>NC_003076.8:12837834-22837834 GCF_000001735.4 Arabidopsis thaliana | reverse complement strand
TAAACTTCTATAAAACTTTCTGAATGTGAATATACAATTGCATAAATTTTCTTGGGTTGATTTCATTCTCTCTTTAGTGGAATTGGTTCGATTTGATTCATTCCAGTTAACTTTTGCATTTTTGATATACCATCGTTTTGTCTCTGATTTAGGGTTTGGTTTTCTTCTACCTGTGTTGGCAGCAAAACCATTAGATTAAAAGATTGGAGAGCTATATGGACAGTATAAGTTTGTTGCCCGATGATTTCCTCTTGCGCATACTGTCATTGCTTCCTACAAAAGACGTGTTGAACACTAGTGTTTTGTCTAAACGATGGCGGTATCTTTGGAAGTTGGTGCCAAAACTTCAGTACAGCCTTATCGATAAGAATGCTGATCATGGGACATTTGTGCGGTTTGTGGACAGATCGTTGCTACTTAGCATGGCTCCGGTTTTAGAGAGTTTACATTTAAAGTTAGGTCGACAATGCAGCGAAGTAGATATCGGGTTTTGGGTTAGAATTGCAGTGGAAAAAGGTTTGTGTGAGCTAGATTTCGATTATGAGCATTATAAGACTGAGCCTTGCAGATTGCCTCAGAGCTTGTTCACATGCGGAACACTCACGGTGCTAAAACTAAAAAACGTATCGCTCAAGGATGTACAATTCCCGGTATGTTTTAAGTTGCTCAAAACGCTGCACCTGGAGTATGTGATTTTCCTAGACAAGGAAACTCCTCAGAAGCTTTTATCAAGCTGCCCTATTCTTGAAGTCTTTGATTTGACTCGAGATGACGACGACGTTGATAATGTTATGAGTTTCTCTGTTATGGTGCCTTCGTTACAAAGATTTATCTATTGTGGAGGATCTGGTGCTGAGCTTGTGATGAATACGCCTTCTTTGAAGTACTTAAAGCTTTCAGGTTGTGGTTACGAGTGTATGATTGGGAATTTGCCTGAGATTGTGGAAGCACATGTTGAGGTTGCATGTTCCACTGATGATATCCTTACATCTCTTGCATCAGTCAAACGCCTCTTGCTATGTTTACCCACAGAGGTAAGAATTATGTTTGTGATTAAATCAAACTTGAAGTCTTTACGCTTATTTGTTTTTTTTTTGTACTGCAGCCTGAGTTACCTACTGGTACCATCTTCCACCAGCTTGAACACTTGGAGTTTTGTTCTTGTTGCACAGAATGGGATATACTTATGTTTATGCTCAAACATTCCCCGAAACTTCGATCTCTCAAGCTTAACGAGGTAAGTGTGCCCTTTTGAAACTATGAAAAACTTTGCGTGTTATCTTGACTAAATGTTCTTTAATGGTCTAATAATGAACTCAGACCCACGGCTACACTATTGTTTCTCAAAGTGATCCTATGTTTCATTGGGAGGAACCAAGCTCGGTTCCTGAAACTTTGATGTTTGTTCTTGAGACTTTGGAGTGGAGAAACTACAGAGGGTTGAAGATGGAAAACGAACTCGCAAGTTTTCTCTTGAAACATTCAAGACGTCTGAAGATTGCAACCTTTTCGCCAGCAGACTGCAAACAAGTGAGAATCGAATTACGTACGACAGTTGGAATGAAATATCGTATACTCATGGAATTGGCGCGTTTGCCAAGGGGTTCAGCAGAGTGTGAGCTTGTGTTTGGTTAAGTAAGCTTTTGTATAAAGAGAAGGTAATAGAACATGAGTTTGGTTAAATGCTGGTGTGGACTCTCTATCTCTCTCAGTCCCTCAACGATCTTACAGGAGTTTGGAGATTGGATTTATAGAAATATGGCCATTCTGTTATTTCTAATGACTTGTATGTTATTGTAGTAAGAGTGGTTAAAACCTTTTTAAAAGGAATGAAGATTTATGAAGTTGAGTCGAAAAATATAGAATTTACTTGATATTTATTTTGAAGACGAAATGAAAATCACGGAAAAATAGCCATATTTGTGTTATATCAAGGTTAAAGTCTTTATTTGAGGATCTATAGATCACTAGAACACACACGTCGTTAGATTTTTCTAATCTGAAACAAATTTCATTGACAAATACACGTTTCGAAATCGATGTTACAAACACCTTTTTTAGGACGACAAAAATGTTTGCAATCACCGTCTGTCGTACATAGTGGTCCGCCTTTCCGTGACTTATTCACAGATGTTGGCGGTGTTGGTGTCGTTGGGAAGCAATCACACTTGCTTGGTGACTCGCAAAAGCATTGGTGATGCAGATTCTCACGCGCCGCCGTGGCTAGTAGCCCTGTGTGACCATATTTTAAAAAACTTGAGTACAAGATTACAAAGATACTTTGATCATACAAAGATAGATAGTTGAAGTGGAAAAATTAAAACAGACCAGGTGATAATATGATGTAGATGGTTGCATATGTAGCTAAGTAGAAACCGATCTTTGTCATGTGTACTGTTTGTTGTTTAACTAGATTGTATTTTTGGGTTCGTCTTTGCTATATTTTTGTTGTCAATTTGGTTAACTTATTTATATAGGCCAAGATGTGTAACTTTCTAACAAAACTTTAAGGAAACGAATTGTCTTTTATGAATCTAGCATCTTAAAGGACACGATATCTAAAGAAATAAATTCTAACCTTTTAAGAGATATTCTAAAATAACATTTTAGTGTGTATTTCTTATCTTAAAATTTGTATATATTAGAATTAACAATCTGACACCTATTCAAACATATCTAGTTGTCATAATCTAAATATAAGAAAACTAAACAGGTGTAATTTTATCCCAAAAAAAGAAATATAAACAACTTTACTCATCACATACATATAGATTATATTCTCCACCTTAGATATGGTTTTTCATATTTTCCGGAAAACTTTTTCCACAAATCAAATCACAGTGGTTTTAATTTTGGGAAATATGGCCATATTAAAACTAGGTAAACGACAAATCAGTAAGTTGAAATATATAGGAACATGCAAAAGAGTAGGACAGAAACAAGATTTGGTTGAGACTTGAGAAATAGGTTAGGTTATGGCCTTTTGGGCTGAAGAATAGGCTAGATTATGAGCAAACTATTAGAAGAAAAACACAAGTTTCGGTCTGGATGTAGAACCAATCAGAAACACTTACATTAGGTCAACGAGAAGCCCTTATTTATGTATTTAAATGTAAGGCATAAACTAGTCGACTACAAGTTTACAACTATTCTATTCATCCGAAACAAAATAGAACACTTCCTAAGATATCATTGGCAGAAACATCCTCCAATATCATAGTTACAATAACCACCATTTCCACCACATGTACTAAAGCACATTTCATCCGACCAGCACGGAGGTCCGCTGTTGATCACTACGTTTGGCGACCAACAAACACACTTACCGTTTTTGGTGCAGAGACCACCGTGTGAACAAACGTTTGTGCAATCCATGGCTTGTACACATTGCCGATTCCCAAGCACCACCGTAGTCATTAACGCTTCTCTCCCATTTGCCAAAGAAAGAAACAAAACAAAAAAGTGTTTGACGTCAGTTTTAAGATTTGAAAGGCGTCTAGTTGAATAATAAATGATAGAGAAGCCTAAATCTCAATTGTTTTAACTACGATATATGTGTTTGCGATTATATGAGATTCAACAATAGCAAAAGAAAAAAAAATCATTTGAAATTAAAAAAAAAATAAAAAAAAATTCAGTTTTCATTTGGAAGTGGTAAAGGTAAACACTAAAATGTATATGCAAACAATATAATGTAAACTGAAACAAACAATCATGGACATATAAATATCTATAAAACAATCATGGACATTTAATTATCAATCGCTCAGACACATGCACAGAGAAAACATAAGATTTTAAGGAAGAAGAAAGAGTTCGAACCAGATGCAAGAAGATAAGCGAGGGCAATGAAAGAAGTGGCATTAGCCATTGGAACTGTGTTTAGTCGTCTAAATTTGAATAATTCAAACAAATATAGCATTGGGTTTTAGCGAGATTTTCGTGTGGGAACTAAAATCTATTCAATATTGACTAAGTTAGATTATGGATCAAAAAGCCATTTCGTAACTTTCTCAGTATATCCTTCAACATATTCTGATATTCCCAAATTTTATCAATATCTTACCTCTTAAGTTATTGTATTTTTTAGGGTTTTTAGTAATAAAACCCCCCAACTAAATATGAATTGTGAAAAAAACCCTCAACGATATATTTAATGAAAAAACACATGAACTCTAAAATTGTTAGTGAAAACCTCATTCCGTCTACTGTACTGTTAAATATCCAGTTAAATTAAACGCTGCATTTTACATTGAAGAAAAACGACATGTATTTTTTTGCTGCAATAAAACATTTTATTAAAATTCCTTTGCTTTATTAAATTAAACGCTGCCACTTCTGATCAACGATCTATCATTGAGGAGACTCTGGTACAGCCATTGCATTGGATATTGTTGATGTATGATATTGATTGCTTTATTTTTGCTGTTAAAAAAAAATTAAATTTTCAACCGATCCAAAAATTCTTTTAGAGATCCATGTGTATTAAATCTAATAGAACAAAAAAAAAATCTAAAGCCAACATTACTAGTTCAAACATGTTTCAACATCGAAATCTAAAAAAAGCAAGACTTCATACTTCAAGCTTGTTCATTGGGTGGTCTTTTGTTTCTTTGAAGGTCTTCCAGGAGGCAGATTGGGTGGCTTAGGCACTGGATCGAGCTTACATTTTCGTTTGTTGTGTCCAGTTTGTTGACAATTACTACATGTCTGCAAAAACAAATGCATAAATAACAAGATTATTTCCAAACAATATTTGGCATACACTACTATAGAAAATTAGAATTTTACCACAATAACTTTCGCATGATAAGAAGGAAATTCTAGAGATGGATTAGGTGGCTTAGGCACTAGCTCTATTTGGCATGTGCGTTTATTATGTCCTGTTTGTCCGCAGTTGCTACATGTCTACAAAAGTAAATAAAATATTAACCCAAAATTACAAATATATAAGAAAGAGAGACGTATTACCACGACTAGCTTACCACTAAAGCTTTTTGAGAATTCTCCGAAGAAGCTTCTTCACTTGGATCTTTGATTCGGTCATTTTTTTTTGGTCTTCCTGGCATTATCCTGTCTGGAGGAGGCATAACAACAACATCACTATGTGTTTCCCATAGTTCCATGCCATTCACAGGAAACAAAAGAGAGTTGTAACATAGCTTCCATTTCTCCACTGAATACCAATCTAAAATTGCAGTCTCTGGCAGCTTTGTCTCTTTATATTCAGCCCACATCGCAGACATAATATGACAACAAGGAATCCCACTCACATCATACTCTCTGCAAGTGCAAGAAGTCTTATCACGAACATGAACCACATACTTATTTTTTCCATGATCCACTTCATAAATGCCTCTTCCATTTGAAAATGGATAACACCACTTCAAACTCTTTTTTCGTTTCTCCATAATAGCAATCGCCTTGGGTGTGATCAGGCCTGTAACATTCTGCATCTCTTTGAGCTTAACTAGGTTACTAGCCATAATATGTCGTCTTATATCCTCTAGCAATGCAACCACTGGTTTTTCTCGAGCATCTTTCAAAACAGCATTGTATGATTCACTGATATTATTTTCTACCGCAGCCGACTTTGTGATATCACTAAAAAATGCTCTGCAAAAGGAGAAAATAATAAATCCATTAGATCAACCAAAACCAGAGTGACAATTGCAGAGAACAAAACAAGAGTCAAACCAACCAAAACCATAGACAAATAAGAGACGGAATTTTTTCACACCTAGACCAGTTAGAACCGACACTTCGCTTCACTTCATCATAAGCTTCAAATTTTATGGTCTTCATCTTCTCAAGCTGTTTCCAAAAGACTGTTTCATTATATGCGCGTGCACACTTCCAAAAAACCTTATGCAAAGGTCCCATCTGCTTGTATCTTTTCTGCAAGTTCGCAAAAATGTGTCTAGCACACATTCTATGCTCTGCGTAAGGTAGGACGTTTTTTATTGCATATATCAGTCCCTTTTGCTGATCCGAAGATAATGCAAGACCATTACCAAGCTCCAAACGTAAGTCTTCTCCTAATAACTCCATAAACCACTGCCAATAGACCTTGTTCTCCACTGGTACAATAGCCCATGCGATGATATACATTGCATCATTAGGATCCCTTCCCACAGCAGTCAACAATTGTCCTTTCATGCGTCCCTTTAGAAATGTTCCACCCAAATGAATAACACGTCGACATGCTGTCTTCCAACCCGTTTTTTGAGCTTCGAAGCAAGTATAGAATTTCTCAAAAATTCTATCTTTTGTACCTAAAATAATTGTTGAACCTGGATTAGTCTTTCTCAGCTCTTCAACATAATCATACATTCTCGTAAACTGCTCAACATACTCATCACTAATGATGTGTTTCATAATCTGCCTTGCACTCTGACATTTAGTTTTTGTGACTCGAAGACCATTTAGATACAACCTCTGCATTATTTGGCCAGCTGACAAGTTCGAATTAGTCCTAAACTCATTTATAAAATCAGCAGCTATCTTTGGTGCACTATAGAGATCCACAACACCTATAGGATAACAACTGTGAATTCCTTTGTAAGATTGAACAACCATTTTGTCTGAACGACTGGTTATTGATGCATATATTCTCCACTTGCAACAATCCTGAACACACACTCCTTCTATTTTATTCCTTTCGGATCTCTTAAAATGTATATTCACCTTCTCTCTAATAGCATACTTCTCAATTGTATCCTTACACTTCTCTTTAGAAACAAACTCTTGCCCTACATAAAAATCTATTCTAGCACCATCATCATCTGAGTCATCACTCTCGACATAATCATCACGGTAAAAATCAAGTTGTTCACTCTCAAGCTCCTCTTCTTCCTCCCTTTCTCCAATAAGAACATCATCTAGATAAGGATCATCTGCCCTAACAACATATAAATTCTTGCTTTCCAACTCATGTGTACACGTAATCATTTCGGCAACATCACTATCACCACACAAATCCTTACGATTCTGACCTACTTCTCCAGATGGGAAGTAAGAAAACTTACTCATATTTTCTGTATAACCAGCACTCAAAACCATATTTGTCAACATTGCTAAACTAGGAACTTCAAAATCAAGCTGTAAACATCTTGTCTCACCGCCATGGTATGAACCATCTGCTGCCCAATATCCTCCTACATGCAATCGAAAGAAAAGTGTCCTGACAAATACAATTATCAAAAACTCTCTAAAATTCTGATCAATCTCCTAAGTTTTTAATATTGTATCATGTAATGCAAGGAATAAGATATACGTCTCAAAACCAATTTAAAAAATTGAAAAAACAAGAATATTTTCCAACAAAATTCAAAAGATATAAGAAGTGGGCACGAGTATACATGTAGCATCTCTAAGCATGAACGCCATCACATAAACTCAAAGACGTGGCTCTATAGTGCACCAAAGAAATTAACTCCCCAAGGTGAGTTTAAAAGTCAAAGTATGGATCGAAGCAAAAAAAAAAGTTTTTAGAGTACGTGAAAAGGAAAACTAAAACCAATAAGAATGTCTTGTAACAGTTACCTTAACATCTTGCAAGCTCCAGCCGCATTCAGTCTACAAAATTTCGCGATTCAATGTCGTCGATTTAAGAGCTAAAGTGGATTTAGGGGTTTATAATAAGGTATAAGAACTTCGTGTTGTTTTTTGATTATTTCGTGTTGTTTTAAGCAAAAAAACATGTCATTTTTTTATATTTAAAACACATCGTTTTATTTTGACGGTACTGTAGACGGCGGGTGGTTTTCACAAATAATTTTAAACTTCAGGTGTTTTTTCATTAAATAAATAATTGAGGGGTTTTTTCACAATATATCTTTAGTTGGGGGGTTTAATTACTAAAAATCCTATTTTTTATATGAAGAAAAGAACGATAATTAAAGAGTTAACAACTCCAAACAATATCATATCATTTTGAGGTTTGTACTGTTTTATCGGCGTGCATGGCTTGAAATTACTATTAGTTCATTGATCGATTATATATCATAGCTACTACTAGTGCCTAGTGGAATACAAAAAATAAGGGTACCAATTCAATTCAGTGGTATTGCGCATGTCAGACCTAAATCTCACTTTCGGCTTCACGTTGATATCAATTCAAGGGCTTATGCATGTCGTATCCAACAATCGGCTAAAAAAGAATAAGATTATTGGTGGTGCATGCTTTTAAACATTTGGGAGTTCATAACGATATAACCATTGGAATTAAGTTTTGTTCACGTGTCAACGATCCACCATTTGTTTGTACCAACACACGTGCCATACGATACACCACCAGCATATTTATCGATGTGGTTGTTCTATGTAACGTGTGTGGGAGTGATCGGGTAAATTTATCCTGACACAGACCATTTTTTCCTTTTTTGGGCAAGAAACATATCCATTAATCAATCTCACCATCTTACTCTAGTTCGACAAAAATGTCTTTGGAATGTCCGAATTGTTAATAATCAGTTTATAGAAAGAGGTGATAAGTAGTTAGCCCGACGAAAATAATTTCAATAGTTATCAACAGATTTTGATAACCTCAAGCAAACGATAAATAATTTTACTCACATTATTAAAGTTCTTCTCTTTAGTATTTTATTTTTACATCTTAGTTCTTATCTGGTTATAAGCAATCAATGCAAAAGAATAGTAAAAGACTCGTCTAAAAATGTCAATAAAGAACTTAGCTTACGGAAATGAAAAATGTACAAAGAAAACCATTTAGTTCAAACAAAAACAAGGATTGTATGGGACATTTAGTTTTAAAAACAATTCAAAAAGGCCTCAGAGATCTTGGTGGTAAATATCATCAACTGAAGAAATTCTTCATCAAGAGTAGCAAATATTTTGATTACATCACCGGCCAAAACAACTTAGTAAATACATAGCAAACAAAACTTAAGAACCAAAAAACATAATGATGGATGATGAGTCAAAAGTAGCTGGTAAATAATCACATAATTTCCCGTACGTAAGGGAATCATTGGGAATCCGAATGATTTTTTTCATCACCCTCACCATTCCATCAACCACTATCAATAACACAGAATTTCACAATTTCATACACTACATATATCTAATGGAAAAAAAATCAACAAAGCAATTTCGATTCAGAGATTGATAGATGTATCTGCCTCTATTCACCGAGTATCCTTCGGTCAAGAAAAAGAAAACTCGGAGTTTTCAGAAGCAGAGCAAGCTTACGGAGGTTCACGTAAGCTTACCGGAGATTATTACAAATCCATCATCTCTTTCGCCTAACGATAGATTCCTCAATCCATTACAAATAAATTGTATAGATTAAGAAATTTGCAAATTAGGCTTTCTTTGAAAAAAATCGAATCAACATAAGATATCTAAACCATAGCACATCAAATAAGCGGCGGAGAGAATAAAATTTGATCGGACAAAGTAACTGAGCAGAGAAGATGAGTTTATATATGCAATTATGATAGTGGTGGACTTTCGAAAACCCTAGTTCTTAAAGCGTGACGAAAGGCCATTTTATTCGGTTTGGGCTAGTTATAGGCCCATTAGTTTAACCAAATTTATAGTTTGAGTGACGGCTAATAAAGAAAGAAAGCGACGACGTTTCGACAAAGGACAGAGTTAAAAAATTGATGGCCCATGCAGGTTTCGAACCTGCGACCTTCGCGTTATTAGCACGACGCTCTAACCAACTGAGCTAATGGGCCTATTTTATTACTAAGTTGAATCAAGCTACCTAATTTTAATTATACAAAATAGGATGCATAACCAAACTGTGTCGTTTTATCAAATCTGCCAAACTTTGTCTCACAGACACTGCACTTGATCTTTCTCGTGGCCAAATCTTTTGATTCTCCGTTCATTCTCCGGTTCCGATCTCGAAGAAGATGAGAGTAGTAGTAATATCTTCCTTTGTCTCCGTCTCTTTGCAACTATCCTTTCTTCTTCTCCTTGCTTCTGCCATTAGATCAAGCTCGTCTCCACCGAACGATCCGTTTCTCGGCATTTCTCCTCAAGGTTTGTTTTCTGCTCATTGAAAGATCTGCTTCGTTTTGCTTAAGATCTTCACCATAATCACTCCGATTTGATATTTCTTTTTCTCGTTTATGTGTGTTAGATGAGAAGTATTACAAGTCATCTTCAGAGATTAAGTGTAAGGATGGATCAAAGAAATTCACGAAAGCTCAGCTTAATGACGATTTCTGTGATTGTTCAGATGGAACTGACGAGCCAGGTTCTTTTCATTTTCTCAATTTCTCTTCTTCTCATAAGCATTTTGTGTTTTTCGATTGGATTGATTCTTCTCTGTTGAACAAAAATTGTGTAGCTTTTCTTTGGTTTAGGATTGTGATTGGTTTCATTTGAATTCAAAAGCGGTGATTATTGAAGTTATACTTTGGGTTTAGTGGAATAAAGTTTTTTTTTGCTTTTTGGGAGTATATGTGTTATGGATGATCATCTTTTTGCTTTGCTTTGCTTTATGTGGTAAAAACTCCAGGTACCTCAGCTTGTCCAACTGGAAAATTCTATTGCCGGAACGCCGGCCACTCTCCGGTGATTTTGTTTTCTTCCAGAGTTAATGATGGTATTTGTGGTATGTTACTCAAATTCTGTAGTTATTTACATTTTAAATTTTGTTGAACCTCTTCTTTGCAAGCATTTGTGTTTTCAAATGCATGGCAGAGGAAGAAGTTGTTGAAGTGTTAGCTTATTCGTACTTATGGCTTGTTTACCTATGGGAGCAGATTGTTGTGATGGAAGTGATGAGTATGATGGTCACGTATCATGCCAAAATACATGCTGGGAAGCTGGAAAAGCTGCTCGAGAAAATCTGAAGAAGAAAATTGAAACATATAATCAAGGGCTTGTAATAAGGAGACAGGAAATCGAACAGGCGAAAGTGGGTCTGGAGAAAGATGCAGCAGAATTGAAGAAGCTGAAAAGTGAGCAGAAGATTCTGAAAGGCCTTGTTGATCAGCTGAAAGGTTTGCCGTTCTTCCTTTTGATGCATAATTGAATATTTTTGTTTGCTGATTTTGCGGCATGAGAGTTGAGGTTTAGTTTTTTCATATGGTAGTACCATGAGATAATTAGTTTATTGGAATGTGAAAGCGGAACCCTGCATATAAGTGTAGTTCGATGCTTGAAATGCTTCGGGATCAGCCCTTAAAGTTCAACTAACCACCAAAAGGATAGGAAGAAAGTTAAAAAAATACATGACTTGTAGTTGAAGTAGTGGAATCTGATAGGATCATTAACTTCTTTCTATGATGACTACAGATGATAAAGAATTCTTTTTGCCAAGTTGACATGTTTTACATTTCCCTCGGCTCATTTCTTCTGTAGATCGTAAAGAACAAATTGAGAAGGTAGAGGAGAAGGAGCGTCTACAGAAAGAAAAGGAGGAAAAGGAAAAGAAAGAGGCCGAATTAGCAGCCCAGCAAGGAAAAGGGGATGCTGAGGAGAAGACAGATGACAGTGAAAAAGTTGAAGAAAGCTCACATGATGAAGGGACGCCTGCAGTTTCACAACACGATGAAACCACACATCATGATGAGATTGGTAATTACAAGGATTATCCTTCAGATGAGGTTAGTTCTTCTCTTGTAAACTGAAATAGATTTGCACGTTTTCATCTTTGTATTTTTTTATTGTACTTATTCAACAAGTTAAGTAGTCAAACAATGAAAGATAAGCTTATCAGAACATTTGTCAATATTTTGGTCCTCTTTGGACCTCCTGCTCATTCATGAATCATGAGGTCATGAAACATATTAGAGTTTCAATATGTGAGATGCTTGAAACTCTATCTTTTATTCATCATCGTTGAAATCTAAAACTTGGCTATCTTGAACTCATTGACATGACTACGAACCCTCATCAATACATTCAGTGCTTTTTATATTTCTTGAGTCCTCTTGTTTTGCTTTCGGGTTGTGTAATTCAACCGAGTACTGAATTAGAATTTGACTTCAGGAGCCAGCAGCTGAAGGTGAACCAACAAGTATATTGGATGAGGCTACTCACACTAATCCAGCAGACGAGGTTTGAAAAATTATTTCACACATATGCTTTTCCAAAAGTGGTGCAATCTGTTACTTGAAATGGGATGATGATACGAGGTTTGCCTACAATGCAGCATGTTGTGGAGAGAAAAGAGGAATCTACCTCATCTGAGGATTCCTCTTCCCCCACAGATGAATCTCAAAATGATGGTAGTGCTGAAAAGGAGGAATCAGACGAGGTTAAGAAAGTGGTAATTTACTTTCAATTTCTGGCCAAGTGCTTACAAATCTGAGTATAGTTCTCTGAACTTCCGTGATGAGAATAACTCTTTCTTTTTGAGACTTGTCTATTGCATTTTTTCAATAACTCTACCCCTTCTGAGTTATATCTCGGAGATTATTGAATTCCTGACTTTTTCCTAACGTTAGAGTACTCTACATTCTATCGATAGGAGGATTTTGTAACCGAGAAGAAGGAAGAGTTGTCAAAGGAAGAGTTGGGGCGTCTTGTTGCCTCTCGTTGGACAGGAGAGAAATCTGATAAGCCAACTGAGGCAGACGATATCCCCAAAGCTGATGATCAGGAAAACCATGAGCACACGCCCATCACTGCACATGAAGCAGATGAAGATGATGGATTTGTTTCAGATGGTGATGAGGATACCAGCGATGATGGGAAATACAGCGACCATGAACCTGAAGATGATTCCTATGAAGAGGAGTATCGCCATGATTCTAGTTCTTCATACAAATCTGATGCAGATGATGATGTCGATTTTTCAGGTCTGCACTATTTCCACAGATGTTTATATTCTTGAACGATGTTAATCATCTATCATATTTAGTTGACTTGATTGAATTTCATTACTGATAGAGACAACCTCAAATCCTACTTGGTTGGAGAAGATACAAAAGACTGTCAAGAACATTTTGCTGGCTGTGAATTTATTCCAAACCACCCCAGTGGACAAATCAGGTAAAAAAATAGTTTAGCATTTTCATCAGTAGTATTAGTGATACTCGTATTCTTTAGTGATTCATCTATATTGTTGTGGAATGTGCAGAGGCTGATCGGGTACGCAAAGAATACGACGAGTCAAGCTCCAAACTGAATAAAATACAGTCAAGGATATCGAGCTTAGAAAAGAAGCTAAAACAAGACTTTGGTCTGTATGATAAGACATCCTAAGCCTTCACTTACGTTTACCTTTCTTTAAGTTAGTCCTTATATATTGTTTATAACAGGACCAGAGAAAGAGTTCTATTCATTCCATGGTCGTTGTTTTGAGAGCAAACAGGGCAAGTAAGAATAATCTTAGCAATTTAATGTCACATCCATTCTTTATTAACATTACTATCAGCTATTAGAATTATATATCTGATGCATTTACTGTTATTACCTAAATAATGCTGTAGGTATACTTACAAAGTCTGCGCATATAAAGAAGCAACACAAGAGGAGGGCTATTCGAAAACTCGGTTAGGGTAAGTGTCATGCCACTTTATCTTTTCTGTGCATGCTGATCTCTTTCATGATACAGATAACTAATAACAAGGAATTGGTTCGCAGATGATAATTAAATATGAGTGATTATTTTATCTGTGCTTATTTTGTCGCTTCCTTATTTTGTTTAATGGAATTTGCTAAAATAGGGAGTGGGACAAATTTGAGAACTCTTACCAATTCATGTCATATACCAACGGAGAAAAATGCTGGAATGGTCCCGATAGAAGCCTGAAGGTAGTGTCTGATTACATTAAATCCAAACTAATTGTTCAATTAATATTTTCTCCAATTATATTTATATAAAAAAAATTATCTGAGAAGATTTTTGCGCTTGCAAAGATCACAGAGATATACAAAGCTTGACTGTCTCACTAAATGCAGGTGAAACTAAGATGTGGGTTGAAAAATGAGCTTATGGATGTCGATGAACCAAGCCGTTGCGAGTAAGTTCTTATCGTAACCTACATCTCACGGGTCATCATCTCCTTTTATCTCCAGTTTTTCTTTTTATATCCTTAAATTTTTACTCTCTTGTTGCAGATATGCGGCCATCTTATCTACTCCAGCTCGGTGTTTGGAAGACAAACTTAAAGTAAGTTTTTGTGTCATCTCAAATCTCAAAACAGACCTACACTAGTTAACACTTCCTTAACCTGGTGTTTGTCTTTGTATAGGAACTACAACAGAAGCTCGAGAAGTTGATGAACCAAGACAAACCTCAGAATCACGACGAACTCTGATCATTTTCACCTGAAATAATTCTTACCATATGCGCACTGCGCTTAGATTTATGTCAGTTTAGACTAGTAATCTTGCTCAGTCGCAAACGTCAAGAGAGGACTTAAAAAAAGAACAGAGAAGTTTTGGGCCGGAAGAGAATGAATGATAGAGTCAAGTTTACCTCATTTGGGTTCAATGGAGATTTTCTATATCAAAAGTATTTAGACAATGTTCAAACTCTGGTTAAGCACAAAGAACAATTCTTCTATATAAAAACATGAAGAAGAGCTAAAACCTTTTAACTTTTTTGGAGTCTTAAAATTTATTCGAGATTGTTGGAGCTCGTCAATATTAAGGTACATATGTCAGTTATCAAACATCTCCAAGTTCACTTTTAGGTCAGAAAATGGTTTTAATGTCTAAACAAGTGGTAGGTTTGGTTTGGTTCAGTTTTAATGCTTTCTTTTACAGATTCCATTACCAATAGAGACAAACTAGAACACAATATTTCCGGAAATAAATTACTGCAGTTCAACACTTAACACCATGAAAGAAGACAAAGAACAAAGATCAACTTCAGAAATTAGTTTAAACACTATTGCCAAAATGCCAAAATACAATTAATACCATTTTTTAATCAACATAAACACTTAAATGAGATATCATTATAAGATATTTTATATTTGGAAAAAAACGTGGCCCGACAATAGATCGAGAAGACATAAAAAGGTAAACGAAAACGAATATTAATAAACAATGTGCGTCACTCCTTAATTATTCAAAGAAAATTAAACCGGTGTGAACCAATCAGTAAACATATGGTCTTTTGTTGACCAAATCTAAACCAATAACCTTCAATTTCATTTCTCATTTTTTACCTCAAAAGTCAAAAAAAACTCTAGAAGAAGACTCTTAACTCATAAATCTCTCATTCTTTCTCAGATTCTCTCTCTCTGTTTTCCTTGTTCTCCAAGCCAGATCTCTCTCCATAAATCTCTCTTCATCTCTCTCTTTCCACCAAACATCCGCGATCCTCGATTCTCAATTCCGTGTCTGTTTTTTTTCTTCACTTAGCGATGGCGATGATAGAGCAAAGGCCGAAGACGAAGATCGTTTGTACTCTAGGTCCAGCTTCCAGATCTGTTCCGATGGTCGAGAAGCTTCTTAGGGCTGGTATGAACGTTGCTCGTTTCAATTTCTCTCATGGATCTCATGAATACCATCAAGAGACTCTCGATAATCTTCATCAAGCTATGCTTAACACTGGGATTCTCTGTGCCGTCATGCTCGACACCAAGGTTCGATTACATGACTTCCATTTTTATAGTTTATGTTGTTTTGTTTCCAATTTCATCTCCTTTGACTTAGATTCGACTGTGATTTGGAATTCTAGGGTTTCTAGATATTTTATTTAGTTTGGATTTTGGTATTTGATTCTATTTATTGATCTGTAACATTGACGCGTCTATTTTATTTCCTATGTGTGAAATGTTTATTTATGCCTCTTTTGTATTTTCATCTATCTTTGGTAAATGGTTTCTGTTTTTTTGTCTGTTTATGCCATTTTTGTGTTAGACTGTTTATTAATGTTTACTCTGCTTATGAACAACGCTTACCAACCTCACTCTCATGATGTTTTACCATCTGGGAATTACTAAATTTATTATGAATTATGAATCTAGATCTGTGAGACTTTCTCCAGTTAGAACTCTGAGTTGTTAGACCAAATTAGTTGAGAAGAAAGAGTTGAAATCTTCTTGTTGTGGAGACCAAATGTAGAAAATGATGTTAGCTCTTGGAAACTGGTGAAGAATTTGTTGTTAATACAAATTTGATAGATGACTAAGACTTATAATTGTTGAGAGTGGTGATAGCTGATGTTCTTGAATTGTCTTATGTATGTGAATTGTGGCAGATCTATTTGTTTGTTTGTTTTCGATTTTGCTAATGGAGTGTTGTTGTTTCTTTTCTGTTATAAAGGGTCCAGAAATCCGAACCGGGTTCTTGAAAGATGGGAAACCAATCCAGCTGAAACAAGGACAAGAGATCACTATTTCGACTGACTATGACTTGAAGGGTGACGAGAACACGATTTGCATGAGCTACAAAAAGTTGGCTGTTGATGTGAACCCAGGAATGGTCATTCTTTGTGCTGATGGTACAATCTCCTTACTGGTTCTCTCTTGTGACAAAGAGAACGGTACAGTCCGTTGCCGGTGTGAGAACTCTGCGATGCTCGGTGAGAGAAAGAACGTTAATCTCCCAGGTGTTGTTGTGGATCTCCCAACTCTAACTGAGAAAGACAAAGAAGACATCATGCAATGGGGAGTCCCGAATCAAATCGACATGATTGCTCTGTCTTTTGTCAGGAAAGGTTCAGACTTGGTTCAAGTCCGGAAACTTCTAGGAAAGCACGCCAAAAACATTCTTCTCATGTCTAAGGTATGTTAAATCAAAGCTCTCTTTTTAGTTCCGGAAACTACAGGATCAAATCTTTAGGTTGTGATGGTTTTGTGCTATCTTCTTTTTGATTGATTAGGTCGAGAACCAAGAAGGTGTGGCAAATTTTGATGACATTTTGGTCAATTCAGACGCTTTCATGATTGCTAGAGGAGATCTGGGCATGGAAATCCCGATTGAGAAGATCTTCTTAGCTCAGAAGGTGATGATCTACAAATGCAACATCCAGGGAAAACCTGTGGTCACAGCAACTCAGATGCTCGAGTCCATGATCAAATCTCCTAGACCCACAAGAGCCGAAGCTACGGATGTAGCAAACGCAGTCCTTGATGGTACAGACTGTGTCATGCTCAGTGGTGAAACTGCAGCTGGAGCATACCCTGAACTAGCCGTCCGTACAATGGCTAAGATCTGCGTGGAAGCCGAGAGCACCCTTGACTACGGTGATGTCTTCAAGAGGATCATGCTGTACTCTCCAGTTCCAATGAGTCCACTCGAGTCACTTGCATCTTCAGCTGTCAGAACTGCTAACTCAGCTAGAGCCACTCTCATCATGGTCCTAACCAGAGGAGGAAGCACAGCAAGACTTGTGGCTAAGTACAGACCAGGAATGCCTATTCTATCCGTCGTTGTTCCTGAGATCAAAACCGACTTCTTTGACTGGTCTTGCAGCGATGAATCCCCCGCGAGACACAGCCTTATCTTCCGTGGTCTGATCCCAGTGCTCTACGCTGGATCCGCAAGAGCCTCACACGATGAATCAACAGAAGAAGCTATCGAGTTTGCTACTCAGTACGGGAAAGAGAAAGAGCTATGCAAGACTGGAGATTCCGTTGTTGCTCTACTCCGAGTCGGTAATGCTTCCGTGATCAAGATCTTGACCGTCAAGTGATGATTCCACTCAAAAATTCACGTTTTTGGCGTTTGGGGAACGCTACTTTAAACGTTTTATTATGAAACTATTCAAGATTGTGATTAAAATCTTGAGATAGAAAACTCAAGTTCTATTTTTTGCTTATTACCACAACTACTGTGACCGGTGAATCCACTTAACAGCTCCTTTTGGGATATTTTGGTTGTATTGAAACCTATTGGATCATTCATACACGTATCAATTATCATGATTTCTTTTTGTTTCTCAAGTATTTCTTATGTATACGCCAATACAATGGTGAAAATATGTTTATGTTTCATGTTCTTATAATCTTACAATGACAGGGACATGAAAGACAAAAAAGAAGACAGCGCATGAATCGTCCCATACAAAAATCATTCCGACAAAGACTCATCATTATCTCCATTTTTGTAAAATTCCCATCATTATTTGGGATTCATCTGAAAATATAATTTTCATATTTAAAAACAAAGATAATGGACACACATAATTTGATCATCTCTGTACAAAAACATGAAAGATTGAATCATTGTATATATTTCGTCATTATTTGGACTCGATTGACAGATAATTTCATACTTGAAAACTAAAACAATGGAAACTGAAATTTGATCATCTCTGTACACCAACAATGGATATTTGTTTTTCAACAGTCTGAGTGAAAGAACATCATTTCTATGTACAGTAAAGCAGAGAATGAAATGCAGAGGAAATAACAAGTTCAATAGCTAGAAAAATGAGAGAACAACAAAAGATGAAGAACAATAACAAAATCCAAGATGTTTTAGTTTTTGATTGTTTTGCTCTCAGCGAGAAGAACCAGAAGATCTTGAGAAGAAATTGTTCTCACCAGATTGAGATCCAGAGGTTGAAGAAGACGAAGAAGAAGAAGACGAGAACAATCCACTAAACGGCCATGGAAACGAAAACCGTCTCCCATTTCCACTCCTCACCTCATCCTCTCTTCCTCTATCCGCATTTCCCACATTCTCAACAACGTTTCCGTTACTCGTTTCCCGAACATTTCTTGTTCTCAGCACTCTCTCGGAATCAGTCTTAGTCTCATCATCATCATCAGCACTAGAAGGAAGCTCAAAACGACACACAGGACAAGAACTATGAAGCTCAAGCCAGGGAACAATACACCGAACATGAAACTTATGCTTACAAGGCATCTCTTTAGCTTCCGTACCTTTCTCAAAATCATCCAAACAAACAGAACATTGCAAAGGTTCCATTATCTTAACCGTTGGTAAAGCTTCAACAGCTTCTTTACGAGCAGGTGGAGTCCCTTGCCTATTAGGATCATTCTCAGCCAAATGCTGAAGCAAAAGATCTAAACCAGGTCCAATGAAGTAATCTCCAAGTGAAGTCAATGAAGGATGATTCTGATTCTGATCCGAAGGAACAACTAGCGATTGGTTATACGGATTAATCATTATAACTCTATCCCTCTCTCGAGAATTATCCCAATTGTTATCAGAGCTTTCATACTCAGAAGCAATCCCTGCACGAATCCCTTGAAGCAACTGCAATATATTCCCTGAGCTTCTTCGTCTTCTCCTCAAGATAGATTCAAACTCTCTATCTAAATCAATCTCTCCACCATGTCTCCTAGCTCGATGATGACGATACACGTTATTATTACTGTTGTTACTATCATTCCCATTCCCATCAGCATTAGTAGTCAAGTCATCACCATTATCATCATTCTCTTCACCAAACTCTGATCTTCTAAACCTTCTTCGTCTTCGAGGACTACTCATCATTCCAAGCAAGATTGGTGCCCATAGAGACAATGCACGGTCTGTTCCAAAATCGGTTTCTGAATCTTGAACATCTCTTATGCCTCTGCCACCACCTCCACCGCCATTACCGCTCATTTCTTCGATGAATCCGCTTTGGCAAAAGGGACATTTGATCTCAGATTCCATTACTGGATTCACCATTTGTGAACACATGTGACACCAATACCTAGCTGCCATTGTTTCCTCCATGTTCCTTACTTCACCCCCACAAATCTATTGATTCTGCAAAACAAGAAGAACACACAATGAAACCCTAGAAATTTTGTTTATCATCTACCAATTTGGTTTTAAATTTCAGATCTAAGACCCTCAAAGGTTATAACTTTTATACAAGTATCAATCTAAATGGGTAGATTTTGTCATTAATAATCCAAATTAAATGATTTTGACCAATCAAATTCAGACAAGAACATCTTTTGAAAAAGGAGAGGAAAAAGTCAAGATTTTTACATAAATTTGGATAAAACCCAAAAAGAATTAAACCCAGAAAAGGAGAAAAACATCTGAAGAACCCAGAATCTTGTAAAAGATCAAAGAGAGAAAACAAAACCCTTAAAAAGGAATCAAATTTCTAGCTTTTTGTTTTCTTCCTTTGTCATAAATTTTCTCAAATAAAGAAACACAATACATGAGACAAAGATAAACCCAGAAATTTACATGCCCACAACAAACATAAAAATCATACCTTTAAAATGTCTCTACTTTTTCTTGAAAACCCAAGATTTTTTTTTTAAAATCTGTCCTTGCTTCTTTCGATTCCTTTATAGAAAATAAAACCCAGAAAAAGGCTCAATCTTTTTTGTCCAACGATTAGAGAAAAAATGGAGAAGGAAGAAGAAAGAAAGAGGAAATGAAGAAGAAGAAAGAGTGGAAGGAAACAAAACAAAAGAAAACAACCCAACCACGTCCTCTTCTAACCCCCCAACTCGTTCCTTGTTTCCTCTTACTTTATGTCCTTTTCTTAATTAGCATTTTATTAATCTTTCATTTAATTATTAATCAAGTTTTAAGACTTTTTGTTAATTATAGTCTTTTATTTTGCTTCCTTCACTAATTTTGAGGTTTATTTATTACTAATCTACCAGTAGCTGATTCAACGCCTGTGGTCTTCGTTTAATCGAGTTTTCATAACTACTTGTTTGGTTTTATTATATTGACTAGTTGTATGTATATTCTAGTTGCATTGAGAATATCAAGTAGTATCTTCTTCTATGTAAATTATATGTAAATATTCGTTTGATGTTGACTTCTTAGATTAAAGAAAATTAAAGACGCGTGAACTTTATTTTCAGATTGAGTGTATATATATCCGTTAGTTACATTCTTCAATAATGTGTTTACACACTATTTTATGATACGATAAATATCAGGACTTGAATAGTTTTCAACATGATAACGTCTCCCAATAGCTTAACTAAGATTTCAAAATCATACATGCACCAACCAAACAAAGATGATTGTTACTTGACATATTGACCATAGTTTCAAAGAAATAGAAGCTGACAAGTACGAGAACAGATAGGCGATGATGACAACTTTTTAAGCATCTTAGATTTCTTGTTATGATCGGTGGGTTTAGATGAGAAAGTTGCTTCTTCGAAAAATTTGCGTTTCTTAAGATGAATGCAGCTACTTGTTTCTCTTCTTTTGTTCCATAATATTGTATCCATTCGAGAGTTTCAAGACTCGATAAAATTGAACTTGGTTCATTCCAGCGCGGTTGTGGTTCACCATCCCGAATATGGTACTGGTAAAGTTTTAGAGCCGAGGTAAGTCTGATTTTTTTTCTTTTTTTGTAGTTTTAGCTTCGTTTGTGAAAAATTTCCAATAAATTTTGACTCGTCTTTAAATAATGGTGGTTTCTACACATGACTTCACATCTTCACTGTTTAGACAGAAGAGGATTGCTCTAAACAAAAGGCTAATGAAGATGTATGAGCTAGAAATTTTGTGTGATCAATTCTCGGTTTTTTCATGCGCTCATTAACTTATGTGCCCTACTACCACATAAACTGAATCTGAGAGAATTGAAACTAATTTGATCCCTAACATAACACTAATAGTTAGCACTTACCAAGAGAATTGAAATTGAGACTGTGTTGTTTCATACCCTTCTTTAGGTAAAGAGGGTTTGCTTATAAATAAGTAACATAAAAACCATTTTATATAACACGAGTGGGAGACTATTTTTAAATAACAAAACCAAGTCATCAGTTTATCCCTAAAAACATCATTTTAGTGTACAATTCATAATGTACATATATAAAGAATTAAAGATTACTAGTAAGAACTTATATTACAGTATTTCTTCATTAACTTAACCTTTGGTTTGTATAAATATACCTTGCGCTTATTGACTGCTTGAAGCGGCCTGGCATTTGAATCTGAAGCCTGTAAAATATTTTCAAAAACTGAAAAGTAAGAAATCAATTGGATGATAAAACATGATGGTCTTATCTTGAATATTATATAGACCATAAGTAGTCTCATCTATGCTCTACAGACTCATATCTTGAGAAATATGCAATTCAGATATTTATATAAGTATTAATATGATAGTTTGCTAATATTGTTATACTGTATAATAAATCAGAAAAAGAAGAAAGAAACTTACATCGTGTACAGCCACACGGAGAAGCTTCACTTGTTTACTTGACACAGTGCGAATCTGAAAGTTTATTACAACATAAGACATTGCTATATTAATTAACTAGGTAATTTATTTAAAATAACATAATCATAGATTGAAATGAAAAACTATATAGCTATATATATATAAACCAAATGGACGGGATTGAAAATAATTAATAGTTACCTCTTTGGAAACGGACCAAATAACATTTTCAGAACATGGAGGAGCAGTAAGTGATCCGGAATATCTATAATAATGTTTTTATTCAAAACTGAGTTTTTTGGGATCAATGATTCCGACATGTTCCTCGGACGCATGTGTATCAGTTATCTTCTTCAATTGTTTTTCCAACTAATCAATAAAAAATATATTGAGTTACTATTTTTGTTCAATTAGTAAAACAATTAGTAGGGAGGTTGAGATTGCAATACCGAAAAGAGAAAAGGGTCAGATGCTCCGAGATTGTATAAGAATGCGACAACAGCGTAGCGTTTATCTTTGCTCTCATGAACCAAGTGTTCCTCTAGCGCAAACCTATGTATGTGTTTTATTCAAACTTTTTAATGCAATCATCATATCTTACAAAATAAATATTAAGTACTATAATTGTTTCCTCACCAATTAAGCAATTTTGATCACACACAAATTATAAAATTAGTTCTTTTTAGGCTCTTCATACAGAACTATATTAGAAGTTAGCACTACATTTAGGCATTGAAATGATGTTTTGGTCCCGATTATAATTATTCTTATTTAACGTCCAAATTTTAAAAACTGTCAAATAAAATGTGTTCCAAACGAAAATATCACAAGCATAACCTTGTCTAGACGGTCTATGATCAGGCCGAAAGACATAATCGATGGACACCAGGTAAAAATATTCCTACTAATGGTTCAACGCGGTGGATAGAAGAGATTAATTTTAACAGCGAGATAGTAATTTTTACGTTATAGGTTTAAGATATATGGTAGAATAGATCGTACCTTTTGCCATTGATTGTATGTTCGGAAGGAGAGTGCCAATGAAGTTGTTGAAGTTGATATCTAGTACCACGGATAGTGACACCAATACCTTTATTTCCTCCTTTGAATTTCAACTTGCCACATTAACCATAAGAAAAATATTTTAAACAAAGTGGTGATCCAATAGTACGCAGGTTTGATTAAAGAAAAAAATGAAATATATTGGAAAAGGTGGTAGGATATTTACCATGATATCATGACCTCTGTTCTTAATGGTGGTATTAGAAGGCAGATACTGGCTACGAAGCAATCCAAATTTATTACTAACTACCACATTTTTGTCCCGAAGATCAATAGGAGATTGCATTTTGCCTATTCCACACATTTTCCACTCTGCATCTAGTGTTCCCCATTTCGCTGGCCCCTTGTTTCCTTTCGTCTCGTAGCTAAACTCGGTTTCGTCCTCTATTCGAATAAATAAAACAAAAACGTTTCTGTGACCCTAAAACTAAGTTTATATAAGTCGTTCAAGGAGAACATAACATATTATGGTTCATTGGATCTTTAGTCTTTAAGACTAAATATTCCAACTATTCAACAGAAACTAGCTAGTATATACTCTGATATAATCATAAATACTTAAAAGATGACTAAAAACAATAATTTAGCTTGCTTACCAACTTCTCCACCTGGTGCTGGTTTAGGTGCAGGTTTAGGTTTCGGTGCTGGTGTTGGTGCTGGTGCTGGTGCAGGCTTAGGTTTAGGAGGTGTAGGTGCTGGTGTGGGCTTAGGATTAGGAGGTGTAGGTGCTGGTTTGGGCTTAGGTTTAGGAGGTGTAGGTGCTGGTGCGGGCTTAGGTTTAGGAGGTGTAGGTGCTGGTGCAGGCTTAGGTTTAGGAGGTGTAGGTGCTGGTTTGGGCTTAGGTTTAGGAGGTGTAGGTGCTGGTGTGGGCTTAGGTTTAGGAGGTGTAGGTGCTGGTGCAGGCTTAGGTTTAGGAGGTTTAGGTGCTGGTGCACTCGAAACAATGGTAATAGAGATGAAGATAAGGACTAAGACCCATCCTAGTGATGATATCTTCATTTTCTTATGCTACTATGTCTTGAGGAGAGAAATGAAAGAAGATTCAATGTCGTGATTCTTTTGGTAAATAAGTAAATATCTTGCTTCAATATTTGTGCTCCTAATCTAACAACGTGGTCTAGATGACGAAAGTAGTGTTGTACATAAACAAACTCAATGCATATGATGTGATTTTTATTTATTTAAGTAACTTGTGGAAAATCTATTTTTAATCGCCTGAATCTTATGTATATACATGTTCATAATGTAAAAGTATCATCCTTCTCAAGAATAGACATCCAAAGTAGTTTAGCCACAAAATGTACCAAACATAAAAGAGAGAAAACGTTACAGATATGAGATAATTAAAGACCCTAAATGATTAATGCGGAAGAATGAAGATACAAACTTCGATCCATCAATACTTCGATCAAAAAAACATAAATTTTCATCTAGCTTTGTGGCAATTGGAACACTCTCTTCAAACCAAACTAGAGCAAACTGTTTGTGGAAAGATAGAAATTCCAAAGAGCTAATTATGAAAATTCAAGAAATAATAAGTTGTAGTATAGCTGATCTAAAACTGACCATAACCTCAGCTGAAAGCAAGCTGACAAATTGGTGAACATATTGGCAATAATGACAATTCCTTGTTCATCTCAAGTTTCTCGTCGTGGACAATAGACCTATGAAGGATGATAGTTGCCTTCTTTAAACAGATTGAACTTCTTAAGATGAATGCCGCCACTTCTTTCTCTTCTTCTGCTCCATAATAATGCTCCCATTTGAAGGTTTCAAGATTATGAGTAAGACATTCAGGTATCGAGCTTGGTTCACTCCAGCACGGTCGTGGTTGGTAATATCGAAGGTAATGGACCTGGGATAGGAGTGTATAGTGGAACAGATATATCAATCTTACTGATTTAGTAGTAGAAAACAAATATGTATTATTTATTACCTGTTCAATCTCAAGAACTCGTAAACTAGGGGAATTTCTGAGTAAACGCATAAGTAGATTAATCCACTCAGTCTCACATGTGCATAGCCTTAGATGTACGAGACGGTTGAAGATATTACCAGCAGGATACGACACATTCTGGATAAGAGAAAGTATAATTACAATTACACAAGCAATGTTTGATTTAATTAGTCTGGATTAGAGACCAATAATCATATTATAGCAAGCTAATAAATAACATACCTTTGAGGTTGGTAAGCAGAGATGAAGATACTTGGCTAAAGTTGTAGAACCCAAAAGTTGCTCAGTTCGTGGATGAAAAATGTCAACTTTTGCCTTCACAATGTTAGGCATATCACTCTCAACAATGTTACACCCGGTCGAAAAATCAACAATATTCATGCACTCCAAAGCAGGAGTGTTTATCACAAACCCATTAGCTATGCTTTTAACAACGTTTTTTACTTCTTGGTTCAAGACTAACCTCTTTAGAGAAGGCACTCTAACAGTCACAATGGCCAAATTGTCGTTGAGGATTTGTTTCACAACCAAGTCTTCAAGAATTGGACAACTTGATATAAGCGTGTTGAAAAATTCATCACCACCTGGGTACTTCATGGATATAAGACTCAAGTTTTTGAGGGATGCATGGGAAAAACAGTAGTGAAGTAACATCATCGGTAAGAACCACGTTCCTTAGTTTTAATGTCACAAGCATTTTGCACCATGTAAACAAGCTCCTCGGAAGTGTGACAGGAGTAATATATATATTACTAGGAGGAGTATCAATCTCGATAATCAGCTCATGCACACGACGTTCATCGGCAGCTCTAATCAACGCTGGAATATCTCCACTACTACAGGCGTTACCAATTTTGAAATGCAAAGTATCTATAAGTGGAGCCTTGTGCAGCAACAAAGACCTGTTTACAAAGGTCGAAAATCTTCCATAGTCAATATCCAGATAGCTAGCATCGTACACAAGCCTTGGAACCATCGTCCAAAGAAACCGCCACCGTTTTGACAAAATCATTGTGGCCGCAACATCTTTAGCATTAGGTAGTGACGACAATATGTCCAAAATAAGCTCATCGGGCAAATGACTTATCCTATCCATAATTAAGAGTTTTTTGCATCCGGAGAAAACTAAAAGCCTGAAAACATCATAAAAAGACGAGGAATGGATATGAGATTCTCAGGAACCAAACAAACAGTCATAAGCAAAACCCTAGCGAGGTATATAGAAAAGGAAGCAAACAAAATTCAAACTCACTAATACTTAGGATTTCCTCAAGAACTCACAAACAGAAAAGGAAGCAAACAAAATCAGACAAAACGAGAATCAGGAGGAAATTCACAGAATAAGCAAAATAGCTAATACATCATGCGTATGCTTTAGGGAAATACCTAAGATGTGTGATAAGGCTATATATATGAACCAGGAATTGGGTTCACCCGAACCAAAAAAAATATTTGCTAAACCGAAAATTCCAATGGAATCTAAAGATTAGATTCTAACTTCTAAGTTATAACAAGTACATGTGATCTATAAAACCTTGCGTAGTATGATTATTTTTTATCTTCTTTAGATGGATTTCATTCACATTCTAGCTTCCCGTACCGATTCGTAAGATGACAGAATTAAAATACTGTAGTTTGGTTTACACTGTAGCCAAGATTTTACGGATTCGAGCTAGATTGGAATCGAAAACCAGCAAAAGAAAAAACAATAATCAATCTATACTATATAAAATTGATGATGTAAAATTAGAAGAGAAAAATGGACACTTAAACAAATAAATAGATTATACAAACTACAGATATTGAACAAAAGTCCATAAAAACTAAGGACGATAATATAGATAAATCCTTATGGAGAGAAACCCCTCCAACTCCAAGTGCTCAGGAATCGCATTTTGGAAAACATGAACAAGATTGGAGAATGAAGTAAACTGGTGTTTCTTTCGGTTTGATATAAAGGTTTCTTGGAGTGTGTTGATTTTTGTACGATCGATGAATTTTGGATTCTGGTTTGCGTTAGATGTTCGATCATGTTTAGCATGATTGATGAGTATGTGTTAGAGACTAAAGAGTAGTAAATTTACATCAAAAGTGATTTAACACAAAAATGCTTGATTGAAACACATAATCAACAAGGAGGGAAATGTTGAAGCGAGAAGTTTTATGGCAAAACTTGAACTGAAAATGAAGTTGGAAGATATGGGTGAAGGTGCACCGGAGCTGTTTTCAAGAGGATCGTAGCTGTCAAAGATAAAATCAAAATTAGCATTAATCATTAGAGTAGTAAAAACAAAGAGATTAATTTTGATACTAAAATTTAAGAAAATTAGGAAAATTATTGTATGGAGTTTACTTTAGTGGTTGTAGAGAGTTTATGTATTATGTAGGAAAAATATCGGTATCGATTTAAAACTAAGGGTTTGTCTTCGAATGGATTAAAATCGACAAAAGTATAGTGTTATAAAATTTTGAAAATGAATTTTCTCAAAATATTTATGTTGTATATTCTTATCTCTCTAGAAAATTTCACTTCTAAATTCAGAAACATGAAACTAAAGAGGCAAAAAGCATTAAAAATTATAAATTAACTTGATTTTATTATTATTTCAGTAGACAATGTCTTAAAGAAACAGACCATTGAACATCTTAAAAGCCAAACAAAGTACAAAAAAAAAAAAAAAAAACTCAATCACTCAGGCGGCGGGTGAAAACACCTCAGTCTCACCGGCGAATTACAAAAGCTGCCAGTGAGAAAAAACCTCGATTTCCGCCATTTAGAAATTGGTTATTTTGATTAGGGTTAATTCCTGAAAACTTTTTTCAAACTATGCAAACTCTAGAAAACTCCAAAATCAGTAATAAGTAAAACTTTTTTTTTCCCCTCCAGACAGTCCACGTCATCATCACCTCTGAGCCCGGAACTGTTTTCCGGTATAAGTCTGTCCGAAGCTCCAGTTACGTGGTGTAGCATTGTTAGATATAACTGTACGGCCATCACTAGTTGTTACTTTAAAGGACAAAGCTTGACCATCAAGTTTTGCATTGCTTTGCCAATTCTGTCCCCAGTTTCTTGACATGCTTTGCCAACGTGTATTGGTTCCTTTAATGGAGACGGAGATAACATCTCCGGCGCCGGCGACGTTGGTTATAAGTACGAGGTTGAAGTATGAATGACCGTTGATCGTGAATCTTATTCCTCCTTTTCTCCGGCAAGCCACTCTGATTTAAAAAACAGAGCATAAATCAAACCACACGTACCAATTACCAAACCGAGCTAAACCGAGATCGGGAAACGTACCTCCGGTATTGGACAGGGACGACGCCGGCTTTGTATTGAGCAATACGGAGGAAGATGGGCTGAGCTAAATCGAAGTGGTGTTGAGGAGGATTACACCAACCTCCGGCGTTGTTGGCTTGAGCAAAGTTGGGTGGACAAAAGTTTGTTCCGGTGACGGTGATTGTTCCACCGATACACCATTTTGGGTCGTCTACGCATTTTATCTGAAAACAAGCACCACAGCTTTGGCCGCCGTTGAATAGAGCCGTGCTTAGAGCCGCCGTGTTAGTGCCGTATCCTTGACTGTATAAGTTTCCGTAACCACACGCGCCGCCTGATCCATACAGAAACAACAACAACACAAAAATAAGACTTGTGTAGATACAAACTTATGTAGCATATTAATTAGTAGCATATTAATTGTCACCACTCACTAATAAAAACTTTAAAATTCCTAAGAAATTTGAAGTTTGAAGTTATATTGGTCAGAAAATAAGAATGATATAACTATAAAGTGTCAGAGAGGAGTAAGCAAATTACCCATGGTGCCAGAAGCATCAGCTCCTCCATAGAATGTGGCTCGAGCATTGACCCAACCACTACTGTAACCATCCACGCTCTTCCACATTATCATCATCATAAGACTCAATGAAATTATCATTTTACCAAAAAACTCCATTTTCTCTGCCTTTTTATTCCTACACAAGAAAACTTTATGATCACTTAAATGGTAACAGAAATATATATGTGTGTATGTATGGAAGAAAATGAGGAAGAAGAGATAGAATGTGGAAGATTGGAGCTTACAATGGCTTGGAGAAAGAAAAAAAAAGGACCCACACAAAAATTCAAGTAAGGTTAAAGGCGAAGAAATGGGTTTCAATGTTGTTGTGAGTTATGAGGAGATGGGATGATTATATATAGAAGAAATTTCTGCAAAAGAAAAAAAATTATACTTAAATTATTTTTAATCAAACACTTGCATTGCAAGTGATTTTTATTAGCTAAACTACACTAGTAATTTTTAAATTGTTTTATGGATCTATTAGGAGATAGTAGTACAATTTGTAAAACTTTACTTTAATAAACTCCAATTTGGTAACGAGCAAGCAGCATCGAGAGTGCCAACTTCTTCACGCAATTTTATGCTATTTAAAAAGGGTTTTACTTTTGAAACTTAGACCTCATATTATGGGGCTCAGTTGACCATTTGACCTCCCGTGTTTATAATTCCAAAAGCCACATAGATTGATAGTTTTACATTGAAAATAATACTTTTTTTTTTTTTAACTGGGAGTTTGATCGAAATTAAAATTAATTGCAGTTTTTCCAACGATATGTGTAAATGTCTCATATACCACAGTAATGGACTAATATGGCAAACCCTGATCAGTTCGTAAACTATTTACATTTTGTTTAAGGTTCATGAAGTGAAGCCTAAAGAAGTATAGTCGTCAAATAAACATATATTAGTATAACCACTATGTGTTGCGAGATTCCTCTTCGCTTTCACGTTTGCATCTAACCAAATTGTTCAATATATGATCAACGAGATAAAAGATTCGATTAAATTTGCTTATTGCAAATGTTGACCAAGCCCTAAAAGAAGTTAATGTCTTGCTTCAAAAACAAGGTTTGAGTAGCTGTTTCTATTTTCTTATAAAGTCATTAACTGAAAACCGCAGGAACAGAACATATGCCTTTTTCCAACACATTCAACTACTTTTTCCAAAGTAAGCAGAAAAAAAAAGAAAGTAAAGTAAGAACAAAGCATTAGCATAATAGTAGAACATAACAAATAAATAAAAACACAAAGAAAAACAAGATAAAAAGAAAGAAAAAGGTGCAAAGAACACCGACCAAATCAAGTTTCTTTAGGTTTAGTATTCTTTCGTTTGTTCTGTATTTGGATGAGGTATTTTTCAAATCGAATTTCTAGTTCAAGAATCTTTCACCACTCTATGAATGTACAATAATTAACTAGATATGTAGAAACATGATTATTCCGTAAATACTTATCTCTAGAAATTATAGACTTTAACTATTTTCTTGGATCATTATTCTTGGTCAGAATATATTTTTTTAGTTTATAAGAACATTGAACCATAAACTTTGAATAGTGATAGCAGGCCATATGTACAAATCCGTTTACAGACAAAACTATTTTTGGTTTCTTGGTTAATTATATCTGTAATGCTTTGATTTCATAAAGAAAAAAACTTAGTACACCAAATTGTAATTCGTATTAAAAAGTATAATTGGTTTACTTCATAAACAAATTATCCTTTACCGCCAGTCATTACCGTTCAAGTTTTTAAAAAAATTCGAATGGGGATAAGGGTTGTAACAATTTGTTTGTAAAATAAACCAACGTTTAATCATTTACCAACCGTTATACGTTATATAACTTATATTCCTCTCAGACAAATTTTATTATGAAAAAAAAAAAAACAGTTCATAAAAATTGTTATCAACTGCAAAAATAATACGGTCCAGTTTGCAAACATATTAGTCCGTCTGGGTCAAATATTATCATTCAACCCCATAGTTATTTTCTTTTTCCCTTTTTTTTTAAAGAACATATATAGTTATATTCTTTGACAACTTATATTTATAATCTTAAAAGTGGAAACTATGGAATCAAAGTCTGACTTTCGGCGACTTTTCCGTGCAAATGGAAATAACATTTTCTTCAGTACAAAACAAAACTAATTTTAAAACAAAATTACACATGAAAAAACTTGACCACCTCAATTTCAGGATCTATATACTGACATTCAGTCGTTCATGTGACACAATCGTCCAACTTAAGATTTGCTCTCAGAACTTATGATTGATCCTTCACTAACAATTAAATTATTTCGCACGTTACTTTAATCAATTCAAGAATTTTAAATAACATGTAGAGTTTTAGAACAAGCAGACTTCTAAAAATATTCAATAGAACTCGTTAGTAAACGCATTACAGTATGCTGGTTGATGTTTTATATTCTAAAGATACGGAAGAACTCTTCGTTTAAACTTTGAATCAGTATGCTTCATACATTAAGAGAATGTAAATATTGATGAAAGTGACAAAGTCTAATAGAAATGGAATTATTATTTAATGGATAAATAATTAGCATTACATATTTCAAAGTCCACTATTATTAGTAAGTTACACTGATGAAATCTTTTTTGTTTTGCAAATTTATTATTCTTCATGTTATTTGTCAAGATATACCAAAAGGATAGCGTTACCTACAAGCCAGAATATAACTACGCTAAACTAATTATATGGCCCGGGACACAAGTGAAGCAAGCTAATCATTCGACTGTTCTTCTCTTTACAGCTTAAATCATCAAAAGTTCAGTACTTTACAGCTTCAATATATATCACAATTAGACGACAAAATCCAATTCTATGTATATTAAAAGGACACGATAATATTATCAAAAAAGGAAAAAGGAAAACACGATATATAATCTTTATGAAACTTAAAAACATCATTTTCTGATTGGTTGTAGTTAACTAATTATAACCTTTATGGTTCGTTTGTTTCTCTATAACTGTGTCTTGATAAAGATAGTCTAGAAAAAGTTGCTTTTATTCCCACACGCATGTAACTTTGATTTGTTATAGCTATTCAGAAAAATAAAATAAAAAATCACCTCCACAATTTCATTATTATTAGCTAAATTGAAAATATTTTAAACTATTTAGCAATACATGCATTCGAACGATTATGAATATTTCTATCGTAAGAAATTAACAAAAGAAAAACAAATAGCAAACTAGTGATTGCCTTGTCACCAAATAGATATAGTCGTCGGACTATATCGCTATAAAAATAGTCTAACACGTATCAGATATTTATATATAAATAGGTGCATACAATTAATATTATACTGATGTTCAATATCATTCCATTTATTATCCAAAAAAACATGATTTCATTTGCATATAAATATATACTAATAATACATATATACATATATATATATATATATATATATACTAATAATTAAGCTACTAATATTGACTTTGATGATGATAAAATAAACAAAGGCAATCGATAACACATTGTAGAGTATCGTACATAATCTTAGTGAATCAACTCGTTTTGTACGATCTGATATTGTGTTGGATTTAATGTATCACATGCATCATTTTCTTGAATCAATCGAAGATTTAATAGTTTATATACTATCTTTTTTGTTTTTTTCTGGCACCGAGATATATATCCAAGCTATCGATGTTTGGAAATAGTTCATATAAAAACTGTTTTATTTTTAATAAAAATTTACCCAAAACATATAATATATTGATTTGTGTTATATCACCACTCAATTCAATTCCACATATTATATGTTGTTGAACAAAATACGTCTAACGATTGAGATTTATCGTCATCTCTAAAATCTGAACAAAATTTTGAATGTTTTTGATGCAATTTATTAGTTATTGACCATTTAAATATCTGAATACTGAAAAAGTGAAAAGCGAAAATCAATCTGAATTTCGTTCCATATTATATATATATATTTTTTGTCAAACCGTTCCATACTATTTATTTATAAAGAAAACTATGGCTAAAATCAGGGCCGGCTCAAATAATTTAAGGACCCTGAGCTGAAAAAAAAAATTAGTCATCATTTCATGTGTTTTATTCTGTAAAAAAAATTTTGAACCCTGACTGTAATAGATTTACATATAAAAAAGAAAATTTTTTGGGTGACCCGGTACATTAGCTCCTCCAGCACTGGTATAGAGCCGGGCCTAGCTAAAATGTGGGAAGCTCATGATTTCTTGCCGGGAAAGTAGCATGAACTAACATTACCAAATCTAGAATGATCAAGTAACAGCCACGTGGCCACTTGTCGTTTCCCGCGCTCCGCATCTCTCTCCCCTTCTTGAGCAATTTTCCCTCCGACCAAATATTGTTTTAACTTTTGTGTTTTGAGAATTTCGATGTCTGAAACTAAATTTAATGAAGAGTTAAATTTGAGGTTTAGGAAATTAAATGTTCTCAAGTTTGGACAAACCCACCCCACGTCTTACCTTAAATGACCCGTACATTTCGGATCCATAACTTTCTTTTACTCTATCACTTAAACATTATTCATTTTTTCATCGTTTTTATTAATCTTTCTTCATCTAAACATTATTTGAGAAAATAATTAAACATCTTAATTTTATTGGATTAATAGACTCTTTTTTTTCTGGACAAATATTGGATTAATAGACTACACAACAACAAGTGTACAAACAATTGAGTCGCAAAATAAAGCCTTTTTCCGGGAAAATAAGGCTTTAATATGGGCCAAAGGCCCAGTCAGAGGCCAAAGCTTGAAGCCGTGAGCCTTAACTTGAAACCTTCCTTAAGAAGAAGAGGCATCGGTTTGGCCATTCATCTAGGCACCATAACTAACGATCTTCCTCTCTTCTTCAGCAGATTCTCCAAATTCCTCTTCCTGTTTAGTTCTTAACTGGAACCGGAATTAACCATCAGCTTCTCTTTTGCCAACTCCGGTCTGAGTCAGCCTCATTGACTCGGCTCCTCCGGTTTCAGGTCTTAGAAGAGAAGACATTGTTTGATCAACTCAATCTGATCAAAATTCAAATAATTTTTTTTTTCTCAAACTTTGCTCTGTATTTGCAAATCCATCTCTTGTAGAATTTCATGAATCCTTTCGACTTGAGGATGCGTAAGATCCCCTGAAATGAATTTGTATACTCTGTTTTCAACTTCTATGGAGCTTTCACCAGCCATCTTCTTCACACCAATCCCTTTCATCATGTTCCTCATCATCCTCGACTCATCCCACCTTCCTAAATTCGAGTATAAATTAGCTAAAAGCATATAGTTACCGCTGTTATTCGGTTCTAACTTAATCAGCTCACTCAAAGCTCTTTCTCCAAGCTCAAGATCATGATGAACATTTGAAGCAGCAAGAAGAGATCCCCATATTGCAGCATTGGCCTTAAAGGGCATGCTTTTAATAACTTCATCCGCCTCTCGGAGTTTACCTGCTCGTCCTAGCAAATCAATCATGCATCCGTAATGCTCAATGTTTGGATGAATCCCGTATTTCGATCTCATTGAGTTAAACAAACGTTTTCCAAGATCAACCCAACCGACATGACTGCAAGCTGAAAGGATTGCAATGAAAGTAACATCGTTCGGTCTCACGCCAGCTTTAACCATACGGTTAAACATCGCTAAGGCTTCAGCTCCGTGCCCGTGCGTAGCTAGCCCTGCGATTATAGTCGTCCAAGTAACAACATTTCTCTCATTAACACACTCAAACACATCCAACGCCTTTGTTATATTCCCTGATTTCGCATACATATCAATGACCGCATTGTTCAATGAAACCGCTCTGTTCATCCCTCGGTGATCAACATAGCTACATATTCTTTCACCCAATTCAAGTGAACCAAGATCAGCACAAGCTGAGAGCACAGCCAAAAGCGTAACTTCATCAGGCTCAACATTCTCCATCAGCATTCTCTGAAACACTTCAATAGCTTCGCTAGCTCGTCCACTTTTCGCATATCCAGAGATCACACAAGTCCAAGAAACCTCATTCCTTACCCAACAAGGCATCATCTCAAGCAAACTCCTAGCTTCATCCATCTCACCAACTTTCCCATACCCTGCTAACAACGCATTCCAAACATTCACATCCTTGACAAGCATTTCATCGAACATCTTACGTGCATCTCCCAAACCACCACACGAAAAATACATCTGAATCAAACCTGTTACAACATGAACGCTCGAATCAAACCCAAAAACCACAACTTGTCCATGAATCTGTCTCCCAAACCAAACATCAGAAACCCTAACAGCAATCTTCAACACAAACGGGAAAGTAAACGTGTCAGGCTTAGCACACAAAGCCCATAACTTTCTATAAACCGTGATCGCAATCGAATGCGCATTGGGTTCGTCGAGGAGAGACAAAGCTCTAATCATGGTGTTGTGGAGATAAGTATTGGGACATGGCTGGTGGGTGAATACAGAGTAAGCATATCGGAGATGTCCTGCATTTGAACATGCTTCGATGAATTTGGCAACGTTGAGGTTGTCTCTGTTTAAACCGGTTATGATCATGTAACAATGAGATTGCTTTAATGTTTTGAGGTTATTTCCATGGATTTTCAATGAGGTAACGAACCAATTTAGACCAGAGCTTAAGCTCAAGGCATTGATTCTCTGAATCATTCTCTTATCATCGGAACAATAATGAGAATTATTACATGAGTTTGTTAACTTGTATTGGGTCATAAGATTGGTCCTGTGTTGGGCCTTCTTATGAATCCCCTAATATATAAGACTAGAGTGGGCATGTGGTTTCTAAATTGGGCTTGAATCGGGTAATCTGATTTATCCGGTTGGAAAATTCATGACAGTTTGTCTTTCGAAAATTCAATTTGGCAAATTTTTGGTTTTGTTCAATTCGGTTTTGGACAAACAATAATTTCGATATAAATAAATAATATACTAATCTAATCCATTATTAAAAAAAAAAAAATTTAATGTAGATTCTTAAACCATCTCCATTGGTAGTCTTTCAAGAGAGTTTTTCACTAATAAAATAATAATAATAATAAAAAGAGAAGAGAGGGTAGAAAGTTTCTCAAGTGAGAAATTATTAGATACTCTCTACAAGCCATCATTACATTTTTCTCCTCTCAACTGGTTCAATTTTTTCATTAAAATAAAAATTAGTAAAATACTAATATTTTTTTTGTTTGAGAAACTTTTTGAGTTTCTCCTTGATGGAGATGCCCTTACAATTTAAAAAAGAATCAGAACAGTAACAAGTGTAATACCTGTAAAGTTATAAATATGTTTTTGTTTTTGTTTTTTTTGCAACCCTACAAGCTTCAGAAATTTAAACAAGCGCACATAATTCATCTGATGAACTACCACAAATCTTACATGGAAACGAACAAAGCATAACTGTTTTTTTTTTTTTTTTGCATAACATATGTTTCCGTTCATAAAAAAAAAATGTTTCCGTTCATATCTATAATCTATAGCTAAATTATATCAACATTAAACTCGGATGGCGGAAAACACGACGACTCCATAAAAACAAGTTATATGGAGAAATTCTTGGTTTGTAGAAACACGATTTTCATATCTTTTGAAGAGCTCATGAGATAGGTCTGGTCCAAGATAAGCATCAACCATAGGACGAATAGCAGCTTGAACCAAATTGGTCCTGGCTCGTCCATATGAAACCGGATCTTTCTTCCACTCTTCTTGTTTCTCATCTGAATATTCAACTATTTTCAGGAAGTCCATTTTCCCTATCTTGAAACCACCACAACGGTCAATTCCGGCCGTCACTTCCTCCGGACTTCTCATGTACGCCGGAATATTGAAACCGTCTCTTGTTTCTTCATCTATCAAACCCTTTTGTCCAAACGAACATAAAACGTTTGAGTGACAAATAGTTTGGCTAATTTATGGAAAATTAAATGACAAAAAACTTTTGAAGATTTTTATTCTTAAAAGATATGGATTGTGATAAGAATTTTTCTCCTCTTTTAAATATAGGTGATAAAAAACACATGAAATGTTAAAAGTAATGTTTTAGTGAAAAACAAGTAAAAAGGAAAAAGCTTAATTTCATGGTAGTTGTGATATATAGTGACATGACAACATCATGAACGGTTATGTAATATAATCATGAAAGATACACGTGTTTGTAATTTGTATATATGTAGAGTAGATTTACCTCTTCTATTAAATCTTGCCAAGCTTGTTCCATGGTAGTTGTGAAAGGATGTTTGGCTCGAGTATCTTGGTCCCCAAATTGACTACTTGAGCCTGAAGGACGCCCAGCCATCAACACAAACAACACTCCTCCTTTCACCATTTCTTCTTTCCTACAGCTCATGAAATCATCCAAATCTTTGTCTGATTGCTCTGCGTATGCTTCTACTACTTCTTTCTTTGCTCCTTCTATCCACGTTTTCCCTTTGTTCCACGTTCTTGATTCTTTCTCCAATACTTTCTCCGGTATCTGCATATATATTTCAATGCACACATTTTAGGTTCTTGTTTTGAGACTGAAATATAGTAAACAAAATTTTATATTTTTTATATTGTCAAATTGTCTTTGTTGATTAATTAATTTGGGTGATGGACATTAATCTTCATTGCAATAATCAAGGTAACAAATTTATAGTTAAAGTCGTAACGTATAGTATTTCCTAACACTTAAAAAAATATATTAGTTACCTTAAATAGAAAAATAGAAAAATCTTATGATATTTAAGAAAATGTTGATTTAACATTAGTAGAATGCTAAAAAAAATCATATATCATATATATCTTATAATGTCAAATTGACGTCGTTAATTATTTTGAATGGTGAATATTATGAATAAATAAATAAATAAAGAGTAACAAAAAATAATTTATAGAAAAGTGATTAGTGTATTAGACCTGAGAGAGCCAGTGCAAGGCACTTAAGCTCACAGCGACATGAATCGTTCCTCTGGGAAAAAGCCGGTCATAGAACGAACCAGCAACGCCGCCAGCGAAGTATTTCGCCGGCGAGTCAACTTTCTGTTTCTCAGCCAACAACTTGAACAACATGTTGAAGTCATTAGAAGGCAAATCACAGAAGAAAGCCTCAAACTCCGGCGACCCACCACCACCGCACCTGGCAGTGTATCGCCGTTGTAACGTCTCAACCACCGTATCAACGGTAGTAAACGTGTTGGAGCCGGTGGCGCAGCCGAGATCGGTGATTTTGATGGGAGTTTGGTCGGAGAAGAGTTTGATGGATTGGAGAGATGAGATAAGGATTGGTTTGCTTAAGGTTATAGCCAAAGCTTGGCTATCGGAATTGTTGACGTAGCTGAGGTCATCTTCGCCGCCTTGCATGGCGAAGACACGGTGGAGACTGGTGGTGGTCCAGTCTTTGGCCGTCATCGGAAGGCTTGGTGACTCCATTAATGCTCTGTCTCTTCTCTCTTATTGGAAGTTGTAGTAGACTTGTAGTTAAAAGAGAGAAAAATAATTTTGGTGTTGGACTTAGAAGATGAGACTTCGTATTTATACTCAACGCACATATACATATACTGATATACAGTATATACACACACATTCATGCATATTAGAAGAAAAAAAACTGGTGGTTAGACATTAGTAGTAATTTTTAAAAATATTTGAGTAGTTTGTGTGGAAAATAAGCATGCATTGGTTTCTATTGGTGAATACTATAATATAAATATGTTTCCGTTACACTAGTTTAGTTTCAATTGAATGGGTTTGACGGTTTCTATCTGATGACGCTTTATAAAATAATGTGTTTGTTTGGTTGACTTGTTTTGGGCTAAATTTCACAATAAAAGCTAAATCATCCTTTAAATTTACAAAAAGAAAAAAATCTATACATAAAAATCAAGTCATTTGTTTAAAATGTCAACATGCGTAACAAAATCAACATTTCTTGTTTGTTAATTTGTCACATCTTTTTGCCAATAACCCTCTAGAATTTGGTGTTCGAATTTCAAAAGCTAAAATTTCTGCAACACAATAATGTCTATATGTGATTTTCGATTTTTATATTGACTTTTTTGCAACTCTAACATCATCATTAATAAATATTGCATGCATCATTATTAAATTACATGAAAAAGCGTTATTAAACAGTTGTACTAAGCTTTAACAAAAAAAATACTTATAGTAAGCAGAAAAATAAATTAACGTATGTTTAAATTATTAGGGAGAAATTTAAAGTTGCGAGTTGCGGTCTTGCAGACCACTTTATTTAATTTTGAAATTGAACCAAAACAATTATTCAATTGCTATAAATATAGGAAATATATTGATTATCAGTCATACCAAAAAATTGTCAAATGTCACAATGCCCTTTATTTAAGGTAAAAATTTCTGTTGTAGACATTTTGAAAGTCTTGCACGTAAGTTAATCAAGTAGCTAGTGAAGCTTTAACAAAAAAGTTAATGAAGTAGTTAATGAATTAGTATGTTTTCCTTATATACTATGTACATATATATACGTCGTAAAAAAAAAAAAAAATATATATATATATATATATATATATACGTCGTGGTCAATCTTTAATAAGAAAAGAAAAGAAATGGTCAGTTACGTTTTACATGTATGTAGCGTTATTTATGAATGTCATTGTATCTCTGCTCTCTAGATTCTTTTCCTCAATTGATTATTATATCTTTTCAGGTTCTTTATTCTTCTAGAAACAGATCGATGTCTCTATTTATCCATCCTTATCAATTCGTCACTTTATTTTAATTTGCCTTTTATATATTTTGCTTGCAGTGGAGAGATTATTAACATAAGTAGAGTAAATATTTCGTGGACGTCTTATATATAATCTTATCAACATATGATTAAATATGAAATTGTTACAGAAACTGATAGAAACGTACACAATAATCTCTTTATAATTGTTATATGGCAGAAACTAATTAAGTAGAGTGGTTTTCATTGTATATATAATTCGGCTTTTCGAGTAACAAACATTGCTTATCAAAATTCCGAATTAGCAAGGTTTTATTGGTACGTTGGTGGTTAACGTGTTACATCTATATACTATATTTCACTGTCATTTGTTTTTAAACTTGATATGTATTCCCTTTATTTTATTATAAGATGCTTGATATATATAAGTATATAACATTCGATATATAACTTTTTGATCCCAGACCTTCATCTTAAACTTATTTACTCTGTCGTCTCTCACAACTTCGACATATTTATTCATCACATCGTTGTAACATGTTTAATCACAAAAAAAAGTTTGTAACATGTTAAATCAATTGCTAGTCTCAATTTCTTTAAAGTATGGTTTCTATGTTGTTTTATTTTTACCTAAAATAGTTTGTACTTTAGAAACTCTGGTTTGGTATAATTTGTGATTATGTTCCCTTTCCAATTCATAGAAGTTGGAATCATATATTATCTTTTTTTTCTTTTCCATAGATAAGATATAATTTGGTTTCTGACTAGGATATGTTATTCTATTATATATCTTGTTCTTTTAGATTTTATTTGCAATACAAATTGATTCCGCCATGTAAAACATATTTTCGGTTTGATGATCTTAAAATCCAGATTAAAATCTATCAATGCATTGAGTTGTGGTCGCTCTAGATCGATCTGATGATGACCAAAAAAGATCCATAATATTCATGTTAATCACTTGAGTGATTAGTAAGAAATATATTATTTGATGATTGTGGTTAACCGACTTCAATAGGCGATCCGAATAATTTTTTGATTTGTTGTTTTTGGTTCGAATCTGAAAACATTGATCGGCCCCTAAACTCAACCATCGGTACAAGTCTACCTAAAAAGAAATTAAAGTAAAGGGGCTTCGCATTAAACAACTTTAAGAGAAAATGGATCTTTGACTTCGGGTAGAGGGTTTAGATGATGAAGTGGTCCTTTAATATTTACACTCATATAGAGAGAGTTAGAGTTGTCAATGTCCTCTTTTTAATCTATGGTCTGAATTTCCACTTGCTTCCACCAAATGTTTCTATAAAAATATTGTGTAACCAACCCTAAGTGAGCACTTTCTATATCTATAATGACTTTGGCATGAAACAGACTTATCCAAGAGGAACTAACATTATAAATATAAAAATTACAATTCTTTTAACTAATTGAAAGCGCTTTAAAATATACATTTAACATAAAGGTCTTAAAACCACACTTACTTTCATCAAATGTTATTCCAAGAGAATGGTTGTTCCACTGATCCACTCTAAATCGCCAAGTTAAATTTCTCTGAAGTGAATGATGATATCATCGTATATGCTAAAGGGGATAATTTTATACAAACAAATTGAGGAAATCAGTTTAAAGAAAATTAAGCTCTAGAACCTAAACGAGTTTCTTATCATAATAAATAGACCACACGCAATCCATTGTCGATGTATGCGTCATTAATGTCTAATGATCGAAATTCGAAATGGTTTTTTTTTGGGTCATAAAAACAGCTGAACTTTAGCTATCGTTTTTACTAAATAAGTGGGGGCTATGCTTAATTTAGCTGACATTTTGGCTAAATTGCTAAGACAGGAACTTTAAACTAGAGAGATTCGAGATTTTTTTTGGCCTACAAAAAGCTAGAGAGATTTAACCGAATGTTTTTCAAATATATATATATATATATATATATATATATATATATAATGTAATTTCACAAGAAGAAAAACTTTAACCACAAATATATCACAAGCCTTTAATTCACGTGAAACAAAAAGGACTCTTTAACAAAGAAAATAAAAAGGAAACAAAAAAAGTATATATATCATTGTGATGAAAGATATTCTTATGTGTATACGTGTGTGTGTGTGTGTGCAACTCTTTATAGTTCATCTTTTTATTCATTGCGATCGAAACCAACATTTTTCGAAAGAGAAATTGTACATAGAATAATGAAACCGTTCAGCATTAGATTCAAATGATATACACCAAATTTTAATCTTAAGTTCGAGTTAGAATCAGTGAAACAAAAAAAAGGCAGCACTTAATTACATTTCATGACTAAATGAACTATGTTTTTCGACCAACCGGGACGAAAATACTGACTACCATTACTCAACAAGTGGATACTCCGACAACAAAAGTTCACCTAGAAACACAGTTTCATGGCCCGCCCGCAGGTTCACACAGCTGGTTCATGTTTTTCAATGTAATATTTGTAAACTTTAACGTCCAAAAATGGTCACCTAAATTGACATGTATCAACTAGCTATCACACGTACAAATATTCCAACTTGATAATCTAAAATCTGTATAACTGGTTAAAGACTATAATATAATATAAAACCATATGTAGTTAATATCCATTCTTAATGGAAGATACGTTCATCTTAGCCAACATGCTATGTATGATGTGGCTATGAGGAAAATACAACTCAGCAATCTATAACAAGTTATAAATAGGTAGAATAGATTGATCAATTGATAACATTAAGAGAATATATTATATTTTAATTAAATAAAATAACTAATATTTATATATATTAACTCAGCAATATATTTTAGTTCCATATATATTAACTACCGATAATCGTTAAAAGAGAAAGAACCTAGCTAATACAATAACTAATATTTAAATCGAGAAATTAAAATAATTAAACAAACTAAAAATTTCAAAGTTCTTTATTGATATACATTTTAATAAACATTCCAAAACGAAAAACAAAAATAAAAATATTAAACACACTTTTACGTTTTCGTGCGGTTTCATAATTATGGTAGTATAAAACTAATGTAACAAAATTTTGTATAGTTGTCATCTCCTGATTTGTAAAAGTACTAGTCACATGCACCTATATATTGCAGGTTAAAAGTTATTATAAAATCTACTTCAGAATATCTGAATACAAAAAATGTCTTAGTCCCTAGATCGAAATTAGTTATAGTCCATAATTTTATGTGAATCCCATATCAGAAACTGAACTTGACTAGATAGATACTTTGCCGACGACATGTCCAACTATCCATAACAATTGTAATATATACTCAAAAATCCGATTCTAGAATAAAAATTCTTATGGCTTATACTTATGACAAATACTTAAGAAAAATTTGGTCACAAAATACTAATGATGAAATAAAAAATAGATTAATTAGCACAATGATCCATGACTGATCCCTACCATTTTACTCTTCTTAATTTATTATATAAGCAATATTAATAAAATAATGTTAAGTGGGAATACTAAAGGATCGGAAAAGCTTTATGCATAATGATCACTCTACAAGCCTAATCTGGTTGAACTCGTAACTACCAGGCCTACACTACAACACACTTGAGATCGGTCATGCTCTTTGAACTGAAACGTAGTTTTCAAAATGGCTAGCCTAAAAACTCGTTTTTGAAAAAAGTTAGCCATTCGAATGGAAACATTGGTTTTGTTGGAGATTTTTGTTTTAGAAAAAACTAGTATGATAATTTGTTTGGTTCTCGGCTTTTGGTTATTTTGGAGTTCTTAGTTTTCCAAAGATTTTTTTTTTTTTTTTTTTTTGGGGGGGGGGGGGGGGGGGGAGGGAAATTAAACTAGTTTCTAACGAAATATAATATGGAAAATTTACGTACAAGGTATGGGATGGGACTGATCTAGCTATGAAAATATGACATAGTATGCTACCATGTAGGACATTGTGTTTCATATTCTTGGATCAAATGAAACTTAGACACGACGACACGATTACATATACACACACACATGTTACCAGTGACAATCTAATTGGTCCATCATATTGCGGCCATATCTTCAACCTTGGTGTAGATTTATTCTTTCACTATTCTATGAAAATATGTCCCTACTTTTTTAGTCACCATTGCAAATCACATAGTCATATAATTTGAACTCATATTAATTATGAAATTTCAATTGAAAAAACTAGAATTTTTTCAATCACTTAACACACGGTACACACCACATATGAACCATTTAGATCTCAAGTTCTCGTTTTATTCAAAATATAATGATACTTCTATTATATATACCGATTTTTTGAAAAGTAAGGAATTTTAAACCTGCAAGGTGTAGCTGCGTACTCTCATTAGCTATAGGTATAGAGTAAGACTGTGGTGGCTAGAGAATCACGTGATGCACAATTGGTCAGAACTATACTGTAATCACGGGTATAGTATAGTTATCGTGATCTGCTCTTATCGGCTCTTATTGGAATATCTACTTAATTTCGTTCAGTTTTGTATGAAATCAGTTTGTTAATTTGGTGAAAGTTTGGTCTGAAACCTGTGACAAAACAGAAACCTATAGTTCCAGAGAAGAGTATATAAAAAGAAAAATTGCAAAAAAAAAGAAAATGATGCAGTGAGTCAAATGCCACAACTCATATAGTTTTTACTATTTTTTTTAATTTTTTTTGGGTTTAAATTCTTTGTACTTAATGTTCTACTGTGTAATTAGAGTAACAAATTAGTGTAAATCATGATAAGATAACATTTTCAGTTTTAAAATAATATACAATGTAATTAACCGTCGTATAGTTATTACCACGACCGTGGAAAAAAAAGTGAATGGTAAAAAAGTACCATATTTACAAAAATGAAAAATGTCTAACATACAAACCAGTATGTGAATGCGTCACCATTCATTTCACACAAAAAAGGAAAAAAAAAACAAATCTAAACAAGATATGTGTATAGCTATTTAACATTTCTTAACGGTAAAAGCTTGCATGCATGCACATAACAATGCATTTCTTTTTACCGTTTAACAAAAAAATTAGCACTCTCAAACCGACATTAACATATTTATATGAGCAACTCCTTATTTTCTTTGACACTCTTGGCGAGAAAAAATACTTCTTTTCTTTTTTTTTTCGTTAAGAAAAAAAAAACATACTTCACATCTAATATGATGATCAAACGTCAACTAAAGAAATTAACCAACGTACATATAAAGATGTAGCTCTCAAGAAGGAGGAAGGGGTAAAAATGAATAAGGTTTTCTTAGGTTTGGGACGATATCATATCGTTGTGCTATCTCCGTGAGACCCCCTTTTTCAAGACAATTCTTCGAGGATATGGCAATATATGACGTCTCTTTCTACTCAAAAGCCAAGCTTGTTATAAGCTTCTGCTACTATACGTCTTATATGAAAATGTATCCTATTATTATTTACACTATGTTTATGGTCCCCTACCTTCGTCCTTCTTCCTACTTTTGATGATTGTTACCTCTGTGGTCTTCTTAGGTCATTTAGTATCCATTCCATAGGTCGGCTCATTCTATTCAAGTATCACTTCCTAGTTCCTACGTTAAAATAATTCATAGTTGTTTCAATGTCGTTTATATAATCTAGTTGGTTATGTGTATAAAAACACTTAGCAAGTAACTGTTTCTCTGAGATATTCTGCGGATTCAAGTGTAAGAATCTTTTTTTGCAATGTTTTTCATATGTTTATCACGTTTTGCACTGTTCATCAAAGTTTTCGGTGCGCTGCAGAAAACTAGGTCAAATGCATTATGCATAGCGTTTAAAATATGTAATTAGTCCCACCCATTCATAGTTTAAGACAAAGACTAGCAATTAGAGCATATATAGGTCCAACCTTACAGGATTGAGAAAAACTCTATAGTACAACATATTCGATTCAAATAATGTTATCTCTGTACTCAAGTTTTTTTGGACCACGATATATATTCCCACTTAAGTACTAATTTTGGGACCATATATATATTCAGATTAACAATGTTTGATACAATGCATGAATGTGTCACTTTACGTCCAATTCTGAAGTCAGTGTCAAGTTATTACAAATACATTCTCTCTCTGGACCAAGACAAGTTATTACAATACATTATACAATGCATCATGAATGTATCAATTCCTTTTTGCTTACTGATTCTTTGCATTATTTTACGAGGGTAAAAACAATAACAATTTTATTAATTTTCAACCCATAGTTTTTATTTTTAAATTGTAGTTTTTACAAAACTAAACAACAAAAAGACGTAACGTCTTTGTAAGATTTTCATGTGGATTTAGGGTTTTAATCGTCTGCTTTGTCTACTCACAGCGGGAATTCTTTCTGCAAGAGATCGAGATTCCTTGACTCACAAGCTTCTATCATGTCTTGCCTTGATGCACAACTGCATTATGTTTTAACAAAGTTCCAAAATATCAACTGACTTTGTAAGAAATCGCATCGGAATTTAAATGGCGTTTTTCGAGTTTACGAGCTTATACTGTACCTTAACGAGAGTCTCAAGTATTGCCATGCGTTATCAGCTTTAGGATTCATCGCAAGGGCACGGACATAATACGGGATTGATTCTTTGTACATCCCCTGTTACAATAACAAACATGATAGCATACCACATTTCAGTTGGTTCCAGTCCATAAACAACCATCAAACAAGAAACAAAGACTGAAATCAAACCTGGTTTGCGTAACTGATTCCCATGTTTGCCCAAGCACGAACATAATTTGGTTTTAAATCTAGAGCCTGCAAGTAAAAAAACAGTCAGAAAGAGACGGAAATATAAAACTTTGAGAAGTTTTGATTTCTGTGCGTAGAACAGAACCTGTTGATAAGCAGATATGGCATCAGCACTCTGGACACTGTTGGCTTGCGTTGCACCTAGCTTATTCCACAGAGAATAATCGTTTGGTTTTAGTTGTAATGCTGTTTGGAAGGATGTGATTGCTCTATCGAACTCTCTCGACAGATTGTAGAGCACGCCCAACACTATATGCACATCGGCGTCCTCAGGATTCAACTGAGAAGCTTCATTGAATAATCTAGCAATCTGTTTATAGCATAGACAAGGAATTCAAGTTTCAATACAAATATTGAGATTCAACTGTGGAGAATTTAGAAAAGAAAGAGCACTTACATCAGCATGGTACAAAGAATCCGCTAGCTCCGGAGGCGCAATTGCTCCATACTTTGGGTGATTTCGCAGCCATCCATATAGATATTTCAAAGCAGTTGCTTGCTCTAACTCTGTAGTTACAGAGAACAAGATTTTAATTACCAATCTAATTCCAAAAAATGTATGACCACAAGTATCCATATATGTGAACAAAACAAACACATATTGCTAGATAACATGCACTGACCGTTGGTATGACTCACACCAAGCGCAAGAAGCACCTCTAGATTTGTGGGATCAGCCTCCTGTGCACGCATCATTGCAGCTATTGCCTGCATCCACAACGACAATTGTTTTGAAAATTGACTAAGTTTCATCATTTTGATAAGGTATAGGAGATTAATATTCATGCAAATTAATCTAACTAACCTGTTGATCATCATCGTTCTCTGCGTGTGTGACCCCAAGTAATCTCCAACCTTCAGCATTCTCAGGGTTTTTCATAACCTCAGCTTCTAGAGCAAGCGCTGCTTCACTCAGAAGTCCTTTTCGAAACAATTCTTGCCCTTCTTTCATAGGTTCAGGGTGACCCACATAAGGATTCATGTCAGAGAAGACGTAGACACCACTGGTTTGTTTTCCAGCATTTTTCTCATTCAGAAACCTAGAAAGGCACATACTTTTGTTAGATGAACTTAAAAGTCAAAGATGCATGTTGGATAAACATTGTTAGACTCCATAGATAAAAATTAGGAGGTTATCAGAAATAATCCCTTAAACAGGCGAATCATAATGGTAGATATGAAACTGCATAGTTGCAAAAATAGGTTCGCCTAAGCAAGGATTAAGGAACCAGAGAGAAATGCATAGGGGAAAAGTAACAAATAAGTTGAAAACACCCATTGTGTCTGCACTTACCTACCCCCACAAGGATAACAGAATGGAATTGAAAGGGAACTTATAAGATTTGTGAAGAATGAAAAAAAGAAGAAGAGAACTTAAATTATAGATCAATTAGAGTACAGTGGACTTACTCATCGTAAGCATTTGCCCATGCATCAGCTGAACTATCACCCACGGGACCTTCAGCAAATTCATCTATCCAGTCATCAACATTCAACTTTGAAAACTCATTAACCCATTGGTCCTCGGCTGTTTCTTGCTGTCCTCTCCCGGAAGCAAACTCATCAGCCCACTGTTCTGGTCCATGTGAAAGCTGTAACACACCAAAGTAGAAGCTTATGTTAGATGCAGGGTGATGCGTCTTATAAAAGAGAAAAAAGAGATGATACGTTGTCAATATACTTTCTAACATGTCAGGACTTCAGATTCTGTAACTATAAGGAACCATTGGAAAAATGTGCAAAGAGAGATCTAAGCTGAAGCCTTTCCACTATAGAGAGGTTACAGATATAAAATCACGAGATTACTAAACCTATCATCATGAGCTTCAATTGCGGATACAAAGGCCATCCAAGACAAAGGTATACCAATAAATCAATTACATTAGCATGCTAAAGTGGCAAGTAAGACCCTAAAGTGAACAGATACTTCATTAAATAAATACATACTTTCTCATTTGCAAATTGATCAGCCCAACTTGGTGGCCCCAGATACTGCTGTTCATATTCAGTAGCCCATTCCCCGGGGGCTGAAGCTTGCTTGACCTGATTCTCATCAATAATAAGTTCACCACGGCTCATCTTGGAAACAAACTGAAGGAATCTTGAATTCTGCATTCACCAAACATGTTTGCCAAGTTTTACATAAATCGAGAACAGCTCAGCACATGAAGTCAACAGGAAAAGCATAATTAAAATTTGTGATATGATTTCAGAGATATTCGAATTCTAGAACATAGACCAACAAAAAAAAATTCTATGTTCAGTAAAAGATCACAGCCCAGAAAAGAGATATGTCGTCCAACAGTACAGTTTACAGCAACCTGACCGACTGATACTACTATCAAAGGCTGTTTAGAAATGAAGGAATTCACTTCGAAAGCACATAATTATTAATGGTAGGTTATACTGACCTGAAATTTCGGATTCCCATCTTGAGATAGTGTATGGGCAAGCTTACGAGTCTGCTCCATTGCAGCTATATTTTGCATATCCATACTTCTCATTTGGCTTGACATCAATTGAGATTGACCCTTTAGAAAGTTCAAGAAAATAAAAAGGATGAGGCGCCAAATATTTTCAGAAGAACATGATAAATTATCAGAAAGCCAAGCTGTTGGGATATCAAATGCGACTCAAACACTGATGACTAATACAGCATAAAAAAAGTCACAACAGATTCAGGCTTGTGAACAACTATGCCCTAGTGACTATCGAAATCAAAGTCTACACTACCAAAATAAATGCCCTCATAATGTCTTTGATACTCATTGAAAGCTTATAAACATATGTTTGGGATGGGCAATCAAAGAGAAGTTTCAAACAACTGAAGGAAAAAGTTTCTATCATATAGCTATTTATGCTAGTTACCTGCTCGAACTCAGTAGCCCACCCATTCACACCATGTTGTTGCTCAAAAGACTGGACCCATGAATCAGGACCACCATGATCCATCCCATGTTGGTTAAATTCAGCCGCCCAATTGTCAGCAGGATGTAAATTAGGTTTCACAACAGCTTGAGACTCATTCCAGTAATCATCTAGCTCCCGAAATCTCCCGGGAACATGACCTCGAGCTTGTATCCCATCATCAATATCTAAAGATGACAATAATGCGTTTACCTTGAAAAACAATGCCGAACAAAATATTCAGCCAACGACATGGAGAAGAGAAAACGGCTTAGGCCATCGGCAACAAACAAAAGGCTTAACTATACTGCACAGCTGGCATGGTCTCGAGAAATCCATACTAGATAGGAACAATTACCAAGTAAAACAACAGCTATAATTCCCAAACAAAAGCCCTGACCCACAGATGATTGTGATATATGACAGTGACAGTGCTACCTCGTTGCATTCCAAAATGTTACATTTTGATTTAAACTCAAGATGAAGGAGAGTGGACCTGAACTTTCTTGTAATTACACTTCGTTATATAATTGAATAGATCTTGATTTCAAAAGGGCAATGGGCATGAATGATATAACACCAAAATATTAAGTATATACTCGACCCTTAAAACCTAAGTTGAAAGCATATAACACAATGTTGCAGCTACAGAACACTATCAGATAAATGGCAAACCTGAGAATTAATAAATTCCTCTCCCCTATCGGCAAAAAAATGCCGGGCCATTATGCTACTACGATCACGTATACATTGTTTGTCACTTTGTGACAATCCTAGAACTGGAACAGGTGCTGGACGAAATGGAATACCACCACGGCTACTCTCAACAAATGAATGCAGAAAGTTTGATAAAACTCTCTGTGGGGGTCCTGCAATATATAAGCAATGGAAAAACTAATCAAGCAAGCAAACGAAAAATGCCTCACTCGACATTAGGCTATATAACTAAGACAGAGCTATGAATATTCAACGTGTCATTCAGGAGAAATAGGACTCATGGAAAGAAATGACCACACTATTTATTTCATGTCGCTATACTAAATTACTAACTAACACTTTCAGTGTTAACTTCTCTTCCTACAAAAATAATGTTATGTACTTCTCGATTCAAGATGAATATGTGAAAATATATACTACCTTTTATTCAATATCAAAACCACTACATCTAACCGTTTTGTATCCGGGATTAAATAAAAGTGGTATAGATCAAATCACAAACCTTCAAATGTAGGCTGAACTGGCTCAAACATAGGTCCCATTGGAGGCATAGGTCCACCTTGCTGTACCTCATCCCAAGCTGCACCCAAACCATTCTGATCAACAGAGCGAAAACCACGGAAGAACTCTGACCCCTAATGTAAAAATTGCAAACCCATCAGCCATCACAGAGGCTAGATAATCAGAGTCAATACTACCATTGTAAAACCAAAACTTTCCACAACATTAACCTGAGCACCCGGTTGCAGAAGTGGCTGATCTAACTCAGAACCAGGAAGTGACCTTATCTGTTGGTCTTCAGAGTAAAATTGTGGCCGAGGACCTGACCGGTTTGCATTAGGTATCTCCTTGAGCCTTTCCTGCACAACAAATCACCAATCATCAACATTTCTTCAAATTCTCAGGAAATTTTAAACCTTTAAACAATTGTCAGCCAAATCACTTGACATAATCGAAGAACGTCTAAAACCCTAACACTACGGAAAGAAAAATCGAAACTTGGCAAGCAAATAACAAAACCCAACGAAAAATGAGATCTAATTCGACTTCTTAGTTCCAGGAGAACCAAGGAAAAGGCGAAGAATGGAATCAGGAGACTTCAAATGTCAACACTGTTTCGATCAAAAAGGAATCAGGAAGCTAACCTGGGTTTTGGAAGACGAACCAAGTAAAGCGTTGGTGAGAGCTCCGAGAGGATTAGAAGAAGAAGACGAACCAGGAACGGCACAAGCGGCTCCGCCGTTAACAAGGTCTCTCATCGCCATGTTTCCAACGGGTTTCTACTCCTCCGCCGCAATCACCGTCGTTGAATCTATCAGTATGGTTTCCTCCGTTGTCCGGAATTGATCATCAACCTCCCAAATCCTAATCTTTAGTTTGGCTCGTCTCGTGGCGGTGTTTTTTTTGTTTGTTGTGTTTGGTCACAGCTTCGTAAGAAATTATTAAATTTTTTGATAGTATTTTGGTAATTAATATTTATATATTATCCACACCACACACATTTTTAGGCTCACCAACACATTTTTGTTTAGTTATTTATTTTTGTGAAAAAACCGTTTTTTACAGTATCCGTAATTAAAAATGAATTGTTGTGAATATAGTTTTTTTTTATCTTTCTTTATCAAGATATGTTTTATCTTTTTGTCCGATTTGCTGCCACTTTTGAATTTTGTAGTTTCCTATTAGTGTTGAATTATATTTGCTTGATCATACCAAAGATAAATAAATTATATTGCTTGATTTTTGCTGGGTTTAGTTATATTTCTTGATTGATTGTGCAATGCGTTACAAACGAAGGTAGATTCTACTCTTGTACTCATATCACACATTTGGACGACCAACATGACTTCACTAATTTCATCAATAACTAAAAAAAAAAAAAAAATTCATCTACATCAACAATAGTTACAATATGCTAGGCATCTCTAGATTTTTTTTTCCTTTCATTAACTTGCAAGAATTTACACACTAGAAATCAAACATTTTGTGGAAAAAATTATAACCTTTAGTCTAACCACTGAACTATTGAACTTTCATATTGAAAAATTTGATGAATGTTGTCTGTTTTCAAATTTCTAGTACATTTTTTGTCAACTTCAGATATCTGATTTTATGAGTCTCAATCGTTTGGTTTATCTTATTTTCGTTTGTTAATTAATATAATTAGTTTCCAAAATGAAAAAATGTAATTGGAAAAACAAGTCATGAGGCCCAACCGCATATATAAGTCCTACGCTCGGCCCATACAGAAAAAACTAATATCCATATAGTTGACCCGGAAGACCCGATCTAGGATCCGAATCCACATTGATTTAAATAAAAAAAATCTTCATAAAAAAACTAAAAACCCAAAAACCAAAGAATTCATCAAAGGAGAGAGAGATCGACAATGGCACCTTCGTCATCAAGCGGTTTAACCTTCAAGCTACATCCTTTGGTAATCGTCAACATATCGGATCACTACACTAGGGTCAAAACTCAGCTCAATCCTCCTGCTTCAATCTGCGCAAGCGGCCATGGCTCAAACAACGGCGAAGCAATGTTCCAGCAAAACCCTAGGGTTTACGGATGTGTGATCGGTGTCCAGAGAGGTCGTACTGTTGAGATATTCAACAGTTTCGAGCTTTTATATGATCCTTCTACTCAAACCCTTGATAGATCTTTCCTCGAGAAGAAGCAAGAGCTCTGTAAGCTAAAGCTCACTCTTTTTATTCTCAACTATTGATGCAATCGTAAATTAAAGTTTGAACTTTTATCTGGTTTTATTGTTTATTAGATAAGAAGGTGTTCCCTGATTTCTATATTCTGGGATGGTACTCTACGGGAAGTGATGCTGAGGAATCTGATATGCATATCCATAAAGCTGTGAGTCCAATGCTCTCTCTAGTATTTTTGTATAATTGAGATTTGGTCTCTAAAAGTGTGGTTTTTGTGTCTGCTCTTGGTGACAGTTGATGGATATCAATGAATCTCCTGTTTATGTGCTTTTAAACCCTGCTATCAATCACACACAGAAGGATCTTCCAGTGACTATTTATGAAAGTGGTATGCTTCTTATAATGTCATATGGTTCTGTGGGTACATTCTGATATGTTAGCATGTTAGTATAGGTATATGCGTAGTTCAGAGTTTCTAGATATCTTCCCAAGTCTTTATCTTTATTGACTTCCAGATTTAGGTCAGATTGTTTTACAAGATCCTAACTTTTCTCTTTGTTTCATTGATTGATCTTCATTACTTGAAGAATTGCATGTCATTGATGGAATCCCGCAGCTAATTTTCGCTCATACAAGCTACACAATCGAGGTCTGTGCTTAAGTTTGATTCTGCAAATAATTTTTTTTTTTTTTGTCAAACATTCTGCAATTTAATCTATGTTATGAAAGTGTACATTGACTAAGATTTTGAGGTGTTATACAATGTAGACAGTTGAAGCTGAACGGATATCAGTTGATCATGTTGCACATCTTAAACCATCTGACGGAGGCTCAGCAGCAACCCAGTGTGAGCCTTATGTCACTAATACATATCATACTCCACTTCCTGAGTCTTACTGTTTTTGGCTGATTATTCGTTCATATGCAGTGGCTGCTCATCTTACTGGTATACATAGTGCCATCAAGATGCTTAATAGCAGAATCAGAGTGCTTTACCAAAATCTTGCTGCAATGCAGAAAGGTATATTCTGTTCTTTCCCAAGTTCCGATTCTTATCACCGTGGTTTCATGTTTACCAGTCCAGGATTCTAGCTGAAGATAGTCAAAGTTGTGTAAGTGTAATAATTTATCTGCCAACTCATTTATGTGTGTAGGTGATAAATCTTGTGACAACTCAGTTCTGAGACAAGTATCTAGCCTGCTAAGAAGATTGCCTGCCATGGAATCAGAGAGATTTCAAGATAATTTCTTGATGGTGAGTTAGTTAGATCTGCACTTGATTCTTTTCAGTGTAGCTTATTGTCTGAGATATTTCGCAACTTATGCTGGCATTTTTTCTTTTTGCAGGAGTACAACGACAAATTACTAATAACTTACCTAGCGATGATTACAAATTGTTCCAGGTTTGTACCTAATGCAACATTCTAAAGTATTTGAAAGCAAGTATATAGGCTAGCGAATGCTCTTTAACTAGTGGTTCTTTAGGAACTGTGAAAGATACGGTTTTCACCGGGCTGGTGGATTCTGTTATATCAGTTAATAATTTTGTTTGCTCAATCTGCAGCAACATGAACGAGATGGTCGACAAATTCAACACCGCATATGACAGAAACACTCGAAGAGGTGGAAGAACTGCATTCATGTAAAAGATCCTTTCCAGCGATTCTAGTTCTAAAGATCTTCTCTTGGTTCCTGAAACCATTTTTAACATTGCCTCTGTGAGAATCTATAACTCAGACGGCAAGACTTTATCCTCTTCATTGTTTCTATATCTATAAGAACATCTGCTTATCTATCAAAGCTCTTGTTTGATCTTGAACAAGTTTCTATTGTTAGTAAAAAGATTTTAAGGTTTGATTCTATCAGTCTCTCTAGTTACATCCACATCAGTCTCCAGTTAGCAATTGCAGTATTGCTACACAACACTCACTTTTTTCTTCTTTGTTGATTTCAATATAAGATAAAGAACCAGTAAAAAAGAAGACAAAACCAAGGAATGAACAATAAAACAGCCTTTACCTTCCCCAAAGTTTGAAACCAATAAATGAAAGAAGAAGAAGAAGCAGAAATTAAAAGTTATTATAAGGAGTGACCAAATGCAGAAGAAGAAGAAGAAGAGTAAATTTCAAATCTGAGGTAATCTACTCATGATCTGGTTATATACCGATTGTCCTGAATCTGAAACCGGTTCAACCTTTGGTTCCATCCCTCTCTGCATCATTGCTTCACTCATCCCAACCGGTTGTGTCATATACGGGTGAGGCAAACCCGGCATTTTCCCTTGACCATACGCTAAACCAGGCATTGAAAGATTAACCAAACCGGTTTGTCCTAAACCGAAGGAGAAACCAGAAGGAGGACCCAAATGTGGCTGAAAGCTAAAGGGACGGCTAAAAGGAGACTGATTGTTAGTTGTGACTTGTCTGTCGAATCTCCCACGTGGCGGCTCTGAGTGATGACCGTTGTGGTAATGGTGAGAAACTGCGGCTGAACCGCCGCTGTTACCGTTACCACTATCACCACCGCCTCCGTGGCTGCTGTTGCGTGCAGCGGGGACGTCATGGTTATGTTTGCCTTCGTAAGTTGTTATAACGGATTTGAGATCATGAGAAGCTCTTTCAACATGTTTCCTCACTGTACATCCTGGAGCTGTGCATTTGTAATAACTCCTAGAAAAACATTATGAAAACGTTATAAAAAAAGAATTGGTCTTGTGATTGCCGATAAACATATAAACAGAACCAGACCAAAACAGAGGAGGGGATTATAAAGAACCTTGGATTTGGATTGCCTTTGACAACTTTCTGACCATATTTTCGCCAGCGATAACCATCATCAAGAATGTCAACATCACTCGTTGTCTGCACAACAACTCTTGGCTCACGTATGGCTCTTGTTGATCCACTCATCTCTGCTGCAAAAGCTTCTAGTTTCCTGTAAAATCAAAAAGTTTTTGAGTCTCGTTTACTGAGTCATCGAGGATTCGGTGTTTCGATTGCTAAAACAAACCTTCTTTTCGACTCTGATTCATCTCCTTCTCCTCCCCCACCTCCTCCTCCTCCATCGTAACCCAAAGAAACACTTCCATGTGTCCCTCGATCATCTTCATCTTCATCATTAGAGAATGTTGAAGAAGCATCAACCACAACCACAGGATCACCTGACTCGTATTGACCTCCGGTTTGAGCTTGAATTGATCCAGATTGGTTTCCATACTCGAATCTCGTAGATCCCTCTTCGACATTGTTCTCATTGCTTCCACCTTGTTGTTGAGTGTTATTACAACTAACCCACGTTGCAGCAGAATCTCTCTGTTGTTGTTGTTGTTCAACTTGTTCAGTTCCATCTACTTGCATCCCTGAGCGGCGATTAGGTGGAGGTTTAAGATGATTATGAGCTCCTTTGTATATAATCTCTGTGATGTGACCTTCCCTTGATCTCTCAACTTTCTTCTTCACCTGACAATTCGGGTTTGTGCACTTGTAATAGCTTCGCGGATACTCACTTCCTTTGACCAACTTTTGTCCGTATTTCCTCCAGTTATATCCATCCTCTGCAGGCGCACCACCAGCCATCGAATCACCGCGTCTTTGCTCTTCTTCTTCCTCTTGATGATCCACGGTTTCAAGACTGGTGTTTGTAGTGACATCAGATGTCTTGTTCTGCCCGTTTTGATTGTCAGTTTCAATCCCATAAAGATTGGAGCTTTCTATGTTTTCAGAGCCAGGTTTTACTTCTTCTGCGGATTGATGAGAAGAAGATCTATTGTTGTAGTTACCATAATCAACTGACATCATCTCTGTTGTGCCTTGGAAGAAAGAGGAAGATGATCTTGAAACAGGATGGAAGCTGAATGATGCTCCAATATCATCAAAGAACTCGTCTTTCGCTTTCTCAGAAGACAATGCATTACCATTAACACCAGGAAGAAATGGAAATTTCCCGGTAGTTGGAGAAGGTTGAGCCTGCAAGGTCACCGAGATATTCAGAAAAAATAGCTCCATAATAACATCGAAAGAAAGCAAACCAACTTGTAGCTTACCAATGGGTTAGAAAGGAAAACAGGAGATTCCAAGAGTGTTGCAGGGCTAAGGCCAGGAGAAGAGATGGTTAAGCAAGGAGATCGAAGGTTAGAGTCAATGGAAAAGTCGGTGTTGGTGCGGATATTCTCAGTGTTCAACCTTGGAGCATTAAATCCAGCTCTTGCAGCAATTCTTTCACTGAGACCACCTCGAAAAACATTGCTTTGTGAAGAATCCTTGTTATGATTACTACTAGTGTCTTCTTCTAAACCAATAACTTGACCATGATTCAAAGATAACTCTCTTTCAAGAACACGTTTCGAGCTCTTCTCTTCTCCAATAGCAGAGGAGAAAAGTGTCCCGGGACTAGGACTACGAGGCACCCATTCTCCCATCACAGCAACATTTTCATCAAAACCAGCCATTTAGTATCCAAGAATTTGGCTGAATCTCTGATCAAACTGTGATGAAACTCCTGAAAATATGATAAAGAATCACAAAACTTCAGATTACTACCAAAAAAACAATAATCTAGCTAAACACAACGATGATTAGAGACAAGTGTCACTAAACCAGTGAGCTTAAGTTTCTCAAAGTTTAAAACTTTTTTATTTCAAAGTGGACAAAAAATATATAAAATAATTCATTCAGACAAAAGAAAAAAATGTAAGAAAATGAAGGACTTTTTCTTTTTCACACGTTAAGCCACTTTCATGGAATCTCACAAAATCAAAACATAGGATTTTAGATTCTAACGAATTAGCTTCGAGAATTTTGGAAATGAATCAAAAATGATCGAGCCACGAAGATTAAAAACGACAAAGAGAAAGAAAAAAACGTGTGATTATAGCTTAACCCAGACTGTAAGCAAAAAGAACCTAAAAGGAGACGATTAAACAAATCAAGGTTTGTTCAAAATCCAGAATTTAAGTTAAAGATGAAACATTTTAATCATATGAAAATGGAATCACAAAAACTCGATTGTGACTATTTACCTGATTGATAAAAGAAGACGACACACAAACACCGTCACAGCCGCCGCAGCCGCAAACTGAAATCCTCAGTTCCGTCGCTAACATCCAACTGTGCTCTGATCCGAACACCAAAAACCGAAAACCCACCCGACCCGGATCCGAATTTAACACTGATGAAGGAAAAAAGAGAGATTTTGTTGAAAGCCGGAGAGAAAGAGATATTTTTTTCTTCTCCTTCTTCCTCTCTCTGTTCTTCTTCTGGGTCTCACAGAAAAAACCCAGAAAAAAAAATCAAAACTTTACAACTTCTCTCCCCTAAATAAAATGATGATTGATTAAAAACACAGTCGGATTAGTCTAATCTTTGTGACGAGAACATTTTCATTGCGTATGTTGAATTCTAAGAAATTCAATTAGTCGGCAAAAGAAATGATTTTGATTTGTGGGCGAGAAGAGGAATCTTCGAAAGTGATAAAAGATATAGAGAGAATTATGAGACCATTTTTGATCGATTTGTTTACTAAAGAGGAAGAAGGAATAAAAAAGTTTTTGCAGGAGAAATGGTGAAGATGATGACGATGATGGGGGTGATTCGTGTTCTAACATACACGAAGCGTTTTTTCTCATAATTGAATTCACCTATAAAAACACGCCACGTGGAGTAATTGGAGTTAGAGAATTAAGATCAACGGTTGATAAGTAAGAGGTACGGTGAGGTGTAACACAGGTGATCTCTAACGAATTATTTGCCAACTTTTCACATTAATTTCTCTTCCATTTTCATTTTTTCCGGATTGGTTATTAATAGGAAGAAAATTAATTTTAAAAGGAAATTATTGGCAAAAGGTTCTATTCTGCCACATGTCGGATTTAGAAAATTATTTTATTACAGTGAATATAGTCTTATATTGGTTTGATTTGATTCATATGAATTGAGAAAGAAAAAAACTGAATTATCTCTTTAAGGACAAGGAAAAGAAAAAAAGTTACATATAAAGCAGGTTGTTGTTTTTTACTATAAGTGGTCATATTAGTTAGAAATTTGTGGAACAGAAGAAAATCTAATCTGCAAGCTATTTATAGTCTCTGTGTGTAGTAACTATGCAAGAAAATTCAGTTAAAAGGGGAAATGTTGTCAAAATATTTTCACCGCAGAGAATAAAATGTTTAACATAGCATTTTTTGAGAAATCCAGGTATTTTGAAGGATAAAAAAACAGTTAAATTTAACAGAAAGTATACTGTTAGGTCTGATATGTCGATATTACAAGTTTCAAAAAAATTAATTGAGTAGAATTATAGTTTTTACGGTAAAATTATAAGATGCCAAAATTTATTTTTATTAGTGATTGAAAATGTTGATTTCATCATACTATTTTACTAGTATTATTTTTTGTCAACGACCGATTGGTTAGTGATGTTGCGAGGACACTAACAAAACCAAATTATGATCTAGTATTTACTATTTTAAAATTTAATAATTAGTAATTTTATTATTTTAGTTAGTAAGGTTATGGCAAACAAAGTAAATAAGTAGATATTTTCGTGTATCAAATTCTATTTTAAATTTGAATTTTTTATGTTATTTTTTTCTTGTTATCGTTTATAGTGCTCGATCTTTAAAGAGGATAGATAATAAGTTATGTATTAGTAACTTGATACATGTATGTACACTTACATCCAAAAGTCAAAATGTGTTTATGTAAATCAGTTTTAAGTTATGTAACAACAACAATCACCCTTAATATTTAATTAGTTTTTTTTGGTATCAGTGTTAAGTAGAATATTTAATTGTTATAAGATATTTTGACCTAACCCAAATCATCGTTGAGTCGAAAGACTAGAAGTTCAAACTAATATATGAAACTAGAGTAGAGACGCAACATAGATCTATATGGCAACCAAATCTTTCGACTTCAATCGATAAGACGTATAACAATAATATATTGTTTTACAAAAAAAAAAAAAAAAAAAACAATAATATTTGAATTTGACATGTTCTCATACATGCATGCATGTGATTTGATTTTAAAACTATGCATTTTAGATGAAACGTATTAACCTAATTAAACTGCAATATAAGGAGATACGTTTACCAACCATTGTGAAATTCAGATATTCAAATATAGATTGAATCTAATATATATAACACCTATTAAGTAGTTAAGTACTGGTTAAAGAAACCTAAAATAAAATCATTAAACGAACTAAATAACATCAGACAAATATTCTTTACAAATATATGAGATACGTTAACGCTTATATCTTTTCTTTTCTTTCTTACATGTTAACGTTTATAGTCTGAAAAGAGGAAGAAACAAAATGACTAACGTGCGTTAAGGATGATCTAATCTAATTGTATGTAGAGACATTTAATAAAATTGGGAATAATCAATCAATGACTTTTAATTATACCTTAAATTGAATATTAAATTGGAAATTGAGGAGGCAGTTTTTCCAAAAAAAAACGGTCAAAAAAGAAACATTGACCAAGCCTCTTTTAGTATTTTGTTTTTCGCTTTCACTTTTATTCTTCTTTGTCTTTTTACGAGCCGCAAAATATCCCGTTACGGAGCTGTGACCTTACACTCATGTGACAGCCAAAGCACGGTTGTGGCGTGGTGTACCTTTTTTTTTTTTTTTTTTTCTTCTTACAGATATTTTTATTTTACATCGTGGGGCCCTCAAAACGAACTTTGAAAGGACGGTGGATCGACGGCTCTGATGTCTTGTCAGTTTTAAGTATTCAATTATCCATGTAAACCGATCCCATCCGAACCAAAAATCGAACTGTTATCTAGGGGCTACTAGGCTCCCATTTCCACTGTGTAAACTTGGTTTAATTTCTACATCACTTGGCCCATTAGGCCCATTATAGCTTAATAAAAATAAAATATTTGGAATGGACCCAGCAGACTTGTTTTGACTGTCCGATGATCGAACCAATAGTCAATAGAGAAACATGTCAACGATCCGACCCGAGAAAAGCGGGTCGGATTGAAAATACCCGCACCGTCGGGTTTACGATAGGAGAGACCAAGTGGCTCTCATGGCACAAGCTTCTATGAGGATTTTTCAGTAAATGGATAGCCTGACACGAGAAAGCTGACCTCACTCGCTACTTGGGTTGATTGTGTAAATATATGAAAGTATCGTCGTTGAGAAATTGGGACTCTGATCTGTTGCAGAAAGCCGAAAGCTTTGGTCTTTGGAGCTCTAACCTCTGCCTCTGGTAAATTTTCTATTTTTTCTTTATGATCGATTTGGTTATTGTTGAAATCCAGATCAATTTTTGTTGAGATGGGTTTAGTTGTTGTGATGATTGCTAAGTCTTCTCAGCTGCTTTTGTTTTCATTTCTTACATATTACCCCCCAAAAAAAGGCTGTGTTTTTTCCAGGTTTAAGTGCAATTGAGTTTGCTTCAAAGGGTTTACTTCTAATTTTTAATGTCTAATTATAGAAATCTTGGAAGGTTCCTTTGGATTTTGCTGTTATGTAGTGAAATTAGGTTCTGTTTCTTCCGCCGTATAAGTTAACTTGGATCTTTGTTCGTTGGACAAAAATGGAAACAAATCATACTATAAGGTTCAAATAGCTTTGTTTTATTAGACAAATGGGGTTTGATTTTCGATATTTCATTGTTTCTTTAACGTTTCATATGTAGGTCATGGAAGAAATATTTAAAGGTTGTTTATAGCATCTGGCTCAACCCTCTATACAATACACAAAACTTCTGTTCGTACTTACATATATCAGACTTAAGATTCAAGCAAACAGTCATCAATTCAGTCAACTGTTAGAAACTTTAAGGTCATTGCATTTCAAAAGTTGTTTGTAATTTGAGCTCTCTCTCTTTTCTTGAGTCTGAGGATTTGATTCAAATCTCAACCTCTTCTTGTCTTCCAAGTCTGGCTTTAACACTGTTTGTATGCAAACAGTTGCACATGTCTTTGTTTACTTTGTTTTAGATGCTTCTCTCAGTGTCATCAGCATTCAAGTGCGTTTTAAGTCAGTAACAAGATGAATACCTCTTGTTGGCATCTTAAATCACACGAATTGTTCATGTTAAAGAAGAAGTTTCAAATTGTTTGTTGATATTGAAGAGAATGAGAACTATTTTCTATGTTTACTTTATTTTGCTATTTTCATTTTTTTCTTTCAGTTCCCTACTCTTATCTGTCTTGTGATTCCAAATGCAGAACACACACAGAATCTCCCATGGCTGCATTTGCAACGGCAGAAGCGTGTGACAGCAACGCAGAACTAATATCAAATGGAGACTTACGCGCTCTTCACCCAATCTTCAAGATCTATGGCCAAAGAAGATGCTTCTCAGGACCAATCGTGACTCTCAAGGTCTTTGAAGACAATGTCCTCGTCAGAAACCAACTAGAAACGAAAGGAGAAGGCGGAGTCTTAGTTATAGACGGTGGTGGAAGCATGAGATGCGCGCTTGTTGGAGGAAACCTCGGACAGTTAGCTCAGAACAACGGGTGGTCGGGGATTGTTGTGAATGGATGCGTTAGAGATGTGGATGAGATCAATGACTGCGATGTTGGGGTCAGGGCATTGGGATCTAACCCGTTGAAATCTACTAAGAAAGGTCATGGTGAGAAGAATGTGCCGGTTCATATTGGAGGAACTTTGATTAGAGATGGAGAGTGGCTATATGCTGATAGTGATGGTATCTTGATCTCCAAGACCGAACTCTCTGTTTGAGTCAGAACGTTTCCGTGATAGTGCTAAGAGACTACAGCTTCTTGGAGCAAGGTGGTTTATTCGAATTCTTAAGAATCTGTTTAATACTCCAAATAATCATTTTTATTACAATATACTTACGTTTTATGAAATTACAAAATAAAAGTCTATTTAGTTCAACAAGTTTGGATCATGTGATATGTATAAGAAACTTTCATTGAATTGAAAGAGATCAATAAGTCAAAACATGTGTATCAGTGAATACATTATACAACAAGGATATAATTTCTAAAGATGTTATTTTCGTCTTCCAGCATTGTAATGATTCTTGTACGAATGGATTTTAGTTATTTTGAAATTTAATTGATAGACATGTATAAATTATAATTGTATACACAAGAGCGTACTATTTTACTTGAATTTGAATACAAAATTCTGCTATGAGGTTTGAAACTTGAAAGAATACATATCGTGGTGGACCAATTACTACTTTTATGGAATTGAAACAAATGAATGAATACTATTTCAAAATTTGACCAAAAAAATAAAAACACCATTTCAAACTAAAACAAAATTCATACCGAACCAAACAAAACAAGATCAGATTTACTTGTCACGTTAATTTCGGTTCACTCATTTTTCTCGACCAACACACTTCGAAATCGTACGGAAAAATCGGTGCTCCCCGTTAATAAAAAAAAATAAACGGTGTTTCCCAAGAATAATAAAAAGAATAAAAACATATATATTATTCAATGCTAGAGAAACTATATTATTAATATGTTCCGTCACATTAATAAATAAAAGCATCATAAAAAGTTAGACAGACCACACCATCACCATGTTCATGCCATTGATAATTTGACGTATATGTGGACATTTCATGTTTTCTCTTTAACACTCCTTTGTTTTTATACATAGGATCTACAATAAGTCTATTATTTCTAGCATATTTTGTATCTATCGAATCTTCTCAATCAAAAGTTAAATTATATGTTGAAATATGTCTTTGATCACATATTGATGTTGTAAAATAATTTGGATGATATGACACTCTAGACTAAAATAAGTAAATTCTAGACCATACAAATCTATAATTGATTCCAATTAGACACGAATATATTATACCACGACCACTTGTTTCTCAATCTAATTTGATGGAACTTATTAATCAAAAGCTAAAAACGGCTGCTCTTTAGATTTATCATTGCGATTAAGAAGCTATAATTTGTTTTTCTTGTTTTGGTGTCTTGCTTGAATCCATTACTTATCAATTTGTCATTCATTACTTCACCAAAAAAAAAAAAAAAGAATAGTGTCGTGTAGCGAAGGAATTATGGGACCTCCAATAAGTCCATAGGGCATGGAATATGACTTAACGAGGAAAATGATGTTTGACTAAAACCATAATTTCACGTTTCCACAAAATGGCACTATCCTCTCTTATTTAATTCTATGATTTTTCTTAATTTCTCTTAATAAGGTGATGATTTAACGATAATTCTGGCTGTTGATACATTCGTTTTAAAAAGATCAAAATATGAGATATCTCATGGTTTATACTTTATAGAACTTGTAATTTTGAGAAAAAGTGGTTATGAGTGCCTACATAATTCTATATGCACTAACATATACATGACCAACTTTTTCAAACAATTGGATCCTTTTTTTCGTAAACATTTGGCTTGCTCTCAAAAACAGTCAAGACATCATGTTCTTATTTATTTTCACCTTTAAAAAGGACAATAAAAACCATTGATTCTGAATCAAAATCACTTTCTTTCATTTCCATGATTCCAAATTCTTCGACCATTTATTCTATGACTTTAAACGTTGGAAATTTTTCCGGCCGATGCCTTCATATCTCATCTCAAAGATATCATGGTCATTGGTTTGTTCCACGCATGTTATATGCTCCACCTTAATATTCTCCGAGAAGATCTTATATCGCCTAAGGTCATAGATTCATCTATCTATTATTCCATAGCCATATCACAGAAGAAACAATCTTAATTAAGGTCATATAATAGAACCGAACGATCATTTGTTCACAAACCGTCTCGATCGTTCTTATGGAAACTTCCCATAATTTGATAAACTTTTCAAAAGACTTTATCCCAAAACTAAAGTGAGTCAACCCTCATTTAAGTCAAGATTTCATTTGCTTTTCATTAATGGTCGAATCATCCATAGGAAAAAAAAAAGCATTTCTAGCCCCTCCACAATTCATATCTTTGGGTTTCGAAGAATACAAAAATTTATACTAATTAACAAGAACATACATAAATTCTTAATTATTTTTTATAACTAAAGTTTCTTACCTTACCATAAATTAAAAATTCGAAACATGATTACATTTTGTATAAACAATGATAGAAAGTAGAAACCACTTCTTAAAAAACACGATACAAAAAGTTAGCAGCAGCCTCTACTTGTCTCGTTCAGTTCAAAGCCCAAAATTTAAATAAAGTTAGCAGCATTAAAAAAATGGTTTGAAAAATGAAAACAACTATTTAGGAATTCACACAGCTCACTTACAGACATACGAAAGGAACAGCGACGAGGAAAAAAAAAAAAAAATTCATTTAAACATTTCTTTACTTTAAGTTTATTTTATAAGTAAACAGTATGTTTATTTAATACTTAGGGAACCTGATACCACTTTGATGTGTTAGTGCGTGGTTCTTGTTCATCTCTCTCTCCCTCTAACAAAAATCTTTTCTTCTGCCAAGAAAAACTATTTCTGAAAATAATCAAATCCTCTAAAGGTTTCTGTCTATTTACTGATATAATTTTTATCTGAAACTTTTATTTTAGCAACTCTCTTCTTCTTCTCTCTTCGTCGTCTTCCTACTTCTTTGTTTTTTCTTTCTTTGTATTGTCTCACCGATTTACAGTTTCTTGTTCTTACTTTACTTTGAATCTTTATTAAGTTTCAAAGATCCAAACTTATACTCTTCAAAAATAGGTATGCTTATTATAAGTATATATCTTTAATCCTCTGTAAGTTTTTGATATTTTATGATCCATTTCTTCTGTTCATAACATTATAAAAAAGGGTTTTGTTTCTTGGATTCCTAATATTGTCTTCTCAGATTTGTTGTTAAATCTCATGTTCCAGTTGGTTCATCCATAAGTAGAGATTATAGTTTTTCTTAAGGGTTAGATTATCTTCTTTCAATGTGTTCATTTTTTTTTTAGAAAAAAAAATAAATCTCAATGAACTTTGGTTTAAATCTCACCAAATGTATGTTCTTTTACCTTCTGTGTCTTGATCTATTAGTTTCTTATTGTGATGTCTTTGAGTTTCATATGATTCCTTGCATAAAATAACACTCCAATCAGATTAGAAACTGATGCTTGTTTTTAGGGGAAAAACTTTGAAGAATTAAAAACCAACTCTTTTGATTGTTCCTATTTGTGATTTGCTTCACCAATCAAACCCATATACTTGAAAATCTCACCCACTAATCCTAATTTTATTCTCTGTTTTTTTTCTAACCTTCACATGAAATAATATTTTTTTACTTGATCTTCTCAAGTTTCTGGGTTTTAAAGACTTAAACTTTAAACTCTTTTTCAGGTTTCATAGGCTCTCAGATTTGGTATTATAAAGATCTGGTGTTATGCAGAAGAGCAGGGACGACAAGGTTGATAAAAGTGAAGAAGTGAATAGTAGTAACAGTGGAAGAAGAATCAAATGTTCTTATCATCCACTGATCAAAGAAGCCCTTCTAATAACAATCCATCATCTTCTTCTAGTTTCTTACATCTGACCAACTCTTGTGATGAGTTAGGTCAATCACATCTTTCAACTTTCTCCATCAGGTAATCTTAAAGTTTCTTCTTCTCCGATTTTGTTGGGGGTTTTATGGAGAAGAAGTCAACAGTTTCTTGTTCTTCACCATTGTTTTAGGAGGCTTAAAGTCTTTAGCTTTCTTGTTAGGTTTGATTACTGATACATCTTTTCTTCTCATCCATTCATTTTTGCTAAATGGGTCAGATTCAAAACAAAATGCTTTTTATTTTTATTTTTCTTTCACCTTCTGTGATTATGTGGAGCTTAATGGTATTGAGTTTTGACTATTCTTTGATCCGTTGGTCCATGATCTGAACGAGTCTCAGTATCATCAAAGAACAAACTTTTCTTTGTTGTGTCATGTCTCTCAGAAGTTTTTTTTTTTATAAAAGCCTGTACCTATGTTTTGTCTGGTTGTTGTACTACTAATGGTTGATGATTTGGTTTTTGTGATGTTTTTTGCAGAGATTATGCATTTAGTTACCGGACCAAGAACATCAAGAAAAGTTGGCCTTTTTCCTCAACAAGTTTGCAACTTTGTTTAAATCATGGCTTAACTGATCCATTGCCACCGATTCAGCCTCCTGAAGTGAAGAAGCCAAACATAACTCATGTGGAAGCGGTAAGTCACAAGAGAAAGTCAGAGAAACTTGGCTCTTATCAGATATTAGTAGAGACTACTAAACAAGGATTTGAGAATGGTTTGTTGGCGAGTGGTTCGAAATCCAAAATACAAGTAGCTATGGTTAACAAGAATCCTAGAAAAAAGTGTGGGTTGATAGTGAAACCTGGAGCTTGTGTGGATAGTGGTGGAAAAGAAGATCATAGTAGCCTCTTTTCAGCTTCTGATTCTATGGCTTTGAGAACTTGTCCCATCTGCAAAACCTTCTCGTCTGCTTCTAACACTACTTTAAATGCGCACATTGATCAGTGTCTGTCTGTTGACTCGGGGCAGCAGCCGATTCGTAAGCCAAACAGGCCTAAGACTAAGCCACGGTTGAAAGTTAAAACCATGACTGATATCTATGCTTCTGCGAAAGAAGGCACATTAGAAGATCTTGATAAAAGAAATGGCACAAAGTGGGCTATGATTTCGAGCTACTCTAACCGTGTTGTCTCTGATGATAAGCCTGAAGTGTCCAACAAAGTAAAGAAGCGAAGCGTGTCGCGTGCTCGCATTGATGAAGATGCTGCTGGCATTGGACCTGTTTACATTGATGCTAAGGGCCAAAAACTGCGGATTTTATCTAAGTTTAACGAGAAAGCTTCTGATCCATCAAGAAGAGAGCATGAAGAAGTTTGTGAGAAGAAATCTTCTAGTGAAGGTAAAGGGGGCAAAAGCTTTAGGAAAAAACTTTGGGGAGAGAAACATTACAAGCATCGTAAACTAGTTCCTCAAAACAGAAAACTCACTGTTCGTAAAAGCAATGCTTCAGAGGTAATTATGCCTTTGCATGATCCGTTCTTGATTTGGTTGTTAGATTAGTAACACAAGTTTCTTTATCATTTTTGTAACAGATACCGGAGTATCGAAGAGGATATTCTAAAGAAGGTAAAGACTTTGAGAGGTCAGAAACTTCAGGTCCTGGTCAAGGTAGAATATTCAACCAGCGGATGCTAACAAAGCGTTCTCTTTCAAGGCATGGAAAGAAGAATGGGACAGACATTTGTGAATCTGAGAATTGGAATTCATTGTCAGAAGATCCTCTTGTGTTAAGAAGTCCAAGTCATGTGAGTACTGATTTGTCCGAGACAGTTTCTTCTCCTTTAAACAGTATAGGGTCATGGAGAGTTTGTGGGGAGAGCCAAGTTTCTGGAAAGAGCTGGGCTTTGTCTAGGAACAGAAGCATTGAAAGTGATTTATTTGTAGCAAATCCCTTGAGATGTTTAACACCTGTGGCGAGAGGCGTCATGAAGTTCAAGAAAGCTCGAATGGATTTCTCTGAGAATGAAGATGAAGATATAGGGAAATGGGAGTCTGAAATGACTCAAGAACGTGAACTGTCAGATTATGATGGTTGGGATGATGATGATGGAGAAACAGATAAGGTTGCGCTAAGCTCAAATCCTTCGTTTAGCGGGGAAGACAATGATTATGAAAGCTATGAAGAGACTGGTGATAACAAAGGAGGTGATGATATGTTGGACAAAACTAAAGATGCAGATGTTGAGTTTGAAAGCATGGTTTATGAGAAAACTGGTTGCGAAACCGCGGAACAAGAAAGCTCGTTCATGGAGGTTGATCCCATTCCTATTCCAGGACCTCCGGGATCATTTTTACCAAGTCCTTGGGATATGATGGGAACTGATGCAGTTGAACATCATGGAAACTCTTCAGTTATCACAAGCCAAGTCCACTCTTCACAAGATCAGTTTGATCTCACTGACAGAAATTCATCGGAATCACCTGTTTCAGCAATTTCAAACTTTGCAGCTCCTGAAACACAGACATTAAGTCTTCATAACATCATCACCACTGACAAGAGACCTTCCAGATTCAGAGACAATGATCAATCATGTTGTTGCCAAAGAAAGGAGAAAGCTCTTGAAGATACAACATTTTGTCAACCACCACCACCACAAATGATCCAACAAGATTTGGATTTCCTGAGTAAGTCTGTGCCTGCGGTTCCTTCAACTCCCAACCCGGTGTTGCGGCTGATGGGAAAGGATTTGATGGTTATTAACCAAAGAGAAGAGCCTTCACACAACGAATCAAGTCCAAAACCAACCTCTCAGTTTCTAGATCTTTCTAAGACACAGCAAGCGTCTCCTTCTGTTAATCTTCTTCATCCTCCTTACAGCGGAAATGGTTATTTCGACACCAATACAAGCTTCTACAACATCCCATGAAAGTTCAGACCAAGAACTCTACTTCTCTCCAAGATACTAAATAATATTCCATGGCATTTCAGATCAAAGTCCAGGCATTTTCCTTAAGCTTGAGATCTTGAGAAGCTAGACACCTCAAGATCTCATGTTTCTCTATAATAAAGAGGTTGAGAATCTCAAAAAGGCTGCTTTAGAAAGACAATGGTGAGACTGAGATAAATTCTCTCCTCATAGGATGATATATATGAGAACTCCACTAAGGTAAAAGGACCCCCACTTTTGTTTTAAGTTTTAAGGATGAAAACTTATAATTATAATGTTATGAAAGCGAATTTAAAATAAATTATATAAGAGTTAACATCATGATGCTTAATTCTCTCTATTTAGATATAAATATTTGTATGGTTGAAATCATATGATGTAGTCAAGATCATAGTCACCGTCATGACATACATTATTATGTATACGCAATTCATTATCTTTTTTTTCCTCACTCATTCCTTATTTTAGATTGCAAACATATAGACTTTATTATACACATTGATATTGAGCGTAAACAATGTCAAAATTAGATGGACAAGGATTTTATACAAAACAACAAAAAAAGAAATAGTTGCATTTGGTGTAGATGAGCTGTTTTATTATTGTTACAAGAAAATTTAAATAAAAATAGGGAGAATATTTTAGTGAAAATAATGAAATATATTTGCGTAGAGATGAGTACAAGCACAACGGCTATGTTGCATGCGCATTTTCAAAATCATTTGCTTATTATCATATGCTTCTCTCACTCCATGTCTTCTTTTGTTTTACATGTTAGTTGATACACATTTCTGTATAATATATAGACACACTTACGATTATATACATAGATATGTATGTATATTATTATTTGTCGCCGGTCCATAAAAAGTTTTATAAGCAAATATTTGCAAACTATACTATTAATGATTCATGCATTGGTAATTCAATTAGTTAGAAGAATGTTACTCCGATGATGTTATAGATCCAAATTCAAATGCTGTTTATAGAGAGATTATTCGAAAAAGCTTTATGGATAATACGTAGCTTGGTTCGTAAGTCGTAGCTTATAGTTTTGTTGCAAGATTTGAAATTTTGAGCACTACTCTCTTGGTGTAGAATAAATGGTCACGTATCCATCCACAACAATTTCAGTTTATACTATTAGTTTTTGAGAGAGAGACTCCTGCATCAAAAAGGCAATATTGGTCCTAAAATTCAACAATTTTTATTTTTGAAATTGCCACTAACTCCAAAATAATTACAACTTGTGAGAACATTTGACCGTTTGGAAAAAGTTATTATCATGAAAGAAAGAATTTTGAGAATTTTTATATGATAAAACGACTAGTTGAAAAGTTGAAAGACACTAATATTTAAAAGCTTTTTTTTTTAATTTTGGGTCAACATTGAAAAGTGATATTGACGAAAAAAACTTTGATATTTAGTTTGATGGCCAATTTTTTCCTTATCACATAATTGCATATCTGAACTTGACAATTCTCATTTTAACAAAATATATCAAATTTTTGTATATTAATATAAATTAGGCGCCGACAAAATAATAATGAATATTAGGTTGTCATCTAACTTCTTCTAATTGAGAGAAAATTTTAGTCGACGTAAGCAATAAATATATTAGTTTGAAAAAAAAGAATAATGAAACGTATTTTAAACAATATAACAAGAAATTCATAAGATGTGGTCTTCTAATTAAATAATAATTAAGAAGAACTAACAATATAATTTAACATTAAACCAAAAAAAAGGAACTAACAATATACCTACCTCATTGCAACTGTGTCAAGGGCCGACTCATGAATCATGATACATGATTTAGTTGTTAAACTTTTATCCTTTTCGTAATAATGCCACACAAGTCATATTAATGTATCACTAGGTTCATCCAAAATTTATAAAATTTAGTTGAAATATAAACTCTTTTTTTTATGTATGCTATGTTAAGATGTGGATTCATTGTACAACTTGTATCCTTTCCGTAAACAGTAATGTAGTTTAACTACCTATATATATATATATATATAGTTGAAAAAATAATACTAAGTGATAAGAAACCACATTATACAAACAAATCAATTAATACTGGCATACGACTCTCAACATACACTTTGAACTATACTATATCAAAAAAAGAATATAGAGTTATTGGAATGCGTTGGCCAAAAAAACAGAAGAAAAAAGAGAAAATCGGAATGCATGTTATTATTTTTTAGAATTTATGTTGATAGTATTATTTAAAGCGGGGCCCACTTAGAGGGTTATTTTATTTTGGCGTGAACATCGTAACATTAAACAAGAAACTAAATGTTGGTTTTGGTCCTCCATTACGCAATATAAAAATTAAATCGTTGGTCTAATCATATTTAAGAGCACAAGAGATGTTATGACTTAAATATATTAACTTGGTGCACATTTTCTTGCCATTAAGTTATCATCTAAGAAATAAAATTAGTTAAATCTCCTAACATTGTCACTAAACTTAAATCTAATTTTTAATTTGTTGATAAGTTGTCCAAGAGAAGTAGTAATTTGTTTTCATGTACGAGTTCCACATAATCATATGTAACTTGACTAACTTCCATAGTCCAAACTCCAAACTAATCAATCAGATTCGAATTCAAGTGCCACTGATCAATATCCAAATAAACTCTTCTTAATTCAGGTTCTCATTAGAATTTGTATCCCGACAATATGTAACACTCATTGATTTTTACACTCCCAAACAACTCAAGACTCAAGAGTGTGATCAAATGTTGATTAGTGCTTAAGCATGAGATGTTTGGAAGAATATGAATCAAATGGTGAGATGTGACCGAGAAGTCTTCCTCACATAAATCTGTCTTCTCTCGCTTATAACGATGTTTGCGTGATTCAAATTGATAAAAGTATAGCATTGATATTACACGAAGCTGTCGAGGCATATATTATGCTAATTACGAATCGAAGATCGGTTTTAAATGCCTTTGATCCCTCATATACATAAATATATAGATATAAGTACAAAGTCGTATACGGTATGGATGAAATAATTAAAAGATTGTGCACATGCATACATACATTGCATGCATGACACTATCTATACGATTTGGTTTGGGTTAATCTCTTTCGTCCACGTCGAATCGACGTACTAACTATTTTGTATACACCACTTTTGCATATTCTTACTTCCCTTTTTTTAGTATATTTTTGTGTTCATGCTTTTTCCCATGCTTGCTTATTTAATTTTTCGAATTTATAGTTTCTATCATAAATCCTCTGAAGAGGCGAAGATAACATAAACTATGTAAATTTTTTAATTCTATATCCAAAAGTTTATTCGAGTTTTCAAAACTACATATAGTAAATAGAATTATACTAGAACAAAAATAAGAGAACAATTACCACAAAAAATAAGAGAATAAAGGTTAAATATTTATTAATTTGATATTATTGTATTGAATGTGGATAGGAACATATGTAGATGCGCGTGTAAGTAAAGGTAAAATATCTAAGCGCGTGTGAGTTTGTACGAAATTCGTAAATAAGATTTCACGAACGTACAAATGATTTGCCTTTGGTTAAAAAGGTTAAAATAGTAAATTAATAATCCAATACAGAGAGTGGAGGAACAACGGCCCCAAGATTTTTTTTTAAGATTGATGTGATTGCGACGTGTCGCTTGCTTGTCTGCTATGTGGGCCCCACATCCATTGCTACTTGGTAATTCATTTTTGAGCTTAATTTTTTAGTTTTGTTAGGACAACTTTAATAGATCTTGAAATGGATAGCTATTAAAAATTGGATTGTAAAATGAATTTAACAAAGGTATGATGATTTTATATTCAAATTCCTTATATTATTATGAAACCTATGTAATTACATTTTTATATTTTGAAATTAGATTATTTTTCGTATAAATGTTTTTGTATATATATATTCCATAACATTTTAAAAAATTATTTTTACAGTTTACAAATCATCAGTTATATAATGAGTTATTTGGATGTTTAACCATTAACCATTAGTTTCTTTTAAGGATTTTAGTTTCAGTGTTTTTGATTGCATGTATCTTAACTATTTTGTTTTTCTAATGACAATATGTGATTAAGAAACAACAAGTCCTTTTTGCATAGAAAGCCAACAACAAAAGTAAAACATTTATCGGAATAAGAGAATGTTAGCAAACAATTCATAATTTAGCTAGCTATATCAAAATCTATACAAAAGAAAATGATCAAAAAAAAAAAAAGATGGTGGAGTGTGATAATAATTGAAGTTAGTGTGGACACTTTCAATATATATTTCTTCGTCTTGCACTCATTTGTTTTTCTTTATTTTATTCACATTTAGTGATAATACGTATGTGGACTTATATGGAACACCAAAATTATTTTATTCTATAGTGCTTCGTTCTTCTTCTCTCTCTCAATCTCTTTCTTCTCTTCAATGCTCTCTTCTCTCTCTAAGAAACCACTTTTTTCTTCTTTTGCCAAGAAAATCTAAAGGTTTGTGTATACCTTCGTTTCATCAAATCCATCAACACTTAGTTTCGTTTCTTGTTCTTGTCCTTGTTTTAAAGTTTGTAGATTTAGTTACTCTTCTTTTTCCTTCTCTTTGATCTCTTATTTGATCTTAAGATCCAAATCTTGAAATCTACGAGATTGGTATGTGTGCATATGTATAGATTTACGAGTAAAAATATCACTGTTTCCTCAAACTCTTTTTTTTCTTCTTCCCGATCTTGGCTTTTCATGTTTTGGTTTCTTGATTTCTAGATTTTCAGATTTCTTTCTTTGTGTTGTTATAAATCTCATCTCTTGTTGATTTCTCACTTCTTAAATCCATATGGTGTCTTTTTTTGGCTGATCAAGAATCTTCAAGTTTTTTCTTCTTACAAATGTTTTATGATCTTGAAGTTTAAGAACACCATCTGTTTTGTTTATATTACTTAGTTGAGTTCTATTATTGTATTTGGTAGCTTCTTCATCCATTTACGGATATGTCTTAATCCACTTTTTCTTATGATCACTCAACATAAAATAAACTCTCTCGAATCAGATTGGTAACTGAAACCTTTTTTTTTTTTTTTTTTGCGTGCGAATAATTGTTCCTCTTAAGTGAGATTTCACTTCATCAAAATCAAATAAATAATCTTTATCCACTAATCCTAGTTACTTTTGTGTGACTTCTTCTTCCACATGAAATAATGTTCTTCTACTAAGAAGATCATCAAATCTGAGTAACATGTACTTGTGTTTGTCTTTGCAGAAGGAGTAAAGAGAAGAGTCAGATTTGGATAGGTGATGATAAAGAAGATCTGGTGTTATGCAGAAGTATTTGGGAAACGAAGAGGCAAATAGTAACAGTGGAAGAATCAAATGTTCTTATCCACTGAGAACCCACCAAATGACCCACTTTCTTCTTCTTCTTCTCCTTTCTTACAACATCTCACCTCTTCTTCCCATGAGTTAGGTCAATCCCATCTCTCCAATTTCTCCATCAGGTAAATTTCATTATCCTTTTTCTTTTCCTCTGAATCTATTTTCTTCTTCTGGGTTTCTTCGCCAATATGGTTTTGTTTGTCTCACAAAAAAAAAAGTCTCTGGATTTCATGATGGGTCAGTGTCAAATCATAGCTCGAGATCGAAAGTTATAAGCTTTTCTTCTTTCTTCCTTGTAGTATAATTACTAATGGGTCAGTCTTCAAAGTTTCTTTCTTTCTTCTTCCACCTTCTGTGATTTCTGTGATTAGAAATCAGTATCATCAAATTTTGTTCCTTTTCTCAAAATTTCCTTAAATATGCTTCCTTTTGAGTTTTATCTTGTGTTAATGTTTATCTCTAATTTCTAGAGTTTGAAAGTAATCAACTTTGTTTTATCTATGTGATGCTTTGCAGAGATTACGCATATAGTAACAGGAAGAACAACATTAAGAACAATTGGCCATTTTCCTCAAAAAGTCTCCAGCTTTTCTCAACTCATGGCGTAACTAATCCTTTACCACCGTTTCAGAAGTTTTCCACAGTAAGTAGCAAGTTTGAGACCACTGCTAGTCCGTCTTCCGGGAAGCAAATAGTATCATCCTATGTTCATCAAGGAAGAGATTTGGATTTGGCTAAACTTGGGTTAAATCAGACAGTAGCAGAGACTAGTAGTAAAGGAGTTTGTAGCCAATCAAGAATCATCGAGAATGGTTTGTTTCCGAGCACAAGTGTTTCCAAGTCTGAAGTAGAGATACTAGTAGCTACTACAAGTAACAAGAAGGACAACCACAGTAGAAAGTGTGGACGAGGGATGGTGAAATCTAAAGAAGATAGTTGTGCTGGCCTTGTGACGACTTCTGAGTCAATAATGGCTTCAAAAACATGTCCTATTTGCAAAACCTTCTCTTCAGCTTCTAACACAACTTTGAATGCTCACATCGATCAGTGTCTGTCTGTTGACTCAGCACTACTACCACCGGTTGTTTTTAGTAAGCCAAACAAGCCTAGAAGTAAGCCACCACGGGTGAAAGTTAAAACAATGGTTGATATCTACGCTTCTGCGAAACAAGGCACGTTAGAAGATCTTGATAGAAGAAATGGAACAAAGTGGGTGTCGATTTTGAGTTATTCAAATAGAGTTGTTGCTGATAAGTCTGAAGTGTCTAAGAAGCGGAAAGTCTCGCCTGTTGGTGTTGGTCCGGTTTATATTGATGCTAAGGGACAGAAATTGCGGATTTTATCCGGGTTCAGCGAGAAGAAGAGTTCTACTACTCCGTTGAGGGAGCAGCATGAGGATGGTAGTAGTGATAAGAAATGTTTAGGCCAAGGTAGTAAAGGGACCAATAAAAGCTTGAGGAAAATTCGCCGTGGAAAGAAACCTCACAAGTTTGTTAAACTAACCAATCACAAAGCCGATGGTCCAGAGGTAATTCCATAGGTTGCTGTCTTTAGTTTTTTGAGTTTTCATGGCTGGTTTTTGTAGCAAGATCATAAAATAACAGTTACATTGCTTTGTACAGCAGATACGCGGAGTGCAAAGAGGGTTTTCTGGAGAAGGTAGTCACATGGGTCATCATCGTAGAATCTATAATCAACGGATGCTAGCAAAACGTGGTCTGGTTTCAAAGAAGCTAAATGAGAAAGGACATGAATTATCTGAAGATGATGAAGATACATGGTCAGGAGGAGATCCTACTGTGTTGAGAGGTACTGATTTGTCTGCCACAGATTCTTATCCTTTAAAGAAACAGAAGCTGGGGAGCGAAGTTGCTGGACGAAAAAAGACTTTGTTTAGGAGTCAAAGTGCTCAAAGTCGTTCATTTAGAGTCCCTCAGAGTGAAAAAGAGGATGAGTCACTTGAGGGAGTTAATATAAACCGATTAAAGAAGAGCGTTGCTTCATTTCAAGAAGATAAGTATCCACCTGGAAAGAAGTTTTGCTCAGATGCATCTCCTCGTGGAACTAGCATGAGAAAGTTTTCCCCACCTTTTGTACCAAATGCCTGGAGACGACTATCTATGCCTGTGGAGCTAAAGAAAGCTCGGTTGGATTTCTCTGAGGAAAAAGATGATGAAGAAACAGGGAAATGGGAATCTGAAATGACTCATGAACGTGAGCTGCGAGATGATGATTATGTTTCTGGTGATGATGGGGAAAATAATGAGGTCTTACTGAGATCAAATCCTTCATCTAGTGGTTACGATGATTATAATGATGATGACGAAGAAAGTAGTGAAGAGGAAGGAGATAATAACAAAAGAGCTCATGTGTTGGACCAAACCGATTATACAGGTGCTGAGTTCTACCAGTCAGAGTCAGACAGTCCAACATCTATTGAAATCTTACCCAGCGAGCGAGCAATGTATTACTCCGAAGCTGGGAATATGATTTACGGGCAAACCTCTTGCAAGGAGGATGAAAGGTTTGATTCTGAAGTAGGACAAGGAAGCTTATTTGTAGAGGTTGATACCATTCCTATTCCAGGACCTCCAGGATCATTTTTACCAAGTCCTAGAGATATGGGTTTTGATGAAAATCTTGGGAACTCGTCGGTTATTACAAGCCAGGTTCAATCTTCCATGGATCAGCTTGACAGAAACTCATCTGAATCACCTGTTTCCGCTGTTTCAAACTTTGCAGCTGGTAGATTGAATTTTCCTGCTGAGTTATCTTCTTTCCGAGAAAATTTCTCCCCGGATATTGCCATGTCCTACTCAACAACCCCGATGAGCTTTTGTGTTCCATCTCATCATGGGACAATCACTGAGGCTGAGCCAATTACCATTGACAAGACAATATCACCTTCCAGATTTAGAAACAATGATCAAGAGTCTTGTTGTTGCCAAAGAAAAGAGAGAATCTCCGAGGGCATTACTTTGAATCATCAAGGATCTCACTTGCTGCAGCGAAGAGCAGCTTCTTCGTCAAACACCATGAACTTAACTAATTCACCCACACGTTTGGATCCAAATCATCCATTTGAGCAGTCACCATACAAGACCCAACAAGCTTTGGATCTTCAGATGAGTAAGTTCTCCAGCAGGAAGAGTCTCAACGCCGTTGTGCCTCCAAGTCCTTCTAACCCGGTTTTAAGGTTAATGGGAAAAGACTTGATGGTCATGAACCAAGGAGAAGCAGATGAAGAAGCATCCCGGTCAAGCTTAACACCAAATCCTCAGTTTGTTGATCCTCCTTGTGGTGGAACTGGCTTATACTTTAACACAGGTCTCTACTTAAGAAACAGTTTCGATTCAACACATCAACCACAAGTTCAAGCACAACAACAATCACAAGCTGCAGCATTCAGAAACAATTTTGATCATGTAAGATACTTTTCTCCGAGCTAGTCATCACCGCAAAGTAAAGTTTCAACCTTGATGCAGTGTAAGAAGCAACCAAGAAGTGGGTTCTCTTCGAAAACCGATCATCGAACATGGGTGCATTGGTGTTTTTAAGGTAGATTCCAAATGTTCTACAACATTTTCTATGCTTCATCTCTTTCTGCAGAGACTGTGTAGTAGTTTACTGTTTACAAAAAAAAAAGCAAACACTTGAAAATAACACTCTGTAGAAGGATAAGTAACTTCAGACTTTTAATGCCAACTAAAGTTATAAACTTATAGTTTATCTTTAACTTTTGGCTATTGTCAATGTTTTATATGGTAAGAAAGTCCTTTTCTTCCATTAATTGCAGAAGACTCAATCCTATAAAGCAAGAGAGATGAGTAACTTTAGGCTTTTATCCCCACCAAAAGGTCAAAAGTTAGGGTAAAATCTTGAACCTTAGACCAATATGGTTTAACTCGATTAAAATATCCACAAACTAATTTAAAAATAGAATTGGTTAACTTAATCCAATTACAATTTGAAAGGTTTAGGGTTTATTGGTGTTTACATTTTAATTTGTTAGATCAATTAAACTTCTAAAGTAACATAATTTATTATGTGTTGAAATTTGATTGGTTGGTGAAAAGAATAATGTGGTGGTTGACTTAAAAAGTCGTTAGAAACACCTTTCTTTAATTAGCCAGCCCCAGCTATATGCACGGGGTTGTATTTCGGGTCGGGTCAAACCGGTCAACAAAATCGGAAAACTCGCCGGGAGAATGACTCCTTCTCCTCCTCCAATAACCTACATATCAATTCCGCTTCCTACCAACGACGTCGTCTCACGATCAATCCATAATCTCACTACCGCTATCTCTAGCCACCGTCCCTGGTCAGAACTCATCTTCTCCGGCGATTTCTCTCTCCCGGAGAGCTTTTCCTCTCTTCTCCTCCGATCAAAGACGAATTTCAACTACTTTTTCGTCAACTACACTATCATCGTCTCCACGTGTGCAGCGTTCGCTCTCATCACAGCTAGTCCCGTCGCTTTAATCGTCGTTGGCGCAATCATCGCCTTGTGGCTTATCTTTCACTTTTTCAGAGAAGATCCACTTATTCTCTGGAGCTTTCAAGTCGGTGATCGTACGGTGTTGTTGTTTCTAGTCTTAGCTTCCGTTTGGGCTATATGGTTCACTAACTCCGCCGTGAATTTAGCTGTTGGTGTTAGCGTTGGCTTGCTATTGTGCATTATTCACGCCGTCTTTAGAAACTCCGATGAGCTTTTCCTTGAGGAAGATGATGCTATTAACGGAGGCTTGATCGGGTCTAATCTCCGATGATATTTGGTTCTTACCCTAAATTTACTTTTCCTTGATTGCTTGTGACATAAGTTTAATTTTTTTTATCATCAATTATTTTAGTTCTTTTACTTATTTGTTTGATTTATTGTAATTTTTCGTGTTGATATTGTGTTGGATTGAACTCAAAAGAGAAGAATGAATAAGTTTTTGTTTGATTTGGTCTCACAGTGAAGGAATCAACTTGCTCTATCCATTCTTCTTCACATGTTACATCTGATTTCAGATACAATGTATCAAGTCTTGCTTCAAGCAAACATATCTCACAACAGCTTTGACAGTTTTGTCGTGAAGCTTGAGACCAACTTGTTGATCTTAAAGTCACAGCTTTTAGTGTTTGACTGTTAGTTATTAGATACTAAATCTGAAAGCTTCAAGAGATCATATATTCTCTTGATTGTCAATTCAATACCTTAATAATCTGCTTTTGCTTTGTTGGATTCTGACTAACTTTGTGTTTAACCAAAACCAGATAAAACCTAAGCTCAATTTGTATGACAAGTCAGAATTTTTAGTCCTTTGAAAAGGAAACAAAACTGAGCAGTGAACTCCGGGGACCAGTAACAGAAGAGGGGAGAGTGACACTTGTTGGCAAAACCCAGACACTGATTAAATTGCATGTTTACTTAAGCCCATACCTATTTTTCTGTGTTTGTCTTTGGTCCCAGCTTCTTACACGAGTATTTGTCCTTTTTCAATTCTGTTTGTTACTGAGATTGTGTTATCTCTTTTGTTTGATTGGTTAACTTATCGGTTAGAGCTTTTTGGCTTGAGAATTCAATGCGTTTACAAAGAGACAATGATCAATAAGGATGTTGGTAATGTACATAGGAATAAGATTTGTTCTAAAAAAGGTTAAAAATAGCCATTACATGATTTGATGTCTTCAACAAAACTGAGCTTAGAGTAGTAATGTGGAAATAATAACCAGGAGAAATGTTTTTGTGTGTGGTTTCATCATATCTTGCTTCTCATTCTGACTAACTTTGCTAGTGTTTCTTGAGCAGCCAAAGTGAGATCATGGTTATGGCCAAGCATCACTGTCCTGATACTGATACAAGTCCTGCAAAGTTCCTCTCCACTATCGAAATGTCCGCCTCGTAGCAGCAGCTTTGCTCTGGTCTCCAGCAATAAAGCTTTCAACAATGTAACATCCTGCCACACGTATTCATCGACTTTCTTGTTAGTCTTCTTCTTCCAACAGAGCGAGCCTTGGCGCCAATCTTGTATCTGAGACACAAATGATTTCTCCACTTCCTCTAACACGTTGGTGCATACTTTTAGGAGCTCCAGCGCGGAGTTGCACCTTGAGAAGGTTGTGAAAGCTGTGATTGCTAAAGGAAGAGCTGTTCTCTTGATGTAAAGTACCATATCCATGGCTTGTAGTTGAACCAAAGGAGGTTCTGATTTGAATCCGAATACTAAGAAAGCTGAAGCCCATAGGTGATCAAGATTCAACAACGGGTTATCGATTTTCCTCACGCCTTGAACTGTTGCCTTTGGTGCAAGGATGTAGTCTCGTCTCCTCGCGAAAGTTTGAGTTATCGGATGGAACTGAATCCAACATCCAGGTTGTCTATTTGTTAACCTCGCTAGTCCTAATCTGACTAGTAAAAAAGCAGCATCCTCTTCGCTTCTGCGTCCTAAACCACAACCACCACACCAAGCAAATGTGTGACTCAGACACTTGTTCCATTTGCTGAACCGGTTTCCACCTGTGGGCATGTTCTTAGCAGCTGCAGCTAATAAGTTAACCGGTATAGGGACAGGAGCAAACCAAGCTCCCACGAGTAGCATTTTCAATGAGAGAAGGTTTCTGTTTCCCTCAGCTTGCTCCAAAACAGCCAAACTGAAAGCTAAAACCTTTGCAACAAATGGATTGGACTTGCAGTATTGCTCATCATTTAAGTTCAGAAAAGGCGAGGCCGAACGTTCTTCGATTTGAACTTTGTTTACAGCTTCAAAGAGAGCAGAAGGCAGAATTGCAAGCTCTGAAAGCAATGATCCAACCACCCAAAGACCATAGCTCAACCTTCCCAATTTCTCATCGAAAAGCTTGAGGACCTCCACCTCCTCCACCGGGTAATCTTTCTTTCTTCTTCCTCTCAGTAACACCATTGCATCAGACGAAGGCAATATAGAAAGCTGCACAGTGTCAAAGGTCATGACTTTAGGAAGTCTAGTAGTGATCAAAACATGTGTTCCTCCGGTGTTCCTCGGAATCAAATCATTTAGATCTTTCCCTTCCCACCAATCCTTCTCTATCTCAAGATTATCAATGATCAACAGATAAGGCATGTCTCTGAATAACTCACGCTTTATTCTCTTGAAAGCTTCAAACTCTTGTTCATCAAAGCTCCTTAGTCTACCTCTATCCTTCTCAGCATCTGCACTAACATCAAGCCCCAAGCTGAATGACAGATTTAACAGGTTCTGTCTAAAGTATCGAGCTTCCCCTCCGACCCACAAAACCATCTTATACCTCTGAGAATACCTGTAAGCGAATTCAAGAGCTAACTCTGTCTTCCCAATCCCTGGAACTCCATTTACACAAACAACACTTGTGCTACTTTTGCAGTTACTATTGTTTCTACACTTCTTAGTCTTCAACAATCTTTTAAGAGAGTTTTTCCCACCATTTGGATCACTCCAAGCCTCACTTCTTGAATCTGAGCATCTTCCAAGCTCCAAGCTAATAAACTTCCCATTTCGAGTTGGTACAACATCTGATTCCTCATCTGCAAGTCCTTCAGATTGTCCACTTGCTTCTCCTCTGGTACTTGGTGTTGTAGACTCAAGATACTCTCCATTACCAAATAAAGCCATCTCCATTTCAATGATCTCCTTTTCTCTTCCAAGAAAAGATCTGTTCCTCGGAAATGGAAGCTCATCAATCCCTTCCACAATCTCTTTATCAGCCACACTCTTCCTCCCAAGCTTTGCCCTGAGAATCGTCGCAGTCTTTCCCACACAGCTTCTCCAGTTACTCTCATTAGCTTCTAGTTTAAACTCATGAGACTTAATCAACCCATCAATGGCTTCTTTACACTCTTTATCTATGGCATTGCAGTTGAGAAGACCCATAATCTCAGAAGGACCAGTTCCATAGAAAATAGGAATCAAGTTCTTCTTTTGAGCAAAGAACCTAACTTCCTCCAAGCTAAGGTAGTTGAGCAAGCTGGAACAAGAGACAACCACAATCCCATAAGTAACAGAACAGATAACTCTGTCGGCGATCTCATGACTCTGTGTGTCCGAATACTTAGCTCTGTCAGCAACGAAACAAGCGATTCCCTGAAGCTCAAGCTCTGACTTTAACCATTTGCAGAATCTCACCAAGTTTGGGTTTTGTCCATGAAACCCTATGAAGACATCAGAGCTCCTGAGCTTGGTGTTAGTTGCAGGTGAAGAAACAGAGACTTTAGCCAAAGAAACCCTAGGAACAGGGAAAGAGAAAGAGATCCTTGGAGGAGCAGGATCTGGAGTACAAGATGCTGATAACTTGAGCTTCCGATCTGATGGTTGTTCATCAGAAAACTCGTACTGGTCAGAAGGAGGAGTGTAGGAGCTGCTTGGTACATCATCAGATTGTGAGCCTTTGTAAGAAAGAGGCGGTGATGGCTTGTGAGTGGTAATGGAGGGTGTTGTAGCTCTTGGGGATATATAAGGAGATTGCAAAGCGGAAACAAAAGCAGAAGATGGTGGGGACACAAGAGAAGGTGAATAGAAAGGAGAGTTTTTGATACTTGGAGATGAATCTGAAGCATTATTATTTGCTTGAAGAAGATCTTCTTTACCTTTCTTACTTGAAGAGCTTGCTGGTGATGAAGTTCTTATGGTTAAACCAACTAAACTTGCTTCTTCTTCTATTCCCTTCATTACTCCTTTTACTTCTTTCACCAAACACAAATTAAACTCAAATGAAAGCTCTCACCTCTCAGCTTCAAAAGGTTATGTCTTTATCTCTCTAACTTGGTAATGAATCTCATAATGGTGTTTCTCTGACAGATGATATTGAAGTGAGTGGGACTGAGAGGAGATGAGTCAGAACATGAATGCAACAGTTGATGCAGTTCAATGAGATTGAGGTAAAATCTGAGAAACTGCATGTGATGTATCTAACTCTTCCATTTTGTGGGGTCCCTCTTCTACAACACTGTTGAAACCCAATTTGTGTTTTCTTCTTTTCTTTATTTAATTTCTCCTCCTCCTCTTACTTCAGATTTGACCAACAACACCAAGCCAGTTTCAGAGAGTCTCTGCAACAATGGAGAGGTCACGGGTCAGAAGAAAAATCATTGCTTTACATTGAGTTTGTGGTCTAATGTTCATCATCATTAACAAGATTGAATCTTTTTACTCTCTAGCTAGGACCAACAATGAAAAAGCAACATATTAGTCAAATCTTTAAAGATGATTTCTTAAAGACTTACCCTTTTGTTTGATCTTTTTCAGACACAAGGCAAAAAAAGACGTGTCACTTCCCCTGCATATCTTTTCATTACCAAGCCTGTCTCTCTCGTCTATCTTTCTCTCTGTGTTTCTTTTTGAGGAAGAGCAGAAGATTGTGATAATGAAGAGGGAGAAGAATCTGGAGTTGTGAGTTGGATCTGAAAGTGCTTATGGACATTAATTTGTTTTTAAAATAGTGATTAAAGAAATGGTTAAGAGAGAAGCAGCCTGGAGATGGTTAATGTCTAAACATGTACCAATGTCATTTTATAATGATCACCCACTTAATCAAAAACCATTTTATAATTAACTTAAATTTATAATCTTGGATTCTCCTTTATGTCATTTGTTTTTAGCTCTCCTCTCTCTCTTCTCTCAACCTCCTCTGCATTTTCTGGAAATTTTTAATGAGTTTTTTTTTCTTCTTTAGTTTACCAAGAAGACTCCAGTTTTTATTTAAGATCGAGTTATTAGAGAAGTATAAATATAACATGGGTTACATTGGATTTAAGAGAGTTAAATAGACAAGAGTCAGATTTAAGACATTGAACTTTGAGCTTAAAAGAGGTTGTAGGATTGAAGAAAGGGAACCATTTTCAATTTTCTTAGTACTTTGGTTGTTTGTCATTTACTGTTTGTATTTTGTGGTCTATAGAAAACTCCAAACATTGTACTATATTGAGTATTGAATCATATAATACTATCATTGCTGCAATTAATAGGAGAAAAATGTCAAGAGAATATTTTACGTAAAACATATTTTGGGTTCTAAGTAAGTGAAATTCCTTCCACTATGTGATTATGAACTAAATTTCTAACAATAGTACTAACATAACATAAGTAGTAACCTAGTAGTATTTGACAATTTTTCTTATCAATAACATTTTAGTATATTGTAATTTGTAAGATAAACTCCTCATAATCGAGTAATTATCTTTTTTTTTTAATTCAAGGTGGTGCATGTATGTATGTGTACACTGACACAACATTTGAAATCTGATTTCACAGTGGGAATTGGTCCAAGACCAGTCCACTTGTGACTTTTTATTTATTTACCCCACACATTTTCACATTTATCTACAATCATAAGGGACTTTAAAAACATACACATTACACACACACACACACAAAAACAAAAAATTTACCATCAAAATCTTGGAGTGTGTGACGTATGAACAAAACAAGATTGATACTGTATGTAGAAAAGTCTCGTTATCAAACGATGTGGAAGCGTTTATCAAACGCTCAAGGATAAGTCTCGTTGTTTCCATACCTAAAAACGGCAACCACTGTATATAGAAAAGATGTAAACGTCAAAACTGAAGAAGTTAGAAAGACGAGGGTAAATTAGTAAAATAGTCGAGATCATATTAAAGTCCTAACGGTATATCACACACCGTTGAATTCCAGATCCGACCAGATAAGATCACGTCGAATCGAACGGTCATAAAATATCCGAGTAGTTGCTGAAGTATCCAGCGGTTTCGCCACGTGTCCCGACCATGTCGCTCACACGTTCGTATTTCTCTATTACAAAAAAAAGGAAACGAATCAAAATGTTTTTTGATCGTAACCGGGAAAAAAAAAACGATTTTTCGCAACGAAACTTTCCACAATCAACGGATATAGAGAGAGATCTCTGCGAATCGTTTAAATCGTCTTCTAATTTCGTTTCGGTCTCTTCGTAAAGGATTCACCTTTGAGTGGTTTTGCGTTCCATTTTATTAGGTACGTCAAGCTCGAAACTTTCGATTCATTGGCTTTCGTAAATGTGATTAATCTGGGAATTGAGTTGAATTTAGAGAACCCTATTGCTTCATTTTTGTTTTCGTATTTTGGTTTTATTGAATTTGCCTCTGGTTCTTACTGGAATGGTGGTTGTTTAGTCTTGAGATTGATCCCATGTGAAAAGTTAGTATTTTTGTGGCGTCGTCATGGATTTGGAGAGTGAAAGCTCTGTTCTTGAATCTGTTGAAGATAATAATGGTTTGATTGGTGATCTTGATAAAGAGTTGAATTCACCGGTTGAGACTTCTCCTCTTATATCAAAAGGATTTGGTTTAAGAAAATGGAAGAGGAGGTTAAGGAGAGATCTTGTTAAGGATGATACTTCTGTGAGTATGGAGAATAGTAAAGCTCTGAAGAGGGTGTTGTCAGGATTAGTTGATCCGAATGCTAAACAAATGCATTTGCCAGGACCTGAAGTTAGACAAGATAGTGTTGGTTCTGTTGGCTCGGTGAATAGTGTGGTTGGTTTTGTAATGGGTGGGGAGAGTTATGGCAATGGTCTTGCTTTTGCAGCTGGTGTTGATTCGGATAACAGTGAGGATCGGAGTAGTACAATGAGTCATTCTTGGGACAAACATAGAGGAAAGGTCTCGGGTGGGAAGAGTGTGATTAGTTCGGGGGATAGTAGTCAACAAAGGAAGAGTAGTGTAGAGAAGAGTAATAAACTTAGAGGAGAAAGGATCAAAATTGAGAAGGAAAACTCTCATTCCAGCATGGAATCTGCTGACTCAAGAAGCTCCAACTTTGTGTTTATGCAGGGTGCTTCCTATAGTTTGAGTAGCAGAGAACAAGGCGGAAGAAGAATGATGGATTATGACGATGAAAATAGTGATCATGACGCACATACTTCGAAGAGAAAGGATAACGTGGAAGAAGAAGAAGAAGAAACAGAAGACTATTCACAAGGAGACTGTGTTGAAGAGTCTCAAATCAAGAGCAATGGTTCATCAGACAATCTGGATCCATTAATAGTAGCCGTCAACAGTTTCCAGACTTTGCAAGAAGCCCTCCAAAAAGGTATCAATTTCATAAATACAGATTTTCATTTGGAATTTGATTGTTGCTGCATTGTAGTAGTCCTAATCAACTAAAACTTGAATGACTCTAACACTGGTTCCTTATGATGCCGTGTAATATTAACATGATTGTGTTTCGAGTTTGACTAAACTCCTGTTCTTTTTCCCTTTTCAGAACTTCAAAAATTCCAAGAGCTTGGGAAAGAAGAACCTATAACATCACTGCATGATGGAGGAGAAAGCAGCAGTTGCATACACGCAGGACACGAAGGAGCTAGTGAAGCAAGCTCTTCTTACCGGTTTGGGTCTGAAAAGATGGGAGAAATGGAATTAACTTCTCTAGATTCCGAGATACTAAACCTGGTGAACAATGTAGAGCATCTGGAGATCAAACTAGAAGAAGCAAAGCGTATTCTCGAGGTTAAAGAAACACAAATCCGTGAACTCGAATCTACCATAAACGTTTCAGAGACGTGTAACGGAGGAACAGAGATCGGGATAGAAGACATCTTCCAGCAAAAGGTGGAGGCAGAGATTGAATATATCATATTCTCAAGATCAGTGGGAAACCTAAAGAGACGGATCAAACTGATTGAAGAAGAGAAGACATTGGGGCTATCAAAGCTTGATAAAGCAGAAACAAAAGCTGAGAATCTAAAGAATCAAGCTCAAGATTTACAAAACCATTGTGTAGAGATCACAGAGATTCAAGAAGTGGAGTGCCTGAAGAAGAGAGCATTTAAGACCACTAGATGTCTTCTTCTACAGTTAGGCTTGCTCTTTATACTGTATTATTCTCTGTTACCAGAACCGGAGATTGCTGTTCCCACATGATAGTTTTGTTTGATGGAATCTGTTTTTATCTATATTTATACAAGTTTTGTATTTATATATATTGTAACATTTTGGCTCCAATAGACCCAACTCTTCTTTGCTTTCTACTTTGTGTTTCTGCGTGCTGCATTGTCATGACGTCAGTGTGTATGTATAAAATTGTTGCCTCTTTGTCAACTTTGCCATCATTTTCCATAATTTCTTTAGTAAATAAGAAATAATGAAATACAGAAGATAAGATATATAAACACACAAGTGAAAAAAGTTTAGATATTCACATGTACAATGAAAATTTGCACATAACCTTTAAATAATTTGAGTCGGTCTTAATATATATTCATTGTAAGCTCTTTAGAGTTTATAAATAAGAAGAATTCAATATAGTTGTGTGAATATATTGTGTGGTGTGTTGTTTGTGATGACACATAGAAGTGGTCTTATGTCATTAGCTGCAAGTGGAGACTTTTGACAATTTGACTATAAACAGCCATCTTAATGTTGGTTTGTTCCAACAACACTTAACAATGCCCACGTCTTGAAGAGTTTTAGATTTGCAAACCAATAATCAATTTGATCAAATATACTTAAAAAAAAGAAGAAGTTATTATTCATCTTAGACTCACTCATAGGTGTCTTAATGTGATGATCTTTGGATTTATATCCAAATCATTTTACAAATTTGGACCTACCATAGTTTGGTCTCTTTTCTTAGTGTAATGAAGAGAGATTTGATTCTTTCTTTCAAATTTGGTGTGTTTCAAAACTCAAATTTGGGGTATGTAACATATGCTAAGAAATTGTAAAAAAATACCACACTAACAACAACTTGAACTATAATAGATCATATCATTTCTTAGTGGAAGTTAAATTTGTATATGGTCTTGCTTGGAGATCCACTATTCTACAAACATAGACTAAGAAAATGTCAATTTTGTTTGTCCTAGAGTTCGGTATTCCAATTAATTGGAGCAACTTCTAATATTTATCATCATAAATTTATGGAGAAACCATTTGTTTGAAAAAAGAAAAGAAAGATAAGATGGTGAAATGAATAAGATGGTTTACTTTATGGAACTTTGGTCAATTAAACTATCATGCTTTATGTGAATCCAAAAGCATAATAAAAGAAAGATAGAAACATATCAAAGCTTGAGAGAAGAAAACAAAAGAGTATATATATCTTCTCATCAAATCAAATTAACAAAAGACCCCACCAAATTAAGATTAAAAGCCAAACACTAAAAGTACCATAAGAACCCAAAATCAAAATATCTTTCTCTCTTTCTTCTTCATACTACAATGTCAACAACTCCTTTTTACCATCATTACCTCCTAATTTAATAAGTCTTATTTTTTTGTCTTTTTTTTTTTTAAAGTTAAAAAGATTACTTGCTTGCATATATACGTCTCTTAGACTCTTTCTTCTTCTTCGTTAGGTGGCAACTCATTCAAGTCAAACTCCAAAACTCTTCTCTTCAATTTCTTCACCTCTTGTACTGTCTCTGTTACTTGACTAGAAGACGCAGTTGCTGGAACGGTTGGAGCAGCGGTTGGAACCGTGGTTGGAGCCACAGTAGAAACTGGTGCAGTCCAATGACATCTCTTGTGACCACCAAGAGCTTGACCTGTTGAGAAGCTTTTGTGACATATATTACAAACATGATCTCCATTATGACTACTGCTTAAAGATGTGTTTGTTCCTTGAGCACTAGCTAAACCGGTTATTATTGCTTCAGTTCCAAGTAATGAAGCTTCAGCGTTTGCCCTAGCTTGATGATTCTCCAATATCTTGACCTTGTTGTGACTTGCTCTATGACCTCCTAAAGCTTGATAAGAACTAAACGACTTGTTGCAAGTCACACACACGTGCTTCTCACGTGCACCGGCACCACCACCTTCCTCAGCTGCAACAACAACAACCTGATCAAGCTGATGATCATGATGAGTAGATGTTGATGACTCTTTCTCCATCTCAGACAATCTCTTCTGCTTCTTCTTCCTCTTCTTGACCATTTCCAGATATTTCTCTTCAACGGAACGCGAAGCAGAAGTCTCAGCAACATTAAGATTAGCAGCTGCTTCTGCAGTAGTAGCTAAGAACAATAGACCATTAGCATCATCAATATCCTTCACATCTTCTAAAGGTGGATCCTTCAAATCTGCTTCATCAAACTTCAAATCACCTCTCCTTCCTCTCTTCCCTTTTGTTGACCATCCTTTAATCGATTCAACAACGTTTTCCAATTCCAAATTACTGTCCCATAACTCCGAGTTCTCATCATCATCATCATCATCATCATCATCAAAATCATCATCATCATCATAATCTGAGCTTATAAACTCATCATCATGATCAAGTGTAGAAGACGATGAATTACCAAGTGGATGAGGAAGAAGAGGAGGAGGAGGCAAAACACCTTTCCAACCTCTGTCTGGATGAAACCTCATGTGTCCATATAAAGCCTTCATTGATGTAAACTTCTTGTAACAAACACAACAAGCCACTTCTAAGTCACCTCTTTCAGATCTACCAACCATACCAGACACCATCTTTGGTCTCATCATTGAGAATTTACGAGTTTCGAGCACATGAATCCGTTTATGACCTCCTAAAGCTTTACCTGACACAAACCTTTTACCACATTCACAACATATATGTTTTTTCTCTTCTCCTTCTTCTTCTTCCACATCTCCTTGCTCTAGATCCATACTCTTAGCTTCATGATCATTTTCCTCTTCCTCGAGACCGATGTTTTTAGCTTCATCATCTTCTTCTACTTGGTCTTCTTCTATCTCAGGTTTGATCCTTGGGATTTTAACCTTAATAGATCCGAATCTCGGTTTCCCAAGTGAGAATCCACAGTTGGTTTTGTAACCTCGTAATTGGTCCATCGACTTTGAAGCTAGAATCCACACAAAAACCAAGCTCAGACCAAAACTGAAACAGATCTACCAGCTGATAATAAGACTAGGGCTTCTCCTGTATACAAATACAAACTTAGTGAAGATGACAATCTCTTTAAGCTCTCTCAAACTCAACAAAATATCAAAGCTATGAAAATCTAAAAAGCAACAGAAGAAGAAGAAGAAGAGGCAATAGAGAGAAAATAGGAGGCTATAGGCATAAGAGTGAAGAAGAGTCTGTATTGTGCCTCACGTTTTTGGATGAATAGTCTCTACTTATTTTGTTCATATATATATATATAAATTTAAAAATAGCTTTTTTATTTAAGTTATTATAATTAAATGTTTTAAGTTCTTTCTAGCCACTTAGCTACTTACCAAACCATACAAGATATGACTTTTAATTGTATTTACTTAAGGTTTTGTTTGACTGTTTGTTTTTACAAAACGCAATCGCAAGTCTTTGACTAGTAAACACTTTTTTTATGGTAATTATGTAAAGCAAAGACTATTATTAGTTTGTTGTAAATTTACCTTTTTTTTTTTTGTTATAATAATGTTTCTATATATTTTTCCTTTGGGTAGATTCAAAGGGTATATTTATGATTGATTCAGTTTCCTAATTTATGAAAACGCAAAACGTGGTTTTCGGTGTTTTTAAGCATAAAGTTGAGTTCACGTTTTGGTTTTGAAGCAAACACGTCACAATCGATCGTGCTTAAGGGAATAGTAAATGCTAAATAGGTGGATTAACTGCTATTTATCTTCTCGTGGGCATTGTAATTTATGACAAATAAATCAAGATTTTATTTAAAGATTACAAGATAAAAACAAATGAAGATTTTGTTTGGATATTCATTTATTTATTTATTATTTTGATATCTCTTAGCATCAAAAGAAAATCTTTTGAAATAAGATTTCAAAAGATTTGTTAATACACTATAACAAATAAATTGTTTGGATACTTATCATAATATGTAAAACCATCTTAACTTCGGGAGAATTTGTGTTTTCTCACAAAAGGCGTTGCAGTGATAAGACTCTCCCAAGTTTCTTGCTAGATTACTTAGGTATAGTTTATACTCTTAATTATCTGAAATATTTTTTATTTAACACAAAAATATATTATTTACTCTATTAAACTTCTTCATAAACCAAACTATCCACATGTCCCAACAAAACATAACAATCCAACTTTATTTTTGCACAAAAACAGAACAATATAATCCAATTAAATTATAAAAGGTCTATTAAAAAAAATATTTCAGATTTAGTTCTAATTTCTTAATCATCTTATATATCCTATTTTCTTCTTTTCTCTTTCACCTTTTTAACCTATTCAAACAATAAATGATATATCCTATCATCTTCTTTACTATTTTTAATGAAATAAAATTGTATTACAAACACATGTAAAAGTATATTAACTACTATAATTTATTCTTTTCATAAGAAAACTTAAATTATATATGTTAATTTTCTTCACATATTTATGTTTGCAATTATCGAGATGTTTATAGTTTATCAAGTAAATTTTTCTTTTCTTTTGGATGAAAAGTTCTCATATTATAGTTTCTAAATATTTTACATATATATGTTAATCTTCTATTTAATAATATAATGTTATTATTTAAGGCAAATTTTCAACAACCAAACATGTCACAACACATGAAAGAACAGTTGAAGTTGAATGTCAACACATATAACCGAAAATTCCTTAGACAAAAACACCAAACCATATCGGAGTTTGAATGTCAACTACTATGATTAACATATTCTAGACACAAATTTAATAAAAACAAATTATCATTATGAAAATGCTATAACAAACTGAGTGTTGTGACTCGTGAGAATACTTTTGTTGAACTAAGTAGAAAACTATCAAATCAAAAGAAAACAGATCTTTGTTATTTGTTTCCTTGACAAAAATTAACTATATGATTTACATACAGATTTTATTCTCACTCAGTTAAAAAAGTCTCTACAAATAACAGGTTTTGTATGAGAGAATATTTGCCTATATTGACCACTAGTAACAAGAGATATTAACGAGATAAGTTTTGTAAGTAAAATTAATAACAAAAGATTACATAAGATTTTGTACCAAATTAAGAGTTGAGAATTAGTGGCCAAAAACTTAGTAGTGGAGGGCCACTCATACTAGTCCTGCATGAGAGATTAAGACTTAACTAAACACAATTTAAAAAAAAAGGAGGATCCACATATGTCAACAAATCCAAAATAAATCATCTATATAATTTAGCTTAACAACTTATAGGAGATGTGGAATGATTTCATTTGCATTCTGAACTGCAAAAAGATGGAATAAGTGAAATCACACAGTTTAGTTTTATACAAATCGACTTAAGACCTAATTCTGTAAAAACACATTTTTGTAGCAAATCAAAGACAAACACACATACAAAAAAATGTAAAATTAATCAATCAATGCTTAGGCCATAAATTACTTGCGCATGAATTTATACACTCTTAAGAGAATATTCTTGTAACGATATGATATGCTACTGATGCTTTGGCCATAAATAATGGGAGAAAATATATGACTCTTTCTTTATTTGCTTAAAAATCTTTTCTAATATCTTGGAACTAAATCTAGAAGATTTTCGAAGAATGTGAGTTTGACTTATGATCCCAAAAACAAATTCCCAAGTTCATGGAAAATGTACAATTTTTACAACAAATTACATAAATGAACAGCTTGTGAATCGAACCATGGTCTCTCTTTCTTTTCTTTTGTCGATATGATTATGAAACCTAACCAAGACGGCGTATAACAAATTATTTTTACGTAAGTTTTTTTTCTTTAGGCTTAGCTTAAATTTCCATCAAAGTAATGAATCGAGATAAGTGTAGTCTCTGGTTCGACCATACTCCAAGAGACTTCCATAAGTCCTGTCCCAAACACCGATGAAGAGAGATTCAGTATCTGGGCTAAACGATATCCCAGAAATCTCTCCAAAGAAATCAATCTCTTGCTCCTTTTTGTATCCTGATTTTGTGTCATAGATATGAACGAAATCTGCTGGCTCGGCCATGGCAACGTACCGTCCGTCAGATGTGAACCTAATGGACCGTACGGCTCCAAGGTTACCTTTTAGGACAGCGACTGATTCCGAGAGTTTCCTTGTGTCCCAAATACGACAGGTCTTGTCTTGGTTTCCTGTGGCAAATGTTACACCGTTTGGATGCCAAGCTGATGCAAATGAATAATCTAAGTGACCTTTTAGCGTCCCGATCGTCTGAAACAAAACTCAAAACCGTAAGGCTCCAAGACCTACCCGCAGTGAAATAGATGGTGCCGGGAAGAAGAATGTTAAGTACCTGTCCGTTACTTGTGTCTACCAGTAGACCATCTGGGTCATCTCCAACGACTGCTACTAGTTTTCCATCAGGACTTAGGGAACTATGCTGTTGAAATTTTCCAAAATAAATTTGTAAGATTGAGTTTCATTTAGCTGCTAAACATCCAGAAAAACGAGAAAATAAGTGAGCTTACATTGACGGGCCATAGATAACGGAAGAGTTGGACAAGCTTATATCTCTCCATGTCAAAGTCTCTGACTCCACAGTCATTATTTGAGGCCATGAAATGCAGTGCGCCGCTAATAAAGCCATATAACTAGTTTCAGTTTCTGTTCGTCCTATCGTCTAACCTTGGACGTCCAAAACCAAAATTAATATGAAAGTGAAGAGATACCTGGAGTTTCTATATATATCTACTGCATTGGTGATAGCGTTTTCGGTGTAAGTTGTGCGTGAGCAGAAGCTCACACCAGGTCTATCGAGATGCTGGTTGCAGGGCGCAAAAAACACAAAATTAGAACATGAATAAGCAACTAACTCCTTTGGCATTTTAAATCAGTGAAAAGAGACTTCATAGCCAGTTGGTGGAATCACCGCGGTTTGCTATCATCCTAAATATCCATTTTCAAAGCCTCTAAACTAACCTTGCAAATGAGTTCTCCTTGGAATCCACCAGCAACTAGTAGCCTTTCTTTTACTGCAAGAGTGCTAACTTGAGTCTCTGTAAATCCTTCCAACAAACTCTCGGGATGTTTCTGAAAAATACGGAACATCGGTTTTAGCTAAACCCAGCAGAGACGAAAGGAAACCACAAGTCAAATTAATTAGATGGTTTAGATAAGACTTGAGAAACGAACCTCAGACGGAGCCACATGACCTTTAACGTTAAGAATTTCACTCCTACAACCTGTCAAAGAAGACCAGTGGCTGATGGAGTAGTTGGACAATAAATAAACATCGTGTTTTGAGGTAGCCCAGACCAAATTCCTCAACTGTAACAAAGAAGCAAACATAATTTAGTCTTAACTATGATCAGCTTCACATAAAACTATGGTTCCATCAGCAATACTAGCACAGGGAAGGTCTACATTATGATTAAAAAACTACCAAGTTACATTTAGAAACCCCGAGAGAGCCACCAAATTGTTGGAAGCATAATAGAGACAGGGGTTATATAACGCACTAGACAAACCTGAAAATGGAGAATCGTTGATCTCACGGATCTAGAATTCCTTCTGAACTCATAGAAAGAGCTGCCTTTCTCAGTATTCATGCATTTCTGGTTCCAATAGACAAGACTAGAGTGAGAAAAGAGCAACATAGGTGCATCTACTAATAAATAACCTTAAAGAAACATGAAATGTAATTCACCTTGGCAGATTCATCACCAGAATTGGGTATATTTTCATAGTTTTTATATTGTTCTAGCCTAGTTTTTCTGTAATCTTTTCTAGTAAGAGTAAGACTATCCCACGGTATACCCTGAATATCCTTCCCATTCCGTGCTTGAGCAGCAGAAGTATCTGCAGCCTTGTTCTGAAAACACTCCATATACAAGCAATTGTGTGTTAAGAAAAATATACAGAGAACACAAAGCTGAAGAGTGTGAGAAACAGAGGAAGAAGACAAACCAATTGATCGAAATCTTCGACTTCGGAATCAGAAGCATCGATATCTCTTCCATCAAACGCGGCATTCATATCATCCTCGAGATCATCCATGTCATACTCATCAGCCATATATTCATCTTCAAGATCATCACCATTGTAATCAGACATGGTGTGAGATCAATTACAATCACAGAGATGATGATGATGATGAAACAACTTCCATTAAACAAGGGAAACAGAACAAACCAAAGTCAGCCATATCTCTCCACCTCCAACAATAAGTTAGCTTCCAAAAACCTGCAATATAGTAATTCACAACCATGCAAAATTCATAAATTTAGTTATAATCAAAATTCACAAACCAATTAAAAAAAAACATAAACAAAACAAAGTTGCAAACATAAAATCAATTTAGAGCTCATATTATATTCGAATCCTCCATGAGAATACGGATTACAAATTCTAAATTACGCTTACCGCAAAATTCACTTCTCCAGAAATCTGAATTTCAATAAAAATTGCAACGTAAAAACGCAAAAAATTGAATAAACCCTAGAAACGGAAACAAAAATAAATATTATTCGATCTCATGCACTAAAACCCTATGTTTGAAACAGGAAAAAAAAAGGATATTAATAATTCGATAAGATCGTGGTCTCAAACCCAGAAAACCCTAATATTAGTAGTTTCGAGAAAGAGAGGTTTCAACAGAAAAGATAAATAACATGAGAATTACATAAATAAAATCGAATACCAAATCTGAAAACTGGGTTGAGAATTGACGCGATTTAGGTAATCACCGGATCTGAGGATCCAATTTATACACAGCTTCTCCAAAAAAAAATCTATGCTCCGTAAATAAAAAAAAGGTAGTTAATCATTTTTTTCAAATACTATACACGTCAACTAATAGCAGCCAATACCTAGTATCCACGTGTCAGATACATCATGGAATTACTTATTTTTGCCAAATTGGTTTGGATCAGATATTAACCCAATTAACAACTAGGCCCGGACTAATTCCCGAACATAATAAACCAATATAAATATCCGAATAGAATCTCGATTCCTATACTAGAATAACCAGTACCAAGTCTGAACCAAACCGAATGGTAACCCGTAGGCCGGTCTAAAAATTTGGAAGCCAAAGTAACAAAATACTTTTTCTAAGGTTATTATAAACGGTTTTGAAATTGAAAGTTTTTTTCGTAGAACTAAATATTTTTGGGAACCATATATAATTGAACCAAATCGAAACCGAAAATTAAAATCTCTTAACAAAACCAAAATCCCAAGACCCAAAATCCGAATCTGAATGGATACGATCCAAAAATGATCCAAGTAACCAAATGATCAGAGGCCTAGTAACAACACTTTTAAAGAGGAACCAAATGATCAGGCCTGGTAACAAAACACTCTTAAAAAGGAAGAGGACTGCTCTCACAACAAAATAACAAAATTTGGAGTCGACCAGATTAAGAAAAATCCACTAAAAACAATACTTATTGGTATTTTTCTGTTTCTATGAAATTTTGTAATTCACAACAACAACAATAAAAGTTGAGCACGTGATATTGACCACTTCGAGTTTTTTTTTTCCAATTGGGCTCACAAAATATCGTTATGATTATTGACATTAGTGAGCCAGTACCAAAATTCTTCAACGCTATTGAACACGTGTCATTATATTAAACAGTACACGTCAGTCAGTCTCATCCCAACTAGAAACGACGTCACACCAAAGAAAAAACGCCGTGTTTATCAAATTTTCCTGATTCGATTTTCTTGGGAAAATTTCTGATTTCGAGAAAAAACAAAAATCCGCAAACTCGACGATGATCCTGAAGAAAGTATGGGGATCGGTGTGGAACCGATCGAATAGTGGCAAGGATTTGGTGAATCATCAGAGAGCGATCGATGTTCCTCCTCTGTTATTGTCTTCTTCATCGTCTCTTGGTGCGTTTGATCAGCTACCGATGGATATTCTAGTCCAGATACTGATGATGATGGAGCCAAAAGATGCTGTGAAATTGGGCTTAACGTGCAAAGCCTGGAAATGCGTAGCTAGTGGTAATCGTCTCTGGATATTTTATCTCCAGTGTTCTCAAGAGCCATGGGACTCCATTTTCTTCGCTGAAACTAGTTTGCGTTCTGGTTATCCTCTCCGGTGAGTGTTTTTTGCTTGCTTTTATCGGTAGAGAATTTTGGTGATGGGGTTTGAATTTTGTTTCTTTTTGAATTTGGTAGTTTCAGTGTTAAAACATTGTAGATGATTCAAAGTTTAACGATTTTGCAGAATGATTTCTAGTCAATCAGGAGAGTTGTCGTTTATGCACATTTATAGTCAGAGGGCACAAGTTCCTGGTTCTATCATTATTGATGGTATGCTTTGTGTTTTTGTTTTTCTTTCTGGATAATCATATAGATTTATGTCATTCAATTGTGCTCAATATGTCTCGTTTGTTTCTGTATGTGTCGTCTACGACTCATTGAAGGTGGTTCTGGATATTGTAAGTTTGGTTGGAGCAAGTATGCGTCTCCTTCTGGACGTTCTGCTACTTTTTTGGTGAGATAGTTTTTGTACTAAATGCGGATCATTATTTATATTTACAAAGATAGTAAGCTTGCGTCTTCTCTCTTGCAACACAAGATAGTTCTTACTAGTTTGATCGATCGCCAGGAATTTGGTAACATTGAGTCACCGATTTATGCTAGACTTCAACAGTTCTTTGCAACCATTTTCACCAGGTTTGTTTTTCGTTTCTTTTGGAGTGACAGCTGAATGATTTTAGCATTTGTCTCTATGGCTTTTGCTTTCCCGATTTCATGTGGATAGTTTGCTTACAGGATGCAGGTAAAGCCCTCTATGCAGCCAATAGTGGTATCACTACCTCTCTGCCATTTTGATGGTTAGCTACTGTTATTATACTTGTTTATGTTCAGGATTACATCTCGTGGTTCCAGTTTTAAGGTTTTATTAAATTTGTTATCAGATACTGAATCAGCCAAGGCATCAAGGCGGCAACTTAAGACTGCTATTTTCAATGTCTTGTTTGACATGAACGTCCCTGCAGTGTGTGCAGTTAATCAGGTAAGCCTTGTTCACACTTCAGTGCTTTCTGATGGATATTGCTCCAAAATATCAGAACTCTTGCATTGAAATTTCAGAGTAGTAAATTTCTCAGACAGATTCATTCACCATCACTATAGCCATATTTTCCACGGTTTAAGCAAGTAGGCCAGTACATTTAATAAATTGTATTGGCGGGAAATTGATTTTTGGGGGATTTGATTCATTATCTCACCATTAACTAGAGATAGTATAACTAAGGTTATGCACTCCTTGTGAAATGATTGGTTTTGTTACTATTACAGTCATAAGAAGATTATGAATAATCTGTGCTCTGTTTCCAGGCTGTGTTAGCTCTATATGCAGCACGGCGGACATCTGGAATTGTTGTCAACATTGGTTTCCAAGTCATCACCATTCTTCCGAGTCAGTTTATTTCTCTCTACTATTAAACTCTTTTTGTATCTTCACAGATGTTGTTTAACAACATGGTAGACTTTCTAGCTTTAGTCACTCATGATGTGATTCTTTTTGTGGAACTGAACTTGATGAAAGATGAAAATGTGAACATTTCATTTTGCTGAAAAAAATCCTCGTGTATCTCTCTGATTCTTTCTGCACCATTCACTGTTGTCTTAACAATTACTTTTGCTGTGTTCTGCAGTTTTACATGGTAAGGTGATGCGCCAGGTAGGTGTAGAAGTCATTGGTTTTGGAGCATTGAAACTCACGGGCTTCCTTAAGGAGAAGATGCAAGAAAACAACATTTCCTTTCAATCACTCTACACTGTTCGTACTCTTAAAGAGGTATGACCATTTACCAATATGTTCTCCGAAAATAACTTTGTAGGTTTCCATCCTAAATTCCTCTTCCGTAAAATACACATATGATACCGCCACACACAAGCCATCAAACCCGATGTGTTCATAGCACCTTGTGAACTTCAACCAGTTTTCTATAACTGCCAATATAATCCTTGAAGGCGTTGAATATGTGCAACTCATGCACAAGCATTAGTTCATAGCACGTTATATTGGAAGTTACTGAGTATAGTTCTTTATATATGATGTTTTTCTTTTTGTTTTGCGAATGTAGAAACTGTGTTATGTGGCTCTTGATTATAAAGCTGAACTTTCAAAAGACACACAAGCTTCAGTGGAAGTTTCAGGTGAAGGATGGTTTACTTTATCAAAAGAGCGTTTCCAAACAGGGGAGATATTATTCCAACCACGTCTCGCTGGAATGTAAGACCTGCACTGCTTAATACCATAACATCAAACCTTGAAACTTCTTAAATTGATTCAATCTAATTAGCTCGAAACTAAATTGATATCATCTGATTATACAGTATAGTGCACAAACTCGTTTATGAGTTCCACGGTTTTCCTTATGCGTATCAGGGCTGGGCTATTTTCCTGTGAAGAGCCTCCATACTTTTGGCCAATTTATAATTTATTTTTGGATTGGTTTTTGTCTTGGCCAAAACAGGCGTGCAATGAGTCTGCACCAGGCCGTCTCGCTCTGTATGGACCACTGTGATGCAGCAGGACTTACAGGTGACGATAGTTGGTTCAAGACTGTAGTACTAACTGGGGGAAGCGCGTGTTTGCCTGGACTCTCAGGTTCAATTACTATTAGCGTCTTTCTTTTGCAAATGCCATCAATTTACTCGGAGATACGTGAATGGCGAGCTTATGGGTTCTGTTTTATTTTGTGTGATCTGTATCCAGAGAGGCTAGAGAGAGAACTGCAAGATCACCTTCCTTCATCTATAAGTAACGGAATCAGAGTAATACCTCCTCCTTACGGCGTGGACACATCATGGCATGGGGCAAAGCTTATTAGTAATGTAAGTGATATTATTTTTCATTCATACTCATGAACCATTAGTAAATGATACAACAGATTATTTCTGGAGTTCTACTATCTGAGATCTACCTTTCATATTATATACACGTTGGGCGCATTTGGTGAAATAAGCATAGTGTGCAAATAATGATGCATAAACTCACCTTTACGTACTTCATTTCTATACCGGACATTTATCTGAAGCTTGTTCTCTAGATTAATTTAACATAGTGAAGTCTCATGAACTTAGTTAGCCTCACGCAATTGCGGTTGTCCTGATTACTATGCGCAGTTGAGCATCTTTCCTGGTCCTTGGTGTATCACAAGGAAGCAGTTCCGTCGCAAGTCAAGACTCATGTGGTGAATCTTTCCTACCATCGCACAGACCGAGTGAGAGGCAGGTTACAGCTGTTATAAGGTACTTTGCAAGTCTTTAGATAAGTATGTATATGTATAGAGTCATACTTGATTGTACTCAAAAGCCATAAAGAACAAACAGAAAACCTTTTTATATACATACAGTATTTACGAGAGATTGTTGAAACTCTTGGTGATTTATATATCCTAACCATTTCACTATCTTCTAGTTACTATTTACTTCATTGGTCAATTTTATATAAGAAGAGACAAGTAGACACACAAAGGCCATTACAAATTATCATTTAGAATTTTTTGAACTCCCTAGTAACAAAAGAATGAGACAGTACAACAGTAAAACAAATCGTGGATATACATACATCCTCTTCCTCAGGTTGTTGTAATAAGTTCATTGCAGAAATTCGGATTTATCAGCCTCAGAACAACTTAACAAAAACCAAAAGAGCCGCGGAAACGGTCAGCCAAAGACGGGACGACGAGGTAGTTGCTGCGTTTACCTCTGCTGATGTCTCTGGAGGCAACTGGGATCCGGCAGGGCATTCGAGACCTTCTTTACCTTCTTTGCACTGGTTAGCGAAAAGTCCAGGCGGGTATTTTCCATAGAGATTGATGTAACTGAACATAGTGGTTGCACAATCCGAGCTCAGGTCGTTGAGCTGGTCAGTGTAAGGACACGCAAAGTCCTTGAAGGCGCCACAACATTCTTTTGGTGGGTATTTGGGACCTTTGCATTTGCTGGTTATGATCGTGTAGTTCATAAACTCAAAGTTCACAGGACATGCTGTTTCATAGAAAGAGGAAAACCATATCACTTAGAAGAATACAAACAATTTTTATCTCAATATATCGGGCTGAATTCACACGAAGCAAACGCCCAAATAACTGCTACAATTGTCAATTCACACGAAAAGAGTTATGGAGATGAATAGCAACATTTGTAGAGGTCAAGAGGATCATCATTAAGCCACATGACTAAAAGTAAACAAGTAGAGAATGCCAAGAACTCACATTTTCCTCCAACAATTCATAGCTAGGAATCAAGAATCAAGATTGTAGTCAAATATATGGTAACTAGCTATCTATATATGGATCCGTCTATAATTAGAAGCTCTTTACTAAGATCTTCATACTAAAAGGAGAATCAATTGCTGGAATCATTAGAAAGTATATAAAAAACAGTAAAGTTATGGGAAGAGGAGAGATTTAAGAAACTTGCTTTTCTTGGTCTGAAGCAAGTTTCTGCCAAGAACCAAACTCTGAGATTCGAAGACCCCATCTGCAATAAGAAAACGAGAAAATTGATGATGACCCATCTAACCAAACCAACAATTTGTTCGAGAATAAGACGAAAGTGTGTATGTATGTGTGTACCTGAAATGAAACTTGAAGAAGAGAAAGAAGAAAGAACTGAGAGTAGAAGAAAGAAGAAAAGAGCTCTAGAGAGGAGCTCCATGGTTCTTTGTTGGTTACAGGAGAAGTCACGAAGAGATCTGATTTCAAGAAGACGACCTTGATTCAAGAAGAGCTATGGCAAACCACGAAGATGAAAGAGAGAGAATAATTATATAAATAAAATAAAAATAAAATAGAATAAAAGATGGTCCGTCGATGACTATTACATACATTTTGTCCGGATTACAGCTTAGAATAACGCGGAAACATGCGCACCTGTCTTCAACGCCGCCCCTTCCCAAAACGATGGCGTTTTGTCGTCTTCACTGCAGTGAATATTTTTGTTACTAAACTAATGTAATTGTTTTGAAAGAAAGAAGAAAGAATTACATTATTTTTAATTTTAAGCGTAATTGCCTAATTAGACCGATTGAGAAGTATGAACAACAATTCGGAGCCGTGTTTTTTTCTTTTTTTTCATTGTTTACGTCGAACATTTCAGTAATATTGTTAACTACGAGTTGTAACTGAATGTAAACAAGTAGCTAACCAACATGTACATTATTCCAACTTTATTTCATAATTATGTAAGCTCTTGGTACTAGTAAATTAGAGAGTTTCAACTTTCAAACATAAACCGCGATGTTTGTTCCTCACTCGGAAATTTAAACAAACTTTACAATAGACCAAAATAAAACCAAAGGTCTACGTATATAATTGTCTTTTTGTCCGTTTAGTTATGACCAAGAGCTTCAGAAACAGCATCCTTTTCTTCGCTGCCAACATAGAAAATCAGAGTCTCAATCAACCGAACGCATAAGTTTAGATAATCAAATATAAACCGAAACTTAACCCAAAGTGAGTGGGCTTACTTCTTCGTCTTGAGATTCAAGCTGTTCTGTAATCTGAAGTTGTTTTGTTAATGTTATATGTAATACCTGAAAACACACACACAAAAAAAGGAGTTACAATATATGATAAAACGTTTACAAGCTTCTTATAAGATCAAGTTCGAGAGGGTTACGTACTGATTTCGTTTTGTCGAGATCGAGTTCTAGAGACTTGATCCTCTCCAGAGATTCTGCTAATAGCTTCTCATTTGCTTCTGGGATTTTTACTTGTTTTCTACTGATCTCTGTGAATTCTTTCTCCATCTTCTTAAGACGATCGAAACACTCAAGAACCTTGTTGTTTGTCGACGAATCTGGGACAACGACTGTGTTCTGTCTTTGCCAGTATCCAGGTAATAGGAAACCAAAGAGAACAAATAGCTTCAGTGGAAAAACTAGTAGTATTTTCACCAAGTGAAAGATGTTCTCGCTGTTGATTTTCTCTCTAAGAGCACCAAACCGTAAAATCTGACCACCTGAAACGTGTTAATGATCATTTTGAATATACAGTAGCGATTACAATCCATGTGAAACAGAACATTAACGAAACTATGTAACAAGGCATGAAGAAAAGAAACACCTTCTCTTACAGATGTATTTGCGAAAGTGTTTTCAGTATCCGCGTCAAGTAATTGGGATTGAGCCGATTCTATAGATTCCACGGTAGTAATGAATTTATCACCGTCTGATGTACTAGCCTGCACGAAGAGGCTTAGTCAAAAACCAATCTATATAAAATGTTTTGAGAAACAAACAGGGTCAAAAAGCACCTTATCAGAGAGTGGAGGAACTATACAAGTGTGCATTGAAGATCTGGACCCAGTGGAAGAGTAATATTCTTCAGGTTCTGGCTCTTCTTTCAAAGTTTCCTGACAAGAATTAAAGTTACTACATTGTATGGAAGATAAAGATAAAACCTCTTAAATTAATGGAGTAAGCTCACTTTAGGCGAGATCGTGCAAGTGGTAGAATCATAATCTCTTACATGAAGAGGAGCTGTTGTTGTTTGCGGTACATTATTTACTTCCATGTGATGAACGAGCTGTAAAACAAGACAACAATAATATTAGTTCAACTTACCAAGATAATTGATTCTTATAAGCAAAAACAAAAAGGGACATGCCTCAACTATTTCAGGATCATTCCAGGGTCCTTTGTTAGACCTCAAGCACCCTCCCTCGTTAGGACATTTGCATAAGCCTCCCAAGAATTCTGGAAGTTGACTGTACAGAGAGGAAAGAAAAGCAATAAATACTAATGTTAGCATGCCATAACCAAAACTTGAATGAGGCTATCTACAAAACAAAAACTCTATGAGGTGAGCTATAAAAAATTAACCTGGAATCAATTGCTTCAAGTAACTTTGACAAGGACCTTGGCTCCAAAACCTAAGTAACACAAGTAATGAGTGGTTGCTAATAACAGAAACGAGGATATATACTTAAAAGTAAAACCAGAGCGATAGTCATTACTTGTATCTTTGCAATAGTCATCGGATCAAGAAGCTTCTGTGCGGCAGGCCAAAGAAAACTCCTGAATCCAATCCCTGCATTGACAATGAACATTCGGTGCAAAGTCTGCAAGAGTCAGAGACCATGATTACAAACTTTTAGAGCAACCGAAACATCCATGTCCACTTGGCTCATTGGATTCATCACAAATATTATCCCCTTTTATACTTGGAGTAGAGCTTCTAGTACAAAAAGTGTATTCATCAAAGAGTTAAGTACCTCAGGGTAATAATTGCAATCAACTTTAGCAATGGTGGCCAGGAGATTAGCAGCGGTAGGAGTAAAGTTCTTCATACCCTGAACAACCACAAGAGCAATATTATAATTCAAGAAAAACCATGTGGTTCCTTTAAAGCATCTACATGAGTTTACCATACCAGGCCTTCAACATCTAGTATTGTAGTAGTTGTAGTAACTCGTCTCTTAGCTGCAACTGAACACGCAGGTAGCTTCTCTTGAAGTGTCCTCTCGAATTCTTGAACATGGTACTTCAAGTATCGCTCTATAGTAGTAACCTCCATAAGTTTACCAGGATGAGCTTTTCCAAGTCTCTCGATATAAATAGGTCTCCCATCTTTATCAACTCCATGATACCCTTGAGGATAGTGCCTTGTCACTTCATCCAACTCTTTGAAATTGAAATCCTATTTTATCAATTTGTAAAATGTTGTTAGTTCCACAGCAAGATGCTACTACTCTGAAACCACAGCTGAAACCATATCTCGTACCTGTATAATGCGATCGGTTCCAAATTCTTTCCTCCATTTAAGCATTTCCTCCCATGCCGTGACAGTTTTCTCGATTTTGAATTCCATTGTTTTCAGAAACCTACACAGAGACACAAATAAAAAAGTCTTCAACTTTCCAGTTGTATATAAGAAAAGAAGGAACTTTGGTAGCTCATTTCATACCTCAACAACATATGATAATCATCATGTACTGGAGGCAACAAATCTTTCTGAAGAAGTTGTTGACGCAATTTAGAAACAAGCTTCTCCTCTTTCTCATCTCTAACATCTTCAATCAAAGGAATCTGGAAATCGATTTTACGTTTGCCTTTTCTCATCTTCAAAGGATGTGTAAGTTTAGTTGAACAACTAAAAGCCTTCTTCTTCAAATTCCCAATTCTAGAACGCCGTGGCTCTTCTTCTATGTACTCAGAATCTGATAGTTTCTCTCCTGTTTGTTCTCGACCTGTAGCAATATATTCCATATACATCAAAAACGAAGCTAATTTCACAATCATTTCACTGATCGATTTTATCTCTTCTCAAAATTTACCTGACATTCTTCAGAATCAAGTTCAAGTTCTTCAAACGCGAAATTCACGAACTGTAACGGATAGAATCTCTCCTCTGAAGCAAAATTTAAAGGTCGAAATCAAAACTCCGAGACCTAAAAATTCCTCCAAAAGGAAGGAAAAGCAATGCAGAAGGAAATCGACAAAAACCCTAATGAATCCTTAAAGTGTTTAACGAAAGGTAAATTACAAAGAGAGAAGATATCTAAAAATAGGAAGAATAGTTTGTAACAGAGAGAAAAAGCCAAGGAGATAAAGATGGCGATAGACAGTTATACCTCTTTCTATATACAGAGAGATCTGTAGAGAGAGACAATCAAATAGATTCCAGAATCTAAAATTTCTCAGATGATCTGTAGAGAGATTTGAATTTTGAGAAAATTAAGAGGATTTTGGTGCACTCTGTTTCTTTTTAAAAAGTATTTGAGGGCTCTGTTTTCTTAACACCATGAAATGGCCGACATGTCTCATTCCAAGTTTTATTAACTCCTTCCACGCCTTTCTTTTTTATATGATTGCATCAATCCGACGTCGTTTTGGTTTATGTGAATCGAATCGACGTCGTTTTGGGATCAATTTGGTAATAAATTGCTTGCGCACGTTTTCTTCTGCGGTTTTTGCATCGCGTGTATTCGTGTATTTCGCATTAACTGTTGAGTTACACTGTTACCTCATGCGTTTCTTTCTTAAATGTCATCAATATTTGAAGCTTCGTATGGTCGACCAAACTTAACCGAATTCAACATTTTGATTTAAATTTATAAACACTTCTTCTTCGAATTTATTTATTTCCCCCCAAATAATCACTTGTTTCTGATGCACATCAGACCTCACCCAACCAAAAACGCGTTCTAATGGTGAAGTCACACGGAATTCATTTTTTTATTTAACAGCTATATACATTATGTATCTTTGTCAGCTATGAAAAAGACCGAATAAGTAGCTAAATTCGTAAACCAGTTAAATATAACTTGTTCCAAACCCAATTTGAAATTTTCAAATAAAAAAGAAAGAGAAAACCGTACAAATGGATCAAGTCAATAGTCATATTCAGTTGTTATTCTATTCTCAAGACTTTTATAGTAGTTTGCCAATAGGAATCTAACACCGTATAAACTTGTCACGATCACCAAAATGTGTTGGTCCAACTCCAATCTAATTTCACAATCACTATTATGCGCAAATGTTTTATTATCTGCAAACTTATGTGATATTCTTCTACACTACTAGCAAGGGACTCATCATGATAGCGGATTATTGGCTTAAAAGCATTTGCAAGATCTCAATGTTTCAAATAAGGCATAAAGCTCATGTACACACCCAACACACAGCTTCAAGATATAATTAAAAAAAAAAAACTAATAAGCAAAAGTAGCCAAAGTAAAAGCCAAACTGAGTTTTTTTCTTTCTTTCTTATTTCTCCTGTTTAATACGCAATGTACTGGTGGTGGGTATTATTGCTTGTTATCATCCCATTGCATACTTCTGAGTCCAGGATTGAGCTGTGGACTCGTACTTGACTCGGTCTGTCTTGTAGATGTGCGCTATTTCAGGAACCAAAGGATCGTCAGGGTTTGGATCCGTCAGCAATGAGCATATCGACAGAAGAACCTGCGGAAATTGCACCACCAACTTTAGTTCTTCAGCTTATATGCAAATAAAAGATTATCATTGTCTCGCTAATGAGAGTCATTAAACAAATTAAATCTAGATAACATGTCATCAACAGCGATAATGAAGGCCTTTAAACATTATAACATAATGTAACACTCCTATTAAAAGAGATAACTAGAATTTACTTGACTAATCCATATCACAGCATTTAGACAAGGGTACAAATAACAGAGCTCAATCTTTTATGATAATGGCCTTGACTATATCCAAGGGATTGCGATGTTGTTTGTTCATAAAACCAATGTAAAGAGAGGTTGGTCAAAGAAGATAATCACATCAGAGAACGAACTAAGACATGACCATTTAACTAAGACATGGTCACAAGAAGGTGTGGTGGAAAATAGACTAATGCTATACTAAAAAGTAAGGAAGTGAAACAATTTGATCACCTTGGATACGGTAAGTGCAGGGCTCCACTGCTCTTTCAGAATGTCAAGACAGATACTTCCATTACTGTTGATGTTTGGGTGATAAACCTTGGTCCGGAAGGCAACCTGCATCATAAACAATGAAGGTTTATTGCCACAAAAAGCCTACTTGATTGAACACTCTCTCTAAATCATAATGGTGTGGATGAACAAATTCATTAAGCTACACAAATAAACATAACAAAAAACAAAAAACTTCTGTTACCTTTGGTGGCTTGAAAGGGTAATCTGGTGGGAAGTGAATGGTAACAAGAAACACACCTCCGGCAAACGGGCTATCTGCTGGACCCATGATAGTTGCTTGCCATTGGAACATATCATCTCCCGTAGGACCTAATAACATCACCAATTCATTAAAATCTAAATAGCTCATAATGTATCTTAAGGACAAAAAAAAAAACATTCTCCTAAAACTGATTCTGAGGTTAATGCTACATCATCTACTGAATCTATCAAAGTGGTTCTTTAAATTTCACAGTAGATATCATAGATTAAAACACTCACCTGCACTGCAGGACACAGGAGGATCTCTTTGCAAGTCCCTAAGCTCTTTGTTAATTCTTTTCGACGCCATTGAATAGTCCTAGCTTCTGCTAGCTAGGAACAAAATCAAATCAAAAAAATTACTATACTGCTACAAGTACAGATGCAAAAGCAGTACACAGCAAAAACCAGTTAACATATGGAGCAAGAACATAGCTATCCTAAAAGGAAAGACTTTATGCAAATCAGCTTTGATAATTAGCCTAAGATACACCTCCTGAAGAAATCAACCAGAAAAATCTCGAAATCAAACACTCAAGCCCAAGAGACAATCCGATCAGAATTCGATCAAACAGAGAGAAAATCAACGAACAATTCAGAAACAGATCAAGCAATTACGCATCAGTTAAAGGTAAATCATCAGAAGTAGGTACGAGAATATTCTAGAACCAAGATAACAGAAAAAACACATGGATCGACGCAAGGAAACAAAACCGCGAGAGAATCAAACGACGAAGATCAAGAACTGGGAAACGAATAAACCCTAAGAGTAACGATGATTCAAATCGAAATCGAGATTTATCGGAGCTAATTTTGACCTACCTTTTGTTCGGTTTCTAGGGTTTTGGATTTGATGATCTTCGGAAATCTCAAGGGGTTGTTTTGAAGATGAAACTTGTTAGCATCGATACGGTTTATATAGATTCCTCTCTTTCGAGCGGTGAAGCTTTGCCACGTAGCGAGCTAGATTCTGTACTTATGGGCTATAATAAGGCCCAATCGTTTACTGACGGAGCCCATTGACTCTTTTGTCCATAATAAGAAACGTTATGCAAATTTGGAAAAAGAAAATAGAAGAAGGATTAAACAAGAAATTTTCAAAAAAGAAACAGGAAATCAAAAGAAAATGATATTTATTTCAGATTGCAAAGATTTGGTACCTTAAGGGGAAAAGGGAAAAGTGGAAAACTTATCACAATTTTTTTTGACATATGTTCCTTTTGTTCTTAAAAAACTTTCTTATATGAAAAGAAAAACACTTTCTTATATGCAAATAAAATCTATACATTACAAAAATTGTTATGCATTTGCATATTACTAATAAAGTAGTATTTGTGAATGGTAGATTTCATATGTAAGATGTTACTCTTACCAAATTCGATAGGATTTTAAAATTATCTTTTATATAAAGTACATAACAATTTTTGAATAGGCCTTTTTTGTAAAACAGTAAAGGAAAGCTACCTTGCATCACAAGAAACTAGGTTATAAGGGTCACAGGCCATTAAACCGATTGACATATGGGTATACTAACCGATTTACTTAAATATATAGATCTGTTTAAAGTTTAATCAAGTAATCTTTCAATGTTGAAAACAGAGTTGACATGTAATAGAAAATGTCGACTTCCAGTAATAAAAATGTGAAAAATACTCGAGAACAGAACATTTGCTTTACATAATTCCACATATCATATTGAAACAAGCTTTACTTTGACGTTTATGTATCCAAAACATATTATGATTATTATCATTACCAATACCAGACACAAACCATCATCATGATTTAATGTTTTCTTTTTGCTAAAACAACAAATAAACAAAAAACTTAAAAGAAAACTGTTGGAACCCAACTTTCCAGACATAAAAACATAAACAAAAACAAAATCAAAGTCTCGGAGAGAGACAGAGACTCATCAGCTCTTGTGTTTCCGTTGCAATTTTGTCATCTGATCTCTCTCCGGGACAATGATACATAGACTGACAAACACATTTCATAAATCATATATACAACATTTCTACCCCAAGGACAAGAGACAGTACCGTGTCGTCAAGAGTGGTATGGCCTTTTTGTGTCGACTTTTGGATCGGTTTCATATTGCTTTATGATCACAGCCAAACTGTTCGATGGTTTTTACCCTTCTCTTGTTTTGGCTCTCTTCATACCAAGGCTATTGTAAGGAGAAACAGAACCGGACATTGGAGATCCTTCTTCACGAAGAGTTCCATTGAGCAATGCTAGCTCGCGCAGCTGTTGTTTCTTGTACATATCATGGGTTTCCTCCTATAAAACAGAAACCGAGTGTGAAAACTTTGTAACAATAACTGGTTTAAAATCAAAGGGAGGGGGAGAGCTAAAAACAAACCATAGGAGTAAGAAGATCGTCAAGTATTTCCCGAGCTTGCATGAGCCGTGCATCGACTATTTCAATCGGTAATTCTGCTTCCACTAAGATATGAAGTGGTTCATTTAGGTGCTCGTATCCCGGTTTTCCTCTCATCATTTCCTCCTACAAGAAGAAATATATTAACACCTTGTACAAACATTGAAATGTAGATACAAATGAAGTTGTAAAGTTTAATAATAAATACCTTAATTGGATCTTTTATACTTCCTCTTCCTCTTATAAGAACACGGCAATCAGTACTTGCTTCAACTCGCTTCAGGGAGTTTCCTCTAGGACCCAGGAGGCGACCAACAAAATTGAACTGCCATATAGAAAATTAAGGAGTTACATTCCAACCAGGAAGTAGTATATCTCAGTGTAGAAATGAAAGTTCATACATTCGGATAATTGTCGACTGGAATATCGACCCTGATTGTACGCTTGGCGATGAGACCGGACGAACTACCAGGTGAGTTAAGCCAATTTGGTCCCGGAGATGATGGAACAGATCTCTGCAAATGATCAACCAACAAAATTAGAAGCAAGATCAACCTTTAAGCATAAGCACATGAATACTGCAACTTCTTGCCCTGGAACTTCATTCAATGAGAGTGGTCACTGTATCAAGGCATTTCAACCTGTAGCTGTTATATCCTAATAATATGCATACAGTGACCACAGATATATGAGAAAATTATAGCATTAATTTCAATCCTACTCGTGAGGATAGTGGAGTATCTAATTAGTGTTGATCTAAGGTATGAACATACAAACATTACGGATATGAAGTGTTAGCCTACCTGTCATGATAAACTAGGACTAAAAGCAGTCAAATATGTTATGTCAGTATTATAACTTAAGTCAATAAAACTTCTATTGCAGTAGTATGAATTAGAGAGTTATGTTAATGGTTAGTAGTCATACTTCTGATGGAAACTGGGAGGCCCATCCATTCATGTCAGCTCTTGCATTCTGAAATATCCCTCCAGAAGCCAGAGGGCTAGGGTGGTCAAGCCCACTCTGACTTAAAACTGTAGCATTCTCCAACAGTGTGGTTACACGCAAAATTTCTGTTCCAAAAATGTCAATTTGCAAGAGTAAGACGCACCAGTTAGAATTAGTCAACAAATCAGTCACCAAGACACCAATGAATGGAGAGACAGCATAGTTAATTGAGTTAGCTTAAAATATATTTTTGCTCTCACTCTAGTTAAATACACTCTGGTTAAATAGAATGAAGTCAGTATAAGAAATATAGAATTAGTCATTTCGTGATCTACTTCTAATAGCTAACAATTAGGTCTCTCTTAGCAGTACTGTTTAAGAGTTTATCAACTGTATTATAGCTTCATGAATCTGAAGCAAAGAATGAAGTATTATGTGAGATGAAAATACAAATAATAAACAACAAAAACAGTAATGCTCACCTTGGTTTAGTAGCCGAAATGCATGTGGAAGCACAGGCAGGAATGGAGTAAGCTTATGACGCTCTGCAAGTAACTCTGAAAGATACCTGCCAAAACAGAAATTGTGCAGAGTATCCAAATTAGTAAAAAAGCCTCAAAGACACATCAAACTTACAAACAGATACACTCAAATTCACTCTAAATCGATACAACCAGATTCAAATTTCCATTCTTTTGTGAAGTGGATCTAGTCAATCTTCCAAAAATCGTATTTTTTTTAACAGTTTCATCAGCCAAGAACAGAAATCAACAATAACAGAAACGAACACAACCAATGAAATGATCCTCACACACTAAAGACTTATGCTTTACAAAAAATGAACTGGATTGAGACAAATCTGAAATAGACTGAGCTAGTTCCGAAACATAGATCCTAATATAATCAAAAGAAAACAAAAAAGACAAAAATCCAGATTCGAGATACACTATTAAGATCTAAAAATCAAAATCAGCAAAGCAAAGATCAACATACTTCATCAGATACATCAGCTAATTATAAAAGATCACCAAACAATAAAAAACAAAAATATAAAAGAAGATGAAAAACTAAGATTCGATTACTTCTCTTGCTCAACGAAGACAGAAGACTGTGATCGGAGACCACCGGAGTAATTAGGAGACTGAGGAGCAGAAGGAGGCACCGAAAGAGACGACGAATACGTCATAAACCTCCCTCCGCCGCCACCACCAATACCACCACCACTTCCTCCTCCTCCACCACCACCACCACCAAGCGACGACATCATCATCATCTCGAAGACAACAGAATCAGAGTAAATCTGTCGGAGATTAGAAGAAGAAGAAGAAGCGGCGGAGGCAGAACCAAAGCTGTTGTTGTCTCTCTATAACGTCGGTGGATTTAAGAGGTCATTTTATAGAGACTGTGAAATGATTACTTGTTGTTTGCTTAGCTGTTTTTTTTTTCACCTTTTTTCTTTGTTTCATATTTTACCCAATTTTACCGCTCTTCTTGTTAGTTTCTCTCTGAAGACTCTTAACCATCTAGAAGGTTTTTTACATCCGGTTTACTAAAATTCGATTCGGTTTATCTATACCGGAATGACTAAACGCTGCGTTTCAGGAAGCGAAGCTCTGATATTCAGTAGGCCGCGAAGGAAGGTTGAAGAAGAAGAGTTGAGAATTAAAAAATGGAGGAGACGACGATTCCTTTCAAGAGCTTACATAGCAGAGAATATCAAGGTCATAAGAAGAAGGTTTTTTTTTTCTATCTCCAGTCTAATTTTCTGTACTCAATAAAACTTGCGAAACCCTAGTTTTTTGCTGAATCTGGGGGAATTTTTGGATTGAAGGTACATTCAGTAGCTTGGAATTCGAATGGAACAAAGCTTGCTTCGGGTTCTGTTGATCAAACGGCTCGCATTTGGAATATCGAACCACACGGTCATGTAATTTCTTTACCTTTTTGAGCTATGGGAACTTCTATGTGTTTTTGATGATGATGAATACATATGGAGAAGTATTGTAGATTGAGTTAAAACTCGATTATTATCTTTGTCATTGTTACTTTTTGAGTTATGTAGTTTTTGTAATTTGGTTGTTTGTGTGGTGTGTGGATACAGAGCAAGGCTAAGGACCTTGAGCTAAAGGGTCATACTGATAGTGTGGATCAGCTATGTTGGGATCCCAAACATTCAGATCTTGTTGCTACTGCCTCTGGTGATAAAAGCGTTCGTCTTTGGGATGCTCGCAGTAAGTTATATTCTTTTAATCGTTTAGTTTTGCTCCTGAAATATGCCTGGAGCTTGGTTTAGAAATCTGTATATTTTCTAATGGATTAGCTATGTGTCATTCACAAATATTTCTCGCAATCTTGGCCTTTGCTTTTGAGTCATATCGCGGAGACTATTGATTGATGAGGATCGGATCTAAGTTTCTTAGAATTATAAATTAGTTATTTAGCCAGATTCCATAAGAGAGGAATTTGATCAGGTTTTTGATATGTGGCTACTATTGTATGTTTTACTATCAATTGCTGAGATATGTCTTCTTCGAGTTCTACAGGTGGAAAATGCACACAGCAGGTAGAACTTAGTGGAGAGAATATAAACATCACCTACAAACCTGACGGGACACATGTAGCTGTTGGTAATAGGGTATTGTCTCGAGCCCCATATCTTTACACTTTCATTGTTCTTACTGTCTATGGATTACTTGATAGATCCCTTTTCATAGTCGTTGTCCTTTCTCTTACTGGCCAATGTAGGATGATGAGCTTACAATTCTGGATGTCCGTAAGTTTAAACCTCTACACAGGCGCAAATTCAATTATGAGGTAACGTAAGCTCAGACTCATGTTAATCTTTATTAATGGCTTTTTTTTTATAAGGCTCTTCCGTATCTCCTGTTTCAAGCTCATGCGGTTATATGTCACCTAAGTTCCTTGTTCATGTAATAATCGTCAAGTAATTTTCTGGTGCCGTATGGAATGTTCTCTTATCTTTTGTCTTCTTGTAACAGGTTAATGAGATTGCTTGGAACATGCCTGGAGATTTTTTCTTCTTGACTACTGGACTTGGTGAGGATTTTAAATTCTGTACTTTCCTGCACACGATTCCCTACCAAAGATTTCTTTGTTTTTGAACTTGAGAAAATGATCTTACTGAAAGTTACTTTGTATGTTGTCCTGCTCAGGCACTGTTGAAGTTCTTTCATATCCATCTCTTAAACCACTTGACACTCTCACAGCCCACACAGCCGGGTGTTATTGTATTGCAATTGATCCTAAAGGGAGGTAATATATATTTACATTTGTGGGCTGGCCTCTGAGACACGAATGATAATCTTTTTGCTTTTGCATCTAATTCTTCCTCTTTACCTTAACAGATATTTTGCTGTCGGGAGTGCGGATTCCTTAGTAAGCCTTTGGGATATCTCAGACATGCTTTGTTTGAGAACATTTACCAAACTTGAGTGAGTATCAACATGAATTTTCCATAGAGTAGAAAAAGGTTTAATTTCTGTTACATGTTAGTAATTTATAACTATTTCTCACAGGTGGCCAGTCAGAACAATAAGCTTCAACTATTCGGGAGAGTATATTGCTTCAGCCAGTGAAGATTTATTCATTGATATTGTAAGTGATTGCCCAGACTTAAACACTGCTAATTTCAATGTAGTTTCCTCAATATGAGATTAGTTCCTCGTATCTGACCACTAACTACCAAACAGGCTAATGTCCAAACCGGGCGGACGGTGCATCAGATTCCATGTCGGGCAGCCATGAACAGTGTTGAGTGGAATCCCAAATACAATTTACTTGCATATGCAGGTGATGACAAGAATCCCAAGTATAATACTGATGAAGGTACTACCGCGTATTAGTACTTCATTGTTAGCAACAACTCAAAACTCTAATATTGGTAGCAGAAAATGAACAATGACAACAACTTGGATCTCTTTGCAGGTGTTTTCCGGATATTTGGTTTTGAGAGCTCGTAGGAACAGAGCACTGAATCGGGAAACATGATACACAACTCCACTTGATTGTTCCTTGTTGAGTTAGAAAAAGTTTATGTGCCTAGTGTACCTAAATATGTATTGTCAGTATATCAAGTTGGAATAATCTTACAGTATCACTAAATACATTGAAAGTTTGCAGTTCTGAATCTGGCATTTTATTTATTGCAAAAATTTGTTACTATACAAGCAATGTTGTTTATTATTAACGAAGAATGAAATTAATAAGATCAAGATCAGAATTCTAATCCCGAATTACATCAATTTTCTACTATGTGTGAGTACTGCTAAAAGTTACAGGTTGTTCTTATTCCCTCCGGCGAATCTTCAGTCTGGGAGATTTGACAGCTACTCTCTCAAAGCTAGAACAGAGGCCAATGGTAAGATCGGACCAAAAGCATCATCCCCACAATGAAGGTTGAAGAAAGAATGCAGAGTCCTGAGAAAGAAAACACATTTATTACTGAGAGTCCAATTTTGGATTAAAGAACAAGAAGAGCACACGATTTGCTTACCGAACAAACAGTGAATAGGAAGAGTTTGTCAAAATCCGCAGAGGATGAACTTTGAGACCGGGAAGAACAACCCTGCAGAGCAAAGAAGAACAATAGTTATCAAATACTGAGAGAACCAAGTAACAGGTTTCCACTTGATCTCAACGCTTGAACTCTTCATCCTCTTCCCACTCATCGGCTCTTTCGACAAATCAAAGCTCGACCCTTTCATCCTCAACTCCAAAACACACCGTGTAAGCGTTCTATTATCATTCCTCTCCCTATTAACACCTCTGTAAACTTTCCAGAACACAAACAGCTTAGCTTGAACAAGAAACACCAGAACCAATGAAGTAGCTAATGACACTGCAGAAGGTATCCACCATTTCTTGCAAACCGCATTACTTTTCACCACGTCAGCATCATCAGAACAAGAAGAAGAGTAGACAAGTGTGAAGAAGAACCCATGGAAGACTAGGAAGAAACAACAAAGCTGAAAGATCTCTCTTTTGATTGACTCTAGTCTTGATTCTTTAAGAAGAACACGACGACAGAACAAATCTTCTTCTCTTTGCCATAACTTCAAAAGCAACAAATGTCCTGGACTCTCTGAGATTTCAGACAACGGATGCTGCTGAATCACTTTGAGTATTCCCATTCCCGGATTTGAGACCGCAACCAACTGTTGTTGTTGTTGTCTCTCTTTATGCTCTTCATCTACTGGAATCTCCACTACATGAGAATCTTTAGTTCCGGCCATAGAGAAAAAAAAGATTGAGACTTTATGAAGAAACAGAGATCGGAATAGGAAAGCAATTAGAGAGTAAGATGAAGATTGAAGATTTGAGTTCGTTGTGTTTTTTTAGTAAGAATTCCTTTTCTTTCACAAAATTTCAGGTATTTAAATTGTTGTTCTTTAACGGCTATATGTACAACGGTCGGATTGTTTTCTTTTTACGTTATGTTGTTACTGCTGCGATAACATAGTAAGAGACCTTTTCTCACTTTAACGGCTATATTTTCTCCTCCAAAACGCATATAGCCAATATTTGGGCCTTTAATGGGCCGAATGATATGCAATGTGCTTTATAGTTTAACTAGGCCCTATGATTCCATTTTTTTTCTTTTCTTTTCTAAAGTATATGATTCCATTGTTTGCTTTTGTTCCACCACAATTTATAACAAGTGATATATTTATGAATTTTTCTATTACTAAAATAATAGAATAAAGTAACAAATAAGATTCTGTTTTTAATTACTTTCAAAACACATACGCAAGTTATTGGAAATGACATTTTTGGGATTTTGTAGACTTCAACGCAGAAGCCAACATCAAAGGTTTGTAATTTTGTATGTCTGTTATCTATTTATTATACTCAAGATGAAAATAATAAAAACTCTTTATTTACATTTCTTCATTTATTAAAATGCTTTACAAAGCAAAACTTATTAATCTCTGTAAAAACAGAAAGCACCTAATTAATCATACCCAATGTTTAACTACCAATGTGATCGAAAATGAAAATCCAAACAATGAAATCTTAAAGAAAAAGGAAAAAACTTAGAACCAAATAAAAATCAAACCATATGATTGATGAGATCATCAGCTTGTAAATCCCACAAGACATTATCCACATTAAACACATGTTGATGATGATGATGGTTCCTCATCATCGTCATTCCATCTCCTCTTCCTCCTTCAGATCCAATCTCCTCTTGATCAACCACTTCTCCCTTCAGCTTCCTTCTCTCCTCCTCCTCCGCTGCCGCGGTTTCAGCTACCGCGGTACGTATTCCTCCGTGACCCCTCCAAGCTGCAACGGCAGGAGACGCTGATCCATCATTTCTTTCTTCATTCCCAAACGAAGACGAAGAGGATCCATATGAGAATCCATTACCCATGTCCCATAACTTCATTATCCCATTCCCATGGTCCAAACCATCCATCTTTATCTTACCAGCTTCATTATCAGCAATCTCGTGAAAGTTGTTTGGGTTAGGGTTATGGTTTGAAAAGTTGATTTGGTTTAGGTCAACACGTTTCTTGGTGAGCAAGTGAAGCATCTCGTCCTTGAAACAGCCGAGGGCAGCTTCGGCTAGGTGAGAAACCTGAGGAGGATTAAGTGTAGTGGTGATCTCTGCCATTAGATGCGAGAAAGGCTTGTGGGTCACCGGATCTATTCCCATTCCTGACAACTTCTTCTTCAGCTTCGTGTTCCAATAATTTTTCACATCGTTGTCTGTCCGACCAGGAAGTTGCGCCGCAATCAACGACCACCTGAACCATATATGTCAAAAGATTATTAAATGTTTCCCAAGAAAGATGTTAACTGTTGTTTCTCATGAAAAATCCCAGACTATTCATCAGCAATACATCATCAAACTCTATTTATGAGTCGAAAACAAATTTATAGAAAATTAAAAGTTCCCAAAAGTTTAAAACCCTATACTTAGATTTGGTATTATGGTATATAGAACAAAACTTATGTCTTATTCAGTTTCTTGTGTCCCAAGAAACTTGTCAAAAAACTCATAAAAACAATTCATCAGTAAGTCAGCATCAAAATTTCAAAAACTTAGTAAAGAAACCCGATATTTATGAGTCCATCTGTAATTTATACACCTAGATTAAATCTTTTCAAGAAAATCATAAAACCGTAGTTAATTAGATCTAGTGAGTAGTGATCATACCGGTTACCAAGAACAGAGTGAAACTTGACAATGATATGTTCTTCAGCCTCCGAGAACTGGCCATGTTTCAAATCCGGACGCAGATAGTTTGTCCATCGCAGCCTACAACTCTTCCCACATCTTTGCAACCCTATTAAAGACCAAATTTTGTCGATTCATTATATTACATTACAATGATCACTTGACTAAATAAAACATTAAAAAAAATATAGAGAAAATTTAAATTACCAGCATTCTTAGGGATGAGACGCCAATTACGAGTACCATGTTGAGCAATATAAGAAGCCAATTTGTTGTCTTCTTCAGGAGTCCATTGTCCTCTCTTCACATTCTCCTTTTCACAACATGGAATCCGACCCATTTCTTCTTTCTTTCTTTCTAGTTTTTATCTCTTGATCGATTTGATTACTCTTTACTTAATTTACTAACGAGAAAAAAGAAAATTTGGTTAAGAAATGAAAAAAACTTATATATATCAAAGATTGCCCCACCCAAAGAATTAAAACTGCCAAACTTTTGATTTTTGTACTTTCTTGTAATCAAGGCTTTTAAATTGCAAAAGAAGAAAGGAAATGTATGTATATATATAATAAAATTGATTTAACAAAAATGAAAACATAGTAAAAATTAGCATCAGATGTGCATGAATTGATTAAACTCTTTAAAGAATTCAACGCTACAGAGCGTGTGATTCCCTTAAGCCGGTAGGTCACCCACTCAACGCCTGGTCAACTCCTTTTACATTCAGATTATTCACCCATAAAATTATATTCTTCATATATTTACACTTAGATTATATAATTCTTCTGATATTCTCTATGCAAACTCCAACTTTTAAACATTTTGGGGATTGGTAGAACGACTTGGATAACAAACTAGCCTTTGGATTATGAAGTGAAATTGTACTCTTTTTTAATATAATTTGTGATCATATTGAAGTTATGACACGATTTTTTTTAAAAAGTTATGACAACTTTTTTTTCATTTTGTAAGGGAATGTATTCGTGAAGTACCGACAAGTACGGAGAATATTGCGAAAGCGTTCGTGTGCATTAGTGAGACTATGAGAGCATTCGTGAAAAGCACAGAATCTTGTAGAAGTACCTTTTTCGCGTACGAACTTGTACCTTTTGTTCTAAATCACGAAGGACCCTACTTGTGTCATCTTTTGTTGTAAACAAGTAGTGGTAAATCCACATTATTACAAACTTGAATATCGATCAAAATGTAAATATATAGTAATATTTATGGAATAGATATAGTAGTATACTTTTGAATTTGAAAATTAGATGAGAGACACTTATAAAATTCTTAGACTTCTAATTCAAAATCAATTGATAATTAATACATTATACTTTACAGACATATATGTATTTATCTTGTTAACATTGGAAAATTAGTTTCAGTTTCTCTGTAATAGTTATCTAAGGCTTTTTATTTTTTTTTGGCCATAGAAGCTCCTTGCCCCCAGCTTTGTAAATAACCTCTTTCCTTTTGGTAATATAATTCACATTTTATCAAAAAAAAAAAAAAAAAATTGGAAAACTATGTTTTCGATAATATGGATAATAATCCGGATAATGTGGATTTGGATAATTCAAACAATTCAGATAGACATGGTGATTGTACTTCGGATAATCCATCCCCCACAACTTGTGATTAATTTTATCTTTGAAAATTATTATATCAATTAAACTTAACAATCTGTTTTGACCTAAAGAAACTTACAATTTATTTATTCTATTATTTTTGGTTTTCATCTGTTTGCTATTTGTCTTGACTTGGGAAAAAACACAACTTGAAAAAAATGATATAGCATTACTAGATTTTCTTTGGATAGATATTACAAATTTTCACTCTCGAAAAAATCTACTTAATTTTGTTTTCTTATCATAGCCATGTCTCTGTTTTTTTTTGTTTCTTTATTCACCATCTTCTTGAAATTCCCATGAATCATGAGACTTTTTCCAAGTTTGAACTAAGAAGAAGAGTAATCCCGAGAAGAAGGAGAAGAAGTTGAATAACTATCCTCTGATTTGTCTCGCAAGTAACGACTCCGACCGTAACCTAATTCTCTCACCACCGACTCAACCATCCTCCCAGCCAGTCCGGTTTCAATACCAATCTCTCGGCCACAACATACCAAAGCGGCTATTCCCATCATCCACATGGCTGCAGCTACCCCAACACCAACCATAGCCGACACAAGAACCGCTACCGTTACCATAAAAGCTGGAGCAAATATCAGCAGCAATGGAGAAGCGATCAGAAACAGAGTCACCGTCGCCACAAAGCTGAAACTCATCAGACCAAAAAGCGGTCCTACCACTGCAACAGCTGCTACGGTTGCAGCCACAACCGAAGAACCGGTCGTTCTTTCTCCATCGGTTATGGCTATGTCTCTTCTTCTCCTTCCTCCAGGATTCTCCATAGTAGTAGTGTGAAGTTGAACAAAGAATTTTGTACCATGGCTATATAGAAAGGAAGATGGTAGGCTACTGACACGTGGATACCGATAAGCTACAGTATTACGACACGTGGATAGTCTTGTATATCCAAAACGCCAAAAAACTGTCTCGAAACATTATCCACAACCACAAGGCTTACGGATTTGAACCGGACTGAATTAACCGAATCGTATCTAAACTAAAACCGAACTAAAATTTACCACTGAACCAAATTGGTATAAGAAATTATTGACTCTAAAACTAGAATTATCCAATGATTTTCTATTGGCAATGAAACAAACAACACGAAGCTATCAATGAAAGTTATCAGAGTTCTGGGATTCATATGAAACTTTTGTTAATTGTTTTTGTACTTTATTTTTCGAACCATACAACATCATTGACACAAGATTCGATGAAAGCTTGCTAGTAGCATAGTGAGCCAAAGAATTGTTTTTTTAGTAAATAATGAAAAAGGAAAGATTTTGGTGAAGAGGGCTTAGCTGAAATTTGATTTAGCAACTTGTGGAAGAGATTTGAGAAGAGAAGGTGATGGCCTCCGAAGAGTGTGATTGAGAAGTAGCATCAAAGTGAGAAGTGTTAAAGCTCCTGCTTGGTGTGCACTTCCTAGTGAAACCGGAACATAACTCAGAAGCGTTGATACACCTAATGTCACCTGCAAAATACAAAAAGGGAAACCTTATCAATGGTTTTGATTTTAGGTTTCCATTAAAGTTTATGATGATTGATTTTACCTGAACAGCAGTCATTCCAACAGTACTTCCGATCAAAGCTTTAACAGCTGGATGTATGTCTAGCTTCCTTGTGAACCACCACATTGTTCCGATTGCGATTAATGTTGTGGTTGCCAGAAGGCGATGATCAAGCTGAAATTTAAGTAATTTTTCAGTCTTTTTGAGATTCTTGAAGCAAATTGAGAAAGCTTTGTGTCAATGGTGTACCTGAACAGTTGCTGTGTTCTCGAAAAAGTTGCGTAAAAGTGGTTTCATCTCAAATATATTATCTGGGATCCATGTGTCACCCATTTTGGGAAATGTGTTGAATGCACGACCCTAAAATTCACAAACAGAGAGATCAATATACTAAGCTTCCTTTCTGTAACTAATATAATAGAAGCTTAGATCCAACTTTGTTAGTTTACTTACAGCATCATTTCCAGCAACAAATGCTCCTGAAATTGCAGTGATACCAACAATCAAGCTTACTGGTAATGCAAGCTTCTTCACTTTAGCTGCTCCGCGAACCCAAGCCAGTGACTCAGCTGGTGGTTCAGGCATAACAACAGAGAGAGCGGTCCAGAAAAGTCCACAATAAATGGCAAAAGCTGAGGTCAGGTGAGCTGCAAGACGGTATGGGCTTACCCTCGGTTGAGAATACTCAGACGGTGGCTCCTACAAGACCAAACTGATTACTGGTTGGTTACACAATATTCAGCACATAACAACATCTAATAAGAGGATCTACCACACTTCCTAATGCTTACCTCTAAACCACTTTTAACCATCCACCAACCAATGAAACCTTGTCCAGCACCAAGCGCAAATAAACCAGAGAGCTGAACTCCAAGACGTAGAGTAATATACCCTTTACGCAGAAAATAAGAAAACGGCAAAGCAAACATGATTCCCAATCCTCTTCCCCACATTCGATGAGCATACTCCATCCAATATATGAACTTAAAATCTTCAAGGTTCATCCCTTTGTTCACACTACAAAACACCAAATCCCAAAACACAAACAGCATTTTCAAGATCAAGACTTCGTCCAAATACAGAAAACGCAAATGCAAGCAACAGCTTTAGCTACCAAAATCGAAACACTAACCGCTTATATTCAGGTGACTGCTTATATTTCTCAAACTCCTTAGCCCAAGCTTCATCTGACAGAGGAGGGAATTCACCAGTAAATTTCCAATCAGTCATCGATAAACCAGATCGAGTTAATCGGGTTACACCGCCAAGTACAACCATGCTGAAAACCCAAGCAGCCGAACCAAAAAGCCAAATTCCAACCCATTTCTGAGCTTGAGGTCCTCCAGTGACAAGAAGCTTCAAACCCTCTTTACTCTCTGAGCTTATCGACGCTACAGTTGACATCCTCCTAAACATTGAAGCATTTTGACCCTACACAAAACATAATCCTGATCAGAGCCCAATCTCAGGATCCTCTAAAAGTAACCAAAAATCTCAAGTTTAACATAACCCTGATCAAAAGTCTCAACCTTTAACGAAAAAGTATCAACCTTTTTGGGAAATTATTCACACTACCTTGAGCAGAGATCGCAAGCCATAGAAGGAGTTTCCAGCTAAAGGAGAAGACGAAGCAGAGGTTACAGAAGCAGCTGTAATGTTAGAAGTGAAAACTCGATGAGACGAAGTGGTGAATCCTCGAGCAATTCCATTAAACGCTTCTTTGTTCCTCTTCAGAGCCGATCCAACCGCCCGAAACATCTCTATCTCTCTAGGGTTTAAGCAAGGTTTTTGCGTTCAGGCGACAAAAAGTATGGCAAATCAAATCTCATTCTGCAACTTCGACCCGACCCGAATATTTCCGGGTTCGGGTTTTGCTGTGGTGGCTATATGGTAGACACTAACAATGTCCGGGTATAAAAACGACACGATGTGTTGAACGAAAACAGGAAACAACATACATCAATAGCAAAAAAACAATTAATTTTTTTTTTCCTTTAATTTTTTATGATAAAAAAAATAATTTTTTTTTTTTTTATCTGACTTACTTAATGATTTTTGGATGTTCAAACGATCTAAACTTTTATTTTAAAAGTCCGACATAATATGCAAGTACATATCTAAATACCTATCAAATTTTATTTATTATTAAAGGTTTTGTTTTAAGTTTTAACAAAAAAATCATAAAGGGTTTTGAGTTTTCGATTACCATACTAAATCTCCAGAAATTTTGATACCATATGAGTATATGACTACGTGGATCGTCGCACTCAAACTCAACATGACCATGATGTATACGCACTTAATTTAAAGGGTATAGCATTACCATATCTACTATAGATAATTAATAGATGCATTTTGACAAGAATATAAATCTTAGTAAAGTACGGTTAATATTCAAATCTGAAAACAGAACCGCTTCTTTCTTTTATAGGATCGTTTAACGTATGATGAGAGCTACGTAAAATTGGCCATTCATTTCATGCAAGAGGCATTATTGATATAAATTAATGTATGTGTAACATCAGTCTATTGCAAAACCTATATAGTAGTATGTTTTAATTCAGTTTGGTGCTTTAATAAAACAGATTTATTTTTTCCTTTTTATATGTAATTCAGAATTATTCAGTTCTAAAAAACATGTTTAGAATACAAACTTTGATTCGGATATTATAGCGAGTTCAATTAATTTACGTGTCTAACAATATTCTTCAAAAAACAAAAACAAAAACATGTCTGAATTGGATGAGTGACCCCAAAGGACTGAGATTTATTCCCAACAAAGCATTAGCATGTGATGAGTAGTGAATGGAATCTAAGATTTTTAAGTTTGATGACTGTTTAGAATTCAACAGTATATAATATAAAATTCAGATAGAACATTATTTTTTCGGGCTATCATCACCTACTTCATCTTTATTTCTTTTACATTAAAAAAAAAAAAAAAATATGATGCATTTTCGTGGCGACTTAAAAATGTTATGAGACATGCCTAAATTACCAACTCTAACTATACGTTATCTCGTATGATTGATACAATTAACAATTATTCACGACTACACGTATAATGACTAAATCGTAGTATTTTCCTTTAGATTCCATTCATGCATAACAGTGAGATTACGTAATGACAAGCATAAGCATACGCATACGCACACATCACTAATGGAATATTTACACTCGACGAGTAACGCTAATATTTAATGTGAATTTGTGGAGAAAAATTACTCTTAATTTTTTGAGTTTTGGTTACCTTTTCGTTTTTCTTCATGAAAATATAGTTAAAATGTTCATTTCCGTTACCTTATAACTATAATTAATAGACCTAAAAATTTGTAAATGAAAACACGATAAACAAAATGAAAAGAAAAAAATGTTTGCGTTGCATGTTGGCATTTACCATTTACTGATTTACAAAATATGTGTCTAAAACTATTATGTGTAACAAAAGAAGCCAATTCTAATGTGTGTTAAACTCTTATTATTTTGGTAAATTCATTCGTCATGAAACCAAACCCAATAAAATCCATAAATGGAACATATCGCGATTTTTAGTTGAAGAGTGTATATGATTCTATAAGTTACTAGTTTGTCTTGTTCCCCGCCAATTTGTGACTAAAGTAACTTGATCAGCCATTAATTACTCTCATTCCTAAGCAATGTGAAAATAGGTAACAGTATTGTCCTCTTTTTACATTTTTTAAGTTGTACATGGTATTTTTACTATTTTGAGGATAGTAATGATAAAGGTCAGTTATAAAATTTGTGAGGACTTATTTGGAAACGAAACGTTTTGAAACAAAAAAACAATAGTTCTAAAACATACATTAAAATGACCTAGAGGAAATATTTGTAACCTATATGAATCGAATCAAATAAATAAAATAACAAAATTTAGCCAAGAATGGACCCCACATGCGTCAATAAATAACGACCCCTTGCGAGGGTTAAGGCAACACAACAACACAAGCTTTTTTCCAAGTATTGAAAACAATTTCAAAACTCAATATTCTCTCTTCATAGTGTCGACATGGCTTGCGAAAACAACCTCGTTGTGAAGCAAATCATGGACTTATACAACCAAATCTCAAACCTCGAGAGCTTAAAACCATCCAAGAATGTCGACACTTTGTTCAGACAACTTGTGTCCACGTGCTTACCAACGGACACGAACATCGATGTCACAGAGATACACGATGAAAAAGTCAAAGACATGAGATCTCATCTCATCAAGCTTTGTGGTGAAGCCGAAGGTTATTTAGAGCAACACTTTTCAGCAATCTTAGGCTCTTTTGAAGACAACCCTCTAAACCATTTACACATCTTCCCCTATTACAACAACTATCTCAAACTAGGCAAACTCGAATTCGATCTCCTATCTCAACACACAACCCATGTCCCGACCAAAGTCGCCTTTATTGGTTCCGGTCCGATGCCACTTACTTCCATCGTCTTGGCCAAGTTCCACCTCCCCAACACAACGTTCCACAACTTCGACATCGACTCACACGCCAACACACTCGCTTCAAACCTCGTTTCTCGTGATTCTGACCTTTCCAAACGCATGATTTTCCACACAACTGATGTATTAAACGCTAAGGAGGGGTTAGACCAATACGATGTTGTTTTCTTGGCAGCTCTTGTTGGGATGGATAAAGAGTCAAAGGTCAAAGCTATTGAGCATTTAGAGAAGCATATGGCTCCTGGAGCTGTGGTGATGCTAAGAAGTGCTCATGGTCTTAGAGCTTTCTTGTATCCAATCGTTGACTCTTGTGATCTTAAAGGGTTTGAGGTGTTAACCATTTATCATCCGTCTGACGACGTGGTTAATTCGGTGGTCATCGCACGTAAGCTTGGTGGTTCAAATGGAGCTCGAGGCAGCCAGATCGGACGGTGTGTGGTTATGCCTTGTAATTGCTCTAAGGTCCACGCGATCTTGAACAATCGTGGTATGGAGAAGAATTTGATCGAGGAGTATAGTGCCATCGAGTAAACAAGTAACTATGTAACACATCTCTTTTCTTAAGATTATGTGTTTATGTTTTGCCCTTTTCAATTTTATGCCTATGTGTTGTGATCCGTGTGGTATGTTTGTTAAGTATAATAAGTTTGTGTTTTTTGTGAGTTCTTTGATTTTCATATGTGTGAAGATATGTAACCTTGTTGTATGTTCTTTTTATTATGATCAATATTAAACTTGAGAATCCTCATATATTGATAAATGATAAATCATGAAGGTTTTGTTTGTGACTGATATTTGTGGTGTCTGTAAAATATTTTTTGTGTTGTTATTTTTGTAATTATCATCACTAAACAAACACATTGTATTCACAAATCCTTAAAAATACGAATATATAGTCGAGTTTCATTCATAATTAGGATTTCATGATGTATGTTGTAAGTTGTAAATTGAATTTTCAATCTTACCTAACTATTATGTTATGAGGTCTGAATTCAAAGAAGAAAAACTGTAGCTGAAATCTCTTGGTAAAGAAAAATTAATACAAATGACTAAATCAAACACTATAATTATTATCATCATAGTGATAAGTTTTATCTGGGCAAAAGTGATAAGTAAATACAAGTTAATAAAAGAACTGTTTCGTAAACATGAAAGTAGAAGATTTCCCAACAGGGAAGCTAGAGTCACTATAACCTCCACTTCCTCTCTTGTTGAAATAACCAGGATAATGACTTAAGCAAAACTCGACCTCACGGATCAAATCTAAACCTTCTTTCTCACCCAAAGTCTTGAGCTTCCACTCGCTAAATGGATATTCTGTCTTATGAATCACATGAATCTCTCCTCCCTTGTCTTCATCTTTCACCAACACTCTTGCACTCTTCATAAACCCTCGTACAAGCTCTTGATGTCTCCTAAAATCACATAGCGTACGTGGATGAAACAAGCCGAAAAAGTATTGTTTTAAATTATGTGCATAGGGGGAGACAAGTTGTGTATATAATTTAAAATCATACATGATGGTTTTGATTTCGTGCTCACGACCATAGTCGAACCATGCGTAGGAAAATTGAAGATGACTCTGTCATATATCGCAGAACCACCAACGCTAGGTTTTGTGATCATGGAGTGCACGTTAACTCCATAGACCACGCTGCACCCGAGTCTTTCCAGCTCTTCTACATTCGCCTTCCCATTCTTAAACTTCTGCTCTAGCTCCCCTACAACATTCGTTGTTGTTTGTTTTTTTTTCGATGCAAATTTTAAAATATTGCAAGAAAATGTACTCTATTTTATATAGATATACAAATAGATCAAACAGTAATGATATATCTCTAAGATTTTTTATTACCTTGAGTATCGAGAGAGGTTGCGGTGAGGTTAGATGCAGAACCAAAGGCTCTAGCTAGAGACAGAGAAAAGGAGAAGTCTCCTTCTCCGACCAAAAGAATTTTTTGTTTGTTAGTGTAATGTCTTAACCTTTTAGTTTCCTGAACATTCGTTTGCATCTCACACCATGTATACCTGCATATAAACTGGTATACATATGTATTTATGGATGCATGGGTCAAAGAGGTATTAAATGTTTGGTTTTGTTTGTTTACAAGTAGTTTGACTCTTCGAACTTTGTGGGCATTTATGTAATTCGAAAGGTATATATTAAGTATTCTGTTCATACACTTAAGAAGTGAGTTTTTAACAGAAAAATAGACTTTTTAATTTTCTCTCTCTTTTTTGTTTCATTTCATTTTTTCAGAAAAATTACTTTTATGCTTCTTCTTTCTCTATATTATTTTTTCATACTTTCTGTCTGTAACGGTTTATATAAATGGAGTTACACTCAAGTGACGTGCGGTGTGTCTGTAACGGTTTATATACGAGAGTTTTTATTTTTCAATTCTCTAGTTTAATAAAAAAATTACTAACATATCTCTAAAATTGAAACCTACAATTTTTAAACTACTTATATATATATTTTGGGAGAGTGAACTTTTTGGAAAAATTAGATTTAAAAATAATATTAGAAACGAAAGCAAAACATATGCAAAACTTAGTTTTTTGCCATAACAATATAAAAAGATTGTTGCGTACGATTCTATCAGTTTATGTGATAATTTCACATTTAATCATATATGAAGAACAATAATTTTATAAGAAGAGAAATCATATTTGGATAGATAGAGGAAAGCTAATTAGATATACATCATAATCTAAATAGTATTATGAGTTATATATCAATATTTATATATATATCACCCATCATACATTCTTCATCATATTTCTGTAGTGTATACTTCCGAGACAGTAAGTCATCGGCTGGCGGACTGGTCAACTGAAGTTGACAACTCCCTTTTAACCAATACGAATAGTTAATATACCCAATAACAACTTTTACTCTGAATCTACTTATGATTTCATATTCAATCATGTTGCTCGTCACTTGTCTTCTGAGCTCAACCATATCATTTATAGGCAAGAAGATCGGCTTTGCAACCAAATGGATCGTTTGTAGCCTAGTCGTGTTGTTTCTTAGCGAAAACGGCAAGATACCTTGTGTGGCAATCATTTCGTCGGTAAACAATATTTTTACCGAAACTTTCTCAAACATCACACTGATTTTCTTGTTCGGGTTGGTGAAGTTTAACTGCAACAACATATCGCCGTCGAAATTGACGGTTCAGGTGAACCGAAGAGGAAGCTGTTAAGCTTTGCGTTAGAAACTTAGATAACATGGCTTCTTGGACTGACGACATGATAGATAATCAAAGTCACAGTTAAATATACTATAAAATAGGCGGGCATGTACTATAAAATTGAAACTATAAATTCTTATACTAATTAAATATATTTTGGGAAAGTGAAATTTTTGGAAGAACTATATTTAAAAGATAATATTAAAAATATAAAGAAAACATACGTAAAACCATAGCAAAACATAAGCAAAACCATAGTAAAACATTGTGATTGTGTTTAAAACTCACATCTTCGTTCCTTCCATTCAAAACACATCTTAGTTCTCCTCACACGAACAAGAAAACTCTCAAGAAAGATGGTGGTTGATGTGTTACATCGATGATATATATGTCAATGTCTTTTTTTTTTTAATTTGATATGTATTTTATTAAGTTAAGCTGTTTCATAGAAAGAAAATTTTACTCATAACCTTTTGATCTCATACCTTCATGTTAAACTTATTTTACCCTCTTTTTAAAAAAGATTTTGTCAGCATAAACTTTGACATCTTTATCTATTTCATCGTTGTAACATGTTTTTTCAAAAAAAAAGATTGTATCATGTTAAATCAATTGCTATTCTCCATTTCTTTAAAGTATGACTTCTATTTAGTTTTATCTTTACCACAAAATGTTTATCCTTTAGAAACTCTGGTTTGGTATAATTTTTGATTATGTTCCCTTTCCAATTCATAAAAGTTGGAGTGGTTTATTATTTAAATTATGTATATACAAAATGTGATATATATGCTGAAATGTGTGTAAGTAGACATTTTTGTGTTTCTAGGTATGTATGAAGTGAAATAAGATGGGGACAATGATAATGAAATATGGCTTTACGAGGGAAATCATAATAGTGATGACAACAACCAACCACACGTGGTCATTCCTTCTATTCTACCAAAGGATCTGCCACTCGCCGTCGTTGCACCGTTTTACTCCAATAATTTCAGAGGCAAATTTTAGTTCCAAATCCTAGTTTTTAGATCGAAACTCAAACTTGTTTATAACTTCATTTCATTGATGTTAATTAACTCTTTTTCAACTACCTCTCAAGTCTCAAGTACTCTATTTTTGGATTGAAACTCAAACTGTTTTTAGTTTCATTTATGATGTCATTTAACTCTGGTAGTCTTTTTTTAACATACTCAAGTACTCTACTTTATACATTATCTGTTGACACCAAATGAATCCATAATTTTCACTCCTTTTCTTCGTCCTTTAATAAATCCTTTCTATATCTTGTTCATTATATGTTCAGCTTTTTATTCCCTTCCGTAATATTCATGTTGTCTATTTTTTTTTTCTTTTTACGTTCATGCATGAAACATGTTCTAAGAAATATAGCTTTTTTTTTTGGGTCAGATTTATACATATGATCCTTTCAGAAGCAATATTCGATATTTTAATTACAAATTAGAACATTATACCAGAAAGGAAAGAATCTTGCTTTTCACACACGAGTTCTACTTTTGTTTTTGAAGTCAAAAACGTTGTCGGCGCATTTGCGAAACTAATGGAAGAATATGCTAATTTTTCTATCATAGTTTTTTTTTTTTTCTTTTATTAAGTTATTATGTAAATTCAAAGTGAAAGTGGTTCTTGGGTTTATTTACTATTCATATTGGCTAAAAGGGAGTTATCAGCTTCAGTTGACCAGTCCGCCAGCCGATGGTTTACTGTTTCGGAACTGCACTATCAAACGATGGTGAAGAACATATTGATATTGAGATATAACTTGTAATAATAGTTAGATTATATGATGTATATACTTTATAGTCCTTATCTATTTAGCTTTCTCCTATCTATCTAAATATGATTTCTCTATTTGTATAATTACCGTTCTTCATATATGATTAAATGTGAAATAAAAACTGATAGAAACGTATGCAACAATCTTTTTATATTGTTATGGCAAAAAATTAATTACGTAGAGTGGTTTTCATTGTATATATGTATATATCACTTTCTCGAGTAACAAAGATTGCTTATTAGAATTAGCAGGGTTTTTGGTATTGTGGTAGTGGTTGTTGATGTGTTACATCGATGATATATTATTTGTCAATGTCTCTTTTTGAATTTGATATGTATTTTATTAAGTTAAGTTGTTTCATAGATACAAGTTCATACTCTGATAACCTTTTGATCTCGTACATTCATCTTAAACTTATTTACCCTCTTTTTAAAAAATATTTTGTCACCATAAACTTTGACATCTTAATCTATTTCATCGTTGTAACATGTTTTATCAAAAAAAATAAAAATTGTATCATGTTAAATCAATTGCCACTCTTCATTTCTTTAAAGTATGGCTTCTATTTAGTTTTATTTTTACCAAAAAAATGTTTATACTTTAGAAACTCTGGTTTGGTAAAATTTTTGATTATGTTCCCTTTCCAATTCATAAAAGTTGGGGTGGTATATTATTTAAAGTATGTATATACAAAACGTGATATATATGCCGAAATGTGTGTAAGTAGACATTTTTGTGTTTGTAGATATGTATGAAGTGAAATAAGATGGGGACAATGATAATGAAATATGGCTTTACGAGGGAAATCATACACAGCGATATACTTGTGTATTTATGGTTGTATGGGTCAAAGCAGACTTAAATGTTTGGTTTTCTTTTACTAGCTATATTCATTTGACTCTTCGAACTTTGTGGGTGTTTATGTAATTCGAAAAGCATTCAATATTCTTCATATACACTCTTAAGAGGAAACGAACTAAAAGCTTTATTCTAGACCCGAGTTTTTATTTTCAATTCCCTAGTTGGATAATTCTTTTTACTAACATATCTATAAACTTGAAACCTATAATTACTAATTAAATTTATTTTGGGAAAATGAACATAAGCAAAACATAAGCAAAACATAAGCAAAACATAGTAATGATTTTTTTTAATGTAATACCAAGTAGTTTAGAGATTATAAATTTTTTAAAAATATAAATATAAAAACCTGGTTAAACGTTTTTCTAGATACGCCACAACATGCCAATAGCTCTTATCGAAGTGATTATGTCCTAATCACATTTATCTAATTAGAAGATTCATGCAACGCCTACGCTAGACGGTATTGAAGCACATCCTTTACACGAGACAATTGTTAATTCTCTCTTATTTGGGATTGCGACTTTGATTATCTTTCTTGTCGTCAGTCCAAGAAGCCCTGTTTTTGACATCTCTAATGCAAAGCTCAATACCATTCTCTTCGGTTCATCGGTTTATTTCGATGATGGTGACATGTTGTTGCAGTTGAATTTCACCAAGTCAAACAAGAAACTAGGTGTGAGGTTTGGGAAACTTTCCGTAGAGCTCTGGTTTGCCAACGAAATGATCGCCACACAAGGTGTCTTGCCATTTTCACAAAGAAACGGTAAGGTAGGTTAGAACCGATGACAGACATTTTTTAGCTGATCTGAGGCTAATTAGCGGAACAGTATAAAATTAATTGTTGATTACAAAATTGTATGTCATGCAACAAGTATTAAATCTTAACAGAGAAATTATATGTCATGCAATAAGAATTGGTAACAGAGAAAAGTCTTATATTGCATTATACATCATTTTTGGATACTTGTCTCTTTACTGGTCTCGTGCTAACAAAAATTGACTTTTATTTTATTTTGATCAAAGGTAATCATCGTTGTTAAAGTCTGTTTATTTAGGAAAATAGCCAACAATTAATCTCTTTCATTACACTATTATAGAATTCTTGATAAATTAATCAACGAACACTATATCTTAAACATGAAAGTAGAAGCTTTTACGATAGGAAAGTGTTAAGAAGGATACTTTCCTTACTAGATTATCATGTATATTCTAAAGGAATATACACTAGAATATACATGATAATCTAGTAAGGAAAGTATCCTTCTTAACAGAAAGGTAGAGTTACAGTTACTTCCACCTCCTTTCTTGTTGGAGTAACCTGGAAATGCCCATTTGTGAAATTCGATCTCCCCGATTAGACGCAAACCCTTTTCTCCAGCTAGAGTCTCAATCCCCCACCTGTTAAATGGGTCTGTTGTCTTATGTGTCACATGAATCTCTCCATCTTCATCTTTCAGCATCTTTCTTGCACTCTCCAGAAATCCTCTGACGAGTCCTTGGTGTAACCTGTAAATTGTACACGAAAACGCATATGTTGAAAATCAACAAGAATAAACAAAAAGAGAAGAAATACAAAAGAAACTTACATAATGAAGAAGATGTCGTGCTCTGAACCAAAACCTAATCCTGAATGGGGAAAATTAAAGATGATTCTATCGTATCGACCTAAGCGATAGTCTGAGGACATGGAGTGGACGTTAACACCGTGGACCACTGTGCACCCAAACAACTCCAACCCTTCCACATTTGCTTTTCCATCAGTGTACTTAATCCCTAGCTCCTCTACAACATTCATCATTAGCTTATAACAATAATCACCAAATTAACTTTCATATCTTATGTTCGGTGTTTTAGATGTATTATCAGAAGATGATAAAAATAACCAAATATGTAAGATGAATTGTGGTGTTAGAAATATTTCTACCTCGAGTGTCAAGAGAGGTCGCAGTGATGTTTGTGGCAGAACCAAAAACTCTGGCTAGAGACAAAGAAAACGAAAAGTCTCCTTCTCCGACCAAAAGTATTTTTTGCTTGTTGCTATATTGTTGCAAGTTTATAGTACCCATAAACTCCATTTTATCATGTAATGATTTTCAATACCACGCCGTGTCCTTTATATATCTAAAGGATGCATGAGTCAGAACAAAATTTCTCTTGGGAATCTATGATTATTTATGTACTTTGAAGAGTATTTTCGTATTCTGTTAACGCACCATTATGAAGAAAAGAGCCAAACTTCTTACATTTAAATTCGCTAACTGAGTTACATAAACACCATGCCAATTACTGTGGTGTTAAATGTCTGCTTACCCGTTTATTTACCATTTTAAATTGATCAATAATTCTCTGCTTTTTTGGCTTGAATATATAAAACCTTTTAATTTGACCAAGATATCTAGTTACCACTAATATATAATCCGTGGTATATATTTGCAGTGTATGGTTACTATATGAGTTTTCTAAAAAATACTATTATTTTAAAAAAACAATCTAAGATACTATTAACCATTAAATATCCCAAAAATACCATAAGCTTGGATTTGGACTTTCGAGGATGGAGGTTATTAAGAATATAGAAAGAATTGGTAAATCTTTGGTATATTGAAAATTTAGAATCTCATTGGTAGTTTTTGAAATTGTTTTTATTAGATCAAGATTGTGAACGTAAAAGCCAAATCACCAAAGTAAAGTGTATACCACGTATTTAATATGTAAAACGTCTTTCTATAAGCAAACTTTAGGCGACTATTCAAATCGTATACAATCAAATGTACGTTTTTCAAGATAAAAATCATATAAATGAAATAATAATAAATAAACTGCTGTTAATTGCAACCTCTACAAACTAGTGGACTACAGTAAATCTTCTAGACAAATCAATAAGTTTTATCAAATCATTTGATCTCAAATTTCTTAAAGAGAGCAAATCTCCTATTTTAAGAAACGAGAGAAACATGAAATCATTGTTGGAAGGACAAAAAAAAAGACTACAACATGCACTTTATTGAGAAAAGTCTTTCCTTAGTGATGAAGTGTTTAGGGAGCCACACCTAACGACACAAAGTCTCACACACATTACCAAAAAGAAAGATGAAGAATAGAAAAATGTTGATTCAAAAACCTACCGGAACTCAAAAGCAACGAAATAAGCACTTGTATTCTAGTTACGTATCTCAAATTATTTATTTGTCTAAGGCTGTGTCGTTAATTTCCGTATGTGTATTTCTCCACACTATTGCTTTATTTACCAAAAAAAATAATTAAAATGTACAGGCAAGGGCGGAACTATGTTGAAGATTAGGGTCACAGGACCGTAGTTAAAAAAATATTATAATTATAAATCTATTTCCAAACCGTTTTCTAATTATGTTTTACTATCATATCTATAGCATTGAAACCTACAACTTTTTATACTATTTATATATTTATTGGAAACGTGAAATTTTTTGACAAACATTTAATTTAGAAGATAATATTTATAAAAAAAGAAAAAAAAAAAGCAAAACCATAGCAAAATATAGTAATATGTTTTTTCAAAAATGTAATAATATAGTTTAGAGATTGAAAATTTTAAAACATATAGATAATTTTAATTAAATATATATATATAATGACCCTGGTCAAAAAAATTGTAGATCAACCATTGTACGCAGAACATACACCAATTTTTATAATGAAAAAGAAGTAGACCGACTCTTTTGAATATTCTTTTTAAATGAAAATGTAAATAAAAATGCGTGAATTCTCTTCAATCAAATAGTTTTTATTTTTCTTTTGTTGTATTAGGAGAAAAATGAACATGTAATTTTCTACATAAATCCAACTCTACAAAACAAAACCCATCCCATTAAGCAAAAGGCGCTCCCTCCTTTTAGTTTTCCCACTCACAATCTCTTTTTCAAAGGTAATAAACTTTACTTTATCTATTTAACCAAACACCATAACACATTTCCAAAATTTCCTTTCATTGTACAAACATCAGTTCTCACACCACCAAGATACTCAAAAGACAGAAACTTCAAGAGTTTCCTTCTTCCTCTTCAATTATCAAGACATAAGAACCCATGTCAAAATTTTCTCCACCGCCACAATCTCAACCACAGCCGCCCGAAACACCACCATGGGAAACGCCGTCTTCTAAATGGTATTCTCCAATATACACGCCATGGAGAACAACTCCAAGAAGCACACAATCAACTCCAACGACTACACCAATAGCTCTTACCGAAGTGATTGTGTCTAAATCACCTTTGTCTAATCAGAAGAGCCCTGCAACTCCTAAACTAGACAGTATGGAAGCGCATCCTTTACACGAGACGATGGTTCTCTTACAGCTAAGAACAAGCCGGACCAATCCATGGATTTGGTGTGGTGCAGCTTTGTGTTTTATCTTCAGCATACTTCTTATAGTCTTTGGGATTGCTACTTTGATTCTCTATCTCGCCGTCAAACCAAGAACCCCTGTTTTTGACATCTCTAATGCAAAGCTCAACACCATCCTCTTTGAGTCACCGGTTTATTTCAACGGTGATATGTTGTTGCAGTTAAATTTCACCAATCCTAACAAGAAACTAAATGTGAGGTTTGAGAATCTTATGGTAGAGCTCTGGTTTGCCGACACAAAGATCGCCACACAAGGTGTCTTGCCGTTTTCGCAAAGAAACGGCAAGACTAGGCTAGAACCGATCCGTTTGATTTCAAATTTGGTCTTCTTGCCTGTAAATCATATACTTGAGCTCAGAAGACAAGTGACGAGCAATAGGATAGCTTATGAAATCAGAAGTAACTTCAGAGTCAAAGCTATTTTTGGGATGATTCATTATTCTTATATGCTACACGGGATTTGTCAGCTTCAATTGAGCAGTCCACCAGCCGGTGGCTTAGTTTATCGGAACTGCACTACAAAAAGATGGTGAAGAACAGAGTTCATCTTCAAAGTCTCTATCTTTACCCTTGTGTTCTTCAAGCATAGATCTTTCTTTTGCCCACTCACAAGATGTAAAAAAACGAATCAAGATTCAACAGACTCTATGCAAGAGCCAAGATAAGATTTTTGTTGTATATTGTTAAGACATATCTAGTAAGGTTGGTGTAATTAAATGAGTCAAAGAGATAATTCTTATACGGCCACATGTTCTTATCACTTATTCATGTTTGCTTCAAGATTACTAAATCTGATCCGATCCATATTTGATCCACAAGATACAATCTAAAAGAAAAAGGATCTGACAGTAGATTGCTATGTTGGTTCTTTTTTGGTTGAAAGAAATCAAAAGAACAAAAGGAAGCAGATTCATCTCCTAACACAAGCCAACATGGAGTTCTTTTTAAAATTTATAGTCTTAACTTCATGAATACTTTTTTTCTAGGAAACTTCAGGAATTAGCTACAAAAGTGTCAATTGCAAGTGGCAGAGAAAAGTTAAGCAAGAGATTGACTGGCTAACTAGCTTAGCCAGGAAAAGCATGTAAAGTTGAGATTGTATACGAAGCCCAAATTCTCAGCAAAATCTTTAGACAAAAGCAAAAGAAAAGGGACCTAACAATTTGGGGTTTGAGAAACATCAAATGTCTAGTGGTAGAGACTGAAACAACGATCGACAACACAGACTCTTTCACAATTTTAATACTTGTGTCAGCAAGAAATTAGTAATCAATTCTAACTTTTATCTGCATTCCATCATATCAACTTGCTTGCAGTAGCCTACTAAAAAAAGTACTAACTAGACGAATGAGAAAGGAACAAGACCTAGTTTAGGCTTTTGAGAAGAAAACATGACAATCCTAATTAAGGGTGAACAAGAATTAGTTCTGCATAGACCTAGTTCTGTTTTATTCACTTTAGCTTCCACGGCAAGCATCAAGGCCTTCTGATGCATCATTTTTTACCATCTTAAGGAACCCATTGTTTCGAAATGGGGTCACAGTCTGCCGCAAATTAAGAAATCCTAGAACTAGAAGATCAGATTCGTACTCAGCATTACGTTCCTCATCTAGAAAAAACCCTAATCCAACACCTGAGAAACGCATCCCTCAATGTTAAACGTTATATTGAGAAATTGGTTAACAAAACAACACTTTGGTTAAACCAATTACGGTTCTCCGAATTGGTTTACTCAGTCGTATTTTAATTTTGTCATTTAACTCGATACGATAGAAATCTTCTTGTACATATTTAAACGGACTCATTTGAAACACAACAGGCCCGTTAGGCCCGCGAATTTGAAACCCATTATATGTATGTATCCGGATCTCATACCCGGTTAAATATCTCTAGGAGAAACTCTTGCATGGATGATGCATGGGCACAAGACTTGAAAATGAAAATCATGAGATGATGTAATGTTAGCTCACAACAATACATCGAATCGAACACATGAAGTGGACTCCCGTACATTCCGCATAATCATCATTAGCTTTTTGTTGCTTCTGTCTGTTGCGAGACTTCAATAACCTTTTTCACATATTTTTTTCCTTTAGCTGATTTCGTATTATTTTGTCAATAGTTTGTTTCAAAAATACGAAAAATAATCATTAATATCACGAGTAATGGATCTACTCATCTACACGAGAACTAATATATTGTTCGGGATACGAATTTGTTAAGATAATTTTTCTCTTGCTATACAACTAAACTAACTACATTTAAACTGTGATGGCAACTCAAAAATCAGGACTAATTTAAAAAAACTTTTGGAAGTCACTATCAAAACCTCTTGAACTTAAGAGATTAAATAGACAAACATATACACAACAAAGAGAAGCAACACCCACAAAACTGAAAACTGTCGTTCTTACATTTGGTTAAGGCATGTGCAATCTTATTATTGTGTGCACACAAAGTTTTTTTTTTTTTTTTGATAGCTTAAAAAGGTTATGTGAGCCTCGAGTCATCTTCAATCTTATATTATATAACCAAAAATATTATTTATTGTATTTAGATGATAAAAATTGGTGATTGTTGGCTGGAAAGTCATTGTTATTCAGACAACACATGATCATGTGATGGGTGGCGCGTGGGTCCACGTGATCCCACGTCGAAAGCCTCTCTTATAAATTTCACAAAATTAGCAAACATCCAAAGATTATATAATTTGATAATTGAATAAAAATTTTAATAAAGAAGAACGAATCTTTCTTCTGTATGTAACTCCAAACACTCCCGGCCTTTCTCATCCAGTATTTGTATCTTAAATTCTTCAAAAATTACAAAAGCAAATACCTTCAAAAATTTTATAAATAGTAACTCATCATGTTCTATTTTTTGATATAATAGAATTGTGGATCAATGTTCAAACTAATCTTTCTCTTCCTCAAAATTTAGTTTCTGCAATGTTCAGACAAAATGGACTATTGAACATGGATAATTCTTGGATCTATGAATTTTCGGTTTAGCAAAGTTAACCAATATCTCCAATTATTTATGTTTATATTATTATTTTGAAAATAAAAAATAATAAAATAAACCACTTCAAGCTATTGAAATTATTTTACAATACATTCTTTCTTCAACTCGTTTGCAAGAAAAAATAAAATTAAAACTCACAAACCAAAACAATAAGCTAAGCTTAGATCTTTCTTTCCCTGATTCTAACAAATCATCGACAACAAATAAATATTCACACACACATTTTATAAATGTCATCACCCTAATCGAACTCCTGTAAAATTTTTTATACGGATTCATCCGAGTAAGCAAACGAACAATTAGATGAACCTCGAGGAGTACTGACAATTTTCTCCGGTGGTAACGGTTGCGGCTGCCATTTTTCGCATTTTCCGCCTTTTATCATATCGGATTCCGATCTATCCATATCAAACTGCCTAATCTCTTTAAGCATTGCCACAATGTCTTTCATCATAGGCCGATCGGATGCCTTGTTGCTCACACAAAGGAACGAGACCGCTAGAGTTTGTAGCATCTCATGCATTATAGGATCTGCCCGCCCGCGGAGTCTCGGGTCAAGAATTTCTCTAGGATCTTTCTTTCCGGCTAAATGATCTCTCACCCATTGAACCAAATGAGCACCTCCGGGTAGATCCGGGTCCAATGGATGCTTCCCGGTTAAAACTTCTAGTAGCACCACTCCATAGCTATACACATCACTCTTTTCTGTTATATGTTGCATCGAAGCATGTTCTGTAACAAAACAAATAAAATCCGTTATAAAGTTAATATTTCGAAATTGATAAGTTTATAACGTTAAAATCGAAATTTTGAATTTTACCTGGAGCCATGTAACCATAAGAACCGGCTAACGGAGGCCGGTTACTCAATTTAGACGAATCTCCATCGGTAACTCCCTCACCGGAGACGATTTTTGCTAAACCGAAATCGGCTAAGTAAGATTCGAAGCGGGAACCCAATAAGACATTCATAGCTTTAACGTCACCGTGTAGAATCGGAGGAAGACAATCATGATGAAGATAAGCTAGTGCATGTGCAACGCCTAAAACGACGTCGTAACGTGCTTCCCAATCAGCTCCTCCACTTCCTTTACCGGCACCGTGAAGCAGAGAGCTTAAACTTCCGTTAGGAAGATAATCATAGAACAAAAGCTTCAGATTCCGATTCGAACACCAACCCAAAAGACGGATTATGTTCCTATGTCGAATCGATCCAAGAGTGTTGATCTCTGAGTTAAACGCTCTGTTTTCTTCCTTTGACCACATTTTCTTCACAGCTAAAGTTTCACCGGACGGGATTGTGACTCTGTAAACTACACCGGAGCTTCCAGTTCCGATCACGTTAGCTGAAGTTAAGTTCTTGACGATGTCGTCGATGGAGAAATCGAGTTTCTGATAAAGAGTCACTTCCCAAGAATCTAACTCCTCTTGTTTTCCGGTGATTCGTTGAGCTTTGACGAGAGTGTAAACCGCCATGAGAACAAGAACGACGCTTGCTGCTACGAGGATCGACATGGTTACTTTGACAGCCGAACGGTGTCGGGTTTGGATCCCATTCTCGGGTCGGGTCGAAATAAATAGCCCTTTGTTTGATTCAAGAACAGAGAGTGGAAGTTTCCTGAAAAACAGAGTATTTGGTAACTCGCCTGAGAATTCGTTGAAGGAGATGTTGAGTGAGACGAGGTTCTGTAGATCAGCTAAGACGTTTAGGTTTCCGGCGAGTTTGTTGTGAGAGACATCGAGGGTTCCGAGATTAGTGAGGCTAGAGAATCTCGACGGGATCTCTCCGGTGAAGTGATTGCAGCTGAGATTTAGAGAGATCGCAAGAGACGGGATCCGTCCTAACTCGTTAGGGATTTCTCCGGTGAAGCCATTGTCGCCGAGGTTGAGAAGCTGAAGACTCCGACAGGAAGATATCTCTCGAGGGATTTCGCCGGAGAAACGATTCTTCGCGAGATTGAGCTTCGTGAGTTCGGTTAACGATCCGATTCCGGTTGGTAGAGAACCGGTTAATGAATTATCGGATAAATCAATGAATTGTAAGCTCTTCGGAAGTGTACCGGGTAAACCACCGGTTAAACCGTTTGAATGTAGATCGACGAATTCGAGACTTGTACAACCGGAGATCTCCGGAGGAATGTTTCCGATGAGACGATTCTCACTTATATCGATGAAGTTGAGATTTTTCAGATTCCCAATCTCCGCCGGAATATTCCCCGCGAGTCTGTTACCGTTGAGTCTTAACCGGTAAAGATTCGTGCAGTTTCCAATATCCGGTGGTATGAATCCAGATAAGTAGTTAGAGAGAAGAAGAAGCTTCGTGAGGTTTCGAATCTCAAAGATTCCATTAGGTATCGAACCAGAGAGATTGTTGTAGGAGAGATCAATCGCTTGAAGCTCTTGACATTGAGAAAGAGACTCTGGAATTATTCCGGTTAACTGATTCTGCCACGCAAAGAACATCGTCAAGCTTGTTAATTTCCCGATCAACGGCGGAATCTCGCCGGAGATTTGGTTGTTATCGATCTCTAAATGCGTCAACTTCGTGCAATTCGCGAGTTCTTCAGGGATTGTACCGGAGAGCTGGTTAACACTTAGCTGAAGCTCTTGGAGATTTGGAAGGTTTCCGAAGCTTCTTGGGATGTTTCCGGTGAGGAGATTTTCCGATAAATCGACGAGGAAAAGCTCCGGACAGGTGCCTAGCTCGGTAGGGATCTTTCCGACGAGATTGTTTTGCCATAAGAGAAGACTTTGAAGCTTCTTGAGACGTCCCATTGATACAGGAATCGATCCAGAGATTGAGTTTTGGTACAAGTAGAGGTTTTGAAGCTCTGTGCAGTTTCCAATCTCATCAGGGATTGGACCAGACAAGAGTGACGTGTAAAGAGCTATTGTCTGAACCTTTTTCAGGTTTCCGATCGACGCCGGAAGTCTACCGGAGAGACTTGTTTCGGCGAGACCTAAAGTCACAAGACTCTCGCAGTTACCAATCTCCCAAGGAAGCTCTCCTCTGAGATTCTTGTTACCACCTGCACGGAAGATTTCTAGATTCTTGAGTTCTCCGATGGTTCTAGGAATCTCTCCGGCGAGTTTATTGTCGAAGAGAGTGAGCTCGATGAGGTTAACGAGATTCCCTAACTCCGATGGAATCACACCTTCGAGATTATTTGTGTTGAGAGACAGAATCTTTAGTTTCTTGAGCTTGAAGATATCCACAGGGATTTCACCAGAGAGAGAATTATCAGCTAAATCAAGAACTTCTAGCTCCGACAAGTCTCCAAGCTCCTTAGGGATTGAACCAGTGAGATTCACGGAGGTTAAGCTGAGCAAAGTCAGAGACTTTATCTGTCGGAGATTCGTCGCCGGTAACGGACCTTGAAAATCCATGACTTGGAGTTGTATCTCCGAGACTTGACCTCTTTCGTTGCATTTGATTCCCACCCATTGACAAGGATTCGATTCGGAGGCTTTCCAAGAAGATAAAGCGTCTCCGGAGATGTTCAACTGAGATTTCCATGAGAGGAGAGCTAGACCCTGTTCGTCTATGGAAAAACAGGGGATGGAGAAGAAAAGAGAGGAGTGAAAAAGAAGGAAGAGGAAGAAGCAGAATCTAGGGTTACGTGGCATTGGTGAAGAGGGAGAGGAAGAAGAAGAAGTGAGAGATAGAGAGAGAGGTGCGTTGGGATTGTGAAGCGAAGAACCCCATGGATTTGGTTTTTACTTTGATTTTATAGAAATATATAAAAACAGAGCAAACCAAAGGAGAGAGAGAGAAGAAGAAGTAGTAAAGGAAGATCTGGATCCCAAAAAGCACCTCTACCTTTTTCCCTTTATTATTATTTTCCAAACAATGTCACTTTATTTTTTCACCATTATTTGTTTGTGAACAAAACAGAATTATATAAGTTGAAAATTAAATAAAAATATAGATGAAAAGAGTGGTAAATTATATTTATTCCTTTTCTTGTAAGTGGATTTATCTGTGGTAAATGCTTCTAGATGAGGCATGCTGATAATATTATTCATAAATGGTAAAAAAAAAAAACTCCTATAGATCTAACTATTACATAGTCATAAATCATCTAAGAAAATTAGGTTATCAAATTCAGAAAATGACATGTTAGAATTGGCCCTATTATTTGTTATTTCTGGATTGTTATCTTTTAAGAAACAAAAGGAAGATAACGTTTACTCAGATCAATAATGACTTCTAGACTTCTAGTTACTAATAATGATATTTGTTGAATGCTACTACTAGTAGTACTACTACTACCTATTATTGATAAACGACGCATAACATAATTGGGGTTTTCTAATGCTTCGAAAGAAACATTTAGATAATTTGGATTGTGATTATTTGTTTTTTTTTTTGTTTACTTTGGGAGAGTCTGAAGTGGCTATATAGTGGTAAAAATGAGATTAGTAAATAACTGAAAGAAAGATGGAGATATCTACTTTGGATTTCTGATATATAAATTATTAAATTAGTAGTTGAAACATGGAATCTTGAAGAGTGTGAAATGCACATGAAAGCTAGGAATTTATGTGAAAGATTAATTAAATTTACTAATGCTCATCTCTGCTAGCATTGTCGGTCCATTTCATTCGCTGTAATTATCTGTTTATATCATACGTATGCTAATACTAATTAATATCCATATACATATATACACTTGCTCATACATATATTGAATTAAGATGAAGGTGTTTTAGATCCAATTTCTTGGACTGGAAATTTAGAATACTGATTAGAAAAATTAAAAAGGAGGAACTGGACAAAACAAAAAGATTATGGAAAAGATAAAGTAAACTAAAATTAAGATCATGGGTCAAGCATCATTAGGTCAAGAAGATTATATATAAAGATATAACACCACACCTCAAGTCACATGCCATAGTAGAATCAAAAGATTAAATATGTATCAATAGATATGTAGAGAGATGGTTATGCATGTGCATATCTATACACATAGTAAAGTGAGAGAAAGCATTTCGACAACATGGTTTTATTCTGCAGGTATTTAATTATGGAATAGTGTGTACTCTAATTACCGTAAATTTCACTTAAAAACTGGTGATGTTAATCATATATTGATGTAATATGTTTCGTAATATGTAACTTTTGTTGTAAGTTAGAGACAACAGATATTCTTTCATTTTAAAGAGTTACATTAATGGTAAGCAAGTAACAAAGTTTCTTTCTCACAAAAATACGAATATCTCTTGGGGTCTACCACATTTACATGAAATGTACATACTAAATCATTTGCATAAACAGTACTAGTGTGTCTAAATCATTCTCAGGCGCACCGTGGTACAAATGACCTCAACTTTAAGACCAAAAGTTTTGCTAACGCTTTGAATTCGACGTATGTACATATTTCGTGTGAGGCATTTCATCATTTGGACTAAGCTCCAACGTTTTGTCAACCCTTGATCTATAACTTCTTTCTTTGGTTTATAACTTATGGAGTATTTGTTTAGTTTTAATAAATAAATAAGAGAGTCATACCAAAATAAAATTAAAATAAGAGACGAACATGTGTGGGGAGAGTTAAATGAATATGGTCCATAAAGAGGAAAAATAAAAGGGAAAACAATAAGCCAAAAACCAACAAACAAGAAGGAAGTAAAGAGACAGCAAAAGATGCAAGAGAAAAGACAAGTACCCAACTGTATTTTCCAAACTTGTTAAAATTTTGATTTCTTTCTCAAATCTTATGATTATCATTAAATGGTCCATATTGTTCTTTTGTCTATCGCATCTATCGTTATTTGAATTAGTGTCGTCGACAATTAATGACTGTTATAGCTAAGCAGCTTCCAAATTATACATGTTCACATATGTATGCAATGAAGGGTGATGGTTTTTATTATAATGAAGTGTGATGGTTTTTCTTACTTTTAAGAAAGTTAATAGTGATGATAACAATTAAGATAAATTAAAAGATGTAGACTTGATTACGACAATGGAACAAGATCTGGATCTATATCACGTTTCGATTAGGTCAGAGATCTCACCACATGATGATAGAGCAATAGAAAATACGTCTAGGGATATATATATAAGCAACTAAGGATAAATATTACTAAGTGAGTGTTATAAATTACTAATTAAGTGGATCTGATCGATGATTATGATGGGCAATTTTTTACTTAGTTTTTTTTCTTTCTTTCTGCTAATTAAGTATATACAAGCATTTGTCTGTATCAATTTTATAAATTCAATTATAATAATAAAAACTGGTCCACTGTGGGGTATTTAGTAGCAGAAGCAGTCCAAGAATGTAGTGGCAGAAGTGTGAAAAGAAGTGGGCATCGATCAAAACTACTTATTTCTTTGTTAATTTGTCGATCCAATGAATATAACATATATTATGGTTGATCATGATAATGCTACGTCTTATGAGTGGCCATGTTGATAAAATTCCATTGGTTGTAACCACTCATACGACTACGAAGACACTGTAGTAAGAAAACCATTTAGATACTTGCTGATAATATGGAAAACCAACCAATCCAAAAAAGAGGAAATTTTCTAATATTAGTATTTAGAAAAGGCGAATAATTAGATTCATGCTTAAATTAATGTGGACGACGAATCACATAGTCAATATATAATCAAAGCTCATACACATTTCAAATCGAAAAACAAAATCCAAATATATGTGATGTACCATTTAGTGAAATTATACAGAAGAAGATTATGAGCCATGGAATGTTTCAACTATGAAAAAAACTAATCCACACGCACATAGGAATATGATGATTTCTTTCGTCGAGGACATATAGGATGATATTGTTAGATAAAACTTTTTATTACTAATTTGGGACATCTCCATATCAAGTGTGAACCCTATTATATATAGTTTGTAGTGTATAATTGATTTAGGAAAGTGTATATTTACAAAAACTGATATATATGCATGAATGTATGTAAGTAGACATTTTGTGTTTGTAGGTATGTATATGATGTGAAATGAGATGGGGCCAATGATAATGAGATATGGCTTTAAGAGGGAAATCATAATAGTGACCTTTTTTGTGATGACAACAACCACACGTGCTCTCATTCCTTCTACCAAAGGATTGCCTCTCGCCTTCGTTGCACCTTTTTTCCTCCAATTATTTCAGAACCAAATGATATTTCTCAATCCTAGTTTTTAGATCGAAACTCAAAACTCTTTCTTTTTAACTTCATTTCATTGATGTTATGTAACTCTCTTTTAGTTATCGCAAGTACTTCATTGTTAACATTCTCTGTAGAGACCAAAGCAATCTATAACTTTTGTAACTTACTTGATAAAAAACCAACAATCTAAAGTGAGAACTATATAGGATGTAATAAGAGAAATATATGTTAAAAGAAAACACATAACTCAGTTGAAACTCAATTTCATGAAAACATCCCTAGTCTTAACTAAACTGACTAGAGAGTTAACTTTGTTACTTTTAAGTTTTAAAAATTAAAAGAGGCACACCATTTAACTCTTGGTCAAAAAAATATGTTTTGGAAATATATAATATGAGTTTATATATGTATTCACCTTTCACTCTTTTTCTTCGTCCTTTAATCCTTTTCCGCAATCTTGTTAATTAGATTTTCAGCTTTCTTTTTTTTCCTTTCCGCTTCATGTTGTCTTTTTTTTCTTCTTCTTTTGATCATGCTAATTTTTCAATCTTAGTTATTTTAATAGTTCATATTTAAGTTATTGCGTGACCATGAAAAATTCTCACCGTGAAAAACCAGCCTTTTTGTTATCTTTTTTACTTTTTCATTTCTCTTTTTCACAGAATAAGAAATAGACAAAAACAAAGTGTTGTTTTTTATAGAAAGATTAAAAATAAAATACACTAACTTGATGTGTCTTTAAAACTAACATTGCTGAGTGGAGAAGTTGGGCAATTGCAATCAATTAATCTAAAATATAATGAGATTAATGGGCCTTTGCTGTTTGTGGATCATAATATAAAATGGATGATATTACGTGTGATGAAAGGTGTAAATTAAAGGGTCAAATATTCTTCCGTATTTCCAGGACTCGGGTTTCTCGCTCACATTAGTTAAACTCTAATTAAAGTCTAAAAATAAAATAAAGTACATCAATAATTGTTTACATCAAATGCCTCAAATTAACTTTATATGAATTCTGAATGAGTATATTGCTAGTCTAAAATTTTCCCAAATATGAATACATGCTTGGGTATATATGATGCTTTAGAAAGTTCAGTTTAGCTAACTGTAAATTAGGTGAGTATAATCGTTAAATATTAGCTGAAATCATGGTAATCACTCAGTTTACTCCTATATACAAAATACTGAACAATAATAATTTGGTAAGAAAATAGGAAGGTGCCAAAAAAAAAAGAAAAAAAAAAGAGAGGAAAATACGACTATTGAAAAGAAATTACATAAGTTAATCAATAGGCTCCGTTGTCTTAACCTAACATAGCCTTTGCTTTTAAGTTTTAACTAAAGACTAAAGAGTTTCACTTGCACTAACGCCAAGTTCGTGGTATTATATAATAAGTCTCCACTAACGGTCAAATTTTGAGAGCAAAAGCAGTGTGGGGTTTCCCTTAATTAATTTTGATTACATTAATAAATTAAGGCTTTTTTTTTTTGGGACAAAATAATAAATTTAGGCTTAATCTTGCATTATTGGGTGATCTTTTGTATCAAAAAAGCCAGTCTCTAATATTGACGAGTCTTTTTGACTGATGGGTCGATTTTAAGGCCCAAAGTATTCAACAACGGACATTTTGGGCCCATCTAAAAATTTGATTGACCATTTGTTTGCACTTTGCAGCAAGAGATTGGCAATTGGCAGCGTAGTTTTTTTTTTTTTTAGTGAAAACATTTCAATTTAACTGTGGCAACTTTTCTAATTCGGATGCAATATAATTCACAGCAAGATATGTATGCCAGAAGATATGATCTCTGTGTTATTCTATTTTCTTATAATTTGTTATTCTAAATTCTAATTAGGAAGATATAATCATAACTAGGTTACTACTAATACCCTGACAAAATTCAGCTTGGATATGTAAGAATCAGTCTCTTGAGCATAATAGAATCTTTGTCATAAAACCGAGTTCAGAGAAATATCTTCACAACAATAAAACCATAGAAAAAATTCGTGAAGATAATCACCAAAATAACATAAGTTTTAACGAAAAGAAAAAAAGAAAACCATAGTCTTATAACACCGCTAATAATTTAGTCGACTTTTGTGTGATAAATTAGTCGACTTCCTCCATCTTGCTACCTTCGGCATCAGCATCGTCTTCAAGGGGAGGCATCTCAGCATCGGCTTCAACAGCATCATCGTCATCAATGCTCAGTCCAAGCTTCAGCATCCTGTGGATCCTGCTTCCGAAAGTGTTTGGCTCATCAAGGCTGAAACCAGAAGTGAGAAGAGCGGTCTCAAAGAGGAGAAGCACAAGGTCCTTCACAGACTTGTCGTTCTTGTCTGCGTCAGCTCGCTTTCTCAACTCATCCATGATGGAGTTCTCTGGATTAATCTCCATTGTCTTCTTACTCGACATGTAACCAGCCATGCTGCTGTCTCTCAAGGCTTGAGCTTTCATGATCCTCTCCATGTTTGCAGTCCAGCCGTATTCGCCGGTTACAAGACAGCACGGTGAGTCCACAACACGGTCAGAAACAATAACCTTCTCGACCTTGTCACCCAAAACGTCTTTGATCACTTTGCAGAGTCCTTCAAACTTCTCCTTGAGCTCTTCTTTCTTCTTCTTTTCATCTTCGGTCTCATCCAGTTTCAGACCTTCCTTGGTTGCAGAAACAAGTTTCTTTCCCTCGAATTCCTTAAGCTGACCAATAGCGTACTCATCAATCGCATCAACCATGTAGAGAACTTCAATACCTTTCTTCTTGAGCTTCTCAAGGAATGGAGAGTTCTCAACAGCCTTCTTGCTCTCACCAGTGATGTAGAAGATATCGTTCTGACCTTCCTTCATCCTTGTCACGTAGTCCTTGAGACTAGTCAATTCATCACCGCTCTTGGTTGAGTGGTAACGGAGCAACTCAGCAATCTTGGTTCTGTTTTGGGAGTCCTCATGGATACCGAGCTTCAGGTTCTTAGAGAAAGCCTCGTAGAACTTGTTGTAGTCTTCCTTGTTCTCAGCAATCTCAAAGAAGAGCTCAAGGCACTTCTTCACAAGGTTCTTGCGGATGACCTTGAGGATCTTGTTCTGCTGCAATGTCTCTCTCGAGATGTTGAGAGGAAGATCTTCAGAGTCGACAATACCTTTCACAAATCCGAGGTACTCAGGGATGATGTCTTCACAGTTGTCCATGATGAAGACACGACGGACATAGAGCTTGATGTTGTTGGGCTTCTTCTTAGTGTCAAAGAGATCAAAAGGAGCTCTCTTGGGAACAAAGAGGATAGCTTTGAACTCAAGCTGTCCTTCAACAGAGAAATGCTTCACAGCCAAATGCTCCTCCCAATCATTGCTGAGACTCTTGTAGAAAGCAGCGTACTCCTCCTTGTTGATCTCCTCTGGCTTCCTCATCCAGATAGGCTTCTGCTTGTTCACCAAATCCCACTCATGAGAAACCTCCTTAATCTTCTTCTTTTTCTTCTCCTCCTTTTCTTTCTCCTCATCAACTTCCTCAACCTTGCCTTCCTCATCCTTCTTCTCTTCCTCCTCTTCATCATCAGAGATCTCCTTCTCAATGGTCTTCTCAATCCAGAGAGAGATTGGGTAGCTGATGAACTCAGAGTGCTTCTTCACCAAATCCTTAAGCCTTCGCTCCTCAAGGTACTCCAACTGGTCTTCCTTGAGGTAAAGAACCATCTTTGTTCCTCTACCAAGAGTCTCCCCAGAGGTGTCTCTGGTCACAGTGAAAGATCCCCCGGCCTGAGACTCCCACACGTACTGCTCATCGTCATTGTGCTTGGTAGTAACAACAACCTTGTCAGCAACCAAGTAAGCAGAGTAGAAACCAACACCAAACTGACCAATCATGCTAACATCAGCTCCAGCAGCCAGTGCTTCCATGAATTCCTTGGTTCCAGATCTTGCAATTGTTCCAAGGTTGTTGACCAAATCTAATAGAAGAAGCACGAATTAGCCAACAAAACAAACACAGATGCAAGACTAACAAACAACAACAAAATCGAAACAAATTGATTTAGGATGAAATCAATTACGTACCAGCCTTGGTCATGCCAATACCACTATCAATAATGGTCAAGGTGTTGTTAGTCTTGTCGGGAATGATGTGAATGAAGAGCTCAGGCTGACCATCGAGCTTGCTCTTGTCCGTCAAGGACTCGAATCTAATCTTGTCCAAAGCCTGTTTTCACCAGAATAGAATCACAATCGTAAGCAAACAATACACATAATATGTATGCAAATCAACTATAAGCAATCGAAAACTTGGTAATCTAACAAGAAACTACTTAAATCCTTGGTATCAACACTAAACCTAAACAATAGATTTGTACACAAAAAGCTTCGCAACTTCAGTAAGTAACCAAAATTCTCCCAACGGAAAGAACACTAAACCCTAACCAAACCTAAATCTACAGATCCATCCGCCAAATCAATCAAACGAGATACACAAGTATACAATAAGGTAGAGAGAGATAGAGATCGTACATCAGAAGAGTTACTGATGAGTTCACGGAGGAAGATCTCCTTGTTAGAGTAAAAGGTATTGATGATGAGGGAAAGCAACTGGTTGATCTCAGCTTGGAAAGCAAAGGTTTCAGCGTCCGCCATTGTCGTAGATCGGAAAAAATCGAAGAACTAGGGTTTAAGAATGAAATTGAGAGAACAAAATTATCTTGAGAGCAGAGAGAAGTACTGATGCGGGATTTAGGAGAAGGATGTTATTATATATAGAGTGGTGTGGGAACCTCCATAAGGGTTTCTTTTCCTTTTTTTTTCTTTCTTCTAGATCGTTCTTTTTCCTTTATTTTGTTTGAACTAACTTGCAAGTTTTTCTAGATCCTTCTCCAAGCAGTGATGTTTTTGACTGATGGGGGCCATTTTAAGGCCCAACGTATCCAATAACAGACATTTTGGGCCCAACTAAAAAAGATTTGATTGACCACTTGTCTGCAATTTGCAGTAAGAGATGTATGCCACATTGCCAGTGTAGTAAACTCAGTGAAAACATACGTGTAATAACTTTCTTAATTCTGATGTAATAATTCACAGTAAGACATTGAAGCTAACGACTTACCCTAGATTAGAGAATGTATCCACCAAGCAACTCTTCAAGTTCCATACCTCATCCAGTGGCTAGTGATTTGAAGTTTTGAACCAATTTAGCAGAAAGTATCAATATAGGAAATTTATAACAAAACTGTCTTTGAGCCATTGGACCAACATATTTTACCAGATTTGTCATTTAACCACTGTTGAAGATCTTTCATCTTTCTTTATACACGAGAGAATCAAGTTATTTTCTTTGCATAGGTCAAAGCGAAAGCTCATCTCCCAAACATTCGGAAGACAGAGGAGGTAAGAGTAGAACTGAGGAACTTCATTCCCGATGATCCACCAGGGAAATATGATATACAGTAGTACGCCAGTGCAATAACCTATGGATTCACAGAGAACAGAGACCAGGTTTTTTATGAGATTACTATACTTACAGAATGTGCAGATACGTGACTAATCTTTAAACCGACATGAAGGATATGATTTAGTGAGTTCTTAAAGTATATATTCCATATCGATAACGGGTGAGTAATAATATATCAAAGCTGTTTCTGTCGCAAGTAAGTGCATTTGCAAAAACAAGCCAAGAGACCAACCAAAGATATGGCGTTCAAGGCTTCTTCATAATTCATACTAACCCAACTTGTATTTTAAAACAGCAATAAGAAAGTCTACATGTTTTTTACTAAACACATTATGTTTCGACGAGGCAAGAGCTTACTAGATGAAACATGCAGGGTAAAAAAGAACTTCATAGGTAAGATTTGTGAAATGGGGAAGAGGAAAATTTTAACATATGAAAAACAGAGGATATAAACACCAACAAGAGTCGGGAAGGAAGATGAAATTTAAGTACCTGTAATGCAGAGAAAATCACAGAGAGAATGTAGCTATGGAGCACCATCGAGACATATATGGTGCCAACCATGGTGGCAATGAAACCTAAAGTTAGTGGAAGCCTCTGGAGAAGCCAGCAAACAAGAAATTAAAATTCCAAAGAGAAAAATGTAAACGAAATACAGCAGATATAAGAAGCTGCACAACACAAGGTTTTGTTATTAGTTATTACCTCTGCCGATGACATGTGAGCGAGTTGATTTTGCGGGCCACGAAGAGCGAAGAAAGATCCGATGATAAATCCACATCCAAGGGTAAAACAAATTGCAAACTTCTGTGGCATAAGCACCATGACTGGAAGAAACATGGTGAAGGCAATGAAGATGAAGAATACACCACTTGCTAGAAGTAAACCGAAATACATCAAAGCTTTTCCTGAAGGCATACTACTTGTTGCAGACTGCAGGTTATCTCTAACTCCTTTCGAAACACTGTTAACAATCCAGATTTGAGTACAACAAAATTCAAAATCAAAAAGTTAGTAACACTTCAAGAAAAAGATATGCTTAAGACTCTTAATCAATTCTAAGTCATTGAGAGAAGACACTAATCAAAATCATTCACTAACAATAGCTTCAAACCCTGAGAATTTGTAAATCTGATCAACGAATCTGGCAAAGCTTAAACTATATGGTTAATCACAATTTCTCAGATTCCAGATTTAATTTACACCAATCCAATCCTCAATAGCAGGCGAAAACGCCTAATTTCTCAGATACGGTCACGATCAATCGTTAAACCCCTAAAGATTAAGAGAAAGAGATGGATGGATTACACATTAAAGGTGCCGGAAACAGTGTCGTTGGCAGATCTAACGGCGGATTCGATATCGAAGCCTAAAGTTCCGGTGTCTTCTTCAAAATCTCTCGATGCTGCGTAAGAATTCCAATCAGCTAGCAGAGACGTTCCTCCTGTTTGCAGCGGTTGCTGCTGCTGATCTCCGCTGCTACTAGTGCCGCTCATCGGAAACCATCCTTTGGCCATTTTCTCCATTTCGTTGGGAATTTTTGGAGCTGAGAAATCAAAATATAGCTGAATACCGACGATCAGTGGTTTACGTCGGAGCTAAGGAAATCGGCAGACGTCAAATCGAGCGTTGATGAAGATTCTGTCAAGGGACCGTCGTCTTAAACGGCAGTGTTATTTTGCGTTGCACTACTCATATTCTAATCGTAAAAGTTATTTAAAAAAATAATAATAACCTTTAAAACTGACCAAAAAATTGTTACACAAATTATCCTTTTTAATCAAAGTAGTAACAACATTTGTGCAGAAAATTAACGCTAAGTCAAACAGTAACAACAGTATTATGTCGAACAATAAATTATTTATTATTGTAAAGAATATGTAAGCTGTGTTGTCTGAGATGCTTAACAATATGATTTGGAGCTGCTTCATGTATTTTATTAGCCATATTAGTCATACTAATAACTTAGTTATAGGCTACATAACCAAAATAAGCTTGGATTTGCAAGATTGTGCATAAGAGAACCTTTGTCATCAAACCGAATTCAGAGAAAAAATCTTCACGAAAACAAGCGATAGAAGAAATAAACTCCAGAAAATAGTTCCAAAATATTAGTTCAAACGAAAACATAAAAAAAAAAGATAAAAAGATAACCAATGTCTCAACACCCCTAATGATTAAGTCGACTGTGTGTGATAATTTAGTCAACTTCCTCCATCTTGCTACCTTCAGCATCGGCATCATCTTCAAGTGGAGGCATGTCAGCATCGGCTTCAACAACATCATCGTCATCAATGCTCAATCCAAGCTTCAACATCCTGTGAATCCTGCTCCCGAAAGTGTTGGGCTCATCGAGGCTGAAACCAGAAGTGAGAAGAGCGGTCTCAAAGAGAAGAAGTACAAGGTCCTTCACAGACTTGTCGTTCTTGTCTGCATCAGCTCTCTTTCTCAGCTCATCCATGATGGAGTTCTCTGGGTTAATCTCCATTGTCTTCTTGCTCGACATGTAGCCACCCATGCTGCTGTCTCTCAAGGCTTGAGCTTTCATGATCCTCTCCATGTTTGCAGTCCAGCCATACTCGCCTGTTACAAGACAGCAGGGTGAGTCCACAACACGGTCAGAGACGATAACCTTCTCAACCTTGTCTCCCAAAACGTCCTTGATCACTTTGCAGAGTCCCTCAAACTTCTCCTTGAGCTCTTCTTTCTTCTTCTTCTCGTCTTCAGTCTCATCCAGTTTCAGACCTTCCTTGGTTGCAGAGACAAGCTTCTTTCCTTCGAATTCCTTGAGCTGACCAATAGCATACTCATCGATAGCGTCAACCATGTAGAGAACTTCAATACCCTTCTTCTTGAGCTTCTCAAGGAATGGAGAGTTCTCAACAGCCTTCTTGCTCTCACCAGTGATATAGAAGATATCGTTCTGACCTTCCTTCATCCTTGTCACGTAGTCCTTGAGACTGGTCAATTCATCACCGCTCTTGGTTGAGTGGTAACGGAGCAACTCAGCAATCTTGGTTCTGTTTTGGGAGTCCTCATGGATACCGAGCTTCAGGTTCTTAGAGAAAGCCTCATAGAACTTGTTGTAGTCCTCCTTGTTCTCAGCAATCTCAAAGAAGAGCTCAAGACACTTCTTCACAAGGTTCTTGCGGATGACCTTGAGGATCTTGTTCTGCTGCAATGTTTCTCTTGAGATGTTGAGAGGAAGATCTTCAGAGTCAACAATACCCTTGACAAACCCAAGGTACTCAGGAATGATGTCTTCACAGTTGTCCATGATGAAGACACGACGGACATAGAGCTTGATGTTGTTGGGCTTCTTCTTAGTGTCAAAGAGATCAAAAGGAGCTCTCTTGGGAACAAAGAGGATAGCTTTGAACTCAAGCTGTCCTTCAACTGAGAAATGCTTCACAGCCAAATGCTCTTCCCAGTCATTGCTCAAACTCTTGTAGAAAGCAGCGTACTCCTCCTTGTTGATCTCCTCTGGCTTCCTCATCCAAATCGGTTTCTGCTTGTTCACCAAATCCCACTCATGAGAAACCTCCTTAATCTTCTTCTTTTTCTTCTCCTCCTTTTCTTTCTCCTCATCAACTTCCTCAACCTTGCCTTCCTCATCCTTCTTCTCTTCCTCCTCTTCATCATCAGAGATCTCCTTCTCAATGGTCTTCTCAATCCAGAGAGAGATTGGGTAGCTGATGAACTCAGAGTGCTTCTTCACCAAATCCTTAAGCCTTCGCTCCTCAATGTACTCCATCTGGTCTTCCTTGAGGTAAAGGACCATCTTAGTTCCTCTACCAAGAGCCTCACCAGAGGTGTCTCTGGTGACGGTGAAAGATCCACCGGCCTGAGACTCCCACACGTACTGCTCATCGTCATTGTGCTTGGTAGTAACAACAACCTTGTCAGCAACCAAGTAAGCAGAGTAGAAACCAACACCAAACTGTCCAATCATGCTAACATCAGCTCCAGCAGCCAACGCCTCCATGAATTCTTTGGTTCCAGATCTTGCAATTGTTCCAAGGTTGTTCACCAGATCTGAAAAATAAAACAAAAACGTATTAGCCAACACACCAAACACATAAATAATCAACGAAAACCAATACAAATTGCTTTTGACTGAAATCAATTACGTACCAGCCTTGGTCATCCCAATACCACTATCGATAATCGTCAAGGTGTTGTTAGTCTTGTCGGGAATGATGTGAATGAAGAGCTCTGGCTGACCATCGAGCTTGCTCTTGTCTGTCAAGGACTCAAACCTAATCTTGTCCAAAGCCTGTTTTCACCAGAGTAAAATCACAATCGTAAGTAACCAACCAATACACAGAACGTATATACAAATTACATATAAGCAAACTTTGTAAATCTAACAAGAGTCTGCTTAATCGTTGGTATCAACACTAAAACTAATCAACAGATTTGAACACAAACAGCTTCGCAACTTCAATTACCAACCAAAATTCTAAAATCGGCTAGAACACTAAACCCTAATCAATCCTAAATCTACAGATCGAACAGCCAGATCAATCAAACGAGACAGACAAGTATAAAATAAGGTGTAGAGAGATAGAGATCGTACATCAGAAGAGTTACTGATGAGTTCACGAAGGAAGATCTCCTTGTTAGAGTAAAAGGTATTGATGATGAGGGAGAGCAACTGGTTGATCTCAGCTTGGAAAGCAAAGGTTTCTGCGTCCGCCATTCTCGTTGATCGGAAAAAAAATCTAAGAGCTAGGGTTTATGAATCAAATCGAGAGATAAAGAGAGCAAAATTTTCTTTAGAGAGCAGAGAAGTGTTGATTGATACGAGACTTTGGGGAAGGATGTTATTATATATAGTGGTGTGGGGACTGGGAACCTATAAGGGTTTCTAGATCCTTCCTATTTGATTTATGTTAATTTGCTTTTCAGGTCCACATAATCTGCAATATAATTAAATGGAAATTACAAAATACAAAACTATTTTTTGGTAGAAAAATACAAAACTTTATTAAATTTTTTAAAATTTTATTCCCTTTTATTTTATTTTGGAGAACAGGTGTAATTTACTACTTTTTGTAACAGGTTTTAGTTTACTTCTTTTTTTTTTTGGTTAAATTTTGTAATTTACTATTTTATTTTATTGGTTGATGATAATTTACTATTTATAAAAAACAGTCAGATTTAATTCTACTCCCTTTTTATTTTGCAGAACAGGTGTAATTTACTACTTTTTTGTAACAGGTTTTAGTTTCCTTTTTTGTTAATTTTGTAATTTACTATTTTATTTTATTGATGATAATTTACTATTTTAAAAACAAAGCAATAATTTTATTTTTTGCTTACAACTTTTTTTTTCCTGTTTACAGATTGGTATGTGTATCTTTTAATAAAGTTTCAAAAAAATCAATAATTAAATAATAATATTGAAAGTTGTAAAATAAATAAATTAAAACAATAACAAAAAGAAACACATATTCTCTAAAAAGCGTGGGGTTTGTGGGGAGAAAAAATTGATTTTTTTTTTTTAACTTCAGAATTGATTAAAACTTTTTTTTTTTTTTTAACACAACTATTTATCTTGTTGTTATAAATTAAATACATAACTAAAATTTGAAATAAAATTTTGAGATATCTTGAAACTAAGGGATTAACTTTATCGATTTCAAAAAATAACCCAAAACTAGGACCGATCTAAAAAAATCTAAACATAGATAAACTAGAATGAATGGGAACTTGTAAATTCAAATCCATAACAAAATCGAATTTTGTATATGGAGAAAAACATTGTTTTTATTGATTAGTTTAGCTAATAGAAAAATTTAACAAAAAAAAAAAAAAAAAAAGTAAGTAGCACTTGTTCCAAAAAAAAGGAAAGTAAAATATTATGACAATTTTTATATTTTACAATTTCCATTATATTATGACGTCTGTTTCCACATCCCCTATATATTACACACTTTTCCCCCTTAATCAAACCATCAATACTTCTCTGCTTCTCTTAAGAATTTGCTTTTTGATTCACATAAACCCTAATTCTTAGATTTTTTTCCCGATCAACGATAATGGCGGACGCAGAGACCTTTGCTTTCCAAGCTGAGATCAACCAGTTGCTTTCCCTCATCATCAATACCTTTTACTCCAACAAGGAGATCTTCCTCCGTGAACTCATCAGTAACTCCTCCGATGTACGATCTCTCCCTCTCTGTCTTTCTATGTTTATCTTTAAGCTTAATGTGTTTGTGTATCTCCTTCGATTGATTTGACGGATCTATGTGTAGATTTAGGTTTTATTAGGGTTTAGTGTTCTTTTCGATTTGAGATTTTCGTTTGTTAATTGATGGAACCTTTTCATGTTCAAATTTGTTAGATTACTTAGTTTTTGATTGTATATATGTTGTGTGTATTTTGTTACTTATGATTGAGCTTTTTATTCTGGTGAAACAGGCTTTGGACAAGATTAGGTTCGAGTCCTTGACGGATAAGAGCAAGCTCGATGGTCAGCCTGAGCTTTTCATTCATATCATTCCGGACAAGACTAACAACACCTTGACCATTATCGATAGTGGTATTGGGATGACCAAGGCTGGTACGTAATTGATTTCATTCAAAAGCAAGTTGTACTTGATTTCATTCAAAACCATTATCTATGTGTTTGATTTGTGTTTGCTGATTCGTGTTTGTTCTATTGTACAGATTTGGTGAACAACCTTGGAACAATTGCAAGGTCTGGTACCAAGGAGTTCATGGAGGCATTGGCTGCTGGAGCTGATGTTAGCATGATTGGTCAATTTGGTGTTGGTTTCTACTCTGCTTACTTGGTTGCTGACAAGGTTGTTGTTACTACCAAGCACAACGACGATGAGCAGTATGTGTGGGAGTCTCAGGCCGGTGGATCTTTCACGGTGACCAGAGACACCTCTGGTGAGGCTCTTGGTAGAGGAACAAAGATGATCCTTTACCTCAAGGAAGACCAGATGGAGTACATTGAGGAGCGAAGGCTTAAGGATTTGGTGAAGAAGCACTCTGAGTTCATCAGCTACCCAATCTCTCTCTGGATTGAGAAGACCATTGAGAAGGAGATCTCTGATGATGAAGAGGAGGAAGAGAAGAAGGATGAGGAAGGCAAGGTTGAGGAAATTGATGAGGAGAAAGAAAAGGAGGAGAAGAAAAAGAAGAAGATTAAGGAGGTTACTCATGAGTGGGATTTGGTGAACAAACAGAAGCCTATCTGGATGAGGAAGCCAGAGGAGATCAACAAGGAGGAGTACGCTGCTTTCTACAAGAGTTTGAGCAATGATTGGGAGGAGCATTTGGCTGTGAAGCATTTCTCTGTTGAAGGACAGCTTGAGTTCAAAGCTATCCTCTTTGTTCCCAAGAGAGCTCCTTTCGATCTCTTTGACACTAAGAAGAAGCCCAACAACATCAAGCTCTATGTCCGTCGTGTCTTCATCATGGACAACTGTGAAGACATCATCCCTGATTACCTTGGGTTTGTCAAGGGTATCGTTGACTCTGAAGATCTTCCTCTCAACATCTCAAGAGAAACATTGCAGCAGAACAAGATCCTCAAGGTCATCCGCAAGAACCTTGTGAAGAAGTGTCTTGAGCTCTTCTTTGAGATTGCCGAGAACAAGGAGGACTACAACAAGTTCTATGAGGCTTTCTCTAAAAACCTGAAGCTCGGCATCCACGAGGACTCCCAAAACAGAACCAAGATTGCTGAGTTGCTCCGTTACCACTCAACCAAGAGCGGTGATGAATTGACCAGTCTCAAGGACTACGTGACAAGGATGAAGGAAGGTCAGAACGAGATCTTCTACATCACCGGTGAGAGCAAAAAGGCCGTGGAGAACTCTCCCTTCCTAGAGAAGCTCAAGAAGAAGGGTTACGAAGTCCTCTACATGGTTGACGCTATTGATGAGTATGCTATTGGTCAGCTCAAGGAATTCGAGGGAAAGAAGCTTGTCTCTGCAACCAAGGAAGGTCTGAAGCTGGAAGAGACTGATGACGAGAAGAAGAAGAAAGAAGAGCTCAAGGAGAAGTTTGAGGGACTCTGCAAAGTGATTAAGGACGTTTTGGGAGACAAGGTCGAGAAGGTTATCGTCTCTGACCGTGTGGTGGACTCACCTTGCTGTCTAGTAACAGGCGAGTATGGCTGGACTGCAAACATGGAGAGGATCATGAAAGCTCAAGCTTTGAAGGATAGCAACACGGGTGGTTACATGTCAAGCAAGAAGACAATGGAAATTAACCCAGAGAACTCGATCATGGATGAGCTGAGAAAGAGAGCTGAAGCGGACAAGAACGATAAGTCTGTGAAGGATCTTGTGCTTCTTCTCTTTGAGACCGCTCTTCTCACCTCTGGTTTCAGCCTTGATGAGCCCAACACTTTTGGAAGCAGAATCCACAGGATGTTGAAGCTTGGATTGAGCATTGAAGAGGATGATGCCGTTGAAGCTGATGCTGAGATGCCTCCGCTTGAAGATGATGCTGATGCTGAAGGTAGCAAGATGGAGGAAGTCGACTAAATATTGCACAAAGTCGACTAATATTAGCGGTGTTAAGAGTTTTGGTTCTATCGTTTTACATATCTTTGAGAATTTTTTTCTGCTGTAGTTTCTTTCTTATCTTGAAGCTTTTTCTCTGAACTCGGTTTTATGAAAAAGATTTTTTTATGCGAAAGGAACTCTGTTTCTAGCAAATCCAAGCTGATTTTTTGTCAGGTCATATAACTTAGTTATGACCATATTTTGCTAACCAGAATTACGCTAATCATATCTCACACAAAACCGTTACATACAGTGGTCATATATTAATGTAAGTATATAACAATATTAGTGTTTATTTAACTAAAATAAATTTTATTGCTGATCTTTTTAAAAATTATTTTTGCTATTACATGTTTTTAATAAAAGAAAGCTAAGAAACATATCATTATTGCTATAAACCCCACTAATTATAGTTGTTTTGAAAATAATATAGTTATTTTTTTGTAAAAGATATACATGTAACTTCAGCATTTTCATCGTTTTCTATTTTTGAAACTAATCAAAAATAATAGTAAGAAAAAAACTTTTATGAAATATATATAACTTATTTTCTCAATATCTCTTTAGTATATTGATTAATTTATGCTTCTTAAGCCATATTATTTTTAATTTAAAGCCATATATAAAATAATTATAAGAAAATTGAAACAATAATTGGCAAAAAGATGCAAATTCCAGGTTAATTGAATCAGATGCAGATACAAAATTTGTAATTATAATGAAATCGTAAAAACATTAAATGAATTAAAGAGAAAAAAAATACGACGTAGGGTGCAAAGAGGAGATTTCATCTCAACGCATGGGGGTCATATTAGAGATTTGAAGCCAAATGATTTATCGAATAAACTTTAAAAAAGTTTTTTTATAAATGTCATGGGGGTCAGTTGACCCCCCTCCTATATAACTGCCTCCGCCCCTGGTTACATAATATAGAACAATTTCTTGGCACATGGACCTAAGATTGACACACATACAAATTATATTATACTGTACCATAGAAAATATACAATTATCTATATGTAACAAACAACTATATATAAGATGATTAAAATATATGTAATGATAGAATTCTATTATAATATAATGTTGTATACGTTTATCTATACACAGTTGATAAAATTTTCCAAAATAAACCATAAATTTAAAACTTTACAAATACTCATCTTACGTAATATATTAATATATGATAGCTTGAAATAGCCAAATTAACTATAACAAACAACTGTGATGGCATATTGCCGTGCAACAGACAAGTATTTACCTAGTTTACATGTTATTACATGATATTTTGTTGAAATTATTTTTGAATTTTAATAATTAAAATACTAATTTTTGTAGTTTTTTCTAATTTTTTTTAATTTTATATAGTTTAGAGTTATAATCTATTATTTTTCTTCCTTACAATAAACAAGAGAATTAATTGTTTTATTGTAGAGTTTCTACAAAGTTGTTTTAAATAGCATTTTTAGTTAATATTTATGTTGAAGACTATAAATTGTTTAAAACAATTATCATTAGTTCTCATTAATTATTTACATATGATTTATATTTAAATCGCTAAAAATATGATTATCATGTGTTTAATTCAACTTTAAAAGCACATTAACATCAATCAATCATTAATAGATCGAATGAGCTTGATGTTTTAGTTGGTCTTATAAATTAATTTCCCCGATAAACAAAAACAAATTCTCTCCGACCAGATAAAACATTACATGGTGATGCTTCAAACTAAAGTTAGCTTCATTACATCTAACAATTTCGACATTTCTGTGATCGAAGCTCGAAGTTAAATCAAACATAGTTTCTTTGGATTTTAGCTATCGTTTCCAAGGCAAATCTCTCATATTTTTTTAACCATAAAAAATAATCTTTTATACTCTTTTTATTCTTTCAAACCAATTAATCTTTTCCTATGAGGAGATTTTAGTTATTTGTGTGAGCATAGTTATGAAAACATGTAGACAATAATTGAAACCCAAATGTAAAAGGTCCAAATTTAAAGTTTTTGTGGTTTAAAGCATAAAATTGATTTTCAAACAATATTCATGTAAAAAATAATGTATAAAAAATAAAAACTAAATCATATTAATGAAATATTCTTATTGAAAGAGAAAAAAGCTGAAGAGAGTGCGTGAAGTATGGTTGTTGGGTTGAGTTGGCTTTTAGAAGCATTATTTGATCTTGAAGTTGAGTTTGTGTCTAGTATGGCTGAAGATAAGATGAAGAGTAAAAACTGTTTTTTCAAAATGAAAAGTGTTTGGTAGTATATATTTCTTGGAGAAAGAGATAGTCTACATAGAGCGTGAAGAACTTTTAGAAGAAGTTTCTTATTTCAGTCTTGTAAAGAAAAACAAGAAGAATGGTCTTCCATCTCGTTTATATGATTTATTTTTTATACGCTAAAAATATGATTGATCATGTGTTTTATTCAATTTTAAAAGCACATTAACATTAATCAATCATTAATAGATCTAATGTGCTTGATGTTTTAGTTGGTCTTATAAATTAATTTCACCGATAAATGAATTTTTTTTTCTCCGGCGAGATAAAACATTACATGGTGAGGCTTCAAGCTAAAGTTGGCTTCATTACATCTAACAATTTCGACATTTTTATGTACGAAACTTGTAGTTATATCAAGCTTAGTTTCTTTGAATTTTAACTATCGTTTCCAAGGCAAATCTCTCATATTTTTTAACCATAGAAAAATAATCTTTTATACTCTTTTTATTCTTTCAAACCAATTAATCTTTTTTCTATGAGGAGATTTTAGTTATTTGTGTGAATATAGTTATGAAAACATGTAGACAATAATTGAAACCTAAATGTGAAAGGTCCAAACTTAAACTTTTTTGTGGTTTAAAGCATAAAATTAATTTTCAAAAATATATATGTCAAAATGATGTATATAAAATAAAAACTAAATCATATTAATGAAATATTCCTTTGAAAGATAAAAAAGCTGAAGAGACGGCATGAAGTATGGCTATTGAGTTGAGTTGGCTTTAGAAGCACTGTTTGATCTTGAAGTTGAGTTTGCGTCTAGTATGGCCGAAGATAAGATGAAGAGTAAAAGTTGCTTTTTCTAAATGAAAAGCGCTCCTTGGAGAAAGAGATAGTCTACATGGAGCGTGAAGAACTTTTAGAAGAGGTTTCTTATTTCAGTCTTGTGTAGCAAAACAAGAAGAATGGTCTTCCTTCTCCTCAAGAAAGAACATGGAAGTCATTGAAGCATAAATGAGTCATTCTTCCATTGCCTTACTACAAACACAATGTTCCCCTCATCTACAATGGATGGGAAACTTGATTGGCAAGTCACTTCCTTTTGTATTAATGTAGGGTTCTTGGTGAGGGAAAATCGCTAATTCTTCAATTAGGTTTTTTTTCCCTTTTCTCACCTCTTCTTCTTTTTGGAAGAACATTATTCATGTCTCTGCTTCTCAACCATCCCCCGAAGCTCTGCTTTCGTATACCCTTGTTGGTAAGATCATCTCCTCTTCTCTCTAATGGCGTCTCATCGAAGATCCACTTTTTGTCATCATGTAAGTTGATTCTTGTGGAGCTGATCTCGGAAAACTCGTCATTAGGAGGGCTGGTGACATCACTCAGTTTTGACTAGTTTTGCTTACAAGTCACATATGAAATGACTAGTTTTGCTTGCAATCTAGAAATCCATTGAATTAATATTAAAAGCTAACTCTAATAACCAAAACACAGAGATTGAAGCAAATCTTTTTAATTGGATTAATAAATAAACTGAAAAACTTTACATTACCATAACATCAAGATGCAAAAGTTGTATCTACAGATAGACCGAGCGAAATCAAAAAGGACAAAAACCAAACTAAAAAGAAGAATTTTGCTTCACAAAAAAAGCTCAATAAAAAATAAAATGAGTTCAGAGATTTAGAAATGTAACAAATAAAGAACCATAACGAAAGAACAACCTTCAACAATACAATGATGTCTTGCCGCTGCTTGCTTTTGCTTTTGCTTTTTCAGGTATCTTCAACCTGAGAATGGAACACAAAGCTTGGAAACGTAGTCGTGATATCCCTGCAGAGCAAGCACACAACAGGATCACGACCTTTATTACATATCATGGAGAATAGAAGAAAGAGAAACCAGAGAAGGAATTTGGTTGAATAGATTCAATCCTGGTTATATAAATAGAAAGATTTGGAACTCACTTGAGATATTGAAGAGTCATGTTCTTCAGAAGGCTGGGATGTCTAAGAACAAGGCTTCTCCACTCTTCCTTATCGATCTTTCCATCGTGTTTTGTGTCTGCTTCCTCAAACGTCTGAAACATTCAAAACTCGGGAAATTACTTTCAAAGAAAAAATATAGGGTGAAGAGGAAAAAAAGTAAGTAACTTACCTTGTCGATTATATCCTCAATGACAGTATCCTTCAAATTCATTCCAGATTCAGCAAGCGTAGCGACAACCATTTGTTTCACCTGGACAAATGATGGACGAAAATGTCAGTGAGGATAATAAAGCGCACTTCTACAAGGTTATATATGAAGCTATTTGAAGATATGGAAGCTTTACCTCTTGCCGTTCGATAAACCCTTGCTGTTTAAGATCATATAGCTGAAATGAAACTGCAAAAAAATAGTATATATCATTAATGTGTTATCCCAATCTTGTTTTTGAGATACAAGCTAAAAGGGACGTACAGTGAATTTTGTCATCTATAGGCGCATTTGGGTGAAAGACGGAGAGAGCACGAGCAAATTCCTCAAACCCCAGTATTCCATTGTGCTTTGTATCAAACAAATCGAAAACCTAGAAACAAAATCACATATTTCAGCATTTCTTCTAAACTTGATCTTGACAAAAATGGGTTTAAGAACACTTATAATGTGAAGAAAGAAACATTACCCGATCTGCAAACAAACTCTCTTTTTTATTTGTCTTAAACAAAGCCAACTGAAACTCTTCCTGATACAAACAAGAGATGAGTAAATTAGACAGATTGTTAGATCAATCACTAAAGCTTTACCAAATGAGGAAGAAGATCAAACAAGTTAGAGTTATACCTTGTTTATTAGCCCATCATCAATCACGGCACTGCTGATTTTCTTAAAAAGCTCATAAAGAGCTTCTATTTCACTCACACTAACTGCATTCCAAAACCAAATTCAATCATCAATAGTCTTCAGAAGAAATATTTTTGCATTCCTCAAATGGTATTGCATCGAATCTTATAACCGGAAAAAAAAAAAAAAAAAAAGAGTAGAGAAGGTGATAGGGCATACAAACAGTGTCTCTTGCAAGCAATTCAGGATCTCCAAGGCCACCAGATTGTTTATACAAATCAAGATCAAAACACCCTAAAACAGAGGTGCATAAATGCTTGATACCGTCAACGCACTGCGACATGATATATCTTAAGCAGCAAATCAAAACTCTCCATGCCTGCATATAAAACATTGTGAACTTGTTTTGCTAATTTCAAAAAACAGCTCTACAGAAGCAAGCATATGAAGAACACTGTACCTTTCAACCATTTCCTAGTGTTTTTTGCTGAGAAAGGATGAGACTTTGCGAGAGTATCTGTAACACAAGTTGCAAAATTCAGAGTAATCTAAATAAGTCAGTCAATATAGGCAACACAAACATTGCTTAGAAACTGAAGTCATTATCATGATTTTACTATTCAGATGATTCAGTTATGTCCACATAATATATACAATATTGAAGAAGATAAGAAAATTAATGGAGAATCTAAAGACTTAATCAAAGCTCATTAACCAAATTTTAATCTTAAACATCACAATTTATGGACACACAAAATTAATAAAATCCATCAGAAACAAACCCAAATTGGGAAATTTGAATTTATACATTAATGAACTCAAGGATTACACAATCAATTACAGGTTCTGAGAAACAAAACCCGATCTAGATCCCCAAAAATCGTCCTAATGGATTCGTGAATCGCAGATTCAACAGAGATAGAAGAATCTTGATATGTAAGTGAACTCAAAATGAGTAGAATGGATTTGCGTATACGAAAATTTACCGATTACGTTGATTCTCAATCTCAAGTCGGCTCTGGTTGTTGAAGCTGAGCGAGGAAGACGGAGACGATTTGTTGTAAAGCAGAGGAGAGAGTTGGAAAACAAATTAAAACCTGAAGAATCTTTTTAAATATCTCAACAAACAACAAAAACTCAATCTTTTTGCATTATTACAAATTAAATCCTGAAAAATCTGCTCAAATCGTCGTCGTTTTATTCTTCAAAATACGGTTCGATTTGATTTTCGTTCCGGTTAAGTAAAACTCGAGCTGAATTGAACCGGACATAAATTTGAATTTCACATTCACCCATAGAATATATGATCTATTGTGCTATTGGAGAATTTAAGTTTTCAAAAAATCTTCAAATTAGTACATTTTTTACGATGTTAAATGCAAAATAATCATACAAAATCAAAGATAATATGTGATATAGCCATTTTTTTCTATTGTCAAATTTTAAATTTTTGACAAGTAACATATAAAATCGAACCTCCCGAAATGATAAGTTCAATTATATCTTCAGAAATTTTAAAAATAATGTGATCATCAAAACGTTTACAATATATATAAATTTGCAAAAATATATTATATTGCGTATTATTTCTGACTTCGTAAAATTATTTTATATTTTCTTTATATAAAATGTAGACAGAAAAATTCATTTCAAGTATTTTTGAAGCATATAAAATGTGTATGTAATAAATGCTTAAATTTGAATCAAATTGGTGAAAATTAGATAAAAGTTTACCTTGAATCGGGTTAAGCCGATTTCAAGCGGTTTAGTAATACAGACCAATGTCTTTTTCGATAAAAATTATTGAACAATGTCAAAAGAAGAAGTAGAAGAAACAAACAAATAACAAAACCGACAGTTATTATACCGAACAAATCCAGTAACCGGGTTTACTGAGCCTTGAGGGAGTCACTAAACCGGCTCGACTTGGACGACAATAAAACAGCGAGGTTCGACCCAATAGACCCGGCACGTGTCAACGAATCAACGCGGTGATACCTGCACCTGAAAGAACCGGCGTGTGTCGTCGGAGAACATAAACAATTTAGCCTCGTAGATTTACCGGAGGACGATCTCCAACGTTTTAAACTAGGTGAGTTATTGTCTTGGCTCTTCGATTCAACGGTAGAGCTACCGGAGGGTTTAGGGTTGATCTTGGCTAAACTTGTGGAATACTTTTCTTGTGCCTTAGGTTGTCCGAGATTTAGGGTTGAAGGGTTTTCTTTCGTCATGGTTTTGACGAACGTAAATAAGAATGAATTTGTGTTGTTGTTTCTTGCTAATGAATCAAAAGGTAATTTCTATAGTGACTTTTGTTATGAAGGTAAAGAATGATTTGTGTTGTTTCTTGCTAATGAATCCAAAAGGTCATTTATAATAGTGACTTGTGAGAGAAGGCAGCTAAAAATAGTCGTTGGATGTTGTTGACAAACTGCTTTTTTAAGTTATTGGTGGTTAGTATTCTAGAAAAGAGTTATTGTAAATTAGTAGAAAATATTTGACTTGGAGGTTTTATTCTTCTTTTTATGGTTTACACATTTTGTGCAAGGACAAATATTATGACTTTTCAACCAATTAGGAACATACTTAGTTGTGTTAGTGCCAATTGAGAATCTAGAACAGTCTAATTTAAAGATTCTGTAACCAAAAAAAAACATCTGATTGTTTTTGTTTGGTTTGTGCCTATTTTAGGTTTTGACAGACTCAAAGGCTTAAAATTCAAACTCTAAATTAAACACCCTAAGACTTACTTATATAGCTGAAGTCAAAACCATCTCAAAGACTCCAACTATTTAGATGCCATGTCCAAAACTTTTATACTTATGAGATATAGTTAATGCTATAAAAATATTTCTTTTAAGAAAACCGACATCCTAATTGATAGTTAATGAAGTAATGTTTGGGTTTTCAGTTTTAAATTGCAAAAAAAAAAATTGAACATATAAAAAAATATATACATCAAGATATGTAAATGAGACGAGAGAAAAAACAAAATATGTAGTATAAACACTATATTAAGATTCTATAAAGTTGTTGCCATTGTGATTTGCATCATCTACTCACAATGTACATAACGATTACTGGTGAGCTCTTTATGTACAAAAAATTTGACACTCACACAAGTAATCGACTTTGCTTCAATCCAAAACTAAAAAAAAAAAAAACTGAGAAAGAAAAAAATTATATTGAGCTTTTGTTGCTTTTAGGGTATTTGCTTTGTCATCTTGGAAGATCTTGTTTGCAGAGAGGACAACAAGAGATGATACGAAGCCATTGATCTACACACTTTGAGTGAAACTTATGTGAACATGGAAGCTTCCTTACTTCTTCTTTGTCTTTATACTTTGCCAAACATATACAACACTCCTGCAAAACCAAATCAAAACTCAAAATCTAAGTCCTTTTCAATCATAAACGAGACTAATAGACAACATTCGACATCAGATTCCCTTAGTGGATCAAAACAGAGCTATCACAGATTAAACCTTATGGTCCAAGAAAACTTGTGGATTTGGCTTGAATTGAGAGTAAAAGAATTAGGACTTACTGGATCATCAGTTACAGTAGCTGAATCTGAATCAGAATCAGAAGCACTATCGTCGATTCGTTTGAATTTCCAGCTAGGGAGACTAGAGATTTGGTCATCTGATGCTGCTCTGTCTGAGGATCCCATGTTCATGTTATATCCAAGGAGGCTACTTATGAGAGGAACAAGGCAACAGAGGAAGAGGAAGAGAAGAAAGGGAAAGGAATAGCAGATAGCGTTCCAAGCTAAAAGAGAGACGCAGAGAACGTGAAGCTTGGGAGCATGGTGGAAAGAACCAAACCTAGAATCGAACACCCAAACATTTCCAATCACAAACCAAATCGCAAAGAAAAGCTCTAGCGACGTTCTGCATTTGTTCATCAAGTGAGAGGACCTGCAAACATAGAGCAATATCAGGATCTTGTAAAGGTTTTGGATTCATAATCGACAAAAGATAAAGATTTTTGAGTGTTACCTAGTTTCTTCTCTGCCTCTCTGTTGCTGCTCAACATCGCCAAGGACAAACCCATTTCCTTGGTTAATGTCTAGTTGACGATACCGACCATATAACAGCATGAGATTCAAAAGACATCCCACATCGTATCCTGTGATCCATAGCCTCACTGGCCAAATTGGTCTCTCTTCTTTGGAGATAGCTAGAGTGAATGTTATCACAGTGAGCTGAACAAGTAGAGCAATGAGCTCAGACATCATCCAAGTGCTAGAATTGAAAGGATTAGACCCAAGGTCAGATCTTGAACCGTTCTGGTAGTGAAACACTCTTCTCAAGAAGATGAACCATCTAGCTCTAGATACCTTCATAGCCAGCCTTATATAAAACGAAGATGGAGACCTCTCTTGACCATTAGCAGCAGCAACATGACTGTTATCGCCTCGCGGTGAGGAGCTTAACAAAGCAGACGATGAAATAGTGATCGTGATATTACTAGAAGATAACTCCGGCTGATTGGAATAACGTGTATTCATCGGAAATTTTTGAATCCTTCAAGATTTTAGACCTTCACAGGACAAACAAACAAAAAAAGATTGCATAGAGAGAAGAATTAAATGAGATTCTGCAACAAAGGTTTATAAGTTATGAGCACACACACATGGAACCTTAACTATATACACGAAATGATCATGAAACACACATGAAAGAAAAAAAAGAATTAAAGTCATGAAATTTCCATGACCCAACAACAATAACAAAAGAATAACACACATGAAACTTCACTGAGGAATATAATCAAATACCTTATCTGCAACCATCAAAAAGGCAAAAACTCAGCTCCGTACACGAACTCCTCGATTTCCCCAAATAAAAAGGAATCTCTTTTACAAACGGAACCTTAATTTACAACAAACCCAAATGTTTGCAACCGAAATTCAACCTCACGAACAAAGGGAATTGAATTTGAGTGTGAAATGAGAAAACTTGAGAGGAAGATGAAGTTTCTGATATAGAAACAGAGAGGAAGAAGGTGTAGTGATTATGTCAGAGAAGGTGAAGTTGGGCGAGAGATGGCGACCAATAAATCAAACCATAACAAAAAGGAATCTTTATTTGTTAATGCTTTGGTTTGAAGAATCAAAGAGAAGAAGAAGAAGAAGATATAGAAGATAACGGTTGGCCTAATCTAACACCTGAGGTTTTGTTTATGAAGCAATGTTTTTGATAGCAACTGCTACTTCCAACCGCCAAAGCAGACCCTCTTTTTCTCTCTAGAATTGTGGGCAAAGGTAAAGAGATACTTCAATTTTTGATCCTTTTTTTTTGTTTCGGAGTTTATTATTATATATATCTTTATCAAAAGAAATGGATAAGAATAACATATCTCAATGAAGTCATCATTCATTTCACCTATATAACAATCTTTTTTGTTCTAACAGAAAAATCTTCTCTTCTCTAAATATAGTAATATTGAAAAATCATCTTTTAGCTTCCTGTGGATTTACATATACTGTATATGACTTTTTGAGATTTTCATGTTATGGTAATGTTTTATTCGATATATAGTGAAAATGATTAGAAAATATTTTGATTTTAGTGGAACACGAATATTTTACTTTGTTTCATTATTTTCAGTTGAGTATATATAAGGCAGGTCAAAAGCATAAAAAGAGCATGTATCGAAGAACCAAAATTAGCTGGTGTTGATAAGAAAATTATGAAAATAAAAAAATATTATAATAAAGAGAAAAATAAGAACCGAAAAAAAAATATGATAACCAAATTTTTTTCTATTATTAAAATTTTGTATAAATTAAAATGCGTGAAATTACTAAATTTGGCAATACAATTGAAAAAATGGCGGGTACTATTGGAAGGAGTGGGGATGGTTGGCTAACTAATCTCAACCAGAAGATTTTTCTATCATCTAAACGTTATGGAGCCCATTCTCTCTTTTTCCACGTTGTTTTCCTCATTTTTATTTTATTTTGTCGGATTATATATAGAATAGTGGTCAAGGATATACTATAAGATAAACCAATTTTGAATGAAATTTATAAATTCAAATTTCTAGAACGTTCCGTTGATGTCGGAGGTCTTTGGTCAAGTAATTCTATGTTCTGGTTCATGCTCGGATAGATCGCGGAGTTGACATTTTAGGTTGGTGTAGAATGTGAGGTATAAAACAAATTACTAATAAAACCTTTTAATAAATATGACAATTCAAATATTCTATTGTTTGTGGAGTTTGAAAAATACACCTTGTTATTGATAAAATGTTAAATTTTGTCAAGTGTTTCATATGTTTACAAGTAACATATGTCAGATATTATGTGTTAACATGTACTAGTAGTTTTTCTAATCTATAGTATTTTCGTTGGTCTCTCATTCTAACGTTTTGACTTCTTATAACTTTTTTGAATATAGATAAGAAAATATTCTGTTGTTTGTTGCGTTCTTAAAAAGTACACATTTTCATGGACGTTAAATTTGTCAATATTTGTCAAATATATGTACTACTAGTCGAAACGAAGATTTTTATAAATTTGCTTATTTGTACTTTCGCTGGTCTATCATTCTAACCTTTTGACCTCTTAAGTTGTAATTTCCGAATTCCGAGACTAGTAAATAGCGAATAAGCTATATTGCCATGTATAGTATATTCTTAAAATAGTAAGTATTTAAACAGGTGACACTGACAACACAAAAATCCAAATGGTATTTTCCAACTTTATCTAAAACCTTTATAGTTGTCAACTAGTAAAACGAAACAGAGGATACTTTTCTAGATTTGTCGTAATGAACCCATTACGCAATGGTGATTAAACAATTAAAACACTAGTAACAAAAAGACTTGTATACTCTGTGATCTTATAATAAGGATAATTTAATTAAAATATTATTTCATGACGTTATTTAAATTTCATTTTAGACCATGTATTTGCATACATATGTCGGCCTCGTCGACCATTCGGGGACCAATGGCGGGATATAACTTAACGAACATGATTACTTTAAACAAGAGAAAATCTCCATCACTCAACATTGACCAATTATTTATTTGTGGAAAGAAAGGAAAATCCAAAAAACAACATCAAATCATGACACGTCACACGAGCACAAGACACGTGGATTATTATTAGCTTGAAGTCGCATTATCAGTTTCTGTAACACGGCTCTGACCCGCTTCTTTGGTACTTCCGACATCACTTACACTTACGTACCCGTATTTATTATAATTTGATACTACTAGTTACTACAATTTACTGCACATACTCTTATTTGATTGGGCTTAGTTGTCATAATAACATCATTTGTATAAGCTAGAGATGGTTTGATTGGTATTGGGCTTTAAGCTCTCTTAACTACTGTATAACACCATTTGTTTTGTTTTGTTAAGTAAGAATATTTATATTTCATGTTTATAAACATATACTTTTACAAAAAAAATACAACAGATTATTAACATTTTCGTCAGCTCAACTCTAATTCAAATGCTAATTCCATAAGTTATTTGTAAAACCTAAAGTTTAAAAGAAAAACGAATATGGCAAAGAAATTTACAAGGTTTCCCAAAAGAATCAGAACTCATACAATAATACAACAGTGACAACAAGAAATTGAAATTTACTGCTACACATTTCTCTCCACACTATAAATTACAATCCACACAAAACACACACTTCAATCAACACTTGAGTCTCTCTACTAATCTACATGAATCTTCTTCCAAGACAAAGCAGCCACGGCAAAAGCACTTGAAGCTCCTATTAAAGAAACCAATAACAACTAATTGATCTTCTTTGGCTCATTCAGAACAAACTCTGCATACAGATCCTTCAAAGCAATCACCACCGTCGTTATCAACGGCCCCATTATCGCTCCCTGCAACAACAAAATACCCGAAAAAAACATTACAAAATCGCCAATTTTTGTTCCAAATTTCATAAAGACCCAATCCTTTAATTTTCTTACCTCTAGAGCAGAAGGAAACAGAGTGACTCCACCAATAATACTTAGTCCAGTAAGGTAAGCATTGGACCCAGGAATGTCATCTTGAATCTCTGAAGCACCATACTCCATTAGCACAAGATGAGTCACAGATAAAATCACTGCAACAATATATCTTCCTTCTAGCACGAGCTGCAAAGCCGCTGGGATTGTCGCGAACCAGTAAGGGAAAATCGGTAACAGAGCGCTGATGAAGGCAAGAACGGTTGACATGTAAAGGAAATGTATATTGTATAGTCTAAACAATAGCCAAGTGAGACATCCTTGGAAGAAGGCGATTTCCGCTGTTGCTAAAAGCACGCCGGATATCGCTAAGTCTAAGACTTCGACACATCTGTTTCTAGCGCTTGCGTTGATCGGGAGCATGTTCATGACTTGCTCAGTCACACCGCCTGATTCTGATGTGATAAGAATGTATAAAACCCAAATGAAAATCATTAGCTGAGAGATAAAGTTGAAAAACTCTGCTGCTCCTGAGATTATCAAGTTTCCAATAGAGAAAACGAACTTAGCACCGCCTCCAACAACCGATGCGCTGCTCGAGAAAACCCGTTGCGATACATCCATTCCTTTAACAGCAAAGCCTTTAGCTTTCTCTACTAAATCTTCTCTAGTGATAATAAGCTCCCTGAAGATCACATCAACCTCCGAGTATATCTGACTCCACTCTCGATTCTTAACCCGAGTCCTCAAACTCATGAGCTTCTCTGTATAAGGAGACGGAGTTATAAGCGCCGTGGAAGGCGTCGACGTGTTCTGAGGATGCCCGATCACAAAATGCTTAATCCCAGTGACTAACTCCGTCATATTATACTGCATTGCCAAACTATCAATCTGCTCAGAAACCGTTTCATAAAACTTCGTTGTATACATATCAACCATTCCCGGAACATCATTCTCATCCATCCATTGCTTGATCCCAATCTTCTCAGCGTAATTACTCTCTTCAACATGAGATTTCAGAGAATAAACAGCATCTTTCCCTTCAACACCAATCTTATACGAGAAGAAGATGACACCAGTCAAAGATCCAACAATCATGAGCACAATCAAACCAATAGCAACTATAGTATTCAATCTCGTCATTATCCCTCTAGTGAAATAAGCAGTGAAATGGCTTCTCCTAAAACTATTACTCCTCAGAGAAGAGACCGCAGAGAGAGACGAATCAACATTCTTGGAACTAAACAAAAACCCTAAAGAGAGAATGACAAGAGACCCAATTCCACCAATCCTCTCATAAGCAATGACAAAGACACCAAAAGAGACTAACCATTTAACCAGTTTAGAAAACCCAGTATCGTTCTTCTTCCTCGTTCTCTTAGGTTTCGATCTCCTAAGAAAAACCCTAAAGCAGACGTTTTTAATATCCACAATCGACCCGATGAAAACATTGAAGACAGAAACAGGAACAGCGAGAACAACTTCCGTAAGCCCTAATTTCAAAGGCTCGCTCCAGAAATCAACAAGGGTTTCTTGAATACCTCGTAAAGGAATCGAACAGAGAATCGCCCATTGAATCGGTCTTAGATACTCTTGTAATAGCTTTCCGACGAAATACAGAACACAAATGGCGAAAGCGAGACCAGCGTGAGCCATTGCTATGTACATAGCGAGACGGGCTTGGGAATCAACGGTTGATAAAGATGTTTTGCTTGATGATCCATCGCCGGAAGGTTTACGCGGTGGCGATGAAGAAGAAGAAGACGGAGGGTCTTGAGGTTTACGAGATGAAGCGGAACGAAACATCTCTTGCCACGCGAGATTTGTGGGGATCGATGATTTCGTCTCCGAATCGTACGGGACCAATTCCATCGATCAATCTCTGTCTCCCTCCAAGAGCCGATTTTTTGAAAATCTTTGAAAAGAAGGTTTTTTGTTTGTTTGGGGGTTTGTTTTGCCTTGAAGCTGTAAGAAGAAACAGAGAAAGAGATGTTTCAGATTTTTATTTATTTATTTATTTATTATTCTCAAATCTCAGATGATAATTGAATGTTTTATGATTGGGACATTAATGGAGGAGACAGAAAAGAGAAACTATCTTAGTTTAACTTTAAAATGACGGAAATGCCCTAACCGACGACTAATTGATGGGTCTATTCCTGGAATTAAAATCAGTAATTTGAGACATAATTTTTTTTATGAAACTTTATTGATGTTTTTGCTATAAGTAAATTAGACCGATACAAATTGTCAACTAAAAGAATGTCACATGCCTAGAACATGCATGACACAACAAAGCCAGATAATTAACGCAAGTCACAAACTCACAATCTAACACGTTCTCCTGTCTCTGTGATTATTGTAAGATCGACAGATTTATTTCTTCTATTCCAAAACAAGCACTCGATTAATATTTACTTACACGTGATTACCATTTTCTTACTATTTTATTTTATGGCACGAAGTTCCATTTCTTGATTATAAATTTTTAATATTACCGTACCAGAACGTTGACCCAAGTTTTCTATCAGGAAATTTGTTAGGAAATGACAAATTAGTGCTTGATATCATGCATGAATCATGATCAAAAGTTGGCCCCATGTTTTTAAAAACATGGGCTAAAATTTTGGGAAAAAATTAACGAAAAAAAGATTGATGAAATAATTCTGTCAAGTACATAATAAATTCATAATACGAGAATTACGTGAATAACCTAAATTTTGTATCAACATTATTAAAAAAAATAGTGTAGAGTTTCATAAATTAATAAAATAATTTAAATTCAAACTCTAATTAAATCTAACCTCTAGACTTTAAAATCTTAACTATAAATCCGTAATGCATGGAAACATTAATTCTTCTGTAAAACAATAAACAAAACAAAATGGTCAATTGTTTAGAAAGTTCAGTATTTTAGTTAGATGAAAAAGATTTACAATAATAATTGTGTGATTTATTGAGTAATGATCGGGTTTATTCACCAGCCATCAGGCGGCTGATCGGGCCAGTTAACTAACATAAGGTCTGAATAAAAATGGGCCGAATCAATAAGGCTCGTCAATCTCAGTCTTGTGCTACATGTATTTTCACTTCTTCCACTTCCAAGTTCAAACAAATTTCGCCAAAATGGGATTACCTTTATGAACCAAAAGACGACCAGGGGACCTGACTTTATCGGTGTTAATGTTTCAATCATACTAAAATCGACAGAAATTAAAGTAGTGGATCCACAAATCTTACATTTTTATTAGAATAAGAAGTTTACTTATACAAAGAGATGATGACGTGGCCATGCAAGCTTTTTGTTTTATTACGTAGGCCCTCGGCTCCAAAAGTTTGTTGAGACTTCGAAATCTTGGAATTAAAGCTTCTCGTTTTCGAGGTCAAGCGTACATGTTAAGTCATTTTTATTCGTAAAGTGATAATAAGCTTTTTAAGTATCATCAACTTTCATCACTTATACATAAAATTCATTTAATTTACTCTTTATACGTATGACACTTAACCAAAGCTTTTGCTATTTAATCATTTGGCTAACTAACACTTCTTTCTTTCTTTCTTTTGGTAGGTTGCGGAACTAATTAACGCTACTCTTTCAAAGTTAATTTTTTTTACTGATAGTGTTATGTTTCCACAACAGTATGTTGCGTGAGGTGACGTCTATATGCTTATGACTATAAGCTAGCAGCTTAAACTATGTACAAAAATGTACAATGTCATTATTGTGATCACAAAATTGGTAGTTAGTTAATGTCATATATATATATATATATATATGTGTGTGTTTTAATTTTGTTAGGTACAGAGGCACTCTTGTAAATAAAAACTACCACTAAAATCTGAATGTTTTGTGCATTAAAAAAGAAAGAAAGATAAAACCTCGTACCGATCTGAATAATTTTTTATCAATGAAGTCACAATTTTGTACGTTGATGAAGTCAACACGTGGCAAATTACAAACTCGACAATTTCCTCAAGAGAAACAAAAAAAATCCCTGAAAAATTCCTCAAAATTTTCTTAATTTTCGAGATAAATTGATTTAAAATAAAATAAAACAGAAAGATACGCAATGAAACTGCGTTTTCAAGCAAACTGCTAAATTTCTATCTTTTTTTCTCTCTCTCTCTCTCTCTATAAGGGCTCTGCTTCTTGTACAACAGCCGAAACAATTATACCATGACATTAAAATCCAGATTTTTTTCAGTCATTTTCGTATTATTTGTTTAAAAGTAAAGTTTTTCTTCCATCAAAATGGAAAATGTGATCTGGTTTTTTTCTTAGAAGATATTAAAACAATCGGAGAGAGGATTGCAAATTTTTTATTTTTGTTAATTTGCTGTGTGATGGGTCTGGTTGATTCTTTGTTAGGAAAAGATGCAAGAAAATTTCTCAAAAGGAAAGATAGTGATGCTGCAGAAGCAGGTACGTCATTATTATAACAACAATTCATGAATCTGCCTCCATATTCTTCATTTGATTTGCCTCATCATAATTCAGATTTCTCATGATCAAAAATGATGCTTTATTTATTCCCACGTTGTCTCTGTTCTTCACCGTTTAAGTTAAATGGTTTTGATCGGATCTTTAATGGTTTTGATCGGACCTTTAGGCTTTTTTGATCTGTTTGTGAATTTGTAGGACGAGCTTTGGAAGAACTCAGAAGTTCTTTGTACAATGAGCTTAAAACATCAGAAGGAGCTAAAAGGCAACAACAGAGATTTTGTGGCCCTGTTGTTGCAATGTCCTTTAATTTCGTTGTTGCTGTTGGAATCATCCTTGCCAATAAATTAGTAATTTGGTTTCTTCAATCTCAAATTCTTCTTTCTCTTTTTTTTATTTACCATGTGAATGTAATTGTAAGGTTGAATTGTGCAGGTGATGGGAAGAGTTGGATTCAATTTCCCAATCTTTCTAACATTGATTCATTATACCGTGGCTTGGATTCTTTTAGCTTTCTTCAAGTCTCTCTCTTTGCTTCCAATGTCTCCTCCATCAAAGACAACACCTTTCTCATCTCTTTTCTCTCTTGGAGCTGTCATGGCCTTTGCTTCTGGACTCGCTAATACCAGTCTCAAACACAATAGGTTCATAGCTCAATCGCTAAAGTTTGAATCAAGATTCATAGCTTAAGCTTGAAAGCTTTTGTTCTTCTTTGTTTCCAGCGTTGGATTCTATCAAATGGCTAAGATCGCAGTTACACCAACGATTGTTCTTGCCGAGTTTGTTCTCTTCAAGAAAACCATTTCTTCCACAAAGGTTTCGCTTATATCTTTTATGACATGTCAACAAAACAATCAAGAATTCATTACATGTTTTTGGTGCTTACTCTGTTTTTGCAATTTGTCCTCTTACAGGTCATGGCATTAGCTGTAGTATCTCTAGGTGTGGCAATCGCGACAGTGACGGATCTAGAATTTAATTTGTTTGGTGCATTAGTTGCTGTTGCTTGGATTATTCCAAGTGCCATTAACAAAATACTCTGGTCTAATCTTCAGCAACAAGCTAATTGGACTGCCCTAGCGTAAGAAATAAGAATCTCTCTCTTTTACTTTTACTTGAGGTGTAAGCAATACAAGTCTCTTAAAATAAAGGCTTTATTGAATGTAGATTGATGTGGAAGACAACACCGTTTACTGTCTTCTTCTTGTTGGCTCTCATGCCATGGCTTGACCCACCTGGAGTTTTGCTTTTCAAATGGGATTTAACTAACTCTTCCGCAATCCTCATCTCGGCTCTTCTCGGCTTTCTTCTCCAATGGTCTGGTGCACTCGCTCTCGGGTTAGTCTTTTTGTTCTCTTGCTTTGGTTGGAAGTTCAGTCTTGAGGTTATAAAATGCTAACTAAATTTGTTGTTTCTTACAGGGCAACATCAGCAACATCTCATGTAGTATTAGGGCAATTCAAGACATGTGTGATCTTGCTTGGAGGTTACGTTATCTTCGGCTCTGACCCTGGTTTCATCAGCATCTGCGGCGCTATCGCAGCTCTTGGAGGCATGTCTGTCTACACGTGGCTCAATCTTCCGGGGAAATCCATCGATCACATGTCAAACAAGCAGCTGCCAAAGCAAAACGTCACCGTTTCAAAACCTAAAGCCGAGGCTGACGACGGAGGAGGAGAGACCGGAGTAACCGTAGTTTCTGTTGACCCACTTCTCTCCAAGACGATAACTGCAAATATCGTATAGTTTTACAATTTGATTAGATTGCCAAAGAGAAAAAAAATGAGTTTTACTTTTTCTTCTTCAGGTTTTAGTTTGTAAAATTGGTTCAGTTTTGATATCAAATTAGTGTAGTAAAGTATACTAATAAAAATATTTTGATATCATAATGTGACAAGAGGGCTTGGTGGGTTTATTTGTACGATAATGAAATAGATGGTGTAGTTTAGAAGTAATGTAAAACTTGATGTGTATTTTTTTTTTTGTCGTCACTTGATGTGTATTATGAGGTGCAATTAGTAAATATAATAAACCTTTTTGACTTTTTCTATAATTTCAAAAACTTTAATGTAGTAAAGTGAAAACTTGTGGGGAATAGGGTTTTCGGTGATAAAATCGGGCTGACCCGAACCCGGTTTAGTGCGAGATTCCACTGTCCGTCGTTAACAAAGGAGCTAAATCTCAGAACGATTTCTCGATTTGCTTTTGCGACATTATAATTTTCCTTTCAATTGACTCAGTGAGTCGCCGATCGAGTTAGAAATGGGAATGGGAAGTAACGGAGAATTGAAGTATGAGATCTCCCAGAACGCGTACATCAAACTCGTTCTTCACTCGCTGCGACACAAGACGGCGGCGGTCAACGGAGTCCTCGTCGGTAGAATCAGCCCTAAGGACGACGGAGTTGTAGAGATCTCAGATTCTGTGCCGCTCTTTCACTCTAACCTCGCTCTCCTTCCTCCTCTCGAGATCTCCCTCATCATGGTTCGTATCTCTTCTTATTCGAATCGATTTGATTTTACGAGCTTTGAAATTGAATTTTGAAAGAGATTATGATCTGATTGCATTGGTATGTATATTGAATTACGAATTCTGGAAATTTTTAGTTCGTGTACTAAGCTTGAGCTGCATATGTTATTATTAGCTTGTTCTTAGTTTTCTATATGTTTGCTTGATTCTCAGTGAAGTCTTATTGTTGTTTCTATATTAACATAGAAATTTCAGATCTTTATGTGTTTGTTCTGTAGCTTTGTTTGTACCTATATCCTTTAAAGAAAAACTTACGGATTCAGGTATATTTTTTGTTGTGGTAGATAGAGGAGCATTATGTGGCTCAAGGTTTAAGTATTGTTGGATACTTTCATGCAAACGAGAGGTTTGATGACGTTGAGCTCTGTGGTGTGGCTAAAAACATTGGTGATCACATTTCTCGCTATTTCCCTCAGGCACCAATTCTCTTGGTAATTAAATGTCTTATCCTTTACTTTCAAATGCAGCATTTTCGTTTAACTATCTTATGTTTTGTCCCTTTATGCTGTTTGTAGTTGAACAACAAAAAGCTTGAAGCCTTATCAAAGGGTAAAGAGCGAAGCCCTGTGATGCAGGTTGGTATTTCTAATCATGAAAATGCTTTGAAAAGCTTAGGAGAATATGAATATGAGATTGAGAAGTTAGTCAATTTAGTATTTAATATATATCAAGGCCACTCTACACCAGTATAGCTTCTTGGTATTTGAAAATATGGTTTTGGTATATTGTTATGCTCAATATAAGATCAAGAGAAAATAGTGAAAGACTGAGACACTCAAATTTTGTTGTATATGCTAATTTATGGTTACTCCAGGCTCTTGTCTCAACTTTGCATCCTAAGCAAATACTGTAAATTTATAAGATATACATGACTATACTAGCTAATTAAAGTTCACACTGTTTGCTTGAATTGTGCTACCAACCTTCTTGACACCAAGCTTATATGGTCTATGTAATAAACCCTTTCTCGCCCTTTTCTTTTGGTACTTTCTGCTTGATGCAGTTTCTCTGCAGCTGTTAAACTCCTATTTGTCACTTTTTACGGATTTAGTGATAGTGTATGTTGTATGTATATGCTAGCTCTGTGTGAAGGATGCTTCTAAGAACTGGAGAGTAGTTGGAGCAGATGGAGGAAGCAAGCTACTCTTAAAAGAGCCATCGGCCAATGTAGTTTTGTCAGATTACATTTCATCTGAGAAATGGAAGGACGTCACAGATGTTGATGATCATCTTGATGATGTAACAAAGTAAGTTAAATACACGAACTGAAACAAAAAAAAAGAAGCTAGAACCTTTATGTACCAGATGGTAATATCTCACTCATATTCACTGTAATTGCAGGGACTGGCTAAACCCTGGACTTTTCAACTGAAGATGGGTATGCGACATAGCTAAACTAGACTTTTGCTTTCATCATCTTCTGTCGAAAAACAAAAAAGTTCTCGGAGACCATTGTTTAAAATTTCCCTTGAATCTTGTTAAAGTATTATCCAGCTATGCAACAGAGCTCAAATTACTTTTAATTGGTACACATCTTAAACCTTAGTTATATCATTTGAATGATATCTTTTGGAGCTTGTTACATTTTGATTATATAGTTGGAATGAAGAAAGCTCTACTTTATTTGGCTACTGTTCTTATACTTACAAAGGGAATAGTTAAATACTGAAGAACATGAAACCAAATCTAGTGCTTTACATTGTTTGAGTCCCTTAACTTGGAGGGTTTTACACAGATATAAGGTTACCGAAGCCATCAACAGTTACCCCTTTCAGGACAACGTTGCATCTACTTCAATTCTTAAAACACGGGACAACCTTCAACAACAACACCTTTGGCTAGAGGGCAATGCGCTAGAGGGCAATGGTCTGAATTCTCAAGCCCCCACCAATCAGGTAAGCTTATATCATTGTTCTGGAATGCGAAGAATATCAACACTCCCATAATCGCAGTACCTGCATCAAGCGCCGCAGAGAGGATGTAATTGTGCCTCGCCCACCAAGTTTTGAACCTCCTGAAGATGTAGTAGTTGAACACAACCCCAACGATGGCCCAGGACCAGTAATGCACAGCCTTAGCTTGTGGCATGGCGCTTACTGCAGAGAAGATCAAGGGAACATGGATCTGTTTTAGCCATTTCTTCTCTGGGAACTTCTTCGATAGGTACCAGAAGGGAACTGGAGCGAGGAGACCGATAAGGAAGAACCAGTTCATCCCGGGATAGATACCTTCTTTGGTAAACATTCTCCCTGGACCAATCACTCCCCATATGATTGATGCATTGTAGAACACTTCATCTCCAGGACAAGTCCATGGACTACCCACCGGGAGCAAATCGACATTACATATGTTCTCGACGGATGTAATGAGCCACCAGGTTGTTCCGAAGCAGACAGTTGATGCAACCACAGTTGCAACAAGCTGGACGATGAACATTGATCTTGGAGGAATCTTCATGTAGTGACCAAGCTTGAAGTCTCCTACAAAGTACAAGGCTTGAGACATACTGATGTATCCGTATGTCTTGAAAGCGACATTGGCTAGTGGCTTTCCTGGGTATAAGTACCCGATGATCAGTTCTGTTATAACGTTAAGACCCATTTGCTGGTTAGTAGTTGCTTGGATAACTCCGATAGGTAATGTGAAGAACAAAGCGATGGCGCAAGCGAGTATAAGTCCCCACCATGGGAGCTGAAGCTGTTTGTCAAAGCCCTCGCAAGCATAGAGTGCGAAAGCAAAGGAAATAACTAGAACTGCGATGAACCACCATTGAGGTACTGATTGATAATTCTTCTTCATCAATCTCGAATGCACGTCACCGTACTTGTCCTTTGTTGCTGTCTTTGCCTTCTTCCACATTCCCCATATAAACCTTAAGATACAAACACAAAAGAAGCTTAGAGAGAGTCATCATAGAAAATAAGCTATTCAAAAGATGTTGGAAGGTCCTTACTTTCCATCATAGAGGGCAACATGAGAGATGGTAGCGCAAAGAGAACCAAAGCTGAGTCCATAGAGCAACGCGAACATCACACTCAAATAGAGCTTGCTGTAACCGTTGTAAGCGTCTAGATTGATATCGAAATTCTTCTCATTGAGGATACGGGTAATGTTATAGGTGTGTCCAGTCTGATCAAAGGTGTGTGAAGTATAGAACGGAAACTTCTGAGCATCATAAGCATTAGTCCAGTAGAAGATAGGTAGAACAATGTATAAAAAGATGAAGAATCCTCCAAAGAAATTGGCAATGGCGAAGAATGGTACAGCCAACGGACTGCCTAAGAAACCAGCAACTGTGGACCAGTCAAGACCGAACGAACCAATACCTAAACCCTTGAGCCCAGAACCGACAATCTGAGCGGTCACTGAGCTTTTCCAAATCCAGCAAACAAATGAAATTGCGGAAATGGAAGGGAAAAGGTAGCCGGGGATTATGTAGTAAGCAAAGCTCACACAGAAGACAATGATGAAGAATCTAAACCTTGTTTGTTGCCCTTTTTGTAGATCCTCCTTCTCATGTAAAGCTCTGTTACATAGCCAAAATCAAAACTTGGCTTAAGAGAAAGCAATAAGAGTCACATATATGGGTCATTGAAACGAACCTAAAGAGTGAGACTTGAACCAAATTTGACGGCCACCACATATACGGTGAATCCACAAGGAACTTCCTGAAGATTCCAGCCCATCCATATCCCAACAACTGCAAAAGAAATGATTGTTAAAGTCTTAAAGATCACAAATCGTTAAAAATATTTGTTTCTTAGGCCATAGTTCTAGTATTTAAATGACTATTACCCACAACAACAAAATGAATATAATAATTTGTAAATGTATAAAATGCGAGAAAAATAATAATCAGTAATCATAAAGATTGAAGAACGTAATCAAGAAGATAATAGCTTTTTTTTTTTGTGTAGCTACTGTTATATCCACCCATTATAAAAACAAAAAGACAATAAAACTTAAGACATGTAAAAACTATATACCTGAGTGGTTTGAGTGAGCAACATGGCGGCGGCGACATTAAGTTGACGATTATAAAACGCTTTAACAATGGTAATAATACTGGTGGCGTAAACTCCACCAGCTCCGGTGTTAGCAAATATTGTAATAAGAACATGTTCCTTCATATTGAACGGACCAGGGTTAAAAGACCACGACCAATTCGTCCCGGGAAACCCAAATTTCTTTGTCGGTAGCGTCTTTGCCATGAGTTTCCCTAGCGGAAGGGTCACGATCTGTGCCGCAACTGAAGATACCCAAAGCTGGTTCGACCGGAAACCAAAGAACTGGTTCACGAAGGCAAGCAATATGCAAGAGAAAAGTCCAAGAGTCCATGTTCGAAACGTTAGCACCGGTAGTGTTGGATCGTCGGTTATCGGTACCGTTAACCGGACTTCTTCAATCGGATTATCATTCTCCTCCTCCAACACCTCTTCTTCTCCTGCACGTTAAAATTCAATCCAAACACACACTCTTAAACCAACCAACCATAAACGACTAGAAGATTTAAAGAATCGAAACAAAACCGGGATAAACCGAAATAAACCGAAGGAACATAGAGATACATTACCATTGATGACGATCTTGGACTCGTGAGAGTCATCGGAGGGTTTATGTTCGTCGAAAACGCTCGTCATTGTTTTGTCTTCAAGCTCCTTTTTTCCGTCCTTCACGATGGTTTCGTTTAGAAACCGAGGTTGTCTCCGGCGACGGTGACCGGATTTTCTAGCCCTCGGTAACCAGTCGGAATTTTAGAAAAGAAGCCTGAAGATTAAAGATTACGATAACGTTTTTAGCCTAGAAGCATTTGTTCATGAATTTGACTTCATATATAGACTTTCGACACAAAAAAAATGGATGTCAATAAAAAAAAATACAGACTTTAGACAATTTACACCACATGAATTTTGGTTTTTACCGTTTTACTATTATTAAGGTTAAGGAGACCGTTAAATAAGGATCCGTTTTCTTTGGTTTTTTTTTTTTTGGTCAACATTCTTTCAAAAGTATTGACTCAACAAGAATAACTAATTCAGAATTTTGTAAACTGTATTGGAATCTTGAAAGCGGACAACTCAAGATTCTGTATATACTGTATTTAATTAGTATCTTAATTGAATCCTATAGACTGGAATCTTATCAAAGTACCTCTTCTTTTGCACATGAAGAAGAACAAAAAAATAAAATGGAAATAATTGTGATGATACAAAAAAGAAGTAAAGATAATGATGACATATACTAAAAATGTATGTAGCTGGTCCCGATAATTAAGAAGTTAAGACGTATCGAAATCTAATATGCTTGAAACATGCCATGGTCATGTCAATTACGTTTGCTAGTGATATTTGAAGACTGAATTGGGTCATTGGTTCAGCTATATTTCAACAATTCAGATTTCGTTAAAAATAAACTAACAAGTAGAATAAAAAGGTTATCTATCTACTTACTAAAACCAGCATTTAGGTTTAGTGGCTTTCTTGTTCAATTATCTGCGTATTCCATATTCAACTTAAATTTTTCGTTGCCAATTCATCACCATATTGAAGTACTGTATCATGCTATTAAGTTTAAACAATATTTTGTAGACCGACTTTTAAAATACAACAAAATTGAATTAAAAATGGATTAGAAAGTCCTAACTAATTATATAAGATAGTCCAGATGGAAGAACTCAATTCGATCTGAGTTTTAGTAAAGTAATTTAATGAATCGTAAATCTTAAAAATCATGAAAAATCACTTGCAAGAAAGTGAGAAACAACCTATGGACCACAATAACAAGAATTTGTCGTAAAACAAAGAAAAGGTTTTAAGTTTTGTTGGAAACTTACTTGGTCAATTCTACTCGTGGTAATGTGGTGGACAAGCCTTAAATCGCGATTACAAGCTTAGAGAATGTTGTAAAGAAATACTCCAAGAAGATGGCATATTTATAGGACGAGAAGAACAAAAATAAAAAAATTTGGATATCCATCGCAGTTATTACAGATTCTTTATTTCTATAAATAGATTCCTAAATCGTTGCGTTTTGATTCTATATTCTATTTTTGTAAATTAAAAGTCCATGCATGGTTAGATATTGCACTGTCGTCTAGGTTCATTTTTACGTTTCTATTGCCAGCTCTAACGATTTTGACTGTGATTCATCTTTAATTAGATAATTAAGATCTATTGCCAGCTAGCTCTATTGCCATATTAATTACATAATTATCTCTAAGACTAAAAGATCATGTTCTGATGAAACTTGTCAACTTGACATGTCTCTAACTGCCAAAACTTATGAATTTAATGTACGTAGAACTTTTTAATATTGACTCCGATGACTTATTTGATGTTTGAAATCATGTGTAACAACTTTTGGCTCGATAGGCCTAATATATTTATTAGCTTTTCACAACCAGATTCTTGAATGAGACTTTTCTAGCCGTCATGTGAAAATGATGTAGCTAATAAATGGTCTTCTTTTTTTATGAATAACACCGACTCAAAGGTAATTTCAATGAGAAAAATATGAGCATTTTAGGTATGTCCTCAAACAAATTAAAACTGTATTCAAATAATTGATCATCTTGCTACATTATATAATAGAGGTGGTGATCAAACATCATAGCATAGTCATATTGTTAAGATGTCTCAAACATCGTCGCATTAGGTCTGAATCGGCAGGGCCGGTCCATATACTAATAAGTAATAACCAAATGTTATGAACTACGCGAGTGTAAATAACATAAGATGTTAAAATGGTTGGTGAACGTGCATTAAATTGTTCTACTGAACGCGTTATTGGTTTTAAGCATGTCGATATTTGTAGAGATTGTAATATGTTGTACGTATTAGAGATTAATATAAACGCGTTATTGATATGTATATTACATTTGATATCATGCGTTTGCGGACAAATAAATATCTTTATTATATACATCATATCGTCACATGTAATGTGTCACTATATATAATAGAAAAGAAATCAACTTAAATGATTGTAGTCCAATCCCCCTATATAGTCGTATATATCTCATCGGTCAAGACACATATGACATAACCAATTTTTAGTTTGAGTGTTCTACATGCACGCATGTATTCAACGAATGGGTTAAACGTTAACTCGTTCTCGTAAGATTATTTTTACATAAAACAGTGAATCTTTTTATTGGTAAATATACATAAAACTGATAATAGTAATAATCTAATTTAGCAACTAGTTTATCCTCAGAATCATTAGATACGTTACTGATCTATTATGATTGCTTAGTGATTAGATAGAGCCGATATCAACTCAGTTTGTACGCACAAGACAGAAGACTAATGAATAATGACAATATATATTCTCGACCCATTTCACACAATGCTAGTACAAGATAAGGTGCTTTCGTGTCATAGAGATTTTGACAAATTGATTATAACTTCCGTTGACTGATGGGAGCGAAATTGACAAAACCATTAACAGATTATGAGCAAGTTCTCAAGATTTTTTAGTTTTCTTTCTCTCTCGGTCCCAAAAGAAAAGATGACAATAGCTAGCATCAACTTGTTAGAAAAAGACGATGAACAAGTTTGAGAATTGGACCACTGAAAATCCAATTTCCACCCAACCAATTATTCTACTATTAGTGGAAAAACGTGGTCAACCATCTTTGTCAACTTCGCCAATATGCTTTTCAACTTCTTAATTAATGCCTCAAATCTCGGAACTACATTTTGTCACAACGCTAAAGATAAAAGAGAACTAAAAGTAGAAAAACAAGAGTTTGTGAAAGTTTACAAGTTTTTTTTGTAGAGAGAATTTTAACCGTGTTAATGTTTTGTTCCAAATGTTTTTGTTTGTTTTGGAAAAACAAAAATTTGGTTGTTTTTATTTCACAAGTTCAAGAGCACGCTTGTACCAACAAGATCGATGATCGTGTTGTTTCGATTCGTGTCGAAGTTGACACCGTTTCGTTGTCTTGTTTATTGATCGAGACATATTTGTTTTTGGTTGTGGAACAAAATTTTAAAGTATATTGCGTGTTCACACTAGTTTGAAAGTTGTGTGCGTATGAATAAACATATCGAATAATCAATAACAAGGCACCATATAGTTATTGGGCTCAATTTGTTTTAAATTGGGCCGATAATTATTTAGGCAAAAGCCCAATAATAGACACCAGTCAAATATACCTTTGTGTACTCCAACAATCATCATCTTCTACTTCTTCTCTTAAACCCTGGCCGCGCGAGAAAACCCTAATTCAAACCTGTAGCCATGCCTGCCCTCACTCGTAACAAGAAGAAGGCTGCGACGAAATCGATAACCCCTCCAACGAAGCAGCTTACCAAATCCAAAACCCCTCCAATGAAACCCCAAACTTCAATGTTGAAGAAAGGAGCGAAATCTCAGAACAAACCTCCATTGAAGAAGCAGAAGAAGGAAGTTGTGGAGGAAGAGCCTCTAGAAGATTACGAAGTTACCGATGATTCTGATGAAGATGACGAAGTTTCCGATGGTTCTGATGAAGATGATATTTCTCCAGCTGTGGAATCAGAAGAGATTGATGAATCTGATGATGGAGAGAACGGGTCTAATCAGTTATTCTCTGATGATGAGGAAGAGAACGATGAAGAGACTTTGGGTGACGATTTTCTAGAAGGTAGCGGCGATGAAGATGAGGAAGGATCTTTAGATGCGGATTCGGATGCTGACTCTGACGACGACGATATTGTGGCGAAATCTGATGCTATTGATAGAGACTTAGCAATGCAGAAGAAAGATGCTGCTGCTGAACTGGAGGATTTTATCAAGCAAGATGATGTACATGATGAAGAACCTGAACATGATGCGTTTAGGCTACCAACTGAAGAGGTAACATTTTTTTCATGTGTAATACTTACTCTGTTTGATTTTGGTTTTAGCATATATCTAACTGTTGTTGTTATCTTTCATTTGTCCAGGAGCTTGAAGAAGAAGCTCGTGGTCCACCAGATCTTCCTCTACTTAAGACTAGAATTGAAGAGAGTTAGTAACATTTCCAAATTTTGTTGCTTTATTACTGTTGAAATGTTGGTGTGATGGTATTTATCTAGGTTGGTTTGGATTGGTGTTCTAATTGTTGATTCATTTAACATTTCAGTTGTTAGAGCTCTTAAAAATTTTAAGGCTTTCAGGCCAAAAGACACCACGAGGAAAGCTTGTGTTGAACAGCTCAAAGCTGATCTCGGTTCTTATTATGGTTATAACAGTTTTCTTATTGGAACTTTGGTTGAGGTGAGACTCTCTAGTTTCTTTCCTTTGATATAGTATGGATAGGATGTTGCTGATATTCTTTACTTATGGATGTTGAATTGGGATTTCTCTTGCAGATGTTTCCTCCTGGTGAACTTATGGAACTTATTGAAGCTTTTGAAAAGCAAAGGCCTACGTCCATCCGAACTAACACACTTAAGGTGAACTTGGTTGTGACTTACTGGGTTGTAGCTTATGACTTTCAAGTTCTGCAATTTCATGGTGATGTATGTTTTGCTTTAGACTCGAAGACGGGATCTTGCTGATGTACTTTTGAACAGAGGAGTCAATCTAGACCCATTAAGCAAGTGGTCTAAAGTAAGTAGTTTGTTCTTACTATTTTCTATTCTGTCAGTCCTATTTTTATGAATCTTCTATTGTTGATCTGTCCTAAGTCTTATTTACTGATGTCCTACTGCAGGTTGGACTTGTTATTTATGATTCACAAGTCCCAATTGGTGCAACTCCTGAATATCTGGCTGGGTACTACATGGTAAGTGATCTTCTGATGTCTTTCCCTTTTCTTCACCTTTATGGAATGCAATTGTTTGCTTAAGTCTCTCTACTTGGTGTATTTGCAGCTTCAAGGTGCTAGTTCGTTTTTGCCAGTGATGGCCCTTGCCCCTCGAGAGAATGAGCGGATTGTGGATGTAGCGTAAGTTATCATCATCTACTCATCTACTAAACAATCGCTGCAGCTAAAAAGCGTTTGACCTTGTTGGCGTGTGATGATTCCAATTCTAGTGTTTGACTGTTTTGTTGTGTGAGTTTATAACAAGATTTTATATCGATGCAGTGCTGCTCCTGGTGGTAAAACAACTTATATCGCCGCTCTAATGAAAAATACGGGTATGTCTTCATTGGTTTCTCTTGCTTCTTATCCCCATATTCTATTTGGCTGTCGTATGTTTTTTTTTTTTGGTTTAAGTAATGTTTATAATGATGCTATTACCAGGCTTAATATATGCGAATGAGATGAAAGTACCTAGGCTTAAGTCGCTAACTGCCAATCTGCATCGTATGGGGGTCACAAATACCATAGTTTGTAACTATGATGGAAGAGAGGTTAGCTTCTTGAACATTGATTTTTCTGTTGAATTTCTGCTACCTGTTCACAAAATGTTAAAAACCCCGTAACATCTACTTGAATTCACACTACTGAAATGACTGGAATTATAAAATTTGATCTGGTTAATTTTGCTCAACATGCTGCCCAGTTTTATTTTCTTGCACTTATTCTTTATTTCGTTATCTTTGCTGCTGTCAGCTACCCAAGGTTTTAGGTCAGAACACGGTTGATAGAGTATTGTTGGATGCGCCTTGCAGTGGGACTGGAGTAAGGAACTTCGAACTTACTCTCTGTTAAACTGTAGTTAAGTTTTAGATCCTTGTTACTAAATCTCCTCTGCTACCCAATACAGATTATATCAAAAGATGAATCAGTTAAAATAACGAAAACCATGGATGAGATAAAGAAATTTGCTCACTTGCAAAAGGTATGGCAGTACCTTCTTAAATAACTTCTATTATATCTGAACAGACCAATTTTCATTCTTAAACACATGCTAAGTTAACCCTTTTTTGTTCATGAAGCAACTTCTACTCGCTGCTATTGATATGGTGGATGCCAATTCCAAAACCGGTGGATATATAGTTTATTCAACATGTTCAATTATGGTTACTGAGGTTAGTTAACTGATAATTTCCCCCATAATTTTCTTCTTTGTATTTGATTCATCCTAATTTTTCTTTATGTATGAAAAAATTGTGCAGAATGAAGCCGTCATTGACTATGCCCTCAAAAAGAGGGATGTTAAACTCGTTACGTGTGGTCTCGATTTTGGCAGAAAAGGGTAATGCACAAGTTTTTCATCTGAGGGATATTTAAAGGAACATTAAATAATGTCTCTAACTCTTTGTCCTTCTTCTCTTCATCAGATTTACCAGATTTAGAGAACACCGGTTTCAGCCATCTTTGGACAAGACTAGACGTTTCTATCCTCATGTACACAACATGGACGGATTTTTTGTGGCAAAGGTACTCACTTTTGGCCATTGTAATCGATCAACCATGCACTTGTCAATACTCTAATAGTTGATATAATCCACACAATTTGATGTAATGCTCTTGTGTTCTTTTTCTTTATACAGCTGAAGAAAATGAGCAACGTGAAGCAATCTTCAGAAGAAGGTGATGATGATGCGGTAGAAACTGTAGAGCAAGCTGAAGTGTCTAGTGATGATGATGATGAAGCTGAGGCCATTGAAGAGACGGAGAAGCCTTCTGTTCCCGTTAGGCAACCTAAGGAAAGAAAAGAAAAAAAGAACAAGGAAAAACTTGCAAAATCAAAGGAGGACAAGAGAGGTAAAAAGGATAAGAAATCAAAATCTGAAAATGTGGAAGAGCCATCTAAACCAAGGAAGCAAAAGAAGAAGAGACGGGAATGGAAGAACGAAATAGCTCAAGCTAGGTATATAAATATCTATCCCCATCCATGAACTGAGAGAACAAAATGCTTTAGACTTGTCTTTTATATATAGTTGCTTGACAATGATTTGTATAATCACGTTTGCAGGGAAGAGAAAAGAATAGCCATGCGGGAGAAGGCGAAGGAGGAGAAGTAATGATGATTCAGTGTTTTTTCATCAAAGAGAAGAAAAAACATTTGCGAAAACGTTATCATCTATGGTTATAGTAGGCTTGTGCCATATATTGGCTTTCTTGTTTTTGTTTATTCACGACGAGATTTGTGCAACGTTAAAAGCACCCAGAGTGAGCACTCTGTTGGACTCCGTGGGCAGACCACCTTAAATGTCCAAAAGTTTTGTTTCAGAAAAAAATCTTTTAAGAGAATCAAAGTTAAGTTGTGTTCTTGAGCCGATCACTAAATTGCTGTTATTTTTACTCAAGAACCAAACTAGGGGTGGCCAAAAAAAAAACTATAACTACTAACCTAAATATTTTTTATTTCGAAAAACCCAACATTTTTTAACCTAAATGTAGTTGGAACAAACCGAAATGAATATACTAAATTTTGTTAATTTTAAGTTCAAATGATTAATTATCAACTTTTTAATTAATTTGTTAATTCATCACTTCATATGTTGGAATTGACTCAAACCAAACTATATCAAACCATAATTGTATGAAACCAAACAAAATATATGAAATTGAAAGGCTCAGAATTGTTTCAGTTTAGTTTTTCTTATTTTTCAGAGAACTGTTTTTTAAAAAAAATTAGGGATTTGGCAGTGAGCTGTTGATTGGTTGTAAGAAGTTAGAGAGAGAGATTGAGAAACTCTCACACCAAAGTGGGACTTGTGTTGGAGAACATGACAACCCATTCTTCATCTATCTTTGTCAGATCTTGTTTGGGGACCTCTCAATTTTAATTTGATTATTTATCCTTAACTCTTCCTTTTTCTTTTTTTATTTGCATTATTCATTCTTTTTATAAATATGTATTTCAAATAATCGAAAATCATTAAAGATATCTAACTGGTCGATTATATGTTCCAATCAATCAATTTTTGTATTATTATGGTATGAATAATTTCATATATTTTTCTTGTTTACTTTCTTCCTGATTTTATTATATTCGAAAGAACATTTTTTTTGTCTGCTGTTATAAAGAACATTTTTGTAAGGGAAAAAGATGGTTATTTTATAAACAAAAAGAAGATAATAAAATAAATCAGGTGGACTATTATTTATAACTTTACGTCAAACAAAATCATGTGGACTATGTTCTGACATTTGGGTTGTACTAAAGTAGAGTGGATAATAAACTAATCAAACAGAAATTAACTGAAAACAAGTGTACAGTATATGACATATTATTGGAAATAAAGAACAAAATTACTGTAATTTTTTTTATAATATGCCCATCATAATTGAATTATTTTGGCTGACTTTAGTGAAACAAAAACAAAACTGGAAAGAACATTAAAATATTAAAAAATATTAGGTAAACGAATTTGCGTGTAGAAGTTGTTTTGATTGATAATAAATAGAAATCTCTATCATTATATTTATAAGTTACAACAAAGAGATCTAAACCAAACTCTAAACTAGTTTTTTTGGAGCTTACCAAAAAAAAAAAACTAGTTTTTTTGGACATAAAAGAACTAGGTATTTTTGCTATTTAAAGCATTCACAACTACCACCAATAATGATTAATCTCATTGTAGGAACACTCGAATCTTTAATTTTCACGATAAATCTTTTAACCATTGAATCTCTATGAATTTGTTAAGAAAATAATATAATTAAGACTTTGAGAGGACTCGATCTAAATCTAAGAGTAAACCTAGAAACTTGTATAAAAATGGATATTCTTACCATTTAAATGTTAAAGCATCCTTAGTGACAGTGTCCAGCTATGATTTAAATTGTAATGAAGAAACTTAGAAACCTTAATCCCTCAAGTATCATGGTAAACAAAACATTTTAATAAACTAAACCTTTTATTTTGTTATTATTGCAGTATTTTTAACCTAAAGAAATGGGATTATAATGAAGAAAGATTCCCCACTCGCGTTTCACGTCACAAGCCGATCGTGTAGCAATTGTCGTTATTGGATCTGAGCTTCTCGATTAAAAATTGACGCAGTAATTGGATCTAATAAGAGCATGAGGTTAAAATATGAATTATTTGAGATATGAGGAAATGAACAAATTATACCCACTTGTGTTCTTTTATGTTGAACAATCTTCTGGTTTGTCAACTACCTGTTGAACCATTTCTAAAAAAACATTGTTTCTGTTCGATTTAAATGTGGGGGAAAAAAAATAAAATACATGAAATATAATCTTAGAATCTAAGGAAACTTATTATTGGGCAATAAATAAGAATTTGCTGAAAAGTTTTAGGGGCATCTTTTGGAACTCTCAAGTTTCAAACAATGGTGAGTCTAATTTTAAATAATTGTTTGGTGTGTTTAGTAAAAAAATAAAATAAAATTAATACACATGACCAATTTACGTATTTGTTATTAGGGAAATTTTTTAAAGGTTTATACAATTTTGGAATGTTTAGTTATTTTTAAAAACTTAAAAGATTTTTTTTTATTGATTTTGGTAAATGACAAAAACTTTCACTAAAAATTTGAAAACAGAATGTTTGACGGATGCTAACAAGCTTTTAGAAAGTATTATTTCGACCATAAAATTGGATGAACACTGGATGTAAATGGAATTGATAACAAAAGAAATCGAGATATAAAATATCTATTGTTATGTCTTCATTCAGCTTATAAGATTTATCATCTATTGGCAATCCGAAAAGATGCAAAACTCTTTGTGATATGGTATGCGCTAATGTTCATTTAATGCCTCAAGTTTCACCCATTAGAACACAAGAAGAAACTTCCGAAGATGCTGCATGATGACGAAAACATACGCTTAGGACGATGTTTTCCAAACCGCATAAATAAAACAGAAAATTATAGTTTGGTGGCACGCATATGGGATTGTCCTTCTAACAAAAATGTGCATTCACAATAGTTCTTACTTAGAATTGCTAAACTGAAAAACTCGTGTGAAAACTTAAGCTAAATATGTAAAATCCATAAATTTATGCATAGAGGTAAACATCAATTTTTTTTATCATCAAGTAAAAGGCACATGACAGATTCATGAGAATAGATGAAAGATAAGAATGTTGAATTTTAATAATTTAAATTGATGTGTTTAATAATTTAAAGAATCAAAAAGGAATTTTTTTGGTAAATATATATAAAAATTTCTATAGACAATTATTTAGAAAATCAAAATATAAAGTAAACATGTAGGAAATATACAATAACATGTATCAATAAAAATTTGGTTGCCCTAAAAAGCCTAAAATTATTAACAGCTCGCGAGAGCATTCTTGATGTAAACATATGTCTTCCATTTTGGAGAAAACAAAAAAAAATACATTGAAATAATTGAAATTCCCTCAAAATAAAAAAAATAAAAAAAAGTATTCAACTTTTTATTTGACCCTCTCTCTCCTCTTCCCTCTTTTCATGGTAGACCCAATTCTCTCTCTCTCTTAACAACACTCTCTCCTCTCTCTCCCTCTCTCTATCTATCCCCATTTCCATGGAAGCAAGCAGATGTGTTCTTACATCTCTTTCTCTCTCTACAGCCTTACATGAACAGTGACTGTTCTCTCTCTTTCCCTCTCCTTCCTTTTTTCTTCTACTTCTCCTTCCCTTTGCTTCGAAAAGGGTATCTCGTGATCTTTATCGCTCAAAAATCTTCACTTTCAGGTAACGATTTATTGGGTCTCTCTCTCTCTCTCTCTCTCTCTCTAAAGCTCTGTTCTTTTTATTTCTTCTTTTTCTGGGTTTTATTCTCTGATTCTTGCTAGATCCAAAAGTTCTTTATTTTGCCTCTTCTTCTTCTTTACTTTAACGAGATCTGTTTTTACCCTTAAAGACTCAAAATAAAAATCCAAACTTTTTGCATGAAGAGCTTTAATTGATTTGTCACTTAGATTTGATATTTCAATTTGGGTAAAATTTTGTGCATCTACTTAAACTTTCATCTGTAGTAAGATCCGTGATTGTTGTTTCTGAGTCTTCTCAATCCAGCTTTAAACTGATGCTATTGTTTTGTTTTGATGACTATAGATCAGGCCACTCGTTGATGGAATCTGTGACAGTATTGATTACTAGAGAGTAAAGACAAGTTCTTTAAATCTCAGGGAAGAAGGAATTGGTGTTTAAGATTGCTCTGTGTTAATGATGGCTTCAAAAACTCCAGAAGGATCACTTACCAATTCCAGTCAAAGTATGTCAATCAACACTTTAGCAGATCAAGTATCTTCGAGTTTGTCTTTCGCTGATCCAAGTAGTGATGGCAAAACCGGTAATAGTAAGATCAACGAGCAAGGTGAGAGTGGAAAGAGTAGCACTTGTAGACCAAGTACAAGCAGTGATATAAGCGATGAGAGCACTTGTAGCAGCTTTAGTAGCAGTATCAACAAACCTCACAAGGCTAATGATGTGAGATGGGAAGCTATTCAAGCTGTTAGAACTAAACATGGTGGTTTGGGTTTGAATCATTTTAGGCTCTTGAAGAGGTTAGGATGTGGAGATATTGGAACTGTTCATCTTGCTGAGTTGAATGGAACTAGGTGTTATTTTGCGATGAAGGTTATGGATAAAACTGCTTTGGCTAGCCGGAAAAAGCTTCTTAGGGCTCAAACTGAAAGAGAGATATTGCAGTGTCTTGATCACCCGTTTCTTCCGACTTTGTATAGTCATTTTGAGACAGAGAAGTTCTCTTGTTTGGTGATGGAGTTTTGTCCTGGTGGTGATTTGCATACACTAAGGCAGAGACAACCCGGGAAACGCTTCACCGAGCAAGCAGCTAAGTAAGAAACTTTTTCTAAACTTTCTTTATCTAAGAATCTAGTTTTGTGCGTTTATATAACCTTAGTGACTTGCTGTTTTGCAGGTTTTATGTCGCGGAAGTGCTTCTTGCAATGGAATATTTACACATGCTTGGGATCATTTACCGTGATCTGAAACCCGAGAACGTTCTTGTGAGAGATGATGGGCACGTGATGCTTTCGGATTTTGATCTCTCCCTGAGATGTACTGTGAGCCTCTCTATAGTCAGATCAGCTAATGTTGGATCCGAAGGCTTGTCGAAGAATTCGGTTTCTTGCTCGCAACAACCTGCATGCATCCAGCAACCATCTTGCATCTCAATGGCTCCAACATCTTGCTTCGGTCCTCGGTTCTTCTCATCGAAATCCAAGAAAGACAAGAAACCGAAAACCGAAAACGGGAACCACCAAGTAACTCCGTTACCAGAACTCGTTGCAGAGCCCACAGGCGCCCGTTCTATGTCTTTTGTTGGCACACACGAGTACTTAGCTCCAGAGATCATCAAAGGTGAAGGACATGGAAGTGCAGTTGATTGGTGGACCTTTGGGATCTTTCTTTATGAACTATTGTTTGGTAAAACACCGTTTAAAGGGTCAGGAAATCGAGCAACGCTCTTCAACGTGGTTGGTCAGCCTCTTAGATTCCCTGAATCTCCGGTTGTTAGCTTCGCAGCTAGGGATTTGATAAGGAGTTTGCTTGTGAAGGAGCCACAACATAGATTAGCTTATAAGCGTGGAGCAACAGAGATAAAGCAACATCCTTTCTTTGAAGGAGTGAATTGGGCTCTGGTTCGATGTGCCAGTCCACCGGAGATTCCTAAACCGGTTGATCTTGAAGCTTTGAATCCTACTCCTACTGTGCCAGCAGCCGCATCTTCGAGTGTAAGATCTGATCAGAGTAATTATCTTGAGTTTGATTTCTTCTGAAGAAACTGTTTCCACAGTTGATGATTCTCATTATTGTTTCTTTGCAAATTCTGTTTAGTGTTTTCTACAAATGTGTTTCTTTTTTTTTCTTCTTTTTAATTTTCACGTCTTGGAAAAAGTTATGAGATTTGTAATCATTCTTCAAAGTTGTGAGACAGTCTCTGTACCATCTTCTTGAGTTTAATGTTAGACACGAACCATTGAGAATCCATTAATCCACCATATCAAAACCTCAAAAGTTCCTTGCTTTTCATTGATCTGAACTCTAAACCAAATTGACTAAACCCGTAATTACTTACAAATGGATATATAATAATCATATGTTATCAACAAGCAGTTCTTACTTAAGAGTTAAAACCCTCTTCTAACTCTGTACAGACGAAGAGGAAACAACTAATCTAAAGACTGAGATAATTACCATTGCATAGAAGCTAAATATAAAACACATAGCTTCATTTCAATTGTTTATAGCAGTTATAAGCAATAGCCACAGATGCAGCAGCACAAGCAACAGCTAAAGCAGCATATGTATCTTCTCTCTCCCAAGTCTCCAACCACATTGACATCACCGCACAAACCTTGAATCCACCAGAAGATCCATTCTCGCTGCTTCCTATCCGAAGAGATGCATTTTTTACAGAGGTTACTCTCTCCGAGGTATTTTTCTCTGTGTGAATCTCCTCCAGACAGTAAGAGGAGTTCCCATTTTGTTGGCAACCACTACCGTTCAGCTCTGGGACAGCTCGAGACTGGCAACAGATACTATTATTAACTGATTCTTGAGTCACCTCTCTGTTGCTGATCTTTTCGCTGTTTAATTGTAACCTTTGTTCTTGAGTTTTCTTCTGATCTTCTTCTGGCAGACCCATTTCACCCCTGGAAAACAATCAATAAGTGTTGTTTAAAGGCCGAAATTCTTTTTAGAGACTGTCTAAATCAAGAAGCTTTGATCTTCTATACCTCCAAAGCCGGTCTACAATTTCGCCTTTGTTAATGTGTTGCTCCAACAAAAGAGGAACATCCTCTAGAGTCACACATCCATACCTAAGAGACAAGAATTACTTAATAAGTTAAAACTCGCATAGAACTCTTTATGGTTGCACACTCAAATCTTTTTACTCCAAAGCTAGCCTTAGTTTACTTACCAGTGTCCTGTGACTCTCTGGTTGATATTTAATCCATAGATGATAACATCTCCAGTGTATTTGTGACCACCAATGTGAGAACAAGGGCTGACTGAAACTTCACCTCGAAGACCACACGAGTCAATTTCTTCTCTGAATCGACTAACTAGAGAAGGTCCACAAACCCCACATCGCCGGTCTCGAGATCCATGACAACATACAAAGACATATGAACTACTAAGAGATTCAGGATTTCCAGGCAACCACTCAACACCCTTCACAAGCACCTCCTCAACAAATGTGTCCACATCAAAATGAGTCAACCTTCTGCATTTTTTTGAAATTGCCAAAATGAGTTACCGTTTATTAAGAATCATCAACCACAATATTAACTGAGTAGTACCTGTATCTGATCATATCTGGAAATATCAGAACATCCCCATTTGATGTCTCTGAACCATCATGTCCCTCACATATTGTGAGTAAAGTCTGCAATTCAACGCATAGATAAAAAAACATCAGAAAGACATCTAAAAGACCCAAAAGATAGTTTATAACTGATGTGCAAGATAATAAGAAGCTACATTGTAAGTAAGGGTTCCTTCAAAGTCAGTACACTAGAATTGTGTATTCTGAAACCTTTTACAAACAAACTAACAGTTCCTAAGTTGTAAAGCATTGAATCTTGCCAATAAAAAAATGCCTCAAGAAAAATCCCAAATATCCTCAGGAGAAACGACTCACTGAGATCTAAGAAGCTCTTCACAAGACAAAAACAAAGAAGTGCCTTTTAAACTCATATTGCAGATTAGGAATGTTCACTGGCGAAACCTTTCTTAGGGATTTACTCTAAGTCTCCCCTAAGTTAGAATCACAAACCCATGGAGACCAAAACTACAGAGATTCTCAGACCTAAGGCTACTTAATACCACAGTAAATTCTGGAACTTTAAATTTTGTCCCTCAAAACAAAATCACCTCTTTCTTCATACTACTCTTCCTCGCCGATATAACGGAGGAGAGAAGCCTCGGTAACCGATCAAACTCAGAAGCTTCGATCCTCGCAGGCCAAACGGATGGTTTTTTGTAGCACAAGAAGACATGCCTCTCGTAGAACTGTACAGTCCCAGCGAGTTTATCAAGTGCGAAATCGACGTCGCTAAAGCAATCACCATCGCCTCCTCGTAAGCTCCCACTCTCGAAGCTACCAGAGCGAGAGATCGATTCTGCGAGAAAGCTAGATTCGGTGATTGGAGACGACGAGGAAGGTGGGTTTCTAGTAAATGTTAAAGGGTCGTCTAGATATCTTCCGCTTCCCATTTGATTCGACGGAAAGTTCAAACTTTTTAGGAGAGATCGAAACTGAAAGTTTTTGAGAAGAGGAAGAAGAAGAAGAGAGAGTAATAAAATTATACTATATTCTGCTGTTTATTAATTAAGTACAGTAATAAATAAAAAGTGTGTGTTATGGGACTAATGATGATCTTTTGTACCACAGTTTCGACACGTTTGGTATTCCAACAATTAACAATTTGGAAAACAAAATCAAAGGTGAAATCGACTTCCATAAATAAATGCTAACCTTTTGATTTTTTCTCATTTCTACATTTTTCTATACACTTTTTATCTCATGTCAACACACATAATCGTGTATTTAATATCATTACTATCATTCATCAACTTGGTGACAGAATATCAATCTACATATGATTGATATCATTTTATAAGGCTCATATGTAAACAATTTTTTAAGAAATTTTTATGTAAGACAACACGTTAACAAAAAAAAAAAAAAAAACTTGGTAAAATGTTTAGTAGTTTTAATGAACATAATAGAAACATAAGTTTGGAAAAACTGAATTTATATACAAAATGAAAAAGACCAAAATTTATGTAAAATTAAAAGGAAGAAATGTCAAGAGATTCGATATCAGGTAAGCTCGATTACTGGTTGTGATTATCAACAAAACGTTTCCTTTAATGTTAAAACAAAGTGTATTGACTATATTGTCCAAGGCTTTCAGCTTCGAGTTGGTTTTAGCAATTTCTATCTAAGTTAGTTGATGGGATTAAGAATTAATGAGGCCATTTTTAAAGTTGTTTACTTGTTTTTTATGAAATTAGAGTGTGTTCATTTCTCCAAAAATCGTGAGTAATCGGTTTGGACCGGACTTTAAAAAGTGATTCTTACCAAATAGTGAGAGTTTAGGTTGTGGTTTAGCTTTAGCTTTATAAAATTTTAAAACTCTTCTCATTACCCGGATTTCTGTCTCATACTGCATTTCATTAGTGTACACTTTTGATATAGAACTTTGGATACATGAATTACCCGGTCTTGATACTTTTCCCGCGCGCTATTTCTCATCCTATATATTATTGGCTATACATTAAATTATATATTTCAATATATGAATTACATGTTTCTGGCTCTTACTCATTATTTCTTGTTCCCTATTTACGAAATTAACAGCCTTAATTAAATTGAAATAAGTGATAGAGACAGGAAAACAACTATTTACAAAAACAAAATGCAATTTATGAGTGGTACATTAGTGGTATAACTCAGATAACAGGAGGTTTGAAGTATTAACCAGACTTCTCTATATATGTTTATGGTTTGGTCATATACGTACATTTTCTTACAATCAAAACTAAACCAAAGACCAAGGAGCCATGGAAGATCAAAACTCAGGTATTGCTTGCATTCTTGATAGGGTTTCCTTCATTTGTTCAAGTTTACATTACTTTTTGTCCAATTATTCGAAAAAGTAGCAATTTTATTGTATCTCTTAGGGTTTGACTTCTAACATTTCTTACGATTCTTTGAAATTAGGATCGACTGTGAATAAGCAAAGTGAAAAGGTAACAAGAGCAAAGATTTGAATAGCTTACGAAGATACTTTTACCTGTGTTGGTAAGATCCTCTCCTCTTCTGTCTAACAATGGCGTCTCAAGTTCCTTGCTGCATGCAAACTCCTCCTTGTTACATCGTCAGCTAGCGCTGATCGCTGTGGAAGACTTGCGAAAGAAGGAAAACTAGTGATTATGAATCCTGATGAACGTGACTGTACATGTACTTCTTTGGATAAGAAGGTGCCTATGGAGTTGTTGTATAACGTGATTTTTTTAATAAATAGAATAATTAAAAGGAACTTCCATTTGTAATGTAATGTATAAATGCTTATCTTGGATCTATTTTGTTGGTTAACAATTGCTTGCTTATTATTGGTATACAAAACTAATTACAAAGAGAGCTAATCTGACTATATATCTGAGTAGGATTTTAATTTTTTGTTCAATTGCATAGTAATAATACTAATAACACCTACTTTACAGAAGAAACGAAGGCCGACTAAAAGCCCATAGCTCCTCTTTGTGTAACAGAATTGTTAACGTGTTAAATTGTTAACAGAATCGTTAACGTGTTAACGCATTCAAATGATAATCACAACAACAAAGGCCAAAATAAAACCCTAAAGCTCAAGACTCTCTTTCTTCACATGAACACAGCAAGATCTTCGATTAAACTAAAACGACACACTAAAATCTCAAGACTCTCTTTCTTCACATGAACACAGCAAGATCTTCAATTAAACTAAAACGACACACTAAAATCTCAAGACTCTCTTTCTTCACATGAACACAGCAAGATCTTCAATTAATCTTTCTTCTTACGCTCCGATGGGGGGCCAAAGAACTTTTCCCATACATAAATCACAAACTCGCCACGACTCATCCGAACGATTTGTCTTGATGTCTTACCATCTTCAAAAAGTGGATCTCTTTTTGATTTCCAGTCGTCAAAGGTTGATGTTGCTTTCACCATGTTGCCTTCCAAGATCAAATTGTGTATTTTTTTTCTTAGCTTTCCAATCTCTGCCTTTTCTCTGGTCTCTATATCGTCGTTTTTGCTACATTTGATTGGGAGTAGTAAAGATGAAGAGACAGATCGGATCGGAGGAAGAGAGGAAGAAGAGAGAAATGGTAAAGCTTGGATTTTGGTAGACGAGGAAGAAGACAGACTAGGTTTAGCAAACTTTGAAGCGTTTACCTTCAATAAAGAAGGAGAAGAGAGATGCGGAATAGAGAGAAAGTTGGAGGTTTTCATGATCGCAAAAGAGGAAGAAGCTGATAAAAAGGGTTTTTGATCAGAAAGGTTAGAGCTTTATTGAGGAAATATGTAAATGTGAGGAAATTTTTTGGTTTTTATAGATAGGTTTGCTCTGGTTTTATCGTGTTTTCAGTATTTTTTTAATAAAGAAGTATTTTCCTTGGTTTGTTAGTTAGTGCTAGCTGTATAATATGTATAATTTCAGTAACATTAAAAATTCGTATTTTCTTACACCAATTAGAATTACATCATTCTTATTTTTTTCTTCTGTTAATATACTTTTGGTTATTGTTATGGTAACCAGTCCCAACTATCAAAGAACTTGTTGTTCTAGTTTTTTTTATTCACTAATTCACATTGTACTGTGACGATTCTAACAAACTTGAAAACCGAATTTGGATTCAGATCAAAACGTAAAAATTCTTCCATTACTAAATTTTGTGGTTATTGATCAGAAAGTCATGTAGATTGAACCCTACTAGCTAGATACACGCTTTCTACTTAATTAGTGCATATTCTTAGCGACAACCCTAAATTCTAAAAATAATTCTAATCTAGGCTTAAATCCCTACGTTAATTCGTATGCATGCGCATGTGTGGATCTACTTATTCTATTGTGTAAAGAATAAGACGTGACAACTGATTTAATGTTCACAAGTGGCAAATTTAATATTTGTTTTCTCCTGGAAACACCAAGGCAGGTCCACAAGCTCTCTACCATTTTCACATACAACAGGTTTGCGTATGTATTTATTTCGTTATGTATAAAAATTTTTTGATGATTAGAGTCAGCGGAAAAATGGAGTGTTTTTGGTCCGACGATGTTTGCATTCTTCTTGACATTGATAATTTCGTCAAAACCATCGCCCAAGTGTGTTTTAAAAGTTTAATAAATTAAGAAGAAGCTATGTGTAGAGTCTAGACTATTAGTTATAGAAGAAATAAAATGATTATTTATTTGTGGTTTTTCATAAATAGCTTTGATCCGTTTTCTGCATTTGTGAATTAATTTGTGAATGTTGGATCTTATAATTATGAATATTGGTATCTAAACTAAAACATTGGATGTAATTTGATATGGTTACAGTTTTAATTCTAACTAGATCATGATACGTCCGGGTTTCATATTTTTAAAGTAATATTGTATATTTTTTTCTCTTTAAATGTGATTGTTTAGTTTGTATATATTTTATTAAACATTACATGTAGTGAATTAGAGAATAGTATAGAAATTCAAAACAGATGATTTGCATATAATTGTCTTGTAATATATAATAAACATATATATGCCGTAATAGTAGCATAATAAAGAAAAATAATATTATGAACCGAAAAAGGACAGCCCACCAGTTCATGGACCATAATTTAAAACGTAGATAATTGAAATGGGCCACAACACGTGATATAAATGGGCCTAAAGACATTGTAATTTAATGTTTTATGTTTCTAATATCTGGATATTCACACCGAATTACGTAAGTCGGTGTCTGAAACAAAAAAAAAAAAAGATCAGACAAAATAAATCATTGTCAATCGACGATTCAGAAGCTTAATCGTCTAGAATCAACATAATTCTTCGATTGTACACTCTGATTGGCTACTTGTTAGATCTAAGAAGAGGTAAGCTAATGATTTGTACTGTTTATCTCGCTGTCGATTATCATTTGTAAATCTGGAATTTTATTGATTCATTATTGATTTTATTCTACGATTGTGAAGTACCCAGCGATATATTGGTAATTATTGACCTTGTTAGCTAGTGAATCAATATGTTTCATCAAAGTTATAGTGAATATTGACTAAATCTGATCAAATTGGAATCTATAGTGATTTTTTTTTTTAAAAAATTGATTGTCAATAGATATAAGAAGTAGATTTTATGTGTGTTTAATTATAGTTTTTTCGAGAATGATCTAAAGTATTGATCGCTGATGTTGCCAACAAAAGATGATTCCGTATAAGATAAAGTGTATTAAGTCAATTTAAATATGTGATCTTGATCAGTGCAAGTTTGATGGTCTTGACCATTCCAAGTGTTTTTAATGTTGCAGCTAAAGTGTCAAAGTTTAATTCTTTTCGAGCTGAAACATATAGTTTCAATGTCATCTATTGAGCTATTCAAAACCATGAAGCAAAGTTCAAGGTTTTTGAAATTATACTCTTAAATTTTTTGATTTGTTGATAAGAACCGCTTATATCCTGTAATAGTATTTTAACTTTGTACCAACTTTGGCAATATACTATTCTTGAGTGTGAATACGGAAAATGATTTTACTAAATTTGAGTATGTTAATGTATAATGTGTACAGGCCAAGTATTATTTCGTACTAACATTATCATGGAGGAGACTTCTATTGAAGCAGACACTGTGGAGAAGTCCCAAACCATATAAAAGGTTAGTGTTTTGATAATAAAATCTTTTTGAAAACATTATTGTCAGTTAGAATAGTTGATGATATAAACTACTACAAGTTTTTGCCATTGTCTGTTTATATAACTTAACTCAATTAGAGAATAGGCATCATTTAACTTCTGTTGTTGTTTGATTATACTTGAACTTGGTTACTGGTTAAGAAAATGAAAACATATAAACGTAATATTTATTAATGGTTTTTACCTCTTCGAAGAAATATCTGTTGCAACGCTTAGTCTTATAGGTTCTGAAAAACTTTCTTGAACACTACATTAATTGTTTCCTTTTGCGGTATTCCTTCTTTGTCCACTATGAGGATCTTCAGTCTTTTTTTTTAAGTTACCCTTGAGATAACAACATAGAGTTGTCCGTGTGAAAAACATGGCCTGAGAAAAGATATGCCAACATTATTAGGAACGTTGTTATGCCCTGAAACAACCTGTGTATTGGGTGTATTGAGTCCAGGAATGCTCAATTTTGACTTGGATCTTTCATTCTGTCTTGAAAGGCTTCACGTCAGCAAGATCGGTGAATGATATTCGTGCCGCCATCGTCTCAGAATAAACTGACTATTTTCTAAAAAGGTTATCGCCAAGATTAGTATTTACGAATTAGAATTGATAAGGTATATTCTTGATTTAGTCCGATACTATTAAGATTTAGTTTGTTATTCTTGGGTCAAATAATTATTTATTGCGGATACTTTTAGTGATTTTGAAAATTTTCGTTGAAAGTAATAACTGTTTGCGAATCTATTATGATAAATTATGCACAATCATTAGAATATTTGGGCTTAGTTTGGTAAGGTAATATCTGTGATTTTTGTTATACCGAATTTCAATTGAAAACTTTGCTTGTTATGGTGATTCATTTACTAAAATCAGTTAATGCAACGGAATATATGATATTCAAAGATTTGCTTGTTATAGAAATCTTGGACTTCAAAACTAATCAGCATTAATTTAATAGGAAGGTCACTAGGAAGGAGCTGTGGAAAGAGATTGTGGATTTGGGCAGAAATCTGGGTATTGTTAATAAGCCTTGGCTTATGCTTGGGGACTTCAACCAAGTGTTGTTACCTCAAGAGCACTCCAACCCTCCCTCGCTGAATATTGACAGGAGAATGAGAGACTTTGGTAGTTGTTTGAGCGAAATGGAGCTGTCAGACCTGGTCTTCAAGGGTAATTCTTTCACTTGGTGGAACAAGAGTTCGATTAGGCCAATAGCTAAAAAGCTGGATCGCATTTTGGCTAATGATTCCTGGTGTAACCTCTATCCTTCCTCGCATGGACTATTTGGTAACCTTGACTTCTCAGACCATGTTTCTTGTGGTGTTGTGTTGGAGGCAAATGGCATCAGTGCTAAGCGTCCCTTCAAGTTCTTTAACTTTCTGCTTAAGAATGAGGATTTCTTGAACGTTGTCATGGATAACTGGTTCTCTACTAATGTGGTGGGGTCTTCAATGTATCGGGTCTCCAAGAAGCTTAAAGCGATGAAGAAGCCAATTAAAGATTTCAGTAGACTTAATTATTCGGGTATTGAGCTTCGAACCAAGGAGGCCCATGAGCTGCTGATCACTTGTCAGAATCTTACTCTTGCTAATCCTTCTGTTTCTAATGCTGCTTTGGAGCTCGAGGCTCAACGGAAGTGGGTTCTGCTGTCCTGTGCTGAAGAGAGCTTCTTCCATCAGAGATCTAGAGTCTCTTGGTTTGCCGAAGGTGATAGTAATACTCACTATTTTCACAGAATGGTGGACTCGAGAAAGTCTTTCAACACCATAAATTCCCTTGTGGATAGCAACGGGCTGCTCATTGATTCTCAGCAGGGCATCCTGGATCACTGTGTAACCTATTATGAGAGGTTGTTGGGATCGATTGAAAGTCCCTTTTCAATGGAGCAAGAGGACATGAATTTGCTCCTCACTTACAGATGCTCTCAAGACCAATGTAGCGAGCTTGAAAAGTCATTTACTGATGATGAGATTAAAGCTGCGTTCAAGTCTCTTCCGAGGAATAAGACTAGTGGGCCGGATGGCTACTCAGTTGAGTTTTTTAGAGATACTTGGAGCATTATTGGTCCGGAAGTGCTTGCTGCCATCCATGAGTTCTTTGATTCTGGGCAGCTCCTTAAGCAGTGGAATGCCACCACTCTGGTTTTGATACCTAAAACTTCCAACGCCTGTACTATCTCTGAATTTCGTCCCATTTCCTGTCTCAACACGTTGTATAAGGTTATATCCAAGCTTTTGACTAGCAGGCTCCAGGGGTTACTTTCAGCTGTCATTGGCCACTCTCAATCGGCTTTCCTTCCTGGTAGGTCCCTAGCTGAAAATGTGCTTCTGGCCACTGAAATGGTCCATGGTTATAACAGGTTGAATATTTCGCCTAGAGGAATGCTTAAAGTGGATTTGAAGAAGGCTTTTGATTCTGTCAAATGGGAGTTTGTCACTGCAGCCTTGAGGGCGCTTGCAATCCCAGAGCGGTATATCAATTGGATTCATCAATGTATTACTACGCCCTCCTTCACAATCTCGGTTAATGGCGCCACTGGTGGCTTTTTTAGAAGCACCAAGGGGTTGAGACAAGGTGACCCACTGTCGCCCTATCTCTTTGTGTTGGCCATGGAAGTCTTTTCTAAGCTTCTGTATTCTCGCTACGATTCTGGCTACATCCATTATCACCCAAAGGCTGGAGACCTCTCTATTTCTCACCTAATGTTTGCAGATGATGTTATGATCTTCTTTGACGGGGGCAGCTCTTCTATGCATGGTATTTGTGAGACTTTGGATGACTTCGCTGATTGGTCTGGCTTAAAAGTAAACAAAGACAAGAGTCAGCTTTTTCAGGCGGGTCTTGATTTATCTGAGCGAATCACTTCTGCTGCTTACGGTTTCCCCGCAGGAACTTTTCCAATCAGGTACCTGGGCTTACCCCTAATGTGTCGCAAGCTGCGTATTGCAGATTATGGGCCTCTGCTTGAGAAGCTTTCGGCTAGACTTAGATCATGGGTCTCCAAGGCTTTGTCTTTCGCAGGGCGTACTCAGCTTATCTCCTCGGTTATTTTTGGTTTAATCAACTTCTGGATGTCCACCTTCCTTCTCCCTAAAGGTTGCATAAAGAAGATTGAGAGTTTATGCTCTAAGTTCCTGTGGGCTGGCAGTATCGATGGGAGGAAAAGTTCTAAAGTCTCTTGGGTTGATTGTTGTCTCCCTAAGAGTGAAGGTGGTCTTGGTTTTAGGAGTTTTGGGGAATGGAACAAAACTCTCTTGCTGAGGTTAATTTGGGTTCTCTTTGATCGTGATACCTCCTTGTGGGCTCAGTGGCAGCGCCATCACAGGCTTGGTCATGCTTCCTTCTGGCAGGTGAATGCTTTGCAAACTGACCCTTGGACTTGGAAGATGCTCTTGAATCTGAGGCCTCTTGCTGAGAAGTTTATCAAAGCTAAAGTTGGGAATGGAGGCACAGTTTCTTTCTGGTTTGATTGCTGGACTTCCCTAGGCCCGCTAATAAAGTATTTGGGTGACGTGGGGTCAAGACCTCTAAGAATCCCATTTTCTGCAAAGGTGGCGGATGCTATTGATGGTTCGGGGTGGAGGCTGCCTCTCTCGAGATCGCTCACTGCTGATTCCATCTTATCTCACTTAGCTTCTCTCCCTCCTCCATCGCCTCTCATGGTTAGTGACTCCTACTCTTGGTGTGTTGATGATGTTGATTGTCAAGGTTTCTCTGCGGCCAAAACTTGGGAGGTTCTAAGGCCTAGGCGTCCTGTCAAGCGTTGGGCCAAGTCCGTTTGGTTCAAAGGAGCTGTCCCCAAGCATGCTTTTAACTTTTGGACTGCCCAGCTGAATCGTCTCCCTACCAGGCAAAGGCTGGTTTCTTGGGGCCTAGTCAGTTCTGCGGAGTGCTGTCTTTGCTCCTTTGACACCGAAACAAGGGACCATCTTCTGCTTCTTTGTGACTTTTCTTCTCAGGTCTGGCGGATGGTGTTTCTCCGGTTGTGCCCTCGTCAACGGCTTCTCTGCACTTGGGCCGAGCTTCTCTCGTGGACTCGGCAATCTACTGCAGCGGCTCCTTCGCTCCTTAGGAAAGTGGTCGCGCAGCTCGTGGTGTACAACCTGTGGAGGCAGAGGAATCTTGTTCTTCACAGCTCTCTTCGGGTCTCTTGCTCGGTGGTCTTTCGTTTAGTTGATCGCGAGCTCCGCAATGTCATTTTGTCTAGGAGGCATAAGAGGCGTTGGCGGGAGCTTTTGTTGCTTTGGATCCGTTAGCTTTCCCCAAATCTTCTCAAGCTTATTGTAACCTTGTTTTTATTTCTTTTTGCCTTGGTTGCTCTACTTTGGTAAACTTTTTGTATTACCTTAACTCATTTTATATGATATTTACAAGTTTAGCAAAAAAAAAAAAAAAAAAAAAAAAAAAAAAAAAATTTACTGCAGCTAGGGTAACAAAAAATTGTCGGTGAAGGCTATAAGATCTTTTAAGAGAATTGGGCTTAATGTCGTAGGCTTAAAAAGCCCAATATCTATACTACTAATTCCAAATTCAATTATCGCAGGATCCGCGTGGTATCCATCTATGCCTGAATATAGATCCGATCAAAGATCCAGGATCCACTGTATGTTTGCAGCATATTGTCCGAATTACCCTTTAACTAAATCCTCTATTTACTCTTATTTTGGAAAAATTTTTTATGACATTCTATGTAATTCTTTACCCTTTATAGGGTTATTTATGTTAGAGTGATTCCCAATTAATAGTATAGATTAGGATTTTTTTTTTTTTTGATAAACTATAGATTAGGATTTAGTTAAATATATCTTTATAACGATATACAAATTAGTGTTCAGTTTCTTAGATTTTTTTTAAAAATCAATCCATTAAAACAACATTAAGATATGTGTATGTTTGACAAATGATTTTGGTTTACAAAGGAAAATGTTAGCTTAATGTTTGAAAGTTAAAGAATAATACTACTTTCAAGAGTGAGGTCATAAATGTAAGTGTAAATTATCAGCAAAAGTGCGTATTTGGAAATAGCACGAAAATCAGGCGTTAATCAATTATCAAAACGTACACAGTCGTCGAGTCGTGACCACTTATTTACAGGTGTTTTCTAATATAGGAAATATCCACGTGTATTTTAGTTTTCAATTTTTGGCTGTAAACATAATACAAAGCCCAAAAAGAAACCCTAAAGTGTACGGAATTTAAAAGGGGAAAATATTTGAATGGTTTCATTGTGATTGTTGACGGTTTTGCAGAGCTGGCAAAGTCGAGTGACTATAGATTCCTCTCCTATATTTACTTTTAGCAGTTTTATCATTTATCGGTTTTATTTATTTATTTAAAAGCTAGAGAGCTCAGAAAATAATTGAATACGTTGCTAAAACAAATTAAAGGGAGAGAGACAAAATATAGATAATCATTTTTCCTTTTGATAAACGAAGAGAAAAATTTACTTACCGGTCTAAATGAATCCCAAAGAAAATTTTAAAGGTAAACATATCATCAGACCATAATATCCTGTCACATAGTCACATAATTGATTCACTACAAAATGAGAGATCATACAAATATAACCAGATAATTACATCTTGATATTGATTATTTCATCGAAACATCGCCAAATTCATTTGATAAGAAATTAAATATTTGGATTGATTAATAAAAAGTGTGTTTTAAAAGTTTAACAAAGAAGAAACTGTGTTTATAGTTTAGACTATTAGTTATAGAATAAATAAAATAAATATTTATCTATCGTTTTTTATAAGTAATTTTTGTTAAGAGCGAACTTTAACACCCAATTCTTCCCCTAACAGTTTCCCGCTCGCGTGAATTAGGATTTTGCTTGAAGTTCGACGGTTACGTGGTGCGTGGAGACTGACAAGGACCAAACCTCTTAGGCGTGCGCGTCTGGAGTCCACGCGTGTGGAAGACGCGACAACAGATTTGTCATGCGTTTCTCTAAAGGTACGACCCCGAGACAAGTGGATGAGGGTAAGAGCAAAACCTACGATTGATTTGGCGGTTATTTCTTTGTTAGGGTTTCAGAGGAGTGTTGAGAATCCCTAGATCCCAATCTGTTCAGAGTTGACACTTTCACCCGTTAGCTTGAGCTCGTTACTTTTGCCTTATTGTTGAGATGCTTCTGTTTTTTTTTTTGTTTTAACTAGTGTGTTTTTTTGTTTAAAATTGCTATCCAAAGTTTCTGGTACCATTTCCCGACCAGCTCAAGGATGATCTCGAGAAGATTCGTGATCAAAGCACATATATTTGGTAGAGATTCGTGAAAGCTATTAGACGTTTCTTTAGAAAATTTACGCAAAATCTCCCAAAGAAAGGTACGTTGTCGATTAGGTTAATGTTTCTTTCATATCTCCCTTTTTATGGTGTAGCGTCATAATATGCGTCCTTGTACCAGATCGCACAGTGATGGGAAAATACAATTGGAGTTCGATCCGGATTATTCCAATCTGAGACTCTGGCCCGAAGCCGACATGATCTGAGGAGTGGATGATGAAGGAGGTGCTGAGGAATAGTCTTCTGGACAAGGGAGGTCGGCATTTTCATATGGGTGGGAGTTCGAGGCCTCTGAGTCCAACTTCTCAGAAGGAGAAGAAGAGGCAGCCGACCGCGGTTCAATTAGCTGAGGCCGCTCCGGAGAGATGTTCGATGAATATTTGGCATTGCCCTGCTTTGAAGTTTTCGATGTTAAGTTCGACTCGATTTATGTCGACATTGAACGACGTCAGAAATTCTTTCGGGTCTCCTTTATCGTTGTAGCTTTCCAATTTGATCTTTTGATACCCTCGAACCGATACGTATGTTATCCTTCGGGTAAAGGAGTTTGTAGCGTCTCTTTGAGGACGTGGTCGAGTTTGGGAACCGTGCTTGTAGCACGGTGGATCTTCGAGCACATCTCCAAGACTGCACACCTCAACTCGGCTATCTCTGCGTCCCTTGTATCGCCTAAGACGTTAGCGAGGTTGGTTTGTTGAATGTTCGTTGTGCGGTTGGTCTGGAGAAAAAGCGTGCGCGACTGTCAGGGATGCGAACTTATCGTCGCTCATTGCATCTTGCCTGCTTAAAATGGTCGTGGATGCTCTAAAATGCGTTGGCGAACGGTACACGGCCGGGTTACCTTGCACGCTGCTGTGTGGTTCAAGGTTGGTCGGACGACGTCTGCTCGGCGATGTTTGTTCGTTGTTCTCCTGCATTGGCGGGGAAGTCTTGATGATTATCCCAAACGCGGTACCTTTGGGAGTTGGAGGTAGCAAAGGCGGCGCAACTACGATACTAATTAGTGTATCCTTCTTGTGAGGAGGATTATGTCGGTCTGTGGCGTATCGGTTCCTTCTCTTGAGCTAGAGTCATTGTCTCCTCAAGCACTGGTTCCCTTCGTAGTTATTTTGATCTGTAAGCGGGCTCGTCTGGCTAGTTGGAAGAAATCCTCAAGCTATCTCTCTACCTGGCACGCCAACTGTTGAGGGCGAACTTCAACTAGTATGAGAAAGAAATTCTCAAAAAAGTGAGAAGATTTTTCTTTTAGAAACGAAGTCGAATTACATGGAAAATAAAAGAATAACAGATGATGTACTCTTCGAGGCGGATTTGGTCTCGTTGTACAAGACCGCCCAGATCATCAACGGTGTTGCGAAAATGAAAATATAAGCTAAATGGTGTTCAAGCTTGACGAACAAGGAAACCCTCCCGCTCTCCGCTCTAACCAGGTCATAATCTACGATGTCGACCAAGCCGGATTTGTCTTTTTGGATGATTCACGCATCATTGGTGAGAATTCTACATTCAGGGCCCCTTTCCATATTCCACCTACAAATATGAACAACTAGCACGTTACATAGTTTGGAATTGTCTTTCTTTTTCTTTATAAGTAAACGATATTATTATGTCTTTCAATATAAATTCCATGAATATGCTTTTCTGAGCAACATGCAATCAAAAAATCATTCAAATATCAGATTAATATGTTTTTTAGCAAGTCAGTTTTTTGGCAATTAATCAGAAAAGTCAACAAAGTCGAGAGTTTGTCCTGCGCTAAACATCAGCTAAAGGACACACATGTATTAAACAGCTTGAGAATACAAAGAAACCTATAATTTCACAAATCCATAGTCAGGCTCGTCTAGTTATAACAAACAAATTCATGAGATTGTTTTCAATCTAATATCTAATGAGATTTACTCAATAACCAAAATACTTTTTAAGCAAATCAAACATTATCACCATAGAAAATAGTTCGTATTTAAATTGGCGCATACTATTTTATCAAACAGTGAGAGAAAAAAATGTGAATCACCAATTTGAAAAACCAAATTTCATATACTAAGATTTATGTGTTGTTTTAAAAATTAAATATGTATTATTAGTGGAGGGTTTGACCGTGATTAAAACGAAATCGAATTAAGATTATATCGGATCTTTGTGAGCAAATCCTTTCCTCTATATTAATGTATTTAGGTATTTACTGTGAACATCAATCTCACCAATTAGGTTTTTTTTCTTTCTTACTCTCTTGCAGCCTCGCTTTCTCTGAAAAAGCATTTTAGTCACATGTCTCTGCTTCTCAACCAGCCCTCGAAGCTACTATGCTTCCGGAGGAAATCTGTTCTGGTAAGATCCTCTCCTCTTCTCTCTAATGGTTTATCATCTTCATTGCGGCAAACTCCGCCTTGTACCATCATCGACGCTGTTCCATGTGGAGAGGATCTCGGAAAACTCGTCATTTACAATGCTAACGCAGTTCACTTCACTTACTTGGAAAAGAAGGTGCCTCTGGAGTTGGTGGATAATCCAATGGTAACGATCGGGTCGTCCCATGGTTGGGTAGCTACTTTGAGTCAGGACGACGGAATACTTCGTCTCCAAGATGATCTAAACCCGGCTGCATCGGATACAAACCCTAAACGCATTCCCTTGCCTCCTCTTGTAACTCTGCCTCATTGCCAAACTCAAATCGTCACCAATGTGTCAATGTCCTCATCTTCTCCCGAGGATGAAAACTGTGTTGTGGCTGTCAAGTTCTTGGGACCTCAAATCAGCTTTTGCAGACCGGCTCAACGTAACTCTGAGTGGATCAATGTCAGAATCGCAAACCCTTGTTTCTACTCCTCTCGTGTCATGTTTTCGGAGAAACATGACTTGTTTCGCATTCCCGGATCAGGAGGCCATATCATTGCTTCATGGGATCTCCACAAAGACAAGCACAAAAATCCCAAGTTTCAGAGGTTGCGGTTCCAAAACCTTCCAAAGCTGACAAAGACCAAACGAGAGGTTATGGATTCGTGCTACAAAAGCGAACACTTGGTGGAGTCAAGAACCACCGGTGAAACTTTCTTGGTTAAGTGGTACAGGAAGGCCGTCTGGAGAGGTATGTCGAAATTGAGCACAAAAGCTTTAATGGTGTTTAGGCTAGACGACGAAGGAAATGCTGTTTACACTAAAGACATTGGAGATCTATGCATTTTCCTCTCAAAATCTGAACCTTTTTGTGTCTCTCTTAGCTCCTTACCACGCATGTTTTTCCCTAACAATGTTGAATACATGGATGCTGACGAAGACGGATATTTCAATCTAGCCAGATCCTCCATCGTTGGTGATCTTACTAGAATGGGGACCGGTGTCTATATTCCACCTCAAAATATAGACAACTAGTTTGGAACTGAGTTTGAGTCTAGAGTCTGTCTTTTCTTTTTAAATCTTGAAACATCAAAATCTATTTTATCTTCTTTATAGTCTCTGTGAGATTAATAAGCATATCCTCCATCCCTTTGAGTTGATATTCAATATATATTTATGTCATTGCTCACTAATTAATGTCTGTCTATGTGCCTCTAGACGTGTTCAATGATCATACTGGGAAACAATGTGCTTATTGCTGCTGTTGATGTCATTTCTCTATGACTGGCTTTAGAATGGGGGAAGAAAGAGAGCATAATTATCTTGACTCAGTGTGACAGTGTGCAACTCATTCAGTTTCCATAGATTATAGATTTATAGTTGTAACAATTTATATCAACTTGGTGGAATCACGATCCACTGGTGGTGAAATTTCCTTAGTTAAGTGGTACAAGACCGCCCAGATCATCAACGGTGTTGCGAAAATGAAAATATAAGCTAAATGGTGTTCAAGCTTGACGAACAAGGAAACCCTCCCGCTCTCCGCTCTAACCAGGTCATAATCTACGATGTCGACCAAGCCGGATTTGTCTTTTTGGATGATTCACGCATCATTGGTGAGAATTCTACATTCAGGGCCCCTTTCCATATTCCACCTACAAATATGAACAACTAGCACGTTACATAGTTTGGAATTGTCTTTCTTTTTCTTTATAAGTAAACGATATTATTATGTCTTTCAATATAAACTAGATAATCACCCGCTACGCTGCGCTATTTTTTTAGATTTTTTATCGTTTAATTTAAATATAATTTATAATTATCTAATCATTCATTCATGTAATAAATAATTATTTTTAGTATTAAAATATTTTTTCCGAACAACATTTTCAACAATGCATCATACACACACTTCCTAAACAATGTTTGTCTTAAACCAATTAAATAAAGGGTAATGTTGGGATTCTCGAAACCTAATTAAAAATTTGATGATTAAATTTCTTACATACTCTTTACCCTCGGTGATTTATTATCTACATATACATTTTTGCAGTCACTTTGTTAAATAAATCCTCAAGTTGAGACTTATTTACAGTGATTGTCATTGGTATTTAATAATTGTTTTTGATAATTAAAAAGTAAATCTTAGAATTAAATGTTTGCATTTAACTACTTTCCCACAATCTCTCCACATTAACTACACAATTAGTTACTGAAATAAAACTTCCAAAATATTTAATATCATTTAAACACTACAAAATTATTATTTTTAAATTGCTTTTTTCATGACTATAATAATTCGATTATAAGCATTAAACCGTAGAGATATTTGATAACAGTTAATTACTACAAAATTACAAAATGTTTAAACAATGATTCATAAACATATCATAAATAAGATCAACATTAACAAAATAAATAGGTTTTTTACGGGACGGATTGGCGGGACGGGTTTGGCAGGACGTTACTTAATAACAATTGTAAACTATAAAATAAAAATATTTTATAGATAGATACAATTTGCAAACTTTTATATATACTAACTTTTAAAAAAATAAATTGTCCCCGCGGTATACCGCGGGTTAAAATCTAGTATAGATAAAAATCTGCAAACTATTCAAACTATTAAATAATTCATGACTACTATACACTCATTATTTGAGTTAAGATTACAGAAAAATATCTTCGAGTATGAGAAAACCGATAAAATAATTTTATTGAAAAACATATAATAACAAAATAAATTTAGTATTAGTACAATTAAATATGTAAAATTAAATAATAAATACATCATTAATCTATAAATTAGAAGTTGAAGAGCTTACATTAATTATTTAGTGGACACATGGCAAATGCTAAAATGATGATGTGTGAATCATATGGAAAGAGTTGGCCAACTTTCATATATATGATTCCATGAATATGCTTTTCTGAGCTAATGACTACATGCAATCAAAAAATCATTCAAATATCAGATTAATATGTTTTTTAGCAAATCAGTTTTTTGGCAATTAATCAGAAAAGTCAACAAAGTCGAGAGTTTGTCCTGCGCTAAACATCAGCTAAAGGACACACATGTATCAAACAGCTTGAGAATACAAAGAAACCTATAATTTCACAAATCCATAGTCAGGCTCGTCTAGTTATAACAAACAAATTCATGAGATTGTTTTCAATCTAATATCTAATGAGATTTACTCAATAACCAAAATACTTTTTAAGCAAATCAAACATTATCACCATAGAAAATAGTTCGTATTTAAATTGGCGCATACTATTTTATCAAACAGTGAGAGAAAAAAATGTGAATCACCAATTTGAAAAACCAAATTTCATATACTAAGATTTATGTGTTGTTTTAAAAATTAAATATGTATTATTAGTGGAGGGTTTGACCGTGATTAAAACGAAATCGAATTAAGATTATATCGGATCTTTGTGAGCAAATCCTTTCCTCTATATTAATGTATTTAGGTATTTACTGTGAACATCAATCTCACCAATTAGGTTTTTTTTCTTTCTTACTCTCTTGCAGCCTCGCTTTCTCTGAAAAAGCATTTTAGTCACATGTCTCTGCTTCTCAACCAGCCCTCGAAGCTACTATGCTTCCGGAGGAAATCTGTTCTGGTAAGATCCTCTCCTCTTCTCTCTAATGGTTTATCATCTTCATTGCGGCAAACTCCGCCTTGTACCATCATCGACGCTGTTCCATGTGGAGAGGATCTCGGAAAACTCGTCATTTACAATGCTAACGCAGTTCACTTCACTTACTTGGAAAAGAAGGTGCCTCTGGAGTTGGTGGATAATCCAATGGTAACGATCGGGTCGTCCCATGGTTGGGTAGCTACTTTGAGTCAGGACGACGGAATACTTCGTCTCCAAGATGATCTAAACCCGGCTGCATCGGATACAAACCCTAAACGCATTCCCTTGCCTCCTCTTGTAACTCTGCCTCATTGCCAAACTCAAATCGTCACCAATGTGTCAATGTCCTCATCTTCTCCCGAGGATGAAAACTGTGTTGTGGCTGTCAAGTTCTTGGGACCTCAAATCAGCTTTTGCAGACCGGCTCAACGTAACTCTGAGTGGATCAATGTCAGAATCGCAAACCCTTGTTTCTACTCCTCTCGTGTCATGTTTTCGGAGAAACATGACTTGTTTCGCATTCCCGGATCAGGAGGCCATATCATTGCTTCATGGGATCTCCACAAAGACAAGCACAAAAATCCCAAGTTTCAGAGGTTGCGGTTCCAAAACCTTCCAAAGCTGACAAAGACCAAACGAGAGGTTATGGATTCGTGCTACAAAAGCGAACACTTGGTGGAGTCAAGAACCACCGGTGAAACTTTCTTGGTTAAGTGGTACAGGAAGGCCGTCTGGAGAGGTATGTCGAAATTGAGCACAAAAGCTTTAATGGTGTTTAGGCTAGACGACGAAGGAAATGCTGTTTACACTAAAGACATTGGAGATCTATGCATTTTCCTCTCAAAATCTGAACCTTTTTGTGTCTCTCTTAGCTCCTTACCACGCATGTTTTTCCCTAACAATGTTGAATACATGGATGCTGACGAAGACGGATATTTCAATCTAGCCAGATCCTCCATCGTTGGTGATCTTACTAGAATGGGGACCGGTGTCTATATTCCACCTCAAAATATAGACAACTAGTTTGGAACTGAGTTTGAGTCTAGAGTCTGTCTTTTCTTTTTAAATCTTGAAACATCAAAATCTATTTTATCTTCTTTATAGTCTATGTGAGATTAATAAGCATATCCTCCATCCCTTTGAGTTGATATTCAATATATATTTATGTCATTGCTCACTATTTAATGTCTGTCTATGTGCCTCTAGACGTGTTCAATGATCATACTGGGAAACAATGTGCTTATTGCTGCTGTTGATGTTATACGCAAAGAGCCGACATAATATTTCTAGAGAAACAGAGTTTAATAATGCATTTCATAGGAATGGCAGAGATGTTGTTCTGGATGATCATTAGTATAGTGATAAAGATTTTTGGGTGAATAAAGTGGGTACTGGAGGAGTTGTGGGCCTAGTTCCCGATCATCTCACTTCTCTACATACTCTTATCGAAGCTATCAAGTTTGTTTTTAAACTGGACGAAGCTTTGGGAATATCCAATCTTCTCAACTTATTATAGAAAAATATCAAGTATATAATAAACAAATTCATAAGAAGATATAAGCTTTGGACTGATTCTAGAATCTTAAGTATACATGCATGATGAATGGTGATGACAACATTTTTTTGGAAATGAAATCATGGGGGAAAAAGAACAATTACTGAAGGGTTTGATTGTAATTAAAATGAAATCCAATTAAGATTGCGTTGGATCTTTATTTATAGAGATAGTGTTGAATCAAATCACAACTTTGAACAGAACGAACCAAAGCAAATCGAGAAAATTTCGGTTCTACTGACCGCATAAACTTATTTATTCATCAACTAGGGTTTGTTTAATACTTTCTTAATCAAATCTAAATCTATTGGGGATAGAGTAGAATCTCTTGTGATATATTTTGTGACAGAGTTATGTCCTATAATTTAGGGATTCGAGTTTATTTTATACGATGACTCTCTTGTATAAATATCACACTTTGTGAATCAATAAACTCAAGTTAGTGCAATACCTAATTCTACATGGTATCAGAGCTCTAAAGATCTAAACCTATAAAAATTTTCGTTTCTTATTCGATAGTTTCGAATTCGTTTCCGCTTTTCTCTTTAAAACCTTGGTTCTTGCGTGTCAAGAAATCATGTCTATTGCAGAAGAAGTCTCCTCTGCAACACATCCACGTACCAATCAACAACCAGATGTAACCAAAGTGTCTCCGTACACTCTGGCCAGCTCCGACAACCCAGGGGCCATGATTTCCTCTGTTATGTTAACCGGTGACAATTACAACGAGTGGTCAACAGAAATGTTGAATGCACTTCAAGCCAAACGTAAAACTGGTTTTATCAATGGTTCAATCTCAAAACCACCATTAGATAATCCGGATTATGAGAATTGGCAGGCGGTAAACTCAATGATCGTGGGTTGGATTAGAGCCTCCATAGAACCAAAAGTCAAATCCACGGTCACCTTCATATCCGATGCTCATCAACTATGGAGTGAATTAAAACAACGTTTCTCTGTGGGAAACAAAGTTCGTGTTCACCAAATTAAGGCTCAGCTTGCTGCGTGTAGGCAAGATGGACAGCCTGTTATTGACTACTATGGTCGCTTGTGTAAGCTTTGGGAAGAATTTCAAATTTACAAACCAATTACTGTTTGTAAGTGTGGCTTGTGTACCTGTGGTGCTACTCTTGAACCTTCCAAAGAAAGAGAAGAAGAGAAGATTCATCAGTTTGTGTTAGGACTCGATGATTCACGCTTTGGAGGGCTCTCTGCTACACTTATCGCGATGGATCCGTTTCCATCTCTTGGAGAAATCTACTCTCGTGTTGTGAGAGAAGAACAAAGACTCGCATCAGTTCAGATTAGAGAGCAACAACAGTCGGCGATTGGGTTTCTTACTCGTCAATCAGAAGTTACAGCCGATGGAAGGACTGATTCTTCGATTATCAAGTCTCGTGACCGCTCTGTTCTCTGCTCACATTGTGGGCGAAGTGGTCATGAGAAGAAAGATTGCTGGCAGATAGTCGGGTTTCCTGATTGGTGGACAGAGCGAACCAATGGAGGTGGACGAGGATCAAGTTCTCGTGGTCGAGGAGGACGTAGCTCGGGTTCTAATAACTCAGGTCGGGGTAGAGGACAAGTCACTGCGGCTCACGCTACAACCTCCAATCTCTCATCCTTTCCAGAATTCACACCGGATCAGTTGCGGGTTATTACGCAGATGATTCAGAATAAAAACAATGGCACCTCCGATAAATTGTCTGGTAAGATGAAACTTGGCGATGTTATTCTTGATACGGGAGCATCTCACCATATGACTGGGCAGCTTTCTCTCTTGACTAACATTGTTACTATCCCTTCGTGTTCTGTGGGATTTGCGGACGATCGAAAAACGTTTGCTATAAGCATGGGAACATTCAAGCTTTCAGAGACTGTGTCTTTGTCTAATGTTCTTTATGTCCCAGCGTTAAATTGCTCATTAATATCTGTTTCCAAGCTAGTGAAACAGATCAAATGTTTGGCATTGTTCACTGATACAATTTGTGTTTTACAGGACCGATTTTCGAGGACTTTGATTGGAACCGGGGAGGAACGTGATGGAGTGTATTATCTAACGGATGCGGCTACAACAACGGTGCATAAAGTGGATGTCACAACAGATCATGCTTTGTGGCACCAACGTTTAGGACATCCAAGTTTTTCTGTTCTTTCATCTTTACCTTTGTTTTCGGGATCCTCTTGTTCTGTTAGCTCTCGTTCTTGTGACGTATGTTTTAGAGCAAAACAAACAAGAGAAGTATTTCCAGATAGTAGCAATAAATCAACAGATTGTTTTTCTTTAATTCATTGTGATGTTTGGGGACCATATCGAGTGCCATCTTCATGTGGAGCAGTTTATTTTTTAACAATAGTGGATGATTTTTCAAGGTCAGTTTGGACATATCTACTATTGGCAAAGTCAGAAGTTCGTAGTGTTCTTACTAATTTTCTTGCATACACGGAAAAACAGTTTGGAAAATCTGTTAAAATCATTCGCAGTGATAATGGTACAGAATTCATGTGTCTTTCATCCTACTTTAAAGAACAAGGCATTGTTCACCAGACTTCGTGTGTAGGAACTCCACAACAAAATGGTAGAGTCGAGCGCAAGCATAGGCACATTCTGAATGTTTCAAGAGCACTCTTGTTTCAAGCATCACTACCAATCAAGTTTTGGGGAGAAGCAGTCATGACAGCAGCTTATTTAATCAATCGTACACCGTCTTCTATTCACAATGGTCTCTCTCCCTATGAGTTGCTTCATGGATGTAAGCCGGATTATGATCAATTAAGAGTCTTCGGCTCTGCTTGCTATGCTCATCGTGTTACACGGGATAAAGATAAGTTTGGTGAGAGAAGCCGTTTATGCATTTTTGTTGGCTATCCATTTGGACAAAAAGGGTGGAAAGTATACGACTTGAGTACTAATGAATTCATAGTCTCTCGTGACGTGGTGTTTAGAGAAAATGTGTTTCCTTATGCAACAAATGAGGGTGATACGATCTACACACCACCGGTCACTTGTCCGATCACTTATGATGAAGATTGGTTGCCATTTACGACTCTAGAAGACAGGGGGAGCGATGAAAATTCTTTGTCTGATCCACCGGTTTGTGTCACTGATGTTTCTGAGTCAGATACGGAGCATGATACTCCACAAAGTCTTCCGACTCCAGTTGATGACCCACTTTCTCCGTCTACAAGTGTCACTCCAACTCAGACGCCAACTAACTCTTCTAGTTCAACATCACCGTCTACAAATGTCTCTCCACCCCAGCAAGACACCACTCCGATTATTGAAAACACTCCTCCGCGACAAGGAAAACGACAAGTTCAACAACTTGCTCGTCTGAAAGATTACATTCTATACAATGCTTCTTGCACTCCAAACACTCCTCACGTTCTCTCTCCTTCTACATCTCAGTCCTCGTCATCGATCCAAGGTAACTCACAATATCCTTTAACGGATTATATTTTTGATGAGTGTTTTTCCGCAGGACATAAGGTGTTTCTTGCTGCAATCACTGCAAATGATGAGCCTAAACATTTTAAAGAAGCTGTTAAAGTTAAAGTCTGGAATGATGCAATGTATAAAGAAGTTGACGCACTCGAAGTTAACAAGACATGGGACATTGTCGATCTGCCAACTGGAAAAGTAGCTATTGGAAGTCAGTGGGTTTACAAAACAAAGTTTAATGCTGACGGAACGGTTGAACGTTACAAAGCTCGCCTTGTAGTTCAAGGCAACAATCAAATTGAAGGGGAAGACTACACGGAAACCTTTGCACCAGTGGTAAAAATGACAACGGTCCGTACTCTTCTTCGTCTAGTAGCTGCTAATCAATGGGAAGTATACCAAATGGATGTTCATAATGCCTTCCTCCATGGCGATCTTGAAGAGGAGGTGTATATGAAACTTCCTCCCGGGTTTCGACACTCTCATCCTGACAAAGTTTGTCGCCTTCGTAAGTCACTATACGGTTTAAAACAAGCTCCTAGGTGTTGGTTTAAGAAATTGTCTGATGCTCTTAAAAGATTCGGGTTCATCCAAGGTTATGAGGATTACTCTTTCTTTTCTTATTCCTGTAAAGGGATTGAACTTCGCGTCTTAGTATATGTCGATGATTTAATAATCTGCGGTAATGATGAGTATATGGTTCAGAAATTTAAGGAGTATTTGGGACGTTGCTTTTCCATGAAAGACTTAGGCAAGCTCAAATATTTTCTTGGCATTGAAGTAAGTCGTGGGCCTGATGGTATTTTCTTGTCTCAACGAAAATATGCCCTTGATATAATTTCTGATAGTGGCACTCTAGGAGCGAGACCGGCATATACTCCGTTGGAACAAAATCATCACCTTGCCTCCGACGATGGTCCGTTACTTCAGGATCCCAAGCCATTTCGTCGTCTCGTTGGTCGGCTACTATATCTTCTTCATACTCGCCCAGAGTTGAGCTACTCCGTTCATGTATTGTCCCAATTTATGCAAGCTCCTAGGGAAGCTCATTTGGAGGCTGCGATGCGCATAGTTCGTTACTTGAAGGGTTCACCGGGTCAGGGCATTTTGCTGAGTTCTAATAAGGATTTGACTCTCGAGGTTTATTGTGATTCGGATTTTCAATCTTGTCCCTTGACTCGACGTTCACTTAGTGCGTATGTGGTTCTGCTTGGTGGCTCGCCTATTTCTTGGAAAACCAAGAAACAAGACACGGTTTCTCACTCGTCTGCGGAAGCAGAGTATAGAGCAATGTCGGTTGCTCTCAAAGAGATCAAATGGCTTAACAAGTTGTTAAAAGAATTAGGTATCACACTCGCTGCGCCTACTCGTTTGTTTTGTGATAGTAAGGCTGCTATTTCTATTGCAGCAAACCCCGTCTTTCACGAGCGTACGAAGCATATTGAAAGGGATTGTCACTCAGTTCGCGATGCGGTTCGTGATGGCATTATAACAACACATCATGTTAGGACCTCGGAGCAACTAGCTGATATTTTCACTAAGGCTCTTGGTCGTAATCAATTCATTTATCTTATGTCCAAGTTGGGTATTCAGAATCTTCACACTCCAACCTGAGGGGGAGTATTGGGGATAGAGTAGAATCTCTTGTGATATATTTTGTGACAGAGTTATGTCCTATAATTTAGGGATTCGAGTTTATTTTATACGATGACTCTCTTGTATAAATATCACACTTTGTGAATCAATAAACTCAAGTTAGTGCAATACCTAATTCTACAAAATCTCTTGCAGCCTTTGCATTTCGGTAACAACATCTTACTCATGTCTCTGCTTCTAAACCAACCTTTGAAGCTACTATGCTTTCGGAGGAAACCTGTACTGGTAAGATCCTCTCTGATGCAAACCCCTCCTTGTTCAATCGTCGGCGTTCAACCTTGTGGAGCTGATCATCTCGGGAGACTCGATGTTATGATGATGTCTCGACGCACTTGCTTGGAAAAGAAGGTACCTCTAGAGTTGGTAAATAGTGATCCAATGGTAACGATCGGGTCATCCCATGGTTGGGTAGCTACTTTGAAGGAGGATGGTATATTGCGTCTCCAAGACGATCTAAACCCGGTTGCATCGGATACAAACCCTAAACGCATTCCCCTGCCTCCTCTTGTAACTCTGCCTCATTGCCAAACCCAAATCGTTCTACTTCAAATCAAATCAACACATTGTGTATTCTGGCACCTTACCTACAAACAAATCAACACGTTTCTAACCAATACAAATCAACACGCTCAAAATCATTTGTTCATGGATTCTAAAACACTTTCGAATCATATAAAAATAAAAATACATCAATTTCAATCCAAATACGGACTTAGTGTTATATACATTATTAATTCCATTAACTTGTTGAACCAAAAAAAAAAATTCCATGAAATTGATTTTGATATGGATTTCTATATACTTAAAAATCTGTTCTTTTGTAATTTGTATTTTAACTAAGAAACTTCTCATTATTTCTATTTTAAAATGATTGATTTGCTCAATATAACTTATATAAGTGATCAAAGAACACAATGATTTGTTTGGATTCCAAATAACGTAACATATCTAATCAAATACACCACTCATATTCCCACTCAGCAAACCAAATCGAGAATATTTCGGTCCTAGGAGGACTTCATAAACTTAGCTCAGTGTGTAATCCATTTAATTTCTATATTTTATCGTAAAGTTGAAGCTTATGCAAGAATAACAAATAGCATTCACAATCATAACAAAGAGCCAAAGTAAAACAACCACCTAAATAGCTTTGATCCAATTTACAGCAACAACCAGTTTTCTCACGTTAGACCAAAGCTGCAACTGCTTCTGATCTCAAACCACAAACCTTCTTTTACCAAAAAAAGCACACAACTTTCTGGATTGTTCACAACAAACAAAAAGTTCAATTCTCGAAAAAGAAGAAATCATCAAAAGGGTTTCTCTCCAGGGAGATATGAAGGAGAACCCCATTCCACTTGATTCTTCTTTCTGTTGAAGATTCCACTTAGATTCGGCATAAGCACTTTCTTTGATACCACAGATGTTTTTGTCTTCTCCAGTTTGTTATTGACAGGTTTCTGTTTCGGAGCTTTGTAATGTTGTTGCGGTGATGATTCACTGGCCATCTTCATCTCAGCTTCTGCGAGAATCCTTGTCGCCGCTTCCTCTGCTTTCTTCTGATCTCTTTCTCGCCATCTCCTGAGTTCTCCTTCAACCGCTTTCTTGGCAGCATCAGCCATAGCTGCTTTCTTCAGTGCCTCTTCTGTTGCAGTCTTTAGCTTCTTAATCTCTTCTTGTGTTGTCTCTAACTTCTTCAGTGTCTCGTTTTCGCTAGCTCTCACTGCTTCCACCTGAGCCAATGCAGCAGCCACTTTCATTTCTGCTAGCTTATCGAATACCTCAGCTCTCTTGCTCAGTGATTTGAACTCCTCTTGAGACAGTGTGATGCTCTGAGATCCAGACTCAGATGAAGTCGAATTACGTGCAGCGTTGGTTTTTTCAGACATTGACTTTATCTGTTCAAGCGCCTTTGTCTCGGCAGCTTTCGCTTCTTCGGCTTCATCTAACGCGACCCTTAGATGTAGCTCTGAGTCTTCAAGAGCCAGATGCGCAGATTCTGCTTCCTTCATTAACTCCTTAGCTTTGTTTCTCATTCCCTCAGCTTCTCGTCGAGCAGCTTCAGTCTCAGAAGATATCTGATTGATGGTTAACATCATATCTTCCAAAGCAGCCTTTGCTTTAGATTCCTCTGTAACACATTGTTCTAGCTCACTCTTACTTCTGCTAAGCTTCAGATGAAGATCTCCAGCCACAGATTCAATTTCAGCTTCCTTCGCTTCAACTTCATCATGCTCCATCTTCACATTCTTTAATTCTGCTTTAAGAGATTCCACTAACTCTTGCAAAGACTTCTCTTCTTCCACAAGTTTCTCGAATAAACCTTTAGCTTCATTCAACTCCAAACTCACACCATTTACGGAATCTATATCCGATGCTTTCGCAGTCTCCATTTGCTTCTGCAGTTCATCGATCTCATTATATGTCTCAGTCAACTGCACTTCAAGCTTCTTTGCAAATTCAGGGTCAAATTCATTCTTCAAAGCAAGTGATTTCTTGGCAGATTCTTCCATGCCAGCTTTATACGATTTCTGCTGAATCTCCTTCTCCGCAAATATCTCAGATTGTTCCTTTCGGGCTTGAGAACACGCAAGCTTCGTCTGTTCAACTGATTCATTAACAGCTGCAATTTCTTTTCTAAGCAACTCAATCTTCTCAGAATGAACTTTACTCACTTTCTTAGCTTCCTCTACTTTACTTAAAGCAACAGTCTTTGTTTCCAAAATCTCATTCGAAACCTGACGGATTTTCCTCAGCTCTTGCTTGGCGGTATCAAGTTCCTTACATACTTCCCCATACTCTTCCATATCCCGAGTCTGAGCATCACTACTACTAGCTACAGAAACATTCCCCGGTTTCGCTTCTTCAATTAGACTCTTAGCAGCTTCAGTAGCTTTATTTGCAGAATCTCTAGACTCATTAACCGCTTCAAGCTTACGAGTAAGTTCATCAACAGTTCTTTTAGACCATTCAAGCTCACTCAACGCTTGCTCTCTAATAGTTTCAGCATTCTTAAGCTGTTCCTTCAACTTATTCAACTCTTTCTGAGCCAAGTGAAGCTCTGTTTGCTTCACCAAAACTTTCTGCAAACCAACAAACACAAAATTCAGATTATACAACCTCTTAAAAACACAAAACTCTTAATGAATATTACCTCAGCAGACTGAGGATTCGGTTTTCGAAAAACCGGTTTCTCAGCGGAGAAAGCAGCTTCACCGAAAAGGTTAACCGCATCTTTAACAGATTGAAAAGGAGCACTTGTGTCAATCTCTCCAACCTCCACAATTGGAGAAGAGTCTGAAGAATCTCTACGTCCCTTCTTAGCAACCATTTTGCATTTTCTTTCTTTATATAGACTATAAAATCAAGGATTCACTACCTGATACAGAGAGAGACAACACAAACACAGAGAGCTCAAAATCAGTTTATTTCTGTTCCATTAATAGAAGATTAAGCAAATTAAGTAAATATCAAACAGTACACACATAAGGAAAAAATCAAAACCCTAAGAACATGTTATTAAGGGAAAGATTAATTAAACGAAGATCAAAGATGGTAACTTTTAATTAAACATAATCACCAAAATTTGTTACAGATTCTACAAACCAAAGAGGCTAATCTTAGAATAAAAGAAGCGTCTCTTCCACCGACGAAGAAATCTTCAAAACAAGCGATGGTGACAAAAAAAATTCGATTCGTACCTGATCGTTGCGGTTTGAATTTTTTTTGTTTTTCTGGGTCGATGAAGAAAACCCAGAAACGTGAAATCGAAACCGCGCCAAGAAAATAAAGGAAATAATCTAAAGGAGCGATTTTTAATTTTTCTCTGGGAGAGAAAAGACGATCGGAAAAAAGAAACTTTTGATCAGATAAAGATATCTCCGGTCTCGACGACGATGAATATAATCGAAAAAGGGAAAAAAGATTTGAGCTTTTGAAAGTTTTGAAATTTCTTCTGTAAATCAGAGAGAGCAAAGTCAGTGGCGAGGAGAGAGAAAGAAGAGAGACAGAGAGGAGAGAGGGACAAGAAAGGGAAGTGTATTTGGTTGACAAATGGCAGTTTCTTATTGGTCATCGACAAACCTAATTGTTTGATTTATTTTTTATTAGGACGGTGACTTTTTAATTTTCCTTTTAACCTTTTTGTGTTAGCGCATAATTCGTCGCTAATTAAAAATTTGTACAACATATATTTCGATTGAGTAATTGTTAACGTAATATATATTTCTATCTAGCGTAATTCATATGATATGGCCCAGTCAAGGTAATTACGAGAAATTTTCTGCAAATTCGGAAATTTTTTGTGGTGATTGATGGGCAAATGAAAAAACTATTTCGCACGTGAACTAGACGACATGTAATGCTAAAAAGATAGTTCTGATTATATTCATTTTGTTATCTGTATAGCTTGACTAGTCAAAATGGGCCACGGCTTCTAATGATGATCATATTTGACAATGATTTGTAATTGTACTTGTGTATATATCACATTTAATACGGAAATAGAATATATATCTAACTCTTTTCTTTGTTGCAATTTCCATGCGAGTGAAACATTACCTCTTTGATTCTTATATCTTTCGTGACTTAAACAAATATAACGATCAAGGACAATGCCCATCTATATATATCAATGCCCATCTATTCTCATATCTCTTACACTTCATTCAAATAACTTATAGATAACTCGTTCATACATAAACACCTTATCGTTGTTACTCGTTAACATCGATGAATAACCAACTCTTGTAGTACGAAAAAGTAGGTGAAAAGAATTAAACAAGACTATAAATTATTGATTTTTTGGTGAGTCGTTCTAACGACTTTAATATTCTCTTAATGGCGATGAAAGAAGCTGAACCCTCCTAGTTGTTCACCAAATGCTTCTATTTCGTCTTCGTCTTCAAGCCCAAGCTGCAATCGTTTTCGTTAATTTATCAACTTGATTCATATATACATTATTGGAGTAACTTTTTAAAAAATACCTCGTTGGGAGTTTGATTGAGTTTGATCCTATTTCCATCGAAGAGAAACCTTAGAGTAGACATTTCTACTCCAACTTTGTCAGAGTATGCATGCATCATCTTACGAAGCTCGACGTCCCTCTTAATCCGGAAGTACACACATATGTCGTCCTGTTAAATAGTAATTGTTACAAAACTTTTAACATGTTATACGTATCTTAGTTTTAGGACGGTTGAATATTATAATTTTTGCTATAAAAGATATACACTTTTGTTGGGAAATCTATTGCAAAATATATAAAATTAAAACAAAAAAAAACTAAAATCCTAACACTAATGAACATTACAAATCAATGATTGTTTTGCTGTCCTGCAAAAATCTCCAAAATATAATTATGTTTGAAATTTTTCTTGTTTTCACAATAGCATAACAAAAAAGTGATTCTTTTCAAAATTGAGTTACAAAACTACACCATTATCTTGTTTTTAGCATAAGTAATGGCGAAATTTATTCAAGTACCTGATTTTTAACTTTGACGGTGATATGTGACGACGGAATCAACGGTTTCTTGTCAGACGACGACATCGCTTCGCTTTCTATTATGACGGTTGGATTGTTCTTATAAACTGATTAGTTACATGATATATATATATATATATATATATATATATATATAGTATACAGATGAATCATATCATTAAATATCGATAAACGACATTAATGTTGGAGATGAATTTTGAATCATACGATTAAATGTTAAACCTTTTCGTTTTCAGTTCCCATTTATTTTCCTCCTGTGGGAATTTTGATCATCACAAACTTTCATTGACCTTTCTGATTTTTCTCACTTTGATCGAAAGAAGCGATTAAGGGGGTTTAGCTATAATCCGGTATGTTCCTAGTAAAAGCCCATCAAGATTTCCAACTTCAGTGAGTCATGCTTGTGTTTTGTGTAACACACCTCTAATCGTAATGAAATATTCATTCCGTTTGCAAAGAGTGTCGTTTAAGATTTAATTTTTGTTTCATTAAAGAGTGTCTTTTGATATTTCCAATTTAAAATTTGAATAAAAATCCTTTTTTTAACTCTATTGCTTTAATGTATTAATAGGAGATAGTATAATTTTATTTAGTGTATTAATAAGGAGTATAGAACTTTTAACATGTGTGAAAAATATGGAATGACTCTTTTTGTGGAACAGAGGGAGTATGATTCACTATCAAATTCTTAATTTTTCATCTTTATTAAATTTATAAATATCTTTATGGTTTTATTTTAATAACTTTTTGTTTGCATCACCTATTTAATTATTGCCGACTTTATTTCAATTTTTAGTCACTAATAATTCTTAAAACCAAAAAGACCCATTAGAATCTACGTAATTCGTCACTAATAAAATCCATACAAGATGATATTTCTATGTTAAGTTCTAAGTGAGAAAATAAGATATTTGAATAAGTAATTCTTAACGTATTATATATCTAATCTAGCATAATTCATATGATATGGCCCAATCAAGATAATTAATTACGAGACAGTTGTGCAAATTCGGAAAATTTGTGTGGAGATTGATGGGAAAATACAACTATTTCGCACGTGAACTAGACGACATGTAACGCTAATAAGATAGCTCCGATTATCATTTTGTTATCTATAATTCTATATAGCTTGACTAGTCAAAATGGGCAAAGGCTTCTAAGTTCTTCTAATGATGATCGTATTGACAAACGACAATGATTTTGTTATTGTTCTTGTGTATATATCTCACATTTAATACGAGAACAGAAAACTTCTATCTCTCTTTTTTGTTGCAACTTCCATGCGAACAAACATTACCTCTAACGTATAGATTAACTCTATATCAAAGAGAAAGTTCATCCATAAATCACCTTTTGCATTGTTACATCGATAAAAGGATACTAAAATCTTATTAAAAAGTAGGTGAAAATAATTAAACAAGATTTCAATATTGATCTTTTTGTAAACGCACTAATGACTTTTTATATCGTTAAGATACTCTTAATGGCGATGGCTGAACCCTGCTATTTGGTCAACAAATGCATCGATTTCATCTCCGTCTTCAAGATCAAGCTGCAATTCCTTTTGTTTCTCAATATGATTCATATGTAACATTTCTATGACAAAAATAAATAAATACCTCATTGGGAGTTTGATTGGGTTTGATCCTAATTCCATCGCAGTGAAACCTAAAAGCTGACATTTGTTGTCCAACTTTGTCGGAATATGCTTGCATCATCGTACGGAGCTCAACGTCCCTCTTAATCCGGAAGTACACACATATGTCATCCTATTTTATTATATTTACAAAAATTTAACATGTTAATCTATACGCATGTTAACTCAGCTTAATTTTAGATTGGTTAAAATTAAAAATATTATCATCTTTGAGGTTGTAGAAAGTATTCACTTATAGAAAATATGTATTTTTCTGTCAACGATTTAACCAACAGAAAAAAACCTAGAAACCTAGCACTTAGAATCAATGAATTCTTTGCTGTTTTGCATAATCTCCAAATACTTGTGTATGGAAAATTTATTGTTTTCACAATAGCATAACAAGAAAGTGGTCTTTTTAGAAAAAAATTTAACTTATAATAACATTAAGATTATTACAAGTACCTGACTTTTGATTTTGATGGTGATATGTGACGGCGGAATCAACGGTTTTTTGTCAGCTGCCGACATCTTCACACTTCACTTTCTAAGGTGACGGTTGGATAGTTCTTAACTGATTACTTACATGCAATATTTATCTATATATACAACAAACGTAAGCACATACAGTATATAAGTGACGATATAGATACAGATATGGGTCATATCATTAAATTATGATTAACACTAATTAAAGTTGGATATGAATTTTGAATCATACCCATTAAATTTTAAACCTTTTAGTTTTCTGTTCCCATTTATTTCCCTCTCGTGGGAATTAAAGTTGATCGTTTTGATCATCGCAAACTTTTATGCACCCTTTCCGTTTTTTTCTTTCTCACTTTGACCAAAAGAAACGATTTGAAACGAGACTAATCATTTTTGTATTCAGATTTAGAGGATCACAGAAGGGTCTCCAGTAATCTATTAAGGGCTTAGCTATATTCCAGTATGGGCCTAGTGAAAGCCCATCAAGATCCAACTTCAGTGTGTCATGTTTTTGTTTTGTATAATAAGCTTGTGTAAAAACAATTATGATATATCAAGTTCTTGTTCGTTTTCATTAATGAAACTTGTTTGATTTACTAAGGAGGAAAATATTAAAAAGGAGCCCAAGATAATATAATTTAAAAAATCAAGGAAAAAGACACCATAAAATCAAAAAACAAAAAGACCCCAAGAGAATCATTACATATAGACACAGTAACTGTGTTTTTTTTCGTTTTTCTTCCTTTTTTTTTTCCAATAAAATGGAGACACGATTTTACAGCATTTTAAGAAGAAGAAACAACTTCAAAGAAGAAGGAATCATAATCGTGATACTAAAGGTGGGTGAGCTCCAAATCATCTTAGGAACCTTTTTTTTTTGTGTGTGTGGGTAATTTCAAGAAAGACGACAATAAAACATAAAAAGAACCATTGCTTTTAGATGTGTAAGCACTGTGACTTTTTTTTTAGCAGCAAGCAAATCCATCTTTGTGTCTGTCAAGAGTCCACAGCTGGAGCTTGCATGCAGCAGAGCCATTTTTTCTGAAACCAAAGATAAAACCCCATTTAGTGTGACAATGGATCAAGGAGATAAAGATGAAGAAGAGGAAACTTACAGGCTGAGGTTTACTAGGATCTCCTCCTCCAGATTTAACATGACCCTCACTGGATTTACCGGGTGATCCCGGTTTGCCACCGGTCTTTTTCTCATCCCTAGCTTTGTTGAATATCACTGTAAAACCTTCTGCTGATGCTGGATCATTCACATCCCATTCACCAAATTTTGGCAAGGGACGACCTTTGTCCTGTTGTTCATATAAAAACCAAATGGTGAAATCAAGAAATAAGTTCAATCTTGCCAAGTAGATGAATTCATAAGCTAAGCAAGTCTTAAGTGGGAGCACATACAAAAGAGAAGAGGCAAGGATAAACCGAAAAAAAGAATCAACCAAGTAAATAAGAATGAGGACTTAAGGAATGGAACCTTTTCTATCATCAATAACGAGGAAAAAATGGTTTGTACAATTTGCCCAAACTAATTATAATTCCATTTTGTAGCAAACAATATAGAGCACAAGTCAAAAGGATTACCAAAACCAAACCATAAGAGAAATTTTAAAGTTCCAAACAACTTTATAATCCATTTGATTAGGTGAGAAAATAATAAAACCAAAAGTTTGAAACTAGTGGATTTCAATTGTGTCTCTAAATAAGCAAACAAATCCACAAGGCAAAAAGAACTTTTGCTTGTCCATAAACAATGCCACACAATATTCATGCCTCTTTCACTATCAATAAAATCAAAGAACAACAATCTGGGGAAAAAAAGATAAGCTAACACAAAGACAACAAAACAACTTCTCTTTATCAAACCTTTATTTCATCTCAAATCCAAAATCAGAAACCCTGAATCAAAAATCTAAGCTTAATCAATCAAATTCAGAAAAAGATCAAAACTTGAATAAAACCCGAGATCCAGAATCAGGATTATCAGATTCAACAACAAGACAATAGCTCATCAGAATCACAATTTCACATCTGTTTTTCTATTTAATCTAAGATTTTCAGCGGATATAAAAGAAACAACAAAAACCCTCCAATCAAAAGGAAACATATAATCATCTAACTCACCAAAACGAAACTAAAATTCTCAAAACCAAACAAATCGAATTCAAAACTGTTCTCAAGCATATGTATATAATAAAGAGAGGAGATTTAAACGCACCGACATGGCGTCTGCAGAAAGGAGGAAGATTTATCCCAAGAAAACTGGAGAAAACGATTTGAGGGAGAAATAGGAGAAGAAGAAGCCGCCGAGAAAACCAAGGAAAGTGAGAGAGAAATATATTTTTGATCGGAGAATATGGGAGACGAAGAAGAAAAAGAGAAAAGAGAGACTTTTTTAATTTTTCTCTCCTTTTCTGATTTTTCCTTTCTTTCTATAAAAATTCTTTTTTGCTTCTCTCTTTATTATCTCTCTCTCGGTGTGCGATGTCTGTAACGGTTTATATAAACGGAGTTATTAGACCCAAGTGACGTGAATCACTGTCTTTGGGTTTTTTTTTTAACGGAAAGATGAGCTGGCTAACGACTGTTAATTGAGGAGAGAGCATATATGTTGGTTCAGACCGATGTTAAGCGAGTGACTTGCTGGCACTGTTTTGTCTTTTTGCATTTATTCTTTTCTTTTTTTTCAGCTAAAAAAGGTTTTTCATTTAATTATTATTAAATAGATTATCAATTTGAACCATACACATATCAATTGGCTAAATCAATCTTCAGTCTTGTAAAAGATAATCTGAATCGATTTATCAATTAATCAAGTGGTCTATTTGTTTGATGAAATATGATTACTTTTAAGTAAATAATAGTCTTTTTTCCTCTTGTTTGATAAAAATTCTTAATCTAAAATGTCATCTGTCATCACTCTTTCTACCAATTTTACCAAACTAATTATATCTTAATCCACTTGCTCCATTCATTTTATACTCTTCAATATCTTTAATTATTTAGTATGGAGAGCAATAAACAATAGAGATTTGGTAAATTCAATAATTAATTTGTTGAATAGTAGCTGCGACAATTTGTTCATAATCATTTTGTTTACTCATAATAGGTGTAACCAAAGTTTAATATAATAATGATCTAAACATGTTATATATTTGATCTTAATTAAATTGTTAGTAGACTAACAGACAATGAACACATTTAAACATATAATAATATTTGTGTTACAGGAGGCTCACGAGTGGGTATTGCAAAATGGAACAAATCCAGTGATGCAAATCTGACTAACTGTTAGATTCTGTCTGCATCAAGATCCATCAGACACCATTCCAACACAACAACTAGTTTCTCGTTGTTCCGACATATTCATCAAAAAGAATCTTCAAAGACACAGAAGAAGCTTTTTTTTTTTGCTGCCATGGCTCTGCATCATTTTTCCCTGAACCATTATCTTTGGTGAGTCCAGATTGATTACAGGTGAATTCAGCACATGAAATGACAACACAGCTCCAGCTATTAAGAGCTTGTTCCTCCTCCTGCTTTGTCTCTGTAAAGAAAGACTTGGCCAGAGAGTCCAATATGTAAGAAACGAACAAACAAACAAGATCTTTAATGCAAGTGGAGTTAAAGACAGCGTTTATCAACCCACCTGGAAGTTTAAGAGATTCAATCAAACTCTCCTTTGGTGTAGTTTTTGAGTTGTATTTGTCAGAGAAAGGAGCCAGTAAGGTTGCACCTTCACTGTCTTGCTTGTCTTGTTCTGTATAACAGTACAAGCTTAAGCTTCTGGAACTGACTGGCACTCACCTCAAGAAAGTAAAATAATCATCACTATGATGCATAATTTATTGTCAATCAGAGAGAGAATGAGTAAGATGCATACTGTGAATCAGACAAAGTTCAAAGAGCTTTAGCTGGTTCTTCGAGAGAACATTACTTTGCAAATCCAGCTCTTCACGGTGACAAACTGCAATATCATCTAGAAAACAGAAAACACTATAAATAAGGATTTGTAAGGATCTCAGAGAGAGTAACAAACATTAGGATTCAGAACGAACCGTGCTACAGAGAAACAGATGCCTGTAATAAGCGTTAATACTAATTTGCGTACGGAAGTTGATCATATGATTACTCTTAAAGCTCGTTCTGATGTTAATCCTTCTTGTTACTTTGCAAGGCCTTCAGCTTCTCCATGGCCATTTTCAAGTTTCTGTGTGAATCTTGTGACAAGCTCATAGATGTTATGAATCCTCTTGCAAGTAAATCTTTCAAGATAATATCAGCCCCGGAGAATGCTGTTTCCCGGGCAAGTAACCCCCTGATGAGAGCTTTGTATGTAGTCGCATTGGCTAAAAATCCATCTCCTTTCATCTCTTCATAGAGTTCAAATGCAAGTGCCATATCACCTTTGGCGCAAAGTCCAGTAATCAAAACATTGTATGACACAAGATCAAGCTTCAGCCCACAATTGCTCATGACGACTCTCAATTCCAGGGCCTCTATAACATTACCGTTCTTGCAACACAAGTGCATTAGAGTAGTGAAACTAGCAATAGTCGGAACCAACTTCATTTTCAGCATAAACCGAAGAAGCAGCGTGGCTTCGTCAGCCTTACCGCATTTTGCAAGCGCTCTTACCATTGCACTCTCAGCTACATTAGGCGGACATATCTTATGTGCTATCATCTCTTCCTTCACCACAAACGCAGTCTTTATATCTCCCACTCTACAAAGTCCGTTAATCAGACCAATGTACTTCCTACTCTCGGGAGATATCCCTTGCTTCGACATTTCGTGCAAAACCATGCGAGACTCCTGGAATCTGTGGTTCCTGTTGAGGACACTTACCATGGCGTCACAAGTATCTTTGTCAAGCGAGATTCCGAGAGAGGTCATGACTTTAACCAAATCAAATGCCCAGTTGATTTCTCCATTTGCACAACACTTGGAGATTAGCATGTTGAACGTATACCTGTCAACTTCAACACCTCGGCATATGAATGCTTTCAAGATTTTAAGACCAATCTCCAACATGTTGGATTCACAAATTCCGAGAACAAGAGAATGGCATGTGAGCTTGTCAGGTAAAATGCCGTTCAGTATGATGGATCTATACAGCAGAAAGCTTGTGGATACATCTTTCCTCTTTGAATATCCATGCAAGAGAATATTGTAGGTAGTCAGATTAGGACCCCCATTTTGGTTCCCCATTTCGGGAAGTAGGTCATTTGTCTTCTCTATTTTCCCCATCCTTGAGTAACCGTCTATCATTGCATTTGTTGTGACAATATCAGGGGTATGGCCAAGGTTATCCATTTGCTCCCGAAAATAAATACCAGCTTTCCACTGGCCAGCCTTGAACATACCATCCACAAAACAGGTATACATCACTTTGTTCGGAAGTACATTACCTCGAGCTTCAGCTTCCTTAGCAAAGAGTATGGCAATAACAGTCTTGCCCTTCCTACACAATCCAGAAATAAGACTAGTATATGTATAACTGTCAGGCAGAATGCTTCGTTGCACCATCTCACCAAAAAGTGAGACAGCCTTGGCCAAGTTCCCTGATTTACACATTGCAGTGAGTAGTGTGTTGTACATTACAGTATCAACAGCTGCAGGAACAGCATGGAGGCTTTTCAAAAACTTCTCTGCCTCTCTTAAATGCCCACCTTTGCATAATCCCTTGAGGAGACTACCATATGTGAAGAATGTTGGGTGATGACCAACTTTGGTCATCTCATCAAATACAGAGAACGCTTTTAGCCCTTCACCTGAGTTTCCATACCCATTGATAAGACAATCAAAGCTAACAGTGTTAGGAAGAATACCATCACTTGTCATGCAACGCATAAATTCTTCTGCCTCAGCCACTTTACCAGCTTTACACAGTGAAGTAACAAGTACATTGAACGTGAAATGGTCTCGAGTATGCCCCTCAAGGATCATAGCTTCATAAATTCTTATTGCTTCCTTTAAGCATCCCATCCTACAACAATTGTATATCAGGGTTGAGTAGATGATGCCATTTGGACTAAGACCAACTCGGTAAATTCTACATACTATCTCCTTCGCAGTTTTAAACCTCCCCACCTTGCAAAATCCATTTATAAGAGCAGAGTATGTGACAATATCAGGATCAATACCATCTTTGCTCATTTCATTAAGCAGAACAACTGCCTCATCCAGAAACCCATTTTTGCATAACCCATCAATCATTCCAGTGTATGTTATTCGCCCAACACATACCCCATTTCTCTTCATTCTCATGTAAAAGCCTCTTGCTAGGTCAAACTCTGCATTCTTGCACAACCCATCTAAAAGTACACCATAACTAACTTCAGAAGGTGTAAGACCTTTTGCTTCCATCATATAAAACATCTTCAAAGCCTCTTTAAAGTTTCCCTCACTAATGTGTCCATCAATCAAAGCATTGAAAGTAACATGATTCGGGGAAAGTCCAAAGCTTAACATCTCGTTCAAAAGTTGACTAGCAATGAGCACCTTTCCTTCATTAGAAAACCCGTTAATAAGTGTATTGTACGTGACTTCGTTGGGGTGAATCATCCTCTTCCTCATATCCCTCAGCAACAAATAACCTTTGGCAATTCTATTGCTTCTGCACAAATCATGGATAAGCATATTATAAGTACAGACATCAGCGTCGACCCCTTTCGACTTCATGTGATCTAGAAGCTCAATAGCAGCTTTAAATCTTCCCTTTTTACAATACCAATGTAACACAGTATTGTATGTAACTATAGTTGGCGCATAACCACTCTTCTCCATCTTTTGCATAAGATAAGACGACTTTTCAAAGCTTCCTTCAGCACAGAGCACATTAATTAGTATATTGAAGGTAGCCACATCGGGACAAATCTTCCTCTTAAGCATTTCCTTCAAGAAAGACCAGACTGACACATCTTCACCACTCTTTACAACGGAACCTAGTATTGCATTACAAGTATATACAGAAGGGTTGAATCCATAAAGACCCATCAAGCGAAATATTTCCAGAGAATCTTGAATCATTCCTTCCCTCAAGTACACTCTAATCAAGATGTCGTAAACAGAAGGGTTTGAATTGCAAAGACGGTACGTGGTCATCAAAGCACCAAAAACAAAGCTTGATTTACCACTCATCAAAGATAACTCTTTTAAGATGTGTCTTGCTGGGTCATACATTCTAGCTCTAACTAGTATATGTGTAGTAATACAGACCAACTGAACAATATGGTCAGTCTCCAAACCAGGCTGCTTCACTACCCATTTAAGAAACTTCAAAGCCAGCTTCCCATGAACCAGTCTAAGACGAGCCTGCCTATAATCCATATGATTTAGAGATCCCCAACGGTCAATTGTAAGAATGTTGTATATGCTCTTCTCCATATCAAATCCTGTTTCATAACTCCCCAACAAGTTCAAATCTTTAGTCAAACACATCTAGAATATTTAGGAAATAAACATGATAGGATTCAAAATTCAGCAATAGCCACAAAATTTTTCACTCTACAATTCTAAAAATTGAATTTTTACACTTCTAATCAGGATCCTGCTATATACTATACATGAAAAGCTTGAATTGATTTTAAAATAAATCTGGAAACGCAATAAGAATATGAAGAAAACAAACTCACCAGAGACACCAAATGCTTGGTGAGAAGCAGAATCATCCCGTTTCGAAGTTTTGACAGCGCCGGAAGAAAACCACACTCGAGAGAAACATCCGAATTTCGAAAAACTGAGTTGTAACAGAGAGATTGCTCCATTTCTATGAGAAACTAAGCTCGATAAACCTGACATATCTGCTTCTTCAGTCAATTCAAAATGTTTGTTTCTCCTTCGCTGTGTTGCTCTCTCTCGCCACAAGCTGGAAACGTCGTTGGGCCAAAAATTAAAAAGGCCTGTTTTGTATATATATAATGGGCCTCTTGGTGTAAGCCTATCTATATACTCGACTCGTGTCAATCTAAATCAACACGTGCCTATTGACGAAATAAAAAGTGGGCCCTGTAACTAGCGAGTTCTCATTTAAACGGACGGCTGAGATTTAACAGCAGGATCGCAGGGTGGTTGAGCTGTCGATGACGACTTAAAGTTTTGCCTTGTTCATTTACGTGAAAGCAACTTCCGACTTTCACGCGTGCGAGATTTTATTCCATTTTCTTTCAGCTCTATTTATTAAATAACACATTTCACCACTAGAGGTTTTTGGCTCAAACCATTGCAAGAAACTTGAAAAATAAAATTGCATATCCCATTAGAATTTAGAAGCTTCAAAACAACAACCAAAAACCAAAACAAAAAACGTCGGATCATATGAATATTTTTATTTTTCTTTTAGATTCAAGTGACACATCTTTAGTTTCTTATTCACTTAAAAATATTATTAGAAGTGGAATATTGAAGAAATGAAACAAAATATAAATGAAAAGGAAGAAATTAATTAAATGTGATAGCGAAGAGGTAAGAAAGTGAAAGGGAGAATCTCCAATATTGTAGAAACTTCCAGATTCATGACTCTTAAGTAATCTCAGGACCATTTTCAGCTTCGTTTTTCTATCACACACTATAGCCGGTCTCCACCTCTTATTCACCGGGTGTAACCAGTAAACTCATCCTCTTCGCTATAAATGACAGTCACAGAGCCACCGTCACTGCTTACTTACGCCGCACGTCACATCTCTTTTTCTTCTTCTTCTTCTATTCCTCCCGAGAAGAAGATGAAAAATGTTGACAGAAGAAAGAGAGCACAACCTGGGATTAGCAAAAAGATAGTTTTGCCCTTGTCGGGAGTGTGCTCTCTTTCCTTCTGCCACCATCATTGCGCATTGCGCCATGTTGTGTGATCGTGTCATGAGCGTATGTTATGTATATAGATCGCGTCACAAGGTTTCTTCACTATCAAGTAAGGTACGTAACTTTGATCAATCTTGAAATTGGGTTTTGGCTTTTGATTTCTCTATAAATCATTCCCTATTTAGAAAATGAGCTTTTGTTCAAGATTCTGAGATAGATTTATATGAAAACAGAAACCTAATGGTTCAATATAAACTCATTGAACCAAAGGCCACACATAGTGTTTATACAAAATCAAATGAAAAAATATCAATCAAAACGAAAGAATTAAAAGTGTTATACTAAGATACAACGTACACGATGCTGTCTCCTTCTTCATCTTCCGAAACAATGTCATCAAGACTTAACCCACAAGAGAAAGACAATGTAGGTTTCATCTTCGGAACCGGACTTGGCTCAATCTCATTGTTAAGTATCTGAAGAACACGTCTCATAGATGGTCTCTCATTACTATCTGGATGGGCACATTTAAGACCCACAAGCAAAAGTTTCTTCATCATTTCTTCATCAAACTCACCTTTCAATCTCTCATCCACAGCTTCAAGAACTCTTCCTTCACTGTGCAATCTCCAAACCCAATCCACTAGATTCACTGTCTTTTGACTCTCTGGTTCTTTATCTATTGGCCTTCTCCCACAAGCAACTTCTAGGATCACCACTCCGTAGCTAAAAGCATCTGTTTTCTCAGTCGCTGTGCCGTATTGGAGATACTCTGGTGCGAGGTAACCCATTGTACCAGCGGTTAAAGTTGAGACAGGGCTCTTATCATGCTCCGTGAGTCTAGCTAGACCAAAATCTCCCAGCCTTGCGTTGAAGTTTATGTCAAGCATTATGTTGCTCGTCTTAATATCTCTGTGAACCACTTGCTGCTCACACTCATGGTGAAGATAAGACAAAGCTGATGCTAAACCAATCGCTATATTCAGCCTATGAGACCAGTCAAGCGCCACAGCTCCTGTTTGTGATTCTTGATACAGAATCTTATCAAGACTTCCATTAGGCATGAACTCATAGACAAGAAGCAATTCACCTTTCTCGTTACACCAACCCTGCAACTGAACAAGATTCTTGTGCCGCAAGCAAGCAATAATCGATAACTCTGCCAAAAACTCTGTTTTACCTTCGGTTGAATTATGCCTCGATCTTTTCACAGCAGAGATCGTCCCAGAGGAAACAAACATAGCTCTGTAAACATTCCCAAACGCTCCTCTTCCAATGACTCTACTTGAATGAAACCCTTTAGTAGCTGTGTAAAGCTCTTTATAGCTAAACTCTCTTAAACCAGTGATTAGCTCAGTCTTAAGCTCCTTCTCTGCTTTCACACTTTTCCATTTCTTCAAAGTAAAGTACCCAAACACAAAGAGAGCTAAACAGATTAACACCGGACAAGAAATACCAAGTCCAATAGCAAGATTGTGTCGATGCCTCCGCTTCTTACTCGGTATCACAACAGGATCATCATTCACCACAGAACTATCTGAAACATTGTGAAGATGATTAGATTTCGATCTCACCGGAAGAAATCCAGAAGTCTTGAAACTCCAATTCTCGATCAGATGAATCTCTGTGCTTCCTTCTGTTGAACCTGAGAATCCTACATACATTTCACCGTTCAAGAACGGAGAAAGATCGATGTTAACCGATAAAAGAGGCTTCTCTGGCTTCTTCGTTGTAGTGACTGGATCTGTATAACTCAAGAACACGTTCAATAAACGTAAATCGTTCTTGTAATCGATCCAAGAAGTTATCGATTTACCAGATTTGAGATCAATCTGAGACGAAAGCAAAGGATCTGAAGTTGAGATTGAGTTCAAACTATCAACATCTAAACCAATGTGATTACCATTTGGATCGTTGAAATGAGGATCCAATTTCGTATCGAATTCGATAGCGACGAATCGATTCTTCATCGGCTGAGAGGAATTGACGAGACCTAAGTAACCACCGGGACTTCCTAAAGTATCGTTGTCGTGAGAGAGGAAGAAAGCGAGTCCGTCACCGGCGGAGGTTGGATCTGGGTTTAAGTTTTGAACGGTGAAGGAGAAGTGAGTGGAGAAAGACGCCGTGGTGTTTGAATCCGGATCGTAGAAACGGATCGGATTGTTGTAGATTACTGTACCGGAGCTTGTATCGGGAACACCTAGCTCTCTTGTGAGCCCAACGACACCGTTTCGGAGATGTGAATCTCCGAGGAATGTGAGGTTACGGATTGTGAAGGATTTGAATGTGAAATTCATGTTATCGGATGATACGAAGATTGGTTTCGACATGGATAGAGCTGTTATCCATGTGAAGAAGATAACAAGAAGCTTTCTTGATAGAGACATTAGAGAGAGAGAGAAGAGAAAGTTTCGGTATTACTGTGGTGGGAAAATGGATTCGAATTGATGATTATGAAGAAGGTGAGGGTATTATAGTATTTTTACTGTGGCAACGGTTATTAAGGTTGGTGTGAAACGCTGTCGTTTTTAAGGGTGGGAACAAAAGTGGTGGAGCGGGTCGGGTGGGGTCTGGTACATGGGACGCAAAAATCAAAACTGACCGTTTTAATGGAATCTATATAGCGCCACCACGTGAATAGAAATATTATTGATCTTTTACTTCATTTAAGTTTCTGTCTATTTTATCATATAACTCAATTTGACTCACCCACTATGGTTGACTGTTTACTGTTAACTGTTTTGTAGACTAGAAAAAGCATTCACTACTTTTGAAACAGATACTGAAATTGATACTAGTGAATTTCTGTGATTATACCATCTCAGTAAACATATTTAACAAGTTCAACAGCATTTTTCAATCCGTTGTGCAAAAGTGAGCGAGTGCTAAATAATAAATCCCACAATTGTGATTTGTGACTACTTTATTTAAGTTCTGAATTCGACAGTTATTAAATAATAAATATAGTTAAGCGATCGTGATCCAAAAAGTTATTTTTTTTCTTTCTTATCCAAAAGTTATTTTGACGAAGTCGACATTGAAAAGTAGTGAGAATTTGGTTATATTGAAAAAGAACAAATCTCTTGCTTTCAGCACCTGGCTCTTTCCACTAGGAAAATCAACAGAACCTATGAATATTTTACAAAATGGAAGTAGCCGTTATGTATGAACATGAGCGTCAATGGGGATTGACTAATTAATTATTACATTACCCATTCACTGATACATAAGAAAGCAAAAAGGAATCTTAAGCTTAAAGATACTATGGTTTATGTTCCTCATTTTCAGCAAAAGTTAAGAAGAAACTTGAAACACATAGATACTTACTTTGTTTGTGGTTTTAATGTCACTGAGAATCTGACCTTTGGCTTCTCGTTGTTTATGCTATCTCGACTGGAACTTTCGCGGCAAAAGAACTGAGAGATTCATAACAAAAACTTATCCATAAGTATGGCGAAAACTATGACACTTTTTTTCTATAAAATGTAATCAAGATATCTTACCGTTACTTATATCACAGGCGCTTTTTGCAGGAAAAGTAACATCGGGATCAATGTTTTGTTGGGAAATGACAGCGAGCCGTACATTGCTCTTGCTGTGTAGATAAGAAGCGTTGGGGTAAACAAATGATAATGACTAATGAGAGATAAACATTAACGAATGAGAGAGCAATTCAGAAACAAAACCTGGCCCAAGTAGGAGCGAATTTTTTGTTGGACATGTCGTCATTGTCGTCTTCCTCTTCATCTTCGTCATCTGAGCATTTGTATGGAGAGATGTTGTACGACTCTTCCATTTCTTCAATTCCCATGTTGGCTTCTTCAGACATGTTCCCTGGATTGCTTATCACCTGCAAGCACAACTATTGTCATCAATTATGATTGGTTTCATCTCTAAATTGTCTACAAAAGATGAGAGACTTATACCTTGAAATCATTTTCTCTAGAGCTTCTTGAAGCATTGGTATCATCACTAGAATTACTCTTTGATCTCACCGCTGGGATCCTAGAATTCGCTTGCCTGGTTTTCTCAGCATTATTTTGGTCTTCTTTGAGTTCCTTTTGTGCTTTTATTCTCGCATCCTAAAAATGTCGTTATTTTTAACTTAGCAAAATCTCCTACACCACAATAGTCAAACAAAGTTTTGAAGAACAGAACAAGAGAAGGGCTCTTACCATAGCTTGTCTTTTCAATTCTTTTTCAGCTTGAAGCTTTTCATCAGCCTCTCTTTGTTGTCTTTGAAAATCTGCAATGCGTTGTCTTTTTTTAGCTTCCTTCAACCTTTTGTCTTCTTCTTCCCTCTGCCTTTTCCTATCAGCCATTTCAAACTCCTTTCTCTTCCTTTCTTCTTCTTTCTTTTTCTTTTCCATCTCCTGCTTCCAAGCCATTTCTGCCTCCTTTTTCTTTCGATCTTCTTCTTTCTTTTTCTTCTCTATCTCTTGCTTTTTCAGATTTTCCTGTTCCTGTTTTGCCCGTTCAAGCTTCATAGCTTCCTTCTTCAGCTTACGATCATTCTCTTTCTGTTCAGCAATACGTTTTGAAGCCTCAGCAGCCTCCAGGGCCTTTACTTTGACATCCCTTTTCCCTGGAGGAAACATAAATAGGGTCAAATCAGGTGAATAACTAGCGCAAGATGGTAAAATGATACCTCCAATTAATTGGAAATTTCAAAAGCCTCATACTCGAAAGAAATAACAATTACCTGTAATTAGTGCAGGTGCTGGTTTTTGCTGCTGCACTAGTGGAACGAACGAAGTGATGTTTGAGACAATGTTGTTGTGCCTAGGTTCTTTTTCTTGTAACCGTGGACCTACAGTTGTCAAACTCGAGTTGCAAGACAACTTAGGCTTACTGAACCTGCTACTAGGCGGTTTAACATTTCTTTTAGCACCTGCTCCACCTTGGTTCTCTTTACCTTTACCCGTGAATCTTCGGTTACTCAGCTTTCCCACTTTACTTTTGACACTGTTGCACTTAGCTGAAAAGCTGAATGCAGTACTGACAGAGTCTAGACTCTGTCTATCGGCAGGAATCTTGGCTTCAGAAACAGATGGAAGAAGCTTCATAGGATCTTCATTAACATCACCAAGAGGTTTCCTTTCAGCAGACACATTCTCCCTTTCAGAACCAGATGCTTCATTGACAGCATCAGATATCTCATCTATGTTTTCGTTCTCTTCAGCTATGCAAGGAAGTTCCGGAATTGAACTTCCTCGCTTCTCTGACCTCATAGACTTTGGAGTGTTCGTACATAAGTTCTCAGCTTCCTCTTCTATGTTCTCATTCTCTTCGCTAATGCAAGGTAGGTCTGGTGTCTGAGTGCTTCGTTTCTCTGAACTGGAAGACTTTTGCAAACTTCTATACCACAGCTTCTCAGTTGGTGACATGCAAGGATTCCTAGCCTCAGCAGATGAGCCAGTACCAGGCAAAGAGTCAGTGTACGATCTTCCTGTATAATCATGGTTAATCCCCAAGTTATCAAAGACAGAGCTACCCTCGAGATTCTGACTGAAAAACATGCCATCAAACAGCTCGGTTGAAACAGACTGATCCAAGTCTAGTTTTTCATCGAACTTAAATGTTTTAGCCAGATGTAATGACGGAGTGTTCATGCAAGCAGACTTGCAAATCTGCTCTATCATGGCTGCACTTTCTGCTGTAGTTCTTGGAAGTTGGAAGCTGTCATGATTTAACTGGTTTTTGGAGCCGCTTTGATTTTCATCATCAGTCTGGATAATAAAACCCTCCAAGACAGGGGGGCTTCCATCGTCTGAGCTTATCAAACCCAAGGGTGTTAAGCAAGGAGAACTATCTGAGTCGCGAACAATACAACTAGCTAATCCATGTGAGGTTTCACCAGCATATGGAAAAAAGTTAATATTTTCTGATCCAACTCTGTGATCTGGAGCAATTTGACTCCTCTGTACACTTAGCTGTTCTGTTCTGTAGGAAAGCGAGGCAGGACTCATCAATCCAGCTTCCTTGAGTAAATAACTCTGTAAACATCCATGTTCTGGTTAATTGCACATCATATAGAACAAGATAAATCATTATGGAACTAAGAGCTTGAACTGTACTGCAGTTTCATCTCTTGGCAGACAATCAGTAGAGTCATAGAAATAAAGACACACAAGGATGAGCACTACTAATCTGAGACTTAATTAGGATTTCAGATTTTGACCGATAATTTTTGTGGAGCTTTTTATATACATGTGTAGCTTGAGAGATGCTTAATACTACGACACTTAGACCTAGAATGAGATTTTCTCATTAGTAATAACAATAGTACAGCTTTTAATTGAAGGTTTAATTGTCTATTTCCCTTTTAGAGCATGGAACGAAGATATCTTTTTTTTTTTAATGAGCGATTAAAACTTCAGGAGAAAGAGGTTACTATTTAGAAGACATTAAACATAAGAATACAGAGAAATAATGAACAGACCTCTTCAAATCGTAACTCAGCTGACGATGCAGATCCAATCATTTTTTGTAACTCAACACTATAGTGATGTGAAGATGCAGATCCAATCAACTTCTGTAACTCAACGTCATAGTTATCGACGTTGTGACATGCGGCTTCCTCCCTATGATGTACTGCTTCTCTAACATAATCTGACTCGAGAATGTCTCCCTGCAACATTATAAAATCCCATGATTCAAAAAGCATCTTAATTACATTTAGCTTTTGACCCATAACTTTTATGGAGGTTTTTATATACATGTGTAGCTTGAGAGGTGCTTAATACTACGACACTTAGACCTAGAATGAGATTTTCTCATTACAGTAATAACAATAGTACAGCTTATAATTGATGGTATAATTGTCTATTTCCCTTTTAGAGCATGGAATGAAGATATCTTTGTTTTTTTATGAGCGATTAAAACTTCAGGAGAAAGAGATTACTATTTAGAAGACATTATACATAAGAATACAGAGAAATAATGAACATACCTCTTCAAATCGTAACTCAGCTGACGATGCAGATCCAATCATTTTTTGTAACTCAACACTATAGTGATGTGAAGATGCAGATCCAATCAACTTCTGTAACTCAACGTCATAGTTATCGACGTTGTGACATGCGGCTTCCTCCCTATGATGTACTGCTTCCCTAACATAATCTGACTCGAGAATGTCTCCCTGCAACATATAAAATCCCATGATTCAAAAAGCATCTTAATTACATTTAGAAGGAAAGAGCAGTTAAAGACTCTCATATATTGAGCTGTCCCAAGACTTAGGGAAAGAATATTCACCCCTGGACTTGACGAAAGCTCTCTTCTAGTTGGTTTTTCCAGGATTCTTCTCCGCTTATTCTGCCGCATGGAACCCCCCATGGGGGAACTAGAGCAGAAAAATTCTTGAATCGGGCTCTCTAGATCATGACATTCATCTGCTTCTGTACATGTTACATCTCTTTTAATTGGGGGAACAGCTTTTTCAGAGGATGTTTCATGTTGAGGTCTCTTTGTCAATGCATCTATATGGCCAGTGAATGTATTTGACTCTGTAGGTTCATTCTCTCCCACTTTTAAGCCAGGGTGGCTTGCATACGATTCCATTTCTGCTACCATTTCTATGTTTAACCCATTGTGATCTTCAATGTCATTCATTTCATTGTTTGCCGATAAATTTACTCCAGAATCAGTGAGAGATGGGACATCAAACACCCTTGCGGTGGGTGCTGGGGTGGGGACCTTCTCCATGCTTGATTTTTCTCGACTATTCTCTGGAACCTCATCGAAGTTGTCCACAAAAACAGGGCGATCAGGGGTTCTCAGCAATGAATTTCCTTCTCTAACTTCAAGTTGTTTGTCAGCCGATTTATGATTAGACCCATCAGAAAGAGCCTTATAGTCATTTGCTGATTCCTCTTCTATGAGTGAGCTTCTTGCCCTACTAATTATTCCATGGCTTTGGTTACTCCCCACTTCGGTCAATGAACCCAGTGGCTGTACTTCCTTGGACCCACAACTGATATCACATCTTTTAGAATGGTCAATCAATTTTTCCGGAGTACCACTTTCATTAAGAATAGATTCCACCACCACTGGCAAAACTACCGTGATGTCAGTTTGGCTTAAACTTCTAGATTTTGAAATACCGCTAATTTCAGTTGACTCACCATTGTTATCTTCCTCCACTAATAAAGCTTCGCCATTAACAGTAACGGGCTTCAACAATACACTTTCATCGTCTGATTGCTTGACTGAGTGTCTCGACTGCAGTTCAATTGAAGAGGACTCAACAAAGCTCAAAAGCTCGATCTGGGATATAGAGTCTTGGATTGCACCCGCAAATGTGGTCTCATCTGGGGAGATACCAGTTTGGCTTACCCTTTCAGCACTTGAACATCTGTTAGTGTCAACACATTCACCCGTTTCTTTTGATTGATCGCTGCTAGTAATATTTTCAACTACTAAACCTTCAGCATCAACACTAGAGGGATTCAGTGAATCTTTTACATGGCTACCTTGCAGTACTGGAATTGAATCTCTTGGCTCCAAGTTAATTGAAGAAGACTCAACAGAGCCTGAATGCTCGGTCTTGGATCTATTTTCTCGAGCATTACTTCTAGATCTTGCAATGATTTCAGACTGAAAGATGCTCGTTCCCGCATCTGTCACCATAGAAACTTCACTAGTCGTAGTTATTGCTTGAGGTAATTCTACTTCATGATCAGCCCAGTGAGAGGGATTTGAATTTGTTAACAGAAAATTACCAGAAAAGGAGTTGCTTGATTTTTGATGTTTCCTCTTGGAGTTATCTTGAATTGAGCTTTTAGATCTTGTACTTCCATCGAGATAAGCTGTTTCATAGCAACTTCTGCTTTTGGGATCATCCACTTGCTCATCTACTTTGCCAGACGCTTCATCAATTGTCTCAATGGACTGTAATATATCAATGTCATTCACATGACCAGACTCGAGTAGACATTCTGGTACAATAGAAGCATAAGCATCACCACTTGAAGATATTGACACTGAATCCACTTCATGATGCAAGGTAAAAGACTCTGTAGGTACACTAATCTTAATACATTGATCTCCTCTTTTACCTTGAGAATTACTGTTCTCCACTTCTTCTCGACACTCTTCATCATTTTCATCATGCTTAAATAACTTTATCTCACTAACACTATCAGACCTTAATGAAGCAATCCCAAAGCCTATATCACCACCCGGAGAAGGTTTGAGCTCATTTCTACTGTTTGAACGGCTTTTTGACGCTTTTGCACTACTACGAAGCTCCAAAGCTTTTTGACGTGACCTTGATCTCTGCATCTTAGCAAGTGATAATCCAGGGTCAATGCAAGTGTCTGGTTCAATTTCCTCTTGACAATAACCAAGAGATGAAGATTTCCGCTTACAACCAGTAGTTGAGACACATTTGGGAACCTTTTCCCCTTGGCTACATCCAGGAGATGTAGCATCAAGATTAGTTTCAACTCTCTGATTCTTGGAGTGTTCGGGAGATGAACAACTTTGATTCTCTCTGCAATCGATTGAGACACTTTCTGGCAATCTCTCTTTCTCATGTACATCTCTAGGAGATGCAATATTAACATCCTGCTCATGAGAATGATTCGAAACTTGTCTGACTAAGTTGTGTGAGAGGTTGTGTTGCGGTTCCTCTTCAAGCAACTGCTCTTCTAGCGGGTTATTTACCACAGAGGTCAGGTCTTGTCTTACTACATTGTCAGCTAGAAACCTGACAGGCCGTTGGTATGAAAAGGGACGACTGCTAGGACAAACGATGGAAGGTCTTGATGAAGGAAATAGAAGTTCTGATATAATCTCCTCCTTATTTAACTCTGTATACATATAAACAAACATCACAATAAGAATCGCAAACAGAAACTCTTCTATTCAATCGTAACTGAAACAGATATACACGCAATGTACGTTAATACTAGCCTTAACAAAATGCTCCTTAACTTATCACAGAAAAATCAACATCAAAGTGTGATTATGAACCCTAACACCATTTCTAATCTTTCAATTCCATCTTCTCACAGTAATTCGACATCAAATTTATGGTAATACGCTTTATAAACTTTCAATCCATTTCCCGTTTAAGTATCAAACAACTTCGCAGCATCATTACTCAATAGCCACTAAGACTACTAATCAATTTTGCTCTAATTAGCCAAACAAATCTACATTTACCATCACGGACAAGAAATTGAGCACTAAAAATCAGATTTAACAACTACCGGAAGTTTGGGAAGGTAGAGACGGAGACCAGAGCCACGACGGAGGAGATACTCCGGCGAGTAGGCATTTGGAAGCTAAATGCTGGTCATAGAGATCTACTTGTTGCTGAACCTGCTCGACGATTCGCCTCTTCCTCTCAAAGATCTGAACGAAAAGATTCTCAATCTTCACATTCGCCGTCTTCCCCCTCGGATTCTCCTTGACGGAAAACATCGCCGACGACCTACTCTAGAGATAGAGCGAGAGAGAGAGAGAGACTGTTAGCGCGGATTTGAATTTCAAAATTTTGGGGATAAAGATTTCATTTTCGCTTTCGTTTTTCACTGAAAAAAATAGAATGAAGCTTTTTTAGCTTTTTTAACCCTCGCTACCTGAACGATGCGTTTAGTTTTAAACGGCTTCGTATTGTGTCTAATATCTATCTTCTCGTTAGCTGTAAAACGTTTCGTTTTAACAAACCTTTTTCATACGATGTCGTTTCTCTCTATCTTTTAATACTTTCGCCGTCGTCGTCTTATTTTCGCTGTCCCTGATCATTCGCCGGAGCTACCATTAAGAGACTGAGATTCAATCATCAGAGTTCAATGGATGTCCCGTTACCAGTCGAGAAATTATCTTATGGATCAAACACTGAGTAAATTTTGAAGCTTATTCTCGATTTTGATTCCCTTCATTTGTCTTTTTTGTGAAAATTCTGATTTTGTAAATTTGATCTGCTTGGTTACTTATGATGATGAGATTCTCACCAGGTTTATTATTAAAATTCCGTCCGGGTGTTGAATATTTTCGATTGTTTGTCTGAAACAGGGACAAAACTTGTGTAGTGCTTGTGGCAACTGGGAGTTTCAATCCTCCTACTTTCATGCATTTACGCATGTTTGGTCAGTTCTTTTACCAGAGTAGATATATAATTCATTTTTTTATATGTTTATCAATGGCGTTTCAGATTCTATCAATCCGAAAGTTTTCACAATTTGAGGCATAATGATCAGTGTTTTGACTCGTTTCAATGGGAAAATCCAATACTGGTTTATAGTCAAAAGTAGCTTAAGATTATATGCCTTGTTGTTTACTTCTTGAGTGAAACCGTTTCTTGAGTATATGATTGTGTTAGCTTTGTATATTTTGGTTTATAAAACCGGCATATGACAAGAATGAACTGCAGAACTTAGAGGTTTCAATTGTTGATTCTTGTCCATTGCTGTGACCTTTTGTTCAAATGTATATGTTTCTTTACATCAAACTGATAAGTTCTCTTCCTTTTTTTTGTCGCTAGAGCTGGCGAGAGATGAATTACGCTCAAAAGGATTTCATGTTCTTGGAGGATATATGTCTCCTGTTAATGATGCATATAAGAAGAAGGTATTTGTCATCTTGAGAATCTTAGTTTCTTTCCATAATGACTCTTTTTTTTCTGAACCTATGCTAATGGACATGTTATGTGTGATGAAACTAAGAGCTTCTTTTTCTTTTTTAGCTCCCAAAGTTCTTCTGTTTACTATTCTGTTTAGTTTCCCTTAGAACTAATAATTTCATCAGATTATGTGTAGGGCCTTTTATCTGCAGAACATCGTTTAGAGATGTGTAATGTATCATGTCAAAGCTCTGACTTTGTAATGGTTGATCCGTGGGAGGTACTTTCTTATTCCTCGAAAAGCTTTTAATCAGTTCTCTTTAGTGGAACAATGCGTTGTTTACAAAAATGTGGAAGCTGTTTCTACAGGCATCTCAAAGCAACTACCAACGAACTTTGACGGTTTTATCAAGGGTCAAGACTTTCTTAACAACAAATCGACATGTACCCGAGGGTAAGATAACTGCAAGAAGTGTCCTGTGTCGCCTTTAGCATCTTTCTATTCAAAGTTTATCTCACTTACATTTTGGGAGTAATTGCTGGGTCGTCTGAATAGTGTTGCTTGCTATGTTTTTATCATACGTGCTAGCCACTACGCAAATGACAAACACAAATTTATTCTAATGCTAGAATCTCTCAAAGTCATGCTACTATGTGGCTCGGATTTACTGCTATCTTTCTGCACTCCCGGTGTTTGGATCCCTGAACAGGTAAACCAAGGTAGCATTGTTATATAAACGTAGATGTGTTTATCAAATTTACTCACAGTTATGCTCCTTTTTCAACACTTGGTTTTTGAAGTTAAGAACTATTTGCAAAGATTATGGCATTGTGTGCATCCGTAGAGAAGGACAAGATGTTGAAAATATGATCTCTGGTGACGAAATCTTAAACGAAAACTGTGTAAGTATTACCAGGTTTCTGTTCTGACTCTGCTGTATCAGTCCGTGATTGTGCACATGGTTTACTGAATAGTGCCCCCTCGATTTCTTTCGCAGGCTAACGTCAAAATCGTTGACAATACTGTTCCTAATCAAATCAGTTCGAGTAGATTAAGGTAGTGTGAGATTTATTTATCCTTCCCGAGAACAGTTCATATACACTAAAAAATGATTTCTCTTGCTCATTCCTCTGCTTCTTTCAGGCAATGCATTTCGCGAGGGTTATCGGTTAAATACTTGACTGAAGATGGAGTAATAGATTATATCAGACAACATCAACTATACACTGAGCTCACATGACAAACGCTGAGAGGATTATTATACTTCATCAGATCAAATATTACAACACAACTCATCAAATAATGGTGTGATAAACAGATCAGATATATTTGTTGAGTCTCTGTATTTTAAGGTTCTTATTTATCAACTCTTTGTATCATATTCATATGTACAACAAATGTGAAGAAAAAAAAACACAAAAGAGGCGAGAGAAATGTGAAACTGATGATGGATTACTTCTATATAATATATTTGAAAGTTTTCAAAATCAGCGTCAAAGTCTAACTTCTCTGTTTCGATAAGAATGAGCTGGGGACTAGTCATGAAATACCCATGACTTGTTTTTGAGGATTCAGGGGGATGGACATTGTTTATAGCTGGGTTTCAGACAAAGCTAGGGACATCTAGAAGTGAACTCTCTGCATTTTTTTTTACTTGTGTTCTGCATATTTGATTGTGGCTTAAAAATGCAAGAACATTAAAAAAAAAAAAAACATAATACGTAAGTTCAGAAAAAAAATTAACAAAAAAACCAAAGAGAAAAAAAGAAAATTACATCTTACATAAAATTTTAAAAAATAATAAACGAAATAGAAAATTACATCTCACAGAGCCGGAATATCAAAATAGGGGGAAAATGGGTAAGTCGTCAGTACCTCGCATTTTTGTTATACATTGCCTAATTGGAATTCGGACTACAACTGCGAGAACACAAGTATTTGTTCTCCGCTTTAAAATATATTGGGAATGGACAGCGGCAGTAGCATCGATCGCATATTGGTCGGGAGAGAGAACTGTTGAGAAGAATCTGAACAGATTCTATTGTTTGAGCAGATTTGAAGTAAATGTCTGGCCAAGTAAACATTCAGCATGAAGAGTGGTACAGCAGTCATTGCATTTATAAATTTTCCTTTCTTTTTTGTCTCTATTTGTTGGCAACCTTTTTTTTTTTTTGTCCCCCGAATTCGCTTTTTCTTTTACAACTTCTATTTTTCCTTCACAGATCTCACACCAGTATGGTTTATCACTTGCCTCTTTTCCATCACAGATCATGAGAAAATGACTATCATGCTTATACCTTACTTTTTCTGGCAAGGAAGCGCAATGGAAACATATCGTATAATCGCACTCCATGCAATTTACTTCCAAACTATCCATATCAAAATCTTCTTTGCAGATTTGACAGTGCGTCACTTTATTTGAGTCCTCCCAAGGTAGGTATAAGGGATGTTTGTGGCCGTGGAATTCAAATGGTTCGATAATCGAGGCACACCGTAAGTCTAGTGCTATACGTTCGTGATGTTTATCTAAATAATGAAAATAGTAGAAGCCAACAACCAGACGCCTACATGCAGTACACTGGCTTACACTTTCCTCACCAGGAGATGCCGTGTTTAAAAGTGTAAGTGGATATGGATGTAAGGGATGTCGCTTCATGCATGGAGCATTTGCACAACTTTCATGGAGGATAAAGTCGCATTCCATGCATGAATAGAATTGACCTTCATAGATCGGAAGCGCACACCCTCGACAATACGTATTTTCGTCATAAGCTCTAAAGATCTCAAGTTGCAGATGGTGACTATGAAAAGGGTGGAGTATTATTCCATCAGCTATCCTCTTGAACGGCTCACCATCATCTATCTTATCATTTTCTTCTGGTACTCCTTCGAGTTCTTTTCCATCCCACACCTTTGGATCTATTGCACATTTTGAATGAACAAAATAACCATCACATTTATTGCAAGCATACGCACCATAATTGTTGTCAACTTGTTCTCTGCAGACTCCGCATGAAAAGGTTCCAGATAGAAGAGAAGAGGTAAAAGATATACGGTGGTGGTGGCGAGATATCCTGATGACATGCGGGAAACCCCGACAATCTTTATGGATTGCGAAGACACATTGGATACAAATATATGTGGGATCAAACTTCTTAATCGAGGCACAAAAATGGCAAACTAAAGAAGCTTGTGCAGGGTAAAAGGTGAGAGGGTGGGAATGGCTTTTTGGGTGGTCTACAGCAAAGGGTATTGACCTCATCGCACAGATCGGATGCATAATGAGCTTGCATGTAGAACAGTGATAAAAAATGTCGTTGAAATAATGGTGACAACAAATGCAGTTTTGACTCTGTGGAGAACTGGTAAGTCGAAGAGAGTGAAAAGGGTGGGAAGGATGTATGATCTCGAATGGAGACTCTACGCATTCTTTGTGGAACATTTTTTCACATATAAGGCATGCATAATAGGTTGCACTGAGCGTTGGACGCCCGCATGCACCACACCGAAAATCTTCTGGATCAGGTTGTTCAGTGTTGCACCAAAAGAGAAGGACTACAGGAAGCTTACAGATATAAGGGTTGTCCCAATCAAGGAAAGATTCGCCTTCTTGATCAGTACTGGTTCTTTTGCTGGGGAAGTGAGGGGAACAATTGAATGGATAAAACTCTTGAGTCTCATGACCATCAATGTGATTGCGCTTATGAAAATTGATACGTGAACTAGGACATGAAAAAAGAGGTTGAAGAGGGAGTTTATGGCCACCAGAATCCATGGCCAGTGATTCACTGGAGGAGTTTGGGTTGTCTGTTTGTGTTAATGTGTATACCAAAAATGGTTTTCCATCAATTTCCTCCTTTCAAAATACTCCCACGGAACTCATGGTTTCGATAATGGGGATTTGGAAATTTTTTGTGATATCTTTCTTCTCCTTCTCCCTCTTGCATATATAGCCAATAGCCCTGGAACAAATATCCGGGATCCGCGGGTATCCGTATCTGGAACCGGGATCCGATCCGAAAAACCGGATATCCGTGTGAAACGGTTCCGGATACGGATAGTAATATTTTATATCCGCCGGATCCGGATAATCATAAAAAATATGACCGGATATCCGGATCCGGTAATATTCAATGTTTTATGTTTATGGGTTTTATTGGGCCATACTAAAAATTAAAATTATGATATTTTCCAGCCCATATCTTGGCCCATTTTCCAAAAAACCTAATCCTTTTATCTTCCTCACTCATTCCTCTCGACACCAGCCTCCACCAAACGACCATCTCTACCACCATGGCACCAAATCGTCATCCTCCTCCACCAAATCACCCTCATCCTCAACCTCCACCGAAACAACCGCTGCCTCTATCTCTTCTTCTTCCCCTTGGCGTTGGATTCACTCTTTCGTTGCAGATTTGGAGCTGTTTTTTCTGGAAAGAATCTTGGCGGTGAAGTTCGGTTGCTTGTGTTCGGGAGGAAAGAAGATGATAAAAAAAAACCGGATCGGATCCGGTCCGCGGATACTCGTACTTTTTCACAGACTTCAGGATCCCGAATATCCGAGGTTGGCAGATACGGATCCAGAGACTGAAATGACGGATCCGCCGGATACGGATCCGGATCCGGATACCTCAAAAATCCCGGATATCCGGATCCGTAACAGGCCTAATAGCCAACCATTTAATATAAAAACTTGTCAATACAGCTAAGTTTTTTTTCTTAACAACTAATTATTTTTGGTCTTTCTAAATTCTTTATTATAAAAAGAATAGTCGTTTATTATATTGATCTCAAATCACTAAAAGTCTAAACTCTTATAAGTCTTTCCTTTCTTAGTAATGAAGTCTAAATTTTAAAACATATATGTCAACTATATAGTTGTTTCTAACTGGAACAAAAAAATTATGTCCCCTCCGATTTGTTGGACTTATTAGAAAACCAACACAATATTACTATTAATTTATGAAACTATAACATCTCATCTTGATCATTACTTGTCCACCACTACGTTTTTAATTGAGCCTGAAATTTGAGGAGGTTGGATCTATTGTTTGTGCTAATGTGAATACCCAAAATTATATTCCATCCTTTTCCTTCTTACTAAATACACCCACAGAACTCATGGCTGCTAAAATGGGAATTTGGATTTTTTTTTTTTTTTTTTGATAGTGATATTCTTCTTCCCTTTCATCTCACCCATTGCACACATATATATATATATATATTTATTTTTTCTCTTTAAAAAATTGCACATATATATTAGCTGGTCATTTAATATAAAACTAGAGAATACAGCTAAACTTGGTCTTTTTATATTCTTTGTTGTAAAAAAAGTCGTTTGTAATTGATTTGGAATAGCTTTACAATCGTTTTATATTTTATTTTGATTATAGAGGAGACCGTCTCTTCCGGATCTTGTTTTCATTACAGATTATATAGTTTTATTCAAAAATGCACTCTCTCGATTGGAACAAGCCTTTCCGATCCCATCTGGGAACGAGAACATGTCATGACTTCAATTCCGAGATTCCTAACAGTTAACAACTTGTCAAACAAAAAAGTTGCAATCAGTATTGTGAAAAAAAAAAAAAAATTTAAAATATACTCCCACTTGAAAAGATTTATTGCCAATTAAAAAAAAGAGTAAAGAAGTACCACTTGGAAAACATATAATTAACCTTTTACTGTATTAAATTCAACATGAACAAAAAATATATATATACATATACATATTTATATATATATCAATGTATTAAATTTATTATATATTTTAATTAGAAAATAATAGTATTTGTTTGGACAACAAACTTTGCAGTTATGGGTCAGTACTCAACTGCAACAAAAACAAGTAACAACACATGGTCTCTCTTATTACAGATGTGTCTATATCTTTCTCTATCCCCCACTCCAATCAATTTCAAGTTATTATTAAATTATCTTGATTTGGTAAAGAGTTAGTTTTGTAAAGTACGTAAAATTTGAAAAACAATTAATTAAAAAATGAAGGTTGGGTGGGGAAGAGGCAGATATGAACACGTAGTGAGGATATGAATGGGTAAAAGGAACAGTCAAAGGGACAAAGAGATTAGACTCGGAGACGATCGATGCTTATTAGTCAAGCAAGACACCTGATTACACTTGCTTAGAGATCTCTGTTTTGATGAAAATGAGCTATGTGGACTAGTCATGAAAGAGATCTCTTTAGAGGAACAAAGCATTATTTATATTTTCTAGTAAGTGAACTCTCTTCGATATTTATTTTTTTATAGAAATTCCCGGAAATTCAGGTAACGAAATGTGATTTTAATCTTAGGCATTGCGTGTTGTTCAGATCAAGATGGAGTGTGATGTGATCGGTAAGAATTTTAGTTCTCTCTCCTCTTGGCTTGGTGGTGCATGTCCTTTGAAAAAATCGAAACCTTGCTATGTAAATTGAATGTTGGGACTAGACGGCTTTGTCAAATCATCCAAAAAAAACATAGGAAGACAAAGATAACTCAAAGGAGATGGAGAGAGCAATCAAGAATTCCAATAGCAATTCAAGGATCAAAACTCCAACAGAGAAATTTCATTAAATTATCTCCTTTGCTGAATTTTGCGATATAATATTTGTTTCTTGTAAAAGCTATAATATTATAAAGCCAACTGACAATGATTTTCCTTTATTGTAACTTAATTGATCTTGTGGCTAAAAAATTCAAGGAAATGAAAATAAAAGTCACATATGAAAGAGTTACATCTCACAACTGAAACTAAAAAAAAAAAAAAAAACAAAGCCAAAATGTCAAAAATACTTCAAATTACCAAGAAACACGGGAGGGAGTCGGTGGATGCTCAATCTTAAGACAATACCAAGAACAGAATATTAGTTTGTCCCCTTTGTAAAATATTGGGAATGGACAACGGCACTTGCATCCATTGCAAATTGGTCGAGAGAGGGAACTATTGAGAAGAGCCCGAACATCCATCCATTTCCAAACGTCTTCGCTAAATGAGAAATCGGAAAAAGAGAGATACTCTTTTTCTGTTTCACCAGGTTTAATGTACATGTCTCTCCCAAATAAACAATCAACATGAAGAGCGGTGCAGCAGTCATTGCATTTGTAGTATCGCAATTCTGTTTTTTTACCTTTCCAGTTATACCCTGTCTCTTTTACTTCTTCTATTTTGCCTTCGCAAACCTCACACCAATCTGGTTCGTCACTTTCCTCTTTCCCATCACAAATTGTGAGGAAATGACTATCATGTTTATACCTTGCCTTGTACGGAAAAGTAGCACAACGGAAGCATATAGAATAATCGCATTCCAAGCAAATTAACTTTGACTCCTTGCTTTCGTATTTGCACATTTGACATCGTGTCTTTTTCTTTGTGTCCCAAGGTAGAAATAAGGGATGTTGGTGGCCTTGATAATCAAATGGTTCAATAATCGAGGCACATCGTAGGTCTAGCTGGAAGATTTCTTTTTCTTTACGATACTCATAGAAGAAGCCATTGCAATCACGTCGGCATTCGCTACAACAAACTTTACCTTTTTGATTCTCATGTCTCGTGGTGGTACCTTTTAGTGTAAGTGGATGTGGATATAAGGGATACCGTTTCATGCGTGGAGCATTTGCACAGCTTTCGTGGAGGATGAAGTCGCATTCCATGCATGAATAGAATTGACCTTCATAGATTGGAAGGGCACATCCTCGACAATACTTATTTCCATCATAAGCTTTGTCGATCTCAAGCCGCATATGGTGACTATGAAAAGGATGGAGTATTATTCCATCAGCTATCCTCTTGAACGGCTCCCCATCATCTATCTTATCATCTTCTTCTGGTACTCCTTCAAGTTCTTTTCCGTCCCAAATCCTTGGAAGTAATGAACATTTCGAATGAACAAAATAATCATCACATATCTCGCAAGAGTATGCACCATAATTGTTGTCAACTTGTTGCCTACATACTCCGCAGGAAAAGTTTCCAGGTGGAAGAGAAGAGGTAAAGGAGATACGGTGGGGGTGACGAGATATCCTTATGATATGTGGGAAACCCATACAACCTTTATGGATTACGAAAACACATTGGATACAGATGTATGTGGGATCAAGCTTCTTAATCATTGCACAAATATTGCAAACTGTAGAAGCTTGTGTAGGGAAAAAGGAGAGAGGGTGGGGGTGGCTTTTTGGGTGGTCTACAACTAAGGGTACCGGCCTCATTGCACATACTGGATTCATACTCAACTCGCAGGTAGTACAATGATAATACATATTTGGTGTATATACTTTACAGCAACTACACTTCTGATTACTTGAACCACTGAAAAGTCGAAGAGAATGAAAAGGGTGGGAAGGGTGTTTGATCTCAAGTGGAGACTCTACACATTCTTTGTGGAACTTTCCTTGACACTGGAGACATGTAAAATAGCTTGTGCTGAAAATATTCCCATTACATGCACGACAATCGAATTTGCCATAGCGAAATTCTTTATTGTTGCACCAAAAAAGAGGGATTACAGGGAGCTTACAGATATAATCTTTGTCGCAATCAAGCAACGACTCGCCTTGTTGATCATGGCTTCTTGTACAAGGGAAGTGAGGGGTAGAATTTAACGGATGAGGCATGAAACCACCATGATGATGATCATCATCATGGTTTTTTGGTTTGGAATGGAGAAATTTGATGCGGACAGAAGGACAGAAAAAAAGAGGTTGAAGAGGGAGGTCGTCGACGCCAAAATACATAGCTTTTTTGGCCGCCGCAGCTGCTTCACCGGAGGACGTTGGGGTTTCTGTTTGTGTTAATGTGTAAGCCAAAAACAATTTTCCATCAATTTCCTCCTTACGAAATACACCGACTTCACTCATGTTTGCTACGATGGGGATTTGGATTTCTTTTGTGTGATCTTCTTCTTCTCATATATTAGCCAGCCATTTATGATACAAACTTGTGAATACAGCTAAGCTTGGTCTTTTTATATGCTTGATGTTCAGTATTGATCTCGAATCGCTACTTGTGAATATAACTAAGCTTGGTCTTTTTCGGAGTACCTTTTTTAAATATAATATATTGATTTCTATTCAATTTTTATTTGGGAGGAGACCGTCCCTTCCGGATCCTGTTTCTAAAGAATTGTTTTTATATGAAAATGCACTCCGGTTGGAAGTTGGAAACAAGCCTTCGGATTCCATCTTGATATGGGATGGGAACGGGAACCGGAACATCATGACTTCACGTAGGACAAAATTGTATAATAATAAGAGTGTACAATATTACACAATCTTTATTACTTTAAGAAGAGTAAACAAGGAAAATACTACCGTGCATATAAATAAAGCTAGAGCAAATTTAGTTATCATTTTAAATCTTTTTTTTGTGATAAGAATCTAATATTTAAATCTAATATTAGTTTAATTATATAGTTTTTTTAGTAAGTGGAACAAAATGAAAATTTTCATCCCGTCCAATTTCTTTATATAAGATGGCCTAATTCGAATGTTGACCAAAAAAAAATGCATTAAAATAGAACACAACATATTTTTTCTAAATTATGTCTTATAACATTAATATTTCGTCCGCCACTACGTTTACTAACTTGTAATAGCAACTATTGGATTATTGAGCAAGTCTTTTATTCTTTTTAATTCCGAGATTCGTAACGGTTAAAAGTTGTCAAACAAAATGTTGCAACCAATATTGTGAAAAAAAAGTTTCATTTGAGATATCCTGCCAGTTAAAATTATTAATTGCCACTTAAGAAAATAATGTATAGAAGTACCACTTGGAAAACACAATTGTCCTTTTATCAAGTGGACATAATCCTGTTTAATGTTTAATCATAACTTGAAATTACTTTTTTTTTTTTTTGTCATCTAAATTACTTTCTTAAACATCAGCTAAAACATTTATAGTTAATGTTATTCTAATTAGAGAGATGAACGAAAGTCTTTGAAGACGGAAATATATCAAGAATTCGCCCCAGACAATGTTTCTTTTTTCTTTTGCTCAGGAATCACTGCAACATTAAAAAAATTTAAAGAAGTCAGACTTGATAAACAACAAATTAAATTTCAAGTTTGAAGATCAATCAAAATACCACTAGAATCCATGGCTAGTGCCTCACCGGAAGAGGTTGGATTGCTTGTTTGTGTTAATGTGTAAACCAAAAATTGTTCTCTATCAATTTCCTCATGGTTGCTACAACTGGGGGTTTGGATTTTTGTGATATTCTCCTTCTCCCCATTGCATATTTGATATTTGTATTAGCCAGCCATTTAATATTAAAACTTGTGAATACAACCAAGTCTTTTACAGTGTTGTTTTTTTTTGGTTAAACATATTTTATATAGTTTTTATAAGAAGAAAAAGTTGTTTGTTATTGATTTCTTGCTGTACAATCTTTTTTAATATGAAATATCAGTGATGAGACCGTCTCTTCCGGATCTTCTTTCCAAAGATTAGTTTCACATGAAAATACACTCTCGATTAGAGCAAGCCTTAGAGTATCTACATTGCACAAATTTAAGTAAATGTCTTTGGTTGTGATTAAAATAAAAGAATAAAAAAAAAACCAATGATATATTGCCACCTAAGCAAATATGTCTCTAAAAACATGTCTTTAATGTCTTCCCAAACACACAATTCCCTTCTCTCCACCAATTTAAAGACATTTACCTTATTATTTTATTTATTTAATATCTAAAGACACTTCTATTATTTGTGCAATAGAAGTGGCCTTAGGATCCCATATGGAACGGAAACATGTCATGAGTTCACATAAGACAAAACTGTAAAATTATTACCGTGTACTATACATAATATTATTACTACTGAAAGAGTAACCAAGGAAAATACTACAATTCATATAACGTTAGATTAAAAAAGAACTAGGTTTCGTATTAACAGTTATCATCTAAATTTAATTTGATCTTTTTTGGTGGTAAAAGACTAAATTTAATATGTTATGGGTTAGTTTAACCATGTAATCTTTTCTAAATGGAACAAACGAAAATTTTCTGGAAGAGGTTGAGGTTGTAGAGGGAGGTTGTGGCCACCAGAATCCATGGCTAATGCTTTACTGGAGGAGGTTGGGTTGTCTGTTTGTGTTAATGTGAACACCAAAAAAGTTTATCGAATTAGACGTTCAAAATCGGTAATTAAATTTTAGTCGGTGTAGTGCATGTTTTTTTTTTACTATGATGAATACCTCCTGCGAACATCGACTTTATGGCGAAACTCTCTCCACAACATTTGGATCTAACTGAAAGTTTTGTTATGAAACCTATGTTACCAACGACTATGCATACATCACTTTGGATCTCAAATAATTTTTATACCATTAATATGTAAGAAACTCCGCTCACTAAGAATTTGAACCCCAAACATGGTATAAAAATATTAATGAACCCGAAGTAGACTTCCACTACATTTCATATTCTATAGATATTTTTTGTTATAAAACTAAGAAAATATTAGAATAATAAGTAAATAATTTACTAACATATATGTTCCATCTAGGCTTTGATTCATCGATTTATGTGTTATAATAAGCCCCTACTGAACCTAGCTACCGCCTACTAGTTTTCCGAACATCGTCTTCATCTATTATGTATAGGATTAGTTAACTGTGGCTAAAATTCAACGAAAATAAAAATAAAAATCACATAAATCATTCTTTTTAAATATGAAAAGTTACATCTCAAAATTATACTTTAGAAAAACAACATGCCAAAATATCAAAATACTTCAAACTAAAAGGGAAAAACGTGGCAGATTTCTAACACAATCCAGAGAACAATAGATTAGTCTTAACCCTTTGAAAAATATTGGGAATGGACAACGACGATTGCATCTACTGCAAACGGGTCGGGAGAGAGAACTGTTGAGATGGACTCTAATAAATATCCTTTCCATGTCTCTAAAAGTGTGAAAAGTGAGATGATCTCGTTCTGTTTCCCGAGGTTTGATGTACATCTCTTTCCCGTGTAAACAATCTATGTGAAGAGTGGTGCAGCAAACATTGCATCTATATCGCAATGCTTCTTTCTGATTCCACAGCACATTCCCTCTTTCTTTTACTTTTACTATTTTGCGTTCACAAATCTCACACCAATCTTGCTGATCACTTTCCTCTTTCCCATTGGAAATTGTGAGAAAATGACTGTCATGCTTATACCTTGCCATGTATGGGAATGTAGCACACCGGAAACATATAGAATAATCGCAGTCCATGCAAATTAACTTTGAATGGCCGCTGTCGTATTTGCACATTTGACATCGTGTCTCTTTCTCTGTTTCCCAGGGTAGGAACAAGGGATGCTCATGACCTTGATAATCAAATGGTTCGATAATCGAGGCACATCGTAAGTCTAGCTGGACGATATTATTCTCTTTACCACACTCATAGAAGAAGCCATTACCAACACGCCTGCATTCGCTACAATGAAATATACCTCCGTCAATATTATGCTTGGCAACTTTTAGTGTAAGAGGATGTGGATATAAAGGATGTCGTTTCATGCGCGGAGCATTTGCACAGCTTTCGTGGAGGATGAAGTCGCATTCCATGCATGAATAGAATTGACCTTCATAGATTGGAAGGGCACACCCTCGACAATACTTATTTGCATCATAAGCTATGCTGATCTCAAGTCGTAGATGGTGACTATGAAACGGATGGAGTATTATTCCATCAGCTATTCTCTCGAACGGCTCACCATCGTCTATTATATCATCTTCTTCTGGTACTCCTTCGAGTTCTTTTCCATCCCACACCTTTGGATGTGTTGCACAACTTGAATGAACAAAATAAGCATCACATTCAAGGCAAGAGTATGCACCATATTTGTTGTCAACTTGTTTCCGACAGACTCCGCATGACAGCTTTCTAGATGGAAGAGAAGACGTAAAAGAGATACGATGAGAGTGACGTGATATTCTTATGACATGTGGAAAACCGATACAGTTTTTGTGGACGACAAAGACGCATTGGACACAGATGTATGCGGGATCAAACTTCTTAATCACGGCGCATATATGGCAAATTAAAGCTTGTGCAGGGAAAAAGGTGAGAGGATGGTGATGACTTCTTGATTGTTCTATGACAATGGGTACCGGCTTCAACGCACAGACCGGACTCATACTCAAATCGCAGGTAGCACAATGATAAAACATGTCGTAGAGAGATGTTTCACAACAAAAGCACTTCTGAAACGTTGGAAGACCGTAAAGTCGAAGAGAATGAAAGGGGTGGGAAGGGTGTTTGATCTCAAGTGGAGACTCAACACATTCTCTGTGGAACTTTCTTTGACATTGGAGACATGCATAATCTTTGCTTGTGTCGAGCATTTTCCCTTTGCATGCACCGCACTGGGATATGTGACAATAAGGTTCTTTATCGTTGTACCTGAAAAGAGGAACTACGGGGTTCTTACAGATTCCAGGGAGGTAGCAGTCAAGCAAAGATTTGCCTTGTCGATCACCGCGTCTTGTGTTGGGGAAGTGAGAGGAAGAATTGAATGGATACAGCTTGTCATGACCATCGCCATCTTCTTTGGCATCTTCGTCAGCATCATTATCGTCGTCTTCGTTATCGTCACCATAATCATAATTCTCGAGCATCTTTCGTTTGAACTTTAGATATTTTATACGTGCAGCAGGACATAAAAAATATGTTTTTTTTCTTCTTTTTTGATCAACTTTTGTTTCTGTTAATATCACAAAATATGGGTTTCCATCGATTTCCTCCTTACGAAATACACCCACGGAACTCATGGTTGCTACAAAGGAAATTTGGATTTTTGTGATATTTGTATTCTCCTCTTCCCCTTGCATATATATGTTAGCCGGTCATTTCATATAAAACTTGCGTAATACAGCTGTAGCTAAGCTTGGTCTTTTTCTATTCTTTGTTAATAGAAAAAAAAACAAGTCGTTCATTATTGATTTTGAATAGCTGTCCAATCTTTTTCATGAATATAGATTTCTATTTTACTTTCATTTGAGAGGAGACCATCTCTTGATGTCAAACAAAAAACGAAATTTTTTTTGAATCTTTTATTTATTCCTTAATTCCTAACAGTTAAAAGTTGTCAAACAAAAAAGTTGCAATCAATATTGTGAAAAAAAAAAAAAAAGTTTCGCTTGACACATGTTCCCACTTGAAATATTAATTGCCACTTGGAAAAAATAATCCCTTGAAAATGAAAAACATAATTATCCTTTTATTCAATAAAAAAACATAAAAAAAAAAAAAGAATTCTAACTGACGATGTCATATAAGTACAGCTAACTTTCGTTGATTTGTTTTACATTATTTGCATATTATATTAAAATAGAACAGTACAATGTATATCTAAATTATGTACTATAACATCTTTTCTTGATCATTATTAATTGTTCACCACTAGGTTTTTAAAGCTAAAATAGCAACAGTACTGGATTATTGAGAGCATGTCGTTTTATGTATTTTTCAAATCCGAGATTCCTACCAGTCGACAGATTCTGGCATCGCTTGATCATCTTGTAAATTTTTTTTAATAATATTTCGAATGCACTAGCTTCTACAAAAATCAACCGATACTAAACGACAACGAACCAAGATTATCTCTTTCAATTCCTGGTTAACTTTTGTTTCAAGAGAACCGAATGTGGACCAAAAACAAAATTCACTCAGCTCTCAAAACGCCAATAACTTCCATATTACCTATTCCGGTTAGACTAGTGTTTCTTTATATACACCAAAAGCTTTCTTTTCTTCTTCCTATGCCTTGGTTTCTTCTGCCAGAGCCTTCGATTTTCGCTTCCCGGTTCTAGAGCGTTTACGGGATGTTCCAGAACCTTCCAGCTTCCATTTCAGGTCTCCATTAGCAAGCAGAGATTGTTGACTATGGTAAGTCCTGAGACTAGTCACCGTAGCATACACAACAGCCTCACTTCTCGGTTCAGAAACCACTCTTCTCTCAACCACACCGCTTTGCCCGCAACTGGATTCTTCTACCGCTTTCTCTCTCAGGCTTTGTAGCACAGCCTCCTTGTCAATAATCTCTACATGCTCTTCTGTTGAAATCTACACAGGTTATTTGAAAATGTTGTGAGAAAAATGGTCATGAGTCAAGATAACAAAGATCTTTTATGGATCGTAATAAACCTTGAATTCAAATGGGAGGCTAAGTTGAGTGGAGACACAGTCACAACCGTCACTGTAGTTAACTTTAAAGAATATATCAAAAGTTTCGTTTCGTGCTGTTCTCCTGAAAGAGGATGAGAATATATATAAGAGTTAGAAATAGGACAAGAAACTGATTTCTAAGAAGAGGTTAGTTTTACCTTTTCATAAGAAAAGGCTGCTTATCGAGAACTGCGTCTTTGTAATTATGGTTATCTGAGAAAGAAACCTGTATTGCAAATGAAAAATATCAGAAAAATTGAATTTGATTGTTTTGGCATTGGTTTAGTAGTTTCTAGAGATTACCTCAATAGACTTGATGAATGGTAACTGAGAAGTCAATCCATGAACACTCGCAACACGCAGGGTCCAATTAATAAACCTCTGATCTGTAACAGAAATGAAAAACATGTGAGTGAGAGCTATGAAGCCTAACATCATTAATAAAAAGTTTGACACACCCAATTACAGTGCAGGACAAGACATATATGTTGCACAAAAACCATGAAAGATTCAGGAAAAGCTACCTCCGCTTATAGATTGAGTTAGGATTATCTGGAAAAGATCAATTCTGACATATGGAGGAATCTTCATGTTGAGCGATTCCATGACCCCTGCAACCACCTGCACATCAGAATAATGAAGGGAAAAAATCTATAAGACTCAAGTTGGGGCACAGTGCTGAAGGTAATCTGTTAAACATCACTTAGGTTATGTCCAGAATTTTTGAAAACAACAAAACGTAAATCTTACCTTATCAACAAGACCATGAATCACTACATTTGCTTTCTTGTCTTTCGGTGTTTTCTGAAAGGGTAAATATAATCAGTCACAAACTACACAGTCCAGAAAACTCATTCTGCCATATACATTCCAGAGAAAATATCAGCAAACGGAGAAAATTTCATTTACATATATGGCGCGCATTAAATCTCGTGCACATGAACAAAATAAACAATTACCTGAAGATTAACTATGACGATCTTGCCTCCACCTTTGAGACACTTGAGAGGCAAATTGCAAGCAGGGGTTATCTGCAAACTGCATAAAGAGGTTAGACACATATAACAAACAAAATGCAACATACTCTAGAGAAGAGAGTTGTTTGGCTAACTGATCAAAAGTGTTAAGGAAACAAACATGAGAGTTCCTATGAGTCATTAATTACCTGGTACCCAAACAGAGTACAAGATCAGCCTTTTTGCAGTGCTTCTCCGCAGGATCAATTTCTTTTGGAGGCAAAGCATCCTGCAGCATAAGAGTCATATAAAGAAAGTTTCATAATTCAGTTTCTTAAATTCTTTAACTACATAAAAAGGTAAAACTGGTGGACTCTGATTCAAAGGCAACGCTTTCGTGTTACCTCCCAATCCAAGACCGTATCTTTAAGTTTAGCTCCACACTTTTCAACAGAACACTTTCTTGATGTCTCCTTTAATCCAATAGTTTCCACCTCGAAATCACGCAGGTACCTTCGAAATTTCAAGAAAGGTTGTTACCATTTATGGTCCAATATACGGATAGATTATGACAGCTCTCAATCACAAGGGGTCACAGTATAAGAGAAACGCAATAACATATTTTTGGCTTACTCTGCTCCACATGATGGGCACATCTCCATAAAAGAGTCTCCATGCAGTTCAGAAAGCTTCTCTCTTGGTATTCCAGATCGAAGATGTAAGCCATCCACATTCTGATCATTTATGAAGGCAGCATATAAGTGAAATTAGAAATGTAAACATGAAGACAAGATCCTATCAGTGTTCAAGCACGGTAGTTATAAAGTAATTCTGTAGGGAAAAGAGGATAACCTGACTGATAACAAATTTTAAAATGCCAGCTCTTTCTAATTCAACCAAAGCCATATGGGTCATACTCGGCATTGCACGGTGAAATGGCAGAGATGCTTTAGGTAAATCTTTGCCCTCGCGCTGAAACCATTAAACACGGATCACAAGAGTTAACTTTCAAGAGATGATGCTTTACAAAAGACAAGTATATTAGCCACATAATCCAAGACAATGCAATCAAGTCAAGAAGTGATGATAACAGACCAATCAATGACAGAATTCAAAATCAAATCACTCGAGCAGATAGTCAAAGAAAAGAGGATTAAATGGCCTTAGCTCACACCTGTAACGTCCAAATTCCTTTGGGGCCTCGGAAATCAGGAATACCACAAGAAGTTGAAATGCCTGCACCAGTAAAGACTACTAGATGCTTACTCTGCAAACATCAAACCAGCCTTCTTAAAGATACTTAAATAACAACAAGAAACCAAAAACATATATTCAAAAGCACCAAGAAGAATACGAAAGAGGGTAAAGATTCAAACCTTTTGAATCAACTTAGCAAGTTCTTCAATCTGCATTTCCAAAGACAAACACCAGAGTTAGCACAATAGTGAAATAAACAATAAACACGCCAAGATCTAGCAACCAAATCCTTTTATCAGACCTTTTGGCTTGTTAGATAAAACAATGATAAACAAACAGTCAAAATCTCCACACAAATTTGAATCCAGACAACGGTTTTCACATAATCAGTAAATAAAATCACATAATCTTAAGATGCTTGTTATCACCAAATTTCATTCTTCAATTAACACAACACAATGCAAGTCTAAAAACAGGTACTGTATAACCTAAAACTAGATTATATGAATCATTAAGTACTAATCATTCTCCAACTCTTCAACAACTCTTCACGACCATCCAAACGACAAATATAAAAACTTAAAGGCTTAATATGAACCTACGATCCAAAATCAAACACTAGGACAGAACACAAGAAGGATCAACTCTAAAATCTAAACAGCTAAGCGATTAATCCAGAGAAAAAATCAACGCAACGTGAAATTATACAGAATCTCGAGAAAAATAGAGTAAACCCACAAAACCCCAGGAGGAGAAGGAAACAAAAAATAGAAACCTTGCATTGTAGAAGATGAGATGGGTCGAAGAATTCAGCCATGCCGACTTGACCAACATCTTCAATGAAGGATAATTTCTCTGCGTAACCTAAAGACATTTAGGTTTTGTCTTCTCTTTTGGACAAGAAGAAGAACACCTTCTCTGCCTCTCGATGTATAAAAAAGCAGAGACTTGGACAGTGACTTCTATTTATGAAGTATCAATATATTTTAATTCTTTTTATTATGATTTTATTATTATATGCAATCTGGAATATTTTTTTTGACATTTCTCAGAATATCAGAGATTTTAGATTTTAAAAGTGTTGCTAAATTTTTATATAACATTTCTTTATTATGTTTCCCTGATAAACCTAAAGTTTGTGATATTTAAATGAAAATCCAAATTAGGGTATTAATTGGATTCATATAAAACTTATTTTATGGCATGTTATTATATTTCTCAAATTTGTTTAGTTTGGCTAAACAAAAATTTGATATAAGAAAAACATTAATTACATTAACCTAAAATATCATAGCTAAATTAAGTGGGTGATATCATTGCAACTTTTAATACATTTCACCAATTTTTATCTATATATCATTTATTTATTTTTACTTTTTTTATGTAATCATGAAATTATGAATATGTGATCCATAATCTCTTTAGTCCCAGAATTAGACTGATAATATTTGTGTCAAGCTCACGGTTGTAGATCATCTTATAACAAAACTTGAACTCGGTTTCGGTATCCTTGAATCATTGTAAACAACATTCATCTAATTGGTTAAACCAATACAATGAGTTATTAAATAAGTAAATTTATCGTCTTGTTATTATTTAAAATATATAGGTAAATGTCAACACATTGAATATTGAAACCATTTGATAAAGTGGGTTGTAATTTGTAAAATACTAAACCATATGACAGGGTTTACTATGGATTTAAATTGATTCTATGTGACGTTCTGGTGCATGCTCAACCATGAGCTTATATTAGATTAAAATCTTGTTCTATCGAACCGGTTTGAAACTCATCACTCAAAGCCATTTTGAATTCAGTTTGGTGAATAAACTTATAACATATCTAAGTTTCATAAATAAGTATTGTTATATATCATCAATTTATTTATCAAGATTAACATACCTCACACAGTTTTTTAATAAAAAACATGCAGCATGCAGACTTAAATATGGGTTATGTTAGTCCTCATTCCACTCTCGACAAGACCACAACCCACACCATCAGAATTAATATTTCCTCGGATACAATACTGTCCGAAAGTGTAGTCACACCTCAACACTAGCTTGTGCATCATTTGAAAAGTAGTTGAATCCTACAACAGACTAGTCAAAACAAACTCACCCAGCACCATGAATGCACAAGCAAATCATGAGTTTGGTGGATACTTTTTCCAAACTTGTCCAAAAAGCCATCATCGATGGTAATTTCAAAGCGAGGGTTAAAGTTATCATAATTAAGCAGTTTATTGTGAAGGCTAGCACCTTACTAACAAATGACCCTCATCAACTTTTTTCTGGTTGCTCTTGTCAGCCTTCACTACATGGGCCAGAGCGATTGAATGTAATTGCAACTCGGGAGCATGCAACAGCTTAGTTGGAGCCACATATTATCCATCGTGTAAACCCCGTCTTCAACGTAAAATTTGATTATTTGATTACTTGAAACAATTCATAGTTCTTCATCTTTCCCATAGCAAAAGATTCATTCGACTTGTCACAATTATCTTAAAACTCATGTTACTCATAATCCATCTTCTTTGGGACATCTATTGATGAAAATGGTACCGATCGGTATATATCTATATATTCCAAAGTAATACAAATGCGTTTTAATTTGTCATTACATGACAAAAATTTGTCTACATCAGCTAAAAGACACAAACGTTTTCTTCAGAAATCCTCCAACACCCCCGACATGTGTAATGCCATGCGGCAGATAATACGAAACCGAGGAAAAAATTCATCTCTTTTTATTATAAATCTCAAAACCAAAGACCAAACACTCATCATTTTCTCTAAGTCATCATCATGTTGTCTCTTCAAGCTTCTCTCTCTGTTCCTCTTATTACCTTTTATCTATCACTTTTAAACTGTGTCAATCTAAACTCAGCTTTGGATTCAAACGCTGGTTTTTGCACTCCTTACCCATGTAACCAACCGCCTCAACCACCGTCCTCTACAGGCTACTCTCCATATGGTAACCCTCCTCCACCGTCTCCACAGTATTCACCACCCCCACCGCCTTCACAGTCTTCACCGCCACGTTCTCGCTGCCCTCCTGTTCCGACGACAGGCTGTTGCAACCAACCACCAGGTCCACCACCTTCGACGATGTATTCTCCTCCGTATCCTTATTTTTATACTCCTCCTTATCCTTACGGTACTATTGGCGGAGGGGGACAAGGCGGTGGCGGCCAAGGAGGAGGAGGAGGAGGAGCCGAAGGCGGTACAACCGGTTCAGCGATGGCTTACTATTCCTCTTCCATTCCCGTATATGTTTTGATGCTTGTGTTAGCTAATGCTTTTATTGTCTTTTAGGTCATACATAGGTTTCAGATAAATATTAAAAGCCTATAAAAAATGTCACCTTCTTCTTCTGTTATTATCTCAAATTTTTTGTTTATATACTTTTGAAGTATTTTTTTTTTGTCGTTACTTTTGAAGTATATTCTAATAAATGAATTATATATTTTTCAACGTTATAATTCAACTAAACCGAGATCAAATCGAAAACCGGTTGGTACACATACGAATCGCGATCGGTACAAATATGTATCGAGTAACAGATGAAAACCGTACACGTGTCTGTATTTGCCACAAGAATCAACGGTGGAGAACATTTTACGAAAAGAAGTCGAGGAGATAATAAATAAAATAATTTAAATACGAGGATTCGAAAGAACTCTGTTTTATCTTCAGAGACGTTTATCAGAGAGGCATGAATGGCTTCTCTTCCTTTCAACACTATCCCGAATAAAGTTCCATTTTCAGTATCATCGAAACCTTCTTCTAAACACCACGATGAACAAGCTCATTCTCCTTCTTCCACATCTTACTTTCATCGCGTTTCGTCTCTTTGTAAGAACGGTGAGATCAAAGAAGCTCTGAGTTTAGTTACAGAGATGGATTTCAGAAACTTACGCATTGGTCCTGAGATATACGGTGAAATCCTCCAAGGATGCGTTTACGAGAGAGATTTAAGTACAGGGAAGCAAATTCATGCTCGGATTTTAAAGAACGGTGATTTCTACGCGAGGAATGAGTACATCGAGACTAAATTGGTGATATTCTACGCCAAGTGCGATGCTTTGGAGATTGCTGAAGTTCTTTTCTCGAAATTGAGGGTTCGTAATGTTTTCTCTTGGGCAGCTATTATTGGTGTGAAATGTAGGATTGGGTTATGTGAAGGAGCTTTAATGGGTTTTGTTGAGATGCTTGAAAATGAGATTTTTCCTGATAATTTTGTGGTTCCGAATGTTTGTAAAGCGTGTGGTGCGTTGAAATGGAGTAGATTTGGGAGAGGGGTTCATGGGTATGTGGTAAAATCTGGTCTTGAGGATTGTGTGTTTGTGGCTAGTAGTTTAGCTGATATGTATGGGAAATGTGGTGTTTTGGATGATGCGAGTAAGGTGTTTGATGAAATTCCTGACAGAAATGCTGTTGCTTGGAATGCGTTGATGGTTGGTTATGTACAAAATGGTAAGAATGAGGAAGCGATTCGGCTTTTTTCTGATATGAGGAAGCAAGGTGTTGAGCCTACTCGTGTCACTGTCTCGACTTGCTTATCTGCTTCTGCTAATATGGGTGGGGTTGAAGAGGGGAAACAGTCGCATGCCATTGCTATTGTAAATGGAATGGAGCTGGATAATATCTTGGGGACATCTTTATTGAATTTCTATTGCAAAGTGGGTTTGATAGAGTATGCTGAGATGGTTTTTGATCGGATGTTTGAAAAGGATGTGGTTACATGGAATCTGATTATTTCTGGGTATGTTCAACAAGGGCTAGTTGAAGATGCTATCTACATGTGTCAATTAATGAGACTAGAGAAGCTGAAATATGATTGTGTCACTTTAGCGACATTAATGTCTGCTGCTGCACGTACTGAGAATCTAAAGCTCGGGAAAGAGGTGCAGTGTTATTGCATTAGACATAGTTTTGAATCTGATATCGTTTTAGCCAGCACTGTGATGGATATGTATGCCAAGTGTGGCAGCATTGTTGATGCTAAGAAAGTGTTTGATTCTACAGTAGAGAAAGACTTGATACTGTGGAATACGTTACTTGCAGCCTATGCAGAATCTGGTCTTAGTGGAGAGGCTTTGAGATTGTTCTATGGGATGCAGCTAGAAGGTGTACCTCCAAATGTGATAACATGGAATTTGATCATTCTAAGTCTTCTAAGGAATGGTCAGGTAGATGAGGCCAAGGATATGTTCTTGCAGATGCAATCCTCAGGGATAATTCCAAATCTTATCTCATGGACGACTATGATGAATGGTATGGTTCAAAATGGTTGCAGTGAGGAGGCAATTCTGTTTCTTAGAAAGATGCAAGAATCGGGCCTGAGACCAAATGCATTTAGCATCACTGTCGCTCTCTCTGCTTGCGCACATCTAGCATCATTGCATATCGGAAGAACAATCCACGGATACATCATAAGAAATCTACAGCATTCCTCTTTGGTTTCTATTGAAACTTCTTTGGTTGACATGTATGCTAAATGTGGAGATATAAACAAAGCAGAGAAGGTTTTCGGAAGTAAGCTATACAGCGAGTTGCCTCTCTCCAATGCCATGATCTCGGCGTATGCATTATATGGTAACTTAAAAGAAGCAATCGCTCTATACAGAAGCTTAGAAGGTGTAGGTCTTAAACCAGACAACATCACAATCACAAATGTCTTATCAGCATGTAACCACGCAGGGGATATTAACCAGGCTATCGAGATTTTCACTGATATCGTTTCAAAGCGTAGTATGAAACCATGCTTGGAACATTATGGACTTATGGTAGATCTTCTTGCATCAGCTGGAGAAACAGAAAAAGCTTTAAGGTTAATCGAGGAAATGCCATTCAAGCCAGATGCACGAATGATCCAATCTTTGGTTGCTTCTTGCAACAAACAGCGTAAGACTGAGCTTGTGGACTACTTATCAAGGAAATTGCTTGAATCCGAGCCTGAAAACTCCGGTAACTATGTGACGATATCGAATGCTTATGCGGTTGAAGGAAGTTGGGATGAAGTTGTGAAGATGAGAGAGATGATGAAAGCTAAGGGTTTGAAGAAAAAACCTGGATGTAGTTGGATACAGATTACAGGAGAAGAAGGAGTCCATGTGTTTGTTGCCAATGATAAGACACATACTAGGATCAATGAGATACAAATGATGTTAGCATTGTTATTATATGATATGGGTACAGGTTCCAAATGATAATTATGTGTATGAAATATTATAAATTTGATCATGTATATTTAGACTCTCAAGAATTGAGAAGCTTTGTGATTACTGTTGTTTAATTATAAAACACAACAACCATCGTATCTTAAGTGACATGGGACAACAAACCGTTGCGTCAGATCTTCAAACAACTAGTTTTACTCAGTCCAGCCAGTACATGGACCGACCGATTGTCGGTGGAGAATCTGATAACAGATCTCAACCATCCACGTGGTTAGTCGGTACCTTGAGTCCTGCGTCACCATTTTCAGACAACATAAATTACACAAGTACCCCTGAATTTTTGCATATAAACCATGAAATTGCTTCATATATATATCTCCGGTTTTACCTGACCGTAACGATCACGCATTCATGCACTTTAACTTACGTTTTATCACCGACACTGACACTGATGACATTGCTACAGTCAAAGTCTCGTAGATTCGGGTCTAATCAAACTTTAAGGAACAAATAAAGATTTGTTTTATAAACGAAGAAGAAGAAGATTCTATGCTTGTGAAATGAGCTTGAATTTTTATTAATAATGGAGTAATGGGTTTACGATACCTTAATTTATGACGAAGAGATACTCTTCCAACTCCCACGTGACATGTTTGATTATATAATAATATGAAAATTTTGTATGTTTTTGAGTCTAAAAAGGTATTTCTATTTTTAGCTACACATACAAATCACATGATAGTTATGATCCACTATAAATTTCTCAACAAAAAGGAGAACAAATCATAAATATTGCTAAGCCAAAATAAATTTGACATTTAAACACTCTGTAGATGTTAGGTTAAGATTAGTTGGGGACATGTGCTACAATTACAAATGAATTTCGTAAGGCTGTTGTAATCTGCTTTAGGCTAAAATGCGTTGTCGCAATTCCTATTGTTTTTAATTTCCCTCATACTTTTCTATAAACTTACAATTTTTTACCTACACTTAGTCTACCAAAGTATCAATATTATAGGGTAAAATCCGAAGCAATAATGTCTAGTAAAGGCAATCAAACATTTGTAGCGGCGATGTGGTCAAATAATGGTTTCCTCTTGATGCTTAATGTCGAAACTAGACCACAATAATACAAATATGGGCACAAATATATCAATTTCTGAATCATAAACTTTTTCTCTTTAGAAAGATTAGCATGTCTCACTTGTTTCATCCTATATTTAATTTCGTCTACATATATAGATACCTAGTTCATAAAAACTTCCATTTTTCTAGAAAGTTCAACAATCGTTTAATAATTTCTAAAATAGTAGCTAGGTGGAACCCGTGGAAGGCTGGAAAGAAGAGCATTTGACATGGTCACAAAACTTGCAAAAGCCCATAAGCTTAAATTCGCAATAAATACAATAAATAATGTCATCACAATAAATAAATACAATGGCACAATCGTAATTACAACCAAAAACCACGTCCATTAAAAACTAAACACCACCTTCTTCTTCATCCCCTCACTTTAAGCTCTTCTTCACTCACACTCTCTCAAAAATCACCAAACCAAACTCTTCACTCTCTCCAACAATGGCCAAGAAGATGAGTTCTCTCATCATCATCTTCAACATTCTCCTTCTCCTCACAACTCAAACCCACGCGCACAACGTCACGCGCCTCCTAGCAAACCACCCATCATTCTCTTCCTTCAGCCATTTCCTAACACAAACACACCTCGCCGACGAAATCAACCGGAGAAGAACCATAACCGTTTGCGCAGTAGATAACGCCGCCATGTCAGCATTAACCTCTAAAGGCTATACACTCTCAACTCTCAAAAACATTCTCTCCCTCCACGTCCTTTTAGATTACTTCGGAACCAAAAAACTCCACCAGATCCGTGACGGCTCTGCTCTCGCCGCTACTCTGTTTCAAGCCACCGGAGCTGCTCCTGGAACCTCAGGATTCGTTAACATAACGGATCTGAGAGGTGGTAAAGTTGGGTTTGGTCCTGACGGTGGAGATCTGTCTTCTTTCTTTGTTAAATCTATTGAAGAAGTTCCGTATAACATCTCCATTATTCAGATCAGTAGAGTTTTACCGTCGGAGACTGCGGCGGCTCCGACTCCTGCTCCGGCGGAGATGAATCTTACCGGAATAATGTCGGCTCATGGATGCAAAGTGTTTGCTGAGACTCTTCTCACTAACCCTGGAGCTTCAAAAACCTATCAGGTACTATACTAAACCCCTGATTAGTAATTAATTACGATAATTAGTAATCTTCTGTTTAATTAATCAATAATTATATGCATGTGGCTGTGTACTAATTAATAAATGTAATTGGTACACTTATCACTACTAACCCTGATTTTAGTAAAAGTATTAGTTTTCTGTTTTCCATTTATAACATAAATAATCAATAAGTAGATGCATGTGTCTGTATAAATTTAGAAATTATTAAAAAAAGAAATCAGATATTTACTACTTACATAATTAACACTGATTAGTAGCTCTATCTAAAATGATTATCCTTTTAATTTCCGTTGTTAAATGAGAAGTTACTTATTCAGAAAAGATGCATGTGATTGTACTGTTGTATTGTAGCCAATAGCTATTGCCACATTGGTTTTGAAACAAAAAGAAAAAGGTCAAAAGGTGTTGACTGTTTCGTAAGCAATTAGCAAATATAGTCAAACATATAGACTTAATTACCTCAATTATCGGAACATAATTAGTTAGTTTTCCAATTCAAATTTATGAAACCAAATTCTATTAACTAAATTTTTAAAAATGGTTCATCTTTTTCAAATATGAAAAGTAACAATAATTTGTCTCCACTAACTCACACTAGCCATTATAATTGAGTAGCTACAAAAGTTTCAACTTCACTATCTTAATCAAGTCAACTTCAAGATAGACCAAATTGATCTTGAGAGATTAAAACCGGGTTTTGGATTGTGTTTATGTTGTAACAGGAGAGTTTAGAAGGAGGCATGACAGTGTTCTGTCCAGGAGATGATGCAATGAAAGGTTTCTTGCCCAAATACAAGAACTTGACAGCTCCAAAGAAAGAAGCATTTCTCGATTTCCTCGCTGTCCCGACATATTACTCAATGGCGATGCTCAAATCCAACAATGGTCCGATGAACACACTTGCGACAGATGGAGCTAACAAGTTTGAGCTTACTGTACAGAACGATGGAGAGAAGGTTACCCTCAAGACAAGGATCAACACTGTCAAGATCGTTGATACTCTTATTGATGAGCAGCCTTTAGCTATATATGCGACTGATAAGGTTTTGTTGCCTAAAGAGTTGTTTAAGGCTTCGGCTGTTGAAGCTCCGGCTCCTGCTCCGGCACCAGAGGATGGTGATGTTGCGGATTCTCCAAAAGCGGCTAAAGGGAAAGCGAAAGGAAAGAAGAAGAAGGCTGCACCGTCGCCAGATAATGATCCTTTTGGTGACTCGGATTCGCCTGCCGAAGGGCCTGACGGAGAGGCCGATGATGCGACGGCAGATGATGCTGGTGCGGTTAGGATCATCGGAGGAGCTAAGGCTGGTTTGGTGGTGAGCTTGCTCTGCTTGTTTGCTTCTTCTTGGCTTCTATAGTTTCACTTCGTTTCTTCTATTCTTCCATGTTTTTTTTTTTGTGAATCTTTTATTTATGGTTTTTGGGGGAAAGTAAATGAGGATTATTTATTTCCCTCTATTGTTGAGTTTTTTTTATTTATTTAAAAGTTGGTTGTCGAATTAAATAGTCGGTAGTTTATATATTTGTGTGTTCTTGTTTCACGTGTTTGTTTAGTTGATGATGTAAACAAGTCCTGATTTTGGTGATCTTGTCATATTTTTCTTGTTTTTGTATTTGTCTAACTGATTTTCACATAATGAGTCCAAAAACTAATTCAGATCATCACAAATCAGAAATTTGAAAGGTAACGAAATTTACATTGAATCAAAGGAAAAAAAAGCCTTTAATGTGTTATATACAAAATACAAATAAAAAAGTAGCTAGCTACGAAATTAGGTCTTGAGCCACATTACTAGCCACTTGATGATTGGTCTCTTGAGTACGCTATTTATACATATTGGGATGAGCTCAATCCCAATATGATTGGGAAAGTTAGAATAAAAGAAACTAACAATATACGAATAATTCCTAATCTTATGTTAACACTCACTAAAAAAAATGGGAGTATATATAAAATTATTAATGATGAGTGTCAATCTTAGTTTTATCCGATGGAAAAAGGTTGTTAAGTAATTTTAATGTATTTATAAATAAAAAAACTGACGAAACTTTGTGACTCGTAAAAGAAATTTTTTGGTAAAGAAATTGACAATGAACAATTGTTGTTTGGGTCTATGATCATCATCACATTCAGTACAAATCCTATTTACGATAACAATAACCACAACAAGTAGAAGAGCAAAAAAGAAAAAGAAGGACAAACACTAGATTTGGTCACAAGCTTATGTTTGTGTTTTTAACAAGCTTGGTCAATTTCGCAACTAAGAACACCTACTGATGGATGTGTGGTCTTGAGAAGTGAAGCTGGTCGAGCTACCATACTCGAAAATTTCGCGTAGCTCGGAGAATCCTCTTTCCCTGACGGTGTAAAGAAAGCTCCGTTAACCATTTCGTCTCCTTCTGATTTCCAGTTCCATTCCTTCCATTCTTCGTCTCCATCTGCACTCTCTCGCTTTGTAACCTGCGTATAGGGCATGTGAGTTTAGAAGTATGGAGCAAACATTTCCGTCTAGAATCTAATCCATATAGTAAGACACATGAAAATCAAATTTCTAAATGATTAGTCGACTATGAATTAGATTGTACTAATTGTGAGGTTAAAACGCTCTTAGTTTTGTGGAGCACATGTCACGAACGTACCTCCTTGGTGAACTGATTATTGGAAGCTATGAAAACATTTCCTTGGCTAAAGATCGTTGGATTAGCACTTCCACCAATAGCATACATCTTCCAGTCTCTATAAATGTTATTCACTATGTGAAAATATCCATGCCTACACCTACACATTGGTATTTTAAGCACGAATATTTTGGTTAGCTTATAAATTTGACATTAAAAAAAGAAGAAAAAGAAATATAAGATTGTACTAACCTTGGCATTCTTTGGACAAGTCCTTCACCAAAATAGTTAAACGCGATCGTAACTCGCATATCCCGATCACCGGAATACTCATCACTATGGCCCAAAAGCATGACTTCATTATGATTCAACATGTAACTATTCGAAATCGTTATATCCGTGGATCCATTCACCGCATCAATAAGCCCATCGTAACATTTCTCTAACGTACAATGATCAATCCAAATATCTCGAGACTCGAATATCGATATTCCATCTCCATCCGAGTATCCTCCCAACGACGATAAAGCATTCCGTTTCACGGGAACACAATCGTGAATATAAAGATTGTTTATAATAATGTTACTAACTTTATATAAAGTTAAACACGGTCCATAAGCTATTTGTACGTTATTTCCTCTACCATCAATGGTTTTGTATGAAGCTACTTGAAGATCTTGTTTTAGTTGTATTACCATGTCTCGATCAAAAATGATCCATAGAGGTTGATCTTGTGTCGCAGCGTACCGTAATGTACCTGGAGTTGGATTTAGAGGATTGTCGTCTCCTGAATCAGTCACCGTGTAGAACTCCCCGGCTCTACCGCCAATTGAGTCGCGTCCGAATCCAACCGCGCAATCCGCGAGGTTTTTGCGGTTGTCCTTCCAGTTTTCGTCGCATCTCCAACACTCATCGATTGGATTTCCATTGGCTGAGCAAGAAGACGCTGTTGAATTTGATGTCACTGTCGTTGATAGTCTCCTTACTATTGGCGGTTTAGGAATCGCAAATGCAAACGCAAAAGAAGTGTTTAAGAGAAACAAGAAAAACGTACATACAATTGACATTATATGTTGTCTTAAAAAGAGATTAAAACCAACTAACAATTTCACTATGAACATTATGTTTATAATTTGCTCCAATATATATATGCAAGAGACATTGAAGTGCACTAAAAAATAAATACGGAGGTAATTAAATTAGGTGAAAATTGAAAGAATTGGGTCCAATACAAAGGCATTACGCCGTTTTATACCGGTGGATTTTGATATTTAAATATACACAAAAAACAAAGACAATAACAGAGGCTATTTAATTGTTACCTTACTTCAAATAACTACGTACCGTTTTATCATATTAGAAAGATAAGAAGACGACACAATGTTTTAAGCTAAACTTTTAAAACAGAGTGGAGTTTAGTTTATTATCCTCTCATCATGTGTTAAGCAGTCTTTCAGTTTTGTGTGAAGTGAAACAAAAACAGAGCAAAATGGCAATAATATCTCAGTTTTTTGCTCCATTACCATCTCTCACCGGAACCCTAACCCTAACCGGTCGTTCTTTTCTCCCTCTAAACCTTGATACCCAATTCCCAAAACCTAGACTTTCCAGGGACAGAGCCGCCACACTCGTACTCCAATCCAAGGGTGATGATTCCGTCGATGCATCGGATCGGATAATCTCAGCCGTCTGTTACTTCTACCCATTCTTCGATGGGATTCAATACGGCAAATTCATCATCACACAGTACCAACCTTTTCAGATTCTCATCCAACCTTTGTTTCCCGCCATCAGAGCTTTCAAGAGCTTCCCTTTCAATGGGTTTCTTATCTTCATCACTCTCTACTTCGTCGTTGTGAGGAACCCTAATTTCAGCAGGTACGTCAGGTTCAACACGATGCAGGCGATTGTGCTTGATGTGTTGTTGATTTTCCCGGATTTGCTTGAGAGGAGCTTTAATCCTAGAGATGGGTTTGGTTTAGATGTGGTGATGAGTTTGGACAGCACAGTGTTCCTCTTCTTGCTTGTCTCTTTGATCTATGGATTCTCTGCTTGCTTGTTTGGTCTGACCCCGAGGTTGCCTCTTGTTGCCGAGGCTGCTGATAGGCAAGTCCTTTGATTCAATAATATCTTTGTATGTAACACATTTGCTGTGATTAAACCTTCTGTATTGGATCGCTTTCTGATAATCAAAACATACAATGTAACTTTTTGATCCAATGAAAAAGGTTTCTGCAAGACTTTTGCAATAGAGATAGAACAAAATGAAGAATAGAAACAGAGAGAGATTTTATCATATAACAATTTTTGATTTGATTAGTTCTCCTCATCACATATCTGAAAAAGCAATATGGTGAGGAAAGATCGATTCTGTAACAAAAGACAAACACACCAATGGGTGGTGAGTGTGTTTACATATCTGCACTCATCTGTCTAATGAAAGGGACAAAGTTGTTCCAGTTCTCGACCCTAAAGATCTTCTCATTCATTCTGCAAAACGTAAATGATCTTAGAGTGTCGCCATTCGGTTGCACACAGTTCTCTCGTATTTGCCTTAGTCCCATCTGTTGCAGAATTCATATAGAAAATGGTTAATAACCACCACTTTGACCTCAGACGTATAAGACTAAAGCATGTGCAAATAACTCACCTCATCAAATCTTTCGCTTGTGTTTCTACCAGTCACATGTATTGTCCACTTCTTCGAAACATCATGTATCTAGCAAAAGAAAATGTGATAATGCTGATTTGTTCATGTTCTTATAAGGCATGCTTAATTGTCTAATGTAGCAGCGCAGTAAGAACACAGAGACTAGACTAGTTTGAAGTGTCTCTACGGAAGTAAATAGTGCTTCAACAGTGACCGGTCTAAATACAAGTAACATACATACTTCATATGAACATAATTGAATTCTGGATCAAGGGTTTACGAAAGAAAGTACCTGTCTACGTAATCCTTCAGGGCTGCAAAGATATTTCTCAGGTATTTCACTATCTGCCATATCCAAGCAGCTGAAAAGATATGATAGATTCTCTCGTTAGTGAAACTGGACCATGCAGCTTCTGAGAATTATGTACATAGTAAAAGAAAACTTCAGAAAAAGGCTCTCACGGGATGTTGAGAGCAGCACCATGACGAGACAAGACGGAAGCTACAGGATCATAACCATCCCTGAGGGAGGTGTTGTAATAACCTGCAGTTAGTTCAGCGGGGTGTGAAGATGTCTTATACCACCAATAGATTCCACCAATTTTTGCAACCAGCATTACAGAGCTTTTCTCTTCTTCCTGACGTCTCCGCAAGACATCGGCTGCCTTTGCAAGAATAGCATCAGCATGACAAATCAACTTCCCACTGTACCATTCCTACAATGAAAAGCAGTTCACGTTGTTATCTATAATCCAGCCTACTAGCCACTTTTATATCATAACAATATATTATATCAGAATCACCAAAGAGGCTATGATATAGAACATACTAGAAAGAAACGACCATAGTCAGAGAGAAAGCTATCATTGCCCTCCTCAAAGAACGGAACTCCAGATGGAAAGCTATTATAGCAGCCGGTATTCGGAGGATCTCTGCTTCCCCATTGAGGTTTGCCTTCTTGGGATGCCACTGCCATCAAGTCTTCCATCCTAAACCAAGTAGTATAAATCTGTAAGTGTGATTAGTACAGGCAAATACAAATTTTCAATAAATAAGCACTCACATGTACTTGTCATGGCATTGGAATTCACCAATTCCAGGAAATTTCCACCTCCCATCTCCAGAAGGATGTGCAGGATATCTGCAAGAGATAACTGTGTAAGAAACTCCTATTGTAGCTATTGTGGCTTTACCGGTGGTAGTCCACAGAAGATCAGAAGTACCTAAGCTCCCCCGAAGGACCAAGACCTATACTTATTTCTTCAATCACATTCCCAAGATATGGCTCAAATTTTGTTGAAAAACTGAGCATAAAATCTTCATAGCATTGAACAGCAGTACGGCCACCGAACAAAGGAAGTTGATCGACTCCAAGTGTGAGATAGTCATTGTTGGAAAATCCGCTTTTATCTCTATAGTATATGTCCTTATTGACGTCTCCAATCTGGAAATTATAAGGTGAAAAGCAGTTGAGCTAAACTTCGTAACAAAGGAAAGCATTCCCAACGACAACATAATCAAGTTAGCATCTATGATTGTGTAACAGAAATCTATAGTCTCCAAGGTTTCATCAGAAAAAGTTCTCAACCTTAAAAATATTCAAAGGAAGAAGAAAAATCCGCATCAGGCAACCTTCTATCTCTACCGCAAACAAATAACTAAATACCTGTAATTCTAACAATACCAACCTCTCGGATCCAGAGTGGAAGACTGATGCCTCCTTTCCCACCAAACAAATGCATATTTGAATGAAAGCAAAGAGCAACATGTAACTTCAACCCTGCCTCAGAAATCAGTCTAAAAAGCTCTTCATACAGTGACCATTTAAACTCAAGAGGAGAGAAACGCTCTACAATCCCCCACCAAACCTCAACTGCGATTCCATGAACACCAGCTAACTTGAGTGCCTTAAGAGATACAGTTAAAGCCTTGAGCCTGAAACAATAAAGATAGATATATCATTTACTAAAAGAAGAAACTAGACTTGTCTTGTTCTGAAAAAGGAATTATACTATATTTCATACCATGTAAGGTTATATAAATCGGGTACATTGAAACATTTCAAGAAACTTAACCTTTTAATCTTTGGACACCCAGAAGCATCAATTCCAAATGTATCAATCGGCATCATCACAAAAACTGGAACTCTCTTGTGCCTTGATGATACCAACACAAACGATCGTGATTTCTCTCGAGCATCCATGCTATTAATCATGTTCATCAACAACAACAACAATTCGATTAAAAAATCACTTAATTCCAATCCAATTTCACTCGCAGACAACTAATTTCTTCCCCAAATTGATTCCACTAACGAAAATGATGTAATCGATTTCCATTTTTCATGAATTTAACAGCGAGAGCGAAACTAATTACCTAAAGATTCGGCTGTTCCCGGCGACGGAACGCAACTTAGTGATGAAACGACCGCGTTTGAAAGGAGGAATCATAGAAACGCTTCGGAAAAAGTTACGATTACGCTTTGTACTCTGCTCGAGGAAACAAGATTTCAAAGAAAATCCTCCGGGATGGAAGAAATTGCCGCCGGTGACTCCGCGACAGCCACATCCGATTACTCCAGTCTCCGTCATTTTCGTTTCTTCTCCTTCGTCGGAGATATTTCTCAGATGGTTTTAGATGCGGAGGAAAAGAGACGGAGATGGAGTACTTGAAACGCAAAATTCTATTTCTCTTTTTCTTTTCTTTTTAACGACCCAAAATTTATTTGGGGCTTTTCTGATATATATACTGAATTTTTAAATCAAGAAAATTATCAACTTTATAATTCCTTCTTGACCCTATACTTTTTCCTTTATTGCCTTTATTTTCTATTTTTTGCCCGTATGTTTTAAATATTTCTATAATTGACCCCAACTTTCGTTCTCTACTATATACCTCGTGCCTACAATATTTAATTATTTATAGGAGTATAGGTGTTTTTATGAAACAAATCAGTGAAATTATCAAAACTAATTAACGTTTTACTTGTTGAAGTTCAGGAGATGATTGAGATTACATTTATTTTATTATAAAAATCAGAGTTGATTTTTTCAAACTGGTGTTTAATGTGTAACATGGAAACAAGTTTAAATTTCTATTATGACTGACTTATAATTGAATAATAAAACTATGAGGACTTGAATAGCATATAGTCAAACTAATTGTACTTTTAGATGGTAATTTTTTTATATGATATTAAATATCCATTGAATAAGGTTTTTTAACAAAGAAAATGGAATTAACCATTTTGCTGACGTGGAAACATATCGTCCCTTAGTGGATAAGCATGTAAAATATCCCATTAGAACATATCCCATGCTACTCGCCACCATCAACACTGCCTATTACCAATTATAGTAGTGAATTTGGCATATAAATAGTATACGAAAAATGTCTCACATATTTAAGTTAACCTATTATTTCCGTCTTCATTGTCATATAGTTTGATCAAATTAAATCATGGGTCCACGATATGTCACGTTTCAGTCTCGTAGTACTACTCATCAAGTGGCAAAACTTTGTTTATCACATATAGCTGATATTTATTCGAATGTGAAAGATAATAAAGGATAAAAAAACAAAATTTCAAAATACGCACTAAGTAATAATTGCATGGGACATTTTACAAGTTCTAGTCATTTTTTAGTTACATACCAGTGCGTATGAGCATATGGTGATTGGTGAAATTGTTAAATGTATATTTCAAAGGCTATGAATTACCGATCAATCGATCAACACCAACAGCTACTAGTAGTTTAAAATTTTATGAAACAAATTTATTATTTGTCGATGTCTCCTAGTATTATATTAAAATGAACTATCGAGTATCAGTACAAATAGTCATCACAGAAGTGTGACAAACTTACGACAACAAACTTTAATCTTTTTTCTAATTTCTATACAACCAAACTACCAAAGTGGCCATGAAGACCAATAAGAACATTGTTGCAACTTGCAAACGGAACCTCAGCCACCTCCGGCGCCAAATTTCCGTAAGAATATTAACAAAGTTTTCAATTAAAGCAAAAAAGGAATATTTGAGAAAATTAATTGGCACAAATCACAAACAAAATCTTCTTTCTTGATCATGCTGTAATTACAATGTTTTCCTTTAACTGAACTCTTATCACTTGTGCGTGAACATAGAAACTAAAGATTTGTATAGCTTCGTCCTCTTTAATTCTACTCGAAAACATGGAAAGAAATAAAATATCAGCATTGCTACCGTAATTTAGGGGAGGAAACAATATTCGAGAATAAACCATATATTCTTTACGACAAAAAAAAAAAAAAAAAACATATATTCTTTTTTTGCGTGTGTCTTATATAAACACAGAAAGAGGAACTCCATTGTTAAATCAAGAAACTTCAGAAAGTAGAGCTCTTAAAGAAGGTATTATATACATTCTTTTTTTCTTCTAGTAATCACTCTGCATTTACTTTATGTTAATATCCCATCTGTTTTACTATTCGTGTTAATCGTATATGGATTTGGAATTATGCATAGGAAGCTTGACAAAACGATAAGGATTATGCTTATTAGTGAAAAAATTGAGAATAAAATAATATGAATCTTTCTTCCCTATACATTTGTAAGGCTTACATTGCTATGAAATGTTAAAATGTAAACCTAAAAGCTATATGAGTTACAAATTTTTTATTGACAACAAAATGTTTACTAGTATTAGTGCTTTGGTTGTAAATTTGTAGTGTTTCTGTATGTTTTGGTAGCTGATCGTTACATCCAAATGATGATATTACTATTTCAATTTTCAAGATTATGATCTATTGTTGTGTTTTACTCTTTTATGGCTTTTTAGATTGAAGCAAAGGTATCTGGATGGGTCGAAAGATGGTAAAGATGACGAGGATAACGAACGAGAAAACGAGGATAACGACTTACAAGAAGAGGAAAGCATGTTTGTATAAGAAAGCCAGTGAGTTCTCAACACTCTGCGGTGTGGACACTTGTGTCATTGTGTACGGCCCGAGCAGAGCAGGGGACGAAATGGTCATGGAGCCCGAGTTATGGCCAAAGGATGGGAGCAAAGTCCGTGAAATCTTAACCAAGTACAGAGACACTGCGTCAAGCAGCTGCACCAAGACATACACCGTGCAAGAATGCTTGGAGAAAAACAACACTAAGGTGGAGAAACCGACGATTGCGACAAAGTATCCTACATGGGACAAAAAGCTCGACCAGTGTTCTTTAAATGACCTCTATGCGGTTTTCATGGCAGTAGAAAACAAGATCCAAGAGGCTACGAATAGGAATCAGACATTTCCTGACACTAGTTGTTGGTCTAATGACCAACTTGGTTTATGCGGTTACAATCGGCAATGTTTTGAGCAGTATCAGTTGTTTCCTCTGCCTACTATGGATTACAACGGGCTCTCTTTCTTCCCTTTTAATAACCAGATGACCTCAAATACTGCGGAAGTGTCTTCCTTCTCGAATGTGACAGAGCCGATGATAGCGAACGGGCAAAGCTTGTTTTACGGGAGTTGTTCGGATGGTCCATATGGTCCGATGGTACAGAGGACAGCTTATATGGAGCCAATACATTGGGGTTTAGGAAACAGTATGTTCAACAATGTGAAGCAGTTCCAAGATTATCCCTTCAGGTTTGCACAAGTTAATGATTTGGAGGATTCAAGTAAACTTTCTATGTGAGAAATGTCATTTGTTTCTTCCGTTTGAATGTTGCTTTATAAACTTCTTTTTATCAAGTTTCTATTAAGTTTGTTGATTTTTTTCATAGCTATATCATGGAATAAGAAAATGGTGTTTTTACGAAAACATATTGTACTAACAAATATAATCTACCAACATTAATATACTATAAAGTAATCAATACAAAACAAGTAAGTATCTTGTTCATTAGAATTACAAGATATACTGAAGAGTCTTCTTATAGTCTGACAAAAAGCTAGTTAGCTGGAAGAACCAAAGTGGCTACTAAGATCAAAAATATGCATAGGAGATCATGTTGAACGAATTTAGAAGCCGACTTGGCTCCGGCGGGAACCTCAGCAGTCTCTGGAGCCAGATTCGCCGTCGCTGGTGCAGAACTACTCACCGGACCTCGTCCGTAAGGAAATATGTCCGGCGTATTCGCTGGAGTTGATGGAATATCAGGGGTTGTTACTGGCGATGTTGCTGCGATATATGGAGCATCGGCGGAGACTGGTGGTTGGTTTGATGGGGTGGTGGCAGGCGATTCTATTGAGGTGGTGGGACTTATCATTGGAGCAGAGATTGGAGACTTCCCTGGAATTGTAGTGGGAGGGGATACAGGGGAAGTTGCAGGCGTAGAGACAGGAGTCGTGGATGTAGTCGGAGAGGAAACAGGGGAAGTCACCGGAGATGAAACAGGGGATTTCAGAGGAGACGCAATGGTACGAGATGTAACAGGGGAAGTCGCCGGAGACGAAACAGGGGATTTCAATGGAGAAGCAATGGTTCGAGAGGAAACAGGGGAATTCGTCGGAGTAAAAACAGGTGATTTCGATGGAGATGCAGTGGTCCAAGATGGGGAAGTCGCCGGAGAAAGAACAGGGGATATCGATGGAGTCACAAAGGCCGCCGGAGAGGAAACAGAGGATTTCTCCGGAGACTTTGAAGGCGATGTTTGCTTCGTCGAAGATGGTGCCTCTGGAGATTTTTGGATCACCGGAGGATGTAAAGTAGGAGTTAAAGGAGACTTCGACGGAGAAATAACACGATGAGATTTTGCCGGCGGATGTAAAGTGGGCGTTTGAGGAGACTTTGTCGGAGCCTTTAACGGAGAAATAACAAGATGATGAGATTTTGCCGGAGGATGATGTTTCACGGCGAGTCTCGGCGATTGAGCGGGTGCATTGGCCGCTTTTACATTACCAGAAATGGAAATTAAGAAGACAAAAATGTAAATTACAGCAAACCGACGCATCGTTTTTCTTGTTTTGTCTGATTCTGGGAAAGATAACAAAAATCCAAAGTGTTCTGATTCTCAGTTCTTAGTAAAATAAGTATTTGCAAGTTTCGGTTAATGGATTTATTATAAGAAAGAGAATTATTTTAAACACGAAACGTTGTGAATTGTGATAATCGAGAGATATATGACCGTTGGTGGCGCCTGTATTGTCGGAAGTGAAGTAGCCGTTAACCGGCTAAAACCGGTTATTATGAGACGACAGGAAGTTTTATTCAGAAATGATCAGACGACGAGTCGTTTAATAAGTTTTCGAAAGTTTGAACGACAGGTAGTTCACATAAGTGAGCCCATTAAAAGCAAGCCCATTTGTTCTGGGTCATGAAACCACGCGTATTGGATTGTTGTTAGTTCTCGTAAATTCGGAAAACACGTGTCATCTCTACACTAGAAAAAGGCTCTACAATGCGCGACTGTGTACGGTGCATGTTAGTGAAATTAGTTGGATTCCATCGAGGAAAAAAATAATTTTAATTGTAAAGAAATCAAAAAAGAAAATCCAAGAAATTTCACAAATCTACCGGATTAGGGTTTCTAGCAACAGGTCCTGTCTCCGGTGACAAAATTTCTGCAAAATCTCTTCTTTTATTGAGATTGTTCATGTTCGAGCGAGTGATAACGTAAGCTTGTGATAAATCTGATTCGAGAAAGGAGCTTTTTTTTTTATCACAAGGAAGAGTCTTTTAAGATGGATGAGGGAGATGGGAGAGATCAGATGGATCAATTTCATCAAAACGAGGCGATATCTGCCGTTGCTGACGACGGGTTTATGGCGGAGGAAGAGGATGATGATTATGAGGATCTTTATAACGACGTTAATGTTGGAGAAGGGTTTCTTCAGTCTATGAAAAAGAACGACGAAGCGGGATCTAGAAACGAGGAAAAGGAGAAGGTTAATATGGAGGAGGAAGATAGGGTTGAACCAGTTTTAGGTGAAGCTGAGGTTTCGATTTCGATACCTGGTTTGGTTGGTGAGAGCGTTGAGAAAGAAGCAGAAGCAGAGTCAGGAGGAGGAGGAAGTGGAAGTGGTACTGATGTGGTGGTCGCTTCTAGTGGATATGGAGCTCAGGAGGTTAAGGTAAGCGATGTTAGCCAGGAGATTCCTGGTGGAATTGGTACTGGTACTGGAGGTGGGCTGAGAGTTGAGCTAGGGCAAGCTTCTAATCGGGCTAATGATCTCGAGGCACCTAGAGGGAATAATATTTCGCAGGGTCTCTTGCCACCACCGCCTGTGTTGGGGAATAACGAGAATTTGATGAGACCTGTGATGGGTAATGTTAATGGCGGGATTCCTCCTGGACCTGGTAGTAACATGGTTGGGAACGGAGCTAATATCGCTATGCCTGGTGTTGTTGGCGGGGGAACTGGTGGTGGAGGAGGCGGTGGAGCTTTTCTTTTCGTAGGGGATCTGCATTGGTGGACAACTGATGCGGAGCTTGAGGCAGAGTTGTGCAAGTATGGTGCAGTGAAGGAGGTTAAGTTCTTTGATGAGAAAGCTAGTGGGAAGTCGAAAGGGTATTGTCAAGTAGAGTTCTATGATCCTGTGGCAGCTTCGGCTTGCAAAGATGCGCTGAATGGGTATCCATTCAACGGTAGGCCTTGTGTTGTTGAGTATGCGTCCCCATATTCGGTTAAGAGAATGGGAGAGGCACAGGTGAATAGGACCCAACAGGCTCAATCTGTAATTGCACAAGCTAAGAGAGGAGGGCCTGCTGATCCTCCAAGTAAACCACTCGTGGCCAACAACAACAATAACAACAACAACAACGCCATTGGCGGGAATTTCCAAGGTGGGGAAAATAGAGGATTTGGTAGAGGTAATTGGGGTAGAGGCAATGCTCAAGGAATGGGTGGTAGAGGACCAGGTGGTCCAATGAGGAATAGGCCTAATGGGATGGGTGGAAGAGGTTTGATGGGTAATGGTGGGTTTGGTCAAGGAATGGGTACAGGGCCTCCTATGAATATGATGCATCAACCAATGATGGGGCAAGGGTTTGAACAAGCTTTTGGTGGACCGATGGCGAGAATGGGAGGGTATGGAGGATTCCCTGGGGCTCCAGGTCCACAGTTTCCTGGGCTTTTGTCATCATTCCCTCCTGTAGGAGGAGTTGGTTTACCTGGAGTGGCACCTCATGTGAATCCAGCATTTTTTGGACGAGGGATGCCGATGAATGGAATGGGAATGATGCCTAATGCTGGTGTTGATGGAGGGCATAATATGGGAATGTGGGATCCTAACAGTGGAGGGTGGGGTGCTGGTGAAGATCTGGGTAGTGGAAGAGCTGCGGAATCGAGTTATGGGGAGGAAGCTGCATCTGATCATCAGTATGGAGAGGTTAATCACGAAAGAGGGGCTCGTCCAAATCCTGTGAAGGAAAAAGAAAGAGCTTCAGAAAGGGAATGGTCTGGTTCATCTGATAGAAGGAATCGTGAGGATAAAGATGCTGGTTATGAAAGGGACATACCGAGGGAGAAAGATGTTGGTCACGGTTATGATATGCCAGAGAGAAGGCATCGTGATGATAGAGACACCGGTCGTGAGCGTGAGAGGGAACATCATCATAAGGATCGTGAACGCTCCAGAGAACATGTTCGTGACAGAGAAAGGGAAAGGGAGAGGGATCGTCATAGAGAAGAACGAGAACGATATGGTGGTGATCATCGTACTAGACACAGGGACGAACCTGAACATGATGAGGAATGGAACAGAGGCCGATCATCCAGAGGACACAACAAATCGCGGTTGTCTCGCGAGGATAACCATCGCTCAAAATCAAGGGATACTGATTATGGGAAAAGAAGGCGGCTTACTACTGAATGAGTATCAGATAAAAGTAAGTAGTTGAATCTGATGGTAACTTTTGTTCCTTATGTATTGTAAATTCTACCATTCTTTTTGATTTTTTTGCTTTAAGACTTTGACTAGTTACTGGCCTGGTTCGTTTTTCTGATCAAAATTTAGCCGTCTGCAAGGGCATATTGTCTAACTTGTGTATACTCTTGTAGCTCAATGATTTTTCGAGTTGATAGTTATCATTGTGGTTTATACTTTTGCCCTTTTCTTTACTGACTATGGTTTCTGTTGTCTTCTTAAATTCATAACATTATGGGTAGATTGACTTTGAGAGTTACTGCAAAACTATAAACCCCCTTATGGAAGAAGAGCAAGATGAGGAAGAAGATAGAAAGGCAGACTCTTGTCAAAGATTGAAGACTCTTACTGGTGAAATCTCTTCTTCAACTCAGCTTAGTTACCTAGAAGTGGAAAGAAACTTGGCAAACGTTTACCTTCTTTAAGTTATTAGACACCTTTCCTTTTGCCATTTTTTATGTGAAACTTCTAAAGACCAGTGTGTTGTGGTGATGTTTTGGCCTTTTGGGTTTCCATCCATTTGTGTTTAGATGTTCTTGTTTTAACTGTTTCTGAATTTGTTGTTGTGTAGTTGTATTAGTTGCAGCCAAATAGTTAGCCTGGCCAGTGTTACTGATCTTGTTTCTCCAAGTTTTAGCCATTTGGGCTGTATTGTATGTATCTATCATATTGTAAGCTCCTCATCTGCCTTAGGAACTTCAGAGGTCATGAGACATGACAAATGTAACAGCATGAGCATCCTTTGGGATTGTGTTTTTGTGATTTCCAAAAGTGATGTAGTAGATCATTTTTTTTTTTTGTTGAAAAGGAAATCTGGTCGCTCCTTGTTCAAGTGTGTACATAATAGAAGTTACATTTCTTCATTTTCATGGATTTTCTTTAAGTTTCTGTAGCTATGAACACATCCACATCAATGGCATAGATCCTTTATTCTTCATTAGCACTGGCCAAGTTGATTCTTCCTTGTTCTGCCCTGCTGGTTAGACATTGCTTTATTCAGTAGAATAGGTTTCTTTTGTTTGAATAGGTCGATATGAATTATTTTCTTGTGTCTCTCTTCTTTCTCTGCATGGTCTTGATTGTCAGTATCATTAGTGTCGGCATCATACAAACTTGACCAAAACAAAACGGGCAAAGTAATATAGTACAGAAACGAAATTGCATGAGAGAAACTAATAAAAACCCAAAAATCAAAAGGGTGTTCAAGTTGGGCATGAATCCTAAAGGAGCTTATGTTAAATGGTATACACAAACAAAGCTGCTTATCTTAAAACTACTACTTCTCAGCGTCGTCCTCCCTCCGACTCCAAAAGTTTTTTTAGAAAAAAAAATATATCTGCTTGTAGTACAATTCCAGACTAAACAACCAACAAATTACATTCTCTGATATATTTGCCTAATGACCAAGGCTAGGCAATCGAGGAGGCACCCTTGACGATTAGCTAGTAAGTCAACTAGATTCATGTCCTTTGTGATTAAGCTTTAACCTCCTCTCCACCACCCGATCCTTTAGCTTTCTCTTTCTCTTCTTCTTCCTCATGCTCAGCATCCTCTTCTTCTCCTTCCTCATCCTCGGCTTCATCTGCTAGCTTAGTTAGCTCATCTTGGATCATCCGCTTTATAGATGATTTTTTTGAGGCGAGACTGATGTTGAACTTAGCATCTGAAAGACGGGCAAAAACAATGCATCTGTTAATCAAACAAAACAGAAACCAATGCAAAGACCATCAAACAAGAAAATAACTGCTAGGAAAATATCTCCTCTGTACCTAGTCGCTTGAGGATGTCAGTGAAAGTGGCCTGTCAGAAAATGATAAAGCATTTGTTAGATATCTATCTTCTGTGCTCATTTACTGTAATTTAATGACACAGATGTTCATGGTTCAAATCCTCACCGTGTTGAAGTCCACCCCTTTCAAGATATCAATAATTGCAGTTTTCAATTCTTCATCGCTAGGCTCCTTGTTTTTGTCTTTCCCTTTTCCGCCTCTCTTTCCTATTACTAAAACAAGAATAACAAACACAGGGTAAACATAGTGTCAGAAAAAAGAAAGAAAAAATGGCTGCAATATTGGATAAACTTCTGCAGTATAAGATCAAAGGTTAAGATTGCTCAAGCTTCTGACAAAGCATGTACTCATATATACTTCATTCTTAAATGAAAGATTTTTTGGAAAGGAATGGTATGACCAAACCTGGCTTTTCTTTTGATACAGATTTTAAAGGGGCTGCGGCCTGCTCCTTGGCCGGTTTTTCAGTCTTCTTCCTCTTAGAAGATGCCTTTGGACTTGTATCACTGTCGTCATCACTCTTCTTCCGTTTACCTGCTGAGCGCTTTTGAGTAGCTTTCTTTGGTGGACTGGATTTCGTAGGGACTGCAGTTTTCTTGCTTCTGGATTTCCCTGCTGATTCTTTCTTATCAGATGATGTCCTAGAACCACGTTTCTTCTTTTTAGTTTCTTCCTCTGACTCCTCCTCGGATTCAACATTCTCCTCACTTTCAGAAAGCTGAGGAGCCTCGTCCTCAGATTTATCAGGAATCCCATTTTCATTCTCCTCCTCTTCCTCCTCAACCTCCTGCTCTTTCTCTTCTTCTTCGTCGTCCTCTTTCTCTTCCTCAGACTCATCATCAGAATGAGCTACACTCTTTTTGTTAGTCCTTGTTGCTTCCTCGGTCTTTTTTTGGCTCTGTAAAGAACCCAAAGAAACGAATCAGAATTCAGGTACTTGGACCAGACACAAAGACGAAATTTCTAGCACAAGGATTTAAACCTCCAGTTCTAAGCTATTGAGTAATACCTTTGCTGATCGTTTTGAAGATGAACTTCCAGCTGCAGGTGAACTTTTCTTAGGAGTTCTTTTGCGCTTCACTCCCTATTCAATAGAAAAAATAGAAAGTTGTAATATGCACAATAAATTTTCAGGCTTAATTGCTGAACAGAAGGCCTTTCCAGCACCAAACTTACCTTCTCTTTCTCATTGACTAGAACATCAGTTGTTGCATGAGGTTTCTCCAAAAACTCAACCAGCTTTGTCACAATATCTTCCTATATTGGAGGAAAAGTACCATCCAGTCAGTTGCCAAGTTGATTACAGTAAAAGAAACTCCAAACAACGGAACTTAGAAATAAGTAGCCTTAATAACCTTCTTTGTGGTAGCCTTAGCAACTGATATGTCAAATAAATCGCAAAACTCCAGCAATTTTTCTTTGTTGATTTTCTCAAACTTTTCTTTGACTTTCAATTTTGCCTTTTCCTGTCAAATATCATTGAAGAAAATTATGTAAGAAATATGAGATGAGCCTGGTTATAAAATTTTAATGTGTTGTCTCGCCCACCTCATCTCCTTGCCATTTGTAACCAGAAAAGCGTAATATGTGTGCCTTGAGCTGAGTAGCCTGTCAAAGTAAGAAAATCGAGTCACATATGAATATGATTAGCAGATTCTCTATAATCTTAACGATACCACAATGCAGTCCTAAGAACTTCAAACTTCATTGGAACCCCCCACAAGAACATGCATGAGATTGACAGTTTACCAAATTGTCTAATGGAGAAGCTAAAATGGAAAAGGGCACAAAGAGATACTCACTTTTACTCTCTTCCCACCGAATAGAATTGTGTGTAACTGCTTGAAAACTTCATCAGACTTCTTCCTTGATACCTTGTAAGCAACTGCAGAGATAAATACACGTTATTAATTTCATTTAAAGAGCAGATAAACTATTGAGTAGATGGGACCAATGAAGTATTTAGAGAATGTAATCATGACAATTAACTTCAAAGCCATGGGAATTCTTGCATTTTAAACCAGGCTCTAGTCACTAAATCAAAAGGAAAACATCTAACATAAAAAAGATTGACAAAGCCAGAAACAAATAAAATATAGAGAAAAGAAAATCAAGCCTACAAAGTCACAAAGAGCCATCCAGTAATAGAAACGACTATGAGCTCGAGTAAGTCCTAAGAAAACTAAAGCCAAAAAGACGGTTCAACAAAACGACTAATTAAGGATGAGAGGGACTAAGGATAATATGTAGAATATGAACATACCATTGGGAATATCTTTGAGAGGTGTCCCTTTTCCCTGTATTATCAAAAGCAAATTACTAATAGATCTAACCGTGAAACACTATATATAAACCAAACAAAGTAAACTATTGGCAAACCTTTTCAACATGGAATTCCCTTGAAGAATCTTTATCAACCACCGCAACAAGCCTTTCAACAGACTTTCGCTCACGGACAGGGCGATCAGAGAAAAAAGGAGTCTTAGGTTCTATATCCTTCTTTTCTTCATCACTCTTTGTCTTCCCGCGAGTCTTCTCAGTCTTCCCTTTCCCTCGCTTGTTAGACTTCTTGATATCTTCTTTTTTGTCTTCCTTATCATCATTGCTCTCTTCTTTTTCATCTTCCTTATCATCATCATTGCTCTCTTCCTTTTCATCTTCCTTATCATCCATACTCTCTTCTTTCTCATCTTCCTTCTCTTCTTCTTTATCTTCATTCTCGTCCTTACTCTCCGTTTTTTTGTCTTCCACTTCTGGCTCAGCGACCTTAGTGTCTGCCTCCACATCATCTTCTTTGTTTGCTTCCTTCACTTCCTCTCCTTTATTTGTTTCCTCCTCTTCAGCCAGTTCGGCCTCATTCTTCTCCTTCAGTGCCTCTTCTTTGTCATCTTCATCCACATTCTCTACCTTTTCAGCCTCATCAACATCGTCCCCTTTGTCTCCACCAACCAACTTCTCTTCCGTATCCCCTTCTTCGTTTCCATTTGCTTTCCCTCCTTCCAGTTTCTCCTCCTTTGATTCTTTCTCTTGCTCTCCTTCTGGATTTTCGGCATCTTTATTGTCAGCAGACTCCACACTTTCCTTCATTACAGCATCTTCCTCAGTAGCAACGCCAGAAACACCATCATCAGCTTTCAAGTTCTTGTCATCTGTGTCTTCATCCATTTTATCAGCTTCTGGTTGTTCCTTGTCTTCACCGACATCTTTCTTTTCTTCTTCTGTAACCTCCACCTCTTTATCTCCTGTCTCACTTTCTCCTTCATGTTGCTTACCCTCATCATCTATCTCCATTTTCTCGAGTCCAGTATCCTCTTCTTTCTTACTCTCCTGCACTTCCTTGCCACTAGCATTCTCCTGCACTTCCTTTCCACTGATTGCATCTGATGTCTTTTGAAGAGAGCTAGTCCCATTTGCCGTTGGCTCCACAATGACTTTTGTATCTTCTTCCCCCATTGCTCACACCCAATGTTCAGTAGATCTTAAAGCCAGAAAACACCAGAACGCTGTAGAAAATATAAGTACAGTGTTAAAAACTTACACAATAGCGGCAGAAATTTCATGAAACAAAAGTCACGCAAAAGAAGGGTTACATAACCCAAAACTTATATCAACATGTAAACTTCATTGCATCCCATCTTTCTACATACAACTCAATAAAAACTTCAATGGGCTCTAACACGAGAAATTGAGAAAAAAGATTCAATTTTTAAAGGAAATAGACAACATACAATAAGTTCTTCATAATTCAATTCCAAATCAAAAACGAAGGGTAACCAAAATTTTCCTCAATCTGAATACTTTGTGGTATAAAACATAGATTTAGATCCAAACCACAACAACAGAGGAATCCAAGAGCTCATACAGAAATCAAAATTAGTCTCTCTCTAAACCTAAACTAAACTAACACAAATTCACAAATCAAAGAGAACACAAAAAAACACAAACCCTAAACGCGACTTCAAGAAGCAAGACAACAATCAAAACCAAAAAAAAAAAAAACCACATGCGAATATAAACGAAGCTATGAAGATTCAACCGCTAAACAAAGAGAACAAGCTCAGAGTGTACAAAGAGACTCGAAAGGAGAAGACTTTGGAATCTCACCTTCGCTATCCAAAGGCTTCAAAGCAGTGAGCTTTTTTTTTTTTTGGGGTTCTTATTTATTCTGTTCGAATCAGAGAAGAAAAAAGGGATACCAACGCTCCGATCTCTTTCTATTAAGGATTCAGACTCAAAACCGGATTTTAAATACAGTTTATTGCCACGTCGGACCTGTGAACGGTTCAGATTTCGTGTTCGATACTCTCGTGGATCGGTGACGGTAGACACAACCCAACTTCCGGTACAGTTTACTTATCTTCAAACACAAATATCTTTCTTTGAGTTCATTCCCTATTAGATTAGAAGATCTAAATATTTGCCCCAAAAAATGAAAAATAATTAGATCTTTAATCATTTTAATGAAGTTATGTAGATCTTAATATTATGTTTGAGTTTTTTTTTCATTTAATGAAGTTATGATCGATATTTAGTAGTATTAGATTTGGCGGGTGTTTAACGGTTTTTTCTACGTATAATATTGTGATCATATAAAATAAATTTGTATACTTACTAATTTTTTGCGGGTGTTTAACGGTTTTTTTACTAAACTTGGCGGGTGTTTAACGGTTTTTCTATGTATACTATTGTGTTTTATAGTATGATTTTTAGCGGGTGTTTAACGATTTTTTCTACGTATAATTTCTAGTTGTATAGTTTTTCTCATATATACTATACTATGTTTTATGTTTTGATGATAAGGTTAAATTTGATATCTCAATAAAGTCATGATTGATTATCATTTATCAATACTGTAAAGTAGATTTTAACCTTATTGTATTTGACAATTTTGTTCCATATATAATAAGTGTATTACATTTTGATAATGAAATTAATTTTGGTATTGACTATTTTTTAAAAGGATAAGATTTCTTTCTTTTTTAGATTTAACTTAATGGTAATAACTAATTCTATATAGAAATGTTGAATTTCCTTTCTTTATTTTCATTTTTTCCTTCTTTTTATTTTGAATATTTTATTACTTATTTAGCTAAAAAAAGAACAAAAACAAAATAATAGTTGTTTTGTGGCTCTTCCGCTTACATATTTCATGGTCCAATATTTTTAAATTAAATATTAATATTTGAGTTTTCTAAAACTCTCCTGAGTTTCATAGGCAATGGAGATGCTCTTATATTCTGATTTAGACGACATAAAGACCAACTTTCTTGTTAGTCATATGCGGCTTCATATCTTCTTACATTGCAAAGATTGTTTCGATTTTCGCAAGATCAACATACTCTCAAATTTCGAAACAAGATTCAGATTGCAGAGGATTCCTATTTGCTAGATTTACCAGATTAAAAAGGATGTTAAGTCATAAGACTCATAAGCCATAACAATTAACAAAGTGCATGATGATTAGTGTGGTGGATGATTATAAGTTATGCTTGTATATTGATTCGTAAAGTTAAAGGAAAAGTGTTTTTCAATAACCAAAAATTTGGTAAAAAGAAGTTATATGTTTAAATGATATAGTGAAGAAGAAGAAAAATATACTCTGCAATAAGAGAAAGACAAGTGTTTTGGCATAGAAAATAAGTTAGCGGAGTTTGGGGTATGCTCGGAGAGTACTTTCGAAGAAATTGCAACTCTTTTGTTTTGTTTTACAAAACCTTTCAGGAATCTATTACACAATCTTTTGTCTTTTGTCAACAATCTATTACACAATCTTAATGCAAAAGAACTACCACAGTTAATTAGTACTATATATATATATATATATATATATATATATATATATGCATCTATAAAAAGGGATTGATATATATCTCCTAAAACCCTAAACCCTAATCACCAAATATCTAGAACAATAATATATTAAAATGTTGGATTTCCTTTGTACATTTGAAATGAAAAAATCGGATTACACGATGGTGTGATCATGAGATCTATTAAACTAAATTACATTCGTCTTTTAATGGATCCAATGGAAATATCAATCTCAATAAGATTATCTTCTTCCATATTCACATCATCAATATCTTCTTCTTGTTCTTCTTCAATCCTAATTCTCAGTCGACTTTGATTAATGTTTCTCATTGCCTCTATAGTCTCTGCTTCTTCGCTCACAAGATCAATCTCAATGAGACCATCATCATCATCATCATCTTCATAATCGTAGCCTTCTCCTTGGGACCCCTCAGCCAAACATAGTCTTGTCTTTTCCTTGAAGATTCGTAACAAGAAAACAGAAGAGGAGACGAACAAGATTGCCATGGTTATTGTGAGAGAGGAGACTCCTTGAGAGTTCAAGAAACAGAGGAAAGCTACAGATGAAATTAGGGTTACAAGAAAAAACAGCAGTGACAGCTGTGAAAGAAAGCAACACCGAGTAAAATGCTTTTCATCATCAGATTTTTCCACCATTATAGAAACTTTATTTAATTCAAAGCAAAAACAAAGACAGAGCTAGTTATAAAGAGAAGTCGAGATTGTGTCGTTATCCATTGATGTTAATGGATCTTTGAGTTATGACTTATTCAAATCTTTAAACCAAAGTTTCGATGTTTGGATCTTGATTTAAGAAGAGAGATTGAAAAGAGACGAATCTGAGTTCTTGAAAAGTTTGAGACAAGTCTGAGAAAGAGAGAGAGAGAAATCAGAGGAAGTCAGAGGAACCAAACAAGAAAGCTTTATTTGTTTTCTCACACTTACATAATTACACCTGCAACTAAATTTTTTCGAGAAAAGGAAAAGCATTGGTTTTTGCATGTACGTATTTGAAAAAATAAAACACTTTGAAAAATCTATAAAAAGCTTTGGAATTTGGTAAATCCATGTGAAGCCCACTAATTAAGGATGCTTGTTTTTGTTAAGGAAATATTAGTATCATTAAGCTTTGGTTGAAAACTACTTGTAAAGTTGTACTAGTTTAATCTTTCTCTAGAAGTTACCCCCTTCATAAGTTTGTCGTTTATTTTTTTGGTTGTCAACTAGGATTGTCGATCTGATTTATTGAAAATATTCTCAACTGAAGTGATCATTATTTCTTCCTCTGATTGTTTAAAGAAATTTAGGGAATTGTCACTTTATCCTTTAGGAACCTACCTTTGTCTCACAAAAGACTCCATTTGTTTTCAATGGTAATCATGAGATGGTTAATGATATGATATCAATGATATGATATGATATGATATGATATCATATAATACTAACAAAAGAAATTATCTAAGAAATGATGTTATTAAATCGTAAGATTGTGAAACGTTGATAGCGATGAACTGAAAAATTGTTTTAATAAAAGAACAAGAGTTGGCGGTTAAATTGTTTGATACTCAAATTTCGATAATCTTGAAATATTAATAGTGTGCTTTCATTTGGAGATACAACTTTTACTACTGTTAGCTGTTGTGGTAAATATCCAAAAAAAAATCCGATACGAGTGTTGTTGGATTGGATCCAACGATTTCGTTATTATGCTTTGTGCTTCCTTGAAAAAGTAATTTGATTTCTTATATCTTAAAAGTTATAATAAGCAAATTTTACTTAATTGTTTTTCATAGTCATAGTAACTCTACACTCTTGTAACTACAAAATGATATGGCATACTGCATTTGTGAAAATATGAAAGATATAGAGACAAAGCAATAATGTTCACAAAAAAAAAAAAAGACAAAGCAATAATATAAAGGGTGATTTAAAAATCTATACATGGACCATCAAATAATTAAGAATCTGTACATGAATACCATTTATTTAGGTATCTCTTTTCAATTAAAATCTATATGACAAATATACCCCTACAAAGTGATATGGTAAAACTCTGATAATTAGCAGATAACGCATTATCGAGATAATATTGTTAGCGAAATATGGATGGGGTTTGATGTATGGATGAAATGACATGGTGTACAAACCAACTTAATATGTTAATAATATATTTGACGATATAAGCAAATTTTCAGTTATTAAACCAATGTTTAGATTTCAAAGACATATATATGCGAAGACGATAACATTATTATTAAAAGATAATAAAATATTTAACATGAATACCATAAAAGTTGACTTGCGACTGAATAATCATGTAGAAAAAATACGTGCATCAGAATAGTTAATAGATAACGTATTATCGGGATAATATTGTTAGCAAAATATGGATAGGATTTTGATATATGGATGAAAAAACTTAGGGTACAAACCTACTTAACATGTTAATAATACAATTGACGATATAAACAAATTACCAGCTATTGAACCAACGATTTGATTTTAAAGATTATATAATTATGGGAAGATGATAACATTATTATTAAAAGGTAACAAAATATTTAACGTCAAAAGCAAATATGGTATAGAGATATAAGGGTATTTTCATGATAGAGAGAAAAGATTCGAGAGTAGTTTTTTCTAATACTTAATTTTATAATTTTATATGTATATAGAGTGCAATTTCCCTAATATAAACAAAAAACCAAACACATAGTACTAGTTTTGTTTCACAAAGCACAACGCAACATTTTCGTCTAGGAGTTTCACGAATGAGTAGCTGACACGTGGCTGAATACCGACCATCGATAGTAGATTACAAAAGTATCCCTAACATCTCCTTCTCCGCCGTGTCAATCGCAAACAATCGAATCCGGATCCGATCCGATTCGCCTCAACACCATCATTATTTATCTGTTTCCCCCTTTTCCCAAGCTCTAACATTTAGGGTTTCGCGAAAAATCAATCAGGTGAAAAATAATCGAATTATTGTAAAATTGATACATAAATTCACATTCAAAAGCCAAAGAGCTGAGAAATTATTTTTTGTAAACTGTTGGTCCTTCGGAGAGTGTCCATGAACGTTAGTCTTCAATGGATACATCTGTAATGCAGACGAATCTTCCCAAGGTAGAAGACAATGATGAATGGGGTAAGTAATTTCGCTTTAATCGATTCAGTTGCATTTCTTTATTGAAATTAGGGTTCTTTCGTGTTTATGTGATCGGATTCAATCATTCAAATTTCTGTATCTTCTTGTGTAATTACAAATCTTGAGTCGATCATTTGATTGGTGGCAGACACTGATGGGTTTGTGATTCCGAGCTTGGAGATTGAAGAAGACAAGGTTAATAATAATAATGATTCAGAAGTTGAAACATCAAAACCTTCTTCTCCTAAGGTTAGTGATTGATTTCTTACGTACAAGACAAGTTTCAAAAAAATGTTGTTAACTCTTTATCTCTCATTGTATGATTTTGTAGAGTAAAGCTGAAGAAAACATCTACTTAGGACCACATGGAGCTCCTCCTTCGCAGCTACAAGATGGTGGTAGTAACACATCGAGCCGCAAGCAGCGGTTTAAGCAGATGCTCAAGGAAGCAGATCAGAAAATGAGCGGCTCTGGTCGAGAAAACAAAATGGCTAACTTAAGAGAGCTTGTAGGCGGGGGTGCAGGTGCAGAGAAAGGAACTAATATGGGAAAAGGTGTTTCAAGAGACTGGCTTGACCCTCATTGCCATGAATCTCAGTTCGAGAAACGACGACTTCCATAACGCGAGAAACCGCTATCTTTTGAAAATGTTTTGTATCAATCAAAATACCAAAAAAGTTTAAAGCAATAAAACAGTCTTCATACCCTGTCCTTTGAGAGAATCATCCATGAATTCTTGGTCATGGAGCATAACACTAGAGAGCTTCATATGTATAGATGTATGTAAAATTATACACTCAGCATCAAGAAACGATCAAAGAGTTAGAGTGTGGCATTACATTACAAACACAAACAGGAAAAAACAAACAAAATTTCGAAAAACTGTTCACTCTCTTCGGCTTTTTGTTGTGTGAAGGTATAACTAAACAAAGATTCTGATTCGTCTTCGCAAGATGATGATGATGATGAGGCTTACCTTTGAATCTGAGACGTGGTCTGAGCTAAAACGATGTCAGAAGTCGTGAGAGTTCCTGATTCATCGTAATCAAGTTGCTCGAACTCATCCATTATCCCAGAAATATCTTTCTCATCAATCTTACCCATTTCTTTCAGTTTATACACAATAAACTCTGCAGCTCTGCAACACACAATAGACAAAAAAAAAAGAATAAGAAGAGGAAGAAGGAAACAGAAGATAGAATATGTCTGATGTCTTTCTTACCCAACAACTCCATCTTCATCGAGATCAGCTGCTTCGAGATCATTGTTTGTGATTCTTCGCGTTAAAACCCATTTCACCAACGCCCTCTGTTTGTTTTCTGTATTTAGCTCAGCTACATAAAGGAAAAACTGAGCCAAACATATGCTGCTCGTCAAGATCCAAAACACAGCAAAAAGGCGTCCGGCTTCCGAGTTAAAGCTCTTATCTCCATAACCCAATGTTGTAACCGTGGAGCAGACGCAGTAGAAAGCTGAGATAACCGGCATTTTCTCAACCATTACAAGGAAAATCGTGCCAACAATGAAGAGGACTACAAGGACAAGGCATGTAGCATAGCATTTGTATCTCAACTTGTTAGTATGCAACTCCTTGAGAATGTCTGTTGGACCAAAGCTTTGACGCAAATGGAAAGCCCTAACGAGCAAAGCCTCTTGTTTCTCCACTAGATAATCCGCCGCTCGACTTAAGAGGTGACCAACGAGGACCATTCCCGAGAAGACGAAGGCACAAGCAAGTAGCCTTGAGGCGGAACTATTAGGGACAAGGTCACCGTATCCAACAGTTGTCATCGTTACTATACAGAAATAGAGAGCATCTACCACACCACTGGTTTTATGACCGGAGATCTGGTCTCTCACGAGGTAGAAACAGAGCGTACCAATGGTAAGATATAAAGCCAAGAACATGATCACTCGCCTGAGATTCGGGTTTAGATCACTGAACATTGGGATTTTACTCGGATGAGGAGGTGGTTCGTCGATTTTGACATCATCATTGTACATACAATCACCACGAGGAGCACTTCTAGAGCGACGCAATCTTCGTTTTCTTGAAGAAGAAGTTCTTGAGTTCAGGTTGAAATCTTGAGCCATGGTATCTATCTTCTCAGTGGGTAACAATGGCGTACGAGCTGCATCACTCGACATTTCTAGACTCAAACCAGATTAACTATGAGATCTGCACAGAACAATCAAATCTCATGTTTATGTTACGAAAACCATCGCCAAAATTGACATCTCCTGTTCTGAGAAATGAACATATGTATCAAAAAATTTGAATTTCGTAACAGAAACTTGTCAGAACTTAGATACAGATTTTGAGTTATAGCTAAAGATTAGACCTTTAGACAATGAAAAGATGAGTTTTGTGAGAGTAATCAATCAGACACAGAACACGAACTGAAGGAGGAAGAAGAATTGAGACATACCCAGGAAAGTAAGATCGAAATCAAAAGAAGCGGTGTTGTCGGATCTCGCAATTGGTCTTCATTGATGATGTTCTCACAGTTGGCCAATTCTTGTTTTTATTTTATTTTAATTATCTTCTTTTTTTTTGGTCAAAATTTATTCTCTTCAAATCCGATAATTTTGTTTTTATGATCTTCTTCATTTTCTTGATAGGATTTTTCATTAGTATCTTAGTATAAAAATGTTTTGTTTTGTTTTTTAAATGTTTTTTTTCATATAGAAGAATGTATGTAATGTCTTAATTTTCTAGTTAGTTTTCTATCCTTCTGTTTTTTTTTTGTGCAAATCTAGTAATTAGTTTTATATTATACACTCATAATCACAAGTAATGTACAAGCCAATAAGCCAAAATATCCAGCATGACGTCATGTTTAATCTATATCATACAATAATCTATATGTTTTATGTTAATGTCAATATGTTAAGATTTTTATAAGTCGATAAATCACATTTTTTTAGTGTTATACATGACATCAAAGATGTTATTAATGCACTCATATGATACATATATATGTGAAGAATTGCATACTTCAAAACATCCCCACACACAAAGAAATATAACACACACTAGTATTTGACATAGTTCTAAAACATTACTAAGTGATTGATATACATGGTAATTTGACATAATTTTAAAAACATTCAACCACTCGAGTATAGGCTCATTGATATGCATGTGGAGAGCGATATAAGATCATTCAACACCAACATAGACCATCTAAAGCTGATCAGGCCAGAGAAATGATTCAATTGCAAAAACCCTCTTGTCTTCAAGAGATCCTTCAAAGGAGAATCCATATTGTTTGAGGAGCAAGTCAAGGCGGAGATCATCCATAACTTCGTAATCAGACTTGGAGTATTTAGGGTAGTGAAGAGGGACTTGGAATCCACTTGGGAATTCTTCTTTCTTCATCATCTTTATAATTTTGTTGCGGGTGCTTTGGCAGTTGCTGGCTTGATCCATATGGTTCGAGTAGCCGAACATTTGGGTGAAAGCCGATGTAAAGAGCAATTTCATTTCCATTGTCTTGGTTGATTTTAAGATTTTATACAAAAAAGGAAAGAAAACGAAGGTTTGAAATAGAGAGAAAGAGTAGAGAAGAAGAAGAAAGAGAAGCAAGGAAGCTTAAGACAAAATACCAAAAAAGGAGAAGCTTGAGACAAACTCTAAGGCAAGCTCGATGTTTGGTTATAGTAAAGGCGACCAAAGACTAGTATATATATAGAGGCAGGCAGGTAGGTCAGTAAGACAATTATTATTTGTCTTTTCGACATGATAATCGTCATTTGAATTTTATTTTTATCATCAAACTATAGTATGTAATATAAGATGTACTAGAAATTATTTGTTTTTGTTTTTTTAATTAAACAAAAGTATGATTATAACGAGTAGTTCTTGTTCTAAACCAAACCAGTAAACCTTTTTCCTTTTAATGAAAAAAAAGTATGATCATAAATAACAAAATGTGAGAACGACGGCTGTGAGCTACATGCACCAGGAAACGCATCGGCCAATGATGGTTCATGCATTCATGCACTCATTATCTTAGGTGGGGACAAGTATAAAACAGTTGTGGTGTGCAAGGAGAAAGTAGGTGAAAGTATTTAATATTTATATTAACTAAAAATAACATACTATGTTTTTGAGGTTATATGAGTTTTGGTCTTTCTTTTTAATTTAAAACCATTTTTATTGGCATTTTTTGCGGAATACCTTGTATATTCTAGGAAAAAACACTTTTTATATAAAACAGTTAAGATTATGATATAATTAACAAATTTTTAATAAAGAGAGAAATTAAGAAAGAAGAAGAAAAATGGCCATGATAAATACAGTAGTTGGTTTTACTATTCGGTTGGTGATCCTTTTGTTCATTTTGATAGGTATGAATCTCACCAACGCTTCCATATACTTTTTTCAGTTTTGTTCAAATCATGAATCCATAAGTTTAACATCTTAATTAAGAAAATTACCTATTAAATTCAATATGTCAAAAGCATGCAAAAGGAGAGATATTCTTTTTTTGCTTTGATTTTTAAAGTTTGATGTATATGTTTAGATTTAACAATACAAAACTTTTTTTAAAAGAAAATAATATTCTCTTCATCCCACAAAGATAAGTTTTCTAGAAATTTAACATTCTTTAAAAAATATTTTATAATGACAATTTAACATTCTTCTAATTAACTAACAAGAACACCCAATCTTTTATGTTGCTTTTTATTTCTTATGTATTGTTCTGTTCCTTCCTCTCTCACTTTATTCCATCCTCTGTTTTGTGGATTGTATGGTATCGGGATACTAGAGGCTAGACAACTTAGGAGAATATATTTTCTGTAACAATTTGCTAATTTTCTTATTACCTAAGCTCTGTTTTGTGTAACAATTTGCTAAACAATTTTTTTGTGTGTGGATTACACTCATACAACAGAAATGGGTGTGCAAATTAATAATAAGCATGTTAAACTCTACCAATTTTGACTCCCACGATGAATTTTACCGGTTTACTTTTTCAGGGTGTTGAAAACCATGCATTCATGCATTCATTATCTTAGGTGGGGACAAGTATAAAACAGTTGTGGCTTGGTGTGCAAGGAGAAAGTAGGTGAAAGTATTTAATATTTATATTAAAGAGGGAAGTCCATTTTCTAACTAAGACAATCTTCTTATTTGGAGCCATTCATATGAGTTTCGTGTTTGTGTGGTGGTAGTGATGATGTGTCTCCCTTTAAAGTCTCTAGTCTATACATTAACAATTGAAAATATCTCTCCCTCTTTTAGCAAATCAGCAATGATCATCGTTTTTAGAGATTTTTAGGTATATTCGGTTGATAAAAAAATGAGTGAGATTGTACCAAAGATTTGAGAAAGATCATAGGTAGGTATTAATAAGGGCCTGAGAGATTTAGACACCAAAACTAATGCATGCTTGGTTGATTCACTTAATGCATGCTTGTGTGAAGAGTGAAAGATAAAAGAGCACTTCACAATATCGATTTTCGAGTTTTGTCTAGTTGGACTTGGAGACTTGAGGCCTATAAACTAACCCAAATGGCCAAATCCAAAACTGACCCCGAACCCAAAATAAGCCTAATTGCAGTCCAAAAGAAGTTCAAATTAAATCCGGTATGGGAATCTTTAGTTGACCCGAACCCTAAACCAAACAAACTAGTTCTCCATTCCCAATCATCTCGAATCCCAAGCTAGGCTTTTGGTTTAGCTGAACCATACTTCAAATACTAATTTTTCTTCCAAGCATTCTTTTTCACGTTTGCATAAGAGGATAGTTCACAAAATCCCTACTTACAAAAGTAAAAAGAGAAGAAAAATCGCAGATACAAAACTAAAATCCGAGGAAAATAAATACCTGACTTATTGTGCTGTTGTCAAAAGTAGGTACATTTTGAGAAATCTATTGATCATTGTTTTTAAGGTTCAGTGAAGACAATAAGAAATTTCAGAAACAAAAAACAAGCTCTATGATTTCATTTGGATCATCAAGATTCAAGTAGAAGAATTCAATTTCCACACAAGAACTTAATAATCAGCTTGAAGAGTCTTCTGCAGGCAAACCGAAACAACCATCGGACCAGCCAAGTCTCCCAGCGCGCAACCTACATAGAGAACAAACAATACACATCAATCAATGGTCCAAAAAGTTAAAATTCTATCGAGTTCTATCTGTAAAGTTCCAATAATGGGTGAGGTGAGCTTACCGATCCATTGGCCCGTGGAGGGACGGATAAGGCAAGAACATATCCCGGCTCCAATGGCAGCAAATACTAAGGACGCGCCACATCGTACTGTGATACCCACAACTTTGTTTCCGAGATCCTTAGCTTGCTGTGATATCTCGACTTTCTCCTCTTCTTCTTCTTCCTCGGGTTTAACATTCGGGAACACACATCTGTAGATTTCAATGCCTACTTGAACTACCCATGATGCTGCGATTCCCAGGAAGTGACCTGCATAAACACAGCCAAAGACAGAACATGCATATAGGCTTCAGGAGAACTAAACAATGTCTGATCTGGAAAAAGAAGGAGCATTTGATGGGAGGGTCACGAAGAGTAGAGAAACCAAAATGTTTTATTATACCTCTAAGAGTTGTTTGGCTGACTTTAAAGATATATACATGTGTCGGCAACCCTCTCTGAGCCTTGCGTAAAGCCGACTGAGGCACATCTGCATAATATATTTATGTTCTCCGCTCTATTAGTTCATCGAGCTAAATATGTCTACTAACTTTTTTTACAACGCAAGTTTGTTGTGGAAGCAAAAGTAATGGAAGATGATGTTACCCTTTAGAAGTTTCCATGCCATACGCTGTGAGACATAACTCAGAGCCAGCCTTTCAAGGACTCTCCGAGTGGTCACAACTGTGGTCTGGATCATAACACCGAAATTAGCAGTTTAAACCATGACATCATGAAGCAACTACAGATGGTAAGAACCTTAAATGCATACTAACCTCACGGGCAATTTGCTTTGCTGACTTTTTAAGAGGAACAATCAAGTCTGTGTGGCGGTTTTCTTCTGCAGCATTGTTTAGGAAATCATCATCATCCTCTGAAGCCGTTTTAGGCTCCAAAAGAGGCAAATAAAACATCAAAAGGGATCTCACTGTAGTCATTGCAAGTGCCCTGAACTCAAAGGCCGAGAGAACTGGTTTTGGCTGGATATTGTATTCCTTGGACCTAGAAATATACGCAAGGGGTTGACGCTGCAAAACATCCGCAGACATTTTCCGTATAGCACCAAGGTAATCATCATCTATTGCAGCAGCAGCATCACAATACGCAACTCTAGGCTCAAAAGAACTGTAAACATAAATAATCTGAGTCAATGTCGTAGCACAACCAATCATGCCAATTAGTTCTCTATGAAGTGGTAATCACCGAGAGTATCAAAAAGACACATGAATGCAGAAACCTATCAAGAGATCTATATAGAATAGAAACAGAGCTTGTAAAACTCAAAACGCCCTGAACATCAAAAACCATATCTAAAACTATTCATCGATAATTGTAATCTCACCACAATTAAACTATACTTCAAATTGGATTGCAAAATATGATCTTTACTAGTAACTGATATAAATCTGCAACCTTTCTTATTCAATTGAGCAATAGAAGATGATCAATTCTGAATTTCTAAACCCTAATCAGAAACAAAATCAGAAACCTAGTAATCAATCCAATAACTCAATCCACCACGATCCAGTGAAAGTCAAAACAAATCCAAATCCACTACAGAGAGAGAGAATACATACCCGAAGAGAAACCTAGACGCAAAAGGAGCAGAGGCGGCAGCAGAAACAGCGGCGGCGGAGGCGGAATAGAAGGAAGATGAGTGGAGAGTGTTCTTAGATTGAGATTTCTTCAGTAGATCTAAAACTAAAGCTATTCCCGCCATTACTAACAAACCAAGCTTGATTCGATGCAATAATCAATCTCTCTATGCGTGTCTCTCAAATCTCAATTGAGGTAATATTCTTCTTAATTCAACTTTGAAGAGTTTCTCGATTCAATTAAAAATATTATTTTCTCGAGAAAAGCAATGATTCTTAACGTTCTCTGTTTTCTCGGTAGCCAGAGAGACGAGAGAGAACAAAAAAATAAAAGACAGAGATCTATTTGACTTTTCGTTGACTTTTTTTTTTAGTCGGCCACGGTCATTTAAGGCCCATTAAAGACCCATATAAGGCCCAATAACTTCCTGATATTCTCGTCATTTCGTAGTAATTGCACAATTTCTTCTTCTCTCTCTCTTCTTCCTTCACCAAAGCAGCTGCTTTTGCCAAACCCCTGTGACTTTGAGAGAGAGAGAGAGAGAGAAGAGAGATCATCATCCATGGGAATACCTTATTTTCTCCAAGTTTACCTTAATCAGAACTCATTTTCTTCTTCTTCTCCATCTCCGAAATCGATCGTCGATTTTGTCTTCTCGCCGCTATTCTAAGCTTCTAAAGTTCACTTTTTTTTTCTCCTGAATCATTTGTTTGTTCTGTACAAACCTTAGAGGAATCGGTATAAATCTATTCTAAGCTGAAAATTTTGAGATGCCCATTTCGTCTTCGTCATGCTTAAGCTGATTACCGCAGTCAAAGTCGTATCTTGGTGTTTGGCGGCGCTCTCGAGCTTAGATCAGTGTTTCCATGGCTTAGTCTCTGATCTTTCTACAGATCTTCATAACTCTCCGCTCACTGGGTTCTTATCTGCTTTCTCTAATCCTAACTTCTTCTTCGTCCGGATTATTTGATTTCTTAAAAGCTGGAAATTTACAGAGACTTCGACGATTTAGCTGTGTTGTAGGAAGCTGGGAAAGATGTTGATCAGAGTTATGCATTAGAGTGATTTGCTTTAGGATTTCCACGGCACAGGGGATTGATTTTAGGGGTATTGTTTGGTCATTAGATTAAAGGTTTTTAAGGGTTTCCACTGTCATTGGTATATAGAGATTGTTGCGTTGGGGTTGCTTTAGAACTTGATTTAGGACAAAAGACTTTGACTTTGAACTGGCAGTAGTTAGTGTTTTTATCTGATGTAAAGGAGGGTTTGGAGCGTTTGATGCTTGCCGAATCAATTTTATTTTGAAAAATGTGTGAGAATGATCATCATTTTGTCGAGTGGAAGGAGCATTTTGTCTCCCAAGAGCGAGGGAACCGTGTTGTTCATTACTTCCTCAAGGATTCTGCCGGTGAATCTATCCTAGCTGTCATTGGTACTGAGAGAAGTGTTAGGCACATGTTCTATGTTGTCTCTGAGGAGTTTGTGCGCATTCATGGTCCTGAGAATTCAATTCATTCTGGCTTCAAATGGAGGTCGAGAAGGGAAGTTGTGGATTGGCTCACTTCAATGCTGTCTAAGCAGAGTACACAAGGAAACTGGTCGAGTACGCATTTATCTTTATCTTTTACCATATGTGACAAATTGTCTGTTGAGTGGAGAAGGAATGAATTCTTCCTTTATGTTGGTCTCTTCTAACTTTATAACTGATTATTCTAAAGCACTTGTTATATTGTCATTTACAGAGTCACCAAAATGTGAGTCAGGGGAATCTAATGGATCTCCCGAATTTCCAAGCAATGGATTTACTGCTCAGCGAGCTCAAGCAAGTGAAGAGGTGATGTTTAGCTGCTTGTTGCTCTCATACAATTGTCACTGCATTTTACTTTCCTGTTATACTGATGGGAAAATCTCTCTTACAGGTCCGTCTTCCCATAAACTTGATTATTCACAGTTGGGAGATTATGTGGTCAGGAGCTCCTTGGATGTGTGGTAAACAGCTCAAACATTACCCATCATTTTGCAGAAATGGGACAACAATAGGGGTAAGTTGAAGACTTGGCATCAGTGCATGCATAGTTCGATATATGTTGACTGTTCTTGTGATTTGTATCTGTAAAGATCTTGGATGAGACTACTCACTTGGAGGCGTAATTCTTCTTTTGGATTTTCAGGTTCAATCTTTTGTCTTTGTCTTGAGCAAAGGGGAGGATCGGTACGTTGCATATCTGGAAGATATGTATGAGGATAAGCGTGGCCTAAAAAAGGTCAAAGTGAGGTGGTTTCACTACACAAAAGAAGTGAAGGGTGCAGTTGCTCTCAAGAACCCAAACCCAAAAGAGGTTTTTATCACCCCTCATTCACAGGTCATCAGTGCAGAATGTGTTGATGGTCCTGCCACTGTCTTGACCCGTGAGCATTATGAGGAGTGTGTGGCTTCCTTTCCGAATTCTTTATTGGCAAGGGTACACATGTGCTATCGGCAACTCAGGAACAGCAAAGTTAAACCTTTTGATTTGAGTAAATTGCGTGGATATTTGGACCAACCGATTATGTCTTGCTTAAGTTCTATGGAGGCTGGTCCTGTAGACTGTGCGATGAATATAGAGGAAGATGAAGAATGGAGTGAGGGTGAGAATGTAATGGTTGGTGCTGAGAGAAGCATGAAAAAACGAGCAAGAATTATGTCTGATCATCTGTTAACAACTTACGAATCTTCATGTAAGAGACTAAAACTTAATGCCTCGGGCAAAAGATTTCCTTCACCAACCAATGTTCAGAAACATCCTTGTTACAACGGAGTGGTTAAGACTGATGCAAAAATAGAGTTTCTGTGTCAAGATAGCGGTATTAGAGGCTGTTGGTTTAGATGCACTGTCCTGGACGTATCAAGGAAACAGGTAAAACTCCAGTATGATGATATAGAGGACGAGGATGGATATGGAAACCTTGAGGTATATATTTGCTTCCACAGCCATTGGCTGTTTAATTTTAGTTTCTGGAAATGGAAGCTATTTTAATCTTATGTTTGTCACCTAATTGTGTTTTTTTTCCTCATTGTTTTGTGTAGGAATGGGTGCCGGCTTTTAAATCTGCTATGCCTGACAAGCTTGGTATAAGGTTGTCCAACCGCCCAACAATCCGACCTGCTCCTCGAGATGTTAAAACAGCATACTTTGATCTTACAATTGGTGAAGCTGTTGATGCATGGTGGAATGATGGTTGGTGGGAAGGTGTTGTAATTGCCACTGGCAAACCGGATACTGAGGACTTGAAAATATATATCCCTGGTATGATTTAGTGTGTTCCTATATTCATCTTTTACTCTCTAGTTGCCTCCACTTTCTCCATCTCTGCCTTACGACTAACATGTGTTTTGTTTTCACGGTGTTAGGGGAGAACTTATGCTTAACAGTGCTCAGAAAGGATATTCGGATTTCCAGAGACTGGGTGGGAGATAGCTGGGTTGATATCGATCCTAAACCCGAAATACTCGCTATTGTATCTTCTGATAGTAGCTCGGAATCCAAGCTTTCCATGTTGTCCACTCTTTCAAAAGACACAAAGGCAAAACCCAGTGCTATGCCAAATATTGTTGAGGAGGCAGAACCTGAAGGTGAGAAAGCGTACAATTCCCTTTTAGGAGAACAGAACAAAGAGCATAAAGATGTGGTAGTTAAGGAAGATGACGAAAACAAACTTTCAAAAGAAGAGGATAAAGAGGTTGGAAGTAACGAAACTAAAACCTATGTCAACCATGAAAATACCGTGGAGGACCACAAAGAAGATGATGTTACCCTTAATGATGAGAAGGCCCGCAAATCAGAATCAGTCTTCACCCTATCAAAAACTACTACCACGCTGGTGACAACGTAAAGATGCTTGCTTGAAGTCATACATAATGATGGTAATTCTGGTACGTGCCACATCTCTGGAAACGTTGATGTTTCTTTTTATGTATATATATAAATTGACATAGTTTGCAGAAAAAGTGATTCTGGGTTTGACTTGGTTGGTGCTGAGGAGAGAGGAGTAGGTAAAGGTTGTATAGAAAATTGAAGAGGCATGATTTTGGTGGTTGCATTTGTTTTAACCAATCATCTAAGCATAGGATTCATTAGTACTGGTTGTTTTAGGTTTTATTTATGCAATGTTTATTAGGAGAAAAGGATATCCATTTGTATTTTGCCTTATTGTCACAAAACTCCATGTAAAACCACTTCGTATCAGCTTGTAAGAAATTTAGTTTATCTAAAACCAAAACCTGGGTTTCATTTACTTTGGTATGAGTTAAAACATGCAGATTCTATTTCTCTCTAAATTCAAACTAATTACAAATGAATAGAGTAGAATTAGATCATCATCTCCTGTTAGCTAGCTGGACCTTTATGTCCGGTTGAAAAAGGATTTAGAGTCTCAGCCATTGATCTCCATATATGAACTCTCTTCCCAGAAAAGGCTTCACTTCATCTCTGGTAAGAGTTTTCGACCACGGTACTCGGCCTCCTCTCTCTGCTCCTCTTCCCCTGCAATTGTACTCCCCGAACATCACTTTCCTGCAAAAGAAATTCGCTTGATGTTGTTTTGAGAGAGAAATGCTGTAGTTTCAGAGATGAGTTTTCAATTTTCAAGATCCTTTTTTTACCTTTGCCTCTCAGGGTGTTTCCAGTCACTCCAGCCCACAGGAGTGATAATATCAGCTATGAAACAGTTTGAATAAACAGTTCTTGAGTAGTTTCCCCAAGCCCTTCCTAAGTAAATCTGCCCAGTACCACTGATATCACAGTTCACAAAGGAGAACCCGGTATCTTCAGTCTCCGAGTCTCTATGATGAGCCGCGATCGCGCCATATCTCTTTGCGGTTGAGTGGATATCACAGTCCTGTGGTTACCAAACACCAAAACTTCGATCAATATCTTTACAAATGGATTTCGATACAAAGGATTTAAGAAGATCAAATGGAAGGGGTTTTGCCTGGTAAAGTGATTTCGCATTGCCAAAGATGAAATCTACATTGCCTTGGATATAGCATTGGTAAAAGTAGTGAGATCCATTGTCATCAAAAAGAGTGTCTTGTGATCCCAAAACCCTAACTCTATAGAACACAGCTTTGTCCCCAATTATTCTCAACGCCACCGCTTGCCTCCCCTGTTCCCCTGCCTCTGCAACCACCGTGTTCTGCCTCAATCCGTACATCACAAACAATTCAAAACATAAAAACACAATACACATAGAAAGTAGACAAGGAATAATAGTAAAAGAGAGGGTTTTAGGACCTCAAAAGTGATGGCAGTAGCACAGAAGAAATCAGATTCAATGGAAACAGAGGCGGTTCTATAAGTGCCGAGTTCTTTACCATCGCAGCCAAGGTCTGAAGCTTTATCGCTCCAACTAATCACTGTATCTCCCGCATAGCTCTCATTACCTATGAACGAAATATACGGTTTTGATTTCGGCACAATCACCTTCTCCCTGCAAACAACACATAGCAGAGAAGAGATTCTGAAGAAAAAAAACAAGAGTAGATAACAAAGACAAAGATTCTGACAAAAAAAGAACAGAGTATATAACAAAGACAAAGATTCTTATTCTACGGTTTTACAGACAAAGATTCTTGAGACCCACGATTTTATTTACGTAAGCAGCTTATGCTTAGATTATCCCACTAACCCAAGAATTTAGCTTCAACTGCTTTTATCACACCAAAAAAAAACAAAAAAAAAAACGAAATCTTCGGAAACAAAACCCCACACTCCCAAAGACGTTTCTCAAAGATTAATAACATACAAAGAAAAAAACAAACACGGTTTATGTCTTAAATCTTTTTTTGTAAGTTACCTGTAAATCCCAGGAAGAATGAAGATTTTAACTCTCTGTGAATTGGAATCAGGAACCATATCAACAGCTCCTTGAACTGTAACAGAATCTCCTCCTCCGTTTTTATCAACCACAATCACTCTTCTCACGTTAGTAGCGTTCGCGTTAGCGTTAGCGTTTGTGGTTACCCAATTACTATTCTCCTTAATGCTAAAACTTCTCTCTATTCTTCCATCTTCCACAACTCTCAAATCTTCCCAACTTATGTAATTCTTCAACTCATTATTGTTACCTATCTGCAACGCACACGAGCTTTTTAAACATAACATTACCCCAAAACAGAGCAATAAAACGGCGGGAATAAAAGCTTCGACTTTCATGGGGAATGATGTCTCCTGCACAAGGAAAAAAGTTTAAGTGAGGTGGGGAGTTTTTTCGTGCTCTGGAAAAAAAACGTTTTAAGGTTTCTTCTCACGAATTCGTGGGAGTGAGAGAGTTAAAGAAAGGAAGAAAAAAAAACTTGGCAAAGTTTACGTTTTTGTATTTCTTTATTATGATTTTTGTTGGGAGTCTTTGGAGGTGAAAGGTCGTGTGAGAAAGATGAGTTTAATAAATACTTGGAGCCTCTCTATGTAGCTCTTAACTTCCTCAAACATAAACATTACCATCATCTCCATTATATATATCATGCTTATCAAAATAAAAAAAATAAAAATTACATATCCTCCAAGATAAAATTATGTAATATTTATCCTCACAATTAATTTCTATTTTTTTTGTTTGCGCTTTTTAACCTTTTTTTTTTTTTTGTTTATCATTGCATTTCTTTTGTTTGTAATTATCTTCTTACAAATTAATATTTTTTGGTAACATTTGTAAGGATAAAAAAATTCAAAGAAATACTGTAAGGATCAATTTAGTATAATTTAAATACAAGAAAATAACGTGTTTAAATTTCATATAGTAATATATTATTTTTTTATTAGGATATGTTTTAACATATATTTTTTGCAATGATTGATAACTACTAAGATTAAAGTACATATGCTGGAAGAGATATATACTCATCTCCTAGATATGATTTTGTGTTTATTAAAAATAATATTTCTTCTGATTAATACACAATACAAAGGATATTTAACTTAAAATCCAACTCTATCTATTTGATTATGTTTATATTTATCAGAAAAATAAATAAGTCTGTAATTAGTTTAAGATACATTAATATATTTTTATGAGTAATATGATTATATGGTAGAAACTTCTTTTTATGTGGAAATTAATTAATTATGATCCATCTGTTTTTTTTTTCTTTTCTGCAAACTGAATTTTATTTATGAACTTGAATCTTTACAAAGGAGTTTTTGAAGCCACATTGGCTGGTTCCCTGACTCTGAGTGAAAATCACCAGTAGTGTAATTAGAAGAAATCTAAATGATGAGCTATGCTATGCTCCATGTGTTATATGTATACATGTCCTTGAGTGTATACTGTGTATTTGACATGTCACAGACTCATAGTTACGTTATGTTGTCACGTTATTATTGTAGAGATGTCTATAGTCCATATTGCAGATTGATTTGGTTTGAACACTTTTCTATCGATTTCAGACTATCAAACATTGACTATTGTCTATTTTTTTTAGTGTGTGTGGTGAGAATGACTATTGTTTATTTGTTAAACAAGACTATATTTTTGTTTTAAAAGATTATCTTTATGAATTTATGGGAGAAATTAAGTACGTATGGAGCATGAGTAAGATACTAGGGAAAAAAATATATATATATATATATATATATAATGGTAAAAATAAGATGGAGTTATTGCAAGTTCTTAATTATGGAGTAGTAACTAGAACAAATAAAACTTAACAATCATAAATGGTCACCATCTTTTTTGTTCGGTGCACAGAAAAGTAATAAACGAGTGAAAATGAAAAGATGAAGGGCAAATCAGAAGATGATTAATTAATCATAGAAGAATAAAACTGCAAACATGATGTTGGAGGGGTTTGGCAAATCCAAAGATGGTTTACTCTTTTCTTAGATTTGCGCTCGTTTACTCATAAGAATTACGTGTTCATTTGCAAAAAAGCAAAGATGGTTTATTTGGTAACAAATTTCTATTCACTGGTTTTTCACATTTTTATAGGTCAACTTAAGTTGTTGTTTTTCGCTGATAATTTATTAGTAAAATAATGGCAGGATATGTTGGTTGTATGTAATTTTGTGTTTGTGTTGTGTAGAAAATAAACAAATGGGTTTTACATATACGGTTTAGTCATTCAACCAAGACGATCTTTTTTTTTCTTGTTCAAAAGAAGCTATTACCAAAAAAATTAAAATTAACAAAGAAATTATTGAAGACACAATGTTTATATAGAGTATAAAGTAAAGAAGCACACAAAGAAACTCAATCTACATAACTTAAAAATCTTTCTTCCAACGTCTTGTCCGTAGAAGGATCAAACATAACAAACAATACCTTTATAAGATGCTCTTATTAGTATTAAGTATATATATACTAGGCCAAAAAATACTACACATGGATTCTTTTCTCTTCTCCATGATTCATTAGAAAGAAGAGGAGAAAAAGAGAGTAAAACTTTACCACAAGACATAGCAGAACTTAAAATGTAGACAAAACCTGGAAAAGATTGAGGAAACTCTCATCTGGTAAACAAATATGATGTCTGTGCCAAGCCGGCTTCTCTGGAGTTACTTTCCTGAAAAAGTTCAATCTTTGCAGTATCTCGCGTTTCACCAGAAGTTAATGAGTCATTCACAGGTTCTGCATATGAACCTCTTTTACCGGATTTGAAGCAGGAAACTAACCAAAGTGTTGACTTATTGTCGGTAATCAAGAAGAAGAGATTCCCATCATCATCCTCTCTTGTCATACTTGTTTGCAAACTCCTTGAGTAACAGCCTCTGGCGAAAGGCGAGATACGTATCTACACTGGTTCCAGCCCATTGCTGACAAAAGCTTTCATCATTTGGAACTAATGAACTAAGAGGGAATGGCCCTTTCCGCACTTTCTTTAACTCAACCAAGAAGCGGTGGCGCGGACGTATCCTTTGATCCAAGGACAAGCTCAAGTACATTGGGTATTTGGTCAGAATGTGAACTTCATTATTGAGCTCATTGACCAAATACATGTACTTAGGTTTTAGATTATCTTCTAGTGAAAGAGACAAAACCTATTCAGACCAATTTGACAAGTGTTTATGAGAACAAACATTCTAGTTTTGATTTAAGTATGAAAAAGAATCAAGCAATCTACTAACCTGTGTAAGGCTAGTCAAGACTTTCAGTATATCAGAATTGCACATCCCAATGCTCCTAAGGAAATTGATTCGAGGCAAGAACCCGTCATCGATACTGTAGTGAAGAAGCTGCGGATGCTTCTTTACCATCTTCACTACGCTGTCTCTAGGTGCTCCTAACTCCTTGGAGAGGAACATGTAGCGAGTGTTCCATGTTATGTCGAGCCGCTGAACCAGAATCTGAGGGCTAAGTTGCACAACCTTTCCAACATCGGTTTCCTTTATCCCAACCTCTTCGATCAGATACCTTATCGTAGGTCTCAATGAATTCTCTACACTGTAAGAGAAGAGAGAAGGGGTAGCAGCAACAATCTGTCCTATTTTGGAATTAGGAATGCCAAGACCCATTAGAAAGGAAATGTGAGCTTTGAGATTGTTCTCAACAGTGTATTGAAGTATCTGTGGTTGTCTCAAGAGCATTCTCTTGATATCTCTGTGTTTAACACCGACACTCAACAAGTAATCGAGTCTCTCTTGAGCTGAGAACACATTAATCTGAAGGGATGGCATGTGTCTCTCGTACATTTGAACAAAGTGTGACTCTTTCAAACCAAATGTGCTTAAGTAATCCAGAAGTGGTACACATTTCGGATCTATATCAATCTCTTCTGCGAGCCGAGGGTATAGTTTCTCCACATACTTCCTCGAACTCATCTAACGAAACACACAAGAAAAAGAGTAACTTTCTCAACTCAACGACAAAGAAGAGGTATTTAAGCAAAACTCTTTTTACCTTTCCTCGACCATCTAAACGCCAAGACTCCTTCTTCTTCTCAGAAGTGGCATTAGGACTAATGCCTAAATCAAGATCATCTTCATCAGTCTCACTTTCTTCAGGCTTGACAATCCCTTTCTTCACACCTTCACAAACAAAGCCACATCTTAGCAAAATCATTTCATTGCAGATGCAGATTCAAATCAAGAGAAGACAAACTTTTCTTAGCAATGGTTTGCTTATGTGACTTAGGCTTCTTCTTCTCATACTCTGTAACCTCAGCGAAATCATCCTAAAGAAAAGACAAATCTTTTAAACCCTTAATCTCAAAATCAAACAAATTTCATAAGAGAAAACAAAAGAAACTAACATTAAGTAACCAGTCATCATCATCATCATCATCATCATCATCATCATCTTCATCACTGTCATATGGAGATAACGTTTGCCCATACCTCGACTTCTTCTTCGGATTGATTATCTTCGGATTAGAGTGCGCGTACGTCACGACAAACCCACGAGTCTTTCTACTCGGCCGTCTCGTCGCCGGTGAACATTTATCAGAACCCAAAACAAAGAGAGGTGATTCCGACGGAAGAGTAAAGAGAATTCGAGGGTTTTTAAAACAGTACAGTGAGAAACCCGCCATTTGCGGTAGGAACGAAGAAGAAGATAATGTTAACAGAGTAGAGGAATTATCCGATTAGAGTGATTGCGAATATACCCTAAAACCCTAATTCCAAAACAAACAAACAAAAAAGTTTTGTTTTGAGATTCATTATTAACACACACAAGACTCTAATGGCGTTTACTGTTTTCCGATTACACGCCGTCGTTTTAATGTATTTTAGAATATATTTTTGATTGGCAGCTTTTTTAAAGCCACACGATGGTATTTGCGGTTGGCGCGAACCCGACCCGAAATAACGTCGACGTGGCCCAATTTTTTTAACATATTTTCATCGGTGAATTTGATTTCTTGAGTCATAATGGCGACAATGGAGGCTTCTTCACTGTGTAGAGTTCCGTCTCTGTGGACCGTTAGATCAAGACCACGTCAGATAAAATCCACGGCTGGTTTCGTTTCTCCGGGAAGAAGAAGAAGCCGCGGCGGCGGCGGCGGCATGATGACGATGAGTAATCGACGGCTCAAAACGACGTCGGCTCTAAGTGAACTAGCTGACACGGTGGCGGAGACAGGCAAATCGGAGATTACGTGGCAGATTATAGTTGGAACCATTGGTAATTTAATTAATTAGCTAATTAGTGATGTGATTAAAAAATGTGTTTTTCTTATAAGCTTATAATAAATCAATTGATCTTGCAGCTGGAATCATACCATTCGTTGTTGCAGGTGTTGAATTCAGCAAAAGAATAGTATGTATTATTACACACATACATTAATTATTTGGTTGTGTTGTCTATTGAAAAATGAGTTTTGGTTTCAGATTGCACAGAAGAGATGTGAAGAATGTGGAGGAACAGGACTTGTTTCTCGAGACAAAAAGTATTTTCGTTGTCCTGAATGTGGTAACTTCGATTTCTCTCTATATCTTTCTTTTACATTTTGAAAATGTAAAAGTATACTTTAGTGTTTGTTTCTGTTTTATTTGCAGGTGGGTTTCTTCCATGGCAGTCATGGAGAAGATTCTTTACAGGCTGATGTTGATGATCTCTGCAATCAGATTTTCTTGGAAACATATAAAGCTTTGTGTTTTTTTTTTACAAAACATTTTCGAATTAATAAAAAACAAATAAATATGTTGGGAGATTAAGACCAATATCTCTATCTTAGTGTGTCATGATATACATACATACATACATACATATAGATCATAGATTACAAAGAACAATGTTATTCCATTCCTAACCTAGGAAGAATCAAGATAAATAATGCAAGTATAGAGCCTTTGTTTTTCTTTTTCTTTATTGTGTTACTGTGGTTGGTTTGTGCAGACCATCCTCCTCTAGAGACCATATTGTATTCTTGCTATGTTATGTGGATATATACGGATAACAGGAAGAGATGTCATCTGTTTGAGCCTCGATCGTTTCTCTCGAACCGTTATATTGATGATTATACCGGCATTAGTGCTACTTAGATAGCAGGTTCCCATGGGTGGTCCATGAATAAACTTGAATCCAGCGTTCCACTGGTTTAAGTTCAGAACGAACACGATGTGAATGCGGATGCGGATGCAGATGTGGATGTGGATGCTCGTTTGATGTATGGTCAAGGGTGTCCGATGCGATTTCAACACCTAAGTTGAGGCTGATTGTGTTAGCGGTACAACTAGTCTGACATGTCATGGTTGTTGTTGTTGTTGTTATACCTTGCGGTTAGTACATAGTGATTGTGTTTGCCTTCGTATGTGGTTCTAACAGCTTTTAGATCGTGTGATGCTTCATGTCACTTATGTAAATAACAATCCTCAGAAATGGCTTTTTGAGCATTAATAACTAAGCGAATGACAAAAAAAATAGAACTTGAAATGAGAAAGTTTATTTTAACTAAAAGTAGCATACTATGTTTTTGAGGTTCATATGAGTTTTGGTCTTTCTTTTTAATTTGAAACCATTTTTATTGGCATTTGTTGCGTACACCTTGTATATTTTAGGAAGAAATACTTTATATACAACAGTTAAGATTATGATATAATTAACAAATTTTTAATAAAGAGAGAAATTAAGAAAGAAGAAGAAAAAATACAGTAGTTGGTTTTACTATTCGGTTGGTGATCCTTTTGTTCATTTTGATAGGTATGAATCTCACCAACGCTTCCATATACTTTTTTTCAGTTTTGTTCAAATCATGAATCCATAAGTTTAACATCTTAATTAAGAAAATTAGCTATTAAATTCAATATGTCAAAAGCATGCAAAAGGAGAGATATTCTTTTTTTGCTTTGATTTTTAAAGTTTGATGTATATGTTTAGATTTAACAATACAAAACTTTTTTTAAAAGAAAATAATATTTTCTTCGTCCCACAAAGATAAGTTTTCTAACAATTTAACATTCTTTAAGAAATAATATTCTCTTTAAACACTTTAAAGAATACATTACTCCGTCTGTTCTTAATTAATTGGTTTTCTAAAAAAAATATTTGTTTTAAAAAATTTGATTCTTTTAGATTTTCTATGCAATATTTATTAGTTATCATAGATAAATTGTAAACTTCAAGAAAAATAATTGAAAATCATTGGCTTCGAATTATTGAAATGTAAATCACAAAACTTATATATATATATATAATCACCTTTTAATATATATTTTAATATGTATGTTTTTTCTAGAAAATTAATTTTTAAAAAATCATAGGGAGTATAATAGGGAATGTGACACGTTTAGGCACTTTTAGAGAATTTTATTCCTTTTGAGCCACTTGTCAGGGATGAGGCACTTTTCCAACTTTTTCATTAAACTTTTGACCAATTTGCCCCTGAAAATTAAAAAATTATAATTAAAAAAAAAGTTTCATCTCTCCACGTTCCTTTTTTTTCCTTCTTCTTCGTCGCTTCTTCTTTTCGCTCTCTCTCTCTTTCTCTTCTCATTATTACTTTTTTTTCTTTCCTTGCAAAATCAAACATTTAAGAGTTTATCAAAATCAAACATTTGAGAGTTTATGGAAAACCCAAGTTAGCAAATTCCAGTATTAAATTTCATATCCATTTGATCGCCTTGTTTGGTACAATTTGATTCTTTCTTAATAAATTGATGTTTCATTGAACGTCTAACCTTAAAAGCATATTCTTTTGCTTATGAGAATCACTTATTTCCACATGGTTACGTTTACGTGGACAAGTTATCATGGAGACAAACTATCCAAGCTTCCAACACCAATTATTTATGTAGAACCCAATAATCTTAGATGTCTCCAAAACCCAAGAACAATCTGTAGACATTGCTTTCAAATAGCAACACACAAAACCCAACTAGTTAATGATAGTTTAGTCCATGATAAATTGTCCACTTAGACTTGACCATATGGCGTAATGGTGAAACATGACATAGAAACATGACAAACACTGGAACACAAATGGTTCATGTGTAGAGCTTTCATCAATTGTTTTTTTAATGAAAAGAGTGTCATTGGTGATGCAAGAATCACAAGTTGGTCAAAACAAATCATCTGTTTTTTTTGCTTATTCAACACATTAGTTCACTTGTATATAGACACTCAAAATATAACATAAATGATCACAAATTCAAGGGAAGAACGTGTCCACAAGTCGTTGTCCACATAGGTATGTTCATTTAACTCTGTTAAGATGATCTTCTTGATTGGATTTTGAGATAAAATGGTAAAGAAGAACGTGTCCAGAAAGTGTTGTCCACAAAGGTCTGTTCATTTAACTCTGTTAAGACGATCTTCTCAATTTGATTTTTAAGTTTTAAAATACAAGTCCAAGTTTGATTTTATATACAAAACATCTCAAAATATAACATAAATGATCACAAATTCAAGGGAAGAACGTGTCGAGAAGTTGTTGTCCACATAGGTCTGTTCATTTAACTCTGTTAAGATGATCTTCTCGATTGGATTTTGAGATAAAAAGGTAAAGAAGAACGTGTCCAGAAATCGTTGTCCAGAAATTGTTGTCCACTGAGGTCTGTTCATTTAACTGTGTTAAGATAATCTTCTCGATTTTGCACCAAATTTTTAACATCTATATCTTAAACACAAATGTAGAAATCAATCTAACATATGTGAATGAAAATTAATCTCAGATCTAAGCTAAAATTTCTATCAATTTCACATAACCAGAACTAGCAACATGGTTCTTCAGTAAGTGAATCAACCATCAAAAAACTTATAAACCGTTTATGATGAACACATAAAATAACTAGATTTTCTGAAAATATACAACCCAAATATAATCGTGAATCAAATTCACTAGACATGAACTAAGCAACGAGTTCCATCAACTAGTGATTCGACCATTACTATCAAACGATTCGAAGTCCACTACGAGGCTTTAATCTCCAATTCAAGAGAATAATCTCGAATATGAAATTGGAAAAGCAAGATAAAGAATCAAAGAGCAAGTAATCAGATTAATTTTGCAACAAACAACAAAAACATAAAACGAAAACCAAACCGTAAATCCAATTCAAGCATTCAGCGAGTCATGTAACTAAATCAGCCAGATAGGGCAGATTCTCAAATTGATGGTCTGAAATTTTTTTCCTTCAAGTCAGATCAAAGCACACGCGAAAAATTAAAGAAGGTGAATCTCAATCTCTCTTTCTCATAAAAGCTGATGATTTGTTGAAGAGGAAAGAAAGAAAAAGGAATAAATATATTTTTTTGGCTTGAGTTTTGTTTATTTTTCGACAACGTGAGAGAAAGAGAGAGAAAGAATAGGAGGATGAGAGAGATAAAGCGATATATGGTTAGAGGGTAAATTGGTCAAATTATCCATTTAAAGTGCCTTCTCTTTAGAAAGTGTCTAACCACGGAAATGTTTTTTAAAAAGTGTCTTAAAGTATAATATTCTCGAGTATAATATTACTTAATAGTTTAATAAAGGTAAAATAGGTAACGGTTTTACATTGGAAACCCAAAACTTTTACCTTAATGACAAAAAAATAATATCTAGAAAACATATCTTCATGAGATGAAGAGAGTAATATACTTGAAAAAGCAAATGAAAATGCAAATATTGATGTGTGAAACAACTAAAAATCAGTTCGTTGTATTTTTTTTAATGATAATGTGTTTTTATTTAGATCTAACTAAATCTAATATATTTATATTTATATATATACATATATATATATATATATATATATGCTTGAATATCTCTAACTCATTGGTCACAAATCTATTAGGAATGACACAAGGAAAGCGTAAACATCCATGTGATCTTAAAAATCCAAGCAAACGAGCACCGCCTGCAACATGTAATAAACCTAATGGTGCCATACTATGTGGAGATTTTTGCCTACATGAAGGCTACAACATAGGAAAATGTGTAATGAGAAGAACAGGAAAGGCTTGCATTTGCAGCCAGTGCGAAGGTTGGTGAGGGGTGCGACTGCTCGGGTTCTAAATTCCATCATTTATATTATAAAACATAAGTTAGATGGCCAATCATTTTCTGCCACGTCATATTTTTTTAAAAAAGGGAAGTACAATAAAAAATAATGTAACGGAAGATAAACTTCCTAAAAATAAGGCAGTTTCTTTTCTTTGAAAGATTATATTGATATTAGAACTTGTTCGTAATCTTTACAAAAGGCAAGTTAAGACAAAGTGAAGGTACAAAGGGAAGTACCGAAACACCAAAAAGTTAACAAAAACAAGGCAGTTTCTGTTACTCAATATTATGTATCTTGATTTCCTGAATTTACTCACACGATCACGGATCACCAGGTTCACTAGGAAACATCTCACGATTTCATCTTCTTCTAATTAACTCACAAGAACACCCAATCTTTTATGTTGCTTTTTATTTCTTATGTATTGTTCTGTTCCTTCCTCTCTCACTTTATTCCATCCTCTGTTTTGTGGATTGTATGGTATCGGGATACTAGAGGCTAGACAACTTAGGAGAATATATTTTCTGTAACAATTTGCTAATTTTCTTATTACCTAATCTCTGTTTTGTGTATAACAATTTGCTAAACAATTTTTTTGTGTGTGGATTACACTCATACAACTGTCAAATGCTGAAATGGGTGTGCAAATTAATAATAAGCATGTTAAACTCTACCAATTTTGACTCCCACGATGAATTTTACCGGTTTACTTTTTAAGGGTGTTGAAAACCATCAAACACAAGAACACAAACCTTTGAGAAATTGGATCTCTCTATAAACTAATGGTATTCATCATTACTTGCTACCTAATTTCCTTAACAACAAGTAATCGAGTCTCTCTTGCGCTGAGAACACTTTAATCTGAAGGGATGGCATGTGTCTCTCGTACATTTCAACAAAGCGTGATTCTTTCAAACCAAATGTGCTCAACTAATCCAGAAGTGGTAACCATTTCGGATCTATATCATTCTCGCCTCAGAGTAGAGGGTATAGTTTCTCCACATACTTGCTCGAACTTACCAGACGAAAACACAAAAAAAGTAATTCTTTCTCAACTCTATATTTGTCTCAACAAGAAGAGGAATATAAGCAAATCTTTTACCTTTCCTCGACCATCTAAACGCCAAGACTCCTTCTTCTTCTTCTTCTCAGAAGAGGCATTAGGACTAATGCCTATATCAAGATCGTCTTCATCAGTCTCACTTTCTTCATGTTTTTCCCAACTTTCGACAATCCCTTTCTTCACACCTTCACAAACAAACACACATCTTAGCAAGTCTAAAATCAATATGAAAACTCTCAAGTCTTTTCATTGCAGATGCAGATTCAAATCAATCTCAACAAGAAACACACAAACCTTGCTTAGCATTGATCTTTTGAAACGATTTGATTTTTGGTCAGGTATTTATTTTAAGATATATCTAAAGTCGATGTGGAAATGAATCTTGAACCTATTGATTGTTTATACCAAAAACAAATTCGAGAAAAATATTTAGAACATTTTAAAAAAATTTTACTTAGTTTTTAGTTATTGATATATATAGACGATATCCTTTAAAAAATATCCAAATTTTAAATATTTGAATCCACATATATTCATTTATCTAATATCATGAAATTATGAGGGAAAAAACTGTAAAATCATTCCCTACCAAAATTGCCATAGATAAAAGACCACGGTATACCTGTAATTTTCACAGCGTTACGCTTTGATTACTTTTCTTCGTAATATCAATAAGATGAAGATGTTAAAAAAAAAAAAAAAGTCAAACATGCGTCCCATGATCTCTATATGGCCGCCTTCGTGGTTTTAATCTTCTCTAAATTATTCTTGCTCCTCCAATTGATAAAAAAACGACGGCCTCGATTGTTTTACTTCTTCACGCGCCGAAAGTTTGACTTTTACTTATGTAAAGTCCACGAAATATATTAATTACATTCTTATACTAAATAACTATAAGATTATGCGGTTAAGTTCTGACACAAAATTTAACCCAAAAAGTTTTTTTTTTCTTTTTTGTTTTTTTTCGAAAAAGCCCAAAAGAAAAGTTTTAAAACACAAAATGACCAAATCTATTTCAATTAATTTTACAATTTAACTTGTAAATTTTATTTTATCCCATGTTAAACTGGTAATAATAATAACTCAAATAATATGGTATCAAATATTATTATTATGTTAATAATTTGCCTTAAAAAATCGGTGTCAACGATTTGGTAAAAGCCTTGAAGAGTCCAATTCCAGATAGGCATGGAAAAACAGAGGAAAAAAAGAAAGAATATTTACTGGTATATATATATATTAAAATCACACACACAATCTCTTCCGCTTCTTTGGTCTTTAAAACCTTTCCCTAAATCTATCACGCTCCGTTACGTTTTTCTCCTTTACGAAAATCTCAGCAAAGAATTTTCGATAATTCTCTCCTCCGATTCAAGCGATTTTTAATGGTATGTGTTCTTCAATCTCTTTATGTGTGTGTGTATATGTGTTATGTTCTAGTTGGAGTTTTTTTTTTTCTTCTTACGTTTATTTAGGGTTCTTATATACATGTTACCGATCTAGTTTTTTTTTAAATTAGTTATCAATCTTCAATTTGATTCTAGTACATGGAAAACTGAATTTCAAACTGGTTTTATCTGAAATCTTCTTTGTTGTTGTGAAATTCGTGTAATCAGAATTTTGAGTCTGTTTTACTAGCAGATGACTTGTGCGAGCTCCGATGATAATGAGAGTGAAAAGGACAAGGACTCGGAGTCCTTCGTGGAGGTAGATCCGACAGGTAGATACGGTCGGTACGGCGAACTTCTTGGCTCAGGCGCCGTAAAAAAAGTCTACAGAGCCTTTGACCAAGAAGAAGGCATCGAGGTGGCTTGGAACCAAGTCAAACTGAGATGTTTTTCGGATGATCCAGCCATGACCGAGAGGCTTTACTCGGAGGTCAGGTTGCTTAAGAACCTTAAGAACAGTAACATCATCACCCTGTATAAAGTGTGGAGAGACGAGAGAAACAACACCTTGAACTTCATCACCGAGATCTGTACCTCCGGAAACCTGAGAGAGTACCGGAAGAAGCACAGACACGTCTCTATGAGGGCTTTGAAGAAGTGGTCCAAACAGATTCTCAAGGGCTTGGATTATCTCCACACTCACGACCCTTGCATCATCCACAGAGACCTCAACTGTAGCAATATCTTCGTCAATGGCAACATCGGCCAGGTATTTTACTCAATCGTAAATTGTTCTACTAGTGTGTGTGTGTGATTGAGTTGAGTTGTGTCTTGATGATTGAAAATGATCAGGTCAAGATTGGTGATCTAGGTTTAGCTGCAATTGTGGGGAAGAACCATTTAGCTCACTCGATCCTCGGGACACCAGAGTTCATGGCTCCTGAGCTGTACGAGGAGAACTACACTGAGATGGTTGACATATACTCGTATGGAATGTGCGTTTTGGAGCTTGTGTCACTCGAGATTCCTTATAGCGAATGTGACAGCGTCGCCAAAATATACAAAAGGGTGAGCAAAGGCCTCAAACCAGAGGCTCTCAACAAAGTTAATGATCCAGAAGCTAAGGCATTTATTGAAAAATGCATCGCGCAGCCGAGAGCTAGACCTTCTGCAGCTGAGCTCCTCTGCGACCCGTTCTTTGATGGGATATTAGATGATGATGACGAAGACGGTGAAAACAATGACAACAATGGAGCTGGTCGTATTGTTGTTTCTTGATGAGTGTATACAATGAACCTTGGTTAATTAGATGTTTGGTTATCAACTGCACGCTCCATTTCTTCCAAGCCTGCAGTTGTTAGTAAAAGTTATATAGTAATGTTTTTCTCTAATAGCTTTTGACTATAACAGAAGAAGATGGACTCTAAAATCGAATCAACTTACGTAGCTTACCGAAACTGTAAACATCTGACTTGACCAAGTATGTCCCCTCTTTCGAGTATTCCGGAGACATGTAGCCACTGCATATTTAAATAACACGATTAAACAAGACGTTACTTGGTTTCAGGTCCCTATGTACAATGATTAGAGTTGCCGAATATTCGTGAAGTCCACGTGCAACACCTATGTCAATTTCAAATCTCTTGGGCCTATTTAGTTTATCACTTTGGGTTTCGTCTACAGATAGATTAATTTAGTTTATAACTCTGGATCAGATTAGTTTCCTTGTCCATATAATATCAATTTGGTATTGGGCTGCGTCTTCTTCTCTTGAAAAAAAAAAGAAAGTAAACAATCAATATTCATGGTCTTGCTAGACTAATCTTAATTGTTTTTTTTTTCTTTCTTTCTTTAACTTTGTTCTGTAAATTATATACATTTACCAACCTATAATTAGCAAGGAAATAACTCCACACACAAAACCCTCCAAATCGCCAAATTTTGAACTTTTAATTACCTTCCACAAAAAATGCAGATTAATCATAAAAAGTCAAATTAATATGCAATAAAACCACTCTTCAAATGTATATTGTATCATAACCATAAAACGATCAAAGCTGAACAATATGAAAATATAATATGCGTGGTGTGTCATAACAAAATTAGGTAAGAAGGAAACCTTGAATAGTCTTAACATTGTTGTCCTTCCAAGTTGATAAAGCTTGCAACAATTTTAAAAGAAGAAAGAAAACAAAAAAACAAAAGATATTATAATCTTAAAATGACAACTTTGCATGAAAAATTTAAAATTCCAAAAAGTTGGTGTCCTTCGCATAATCACACCACACACCACCATCACCATCACCATCACCATCACCATCATGTTACACCAAGAAAACAGTCGTTTCAATATAATATTAATCATATAGAAATTCTTATTTAATAAAATACCACCTTTTTTTTTTAGACCACCTTTATGTTCTTCTTCTCTCTCGCTTTCTCCTATCTTTTTTTTTTTTGGGTAGAATCGCTTCTCCTATCTAGCTATCCGTCTCTTCGAGATTTCTTCTACTCACACCAAAAAAGAAAAAGGAAATTTTTTTAAAAAAACACAGGCTATACTCTCAAGAGAAGTTTTCTATTTATTTGTGATTTAATATTGATATATGTAGTTTTATTTTGATGGAAATGCACGATCATGAACCCAAGTAATTTGAATTCTTCCTGATTTATTCACAACATAAAATAACAATTTAAGAGAGAGATATATAAGGAACAAAATAACTAAAAAAAATTGTCAATAAATGGTCAAATACTCCATTAATTTTTGTTGCTGTCAACACAGTACTCCAAAATCCAAATAATTTCAACTTTCATGATTTGATTATTGTTTATAATGCATCATTTAAATACTCCATAAACATCACTAGGCCAGAAAGATCCTTTAGGCTAGGTTTTGCCTACACACAAGACAAGTTGGTATTTAGGTCCATTTATTCTCCTTCCAATGAACTATTTTTGTTTTTTTTACTCCATTACTGTTTTCATTATTTTATTTTAAATTGCACTAAAGTGATTTTAAGATGTCAGGATACAATTCAGAATCTCTGACCACTAAGTTAGATTAAGGCGCTCAAGTATTAAATTTTGTACTATGTACATGTACACTGTTTTAATTGTTTTAAATGATAGAATGGTAATGTTACAAAACAATTTTAAAAGCAAAAAAAAAAAAAATTGAAAGAAGAAAAATGCATAGAGCTTGTAATAAAAAAGGTATTTGGTCATCATCGACTCATTTCCAATATTTTATTATCATGATATTTTCTTTTGAGAATACAAAAATATTGGAAAGAGTTCGTCCAAGAGTAAAAATCACACCATTTTAAACAAAATTGCAAATTGCAAAGTGTTTTATAAAATAAAATAAAATATAGTTTAAAAGTTTTCTATTGTTTATTTGAAAATTTAGGTAACAAATAAATGATAGGGATATTATGGGTCTCCATGATCATGATAGTAGTAATAGTCTAGCCTTAAATCAAAAATTATATTTAATCTCAACTATCTACCAAAAAAAAAAGATGCTTAAACCAAAAGAAAGCCAAATCTCAAATATTTTGCCCCATTATATTATTATTAAGATTATTATTATTATATGTGAGACTAACTATTGTTCTCTGTCTCTTTTTTTCTTTTTAATTATCAAAGAAAGAAACTCTTTCTTAATGGAAACCATTTACAGATAAAAAAAACATTAAAAGGAAAGGTTTTTAATAAAGCCTTTGAGAGAGAAGATGTTTATTATAGGATGAACAAAAACATCCTCTGTTTCTCTCTTTTCATATTTTTCTCCACATTTCCTCATCTGGGTCATCTCCAAAAATGGTGCTTTTTTTTAATAATTCTTCACGTTTCTGGGTTTTTGGTTTTGTGATTTGATGATGCTTTTTTTTTGTTTTTTTCAGATTTGATGATAACCCAAATTCGCAATTTGATTAGGACAACAACAACAACTTTATTTATCTGATTCCGTCTTTGATTTTCAGACAAGAAAAGTATGTTGTTTCTAAGTCTTTTGATTTTTTTCAATTTCATCTCCTTACTCGATTTTTTTTTTTTTGGGTTTCTCTGAATTGGAGCAGAAAAAAAAAAGATGGAATCGGATCTGGGGAAGCTCTTCATTGGTGGGATTTCGTGGGATACAGACGAAGAAAGGTTAAGAGACTACTTTAGCAACTATGGTGATGTTGTTGAAGCTGTGATCATGAGAGATCGTGCCACAGGTCGTGCACGTGGCTTCGGCTTCATTGTCTTTGCAGACCCCTGTGTCTCAGAGAGAGTGATCATGGATAAACACATCATCGATGGCCGCACGGTTTGTGATTTCAATCATTTCTCAATCTTTCAGCAGAACAAACAAAGTTCAGATCTTATTGCAACTTCCTCAATTTGCGTTTTTGAATCATCTCTCAATCTTTGTTTCTCAAAGTGTAAAGATCAAATTTATGTTTTGCAGGTTGAGGCGAAGAAGGCTGTGCCTCGAGATGATCAGCAGGTGCTAAAGCGACACGCTAGTCCTATCCACCTTATGTCACCTGTCCATGGTGGTGGTGGAAGGACAAAGAAGATCTTCGTTGGAGGTTTACCGTCTAGCATTACCGAGGAGGAGTTCAAGAACTACTTTGATCAGTTTGGTACTATTGCTGATGTTGTTGTAATGTATGATCATAACACGCAGAGGCCAAGAGGTTTTGGCTTCATCACATTTGATTCAGATGATGCTGTTGATAGAGTTCTTCACAAGACCTTCCATGAGCTCAATGGGAAACTAGTTGAGGTCAAAAGAGCTGTACCTAAGGAGATTTCCCCTGTTTCTAATATCCGAAGCCCGCTTGCTAGCGGTGTTAACTATGGAGGCGGGTCTAATAGGATGCCTGCTAATAGCTACTTTAACAACTTTGCTCCTGGTCCTGGTTTTTATAACAGTCTAGGTCCTGTTGGTCGTCGGTTTAGTCCTGTTATTGGTAGTGGTAGAAATGCGGTTTCTGCTTTTGGCCTCGGTTTGAATCATGACTTGAGTTTGAATTTGAATCCAAGCTGCGATGGGACAAGTTCTACGTTTGGTTATAACCGTATTCCAAGCAACCCTTACTTCAACGGTGCTTCCCCGAACCGTTACACCTCTCCAATCGGGCACAATAGAACTGAGTCTCCTTACAATTCGAACAATAGAGACTTATGGGGAAACAGAACCGACACTGCAGGTCCCGGTTGGAACTTGAATGTCTCGAATGGAAACAACAGAGGAAATTGGGGACTTCCTTCTTCTTCTGCTGTTAGTAATGATAACAATGGCTTTGGAAGGAACTATGGGACAAGTTCTGGACTTTCCTCGTCCCCATTTAATGGTTTTGAAGGTTCTATAGGGGAACTGTACAGAGGCGGCTCAGTCTACAGCGACTCAACGTGGCAGCAACAGCAGCTACCATCTCAGTCTTCTCACGAGCTAGACAATTTGTCTCGCGCTTACGGTTATGATATTGACAATGTAGGTTCAGACCCATCTGCAAATGACCCAGAAACTTACAATGGAAGCTACAATGTTGGAAATAGACAAACTAATAGAGGTAACAAAAAAATTCATCTCAATAAAACTTGTAACTTGGATACATTTTGATCGCAATCGAAATGTTCTGATCTGTGTTTTATTTACTTGTTGAGGTATTGCTGCATAGGTTATCAAAAACCAAGAAAACAAAAAAAAAAGTTGAGAGATTTGTAGATTGAAAGCAACCAAATTTCAGTTGCAGAGTTTGAACAGGTTCTCATGACAAAGAAACCAACTTTGTTGATCACAGTGCCAAAGATTATGGTTTGCTTTCTCTTTTGTTAGACCAAAAAAAAAAAAAAAAAAGAGAAAAACAAAGAACCGTTTTTGTTTTTCTTCTTCTTACATAAAGATCAGATCGTAGCAGCCAGACAACCAAAGATACTACAAGGTGGATTTAGATTTGCTTCTCAAAAAAGTTTTTTTTTTTCTTTCATAGAATAACCAAACAAAGATCGTAGAATTTTCGATCAAAGATTCTTCAGAGTTCTGTGCTCTGTTTTGTAATTGTACTTTTTTTTTCTTGTTTACAAAATGAATTGTTCATGAAAACTTTGTTTTCTTAAAAAAAAAATTAGCGTGGGAGAAATATTGTGTAAGAGAGGGATATGACTATTTTGTTGCATGTATCCCTAATGAGATATATATATATATATATTTTTTTAAAGCTATTTTTGTTTTTATAATTTGTGCCTTTGTGGAAGAAAAGTTTGTGAAAACTCTTATTTATATTTATATCTTTCAAAAAAATGAAAAAAATTCATATCTTTCATGTAGTTAAACATTAATATTACACACTCGTATTTGGAAATAAACTAAAAGTAACTAGGTCGTAGTCATATGACCAAACTATATTTTGAGAAAATTTACCACCATTTTTTCTTTCTTTTTTGGTAAACAACTTTTATTTTTTTTGGATAAAATGTACATTTTTGATTAATCTAGAATTAGTAAACAACGAAATCAATATTATGAGTTTATGACAGACATGCCGTAGAACATTTAGGTCCCATTAACAAGAGTCGGTCCAAGACTTTTGCCGTTTTGCGACTTTTAGGCCTCCTTCTTGTAAAAGCTTTATACGTGAAAGTTTATTTTTACCCCAGTAAAGTAATTTTTATTCCACATTGCAGAATTTTACGAGAAATTTTACTAACAAATTTACGATAATTTTAATTTTCTTCATGGTCAATAATTTTTATTTGTTGATGATAAAGCACTTGTGGATTTGTTTCTTATATACACACACTATCTATACCAAATTATAATGTCCAGAAATATAGAATTTTATTTCTTTATAATTATGACAAAACAACTTACATATTTATATCTCTAGCTATTTTTGACAAAAAAATATCTCTAGCTATTTTAAAACTTTTTATTTAAGTTTCATCATAATGTAATTGATATGTAATTAATTATCAAAACATTACAAAAAGAACTACTTGTCAAATTCTTATAATACAATGTATTAATATTTATTGATAAAACAATAATTTAGTCAATATTACAGTGGCTCAACAAGTAAAAAATAAAAGTCACTCAACATTTATCCAACTCATCAATATCCAGATTGTGTATTAAATTTTCAAAATAAAATAAAACACACCAATAAAGAAACAAAAATCCTCAACTTTACCTTTCTTCTCTCTGTCTAAAGATGGAGTCAGAGCCAGACCAAAGCTTCAAAGACCTCTCATGGTTTCTTCAAGCAATCAAAGACCCACAACAAACTTTCTTCAATCTTCAAACCCTATCTTTCTCCTCTTCCGGAAACACCACGCATTGTCAGCTAATAACAGAGAGCTCCATGAACATCAACGTCACTAGAGACAACCTCACTTCACTTTCCCAGATCTTCATCGAGCTAGCAACATCCTTAGAGACGCAGACGTCTCTCAGGAACTTGGAATTCGAAGGAATCTTTTGGGAAATCGAGCTGTTGCAGAGCTTGGGTTTGTTGTTAGACAACACCTCGAAGATAAAGCAGCTTGCTTTCAGAAAGAACAGGTTCAGTGAACAATGTCTCAACGAGCTCTCAGAGATTCTGAAAAGAAACAGGTTTTTGAAAGAGGTTATGTTCTTAGAGTCGAGTATTGGATACAGAGGAGCTACGCTTCTCGGGTCGGCTCTCCAAGTTAACGATTCGTTAGAGGAATTGCAGATTTGGGAAGATTCGATTGGGTCAAAAGGAGCTGAAGAGCTTTCGAGGATGATTGAAATGAACTCAAGTTTGAAACTTTTCTCCATTTTCGACTCGAGCCCTTTCACTGCTACGCCATTGATATCTGCTGTTTTGGGTATGAACAGAGAAATGGAGGTTCATATGTGGAGTGGAGATCACAAACGAGACAGAAGCCTAAAGCTTGTTGAGTTCTTGCCTGAGAGCAAAACTCTGAGGATTTACCAGATTGACATTTCTGGTTCTTGCAGAGTCGCTGCAGCCTTGGGGATGAATACAACAGTCAGGTCTCTAGATATGACGGGTGCGAAGCTAAACTCTCGGTGGGCGAAGGAGTTTAGATGGGTTTTGGAACAGAACAAGACTCTGAGAGAAGTGAAACTTTCGAAAACAGGTCTTAAAGACAAAGCTGTTGTTTATATTGCAGCTGGACTATTCAAGAACAAGAGCTTGCAGAGTTTGTATGTTGATGGAAATCGGTTTGGGAGCGTTGGTGTTGAGGATTTGCTTTGTCCATTGAGTAGATTCTCTGCTCTGCAATTACAAGCTAACATCACATTGCGGTCAATTGTGTTTGGAGGTTCCAATACAAAGATTGGAAGAGATGGACTTACAGCAGTTTTAAAGATGGTGACAACAAATGAGACTGTGGTTCATCTTGGGATTCATGACGATGCGAGTTTGGGACCTGATGATTTCATACATATCTTCAAGAGCTTGCAGAAGAACGCGTCTTTAAGACGGTTTTCGTTACAAGGCTGCAAAGGGGTAAGAGGTGATAGAGTATTGGAGGCAATCACTGAGACATTGCAGATTAATCCATTGATTGAAGAAATTGATTTAGCGAGAACTCCGCTTCAAGATTCAGGGAAAGCAGATGAGATTTATCAGAAACTGGGACACAATGGTAGGAAGATAGATGAAGCAGAGACGGATGATTCACTCAAGGATATGCCACTTACTGAGCCAAAGAGCGTTAGAGCTTTCCTCTGTGGACAAAACTATGCAGGAAAGACAACACTCTGCAACTCTATACTGCAAAGTTCGTCTGCTTCCGGTTTTCCTTATGTGGAGAATGTGAGAAATTTGATGAATCCTGTGGAGCAAGTGGTTAAAACAGTTGGTGGGATGAAAATAAAGACATTCAAGGACGAGGAGACAAAGATCTCGATGTGGAATCTTGCGGGGCAGCACGAGTTCTTTGCTCTTCATGATCTTATGTTCCCAAGCCCGTGCTTCTTCTTGATCGTATTGAGCTTGTTTAGGAAACCGAGCAATAAAGAACCCAAAACACCAGCAGAAGTAGAGGAAGAGCTTGAATACTGGCTTAGATTCATCGTTTCCAACTCGAGAAAAGCGATCCAACAATGCATGAAACCAAATGTCACAATTGTTCTCACACATTCCGAAAAAATCAATCTACAATCTGAAAGCTTTCAGGCAACTGTGGGTTGCATTCAGAGACTGAGAGATAAGTTTCAGGCTTTAGTGGAATTTTATCCGACTGTATTCACAGTTGATGCAAGATCATCTCCTTCGGTTAGTAAACTCACACATCATATTCGGATGACTAGCAAAGCCATCCTTCAAAGAGTTCCTCGGGTTTATCAGCTCTGCAATGATATAGTACAGCTCTTATCAGACTGGAGATCAGAGAATTCGAACAAACCTATTATGAGATGGAAAGCCTTTGCAGACCTCTGCCAGTTTAAGGTTCCTTCCCTGAGAATAAAGTCTCGCAACGAGAACATTCAGATTGTGGAGACAAGACGGCATGCTATAGCCACATGCCTCCACCAAATGGGAGAGGTGATTTACTTTGATGACTTGGGCTTTTTGATACTAGACTATGAATGGTTTTGTGGGGAGGTTCTTACTCAGTTGATAAAGCTTGATGTAAGAAAGCAAAGCACTGGGGAAAGAAATGGGTTTGTGAGCAGGAAAGAGCTAGAGAAGACTTTGAGAAGTAGTTTACAGAGTCCAATTCCAGGGATGACCTCAAAGGTACTTGAGCACTTTGATGCGTGTGACCTTGTGAAGATGATGAAGAAAGTAGAACTTTGCTATGAGCAAGACCCTTCCAGTCCAGACTCTTCATTGTTAGTCCCATCGATTCTCGAAGAAGGCAGAGGAAAGACACAGAAATGGCAGATAAACACACATGACTGTGTTTATTCAGGCCGTCATCTTCAGTGCGATGATTCAAGTCACATGTTTCTCACAGCTGGATTCTTCCCTCGTTTACAGGCAAGGGCTCAAAATCACTTTTCTGTTTCTTTCATCTCTTTAACTCAAACCTTACCAATTTTTCATGTTGCATGCACAGGTGCATCTTCACAACAGAATCATGGAACTGAAGAACCAACACGGGGCGACTTATAGTCTTGAGAAGTACCTCATTGCTATAACGATCCATGGTATTAACATTAGAGTGGAACTTGGAGGACAGTTGGGAAATTACATTGATGTTCTGGCTTGTTCATCAAAGAGCTTGACAGAAACTCTGAGGCTCATTCACCAGCTAATCATTCCGGCTATCCAGAGCAGCTGCCGAGGTGTAATCCTCCTTGAGCACATCATAAGACCACAATGCGTCCAGGACTTGACTCCACCGCGATTCCGACAAAGCCAGTTTGTTTCCCTCCACAGACTAAAAGAAGCATTATCATCAGTTCCTGCAGAGACTATGTATGACTATCAACACACATGGGACTCTGTTCTAGATTCAGGTAAGACTGTTCTAAGAGCCGGATTTGATTTAGCCCGCAACCTCCTCTCTGATGATGATTTCAGAGAAGTCCTGCAAAGAAGGTACCATGATCTGCACAACTTAGCACAAGAACTACAAGTTCCAACAGACGAAAACCCCGAAGCAGATAATCATGTACCGGTGACCAATGAGCTGGAAAAAGTTGATCCTAGCTTCGGTGGAATTGCTAAAGGAGTAGAAGCAGTACTTCAGAGACTGAAGATTATTGAGCAAGAGATACGCGACCTGAAACAAGAGATCCAAGGACTGAGATACTATGAGCACAGACTTCTGATCCAGCTTCATCACAAAGTGAATTACCTTGTCAACTATAATGTCCAGATGGATGAAAGAAAAGTTCCAAACATGTTTTACTTCATCAGAGCAGAGAACTACGGGAGACGACTGATCACATCTATGGTTCCTGGCATGGTCGCTCTAAGGATACACATGTTATGCGAATTTAGGCGGGAAATGCACGTCGTAGAGGATCAGCTTGGTTGTGACGTAATGCAGATAGACAACCAAGCTGTGAAGTGCTTGGCTCCATACATGACAAACTTCATGAAACTGGTGACTTTTGCATTGAGGATAGGAGCAAACTGGGCAGCTGGGATGGGACACATGATACCTGACTTGAGCCATACTATCGCTCACCTAGCCAACCCAGCTGTCATGACTGGAGCGGCCGGAGCTGCAGGAGCCATAGGGGTCGCTGCTGCATTGGGTAGGAACCGAGGCAGAGATAGAGATATTCAGGAACAAGAACAAAGAGCAGCTCAACAGTGGCTCATCGATTACTTGAGGGAACAGACTTGCTCAACCGGGAGGGATATTGCAGAAAAATTTGGCCTCTGGCGAGTTAGATACAGAGACGATGGGTCCATCGCCTGGATTTGCAAACGGCATATGATCACCAGAGCCCATGAAGTGATCCAAGTTCCTCTCTAATGGTTGCTAGCTAGCTACAAATAAACAGTAAGAGAAAGTAGTTTAATAGGCAAAACCATTTTCATTAAATTATGTTGCATTACGATAATGTTTTGAATCTTTTACTTACTTACTGTTGAATCCCTTACCTTTTATTACCACATGGTATGAAGACAGAAAAGCAACCTCAAGATCCTGTGAAAAGGACATTTCAACTAACCAAAAAACATCCAAACATTTGTTCTCAAGATTTTTTCAGAAAGCTGAATCATTGGATCCTTTGCCTCTCTCTCTCCCCACCTATGGACCTCCTCTTTGATGGTCACAAAGAAAAAGTAGGACCAGAGAGTGAAAGTCACACCATATGATGATTGCACGAATAATTAAGCAATCTAAGCATTTATCACTATGCTTTAAAGATTCTTGTGGATGTAAAACGCAGTAACTCAGAAAATACAAACATGATTAGGCAGCAGAAGTTCATATAATGCGTACATAGTTCTAATAGAGTAAAGGCTAGTGATACGTAATAATAACTCACATCAACTAAAGCATCAAGCTGACCAGATGGGAGATACAACATGAAATAGTACATTATAAAATTACATCATTAGGATTAGTCTTTCTTCATTAGAAAAGTCTAAGGGTGACCTGCGTTCTTTCTCTGAACTTGGTAAAAGAGATGCTCAGAAGAAAGGCCTGCTCCCATAGAACACACGGGATCCGTTGTTGCTCTTTGGTGTTGGCAGCTTCTGAGAATCAGAGCTTGAATTTTCTGATTTTGTTGGGCTGTCAATGTCCAGAGGAAGCTTCATCTTAGCCAGTGAATCTGTAAACTGTTGCATGCTTTTCATGTACATGTCGACTATATCCTGCTGCACCACCTTTGACTCTGGCTCAACCTTCACAGTGAGGACGGATTTCACAGTCTTCTCCTCAGATGTCTCACCAGAAGCCTCGCTCTCTGACTCCTGGGAACTCGCTTTGGAGTTCACGACAGAGAGATGTTCATGGTTTGGTGTTTCTGTGGCGGAGTGAGCTGAAGCGTGAGGAGAAGCAGCTCCATTTGTTGCATTGCTGCTCTCAGGTGAATCTTGCTTCAGTATAGAAGTGACAGAATTAGTCACATGATTCTCAGCATCGGAAGTAACCAAGCTGTCAGAAGTTTCTGAGTCAATAGTGGAACAAGAGATCCCAAAATACTCGGAAACCATCTTCTCATTTTCATTAGCAACATTAGGATCTGGAAACTCTATCTTATCCAACTCACCCGGAACTGATTCAGACCCTTCTGGATCCTTGGTAGTTTCATCAATAGAAACAGACGAAGGCATAGAGGGAATAGCCATCACGTCAGGGTAGGATCCATAATAGGAGAGTGACAATTGAACAAAACCAGCTGGCGAATGGTAGAGATCAGTGGAAGAAAGAGAGAACTCTTTCTCGAGTTTCCCATTCTTGAAGAGCAGTTCCGACATAGGAACCAGAGTAAAACCAAGCAGCTGGTCCTCAAGATAATTCTTCACCCTGCTCATCATGTAAATCTCACATTTGAGGGAAGTGTCCAGAACCCTGACATCAAGCTTAACATTGTCATCAAAAACCGGATTCCTCCCACCGCCATTGATGATTTTGGTCGAGACAGACTTATCAGGATCACTTGTAAGGCAAAGCTTGGCATAAACGTCTTGCTTGTGATATATACAAATGTTATGGATATCCCTTGCCTGATGGACATAAACCTCAAGAGCACCAACAAGGTCTTGCCGGCCACAACTTTTAGAATCTTTCCCATTGGAATTTATGCCATTCGATTGGTTTCCAGAACTCTGCACAGAATTTGAGTTCTCATTCTCTGACTCACCAATCTTGAATGGTGAAACAACAGATTGTGGGGAGTCCATTGTAAAACCTAACAAACAATCCTGCAAAAGATGAAGGCCTATTAGTATCAGCACATGTAGATAGAGTCTATTGTTGGAAACTTGCACATCCAGAAGAGACATGACTAAAAAAAAAGTGAACTATGTGTCCATGATAAGTACAACACCAAGCTGAGCAATTTGTTAATATTCACCATGCCATGGTATCTTTAGCAAGCAAACGGGCTATTCTATAATGCGTCTAACAGCCTAGCAGATATTAAGACTGAACCCGGAAAGAACGGGATCTTGTGATAATATATCAGAATGTAATATAAACCGAAAGATCAAGTTTTAAAATAAAAATTTGGGAAAGAAAACAAAAATTTAGATCATAATTAAAACTCAAACAATGTTGATTAACAGATTTTGAAAACTATATGTAAGGGAGATACACCAACCAAAAGGACAGTTTCATGTCAAAATCAGAATTGAGAACGTTATAGGCCTAAACTACGCAGAGCAGAGCTAATAGAGAGAATCTCAAGAACAAGGAAACGAACTCTGCTCCCTTAGATCCCAACTCACAATATAGTCACTTGTAATTCAAGATGGATGCATCAACAATCAACACAGCCAAAATCCACAGATCAAGTTTAGACAACAATTCAAGGCTAATCTCAACATAGATGATAACACATTCAACAATAAAGAAATTTTGAACTAGAGTCAAGTTTAGGTATTACCAAGTCTTTAAATTCAAACTCTAACCAAGTCAAACAATTTATGAGCGGTTTCATACAAATTCAAACTCTAACCAAGGCATCAATTAACTGAAAGTTTCAAAGTTTCTTGCTCGATCCAATCATCAAAGAAACTCAAAAATCCTGCCACAGCTTACAATCAATCAACACAGACAACAGAAATGGTAAAGCTGATTACTTAAGAAAACTTGCCTAAATCCAAAACCAAGCTCTGATCTGAGGCAGCTGATTTCTCTAACAACAAGAACCCACAAAGAGAGAAACTTTAAACAAAACAAAAAAAAAAAGGGTAAAGAAAGACAAGTCGTAGTCGTGTAAGAAGATGATAGAAAGAAGAACAAGCATGTGGGTGGGTTACATAAGAAAAAGTTAGAAACAAACAAGACAATTTTCAAAGAGAGTTTTAAATGCAAACTGTTAGTAAGTTGACAAAAAAAGATTGGAATTTTTTGAAGGGTCGGCGGAAAGAAAGAGAGATAAGATTAGGGTTTAGCACAGTCACTTCAATGGCGGACCACTAAGAAGGTGGGACATAGACTTCAAATTTTCAACTGTTTCGGCTGTGAAAAGTTTAGATTGAAAGCTATAAAGCTTTATCTCTTATTAAAAGAAATCTTTACAATAATAATACTTCACGCGGATGAAATCACTTACAGAGATGTTTGGAAGATGGAAAAGCTGTGAGCTTCTTTTTTTTTGTTGTTGTTGGCTGGCAAAAGCGTTAATGGAGTCTTTCTGGTTCTTTTTGTAAATTTGCAAAGTTATTGAGGTAAAAAGGAAGAAGATGAAAAGATAGAAGAGAGCGTTTTTTTAATTATTCGGAGCTAATGGGCTTTGGGGCCTACACGTCAGTTTTTGGCAAAGCATATCAAGTGATTATCACATGATCTTTAACTTTAATTATATTTTTGCCTCTTTTTCTGTAAATATAAATGGGTTAATATTGTAGATGGTAATGAAAATATCATAATAATATTGAAGATGAACTTTAGTTACACAAGTAAGGAGCGATTTCAGATGAATAAAAAGGTATGTTACAAAAAATATATGAACTTTAGTTAAAATGAAATGCAAATATACTTAAGTAAATGTAATATAGTATGGGATTTATGAAATAAATATGTGAAATTGAACTGTAACTGTATCTTTCTTCAACCATGTAAAGTTATAAAATATTATTTTCTTAAGAAAATGAGTGGATGTGAATGCATGAGTACACAAATTAAAGTTAGATATGATATTTAAAAGTTAGAAAAATATTGAAGATGTGTAGAACCCACAAGAAAGCTAAAATAATAAAAAGATCCAAAAAGTGCTGAATTTGAATTTTTTTATATAGTATTGTCATTATTCATGTGTAAATAAAATATCATTGTTTTGTTTTCTTTTATTCTCTTGACAATTATTGGTTATATATGTTTCTAATGCCAAAAATTTCAAACTATAATTGCTGACAATTATAACAAAAGAAAAAAAAAATGTCACTATCATCTGGATGCCTACCTCTTTCCTTTTAGTTGCTTAAAATCTTATATTCCATTTATTTAACGTACAAATCAACTTTTCTCCCAATCCCAAATTATTGTTTAATTATTCTCCCCACAAAATTCTCATCTATCACCACAAATTCAACTAAAATTACTTGTAATCATAGAACTCTTTATTACTGAAATAAAACTGAAATGATTTTGTACACCGTCAACATATATAGACAGTGCTGCTATTTTTCTTAAGCCTGGGCATAATATCCAAATCCGAAGAACCGATCTAAACCCGATCCGAAAAACTCGAACCGAACCTGAACTCGAACTTTTAAAATATCCAAACGGGTCTAAACTTTAAAACCTGAAAAACCCGGACCCGAACCCGAACCCGAATAAGTACCCAAACATATCTTAAATATAAATATATATTAGTTATATTTATACTTATATATAGAAAATATTAGGATTTTTTTGGATATTTAGTTATTTTTGTGTATTTTTAAATATATTCAAGCAAAATTACTCGTGTTGTTTTGGAAATTTTTGAAATTTTCAAGTAATTTAATAGATTTACATACAAAATTTTGATATTTCAATATATAAATAAACCCGAACCCGAACCAAACCCGAACCAAAATCTTAAATTACCCGAATGGGTCTTAAATTTCTAAATCCGAAAAACCCGAACCCAAAATACCCAACCCGAATCTGACCCGAATATCCGAACGCCTAATTTTTCTATGTTAATGAAATCAATTATATGACATGTTTATAAAGAGAAATAAATTACGGTGAGAATTAAGCCCATTTACGTTACGGAAATAAAACACCCATTTAAAAAAGCCCAACACGTGAAGCCCATTTCCGAGTGCGTCCCACATTTACTCCAACGGTCGAATCGACTCAAACATTCAAAATACAAAAACGCTATCTTTATCGTCTTCCTCTGTCTCTCTCTCACAACACATAACGTTCAAATCCTCTCTCTCTCTATCTCGTCTCTTATCTCTAGATCTAAAAATCTCTTCTTTCCTCAATCTCTGTTATGAAAACGATGAAGTCACCAGCGAAGATCGGAGAGAGTCGGTTCTTAGGAAACATTTCGACTTCTTCTATTCGAAATCTGCTTCCCAGATCCATCTACGCTAAGCAGAAATCGATTCAAAATGCAGATACTAAAAAGAGTTTCAGATCCAACGACGAGAACTCTCCTCCTTGTGACCCAAACATACAAACAAATCATCATCTCAACAACGACGACGATCTTCACTTGAAGAAAAAGTCGCCTCAGAAAGTGTTTCCATCTGCGACTCAACAGATTCTCCCTAAAGAATCTACTCAGGTGGATTCATATAACTTAAGATCTTTCTATAATTAGGGTTTTGATACATTTTGATTTTACATAATTTGTTGTCTTTAGTTCCTTTGGATTTGAAGTTATTGTTTCCGTCTCTGAGTTTTAAATTGAATTACAACAGTTTGAAGCGAAGAGTGTACTCGTCACAAGAGCTAACTCAATGGCTAATGAGATTACAGAGGAAGATGATTCATTGGGTCACCAGATTCGTGACCTAAAGGTTTGAATTTTTTGTCACTTATTGGTTGCGTATTTGTGTTTGTGTGTAATGTTGGGTTTATGGTTTATAGGAGGAACTAATAAGAACCAAGTCTGATGGGTACAAACCTGATGGAAGCAAGAATGGTTACTTTGTGAGGGAGAGTTTGAGTCAATTGAGAAACAGCATCAACAAGTCTTTAGTCATGTCGTGTGAAAACAGACAAGGTTCAGAAAAGGAAACAATGTATGAGGAGGAGTATGATGATGATGTAGTGGAACTGAGTAAACACATTAACAAGTTTCACACTAACTGTGATTCTGATGATTTGAGGGATTCTATTCAATCCTCCTTTGCAAGTGCTTCAGGCTGTGAAGCAGATTCAATGAGTGGAGACGAGATTTGCTCTGTTGATAAACACAAGGATCACAAAGATTGTGCCTTGGCTGATTCTGGTCCAAGCGCAGTGGGAAATGGGATTTCTATCAGTTTACCACATCAATCACGTATTCTTGAAGAGCCTCCTTTGTCAGAATCTCCAAAGATTAGGAATTTTAGGAAGAGCGTGGCTGCGTCGACAAAGTTTCAGGCAAGTCCTAGGAATGTAACCGAGAGCTCCTCCACTGGAAACAGAAAGCCTTTAAGTCCTACAGATTCTCTAGCTGCAAGTCTCCAGAGAGGACTAAATATTATAGACTGTCACCAACGGAGCTCACTGTCAAACAGATCTTCTGTTTCCTTCTCGTTTGGGCATCTCTCTCTGAAGCCTTGCGATGAAGCCGATGATAATCTTAGTGCTTCGGTTAAATTGTTACAGAAAGATAGACCAAAAGAAGGTGGATCATCGATTCTCCTCTGTCTTTCTTGCAGACAGAAACTTGACCAAGAAGCTCAAGTATGTCTAGAAACCCTGAGATGCATTTCCTTTTGTTCATTTTCAGTTTCTTTAGTAGAAGGCTATTCGTTTTGACTATTGTATCTTTTATCATCAGGGAGGATATAAGGCAATAGAAGAAGCTTGCGTGGACGAGAAGCATCTCAAGAACATGTGTGTCGAGCAGGCTACCAAAATTGAGCAGCTTACTTATCAGGTAAATAACTTATGGTGAGACTAGTGAGTGTTATATGTTGAACTTGAGTTTGCTGACACTTTGTTTTTATAATTCTTCAGTTAGACGAATACAAAAAGAACGCTTTGCAGGAGTCAAGTAAGGTAACCCAACAGGTTATATTTCAAAGAAAACAAGCACATTAGTAAATTGTTTGCAAGACATGGATAATCAACTTTAGCTATGCTTATCTGTTTGTGCAGCTAATGAAGTCTGATGATGGAGAAGATGAGACAGAGGTCGTGAAGGAAACATATGAAACAAACCAACGTAGTGAAGAGTTTGGGAAAGTAAGGATTGATCTCAGTGAAAAGGAAGCTCTTCTAAAGGAGATTGCAGAGCTCAAAAGCAAGCTTCAGCCTACAAAATCAACGGATAATGTTAGATCTTCGTTGCTGTTACGGTCTTTCCAAATGAGGAAGAGCATTGATTTTACCAAGAACACTGAGAACAACAGCGAGGCGCTAGAAGAAGAACGTGAGAGGTGGACAGAAATGGAGAGTGAATGGATATCTTTAACAGATGATCTAAGGATGGATATTGATAGCCATCGTAGACACGCAGAGGATCTAGAGATAGAGCTCAAGAAGGAGAAAATGGCTACAGAGGAGTTAAATGATGCTCTAAGTAGAGCTATGCTTGGTCACAGTAGATTCATCGAGCAGTACACAGAACTGCAGGAGAAGTACGATGAATTAGATGAGAGGCATAGCGTGACTATGGCAGGAATAGTTGATGTGAAGAAAGCAGCGGCTAAAGCTGCTTTGAAAGGTCGCCACGGGAAGCGTTTTGCAAAAGCTTTCTCAGCTGAACTTACTGCTATTAGAGCTGAGAAGGAGAAAGAAAGAGAATTCTTGAAAAAGGAGAACAAGGGCCTTAAAATTCAGCTGCGAGATACTGTTGAAGCTGTTCAAGCTGCTGGAGAATTACTTGTCAGACTCCGTGAAGCTGAGCAAGCAGTTCAATCCTCTGAGGTAACTTTTACTTTCACCAACTAAAAAAAAACCTTTGGACACTTAGATTCTGCATTATAGATTCTACATGCTGATTCCTAAAACCATAATTGCAGGAACGTTTCGGCATAATGGAAGAAGAGAATGACAAGTTGAAACAGCAAATGGAGAAGTTAAAGAGTAAGCACAAAACAGAAATGAGCACAATGAAGCAATATCTAGCAGAAAGCAAATTACCAGGGTCTGCATTAGAGGCATGGTTCAAGGAGAATGAGCAAGAAGAGGAAGAAGAGCATGTATCATCATCAGAACACAGAACCGGTGTTGTGAGCTATGACAACTATACAGACGATCAAGCATGGAGATCTGAGTTTGGAGCCATATATCAAGACCATGACCATCACTACTGATTCATGTTACAAATTTATCATTTCATTTCAAGAACAAAAAAACTTCTTGGGCAATTTCTGCAATTTCTTGCCCATCTTGGGCAGGCCTGTTCTTACATTTTATTAAAAAATCTATATATATAAGTTTCTGCAATTTCTTCATAACATATAGGCCCAAGTGAGGCCGAATTGAGGCCCATAATGAATATAGTGTTTGGCTACAGGTAAAAAAGCAAACTCTGTTTCTAATTTTTGAAGATTAGGTAGAAAACGAAAGTGTGTCTTCAAGCTTCAAAGAGGTCTTAAGCTATGGCGGCCGAGAATTCTTCAAACGCTATTAACGTCGATACGAGTCTCGATTCCGATTCAAAACCTAACCGTGACGCTAATGATATGACTGATCATGACTCTTCTTCTAAAGCATTGGTAATCCCTGCTCCCGCCGTTTGTCTTGTACGTTTCGCCGGAGATGCTGCTAGTGGCGCATTCATGGGCTCTGTATTTGGCTATGGTGAGGTTTTTTTTTTTTAATTCCTCTTCGTTTATTTGATTACAAAGTAATTGAATTCGAGGTTGACTAATCGTTGATGAAACTTAGCTTTGAAGTTTCTATTAAACTCTGAAGTTTGTGTTTAGGCTAATGTTAACGTTGACTAGAGGAAAAACTAGATTACTTGGGTTAAGGATTGATCAAACATTGAGTCTTAAGGAACAACAATGGCCTGTGTAGACTTCATTGGTGTAGCTTTTATAGAACAGATTGGTTTTGTTTTGCAGTCAATTTAGCTTTAGCTATTTAGTGTTGACTAATAGAGAATTACTTTGTGTGTCGTTGTTTTTTTTATGAAACTGTGATTGAACAATAAATCTCACGGAAATAAGTTGGTGTTCAGGCTCTGGATTGTTTAAGAAGAAAGGGTTTAAAGGATCATTTGTGGATGCGGGTCAGTCTGCAAAGGTGCCTAAATCTTAAGTCTTTATGAATTAATTGAGTATTATGTTCATTGAAACTGCATAAGGTTATTATTTCATGTATGCTTGAGAGGCAACTGAATGAATTGTGGTTTCTTTGTTAGACTTTTGCGGTTTTATCTGGAGTACACAGTTTAGTTGTTTGCCTTCTAAAACAAATACGAGGCAAAGATGACGGTGCGGCTCTTTTATCCCTTCTGACTCGTACGATGTAATATTCAACTCGTAGCATGACTTTGCTTATATGTTCAAATTTCCTCCATTCTGCAGCCATTAATGTTGGAGTTGCTGGGTGTTGTACTGGCCTTGCTCTTAGTTTCCCCGGTAAGAACTGAATTCATATCTCCGCATTTGCAAGTATATGATGAACTATGTGAGCTATTTACGTTTGATAGAGCTGTCTATAGGAATTTGATGATGAACATAGTCACATCTACTCTGGCTAAGCTAACAAGTCTCCATGATCATGTGTTTGCAGGTGCACCGCAAGCAATGCTACAGAGTTGTCTCACTTTTGGTGCCTTCTCCTTCATCCTTGAAGGACTCAACAAAAGACAAACGGCTTTGGCTCACTCTGTCTCGTTTAGACAACAAACCAGAAGTCCCCAACATGATTTACCGCTGCTCTCGTTGGCTATCCCAATCCATGATGAAATCAAAGGAGCTTTCTCTTCTTTCTGCAACTCCTTAACGAAACCCAAGAAGCTCAAATTTCCTCATGCTCGTTGATTTTTTTCCTACTTTATTCTTTTGCCTTTTTGTAGATTTTGAAAACAGATTGAAAAATGGTTTTTGATGCATGAGCCAATGAGAAAAAGGTGTTTTACCTTTATTTGTTTTCATAATATAGTTTCTAGGACTAATTAAGTCCAGAACTAATTATGGAAATGTCAAATTGAAATTTCGAAATCTTTATATGGTCGTCTCTAAATAGTAATTGATCATTGTCATTTTAAGCACTATATCCTTTAGAAATTTTTAATTCTTTTGAAAGATTTGGTGTTACACAAATTTCATTTACCACAAGCAGTGGAGATACGTGTGAAGGCAGATGCAGTAACAAATCAATTTGCAGTACATAAATGGTATAGGTATTGTATAATACAATGTCCAGATTATAACAATAAGTACTAGGATTTAATACCATTAATCTAAATACCTTAATTAACAAAAACAAATTGTATCGTACGTAGAAAGAAAATATCTTCTATAGTCTCTATATAAACAGCTCTTTGGTTCTAACCAAAATACTTGGAAACAGTTAAGTTTTTCTCTTTCTCATCAGCACAAAGCCATGTTGGATCATTCTTCTTCTTCTTCTCAAATGGTTTCTCTTCTTTATCTCTCATCATCATTATTGTATCCATGATGACATTACACATCCTCAACAAATCATCATGACTTGGTTCCTTTTTTTCTTGCAGACTTGCATTCTAAGGCTTGATACTCAGACTAGTGGATGGGACAAATCTATGCATAAGATTTTTAAAGGCATTCATGGTATTTTTTTTTTTCTCATTTTTATTTAAATCTTGCGCATTAGAACAATGTTGTTATGTTTTGTAATGATTTTGAACAGATGTAACATACACAATCGATGCGACGAAAGGATTAGCTTATCTCTCAGGCAAGATCAGCCCTGAGATTATTCTGAGGATTCGTAAAGCTAAGAAACATGCTCAATTAATCCACATGGATTATGGTCACGTTACTCCTCCTCCTCCTCAAAACTTTCTGCCACCGTGGCAACAATATTCGCCGATGTATCAACAGGTGTCGGCGCCAATGTCTCCGATGTCTCAGTATATGAACTACCAACAATTTCCGTATACTGAACAACAACAACCTCCTGCGACGTATCCGTATTATTATTATCCTTATTACGTACCGGAAATGTGGTATTCTTCGCCGCCGCAGTTACCGACGCGAGACGGCGTTACCGGCGAGCCACAGTGTCGGATTTTGTGAAGATGATTTGGTTTCAAACGACGTCAGTTTGAAGATTCCGACGTTTTTTTTTTTTTTATACAGCCGCGTTGTAGTATTACAATTGGTATTGATTTGGTTGAAGTGATTTTTGTAGCTTATACCATTTTTTTAAAAAATTATAATTTTCATCATTAATAAAGTTTAATCACATCTCGAGTTTTCAATGATATACTGCGATCGTGTGAGTCGTTGATCCTACTTTAAGTTAAAGAATTTTCAATTATTATATCTTTACTAAGGTAAATCGGTTTGAATTATACATATTAGATATTTAGATTAATGAAATATGAGTAGAAAATGAAATTTCCAATTTGTCTCAAATTAAATTTTACGTCGCTCTTTTTCTTGGCAATAAATGTTTCGTTGAATTTGTTTTTTATAAATCTGATTTATATAAAACTAAATTGAATCAGTACACATATGGGGATGTAGCTCAGATGGTAGAGCGCTCGCTTAGCATGCGAGAGGTACGGGGATCGATACCCCGCATCTCCATTATTTTTATTGTCCTCTTTATTGATTTTTTCTTTCGACAGCTACTATTTTATTTACTAGAAGAAACACGTCAGGGAAAGTCTCTGTTTTGACATATACATTATCACCTTTGTTCATCCACTATGCAAATACCATTTTGGCATTTTCCTTTTAAAAAGGAATTGTAAAATAATAATAGATAAGATAACCATTAGAAATCATGTTTAGTACAAAAAATAAAAGCCAAATTTACATCATTAACCAAATCGAAAAAATGATACAAAAATACAAGGTATCAAAATATGACAAACTCACCGGTCACCGGAGATTAGAACTCACTCACTATCCTAAATTCTTGTTTTTTCTTTTGTCTTTAGCAGCCAAGGCTCTTCATGATCTCCGTTAACTTCTCAATCACAGCCGTTGGTTCCGCTCGTGAGTTCGCCAGATGCATCGCGTGATACTCCAATCCTTTCCACTTAGCTATAAGCTCGAAATGAGGTCTCTGAAACTCGACGCTTATTATCTCAAATATCGTTGTGTTTGGTGTTGCAGAGACAATGTGAGTCAGTCCTGCTCCATGAGCTCCTATGATCACTGAAGCATCTTGAATGGCTCGGACTTGATCTTTCATTGACATGTGTGCAAGCAAGCCATTCACAAGGTTAATCCCGCATTTGGTCAGACCGGTGGACCCAGTTGCAACCCAATGATGCAACGAGTCGAACACTTCTTCCTCATTGATGAGCCGAGACTGGACTTTACCGCCATGACGAGGATGGGCTAAGTAATCTTCACGGCGGACAAAAAGAACATTATAAACTGAGGCTGATGATGATGATGATGATAGCGGCTTTTCTAATGAGCGGTGTCTATTGACAGGCAACCCGAAAGCTGCTCTGATCATTTCACCAAACTCTGATATCCTCGCAGTCCTTTTATCGTCCGGGTTTTGCCACAGATTGTGAGCTGAATCTCCCTTGCAGTCTATTTCTCCGGACAAGCCTTTAAAAAGAGCGGTTTCGTATCCCAATGGTGAAAGAATCGCGTGGCGGAAACAAACCGGTTTGGTGAAGTTCTTTGCGTATCTGATTCCGGAAAACAAAGCTGTCCATGTTTCTTCTAGCTGCGTCTGCAAAAAGATTCACAACATGGATATGAAACTCATACAAGATTCAATTTTATTCATCAAAGGAGGGAAACTAAAACCATAAACACGCAAGAAATCCAAATCCTATAACGAAGAGTAACTAACTACAAGTCTAAACTGGACTTTCCCTGCTCATATAAGGATCATGACCATGAACAAGAAGAGGAGCATACCGTGCAGTGTCCGTCAACGAAAACAACGTGAGGTCGATTAGGCAAACCGGTGACTCTAGACGAAACATAGGCACTATACCAATCTGTCACAGTATGGAAGAGATTTGCGTACTCGAATCTAGTGACAAGCAAGGTCGGTTCCTCCACCCACTGCAGCCAAACAAAAAGCAAACCAAACATCAAACCAACAAGATATAACCACCACACATAACTACATAGTCTTCCAAGAATCTCACACAACCACAACCTAATTAATATGAACAATGTAAAGCTCAAAATCAGTGATTCATTGCTGCATATGTTGAATGAAAAGTCTCCAATTATGCAATCTTTTCACCAAAACACAATCTTCAAATCCACCAGATCAATGAGTAAAATGCACAAACCTCTTCACAAACGAAATCATTGGTATCAACAGCACGAATCGAAGCAACCAAATCTCTCATTGTATGTCTATCAATTCCACCTTCTTGCATATATTCATTCAACATCTCATCATTCACCAGCCGCCGAGAAACCGCACTACCTCCTTCTCCTCCACCAAAACGACGGTGTCTCTTAAAACCTAACCGTGAAGAAACCTCTTCCGCTACCTCAAACGCACCTTGTCGAAACGCAGGAAGCTCCTCCTCCTCTTTCCTCCCCATAACTTCCTCTAACTTCTCACCTCCTCTCGACATAACAATCCGATCCGGAACCATTCTCAGATTCCTTCCTTCACAAATCGAACTCTGTAATGTCTCACTGTAAAAACATCGGAACCAGCTTCCTTCTCCTCCTCCTCCAATCCTCGGCTTAAGGAAGTCAACTCTCTTTGTAAATCCATTCCCGAAGTAACCTTCGCAGGAGCCAGTTGGTAGATTCCTCTGCGGCGGCGTCCATGGGAGGTAAGAAGGTAAGATCGGCCACGGTTTCTGAATCGCCGATTGGTTATTCACTGAAACGTGGTATATATGAGGAGGCTGTGACTGCTCCGGTGAAAACGACGATGAGTGAAAAACGAAGTAGATGATGAGAAAGAGAGAGTTGAGAAGTAACATATACAGAAAAATCTTCAGAATCTTCGGATTCCGTTTACTCATCTCTCTCTCTCGTCTCTCGTTCCCTTGATTTGCGGTTTTGAAGAGAGAGCGAGAATTTGAAACTCTTTCTATTTTTAGTTTTCCATCGATTTCTTCTCTCTCGATTCTGAAGTGAAGTCAATCGCCGGTGAAAGGTACAGAAGATTCAGGCGAGACTTCATCGGCTGTTTCGCCGGAAAATTGTTCTTCAATAAGATGAATCGGAATTTTGAGAGTCTGCAGATTTATTAAAGCTGAAGATTCCATCATTCCTCTCTGTGTATTGTTTGGCATTTTGCTTTTGACTAAAAAATTCTTATACCAATGAACCAAATACAATTAAACCGAACCGAAAATAAATTAATCACATAACCAAAATCAAATTAAACCGGGAAGTAAACCAAACGTTCCCGAAACGTTTCCATCTTTTTGTCAAACACGTTCGTTACTTTATAATTTGCATTTCTCACTTTCCTCATAATCACCGACTCAAAAACAATCTCCAATTCTTCTGTTTTCTGGTAAGCTTTGTGTTTTTTTTTTGTATCACTGTATTCTCATTCTTTAATTTATTGGTTTGAAACTTATGTTAAAGTAAGTGTTTTGTTTAGATTCATCATTCATTCATGCAAATATTTTTTTGAGAAAATTATTCTTTAGAATTGAAATTGTTTTTCGTGTTTATTTTTGGTACTTTAGTTTGTTTTGCCTCTCTGTTATGAAATTGACTGACAAAAACGTAGAGATTCTTCTCTGATTCGAAGTCATATAACTATTTTTAGTTTTTTTTTTGTTCTTATATGTTTTTCTCCCAATATCGATCTTGAAGTTAACCTTGTCGTGTAATTTTCTTGTTCTCTTTTACGATAAAATTTGGATTGTACTTTTTTCTGTGATTTTTTCAGACTATTTTTCGATATTGTTTCTTAGTAATAATGGTTTTTGGTTTATCTTTATTGATACGACTTCAAATGCATGTATTAATCTCAGAAAACGAAAAACAAAGTGGATACAGATTCTTCCTTATTTTAGAAAGATTGTTTTCTGAAGATTTTAATGAGATTTATTTTCTTCTTTTTAAATCTGCAACTTGATTTGCCAATAATCTTTTTTTTTATAAACTTTATGAACTTTATTTATGACGATGATACCAAAAAAAGAAAAAACTTCCATTTATCTAATTGGAAGTTCAAGGGGCTTCCTTTTCTTGCGCTCCAAGTTTTCTGTTATATAAACAACAACATTCTCAGAATGTAATGTTCTGTCTCTTTTGTTTGTTCGTAGGTGATCAATCACAAGGCTCCTCGAGAAGAAGAAGATCTCAAATCCGATTAAATGGATCGTTTCAGCAGAAAATGTCTTCTGTTTCTTCTATTGATCATACTTTTAGATTCTCCATTAACATGCCACAGTTGGGGATGGTTCTCTTCTTCTTCTTCCTCAGCAGAAGATCCATACTCTTCTTCTTTTTCTCGGTCTCGCAAATCCAACCCCGACTTCTCCATGGAAGTTTTCAGTGATCAGAAGGCGGTTCAAGTCCTTGAAAACAAGCTTGTTGGTCTAACCAGTTGCTGGCAAAATGCTTATAGTTACCTCTTGGCTGGCTGCAAAGAAACGATTGCTACAGAAGAAAAGAGAAAGAGATTTGCTTGGTATTTGAGCGATTGCTTCATCAAAGACTCGGGAAGACCGGCGTTTCCAACCTGTAAAGATGAATCAGTAATGATGAGTTGCCTCAAGAAGCTTGATGATCATGAGCATAAGATCTATCTCGATTTCTTGCTTGAAACCAACACCATCTGCCAACAATTACAGTAAGAAAAACAATTTACCATGAATATTTTTCTAGCTGTTATTACTTTTGTTTGCCAAAATGGATTCTCAATTTGCTTCTTTTTGGTATGGCAGGAGTAATGCGTTCAAAAATGAGATAGAGAGGCTTGTGAATGAGCTCAAGAATACAGCTCAGTATACAGAAGATAAATTGGATATCTTGGAGAGTAAATCTGATGCTTTAATACAGACCTCAAGCATGATTCATGATTCTTTAGGGTCACTAGATGTTCGGGTTCAAAACGTGGCTAGTGTGACAAACACCTTAGAAACTAGTGTGAGTGGATTATCTCAACAAACAGTAGAAATCTCTCAAGAACAGAAGAACATTGCAGAATCACAGCTAGCTCTCAGGGACGGTCAAGTAAAGATGAAAGAAACGTTGAAAGATGGAATGGACATGTTCCTCGATGCGTATACTAACATCCAAGAAGGAGTAGATAAGTTGAAGAGTGATACAGAGCAGATTGAGGTGGAAATAAGTGTACTTGGAAATAACCTATCAACCAAAATGATAGATTTGCAGAGTACAACCGATGACATCGGAACAAAGACTCGTAGTTCGTTGGATAAACAACAGAAGCTTTTAGACGGCCAAACCGTGGCTCTTGACGGTATTCAGTTTCTTACCCGGTTTCAGTCTGAGGCACTGCAAGAGAGTAGGTAAGTTTCAAATACACATTTTATCAGTTTAAATTCAAAGGCAAGACACTTTTCTCCAAGAGCTAATTGTGTTCTGTTTTCCCTGCAACTTTGTAGGAATACATTGCAACGTTTGAAAGAATTTAGTCAGGAGCAACAAGAAGATCTTGCAAAGCGGCAAGAAAAGCTTCAGGAGGTTCATGATCACTTGTTTGAAAATTCAAAATCAATGTTGGAAGCCCAGGTCAGTCCTCCCAAATCTTAACAAATATTCAAAAGCTGTACAAGCAAATGTCACATAAAATCAATATATAACAATCTGTTTTTGCAGGTAGCGTTTGAGGCTAAACAAGCAAACATGTTTGTAGCTTTGGATAAGCTGTTTGCTTTGCACAATGCGATGCTTCTCGAGTCGCGAGTGATAAAAGCCTTTGTCATCTACTTCTTGTCAATCTTTGTCATCTACATGTTTACAAGCACAAAACAAACTTATATCATAAGGCCAAGGCTTTACATTGGTAAGTGACCATATTCCAAAATCCCTATTTCACACAATATTCGTAACACTAGATTCCATTAGTTTAACAAACATTTTCCTTTATACAAACGCAGGTTTGTGCGTTACTCTGGCATTAGAAGTGGCGAGTTTACGATACGTGAATGATACAGAACGCCAAGCATGGATGATAAACCTTATCAGGTCTTTATTTGCTCTTCTTGCTTCAGCTCAGCTTCTACATGCTGCTTTGTCATACAGGTATAACCAAAATATACTATAATGTTTTGATTAACCAAAACAAACTCAGAAAATGATGAACAATTGAACATATATCCTCTCTTGTCTAAAAATGCAGGGACTATGAAGTACTAAACCATCAAATCTTGCTAAGATTAGTTGATAAAGTGAATGACATGCAAAGCAAGAAAGAGCTCTCGTACGATGAAGATACAGAGAGCGAGGTAGATTGGACATCTTGGGTTGATACAGATTTAACTGATGATGATGACAATCTTGCAGATCCTGATTACAAAATCCCACTACTGATCAAAGACAATCCGGTTACTACTTCATCATTGACTAGAAGATTGTATAATTTCCGTCCACGATAGCCACCAAAGTTTTTCACTCAAAGTCGAAACTACATTAGTCATATATGTATCTTAGGGAAACTTCACATTGTATCTGGATCAAAACTATAATTATATGCTATAGTTTTTGCAATAATGTAACCATATGCTTTGGAAGATTTAATTGAGAGTAACAAGTCACTACGTGTAATACAAGCTCTTCATCTACATAATTTTGCAGTAATCACTAAAGTTAAACAAATCTACTTTGATAACAAAGTTGTCTCAATTTAATCAAGAAATCCACATCCATAGCTTTTCTGTTACGTACAGTAATGAATTGTCAAGAGAGAGTGAAATTGAAACTCACAATAGATCCTTAAAATGGTGATCGATGGATATATCAAGCATGCTTGAAGAGCTTCATGCTAAGCCAATGAAAGTAGACAGCAACCATTATAACTGGTAGAGTCAATGGAATCAAGAAGCAATAGTGCCTATCATTCGACGACACGACTGCAATGACGAATCCGAAGAAGGAAACAGAACCAATGATCACGAAGAAACATCCCCACAAGATCTCTGTCTTCGTTGTTAAACCCAGTCCAGACAAGAGCTTCATCGACAGATCTGAATCATCTCGAGAAAGTTGTCAAGTTTGTTGAATTATCACGTACTTGGGCTTTAAACTAAAGCCCATTTTAGTTAATTTGGATCCATAAGTAGCCTGTATTAAAAGCCCAATCTTTACGATTAGACAACAATATTCAAAGAACAATCATAATGTTACAAGTACGTACACACAAGACAAGAGTTTAAATAGAACATTACAGTGAATAATGTTACAACAATGATACAAATTTACGTCCAAGAATTTTACCTCTTTGGCCAGAAATTCTACAAAAGACAACGAATAATATGAACAGACAAGAAACTCATCACTGCAAAGAATCCCAAGAACTGTTAGAAGGAAAAAAAATTCCCTGAGGACTCGATCAATCTCACAATGAAATCCTACAGGCGCGGGTGATCGGATCAATGTGATCACAGAAGTAGAAGAGAGGCGAAAACCGTAGCGAATGCAGAGAGAAGAAGAGATAGAGCGACTCGGGTTTGTCCGTTGGGAGACTTTTCACCTGTTGATTGAGGTCCAGGGGTGGTGGTTGGGGCTCTGGCTGAGACTGGAGGTAATGGTGGTTCAGTGACATCAGCATCTGTGAAAACTGGGCTTGGTGCTTCGGCTGGAGGTAACGAAGCAGGACTCACGATGGTTAAGAGGCCAGCGGGCTGAACTGGGATCATGTAAGGAGGCACGTCTTTGCGGGTCAAGCACGAGTTCCCTGAGAAGGAACAACAAAAAAAAACAGTCAAAAACTCTAAAATGTTATGAAAACAGAAAAGCTTTAAAGACATTCTTTTGGTTTTCACTTTACTTTTGTATCTCGCGGCTGTGAGAGGGAACTCAGTGATGGTTCCATTGATACCAGCTCCAGTAACATGCGAGTTTATCTCGACAGTTGCATCAGCGAAGAAATCCCATGGTTGAGAAACAAACTCATTTCGGAACACTTCAACGTAAACGGGGAGCTGAAACTTCTGCAGCCTCTCCACTAGTTTAGTTTGTCCAGTGGTGAAACTTTCGCTGGTGGGGAAGACTGATTTTTTACTAATGACAACAGCATCCGCAAATTTCTTAATGTCTTCGATTGCAGTGTCGAGAATGTCGCGGATGGTTTCTTCGACTTTGTACACTGTCTCATACCGGCTCTGTTTCTTGAAGTCAATTAAGACTGAGCTGTTAGTTGACTGAATCATAACCCTTGTGGTTGTTGTCTTGTTGCTGTAACCAGCTTCTGTGAGTGTATCGAGAACTGCCTTAACAGCATCGAGCCCTTGCTTCTCTCTCAGATATGTTGCATTCTGAAGGAAACAAATCATACTCGTTTTAACCATCAAAAGAAATGACGAAGATCACTTTTATTCTAATGACCGATAAAAGTCTAAAAGTGATTATACAACTCACCTCCACGCTGATCAAAACACCGGTGAGAGAGCTGGAGTTTTTTGCCAAGTTCAAGAAATCAGAAAGTGAAACAAACTTCCCGGAACTTCTCTCCCTTGGATTCCTAAACATAGTGAATTCCCTGCTGTAGGGGTTTTCAATAGCAGCTGCAAAAAGATGGGGGGGGGGGGGGGGGAAACATAATCAATGACACTTAAAACAGATAAAAACCGGTTTTGAGATGGATTACATCAACAGAAAGATTACTTTTTCATTATCAAGGGACAGATAAAGTTGCAACAGAACGATATTTTGCATCTATTGGTAGCCTCTAAATAACTAGAATTAGTATTTGCCGTGGACACCGTGAAAGAACCATCGTGCAGCTAACTCAGTTATCGTAAGAACAAGGATCTACCAGCACAACACACTGCCTAGAGTAAGAATGCCATACGGAGAAGACAGTTTTAAGAGAATATGGGTAAAACTTACGTCTCAAGGTCTGAATCTCAGACCATGCCAGACTAAAGCTGTATATTCCAGGAAGTGAGCCGATCTCAGGAACAGTTGTAGAACGGTTTCTGAAAGGACTTTGGACAACGTTCGTGCTCTCCCCAAGATTTATTGAACTTAAGCAAAACGGAATCCCGTCTGATGACATTTGAAGAGAACAATCGATAACATCAGCACCATCTTTGATAGCCTTTGTATAGGCCAAGTCAGTACAGCCAGGGTAGTCTCCACTTGCTCCATTTTTGGATATAACAAGAAAATCCACTGTGACATGAACCAAACAGAAGATTAAAAAAATCTACCGTTAGTTATTATTGTGCCATGGCATCAATAATGTGGCCAGTAAAACGCATATGAATAGCTCAAATACCTTGTGATGAAGCATTACTTCCAAGATGGGAGAAGCAGTCTGAGGAACAAGAAAAGTTTAAAGGAAAAGTGAAAAATGGTTTTACTTGTGTAGTTGTAGTTTCTATAGCAGTATATGTGATACAGAAGAAGAGATTTACTTACCAACAGCTGAAGATGCTGTTAGTGGGAAATCAGAAAGCAAGCCATCCACGGAGAAATCTCCATTGTCCATGAAAGATAAGTACTCGGCCAATGGATCAAAACTGTAGTTGTATGCAAGATCAAAATCGTTTCCAAAACCTGATGCATATACTTCTAATCCTGCTTTGTGAGCATCTTGAACAAAAGATGTACGGGGAAGCAAGTATTGGCTTTCGATTGGCCATATGTAAGACTTGGGAACAAGAACTCCTGAAGCAAAAGTCTTGAGGAATGTTAGGTTTCCCGCAAGAGATCCATAGGTTTGGTTGGTTGACACCTCAACATCATCTTTTTCAAGAAACCGGAACACAAACTTTGGCCCATTGCGTCCAAAACGCCTACCAATGTTCCGAAAGAAATTCACCTCAGGGGAAGAGAGATAGTCAATAATCACAGTCTTGGAAATTGATAGCAGAAAGCTGCTCATGCTCAGATTATGTTGAGCATAGAATGCGTCGTGCTGAATAAAGAACAGCCGTATTAGAGTGAGCTTTCACTGCAACAAAAAATGGAAAACAACAAGAAACTTACTGACAAAAGAGCTACCTGAACATTTAACCAAAAACCCTCAGGTTTTAACTGCGTAGATATATCTTTAACTGTCGATATCCCGTAACTGTTTCCATCGAATGCCGCTGACCGTGATAATATTCCTTGTTTCACTATGAGAATGATTTGTATGAAGAAGATTCAAGCAAGTTACACCTCAATGAACAGCAGCAATCAAATCTAACAATACTAAAATTTACTCAATTTGATCAAATGTCACAGACAAATTACCCCTAAAACATAGATAAACTAATTAACATAAGATCTTTCTACAACTAGTATCCACTAGTCCAATAAATTAGAATGTATACTAAAGCTCAAAAAGACGCGTGAACTTACAGATAACTTTTGTCAGATCCTTGAAGTTGAAATCAATGGTGAACCAATCCTGAGTAGGGACTCCATTAAGCAAGTAAGAAGTTTTCCGTTTAGGGTAAACATCTTGAATATTGGAAGCATTCATCATCTTCACATCAGGGAAGCAAAGTCCAATTGCATCTTTCGTTAGTTGCACATCACACCAAAGAACAGCACCAGGAACACTAGTCTGCGATACAAAACTGTAAGCATCGAGACTTGAATCTGGCAACAACCCAGAAAACCCACCACGAGCAATGACAAGGGGAGCATCTCCTACAAAAATGGAAACAAAATCCGATGAAACCTATAAGAAAGCTTCGATTTTTCTTTGGATGAAACTCAGAAAACCCCCAAATTTTTCTCTTTGATTTCTATGAAACGATTCAAAAGGAAGCAACTTTTCTACTGATTTATTGATTAACAGTGAAGGGTATTGAATAAATAGGAGAAGAAGGAGATAGAAGACACTAACCAGTGAGTGTTTGCCATGGACTTTTAGATCTTTGAGCAAAGAGTTGAGTAGACAGCAACTGGATCAAAATAAGAGCTAAAAATAGAAACTTTGAAGCTTGTAAGACATGCATTGTTGGATTATCTCGCATGTTTATCATCTGTAACAACCTGAGTTGTCCCGGCGGCGACTTCACCAACTTCGACCAAAAACTGAGATTTACTCAGAGAGAGAGAGAGAGAGAGAGAGAGAGAGAGCTTTTTGGTTTGTGGGATTCGAATTTATATGATCGTTGATTATTTTAAAAGGGAAAACAAAAGAACTTCGACTTTTTGTTTTTGACACATTTTTCCACTTTAAAAAGAAAACATCAACTAAAATTTTATTTTTTTGGTTTTTCATAAATAAACTAAAATGTTTTTCAATGTGTCTCCATATCTTTATTGCAGACAGAAAATATTGGGAGTGTAATTTTGACTCAATTTTTTTTTGAGAATACAAGAGTTTAATTTTCATGGGATAACTAAATAAGTTTTATTTTAAATTAGAATATAATTTTTTGATTGGTTGTCTCCAACCTAGAGAAACCAAACAATTGTTTTACATATATTTGTGTATTTATTTTTTATAGTTATGCGTTCTTCATTTATTACGACCTACTCTCTCTTTGTTTTTCTTTATTACTACCTACTTGTTTCCAAAACCAGCTAAACTATAAGCAAGCATAATAATAAACTATATAATGCATGCAATTGCAATATACATGTGTCAATCATTGGTCTTGTTATAATTAGGATTAGTGTAGAAACGGCTATTAGATATCAATTATATCCCTGCAATTTCTCCCTTAATCACTCCTATAGTAATTGGTGTATATCTGTTTTCCTCTACGGTACCAACAAATAAAAAGTCTACTGCGGGGAACGTATTTGTTTTTCTTGTTTCCTCTTCTCTTCTCTGTATATAAGAAAAATTGTATCATTCTAGTGATACTACCCATTACCCAATACGCATTCCAATAATGGCTACATTTACATATATGATATATGCATATACATATCACATATGAGCAGATTTATTATTTATCTAATATACACATTATATATCCGAATTCTATGTTTTCACGTTAATTATAATATTTACAAGTTTCTTAATTTATATTATAGCTATAATGATACTAGTATCTTAAAAAATGTTGAGAAGGCGGTGGTGGATGATCGATTAAAAGTCAGGTAGGTCCTAGAACATGGTCGTTAAAGATTACACGTGGTGAAATAGGTCGCTGAGTCACTTTTTACGTCATCAAAACACGACCAAACGAAACGATCACGTTCTAGCGTCTTGGCTGTTGCAACCGGGACCGTTACTCAGTAGAGTGTTTTATTTCGATTGGTTCGAGTCTTCACCAAATAATTCGTTGTAATAAATATTGAGTTTTCAAGTTTCATAATTTTATATAAACAGAATAAAGAACAAGAGGTAAAAATAAATTAAGGAAAAAGAACAACAATTTACGCGAGTTAGTTAGACCCAAAAAAGAAAAAAGAAAAAAATCCCCAAATCCGGTAAGAAAAAAATACATGATGAGTTAGTTTTGGGCCCTAAAAAGGCCCAAGATGCAGTACAATTCCAAAAAGCCTCACGTTTACTCAGTCTGATGACGTTGGAAACATGCCACGTGTCTTTCGTCTCCTCGCCACCTGTAACCACCGCCTTGTTCATCGCAGTTCAAATCTCTCCTCACTCTCTGACTCTTTCCTCGTCTCTCTCTCTATCGTTCTCTGTGTGCCTTCTTCGTTTGCGATTGGTGTTTTCAAAATCGACGAAATCGAAAACATTATCGAGTGAAAAATGAGTATCGGATTAACAGAGTTTGTGACGAATAAACTAGCAGCTGAGCATCCTCAGGTGATACCAATCTCAGTGTTCATCGCCATTCTCTGTCTATGTTTAGTTATCGGCCACTTGCTTGAAGAGAATCGATGGGTTAATGAATCTATTACCGCCATTTTAGTAGTAATTTTCTTCAAAATTTCTTCTTTTTTTTGTTTTAGCTAAAGTTTTGAGCTTTTCTGCTCTTAAAGAACAATTTTATCACTATTTTTGATTGGTTTTGTTGCAAGTAGGGAGCAGCATCAGGAACAGTGATCTTACTTATTAGTAAAGGAAAAAGTTCACATATTTTGGTGTTTGATGAAGAACTCTTCTTCATTTACCTTCTTCCTCCAATAATCTTCAATGCTGGGTAAGCTTACTATGGTTTTGGTTACTATGTTGTGGTTAATGGGTTAGATTACACTATGATGGTGATTGACTGAAGATTTTTTGGTTTGTTGTGGCAGGTTCCAAGTTAAGAAAAAGAAGTTTTTTCACAACTTTTTAACCATCATGTCCTTTGGTGTGATTGGAGTTTTCATCTCCACTGTCATTATCTCGTTTGGTAAAAAATATTTCATTAATCTTTGAATGACTTGACTATATGATTTAAAGTTGATTATCTCGGAGTTGTTACCATCTCTATTTTTGTTGTTTTTATAATGTGAACCAGGGACTTGGTGGCTGTTTCCCAAGTTGGGATTTAAGGGGTTGAGTGCTAGAGACTATCTTGGTAAGATTTTTCACTGATCTATGTTTCTTTTCATTTCTTGTTGAGATGGTTATTACTTATCAGTTTGCGAGAGTGAATGCTTTCTTGTTTTGATTCAGCCATAGGAACGATTTTCTCATCAACTGATACTGTTTGCACTCTACAGGTTCTTGATTTAGAAGATTCTTTGTCTTACTACTTCTTCTATTAAAAGTTTTTTCTTACATTGCATCTTAAACTTTTACAGATTCTCCATCAAGATGAAACACCATTGCTATACAGCTTAGTCTTTGGAGAAGGAGTGGTGAATGATGCAACCTCAGTTGTACTGTTCAACGCCGTGCAAAAGATTCAATTTGAAAGCCTAACCGGTTGGACGGCGCTGCAAGTATTTGGGAACTTTTTGTACCTCTTCTCAACAAGCACACTTCTCGGAATTGGTGTAAGCTATTGAGTTGGCATAGTTTTTTACTCTGTTTGAAGCATATCATGAGTAATCTTAGAACTGTGAATGTCTTGCAGGTGGGGCTAATAACATCTTTTGTTCTTAAAACCTTGTATTTTGGAAGGTAAAAGTACACCAAACTTGCAAATTTTTCATCTCAAGCTTAAGTTTTTTTTTTTTAGTGATAAGATGTGCCTTTATATTGATCTTGTTATATGGTTGCTGACAGACATTCTACTACACGCGAACTCGCCATCATGGTTCTAATGGCTTACCTTTCATATATGTTGGCTGAGGTAATACACTGGTCATGAACGCTACTTTTTAGTTTTCATTTGGAATTGAAGTGCTGCATTTCTCTGTTTTAACTCAATATAGTTGTTCTCTTGCAGCTCTTCTCATTAAGTGGAATTCTTACTGTTTTCTTCTGTGGTGTTTTAATGTCGCATTATGCATCATATAACGTGACAGAGAGCTCAAGAATCACTTCCAGGCAATGTATCAGACAATTGTTTATTCGCTGAAGTCTCAATTTGCAGGAATTGCTTTTGTCTGACTGTGCATCTATATTTTGCAGGCATGTATTTGCAATGTTGTCCTTTATTGCGGAGACATTCATATTTCTGTATGTTGGAACAGATGCTCTTGATTTTACAAAGTGGAAGACAAGCAGCTTAAGGTATAAAGTCGTATCCATTTATCAGCTGGTAGAGCGTTTAGAGTGTTTTGTCAAAACAATACACAGCATTTTGATATGAACCTCGTGTATTTCTTAAATGCATACCTAGAATCAAGATTATCCCAAAGACATCCTCTATGTCTTCTTCTCTCTTGACACGAAGTTAATCGCCAATTAACTGTTAGTTAAGCTGTGGTGGTGACTCGTTGTTTCTGAAATCTCTTCCCAATGAAGACTTGTAACATTAATCATCTTCTTGCAGCTTTGGGGGTACTCTGGGTGTCTCCGGTGTCATAACCGCATTAGTATTGCTTGGACGAGCAGCATTTGTCTTTCCACTCTCGGTCTTAACAAATTTCATGAACAGGCACACTGAAAGAAACGAGTCTATCACATTTAAGCATCAGGTTTAGCTCTTGTTTGTTACAGTTACATTATCAGAAGCACTAAAATAAAAAATTAATAATGGTCCGAGAATGGGAAAGTTTCTGTTATATAATTCTCTCTTTGTATACTTTATAGGTGATCATTTGGTGGGCAGGTCTAATGCGAGGTGCTGTCTCAATTGCTCTGGCTTTCAAGCAGGTTTTTCTCTTTGCACATTCATATTATCTCTAATCTCTATTGTATTACTTTTACATTGAATTAGTAACATTTCCATTATATCTCATTTTGGTATATCTTTCATGTGCCAAGTTCACATACTCCGGTGTTACATTGGATCCTGTGAATGCTGCCATGGTCACCAACACCACTATCGTTGTTCTCTTTACTACACTGGTAAAACAAATACTACCTTAGTATATGGCCCTACTGGTTCTGGTAGTTTTCTGTGTTAAGATCAAAAGAATGACTTCTTTGTCATGTAACAAACAGGTCTTTGGTTTCCTCACAAAACCACTTGTGAATTATCTCCTTCCTCAAGATGCAAGTCACAACACCGGAAATAGAGGTAAACGCACTGAGCCAGGTTCTCCGAAAGAAGATGCGACACTTCCTCTTCTTTCCTTTGACGAGTCTGCTTCCACCAACTTCAATAGAGCTAAAGATAGTATTTCCCTTCTGATGGAACAACCTGTGTACACCATCCACCGCTACTGGAGAAAGTTTGACGACACATACATGAGGCCTATCTTCGGTGGACCTCGTCGAGAAAACCAACCAGAATGCTAGGTATACCCTCCATTATTACCACACAAATTTATACATTTTGCAGCAAACGCACCTCACTTGATCAATAATGTGTAACCGGAATTAATAAGTACATCCGGGAAGAGGTGCCTACAATATTCATCATGATAAGCGAACAATTCTCTCTTTTTGTGTTGCAGAATTGATCCGGGTTCTCCGCGGGGAAATCATGATGAGTTAGTTTTTTTTATAGTCAAGAAAGTAGGATAGTTGGTTTAGCTAAAACAGTTTCTTAAAGTTTTTGTTAAATGTATACAACAAGGTTCTTCTATATACACAAGCTGCGATTATTACTGCGAGTTTGTAATTTATTTGGATCGGAACATAAGACATATTGTAAGACTTCAGATCAGTTGCAGGACAAGTTCGAGTGAAGTCTGCTAGAACGGTCTGTCTCCATCTCAGTTCCTCAAAGCTGCACTTACAGAACAGCAAAACGTAAGCCTTTTTTACTTCATACTTCATATTGGGATCCTACTAGTCTACCGGTTTTTAGTATCTTAATGGTATTTTGATTTTACCTTGGCAAGCAGGAGGGATTGTTGTCAGGCCACATTTGCTCAGAAGAGCCTGGACTTTAGATGGGTAAACCGCTAAAACGGGGAGAACAGACTTGAATCTGCAGATGCATTTCAGATTAGCGGCTTGGAGGAGTTCACAACACTCTTTGATTGGAGATGGCGGGTTGTCTCCAATTACGGCTGGACGACATTTTTCCAGATGGTTTGCGTTGATGTTACATGCGGTAATGCTCGTAGGTTCTTCCATCAACACCAAGGCGGCTAAAACTATTGCAAGAGCTGCAAATTTCACAGTTCTGGTATTGTTCGTATCCATTCTCTCTTGACTATTCCATATGATCCTTAAATCTAATGAGCTTATTATACAAGTTAGATTGAGCGTATGGTATGGGTTGCAGACTCATTAGTCTTCTACTAGTCTAGTCGTCTCTTTTTTTTTCTTGGTTCAACCATAAGTATGATATGGACCTTAAGTCAAGTCAAGTCGTCTTTTGAGTTGAAATATCTGCAAGTTGCAAAGAGACATGTGGGAGACTTATTGGCTTTTTTTTTGCTCTATCTCTCTCTTTTCATAAATGAAAATTTAATAAAAATGTGAGAAACAGAGTACATTTCGACATTACTAGTAATGGATTAAGACAACATTAGATCTAAAAAGTAATGTTAAGATGCTATCATATTGTGTAGTCACTTTCAAATATTGTCAACTACAAATGCCTAGTTATTTTGTTATTTGTCAAATGTATTTTACATCTCTTAATATTATGATTTGGGTTCTTTGCACGGAAGATACATAAGGAGTCAATTTTTAAATACTCAAGAAAGTAGTACACAATGGAGTTAGCAAAAAAACAAGTACTTTATTTCATTTCATTAATAGTAGAACATGGTTCATCTATATAATAGATAAGGTGACTGAAAAATCACTGCAAAGTTGATATTTATGCGAATCAGAACAGCAAAAGACATATTTATAGCTTAGAGACTTCAGGGCAAGACAAAGTCTGTGGGAGACTGGGCCTGACTTCAGCTCAGTTCTTCATGCTGCGTGTTACAGAAGGAACAACAAAACAAACGTAAGATTTTCTCTCTTTACATAAACAAGTGAGAAAATCCTGAGGTTACTTTGATTTTTTACCTTAGAAACAGGAAGGACTGTTTACACCACAATTGGCAAGAAGAGGCCTGACTCTAGATGGGTCTATCCCGACAGTGGGGAGATAAGGCTTGTACGGGCAGAGGCATTGTAGATTAGCAACTCTGGCCACTGCGCAGCAGTCCGGTCCCGGTGGTGGAGGGTTGTTTCCAGTGACGGCTGGACGGCATTTCGCCAAGTCGTTTGTGTCAATGTTGCAAACGGGAATGCTTGTAGCTTCTTTCACCATTATTGCAGCTGTTAAAACCATCGCGAGAGCTGAAAATTGCATGAGGATTCTGGTGTTGTCCTTACCCATTCTCTCTTTTTCTAATCCCTTATTCTTTCTCACTCAACTCTGTTGTGATATGTGAAACTCTTACATGTAATGAGCTTATTATACAAGGAAAGATTAATGAGAAGTGAGAGCTAGTACAAGGTAGACTCACGGGTATTTTTAGCCAAGTCGGTCGTCTTTTGAGTTAAATTGTAACAAACAGACAAATGTGGTAGACTTTTAGTCTCCAGTTGGTAAATTACAGAGCTTGTTCCTTTTGCGTGACTAATGGCTTTTGGTCGTTTTATCTTGTTTTGTCCTTGTCAAGTCGTGTAGTTTTCTGTGTAAGAATATCAAGAGACTGTCTTCTTGTCACGTAAGAACAAGTCATTGAAAATGAAACGATCTAAGGAATTTATGAGTCGTTGGAACTTAAGAAGCACCTCTGGATTATTCCAGGCCTTGTGGCATACATAATAACGTTCATAAATAAATTATTAAATTCAAATCTTCAAATCACACACAAACCCAAACCCAAACCCTAACCCTAACAAGTACAAGGATCCAGAAAAGAACAATATTAGACACAAAAGCACAAGGCAGGCCCAGATACTAGCTAGAGCTCAGAGAAGATGTCGAATGGATCCAGTAAGGGACAACAAGCGAGGGTTTACCAAAGCGATCGAACGTGAAGGAACTGTTTGTACCAGAAGCTAGATCGTAAGAACCAAATCTAGGGCCAAGGTAATAGATGGAGTTAGGTTTGAGCCCTGGGTACAAACTTGCCGTGACACAGAAGGCTTCACTCTTGCCAAGGAAGATGCAGAGATCTCCAATATCTTCAGTGTAACCAAAGTCTTTGCTCATCCCATCTTGCCTAAAGACCATGAACCGCTTAGTTTTGCTGTGGAGACATTCCAAATCCCCATCTTCGTCCTCTTTGTGAATACACTGTGTGTACCTAGACAGAGAAACAAGTAGCTCAATATCTCTCTACTCTGCTTTGATTGAGTAAAAGTAGCGAACAATCTTAAATAAATACGTACCACTTGATGAAGAAAAGTTCACCAGAGGGAGAATCCACTAAGTGATTGGTCATGGAACATTTATCCAACATCTCCCAACCTGCCTCTGGAATCTTAGGCAGGTTTCTAAGGCGTATCTCTTTATACTTGATCTCGTCTTTTTTACTGAGATACAGAGAACCCATGTAGAGACCCTTAAAACTCGTAAAGTGGAAGGCTTTGTCTCTCTTGGAGTACATGAGCTCAGAGGCTGGTAAAAGACTGTAACCGGTCTCGTTGTGAGTCCAGTCAGAGTCCCAACGAGGCCTACATACACTTACGTGATAGTCATTGAACTTTGCAGCCACGTAATAGTCGTCTTGGACAGGATCAGACGAAGAGAGACACACTTCCGTGGCATGAGTTGCGGGTTTATAGTCGAGCTTGAGTGATGGTAATGATATGACTCTTGGAGATGAGACACAAGGCTTGTACAGATCCGTGAGATGCACACTAATGTCTTTCTCCTTGAAAAAAGCGACCCAACCTTTCGATGCTCCCAGAAGCGGAGCTCCATGAAGCTCTTTGGGATACTTCTTCTCATTGCCGTACACTTTTTTTTCCGTAGCCGGTTCGAATAACTTGTGATGCACGATTAGGCCCTCCTCTGGAGACCCTCGCAACTTCTTAGTGGTCAGCACCAAGCATGGGGACGGAGGCAATGATGAGAAGAAACGAGCATTGTTCCTGCGTCCCTGTCAATTTCCATGAACCAAACATCGGACTTAGTAACCAAGAATCAAAGAAAGTACTGTATGACATAGGAACAAAGATAGTATCTTACAGAAAGCTTTGAGATTCGGCTGAAGAACAGAGCCATATTTATATATTTTTTTTCTCGTTCCTACGTCCAAAAAAACCCTAATTGCTCTTCTCTCTTATAATTAGAAAACTTTCCAAAGATTGTTTTTTTCTTCTTTCCATTTCCCTCAATGAACTCGAGATGCGAAATCCCCAGAAATGGAAAGCTTTCATATGTAGTTCTCATTTTTTCCGCAGAACCCAACTACATACCGGCCACGCGCTTCAGTTCGTCAGGCCCATTTGGAAAGGCTTATGTTTAAATTGATTTGTTGTTTGAAATATTACATTGTTTAAAAGACCATTATGACTATGTTGTTTTGACTTTGTTATAATGTTTTTTAAATTTAATTGTTTGTGTCAGAAGATTATTTAGAGGAGTAATAGTATAATGCAAATTAACATTACACAATACTAGTACTAAATAACACAAGAAACAAAAGCGAAAAAAATACATTTAAGACAAAAGAAAAGTAAAAAACAATAATTTAAAACTACAACAGAATGATAATTAGGTTACGGTGAATTTCTTTTAAATTAGTACTGGCACGCACAGCAACCGGGGCAAAAACGGCAGCCACCGCTACATCCTCGACATCCGCATCGAATGCATCCTGGGCAACCGTTGCAACCACCATACTCAGGTATTTTGTTCTCCTCTTCCTTGATGGTGTTTTGCTCGTTGCTTTTCCCACTGCTTGTTCCATAGTCAACGTAGTCCATGTGGGTCCCTTGCCCAAAAGAAGACTTGTCCACCGTGGATATCTTGGTCTCCTTCTTCCTATCGACCAAAAAGCCACCGCCGAAGCTCTTGGGGAAAGCAACGTACACCTTCTTCTTGAGCGACCATTCACCTTCTTCGTCTTCTTCTTCTTCTTCTTCTTCTTCTTCTTCTTCTACTTCTTCTTCTTCTTTCTCATCTTCTTCTTCTTCAAGATCATCATCCTGCGAAAGAGGAACTGGAGAGTACCACTGGCTTGATGCCATGGCATGTCCCTTAGACTTAGAAACGGTGGTTTTAGCCACACCACTCAAAGACTTTGATATTCTTCTCAATTCTCATGTTTCTCTGATTTTCTATTATGATTTTTCTCTTTGATTAGAAGATACAAACCGCCTTTCTTATATCAATCTCTGATTACTGGATCAACATCTATTTCCACTGCGGGAAACCTTTACCTTTTACTAGACAGGAACCATAACTGGTAATCTATTTATTCAGGTGTTATAATTTATAAAGATAATAGCATGGTATATCTATGTTTCTTTTAACCATCTCCTTCCAATAACCTTGGTTTTCGAATCTTGTTTTACTTTTATTTGAATGATATACTTAATTAGTTGTATATTAATTTGACCAAAAAGTAAAAAGAAATGAATATATAGTTTATGATATCAGACTAAAAGTTTTATGGGGTATATAACTAATGGTTAACCTCTATTTATACTCTAATTATAGCTTAATTAACTATGTTGGTTGTATACGGTCTTTCTCCAAACCAAATCGTATAATCTATGTACTTACACATTACCAACTAGATTTTAACCCGCGGTATATCGCGGGGACAACTTATTTTTTAAGTTAGTATATATAAAAGTTTGCAAATTAAATCTATTTATTTTTATTTTATAGTTTACAATTGTTATTAAGTAACGTCCTACCAAACCCGTCTCGCCAAATCCGTCCCGTAAAAAAAAACCGCGGTACACCGCTAATTTAAATATATAATTAAAATAAATATTTTACGGGATTGCAATTGTATTTTGGTTTATCAAACAAATATTTGTTTAAAATAGTTGTCAAAATCTAGTTCAAATTTTGGAGAAAAAAATTTATTGGATAAATAAAGAATATATTTAGGTGGGTTTTGCTCATTTTAAGGGATTGCAATTATATTTTTGTTTGTCAAACATTTTTTGTTTTAAATAGTTGCCGAATATATTTAGAATATTTTTAATTTGTTAATCAATTTATTGCTGGAAAAAAATCAATAATTAATAGTCAATGGCAGCCATTGTAAATAAGTCTCAACTCTATGATTTATTTCACAAAATGGCTGCAAAAATATATATATATAGATTACTAAGATCATCCTTCTTGATGGGTTCTTAGTAAAATTCTTAACATTTATGATGTTCAAAATAATAATTAAATATTAAGGGATTTTAATAAGAAGAGAGAGTATATCAAAAATCTCTTAATTAAAAACCAATTTTATATTTTTAAGAACCCTTTTCTATTTTTTATTTATATTTTATTTTATATAATATTTTAAGAGATTTTTAAAACTTTTTAAGAACTCATTGTTAATGATGCTCTAATAAAACTTTGAAATTCTAGAAAGTTTACCATATCTTCAACAACAACATTAATTGAGTGAAATGAAAGACGTACAAATATAAGTTTATCGTTTTTACAAATTCTATATTTCGAAAGATTTTTATTCTTTTCTTAAACAGCTGGAAGGGATAGGCTACGTACTAGTCTACTAGTAATGATGATCTGGGAAAAGAAAAAAAGAGTGAGCATCACTTTACACTTATAAATGTTGCGACTGACACTTGTACAGTTGTGACGTAAATACAAGTAAAAGAGGATCACATTAAAATTTAAAGTCTCCTTTGTCATACAATATATACATTTTCTTTTTGTCGAAACCATTAGAAATTCCATTAAAACTTAAAACAGGTGAGCAGGGGATAAAGCCTCCCAATTACAAAGCGCTTGCTTAGCTATGGAATGGAATCTCCATGAATCAAAAGGAGATACAAGTGAAAGAGGACGACACTAAAATTTAAATTCTCCTTTGTCATACAATATTATTAGCTATATTATACGAATATGGCTAAATCGGTTTTTGCAGCTTATTTTCTTTCCCTATTGTATAGGTGTTAGTTTCTCATATATACATTTCCCGAAAACGTGTGTTTTGAAAAAGGCGTGCTCTGTTACATACTGCACAATGCACATCTCAATAAAAGTTTTTATTGTTGGGTTTATTTCTAACCAACTCTTTTTCATTGCAATTCTTTTATTTCTTATTTTTTTATTTTACTTTTAATATTCCTTCGAAGGAGTTTGTTTACGAGTGAAAAATTTGTGAATCTAATTTAAATACAAGAAAACCTAGTAAAAGATTAGGAAAAACATTGTTAGTATTCTCAGTCAACTTCATTTTCCTTCTCGAGGACTGAAAGTGGGAAATAGGCAAATAGCTGACCAATATTATTTGGATCATACAATATGGGCTTAAACGAGGATAGTGTGTTTCGTAGCATAAAGCCTTTTAAAAGCCCATGATAATTCCGTCTTCCCTTAAGACTCGAAAGTTGAAAGTTGAGAGTAAAAGTTAATACAGTTATCATATTGCAAAGTTGCCGATTTATTCGAATTAAACACGAAAAGGCATATTATAACTTAAGAGACTTCATCAGATCGAGACAAAGCTGCGGCATACGGCCTTTGTTCAGCGCAGTTCTTCAATCTGCGTGTTACACAAGGAACAACAAAACAAACGTAAGACTTTTCTTTCTTTGCAGAAAAGAACAGCAAAATCCTGCGGTTACTATGATATTTACCTTAGAAACAGGAGGGAGGAGTGTTTACACCACATCTGGTTAGTAGAGGCCTGACTTTAGATGGATCAATCCCAAACCTGGAGAGATAAGGCTTGTACGGGCAAAGGCATTGTAGATTAGCGGCTCTGACCAATGCGCAACAGTCAGGTCCCGGAGGTGGCGGGTTGTTTCAATTCCAGTGAAAGCTGGATGACATTTGACCAAGTCATTTGTCTCGATGTTGCAAATGGGAATGCTTCTAGCTTCTTTCACCATTATTGCAGCCGTTAAAACCATCGCAAGAGCTGCAAATTGCATCAGGATATTGTTCCTACACATTCTCTCTTTTTTAATCTTCTCTCTCTCTCAACTCTATTGTAAAACCCTTAAATCTAATGAGCTTATTTTTTAGCAACGTTAATGCTAAGTGGAAACTATTAAAAGCGACTCACGTGTCTTTTTAGTCAAGTCGTCTTTTGAGTTGAAATGTACAAAAAAGGGGACAACTATGGGAGATATTTTCTCACCGATGGCTTTTGGTCGTTGTATTTTGTTTTGTCCTTGTCAAGTCACTGTCTTCTTGTCATGTAAGGACAAGTCTATGGTTTTGTGATTTGCTTCCGTATTATGCAAGTCACCAATTTCAAAAGAGCTAAAGAAAGCTTGTGTAGCACTATCCACTGCTAGTGAATTGTGTTGCCTATCTTCTATTACCACAAGTTAGCAATCAGATTTTTACCAAGAATTATGGTTTATAACCATGACACGTGAACAGTTCTCTGTTTTTCGCAGTTTCTTAGTATGATTCTCTTCATGGAGAAAGGCATGATGGTGAGTTAGGTTTTGGATACTCGAGGACAAAAAAAACTAGTACTTAACCTTTTTGATTAACGTATAGCACACGGTTCTTCTACATACACAAGGTGAATCTAATCATTAAAACTTTGTTATTTATTTGGAACAGAACACTTGAAAACATTGTAAATTCACTTTTAACGAAATATAAAAACATTGTAACTTCAGATGCAAGACAAGATCTTGTCAAGATCCAGCGATGTTTGCAGCCCCATAGAGAGATTTGTCCTCAGCTTAGTTCTTCAAACTGCGCGAATAAAAAACGTTACACTCTGTCATTAATTACTCTCAAGATCTTACTACAAATTCAAAAATCACATGAAAATACCTTGGCAAGAACGAGGGACTGTTGTAACACCACATTTAGCTACAAGAGCCACGACTTTAGATGGATCAATTCGTAAAATTGGGAGATAAAACTTAAATCTGCATAAGCATTCGAAATTAGCTTTCCGAACCACTACGCAGCAATCATTGACGGGAGGTGGGGGATTGTTTCCAGTGATGGCTGGGCGACATTTCTGCATATCATTTATGTCCATGTCACAAATGGACATGCTTGTAGCTTCTTTGACCATCATCGCAAAGGTTAAAACCATTGCAAAAGTTGCAAATTGCATAAGGAATTTGGTATTGTTCTTACCCATTCTCTCTTTTCTCTAGACTCTACTTGTGAATCCCCCTCATGATCATGAGCTTGTTTATAAACAAGTTAAAATGCTAACCGAAAGTTAGTAGTAATTTAAGAGCGTAACGTAAAGATAAGTGTGGGTGATGTGATCAGGAGGCTTTTGAGTTGAGATGCGTGAAGAAAGGGACAAATGTGAGAAAGACTTAGTTGTTTTGCATGCCATAGTTTCTGGGCGGTGAATGACAAAGATTTTTTTGGACTCTTTGCGTGACCATTGTGGCGCCGTTGGTTTTGTCCTTGTTGATCATTTAGATGGATCATTAGCACTGACATGAATTTGATAATTATTGGCTTTTAATATGGTAATTATCATCAAGTTTCAAAAGTTTTATTATCACTTGTTAAATAAAAGATTGGTTTTTTAATGATTTTGTATTTATGTTGTTTAAAATAAATATATTAATGTTGTTTTGCACCTCTCAACAAATTAATATCTTTTATTTCAATAAAATGTTATAAAAAGATCAAAATACTGTAACATCTTGAAACGATGATTTGAATATTTTATGATCTTGCTTTAAAAAATATTTAGACGGCAAAAGTTATGGAAATCTTACCATACAGTTGATTTATAGTAGACATTAATTTTTGTTTGACTAAAACTATTGTGTTATTGTGTAAAGCTTTTTTACATTTTCTTTCGAATTGTACACAGAGAGATTTGCGTTCTAATAAAAATATTAAATTCAATATCACCTATAGTTATTGTCACAATTTAAATAGTAGGCCGTCGTGCGTACCACACATGGGGTTTAAAAACAAATCAGCAAAATATTTAAAACGTCGGTGGAGAAGATCTTTGTTTCGTTCATAAAATCTAAATTTCCAAAAAAATAAGTAAACAAAAAAATTAGGGTATTTTGCAATAAATATCACTTGAGAATATCAAATATCTTCCGAAAATAACTCAGCTATATATGGTTAGTACTGTCATTTTTAAATTTATGTAACGAACTAACGAAGTAAATACATAGAAAAACATTTAAGAGTCCAAAAGCATACAAATTTTTTGTGTAGTCTTCTTCTCTATTTAGAAATGACACCTACACAAGTCGTTAAACCGTGAGGTCCACTGTTTCTTCCACATGTCGTCATCAGACAGCGAGTATATAAAACCAAACAAAACCCTACTCGCGATTCTGATTAAGCATTCAATTTCACAACCAGAAACTCGTTTTCTCTCTCTCTCTTTGTTTGCTCTCGCACGAAGCAAATAACGATCCTCTCTTTTCTCTGCCGTATCATCTTCGTTCACATTGTGGTTCGATTCTTGCTTCCTAGTTTTCTGGAAGAAAGAAACATTATCATCGATTAAAATATACACATTGAACAACTTTGGATTATTGATTCTAAGCAGAGAAGAATCTCATTTCGATACATTGGGGTTTGTGTTTTATTTTTATTATTCTCCTAGATTTCTGGATTTTGTGTAATCGAAAGTCACCGGCTTTTTTCCTAATCTATCTGGAAAACTGTTAAAAGTTTGAATCTTGCTGTAATGTTTTTTGATTAGTTAAGAACAACATTGCTATTTTAAGTAATGAAATCTTTCGATCGATAAAATTGGTTTCTTTTCGTTTTATCTCAAAGTTTTGATTTTTCTGATTCTTTCTTGGCAGGGAGAAGTTCCTACATTGGTGTGAGTTTGAAGATTATCTTCCCCGTGGATTGTAACGGGGGAGATGTCTGGTTTTGTGGGTGTTATTGTTTCGGATCCATGGTTACAAAGTCAGCTTACACAAGTTGAGCTAAGGAGTCTTAATTCCAAGGTATAAAGTTACTCTCTTTCTCATTGGTTTAGCTTCCGTGGATGCAATCTAAAGAGAAGCTTGTTTTGATTTGTGGTTTTTTAGTTTGTTGCGTTGAAGAATCAGAGTGGTAAGGTTACATTAGAGGATCTTCCATCTGTGTTGGTCAAGGTGAAGTCACTTAGTTCATCATTTAAGGAGAAAGAAATCAAAGAAATCTTGGGAGGTTTGGGTTCTGATTATGAAAGTGATGATGATCTTGATTTCGAATCGTTTCTCAAGGTTAGTTTGATCTTTCTCTGTGTTGTGTTGTGTTTTGTTTGTTCTTGTGAATCTCTTTTGATGAATGTGATGTGTAATGTGTGTAGGTATATCTAAACTTGCGAGATAAAGCTGCTGATAAAGCTGGTGGTGGTCTTAAGCATTCATCTTCATTTCTTAAAGCCGGCACTACGACTCTTCATACCATAAACCAGTCAGAGAAGGGTTCTTTTGTTCTTCACATCAATAGATATCTTGGGGATGACCCGTTTTTGAAGCAATTTCTTCCTTTAGATCCGGATTCAAATGATTTGTATGAACTTGTGAAAGATGGTGTGCTTTTATGGTAATGAACTTATGTGAAAATTTGTGTTTTGGATTTCAGTCTCAACATTAGTACATTTTGGTTTCTGGATTTTGACTTGTACTCTCTTTTTCCTTTGTTGGCACAGTAAGCTTATAAATATAGCAGTTCCTGGGACAATAGATGAACGAGCGATCAACACGAAAAGGGTACTTAACCCATGGGAGAGAAATGAGAATCACACGCTCTGTCTTAACTCTGCAAAAGCTGTTGGCTGCAGTGTGGTTAATATCGGGACTCAGGACCTGGCTGAAGGACGAGTATGTTATACTTGCTTAGTTTTCACTTTTCAGTATATCATAATATATTGGTTGAGACGAATATAGAAGATTCTGACTGCAGATGTTTCATTGTTTTTGCAGCCTCATCTGGTGCTTGGATTGATCTCACAACTCATAAAGGTCCATACTTGTTTGCTATGTGCACTGTCTTGTGTTTGTGCTTGATGATTTACTAACCAATGCTGGAAACTGCAGATTCAACTGCTTGCCGATCTTAGTTTAAAGAAGATGCCTCAGCTTGTTGAGTTGGTGGAGGACAACGAGGTAACGATCTGCTAATCTATTTGTGAATATCTGACCAAACTATAAGCATGTCGTAGATATTAATAACAAGTTTCTGTCTGTTGCAGGATATAGAAGAATTTCTGAGATTACCCCCAGAGAAAGTCTTGCTCAAATGGATGAACTTCCATCTCAAGAAAGGTGGTTACAAAAAAACTGTTGGAAATTTTTCATCGGATCTGAAGGTATTTCCAAATAGCAAATCTTCTTTTTTGTCCCTTCAAAAGCTTCATCAAGTAGTTTTCTCCAACACGCTGACGCAATATCAGTTTGAATAGAAAAAACAACAGATCACTCATTAGTTATGAAAATGTTTGGTATTTTTTCTTAATGTTGATGGTTGAGATTGTTGACTATGCAGGACGCACAGGCCTATGCTTACCTGCTTAATGTTCTCGCACCAGAGCATTGTGATCCAGCAACTCTAAATGCAGAGGATGATCTTGAAAGGGCTAACATGGTCCTCGAACACGCAGAGAGAATGAACTGCAAACGGTATTTGACTGCAGAGGAGATAGTTGAGGGGTCTTCGTATTTGAATCTAGCATTTGTGGCACAGATATTTCATGAAAGGTCGGTAAAAGATCACTAAAGATAGAATATTTTCTTATGTACTGGTTTCTTACACACTAGCTTCTCTGTACCTGCTGCAGGAATGGCCTTAGCACTGATGGTAGATTCTCCTTTGCGGAGATGATGACTGAGGATTTACAGACTTGCAGAGACGAAAGATGTTACCGGCTATGGATTAACAGCCTCGGGATTGAGAGTTACGTCAATAATGTGTTTGAAGATGTTAGAAACGGGTAAGCATTTGGTATGCAAAATAATTTATAATCTTTTGGTCCTGAAACGTATTATAAGTTTTTCAATACTGAATATTTCTGATGCAGATGGATTCTTCTGGAAGTTGTTGATAAGGTCTATCCAGGCTCAGTTAACTGGAAGCAGGCTTCAAAACCACCAATTAAGATGCCGTTTAGAAAAGTAGAGAATTGCAATCAAGTCGTGAAGATTGGGAAAGAGATGAGATTCTCGCTCGTAAATGTAGCTGGAAATGACATTGTTCAAGGAAATAAAAAGCTTATCCTCGGTAATTACTCTTCTTAGCTAGCTAAAAAATGTTTATTTTGTTAAGATGCTCAACAGTCTTAGAAATTGTATAACACTAAAGGTGTGTATACATGTCTCAGGCTTCTTATGGCAGTTGATGAGAACACATATGCTCCAACTTCTCAAGAGTCTAAGATCTCGGACACGAGGAAAAGACATGACCGACTCAGAAATCATAAGCTGGGCTAACAGGAAAGTCAGAATCATGGGGCGGAAATCGCAGATCGAAAGCTTCAAGGTTCCATCTTTTACTTTTATCAAAACTCAAAAAAAAAAAGTTCAACTGAACAAGCTTATGTTGAACAAAATCTGTCTTGCTAAACTTCAATAGGATAAAAGTCTATCGAGCGGATTATTCTTCCTCGATCTTCTATGGGCGGTTGAGCCAAGAGTTGTTAACTGGAATCTTGTCACCAAGGGTGAATCAGGTCCTTACTCTCTCTAACTACACTCACAACCTCTTCACTCTCTTTCTCTTCTCTGTTCAAACTGAATTTGTTTAATCGTTATTTTTTCGCTATGGAAACTTTGTAACAGACGATGAGAAGAGATTGAATGCTACATACATTGTCAGCGTAGCAAGAAAGCTTGGTTGCTCGGTTTTCTTGTTGCCAGAAGATATCGTGGAGGTAAAGAACGGAATCAAATCTTCCGAAACAAGAAAACAACATACATCAAAATGTAAATCTGATGTTTTTAAATGTCTTTTGTTGCAGGTGAATCAAAAGATGATACTAATCCTAACGGCAAGTATAATGTATTGGAGCCTTCAACAACAATCATCATCGTCAGAGAGTTCAAGTTCGAGTTCAGACTCATCATCAACTCATAGCACGACGACGACATGCACTAGCACATGCACGAGCACTGATGCTTCACCAGCTCCATCTGTCACGGGTGAAGACGAAGTCTCTTCTTTAAATGGCGAAGTCTCAAGCCTAACGATAGAAGAAGACAATGAAGTCTCGAGCCTAACGATAGAAGAAGACAATGACGCAGACATTTTGTCAGATATCACCTCCATCTCAGAGGAAGCAGCTAACGAATAGAGCAACAAGACTGAACTATCTTTGCCGGAACAGAGTTGCTTTGTAATATTTTTTCACATCACCTCTGTTTGTGTTACTACTACTAAATAAAAACTATATTTGTTACCACAATAACAATAAAGATAAAAAGATAAAAATATTTTATGGAGTAAACATTAAAATGTCATTGTTTTTTATCTTCATAAAATAATGTCATTTAAAATTATAACTGTGCTGAAAAGGAATGATTTGCATTCGTTTTGTCGGCTAAAACACAAAAAAGAGATATTTAAGAATACCTCAAATGATTTATATTTATCGACTTATTGTTTTTGTTGTTTGGTGTTGCTTGCTCTTCTCTCTCTCTCTCTGCTGATGCCTGGCTCGAGCGTCGAACCAGTCACACGTTGCACTTTGCAGTGCCATCGCAGACCAAACGTGCTACAAGAGCCAGGCGCATGCTTTCTTGCATGACTTGTTATTTAAACGTACCTGCTTCGAATAATAGTTATCCAATAAAAACCCTAAATAGAGAAATCTATACGAAATATTAATTAAGGAGAGGGATATAATATTCTCGGTCTTATTCGTATTTTATGCTGAAGATTTGTAGAACGAAATTTAAGGGAACTAAAAAAAACGAATTATGTTAAGAATTTGTCATATTTAAAAAAAAAACAAAAACACAATCTCAGCGGCGTTGCTTGCACACGTGCGCGAGTATATAAACTTGGAAAAAAATAATGACGACGACGATTCTTACTCTTTTTTTTTCCTCAATTCTTACTCTCTTTTGATTCAATTGCGTCATAGTATAATCTCCATCAACACACAGAGACGATAATTCTCATAGGTTTTTATCACTTCTCTTCTTCTACTTCGTAATCAATTCATTCGCTTACTTCTTCAATTCCGTTTTCTCAATTTCTCAATTTTTGGATGTACCAATCTTTGAAGGACTTTAAATGTCCAGGCTATTCGTCTTCTTCATTGTCCAATTCATGTTCATTGTGTCTCCTAAAACGAAACCCTAATTCGAGTTTTGAATTTCTATTTCTTTTAGGGTTTAGGAGAAAGTTGTGTCCCGTTTGATCGTTTGTGTTTTGAAACGTCTCTAGGGTTAAGGGAATTTTGGGATTGAATGACGTTCGTTGACGATGATGAAGAGGAAGACTTCTCTGTTCCTCAATCAGCTTCCAATTATTATTTCGAAGATGATGATAAAGAGCCTGTTTCGTTTGCTCGTCTCCCAATTCAATGGAGCGTGGAGGAGAAAGTTGATGGTAGTGGTTTAGGTTTTTACTTGCGAGGAAGATCTGATAACGGCCTTTTGCCTCTGCATAAGCTTGTTAAGGCTTGGAGATACGATCTTTCGAACTTCCAGCCTGAGATTTCTGTTCTTACGAAGGATAATATATGGATTAAGCTTGAGGAACCGAGGAAAAGCTATGGGGAATTGATTAGAACTGTTTTGGTCACGTTGCATTCCATTCAGTTTCTTAGGAGGAATCCCCAAGCGTCCGAGAAAGCTCTCTGGGAGAAATTAACTAGAAGTTTGAGGTGATTGATTTGTGCTTTTCAGGTCTTTTGTTCTTCTCTCTGGGAGTTTTCATTCTTTTGGTTTTTAACTTTAGTGATTGGATGTTGTTTCTAGGTCATATGATGTGAAGCCATCGCAGAATGATTTGGTGGATCATATTGGTTTAATCGCTGAAGCTGCGAAAAGAGATAGAAATTTGGCGAATTCGAAGGTTTGTATGGAGAATTTTCAGAGTTTCTGGTCTTTGGGATTTTTGAATTAGAAGAGTCCATTAAATCTCTTATAGGTGTTGTAGCTTTTGTTTCCTGAGAGCTTGTGATGCCCATATTTGTTATCAAGAGTTTAGCTCGCTTTCTGGCCTGAATGTTTTCTGTATATGTATCATTTTCTTACCCTGATTCTCTCCTAATTTTGTGCTGTTTTTCTTTCTTGTGTTACTAGTTTATACTTGCATTTCTCACAAAAAAGCCTACCAAAAGGAGATTACCTGACGAGGTTCGAATCTTTTTTCCCACTTGAGTACTCTTTCCTAATGTGCCGTTTCCCTTTTTTTCCCTTACTTTCACACGGTCTTAGTTTCTGATACGAACTTGTTATTACTTATTAGGACAATGCAAAAGATGATTTCATAGTTGGAGATGAGGACACTTATGTAGCTTCCGATGAAGATGAATTGGATGATGAAGACGATGATTTTTTTGAGTCTGTTTGTGCAATATGTGACAATGGTGGCGAGATTTTGTGGTATGTTTCCTTGCTGGATATTGATCTTGTAGTTTGATTATCTCTGATAATTAGTCTTACACCTTTTACTTTCTTTATTAGAATAAGGCCTTGATTATTTGTGTGCGTTTATGCCAGCGTTTGCTTTTACATTTAGTGTGAATTTTCTCAAATAGTCTACAACCTTTAGCGTCTTGAACAATTTCCTTTGCTAATTTGAAACTCAAGCGTACCTTCTGTTTGCGTTTGGCATTTGCAAAAATATTTTATGAAACACTGAAAATGTTTTAATACTGTGAAACATGCAAACGCAAATTCAGCGTTTGAGGCAATTGAGGCCTTCAAAGGTTCTAAAGATACACTGTTATTATTCCAGATGCATAAGTCTTGTGTTCTGCTTTCTGCAGTTGTGAAGGAAGCTGCCTGAGATCATTTCATGCTACCAAAAAAGATGGTGAAGATTCACTTTGTGATTCTCTTGGCTTTAACAAGATGCAAGTGGAAGTATGTAACATATATGATTCTTTCATTAGTTCTGAATATGTCTGGGCGTCTTGGTTTTCTTGAGTAGGCATGGAGTCTATGTTAATGCTGTTTATGGATTGTTTTCCAGGCAATTCAGAAATACTTTTGCCCAAACTGTGAGCATAAGATACATCAATGCTTCATTTGCAAGAACCTTGGCTCTTCTGATAACTCTTCTGGAGCAGCAGAGGTATGCAATTATTGATCTCTAATGTTGAATGCTGTTCAGACATGTTTTGTTGATAATGGTGACTGACAAGTAATTGGTTGAGCTTTGTGTTTTAAACATGTTCATAGGTTTTCCAATGCGTGTCAGCCACCTGTGGCTACTTTTACCATCCTCACTGTGTCACAAGACGGCTACGTTTAGGAAATAAAGAAGAGTCTGAAGCACTAGAAAGACAAATCATTGCTGGAGAGTATACATGCCCATTGCACAAATGCAGTGTCTGTGAAAACGGAGAGGTTAAGACAGACTCTAATTTGCAATTTGCTGTTTGCCGGCGTTGTCCAAAGTCCTACCATAGAAAATGCCTACCGCGGTATACCTTCATTCATTCATCATTCATTTTCTATTGCTATTTCAGAACTCTATTTGAATAACTGTCTTGTTGGTTTCTAGGGAAATTTCTTTTGAAGATATTGAGGACGAGGATATATTAACTAGGGCATGGGACGGACTCTTGCACAACCGTGTACTCATATATTGCCAGTAAGATTCATATATGGTGTATTTTGAATTTATAATTATTTACCTTGAGACACTTATTTTGAATGAGATACCTTGCCTAGAGAACATGAGATAGATGAAGAACTTCTGACACCAGTTAGAGACCATGTTAAGTTTCCTTTCACGGAAGAGCAGAAGGTCTTCGTGAAAGAGCAAAGAAGGATACTGGAATCACATGTGGGACGAGATAAAGCAAGACTTAAGGTTAAGGATCCTGCCTTACAAGATACTTGTGGAAAAGCTTCTAAGAATTCCTTTAGAAGTTCGTTTCCTTCTTCAAAAGATGGTTTCTCCACAAAGAAGCATGGATTAGTTTCATCCGTACCAGATCATTCGAGGAAACGTAAGGATATTGATCCATCCATAAAGCATAAAATGGTTCCACAAAAATCCCAGAAGATGATGGAAGACTCCCGTGAAGCTGGCAAAAACAAGCTGGGAGTAAAAGAAGCCCGTGATGCTGGTAAAAGCAAGATTTCACTGGGTGAGAGGTTGTTTAGTTATACCCAGGAACCTAATCCAGTAAAACCTGGGCGCGTGATTCCTGTTGATAGCAAGCACAATAAGACTGACTCAATTGCCTCCAAGGAGCCAGGAAGTGAAATTCCTACATTAGACAACGACTCTCAAAGGAGGTTTGTATTTTTGTTGTTTGGGGCCTATTAGTAAATTTCTTCCATTGTAATCTACTTTTGTCAATAGGCTCTTGGCAGTGATGAAAAAAGCTACGGAAGAAATAACTATGGGTACTATTTTAAAGAAATTCAAAATTCAATCTACTATGAGTACACACTCCACAAGGAATGTTGTGGACAAGACAATCACTATGGGGAAGGTAGAGGGATCAGTCCAGGTGGGCTAAAAATCTGAACCCGATCCCTATCTGGCCTCTCTTAACCCTCTAGTTATGAATTTAAAATTTTGGTTCTTCAGGCTATCAGAACAGCACTAAAAAAGCTTGAGGAAGGAGGAAACATTGAGGATGCAAAAGCAGTTTGTGAGCCAGAGGTTCTGAGCCAAATCCTCAAGTGGAAGGTCCTAGCTTAGCTTTTTCGACATCCTTTTTATTTATCTTTGTTTGTAACTAGTAATTTTTGCTAATCCTGTAGATGTTTATTTCTTTTGCTTCAGGATAAGCTCAAAGTTTATCTTGCTCCTTTTCTCCATGGTGCACGCTATACCTCATTTGGTCGTCATTTTACTAATCCTGAAAAACTTCAACAGGTAATCTATCCTCTTAAAAGCATAAACAAGATTTAGGTCTAAGCATCCTGTATGTTACAAGGATTTTCGGTTCACACTTAGTCAATTAGTGAGAAAGAAAAAAATTCAAGGAGAGATGACTCTTAAAATGTAGGATGTTATGTCTTTCCAATTAGCTTACTTAATCTGTCTTCTGTGAGGATTATTATGCTGTTGGTTTACACTTTCTGTCACCTGCGTGACTAGTGACTATCACCTGCTGTTTACACACTCTTGTCAAATTTTAACTCCTGTATCTGAAGCTTGTACCTGACCAGACCTATTATTACTTTTTGTGCAGATTGTTGATAGGCTGCATTGGTATGCAGATGATGGTGATATGGTGAGATTTGCTCACAAACGTTATCTGTTGGGTTTAATTTTATTATTTTGTTTACCTCTCTTAAGTTTTTTTCTTATATTCTGAAGTATGATCTTGTTAGTATAATGATCAATGTCTTGTGCATAAACAATGATGTCTGGTTTCTGGGATCTCTTCCAACAGATTGTCGACTTCTGTTGTGGTTCTAATGACTTTAGCTGTCTGATGAACGCGAAGCTTGAAGAAACGGGGAAGAAGTGCTTATATAAAAATTACGATCTTTTTCCAGCGAAGGTAATGACTTGTGTGTGTGTGCCTACTATTGTCGTAAGTTGTAAAGTCTTATCACTGATACGGAAGCAACATATGTTAGATCGTGGTGTGTTCTATTCATCAGTCTTCTAGGATTACTCATTGATTAGCTATCTTACTTTCAGAATAATTTCAATTTTGAGAGAAAGGATTGGATGACTGTAAGTAAAGATGAGTTGGAACCAGGTTCAAAGCTGGTAAGACACAAATTTCCTTTAGTATGAACTTTGTGTAAGCTCCAGTGTCATTGAAATAGTTTGAGTAGTATCTGACTGTTTATATTTTTGGAATTATGAGTAGATTATGGGGCTAAATCCACCATTTGGAGTCAATGCTTCTCTTGCAAACAAGTTTATTACCAAGGCTCTTGAGTTCCGCCCAAAGATTCTCATTCTCATTGTTCCTCCCGAGACTGAAAGGTTTCAGTTTCCATCTATCTCATCTGCTCCTCTGTACCATTCCATAACACTAATATATCGACTCCTCTCTCTCTCTCTTGTTAAATCTATCACTTTTCTCAACAGGTTAGATAAAAAGAAGTCATCATATGTGCTTATATGGGAGGATAAGACGTTCCTATCTGGAAATGTAAATCTTTCGCTTTTCTTTTGATTTTGCTTTTTGAGAGATTGAGCCTTTATTGAGTTTCAGTTACATGTTATGCTTCTTGCCTATTCCTTTCAGTCATTTTACCTGCCTGGTTCTGTCAATGAAGAAGACAAGCAATTGGAAGACTGGAACCTTGTTCCTCCGCCACTTTCTCTCTGGAGTCGGTCCGACTTTGCAGCCAAGCACAAGAAAATAGCGGAGAAGCATTGCCATTTGTCTAGGGATGTGGGGAGCTCAAAGTTAAAGATAGTGGAAGAAGAAGCAAACGCATCTTTGCATCCACTTGGAGCTTCTGATGGCATGTGTGATGATATTCCTATGGAAAAGGATGAACTTGAGGTAGCTGAATGCGTTAATAAAATCTTAGTCTCTGAGAAAATCGACACAGTAGAAACTGTAGCACGTGTACATCAGTCAGATCACTTGTCACGGAGAAGTCAGCTGAAAAAGGAGGGAAAGACCAAAGACTACTCTGGTAGGAAGCTTGGGAAATCTATGGATTCTAATAATGTGGATTGGAAGAGCAATGACATGGAAGAGGATCAAGGAGAGTTGAGTAGAGCACCAGAGAGCATCAAAGTAAAAATTCCCGAAATGACATCTGATTGGCAGAGTCCTGTTAGGTCTTCCCCAGATGATATATATGCTGTCTGCACATCAATTTCCACTACAACACCTCAAAGATCTCACGAGGCTGTAGAAGCATCTCTGCCTGCAATAACAAGGACAAAAAGTAACTTGGGAAAGAATATTAGAGAACATGGTTGTAAAGTGCAGGGCACTGGAAAACCTGAAGTGAGTCGGGATAGGCCTAGCTCTGTGAGAACTTCTAGAGAGGACATCTACACTGTTCGTCCATCGCCAGAAAATACGGGTCAGAAACCGTTTGAAGCTTTTGAACCATCTTATGGTGCAAGTTTGTCCCATTTCGACGATGGTCTTGCTGCTAAGTATGGTGGTTTCGGTGGAGGCTATAGAATGCCGGATCCTCCTTTCCTACCGGATCAGTTTCCATTGAGAAATGGTCCTAACGAGATGTTTGATTTCCGAGGATATTCAGACCTTGATAGAGGGATTGGTCAAAGAGAATATCCACAGCAGTACGGTGGGCACTTGGACCCCATGTTAGCTCCTCCTCCTCCTCCAAATCTGATGGACAATGCATTCCCATTGCAACAACGTTATGCGCCTCATTTCGATCAAATGAATTACCAGAGGATGAGCTCTTTCCCACCTCAGCCTCCATTGCAACCTAGCGGACATAATCTCTTAAATCCTCATGACTTTCCACTGCCACCGCCACCACCTAGTGACTTCGAAATGAGTCCAAGGGGTTTTGCCCCTGGCCCGAACCCGAACTACCCTTATATGAGTCGATCTGGCGGTTGGATTAATGACTAGATCAGCACTCATTATCCTTGTAGTTGCAACATTAGTAGTTTGATTGATCTTTTGTGTCTCACTCTACGAAAGTGTAGGAAGAATAGAAGAAATCTATAACTTTTCTCTGCCACTCACATGTGTAGCTAGTGGGCCTTTTAGCTGTTTAATAATATAAAAGAAAAAGAAGCCAGCTTCTATTGTCTTAAACTTTTGAGTCATATTTTGTGGTAATTCTTTAATACAGGACCACGTCAAACTCTGCTGCTTCCACAGAATTAGCAAACGACAGATCTGAGAAATGGAAGAAAAGTTTAGAAACTTAATCGAGGTATGGATCTCTGCTTTAATCTCTCTATCTTACTGTTATTACATATCGTCTAAACTCTCCAAAGGTGTTCTTCGTCTCCTCTCTATTCTTCCAGTCTGCATTCTGTTTCTTGTTCTTCCTCTGTTCCTCTCTTGTGTGCACTTTTGCGCCATTTCAGTTCTTTTTCTTTCATGGCTTGCAAACTTTAAGCTTCTTCTATTTGCCTTTGATGAGGGACCTTTGTTCCCACTTCCTCCAAAACTCTCCCGTTTCATCTGCTTCGCTTGTTTACCCATCAAAATCAGACAAGACCCTTCTCCAAATGCGATACCAAATCTTCATCCTAAACCTATGCCTAAATGGGTTTTGGCTGTTAAAATTTTGGTCTTGGGCGTCTTGTTACATGTTTATGAATACAGGGATGGTTTGCCTCGGTTTGTTGTCTTGGCTCTCTATTGTCTCCATATTTACCTTGAGGTAGAACTTGTCTTGGTCTTTGTTGGAGCCGTGGTATCTACTCTTCTTGGGTGTAACATCGAGCCGGTGTTCAATGAGCCCTACCTAGCTACCTCCCTACAAGACTTCTGGAGCCGCAGATGGAACCTCATGGTTTCAGCCGTCCTACGCTCAACCGTTCACATTCCGGTTCAGCGTTTTTTCAAACGCATACTCAGTCCAGACGGGGCTATGTTTGCTGGGGTCATGGCATCGTTCTTTGTCTCAGGCTTGATGCATGAGCTGCTCTACTTTTACATGATCCGTAAGCCTCCAACTTGGGAAGTCACTTGTTTCTTTGTGTTGCATGGTGCTGCCACTGCCACTGAGATAGCGGTGAAGAGAACACAATGGTTGAGGCCACCGCACCGGGCTGTCTCTGGTCTTGTAGTTCTGACGTTTGTGAGTGTGACGGGCGTTTGGCTATTCCTCGCTCAAGTGCTGAGAAACAATGTCCATGAGAAAGCGATTGGAGAATGTTTATTGGTTCTTGACCTAGCCAAGTTATTCACTTCTTCATGATTCTTTATTAAAGGCAAAGAGCGGTAGCAGAGCAACCAAACTTTGTTTCTCTTCATTGTTTGAAAACGTATATAGAAGTGTGAGACACGTCGTCTAGTGTGAAACATTCTTGACATGCTATTAAATTGAATCAAGCTCAACAAATTCAATAAATATGGCGTAAATGTTTTCTAAGTTCTAACAAATGATGAAATATGAACATCTTACTTTGTATATTATTAATGCAATATTTGTTAGAAGAATTTTAAAATAAAACAAACTCTGCCAAATCTATAATCTTACTTTAATCATGCCGCGTCGTTTGTCTGGATTTGTCATACGAACATTCCGAATCTATTTGGATTTCTTGATTTTATAATGTAAAAGAAAATGTAATATGGAGTTTTTTCTAAGATTCATTTATCTTTTACTTGCGAATTGAAAATCTGGTAAATACATATATGTTATTTCCAAATCATTAAATAATTGAATAATACAAGTTTAAAAAATAAAAAAAATGAAAGTACATGAGACAATAAACCCTCTAACTTTGAAGTTCTATCCTTTTACCTCTTTGAAAAAAATAGTTTTTGAATGATCCAAAATAAAAATGACGCAAACTTGACAAATTAGAAACGTATTACCAGTTATGGTTTTTGGCATTATTCATGTTCTTCTGGTTGTAGATAACATTATTTAAGTCGCATCATTATGAAACAGTTAGCAACCAACAGAACCAAGAGAGAAAAGATGGAAGAAGAGTTGAGAAACCTAATCAAGGTTTGGATCTCTGCCTTAATCTCCATATCTTACTGTTACTACATCTCATCAAAAATCTCCAAAGGTGTTCTTCGTCTCCTCTCTCTTCTTCCCATCTTCATCATCTTTCTTCTTCTTCCTCTCTTCTTCTCTTCTGTCCACTTCTGCGTCATCTCAGGTTTCTTCTTCACATGGCTCGCAAATTTCAAGCTCTTTCTCTTTGCTTTCGATCAAGAACCTTTAAGCCCACTTCCCTCAAATCTCACCCGTTTCTTCTGCTTCGCTTGTTTCCCCATCAAAATCAATAAAAACCCTTCTTCAAATCGAATCCACAACAAACCTATGTCTAAATGGGTCCTTGCTTTCAAACTTTTGATCTTTTCCTTCTTATTACATGTGTATAGAAACAACTATGATTCCGGTTTATCACGGTTCGCTTTCTTGGCTCTCTTTACCATTCATGTTTACCTCGAGGCAGAACTTATCTTAGTCTTCGTCGGTGCCTTGATGTCTATGCTTCTTGGTTGTGAAATGGAACCGGTATTCAATGATCCTTACTTAGCCACTTCTTTACAAGAGTTTTGGAGCCGTAGATGGAACCTCATGGTCCCAGCCGTACTCCGTCCAGCCGTCCACATACCGGTTCAGCGATTTTGTGCACCGTTACTCGGTCTACACCGGGCTTTTTACGCTGGAATGTTAGCCACGTTTATTGTCTCTGGTTTAATGCATGAGCTGATTTACTTTTATGTTATCCGCAAATCTCCAACTTGGGAAGTCACTTGCTTCTTTCTTTTGCATGGAGTTGTAACTTGCCTAGAGATAGCGATGAAGAGGATGCGGTGGCTTCCTACGCCACGTCGGGCGGTCTCGGGTCTTGCAATTACGGTGTTTTTGCTCGTTACAGCTGGTTGGTTGTTTTACCCTCAAATGTTAAGAAATGATGTGCATAAGAGAGTGATAAGTGAATGTTTGTTGGTTATTGACGTTGTTAAAAGGCACGTTGTCTGTATTTTAATGTAACGCATAATTTGAAGAAGAGTTTTTTTTCTTTATCCTTATCATTGTTATTATCGACAACACTTTAAGCTCCCAAATGCGTTACAAATTTGGACACTCCGATCTACATTAAAATGGTTTTTTCATTGTTGAGGTTCGTGCATGATAAAGACCTGTCACATGCGTCCGCTCGCATCGGTTTGAGGATATCCTGGAGAGTTGAGAGGCAAAACAGGTTTATTTGTCCGAATCTGTAATAGCTTTCATGTCATTTTTGATTCATCCTATTATTATTTAAATTCATCCCATCAAAATAACGTTACGGTTATTGAAAAAGAAAAAGAAGATCTAGAGAGATGGAAGAAGAACTCAAGAACTTCATCAAGCTTTGGATTTCAGCAATAATCTCCATATCTTACTGTTACTACTTATCAACAGGAATCAAAGCTGGTGTTTTTCGATTACTCTCTGTTCTTCCTGTATGTGCTCTGTTTCTTGTTTTTCCTCTGTTTTTCTCCTATGTTCACTTCTCTGGTTGCATGGCTTTTTTCCTCTCATGGCTCGCAAATTTCAAACTCATCCTCTTCTCCTTCGATCAAGGTCCTCTTTCCCCACTTCCTCGAACTCTCTCCCGATTCATATGCATCACTTGCTTCCCCATCAAGCCTCAACAAAACCCTAATATTCAAAATTATAAAATCCCCATATGGCTTTTCGCCATTAAAGTTGTCATCTTTGTTGTCTTGTTACAAATGTATGAATACAAACAATATCTGTCTCCGGCTTTATTATTGGTTTTTAATTCTCTACATATATTCTTGGAGCTTGAGATTGTCTTTATGCTCGTCAAAGCATTGGTCTTTATCACTCTTGGCTGCGATCTAGAGCCACAGTCCAATGAACCATACTTAGCCACTTCTCTTCAAGACTTCTGGGGTCGTCGGTGGAACCTCATGGTCCCGGCGATTCTCCGGCCGGCTGTCTACCTCCCGGCGAGACGAATGGCCTGTCGGAAAGTTAACTCCGATCAGGCTATGTTCTTGGGAGTTTTCGCAGCGTTTCTCGTCTCCGGTGCGGTTCATGAGATGCTCTTCTTCTATCTTACCCGTGAGGTTCCTACAGGGGAAGTCACTTGGTTCTTTTTGTTACATGGAGTTTGCACGGTGGCGGAAGTGGCGGTGAAGAAGAGTACATTTGTGCGGCGATGGTGGAGAGTGAGTCCGACGGTGTCACGTCTTCTGACGGTCGGTTTTGTTGTTGTGACGAGTGGTTGGTTCTTTTTCCCTCTTATAAGGAGTGGCATCATCGAAAGACTCGCTAGCGAAGCCTTAATGTGCATTGATTTCGTCAAGCACAAGTTTCTTCTGTTACTTTTGGGTGATTAATCGCTGAAACATGCATGATTCATGGATTTATGTGTTTTCTATAGCTGGATTATCAACTCATATAACTTTGAGTAAATAAAGGTTATATATGATTAGTAGTTGGGTTAGTAGATGTCAAATCCTGGAAACTTATTTGGTCTTTATCTAGATCATCTACTCGTTGACCAAATGATTAATCATTATCATTAATGTAAATAAAACTAAATAGTGATTATCACACTCACTAACATTTGGAACGTGTTTTTGATTCATTCGATTATTTAAATACTTTGAAAAACTCATATTAGTCAAAGCCTCGGTGATTGGGAAGAAAAAAGAAGATCTCGAGAGATGGAGGAAGAACTCATGAGCTTAATCAAAGTATGGGTTTATGCAATAATCTCCATATCTTACTGTTACTACACATCAACAAGAATCAAATCTGGTGTTTTTCGATTACTATCTGTTCTTCCTGTTTGTGTTCTGTTTCTTGTTCTCCCTCTGTTTGTTTCCTCTGTTCACTTTTCTGGTTCCACAGCATTTTTCCTCTCATGGCTTGCCAATTTCAAACTAATCCTCTTCTCCTTCGACCAAGGTCCACTTTTCCCAGTTCCCTCAAATCTCTCCCGATTCGTCTGCTTCACTTGCTTCCCCATCAAGCTTCAACAAAACCCTAAACCTCAAAATCAAATGCCTAAATGGGGTTTCGCAGTTAAACTTGCCTTCTTTGGTGTGTTGTTGCATATGTATGAATACAAACAACATATGTCTCCGACTGTTCTATTGGTTCTCTATTCTCTGCATATATACTTGGAGTATGAGATTCTCTTAGCTCCCTTGAAAGTTCTGCTTAGTATCTCTCTTTGGTGCGACCTCGAGCCGCATTTCAATGAACCATACTTATCCACCTCTCTTCAAGACTTCTGGGGTCGTCGATGGAACCTCATGGTCCCGGCGATTCTCCGGCCGGCTGTCTACCTCCCGGTGCGACAAATGGCCGGTCGGAAAATGAACTCTGATCAGGCTTTGTTCTTGGGAGTTTTTGCCTCGTTCCTTGTTTCCGGTGTGGTTCACGAGCTTATTTTCTTCTATTTTACACGTGAATCGCCGACAGGTGAAGTCACTTTGTTCTTTGTATTACATGGAGTTTGCACTGCCGCTGAATGCGCTGCGAAGAGGACGAGGTTGGTGCGGCGATGGAAGGTGAGTCAGATGGTTTCACGACTGCTCACGGTGGGATTTGTTGTTATGACCGGTGGTTGGTTGTTTTTCCCTCACCTTGCAAGGAGTGGCATGATCGAGAGACTAGCTGACGAAGCCTTTTTGTTTATTGGTTTCGTCAAGCACAAGTTTTTCTACCTTTGTAGAAACCAATCGCTAAAATCGTAGATTTATGGTTATAGCTAATTTTATCAATCATATTACTTTTGATGATTTGGGAAGAGAACTAAAGAGATATTCTGTGATTGAAACGGCTTTGGTAAATGTCAAATCGTGGAAACAACGTCATTGTTTCTACTTTCTAAGTCTAGATATATTTTATAAAATACAAATCTAAAAGTTTTGTGGACAATTTGAGTTGAATAAGACAAAACAAGTGTTTGATTTATATATTCGACTTATATTGGACAATTTAAATTTGGTTTGTGTAGTGGACCATTGCAAGTGATTATGTAAGTGCACCATCTTATGTTCTTATACAAGTGAACATCTTAAACCAATAATTGCTCTCTGATCCAACTATGCGTAATAAAAAGTGTAATTAAACGAGGATTTTAGATTACGTTTACACAAACCATTTTTAATCACACATGTTGGACTGCAACCAAAGAGAGATCTAATACCGGGTTGATTGGACTAAACCAAACTTCTGTCTATTCACTATTATAATTTTCTTTTGTTTTTAAGTCATTCGGATTGTTGCACTACTTCGTGAATTGGTGTAGTTAGTTGCCATCAAAAGTGTTTTGCTCAGAATTGACCATATAACTTCTACTTATTTTGCTTATATTTTGCTTATATTTTGATTATGTTATGCTATATTCTGTCTAATTTTGTTAACTTATCGGACACTTGGTTTAATTTAATATAATTATGTCATGAGACATGTTCAATTAAAATAATAAGATGTTGGAGAAAATGAGAAATTGGTAAAAGTGACTTACCTCTAGTACACTTCGTGAAATTGCTAGAGATGGGATTTTGGGAGGAAAATGGTAGAATGATTAAAACCCCAAGGTAAAAATCTCCATAATGCATTAATCTTCTACCCATTTTAGCTAAGGCTTACTTTCGAATGCTGTTATAACTTATAAAACTAACAATGATACTTTTTTGTTTTTATAAGAATGTAAATATCATTAGTAAAGAAATGTAGTGGTTATACAAAAATGCTTAACTAAAGTTTATTGTGTCCTTGTAAAAAAAACTAACAACGATTCTTATCACTTTATCACGCGACCAGAATTTCTTACTTAGACCAAATGACCAACCATTCTCCGATCCTCATTCCAAGGAGATATTTTACAATATTTGTTACATTTACTACTCAACACTCCACAACTACCCAATGACTCAATATTAATGCTCTTCTTTGTAGCCTTTGATCTACCTCTCACCTACTTTATGTAATTGAGGTTGCCTCTGTAACAATGTAACTATAGTTTTTCCCATTTCAAGACACATAAAAAAATAGCCAAGTAATAAGTTATAACCTCGGTGATTGCCAAAAACAACAACACAAACAAAGATCTGAGAGATGGATGAAGAACTCAAGAACTTGATCAAAGTATGGGTTTCTGCAATAATCTCGATATCTTATTGTTACTACATACCACCTAGAATCAAATCTGGTGCTCCTCGATTCCTCTCTGTTTCCCCTGTTCTTGCTCTGTTTCTTGTTCTTCCTCTGTTTTTCTCCTCTCTGCATTTATCTTTAATCACAGCGTTTTTCCTCACATGGCTTGCTAATTTCAAACTCATCCTCTTCTCCTTCGATAAAGGTCCTTTAATCCCAATTCCAACAAATTTCCCTCGATTCTTCTGCTTCACTTGCTTCCCCATCAAGGTTCAGCAAAACCCTAAATCTCAAAACCATTTGCCCAAATTGGTTTTCGCCATTAAACTTGCAATCTTTGCAGTGCTATTACATTTGTATAGCTACAGACAAAATCTGTCTCCGACTATACTATTAGGTCTCTATTTTGTGCATCTCTACTTAGAGATTGAGATTATATTAACGTTTGTTAAAGTTGTTGTTTTTATCTCTCTTGGCTGCGATCTTGAGCCACAGTCCAATAAACCGTACTTAGCCACATCTCTACAAGACTTCTGGGGTCGCCGGTGGAATCTCATGGTTCCGGCGATTCTCCGGCCAGCCGTTTACGCACCAATGCGGCGAGTCTCTGAACGCAAAATGAGTTCCGGTTGGGCTCTGTTTCCGGGGATTTTGGCAGCGTTTATCGTCTCCGGTTTGGTTCACGAATTGCTCTTCTTCTATTTGATACGTGAGATGCCTACAGGAGAAGTTACTCTGTTCTTTGTGTTACATGGCGTTTGTACTGCTGTAGAATTGGCGGTGAAGAAGAAAACGACGGTAGCACAGCGGTGGCGGTTGAGTCCGGGGGTGTCGCGGGTTCTCACGGTGGGGTTTGTGTTTGTGACTGGTGGTTGGTTGTTTACACCTCAGCTTAAAAGGAGCGGGGTGATGGAGAGATTCACATCTGAAGCTGTGTTGCTCGTTGAGTTCATTAAGCGATAAGTTATTTTATTTACGTTGTTGGGGATATTTTATAACGAGTGTTAAATGAGCACGAGTTAACGTTATTGAGTCCGGTTGAGCATCAAAGTCCATAATGGTCAACTACTTATCTTGAAATGAATCGAACTTGTCTTGTTGAAGATGTCGGCAAGTTGGAATTAGTAGAAACTCTTTAAGATGCTGCCAGCATGTCTCTTGGTCTCTTCATGCCGTTTCTTTCTTTCTTATCAAACCCTAAAAAAACTGACTTGCTTCAGTTCCAAGTTCGTTGTACATGACGATTTGTTTTTACTTGGAACTAAAGAATGAAATAATAGTGTTACTTGGAACCAAACCAACACTTCCTATCGATCGATCAATTTTTGTTCCCTCGACTACTGTTTGTGTCATGTTCACGTGAACCCTTTGTAGAGAGATTATCTAAATACAACATAGTTGGGAGGAAAGATCGCCAAAGAGCGTTAGCGAGAGGAAGAAAAAAACTATATGGATTTCCCATATAACGTCAAGCATAGGTCAAAATGTTTACTCTGCTGTCAAATTATTTAAGAAATAGAAGCTTCATTGCTCCCTCATCGGTAGAATTCGTCAACTTATTGCAGGTTTTGAATCATTCAAATTCTTTAGTTCCAGGCGAAAACGAATTTTTATGATATATTGATATTGCTTGTGTAGTTGTGTTACGAGAGATGGGTGCGTTTCAACTCGTACTTAGAACGGGAGGTCCCGCATGGCTTCATAATCGCATTAAGGAGAAACGACAACCTTAGTTTTATTTCACTGTTTTTTACGAGTGTTAATTATGCTCTGCTCTGCTAACTTTTTCATAAAAAAATTCAATATTTAAGACGTTGAAAAGAAAAACTATAAACGGTAGTCATACTTATTTTTTTTTATTTTTACATACACTACTAGTACTATATTACTATATCATAAAAGAGGAAAGTACTTAATTTGATAGATTTTCCAGAGCCATTAACTACTCAACAACTGCCAATAGTTTTTTCCCTTAAATGTGTAACAAACATACTGTCTTTATTAATTGCTCCCACGCTTATATACTACAACTGTAAACATTTTTCCTATGTTTCTTGGTTTATTATCACTTAACCAGTAACCATGGAGGAAGAACTCAAGTTATTCATCCAAGTATGGGTTTCTGCAATCATTTCAGTAACTTATTGTTACTACTTAACACCCAAAATCAAAACCAGTCTTCTTCGATTACTATCTGTTCTTCCTGTTTGTGTTTTGTTTCTTATTATTCCTATCTTTTTCTCCACTGTTCATTCCTCTTTCACTATTGCATTTTTCCTCTCAGGTCTTGCAGTTCCAAAACTCATCCTCTTTGCATTAGAAAAAGGTCCTCTTTTTCCACTTCCTCCTAATCTCCCTCATTTCGTCTGCTTTGCTTGCTTCCCCATCAAGCTTCAAAAAAAACCTAACCCTGAAAATACTAACCATTTCCCCAAATGGGTTTTTGCCCTGAAAGTTTTCATCTTTGGTGCCTTGTTACTACAAGCGTATCATTACAAACAATTTCTATCTACGAATTTTCTATTGGGTCTCTATGCTCTGCATATATACTTGGAGCTTGAGATTTCCTTAACCTTGATAAAATTTCTCGTCAGTATCACTCTTGGGTGTGACCTCGAGCCACAATTCAACGAACCATACTTAGCCACCTCTCTACATGACTTCTGGGGTCACCGATGGAACCTCATGGTCTCGAAGATTCTCTGGCTCGCAGTGTACAACCCCATACGGCAATGGCGAGCCAAGAGCTCCGAGTGGGATCGGTTCTTCGCGATTTTCGCCACGTTCCTCGTCTCTGGTGTGGCTCACGAGATTCTCTACTTCTATTTGACACGTGAGAAGCCTACATGGGAGGTGACTTGGTTCTTTGTGTTACATGGGTTTTGCATGGCGGCTGAAGTGGCACTGAAGAGGAAGACGAAGTTGGTGCAGCGGTGGCCGGTGAATCCGGCAGTGTCGAGACTGCTTACGGTGGGGTTTGTGTTTGTGACTGGTGTTTGGCTATTTTCCCCCCAGCCTATTAGGCACGGCTTGATGGAGAGGTTCATCAATGAAGACTTGTTTCTAATTGATTTCTTTAATCGTAAGTTATATATCCTCTTAGGGTTGTTTACGAGTCTTTAATAAATGGGAAAATTGGAAACAAAGGATAAATATTTAAAGAAAGAGATGGTAAGATTCTAAGAGAAATTGAAGCGAGGGAAATAAAGAAAGATAAATTGAAAAAAAAAGAGTTTTGTTTTGGAGTTATTTGAGAGGAGTGAACAGCTTAATTTTTGTGAAGAATAGAGGAAGACAATATCGAAGAAGTGATGAACGACGACTCCAAGTAAAAGAATATTGATTTGCTCCAAGTAAAAATAAATTGGTTTGGACTTTTTGTTTTGTATTTTGTAAGCATAAAAAAGCTGGAGATATAGTGGGATTTAAATTATATTAAACGCATATGTCACCAATCTTGATCATAAAATGTATAGATGGAAATTTTTTTAAATATTTATCTTTTATTTCCAATTTCCCCTTAATAAAATTTACATGTTTATTTATCAAAGTTGTTTTGTTTTCGCTAAACTATCTTACAAATAAATTAATAGGTGTTGAAGACAAAACTTCATTTTTCATCTATCCTAAAAATAAAGAAACCTGAAAAATATGGCAAATTTACTAAAAATATTCCGGTAGAGTAGTAGTCTTTTTGAATAATAGTATTTTTCGAAAATTGGTACATCTAAGATTCAAAAGGGGTATTTCATGAAAATTCCTCATATATTTGTCTATACTAAAAATATAACTTTATAATAATTTGATGAAATAAATCGGTGATTAATATTTTTGGACAGTTAGGTATACTGGTCTAGTGTTAAACTTGACTTGAAGTTGAACCATGTGAATTCTCCCATACGGAGAACTACCACCTTACACCGATAGTCTCAACTAAACATGAACCATAAACTCTTTGACAATTTCTCACTTTCTTTTTATTTTTCTTCTTTACTTTGAATATTAATTAGTTGGCTGTTGGCACGCTTTTGGTTACTCATCTAATTCACACTATATCAAATCACATTACAGAGAGGCGTTTGAAGAGTTCTGATTTTTATTTTTTTTTATTTTTGTGTAAACAGAGAAAGGAGTCAAGGACTGATTCTAATACTGATATAACGGAAGTAGTGGGTAAGTTGTAGTTGTAGCAAAAACCAATGTTACTTGCTTAAACTCAGCAACCCATTAACAAAAAAAAACTGAGAGATGGAGGAAGAAATCAAGAGCTTGATCAATGTAGGGTTTTTAACAATTATCTCAGTATCTTACTGCTACTGCTTACCACCAAGAATCAAATCTGGTGTTCTTCGATTACTCTCTATTTTTCCGGTCTGTGTTTTGTTAGTTGTTCTTCCTCTGTTCTTCTCCTTTTCAATTTTCACTTCCACCACAGCGTTTTTCTTATCAGCTATTGCCAATTCAAGACTCATCCTCTTTTCCTTTGATCAAGGTCCTCTTTTTCCACTACCTTCAAATCTATTCAGATTTACCTGCTTTACTTGCTTCCCAATCCAGCGTCAACAAAACCCTAAATCTCAAGATCATTTGTCCACGTATGTTTTTCCCGTTAAAATTGCAATCTTTGTTGTGTTGTTATATGTGCATAACGACATACAAAACCTTCCTCGTACTTTTCTATTGTGTCTCCATCCACTGTATGTATATTTGTTACTTGAGATTCTCTTAACGCTCCTTAGAATTCTAATGACTATCATTCTTGGTTGTGACCTAGAGCCACATTTTCACGAACCATACTTAGCCACATCTCTTCAAGACTTTTGGGGTCGCAGGTGGAACCTCATAGTCTCGGCAAGTCTTCGGGCAATCGTCTACACTCCTGTGCGGCGTGTCTGCCAACGAGTAATGAGCTCTGATTATGCAATGTTGATTGGTGTTTTTGCGACGTTTGTAACCTCTGGTGTGGCTCATGAAGTGGTTTTCTTTTATATAACCCGTGCGATGCCTACAGGGGAAGTCGCTTTATTCTTTCTCTTACATGGAGTTTGCACGGTGGCGGAAGTGGCAGCGAAGAGGACGGCGTTTGTACGGAGGTGGCCGGTGAGACCAGTCGTATCTTGGATGTTCACGATAGCGTTTGTAAATGTGACCGCTGGTTGGCTGTTTTTTCCTCAGTTGATTCGGAACAACCTGGGGGAGAGATGCTCCAATGAAATCTCCTTGCTCATTGATTTCTTCAGAAGCAAGTTATTTTATTTTCCCCAGTGAATTACATTTCTAAATGGATTCCGTAGGGTTATTGTTAACAATCACATTATTTAATGATATACTTACAAAAAATGCAGCTATCACATTATATAAGAACTTAGAAGTTAACTTAAAAATTAAGTTGCTATGTATCTCATTCTGTAAGTTAATATTACAAAATCTCAAATTTGCATTACAAGACTAAACTTAACTATGACCTCACCACACGCAACACCCAAGTTATAACCTAGATCAGTGATTGAAAAACGCCAAAAATTCATAACAAAAAGAAAGTCTGAGACATGGAGGAAGAACAACTCAAGAGATTGATCAAAATATGGATTCTAGTTGTAATCTCAGTATCTTATTACTTACTTATCAACCAGAATTAAAGCTGGTATTATCAAAATAGTCCGGATTCTATTTTCCAAAAGTCCATGGATCTCCAAAAATGGGCCTTCATATTAACAAAGCCCAAGTAGAGGTTGCCGAAGAAAACAATCCCATTCCCTAAACGACGTCATATAAGCGATAAAGTCAAAAGGGGTCAAGACTCGCTGACCCATGGAGAGTCTTTCGTTAACTTAGCCTCTACAACACAAAAAACGGACAGAAATCAAAGGCAGGTAAGAAATCCGTGAGGCGTGTCCTGAGATTCATATCTGCTTCATCGCCGATTTCGTCGTGGCCTCAGGTAGTTGCATCAATTTGATAATTCTTCCAGATTTCGTTTGAATTTGAACTCAATTTCACAAATTCATTTTTGATTTCAAAATTAGGGTTTCTCTTTCCCATTTGGGAATTCGAGTTTTCAATTGTACAATTGAGAGCTTTGTTCGTATTCATTTCATTGACATATCAGATTTATGAATTTTGACTCAATCGATTTTTAATGTATATGTTATTGGGATTATAATTGAGTTGTTGAAGTTCCCTTCAGACCAATTGAAATGTCTTGATGCATATCTGTGTTTGGTTTGCAAATTTAATGTTAAAGTATGTATATTTATTAATTTTAGTTTTGTTGCAATTCTAGATAATTAAGTATCTTTCCTTTTTTGATTTTTGTTGATCAACAGTTTTGCTTGTGAATAACTTGCCTTGTTGGGTATGGCCACTGAGGCGTTTGTGAAACCCGTTGTACCAAATGGTCATGACGGGTACGAAGATGAAGATGAAGATGACATTCCTTTGGTTTTTAAGAGAAACAGTAATACAGCAGCTACAACAAATCGTCCTAGCCCTATTAATAATGCTATGAGAAACTCGGCTATTGGTTCCACCAAGTCCTCACCACCAATGAGGTCTCCTTTAACAAGCCCGAATAGGTCAGCTTCTTCATCCACTAGAAGTTCAATGATGAAACCAGCATTACCGTCATCTTCATCTGTTCAACGTTCGACTCTGAAGTCACCGTTGCGAGATGATAGATCTGTTGTTGCTAAGGAGAGGAACGGTTTTGGGAAAGCTCCTTCTGTGTCTAAAAGTGATGATGAGGATTCTGAGGATGATAAACCATTGAGTGCTAGGCTTAAATTGGATTCTAAAGAGGTTACCAAACAGCCAAGCTCTTCAGGACGTGGGAGTACGCAGCAAGCAGTACAAAAGAGCAACATGAGGCCTCAGGGATTGAGTGATTACACTAAAAAGAAAGTTTTGGATGAGAGAGCTCCCATGTCCTCAACGGTTCAGACAAAGACCAGTGTGGGTACATCAAGTAGCAAGCCTGTTCATATTGAACAGAAGAGACCTTTGGTTAACAATATTGATCGGAATGGTTTGAAACCTAAGACTGAAGGGCACAGTTCTCAGGCACCTGCTAAGAGACCTCTTGAAAAGGGGAGTTCTTCGAATCAATCTTCTGTTAAGAGGCCCAAGCTGTCAGAGCCAGCTAGACCAGTGAAAGTGGAGCAAGGTTCACATATTTCAGCTACGCAAGATGCCAAAGGAAAGAATCTGGATGCATCGAAGCCGTTGAGAGCTAACCAAGCAACTGTTAAAGAAGATAACTCAGATGGTGATGATCATGTTCCTATTGCCTCAAGGATGAAGTCAGATTCCTCAAATAATAAATCGTCTTCCGCAAAGCCAAGTTCTAGTAAAATGATAGCGTCTTCATCCAGAACAATAGCTCAAAAGCCCAACAAATGGGTGAAAGATTCTAAATATTCGAAATCTTCTAAATCATTACCTTCTGGAGATGGGCAAAAGAAATGGAAAACTCTACAGCACAATGGTGTTATTTTTCCACCTCCATATAAGCGTCATGGGGTTAAGATATTGTTCCAGGGAAAGCCTGTTGACTTAACTCCTGAACAAGAAGAGGTCCGTCATTTTTTCTGCGTCTCTGTCCCATGATTGTATATTCGCTTACTTTCTGCAGCCGTTACTTTCATCTCATTTCCCAGAGTGTTTTTGCATCCTTTCTCTAGTCATGAGTGGTGAGCTGATAATATCGTCATTTCTATCTGCAGGTTGCAACTATGTTTGCGGTGATGAGGGAAACAGAATATTATAAAAAACCAAAGTTCAGAGAGAATTTCTGGAATGATTGGCGGAAACTACTTGGAAAGAACCATATGATTAAAAGTTTAGATGATTGTGACTTCACTCCCATATATGAATGGTATATGCAGGAGAAGGAGACAAAGAAACAAATGACTGCAGAAGTAAATAACAGTTTCTATAAGATAAAGTCCATGAGTACGCTCTTCTCATGAAGCTGTTGCTGATAATGTTATAATGCTAACGATGTACAGGAGAAAAGGATTGTGAAAGAGGAGAAATTAAAGCAGGAGGAGAAATATATGTGGGCTGTTCTTGATGGTGTCAGGGAGAGGGTAATTTCTTTTTTTGTTGTTGATAGAAATCTATTTCCAGCTTCTTAAAATTTGCTAACCATATTTTGCAACAATTCCAGATTGGAAATTTCAGAGTTGAGCCCCCTGGGTTGTTTCGAGGCCGGGGAGAACATCCCAAGGTTTATTTTTGCTGCAGTTTCTTACATTATCCTTAAACTATATTATTCTGTGTATGCTGTAGTATCATATTTACAACATTTTTCTTCTTTGTTCCCCCATCTTCCATAGTTATTTCTCATTTTAGTAATTTTCTCTTCTGCGTCATTATGTTCAAGATGGGGAAACTGAAAAAGCGGATTCGTCCTTGTGATATTACAATCAACATTGGTAAAGAGGCGCCTATTCCAGAATGCCCTATCCCTGGTGAAAGGTCTTGTTTTTATATGCTTCCCTTTGAAAAAGACACATGTTTTGTTTTTTCCTATGACCTGATTCTAAGAGTGCTGTTCTTTTTCAGATGGAAAGAAGTTAAGCATGACAATACTGTTACCTGGCTTGCTTTTTGGAGTGATCCTATCAATCCAAAAGAGTTCAAGTATGTATTCTTGGCAGCTAGCAGTTCGTTGAAGGGACAAAGCGACAAAGAGAAGTATGAGAAAGCGAGGAAGCTACATGTAATGAGCTTTTGATGCCGTTTAAAGCTTTTCTGGAAACCATCCTGCTTTCCCATTTCTTACCTAGCAACATACCATCTGTTTGCAGAACCATATAGGGAGTATTAGAGCAGCATACACCAAAGATTTTAATAACAAGGATGTAACAAAGCGGCAAATAGCAGTGGCAACATATCTCATCGATAAGCTAGCCCTTAGGGCTGGAAATGAGAAGGTAAGTTAACAAAGATTCTTCTTTAATTAAAGAGATCCTTCGTTCTATTCATTTTCTCATTGGTTTTGGCTTATAAGAGATCATTACTCCATAAGACCCGCTTCTTACTCATAATAGAACATGTTTCTGGAATTTCAAGCAATTCTCTCACATTTTCCTTTCTTATTTTTATTGTATAGGATGACGATGAGGCAGATACTGTTGGTTGTTGTACATTGAAAGTAGGAAACGTGGAGTGTATTCCTCCAAATAAGTTAAAGGTATACACTTGATCTCAACCTAAACAAAATTGACTGCAGAATGTATCTGCGAGAGTACTAAAATGCCTGGCTTATTGATTTGTTGAAGAAGGTTATTTTTTATTGCATATTATAGTGACTTATGGTATTCGCTTTGGCATTTTCAGTTTGACTTCCTTGGTAAAGACTCTATTCAGTATGTAAACACAGTTGAGGTTGAGCCTCTGGTGTATAAGGCAATTGGGCAGTTCCAAGCAGGTTAGTTAATAATTATGTAGGCTATCTAATCTTATAATTGACCTTTGGAAACTGGATAAATGACTTTTGGTTTCGTCTTCTATCCAGGAAAATCGAAAACCGATGATCTCTTTGATGAGCTAGATACTTCAAAACTCAATACTCATCTTAAGGAGCTTATGGCTGGTCTCACAGCCAAAGTATTCCGTACGTATAATGCATCCATCACATTGGATTTAATGGTATGTTTTCTATTACTCAGTTGTCACAATCCTAATGATATAGGTTTCTTAAGCCGTTTTGGATGATGTTATGACAGTTGAGTAAAGAAACCAGAGACGGTGACGTTCCTGAAAAAGTGGTGGTTTATCAGCAAGCGAACAAGGAGGTAATGACAATTATTCTCTCTGCTATTTTACAGATAAGAGAATATGATCATCTTATTCTTTTTTGTTAGGTTGCTATCATTTGTAACCATCAACGTACTGTCTCGAAATCTCACGGAGCACAAGTGGAGAAGCTGGCTGTGAAAATAGAAGAACTAAGGGTATAACATAAGCAAATCCTAGTTAAATATGATCAAGATACAATTTCAACTTTCTCACTCCCATAATCTTTGTACTTCTCTGCAGGAGCAAATAAAAGAGCTGAATATTGATCTCGACAGGGCTAAGAAAGGAAGAACACCGTTAATGGGATCTGATGGAAAGAGAAAGAGGAACTTAACACCTGAAGCGTAATATCTAAACCTCTCTTCATATACATTATTTATCGCATAAGCATCTCCTTTAAAACAACTCCCTCTTTGGAAAAACAGATTGGAGAAGAAGATAATGCAAACGCAAGGTAAGATCGAGAAGATGGAAAGAGATATGCAAACAAAAGAAGATATGAAAACTGTCGCATTGGGCACATCTAAGATCAACTACATGGATCCTAGGATCACTGTTGCGTGGTGCAAACGACATGATGTCCCCATTGAGAAGGTAATATGTAAAGAGCTTCAACAAAGTAACAGAATTGCAAACACTTGAAATTTACTTGTGTTTTGCTATTGCAGATATTTAACAAGTCTCTTCTGGCTAAGTTCGCTTGGGCAATGGATGTTGATCCTGAGTTCAGATTCTGTTCAAGTACCGATGAATAAATACATGTTCGTTGAGGCCAGTTTCACCTAACTACCATTCACCATACATTTACAGAGATATAGAGAGAAAGAGTTAAAAAGAGAAGAAGAATGATAGCAAGACCCTGTAAAAGAGGTTTCTTCTCTCTTATTAGTAAACCAAAGACTAATCTATGGATGTTTTATAGAAAAACAGTTACAATTTTTTACTCCAATAAATAAATAATTCAGGTTAATAATATTAAGAATTATACATAAAATGGTAGTACCTTTCTTTAATCTATATACTATGGATGATTAATAAGTTTATGCATTAAGTAATGAAAATTTTTAAGTTTTTTTTGTGACAAAATTCATTTTAACCTTTTTTAGTACTTGAAATAACTTTAATAATTTACAAATTAACTTTCAAATGGTTAAAAGTTTTGATGACACATTGTTTCGTATATCTAAATAGTATCTAAATGCTAAATTATCCGTTGATACGTAATTTTATCCCATAAGAATGTGGATATCCAAATGCTAAATTATCTATCGACACGTAAATTTTTCTGATAAAAAATCTTAAGAGCATCCAAACGTTAAATTATTTGATGATACATAATTTTATCGGATAAAAAATTGGATTTCTTTTTATTTCTGATTTTATCCCCTATTTTATTTACTTAAATATGCTTCACAATTTAGTAAATTAACCGATGAGTCAATGTTTAATCAATTTTTTCATCTTAAACCCAAAAATTAAGGGGATTTTGGCAATTAAAAAGTTTACGGTAATAAGAGTGAAAAAAATTGTCTATGGCGGTAAGATTAAACGATTTGGCGCGACTCAATACGACGTCGTAACGAAAACAAAACCCTCAAGGGGTGAACTCTCTAATCTAAAGAGAGTCTCCTTATGCCTTAGTCTCCTCGTCCTTAAAACGATAGAAACCATCGAAGCAGAAGAGAAGAGAGAACAGAGAGACGGAGGAGAGAGATAGGCTTCGCTAGACAATTTCTTCAATCTCTGGAAGAAGGTAGCTTCTTCAATCCAACGTCAAATCTCTGAAATTTGATTGTATTAAGCTTAATTTGCATCATTACCCAGTTATAGCACAAATTAGGGTTTCACATACGTAATTGGGGATTTGATATTTCAACTACACTGGATTCTTCAAATGTTGGTTCTTTGCTTTAAGATTCTCTATTTATGAATCTCAGTACTTCATTCTCTGTAGTGTAATCATTTTGTTGCTTGTAGTTGTAAACTTGTAATGGTGTTTGTTTGCCTTTCCTTGGGAAACTCTGACATTTCTTTGTGGTTTGTTTTGTGTCTTGGTCAGAAGTTGGTCTGAGCCTTCATCAACGTTGTTCTTTCGGGAATGGGCACTGAAACAGTTTCAAAACCTGTGATGGATAATGGGTCTGGAGACAGTGATGATGACAAGCCTTTAGCGTTCAAGAGGAATAATACAGTGGCTTCTAATTCGAATCAATCTAAATCCAATTCCCAGAGAAGCAAGGCAGTTCCTACCACCAAGGTATCACCTATGAGATCACCTGTGACTAGCCCAAATGGAACCACTCCTTCGAATAAAACTTCTATAGTGAAATCCTCTATGCCATCATCTTCTTCTAAGGCTTCACCAGCAAAGTCACCATTGCGGAATGATATGCCCTCTACTGTTAAGGATAGGAGCCAGTTACAGAAAGATCAGTCTGAATGTAAAATTGAGCATGAGGATTCTGAGGATGATAGACCTTTAAGTTCCATACTATCTGGAAATAAAGGGCCAACCTCTTCGCGGCAGGTTTCTTCACCGCAGCCAGAGAAAAAGAATAATGGTGATCGACCTCTTGATAGAGCAAGCAGAATTATAAAAGACGAGTCAGATGATGAAACTCCAATCTCGTCAATGTTTCGGAAGAAGATTGATAGTGGGATGTCAGGGGGCAACCAGCTCTCCAATGATGAAAAGAAACCTTTGGTTCAAAAGTTGCATCAGAATGGTTCCACAGTTAAGAATGAAGTGCCGAATGGTAAGGTATTAGGTAAGAGACCTCTGGAGAAGAATAGTTCTGCAGATCAATCTTCCTTGAAGAAGGCCAAAATATCAGCTTCACCTACTTCAGTGAAAATGAAACAAGATTCTGTCAAGAAAGAGATAGATGATAAGGGAAGGGTTTTGGTTTCACCAAAAATGAAAGCTAAACAGTTATCTACCAGAGAAGATGGAACTGATGATGATGATGATGATGATGTTCCGATATCCAAGAGATTCAAATCAGATTCCTCCAACAGTAACACATCATCTGCAAAGCCAAAAGCAGTAAAACTAAATTCTACTTCATCAGCTGCAAAGCCAAAAGCGAGAAATGTCGTTTCTCCTAGGTCCAGAGCAATGACCAAAAACACTAAGAAAGTAACGAAGGACTCAAAATATTCCACGTCTTCAAAATCATCACCTTCCTCTGGAGATGGGCAAAAGAAATGGACTACTTTGGTGCACAACGGTGTAATATTTCCACCGCCATACAAGCCTCATGGCATTAAGATTTTGTACAAGGGGAAACCTGTTGACCTAACTATTGAACAAGAAGAGGTTGTCCTCTCCATCCACGTCCTCAATCTTACTGATAAATGTTATATACCCGTTTCTTAATTGATTTTTCGTCCATCTCAATATCTAGAGTGCTTTCGTATGACATTCCAAGAAAGCATTATTATCCATGCTGATGCTATGTTGATGATATACAGGTTGCGACTATGTTTGCAGTGATGAGAGAGACAGATTATTATACTAAACCTCAATTTCGGGAGAATTTCTGGAATGACTGGCGAAGACTGCTTGGCAAGAAACATGTGATACAGAAGTTGGATGATTGTGACTTTACTCCCATATATGAGTGGCATTTGGAAGAGAAAGAGAAGAAGAAACAAATGAGCACAGAGGTAATTAAAAAAGAGAATTTTAAGTGTAATGGCTGACTATATTGGTGTCCCAGACCTATTTTTCTTTTTGTTAAAATTTTTCAAGGTGAGACTTATATCATAGTTTAATTGATGTGGTACAGGAGAAAAAAGCTTTGAAAGAGGAGAAAATGAAGCAAGAGGAGAAATATATGTGGGCTGTTGTTGATGGTGTCAAAGAGAAGGTAAATCTTCCCATAACGTTGTCATTTTCCCCAAAAGGGAGTTCCTCACTCAACTTCTGTTTATCTTTCAGATTGGTAATTTCAGAGTGGAACCGCCTGGCCTTTTCAGAGGCCGTGGAGAACATCCCAAGGTTAGTCATGTCTCCCAGAGACTAATTTTTGTAAACAACATACCTTGACGTTGCGGGTTTGGGTGGATTCAGTTGAGGCATGGTCTATTCTGTAATCTCTTTTAAAACCATCTACTGTCCGTCTTTCAGATGGGAAAACTAAAGAAGCGTATCCATCCATGCGAGATCACCTTAAATATCGGGAAAGGTGCTCCTATTCCAGAATGTCCAATTGCTGGTGAAAGGTCTTGTTTTTCCGTGATTTTCCTCTTAAATTTAAAAGCATCATATAATGATCTTTACTAAGCCATGGGAGCTGTGTGACTTTTCAGATGGAAAGAAGTAAAGCATGATAACACAGTCACCTGGCTAGCTTTCTGGGCTGATCCTATTAACCCAAAAGAATTCAAGTATGTATTTTTGGGAGCTGGCAGTTCTCTGAAAGGGCTGAGCGACAAAGAGAAGTACGAGAAAGCTAGGAATCTTACGGTAAGCAGCTTTCATTTTTATGAATCATGCTTACTCTTTCATTGTTTCTCGTTTTTAGCAATCGATTTGTTTTGACTGCAGGATCATATAGATAATATAAGAACAACATACACCAAGAATTTTACTGCCAAGGATGTTAAAATGAGGCAAATTGCTGTGGCGACATATCTCATTGATAAATTGGCGCTTAGGGCTGGAAATGAGAAGGTAGTTTTTGAACTAGTATATTGCAAGTTTAATGTAAAAGCAAATGATTTCTAACAGATAAATGGCTCGCAAACAACAAAATTTCTGAAGAAATCTCATATTTTCATTTTTTTTTGATTTGGTAGGATGATGATGAGGCCGACACTGTTGGTTGTTGTACTTTAAAAGTTGGAAATGTGGAGTGTATTCCTCCAAATAAAATAAAGGTATTAATTTCATCCTTAAAGTTTTACACTTGTCAAAGTGGATAACATGTGTTTAATCCTGGGCAGAAGACTTATAATCTCACACATTTCCCTCTTTCTAGTTTGATTTTCTTGGTAAGGATTCAATCCAGTATGTGAACACAGTCGAGGTTGAGCCTCTTGTTTACAAGGCCATTGGACAGTTCCAGGCGGGTGAGATATGGACTTGACATTGTATATCACAAATTATTTTACTGTTGTGACTGATTCAAATAACTTGCTTTTTTTTTTCCCCATCCAGGAAAATCCAAAACAGATGATCTTTTTGATGAGTTAGACACAAGTAAACTGAATGCTCATTTGAAGGAACTTGTGCCTGGTCTCACAGCTAAAGTATTCCGTACATATAATGCTTCCATCACTTTGGATGAAATGGTATGTTCAAAATCTTAGATCTTCTGGTTTCACATTAGATTTATGCTGCTATACAATTTAGTCATAGAAACCCAATTACAAGTATATATATTTCTTTACATTTTTTCACAACTTTGTTCCGTTTTGATGTGTGTAACAGCTGAGTCAAGAAACCAAAGATGGCGATGTTACTCAAAAAATAGTAGTTTATCAGAAAGCAAATAAGGAGGTAAAAGATTTGTTCATCCTCCTGGTGATTTCTTGTTTGGTACATAACCATGTGGCAGATTCATGAAATACTGGTTCACACTCTTTCAGGTTGCCATAATCTGCAATCATCAGCGTACTGTATCAAAGACACATGGTGCGCAAATTGAAAAATTGACTGCGAGAATAGAAGAACTCAAGGTACAAATCCTGTATAAACTCTTGAAAACTTTTTTGAAGTTCTCTGCTTTTCATCTGGATTCATTTAAAATGCCCTTCCGTTTGTTTGTTTTTTCTAAATCTGTAGGAGGTTCTTAAAGAGCTCAAAACTAATCTTGACCGGGCTAAAAAGGGAAAACCACCATTGGAAGGTTCTGATGGAAAGAAGATTAGAAGCTTAGAACCAAACGCGTAAAATAACTTTCCCTCTTACTTCTCAAAAGACTTCTCTAGATATCTATCTCGTTTTGAAGATCTACGTCCTTTGAATGCAGGTGGGAGAAGAAGATTGCTCAACAGAGTGCTAAGATCGAGAAAATGGAACGAGACATGCATACAAAAGAGGACTTGAAAACAGTGGCACTGGGCACGTCTAAGATCAACTACCTGGATCCTAGAATCACAGTTGCATGGTGCAAACGTCATGAAGTACCAATCGAAAAGGTAAAACTCTCAGGATGGGTCCCTTCTGAAGAAAAGAAACAAGTTTTTTCTTACCAACTCAGAAAATTGTTTCTTGTTATAGATATTCACCAAGTCTCTTTTGGAGAAGTTTGCGTGGGCAATGGATGTAGAACCCGAGTACAGATTCTCGCGCCGTTAGGTATAGAGAAGCTCTTCTCGGATGGAGCAAGTATTGGAGGGCAAAAGAGCTGAATGAGATAAGAGCAAAGAGAAAACCGGCCTTTCTTCTATTCATCTTCCTCCCTTGTTTAGAATTTTATTACCTTAGTGAGTAAAAAACATGAACATGTCAAGCTGTTTCATTAGTGTCTTTTTTAACATTACTATGACTCAAATGTTATGTTATTTGTAACATTACTATGATTAAAGAAATAGAAAATCCGAAGAAGAACAAAAACACTGTTCCCTCTGTTTGTCGTAAGATGTTTTAGCAAAAAAAATGTTTGCAAATGTGAAGTATTTCTCGTTTATCATTGATTAGAAGGATAATTTGAACATTTTACAATTTTATTATAAAATCATCGCATAGTGTATGTATATTCAATAGATATGAAATATAGAAAGCTTGTTTTGAACTTTAAAACGTGATTATTAAGACAAATCTGAATTAGGGTGTTTGGACTTTCATATTTGAAGAAAAGTTCGGTTTTTGCCTATTATGCCCTCACGAAAATCTCAAAAACTCACACGGATCCAAAATTCAGATTCACCGGATTCGCACGAAGAACATCATCGTCCTCCTCCAAAGAGGAGCTTTCATTTCCAAATCTGTGAGATCTCAGACACTTTCTCCTCTCCCGTATTGTTCGATCGCGTTGAGGTTATTGTACCCTAAATCACGTGTAATACTTATCGTCGCAGATAATTCTCTCACAGATCAGGATCAAACATGGGTTTCCTTATAACAACCCTAATCTTCGTCGTCGTTGGGATAATTGCTTCTCTATGCGTTAGAATCTGCTGCAACAGAGGCCCCTCCACGAATCTGTATGTTTCCTTGCTTTGCAAATTTGATATTTCTGAATCCTTTTAGTAAATTGACAATGTTAGTGAGGGTAATTTGGCTACCTATGATTCAATGGAGTTATGAATCTCTTTAGTTCCACAAGATCGAAAAGCTGCATATCAATAGTTACTCTCTTGGTCTTCTTGGAATTGAGAATTGAACAAGGAAATATAAAAGGCTCAACATTTAGAGGAAACTCCAAATTCTTTGCATTGGTTGCTTGTCGTATTAATATCTTCAACGAGCTTTCGTGATGTAGACATAGTACTGTTGTCACGGTTTCGTTTCTTGTGCTCTGAGAATTTATGGATATGTTATACTTTGAAGTTTGTTGTATCATTCATCAAGCTTCAAGCTCTGTTTATTTAACCTGTCTTCCTTGTTTTCTTCTTGACGGTTTATTACTTTGACTCTCATTCTGTAAGCATGGAGTAAAATATCTCATCTTTGTTTTTCTGATAACAGGCTACATCTTACCTTGGTCATTACTGCGACGGTCTGCTGTTGGATGATGTAAGTTTTTGTTTTGATCATATACTATATCCGTTGCTTTTCTAGCCATTAACTTACATTTTCAGCCTATTTGTTCCTTCTTTGCATTTTCCTCATCTTCAATATTGCTTTTTGTCAAAAAGACCCGTTATTGTTTCCTCTCCGTAATCACTGTTCTCCATAAACATTTAAAATGCAAATCCTACACCAACAAAGTAGTCAACTGCTTCTAGTCATAGTTGAGATTGCTGAAAGTTTCATTATTGAACTCATGATCATTGTCTAGGTTCTTTGTGCATCTGTATATCGAGTTTGATACTATGTTGCTTTGGTCGTATGTTCTTACCTTTTTTTTAATCTCTTGACTATGGTAGGTGGGCAATTGTATATATTGCACAGATGAATCCTCTGATTGTCCCCATTCTAAGCGAAACAGAGTAGATTCCTCTACTCAGACAAGAACAACCTCAAACTAGAAAAAGCATGCGCAAAGTCAGTCGAGTAAAATCCAATCCTTGTGTATCTTCAATCTTTAAACAGTTTTCTTGTTTGTAACTCTTATCTTGAGTGTGTCAACAAATCTAAAAACCTTTTGGCCTCTTTACTATTTTCAAATTTTCTTGAAATCACTTCTCATTCATTCTTCAAAAAACAAAGCTGGATCTCTCCCTTTTGAGATTACTCCAAACACTCCAACAATGTATTGTTAATTTAATAAAAGCTTTTCAAAGTCATAATTTTGATTCTGAACGGTTCTGCATCAATGTGAAACGTCGTCGTTTGTGTGACCCAGAGGTTTAGAGGGTCCACTCGATCTCTTCACCTTTCCTTTGTGAGGAAAAAAACTCTGAACTGTTGATATTTTCTTCGTCGACACTAAAACCCTAAAAAACCCTAAAAAACCCATCTCTTTGTCTCTCTTTCTTCTCTGAAAGCAGAGGAAGTAAACAATGGCGATAATTCCGTTAGCACAGCTTAATGAGCTAACGATTTCTTCATCTTCTTCTTCGTTTCTTACCAAATCGATATCTTCTCATTCGTTGCATAGTAGCTGCATTTGCGCAAGTTCTAGAATCAGTCAATTCCGTGGCGGCTTCTCTAAACGAAGAAGCGATTCAACAAGGTCTAAGTCGATGCGATTGAGGTGTTCCTTCTCTCCGATGGAATCTGCGAGAATTAAGGTGATTGGTGTCGGTGGTGGTGGTAACAATGCCGTTAACCGGATGATTTCAAGCGGTTTACAGGTCACATTTCTCAATCTCTTTCTCTCTACGAAGAAGAAAACCTGGAACTTTTCTCATTTTGGGTTTTGATTGATTAATGGTTTGAATTCTCCTGTGTTCCAGAGTGTTGATTTCTATGCGATAAACACGGATTCGCAAGCTCTGTTACAGTCTTCTGCTGAGAACCCACTTCAAATTGGAGAACTTTTAACTCGTGGGCTTGGTTAGTAGAGTTATACTATTATTTGGTATAGATGTTGTGTGAGTTTTGGCACTTAAAGTAACAAACTTGCGTCTCTGTTACTTGTTTTAATAGGCACTGGTGGAAACCCGCTTCTTGGAGAACAAGCTGCAGAAGAATCAAAAGATGCAATTGCTAATGCTCTTAAAGGATCAGACCTTGTTTTCATAACTGCTGGTATGGGTGGTGGAACAGGGTCTGGTGCTGCACCTGTGGTAGCTCAGATTTCGAAGGATGCTGGTTATTTGACTGTTGGTGTTGTTACCTATCCGTTTAGCTTTGAAGGACGTAAAAGATCTTTGCAGGTAATGTGTGTTGACACCGTTTCTTGTTGAATGGGTTTAAGTTTAAAGTCTTGTTATGGATCTATGCCTGATTTGGTTATTTCCTCTAGGCACTGGAAGCTATTGAAAAGCTCCAAAAGAATGTTGATACCCTTATCGTGATTCCAAATGATCGTCTGCTAGATATTGCTGATGAACAGACGCCACTTCAGGACGCGTTTCTTCTTGCAGATGATGTTTTACGCCAAGGAGTACAAGGAATCTCAGATATTATTACTGTGAGTCTATGTATTGTATAAAGCACATAACAAGTTGGTTGATGAATGCTTATTGATTGATCCCCAAAGATTCTGAGGAAACAGTATATATTTTGTTCTTTTTCAGATACCTGGACTAGTCAATGTAGATTTTGCAGATGTGAAGGCAGTCATGAAAGATTCTGGAACTGCAATGCTCGGGGTAGGTGTTTCTTCCAGCAAAAACCGGGCAGAAGAAGCAGCTGAACAAGCAACTTTGGCTCCATTGATCGGATCATCCATACAATCAGCTACTGGTGTCGTCTACAACATCACTGGTGGAAAAGACATAACTTTGCAGGAAGTGAACCGAGTATCACAGGTACGGTATTTTTGTCTTGGTTTACTCGGCTTTGTTTCAATTGGGTATACACTGTATTATAATGCAGTCTTCTCATGTTTTGGGGGGGTTTTGCAGGTCGTGACAAGTTTGGCAGACCCATCGGCCAACATCATATTTGGAGCTGTTGTGGATGATCGCTACACCGGAGAGATTCATGTAACGATAATCGCCACAGGCTTCTCTCAGTCATTCCAGAAGACACTTCTGACTGATCCAAGAGCAGCTAAACTCCTTGACAAAATGGGATCATCAGGTCAACAAGAGAACAAAGGAATGTCTCTGCCTCACCAGAAGCAGTCTCCATCAACTATCTCTACCAAATCGTCTTCTCCCCGTAGACTTTTCTTCTAGTTTTCTTTTTTTCCTTTTCGGTTTCAAGCATCAAAAATGTAACGATCTTCAGGCTCAAATATCAATTACATTTGATTTTCCTCCAAAATGTCTCTAAATCAGAAACTAACATTTCGATCATTATGCTAACCTAAGGCAAATCCAAAAAGTCATTTGGTAAACCAGTTTTTAGACATTTTAGCTGAAACATGACTTACATTTTAGCTGAAACATGACTTACAGTCACAGGCACAATTAGAATGTCTAAATGATTTCACCATAATGATTGGTTCTAACTGGATGTAGTTTAGACATAATTAGACTGATGAGACATGATTGCAAAGTTTCTCCAGTAACAGATGCATATCAATCTCACAGAGAATGCATAAAAATAGATTCGATGTTTCAAGATTTAAAAGAAAAGGAAAGATTCCAGACTCAAACTTAATCCAAGCTACTAGTCTATAATTTGAGGTGGAATATGGTAACCTGGCCCGATTCTAGTATTACGAGCAGAGATGGAAGAATCAGCCAGATTGACATATCCCTTTTCACCGACATCCGCGAGGTTGACGTGGTTAGGGAACATCATACCAGGAAAGGAGCTAACAGGTACACAAAATGGTTCAGACTTTGAGAGGAAAATGCAGAGATCTCCAATATCTTGAGTGTAAACAGCGTTTCCTTTGTCGTCTAGCTTGAATACCATTAAAGCTTTTGTTTTCAGTTTCGACATACCTCTCCAGACGGCCTTCCTATACCACTTAACCAAAAATGTTTCACCGGTGGTTCTTGACTCCACCAAGTGTTCGCTTTTGTAGCACGAATCCATCAGCTCTTGTTTGGTCTTTGTCAGCTTGGGAAGGTTTTTGAACCGCAATCTTTGAAACGGTTTTTGATTGTGTGTGTGGAGATCCCATGATCCAATGATATGGCCTCCAGATCCGAGTATGCGAAACATCTCATCTTTCTTCGAAAACATGACACGAGAGGAGTAGAAGCAAGGGTTTGCGATTCTGATGTTGATCCACTTGGAGTTACTTTGAGCAGGTCTGCAAAAGCTGAGTTGAGGTCCCAAGAACTTGACAGCCACAACACATTCCTCATCCTCAGGAGAAGATGAGGACAATGACACATTGGTAACGATTTGAGTTTGGCAATGAGGCAGAGTTACGAGGGGAGACAGGGGAATGCGTTTTGGTTCTGTATACGATGCAACCGGGTTTAGATCATCTTGGAGACGCAATATACCGTCTTCCTTCAAAGTAGCTACCCAGCCATGGGATGACCCAATCGTTGCCATTGGAATATCCACCAAATCCATAGCCACCTTCTTTTCCAAACCAGTGTATTCAGATTCATTATGATAGTAAATGAAGAGTTTGCCGAGACCCCTTCCACAAGGATCAGCGTCAATGACAGTACAAGGAGGGGTTTGCAATTTGGAAGTTGAGAAGCCATTAGAGAGAGGAGGAGAGGATCTTACCAACCCAGGTTTGCTCTGAAAGCAGAGCTTCAAGGGCTGGTTGAGAAGCAGAGACATGAGTAATGTTCTTAAGCGAAAAGCAAGAGATTAAAGAAAAAACCCTAAATGAAGAAATGATGATATTCTCCATCTAAAACCGTGAATTAATACAGAGAGGAAAGGACTTGCCCAACAAGTTTCCCACCTCTAAATCAATTATGGTCATACACAATCTTAATTGGAATCTACATTAAATATGGTCAAACTTTCCCTTAACCTCTTAATTGGGTGCGCACCAAGTTTTCTCCAAATTGGCAAGACTCAAATTCCAAAACGATGACCTTGCAATTTTGTTTACTCCGACTAAAAGCATGATCCTTTTCTTGTGTATCAATCAATCAGTAGGGTTTTAAAAAATTCCATGGAGGCTCTTCTTTCACAATTTTTCTTTTTGTAAAAGTAGCATTACAAACAAAAGAGAAGGAAAAAAAAAAAAAAAAGCTTTTTTTAAGACACAAAGATTCTACTCAAACGGACCCTTGAGTAGAGATCTCTTTGGCAACACATGGATTGTAGATTCTTTTGCATTTTTACAACCTATACACCGATGATTTTGGGTAGCTTTCTTGCTCTGCAATGAGAAGAAGGAACCAGTTTCTGTATTCACTTGCGTCTCACAGGAAATAATCAGGTGCAGGTTTCTTGGCTAGAGCTCCTCTCGATTCCTGCATCCATAGTCATGTTATGTCTCACAAATCAAACCAGAATTTGGACATGAAGTTAGATAGGTCAGGATCTTACTTGTGGGGCTGCATCGAAGACACGAAACTCTTTGTTTAGATTCTCATCGAGCTCTAGAATTGCAGCTACATTACCGCATCTGGACCACATTCAAACACAAGTAACATGAACGCTCAAGGCAAAGGAATCAAGATCATGTGTAAGGTTGTGAGTATCTATCTAATTAATTACCTATAACAGTAATTTGGGGCAGACCAAACAGTGACTATCTGGCTATTGAACATCCATTTGTAACCTTCCATCACTAGCTGATGAGCTCGACATATGTAATCAATGTTGTTTGAGTGGTTAAAAGACGTAACAACACTGCCGCCGAAAAGGAATCCGGCACCACGGGGACTCAATCCCCAACCATCGACAATATCTTCTGGATCAGACCATAAAAGATCACACATAGCACCATCATGTGGTACTTCTTGCTTTCGATCAATAGCCCTGATCTGCCACAAGATATGTATGAAGTGATTAGTCAGTTATATCCTTATAGCTAGAAACCTTATGATTGTATTATCACTGTCTCAACCTGGTCTAGAGTCATAATAGCTGGAGAGAGACCTCCATGAACACAAAATATCTTGTTCTCGACAAGAGCTGAAAGACTTAGACAAATAAAAGATAGGAAGTTTCCATTACATTAACCGAAATAATATCTACTCGGAACTCCAAAACAAAAGCAGAAAAAGGGTGTATACCTCAAGTAGTCAAAGATATCTGTGCAGTATCTCCAAACATTTACAGAGCCATATTTACGCAGACACTCATCATAAAATCCATATACCTACTAAAACCAGACTCTTAAGTAGTCTGAAATTATAAACACGCACCAAAGTTTTCTAAAAAAGACTCCACTCACCTGCGTAATCTGCCGGCTCTCGTGGTTCCCTCTAATGAGAGTTATACGGTCTGGATATCTAACCTGAGAATGTAGAAAGTAACCAAAATTGAGGGATCCTAGAACCCATTTGCAGAGAAGACCATCCAATTCATTCATTTCTTTGCACAAACCGAAGTAAACCACCGTTGGGCTATTTATAATTACCTTGAGAGCTAGAAGAAGTAGAAATGTCTCAACCGAATAAAAACCTCGGTCAACAAAATCTCCAAGAAACAAATAATTGGTCTTAGGGCAATCACCCCCAACTTTGAAAAGCTCTTTCATGTCATAGAACTGTCCATGAATGTCGCCACATATCTAAATCCATAAAACAAAACAAAATCTAAGGATAATCAACTAGCAAGACATTCTCCATGAAATCTTCAGACTTGTAAACATAGGAACCAAAAATCATACACAAATTCAAAAACCAATATCAAACAATGCATCCACAAAACCCTAATTTAAACCATATCATTTCTAAATTCGGAATCCAATCTAACTACAACAGTTCAGAGTCACAATTATGCACAAAATTCAACAACCCCAAATTCAATTTTCGTCAGATTCCTCAACTCACAAGCTTTGACTTTCATGGGTTCTCTCCAAAACTCAATCTTCAAAGATAGGCAGAGATAAAATCTGAAACTTGAATCGAGGAAAAGAACTTACAGTGACAGGAGCATCGACTCTTTGAACATTGCTCTCTTCAACTAGAATCTCCATAGCTTTAAGACAAAGAGCCTTCACTTCTGATTCCTTCAAAGCCTCGCAGCGTTTAAGCTGCTCTATTTGCTTGTCTAGGTCTGACATTTTCCTCTGTTCCTTTCTCTTCACAGACAATGAGACAACTAATGGAAACAACAAAAAAAACCTAATTTGATAATCAGACGCAAAATTTACGAAGACCTTTAGAAAATCTGCATTAAAAAGAAGAAGCAAAAAGTCGTGTTCTTCTTCTTCTTCCCCAGGAGAGGCTTTGCTCCTCTCCGAAGGGGTGTTTTCTCCCCCAAACTCTCTGTCTTTCTTTTTTTTCTCTCTCTCTCTCTTTCTCAGTCTCTCTCTGTTTTTATATTTTGTTTTGAATTCGGTCCTTATATTTTTGATTAAATTCAAACTTTGCCGCGAATATTTTTAAGACCACATTGTTAGCCCCAATCCCTTTATTTGGGCCAGACTACGTCCGTTAGATTCGACTATTGGGCCATCAATAACATATTAACTAGGCTTGAAATTTACTTAACGGCAGATTCAAAGCTAGTGCGACTCGAAAAGAACGAATCAATTAATGGCTGAAATGAGTTGACAATACCTTAATTGAAATGTAATCATATCTGAAATGAAGTAGTTCGCTTAATTTACTTATTTTGATTATCATCGTCGGGTTATTATTGTAGTGCATGACTGATGTAGCAATGAACATATTTTCTGATAGGAGTTTTGCGCACATCCACCACGGATAAAGCACCAAGGCCAAAGTCCAAGAGTCCAAAGTAGCCTAATTTGGCTATGTAAGTTAAACTGAGGTATTGTGTGACAAATACAATGTCAGTTTTGTTGAGAAATTTAGTTTATGTGACGTTGTTGTTATATACACTACTTACATGCATAAAATAAAAGCTAATATAAAGAAACTATGATCGAAAACTATTAAAAAAAAAAAAAGAGATTTAAGTAGAAAGAAAAGTAGTTCAACTGATCAAGAATGACATTTATAAACAGTGGTAGTAAACTTGATTATCTATGTTGTAAATATTGGAGAAAGAAAGTAAATTATAGGTCAAAGTCAAAGGAAATAAAGCAAAAGAGTAAAGGGAATGTTGAGGATCGAAGAAAAGACCCTTTACTTTTTGACCTAATCAAAAAGACTTCCTATTTGTTTTATTTTTAGATTGCATTGGAAAACAACAGTTTTCTTGAAGTTTGATGAGCATTTAATTTTCAGTTAAGAGTAAAACAAAATCGTAATGCGCAAGAAGATGAGCCATACATAATTGGTGGTCGATGTCTTCGGGTAAGAAACATGGTTTTGTGTGTGTGTGTGTGTGAGTGTGAGTGTGTGTGTGTGTTAAACTGCGAGTTACTAAAATAATCAACGTTTGCAACCTTCAAAAACTATCAATTGAACCATCTCGCTTTAACCGGACACTAACAGTAGATGATGCGATCCAAAACTTAAACATTATTAAGACTAGAGAACAAATAAGTATAACTCCTCAGCCCTTGATGATGTTAGTAGGAAGCCGCATGCCTTCATGGGAGACCAAAAAAAATACTAGTATTATTACTATATTTAGTGCAAAGACATTAATTGAATACTGAATACTCGATAGGTGCGTAATCTAATATTTTCTCCCCTAACTAACCGTTAATCGTTTTGTTGTCTAATAATGAGCAAGAGTTCATTACAAATAAGTTATCCAATAATCACAAGCTCACATAGACTATTATATAGGTTGATGCTCGTTTAGCATTTGATACATTATTATTTTCATTACTAATCAATAATCTTGAGGTCAAATAATGTTCTAGGAGACGGTTTTAAAATTTGTGGATTATATTGTTTGAATTTGGTTACTTCATTGCTACAAAAAATATATTGTAGTTCTTGATCACTTTCTCTACTTTTTGTTTTCTTTTTCAACTATTGAAGTATATATACTATATATGACTATATTGATATGATTTTATATGCTACTAAATATTTAAATGATTCATTTCTTGAATTTTGACATATATCATACATGTCGTTCTTGGGTTAGTCTAATTTGAAAGTTAGACATCATACATATCCAGTTAAATTAAAGACAAATAACTAAAGAGCACATATTGGGGCCTAGTGTTACGTGAAACAGCGAGGATCACGGTAACTATATTATGTGAAAAGACTCAAAAACTATATTAATAAAACAGACTTCCTGGTCTTCTGGTTATTAATCCAATTTGCTTTCCACGTTAGGGACATTATAAATTACACATTATATATAAGAATATTACCATGAAAATAGAAGGAAAAAAATCTGAGAAGCAACTTAGTAAGAAACAAACCTTTTTTTTTGTCCAAACAAACAAATGCGATTTTTGAACATTTTAGATGATTTATGAACATTTTGTTTGACTTTTGCGTGACAAGTTGTTTTTCATATATCATGTTATATTTCTAAGTAAAGTTTTTCTACTTTTTAGATTAGATTTTAAAAATCTAAATCTGTATATGTTTTATACTGGCCAACAGAAAGTATAAGTATTTCAGTTAGTAGTTGTGGCAGAATTAGGTATACACGAGAAACCATGGTTTCATCTGAGATTATTAAATCATATATATCAACGATAACTAACGGTAAAAATCGTTACACGAGTATACCTAATCTAGCTAGGTTGAGTTTATATTTGACTTTAATTCATTGGTCTATGCAATTAAGTATCTAAATAAAAAAATCATCTTAGTCTCATCCATGTCTCCGAAGTCCAAATAATCTCATTTTATAGCTAGCTGATAATATATTAACTAAAGATATCCTAAACTTTTTTTAAAAAAATGGTTTGACACATAATAAAAATTTAAAGATATGTAACTTTAACAACCATTAATAATTAAAGGTCTATAATATTAAAACTATAAAAGGTAATTATGACAATAATCAGTAACAATAAATTAATTTTATATAGGCCGAGGAATTATTCATGTATGAATATTATATTCGTGACCAACTCGTATAATTGTGAGAATCTCGTTACTTGAAAGTTTGTAGTCATTGATAAATCCAAATCCCAATTAAGTATCACATATCATTAGTCAATAATCTCCTTTCGCTTCTCATTACCCTTTTTGTAGCTCATTTTATAATTGTTAAAATGTGCCAAAAAGAAAGATGAGTTTGTTACGTAATTAATTAGGTAATTTAGAGAAGAATACATAAAACAAATATAGCAAGAGAGAAAGATAGGAATTAACAACGGCATAAAAAACGATAAAAACCTAAGAAGAGCAATTTAATCATAAAAAAGGGGTTTAAACATCGACATTAAGTGGAAATAACAAATTTCAATGACTGTGAATTTAGGGAAACAAGAATGACAACAACCAAAAAATATTGAAATTTTCAAGACTTTTACATCTGAAGAAAATATAAAAGTCTAAGAATACCGCAAACTTTGGGCTTAGTGTAAAAGAAAAACTAGTAACCCTCCTAAACCTGAAGTTTGTTATTTTATAAAGTTTAATTTGGTGGTTATTTTGGGAATTAAATATCTAATGTACTACTAATTACCCAAAGATCTTGATTAGATAGTAGAAGTATATAGAACAGTATGACTTTCTTTTCACGACTATTGTGGCATGCTAATGAAAGTTTGGTTGTTGGCTTAATATAAGATATATGGGACCCACTTGTATCTTTTATTCTTTGTATATCTTTTGCTAATTATTCTTTTTCATCTAACATCATATATTCATATCACCAATGAAATTCATGCAATACCTATCCGTATACATGTAACAATCGTCTTAGAAAGAAAAAAAGTGACATTTTCCCATATTTAAAAACATCCATTAGTTAAACTTCAATTAAATGACTAGAAAAGCCTTAAAGTACTAATGATTGTAGATTAAGATATTCAATTTTTATTTTATTTTCGTTACTAATGATCGTAGATTGTAGATTACGAGCATAAAGAAGTGTGTTTACTGTTACGAAAAATTAAATCTGAATCTAACCTTTTCAACCCAAAAGTGTAAGAACAAGCAAATTAAGGAAATCTGAAGTCAACATTTCAGTAAGATTAATACGTACTAAACCCGTCTCAACCTCAGAGATCTCAAATCTAAAACTTGTAAAAAAAATGGGATGCCAAAATCATGTTTGGAGGAAAAATAATGAAATAATAACATCTAGTTTTAGGATAGAGATGATGAAAATGTAGAGAAATGGATAGAGAGTAAAAAAAACCGGCAACATGATGAAGAAACTAGTCTCTTTTACTATATTGCTTCACCTCTCTGTTCCATTGGATTCCATGAATTTTCGGCGTCAATCTCGTGCCTTACCCACTCTTATTCCTCCTATATGCTACTTTTATATTTTCTCAATATAGACTATTTATGGAGATTTAAACCTTAATACTTAAGCTAGCAAAAAAAAAGGAGAACCACAGATGAATATGCCATGTAAGAAGAACCACGATAATTAGTTACGGATGAGTTGGTAATTTGGTATATATATTGACAATTAGAATTGCTCGTAAAAGTTTAATTATGCATACACCTTATTTTGGATCACTGACCTTACGTTCGATCGGTGTGATTATTTAACTATACAATGCCTTTAAGGCTTTAAATATTATTCGACCATTTCATCGTATAGAAACCAGGAATCAATATAAAAAAAAGATCTAAAATTTTAATGCATCGTCATGCCACATTTTTGGGCTAGTTGATAAAGATTGGCTGACAATGGTTAGGACCAATACTTGGGATATGAATGAAACTTTATTGGATAGAAAGCAATGGATGAAGAATTTTTGAAACATGCATGAATCTAACTAAGATCGTATCATAGCTTTAATACTCCTTATGTCCCCTCGGGTGGTAGCCTATGGAAACACAATCATTTTCCTTTTGATTTTTCTCATCATGATTGTTTTAAGCCAACCAATAGGTTCTTACTCTTAAGACTCATTAATTAACCCTAACCTTATAATGCTATTAATAATCTCATAACTAATTTTTTTTTTGTACCATGCATATTTGTTATATATTCTCATTCATCATACTCATTACATAATCTTAACATGCATATTACTACACTAAGATTAAGGAACTACTATCCACTGATCTAATTACCCGCGATGAGATATGATTGACGAGTCAACAAACAACACATTTCACTAATTACGATCGAGTATCCCATTCAAATTTGAATCCAGGGCATGATGTAGAAACAACCAACCAAAATTGTTTCCACAACTTACTTAAATTTTTCTTATATATATATCTCAATCCCAAAAAATGAAAATAAATTAATTAATAAAATTACATCAAAATGAAATTAAAAATACCAATATTCCCTTTAAAATTATATATTACCATGAAAACACCAAACTAATCAAATCTCAAAACTAGTGCTGCTTTATAGAAAAGTAAAGTTAACACATTATGATATATCAAATTTAATGTACTTATGTACAAATGCTATTTTGATATAAAAAATTATTAACAATTGCGATAATACTTAACAGAAATGTCATTTTAAGATATTCTCATTTTAAATCACAACCTCAAAAATACTTGACAAAAAAAATATCACATCAGATATTGAAAATTATACGTGTACATCATATATTGATTATTGTGTACATCATATATATATGACCACCATATATTGTTCAACTCTTTACTCCAATTAGCCCTACACAAAATGTGGTTGACAAAATAAAAACAACCTACAGTGCACAAAATGACAAACCATGTATATATACTATAACATGTGACACAAGTACACCATATAATTGTATTTTGTTTTTTGGGAAACAAACATAATGATGCGTTGTTTTTGCATGAATAATCAGTATATACAAAATATGTACGCAATGGCACATTTAATAATATGTTTCCCCATTCAACTAAATTCATACATTTATCATTTCATCTCTTTGTCCTCTTTTCCTATATATATGTGTCGTCTCCTCGAGCTTGTCTCATTCACAAAAAGAAGGTGTAGAGAAAGTTAAAGAGAGAAGGAGAGATCCATAGAGAAAGAGAAAGAGAATGGGTTCTAAGGGAGACAACGTTGCTGTATGTAACATGAAGCTCGAGAGACTTCTCAGCATGAAAGGTGGCAAAGGACAAGACAGCTACGCCAATAACTCTCAAGCTCAGGTCTGTACATCTTATTTTTTTTTTCTAATTACTTAAAAGTTCCATTAAAAAGCCTTCTTATTATTCTATTTTCTATATCTCGAGTGATAAATTTGGGAATTTTAAGTGAAGGGACTGTGCTCAAGATTGGCAAGATCTGTTTTTAAAATTTCATTTCTTCGTAAGTGTATTTTCGTTACGATAAGATTTAGTTATCAAGAGGACTATTTAAATCGAATAATTTACTCTTCTATTTCGTATTTTAGATAATTACTCTGATTTGATTTGGTTTAGATTGTATTGATTTCCTAAATAATAAATCGCAAAAAAAAGAAGCTATTTTGTTGAGACTAATAAGATCACCGACTCAGCGTCTACGTGCATGGGAATGTATATATGTAGTAAATCACGAGAAAAAAAAGATATCGACAATATAGACTCATGAAAAGATAAATATTTAACATATGCAGGCAATGCATGCACGGTCCATGCTTCACCTCCTAGAGGAAACACTTGAAAATGTTCACCTCAACTCCTCCGCCAGTCCGCCACCGTTCACGGCGGTTGATCTTGGCTGTTCCTCCGGCGCAAATACTGTCCACATAATCGATTTCATAGTCAAACATATCTCTAAGAGGTTTGATGCTGCCGGAATCGACCCTCCGGAGTTCACAGCTTTCTTCTCCGATCTCCCAAGCAACGACTTCAACACGCTTTTCCAGCTTCTTCCACCACTTGTCTCTAACACTTGCATGGAGGAGTGTCTTGCTGCCGACGGGAACCGCTCCTACTTCGTTGCTGGTGTTCCCGGATCGTTTTACCGGCGACTTTTTCCAGCGAGAACCATTGACTTTTTCCACTCTGCCTTCTCCTTGCATTGGCTCTCTCAGGTACACACTCTCTACGTAACGTTGTAAAGTATGCTTGGTCACTTTATTACACGTGTCAAGTGTCATGGTGCTTGGTTTTTCTGCTTCAGAGCAACATTTATTTTTATACTTTGTGAACTCGTAATTTTTTTTTAAGCTTTAAATTTTTTAAATTTCATTTTTAAACCAAAATAAAGAACTTGTAATTTTTTTTTTCAAACTAGTATTAACCAAAATATCAAAAAACCAAAAACACGTGATAATATATATATTAAGAAGTGGAAAATGTGGTAGGTGCCGGAAAGTGTGACGGATAGGAGATCGGCGGCGTACAATAGAGGGAGAGTTTTCATACACGGTGCCGGAGAGAAGACAACAACGGCATACAAACGGCAGTTTCAGGCCGACTTAGCGGAGTTTTTGAGGGCAAGAGCGGCGGAGGTTAAGAGAGGTGGGGCCATGTTCCTGGTCTGTCTTGGTCGTACCTCTGTGGATCCCACCGACCAGGGTGGTGCCGGTCTACTCTTCGGCACTCATTTTCAGGACGCTTGGGACGACCTTGTCCGCGAGGTACAACCTTAATTAATTTTACTCGTTATTCGTCCCCTAAGTAATTAATTAATCTTATAACTCTAAATCATTAACCTTGAGCTCTAAATTTATACTACTATTAACCCTTGCCCTTTTCGCTTTTATGAATTAACTGCTAGAAATGAGGAAATATAACTTATTTATAACTCTAGGATAGATATCTACATTTGACCCAAATTGGAAATGTCGCTAACCTTTTAGCTTTCTCTAAGAAAATAAACCATTTTCTAAGAAAACTACAGCATAAACCAGAATATACAAACTTTTACTCGTAAAGTCATCAAACCTAGTAGGCTAGTACACTTTTACATTGACACTCGTATTCAATGTAATCCACTATTTCTTGAAATTAAGCTTTTCTTAACAAGACTGTATATATTTTTAGAAATCAAACCTATAGTAACAACAGGTCCGGCTCTTGGGAGGTGTTGAGTGTGCTAGTGCACCGGGTCCCACTTCTTTATTCAGTTTTTTCTTTATATTTTAGGGTCCAAATTTTCAAATAATTATAAAATAGGGTCTAGTTTTTAAATATTTAGAGTTTTAGGTAAAGAAATTTGGAGCATAACACAAGGTCCAATAATTTATTGGGCCGGCCCTGAGTAACAATATATAGTTATGTTATTAAGTATATATAGGACCACCATGATAAATTAATTTTGTTTATCAAATGTAGTATAGTAGTTTTGTGCATATGTTTAAATGTTATCCACAAGTTTCTTGAAATGAAGTTTAACGACAAAATATATTTTTTCTTAAACAAATTATTATCTGTAAATCCATATAGAACGAAACAGAAAATGATTGTGGTGGCTTTAAGACCACGTTAGTGTACATTCTCATCACTCCTCGTATTAGATGTAACAATCAATATCCTACCCGTGGGATTGTCCTTATCGATCATAAATGAAAATGAACCATCCATCGCTACGGTATCATTTTATACGTCAGGAAAAAATGGACATGATGACCTTGTAGAGACAAAATCGGCAGGCCATATTATTGAAGTACGGTAGAAAAAGAAGACATACAAAAAGTTATAACAAGAATTGTTACGTTGCTTTCTAACATAATCATTTTAATCCGTTAGATAAAAGTCATACCAGAAAGTAAAGTTTACATGTGTTGAAAGTCATTTAAATTTATAATATATACTCAGATAATCATATAAAAGTTAGTGTGAATCAAAGTATTTATACAATATAATTTATTTTAAAAATAACTTAATACATATAAATCCACATATTGAATTACGATAACATGGAAACTGAGGCTAATCATAAAATTATTCAAACTTTTATTTTCTTGCATTCAATGGATTGGACATAATTGACATAAAAAAATTTACTTTTTGTTTTATAGGGTTTGGTAGCAGCAGAGAAACGAGATGGATTCAATATCCCGGTGTACGCACCAAGCTTGCAAGATTTCAAGGAAGTAGTTGACGCCAACGGCTCATTTGCAATTGATAAGCTGGTAGTATACAAAGGAGGGAGTCCACTTGTGGTGAATGAGCCAGACGATGCATCAGAAGTTGGTCGTGCCTTTGCTAGTAGTTGTCGGAGTGTGGCCGGAGTGCTCGTGGAAGCTCACATAGGCGAAGAGCTAAGCAATAAACTGTTCTCACGAGTTGAAAGCCGAGCCACTAGCCATGCCAAAGATGTCTTGGTGAATTTGCAGTTCTTCCACATTGTCGCTTCTTTGTCTTTTACTTAATTAGTACCAAATAATATGAAAAAGAAATATGTTCGTGTGCTTGTTTTAACTTTCCTTTATCTTGTTTATCATGGGGTTTTTATAATGTAAACTAAAATAGATAAAGTCTTTGTACCAAAAAAAATGAAGTCCGTGTTCCATTGAAAAGCCACACTTTAAAATTTAAATATCACACAACAAAAAGATCAAACGTAGACAAGGACATAGGGTCCACGTACGGATCCATTCAAATCAGTTAAAGAAAACGCAAGTGGATATTATATTGAATAAACCACTATTGAAGTGTTTTTATGCATAATAAACGAACACAACATACACCTTATTGCTTCCTAACATAACCACTATTTGGTTCAATTCAATTGTTTCCCGTAATAGTTCAGAAGCCTACGAGCGTGTTGCTTTGAATACAAAAAACCACCGATCATCATGATCAGTAGTACGTCTTGTACTCCTTGATCTCAGCGTAGTTCTTGGCACAATACTCGAACAAGCTCCCATCGAAGCACCGCCTTATGGCTTCTTTAGACAAGAATCCTTCTTCATCACTCGCTAATGCATACAATACACCCCATTCCACTTTGCTCGCTAACCTACATATCCATTAATATACCACTTTCACAAACCAAAAATAGGTCATTACAAAGGGACATGACCACATTCGAGCATTGTAACAAGTATATATACCATCCAAAAAAGTCAAAGGCATCGCGGTTTCCTTCGGTCATGTCCCATAGCTCTCCAAGACTCAACTTGTCTGGTATGGTCCTCGCGTATTTGCTAAACATCAACTCAAGATTCGCTGGTGTATACCTTCCCAAAGCATACAAGAACATATATACAGCTAAATCTCGTTGTCACTCATTCCTATATTTATAGAATATGTTTCGTGGTCACGCAGTTACTTACCTTCCTTCATTGTCATATGTTTTAGAGTCGCTTCCGTGCTTTGCCTTGTGAATGTTGTGAATATATATAGGGAAGAACGGAGACGGTAACCATCCCTGTTCCATCAATCATAAACTTACCAATCATAACTAGGTTCGTTAACTAAATTAAGTTAAACCGAAATATATGTACTGTGTTACCGGGAGAGTAGCATAGCTAAGAGCTATGTTGATACCAGCAGCCAAGATAAGCGACGCGAGTAAATTGAAACCGAGTAACCGGAACCCTGGTGGAATTCAAATTCGTGTTTATGTAAATATACACAAACTAGTAAATGTATAAACCGGTATGTACATAACTATACATATGAAGAGATTGAAGAGTTTACCAGAGAAGGTTTCAAAGGGATAAATGATGCCATTATTGTCCAAATCGAAGAAAGCGACATGTTGCTGAAGAACACTAAGGCCATTATGTCTATGATCTGGTGTTCCTTGTGGGTGTTCCATGTCAGGTGCTTGTAGTGCTCTCGGCAAATCTAAATAATCAAGAATTGTTATGTAACGTATGAGTCACGCATCATTAATATATTTGAATATGTATAAGAGAAGTTTAGGAAGAAGTACAAGGTTTAGGAAGTGTGTCATCCAAGTCACCACGAACACGGCGGTGATAAGTCACCCGAGCGTATGGAGCCACCGTCTCCATTGCGTCTCTCTCCATCCTCTCCATCGACGTCATTGCTCTCTGCTGTCTGCTCTCTCTCAACAGTGAGAATAGAAATTAACAAATTAGGAAGAAGAGAAGATCGAAACATTTTGATGCTCCGTGGCGGACATGCACACACGACAATGCCACCGTTTGCCATCTCTAGCTCCTACTTTCACCTTTACAACGAGTCAAGGACACTTGTCGGTTAAAAGTTGATATAGAAACCAGAACGAGAATTTTGAAACTGAAACGTAACAATGTTTTTACACTAGAACTAGAACCGTACCTAACATAACCAAGCATAATTAAAGCAAAGAAAACAAAATTAACCAAACCAACCAAAATAACAAAAGATTATTTTGTAACAAAAGAATTTAAATTTCCACATAGAAAAGCAAATTATATAATTTTGATTTTAGAGAACCAGAAACCAAATCAAAATCAAATTAATTTCGGCTTTTGTTGGAAGACACTTTTCATAACATTGATACATGTCAATATGTCATAGAACTGAAAGATCATGCCTTGCCTACTTGAGGACGCTATTAAACTTGGACAAAGATAATGAAAGGTCTTTATGGGCTCTCTATCTCAAGGCCCATATAAGCCCTAGAAAAAGGTTGTTTTTTTTAGCGAAGATGATACAACTATCAAAATAACATTAACAAAACACACACACACATACACATTCTAGTACACCATTCTACTCTCAAATGTCTTTTTGTCTTCTTTCAGGTGTTTCATAGAGCCTTTTCTTCCTAAACCAACTCAAACACTGAAAATTACACATCTTTTTCATTTTTTTATTCATCATGGTGAAGCTGGAACTTGATGATCTGCAGCACCAGAAACTGGAGATGAAGCAGCTTCCTCTTTCGAAATGGCAACGTAGTTTGTAGGAGCAGCCGGCCTGTTGAGAGTCTCCCTTCTCCCTGCTTCTTTTGCAGTAGACCTGCTTCCATTCTGGTTTGCATTCAAAGATAAACGCCGGTTATGTGTTCCATTGGCTCCTCCGTTGTTAGCTCGTGGCCCCACCGTTTTCTTAGCACTGACCGGTCTTGCAGGGCTTGGCCTGGTGCTAAAGGCAGATTCTTGCTCTACGTGTGGCTGTTCTTGAACCTTCTTTTGTTCCTGCTCATTAAGACAAAGAGGAGTTTAGGGAGTGACTGACATTCTCGCCTTATCATTAATCGAGTAGAAATGATGAACTTACCCTCAGCCTCCGTTTCTCCTCTTCTCGTTCTTGCCTAAGCATACCGTACTCGTCTAGCATAGCTAGCAGAGGAACACCATCGTAGGCAAAGGACATGCTGTGTTCTTCTTCCCAAGCCCGGGTCTTGGCAACTAATGTGTCAACCATGGCTTTATACATAACAAAAGATCCAATCTTTATAAGATGTGAATACATGAGAGAAGTTTGCAAGTATATGATATATCTTAGTTATTCTACACATACCAGGAATCTTGCTAACCAGAATCCGAGCTTTCTCAGCTCTCTTGAGATTCAAGTGTGCACCTCTGCTTGCGCTGTACCTGTTCTGATCCTGCTCTCAGAAAACAAAACCATGAAAAAGCTCAAGATCCAATTTAAAGTTAATGTCTTATGATGTATCATAGTGAGTGACTGAGAGAAATTATGCATTACCCGATTGTAGTCTTCTAGCCAGCTCTCTTCCTCACAAGCTGACATCCATTTCTCGACTCGGTCCAATATATCTTTTCTACTAAATGCTTCTTCCTTAGCCTTTGATATCTGGCTATCCATGTCTGCCAATAATTCAGTAGGCTCAACGTTTCCAGAATCAATCAGCGACATGATTCTCTCACGAGCAGATTCCGGGTTAACTTCTACATGGGCACGAGCATATATCTCTTCAAGCTCAGATTGCTTCTTGAACGCAATTTCTTTCATTCGGCTAGCTTTCAGCTGGTCAAGCCTATCAACTTCCACCTCAGCCTTCACAAATTTTACATGAATATTAGCAAGCAGTAACTGGTTTCTAAGAGAGGACATAGGAAGATTGATCAATGCAATATAAATTACCTGCTCAATCAAATCACGTGCAAGAGCACCTGGCACAGTGACCTCATCGACTGAAGATGAAATGTTACAGGTAACATGATCAAAAAGCTCTCTTTCCTCATCAGGAGTATCCATCAGATTCCACAGGTCAATTAGCTGAGTAGCCAGCTCTTGAAGCTGCAACAACAAAAGACAAAGATTCATTAATCCAAAAGCGTAATTTATCAGAAACAATTTTAAGCAAATTAACGATGCAGAGTGTCTTTACCTTTTGAAGTCTTTGCTTCTTATCATCTTTAAGAGTCAAGACGGTTTTAGCCAACCTTGAAAGAGTCTCATTGCTAATGCTCTTAGACTGGACACTGGTATCTTCATCTAAGCTCGGATGAACTTCGGTGACGGTGCTTAAGAAATCCAAACCAAGAACAGCACATAGATCATGAACAGTACTCACAAACTCTAACACCTTGCGCAGCCTGTCACTCTGCCAAAACAGAGCAGTTGGTAAGGAAAACATAAGCAACATATCATATACGGAGATTTCTAACTCAATGTTTACCTTCTCTTTCTGGAGCTCTTGGAGTTGGCTCTGGAAATCGTCTAATTTCTTCAGTGACAAATCAGACTCATCGACTATAGGAACCTCATTGCTCAAACCTCCAGCAATATCTCCACATATCTTCTGAATCTGTGATTGTACATCAGAGAACTCTCGGACTCTCTCCTCTTTCTGTTGCCACAGTTGTTCAAGAGCCGGTGCTATTGCAGCAAGTTGTTCTTTAATCGTTCCTGAAGACTTATCCGGCTGCAACAACAGAAGAATCAAGACTTACATCACTTAAAAAACAAAAAACACTTCACTTAGATTTTCTACTACTAAACTTGAGACAAAACTTACAATGCCAACTAAGCTTTTGTCTCCAAGAGACATTGTGAGGCTGGAAAGTTCAGCATTAGCATCTGACAAGGTTTGAAGAAGCTCAGCTCGGGATTTCGCAGCCTGCTCGACTTTTCTCTTGTAAACGTCAAGACACTCTTGCTCTATCTGAAGAAGCAGTTTGTCTCGTTCATCATCACTCTCACCAACTTCATCCCAGATTTCCTTTAGTAAAAAAAAGTTGACGTTACACAAGATTGAGAGTAAAGCCCTAATACTTAGGTGGAGATGGTAGCAAGATTTACCTGCAACTTCTCAAGTAAGGTACCACAAGTAATTTCCCCAAGATGAGGACTTTCAGTATCTGTAACTGCCATTGTTGCGGAATCAGAAGGTTTCCTGCAGAAAATATCAAAAACAAAAACCAATGAGAGACTAAAACTAAACTAAGAATGAATTATACATCGCTCAAATCAGATCTTTCTTCTGCATCAGATTATAATGAAACTGAACTAAGATTACGAAGCTAAGAAAAAACAATAACAAACACCAAAAGATACGCTGTAGATATTCTCAATCAAAGTTAGAATCTTTTTCGGAATCTAAAACCTCTTAATCACTCTAACCAAAGATTAAACTCCACAGACCAAACATTAAGAATCGGAAACAAAAAATTTGACTTACGAAGCTCAAAAACCCTTTTTTCACCATGACACAGAAAGCAAACGAAGTCAAGCTCAGAATGCAATATCTAAAATCCGATCAAGCAGAAGCAAAGCACAGAAAGAAGAAGCAGATCTCTGAACAAAAAAAACAGAATCTTCAAGAGAATCGGACAGCATTGGTGATAAAACCAAAGCAATCAAAACCTTAAGGAACAGACTAAAGACCTCAAAATTGATCAAATCTAACAGTAAAAAGAAAAAGGCATAAACTTTAATTACCGAGATTGACACTTGATTTCTAGGGTTTAAAATGGGTTTCTCTTTATGAACTCTGCTTCTTCTTCTAGATCTGAAGCTTTCTCTGTGACAATACTAACACTATTGAGAGTGAGATAAAATCTTTTTTGCTTAAGGAAAAAAAATCTATCTATGGAGGTGGAAGAGACGGAGAGGTGAGTGTGGGACCCAATCGTTTTTTTTTTTTGAAGTACGATGGAAACTCCAATTAGCAAAATATTCACCCCTAGTTTCCTTCTTTATTTACAAACATGACACTGTTCACAGACAGACTTGTGTCTTTTTTTACTCTTCCTTGACTTGGTTCTTTGCTTGTTTGACCACACAAGTTATTTACTTTTTTTTTTAATTCTTTTCTTTTCTTACAGTGCAATAATATCGTTATAATTCACCACTAGATTCTCGGATGCTTCAATAGTTTTTGGTTTTCTCTAACCAAGTTAACTTATGGTTATTTAAAGCTGTAAATGTTATGTGTAGCTCTACAAAAACATTTACTGTACAACCAAAGTTGTTTACCAGTTTTAGGGACCATATATATATCACTAGATTTATATTATCCAATTACAATATTGTAAATATTTATTATCGCTATCAGTCGAAATTCATATTTGTTTTAAAGTATGATGCAAGAGGATAAAACATTTTTAGGAATTTTGAATTAATATCAAATACAGTTGACAAAGATAAACACATAAATTAATTATCAGATATCTGTAAAGTAAACTGGAATTATAAATGTTAGTTTGAAATACTCAGATCAAACATTGACATCTTTGACATTATAGTCTTGCATTCAAAATAGATGAAAAGTTCTCCGGAGAATTGCTGATTTTGAATAAAATTCTGTTTTCAAATTAGCAGTATCTTCGATATTATTCCTTATTAATAAATCCAATCACTAGTTGGTTAGAAACTTCTTTTTTTTGTATTGAACTGTGTTTATTATTAGTTGGGAAAATGGTGTAAGTACTAGCCTACTCGGATTGGTGAAATTTAATTTACCTTTCCATAATTTAACATGGATCATGAGGAAGTAGTTCGTAAATACAGCTAAGACAAGTAGCAAAAGTGATGAGGTCAGAGGGAAGATTAGTCCATATAGAACCAAACTAGAAAAGACGAAGAGTCTCTTTTTTTTTTTGTCGAAATAAAAAACAAGTCATAGTCAAAATGACTCAATGTTAGTTGGCAAATTCAATATGAAATCGACGTAAATACTTATATCTATACCATCTATATCCAATAAAACACATTGACTATAGAATCAAAAAGTGACCTAAATTACAAAATAAAAAGCAACGTTTCTGTTAATAATTTATTGCACCTATCAATTCAAATATAGTCAAAGTTCTCTTCTTCTGACAAAATCAATCATAATTGTACATCAAAACCAAATTGCTCATACAAAAACAGAACATGCCAATCATACATACATTACCTATATGCTAATCAACGAGTGATGTATTGAATCTCGGCTCGGTCTTTTAACCATTCAAGCACTTTTGCTCCTTCTAAAATCTCTTGTACCTAACCAACCACCAATTCAAGAAGAACCTCTCTCTTTCAGTTATCTTATATAGGCTCAAGAAACTGATAGTGCTTAGATTCACAAGAGAACTAACCTGATCTTTCACACGCTCCTCGTCGAACTCTTGTTTATGTTTCTTGAATTCTGAGATCGAGTTTTCGACCTCTTTAACTAGTTCATCTGTTGAGAACTGCATTCAAGTATTTCGACAATGTTTTTGTTACTAAAAATGTATTGTTTCTTTCTTGGAGACAGAGTATCATGCATATAAATATACCTCTAAGTTTTCGCGCTTGAAGATATCTCCAACAGCTATATTCTGCTTGATTATGTTGGTGATGCTCTCTCTTTGAGTTTCTAGAAACTCATTTACTGCTTTTTGACTTGAAAGAGAAGCCAACTGGTCTTCGTTAAGCTTCATGTTTCCCTGCAGCACCATATTCAACCTTAAGAATCTGAGTGACAGTAAAAGAGAGTAAGAGATCAACAACAGTCACTGAAAACACTTGCCTGAATCTCTAGAAGCCTAGCTCCATAAAACTGTCTTCCTTGTTCCTCAAATAAAGATTGAGGAATCTCTACTTCAACCATCTAAAAAAAAAGAAGCAAATGATGTTTGATCAACGATGTTAATGCTTCAAATGATATATGGAATTAGATGATGACCTTTCGAATCTGCTCAAGGATGGCGTTGTCTGTCGCTTGCTCCTTGGCTTCCTGCTCCATCTCTTGACATCTTTTAGCCAGAGTTTCTTCAACCTGTTTACTTGTTTCATTAGCGAATTACACTGATATAAGACAAAAAAAAAAATTGTATAATTTGTTGAAAATAAAATCCATGTGTTCATTACCTCCTTTAAAGTGGTGCATCCAGGAAGCAATTTATCAGCGAGTGAGTCATCTAATGTTGGTAAATCTCTGTAGAAAAGTTCCTTGCAGTCAACCTTAAGAAAACATACACAATTAGCTGTCCCAAATATGATCTCTTTGTAATCATCTTTTTCTATGTTTGGTATATAGAAAGACGAGCTCACAGTGAATTGAGCACGTTGGCCACGTAGACTTTCTTGTTTCCATGATTCAGGAAACACAAGCGTGAATGACTTTGATTCGCCTGCTCGAATTCCTATGATTGCATCAAGGAATCCAGGAAGTAATCTATTCCCTTCTTCAGTGTCAAAGTGAAAACCTGTTCACACAACCGCCAATCTCAGTATTCATTTGCAAGCAATGATTTCAATGGACTAAGAGATTTCAACCACAAATCTCTGTTGAAATATAACAGTTCTAAAACCTTTGCTTTCAGCATCTGGAATCGCTTGACCCGTTGACCCGTCCTCATCTATAGTTGTAGCAGAAATATCAACAACTGCTAGATCTCCCACCTACACGGTTTTAGGACATAATAAAAAAGCAATTCTAGCAACTATATCATCTTTGCAGAGTTAACTACGAACAAATGAAGCCAGATTCATAGCCAAATTATTTTAAAAAAACTTAAATCTATAATAAGCTATAGTGGATGAACTTAAATGTAACGACTAACGAGGTAAAAGGTCGGTCCTATTTTAACTCAGCAATTAGCAACCTTACACTAGTTTCAGAAAACAATGCAAGGACATGGGGAATTTATGCATTCCTTTACCTGTAGCCCTCGCTCGGTTACAATCTTCAACGCACCAAGAGACTTGTATTTCTGTCTTAGTTGTCTTTCACAAGCTTTTTTTGCATCTATCTCATCGCCTAGTTCTACAACGACCTTCATATTTTTATACCCATCCTCAGGATTCCATTTTAGTTCAGGTACAACATCAACAACCACCTCATAACTAAGGAACAAGAGAAAATCAGAAAAAAAAAAACAAAAAAAACATGTTAAGTTAGTTAGCATCATTACTCCAAAAGATTTTTAGTATATGTGATGAAGAAACAAAAACCTAAGAGTCTTGAGCTTAGAATAAGCCTTCTCCATATCTGGAAAACTGCTTACAATCTGTATCGAGTCTTTTAAAGCCCTTCCAGTCACCTACAAAAACCAAAATCTCATATGCATAATGTTCCAAGACAACAAACACCGAATTTAGATACACCACAAGACTTGTTCTTGCCAAATGGCCAAAACATTATATTAAACCGCGGAAGATTGAAAAACATAAACAAACTAATATAAACATTTGAAAACTTACTGATTCCATGGCGTGAGGAAGTGTTCTCTTTAAGATAGATTCAACAGTTGCTCTCAGAACATATTGCCTCCCAACGAAACCAACAATAATATTCTCTGGAACTCTTGTTTTAGGACGGAATCCAGGCACCTGATTCAAACCAAGTAAAATCACAATCAACAGCAAGCATTACATGGATCAAGTTTCAACATTTCATCTTCATGTAAGATGAATATTAGTTTACCTTTGAGAGTTTCATGAATTCGGTAAGGACTCGTTGGTAACAATCTTCACAGACAATTTCTGGAACTTCCACACTCAATTTCACCTAAATTGAACAGTAAATCAAATTTCAAGTCATGTCAAAACTCAGACCAAACACAATGCTACACATATTCTCCAACAAATAGACAAAAAAAAAATTGAAAGTCTCTTACACTTGAATTCGCCTGTACAGTCTCCGTGACCTTAAGATCAGCTGGAAGTTTGTCTTCCTTTACACTAGTTTCAACCGCTGGAGAAGCCGCCGCGAATAGCCTAAAATTACCACCATGTGACATAAAATCTCCGAAAAATCCAATTTTTCTAGAGACACAAGACATGTCCAAAGGCCTGCTAATTGGTTTCTTCAACCTCCCACCAAACTGTAGCACACTATCTGATTGGAAGAGACGGGAACTAACACGACGTGTAATAGACGGAAGAAACGGATTAATTGCCTTCACCGTCGTAGTCGTGCTGATAACACAGAGCTCCATTTTCGCTCTCTCTTCTTGCTTATACTGAACAGAGCTAATGAATGAAGCGCCACTTCTTCTTGCTTCTACTTTCAGATAAACAGAGTTATCTCCTTAAAACGCTGCGTTTCGACTAATCAACAAATCTCTCTTTAAAACGCTACGTTTCAACTAATTAACAATTATCTCACTAAAACGCCGCGTTTTGAAGCCATATCACATAAATACGCCGCGTTTGTGGCTATATCACATCAAAACGCAGCGTTTTCTAGCTGATAGATAAAGCAACTATTTTCCCGGCTAGTGAGAAGAGAGAGAAGAGAATGGAAGGTGTAGGATCGAGATTGAGCCGGACGTCATCGAGATACAGTGGTCCGGCGGCGACGGCGGTGTTCAGTGGCCGTGTAAGGAAATGGAAGAAGAAGTGGGTACGTGTCTCAACCTCATCCGTCGGTGTTTTCAGAGCATCTAAATCCAACGGTCGTAACAACAGCAACAACAGTAACTCACCACACCATCTACTTCTCCATAAGTGGACTCCACTTACCTCAGCGACGGTTACTGCCTCCGACGCTAATGGTTCCGGTGAGACAGAGGAGTCGCCTAAGCGAAGATTCAGATACGCTCCAGTAAGTTTTTTTTCCCCAAATCATTAAATTAGGGTTTTAGTTGTGTGGGATTAGTGGAAAATGATTGATTTTGTGTAGATTGCGATGCTTGAGCATAGAGAAAAAGTGATTTCTAAGGATTCTGAAATTGAAGAGACTGAAGAATTCGACACTGAATCTCCATTACCTAAAGCTGTTGAGCTAGACATGAACCTAACAGACTCAGACCAAACTAAGGTAAGCTTCATTTAAAACTCAAGCAATGTAATGAAAGTGGTTAGTGTTTGTTCATACTTGTGTTTTATAAACTTACTCTGCAGGAAGCAAAAACTGGTAATTTGAATCTGGGACTGTGTCTGAATTCTGAAGGGACTGAAGAATGAAGAGAATCATATTGATTTGGGATGAGCAACTATAAAATGTGTTCAGCTGTGATGATGTCTTATATTGTATCTTATGCTAGGCGGTTATTCCACTTTGACGTCTTCTAGATCTCTATGTAGTGTGTTTGTAAGTTAGGAAGAAGTTATATAAATGTAAGATTTGAAGCTTTTACCAAGAGTTTGGCTTTGGCTTATGAATTTGTGTAAAAGTTACAGAACCAGGGCTTCCCTGGAAGTACAGAGCATAGTCATGCTACCTTATGGGAATCTTGTTCCTCCAATGAATATGCAAAGAAAGAGAACTATTAACTAAAAAAAGAACTCATGAAGATGTTAAAAACAAAAGCTTAACTCTCGATGTTTTAAGTATTTCAAGCTGCAGACTCTTTGCCGCCTTCTTGATTCTCCACGGCGCAAGTAACACCAACCTCAGCTGGCCTTATAACTCGATCGTACAATGAGTATCCAGACTGCAAATATGGAAGAAAAAAAAACAGTTATAAAATGATGGCAGAGAATCCATGATATTGTGTGGATTTCTAAAAGTTAACATAGGCTTAAGAGTTAAAGCAAGAAAGAGAGCAATCCTTTGAATAGTTTAGTACCTTTAGGACATGAGCAATTGTGCCTTTTGGCTTGGAAGCATCTGGGACTTGGAACACTGCGTTATGTCTGTTTGGATTAAACGGTTCATTTAAAGGATCTTCTTTCACCAAACCAGCTTTTCTAAACACCTGCAGTTTTACATACAAAATTGCATTCTCAGCACCAGTCTTATTATCATTGTTTACCTCAAAAGATATATATAATGGACGTTTTTACCTCAGCTAATTGTTTCTCAGTCATCTCCACTCCTTCTAATAGGTTTTTTAACAGTGGAGTAGCACCAGCCAAATCTTTTGAAGTGTCGATCTTCGAAAAACTCTCTTTGACAACAGAAGAAGCTCTTTCAAGATTATCCGCCACATCCAAAAGGCTCGTTGCAAAGTTCTGCAGCACAACAAAACATATTCAGCACTGGATTATACACAAAGCAAAACGAGTTAATACAAGAAAGAAGAAAAAGGATTCGCGGAGTAGAGAAGTAAACCTGTACAGCGAACTTTTTGGCGCTTTCAGCATTACGGTTAGTCCTGTCCATAAGATTCTGCTGCTCAGCATAAGTGCGAAGAAATTTATCTTTCATTTCCATTATGTCTTTCTGCTGAACCTTCAAAAGATCTTCCTTCTCACTCACAAGCTTCACTAAATCGTCTCTTGACAAATCGTCGAAGTCAATCTCTGCATCTGGAACTCAGAAAAAGAAACTCGTTCAGTATTAGACACAGTAATCTCTCTTTATTCTAAGTCAAAATACATGAATCTTTTGCCTCACCTGTAGCTTTCCCCACCTCCACATTCTCAGAAGTTTCGCCGGTCTTTGGTACTTCGGTGTTACTCTCATTTCCCTTCGGTTCAGCTGAGGAAGAGGAAAAAAAGCCGAACCTTTGAAGAACATTCAAATCTAGAGTTCCATGGTTTCGGAGCGACACTGGAACTGCAACAAGCTGCCATTAAAAAAAATGATCCAAATTAAGTAAATTCACTGTACACAAATCCTAGAATGAGCTTTATCTCAGCTTTCAAATTCACAAGGATTGCCAGAATTTCACATCCAAATTAAGACATATGAAAGAGCAATCAAAACATTAACATTCAGACATACACAATTAAATTCGTGACACTGTAATAAAGAAGACCAGAGCAATAGAATCAGAACATAACAATCTTTTGTTTAGACAAACCCCTTAAACCCTAGCATAAACCCGACGATAAAATCCAGAACGAATTACAAGTAAAATCAGCTTAAAAGCCTAACCTTGTTGGGGGTTCCGTGAACGAGGGAGTGAAATCGGCTTGCAACAATCGGAATCTGATTCCTCTTCGGAGTAACGACGGAGGAGAAAGACGAGCGTAAGCCTGCGCTGCGAGAAACTCTTGATAAAACCCTAGACACCAACATCACGGATGATTCGCGCAATGAATCGAAGAAGAAAAGCAAAAATCGAAACTTTTTTTTATATATTTATTTATGACTCTGAATCCGGCCGACGGAAGTAGAAAGAGGCAAAAAGGTTCTTGGGGAGGAAGCAAAATATTATTTGGGGTTATTTAAAGTTACGAAAATACCCTTAGCGATGCGTTAATGACTCCAAGAACTCAAAATCTTAGAAGCAAATTTTTAATGTACTCTAGTATGATATCCATAATCTGTTTTGATAGAGATCAGTATCTACATTTAGATACTTCTATTGGAGATGTCCTAAAACGCAATTAAAAAAATATATAAACAAAGAAAACCCTTCACATATCCTTGGTGACTCCATAAGTGGTAGAAATAATACAACATTCTTGATCTTTAGAACATCGATTGGCTACAGAAAAAAAAAAAAAAATGTTGTTGAGTATCTAAGAACTTGTGGTTTCGAAATGATTGATGTAAAAAAAAACTATTAAGTGTGTTGGGTGTGGAGAATTGATGAGATTGCGCGGCTAGGATTAATAGAGATACAATTGAAATTGTGAAGCATGTAAGGTTTGTAATCAAAAGGTTTTCACTTTCATAGCGACAGTTAAAAACTTAAAAATGAAAATTACTAATGTCATCGATTCATTTCAAAGTACGGACACATAAAAATAGCACCATGAACAAAAAAAAGTTCAGACAAGCCCTAACGGGTAATCAGTGACAGATCACATCTCTCTTTCTCTACTCGAAGGTGTCATCATCGTCATCAGGAAGTGGCTGACTTGCTGCTGCTGCAAGCTCCGCCTCATGCCTACAAATATATAATCGTTAATTGAAGAAAAGCCTCGAACTCAAACCTTAGCAACAAATTAAAACAAAATTAGTTTTAGAGAACTTACTGCTGCTGAGCAGCCAAGTCGATTTGAACTTCCGGGGGAGCAAGGGCAGGTGATTCCACAAAGTGAAGATTAGCGTCCCTGAGACAAACAAGCAACATCTCAATTTTCATTTTTCCGTTGTTTCACAATAACTACAATGAGGGTTGAATTGATGAATTGTTTCTTACCCGGCGAGCTTTCTAGCAAGGTACAAGAATGGCTTCTCGAAGTTGTAGTTGCTCTTGGCAGATATCTCGTAATACTGGAGGTTCTTCTTCCTGTGGAATGTTACCTGCTTGGCCTTGACTTGCCTGTTCTTCACATCAACTTTATTCCCACAAAGAACAATTGGGATGTTTTCACAAACCCTGCACCATGAAATTTGATGACATTTTCTGTTTAGCAATTTGCCACATACAACAAATGCTAGTTTCTGTGAGTGAGTTCATCATACCTGCAAAGATCACGGTGCCATGTTGGAACATTCTTGTATGTCAGTCGTGCTGTGACATCAAACATGATGATAGCACATTGTCCATGGATGCTGCAACAAAACAGAACACATTATTGTATCAAACACAAACTATTTGCAACAGTTATCAATAGTTTTTCATGTTGCTAGCTACAATCATCTTATTGAGCTTCAAACCATAACCAAGCTTCCAACACTAGAAGATTCTAGATTATAGCATGACAGTAGATGATTCTAGATTATTAACAAGGTCGGTTTTAAGTGATTTGTATGAGAAGAAAGTACTTACTAGTAACCATCCCTAAGACCACCAAATTTCTCTTGGCCAGCAGTATCCCAACAGTAGAAACGGATCTTGCCACAGTTAGTGAAGAAATCAAGAGGATGAACCTCAACACCAATAGTGGCTGCAAAAACACAAGAACACATGAGAATCTTTTGTGAGAATAAAAAAGGTTAATGACAAGTGATATATTTCAGGATGGGGCTTGCTTGCGAGAGTACTTACGTTCATACTTCTTCTCAAACTCTCCAGTAAGATGTCTCTTTACAAATGTGGTCTTCCCTGTGAACCAAACCAACATTTAATCAGAGGTTACTTGATAACATAGCCAAATGCATCCAACTACTGAAACAATTTGGAACAATCTCAGAATTGAACTACGACGGATCAAGATCACTTATACATACAGATACTAAGCTCTAGACAGACAAACTAAGTCAAAGCAGCATACTAATCAAAACTGAACTATATCAAAGCAATTTGATCCAAAATCGAGTTTCTGAAATAGAACTAAATCAATTCTCTGTATATATTTCTAAAACAAAAGAAAGATGAAGCTAGGGATTGGGTACCTGTGCCTCCATCGCCAACGATAACGAGCTTGAAGCTAGGGTAATCCACGGTTTGCTGGTTAGGTAGAGCCTGACAATTATGTCAAAATAACGATGAGACAAAATCAACAGATCACGCGAGATCGAATATAATGTTAAACCCTAAGAATTTCAAAGTAGGATCGAGAGATAAGTAGATCAACGCAAAGAAGGAGAGATAATTTTACCATCGGCGAAAGTGAAGCTATGCGAAGAGGGTGAGAGGAAGGCGGCGAGAGAGAGAGAGAGAGATAGGTTTTTTTAAACAGAGAGTATAGTGAGCTTAGGAATGACGCAGATACTCAAACCCGGTAATCTAGAATTGGATCCAGGCTCAGATCCGGATCCGGATCCGGATCCGGCCCAAAATGCTCTCCTGAATCCTGATCCATCATAGGCCTCGTCATTGTTATTACTACTACATTTTGAGCAAAATCATCAATAAGATAGAGTTTTATAGGGGAGAGGAGTTGGATTTGAGTTTTTTTTTTTGGTTCAATTGTTTATGAAGAAAATATAAAAGGTGTTAGATTTTATTTCTAAAGAATTTGTCTGTTTTTAATTATTTTTTTGGTAAAATTTAAAGTTTTATACGAAATTTTAGATTTTTTACATAACACGGAGATACAACGAAGAGAAATAAAAGACTGAAAACTACGCAACAATATAATAGAAGGCCACAAAAGAGAATGTAATTAATGAAAGGAACACGCTTTGATGGAAGAAGACACAAGGAAGCCATTGGTGTTGCCAAGAGTTAGCCGCGATGGCGCGATCCAAAGCTAGCCCTCAATATTTCAGAAAGAGCATTGTTTACAGCTTTTCCAATCAAGACTTACAAAAGCATACTCCACGAATGCGACCACCTTTCCATCAAATCACTCCCGCTGGCTAGAAGAAACTCGTGATATGGAAAGAAGGCATGACCAATTGAAAGCCCACTTAATTGGTTTGGAGGAGAAGTTCAAGTTGGTAGTAGTTGAAGAAAAAGCCATAGACTCATAGTCCATCTAAGAATATGTAAGTCTTGGGATGGTAATCAAGTACTGTATATGGTTTTGTTTTTAAAATTTTGAAACCGTGTTTGTACTATGTTTTGGTTAAATTGCCACCGTGTTTTGCGAGTACACTATCTCAATAATGCAAAGGGAAGGAAGTTCGATTAGCAACCACACGATGCTTACAATCCAAAACCTTAAGCTTTTTAAAATGACATAAAAAAGCAGAACATTCTTGCTATTTAAAACGTCTAAACTGACTCATCTAAGATCTTAGATATTTCTGGAGGAGAATACACATTCAGTAATAGAATAATAACAGACTTCACAACTATAAAAGCATTAAAGCTATTCTTGGTTCTGAAGATTCCATATCAAAAGACTTGATGAGTTTTCATGTAGTATAATGTATTCACAGAGCTTTGTGACAAACTATAACTCAAAACCCATTTTTCGAGTTACAGGCTTCTATATGGGAGTTGGTAGTGTAGTCGTAGCTCAATTGATGGTAGGCGCTAATCAAGTTTGATGAAGTAGGCAGCTCAAGGTTTTGACTCTGGAGTATTGGAATGAAACAATATGGACAATATATACTGTTGAGTTTTGCTTGGATCATGATCAGTTGATCACCAGCAAAACGAATCAATTTGAGATTTTGAAAATAATATTGCAATGTTGTTTATTGGATCAGTTGCAGGATATAATGGTTTATATCAACAAAGTTTTGTCAGTTTTATAAACTCACGAGCAAAGAAGTTAAGGCTTAAGGGGGAAAGAAAATCTGACTATTTATCCGATGAAACCAACCAAATATACAATAATAAAAATAAATATACGCAAATCATATACTCGAATGACAAAAGAACAATGTATCAAAATAAATAACGTAAATAAATCCGCACGATCCTCTTCTTCTCTATATCCATTTCAATGCCCTGTTGGAAACTCGCATTTCCCATACTCTACAAACACATAACCAACAAAAAATAATTAATTTAGTTTACGTTTCCGTCTATACGTCACAATTTAATTATAAATCTGTATACGTAAGTGAAGCCCAAAAAAATAACATTTGTTGTTAAACCATCCCAACTCCCATAATTATTATCTAACCATCTTCCAACTATTAAGAACGTGAAAATAACTATACTGTATATGCAAAATACTTACTAATCAAAATAAAATTTTGGAGAGGAAAGATAGGGTACTTACTAGGAGGTTGCGAGACCACGTACGCTGCACCACCAAAATTACACGTGCCAACTCCACGTGCGTTCTTCTGATAGTAACTGTTGAACGCGTAGGAAGCGTGAGCTTCTAACGATTCAGGATTATAACACGTGGCACCCGGTTGAATCGGACGGCAATCAGCACCTCCTTCGCCACAAGCGTAGTCGAGACCTTCCTGAAGCTTCTCCTTCGTCGTTTTACCATTCGCCACACACCACGTCTGTCCCACGAGCGACGGTTTCACCGGAACAACCTTCTCTTTGTTATCGTTGACCGGCGTTGACTTACCGTTGAGCGAAACGTCATACACTTTGTTCTCGTTTGGGTAAAACAACCCGTAGTTTCTCTCAGAAGTCGGACCCGTTTTCTGATTCTCGTTAAACAGAGCGAACAGATAAACGTTTAGTGGCTCCTTCGGTTTTAACGGCGTTCCGTTTCCCGTCAACACTCTTTTAACTAACCCGCCGTTATACGCCGCCGCGTTAGCCGAACCAGCACCAATCTCGTTCTCGTCTCCGGCAGAAGGCCAGCCTGTCTCTGTCACCACAAGCTTAACGTCGTTAAATCCAACGGCGGACATTGCGGCGAAAACGGCGTCGATCTGAGCGTCTAAGAGACTGTTATACTTCAAACCGTTACCGGAATCAACATTCCCGGCGTTCTCCTTAAACAACGCGTAATCCAACGAGATCTTATCGGCGTTAGCTGCGTAAGCAAAGAAAGGATAAGCATTCACCATAAGATGCGACGACGTTTTGCGGAGGAGATCAAGCATCGGTTTAATAACCGGTTCGATTAACTCCGGTTTAAACGAACCAGCCGACGGTGGATACGAACTCGCCAACGCGCTTAAAGCAATCGGCGACGAGATCTTAATGGATTTGTCGAGATTGAACTTGACGAGAGAGCTTTGAACATTCTTCATAGCTGGAACGAGATACGTCGTCGTGTTCCTCGGATCGACGAACACTTCGTTCCCAACGGCGATTGCTTCGATATCCGTCGCTGGAATGTACTTCTTTATGTTGTCCTGAACCCAAGTGTCGGTGTAGCTCTGATCTGCGGCGGCGGAAGCGAGGTTTTCGTTGGGGAGAGAGACAACGACTTTGATTCCGGAGTTCGCGAGTGCGGTTAGTACAGTTGTCTCGGTGTCGTAAAGCTTGATGCGGTTGATTCCTTGTGTTTTCAGTAGCTCAACTACTTTCTCCGGTGCCGGAAGATTGTCTGCTATACGGCCGTAGTTAACTCCGATCATTCCAGAATCTGATAAGAAGACAAAAACAAACAAAGACATCAGAATCCAAACAAACTAAACTCTGTGGAGAGATGATGAAAATGAGAACTAACCTGCATAAGTGAATGGAATGGCTGAGAAGGAAGAGAGTATGAGTAGAGATAAAACGAAGACCGCCATTGTTGTGTATAGAGAGATAAATAGAGAAAGGTTTCAGTTTTTGTATTCCGGTGAAGGAGAAGCTAAAGATGGTGTTTATATAGAGAGACGAAGAAGAAGGAGAACGAGGGAGGTGGATGTAGTGGGTAGGACCCACGTGAGATATTGGGGATGACTTTGTTTTTTTTAACTGTACGGTTTTGTGATGTAAATATTTCAACTCGATGACGTGTCTAAAGTAAATATTATTTTAATTGTGGATTTGACCGTTTCAGTCGTGTACTGATTGGAGATTGTTGTACCAAATGTTGTCAGAGATTGTGGGGGTACGTGCCAAAATTAGCATTCACTTTTAATTAATTAGGGTCGATTTTACTGCAGCTTTTTTCCTTTTTTGGGGGATTTTATTAACGTTATGTTCTGCATAAAATGAATTGTATAACAAAACGAATTTGTTTAGACATACAATTGCATTTGCAACAACACTTTTAATACGTTCCATAATTATTGGGATTTGGGCACTGAGGCAAATAAAACATGTAGTATCAGCTGGTAATAAATACCTATTAATCACTGGTTGAAAACAGCTGCTAATTATCCGTTAAAGTTAGGATTAATAGGTGAAAAAAACTGGTCGGAGGAGTGATAATTATTAATCGATAATGTGATGCATTGATTGGTCGGAATTAGAATTATTATGTAAATTAATGGTAACTGGGTCTCGTCGAGAAATGAAGAATCTACAATGGGGCCATGTGTCATTCATTGTTCTATACATGTACCAAATTTTGAACGTTGAGCTCTCTGATTTCCAACGTCTCTTTTTCGTACGTCCTAAATATTCCGTCCTTTTTATTATTATTTTGAATGGTTGGAGTTATTATGTTAATAATTGTGTTTAGATATGTTTCGATAAATTTGTAAATCCAAGTATAGATTTATATGAAATATTTGATAGTAACATTGACTGATTCACAAGTTGGTTGTAACTAATATTTTGACTTAGCAAATTGGGCTAATGAACGCGTTTAGATGTGCGGAGGAAAAATGAACATTTTAAGGTTAGCTAAGCTAAGCAAACACCTCAAATTATTTTCCAGTAGTATAATAATGAATTAATCTAAATGGTCCATCTCCGTCCATGGATAAACAAAAAACGATATTTGTAGAGTTTAGTTGTCCTATACAAATAGAACTCTATCGCTAAGCAATTAATGTTTCCTTCTGATGTAAAACCAAGAATTTTGGATGACATTTACGGCTAGTTTTACTAATTACTTGGTGAAAGATGCTTTTTAGATTTATTTGAATTTAATAATTGTGGCCGAATATTAACGGTTATGTACATATAGGCATAGAATGTTAATACACATACGGTAATTACTACTACAGTTTGAAATATAGTTTTATCTTCGGTGATTGAGACCTGAATAATGAAACTAATTAAGAGTAGACATCATAATAACTCCACTATCAAAAGAGAAAATAATAGACATCATCATTTGGTAATATTGTATTTGATGATTATATACATGTTTTTGTTTGTGTATCAACTTGTCCACTAGGTGGTAATCTTATATGTATCAATGTATGCTGGTTTACATATACTTTAGTATAACAATTTAATTTTTGGATTATGAAAGTAACAATAATTTAATAATGTATCTATGGAGGTTGTCGACATCGTACGGTATGTTTCGACAAGGCCCTTAAGTCTTAAGTCGGTACATGAAATTGAAAATGAAACACAATGACAAGTCCATATGAAAATTGAAAACATTATAATATCCAGAGAGGTGTGTCACCTTCAGATTGACTTATTTGTAACTATTATGAGTTTATGACGAATTTCTAAATATAAACGTTAACTAATATATTCGTATAAATATAACATCATCATTATTAGTTTCTTATCAACCAAGAGAAAGAATTCAATGTGGTAGGTCACTTGGATGCTGTCCAACAAATTGAGTTTTAGATAGGAATGTTAGCATTGTCCCTGATCTTTACGTTACGATACAATGCCTATTAGTTTATCAAATTAAAAACTGGAAATATATTATGTCGGGCCGAAATAGAAGTCGTCACGAAACATAGACTAACCATTTACACACTATGACGGTCGACGTACATTATTTTTTAATATTAAATAATAACCATGCATGCATTAGAAGTTTAGAACATCAAGAAATATATAAATTTTATAAAGAGAGCTTGCCCTAAACTTTGTCAAATAATATCATAATTTTGAGTTTCTTTTTAAAATACCACAAAAGTTATGTTTGCTAAGATTTTTAAAAGTTTCTAACTGTTGTATTTTTTTTGAAATTATTAGATTACCGTGGTAATTAGATTTTATTTTTAAATATGATTTATAAATTTTCTAAAAACTATTTGGTCGGTTCACGAAAATGGGTTCCAACTTTATATACTGTGTAGAAGTAATTAAGCCCACATATGAGCATATTTGATCTTAAACCAGCCCAATAGCCCATTACGAATGCTTGATTAAACGGCAGTGTTTTCATGTACGAATTCCACGCTCTCCTAGCCGTCGGATGATAAGCTACAATGATTATGAGCCGTTCGATATATCACCACAAGAATCTGTAGATCAAAAGTGAGTGCGATCAAGAACTGGTTTCAGTCACTTTTTTGACAAGTCTCTCTTTCTCAAAAGTCAACCCCTTATTTTGCAATACTGTATTGTGAATCTCTCTATCAGGCCTTCGTATTTCTCACAGACTGGAGTTTTTGTTTCATAAAATCTGATAAAAGGAAAGATGTCTAACCCTCAAGATGACAAGCCCATCGACCAAGAACAAGAAGCTCATGTCATTCTCAAGGTCAAGAGCCAGGTTTTTTCACTGTGTTCCCTCTTTAATCTCCTTGAAATTTTCTGTCGTTGCTGCTTGGTTGATAATACTATATATACAGTTTCTTGATATGAAAACTTTGATGATACTCTTTTCCAAACTGTGATGATCTAAAGTATAGAGTGATTAAAATCTTTTTTCTTGATTGGTGATACTAAGGATGGAGACGAAGTCTTATTTAAGAACAAAAAAAGCGCTCCACTTAAAAAGCTCATGTATGTTTACTGCGACCGCCGAGGTTTGAAATTAGACGCATTCGCTTTCATTTTTAATGGAGCTCGTATAGGTGGCCTGGAGACTCCAGATGAGGCAAATCACTCTCTTTTTCATTTCCCTTTTACAATTTATATGTTTGTCAAAAGTGTATCATTTACTAAACCAAGATTCTCCAATTTTAAAGCTTGATATGGAAGATGGAGATGTGATAGATGCGTGCCGGGCGATGAGTGGTGGTCTACGAGCAAATCAGCGTCAGTGGTCTTATATGCTTTTCGATCATAATGGGCTTTAATTAGGAATAATTTGGCTGGCTTTGTGATATTTGACTACTTTCTTCAAGCAAAATTACTTGAAGTTTAAATCATGGTCGGTTATCGTGTGTGTAAATGACTCATGAGTGATTGGATCTTATGAATTATGATATTAATGGTATCTGGTTACGGATTTTTAGAATCTTTGTACTTTGTTAATTTTACAACCGTGAATAAACAACTCATCAAAACCTCTAAAACTCAAGTTGGCTAATTGTAAAAGGTCACACAACAAAACCATATTAAACAATTGAAATCTTTACTGGTTTGATCAAAATCAAACGGTTCACTTTGAACATCTTCACTTTTCCCAACTCAAACAAATCTACTCGAAAGCTGAGATTTTCACATTTTAAAATTCTTGGGTAGACACAGAAGTAACCAGCCCATTTGAGCCCATTAAGAATGCTAAAACGACATCATTTTAAGTTAGAGATTATACTCACTCACAGCCGTCGAATGATATAGATCAATGATTATGAACCGTTAGATAAACAAGAATCCGATGCGACCAAAGATAGTGGTTTCAGTCTTTTTTATTCTCTGCCGAGTCTCTCTCTCTCCCTCAAACCCTCAAGTTCTGCAATCCCGCGAATCTCTCTTAGGGCTTCGCTTATATCGCAGATCGAAGTTCTTGTTTCCAATCGCCGACCGTATAATCTGATAATAAAGTAAGATGTCTGCTACTCCGGAAGAAGACAAGAAGCCTGACCAAGGAGCTCACATCAATCTCAAAGTCAAGGGACAGGTTTTCTATTTCTCACTCACTCTCTCGACTTCTATTTCTTGCATTGTGTAACGATTCGTTGTCTGGTTAAAGTTTTGAGTGTGATTAGGATCTTTATAGCTTCTGATTGCTTCAATTCTAGGGTTTTGAGTTTGTCTGCGTTATTCCCAATTTCTATTCTGGTTAGCTTGTCTATGAGGTAGTGATTATTGTGTAAGCGTGACTTTTAATTGGCTTAAATTTGAAGCAAACAAAAGTTATCTGAGAATTGTGAATTATGTTTTGACTCATAATTGTAGCAAACAAAACATTACTACTCTTGTATGTGTGAGGGTGTGTATTGGTGGAGACAGTGATTATCTTCGAAGAAATTGTTGTAATGTTGTGAGTTGTGACTAAGCTAACAATTTATAACCTTGAACTCTCACTATAGCCTATTGTAGTTATGCTTTTGGAGTATGGAGCATTTGTTTCATGAAAGCTTTTCGTTGCTATGATTTGTTTTGCTTATGTTTCTGTACCCATTGGTAGGCATTTTTCGTTGTTGGTACTTGGTTGGTTATAGATACAGTTTTTGGTATTGAGAAAATCGTATATAATACTCTTCTTGAAGTAACAATCATTGGTAATTTTTCTTGTGTAGGATGGTAATGAAGTCTTCTTTAGGATCAAGAGAAGCACTCAGCTCAAAAAACTGATGAATGCTTACTGTGACCGTCAGTCTGTGGATTTCAACTCAATTGCTTTCTTGTTTGATGGTCGTCGTCTTCGTGCCGAGCAGACTCCAGATGAGGTAACATCACTCTCTGTACCCCATTCTCTTTTACTGTTTTCCGTTTTTCAAAGTTGTATGATTTCCTTAACCGAGAATCTTCAATTTTACAGCTTGAAATGGAAGATGGAGATGAGATCGATGCAATGCTTCATCAGACTGGTGGTGGTGCTAAAAATGGCCTGAAGCTCTTCTGCTTTTAGTGGCGGTTATTTTAATGGTTTTCCATAAGATTGTGTGATATTAATGGATTTAGTGAATCGGCTTTAGATTAAATTTGGCAGGCTTTGTTTTACTTTGACCAGTTTCTACTTACTGGTGAAAGTCTATGTGAATCATGAAACTTATTGGATCTTAAAATATTAATGGGCTTGTTTATGGATTTTGGAATCTTTCGATTGGCTTTAGCTTAAAGTAAACGCACAAGTTGCCGAGTATGGTAATTAGTCAAACTTGCTCCCCACGGTTCCTTGGATCCCAAGTTTCTACTGGCTATATAAGAACAGTTCTCTTCTTTTTTTTCCATAAGCTCCGGTTTCTCTGTACCCTCGTAAATAATGGCTCTACCTTCTTCGTCGTGGTCAGAGTTTCTTCCGGAGCTTCTCAACACTGTATTCCACAACCTAAACGACGCCAGAGACATTCTAAACTGTGCCACGGTCTGTTCTTCTTGGAAGGATTCTTCTTCGGCCGTATACTACAGCCGGACGTTTTCTCCTTTTCTGTTTATTTCCCATCTCTCTTCCAATGAAGAAATCCGATTCTCCGACCAGTTTAGAGTTTTGTCTCCGGGAAAGTTGGGTTTCTCAGGGAACCAACAAGCGTGGGTTTGTGGCAGTACACTAGGGTTTTTGTTGACGGTCAGTGCTTCTTTCCCGTTTGAGGTTCATTTAAGAAACCCGTTACCAAAAGCGTTACTTCTCTGCCTCCTTTGATATCTTTTGAGGATGTTCAGCGGTTGCTTCAGTCTCAAGCCATCATTCCAGACTCTGAAGCCCTAAAGAACTTTATAAAGAAAGCAGTCTCTTCAACGAGTCTATTAGACGATGAATGGGTTGTGCTCGTAATCTACAACACTGATAGGAAGCTAGCGTTCTGCAGACGCGGAGATAAACAATGGACGGATTTGGAGTCTGTTGCCTCTTCTGTCGATGACATTGTGTTCTGCAATGGCGTCTTCTTTGCCATCGACAGACTCGGAGAGATATATCACTGTGAGCTTAGTGCTAACAACCCAAAAGCTACTCCTTTATGCAGCACCTCGCCGTTTCGGTACGACTCTTGCAAGAAATACTTGGCAGAGTCGGATTACGACGAACTGTGGGTGGTCCTAAAGAAGCTGGAGCTTAACGACGATTGTGATTTCGAAACCTCTTTCGAGATTTACGAATTCAATCGCGAGACTAACGAATGGACAAAGGTGATGAGCTTGAGAGGAAAAGCTTTGTTCTTGAGCCCTCAAGGTAGATGTATAGCTGTTTTAGCAGGTGAGAGAGGATTTTTCAAAGACAACTCAGTTTATTTCATTGATGGTGATGATCCAAGTGTAGGAGGATCAGGGCCTCAGAATCTGAGCGTTTTTGAATGGGAGAGTAAGCAAATCATGAAAATTTACCAGCCAAGATCTTGGAATTGTCAGATGTTTTGGGTCACACCAACAGACGTTCCTCAGTGATGAATGACTGATGCATTGTAGAATTTGTAGTTTGCATAGTATAGGTTTTGTATTTCAAATTTCAATTCTTTGATACATTACAATTGTCATCATACATTTTGGTTCTTCATCTGTAACATATATATTAAGTTATGATTATTTCAGCATCTATCTTTCTCTCACTACTTTCATTAATCAAATTGAAAGGTAACTTTTTTGAGAATCAACTTTCACATTCTCAATCTTGAAACATTGGCCACAAAAAAAAAAAAAAACCGATAGATTTGAGATTGACAGAATGAGAGCAAAACATACACAAGTATCCAGTGTATACAAAAAACATAAAGAGGCACCAAACACACTGATACCAACATTTCTTATCAAGCGTCTAGGACTAGTTTACTTCCTGGACACCTTTAGAGAGAACTTAAACATAAGCCGCCTACAATATCCAAGCGGATCTTATCGAACTGACGGTAGAAGAGCTTACCATCTTATGAAAGTACTCTCAAGACATGTTGGATGAATCTGTTGCAGGACTCGAATGACTGACAACGAGAGGCGGGCGCAAAGCTTTGTGGTTGGCTTCTGCTTCTTTACGAGCATTGTACATTTCTTCTGTTTCAACAACAACCATCCTTTTAACCTACATAGAGGCAAAACCAACCATCACAATTTTGAAATCTAGGATTTTATGACAAATGAGAATAGATAAAAAGATAAAGGAAGAGAACCTGATCAATCATTCCCCTAATGGATGAATTGTTTGAATGCAAAACAGTACGATGACATCTACGAAGTCCCATAGCTTCAAGTGTTCGTCTGTGAAGCTTCCTTGTTCCAGGGAGACCTCTTACTAAGGTTATGTACAAGCTCTGGCTCCATTCAATAGGCACTTGTGCTTTGAAAGCTCTAAAACCACTCATTCTTTTTTTTTTTTGTCTCCTTTATCACTCAATCTCTCTGTAACCATTAACAAAATCATAATCAAGCAATCACACAGAATTCACCGTAGAAATCAATAGATACAATAAACGAAGACGATTGATAACATGAATCATGAGAGAGTGAATCATCACGAATTGAAACCAAATCAGATCGATCAATTCAGAAGAAAAGAGGAGCTGCATAACGCGAGATTTCAATTAGGTGTTTGAGATAGAAATGGATGGTTTTCGAGTACCTTGAGGAAACAGAGACGGGAGAAGTCCGGTGAAAGAGATCGTCGACGAGTGTAGTCAAGACGGCGAACAGAGCTCGGAAAATCTTTGAGATTCGCGTTTAAGGGTTTTAAGCTTTTAGCGGAACAATGGTTAAACGACAGCGTTTTGTAGATTAGCTTAATTATTTGGGCTTTATCTGGGCCCAATTATTGGCTCCTTTACCTTTTTATAATTTGTTCAAAAATTACTAGATTGGTTTCATTTTTTTTACATCAATCTTTAGATTTATTAATCTTGCAAAAACAATTTATTTCAGAAAGTGTATGATGAACAGTCAAATTCCACTGCTCTCATCACTAGTTCTAACCTCTAAATTGGTAAAAGCTATTTGCTAGGTAGGTGTATTATTTAAGGTTTTTCTACCTTCTATAAGTTCAATAGCTTTAAATCTTGGGGTTGATCAATATTATTACTAATGAGTAATGATGCATTATTAAAAAGAGAAAATTATCAAAGTAAATTATATTTATACAAAAGTAGTAGCTAAATTACATAACTAAAAGAAATCGGTAAACTTACAAATATTGGTAGACAAGAAAAAGAGAGAAAAAGGGCAACCGTTCTTCTATCCATTACTCGATTTATTATACAAAGTACATGAAGCCTATAATATTACATACATGATACATGATGCATATTATTACATACTACTACTTTACAAGTGATATCTAACAAATGCACATACGTTATATTCCTTTAGCCGTGTTGATAGGCAAACCATCATCATCATCCTCAGGTCTCTTCTTATAATTATAGTCTTTCTTATCTAAAAACGCCTCTTTCACCTTCTCCACATCCGCCTCAGAATCACCGGAGACGTTTACCGCCACCGCAGCTCCGTCAAAAGCCTTCTCAACTGTTTGGCTAGCAACACCTTGTCTTGTGAACTCCTCCGCCGTCGAAGAAGCTCTTCCTTCTTCCCTCCCTCCACTCGCACTTCCTCTCTACATATTAAGAAAACATCTCCAAAAATCTTTGTATATATATATAGTTAATCTATTTCATGAAAACGTAGGAATATCAGAATATATACCTTGAGATAAAAAGAGTAAATACATGATGTTGTTATATTAGGCTTGGAGATTGATTTTGGGTTCACATAATTTCTCAACATTTTTTCTTCGGAGGTCTCTTATTTTTGCAGCTTAGATTAGATCAAGTACCATAGATGAATTTTCCTATAGCAGTTAATTGAGACTTTTGATGTCTCATCAACGGAGGTTATGATTATGATGCCACGTGTGTGTGATGCGCCGTCGTAGCCAAAAGATGACATGTTTCCCAGGGTTAGTCACGACGTCATGCAATTTCCTTTGTAGTTAAATCCAATATACGAAGATTTCTATTTCATATTCTACAGTTTCATACATAACTTTACATGATCGATTTGACAAAATCGATGTCCTAATGACATTAACTATAAGTCGAACCGCTGTCGTTTTTCTTGTGGATTTTATTGTGTACATGTATTGAATTCTTATAAACATTTTGATGAGAGAGATTGGGGGTTGGATCAGGATGAGATTATATCAATTATCATTATATAAATATATGTTTTTAATAATATCTTATGATCGAGAGTACATATAGAATAAGAGATCAATCAATTGATGACCGGACTGGAGATGGGAGAATTAGAATAATTGTTGCAGCAACAAAATATTTTAACAGCCCCGTGAATTTTAGCGCTTTCACAATACCCTCCGCCTCTCATCATGCATCTTGTATTGCATCCTATTGTGCTTTTACATCCTTCCGTACATTTATCTGAAATTAGTCCTATACGATTTTATAAATAAAAAATTCATCAACAAAAAATTTATAAGCAAAAATGGTCAGTTTAATATTGAAAACTGTAGTTTTTTAAGAACAATTTTTTTAAAAAAAATATATAATTTGTATAACAAATAAATGTGTTACCAGAAATCATAGGTATGGTGAGGAGAGCAAACACCATCAACGTAAGTAATCGATGAGATGCAACCATTTTGGTTGTTATTTGTTATTCTTTCAAGATGATTCTATACCTGCTTCTCAAAACCTATTAAAAGCGAATTTCAAAGTTATTGTTATAACAAAAACAAAAATCTAGTAACATATTCTAAATATTTTATATTATTTTTGACTTACCTTTTGTATTTGTAATATTTCAGTACTTATTGAGAATGATTTGTGGTGGTCTTGGATGTACATTTATATAGACATACGTATATACATATATATATATATATGTAAATAATAAATCTTCCATATTATTCAAGGATTTTTTCTTCTTTTTTATAGTCTTATTTGGGTCAGATAATAATTTTAGTCAAAATGTTTCATTATTTATTCTTATCTGTCATTGGGATTATATTTCATTCAAATTTAGTTTATTTTAATAGGTAAATAAATAAATTCGTAAGTTCATGAATTCTCTTAAAAACCCAACCGGTCTACCAATCTGGTTCGCGGTTAAATCCGGTTAATGACAATAAAAATAGTCAACGTACGTTTTGTCCCGTTGACTGACATCGTCTTCTTTGCTGCTTTAACCTCTAGGGTTCTACTATTGGCTCTTTAAACATTGTCGTGATGGAGTCGGACGTCGGAGATTCGTCGGAAATTGTTCGGTAATTGGAAGAGTTAAAAGCTCAAGAAGACAGAAATAGAGCACTTTATTTCGACCCTCGAAGCTAAGCTCCAGGATACGGTGGCAGTTGAACGGTACGACGACGTATACTTTGATTATGATCCATGTTGATCTCGTCATGATGATCATTTTGTCGAGATAGCCGGTAAAGTCTATAGTTCAGTGTTGTTGCCTATCCAAATTTTTGGTTATGATCCGATCAACAAACAGTCAATCAGTTTCAAGGTATCGTCGAGTATCAACTTACACATGCAAGATTTGTATCTACTTGCACAAATCATCTTGTTAGTATCAACTTCTCACAATACATAGAGATTGACAATAAGATATCCAGATTGTGTTGTATCCAGATTACACAAGATATCCTTTCTTCATCTTTTACTACAATCTCGAGAAAAATATTATCACAAAAGTAAGAGTTTAAGCACCAATATTATTTTAAGTGACAAATCCAAACTATGTAGAACATGTTAAACTTTTCATGTAAGGGTTTAGTCCTTTCAAACAGAACTAATCACAACATTTATCTTTGTTAAAAAAAATGTAAGAGGTACTAATTTTCTTCTCATATCGTAAGAGTTACTAACTTTTTTTGGGAACGACAACCAATTTCTCCACTAATCAATATTTTCTTCTTTCGTTAGCCTTGTCCACCAATCCATGGAAGTTAGGCATTGTCGTTTCGGGTCCTTGAAATAAAACTTTGGAGATGTTGTCGATTTTTTTTTTTTTCTTTCTAGCAGTAATTTTGATTCAAAGACATGGGACGTTTGTACTTGTGCAAAACAAACTAGATATTCGTTTCCTTTAAACAAGTTCGGTTTACTTTCTCCACCTCCATCTCAGAATCACCAGAGACGTTTGCAGCCGCTGCAGCTCCGTCATAAACCTTCTACAATCTCTTATCATCATTGTCTGGCTAGCAACACCTTGTCTTGTGAACTCCTCCGCCGTCGAAGGAACTCTTCCTTCTTCCCTCCCCCCCACTCGCACATCCTCTCTACATATAAAGAAAACACCCCAAAATATTATCTTATTGTATATATATATAGTCAATTTATTTCTATATTCCATGAAAACGTAGGAATCTCAGAAATATATATGTACCTTGATATAAAAAGAGTAAATACATGATCTTATATTATGCTTGGCGATTGATTTTGTATTTACAGTTTCATGCATAAGTTTTCGTATTTACAAAATCATCTTTGGAAGTGAACATTGAAAGAAGTAGTTTTTTTGGTTGCGAAGATTAGAGAGGTAAGACAAAATCGATGTCCTGATGACACAATAAACAAAACTATAAGTCGAGCCGATCGATGTAGTTTTCTTATACATGTACATCAAACAACATGATGAGAGGGGGGGGGATGAGATAATATCAGTTATTATTATTTGAACATACGTTTTTGATTCTTATAATCGAGAGTACATATAGAATAAGAGATCAATCAATTCATGACCGGACTGGAGATGGGAGAATTTGAATAATTATTGCAGCAACAATAATTTTCAATAGCCAATCGGCCGTGACTTCTGCCTATATATGCTTGACAATGCCCTCCGCCTTTCTTCATGCATTTTATATTGCATTCTGGTGTGCTCGTACATCCTTTTGTACATTTTGATGATTGTCCTATTCGGTTCATAAACAAATTCATCAACAAAAAATTTAAAAGCAAAAATGTCCAATTTAATATTTTAGAGTTTTATTTTTAAGATAAAAAATGAACAAATATTGAAAAAAAATATAATATATATAACAAATAAACATGTTACCAGAAATCATAGGTATGAGGAGGAGAGCAAACACCATCAACGTGAGTAGTCGATGAGATGAAACCATTTTGGTTGTCATTTGTTATTTTTGTAGAGGATTCTATAACTCCTTCTCAAACTATAGTATTTAAGTCTCAGGAAAAAGCAAAACCTACTAAAATCGAGTTTCAAAGTTATTGTTAAAACAAAAACGAAAATCTAGTATAAGAGGAGCATATTCTAAATATTTGTAATTTAACTTACCTTTTGTATTTGTAATATTTTAATACTTATTGAGAATGATTTGTGGTGGTCTTGGGTGTACATTTATATAGACATACATACATATACATATTGGAATTATGTTTCATTCAAAGATTCATGAATTCATTATCTGCCATATGTTGGGATTATGTTTCATTCAAAAGACATCCAAATTTAGTTTATTTAACTAGGTAAATTAATAAATTTCGTAAGTGCATGAATTCTCTTAAAACCCAACCCGGCCTACCAACCTGGTTCGCGGTTAAATACCGGTTAAAGACAGAGATCCACCACGGCGTCAATAAAAATAGTCAACGTTTTGTCCGTTGACTGACATCGTCTTCTTTGCTGCTTCTAGGGTTCTACTATTGGTTCTCTAACATTGTCGTTATGATGTCCAACGGTGGTGATTCGTCGGAAATTGTCCGGGAACTGGAAGAGTTAAAGCTCAAGAAGGCAGAAATAGAGCACCGTATTTCGACCCTCGAAGCTAAGCTCCAGGATACGGCGGCAGTTGAACTGTACGACGCCGTATCCAACGGTGACTCTTATCTGACGGCACCGGAGCTTGAACATGGGTTATCTCCAGATCAGATTTACCGTTATAGTCGTCAACTGTTACTTCCTTCGTTTGCTGTTGAAGGTACTTTTGCTCAAACACTCAAATGCAAACTCTTTTCACGTTTGTATTTAGCCAATAGGAAGATAATCTGAGATGGATGATTCTGAGTTTTGTGATGATATAGCTGAAAGATTGAAACTTTATATTGGATTTCTTCTGTTTCCATTTAATTGTTTTGATTCAGTTTAGTGATGTCGGAGAAATTTGAATTCTGGATTACTTGTTTTCTCTGCTAGTGTCTTCCACAAATTAATTCTTCTGTTCTGTTATATGTGTGTATGATTATAGGGCAGTCAAATCTTTTGAAGTCTTCGGTATTAGTTATTGGAGCAGGAGGACTAGGTTCACCTGCCTTATTGTATCTTGCAGCATGTGGTGTTGGTATGGTTTCAGACTCTTACCTTAAGTTTATCTTCAGATATCGATAGAGTAGTTTCTATATACCGTTCTTTCTCCAGAAACTATTGGTTCTGCTCCCTTCATTATTATGTTCTGTTTCATCTTTTGTTGTATTCGTTTAGGTCAGTTGGGTATTATCGATCATGATGTTGTAGAGCTCAACAATATGCATAGGCAGGTACGACTTGGAACACTCTGCGTTGGCAACTCTTTCTTTTTCTTGGCTCTAATCTGTGGTCAATGGCTGAATGGAAGTACTACTTTTGGCTGATTTGTGTCTCTGTTGGTTTGTTTGTTATTCAGATTATACACACAGAAGCATTTATTGGACATCCCAAAGTGAAATCTGCTGCTGCTGCTTGTCGCTCGTAATTCAAACTCCTTGCGGATTAATATGATTAATCACAAGCATTCGAGAAAATTATGACCACCTTTACTCGTTTAGTCTAATCAGAATTCCTTTTTCCTTATTTCCAGGATAAATTCAACGATCAAAGTTGATGAATATGTGGAAGCTCTTCGCACTTCCAATGCTTTGGAAATCCTCAGCCAGTATCCTTAGATATGCAAACATGTTTTAGGATGTCTCAGTTTTCTGTATCTTTATTAGTCTCCTCAAAGTAAAGCATTGAAAGGCTGTGTTTCCGTAACTGTATAAATTAGATATGATATCATAGTCGATGCGACTGATAATCCTCCAAGCCGTTACATGATCAGTGATTGTTGTGTCTTGTTAGGAAAGGTGAATCATTTTCTGAACTCTCTGTATATACGCTGTAAACAATGGTGATACCTGAGTACTTCAATAGAATTATGTAGTCAGTTTTATAGGCACCGGTGTTGAGTATTGACTGAGCGTTTGTACTTTGTATACAGCCTTTGGTGTCGGGTGCTGCGCTTGGTATGGAAGGGCAGGTATGTGATATGACATTCGCTACATTATTGTGTTACTCTTTATAGATGTTAAGCCACATATTAAACACTTAACTGTCATTATGATTTTTGTGTTCAAGCTTACGGTTTATAATCATAACGGAGGCCCGTGTTACCGGTGTCTTTTTCCCACTCCTCCACCTACCTCAGCGTGCCAAAGATGTTCTGATAGTGGAGTTCTTGGAGTAGGTACTTGAATGGCGATTTTTTTCTTTTTCTATTGCTTGCAAATCTCTACCAATTTCGTCCTTCTTTAAATGATCTTTTCCACTTTATCTGTTCTCAGTGCCAGGTGTTATTGGTTGTCTACAAGCGCTAGAGACAATTAAACTCGCAAGCCTGGTGGGAGAACCACTCTCTGAACGGATGCTTCTTTTTGATGCTTTATCAGCAAGGATGCGCATTGTAAAGTTTTACTATTTTCATTTCTGATCATAACTACATTCAATTGTGTTTCCATCTGCATAAACTGATGGAGTAGTGTTTGCACAGGTCAAGATCAGAGGCAGGTCATCACAGTGCACCGTGTGTGGAGACAATTCATCTTTCAATAAGCAAACTTTTAAAGATTTTGACTATGAGGACTTCACTCAATTTCCTTTATTTGCGGTATTATTCTTTCTTTTTCTCTTATCTTGAATCCAATAGTTGTTGTCAGTAGTCTCATATTAGAAAGTTTGCCTGCATCGATTTGATCACAGGGCCCATTGAACCTGCTTCCTGCAGAATCAAGAATTAGCAGCAAGGAGTTCAAAGAAATTCTTCAAAAGAAGGAACAACATGTTCTGCTCGATGTTCGACCTTCACATCACTATAAGATTGTCTCTCTCCCGGATTCACTCAACATCCCTCTTGCAAACTTAGAGACTCGGTTAAACGAGCTTACTTCAGCTCTTAAAGAAAAGGGAAATGGCCATGCGAACACTGAATCTTGCACAAATCCTAGTGTCTTCGTTGTATGCAGACGCGGGAATGATTCACAAAGAGCTGTTCAATATCTTCGTGAGTCGGGTTTTGATTCGGCTAAGGATATAATTGGAGGACTGGAAGCTTGGGCAGCCAATGTCAACCCCAACTTCCCCACCTACTAGAGGGAAACTTTTTTGAACCAACTTGGTTAAATCCATAGCTCAAGATGTTTGGAGCAGAAACATGTATTATTAGTTATGTCATGTAACAAAACCTTATCAAATCCATGTTGAAACCTGTCTGAATCAGAGTGAGTTTTAGATGTTATGATACCATGTACTCGTTTGATTCATATCATTCATAGATTACTGAACACATTCCACTTTTCAATGTACGATGTTCATGGCGATGTTCATGGCCAAGAAGGGATCGAGATAAGCTTTTTTATTGACGAAACAGAGAGACACAAAAACTGTAAAAATCAATCTTGAGAAGCAAAGCAAGGTTCATAGTAAATGATAAGTCTAAAGCTTTTTCAGATTGGTTTCTGAGGAAAGGTAAGGGAGAGACAAAAGAGTTGGTTTACAGCTACTTGTTCTGGTTCTCGTTGTTGTTCTCCTCGGCAGCTTCTGCCTCTTGCTCGTTAAACCTACGCTTGAACTTGGCAATCTGACCAATGCTTTGAGCCATTTGACGCTTAGCTCCAAAGTGATAAACTTTGCCAACATGGTGGATTCTTGTCATCATCACGTGCATCAATCTACCGCTCTGTGTCACATAAGAGATCCATTGCATTTGTGGGTGCAATCCTTTCTTCATTGTCCAACAACTCTACAAACAAACAAAACAGAACCATTCCTTCTTCAGTTTTGCTTAGATCCATCTAGCCTTTAAAGCATTCAATGAATCTCCAAACGAACAGAGTAAATATATGAACATTGTTGAGGCTTCTCAAAGATTCATAAACCAAGCAATGTCCATATGTAAAAGATTACCAAAATGCAAACTTTGTATCACTCACTGTCATGATCGACATTACACAATTGGCTTAACGAGGATGCGATATTTCTACCTTGTAGCTAAACACACAAAAAAATGAATGAATTTGGATTAAAATGCCCATAGTAGTAAACTGCTGATTGTAATTGGCATTTTATCGAACACCTTCCATGCATTTCCTTATTTAATAAAACAGATGCAAAACCTCAACGGCTTTAAACCCAACAAAACCCAATTAGGTTCTCTTTGTCATCGAAAGGGACAAGCAGAGACAAAATAAAAACACTTCTGGAATCCAAAACATCAAAAGAATGAAATGCAAAAGTTCAACAGATCAGTGAAATGAAGACGACAGACAAATAAATATAAATGAGAGAGTGAGAGATGGAGATGAAGAAGCGTTTACGCGAGAAAAGCTAAAAGCTTGAGAGATATGGAAATTGTTGAAGTATCCAAGTCTCAGAACTCCGGTGATGGCAGCTGAGAAGAATGTCGATCTGACTAAAGGAGAAGGGCCAAAGAAAAAACAAATGTTACAAAAGCTTCTTCTTCGTCTAGAGGGTTTGCATAAAGAGGGTTCCCAAATATGCAAATAAATCTAATACAGGATTTTTATGAAATTTGTTTTTTTTTCTTTTCTTCTGTTTCTTCTCTTTGTCCATCTTTAAGACTAGAGTAACTAATTTTTTGAATTAGGCGATTTCGATTTTATTGATTCAAAAGGTTCGAACAAAGACGTAACAAAGCCAAGAAGAAAAGAAAAAAACTACAAAACAGTAAAATGTCAAACACAAGTTATGCAAAATCACGACGACAGTTATGTTTTTGCTTTTAGTTATAAAGCGCCTCAATTAGAGACAGCCTCTTCTTTCACTGAAGGACAATGCACTATTGTGAAGCTGCCACCATTCATCGAATTCTGCTCTTCAAGCTCCTCTTCTTCTTCTTCTTCGTGACTACTAAAACCGATGGCATCAAATATCATAGTGTTAACTTCTCTGAATCTCTCCTCTGATAAAGAAACTTCAGCTAGTAACCTCCATGCCTTCTCTTCTGACGCTCCTTCATAGTCTTCTTTCCTCTTCAACACCATGTGTCCACTCATCTCCCAAACCGCTGGATTCACTTGCGTATCCAATAGCGTTGAGCTAACTTCTCCTAAAGCCTGTTTCTCTGCGTAACACTGCAAATCAAACAATGGTTAATTAGAAAGCTCTTCTTTTGACAGTCAATATCAAGTTTCGTTTATAATGTTGTGAGATTTAACCTGAGGGAGAAGGAAGATTCGTTTGCCAGAGTCAGAGATGAGAATGTTGAAAGGAATGTTGTTGTTCTGAAGACAAACGGATGCGTCTGATACAGTATCTGCGAGATCTTTAATGGTGTTTCCACCTTCAACTAGAAGACCTCTCACAGGGTAATTCAAGAGTTTAGAGATTTTGACGCCATTATTGGTGGTAGTGATCTTCAAGGAAGAAGCTTTCTCTATCGGGAATTGCATTGCCAAATAGTAAGCCTGTTCCAAGTAGAATCTCCATAAATATCACAATAGTATAAAGGTGAGAGCATTCAGTTATTTGGTTCAGTTCATGTTGCTTTATTCGATTTCGAGAATTCATAACAAATTAAAACCGATTGGTTATAAACAAATTTCGAACTATTTGATTCTGTTTACCTGAAAGTGAAGATGGTTAATGGTAGCGAAAGCGCCTAGACTGTTGTATCCAAGTCGGAAATACGGATTATCGGCTTCAGCCGCCATTTGAAGAGCAAGCAAAAGGCTTTTGTGATCAATCCTTTGAGGTAAGCAATCAAGAACACGAGGAATCAGCAACACATGCCCATACTCAATCGGACTCACCTGCGTTAAAAGAATTCTGAGTTCAGTTCTCAGATAATCAGCAAAGGAAAATAGACTCCTAAAAGCAACAACTCCTTACATTGATTGCAACGACGCTAGGAGAATTATCAGCGTCTAGAGGCATACTCGCCAAGAACTGAATTTCACTATCATCATCATTAGTGCTAGCTTTAAACTGGAAAAGCAACTCTTCTTGACCAACTTTAGTGAAATTGAATTTGTTTCCATCAAATGGTTGAAGAACTTTGTCAACACGGAACTCGGTTGGTCTCTTCTTGAGATGCCGACCTTCATTCAGCTGCGCAATGAAACCGTACTTCCCCGGTATAACCTATTATTACCAATGCACACCAACAACCAAACATCAACAATGTGAAACAGAAAATTGATTCTTCAGCTCAAGTAAATATCAACAATGTGAACCTGAAACTAGATTCTTTAGCTTAGGCAAACATCAACAATGTGAAACAGAAACTTGATTCTTCAGCTCAAGTAAATGTGAAACTAAAACTAGATGCTTTAGCTTAGGCAAACATCAACAATGTGAAACTGAAACTTGATTCTTCAGCTCAAGTAAACATCAACAATGTGAAACTAAAACATGATTCTTAAGCTCCAAGTAAACATCAAGTCATCAACAATGTGAGCTGAAACTTGATGCTTCAGGTCAAGTAAACATCAAACACATTTGGCTCTAAAAGTAAATCAATTAACCAAAAATCAAAGAGACAATAATACCTTGGTTTCGCAGGCGGTGACATCATAGCGAAAAAGACCTCTTTGGAAACGATCTTCCCACTAGAAAACATAAGGCATTTGATACATTACTCAAACAATTAACGAATTGGTTAACGAAGTGAGAACTTTTTAACATGTATCCAAAACCACTACCTCTCCAATAACTAAGGATTCGAGGAACGTCACCGGAGATTCTGTGTTCTCTCCGACGGATTTATCAAGATTCTTGCAGGTATATAAAGGAAGTCTTGCCCCTGAAAACACAAACAAAATGTCAGCAAAATTCAAATTCAAACAAAAAGAAGAACTTTGCCAGCTCTATAAAATGTACCATTGATGCAACACTTGCTCAGACAATTCCGACCACATCCACCTTCTTCAACTGTCTCATCTTTTTGATAATTCGATACAACTGTTGGAACTCTTTTGATCTTCAACAACATTGCTCACAAATATTATAATCTCGAAATAACAGATTAATACAGGACTCTAAGAACTAAAAACCTAATTAGAAAAAGGGTTAGGGTTAGTGGCTATTTGTGGAACCGCCTCCGGCGAGGAAGAGGAGATCGGAGGGACTGCCGCCTTCAGACGGCAGAGCTCCACGTCCTCCGTGAGGCAAAGGATTAGTTATGATTAAACAACCCTTTCGTTGGACATGAAAGCTCAAAGGCCGTGGCTTTATCCCGTAAATAGCCGTGATTACCGATTACCAATCTCCCCGGGGATTCGCCGGAGAAGGAAAACAAAAAAAAGGATAGATTTTTCGAGGTGGGTTTCAATCACTCTTTCAGACTTATAGTAATGGTAGGTGAGTGAACCAGAAAGAGAGCAAATTCACGTGTTTGATGTGTGAGATTTTGAGGTTGTGATTTGGACGTGTGGATTTTGTGAGGAAGATAAAAACAAGTGTTCACGGGTCATCTTTGAGGTTTTTGATTTTGACCCGATTTGGCACTTTTTGACCCGTTGGATTAGTATCCATCGGATAAGTCAACCTATTGACTTTGACAATGACATCATCTAGGTAATGTTCTTCCTGATGAGTTAACCCCTAGCTACATACCAAAAAATGATCAATAAATTAATTTAGAAAGCACCAAAATGAATTTATTTATGTTTGTAATGAAGAGTTTTTGATCTAACTTTAATGTTCCACTCATTCTTCTTGCATTAATAATTGCAAATTTGCAATTGAATCATATGTTTGATAGTAATCAGAGGACCAGCTATGAGGAAAGAGATTTTATTTTATGTATTATACGTATAAAAACATTATTCATGATATTATTTTGGAGTGTTTTTATACACTCCAATTATAAACCTTAGTAATAAAACAGCAGTATATATTGGAACGAGGATGTTCCATTTTATTCGTAGACATTGAAAATAGAAAAAATAATCTCCTTTATATACCCCTCAAAACATTATGGGAATCCAAAAATACACACAACACTTTAATTAATTATTAAGTAAATAATTAATTGGACCGACCTTTTTTAATCAGCGTCCATGTAAATAAATCATCCGTATAATTTTAGTTAAATTTTTTTTTTTTTTTTTTTTTTACGTTGGCGTGAATGAATGATTGATTCATCACGCGTAGTTACAGAGACCGTAGACGCAGAACTCGCCGAGATCGCAACGATGGTTACACTCACCGCAATGGCGTTTATCGTAGGCCACGTAAACGCACTGACCACGACAACACGTTTGCCCGAACTTGCATTTGTTCTTACATAAACCGCAGTTTTTGTCGTCGGTTGATAAATCCATACACTTGTTGTTGCAACAAGCCATTGTAGCGTTTGCTCCTGTGCTGTAATCGCTGCTGCTACAGATTTCATTGTCCTTGTTGCAATGGTCAGCTGCGTTTGGGTTACGGGCTTTTGGTTCTTTACCCTTGTCGACTTTTTCTGCCAAGAACCGACTTGGTCTGATCTTGATCGTTCCTGGTGGTGTAAGGTCCTTGAAAGGGTCTTCGAGAGCAAATGTTGCGGTCTTGGTGGTGGTTTTGGTGGTGACGATGGCGATTGTGACCACGGTTGTTAATGCAATTGTCACGAGTAGCTTCATGAAATGGGCCATTTTCTCTTGATCTATGAATGTGTTAGTGAGTTACAGCGAGATATATTGTTCTTCTTCCTTTCTTTGTCTCCTTCTTCTTCTTCTTCTTGTTTAAATTATGTGAATGTAGAGAGCTAGGAAGAGAATTTGGGAGAGAGAGAGAGAGATTGAGCTGTGAAGAATTGAGGAGAGGGTGGACTTAGGGTTTATAGTTGTGATCGAGACGAGTTGACGCGTGAAATGTGGTGAAAAAGGTTAAGTAAGGTTTCAAGCGATCGATCTTTTCTTGGGGAGAGGTGTTCTTTTTTCCTTCTCATTTCAGTAATTAATTTTGTGCATGTACATGCACATGCTTATTCGCTTACGCGTTCACAACATAAGAGTAAAAATAAATTATGTGTGATATACGTAATCAAAACATATTAATTTTAGACAGCCTCTCGTACTAATAATGTAGTAATGCATTTGTAATATGTTACCAGGTGTGAGAGAACTATCTTTGGAATATGGTTGATTTTACATGTGGTGATCATTTGAATTCATTATTATAGGTTAGCACTTACCAATGCTAACTTTCATGTTATTTTTTTATTGATACCATGTTAATCAGAGTGTTCTATATATATCGGTTTTTTTAAAAAAACTTCAAATTATAATGACAACATATAACAAAAATAGAAAATAAAGATGAGGATTCTAACTCTTTCGACCAAAGGAAACCATGCAAATGGCTGAACTTTACGGTTCAGAATCGGTGTTTTTTCATGGATCTCCGCTAATCGAGTTTTCGTTTATGTTTTTCTTGTTTGTGTTGTATTGTAGTTTTTGGTGGTTTTTTTTTTTATGTTCTCTGTATGTAAATTTCAAAAATGATATAAATTTAACTTTTTACCAAAAAAATATAAACTAAAATAAAAACTGCATATGCGTGACAAACCATGACGGAATCCATCGCTTTGCCTCATGGGACGGTCTGAGATGATTCAGGCGAGATGCAAGGAGACGCAAAGGCGTGATTTTGATTAAAAGAAAATTACTTATTGATTTTATTTGTCGTGAAAACCACGAACCACTAATTTATATATTTCTAAATAAAGCAAATTGAAGCTATATACATCCTGCCTCTAATGGACACTTGCTTTAACTTGAATTCTAAAGTTCTCGATCCGCATACGCCCAATCAACCACGATTATATAATTTAATATATGAAAGGCCATTTTTACATTGTAACTTGTAACAATAGAATAATATGAAAATAATCTATATAAGTCAATAAATAAAAGTTTTTACTTTAGAAACACATGAGCAAGCTTTGTAAGGCTAAGTTCCTTCCATCGTCACTAGTCTTCTGTTCATATCAGACAATCTCTTACATAAATGATGTACAACTCCGTTCTCTTTAGTCTTTTCCATGGAGTAATTCAACTCTTTTTTTCATTCTATCTCTAATCTTCTAATATGGTACCATAGTTCCAAGTATAATTACCCGACATATGATTTCTCATAGTATACATATATAGTCAGTGGCGGATCTAGAACCATAATTAACCCGAGGCACAACATATTTATAAATTTTTAAAATAAAGTACAATATGAACATTTCTTAAAAGACATGTAAATGGAAGAAAATTTTTTGAAGTGTCAATCAACATTGGCAGTACCTTATATTAGCATAATTCCTTCAAACAGTTATAGAAAAAGATAAATAAAGTAAAAATAAGTTAAATACTGAAAACATTTATTACTTGAAAATAGTAAAATTAATGAGTAATAACCAACTGACTAGAAAAAAAGTCACTCTAACATGGGGCACAACAAACGAATTCTTTCATCTACAATACAAATTGCACAACAAACTTCAAAATTATCAAATCTTGCATGGGGCACGTGCCCCAGTACTTATACACTTGCGTCCGCCAATGTATATAGTCCGTTTTGTAGTGATATGTCCGAGACAATGAATATCTCACATTACAAATGAAAATACAAGGTATATAGATCTTTCCACTTTATTTTAAGTTACAAACAAACCCGTGATTCCTGATATAAATATGTGTAATGGAATCCGAATTATGATGTCCATTAGTACGATGATGACCATTAATTAAACTAATACAACTTGCTTTGTTAAATGTATGTTTTTGCATAAATGTGTACAATCTATATTTAGTTTTTGAAACAGTTATATAAAATTTGAATGTCCCTATAGTAGCTTACACTAATATAGCTCTATACACCAACGATCGAACTATCGAAGAAAATTCTTGAATAAACCAGTCAAAGACGTCCACAAGGCACAAATATTATATACGGTGTTGAAGAAAGCAATAGAGAGAGGTCAACGCTTTCCTCCAATTTGTTAAACAATGTATAAACTTTACGTCAAAAAAGTCAAAACCATTCCCTTGTTGCTTATTGGTCATTTTCCGACCTATACGATAATCTTATTGTTTCTCTACGATATCTTTCTGTTGCATTAACTATTAAGCCACACGCAAAGTCGTTTTACATTAACGTTAGTTTAATTAGATAACGTTAGTTTAATTAGTATTATTTCTACAGAGTAATTGCTTTCGAAACTTTTGAAAACAATGTGCCATACAGGTTGTTCAAACATGGTTAGATAGATGCATAAAATTACAAAAATTATATAGAGAGAATATTAAATCACTTAACCATTGTATCATGAGGAGATAGCTTGAAAGCCCTGACAAAGAAAGAGGGTTCATAAGTTACCTAAAAAAGAAAGAAAGAGAGCTCATAATATTTTCATCAAAGTAAAAACTCAATGTGGATAACCGTCACATCAAGACGAGGCAGATACTAGATTGAGCAAAATTCTCCAATGAAATCACAAATGTTGAAGCACTTTAAATTTGGAGATTTCACTGCTTTTTCACTCTTAGGGTGGCTTACATTTATTAAAGTTAAGGTTATGGGGAAAAAATATAAACTTTCTTAAGCAGGGTTGAAAACGCAAAAACATAAAGAATGCACGTCGTTGTTAGTTATTTTCTCCCAAATGCGTGTGGTTTTATTACTTTTCAAACGGCAAGTAAAAAAGTCTTATAAACGACGTCATTTAGTCGACTTGATCTCTTTTGTAAGTCATCACATCTTTGGGTCAATCACGAATTTGGAACATCCGGTTCCAAATTACGGATTACACAGACCCTAGCCTCTTCCCCAAATCCCAATTCTCCATTGCTTTAGAAGAATCACACAATGGATCTAGAGATTGTTGGTCGTCACGCTCTCTTTTTCGACGATGATTCGATGGCAACGTTTGTCAACTCTCCGACGGCGCTCGTTGACTGGAACAGCCTCTTTATTGACCGCTACGATGTTCGTCATCTCCTCTCTTCTCCTCCTCCTCCACGTATCAAACGCCGTCGTCCGAATTCAAACGATGCTGACTTGGAATCGGAGCTCGATCACGAGCGTTATCTAGATTTACCGTCGGAATCTCCATCTCCGTCGGATGATGATGAACACGGTAAGGATGATGAACTCCGTAGAAATCTCCGTTAATCTATATGGTAGAGAGACTCGAACTAGCTATGTTAGAGACATAAAACTGTTCTAGAGAATGATTACGAAAAATTCAGATCGAAACTTAATTTGTTTGCCCTTTGGATTTGCTTTACTCTCCAGATATGAATGAGGATTCAGCAAATACAAATGCGGATGGTTATCGTGCTGTCTCTTTTTCATATGGAAGCTCTAGTGATGTCAATGACCAGAAAAATGCTGCTGATATGGAATCTGGATTTCACCCGCCTTTCCCCGTGCCTGATTACTTACGTCAAAACCTGGTAAGTTATTGCTTTAGATTGTTCCCTTTAGCAGTATGCTAGTTTTTGCTAACTTATTTGGTACTTAAACTGATATTGGCCACGTAAACATCTGAAAGGTGCATTTGTTATTCTAAGGACTACTATGTCTAAGTTTCAGATGCTCGGAGAAGAGATGGAGTTGTCTAAGGTTGTCATTCACATGCACCTTGTTTCCTTTTGCTGCCATGACAAGGGGCAGTGCAGGTGGGATTAAGATGATAAAAATTCATGACTTACCAAGAACCTTAAAACTGATTGCACACCAGATGATGCATTTCTATACAGTTCTGAATTTTGCAATTTATGGTTCTCGATACTTATGTGAGGTTTTATTATGTATATATACCTGCGAGTTGCCAAAGGTGTCATTCATCATATTTCACATTACTAATTTTTTCTTGTATATTTTTTTTCTCTCTTCTTTCAGCCTCCAACTGAGAAATTACATCAGATTATCACTAGGACTTCAAGTTTTGTAAGCAAACACGGTGGGCAATCTGAAATTGTCTTGAGAGTCAAACAAGGAGACAACCCTACATTTGGGTTCCTAATGCCAGACCATCATCTTCACCTTTACTTTAGGTTTCTTGTTGACCATCAAGAGCTTTTGACAGGAAAGTCTTCTGTAGAAGAGAAAAAGAACGAAAGTGAGAAGGATGGTGGAGCTTTGTCATTGCTTGGTTCGGTTTATGGGACTGTAGAAGATGAAGATGCTAACGAAGAGTCTGCAAACGACTCCAAAACAAGTGAGTCCGCCAAAGGTGATGATGGTGTTAAGGTAACTGATTCCAATGGACCTGAAGGGTCGAAAGGAGCTGCAAAGATTGCCTCTAAGCATTCTCTGCCGTTGAATGATCATGCATCTTTCATAAAAAGAAATCCCTCTGTCAGCGCAGTAAATGTTGTAGAGAAGAAGCAGATCAATACAGAAAAACTTGTGACGTCTGATAAGTCGCAACCCAAGCTTGAACTGCAGATTGTGGAGCCGACTACTGAGATGAAAAGAGTGATTGATAAGATAGTAGACTTCATTCAAAAGAACGGGAAAGAACTAGAGGCTACTCTTGTTGCACAGGATGTGAAATACGGGATGTTTCCATTCTTACGTCCATCTAGCTTATACCATGCATATTATCGGAAGGTTCTCCAAGAAGCCGAAGAGGTAATTCTGTTTCAAGTTCTTAAAATGTTCCTGCTACAAATTTGGTGTGTTTTCACGTGCTTTTTAAACCTTGTGATTGTAACTTTCACTAAAATGTAAAACGTTGGTTGATTTCATATGCAGTTAAAATCAGGTGACAAAGGCGTTATTATCAGAAAAGAAGACGTGAAGCAAGAGAAGATGGGCAATGCTGTAAAAGATAGCAAACACGGGTTTGGGAGTGTTTTACCAGATGATTCTGCCAAGAAAGAGAAACTAAAAATGGTTAGTGACAAACCAAAGGTCGAGTTGCACAATGAACCATTCAAGCCTGTCCAACCGCAGATGAGGGTCAATGTGGATGCGAATACTGCTGCTGCTATTCTTCAAGCGGCTAGAAGAGGCATAAGGAATCCCCAGTTGGGGATTCTAACAGGCAAACCCATGGATGAGACTTCTCAGACCCTTGGAAATGATGTGAGTTACCCTTCATCTAAGTCCCCTGATTTGGCCAAATCTACAGGTCAATCACTCTCTGGCTCGACTGCTGCTAGTGAAGCTGATTCTTCTGAAGCAGGCTTGTCTAAAGAGCAGAAGTTGAAGGCAGAAAGATTGAAACGTGCAAAAATGTTTGTGGCCAAGTTAAAACCTGATGCGCAGCCAGTTCAACAAGCTGAACCGTCGCGAAGCATATCAGTCGAACCGTTGGACTCTGGGATTTCTGGATTAGGTGCTAAGGCTGCCAAAGAAAGAGACAGTAGCTCGATTCCATATGTAGCTGAGTCAAAACTAGCGGATGATGGTAACAGTGAAAGACGATCAAAGAGGAATTACCGTTCGAGATCACAGAGAGATGAAGATGGTAAGATGGAACAAGGAGAAGAGGAAGAGAGCAGCATGGACGAAGTTACAGAAGAAACCAAGACTGATAAGAAGCATTCATGTAGTAGAAAACGGCATAAACATAAGACACGATACTCTTCCAAGGACAGACATTCTCGGGACAAGCACAAGCATGAGAGCTCCTCAGATGATGAGTATCACAGTCGTTCGCGTCATAGACACAGACACAGCAAATCTTCAGATAGGCATGAGCTTTATGATTCTTCTGATAATGAGGGTGAGCACCGACACAGATCCAGTAAGCATAGCAAAGACGTTGATTATTCTAAGGACAAGCGTAGCCATCATCACAGATCCAGGAAGCATGAAAAGCACCGTGATTCATCTGATGATGAACATCATCACCACCGACACAGATCCAGTAGACGCAAGCACGAGGACTCTTCAGACGTTGAGCATGGTCATCGTCACAAGTCTAGTAAACGTATAAAGAAAGATGAGAAAACAGTGGAAGAGGAGACTGTTTCAAAGTCAGATCAGTCTGATCTTAAAGCATCTCCTGGAGATAACATCCCGTATCTGCAAAATGAACCATCTCAAGTTTCGGATGAGCTAAGAGCCAAAATCCGTGCCATGTTAGCTGATACCTTGTACGTTTCTTCTAACTGAACGACTCTTGAAGACTTTCTAGTTCTATTTAGGTGTCTACTAGTATTAAGTTGACAATGTCAATGATTGGGTCTGATCGATTAGCGGGTTTGTTCGGTTTTCAGGGGAGATGGTCGGTGAGCATCTGAAGCATAAAGGTCACCGATGTTGCCTACGAGAAGAAGAGTTGTAATATTAAATTTTAATGTATTTTGCAAACTATTTACGAAATTACTCTGAAAAAGACCTTTTAAAGAAACCTTTTTAATCTGTGCATTTGCAAACTATAAACCTTTTAAAGAAAAATCTGTGCTTTTGTTAATCAGTTAATCATCAGACCTTATCATAGAAATTTATTTAGTAGCCAATTTGCATTACAATATTACTAAAAGAAACTTGATTCACACTTATGAGACGTTTTTTGCATACATCATTATCATCCCCACGTAAGGTGTACGACGTACTTTAACTTCTGAAATGGTGCCGCTCATCGACGAAAGTGTTCAGCACAAATCTGGCTATTATGTAAAAAACGTCTTTTGAGATGCTTGGAAGTAAGGGTGAAGATAAGAGTGAGTTTTTTTTTTCACTTTGTTGACGTAATAAAGAAAGAAACTCTACAAAGAAGATATAAATTGTTTGTCAATGTCATAGACTGACTCATAGTGCATTTACTTGAAGTTTACCCTTATCGGTCGAACCTTACTTAGCCTCTCTTCTCGATTGAAAAGGCAATAATATTATTCAATAAAACTTCTTTTTGGGATCGAATCTATCTTTTTAGACTTTTCTATCTATGTTCTACAATTTCATTGGCTAATGCTTTGTTGGATGTAACCTTTCTTTTTCCATCGTAAACTCTTTCTTTTCTGTTTTTTTTTTTGGTATTTATTTTACTGAGAATCTCAACGCCGCCGACCCTTTTCATATAGTTCTCAACTTCGTATTAGTGCTAAAGAATATTTGTATTAAGGGTTTACCGTCAAAATCAAATAGAGATGTATCAATCGTTTGTTTTTGATAATCGATCTCTTACTAAACATTTAAACGTAAAATTATAAAGTTGCTACTGAATTACGTAGTATTAGATTTGCAAAATTCCTTCTTCTTTGAAATTCTCTTTTTTTTGGCCTTTTTACGTTTCCAAAAAACTTGCAACGGAAAAAACATGTACCAAACTAATAATAGAAGTGGAAGCAGAATATGTGTATAAACGAAACCTTACTAAAAACGTTATTAAAACATAGCGTGATTTTACTTCTCACTTTTTCACTTCACGCTTTCGAAACCTTTTCCTTTAGATCCCAATCACATGTATGATGTATGAAGCTGCGTTTCTTTTAGCCGTCCATCACCCAAAAGCCAAAAAAACAAAAATAATTCCAATTATTTAAAAAAATCTCTAGTAGCTAGATAGGTTCAAATATTTAATTTCAATCTAGAAATTTTAATATAGACAGAAAAGAAAACTATCTGAATCCAACTGTATTCTCTAAGCAAAGTAGAGATGCGAATAAATTTCCCCAACACCTTCTTCTTTCTTTTTAAAAACCTCTTTTGGCTATAGAATCTTCTTGTACATAACCCCCCAAGCTTGCATTCCAATTAAAGACATTTCACATAAATAAAGCTCCACATTCTCAGTGTTTTCACACTGTTATTGTCACCATTTAACTTTACGAAAGCAACTATAAACATTAAAAAATACTAATACCTAGAATACTTTCTAAATTAATTTCGAGTTTCAGTTTTGTTGTTAGGCATTAAAAGAATTAGTAGACTTCAGAACATGGATAAACCCCCCAGCATTTTAACTATAATTTTTGCTAACAATAGATTAATTAATAATAATACCCACGCTAATCCCGCACTTAGCTTGTGGTTCCGCCACGTGGCGTCAATATTTTAAGTTATTCTTTTCTTAAATTTGGTTGCGCTTTTGGTTTACTCTTATTGGTGGATTGAAGTTACGGCGCCGTCCACCCTGGCGTCATGCCGTCAAAGCTGTCATCTTCCAATCTTCTTCCGCCACGTGTATATATTCACACAAGACGCATCCCAAATTGGCTCTGCCACACAAAATGTTTTGAGAAACCATAAATAAAAAAGGGCCACAAAAAAGTAAGAGCTCTCTACCAAATTTTTGTGTATACATTATATATACATAAATACATTATAACTTTCTGATATATTTCAGCATTATTTTTTGGTTTGGTTAGATAATACAAATTTATAGAAGGACAATGATACTAATGGGGACACACCAAAAAAAAAAAAAAAAAAACATTTGAACCAAGAGTATATTGCATACATCACATATCTTAAATAAGGATGTTTGTTTGTTACTTTTGATAATACCACATATATCAAACTTACCAATCACAAGTTCTTATCGCAAACTTTTCATAAGTAGAACGGGAATATCTGATGGATAATTATTGATTGAAACTTTGATGGGCAATTAGCCAACTATCCATTTCTAAAAATATTTTTTCATTTTGTACTTTTCTGCTTGAATTATGTGCCATTCGACCAACCAAAGAACAGTTTAACATTCTTGCATTACGTATCTTTGAGGTGAACATAAATAACTAATAATATTTTTTTCTTTTCATTATTCTGATAATCTTATCAATTAAAGTAAATTTTATTTCATAAATTAGAACGTTGAAATTTTGAAAAAAAAATGGCATGTATGATACTGTTACCTTCTTATATATGTGTGTGATTTAGATCTATGCTAATATAATCAAGATCATGATTAAGTCATGGTTCTTTCATTTTTATAATGGGAGAACTTACCAATGATCAAGTGACTCAAGTCATATTTTATCTTTTAGTTTTTTTAACGACTCGCCGTTTGAAATTCGAACTTAAACGGCTGTATTAGATCTAAGAAAGCAATAATCTAAAATTAAAAAGTGGAAGATAAGGTAAAAATTTTGGTACTTAATAATTGGAGGAGAAGAAAAAAGATTAGAATAAAAGAAGAATGTCATCTCTGTGTTCAGACTTTGAATTAAGACACCAAAACCCCATGCCAAAGTCATATACATACACACTTCTGTGTGAAAAGTGTGTATATATAAATAATCACATCATCACAAGTCTTTGCTTAAAACATTTTAAACCTCTCTCTCTTTTCTCTCTACAAGTTCATTTTCTTTCTCTATCTATCTCCTCTGTTTTTTTTGTTCCTCTGTTTTTTTCTTGCTCTGTTTCAATGGAGGAACAAAACTGGATAAGAGGACCAATCATAGGTCGAGGCTCAACAGCTACTGTCTCACTTGGAATCACAAATTCCGGTGACTTCTTCGCCGTCAAATCCGCCGAGTTTTCTTCATCGGCGTTTTTGCAGAGAGAACAATCGATTTTGTCGAAGTTGAGCTCTCCTTACATAGTCAAGTACATTGGTTCTAATGTAACGAAGGAGAACGACAAGTTGATGTATAATCTCTTAATGGAGTATGTTTCCGGTGGGAGTCTTCACGATTTGATCAAGAATTCCGGCGGGAAGTTACCGGAGCCGTTGATTAGATCCTACACACGTCAGATATTGAAAGGTTTGATGTATCTTCATGATCAAGGAATCGTTCATTGCGATGTGAAGAGCCAGAATGTGATGATCGGAGGAGAGATTGCGAAGATCGTCGATTTGGGTTGTGCTAAAACGGTGGAAGAGAATGAGAACTTGGAATTTTCCGGTACACCGGCGTTTATGTCACCGGAGGTAGCACGTGGTGAAGAACAGAGTTTTCCAGCTGATGTTTGGGCTTTGGGGTGTACGGTGATAGAGATGGCTACAGGGTCAAGTCCTTGGCCGGAGCTAAACGACGTCGTTGCTGCTATTTATAAGATTGGTTTCACCGGCGAGTCGCCGGTGATTCCGGTTTGGTTATCGGAGAAAGGTCAAGACTTTTTGAGGAAGTGTTTGAGAAAAGATCCGAAACAGAGATGGACTGTTGAAGAATTGCTTCAACATCCGTTTCTCGACGAAGAAGACAACGACAGTGACCAAACTGGTAACTGTCTGAATTCTTCATCTCCTAGTACTGTGTTGGATCAACGGTTTTGGGATTTATGTGAAACTTCGAGAAGTAGATTCATTAAAGAGGATCACGAAGACCCATTTGCAAATTCTACAAATTTCTTATGGGATGACGATTCTTTACCGGGTGATCGGATCAAGAAACTCGCCGGAGACGAGAGTTCCGGTGAACCAGACTGGGAAACGAACGGTTGGATTGAAGTAAGGGGAGAGATAGAGAAACGTAACGAGGAAGAAGATGAGAATTGCGTTGAAGCAACGTCATTGGAGGAGGACGAAGAAGAAGTGGGAGGATTTGAGAATTGGATCTGGGATCAACAAGACAGCTTGTTCTTGGAATATTCCCCTGAGGACAACATTTATTATTTTTACTCTTATTATAACATCTTTGATGAAGATATAATTCTATATTATGATCATCTTGAAGATTGTTTTGTACTAAAATTTGATGATAATAATAAGAAGATTTTTTTCTTTAGCCACATTACAAATTCTTGTTTTGAGATTACTAATTACAATTGATTCGGCGCCGTTTTGATAATTACATCGAAAATAAAAAGTGATATATATAATTCAATTTTGAAGTCATTGAGAAAAAAATTAAACCAAAATTTAAAGGAACGCGACCTAACTTAACCTAAAAGCTAGCTCAAGAGTTAAAAATTAACATATCTTTTATATATTGTCCAAAGATCTCTATCCCAACTGAATCGATGTGGGACATTTTTGAAATCAAACAAAACGTCTCCAGTCTCCACGGGGAATTAAGCAAAACGTGACCATCTTTTTTGTAAAACATGATGGTTGAGTCCAGCGTTTATCTGCATACACATGAATCAACAAAAATGTTATATTGCAAACTAACTAATGTAAATTATATATGTAAACACAAGTGCAAGTGAGTGATTACCATGTGTAGAAAGAGTAACTCGCATCACCCTACCCGATACCAAACTCCCATCATATCTTGCATTTTCACTTTGGACTTTGATTGATTCCATTTACGCTTGGTAAAGGTTTGAAGATAGTACTTGTTGACAAATAGTAGACGATTATGTCATCAATGATGCTTAGTCATCGGCATCAGTTATTGACTAATCATTTGTCGCTTAATTTGCTACACATTGACATTGAGTTCTCTTACAAAGTCAATTAAGTACAAACTATATAAAACAACGCCAACTAGATGACCATTTCATGATGCTAATTATAGATTTGGTTTTAAAATTTACATGTATATAGTGGTCGTATGATTGTGTTATTCTAGACGTAAAATGGAATATGTACATACTCTTAAAAGAAAACTTTCTAATAACAAAAGTATCATGGACCGAACCAAAGACTAGTCCTTGAAGCTTATATAACATCTGAGTATTCTGAAACTTAAAACATCTACGATCGTCATCCATGATTAAAATCGCCATGAGATGATCTAAAACCTCGTCCCCAACCCAATAATGAGTTCTTCAATCCTAAGATCACAAACTAAACGGTAAGAAAATTATCAAAATAGTTTGTTAGAAAGTAATTAATGACGTCGTTCGTCGGTTGATATGTGTTTTTAATATATTAATAAGCAAAGTTTGGTATTTACTTGTAATCTTGGGTAGTTAAGTAGGGGAAAGTCGTCGTCGTCGTCGGTTGATATGTGTGTTTGGTAAGGAAGTTAAGTACGGAAACCACTATACATCATGAGGTTGACTTTATATACAAAGTCAATTTTAGTTTGGTCTAACATTTATCTATTATATTCTCTCTGTTTTAATATTATTTTTGTGTTTACCCAACCCACAAAGGAGTTTCATTCAAATGTGAAAGCATAAGACTTCTTCTGGGTTCCACAGCCAAAGTTGGCGTTTACTTTCTATACACTAAGCAAAGTTTGGTATTTCTGGACCAAGTTCATTCACGTTGACTTTCATCTCAATCTCTAGGTCGATTCCTTTATTAATTAGTAATTAATAATCGAAGTCGTCCCAGTTTCGAATTTCTTATATTCGTTTATAAGTTTGGAAAAGTAGCTTGTTGTCTTATAACTTGTATTTTAGTCAAACAAGGTATAATTCTTTAATGATCAAACTTGTTTTCCATGTTACAACGTTTTTATTGAGTAATCATACAAATTTCAAATCAAACCGGCTAAGATGATTTTAGAAGACCGATACCTCGATCTAAAGTTCTTTTGAAAGTTCAACATAACTTCTTCGCTTGAAAACAGTTTATCATTAAAATTTTGAATTAAAGAGATAATTGGAAAGTGATCACACATTTGATGCCAAACTAAATGAATGATATCTTAATACACACCGTACAATCAAATAAACTATCTAGAGATCAAAAGTAGGTTTAAGTGTCCCACTTGATGTCCAAAAGGTTGATGGGTGATTCGGTGATGAACAATGACTCTAAGTGGATGTCAAAATGACCTCATGCATCAAAGTCAAAACATCTTATTTATAGATTAGAAAAAAAAAGAGTTAAAAACATATGAATTTTTTCAAGATAAAAAGGTTTGGTAACACAACCGTTAATAAAATACAATAAATTAAAACAAGCTTATCGGTCATAAGTTACGTATATATGTTGTCATAATTCGACCAACTGACATATGATAACCAAAATTACCAGCTAACGATAGTCATTTCTGAGTGAATCAAGAGAAGATGACTTGGGCAATATGGATTTATTACAACAAGAATATCAACGAAGAAATATCCCCTAATATAGTAATATTCAACACTTAACTTTCTCAAATTCATCAGAGAAACTACTAATCACACGAGCACCGATTATTTTTTCAAGAATAATTTAGAGCCATTGTAAATGATTTTATTAGTAGAATTAAAAAGGTTGACTTTAGAAAAGGTGGAAGTGTTGTCGTTGGCACACACACTCACTACACCATAAAAATAATCTTTACTCACCTTTTTGAAAAAAAATAGTTTTGCTCATCTTTCATGTATTCCACTTGGATTGCATAAGTAGGTGTGTAACCCTAAACCCTTATCCATTTCAACTTCTAATTCCATTTTACATATTATGATATGAACAAAAGTTAATACTGCCAAAAGAGAATGACCAAATTTTCTTTCTAACGAAACCTATAACTAGATATTTAATATTTCTTTATAGTTGTTATAATCTTCTATGTATGGTGTATTTAGTTCATCACATCTTTTTTTTAATCTAGATACCTAACTGGTTTTCTTATATATATAATTAATAATCACACTGTTAACGTTTTCATAGAAGCATCTCATATAAATCAAATATAAAAAATCAAAGGATCTTTATCACATTTTCTTCCTCCAACAATCAATTACCAAAACATTGTGCAGGGAGCACATCCCATCCACCACCACCAATTATATTACCTATAAACATTTTTTCCTGATTACATATTGGGCCAAATTATTAAGGCCCATTTATAAGCCCTTTCAAGTTTCAACAAGCATCTTTCAGTTTAACAACCTAAACGACAGTGTTTCGTATAATGATTAAGTTATCTTTTTTTGGGTGTGTAGCATTAATAGGCATTTTTATTTTTATATTACATAGATTTCCTATTAATGCTACATGTAATATAAAAATGCCTATTATCATTAAATTTATTGATTCCCAAGTTTCCATTCAATTTTAGCCAAAGAAAATTTTGATAATTTTTTCTTTTCCCAATACATTTAAAATTTAACATAGTAAATTTTCATTCTATAACTATTAAAAAAACAATTATGTTTGTTTTTCCACAGTATTTATACTAAAAATATAAAACCAACATTGACACCTGTAATAAATCAATAAATTATAAATCTTTCATGTGTCACTCTCTAATCTAATACTTGCAACATTGATTTCTGAAAAAAGCATAGATACTTGAACATATATCATTAAATTTTCGAATAATCGAATATGGTTAAATTTTAAAAATCACATTATTTGCTTAGTCATTATTTATTGTTTAAAACACCATGACTATCTCCTTATTAATGTTATAGCCAAATTTGTTTATGTTATAAATATATATATATATATATATAATTTAAAGCAAAATTTCGTCTAAAAATAGCGGCGGATAATAAATATATAGATATCTATACATAATTGTTATAGTCATTATAATGTTTAAGACACCAAAATTATCTTCTTTTTAATGATATAATTAAATTTATTAATATTATAAACAGAAATAGTTTAAAACAAAATTTCACCTAAAAATAGGGAGATATTTATATGTAAGATATATCTCCCTTACACCTCCATAACACATCTATTCATCTTAGATTTTACTCTTTCTTTCTCTCGTGCTTCCTAAAAGATGGTAAAATGCTCTTCCCTTTGCTTGTTTCTTTGTAGTCTTTTCTTTCTTGGCTAAATTCGTTGAGTATATCTTGTTCGTTTCAGGCTTTACCTAACCAACAAAACGTCGATTTACCAACCTTCAAACTTCTCATTGTTGGTGATGGAGGCACTGGAAAAACCACCTTTCTCAAGAGACATCTGACTGGGGAATTTGAGCATAATACTGAACGTAAGTGTTTATATAGATTGATCGTCAATGCAACAAACAATGCCTATGTCATGGTCTTTGCAGGATTTTGATGTTGATTTTCAAAAACTTGGACTTTGTAGCTACTCTTGGTGTGGATATTTATCCTTTAGATTTCTTCACTAACCGCGGCAAGATCCGTTTCGAATGCTGGGATACTGCTGGACAAGAGAAATATAGTGGTCTCAAGGATGCATACTAGTAAGTGGTCTTGACAAATATTTACGATATTTCCCTGCTTGTAAATTTGGTCGATCTTGATTCGGTCTTGGTCCGTTTAGTCCATCTCCCATTACAAATCTTTCTTCTCATGTTTTCACATTAGCCATTGATTGTTAAGTACCTAGATAATGGAAATATATATGACTTGTAAAATATTTTGTGAAAATGGTTGTTTTGAATTTTGGTTATATTATATATAGCTTTTCAAGTTTGAAATCTGTAGTAACGGAACGAGATTAGAAGTTTAGAACTAATCTAAGAGAGTGTAGAGTTCTTAAATACACAATTAAATCCAACCCTCAATCATAAGTCATAACAAAGTTTTCAATAACCGGATATATTACTAAGCCGAAGATCGATGCAACTAGTAAAATAGCTAACGTTTATTTATTTTCTTGCAGCATCCATGGTCAATGTGCGATAATTATGTTTGATGTCACAGCACGGCACACATACATGAACATTGATAGATGGTACCGTGATCTCCGCAGGTACAAGAAATCATTGTTTTCTGTTTATTTGTGTTTCTGCATAATTGTACGTGTTTATATTTTGAACATGAAATACTCATAATGTGGGAGTTGGATATTAATAATACAGGGTGTGCAAGAACATTCCGATTGTTCTGTGTGGTAACAAAGTTGATGTGCCGAGTAGACAAATCAAGCCGAAGCACGTATCGTACCACAGGAAGAAGTGTCTGCAGTACTATGAGATGTCTGCGAAGAACAATTGCAATTTTGAGAAACCCTTTTTGTATCTTGCTAGAAGAATTGCTGGAGACGCAAAACTTTCCTTTGTGGAGTCACCAGAAGCTCAAATTGATAACCTTGATGTTGAGTCTCTGCAATTATTAAGTATAAAGCTGAACTTGAAATGCTTTATCATGATAAAGTTTTTTCTTTAATTTTTGATCTAAAATGTTTGTTTTTTTGTGTGTATTTGCAGGATTGAAGCTGTAGAGGCGGGAACTCAGCCACTCCTAATGACGAGGATATCATTTGAATTTAATACCTTATCGATTGAGTAATCATTTAATTAATTGTCGTTTTAGCTTTGAGTACTGTTTATGATTTATGAGACGAATCTATCCCGTATCTAGTTTTTGGTGATGATTGTAAGTACTGTTCATGTGGATTATATATTTGTAATTTACATGGACATGTAAGATTGAGATTGTGACTATATATATATATATATATATATATATATATATATATATATATATATATATTAAAATGGTATTTTTTTTCTTTGCAAACCCTTTTAACAAATAAAATTGTTATTTCTATTTGCATTTGCAAACCCTTTTAACCGTTCTATTTGCAGACTTTCTATTTGGACTATCTTACTTTCTTTGTCTTTGGGCTTCTTCTGTTGTAATATTTGTTTCAATAAAATACAGATGGAAAAAGACAGAAGAAACAGAACCGTTTGTATCTTCAAATATCTATGATTTACTACACGTTTACTTGTTCACTTTTTGTAAGATTTTAATTTTTAAGTAATACACGTTCTTATTTATTTATTTTAGTACAAAAGATTTAGCAACATAAAACGAGATTAATCTTACTATACGTGTTGTATTGCTCCTTTGAAATCGTCCATGTCCGCGTCACAAACCCTTGAAATCCAAAAAATCAAGTCTGACATTCCAATCGGAAGCAAGCATACAATTTAATGAAGAGTGAGATCAAATTTCAGTTATTGTTTAACTTTTAAAATGTCATAATTTTTTCCTTAATCCAAGTAAAAAAATTAAGGTGAGGAGGTCACATATATTTGTAATTTGTTTTTGATATTGGCTAAACCGATACTAAAGATATATCTTTCGGACAATTATCCCCTACAACAAGAAACAACCATACATCCTCAGTACCCCATAATGAACAATGCAACTCCATGGAAATGGAAACCATTTTTAACCAATAATTATCAGTGGCATTATTTTTTGAAAGTCAAAATTGTAACATTTTGTTCAAACTGTATGAATATTATAAAATAAAAGAAAACTCAATACACCGATGCTTTCCTCGCCCGGCAAAAACTCTTAAAACTATTAAGAAAACTCCAAAAAAAAAGTTTCGTTCTTTTTTCAAAGCATCATTTGCAGATTGCAGTATCCGTAATGGTTTTACCTGAAAGGAAACTGGTAAAAAGACAGAAACTTATGATCTCTTCTGTCTTGGATCTTTATCATATGTCGAGAAGAAGCCTCTGAGGATCTTCCACAACATCCTTAATACGGCGCAAGAAATACACAGCCTCTCTTCCATCAATTAGCCTATGATCGTAAGTCAGCGCGACATACATCATTGGCCTCGGAACTACGCTTCCTCCCACAACCATTGGACGTTGCACAATTGAATGCATTCCAAGAATAGCAGACTACGTATGATAGATTTATTTGCATTAGTAACAAACAAACAAAAAAACACCTTTCTTTGATTGGTTTTTAGTATTGCAAGGATCGAATCGAACCTGAGGAGGGTTGATGATAGGAGTGCTTATAAGACTTCCATAGACACCACCATTTGATACTGTGAATGATCCTCCTGCCATCTCATCGATTGATATGGTTCCTTCAGTAGCCTTCTTAGCGAGACCGTTTATTGTTTTCTCTATGTCAGCAAAGTTCATTTTGTCAGCATCTCTTATGACTGGAACTACAAGACCCTGGGATACAATACACAGAGAAGAGGAATCAATCAAAACTATCTCAAAAGCCCAAATGATATTATCACTCAATGTCAAAAGAATTGCGGAAACAAACCTTAGAGGTACCAACAGCGATACTGATATCCACGTAGTCTCTGTAAATGATATCATCTCCATCGATAACTGCATTTACTACAGGTTGGTGCTGGAGGGCACTAACAGCAGCCTGAAACAAATAGTTCAAGAAGATTACTTAATCGGTTGAGTCCTGATATGCTAAATAGTTCAGGAAACTTTTGAGTTTTTTACCATACCTTAATGAAACCAGACATAAGCCCCAACTTCACTCCGTGCTTTTCAAGAAAAGCATCCTTGTACTGAGATCGGAGCTTCATCAGATTAGTCCTACGTGAAGAAGGAAAGTTTTGTTGGTGAACTTAAGAGTTGGGTTAAAATTAGTGCACTAAGGGCATTTCAAAATGATAAAGAGACATATCAACATGGGGTTGTCAACTGTAACTCACATATCAACTTCATTGAAAGTTGTCAGCAACGCAAAAGTGTTCTGAGAGTCTTTCAACCTAGTTGCCACCCGTTTGCGAAGTCTTGTCATAGGAACCTGCATCGATGTTAGATGATATCATCAAATCTTGTGAACGTAAAATGCTTTTCTTTCATAGAGAAAACACACGGAGCATTATATAAGTAAAGAATAAATGACATAGTTTTCATACCCGTCTTTCCCTATCCTTAGGTGGAAGCTGCGGTTCTTTAGCTGACTGTTTGGATGGCGGTGGAGGTGGCGGTGATGGTGCCTTGGGTTTCTCTGCAACTTTGGTACTTTCAACTTTGGGCTTCTCAGCAGGAGGAGAAGGCTTGGGAGCAGGTTTCTCTGGTGCCTTTTCTGAGGGTGCCACATGAGACACAGCATCCGCAGATGTAGAAATTCTTGCAACCTTGTTTCCTGGTTCAACAGTATCTCCTTCCTTGACTAGAAACTGCAAAAAAGAAAAAAGTAATTGGGCATAGGAACACAAGAGAAGAACGACAGGAACATTAAAGTACACAAATAGTTTACCTCTTGGATCACACCACTTGCTGGGCTAGCAATATCTATTGTAACCTAAAGCACATAGATGAATCAAACACTAGTATTAGGAAAGCTACACAAGATACTGACCAACATCTATTGGAATGGAGATAATAAGATAAGTAATTGTTTGATACCTTGTCAGTTTCAATTTGTGCAATAGCCTCATCAGCTTCTACTCTATCGCCAGGTTCTGCAAGAACAATAAGCACATACAATGAAAATATTAGATACATAAATGCACCGGAAAGAAACGAGCAAGAAGATAATGTAAAGAAAAGCATACTCTTCAGAAAGGCGGCTAGGGTGCCATCAGTGATTGATTCACCCATGTGTGGCACAACAGCTTCCACGACATCCCCTTCAATCACATATACAAAAAAGTGTGAGTCAAAAAGCCTAGAAATACAAGTTACAATAACAGTAAAGAGCAAATCCAATTAACCCACACGGATCATAAGACTAAGCTCTGGTGTTCCAAAACATGGGACAGAAAAACCAAAATAACTTGACATAAAGGGAAAAGTTTCAGCTAGAGCAATCATACCACTATCAGATGAAAAGGGCCTGACCCATCTTTGCAGGGCTGTGCCTTGGTAACCGTTGATAATAGTCCTACACACATGAATATAACACTTTCAGCGAAAATGGTGAGAGAATTGAGTCTTATACATGAACAAAAGGACTGAGTTACCAACCTTGAACAGTCTGGACACCCTGCAAATAAGAGAACAATTGTCAAGTTAAAGATCTTAACCTAGCAAAACAACAAAAACAACAAAAAAAGGTAGTAATAATAACCTGGACAAGAACGGTGATGGAAGCTATGAGCATGGTTTCCACGAGGCACCAACGTCTGTACAATTCGTAATGACAGTTAAATAACTTGTTCATGGAAGAAGCATATAGAATCAACTAGTTAAACACATCCTAAGATGATTGAATTTATAAATAGCTGTCCACAGAACCAAAATCAAGCATGAATCATTGAACAAAAAAAGTACCTCTGTTGCTGAAACAGAATGAAATTGAGCAGACACTGCAACACGAGAGGATTGCAATGATTTTCCCAATCCCTGAAACAGAGAGAGAGATCAATTAGATAAAAAAAACTATCACATCGGAGAAAAATCAAATCAAAATGGTAACGAATCAAACACTAACCGAAGCAGAAGAAGAGCCTCTAATGGAAGCTCTCCTAAAAACAGCACGCAACATCATCGCACCAAATCTCTGTAACAACAAGATGTCGGTGAGATTCAACACTCGTAATCATAAACGCAACACAATCAATCAAAAATCGTCGGAAAATGGAATCTGTTCATCCTCAACACTACTTTCTCAAAATCAGAAACCTAAATCCTGCTATTATGGCTTTCAAAACATAAAAACTGCTCAGATTCGTGACTTTCAGCAACAAGACGAAAATGAAAACAAGAGAAAACCGAGGAATTGAAATCTCACCGAAGGGGTGGAGAGAAACTTGAGCGCCGAATGAGAAAGTTAGGGTTTGCAGAAATTATTGAAGGAGGAGAGAGATAGACAGAGAGAGGAACTGGAGAAAAGCATATGACCTTTCTCTGCTTTGAGCAAGTCACGAAAGAATATGGAAAATTCAGAGGATTTTACACGTGTCTTATTTCCTTGTGTAAAACGAATAATATGAACATTATTATTATAAGATCTCTGATTATTATTACGCTTCTAAATTTGGATTCAGTAATATGAACTCTCGAAAACGTCTGCGTTTTAGTAACATCAAATAGTCCATAGGCCCAACGGCCCATGTTATTTTCTTTGAGAAATGTTTTTTTTCTTTTTTTTTGCCATCACTTTGAGAAATGTTATAATGAAACAATTTACTTACAGTTACCAAGGAATTGATCAAACAACAACCTAAACATTAGGAAAAGTTTATTGTGGGAAAGTAACCAACTCTAGAGAGTTTTGATTTTTCTTATGTATATCTTGTGTAGAAACCTTAAGGTGCAAATGGTTGCATATGGATGAAAAATTTGAGTTGAAAAAAGAAATGAATAAAATTCAGTTCATTTCTCTGCAAAATAGGAGATGAACAAGTTGAGAAAAAATTCTTTATAATTAATTCATTTTTTCAACTTTTTAGGTTGAATCATTTTTCCAACTTATTTATCTTAAATGGTAAAAAATTGGTTTGAATGTTCATTCAACTCTTTCAACTTCTTAATTTTAGGCAACCATCTAAAACAGCATCTCAGAAATCTAATAATTTACACAAATGTTCTAAAAGCTTTTACACATCTTATTCATTTCCATTTATTTGCATTTCACCATACCTTCAGAAATGTTTTAAATAAGATAACTTTACAGTTACCAACCAATTGATCAACTTAACAACCTAAAACCCCAGAAGAAGAATACAAAAAACTGAGAAATGACTTAAAAGCAGATGAAACAAATCAAATAAATAATATGGATTCAGACAAGCGTCACATTTTCAGGTCTAGGAGGTCTCTTTGAAAACAGAGACGACTTGCCATCAAAAAGACTAGAGAATGATTGGCGTGGGCTAGGTTCGGTGCTTTTCTGTTCAGTTTCTGATGGAACTCTTGTCTGCTTTCTTTCTTTACTACCACGAAAGATGAAACCTAGCCGCTTAAACCGCCGTTTCGTTTCGCTGCCACTTGATGGCGACTCCTCTGTTTGTTTCATTGATCTCAAAACTTCTTCTGGACGTAATAACATTGTTTCCACGGTCTCGTATACCTATTATGACCAAATAAATGCAATTAGGATGTATGATTAGTGAGCATAATGTTCATATCCACATGGCCTTACTTTGGCATCTGATAAAACATTCTTAACTCTATTAAAGTGATAGATTTCCAAGCATGTAGATACGTTTTTGAATCTGTGCAAAGCTCTCTAGTAAAGTACCTGGCATAGATCATCAAGCTTATCGGTCCATGCGCCCCCCTGACAAATAGCGACTACATAATCCTTGCATTCAAAGAAAAGCTTTGACAAGTCATCGTTTGTAGCTAAAACTGGCTCCACCATCACAAACCCCAGGGAAACCTGAAATATTTTTAACCAATCCAATCGTCAAAGTGCTATTTACAGCTAAAACCTTAACTGTGTAACCAATGACATCCATTTAACGTAGCGCAAGTGAGAGAATTTGAGATTGACCTTACAGATAGAAAGCTTCACAAAAAGAAAAATACGCAATTTGTTGGGAAAAACTTACTAGCGAAGTAAACAGCTGCTCAAAAAGTTCAGCAGCTGGAATGTCTTCCAAATAATTCAAGATTCCTTCTCTGTATAAGTTAAATGAGAAATGGACAAGATCTCCATGAGTGATCAAATACAGATTTCACTACGTTTAAGAGGACATGCTATTGAAACTTACACAGCTAAATCTTCATCAAAGAGAGGTGCTTGTTTAACAGCAGGGAGTGGTTTAGCTGTTTCCCACAGCTCACGCCATAAATTACCTAATAATATTTTTTTTAAAACGTTGGTAAGACCAGTTGAGAATACGACTTGAAATATTACAGTAATGGTTTAACAACATAGAGAAACTGAGAAATGGTCACACCTTCTTTCTGCATCCGGGTACTTAATTGACCTCGAACGGGTGAAGAGTCATCTCCAGACATGTTACCATTTTCAGTCCAGTCTGGTGGCGAGTGCCATCTCACAAAATCTTCCAAAATACAGCCAGGATTTGCTGCCTAATACAGAGGTACAGATCTTATCAATTTCATATCAGCTACAATTTCTTTCCTTACATGAGTGCTTATATACCAAACAGTAATAAGATTATTCATTAAGATGATCACCTTGAAAGCCTGCATGTCAGACAAGAGTTGAGAACATCCAGCCCCCATGCTGAACCATAAGAAAGACAATAATCCAATCTATCAAGATAATTGGATGTCTGAATAACGAAACGGAATTATATATTATTCAGCCAGATAATACGTCTATTATTTCAATCTAACTGACTGTTACTGGTCTTTCAATCACCAACTCAGAATTCATTAGCAGATTGGTTCACTTTCAATCACCAGAATCGCTGTGGAGTGTAAATTTTATATCAAACTACAACAAATAAAAGATGGCACTGACCTCCCTGTCCGAAGTACTAATTCCTCTGTTTCTCTAATAAGATCTTCCGTCAACAGCGGACCTTCCTACAAGGATATAAACACTAAGACTTCAGAGATAGAAAAGGTAGCTACAGTTTTAGTGTTTTATTAACTATGACGGAAGTTACGAACCTGTGTTATTGGGGAATACACAGGTTCACCAGTTTCCAACATTGTTAAGTTCTCAACTTGGTTATAAACGCCCAAACGGAGTATAAGTTCCCCGGAGTTACTTTTAGCATACAAAAGAGAACCCATTGATTCTGAAACGTCTGACTTTTCATTGGCAGAACTGGCTTGCCTCATTACCGCATCTAATGCTTCGGAAGCAGCTACGTTGCGGGCTTTCCTGGCAAGACAACAGTTTATAACCTGTAACCATTGGTGCAGTAGGCAACTTTTCAAATCTGGATTATTGTCCAGAGGTATCCATGGTATGTGTTTCTCTTCGTTCCAAAATCTCCTCAACTGCACATGCAGATTATTTGAGTGAAATTATGAAAAAGGCTTCAATATTTCACATTTTGTTGTAGTAACTTCTCAAATGACATTCACCAACAGAGTTGAACTATCCACTAATCCTAATTCACGAGTTAATTACACTAAAAAGGTGAAGAAGGAGATTTTAAATCCAAAATTTGCAACACAAAACTTACTTCTTCAACCACCCTGCACCAGAACAAAGCCATTCTCCTGGGTGTTGTAAAACTTCCAATTACTTCAGCTAGCTTAACAACAAAACTACTAGGGGGAGCAGCATGAAGATCTTTTGCAAAAGATGATCTGTTGGTCGGAGACTCCAAATCAGAGACAATCTTTCTGCTGAGAAAGCCACTATCTGTAAAAAAAAATATGCCAAAGTTGTGGGAAGATAAATAGCTATAACTGGAATACAGGTTGATGAAGAAAAATTTCTTCGTCTAAGGCAAACCTACCAACATTAAACAAGGCATTTATTAGAGACACAAGTTTATCCTCATCTCCTGAATCAAAACCAAGCTTATCCTCTTTTTCACCAAGAACCAGTGATTTCACCGCAGAGAGGCTCAAGCCTCCCCTCTCCCTCACTGGTGATGAACTTCCAGATGATGCAACAAAGTCTTTCACATTCTTAGCCCTTTTTCCTGCTCTGAAAAAACAAAGTTAGAAAAAAAAAAATGAGAAAGCGGAGAGGAACATTATGAAATGCTTTAGCCAGAGAATAAGGTGAACACATATACTTCAGCCTCATGGATTACTACAGATTCAAACCTACTAACTAAATCTTTCAAAAACTTTTTCGCCAGAAACTACATGAAAAAGAAGTAAGGAAAGATCTGAAGTGTGGTAAACGTTATGTATCAAGACTCACTCGATTGCTACAGCCAGCTGCTTCACAACGGATGCCAGAGGAATGCTGTTCGCATCAACCGCATTTAGAGATTCTACCATGCAGCCGACATCAGATGCCTAGAAATTGTTCAAAGATAATCATATAAACACGGAGAAGCAACTAAAGTCTTGACCACAGGCAAATAAAATCCTTTGACAATGCCCGTAGCAACAAACACCGATCCGAAAAGATGGACCATTGATGATACCTTGGCTTCTTGTTCTTGCTTTGCTTTAAGAATATAAAAATTCTCGTCATAGAAAGGGGCAGCCATGGCTGAATCCTCAACCTTGTCTTGATCTTCAACTTCTTTCCTCCCAATTCTCAAGTTTTTCAGTTTATTTTGCCACTCTTGCTTTTTCCTAATATGTGCAGTTCTCCACCCCTGAGTCTTCACTTCATTCTCCTCCTGTTCCCAGCATTGCCAATTAGCGTAAACCAAAAAAAACATCCCTATAGTCAACACTCACAACACACTTCATCATGAAACTTCAAAAGCTCAACGAAATGCTGAATATTGTCCAACACCTATAACACTGTACAGCTCTTTGACAGTCTCTATAATGGATCAAGTAAACTTCTTTTTTCTTCTCATCATCCACAAAAACACATACATATGTTCTGCAATTTTGGTGAGCAAGAAAGTGACTAGCTTACTACTTCTCAATACCAAAAGGCAAATCCTTTAAATTGTATAATCTTCACATCATTGATATTACTCTATTTCTATTCATTTTCCCCAGAATTTTTTTCTATCGAATCTATTGATTCCATTGCTCAAGAATGATTCCACAATTGTGTTTTCTATGCAAAGAAGCTACCTGAGAGTCATTCACATTCCTCGTCGATTGCTTCTCCTCCTCTCCAACAAAATTCCAATTTAAAAAAGAAAAAAAATCAATAAAACATCACCAAATAGATTTGAATTTTGACTCCAGAAACAAAGAGAAACAACAGAAATAGATTTGAATTTGACAAGAGAGAAGAACCCAAATATAGAATTCGAATTAATCCACAACAACAGATACAATCAGAGGTCGAGCGATAAGCATCTATTCATCAGTCAAATTTTAGTAAATGAGAAAATTTGGAAGAACAAAAAAAACAAAATTAAGTCAATATTGAAGCGGAAGCTACGGGAATGGAGAGATAAGAGGAAATAGAATAAAACCTCGATCAGATTTGAGATCAGTGAAGACGCGCTCCGCTTTAGCCGCGGCGGAATTGAAGGCGGTTCTAGCTTTAGAGACCAAGGACGGCGGCGCCGTCTCCATTATCGTGCGCACCTGTACGTTGCCCAAGTTAATCTTTTGTCAACGACACGGCATTGAAAGCTTGAGGAAATTGAGAAGACGAGGAAGAAGAAGAAGAAGAAGAAGAAGAAGAAGAGATCAAGCAGACGAATTTACGAAGACAATTGTCAAATTTTAAATTATTTGTTTCCTAGATTTATTAGTACTACTAATAAAAATAAGATAGAGTAATGTTTTTGCAATATTCGTTTTATGGTATGGAATTTAATATGGAGAAGAAATTGATTGATAAATTCCGGATAGTTAGTTGCCTTGGGTTAAGCCATTTTTTGATAAAATCTTATCTTTTGTATATATATATATATACATAATTCGTTTTTTCTTCTATGATTCAACAAATCGAATTTTATAAAGTTGGAGGATATAGAAACTTACATAGTATTCCATAGATATTCTACAAGTTTTAGTTGTTGTGTTCTTGTCAATTTATATAATTTTGTAAATGTTGAAATGGTCCAAACTTTTTTCAGTGGAAATTCAACATTTGGGTAAAGTTGCATGTTTTATTATAGTTTTTGGTTTAACGAGTAAAGAAAGTAGTATGTTTTATAACCTGCTTTGGTAGGACTGATTCCAATTTCAGACTTTTTAGTGTAACTTGTAATTGTAACTAAACGTTGCTATCATCTAGAGATGTTTGTGAAGAGTGATGAGCCGGTCCAACCGTAATCAACCAGGTTTTTGACTAGCATCGTTTTGACTTTTCCAGTTTTAAAGGTCAACATTGTTAAGTGGGTTTTCAAGTGACTTTGGATCTTTGATTGTCTTTTTCGAAGCATAGAAAAAAACTAATGTATGTGACTCGGACCATGATATGGCTGTGATGGCTTGTTCCACACGTTTTTTCAACCACTACACTATAAGTCTATAACTAGTACTTGTAGTACTACCAACACTATTTGTAGATCAATCATGGTTTTAACTTTCTTTATAAAGGTTCCATGACTGGGTCTATGAAACCATCATTGTTACTCCGATTAGGAACGTTTCTAGATTTTTGAGGACCGTGGACGACTTCAGAGAGACGTAGCTCTTTCCAAAAAGGAAAAAAAATCATCAAATAATAAATTGTAACATAAAAATCTAATGAGGAAAAATAACAACTAAAATATTGATGAACATATCATAAAGTTTTATAACGTCGCTTTTTTCTTAATGTTCATGTAATGTCTGTCTTTTTGTGAATATATATAGATCTTATGAATTAAACTTGTAATGAAAATATGTGGAAGAAAGTCAGACCATCGTTAGGTTAATTGGTTCGGTCTTATACTCGTATCTTGCGGCCATATGCTATGCTCTATTCTGATTTGTCAAAATCTGAAAGCTGCCTAATGCGTAATGCCTATAACCACCGTAAAACAAATATTTGATTATGAGCTTGTTGGTCTAAGCTGATTAATAGTGTTTAGGGAATTGCTTGTATTTGAGTAATTAATTGAACGTTAAGAAACATTTAATAAGTTGCGGGGATAGCTCAGTTGGGAGAGCGTCAGACTGAAGATCTGAAGGTCGCGTGTTCGATCCACGCTCACCGCATTTTCAAATCTTTTTATTCAGTTTCATTCGATCAGTTTTTGAATGGTTTGTGAAAGTCAATCTATATATTCCCGAAAACACTCAAGAGTCAATCCTATTACGCTCGTAAAATAAATTCAAAGTCTCGATCATAGAAAAATATTTAATGACATTTAGTCATACATTCAATCGTTTAATGACACTTAATAATATCCCAAGTCTCAATACTATGTTCAGTCACATAGTTCATAGTAACAATAAATTGTGATCAGTACGTATAAGTTTTCACCACCAAACTACTTTTACCACACACACACAAAAAATATACATACTTTACTGGCTTGCAAGTCAAGATATCGAAATATCATATTATCATGACCCATCGTGGCCTTACATCCCCCGCACACTCACAGGCGCACACTACCAATTTTAATTCAGAGAAGAAGAAAAAAAACAAAATTAAGTTGTGGTGATAACTAAACCTTTGAAGACGTACACTTATAGCTATACCGGAACAAACCAAGGAAGAGCAACAGGTTGAGGAACAGTATCGCAAGAAAGCAGACCGGTTTAGGGAATTTGGTTTAGAATATGTCATTAAATTTAACTAAACCGGTAAAACTTAGAAAAACTAGTAAACTAAAAAAAATAAGAAACTTATATATTTCATTGGTAACAAATTTAGTAACGTATACTTGATTACAAATCAAGTTTCCAAATCCCATTTGTCTACTTGATTATGTACTCTTCCCAAAAAAACGAAGCCGTGTGTATTATTGATCATGTAGAGACCAACTGAGTAAGAGTTATAGGAGATGAGTAATGTGTATCATCAGTCAACATAAGATCGACGATGGTCCGAGCAGCAGCTTCAGTGGGATGGCCATAGCGATCCCAAAAAAGATGTTTGGTTCTGTCTGAACATAACTTCGCCAAAGGCAGACAAGGAAGGTCTGCGTTCAATTCCCCATTTCCACAACACGCAGATGTAACGTCAGCAAAACCTGAAATCAGAAAAACACGTCAGCGATTTTGTTTTTTCTATATTAGGATTACACGCGTTGGCTCGATATTAACCACTTTTTCTATATCACGACTTATGTTTGGAACGTGGATCATGCGGTGATAAGCAAATTTTAATAACCAAAAAGATAAATATTCTCAACGTACCGTAACGGGCAGGGTTGGAAATAATGTCATGTAAGGACTTGTAGTTATCAAAGTAAGTGTAAGTTATTGAGCCTTGTAATTCTTGTTTGAGTTGTTGCAGCATCTTTACTAGAGCTTCGTTGTACAAAGAGCACCACATGTTTGCCCCTTCGTCACATTCATGGAGTGTCGAGTTCTTCGCTCTTTTTCCCGGTGTGCAACCAATTTGTGCTACCCCGATGATAAGGAATCTACGCGCTCCACTATCGTGAATTCTCTGTTGATACAATTGCTCAAATAAGTTTCATCAACTTATAAAGATATATAACTATATAAGAAGACAAATTTTTGTTTACCTTCAATTGCTCTTTGAGTTTATCAGCCATTAATTGTGTATATTGTTGAGGATTGCTCTGGCGTCGGAGTTTGAACGATCCAAAGTAATCGAAAAGATCGTTACTTCCTATGACAACAGTGAATAGAGATTTGGATAGGTGAAGCTGTGCTGCGGATGGTTCAAGTTTCATGACTTCTTCATGAATAGAGAGCCAATTGTTGACTTGCTTGGATAAAGGAATAGCTTGTCCCTGCCAGATAAATAAAACCATTAACAAATGTAGAACAAGTTGCGGGGATAGCTCAGTTGGGAGAGCGTCAGACTGAAGATCTGAAGGTCGCGTGTTCGATCCACGCTCACCGCATTGTTCTCCTATTTTATTTTTATTTTTTTATTTTCTGTTTTAAAATCAATAAATAAATATTCGCTGATGATAATGAAGAACATGAATTCTTCGGCCCAACTTTCGGTTCGCAATTAAAGCTGACCATCGCATCAATACTCTATTTTCATTCTTTTTTCAGATTTTTTAATATATCATGGAAGGGAATATATAATTTAATTATTTATCTAGAAAAAACTCACAAGTTTTTGGTCGGAACTGTTGAAGATTCCGGCTCCACCGGAAGCAAAATTCACACCAGTCACGGCGGCAGATTTTCTCTTCTCCCTTTTTAGTAAGCCTCTAAGTGAGAGATAGGGAGGTGGTAACGGTAAACCAAATTTCTCAGCTAATAGAACAAAAACACAAAATTAAATTTCGTCTGAAATGTATTACAAACATTGACGTCCACAACTAATTTTATTGTTAGAACTACGTGTAATATTATCTCTTAAAATTACTATTTTTTCAATTAGTGTATATATGAGTGAAAATATTTAATTTTTAATGGCCAGCATGTTACGCTATCTAAATCAAACCAATCGTGGCCTGCCATAACATAACACCAACACTAATAGTTTCATTTCATACAGAAAAAATATGACACCGGAGACTAATAATTAATAAAAACTCACCGATAGCATCGGCGGCGTTCTTGCCGTTACAGAATCTTCCGGTAGGTTTCTTGTTCGGAAAATCGACGCCGTTATGTGGATAATTAGCTTTAGATATTGAAATTGGTAAGTAATTATTGTTGCCGGCATCAACTAACGAATCTCCGAACACGTATAATCCTGGAATCGAAGCTAATTTCCCGGTTGCAGCTTCTAAACCGGGAAATGAATCGAACCGGAGTAAACCAAGAAAGAGGAGAAAAATAGTGAGGAACGGAGTGTTGTTCGTCGGCATGTTTTTGTTTTTCCGGCGAACTTTTCGAATGCTCCGAGGCTCTTGGAGTTTGTAAGAGAGATGTAAAGTTAGTGTGGTTTATATAGAGAGAAGAAATGTGAATTTGACGTTATAAGTATGAAAATAATTTTTAAAAAGAATAAAGACTGATAATGTGAAAAGAGGAAAATATATAAATGAAGTCTATAGGCAGATTCTTTTGTTGTCATTGTCAGACAGATCATGATTCATGTTACTAGTAGTACTATGGTTTTTCCTGCGACTGTTATGGCAATTTCAATTTTGTTACAGTGTCTTTTCCTTGTGAAGAAATTTGTAGCACCGTTAGATTTGAACCATTTTTGTATTTCTAATGAACTCAAAAAATAAAATATAGAAACGAAACAAAGGGAAAACCAAAAGAGTAGAGAGTTTCTACACTATTTATTGTAGTGTTTATTTAAATTTATTTAGGTAAGTAAATATAGAAACTTATATAGTTCTACTAGTTATAATTAAAATTCCTTCCGTTTCAAATTCTTATTAGGGTTTCTTCATTATTTTTGTGCTTTTTCTTAAGGTATATAGGGTTGTTCGAGTACTCATAAAATAATTATTTCCTTCCGTTTCAAACTGATTAATGTATTGAAAAGTTTCACAAATTTATAAATTTTCACTTAAGTTTTTTCATGGTTCACCTCTACCATTCCCTATTTAAAATACCAAATAACAATTCATATAGATAATTTTGTTATTGTAACTTTCTTTTTGATGTGTCATGTGTGTGAAAACTCAAAAGATTTAGTAATTGGAAACCGAAAGAGTAATTTATAATATAAACTATTTTAACTGGTAAAGTGTAATTTACTGCATTATCCAACATGCATAATTAGTAATTATATCATGCGAATTATCACCATGTAGTCATATAAAAGTTGGATTTTGGACAAGTTTTTTAAAAAGTGAAGATTGGGGTTTGATCCGAAATGTAATCATCTCAGTTATTTTATTTTGCAAACAAGTCAAACTTAGCTTTTAGATTATTATTTTTTATCATTCCAAGCTGTATAATAAAAATAATATTGTTTGGATGTTCTTTCTTGCACTAAAGTTGTGATGTGCACCACTAAAACTTCCATCGTATGTATTTTAGCCCATGCAATCCTCTTCCTTTCCATTATCTTTATATTTATATTATATACCATTTTTGGATATTTTATTCAACTTATTATTGTGTGTTGATTGAATGATAGAGAGATACGAGTCAAACAGAATCGACGAGGAACGCGTTTAACGAGTGATAATAATTACATAAAACTAAAATATGTGAGACAAAACAACCGGTTAAGTTTGGTCGGTTAGAATGATTCTAGGGGATTAGATTATAAACTTGGATGTTTAGAATTTGATTATAAAACTTGGATGAGTCGGGCTTTTTAATTGTCAGATCAGTAAAGGAAGAAGAAATGATTTGTCACTTCATGAACAAAAATGTCATTATAAACGCGTGTTTTCCCATTGTCTAATTTGTATGATGTGTTTTGCGTTGAGTTTTGAAAAATATTTTTGGAAAGTGACGTAGTTAATTTTTAAGTCAATTTATAACTGATGTTAGAGTTGAAAAAGTGGAGGTTAAATTCTATCCATGATGAAATTGGGCCAACATCACCATATAATAATTAATAAGCTAAAAATTACAAGTAGATCAATGTACAAACACATACAATTAAGAAGTTGACCAAATGATTAACTCTTATACCATAAACAAAAAAAAACAGAAGTGCAATATAAACAAGTTATTGCAAATTGTAGGCCCATAATTTTGGGGATTTATGTCTGTTACAATGTGAAGCAAACTTTTAGTTTAACTAGAATATTGTAGAATTGAATGAAGTCTCTTTAATAGTTGTAGGTGGTCACTGTCAGTTTGTAACCGTGTCAACTAGGCTGATGATCCCCACTATGCAGAATTCCAGAAATTGCGAGAGAAAGACCGTAAATAAAGAAATTAAATCGTTGCATTCACATAAATAAGAACAAAATAAACAGAAATCGTTCATACATATCCCATATCGATAAGATATGTAGTATCAAGATACTTAATTAAAAAAAATAAAAGTTACATAATCGGATAAGTCAATACTATTGCAATTTACAAATATATGTTAGTTTAATATTTTTCTCTTAGAATCTATATATACATTTTTGCAGTTATTTTGTGAAATAAATTCTGTAGTTGGGACTTATTTACAATGGCTGCCACTGAATTTTAATGTTTGTTTTTAATAATTAAAAAAAACATCTTCGAAATAAATATTTGACATTTAACAATCTTTCCTAAAACTCTCCACATTAGTTACTAAAATAAAACTTCCAAAATATTTACTATCATTTAATTACTTCAAAATTATCATTTTTGATATTGATTTTCTCCATGATTATAACAATTCGATTATAATCATCAAACCGCAGAGATATTTGATAGCATTTAATTACTACAAAATTACAAAATATTTAGACAATAATTCATAAACATATCATAAATAAGATTAACATTAATAAAAGAAATGGTTTTTTTATGGGACGGGTTGGCGGGACGGGTTTGGCAAGATGTTACTTAATAACAATTGTAAATTACAAAATAAAAATATTTTATAGATAGATACAATTTACAAACTTTTATGTACCGCGGATTAAAATCTAGTAAGTATATATTTGTAGAGTCGAGAATGACTTTTGTGATATTTTATGTCAACGACTTTGCTATATATTTTATTTCCACAAGTTTACACTTTGAGAGAATCATTTTTCTAAAATTCCAATAACGAATATCCAGCTAGAGGATTTTACTTGTTCGAGCTGGTTATACTTTCGACTTTCGAGTACTGTTTATTTTTTCGTGTACGCACTAGGATTGTGCAACAACAAATACACGCTGTATCAAACTATCATTCAGCAGTTTTGTCTTTTACCATCTAAAGTAGCACCTTCTTACGTAACTCATAAAGAGTGTTTCATCGATTTTTTGATTAATTTTGGATATTATGTATAAATTTTAAGTTAGCCCAACAAGTGTGAAATTTAAGTCATATTAAGTTTTAAGGGAAAACAAAATATTTTGCAACCAAATCGAAAGGTTTCATTATGTTTCGTAAGGTTTGGAATTAAGCTAGTTTGATGTCGGTATAATCTAGCAAAATGCCAAAACATACCACGCTTTAGGAAAATTTGCAAATACCTACAAATTTTATTTGTCATTGTTCGAATGACTTTTATTCATTTCTATACGGGTATAAATAAGATCAGAAGACTAAATTTAAAATTTGTATATTAGGACACTTTGACCTAAACTAACTCCTAAAATATATTGTAGAGATAGAAGAACACTACACGTTTGGGGGCATTGTCTATATAAAATACTAGTATTAATTAACAAAACTACCAATTATTGTGTAAGTCTCTTTGCAACCAAGTACGTATACTCTACCAATTATTACGTCTATACATGCACACACAAATTATATGCAAACAACTACGGCCTACCTGTAATTTTAGTATCTAATAGTGATTAATCTAGCGGACACCGGCACTAATCAATACATTAACGAATCAGAGTATTAATTAACGGATCGATATATACTATAAACAAATGAGATTCAGATAAGGTGGTACCTTGGGAAATAGATTCACCGTAAAATGTGGGATTGTCGACGACGAAACATTTCATATCGGTTAGTTTACAAAGATGACGATTACTTTATCTATTACGTTTATACTTTATACGTTGAATTTTTGATTAATGATTGATCTGGTATACATGCAACCAACGTATGAAATTATAAATCTTTTGATTGTTGCCGCCAATCACCATTATCATCAGATTATACTTGCTCCATTAATATTTTTTTCTTTTCTAGAATGCTTTAGCTAAAACAACAAGATTATAAAATTAACCATTTATTTATGCATTTCCTATATAATAATATAGTTCAACCAAACAAAATACTGGAATCATATAAATAGTTTCGAAATATAAAAAATAATAGATCAGATAAACATTTTGAAAAACTATCAAACAGATTTAAACAAAAAAAAACACCAATAAAACATCTCTGTGTTACTGCGCTGGTTTTTAAGATTATCTCTCAAGCTTTGACTTATAATATCGTTATAATAGTTTTTTTTTTCATAATGTTACCAAACAGTAACATATCTTTGCATAATGTTATAAGTCCATGTTGCATGTAATACCGATTATAGTTTGGATTATGGTTGAGTTAGGGTGTTGGGTCATTTTCATCGTGGGCTTTTTTTTCTTTTTCTTTCTTGTCCTCAGATTAAAGCTTGAGAGATAATCTTCAAAACCAGCCCAGAAAGAAAACAAATTCATCAAATATTAGGTAAGCTTGTTATGTTATATATCAACCATAAATAACTTGTTACGATTAAAAGTTGACTTTCATGATTTGTAAAAACTCAAATGTAAGCATTATAGCTATTCAGCTCAACATTATTTTCCCGTTAAAAACGATGTCTTACATTGAAATAGATTTAAAAGGTTTAAATTTAGACATTCATTACATGATTTTTTTTTGGTCAAATAACATTTGAAAATAGGTGGTCAGAAAATAATCTTCAAAAGGTTGAAAAACAAGAAAAACAAATTTCAAGTGTTCGTTCATTTACATCAAAATTTGGTCAAAATTGGTGATATGTAATAAATAGTGTTTGTTGAAGGTCAGAACTCCCAGAGGTAACGCATACTGTTCTGATGATTGTGAGGCCCGTTAGTGTCATATTTCTTCTAAATCGTTCGATTCTCTCGATGTTATGTGATTGGACGGCTTGGATTTAATTTAAATTACAGTCACAAGTTCTCTTATGATAAGCGAATATGGCAAATTCAGCCGTTTAGGATTTAGTTTTGGCTTTGACTTATTAAAACTAATTTCAGCCTCTCTTTTTTTTGTGCAATACTAATTTCAGTAATTTATTAAGATTAACAGTAAGAAATTAAAACTCCCCAAATTCAAATATAATTATATTTTGATTATTTTCATACCATTATAGCAATTCGTCGTCTATGAACTTCTCATGCATATTGGGAGAATATTTTTCTAGTGAAAGTGGTTAGGCTGTACATTTTGTCAAAAAGGATGGGACAAAAAAAGATGATACTTTTGACATAGGCGTCGTGTCAAATTTGTGCTCGCAAATTCGCATCACTCCAAGTTGTTCATTCTCTCTTAACTCTTAAGCATTAATTCTCTTCCTTTCGTTAATTTTTTTTTACAAAAGTCTACCACTAATTATCGATCAATAATAATAATATAAGATAAAATATTTCCTTTACAAATTTTATGAAAATAAATTGCTATATATTACTCTACTTACTTTCACAAATTGCTATATTTTGTTTAGATATACACATTTTGTATTGTTCATTTCATTGTAAAGTATATTTTGTGGTGAGGAAAAAGAGCAAACCATTTTCCGACACCAATTAAACGATCATAGTCAGAAACATTGATGAAAATTCAGATGTTGTACTTCAACATAATGTTTCATTTTTAAAACGTGTTTATACATTTTGGGTAAGTTTAAAACACAAATACATGATCTTACTCGTGCATTTAATTACAGTAATTTTGTAATTATAACACTTGTGAAATACCTTAAACACAAGTGCCTAGTGTAAAGCGCGTGAGTAACGTGTCTAAGCTTCAATAAGAAATTGATGACGTGGAAATACAATTAATAAAAAAATAACAAAATTAAGTAAGCCGGGCAACGGGTAGTAGTAGCTAACGTCGTCTAATTGACGGCGTTTACCATCGCGCAGGTTTTTTTTGAATACATCAAATTATATCCGAACCTAAGGTTCAGACTTAGCTTCGGTTGACCAAAAGTTTCTTCATTTTCTTCCTTTCTCTCTCCTACCCGGAAAAAAATAGAAAGTTGCAGAGAGAGAGAGAGAGACCTTAGCTGTATAGAGAGAGAAAGGGATTGGGTGTTGTGCACTGAGTTCGATAGAGAAGAAGAAGAAGAAGAAGAAGAAGAAGATGAGTCAGATCGCGAGACGACGGAGGAAAGGTCGTCCGTCGAAGGCAGATCTGGCGGCGCGGCGTAGTAGTTCATCTCCGCGTGAATCGGGATATGAGCTCCGGCGAGGTCAAAGGCAGCGAAATGTGAGGTATAACTTCGATTTCGACGATTACTTCGACGAGGAGGAAGAGGATGAGGTTGAAGAGGAGAAGAAGAGACAGAAGAAGCTGAAACAAGTTCTTAAGCTGAACCAGAGCCGTGCTAGAGCTGACCCTCCTGTTAAGAGTCGAGCGCGTGTGAGACACGCGTCTGATTATGAAGAAGAAGACGAAGAAGATGATGAAGCAGAGGAGGAGGAGGAAGAAGTAAGTGAGAAGAGGCAAGTCAAGAAGAGGAAACTTAACCGTCAAGACGAAGAAGAGGAAGAGGAAGAAGAGAAGGATTACGATGTGGAAGAGGAGGAAGAAGAAGAAGAAGGTCACGCTGATTCTGAGGAAGAGGATGATAAGGTACTGTACGGAAACCCTAGAAAGTGATGAACTTTATCAGTGTCTCTGTCTCTCTGTGTGTGTGGTTCTTTGGTGGCAATGAGAGTGTTGGGGAATTGGGAGATAATATAAACTGTCGGGGTCAACTGTCAAAAAAACTAACTTATGTTGTCTCTCTCTCTCACTCACTCACTCTCTCTCTTCCCACAGAATCTGATCACACTTCCCACCTTTCTCTCTCCATTACCATTACCCTCATCTTTATTTACTCTTTCTCTCTCTCTCTAATGTGTGTTGTTGTTGTCTCACACTATCTCTGTCAATCACTTCTGTCTTTTGTTTGTTTGGCATTGGCTTTTGATTCAGTTACATCTTTGAGGTTACTGATTTTGATTCAGTTACATTTTTGAGGTTTCTGATATGAGTTCTCTTGTGAATTTGTCAGGAAAGGAAGAGGAGGAGCGCTTCTGGTATGTTGCATTTTCTGTGTTACTTTGTGTTTAGAGCTTTGATTATCATGACTAATCTCATCTCTCAGTCTGCTTTGGTTGTCGTTCTTGTTGTATTAGGGAATCAGTGTGATCATTCTTCAGAAACAACACCTATCCTTGACAAGAAGTCTTTGGAGTTGATTCTTGACAAACTTCAAAAGTACACAACTGAAATTCCTTTTCTTTCTCTCTTGTGTGTGATTGCGTGATCACATTGTTTAGCTTATCTTACTTGGAGTCTTTGTTTTGCAAACAGGAAAGACATCTATGGTGTGTATGCAGAACCTGTTGATCCTGAAGAGGTAATGGTGGATTTCCTGGAGTTATCTCTGACCAATCTGTTCCGAAATTAGAGTTTTAAGCTGTTTTATTTGATTTTTCTTTGGGATTGTATTTGCAGCTTCCTGATTATCATGATATGATAGAGCATCCCATGGATTTTTCCACAGTGAGGAAGAAGCTTGCGAATGGATCATATTCTACGTTGGAAGAGCTCGAGGTGGGTGATAAGTTTGTTACTCAAGTTTACATGGAGAGCTTTTACATGATGAACTGATTTTGTAGCTTTTCAGGATATGGCTTCTCTGTAGAATAATGGGTTGTGATAATAGAACTGCTCTAGTGTATTTGCTAGGATCATGTATAATCTATACCGTTGCTTGACTTCCTTTACTAACCTGGTTTTGGAACTGTATTTCTTGAATGCAGAGCGATGTCTTATTGATTTGCTCAAATGCAATGCAATACAATTCCTCAGACACTGTCTACTATAAACAGGTAAATCATGTTTTTATATTCTCACCAATTTTCTTTCTTTGCTAATTAGGGTTTACTTTTCTGTCTGCCGGTATTTTAAACTCCTTTTTTTTCCTATTAGGCAAGGACTATTCAGGAAATGGGAAAGCGGAAGTTCGAGAAGGCAAGGCTTAAGATTAAACGAGCTGAAAAAGAGCTTAAAACAGATGAAAAGGTGAAACCTGACAGCTCTGTGAAGAAGCAAGTGAGACAGCCATTCAGTCGAAATGGTCTAGAGGCCGTTGGTTCTGATTTCTCATCTGGGGCGAACCTTGCTAGTGGAGGAGCTTCTCAAAACGAGCCGGTTTCAACTCAAATCGGCGGACATGAAAAGCACAGCTACACGGATGTGCTTTTTGAGGGCAACACATCATTAGTAGACAGTCTGGAGAAAGCAGAAGACTTATCATCTGGTATGAGGGAAACACATACTTCAATTAGTTGTAGATGCTAAGAGTAATGGCTCTTTTTTTCCACCTCTTCTCTTTTTCTGATATATTTTCATATTGTTTCACTTTTCCTAGGGAAGGGTCTCTTTGGTAAGTGTGGGAGGAAGCTGTCGGTTGTTGAGGAAGACCGCCGTGCAACCTATGAAGATTCTGATCAGCAGGGCGATAGATCGGAGTCCATATTCACAACATTTGAGAGTGAAATCAAGCAGTTTGTTGCTGTAAGTGATAATTATTATGCCCAAAGTTTCATTGTCATTTTATGATTGCGCTTAACCTTCTTGACTAAATATTTTTCCCGTATCATCAGGTAGGGCTTCATGCAGAACATGCGTATGGTAGGAGCCTTGCACGTTTTGCTGCAACTCTTGGACCCGTTGCATGGAAAATAGCTTCTCAGCGAATCGAGCAAGCACTACCTGCAGACTTTAAGTTTGGCCGGGGATGGGTTGGAGAATACGAGCCGCTTCCTACACCAGTACTTCTATTTGAAACCTGCACACCTAAAGAACCACCTAAAAAAGCATCTGTGTTTTCAAAGCGGAAATCAAATGCTGCAACAAAGACGAATGAGACACTGTTTAAGACTCCTCTGCCTGCAAAGGAACAACAGGGTAGCCGACCAGTTCGAGATGGAAACCATGCATTCCCATTTCCAGCATCTATTGGGGCTTTGTCAGAAGGGAGTCCCTCTTTTGTTGCTACTCAGGTAGGAAACCTAAAATCTATGAGCCAGCATGAATATCGAAATCCTTCTCAGCTAGATTTTGTCAAGCCTCAAAATAGGATTCCTCAGCAAGTAGAACTGAATTTACCCCCACCAGCAGAACAAACCAATTCCGGTTCTGGCTGTGTTTTGGAAAACCAAAGCTTTGGAAAATCAGATACGGTGGCATCATACAGGTCATCAAGTGACATGATGAGGAACATGAGTTCTACAGATTCTGAACATTACAAGCACCAGATGACTACTAACGGGATCTTCCCTGGTGGATTGAGGAATGGCAAAGTCTCTCCCGGTGTGAACAACAGAATGTTTGATCTATCTACTGATTTTGCTAATCAAATGAGTCGCACAGCAACAAGTTCACAGCAACCAATGAGACAACAGAGTCAAAGCCACGAGGAACAAGCACAGATAATGAGAAACTTCAATGAGAGGGCTAGAACACAGCACAACTCCACTTATAATCATCCTAAAGCTGATGCTCCACCGAAGATTTCGTCACCACAATCCGCAAGAAGTGAAGATTCAGGCAATGCTTCTGTAGCAGCAGCACGAGCATGGATGTCGATAGGAGCTGGAGGGAATAATAAACAAACATTTGAAAATGCTAGTAATCCGAAGAGCAGCCAGATTTCTGCGGAGTCCTTGTATAATCCATCAAGAGAACATTTTCACCAACAAGCTTTCAAACCGAGAGATGCTGAAGAGACACAGTTCCATCCTCAAAGGAATGGTTTCCCTTTCCAGACATTTGTGCACCAACCTGTTCACGGGATGATGAACGGAGGATACCAACCATTTCAAAACAACCGACCAATTGTTTTCCCTCAGATGGCTGCCCCAACTTCTGATTTCTCAAGATTCCATGTCCAGTCTCAATGGCGAGGAGGCATTACTCCACAAGTCCAGTTGAAGCAGAGACAAGAGAATTTCAATCTCCCACCAGATTTGAACATCGGAGTTCATTCGCCTGATTCTCCTGCAAAACAATCTTCTGGTGTTCGTGTCGATTCCCAACAGCCTGATTTGGCGCTACAGCTCTAAAGAAACAGCCATGAAGAACAAGCCCAACAATTTCAAGGAGAAACTTGACTCCTGTCCCAAGCAAATGTTATTGCCACAGCTTTTTCTTTTTTTCTGTGCTCATCACTACATCAGGCGATAACGCGGGCTAGATATGTAATCGCTGTGGGAGAAAATGGAAAGAAACACAAGACCAAGTTGTTGAACCAGGTGAGTCTACATGTGAATCAAAAATCTTTACCTAGGCTTCTTTATTTTTTTGATGTGGTTAGTTTATTTCGAGGTTCAGGCTGGTTTAGAGTCATCATCAGTCATCAGTATAGTTGGTCTAAGAGTTGAATTTGGAGAATGCTTATTGATATCGACACCGTGGTTAGCTAACGATGTTCCTAACGTAGATGTTCAATCAAACCAATCAAGTTCTTGATTCACCTGATTCCCTGAAGTCTTTGGTCTTCCTACACTTCTCTATTTGTTCTATATATAATATACGAATTAGTATTATAACATTTGGTAATCATATGACCATAGTAAAAGGTTGTTTGGCCGAGTCTTCAAGTTATGGCACACACAAGTGGCTCGCGTCATTTGCTTTGAAAGAAGGAAAGGTCACAACAAGTGTTTGTGTGTTTGGTCAAAGATAAGAAAGGACTCCATAAGGCATTTATGATAAATGGGACAAAAGAGCATTTTGCCACTAATCAATTTGATTCCTCGTGCACCTCAATGTTTGAAACGCCAAGTAACATGATTTTAGGAAGAGTACAAAACATTTATTCACAAATCAATCTCATGCTTGAATCTTGGGTTGAAATTGAAACTTTCAAAATGGATTCGTTGCACTGAGTCGAATGAAAAACTTTTTTAGGTAGAATCTGATAATGTTAGTCAACTATGCCAATCTATCCAAAGCTGACAATGGTTTTATGGGGGAAAAATGTTATTTGAAGGTTGAAAACATTTGACCAATCCTGTCAAAACAAGTTGTTTCTATACTCTTTAAAAGGTTAATTATCTAAAAAAAAAAAGAAGAAGATAGTTCACGTTGAATGTGATATTAAAATAAGCGTGTTACAAATGTCATTACTTAAAATAGAAGATTAAAAACATTAGTAAATTTTTAAAAAAACAACCGATATTGTGAGTTGTCTTAAGAAGACTTGTGTTGTGTCCAGAGAAACAAACACTGTCAATTTCTTCTCTCTCTCTCCTCTTTTTTTATTTATATCTCTTTTATTTTCTTGTTTTTTCCGTTGTAATTTTACACCGTAAATTACCAAAGTTACCTCTTCTCTGTTTTTCCCTCTTTGTCATCATTTGTCACAGTACAAAAAAAAAAAAAAAACAATTATTTTCCGATGGCCGAACTTGGAGGGTGAATATCACTTTGTGGGTCCTACCTTTCTCAAATCCCCCCAATCATAAGCCAAAACACAACAAGACGTTAATAAACACAAACTCTGTTTCTTTCTCTTCTTGAATCGGCAAGGGAAGAAGCTATGATCATGTACGGAGGAGGAGGAGCAGGGAAGGACGGTGGATCCACCAATCACTTATCAGACGGAGGAGTGATATTGAAGAAAGGTCCATGGACGGCGGCGGAAGATGAGATACTTGCTGCGTACGTTAGAGAGAACGGTGAAGGGAATTGGAACGCCGTTCAGAAAAACACAGGTTTGGCTCGTTGCGGCAAAAGCTGCCGTCTTCGATGGGCCAATCACCTCCGACCAAATCTGAAAAAAGGCTCTTTCACCGGTGACGAAGAACGTCTCATCATTCAGCTTCATGCTCAGCTTGGTAACAAATGGGCTCGCATGGCTGCTCAGGTATAACAACAACTTATACATATATACTTGGTGTTACCTGCGTTACACGTTAACTAATCTTCATGCAATTTATTATAGTTACCGGGAAGAACAGACAACGAGATTAAGAACTATTGGAACACGAGATTGAAACGACTTCTTCGCCAAGGACTTCCTCTTTATCCTCCAGATATTATCCCTAACCATCAACTCCATCCACATCCACATCATCAACAACAACAGCAACATAACCATCATCATCATCATCATCAACAACAACAACAACATCAACAAATGTATTTTCAACCACAATCTTCACAACGAAACACACCATCATCTTCCCCTCTTCCATCTCCAACACCAGCAAACGCAAAGTCCTCATCATCCTTCACTTTTCATACCACGACTGCTAACCTCCTCCATCCACTTAGCCCTCACACTCCAAACACACCATCTCAACTCTCTTCCACACCGCCTCCACCACCACTTTCCTCTCCTTTATGTTCCCCTCGCAACAACCAATACCCGACCCTTCCCCTCTTTGCCCTCCCGCGTTCCCAAATCAACAACAACAACAACGGAAATTTCACTTTCCCTAGACCTCCACCTCTCCTTCAACCGCCTTCATCACTCTTCGCAAAACGTTACAACAATGCTAACACTCCTCTTAATTGCATCAACCGCGTCTCAACCGCACCATTTTCCCCTGTTTCAAGAGACTCCTACACTTCCTTTCTTACATTGCCTTACCCTTCCCCAACCGCTCAAACCGCTACTTACCACAATACTAATAACCCTTACTCTTCCTCTCCTTCCTTCTCTTTAAACCCTTCTTCTTCTTCTTACCCTACATCAACTTCTTCCCCAAGCTTTCTTCACTCCCATTACACTCCTTCTTCCACCTCATTTCATACCAACCCAGTTTACTCCATGAAACAAGAGCAGCTCCCTTCAAACCAAATTCCCCAAATAGATGGCTTCAATAACGTCAACAACTTCACAGACAACGAGAGACAGAATCATAACCTTAACAGTTCCGGTGCTCATAGAAGAAGTAGTAGCTGCAGCCTCTTAGAGGATGTCTTCGAAGAGGCCGAAGCTTTAGCCTCTGGAGGCAGAGGCCGACCTCCAAAACGAAGACAACTCACAGCTTCTCTTCCGAACCACAACAACAACACCAACAACAACGACAACTTCTTCTCGGTTAGTTTCGGACATTATGATTCTTCTGACAACTTATGTTCCTTGCAAGGTAAAACTAAAACCACTTACAACACTTCAAATCTAAACTACTCTTCTCTCCAAGTAAAATGTAAAATGTTTATGATCAAAACGCAGATTTGAAATCAAAGGAAGAAGAGTCTCTTCAAATGAACACAATGCAGGAGGACATAGCTAAGCTTCTTGATTGGGGAAGTGATAGTGGAGAGATCTCTAATGGACAATCATCTGTTGTCACTGACGACAATCTTGTTCTTGATGTTCATCAATTAGCTTCACTATTCCCGGCTGATTCTACAGCCGTCGTAGCCGCAACAAACGACCAACACAACAAGAATAATAACAATAATTGTTCCTGGGATGACATGCAGGGAATAAGGTAGAAACTATGTCTGAAAAGAATCTACGGCCAAGATCAAGAACTAACAAAGAACAGAGTTTTTTGATCTTTGATTGTATATGTATCATTAATTTTCTTAACTTATAATTGTTGCAAATCATCTGTTAACTATTCAATGCAATTTGATTCCTTACTTAATTTTGTGATCATGGATACGTTCATGTATTGTTTTTCAACCTCTTACAAAGTCTTCACTAGAATAATTAAACTACCTAGACGCAGTCATATAAAGAAACTCTTACAAAGCCCAAACTAGTGCCGTTTTGATATATATAAAAAGTGTTCTCCAGAAAGCTTTCTTGCAAGTTTCGAGAAGGGATCTTCGAAATTGAAGTTGGTCCAAGCAGCAATCTCACAATAATCCACCTTCCTCCCTATACCGTGCGGGTCCAAACTTTCTAAACTTTTCTTTGATGAACTAAAAAATTGTGTCTTTTTGTTAATGTAAAAAAAAAAAGCAGTTCTCCAAAAAGAAGTGTTTAACAATGTAAAGCCTAAGCGATGGCTTCACTTGGTTGTCCTCCGGAACGGCCCAACAGTATGCAACTCCAAAGTCTTAATACATGCAAGACCAACCTAAAACTAAGCAATCATTGGATATGTTGAGACTGATTATGACCTGATGCTGTTGGAGTCTTACGAGATAGAAGTAATGGGCATAACAAGTGACTCCTTTTTTGTTTTTCTTTTGCAATTAGTGGGCTTTATTTTAACCTTCAATGTGTCCGTTTAGGCTTTATAAAAGTAATGGGCCGAAAAAAAATGTAAATCCGCCGACACTCGGCAAAATCCACAGTCAGGCGGATTAGAATTGTCAAATTTAAGACTTACGGATTTATGCGGGCTGGGCTCATAAAAGGATTGGGCTTGTAACTGGGCGGGCCGAATGGGGTGGGTTTAGCCCGCACTAACACACGTAAGCAAAGCAAGCGTGGATTGCTAAAAAGAAATCAACGGTGGAGAACTGCAGAACCAAAAAAAAAACATAAAAAGATCTAACGGTCATAAGATTAGCGTCAAACCTAAGCGAAAGAACCTTCCAAATTTTGTTATCTTTCAAAGCGTCGACCTAACTTTGAATTACTTGTTTTGTTTGTGATTAATATTTAAAATAAATCCTAAGAAAATGAAATAGAAGAATAATTTGCTGTCAATGATACGAAAGATAATACCATCCAAAGAACTAGTGCGCAGTGCTTTTCCAAACTCTTTCTTCGTATGTTAACTCTCCTGATCGATTTTATCTATAAAAACCCTATTTTTCTCTACAATCTACCTCACAACTTACACATCTCTCTCTCTCCTCTAGCTCTTGCAAATCTTGAATGGTCATTTCCTTCTTTTACTTGTACGTAGTACGTTTCTAGATTGATCTTCTTATATCTCTCTTTTTTTTTATTGTGAGGATTTTGAGGAGCAAGCCTTGATGATTCGACAAAGTGAAGGGTTTGGTCTTCAGAAAGTTTTCTTGCAAGGTTCAAGAACGGATCCTCAAAATTCAAACTGTTTCTCACCAATTTGAATTGTGAAGATCCGTTCTTGAACCTTGGAAGAAAACTTTCTGGAGACCAAACCCTTCACTTTGTCGAGTCACCAAGGCTTGCTCCACCTAAGGCTTAGAAGAAGAAATTACGAAAATTTTAAGCAAAACATAAAAATTAATTTAGAACAAAAATATGCCAAAAAGAATATTAGGTTGATTATAATGTGTAATTTAGTAACTTGTGTTCGTATCATTATTGTATTACCATTCAAAAGGTATAATGCATGATGTTAATAAAATAAAACATAATTTTGGTATTTAATAAAAATTTAATATATATATATATATAATGGTAATTTCCAAAATATAGTATCTATATAAAAATATAAAAATAATTAATAAAGTTTGATAAAGATGATTATTGCCTTAAGTGTATTAAAGAAGTGAGAAAAGAAAATTTAATGAGATAGGAAATAAAAAAGTGAGAAAAGAAGATTTTAAGTTATTGCCTTAAGTGTATTAAAGATTTCTTGTATATATTGCTAATTATAATTATCAAAAAAAAATTTCTTCTTTTCTTTTTAATACATACAATCGAATGTTTGATATTTAGTAATTGAAATAAATATGAAAACATAATAGAAAAGTAATTTGCCTTGACTTTCTATCGAGAAAGTTTGAAACGAATTTGAAGTCGTAAAGAGAATATGTGTTCAGCGAGATCTTTATTACCAAATTTTCGAGTTTTTCATAAATTACTGACAAGGAAAACGAATTTGATTTTACCGGAAAAGCTTTGAGATTAATGCCTTCCTTGGTTGTCTTTGACTCGTGGAAACACGTACAGTTTCGCTCTATAGTGGTAACATGGTCCGGTAGCTCGAAGCTGGTATCTTTGGGTACTTTGTTATTACCACTAAACCCTAATATTTTCAACATTATTTCGTTTGTCTTATGATTGTAACTTCGTTCTCTCTACCTGAATATATATATAGTGTTCCTTTTGTTGTTGTTTAACGTAAGCAAACTCATGTAGGATTAGAAGGTTTATAATTTCCAAATTCATTTGGGATTAGAGAAAGATAACATTATTAGAAAAAATGCCTCTTAGAAAAAAAGAAATATTTTTGTTATTTCAATTTTCAACAACAAGGAGCATTGAGAAATGGCCAATACATTCACGTTTTGCCATAATCAGTTACAAAGACGAGACTTACAGTCAGTCTGAACAAATGGAGTTTATCGGATAGCACCGGTCATATTAGCACCACCGAGGTTTGCTCCTTCCATATGCTGTTACATAAACATATCGCAAGGATTAACCATTTAAACTCTACTCAGAAACTTGTATAAGAGCCAACCAATTACTGGCCTATATCAATCAATCTGCGCATGTATGTTTTTCAATACCCAAGTATTGGTTTTGGACTTACCGCTTCTCGCAGATTCACATGCCTCAAGTAAGCTCGTTGAAGGTTTGCTCCTTTGAAGTTGGCATTACTCAACTTTGCACCCTATACATATAAGATCCAGTTAAAACCGTAACTAAACACTACTCATTTAAGACTACACTTATTAGCACAAATCAAATAAGGCTGAATATAAATTGTCAATAAAAGGAATTGCTTACCTTCAAATTTGCACCTTCTAGATTTGCTCCTTCTAAGTTGGCATTCGTAAGGTCTGCATTCTGTTAGGTAAGAAAGAGAATCAAACATTATCACCGAATCACGCTATGCTCATAAACACCTACTGGATACGTGGGATTGAAAGGTGGGGATTAAACCGGCAATTCATAACCATTAATTGTCATGGTGAAAAGTCTAAGCTAAAATTCTAATTCTACACAGACTAACTACTTAAGGCACCTGCAAGTGTGCAGTGCGGAGATCTGCACCACAGAAGCTGCAGCCCACTAAGCAGGCATCTACAGTACACAAGTAGGAACAAATTAGTAAGATTATGGTTATATGTATGTACAAATTTCATTTCATGACAGTCTAAAAGATCGTTAACAAGCAAGATAGGCTTATATGCACCTTGTAGATTTGCACTCTGAAGATTTGTACCAGCTAACAACGCTCCTCTAAGATTTGCGCTGGTAAACTCACACCTTTTATAGGAAAGAAAGAATTTAAATCTTTCAGGTGAGTGTTACCAAGTAAAAATTGTCCAATATACGATGAGAAACTAACAAATTCCTTACTCGCGCAAAATAGCATTGTGAAAGATGGAGCCTTCTGCATCAGCATTCTGTTTAAGCATTAAGTAATTCAGCAGATGTTCAAGCAAACTCCCCTGATGCGATGATATTATTCGTCTCGCAAAGCAGAAAAAAAGTTGATACAACATATTTACCCGAAATTTGGCACATTGAAGATTTGTACGAGAGAAAAACACATTCCTGAGACAAGCATAGCTGAAATCCACAAGGGATAGATCCTACATTATTCAAAGAGAACATTCAGACAGTAAATACGAAATGGTTTCTTCTAGACACTGACTAAGACGAAGAAGCTCTTCTTCCCGGATAGGTTTACTAATCCCTTAATGTTGACAAGAAATAAAGACACTCACTAAGACAGCAGATGTGTATTCCAGTTGAAAAAATCAAATTAAAATGTAACTGCAAGTTCTTTTTAAACTCCAGGTTAAAACAACAAGAATCAGTTAGTCCATACGTTCTATTAATTTTCCTTCATAGAAGTTAATCAAACCCACAAATGAAATCTGAAGGAACTGATTTGGGGATCAGAAATGTAGTGGTTTCAAATCAGCAGCATTGTAAACTACAAGAATATGAGGTTAAGAAATATTACCAGTTTAGAAAGATCGATTCCAGAAAGATTAACTCCTCGGAACCTGACTCTTTCGGTTTGTATACATTTGATGATATCTATACGCGTTAATTCAGCTTCTACTTCACCAACTTCTTTTCTCGAATCTTTTATTCCATCTTTCAGTCCCTGAAATAGGAAGAGAATGCAATGTATTACATCTCCAACACAAATTATTTCTGTACTCCACAGAAAGTAAAACTCCAGTTACTAGCTAAGAAATGAAAAACAAAAACGAGAATAGTAAGGTAAGAGAGAAACTTAGCGTACAAGAAGCTGATAGTAGTCTGCTTCCCGCAAAAGTTCAGAACAATCAGGATCTGACAGACTAGGAATAACGCCATCACGCAACCAATTTAAAATATGACGGAAGTGCTTCCCATCCCTATCTATGAATACATATCCCTGCAACAATAAAAATTAACTAGTTTAGTGGAAATACACATCCATGTATGCATACAGCGCAAGCCTTTCCTCGTTTGAACCTCGCCCTTAACTTAAAGTCTTTAAGGCTATTATGCCATCCTAAGGTGCTGCTAAATGGAAAAAGCATACTCATACATATAAATGTGAGTGTATACAGTATATTGTTATGTCTAACAGATTTTCTGGTACATGGCGTCAAAACTTTGAATCGATTCTTATATTTTGAAGCAAATCTTATAGTCGGTAGCTAAAATCACAGTCTCTGTTGTAAACTAAATTTTAAAATATCATTCAATGAAGGCTACTCAATCCAAGGACCAACTATTACACTCAGTGAAGCCTATAAATATGCAGGTTCTGAACTAGCACCATCCTGAAACAAAATATTGGGGTGCAAATCAAGTAATAAAGAATGCAACAATTACCTTTTTGGATTCCTGGCACATTGCATGTCGACCACTAAACATCGCTGCGAGCATTGAGTCTGGCTCACGAATAGTCAAAGTATCAATGGTCGTACAAAATTTCTTTCCACCTGCATGAAAACAACATTAGCTATCACAGTTAATTATGATCAGCCCAACAAAGATTGAAGTTTACAACTGAAACCAGAGAGGTCAACGAAACCTAAGCCTCAAAGTGAGAAACATTTGCTGAACTAGAGCATTCACCATCTCAATCACAGGATTCAGAAACATAACTAGGAAAAGATGACCAAGCACATCCTTTCTCACACGATTCTAGCTACCAGTTTTAGTTAATCAATAATTGGTTCAAAGTTAAACATTGTGGATAAAAAAGGATTGATTTTTCACAGGAATTTAAACGTTTAACTAAGTGATGAGTAATGGGATTGCAAGAAAATATATAAAAGGACGAAATTTACCAATGTTAAGACGAACCATGGAAGACAAGTTAGAGCTCGTCTCCATGAGAAAGATAGAAGAGAACTCAACACCAAGCTTTGACCTGTAAGAAGACTATCACTTGATGATGATCATGATGATGATGTAAACATAACTTAAGGCCTACACAGAACTAGAGTTGACAAAATCTCGAATCTTTGCGCTCTAATTCTATTGAAAATTTTGAATGTTTCATAGCAAAAATACTGCGATCCAGTAACTCAAATTCATAAGTTAAACGAGGATTACTCATATTTCGTAAACAAATTGAATGAAAAATGGTTTTGATTTACACAAGTAGAAAGTGTGATTTTTACCTGCGAATATTTCGTCTTTCTTCGTTCTTGCTGAGAATTTTGGTCGAAGAGACTAAGAAAAAATGATTCTTATTGCTTTTTCCGACCAAGGAAACTAAATGGGCTTAAATGGATTGGATAAAAGCCCAATTCACATATTAAAGCCCAATACAAAAGTTCACATACAGCTTAATAGATAGAAACAGTTTTGCCATGAGCTTTGGTTCGGCAGATAGGACAAGAAGGGTTCTTTTTCAGCCACGTCATTATACAGTCTCTGTGAAAAACATGGGAACATGGTAACTTCATGCGACTCACCCCACTAGATAACTCCGTTAAGCATATCGGACAATCCAACGCCGGGACCAGACAAGTACCCTTTTGTTTACAACAACAATCAATCCTCACCCATTGTTCCACGTCGACTTTAACGTCAACTTCTACCTTCAAACCTCCTCCTGTTCCGCAGCGGCGGTTTCTGAACTTGACGGATTCGGTTGAGATGTAACGGACAAGACGTTCTTGAATAGTTTGCGGGAGATACATCGCCGACAAGATGATCATGACGTGTTCAAGGCATGTTTCTTGAGAGACAAGAAACTGTTTTGGGATGTTGTCTTCGAGTTTAAATACACGATCGGGATGACGTTCAAGAGTGGTCTTAAGTTGGTGTCCATCGAGATTTTCATGACGAATCCGAAGATTTGGCTGGTAAGTTACGATGAAGGAATACGAATCTGATTCGACCTGAGAAGCTTTGAGATGAATGACTTCTTTTGTGGTCTTTTTCCGGAGAAAGCAACGATTAATGACTCGATCAGTTTCGTTCGTTGAGGTTGAGATGAGTTCATGCTTGTAGCTGTTCTTCATGGTTGGTGTGGTATGAACCAGAGGAACTAGACCAAAAACCTCTCTTAATTAGATCTTATGTTTTTTTTGAACTTCTTTTTCTCTCTCTATTGTTGTGCAAAGATATAAGGGTGAATTGAAAGAATAGCCATTTGATAATGAAATTATCTAAAAAAGGTTTAAGTCATGTAGGATTAGGAGTTTCATATTTTCAAGAAATTTATATATGGGTGACTACTTGGTTTACTACTCACTGACAGCAATGTATGATTTTTTACTATATTAAGTGCAATATATTTGTTGGTTGCCACCTTATCAATTTAATAAATTATTCATTTGATTTGGTCTTTATTTCTGCAACTTCACTTTGATTCTTTCTATAGATTACAGTATCTTTTTTTTCTTTTGGTTAAAAACACTATTTCAATGCTTTTGTATTTATTATTTTGTAAAATTTTGTACACCTGTTAATCCATGTAAGGATTTATAACTTGCTATAAACTGATATTTATAGATTTACATAAATGGTAGTATTTAGGTAAAATCATGTAAACATCTATTTTTTTCCGCAAAATAAGTTATTTATACATCTACAGGATGTGCCGGTCCAACAAAAATGATGGTCCGAGTCAAGATTTTTTTTGTAGCGCTCTTTCTATCCCTTATTCAAAATTAGTTTAAAATCATGCAAAATTTGTGTTAAAAAATTTATTAAACAAAAATTTTAAGATACACCTATATATTAACATTAAAAAGTAAAATAATAATTTGGTAGCCTTAAAAAACATAAAATAAATTGGTATTTCTAAACGGCTGCCTAACCCGCTTGTTCTTTGTAGGAGTATGGTGCCTACAACAACAGTTGGCGGCATAAAAAAAAATATTTTGTAATATTTTGAGAAGAAAGTTAAAACACCATAAACTGCTGCAACATTTTGATAAAGTTGAATCCAAAACTGACTAATTTAAGCATCATTATTGGTTTGAGAATCACAAGGAGGATCAAAGGGACTAAAAGCTCTATAAGCAGAAATGACAGAGAGAAATAAGAAAAAGAAAAGAACAAAGACATGAAGTCCCAAAGCAATTGTGAGTTTTGAACAATAATGTGGATAAGAAGAACACATTTCACTCCATGTCACTATTTTGTCTCCTTTGTTAAGTAGATACACTATCTCTGTTGCTCCTGCTACTGATGTTGTCATCACATAAGCTAAAACCTTCATACACCCAAAAAAATATAAAAACATTATTAACTAACATAAGAAATTGCATACTAGATATTTGATAAATGATTGAGAAGATAATTTTAAAAAACCTGGTCAGGAATAAAGAAGAGCCAAGCTTTGGAGACTAAACATGTGACCCATGAAGAAACAGTAGAGAGCAGAGCATAAATAGCAGATATGGCACTCACACCAACCATATACCTACAAATTATAACTAATTAATTAATAATTATAAAATACTTACTAAAAAGTTGAAAGAAAGTAAAGAGTATATGTTTACTTGAGACCCATGATGGAGTTGTACTCTAAATTGCCGTAGTCCGGGTTGGATTCGTGGTTAGTGACAGTTAACCAGATGGTTGCAACACTGAGAGGAACCACACTTAGTCTGAGACATGAATCTATGATCTTCAAAGACATAGGAGCTTGTGGTTGTTGCTGCTTTGAAGAACTGCTTCTCTCTTCTTCTCTTGTGTTGTTATTGTTGTTATCTCTCATCTCTGGTTGATTGGATCTGAAAATCAAATTTTTTTTTTTTTTTTTTGGTGTGGTTTTGGAGAGGAAGAAAGCTATAAAAATTGTTGAATAGCTTCAAGTGGATTTCTCAGTTAGATTATCTATCTCTTTATATATAAAATAAATATGTAGATATATGTGTTTGTGGTCACAATACATATAAAAACAAACTATAATAGATACAAAAAAGTTCCTTTAACTTCTACTCTTTTTATGATTAACCTTTGAAACCGCGTGGAAAAAAAGAAGAAGTGATTTTCCATAGAAAAACTTACAATGTGAATATGGATTAAAGTTTTTTCACCATCTCCGGATTGTAGCTTTATCTTATTAAAGTTAGAATTTTGCTTTAAATCGTTAATGATTTTGATAAATTTTATATTTTTATTTTATTTCGAGTGGCACCAAAAAAATTTATGGTTGTGGAAGTGACATGGACGAGGCAAGTGCGGTGGTTGCTGGTAGCGAGAGAGATCGACATTTGGCTTGCCTTGGTGGGCAGTGGGCTTCATATGAATCATCATGGCTTTGGATTATTAGTTTTACTTGAGATAATCTTAAGTATTGAGATGCTTATTATTTTTAAAATCGTTGCTAAATATTAGTACGTTCTTTACATTAAGTGATGACATTAGCATTAGTCAAGGTGATGTCACATCATACTTCTAAAGAATTCTGCAACAACAAAATTAATCGACCATAGGGAGTCTGCATTTACATTGGGTTTTCAGATTTCGCCATTTTGGTTTAAGTTTAGGTTTGATTCAGTGAGAAAAATATCAAAATCAAACATAACTTCATATTTTATAATTCGGTTTGAGTTTATAGCTTTGAATTTACGTCGGTTTGGTTCTATCGACCGTGGTTTAGTAGCTTTAGTTGGGGCTCAGTTTGGTTTATTTCAAAACCTACTAAGATATATGGGTCTACGTCGACAAAACATGAACGAAAACAATATCAAATAGGCTACGAGTTGTGTTTTCACATCATGTTTCATTATTTTAAAAGAAACAATTTGTGATTTGGTTGGTTTATTCGAATCTAGTAGTTTGGACGACTCACGTTTATGTAATCTCGTGATACGAGAACAATTCCACTCCTTTCAAAAAAGTGGTTCTCTCTCTCTTTTACCTCTATTTTGAGGTTGATTTATCAATGCACATGTGGAATAGTTGTAGTACTTGATGCATTAAATTTATACATAATGGGGAGATATTGAAAAAGTAGTAAAGATGAAGGATTTGACAATGAAGAGAGTTAAATAAAACTTTGAAGGGTAGAAAGTGAAAGTTATGAATGGTCTCTTACATATAACATACATATGTACTTGGGGATATCAACATCAATTAATAACCGATTGCATAATCAGAGGGTAAAGAGGTTCAGTTGGATCAGGATTCAAGTTCAACCATATGGGCAGCGACGTTTGCTAAAGGCAACATATAGATAACCATCATTACCCATTAGAACAAATGAAAGAAAGCATATAGATAAAACTTATTAACATCGAATGATGAGACTAAATAAACCAAGACCAATGTTCCATATGCGGTAATACCACCAAGCAAATGAAATCTGTTAACACCCATCGACAAACATAGGTAACCATTTGGTCTGAGACAATAGCGTCTGATAATAGCAGAAGGCAAACATTTTTACCCATCACAACAAACAGAGAGATAATCAAAACCTATAGATTTGAGATGTTTAGATTAAGCAAAGCAGAGAATTGACTGAGGTAACATAGCCTATGTCAATTACAATCTAACAAGATGATAACAAATTTGAGAAAAATATATGTAGTCTTATATCATTACTCTTCGAATCTTTAAGTGTTTGGCTAATCTTTCAAAACAGTTACAACACTTAAGAGTTACATATACATCATTAAGAATCCCAAAATGATACTCATGTAAGTGTTCATTAATATGTAGTGAAGGAATCTATAGTCAAATCCAAATCGTAAGATATCAAATCAACACAAACATTAAATTAACAAAGATAAACTCATCAATTGAAAACACACAATTTATTGATAATTTAATGATTCATATAGTGAGTCTTATGATAGTATTAAACATTTTACCCGAATTGTATCATCAGATTACAGATTTGGTAGAAACTAGTTTAACTCAATGAGCAATAACATCACTACTGGGTTCAACAAGAACTGAGTTTATAGGAGGATTGATATTCATCATCATCATCGACGAGACAGATCTAGCAGCGGCTAATTTCTTCCTCTGATAACTGTAAGGACCATAGATCTTTCTTAGAAGATGTGGTACCTGATCTATCGTCAGATTCCGCGAAGCCGCTGCTGCTTCATCAACCGAGTTCTCAGATGGTGAAATCGGATCTACTAGCTGCGAGAGGGAGGAGCGAGATACGAGAGATGTAGTAGATCTAGCGTTGATTCTCGAGTTTCGGATCTGAGCAAGCGCTCCTGGTTTTAAGTAGCGGTGGAATCCGTCGCTTCTTCTCGCCGGAGATTTAGAGATATCCTTCATGGTAACGATTTGGTTAAGCTTGGTGAAAGAGATTGAAGAATCTGATGATCGAGAGAGCGAGAAAGAGATTGTGGGAGATATGTGATTGGAGATTGGGGATCTACGGATTTTTGTAATTGAGTGAGAGCGGCGGGAAAATCGGCGTTAGGGGGGAAATACGAGTCTCTTTAGGGTTTCGAAAAGTCGCCAAGAGCGGGAGTTTCTTTTTGAGTCACGTGGTATTGACACGAACCGGGTCGGATCCTATATCCAATCGGGTCCTATGATGCCCTTGTGGGCTGCGCATGAGAGCAATTATTCTCTGCGGACTCACAACTATTCTCAACGTGAACTTTCTAACTTGTTCTCCAATATCCAACTATATAAGGACACGTGTCAATCTCAGAGACACATAAATATCTGCGGCTAAAAATATCTTATTAGCCGCCTATTTCATACCACCGTTTGATTACTTTAGCCACCGTTGTTTTACGTCTATAATTAAGTATCTTCCACTAATCTCATATTTCAAACTGTACTTTTACCTCGAGCTCTCTCCAATTTTCTCATAGCTCTATTGTTCGAAAATTCTGAAACGAACGTTACCACTATGGACACTAAGATCGGATCTATCGACGCGTGTAACCCGACCAACCACGATATCGGCGGTCCTCCAAACGGCGGAGTCTCCACCGTTCAAAACACAAGTCCACTTCACTCCACCACCGTCAGCCCCTGCGACGCGACTCTTGGCCGTTACCTAGCAAGACGGTTAGTCGAAATCGGCGTCACCGATGTCTTCTCCGTTCCTGGTGATTTCAACCTGACGCTTCTCGATCACCTAATCGCCGAACCAAACCTCAAGCTGATCGGTTGCTGCAACGAGCTTAACGCCGGATACGCTGCTGACGGTTACGCTAGATCTCGCGGTGTTGGTGCGTGCGTCGTTACGTTCACCGTCGGTGGATTGAGTGTTCTGAATGCGATCGCCGGTGCTTACAGTGAGAATCTGCCTCTGATTTGCATCGTCGGTGGTCCAAACTCCAACGATTACGGTACCAATAGGATTCTTCATCATACAATTGGTTTACCTGATTTCACTCAAGAGCTTAGGTGTTTTCAAGCTGTTACTTGTTTTCAAGCTGTGATTAATAACTTAGAAGAGGCTCATGAACTTATCGATACTGCGATTTCAACTGCTTTGAAAGAAAGCAAACCTGTTTATATCAGTATCAGCTGTAATTTACCGGCGATTCCTCTTCCGACGTTTAGTCGTCATCCTGTTCCGTTCATGCTTCCGATGAAGGTTAGCAATCAGATTGGTTTAGATGCGGCGGTGGAGGCAGCTGCTGAGTTCTTGAACAAAGCTGTGAAGCCAGTTCTTGTTGGTGGGCCGAAAATGCGGGTTGCGAAAGCCGCGGATGCTTTTGTTGAGCTTGCTGATGCTTCTGGCTATGGTCTTGCTGTGATGCCTTCTGCTAAAGGACAAGTACCTGAGCATCACAAGCATTTTATAGGGACGTATTGGGGAGCTGTGAGTACAGCTTTTTGTGCTGAAATCGTTGAATCTGCGGATGCTTATCTGTTTGCAGGTCCGATTTTCAACGATTACAGTTCTGTTGGGTATTCTCTGCTTCTCAAGAAGGAGAAGGCAATCATCGTTCAGCCTGATCGGGTTACTATCGGTAACGGACCTGCGTTTGGATGTGTTCTTATGAAGGATTTTCTAAGCGAGTTGGCTAAACGAATTAAGCACAACAACACTTCTTATGAGAATTATCACAGGATCTATGTCCCAGAAGGAAAGCCTTTGAGAGATAACCCGAATGAGTCTTTGAGGGTTAATGTACTGTTCCAACACATTCAGAATATGCTCTCTTCTGAGTCTGCTGTGCTTGCTGAGACAGGAGATTCCTGGTTCAACTGTCAGAAGCTGAAGCTCCCTGAAGGATGCGGTTACGAATTCCAAATGCAGTACGGATCAATTGGCTGGTCAGTGGGTGCTACTCTAGGCTATGCTCAAGCCATGCCAAACAGGCGTGTCATTGCTTGTATTGGAGATGGTAGTTTCCAGGTAACCGCACAGGATGTATCTACGATGATACGGTGTGGGCAAAAGACCATAATCTTCCTCATCAACAACGGAGGCTACACCATTGAGGTGGAAATTCACGATGGTCCTTACAATGTCATAAAGAACTGGAACTACACAGCTTTTGTTGAGGCCATACACAATGGAGAAGGAAAATGCTGGACTGCCAAGGTGAGATGCGAGGAGGAGTTAGTGAAAGCAATCAACACGGCAACCAATGAGGAAAAAGAGAGCTTTTGTTTCATTGAAGTGATAGTGCACAAAGACGATACAAGCAAGGAACTTTTGGAGTGGGGCTCTAGAGTCTCTGCTGCTAATAGTCGTCCCCCAAATCCGCAGTAGAGTATATAAATGCACTCAACTTATATATATTTCAGATTTGGTAGTGTCTTCACCGTTCTATGTAAAGTAGTGTGGATCCTTTTACACCCATCTGGATGGGAAAAAAATGTGTGTCCCCTTGAGGATATAAACTGTTTGAGTGCCTAAATAAGAACTTGTTTCCTCTGCTTCATCTTTCGTCCTCAGTTTTACGCAGATTTATCAGAGCTATAGTCTTTGTGTCTTGGATTGGTATGTTGATTGACTTAAGAAAGTTGAGATCCCATCCCAAGATGCCAAATGATTACTTTAAAGGCAGTTGGTAGAGTCCTTTCTTTTCCCAATTTATACTAACTTTTGTTTTACCTTTTCTTGCTTTCTGTTTTTTTGGTTCATGGCTAAATTTGATCTTGTTTCTATGAGGAATGCAGTGAGGCGTCTTGGGAGTGATCCACTGGTTTACAAAACGACTTCATCGCTATGCTGTTGTAATGTGACGAATCTTTCGCTGTTGGCCATAATTTATGACTTAAGTAGGATTAAATAGCTTATTCCATAGTAACTCCCCTAAATTTCTGCATAGAGAAACCTGTCCAAATTTGTGATGCAGCTTGAATTCGACAGGAATTGGGGTTAATGGCCTTCAAGTCCGGTGAAGATGCAGAAACCCTTGGACTAACTGGCCATGAACTCTACACAATCCACCTTCCTAGTAATATCAATGAGATAAAACCAGGCCAGGACATAACTGTGACTACTGACACTGCTAAATCTTTTGTCTGCACTTTGCGGTTAGACACAGAGGTAATCACAAAAGCTTTTGTTTAGATTTGATTGTCACCATATATTTAATGGTCTGACTTGGTTGATTGGAATTGATCAAGTGGAACTAACATACTATAATCATGGCGGTATGCTTTCGTATATCATTCGAAGTTTGAGCAACGAGTGAGTGATTTTGATTTAAAAACATCTCCTCGCTTGATCTAGATTTGGGTTCTTTGCTTCATCAAAAAGCAAGTAAATTCGGTGAGTGACAATGTGTAAAACGTTTTCAACATAATGTATCAGAACAATCTGCAATAAGACGTCTCTTCTTTTGTCAGACAACCACAGATATCGAATAAAATACGAAATCATATTGACTTCGAGATTCTTCTCGCAAGTGTTGTTATTGGACCCACTTGTGGCTCTTATTATCTTTCTTTTAATAAATGCTCTTAATGGGCCTACACGGATATGAGAGTTGCGCGTCCATTATACGCAAAGAAAATAGATAATTATTCTCTGCGTCTCACACCAGTTATTCTAAACGTGAAACCTTCCCCACTTGGTCACTAATTCGAACTTATCCATCCACGTGTCTAGAAAATAATAGATCTACGGCTAAGATTTAGCCGCCATAAAAAGAAGATCTATGGTAAAAAAAAAAGGTCTATAAATACAAAACCTTCCTTAAGCTTTCTTCTTCATCAATTGAATTAACAAAAACTCCAAAGACTCCATCGAACAAAACCTTCAGGTACGATTTGTTCTTTCTTTTGTAGATTTGATCGTTTCGTTGTTTGTTGTTCTCTGTTTGATTGATTGCTCTCTAGTTTTAATTCGATTTAGGGTTTTGAAGCTTTCTCTTTGTTCGTTGTTTCGTTTTCGAATCGGATTGGTATGATTTTGCGTTCTGTTTTTCTTATCTTATGGTTTTGATGTGTGATTTGGATATAATCTCTGCATAAACTATCGAATCTCATATTAAAGCGAATTGATTTACTTGATTGTTATGGTTTTGAGAAGTTTGATCTAAATTTTGGATTGTCTCCTCTCAAATCATTTTATTGGTCAGCTTTAGGGTTTGGATTGAGATTGAATTCGAATATATCCATGATCCAGTAATTGATCTATATAGGGACTTTTCGTATGTTATAATCTAGTTATATGTTGAACATCATGATGACATGATCTATTTGGTTAAGTCATGCTCTGTTCTTGATTAATTGTTGTTGATAAAGACTAGATTTGTTTATTGTTGATTGGAGTCTAAAACTTGGGTTTTCTCAATTTGTTTTGCAGAGAGAATCAAACAGCTTAAGGGCAGTTTCTTAGTTAAAAGTAACCAAGTTTACATGGTTGAGCTAGACATTCAGATTCCATCAGCATACGATCCATTTGCAGAAGCTAAAGATTCAGATGCACCAGGAGCTAAAGAGAACATTCACATTCGAATCCAGCAGAGGAATGGGAAAAAGAGCTTGACGACTGTTCAAGGGCTTAAGAAAGAGTACAGCTACGAGAGGATTCTCAAGGATTTGAAGAAAGATTTCTGCTGCAACGGTAACGTTGTGCAGGACAAAGAACTAGGCAAGATCATCCAGCTTCAAGGTGATCAAAGGAAGAAAGTGTCTCAGTTCTTGGTCCAAACTGGGATTGCTAAGAAGGATCAGATCAAGATCCACGGTTTCTAAACTGAACCCGAATTGGATCGTTTGATATATCTATACTATTTATGCGAATAATTGGTGTGGTGTGGTGTGTTTGTGACCATTACAAGTTTTTAAAGCTTTGGTTTTGTTATTGACTTTTGCAATGATAAGAAATATTTCGATTGTTCTAATTTCTGAAGCTCTTCCTTTGATTACTTGCAAAAGAAGGAAATAAGATTCCTGAAACGAAATAGAATGGTTAGAAAAAGCTGATAATTTGATGGATCAAGGGATGAGATAAGAAGCTAGAGCATTCAATCAAATGTACTTTGAGAAATTGAATGTCGTCCACTATATTTGGAATAAATCTGAAATATGATTTTGTTTATTGTATGGTTGGAAATGTATGAAAGTAACGAACGTATCAGAGAACAGATAAACAATAATTTTGCAATTAGACTCAGAATATTTATCAACCAATCTCAAGTTAAACCGAAATTTGTATATATACCAATACTAAGTTAGTACATTTTTCTAGTTACCCAACTTTTTTTCTTTGCAAAAATTAAGTCCAAGGTTGAATGGGCTTTAAAGTAGTATCTTTGGGCTAATCCAAAAGAAGAAGGATTACATTACTTCGCTAATGGCCTGATAAATCAAAGATCTTTGCATAGCAGACACGTGGTTTTCACGTGACCTCTAAAAAAGAAGAAGTAACTGATCACAGAAGCATAATAAAAAAGCAAGAAGGAAATATCTTTAAGCAAAGATATTATCTAAAAGCCCAAACAAAAACAAACCATTAATTTAACAAAACAGAGAAAGTGTTATAACCAAACAAATCCACAATTTTTTTTGCTGTAATTAAAATATTTTTGGCCCTCTCAAATGTTTTTGTCTTTTTTCGCATTAGCCCTTTATTGACTCGTTGTTAAATGCCACAAGAAGAAAGCTGAAGAAAGGGAGACGAAAAATTCGCAGGTCTGTGTTTTTTCTCTCTGTCTTCTATGTCTCTGTGTTTTACACCGAAATTGACGGAAAAAGTTTAAAGCTTTTGTTTCCTGTGTCGTGCTTTGTTTTGGTTATTTTGGGTAATAATACTGTGTGTTTCTTCACTCGATTTTTTTTTTGAAATCCGAGATTTTTTGTTTTTTCTGGGGTTGTCTATGTGATTTGATTCTAGGGCTACTGAGAGATTGCTAATTTTGTTTCTTGTGTGTGTTGATTAGTGGTTTGATTTTGAGTTAATTTGTAATTAGGAGTCTTGATTTTAAGGGTTTAGAAATGGTTGCATGTTCTTTTGGATTACTGGATCTTATCTGCTTTAATCCCAGGTTTTTAGTAGAAATGTGAATAAAATTACAGTTTCATTATTCAGTTTTTTTCTTGGATTGTGAAAGTTATTTGTAAAAAAAAAAAGTTTACATTTTTGAAACTTGTTTTGGTTTTGGTTAAAGATTTTGTTTATAGAACATCTGAGATTTTTAACTTCTCGTTACTGTGATGATCTTTGGTGTTGTACTGTCAATTGTGTGTATTGACGATTTTCACCTGTGTTTTATATTTACTGTCTCAGAGGAACTATAGCCAACACTAGTCACTGCAATATCGAGCTTGGAGAAATGGAGAAGGAAAGCCATGAGGAGAACAACCACACTATCTCAGGTGATTTAACGGCAAAACGGAAACGAGGTCGTCCGAGGAAACAATTGAAGCTGGAATCGAATGAGCACTCTCTTGGTCATTCTCCAAGTTTTAGCAGGAGTCAGCAGCAGTCTCGCCAGAGGAATGACGATGAAGCTATGGTTGGACAGCCGATTAGTGGTGTGATTGAGGCGACATTTGAAGCCGGGTTCTTGCTTTCTGTTAAGGTTGGGAATTCAGATAGCATGCTTAGAGGTGTGGTCTTCAAGCCTGGTCACTGTGATCCTGTATCTGTTGATAACGATGTTGCTCCTGATGTTCCAATGATAAGAAGAAACAGTGATGTGATGCATCATGATGGCTCAGCTAAAAGAGGTCGGAAATCTAGATTCCGGGAGAAGCGTGGTAGTGGTGTTAGAAGCAGAGCATTGGTTCCTGTCCCGATTCAGCCGGCTCATCCAACAATACCAAATAATCTTATTGTTCCCGTTGTGCTTCAGCCTGCCCATCTAGAGAATGGTGGTGAGCGGGTCCCGATCGACCACAGTCCCATGCAGACCGAGACAGGGTCTCAAGCGAGTGGAGCGAGTAACGGCAAGCCTTTTGAGACGCTTCTCACACAGGTGATGAATAAAGGTCAAGTCCAGCACACAACACAGTCCGTTGAACCCGAGTCAGATGAGCAAGCTCTGTCCATTGAGCCATTGCAGGCGATACACCCAATCCATCCAGTACATATGCTGAAACCCATGCCGAGTTACGGACGAGGCAAGATGACAGAACTCCTTCAGGTACTAAACCCAACCATACCAATGATTATATCCCAAGCTTACTTGGTTTTCTCTATAGAGATTCATGTTTGATTTGTCTTAGGCTGTGCAGGAGAATGTGAGAGAGACCCATTTTTCTCAAGGCCATTGATCTTCTGAAGACTATTATTTCTTCTTGCAAACCCTTAAGAGCTTAAAGTCTGATTCAATCTTATTGTAATCAGAAATAGGAAAACAGAATCTAACTATTGTCTAGCTTAAAGATGTCAGCAAAATTATCGTGATTCATTATATAAAATGCTCATAACTTCCTCTTTCTGTTTTCTTTAGCTAGTAGTTGTATATCATTGAGAAAGAAAAAAAATCCAAGTCATCAGACGGATCTATAATTTTTGGTTTTTAACTATGTATCAAAAACTTATTAAGCTGGGAGGCAAATAATAAGGTAATGAAGATGAAAAACAAGACTTTCTATAGAAACTTTGTGCCATAGAAACCATTAGGAACCGGAATTGGCATGGCCCGGTTAATGGGAAAAGGTGACTGCATAACCGGAATATCGGTAGGCATGACTGTGTAAGGCTGATGTCCATTGGCTGCAAATGGTTGTGGAGCATATAGATGCATCGGTTGACCAGTTGCGATTAGACCTGAATTACCAAGAAAGTGAAGTTTAGTGAAAACCAAAATCTTTGGTCTTACTTAACATGAAACCATAATTGGACAGAGAAGAATGTTTTACTCTGATGCTTTGGATACTGAAACTGTTGGGGAGTAAAGAGAGGACGAGGAGGCAAATGTGAGTTATGTGGTGCTCCTTGAACCAAATCCTTATAAGAACATAAAAGGGAAGCGGATTTGAGTTTCTTGTAAGCAAAAAAGGCTAATGTGATTGTTTATGTACACAATAATATTATTATTCAAGTTCTTCTTACCTGAGAAATTGGTTGCATATACATAAGCTGTCCTGATCTCCCGACCATCACCTGGAATATACGATTCAATTAGCATTTAGAAACTCATACACTATCACTCAATTCTTATAAACAATTTTATGAACAGAAGTGAGAATATGGTGTTGTTAATGAAATGCAACCTGAGGATTGGGATTTACAAGCATTGGTGTGGGTTGAACAGAATGGTACTGAGTGGTGAATCTATGTGGCTGTCCCCTGTTAATAGTTGGTCCAACCATCTGCAGAAAAATGAGTTCAAATGAAAAAAATAATCCATTGATTGCACAGAACTTTGAATCACCGGTTGCGAACAATACTCAGTTTCACAATCTGGTCATGCAATATTGGTATTTCAGCCATTTGAGCTAATAGATGAATAAAGGTTCCCAAAAAATGTGATATATTAAAAGAGAGAGAGAATAGAAGATGCCTCATTTGTGGTTGAATACTTACATGTTGGGGAAAATGAGATCCACCACCAGCATTTCCAGTAGCCAAATTAGTGTACGGAACAAACTTGGAAGGTGAAGATGCATGAGACAAGAAAGGGCTGATTCCAATTTCTGGTTGAACAGCTTCTGGAACTGGTAACATAGGAGTATTGCTTGGCACATAACCCATATTCGCAACAACAGGCGTCATACCGGCATGAGCTGATGTAAGACGTTTTGCAAGAGATGGGGAAAAAGTCTTTGCTCCTGGATTCAGTTTAAACTCCTGAATTCAAAAACGAGTAACAAATAAAGTAAGATGAAACAATGCACAAGTCATCAAGCTGCCATAACCAAGAAACGAGCATCTCAAACTAACATATATTCTGAATATGAGAAACCAATACGAATTCTTTATCACCTTAGCCTTCTTGTCAGGGTCTGTTGCCTGCGTAGGTGGTAAGCTATTTGTAGATACCACCAAAACCAGACTCACTTCTGAGTTTTCATCCACAGTAGTGCTCTGTGATGAAGAATTTTCAGTTGACGAGGGTCTCTCCGTAGCATCGTGAAAACCATTACTAGAAGGTTCCGGCATTTTCTCTTGTTCTATCGGCTTTACACGTTCAGACATGTTGTCCACTGTCATTATAACACGTGATGAGACACATGTCAGGAAACATTTTCTTGTCAAAAAGGAAGCAGAAAAGAGTTCATCATGGTTCTGTAAGTAAAATAAAAAAGTTTTTCCCAAAAAGGAACTCACAGCTACAACTTGAGCTTCTGGCTTCAACCTGCAATAGGTAAATATAATAATAAGCAGCTGCTGAGCAATATCTTGAAAAACAGAATGAACCAATTATGTGCAAGACTAACGTTATCCTCCTGATGAACATCAGTAATTTTTTTGCTATTCTTCAAAATGCGGACTCCTGCCTGTCTGTCAGCAAAAGAATATACAAGAATCAGAGAGTTACCTACTGAGCACAGAGAGGTTTATTGTAGCCAGAAAACTAGATAGCTAAAACTGATATATAAGTAGAAGTTTGGTTACATATTGGCAAATATTAAGACGGAGATAAAGATTTTAACAGGACACTAATTATATACCAAAAACAGTATACTTATGATCCATACCGTTGATGGTTCAGTGAGCTAGGATGATATTTGTTCTGCAAAAGAGGAAATTGGAAAAGGAATCAAGAGAGTGAAAACCAAGAAAGGGACTCAGACTGTGAAAGCTGAATTAAACAACATGACAAGATGTTAACTAATGACTCTAGGCAAGGCATCTATTTTAAAGTCAACCCATTACAGAAACCGAAAACCAAGTCATCTACTTTAATGTCAACCCATTACATCCTACTAAATGGAGGCTGGCTTTAACTTCCATCTTGGGGAGACACAAGGGCCCATGGACCTTGTGAGCTAGACATCAACTCTATCACCAGTTCCCACAACAATAGGAGAATTACTTAGTTAAATTCCACAATACAAACAAGACAAAGCTACCTGTAAAATACCAACCTCATCTCTTCTCCCTGGCTCTTTCATGGCACCTGCGGTCTCCCCAGATGTCAAGGTTCTTGCTTTACTTTCCAAACAATTTTCACGTTTCGCGGAATTCCTATTTCATAAATTAAAGAGATTAAAAAAAAAAATCATAAAGCCATAGAACAAATCGACACAAAACTAAAAGACAAGAGACTGCGAGGAGCAAAACAAGATTCATAATCCTTAACCTTCTAACTTTTCTATCTAAATATGAACTTATAACAACATTAACTACAAAGGTTACCTTCTACGATTAGTGCCCCTTCTGTTCTTGCCAGAATTGAAGGAAGAAACTGCCACGGCCGACACGACATTTTCACCCTCAATCTCCCCTGCAACATTGGACGAAAGCGAGACTCCCTATGAAAATAAAAATAAGAAAGTCACACAATCTGGCTTTAAACGAATCTCTACAAGTAAAATCACCATAGAAAAAAAGACCAACCTCTGCAACAATTTGAACAATATTGGAAGACAAAATCACAAGTGTCTCCACAATCTTCCCACTTTCTACATTCGATTTACTTCTTCCCTTCTTAGTAAGTTTTGCATTCTTCAACACAATACCTAAATTCAGAATCAAACCAGTAAAATTCAGAAACAGTCAAACAGACCAAAATGCTACACAAATCGAAAAAAAACTAGCAATGTTACAATGAATGATTCACACCACCAATTAAGTAATGAGCATAATTTCGTAAGATCCTAATCAAATCTCTGTGATCTCCGACACAAATTCAAAGACCAATTTCATCAACGAAAACACAAATTACCAAATCAAAACCACATTAAACCAAAAGGAAACGTACTGAATTCATTCTCAAGAGAGACAGTGTAGAATATCCCAGAAAACACAGAGCCATCGTTGATATGCACATGGACTTGTAAGCCGATGATACACATAGTAGAGATTAACAGAGCTTCGTTCAGCGATGATGATGATGACGAAGGAGAAGAGCGTGAGATCTCATTTTCCAATTTCTTCGCGATTGCCATATTCAAATCAAATCAATTCGTTCCAAAATTTCACAGTCCGGTGTACTCGCATCTATATATATATGTATCGCAAGTTCACAACAAAAGAAGACGAAGACAAATAGGGATTCGAGAATCAGAAGAGATCCAGAGAAGATAGACGAGGGAAGCGAAAAAAAAAATGCTTTGTTATTGGGCCTTTGTGTATCCTTATTGGGCCTAGATTAGTTTTTTTGGTAATTAAAAAAAGCATCGTCACTCATCGTTAAACCCTTCAATTGGCTGCTTCAACATCTTCTTGTGTATCTATCAAATCTTAAAACCCTAACTTTTGTCTGCTCTTTTGCAAATTCTAGCCTCTCAAGTCGTAAGCTTTCCATATCTGGAGCTCTAACTTCGTGTTTGTGTCAAGATGGTAAAAATTAAGAAGACTAAGGGAATGAGGAAGCAGATTCGTCTCAACGAAGTCGAAGAAATAAATCTTCTGAAGCAGTGGATCGAATCACAGAAACCGGATTCAGGATTCAATCCACTTTCATTGCGTCCTCTTCCTAAAGATTCGAAGATCGGAAAGTCCGAAGACGGCAAAAACGGCACCGTTTTCTCTCGGTATGCAGGTGTGAGGAAGTTTGCTCAGTTACCTATATCGGATAAAACGAAAAGAGGATTGAAAGATGCGAAATACGTTGATATGACTGATGTTCAGAGTGCTGCTATTCCTCATGCTTTATGTGGAAGAGATATTCTTGGTGCTGCTAGAACTGGGTCTGGCAAAACTCTGGCTTTTGTTATTCCGGTAAAGTTTCGATTTTTCGATAGAGTTTATTGCTGTGTGTGTAGCTTTGTATCTTGATCAGCTTTGATTTTTGATAGATGCTAATGGATTATTTTTGTGTGTTTTAGATTCTGGAGAAGTTACATAGGGAGAGATGGAGTCCTGAAGATGGTGTGGGATGTATAATTATATCTCCAACAAGGGAATTGGCAGCCCAGACATTCGGTGTTTTGAATAAAGTAGGAAAGTTTCATAAGTTTAGTGCGGGGCTCTTAATTGGTGGTCGTGAAGGAGTTGATGTTGAGAAGGAGAGAGTTCATGAGATGAATATTTTGGTGTGTGCTCCTGGTAGGCTTCTTCAGCACATGGATGAGACTCCAAACTTCGAATGTCCACAGCTTCAGGTAATGATGACCATATTTGTTTATGTTTTCACTATCCTTATTTTAATGAAATGTTTCAGCTACAGAACATTTGGGCATTTTGTGTTGTTAACTCTATAATACTTGTCCATGATGCCTTTCTCCTACACGTTTATGAACATTAGGATGGTTATATTTGCAAATAAGGATACCGTAAAACCACTTCGACTATGTTTCTGTCTGCCAAATTTCTTCAGTCTTATTGTTTACAAATGCCTAGTAAGTGTTCTCTTTTGCTGCAGATTCTGATTTTAGATGAGGCCGACCGTGTCCTTGATTCTGCGTTCAAGGGGCAGTTGGATCCTATAATCTCACAGTTGCCTAAGCACAGACAAACTTTGCTTTTCTCTGCAACTCAAACTAAGAAAGTCAAGGATCTAGCAAGACTCAGTTTGAGAGATCCTGAGTACATTAGTGTACATGCAGAGGCGGTTACAGCTACTCCAACTTCCTTGATGCAGACTGTGATGATTGTCCCAGTTGAAAAGAAATTAGACATGTTATGGAGTTTCATCAAAACTCACCTTAATTCCAGGATTCTTGTTTTCCTCTCCACCAAGAAACAGGTTATATTATATTACCTCTCTTCCTCTTTGAATAATCTACATGGAGATAGTGTGTTCACTTTCATTCTGCCACTTTCTTCTATCTTGAGATTGACAAACGGATCACAATCCTGGCAGGTCAAATTTGTGCATGAAGCATTCAACAAGCTCCGGCCTGGAATACCTTTGAAGAGTCTTCATGGAAAAATGAGTCAGGAAAAAAGGATGGGAGTGTACTCTCAGTTCATTGAGAGACAATCAGTTCTGTTCTGTACTGATGTTCTTGCTAGAGGTCTTGATTTTGATAAGGCTGTGGACTGGGTTGTTCAGGTATGAATCCACATCCAGAATTACAAAACTCTATGATCTTGTCGGGCTGAAGTGTGATGTCATCATATTTATTTTATAGGTGGATTGTCCTGAAGATGTAGCTTCTTATATTCACCGGGTTGGGCGTACAGCTCGTTTCTATACTCAAGGGAAGTCGCTCCTCTTTCTGACACCTTCAGAGGAAAAAATGATTGAGAAATTACAAGAAGCTAAAGTGCCTATAAAACTCATCAAGGTAGTAGCTCCCGTCCTCAATTTTCTTTGAGTTTCGACTGTGGTTGGAAACATTTGACTGTAAAAAAATTTGTCACACAGGCAAACAACCAAAAGTTGCAGGAGGTTTCTAGGCTCTTGGCTGCTTTGTTAGTCAAGTATCCAGATCTTCAAGGTGTTGCTCAGAGAGCCTTCATCACATATTTGAGGTCCATCCACAAAAGAAGGGACAAAGAGATTTTTGATGTGTCAAAGCTGTCGATTGAAAACTTTTCTGCTTCACTTGGTCTGCCAATGACTCCCAGAATCCGATTCACAAACCTTAAAACGAAGAAAAAGGGGGTATATGAGAGTTCTATCGCTATGGAGATTGAGAATGCACAGGAATATGAAGCACCTCTGGTTGTCAAAAAAGATCTTCTTGGTGAAGATTTAGAAGAAGAGGATTTTGCTCTCAAGCCACGTAAAGAGGGCAAAGTAGTAGAAAAATCAACCAAGGAAGAAGAAGTTCTCATGTATGGTTTTCGCATTCCGTTAACATTTTTTCCATTCATTCGATCCAGTCTTTTCACGCTTAATTATGTGTATAAATTCTGTTGAATTTTCAGACCAGGAAATCGTGTTTTGAAAAACAAGAAGCTGAAGATCAATCTACACAGACCATTTGGGTCGAGGGTTGTGCTTGATGAGGAAGGCAATTCTTTGGCTCCCTTAGCAAGTGTAGCTGCTGAAGCAGGGACTGAAGTAGCCCTTGATGAAGGTAAAGGAACATGAATCCCTATTATCCTGTTCACACAAACGAGCAATGAATCAGTTTTTAAAAAAGCATGTGTAAATTGGTTGTTGAATTTTGCAGAGAGAATGAATGATTACTATAAGAAAGTGGGAGCGGAAATGAGGAAAGCTGATATAGAGGACAAGAAAGTAGACAAGGAAAGGAGGAGGGAAAAGAGAATGAAACAGAAGATTAAGAGGAAGAGAGGAGCCATGGAGGATGAAGAAGAAGAAGAAGAAGAAGACCATGATGGTTCTGGATCATCAGATGATGAAACTGGAAGAAACAGCAAAAGAGCAAAGAAAATCGTCTCTGACAATGAAGAAAATGGAGGAAAAATCAATACAGATTCTCTTTCCGTAGCTGATCTTGAAGAAATGGCTCTCAAATTCATAACGCAATGATAAGATCTTAATTCGTGTAGTTAATTTACATCAGTTCTGTGGAAAATTTTGTGATTTGTTTCCACCTAACGATTGCACGTTTGTTACCGTCTTACTATGAGGAAAAGAAGGATTTGCATTTTAGCTTTTGGTTTGTTTGTTGTATTAGGCGATGAAGAAAATTTACATCTTCTTTCGTAAATTCCATAATATATCAATTTTTGGCAGTAATCAGATAAGTTTTATAACAAGATTTTCTATCAGGCCATGGACTCTTTTAAACTTGGGAGTGCATCTTTAACCAAATCTCTATAGGTTTGAGCCGTTTGACCAATAGCAAGTGGTAAATACGATTGATTTTGGATAAATATTTATTTTAAAAAACAACAGAATAAAGTTTCAACATTCAGTAAACACTTTGTTCATAGCAAATTCAAGATCGACTCATTTGCAAAATAAAACTCAAACAAAAAGAGAGCACTTTTAATCTAGAAGTCCTAATAAGACACAATCGCTCATCTTTTGTTCCAAGACATTGGTAGAAATAGCTGATGTTGATGTTTCACTGCAATTGCAAAAACAAGAAAGGTAAGAACATATTCACATGATGCATATCTTAAAATATTATTCTTGTTTATTAGTGTTATTGAGTTACCTGACGTTGCTGCTGATAGTTGCCATAGCCAGTGTAACCACCATAGTACGCATTAGGGTCTTGAGTTGGTGGTTGAGCTGCATAACCATAGCCGCCCTGTGGCTGTGGAGGGTATCCATAGTATCCACCACCGTTCCATTGCGCTTGATCAGACTGTGACGACAAAGTTTTAAGTTATGATTTTGCTCATAATATCACTAATAAGATTGAAACGTATAGATTTGAGAAATTGTGGGAGAACAGGTAACAAGCTAACCTGCTTGTTTGGACTACGTCCCCACGAAAGACGGATGCTTTGTCCACCTAATTGTGTTCCATTCAGCACCGAAAGTGCATGCTCTGCAGACGCCCTGAAGCACAACAAAGAGAATAATGAAGTAAGCAAGAAAAAATGGAATTCATAATGAATGGCTGATATGATGTTTTATACTTGTTGGCATATTGAACGAATCCACAACGTTTTCCTGGAGGTATTTTCACATGAAGAAGTTCACCAAATTGACCAAAAATTGACTTTAATTCATCGTCTGTAACATTAGCATCCAGACCTCCAACAAAAATCTGAAAGTAGAACGCGTTAAACTTGCAGTCTATCAAAAACAACAGACTAAAGATTTTGGAGAATAACAAACGAAAACTAGCGACATACTGTTGTGTTATTAGGATCATTATCTCCAGCATTTGCTCCTTGAGTGTTTTGATACATAGCTGCAAATAACAGATGGGTGAGCTCAAGAGAGATGGCTATAAAATTTCTATGGATACTGCATAACGCCCCACTCGACATGGTGAGAAAACTACAAAACTAAACTGCAGAACAACAGACAGTTCACTCAAACAACGTTTGCAAAAATCATTCACATCAACACCTAAGAAGATACCAGCAAAGAAACCAAATAACATACAGAGATCAAGATCAGAAAAATCTGAAGTCAGTTGATTATTGATGTACAAATCGTTAAGCACATATCAAACGGTCCATGTGAGACTTAACGCCGAAGCATAGAATAACGAAAGCAAACTCTTCATCCTACATCTAAATTTCTTCAATATTAGAAGTTCCTAGTAATCAACTTACATAACAACTCCTTGGCCAACGTTTAATAGTATAAATCTAGAGAGGAAAACTATTGTCAAAAGATGAAAAAATACTGGCAACAGTCTGCATAGAGAAGAAGTATTAACTTTTAGCCTTTAGGTAAAGGTGAAAATAAAATAAGGGGAAAAATGAGCTACGGAATATAAAAAGAATGAATTTGAAGGTAAAAGGCTCAAAATAAATATGTCTAAGTGATATAAGTAAGGAACTGGAAAGTAATTTGAAACTGTAGGCTAATAATAGCCACTTATATGTAACTTCTTCTGATAACATAACCGACTGACCTAAATGAGGCCACGCATTAAAGTGGTATCATTTTCAGCTGAAATCAGTTCCAGGCTCCCCCAAAGAGAGCCACTTGTTCTCCTGCTTTAAGACAACATGAGCTGATCTTTATAAGTTTTTGGATGCTTTACGATATCAAAATTTATTTTGCAGAAAATCCAAAACCGAAAGGAAAAAGAGCAGATGAGAACTCTTAATCTTTGAGCACTAATTGAAAGAAGAAACTAAACTGATCAGAGAGAAATACAGCACCCAAAAAGACACTCAAATATAATGCTCAACATAGAAGGTTAAACAAACACAAACAAACTTCATATCAACTTTCAACATACTCAATATACACAGTTCCTACATAATAAAACATACCTGGTTGCATCGGAAGAGCATTCTTATTGGCAGCCGGACCAATACGCATAGGCCTTGTCGAGCAGTATTGACCATTCATTTCAGTCATGGCACGCATCTGCTCATTTTCATCCGCAAACCTAACAAACCCATACCCCTTGGACCTTCCAGTGGTCCTGTCAAGCACAACTTTAGCCCCTTTGACAGACCCATACACATTCTTGAATGTGTCCGAGAGCATATAGTCAGTCACCTCAGGTGCCAAGTCACCTACGAAAATGGTATGGTCAGGCCCTTCAGTCTGGAATCGTTTCTCTCCAGCCCCAGCCTGAGCCCAGTTGAGCCTAAACGTCTGTTCAGTGCTCGGCATGGGAGCACCATTGTAAGTCTGCAAAACCCGCTCTGCTACAGAGTGGCTGACGAACTCAATGAATCCATAACCTTCAGATTGTCCCGTCAGCTTATTACGAATGACTTTAGCTGATGTAGCCTGAAACCACCAAACAAAAACACCAAGTATTCACTAACCATAAAAAATGAAGATTTATATTGCAAAGAACAATACTTAATCAATCTTCTACATGATAAGCAAAAGACTATGTTCATCTCGATTTTGATAAACAGTCAAGTAAAATTACCTCGCCAGACTGAGCAAAGACGCTCATGATGTAGTTCTCGTCCATCCATTGCTGCAAGTCTCCGATCCACAACGACTTAACATCGCTAGCGGATCCTGGATTCTGAGATCCAATACCGTACTGATGTTGACCTAGTGGCGCCGCAGACAACTGCATCTGCTGCTGCTGCTGCTGCTGTTGCATCATCATCCACAAATGCTGTTGTCCTGATGGTATCTGTCCAGCTCCGGCGGCGTTTGACGGTGGTTGCTGCATCACTACGACGGACAAAAAAACCAAAACCTAAACTTTCGCTTCGAAAATAAAGCATTTTTATAGTTATGATATACAGTTGTAGGCTTTTTTATAGGCCCAATTTTTATATCAGCCCATTAGTTGTTCTACCATTGACCGGTTTGGTTTTGAACCGGGCCATGATATTGAGTAATTGAACATGGTTAGTGTTCTAAGGTAAGAATGATGACAACAGAACAGTAAATTGGATTACTCTAAAAATCAAATTATGAACTTAATCAAAAAAATAAAATAAAATTAGTCAATTTCATAAAGAACAATTTTGGACTGATCCAATTTTAGTTCAATAAATCAAACCGAAGTACATAATCGAATATACAAATCAACCAAGATTGTTGTATCTATGACTACTTCTGAGACATGTGAAACTTTAGTATCTGTTGTATCGATGAAGAAGTTTTGGTCTACAGTTGGATTTGTTCAGGTCACATCACTCACATGATCATGATTCTAGATCAAAGATTCATAGAGTAACAAGCTCTTCTTCACCAGTCCTCTTCCCTCTCCAGAGTATGATCTGCTCATCTTTGAACAATATGGGAACACATGGAACCATCTCCTGCAATTTTGATCACAGCATCAAGATAGATCAATTCTAGAGAATCTGACAGACAATATAAGACAAGCAAACCATTTACAGTTTATTATACCTTTAGTTTCACACCAATTCGTTTGCAGTCACTCATCCCAACATGAGTGCAATCTAGTCTCACAATCTCTTCTGTTTCAAACTCTTCCCTCACTCTTCCAACGACATTAACATAAACACCATTCCTAGCTGAATCACAATACAATCCGCCAATCAAAAACGAGGAAATACTAGAAAAATGACAAAGAACTTGACGATGTATATACTACTTACTAAGTTTCATTAAGGCAGGAGAATGAAGCCCACGATTTCTCATCTCCTTGGTCTCTTCAAATTCTAACCCATCAGCCACATTCTTTACAAGTCTTGGGTATATTGGCGGATGAGGCTTCCATAACATGAGTGGAATGATGGGACGACTCTTCGGATCATAATTCCTTCCCCGGTACAAAACTAGAATGTTTATGTTTCTGTATACAATCTTTCCACCGGATTTTTCCTATCAAGAACACAACTATAGTAAGATCAACCGAAAGAAAAACAGAGCCGTGTTCTGGAGATCTAATAATAGACACCTCGAGGTGGAAACATATGTTGTCCATGTCAAGAGTTGGTACTCCCAAGCATTTGATCCTCACTGCCTCAGCTTTCTTCCAATGGTTATGAATATCATCTATCATATTGTGAGTCACACCACCTTTCCCTGATAACATCACAAAGTTTATAAGAAGAGACCAATCACATAATTTGATTATATCACAACATGATCATCATCAAGACCACAAATCTACAAGTGATGTCAACACAAAGAAGTTTCTACCACTAGTGAATCTGCAACATCAACGATGACGAAAGCTCTTAACTTTGAAGACGATTCGATTTGATCAAGCAAACTAATTTCAAAGCTAAAAAACTTAGGCAAAAGATTCAAAATTGTACCGAGATTAATCTGTCGTGTACAGTCACTATGCCGATACCGTTCAATAAGCTCTGTAACTTCATCCTCTGTCAAAGTCTCGCCGAGAACTCTTGCTCTCTCCTCCACCCATTGACTCTGATCAATCTCCGGCGACGCCAGTGCGGTAGTCCCAGTCCATTTCCGGTCCAATCGACCCGGTCCAAATGGAGAGAACCGTTTCGGTTCACGGAATCCAATCGGTTCAATTTCCGGGTTAGTTTCTGAATACGAATACCTAAAATCGAAAGGGAGGTCTGAAATCACTGGAATCTTCAGGTCATTTACCAGCTCCGACGACTGGTCTTGCTTCTTCGTCTTCTGCTTCTTCTTCTCTTTTGGAGGTTTAGTGGGTTTAGAGAGAGGCGAAAATGGTGGATCATAGTCATCTGTAGATACACATCGAGCTCGGAGATTACACAAAAACAAAAACAAATCTTTTGGCTCTTTTGCTAGAGTTAAGCTTCTGCGAATTGAAAGCATTCGGAAACGAAAACACACTCTGAGTTCAAAATTAACAAAAGTCTTACTCAACAAAACTTATATTTCCTAATTTACATATTGGCCCAGAACTATGAATTTTTCTTGTTCACACCCCAACATTTATATCTTCAATTGTTTTAATAAATTGCCAAAAACGACTCCAACTTTCGGCATAATTATCAAAATTGAAGAATCTAATTCATTCAGCTTACAAGTTACAACAGCAGAGTAATTTTGTCTTTCAGATAATCTTGTTAAAGTTCTCATCTTTACATCTTCGTTGATCTTCAACCATGGATTCAAAAACATTCAACATATTATCTAAACCTTCAGGATCTTCACCGATCTCCTTCATCGCGTATACAATACTCTCTATCGTGGATAAACATCCCGCTCTTGGCTGCCGTCGTACTTCTTTGTATAAACTTGTACCTTCTATTTCTAGCTTCACATGGCAACGTAAAAGCTTTAGCCATGGATTCTCAAGGTATATTCTTCTAGCCTTCGACCAAGTCCCATCAAGAACAATCAGATTCCTTACTTTTAACTCTTCTTTCTCTTTAAGATAATTGATCTTTACCGATTCTTCGCTCGGGAACAACAAAGCTGATCCAGGAGGAACCTCGAGCTCAAACTCTTGCTTTCCTTCTGAAAACTTTGTTACCATAAAACCTTTTGCCAAGACATCCATGGCTGCAGGAGAAGCCAATATATGATCAAAACTAAGAACCTTCACATTGGTTTCAAGCATCAAAGAGTGTGAGACATTGCTGATGACACCATGTTTCTTCATACAGATTTTTATCAAATCTTCTTCATAAGAACCTATCTTATCCCTAACCCGCGAATCCCGATAAGAAATTTCACTCAAATGTTGAGAAAGATTCAAACTTTCAGCAATTTCCAAGCTTCCATGATCAACAAGCACCACATTCTTCTCAGATTCTAAGTTCTCCACATTGCCACTACTACCTAACTTAAAGCTATCATCAAGTTCCAAAGAAGCAACATTCTCTACCCTATACTCAGAATCCAAATGATTCGTGTCAATCTTGCTGCAACCCGATCCAATAACCCTGATTAAGAACTCTGCCTCATCATGAACATCGAAAACAGTAGTCACACCAACATTCTTAAGCCCTAATCTAGCGATTCGAGTAGAATTTAGCGCGTGTTTTCTCTCGAGACTATGCTGAAGAATAGTAATACTCACCTGATTATCAAAACATGGAGATCTCATCTTCTTGCAGAGACAGAGCTGGCTAGGTTTATCGCAAGAAGGGCAAGTGGGTCGCTTTGTCCCCATTTTTAGGGTTTTTGAAACTCTCACGCCCTGACACCGTATACAATCGGCGAAGTTACTTCGAGACAAGATCATCTGAGTTCGGGCCACGACATGGCCCATCATCTGTCCTGATGACAACATCACGATTCACACACATTAGAAATCCAAAAGCTTCAAGCTTTGCTTCTACTTTCTTTCTTTACGATGAAGATGAGACCGGTTTAATCCAGATAAACCAAACTAAACCGGAAGACGAAACATAACCAAAAGATGAAACTTGTAATTTCTATTTGTGTGTATCATATCCAAACACAGTTTACATGATGAGCAGTTGCTACAAACCTGAATGATATATATATAGTTATATACAAACAGATAAAGTAATTGTTGAGTTTTCAACGGTAATACATTTGAACTTTTTTCCTAAAATCAAACAGACATCGGAGGAGAATTCTTTTAGCAGTTATCTGGTCTGTTGTACTTTGGAGGCAGAGTTGGACATTGTTCGTTCATGTGCGAGTATGGTTCCATAGTGTTGTAACCAGGAAGTTCCATTCTGTATTTCCCAAGTATCTGACAGTAAGGAAGCTTCACACTGTCATTGTCATTGCACCATGTAGGAAGACGACTTGCGTTGTTCTCGAAAAAGTTGAGCATGTAAGCATCTTTTATCTGCAGATTCAAGAGATTAAGAAATGAAAATGGTCACATGAGCTTGCGTGCATGAAGGGAAGCAGAGACTGTGTACAAATTCTTACCGTGAATTCCGTGACTTGAATAGAACTAGCAAGTGGACCGAATAGGCCAGCTTCTTTGTACATTTCGAGAATGAAAGCGATGCATGAGGTTGATTTACCATCGCTGTATATCCAATCGTCTAGTTCAGGTACTGCCAGTAATTTGTCAAATGAGGATCCACGCTTCTCTACTTCTACCAGTACATCAGAAAGATCAAGACCCTGCAATTTTAACCATGTTAGAGAAGAAGAGAAAAAAAACGAAGAACAAGGAACAGAGTCAAACTATAAGAGCAGAGAAAAATGTAGAATCGTATACAACATGAAGGATACGATAGTACAGAAGAATCAGATATTAGGACCATCTCTAATAAGGATAAGCATTAATTAAAAAAATCATCTATGAATCATGAAGATGTTAATACCTCTGTTCCCAGTCGCTTGTTCAAGGCTTCATTCCACATGTTAGCAGCATACTCAGGCTGCATTTGGCTCCAAACAGTCATGAAAGATGCAACCTGAAAGAAAGAGAAGCCCGAAGTTAAAACGATTTGAAAGTGTATTCATTCATCAAGAACTATATTGTGAGAAATGAAAAACAAAAACTTACAAGATGGGCATCTAGAGGAGGCGGGTAGTTTTCACTAACGGTATCAATCCAACTAAAAATCAAGTTGTGATAACCATATGGTTTACCCTCCATGCTGCGAGCATATTTCCAAGCAGCAGCAACATCAAATTTAGCACGAACATCGGGATGCAAAGGTAGCAGTGCAATCTGAGGATTCGAGTCATCCTTTGTTTGTTCAAATGCCCACCACTCCTCCCATGGTAAGATTGCTATTACATCTTCTCCCTATGACAAGAAAAAAAAAAACTTCATCAAAAAAAATCTTGCAACTTAACTTTAGGGCAGCACTTTGAAGTGTTGTTGTTACCTTATCATTTTCATTTCCTGACTCACCAACCCAAAGTTTCCCTTCAGAGTCTCTCAAGGCAACGGCGGAATGACCAGCATATGCCCCACTCACCCATTTCTCAAGAGTCTCAAAACCACCCCACCGCCCACGAATCTTTGAAATAGCTAAGAGGTCACCAGACTGGATTTGATCAGTTGTAACATTTGTAACCCATGGTTCAGGACGAGGTTCAAAATTAGCTCCCATATGCTTCTCAAGAAACGCAAGATTAGAGCTCTCCCCCCAACCAGTATTGCTAAAGAGAGGAAAAACATCCCACAGTGCTTGAAGTGTTCCTAACATCCCTGCGTGCATAAGGAATATAGAAACTCCTTTGTTCTTAACCTGATCCAATAAGTAGTACGCAAAACACATCAACCAAAAACACAGATACTAAATCCTAAATAAAGAAACCAAAGATATAGCAACAGAAACTTACATATTCATACTCAGCTTTGCCATCCCACTCCGGAAATTCCACAGTATGCTGTCGTGAAATGAAGTACCAAGTCCATGTAACACGATATGGAGTTGCAAATACATAAAGATCCATACATGTCCAACTATGTGCCTTATCCGCCTTCATAAACAACATAATCAAACTTAGAATACAAAAAAAAAAAAAAAAATCCAAAACTTTGTGTAAGAATTAAGAAGCATCATCTTCTAAGAGTATCCACTAGAGAAGAAGATCAAATACAATTCGAAATCTTCTCCTAAATTACAGGATCCCAAAACTTCTAGACTTCACGGTCAACAATAGAAGTTTCAAAAGTCAAAATTGAAGAGGACCCATATACAAAAACCTCCCATAAATCACTCAATAAGCAACAGAACGATCTAAGGAACAAAATTGATTTCGACTACAAATTTTGAATTTCACCTTAATGTGAAGAGTGCCTCCACCAAACTCGCTACCAGACTTGTTATGAAACTCTAACCAAGCGGTGTTCTCAAAGAAACAAGCACCTTTCCAGTCAACGGAATCGTTCCCAGAACTCGCTGTTCCGATGAAAGTAGGAAGCAGATCGGCGGCGCCGTAAAGAGAGTTGAGAATCGGCCATGAGACTTGTCTGGGCAAATGCGGAAGCAAATCGCGAGGATGAAACGGTGATTTCACTGATTCAGCGGTTGATACAATTAGAATCAGTACTACGACGATGGAGAGAATTGATGAAAGCGAAGAAGAAGACGATGAGGAAGATGAAGACGCCATGTTTCTGTTTTTGGGTCTCTCCACGTTATTAACTCTATTTTATTTATATTCAGGGAAAAAAAAACAGAATAAATAAATCGCTGGAAAAAAAAGAAAAAAAAAAAAAATAACTTCCGTATTAAAGTGGTAAGTTTGATTATTTTGTAACTAAATCTGTAATATTCTAATTATCAAAATGTGACTTGTATTAAGTAATTTAGGTGTTTCTTAAAAACAATTTCGTGTTTAATGAATGCATATGTTGTTCTATGATATATTGCTATTGTGTTTGAATAATTGAGTGTTTTGTAAAAATATCATCCAAGACCAAGAATCACAAATTCTCTAACTTAGGTAATTAATCTCAGAAAGTTTAGAATCAGCAAGGAAAAAGATTTCTCTAAAGTATTTGTAAATTTTTAAAAAAATATCATGAAGATGATATGTGTATGTGATTTAAAGGTTGGATGGATAGTGGACTGAATTATTATTTTTTTTATCTTTTTGATGTGTCTACGTTTGGACACAAATAGTTTTTTACTATTCTTTAAAAGATTTTACAACGATTATGAGATTGGTTTAGATTTCATCACAAATATTACGTTTACGTAAAAAAAAAACATCACCCAAAATATAGTGACAAAAGTAAGATCAGATCATCAAAGTATTCTAAAATTGTATAAAATTTCGACGGCAACGATAATTACATGAGCTATAGTTCTATACAACACATTATACACAGATTCACGATAGATAATTTAGCGTATACCACAACACAGAAAATTAACAGAATTTTTGTCATTTTAGTTCCTTTATCTCAATGTTATCATCTAGTTACGTTGCGTCATCAATGAACTAACGTGTACATACTTGAAGTATGTTTCAATGGCGTGCAGATTTAAAAGAATACGTCGCCGTTTCTTCCAATTTACATAATACTCCCAAATTTGTAAAATGCGAGTTTTCAAAGCAACAAATCAAATCTTCAATTAACGTTATGTACATGGTCCGACACCATAACAAATTAGAAACTTCGTAGGTTTCAATTACTTATTCACTACCCTTTCCCCTAACCGAACCAAATTTATGTAATTTATTAAGTTCTAATTTGGTATATAACATATTACCAGAACCAAACCGAATTTTGAAATGCCCACCTCTAGCTTTACCTTCAAAAGCAAAAAACTTTATTATCTCATGAGTCTCTACTACATAAGCATAGACGCAAACAATTTACTTAACATTGATACCAAAAAAAAAAAAAAAAAAAAAACTTTACATAAGCATCAAGAACCATTTTTTTACCGGATTTAAGAAGCAGCGTTTTGTAATCCTCCGATTCTTGTTTATCGTCGTCTCATCATTTTCATCGTCGAACTTTTTATTCACCGTGCGAGTCCCAGCGGAAAATCCTCTTTCAAACGGATTTATTATTTGGTTAATTAAATGATTTGTATGATGATTAACAAAAAATCAGAGTGGCGCAGCGGAAGCGTGGTGGGCCCATAACCCACAGGTCCCAGGATCGAAACCTGGCTCTGATAATTTTTTTTTTTTTTTTTTTTTTTTGTTCCCAACTTCATAGCCCATTTAATATAACCCACAAGGCCCAATTAAGCTTCAGCTTCATTACTATTTTTAACACTAGTTATCTAATTTCGTCCAATACATTTCACTTTTTTTTTTTTTTTTGCCGGCATACATATCACTTTCTCCTCCCCAAGTTGAAAATTGGACGAAATGAACTGTAAAACACTTTATTACATTTCAGACTCAAACCATAAAATCTTTCGAGATTAATATATTAAGAGTATCAATACAATTAACAGTTAGAATTTTCTTTTTCTTTTTGGTTTTTGCACCATTTATCATTGAAATATAGAACAATTAAATCGAATTGAATGATTAGTTTTTGTATGTTCATTATGCATATTTTGGAGTGAATTAAGACTGTAAGGTTGACAAGAGAAAAATGAGGCAGTATATATTTAGTATATATAACAAATCTCCACCGAGTGTCTGTCTGATGTGTAGTCAATTCCAAGCGTTTAAAGAAAGTCAAAAACTGATGCCAAAAAAGTTATCCAAAAATTCTGATCTAAAACTGTTCTATGAGAAACTACCTTTGCTCTTTGCTCTCTGCCCTATGATGCTGATACTCCTGTAGCTTCTTTGGGAATCAAGAAAAGAAACAAAACGGGTATATAAGTGCAAAACACTTGAATGGCTAAGCCCATAAACATATTGTCAAACGACCCTGACGATATTCCCAGAAGTGAAGCCAATCCTGCTCCCATGAACGATCCAACTGTGTTTCCTAGGTTGTTTATCGACATAAACAGCGCAAACAGTGTTCCTTCAATCCCAGGTGGACATAGACGACCAGACAAGATCAGGAACGGCATGAATCTGCGACAAAGAATGATTATTGAGTTGCAATTCTTGGAAGAAATGTACCAGAGGAAATAAACAAGTAAAAGCAACTTACTTGAGTTGATTGATGGCATCACCTAGAGCTGATCCGAAGAGCACCATTGTCTTGTCTGAAACTCCGTAGCCCACATTAGCTCTTGATACTAGAACCATATCTAGGAGTATCGTTACAGACAGCCCGATGTGAGCAAACCTGTGATGATGTTTTGTTGGTTAGATCACTTAAAAGAAGGATATATTGAGAAAGCAATGACGTGTATGTGGGAGATATTTAGGCTTACAGGAGAGACTTGCGTAGAGTCATATCTTGCAGATAGCGATTGTAGATAAAGGTTCCAAACATGAGACCTAACCAACCAACAACACGGGCAGTTCCTAGGAAAGCAGCGTCTAATTGCAAGACCTCGGTTTGGTAATAGAACATGACGGTAGAGAGATTTGGCACAGTGATATGTGCAATGAAAAACCATGCCATAGGTCTGTAAAACCAGAGAAAAGTAAATGAGAAAGCAACACTTGAAGAAAAATTTCGAAAGCGACTAATTAAGAGAGCCTGCATTACCTCAAAATGATCGGTTGCTTAAACGCACGGCCCAAACCAAAAGTGGCTGCTTTTAGTGACTGGAACCACTGTGAAGCTAAAGACTTCGATTGCTTCTTCTGTGTCTCAGACTTTCCGTTGGAATCTCCTTTTTTACCTTTCTTCTGCCCCTTCCTTCTTCTTGTATTGGACTTACTCGTATCTGGATAGTTATCATTGCTCGTCAAGCTTTTCTCTTCAAACTCGTTTGAATCCAACAACTCAGGCAATGGTTCATTGTTAGCAGGACTTTCTTCGACGAGAGCACATGATAGTAATTGTAACGCTGGTAGTACCGTGAAAAGGAGGAATATTGTTTCTATCTTCAAGTTAGATAACGCATAGCCTCCTAATAAACTACCGCATACTCCACCCACAGCCATTGCAAACCATGATACAGACTGAAGATCTCCAGCAAACGAAGCCCTGATAAACAATAAAAGAATAACTCAACTAATCAACTAAGTGCATTAAACTATGATCTAAGTGCGGATCCAAAACCAAAGAACATAGAATCTTACTTTTCAAGTCTTACTGCCTCAGCTATCATAGCATCAATCACAACATCAGCCATAGCTGATCCTAGATTTTGTACAGTCAAGAAAATCATCAGATAGAGACTTGAACTTCTCGAGGTTGAATCTAGACCAAGCACGAGCCATGGCACAAGAGAGAGCACAGTCGATATCACCAAATACGGCGTCCTCTTTTTCCCTCCAATTGGTATACAATCTGAAATGATTCTACCAAAAACCAAAAGAGAAAAAAAAACATATCATTACTACAAAGCTCCTACTTGAATCAAGACTTTGAGTCATCATTCGTAATTCATGAAGATTCATACCCATATAATGGTTTTATGCTCCATGGAAAAAAGGCAACCGAAAAGACAAACTGAGAAGCTGATGGTGATAACTGTAGCCTGTCTTTGAGCTGGTACGAAACAGCTGTCCACACAAACGATCTAAATCCCTATATAAGCAAAGATCACAAAAATCAATTTCAGTATAGCTACTAATCCTAAATAACACGAAATTAACCAAACCGATCTCAACAAATATACTGTGATCGTCTCAAAACACACGAAAACAGAGGAAAACGCGATAATTTTGATCCAGTAACGTTTCAAATTTAAAAACATCTCAAAATCATAAGTTTCGAATCCCTAATTACATTTGATACACGAGATTACGATATAGCGTAATTAGAACGACAACGGAAAAAAAAAATGCGTTCTCTGCTTAATCAATAATCCGCAACGAGAATCAATCACCATTTTGTGTTTCGGCTCAACGCGAGAATCGCCATTTTCATATGAATTTGCCAAAAACTAAAGGCAACAATCCAAAACAAACCTGAGTGAAGTAAATGAGACAAACGAGCCACAGAAACGCGACGCCAAACGCCGATCGCAGCTGCTTCAACCAATGTATCATCCTTAATCGCAAGAAATTAGACAAAACACGTTTCTTATCTTCTCCGGTTCATCAGAAGAATCTTGTCTCCGTCGCAACCTCTCTGTTTCTTCTTATAACGATTTTTGATTTCCTAGATTTATTGCTTTCCTCGTCTAGACGAAATTCAATTTTTCAGTTGACTGACGCAAAGAATGACGATAGGGATATTTTCGTCTTTCTCCCAGCAAAATACTTGAGACACGTTGTTGACCCTATAACATTTGAACACGTCATCTGTAGGACCCATTCAAAATTAATTGTTCTTTACCTCCCCCGTCACCGCCTTGTGAGACTAGTCTCCCTTTGACTTTTGACTAAAGACTTTTATATAAACAAACTTCTCTTATCCTTACATCAAAACACTTTAAGCTTGATCCATATTAGCATTTCACAAATCCAAACTAGTTAGTATTACAACTTACAAGGACTTTTACAAGGTGTCTTTGAATCAGCAATAAGAAGGTGCATATTGAGGTCGATACACAAATGGTTTCACGGCATGAAAGAAACCGGAAGGGCGGTTATAAGTGAATTTGATTCCGGTATTGGTTTGGTGTAGGCGATTGCAAGGTGTGTGGAAGCTGCTGATGGGTCTTGCAAGGCAAGCGTCCCAACGTTCGCTCTCTGGCATTGTCTCTGCAACTGTGTAGACACCTTTTGAGTTTGTGAAAGCTTGGTAGTTCACAACTTCTCCAGATTTGGTTATGCACAGAACCGCAACCTCAGCTCCTGTAAAGATTGAACAATAACAGCTCGCAAATGTGATTGATACGTCAATGATATGAAGTGACTGGATCACATAACACGGTTAAAAGTGCCAAAGAGATCATTTCACTAGCAGAATGGTAAACACATAAAACCGAGTGGCTTCTAAGCAATCCCGGTTTTGAGTTATCAACAAGACTATTTGGAATATGAAGCAGTGTGGAAAAATCATTAACACTATCGGATAATACATAAAACTAGCTGGAAACACAAGGATGAACAAACTAATTACTAAGTTCCGGAGAGACAAGAGATGATCCAAGCCATAAGCTCTCCTAAATTTGATTCATGGAATTCAGAGAACCAAATATGAATCAGAAAACTTGAAAAGATTTCGCATAGAAGTATAACATAATCTGCAAAAAACATTTGACACTATAGGATATATACAAAAGCGCAGCTAAAAACATAAGGAAAATGAACATAACAGATTTTTATGTCGCAGAGAGACCAGAGATGATACTAAACAAAATCCCCTCTAACTTTGATTTATGTTATTAAAAAAGAAAAATAAGAATCTGCAAAAACTGTAGACACACACTCACCAAGATATGCACCATTTGCTCAAGAAATAAGAACAAACAGTACCAACAAGCTTCGGGCTAATAAACTACTCTGAAGAAATTCACACCAATTTGATGAGTGAGAAACAACTACTACTGAATTGAACAGTAATCACTCTGAAGAAATCCATCAGAACATTAGCAAAGCAACACTCTTTCTGAAGAAGCACTACTTAAAAGTGAATCCAGAGTTCTACACAGTTAAATCCAAAGAATTTCTCAAAATCAGACAATTGTTCTTCTTCCCAGCAATCGAACATCTAAAACTGACTAAAGAGAAGACATAAAGAAGAGGGACAGAGATACTAACCTTCAAGAACATGATCTTCTGGTCCAATTGAAGAATCAGCACAGACATCACACACAACTCTACCACGAATCTCTCCAGTCCACGCGCCAACACCAGAATTATTCAAGATCGCAGTCATCACAAACAGACCCATCACAAAATTTCTCAACTTCGAATCCATGAATGCGAAAAGGTCTAATCTTTTAATCTCTTCTCGCTTCTCCCTTAGACAAAACACACGACATCCAAGAACAGAACTAGTTACTGAAATGGCCGGAGATATACACCTACTTCTACATTTTGTCGGCAAGTCTTTAAAGCCTCTAACTGGTGAAGAGAGTTTCAATATAACTACATCATTTTGATACAACTGATAACTTTAGGTTAAAAATGTGATAAACTCAAAAGTTTAGGGCTTTCAGTATAATTTGCATATTTTTCTTCCTGTTCGTAAAAAAAGTGAAACATTATTACCTCCGAGTCCAATAAAAATGATTGGAGCAATCTACTCTACACTGTAAACAAGGAACGTTGACTAGTCGCTGCTTAATTCATCACGCCCCAACAAGGAAACTCAGATTTCAAAACCAATCAAAAGACCAAAGTTTTGATTTTTATTTTCCCCTCTTGTAGACCTAAATGTTCAATGCTGTTCCTTAATCCAATTAGATCAATTACATGGTGGAGTTCTAAAAGTTTTGAAATTTGAAAAGGGTTTAGCTTTCTTCTGATCACTTGATCCATTATAAATCGGTAAGCTTTCTTTGTGCGAATCCATGGTTTGGTGATCTATCGAGATTATTAGCTAGGTTGCTTTTTAATTAAGGGAATTTGTGTTTGTTCTTTATGTGAATTTGGCCTATTTTTTCTGGGACTTGTTTCTTCGCTGTTGAATGTGACTGGTCAAGGATTAGAATCACAAAAATGTCGTTCTCATGTTTGTTTTACTTCAAATCACTAGTGCGTAGGTTTTCTTTTCCTCCTTTTGTTGTGATTGCCTCTTGCTTTTGATTGATAGAGATTGATTTTGATAATAACGTGGAATCGTTTCTGAGAGACATTACCTTGCTTTATGTTTCAACCTTCTATTTCAATCAATCTGATAGATACACGTAATACCAAACATTTGATATTAGTTAAGAGAACCAGTGGTATGATAATGATGTGCTTTAAGCACTTATTCAAATGTGTCATGTCTAGTATCTATAACTAGCTTTGATGTTTTTCTTTCTCAGCTTATAAGTATGGTTAGAGTTTGATCTTGGTGCTTTGATTTGATTTTTTCTTTTCTTTTACATTTATACGCTGGATATGGCTTGAAAGTGAACGCCAAAGACTTTAGTTATGATGATGCAGTACACAATTGGTTTGTTCCTCTAGATTGTGCTTGTGAAGAGCTTTGCAACATCTAATTCTCAGCTCTCATTTGAAATGACTCATTTCACAATTGGTTTTATCATGGAACTCTCAGTTCCTCTTTTCTGCTTCAAATTTGCTAAGTTAGAAACTTAAGCTACTAAATCGTTTCGCATATACCCCAATTTGGAAGCCAGTGGTGCATTTGTTTGGTTTTCTACTTTTTGGTATAAAAAAGTTACTTATTCATTTAGATTTGATGTTTTGTTTGTTTATTCAGATTTGTATCCAGACCCGTGAAGCAGGTAAAACTCAAGAAGTGTCTTCTTAGAGAGTTGCAGAGGCGAAATAAAATTTACAATAATGGTTCAGAAGCTTGAACAGATCAAAGGTGGAGGAGGATCCATAAAAATAGGAGCAACAGGAACAGTCGCTACTCTAATGACACGAGAGCTAGACTCCATGAAACAAACTTCGCCTAAGACTCCCACAACAAGACCCATTAGAACAACAATCCCTGTCTCAGTAGACTGTGGCACATCTTCTTCAACTCCAAGAAGAACAAAACCAAGAAAATCATCAGACGAAGCTAGCAGCAGCAGCAATGTTAACAATGTTAGAACACCAAAGGGCCACAATGCCAAAACCACCCATCAGCTTTCAATGCTTGGCTCTGATAATGTTAGAACATCAAAGGGTCACAATGCCAAAAGCATTCATCAGCTTTCAATGCTCGGCTCTGATAATGTTAGAACACCAAAGGGTCATCACAATACCAAAAGCACTCATCAGCTTCCAATGCTTGGCTCTGAAAATGTATCGTTGCAAGGAACCCCGAGAAGAGAGAAGAGAATGAACATTGTGGAGATTGTGGACGTGAAATGTGGGAATCCAGATCGAGCTTGGGCTAATCCGATAACTAGTAGACTCAAGAAGCTTGGATTCTCTAAACTCAACGAGAGCATTGGTTAAGAGCTCTGCAAAACTTTCCTGTATACTCTGTGACACATCTGGTTTGTACATCGAGTATGAACCGGTTAAACCAAATCACAATGTAATCTTTCTTTGTCAAACCAAAAAGCTTTGGTCAATTACATTCATTTTGTATTTTGGCATCTATCTTTATCAACAGGCTAATTTACCTAGATTGACATGACTATAATGGGCGGATACATGAATAAACGCACTAATGTGTGTTTTGTATATATATTTGAAAAGACGAGTAGATGAAACTGAGCTTTCGAGAGAGAGACTGTGCAGAGAATTAGTTTGACAAGTAGAAGTCATATTGGCATTCTCTTTGTTCTTCTTCTTGACAATTCCGAATTTGGTAAGTGAAAAAAAAACAAGAAATTAAATAGATATGGTTAGTTAGGACCAGCGACATCATTGAACTTGAATGTTCGGTAACAAACACCTATCATCATGAGTTTCCCATAAGTTGATCAAGTCTCTTTTGATCCGCATCCACGTGGTCCAACACATCAATTGGTTCCTTCGTATTTTGTATTTTATATCGTGATTTTTTGAGTTTTTATAGGCTAATATAAATACTCATTTATTTGTGGATAGTTTGAACTGTTTATAGTGATTAGTGAACGATTATTATTGAAAAGAATCATAATTAAAATGTTAGAATTTTTAAATACGTATCAAGGTAATTGATAGATGAACTTTTAGTAAAGTCATGTTTCAGTGGATTTTAGTTTATTTTATTTGTCTAAACATATCATTAATATATCATATATTTGGTTAAGACAAAGATCAAATTATTAACAAGTGTTGAGATTAAATATTTATGTGATGTTAGACTCCACCAACAAAGAAATAGTAATCTATTATCATCAACCAACTCCAGTTACAATAAACATATACTCTAGGAAAAAAATATGTGTTGTATTGTGATTCGTAATCAAAAATATAATAACTTGGGTGGTTCTAGTGGTTGGTTAGACCATCATCTGTATGTATACGTACACCTGTGGCCTGTATATATATTGAACCATGCATGACTAAACGATATAATTTTTATAAACTATATCATCTAGACGAAGTTTCTGATTGAAGAAAAAGATTCCATGACAACAAACACGTTATCTAGATTCGTTCTACATTTCCAAACAAAATTAACGTGTGGGAAAACCATCAGATATATCTAATTGTTTTACTAAAACCGTCCAAGATACAAAAGCTTTAATATGTCATGGTTTCGAAATATGCATTGACGTATAATAAACATGAAACAAAAAATGGTCTTAAATATAGTTATTGCTAAAGAATAACTAAATTCAACAAGTGTTATAAAAGAAGAAGCGAGAGGGACAAGCCAACAAATTCTTCTTTTGTGCGTGTGTTTGAAATGTCCTATTTAGGAACTACAAAGTTATGCCATTAATACTTTTTGTAAATGATTAAATTTTAGATTCTCTATTGATTTTGAAAGTCTATAATTTTCTTACAAATTGTTATTTGTTCATAAATGGAGATGCATTTAAACATAAATGTTAACCAGATTGGAAGTAAATAGAAAAAAAATTCTTAATAAATAGTTTTCTTTTTGTTAGATGGAATATCTATTATTTTTTAAAAAAAAACAATGAACACTTTCGTGAGATTAATAAATAAAAAGTAATGAATGTGACATAGATCCAAGCAACAGTAACTGCATCGATGGTCGACCACAAATGTTTCTTTACTTACCATTCTTTAAGAAACTACTTTATTTGTTGCTCATTTTTAAAAGAAAATATCAAAAATAACAAAATTGTTTCCTTCAACAAAACGCTTCTCAAGATTCTCGTGCTTTGTGTTTCAAATGGAGTTACTATAACAACTGATAACATATTTGATTATCATTCATTTCTCAGTACTAAGGAATAATATATTACATAGTCAAATTCATATTGAAATACTAAGGAATAATCAAATCACAATACATTGTAGGAACAATAATCATTCTTTTTATAAACAACACGAATAAATAATATTCAAATAAGAACAAACTATAGGAGAACGCTATCAATGAAGATTAAATTTAGACGAATAATCAAATGTTGACAAAAGAACAAAAGCTGAACAATCAAATGATATAACTAGTGAGCAGTGACACGTACACTTTGGGTTTACTATACTTCATGGAAAGATAATTAGTTCTAAATTGACTATATTACCCTTCCATAACAACACGCGAAGAGCTTAAAACTAAAAACCAAAAGGAACACACGCATCAACTAGGGGTAATATAGATATTTTCTAAGACGACGGGTCAACTACCAATCCATATAAACCGATTACTACCAATTAGCCAGTAACAAAAGAAAAACATAAAAGGAAAGGCAAAAAGAAGATGTGAGCTTGTGAATGCCAAAAGATCACATAACTTTCTCTCTGTTTCATCAATGGCCGAGAAAGTCCATGAGATCGCCGGAAAGATAACTCCTTTCTGCCGGAAAATAGTTCACGTGAACAGAAAATGGAGAATCATCGAGAGGGTATCGATCTTTGGAGATTTCTTTAGGTTTCTATGGAGAAAAATTGTTTCTTGTTCAAGTATCATCGAAAAACCTATTCTTTACCGGCGAATCGTTCACAAGATTTCTTCCACCGCGGGCGATATCTTTGACGGAGACGACGATACTACGACAGAACCTACTGTTTCCGGTAGAAGGTTTGGTTCAAGTTCGGATTCGGATTTGGTTAGTCTCAAGATCAGTTTATTAGGCGATTGTCAAACAGGGAAGACTACTTTTGTAGTAAGTATGGATTCTTGTGCTAAGTATTAATTACTGTCTTGTTATGTACCTTAATTAACTGACTAATCCTCATATGTTTATTTTATTTTATTTGAAGGTAAAATATGTTGGAGATGAGAATCAAAGTTTCTTGGAGATGACGGGTTTGAATTTGATGGACAAAACTTTTTATGTTCAAGGAGTTACTATTTCGTTTAGCATTTGGGATGTGGGAGGTGAGTCAAATTAAAAATATTAATTAATCATATGATGATTAGTGTATTGGCAATTACAGTACGTACTTTGTCTTTGTAATTTATTAATTAGGAGATTGAAAAATGATTGTTGTAGGTGATGAAAAGAGATCAAAAGATCATATACCAATTGCTTGTAAAGATGCAGTAGCAATCTTGTTCATGTTTGATCTAACCAGTCGATCTACTCTTAACAGGTTTTTTTTTTTTTAAATTTCTTCATCAATCTGCCTGTTTTTTTTTTATTAGCTGTAACAATATTTATTTTTAAAAATGTAGTAATTTTGTTTTGTTTTGATTTGCAGTGTCTTCGGGTGGTATAGCCAGGCAAGAAAATGGAACAAGGTACGTTTAATATCTATGTTTTTGGCAAGCGAATAATAAAAAGATCACATCAGTCATCTTTTGTTGATTAGATTCTTGTTCTATCTATATATGTTTTAGTTGAATTTTTTATTTTATAGTAAGTAAAGAAACCAAGTTCAACTTGAGTTGTTACGTTACGTTTACTTTTTTTTTTGTTGTTCCGCGTTACATTTTTTATACACAAATTGGTTCCTGTTTTTCGTTTTAGTTTCGCCTGAACTAAATAAAATTTAGCACGTCGACTTTTCTTATTAGTTGTTAACATTCAAGGAGTATATTATAAAGTTTTTGGAATCTGATTCCAACAAAATACTTTATCTTAAAACTTTTTTTTATAATTTTGTGTTTTCTTTAATCAGACGGCAATTCCGATTCTAATAGGAACAAAATTCGATGACTTTGTTCGGCTCCCACCCAATCTTCAGTGGACCATCGTCACTCAGGTAATACCAATCATACAACTTAATCATACCACGTTACCAATTAAGACCCTTTTCATATTTTACGTTTTCATGATGATTTAGACATTTCGATTTATTGTGATAATTCATTTCTATAAAAAAATAGTTAATTTGGTTCTATATGATTTATTAGGCAAGAGCATATGCGAAGGTGATGAATGCGTCATTGTTCTTCTCAAGTGCGACACACAACATAAATGTGAACAAGATCTTCAAATTCATTTTGGCTAGACTTTTTAATTTGCCTTGGAAGATTGACAGAAATTTGACCTTAGGTGAACCCATTATCGACTACGATTCCTAATTTAGTCTACTTTAATTATTTATCATTTTTGTACATAATTTTTTTTTTTAAAAAGAGGTGAACGAATATCGTCGATAAAAAAAAATATAGTTGAAAGAAAATAGCGTTGGTTTTGTGTGCATTTTCATGTTGATAGTCATATGCTTGGATGTTCTTGTTTTTATTGGACAGAAAAATTGAATTTAAAAAACAAATAGTTGATATAGTCAATGTTTACAAGATTCGAAGGTACTATACAATTTCAAGAGGGCTCGACCCAAAGTTTAACACTAATGAGTGAAGACTCGAGTTAAAAAAAAACTCAAAACTGATTGTGTAGTATATATAAAACTCAAATTCTCAAAAGTATACAATTCTAATGCATAGATACAATATATCGACCGTTGCATTTTATAAGTAAAAGACAAAACTCCTCTCGTGTGTTTTTCTTGTTCGGTAATGAAGAAAAAAAAAACATAAACAAAAAAAAAGAATCTGAAAAAAAAAGTTACTATTATTTCAACGGCTCTAACTGAATTTCCATCCTCCCTCCATTTCTATCTTCATCATCTTTATCTCTGAAACCTCCTCTTGAGTCTATTAGATCAATGGAATCATCTTCTTCCACATTCCCCAAAACCCAATTTCCTCTGCTTAGATTCCTCGCTCTTCTTCTTCCTCTTTCCCGGTACTCCAAATACGCAACAGTAACCACACAGAGGAAGACCCATAACCCGAGGGCCAAGTTAAGCCCGTCCACGTTCTCAGTTCCATTCCTTTCTCCCAGATGTTTCATTCCCGTGAAAAGCGCCACAACTCCAACTACAACAGCTGATTGACCGACAATCGAATGAGAATACTCCCAGATTAACCGCTTCGAAGAGATTAATTCTCCTTGAGCAGGTTTCGCAGGTCTTAGCCAAGCGTTCACGGGCTGAGCGCAAGCTAAAACTATGGCTGTGAAACCGAACTTTACGTGGGTTGAACTGAAGCTGAAACCGTTGAGCTCAGCTACTGCGAAGAGGAGGCCTAGGAAGACAATGGCTAGTCCAGAACATTGAAGATACATATGAATCTTGAACCAGCCATCACCTTTTATGTGTTTCAGGTATCTAGCGGATAATATTCCACCTGGAAGCAGAATTCCCCAAGCAAGGAACATCATAAATCCATGAACCCCCAGGACCGGTCTTAGATCTTGATCTGCTTCTGCGGATCCACGTGTTAACATTACACGGACAGGTCTCTGACTTGTAACCGAGTGCATGTTTCTCTCAGTCAACTGACCATCTGTCCATTTAGCACCCATTGCCCATATCACTTTAAGAGGAGTTGTGGGATCAATCATATTCTTACATTCTGGTCTATCTCGATGACTGCATGATGGTTTTAAAGGACGGGTAAATTCCAGTGTGATGATTCCCTCTTCGGATTTGCATCTCACGTATGTCATATTTTCGGTTGTAGGATGCACAGCGGAAGCGGATTCTCCATCGATCCAGTAAGTATTTACATGCCCTGTTCCATTTCTATCAAACCAACCAATATAAGCATAACTGTTTGTCATTTCGCTACCAAAACCAATTGCAAGATAGCCACTTTTCTTCTCACCACGAGCCGCAATCGATATTGAATCCCCTACTATGGTCCAAAAGAACTTAACTTGCTGATCATCTAGATTAACACTGTTGTTGTACATATCTGAAAGTCCCCCGTCAACAACCTGAACCTTCCAACCCATTTTCTCTTGAAAAATCGAGTGATAATACAGTTGGTCAGGTGTATTTCTATTAGGAGCCCAAACCAGCTCTGACGGACTCGATAGTACTCCATGAGTTTCTTGCCCACCCGCATAGATTGTCTCAGTTCTGTTCCTTAGAGAAGCATTCCCACCAAGAAAATCTGAAGTTATGTAGAAAGAAACGTCGTGTCCTGCTTCTATTGAAAACTTCACAGGAACCCCTCTTTCCACTTTCAATACCGGCGCTTCTTTCTTGTTAATATACAGAACCTTTGAAGGATTAGGAGGGTTCGGATAATGCACAGAAGGTCCAGCCGTGACAACAAGAGGCGCGTGGGCATCAGCAATGATCACATCTTGATCATACTTGTTGTCTGCATCCAATGGTCCCAAACATTCATCCACATGATCCGAAAGATTAAGCGAAAAATGTCCAAAGTTTTCTGATTCCACACCGCCATGATTCACAGGGAGATAGTAAGGATTAATAACATCTGGGGGTTTTATCACCCCAAGTGCCCAAATAACTGTCAGGCTTTCAGTTGAATTCACAGGAAAATCAAACTTATTATCACTATCATTCAACGGTCTCCTATACCTAACAAACGAAACTCCATCTATCCTATGCCCGTAAACCAGTTTTGTATTATTCACCGAAGAACCAACTGAATCTGCCTCTTCATACACAGTATCAGGACAAACCCCAGTAGCTGTACCTTCCTTCACAGAACACACACTAGACTCCGTGATATAAAAATCATCAGCAAACGGGAAGCCATCCTCTCTAATCCCAGTAACCACAACATCAGCATTCAACATCAAGTTCGATGTAGAATTCGGTTTAGCCCAACCAAACGCCATGTAGTTCAATAAACCAGTAGTAGCCTCTAAACCAATATCAACATAACCTTTCTCTGCATTCAAGCTCCACCTAAGCCTATACTTATCCGAAAGTTTCTTACAATTATCAAACATAGTAGGAGCCTTAAAAGGCTCACTGTTATTCGATTTCCCTGGAGCAACATCATTGCTCTCTGAAGGAGGAGATTCAGCTTTTGAAGTATCTGATTCCGTCGCATTAGAGAGTAGAACATGCCCAAAATCAGAAGCAGTAGGTAAGTCCCAAACCGAAACCACACCTAACTTATCCCAAGTAACATTACCCAACAACCGAACAATAAAAGATGAGTTTTTGAATGTTTGATTAAGCTTCTGATCAGAGATAACAAAGCCATCATTAGTCATATTATCAAAATCAGAAGACATAGCACCCCACCAATGAACCTCGGAACCAGAGAGCATATCAAAACGAGAAACCCTAAACGAACAATCATCGACAACAGTGAAAACCCCACGAAGCTGATGTTGCAACATCTTGAACTCAGACTCATGCCCAATCAATGAGCTCGAATTAGAGCATTCTTCTCCATTTACAAAGAAGATGAAGAAACCCAACAACACGAGAGACCCTAAAAGATTTGGTCTTTGATCACACATGGTGTTGGGTGAGAGATTTACTCAGAAATATAACCAAACCCAGATCTGCAAACACAGCATATAATCAACTCGTAGAAGCTTCTGATCTGAAATCAAAAATCACAAATTGCGATCAAAACTCTAGATTTTTAAACCAACGTGGGCTAAGAACAGAATTAAACGAGAAGTGGAGATTTAATAACCTGAGATTTGATAAACAGATCTCCAAAATCATGAATGGATCCTGCAGGTTTGAGGTATGAAGAAAGATCCGTGCTTTCGATTTCAATCTGAGAAAGGTTTCGTTTTTTTCTGATAACTAGAAAACTTTAATCTCGCGAATGTGATTTTCGCTTATGAGTTAAGATTTAAATTGACTAATGTGATTCTTTAAAAGTAATGATTTTATATTATGATGATTATTTTGTTGAACTATTTCGAGTACAAATTATGGTAATTTAACACACACAAAAAAAATTGGGTTACTTACATATGTTATAGCAAATTTATCATTTATCAATCTGTATCTATCAGTTTTTACAAAAAAAAAAAAAAAAAAAAAACAGTTAACTTCTTTAAGCGACACTGATTTACTTTGTCTTTATTTGTTCCCATTTTTTTAAAACCAGTCTTCGTTTTGTATTTATATATTTTAGTTTTATTTCATTTTTCAATAATGATTTTCATGATATATATACCACTGTATATTATTATTTTTTGCTAAATTGTAAATATCATTTAGGAATGAAGTTTGAGGCTTAACAAAAGTTAGACCTATATAATTGCTAGTGTTGCCAAAAAAAAAAAAAAACAAGGGAGCATAAACAAGAGAATTGATGAGACTCAATAGTGCAGCCACAGTTGCTCCGATTATGATCATGACATGGTCAATATAGAAGCAATTGATTGAAAGCTGCTAAATTTTGCCAATGAAAGAAATTCTCTTGCAAAAGACTTTATCCTGCATTAGATTTACATACCTAACATGATAGAATAGAATTACAAAATAAAATAGTAGCATTGTACTATTGAAGGCAAAAAGCAATTACATAATGATCATCTTAGGTTGAAAGCAATGGCTTTCAAATTTCCAAGTACATGATGCTTTCACTTTTATCCATATGCTTGAAATAAAATGTCATGTTGATGTAATGCTTACCAAACAAATATAATGGTAATACTCCTCGATTCTAACCTTTCTCAAATCGTTATTTTGCAGATCATAATAGAAAATGTAAAAAAGGCGGTGAAGGAATGGTTTATATGCAAAGATAACTTCACCGTTTTGAGTTGTACATTCCACCGTCAGATCAATGTTGTTATCGAGAAACAAATGCATCAGACAAGACTGCAAAACCAGAGATTTCCATAACCATTTAGTTAAAATTTAATCCCGTAATTTTAAAAAATCGAGATTAAATTTTATAATATAATTATTATCAAATTGATATTAATCAAAAACATTTATTATTATTTCTGGTTCACATAAATAAAGTCCTCAACTCTCCGAGGTTCTTAAACATAAATCAAACAAACCAAAGTACGGAAGCATGCTTCCTTAATGTCAATAGATAAAAATTCAAAAACCATAGCTAAATGGGCAAACAAAACCCACTAGGAGCAATCTCTTGAAAAGGTCATTTTTTCAAGAGTTGTGCACAAAGAACTTGTACATGCTTCGAAGTTCTCTGTAACATTTCCGCTTTAGCAAATACCACCATCGCTTGACTTTCTTCCATCCCATTCGGCACGTAAAGCTCTACTCTTTCCAACGCATCTCCAGCACCGCTCGCTGATCGAATCAAATACCTCAATACATTTAGCTCGTTTGAGGAACCACAAAAGTTCCTAATAACCACGACCTTCAGTGTCTTCCTTAGACTCTTACATGTTCTCTTCTGCATCCAATACGTTTTAGGATCGATGCCTTCATCTGACGAAGTTGCCTACAAAATATTAAAAGAAAATCATGCATATTAAGTAATGACAAAATGTGACTACTCTTTATTGCATATATATGTAGAAATCTTACCGAGAAAGGACATGGAGTTAGAATATCAAAACCAAGCGTCTCCAAATTAGGGCAGTTGTTGAGAAGAAGAATTATTCCATTGAACTCCTTGGTATGCATCTTAGTTCTTAACACCAAGTGTCGTGTTTCCATAGGTTGAAGCAAATCAGATGGCTTTTCACATTCTGGGATAACCTTCCATAAGAAAAGAAACACATGTCAATATCAAAAATACATTATAACGGATTAACGGTTAATATATACAACAAATTAACGTAGTAGCTGTTATGAATTTAATATAGTAAAACTAAACATTCAAGATGATTTTTATACACTATGTGACTTATTATTGAATAAAATAAACCATCTTCAAAATACTTTAATAAATAAACTAAATATTTCAAAAAGTTATCTGGATAAACCTAGCTATATATGTTATGATCTAAAAATTAATGCACATTCAACCTGATAATTCTATTCTAGTTCCAACAACAACTACTACTACTACTATATCGCGAGAATTCAAATATTTCAAGAACCCTTAAATGATCTTATAATTTACTATAAAAATGTAATGTAAAAATGTGAAATGTGAACACTTAAATATACCTGGAGGATATAAGGGCAGACAGTTAAAGTCTCAGCTGCTCTAAGGTCGTTAATGATACGGGAAATAACCTCACCCGATATTCTTGATGATTGGCTTTGTAGATCATATACTCGCTCTTCTCCAAAATCCAAGTACACATTTGGTATGATCACATTCACTACGTCGAAGTAGAACTCGAACAACTCCCCAGAGTACTTGAAGCTGTGTATACGAGGCAGCTCAAAGGCACATTGCATGTAACTGAAGTCTGAATGCTCAATGACTAGCTCTCTGAACTGCCCGGCCATCGACGTGATATCAACGCCCCAACAATTTTTGATACTTAGACTCTGGAGGGAAGGAGATTTGGATAGTAAAGAGTGGAGGTTTTCGAGTCTGACCCAACCAATAGAGAGGCTTCTTAGCAATACAGGGTTTACGAATTTCGAAGGATCAAACTTGCACCCGTAAATCTTCAGTGACTCCAAGGTTGTTAGACTGTAAACGCTTTTAGGCAATGTATACATAAAATGACGATATGATATATCACCATTGCTTCTCCAAGAGGGGTTTGACAAATCAACAACTAAATTCTTCACTCGTGTGGAGACAGCGTATTCGATCAGAGCGTCGATCTTATCCTCGAAACCCACCAGATGGGAGAAACAAATCTCGAAGCTTTCGACGACTTGATGTTGAGTTATAGAGACCCATTTATCCACAGAACAAAAGAATGAACGATAAGCTACAATTCTCGAATATTCAGCATCGGTGATATCAGGATTCACGTAATCAGATTCCTTAAAAGAAAGGTTTGTGGTCTCCAAGCAGAGATACCTCCACCTCTTGGAGAGAACACTGGTCCTTACACATTCCTTTAACGGCAAGAAAGAGATGATCATAATTAGAAGAATGTCGGGAAGACTAGATAATCTGTCTTGTTGAATTGAATCCATTGAAACAGAAGTGTGGTGATGAGTTTCGAAAGAAGAGATGTGTTTGTGAATTGTGATTTAATTTGATCCAATGGTGTGAACGTGACAGAAATCGTTAATTCCTCTATATTTTCTTTAGAAAGTTCGTGATATTTTTGGTTTTGATATGGAAGTTTTGTAACCAAGTAAACGGAGAGAGACGTGTTGAAAAAAACTTCCACATATGTCGTACCACTGAATCAGCGTGAACATAGAAAGTTTACTCAAAAAAAGGATAAGAATCTATAAGTTAGTATTTGACAGTCAGAAACAACTGTAAATGAATCCAGACACATAAGTTTGGTTGATACAAAATCGATAATATAAATGGAAAATCTTTGAACTCTCATCTTATAGATTTCTTGCCACATCGTCACGACTTATCTTCGAAGATCGATAGTGTTTGGTTCAGACTCAAGTGGCCTCGTCACTATCAAATTATTCCTATGTTTTGGTTTGATTACTTTTACACCGGTTTAGTTCAGTTTTGGTTTCTAGTTTCGTTAGCCCCTAAATAATATTTTATTTTCAATAATCAAAGAAACTTTATTATATATATATATATATATAACAAAATATATATAAAATCTTATTGATGTCCAAGTCCTCATTCTTCCCGAGGCTCAAGTTATTCATAAATCAAAGACGTCCAAGAACATCACTAAATGTTTAAACAAAACACACTAGTGAGAAGTCTTGAATATTTCAACTTTTCAAGGGTTGTGTACAAGAACCTGTACAGCCCCTGAAATACTCTGTAACATATCGGCTCCTTCATGTGCCAACATCCTTTGACTTTCCCCCATACGATTATGCATGTAAAGCTCCATTGTTTCCAACATAGTCCCATCCGCATGTCCACTTCTGGACTGAATCAAAAACTTCAATACATTTAGCTCATTAAAGCGACCACTATAATTTCTTACCACCACCGTTTTAAGTGTCTTAGGAAGAGACTTATAGGTAAGGTTCTTTTGCCAACATGTTCGTGGACTGATGCCACAATATGACTTATAATATAAACGATGAGCCTTCACATTCTGGGATCCGTCTTATGGGATCTTCACATTCTGGGATAGCCTTCAAAAAGAAAAATACACATATTCCGCTCAAGATTAATGTCTAACGGTCTTAAATATACACCAAATTTAACGTAATCGATTGAAGGTATTAGATAAGGAAACTACATTAAACCATTCACTTTTAATCACTAGACTACTGAAAAGTTTCATACCTAGCTAGTACTATTTTCTTCAGTTCTCAAAGATATGTTAATAATGTAAAATGTATTGTAAATATGTTAAGACTTAAATATACCTGAAGGAGATAAGGGCAGGCACTTAAGGTCCTTGCCCCTCGAAAACTGTTAAGGAAGCCAGAAAGAACTGTTCCGTCTAATTTGGTTATTTGATTCGGTTCATCGTAATCGCCCTCTGCGCAGAAGTCCAAGTAGACTTGTTTTAGTTTCCTATTCATTCTCTTGACATGGAAGGAGAGAATTGAGCCTGATCGTACTTAAAGATCTCTACATTAGGCAGGTCAAAGGAACAAGGCTTTTTAGGGAAGAAGTCGCAGTTATCGAATACGAATTCTTTCATATCTCCTGCAAAGTTCTTGATATCAATACTCCAGCAGTAACTAAGACTTAGACTCTTGAGCGTAGGAGAGTTTGATAACAAAGACTCGGCCTCTGTGAGCTTGATCCAACCAATAGAGAGCTTTCTAGGCAATCCCGAGTTTTTGAACTTGGAGGGATCAAGCCCACACGCGTAAATCTTTAGTGATTCGAGATTTGTGTTTAAAATCCGAATTAAAACCTAATCAAATTAAAACTAAACCAAACCAAATACAATCCAAAATTAAACTAATTTTGGTTGAGTTTGGTTATAGTTTTACTAAATCCAAATTAACAGAACATAACCAAACCCGAAGATTTTTAGAGTCTTTAGAATTTTAAGGTGATTTTAGATAAAAGAGATTAAACACAAATCTCGAAAACTAAAGAAAGAGTTTTTGAAAATTTTTAAGTGTTTTCATGTAAAGTGGATTTCTCTGTGTTTTCTGCATTCTGCGGATTATAACTCCTATGTTTTTTTTCTCCGTCAATTATATGTGTTTATTTTCTCTATTTTCTTTTATTTTTATTTTTATTCTCTATATTAGGGTTTAGTTTATGAAAACTTTTTGTTATCTATATAGGCTTGGGGGATGTATTTAAATTAGAATTTAAAGTGATTTGAGTTCTTTGAGTTTTTAAATAATTTTAACGATTTTAAAAAAGTTCGTATGATTTTTGTAAAATCTATTAAAATCTCACCTTAAATCATGGGATTTGGATTTCTGTATTTTGAACTAAGAAAATCCTCTCAAATCCTCCAAAATCATTAAAATTCAAATCCACAAATTGTTCTGAATAACAGTGAATTTTAAGGTGGATTTTGAAATAATTAGTTCAATAACACTGAATTTCATGAGATTTTTTAAAATACATGTTTGAATAACATATGATTTATAAATTCTACACAAATCTTTTAAAATTCTAATTTCAATACATTGTTTTTGAAAGTGTTATTGACTCTTGCCAATATAGTATCCCAATTCCCAACTTGTGTTTCATTTTTTCATCTATCTAATAAACAATTAGATGAACACAAAAAAATATTGGTAGGTGATGGCTCAATTGGATATGTTTTTGAAAACCATGTGTTAAAAACTTAAAATACTATCCAACTTACCCCAGTCCTACCAACTTTTTTTTTCTTCTCTTGGTCTGCTTACATGTGTCTGCTTATATCTCCAAAAGGAAATAGATATATAAAAATTCAAATTTAAATATTTGCGATTTGTTAAATTTTAATCAATATTTAATTTTTGTTTTTTTTTGTTTTTTTTTATGAAGACAACAAATAACCAAATTTATCAAATCTGATCAAAGCAGATTTAGGATTTTACAAATATATTTTTTTAATATGAATTTTGTGGTCAGATTTTGACCAATTCTCTTTGAAAAAAAAAAAAATCTATCTATAAAAACATGTGTTACTTTGAAAGGATATTTCAAGGAGAAGAATATATTTGACTCAGAGAGAGATTCATTCAGTAATGGCAGCCTCAGGCACCTCTGCTACTTTCAGAGCCTCCGTTTCTTCAGCTCCTTCCTCTTCTTCCCAATTGACCCATTTGAAATCACCCTTCAAAGCTGTCAAATATACGCCTCTGCCATCGTCTCGCTCCAAGTCATCATCCTTCTCCGTCTCCTGCACCATCGCCAAGGACCCGCCTGTTCTCATGGCCGCCGGATCTGACCCGGCCCTGTGGCAACGACCCGATTCGTTCGGTCGGTTTGGGAAGTTTGGTGGGAAGTATGTACCTGAAACCCTTATGCACGCTCTATCTGAGCTTGAATCCGCTTTCTATGCTCTTGCCACCGACGATGATTTCCAGGTAGAGACCTTGTTCTTCGTGATTAGATAAAAATGAGACATTTTGCGTTGTGGGTCGTTGGAATTGTAGCGTTATCATTTGCGGGTTGTGATAAAGTTCGGATCTTGTTGATGGGATATGTTGATTCTAGGGCATTTGAATGAAATTGGTTCTGTTCATTTATGAAATGGTTAGAAATATGGTTTTGGTTCCTCTGGTTCAATGTCTCATTCATGTCCTTTGTGTATTTGTGTGAATGAATCTTTGTTAGAGAGAGTTGGCTGGAATCTTGAAGGACTATGTGGGTAGAGAAAGTCCTCTGTATTTTGCAGAGAGGCTTACGGAGCATTACAGGCGCGAGAATGGCGAAGGGCCTCTTATATACTTGAAGAGAGAAGACTTGAATCACACAGGAGCTCACAAGATTAACAACGCTGTGGCTCAGGCTCTTCTTGCTAAGCGGTTGGGGAAGAAGAGGATTATTGCTGAGACAGGAGCGGGTCAACATGGTGTGGCTACAGCTACTGTGTGTGCCCGTTTTGGTTTGGAGTGTATTATCTATATGGGTGCTCAAGATATGGAGAGACAAGCACTCAATGTGTTCAGAATGCGACTTCTTGGTGCCGAGGTGATGCTTAGGATTCATTTCCATCTCTTTTAAATGTGATAAACTTTGTTACTGAACCTTTTTTTGGGTGTCTGGTGCTATAGGTGAGAGGAGTCCACTCTGGAACAGCGACATTGAAGGATGCGACATCTGAAGCGATAAGAGATTGGGTGACAAATGTGGAGACTACCCATTACATATTGGGATCTGTGGCGGGTCCTCATCCTTACCCCATGATGGTCAGAGACTTTCACGCTGTGATTGGTAAAGAAACAAGGAAACAAGCGTTGGAGAAATGGGGCGGGAAGCCGGATGTCTTGGTGGCTTGTGTCGGTGGTGGTTCAAACGCTATGGGACTCTTCCATGAATTTGTGAATGACACAGAGGTCCGGATGATCGGTGTGGAAGCAGCGGGATTCGGATTGGACAGTGGCAAACACGCTGCTACATTGACAAAGGGAGATGTTGGTGTCCTCCATGGAGCTATGAGTTACTTGCTGCAAGATGATGATGGACAAATCATTGAACCACACTCCATCAGTGCAGGGTAAGTGAAATTCTCTATTCAGATCCGGTAACCATAATAAGTCTACTCAGTTAGCCACGGCTGCATGAACATGGTTTGATTTTCTCTTACAGATTGGACTACCCTGGAGTCGGACCCGAGCACAGTTTCTTTAAAGACATGGGACGGGCTGAATACTATAGCATAACCGACGAAGAAGCGTTGGAAGGTAATGTACCGATGCATAGTCTTTAGTTCTGTATTTGAAAATCTGTTCTTTGTTTCATAACTTACCTTTGCATTCCCTTTGGTTTGTGGTCTGTAGCGTTCAAGAGAGTGTCGCGGTTAGAGGGAATCATTCCAGCACTGGAGACCTCACACGCACTAGCTTACCTCGAGAAGCTATGTCCCACATTATCAGACGGGACGAGAGTGGTCTTGAACTTCAGCGGAAGAGGAGATAAAGATGTTCAGACAGTGGCTAAATATCTTGATGTTTGAAGAGAGAAACACTTATGTTTGTTTTTCAGTTATTCAGACAGAATGAAATCCTTTTTGTACTTGTAATCTGTTTGTACTTTACTTCTCTCTGGTCAGTACGTTTCCAACAAAATTGGAAATAGAAAAAGATTACGAAGAGAACGAAATTTGAATAAATGTATTATCAATAAAATAAAAAACATTTCATATTGGAAATAGTCTTATGTTCCTCAATCTGCTTTCTTTTTCGTTTTCAAAACGAAATCCTACTTTTGCAGATACAAACATGAGATATGATCTCAGAACTCTAATAGCTTATTTATCTCAAATTTCATACGAGATGTTACATTGGAAAGAGGTCCAAATTGCTAGAAGACATATATATTCGCATATAGTATACCAATCTGCCAAAGTTATGTTCCCCTTGTGAATTGTGATCCTTAAGATTTAAGAAAAAATAGAAGTGGTGACTTTGATGTATGAAAAATAATAATATAAGCAAAGTTGCAAAATCCAATAGAGAAAGAATCTTCTTTTAGTATATCCTTCACCAAACATATCTCTCTGCCTCTTCTGAAATCCCAAGAGACATGTCTCTCTCTCTCTTTTCCAAGTCCGAACCAAATCTAATGTATCAACATTACTTCTTCTGAAGTCCCAAGAGACATTGCTCTCTCTCTTTTCCAAGTCTGAACCAAATCTAATGCATCAACATTACTTTTGTAATAAAATTCAATAAGGATTAGCTGATTACTGTTGTCACTCTTTGGTTTCTTTTCCTTTGTTAATAGAATTCTCAATACTCCATTACTCTCCAAAATATAACTTCGAACATCAGCTTTTTCCGACATAACTAGTGCATGAAAGTTAAACAGCAACCTAAATGTACTGAAAATCGATGCATGCATAATTTTATCTTTTTATGCAAAGGAAAGGAGAATAATCTCGAGATAAATATTCTCTACTTTTTATAATATGTCTCTCCAAGTTAAAAAGAGAGTTGCAGGGTGTCTTATTCTCAAGGGGACAAATATCTATTTCCCACTTTAGTTACAAAGAGGCAATCTTCTCATTCCCCCAAATTCAAAAAAACTCAAAAGTAAAAAAAAAAAAACTGCCTAACACACTCTAAACATGGTAGTGTCCAATCTCATCATTTCTTTCATTATTGAGGACAAATATCTACATTAAGCTCTTTTCCCGGTTTTAACCGAAGTCAGGAGCTCAACACCAGACCCTTATTACACTCTTATGTCTTTCGCATCAGAGCTTTGCCTGCAAAACACACCAAAAAACCAGGACAAAGAAACATTACAACGCCGAATCAAGAAACCTCTAATCTGCTACCAAACCAATAAACTAAAGACGGTTTCTTGATAATGTTAAAGAAGTTATAGGTAAGTGACTTAAGTCTCATCATGTGGGTGTGAAGTGATGCAGAAGACGCTTTTTATTTATCATATATGATATGGATAATAAGGGTATTTTGGTCAAGGTAAGGTTATGTTTACCTGGGAATACAAGAAGGTTCCAAGGATAGCAATGGCTGCTCCAAGAGCATTGACGGGCTGGACTGGAGTGCGGAAGATAATGATGGAGGAGACAATGACGGAGATACGTTTCATGGTGTTACCAACACTAAACGTCAAGGGAGAGATTTGGTCTAAAGACATGTAAGACACTTGGTTGTAGAGGTGATAGAACACACTCTGCGCAACCACCCACCTGCAAATTTGATTAAAGAAAAATGTGGAATCGGATAAGTGAATGGGATGGATTCATTGCCCTAATCACTAAAAAGACTCAAGGATTCTTAAACGTTTAGATGATAACAAACAAAATTTGAGAGCTAAAGACAAGAAATTGACAAGTGGGTCTTTCACAACGGATTCTAGGAACAGGACAAGAATGCATTAAACACGTAAAGAAACTATCTTTCGAGTTTAAAAGAGTTTTCTTTCGTTGTAGAGGGAAATTACCAGACAAACTGTGGTCCGACAGTAGCGAGCGCTGTCTGCCAGCCATCGACCCACATCTGAGGTCCTTCAACAGCAATGGCAAAGGGAGTGAGGATCAATAGGGACAGCATTGAGAGACAGGCGTAGTAGTTCATCCCGCTCACAGACTTTCCCTTCATTCCCTTCTTCGAGAAGATGTTACGGAACACGAAAGCCAAGTTCGAAATCATAGCTCCCATGAAACCTGAAAAGTAAGGAGCAGCAGATTTGAAGCCAAAATCAAACATGCAAAGCCATTTCAAATCTCAATCCCAATTACACCTCAATGTATCTAACAAATAAGATGAAGATATATGTTACCAATCATGTTGAAGTTAAGCTCGGTAAGGGCAGACAGAGCGCAACCACCAATGATTGGAATGAGAGACAAGTAAACCGAAGTAGGGAAGGTTTCACCCAAAATAAACCTCGAGACAAGCACACTAAACGCAGGTTCACCACTCTTGATGATGTGAGTGAAAGAAACAGCAACCTTTGACATACTCACCGTTGCAGCCACATGACCAATTGTGTGTGCCACAGCAACCTATATGCAATTCAACATAAACCACTTTCAGTACAACAAAATATCAAAAAGTTCAATACTTTAAACTAGAATGAAATACTAGAAGCTATATAATGACAAGCTGATTTGGTTGACACTTGAATTTTCAGAATTTAGCAGCCAAAAAACATCACTTTCTACTCTCTCTCTCTCCCTCAGTATTATCTTAGGAAGCAAACAAAACTATGCAAATCACTCAAGTAACAAAAAAACAACAAATATTCATGCAAGATCTGCATCAATTTGACATTAAACCTAAATACCCATCATCGTAAACATCGAAATCAAACCTAAAGTTTTAACCTTTTTCCCCTAATTTTTCTCACCAACCCACCAAACTCAATTTCGCCACCAACTCACTTACCGGAAAAAGAGTTTTCCAGAAATCAAAATCCGTCTTGGGAGTCTCAACGATCCCAACAGCCCAAGAGATAAGCATCATCAACGAACCAGCGGCAAGAGAAAGCGTCGAGGTAAGCCATGGGTAAGGATAAGCGTTCAAGACCTTCTTGTTGTAGATATTGAACACAACGTTCAAAGCCCACCAAGTAGCAAAGTAAATCCCGATCTTCAATTTCTTAGCCGCCTCTGATTTCGTTTCCGCCGCCGCAGCATCATCACCGATCGGATGAGGCTCTGATCGGTCAGCTTCATAAGCTTCACATCTCACTACCGGAGACTTAGCTCTCAGAGAAGAAGAGAGATGAAGCGGCTTTGACACGGCTAAAACGGTGCGTTTTGGAAGCTCCGTCGATGGAAACGAGAGAGAAACAGGAGATCTTCCTAGTGAGGATGAAGGGTTTCGTCGGAAAAGTCCGATTTTCGGAGAGAGTGTTTGCTTCACCGATAAAACCATTCTCGGAGAGGTTTTTTCCTTAGAACTAAAAAAATTTAGAAAGTTGAAAACTTTTTGATTCGATCAGAGAAAAGAACTTAGTTTAGTAGCAAAGATAATGGATCACAGTTTGACCTGGAATCTAAACAATAAGAAGAATTCAAATGAGAGAGATCTTTTTAAGTAATTTAGGTTTTACAATGGTTTATATTTTATAGAGAGAAAAAAATTTATATAAAAACTTTTGAGTATATAAGTGTGTATATATGCGCGTATATACTGGGAGAGAACAACACTATTAATTTATTTTTTAATTCGTTAAGCTTGTTGACAAAATAAAACAAATTCGGTACTTTTTGTTAAAGAATTATGTACTTGCAAATAGGTTTTGGTTTACTTTCAGTTGGTATTTTTGGTTTTATGTTTTAGAAAAGAAAATGTTATTAGAAAAAACAAAAAGTATATGTACTAAATTGCCAACTTTTAGAGGTTTATTTGTAAAAGTAATGTGGTTTTGTGTACAAATTATGAATTGAGTCAGTTTTGATTTTGTAGTGTTTTTAAAACATATATGATATATCATATTAATTAGTAAATGTTTTTATCATTGATCAACTGATTCATAAATAAATTATTTTTGATTATCTTGAAATGTAATTAAGACAATTGATATCAATTGACTATGAAATCATTTGTTACCATAAATTTAATTTTTACCTAGTTTGTTACTATAAAAGGTTTGTTTTGCTGAATTAATATAGGTTATGATATGAAGTTATGAACTATATTAAGGCTTATAGTAGGGAATTAATAAATGTAATTTGACGTAAATAATTTTAAACAATTTTCTCTTTAGCGTGAATATTTTACTTTCATGGCATGTAATTAAGTATATAAAAAAAACTTCCAAAAATATATTTATTTTTGATATATAGTGTGGTTTTATCTATATATTACATGCTACTTATTACTGTATGTATATCTTCAAAGAGGGGGTTTGCTTCGCCGATAAAACCATTGTTGGAGAGGTTTTTTCGTCGAATTAAAAAATTAGAAAGTCCAAAACTTTTTAACTCGATCAGAGAAAAAAATTTAGTCTAGCAGCAAAGATGATGGATCACAGTTTGACCTGGAATCTAAACACTAAGAAGAATTCAAATGAGAGAGAGATTTTAAGTAATTTAGGTTTCGCAATTGTTTATACTTTATAGAGAGAAAGAGAATTATATAAGAACTAAGGAGTATATAAGTGTATATATGCGCGTATATATTGGGAGAGACCAACACTATTGATTTAGTATTTGTGCTAAATTGTCAACTTCTAGAGGTTTATTTGTAAAAATAATGTGGTTTTGTGTACAAATTCTGAATTGAGTAAGTTTTGATTTTATGTGTTATATAATAAATAACATGATTTTTAAGCGTTTTTAAAACATATATCATATTATTAGATGTTTTTATCATTGATCAACTGATTCGTAAATAATTTATTTTTGATTATCTTGGAATGTAATTAAGACAATTGATATCAATGGATTATGAAATCATTTGTTACCATAAAGTTAATTTTTACCTAGTTTGTTACTATGAAAAGTTTATTTTGTTGAATTACTGTAGGTTTATGATATGAAGTTATGAGCTATCTTAAGGCTTGTAGTATGAAATTAATAAATGTAAATTTTGATGTAAATAATTTTAAATAATTTTCTCTTTACCAAAATATTTTAATTTCATGGCATGTAATTAAGTATATAAAAAAATCTCTTCCAAAAAAACTTTATTTTTTATATAGAGTAGATTTTATCTATATATTACATGCTACTTATTATTGTATATACATTTTATTTAAATATGGGCAGAATCAAGTTTCGAATGTGTTTAGTGTACATGCTACAATTGAACTCAACTCAATTGTCGGTACATGTTATATATAACTTGCCCGGTCGAAGCCCATTAAGCCCACAAATTTGTTTTTTGTTCTGCATCAACCATTTCAGAGTCTAATACAGTTTGATTCTCTTAACCCGAAAAAAAACACTGTAGAAAATTCAATATACATTAGTACTGTGTACATGATTGTAATTATACTTCCTAAAAGCTACATGTCAATTCTTGTTTAATATACTAGAGTACGTGTTATGATTTAACCGCAGTTAATTATGAGCTTTCGTTCTAGGTTGGAGCATCATATGCATGTCTTGTCGGAAATAATTGCTTCATATAAGAGAGAATTTAACTTATAAATTTAATAATTTCTTGATACAAATTGTTCTAATACAACAACTTTTATATATCACTAACAAGAATATTATGAGAAAAAACCATTAAACTAGTCCTTTTTCAACACTTTTGTAATCGTAAATTAACAATATTATATCTAAAATACGTATGAAGTAGTATCATAATTAACCATTTTCAAGAGTAAAAGGACAAAAGATAGACAATTATTAGGAAACAGCTAAATATTAAAGATTTGTTTCTGTTGGATACGGCTTAGCATCCTAATTCCTAATCATTGGCCTTAACCGCTCTCATAATCATATTTAGCTTAACAACTTGAGAATCTTTGGTGACTCACATGCGCATGTCAATATGTCATAGCATCAGCATGTGCATTTCATTTTCCCGGGGCGGTATATTGCTATACGTGTCGATTTGGAATTTCTAAGTTTCTCTTTTTTTTTTGGCCTAATTCAGAAGACTTAGAGAAAATAAAAACATATGAGATTTACATTATGTACAAAGTATATCCTCAAGAACTCAGTGTCTTAAGAGAAAAGGAGGTAATTTTGTAAGTTTGGGTACTTAAAACAAAAAAATTTACGATTACTAATCGCGGAAAGAGTGATAGTGAAAGCTATTTTCTTTTTTCACGAGACCGGTGAGCTACGTTAATACCTCTAACCGTATGATATGTAGACCCCAGTTGTTAAAAAAAGAAAAATGATATGTGACCCCAAAAAAAATAAAAAATAATAATTGTAAATATACAAAGCATTGACCTGTATTTGATTATTTTAAGTACAAAGTAATATTCCTTATTATACCAATATTCCTTTGATCATAATTTATATAGTTTTGTAGCAATAATTGTAAGTTGGAACCCACTAATTCCTCCACTCCACGTAGACTTTATGTCAAAAATATGGTTTACTGATAAAGTCTTTTTGTAAACTGGATATAACAAATTTAACAAAATAGATGTTAAAGGGAAACAAAATCATTCTTGAACAGCTTCGTTGTTCTTGAACCTATTTTCAGATTAGTCGAGCTCTAACACAGATTAGACGGATTTTGGCCTAGATTATCACATAAAAATAAAAATAAAAAAATGGTCAGTGGCCATTGTCACGTTAGTGATTGTAATAAAATAAGGCTTACAATAGGTAAAATAATTTTTGTGTCGACATATAACCTGACGAAACAACAGTTAAATAAATGAAAGAAAGGACACATATTGATATATAATTAGTTCTTAAGTTCGGCTTCTGAACATTATTTAGTGAAATAAAATCTTTGCAAGATCTTCTATTGACGTATGTCAAGGAGTTTTACTAAGTCAATGATATTATATATTGGAATATGACAAATTCTAGATCTTTTTGTTGTATTTGTTTTAGTGATCATTACCCAATGTTCTTATCTAAATTACAGTAAAGTGATCATTTTTGGAATTCTAGGATGCTGTTCTCAATCTTTTTTTTTGTTTCATGATCAATAACACCCAAAATTCGAACCCTTTACATGCGAATATCAATCCTGCTAAGACGTAACTCTGTCTGTGGTACCTAAACTTTGATGAGTGGAATATCTTGCAAGAGAGTAAATGTTTAGGTACAAAGTAACTCAAGAATTACATTTTTAGTCATTTTTTGATACAAACAAAAAAAAGTAACTCAAGAGAATTGTACAGAAGTGGCCACAACGAATCAAAGACATTGGAGATTACAAAAGGAAAAGAAAAGACAATTAGGATGTCGGGTGAAAGTAGGACTGATCATTTTGATCCATGTTTATTTATAGTTTAGGTTTGTAACTTCATACATTCAACATTCACATATAGTTCTATGCTCTCACATCGATTTATATTTCGATTTTATGCACTCACATAGTCACATCCATATAACTTCCTGGTTATCACACTTTTCGTTTTCTTTGCAATTTGAACAGTAAATGGTGTGATATGCCGAATTTAAATTCAAATTTAATATCGATATGGTCGACAAATTTTAACTTCATCAGCATGACAGCCTTCCATATTCTTCTCTTAAATCATGAACCATGCTCCTCAAGTTATCAAAATTTTACTAATTTTTGTTTATTAATAAAATACTATATTGTTAACAAAAGGGAACTGATTGAAATGCGCCTAGTAGTAGCATAGATTTTAACTATTATATTTTTGTTTTTGGATAATGTGAAACCGGCGCATTTGATCATTGATTTATTCATAATCCAGAAGTTAGTAAATTGACCATCCAAGTGGATCAATAAGAGAAAATTTTAATTAGGAATCTAATGATGTTTCAGTCCACTCTATTCATTAACTTATATCAGGAAAGAGCGAAAATGCGACGTCAGACTATTTATTCCTTGTTTTCTATTATCAATACTAATTGTGGAGGAAAGTTACAATGCACATGTAGCATTATTGGTTCATATACATGTTATCCCAAAATCACAAAACCTGATACTTTATTTCCTTCCACATACATATGTCTTTATTTTTCCGTCGACACACAATACAAGGACTAAACGTGTTAACACGAGATTTTAAGGTTTATATATGCTAAACTTGAGGACATATTTGTGCTACTTTTAAACATCTCTAAAATCTAAATCTAATCTTGTAAACATGGTTACGGAGGACATGTAATTGTTATAAGATTTAAGATTTAATTTTATAGTTGGCTTTAATATATTGACATTAAACCTTGCAAGTAGTTTACATGTTATTAAACCTCATACGACACTTTATGTTACCTATATGAAGGAGAATGTGACACATCTTCCTCCATATCATCACATAGAAATGCAAATTATAATTATTATTTTAATAGACCGGCTTCGCTCTTGTTTTAGGCGACCTCATAAATGTGTGTTTCTTACACTAGTCTATACTATTACTTATCTGTATATAAATTATAATTAGGGATACACCAAATAATTATTCCATAAAGATGCTAAAGTAATAATAGAGTAGCTCGACGGAAAATACAACTCCAAAAACTTAGAAGCTAAAGCTGAGCACAAATATGTTATATACAGTCAAATATACAGTCTGTGAATAACATTTACATATTTGACTATTTGTTGAAAAAAAGATTTAAAAAAGTAACCATGTCTCTATAACTGCAAGTTAAAAAAAAAAAACTATCTGGAATAATTGCATATACTGTAAAATGATTCAATCATATAGTTCTACATCATGTTTTTCTTAATTTCTTAATATTTTAACTACTCATTCATAATTTATACTTCAGACCGTTTACAAAACAATATTCTACTTTATTCATGTTACGACATTTTAGATAATTTAACACGAATAATTAATACTATTCATAAAAGTGTTCATAAACCAAGCTCGAATGTTTTATTTTTAATATAAAATTTCATATTTATGTTTTAATTTGCAGGATAACAGTATATTGAACTGGTTTGAACATTTCAACCAACTTTTATTCCAACCAAATAGAGAAACAACAGATAGAGCGACCCCACAAACCAAGATTCCAAACCAACATTACATTCCCCATCATTGACAGCAAAATAGTATTAAAGAGAACAATTTATTAATACTAATTTGGTTAATTTGATTATTTATTTACTTCACTATATATATAATAAACCCTCACGCATGTTTTCATCTGCTGCCACCAAATTACACAAACCAACCAACAAAAAACAACTCTCTTTCTTTTTTCTCTTACAAAGTTTTCATGGAGAGTTCAATGAACAATGCCTTCATTATGAGCAAACATGAAACGGCCATGTTTACAGACGACCAAAATCCAGAAGAAAGTAGCTGGACGATGTACTTTGAGGATTTCTTCGAGGCTTCTTCAAGCATAGTTGACGTCGGAGATTTCAGCTCTTCCTCTGTCTCCGACGCAGCGTCATTCGTGGCCACTAAGAAGACCCTCAACGTGTCGAAGCAAGAAGGATCTAATTTGGACATCAAGAGGACAAGAAATAGAGAGATTCCTTTTGGCCGTCATCATGATCTTGAAGACACTGCCTCTTCTCCTTCTGGTAGCCCTAACGTCAGTATATATATCTCTCTCTCCCTCTCGAAATGAATACATATAATTTTAATTTACAAAATGATGTTAGTTTGGTGGTTATCGCCGCGGTGATCAACACAAAAGATCGATTATTACTATACAACTCGTGAAAATTAACACTACAAGAACACTTCATAAATTTTAAGTTAACTGTAGGTATGTGATGAAATGATTTTTTTCAGGCATTATTCATTTTATAGTTTCCTTCTTTATGTTTTTATCGTATCATTTTCTAAGAACGTGATTATAGATTCTTTTTATTTATTTTTTCGTTTTGTACAAACAGTCGACGACCGACTATATTTATAAGTAAATATGCTTTGATACAGATATATAAATTATCTATATTAGTCATATGGTGATTATATGTTTTAGGACATTGGATTGATGATAAGGTTAGACGTCAAAGATAAGGAATGAATTTATATTTCTTTTTGCCAAGAGAGACAAACAGTTTATTAAAATTTTAGGTTTTGACTTGACTCATAATTGATATTATCCAACAACTTGATGCAACAATCTGTGCCATTTCTTAAGTTCCTATTTGACATCAATGTATATAATAATCAGCTTTAACAAGTCAAATGTACCTTATAAATTAATTTAGTACATAAATATTTTAAACAGTTATTGACAATTTGGGATTTGTTTTTCGTTTTATAGGTCTATAGCATGATGAACCTACAAGACAACAACACTAGACACGGGGGTGGTATTGTGGGTGATGATGTAAGAAACATATTAACTATATAATTTACCTTAGTATAGTTAATTCAATCATATGTTATACCAATTATATTCCGACTTCTAACAAGAATTTACGATACGATAATCTTACATAGGAGAAAAGAGTGAGTGCAGTGCCAAACCAAGGTGGACTACCAATAGACTTGAAGAAAAAAGGGCTTTGTTTAGTTCCTTTGTCTATGGTCACCAATTTTCTTGGTTGATTATAAATAATAATCCTTACATTCTTTTGGTTTCCTATATCATTTTTTGTTCATTTTAGAATATTTAATATTTGGTAGATTTTTTTTCAGTCATATGTTATATATGTTATTCACTTAATTGTTGAGATACGCTTGTGTAACAAATTACATATAGCATGTGAGTTGTATATTTATTACTTTATTTCTTTGATAAATTTATGTATATTTATTACTTTATTTCTTTATTTATATAGATTTCATGTCTTTACTATTGTTACCCATGATATTTCTAGTGTTTTCTTTTCTTTTATAACTTAGATTATGGATATATTTAAGATATAATTTGAAATGTCTATGAGAATATTAATGAAAATTTAGATAAAGTGTTAATTTAATTAACATTAATAAAATAAAATTATATTGATAAAATACTCAAATGGATTTCACACCAATGGAGATATAAATTTAAATTAGGATTCTCAAAAACAATTTCTATAAAAATATTAATATTAATTTGGTGAGATACCTACATGGTATCTCACCAATGGGGATGCTCTAAGTAAGAGATACAAACAAAATACATTGGTCTGAATTTTTTCTAAAGAGAATTGTTAGAGACATTTTGCTGCTTCACACAAACGTATGAAATTCTTGTTAACATTTTCTTGACTCAAAATTATTAGTTATGATATTTCAATTCAACAGTTTTCCTTAAGTTTCATGAATCTTTCATATTTGGATTGCTAATTTCTACCGGCTTTCTACTTTCTTAGCCTGTCACACATAAATAAGCTTTTTCAATTATGATTCACTAAATCTTGGGTATATGACATGCTTTCTACTATAAACTATTTCGAATTTTGTATATTAAATATAAGATTCTCCATTGGAAAGCGTTTAATCCTAACATGGCATGTTTATGATATGCATATATATATTGAATGTACGTGATTAAGAACTTTATATAGTTTCCATTTATTTGTAGAGGTAAACCTCTTTATTCTTTTTCGTAAAAGGTCAATCTCCTTACTCGCTCTATAATTTACCATTTATTTAGATACAAGAGGTAATAGTAAGATATATATTATTCACTAGTCGTATCTAAGTTTCCATTTGTTTGGTCATCACTTATATGAAAGTTTTCCTTCGAAGCTAATTATTATTATAAAACCTCTTCTTTGTTATTGAATATATGTTTCTTTCGGCTTTCAATACACAGTATACAGACAAAACGAGAAGGGGGAATGGAGGGCTTGGGACTAATGGCGTTTATAGCTTATTTTGCCCTTTTTGCATTCTTTATATGTGTTTTCACCTATGCATTTTATGTATATTGGGCAACTAGAGAGGATCGGGCGTAATTATATTGGTGATTGTATTGTTTAGTTTTATTTCTTCTGTTATTTTTTTCATCAATATAGTTTACTTCGCTTACGTTCTTCTTCTTTTTTTTTTTTTGTGATCAACCACATCGCTTACATACAATTCCATTATTTTGTCTCTGAATAGAAACAGTTATTTTTTCAAGTCTTGGGGTGGCTTAGTCTACTTTTGTCGTTTGGCTGAAACGATGAGTGACTTAAACCTTTCTAACGACTAATGTCGGAGTCGTTGAATACGTCAAAACAAGACACAACTTAATTCACTCGGCGAAAAATCTAATGTGGGTTATGACACCTAATTTAGTTTCTTCCAATGTTTTCCAAACCTAGTTTTCTAGGGTTTTGGAGAAGAACAAACAAATAAAAACCGAACCAAATCGAAAATACTTAAACAGAAAGCTAATTTTGTCACCGTGTTTAGTTCTAACAAAAATTAAATCATCCAACACAAATTGCATCAAATCGGATGGAGATCGAACTAAATTATCAAAGTATAGAAATCCGGCATAGTGAGTAAACCGGGTTCAAACACTTTTTGTAAAAGTTCGATTAAACACAAAGACTCTTAGTCCTGTAGAGGGTTTGAATCCGGTTTAATCACTAACCCAAAACTCCAAACCAAAAACTGATTGACTAAACCAAAAACTATGTCAACAGATTGACTAAACCAGAAACTTTGTCAAAAAACGCAACCTTGTCTCTCGTTTACTAAAAACGGGAAGAGAAAGATAATAAAAGAAAGATCGATGAGGTTGACCAAACGATCAACACCTTCTTAATTCACCACCATTAAAAATGTTTGCTTCTCCAGAGACCACTCAACATAGTTGATGATTAATTAGATTACTAGTAAAATAATTGCAACCCCAAAAGAAAAGAAAAGTTCTGTCTTTCATCTTTTCTTTTAATCTCAAAAACTGGACCCCTCTTAATTAGATCTCTAATTTGTTTTCTTTCTTCTCCAAAATTTGACAAAGAAAAGAATTGATCTTTTGAGAGGGTTCCAGTTTTTTTTCTCTTTCGTCTTCTCCATTCTTGTTTGTAGAAAAAAACCCATTTTTTATTTGGATTTTTCATTTGATTTTCCCGGGAAAGTTGTAATTTTTATTTTTTTGAGGGAGATTGAAAAAGTTCGATAAAAATGTGGGGAGCCGCCGCAGAACCAGCAGATTCTTATTACCTGATTCGTCCTGAGTGCACTGATGTCCCCAATACCAAATTCAAGATCAAAGTTTGTTCCTTTCCCTGATACTTTCATCTTTGTTATTGACTTTTATTGGATTTTGGTCAGCATTGGATTCGTTATCAATGAGATTGGCGTTTGCGATTCTCTCTGAGCTTTCAGATTCTTTTACTGGGTTTATGTTCAAAATGTGTTCTTTTGGTGTTGCTTAGATTCTTCATTCTAAAATTTTCAGCTAATTTTTAGCATTATTTATATTATTATCGGCGTGATGTCTCTTTGGATTTGGAACTTTTACCATTGGTAGATATGAACAAATAAGCGATGAGAGCATTTACTAGTTATGATTTAGGCTATGACATGTTTATGTCTTATGATGCTGATTTATAATGGGATTATTGATCTTAGTGCTCTTTCTAGATTTGATATTCTCATGGTTTCGTTTAGAGAAATGCAGAATCCTCCTTGGAATTTGGAGATTTTGTTTGCCATTGTTATTCATTGTTTTGATGTGATCAAACCAGAGAAGAGAGCAGTACTAGTTATGGTTTAATGGGTTGGGTATATCAATGTTTATGATTTCTGATGCTGATTGTTTAGGGTCACATATCTAGCATTGATCTTGCTTTGTAGCATCACATGATTATGTTTTAGAGAATGGCAGAGTCTCAATTTGCTGACAAGACCTACCTTGTTTCTTAATTATGTTTGTGCAGCCTGGTAAAACTCTAAGTGTAAGAAAATGGCAAGCTGCATTTACAACAGAAGGATTCCTTGATATTGGCAAGACTCTAAGTCGAATCCAACGAGGGGTAAGTCTCTATACATTGTTTCCAAAGACTGCAACGTTAACTAAATCTGTCCTGAATATACAAAAAATCACTTATAGTTTAAATCCTTTTGCTTGCTTTTGTTATCATTTCAATCAAGAGTTACACGGTTAGCAACACGGTATCAGATTTGGTTTTCTTATCATTTCAATCTTTTTGCTTGACTGGTCTAGGGGATCCATCCATCAATTAGAGGAGAAGTCTGGGAATTCTTACTTGGTTGTTATGATCCAAAAAGCACATTTGAAGAAAGAGAGCAAATCCGACAACGTAGAAGGTGTTCTTTTTCACCTATATATTAGTTTATAATAGATCCTCTTTATCTTGCACTCTCTTTGCTCTATATATATTTTTTTTTTGAAGTATGGATATTTCCTTTCAGATTGCAGTATGCTTCTTGGAAGGAGGAATGTAAACAAATGTTTCCCGTCATCGGAAGTGGTGGATTCATTACTGCACCTGTAATTACCAACAAGGGTGAACCCATTTACGATCCTATTGTACTACAAGAAACAAATTTAGGTAAAAATTTGTATCTTTTGCTCTAGGAAACAGTAGAACAAACACCTTTCACTAGAACTTATAATTTTTATGTTTTATCTCAGGTGCAAATGGTTCAGATTTCTTCAAAGATCTTGCAAGCCGTGGACCTTTGGACCAGAAAGTTATTCAATGGCTGTTAACACTTCACCAAATAGGTCTGTAATAACACTGCTTTGGTCACAACAGAGAGATAATTCAATATGTCATTGAATTGACTTGCGTAAACTCTTGTTTTCAGGTCTTGATGTAAATCGCACAGATAGGACTTTGGTATTCTATGAGAAAAAGGAGAACTTGTCTAAGCTTTGGGACATTCTAGCTCTTTACGCATGGATAGACAATGATGTTGGTTATTGCCAAGGTAAGCAGTTAAATATAAAGAAAGAACAGGGTTTATCCTTTGTTCAAGCCCTGATTGATTCTTATGTTTTGATCTATCTACTCTTTCTTCTGAGTAGGAATGAGTGATCTTTGTTCCCCTATGATTATGCTTCTTGAGGACGAAGCTGATGCTTTTTGGTGTTTCGAAAGATTGATGCGCCGATTGGTACTATACCTCTATGTTTTGTGTTCATATAAGTTTGTCTTGACTCTCTCTGTAATCAGATAATACTAAAGGTTTTTTATTCTTCTTTTGAACTTGAAAGCGAGGGAATTTTCGTGACACGGGGAGATCAGTTGGAGTCGAAGCACAGCTTACTCATTTGGCTTCAATCACTCAGATTATTGACCCCAAACTTCACCATCACTTAGGTATCTATTAAAGCTTTCTAACCTCACTTTTAGTATATAACTAATCGTCACTGGTTGAGCAAGAGAGATCTTGAAAGACATTATGGATCTTGAAATGCAGAGAAATTGGGTGGTGGTGACTATCTCTTTGCTATTCGAATGATAATGGTTCAGTTCCGAAGAGAATTCTCCTTTTGTGACTCCTTGTACCTTTGGGAGGTAACGTTCTTCTTCGTCTCTTTATAAACTTCACAAATCACAAACTCAGAAACATTGTTCTTTGACCGCACACTAATAAAGACTGATACGTACATGTATTCCTTGAGCAGATGATGTGGGCATTAGAGTACGACCCTGAAATGTATTCTCTATATGAGGAGCCTCAATTCGAGGGAGAGAGAATCGAAGGTTCCTCCAAAGGTAAACCAAAGTCGATAAACCAATGCGGGAAGTACGAGAGAGAGAACATGAAGAATGGAGGGAAAAGCGCGGAAGGTCCTTTGCCTATCTCTGTTTTCTTAGTGGCTAGTGTTTTGAAAGACAAGAGTTCTAAGTTAATGACCGAAGCTCGAGGACTTGATGACGTTGTAAAGGTAATGCAGAGAATTCAGAGCGGTTTTTATCTGTTTTACAAGTGAAGTCCTCTTTAATCTGTGTATTTTGCTCAGATCTTAAACGACATAACCGGAAACTTGGATGCTAAAAAAGCCTGTACTGGTGCAATGAAACTTCACAAGAAGTATCTTAAAAAGGTTTGCTTTATACTCTTATGAGTTTGTGTATGATCCTTCTTTAGCTATCTTATAACTCTCTGATTGTTCTGTTTTTGGTATTTCAGGCCAAGAAATAGCATTGCAGAAGATTCACGAGTAGTAGCGTTTTTGTATGTTTTTATACATATTTGATAACTCACAAAACCGGCGACAAAAAAGTGACTAACGATTCCTTGGGTGGCAAGAATTCTGAAGAAAAGAGCCCAATTTACACAACAACTTCTCGTTGTAAACTGTTCATACAAATCCACACATTTTGTAATATTTGTTTCACAAACCAAAACAAAAAAAAAGCACACAAAAGAATTATCATCGATGTCATTTCTAAACTCATTGTTGCACTTCTAAGTCGGATTATATATGTAAATAAGGATGGAGTATTTGAATTCCAGGTCAGACATCAGTATATATATATATATATATATGTTCATAAAAGAAATGTAAAAACTTTTTTCTTTCTATTTCACAGTTTTCCTCTGTTCTCTGAATCTAAAATCATAAAACTCTTCGTTCTTTCATCAGCAGAGAAACTATAGACATTGAATAGCTCTATCTATACATAATTTCTTCAAGGATAAGAATCAGAATTGAAGACAAGAATCCGACATCCAACACTAATCTCATCCCTCAAATTTAGACAGATTTTGTATTGCCAACGACAACGAGAAAGCTGCTTGTACTAGAGCCATAAAGAAGGAGAAGAACGAGAACATACGCATTACGAATGAACGGATACGATATTTTACACAGAAGTTCAGAAGAGAGAAACAAAGACACCAGAAAAGTTCAAGACATATTAAACACCTAAACTCCTTTTATTGCACTCCTTCAACATCCGAAGGATCAAGGGAAACTTTTCTTAACGTTAAAACCTTTTGATTTTAAGCATCTACGGTTTCAGCTGAATCTGCTGCGGCTAAGACCAGCTCCGGGCTTAGGTTTCCAACGAGAGTTCCGTCAATAGCATTCGGTAGCCCCAAAGCCTTAAGAGCAAGTTGTCCCGCCTTTTGTCCCGATATCATCATAGCACCAAAAGTTGGTCCCTACATCACCACAAACTAACTCAGGACATGATCTAACGAAAACTATGGATACCAAATCAAACATATATAGGTCAAGAATACTCACCATTCTCGGTGCACCATCGATCTCAGCAACTTCCATACCGGTAACAATCATACCAGGAACAACCTCTCTGGTCAACCTCACAATAGCGTCCTCAGCAGTGTTCATGTCCAAAGCTTTCATCCCAGGAACATGATCAATCATCCCAATACTCTTCAACCTCTTAACACCAGTAGCTCCAAAAGGACCATCATGACCACAAGAGCTAACCACAATCTTCGCTTCCATAACATTAGGGTCCATACACGATTGTGTGTGGTGGTTCTGAGCCACAAGAGCCCAGTTAGTCACCACACCACCAACTCTGTTTCCTTTCACAATCAAATCCTCAGCAGCCACAGCGTTGAAGAGCTTCACATTAGGACGAGCCAAAAGCTTGCTCATGATGGTTGATGTGAACAGAGCCGCGTGCTTAACCACAACGTAGGTGTCTTGCTCATCGTAAGCCACACCAATCTCGTCAAGGAACAAGTGAGCTGGTTTGCGAACAATCTACCATAAGCACAAGCAATCAATACTCATAATGATTCAATCTAAACCCTAATTCTCCATTAAAACAGAAACAGAACTCAAAACTTCAACAAAATCACACATGCAAATGAATCTAAATCTTACCATGGCGGAGAAAAGCTGACCACCGAGCCAAGCACCACCACCAGGACTAACAGATTGCTCAATAATGGCAACTTGAACATTAGGGTTCTTACTGATCTCATAAGCAGCAGATAAACCAGCAGATCCAGCACCAACGACGACGACATCAGTCTCAGCATAAGTGATCATATCCGTCATGTACCTTCTCGTCATCTCACGTGACACGATCGATTCCTTGATCGGGTCGAACGTGAAAGCGTTCAAGTCGTAACCAGCGGTTGTGGCGCGAACGGAGAAAGATCGTGGTTTGAGACCGATGGAGATAGGAGCTGCGGAGATGGCTGAGCCATGGAAGGAAGAATCGAAAAGTCTCTGAGGTTTGGTTGAAGAAAGAGAGAGAGTAGAAGCTATGGCAGCCATTTTTGTTTTTCTTTAGGGTTCGAGTTTAGTGATGCTGATGGTGAAGTGAAGAGTGGTTGTTGAGTATTTAAATTAGAAGAAGAAGAAAATCTGAAGATTGATGGCCACGTCAGAGATAAGGAATGAAGGGTTAGAGAATTTTTGATCTTTTTTTGTTATTTTAATTGTTTTTTGTATTATTAATATTTATCGTGATTATTTTAATTTTTAGCCATCAATGGAAAGTAACGATCTCCTTTCTTCACGGTTCTGATTGAATGAAGAAAAGACACTTCTCTTGAACAAGCCCAAATTTAGTAAAACCATCTCCAATGACTATGTCTATTTTTTTTTATTTTTTTTTTGGTCAAAAACTATCTCTATTTTTTTCCCCCATTTATGAAAGAAAAATACTTATATTATACATTGATTAAATGTATAAAATTAATGGCGAATTGATTACTGTTATAACTTCAAAGAATTGACTGAATCGGATTGCTCTATTTCTTGAAGAAAAGGGAAAAAACTTTGCAATTAATATTGTGATATGGATCAAAATAAATGTATAAAAAAATATCTCGAAGCTTTTATCTGGGAACATCTGTAGCCAGTTGCAGTGAGTGTGTGGTGACACGAACAACAAGAAGGTGAAATATCTTTGTACGATAGAGACGGCATTTGGACTTTACTAGTGACAGAGACAGTTCATTTATCATTATTTGTGTGCTTATGAATTATTATTACTAGTGAGAAGATACATCAGCCTTTTTGATCATTGAACTTTTTTGTGGTCCAAACTAAAACCTGCAATTTGGTATACTTGGAAAGTATCGACCGTATAAACTTCCGGTTGGTCCTTATATAATTTTAAAACTATGAACCATTGTAGAGAAAAATTATAACAAGTTAGAGCAGAATTATCTTAACAAACTGATATTATAAGATAAGTAAGATGTGAAACAGAGTAACACGAAAACAGGGGAAGAAGTATGGTGAACATAAGCCATTAAAATTCGAATACCAAACAGAAGAAGAACACTAGGAAGAAGACGATTTTGATGAATCAAACCCGAAATTCGCAACAAGAGATGAAAGAAAAAGATATGGTTTTATTAATAATATGATCCACTAGATAGCTTAGAAACCATGGATCTTGATGTTATCCTTCTTCACCAAACCAGCCTGTGATTACAGAGAAACAGTGAGATCAGACAATCATCTTACACAGTTTGTATGTTTTAGCAGTAAAGAGACTCGTAGAGTTATTGATATTTACCTGGACAAGGAATGTGGAGACGTTCTTACGTTGGTCACCTTGAAGCTGTATAACCTACAAATCAACACAAACCATAAACAAAACTAAAACAGAGAAGCTCAAATGTTCAGATAAGAGGCCAAATCATTCTGGTTTGTTCAAGCAGGCACTAACGACAGAAATATTATCATCCACTTTCCACTACATGGATCAATAGAGTGTTTTGATAAAACCTACCTGTCCGAGTTCTGAATCCTGAACCACAGTGCCGTTGCAGCAAAACTCTTTCTTGAGGTCCTTAAGTATCTTGGTATAGCTGTACTCTTTCTTCAGGCCCTGGACGGTTGTCAAGCTTTTCCTACCATTTCGCTGCTGGACACGGATATGAACGTATTCTTTTGTTCCGGCACCTGAGTCCTCAACATTCGCATCAGCAAACGGATCTGAAACAAGCAACAGCAAATTGAGAGAGATAAACAGATTCCCATGTAAGATAAACAGCATAATCAAACAAAAAATGATGCTTTGATTAACATGTATTTACAAATGATAACATGTTCAAGTATCTAAAACAAGTAGAAGAAGATCAGTGACTAATACAATCTCAAGTTTTGGTAGAGTAGAAACATACCAAAGGCAGTGGGAACCTGGGAGTCAAGTTCAGACATGAAACTTAGTTGATTTGAGGGTAGTACTAACCGGGAAGCTGAGATCTGCACAAGAAGGATAACCTCACGTTAGAATTCAGAAGATTCAAAACCGCAGAATATGATAGAACATGAAAACATCCAATCAAAATCGATTCAAACATGAAGATAGTTAACAACATGTTACATAACTGGTCGTCTCACCAAAAAACGTTAACCTCATTAGTTTGATATCGAACAATGAGATATAGAACAAAAGATTTTGCAAGGTGCACGAGATGGTTCATCGAGTAAGAAAATTAAACTACAAAAACCCATCTCAGAAATCATCTCAACAAGAAAATTATGCTACCAAATTCACATGATCATCAAGAACACAAACACAAATATGTTTCAATTTAGTTAAAAAGATGTTGTCTGAATAATCTAGATCCAAACAATTCAAGTAAAGCTGATCCAGTTCAATTACATTCCTATAAGGTTAAAACTATAGCATTAAAAAATCAATTGACCAAATCAAAATCATCGTTGTTGAATTCATTCCAACAACAAAAAAAAAACTAATAACCAAGATCCGGAATCAGATACAGAACACGAAGATCTGGCACATAATTTGCAATTCAATCTCTCTGAATCGAATCGAAAAGAAAAATTGATGTAATCAAAATTTAACGACGAACTCAAAAATTCAATAACGGATCGAGAAAAGCAAACAAAGAAACAGACAATCGGTGATCGAAGAGATACATACGGAGAAAGTTATTACCTGATTTGCAAATTTTGGGGTTTTGAAGATCTGATGATAACTAAGTAAGAAAAAAAGAGAAAACCCTAAATTTGGATAAAGTCTGCAACTTGTGTTTTGTTTTCTCGACGGTGAGAAAATATTAAGACAAAGAGATTTATAATCATTTTTAATAACCAATGATGTCCACGTCAGATTTATCTGAACCAATCATATGACGACACCTTAATGTTATTTTATTTTGTCTTATTTCTTCATGAGGTAAACTAAAAAATATTGGAGATATCGAAAGAAAAAACACACTCTGATCTCACTGAATTGATCTATTTATTACACGATTTGAGACATTGTGATACGATTAACTCTTGTCACATCAGAACACTAAGAAATGGATTTAAACAGTATTTAGTTTCATAGCTTATAGTTTTGTGTTTGCGGAGAAAAAAAACAAAGCTAAGAATGCAGAGAAAGAGACTACAAAACAGTAATTAGTTTCTCTTTGAGGAAGAGGGAAGATAAGAGATTGATATTTATTCATCATCCTTGTAAGGATATTCCTCAGCGACTTGTTTCAGTAGCTTTACTTGCAACTCATAAGCATCATCTCCTCGAAGAACATCACGCGTCCATGTCACTTCTGTCTTCATTGAGACCTGATCATTGTGCAGACAAAAAATAAGAACATAAAACACTGAGCACAAACAAGTTCTGCACTTGATAATGGAGAAGGAGACTGACCATTTCCAAAGCTCCTCTAATGACTCCACTTAAGACATTGCAGTAGTAAAGACCTTGGCAAGTATCGGGAAGCTCGACGAAATCAACTAGGGGATTGTCCTCTAAGATTATACTGCAGCAAGTCCCGTCCGAGTCCCAGCTTGTCACTGATGCAGTGACTCCTAAGAACATCTTGAAACCCACCTGTGCAATAAGGCAAAGCCCTGTTACTGCTTTCTCAATACCATGAAACCAAAGGAGTGATATCTACTAGACATTAAGAAGCTTATGCTCTAGTTTGATATATAAGGTTTTATCTATAGTGTCAAGTGGAATAAACATTCATATATCTTGCAGTTTAATTCCTCGTTGTTTTTACTCCCGGAGACACTTCAAACTGTAACGTCGTGATACTAAACAAGTCACTGGAAATTACAAACCTTGGCAATCATTTCAGCAGTTTCCTTAAAGTCAACGCATCTGGAAACACCAGATTTAGCTAGAAACTCATCGATAAGTCGGATTCCAATGTTGTATCCCCTGCAAAATAAACAGAAAATTAGTGATAAAGGTCTAAACAATCGAACACTCATCAGTATGAACCTGAGAGTACAATGCTTTATTCATCCCATCCATGACATATTATTAGAAAGATATATGAACAAAAGAACCAGAAACATAATGCAACCAAAATTCAAACACAAGAATGAAATATACAAATGCAAGATGACAAAAATACAAAACTAAAACCATGGAAGAGAGTCTACATAAATCGTAGAAGAAGAATACATTTGATCAAGCTGTTTGTTAACTTCCTCTACTTCTTCCAGGTCAGTAAGCAATTGACGCACAATAGCACCATACGTCAACGTGAACAACTCCGCATTCTACAAATCATCAATTTCCACAAGATCAAACAGTATCTCCATAACAAAATTCTATCAAAGATTCGGAACTGGCTTCAAGTTTGACTTCTCAAATCCTTTACAAATTACAAAAACACATCCAACCGCAATAAAGCATACATAGAAAAAGGCATATCCTAAGAAATAGATAAGCAAATCGGTAATGTAGCATATCAAATACCAAATTCTATAAATCAGAGTCAAAGAGGAACAGATAAAAAAGGCGAAAACTTTGAAATCTGAACTTACCACACGATCAATGCTAGAGAAGATCGCATCACCGGATCGAGGACCAACCGGAGCCATCTCCAATGACTATATTCTACATTAGATCCATACAAAAAAAGTCACTTCAGTACAAAGGATTCTACTTAATCAAATCAGAGATAAGCTATAGCAACCAAAGAAGCCAAAAAACATTCACTTAAGCCATGAAATTAAAAAAGGAACCACAATGGTATTAAAGAAGACACATCTCTTAAAACTCAAGTAGATCTACTAGCAGAAGATAAGTGGCTATAAAATGGATTTGCACTTGATTTTGTTAGATTGAAACAACCACCTCTCAATACCCTCCCAATCGATTCAATCACAATATACAATAGGTAAATTAAACCACAAAATCGACAAAAATGGCACCTAAAGTCCCCAACAACATTATCAATCACACACACACACACACACACACACACACAAAAAACAATTTCGTAAATTAAAGAATGATCACTGCAGGATACAGATCAATCAACGATCTAAAAGCACGAAATAATAAATGGGGTGAAAGAAAAATTCAATCTTACCAAAAATAAGAAGCAAAACCCAGAAGCAAAAGACAAGTTTTTGGCGATGGCAGAAGAAAGAGAGAGAGAGAGAGTAATTGCTTGATCGCAAATTTTCTTTTCCATTAGAAGAAAGTTAGAATCTTTTTTTGTTTAAATAATTGGGCCTAAGCCCATTGGACCTTTCCCATAGTAAAATAAAAGAGAGAGCACAACAGATTAATTATGTGTTACCAAAATCTATAGTTTCATTTGATTATATAAAAGCCTTGTATAAAATGTTAACAATTTCCATTAAAATCTTTAAAAATATTTGTTAGCAAGTTTAAATCTAGAGGAAAAGGAAGTAGTGTAATTATTATGGATCGAAAATATGAGTAATCAAGTAAATGATATATCTTATGTATCGTTAATACAAGTAAACATAGTACTTAACAAGAACATCATATTGTGGCTAGGTTCAGCAACTCCACGAGCACTCCGGTTCATCTATTTTTGTATTCTCTTTCCCTTCTTCGTGGTGGTTCGTCTTTTAATGCTTCTTTGATTTATCGTTGTTGTTCTTCTGTGAGCGATATTGATCTGGCTCAAGACTCGGTGGTGAAGATCTTCTCCTTTTCAAGAGAGCCAAATGTTGTTCAACCTTGGCAAACAACTGAGAAAGAATACTCAAGCTCTGGTATTCATAAACATTTCTCTCTTTCTCTCTCTCTCGTGTGATTTCTTTATTAGATTTCCAAAGTTAAGAAAACCGTATGGTATTATATTGTTCGGCTTTGGAATATCTATCTTAGGATTTGCAATCTCCGGGAGGAGGATTCTTACAAACGCTCATGTTGTGGGTGATCACTCATACCTGCAAGTGAGAAAACATGGTTCACCCACTAAGTACAAAGCAGAAGTTAAAGCGTTTGGGTAGGGATGTGACTTAGCTATCTGAGGTATTGATAGTGAAGAGTTTTGGGAGGATATTTGGAGCTCGGAGATATACCTTTATTGGTGAAACTATCTACGCTTTAGGTTATCCTCGTGGTACGTCTTGGACAATGCTTTAAAATTTTCGTACTGATCATATGTGGTATTGAGAAAAGAATAGCAATCATGATTCAATTAAAAAAAATGACTAATAATTATAGTTATGTTATGCGCAAATACAGATGGTGATATCATATCTGTCACAAAAGGTATTGTAACGAGAGTTGAACCTCAAAAGTATGCTCACAGCTCCATTGAAATATTAACGATACAAACAGATGCGTGTATTAACGGTGGAAAGAGTGGTGGTCCAGTGGTCATGGGCAACAAAGTTGCTGGTGTGGTATTTGAAAATGATTCTCCTTCTGACAAGTGAGTTAAAATATATATATAGTATGAATGTGTGCCACATTGAAATTGAAAAAATTATTTAGTACCTAAAATCGTCACAATAAGCTTAAATTTGTGGCAAACTCAATTACTTTTGCTTATAGCATATATTTTTCTTGAGATTGCAAACAAACGGTTTAACTAATATCAATTTTTGTTGTTTTGTGCGCAGGTACATAATCCCAACTCCAATTATTAAACATTTTTTAGCTGGTGTTGAAGAAACCGGTCAATACCAATTGGTTTATGTTCTCTGGATTTGATTCTACATTGATCATGCCTATATATATATGGTGTAAACAGGTGAAGAAAGTGAACGGAGAGGAAGTAGTGAATATGGATCACCTACGTAGACTCATAAAAAAATGTCGCACGGAGGATTTGAGGTTTGACTTAGAAAACGGAAAGGTTATAGTCTTGAACTATAAATATGCAAGAAAAGAAACTTCGTTGATCTTGGAACGTCATAGAATACCATCGGACATGTCCTAGATTTTTTAACAAAAACTTTTCTTGGATTATATGTAATATGTCATATCTATGACCTAAGAAACTATTGAGAATTAATGATAATATAGCTTATATACTTGGGACGTACATGTAGCGCATTAGGATAAGATCACAATGATTTATTTATCTAAATCAATCTATTAGTTGTGCGTTTACTTCCGCGATCAAGCTAATCCGAAGTAGATGTCAATTACCAAAAAGAACTTCAAATGAAAATCGAACCAAGAAAATAAACGAATTGACATATACCTATACCATTGTAATGTAATATAAATTAAGGTTTGTTGTTGGAATTAACAAACAAAATAAATAAATAAAAATACAAGTCAAGAGCATGCATGCTGTTGTAGATGCGGAGACTCGTCTCCATCATTCACTTGACACATGCACACATTACTGAACTTCGAACACCTAATCCAAACAAAACTCCATTCGTGTTATGTTCCAAATGCTCACACACAACCTCATGCTTATTACACGTGAATGCCATGCAAATGTCCTATCTCCTCCATAAATATATTCATTCCCACTTTCACTTCACTTCATCCATCCATCACTCGCCAAAAACCTTGAAACCTTTAAAAAATCGAAACTATGGCTAAGCTCATTCTCGTTTTCGCAACTCTTGCCCTCTTCATCCTCCTAGCCAACGCATCCATCTACCGCACAGTGGTGGAGTTCGAGGAAGATGATGACGTGAGCAACCCACAACAAGGTAAGTGCCAGAGGGAGTTTATGAAGCATCAGCAACTAAGAGGTTGCAAGCAATGGATCCGCAAGAGAGCTCAACAAGGAAGAATCGGATACGAAGCTGATGACTTTGAGCTCACTCTTGATGTCGATCTTGAGGACGATGAGAACCCAATGGGGCCTCAACAACAGTCATCTCTTAAAATGTGTTGTAATGAATTAAGGCAAGTGGACAAGATGTGTGTGTGTCCTACACTGAAAAAGGCGGCTCAACAAGTCAGATTCCAGGGAATGCATGGACAGCAACAGGTGCAACATGTGTTTCAGACTGCTAAGAACTTGCCTAACGTTTGCAAAATCCCTACCGTTGGATCCTGCCAGTTCAAGGCATCTCCTTACTAGGACCATGAAGAGGACCAAACTATAAAAGCACACACGTACACATGGTGGTTTTGTTAATGATAATAAAAAGTCTCTCTCTTGTGGCGTGTTCGTGTTTGTATAGTAGATAAATGTTTGTACTGTATGAGTTAGAGTCTTAGTGGCAATATTACACCTTCTAGTGTAATGTAACTTGCCCTACCCCCTTAAATAAAAGATGTTCTTGGGTATTCAAAAATCTTTAGCATCACACTCACACTCTCTTAAATCTCATGTTTGTGTTCTAATAAATTATTGAGAATTGTGTGACATAAGCTTATATATATGTATACTTGGGACTTACATGCAGCGGATTAGGATAAGATCTACATGATTAGTCTTGGATTGAGACCTTGACATGGTTCTTTTCTATAAATAGATTTGGTACTGAAAAGATTAAAAGAGTGTTTGAACACCATTACAGCTATTGTCTTCATTTGATGATCTTTCCGGCCGGTGTTCTTCTTGTACTACTTTACCAAAGACAATTTCATAGGTGGATAGTGAAGCAGAGAGACATGGTGATGTTTTACATTTTCTCCTACAGTAAAACAGAGGAGAAGTAACTTGCTCGCCAAGTTTTCATTTTAGTTATGGTCAAACTAATTATGGACTTATGGTCAAACACCCTCCATTAATTAGCTACTTAGTGAGCCTAACATAAGCCTAATAATTATTCAAACATCAAATGTCGTATATTGTCCTCCGGTCAGTTTTTTGAGCTAGTGACCGGTTCAACTAAACCGAGTCGAACCAAAGTATTTTATTTAACCAATAAACTAATTAAAAACACATTAGAAAAAATTAAACTAATGAAAATCTTCATCTAAGACTAGCGCACGTCACGGAAAAGAAAAAGGATAAGACTAGCGCACGTCGTACTAATTTCGGTGGATTTGATTGGTTTAGAGTTTATGAATGTTAATACATATAAGCTAAATTTAGTTCAAACTCGGTTCTTTTTTTTTTGGTCAAACCACCGGTTTGTTATAAAATTAAATTTACCACATTAATGGGTAGGTAAACACTACGAGAATTAAAATTTCAATTAATAATTTAGGTTTGTTTGGTTTAATTATTGGTATAAGTATAACCAACAAAACCAGACATTCTCAATGATTTATGTTAATTTAAAATTTGAATAAAAATAGGGAAAGAGACGTGGAAGGTGAGTCTCTCTTTCTCGCTGTAGTAAATACAAAGACGATACGTAAAAGAACAACTTAATCCAAAATTTGTTTTTTGATATATAAATAAGAAACCAAAAACAAATCATTTATGAAGTTTTTTGAAACAACAGATTTCTAAAACAACTCTTTAAAGGTCTTCTTCATCTTCGCTCTCTCTTCTTCTTATCCTCTAAATCTCTTCCCCTTTTCTTGCTCTTAAACGTTACCATAGTCCTAATCAGATTACTGTTTCCAAAGTCTTAATCTTTCTTTCTGGGTTTTTAATCTCTTCTAATTCTTTTCAATTTTTACAAGAAAAAAAAAACTCACAAATCATCGATTCGTTCTTCTGGGTTTTTGTAAAAATTCGATCTTTTTGTTTCTTTCTATTGATTGTGTGTGTTTCTTGCTTCGTGACATTTCAGAGTTTGCGTGTATTTTTGTTTCTATTTTTAAAAGATTCTAATCGAATTTGTTCAATTTCGCTCTTAAAAATTGTAAATTTGATCTCTCCCCCGTCTTTCTCGTCGATTCATTTTTGCTTGGATATATCTCAGGCGTCGATATAGAGAATAAAAATCGACACTTTGTTTCATTTGGAGGCTAAAGATCAAAGCTTTTTGATAGTGAAGAGCCTCCTCCACCATTATGAAGAAAAACGGTGACGGTTCTTCTCCCAAGTCGCCAGACGGAGTTGTATCACGATCAGCTCGTAGCTCGTTTCGTGCTTTGTCTAATTGCCTTAAGGTGATTTCTTCTGGTGCTTCTACTGTTGCTCGCTCCGCCGTATCTGCCGCTTCTTCCGCCGTTGAATCTCATCACGATCAGGTATTGTATTTGATTTCAGTTTTAAAAGAGCGATCTTCAGGTTTGTTGGAGTGTTTTGTTTGATGTGTCTTGGTTGATGAAGTTTGAATCCTTGTGTTGTTTTTGATTTGGAAAAGGTACTATGGGCGGGGTTTGATAATCTACAGAAAGAGGATGGTGATACACGAAGAGTTCTTCTACTAGCATTTAAGTCTGGATTTCAAGTTTGGGATGTTGAAGATACAGAGAATGTTCATGTTATAGTTTCTGCACATGATGGACAAGCATTCTTTATGCAAATGCTACTGAATCCAATAAACTCTGGAGTTTTAGATGATAGGTTTTATAAGAGCCGTCCTCTTTTGGCTGTGTGTGGTGATTATTCAAGTAAAAAGATCAGTTCTGATAACCCCGGAAGTGAAACCGTAGCTACTCCTACTAATGTCTATGTCTACTCGTTAAAGTCTCAGTCTTATGTGCATACGTTGAAATTCCGGGCTACCATCTATTCGGTTAGGTGCTGTTCTCGGATTGTTGCTGTACTACAAGCAGCTCAGGTTCGTATGTCATATTGTGTCACTTTTGGTTTTTGTGATTTTTCTGTTCTGAAGCTAACAATGTGTAACTTAAAAATATGTATTTGCAGATAGATTGCTTTGATGCTGCAACACTGGAAATGGATTACAGGATTGTAACTAACTCCATTGTGTGTGGCTCCTTGGGTGTTGGATATGGCCCTCTTGCTGTTGGTCCACGATGGATTGCGTATAGTGGAAGTCGTATTGCTACCTCAAGTTCTGCAATTTTTACTTCAGAAATTGTCTCACTGTCAACATCATCACCCAGTGTTGCACAATTTGCAAGAGACTCGAGTAAGCAGCTTGCTTCTGGGATAGCAAATCTTGGAGACAAAGGGTACAGATCATTGACTAAATACTGCTCAGAGGTTTTGCCCAATCCGTATATTCCTGGTTTGAAAGGCATTGGAGTTGGTAATGAAAAAGTAGCAGATGCAGAGAGCATAGGAATGGTATACACAAAATCCTCCTCAATGTTTTTGCTTTCAAGTTGATTTTTTCCATTGGTATGTGCCTTAAACATATTCATGGTATGGGCAGGTTATTGTCAAAGATATCACAAACAAAAGCGTCATAACGCAGTTTAAGGCACACAAGAGTCCGATTTCAGCTTTGTGCTTTGACCAAAGCGGCCTGCTTTTGGTGACTGCTTCGATTCAGGGGCATAATATTAACGTCTTTAGAATAATGCCAACAATCTCTACAAGCAGAGCTGTGAAGACAACGACTTTTGCCCATCTGTTCAGGCTTCAGCGCGGTTTTACTAATGCGGTAAGCAGAGCCCTTCACTTACACATGTTGAAAAATGTGATACTTATTTATTTACCTTAATGTGGATTTTCAGGTGATACAAGACATATGTTTCAGCAAGGATAGCAATTTGATTGTGGTTGGTTCTTCAAGAGGGACAAGTCATCTTTTTGAGATTAATCCTGAGAAAGAGGGGGATGCTCCGGTTCCTATGTCTGCAATCAGTAGGATAAGAAGCGGAAACAGCAGCGGATGGATTGGGACTGTGAGCGGTGCAGCATCTGCAGCAGCTGGAATGGTTGCAGGCTCGGTTCCGGGTACAGTCACATCCACTTTCTGTTACTGCGATGAAAAGAGTAACAATAACTACTATGGTTCTGTTGCTGATATGTGCTCCAAGACAAATCTTCTGGTGTTTGCTCCTTCTGGATGTATGACACAGTATGCGTTACGGGAACATCAGGTTGGTGTTGGTCATGAGACTGCTGCAATGACGGGGTTTGATTCTGAGTCAGGTCTAGAGACAGAAGGAAAATTAGCGGTAGATCCAATAAGAAGGTGGTCCATGATCCAAAACCAATCTAGAAGAGAGACGCATGACCCCCACAGTGACATATATGGAGGTGGAACATCAGTGGATTCTAAAAGTAAAGTGTTTCCAGAGGTTGTTAGAAAACAAAGTGTTGAGGAAGCTTGGAAAGTATCTAAGAAAGGAACTACCCGTGTGGTGGATAAGCGTCATTTGTACATATATGAAGCAGAACAACAGCAAACGCATCTGCCGACTCAGCTACCCTTATGGGCAAGGCGAAAGGTAAAGTTTCCTTTTTTGGGGAATATGGTTATGTGTTGTTTGGATGATCTCTCATACTTCGTATATTTTGCACAAAACAGTTTAGGTTTCAAGAATTGGTATTGAATCGGGGTGAAGAGATTAGTGGTGGAGGTGGAAGGGAGATGGAGATTGAAGGAATCCAAACTCGAACTATTGAAGCAAGAACAAGAGATTTGGTTCCAGTCTGGGGTTATCTCCAATCTCCAAGGTCTCAGCAAGTGATAAACGAGTGAGTTTTCTGATACTAATTATACTCGACACTTGAAAGTTTTTGTCTCTGTCTCTGTCACAGTTTCTTGACAATGATACTATGACACAGATCAATACAGAGTCCAAGTACCACTACACAAGATGACAAAGTGGCTACTCTGGAGGGTCATGGAACAGAGACTGATCTCGGTGCTGTACATAGCGAAGAACAGACACAAAGCGAGCCTGTAGATAAAGAAGGTATTGCAGAGGAGAAGAATCACAGTGAAGATGAGGATGAAGAGCAAGTGGATTAGAAGATTGGTTTATTTTTTCTCACACATACTCGACTTCAACAACAGAATAGCAAAAAAATAACTCTGGAAAATTGTATAGAAAAGAAAGAGGAAAATTGACATATCTTTTAGATGTAAATAGCTTTAGTACTTTTTCTTCTTTTTTTTTTACAGAATATTATTAGCCCATTGATTCATGAACATAGTTAAAAAAAAAATACATTATTTTACTACCACCTTTTGTATTCAAGTTTGGAAAGAAAAAATTTGTCATGCTAAATTTTTGTATGTTTAAGAAACAAGCAAGAAAAAAAAGAGGAACCAACGAACTAGTCTGCCATTACAAGAACATGGCTCGATGAAACATAATCCGAGCCATGTTGAAATTTTATTTTAAACATAACGATCATTACTACTTCTACTATAATAGTCTATCCAAGACTCTCCATAATAATAGTCTTGAATAGACTATAAACCGTACTCACCTAGTTGACCCTACTCTAAACAAAGCCTACGCAAAAGAACTTCAATTGGCTTGTCCCACGAAAGTTGACCCAAAAGTCATCATTAACATTGACCCGGTAAGCCCCAGGAAGTTTCACAACATCTACTTTAAAAATCTGCAACACGGCAAATGACTCTTCACCTCTGACCAGGTTCTCTTCACCGACAACCGCAGCAGACCATTCGTTGATGCTTGGGCTAACGACTCACTTGCCTTCAACCGCGCCTTTGTCATCTCCATGAGAATTAAAACTCGGCCGCGTTGGCATCAAAAAGTCTTAAAATATTTGGCTTTTATCAAAATCTTGACCGACTATAAAATTTTAAAATGTATTTTTGGAAACACTAATATCAAAAATCAATTTGAAAAACCACAACCATTTGAATATTATCCCCTAAGAAAAAAATAGTTAAAGAAACAAAAATCAAATCATTTGACATCTTAAAGGGACTGCTATTTAATATGTTAGATGCAAGTGGTTGTGGTTTGACTTCTTCCAGGAACAAACGGTAGAAGAAACTCTCAGGAAAAGAGAAGCAAGTGGACTTGAGACTTGAGAGTTGAGACATATATCAATAAACCCTCAAAATGATTGGAACTTAGACCATACACACATATTCATTTCTATCTCTCACAGAAAATGAATCTATACGGATCATATCTAGACGACATTGCAGACCAGATACCGGTCGACAGGAGTCGGAGTCAGATGATCAGAAAGTACTTAGGTAAACAACGGAAAAATTTAGATTTGATAGATGAAGTCGTAGAGGCCAGACTTATACGTCAGTTGGAAGCCAATCAATCGATTTTGGAGAAAACAGACAAGCATAAATACGACTACGAGGAATATGCGACGATTTTGCATAGGGAAGAGTACGAGGAATATGCGACGAAGATAATCGACCTCTGCCCTTCACTCGTTAGAGTTGCTAACGTCGACGGAAACACTCCTCTTCATTTAGCTGCCGAAATTGGAAACGAATTTATCCTCTGGAAAATGTTGAGGTGTGGAGAAGCAGACTGCAGGAAGATTAATAAGCAAGGACAAACAGCATTCATATTAGCATGCCTCAACAATCACGTCGCTGTTGCACTTACCCTCCTACAATATATGCGGTCTATGACGATGGTGGAACTTGATGCAGCCTTTTCAAGACATCAACCAGGTTTGAAATTATCATCGCATAAGTTATAGAACATGTTTTTATTTTAGCAAAAAAATATTATCCTACCATATTATTTGGGAAATACATTTTAAAAGTAACCTTAATTTTTGTAATTAATTACATGACAATGTTATTAGAAAAATTTAATCAAAAACAAAATCCTTTAATGATGTCATTAATGTTACCAAAATCATTTAACGACAATATTCATTTCTTAATTATAAGGTTTATTGGATCTAAAGACGGGTCATCAAAGATTTCCTAAACTGAATCAAAATATACTGAATATTCAAATATCTATCTGTTACCAAATTATAAACAAATAAGTTCGTAAAACAATTTAATATTTTATATACGAAATCAATTAAATCTTAATCACAAAAAATTAGCACAAAAAAAAGTATTCAACAATTAAAAAATTATCAAATCTCTGTGTGTTATATAAGTTTTGATACTATATTCGAATAAAGTGTAATATACCTTTTTAATTTGTATTCTTTAACTAATTTAAGCTAACTAATATATTTGTTAATCTTATACCTATCAAAACCGACTATCGTTTCTTATCTTTATAGTATTTCTGCAAGACTTTTTTGGTGTATTTGGGTAAAAGTGCATTCGGGTCATATGATACATTCCCCTATTAAATAAATATGGTGCACTCCTATGTTATTAGCTAAAATGTTTAGATTATAATTCAGAATCATATCATAAATAAAATTAATATTAATAAACTAAATGACTTTTTGGCAAGACGGATTTGGAGATACGGGTTTTTGAATCAACATTAATAAAAAAGTAATATATAATTAATCCAACGTTTCAATACGGGTTAAATCTTTAATTTATTATTTTTTAAGACCACTAATATTAAACATATCAAATCATCCTAATTTAGAAAAGATTATATAAAACCAAAAAATGTTATGTGGTATGTATAATGTTACTATATATAAAATTAAACTATAAAATATAAATGTATTAGAGAATGATACAATTTGCATAACTTTTATATATAAAAAAATAATTCTTAAATTTTAAAAATTACTACTTCAAAAAAAAAATCACGGGACGGGTTAAAAAATTACAGAACGGGTTTTATTTTGGAATTGGGTTATATGGTAGATGTATTTGAATCAATATTTATAAAATTTTAAAATATTATTAGTATGCTGTTTTAATAGGGGTTAAAACTTCAGTTTTTTAACAATTGTCTCATGATTGTCTCATGGATTCGTGGTATAGCGTTACTTAATAACAATTATAAACTGTAAAATTGAAATATTTTATAAAAATAAAATTTGCAAGTTTTAATATATATTACTTTTAAAAAATAAATCGTTCCGCGGTATACTGCGGGTTAAAATCTAGTTTGAGTTTTTAAAATAACAGTATTTGTTTTGCCACTCATGATAATTTGTTTGTGGACATGTTGCTTCTTTTAATTTTAATTTTTTTTACAAGATTCGTGGAAATGTTAGTTGCAATATATTAAATAATTTTTTACAAAAAGAAAAAGCAATATATTAAATAATAGAGGACAATATTGATTCGTTTTGTTGGTTTTAACATAAACAGTTCTCATAAATAGAATACTAGCGAAATTCCCGAACCTAGTTATTGATGTGGATGGAGAGCAGTCGACGATACTGCATAAAGCCGTGACACAAAGGAACGAGGAATATGCGATGAAGATAATTGACCTCTGCCCTTCACTCGTTAGCGTTACTAACGTCGACGGAAACACTCCTCTTCATTTAGCTGCTGAAATTGGAAACGAAAGTATCCTCTGGAAAATGTTGAGGTGTGGAAGAGCAGACTGCATGAAGATTAATAAGCAAGGACAAACAGCATTCATATTAGCATGCCTCAACAATCACCTCGATGCTGCACTTACCCTCGTAGAAAATATGCGGTCTATGACGATGGTGGAACTTGATGCAGCCTTTACAGGACAGCAACCAGGTTTAAGATTATCATCGATAAAAGTTATATAACATGGTTTTATTTAAGCAAAATATAAATCTAAGCCAAAAAAATTATTTGTGTTTTTAAAATAACTTAATTTGTTTTGCCACGCATGATAATTTGTTTGTGGACATGTTGCTTCTTTTCATATATTTTTTTTTTTGATAAGATTCATAGAAATGTTAGTTGCAATATATTAAATAACAGAGGATAATATTCATTCGTTTTTTTTGTTTTAATATATAAACAGTTATCATAGATAAAATGCTGGAGAAATTCCCGAGCCTAGTTCTTGATGTGGATGAAGAGCAGTCGACGCTATTGCATAAAGCCGTGACACAAAGGAACGAGGAATATGCGACGAAGGTAATCGACCTCTGCCCATCACTCGTTAGCGTTACTAACGTCGACGGAAACACTCCTCTTCATTTAGCTGCTGAAATTGGAAACATAAATATCCTCTGGAAAATGTTGGAGACCGGAGAAGCAGAGTGCATGAAGATTAATAAGCAAGGACAAACAGCATTCATATTAGCATGCCTCAACAATAACGTTAATTCTGCCAGAATCCTTGTAGAAGGAACGAGTTCTATGACGATGGTGGAACTTAATGCAGCCTTTTCAGAACAGCAACAAGGTATAACATGTTTTTATTTAATCAAAAAACAAACCTTAGCAAAATATTTTAATAGAATTTCGTGGAAATGTTAATTGCAATATCTTAAATAAATGGAGGATAATTGCAGATATATAATTTGATAACTATAATGAAATTTTGATTCTTTTGTTAATGTTGATATACACTGCAGTTATCATAGATTCCATACTAGAGAAATTCCCGAACCTAATTCTTGATGCTGATGAAGAGCAGTCGACGCTATTGCATAAAGCGTGCAAATCAGGAAACCTTGAGATGGCAAGGACACTATTAGATGTTGATGTTAATCAAGAAATTGCAGAAAAGGTGGATAAAGATGGTTTGACCCCTTTGCATCGCGCGGTGATAAACGGTTCAGTTGAAATCCTAAAGGAGTTTCTATGCAAGGCTCCTTCGTCTTTCAACATAACCACACAAGGAACAATCGAAACAGTTTTCCACTTAGCTGCGAAATACCAAAAAACCAAAGCATTCATCTTCATGGCCCAGAGTGCAAACATACGCCAACTTCTTTACAGCCTCGACGCAGAGGACAACACTGTACTTCATGTTGCCGCCTCCGTAGACTCCACTTCTGTAAGTCTATATTCTTTTCTGTTGCAACAAGAGATTTGAAACTGAAAATATGTTTTAAGTGTTGAAACCACAGAGTCTCGTCGTTTAGATCATTTTTTTTTTCGGTGTAATGGTTTAGATCATTATAATAAGTGAATAACCATTATAAGATGCTCTAAGAAATTAGAAAATTCTCAAAAGAAAACTAAACAAAGTCAAAGTAGTTGTTGGCATTTGCAAGTTTGCAATTAATATGAGAAACTATCTAAGATTTCTCATTTTTCTAAATTATTACTCCTTGGGGACTTCCAGTTTACTAAAAGTGTCGTTTTAAGGTTTTATTTGTTTTACAAAATGTGTTTTGTATTTTCAATGCAGTTTTGAAGTCTAAATCTCTTTTTTTTATCCCTATTATTTCAGTTTATTAAGTAAAAAGAGAAATTTATTTATTGTATTTGTCAATAGTATAGTAGAAATTTACATAGTTTTTTAAAAAACAATTGTATGAAACATGTCAAAATGACACTCTTTATGGAATAGAGAGAGTATTTTACAGTTCATTTTTTTTCTCTCTTAATTCTCATGATTCAGAGCTAAATTTATTAGCAACTAATTAAATTTCATGTTTATTACAGCTAGTACGCCACATTCTTTCGGAAACAACAATTGATGTCACCTTGAAAAACAAGAAAGGTTTTGCAGCCGTTGACCTAATCGACAAAGAGGGTGTAGACTTTCCTCTACTCTCTCTATGGTTCCGGGATGAAGCAGAAAAAATTCAACGCCCTGCGAGGTATGTTAAATTTGCACATGAACCTGTAGAACTCATCCGAAACACAAACAATGGGGAGAAGTTAAGTTCTGAAAGTCGTGCGATGGATTTGCTAAGAGAAGGTAGAGATCCTAGAAACAAGGAACGTGAAATGCATTCAGAGAGTCTACAGAACGCAAGGAACACTATTACTATTGTCGCTGTCTTGATTGCATCGGTTGCTTTCACATGCGGGATAAACCCTCCTGGTGGTGTCCACCAAGACGGACCCTTCATCGGGAAAGCAACCGCAGGGAGAACATTGGCTTTTAAGATCTTCTCGGTAGCAAACAACATTGCTTTGTTTACATCACTAAGTATCGTCACTCTTCTGGTCAGCATTATATCCTATAGAACGAAAGCACTGAAGATGTGTGTGGTCATAGCACATAAGATGATGTGGTTGGCCGTGGCATCCATGGCAACTGCTTATGCTGCATCGGCATGGATCACTGTGCCACATAACGAGGGATCTAAATGGTTAGTCTACACCACTTCTGCTATCGCTAGCGTTGCGCTAGGAAGTATGTTTGTGTATGTGTCATTTATGATGGTTAAACACATTTTGAAGAAGGATAAATTGAGACGTAACCAGTCTCACGGGAAAACCCCAAGTACGACCTTGGACATGGAAGCCGCTGGTGATGTCGGCTGCTATTGGTTTTGAAATATGACTATTTTTATTTTTATTTTTTTCCACGCACATATTTATATGATATTATGATATTCCGAGATATAGTCACTTTTTATATATTCAATGTTGCCACTGGATTGTCATTTATATATAAATTAATAAGGGATTTTATTGGTTTTTGTTACTGTTGTCAGTTGTCACTAATGTTAACGCGCGCTATTTTAGCTGATGGGTCAATTGTCAATCAACCATCATAAAAAACTTCTCGATAATCAATAGCATCGCGTTGTTTATACCAATGAGTATGGTCATTCTTCTCCTCAGCATTATACCTTATAGGGAGGCAGGAGGCTTCACTTACGAAATTATTGGTTATCACTCATCGGCTGATGTGGGTCGATGTAGCAGCCATGGAAAGTGCTTATTTGGCGGCATCATCGATCACTTTACCACATTTTGGAGACGTTATGCTACTCTGCTATCGCTGGCTTGACGTTAGGCGGTATGTTTGTTTAAATTTCGGTTAGGCTAATTAATTAGATGCATGATAAGGAAGATGGATTTTGTTAGAAGCATATCTTGGTTAATGCGGTAGGGACATGCAAGCATTCTATAGGAAGACGTTAGAACAACACGAGGCCCAGTGGCCTACACTTTTTGGTTGATGCCAGCTAGGGACCATTCTTAATTTGTGTTTTCCTAATGCCCCCTGTTTTTTATAATCTTTTTTTTGGCACGGGTCATCTCTGTTTTAGGTTCTCTATTTTTTGTAACACCTATTCGTTCATCTAATGATATTAACCTTTTAGCAAAAAAAAAAAAAAAACTAGGGACCATTCCAAGCAAACATTCTACAGAAATTTCCTTGTATGACGAGTACACACGGCAACAGAAGCATAAACCAATCAGAATTTTAAAAATATTTTATAAACGTGTCATGTTCGGTGGACACTCGTTAGCGACAACACTAAATATTGTTCGTTTCGTAGTTGCTCAATCGCGACGACGGCGACCAAATATAATGTTTGGGTGTTAGGAACTAATTTTAAAACGATTTCATTGTGTACTGTACAAGAACAACGACTGGTTGAATGAATATGATAGAACATGACGAGGCCCACATTTTTTGGTTGATACGGTTGGGACCAAAGCAAATATGAATTATACAGAACTTTCCTTGTATCACGAGTGTCTTTTGGCAATGTATATACAATCTGGTAAAAAAATAACATACGCGGTTTTAAATAATGTTCTTTTCTTTTAAAAATTAGGAATCACTTTTTTTTATCAGTGGATTGGCAAGAAAGTTTGAAACATCATAGTCGAGTTAAACCGATGTCTCATTACAAAATTAGATCTTGTGCATTGAAAAGTGGGTTTTGGATGTCTTGACATCTCATGATGGATTCTCATCAATAAATTAACTTTTTATGTAGGTTCGGAAAAACATGCGAAATTGTCTTTTAAGTGTCAAATTCAATATTAATCATAAAAATTGGTTGTTTTGTGGAATATACCCTTATAGAGTAAAACAACAAAACTTGTTGGCTTGTTGGAGAAGAATTTGTTTTTACAAAGTCAAGAGATTCTCTTGTTTTTAATAAGGGAGATGAAAAAAATGAATAAGATCTTCGACGTCCTCCAAAAAAAATAAAAATCTACGATTGGTTAAGTGAGAATTAATGATGATAGAACATGACGGTGAGAGTGACACGATAATATATTGGCCTATAGATTATTATATTTTATAATTAACAAAAATTTGTATTTTCCTTTATGTGCATGGATAGGAAAGTTACAGACAATCAATCCGTGATAGATCTTTCATTTTGCTGCTATATATATAAACTAATACTGGTTACGTACGTTCGTACTATCTGCGTTAAAACATAAAATTATGCAATTCAGTCATTGACTTTGTTTATCATCCATAAACTAATACACAAGTTAGAGTAAAGCTACAAGTTTTCTTTTTTAAAGAGAACTAACTTGGCTTGTTTGAATGCTTCTACGACGACGAGAGGAGTGGTTGACCCTTAAGCGTGCTATTTAAAGGAACCATAAGAGAATCAATGTATAACGAACTAAAAAACATAAGAAACCACTTAGCCACACTTAAACTTACAAATTTATCTCTCTAGCTAGGAACACGATCTAAAGACCAAACTTTCCTCATTCCACTGGAAAGATGACTCCACCAATTTTCAATGCCATCCGCAAAAATGACGAGGCCACTTTCAATCAGTTGATACAAGAGAAACCGTCTGTGATAGAGGAAAGAGACAAGGAGAACAATGGAGAATCGGTGTTGCACCTAGTCACAAAGATAGGGCACCAGGAATTCGCCAAGACGATAATTGGGATCTGCCCTTCCCTAGTATGTTCCACTGACGATAATGGCAACACTCCTATCCATTTGGCTGCTACTTGGGGACGCAAATGTTAGAGTTTGGAGAGAAGTCAACGCCATTAGATGATATCTCAGAAGTAGAAAATGACCTCAAACTTGCAGAACTGGTGAACAATGATGGCTTGACGCCTTTGCACTGTGCGGCAGTCAGTAACTCGATCAAAATCCTCAAGGTCTTTAGCCACAAGACTCCTTCATCTTTCGATATACTCACACAACCACATAACGAAACAGTCTTCCATCTAGCTGTGAGACACAAAAATCTCAAAGCATTCAAGTTCATGGCACAGAAAGTCCACCTAGAAAAACTTCTCTACAAGCCGGATAAATATGGAAACACAGTACTTCACACTGCCGCCTCTTTAGGCTCTACTTCCGTGAGTTTTTCCTCGATCTCATTCATTTTCCATTTTGTGTTTGTATCGATCTTTTCGAAATCTCGATGTTGAGTCGTTTTTTCCAAAGTTCAAAATTAGGGTTTTAGAGATAACGTGTTTTAGATACTATTATAATCACACATTGAAAATTGAGATATATATTTCTATAACTGTATAAAAGATTTATGGATTAATCAACTCATTGATAATTGGTTTTGAGCCTACTCTCCGATTCCTAAAAGAGATTGCTCCTTCCAAACTCAATTGAATTTAGATTTCAGCTTATTTTTTCGTTTCAAAGTATTACATAAGTAAGAGTTAGCATATACACTATTTAAATACATAAAAATAATGGAGTTTGTTTGAACATAACAATTAATACAGCTAGCGGAGTACATCATCAATGAAACAAAAATACATACCAAAGCCAAGAACATACAGGGTCTTGCAGCGGTTGATCTTCTCGATAAAGATGATGCAAATTTCCCATCTATCGCATTAAAGTTTGGTGGCGAGAGTCACAAAGAGGAAAGTGTGATGCATTCAGAGGCTTTGCAAAATGCGAGGAATACAATCACGGTTGTCGCCATCTTGATTGCATCGGTTACTTTCGCAGTGGGGATGAACCCTCCTGGTGGCATCTATCAAGAGAGTACTTCCTCGAAAGGGAAATCAGTTGCGGCAAAAACAGTAGCTTTCAAGATCTTCTATGTAAGCAATAGCATCGCGTTGTTTACATCATTATGGATCGTCATTCTTCTGGTCAGCATTATTCCTTTCAAGCCAAAATCACTCAAGAATGTCTTGGTTATAACACATAAAATGATGTCAGTCTCTGTGGCTGCCCTGGCAACTTCCTATGTCGCAGTGGGATGGATCATTTTACCTCATTTTGAAGGAACCAAATGGTTACTCTATACCACTCTTGGTATTTCTATCGTCATGCGAGGAGGTATGTATGTTTTTCTATGGTTTAAGCTGGCCAAACACATCTTAAGGAAGATAGATACGGAAAGAGACCCTGATGAGGAGGCCGCAACGGGAAAAGGCTATGTCATGTATTGGAAATCATAAATCCGAGCACCTATATCTTAAGTTTATTTTGTTAGATATCTATTATTGACTAATGTATACAATTAGGTTAGTGATGCAGGGCAACTTGTGTTGCTTTCTTAGTTTGTTTTCCTATTTCATGTTTGATTTCTATAAGGTTGTAATGTGTGATTTGAAGGCTTGCGTGACTTATATAGCCTTCATGTGTGGTGTTAATGCACGAATTAAACAAGTACGGGTGAGTCTCTGGGGAAGGTGAAGAATCAATCTCTAATCCACGAGCTGAACTTGAAGCTGGGCAATTGACGGGCTGAAAGGCTTATTGCGAACTGAGAACGTAGTTGAGGGCGCTACGAGGCGATGCCGTTTCGAGCTGGTGGTTCTGGTGAGCTGGCTCTTCTTGCTAAGTTGGCTTGTCTTGACGAGATGTCTTCTCTCGACGAGCTGACTTGTACCGATGAGCTGGCTCTTCTGGGCGAGCTGGCTGATCTTGACGAGCAGACTTCTCCCGACGAGCTGACTTGTGTCGATGAGCTGGCTCTTCTGGGCGAGTTGGCTGATCTTGACGAGCAGACTTCTCCCGACGAGCTGACTTGTGTCGATGAGCTGGCTCTTCTGGGCGAACTGGCTGATCTTGACGAGCAGACTTCTCCCGACGAGCTGACTTGTGCTATCCTTTCTCCAGGTCTCGAAAAAGTCCCCTTTCCCGAGACTTTCTATTCCTTATTTATACCCGTCCGTATAGTAGGGTACGCAAGGTGAATTCTCGAGAGTGCCCCTTTTCTACGCAGCCGAACTCACATCCTGACCAGGCCGGGCTTCGGCCTGGTGGGCCGGCTCGAGTTCTAAAGTGATGGTCGGGGCTGGGTCGTTATTCCTTGAAATGGGCCGGTTGATCACTGAGGCCCAATTGATGTATCAACATGTGGTTTTTATAAAAAGAGTCGTGAGAAGAGTTTTCTCTAAAAATCCCTTGTGTTTGGTAATCAAACTTCATTCAACCAACGAATTCCAAAAAAACAACTAAATTGTTCGGGTATATAAAATGATTGGTAATGATATATCCCATAGAGGCCGTAGACATAGGCCCAAAAAGTTTCCATAACTAGCAGAAATTGAAACTTGCAAGTTGCAAATATTATTACACTGGAAAGGCAACAAGTCTTGAAGTACAAACTACAAAGACTTCTTGTTTGGATGGGGACGACTGACGAGTTTGAATAACTTAAGAGAAAAGGGTCGCAATCGAAATTAGACAAGAAATTAGTCCTCAAAAAGTAAATTCTGAAGTTGAAGCTCCAATGTCTTTGTTCAAAGACTTTATTTAGATGTAAAGTTATGTCTTGTAACCACCAAACAGCTCCTTTTCATCTACACTCCCAATTTTTTTAACATCTATGTTTTGCATTGCCTTTGACTTGTCTTTCTCTCTCCAACTTCTCTCCTTCAACATAAAGCCAAATCCTAAATCCAAATCCCTTAAACCGAACCGAATTAAACCGAAGCTGTTGAACTATCGCAAAATTTCAGATCTTACTAATCATAAACATGTGACGTTTAATTCATTTTAAGAGTTTCATGATTTGCACTGAATGGTATTCCGAGTCCACCGGAAAAAAACTTTTCCTACAAGTAGAAAAAGGATAACCCCATAAATCCAAATAACCTAACCGATCAAACATATACCAATATAAACCAAAACAAGATTCAGATTCATCGGTTTAGTAATCGAAGTAATGTACTAATGTGTAATATTGATTCCACCACCAGCTTAGAGATTCGAACCAAAAACCGAATAGCGCATAACCGAGAAAACCCAAAGCTTCCTAACAAATACATAAAACCGTGGTGTTTCTAATTCTAACCAACACACGTTTCCTTTTTATTCACAAGAAACATCAGAGTTATGATCTGCCATTAATAACCTAAACACAAAGCAAGGTTAGGTAAATGATATGGACCCCTAATGAATAATCATACAATACATAACAACGTAAGATCCAGTTTCCCTCTTCGAACATCCATCTCCTTTCAGACAAAAACCATACAAAGACATAATAAACAAAGAAACAGAGGAGAAACAGAGAGATGCAGTTACATATATCTCCGAGCTTGAGACATGTGACTGTGGTCACAGGGAAAGGATTGAGAGAGTTCATAAAAGTTAAGGTTGGTTCTAGAAGATTCTCTTATCAAATGGTGTTTTACTCTCTACTCTTCTTCACTTTTCTTCTCCGATTCGTCTTTGTTCTCTCCACCGTTGATACTATCGACGGCGATCCCTCTCCTTGCTCCTCTCTTGGTACGTTTCTTTCTTCTTCTAACTTCCCTCATTTTCTTTTTCTTTTTTAAATCCGGAAATTATGTAAAATAGTGAACTCTTGATTTCGATTTCTTCGACAAAACATTCGATTCTCACTAAAAAAAAAACATATGAGAAAAAATAGCAATATAATTTATACTAAAAGCATTTTACTTTTTATGTGTATATACATGCACAATTATGAGAAATAAATATATTATCTTCTAGTTCATGTAAAACAATAATCTAAACGAAGAAGTTGAATAATTACTAGAGATTTACGCTCAAAAGTGAATAAATCCAAGAGCTGGTCGGTTTGTTTCACGTTGATTTTGTAGTATTATGTTCAAGCTTAATTAAATATTTAAAGACATTTCATGTTAAAGAGATAAACTTACTTATTAATCATAATAACACATAGTTTTAACATTTGACAAAAAAAATTAACCATTTTAATTTACAGCTTGCTTGGGGAAAAGACTAAAGCCAAAGCTTTTAGGAAGAAGGGTTGATTCTGGTGTAAGTCCTCTCTAACTTCAGTTTCAGATTATTGAGCGCATTTATTTTTACTATGGTGAAACAGAGTGGTGAAAAGTTAAGTTTTTGGTTATTTCTAGAATGTTCCAGAAGCTATGTACCAAGTTTTAGAACAGCCTTTAAGCGAACAAGAACTCAAAGGAAGATCAGATATACCTCAAACACTTCAAGATTTCATGTCTGAAGTCAAAAGAAGCAAATCAGACGCAAGAGAATTTGCTCAAAAGCTAAAAGAAATGGTGACATTGATGGAACAGAGAACAAGAACGGCTAAGATTCAAGAGTATTTATATCGACATGTCGCATCAAGCAGCATACCGAAACAACTTCACTGTTTAGCTCTTAAACTAGCCAACGAACACTCGATAAACGCAGCGGCGCGTCTCCAGCTTCCAGAAGCTGAGCTTGTCCCTATGTTGGTAGACAACAACTACTTTCACTTTGTCTTGGCTTCAGACAATATTCTTGCAGCTTCGGTTGTGGCTAAGTCGTTGGTTCAAAATGCTTTAAGACCTCATAAGATCGTTCTTCACATCATAACGGATAGGAAAACTTATTTCCCAATGCAAGCTTGGTTCTCATTGCATCCTCTGTCTCCAGCAATAATTGAGGTCAAGGCTTTGCATCATTTCGATTGGTTATCGAAAGGTAAAGTACCCGTTTTGGAAGCTATGGAGAAAGATCAGAGAGTGAGGTCTCAATTCAGAGGTGGATCATCGGTTATTGTGGCTAATAACAAAGAGAACCCGGTTGTTGTTGCTGCTAAGTTACAAGCTCTCAGCCCTAAATACAACTCCTTGATGAATCACATCCGTATTCATCTACCAGAGGTAAGTTTGATCTGTGACTAGTGAAGAATACTCAACAGCATTAGACCCGAAACCTATAACAGTCTTTGCTTTTTTCTGCAGTTGTTTCCAAGCTTAAACAAGGTTGTGTTTCTAGACGATGACATTGTGATCCAAACTGATCTTTCACCTCTTTGGGACATTGACATGAATGGAAAAGTAAATGGAGCAGTGGAAACATGTAGAGGAGAAGACAAGTTTGTGATGTCAAAGAAGTTCAAGAGTTACCTCAACTTCTCGAATCCGACAATTGCCAAAAACTTCAATCCAGAGGAATGTGCATGGGCTTATGGAATGAATGTTTTCGACCTAGCGGCTTGGAGGAGGACTAACATAAGCTCCACTTACTATCATTGGCTTGACGAGGTAAAAGGAAACCACTAACTACCCAACAATCACTATCAAGCAATAATCATCTTAACTCAAAACTATTTACATGTATGTGTTGCAGAACTTAAAATCAGACCTGAGTTTGTGGCAGCTGGGAACTTTGCCTCCTGGGCTGATTGCTTTCCACGGTCATGTCCAAACCATAGATCCGTTCTGGCATATGCTTGGTCTCGGATACCAAGAGACCACGAGCTATGCCGATGCTGAAAGTGCCGCTGTTGTTCATTTCAATGGAAGAGCTAAGCCTTGGCTGGATATAGCATTTCCTCATCTACGTCCTCTCTGGGCTAAGTATCTTGATTCTTCTGACAGATTTATCAAGAGCTGTCACATTAGAGCATCATGATAACACAAACCAAGACCATTTTCTACATTGGCACCCAGAGAGGAGATTCACAGATCAAGATATAGGAGCAAACTTTTCTGCAGTGGAGTTTTCACTTCTCTACCGGATCATGTTTTGCGGTCTCTCCTGTTTCTAATTTTTTGTACTTTCAAACTCTTATGGCGAGGAAGTAACCACATTCTATGTATTAATGTAAGAACACATAAAGTGAGAGACGATCTGCCAAACTCTACTTAAATTTACATGTGAATAGATAACATTGCGCGAAGCAATTGGAGTTTACAATGTCATATCATTGTTCAACAGATAACAGTTACGATGATAACACGACAAAGCAAAAGGATAAGACTAAGAAAGCCGAGAAAGAGAGGAGAGCAAAACAAATGGAGACTTTTCTTTTAAGCGGAAGCAAGAAGCAAACCGGTTGATGATTTTTCTTGATTAAGCAACAGGAGGACGAAGGACATGATCCTGAGAAGTATCGACTGAAGCAGGAGGCATGAACTGCCACATGGCAACTCCTGGGTAACTGATGATTGGCACCATCTTGTTTCCAGGAGCTTGGCCTTGCGCTGAAGCAAAAGCAGTAGGCATCATAGGTGGGGCTGGGAAAAAACTTGGTTGAGGAGCATTCATGGCTTTCAGCTGCTGCTCCAGCTTTTCTTTCTCTGTCTTCAGCCTCTGTTTCTCATCTCGCAGCTCGTTTTTCTCAGTCTGATTGACATAAACCGGAAACTAGTAAGCATTCGATGATTTTATGGGGATAAAGGAGGATTCAAATTTCACCTTTAACTCTTTGATTTTGTCCTGAAGACTTGAATTGGAGTCCTTCAGCTTCTGGGCCTCGCCCCGTAGCTGTGTCACCATGCGGACAGCATCAACCAAGATAGCAGCCTTGTCTGTTTTGGGAGGATTTCCAGGCTCCAAAATTGCACCCAATTCCATAAACCTGTTATTTATTTAAAAGGCGATCATTTTAGTACCTACTAAAGAGTAAAGGAAGGATATACAAAATTGTTAAAACTTACTTGTCATTCAACCTGTCCCGTCGCTGCTTCTCTCTACATGCTTTCGAGCTAGTGGCAGAGGATGATTCACATCTCCCCCTGAGACATGGAATGAACAAGATTATTTTTTCTGATACCTTGTCAAGCCCAAAATATGTCAAGCGAGCCAATACAGATCCCCACAACAAAAGAACCATAAACAATTCCATAGCGATTTCTCAAAGTTATAGATTCTGAAAGTTGCTATAGTTTCCTGGTTCAGTAAGTCTTTTGAATTAAAGGTGTGTCACAAAGAGTTTAACATAAAAAGCTTACCTCTTTTTGGATCCAGGTTCTTTGCTAGCTTCTGAGTTTCCAGCCGAGCCATCAACTCCAGCACTGAACCAACAAGAAATACATCGAACCAACTAAGTATTACATCTATACTCAATCATGTAGCAACTTACAACTACTCACTTCCAAGGAAGCAGATTAATTAGTTAACATTGACATGCTAAGGTCAAACCATCCACTCATATGTGAAAGCACTATCCATGAAAAAGGAATCTAATTCCCACCTAACAAGAAGTGATATATGATCAATCAATTCCCGAATCAAGTAACATGTCAGAAGTTACACTAAAAACATGTCAGGCACACACAGTTGACTTTAGATAAACAAACCTAAATCCTCTCCTGAGGCCAAACTTCCTAACTTAACATATCATTTCACCCACTCTAAAGATATCTACACAAGCTAAAAGAACCCAAATTTAAGCATAGAAACCAATTCAAATGAATAAGAACTCAGTTTCTTCTCTATAACTTACTCAAACAATCACACAAGCTTAAAATCACAAAGTTCGTTACTTTAACAAAATTAGCCCTTCCCTTGATTTAACGATACACCTTCGCATACCAGAAAAAACCCACATAAAATTATTCAAGCAATCACACTGATTTCACTCAAATCAATTTGAATTTCTTAAAAACCAGATCGGAACCCTAATTTGAAGCACTTAAGAGAGAAAGGGGAAGTAAGAAGAAAAACCTGGAGTTAGAAGAAACACCAATAGGTTGCTGAACAGGCCAAGAGAAACCAGGACCTTGGATTGTGAAACTTCCGTAATCAGCATCGATCAAGTCACAAATCCAATTAGCGTTTTCGGGTGACACCATCTCCGGAAACTTCCACCGGTGAAAAAGGGGGAAAAATAAAAACGGAGAGTTTTTTTTTTGTTGAACTCCCGGGAAATTGAATGTTCCCGGCGGCGATCAGAGAGATCGAAAGGAGGGGGAGATTTAAGCCAAATCGATTTCTGCCGTTGGTGGAAGGAACACCCAAAGAAGAAGAGAAGAAGAAAACTGTTGGAGGAGACGAATTGGGGAATCTTGGAATCCAGAGAAATTAGAGTGGTTTTCACGCGCACTCTTCCTTTTTTTTTGGGCTTTCCAAGGCCCATCATACCAAGGGTTTTTATTTTATTTGTTAGTTTATTTTTAATTCATTTTACGTGTTTTTATTTTATTTTATGTGTTACATCATCATATATATATTAAATCAAATATCAATACATTTTACAACAAACTTAACTAATCAGGGCATTAACCTAGTGAATTCTCTAATTCGAATTTTAAAGTATGTGGTTTGTGTGTGAGTTAAAGAGTAAAATAAAAATCAACATTTCATAAACGGTCAAAATTTTCATATGTTTTGGATTAAATTCCAAAACAAATAGTCAAATATAATCCATACGTTTTAAATTTTTTTTAATAATTTCAATTTTTAAGTAAATATGCACTAGAAAGACAAAATTTGTCCATTAACAATCTTTTTGTTTTTTTAAATCAAAATCGGTATAGTGGCAAGTATTCATGTTTTCTAACAAAAGAGAATGGATTTTTCTTTTTGTGTGTGTCGACTATCTTAGCAATAATAAGTAAGAAGCACGAATCTAAAGACCTATCAATCTAACACCACTAAAGCTGGTTTTGATTAATTTGTTTGTTTCAATATTCTTTGGTTTTAGTAGTATGTGTTTTCTATTTGTCCGTTTAGCTTTTAACAAATTAAATTGATAAAGAAAACTTGTGACCATGTTCGTTGGAACGAACCGATAATATTCGAGAACATGGTTGGAATGGTCGTTTGGTCGTGATCTAGGAGATTATACATTCTTCTGCTTCCTCCCGTACATACATGAAAATTTCCAATAATACTTTACGTATTAGCACATTTGATAAACAATAATATATCATACACATAGATACGAACTTTTTTTTTTTTTTAAGATACACACTAAAAGTATAAACTTCTCAACTAGCATTGAGACCATTTATTCGTTTCAACTTTTTAACATAATAAGATAAGATGCCCATCGACATCTCAGGTTCAAAATCCAAAATTTAACAATATATGGGTAATTTAATTAAGAACGGTAGTTCCAAGAAATAGAAAGAAAAAAAATAGAAGAATCTTTTATGTACGATATATAATCTTTAATATCTTCCCCAAATTATATAATAGCACCTCTTTCTTTTTAAAACCAGTACTCAAATTATACGCGTCAACTTATTTTCTTCCAAGAATATAACGAAACCCAAATTGATAAATAAATAGATTTATCAACTATTGATTAGGAATATCCACTCATACTGTGAGGTATATTCTCTTGTTTTGTACTAAATTATATTTTTATAGTTCTTGTTTTCTTGTTATCTTCTATATTTCTATTTTATAAAATATAAAGGAGATTATCAATTATTATTATTTTTTTCATAGGAGATTATCATTTTCTTCTTGTTATACTCTTCACTACTATTATTTGAAATTATGATCGGCTAAGCCAGTTGCTTTTAGTTTGATTAATGAATGCAGAAGCGGCATTATGGATCAACTTGACTATTTGGAGTACAATATTTTGAAACAAATGTTAATAAACAAGTAATTACACAAATATTTTAAAGTTTGACTTGTTCTTTTCCCAAGTTCCGTGAAGGCATGAATTTTGCCATGATTTCAGATGTTATTTAGTTTACCTTATCTCAATATTTAGAAGAAATTCAACAGGAGTTGACTAAATCATATAATATTTGTAGGCTATATTCGTTCGATGTTCTAGAAAATACAATGATTACGTGTGAAATCTGGTAAGAACAATAGTTATCTGGTTTAGTAGTGAAATATCAAATGACCAATATAATAGTGAGATGGTGGAACATATGAAATACTATAATTGAATTAACGTTTACATGTACCGATAATGAACTATGAAAAGTTATTTTTTCGAAGTGATATTTATGTGACGAACCAGATTTATCAAACATACGAGCGTAATGCATTAATCATATGGCAAAATCATTTTTGGAAGAAAAAAAATGACATATGATCCATGATTTCAAATATTTTTGGTAAGTTGTTGCAGAATTATATATATATATTACTCCAGTGTCCAACAAAACAAGATTATAGTTATAGGGAAAATAGAGTATGACCCTATCACAATTGTTTTTACAATTGACACACCACATTCAAGTCAAATTGAATCTAATGATTCTTATATCAACATCTTGATTTTATCTGGTGTACATGTAGCTCAATTTAACTATACGAAATCTGTAACAACCTAAATAGAAAACAAACATTTATCTAGAACCAGCTAATCAAGTGGGGTTTCAAGTTGATCAATGGAATACATTGTTCCTCGGAGTGGGCAAAAAATGCCGTCATGTCCCATTCTGTTATGTGTTATTTCCATTTCCAAATTTGCTTCATATATGATATATATGATTACACCTTGATTGAAAGAAAAAGGAAAGATAAATGGTATATCGACTTTTTGGCTTGCATGTGACAATTTGGTTCATACCTATTGTCTGGAAACCATTTGATCTTACCGTCGGTCTATATATCCTATCTCCTTTATTATTGTTGTTCAAAAATGCGTTTAGTATTGTTGATTTAAACTTTGAATTTGCTAAACTATTCATTTCTGTAACTACTTGATCTACTGAATGGAAACAAGATTTTGCACACAAAAAAAAGTATACCACTTTTTCATGGTTTGAAAAAATGATCCAGTATTCTTACTATTTATAGTATTAGTCAATTTTCACGTTTTTATGTTTTCGAAAAGTACTAAATATTACAAGCATATTAAAATATAACTAACATTAGTTTTTAGTGTTTTATTAATTATTATCTTTCATTCATATTTCTATACGATATTGAATCTGACCAAACATAAACAATCATTCATATATCAATTTCGTAACCAAAACACTACTACCATTATGCTTCTAGGCCTGGTGATTGGTCACAGAAACGAGAAGTAAATATTTTGAATCCCAGAAGATGAATATGAATCCGAACATCAACAAGCAAAATCCTACTTATGATCCAAAAGAAAAAGAATTACATAAACAACAGATAATAAAATGCTAAACCAAACTATACAAATTACAACAAAAGGTCTTCATGTTTTCTTGTTAGAATCATCCCATCCTTCTTCATCAAGTTGTGACCATATTAAGTACATTCATATAATTAACTTTGAAATGAAGCTTTTAGCTTCAAACTTCAAATCCATCTCTCTTTTCTTTCCCTCATCCAAGGCTCAACCGATTTTCCAATGGTTTGATGTTAGTCTGCCTACGTGGTGTTCCAATCTCGCAAGCATTCACTCTCGCTGCGAATCTAAGAGAGCAGAGAGACTCACCGGTTGAAGAAGATTCCGGTGCAATGTTCACAAACATTAGCGTCTTTGCGTCACCGCCTAAGCAAGGCTGAATTAAAAATCAAACATAGTTTTTATTATGATGCCACAAATCAAGAAACAAAAGTTTTGAAAGATGTTTTTACGGTTTGGTTTGGTACCTGGAGAAGATATGTGAGCTTTGAGTTTCGGAATGGTACATGATCTTCTTTCTTTGCTAAGGCGAATATGACATCGCCTAGCGACGACAAACTTTTGTTGATTGCCTGAAGAAAGAATGAAAGTTTAAGAGACTAAAAATTGCAAGAAACCATAATCATGTTTTATGTTTCTATCAAACGTACTTGAGTTTCTTTAAGTCTATCTCCGGTTGATCCACTCTTCGATAAACGCTCACTCCCCGCAAGATCAATCAGGTTCAAGACACCTTGTACTTGTTGCTCAGTGCTCTGTAAGAAAGAAAAAAGCCAGTTTGGTTTATCACACAAAACAAACATTCTGTAAGAAGAAAGACGGTTTGGTTAGTACCTCGTTAACACCAGAGATTCTTAGCGTGAAAACAAAATGGCTTCTGGAAGATTGCTCGTTCATCTGAGTCTTCCCTACAGACCTGAAGAAGAAAGAAAACAACTTTCAACTGTCAGAAAGATTCATCGAAAATCTTGATGGCCATTTAGTTCAGTCAAATTGAAACGGGTTTCAGCTATATTGCCTGTTACGAGCAGCATGATCTAAGAGGAATGAAACCTCCCGAGAGCTTTTAACATCCAAAATAGTAAGCTCAGCGACATGCGTGTTTCCACTAGCATCATGTTTAATAGCATGTTTCTGTGGAGAAACACCACTGTCTGTTCTTACTGCTTCTTTGTTTGTTGACAGGAGATCTCGGATCGTTTCATTGTATATTTCTAACATGGATACCTATACATATGATACAAAACTAGGAGGATTATACATATATTCTAATCACAAGGATATATCTTACTTAGTGCTACTTAAAAGAGAGAGGACTACAAAAATACCTGCAGTTCGTATTTCCAACCCTGAGATCGAAGAGACTGCCTCGTCTCAAATATTTGCTCCAAACATCGCGGGATCAGACCTTTTTCCTCGACGTTTCCTGGCCTACCCATCATGGTGTAAGTTTTTCCCGATCCAGTTTGTCCATATGCAAAAATGCACACCTATAAAATGGATTCTATCAGCTTAGTTATTCCAACAAACAGTGAAACGCACATAGTACTTTTTGCCATTTGCAGATTTAGTTACCTTGTAACCATCGAGAGCACTTTGAACAAGTTGAGAAATCTCAGTGAAGACATCTTCTTGTGATGCAGTCGGCGCAAAAACCTTATCAAATGTGAAAGCATGCTTTTGCGCTGTCCATAGCAAAAACACATCAACTGTTAATAAATGTGTCATTTCTGCAAGAACCACATTTCCACAGAAGTTTATGTTACATACCATTTTGCATCAAGTCAATACCACGGCCAAGTGCTTCTAGGGATGTCGGGTAAGAAATAGTTTTTCCCTCATCTCCATTGTTCTCACCCGGCAATAGAGGTCTAACTCTACAGAACACACGTATGTTACCTTTCAGTTCCTGCAACATGAGAAGATATCAGTCAAGCTTACACAAAGGGGAAGAAACAAATGTGGCAGAGGTGAGTTAAGCAGATTATACAAGAATGGTATTGTGCAACTTCTTCCGTAGTTTTTCTCCTTCAACGAGTTTAAGTTCTGCTTCTTCTACGCGACTTTTCAGATCGATAATGCTTTGCTTCTGGTCTTCATACTCATTCATTTTCTCAAAGGTAGATAGATCAGACACCTAGACCATAAACAATCAAGAATGGTATCAAGAACTTGTGAAATCTAGTAAAGTCATTTGTTGTATGTGTAACTCAAAAATGTGATGAAACCTGCAGTCTCCTCTCAGAGTTTACTAGTCGATCCTGCAACTGTCGTATCTGGGTACTCTGGGACGAACATGTAGTCTGGACCAAAATAATTTACATTATCTTAAGAGAAATTAATTTGACAGAGAATTCCTTTGAAAGAAGTTATAAAAGGATAGGAAACCTCAAGCTCGGTTATGGCGTCTTTGAAGTCATTGTACTTGGTTGCCTCGGTTTGTAAGGTTTTAACTTCCACTAAATGGCGATCACGGTCATCTTTGACTTGCTGAAGCTCTACCTTGAGACTCGCAATTTCATTTACCAATTCACCTTTCTGCTTCATGATATCTTCTTGAGAAGCCTAGCAAGAAAAAAAAACAAGACACCAAATCACATTCTGACCAAAACTATAAACATTTACTACTATTGATAGAGCATCAATCACCTTAGAAGCAGCAAGTTGTTCCTGTAATGCTGAAAACTGACCCTTCAAGTTGCCAATATTTTCAATAATGGCAGTCCGTTCTTTCTCACCGCGTTTTATAGTCTCGTGAGCTTCATCAAGATCACCTTGTAGCTTGCTGTTATACAGCTGCAAGCTTGAGTTATACTCTTGCAACAGTTTGTACATGTCATTCACGGATTGTATCTGAACAAAACCCAAAAAACGAACATTGGTTAAAGCTAAGTAGTATCCATTTCTCATTTCAGATCCTTTAAGTTTTCTCACCCTCTGGTTAGCCGTTTGAAGATCTCCTTGTGCTTTTCCTAGCTCTTCTGTGAGACCAGCTTGTGCCTTTTCAACAGAAAGTCTTGCTTCTTTCTCTTTTCCAAGAGAATCATTCGCCGCCTAAAGCAAAACAAACCGAATTAAGACTTACAAATATGTATCAGACACAAGTAACTTAACTAGAATGAACCGCTTCTTACCAACTTCTCCGTTTGTTCCCTGGCAAGTTGAACTTGAACAGATTCAAAGTTTTTCCTCAGCTCTTCAATTATCATATTCAGCTCCTCTTCTTTGTTTTTCAAACTAACCTCTGTCATCAAATTGCACAAAGTTCAAAAACTGCTAACGAAAAAATCAACAACTAAACTTTAATGTGTCAACGCACCCATGTCAACACAATGCTTCTCATTCAATTCCAATGCGTTCTTCAACTTCTCTTGCTCAAAAGCATAATCCAACTCAAGTTCTTGAAACCATCTAATGCAAAGTCTAAGTCTTTTTATATAATCCATCATATTCTCGCATCTCTCCTGCAAAATCAACATTCAAATTCAAACCAAAAGACCAAAAACACATAAACAAAGTCCTTTAATGCTTATCAAATAGACAAAACTATTTTGGTCCCACAAATTGTCTTATAACAACAATCAAATCTTCAAAAAAAAAAACACACAACAGATCCAACGATAAAAGCCAGTAAAGCTAACTGAAATTAAAAGCTCCAGATTCTACCACAAAGATCAATCAACACACATAAACAATGTCTTCAATGCTATTGCCTAAATATAAAGGTCCCACAAATTGTCTTATAAACAACAACAATCAAATCTTCTTCTTCAGAAAAAAAAAACACAACGGATCCAACGAGAAAAGCCAGTAAAAAAGCTACTTAAAATTCAAAACTTCACCAACTAAACTAAAACACAAGAAGAATTTTAGATTCAGGTAAAAAAAATAAAAAGTTGATAAATTTAATGAGGTGGGTGAAAAAGTAGAAACCTTGTAGTTGAATTTGCTCTTGTACTTGATTCGTTCATTAAGAAGAGTTTCAACGTCTTCTCTTGTGAACTCAACAGGACCATATTCAGATCCGGTTGTACTCGCCGGAGCACTGTTCGGCGTCAGATCTTTTGACCCATTAGTCACCGGAAAAGCTGACCGGATTCTTCCATTGTTTGCCATCGCCCCCACCATAACAGAACAAAATTGTTCTCTTCTTGTTACCTTAAATTACTTCAAATTTCTCTCTCAATCTGCAAAAAAGGTTTGTTTTTTTCTCTCTTAGAGATCTTTCAGAGAAATAGATAAATTGAGAAATAGATTAAATGAGAGAAAAAACGGAAGGAAACCCGTGAAGATGAAGTTTTTAAATAAGTAACAAAAACAGAGCATTTTTAAGAAGAGAGAATTAGACCTAAAGATTGAAACTTTAAGAGGTAAAGGAAACTCAGTGAATGAAGAATGTGGATTTCAAAACATGCCCAGATTTGTGAGAGAAGTATAGAGAGAGTGGAAGAAGACGAAAAAGAGGACCTTTGGCATTTAAGAGAGATTGTGTCGTTTGTACGAAGAAGGATTTGGGTTTTAGAAATGGAGGCACGTTTCAGTTTTTGTTGCTCTCGTCGTCTCTTGGTGTTGCTTGGCTACTTATTTTTCTATATTTGTTGTTTGAATGTTCAGAGAGAGAGATGAACGTGGGGCCGTTGATTGGATCTGAAGTCACCGAGGTAATGAAATCACAGCCGTTGCTTTATTAAGCAGCAAAGTAATTAGAAGAAAGGTTTAATGTTAGGGGCAGTGGGGGTAATGTCAGTGGACTTATTATGACTTTAATCCATACACCAAAAATAGAAATCAATATTATTTTTACACAATATAAATTTAGTTTAAGGAGAACATCCTTTAAACCATACAAGGTATATATATTTATCATCTATAAATTATATACGAGTTTCAACTTAGATAACATTTTACCGTAAAAAATCGTTTACTGAATATTATAAGCATGATTTTATAAATAATAATGGGTTCATGAGATTGTGAATATCAATATTACTATAAAATGTATAACGAAAAAGCTAGTAAAAATCATATTCATGAAATCACCAAAAACTCTATATTAATGAAAATAGTTATTTGTGTTCTTGAAAATAAAAACTTACCATTTTTTTGTTTTATTATACAAACGTACCACCATATTTTAAAATTCTAAAATCCTAAAAATATATATGAAAGTGGTAAAAATTCTTTGTAATATTTTTGAACATAAATAATTTGTGTTTGTAAAAAAAAAAAAAAAAATTAAAATTAGATGAACATATAATGGCCCATATTTTAAGATGGAATCTTCTTGTTTGGTTTTCAACACAGATGTAAATTAAAATATCTAACCATAGGTTGTATCGGTAATCTCACAGATTTATTAACATGCGAAATTTAATAAACTAATAACGTTTAATAAAATAATTATGAAAAGCTAACTATAACGTGTCGGTAAAATGAGTTACGTCAGCATTTTAAGACGAGAGATTCTTTTCAGAAAAAGTGGATATTTTATCTTACCGAAGTTACCCTTAGCATCAATCCAGACATTGTTCAAAGCAGTCACGTTTCTGGTTTAAAAAGGTATGGGCTAAAATTGTCCGAATGAAAAATTGTCTTTTGTCGTGTAATTCTTAGATTCTGTCTCATACCCTGACGAGTTGTCAAATTTCATGTGAAAGAAACAATGTTAAATCTAATGGTCCGAGCTGAATTAGCCGTTGAAATATCGTCGTTGATGTGGTTTGTGTTATGGACGATTACATTCACATTGTTGAAACATTAAGTTAGTGAATTAAAATGGCTAAACTTATTATCTAATTCTTGCTATTTATAGCATTGAATACGATTAACCGTATTTTGAGTTACATTTTGGGGATAAAGCTTTTTTATTTATGTTTTGTCAGAAAAAAAATGTATAATGTACATGCAGTTTTCTTTATATATGACCCCAATAAAAGGTTGAGATTAGTGATTGGTGACATAGAGACATTAATAAGTGCACATTCTAGACGCATTAAACATCTTTCAGCTTTACGTACTCTAAATTTATTCCCAAATTGGATCATGCAACAAACAAAAAATAAATAACATTTTATTATATTTTCATGATTGGAAACTTTGTGATTCACCTTGTAACCGTTTTGTAAATAAATTTGTGATTATTGAGATGGGTTTTGAACTTTAAGCATATATTGAAATATATAAATACAAATTATGTCTGGATAAAGCAAAAACTACTTTATGCAAAGGTGATTAATTAGGCGATGCAAGGATCATGCCAAATTTGATTTAGTCAAACTAAAGGATAAAATTAGGATTAAGTATTATGAATTAAACAAATGTATTGGACTATGGGTTTTTCGAAAAATCGTGGCGTCGAATATCAAATTGAACAAGTCTAGAATTCCGAGTTAACAAAGTAGTATAATACATAGATATAAACGCGCAATTTCATAGTTTATTGTCATAGTTTTTATGATTTGTGGTCCGCATGTAGCTTATATCTGAACTTTTATTGTTAGACGAAGTGGTCTCTGTTGGAATTTTAAATTGATTAATTAAAAGGACAAGTTAATTAAACTCCGAAACCTATTTCTGAGCTATCTTAAATATTCTTATAAATGGAGTTGATATTAAAAGAATTTCAAAAAAAAAACTATGAAAACTTTAGAAGAGTACGTTAAACTATTGAAACTTGATATGGCTGCGACTCAAAGTTATGATAAGTCAGTCATACAGATTGTTTGTAAAGAATCAAAACATTAATTCACACGTCGTAAGTTTAATCTCATGACCACAAAAACATGTATAATGAATCTGTTTTCTCCTTAGTTTAAGAATTTGTTTCATATAATGTTAGTCCCTCAATTGCGTGAAATGGGTGCCAAGTATTTCTATCTTTCTTTTTAACCTTTTTCTTTGCAACTTTATTGAAACGTGAATTAGTTCATTGGAGACTTCAGCGTTAAGCCATGGTTATTTACTCCCCCTCATCCAACTAAATTAAAATATCTAGTACTAAAATCAATTTGGAATTTGATACACCATCATTTCAAATTATTTATCTTGCAGAATCTAAAATAAAGCAGCCGTTAAAAAGAAAAAAAAATGCAGAATGTACTATATAATGAGATATAATTCAACAAAATTTTATAAACAGACTATCCAACCTATAAAGTACAAAATGTCTCAAAAACAAACAGTACCCATAATCTATAATTTCTTACATACTTGAAACTGTAGTAATCAATATATTCAAAATATAGGTGTAGAAACCTTTAATCTATTGACCAACTTCTAGATAGTGATCTTTAGACAATTATCATTTTCTTCAAATGATTTTTTTCTATATAAAAATAGATGTTGAGGGAATGCACCAAACACTTCCCATGAAGAAAAAGTTGTTGCCATATCTATTTTTTATTTATGGTAGCGAGCTCCATAGTTTTCATCTTAAGTCATATTCTCACATCAAACTTAGACCTACTTCTTCTGTTAAAAGAATAGTTTAATTAATACTGTTTTGTTACATAATTGGTAAATATAATTATTTTTATTCACCTAATCGGTAAATCGACCTCACACATCTATTATAAAGAAAAGGTATAATTGGGTCATTGCGTTAGGCATCATTGATGTAAGAGGGATCAACTGCTAATAAAGGTGAAAAATAAAAATAGATGCCACTGGAAAGAACGTTCAGGTTTCATCCAAAAAAAAGAATGTTCAGATCTGGGATGGTATAATATAAATTTTCATATATATATTTCTTAAGTTTAGCTCCATTGTTCTGATCTGCCCAAACACTTCATGCTTTGATTTAGATTCGATGACTTTCCACAAGACTACAAGTAGCTAGCTAGTAGTTATTGGTATGAGATCGACAATTATTCGTTTAGGATTTTGTTTTATGTTCGAGCCGAGAATGAAAAATGCCGATGAAGATTTGAATGTAGTCACATTTTTGTGGAAACAAGGGATACAATACATGATGCGAATTACTTCAATTGGTGATGACAAACCAACGTATACTATGTCAAACTAACTTTTACAAGATAATATTTCAAGAGGATTTTCAGTATATATAAAGCAAGAAGTTAGAATCCTATGACAATACATTAATGTTGTCTAACCAAAGAGAATGTACTTTTGTGACATATGGAGTTCATATGTTGCGTCGGTTACATTGGTGATGACTCATGACTATTCTACCTTAGTGTCCATCACATAAAATTCTGTGATAATAAAATGAACAAAAAAAAGAAAAAGAAAAAAACTCTAAAGTCTAAACTTAATACTTCGATTAGAACTTGTTTGTGGAGCTAATCTTAGGGATTCAGATCTCTTAGAAAGAGTAGTCGTCGTTGTTTGAGAGGAAAGCTTTGGAGTTTTTGGTGTCGGCGTCACCGGGGTGCTCGAGACCATGGACGTAGCACCACCGGTCGCTTCTCTAGTCGTACTAGCTGCAGTTCCATTGGCCACTAATCATAATTTTATATGCTACAGACTATAGCCTATAGATACACCAAATCACCCACTTCGTCCAATTTTTATTCAATCCTAGTCGTCTTAATAGAGCATCTATGAAAGTTCTATTTGACATAAATCACATGATCATAAGTCTTTCTCATGTCTTTTTGGTAATGAATTTATTATTACATGGCCTTAACTTTTTTCTTTCTTTTAACATGACATTGGTTTGAAGCCCACGAAACAATTCATGGGAGATGATAATATTCCCCAAAACCACACGCCAGACAATGACCCTATTGAGTCTGATATTACATTCGAAAACACACATTTTTGAGTCTGAATTAATCTTCACTAGTGAAATCAGTGCAATTTTCTAATATATATACACTAAAAAACCTGCATAAAAGTGTGTAATATCAATAAATCATTTGTTTATAATCGATATGTTATATTTGATATATTTTATAGTATGTATATATAACATATCATTCATCCATTGTGTCTCTACCACAGAATTTCATATCTATAATAATAGTTAACTAAAGAAAACAAAATTACGAAAAGAATCTAAAGTTAAAACTCGTCAAGGCGACATGATCAGATTAAAACTTGTTCTTAGAATTTATCTTAGGGATTCGGATCTCTAAGAAAGAGTAATCGTCGTTGTTAGAGAGGAAAGCTTCAGAGTATTTGGCGTCGGCATCGCTAGGAAGCTCGAGACGGCGGACATAGCCATGTTCCCACCACCGGCCGCTTCTCCAGTCACTGTTGGTCGCCGCTTTCTTGTTGCTGTTCCATTGGCCACTAATCTCCATCACTCTTCCGTTAATGTCCACGTACACCTGCACGTTATTTTTCCCCACCACTAACATACAAGTACCAAAAATTTAATCAGTTTTTTTTTTCCTTATTTTATACCATTTTAAAAGATACATTATTATTTGAAAATTTTGCGAACCATTTCATCTTTCTCGTTACCATCATTATAACTAGTGTCCAATTCAAGTTGTGGTTCGATCATTTTGATATTTAAAGTAAAATTGACAAAAGAAATCCTAAATTTGAATGAGTTACGTTTTGAGATTGGTTCACGTTCACTTTTAAAGAAACTTAGGTTCTGTTCATATTTGTACTATATCAACCATTCATCAGTTCACATATTCAGTTTTGATCGTTATGATGTATAACAAATCATTTGAACGAAGATTTAGTTTTCTTTTTTAAAGTTCGATCTATTGTATTTTTATTTTTTACTAAAGCAGAAATAAACGTTTCCGAATGAAAATAAATAAGAGAATTGTGGTGTAAGAAAGACGTACGCACCGGGGATATCGGATTTAAGGACATAAGCTTGATCCGTCTGAGACCAATCGACTCTACACTGTCCTAAGCTCCTAAGGCTCGCCAGCAAAACCTCAGCTTCAAATTCCCACAACGGAAAGGCGTCTGACGGATCAAAGTACTTCCCGAACAAAAACGGGCTAAAAAGAGACCCCTCACCGAACACAGCCTTCTCCGAGCCTCCTCCCCCGCTCAAGAACCTTCGGAAAACATCATCGCCGAGCGGTACGCTCCACTTTCCCGGCGTCTTGTCATCAGTGTGGATCTCTAGTTTGAGGCTTCCACTACTACTCGTCATGAGAGAAATTGAGACGAATGAAAAAAGGAAAGTGGTTGATTGTGTGTGTGAGTTTTGGAATCAAGGTTTGTTCTTATAGTATAATTTTGAGATAGCTAATAAAAAAAATGATACAAATATTTTGATTTTAATGGGGATATAAAAAGAATGTTTATTCTTTTGTTTTTTTGTGGAGGTATATTTGCAGCATATGTAAAATATATATACTTATAGATTGACATGATAGGTGCAAAGTAGATTAAAGAAGAAAAATTAAACGAAGATTATGGAAAAATAGTGGGTGCTGAAAATTATTTGATGATAAGAGAAAAAGTTGGGAGAGATTCTTATTTCTTTGTGACTATACTTTAGCATGCTTTAAGTAAAGAGAGGAATATGTTCTTTTGACGTAGAAATTGCTCGAAGGGTCACAAAGAAATGTGTCTTATTTGCTTTGAGCCATACCATTTCGATTCTTCATCTTGTACTATTTTGATAACTGATACCCCCTCCATATCATCAATAAATAAGTTTACAGAATAGGGATAAAATTGGAAAATCTGTTAAACATCTACATTAAAAACTGACAATAACAACTAATTTAAAACAAAATTCAACTTGTAAAACGACAACTAATACAAAAGAATTTATATAAAAAATATCTTTATTTCGATGTATAATAAAGAAGTATTTGTTTATTTTTAATTGGTTTTGTATAAAGTATTTATTACTATCAAAAGATGTTTAAATCACTGTGATCTATTTCTCGTTGAGGCAATTATATATGCAACGTGAACACTATAAATAACGAGATTAGTCGGATTTTGTATAGAGGCCAAAGATTAGTTTGTGTGTTTGTCTTGGAAAAATTTCCTTAATTACCAAAAAAGTATTATAGTTTGTAGCATTTTTTAGGTTTAAGTTACTCTATTGATAATTTTTATTAAAACCTACACTACTTTTGTGAGGTGCAGTTTTATTGGATTCCAAGACACTGTAATACATCATTCGATTCACTGGCTAAAGGTCCGATGCCTAATGGATGTAGTTATAAAGAATCTCCATAAAGAACACTATGGTGATTAATCAATGATATTCATTATTGAGATGTTCTTTAATTTAAGAAGTTCATAATCAAAAGTTACTTCTATAATAGGGGTGGCTCCTCATAAACAAATTTAACCCAATTAATTAATACCAAACTTAAGTTTATACGCATTTGAGTTTTCCGGTTCCAATGATAAATGGAATTAGGATAGTTTGATCTTTTGGTGTGAACTTTCTTAAGAGAAGTAAGAAAATAGGTGTGAAAGGATCAATAGCGTAACGTGATAGATCAAGATTCTGAGTCTTTTATTAATTTTAACACTTGGCTTTCCCAAGCAATTTGACTATTGAGAGATGGGCCATGCATCATGCATGCATCTTTAAACATGGAATCAAATGATTTTATCTTCAGAGGTTATAATTTATTTGTTTCTATTGCTATTTTACCTATTTATAATCTGGTTTTAAAGTGGTACAAGAAAATAAAAAAAGATAAACATGATTAGCTGTTCCTTAACTGTAACAACAAAAATGAAGAAATCATTATAAACAATGTTTTCATTTCTATATAAAAAAACATTACTTAAAAGTTAATACACAAAATTAGAAAAAATATCAAATGTATATGAAAACTGAAGTTTTAGTATTTAATTTTAATAACATGATAAACTAAAATAAATAGACAAATAATATATATAAAAAAGAATTAAAACAGCGATTTTAGTTTACCTTCTCTTTTTTTCTTTGAGAAATAAAACCAAGAAAAAACAAATAATCCAATATATTAATAACTCTGCGTAAATTTCGCGTGATTGAGTTTGGTGGAAACAAAAAAAGAACGAGAAAGCTTCGAGAAAATATTTGTATGAAGCTTGAGAGCTAATATCTCCGTGAATTTATCTCGTCGACTTTTCTCGGAAAAAGTAAAAGGTTGAAACTTTTTTGGTCTCTCTCTGGTCAAAATTCTGGGTTTGGTTGAACGCACCGACGACAAATCGCATTGTCAACATTTGGATCTGGCCAACAATCATTAGCACCAACTCTTCCCCTTTTGTGCTGTCTCGAAAACGTGTAATTGATCTCGTGGCATTGTAGTAAGAAGCTTTAATTTAATTGGTCCTCCAAGGAAATTGCATCGAAGTCAGCTCCAAATTTTCGATCAGGGTTGTTGAGCTTTTGTGTTAAAGTTTCGATCTTTATCGAATTTCAGCAAAAAGCTGTAGAATCGGCAATTTGGTTCTATTGAGTATCTGATGAAATGAGAAGCAAAAGATATGGTTGGAATGATTCGAGGAGGAATGGGTGATCAGAATTGGAGTCGTTTAGTTTTCTGGTTGATTCTGTTTTCTGGGTTATTGGTAATAACTTTGGAAGAGAATCCAGAAAAAGATGAGATTTTTCTTAGTCAATTCATGGCCCCATCAACAGGGCAGGTCAATGAACATATGGTAAAGATAGTTTTTTTGCTTTTCAAGCTTGTTTGATTATTTTGTAGCTCTCTAGTGTACTTTTGATGGGAAAGTTGCGAGACATTGCTTTTTGTTTCTTGCTGAAAGCTATGTTTTAGAGACTGAGATTGCATTTTTGGGTTTGTATCATGTACCCTGTAAGAATCTAGGTGTCTGAGAAAGAGAATTATGATCATTAGCTTGTATCCTGCTATATAAAGTCGATAGGTTTTGAATTATGTGTTATTCATGTAATAGTCTTGACTTACGTTTTAATCAATGGAGTCATATTCAGAGAACAATTTGTTGCTGCTAAAGCTTTCAGTTCACGCTTGTCGCTATCGTGATATGTTTTCGTTTGTAAGGCATTCCTATGGTCTGTGTGTGATAAAACTAGAAGATCAAGTAGCTCCGTAGTAGATTTTATCCAGACAGAATTGCGAGTCATAGCTTGTTTCTTGCTGAAAGCTTAGGTCTTTAGAGACTAAGATCACATTTTTTGTTTTTGATTCATGTTCTCTATAAGAAAGCTAAGATCATCTCAGAACGATTCTTGCAAAATAGTTTGGATTCGCCATTTGTAATCATACTTGGAATTATAGTTGGCTCTCTCTTATTTACTGATATGCTTTTCAAAATGTTTTATAGCTCTTATAGTTGTTTCTCTCTTGTTTGTACAATGTTTGACAGGAAGAAACATCATGGGCGCAGCGTTGTTGGCAAGATTCAGATTGTGTGAAGGAAGCTGTGGCAGAATTCAATTTATGTTTTCCAGGATCAAAGGATAGTAGGGAACTATTTGGTTTGAACCATACCAATCTGAAGCAGACTCTTCTTGATTGTATCCAAGAAAAAGGAAAGTTAAATGGTCATAACCCCAAGTATCTGGAGCTCTTATCATCTATGCTTGATATTCCGAGGAGAAATCTAGCTACTAAACCCGGCTCTTCCCCTTCCCCTTCACCTTCCCGCCCTCCTAAGCGTAGTCGGGGGCCTCCGCGCCCACCTACTCGACCAAAATCCCCACCTCCTCGGAAATCATCTTTTCCACCATCAAGATCTCCCCCTCCTCCTCCTGCTAAGAAAAACGCTTCTAAAAATTCAACTTCTGCACCTGTTTCACCTGCGAAAAAAAAAGAGGATCATGAGAAAACAATCATCATTGCTGTTGTTGTGACTGCAGTTTCTACGTTTTTGTTGGCTGCATTATTCTTCTTATGCTGCTCCAGGGTTTGTGGAAATGGTTCAGGAGGCAGGAAAAACGATGAAAGGCCTCTTCTCAGTTTAAGCAGTAGTGATTACTCTGTTGGTAATAATATCTCCACTTTCTCACTGTACTAATCTAACAAGAAATTTCTTGAACTATAGAGACTAAAATGTTTTTTAATGTTTTCAGGTTCCTCCATCAACTATGGTGGTTCGGTCAAAGGAGATAAGCAGGGTCATCAATCTTTTAATATTTACTCAAACCAAGGAAAAATGTCATCTTTCGATGGAAGTAACTCTGACACTTCAGATTCGTTAGAAGAACGGCTATCACACGAAGGCCTGAGAAATAATAGTATTACCAATCACGGGCTTCCACCTTTGAAGCCTCCACCTGGAAGAACAGCTTCTGTACTTTCAGGGAAGTCTTTTTCTGGAAAAGTGGAGCCTCTTCCACCGGAACCACCCAAATTTCTTAAGGTATCCTCGAAAAAGGCTTCTGCTCCTCCACCGCCAGTTCCAGCACCGCAAATGCCATCTTCTGCTGGTCCTCCACGACCGCCCCCTCCAGCTCCGCCACCTGGTTCTGGTGGGCCTAAGCCACCACCTCCTCCTGGACCAAAAGGACCACGTCCGCCTCCACCAATGAGTCTGGGCCCAAAAGCACCCCGACCGCCTTCTGGGCCAGCAGATGCATTAGATGATGATGCTCCCAAAACAAAGCTGAAGCCATTTTTCTGGGATAAAGTGCAAGCAAACCCAGAACATTCAATGGTTTGGAATGATATAAGATCAGGATCCTTTCAGTGAGTAAAGTTGTTAGCTTTTTGCCTCGGTATACTATAACCATATAACTTTGGCATAGTTACTGAATACAACTTGTGATGGTTTTCCAGGTTCAATGAAGAGATGATAGAGTCGTTATTTGGATATGCAGCAGCAGACAAGAATAAAAACGACAAGAAGGGGTCCTCTGGACAAGCTGCTTTACCTCAGTTTGTTCAGATCCTCGAACCAAAGAAAGGACAAAATCTATCAATTCTTTTGCGTGCTTTGAATGCGACAACTGAAGAAGTGTGTGATGCACTTCGCGAAGGTAACCTTCTTTTCTTTCTTTTTCCTTAGGTGGAAAATAAGATTTTGATTTTCTGGCAACATTCTCCTATGTGTTCGCTAACATAATTTTCGTTGAATTAGGAAATGAGCTTCCTGTAGAATTCATTCAGACTCTGTTAAAGATGGCACCAACACCAGAAGAAGAACTAAAACTTAGATTATACTGCGGTGAAATAGCTCAACTGGGATCCGCTGAACGATTCCTGAAAGCAGTCGTTGATATCCCTTTTGCTTTCAAGCGTCTAGAAGCACTTCTATTTATGTGTACACTCCATGAAGAAATGGCTTTTGTTAAAGAATCATTTCAGAAATTGGAGGTACGTTTCCTAATCTTTTACAAAAACTTTGTTCTGAAAAGAAAAACATATTACAGTTTCTTAGTCTTTCTCAAGACTCTTTCTTCTCCAATCTAAACGTATATTCTTTGGTGTATATGAAAGGTTGCTTGTAAAGAACTTAGGGGAAGTCGGCTGTTCCTGAAGCTCTTAGAGGCAGTTCTTAAGACCGGAAACCGAATGAATGATGGTACATTTAGGGGTGGTGCTCAAGCTTTCAAGCTGGACACTCTTTTGAAATTAGCAGACGTCAAGGGAACAGATGGGAAAACAACGCTCCTCCACTTTGTTGTTCAAGAGATAATTAGGACTGAAGGTGTAAGAGCGGCTCGTACTATCAGAGAGAGCCAAAGTTTCTCAAGTGTTAAAACAGAGGATCTCCTAGTCGAGGAAACCTCTGAAGAGTCAGAAGAGAATTACCGTAATCTTGGACTTGAGAAAGTTTCAGGCTTGAGCAGTGAGCTTGAACATGTAAAGAAATCTGCAAACATAGATGCCGATGGTTTAACAGGGACTGTTCTTAAAATGGGTCATGCTTTGTCGAAAGCTCGAGACTTTGTCAACTCAGAGATGAAAAGTTCAGGCGAGGAGAGTGGGTTTCGTGAAGCGCTTGAAGATTTTATTCAAAATGCTGAAGGAAGCATCATGTCCATACTCGAGGAAGAGAAGAGAATAATGGCTTTGGTGAAAAGTACAGGGGACTATTTCCATGGCAAAGCAGGAAAAGACGAAGGGTTGCGTTTGTTTGTGATTGTGCGCGATTTTCTGATAATCTTAGATAAATCCTGCAAAGAAGTCAGAGAAGCACGAGGAAGACCCGTAAGGATGGCCAGAAAACAAGGCTCAACAGCCTCAGCATCTTCTGAAACTCCAAGACAAACGCCTTCATTAGATCCTAGGCAGAAGCTGTTTCCAGCTATTACAGAGAGACGCGTGGATCAGTCTAGTTCAGATTCAGACTAAAAAGTACAAATCTTTGGTTTCGTTACCTGTTAGGACATAATTCATCTGCTGTTTTGCTGAGAGCTTATCTTTTCCTGCTGTGAGTGTAATGGCATTAACCCTCAAGACATGTCAGGTTTTAGTCACTGATTATGAGTTTTTCAGATGTAATTTAAAGAGGCATAGACACTGTCACTCACTTGTACCAATTTTTTTCACATTTAGTCTTAGAAATACTTTCTTTTCATATTTTTTCAATCTTGTTGGCCATAGAATAATAATCCTTTGTGTTTTTTTCTTTCTTGTACTATTACTATCAACAACAAAGAAAATCTTTATACTTCTACAAAGTGCAGTGTTTGCTTGTTGAATAAGGCATCAGCATTTTTGAAAGACATTATCATTCATATTTCGCAAAATACTTTCATATATTCACAAAAACAGAAACAACATGTCGAAACAGAAACGGAAAGAAACAAATCCCTAAAGGAATTAAAAAAAGCAAAGATACAAAAAGTGAAAACATCTAGCTAGTTATTAGGTTATTAGATCTAAAGCCAAAAGAGAGACGTGTTCTATATCATTGTGTTAAAAGACCTAATCTTCCTGAGGCTTTGAAGCACCAGCCTTCTTAGGGAGAAGGAGATTGTGGATGTTAGGCATCACTCCTCCATTAGCAATCGTCACATCTCCAAGAAGCTTGCTTAGCTCCTCATCGTTTCTGACCGCAAGCTGAATGTGACGAGGAACAATACGTGTCTTCTTGTTGTCTCTTGCTGCGTTTCCAGCTAATTCAAGAACCTGAACAAATTCAAAACACACAATTCATGATCAAACTTTCCAAATTTGAGAACTTTAACAACTCAAATCAAATTGGTTACCATAATTGAAAAAAATTTAGAATCTTGCGAGAAAACTACAACGATTCATATGATCTCGATTACCATCAACCAATCAGAACAAACCCAAAATTAGGTCAATTACAGAACTACAACAATTCAATTCAAACACGAATCTAATTCAATTTTTGCATGTCAAATTCGGAAAATGTAAGAACCCTAGATTCGTAATCGATCACGCAAAAACAGAGTCAGACGAATAAGATCGGAAACGGAATGGGAAAGAGAGAAAAGACGATGTAATTTTACCTCGGCGGCCAAATATTCGAGAACGGCGGCGAGATAAACCGGAGCACCGGCACCAACACGTTCGGCGTATTTACCGGCTTTTAAGAAACGAGCGATACGACCCACCGGGAATTGAAGACCGGCTTTGCTACTCCGAGATGTAGCTTTCTTCGCCCCACCGGATCCAAGAGTTTTTCCACGACCAGCCATTTTCAACAACAACAACCCACAAAGAGCGCAAAAAAATCGAATTTTTTTCTTGACGAAATTAACAGAGAGAAATCTGATTGTTGTTTATATATGTTGGAGGATTAAGTTATTTGACCAATAAGAATAGAGTACGCGGATCGAAGAGGTTTAAACCGTTGATTATAATTTAATGAATGGCTACGATCTGAAGTTTTTTCTCCCACCGCTTGAACTTTTGCAGTTTTTGTTGGTTTCTTCTGGACGAGGGAATTTCCAAATTTTCCATATAAACCTCAATTTATTTTATGCCCTTGAAAATAATATTATGGGCTTGGAACGCTGAACAAATCGAATTGAGTTTACGAAGTAAATGGGCCGCTTATGGGTTTAGAACTCGCCCACCAAACCCCAGCGAAGAAAATGATTTAACATAGTCACTTTTACTAATTCTATTGTGTTGTTCATATTTTTATTGAACAACCATTGTGGAATTTTATCACTATATAAATTTGATGAATTACTAATCATATAAATAACGTTGGATTACTAAAAATGTCACTATATAAAAATGTTAAAGTGAGAAAAAGAACATGCATGAAAGAGAAGAAGTTTTAAGAGTAAATTGTGTTCACCAAATCTATTTCAATATTTATGGATCCAAGTCATACGGAAATTAAGATATATCATAGCTAGATTGGGGCAGACCAGTCAATGTGGTGTGGTCGAAATGATGGTCCTGTTGGTTTTAGGTTTTAGGGCAAAACTGGGTAACCCAGAAGAAGGACATGATCTATCAACATGTTTCAAAATTCAATTTCTAATTTAATGTCTTTCCTTTTGAATTCAATATGGCTATAACGACACCCACACCTACTTCCATTATCTACCCTTTGCGATATCTACAATTCGTAATAAATGCACTTTCAAAGTTTGACAAACTCACAATTCAGATTAGAGTTATTGTGTTTTGATCATTAACGAACTGTTATTGTCATCCATTCCTTCATGTTTTGAAGTCGATATGATGTAAATACTACAGTGTTACTTTATTAGGAACAGAGATAATGCAAAAATATTGATGTACTATCGTTGCGGTTTTACTTTCGTTTATACAAATAAATCTTATATTTCACCGTCCGCTCGTATAAACATATTATGTCAACTATTGTTATTTATCAAACTAGAGTGATAAAGTTACATGCATGGTGTAATAATAAGAAGTTTAGTATAAATTTTAATGGCTTGTTAAAATGTATATTGATTACTGTCTTTCCAAGAAATGTCAGAATGTTTCATATGCTCTTATGGGGCATTTAAGAGTGAATTGACAGATGCAAGCAGAAAGAAATGAAATCAATGTTCTTTTATTCAATTTTATTTCCTATAGCCATGCTATTAATTCATTAGTAATTCTCATTTAGTTGTCACTGACCAACAATTTGTCATCATTATTGCTTGGATTAACGTATTTATGAATAGTGAGTGAATACATATGTAGTTTTAGCCTGACTAGGTTTCAGACATCATAGAAGAATAATCAACTCTTTCACCATATAATCTCAAAGGTAAATTTAGAAATAAAATATTTGTTTCTTCTTGCGAGTAAAAGTACTTATTAGACCGGTGAACCTGCTCACGCACAGTCTCATTGATTTATGATCGTATTAACTGTAATTAAATTCTGTAAGAGAAAGTTAAAGGAAATTCCAAAAGTTTAGAAGTATGACATGAATTCAAGATTCTCTACACGGTAACTATAGGAAAAAAAGATCTTTTAAAAACCAAAATCATTGAATTAATCACGATTTATGGCTAATGTTAATTTTGTTAATGAATGCAAGTTCATGAAATTTAGCTTGTTTTTTCTTTTCTTATTACCGTGCATTAAATCAAGTTTACCACTAAAAAGATTCCAATATTCAGTTAATGTGATAATTCGTAAATATGGACTAGTCTATAAATTACTATTTCATGATTTATGAACATGTTGTGAAGTCTTTTCAGTTTTTACACTTTTAAGAATGGCAAAACAGTAAGTGAAAGAAACATTCTCTCGTGTTATTACTTATTACATCGGTGAGTTGAGACATCGTAGACCTCCTTCAGATTCATTTGCTCGTACATGCCTTCTAGAAAGAAAAGAAACTTGGTTTTTTAATATATCTCATAAGACAAAATCCACTTATTATTACCTATCATCCGGCGACAATATTTAATTTATATTTATTATAGCATCACTTCCAAAAATATTCAGAAGAAGAAGATAGAGAGAAAGAAAGAGAGAGATATCGACAACAACAATGGAAGATTCAAGCAAAAAAAGCCAAAAGAAGAAGAAGAACAAAAGCAAGAACAACATCCCAACTGTTTGGTTCTCACTCAAGAAATCCCTCCACTGTAAATCCGAACCATCTGATGTCCACGACCCAATATCCACCACTAAACAGCAACAACACCTCTCCACAATCTCCACCAAGAAAATCTCCGGCATATCATCCGGCGGAGCCGCCGTATGCGGTGGTGGTTTATCAGGATGTTCAAGATCAATAGCAAATCTCAAAGACGTAATCCATGGAAGCAAAAGACATTTCGAGAAACCACCAATAAGTAGTCCTCGTTCTATTGGAAGCAATGAGTTTCTAAATCCTATAACTCATGAAGTTATTCTTAGTAACTCAACTTGTGAGCTTAAGATCACTGGTGTCGGAGACATGGCTTCACCTGTCGGAGCAGCGGATTCCGGCGGAGGTGGCGGTGGAGGAAATGGTCGGTCTACGACTTATGTAGGGATGCTTAGACCAGGAACACCGATGCATTATCTTAACCATTCAGCTTCTTACAGGAGCCAAACAAGAAAGGGTTCGTTTGCTTTGTCGGAGAGAGATCGAGGAGGAGGAGGAGGAGGAGAAGGGTTAGGGTTTCATACAAACAGAAGGGTTTCATTGGAGATGAACAGAGAATCCACCATTAATGGAGGCAACAATTCCTCTGTTTCTTGTCATAAATGTGGTGAACAGTTCAATAAGCTTGAAGCTGCTGAAGCTCATCATCTCTCTAAACATGCCGGTAAGTAAATTTAACAAATTATGCAATTTAGGCTTCATAGTAACAAAAGTTAGGTTATAAAAATCGCAACTTTTATAAAGAAAAAAACAGAGTCTTGAAAAAAACAGAGTTTTGCAATTAACAATTCAAAGCTAAAATGTTAAACTTTAACAACATTTACTCTAAATTTCCGATTTTGATTATGCAGTTTGATTCAAAGTTTCTCAAATTTATATAACTTTCATCTAAATTGCAGTAACGGAGCTTGTAGAAGGAGATTCATCAAGAAAAATAGTGGAGATAATCTGCAGAACAAGCTGGTTAAAGTCAGAGAACCAATGTGGAAGAATCGATAGAGTTTTAAAAGTACACAACATGCAGAAGACATTAGCTAGATTCGAGGAATACAGAGAAACAGTTAAAATCAGAGCAAGCAAACTTCAGAAGAAGCATCCAAGATGTCTCGCAGACGGTAACGAGCTACTTAGGTTCCACGGAACCACCGTGGCTTGTGGTTTAGGTATAAACGGGTCAACAAGTGTTTGCACGGCGGAGAAATGTTGTGTCTGTCGGATTATACGAAACGGGTTCTCGTCGAAACGGGAGAAGAATAATGGGGTTGGTGTTTTCACGGCGTCTACTAGTGGAAGAGCGTTCGAGTCGATTTTGGTTAACGGTGGAGATGAGAGTGGAGATGTTGATCGGACGGTGAGGAAAGTGTTGATTGTGTGTAGGGTTATCGCCGGAAGAGTTCATCGGCCGGTGGAGAATGTGGAGGAGATGAATGGGTTGATGAGTGGGTTTGATTCTTTGGCTGGCAAAGTTGGTTTGTATACAAATGTGGAGGAGCTTTATTTGCTTAATCCTAAAGCTTTGCTTCCTTGCTTTGTGGTCATTTGCAAGCCCTAAAACATTTAGCATGTTGGGGAAAAAGATTGAATTTTCTTTTGTTGATAAATTTATGTATCGTATAATGAGAATTGAAATCAATAGATAATTGATATCTAGATTTTACTTATTTCAATTTTTTTTGCCATTTTTTTTTGAAATGGTAATGGTGGAATGAATCGATTTATTTGTAGAGTTGTCATTTTGTTTAAGCCATTCCACAATATCGATGATAAAAAAAGGAACAAAAATGTAAATAAAATTTCTTCCACATTTTCATGATCAACTTAAATTTTCTTCACTAAAAAGTGTGTCTTTTAGCTTATTTTTTACAAGTCTACGGTTTGATAAGGTTTACCAATTCTTTTTTGTCAAGTTTAGTTCTGATTAACCATTATACTTAGAATTTTAACAGCAAGAAAACTCTCTTACGTAGAGAGACAAACAAAAAAATAAAAATTGTTCATATTATGTTGTAGATTAAATTTGTATGTTAGTGTATTAAATTGATGTGAAATCAATGGTTAAAGATAGATGTCGAAGTTTCTCAGAGTGAGAATTTAGTTTCACGGGTGGCCCTGTTGGTAAAAGTGCTACTAAATGCCAAATTTCATCCAGTAATAAAACGTTATTGAGAAAGAAAGGGAACAAGAAATTCTTTTCTCCTTCATTTTTTTTTTTCAACGACGAAACATCAAAGAAGTACAATGATACGATTACAAATTCGGATATAGAACAATACAAATGAATGACTAATGAATGCCTCGTTGGGGACTTGTTATATTTTATACTACAGTTTGCATTTTTTTTCTTCATTTTATAGAATACTAATGAAACTAAACATTTTTAAAAAAATCAGCTATGACATGAAAAATTTATGGAATGTTGTTTCAAAAAATTTAATAATTAATTGTGATTTGTGAACAATGTTTTTACGAAGTAACGTAAACAATGTTCATATAAACAATAGAAGGCACTGTTTAGAATATACATATTTACTATCAGTTTCAAAATAGTACATTGTTAATAATAAAGATTATTAAAAATACTACTATACGTAAATAGTGATGTTTCATTGTTTCATGTACTATTTTTTTTTCAAATACTGTTCTGTAAGAAAATATTCGTTTTTATTTTCCTTCAAATATTTTGGAACTATCCCCTTTTAGTCCTGGATTATGTACAAGATAGTTTTATATAAAAGGCATGGCACATAAGAACAAAAAATAACATTGATGATAATTAGGCATTTTGTTAAAACGAATAAAGTAAAATGGTCCATTGGATTCATAATGGTAGCGAGACAAAGCTTACGTCAAAGGTGACGACAAAATTCTATCCCATGCAAATATTTATTTGGAGCTTTAAATATTTCTATCTGCAAAAGCCACCCACTCATAATTATCCTCTGAGAAAATGAGAAAAATCTGAATCTGTGAGCCCAATTATAAGCCGAAGTTTCAAATCTTGAAATTTTGAACTCTGAAAATAAATATATAGTGGATAATTATATACTTATATGTAATTATATATAGTTTTCTATATAGATATGTGCAGGGCAAAATAATATGATATTCATTTTGATTCATTAACAGTTAACTAACAACTAGTATGTTTTTTTTTGCTGACAATAATAAATACAACTAATATGTGTGACATACATTTTGATTCATCGCGGATAGTATATGGGAATGAAATTTGCAAATTGGTAGTGCACAATGTAAATAAATATGTCAAAATTTAGGGGAAATACATGAATAGCGTATATTCCTATTAACTTTGGATTGAAGATGAATTGTAAATGTGTTAATTGAGGCAGAACAAATTAAAATCATGGATAAAACAATAAAATTTGGATATCCATTTTCTCTAGTTTTAATATTATAAAAGGGGTATGAATATATTGTAAATATTGGAATGAATGACAACGAGGCCTGATATGGACAGTGTATCTGCTTCAACCTAAGTAACGTTGGGATCATACCACATGACATCTCAAAGAGAATTAATTTTGATTTTGATTTTTCAGTCGACAACAATATTTTTTTCTTTTGGTCAGAAACACTCGACAAAAATCTATGTCGTCATATTCGGATCCTTTTATATAATGACGGAAACGTAATCCACTTCTAACAAGTTTATATACTACGCTCAAAGTATGTGAAATATACGATGGTAAAATATTTGAAATGATGATTAAATATGTGACGTTAATTATGTGATCTACAACTAATATCCAAGTGTTCCTAATCAGTTTTTTTTTTTTTTATGAAGAAATACCGATAATTGATCACTGATATACAGATATTTGTTTTCAATAACTAATTTATAGAAAATTTAAAATATTATTAAGGATTCAGAGCAATATGACACAAGCTCAAAAATAATTTTATTACTGTAAAAGATGATGTGTGATGTAATGTTTTAGTTACTCTTTCAGATATATTTTCTTCGTAACTGGGAGCGAAGACATCTTTTTACACACGCATATAGATGCAAACTAAAGCTAATTACATTTTTTTTTGGTTTAAAAGCTAATTGCAACTAAATCTAATTGCAGTTTTAATTTTGAAACATTGATCATTAAGCAATAAGCACTATCTCCTATAAAACATAAACTATTTTGATTAGATAAAATCTAAGTCAACTGTTTGTATAATAAAGTACACTTATTCTTCCATTACTAAAAGTTGTCCTCGTCGTTTTGCCTAGCAACATTCTGACTAACCAATTGTATTGATTGATTAAGTCAATACTCGGTAAAACTAGTAGTATATAATTTTCTTAATATTCTCCTTTAATTTATATACCGACGACAATATTTCAATTTGTTCATTGTTGAAACTGTTCTTTGGAATCAGTTTTCTTTCTTTGTAGCTATATGGATCGAAGGTTACTTTGGGTTACTGATTCGGGTAACGTTGATGCTTTATATGCTCTAATTCACAAGGATCCATATATTTTACAAAACATTGATGTTTTACCTTTCGTCCACACACCTCTCCATGAAGCTTCATCAACCGGAAAGACAGATTTGGCGATGGAACTGATGGTTTTAAAACCAACTTTTGCCAAAAAACTAAACTCGGATGGGGTTAGTCCTTTGCATCTCGCTGTCGAAAACCACCAAGTTCAGTTAGCACTAGAACTAGTCAAGATTAATCCTGATCTCGTTCTTGTTGCTGGGAGAAAAGGTATTATTTGCTTCGTTCTTGGTTTCTTAATTAGTAGGTCAATCAGAACTTTGATTGTTATTATGTTTGTCTTCGTGTTTATATGTTTAAATGTTTTAATGTTGTGCTTGTGTTAATATTTGATATATATGTCTTTTTCTTATCAAACAATAGTTAAAAAATTACTGTTTGCTTTTAGACTTTTCAAGTGATTTAATCTTTGATAAGGAAAACTAAAATACCATGTTTTCAAAATGAAATATTCTAGTTCATATATATATATATCCCTTTCTTAATATACAAATATCTTACCTCGATATTTTTCCAAACTGAAAATATTTGTTTTTATGTTGATGCGCTATAGCAGGAGAAAAGTCGATGCATCTATGTTGTAGGGGATTCTATAAAAGAACTTAAATTCCATATCTTTATAACATATAATATAAAGTTTGATGATGTCAAATTTCTTTTTTTTAATCACATAACTATACAGGCATGACACCACTACATCTTGTAGTAAAAAAGGGCGATGCCAACCTTCTTACTGAGTTCTTACTGGCTTGTCCTGAGAGCATCAAAGACACGAACGTGAATGGCGAGACTGCTCTACATATTGCGGTGATGAATGATAGATACGAAGAGCTCAAAGTGCTCACAGGATGGATACATAGATTGCACAAAAGCGATGCTGCATCTACTGAGATTCATGTCTTGAACAAACGTGATCGTGATGGCAACACGATCTTGCATCTTGCGGCTTATAAGAATAATCATAAGGCATGTTCTTACCCGTCTTTACAATTCGATATTCATCGTTTAATGGTTCTTCAAATTTTTGAATCTTATATTAAGAAGAAGATAAAAAAACCAAAAGTATGCAAAGATATAGGTTAATAAAAAAAGTCATAAAAAATATAATACTCTAATTAATCTTCTCAAGGCCATTTATGTGTTATAGGATTTTCTAATGAATGGTTGTCGTGAAGCTTCTACAGGTAGTCAAAGAACTATTAAAATGCATATCGCTGAACCGGGACATCCAAAACAAAGGTGGTATGACAGCCCTTGATATTTTACGTACTAATGGATCTCACATGAACATAAAAACAGAGAAAATAATTCGACACTCAGGGGGTAAGAGCGGGGTTTCTCTATCAAAAGTTAAGACCGCATCTGTCTTCTTGAGATCGCCCATAACTTTTGTAGAATATTGCTCCACGACAATGACTCGCTATAAGAACCGCATGTCCGACGGAACACGAAATGCCCTTCTAGTAATAACAGCTCTGATTATCACAGCTACATATCAAACTGCCGTCCAACCGCAAGATAAAGATGAAATATATTACACGGGAAATATCATGATAAATGTGTTGTTTGTGTGGGGATTCAATACTATAGCATTTTGCTTGGCTATTGCCTTGACATTTATACTCTTACCTGTTGGTAAAGCATATAATTGGTGGTACATCTTTATTTCGGTGCCTCTCGTTTGTTCTTACGCACTTTCCATGTTTCTCAAGTATATACAATTCCCGATATTATGTATGCCTTTATACTTGATGATGGCATTTATACTCGGATTTCTAATCTATGTATTTGTACTATACGTGGGATGGAAGAGGGCTAAGCAGGAGAAGGTACCAGAACCAAAAAGTGAGCTGACTTTTGAAGGCTTCACGTCTATGACCTAAGCCAATGATCGACCTTCACAGGATGTTGGGAGCATTATTCATGTTTGATTGTAAGTTTGTTAATACGCTTTGTACAAACATATTCCAATGTTTTTGAGTACTCTTTCATATTGTAAACTAATCTGTAAGTTGGTTTTTTTTAGTCTTTTGGGGTCAAATTCAATCTAAATTATATGATTTTTTTTTTATTTTTTTTTTGAATTCTAGAAACACCATAAGTGACAAATATGTCACTCTAGAACATAACATGTATCCGCCGCTGGGCCTCACTAACAGTCCAAGACAACATTTATGTATCCTAGCGTTGATTTACTTATTCTGCAATAGATGAGAAACAGCCTTTAATTCGTTACCAATTTAATTGGTGCTAATTAAGTCAATAGACTCATTAGTCACTACTCAGAATTGAATCTCACATTGGCTATTAGTGGAGAATAAGACTCATTGGCTCTGGTTGAATTATTGATTTATATCTGATTCGTGAACTGATTGTTTCAAAAAGAAAAAAAGGAAATCGATAAGGTTGTTATAGAAACTGTATTCAAATCTTATCATTATCTACAATTTAGTATTCATCCAACAATCGCATGGGAGAAAAAAACGAGACAAATTTTGGCCTGCAACATAATGGATTTTCTGGCGCCTTTAGAAAAGTCCTAACGTGCTAACATTTCAACAGAAAAATGTCTCATGGAGGAAAGTTATAAGTCAGAAATGATGCAAGAGAAAGGCAGGATATCAAGAGGATTACAGATGATCTAAGGACCCCTAAATTTCCTTATATTATATTTCTTCTTCCATTAGAGTTAGGCCATGTTCCGCTGTTCGTTTGCTCATTCAGATAATTCATTTGGATGAAGCTGCAAACTGATTTACGTGTATATGCAAAATTGAGCATCATTCATGAGTTTTAAAGATTAGGTCAATTTTTCGAATTCATTTAGATAGATGATTCAGTCAAAATAACAAATCATCGATTTGGATGCAAATTCTAGATGAGGAAAAGAACATAACCTAAATGATACTATTACCACTTTTTTGTATCCTAGCCAAGCGTTGATTTACTTATTCTGCATTAGGTGAGAAGCTTTTTAGTTCTTCTTTCCAGTTTTTTTGGCAACCACTCGAGTGACCAATTTAAGTGGTGCCAATTAAGTCAATAGTCAATAGACTCACTACTCAGAAATGAAAAATACTACAAAATAACTATGCTCCCATATGTTAAATATAACGACACTAGTTTCTTGGTCCTTACAATTATTTTTCTTTCTTTGTAAGTATGGATTCAAAATTGCTTTTGGTTACTCAATCGGGTAGTGTTGATGATTTATATTCTCTTATTCAAGCGGCTCCCGATATTCTTCAAAAAGTTGACGTTTTACCTATCATCCACACACCTCTCCATGAAGCGTCATCTGCTGGGAAGTTAGATTTGGCAATGGAACTGATGATTCTAAAGCCATCTTTTGCCAAAAAACTTAACGAGTATGGGTTAAGTCCGTTGCATCTCGCTGTCGAAAACGACCAGGTTGAGTTAGCACTAGAGCTAGTCAAGGTTGATCCCAGTCTTGTTCGTATTCGTGGTAGAGGAGGTATAGCTTCTTCAAAAATCATTTTTTTTTTTTGTAATATAAGTTTCAAAATCTTTAACAGAATTTATTTGAAACATATAATATAAAGTTACTTGATAAGCTAGAGACTTTTTATATGGTTATAATGACGACAGGTATGACACCATTGCATCTTGTGGCAAAGAAAGGTGACGTAGACCTTCTTACAGATTTTCTCCTAGCATGTCCTGAAAGCATTAAAGATGTGAATGTAAATGGAGAAACGATTTTACACATCACGATTATGAACGATAAATACGAGCAGCTCAAAGTTCTCACAGGGTGGATGCAGAAAATGCGCGATAGTGATGATGTGTTCATCGACGTCCTAAACAGACGTGATCGTGGAGGCAACACGGTTTTGCACCTAGCTGCATACGAGAACAATGACAAGGTATGTACTTTCTCTTTTATTTTTTTTGTCTTTTAAAGTCAGTCATTCAAATTTGGTTTGAACTTTTTTGTTTTATCGTCCATAAGATGTTTAAATGGTTGATCCGTGTTCTCTTTAATTATACGCTAGTATATTTGGGATGTGAATATGTAATTCAATATAACCACATACTATCAGAAATTAAATTGACCAAGAAGTTGTTAGACCAAACACTCATTTATGTCATTCTTAAGTCTTAACATCATTAAACTCACATCCTCTTTGAATAATTTATGTTATTATTCAGGTAGTAAAACAGCTGGTAAAATGCCTGTCACTGGACCGGAACATCCAGAACAAAAGTGGCATGACGGCCCTTGATGTCTTACGAGCCAGAGGATCTCACATGAACAAAGAAATAGAGGAAATCATACAAATGTCCGGTGGTAAGACCGGAGGCTCTCTATCCGGAATTCAGGAATGGTATATCTTCCTGAGGGAACCGGTCACTTTCAAGGAACATTGCAAGACGCGAATTGCACGTTACAGGAGTCGCATATCAGACGGATCACGTAACGCTCTTCTAGTAATAGCAGCTTTGATAATCTCAGCCACTTTTCAGACTGCAGCCCAACTGCTAGACAAAGAAAAACTAGATAAAGTTAAAAAGAATGGTATGAGGTTTTCGGAATTCCAACTATGGGGATGCAATACGGTAGCGTTTTCCATAGCTATCCTATTTTCATTTATTCTCTTACCAGTTGGCAGAGCATATGAGTGGTGGTATTTCATTATTACGGTGCCCCTCGTCTTCTCTTATTTCCTTTTGATGTACATGATGCATGGTCTCTCATTCTTCTTCCTCATCATATATGAAGGGGGCTTATTCCTCGTGTATCTACTGGTATTATATGTAAAGTGGAAACGGTGTACGCAGATGAAGGTACGCAAACCCAAAAGCGACCTGATTTCTGACAACTTCAAGAACATGGTTTAACCATTTTGAAGCGTTTGCACTTTGTTCCCTCGAAACTTTGTTTGCTTTAACTTTGTAACGTGCACTCATTTTAAAGATTGTATCTTTTGAATAAATTACTGTAGGTGCTTAAGGTTATGGCGGAGTCATTAATATGTTTAGTTTTTGGTTCAGTTTATTTGATAGGCCGGTCTAACATTGTCAATAACGATCAATATTGATATAGACAAGACTCAAGAGTACCCGGCTTTAGTTCGATTAATATGTTAAATCATGCTAAGAGGTGTTCATGAGGGGAGCAGAAATATTATAATTTACCTTAAAAGGGATTCAATACATCCATCCAATGCATAGGTCTATTATATCAAAAGTGCACTGAAGAAGAAAGAAATGAGACGCTAAGATGCGGAGGTAACTGCAACTTGGGTGGTTTCCTTATCCTTAGCCTCCTTAAGTAGCTTCCACTTCTCAATGGTGTCGATGAGTTCCCCTGTTTTGATCAGATATCTTACCTTCTGTCCATCTTCAAGTACCTTGTGACCCACCCGGCTTACTACGTCTTTTTCTTTTGAATACAACATCACATTTGAGCTGTGGATAGGTGCTTCTATCTGGAAAGCATAATACATTTCGCACAATCTTCAATCATCACTCCAATCTTGCAAAGTAAAGGAAAGCTACAAAACTATGATTTCTGACCTTGACAATTTGACCAGGCTCTCCCTCTTCTCGGCTCTTCATGTGTTTTGTTTTGAGGTTCACATCTTTGATCACAATGGTACTGTTGTGAGTGAAAATCTTAGTAACCTCTCCGATTTTACCCTTGTCGCGTCCAGATATTACTTTGACTGTATCTCCAAACTTGACATGCATTTTGTGGAGAATCGGAAGACTGTTTGGTTTGCATTCTTTTCGTTCCCAACGCTTGAGCTGAAAACGCAAAACACATAAATCATCTTCCAATCTCATTGTTTCAAAAGAATCTATCAACAGTTTTCCTTTTTGCTTTTGATGTGTACAAAATCTAAAGAATTATTGTGGTTTCAAAGCTAGTATATTAACGAATAATGCAGAATGTTAATGTAATGGATCTGTGGACTAACCTTTGCAAGAACAAGACATGGGTTCTCAGCGGGCTTGACCTGCAATGAGTATAAAATAATCAGCAGAGTAACAAAGAAACCATATCCTATTGCAGCTATTTTGCATTTCATAAGAAAATGCAAAAAATCACAACCAAATGAACAAGATAGCCACTTTACTCAATGTGAGCCATCACACGCACATTTTCGTTCGTTTAAAAAGTATAGCATTTACAAGTACTAGTCCATTGATTCCAAACCAATAACTAGTCAATCAGTCTAAAGGATGACGTTTTAAGTCCTCATAACTTTCATCTCAATTCAGTAGTTACACTTAAACATAGACAATGCACAAAATTTTATATCCCAGTAAGCAAAATTCAAACTTAAAATGAGCAACAACACAGATTCAATTTGAGAGTTACTTGATGAAATGGGTTTGGATATGAAAAGCGAAGACATGAACCTAATCTATTACGCAAACAAGTGAACTACATAACCTAAAAGCTTGAACAATGATTAAAAACCTGAATTGACCAGAAATCGAAAATTAAAGTTACCGGAGAAGTGACGGAGAGGGAAATCGGGGAAATTAAACGCTGGCCGAGGAAGGAAGAGCTGGGAGATAGAGAAAGAGAAGTAAAAGAGCTCTGAAGAGCAGACATGGTTGCCATTTTTTCTCGCTCTGCAACTTTCACTCTTCTTCTTTTTCCTTCGTCCTATCCGTTCCACAGATGACGATAAAAATTGGATAAACGATTAAACGACACTGTATTATCACTAAACCTTAATGGGCTAGGCTAGGTTTTAATTGGGCCTTGAATTCAATTCTTTTCATAGCCCAAATATATAATATGGTTCTCCAGTTTTGAACTCGTTTTAACACGAAAAAACAAAGAACAAATTTTCATTCACAAATATAGACAATCTAGCGTCTAAAAACCCAAAAGAATTGAAAAACAAAATCACATTTTAAAAGTTAATAATAATTAAAAAAATTGAGACTTTTTTTTCATTTTGTTTACAAAATCACGTCTTCAGCTATACTACTGTCCAAGGAATTATCCCTCCGATGAATTTCTGATCGTAATGATCCGTTTGCAGTTAACTCACCTTCTGACTCCTCCACTATCGGAGGAGGAGGAGGAAGCCGTGGAGACGGCGACGGAGAATTCTTCTGCCGCTTTCTGCAATGTCTCACTTTAATAACACGAGTCAAAACCTGAACAATGTCCCTCATGTTAGGACGTTTTCTAGGTGCACGAGAGATGCATTTGTAAGCAAAAGCTGCTACTTCATTCACTTCTTGTAAATCATATCTCCCATCTAATCTTGAATCTACTATCTCTTCCCATCCGACTTTTTCCTCTGCATTCATAGCCGCCTGTTCATCAACAACAACAAAACGTTTAGTCTTTACATGCAATTCTCCAAACAAAACAATTGGAGATTTCGAGGACTTTTTAGTTTTATGTTACCAGCTCAACCAATTCCATTAGACCTTGTTGAGGATTTCTTCCTGCTATAAGCTCGAAAAGCAAAACTCCGAAGCCATAGACATCGCTTTTCTTGGTGAATGTTCTTGTTGAAATGTATTCGGGATCGAGGTAGCCAAATGTTCCTCTGATGTTAGCTGCATGTTTGTCTACCATTTCTTCTCTGGAGAGGCCAAAGTCAGCAACCTGAAGTTAAAGAAGATCACCATTAGAAACTTGAGGTGGTTCAATAGACTGAGATTTCAAAGAGAAAGAAGATATGTTTACCCGAGCTCTCATAGATTGATCCAGCAAGATGTTGGAAGATTTGATATCTCTGTGGATTACAGGAGGAACAGCCTGGAACAATTGATTAGAACATGAGTTTTGAAGTTGTTGTTTAAGAGATGCATTAAAATGGTGAATGGTTTTAGCAAGCAGCTTACCCCATCATGAAGATACTCTAGACCACGTGCCACGTCTAAAGCAATATATACTCTCAAATCCCAGCTCAGCGGTTCATGTTTTTCGCCTGTATCAAAAGTACCATTTTAGTGCATCTCAAATCTTTACCAAGGCTCATCATTTAGTGAAGTCTAAACCATCAACTCAATAAATGTTCTACAAAGATACCGAATAGCTCAACATTGCATTAACAGTTCATTTAGTGACAAGCAGATTAATATGGTATGTATAACCAGGTAGTTACTTACTGTATAAATGAGAAGCTAAGCTTCCTTTACTCATGTAAACATATATAAGCATGTGTTGGCCTTTCTCTGCACAGTATCCAATCAAGTTCACTAGGTTACGGTGATGCAACCTTCCCAATAACATAACCTGAAAAGATTAAGGCGAGTGGATGAGTTTTTCAAGAAACTAAGCAGATACTAAGAGAGTAAGATATATAGATTGTTCATTCATGTAGCCTGTCTTATAGATGACACAACTAATAAATTGAGTATTAGAGATTTCAGAAAGCCTATTGTAATGCTTAAAAGTCTGCCTAATGCTACATGTTTTACACACTAACTTGTTCTTCGGAAATGAATCCATAGATATATCTTACCTCTGTCTGAAACTCTTTTTCGCCCTGTTTAGAATCAGTGGCTAGAACTTTCACAGCCACGATCTCACCAGTAGACATTTGAGCTTTGTAGACAGGTCCAAATGCTCCTTGGCCTATCAAAGTCGTGAAATTACACGTCGCTTTCTGCAAATCCCTGAAGCAATCACCAAAGACCATATGTCAAAAACGGAATATAACCCCAAGAATGCAAGACCTTCTCATATCCACAACAGCATTCCCCTTTTTAATGAACTTTCAAACTTTGAAATAATAACCAAAGTAACTACTATAACAAGAGAAGTCTAGTCCTGAGTATAGTTAAGACAATAAAATAATAACCTAATCAGGAAACTAAGATTTGTCAGAGGAAGAGACAAACCTGTAAGAATATTCCAAAATGCCAGAAGCAGAGATGACATTACTCCTCTTACTAAACCCTTCAAGCCAAACAGACCTCCCATTCTTAGAAGATTTCACAGGTGAATCCGGACCAATGGTCGAATCCGACATTATATTACACGAATCAGCTCCATTCTCTCTGATGGGAATGGTTGCACTTCTTCGTGATCCACTATTCACAATCTGAGACTTTTTTCTATGATACCTAAAGCAGAACAAAGCTGAGATAGCTAAGACAACACCAATCACCAAACCTAGTGAGATCCCAACGATTAATCCTTTGGATTCTCCTTCCATTGTCAAATACTCTAATAATGGTTTCAAGCTTCTTTAGACGTCTCTGCAAACAAAAAAACAATAATGGATCAGAGAAGAAGTATTTGTTAAATGGCACAATGTCAGAAGAAGAGGAAGACAACAACTAATTTGTCAAATAAGAAATTAGCGTAACGTTGACCATCGAACTCTTCAACAAAAGCTTGGCTGCCAAAATGGATTCATTCAGCTAAAAATCAATTCGTATCTTCTTCAAACAAATACCTCAAGAGGACAAAATTACTGAAGCTCTATACTATAGATCCCGAGGAAGAAGGATTTGAAAATGAATCTCGAGAATCGCGTAGACTTTTGAAACGCGCCGATTGAATAAAACCTTTCTTAATTCTCTAATTTTCCCTAATTTTCGTTGTTTAATTTTCCATTATTTCGTCTTCTTCTTCTTCCTTCAGCGCAACCAAACCCCCAAAGAAGACTTTCTCAACGAAAACAACAAAAATCCCCAGGAAGAAAAGAAAAAAAATCACACCTACTACACACAATAACGACAACAAAAAATCGCTGAAGACCAAAAAAAAAAAAAAAACAGGTGAATCGAATGTGTTACCTGGAGAAATGTGAAGGATTATAGAAAATTGGTGCATTTTAGCAGATGAATCATAAAAAAGGAAAGTTTTGAAGAGAAAAGGAGAGAAATATTTTTGCAGAGCTTTGCTTTGATTACAGAGAAAAGAATCCAAAGAATAGTGAGAAAGAGACTGAGAGAGAGGTTCTACTTCAAGCAAAAATTATCTTTTTTATTTTATTTATGTTGTAATGTGTTAGAATAAAAAAAAGTTAAAAGTTAAATATAAAATTTGTTTTTACAAATGTAACAACTTCTTATTCAAAATTAAAAGCTAAAACAATGAAACGGAAAGCTTCTTTTTTCATTTTTCTTCTTTTCTTTAATTGGTTGTTTAATTAAATTTACGTTACTACTCCTACTATAATTAGATTGTGTGATGATTTTATGTTAACAATTGATTACATAATTTTAATTTTTATGTACTATACTCTATATTACAATAAATTGTGTCTTTATATAGAAAAGAGTAACAAGCTCATGGTAATAAAATAAATCATTTTTCTACTAATTTTGAGTTTTTGACTATTGACTAAATATGATTATATTAATGTGAAAGAAATGTAAAAAAAAAAGAAAAGTGGTAGTTCAGATATCAGATAAGTAAAATAGAAAGGTGTATTTCCATATAAATAAATAAAAATTATATAAAGGAGAAATATAAATTTGTGTTGGTGTCGTGTGAATAATGGACCCCACGAATATGACTATGCTTAATATGATTGGATGAATTTATTCTTTTTAGATCGTACATTCTTATTAGTCTGACCTTTTGGTTTTCCGCGACGAATTTTCCAGGGTTTGATTACCTGTATCGCGGTCTTTGTACTTTTGGTATACCCTCGAGTATTATAAAACAATTCAATGGAGTAATTATTTTACAGATTGATGATGATACAGATTATGTTATCCACATATCAAATTCATCTTATCATTTGAGAGTTTGGAGATTAGTTATTAGTTGAGATTGATAAGATAAGATGTGGAACTATAAGTCTATAACTAGTAGTAAGCAGTTACATATATACACCTAACTTACCTAATGTCACATTCATCAAGATTATTAGTTGGAGCTAATTTTCATCCAAATAAATGAACCTAATAAGTATAAGATAAAATTTTCAAACAAAAAGTAACTGCTATAGACAAAATAAGACAATGAAATTAATTCGAGATGACATGAATTTATTGCCGAATTATCCACACCATTCTAACAGTTTCGTGAAATCAACTTTGAGTATGTTTAACTTGTTTTAAATCTACTGACATGGTTCTAGACATTTATTGATTTAAGCGATGATTAACACTAATTCGAAAATTTAGTAAAATATTGCTTACGTTGTGTGCACTAAAATGAAGATAAAACGAAGATAAAATCCCGGGATTACTGCCGCAAGTAATTCTAAATACTTGGACAAAAATATTCACCACCAGCGCACGGAACGAAACAATTTGGCACACAAATGATTGACGTAAAACGACACTTAATTCTGCTTACACTTCAATAATACTATTTTTTATATTTTAAGAGTTGAACTAGCTGCTATGTTTTTATGCTAACAAAACAACTATAAGCAATAACTAGTTGAATTGTTCATTTTACAATCCACTTGATGAAGGCAAAACAAATAACATGTTTTTAAATTTGTTAATGAGTAAAGTTCATCGGAAAACAACGTCGTGTAAAGTTGTTTTTTCAACTATATTTCTCTTTAGGATTAAAATTTACGAAATATCAAATGCAGTAGAGGTTAAAGAATTGAAAGAAAAAAACATTACAATTCACTTCTTAGATTATACAGAGTGGCTTAAGCCAAGCCAAGACAACCAAGAGAACACGTGAAGATCCTCCATGTTATTGTATTTGACCGCCTTATATGTAACAACATGTGTGAGAGAGATAATTTATATGTATACATTAATCGGATATTGTTATTTTATCGAGATTTTAATGTTTCTTTGCGTAGATTAATTATATGTTATTTTCATGAGAATAGAAAGGGAAATTAAAAGAAGAAAAGATATCTTAAATTATATTTGGGATTTTGGAGGGAAAAAAGATGAATTTGATAACTTGAGAGCAAATATTCCCCAAGTTCAAAGTTTACTTGTTCCATGGTCGCATAATCATTAAGCAAGACATGTCCTCTCCACGTGCACGGTACAACCCCACGTTCTCATGTCTCCACTCCATGTATAGAATACATAGTCGTTCGTATGTGTTGCATTTATATATTTGGAGATTTATTGATTACGAAGGAAAAAAAAGATAAGCCAACATGTGAGAATGTGATTAAAGATACAAAAAAACGCGTTAGCGACTTCTTTAGTACACTAGTAAGTAGTAATATATTAGGGTATTAGAATTTGAGAAAATTAAGGTACAAGTCTTTTCTTTGATCATGCAAACCTAATAATAAGTATATAGTCTATTTGGTTCTTCTGGATTGACGTCGAATAAGGAACTCACCAAAATAATTAAATGGGCCTTTTGCTGTTAGTCGTGCCCATAATACGGCTATATAAAATAATTCACTATAGAAACGAACTGTGACACTCACAATACACTTTCAAAATTCAAAGTCGAACAAAGATTTGGATGGAGAATAAACACATAAATCAACCACATTCAAATCAATAAGTTTGTACATGTCAATATGTTTCGAAAATCTGACATGTTTGCAAATAAACCAAAATTTTGAACGGACTATTCAAAATCAATATAATGATAACTAAATAAAACAAAATTTCCGGACTTAAATGAGTTTCTTTAAATCATACATTACATTCATTAAATAGCCAAATTTATATATTAACACTACCTAATTAAAATATTGGATGCGAGATTTTCGTTATTACCAAACATTGTAAGGCTAGCTTGCAAATATTATAAATTTGGAAAAACGATTTTCTAAATTGGCTAGTTTGCCAGTTAATGATTTTTTTTCCTTAACAACTTTGTAAATATTTGTAGTGATTGATATTTGAAACAAAGAATAAGTCGTGTTACTCTTTTCCTCGTAAATTACGAGTCGTAATACAATAATTTGTTTGTAAATCGTCATTTTCTGCAAGTTTATTCTTTATTTCCAAGAATTGAAAATAAGTTGGCATTCGATATCTATTTAAACTGTATGTTCCGTTGATTCAGTACTGTGACATAACTTAGTCATATTGCCATATTGGTATAAATGGTACTCTACGTGTTGCATAGCCCAAACTATGTTCGTTTGAGAGTTTTGCATAAGCATAAGTTTTCAGTGGTAGTAAAATCAAAGAAGTATATACATTAATGCTACATCTTTCCATTAACAATAACATATTTATCAATATATTATACACATAAACTTCACCAGAAACTTAAACTCAAAACATGAACGGAGTCGGCGAGAATGCCGGAATCACCGGTTCGAAAGCATTTCTCCTGCAAAACCCAAAAAACAATTTTAAAAACGTCAAAAACATTAGTATGCGTTATATATATAAGCCACTAGCTACATGTTCTTCTGCCATTTTGTAAACATCAATTTTCACTATTACGGTTACCTTGCGATTTACGTCTTCTTCTATTTACGCAAATAAACAATAAGACATACTGATGTTGACTTCTCAACTATATCGAATCTTTATCCACAAAATTGCATCTTAACTACCATATCATTATCTTCTTCTTATTTTTCATAGTCTCCATACTTATCTTTATAAATTACATTGACGAGGTTAGAATAATTTTTTAATACTACAACTAGATACTAAACATATTATTAAGCTTTGTAAAAAAGAAAATTTTTAATTGACTACCCTATAACCCTAACCTTAATTAACACAAACGTATCATATAAATTACCCGAAATCGTCACTACGGAAACGAATATGACCACCACCGGACCGTGATGATGCGTCTCCGCCGCCGTTGCCTTCACTTTTCCGACGGACTTTCTTCTTTTCTTCGTTCTTTTCTGATATCTTCGTTATCGCCGGCTTGTTCTCGGAGATAACGCTAAGAGACGGTCTCCACTCTGCCACTTGTCCAGGTTGACCAGCCACTCTAACGCGTTTCCGTCGCCTCCGTTGTTTCATCAGCGTTTGTGTTTCGTCAGAAACCGAATCATCCGCAGTACTTGCGGCGGATTCTTGGAACTGTTGTGAACCAAAACAAGGCACGACGAGTTCCAACAAGAATTTCATATCCTACTCGTCACCACACCTGATCACTTCTCTTCCTTTTATTAGAAACTTTTCAAGATTAATCTTTAAAAGGTTGGAATTGATTTCTTAAAGAGGCTAATGTTTGAGGATATTTATAGATGGTGCCAAGGTGAAGAGATTTGAGTGGTGATTCTCTTTATGGAACAGAGGCAATTTATAGAAGGACATCGAGAATCTTGACGTTGTGACTCACTTGTTTACGTGGACATGATTTGTTACATTATTACGAAACCTCCTTTGGTTGGTCTTATTTTAAACCGGAGTTAGTTTACCTAGAAACAGTCAATAACCAACTCCGGTTTAAAATAGGACCAGACAAGGATTGGTTATTGATTGTTTTGGTGATTATATTAGTTTCCAAATGCAATTATTTTTAATAAATCATATAAAGAATCCGATTGGTTATACGGGAGCAAGCAACGAAATGCAAAAGGATTCATAATGAAATGATTAAAAAGTTGCGATAAACAGATAAAGAGACAATTAAACGATCGTTTTTGACGCAGAATCATATGACATTATGTCGACGTGAATCACTTTTGTTTCCGTAACTGGAACTTGTATTCTTCGTATACAAAATGTTTTTATTGATAACCCTATTTTCTTGGACCACTTATTAATATTTGTCGACGACATATATTTCTACTTCTTCTTTTTTTTTGTGTGGCTCATAAATGAATAAGTTTTGTCACCTATGAAATTATGATGGTCGTTCATGTTTTTCACTTTGATTCATCTGCTTTACATCATTAGATGGTCAAATACATGTATAATAAAAAAATTAAATCTTTATTTTTCTTCAGATTTGGATTTGGAAAAGAAAAATTGGGTTATCTGTCTATTCTCTCTAATTTGGTTTGGATCGGTTTAGCGTATAGACAAATAACCCAATTTATCCTTTTGTTACATGGTGGCTTATCAATCTTAATGAATCGGATATTGAGTGAACTATATAGACATAGTTATAATATTACTATCTAAAATCAATATCACTATCATTTTTTCCTTTTGGGACTAACTTCCATATTGTTTTTATTTTCTAAGTACGTAAAATGATATGATGTTACTTATATCTGCATGTGCTTATATTATACGTGGCAATGAGAAAACCTTATAATAAATGAATGTAGGAAGAACTATAATAGAAACTCATGTAGATAAGAACTATATTAAATATAGATCAGATCAGGCTCATATCTCCTAACGATATAAAAAATGAAACGGTCCAAACTTAATTCATGAAACGTGTAATTAAACAGCTTCATTTTAAAACCATAATTCAACCGTAGAGAACGACTCATCTAAAATGCTTTCACATTTGAAAGTAATCACTCATGCGGCGCAACAAAAACGACGATGAGTCATCTCAGGAGCGGATCTAGAAGGTAATTTTATGTGGGGCATCATTTATATAAATAGTATTAATTATAATTTAATTACCTAAATTGTATGTAGATTATAAAATATTCTTACAAAAGTGACGGTTTGGAGATTCGAACTTGGGTTAGTATAAGGCATTGCTTGCCGAAAAACCATTTGAGCTAACTGTAATATAATGAAAAATAACAACTTATATAATATTTAGTAGATTTAATATGGGGCACGTGCTCCACCTAGTTGTAACGTAGGTCCGCCACTGAGTCATCTTGTTAAATTTTGTTTTTACTAATTTAAAACAATAAAAATATTCATGCCCTCATTTTCTCATTAATACCACGACTTTATAGTTTATAGTTTATATATTAGTAATGATATTAATCAGTTTGTTATGTTGCTACTTGCTAGGTGTCATGGGTCATCATAAAATATATTGATGGAAGATTGATTGATTTGAATCTATAAACCTAACCCACACGATCGAATCGAATGAGAAATAACAAGAATCGTCCATCGAAAAGAACTTAATCAGAAACGTTATCCGATTAGAAACATTACCATTTGATTAGTTTATGCAGTTAAGTTTGACTTGTGCCCACTCCACAAACTTGGAAACAAGAAACATTTGTACACGTTGCGGTCGACATTTGTAATTACAACTAACTTTTCATTGCGTCTAAGGATTATAGATCACAATCAAAACAACAAAACCTATCACTATTACCATTATAAGCTAAGAACACTCCAAAAATGGGTACCGTTATGATTTTGGAGTAATATGATGAGTTGTGAAATACAAATCTGGTTGCATGAGAAAGAGGGAATTGTCTCACCAAACGTAATTGGACAGCGAAGGAATGTTATTGTATGAACGGTATCTCTTTGTATGTTTTGTTTCCTTTTTTGTCTTTATAACATTTAGTGCATAAATTTATGTAAGCCATTAGTATTTGGGATGATATTTCTTTTTGTTTTTGTTCGGTCCACATGTTGTAGTATACAAAAATGTTCGTAGAGATTCTAGACAGCTCCACGTGAAATTGTGAGAACTCAATGCTGTGGCCCAATGACTTATTCCCATTTGTTATAATCATCACTTTTAATGTTAAGTAGTTGCATCTAAACGAAAATTGTGAGTTATTGATTGGCTAATGGCTACGGACCCATTGGGTTTTTGAAAATGATCATCTAGATTGGTGGTGCCTAAAAAATTTTGGTTCACAAAATGAAATCGTAGCAAAACAAAACTCGAAGCATATATACTGAAAGATTTTAAAGTCGACCAAAAATCAACAACACTAAAACCGGATCTGAATTTCTCAGAACCCGATCAATCTCATTACATACCGGTCCAATCAATTAAATCACAAACAACAAAACGATGACGTTTTAAGTATTTCCGAGTTAACCATGTAAGCAAAATCCTCTTCCTCTTAAAAAACTATTACACTTAATACTTTGGTTTTGTAAATGACAGTTTCTGATTATTCCTTCAAAATATAATTTGAAGTTTTTAATCTTCTAAAGGTAATAACACGAGACGAAGCACAACACAGTTCGATCATAGAAGAGGATAGAATGAAGCATAAATATGAATATAAAAGATTCATAAGAACCGAAGAAAACTGTTTCTCTAGCGGTTACCATAGTATGGAGGACGAGACATGTTGTTCTGAGGTTGATATGACTGTGATTGCTCTCTCGGTCTTGCATACTCTGCGAATATGACCCAACCGTCAAGAAACTGCAGAGAAGCACAGAGAGGAGATTAGCCGTTTGGTAATTGTCAGTGTAAATCTCTCTTAATAGATTATGATATGGTAATCGAGAAATGGATATTAGAATGAATAGTACCTTCCCGTCCATTCCAGCTATGCCTTTGGCAGAATCTTCTAAAGTGGCATATCTAACAAATCCAAACCCTTTGGAATATCCTGATACTCTGTCTGTGACAACCTTAGCTACAAAACCAATAGAAGAGAAAGGAATCATAACAGTTAGTTTTCTTCACGATGACTAGTTTACTGCGCATAAACTTTATAGTGTCGTTATAAGATACGCACCATCAGCAACTTCTCCAAACTGAGCAAAAGCAGTCCTTAGTCCTTCAGAAGTGGTGCGCTTACTAAGCCCTGAAATATTCAGTGACACAAAGATAAAGATAACATGAGAAGAAGACACTTTCACGAAACTGAGACACAGCATCGAACACATAAAATTCCTTAGATGTATGTATGAGATGTTCAATGGCCATGTGATAAAAGTGAGAAACAGAGGCTATGAAGGAACAATAAGTAATAGCCTAATCAAAATTGCTTGCATCAAAGCCCAATGTTGAGCAGTATTTCAAAAACTAATTGATACTAGGAAGCACTTTACAAAAACAGAAGCCTTGAAGATGTTAGAAACAGCCCACATAGACCCTTGAAACAAGACACTGATCCGGTACACATAGCATCCAAATTTTAACCGAAAAAACCGAATTCTCAAGTAATTGAGTGCAAAGAAACTCTCTTTAACTCTTACAGTTCATTCCTAGAGTTAAGCAATCGAAAGTAGACATTTTTCTGGAAATCAGAACCAAAAATGAATAATTGAACTTATCAAATTCTTAAACACATAGAGTACAATCTTAGTTGATGTTAGACGAACCTGATAATCTAAATCTGAATTCAAAAAGGAAGGATCTTTAAAAAGCATCAAATAGAAACAGACATAGACTCTAACAACGATAAACCCTCGAAATGAATTGAGAGATGAAAAGGGTTTGTTACCGGAGACGAAGAGATTGGTGCTAGGTTCAGCCTGAGGACGAGCCGGTGTTTGGGATTCAGCTTGTGGAGACAAAAAAGAGAACCTTGAAGCATTTGAACAGAACAGTCGTCTCAAACCAACCGGAGCTGAAGCTACTTCCGTCACAGCTCTAGATATCGCTGGAAGTCTCATAGCCATCGCCATAGATTCAATTGATTGATTTGAGTCGTATTGATTCTTCTTCGGGAAAAAAAGGTTTTAACTTTGAAAAGCTAAAACCCTAAACCAAAAAAGCAGAGAACAAACAAAATCGATTGATACGAAAACGAGTAATTTACTAGAGTGAGAAGATGACCTAAAAAAAAAAAATACTGACATAAAATGACGGATATACCCTTGTATTACTTCAAAATTTCGGAATGGATGGACTAGTGATAGAAACTTTACAATTCTGATATTCGTAATTAATGGAATTCGCCAATGTGCAGCTCCAATTTTCGATTTTTTTTCATTGGCACGTAGAAACGTTTATGAGTCTTTAAATGGTTACCAAATTGTTTTTTGGACTATCACACAAAATACTTCAATATTTTATGAAATTTGACATAAAATTTCACTAAATGACCATTTTATTTTTTTAATGGCCACTTAAAATTTGTTTTGATTCTTCTAAAAATCCACCAAATGACCAGACGTCTTTTAAAATCTCTCAAAATCTAAAATCCACAAAATCTTACCTAAGTTCAATACACCCCTTTTTTTTTGTGATAAGTGTAAACACACAAAAAATAACATATATAAATGGATATGGATGCTAACATAAAAGTTCACATTATATTTATATATTAATTTATTAACTCATCTCAAAATAAAGTACATAATATATTATTCAATCTATGAATTTAATTTGATTATCATGTAATTTGGGGTTACAAATAACAAGACTATCAAGAAGAATATCTTTAAAAAAAAGACATAGGTAGTTAGGTGAATCAGTGTCACTCAGTAACAAACTTTTTTTTTATCTTAAGAGAGTAAACAACTTTAAAAAGTTTTTGGCACAAGTATAAGAAACGTGTGCAGTAAAAGTAGAGAGAACAAATGTCAAAACCAAAGAAAAGCCTTCAAAAGACGTGAGCTTTTGTTTTGCACTCTTCCTCTTTCTTCTTCAACTTTACAAATTAAAAACACACACACACCAAAACTCCATTTTCTTGCCTCCAAATCTTTCATTCACCATAAAATTCCATCCCCTTATCTCTCTCTTTCTCTCACTTTCTCTATTCATGCGACCCAAAAAATGGAATCTTTAATGAGACTCGTCTTAGTTCTGTTTCCGTTCTTCGTCGTCTTCTTCGTACCTCTTGATCACGTTTCTTCAGAATCTATCAGCAGAGCAAATTTTCCAGATGGATTTGTATTCGGAACAGCTTCTTCAGCTTACCAGGTGACATTCTTCTTCTTCTTCATCTTCTCCAAACTGATCCAACAAAGAAAGAACGAAGATTTTGACAATCGCAACATTTTCTTGCAAGAAATCAGTTCGAAGGAGCTGTGAAAGAAGGAAACAAAGGAGAAAGCATATGGGACACTTTCACGAAGGAGAAACCAGGTATCAAAGAAACAAACCCAGAAAACATCACGAAGGTTTTAGTTAACTCAATGGTATCGTTCTTGATCAACAGGAAAGATACTGGATTTCAGCAATGCGGATACTACGGTTGATCAATATCATAGGTTTCACGTAAGTTTTACCTAACAATTACAAATTTGTTGACTTAAGCTTGAAGATAAAAGTAGGGTTGCTTCTTGACAGAGCAACCTCATCCAAACAAATCTAAGATAAGACGCAACAGGACACAAATGAGAGAATCTAAGAAGCAAGAGCCTTTCTTTTGTTTTGTTGCTATCACAGAATGACATAGACCTGATGAAAGATCTGAGAATGGATGCTTACAGATTCTCTATATCTTGGTCAAGAATATTCCCTAGTAAGTCTATTTCATTCAGCTGTGATATGATGAGTAATGTTGTGCGTTTCGACGGGTCTATTTAAACTCTGGTTTTAACAGATGGAACAGGGGAAGTAAACCCAGATGGAGTTAAGTACTATAACAGCCTAATAGATGCTCTTTTAGCCAAAGGAATCAAACCTTATGTGACATTGTATCACTGGGATCTCCCACAAGCCTTAGAAGACAGATATGAAGGATGGCTAAGCAGAGAAGTGGTGTGAGTATATGATATTTTGATAAAAATGTGAAATCCTGATATGGTGAGATTATTACGAAATTAAAAAGCTAAATAAATGGTGCAGGGATGATTTTGAGCATTATGCATTCACCTGTTTCAAAGCATTTGGAGATAGAGTGAAGTACTGGATCACTTTCAATGAGCCTCATGGGGTATCGATCCAAGGCTATGACACAGGGATACAAGCTCCAGGAAGGTGCTCACTTCTGGGACATTGGTTCTGTAAGAAGGGGAAGTCATCGGTCGAACCGTATATTGTAGCTCATAACATTCTGTTGTCTCATGCTGCTGCTTACCATACCTACCAAAGAAACTTTAAGGTAAGAAAACAAAACAGAACAATCTTATGATTCTAAGTGCAGAATAAAATGTGGGAAATTTTCTATATGCAAGGAGAAACAACGTGGTCAAATCGGGATATCATTAGATGCAAAATGGTATGAGCCAATGTCTGATTGTGATGAGGACAAAGATGCAGCTCGTAGAGCAATGGATTTTGGGCTTGGATGGTAAATATAAGATCCCTTTATCTGAAAATTTGCATAGAAAAGTCTACAGAGAGAAAAGACCAAAGTAACAGAATGAGATTTAAAAAATAGGTTTATGGATCCTCTAATCAATGGAGACTATCCAGCTTCAATGAAGAGTCTAGTGGAAGAGAGACTACCTAAGATAACACCAGAGATGTATAAAACCATAAAAGGGGCATTTGATTACGTGGGAATCAACCACTACACCACATTATACGCGAGGAATGACAGAACTAGGATAAGGAAACTGATTCTACAAGATGCTTCTTCTGATTCAGCCGTGATTACAAGCTGTAAGAAACAACACCTTATCTCATATCATTCTCATTACCGCTACAAAACTAAAAGAATTAAGCTAATGTATGGTCCTAATTGTTATAGCTTTTCGTGGAGGAGTAGCTATAGGAGAAAGAGTATGTAATTTCTCTGATAGAAACAGAAGACTAATCCTTAACTGGCACTCCAAAGAAATTTACTTGATGAGAAACAACTTACTTGAAACAGGCAGGGTCAAGCTGGCTACACATTGTCCCATGGGGAATCAGGAAACTGGCAGTGTATGTTAAAGACATATATGGAAACCCACCTGTATTCATCACAGAAAACGGTAAGCATTCTCAAATACCAAAATGTATATTCTCACAACCATCAATCAAATTTTTAACATGGAGATATTCACAGGCATGGATGAGAAAAACAGTCCATTCATAGACATGGAAAAAGCATTAAAAGATGACAAGAGGATTGGCTTCCACAGAGATTACCTCTCAAACTTATCAGCTGCCATAAGGTAAAGTTCTTCACTTTGCAGAGATTCACAAAGATTCTTGAGTTTGAAATGTTCCCGCATTCACTTTGCAGGAATGATGAATGCGACGTAAGAGGATATTTTGTGTGGTCATTGCTAGACAATTGGGAATGGAACTCAGGATACACGGTCCGGTTTGGGATCTACTATGTTGACTACAAGAACAATCTCACAAGGATACCTAAAGCTTCTGCTCGATGGTTTCAAACAATACTTAGCGGCTCTTCTTCAACATCAGATTCCAGCAAGCTTATTCTACTGGAAGAGGCAACAGAACAACAACAAGAGTACAAATTCCAAGAGAAATGAGACAGATCAATGACAGAACATAGAGTAGGAATTTATATACAAAAGCTCAATTTTCATGAATTTTGTTACAGTCGCATATTCAAACAGGAATAGAACAAACAACGAAACGCTATATATACAAAGCTCGAGAGATTAAAGGATAGTTACAGGATTTGTCTATAACACGTACCGGTAATGGCCACACGAGCTCGAGGGAAACACTCGAGACGCCATTTATGGCTCAGGGCCAGGTAATTGCCGGAAATCTGTATCGGAGAGGGAGTGTGTGATATTGCCGGAGTCGATTTGAATGTCTCGCCGGCGATACGACTTTAGGATTGAGAGATTCAAATATTTTTTAAAAACCCCAAACTTATTGTAATTTGCATAAAACCCTCTCAATTTTCACGTGAACAAACCAAATCAGTCAATTGGACCCATAATTAGTTAATTATCTCAATTTGTAAATGTGAACTTGAACCGTTTACTTAGGGGCTGTAATGTAACAACTATTTTGGAAAATTTAGGTTTTTTTTTTTTGTTAAATCACCCGTTATTCAATTAGTGATTTTAAAATATTTTCTCAAATTTCAAGTTATTAAAACTGAATTTATGAAAAAATATTTCAAATCATTTCAACTTTCATGTTATTCAATCATGAATTTATAAAAATCATATCAAATCCACTGTTATTCAAATTTCATAACATTGTTTTTAAAAAAAAATTGAAAAGTAAATTGGTGAGATTTTAAATATTTTTTTAGTGTAAAAATAAGAACTAAACAATTGCACGTATTTGATTAAAACAAAGAACAAAAAAAAATGTGGCTAATGAAACTAAATTTTTTTGGTTACCTTTCCAATTTACGACTACTTTCTATTTACTCAAATAAACAACAAACATACAGATACAATGATACCGATCTATCTTGACTTCATATTACATTGTCGACGTGAATCATTTTTGTTTAGCGATAAAGAATGTTGCGCTCAAAAGATAAGAGACAATAAACGATCGTTTTTGACATAAAATCATAAATAACATTGTCGACGTGAATCATTTTTGTTTAGCGATAAAGAATGTTACGATAAAAAGATAAGAGACAGTTAAACGACCGTTTTTGATGTAGAATCATATATAACAACTATTTTGATGGCTCTCACAAGCTTAAATTGATCCCATAATCTCAAACAAAATTTTGTCTCTTTAAACTTAATCAAACTAAGGCATTTACTAATTGTCTAATTGGATTGAATGATATATGTTTAAAGCATGTGAAAGATATGAAGATTATGACCGTTAGTGGATATGATTTTGTAGATTTGGAATTTGAGATATGAAGTAAACCGTATAATATTTCATATCTCAAAAATTCAATATTTTTTGTTAGTTCAATATTTCTAAATTCATATCTCGAGAATCATAAAGTAGGTTAAGGCTAATGTTTGTTAAAAGTGTTTTTGGACTATTTTGTGTAACTTAGTTGGGTCATAAAAACAAGTTGGCTAATATTGGATCATATTTGGGTCCATTGTAATTACTGATTGTAGATACATTCACTTTGTTCACACAAAAATTTGTACAAAAATCATCCGACTTATTGAATGGTTATGAAAAGTATGTATTCCGGCTTTTTACTATCAAATATCTATCATGGTAAAACATATTTAATATATGAAAGTTACAAATAGTTCTTTTAAGTTGAATGGGTTGAAAATATTAAGTTGAAAAATTTGGGTTGATAATTGACATCATTCAATCCATTCATTTAGAAAAATGTAGTTGTTTACATCGTTGAGTCTCATCATCTCTTTTTGTTGACCTTCTTTTAGATATTTGGCGGCTTGATCATTTTTGTCACTTTTGTAGTTAAAAGTTTGGTTAAGATTTTAATTTTTGGACATCATCAATGGTAGTATATTAATTTGGGGTTCTTAAAAAATAATCAAATACTATTGTAGTTGTAAGATTACTTTATATTCATCTCTTTCACCTCTCAACTCATTGATTCATGTATTAAATCTCTCTCACAAAATCCACCATACTTTGAAATCCAAAACTAGTATAAATTTTTTCTAAAGCAACTAAAGTAAATTTGCAAAAATTTCAAAATTTATTCATTAAAGATTGTTAAGAGTCTTGATTTATAACTCTCTATTGAGGATGATCTTAATCTCTCACTCACTTCTCTTTCTCTCTGTTTCTCGCTCAATTTTCCGACCATGTTTAAACCAACGAAAAAGTTTCTCTCTGTACTTTTTCACGTAGTTAAGTTTAACCTTCTTGGTGCAATTTTCGGGACCGGTGCCGCCGTCAACAAGTCCTCTCAAAACGACAGAAAAAGCTGACGCAGCCAGAGAAGCTCTACAAAAAAAGGAGAAGAAGAAACTCCAAGCTATGACGTAGCACATTACTGTTCTTGCTGGACTACATTCCAGAGAAACAAGAACAAAAGATCTCCTAAAAAACGTTCCGGTGAACAAACTTGCTGAAAAGAGAGGAGGAAAGGCTCCGGTGAACAAACTTGCTGAATAAGGAGGAGGAAACGCTCCGGTGGACGGTGAAAAGGTGAAAACTTTTTAATGATTTTAGTTTATTAGTTTGATTCAAGTTTCTGTCGTAATGATGAGAAAACAATAATCGTAATGATGAGAAAACAATACGGAAGTCAGTCCATCGTTGTTGCACTGGGAGAGTGTCTATATGATCAATGGACCACTTTCAAGTGTTAGTCCTCCAATCTGAGTATATGAGATGTGGACTGCTTTTGATTTTGTCAATTTGTGAACAGAATGTTTAAAAGCTATTACACAGTACCAACACGTTAGTAAAGGATTTCGAGTGCTTTCAAACAATATGGATATATAAAAGACAAAAACAGCTTTTAAATCTTTTTTTCACATTATATAATTTATTTTTACTTTTAGATCTAAGGTTCATGATTTAAAAGAGAGATGTGACAACCAAATGTCCATTAGAACTATTACGCTGTTTTGTGAATTTTCGTGGTTTTGTTTTGTTTTATGCTTCAATCTTAATGTTGGTTATCAAATTGTTAACGAATACCCCAAATTATTAAAGATATTTCGAATTGTGTAAATTCGGATGTATTTTATTCTGTGATCTAGAGAAATTGAAGGGAAAACTTACTTGGTTAGCCTTTACATGGAAAGGCCTAAGGCAGCTCCTCACAGTAGTTCTGTGCCATACTGTCTATTTGTCTAATGTCTATATATAAAATGTTGACTTTATATTTGGCTTTTCATTAGAGAATACCAAAAACGGCCATAAAAGAATTTCTAAAGGTGTGACCCAAAACATACGAGATCATAATAATATACCCACATAATCAATACACATAACACATGGAGACGTGAATCATAAACAAATCGGAGATCATGCAATTGTGATTTTTTTTTTTTTTCTATTCAAGCTTAAATCTAATCGTTATTCAAGTTTTTTTTTTGTATTTTTTTTTTTTTTTTTTTTTGAGTTTATTTCATAATGTGTGTTTAGAAATTTGATATCTGTAATAATTATTAAGTTTTATAAAATAAATTATTTTAAAAATAAATTTATTTTATTTTTAAAAAACTCACTTAAAGAGAATTAGACAATAAAAACTGTAAGGACTCTTCAACAACTCTAAACTTTAAAATTATCAAAATTTAGTATTAAACAATGTGAAGGACTTCTTCTAAGGTGCCAACTATTGGACATGCTCTAAAATCTCATTTCTTATTTAATTTTTAGTTAATTACTAAAGTTTCAATTTCCCATCTAACTATATGAAACAATTTGAAAGAGAGAGATTTTAAAGACTGATCAAAGCTCACTTTATAGTAAGATTGGTAAATGCATATTAACTATATGGAGTTCTAATATGATGGATCCTTATCAACCCGTAAAGAAGCTTAATTGCTCTTTTGTTCCTTTTCTAGCGACCTCTCAAGCAACATAACTCTTGAAGAGATATCGATACAAAAAGAGTGTACAAGTCTTTATTAGAAATGTTTATATATCTGTTTTTAGATTATATATTGTATACTCCGCTTGCAACAGCACAATAAGAGCCAGATCTATTACAATTCCATATACTAAACCACCCATCAAATTAAACAATTAACACATTTTGGCAAAATACATGTGATTACTAAGTTCTCTCTCCAACTAGAGTGGTGCACAAGAAAAATAAAACTAGTCAATAACTTGTCACACTTCCACATACACCATCATCAGTGAGTTTCCTCAAGGCTTGGAGACGAGCTTAGATCCTTTTTTTCCTTCTCAAAAATCCAAATGATATATTAGAGCTTTGTTTTCTTGGCCTATTTAGCTTGAATTACATGGCAATGAAGCTTTCAGTCTTGACGCTTTCTGATTTTTCAGGAATATCTAAGGCGAATAAAATAAACTTAAAGTTGTTATTTTCAAACATACTCTATCTAAAAAATCACTCATATATCTTACTAATTGACTGTCTCCAATCTCCTTTGAATTAATATAAAACATAGTCCATTAATAATAAATCATAGGCTTTGGCCTTTGGGGTCTTGACGATTTAATAAAAAAATCATAAGTTTTCTATTTAAGTTAAGCATGACGATTTTAGTGAGACAAACATTCACTTTCCATGACTTGCAATAACATTGCAAGCACGATTAGTCCAAGTTGAAAATGTAGTACGTAATCGGTCTTGTAATGATGGTAATGCTATGTATGTCAAATGTGAGTGTGGATTATAATTTTAGAAGAGATATTCCTTCTACCTGTATTAAACTAATGTGATAAAAACGGGTAAAAGACTATGTATTACTGTTTAACTTAAATGTGAATCAATAGAGTTATTATTCAATGTATAACAAAATGTGCTGATTTGCAATTTTTAAGAGCCAATATATATAGAGCATTAAGTTCAGTGAACTTTTGTAATTGTTATGTGAGAATTTTCTACTTCATTCAGTTTTCGTCTTCATTCATCAAATATAATATGCATGTGACTTAACTAGCAAGACATGTTTGAAAGTCTTTTCACACAGTGACTACGGTGAGAGTGGATATACCCTCTTTTCCCCCATCAATAGCCAATGCGTTACTTTTGATCTTTAGTCTCTATGAAACTAAATAAGCATATATTTGTAAGAAGAATATTAAAGTCACTTTGGAAAGCTATTACACACAAACACGTTACTAAAGGATTTTGAACTCTGTCGTGTTTCCTGGGCATAGTGACTTGCATCCAGGTTTGAACTCAATATCTTTTCGTTTATTCAGATAACAACAAACTGTAGCAGAGACGTTAAAGCCTTCTGAAGAACCGTAAAAAGAAAACCCATCAACAAGTTACTTCATGAGAAAACTGAAATAATAGATTTGGTGTTTCCAAGGTTTAAGAGAAAAAACAGACTCTAGACTCAAACTCTAAATCCCAAACAACAACTAGACTATAATTTGAGGTGGAATATGGTAAGGTGCCCCGTTTGTACGAGTTACACCATTGATGGAGTCAAACGTCAGAGACGCAATTGCTAATTCGTCGACATCACATATATCAACGCAGTTAGGGAACCTGGAGCTGCTAGCACAGAAAGGTTTAGACTTTGAGAGAAAAATGCAAAGATCTCCAATGTCTTCAGTGTAAACAGCGTTCCCTTTTTCGTCTAGCTTGAACACCATTACACCTTTTGTTTTCATTTTTACCGTATCTCTGGTCGTGGCCTTTTTGTACCGCTTTACCAAGAAAGTTTCACCGGTGTTTCTTGACTCCACCAAGTGTTCACTCCTGTAACACGAATCCAGAAGCTCCCGCTTGGCCCTAGGTAGCTCGGGAAGGTTTCGGAATCGCAGCCTCTGAATCTTGGGATTGTGATCCTCTGTGCGGGGATCCCATGATCCGATGAGGTGGCCTCCAGATCCGGGAATACGAAACATGTCATCTTTCTTGGAATACATGACATCGGACGAGAAGAAGCTAGGGCTTGCGATCTTGATGTTGGTCCACTCAGAGTTACTTTGTGCCGGTCTGCAAAAGCTGAGTTGAGGACCCAAGAATTTGACAGCCACAACACAGTTCTCATCCTCAGGACAAGAGGAGGACATGGCCACGTTGGTAACAATTTGGGTTTGGCAACGAGGCAAAGTTACAAAAGGAGGCAGAGAGATGCGTTTAGGGTCTGTATACGATGCATATGGATTTAGATCGTCTTGGAGACGCAATATTCCGTCGTCCTTCAAAGAAGCTACCCATCCATGAGATGATCCCACCGTTATAATTTCATCTACATACACCAACTCCATGGGTACCTTCTTTTCCAAAAGAGTGACTTTACAATCAGTAGCATTCTCCATAATCATAAGTTTTCCGAGATCCTCTCCACAAGGACGAGCAGTCATGATGCGACAAGGATGGGTTTGTAGCGCGGAAGATGAGAAGCCATTAGAGAGAATAAGAACAAGAGAAGATCTTACGGACGCAGGTTTCCCAAGGGCAATCTTCGAGAGCCGGCTGAGAAGCAGAGACATGAATTAGGATGTTCTTAGCGAGAAGCAACAAAACCCTTACATGTTCACATCTTCTCCACCTAAAATTAATACAGAGGAATGGCCTTGCCCACCAAGTCTTCCATCTTCTAATTAATTGTGTTCACACACGATCTTTTTTTTGAGATTTTTCTCTCGACCTATCATTAGCTTCCCTTTTCTGGTTTTCTACTTTTAATGCTAAATAAACTCTTAACATTTTTGTTTCTTAAGACGTATCCGTAAAATATTATGGTCAAAGGAGACAAGATTACGACGTGGAAACTCCCAAACTCGTAGGTGAGGTAATGAAATGTTGAAAGCCATAAGCCCATTACTAATTTAAGGTCTCATGGTCCTTTCACATGACCACGTCAAAATGAATCCCCCTCGCAATAAGATATGGCATTGGTGTACCTATGAGACTACGATACGATATTATCATCGGCGACGGCGTATATTCATCTCACATACACGTTGAAGGGAACTTTCTGGAATATTTTATTCAGACGTAGAATTGATGTTTCTAAGGTTTAAGATAAAAGACAGACTCAAGACTCGGACTCTAATAACTCCCCGAATTGCTTACTTCTAAACATGTGAAAGCAATAACTAATTTAATTATGTGAAAGCCATAACTAATTTTAATACTTACATATATACTTGTATGAAAATTTGTTGCATATTATTTATTGGACTCACACAAAACATAACTATAAAACTGTTTTGTGTCCGAACAAATTAGGTTTATTGATTAGTGAGGAAGGAATAAAATATTAATATTCAAGATATTTGAACGTCTTATTATATAAACAAATTATTTTAGTGTTATACTCTTATTTTAGTTTATCTAATTCAATTGTTCTAAATATACAAATCCTAATATCATTGATTTTTTATTAAATTAATATAATTGTGTCAGGGTAAACGGTGTTTATAAGTTATATATCAAAACTGACAGTAATTGATAACAAAAGAGAATGTCAAAATAAAAGAAATAATATATTTAAATTAAAATTGAATGGAAAATTTACACTTAAAATTATAACGAAAGTTTTTTTTTATATTTTTATTGTTTGTGTATATTTATAACACAATGTTTTGGCAAAAAAACAACCATTATAATATCATATTGATTTTTTGATTAGTTTTATTTTTAGTGGAGGAAAAGAAGTTTAAAATATATTTTTTATACACATGAAATAGTATATGTTTATATTTTCTATATTTGTTTGGATTAGGAATATAATTTTTTTTTAAATTAAGAAACATAAACGCAATTTTTATGAATATAAATGTCATAATGCTAAAATATATTATTATTTTTAAAATGTCAGCCATAAACTTGAAAAAAGGTAGAAATGAAATATGGGGTAAATCGCTTATTTTCTTCTTTAGCAAATCATGGTTGTTAATAAGATCTCTGTAGTGGTCATGTTTCTCAATATGTTTTTTTATATTCAGATAACAATATATACTGCAGCAGAGACGTTAAATCATTACGAAGAACCATAAAAAGAAAACCCATCGACAAGTTACTTCACAAAGGTAAAAGAATTTTTTCTCAAAGAGCACTGAAAAAAATAGATTTGGTGTTTCCAAGGTTTAAGAGAAAAAAACAGACTCTAGACTCATACTCTAAATCCCAAACAACAACTAGTCTATATTTTGAGGTGGAATATGGTAAGGTGCCCTGTTTGTACTAGTTACACCAGTGATAGGGTCATCATACTCCAGACAGGCAAATGCTACTTCGTCGACATCATATATATCAACGTAGTTAGGGAACCTGGAGCTGCTAGAACAAAAAGGTTCAGACTTTGAGAGAAAAATGCAAAGATCTCCAATGTCTTGAGTGTACACAGCGTTTCCTTTTTCGTCTAGCTTGAACACCATTACACCTTGTGTTTTCATTTTTACCGTATCTCTGGTGGTGGCCTTCTTGTACCGCTTTACCAAGAAAAGTTCACCAGTGGATTGAGACTCCACCAAATGTTCACTCCTGTAGCACGAATCTAGAAGCTCCCGCTTGGCCCTAGGCAGCTCGGGAAGGTTTCGGAATCGCAGCCTCTGAATCTTGGGATTGTGATCCTCTGTGCGGAGATCCCATGATCCGATGAGGTGGCCTCCAGACCCAGGAATACGAAACATCTCATCTTTCTTAGAAAACATGACACGTGAGGAGAAGAAGCTAGGGTTTGCGATCTTGATGTTGGTCCACTCGGAGTTGCTTTTAGCCGGTCTGCAAAAGCTGAGTTGAGGCCCCAAGAACTTGACAGCCACAACACAGTCCTCATCCTCAGGAGAAGGTAAGGACATTGACACATTGGTAACGATTTGAGTTTGGCAACGAGGCAGAGTTACAAGAGGAGGCAGAGAGATGCGTTTAGGGTTTGTATCTGATGCATAAGGGTTTAGATCGTCTTGGAGACGCAATATTCCGTCCTCCTTCAAAGTAGCTACCCAGCCATGAGATGCCCCTATCGTCACCATTGGATCACTATCTACCAACTCCATCGGCACCTTCTTTTCCAAATCAGTGTAATCACTCTCATTAGCATTCAAAATCACGAGTTTTCCGAGACCCGCTCCACAAGGATTGGCGCAGATGATGGAACACGGAGGAGTTTGCAGCGAGGATGATGAGAAGCCATTAGAGAGAATCAGAACAGAGGATCTCACGGACGCAGGTTTCCCAAGTCGAAGCCTCGAGAGGCGGCTGAGAAGTAAAGACATGAATAAGGATGTTCTGAATGAGAAGATATAAAACCCTGATATGTTCACATTTTCTCCACCTAAATTAATACAGAGCAATGGCCTTGCCCACCAAGTCTTCAATCTCCAATTGATTTGTGATCTTTTTGAGAGATATCATTAGCTTCCCTTTTCTATTTTCTACTTTTAATGCCAAACAAACTCTTTATTACGTGGAAAGTCCCACACTAGGTTTAACTATCTCATGATTACAAGCCAACTATGTGTTTTGCCATAGGCATCTGCGAGCGAGAAGGGAAAAGAAAACATATCTGCAATGTTGATCTCTTGATGACTAACATCTATAACATGAAAGGATCCAAACAAAATAAACGATAAAACATCCAAAGGATCTTTTTATTTATAAATTATGAAAAGATCCAATGACGGTTCCAAATCATTCCAATCAAACAAAAAACAGAGTTTAAACGATAACAAAGCAAAGGAATGAAACAGAGTTTAAACGATAACACAGAGTACGTAGTTGTTTTTCCGCTATATCGGCGAATTCAGGAACAAGAGATCTTAAGCACGTTTTAAAACTACCATGAAGATAACAACCACAGCTAATCCAAACAGAGAACGAGGGTCATTGAACAACGTCTGCTTCTTGTCTTTTCCATCTTCTGTAACTGATCCTAACCCAAACAAGTCACCAAAGTAGGAAGATACATTTTCCATCAACCGAACAGCTTTTAGCTTCATGTCCTGCAGAATCTCTAAGAGTTCCATTGGCTTAGTTTCCACGACTTCACACTCAGTCGTGCTCGAACGTTCAGATTGGTCGTCATTGTCAGATTCAACTTGAGAGGAAACAGCTGAAATATTGACAAAGTTTCTATTAACTTGCTTCATCATCAACACATGTACACCAAATGATTCACTAAGTTAATAGCAAAGTTTTATCTACCGGTTTTGTTGGTCTGAAGAAATTTCATGAGATCCTTATTCTCCATAACAGCATCCCATACTTTTGGGTCACTCGCAATGGAAGCAACAACAGTCTGTAAAGATAAACAACTAGACTCTCAAACATGTGAAAGAGAATAGCACTAAAGCAAATATGAGACATATACCAAACAAGAGCAGAGACCATTTTAACCAAGCAAAGAGAGAGCAAACCGACATACCTGCGCAGCAGTGTTCTCACTTAGAAAAGCAAATGCTTGAAGAGCAACTTGTGGAACAGCTGATTCAACAGCTCTGTTCTCAGAAGATTGAAAACCAGAGAGCATTTTGGAAACAGAGCCACCATCATTTGATCCTTCCATAGCAGCAGACGACTTTGGAGATGACATATACACCCTAATCCATCAACACACACATAATCACAAACTTATAAGTGTTTCAAAGTAAGATCATTTCTCTCATACCGAACCCTAATTCATCAAATTCAAACACAAATCCTCAAATTCTCTCAAGAACACAAATTAGGATAAAATCTTACAAATTAATTGCTTCTTTAAGATCTTCAGTAGCTTCTTTAGCTTCTTCAAGACTAGGAGGTTTGCTAAAAACAACCCTAGGAATCGGTTCTTCTTCAGCAAATTCCCAATCATCCCAAACCGGTCTCTGCATAATCATCCCATCTTCTTCAACAGAAGGATGAACCGCCGATGTAATCGAAGCCGAAACCGGTTTAGACGACGCCGCAGCCGCCGCGGTTTTAACACGAAACTGCTCAGTCGCCGGAGGAAATCCAAATCCCTTGAATCCTCCTTTACCAACTCCGATTCCAGCAACCTTCGCCGCCGTCGCCATAGCTCTTCCTCCTCCCATGATGATTCTTTTGATCGAGAAGCTTGAAATCGGAGAAGATTGATTGATCACACAATTGTAGAACTCGGAGATTTTGGAGAAATGTATAGTTGCGATTCTTTGATTTGAGTTTTGAAGAAAGAGAATAATACCTTATCCACTAAGGTAAAATGATGACGTCAGCAGTAAATGACCGACGTTTAATATTAATTAATTATCGTAATTAGGCAAATCATCTTCATATAATCAAGGTTTACTATGTCAAAGTATATCTTATCTTATCAACCCCTACAAAAAAAAAAGTACTATATCTTATCAACGAATCTGTTTGTTCGACTAGATTCGGTTTATCAATTTTTGGCAAGGATTTAATAGAAATATTTTGAAATAAGTCAATATATAATAAATGAAATTTCAAGGGTCACTTATTGGTTTTCTTTACAATCACGTAAAATTTCGGTTACGGTTTAGTGTTATTTTCCTTGAATTCAGAAACTGATTTTTATAAAGATAATTAGAGATTTTTTGGGTGGTATATTCTTCGATGATGTTTACATATTGTCTTCATTTTGATTTTGCTCCTTATGTCGATTTCTCTCTAGAAACAAAAAGTGTAGATGTCGATTAGGGATTAATGTAATCCTGAAAGTTTCTAATTATATGTATTTAGCGAGCGGTCTAATATTTTAGATCCATTAAAATTAAAAACATGGTGAGTATGCTACCTACATTCATTTTAGGGAATTAGTTGAATGGTAAAATAGGATCATCCCATTTTATCCAAAAATATACGTTTTAATCTATCAATTTTTGTGTGCAAACGTTTCGATTCATTGATGAAGTCTTGATCATAAAATTAACCATAAAGAGCATAATTGAACTTGGAAAATATTCAAAGGGGACAAGTTCAGGGGATGTGCCCAAAATAAACATGATAGAATGTATTCAAAATCAAAACATACCAAAAAATAATAATGAAAGTATATATTTAAATGAAGGAATGACAAGCTATATATGAAACATCTTACCTAAGAAGAGATTTCGATGAGTCAATAATGCAGAAAGCTGTAATTTGGTGATCACCTTGACATGTGACGTTGGTAAAGCAATCCACACCTACAAGTCTCGCTGAAGTAAGTTCTATTACATTTTTAGGCCCCGTAAAAATCGCTACACAAGGACAAAGATGGACAAATCTTTCTCATCTTCAAAGTTGGGAGGACTATTTTGTCCATCAAGTTTTGAGTCGATATGGTTTCAGTTTTTGTTGTTTTGTTTTTATTTCACCAATTTCTACATCTAGTGCACAATGTTTATGGTTCTACCTTTTGTCAGGATCCGTTTTCTTCATTTATAGGCACATTTTCTACTCAAGATTTGAGGGGGCTTTGATGGGAGTTTCAAAAAGTTTGAAAAACAAATGTTGCATTTTTGAAAAAGAGAATGAGAATGGTTGTATATTGTGGAGAAAAACAAACAGCGAAGAAAAATGAGATTTTTTTGTTCTAACTCGAAAAAAAAAAAAAATAGAGTGTGTAGCCTGTAGGATGCAAAAAATTTGATTGAAATCCTGCACACTTCATTTTGTTTGAAATGTTGAAATATCGAAAAATGTCGTATTCTTATTGCTATACTATTTTTCATTCTGGTTTATGTCGCAATCTAAGTTTGAGGTTTCATGAGAAATTGGTTCAAGTTCTGAAAATAATTAAGACTGTGGTGTCGCATAATCAAGAACACGAACTGTTTGATGGTTCAGTCACAATAGATGATAATCTGTAGCCGAGAAACATGTTTGTTCTCTTTTCTGCGTGAGAGAAGGATTGGTTAAGAGTATTCAAAGCTACCGACGACTTGAGTGAGAAGAATTGAAGCCGACCAATCTTTTCAGACATATTTAGTTTAGTTTTGTTAAGCAATTATTATCTTTGTTTGCTGCAAATGTTGGTTCTACGTTAGTGTAGTGTATTACCCCGAATCTTCATTATACTAGGTTCGCAACTCACAAACAGAAAAAAATAAAATGAGTATTTTAGAAAGATTTACTTCAGTTTCATTGAGACCTAACTTTTCAAAAACTGGTGGCCCTAGCCCTAGTATATGTACAATCTTATACATGAATTTTTCACAAATCATAGTATTTTTGACCGAGTTTCGTCGATCAAAAATAAATTAGTTTTAAGTTTTGGAGCAACTTTGTAACCATCACAAAAAGATAAACATCATCAATTTAGTCAAAGACAATGGATATCAAATTTAAAATTCTAAAACACAAAACATAGAATAGAACATGGGGAGTCTCATCTTTACAAGAACTCTCAAACAAAATTCTATTCTACTCATATAATTAGCATACTAATCTTTCTGATTAGTTTACAATTTAGGAATTTTCAAATGGACAATATGGCCTTAGGTCTTTCTCTCTACTTCTGAGCTTCAAATCCTCTATCTCTTCTCATCTTTTTCTTCAAAACACCTGATACATAAATCCAATAATAAATCTTTAAATGTACCATCCAAAAAAGTTAGAATGAAAAACTGTTCTTAGAAAAATGTAACTTCTGTGAATGATTGTATTGTTACCATTTCTTGAAGTGGGTTATTCGAACTAGGAAAAGAGAATTGTACTCGTACATAATATTCATACTATTAGGTAAAGTTAAAACAAATGATAAAATTTGGTAAAAGTTACTGATCGAATGTACTACTTATTCAAGTAAAAAACAAGAAAGTAAAAGAAGGAAAGGAAATGTTATGTCAGCAGTTACAGAGACAAGACTCGTATTGAAACCGGCAAAGATATCAGACAATAAAATCCAAAAGAGTTTTCAAAGTCGTCGAAACATAAACGAGAAAGAAAAAACACAAACCCAAAGCCCATGACTTCACTGTACCACTTCTATTCCCCACAAGCCACAATAACAATATTCTTTTTTGAAAAACGAACTAATTTTGTAATTAAATTCTACGGTTCGATCTGAAAAAAAAAACAAATGAATCTAAACGAATAATAGAGCGAAAACTGATATGGTCACATTGCTATTAGTCATAGTCACTAATTTTTTTCTTTTTTGAAAATGTTTATTTTTGCAACAAACATTCAATCTAGAACTTCGTAATGAAAAACTTAAATATTTGAAATTTATTGGGATAAAAAACAGTATTTATTAACACAAAAATGTATATTTCACATAACTAAATTAATTTAAAAGCCGACTAATTAGTTTAACCCATGGCAAAGGTAAAATGAGAAAACCGAAAATTAAGATGATAGAATCGTATATTTAGTCATCATGGAAATAAAATTTAAGAAAATCCAAACAACTATTCTTATCATAACAAACCAAAAAACAGTTTAAAAACTAATTAATTAAACCAAAAAAATTGTTTTGTGTTAATCCAAAAAATTACCGTCAGGTTTACACTTGGGAGGGTCTTCAAAGAGAGAAAGCGAAAGCTGTTTAAAAGCAACGCCGATATCAAACACAATGACGCCGGAATTTGGATTCTCGACGACGATATCTTTCACCTGAAGCCACAAGAAGAGCTCTTTTTGCGATAGCCCTTCTACTCCGACGAGGCTCCCATAGCTCAGATTCCCTCTTACGACGGCTTCAAAGTGCACGTTCGTCTCGAATTTAGCGTAACACGGCGCCGCGAGGAAAACCTCGAGACGACCGTCGTTGTGAAGAATATAAGAATCAACCTCTTGAGGTAAAAGTCCCGCCGGGAGACCTTCTGATCGGAGAACGTCGTGGACCGTTGGGTACGACGGCGAGGAGAGGGATAAAGAGAGGCGGAGAGTGGTGAGGAGAAGGATCATACGGGAGATGAGTTTGTTCATAGCTTTTCACTGAGAGAGAGAGAGAGAGAAAGAGAGAAAGTTTTTTTTTTCACGGCGATGATTCAAGTGAAGAGGGAGGATCTTAAATGGGAAAGAAGGAGAAGGTGGAATGACGTATTTGCCCCTGGTTGGTGAGTGAATGGGGCCATATATATAATAGATATGGTTAAGTGATTAAAGTTCATAAGTTTCTAAATTTTTAGAGAAAATGGAAATATTATAGCGATCGATAGAATTTCTATAAAAAAATTCCATGTGGAGAAATAATGACAAAAGAGTGGTTGGACACACCAAAATTAGCTTTAAAACTGAGAAAATTTTAATTAATGATTGAAGTGTCTAATTTAGAAAATAAGGTATTTATAACTATATGTATGCAAATGTGTATTAATCACCAAAGCATATAAGGTATGAAGGCTTTTTTAACTACACGCGTACGAATTTTTTTATTTTTTTTGAGAATTAGTACATCATTGTTTTTTTTAACAATTAATTCATGGAAAGTAGTATTTCTTCTAAAATTGATAATTTTTTATCCTTCTATGGTGTGAAAAACGCATGTGATTTTTGTTTTTATTTGTCAACAACAAACGTATGTGTAGTATATATAGTCTGATAATGTAGCATGGAAATATATGCTATGTATATATATACTATATAATTAACTTTGATTGTAGAGTAATTCAACACCTAATGAGTACGAATTAGATGCTAGAAATTGATAGTTTAAGGAGTAATACAGAATGCTTCATCATTTAGTTTTTTTTTTTTCATTTGTTGGTGATGAAAGCTTCTTATTAAATACATCTTATCATAAGTAATGCAATAGAACAAGGATATTTTAAGAAAATAGGGGGGGAAATGATGTATTGTGGACTATTATTGTGTATTTGACGAAATCAAATTTTGTGAGTTAACACAAAACAACAAAGTGCTCAGTATTACTTAATTTTGTTTATTGGTACTACTAGCTAGAAACTAAAATAACCGTCACTAAAAATGTTATTTCTTCCATTATTTATTTTAGAAGTACAAGAATAAAATAGTAGTTACATTTTCTCTGATGTGATTTAATGTATGTAATTGACTAGAATAAAATATTTGTCAAAATTTCAGTTATGGTTAAACTATTTTCGTCTTTAAGCAGTGTGCCACGCAAGCTATGGGTCATAGGGCTTTTGCATGAAAGGGAAACAAAGTAACGGTTAAATTCTGCGGCAGCCAAAAAAAAAAGCTCACTCTTCAAGGGTAATTTCGTCTTTTTCCAACTTCGAATCTATCTCTTACTCAAGTTAAGATTTATTTGGATGTATTGAAATCTATTTGGTATGACGAAATCTTATCTTATTATTTTATTAACTAAGAGATAATTAATTAAGAGATGTGATAATTACGTAATTTATTAGATAATTAAAATTACAAATATGCCACTATGAGAGAGTCACGCGATACATAGTACTACAGTAGGGTCCAGAATTGAGAAAATGATTACGTTAACCAATCAGGGGACCGGTTTCACTTGACGGTAGCTTATAGATTTATGCCACGTGGATTTTCTGTGGTTCCCATTTGTACCGGTTACCTGGAGATGAGTTGTCACTTATGTTCGTAGCGGTCGTTTGTTCTGTGTGTTACTGTTTAAGACGCAGCAGGTAACCGGTTAGCTTGGCCCACGTGTGGCTCATGCAGTTTTACACGCGTGAGACTTGTGATACCATTTGTTTTCTAATTTCTTAAATTTGGATTTTTTCTGTGTGTTTTTAATTATTCTGCTGGGTCCTTGTAATTATTGGAACTTTTATAACTCATCTGTGTAATATACAAAGATAAATTCAGTTATATAGGCATGGGTCCTATGTATGTATTGGAGAAAATTCAAAAACTTTTCCTTTTATTCTCAACAGATTAAGTAACTGATAAATGTTCCTCACGTTTTTTTCGTAAATGAAATACTGAGACGTTTTTTTCTTCCACCAAAATCGGAAATGTTGTTCTACCACCAAAATCTTTCTTAATCAATAATTTAGTTCAAGTATTGATGTATATAATCTTTTACGTTTTGATTGACTATATATAGTAGTAAATCTTCTCTTATTATGAATGGTTTCATAGAATTATAAGAAAAATTAAGAAAAAAAATTGTCTACAAAATTTATCATTACCTAACTACTTATTTTAAAGGGTGTATTCAATCAAACATTTCAAATGATTTTTGTTAAAAAAACAAATCCAATATTATTTAATAATAAATTTCAAAAGTTATAATGAAAAGGTTAAATTGCATATTATTTTTGATTTTATATGATTATTGTATTTTTTTGATGTGATGGGTAAAATGAGAAAAATGGATGATTTAAACGATTTTTTTGGCATAAAACCCTAAATATAATTATGTTTTGTCGATAGTGAATTATTAATTTTATTTATAATATATATATTTTTTTAATTAATAATTGATTTTAACTCAATAATGCTTTAAAAAAAATATTCAAATCAAATTATATATATCACTAACGGTTTCTAATTTGAACGTGTTCCATGCATTGAACTAATTAAATTAGATCAATTTCGTTTTGGGAACAAACACATTTGTACCAAATTACTAATGATGGGTAATATCTAAATGTTGGAGTAGATTAATATAATGTAAAAAAATCGTTAGTGAAAATGATCCTCAAACGACAACTCCAATAGATAAGATCATGTGTTTTTGTATCAATAATTATGTTTTGTCGATAGTGAGTTATTTACTTGATTAAATATATAATATATAATATAATAATTAATCTTATCTTTATAACATTTTTAATAATATTTATTATATTCTAAATTATATATAGATCGTTAACGGTTTCTAATTTCGAACATATTCCCTTTATTGAAGTAACCGTTAGTGAAAATGATCCTCAAACGATAATTCTAATAGATAAGTTCATGTGTTTTTGTATCAATAATTATGTTTTGTCGATAGTGAGTTATTTAATTTATTAAATATAACAATTGATATTATCTCTGTTACGCTCTTTGAAAATATAATTATTATTTTTAAAATTATATATAAATCGCTAATAGTTTCTAATTTTGAACATATTCTCTGTATTGAAGTAACTAAATTAGGTTAGTTTTTTTATGGCAACAAAAACATTGCTACCAAATTATCGATCATTGATAATATCTAAATGGTGAAGTATTAATATAATGAAATAAAAACCCGATAGTTAGAATGATCCTCAAACAATAATTCTAATTGATAAATCCATATATGTTTATGTATTAGTTATCATGTTTGGTATTACTGATGTGAGTTATTAACTTTATTTGTAAAATATATGATATTTAAAATTAATTATATTAATCACTAACAGTTTATAACTTTGAGCATTTTCCCTTCATTGATCTCATTAAATTAGATCAACCTTTCTGTAAACAAACACATTACTATTGATCATTGATTCATGAGTAATATCTAGATGCCGGAGTTGATTAATAGTATAATGAATTAGAGATTGTTAGTGAGAATGATCCCGAAACAACAATTCCAATTGATAAATGCATACACGTGGGCCTGGAGCATTCTTCTGGCCCAATTAAAGCCCACTAAAGATTTAGCCTTCTCTATCTCATCGAAGGCCAATTCATTTTTTTTCCGATCACCGGTCACTGCTTCGGGTGTCTCGACTTCAACTTTCCGATGGATCTCATCTGCAATTCGTATGCCAATGACTCCGACGACGAACCTGAGCCAGTGACCAATGAGCGATTAACATCTAAAATCGCCGCAGCACCGTCAATTCCTTCTAAGCGTCCATATCCAGTCCCGGAGGAGCGACAATACAAACCACCGCGTAGACCGTATCCTCCACACGGTTCCTATTCGGAATCTCAAACCAGCTCGTCGTTTTCAATACCGGTTCCGGTTCCGGTTCCGGTTCCAGGCCGGTACGTATCCAAGAGAGAGAGATCACTTCTAGCCTCCCTTTCAACGATTCCGACTCCAGATCAAAGTTCCGATTTGAGTCAGAAACCTTATAGCTCTCCTACTGGTAATTGCGAACCATGCTTAATCAATTCGCTGTTTAGAATTTAGTGTTTGATGCTTGTTAATCTGCTTCACTAGCTTTGTGGTTGTACTGTTGCCTTATGCTAATTTGTTATTAATCTCAGTTCTTGGGAGCATCTCAGATTCTGATGTACCTCGCCATGTTCTATCTTCGGTTAGACATAGACCAAAAGGATCCTCGTTGCAAACCGAAATGCCTAGTAGAATGTCGATTTCGTTAACCGGCCATACAAAGGCTGTTACTGCTATTGATTGGTCTACAAGTCATGGTATGTTCTTGCTCTTTTGTTGTAGCTTTTGGGTGAAGATTGGCTTGAAGTTATCCTCTGCCTCATTCATTTGTTTATTAGAGTTATTGTGCAGTTCATCTTCTTGCTTCTGCGGGGCTTGATGGTGCTGTTTACGTGTGGAATGTGTGGAGTAATGATAAGAAGAAAGTACGGGCTTTTCTCCATCATAATGCACCGGTTAAAGATGTGAAGTGGTCAAAGCAAGGGTTATCGTTGCTTTCTTGTGGATATGACTGCACGTCGAGACTGTTTGATGTTGAAAGAGGGGTAGAGACACAATCTTTCAAGGAGGATGAAGTTGTTGGAGTTGTTAAGTTTCATCCAGATAATTGTAACGTGTTTCTTTCTGGTGGATCAAAGGGAAGTCTTAGATTATGGGACATTAGAGCCAATAAATTCGTGCATGAATATGTTAGAGATCTTGGGCCAATTCTTGATGTTGAGTTTATCGCGGGTGGGAAGCAGTTTATCTCGTCAAGTGATGTTTCTGGCAGAAATATAAGTGAGAATGCTGTTATAGTTTGGGATATTTCGAGAGAGGTTCCTTTATCTAATCAGGTCAGTTTATCACTGTCAAATAACCTTCTTTCAGTTATATCAATGCTGCATTTTCATCTAGCTCAGTATTAGATTGTTTGATGAAAAGTATCAGTAAGTCATTAGTAAATCAGAATTTATATACTAACAGAATTAAGCTTAGATTTGGGAATTAACAATAAGCTGCATCTGTAGACATAAGCAGAACATGTTTATGTATGAATGTGGGAAGGAACTGTTGCAATTTTCCTTTCGATTTCTTGAAGTTAGATGCTTAACGTTTCTAATAGTTGTTTCAGAGAGAAGCAAGGAAACTTCTTTATTTCCTCTCTATATGAATTTGTTGTATGCTCTCTTGTTTGATGCACCAGGAAGTCAGAGAATTGTTCTCATCATCACTAAGTTCCTGACCAATCTAGTCTTAGCAGGAACTATCTTAGGACATTTTTGAAAAATTCCATTTTACATTTGTCTGAACTTTCGAAATGTGATTTATTTCAGTATGATTATTAACTTGCAGAAGGTTTCACTGACTTTTTCTATACATTCCATCACATTGTTCGTATTCCTTCTTTCACTTTGGAACAACTCCTAGCTCACACTCACTCTATTACTACGTCCATTACTATAAGGATGATATTTAACAGTGATTTGAGACTCTCATTCTTAGACATGAGACTATCATTAATGACATCTTGACGCCAATGATTATTTTCTTGTTGTTTTCACTGTTGCTCTTAGGTCTATGTAGAAGCATACACATGCCCTTGCATCAAACGTCACCCGCAAGACCCAGTCTTCATCGCGCAATCACACGGGAACTACACAGCAATCTTCTCAACAAACCCACCTTTCAAACTCAACAAATACAAGAGATTCGAAGGTCACTGGGTTGCAGGTTTCCCAATCAAATGCAACTTCAGCCCGGATGGAGAAACCTTAGCCTCTGGCTCATCTGACGGTTCTGTATACATGTACGACTACAAATCCACTGCGCTCATTAAGAAGCTCAAAGCTTATGAACAGCCCTGCGTTAATGTGTCATACCACCCCGTTTTACCTAACGTGGTCGCGGCTTGTAGCTGGAATGGACAAGTCTCTGTTTTTGAGTGATTCCACAATGGTTAGTATTAGTGCTAATCAAATCTCAATCTCACCACTGTTCTAGTAGCTAGGAAATGGTAGAAAACGTAATCGAATGAAGAAATAAAATGAAATGAAACTCCCCCTGTTGATTTCTTCTAAGGTTATAGTATGATTGCAAGAAATCCAGATAGAAAAAAACAATAGAGTGTGCATATTGAAACTTTGTCAGACCACAAATTCGAATATTATCTGTTACAGTAAGGGTTTTACTTGAATGGGATTTTTGTAGTCAATCTGAAAAAAGGTGTCAGAATATTTTCAATTATTTATCTCTTTACTATATTTGAGCGTGAGACTCAGAGACTGACACACACAATAACACAACTATGTTCTCTGATATTCTCAGGGAGCTATGAAATAAATGATCAAAAAACACGAAAAAAGGTTGTTGAAAAATACTTGAGTGTGATAAAAAAAAGTCTTGGGCTTTCGGTTAACAATCTACATTGGCCTGGCAAAAAGCTATTGATGTTACCCTTAAGAAGTAGTAAATCATGTTTTATGCAATAACTATTCATATTGATTGTCCAAAGAAAAATAGAACCATGTATTGGATAAAGATATGTTGAACAAAAGGAATGTAACATATATTATCCAATTAATGTGGCCACTAACAAGTGTGTCAGTAAGTTTGATTTCCAACCATCACTATTTGTAAAGGGCTTTAACCCAAATATCAGCTTGCAAGTGAGTGGCACAATCCACAAATCCAAAAAGAAAAAGAAAAACCTTTTATTGTGTTTCATACCTCTTCAACAAGTACAAAGATATAATCATAACTATATATGCCATGTAAAGTAATACATGTACATTTCCTTCACTCCGTGATTGCTTCATTATCTGGAGATGCTTGGTTTAAAAAATTTGATATGTTTTTTCATAGTTCACTTTTTTTTTTTCTCGGAGATTTATCATTGTTTTCTTGGCTTGTGATTAGAAAATATCATTTTTTTTTTTGTTGGCTTTTGATTCTTGTACTCCTCAAACTCGCCGTTTGTGTGTAACACCAGTTTTGTATTATCAATAAAACTACTACTATACGATAAACAAAAGTCACATAAAGAAGTAAAAAATGATGTTTCTTTAGGACATTAAAAATGTAAAGAAACAATGATCATCGTAAACACAACCGCTTAAACACCATATACACGTCCGTTTTGCTTATATAATTACACCATGTAGCATTAAAAATAAAGTATGACTTATCTAACATATAAACACATATATCGTATATACTGTTTGTATAGACCATATTTTAAAACATTTATAATTGATATTTGTCTAAATTTCTAGTTTGGAATATCGAAATTCCTCGTAGAAAATCGTTAAACAGGCTACAACAGGATAATTAAATGGTGAGTTATAAACCTTTTCATGGGGAGCAATTGAAGAAAGTGGGATACGAAAAAAAAGAGAGGGAAAAAGAAGTCTCCTTATCTTTCACACCCACTCACACATAAACCATATATAAAAATATATTGTTGATACCAATTAAAGGAATCATGCATCGATGACCAAAACATACACACACCGCAAGTCAAGAAAAAGAGGAAACAATTTTTCTTTAGGATAACCCAATTTAGAAAACGTATTCGATTTTATTATAAAACCAATTTTCTCCATCTTATCATTATAACTCACCATTCTTCTTCTTCGTCTTCTTCTTTGTCTTCTTGATCGCACTAAGTAGACAGCCAAACAGTTCATTTCCAAGACATTAATTGGTCCACAAACACAAACCCTTTAAAGCTTAAAGCTTTTCCATTACCAAAGTTTGTCTTCAAAATTTATAAGTTGTATTGAATGAATCTAATTATTACCTCATTTTCAATTTGCTAGGTGTCTACTAAATATTCAAGTGCACCATTGGAAATTATTGTCCTCCCAAAAATATGTAAAAATAACCAAGTGCACTATTGGAAATTATTATCCTCTTTCAAAATATTTTGTTTCAGCATTACTGTAACATTTATTGTAAAACAGTTTTTGGGTTTGAATAAATTATATAACATTCAACTCAAAAAAAAAAAATTATTATCCTCCCAAAACTATGTAAAAATGACCAAGTTATCTATCATCCCCCAAAAATAAATTAAAATTTTCGACAACCACCTTTTCAAAAAATTATGCGATTTTATTGTCTTCTTGGACCTCATATATCCCTTTTTAAGAGATACGAATCAAATAGACGTGACATCAATCTCAAAGACTGAAACTCTTCTATCCATGATGCCGAACTTTGAAAATTTGTGTTTGCTAATTAATGGCATGATTAGAGATTTAGAGATATAGTAATGGGTTACGCTTTATCAACTCCCATTTTTGATACATTAAAAAATCAAAAGGTCATCGACATTAGAGTTATTGAAAGGTTTGTTTGTCATACGGTCTAAATTGTCAAAAACATCATCAATTTTTTTTTTTTTTTATCACATACTATGTTTTTGACTCCGATTGGATGAAGTAGAATGAAGAACCGTAAATTTAAAGTTTTTTCCGATTTTTTTTTTTTATTTTCTAATTTTTTATTTCGTAAAATAAAATTATTTAAAATTCGAAGAATAAAAAATCTTAGAATGAAATTATTTTAAAAAAACATGTTAATCTCATCGTCAAAGAATAAACACTCAAAAATTCTGATAAAACCGACTTGCGCATGACGTATGCGCATATAATTTAACTTTATAATACTAGCTAGAACTATGCCTAGTCCAACATTGATGTACTAAATTATAGTCAAATGTGATTTGATCCGATTTGTTTGCCGGCTATTTATCCATATCTACTTTTTAATTTTCATGGTCAAACCCCTCTTTCGTATATCTATAATATATATCCAATGTTGTTCATTTGTTTACATCATTCAATTCGAATTGTTCCAGATTAGGGTCGAATGTATGTGTTTAGTATCCTTGCTATATTCCTAACCTCCAATTTTATATTTTAATATAGTGTTTTGTGCAAACATATTAATGCATCCTATAAGCCTAGCTATTATGCCTACATCTATACAACTCTATGTTTTCCACTTATGTCTTGAGTTTGTTCCCCACCTTCTTTGGTCTCCAACAAAAGATCTTCTCCTTTTTTTTTTTACTCTGTTTTCTTCTTTCTTGTATTATATATAACAAATCTATCATTTTCTCTCAAAATTATTGTCAACCAAAAGCAAAATATAAAGGGCACTAACCATTTCCAACTACAAAACGTCATTGCATCATCCAAAACCTTACCAATATCTAAATTATTTACCATACCCTCGTCCCTCGACCCCACACATCTAAAACAAATTTCAATGATGCGAAAAGAATCAACAGAATTATTATTGCTAGGACTAACTCTGTCAAAGTCACGCAATATGGCGTTGTGTAAAATTGTTGTATATAAATGTCTCCAATCACTAAATTTAAATACATTAATAGAGCAAACTTATCAGAAATATTTACGTGATGCATGTATATTTATCGTATTTCCGTGTGTTAAAGAAAGAACTGTTTATCATGAAAATAATTCGGATTCAAGTATAATTGAGTTATTTTTGTATGGAGTAATTCGTAGAATTTTTTGTTGTATTTCAAAATTTAGCAATGGGTTAGATTTATTCTTCATGATCAAGAAGATCAACATTTAAAATATAATAAAAACTAAAAATCATATTCTGAAAATCATGTAAGAGACAATATATATATATATATATATATATATATATATATATATTACTAACCATGTATTTGTGGGAAATAAAATTTATACAGCTATATGTCTATAACCAATCAACCCTAGGCGAAATGTAGAATGAAACAAACCCATATCAATTGAAGTAAACGACATGATATTAGTGTGTTTATGTGATATTGGCAAACTAAACGAAAATGTTTTTCAAGGAAAAGGATATAAAGAGTACTTGTGGTCAAGCAAGTTTTTCGATAAGTAAATGGACCTACCGGTTAGGGTGATTGGAGACATGAACCGATGGGCTTAAAAGTTCTTACGACTTAAGACTTAATTAATTTAACCTCTTTTCATTGGATCACAACTTCATGGTCTAGACAATTTGATGCGCCTTGTATTTATTTATTCATTAGGGAGATAATTAAATAACAACTTGTTTTGTTATTTGTTTCCCTCGATTCTTCTTACTCTTTTCACTTAACCATATGAGTTCACGAGGACCATGACCTTACCTTCTTAAACGAAACATCACCCTGCCTAAAAGAAAAGAATGCTTTCGATTTTTCAAAATCATTACCATATCTCCACTTTTGGGGACTTCAAGTCTTAAACCGTAAAACATCTTTAAGATTTTCTTAAGTGTTAATTTACTTTACCACCACACATATATCGAACATGATTACAGTAAATTAAAACCGGTATAGTTAGTAAACTTAAATTTGCGCGAGAGAGCATATAAAGAGATGAGGGAGATATGGAGATTGTGAAGGAAAATATAAGGCTTTCTTTTTGCCACCGGTCGTTGTCGCGATGTCTTTGCGCCGAAGAGGGCCAACGTTAACATCTAAACTGTTTTTTCTTTTGGTAAATATGTCTTTAGAGTTTTAAGTGACAGATCTTTTTTTTCGACCCATCTTATCAATCTTTTTTAGATACATATGAATGTCTATCCTTGCCAAATTTGCTAATCACCCGTGCTTTTCATCGTGACATTAAATTCAAACCTAAGCCTAAGTCTACAATTCATCATAGTAGTCAGTGTGCTAATGTATAAAAAATTTAACGTTAATATATATCAAATACTCTAATATTTGATTAAAATGAAACATTGAAAAGGCAAACCGACATACTCATTTTTATATTATTGTAGTTAGTAGCATGTGATTTGAGTCCATACCATCCATTTTTCCTTGTTCGTTTTATTATCAACTTTGGTTGTCTTAAAGTTTCTTCTAAAATCATTCGGTCTTTGCTATAATATTGTAAATGTGATCTTTTCCCCATATGTAGAAAGTAGCAAGTTTGATATATACAACACTTAAAGGCAAGAAAATAAAACTCAAATGAAACAATGGGAATCAATTAGCGGGAGAAAAGAATTAATTGTCAGTACTTACATAGACCATTGTAAGTGACAATATAGAGGATGTAGCTCAACAACCAAGTAATGGATATATAAACTCAAACTATTTAGTAGCATATATTCATATGCAGATGTAAATAGAGGGATCCACTGATGGACAAATTCCCTAAGAAAACTGTTAATCGAGAGCTTGTGTAGTTTCAACTTTTAATGGTAATAAATGAATGGGAGAAAAGTCTCATATTAATCATTTATGTGCATACAAAAGCATGTGGTGAAAGCTGGAAATAGTGCTGAAAAATTCAATCCCAACATTTGATCTAGTGATAAACTATTTTACTCACCCAAATGAATAGGATGAAACATTTGGATAGATAAAGACATAAAGACCAATAACACTATTTGAAAATACATGCATTGTACCCTAGAGGAAATCTTTTGGTCTTAAAAAAGGAGTAAAGAGAGAAGACACGAAACTCAATTTGTCAAGGCTTCTATCAATCGCAAGAGATTTTTTTGCCCTAGTTTTAATTAGTGGGTTTCTTTTAATAGTTACCTCTCAATAAAGTTAAAGAGATAAGGATAAAGTCAACAGTACTTCTAGATAATTTTGTGTATGCACAACCGATCGATTTCGAGATCAATAATTGTCACGACAAGAGATAGAACTAAGATGTAGACATTAAGCTTTTGATGGTGACGATGCTAGAAGTGGTGTGGTAGGTATAATTGTGGTAAATATGGTAAATATGTTAGGTCTAATCGAAAAGATATATATCATCAAAAATATTGGATGGTAAATGTTAAAACAAGGATAAATTATTGGTGCATGCCGTAAAATGATGATAAAAATTGTTCAAACTTGTTGTTTATATATTAAAGGCTGTAAGAACAAAGAGAATGGGACTTTTACTATTAAAAAGTTAATATTATCTTCTTCTTTTCGTAACTAGACCATAAGACCAGATATTTTTCCATATCTCATTTTTGTAGTTAATTTAACCGTCAACAAACAAAAAGTTAGAGATCGGGAGCTAAATTGATGCACATGCTAATGTATGTAGTCCCCTTAAAATATGAGAACAATAATACAACAATGTCATTACTACGGGACAAAAGGTTATTCAAAAAAAGGTTACTCAAATTGTAAAATAGCTACTTAAATCTTTTAACAAAAAGAAAGCTGCCACAGATTACTTTTCTAGCTATTGTAATTGGTAAGATTCTTAAATATAACGGTATAATTGTATCAATGATAATGCATGACGAAGTGATGGTAAAATTATTAAAACCGCGGTAAGTTGTGGAATTATATCGTGTATGTTTTACGGATCTTATCAGTAAACATCATCGATGAAATGATTTTAATACAAAGAAACAAAGATATGGCATGGTGTGATGATAATGCATGAGGAAGTGACGCATCGCATGGGAATCATGCTTTTAGAGAAAGTTTAAAAATCAAATCAAAACTTTATTTATTTGTTCGCGATTTTGTTTTCTTACCTTTCCGTCCTTTAATATTGTCCTTCCCTTCGTTACCAAATTTCAAAAGACAATTGATGTTATGCTTTTATCATTTCAAAGTTTTGTTGATTTTGTCATTTCATTTCTCACTCGTTTTGCCACTGTCTTTGTGCTAAGACCGTACGATCTCGTCGTACAATATATTCAAGAACATATTCATTCACTTTGATGTTTCTAATTAAAACAATTTGGAATATAGCTGGAAATAAAAAAACGAACATACACTAAAAGTCAAAAGTCTGAATGGTTAAATGGAAATAGATGAAATTTCTAACTTTAGCCTGCCAAATTTGTATGGCCGAAAAACATCTATGTCACTTCAAAATTATTTACGTTGAATACATAAGATGATCTTGAAAAAAGTAATGAACATGGATTATATTTTTTTTTAGGAAATATTAATTTAAGAAAAATATTAATTTAAAAGCAAGAAATACAATAAATAAGCCAAGTAATTGGCTGATTTCCTTCAATAATTTTGCAAGTTAATTAAGGCCTAAATGTGGAGTCACAAATTTGGTGCTGGAATCAGTGTTATATTTATGAATTGTTTTACAAAATACCACTTTATGGCCGATTATCAAAATCTATTGTTAAATATATCACACAAAATTGACATATATGTATCGAGAGAAAAGAAGAAAACTCCATGATTCATGTCACTACATATTGATTCCATCCACATAAAAAGATGAGAAATAGAGATTTAAAACACAATCTCCAAAGCCCTTTTCGACTGGCAAAGAGAAGCAACACTTTCTCATGTGTTTTTTTTTGAATCCTCGCCACCCAATCAATTTTCAGTCGTCTCCACTTTAATTCCTTTTTTATAATTTTGTTTACTTCCCTTTTAATTCGAACTAATCATAATAGTTTAACCTCTTCATAAGATACGGTGCTGCCTTCACGTTACACTACATGTATTTTATAGATTATGCGTGGTTTTTAAAAGTTTATTGTTTGTGTTGGATCCCGAAATTTATAGTGTAAATCGAACATCCACATTTATATACGGTGTATTTGTATTTATTCGTATAGAGTGGTAATGAGAATTTTTTCCAGGTCTTTCCATACTACTTGTCATAATTAATGATGAATTTTGTAATGAAATTAATTATTCTTGGAAATGAATGCGAGACATGAGAGTCAATTATCTTGGAAAAAAATGGGAAATACTATGAGATTGTTACATCTTCTAGGTATAGATAGTGCTTATTCTCTCGAATAAACCTGGAGCATCGTAGTTTTTAACTACACATCTACAATAGTTTGTACACATACACATAAACAAAATTTTGATGAGTTGACCAACGTCTTGAGACCATCATAAATTTGGAATTTAACTTCTATTCAGTTTTGGATGGTTCGATGAATTGTCCAATAATTGACCTGTGAAACAATTATTTACCGGAAAACTTGCCCCTTTCTCACTTCCAAGAGATGCTAGAGGAACCGGATAGTTAATGGTGATTTAAGAAAAATTAGTGTGTACACAAGTTGCGACTAGCTAGGGTTTTGAGTTTCGACTACATCAGGGGATCGTTAAACACGGGCAATTAGGGACCACATCATTGGTTTCCACGAACTAAATTGATACTAATGAAAAATGAAATAAGCAACAATAACGCAAATATCCTATGTGCTGTTCCCTGGAAGTAAACCATAAAGCCATCTTTCAACATTCAACCATCCACATGCACGTTGTGACACCATCATTATAAGCTATTCAAAAATCCAAAAACTAATTAATAACATAGATTATCAGCTTTAGTTATCTGTTTTCATTCCTTTTTAGTTTTAAGTTTTCAGAAAAATTAGTTTGCATGTATGCAACGTATATGGACGTAGGTGTGAACAGATACAAACTCAGATATATTACTGTATACAGTCTACTGCTTACTAGCTTTTTTTTCTTTCTAATTACTACGTACTAGTTTTTCTTGCTTTAGCAAAATATCACGTGCAAAGTATATGATTATAGGTTTAGGTCGAATATTACATGCATGGATGAGATTTAATTTTAATATTTATAAACATGAACCACTTTCATTATTCCTTACAAGAACTTTTTTCCGTCCTCTACAAATAACTAGTTAGGCTCTGTTCGTTTCATCAGTCAAATGGATCATCTGGATGGAGATGAGTTTTGATGTTCGTTTAGTGCAAAAAACGGTTCATTCAGATTATCTATTTGGATGAGTTTGAAAATTTAGGCTAAATTTTGAAACTCATTTGGCTAAACTTAATTGGATCATTTGGATGGAGATGATTCAGTCAAAATTAATAAATGACAAAAATACCCTAATTATTTAATTGATTATTTAGATGTATTTTTAGATAAAAACAAATAGACTTAAATCTTATTTTCTAATTATTTTTTAAAAAAATAAAAATTAAATTTTCCGCTAAAACCGCAAAATCAAAATTTTCCGATAAAACTGTAAAATTCCGTTTTCCCGCTAAAACAGTAAAAAAACGTTTTTCCGCCAAAACCGCAAATCGTTTTTTCCCGCCAAAACTGTAAATTTTCGTTTCCCGCCAAAACCGCAAAAACACGTTTTCCCGTCAAACCCGCAAAATCGTGTTTTCCCGCCAAAACCGCAAAATCACGTTTTCCCGCCAAAACCGCAAAAATCACGTTTTCTCACCGAAACCGTAAAATCAATTTTCCCCGCAAAAATCGTAAAATCACGTTTTCTCGCCAAAAACGTAAAATTACGTTTTTCCGCCAAAAACGTAAAATTCTGTTTTCCGCCAAACCGTAAAATCGAGTTTTCCCGTCAAAACTGTAAAATCACGTTTTCCCGCCAAAACCGTAAAATAAATTCATAAATGTAAAAAACTATTATTTAAAATTTATTTACTTTTAAATATATTTTAGATTAAGAATTAAAATTAATATGTTTACAAGTAATAATAAAAATATAATTAGATGAAAGCATTGATATTTTAGGTATTTGTATTATTACAAATCATTTGGATGAAGATAGAGATAAGCAAACGAACAACATCTCATTCGGATGGTCCAGTTAAATGAACCTACTAAAAATGAAACGAACAAGAGTCGAATGAATCATCTAGATGAACATGTTGAATGAATCAGTTGGATAGATCTGTCAAATGGAGAAACGAACAGGGCTTTACAAGAAAATTGCTCACCCGACATATTACTTACCACTATCATTGGGTCATTTTATTCATCTCAACTCCTCCTTTTGTACTTGTTTTACATGTGTTAATGTCTTTTCAAAAATCATTTAAGTTTTGGCTCGTAAGTTTTATCCGTGGTATAGGTTTACAATTATTATTTTTTGACAAAATCTATTAAAAAAAGAAAAAAAAAAAAATTTGTTCGAAAATAAGATAAGAGTCAATGGTCAAAGATTTGCAATGATCTGTCGGTGCCTCACGTAGCCTTTCCGTATAATATAGCACAACAAAAACTCTTGTGTTGTAGTGAGCAAACGTACGTATAGAGGGTCAGAACCACTAAGTACATACATAAAAGGTCCAGAAAACGCCCTCACACTACTTTGAGATAATGAAAGAGTTCGGTCCTACCTTCCCTCTCGGTGCACCCGCTTCCACCTGATTTTCAGCCTATCATATGGGGAGCTCCCACGTGGCTTGACCGGATGTTCCGTGTCGAAAACAAAATTCTTAAAAACGATACAACCTCTTCTCCGTTGTATTAAATTTTGTTGTCATTCTTCAGATATTTTTAGCTATTTTCTTGGAATTTTCAGTGAATTTATGGATCATCCCCGGAAATAACGGAAACTGCGAGCCAAAAAATCAACAAAAGAATAGAAAATACGAGCTGAATTGTGACGTCATCTTGTGATGTTATTTACGAAGAGATTTTCAATTGCGAATTTTATAACTCAAAAAGTTAAGAATACTTTTTAACGAATCATTTACGAAAGGAAAATTAATTCTGGAATATTAGTATGAAGTTTGACAATTGAGAAAAAAAGTTTGACTACCTTGGAGAATATCACTCTTTCTGGTACGTCAAAAAAGTTACCTAAGTATTTGACTTCGAAATAAAAACACGGAAGTGAAAAATAAATATATCTACAAACACGAATAAAAGATTGTTACGCTATATGAGCGTCTACGTATATGTTACTTGTTAGGCACCGATCTCAAACCTAAAATGTAGATTATGCGCACCCCTGTATGTGTAGTACTTCAATTAGTCCTGATATATGTTTTTGAAACCTAACTTACAAATTTGATTGTGAAATTTTCTTTTTTACTGGTTTACATTTTCTAAACGTGTATTGATGAGCATACGTTAATATATATATATATATTTATCAGTGGCTTTGATTGATGTTGAGTTTTGAAAGATATTCCTCGGCTAAACATTGTTGCTTGTCGAATAAATTTGTGAATTACTTGTCAACGAAAGAATATATATACTTTCTCTGATAGGACAAGTAATTTTAAGTGTTGGTATAATTACATATGTATATATAATATAGATAAAGATATTATTTATTCTTTAGAAATACGGCTCACAAAACTCATAGTGTACATGGGATTGCAGATTTTCGTTAATCATTTATATTGTCATATAATTATCAATAGCTATTTTACAATTTTCTTAAAAAGTTAAAAAGAAAACCCATTAACAGCAGACGTTATCTTTATGTATAGCGTCTTTTACTTTTCCTCAGCATCTTCTTCTAGAATTTCCTTGCACTATATAGTAGAACATTCCAAAACGAACACTGAGATTGCATTCGAAATTAAACACTGAGAAATGAGAATTTAACTAGATAGACAAGAATATAAATTGGAAAGCAGATGACACTTTGACGGGAATCATATCTTTGCTATATATTACCATCTTGTTCTCGTATCTAATTCTGGTTAACAGCTATAGACTAAACTTTGAGCTCAAATATTACTATCCCCGATGTTATAATTCAGTAGTAACAAACAATGAAATATCGAGTTTACAATCTAAGACTTGCCATTATTCAAACAGAAAAAATTGTTTATCCAAAAGACTCAAATAAATTTTAAAAACAAATAAATTTTCGTCCTTATCACTTAATATGATTTTATACTTTTTTGGGTTTGTTTAAATAAAAACGTTAGAAAATTATTAAAATATGTGTTCACACGAAACAAAATGTTGAAAATATATACTCATTTGAATTTCATGGATGATCAAAATTAAACAAATTCAGCAAAAAAGTCGCATGAAAATAAACTACGTGAAGGCACCAAACTAGTAATGTAACACCAAGTACACGTGTCAACCAATCACTATCGAGTCCAGCTGTAATGGTCCCCATTTCTTGTCGCCACGATACATTGACCAAAAGCATTTCAAAATACCGCGAGAAATTCTAAGTGAACGCCGTTATTTGTGTGTACCGGGAAACGGAAGATAGTGTTAGCTTAGGGTTTTAGAAAAGGCTTTGTGGGAGTTTGCTGCCGGTATTTTGTGGGACAGCTCCGTTAGAAACTACTGCGGATTAACCGGGTATTGCCGGTTTTACGGTCCTGGTCAACCGGGTAAATCCCGTTATAAAATCTGTGCCCTCATTTATGCCCTTTTGTATCTCTCATAAGCTTATATGTTTGCATTTGATCGCTCTAATTGTCACATAGTATCAAACATTATTTTTCGTAATTAGGAAAAAATTAACTAATTTAAACCTGAAATTTTGAGTTGAAATCGAACTATTACATATCAAACTCGAATTTGAACCGAAACTCAATTTATCATAATTGAACTAAATAAGTCGAAATATATAGTAAATTTAAATTTTAACTAGACGTTCCACCTTGCAATTTTAGCAAAAATTACCAAAACATAATTCAATCTTAACCGAGGTTAGTAATGGATGTATCGTTTTAAGTTTATTTTTTCAAGTTAATTCGCTCTTAAACTTGAAAAAATCCTTTTCATTAAAACTTATTGCTCCCCGAATTCAAGATATGCAACATGATCATTTTTAATCAAATCTATACATTCTATTAATTGTTAATATGAACGATGGATACAACAATAACACTATGTTAACTATTATAATGCATCTCCTGTTACATGATCATTTCATTACCTTTTTTCTCTACAGCACATGATCATTTCCTTTAAAGAGAATAATTTAAGTTAAATCAGGGGGTAGAAAAAATTAATTCAACCATCAAATATATTTTATTAACTAAAATAAAGTGGGAGAATTCAAGAATACTATATAGTTTGAATGTCCTTAAACTATTAAACCTTTTTATTCAAGCCAGTACGGGTATTGACCAATATAGAAAACAAAATTATATAAATACCACTTTTTGTAATGAAACGAACTAAAATAAAATAAACGACATTATAAAGTAAATCAAATTAAACACGAATAGTAAGCCGTTCACTTAAATCCTGGATTTCAACATACTGTGAAATGACCGTTATACCCTTTGATATCTTCTTCACCCTCTTCCTCTTTCCCTCTATATATATGAACTCTTCCTCTTCCATTTTTCCTCACACCCTTAAAGCTTCAACAAAACCAGATCAAGCTTCTTTCACCATTTTCACTCTTCTTTAAGCTTTCTTTCTTAATTTCTCTCATTTCGAATTTTAAACACAAAACCTAAACGATGCCTGAGGCACCAAAGATCGCAGCTTTGGAGGTTTCTGATGAGAGCCTCGCTGAGAAGAACAAGAACAAACTCCAATTCATCGAAGACGTGACCACGAACGCAGATGATGTTCAGAGACGAGTTCTTGAAGAGATCCTTTCACGTAATGCTGATGTGGAGTATCTTAAACGACACGGGCTCGAAGGACGAACCGATCGTGAGACTTTCAAACATATCATGCCTGTCGTAACTTACGAAGATATTCAACCTGAGATCAACAGAATCGCCAATGGTGATAAGTCTCAAGTCCTCTGTTCTAACCCCATCTCTGAGTTCCTCACAAGGTTTGACCATTAATCTCTTTTTGTTCCTTTTCTCTTTCTTTTCATAATTGAGATCTTTAAAGTCTATCTCTATCATTCTCTCTGTTTTTTTTTGCTCTGTTTCATCACTTAGACTAAGACTTAAGATTCGAATCTATAATGGGTACTTAAAAAGGTTCTAACTTTCTCATCCATTCACTGTTAAAACCTTTATCCAAAAAGAAAATTTTTAATGGGTCTACTTTTATCTTTCATATATTCACAAAAGAATTATTGATATATGTCAACAGTTCTGGGACTTCTGGTGGAGAGAGGAAACTGATGCCAACAATCGAAGAGGAACTAGACAGAAGATCACTTCTCTACAGTCTCTTGATGCCTGTGATGGACCAGTTTGTTCCTGGTCTTGACAAAGGCAAAGGGATGTATTTTCTGTTTATCAAATCAGAATCCAAGACACCAGGTGGTCTCCCTGCTCGTCCTGTTTTAACCAGTTACTACAAATCCTCTCACTTCAAAAACAGACCTTATGATCCTTACACCAACTACACAAGTCCCAACCAAACCATCCTTTGTTCTGACTCTTACCAGAGCATGTACTCTCAAATGCTTTGTGGTTTATGCCAACACAAAGAGGTTCTTCGTGTTGGTGCTGTTTTTGCCTCTGGTTTCATTAGAGCCATCAAGTTTCTTGAGAAACATTGGCCTGAGCTAGCTCGTGACATTAGAACCGGTACTCTCAGTTCCGAGATAACCGATTCTTCGGTTCGTGAGGCGGTCGGGGAGATTCTTAAACCGGATCCTAAGCTTGCTGATTTCGTCGAATCTGAATGCAGGAAGACTTCTTGGCAAGGGATCATCACTAGGCTTTGGCCAAACACTAAGTATGTGGATGTGATTGTGACTGGAACAATGTCACAGTATATTCCAACTCTGGATTATTACAGCAATGGTTTGCCTCTTGTCTGCACAATGTATGCTTCTTCGGAGTGTTACTTCGGTGTGAATCTCAGGCCACTCTGCAAACCAAGTGAAGTCTCTTACACTCTCATACCGAACATGGCGTATTTCGAGTTCTTGCCTGTTCATAGGAACAGTGGAGTTACTAGCTCTATCAGTCTTCCAAAAGCACTCACTGAGAAAGAACAACAAGAGCTTGTTGATCTCGTCGATGTCAAGCTTGGTCAGGAGTACGAGCTTGTTGTCACCACCTATGCTGGTAAGAAAACCAACCACCTTTCATTGATTTGCTTTGGTTACCAAAAGATTGAATCTTTCCAACTAAAAGTGAGAATCTTCAATTCATTTGTTTACAAAAGATTGAATGTTGTGTTGTTTTGTGATTTTCTATGCAGGGCTTTACAGGTACAGAGTGGGTGATGTCCTAAGCGTGGCTGGTTTCAAGAACAATGCGCCTCAGTTCAGCTTCATATGCCGCAAGAACGTGGTCTTAAGCATTGACTCGGACAAAACCGATGAGGTTGAGCTTCAAAACGCAGTTAAAAACGCGGTAACACACCTTGTTCCGTTTGATGCTTCACTCTCCGAGTACACTAGCTATGCGGACACATCATCTATCCCGGGCCACTATGTCTTATTCTGGGAGCTCTGCTTGAACGGTAACACGCCAATTCCTCCCTCGGTCTTCGAGGATTGCTGTTTAACCATAGAGGAATCACTTAACAGTGTGTATAGACAAGGAAGGGTCAGTGATAAGTCCATTGGACCATTGGAGATCAAGATGGTCGAGTCAGGGACTTTCGATAAGCTCATGGATTATGCGATAAGCTTGGGTGCATCGATCAATCAGTACAAGACACCAAGGTGTGTGAAGTTTGCTCCGATCATTGAGCTTTTAAACTCTAGGGTTGTTGATAGTTACTTCAGCCCCAAGTGTCCTAAATGGTCCCCTGGTCACAAGCAATGGGGGAGTAACTAAAGAGGAAACTTTGGGGAAGAAGAAAGACTCTCTATGAAGTAGAAGGTTCTGTTTTGTAATCAAATGAATATCGAGAAAAGTGATAAATTATTATGTCTGTTTGTTCTAATTTAAATCTTAATTTAATTTTGCTTTACTGTTTTTGTTTTGAAATATGTTTAGATTCTAGTCATATGTACATAGCCGGTTTATGTTTCTCTAAGCGACTCTTTTAAGTTTCTCCAGCCTTTTAGAAGTTTTAATCCACTTTTTTTTACTTACTATTCTTGCAATTAGCTAGGGTTAAAGTTAAAAGGAACTTTACTTGTTCTATTATCTGCTTCAAAAAGCAAAATCATTAGAAAGCCATAATTTTCCCTGATTGAAATTCGTTTTTAATAGATTATACTCCGAGAGTTGAACAAGAATCATCCAAAGTTCAAGGATATAAAAAATGTTTATTTTTAGGCTTCAAGGAATATAATTTACTAGTTGATTAAATAATAGAGAGCATGTTGATCCGACATTTTATGTTTTGTATGCAATATAATAGTGTTATGCATTTTTCATACTATTATATAACACCACAACAAGTAATTAATCATTAACATCAGAAGTATCATAAATAAATAAATAAATAATTCTTGCTGCATTCTAATAGTTTTATTTTTTATTTTTTTAAAAAGATAGTTTATATATTGTTGATAGTATATGAACATACAGAACATCTCGGAAGTATCACAAATATGACATAAATTTTGCCAAGTTGTAAGAACAATTGTTCCCTGTGAGACCATCAGAGACCACAAAACTGGCCTGAAATTGTTCTTTACATGCAGCAGACTCAAATTTAAGTAAACAAAACAATTCAAAACTCTTAAAATGGCAAAAATGTTTACATGCAACTATGCAAGTAATAGTTTTTTTTCTTTTCTTTCAGAATTTAATATTATATTTCTGTGCTACAGGGAAACAAACAATACTCACAAGCACAATGGCTTCCGACATTATTCAGATTTCAGAGGAAACAGATGTTTTTAGTTAGAAATTACTCAAATGATTTTTATATTTATTTTCGAAGCATATCCTAATTAGCCGCTAGAAACCATTGTGTGATTATATTAGCCAATATCCCCATAAAGAATTTATTATTGAAGTTCGTAATTGATGAAATGTAGTACAAAGTTTTTCCCCAGAAGATATGAAAGGCCTTTTTATACAAGTACATTACGGCCACGACCAGTCTTTTTCTAGACTTATGTGTGCCTTATGTCTATTTTTCTGACTTCCGATTTCTTAATGTTATTTTTTAATATTCATAAATAATTTATATACATTTTTTTTTTGTGTGTGTGGGGTGAATAGTTTATATATAGCCAAACACGAAAAGGTTTTACAGAGGATTGTTTAATTTATAAAGAAGTAACAAAACAGATTTTAAAAGATGTACAAGTAAAGGAGACATATCTATTAGCTATTATCACCAATTTAATTAAGGAAGGCAGAGATTATAGACATCTATCTACATGATTCCAGTTGTTTTGATTTTGTTCTCACCAAAAACTTCAACTCTTTACCTAATATTGAAACCAATTTTTATTCACAATCATTTTCTTGGACGACAAAGAGAATGACAAGAACTTTCAATGATTTGGTACAACGAGAAAAATTGAAATGGCACAAAACCGAGTGTCGGTTCTTTGCTGGATTTGTCACGTGGCTATTCAGAGAATCGCTCAAATATACCAAACACGTGTGGCTAAAAATTTGTTTGACTTTTGGAGTTTTGACCGACCCCATAATGTACACCGCACGTGTGCTACATCAAAGCTTTGCTCCCTATCCGGGCTTACATGGTAGGCTCGTTATCTTGGCCCAGTAGTACTGTAGAAGTAAAACGACAGTGTTATGATGTATTCTGCATTTCGATTTTCATGTCTCCAGTTTTTTTTTTTTTTTTTTTTTTTTTTTTTTTTTTTATTTTTTTTTTTATCCAGTTTCGAAATAATTTTCTTTAAAACAAAAAGTCTAATATTTTCTTACAATTTTTTTTTAATTTATGTAATTTTTTTTTTCAAATTAGTGACAAAGTAGTTTTACAAATGGGAATTTTGATTGTTTAACTTGGTATCATACTTTAGAGTGAATTTCCTTGCTAACATCAAAATGACAAGAAATTATATAATAGTATATGCTTCAACCCATTTGTGTGGGTCAAACATTCACTTATATTAAAACTTGATGCTTTTACAAATAACCAAGTTTATACAAAATAAGAAATGGTATATGAGCTTATTAGAATAATAAATATGATTAATTTTGAAGTGTTTCTTATGCCCCCATCAGGACAATAACATGATAAGTATATAATACTACTGATCAGAACGGTATAACTACAAACATGCTCATCATGGGATGTTTCAAATGTGGACAGTGGAGTATACGTGTAGATATCGTATACTTGTATACACATACTGACATACAGTGACACACAAACCACAAACATAACACTATGCAATGTTTGTATGTCTCCTGACCAGTGTTGCCAATATTATCATAATATACATCTTCTTTTGACGTAATTATTATTATTCCCCTAACCAAATTGGTTAACCCACGGATATACATCTTCATCTTCTAGCTACTATTTACTATTAAAGTTTTCCCATCGCATAAATATATTAATCATTATTACTTAAACCAAACATGTATCTCTAAATTCTAATACATGACCTGTTGATCGCGGCCAAATTTCGATTTCAATATGGTACGCATAATGAATTAAAATTTCAGATTTCATGATATTAAGTTATTTAAGAAAACTTGGTTAAGAATTCTTGTTCTATATTTTTCTTAAGACTTATACTTTCATCTTACAGAAAACTAGAACTACATTATACATTATTCATCACTTGGAGAAAATATATTTTGGTAGATACTTTCATTATTCATCGAACGACATGATACTCTTTTTTCGGGTCATGCACATGTTACAACTTATACCTAACATAGTGTTGCCACTCGTTCATGCAACACATTAATGAAACGATGATGTGAACTTTGTTATTATATTAACTATTTCTTATTTTATTTAAGGTATATATCTATTCATGCTTACTAAAAATGTTCATCCACGGATTGTTGGATATGTTATAGTATTGGCTAAATTATTTAAGGGAACATCTCTTTAGGTTTCAGTGACTTCGTGCAATATTTTTATTAGAAAAAGTAGTAAATTAAGCGAATAAACAATACGTCTGAAGACTATAGTTATTGGTCTCTTCATTTTTATAGTCTTTCATATCCAATATCAACCGAAAACCATAGTAAATAATTATAAGTAGAGCAAATCCATAAATATATAACTATTCTTCCTCAAACTCTCAACTGATATTATGTACAATTCAGATTCAATTAATCAAAACAGTCTGATTCTGACCGATGAACTAACTGTGATATTCCTTTTTCTTTATATAACATAAAACAATTGATGTTAATCTTATACTTTGACAATACTGATGTCTTTGTCTAACTAATTTATTTATGTCGCTCATATGTTAAATGTAACTGTTCTTTTGGATAAGTTTATGAAGTACTACTATTCGTATGGATAGGGTACCACTACTGACCATATTAATGAATACAAATAGTTTACTATAATATATGAAAAATGGTTTGTTTTCGAGAGGAATTATTTTCACTAATCTCTATATATCTAAACTACAATATCCTCTAAAACATCCTTCATCAATCCTCGTTCTGGAGAATATTCGATTATGCTCAAGCTTGAACGAAACTTTACAATTTAATTTTTTAAACTAAACTAACTCTAAATATATATACCTTTAGAAATTCCGGTTGATCATGAAAGAAGGATGATCGAATTGAACATTTTAAAGTATATTTACATTTGATTAATGTATGTCACCGGACCACTCTTAGGGTTTTTTCCCGCTTACTTGCATGTTAATTAGTCTATGAGCTTTAATCACGGGATTAACATTATAAAATAAGGGTTTGGCCGAGATAAACCAGTTTAAAATGCTGATTGTCTTTGCTTCAAGCGACAATGTTCGTATTGTCGAAAATGACGTTATGGTTTACATAGTCATTAATGCTACAAAAATAATGTTAAATTTTTACTACTAAAAAGTTTACATCAGAAATCTAAAATGATAAAATAACATTCTAAACTTAAACCAACTTATATAAATTGTAATGAAACCATTTCACCAATAAAATTCAAAACAACAAAGAAAGATGCAAAAGTGAGAGCAATATTTATTTTGGCCCAGCGAAGTTCTATTACTAGCAAGTAGCAAATGTTTGTGGCCCAAACAAAAACCAATGTTAGGTCTGCTACTAAAATTCTAACACTAAAAACTAAGAAGACTGCTTTCAAATCGTTAAAACTTGAAATGGTTTATATATTCCAAATACTCATAAGTTCAGAACTAACTCTTAGTTATGTTAATCACATGCTATAAAAATTAATTAGACGATCCAATAAGTAAATCCTTGCCAGGTTGTGTAATTTGTTACCTAGTATTATTTATTCTATTGGGTCTCAGTTCTCACATTGAACCTTTACAAGTTAGTTTTAACATAATTTCACTTACAACAATCTCTCATGATAACATTGACTTTGCAGTAAATGATAAACCAACTAAAATCACTAATTTTCACAGAAAAATATTGATACCTATGATGATGACCATAAAAACTCTTAGTTAGAAAACAAATTTAGAATTTTCCAATCTAACTCCATCTTGATTATATTATTATTATGGTAAAATGAGAAATAGGTTAAAGAAAGCAAACAATCAACTTTAACAAAAGTAAACTACAAGAATAATGACGACGCATCTTTTGTTTGGAGTGTAACACAAGTACAAATCATACATTATCATCTATACGTAAAACCAAGATAAGAATTATTGCTGTGAAATAATATCATGTATTTTAAGATAATTAAACCCGAAAAATCACAAAAGCCCCCAAATTCAAAGAGAAAGAATATAAAAAAAAGCAGAACCAAACTGTTTTTTTCTTTTTTTCTTATTGATACCATAATCTTTTTAAGCTCTAAGCAGTAGATCCCTTGAGCTTCTTGGTGATGCTGGCAATGTACTGGCCTTGGTGAAATGCTTGCTGTAGCTCCAGCTCTGTTGGCTGCCTTGAACCGTCTCCTGCAAATGTTCCAGCTCCATATGGGCTTCCACCTTTCACATTCTCCATTTCGAACATTCCCGCGCCAAATGTGTAACCGATTGGGACAAATAACATCCCGTGGTGAACCAGCTGAGTTATTGCCGTCAATCTATAGATTAACACAAAATGTTTTCAATAAGTAAATATAGTGGCAAGAGATGATGTGAAGTGTTTGTTCCTGATGAGAACTTACGCTGTGGTTTCTTGGCCACCACCTTGAGAGCCAGTGCTGTAGAAGATACCAGCTGGTTTACCGGCGAGTGCCTGAGCCCTCCAGAGTCCACCGGTTGCATCCAAAAAGGCTTTGAACTGAGCAGCCATCATACCAAATCTTGTTGGGAAACCAAAGACAAACCCATCAGCTTCAGCTAGCTCATTCGGGGTTATGATTGGGGATTCACTCTTTGGTGGTGCGCTCATCTTAGAGAGTGCCTCTTCGTGAAGCGTCTCTGGTACCTGTGGATAACAAATTCATCAGGTTCAATGATTCACATGGATATCTATAGCAAAGCCTAATGGTAATGTGTGATTTGGAATATCTTGTGCTAAGCAAACAGAAACTAAAATGCAAGACACCCGAAATCTCGAGTAGCAGAGTCCAAAACAGAAACATGCCTTTTCAGCCAAATCAAATCAGTGAAGCAGAGCATGTAATGCCATAGTAATACCAACCAAACAACGCAGACAAAAGTAATGGAGCTCTATGAGTCAAGTAACTTGCAAAGCAAATCAGCAGCCAAGAATCCAAAATCAAGAAACTTGGAAATGGCAATGGCAATGACCCAACCCAAGAGTTCTGTACACTAATGTTAAAAGGTCCTATCCCTTCCTCAAGATAACCAAACTACTATATATACTCAATCCTACTATTAAAGACTTGATAGCCACTTATATCCATTAACATAGTTTCTCACTGAAACATAAAAGCCAATTGTGACTAATAAAATAGACAATGCAACAAAAACAAAGTAGTAAGCAATATGACCTGCCATAGTTTAGCTTCAACACCTTCAACAGAAGCAGCTCCTTTCCTTATTTCTTCAGCCAATTTCTCAACATGACCATACATAGAGTAGTACCTACAAATGTCAAAGAACTTAAAAAGTCAAAATTGGAATCAAACCCACCACCAAGTAGCTAAATCACAATCCATTCAATCTCATATTGACAAACAGAAGTATCAAAGATCCAAACTTTAATCAAAAGACCAATCAAACAATCACAAAGTAAGTAAATTTACATAAAATCAGATAAAAAATCAATAAACCATAGAAAAATTCTTCGATCAACACTGATCAAGTCAAGTCATTGAAGTGAATCAGAGAGAAAAAAAGTTACGATTTTTACAGCGAAACCCATCGATTAGCTTGGAAAAAAATCGTAACTTTAATCACCCAAAAAAAATATAATAAAAAAATGGAAACTTTGACATACACGATATATACTTTAGTCGCCATGGAAGTGTTCTTCTCGAGAATCTATGAGGAGCTAAATTACTTTAATGGGTTTAGAGAGAGAGAGAGAGAGAGAGAGAGATGTTGTTCAACGATCCGAAAATGTAGAAAGCGTATTTATAGAGATGTAGAAGATGATCTGTGCTCTTTATCCTTTTTCCATTACTTTTTTTTTCTTCTTCTTTCCATAAACTCTTGCTTAAACCCCTTGAATATTTAGTCAACTTAAATTTCACCCAGAGCTTATATTTTAACATTTAACCACTCAATTATAATGTGATGTTTCGTAACAGTTTAGGAAAAAACAAACTAGTGGGGCGATTTGAAATGTTTGGATAATATAGGGGGTAGACGTGGTCAAAGTAAAACGACGCCGTTGGGTACTTGGTCTGGTTATTGGACGGATACAAAAGAAAAGTGGGGTTGGTGCGGGAAAATTAAAACTTTGGATTAATTTTTAAAATAACATAATAATGATGATATGTTGCTGTCACGCTCATCATCATCATGTTCGTTTTCTCTCAAAATTTGTTTTTAATTTTTACATAAAACAGAGCTTTCTCTGCTTACTTGTTTTCTCTAGAAGATGTCTTTTTCAAAACATGAATTATGGTGTTTAATCTATTCAAATATTACATGATTAAACAATTAGTCAATCTTAACACTAATGTTAGTGACTAACCTGTTTCAGATAACGAGAATAACTATAAATGAAAGAGCATACAAATATATTTGTAATATAAATGGAAGACTATATATATTTCAGTATTAAAAACAAATAATTCTTTGAATCGTTTTAGAACAGTACAAATTTACTTCAAATTAGCTAACTCATTCTTTGAATCGTTTTAGAACAGAACAACATTTTGTACCATACAAATCACTCAACCTCCTCATATATAAGAATCTATCGATAAGATATTTAGGAAGAAGGATTAAAGTTGAGAAATATTGAATAAGTCAACGAATATGGTCCGAGAGCTCGATGAAGACAACCAAGTAGGTGTTAAATTGACCGAGGGTAGGGTCAACAAGTCTTGTCCGTCCGATCTCCGAAGATGACAATCTAGCCATTGGATGTAGTTCTCGACGGCTCTTGATCCAATTTATATTCTGATTTCAAGCTCTTGCATCATCGCTCTCGTCATTATTATTTTTTGTGTTACTTTTTTGACTTTTAATTTTCTACATCAAAGTATAAAACTACGACCATGCATCTAATTTTTCAATAATAATAACACTAGTATAAAATTACAACTATACGTTGTTTGACGATAGATAATATACTATACTATAGTTATGAAACGAGATAAATTAGGACGTGATTTTGACGTGTCATCCGATAATGCATTATTATTTTTTCTTCATTTGCATAATCATGGTGTCAGCACTCGAGTATTTCATTTCTAACTACTAGGAAAACGTCGACATAGATAGAAGGATTAATATCGTTATCATGTTATTCTGTTAATTCTGCATTTTGTAGTTTCTGCTGGTTTCAAGTTGCGAGTTGCGACGAGTTAAGTTCATTGGTACTTAAGTCTATGTGAAATATGATTATAATCCACAGTCGCTTCCAATTTTCAGCCAAAAGAGGAGGCTTGGACCAATCACATAGTCTTCGATTTAGTAACTTTTAAAAGTTTCACTTGTAAGACAATAAAACAATTTAATCAAAAAAATATAAAAATATAATATATGATGTCCAATAAACAGTTCAAGATAAAAAGAAAATATAATGATAAAAATGCCAAAGTTGGCTTGCGTTTCAAGGATGCTTCGCTTTTACACCCCATTTTTTTTATGATGATCAATTCACCCCTAATTCTGCTGGTATTTCGTGTAAACAAAGTAATCGGCTTTTTATAGCTTTATTGACCAAAGTGTCGCTTAAGATACGTACATGCATGATTTGGTCTTTTTCGCAGGATCTCAGGAACTGCATGGCTACACGCATTAGCCTAAATGATGAATCACTCGCAATGTGCAACCATATTTGCTTTATAAAGAAATTAACTAATGAAAAGTAGAAATATGATCAGGTGGTTGAAAGATGACACTACACTCAAGAGTTCTAATAATTAAATGTGGACTTTGATGAATGATATGTTAAGACGTTTGTTATAAAGATTTTGTAGCTTACCATCCAGTAAATAAAATAAATCTCTTCTTTTTTTTTGCTTTTCCTTTATTAATGCTATTTCTATCCAATAACAAAAAAAAACACAACTCCAAGTCCATGGTCAGCCTAAATCTTATTTATGATGTATATTAGACTTGGAGTTGGGTTTTTTTGTTTGCCAGCAACTCATAGCTTTCTAAAATGCTAATCAAACAGGTCGTAAGATTTAACTGAGCAGCCAATTTAGGTTTAGTTTGGTTCAATATTTAGGTTAAAGTTTTGGTAATGGTATAAAAACATCTTGGTTCTTAAGTTTAGTTTGGTTTAATGTTTTAGTGGGGTTTTTTTTTTTTCAAAACAAAAATCGCCAAAATGTTTTTGACACTTATATTCTTTTTCACTCTGAAGATTTATATTTATTTTTAATAATTTTTTGGTTAATGATTCTTATCTATCGATCCTTACATGACGAAGCCTAAACTAAAAAGTTTGAATAAAAGAAGAATAGAATCAGTTAAGATTTTCCTTCGCTACTCTCGACAAATTTTGCATATCAGTAATTCAGTATTAATCCAACAATCCTATGGACCACCTCAACAATAATGGGAAATCAAAGAGAGAATAAAAATAACATTAATAAATTATTAAATTATATTTTGGTTTTTGTGTAAACAATTCAGTCAAAGTCTCTAACGCATAAGAAGGTTTCTCTATCAATGCCGGTAAAACTCTTCCTCGATCACCTCCGTCACAACACACCGTGACGCTTCCATCAATTCAGGACTAAGTCTAAACATGAGCACACAAAACTCCATCTGATTCAACGCACCGTCTCGATCAAAATCTCCTTCGTTGATCATATATCGAACATCGTCGTCCGTTAGATCTCCGAGTCCAAGAACCGTCGATGCGTTTCTTCGTAAGCTCTCGAATGTGATGACTCCTTTGTCTTTGTCCATAAGAAGCTCGAACCCTTTGCAAATCTCTTCGATCAGACCTTCTCCACCGAGTTTTCCTGCCATTGTTGGGAAGAAATCTTGGAACTGAGGTTCTTGGTTTTCTTGGTTTGGTCTTGTTGAGGATTTAGGAGATGCCATTACAAAAGAAGAAAAAGTAAAACAGTTTGAGAGAAATTGATTGTTTTGAGAGATGGGTTTTGTGTTGTGAGTAAGTTTTATATATAAAGGAAGAGAATTATGGATTTCCGAGAAGGAACATCCATAGAAACTTGAAGCCAACTAATCTACATGTAATGGGGAAAAATCTTAAAAATTGTTGGTTTCTTCTTGGAAGCTCACGTAAGGGTATAAATGTCTTTGTTCCCACGGGAGGTTCATAATGTGAAAAGCTGAGAAGAGGATAAAGTTACTTTGAATGTGAAGTTTCGGTGACTTTCTTAGGCAAGTGACTTTTTTAGATCCCATTGATTAAGGAATGTTCTTAAAAATCACCCTGAAAAAAACACAAAATTTAGTCGGTTTGGTTTTCATTGCGTGTATGTAAATTTCATGTGAGAAACATCGCCTTCCTTGTTTTAGTTTCTAGTTTTGTTAGAAATGAAACAACTCAATTGAGAAAATATTCATTACATTGTATGTTCGTCAATAACAACCAAAGCCATTAGAGCATAATGTTTACCAAGTACCAACTAACAAGGCGATCTCGATGTATTTAGGTGAGAAAAGTCTCCAAAATAACACGTGTACAAGTTCATAGTGACTTTGGGCGATATAATTAATTATTAATCAAGATTTTTGGTCGCTTATTGGAAGACATTAACCTCTGATATCTTTGATTGAAACTTCGTTGTGGTAGACAGAATATTCCACTTGGTCTGCCCCTTCTATTGCATGCCTTTATTTTTTATTATTACTCTCCAAAACAATCCAACCAAATCTCTTCCTCATTGGATAATTAATCACTATCATTATCCATAACGTATTCAATAATGGTTTATTTTAAATGAATGCATGATCCCAACCGCAAAATGAACAGAATTCGTCGAAAGAACATTGAATCTTGATTTATTGACATGGTCATTCATCGATTTTAATTAAGTATATCTCTACCTAGATCAAGATCTTTCGGGACCGATTGAACATATATTTAAAATTCAAAATGTTTCGAACACTTAATTTAGATAATTGTCATATACAAAAAAAAAACCCGGTTCATGATCAATAACCGGAAATTTTAAGCAGATGCAAGCAATGAAGCATAAACTGATCAAAGTAAAAGTCTTACAATCTGATAATCTCGCCAGAAAATGAAGAACTTTCGCAAACATTCAAAGCTAATATGTTGATATAATAATATACGAAATCTGATGAAATTCTTTATTTAATTTCCTATACATATTTATTTTTATGATTGACGCAATCATAGAGTTTATGTGGTAACGATTACAATGTTCTGATATGCTTTAAAATTAGCAAAACAAAAATCTCCCAAAGCCTCAAAGACAGGAACCATACACTCTTGCAAACTCATCGATACGGCGTCGTTTAACTCTCTTATCAATCTCTCATGTTTTTCTGTTTCTTGCGTCACACTCTCTCTCAAAAACAACAACTCCGGTTCAACCATATTCGACGTCGGACTAGAACCTCTCGTTCCCCGAATCTCCTCCAACTCCTTCGTCTTCTTCTCTAACTCCTTAGACAATCTCTCTGTTCTCATCCTCTGTTTCTCTTCCTCTACTTGCTTAAACCCTAACCCTTGAAATCTTAATCTCATTTCTTCAACAACACTCAACACTTTAATCGTATCCACATTCTCAATCTCTCTTAACCACTCGCTGCAAACCCTAAATATCTCAGGAGCTTCAGTCTCGGTTTCATCGTCCTCCATGATGATTCGGTTAAGCCATTCGTTTAAAAGCTTAACGAAACCTCTGTGTGCATCAATGTAACCTTTCAAAGATTCTCTGTATCTTCTAATCTGTTTTTCGACTTGCTGCGTGGCTTTCCTGGAGCTCGATCCGTTTTCAACAATGTGAACACAAGACTTGCTTCTCGCAATCACTCGAAACTGCTTATGGTGACATTTCGCCAAGAATCTCCACATTGTTTTGAATCCGTTAATGATCTCAATCACTTGAAACGAAAGCTCTTCGTCTCTTATCTTATGAATTCTCATCGAAATCGATTCAACCGCTCGAACCGAAACATTAACCTTAGATAAATGGAGTTTAACCAAAGTTTCCGCCTCGTAAAGCTCACTAGATTCTGCTCCGTTTTGATCAAGATTGTTCAGAATCTTGTACGCTTTTTCATAAGCAACCCTAAGCTTTTCTTCAGCTGTAACTTCTGCGTGAAGCTTCTTTTCCCACATATAAAGCTTCTCTAATGTCATAGAGAGTGAAACAGCGAGATCATCTAAGCGAAAACGGCGCTTTAAAACCAAATCACGAGTCGTAGTCCCGGAACTACCAATTACTCTTGAAGCAAATCCCTTGAATTGAGATCCTAAAGGTTGATGATAAACAACTCTGCTTACTTCAAGCAACTCAGAGACTTCACTATTACCCGCAGCTTTCCCGCATATACTATTGATCCTTTCCACTACCTTCCTTAGATCCGTCAAACCCGAACCAGAAGATTCCGAAAAACAAGAAGAAGAAGACTCATACGCTTCATCAGAAACTTCCTCATCTGATCTTGCCACTACTTCAACTTCCTCATCTGATCTCGTCACTTCTTCCGTAACAATCTCTGGAGTGTTTTCTGTCTCTTGCGCACAAGCTTCATTAGAATTATCAGTCTCATCTGCAACTTGACCATTACAAGTATTCGCTTCAACATCTCGCTTATCAATTTCACTTGCAACAGAAGAGCTTTCTCTAACATTCTTCTTCTTCTTCTTCTTTTTATTCTTCTTTTTATTCTTCCTTATCAGACTATTATAATCACTTTCAGGTTCCAAATCAGGAATCCCTTCTCTCTCCCTAATTTCTCTAAATCCATCACTCTCAACCTCATCATCTCTATGATCCAGTTCGATAATTTCGCACTGCTGCATGTTATACACGGATTTGTAGAAACCGAGTATATCATAAGGGTGTTGCGAACTTTTCATCTCGTCTTCACTTGGATCACTAACGAACTGTGTCCCCTCAAACCCTAAACCTTCTCTTGACTTCTCCATACCCTCTTGACCATTGTTACTTGCACCGCAAGTTCCATCACCAACCACGGGTTTTCGCTGACTCTGATCGTCATTATTGCTCAACGGAGCTGTTTGAGGTTGATCACAGACTATACAATCAGAATCAGAATCTGAATCAGAATCCGTATCCGAGTCTGAATCTGATCCAGAACAAATTATATCACTACTAGACGAATCATCATCGGAATACGGAATCACAACCAAATCCTTATGAAGAAACTGTTTAAGAGCTTTGCTGAAATCTAAAAGAGATTTAAAGTAAAGAAGATGAGATCTCGCTAAGTGATAACGAGCATCTCTAGCTGCTTTGATCAATTCCTTCCTCTCCTTACATAGATTCAACAATGGAGTATTACTATCTCCCTTGGAAGCAACGATACCCATTAAACCCTCTTGAATGATCTCTCGAAATCGGTTAAACCCTAATTTGATTTCCTCGCTTTAACAATTGATATTTCGTGGATTGATTGAGTTGTTGTACCTTTTGACGACATCACTAAAAAGTAAAAACCTTGTTTGGCAGAAGTACGACTTGATGATGAACCCTAATTAGAAACAAATTCGATTTATTTTGTAGAGCGACGCTGAAGTTAAACCGTGTTTGATTTCCTTTTTTTTGGTTAAGGTTAGTATATAATTTTAAGAAAAGGAATTAGATGAAAAGGAAATTTGTAGCTAAATGGAAAAAATCTCACAGTAAATAAGAAGATTAAAAACAATAAGTTACATGTAATTAATGTATGGGGGCACGTTATATAATTGATATTAAGATCAGCTAATGATGGAGTGTGTAAATTAAATTTCATTGACACTACAAATATATTTTCGCAATTCCTTACCAAAAAACAAATATATATGAAGTTATTTTCTTACAGTACAAAGTTGATGTTTTGATACTTGTATCTTGTAGTATCGAGATCTTGAATTTTCATTATGGAATTTGGTTGACCAGTTTGACAAATAAAATGATGCACCTCTCATAGAGTCATCGGTATCCCTGATAAAAAGAATCAAACGTGGAATGGTCCGAATGAATAAAATCTTAGTGTACATATATATAAATCATATAATTTGATAGAATTTATGTTGAAAATGTAAATAATATGTATTTTTATCAACAAAAAAATTTAAAATTATTATAATTGGGTTGATCACCCATACTGAACAAATTTAACAATTTCTATTGTAAATTTGTAATCCACTTCTCTTTTTAATAAATCTTTAAAGAAACTTGCAAAAGAAAACATAAATGGAAAAGAACTAACAAAAAATAAGGAGTAATTCGTAAGATAGATGTGTATTGATTCGAGGCTTCTTCTAAGTTGTTCTAAAGTTGTCATCCACAAACATTTAAAAGTAAAAAAACAAAAAACCATAAAACTCAAAACACCTCCACTCATCAGCGCTTTTTTAATGCATGTGGCTCTCAAATGAAGACATCTCGTGTTCCTTTGATTCTTCACAATTCACACTTCACCCTTTACACCACTAATCTTCGCCACGTAAAAATTTCTCAAGCATGTTACGTAGGCCCAACTTTACCATTTTTTTTGTTCTTATATATATTTTACGTATTATTTGTTATCCTAAAATGACTTTCAATCCATCTTTGCTAGTCTTAATCTCGATTTCGTGATACAAATTAATTCCTTTGATCAAATGAATACAAATAATCAAATTAATTCATCTTTGATCATAGATGAATTAGTTTGTTCTATGGATCAAAACCACAGATCAAACTCTATCATACAAAAATCGTTGTGATTTTCTTTTAAAAACTCACAACTGTAAACATTTGAAATGACAAAAAATATTTGTCTAACTACAAGCTTCTTAGCTATCTATCTATCCTGTTTTTTAGATAAAAATTCGTAATACCTTTCATTTTTTTAATCCAGGTTTAATAATTTTTCAAATATATATTCTATATTCTTTTTAATTACCATTAGCAAATAACAAGTAATATATCGAATTGCCAATGATGTGAAGTAAAAATGTAAAATTAGTGGTTGGATTTATTTATTTATTTTTATTTAGAGAAAAAGACATTTAACTCGAATTATGTAAAATATGGAACGCTAAAAGTGGTTGATAAAATCATAAAATTAGGTTCTTCTCCTAGTAACCATGTTGATTCATGGACACCAAAATTTCCGAACCCAAAATGCGATATTAAAAATCCGATCATCATTATTATCCTACCGTAATACCAACGATATAAATGATATTTAATTCACTTTTCATTTTCGAAAACAAAACGCTTGGACCGGAACGAGAGAGGAATACTGAAAAAAGTAAAAAATGAAAGAAAAAAGAGTGGACCCATTAGACGTGTATTGAGGACCAGACAAATCCCAGGTGCGGATCACGTGGTTCTAAGTCTATTACAGAACCTGATTCGTCCACGTAGGATAACTCAGAATCTTCCCTCTCCTCTATACGAGGCTAATATCTCGCCACGTCATTAACTAAAAATCTAACCGCATAAAAATATCTGATGAAACATAAAACGAATAATATCTCGACACGTAAGACTTCGCCCATAGGAGAGCCTTGTCCCAGTACATGGTTTCAGGACCAAGTAAATAACAACATTTCCTTTAATTTTTATTATTATTATCATCTCTCCTAAATTTAAGAATTCGAGAATAATACTCAGCCGCGGAAACCTTAATCAATTTCAAACACAGATTTAGAACTACTAATACAAAATTATCCACAAATTATCCACCATAAAAATTAAAGTTTGAACGAATCCTTTAATCTTATTCTAATTTAAAATTAGGAAGCTTCTTTGCATTTCATTAAAAAATTACGTGAAAAATCGTTTCGTTAATATCAAAAAGACGACAATATCCTCGAAAAGAATTAAATCACATAAAAGTCGCCACGAAATTCTCATTTTACAATTCTCTATTACGCTGTCTCTTATTCGTGTCCGCAGAAGAAACGAGAGAAGAGAGAGAAGCAAAAGACCTTACCAAGAATATTTATAACACACAAACATCTAGAGACAGAGATAGACATAGAGAGAGAGCTTGTGGTTGTGGTTGTGCGAGATAATATCTAGAGATGGGGAAGAAGAAGTGCGAGTTATGTTGTGGTGTAGCGAGAATGTATTGTGAGTCAGATCAAGCGAGTTTATGTTGGGATTGTGACGGTAAAGTTCACGGAGCTAATTTTCTGGTGGCGAAACACATGCGTTGTCTTCTATGTAGCGCGTGTCAGTCACACACGCCTTGGAAAGCTTCTGGGCTGAATCTTGGCCCAACTGTTTCTATCTGTGAGTCTTGTTTAGCTCGTAAGAAGAATAACAACAGCTCCCTCGCCGGGAGGGATCAGAATCTTAACCAAGAAGAAGAGATCATTGGTTGTAACGACGGAGCTGAGTCTTATGATGAGGAAAGCGATGAGGATGAAGAAGAAGAAGAAGTGGAGAATCAGGTTGTTCCGGCTGCGGTGGAGCAAGAACTTCCGGTGGTGAGTTCGTCGTCTTCGGTTAGTAGTGGTGAAGGAGATCAGGTGGTGAAAAGGACGAGACTTGATTTGGATCTTAACCTCTCCGATGTATGAATATGAATCTTTTTCTTTATCTTCTTTTATTATTAGGAAATGATTAAGAAATCTGAAACAATTCTTTTTGAAATGCAGGAGGAGAACCAATCTAGACCATTGAAAAGATTATCGAGAGACGAAGGTTTGTCAAGATCAACTGTTGTGATGAATAGCTCAATCGTGAAATTACACGGAGGGAGGAGAAAAGCAGAGGGATGTGATACATCATCGTCGTCTTCGTTTTATTGAAATCGCCAAGGAAAGTAGAGATTGTAGCCGTTGATGATTCTTTTGTTTGGTTGATTAGATTAATCCTCATCGTTCATTTACTAACAACAATACTTTTAGTGAGTTGAGTTAGTTTAAAAACATTTCAATATAATGATTTTTTTTTGTGTTTTTTTTTCTGTGTTACCTAGAATATATATGTTCATATGTCTAGTATAAAATCATATAACATAAAAAATAAAATGAAGCAAAGTTGTTCAGAAAATGATTAAGAAAATGAAGCTGTTTTCTATTTATTTATTTTTTAACGAAAATGATTAAGAAAATTAATTAGTGAAACAAGAGATATTATTATAAATTTATAACGTGAGAAGGATTACCAGCCAAAACCAAAATTTATTATGATGTCAATTTTATTTGCCTTCCCAGAACTAGAAGTGTCTGTGTCATTGTGATGTTACAACTGAAGAGTACATAACGTATGAATGTCCGTTAGCTTTGTAAATTGTAACTACGACCACTAAAAAGAATCAAACAAAAAAGTTGTCAAGACTTAGAAAAAAGAAGATATTTAGTACCATGGGGTCCTCCTTTAAAGTTTTTTTAAAAAAAATTTATTTGTCAAACGCTTTGAACCCATCGTGTCTTTTGTATCTAAACCGTGTTCGAAGCTCCAAAAAAATAAAAAATGATGCTCTCATGATTTATATGTAACTAAATAAATTGGTTTTATTTCTAATTTTGAATCTATTTGTTTTGTGAGAAATGAGAAGATCCAAGTTTTTGGTTTCTTGATCGTATATGATAAATACAGTATACAGTAATTCAATTCATGGTAGTTAGAGAATTGGACGGCGAATGTCTACCAGATATTTTATTTATTTAAATTGAATGAAAGTAGTGAAAACATGTGGTTCTCATTGCATCTCTTTGCAAAGACCGATCATTTAAGCCGTCTTCAAAATACTAAAATATGAATATAATAATTAGAGATCATAATTTTAATTTAAGGTTTACACTTGGATAAATACTTGCGGATACGATGACATCACCTTTGAGTTAAACTTCCTTTCGAAGTCAGAAATACAAAAAGTCAACCCCAAGCATTAATCCACGAGTCTCTTTATTTCATTATTAGAGTTTAACATTCATGTTTAATGCATATAAACACTTCATTATCAAAGTGTTGGACTTTGTTCGTTAAATCCCAAATCATTTAGCAACCGATTGAGTTTGTTCGATCTGTTTTATATGTCTTTTTAGCCATATTTACATAAATGATGAAAAACAAAAGAATCGTTGGCCGGATATTGTTTCGCGATGACGATTTTCTTTCATCAGAATTGGAGTATCAGGTGGCCGAGGTTGGTGGTCGATGACCTATTGTTTTGGTGCAACACGTGATCTTCTTATCATGTTCTAAGCTTCCAACGTTGGGTGAAGATTATCCTTCAACATCTCTCTTATGTTGTCGATTCCAGTTGGCCCCACGCATTGGGATCTAATCTTTGTAGAAGCCCATTAATATTTGGACTCTATGTTGTACGTATCATATAGGCATATACCCAGTTAGGCTTTTCTTCGGCCTTAGTTTCAGGGCTGTATTTTCTTCATCTTAAGCTTTGACCCTTTTTTTTTTGTCAAACAAGCTTTGACCCTTTTAGTTTTAGTTTATATGCTTTAGTAAAGTCCAAATGTTTGACTCAATAGTAGTAGTTTATTTAAACACTGAGTGAATGACTAATAATGAGCAATGCCATTTGTATCTTATATTTCAGATTATGGTGATTATAAAGTCGTAAGTTTACTATAATCTCATTTCATAATATAAAATTTTGCTATTAGTGAGAATTTTTTTTCTCAAATTAAGTCGTGTGGTTCTTTTCTTGTCTGGTTGTTTGAGATGGTACACGTTGTGTTATTATTTTGTGCAAGACAAAATACTCAAAGTAAGTTTCCATGTGTCATTTTGTTCTATTCTTCATCTTAAGCTTTAAATTGACAGAGGAGTTATTGGACGCCGGGTAATGTTTTTTTTTTTTTTGCCAGTTAGTAAAGTTATAAATCACTATTGTTTAATTTGTTTGTTCGTAAAATTAGTGGACAACAACAAGAAAAATATGAAGTGAGTCTCTACGTTTATGGTTAAGAGCCATATGGTCTCGTTTAAGAAATCTAGTCAGCGGGTTCTGGTGAATGACGTGGAATTACAAAATACAATAATAATTTCATTTCATACTTTGAAAAATGAAAATAGTGAATCCAAGCGGCCATGTCAAAGATCGGCAGAGAGTATAGATACATATCTCATATTGATATAAAAACGATATACCAAAAGATCGATTATATGTTTAATTTCAGGATTATTATTACGAAACTTAGCTTAGCTAGGTGCAAACAACTTGAACTAGTATCTAGATTTCTCTTTTCCAACATTATATTTTACTGCAAAACTATGATTGAAATAACACTAACCGTTCAAAAGAGATTTAACATATATATATTTCATATTTTAAGTAACGGTGGTAGTATATTTATTAATTGTTGGAGAATAGTTAAACGATAGCTTAGAAAATTACATTGGATATTAATGCACTATTTAGCTATACCAAATATAAACAGTTGATTATGTGGAAGCCTTTTTGTTTGCTTGAAAACGAAGTGAAGTTACTTTTTTTTTTTTTGTGTGTGTGGAAACGAAGTGAAGTTACTTTAGTTAGTACATAGTGTCACTGTCAATGTGTATTTATTTGTTCTCGTTCATTTAGTTTATTGATAAAACTTTAGATTAGATATTTCCGCTAATTCGATTAACATTAGTACTTTTTTCCAAATATAATAACCGGACCCTGTTAAAAATGTTTTTATAGATAATAGATCCTAACCAATTAGTACTACTGTTTAAACGTGTAATACTATTGTTTTTCGTAAGAGAGTGACGAATCAATAGGAAATGAAAAGAGTTAATTAAAATTAAATGCATGCTATGAGGGGGACTAAAGTTCAGGTGTGGGGGTATTTTCTTTTCACTGTATCATCCTCTTTATTTACCTTACAAGTTCGAATTTATTTGTGTAAAAATCGACACAAAATATCTAAATTTTTGACTCAGTTTCTTTACTTCCACTTTTGTACTCAGTTTAGTGTATGTAATGAATCCTCTGTTTAATCCGCTGTTTGTGTTACTTATGCTTTGACTCTTTTAGTTTCTGTATTGCTCACTGCCTCACTCTTTGCATCTAATTCTTGTGTCTTTTTTTTGGGTTCAAATTCTTGTACTATTTGACTATGCTTTATTTACCTGAAAAGGTTCTTGTAAGTGTCTATTAGGAAGAAGATCCAAACGTTTGACTAAATAGTACTTGTTTACTTTTAGCACTGAGTGAAATGATATTATAATGAGCAATGCTATTATAATTGTATCTCTTTTCAAAGACCGATCATTTAAGCCGGCTTCAAAATACGAAAAATAGTGTGGAGATTTTTTAAGTTAGTTTGTATTACATGAATAAATAATTAGGAGATGAGAATGTTGATTAGGTTAAATGTATTACCTTGGGAGATCTTAGGTTTCTAGAGGAAATGAACAATTTTTCTATATCATAATGCCAAAGTTTGAGTCTCAAGTTCTTAACTAAACGCATTAAGAGTTTGAATGATGAAATGCATTTGGTGTGTCGTGTACAAAATAAGTACACTTGTCAAATCTGGAGCTCAAGGTGTTGCTAACCATTTGCAACATGAGGAGAAGATGTTGGTTTCACCAGATGTGGTGAGCAAAGGAGGAGAGTGTGAAGTTCTGGGTCATCGTTTCATTGCCGAGACCACAAAATTTCATTACATACGTAATTTCTACGGTAAGATAAAACACTCTTACAAGAACTTCTCTGATCTTAAAAAAGAATTTTAAAATTTGGAGGTGGGATCACCTAGCAGTCGTCTCACCCAAACTGAAGTGGATCGTCAATTTGAGCTTGATCTACAAAAGGGAAGAGAGAAATACAAGGGGGCAACAAGACTCAAGAAGGAGAAAAAGAAGTGGGAAAGAAAGAATAAGAGAAATCAATCGAAATCGCCGGTGAAGGAGGAAGGGGCGGAGCCAGTGAAGGAGGAGAAGGAGAAGGAGGAGCAGGGGACTGAAAATGAGGAGGAAGAGGAGGAGGCGACAGAGACGAAGTAGGAGAGGATAAGGGTGAAAAGGATTTAAACGCTATTTTGTCTAATTTGAGACTTTGAGTCATGTATCAATGTTCTAGAGCATGGTTTATGCAACATTTCAGCAACAAGTCGCAAAACAATGTTTCAGAATCTTTGTTTCTTATGTTACTTCTGGAATTTGAGTTTCAGTTTAACTAGTTACACTTTTTCTCTTCACTTGTGTTTTGTCTAATCATGCTTAAGGTTCATGTTTTATTAGTTTCACATTCTCAACAAGGATCACAAATTCAGTAATGTTTTACACATAGCCAATAACGGCCCAATAACTAAGCAGCCCAACACACATCAAAAGGAGAACCAATTTGGAATCAAATAGCCCAACAATGAAAACGGGTGGCCCAAGATGGAGAGTAATCAGGTAAACCAATCTAATTACGGATTCCATGAAGCTGAGATAACAAGTCAGATGAAACAGAGAAGACGAGAATGGAACATGTTGTTTGGTCCCAATTTATAAACTTCTTTTGCTGGAATCGAGATTGATTAGTTAATTTAAATTATAAAACCAGATTTTGCGCACCCTAAAACTTTGTTCAGACAAAACCAAAACCCTTTTTGTTCTCCCCCATCAAATGATCAATTTATTGAAAACAAAATTCCGAGATTTTATTAAGCGTTTTGGAAAATTGGAAGTTAGTGAAAATTAAATATATAGCAAAAGACACGTGGTTTAATCGATACCACTGGTTGTTAGTAGGGACTTTGGATCGGTGGTTGAGATTTTAATGAAGTAAATAACATTAGTAGTAAAGCAGTGAGGGAGGGAGGGTAAGCAATCGTGACCGTTGGATATTGGTAGTGGATTAATTGTAGGGCCGATGTACGGGTGTGTTTCTCGACTCTTTTCTCTTTAGGCTTTTCTAAGATAAGCAAAATTTGTAATCCAAAAACTTGGCGGACAAGGCAATTTCCCCTATATTAATTATGTAATGGTTTTAGGGTTTTTAACTTTAGCTGAAAATAACCATTTCTTCAAATTAGGGTTTTACTTTTCTGTGAACAATTCAATGTCTCTGCTTCTCAGACGGCTGTCGAAGCTCTGCCTTTCGAAACCTGCGTCCGTTAGGTCTTCTCTACTTCTCTCTAATGGCTTCTCATCATCGTCTTTGTTGCAAAGCCCTCCTTGTAACATAATCGGCGCTCGTCGTTGTGGACCGTATTTTGGAACACTCATCATTTTTAACGCTAATGAAGATGACTCCACTTATTTGGAAAAGAAGGTGCCTATGGAGCTGGTGGTGTATAATGATGCAACTGTAACAATAGGGGCATCTCATGGATGGGTAGCTACTGTGAACAAGGACGACGGCATTCTGCGTCTTCGAGATGATCTAAACCCATATGCATCGTATACAGATCCGAGAAGCATTCGCCTGCCTCCTCTTGTTACTCTGCCTCATTGTCAAACCCAAATCATCACCAACGTGGCCATGTCATGTTCTTCTCCCGAGGATGAAGACTGTGTTGTTGCTGTCAAGTTCTTGGGACCTCAGCTCAGCTTTTGCAGACCCGCTCGAAGTCACTCCGATTGGACCAACATCAGAATCGAAAACCCCTGCTTCTTCTCCTCCCGTGTCATGTTTTCCAAGAAATACGACATGTTTCGCATTCCTGGATCTGGAGGCCACATCATCGGATCATGGGATCTCCGCAGACACAAGCACGATCCCGTATTGCAGAGATTGCGATTCCGAAAACTCCCCGAGCTTCCCAAGACCAAACGGGAGCTTTTGGATTTTTGCTGCATCACCGAACACTTAGTGGAGTCCCCAGCTGGTGAAACATTCTTGGTTAAGTGGTACAGGAAAACTGCACCCGCACGCAAGACTATCAATGGTATGGTGAAAATGCAAACAAAAACTGTGATGGTGTTCAAACTTGATGAAAAAGGAAACGCTGTATACAGTCAAGACATTGGGGATCTCTACATTTTCCTCTCAAAGTCTGAACCTTTCTGTGTCCCTGCTAGCTCTTTTCCCGGCATGTCCTCTAACCGCGTCGAGATCTTGGATGTCAACGAAAACGTTGTTGTCGATCTGTCTGATTACTCCATGACCGGTGGAAATGCTCGTTTTGGTGCACCTTACAGTATTCCACCCCAAAAACTAGACTAGTGGTTTGCCTAGTTCCATCTCAATCTCGCCAAGCAATAGACTTGTAGTAGTACAACTATATTCCATTGTTACAACATGTTAACTATGTACGTGGGTTCTTTTACATTAGCTAATGACCTGTATGCTGTGTATGCATTTGTTTGTTCCCTCATGTGAAACTATTCTCATTGGTGTCGATCAGTTTCCATTTTCCACGATTGCAGTTAGATTCCACTGTTACAATTGGCCTACATCTTAAGCCAATTGTCTACTGATAGCTTAATTACGCAGAGAGTATTTATATTGGTAATACATCTGTAGTACGTTTATATTGCCAGCAATGCTTTTTGGAAGAAGGAAATACATTTGTAGTACGTTTATGTTGGTAAGCCGCTTCACTTGCGTGTTTAGTCAGTGTAGTCGACTTCGAGTTAGTCTAGGTTTGCGAGATGAGATCCATAAGTCGGAAATAAAATCGTCACAAAAGAAAAATCACTCTCATCATTGATGATCCCATACTCTGATATTTCTTTGATCGCAAACAAAATAAAAATACAGAAAAAATGTTTTCTTGGAAAAAATATAGAGTGAGATTCTATTACTTGACAGGTAAGCAGTAGGAAGAACTGAGAAGTGGAGGCAAGACACATACTAAGTGAGGACCCGATGGATTGCTGCTTACATTTGCTTCTTCTACGTTTGGCAACCCGAGTTGAGGAGGACGGACATAACCCGCAACTAACGGGACACATAGTATCGAGATTACTACTCTTGAACCTGTAGTATTTATTGGAACCAGCCAACAAAATTAAGAACATTATCATCATTTGTTGTTTCTTGCACTAAAACAAATGAGAAGAAGAAAAGATTACTTACCTTGCTCCTCTGAGAGAGAGACATGGCCTCTCTTCCTACCAGCGATCATCCAATTCTCCGAATTTGCATTGACTTCATATAACACCTCATCCTTGTGTAAATAAAACAACAAATTTTGATGAACATGCCGATATTTTAAAGTAATATATAGTTTCAATAGATAGGAAGAAGCTATATCGAGTAGCTCGATATGGACATCACTTACATGTTGTTGTTCCACGGCTTCACTTTCTTTGAGTTCTTTAAGCCTTTCCACTCTCCACTGCATGGTGATAAGTTTCCCGACCCTAAGCCCATCAGAAGGAAGTGGGAGGAATCCAACTGTGAGGCAAGGATCAAGTACTGGACGCTGCAAAACAATAGCACTCTTGAACACCAAATCTCTCCCTTCAGTATCAGTTTCAGAGTGATCTGCATCCACTGGCCTGTGTGCTCCAGCTGCTCTATCCCCATGGATTCCATATTTGATATTCAGAATGCTTTCTGGTAGCTGCAAATCTTTCCCTTCTGTCGTACGAACAATTAGTTAGTTTGTAGTTAATAAAACTTCTATTTCTCTGTTTTCATATGCATTGTATGCTTTATAGCCACACGTAAAAGGCAATCACCCAAATACTTGCATAATTCGACATAACGCATCCTGATACTGATACTTGTATGCTTTATAGTTTATAGTTCACAGAAACTAAGATTTGAGCAAACTAGATAAGCCTACCGAAACGAGGTATGGAAGAATAGAACAAGACAGGGTTCAGGGGTTTGACACTTTATATCAAGTGGATCTTCCTAAGCCTATCGAGCTTTCTGGCCAAATCTATACTAGAATAGGTTTTGTTCTGAAATAATAAATAGCTTCAGATGGCTGAAAGTAAGATATAAAGTAAAAATCTGAGTCATATTAACCGTTGGATAGGAATACCTGATGACATACTCTTGTCTAGGCATATACTGAACACGACTGCTGCTCTAGATCCTGGAGACACGACAAGCGGAAAGAACGTTGAAGTCGGTCTTCCATCATTTTGTCCATGAATAAATCCATCTTGAAGATCAAGCCAAACATCAAGAACTATCAAGTTCGCCTTGACGAGGGAGTGTAACATAACCTGTAGATAGAAATGAGTTCATTGACAATCTTGGGTGGATGTGAATAAGATTGAGGGAACAGAGAGGTTAAGGATAAGATTCTTAAATTTTTAGGAGCTAAAGTTGATTACCTGCAAGACCAAAGTGCCATCATTGCATTTGTTTGCCACCCTTGTGGTCACATCAAAGGGATCGGTAAAATGTGCAGCTATGGTTCTGCTCACATAACAAAATCAGGAGACATATGATTAGGAAAAGAACTGTTTGAGTCAGGTCAAACCTCTGATTGATGTGGAAAAACGATAATCAAGATTTGCCACAACAAGGAAGAAATACCTCTCAAATATCTGGTTATGATGAACCCCAAATTCAAGTTTCAAAGCTACAGTTCTCATTCCCTCTAAAATATCTTGTTTCAGCGGAGTGACTGTTAACGCAAAAGAAATATGATCATTGGCCAGTGGATGTGACACAAACATGTCATAATAATCAAAAAATCATTGTTTGCTGCAAACCTGATGATGACCCTCTAGCAAGCTTCTCACTCAAGGCACGAACAGGGACCCAAAGAATAGAACTCACATTGCTAGCCCAATCTGAGAACACTATTTTACCATCGCAAAGATTAAGCACCTCTGAATCCCGTTTTGAAGAGACAGGACTATCTTCAACAAAAACCTCAGCTTTTGATGCACCAGTATCACAATCTGCGTCCATGTATCTCTCCATCTCAATTCCATACGAGTCTTCAATCTTTAGCCCTGGACCAGTATCAATGTGCAAGATCGCGCCTTTAAGTGAGTAAGCAATAGGACGTACTATGATACCAATCCACTGGGCTTCATTTATTAGCAGAGCAGAAGATACAGCTGCAGCAAGATCAACCAGAGCTCTTGGTTTGGAAACCTAAGAACAAAATGTATACCGTATCAACGAAGGAAACAAGTGTCCACAAGAGTATCACTACTCATGCATGTAATTAATGATTTTCTACCTTCAGGATAGGTCTGGTTGGCTTCTCATAACTCATGAAGTCGTCACTATCTGCAGGACCACCCTTCGAAAAGCTATGAGACCTGAATCTCAAGCGCCCAATCTGGCCAGTAACAACTCCCAAGACATAGGAACCGGGTTTTTGTGGAGGCAGAGCAAAAGTGATAGTATTCCTTCCGGGGTTTAGCACAGTTGCAGCGGAACTCTTTAAAGCCTGAAAGCCAGTCCATATACAAAGTTCTTAAGAACGTGAAATTAATTGAAGAAAAGAACGAGAAAAGTCATGTCTAATGGAGGCAAACCTGGCCGCCTTCGTCAGTGTTGTTGGTGGCTACCAAGGTAAGACTAAGCGAATCAAGGGTGATATCATCAGGAAAGCCACTCCACACAGTAACAGATAGATTCCCAGGGTCTCCATCACACAACTGAAGTGGAGGGCCAGTATTTCCAGAAAATGTGATCAATGATGACACATCTAAGGGAACTGGGTTCTTCATTTCACTGTGTGCAAGAGTAACAACCTCGGACTGAAAAGCTTGCCGCTCCTTGGACGAGAATAATCCTTTATCCAACGAAAGTAGTCTAACACAAGATGACATGTACCCAGCTTGATCATCAAGAATCTTTTGACACTGTGCTAAATTAGGCAAGACTTCTGCCAGTAAATCTTGCCATCCTTCACCCGCATAAAGGGCACAAACTTTTTCATAAGAGTTTGCAGCCAAATCATATTTTCCGTGCTTGAAGCAGACAGCTGCAATTTCCCCATCGAGAACGACTCCATGTCTCTTCCACCAGGAACGGTGATAGTTTTCGGCAGCACCTTTGGTTAGGTTAAGATATTTATTCTGCCACAACAAAATTTATATACATGAGAAGCTAGAATAAAGAGCAGCATAAAATCAGAAGCTTCATTGTCCTTATGTAAATGGTATTAGCAGGCTACCTCGAAATCCTGAATAGATGACAATGTCTTCAACAAATCATGATCTGAAATGGTAAGTCGTAGAGCGTGCTCAGCTGCAACAAAAATTTCAGCAAGCCTCATAGGCCTATCTAGGGGACTCTCAAAATTTCCTGGTGAAGAATTTGTTCTTGACATGGGAGGTGCTTGTACTTTAAGTGATGAAGGTGTTCTCGGAGACGCTTCTAAACCTGATCTGTCGAAATTTATAAAGATATCATTTTAGTTCCTTATAACAGAAGGTGATGATTTGCAATACTTCCTGGAAACTTCGAAGATATATGAGATTAAAGTACTAACAAATTTGAAAACAAGAAGGGCTAAAGAAAAGAATTTTACAAATTTCATTACCCTTCAGTAAAACTTGGGCGCCCATCAAACATTTCAGGAATATTTCCGGTTGAAAGAGAAGCCCTTCTTCTGTTAGCCACACGTAGAAGGACAGATGGTTCAAGAGGTAAGGCTTTCCGTTGAATACCAAAGTGCTTGGTCCTTGAAGTTGCTTGAAGAATAGTCTTTTACCAAAAAAAGGAGATAAGTATTATAAAAGAAAAACGAAACAGATGGTAAATATAGTTACGCAGCCCTAAATCTCGCATATAATACATTTACAAACAATACCCTGGTATTATGTCAGTGTCCACTAGAGGCCATGCAAGTACAGCTAACTCTTAGCTCGAATCTAAAAGCATGATTGGCTTCAATAACAATGCTATCAGATAGATAACACATTCACGCAGCATATGTATATTATACCTTTTCTTTTTCAAGCACCTCCGAGGAAGCATCTTGTGGAAGAGATGGCCAGACAGCCGGTTTTGGCCAAGGCAGCATACTGAGACAAGCACTGTCCATAAAATGGGTAGGAGTTACTACTAAACATCATCAGCATAGCCTCCCAAAGAGAAAGAAAAATCGACATGCTTTTTTCAGCAAAGAAAGACTTGCTCTGTTTATTTAAAGTGACACATATAATTCCTCACTAATTGCGTAATCCTTTCTCTACGGGAAGTCATTGGAGAATTAATACTTCTATATAACAGGTAACGCACATGCTATAACAAAAATAGACCCGTACCTGTTCAGTGGACTCTTTTCGATGTCTGTTCCATATCCTATCAGATATCCAAGTCTCATGAACTGCCATGACATAAAGGCATTTCAATGGGTATAAGCACTTGAAAATAATTTTCATATTGTAGTTATATGCAACCAACAAAAAAACTTTTTAAGTGATTGGACATGAAGAAACTAGTAGACATCACATAAGACAATTACCGAACTATGACACAGACAAATGCAATATCAACTCAAAAGAAATTACTCAACAGAGACCTCGGTTCAAATTCCAGTCAATAATTGAAAGAGGATGTCAGCAAATAGGAAGTTTTGTTCATTGTACATATTTTGAAAGCAAGCAGATTTCTACCTTAACCCGTGAAAGTGAATAGAGATCACCCTGAAGACGGAAAAATTCCTTCTCAATATCAGGTGCAACAACGCCATCATGGTGATGAGAAGCAGTTGCTTCGATCAGCGCTAAACATGCAGTAATTACCCAAACTTCTCGCATACAGAAGGGCAGTACACTCTACAAAAATATCAAAAGAAGAGAGGAAATAAGGTCGGTCAAATCAACTAACCAAAAGTAAGATAAGCGTTTCTTTAGTAACAGTATAGGCTACCTCATGAAGGGTCAAGGCCTTTGCAAAACTAATAACAAAAGAATATCCCCTAGATGCAACTTCAAATGGACGATTCAACTTGAACAACAGCTGCAAAGAACCACATAGAGGTAAGCTAATGAAAAGGTTGTAAAAGTAAAGCTACAGTTTTGAAAGGAGAAAAGGACACTGTGATCGATATGATGTCTCTTGTGTGCACCAACCCTAGATTGACAGGCAAAGAGATACTGTCTAAACTCGAATTCTCTAAAAGAATCATCTTGCACAATCTGTGTCAATGGTTTGCTTCCTGGTTTCAGCAGCACAGCTTGGTCATCTTCACCGTCGAATCCTCCAAAATCCCTCTGTTTCCCAGGCATATTAACTGCATTGAAGGTGATGCATGATAGATTATTTGTTCAGAAAAAAAAAACTTGAAAAAAGAAATCAGTTTGTTGGATGAATACTGATCCCAAATGCTTTAAGAGATAAAGATACATGTCAGGTTTGTCAAAACCTAAGAATATAAAATATAACAAATAGACAAAACATGAAATTTTTGCTGCCACGGATCTGCAAGAGAGAGATATAGAGGTAGGAAAAGAACCTGTTTCCAAATAGCAGAGCTCTAGTTCATCATATTCACGTAATGCATCTTCATGAAGATGAGCCATCTCAAATATGAAAGCCAAACTTTCCTGAGACAGCATAGAACATTATGACCTTTAAGAAAATGAGAAAAGTTTCATCAAATGTGACTGCAAGGACCAATGTTGATTTCTAAGCTTGGGGATTATTTTCATACTTCTATGGAAGAAACAAAAGGGGCACATAAATCTCCATCAGAGACTTTATTAAAAAAGTATAAAATCTAACTACAAAAAGGAAGAAACAGGATTTTAAACCATTTTATTCATTTGCGTAGAAGTCACATGTCACTTTCCATTCACAAATTGAGAAGAGAGCTAACCTTCAGGATGAAAAAGTTACAAAAGTTCCATATTGGCATAAACCGCTGCTCACTGAGCTTGCGTATCTCATCCTCGTAGAATTGTGCGCGCCTATCCAAGGTATTCCTGATGCACTCGGTAATCTTTAATTCAAGGTCCTCCCAAAAATTTCCTTCAGGGCCATGTACATCCAGCTTACAGCACCTTAAAAGCATTGCAAAAATTATCATATGAAGACTATGTATGGCATGCATAAATGAAGTAAAACTGATCAAGTAAATAAAAAGGTGTTTTAGCGTTTATCCCGTCTGCATTTCCATAAGTATATAACTTAAAGATAACTTCCTTTAAATGAGTGATTACTGCTAAATGGGTTTAGTTTATGCATCTAGCAAAAATATGAGTGATTGCAATCGTGCAAACTGTTTAACCTAATCTATTTATGTTAGAACTATAGTAGGAGCAATCAAGTCTCATTAGGAATCTGGCATGGTATTTTTTCGGTTCGTGCCTGCTTGTATCAGAGCAAAAAAACATAAACACAGTCCAATCTGCATAGCTTACCTTTCTCTCTTTTTTGAACTGAAGTCAACTTCAAGCTTCGCATATACTTTCTTGACATTTTTAGTTGCTTGATCATTACTTGGATGAGCTTTAGATACAAATACAATAAACCATTCCCTCTCATCATTCTGAACAATTAATTTCAGACGTGGTTTGAGAATGTTTTTAAACTCATCAAGATCCTGCAAGGTCAAAGGTATACTCAGAAAAGCTAGAAGAACAAAAATTGTCGAACCACATAAGTGATAAATCTAACCTAATCCAGAAACCATATACATTAGAAACGGTACCTACTATCTAAACATAGGTTCTTATCTCTTATAGAAAAGGAAAACAGAAACGAATATCATCAAGCACATCATCTTTGTTTCATATTTTGGCACGTGACTACTCTCCACTGCCAAGATTGATACAGAAAAAAAAAACACATATCATCATATCAACAAGCAAGTACCTCACATGTGACAAGAACTATAGTTGCGTATGGTTCTCGAAACCAGAACAAATACTGCTCCTGCGGGAATCGACTACGAAGCCTCGCGTCTGTAGTTAATATGAATTCAACCGGCAAGTTCTCAACAAAAACCGGATTTCGAGTCTTGTTAGTCAAGAATGCTCTTTTTAATGGCTGATGTTCTTCAAATAAACCTTTCACTGTAGGCCACAGATCACACACATCTTCCACTGTAAAAGAATATGCAAGCAACCACTATTACAACGAGCAACGGGAACAATATAAAGAGAAGACATCTTAATACTAACGAACAAGTAGAGTTTAAGATCAGAAACAAAAGAAATCATCATGATCAGTTCCCTTCAGGAATGGATGCTCATTTCTAAGCACTTTTAGCTTCATTCATGAGTATAACCTGACCAACCAACAACCTAACAGATTCATATCATCTGATTTGATCCTTCACCTACATTGAGAAACTTTCCACTAATATATAGCTATGACATCGCAAAATGTGGCAGAAAAAAAAAAGGAGAAATAAGATCCTAATCGAATGCAGCAATCGTAGAGAAACAAAACCCCTAGAAATGTACACATTTGAAAAAAATTGGGGAGAAATTCACCGGCGGCGACGAGACGATCGCAGGAATTCTTAATCGTCTGGAACTGAGCCAAGTAGTTCGCCATCTGAGTCACCGATCTATACGAATCATACGAATAACTCGATCGAATTATACAAAGAGATCAGAATTTGAGTGAGGTTTCGTCTTCTAGCTGCCAGAAAAGGAAGTGGAGGAAATCACCGACGCCGGAGATCTAGTGAATCGTCTTCTTCAAAACTATGGCGCTCAGATTTGATCCTGACCGTTGGATCACTCCTTCTATTAACTACATCTATATTAGAATGCTTGTCGTCTTTGTATATAAATAACGGCATGCAGTCTAATGTTCTATTAAAAAAACAAAAACAACGCTTCTTTCTTCTCCGTTAAGAGAAACCTCCCTCACTCCCACTTTCCGACGAACAAAAACAACATCTGAAAAAAATCATGAATCCAGCAGATTCCGATCATCCACAGCTTCCAAACATCAAGATCCATCACCCTCCATCTCCACGTCACTCTCACCATCACCACTCCTCATCTACTCCCTCCTCCGCCGCAACTCCAACACCAACCGCCGGAGCTCGTCGTAAAATCGGAGTCGCAGTTGATCTCTCCGAAGAAAGCTCTTTCGCCGTTCGTTGGGCTGTAGATCACTACATCCGTCCCGGAGACGCCGTTGTTCTTCTCCACGTTTCTCCAACCTCCGTCCTCTTCGGTGCCGATTGGGGACCTCTCCCTCTGAAAACTCAAATTGAAGATCCAAACGCTCAACCTCAACCTAGTCAAGAGGATTTTGATGCTTTTACTTCAACAAAAGTTGCGGATCTAGCTAAACCGTTGAAGGAGTTAGGGTTTCCTTATAAGATCCATATAGTGAAAGATCATGATATGAGAGAGAGATTATGTCTTGAGATTGAGAGGCTTGGTCTTAGTGCTGTGATTATGGGAAGTAGAGGTTTTGGTGCTGAGAAAAAAAGAGGAAGTGATGGCAAGCTTGGCTCTGTTAGTGATTACTGTGTTCATCACTGTGTTTGTCCTGTTGTTGTGGTTAGATATCCTGATGATCGTGATGGACCTGTGCCTATTGTTACTGTCAAGTCTGGTGGAGATGATGATGGAGATGTTGTTGCTGCTTCTGCTTCTGCTCATCATGAACACATCAAAGGTCAGGGATCAATTATCTCTATCTCTATGTGATTCAGTGATTGATTAGATAAGCTGCTTTCGTTGTTATTTTTTTCATGGATGTTTCTGTTGATGTGTCAGATTTAGATTCAGTAGTGTAGTGAGTGTTGTGAATTTTGTGATCACGTGAATATGTTGTGAAAAAGATTGCCATAGATGGTAGCACAGGAAAATGAGATCCTTTTATAGCTGAACTAAGATGATTTTGTCGATTTAGTGAGAAATGCTGTCCATGTTCATTGCCTTGCTTACCCGAAAATTGAGGATGATGGTCATGTACATAGATGATTTCCTAGCTTTAGTGTATTCGTTCTATGAATTTGTATATATCTTCTTCATCTGCCGAAACTGTTTCTATTTACTGAAGTTAGTTGTATAGTATATATCATAATTTTTGGTGGTTATGGCTAATTTGCTGTAATATATGTTAGAAGATTATTGTTCCCCTACACATGGGACAAAGAAGCGCCGACATCGTTCTATTTCTTGCATTGTTTACACTACCCATTGATTGCGTTTAGACTTTAGATTAAAAGTACTCTAGTCCAGAGGAAAGTTTCTTTTGACCCTTGAAGATAAACTTTTCTAAGTGAGTTTGTTTGATTTATTTTTCCTCTGTTCGGTTTAGTTTGAGGCAACATTAAGTATCATTAGCATCCAAGTATTATGATTCTTGACTTGGGAAAAGGCAGATAAGAAATTATGTCTTCTATAACCCCTCATTTCGTAAGTTGGTGACTGTATACTTGTTGTTGTATGAAACATTGAAAATCAAATAGTGCAGTAGTTCTAAAAAGGAAGCTTCAATTATACTTTTTGTTGTTGTTTGCTTTGGTCCAGACTAGGAAAGGTTACAATGTTAACAGAGGAAAATTTAGGAAAGAATGGGAATATGTAGGAAGAATCTGGTTAACATGCCAAAATTTTTTTTATCTATACTCTTGGGTAATGTTTAGATATCAAATCTAACTGAGATGTAGGCACTACCTTCTTACTTTTATGACAAGTTCAGATGAAAACTTGTCAAATAAAGTTACTGAGTTTCGTAGATTGCTTCTTCTGTAAGATAGTCACTGGTGTTAGTTCTGGAGCATTTGGTATACGTTACAAGATCGGAGCTACCTAGTGAATTTGTAAAAAGATCTGAATGTACACTGATAAGGTAAAAAGGCTATTATCTATAGGTTACATTTGTTATCTCCACCATACTGCATCACGACTAGCAATGTATAATCTGCATGATATTTTAAGTGATCCCTCTCTGTGTATCTTCGAACAGTGAAATGTGTGTTGTGAATAAAGTGTTATTCCAGTAGATATATCTATGATCTGACCAAATGACAATGTCTTATTCCTTTTTTGTTCCTGTATTTCTGTCACAGATGAGTGATGATTCGTGGGATCTAAGTAATATATCACCCTCTTCTCTTCTAGGTAATATAAAACTCACATCAACGATATCTGTAAGCTTATATGGTCTACCTGTCTCTTGATTATCTTCTTCATGTTTTTGGAATTAATAAGGTACACAAAGCAAGTAGGGGTGTTAGCGGAATGTTCAGAGGAGTGTTGAATGTGTGTTCTTTCTTTAGCTATGACAATGTTGATGAATTTCTTTGGGTTATGTAATATGAATGAGTGTTGAGTGGTTTCTGCATTAAACATGAAGGAGTTGTATGATTAATGAACCCCTTTTAGGAAGAAGAAGGATTATACGTTTCTTTAATAAAGACTGGTATTTTAGAATTTAGTTACATGGTAACATCAAATAAAGATTTGGTTGATTTATGGTTTTGGTTTGACTTGTTGGAATTTAGGTAAATCTAAGGATTGAAGTTATGAAAGATGGATTTCTCCAAAAGAAAAAGAAAAATGAAACAACCAAAGAAACAAAAATGTTTGGTAATTCGTAAAACTTGTTTGGTTATTAGGTCTAATTTCTTTTGCAAATTTAGAGTAGATGACTATAATTATCGGATTTTACATCTTTTCACGCGGCGGATATGTACAAGAAATTTCTTCCTTTTACATCATTTTTTTTTTTTTGGATTCAGTGTTTGTTTAATCAGAAACAGGGCATGAATATACGGAAAACCATATGACAAATATACCTATAGATCTCACATATAATACAACGCTAAATTCACAAACAATTTAACTTGATTTGACAAACAAGTTCAACTGTGAGAGGCACGGATCAAACAATGGACATCAAATCTGTCCCTTCAGTTCTCAGTAGTCCTATTTTGATTAATCCTAATGCTCTTTGGTACAAATCTATATTCTTGCAAATGTAATGTTCCTTTGAGTATCTAGTTTAGACTGATACACAGACAAGAATAATGGACTTCTACATCACAAACACTAGACAGTCAGATAAACTCACATTCCAAGAGGTGAAATGGTCACACTAACCTCTATGTACTTATAGCAAGTCTTCCTAACATGACACGGTCCAAATTTCAGTATCCCCATTCTTGAAAACACCTAGTTTTGGCTTCAAAGCACTTTAACTAAAACCACTGGGTCGCGAAAACTATAGATTCTAGAAGAGAAAGCTGAAACAGCCTCTTAGAAATCCAAGCATTGGCTGGGAAAATACAATACAAGAACTTGACAAACTCAATGAGACAATTGGCTTGAGATGTTAACACCAACGAGAATGGTTTGACATGAGGGAACAAAAAAAACGCATAAATAGCATACAAGTCATTAGCTAATGTAATGGTTTGACATGAGGGAACAAACAAACGCATAAACAGCATACACGTCATTAGCTAATTAATTTAAGAACCGGTACATAGTTAACATGTTGTAACAGTGGAATATAGTGTACTACTACTAGTCTATTGCTTGGCGAGATTGAGATGGAACTAGTCTAGTTTTTGAGGTGGGATGTGGGCTGGTGCACCGAAATAACCAAATCCACCATTCATGGAGTAATCAGACAGATCGACAGTAACGTTTTCGTTAACATCCAAGAGCTCAACGAAGTTAGAGAACATGCCGGGAAAGGAGCTAGCCGGGACACAGAAAGGTTCAGACCTTGAGATGAAAATGTAGAGATCCCCAATGTCTTGAGTGTAAAAAGCGTTTCCTTCTTCATCAAGTTTGAACACCATTACAGCTTTTGTTTGCATTCTCACCATACCACTTAACCAAAACGGTTTTGTAGTGATAGTCTTGGGGCAAGTTGGAAACAAAATTCCGAGATTTTAATTTGTACTCCCTTGTAGAGACTGGAAACAGATGAATGCTAAACAGAGGAATGCTAGACAACACGCTTCTACGTCTCAGTCAATCTTCTCAATTAAGGATGTGGTTCGTTGACACTTAACGTTTCTTTAACGATTTAATACAAACCCAACGTATTATAACATGTTGTGATAAAAGAATATTGTGGATTGATTATAATTGAAAATAAATATTTTAACAGCATAAAATAAATGTGAAATCTGGATAAAAGTTGTGAAAGACTATAACTTTAAATGTGAATAGAGAGACCTTATGAGAATTTTTCAAATTAAATGTAAGAATTTTAAACTATACTCTAATATTGTATAAATAAATAAAAGGACTATAATTACTGTATAATTCAAAATTAGCAAATATGTCATCAAGGACATTAATGTTACTATATATATAAGATAGTCATATATCATAAAAGAAACAAGAAACAGAAAAAATACTTCATAGGCTGAAGACTGAAGTTGATTGTTTTATTGATTCTTAATTATTTGTTTGTTTATATGGAATTCGAAACAGAGACAGAGCATCATCTGAATATTTAGAGATTAAAAGAATATCGACTGATGGGAGATATTGTCATCATGATAACTACAACAAGTGTTGTAATTCTCGCGTTACCTTTATAGGACAGTCTAATTTGTTACACCTCCCAAAGTCGTCTCATCTAGTATCACGTGACATACTCCCATAAATACACACTTACTGTATACGATTATTTATCTCTATATTTCTTGTCTCTCTAAAATAAAACAATTTCTCTCTATCTTTCTCATTTCTCTAAAAAGATCTAAAAATATATGAAAACTTGTTTCTCCAATCTGTTCCGTGTTCTAGGTCTAGGGAAACATCCATCTAATTCAAGTGCTGATGATAAGATTGTTCAGGCTTTGGCCGAAGCCATTGATGCTGCAAATAAGAAGCTAAGGGAGGAAACCCTGCAGAGTAACGAAGAAGCTAACGATGCTATGGAAACTTTCCGAAGAAAAACTAATGAGCAAAAAAGGTTAGAAAATGAGAAGAGGAAGCAGGCATTGAAGGATGCGAAGGATCTCAAGGATCTAACGTATAAGACAAAGGTGGAAAATAAGCTGAAGAAGACACAACCAGAGAAGGATCGAGCTGAGGAAGAGGAGAAGGATTTGACTGAGGAAAAGAAGAAAGATCCGACTGAGGAAGAGGAGAAGGATCCTACTGAGGAAAAGAAGAAGGAACCGGCTGAGGAAAAGAAGAAGGATCCGACTGAAGAAAAAAAGAAGGATCCGGCTGAGGAAGAGGAGTTAGAGATTAAAAGAATATCGAATGATGCGAGATTTTGTCTTCATGATAACTACAACAAGTGTTGTAATTCTCGTGTTACCTTTATAGGACAGTTTAATTTGTTACACCTCCTAAAGTCGTCTCATCTAGTATCACGTGATATACTCCTTTATACTAAATCAGGCGAACCAACATTCTAGGCACAAGGTATTAGATCACCGTCCGTTTAACGCCTAACGCTTTCTTGAACGCAAATCGTACGTCTTTTCAGTTTGATTTTGCATTTTAGTTTATGTTTGTTTGTATTTTGCATTTTAGGGTTTCTCATCTTTTTTTCCGTTCGTAGTTTTGCATTTTAGGGATACCAGCATTAGCAAATGATACTCTAATCTTGCTAAATTTGCATTTTAGCTTAAGTTTACAATTTTCCATTAAAAATGTCCTTTTTTAGTTTTCGTCAACCACTTTTTACATGAATTTCTATAGGTTAATCCAAAAATCATCATTAGCAGCTTTAACGTTATGTACTCGCCTTTAATTTTTAAAAGAAAACGTAAAACGACTGAACGTATAAAAAAGTAGAGTGGCAAAGAAAGTAATCATTTGAAAATTTTATTTTATTTTAAAAGAATTTGGTACGGAGGAAGTTGGAGCTGTTGTTGTTGTTGTTTTCTAAGAAGGCTTTTAGAGGAGATAAAAGCAGCCACAATGGGCGTTCCTCATCAGGCTCTTAGAGCAAATTAAAAGGCCCTTCCAACCGGCCCAAAAATAAATAAATGGATCAGGGCAGCTCCATAAGCAAGAGATTTTTTGATATTAAAGGACTCATACGTGGTCAATTTTCATTGGTCCTTGAAGTGAAGACAAAGAAAAATATTATATGTTTGGTTTTATTTTTCGCGAGTTTTCGTTTCTCTCTTCATCGGCGACGACGGCGATTTTCATGCGAACATTTATAATACTTAACAATATAATAGTAGAGGATGAACGAGATGAGTATACTCAGTTTGATGCATCCAAATTCACACAACCAGAATTAACCACTTTTTCACAAGTGGATTTCAACTTTTCTACCCTTCAAATCTCGGTAATATTATGGTGTCTCGAGCCCGAGTTCGTGATCGGGCTATACATCAACAATTGAAAAATGATTTAGTCGAGCATTTATGACATAAATTTGACGGGAATCAAGCTAAAAACTAATCGTTATTTTGATTTTCAATATTTCTATCATATGTGTTTAAACTTTAATTATTTAGATTAATTATTAAATTCTATGAAATAAAATAATTATAATTTTTAATTTAATAATATTTTTTTTGTTTTTAAAGAAATCCACTTAAAAATTTACCATTGAATGAACAAAAAAATTAAGGAACCAACAGAATTCCTTAAACTCTACAATTTTAAAATTTATGATTAAAAGAATATGAAGAGCCCCTAATGGTCTTGTACTATTGGGATTGCTCTAACATATCACATCGTATGCTGTTATAACCTATAGTACTATATTACAAATTACGTACCACCAGTTTTTTACTAGGGTCTAATTTTTTTCAGAATTCTTAAATTTACATATAGCACTATATCAAAAGTTCTGCGTTAGCTTTATTTTTTCTTAACTTTACCATTGATATTAAGAAAAATACAAAGCAGGCTACATAATTCTAGTGGCACGTTATATCATTGATATTAATGAAGAGCTAACGATGGAGCGAATACTTGCATGATAAAGGATTTCGAGTACTTTCAAACAATATAGATGGATATATAAATCTTTTCATATTATAGAATATATTTTTACTTTTAGATGTAAAGTTATGATTTAAAAGAGAGATGTGACAAAGAGAGTAGTACTAATAAATGAAGGATCTATCAAGAGATTGTTAGTATATAGGGTCAGGTTATTGTATATTTTTAACAAAATCAACTACTATTACTAATAGTGTTGTTATACAGACCCATATCTATTCCAAAGTTTACTTGTACATTAATTGAATGGGAACCAATCTAATACATAGTGAGAGTGACACTGACACTAAGTACTAACAAAGAAACTATCACTTTCTTTTTAAGGAAACATATATAAAGCTTCCACATAATCAATTGTCTCTATTTGGTATAGCTAAATACAGTATTAATATCCAACCTAATTTTTCTAATCTGGCTTGCATCACATCGTCCTGCGTACTCTACAACCCTTTGTATAAATATGAAAAAAAAAAAGACTCTTTTAAACGGCTGGTGATATTTCAATCAAACTACAATAACTAATGTCGCAGTCAAATGCAAGACTGATTTAATTGAATAAAACTTTTTTAAAAACAAAAACACTCCATAAGTATATAAACTGATAAAAGTTTACACATTCTTTCGATCGATGAAAATCTCTAGGATTCACTAAAATAAAAAAAGGGGTATGAAATTACATTAGTTTTTAAGAAAACCTTAACATCTCCAATCTAAACGTACTTCACCAGATCCCACAAAATGCTGACTAGGTTTCTTAAACGAGACCATATGGCTCTTAACCATAAACGCAGTGACTCGTTTCGAAACTCTAATCTCCTCCATCCTCAGCTCCTGTAACCGCCGCACATACTCCGGCACGTGCACTAAGTCCCAAACCACTCCAACTCCTCCTGGTTTCAACACTCTCACCGCTTCTCCAAGTACTCTCATCCTCTCTGCCGCCGCCTCCACCGTCTTCTGACCGTATTCTTTCCCAATGGTATGGAGAAACACTGCAGAAACCACCACGTCAAAGTAGTTATCACTAAACGGAAGCCTTCTTACGTCTCCTTCACGGCATGTCACGTACTCTTGTACTCCTATAGACAAATTAAACACATCTCAACTAAAAAAAATCAATGAATAATAATGACAAGAAAAAGAAAAAAAGAAAACAAAAGATACATGTCGTGAATCTAATACAAAAATCCTACAAAATTCGGTTCTCCATATAAAAATAATGACATGTATAAACACTAAATCGACAGTTTTAAAAAACTTAACAATATCAGTTTTGATTATATTTTTATTCCAGTTTTTCTTGATTTCTTAGAATGCTCAACTATAATAAAATTACCTCTAAGCCAAATTTCCACTAGATAAATCTGCTGATAATAATTATATATATCTGAAATAATTACTTTTAAAACCCGTTAATCACGCAATATAGTCGGAAATCTACAAAATAATATGTTGGTCAACGAGAAACGACTTTGAAATAAGTCAAAAAAGTCAACGTAAAAAAAAAGAACTAACGAACCTTCGATGTGAGCTGTACGTAGAGTAGAGAGAGTAGTAGTCATGGACCGATCCAACCCAACGACCCGACCCGAGCTACCAGTTTTCTTGAGCTGCGTCGCAACGGCATTAAGCAAAATCCCACGACCACAACCTAAGTCAAGAGCGGTCTTCACACTCGACCAATCTCCAACAGATCCAACCATCCTCTGCGCCATCTCATACCTAAGCGGCACAGCAGAGTAAAAAAAATTCGCCGCCGCGAAAAACAAACACACGGCGGAAAGCGCCGTAACAGCTCCAAAGAATCCAGCCGAGAATCTAGCTGCCGCGGCGTTAGAGAAGAGAAACGATTGAAAGAAGACGCAGATCGGGTTAAAGTAGATGACAAAGACGGTGGAGAGTATAGAGAAAGCAATCGCGTTGAGTATCAGGAAGATGAGTGTGTGTTTTTGCTCGATCCCGTAGATTGCGTAGATCTGAGCCCAGTCTCTTGTTCCATTCGTTGTCTTCCCCATTGATGCGAAGATTTCAATGTTTTTTTACGAGCAGAGTGAAGAAGAAACAGAGACGGTTACAAAAAGACTTTGGTTCAAAGATTAATGTAACATGAGAATAAGAAGAGAGAGGCTCTGACAGAATCTAGACCGTTGAGCAATCACAGTGAAGCTTTGTATGATTCTTATGTGGAGCATACATATATAGTGTCTCATGCATAACATTAGATAATGATATTTGTATGTATTTGTTTTTGTATTCTACAGTCAAAACACATATTTGAATGTGTAACCGTTCCTAATTTAATTATTATTTTTAAGCATTAATGGTATTTTATCTAAATTTAGGTTGTTTGTTTGGTGAGTGACCACTCTTTCATGTTTTTATTTCTCTTTTTTTTTTTCGTGTAAAGATGAAATAAAATTTAAATTTGTTTGTTTGGTGAGTTATCACTCTTTCATATTTGCTATATAAAGAAGTTGAAATTAAAAGTCCCTTGAAATTAACTTTCTCTTCTTTTTTTCCTTTGTGTTGTTTTGTCGTTTTCAGAAGATTTTAAACTTGTTTTGGTTCACTTAATCATGACTCATGATGATTAGACTTTTTAACAATATCGTTTAGAAAACAAAACATAGGATTCATATTTTCAACAATTAATATCTCTCCTTTAATCATTAAATGTACCTATTTTATATTCTTATTCGTTAATATTGATATTTATTCATATTACAAAATTATTATTGTTCTTTTACCCCTATTATATATATATATATATATGTCCTGATTTCAATGAAAACAACTTATACTAATATAATTCGAGTAGACATTCAACTCTTAAATGTTTCATTGGTTTATATATCTGAATTCAGGTAGACACTTTTTATATCTTTATATTTTTCTCCAATAGTGGAAATTATAGCTAGGTGCAGTACATATATAATCTAACAATAATGGAGAGTTTTCACTTATATGTCACTACTAAAACCTTGATATATCACACAAGTTCAATTATGTGATTTAACTTTTATGAACTTTCATGTCTATAATACTAGAACTATTCTCCTTTATTAGAAAGGGATAAAAAAAGAGAGAGTTGAATTTGTGGTGCTAGTGAATGAAGTAGCACATGCTAAGGTCTTTCATATAGGTCGGAATCTGACTCCTACACTTGATTAGGCACATGGAATTTATTATCATTTTTTTTTTTTTGCTTTCTTAAGAAATTAACATACAGTACATCATTTGTAACTGTAAATTGGATGTCGAAATTCGTTTTGTCAAGCTATCTTTTATGTTTGCATTCTAATGATGTAATCGACTAGTCGCTGATAAATAAACTGGAGAAATGTCAAGAGTTATATATGAAAATATCGTGTAATAATTGAAGTATTTACTAATTAACTATGGTTTAGTATAGTTTAATTCGAATTCTGAATTTAATTATCACGATTTCGTTTGTGATGAAGGTTACATGCACATGTGCTATTAGTTGGATGTTCAAAAATCTGGGAAGACACATGTCAAATTTTTATTTATTATCAATTAAACATGTATCTGGTGAGGTACGTCCAATTTTTCAAAATTATTAAATATAGAGATATAGATGTACATGTGCAATTATATATTATCATGATTTCTCGTCGGTAAGCAAATTACATGTTTACTGTCAACATAACCAATCATATATGTAGTTTTAGAATTTAGAGATACACCATGTATAGTTGTTTTTTTTACAAACGTTAATATGATGCGCCTACTCAGTTTAATATTTTGGATATGTTTACTTCAACTAGATAATAGAATTTGGCAGACAAATGTTCATATGAAAGTTTTACTATTTTTGTTGACCAAAAAAAAAGAGAGAAAAGGTTTAAGTATTTTAATTTTTTAACATTATAGGTACTGTATATGAGACTCTTTTTTTGACATAGGTAAACTGTATTGATTATGACTTATGAGACTATCCTTGTCATTTGCTTCTTTGTGATATTTTCTTACCAATTGTTACTTTACCTAATCTTTTATCACATTTTATGTAGCTATGTATTAATAATATTCAACAAAATACAAGTATACGAAATAAATATAAAAAAAAAAAAAAAAAATTGAAAAATTGAATTCATAAGAAAGAGATGTTTATCAACTAACCATTCATGCATCATTACTGACACTTTGGCCGTCCTCTATTAGTAGTAGAATTTAATTATTACTAGTAATTATGTACGTATAAAGATGAAGACACATAATTGTGACTGATAATGATAAATTCTTCAATAAATGTATGGAAAAGCCTATTTGAAGGTTGGAATTCGATAAAATTGAAGAGGGAAATCTTTTAAATAGCACCAAATCTAAGAAATTGTCGGCAGAATCAAACTTTTTACTTTTAATCTTTAGACTAACACAAAACTAACTAAGCTATTCTCATTAGGGTGCCAAACATGTCGGCTAAACCGGAGTTCAAGGCATTTTAATTCGGTCTGATTTAATAATATTTTCGTATCAATAAAAATCTATTGAGTCCTCTTTAAAATGGTCATCGAGTCGGCCCAATAAACAAAATTTATTAGCCCAAAACTGGACCAATATTATCGGCAATTTCTAGTTGAATCTTTAAATTTGAGAGACAATTTGGGTCGTTAACCATTGAAATAGCATGGAGTAAGTTAGAGCCTATTCAGTAATTTACTAATTTTTGTCTTTTGTCAGGAAAACGACATGTATAATCCGCGTTTTGAAGGTGAATTATTACAGGACGAAGATTAAAAATGATATCATCCATTAAAGATCATAGAACATAAGGGTTCGTGAAATGCAGCAGCTTTATTACTCTTAGATAGGTAAATAAACTAGATTCTTACTTTTACCGCTGCTTCCTCGACTATATTTACTTCTCCGCCATTCACATTCATTGAAACTGGCCCTTGCTCATCCTAAACCGTAATGGCCCTTGTTCCTCCTAAACCGGAACAAATAAACCGATTAAAAACCACTAGCTTATGCAGTAATCTACAAATATGATTACAATCTTGAAGAGGACAATTTGTTATCTTCTTTACCTTTGCTTTGGCTCGATGATGCTGCACCAAACTACGGATTGTGGATAAGCTTTTTCAGAGACTGGAAGATTCCCAACTAGCATAAACAGCACCTATAATCTTCTCATGTAAAACTTGACCAGAACATGCGATGATTCCACGGTCAAGACCTTCCAAGTAAACACCTTTCGAGAAGTCTAAGTTTCTCCCTCCCGCATCAGTCACCACACCACCAGCTTCTTCCACAATAACAACTCCAGCTGCGTGATCCCATATCTTCTCTTTGTAACTTGACTGTGCAAACTTCATAAACACTTCAGCGTCTCCACGTGCAATCGCTGCATATTTCACCATGCTATACACTCGCATAGGCTGCTTTCTGCAGAGCAAAAAACTTTTGGTCAATAACGTAACATTTGAATAAGAGAGTGAATAAACAACATTTACCTAACTCCCATGCTATTGGCAAGTCCTGCAGTGAACAAGTGGTTTGAGTTTGCTCTCTCTACTGGCTCACAAACTGTAGCTAAAACCGGATCATCAACTGAAGAAACCTTAAGAAGTGTTGCAGATTCTGGTATTCCTCCAACGATCAAAGGTTGCATCCAAGCTTGACCACTACCTCTCTTTGCATACATAACACATCCTTTCGATACTGAACCAGCAACAGCTTTCGTCTTCATAGCTTGGTTACAACCATTACTTAAACATTCTTTCTTAACCGGATAATTAGGACATCCTAGTACACCCAAAAGAACTTTACCATTCTCTATCAAAGCTAAAGCAACAGCATACTGATCCCCACGAACAAACCCTAACGTTCCATCAACAGGATCAAGAACCCAATGCCTTCCTTTAGGTCCTCCAACAGAGTTACATCTACTAATAGCCTTAAGAATTTCACTAGACCCCAATGGCTTAACTGGCTTCGGAAGCCCGTAGTTCTGAGCTTCGGACAATGCTTCATTAACCGCATTCGACACAGCTCCTAAAAGACCTAAAGAATCAGCCTCAGAGAGTGTCTCAGTGTCTTCTTCAGCAACAATTGAAAGGTTTTGATCACCAAACACTTCAGCTAAAACCCAGCTCACAATTGCTTGTACACCAAAATCTGTCAAGTGAATCAACAAAAGTTTAAAACTTTGATACACTATTGAACTACTAATACAGAGAATCATTGGAAGTGATGAAAAGTTGCAAACTTTTGTATTTTAATACACATTTTGTTTCATCTATCAACGAATTAAAGAACATGATTATTCGATTACACAATCCAACATCAAAAATTCGTTTTTTTTTTATTTAACACAAACAGATCTCAAAATTACAATTAGAAAAAAACAGAACACAAAACAGAGAAACAGAGAAATCGAACCAGCGACGGTGACAGGGGAATCATCGTCTTTAGACTTAACGTGACCACCGTTAGGAAGATGAAGCTTCTCTTGAACTTTAACACAGAGAGAAGAAGCGAGGTGGACAACACGCACCGCCGTGTCAATCTCCGTTTCTAAGGAGTCCACCGCCATCGCCGGCGAAATCTATCGGAGGAGAAAGGAAGAGGAAGAGAAAGAGATATCAAAAAGCTTCACGCTTTTTATTCACATGCTCTCTCTCCACTGCTTCTTCTCCTCTCCTTTTTTTTTCTTTCTTTCTTTTAATACAAAATCATAATTATTATTTTAATTTTACTTTTTATGCTCTTTTTGGTGGCTCTGTCACATTTTCTTAAAGTGGTTATAGTTAAATTATTTATTCCCTGGATTAAAAAATAAAATAAAATAAAACAACAACACACTTTTCTCCTTAATAACAACTTTTTGTGAAAATTAATAATAAATAAATATATAAAAGTTAATAACAACGTTGATTTTCAAAAGTATTTCAAACTAGAAAAATAATTATTTTCTTTGTTGTAGTATAACAACGTTAATGTTTTTGTAAGAATACATTTTCTTTTTCTCCTTCCTAATTTTTTTTTTCTTTTGCAACGTTATGCTAATTTGTGTATTAAGAAATGTGATTCACTACTTGATATCATACAAAATTAAGGTATCAATTTCGACGCTTTTCTAATAAAACGATATTGGAAGATAATATTTTTGGTATGTTATTGTTAGTGAGTATTTTCTTGAAGCAACCAAAAATTGAAAACTAAATAATTCTTTTTAATACAATAAAAACAATATTCACGTTTGACAAATAGAAAAAGAAAATGAATAATCGTATATACTTTACGACAAAATCGTAACGTGTGGATGGTGAGTGGGTTTTGTACTTTGTAGACTTGTAGTTAGGTGAATTAGGGAACACGTGCGGAAGAAGAAAAAAAAGGTCGAAACAAAAAGTTGTCTTTATAAAAATTCTCGCATTCTCGTTTTTCAGCTAATAAAAAAATTACTCATACTTTTAATTTTCGTATTCTTCTGATATTTTCTCTACAAATCTATATGATTTAAGTTATAGCAATTTGGGGAAAAACTAAACGCATAGACGGTTTCTTTTTTTTTCTATTCACTTTGGTATAATAATCTTAGGGGAATAAATGAAATTATATAGATGAAGAGGTCAAATGAATATAGACCGTAAAGAAGGGACTATGCATGGTGGTCGTGCATGTGGACAGAAAGCTCCTGTGTTTGCTGTATAACTAATTAATTGAATATAATCTATTTAATTAATATAGCATTAGGATTAAATTATGTTAATAGGCTGTGAATAATAAACAATAGTACAAACTTGTTAAACCGTCCAAGACTCCAAGTAAGTGAGCCCAATATGATAATATATTTAGTTGGGCTATAGGAAAATTTATATAGCCTTTGAAGCCTATATGAAATCCCATTAATGCTTCAGATCTTAGGAAAATTAACAAGATGTTTAAGAAAATTAGTTTACACATTGAATGATGGAAACTCTCCAGAACTGTTGCTTTTTTTTTTTTTTTTTTTTTTCATATAGGCCCGATCCATAATAGGTGCTGACCATTGTATGTTTTCAACACGGATGATGAGAGACTGAGCCATATGTGCTACAACTTATGCGTATAGCAGTCTCCTAAGTCCCAAAATCTCCCTCAAACTCTATCCATGAATCATGATAAGCCACTGAAATCAGTTGTGGACTTACGCTGGTTAATAACATAGAGGCATATTAAAACCTCTTATCAGGAGCTGGATGAGACTGTTTTTATTCTAAAGCAAAGTAAAGAAAAAACTTAAATTGTGTAACCAAGCTCTCAAATGATTCTTAATTTGATTTCATATAAGGTATTGGAGGAGAATGTTTTTTGAGGCAACTTTACATGTTAACATCATTGTTCATCTATGTATTTCTTACTAAAAATCTTAATTATATGGATTAATTGACTTCTAATGAGATATCATTTTGGACTTCTTAGGATCCTTTGATACTTGGTAAGTTAGTATCTATGTAGACAATTATTAGTAGAGAAATGCAAACTAACAACACGAATTGATTAAGATAATTCCAAGTTGTTCGTTGATTACATCTAATTCAGTAAGGAAGTTAATCAAGTTGATTTTGGATCTGATGATATGTGATAGATAATACAAGAAGAAATGGTTGGGACCTAAAAAGAAAAGATGATTATAGTCAAAGAAAAGAGTCGTTAGACATATAAATTTCTTCATTTTTTTGGTTTCATATTTTTCGTCTTATTATTTACCAAAACAAGAAAGACAGAAAAAGGCTAAAGAACGAAACGCGTCTCTCGGCTGGATTCACGGCGTCGACGTGATTGACGGTCTCGTCGTGACCAACGTTTTTCATTTCATTTCTGTAAGTGGAATAATCTCTCTTTTTCTCGAATCTCATCCACATTTAAGAGTCACAAATTTGTAAGAGAAACTTATATTTAAAATAGCTTTAAGAAAAATCCTCCAATAACAGCCCCTTTACGCAAAAAACTTACATATAATTAACTTCTCAAAATGTTTTATCTATCACCTGATAAAACACCAATTATTTTTAAATTGACACAATAACTCCGACTCCTATGTGAATAGTTCCTTGCACAATCAATTAAATCATGATTCTGCATATTTATGTGTGTGTGTTTATGTTTATCACTGTGCTGTATATGAATTCCAATTTATGTGTATACAACTGTAGATATATGTATTCCAATCTATACATCGAATATATTATTTGTATAATATATAATATGTTAAATATGCATGCTATCAAGATAACATTATCAACGCGATAATAATTATTTCCACGATTACGAATAGTTCGTTGGTAATTTTTTTTTTCTCACGTTTCAACAGTTATTTGTTTGGAAGAACAAGACAAACTGATTTATATCATACTGACATTTAGAACAAAGATTAGATGAGGTTAATGATATTTGGTAGTGGGTCCAACATGTTCTAATCTTAGGTGAGTAAGCGAATTATTGTTAATTAAACAATTTGGATATGTTATGTAATGTCTTTTCCCTGAAAATGACACATTATGATGTTAATTTGTCAATAGCTAGTACTGTTTTATAAAATCTAACAACCACATAAAAGAGATAGAACATATCATAGAAAGTTGTAGTCCATAACAAATTTATTTTTAGTTGATACAGAATAGTGTTTATATAAATACTAAATTATCTACGAGTTACACTAAAAGCAAGAAATGTGTCACAGAAAATTTCAATCAATCTATCCTACGAGAAGTCGTTGGACCATTGTTTGATTATCGAGTTGATACATAATTAGCGAATATTATAAAAGATGGATTATTTTAATCAGACCCTAAAATAATTTCAACGCGTTAATCTGAATTTGATATGAACTTTTTTGTGCCTTTAAGGTCCCATAAATGATTAATTTAAGTAACAAATCTAAAAAGTCTTATAAGTTAGTACGTACTCGTCTTCTAATTCCAGCATTCGAATAATAATTAATGAGTTAAATTTTTTAAAGTAAATGATAAAGGTTCAGCTGTAGGAATCATGTGATTTGATATACGAACACATGTGCAAGCACATGGTGTGACCTAACGACTTCATCCTCCACTATTTTTCTTAGAATATTGCATTTTCCTCTCTTTTTTGCTGCTCTAAAATTATGTTTTTGCTTACGGGAACGAAATGAAAATTTCCTGTCGTTTTATGATTGACAAATTCCCCTATCTATATAGACCTTATTTAATCCACCATGTAACGAGAACATATATTAACACGTTAAATACCATAGTTTATTTCATGTTTGAAATATATATGAGGTCTAACAAAATACTACGTAATCAAACAAAAAGCTTACCTCACCATAAATATACACATTTTTATAAAAAAATTGTTGTTTTCTATTATATACAAATTAAAAGCTAAAAATAGAAAACTATACTAACGAAATAAGAAGCATTTTTTTGTGAAAGAACGAAAATCATAAACATAACCATAATAAAACCTTATTTAGCTGCAAACTACTATATAATTAACATTATTCTTATACTATATATGATAGAACAATCTAAGATAAATTGTGTTGTTGATGAAAATTCTACAATCGTCAATATGATTTCACCGTTCCAAAGGATAACCGATGAAAAATATAAGTTTCGGTTTGTAAGATTTAAGTCTAACAGAGATTTTTTTCTTTAACACAAAAAAAGAAGAGATATTTCAATAGTCTAATTTTTTTTAAAAATGAGGTTTTCTTAACTTTTTTTCGAATTGACATGAACATGATAACCTTTTATAATAACAATCTATGAATGTATGACAAATTAAATCGTGTTGTTACGTTGTATATTTGCTCTCTTCTATGTGTGTGTTTGTGTGTGTGTTTTCCGTTAAGACAACGTCACAGTTTTGGTTTCGTATCATGCGTAAGCAGAAAATGCAAACGAAGCACCGTCTGTTACGGCGCCGTCATCTTTGTCCACCACACCCGTCTTCCAAAAGCCGCGTTTGTAGGTTCCACCTGAAATTGATTCACCACTATTTCTTTATTTTTCGAGTTTTTGGGAAATAATATTCAATTTCGAGTTTCATATAAGTCCTAGATGTTTCACTGTATTATACATTAGCATAATACTTTACTAAAAATAAAATAACATAGATTAACATTATTTAGAGCATCTAAGTCTACCGATAATATAATTTAGAACTTAAACCAATTTTCTTATCATCATTCACCTAATGAATTATGTAAAAATCACTGCGGATCATCTTTTCATGTGTTTTCTTCGCAAGAGACATGAGAAGTCGGACGTTGACGCAGTGGTGCTCGAAAAGTTCCACTTGGTAAATATCGATTTAATTTTTCTATGCCAAAACTAATGTAGCTAGATTGGTTTGGAATTAAAAATCCGAAACCATAAATAGATGAGTTGAATTAATTGATTCACTCATCCCATAATAAATTAGTTGGGAACTTGGCTGGTTTAACCTATTTTTCAACAGTTATTATAAGTTATACATCGATGTACCTCTTGCTACCAAATAATCAAAAACTCTTGTAGTATTGTTTTAGTATATGCTAACAAATGCAATTAAACTTAGTGGTTGAAACATATTTAATTAAGAGACAACTTCTTTTCACCATTAATGCAACACGATCACAATATTTGTTAGGTTTCCACCGGCTACCACTTTATTGACAAAAAAACATTGAAATCATATTTTTGGTCTACGAAATCCATCTTACTAATAATATTCCCTACTTGATTGATATCAAAGAATTATGACTATATGATACTATAACAAGTGTCTACAGAAATCAACTGGTTATTTTTCTCACTTTAAGATCCTTGTTTTGTCATTTTATCTTCATTTTAATTATGACCATGAGCCAGTTACTATCAGATGTACATGCTTTATCACAGTAATTTTTTTCGCATATTTATTGTTGTTAGGTCTAGTAATATTCTAAGTTGTTTTTGTTAAAAATACATCATAAATATGTGAACCTTTACAATAATAATATTTGATGCATCTCAAATTTCACTACATAGTATATACATACAGTATGTAGAAATTTATTAGTAGAGAAATCCAAATGAACAAAATGAATTGATTAAGATAGTTCCATAGAGACACACAAAATGTTATTGAAACAAAAGGTTATTGATAAACAGTGACCCACAATATTACAACAATAGCCAAAAGACATAAACGTTTTCTTATTCTTCTTATCCTTTTGAAAAAGACCTTACAAACATACTCAAATTAACAGCTAATACCCGCCGCTAATTTTATGCATCCTCATTAGTACAAGAGACAAATTAAACACTTAAAACTAATTAAATTAAACTAATCTTATTATTATTCTTTAATCCTATTTTCTTTCTCTCTCTCTTTCTCTCTCTCTTTCTCTCTCTCTTTCTCTTTGTGTAGGGCCTTTGTGAAGGCTTCCATTGAGTTGCTTCTCCTCTGTAATAATATGACAGCCTAATCAAACCAGCCTGGAAAGAGCTATCTATCTAAAGCAAACAAGTTTTGCAGAAAGTAACACTTCAAAAAGTCTCTACCTTTTCTCCTTCTTCCTTTGCTCTCCTCTTGTCTTTGATTGATTCTTTGTTCTTCCCAAAAACACACACATTCTTCTCCAATTGGGTCTTCCTCTTCTCGCCATGTGAATCCAAACCCAAAAGCTTCAAACTTTCCTCTTCTCTACACCAAACTCAACATCCCCATTCTTTCTTCAACCATCTTCAAGAACAATCTCCAAAACACAAAAGTTTAATCCTTTTTAGCATTGAGCTTTTGGGTTTTCTTCGTTTTCCAATTTGGGTTTTAGGGTTCTTACTAAAAATCCAAAATGGTGTTCACAAAATCATTACTTGTTCTTCTTTGGTTCCTCTCTTGTTACACTACTACTACTTCATCAGCTTTGTTTAATCCGCCAGACAATTACTTGATCTCTTGTGGCTCATCACAAAACATAACTTTCCAAAACAGAATCTTTGTTCCAGATTCACTCCACTCTTCTCTTGTACTCAAAATCGGAAACTCTTCTGTTGCAACATCAACTACTTCCAACAATTCAACCAATTCCATCTACCAAACCGCTCGTGTTTTCTCCAGTTTAGCTTCTTACAGATTCAAAATCACTTCTTTAGGTCGACATTGGATCCGTCTTCATTTCTCACCTATCAACAACTCTACTTGGAACTTAACCTCTGCTTCAATCACTGTCGTAACAGAAGACTTCGTGCTCTTGAACAACTTCTCCTTCAACAACTTCAACGGTTCTTACATCTTCAAAGAGTACACAGTCAATGTCACTTCAGAGTTCTTGACTTTAAGTTTCATTCCTTCAAACAATTCGGTGGTCTTTGTCAACGCTATTGAAGTTGTCTCTGTTCCGGATAATCTTATCCCTGATCAAGCTTTGGCGTTAAACCCTTCAACACCATTTAGTGGTCTCTCTCTGCTTGCATTTGAAACAGTCTACAGATTAAATATGGGAGGACCATTGTTGACTTCTCAAAACGATACATTGGGGAGACAATGGGATAATGATGCAGAGTATCTTCATGTGAACAGCTCTGTTCTTGTTGTAACGGCGAATCCTTCTTCGATTAAGTACTCTCCTTCTGTGACTCAAGAAACAGCTCCTAACATGGTTTATGCAACTGCTGATACAATGGGTGATGCTAATGTTGCGAGTCCAAGTTTTAATGTTACTTGGGTTCTTCCTGTTGATCCAGACTTCAGGTACTTTGTTCGTGTTCATTTCTGTGATATTGTGAGTCAAGCTTTGAACACGCTTGTTTTCAATCTTTATGTGAATGATGATCTTGCTCTTGGAAGTCTTGATCTCTCTACGTTGACTAATGGTCTTAAAGTTCCTTACTTTAAGGATTTTATCTCCAATGGTTCTGTTGAATCTTCCGGTGTTTTAACCGTTAGCGTTGGACCTGATTCACAAGCTGATATCACTAATGCGACTATGAATGGGTTAGAGGTTTTGAAGATTAGTAACGAAGCTAAGAGCTTAAGTGGTGTTTCTTCGGTTAAGTCGTTACTTCCGGGAGGATCAGGTTCTAAGAGCAAGAAGAAGGCAGTGATCATTGGTTCTTTGGTTGGTGCGGTTACATTGATTCTGCTGATTGCTGTTTGTTGCTATTGCTGTTTGGTTGCTTCAAGGAAGCAGAGGTCGACGAGTCCTCAAGAAGGCGGTAATGGACATCCGTGGTTGCCATTACCTTTATATGGACTCTCTCAGACTCTTACTAAATCAACCGCTTCTCACAAGAGTGCCACAGCTAGTTGCATTTCATTAGCTTCTACTCATCTTGGACGTTGCTTTATGTTTCAAGAAATCATGGACGCTACTAATAAGTTCGATGAGAGTTCGTTGCTTGGGGTTGGTGGATTTGGCCGCGTTTATAAAGGAACTTTAGAAGACGGGACTAAAGTCGCGGTTAAAAGAGGTAACCCGAGATCAGAACAAGGTATGGCTGAGTTCAGAACAGAGATTGAAATGCTGTCAAAACTCAGACATCGACATCTCGTCTCTCTTATCGGTTACTGCGACGAGAGGTCTGAAATGATACTGGTCTATGAGTACATGGCGAATGGACCGTTGAGGAGTCATCTATATGGAGCTGATCTTCCTCCATTGTCTTGGAAACAAAGACTCGAGATTTGCATCGGTGCAGCGAGAGGATTACATTATCTACACACCGGTGCATCGCAGAGCATTATACACCGTGATGTTAAAACCACGAATATCTTACTCGACGAGAATCTAGTCGCCAAAGTTGCAGACTTTGGACTATCCAAAACCGGCCCTTCGCTCGATCAAACACACGTGAGCACGGCGGTTAAAGGAAGCTTTGGTTATCTAGACCCGGAATACTTCAGGAGACAGCAGTTAACAGAGAAATCAGACGTTTATTCGTTTGGTGTTGTACTAATGGAAGTACTCTGTTGTAGACCGGCTTTAAACCCGGTATTACCTAGAGAACAAGTGAACATAGCGGAATGGGCAATGGCGTGGCAGAAAAAGGGTCTGCTAGATCAAATCATGGACAGTAACTTAACCGGGAAGGTGAACCCTGCCTCGTTGAAGAAATTTGGAGAAACCGCAGAGAAATGTTTAGCGGAATACGGTGTGGACCGGCCTTCTATGGGAGATGTATTGTGGAATTTGGAGTACGCGTTACAGCTAGAAGAAACATCTTCGGCTTTGATGGAGCCTGATGACAATAGTACAAACCACATTCCAGGGATTCCAATGGCGCCAATGGAACCGTTTGATAACAGTATGAGTATAATCGATAGAGGAGGAGTAAATTCGGGGACCGGGACTGATGATGATGCGGAAGACGCGACTACTAGTGCGGTGTTTTCGCAGCTTGTTCATCCTCGTGGAAGGTAGAAGAAGAACACATTTGGTGAAAACAACAGCAGAGACAGACATTGTTTGTTTTTGAAAAATTTATAGAAAGAAAGTTATTTATTGAAGACTTTTGGGAACAAACAACAAAATGATTCATTCAGCATTTATTTTCGATTTTTTACGGTGTATTTGTTTTGTAATATAGTGAGTACTGATGTTTTAAAGCAAATCATGAATCAGAATGTGATTATATATCTTAACTGCTTCAAGTTCTTAAAATTCTTTATGTACATTTGTTTTGTTAAAATGTTGATTCCAGATTAAGAAACTCATTCTTTTGCTTGCATTTGCAGACTTTAGTGATTACGACGTCGTTTAAGTGTTTTTGCAAAAAGATTAAAACTAAAAATTTCAAAATGCGGTGAGCGTGGATCGAACACGCGACCTTCAGATCTTCAGTCTGACGCTCTCCCAACTGAGCTATCCCCGCTTTTGATATACATTCAGAAAAAATATTTAAAGTACAGAGGTGTTTTTCTTCTGCTTTTGTTCATAAACTTGTTGATTTTGGATTGGTAGATTAAGCAGTGTTTATTGGTATTATATATCAATAACAATGATTAGGTTAATACAAATTAGAATACATGGTGGATGATACAATACAAATACATTGCAAGTTTACATATTATTCCTTCACTTATATTATACTTTGGAAAATCTCCAGTAGAAGCTAAAGCTCTCTGGCATTATTCTTCTTTTAAGCCAAGTTTATATGATTCTTTTTTTACTTCCTGCACACGATACCGTAACCAGAAGACGCTCCACGGGTACAATCCAAAGTTGCATATTCAATCTCTGACTTAACAGAATCAATCTCTGCTTGTGACTCAGAGAAAATGCAAGTTTTACAGTCATTGGAGAGTAGAGAAGAAGTCTTGAAGCTGTCTTCACCACCAACAACTGGCATTGCGACTCCAGGCTTAGCCGGATTTTGGAAATCGGGCCTGTAGGTTCGTCCCAAGATTCCATCAACCTTAGGTGAAAGGTTAAAGAATCTGAATTGAACCTCAAGATGTGCAAAACAATCATCTGATGGTACTTTGTAGCTATGGATTCTGTCGTCTTCTTTTGTCACTGGAACCACATTGATCATGATCTCGGCTTTGTCTTTGATTGTCACGATCACGCTGTTTCTCATACTCACTCTCTCGATCTTGATGTCCTTGTTTGGTGAGTACCTGTTTATAAAACAAACATATATACGTTTCAAGAAAACAGACGAAAATATCAACCATGACATGTAGTCTAATGGATTGTTTTAGTGTCATCCGGATTCAAGCTCACATGTTGTTGACATAGAGATTAAATACTTACCAGGTGGAGAGAGTTTCTTCTGGAACAGATAAATCTTGGCCATCGTAACTGAATTTGAGATGGTCGATTTCGTTGTCCCATGAGGCGGTTTTCGCGGCTTCGAGGGAGAATTTGTTGGAGTTGAAAAGGAATCCTAGAGCTTGGATCCATGTGAAGTCTCTGGCACGACCAGCGGGTCTGTGACCAATGAACCTACCATTGATCTGAAGGTCAGAGTCAGAGACGAGGCTAAACTCTTCATTGCTCTTTCCATGGAAGTAGAACACAATGCCGTCTCCTCCAATGAACCTCGGGTCATAACAAGCTGATCCAGGTCTGTTGCAGTTTGGTTTCCTCACTGTACAATAACATCATCTTTACTTGAAAATGCACAAAACATATGTGAAAGCTTTATGATTATAGGAATCGAAAAAATTCTTACTGCGGCATTGGGATTTGCAAGTGGGTCTATCGCAATCGGCGTAGCACACTTTGTTCTTGGAGTTCATAGCGGTTTTGCTTGGACATTCCTCTGGACACCTAATGTACTTGCGGTAACATCGAGTGTAAGGGTTACTACAATAAACTCCAGCTGCCTTGGCTTGCAAGAAACAAGTTGCAGCCACCAGAGAAATCACTAGCAAAAGGGTTTTTGAGATCTCCATCTTTGTGTCTTTCTTGTTTTGATTAGAGAAGGAAAGTTGGTTTGTTTTGATGATAATGAGAATTGTTGATTGTGAATTTATAGTGGTGAAAAGTCAAATCCTTGCTTAATAAAGGGGCTATTATGTTAATTAATTATTGAGATACATGTTGGAGACTGTGTGCCTTTGGACGAACTTCGCGGTGACACCATTAACAATTTTACTTAACCTTCGTTGACTTCGTTTCAAAGTAAAATTAAAGTATGACTATTTCTCCAGTTTAAGGTATCGTTTTAAGATTAATTTTGTAATGACAACAAACTGTATCATAAATCCAGATATTTAATGTTTTATACAACGGTAAATACATATATATGTCAAGAAAAAAAAAATTATAGACATTGTAGATTTCGATATGTATCATGTATGAACGAAGTTCTAAATTGTTACAAAGAAAGCAGAGTGATCCACATTTCTCGGTCCTCATAAATATGACTATGCCATTTTGTTGAGCATGTGTTATATGTAATCTGTTACCTGTTAGAATCTTATAATATTGGTTCATGCATGGACGGTGTTATTACTTATCTATGGATGATTTTATACGTGAACCAAGTATTATAATTTCAGAAATATTAAATTTCATGTAAAGAATTAAGAATTTGTCATTTTTCGACCTTGTATTATTCTCTATGGAAAGTTTATAACTTTTTTTTTCTGAAACCCAATGAATTTGATTCTTAGAGAAGTCAATTACACGTGCGACCTAACGTTCTAACGAAGCAACGTCGCTCCAAGTCAATTTGTTCTTTTATATTTATACGGCGTCGTTTGGTTTTGCAACGAGAAATAAAATTTCAAAAACAAAAAGAAAAATGCGGTGAGCGTGGATCGAACACGCGACCTTCAGATCTTCAGTCTGACGCTCTCCCAACTGAGCTATCCCCGCTTGATGACGTTATCTCCTGAACATTAATATATAACATCTAAAACTAACAACAAGAACTTAGAAATCGATTTTACATATTTCTGTGAAATTCCTAGTCAGATTTTCCATCTATGTTGATGTTTTCAAAAAACTTGTTTAAAATTTCATAAAAGATTGTTAATTTGCGAAGTAAAAATACAAATTTGCAAGTTGAGAAGTATTCATATTCCTCATGTATTCAATATTGACTCTCATTGTCTAGCAAAAACTATAAAGTTTCATCATATAGCAACTCTCAATGCTATCAACTTCTAGACCACGATGATTGAACAAGAAAAACAAACTTCCATAAAAGCAGTGATATTAGGGTTTCAATAGTTAATTTGGTCGACATTGAATAAGATATTGGTAAAAATCGTGGCAACATTTTTATAATATAAAATTCTAGATTCCGTTTTGCTATTGTATATGTGCTTTAAGAAGATTGAATCTGAGGAATATGGAAATGGAAGCGATGATTTTCTGAGAGGTCATCCTCAACTTGAGCTTTCGCCAGAAGCAGTGAGAGCGAGACTTAAAGAGTTGGCTTTGGCTTTAAGGAAGGGAGGAGGACAAGCCTTTATAAATAATAAGTACGTAGCTTACTTCTTTTAGGATGATTTTATTGTTGGGTCTATCAACCCAACATCTCAAATGAAGCGACGATGTTCGGTATTATTCCTATGTAACTACTATGTAAGCTTTGTGTGAGGTATCTACAACCATAAACCTAAATCTTCACGAACTTAAATTAATATATAAATGATCTGCACAAGCTCCAAATGCAAAATTATCAATCTCCTGCTTGGAAGAAAAAGCACTTGTGTTTTTCAATATTGACTTTCATTTGTTTGAGAAAACAATCCAGTTGATCCAATAGACAATTTTCAATACTATCAACTTCTAGACCTCGATCTTCATACTATGGAATAAATGTCTTCAGGAAATTATCTTTAAAAGGAGATTTCTCTTGAACAAGAGAAACAAAAATAGTTTTGATTTTTGTTCAATAGAAAAGATCTTTGGAGAATGGAGATGCAAACATCAGTTACAGCCTTACAGGTTTTTAAGTTTTATAAATTCTTACTAGGATTACAAGATTATATTAATACATAAAAAAAATAACAGTTTTATTGGATAACAGTTGTATCTTTTTGTTACAAATATCCTGAAAGATGATTACATTTGTAATACAATCTAGTAAATCGGATCTGGGTCAAGGAAGAAAACCGGGCAAACTGGAACCAGCGAAACCCTAATCGTCAAAAGGAAACCACTGCCTCTTTTTTTTTTTTTTTTTTTTTTTTTTTTTTTTTTTTTTGTGAGGTTACAATTACAACAATAGAAGATCAGATAGACCTTCTTTCTGCCTCTTATTTTTTTTTTTCAATTTTCCAAGGCTAACAAATTGTCAATGAAGAGATAATGTCTCTTTAACTAATGTTTTTAAGCAAATTGCAGATTCTCTCTAACCTTTGAAAAAATTAAGTTCGCTTACGAAAATGACTTCTGAAAATCTCAAAAATTTAAGAACAATCATGAAATGTAGGAATTGAAAAAGGGATTTGATGAATTAATCGAAACATCAAAATCATCAAAAAGACAACAAAGAAACAAAAAGAGAAAAACAATTGCATGAAAAAAAGAAGAGGTGAACATAGGCCTCAATAGAAAACAGAAAACTGAAAAACACAAAGGGACATAGATAAATTACTACTCTCCTCTTGATCTTTTTTTCTTGGGCAACCACCTTATCATCCCGATATCCTCATCATCTTCAGGCACCATGACTTTGTTTTTCCCCTTTGAGATGAGACTTTTTGAGTGACTAGAGCCCGAACCATGCTCTTGTAAAGCAAAAAAATCATAACAAAGATCGGTGGTTGGATAAGCAGGAACATGTATATTGCTTGAATCAACCTGGTTTCCAGCAACCAAACTGTATCTAGGCACACAAGGACCCACGGGAGTCATTAGATTCCCATGGAACGATGAGTTAGTGTTGTTATTAGTGCTATTGTTGCTGCCTCCTGTGGACTTGGATGGACCAAGAGTTAGATCAAGATTAATACCATCAGTTGATAAAGCATGTGAGCTACCACCTTGGCCATACTTACAAGGGCCAACAGGAAGCCTTTGCAAGGTGAAAGGAGTACTATCACAAAGCATCGCATCCTCGATTATCTTTCGCTGCTTCTCCAATTCTCGTTCCTTTTTGTGGCACTTCATGTGACCGCCTAGGGCAAAACAGCTTTTGAAATTCCTCTTGCAGAAACGACAGGTGTGGCTGATCTTGTTATCCTTGGGAGGATGTATTAGCACGGTATCTCTTTTCTTTCGGAAAAAACTTAATCTGAAACTAGGCATCTCAAGGTTTGTCCTTTCAGACACAATCTCTTGAGGAGACCTTTGTTTCGGATTGTTTATTGTCTCCTTCTCCTCCACGGCCACAAGGGCACTTTTGAGTTTTTGATCATGTTTGTGTGGGGAGGAGGAGCTTGAAGAAGACATAGATTGGTTGTTCATAATTTGTTTTGTAAAACTTTGCTGACAGTTAGAAGTGAGTGATGTCTTATCTCTTTGCTTAGAGGCGATATTTATTGAGAGGATAGTAATTATTGTATTTAACTCGTTAAGGTATATAATCTCCAAGGGTAACAAATATTAATTGATACCGTAAAACTACTTAATTTTGTTTAAAAGCAATAATTGTTTCTCCAAGACTACAACTGTCATTCACTTTATTCTTTAATTTCTTTCTAGAAAATGATACTTCATAAGATAAAAACACAACAATATAATCAATATTCTTCATATGCGTTACGTATGACTACTATGAGTTATCTATATTCTTAAAAATATGGTTGTTTTTCTAACTATGGTGATTTTATACATTTTGTCTCTTTAATGTCTCTTTAACCTCTTTAACCTTTTGAAAAAATAACGTTTGCTTACGAATAATTGGGCCATGAATTCTGAAAATTGCAGGAATTTTAGAGCAATCATGAGATATAGGAATTGAACAAAAGGGACTGATGAATTAATCGAAACAACAGAGATTATTTGAAACGAAACGAAGAAACAATTGCATGAAAAAAAAAAGAGAGGTGAACATAAGCCTCAATAGAAAACTGAAAAATCAAAGGGACATAGATAAATTACTACTCTGGTCTTGATCTTTTTTTCTTGTTCAACCACCTTATCCTCCCGATAGTAGTATCAGTATAATCATCATCATCATCATCATTTTCAGGCACCACGACTTTGTTTTCCCCCTTTGAGATGAGACTTTTTAAGTGACTAGAGCCCGAACCATTCTCGGGTGAAGGAAACAGAAGATCGGTGGTTCCATTAGGAGGAGCAACAGGAGGCTCCACGGCTTTGTTCTTTTCCATTGAGAAGAGACTTTTCGAGTGACTAGATCCCGAACCATTCTCCTGTAAAGAAAAAAAATCATGATTGTTGTTTCAATAGGGAGGAGCCAAAGGAGGCACCCTGACTTTTTTTCCCACTTTGAGATGAGACTTGAGTGGCCAGTTTCCCGAACCATTCCCTTGTAAAGAAAACAAATCATAACAATAATAGGTGGTTGGATAAGATAAAGCAAAATGACGCACCATGGCTTGGTTCTTTCCCATTGAGAAGAGACTTTTCGAGTGAGTAGAGGCCGAACTATTCCCCTGTAAAAAAAAAAAATCATGACAAACATTGTTGTTTCCATTCGGAGGAATATACCTAGTGTTTGAACCAACCGGGTTTCCAGCAACAAAATTGTTTCTAGGCACACAAGGTAGCACGGGAGTGAACAATTTTCGATAGAACGATGGGTCAGTGTTAGACCAAGAAGATGGGTTAGTGTTAGACCAAGAAGATGGACCAAGAGTGAGATCCAGATTAATATCATTAGTTGAGCTGCTACCGCCATACGCTGGACCAAAGAGGCCGAAAGAGGGCACTGGAAAGCTTTGGAAAGGCGGAAGAGAAGTACCACCAGAAAGCACCGAGTCGAGATTTTTATCCTTTGGAGGATATTTTAGCTCGTTATCTCTTTCCGTTCGGACAACTTCTAATGTGAAAACAGGCAACTCAGGGTCAGGGATCGTGTTTTCAAACACAACCTCTTGAGGGGGCCTTTGTTCCGGATTGTTCATTGTCTCCTTCTCTTCCACGGTCACAACGGCACTTTTGAGTTTTTGATCAGGTTTTTTTGGGGTGGTGGAGGAGCTTGAAGAAGACACAGATTGGTTCTCCATTTTTTTTGTAAAACTTTGATGAGAATTAGAAGTGAGTGATTTCTTCTCTCCGGAGACGTATGGTATATATTGAGAGATTTAATTACTGTGTTGCACTCGCTAAGGTATAAAATCTCCAAGAGCAAATAGCATTAATTGTAACAGTAAATCTACTTTGAATTCATTGTTTTTTGTTTAAAAGAAATAGTTGTGCCTCTTAACAATCTTGACTTTTTTTTTTCTTTCTTAAATATACACCAATTTAATTAATATATTTCAAATTTGACTAGATTTTGTTTATATGAAGTTATGTGTTATATAACTACTATGAATAATTATCCATAGTTTTAAAAGTTATGGTTGTTTTTCTAACCATGTTGATTTATACATTGTCTTCCAAATTAAAATTTGGTGTGCATTATGTACCAACTGGCTTTGTATAATCTAATATTTATTTACTCATGATTTCAAGTACGTGTGTCTCTAGTTATCTTGACTTTGTTCTTTCTGTTTTCTAAAATGATACTTCATATGTTAAAAATACACCAATTTAATTAATATATTTCAAATTTGACTAGATTTTGTTTACATGATGTGTTATATATAACTCCAATGAAAGATAGAAAATATGGTTGTTTTTCTAACCATGGTGATCTTATACATTTTGTCTTCCAAAATAATAATTTTGTGTGCATACCAACTGGCTTTGTATAATCTAAAATTTATCTACTTAGCTAAAATATATCTATAATTGTTATAGTATACGTCATTATGTGTAAAAGTAAATTAAAAAAAACACTAACTCATTTCAATTTTTTTAAAAATGTTACGCTTCAGTTCGTTATATCGACCGTTGCAAACTGGTAACTTCATGTTATTTCATATAGCAATTAATATGTAAAAAATATTAATTGATATGTAAAAAAATGTATTAATAAGCTAAGTAATACAAGATTATATTTTCTATTATATGGAATGATGTTATTTTTCACTTATTTTCTCTAATATATATATATATGATAATTGCAAATACAAAGAAAGGGAAACACACCATTGTATATAGAATGTTAAATTTTGAGTCATTGTACATACAAACTCCAGCTATGTCTTAGTCAGCTTTACTACTTATTCTTGTTTTTTCTTATCCTGACTTAATGATAGATAGAAATTGTGTTTTGTTTCCTTAATTATGTTGTTTTCAGTTTCTTACTTTCTATGTTTTCTTTTGTTTATTTTCCTTTTTATTTACTTTCGATATACTTACTAATTACTAGGAAATACCCAAAATGAATACAATTTTAAATACTGATGGTGCATGAACTTTACAGAATACCAGTTTTGATATTCTTAAAAATGCATTTTCAGTCATATATATTTAGATGATATAACATGAATAGTTGACTATAAGTCTATAACGCCACATTTTTCTTTAATTAGTCTATGAAACTATTGGACAAATATATTTTCAACATACATTATTTATCCATAACGAATGACTTATCACCAGTTCACCACACATAATACGGTTTACTAGCTAGGTATTTATCCATTGTAAAAACGACTTTAAAGTTTTATTTGCACAAAACAATTTTTTAATAATTAATGTTCCATCATATTTTATATGAGACATCTCACAAACCCAAATCAAAATAACGCTGGGAAATGTAACCCTAGGCCATGAAGTGAAATCCATTCATTTCTAGATACAGACGATAGTCGTTGCAAGGATAGAGAACCCGAAATTTTCAATTCTGCATCACTCAGATACTTTCCGAAATATTTAAAATTCCAGTTTTGCAAATCTTTTGTTACCCAATTTTTCTAAGTATGTTAACCTTCTCTTCTTTTTTTTTAAACAAAACCTTCTCTTATCACAAACTGGAAACTGTAAGTTGTGAGTAGGACAACCTTTTATTATACAAGACTCTAGATTATATTCCATTTTTCTAAATATGGTTTCTTAAATTACATATTATGTATATAGGTTCAATAACTAGACGATATTCATTAACATTGATATATATAAAAAAGATAATTATCTTTTTGGTTAAAAAATCCTGAAAGATGATGACATGTGTTAAACAAATTTGGGAGATTACAACACTAATAATAAGATCGGAAAGACTAATATATTATAAGTTGAATAGATATAATGTCTCGTTAACAAAGGATTTCAAGCAAAACTCAGAATCTCTTTAAATTATGAAAGATCAAATTCGCTTACAAATAATTAGACCAGAAACTTGCAGAAATCTTTACAAAAATCATGAGATTTAGGCATTGAAAAATAAAAGGCTTCATGAAGTAATCAAAGATTGACAAATAGGAAAAGAGAACATTTATAAGACAAGAAGGAAACAAAAAGAGAAAAAAAAAAACAATTGAATGAAAAAAATGAGAACAAAAACTTCAATAGCTATAAGATACCTCTAAACTGAAAGCGAAATACTAAATAATGCATAGAAAACTGAAAAAAAACAAAAAACAAAGATACATTGATAATAATCACGACCCCAATATTCTTCTAGCTGATGTTTATCATCATCTTCAGGCACCCATGACTTTGTTCTTTCCCATTTGAGATGAGACTTTATGAGTGACTAGAGCCCGAACCATTCTCTTGTAAAGAAAACGAATCATGAGAAAGATTGATGTTTAGATGAGGAAAAGTAATAGAAGGAGGAATGTTTCTAGAGATTGAATCAAGGGGGTTCCCAGCAACAAAATGGTATCTAGACACACGAGGACGAACGGGAATGATCAGATTCCCATCGAAGGATGAGTTAGTGTTGTTATTAATGATATTGTTGCTATCTCCTATGGACTTAGATGGACCAAGAGTAAGATCAAGATTAATATCATCAGTTGATAAAGCATGTGAGCTATAGTTGTTCATGTTCATATCTGTGGTTCCTCTAGGGACTCCAACATTAAGCAATGGGTTAACGTTGTTGCTGCTGCTGCTACCTTCTATGGACTTCAATGGACCAAGAGAGAGTCCAAGGTGATTATCATTTGATAAAACATCTTGTGAAGACCCACCAAAGAGCAAGTTAGACTTGTCTTTGTTAGAAAGCCTTGACTCGATCTGTTGCCTCTCCAATTCTCGGTCCTCCTTGTGGGTGGTTCCGTGACCGCCAAGGGCATGAGGGGTTGGGAACGCTCTCTTGCACAAGTAACAGATGTAGATCTTATTATAATACTGGGGCGGATTGTTCACTGTCTCCTTCTCCTCCAGGACCTCCATGGCCACAACGGAACTTTTGAGTTTTTGATCATGTTTGTGTGTGGAGGAGCTTGATGAAGACATAGATTGGTTCTCCATTACAATTTGTTTTGTAAAACTTAATTTGCTGAGAGTTAGAAGTTATGTCTTATCTCTTTTTTGTTAGATTTATGCTATTTATTGAGTAAACTATTAATTATTGTGTTTCACTAATTTAAGGTATGAAATCTCCAAAGGCAAAAACAAATTAATTGAAACCACAGAGTTTTAGTCTTTCTCTTCTCTAAAGTGCTATTTCACGTACGTGTCAAAATACACCAATTTAAGTTATAGTTCAATCAAAATTTAAATATCTTATATTTGCACGAGTGTTTGAATATATAAATTTTAAAAAAATATGGTTATTTCTCTAACCATGTTGATTTTACTCATTTTGTCTTCCAAAATAATAGTTTTGTGTGATACATGTACCAGTTGGCTTTGTATAATCTGAAATTTATCTACTCATTTAAAAATGACTGAAGCAGTCAGAGAGTCTCCCAAGCTAAGGGTTGAGTCACTCAAAATACAAAGTTAAAACACTCAAAAATAACAAAAACAATTGGTGGAGGATTCAAACCAAAAATATAACATTGTGAAATAATACAGTTCATATCCCCTGATCTCAAGTAACTTACTCGAAAGCAACAAAACGATTTTGAAAGGCACACACATATGAATGATTGCTGCTTAAACACAAGTGCATGAAAGAGTACTGATGAGATATGCATATCAATCTCACAAATAATTTATTATTAAAAAAAAACATATTAATCTGATCTTTGAATAATTGAAACAGGAAAGAATATTCCAAACTATGTAAAGTGCTAGTTGTTCATATTTGGAGGTGGAATATGGAAAGGAGCCTTAAATGTAGAATTACCACCAATGAAGCGTAAATTATCCAGAAAGAAAAATCCTGCTTCGTCGAAATCATAGATTATAACCTGGTTAGAGGGGAGACCTGGAAAGGAACTAGCAGGGACACAAAATGGTTCAGATTTTGAGAGGTACATGCAGAGATCTCCAATGTCTTGGGTGTAAACCGCGTTTCCTTGTTCGTCAAGCTTGAACACCATCAAAGCTTCGGTTCCCATTTTCGCAACACCATTGACGATCTCAGCGGTTCTCTTGTACCACTTAACCAAGAACATTTCACCACCAGTGGATCGTGATTCCACCAAGTGCTCGCTTGTACAGCAAGAATCCAGAAGCTTCCGTGTGGTCTTTGCAAGATTGGGAAACTTTTTAAATCGCAGCTTCTGAATCTTGGGTGTGTGCATGTGTGTACCGAGATCCCATGATCCAATGAGATGGCCTCCAGATCCGGGAATGCGAAACATGTCATCTTTCTCCGAATACATGACACTGGAGGAGTAGAAACAGGGGTTTGCGATTCTGACGTTGATCCACTCGGGTTTACGTTGAGCTGGTCTGCAAAAGCTGAGCTGAGGTCCTAAGAACTTGACAGCCACGACACAGTCCTCATCCTCGGGAGAAGATGAAGACATTGACACATTGGTGACGATTTGAGTTTGGCAATGGGGCAGAGTTACAAGAGGAGGCAAGGGAATGCGTTTAGGGTTCGTATCCGATGCAGCCGGGTTAAAATCATCTTGGAGACGCAATATACCGTCGTCCTTCAAAGTAGCTACCCAACCATGGGATGACCCGATCGTTACCATGGGATCACTGTGCACCAACTCTAGAGGCACCTTCTTTTCCAAGCAAGTGCGTCGAGACATCATCATAACATCGAGTCTCCCGAGATGATCAGCTCCACAAGGTTGAACGCCGACGATTGAACAAGGAGGGGTTTGCATCAGAGAGGATCTTACCAGTACAGGTTTCCTCCGAAAGCATAGTAGCTTCAAAGGTTGGTTTAGAAGCAGAGACATGCGTAAGAGATGTTGTTACCGAAATGCAAAGGCTGCAAGAGATTTAGATTAGATTAAGAAAGTATTATACAAACCCTAGTTGAAGAATAAATAAGTTTATGCGGTCAGTAGAACCGAAATTTTCTCGATTTGCTTTGGTTCTGTTTAAAGTTGTGATTTGACATGATTTGATTCAACACTATCTCTATAAATAAAGATCCAACGCAATCTTAATTAGATTTCATTTTAATTACGATCAAACCCTTCAGTAATTGTTCTTTTCCCCCATGATTTCATTTCCAAAAAAATGTTGCAATATTAAAGTAGCTAACTAAAACTCACAACAAATAATGAGTGTTGCGATATTAACGACCAAAGCAACGACTTTGAGGAATCCAACACTCTTTCAAATGACTCGTTAATAATAAAAATAAAAAACATTATAGAAAATCTCCAAACTTAGAGAGAAACTAAAACACAAACCAATTTGATATTTTTTTCCCGAGTGATTCGTTCTTAATTTCTCTTTGATGATCTCTGATTTTGTAGTGAATCACCTCCATGGGTAGTGAATCACGTCCATGTGTTATTATGTGTATCAATTAACTGCTGTGTGAGGGTATTATGGGTCTGATTACCTTTAAAATTCTCTTTCCGATTGATTTGGGCCGGTAGGTAAATTTTTCTCTTCGTTTATCAAAAGGAAGAAAAAAGTATTTAAATTTTTGTTTTTCTCAGTTTTTCTTTTTTTGTTATGCTCTGGATTATTTTTTACAATGCATGTGCCATTGTTATGTGAGGGACATGATGAAACAGAGACATCAAAATAATGGGGATTTTCTGATATTTCCTGAAAGAATGATGCTTGTGAAGGATGTTGAGTGGTTACTAGATATGCTATAGAGAGACACACAAAGGTAGTAGAAAAGAACCTGTTGAAAACCAAAAGCAGACTCATGATGTAACTAAGCAAATAGAGATTTAGGATGGAACTAAACAAAGGGTTCCGTTCCAAGATAAAACTAGTGACCATTACCAATGATGACCATGGTAATAATATAGGAGAAGAAAAGAAAAGACTCAGTTCCAAACTACGGTACTAATCTAGTTTTTGGGGTGGCATAAGGTAATTGCTTTTGAATGATGTAGGCATCACATCAGTAATGATGGTGGAATCATCCAGATCGAAAAAGCCGCCTTCGTCACAGTCAAAGAGTATGACATTGTTAGGGCACAGTCCGGGAAAAGAGCTAGCAAGGACACAAAAAGGTTCAGACTTTGAAAGAAAAATGCAGAGATCTCCAATATCTTGAGTGTAAACCGCGTTTCCTTGTTCGTCAAGCTTGAACACCATTAAAGCTTGTGTTTTCATTTGCGCAATACCCTTGATGATCTTGCTTGAAGACTTCTTGTACCACTTAACCAAGAAAGTTTCACCAGCTGGTGACTCAACCAAGTGCTCGCTCTTGCAACATGAATCCAGTAGCTTCTGTTTGGTCTTTGTCAGCTTGGGAAGGTTTTGAAACTGCAAGCTCTGCAAATTATGCTTGTGTGTGCGGAGATCCCATGTTCCAATGAGGTGTCCTCCAGATCCGGGAATGCAAAACATGTTATCTTTCTTGGAGTACATGACACGAGATAAGTAGAAACAAGGGTTTTCGATTCTGATGTTGATCCACTCGGAGTTACTTTGAGCCGGTCTGCAAAAGCTGAGCTGAGGTCCCAAAAACTTGACAGCCACAACACAGTCTTCATCCTCAGGAGAAGATGCGGACAATGACACATTGGTAACGATTTGAGTTTGGCAATGAGGGAGAGTTACAAGAGGAGGCAGGGGAATGCGTTTCGGGTTAGTATCCGATGCAACCGGGTTTAGATCGTCTTGGAGACGCAGTAGTCCGTCGTCCTGACTCAAAGTAGCTATCCAGCCATGGGATGAACCGATGGTTACAAGTTCATTATCATACAACAACGCCATAGGCACCTTCTTATCCAAAGAAGTGCATTCATCTTCATAAGGATTCAAAATCACGAGTTTTCCCTCTTTCGCAAGTCTTCCACAACGTTTAGCGCTGACGACGAAACAAGGAGGAGTTTGCAGCAAAGAAGATGATAAGCCATCATTAGAGAGAAGAGGAGATGATCTCACCAACACAGGTTTCCTCCGAAAGCATAGTAGCTTCAAGGGTTGGTTGAGAAGCAGCGCCATTGATAAGAAGTGTTTTAGGGGAAAGCGAGGCTGCAAGAGAATCAAATAAGAAAGAGTAAACAAAACAAAACCCTAGTTGTTGAGATGTTCACATAAATAACCACCAAGATCCGATACAATCTTAATTGGATATCATTTTAATTAACCACGTTCAAACCTTATTATATGAAGTTTGTTTCTTCGAATATATTTTCCATATACTTGATTTAATTATAAATACTTATTTACATAACAATACATACTCCAGAATCAATATCCTCAAATTTTAGAAAAACAATGTGAGATGTACATGATTGAGATAAAGCTTGAAGCTAAGTCTGATTAAGAAGAAATTAAAGTTTGCAAAATGTGGGGAAGTCTCTATACGTGTCAGAGGGTTTGAGATCTGAGAATACTTGAAGAGAGGCTATGGAGAGTAATTCGAGAAGCAAAAATAAGCAGTCGTCTATTTACTATATGAGAAAAATCTTCCTTCTAGATGTGCAAATATCCTCCTGAAAAGTTGGTCCTCGCACTGATAACAAAGAGAGATGGCTATGATGATCATATATTTCCAAGCTCATCCCATCATAATCGCGACGTCACATCCCCTAAAAAGCATATTAATTGCCAAAGTTGGTAGCATAACTCTCTTCTAATGGCGACTTAAAATGGAAATATACTAAGTGGATCTATATATTTTCAAAATTGGAAAGTATATATATGTGGATGAAGTTAGAGAAGTTAGAAATTTCAAAAGGCTTTGGGATTATATTTGTGATAACTCCCGATGATATTCCACATACAGATAAGTAAAGGTGCTACTTAGACCAAACCGATTATGAGGTTTAGAGCCAGCGAGAGACCACTTCTCATTAGACTACAAAACTTTTTTAGGTTTATTCACACACAATGTATTATAGTTCCTAATGTATACCTATTAAATTAGAGTTTGTCGAATGTTAGGATTATAGTTCGTATTGACAAACAAATATCAGTTTGAAAAATTAGGAATCTAAGAGATAATAATATAATTATTTTTTTGGGTTTAAATTGAAATTTGTGTTGGTTGGAACATTCGTTGACTCATCGTCACATCAAATAAAAATCTTAGCAAATAAAATATGTCCCATAAACATCACATAAATAAACAAAGAAATTGGAATCAATACAACAACCACTCCAAAGTGGATACAGACATAACAGGTGATGAGATGGCCATGTGATTTATTTTCCACCCGCAACACTCTAATGCTTATATATGACCAATCAAAAAAACCACTTAAACCGCCAAATAAACCGACCTTATTTTTGATAAATCAAAACCCACTTAGTCACAAATTAACCAATTTTATATGATTACACTTTCACAAATATTCATGTGTAGATTTCTTTGAAAATTTTCAGGTGCTGCAATCACGAGTGACCGAATTATTTTTGAAAATTTAAACCGAAATGAAATTAAACCGAACCATATTCAATTTTGAAAATGAAATCTAAAACCGGATTAATAAACCAGTACCATAATCTGAACGGTCCAAAAAGTATTGACCCATCTCTCTCTCTTGGTCGCTCGTTCTCAAAGGGCAAAGAAAAAAGGATTTTTAATTTTCGGAGAGGAAGAAGAAGAGAGAGATATTGAAGAGCGCTGAAGGCGGAAAAGACTATTTTGACCTCGTCGTCTCCGTAGATCATTTTTCTTCAGCTCTTCTTCTTCCTCTTTCTCCGATTCTCCTTCTTTTGATTTTATCTATCCGCCATGAACGAGAAAGCCAACGTCTCTAAGGAGCTTAATGCCCGCCATAGAAAGGTCTCTCTCTAATCTCGAATCTCAGATTCTCTTATTTTATTTTCTCCGAGCTTTGTGGATTTGTCGTCATATATTTGAATTTGGTTGCCAACAATATATGATCGATCTTAATTCGATTGGATCTGTGCATTAGCAGCTATCCTTCCTTCATTTTCTTCGGTTTCCTCTAGTTAGGAGAGGATTTGTATCGTCGATCCTTATCTTCTTCGATCGATTGAGCTAGAATTATTATTCATCAGCAATGAAAATCAGTTTCTCTATTTCGATTTGTTGTCTAGGACAATAGTTGATCACGATCGGGTTTTTGAATTGTTTTATATTCAACGTCGGCTTATTGAATGTTACAGTTTCATGGAGCTTGAATTCTAGTGTTTTCCTATAGAAATTCGTATTCAATTGTTTGATTTTGGAAAGAATCGAACACAGGGATCCAAGGAGCTTAGCGTCCCATAGGGATTTTCATTTGTGCTTGGTAGTCTTTGAGTTATTTGCCATGTTGAAACTATTAGTTGTAGTTGGGATAGCTTTGTGGGATTGGTGATGCATACATGTATAGGATATTAGGAATGATGTTGTATGTCGAGTCTTCGAGAACTTTGGTGTTCATTCATTGACGAAACTTATCTCATACTGCAATGAGAACTTTGATTCATTTTGGTTAGTTAAACATGTCAATTCTGATAATTTTGAAGTTTTCTTGAGATACTCTATATTTTGTATGTGTAGATTCTTCTTTATGTTTTGCGACGTATGATTTTTTCGTTTATGTAGTCTATTGCTTGAATATTCATTTGATTTTGGTGCTACTTATCTGCAGATTCTTGAAGGGCTTCTTAAACATCCAGAGAACAGAGAATGTGCTGACTGCAAAACAAAGTATAGTTTTCTACCTGATGTGAATTTTCAGCATTATTATGCTGGTTCATGTATGTATTTGCTAATACTGTTCCATTTGCTTTGCAGAGGTCCAAGATGGGCTAGTGTTAATTTAGGTATCTTTATCTGCATGCAATGTTCTGGGATTCACAGGAGTCTCGGGGTACACATATCGAAGGTAGTCTCTCACTTTCCTTTCTACATTTGTTTTCTTGATGCTGCATTTTTTTACGAAAGCTCAGATATTAATTCGATGAATAACTCATTCCATTTGGCTCAAATTCTCTGCACAAATTTTCAATTTGGTTTTTGTATTAGCAATTTCATTTTGTATTTTCCATCACAAGAGCTGGAAAGTTTGACATGAATGCATTAAATCTCCCCACCTTCTTGTACTCCCATTGTCGTCGATACAGTTTACACACGAACTTCAAGCAACTCTGTGCAAAAGTACATGATTTGATTTCGCCCTCTGATTTTTGTATGAGCCGTGTCCTTTTGTCAAGTAGATGTTAACCTTAGCAGCATAAGCTACTTTATTTTCTACCAAAACACCTGACTGGGCTAATGAGTGCAGGTTCGATCTGCCACTCTGGACACATGGCTCCCCGAGCAGGTTGCATTTATACAGTGTAAGTGTCTTTTAAACTAAATGCTCTATGGCTGATTCATGGGTTGTTACGCAATGTAAAGTATATAATCTTTTATTTGCATGCAGCAATGGGAAATGATAAAGCAAATAGTTACTGGGAAGCAGAGCTACCCCCAAACTATGATAGAGTTGGAATTGAGAATTTTATACGTGCAAAGTATGTATCTCTCTTTTTCATTATACAAACTTTTCAGTTAGTTCCACCTCATTGAATTGTCTATCTTGCTATTCATATGGACGTTGAAATCATTCTTATGACATATGACTTTTCTAGGTATGAAGAGAAGAGATGGGTTTCTAGAGGGGAAAAGGCTAGATCACCTCCTAGAGTCGAGCAGGAACGGCGGAAATCTGTGGAGAGAAGTGGGCCGGGATATGAGCATGGACATAGTAGTAGTCCTGTAAATTTGTTTGAGGAGAGGAAAACTATTCCAGCATCTAGAACAAGAAATAATGTTGCTGCAACGAGAATAAATCTTCCCGTGCCTCCCCAAGGACCCAGTCAGGTACCAAACATACTTCTCAGAAGATCTGTATAACTAAAGAGCCATACCTTTAGTTACTCATCAGTATTAAGGATCCGTATTCCTTGATCTTATTTAATAATCTTAGGATATCAGCTATGAGATCATTATTTTTGTCAATGCATATGCTGTAGCTGTCAGATCATTATTTTACTCACTGTGTTTTTAGAGCCTCATAATCTGTCAACGTGTCTTTCTTACAGTATCCAAACCCTGGTTTTTCTGATACATGATGCTAAAAATGACAGGTTATAAAGCCACAGCAGAAAATGGAGTCTGCAGCTACTCCAGTAGAGAGGGAGAAACAAGCAGTAAATGTTGCACCAGCATCAGATCCTCCAAAGGTGGATTTTGCTACTGATCTGTTTAACATGCTATCAATGGATGATTCGACTACAAATACCTCAGAGGCAACTCCTGGCGATACTCCTGCCGATGATAACTCATGGGCTGGCTTTCAGTGTATGTATCTATCTAGCATGTGATAATCTAACATCGTGGCACATTTTTCCTATCCTTGTTAACTTTATGTCAATTGTTCTTCTTTTGAAAATGCTTTGGAGTAATAGATTAATTTCTGAATCCTAAAACTGTAGCTGCTGGAAGTGGTCAAACGGCAGAGAAAATTGTCACAGCCAAGCCTGCTGAGAGCAGTTCTCCTCCAGCTTCATCTTCTGACTTTGAGGATTTGTTTAAGGACACACCTAATTTAACAACTCAACAAGCACCAAAAGATGTGAAAGGCGATATCATGAGCCTGTTTGAGAAGGTAAATTATTAGTTAATTATATACGCTTCTCAGATTTCACTGCTTTGTTGATATTCAGCTTTCCAAGTTTCGTTTTTGTATCATTATTTAACTTACATTTACAAATATAGCGAATGATATGATTTGTGTTTTGTTATCACTTACTATGATTTCTTCAACACGGGACATTTGGAACACCAGAGCAGATTCAAGTGATATAACTCTGTGTGTTCTATTTGATTACAGACGAATATAGTATCGCCTTTTGCCATGCATCAGCAACAGGTTGCTATGCTCGCTCAGCAGCAAGCCCTTTACATGGCTGCAGCGAAAGCTGCTGGAGGCACTCCAAACGGCGTGAATCAACAAGCTATTGCTAATGCTCTTAACGTAGCTTCTGCAAATTGGTCAAACCCCGGCGGCTACCAGATCCCCGGAATGACTAACCCCGTAGGTGGTCAAGCTGATCTCCAGAAACTTATGCAAGTAAGATCTCCCCTTTACTTTTTTTAAGCAAGATCAATATTACCATTGACCAAAGTTCTTGCAAAATTCTCACTAATTCTTGCTCTCTGTTACATCGCCATAATTTTAGAACATGAATATGAACGCAAACATGAACACGAGACCCGCACAACCGCAAGAGAACACTCTACAATACCCATCATCCAGGTATGCACACAAAACTGCATCTTGTTTGTTTCTTCTGAAAACATCATAACGTTATCAAAAGTGCTTAACCTAACTAACTCTCATATGATCTTTGGTTGTTATTAATAATGCAGTTTCTACACAATGGGTCAAGCTAATCAAGTGAACGGTATGACCCCAAACTCAACCGGTAAACCTCAGTCATCATCCGCAACCCAACCAACAAGCACCACACCATCTTCACAATCAGGCAAAGACTTTGATTTCTCTTCCTTGATGGATGGAATGTTCACAAAACATTGATCAAGAGAGAGAGACTTTTTCTGAATTTGCCTTTACATCTTTGTTCTAAATTTGAAGAACCAAAAGAATATATATACAATCATCTCTGGACAGTTTTTCTCTGTTAAACATATATTTTCTTTTCTTTGGAACTGTGTTGTAGCCGAGCTTTGATTTATGATTTTACTCGATTGTCGAAAAATTAATAGATGTAATTCTTGCTAAGAAAGGAAAAAAAAAAAAGATTTATCGGTGAGACCGCCACAAAACGTGGATTGTTCTCTTCCACTTACTGCTTTTATTTGCTTTGGTACGAAGTTTGTGACATACCAATTTTTTGGAACTAAGCAAAACAAAGAAACGGTTCCGAAAAGCCTTTGAAAGAAAACAAATTAATCGACCTTTATTGGTAAGATCAATAAAGGCGACGTGTTGATATTGAACTTGTTTCTTGTTATGGGCGGCTGTTTTAGCGTTATAAAGTTTTGAGTTTGGCATTGTCGGGCTTTCGGTCAAATGGCTTAAAGCTCATCCTCCTTCTTCACCACAAGCTTGTGTACCTCCCACTAGCCAACCTTTGTTTACCTTTTTCGTTACAAGATGTTTTATTAGCTACAAAATGCAAAACTGTAATCAATGATGACAACGTAAATCTGTAAATACCATTTCTACAAATCCTCGCTTGATCACAAAGCACAACAAATGAAGTTGTGCACTACATTGTATTTAATTATATTATTTTCTTGCATTTTTTTTGGTTTTCTCTTACACGTACATCGTCCTTGATCTAATGCAAACATAAACTAAAACACCACGTTGGACTTTAGCATTACTCATTTGGTTATTATAACAAAAATACCATGTCGGACTTGTACCGACCTTAGGGCAGAAGTTTAAAGTTTAAGTTCTATTATACTATGTAGAGGATATAGCCAATATTTATGATGCATAAGAAGATCAATCAGTATCAAGTACAAAAATCCAAAATGGTCGGTAGAATTTTGTTGTGCTTGTTGACCCGTAATGCGATATATATCTTTCGTGAGTTTGAATTGTCAAATCAAATCTACTATTAATATAAGCACTAATATGAAAACAAAATTGAACGTTTAGCATTGAGAATGATATATACGTATGCATCTATCTCAATTATTTTATGTTACAATCTGCATGTCCTTATCTAAAACAGTATTCACATGCATCATAATTCGCATTCTCACTATGACTTTCAACTATTAATTTTACAATGTCAATGAAAAATGGCCTACATTACCTAAAAATCCTAGCTCAACAGTAACTACTTTGTTTTTTTTTGCTAGCAACCATAACTTTTTTACAATTATATAATTTTACAATAACAAAACCAAAAAAGAATATTTCCATTTACAAATATCTTCTAGATCGGCTAAACTCAAATTAACACTAACATACATAAAATGAACTAATGAAGACTCGAAATTTCTCCCCAAAAAAATAAATAAAATGAAGACACAATCGACTAAATTTTTTGTTGCCAAGTGAAAAAACAAAAATCAACGGTACGACTTGGTACGTAGGTGGCAGATTCTCGAATCTCAAATTCTCTAATCACACACAATGCATAAAATATTGTACTTCTATTGTCAAAATCTTGTTGCAAATGTTAGGCAAGCTTATATTATAAGTTTATAACTTAAAACGTCAAAACCCAAAACTGACACGTGTCACTCAGATAAGCCTCCATAACCATACCCTCAATAAATAAGGCCCACTTATGATTCTGTAAAAAGCCCACACAAACACGGACCACATTTTTAAGAATTTATAAATTTCACCGTATCTATATAAATCCACACATCTCAAAGCTTCTTTAGTTTATTTTCGTAGATAAGAACCACCGAACTAACAAAATTTGAAATTCCCAAAGCAAAAACAAATTACATCATTCAATTCAATTCTCAATGCCTCTTCTTCTCCCTACCTCTTCCTTCAAAACGACGGCCACCGTCGTAATCGCCGGCGTTTCATCTATTGCCACGGCGATGATTCTCACGGTCCCTTCCGTTTCCCATTTCGTAGTCTCTTGCTTTCCGATTATTTACGATAACACCGTCTTCCTCTTAAAACCACCGTATCTTTACTTAGTCATCAACTCTATCATCGTCTGCATCATCGCTACTTCTAAACTCACTCATAAATCGTCCTCCGTCGATGACTCTGAGATCTCGGAAGTAGTGACTCCAATACCGATACCGGTACCGGTTCATTTACCTTCTGATATCGATTCCGGTTATTTAAACGTGGTTCATGTGGTTTCTGATTATACCGGATTTGTTGAGAAAATCGATGACGTGTCGATTAATCCAACGGTGGAGGCTATCCGGAAGTTTCCAGAAGTTCAGGAGGCGGAGAAGTCGAAAGAGAGTAGCGATTCGCCGGAACCGGAGACGGAGAAGCCAAAATTGAAGAATGATTCGCCGGAGATTTCGATTCTGAAGCACAGTACGAGAAAACCGCCGCGATTTAATCAGCAAAAATCTCTTAAATCTAATTCAGAAGGTAAAATAATTTAGTTTTTTTTGCTCGAAATTCGAATTTTCTGAGAAGGGCAAAATCGTAAAATGACGGAGGAGTTGTCACTGTTTATACAGGTGGAAATAAAAAGACGGCGTTGGGAGTGACGAAGCCACCGAGGAGACAAGACACGCTGGAGACGACGTGGAAGAAGATAACGGAAGGACGTTCAACGCCGTTAACTAAGCACTTGACTAAATCCGACACGTGGCAAGAAAGAGCTCACGTGCAAAGCTCACCAGAAAATAAGGAGAAGATGACCAAGTCCGAGAATTTAAAGGACATAAATACCCCCACGGAGGAGAAGACGGTGTTGAAACGCGAGCCGTCGCCGGGACAGGAGGAGTTGAATCGGCGCGTTGAAGCGTTTATAAAGAAGTTTAACGAAGAGATGAGATTGCAAAGATTAGAATCTTTGGCTAAATACAATGAAATGGTAAATGGAGGGACTCGTTTGTAAATTTTCGTGGTTTTTGCTTAGGCGTCGGTGAAGGAGAAAAATGACGGCACAGTCGCAAAAGTTGACTTGACTCTTTTTTACAACCACTTAAAAGAGTTTTTTTTTCCTTCTTCCGGGGAACAAAATTTCAAAATAATGCAAAAATTGTGTTTATGATTGTTATGTTTCTTTTGGGGTCGAGACGTTAATCGTGTGGTTACAAGTGAAGGATTATATGTTAACAGTAGTGAGTAGTGACTAGTGTTCGAATCTGTTTTCTTTTGTAATTTTACATTATAAACAATATTATTTATTTACTATTACAAACACTTTGTTTTTGGCCGAAATGAGTTTGTAAGTTAAGTTTTTACATGACCATAGTAGCAGCAGGAAAAAGCCTATCCAAGAAAGTATATAAACCTCCTCCAAGTAGAAGAGCACCACTGAACCAAAACATAGGAAAAAATGGAACCGAGATTTAGTAAATCAACAATATGAAAAAGCAATAGCCTATAATCATTTATCTTTAACATACCTTATGGGATTGATCCATGCAGAGACCTTTCGCAACGAAAGTAAGCTCTGAAGAAATTTTAAGACGAGTAAATACGCAGTTAGTTTCATTACTGTAAGAAACTTAACTAAGAAATTTGCATTTCGCTATTTGGTTTTAAAAGAAACTACCTGTAAAGCTCCGGCAAAAGAAGCAGCGACGATAAGTGGAGCGACGTAACCTGTTGTATAGGTTAAGAGTAAGCTTCCACCAATTACTGGATCCTGTTTTTCACATTTTATCCATATCAGCTTTTTGCTAAACTTAAACCGTTTCTTAAAAGCTTGAAAACAAAGCCGGAAAGTTAACTAGCTTTCATGTTCATATTTGAGATAATGACATTTCAAATGGAAGGAGACGAAATGGAGTTACCCTGGAAGTAGCCACGTAACCAAGAAGAGTGGCTAGAACTGGAGTACTACAAGGTGAGGCAGCAAGTGCGAATGTGAGACCGGCTAGATATGCTTGTACACCTGACAGAACATTTTGTTACCAAGTATAAGAAACAAGATTTAATGACCAAAAAACCATGAAAGTTTTGTGTGCTAGGAGGTTTACTAGATGGGAAGTTTGCTGCTGCAGCACGAGGATCAAAGTTGTTAAAGAAAGAAGGAAGCTGAAGTTCGATTATCTGTAGGAAATACGTCATGTTAGACATGGCCATTATCTAATGCATTTTTCCATTCTGATTGATGCAATATGAAAAAAGAGTGATTGTAGCAAAAATTACCTCAAGGAGATTGAGACCCATTACAATAGCCAGACCGGATGCAGCTACTGGTAATCCTTGTCCTATTTGTCCATAGGCTTTTCCGGCAAAAGAAGCTACTATCCCAAGAAGGGCTAAGGTAGTTGCTAATCCCAGTGCGAAAGCAACTGTATCTCCAATAACCTAAATGCATGAAGAACTGAAAGGTCACTAAAAACTACTATACTTGTGAATGAAAACATGATGCATTTGATTGGACTGGGTCTATTGTTCCTTTAACGGAGCTTTGATTTGTTTACAGGAACTCAACTTTAACTTCTTTTAAATTTTGTCAATCTGCAACGACAATGATCCAACCAACTCCTAAGGCGACAGCTATTATCTAAAAATCTGTTCTGAAGAGCCACTAACCTGACCTCTGCTTTTGCCAGACCCAAATGCACCTATATGTTACAGCCATATGAAGGACAGGTGAGGAAAGAATTAGAACATCAAACTAAGATTCTAAATAACTTGTGAGAAATGTAAAATCTTGAGATAAGTTATCATACCAATATAACCAAGTGTCAACGGCAAAACACTAAGTGTACATGGAGACAGACTTGTCACAAGGCCTGCCCCAAATATTACTGCCAAACTACAACAGGGATAAATTAGCAGGATAACCTGATGGTCAAGGTCTCAGAAACGCGTTCATTGAGAGAGAACCCGAGAAACATACCTTGTTACACTGAGTGCTGATAGTTGATCTTGAACAGCTTCGTTAGCCTGTTGGTTAGCTGAATACAAGAAGTTCCCGACCGAATCTCCAAGGCTTCCTTCAGCCAAGATGTAAATGGAAGTGGCTTGATCCTGTCTTAAGGGGAAATTAGTTTCTGATTTTACAAGCAATCGGACGTATCTCAAGGCAGAAAAGCATAGGCACAAATTCGTTCCAAACAAAAATATTGAGATATAATCCCTAACCAAGGTCTAAGGAGAAAAGGAAAAAAAAACACTTATTGACATAATCTCAATAAACTATTCAGGTTAAGATGTGGAACATAATTGAACTAGTCTACAGTAACAGAAACAAAAGAAGAAAGCACACAAGTATATAAACAATAATATCAAAATCTATGATTAAACCTTACCAAGACAATCATCTTCAAGTCTGCGGCTTTTGCTGAGCTAAGAGTTACCAAGTTCGCCACTGGGAAAACCAAGATAAAGTTCAAGTGTTCATGATCAGATGTTTGGAAACATAATTAACGATAATTGGCTAGCTTCTTAAAACACATATCCTCATAAACTAAGCATTTACCTCAAGACTAAAAGATTTGATACATGCCACAGAACAATAACAGAATGAAGGAGGTGAGAAGAGAGTAGTGACAACATTACCTCCTAAACCACTAGCAAGCATCGCAAGTTTAATGCTTTTGCTCTCTAACCTCTCTAAAGAAACAGCATCAGACACTAAACTTCTCTCCCTCTCAAGCTCACAGTGCTTGCCAGCACGAACCCACCTTTTCTCTGTAGTCCATGGAGAGAAATCAAACTCATCAATAATGACCCAATGGCTCAAAATAATCTATTCCCAAACGTCAGTGTTCTAATCAGCTTCCTAAATCTAACCATTTCAAAATGAACGTTACAAAGAAGATAACTAAACATGTGGTAGCTAAAACGACAACGCGACCCAGTTTCAATTTCATATCATGATCATCACCCGAATTCAAAACACAGTAATTCCAAGCGCTATGCGAACGATACATCATCATCTTCAATCAAAATTCCCAAAGAGATTAAAAGTTTCATCTTGCTCAATTACTCTCTTTAAAACTAGAAATTGAATCAGAAGAACAAATCATCACTACCATGATTGAGTCTGCAGCTAGAGAATCCACCGACGAAACCACCGGTGATGCATCGGTTCACACTCAGATTCATGACTCTCCTTCCAGATAAGCGTCCGTCGTCTTAACGGTCCTCTCGCTTCACAGTCTTTTCTAATTTTCCATTATTATTTAATGATATATACTAATGGGCTGATTTTTTAAAGCCTATAAAGGCCCATTAACTTATATTAATGATTGGAGTGTACAAAGTCACTATGGATCCAATCTGATAACCAACAAATTGTGTATATACAAAGATTTAGAATAGTAGGGCTAATCGATCAGCAACAATCTTTAGCATAATTGTGGTTGTTTACATGGTACTAAGCTTATGTTTACAAGCCCATTAAACTACCAAAAATAAGAAGAAATTAGAAAATGCGTTGATATTTTTTTGGGGGGTTAAATTTGACTACTGATTGTAATTAATATCACATCGCACAATGAGTAATGTTGAGTGGGCTAATGAGTAGTGTGAAATTTTAAAAGCATAAACTCAGTTGTCATCTTATATTTAGCTTGATTTTACCAAACTTTTCAACAAACCCAATTTTGTAAAAGATACTTTGGCCCACTTTTAGGTTTTATACTTTCTAGCCAACATTCACTCACACGTATTAAAATCAAAAGTTGTGGTCGACACCGGTTCGTGGGGACAATTTTAAGATATGCATATGGATTTAAAGAAAGTATCTTATCCAACATTTAAATTATTTAAATGGAACGGTATAGACTACAATTACATGTTTCTTCCTTATTCAGACGTTGCTTCAATTCATAAAGTTCAATAATCGTGATTTATTTGATATAAAGATCCAACGAATTTCTTTTTATTGAGCTAGCAACGTAACTATCGCTAAAATCTTGAACTCGCATGCGATAATAGCTTTACCAAAATTTTAATGAGCATATGATGATGCGTATATATAACTTAATCCATAATTCCAGTTAGAATATGATTTTATTTTGGAACCATTCACTCTTTGAAATGATTGGTCTGCTTGGGAATATTACTGATAACTTTAACTGTGTGATAAAACTAAAATTTCAAACATTTTTCGTCGTTTTCTCTGTTAATTAGCGTAGTAGATCAATCTTTAAGACGTTGATTCAAGTCCTGTTGATGTGTCCTCTATGCACATATATCACATATGCGGTTACAACAAGTCCAGAACAATTCAAAGTTTAAACCCAAACTGATAAATTTGATAATTAGGCGAACTGGCGAATTACGTTTTCTCTCGTACTTCGAATACAAGCGCCACTACAACCACAAAACAAGAAAAAAGACAGAAGCATGTTTTTTTAAGAGAAAAGGTAAAAGAAGAAGAATGTCAGAGACTTTAGGACAAACGAATTGGGATAGACATGAAGAGACATGAGTGTAAATGGGGACATTCCCTTGTGGATATGTCAGAAATTTTAATAAATTAAGATATTACCCTTTCCATCATGCTCAATGATGCAAAGCATTTAACTCCTCGCATTGCATGTCTACATTTTTAAGGAAAATAAACAAAAAGTATATAATTGTCTATAGTTAGAACTAGAGAAATCTTACATTATTGAAATTTGAATATATAAAAAAGTTTGATTTGGTGTAATATTTTGTATTGTATATGGCCATTTAATTAAGTAGGGGTATATAAATTTTAAAGGGGTTAAGGAGTAGAAAAAAAGATTAGGAGTTTGACTTTTCTGTTAAAATATTTTTTTTTAAAGTTTAACTTGCCTTGCATAAATATCGAAATGCGCTTATAAAAAGATGCATATCTATTTGTTGTCATCGGTAGTTGGTAAGAAAATGTTCTAGTTTAAAAAATTTCTTAGTAATAATAAAAAAGGCATCTATATAGCGATGGAAATTAATCAGTAGTGGTCCAGTGATTTAAAAAAAAAAAGTTGAATGTCCTTTTTAAATAAATTTAGAGCATTTTGTACTGCTAATTCAAACATTTTAGACTAGTAGTCAATGTTTTCAAATAAAAATCCAAATTTCTATGAATTTTGGAAGTTTTTTTTTTTTTTTTTTTAACGAAGTTTGGAAGGTTAATCTGAGTTTTGGTCACTCAGGTTAAAAAAAAAAAAAAAAAATTACCAATCGAAATTAAAAATGAAAATATTGTTATGATCAGAACAATAACTTTAGCGAAGTGGTAGTAACTCAATTGCCGATTACAATTTACAGCCGCTGATGTTATAAATAGACAACTATTGAATGTATTACAACACAAGCATAATATAGTGATCTTTAATGTGTTTGGACGTAAGAAGGCTGATAATAAGAAGATGCAAATTTGTACATGCCACATTAAAAATCACGAGCATTATTATGTACATTCATAATCACGTACCTTAAGCAAACACATCTCATCATTGTCTTTTTTAATGAATTGGACCGCAAACATCAAAAGTAGTCTACTTTAACTTAACGAAAATAATACTCCAAATCAAAAGTAAACATTGAATGTAGACATGTTTTAAAAAAATTCAATATTGTGTTTATGAAATGATCTTATGAAAATACTTACGGGTGTGTGTGTGTAGAATTATTACCCGCACCAAGATCATTTTATATTAATTGCGCAATATTTGCATACCCTTGAGATCGGCGAGTATTGACGTGAACTAATCATTGTATTTTTAATTTTGCTTGATAAAAGATTTACACTCTAATCATTGTTAATTTTGATTGAAATTAAATTATGTATTAACAATCAACTATAGTCTACATAACAATGTGTTTGATAGAGTGATAAGACTCGCCAGCGGAATCAAAGTTTATACTGATTCATGAAAAGTTAAAACTTTTGGATAACCAATCATCTACAAGAATTTTTAAATAACCAAATAATCTTAGTCTAGTCTAGTGTAGCTCTAGTTGTCATCATCCTACACGTACGTGGTTTTAGGTCATAAATTGATTTTTAATTGTTAATCATTGTTAATTTTTTCTACTAGACGTATATTTTCTTTCTTTTGGTTATTTACTAGATTTTGACTTGAAGTTGAAGCTCCCTGATTAAATAATAATAATAACGATCATATTATCTCTACCTAAAAACTTCTCTAATTTTTGTAGTTGGATCTACTTGACCTCACATCAAAATTAGCTACAAAACTATGTCGCTTGCAATTAAAAGAACACATAGTGAGAATTGATCATAATACTTTAAAAGTACTGTGACTATTTGGTATTGTCAATATAGTGTCCGACCTTAATTATTAATATTCTAATTTATTTTCCAATCATGTCTCTAGCTACAACATTCACAGTTCCACTATGCATTTTCCATCTTTTATGTCTAACTAAATTGTAAGAAATTATATAGCTACAAATTAATTAGAGTCTACTTTCTTCATAAAGGCTAACATATATCTGATTTTAAATGTCGAGCACATCAAAACAAACAATTCGTGGCATGAACAAATTAAAAGGTTGACCAGTTAATGTATTAGTATTGTTTTGTTGTCGATTGGTCTCTTAACTTTGTTAAGCTCCAAATGGAAAAAAACTGCGACACCTTATTTGTTCAGCCGGGTTGTATTGTTGACTCGCTCTTACGCTTTTTAGCTAATTAAGTGCTCTTTTATTTGCTAGATTAGCGGAAGCCACGTTTACTCTTTTCATTTTCTATTTCCATTACTCCCCAATAATTTCATGATAAAACTCAAATTAAAAAACTCGTGTATCCGTCACCTATTATCTATAGTATTTTTTAAAAAATCTATTTACGGTTGAATTGAGTTTTTTTTTTTGGAAGGTCTCTATTCGGTCGTCGAAGTAAAGAATGATAAGGCAGTTAGCAGTTCTATTTCGAAGAAAGATCGGATTTGTGGATAAGCTATAGTTAATGAGTTATATATGATAAATCGACTTGTTATGGATTTGTGGATAGCTATACCAGCCACTAAAATATAACTGTTAAGTGACAATTATATAGCATGTTAATCTATATAGAACATATGTAATAGATTCTTGCAAGAACAAAGATTTTCAATTTTTACCAAACTACAAGGTCAACTTCTACATAACATATCGGATAAACGGATAAAAGTATATATCCAAACCCTACTACAAAGGAAGGGGTGAGACTTGAGAGTTTGTGGAAAAGAATTGAAAGGGGGGTAGTTGGAACTGAGACATTAACGTGAGCGCCTTGATTGAGAGATATTATCGTCATTTTCGATCAACCAAAGCCCCTTAACGACCAGTCTTCCCTCCTCCAACGTGTCACGTTCTATAACAAATACTTTTTGACTTTGGCCATTTGTGGATCTTTTTTAATATTGAGGCAACGTCTATTCATGTTCACTAAATTAGTACATTTGTTTTTATTCTCAAATTTTAAATAACCTTAGAGCTAGTTTGAACTTTGTTGACCCAAATAAAATAAAAGATATAACGACCTTTAAAATATAAAATTAATTAAAGTAAGTGGAGACACACATATTTGATTATTTTGAGCAAAATCAGGAGTTTAGTGTTAGAAAATAGTTAGATTAACATGCTATATAGATAAATGAAATGATATAAAAACTAACCAATGGGATGATTTACTACCTGAAGATTTTATGACTTGTATAAAGAAAAAACATTAAAGTGAGTATTTACTTCCTAGTTAATAATTTGAAATTCCACCTTAATGGTAATTTTCTAAAAACACAGGGGCAAATTATAGAACGTTAATGATGCATATAATAACACCTTTTATTTTTGTGACCAACGTTATTTTCACAAATATATAAAAAATAATTTTGAAAATTTGAGTCATTAATATAATTCAGATTCGGACCCATTTTTTGTCTGAACAAAGAGAAAAAAAAAAAGACAAAAAATTTGAATTTTTGTTGTTGGTCGAAGAGAAAGAAGGGAAGAAGAACAGAGAGGATTATTCATTACTCTTTTATCTTCTTCTTCTTTCCCAAAAAGTTGCATCTTTTCGAGAAAACAAATCCGCATTAATCTCCTCAGGAGAAGAAGAAAATCTTAGGGTTTTAAAATTTCCCCAGGAAAAAATCTGTTTTTTTCTTTCTTCCTCTCCTGTTTTCCCTCTGACAAACTAACCTGAGAAGCAGAGACTCTCTGTCTTTGTCTCTTCCATTGACCTCGTAAGTTTCGCTCTCCCTCTTTCCTTTTCAATTCATTTTCTCTTCTTCGTTTCTGGGTTTGTGTAAAGATCAGGTTTTTGTTGATTTCTCGTTTAAGTCAGAATTTTTGTTTGTTCTAAAGTTTCAATTTTTATTTCCTTCTTCAAATCCATTCATGAGAAATGTATGAGGAGCCTCGAGATTGTTTTACAAATGTTGATTCGCTGAATTTCTGATTTTTAGTTTTTTTTTTTCTTTCCCAAGAAGCTCTTTCTCTGGTTCCGAGGAAGTAATGCATGGTTAACGAGGCGTGTGATTTGAGAGATTAGGTTTTATGGAAGCTTGGATTGCGTGAAATGCTTCTCAATTAAAGACTCAGCACAAGAGATTTCTGATTTATTTCTGGTGTTGGGTTTTTAGAAAGTTTTCAACTTTGATTCAGTTTTTGAGGTCTGTGATTGAGGAATGATGTTATCGGCATCGCCGAACACACTAGCGAAAAGTTCGTTAGAGGAGATGCTTGAGTCTCTTCGTCAGAAAGATGAGTGTGATCGGCCTAAAGATATGCCTCCGGCGCTTCCTTCTCGGCCTAATTCAAGAGCTCGTCTTCCTTCTGCTCGTCGTTCGCTTCCGGCCAACTTTAATGTTTCTAGTGTAATGGAAGATCAGAACGGAAGTGTTGTTTCTGTGACGCCTGCGGTGGAAGCTGAATCGGAAAGGAAAGAGGAAGGGGTGAAGAGGAAAGAGAAGGATTTGGGTGTTAAGAGGAATAGTTTTGGAAGCAAGAAAATGAGGACTGGTCTTAGGTCAGAGTCTCCGTATGCAGCAGAGAAGGAAGAGGAGGGTGTGAAGATTAGTATCGCTAAAGTTAGTTTGGTGGAGAACACGGAGGAGCATAATAAGCCTGAGTCTGAGTGGAACAATAACGTTGAGTACTTCATCAAGAAGGTAATTCTTTATTTCCTAGTGAAGTTGAGTTATTTCCAAGGGATGGGATTCGGAATGAGTCTTTAAGAGGTGACTTGAGCAGTGAGTTTTTGAACTTTGTGGTGAGAAAAGTCTAACCTGGGAGTGTTCTGTGGAAGAGGCTTAATAGATTGATTAGAATATGGGAAATGGAATATGTTTGTACTTGGTAGATAGCTTTGCTTGGAGGTGTCACAGTTGTGTTTAGTGTAGTATTAGATATGAAAAACTGAGCTCTGGAATTTCGTTTTTATTGACAACTTGTGGTTACTGTGTTTGTATTGTATTTCAGAAACTTCGAGTTTGGTGTCGGGTATCTAATGGGCAGTGGCAACTGGGGAAGATACAGTCTACTTCCGCTGATACGTCGCTTGTTATGTTGTCCACTGCAAATGTGAGTTTTCTTAACACTGTTGCACTTTCCATCTGTGATATTGAAGAGTTTCTGTAGTCTGACTTTCAGGTTTCTGTGATTTGGTGTTATCAAAGGTTGTGAAAGTGTCTACTGAAGAGCTTTTTCCTGCAAACCCAGATATATTGGAAGGTGTTGAAGATCTTATACAGCTCAGTTATCTAAATGAACCATCTGTTCTTTATAACCTTCGTGTCAGATATTTGCAAGACGTGATTTATGTGAGTTATTGAACATCATTTGGCTCATCCGATTAGTTTCTCACTCTTTGGTGCTTAATTCCTAAAGAACTTTCATGTTTTTCTTATACAGAGTAAAGCAGGACCTGTATTGATTGCGGTCAATCCATTCAAGAATGTAGAAATTTATGGAAATGATGTTATCTCAGCTTATCAGAAGAAGGTTATGGATGCTCCACATGTCTATGCTGTGGCGGATGCAGCTTATGATGAGATGATGAGAGGTGAGGAGATGCATTTATATTCACGCTTTTCGTATTTCCATGATTTGGGAAGTCCTAATCGGTCTTCCAGTGAGTATCTGCACTTACATGTTGAACCTTTCTACATGCAGAAGAGAAGAATCAGTCTCTTATAATAAGGTACGGGTCTTTGCATTCTGAATTTTGTAGACTTCTGAATGCTTTTATATATGAATATTGATCATTGATGTAATTCGCTGGTATTAACATCAACGATGAATTGATTATTATCGTTCTATAGTGGAGAAAGTGGAGCTGGGAAAACTGAGACTGCAAAATTTGCAATGCAGTACTTGGCAGCTCTCGGTGGAGGTAGCTGTGGAGTAGAGTATGAAATCCTAAAAACAACCTGCATACTCGAAGCTTTTGGAAACGCTAAAACATCAAGAAATGCTAACTCTAGCCGATTTGTGAGTTATTTTTACAAGCTTGTTTGTCCATTTTCCCCTTCCATATCTTTTCAAGTTATTATTAATGTGTTACTTGATTAGCTTGACCACCACTTTTGTAGACTGAGAAGTTATTCTATTTTAATTTAACAGAATATCTTAATTGGCACAGGGTAAACTCATAGAAATTCATTTTAGTGCAATGGGAAAGATATGTGGAGCCAAACTTGAAACTTGTAAGTATGATTTGAGCATTTATATTATTGTTTGTCATATTGTTTAGTATGCAAGCTCACTTGTTTTTATTGTCTTCTTCCCCATGTTTTGCATAACTACTCTTGCTGAATCCCCATAGTTCTGCTAGAGAAGGTACTTTTGTTTCCATTGAGAAGCTTTTTTCATTTGACTTTAACTACTTAGCATTGGTGATTAAATTGGTAGTCTTGTTTGACCAGTCAAGAGTGGTTCAGCTGTTCAATGGCGAAAGATCCTATCATATATTTTATGAGCTGTGTGCAGGTGCTTCACCGATTCTTAAAGGTAACATTCGAAACTTTAATACCCAATTCTTAAGTATGGCCACATATAACATTCTTTAGACGTGTCCTTACTGAAGTAGAATACAGTCACACATCTAATCCTGATTAGTTTCTATTTTGGATAACTACTATATCTATGGTTTTATTTGTAGAGAGATTGAAGCTTAAAACAGCAAGTGAGTATACCTACCTGAGCCAGAGTGATTGCTTGACCATTGCCGGTGTTGATGATGCTCAGAAATTTCACAAACTACTGGTAATTGTTTTATCTTTTCCAGTCTGTTTCCATTGTCAAATTTTTGTTCTCTCTCTTTTTTTTTTTTTTTTTTTTCTCACAACCATATCTGTATATATGCAGGAAGCTTTTGACATTGTTCAAATCCCTAAAGAGCATCAAGAGAGGGCATTTGCATTGCTTGCAGCAGTGTTGTGGCTAGGAAATGTATCTTTTCGAGTTACTGACAACGAAAATCATGTGGAGGTGGTAGCGGATGAAGGTAGAATCTACTGTCTTAATTTTACAAAAACTATAACGTCGTGATGTTTGCTTACCAATTGGCTGTTATTTCTTACAGCTGTCGCCAATGCCGCTATGTTAATGGGCTGCAACACAGAAGAGCTTATGGTGGTTTTGTCCACCCGTAAACTTCAAGCTGGTACGGATTGTATTGCTAAAAAACTGACATTGCGGCAGGTAATGTTTAATAGTGTCATCGTTCTTGCTACTTGTTTTCATATACATCGATCATTAGGTGATGTATGAGTTGCTGAACCGTTTTCACTTACAGGCAACTGACATGAGGGATGGAATAGCAAAATTTATTTATGCAAACCTATTTGACTGGCTTGTTGAGCAAATAAACATTGCATTGGAAGTCGGTAAATCACGTACAGGAAGATCTATAAGCATCCTTGATATATATGGGTTTGAATCATTTAAGGTTAGTAGTACCCATATCTGCTCTAGATTTTTACTAATCTCTTTTCTCATTGAATCCTGCGATGATGATTTGTTTATCCTTGGTTTCAGAATAACAGCTTTGAACAATTCTGTATAAACTACGCAAATGAAAGATTGCAGCAACACTTCAACCGGCATTTATTTAAACTTGAACAAGAGGTGGTTTTTCTTTGTGTAAATGAAATACTAAATGCGTGCTTTTTGCGTTGCTGCTTCATTAAACATTATTTTCTCTGCTCAGGAATATGAAGAAGATGGAATTGATTGGACTAAGGTCGAATTTGTAGACAATCAAGAGTGCTTAGATCTAATTGAGAAGGTAATTAATGGCCTGCCACAGTTTGTATTCGTTGTCTTATAAGGACCTTCTGACATTATTTTAAAGTAATATCTTGCATATGTTTGCTTGTGCAGAAACCAATTGGTTTGTTGTCTCTACTAGACGAGGAATCAAATTTTCCAAAAGCAACTGATTTGACCTTTGCCAACAAGCTCAAGCAACATTTGAAGACCAACTCTTGCTTCAAAGGAGAGAGAGGTCGAGCCTTCAGAGTTAATCATTATGCTGGAGAGGTCAGTTGATTCCTTTAGCTCAAAAGCCAGACTCTGCATACTGATTAGGTTTTATACGGAACTGATTTTGTGCAACTTTTCGTGTACTTATGGCGGTTTTGTTGGAATGATGATTTTGTTTACAGGTTCTCTATGATACAAATGGCTTTTTGGAGAAGAACAGGGATCCGTTACCTGCTGATCTTATCAATCTTTTATCATCATGCGACTGCCAGTTGCTGAAATTGTTTTCAACTAAAATGCGTGGCAAATCGCAAAAGCCACTTATGTTATCGGACTCCACGAACCAAACTGTTGGAACAAAGTTCAAGGTAAAGAAGCTTGAATCCTGCTGTTTTGAATAAGTTGCAATCTTCCGCGTGTCATATTGCATATCTCATGTTAAATTATCTCTACAGGGTCAACTTTTCAAATTGATGAACAAGTTAGAGAACACAAGTCCTCACTTCATTCGATGCATAAAGCCGAATTCAAAGCAGCTTCCCAGAGTTTATGAAGAGGATCTTGTCTTACAACAGCTTAGATGTTGTGGCGTGTTGGAAGTTGTTAGAATATCAAGATCTGGATATCCTACTCGTTTGACACATCAAGAGTTTGCAGGAAGATATGGTTTCTTATTGTCAGACAAAAAGGTCGCTCAGGATCCTCTGAGCGTATCAATTGCTGTTCTGAAACAATATGACGTTCATCCTGAAATGTATCAAGTGGGTTACACAAAATTGTACCTCCGAACTGGACAAGTAAGCGATTCTTTAAGCAGAGATTTAGAGGCTTTTTCCTGATGTTGTCGATACAATTCTTATGTACTCTTCTTCAAATTTTCATAGATTGGGATCTTTGAGGATCGGAGGAAAAAGGTTCTTCAAGGCATAGTGGGCTTACAAAAGCATTTCCGTGGTCACTTGTCTCGTGCATACTTCCAAAATATGCGGAAAGTAACATTGGTTCTTCAGTCATATATACGAGGTGAAAATGCCCGAAGATTGTTTGACACTGAAGCAAAATTCCATGCGGATTCTGTTTCTGAAGCAAGCACAGATGAGTTGAGTGCAGTCATACACTTGCAATCTGGTAAGCCGCACTATCTTCTTTGGTAAACTAAAGATTTTGGATAGTGTTTTTGAGGCTCATCATCATTTTTCTTTGTTGCAGCGGTTCGTGGATGGTTGGCTCGCAAACATTTCAATAGTATGCAAAGACAAAAAGAACTACGCAATGTGGCGACAAAATCAAAGAGGAAAGCTGGCAGGAGGATTTCAGAAGACAAGGTACTTGCTATCAACATGAAGATTGTCTATGTCTGAATTATATTATTATTACACTTTTAACTTTCTCTCCTTTCCAATTCAGGATATTCCTCTGGAGCAGCCACAAGTTCAACCAACATCTATGTCTGATCTCCAGAAACGGATTTTGAAATCTGAAGCAGCTTTATCGCAGAAGGAAGAAGAAAACACAGCTTTGAGAGAGCAGTTGAGGCAATTTGAGGAGAGATGGTCAGAGTATGATATAAAGATGAAGTCAATGGAGGAAACATGGCAAAAGCAAATGTCATCATTGCAGGTCAAATGTTTACCTGGTTATGAAAGTCCATTCACTTACTGCATCAGCAAAGTTTTCTGAAATGTTTTTGCATCATGTCTTTTTGCAGATGAGTCTTGCCGCCGCTAGAAAGAGTCTAGCTGCAGAGAGCATTACGGGTCAAGCAGGAGGAAGACAAGACACATCGATATCACCTTTCGGTTATGACTCAGAGGACACGATGTCTACTGGAACTCCGGGAGTAAGAACTCCTACTAATAAGTTCACAAACGGAAACACTCCTGAACTCAGAATCAGAGAGCTCAACGGAAGTTTGAATGCGGTTAATCATCTTGCAAGAGAGTTTGACCAAAGGAGACTCAATTTCGATGAAGATGCAAGAGCTATTGTGGAGGTGAAGCTCGGACCTCAGGCAACTCCAAACGGGCAGCAACAGCAACATCCAGAAGATGAATTTAGGAGACTGAAGCTAAGATTTGAGACATGGAAGAAAGATTACAAAGCTAGATTAAGAGATACTAAAGCAAGACTCCATAGAGTAGATGGTGATAAAGGTCGTCACCGGAAATGGTGGGGAAAAAGAGGCTAGGGGTCTTATTACTTATTAGTGTGTGTGGAATCTTCATCCACTTAGCTTTGTATTAGTATCACGATCCCAAAATGTTAGATTAAGAGCATTGTAGATTTAGCTGTGAGAGACATGTATTTTTGAGACTTCTTCTGTGCATAGCAAATAGAAGATTTGTAATTTGAGAGGAACAAGAAAGGTTATGTTCATATCATTACAAGAATCACATCAAGACTTGAAAATTTAAGCTCCAGGTGCAAACTTAGTTGCGAAAGCCCACGCATTGTTAGCAACAGGGTTGTCAAGATGGTCAAGGAGATTCTCCAAAGGACCTTTTCCAGTAACAATGGCTTGAACAAAGAAGCCAAACATAGAGAACATAGCCAATCTTCCGTTCTTGATCTCTTTCACCTTAAGCTCAGCAAAAGTAACTGGATCATCAGCGAGACCCAACGGGTCAAAGTATTGCCCACCGGGGTACAAGTCGTTGCCTTCGCCAACACCATCAAGACCGTTGATGCGGAAACCTTCAACCAAACCCATGAGGATGACTTGGAAGCCAAGGACGGCTAAAATGCTCTGAGCATGGACTAGGTTTGGGTTGCCTAAGTAGTCCAAACCGCCTTCGGAGAAGATTTGTGAACCGGCTTTGAACCAGACTGGTTCTTTGAAGTCCACACGGACCCACTTTTGAAGAACTTCAGGGGTTATGCAACCAAAAGCTCCCAACATTGCCCATCTCCCATGGATCACCTGCAAATGATGATTAGTTATTTACTCTGTTTTTACATTGAGTGAGTGAGATTTAGAGACTAACCTCAAGAGCTCTGTTTTTGGCAAAGGCTTCAGGGTCTGCGGATAAACCGGCGGTGTCCCAACCATAATCGCCAGGGAATTCTCCGGTGAGGTAAGACGGAGTTTGAACGGAAAAGGGTCCTAAGTACTTCACTCTGTCAGGTCCATACCAAAGATCATTTCCCTTCACATAGACATTTTACGTGAAAGTCAGACACAAACTCAAGAAGAAAGATGAAACACCTTTAATATGACGAGATTAAGACCAAAAAGAAAACAGACCATAGTGTACTTGGGAGATCCGAGAGAGACAACATCACGAAGGGGGTTAAAGCTTGAGGCTTTAGTCTGGCCAAGGAATGTTGTTGGGGTAAGAACACTGCTTGAGCTCGTGAATGTTGATGCCATTGTCTCTCTCGGCTTGAGCTTTTCTTTTTTGCTTAGTGTTGTTGTTCTTCTTGTTTTGCTGTTTGGTGAAAGTATTGGTCTCAGGGACTTTGACTTTTATGTTAGTATTTTGTGGATGAGAAGAGAGGTGGGAGAATCAGAGATGGGATATAGATAGAGAGTGAGATGTTGGGATTAGCCAATCAGGAAACAGCTTTGGATTTGAAGTATCTCTAATTCCATCTCTTTTTTATCCATATTTCTTTTCTGGTTGCCCATTTAAGTTTTTTACTCTTTATTTTATAATGTTTTATTTTTTTTCCTATAAACTATGATTTAGATGTAAAATGTAATATTAGTTAAATTATTCGAATTTCCAATATTAATTAGATTGTCCCAAATTATTTGAATTTCAAATGTAAAATTAGGGATTAAATTATTGGCTAAGTAACTTGTTGGTTACTACAGTTTTAGACTTCTTACTGACGTTAATCATATTGCCTCATTCATCAACAACGTAACCTTAAAAAGAGCAAGAAAAAAAAACACTACAAAATTCTCTGTACATCATCTCACAGAACTCTTGTTAGTACTAATTTCTCTTCTTCAGAAGTTGTTCCGCTTGAGAGGTCGCTAGAAAATAACAGAAAAATGAAGCTTCGTTGTGATGTCAGAGATTGGGGTTTGATATGTATTTATCTTCTTAGAGCTCCATAGTTCCTTGTAACCTGCATATTCAAATTGTACTATTAAGTGAGCTTTGATCTCAAATGGTTAACAACAACTTACTAAAACCTGCTAATAAGCAGCGAAAGAAGGGAAAATAGATGTGATTAACAAACCCGAGGCTGAGATTTGTTAAGCTTCTTTTCTCTGTCTTCATCATCTTCGTCCTCGTCATCGTCTTTGCTACTGAGTAGCCTATTAAGTGAAGAAGAGCTTTCGTTTTTTCTACCACGTTTTGAAGTCCCAGAACCTCTACCTCTGCCTCTCTTAGTAGTAGCTGGTCTTTTACGTCCTTTGCCTTTAGTGCTCTCATCGTCCTCCTTTAGTGGATATCAAACAAGAATCAGGAAAAGTAAAAACGCAAAATTTACTTCAAATAGAGAAATAAGAATGCCAAAAGTTATATGTTGTCAAGTTTTTACATGGGCTTTCTTATGGTAGTGAACAAATGAATAACAGTGTAAGGAATAGTCCATACCGAACTGCTGTCAGGTTTGTTAAAATCTTCAGGCTCGACTTCTTCGCTTGAAGGAGAATCTACATCATCTTCTCCAATGGTGGAAGCACTTTTGAAGGCAGCTGAAGCAGCAGCCGAAGCAGATCTATGAAAGACAAATTAGGGACATAACATTAGCTAGCTAGTGATGCCAATCATTTCCTTGCACGTCCGTGAATCCTACCCTAAACTGGTTAAATGTGCTGTCAAAAAGTTACCTTTGAGACTGGCGGAAACCAAGAGAACTATCAAGAGTGGTTTGCTTCATCGCACTTGAGGCCTTACCACGGCCTCGTCCTCTGGTTGGGGCTTTAGCTCTACCACGAGTTGTATTAGCAGTGGATGAACCTCTTCGTCCTCTAGTGGGAGGAGCTAAACCAGACATCTGAGTTGTGTCTTCATCATCACTGAACGAAGCATTCGCGATGCCACTGCTTCCTTTTGTCAAATTCTGTACCAATCTCAGGTAGAAAATAGCACTGTGAGAAACCAACGGAAGGACAGAGGCAAGGAAAATCTAAAAAAGAGAATTTAAACCTCTGAAGTCAATCCAGTGGATAAAAACTGTGAGGAACCAGTGGGTCGAGTGGACCTATCTTTCAAGCGTTCCTGCACGAACAATAATGCAAGTGAGATCAATATTCTGCTGGTTCTCATAATCTGCGGCAGAACTAACTGAATCTATATCTTCTTGCCTCTAAGCACTCTCCCACTTTAAGAATCAAGTCATCTTCCTCAAATTTCTTGGCATCTGAATCCTTTGCAAGTTTACCCTGTACAAAAAGAGGGAAGAGATAAATCATAAAAGCAATAACAAGGACGTGCTACGAAATAAAAATAATATCCTATGCAGAACTTTGTATTGAATGGTGAAGTAAAAAATAGTACATACACGAGTCTCTTGAAGATTGTACTGAACGCATGAGTAGAAGGCTAGTTTATCATCCTTGTTCACAAAATTGTGAAGAGCAACATCCAGATCGTTAACTGGAAGGATCTCCATTTTCTGCGGAAGAAAATAGAATGATCATCCCATAGTGTACTCATGCCCATTTGGTAACTACCCAAGTCTATATCATTCTGTGGCAAAGTTCTACAGGGGTTGACGATAATAACACAATCATAAGGAAAGAAGGTTGCAGGATGTACCAGGTTGCTTTCAGCTACTAAAGCTTCTATATTCTGCTGGTTCAGTTCTTCTGGACGAAGCCGCTCAGAATCATCGATGTTGGCTGTGAAATGGAAGATTGAAATATATCATAACTGGATCACTGGACAACCATCAGGACATGCATCATTGCCATTCAATTCACTAGACAAAAAAATTATCAAAATGGCAAATTTCCAATATATACTAACTAGAGATAATCCATAAGATTCGCAAAATTTTGATGCTATAGGTTACACACGAAGAAACATGAACTATAACAAGAAAAGTGGAACAGAAAGAAAATTAACACTCAATACATCAATATCAAGCTCCACACAACAGAAAGTTAGTAGTCATGATATATATGACGAGAATTATAATACCGACAATAAAACAACAAAGGAGGTTATCATAGGCCCATATTGTTCTACATTACTATATCTCAGATACACTACTTAACCGTAATTTTTGCCAGATAAGCTATTACAAGTTAGAGTAAAAGCACGTGCATCAATCTAATCCAAACAAAATTGTATAAATTACTAGTACACCAATGCCCTTACCTTCGCTCCGACCCTTCTTAGAAGCCTTGGAAAATATCAAAATGTCCTGGGGATTTGCAACCTGTAAGTGTTTGGGACTTTGTCATTAGTTAGCCAACATTCAAAGAAGTATGGTGACCATCATGTTACAGTAACTAATTTCTAGGTACCTTTCCCACATATTTCTGTCCAAATCTTTGAGGATTTATCGTCATAAATCCAGAATAATCTACCTGAAAGATGAAGCAGATCTTAGTCTTTTGTCAGTCATTTAATATTCTTAATAACAATTATCTGTTTGTGGCTATGGGTGTGCATGCATCAAACTGGCAAAGCCTAGCCTCTAGAGTTGGGTTAGAAAATAAAGGTTTAATTATATGAGTGTTGCTAGAATTTGCAGCAGTTTGAAGAAAACTTGGAAACAAGTTACCTTGATTCGAACCAATGGGAGTTTGATCTCTGATCTGTTAACAGCTTTTTTGCTAGCTTTCTCTATTAGATTTCTGACCTAACAATTTTGTAGATATTAGTAGAGACATTCAGTGACTGGTTATTCAAAAAGGGCAGGAGAAAAGATATCCACATGAACTATGAGAAGAGGGAATAGGTACCACTTTATCCAAGTGTTCCAGAATTGAGTTTTGATCATTGGGATCAATATCACTTTCATCCTTTAAAACAATCTGCACTTTGAAAATATGTAAGCAAAGAAGTCTGCCACCACCATAACATATTAAGGAAAAGTAAACTTTACCTCTGTATACTCAAAAGGCCTCACAGATGTCAAAGGTATCTTCGTAGGACGATATTGATTTCCCTGTAAGTCATATATTTTAAGTCACTCAAGCTTACATGCTTGATTGAAAAGGAGGAAAAAAGACCAGAAAATGAAGTACGAATAAAGTGAAGATGAAATTTCAGATTGTTTGCTGAAGAACCTTGATTTCTAAGAGAAGAACATGTTTTGGCTTCGATTCCCCATCAATAAGTGATGTTGCCACAGAAGATCCTGGTTGTGTGATGTGGAAGCCCATTCCAGATACCTCCTTCAAAAGTTTAATAGCTTTTAGCTCAAAGAGGCAAGTAACATTGTGGCTCACTCTTATTTAAATGCAATAACTCCAAAAATCAAATTTTTCATGGACCTGGGGGTCGATTAGGCATTCATGCTCATGGCCCCACACAATGAAGTCGAGGAAACGTGGAAGAAAGTGCTCACTTATTGCATTTTTGGGGTTTGATTTCACCCTGCAAGTCATATGAATACAGTATCAAATTTTCTGATACAGAATGAGTAAGAAAACGATCTAAAAGATGTTATAGCAATGGAATCAACCTATTTTGATGAAGCACCAGAATGTTGAACCAGTCAGAAACATCACATCCTTCTTGAACTTCAGGCCTCATCCATTGGACAGCATGTGGGGTCTGTGAAACCAATAAATATTAACACAATTAACAATTGTATAGCAAAAGGTGAGGGTCCTCTGGATTACCTGAAACATTCTATTGAGACGTTCATCCCTGATGTTTCCTAAACCATAGAGAGCCACGGTTGTTGAGCCCTAAACATTAATTTGATTAAATGATAGTCCAAGAAGTCAGGGGGAGCCAGGTGTCTAGGTTAGAAATTCTTTACACCAACCTTCTTCATAAGTATAGGGTAGAGAGTAATCTGGCCAACACCAGAACCACCAAGAACCATCTTTCCAAAATAGTTCACAAGGTTGCATGCGGAAAGAATATCAATTGCAGAAAGATTGTCCTGTAGCCATAAGAGACATAGAACAAAAACACAATAAAATACCTATTCACTAACTAATCCAGTTCTATATACCTATTCAAATGAGTTTGCATAACAAGAGCATGCAGATGTAAGTGATGTACCACTCCGGCTGGATCATCATGGTTTCCATGAATACTGAACACGGGCAAGCCTACATTGAAGTGTGGATCCTCGTAATTGACTTGACCAAACCTGTAGCCAGAAAATAATGTCAAGGGATTAATAAGAATACGTAGATCTATACACGAATTTGAGCCAATTTGCCAATTAATTAGTTCAGTTGAAATTATTTCCTGTTATGATTAGATTAATAGCAGAAAGGATAGAGTCTCACGCATTCTGAAAATTTACTGTCTGGTCGCTGACTACTTGAAACTGCACTGGTTTATCATTCAGACAGTGGCGACGAAGAATTTCAATGGCTTTAACTAACGTAGTTCTAGAGGGTTTATTCTCATGAAAAAGATCACCTCCGAGGAGTAAGAAGTCCACCTGTTTCAAAAGAGTGAAAAAAGAAGATATGAAACTTTCTGAGAATTCTTCCTCGCAATTGGTTGAATTTTTGTTAAAATTAGGTAGAACACTGTTTACTACTCATAATATTGGGAGAAGATTTTTATTTAAGATAATATGTTAGATGATTCAAACGCAAGATAATACTGGCAAGGGATAGATACTGAATACCAGACCTGTTTCTCCTCAGCTATAGAACATATCTCTTCGAAAGCCTTAAATGAATCATGCCGCCTAATTTCATCCTTCTCCATGTAGCCCAAGTGGCAATCAGTTGCAACAAGTACTCGAAGTGTATCACTAAAATCCTCCCTGTCAAGTTTTACAATCATACACTGACACTCATAAGTTTTTCAAAAAACAAAATGAAAAAAAAAAATTGTTCATTTCAATAAAGCTTTAGACATCTAGTTTTCCTATAGTCAGTATCCATTAATACACAGCTGGCGCAGCATATATATCAGAGTTAAACATGTATAAATATATCCATGAAAGAGTGTAAAGACAAATCCAAAAGCTGACCTAGACATGATGCCAAGTGTTTGCAGCTCAGTAAGTAAACCTGAAAAAGACCAAAACGAAAAATTTACATGATCTCATACTAAGAAAAGTAATCTCAGATAAGAATCAAGCACATATCTTTGATTGAATCCATTCAGCCTTTATTACTAAAACATACTGAAAAAAAGCTAAAACCCTAAAGAATGTGGATTTGATAAACCAAAATCGTCATTTAGTTCCTAAAAACAACAGAAATCAGGTCTGAAATTGATTCTATGAATAGAAAACCTAAGTAACAAAATCAAAACCCGAGGATCAAAATCACTCGGATTTGAAAGCGAAAATGTACTTCAAAGTTGGCTAGAAAATTAGAAATTAAACAGTTTCAATACTATAAAATGAAGCTCCACTAAAGGATTTCTCCTAAATCCGAAAGCCACTAACCAAATTTAATCACTAGGACTGTTTCGAGAAATTTCTTTAGTTCTCGCATTTTCTCAGCTGTGTGGAAAATAGAACCCTAACCTGGTATTCAAACGGATTAAAGTGAACCGACGGAGCTCCGGTGACCGGAAATAGAGAGAATCCGACGGAGGTAAGCGAGACTATGATTAGGAGAGACAGGCGCGGGGAATTTCAAAGCGAGAGGCGACAGAGAGAGAGTGAATGACCAAAAATTTAGGGAGACGAAAGTTCTAAAGGAATATATATTTACATGTATGGTCCCTCTTTTAGTTTCGTTTTGTCTTAATATACCCAAACTTTAAAATGTTATACGGTTTGATTATTCATGAAAATCAAACGGTTCATAATTGGTTTGGTTCTGGTTTTTTCCAACTCGAGGCCACTATAAATGCTTCACCCAATCTTAAAAATGGGCTTAAGGCCTCGGCCCATTTTATTTTATTTTGCTTTTATATATTATTAATATCATGATAAATAGAGGGAAAATAACTAAAATAATTCAGGAAATATGCCAAAGAGAATAACAGCGAATATGTATAGAGAAACGGTCTAAAAACAATTTGATATAATAATAATGAAAGAGAGATAAAAGAGTGAGAAGATGGAATATGAGGTGGGGAGAGGTTAGAGAGAGTGATGGTTAGAATTGCCATATGTAAGAGATGTACTTATTCTAAGAAATGACAAATTACTATGTTGGAGTTTAGTGAACAAAGAAGCTCAAAATACTTTTATTACATAACAACCCAACAAAAATGAACATTTCATGTGACTCATGCCAAACACATATCTTCTATCTTCCACTTTTTTCTATTATATAATTCGTTTTTATATGCTGAATTAATAAACTCCATGTGCTTAAGAATATATGAAATAAGTATACTGTTTACTGAAGTTTTTGTGTGTCGCTAAAATTCATTACGTCACTCACATATCCAAATTATCATGCATGAATCCAAATCAAGCATGCATACAGATTAACCCTATTTGGTCTTGTTGTCTACGAGTTGGTAAAAACCAGTCCTAAATTTATCGCTTTCTCATTTGATTATATTATATGAGCACCTATTTCTTCTCGAAAAAATTGCGTCTATCTAATGAATACAATGTCTAGTGTTTTGTTTTAACAGTGTTATGTTCACTGTTGAAACCGTTATTCTATTCAAGTTAATGTATCGGTAAAAGTATATATACACATGTATATAGTGGTTTATTCTTCAATTAATAAATATTGCACATCTCTTAGATACAATTAGCTTATATGGTACAATTTCAGTTTTCTGTTAGTATTTTTGTTTCAGCTGTTTTTTTTTTTACTAATTTAACGGGATCAATAATGATGATATCATACATTATTGAATCGACAAGGATCACATTCAACATCTAGATGTTTGTTTGCTTCTTATATTATATATATGGTACAAAAAGCTCTGAAAAAAAAAATAAGAAGAAAAAAGAGTTCAAAATCCTTAAGGAAAAAAATTCCTTCGATGGCGAAAGAAAATAACAAAACGTATTATCAAGAAAAACAAAAGTACCAAAACTTGTTTCCTTTTTTTTCTTAAAAAAAGACTCTCTCTCTATTTATTTGCTTCGAACGTATCTACGATTCTACGAATGAGACCAAACTATTCAAACTCATTATGCTTTTACGTTTGTCAAATTACATGAACACCCCTTAGCCTCAAGTTTTGACTGGGATACCAAAAAAAAACTAAACACTGACTTTTAACTTTCATTATTTGTAGAAATGATTATAGAAGAAACAAAAGGACTCATTTGTATTTCAAGAAGTTGTTTTTAGTGTTTAATCAAATACTACTGGCATTAGTGTTCATTTTGTTTTTAGCTAGGTGTTCTTTTTTCCCTTGCAAACTCTATATTAAAGATAGTGTTTTAGGCATTTCCTAACATATAGAAAGACTACAACTGTTCTTTGTCTTTACATTTCTTTTGTATTCATAACTTAGAATGATCCTTCACTTTCCATGTTTGGTACATGAATGTTACATGTTTGTGCTTATAATTGCTGGTCGTTGCTACTAATCAATTACTTTCAATCGTATAATAATTCTTCTTCAACATACTAAACTCCTAATTATATAGTTTCTTATTAGTATAACAAAAACTCGCAAGGGTATAATGGTAATTTGAATAGCACTATGTCATTTCTTTTACATTTTTAGAAAATTCTTCTTCATAATTAAGACAACGTTCATCTCCAAGATTTCTCTCCATTGTCGACCTTCACAAAATAACTATCTCTCTCTGTGTTGCATGCGTTAGTACTTTCAATGGCCACAGAACAAGAATTCACACGCGCATCACGCTTCTCACGTGACTCAAGCAGCGTTGGATATTACTCAGAAGAAGATAACACGGAGGAGGAAGATGAAGAAGAAGAAGAGATGGAAGAAATCGAAGAAGAGGAGGAAGAAGAGGAAGAAGAAGACCCACGTATAGGGCTCACGTGCGGAGGAAGAAGAAACGGGTCAAGTAATAACAACAAATGGATGATGTTGGGTCGAATACTTGACCCGAGATCCAAATGGGTTCGAGAATGGAACAAAGTCTTTCTCCTTGTATGCGCAACGGGTCTATTCGTAGACCCACTTTTTCTCTATACCCTATCAGTGAGCGACACGTGTATGTGTCTCCTCGTCGACGGTTGGCTTGCTCTTACCGTCACTGCCTTACGCTCCATGACCGATCTTTTGCACCTTTGGAACATTTGGATTCAGTTCAAGATTGCTCGCCGGTGGCCTTATCCCGGCGGAGATAGCGACGGCGATACCAACAAAGGAGGAGGGACACGTGGCTCTACGAGGGTTGCTCCACCTTACGTTAAGAAGAATGGGTTCTTCTTCGATCTCTTCGTCATATTACCATTACCTCAGGTTAGTAATTAACCAATATTTTAATATTCCTATTTTAAAGAAAACTGATTTAATTGTTTTGAAGTGTCTTTTATATTAGATGTAATCATTCGTATGAGCTTCTATCTTAATTTCTTCCTAGACTACAGAACAATCCATGGAGAAAATTTCAAAATTTATACCAAAAAAAGAAACTCATCGTGCAAAACTATGTGAAGTTTTGGATTAGTTAAAATATTGCTTACTTATTATATAGTTATAATATGCCAAAATTAGATGTAGATCAAGTGGTTGTACTGAGATGGTTCCATTATATTAGTCGAGGCAGATTTTTCATTTTATATGCACACATAACACATTTAAATGTTCCAAAGTTTACTATCATTTAGATAGTGACTAAACTTCAAATAAGATTACAACTACTAATACTGTTTAAAGGCATAATCATAGTAATCAAATCTTAGTACAAATCTAAAATTGAGTAATCTAGAAAAAAAATTATAACTAAATAATTATATGGTCTGAAAGAACTCTCACTTAGTCTGACCTAATCATGTTCGTGTGTGGACCAAAAATAATACAGTTCATTCGTTTTCAGTTATCTATTCGTATTGTACATTTTTGTTTTCTTGTTACAATTATTTAATTAAAAGTTATGAATAAATATTGTGAGCAGGTGGTGTTGTGGGTAGTGATACCTTCTCTTCTAAAGAGAGGCTCTGTGACTTTAGTGGTGTCAGTTTTGCTTGTAACATTCCTCTTCCAATATCTACCGAAAATATATCACTCAATCCGCCATCTCCGCCGCAATGCTACTCTCTCGGGTTACATCTTCGGCACCGTTTGGTGGGGCATTGCACTCAACATGATCGCTTATTTCGTCGCGGCTCATGTAAGTTATTTGATAAACTGTTTTGTATTGCTTAACATATTGGTAAATACAAAATTTCAATAGCTATGTCAATAGCTACTGTAAAAAAACTCTAGTTAGATGCTTTTAATGCTTCATTTCTTGTGTGGAAAGTTTTAGAAAAGTTAATTCAATGAGAAAGTGTTGATTTTCAGGTGCCAAATAATTATATTTTATAAGGTTTTGATTGTAAGATTATTTAAGATATCATACCTAAAATATTTTCACATGGACCTTTTCCATTGCTGTGGGAGTCTTTTAAAAGAAAAGAATACATCAGAAAATGCCAAAATAAGAATAGATTTGTTAGGAGGAAGGTATGATTCTTTCCATCACAAAGTCGCAATCAAATTATTTGATGAAACTAAACACAACGTGCCTTGGTTTTACGTATGATTAATTTACGAAAGTCTTAAGTTGTAATTATTAAATATGCAATCATTAGCTTCTTGTTTTCAAATACTATAAATTTAACGGTTCATTTTTATTTTCCCTCAATGACTCATCAACTTTGACTTAACATCATACGAGAATTTAATCAATCATTAACCGTACAACAAATGCAATCAATTATAAATTTATAATACAAATCCAAAATCTATTAATCTGCCAAAATTATGTGTTACTAGCTATTAATTATGAACTACAGGCGGCAGGAGCGTGTTGGTACTTGTTAGGAGTTCAAAGGTCAGCGAAATGTCTTAAGGAACAATGTGAAAACACGATAGGATGCGACTTAAGGATGTTGTCATGTAAGGAACCGGTGTACTATGGAACGACCGTGATGGTCCTTGACAGAGCTAGACTTGCTTGGGCACAAAACCATCAAGCTCGATCTGTTTGCTTAGATATTAACACCAATTACACATATGGTGCTTATCAATGGACCATTCAACTTGTGAGCAGTGAGAGTCGGTTGGAGAAAATCCTTTTTCCTATCTTTTGGGGTCTCATGACTCTCAGGTATCTCACATCCTAATCACTATAATTATTTGATTTTTCAATCAGGCTTGGTGCGAGTTTATATGTGATCATACCAATTCACCCCATGAGACAAAACTAAAGAAATCAAATCAAATAAATTATGCTTTAGTTCATCATTTACATATATGTGTATATACATAATTTCACCAATAAAATGATTAATGTAAAAAAGAAAAGTTTGCATAATCTTTTCTTATCTGTATAATTAATCAGCACATTTGGGAATTTGGAGAGCACAACAGAATGGTCGGAGGTTGTCTTCAATATCATAGTTCTAACAAGTGGTCTTCTTCTCGTTACCATGTTGATTGGTAACATCAAGGTATATAGATCTTACATTTTCATAATTTTGATAAATAACATGATAATCAAGTTAAAGATTTCTAATTTGTTTCTAAAACGAAGGTATTTCTGCACGCTACAACTTCAAAGAAGCAAGCAATGCACTTGAAAATGAGGAACATAGAGTGGTGGATGAAGAAGAGACATTTGCCAATAGGGTTTAGACAGCGAGTCCGCAACTATGAGCGGCAAAGATGGGCTGCTATGCGCGGTGTAGACGAGTGTGAAATGGTTCAGAACCTTCCAGAAGGTCTTAGGAGAGACATCAAGTACCACCTCTGTCTAGACTTAGTCCGGCAGGTCAGATTGATCGTCATGATTTATTATCGATTAAAGAAAAAAGGAAGATTAATTATAACGATGAAATTAGTTAATGGTGATTAAAGTGGATGAGTACTACAGGTTCCATTGTTTCAGCATATGGATGATTTGGTGCTTGAGAATATATGCGACCGTGTGAAGTCTCTCATTTTCACCAAAGGAGAAACAGTAAGTATCTTCAAACCAATTTAGGGGACGTAAACAAATTAATATATATACCAAAATCTTATTAAAAACTGAAATTACAATTCGTTTGTAAAGTATGCTTCTTCATATACAAAATAAAAAATTGTAACCGGTTTCAAAACCATCATAAAGCCTTTGATTGTTAGCGTGAGATCCAAGAAACTGTTAACGTCAACAATGAAGGCAAAGTAATGAAATCTTTGAAAATGCAGATTCAGAAAGAAGGAGATGCAGTACAGAGAATGTTATTCGTAGTGAGAGGTCATCTTCAAAGCAGTCAGTTACTAAGAGACGGTGTCAAGAGCTGTTGCATGTTAGGTCCGGGAAATTTCAGCGGCGACGAGCTTCTCTCGTGGTGTCTCCGACGACCCTTCGTGGAGAGGCTACCGCCTTCTTCTTCAACGCTTGTAACACTCGAGACCACCGAAGCGTTTGGCCTCGACGCCGAAGACGTTAAGTACGTGACGCAGCATTTTCGTTACACTTTTGTTAACGAGAAAGTCAAACGTAGTGCTCGCTATTATTCTCCCGGATGGCGGACTTGGGCCGCGGTTGCGGTTCAGCTAGCTTGGCGAAGGTACGTCTCATTTATTGACTTTTAATCTCACTCATTGATATCAGTTTATAGAAGAAGAAAAAAAAAGTTGTTTAATGGATAGAAGAATAATCTTGTTTCACACATTCCTCCTGAATATATCATATGGAAATTTTCTTTTAAATTTGTTTAAAATTCATAATTATGTTCTCTTCATATATCATATGCATTTCTTGATTATGTAAATAGTTATTAATTATAATCAACATGACAGGTACAAGCATAGGCTAACGTTGACATCACTGTCGTTCATAAGGCCGAGAAGACCATTGTCAAGATGTGCGTCCTTAGGAGAAGACAAATTGAGGCTCTATGCAGCAATATTAACCTCTCCTAAACCCAATCCCGACGATTTTGATGATTATTGATTGAACTATTTTTTTGTTACGTTTGATATACCTCAATTCTGGAACACTTAAGTGGTAACTATTTCCTCTTCTCATAGTTCATGTGGATATTTTTTTCTCCTGCCGCCTTTTTATTTAGGTTTAACAAGTCATTAATGCCTCTACTAATATCTACAAAATTGTTAGGTCACAAGTCTAATAGAGAAAGCCAGTAAAAATACTGTTAACAGATAAGAGATCAAGCTCCCATTGGTTCGAATGAAGGTAATTTTTTTCCAAGTTCACTTCACACTGCTGCAAATTCTAGCAGCACTCATATAATCAAACCTTTAATTATTTTCTAATTCACAACTAGAGGATAGTCTCTCAGCTTGGTGATGAATTGCTTGACTCCCTAATAGTAAAGCATATTTTTCACGAACCTTATACTAATCATCTTAATCAGGAACAATAACAACTGCACAAAGGCAAATAGAAGCAAAATGTAACGAAACAACATTTTAAGTCAATAGCTTGTGCTTTTCACACTCCATCATCAGTGAGTCAACTCAAGGCTTTGATGATTCATAATTATATTGTGAACGCATAACTCATTCTCAATTCGAAATTACTTGAGGTGGAATGTGGAAAGGGGCCGAGAGTTTAGTAAATATGGTCTTTTAGAGAAAAATCCTAAATTTGGTAATTCTCTCCACCTAAAACCCTCTGTTATTAATGGAAGAATTGGTTTTTCATTTTTGGTCTCACCACGTTTTTTGGTCGGACCCAAATTTTCATTTTTCTTAATATAAATTATTCCGAATTATTTGTTCCCCAATTAATGAACTTGCCCACCAAGTTTTTGTCTTTTTACATAATCGTTGTTGTTTTTCTTTTCTTGGATATTCACGAATTTTTAGTTGTGAAGTGGAAACAAATCTTGCTAAAAGAATATGACGACGTGTCACCTAACACTTTATTCGTTCCTAAAGCAACAAAACCTCAAACAAATTACAGCTTTTGCTCTGTCTACCAAAATAAAAAAAATTACAGCTTTTGCCACCCAAAAGCCAAAAAAGAAATATTTTTAAAAGAGAAGAAAAAATTGGCTAAAGACACTTGTTGCCGCCTTTCTCTCATCACCATTAGCCTACAAAATTGTTTCTTCCTCCTCCTCCCAATAATTAAATGTTTCTCTGAACATTTTTTTAAACTTTTTTTCTTGGGGAAACATTTCTGATCTTCTGATTTGTTTCTCCCTCCAATGGCGCCTCGTCTTTTCACATGTTTTGGCGTCAAAGGATCTTCAACTTCCACCACCACCGGAAAAGGTATTTCCGGTCATAACGCGGCTAATGTAGCTGCTGATGTTCCGGTAGGTGATGGACCTATTCTTGTTCAGCTTTTCTCATCTCAAGGATGTAAAACTTCGCCTGAGGCGGAGATGCTTGTATCACGTCTTGGACGTGGTGATTTCGATGGAAAGATCCGTCGAGACGGTGGATCTAGTGGTTCTCCGGCGATGGTTTTGGTTTTTCACGTTGATTATTGGGATTATCTTGGATGGAAAGATCCTTATGGATCGAGTCAGTGGACCGTGAGACAAAAGGCCTATATCGAGGCTTTGAATCAAGATACAATGTTTACTCCACAGTTTGTTGTTCAAGGTCGTGTTCAATTACTTGGGAATGAAGAAGAGTCCTTGCTTAAGTCTATTGTTGAAGCTCCTAGGTTTCCGTCTCCTGCGTTTCGGGTGAGTAATTTCTTACATTTTTCGATGTTGATGGAATCACTAACAAAAATCAATGATTGATCTCGTACTACACAATGTGTTATTTTATTAACATGAAGCAAATTAAACATGAATGTTAATAGTTCAAGACTCAATGAGTGCTTTGTAGCATAAGACAACACTATGTGTCGAAGGCATTATTACATCTTTTGTATATGTAATGTGTTCTTGTTATTATTTGGCTGTGTTTCATTACATAATAATCAGTGAAACTATTATTGGTTTGTTTTAATAGGCCACATTTCAAAGACCAACATCAGAAACCCTTCAAGTATCTCTCACCGGAGCTTTGAGGATGAAAGTGGACTCGAGCGGGATCGATATAATGGTGGCGCTATATGAAAACGGTTTGGTGAATGATTGCGCTCGAGGAGAGAACTCAGGAAGAGTCTTGTCCAATGACTACGTTGTAAGAAAGCTAGAAAAGTTATGCACCGTTAAAGATTTAACGGGAAAAAAGACGGTGTCAGGGACAGCTCATTTCACGGTTTGGGATGGATTCAACAGCTCTAAATGTGGAGTCGCTGTTTTTCTACAGAACACATCTCTTCAAATTTTTGGTACGCAGAGTTTTCAATTGCCTGATGAGATTTGACAAAGGAACAAAATTTCTGAATCTATTTTTTTTTTTTTTTATAGAAATGAATTTTGCACTTTTGTGTTCGTTCATATTTGGTTATTATTGGAACTTTTGTGTGTATAGAAGGATATTTGTCACTCTCATTATAGGCATTTGCTTTGTTTAAACCCTTTCAATTTTCTTTCTTTCTAAGTTATGCCATCCCACTCCACTTTTAGGACAGCATTATATAATGATTTTAATATATAAACCAAACTTAGTATTTTGTGGGTTTAAATCCGATGCAGGTTGACAAATGTTTTGTTGACTTGTGTTAATTCGTGAAGTTTTGTAAGGACGATAATAATTGAAACATTAATATGGAAGTTATTGAAACGAGTCGTACAACATTATCCACGCATCACAACTGATTTAATCCACAGAGACATGTCACCGGACCTTTTCTTTATGTCTAAAAAAGTTGATTACAAAAAAAAAAAGTTAGGGGAAACAATCAAATAAAACAAATTCGAGCTTATTTGTTTGGCCAAAAAGAATTACTTACTTAACTACATTTCTAGCCATAAATTATTTATTTTGCATTGACTTTAGTTAAAATTTTAACTAACATTAGATTTGATTTGATTTGGGCTAAGTTAGCGCCAAGTTAAAAGTTTAGTGTGTTTTTGTGAAAGAGGTTAAAAATTTAGTGTCTAATGAAATAGTTGAATATCTTTTCAGCTAAGCATATAAATTGATTTTTTTTTTATAACAATTACACTTTTTTGAATTGAATTTGAAATGGACATAGTTAATAGTTTTTAAATAGCAACATCAGCTGGTAAGATCTATTGAAAATTAATAAACTCCTAAGAAATAGCTCGTTCCGGTTCATTTTTTTGTGTTTTTTAACAATATTCCTAAATTTAAATTTAAGATTGGTTTATATTTAGGTGTTATGCTATTTGGTATCTTAGTCTGAGAGTTCTTATTTTCTTCTTTTTCGGATGACTTTAAAAAAAAAATTAGTTAAAGATTAAATCTACATATTTCAGTAACTTGATACCCTCAATTAAAAGTCTATCCGACTATGCAAATAGTTTTTATAGAGCGACATATATCTAACTAATCCAAAAAAATGTCACAAAATAGTTACCCCTAATTAAGATTTTGAGAGAAGGAAATCATGGTTTCATTTTGTTTCAATTTCCATTCCTCTTTTTTACTTTCAAAAATGGAGCTAGAAATTTTTTTTTTTTTTGTCGGCAAATAGAGCTAGATTATGTTTTCGGATTCGAACAAATTGGCACCTTATAAACTTTAAGTTCATTTGGTCCTTTTATATCCTTGTAAATATATAATTATATACATTTTATTTCTAAAAAGTCCATGCGACGACTAGTGTGCATGTCTCACAACTAGATGCAAAATTATTTATGTGTTTCATTATTCTTTTTTCTTAAAGTCATGCGAAGACGTCTTACAACTAGATGCAAAACCATATATATATGTAAAATAGATTTTATCCTGCGGTACACCGCGGTGACAATTTACCTTTTTAAAATTAGTATATTTTTTTTTTTGCAAATTGTATCTATCTATAATATATTTTTATTTTATAATTTACAATTGTTGTTAAGTAACGTCCTGCCAAACTCATCCCGCCAAATCCGTCCCGTAAAAAAACCAATTATTTATATTAATGTTGATCTTATTTATGATATGTTTATAAATCATTGTCTAAATATTTTTGTCGATGCGGGACGTTGAACCCACACATTGTTTTGCTAATTGGTTAATATATGTTCATTTTAAAAATATTGAATCATACAATATGATGGAAAAAATTAAGATTTTTTTAAACTCTATATATTATATAATGATGTTAAAAATTTGTAATATATCAAACTTTTTATAAGTTTAAATATTAATAATGTTTTATCAATTTTAAATATATAAATAATAATATTTAAAAAGTTAATATTTTTGCTTATAAGGTAATGACATAATAACTCTAAAAGCAAGGATTTAAAAGATTTAAATCTTTAATTAAATATTTTCATTAATAATTAATTAATGTCAGTGACATGACATTGTAAATAAGTTCAAATACAAAATTTATTTATTTAAACAAAAAACGTTAAGTAAGAATAATATTTATTTAACAAAAAATTTTGTTTTAAAATATTGTTAACAAATATGTTTATGCTAATTTTAAGGGATTGATTTGAAGTTTGGTGGGATTAAATTTGATTGATAATGTGATTGACAATTTAAATCAAAAATTTAAAGTAAAATTAATTATTTTAGAAAAAAGATTTAATGCTAATGGCATTAGATTGTAAATAAATCAAAGTCTAGGATTTATTTGCTAAAATGGCTGCAAAAATGTATATATAGATGACTCGTTCAATTAATTTGGATATGGTGTCTCTCTATAGTCTGTGGTCTATAGTCTATAGTCTCTAGACTATTTTGTTTGTTTGTTGAATATATGCCAAGAAAGATAAAGAAAACAAAGCATAGGATTTGTGACAAAAAAAAAAAAAATAAAAAAAAAATAAAAAAAAAAAAAAAAATAAGCATAGGATATAACATCAATAAAGGGGCAGAAATCAAAAGACAACAATTTTTTTTTTTTTAAAGAGTCAAAAAACCAGTACACATAATTGGACATTTATGACAAAATTGTTTTGGGACATTTATAACTACTAATAGTTTTTGCTAAGGTATTCGTATTATGAGGTTAAACTAAAATAAAGATGATGTTACTGATTTTTTTTTTTTAATTAATCCTAACTTTGATTTTAAGATAAGTTAAAAAATATGCTATATATCCGAATATGAGAAAAATCCAAGAGAATAATTAGTTTACTATGCTGCTGGCAATTTTTTTTTAGTTTACTATGTTGCTAGTGCTTGCTACCACACTTGTACGTGTTCAAGGCGTCGTGGATATATTATACACCATGAAATCTAAGGTTAGGTGTTTTTTGCTAAATCGTTACGTCATTGTTTCTTAAAAATAAGAATTAAAGGTTAAGTTACGTCTGTTTATTTTGTGTGTGTTTGTTTATAATTTGTTTATATAAAAGAAATTGGAAAGATAAATGAGCAAGGTGATTTCGATCATTAGTTTCAGTCCATGTCTTTGTCTCTATGGTCGGCCATCGGCCTTAGAGGCGTGAAAGTCTTAAACAATAATAGAACTTCATTCGGAAAAAAGAAAAAATAACCCTTAATATTTAAATGTAATTTAGATCATACAGTATAAATAACTTCTTATACCAAACTAAAATGAAGATGGTAGCTGATTAACGAATTTACATGCGGAAGACTTAAATAATCGATAGATTAGTTTATGAAAAGACTTGCATAATCGATAGATTAGTTTATGAAAAGACTTACATAATCGATAGATTAGTTTATGAAAAGACTTGCATAATTGGTAGATGCAAAGTTATAAGAAAACTGATAAATCTGAAACGAGGCTTGAGTTCATCAAAATTTCCTGTGACAGCGATTATTTTAATGTTACTAAGACGATTGGGTTGTTGGGATTGTTGTAGATAAACCAGGCAATAACATAATCTACCAATAACAATGTATTGTATTTCCTTTTAGTTGAGAAATTAAATATTTGACCACATTATCTGAATTTTCTTGTCGTCTTAATAACTAATTATCATTATTCATTTTTGGCAGGATCTTTTTTTCTTTGTTAAAGGGTCTACTTTTTTTTTTGATAAAGCAGTCTTTTATTTTTAAAACATGCATCACAAAATTTACCTTCATGAATCAATTCCCTGTGAGACAATGATATGATTTAAAGTTTACATGTAAAATATTCTATACCGTGGAAAAACACTCATTTCATTGTTATATAACGAAAAATATGAATTATATGGACGCAAAATAACTATTTACTAGATATATCGATGTTATAGAAATAATATTATATTAAAAAAAACGATATATACGGTTTAGTGTTAGTGTAAGTTTATATTTTTGGCACTTGTTGAAAACGTTATGATAACTTGTTTATTATCAACCTAACATGTTTTATACGGCTATACCGCATAAAGTGTAGAATTAATTTTACCTCTTTATATGACACAATAATATTTAACATGTAACAAGAGCAAGGGGTTACTTGTCAAATACGCCTATGCACTAAACAATGATAAATTGGTCATTCTCCTAATTTAAAAAGTCACTTTATCATTCTTCTCTAATACCAAACCTTTCTATATAATCACTCTTAAACCGGCCGATAACTTGTTTTCCAAATAATCTAAAACTTATACTAACCAAATTTAACTAAAATAGTAATAATTTCTTACAAATATCAAATCAAAAAATTTCAAATCCCTGACTTGTCAAATCAACCATGTTTCGGACTGAGACCAAAGTCTCTGCAATTCAATGACACATGTATATTATATAGTATTGTTTCATTAATCACACATGTATTTTGACCGTTAACATGCCTTGTTCTTTACGTATGTTGCACTGCAACAACGCTTTGTCGTTAATTTACCTAACTTAGTAAAAACAAAATACATGTCTTAGATTATCAGTTATTCAAACTTGTCGTTATGTAATTGTTATTGAAGTAAACAGAAACTCTGGTGCGATGCAGGACGTTACTCAAACTGAGTCACTTCGATCGGATGTCTTAATTCAAGCAGGACAATCTAGCTTTGCTACTGAAATTTGATGACACGATGATATATATCTATTTCCAACCGATGAAGCACACTGGAGATCCGTTTGGATTTTTATTGTTTTTACTTTTTTACACTATCGTAATCATTCTTTACATATTTCCTTTTTATTTTCTCCTTAGAAGAGAAATTATTTGTATACAAAACTTAGAAGGCTAAATAAGCATATTTATTCAGTATAATCACTGTAACCACACCTTATTCAATAAAATTCTTATTTTGAATCTGTCTATTTATGTATATGATATTGCTATAGTGATGACAGATGAGTAAACATTAAACATACACGCAACATAGCTATCTTGAAAACTGTTTGATGATTTGAGACAAAGAGACCAAAACAAATGGAACCTTCTTCACATATCTATCACACGTCCTCATACACCACCCATATTCTGCCATGTGTTCTCACTCCATCAATATTAATTATTTTTAGGGTTAATAGAGATGGTTTAGTCTCATGCTTTTTGTTTATTACTTTTTTTCTTTGGTCAGAGCTTTTTGTTTGTTAGTAAGGACTTTAAAGATAGAGAGTAAAAATTACTCTTTTGTTTTGTCAACATAATAAGCAGTTTTTTTCTACTTCATTTTGTCTCCGTATTTCATCAAGAAAAGACACGTATTTAGATAGATGATGGAAGGGCGGTACCAAATCTCCTTGACTTGACTTTGCATGTACCATATATATATTTGTATATACATAAATCATAATTCATGAAGAAACCAAATTTTCTCTGTAATCAAGTTCTCAAAGCTTATTAGCTTCTCTCTCTAGTTCTCTCACATATAACATTTGAAAAAGATGGGAAAATCTTCAAGCTCGGAGGAAAGTGAAGTGAAGAAAGGGCCATGGACTCCGGAGGAAGACGAGAAGCTCGTAGGCTATATTCAAACGCACGGTCCCGGCAAATGGCGTACCCTTCCCAAGAACGCCGGTAAATTCCTACCCTAACGCATGTATATATACAAATAGCTAAATCCTATCAGCTACAATATGTTTTCCTGCGTTTTGTTTTACGTTTATGTTTAAAATTTACTAATAATGATTATCATGCTAGATCATGTCAACGTTAGAATTAAAATTAAAACAATCATGGTTCTTATTCGTTTTTCTTGGTGTGAATCTTAAAAGGGTTAAAAAGATGCGGGAAGAGTTGTAGATTGCGATGGACGAATTATCTAAGACCCGATATCAAGAGAGGAGAGTTCTCTCTTCAAGAGGAAGAAACCATCATTCAACTTCATCGTCTTCTTGGAAACAAGTTAGTCTATCTGCAATTTTTCATTTCTTCATTTAGTGTATAATTGTTTACATGTATGATTAAATTAAGTAAAAAATGACCTAGTTTTCCACTACTACACCTACTTCATTGGACTTCCATGTCTTTACATTTTTGTTATAATATTACTTGCATATTTTATTTTATTCAACTAAAAGACAAGAACATAGTTAAGCACTATACCAAGGTCAAATGTCTAAAGCTAAGCATGCAATCTTCAACTCGCTGCAGCTAATATCTTAACAAGTTAAAACTTATACTTCTCTTTTTGATTTTAACTTAAAATCTATAACACGATATTTTTTCTTCTATAGATGGTCCGCAATTGCTATTCACTTACCAGGAAGAACAGATAATGAAATCAAAAACTATTGGAACACACATATTAAAAAGAAACTCTTACGAATGGGGATTGATCCGGTGACTCATTGTCCCCGCATTAATCTTCTCCAGCTCTCTTCGTTTCTTACCTCATCATTGTTTAAATCTATGTCACAACCGATGAATACTCCATTTGATCTCACTACTTCAAATATTAATCCTGATATCTTGAATCATCTCACTGCCTCTCTCAACAACGTTCAGACCGAATCATACCAACCAAACCAACAGCTTCAAAACGACCTAAACACTGACCAAACCACTTTCACCGGTTTGCTCAACTCAACACCACCCGTTCAATGGCAAAACAATGGAGAATACTTGGGAGATTATCACAGTTATACCGGTACAGGTGATCCATCTAATAACAAAGTCCCTCAAGCCGGAAACTACTCATCAGCCGCATTTGTATCCGACCACATTAATGATGGTGAGAATTTTAAGGCCGGATGGAATTTCAGTTCATCAATGCTAGCGGGAACTTCATCGAGCAGCTCGACACCGTTGAATTCGTCTTCGACTTTTTATGTCAATGGTGGAAGCGAAGATGATAGAGAGAGTTTTGGTAGCGACATGTTGATGTTTCATCATCATCATGATCATAATAATAATGCTTTGAATCTATCATAATGTCTTATTTATTTTGCTTCTTGATCTTATTTGTTTTATTTTTACTTTTTTTTAATGGGGGTTTGTAATTGTGTTACATACTTTGTAATATAAGAGCTTAGTCTATTATTATGTTGACTCTTTTTTTTTTTTTTGTTCTACTTTTTTTGATCCGAAAAGGTTTCTATTTGTTTACACTTAAAAAAGTTATAAAACCTAAGAGGATAACAGCTAGTGTACCTTTATCTTGACTTTGTTCTTCTACTAATTGTTTTTTCTGCTTCGAAGAACTTTACATTAGTCGACTCTCAAAAGGTCATAAGATGGTTGATAAGTGTGTTACGTACATACTTAGTATTTTAAGAGTTAAGTGTATTCTTAATCTTGGATTTCTTGTGCATTTTCTTCCACTAATTGTTCTTATTTTCCAATTCGAAGAACTTTCCATTCGTTATACCTAAAAGGTCTTCAACTTGTACGAAAATTTTCTGGTGTTATAGTTTTATTATTCTATTTGCACCATCTTGATTTTGATGATTAAGAACACATTTGGTGGAGCAGGAGACAATAGTGATTATATTTAATTGGTCATAGACTCATAAAGGGGAGTTTTCAATTTCATAATACAAGAAAAAAGAAATAATCGACTTGTTTTCCCTTATGATTGGTTTGAAATCAGCACAAATAAATAGTAATACACCTAAAAGGAAGATTTAAATAGTTATCCACTATGAGAAAATGTGTATGAAAGATTAAAATAGAAAATATATAGTCAACGTTGTTCGAAACACCAAACCCAAGTTATAAAACTGTTCATACAGTGAGATGAGATATATCAAAAATAGCTACTATCAACTATAACATAAATTAAGTAGTAGCTAGATGCTACTTTGAAATTCTGTAATTGACTGAATGACACTTATGTATGTGTATAGAGACATACACATCATAGTATTTTATAAATATGTGGTCCATTCTAGTCTCTTGGATTATTGGAAAAAAAAATACATACGCCTAACCATTCATTGAACCTTGCGGCCATAAAAATACAATAAAATCATGCAATGATATGAAATAAATAAATTATATACTTGTACTTATAGATATTGTATGAGAAAAAATGTGTATATTACTGGGGAGAGAATTTATAAGTAATAATTAGTTAGTTTTTACAACAACAATTTTGGAAAACAAAGAGAATTCCATAGGGAACACAAGAACCTCCTTTGTATTTCTTCATCACACAAATCTCTCTGCACGCTATTAAGTCTATTTGTAGTTACATGACATGGTCGTTTGGCCATACGAGTCATAACTAATTAACTATTAACTCATAGTTATTTCCATTATTTTCGTTTTTTTTTTAACTATACAAGCCAATTGACCATTATTGTGTAGTCTTTGGCAATGTAGTAACCTGCCCACATTTCAAAGGAAGATAAAAAAATCTTGATTTCTTTCTATCCTAAGTTTGACTTCAACAAGTTGTGTTATTATATATAATAGAATTTGGATATGGGTCTGCGTTTGTCGATCCAAATGACAAGACTAGATAATAAATCTCAAACACAACAATTTTGTTTCTTACAACAGGTTTAAACTGAGCTGGGCCTTAAGTTTCTCAAATTCGCAAAGCCAATCAGCTACGTTATATCGCATATGCATGATGAAATGCCTTTGTAGCACGATTGTAATCGAATCTACGAGGAGTAACTTGTTACACACCAAAGATACAAAACAAAGTAAACTAAGATAAAACTAACAAATTGCATGAAAAACAAAAACAAATTGCATGAACCATGAAGCAACTTGTTATAACATCCCAAACTTCATAGAAACGCAAATCACTTCTAAATTGACCGGACTCGCGAGCCGTGCCAAGGTCATCGAGATCCACTTCCTATCGCTAGAAGCGTGTTATCAGATTCAAAATATATCAACATAAATACATAATCAATAAAATGTGCTAATCTCATTAGATCAAATCTTATATTATTATTCAACTAGTAAAAAACATATCAATATTATTATCGTTCAAACTCTAATTAATAACTATTTAAGTTTTACAGCAACAATATTTGGAAGTAGGGGGAATTCCAAAACCAACACAAGAACCTTCTTTGTATTTCTTGTTCATACAAATCGTATTGCACTCGTTATTGCCAAGTTGAGGAGTGCAAGGATTGAAGCACAGTTGACTCGAAGCCTCCCCGGATGCAAAATTACCTATTCGGAAATCAAATTCATTGACAAAATGTATTTAAGACACACAAATAAGTAAAACCCACTCCTAAAATAAAACCACAAATGTTACAATAATAATAATTTAAAGAATACTTTTCTGTTTTAAAAATACTTTTAAAAACTTGAAGAGGTATTTTGGTAAATAATGCTGAAAATTTTAAATGAGCTTTTAGATACCGGAGACTAGATCGGAGGAGACTGCGATGAGAACCATGAGGGTGAATACAACCAACATTTTTGAGGATTCCATCTTCATACAATTCAATTTCTTACACACTTTCAAATCCTTTAACTAAATCTTGTTATATTTACTATTGTTTTTTCTTGCTTATCAATTTGCAGGCATGTACATATTAAGTCTATTTATAATTACAAGAAATGGTCATTGGTCAATACTTATTCATAACCATAAATTCGTTTTTTAATTCTTTTACCATACATACTTACTTGCATATTAATATATAGTATGACCAATTGCTGTGGTATAGCTGTTCTTATACCATCTGTGTAAGAGAACAGCTATGCCACAGCAAATTACTAACAAAACAAATGAAATACAAAGAAAAGAAATTCTACTTCTACCCTGCATTCAAATGTAGTACGTTACTATGATTTATAATATAAAAAAAGATGAATTTTCGATCAATTATTATGGCAAAAATGGACATTAATAACATTATAATCAACCACATGAAATGCTGAACAAACTTCTTAGCAACGTCAAGGGCGAATTTGCTAACACAGAATGCTAGAGAGCGCAGCATTATTTTTTCTTTCTTTAGCATTTCTGTTTTTTGTTGGTTTACCGCTACCGATCTTGTATTTCGTTAATCAATAAATAAAATGCGATTATGTTAAAAGAAAGCAAATAAACAGACTTACAAAATAAAAATAACAAGAAGAACCTCGCAACTAGCGTCGCCTGTCATAAGAAATTCTGTATTATATCATCCTCCCACTAAAAGAATAATCTTTATACATAATGTTTACGAGAACAAGAACGATGAATAAAAGGTTTGTGAAGAAGTTCATGTTGTTCAATATAACTAGCCAAGTACCACCCGTGAAAGCAATTTCCAAACACCGTTTGTTGCAATTCCTACTCTCCTTACTCTCGCAAGTCTCGTTACAATGGTCAAAGCACGTCTGCGTTGTAGTGTTTATTTTCATCTCTACAATCCATCATAAAAGAATTATTATTATCTATGGGGGAAATTACGATACATTGATAATATATTCAAAACTATAAAGAAACACACCACAAAAAAGATCATAGGAAATGGCCACCATAACCACGAGGGAGAATGCAACTAACAACTTGGAAGAACTCATTTTAAACTTGATCTATCTCTGACTCTAGCACTCAATTTCTTTTTCTAAAACAAAATATAGTTTAAGATATGGTTTGATGTGAAGGGGACAATTTATAAAACAAAAGATATATCTATTATGACCACATTACTAACAATAATTATGGTTTAATATAAAAAGAGCTAGAAATTTCTACTATAGTTATGGTTTAATGTAAAAATAAACAATAGAAAATCTAATTAATAAAAATAGCAAAGAAAAGGGTCCATTATTATTAGCTAAAGTGGTCATAAATTTCTTCCAGTTTCTTAAGAAAATGGTTTGATGTGAAAATAAACATAAAAAGATTAGAAACATAAATTTCTTTGAAAAGGGTATATTATAATATGATTATTCCAATTATAGAAAGAAGAAAGGAAATATGCTATATTATTATTATCTTCTTCCAATAATTAAAAAAAAAAAAGCAAAGAAAAGGGTCTATTATTTAAAAGGTTTCAAAAATAAAAAAGAAGGCCTATTGTGATTTGATATAAATTATAATGGTCATAAGTCATAACCTTCACTTCTTCCAAGTTATTTCTGTTTCTGTTTTAAGGTTTTGTTAACTTAAGTGGATAATTAACTATTTATTTAAAATTATTTATCTTAGAGCAAATTATTTGTTGTAGTCATAATGCTGAGATATTTTCTTTACTGTTTAACATCAAGTTGTCCTTTTTTCTTCACGTGTTTTATTTACCATGGATTATGGACATTGATATAGAGTTAGATAGGCAAAACTTAACTTAAAATTTAAAATATGCCTCAACATTTGAATTTTTTTGGTTTGATCTGGTTATGAACTTCGTAAATTTGGTGTGTTCAGTTTTCAAAACATGTTTCCGAATTAAACCAAATTGAATGTCTGGTTTGGTTCAATTTGTTCGGACAAATTCGGATTTGTTCAAATATATTTAGTTTTATTTCCCTATTGGAACATAAGTTTTTGTTTTCTTTTTCACTAAAGAAGGAAGAAATAAAATAAGAATAGAAATTAAGGTTTTATTGAAAAAGGAATATATTGATCAAGGAGAAGGAGGTGAAAGAATTATAGGATTACAACAACAACGAGGAAAGTAAGGTCGTTTAGGAGGAAGACCATCAACCTCAGGAGGAGGATAAATGCAGCTACCATCTTTATAAGCCAATCCTACACACATTTTGTTACATTCTGGATTTTGAAATGTCGCGTTACAACTTTCATAGCATGTCGGAGGCACAGTTCTCGCATCTATTCCTATTCCTACGATCATCATAAGAAGTAATTAGAAATTAAATATACCAGAAAGAAAAAGAAAAAAAAAATCAGTATGAAATAAGTAAAAAAAAACAAAATCTGTATTATGTAAAGAGACATACCGGTGAAGAGGTCATAGGAAATGGTCATCATGACGATGAGAGTGAATGCAACCAACAATTTAGAAGAACCCATTTTCAAATTCTCTCGGACACTCAATTTGCTTAATGCTTATATTAAAAGAAGGCCCAACAATATTGTTTGATGTACATTAGTTGAGTATGAAATGATCTATTTATAAAAAAATAAGAAGTTCATGATAAGCATAACTTTTGTGAGTCTGTACAAGTTCAAACTATATTCAAGTTCTTCACCTATTTAGTTTTGTTAATATAATAAATGTAGATTTTTAATTAAAAATTTAAATCTTTTACCAAAAAATAAAAGGTTATGGTAAATCATTTGCTTAGTCAATGTTAAATCATGTTAAGAGAAAGATCTAGTGATAATAGCACTACAAATTTTAAAGACACATAATAAACATTAACAAATTCTTATTTTTACATTGACTTTTCGTAAGTTGTAAATGAAATTTCAATTAATTGTTTCATCGAACGTTTTAAATTCCAATTTGTATTGGTTTCGCTATTGTGCATATAATAGAGGGCCAATGAACCACATCGAAAATGTCTAAGGTTTATCTACATACTCTTTCAGTATGTGTTAATTAAACCTTTGTAGATCTCATCTTCCCTTTAATTCTGATGAGATACTTTTCCTCTTGAATTACAACTATTTGTTATATATATATATATATATATATATATATATATTAACATCACATAATTTTTACAACTAACTGTTTTTACTAACATAAAAATTACATAATTGTTTGAAAATAATCTGTATATTATATAAAAGTTAGAAACCGTGAAAGAAAATACATACATATATATATATATATATATGTTTATGCGTTAATTAAAATTAATCATTAAAAGAGTTCTATTGTTTGTAATGGAATTTCATATATGTATGGTCTTCCCATTGAAATATAAAACTCTTTATTATAGTTAAAGGATAAAAAACATGAACATGTTTGATCAAAGCGGATGAAGAATTATCTATTTCATTTACGAACAACAACAACGATATGTAGAAGTTTTCGGAGGAAGTCCTTCGGATAGAATGCAAACACCTTTTTTATAAGACAAACCTACACAATATTTATCGCAGTCTTGTGTCAAGAATTTCTCAGTACAGTCTCGTCCACAAGTGGGAGGCGCAGCTTGCACGCTGATTCCTATTTGAACTATCAGTCATTAAACGAAAAAATTACGAATTTGTATATACATAGCTGAATCTATATTAAAAACAACATATATATACCAGAGAAAATAACATATACCAGAGAAAAGGTCAGAGGAAATGGCCAGCATAGCAACAACAATGAATGTAATCATCAATCTGGAGGAACCCATTTTAACAAACCAATTATTGTGTATTTCTAAGATAGAGTTTCATTTACATTGATTGAATAATCTATTTACAATTACATTAAAAAAGGTTCATAATCGTAACTTCCGATTCTGTCCAATTTTTTTAACTATATCCAAGTTCTTTTCCTCTTTAATATTGTTAATATAATAAATGTAGATTTTTTACTACAAATCTATATCTTTGACCAAACTAAATAATCATAAAAGATAAGTAAATCATTTGTTTGGTCAAAATTTAAATCATTTAAAAGAAAAAAGATCTAGTGATAAGAGCACTGCAAATTTATAAGATCAACATTAGCAAATTGAGTATTTAAAGCAAAGGAAAAATTATTGGATTAATTTCTTTTCAAAGATCAACTCATTTGTTTCAAGATAGCAAACATTGTTACAGATTCTTCACTATCTGTATACAAATTATTACACACACACAAAAAAAAAAACAAGATCACTCGCTATGTAACCGTGACGGCTATGTCTGTTAACTGTAATCCATCGACTATATAGTGAAATTAGCAGTAGAACTTTGGTCTACGTGCATCATGAAGCAACAACCTCACATCCTTTGAATCAATATCTAAGTCTTTCTCAACTCCTCCACTGAAGAATCCTTCATAAACTTGCTTGATAACTTTCAAAACATTCGCCAAAGATCCATCGTTTCGACTCTCGTCTCTCTTCTCCTCTGCATAAGATTTCGTGTACTTCACATCGTGTCTTGTCTTGTCACTAAAATAATTGTATTTGGTGATCTCTAGCAAATTCCTCTTGTGATCAGGCCAAACATGAGGAGTATCATCCACAATCACAACACCACACTCATCAGCTAAAACAAGATCAAGCGTCTTAATATAAGGACTCTCGTTTCTAGTTATCACTCGATCTCCAAAGTATACTTTTTCCGGATCAATCAGGTTCAACACATTCATTGCGTAATCACGATCTCCCATCGTGTAAACATACATGGAAAACATCTTGTTAGCTTCTTTAAGAAACTCGTGAACAAAAGGTCTAAGCTTTATCAAGAACTCGCTTGAGTATCCTCCGTTTAACCTCCGTAGATCTTCCCTTGAATCTTCTTCTTCGATTAGATACGTCTCTTCTTTAGTAAGATTCGAAATCATAACGGTGTGAAGAAGCGTGTGGTCCAAGTCAAGTACCAAGTGAAGCTTCTTGTCGTTAAAGCAAGTGATTTGTGTTGTGACTCGCTTTGTAACCGTGACTGCTATGTCGCTTAACTGTAATCCATCAACTAGGTAATCGAATGATCGTCCTCTATGTCTCTCTACGTTTGATCTACAATTACAACAGATTCCGTAACGAACGAAAAAGTGATCACAATTCGTAGAAGAAGATGAATTATTAATCTCTGAATCGATCTTTCGTTTTTTAGATTTTGGTTCAACTGAAAGATTTTGTTGCATTACAGACATATTTGTTGATTTTCTCTTGATCAAATATTACAGAGAGATTAGCGATGAAACCCTAGAGAATTTTTACAATTGCTTTTGTGATGAGTAATGCTCTTGGGATCTTATTATATAGAGGAGAGACAGAGATAGAGGATAGAGTTCAAAAAACAAATAGGAAACCTTTTCATGAGTATTTCCTTTTTTCGAAGCGCGTGTATCTTTTTAGATATCTATCGTATCTTGTTTTAATTTATTTTTGATTAAGGATTTGACAATAAAGCATAAAAGGAAATTGAAATTGGTATTTTTGACAAAAAGTTGACATAAATTGATGATTGTTTTGTAATTGTTGTGCTCAATTCTGTATTTTATTTTGGTCGTCAGAGTTTGTTGTGGGTTGATGATTTACACAAAATATTTAGGGTTTAGAATATAAACAAAAGTAATCGGTATAAAACGTTGCGGATTCGTCAGAAACCACCGACCATAAGCCACCAGAATCCATTTGCCACCGTGTCATCACCGTCTTCTCTTGTGTAACCTCCAGTGACTATGAACGTTCTTTGAAAAGCCTTTCTCATTGGTGAAAGTTTATGTGATCTTGGTTCATTCACATGGCAATAGAGAATTTCGTCTTTGTTTAGAGATTCCGCCATGTAAAGCCCTAATGCTTGTGGATTAGAGTCTCAAGATTCCATGAGATCAGCAAACGGAGAGAGACCTGGTCCGATTTCGTTAGCCACTGCTTCCACTACATGTAGAGCGAATCTGCAACGGTTTTGGAATGATGATCCACTGTATTGGTCAGTTATATCGTTAACACCGTCTTTCAATGAACTGATCGATCAAGTAACCATGAAGCTCCACTTCACCAAAGCCTGCAAAACCATTCAATGAAACTTTAAAGAAGAGAGTCTTGAATAGCTTCTTTCAATTGAATGTGTTATGCTTTACCATCTTCCATAGCATTTCATTGACAATGCCGGGAAATTCCTCGGTACTTAGTCGTCTTGGAGGCGTAAACAGATCTTTGGTGTGCATCATTGCCTTGTCGGTACAAGAAATAGGAGCTTCCCCATCTGGTTGACCATGTTTGATTAAGGATTTAACCAGGTTAAAGATGGTAAGTTTAGGCAAAACCTCGATTAGAAACTCCAACATGCCAGATTTGACAGAAGAAGATATTGCCTTTGTCATGAACAGCATCTACGATTGGCTTCCAAGCTTTCACTTGCTGTTTAGTCCATATTCCAGGAGTGTATTCATAGCTTCCTGAAACAAGTCAGATATGTGGGAGATGAGCAAAAAGCTAGCTTTAATCAAAACCCATTAATAAAAACGTATACTTTAAGTCAAAACGAGCATAACCCTTGAGCTGTATCTGAAACATTAGTAGCTTCAGTAATGAGAAACCCTCCTGGAGTCATTCTTTCTGAATAATATATAACACCATACGATCTCTGCCTCGTCAATGGTGCAAGAACAACCCTGAATCATAAGGTTACAAAAATCGTCAAACTTCGTACTTCCAGAGCAAAAAGTTGTTGGTGTGCAAGGAAGAAACAAAAGGTTAATATACTATTATTGCAAGGGTCAAGAGTTTTCAGCTAAGAATTTCATCGAACACATGGAAGGCATTAAAAAAAATCAAGACTAAAACAGAGCAAGTACCTATGAGAAAGATTGAAATTCTCCCATCTTATACGGATTCAAGAGAGGAATACTCTGTTTGGTTTCTGAAGTGAATGTGTTGAAGCTATTGCTGGTCAATATTTTAGTTAGCTTAGTCAATAATATATATCCTGTTTAGTTATTTCCTTTGTGCAACACTTTAGGTTATATCTTTTGCTTTGTATAAGTAAGGTTTTAACGCCTCTTTAATAAGATAAGACAACATAAACCAAACTACATCTTGTCTTAAGTTTCTCATGGTATCAGAGCGCAATCTGGGTTTTTCGAATTGAGTATTTCAAGTGAGTTTTCTCTGAAGCTATGGCTGATGCTCCACCACCACCTCCATCTGTAATTGAGGTCCGACGCACAATTTCGCCGTACGACTTGACGGCAGCTGACAATTCGGGAGCTGTGATCTCCCATCCGATACTGAAGACAAATAACTATGAAGAGTGGGCATGTGGTTTCAAGACGGCGTTGCGGTCTAGGAAAAAGTTTGGTTTCCTTGATGGAACCATTCCTCAACCACTAGATGGTTCTCCAGATCTAGAAGATTGGTTAACGATTAATGCTTTGTTGGTCTCTTGGATGAAGATGACTATTGACTCAGAGCTGCTGACAAATATCTCCCACCGTGATGTGGCGAGAGACTTGTGGGAACAGATTCGGAAGCGTTTTTTTGTTTCTAATGGGCCAAAGAATCAGAAGATGAAGGCGGATCTCGCGACTTGCAAGCAAGAGGGTATGACAATGGAAGGATATTATGGAAAACTCAACAAGATTTGGGATAATATCAACAGCTATCGCCCTCTTCGGATATGTAAATGTGGTAGGTGTATCTCCAATCTTGGAACAGACCAAGAAAAAGATCGAGAAGATGACATGGTTCATCAATTTCTTTATGGACTGAATGAAACTAAATTTCACACCATACGGTCAAGTTTGACGTCTCGTGTTCCTCTCCCCGGGCTGGAAGAGGTTTACAACATTGTGCGACAAGAAGAAGATATGTTGAACAACAGATCGTCTAATGAAGAGAGAACCGATGTCACTGCTTTTGCTGTTCAAATGCGGCCACGTTCTGAGGTAATCTCAAAGAAGTTTGCAAATTCAGAGAAGCTTCAAAACAAGAAACTTTGTACTCATTGTAACCGTGGAGGTCATTCGCCGGAAAATTGCTTTGTGTTGATTGGATATCCAGAGTGGTGGGGAGATCGCCCAAGAGGAAAATCAAATTCAAATGGCTCAACAAGTCGTGGCAGAGGAAGATTTGGGCCTGGTTTTAATGGAGGACAACCTCGTCCAACGTATGTGAATGTCGTCATGACTGGACCGTTTCCATCTTCTGAACATGTGAACCGGGTTATCACTGATAGCGATCGTGATGCAGTCAGTGGGCTTACTGATGAGCAATGGCGTGGAGTTGTTAAGCTTCTCAATTCTGGAAGAAGCGATAACAAGTCCAATGCTCATGAAACTCAATCAGGTACATGTTCTCTTTTCACTTCTTGGATACTCGACACAGGTGCTTCACACCATATGACTGGAAACCTGGAATTGTTGAGTGATATGCGATCCATGTCTCCTGTTTTAATTATCTTAGCTGATGGAAATAAGAGAGTTGCTGTCAGTGAGGGAACAGTTAGATTAGGCTCGCATCTGATATTAAAATCAGTTTTCTATGTCAAGGAGTTGGAATCAGATTTAATCTCTGTTGGGCAAATGATGGATGAGAATCATTGTGTGGTTCAACTTGCTGATCACTTCCTTGTGATACAGGACCGCACTACGAGGATGGTGACTGGAATTGGTAAAAGAGAGAATGGAAGTTTTTGTTTTCGGGGAATGGAGAATGCTGCTGCTGTGCACACGAGTGTGAAGGCCCCTTTTGATCTATGGCATAGGCGTTTGGGACACGCATCAGACAAGATAGTTAATTTGTTGCCTAGAGAACTTTTGTCTAGTGGTAAAGAGATTTTGGAGAATGTATGTGATACATGTATGCGAGCTAAGCAAACCCGTGATACTTTTCCTCTAAGTGATAATAGAAGTATGGATAGTTTTCAGCTAATTCATTGTGATGTGTGGGGGCCTTATCGAACACCTTCTTACTCCGGTGCTCGATATTTCTTGACAATCGTTGACGATTATTCTCGTGGTGTGTGGGTTTATTTGATGACTGATAAAAGTGAAACTCAGAAACATTTGAAAGATTTCATTGCTTTAGTTGAACGACAATTTGACACTGAGATCAAAACAGTAAGAAGTGATAATGGGACTGAGTTTCTATGTATGCGTGAGTACTTTCTACACAAAGGCATTACTCATGAAACTTCATGTGTTGGGACTCCGCATCAAAATGGAAGGGTTGAGAGGAAGCATCGACATATTTTGAATATCGCGAGAGCCTTGCGATTTCAATCGTATTTGCCAATTCAGTTCTGGGGAGAGTGTATCTTATCTGCGGCTTACCTTATCAACCGCACTCCCTCGATGCTTCTTCAAGGTAAATCTCCATATGAGATGTTATATAAAACGGCTCCGAATTACTCTCATCTTCGTGTATTTGGTTCCTTGTGTTATGCACATAACCAAAATCACAAAGGAGATAAGTTTGTGGCACGATCAAGACGATGTGTATTTGTTGGGTATCCACATGGACAAAAAGGGTGGAGGCTGTTTGATTTAGAAGAACAAAAATTCTTCGTGTCTAGAGATGTGATTTTCCAGGAAACAGAGTTTCCATACTCCAAGATGTCGTGCAATGAGGAAGATGAACGTGTATTGGTGGATTGTGTTTGGCCACCTTTTATTGAAGAAGCTATTGGGCCAAGAACTATTATTAGACGAAATATTGGTGAAGCTACAGTTGGGCCGAATGTTGCAACTGGCCCAATAATACCTGAAATCAATCAAGAATCTTCAAGTCCAAGTGAGTTTGTCTCTCTCTTCTCTCTCGATCCTTTTTTAGTATCAAGCACCGTACAGACAGCAGATCTTCCACTGTCATCTACAACACCGGCGCCAATACAACTTAGACGTAGTTCTCGCCAAACACAAAAACCGATGAAGTTGAAGAATTTTGTCACCAATACTGTGTTGAATCGATTTCCCCTGAGGCTTCTTGCTCCTCTCTGTATCCAATTGAGAAATACGTGGATTGCCATCGATTCACTTCGTCGCACAAGGCTTTTCTCGCAGCTGTTACTGCTGGAATGGAACCAACAACTTACAACGAGGCTATGGTTGACAAAGCTTGGAGAGAGGCTATGTCTGCTGAGATTGAATCTCTGCGAGTTAATCAAACCTTCTCGATTGTAAATTTGCCTCCAGGAAAGCGGGCTCTTGGCAACAAATGGGTATACAAAATCAAGTATCGATCGGATGGGGCGATAGAGCGATATAAAGCTCGTTTGGTAGTCTTGGGTAATTGTCAAAAAGAAGGCGTGGATTATGATGAAACTTTTGCTCCGGTTGCAAAAATGAGCACGGTGCGTTTGTTTTTGGGAGTGGCTGCGGCCCGTGATTGGCATGTACATCAAATGGATGTGCATAACGCTTTCCTTCACGGTGACTTAAAGGAGGAAGTGTATATGAAATTGCCTCAGGGATTTCAATGTGATGATCCTAGCAAGGTATGTCGTCTTCATAAATCTCTGTATGGTTTGAAACAAGCTCCAAGGTGTTGGTTTTCCAAGCTCTCTTCTGCTTTAAAACAATATGGGTTCACACAATCTTTGTCGGATTACTCTCTGTTCAGTTACAACAATGATGGTGTCTTTGTTCATGTCCTCGTATATGTCGATGACCTGATCATTTCGGGTAGCTGCCCTGATGCTGTTGCTCAATTTAAATCCTATCTAGAATCATGTTTTCACATGAAAGACCTTGGCTTGCTCAAATATTTTCTTGGCATTGAAGTGAGCCGCAATGCTCAAGGATTCTACCTATCCCAAAGGAAGTATGTTCTTGATATTATTTCTGAAATGGGACTTTTGGGGGCTAGGCCGTCTGCGTTTCCGCTTGAACAGAATCATAAGCTCTCGTTGTCTACATCTCCTCTGCTTTCAGACTCTTCACGGTATCGTCGTCTAGTTGGGAGACTCATTTACTTGGCTGTAACACGTCCTGAGCTATCATATTCTGTTCACACTCTTGCACAGTTTATGCAGAATCCGCGTCAGGACCATTGGAACGCCGCCATTCGTGTTGTTCGCTATTTGAAATCTAACCCAGGACAAGGGATTTTACTCTCTAGCACCTCTACTCTGCAGATTAATGGTTGGTGTGATAGTGACTATGCTGCTTGCCCTCTCACTCGTCGCTCTCTCACAGGATACTTTGTACAGCTTGGTGATACTCCCATATCTTGGAAAACGAAAAAGCAGCCCACTGTCAGTCGCTCTTCCGCGGAGGCTGAATATAGAGCTATGGCATTCCTTACTCAAGAACTCATGTGGCTCAAGCGGGTGCTTTATGATCTTGGTGTCTCTCACGTTCAGGCTATGCGCATCTTCTCTGACAGTAAATCTGCAATTGCTCTCAGTGTCAATCCAGTTCAGCATGAGCGCACCAAACATGTTGAGGTGGATTGTCATTTTATCCGCGATGCTATTCTTGATGGTATAATTGCGACTTCGTTTGTTCCCTCTCACAAGCAGCTTGCAGATATTCTAACTAAGGCTTTGGGTGAAAAGGAAGTTCGTTACTTTCTGCGCAAGTTGGGCATTCTCGATGTGCATGCTCCAACTTGAGGGAGGATGTTGAAGCTATTGCTGGTCAATATTTTAGTTAGCTTAGTCAACAATATATATCCTGTTTAGTCATTTCCTTTGTGTAACACTTTAGGTTATATCTTTTGCTTTGTATAAGTAAGGTTTTAACGCCTCTTTAATAAGATAAGACAACATAAACCAAACTACATCTTGTCTTAAGTTTCTCAGAATGTTTTCTCCATTCTCTTGAGTAACAATGGCAGAGTAAAACTTTTGATCTTGTTGTCTCTGTAATTTATCTCAAAGTCTCACTTTTTTGAGTTCCCCTGAAATATGAAAGAAAATACACACAAGAAAAAAAAAAAAGAAGAAACAAAGCAATAACAAGTTGATAGGCCCAATATGGTTTTGTGCATAAAGCCCATTGAGTATCAAGCCCATAAGTGTAAGTGTTGCTATTTTTTTTTCAACTGTTTTTAATTGGAAAACAAATGACATTGTAGGTAAAACAAACAATAATAAATTCTGAAATTAACCATGTGAATCATTTATAGAGCATATGACATTTGGCAGTTATTTTCAGATGTTTTCAGAGGGGAACATAATGAAGTGGAAGTTAAAAGAAGTCGGATGGTTTTCATTTCCATTAACAGATTAATACTGTTTCATTGGGTCCATTTAACAATAATGTCTTCCATCTATATAAAATCTCTGTAAATTATATCAATGAGTAACCTTATATATATAATATTGTGTTATTTGGTTTCATTAAATTCACTCATGGAGATCAGAATTTCGAATCCACTATCTAAAGTATATACGATACCAAATACTGAAATACAAATTTTTTAGTTAAAAGATTTATTTACTAGTATCAATATATAAAAAAGGTTTAATATGTACAGTTTTGTGATGTTTTTCTTTGTTTTTATTTCATTTATAAAGAAATAGGGCCCAATGTCTCTTTGTTCGGCTTTATTTAGCGTAGTATCTACTTAGCATACAAATCCTTTTGCCTACTTATTCAAGAGCAAATCAATATATTAATTAATATTTCTTGTTTTATACACGTTACCTAATGAATTCATATAGGTGTGTTGGTTTATTTGAAAATGTTTTATGATATGGAACACACATTTATATACATTTTAGTCAATAAAGCAATTAGACCTATCCATGCACTACTTTGTGTATGAATATGACTTTTGATAAGGCGTTTTGACTAATATAATGTCCATATGTGTCAAAAACACTTCTCATTCAAAAACACAATAACATGTTTTCGCAGGTTTCATTTTGAATAGTGATGCAAGACAACACTGTCACTAACACAAATCCCTAATTAATTTATAAGAAAACATTTTTGATTACTCCATATTTAACGAATTGGCCATTAGTATAGAAATGTAAGAGCATTCTTTGGTAGTTTTATTGTGACATGAATCGTAAATTATGACATATCATGATTCAAATTATCGCTAGATCTACATATACCAACTGATTAACACATACATGCATGCCTACACATGCACCTGATAAAATTTTAAGCCTTTGAAAGTACTGATATAGATAGATGCCTACTAGTTAGCTAGATTTAAAATTGTTTAAAATCACCATAAAAGGAGAACGAATTCATCAACTTGCTACATTTGAATATGTATTTTCGAAAAGTTTTTGTTAATAGTTTTGTTCGTTTCGTAATTGATAAGGAAAATAATTAACAACATCGATAATGAAACTTGAACCACGAATAAATCAACATTGTTACGAAATCACTGGTTCATCAATAACAACACGAACCAAAAAGTATTTTTATCATTGATAATGCAAATCTGGCAGTTAAAATTGTTTAGTTTGACTAACTAGTAACTAGTAGCGTTTTCACTAATTAGTATAAGAAACTAAGTAAATAAAAGAGAATGAAGATATGATAAACAAATTTTAATTTGAAAATGGCCCATGACAGTAGTGTTGGGAGCTGTTAAGGCAAAATTAGAATTTAATTGAAATAAAATTAAACAATCATCATAAGCACCTCACATACATATATATAATTTTGATATATCCAGTGGCTTAGGACAGTAATCGTCTTCATAGGCTTAATTAACTAAACAGCTGTGTTATAAGAATCAACCCATGTGGTATGTCTGTGATTATTATATTGAAACCTGCTCTACATGTAGTTCTTTCTATTATTAGCCTGTCGTTAATTACTTATGTCTTCTGGTTCTAATTTTCTCCTTTTCTCTATTAAAGTTTTTATAAGAATCATAATTGCTATATATAATTGGATTCTTATTAAGATTTGGTCGTCTAATTATATATATACACATATATTCAACTCTCTAATGCAAATTTTGTATATTGAAACTTTGTTCTTTGGGTATTTGAATTTAGGATAATTATGGTTGTGATCAACAAATGGTGGATAGTAACATGAAGTTAGCTAATATAATTCCACCTAGCATTCAAACTCGTAGTTTTGAAGATATGCTCTGTTTTTGGATTTGACATAGCATTAGACACAATTAAGGCTTCCAACTTTAAAATATGATTCAACTACAATTGTTGGCATCGGAACTCATTTTAACTTGCATTCTCATCCAATAAGTTATTCTAACTACCGTTCGACATCTTATGTTTGGGAACTTAGTAGATTTTGGTCATTCTTACCAATTATTTATACTCTTCAGTATAGTACTCGTATTCTTAATCGAGCAAACATCTTCCTTAGAACCATCGATCTCTACCAATTGTGATTATTTCTCATGTTCTTTCGTGAGACTAGAAAACTTCTTTTGGTGTAATTCATTCCAAATTAATGTTGACAAAAAAAAATCTTAGTTTTTAAAATATGAATAAAATTGTAGAACTTTTTCACTGCGAAACCAAATATTGGTCATTTGCTACTATATAATAAAACAATCTATGTACATGGGTATATGATTATGATACAGTTATAATAATGTTAATATAAACCTCTCGATTACTTTTTAATATAGTTTTTTAAGAGTTTAACAAGATCATAAATTATCTACTACGTATACTAGTGAGTGCTAACAAATATACAACCTTAATAGATTTTGAATTTAATGTTTGAATTTAATGTTTGAATTGAAGAGGTAGAGAATCACATTTAATATGGTCGTTCGCTGCTTGAGAGATGAGTTATAGCTATCTCTTGCCTCGAAGTCTAAGGACTCGAAAACAAATAAATACTACAATTTAATTTCTCATATTTCTGTATTCCTATTTTAGTGGTAGTATAGAGAAAGAAACGAATAATAACACACTATTTTTATCATCTCCCGTACGTGTAATATTAAGATGAGAGAGTCTTTAGTCACGGTACGTCTATTTCATCGGTCACATAATTACTTCATTTTTGACGAGTTTTGGTATATACCCTTTAAAATATATATACATTTTTCATGATTATTTTCGTTCTTTTTATTCCTTCGATGACAAAAATTAAAAAAAAAGCTTTGTCCCTATATGCTTCGAACGTGCATTAATAATGCGTGGTGCAATTAAATACAATTCTTGTATTTTATCAAAGAAAAAATTGTTGTATTTGCAACCGTTTAAATAGATTTCTTGTAATCAGTATTAGCCAAGAAAAATTTGTTAGTATATTTCTTAGTTACCATGATTTTTCCAATATATTTTCAAGTAGTTATGTAGGAAAAAAGCTTGAGGAAAATATGTTGTTTCTCATATCCAAAAGAACAACATATTTGAAGAAAAAAATGAGTAGCTATAAAGCTATGTGCTAAAAAATATCAAAATTACAATATGAAGCTGCTTTAACTAAAAAGAAACCATCCCATCTTCATTTATCTGAACCGAAATTTTCGTTTCTTTCGGTCATGTTTCTCTGTAAACTTTCAAATACTAGATTGTTGGTTTTCTAAATTTGTGTATTTGGAACAGTTTTGTTCTTAGCCTTTGTTTGCTCACCCTTTACTATTTGATAACAAAATAAAAAATGTTAATTATAGTGAAACAAGATCAATGGCTTTTTAGACGAAAGGTTCAAAATGATACAACAAAACATGTTTAATCTAATCCATACACAAATGAACCGTTCCTAATTCAACTTTTTAAAATTATTTGAATCATTTCATTATTTCATTTTGGCATCAGTCGTATTAATTTCAATAATTTATGTCGAAATTTATTGGTAAGATTTTGATATATCGTTTTCTTCTTCAGCGTACACCCAATTGAAAGCTCTATGCCTCTCTACGTATGAACAATAGCTTTTTTTTTCTTTCTATTTCTTATATAAAAAAGAAATTAATACTGTCTAGCAGCATGTGCTTATGCTTTCCATTATAGTTTACTAGGCACGATTTCTGCAATAATTTAGACTAATAAAGCATATATTATACACCAAAGTATCATCCTAGTTCTTCCATTAAACTATAGCATTGTCCTTGAAAAAATAATAAAAATACATTATTAGTTTTTTTTCTTTTGAAAAGTTGTAGAACCAATTTCTTTAATTTAATTCATAATTTAATCCGTAGAACATATATTCATTTTACTATTCTTAAATTTTGATTTTTGTATCGGTATAAAAAATTAAAATAATTTGTTGCACACTAACATATCCATTTTATGAGAATAAACTTAGTAATAAATTATGTTGATAACTTTGTTGCATTCATTAAAAGCCCTAACTACATATATATCAATTTCATTTACTTTACTCAAATTATACTATTACTTACATAAAATTTTGTAACTACATTTCGATTCTAAATTTTCGCTTTAATTGATAATCAAATTTATTTAACTAAATGACGATTTAGATTAATAATTAACAGAAATAATAGATTATTGATTTAAAAAAAAATGAACAAAAAAAAACATATTGAATTGAATTAAAATCGTTGCGAGCTCTCTCTCCCTCCTCCTTCCTCTCTCTGGAGTCTGGACATTAAACACTAAAACAGTTTATTTCTATTTTTCTCTTTCCTCTCTCCATTAATCTCCGATCTGACTCCTCTCTTACTCAACCTCCATTGGCGAACTTCGTTTTTGATTCTCGTAATCCCTAATTCCTCTTCTCGAACCTCTCACAGTCAAAAATTTCTCCAACCAAAGACTGTAGCAGAGAGAGACAAAGTCATTTTCAGATGATAATACTTTTGCTTCAGTCATGATGAAGATGATGATGATGAATCGAAGACGAAGCAACGTCGTTAGATTTGAAGCTAAGAAAGAAGACAAAGTAGAAGAAGAAGATAACAATGACGATTGTTTCTATGAGTCTCTAGATCGTGTACTATCGTCTTGCTCTTGTTCAACTTCAAACTCTGATTACGACTCTGACCCGAATGTTTCCGATTCGATCCACGATCCGACTCCGTTTCCTGTTCCTATGTTTACCTCTGGGTTCGAGCTGTGGAAATCTGAGCCTGAATCTGTGTCGGAGAGACGAATCAGGTTATTGCGTGGTTTGGGACTTAGTAATGAGCCGGATCTACCTCCGGCGAGTCAGTTACGTTCTAGAAGTCGGAGAAACAGTTCTCATTTCTCTAGATCGGTTCCTTCTGATGTTTTGACTTCGAATCATCATGGTAAATGTGTGTTGAGATCAGATGTATCAGGTACTGACAATGTCGATCGAGAGTATACTGGATCTCGTATGCGAAACGATGGTGTTGATTTTATAAGCAAAGAGCCAATGGAAAGATCTCTTAGGGACATTGTAGAGAAAGAGAATGGTAGAGATGTTGTTTTAGAGGAGCAAATGTGTACTATTAGGAATTTAGATACTGGGAGAGAGTTTGTGGTGAATGAAGTTCGAGAAGATGGGATGTTGGAGAGGTTGAAGGAAGTAGGTACTGATCGGCAATTGACTCTGGAGGAGTTTGAGATTTGTGTTGGTACGTCACCGATTGTGCTTGAGTTGATGAGGAGGCAAAATGTTGAAGATGTTTGTAAAGACTCTGTGGATTTGGATACTAATGTTAGTGGAAGCAGGGTGACTAAACATAGAAGGAGAGGGAGTTGGTTAAAGAGTATTAAGAATGTTGCTAGTAGTGTGACTGGGTATAAAGAGCGACGGAGCACCGATGATAGGGATTCACCGTCTGAGAGAGGTGGTCAGAGGTTTAGCTCTGCAACTGATGATAGTCGAGATATGTCTTTTCATGACCCTGAGAGAGTTAAGGTTAGGCAGTATGGGAAGTCGTGTAAAGAGCTTACTGCACTTTTCAAGAGTCAAGAGATTCAAGCTCATAAAGGATCGATATGGAGTATTAAGTTTAGTTTGGATGGGAGGTATCTTGCTAGTGCTGGTGAGGATTGTGTTATTCAGATTTGGAAGGTTGTTGAGTCAGAAAGAAAAGGGGAACTCTTGTCGATGGATAAACAAGAAGATGGAAGTATAAATTTGTTTCTTTTAGCAAATGGATCACCCGAACCCGTTTCAATGTCTCCAAAGAGAAGAGGAAGAACATCTTTTAGCCGAAAATCAGTGAGCTTGGACAATGTTCTTGTTCCAGAGGCAGTCTTTGGTCTTTCAGAGAAACCCGTGTGTTCATTTGTAGGGCATTTGGATGACGTACTTGATCTTTCGTGGTCAAAATCTCAGGTGGGTACGAGTTCCCGATCATCTCATTTCGCTACAAATTCTTATTTAAAGCATGAAGTTTGTTTTCAAACTGGTAACTTTATTTTGTGGAGCAAAAATTTTCATGCGAACCTTGCTCATCTTACTAGTGCTAAGTTTAGGTTTTCTAAGTTTGTTATGTGAGAATCTGCTTCGTCTTTCTTAATCAGATAAAATCTTGAATTCTCAAGACTTTGCACTTCATTTTTTTGTTTCCAGCACCTGCTTTCCTCTTCCATGGATAAGACTGTTCGTCTATGGGACTTATCTAGCAAGACATGTTTGAAAGTCTTCTCACATAGTGACTACGGTGAGTGGATATACCATCCTATTCCCCACCAGTGATCATGATTTACTTTTCTTCTTAGTCTTTATGAAACTAAGCATATATTGTTAGAAGAATATTAAGTCATTTTAGGTGTCAACTCTGTTCTGGAAAGATTCATATGTCAATATAATGTGGTATGAATCAAGCTTCTTCCACTTGTAAATAAATCCCTGAAACACAAGAATTTCTATGTTGGTTATGTAACATAAAATTTTCTCTCATCTAGTTTTCTGTTTCCTCGATACAGTGACTTGCATCCAGTTTAATCCCGTGGATGACAATTACTTCATCAGCGGATCATTGGATGCAAAAGTTCGGATATGGAGTATTCCTGATCATCAAGTTGTTGATTGGAATGATCTTCATGAGATGGTCACAGCTGCTTGCTACACACCGGATGGACAGGTATGCCATTAAAAGTTTTTCTTACATTGAAGTGACTTTGGGTAAAACTAAATCACGCAGTACCTTAATAAAGCTCTCTTGGTTTGTAAAGGGTGCATTGGTTGGTTCATACAAAGGAACATGCTGCTTATACAACACACATGGTACATAAGCTGAGAACTTACTCATCTGAAACTTGAGTTGTTTCTCCATCTCGTCTTTTGAACTTATTATCTTTTTTGTTTATTCAGATAACAAACTGCAGCAGAGACGCGAAATCAATCTGAAGAACAGGAAAAAGAAAACCCATCACAAGAAAATCACTGGTTTTCAGGTAAAGCTAAAACAACTTACACCGTTCTGTTCTCATCTTTTCATTTATACTACAATTTTGTTTTGGATGCTGTACTGGTTTATCTGACTATTCTCGTGAAACTTTCACAGTTTGTGGCAGGAAGTTCATCGGAAGTTCTCGTCACATCTGCAGATTCACGTACGCGTGTTGTTGATGGTGTTGACCTTGTTCACAAGTTTAAAGGTAAACAATACTAAGCTTAAAACTCTCTTCTCCATTCTTAGAACTCGGGAGTTAGGAATAACTTTATTGTTCATGGAGGTGAATTTCTCGCTCTATCGTCATCTAAGATACACATGAGTCCCACATTTCATGAACATGATGTTCTTTCGCTTTTTCTTGATCTGGTGTTGGAGTAAAATAAGCTCAACGTTCTTGCCAAGTAATGTGTGTTTTTCTGAGTTTTAGAAAATTTTCGGGTTCGCAGGATTTCGCAACACGAATAGCCAAATCTCGGCTTCACTTACATCAAACGGGAAATTCCTAGTATCAGCAAGCGAAGACTCTAATGTGTATGTATGGAACTACGACTCAGACTCTCGAGCAGGAAGAAGCAAACGTGTCACAGTCACAAACTCATACGAAAACTTTTATTGTCGTGACGTCTCTGTGGCTGCACCTTGGCCTGGCAAAATCAGTAACAACCACACTAACAACAGCCCCGAACAGTCATCCTTCACAGCCAATAATAACCCTCCGACACCTGTCAACGATCCAACCAACAACAAAACCGTCACCAACGGTATCATTTCAAGCGCCACAAACCGATACTTCTTCGATAGAGTCTCAGCAACATGGCCTGAAGAAAAACTCTTGCTGGCTGCAAAAAACCGAGCCAGAACAAGCCCTCGTGTGAGCGTGGACATGTCTAACATACAGGTTAACACAAAACCGAGTGCCTCGGCGTGGTCTATGGTGATTGTGACTGGCAGTCTACGAGGCGAAATCAGAATATTTCAGAATTTTGGATTTCCAGTTCGTCTATGATGCAAGGAGAAGGTTTTACAATATCAAAATCCTAAGGCAAAGTGAAATTTTCCCTTAGTAAAACCATCTCCTGTCAAAAGTGTATAGATTGAGAGAAGGTTTGGTTCATCCACTGACTTCTCTCGTTTTTTTTTTTTACCACGCTTCTTTTATTTATCTGATTTGTTATCTCTAAAATTCAAATCTCTAGCAAATATATATAATGTTATTTTTAAGAAAGATTCAAATAGGCAGAAAAAGAAACTTCATATACCAATATAGTTTGCTTCGATGAAAGTCTGTGCTATTCAACTTGAAGTTTGTAGAATTTGTCTCTGATATTATAACTCTTCAAGGAGAGAATATATGGTAAACTTTTGTATACACATTTTGTAATTGTCTTTAGGTTTATCTTTACATGTAAAATAATTGGGTATTTTTGTCAATTCATCATTTCAATGAACAGTTTTATCTTTAGATCAGAGTGTCCATAACAAGTCAGAGTATAATTTTGTTTCATACCTCTAGGGCTCTAGCTCTCTGTTAATCCTCCCATACACAAAGAGATGGAGTCCCATGAAATTATACATTAAAATATCTACTGACAGAAAATCTAATTCTCGAATTATCATTGGCTTTAAGAAAAGAAACTGACAAAAACTTTCCCTAAAGATAATCTTATCCACACATATCCTAGGAAACACATATGGGAGGGGACCACCTTTCTCTTGTCTCAACTTCTATATAAACTCACGCAAGCACAGACATTTGCATAACATTCACATTACACTCTTTAAGTCTTAAACGAAACAATGGCCCTTCAAGCTGCTTCTTTGGTCTCCTCTGCTTTCTCTGTCCGCAAAGATGTATTTTATTATCTCTTTCTTTGTTTTAGTAATCGTTTCCTTTTTGTTTATGACCTGTCTCGGAGATTAATTCGCATGTTTTGGTTGCAGGGAAAATTAAATGCTTCAGCATCATCATCATTCAAAGAGTCTAGTCTGTTCGGTGTTTCACTTTCGGAGCAAAGCAAAGCTGACTTTGTCTCTTCCTCATTGAGATGCAAGGTACCAAACACAATCTTTTATGAGTATTTTTCTTGGAAAATGATGTAATAATCTAATCAATTGAAATGCTTCTACTTTGTAGAGGGAACAGAGCTTGAGGAATAATAAAGCGATTATTCGAGCTCAAGCAATCGCGACTTCAACTCCATCAGTCACAAAATCTTCCTTAGACCGCAAGAAAACACTTAGAAAAGGAAACGTGGTTGTCACGGGAGCTTCTTCAGGGCTAGGTTTAGCAACGGCAAAGGCATTAGCCGAGACAGGTAAATGGCACGTGATAATGGCGTGCAGAGACTTCCTCAAGGCTGAGAGAGCCGCTCAATCTGCAGGGATGCCTAAGGACAGCTACACTGTGATGCATTTGGACTTGGCGTCTTTGGACAGCGTGAGGCAGTTTGTTGATAACTTCAGGCGAGCTGAGATGCCTCTCGATGTGTTGGTCTGCAATGCCGCAGTCTATCAGCCAACGGCTAATCAACCTACTTTCACTGCTGAAGGGTTTGAGCTTAGCGTTGGGATAAACCATTTGGGCCACTTTCTTCTTTCAAGATTGTTGATTGATGACTTGAAGAACTCCGATTATCCATCAAAACGTCTCATCATTGTTGGATCCATAACCGGTCTGTAGTCTCCTCATAAGAAGAATGCTTTATGTACTTACTACTTACTCTAAACCCTAAATCTGAAATCTTATTCGTTTTGTTTCTTATTGAGCAGGAAACACTAATACATTGGCTGGTAATGTACCTCCAAAGGCTAATCTTGGTGATTTGAGGGGACTAGCAGGCGGGTTGAACGGGCTAAACAGCTCGGCGATGATAGATGGAGGAGATTTTGTTGGCGCAAAGGCGTATAAAGATAGCAAAGTCTGCAACATGTTGACAATGCAGGAGTTTCATAGGCGTTTCCATGAAGACACCGGCATAACTTTTGCTTCCCTTTACCCCGGTTGTATTGCAACGACTGGTTTGTTCAGAGAGCATATTCCTCTTTTCCGTACCCTCTTCCCTCCTTTCCAGAAGTACATCACAAAAGGTTACGTCTCCGAGTCAGAGGCTGGGAAAAGACTTGCTCAGGTTAGAAAATTAACCAAAACCTAACGTTGTTTGTGACGCAAGAAACCATTCTTTCAGTTTATTATTCTTGCTATGTACTCAACCTATGTATTGATTTGTTGAAGGTGGTGGCTGATCCAAGCTTGACGAAGTCGGGAGTGTATTGGAGCTGGAACAAGACCTCGGCTTCATTTGAGAATCAGCTGTCTCAAGAAGCTAGCGATGTCGAGAAGGCTCGTAGAGTTTGGGAAGTCAGCGAGAAGCTCGTAGGCTTGGCCTAAAATTTGATATGAGATTTTTCCTCGGTGTTTCAACCTTTGGTTTGGCTTAAGATGAGAAACAAACAAAAAAGGAGACATTAATAAAGCCTGTAACAACTTTGATTTAGTAGTTGTGTTTTGGCTGATTCTATCTGTAATGAAACAAATAATTCCACTTTTCAAGTTTTTTTTGTCAAAGAACATGAAACAGAGATTGTAAACTACAAGGAGAAGCAGAGTCATACAGCTTTATAACAAAAAGATTAGAAATAAAGAGACTCTAATATCACCTACAATCATATATGTTTTTATTTTTAATTTAGCGAGTGTTCAATAGACCTCAAAACAGAGCAAAAAAAACCGGAGAAAGGAAAAAAAAAAAAAGAAGGAAAGGGACCTGTCAGACCGCCGTGCGACCACCCCGGCAAGGTAGAACCGAGCCGAGTAACGATCCTCTACAGCACCGGATGCGTCCGAAGACGATCGTGGCCGTCAATCACGCTCTAGCCGCACGGTCATGGTTCATCAACCAGGGTAAAAGGCCTGTCTCTTGAGAAATCAAGGAAACAGAGGTACGAGCCTATAGAACAGATCCTGTTCAAGTAAGGTCGTGACCATCAACGCTCTCACAGTCTTATATATTCAAGAAGTTAAGTTTCTAGGCAAGCGATGTGGGACTTTTACGGAGCACATGACATAACTCGATTTGGCGATATACGGGCCAACGCCCACTTAACTTATATTTACGAAAAGCCCAAACTTATATTATTTGCTCCAAATAAAATCCAGGCAGGGTAGAGTTTGCTTTGAATAGTCCCTACTCGGATCCTTTTTAGTGCTCCAGTTTTGCAATATTCTCGTTTTTCTGACCGACATGTTCTCTACTTAGTTTGTAAGTGTTTTACATAATGAAAAGCTTAACTCTATAAAATCAAGACAGTTAGAGTATTACTGTTGATATCGAAGTGAGAATTTGTGATAAAAACTATTGATGTAAGTTCTCAATGAACTCAAACTTGGTCATAAACAAATCATTTCGATATTATCAGCCGCCTTAGAGAATCTTTCAGCTGATACTGTCAAAAGCTTGTTAAGAGACATGTTCTCACCTCTGCTCTTCAACTTTTCTTCATACCGATGCTTGATCCTGCTATCAAGCTTGTATCCAAGAAATGCAGGGAATGCAAGAAGTTCTTCGACTTCACGACCCATGTACTCGATCAAATACTCCAGTTTTTCCTCTAAAGAAGTATAATTATACTGCAGGACTTGAGGATGTTTTGTGCTCATTGCTAGAATGTCTTCGAATGAAAGACCATAACTCAAGTACAGTCCAATAACCCTCTGCATATTGTCAGAGCTTGTTCTGGTCACAGCTCCCATCGCAAAGGCCAGTTCCTTTGTTCTATGCTTATATCCAATCTTCACCAGAAAACCGAGTTTGTGCGAGAGATTATTTTCGGATAGAGCTAAAATCAATGGTGCTTTACTCAAGAATTTGAACATGCCGGGGGAATCAAAGCCGCATTCCTTCAGAAACTCTATCCTCGGGCGCAGTTTCCTCTCTTTACTAGTGCTGATAACATTAGGGAACACATGAACAATCTTAAACACTTGCTCACTCGTCAAGCCAGCAAAAGACTTGAGAAACTCTACTTGGCCGTTCATATGCTCAACACTATAACTCAATATGGCAGGAAGTCTACGTAGCACCGTTCCAGTAGCGAAATCGTCTTCCCCGCTTAGATTCCTAATGAAATCAACCCTAGGAATCAACTGACTATCCAAGTCACTATTGAGAATCACTGGCCGCCTAGCAATTATACCAATTCCACCAAAAGGTTCCAAGAAACTAATCAATCTCTCAATATCTTCAACTGATTTCTGATACAGCAATTTATTTAGGTACACTTTGTTCAATACATGAGAGATCTTTTCTTTAGGTATCCCATGGAGGAGAAGCAATCTCACCTTCTGATTAAAACTAAGCAAGATAGATGTGTCTACCACAGAGAGTAAGCGCTCAACTAATTCAGGATCAAGCCTTCCTTCAAGTTCATCAACTAAGAAACTAATAACGAGATCAAATTCTTCTGAAGTCAATAAATTAGGGCACTTAGCTATCAAACCCTGAAGCGGGAAGCCATTGATTTTCAGAGACTGAAGAGAAGCAACACGAGCACCGATTTTATCCAAAGATGTCGACTTTATATCTGGGTTCTTCGCTAAAATCATCTCAGTTTCTTCTTCTATAAACCCAATATCTCGGAATAACGAAAACAGAGATTCTGCAAAGCAAAAGAGAGATACTTAGTGTTTGCATTAACGCACACAAGTGTTTGCATTAACGCACACCAAGTGTTTGCAAATATGCTTCAGAGAACAAATGAATGCAGAGAAATGTCAGATAGTCAGATTCACCTACCAATTTGACTTCCGGATTCAATCGGAGAGCTAAGGCAGCTACATCGGAAAGTTAAAGCAGGTTCTCGATGATTTAAGCAGCTGATAAGCAATGGTTGTAGCTGAGACCGAAATGTAGAAGAAGCAGGGAAGGTTCCATGGGAGCAGAGAGAAGTTACCGGCGGGAGATGAAGCCGGAGACTAATCGGCGGTGAGAAAACGGAGAAGGAACAAGAGACGAGAGATAAGATCACCATGGCTGGCTATATCCAAAACCAAGGTTTCTGATTTTAACGGTCGTGTTTGATTCCAAGATGGGTTAACTTTAATAATCAAAGATTTAACAAAAAATGTTATTGGGCCTGAGAAGAGAACATGTTTCGTTTCTAATATGGGAAAATTGCAAAAGAATCCTCAAACTTTTAATCTTATATAATTTACCCTTCATCTACCAAAAATGCAATAGTACCTATCATCTTAACATTACGATAGAAAAATTATTTAAGCCACCCCTAGTATCGGAACATTACTATCTGTCTATCTCTTTCACCTTTGCCACTATATTGCATTTGCCATGATTGTGGAAACGATGTGGTAATGGCAACAATGGAGTCATGGAGACGATCATGCGTGGCAATGGTAATGGTGGTGACAATAGCCGTGACAATGGATTAACTCTTTAAGTGTTCTTTTAATCAGTACAAAGGTTTTCTTTTCCTCATGTAACATGCTATGGTCTCAATGCCCCTTCAAGGTAGTGATAAATTTATTAAGATAAGTTTGTTTGTAATTTATTATAAATCGTCATTTGCTCCTTGCACAAGTGGTAATGTGTCTATGGCCTTGGCAAGGTCAAAGGATTCCAAATTCGTCTTTGCAATATTGTTCTTTTTTTGTTTAATGTCCAAAACAAACATAGTTGCATTACTCTAACATATTTAGCAGCACAAATATACAATTTTGTACTGATTAAAACACAAAATATTTTTCTGATTTTCATAAACTAACTCAAACTTGGAAAATGATCTTTTAATTCTTAACTCAAACAATTTTGACATGACTGATCGTTTTTTTGGATACGTAAATATTATGATAGAAGTAATAAGAAATGTGAGAAATTTTTAGTTTTAAGAAGATGAAAGACCTAGTAAATAGATGTTCAAACTTTGAATACATCAAACAGATGAGTTAATGCTAGTGAGCAAAATTCCATAGTCAAGTCTTCCAAAAAAAAGTCAAAACAATCATGTTATAAAAGTTTGTAACCAATATTTACATTTAACACATTTATAAAATGTGACATCAAAAACGCGGCTATAAAATAACGTTACGATATTAAAAATCAAAGGACTAATAAAACTCAGAATTTAATTTGGGGAAAGAAAAATAAACCCTGCAAGATTTGAAGTGTTCCTCCTAATCAACCGTAATTTAGAAATGGTCCTTAATGGACGGTGGTCGTCGTTTCACACTCTCCGTCCACCATTTTTTTTTTTTGTTTCTCCTCCTCTAAAAAGCAATGGTCTTTCAAGCTCCATCAATGGCTACTACTACTTAGCGTCTACGAATAATAACCCCTTTACCATAAGTCCATAGATTTATCTCTCTTCTTCTCACCACTCATGTCCCTTTCTTTGTCTTCTTCCTCTCACCGCCTTCAAAGTTTTCATCTTTATCCAAATAAAAAAATCGTTTCTTTTTTAGTTTCTTCTTAACATATTTAAAGGCGTACCCTTTCTCTTACTTATCCTCTGCAAAGTTATGGCTTTGCTTGAGAGTATAATATTAGGGCTAATCACAGGATGGTTAGCTTTTGTTATTGGGTTGGTTATTGGATGGGCATGGAAACCAAGATGGGTTTCTTCTTCTAATAATCGACAAGTCAAATTACAATGTTCTGCTCCAAGATCTTTTGATTTGTCTTTACCATCTTCTTCTCCTAGTTCTGTTGTTACTTCTCCTTTGAAGGGTTTTGGATCAGCTCCTTGCTTAAAGGCTCTTGTTTGTGATACATGGACTATGGCTTTAAGACAACAGAGACAAACAGTTTCTCCTGATTCTTCTTCTTCTTCATATGATTCTTCTGAACAACATTTGGATTTGGTTTCAAGGTAAAGCTAATTTTGATGATTGTGATGGTTTAGTTATAGCTAAGGGTTTTGTTTTGGTTTGTTAATTTTTGTGTGTTTTGATTTTTTGTAGAGTGAAGAAAACAAAGGAGAGATTGCCTAATACTGTAACAGAGTTAGATTTGAGACATCTTGTGCAATTGGTTGAGAGGAAAGATGGTGGTCAAGCTTGGATTCAGATGATGGATCGTTTTACTCCTGGTATGAGATACCAAGCTTGGTTGAGAGAACCTAAGGTAATATATTACTTGCTCTTGTGTGTTTGAGATAGAGAGATTTGTTTCTTTTTGTTCTTGATGGGTCTTTTGTGTTTTGTTTTAGAATGGTCCTACTGAGTATAGAAGTAGAACTGTGTTTGAAGATGCAACTCCTGTGATGTTAAGAGACTTTTTCTGGGATGATGAGTTTAGACCAACTTGGGATACAATGCTTTCTAATTCCACTACTGTTGAAGAGTGTCCCAGTACTGGAACCATGATTGTTAGATGGATACGCAAGGTTAGTTACTCTCTGCCTCTCTAGTTACTTTACTTGTTTTGTAACATTTTGATGAGTGGTTCTTAGATTGATCTTTCCTTTCATGTATGTTCCGGTGTTGCAGTTCCCGTTCTTCTGCAGTGATAGAGAGTATGTAATCGGTCGCAGGATATGGAATTGTGGAAACTCTTATTACTGTGTTACAAAGGTATGTGTACTAGTAACAAAAATGGACTCTTTTACATTGATGTGATAAAGAGTAAAAAGAAGCTCGAGTTAGCTTCGATGTCAGGCTAGTTTTTCTGCATAGAATTGCAATTGAATTGCCAGCTTACCTCTAAATCAGTTGGTTTGGGATTTGAACAGGTTATATAGAAAAGAGATGAAGAATAGATTCATTTTTTGTGCTCTTACTTTGCATTGCAAAGAACCAGTTACAATAACAACACCCTAAGATTGTATCTCGTTCTTGGTTCAGGGAGTATCGGTTCCTTCTATACCGCCTAACAACAAACAAAAACGCGTGGATTTGTTCTACTCAAGCTGGTGCATTCGACCAGGTAAAGATATCTTCTGTGATCTTTCAAGAACCGAATAACTTTAAACAAAGTGAAACATTTTCCTCAATATGGTAAATTTATGCAGTGGAATCAAGAAGAGACGATGGGGTAACAAGTGCCTGCGAAGTACTTCTATTCCACCACGAAGACATGGGAATACCTAGAGAAATCGCAAAGCTTGGAGTGAAACGAGGAATGTGGGGAGCAGTGAAGAAGATGGAACCCGGTTTACGTGCTTACCAAACGCATAGACTCTCAGATGGAGGAACCAAGCTTTCTCGGTCTGCTTTCATGGCTCAAATCAACACCAAGATCACACAAGACCATCTCATCTCCCTCAGCAACGGTGCATCGCCTGTCACTGAAACTCCCGTTACATTAAACCAAGGAAACCGAGCTGCGAATCTGAAGAAACTGTTGATTATCGGTGGAGCTGTTGCGGTTGTCTGCAGTTTAAGCGGAGGTGCTTTTGTTCCTCCTGCGTTTCTTTTAGGTTTTGGGAAAAGGTTTGTTAATGGTGGAAGAAAACGTCAGCTCGAAGGAACAACAAGAAGTGAGAGTCAGACTACTTCTTCATAGAATCTTGAGACCAAGAATATAGATCAACATATAAATTTAGATTCGTTTTAAGTAGATTAAGAATAATCCATTCCAAAATTAGTTTATAGAATTGGAATAAGCTGTATGATTATTAATCTTTATACAAAGGAAGGAACATTTTTTTTACAAGTAATGAATAAAATCTCTTTATCATGAATCATGATCATTAAAAAGGAAGAATAGTTTCAAAACAATGAAGACCATCGAGCTCTGGAGCTATCCTCATAGGTTGGATCTTCTTCTTATTACTCTTTTCATCGTCTGACGAAATCGGAGTTTTTCCAGCGTTCTTTTGCTGATCTGTCGCCGGCGACTGATTATCACCGGAGCTTTGCTTCTTGGTGCCTGAGAATATCATCTTGAAGCCGTTGGATTCGGCGTAAAGAGCTTCGAATGGGCTAAAAATAGACATCATCCTCGAATTCTTTTTGTTGAGATTTTGTAACTTTTTTGTTTCTTGACGAGAAGAAGAAGAAGGGGCTGGTGAAATATTTATAATCGGTAACGAGAGAAGTAAAGCTAGAAGAGTCTAGAAAATGTAAGAGAAGTTTGAAAAGTTTTGAGTTAATCAAGCAAGATTCGTTGAAACTAGCTTGGTCGGTGAACGAACAGAGTCCACGTGGAAACTATCTGAACGTGATTGATTGTAATCGGATAATCTTTTTTTTTTTCACTGTGATTTCTTCAATAATAGCTCATTTTATTTTTCCCTATAATCACATAATTTTGTTCCAAACAAACAAAAATACAAACTCATAATCAAATTCTTGTAAAAACCATTATTAAACAGCATAGTTTTGGAACCGTGGAAGGAGATATGAGATAATGTTTACATATAAATCATCTTCATAGGAACATTGTTTGTTTTTAGAGCTTCTTGAGTAACTCAATAAGGTTAACACCAAAAGCGTCGCAGACAACTTTGATGCCCTTGAAGCCTGATGCTTTGGCTAATGCCTCAAACTCTTTCTCGGTTCGTTCTTTGCCTCCGGGATTGTGAGCCAACATAATGCAATCGACATGGACTACTTGTTTGGTTGAGAGGCTTGAGTCTGGTGTCTCTGGAAGTATACACTCTGCTAATATCACTTTTCCATCCTCTGGAAGTGACTCGTAGCAGTTCTTCAAGAATTTCACGCAATGTTCGTCACTCCAGTCATGACATATCCACTGTTACAACAATGAGAAAATGTTTGAGATACATTCCTTGATGAATTACGTATAATGTCAAGAATTTTCTTAATTAGTCTTGAATTTGGTGTAAAATACTTGATTAATTACTAACCTTCATGAATATGGCATCACCTTTAGGGACACTTACAAACATATCTCCTCCAACATGCTCAATACCTACATTAATTTAGTCATAAGATGACATAATCTTCCAAGGAAATCTCATTTTGCGAAATGTTAGGAAAATGTTAATATACCAGGATGAGAAGGAGCATCTTCGATGACATGTGGGAGATCAAAGTTGATGCCTTTAAGATTAGGGTACTTGGAGACAATCATTTTGAGTGTAGCACCAATGCCACCACCAACATCAACCAAAGAAGTCAATCCTTCAAAACCCTTATAGGTCTCAAGAATCTTCTTCATGGTGATTGTGGAATGGTTAGACATTCCATTGTTAAAGACCTTGTTGAATCTAGGGTCAGTCCCGTGGTACTCGAACGCGCTCATTCCATAAGCCTTGTTGAATGGAATCCCACCATCAAGAATTGCATCCTTCAAATGGTACCTAAAACATGACTCTTTGGCATTAGTTTAAGAAAACACATATACACTCTTTTAGCTTAACTTAAACCCTCAACTTTCTTTTGTTTTTTCAAATTCGATACCATCAACTTTTGATTACCACTAACTATAATAAAGTTTTTGAATTCGACCACAAGATTGAACTAGATCCACGGCAAGTTGATTGTACAGTTTGATAAAGAGCAGCCGGTTTGCATAGAGAACCAGCCGGTTCGATTGAAGAAAACCAAAACCAGATTTGAAGTTTTCTAGATCATGAAAAGAACAATTCTCTTCCTAATCATGTTGCTATTCTATCTCCTTATTTTGTTACTCAATAATAGGAAGAACGATTACAGCTTCTCTATTTAAAGCCATGAACTAAAACATAGAAACAAAGAGTGTTTTTTCTGCAAAAAAAAAAAGAGTGTTTCTTTTGATTGGACCAACTAACATAAATGTTTCTGAAGTTTCTCCTTATTATTTGTATAATCTTGGCACAGCAACAAAATTCATTTAAGTAGCTCGTTATAACCACTAACTAAAAGAATTGCATATAATATAGTTTTCTAGTGGAGAGAGCAGGTTTAGACTATACGTGTCGTATTGTCTGTATTTGTCTGATTGTCTTTGACACTTTGTGCCTCTCTCTCACCTTTACCTTTGCACAATTTCATTTTTAATCCATTAACCAAGATCCATAACTTATGAAACAACATTATCAAAAAAGAATTTGTCTTGTCTAGCTTGATTTACCATAACGATCTATTAAAAGTCAGAACTCATACGAGTAATATGAAGAAAACTCACCAGCTTTCCATGAGAACCTTGTCTTGGTTCATAAGACAAAGAGCAGCAATGGAAACACCATCTTCGTTCTTGGTCAAATACTTGCAAACCGGACCAAGCCCGTAAATCCGTTCAACGCCATCACCGGAAAGTTTACGGTTGGAGCAGGTTAAGACGGAGTAAGACGTAAGAAGACGGAGGATACGGTCGAGCATGACCGGAGCTTCAGGATTTTTGGTCGGAAGTTTAGAAGCGATCTCGGTAGGAGACATGGGAGAACCATTCTTGGCCATAATCTCAAGAAGGTCAAGCTCTAAGGCGGATTTTAAAGCCATCGGAAGAACGGAAGCACTGGCTAGTTGCATGGCGAAGAGGGCAGCTTCGTCGTCGGTGACTTGCACCGGAGTTAATTGTGTCTCTGCCGTTGAACCCATTTTAGTGAGGTTTCTTGAGATTTTTTAGAGATTGCTCTGTTTTTTGGGTTACTCTGTTTTGAGGATTGTGTGATGGGTGAGAAAGTGTGGAGGTTGAGAGGTTTATTTATATGAAAATATATTAAAGAAGGTAGAGACGATTGGCATATTTTAACGCAATTTTCTGATCTGGCTTAATGATTTGGTCCAATTGAAAATCGAGACACATCCATTCTTTTGTATTTTATCAATTAATAATAGGCCATAATGTCAGAAAATTTAATAAAAATAAATAATAGGCCATGAAAAAATAAATATTTCGGAGATAATACATCCAAATATATTACGATCCGTTCTAAAAAAATACAAATTTATAACTAAAGTAGCTTTTATAATTTATTACATATGTTAAACTTGCTATAAAGCTATTACATTCGCTAACAGTAACAACAAGTATGCCTTTTTTTAGGAAACCTAGCTAGTATCACAATGTTATGTACTACTAAATTTTATGTTAAACTTGCTATGTATAAAGGTATTAAATTCGGTTTCGCACACACCAAAAATAAAAAGCTATTAAATTCGGTAACAGTAAGCAAGTTTGTCATATTTTTGAAAGAACAGAAACTACGCTAAAAGTTGTACTATTAAGATTTTCTAGTATAACAGATTTTCTTTAATTACGTGATATCTAAATTTATCATCATATTTCTTTAACAAAACAATCAAAAAAATCATACAAAGCCCAACAATAATTTCAAAACTGATTATTAGTGTTAGGATAATGTTTTAACCGTTTACTCTAATTAATAATACTCCCTTTTCACAAAGAATGTTGTTTTAATATAATAATTTTGTGTAACAAAGAATGTCGTTTTGCAGTTTTTTTTTAATCCCTATTATTTCAGTCTATTGACTAGAGAGATAAACTGTTATAGATTATTATCAAAGGACATAAAATATTTTTTTCACATTTTTTCTTAACTTATGTAAACAGTGGTAGAATGACACGTTTTGTTAAATAGAGAGAATAATTCTAGAAAAAGTTGGAAAAAGAAAAGTATCTCTAAGATGAAAAAGTACGGTACTAAAATTTGGAATTAGCAGATATGTAAATGAAAGTAGGTTAACTAAGAATGTATGGATGGTCATTACACTTGACAATCTTAAACATTTTTTTGGGTCGTCATTTTAACTTTAATTCTCATGAAACCAAACGTTTTTATACAAACTATAGAGTGATCAAACTCTTAATCGATAAACAAATAGATTAATAAAAGGAAAAAGATTAGACTTGAGAGGACTGTGTAATCAAAGTCGGACAGATAGTATGGTGAGTAGGACCCAGACGACACACTTGTTCCTAATTGATTGTCAGTTTCTGCTTAAAATCGTTATCATTCATTTTTTTCAACGCTAAATCATTTCCTTGACATTTGCTTTCATAGAATGTCAGCTACTTCAATAGAAAATAAGAAAGGATTGAAAAGTTTTACCTAGAAATGCTTTAATTAAATTCATTTGGTTGTCCAAAAAAAAAAGTTTTTAACTATGAAATTGAGTTCGGCACAAGATTATTCTTGTTTTCTTTATTAAGATACATATACGTAATACACTAATACTTAAGTGAAAATTTTAAAATCATTTATCGTCGTCATAGCATGACGAATACTTTTACACCATCTTAATTTTCTATACAACTTGTGTTGAATTGTGAAAGATAATTCACTAAACCAGATTCGATGTACTTCACTTTCTAGATCACTTTTAATTTTCTTAAATGCTTTAACAACAAGATTAAGTTAAGAATACATGCATACACAAAAATTAGTAGGTAAAGACCCTTCAATATAAAGAACACATGTATATCCTCATCAAAATATGTATATACTCTTCAAATAACTTTGCAGTTGAATTAAGTAAGGTGAAATTTTGTTTGTAAACTAAATCCAATCCAAATAAATTCGTAGTAATCTATGATAAGAATCCATGATTAGAAAATACTACCATTTTTTGTCCAAAAAAAAAGAAGAAAATACTACCATTGTAAGTCATCAGAGTTGGTTATCTTTGTTTGAATTGTTTAACAAAGAAAAATATTTGATATTTCTCACCTACCACAACCACAACCACAACCACAAGACAAATAATTTATTTTCTTATAACTATTGATACAAAAATTGATTCTTTTCAAACGAGACACGTGTGAACTTGTGATTTGGTAGAATTTCGTATTACAAAAAGAGAAGCATCTCTCATCTCTCACCTACTACTCTGAAAGATGTTCATTGTGAACATATCTCCAACACTTCGCATTGCCTTCAGATAACAAACACAAACTGTTATAGGACCACAAGTCAGGTACAACTATTTATTAGTTTCGACTAACAAGTACATACGGATTTTTTTGCACACAAAAAAGAAGAAGTACATTTGCTTATTTATGTCCGTTGAAATTGATAAGTTTATTCACTGAAGAAATTGGTGTTTTATATACAAATTTTACATATAAAGTACAACATTTATATAATATTTATAATTTACATATACTGTTTTACTGTCCGTCGAAATTGGTACGTTGAACTACAGAAGTAAAGATGTAAAGTCCAACATTTGATTCAATAAAGAGGATCGTGCTATGACAATCCTCGAATGTTGTATACGAGATAGCTTAATTAAGAGTCATGTGTCATATACACCAGTTTCCAGTTTATGATTGGAAATGACTTTTGCATTGGAAATTTTAAAATCAACCAAAATAACACATCCAAGGTTTATGAAGATCAAAAGTAATATATAAAAATTATAGTGGAAAAACAAAATACTATTTTTGACAAAGTTACCCGACAAGCTCATTTAGAGTTAAATTTAAATTATGTAGTCAAGTTATCATCCAATGTACTTAGATCATCCAAGTTAGTTGACTTCGATGATTAATTTTCTTAATCATAGTAAAAATAATATAATTAAGGTTTTGGAGTATGGCCTCTATTTTCAAAAGTATAGCTTTAATCTGAAAAATTCTATAATAGCAATTAGAAAATAGAAAATAAAAAATAAAAATGGGACGAGAAACCTCAATTTTCAAAGTCTTATTGAGGGAAAAAAAAAAAAAAAATCCTACCTACTACCGTGTTATACGTCATGATCACAGAACGTGCCTTATATTATCCATAAAAGAATAAGTAAAATAGTATTTATGGATGTTACATGTTAACCTTGACACCTAAATGAATTAAATCGTAAAATAAATAGAAAGGATTGGAAATGGATTGTATCCTTTTGGTGGTTGCTCGACATGAAATTCACAACTAAATGTTCGGTGTTCCAGTACACTTAGTTTTCATGCATATGATAATATATGAACAAACATAAATATATGATTTTTTATTTTTATTTTAGACTAAAGGGTGGTGATTTGAAGTTTTACGCACAAGCGTAAGTATCAGACTTCACACCTGAATATCACGTCCTCGATAAATATATATCATCAGACGCAAACATTAGAACTAGCATTTTCGGAACTAGCTTATGCCTTTGGTGTTTTTTGAGAGGTGTTTTCAAATCATTGTTTTGTTTGAGGATAGTTTTGCAAATTTCCTTGTTATCGTAACCAACCAAATTCTCAATATTCTACCAAGTTTCTTTAGGCCGAACATACAAAAGTCTGATTTTATTCAAGTTTGCACTTTGTAGTTTTCGGCCATTATAAGTTGGCCCATATTACTAAAGCATTAAGGCCTTACTCTAATTGCAACTGTCCCTTCTCTCACTCGATTTTTACAAGTCTAGAAGTTAGAAACTACTCTTTATGACTACAAAAAAAAACTAAAACATTAAGACCCTTCACTAGCTGCAATGTTTGGTCTTCCACTCTTTCCTTCCGACCTCTACGAGTTGGGAAAAATGGGGACGAAGGCGAGAACAACGAAACCATCATTGGAAGAAGAAGGGAGTCCACTCAGAGGCATTTTATGTGTGAAAACCAGACGAGACATGAAGAGATTTGAAAAAACAGAGGATTGCTTCATCCTCGATTTCAATCCTTTTGATTCGTTTGACGTTAAAAGGCTCTCATTTTCCCTTGATAAAGATTTGGAAATCATCCATGAGTCAGGCCAGGTTTGAGTTTTAAAATTAAGGCTATAATTAGGGTTTTATATATGATTTTCCTTCTCTTTTTTGGGGGTCAAATGGGTTTACACATATTTATAATCATGACAAAATGTGATGAAATATATTGAGCAGGTGGCTTGTAGAGATTACCCACATCCGAGACATCTTTGCTTGAACTTTCCCTTTGGATCAACTTCTAATGCAACCCACTGTGATCTGGTAATTGTTAATCTTTTCATTGAAGGGTTTAAGTAAAAAATTAAGTGAAGTATGAAATGGACTAATTTTGTAGTTTAATGTTTTCCTAAAATTATTCTATGAAACTGTCTTTTTTCTCGCTTAGATATGTACATTGTTTTAACAGTAGAGATCAACAATATTATGCAGTGTTACTGTCACGTGTGTGATAAGCCTGCTCCTTGTGCACTGTGGATGTCTTCTCATTGCAATGCTTCAGCGGACTCTGTGGATCCGAAGTCACCAACCAATGAGAGTGAGAGCTATTATTACTCCGATTAAGATTAGCTTTGGAGGATTATGTAATGACAATGCCTAACTAATTATGAGATTGGTAATGTTTGAAACCAATTTGCTAGCCGAATTGTTGCTGGCTGAATTATTCCAGTATAGACCTTGCGGATAGACGGGTTATATTTGCCGTGAACATTTGTCTACGTTCAGACCGAATAACACGATGCGGTTTTATAGAAAAGACCTAACTTTGAACCAACAACTTCTTTGACAAGCAGGCTTATTGATTCATATATGCTAAAGCACTCAATAATAAGCCAATCACATAATGAAGTCTAATTGGGCTAATAGTTAGGCCCATATTGCTATATATAAAAAGCCTTTTTAAACGCTACGTCTGAAGGAAGAGCAACGGTTCGGTGTCTCTCTCACTCGTCTCTTCCGTTTCGATCTCTGAGACTTTTGTAGCGAAAAAAATGGAGAAAAAGGAAGAAGATGACACGCCACTCGTAGGGATATTCTGTCTGAAAACAAGACAAGACATGAAAAGGTTCGAAGAAACAGAGGATTGCTTTATCCTCGATTTCGATCCTTTTGATTCGTTCGACGTTAAAAAACTCACCTTTACCGATGATGTTCGTGAAGGTGACAAAGATTTATCCATCATCCATGAAACAGGCCAGGTTTGAGATTTGAAATTCAAGGTTTTGAAATTAGGGTTTATTTCAAAAATTTATGTTTTAATGGAATTTGATATGATTCAATGGGTGGCTTGTAGAGATTATCCACATCCAAGACATTTCTGTTTGAATTTTCCATTTGGATCAACTCCTAATTCAAGCCACTGTGATTTGGTAATTTAAACACTTCTTATTCTTCTTCTTTGTGGATTTGAAGAATTAAATGGATTAACTTTGTGTTTGTCTTGCAATGCAGTGTTACTGTTACGTGTGTGATAAGCCTGCTCCTTGTGCAGAGTGGACTATATCGACTTCACATTGCAATGCGTATGACTCTGCTTTGTGGAATTTGTGTAGGACATAGTGAAATCTGGCTACTTCTACGGATTAGAGATCTTTCTTATGACTTCATCAGTTAAGTAGTTTCTTCATCTCTGGCTAGACTAATAGATTGATTTAGGTTTTAGAGAAGTAATGTGACGTAATGACATTTCCTTAGTATGAACTTGTTTATTATGCATTGAAGTTTCATTTGCAAATTTCTTGAAAAGTAATGGAGAATGTTGCTTCTAGGTTACTACTTTTAAACTCTTAGGTTTTTCGCTATCGATAGTTCACGGAGGAAGTAAGAGCACGGTTTTTGGGTCATCTGAATTGTTCTTTCCTATTAATCTTTTTTGACATTTTTTGATCCAGTTTGAGCATTTAGATTCAACCATAGCTCAAAGAATGTCTAAGGGGTTCAATGCATAAAAGGCTTGATGGTGATTTTAAGATCATGAGAAAATTTGCAATTAAAGAGGCTCTTGAAGAACAAACAACTTTTAGTACCTAAATATGATATAGCTTCCATAACTTCAAATGTTTAAATCCCTAAGCGATTGAAAACAGAGAGACTTGGAAAATGTTCTAATATGGGCCTGTAATTTTGGTTGGGACTTGTTTTTGTAGAACGTTGACTATTGACTTTATAGATACTTTCTACTTCCTATCAATAATGCTGATGATGTTCACAATTCCAATAGCTATACCGGTCATTTGGCTTAAATCTTCTGTATTTGAAAAATCTCGGTATATATTTGACCCATCGAAGATGTTCCCCATTATAAGCTAGTAGTACACATGGTTGAGGAATTCAATCGTGTGTGGGATCTAGTAATCTAGTCTCATAAATACTATCTCCCACTAGTCAGCTTCAAAGTGAAACCGCTACATTCCAAACATTAAAACCAACTTTGAAAATTCGATCTTGAATAGTGTCATGTACACAATCTACAATTAAAAGGCTTGGCTGCCACGATTCAGATTATCTTCAAACACATGTATTTAGAAACAACTACAGCTATGGTTTACTTGTGTTGTGAACGAATTGTGAAACTTCAAGTTATTCATATTGAGTGAATTATATTGTTAATATAAAACTATTGCCACAAAATGCTCTAAATTGATACCTTACACTCCTTTGAAGAACCTTATGTTTTCGTTCTATCTATATATCTTTTTATTTTTTTGGTCAAAACGTTCTATCTATTTAGTGGAAAACTTGTCTTCAACAAACAACTGTCAACGGATGTATACCTCAATTACAGTCTATCATGGGTCATATTCATAATGAGAGTAGATAGACCTTCAATAAATTTCGTTCATATCAACAATGATTCATAGCAGTAATGATATTAATAATTTGATTGTAACTGGTTGCAAATTGGTAATAACTACCACCAACTAAGAGATGAGAAATGATGCAATCAAAATTGATGATACAAGTCTTTTTTTTTGCTAAGTACTAAAGATGGTCTTAAAAAATAATAACCTTAAGATATTTAGTTAAATAGTTTTTAAAATATATATATTAGGTCAAGTCGTCTTCACAAGTCTCACAAGTTGTTTTTTCTTCTTCAAGATGAGCTGTAAAAAAAGAGCTTTTTTAATTGTTATAATTTGTGAAGGTCTTTGTTTTAAACCTACTTATTTTTTTTTATTTTTTTATAAAGTTGTTTATACATAGTTAAATATTTTATCTTTTTTACCAAAATAAAATAAAAATAACAATATTTTTCCTTAATAGTTAATTTTAATAAAAATGAGAGTTTAGGTGACAATAGTTAGGAGTTAGGACCCACGAGCCGGCAGATGCCATGACGCGTTAGCGAACGCAGAAATCTCGACTAAACCATTGCTTTCACACTGTTCCTACCTAGCCTTGCTGCGTTATTATTAATTTTTATCTTCTACTTTCCACTGTATTATTTTAAAAAGAACTGGAAAATGACTTTGAAAGTAACCTTCTTTCAAATAAAAGATATGGACTATATCATCTAATATTCTGTAGTTTAATAAATAAATAAATAAAGTCTACGAAATTTTACAGTATATTTTAAACCAAGTGTGGAAGACTTTCATATATAAAAATGTCAACTATTAATTAGGACATGAATTGAAAATCTTAACACTTAAAAATTCTTTGTATTTTGTTTCTATTGTAGTGAATAAGACATACAAGTAGTCTGTGTTATGTTTTTGATACATTACTAAACTCAAATTCGCATTCTGCATGTTATTAAAAACAAAATATTCATGAATGAAACAGTTTATCAAAAAAAAATAAAAAAATATTCATGAATAATTAGCATTTGATGTTGTTGACAGAAAAAAGATCGTTTTTACGTAGAATTTTATAGCATTATGAGAAGTTAAAAGGCACCAATCGATCCAACACTTTTATCAACAAAAAATCGTTTGCGACATTTGGCTCCTTTTTTCATCCATTATATATCCAACCAACTTTGTCTTTAGCTATCTCCTACAGTATACTCCTCCATGTATTTATATATACCAATATTTGGAATTTTTTCGAATCTTGATTTTTAAAAGTTTCTATATTGCAATTTGCAAGACAGAAAGGCATTACTTGTCTAGCATCATGTAGACAACAATATACTTTAAATCCCACAAAACAACAGACACCAACAACCTTATACATCGCCGCTCAGTAAACGAGTCGGTGCACTTGTGCATAGTCTTAAGACCATATATAACTATAGTGTATATATTTGTACAGACTAAAATGCAGATAATCATAATGAGGTTTTTCTCCGACTATACTGATTTATTTATCACTGTTACGTTATTTGAACTATAAACTTGCATATATGTAATCGAAATATATTATTATATTTTCTCTTTTTAAATATCTATTATATAAGTGATGTAATTGTGAAAATATAATAAGAGATGAAAATACAAAAAGATCGCAATTTTGACATTCGTTCACAATTTTGCAACGTCATCAAGAGAATATTCATTCAGCTAGTTTAGTTTCATTTGATTCAGTAAACATATCCCATCACAAATTTATTAATTTCTGTAGCTTAATTTGGAATTAGTGTAGATAGTAACATTTGGCTCATAAAATTAATAAAGATGGCGTACGTTACAAATCTCCATTATTTAACTTCTTTGAAGGTTCAAACTTCAAAGTCTTAATTACCAATTACTCCGTTATATATCAACTTGTGGCTACTTCAGTCATATTTTAATAAGTAGAAAATTAATAAACTTAAAGCAATTTTTACTGATCAAGTTGCCTTCTTCTTCTTTTTTTTCGGACGTGATCAAGGACTTCAAATGTCAAGAAGTTAATCGAAATACTAATGTTAACAAATTCAATAACTCATTTTCGAAATCGAATTCGAGACTCCGATAACCCTCATCTGTGATTTGTGAACAAATGCTCGCAAGTTTTCATTGACCATAAAGCAAAATAGAGGTCTAGTTATGAAATTACAGATCAAGATCATAGCCTTTAACAAATGTTAAAGTACTATAAAAACACAAATCACATGGAAACAAAAAAAGATCTAGTAAACTTATTAGTTCTTCAAAACTATCAACCATCTCTATATATAAAAATTAGATACAGATTCTACAAAGCTCTATACGATTCAAGAAAACGTGATTCAAGACGACGAGACACTCAGTAAAAATCTCAGTCGCTTCTCATCGACTAGATCATAGAAGGGAGCTAGGATCTGAAGTCAAAAACTGAATAAATCAGCCAAAATAAAAAAGTTGGCAAATCAGAAATCAACTAGATGAGAAGAGAAATCAGGAATCATCGACGTCGTTGAAGAAGGTGAAGGAAGGAGAAAACCACCGATCCTTACGGCGTTTCTATCTCCGGTACGCCGTGGAAGAATCCCGGCGGTGAGTTTAGCTAGAGCTGCCGTGTACTCTACTAGTAGCTCAGTAAGAATCACCACTGAGATCATTATAGAATTGGTTCTTGAAATTTTCTTGACTCTTAAGAAAATTTCTGATTTGTTTTTAAAGAAAGATCTAAGCGATGAAGATTTGAGTAGTGTGAGAATGTGAGAGACTTCTTTGTCAATATATAGACGACCATTTAACACTTCAATAATCAATACTATAATATGTATATTTTTTCTTTACATTATTATATATCTTTTGTTTTTTTATCTCTCCTTTTTTAAAAATTACCCGCTTCTCACGCACAGTGTACATTAGATGTAAAAGTATTAAAAAAAGATCAGGTTGGATTTCTTAATTTCCACAAATAATCATCATCAAAAGCTACATTTCTAGCAATAAATAAATGGTCGGTCCTGTAGTTGATACTTCATCATTGATCTTCAAATTTAGCCGAAAATATTTTGGTTTAAAAAAAAAATATATATATATAACCAGACAGATGTATACAGGGGAAGCTATAAATTATACGTAGTATATAACTGGATTCATCAGAGTTTGTTGTTTTGCATTCATATACATAGCTTTAGTATCCATTATTTGTTTAGGACTGTACATAGTACATGCATATCAATAATTTAATGTCTTTTCAACAAAAAAAAAACAGCGTTTTCTTATTTATAATCAATATGTATATATAACTGGGAAAATATAACTTTTTATCGAAACCAAAACCTTCTCTAGGATATGTAAAACATAAGCTTTTTGTCATTAAAACTTTTTCTAATAACCAAAGTGAATCCCTTTGTATCTATATGCCAAACTTATCGACCATATATTTTTGTTGGATTACCAACCAAAGGATTTAAGAGCTCAATGATCGATCGTTATATGATTAAAAGTTAACGATGGACCAGATTTTTTTTGTAGTTGTATTATTGTATATGAACATCAAATATTATATGTCGATTCTTGTTGGGGATAATATTGAATAGTAATTAATGGCTTATTTAATGGTGTGTATATAACTTGCCACGTTCACATGTTGCCCTGATATAATGTTACATCATCAGATTCATTACATTTAATTAATAGGTGTTTAATCAGCCGAAAATTGAGATGAGTTCTGAATTGTGAGTCTAATAATTTAGATTTTTGTAATAGAAAAGATAGTGGGTGGTTAGAGATGTTAACTTAGAACACTTTAAAAACAAAGTAAGAAGAAGAACTTGACCGCAATTATAAGGTCCCTAATCAAATGTTTATTTATTTTGGTTTTTTCTTTTGCAGAAAATCAAAGAGCGGACTTGCAAATTACAAAATTTGATACTAGATATCTTTGAAATCACATACACGATGGGAGATATTATCAATTGGATAGCGAGGGGGTCCATGTCTTCCTACTATATGGTAATATGGTTATGATTGCCATTCCCTTTCCGCCTCTTAAATTAGTAGCATTTTTCTATATACCTTTTTTTTACTATATACCCATTCCACTTAGAAATTTTACGTATTTATATTTTGTTTTCTCAACGACCGGATTCAGTCCGCAAATCTATAATTACCATAAACTGTAACTTATATCTAGCACATCCGATATGTTTATACATTCGTAAAAGAACCGATCGATAAGAGCATCATAGAATCAACCATAAAGACAGTAGATACATTCTCAATAGGTCAGTACATAGAAAATTTTAAGTGGAAATGATCAACATAAGCTTTTGATAAATGTTGGGTAAAATAGCATTTGAAAAGTAATTGTGTAATGCGTTTTTTCTTCTTTTATTACATATATGGCCCATTGGCTCTCTTTTTTTAACCCTTTGTGAATAGGGGAAATCGAATTGCAGCTCTTGAGATACCGATACAGGGGATTGAATATGTTACTTGGTCGATGTAGTGATTAATTTAAACGAAATATTTTCAAGTTATCAATTTCCTTTTTTTTTTTTTTTTTTAATATATATATACTCACAATCCAGTCTATTGACAACTAGACGTTCACACCTTGGGGAAAATAAATATTATATGTAGTATATTTTCTTTTCGGAGCTTTGTGTGACCTCGAATATTATAAATGAAATAAATCTCTAAGTCAATTCCATGTATTCAACGTAAAAAAAATCGAAAAGTGGCTAATAAAACATAATTTGCCTTCTATAATAAAGTAACAAAGTCTGTGTCCTTTAATGACTTATTTGAGAGTTACAGCGATTAAACGACTAATCCAAGAAGGTTACATATATTAAAAACTGTAAAAAAGTTGTATGATCAGACACCCTTAACATTTACTCTCGATACTTTTAAAAATAAATCTATTATTTATTATACATTATAGAATTTTTTAAGCTTCTTAATACATGTAAATTGACATGATTGGATAAAAAAAACATTCAATAACGCCTTAATTAGTAGCTTCTCTTTCAGTATGTGTAAACTGCAACGATACATAAACTTTTTTGGGTCCAAATATTAAATTACAAGAAGAATAATATCGGGAAATAGTATTATTTATATTACGTATGTTGATTTTGTTGGGGGTTTAATTTACGATATAACTCACCGTAACCAATAATGGAGAGTCTATATATGTATTATGTACGTGTCTACATACTACATGCATACATGCATGTTCTATAGAAAGATATGATGAAGATTTTTCTCAACCTCCCTCCATAATTAAAGAATGTGTGGACTTTCTTGTTTGGCCATTTAAAAGTTTTAGTTTCGAGAAATTCTTAGTGTTAATAAATTGACATATCCAACGAGAGTCACGTGATCCAAGAGTTTATCGAACGACGTGATTGATTAACTTGTTTCAGAAGTAATTGAAGGTCTTCTTCAATGTTTTGAAACCCGACCCGTACGATGAACTGGACTACATTTTAGGTTACTGGGTCATCGGGTCAACCGGGTTGGACAACGGGTTAATTAGTTAAAATTTATTTAATAAATTTAATATTTAAAAAAATTTTAGAGTATTTTATAAAAAATTTTTTTAGTATTTATAAATATAAAACAAAAATAATCATATCATATTTAATCAAATATAAAATTATATTATGTTTAACAAAATATAAAATCATTTATACCCAAATATACATATATATATAGAAAAAATCAAACAATAAATAAAGTGGTTAAAAATTTGAAATCCAACTAAATGTCTAACACCGTAACAAATATATTAGGAGATCATCAATGACAGAAATAAATTAATAAAACATCGTGAATTCAAACAACTAATCTCGGTTGTCTCTCTCACCATTCGATTCAATTTTAAGGCGGTATTGTAAAGTCTTCACCAAAATCTAAAACATCAAATGAATTTAAAAACTGAAAAAACTTTTAAAAATAATTGAATAAAGTCTAAAATCCCATATTTTATTGTAAAATCAAGAGAACTTTTTAAAACCCACACCCGGCCGGTTCAACCGGTTCACCGGGTCACGGGTTAATTGCGAGTTTTTGTGGTTTTTTTCGTTGGGTTTTAATACTAAACCCAAACCGAAAAAGTGTTCGGGTCACGGGTTAACCGGTCGGACCGGACGGTTCGGGTCGGGCGTGAAAACACTAGTCTTCTTCATGGCTTTCCAAGGGAGAGAAGAGCTTATCACGAGTGACAAATTAGGTTTAGTATAAAAATTCTCTAAATAATCAAAATAACTTTTTCTTCAGAAATCGCATGCAAAATTAATAGGATACGGAAAATATCAATAGATTTGAAAACCGACCTTTTTCTTTTTGCCATTGTTGTTGATATAACATGTCTATATTTTCTAATTTACATGATTAAATAAAATGTTTTCATGTTTGTATGAAATTGAAAATTTCATATTTTAAATCACATTTAACTAGCAACGAAAAGTTTAAAATTTATCTCAATTGGATTTCTTTTGGACCATAATCGACTTGTTTAGGTGAGTGTATTGAAACAACTTTAACCTTTTCTTACCGAATTATTCACGATTTTATTAGCTATTATGTTTTTATTATTATCTAGTACAAATTATGGTTCATCAATGGATTATATGAGCCAATAATTTTCCAAAAAGAAATAGTAGTAATCATATTCTATAATCTATACTATAATATAGATCCAGAAGATGAAGTGCCTGTTGTTGAGCTCGATTATCGTGTTACTTGGATTTAGGCATTTAGCCATTTTAGGGACAGATGTGTCATCACTTTTTGTCTTTTGGTTTAGATCAAATTTATTAAAACTAATCTCTTTATCTCCTAATTGCCTTTTCTCTCTTGAGAGTCATGTGACACATTCATCTTTATCTTGTCTAGTTTTTGTTTTTTAGGAAAAAGGCAAATTAAAATTTATAAAAATACAAAAGATAACTTTTATTTTGCTTAGTTTTATAGAGACTGAATGCTGCTTTTTTGCTTTTCTACTGACTAAGATGCTGCCTATGTTTTATCATTGATTGGTGTTTGCTTTATCAAAATAGACAAAAACAAAATTTTTAAAAATACACAAAATGTGTTTGTGTCTGTAGTCATTATGATAAGTTCAAATGTCATTTCATTTACTAATTAGTTTCATAAAAATTCACCAGATTTTTTTTTGTCGATATCTCGAAACTAAACGACATCGTTTTTGGTGTCTCAGACTCAGACATCTGCACCTACCATATGAGACAGAGACCCATTACTTACAATTTTTATAATATACAACTTGATTTCTTGAAGTTGTAAAAATTGCATTTTATAAAAACAATAGCATTTACTTGTGAAGGCAATTAACTAAGCTTTTGTTTAGTAACTTTCTCAATCTCCAGACTTAGTTTGATTCTGATGCTCTTGTAGATACATTTCAGCTAAGGCAGCAAACGTTGCTGATCCAATGGGAAGCACATTCTCGTCGAGGAAGAAATAAGGCGAATGAACCGAACGCACAGAACCGATTTCTTCGTTTCTTATACCGATTCCTATGTAGTAACCGGGTATTTTTTGTTGATAGAAAGCAAAATCCTCACCCGCCATTACCTTGTTAGCCGGTTTCACCTTCTCGGGTCCAAGCAAGAGTTTCAAAACCTTTTCAGTGAATTCGTGTAGCTTGTGATCGTTCACTGTTGCTGGATACATAGGATGATCGTCTTCATGCATATCTATATCCGCTTTGCATCTTTGTACTTCAGCTTGTCCTTCAACCACCTGTCATCAACAATAAAGGTTAGCTCAAGGTTGAATGAAGATCAAACTGAAGATTAGATTACATTTGAACATTAGTGATTGTATATCATGGAAAGAGAGCTTGTGGATATATAAATGGTTTGTTGTCCCATGAAAGATTTACTAGAACAGAGTAACAAGAGATCCAGGTATTAGAACAGATACAATAAATTACTTCAAGGTTAAAATTGATCATCAGGGTTTAGATGAGATAAGATTCATAAGATATTGAAAACCAAATTTCGGTTTCTTCTCTGCATCGAATACTTAAGGTTGTTTTGAAACACGTGTACATACCTCTTTCAACCGCTTTATCAACCAGTTGATGCCATTGGTTGTAAGACTCCTCAAAGTTCCCCCAAATTCTACATATGCCGGAATCACATCAAACTCAGAACCGCCACTTTTCATAAATGTAACAGAGAGCACCTAAATCCAAAAACAGGATCTTTTAGCGTCAGAAGACTAAGGGAGATCTATATTATGCATAAACGACCGTTATCGATTGGAATAGTATAGAACATACATGGCTTAAGAGAGGATCTACTTCTCTGGAGATAATAAGTTGCAATGCTAAGATGGTAGATGATGCAGCCAACACCGGATCAACACAAGAATAGGTCTCCGAAGAAGCGGGTGATTTACCACTCATTCTTACACTGAAAATGCTTGTGGATGCCAAAGCAGGACCCGAGATTGTTGCTAATTCTCCTGTAGGTAAGCCAGTATGAACATGCATCCCAAATATTGCTTCAGAATCACCCAAAGCACCTTCTTTTATCATATGAAAAGCACCTGCACCACCTTCTTCTGCTGGTTGAAAAAGAAGCCTCACTGTTCCCTAAGCAAAGAGTAATCTTTTCATTCACAAAAAAAAATTCTCAAGTCATAAAAAAGACTAAACCTTTCGTACATTCTCCAACTACAACTACAACATTCTCCAAATCAAACCAAAACAATGAAAGATTTATACTTTTGTACATAAAGACAAAACAAGATTCATCCTTTTTGCTTTTGCTAAGCTAATCCCACAAATTCAAAACACATTTACTTCACCCAAAACTTACATTGAGCATACGTTTGCGTTTGCTAAGCAATTTAGCAGCACCAAGGAGCATAGTGGTATGAGAATCATGACCACAAGCATGCATTTTTCCATCGATTTTGCTCTTATGATCCCACTCAACAAGTTCCTGAAAAATCGAAGCAAATCAATCTACAGAAGAAATTAACAAACAATCAAAGAGAGAGAGAGAGAAGTCGAGTTTACTTGTAAGGGAAGAGCATCCATATCAGCACGGAGAGCAACAACCGGAGGATAACCGGATCCGATTTGAGCTACGATCCCGGTTTTCGCAACCGGGTAAGAATAAGAAACCCCTAATTCATCAAGCTCGCGACGAATCAGAGCACTTGTTTTATGTAACTCGAAAAGGAGTTCTGGGTTTTCATGGATTTGTCTTCTTACAGACACTAACCATTCTTTATCACCTAAAGCTTCTGTTAGATATTGATTTGGATACTCTTGATCTCCTCCATTGACGGAACTAGCGATAACAAAGAGAAGAAGAAGAGCTACGATTGAGGAATTAGCCATGTCAAATTTGAAGTCAACGGAACCCTAAAAAGCTATGATCGGAAAATTGACTTTGTTGACACTTGGTTATATTCTAAGTGAAGAAGCTGACCTTGAAGCTCGAAACTTGTTCCGTTTTTGTGGTTTTCTTATTAATTTCCGAAATATTTTATTCCTTTTTTGGCGGCATTACTTTTTTAAAGATTAATATTATTTTGTTTTTGTATCATTTTATATCTAAACATATCTCTATGAAAGTCTCTGGAGTTGATGAAATTGCAAAAACAGAAATGAAAAAAGAGTTGCAAAAAGCTGCTTCTTAAATCTCTACTACGACATTATTTTGTACATGAAGCTAATATATTTAGTTTACATGTTTTTGTACACAGTAAAAATTTATAGACCTATGTCCCCCTTTCTCTCTTCTTCCCACCCAACGCAGGAACCGCAACGTGAGAGCGGTCAAGCCGATCCAATGGAGAGACAGAGCGAAGTTTCTCTGTAAGGGGACACCAAAACTCAGAGGTCTCTTAAAAATGGAAGAAGCTAAAGTTTGTTTGGTGAGTGTGTTTTGTCATGAAACCAATTGAGAGCAAGGCATTCTTATGGGTGAGAATACAACAGTGAGTCTCGCGTGATCTGATAGAGAGTAATTTTCTGGCCACATTCCTTTTTCAACTTCAGGAGGAAACAAAACTGCGTTTTTGACACTGAATCCAACGGTTTGTTCTTGGTTACCTTTTGCTTCTCCGTCCTCTGCATCTCTTTGTTCTGACCAGGTTTGGTTCCATATTCTTTGCTGCAATGGATTACATAAGCAATTGAGAAACTTGTGTGTAGTTTCAAGAACAAGAACAAGGGTTTTCGATTCTATGTCTAGATGTTCACGGGCGATTATGTTCAGCTATTGTAACTCTTAAGTTCTACTAAAAACTACCTTATCATGAACAATTCCTTGTAATCTAGAGAGGGGGAGTCTAATGAAGAAACATTACCTGAAACTCCTTATAATCTAGAAGACCGTTTCCATCAATGTCAGCTTGAGTCCACAAATCTTTGATCTCTTTTGTCGTGAGTCCATTACAGTGACCTGTTAGATTGAGCTGTATAGAGAAAGAGTATGAAATTAAGAAAGAGAAAACTCTGTAAACATTAAGCTGAGTAAGGCAGTCATAGGAATATGATTAACTGCGTTACAGATTCTACATACCTGCCGAAGAGTCTCACAGAAGCCCATGAATGTAATGTGGTCACCATCATTGTCAGTTTTTAGAAAAGCAAAAGCATCTTCAGCTGTTAGTGAAGCTCTTCTCAGTAGATACTGCATATCAAAATGTTCTGATGTTACAAGCAGGAACCAGAAAACAATTCCGTTTCCATAAATAATTTAGACAAGAATTGTAAAGGAAGAGACATTTTTCTTGGTATACTATTAAGTTAATGTTGAACCAGTTCAAAGATCAACAAGTAAATCACTTTTGGATAAAAAAGACAGTGAAATTCATTCAGAGATGAAAACTTGTGATAAGACACAATTGAGGAGAGTCTCACCCTGAACATGCCAAAGACTGCCTCGCTCCAACTTGTTTTTAGCAGCTTTCTATACCGATTTGGATTTAAAAGCCATATGAAATCGACAGCGCATATGTTACCCCGATGATTCCGGTGGCTTACCCACTGTTAAACCAAAGATAACAACAACAGTTTCAGAATCCCGATCGCCTATTCAAAACATCGAAAAAATCTACAGCATACCCAAAAGTATTCGCCATATGAAGAAAGACAGTGACCTTGTGAGCATCTGAGTCTGTGTACCGATGAGCAGTATCGTAAGACGACACAAAACCCTGTGACCTGAGAAACTTGTAGACATGTCCTCGCTTACTTCCGTTCCAATCTCTGCCACAGACACAAACATAGGAGCTTATAGTACTGTAATCATCACATCTAACCCATGGAAAAGTAAAATCCAAACAAGATAGTTACCCGCAAAGAATAATAGGCATGGGACTGAGATTAACTTCCTTCTGGTAAGATTCTACATACTGAAGAATCTTATATACCTATCAAAACAAAATCTTTGTTTAGAAATATGCAAAATCATCACAATAATAGTGGAGTTAGTCTAAGATTTAAAACAGAACTCTACCTGCTGCAATCTTACTATGGACAATGTTGAATCATGAGGAAACAACAAATGAGTATTCACAATCAAAACTTCTTGATGAGCATCATACTGAGAGTAAGGAGGAACTAATTCTACATGTAGCAACTGAGCAACTCGATCACCACAATCATTAAAAAGCAAATCCCTCGAGTTCACAACTCTAAAATAGTCCTTATGAACAGCCGTAAGCAAACCTATGAAATACAATGAATGGTTAAAAGAATGAACAAACACAAACATCAAAAAACCAAAAAGAAGAAGATTCACAGAAATGTTTATATATACCATCACCACGATTATTAGTACGACCAAGCTTGTAACTTAGATAACCAGCGTCTCCAAGTCTCTTCTCGTACAAATTAACAAGCTCTTCATTGCCTACCCAAAACTCCTAAAAATCAAAATCATCAGAACACATAACCAAAAAAACATAAAAACAAAAAGTCTTCACAGAGGAATTTCGTCGAACACCTGTAAACATATGATTGAAGATCTCTCATACAATAACCAATCAATGATTCGATGATTCCTTCCAAGCCAATACGCTCGATTATCACTTTCACGAAGACTTTGATCCTACATTTCCAAAATAAAATCAAAATCCTCAAAAAAAAACACAAAATTCAAATTCAAGAAATTGATGATGGAGAGGAACCTTGTGAGAGAGACGTTTATAGATCGGAGCAAGGATATTGAAAGTAGTACAAGAAATACAAGGTTGCTGATGCTGATCTCTAATGGAAGACGAGATTGCATAGCTTCCTATTTTTGATATCCTCCCCTTCATTATCTCTAAACCGCCGGCGAATAATCGGAAAAATACAAAAATCTCCGGCGGTGAAAATCAAAAAAAGGAGAAAACAAAAAGTTCACGAAGAAGATGAAGAAGACGATTCTCTAAGAAACGTCGTGACCGCTCTTTCGAATTAATTGAAACCCGAATTTCTTTTAACCCAAAATTAGAAACTAAATAGCGATTAAATTTGAGGCTTAGGCTATTTTAGTTGTTCTCTCTGTTAAAGCTTCTTCCTTCATGAACATTTATATATATACGTGCTTGTGCATGTAGTGAATGTGTGTTTATGGTGGTGAAGCACTTTGTATTAGGAATATAAATATTTTATTTCCTGAATTTGTTCGTTACATTTTTAAAAAGGGGTTGATAAATATTGTTTTTAATGGTAATGAATATTTTGCTTTCGCGTAACGCACGATTCGATGGGCGGGTGGGTCCATGTTTTTATTCCTTTCGGCCATCTCTTCATGAAATTGAGATACGATTTGTTGTAATAGTAAAGTTTTTATTTTAGTTTATTGTTATCTTTTTGTGAAAAGGAAAAAACAATGCATGGACATAATTATGCGTTGTAGACGTTGTTGTCGAGATCTTTGTTTAAGTAATTTGTTTTGATTGATGACGGTTTTTTTGTGCCGGTTTATATAGTTGAAGTTTTCGGATTAAAAACAGTTTCTTTGTTATAGGATTAAAGAAGTTGCAACAGATTAGTGACGGGTTAAGAGACAGTGACACAGTCACTAAGCTTTTCATTTGTTAGTCTTTTTTTCTTCTTCTTAAATTGTGTTAAGACGAGTATTGAACACTTATGTTCCATAATGAAATGAAATGATATATTGTATATATGCTTTGCAAATAATGGAAAACTACCTTAAACGGTAGTTTTTCTCTTTTTTCTAATATTGTTTTACCAATTTATTAACCATATGTTGATTATTCTTAAACTAATCATTTATGAATTATGATGCATGTACGTGTTCTACAAGTCTTAGCTTAATGATCTAGTTACGTTTCAAGCACGTAATACTAAACACACACTTTATTCGCCCGGGTTATGAAATGATTTTGCTGAGATAAAAATGACTCAATTTCAGAATCTTACATTAGATATATATTTGGTAAAAGTATATATAAGTTATCTCTCTTCTTCATTTTAGTGATATTTTAATAATTTATTTTGTTTTATTTTAAGTGATGTTTTCAAGTTTGATACAAAAATATATTCTTATGTCCTTTGATAAGACTAAATTTGAGGTTAAAAAAGAGAGAGAGAGAGATAAGGATTGTCGAATTTGTTGATTGTGCAATTTGGCCGAAAGCTTTCATAAAGCGACATGGAAATCAAAAGACACCTCTAGTTGTCTTTGTTCCTTCATAATCTCCACGAGTCGATTTTATTTCCCCTTTTTTCCGAATAAAAATATTCTAATAACGAAATAAAACATATCTAACTTTAGATTTTTGTGTGCTTCTAATTAAGCATAATTTGTTCCAAATTTTATATACCACGTGAATCTTACTTATATCTCATATTCTCATTTCATACAAGTGATTTGATTGTCTATAAAGTATACCATTTACAAACAAATATGATCATATTTCGAATGCTAGTTAAATATACTTACATTGAATCTTCTGACTTAGATTTCAGCGTACAAAGACGAAAAAATGGTTAAGAGTTACGTGTTTTCAAAGTTTTAAGACCAAAATATTCTTAATTATTTCTCGTTCTCTTTGGCGGCTATTCTTATTCAGTTAATCTCATAATTATTAGTAGAAAATTAGTAAAGTTATTATTATTGTTTTCATTACAGTAAGAAGAAAGATTATATGACAGACTAGCTTAACCAGCTGAAACTAAATGCAATAACGTTTTCTATAATTGTGTCCTCAAAGTACTCAGTTACGTAAGTCCACTAATTATTTGGGCCAGTAGAGAATATCGTAGTTTCTGAATGCAAGGAGCAAAAGTAGCAACACATCAATCTCAGTACTTGGGTATAAGTCTTTTTTTTGTATTAGTGGGTATCAGTCTTTTATAGGTCACTCTTGTGGACCTTTAGTTTAGAGTCTGATCAAAATAAAAAAACCACTTTAAAACTAAAAATAAACATGGTGACAATTGACATATCAGAAAATGGTAGCCTATCATCCAAAACAAATTTGTACTTTGGTTTGTGAAATGTTCCAATCAAATTGATCATGGTTGGGGAAACTTTATAATTGTCCACAAAACCATCATTCTTATTCTAACCTTAATGACTCATTTCTAAGAAACGTTTAACGAATGGTATAACAGGATTTTTCATTTGTAACTAAATACTGAACAAACTCTGGTTCGATTCTAGATCAACTAAAAACGACCGAAACAAAATTTGATGAAGGAGAAAAAACCGGCATGAATCACACAACAAACAGAGACATACAAGAACCACAAAGTAATCGTCTAGAGATAAATACATAATCGAGGGATAATAAATTATGTACATGATCTGCAGAACAAGTCCACATTGCTCTCTGCGTTTAGGACAAAGAATCTACGGATTCGACTTGTTGCCGAGCAAGGTACTTCTCTCTTCTCTCCTTCTGATAGATGACACAAACTTTGGTGAATATATGGGAGAAAGAAGGAACAACAATAAACGGACCAAAGATCTTATAATTATATGTTACCCATTCGTCTATGACAAGACCCTCCCCGACAACTCGAGGCCCTGTCTCTGGGGGAGGCTTCTTTCTTGCTTCAACTGCAGCTTCAGCTTCATCCAATTGACGTTTCAGTTTCTCCAATGCCTGATTCATTACATCGTAATTCTCCTTATGAAATGTTCAAACTATAGAATTTAGACTGTATGTGGTCTTATCAGCATGAATAGCTTACAGCACTTGGGCGGTCCGCATCAATAAAAATGACCCGAAGAACCTGCTCCACTGCTACTTGATCCTTTTGCTCATCAAACTGCACAATAAACACCCAAAAATGCATCATCGATGGACTTATGCCTAAGAATCTCTGAGACAGAGAGGGCTTATTGATACGATTGATGTATCAAGAAGAATGTGAATGAGAGAAAGCAAAAGAAGACACGTTCAAGTGAGGAGGCACGTGAGAAGAAACTTGCTTGAAGAAGAAGATATTTTTAGGATCTAAAAATATCTTGAACAAACTCAGTTCGAGTATAAATAATGGCTCTGAATGTTTAGAGAGGTTTATGTTGATAGTTGTTGAATGGTATGAGAGACTTAAGAGCAGAGCTAGTGATGTGCTAGTCTCTCTCGTATGGTGTATTGAGAGCTGAGCTAGTGATGTGCTAGTCTCTCTCTTGTATGGTGTGTTAGTGTGTGCCAGTTTGGTTAAGGAATCGGAGGTAACGATATTGAAAACCTAACACTTATCCTTTTAAAACCTATCTATCAATTGCAATGTTTCAGCCTATAAGAGTCATATTTCTAAGATTGAATAAAATTGCTTCCAACATTGGACTTGTAAGTAAACTAATAAGAATTAGAAAGGAGCGACATAACATACCAACTCAGGCACATACTCTACTCCTGGTTTAACTTTCAGGCTCATAATCTTAAACTTAACCTTGCTCTTCTGATTCAACGGCTGCTTTTCATTGTTCTCTGGATGTTCCACAAACTTGAACACTGCACTTAAACATATACATACAAGAAGCAATACTCAGAGGCTGTATAAACTAGTTAGGGTACACAAAACCAAAGAAGACATCATTCTTTTCCAGAATCTCATTACCAGTAGCAAAAACACTCTCTCCTGGAGCCAAAACACCTCCGGGAGGACGCATATAACAACTCTTAGGTGCCGTTGTTTGGAACTAAACAAGAAGATACAGAGTGACATAGATGAATAAGTACATACTAAAGTCAACAAAGAGTCAACTTCTCTGCAATTTCTTAACTAGTTCTCAAATAAGTATCAGAAATGCGAGAATCAATAGCCAAAATTGATGTGAATGATACACATAACTCCATTACCTTAAATGCAGTATGAGATTTGCTAGTGTTCTTAAGCTTTATTGCGCTGCGAACTTGTTTTCCAGGTTCATCTGAAACAAACACAAATCCACAAATTCTAACTTCGTTCTCTAACAATGGAAATCCAAATCAATCACTTCCAGAGAGCCTATGTTAATCACTTCGATTCTCTAATCAGAATCCATAACCAAATCAATCAATTTCCAGAGAACTATGACTATTTCTGAATCAAGCTAAATCGACGGCAGAAACTTAAATAAAGAAGACGTACAAGGGAAATACAGATAACTAGAAGGATCTAGTCGGAGACGACGGCGAGCTGGAAGAAGTGATCTGGCGACGGAAGACATAGTCAACGGAGGCTTAGAGACGGCGGAAATATCTGTATTCCGATTTCCATGGCGGCTACGGTAGTTTTGGTTTGGATTCTGTGTTGAAGATGAAGAAGTGGTGCTTCTCCTCTGCCAAAACGGACATAGCCTGAAGAGGTTCTTCTTCTTCTCCACACTCGGATTCTGACGGTCACCTATTGGCATCGGAAATAATCAATTTTCCGGTGACCGGATGATACTTTCCCGAGTTTCGAATAATCTTTTGTTTCTCTAGGAAGAGAGACAAATTGGTGTGAATTTCAAAGGAGGACGACGAAGAATCGACAAAAAATGGCGTTTTGTTTTGGCGTTTTACTTCTGCGTCTGCGAGAGGGTCACGTGTTTTTCTTTAAAATCGGATTTAGATGAATTTATAAATTTTAGTAGTTTATAAGTTTTCTGTTAAGTCCGTGTGAAAACGTGTTTTGACAAATAAAAGTCCAATGGATGTTTCTTTCGGGGTTGGAATTTATATAATGGAATTGAAAATCAGTGATTATTGGTTAGTTGGTTTGGTTGGTCGTGAATTTATCTTTGGATTCTTTCTTGTCTTTGCATTTGGTTGGTAGGCTTATATATATCACATCTCAACACAAGTCATCATGTAAACTTTTGGATTTGTTCAAAAGTGTTTTTTGGTATATGGATTTTTTTTCTTTTTTTCTACGCATATAAATATCATTATTAGGTTTTACAGACTTGCTAAATATTGGAGATAAGTAGTACTAGTGGGCTGCGTTTGTATATTGGGCTTAGCCGACTTAGAACTTACTTGGTCGGTAAGTCTCGTCTAGGGTTTTGGGGTTAAGTCATGTGTACAAATACGTTGTACAGCCGTTCATTGTAAAGCAAGCAATTGAATAACAATCACTTTCTTTTCTTACACTAAACCTAAACAATTGAAGTTTTGGCAAAAATCAAAATTAAAGCAAAGAATTCAGTAAAATCTGAGAGAAGCTTTTGGTAGAATTTAACGCAGCCAAAGTGTCATTAATTTGCGGAAATGACCGTTCTTCTTTCTCGATGTGATGATGTTTCTGATGTCGCGGTCAATGCATATTCTTGATATTCAGAACAATGATGTTCTTGATGTCGCGAATTTTATGCATGTATGTTATTACTAATAATAGAATAATTATGCGAATTTAAAGATTTGAAATCAATCACATAACGTTATACTCAGTATTAAAAATGTCAGTTTATATGGTGTTTGTATTGATATTCCTTGAAACTTCACGTCAAAACTAGTTTGAATTCTTCTTCGAATTGTATTAAAAACAGTTTTAAACATATTAAAAAAAAAAAAAAAAAGAGTTTGTAACTGAGGAAGTTTGGGCTTTAAAAGTCCATACATCATTTTGGCCTGGGGACAAAACATTTTATACAATCTTTCCTTTCAAGCCAGACTCAAACATGATTGTGTGACTAATTGTGCGTCTACAGATTTTGGATTCGTAAATTTCGTTATGTTCGTAAAATAACTGTAATTATGGTAACTAACTAACGTTCGAACATAACTTTCTTTCCCTTCTAAATTACCAAAATGTTGAACACATTTTAAAAAGGGAAAGTAAGATTGTTAAACTCATCTAGAAACGGAAGCTTTAATGTAATAAGATTCTTCAAATCATATGATTTTATATTACTGTATGTTATATGAACCAATGCAAGATCTTACAAAAACATATGTTACCATTTTCCCAAGGAGGAAACACATGTGACATACTTATCTTATAATTAACACATGTCGTAACCTTATTATTAGACAACATAACACAGGTTTATTCATCAAGTCTTAGGGTTTTTATTAGCCTATACAAATTCGTGATAAGCAAGAAAAACAAAAACCTCTGTTTGACTCTTCCCCAAGTTTTTTTTTAAAACCTCTTCTTCAAGTAAATTTTGATTATTATATAAGTCAACCGATTAAACTATAGTTCAAAAAAAAAAAGATTTAAGAGGTTTTTCTCTGGATTTCCTCTTCTCCACGTTCTCAGAGTTAGTTACACAGCTTTCAACGATGAATCAGCTCGCGCTTTCAAGATCCGGTTACACCGCCGCCGTGAGGTTTCTCCCTATGCTTTCCGCAGCTGTTCCGAAGATCTTATCATCTCTCGCCGCCGCATCCACCGTCCGCAACTTCAGCTCTACCGGAAGTCCTCTCACCAGGTCTTTTTTTAAGCTTTACGATTTCGTAAATACATTCTGTGAAATTTGAACGGATTTGACTTCAGATTTTGTATAGGAAGCTTACGATTGATTTCGTTTTGTTTTGTAGCTACCAAATCAATAAACCTTCGCCGTCAAAATCCTTCACTTCCAGGCTTCTCCACCAATCCTCCTCCGCCGGTACTCCTCCGCAACAACTTTTCGGCGCCCGTAGCTTCTCATCTCCCAGCAGTGATTTCAACAGGTATTTTAGTTTTCGTTAAACGCATTTTGAAATTTCGATTTGACTTCAGATTTTTTTAGTAGAAACCTTATGGATTTGATCGGTTAGGCTTAAACGGATCTTCGCTGAAATTATTTTTTTGTAGCTACCACATTAATCCGCCGTCTAACTGGGGAATCCGAATCGTGCCGGAGAGGAAAGCTTGTGTGATTGAGCGGTTTGGTAAATTCCACACGACTTTGCCGGCGGGGATTCACTTCCTTGTTCCGTTTGTGGATCGTATCGCTTATGTTCATTCTCTAAAGGAAGAAGCGATTCCTATTGGTAATCAGACTGCGATTACAAAGGATAACGTTAGCATCCACATCGATGGTGTTCTCTACGTTAAGGTTATTATCTTCGTTTCAGATTCCAGTTTTGTATACAGTTTCCTGTTTGCTTTTGTTGATATGTCATTGTCTTGAAATTTTTTTGCAGATTGTGGATCCTAAGTTGGCTTCTTATGGCGTTGAGAATCCGATCTATGCTGTTATGCAGTTGGCTCAGACTACAATGCGTAGTGAGCTCGGTAAAATTACTCTTGACAAGACTTTTGAGGAACGGGACACTCTCAATGAGAAGATTGTGGTATGTTCTCTCTCTCTATGGCTTGAGTTTCGTTTCATTTTGAAAACTGGGATTCTTTGATGTTCATGGTCAGTGATGTTAATGTGAAATTTGTAGTTCAGATTGTTTAATTGTGTTGTTCATTTCACGATAGCTGGCTATATAAGTTTTGTTAGATAAGAGTATTGTAGTGTATGTGTTGTGGAATGTATTATGCTTTTGTAGTGTATGTGTTGGATATTGGAAGTATCTGAACATTTTGAAATGGACATGTTCTTGCAGGAAGCCATCAATGTTGCTGCAAAAGATTGGGGTCTTCAGTGCCTTCGTTATGAGATCAGTGAGTTATTTTTCTGTTGACTCTTTGCTGGTGTTAGCTAGATACCCTTTTGGCCTTGTATCTAATACATGTATATCCAGGGGATATCATGCCTCCTAATGGAGTGAGAGTTGCTATGGAAATGCAAGCTGAAGCTGAACGTAAAAAGAGAGCCCAGATTCTTGAGTCTGAAGGTAAAATTGCTTGAAAGTATATGTTCTGGGATTGAACTATGTGCTTGCTACAGCTCATTTCGTTCAGATTCTTGGCTCAATTTGATTCTCATAATCTGCTGTACTGACTTTAACAGGAGAACGTCAAGCCCATATCAATAGAGCTGATGGTAAGAAAAGTTCTGTAATCTTGGAATCAGAAGCTGCAATGATGGACCAAGTCAATCGTGCACAAGGTTAGTATTTAGTAAGCATTTAAGATTGAAAAACATGAAATCATCATAATAAGATGTGGAGCCATTCGTCTGTTAACCTCATATCATAACTGACTCAGTATGTTTCACCATAACATTTTTATGTATTTGTTCTGTTGCTATCCAGGTGAGGCTGAAGCAATATTAGCTAGAGCACAAGCAACAGCCAAGGGACTGGCCATGGTATCTCAATCCCTCAAGGAAGCTGGTGGAGAGGAGGTGATTTCCTGAATTATGAGATCAATGAATTAACTATTACTTAGGCGTTAATACTGTTTTATCAAATTTGGATGTGTTAGTGCTACTTAACCCTTCACATGTGAATGCAATGAATGATTCCCTCTAGATGCTGCATAAAGATTTGAGTTGTTTATTGGAATTGCAAATGTTGACTCTTTAAGTTTATTTGTTTTTGCTTTCCAAAAGAGAACCTCATATGCTTAATGGTGGTGTGATATGCAGGCTGCGAGTTTGAGAGTTGCGGAGCAATACATTCAAGCTTTTGGCAAAATTGCTAAGGAGGTAAACACATCATTTACTTGATCCCATTTACTTTTCTAATCTCGTCCTTCCTTGGGATTTATCTAATAGAGTTGTATTTTTTTGTTCTTGTTAGGGTACAACAATGCTGCTTCCGAGTAATGTCGACAATCCTGCTAGCATGATCGCTCAAGCTTTAGGAATGTACAAAGGGTTGTCAACAAAGGTCCCAACAGTGGTTTCAGGGAAACTTCTGGAGTAGAATCCTCTACTAACGTGGTTGTTGCCAAACTTGAATAGAAGCTATAATGTAGCTGAACCTAGGGAACAACTATTCTTTTGATTTGTCCAGGCTTTTTAGCCATTTTCAGTTTGTTTATTTCTTCATATGAGAAACAGTTATCTTACCATATAACCATTTTGCAAACTAGAAAACAGATCTAATCTCAAATTTCTGACAGAGTTTTTGCACCAGATTTGGTCTTCTAAGTGTTGGCTCTTGTTATCTTTATATCAATATCCAAATTTTGTTATGTTTGCTTTTGCTATTTTGTTGCTATTGTCTTGAATCGAATTGGCACAGAAAGAGTATCTGGCTAAAACCAAAAACGCAAGAGCGGTTGAGAATAAGGTTTGGTTGTTCTCCTGATGAATAGGTCGTTGACAGAGAAGAGCCTTAAAGAACCTAAGGTGACATGAAATTTTTAGCCCTTTTCCTGAAATAGCTTTGTGTTGTGTTGTGTTGGTACGAACCACTATATATATCTCTTTTGTGTCTTCACCTACATTTGCTCAGCCTCTAATAAGGAGAAAAAAGAAACAAACAGTTTTGGCTTCTTGAAAGGAATCAGAATCTTTTAGCTCCACAGTTCTTCCCATTGTGTAAATTTGTTTTCGTTTCAAACCGATTTCTTTCTATTAAACACCATGGGAGGCTGTGCGAGCAAACCTAAGGAATCTGATATCCCTGAAACCGAAAAGACTGTTGTCGAGTCCAAGAACGTCGAAACTGAAACCGTATCTCAGGTTTGTAGAACAAGTTCATTAGAGAATGATCGGTTTTTATCCATTTTGTCTATGTTTTAGGTGAAAGATGTGTGATTGTTTTGTTGATTTACAGGAGAAGGCAGATGAAGTTGTCACAGAAAAGAAGGAAGAGTCTGCTGGAGATGTAGCAGAGACACCGAAGGAAGCTGAGGCAGCCAAACCGGCCGAGGCCGAGGCAGCTAAGCCTGCCGAGGCTGAGGTAGCCAAGCCTGCCGAGGCTGAGGTAGCCAAGCCTGCTGAGGCTGAGGCAGCTCCAGAGGTGGTGAAGACCGAAGAAGCTGTCGTCGAAACTGTTAAGGAGACTGAGCCACCAAAACAAGAGGAGGCTGTTGTAGCAGCCAATTACACCAAAACCAACGAAGAGCCTCTTGTAACCCTTTAATTCTTTCACATTTTCATTTCTCAAAACCCCAAAATTGTTGTGCATCAAATCTGTAATATGTATATGTTTCGCACCACTGTTGTATTGCTATTGTTACCATACGTACGTTAATGAAACAATAGACTTGTTGTGATTTGTGTTACCTCCTAAAAACATCTTTTCCTCAGTTCCAAGTTATGGTAAAGTTATTAATTCTTAACTTTCCCGTTTTGTGAAGATAATAAGGTTATAAACTATGATGAAATAGGGAAATTTTGGTTTCATTGAAATTGGATTTGATACAATTCTTCTCTGAAACCAAAAGGGGGAGGTCAAAAATGCAGACTTTATCAATAGCTTTCTGCAACAGTGCCCTAGTGATAAGAAGAAGAAACTCTATCGGAAACAGAAACAGAGTAAAGTTGAGTTTAATCTCGTCTTCTTCTCCGACTCTTGTTTGCCATTCAAAGTCTAAATCTCAAACCGATAGCTTGAGGGTGTTGGAATGGGACAAGCTCTGCGATGTTGTCGCTTCTTTTGCTCGTACTTCTTTAGGCCGAGAAGCTACAAAGGTTTGATTTTTCTATTGGGTTTTCTCCTTTAGCCGTTGATTCTCTGTTTTATATTGACACAGAGATTGTTGGTTTTCAGAAAAAGCTTTGGTCTCTTGACCAGAGTTTCAGTGAAAGTTTGAAACTTTTAGATGAAACTGATGCCGCCATTAAAATGCTTGAACATGGTTCCTTCTGTCTTGACCTCTCCAGTATTCATATCTCCCTCGTAAGTTTCATCATCTTCAATCTCTGAAGTGATAATCTTTGCATGAAAATTGTATAGTTTTTGATGTAATACTGATTTGTGTGAAGGTTGAATCGGGAATTCGTCATGCTAAGAGGAGGCTTTCTTTACGAGCAGACCAAGCACTTGAAGTTGCTTCTCTTCTTAGGTTCTTCGAAAATTTGCAGCTTGATTTGAAAGCTGCCATTAAGCAAGATGGAGATTGGTACAAACGGTTTATGCCTTTATCTGAATTGGTATTTGCAGTTTTCTCTCCAAATTTTTGATGCTTTTTTTAACTTGGACATTGTGGTGGCCTCATATTCACTTTGTGTTTGCAGATAGTGCACCCTGTGATTAATAGATCATTTGTCAAGTTGGTTGAACAAGTTATAGATCCTGATGGTACAATCAAAGATTCCGCGGTTTGTTCTTTTTCTCACTTTGACTACATTGTCATCAAGATGTATGATCCTTATGTTGAACTCATCTTTATTGTTTCAGAGTAGTGCCCTGAGACAATCACGTGAACGAGTGCAGACACTTGAAAGAAAGGTCAAGTTAGTTTTTCTTTGTAACTGTGAATTGAAGATATCTTTTGAAGTAGTATTGTCTGAAAACTACCTGTTGTCTCCTTTCAGCTGCAGCAACTGCTGGATGCTATCATAAGGAGCCAAAAGGATGACGAATCTGTCATGGTAAGGATTCTCTTAAATCTTCATTTTCTGAAGTTGGTTTTATTAATTATTGAAGATAAAATTCCAGTTAGCGGCTGAAATTGATGGAAGATGGTGTATACAAATGAGCTCAAATCAGCTAACTTCTGTTAATGGTCTTCTGCTTTCCAGGTAAACTTGAATTTTTAGATTTAAGTTACCAAAGAAGATTCAGAATTTTGGTTTGCAATTTATCAATGATTTATTAACAAGAGTTCATTACCATTTTCCAAGTTATTGAGAAGTTATGCTTCTCTTTTAGTGTTTATTTTCAAGTTCTATCTCTTGAAGATAATATGTGTTTCAGTGGTTCAGGTGGAGGGACTGCGGCGGAGCCAATAGCTGCGGTGTCTATGAATGATGACCTTCAAAGTGCGAGAGCATCAGTTGCAAAGGCTGAGGCAGAGATTCTTTCAATGTTAACTGAAAAGGTAATTGTTTTCTGCTTATTGTTTTCTGCTTGTTGACATTTTTGTTCATTTTGATGAAAAGTGTATTAATTTTTAAAGTTAGAATTCTGTAACTTTCCTTCTTATTGTTTTCTGCTTGTTGACATTTTTGTTCATTTTGATGCAAGCAAAACAGATGCAAGATGGTCTTTGTCAAATCGAGGTGGTGTTGAGCTACTCGATTCAGCTGGATGTGGTAATTATACTTTAATACCAATCATTTCTCTTTCTATTAAAGCAAAACTCAGTAAAACAAATCTCAGCAACATGAGCTTCCAAACATGTGGTTTACAGTTTTTTTTTTTCTTTTCTGGCTAGATAAACGCTCGAGCAACTTACAGTCGTGCATATGGTGGTGCACATCCTGATATATACTTGCCACCTGAAGATGAGGTTGAATCTTTGTCTGCTGGAGAAAACTCGCCGGATATTAACTTACCGAGTGAGAAACCGCTTTCTAAAAAAGAATGGTTGCTGTATCTACCTAGATGTTATCATCCTCTATTGCTTTACCAACACAAGAAAGGCATAAGAAAGACGCGGGAGACGGTAAAATTTCATAAAACAGTAAGTTCGTCAGATGTTATGATCATAGAGTCGATTGATGATGCATTTTAGCTGAAGTTAATATATACATGGTTATATTTATAGGCAGACACTGTATTATCAGGAGCTCCACCAATTCCGGCTGATTTCCAGATCTCTAAGGGCACTAGAGTTTTGGTTATTACCGGTCCAAACACAGGAGGTAAAACCATTTGCTTGAAATCAGTTGGGCTCGCTGCGATGATGGCAAAATCGGGTAAGACATGAAACTTACAGTATCTTTGGTTAGTTAAAAACTCCACCAAAGATATAAAGCCCTTAGGGGAGAGAGAGATTTCAGTCACTTAATATTATATCAATATAAATGATTGTTAGGGTTTTTGTAGGTCTTTATGTTCTAGCAACTGAATCTGCACGCATACCTTGGTTTGACAATATTTATGCTGATATTGGTGATGAACAATCTTTGCTGCAGTCACTTTCTACCTTTTCTGGTCATTTGAAACAAATAAGTGTAAGTCTGTTCTCTGTTGTTGTCACACCTTTTATATCATAAAGTGATATTACTTCCAACAGAGTTTTCCTTATGTACCCTTTTTCTACGACTCAAAAACGCTTTATTCCTTTGAAGTTTGGACTCGCTAAATCTTCCAACATGATGGGATTAGATAAATTATTAGCGTTGATTTAACTTTTATCGGTTTGGAATGATTGTTTAAATTAGTTTGGAAGATGTAACTCTCTTGATATATATACAACTTATGTTTCTTTTACTCTGATTGGTAAACTTGCAGGAAATTCTCTCGCATTCAACGAGCAGATCACTTGTGTTGTTAGATGAAGTAAGTTAAAAGACTGGTTAATTATATAGTTTAGGAGATTTAAGGTCAGCATATGTTTGGAAGAATCTGCGTTAAAGTCTTGCTTGCTAATAACAGGTTGGAGCTGGAACAAATCCCCTTGAAGGAGCTGCATTAGGGATGGCAATTCTCGAATCTTTTGCAGAAAGCGGTTCTTTACTCACGATGGCAACCACACATCATGGAGAGCTTAAGACGCTTAAATACAGGTTTTTAACTGTACCTGACATTTTGCTTGGATCACCCAAGTTTTTAATGAGTATTCAGTTTCTATCTTTCTGTATCTATTGTAGCAATTCCGCCTTTGAGAATGCTTGCATGGAGTTTGATGACCTGAACCTAAAACCCACTTACAAAATTCTATGGGGAGTACCAGGTTTAGCTACAAGCTCATCTAGGCTCTTTAATGATCGATTTGTTTACCTCCAAAACGGAATCAGAGTTAACATGATTCACCAACCCACGTTTGAAATTGCTTGTCAGGTCGGTCGAATGCAATAAACATAGCCGATAGGTTGGGGCTTCCATGTGATATCATCGAAAGTGCTCGTGAACTCTATGGCTCTGCAAGTGCTGAGATCAATGAGGTCATACTTGACATGGAACGGTACAAGCAAGAATATCAGAGACTTTTGAATGAGTCACGTGTTTATATAAGGTGAGATTCTATATAACAGCAGTAAATCTTGACCTCTCTTATGAGCATTCTATTCATGTTTTTCATTTTTTGGTTTTAGGCTCTCAAGAGAGCTTCATGAGAATCTACTCACAGCACAAAAGAACATTAACGATCATTCCACCAAAGAGAGACGAAAAATGAGACAAGAACTAACTCAGGCTGGTTCGATGACTCGTTCTACACTTCGCAGAACATTGCAACAGTTTCGCTCATCTGCTGGAAAATCTTCTCAGTCAAAGGTAGCTACGCAACTCCAAACAAAAGTCAAAACGACGAAGGATGAAGATAATGGAATTCGTTCATCATCTGTGGTAGAGAGACGACCACTTCCTGGTATTGAAATAAGCTTAAGCCCTTTAAAAGATAGCTACTATCTGGTTATGATCTTTGAAACTGAACCATGTTTCTGCATTAACAGAAGCTGCGGCTCAAAAGGTTCCTGAAGTCGGTAGCTCGGTGTTTGTTTCTTCTCTTGGTAAAAAAGCGACCGTTTTGAAGGTAGAACATTCGAAGAAAGAGATCTTAGTGCAAGTAGGCATCATGAAGATGAAAGTGAAACTGACTGATGTTGTGGCCTGAATCTAAATGGCACAGTTATATTCATTAGTATCTAAACCAACACCGTTATATTAGCTTCAGAGTACAAATAGTGTATTTAAAGTGACATGAAGAAACATTACCTACTTATTATTACATATGTACTTGTTATATGCTTCTTTCTTATACAAGTATATGGTGAAAAGTCTGTACAGCTTGGGTATTGAAAGTGGTGCAGGTGAATTATGTGTTCTTTACTCCGAAGCTCCTGGTTCTTTCTCTGTTGATTCAACATTTGTCTTGTCCAAGCTTATGCGCGAGAAATGAGACTTGAGGCCAATCCAACACTGGTAGTAGTCGTGATCCAGGAAAGGAGACTCCAGAGCCCAATGACAGACTCTAGGGATCAATGCTGATTCGAACATGAAAGCCATCGTACCTGTGAGTTTAGAAGGAGCCATTGCATTTACTCGAGCAATTGTCGCCTACAAAACAATTATAAAAATGCTTCAGACTTAATTTTACATTCAGGGGTTAGATTTAGACATGATCTCGGAGGAAAATGAAATCAAACGTGTAGTTGCTGCTGTGCATAAGATGGATTGATACCTCGTACGTGGTAGTATCTGGACCATGAGGTGTCATACAGCTATGAAGACTTGCACCGCCAGGGAGAAATCCATCAGCTTTCGCCTGTGAATGGTGGAGTCAGTTTACAGATTTCAGTAGGAGGATAACACAAGCCAGCTAATGATTTGCAGAAGCAGGAACTTCAAGCAGCTTACCTCGTATGCACCGTAGATTAAGCCCATAAATTCACTCATGCAGTTACGATGATAGTAAGGAGGTCGAAAAGTATGCTCAGCAACCAACCATCGAGGAGGAAATATGACAAAATCAAGCAAGGCCACACCAGGTTTATCAGTTGGTGCTGTAAGGACTGAGAGTACAATAATTCACCCAAAGAGTGTGATTACAATAAAGAACAAGTAACCAACCCATAACAAAACAAAAAGAAGAATCGATTTAGCGCAGATGACCACCAACCTGTATTTATAGATGGATCTCCATGATCTAAAAGCACAGTGTTGTATGGACAGAACTTCTTCAGGTCATACTGCAGACAGAAATTGAAATTCTCAGAAAAACAATGCATTAACGTTTTACAAGATTAGGCTCAATAAACAATGTACTCACCTTATAAGGCACGTAATTGCCATGCCAGGCAACCACATTGAATGGAGAGAAATCTTGTTTAGCAGTAAAGAGTTCACCGCCAAACTTCTGAACAATTGTGTATTCAGGCCGCAATCCATCCTCAAACCATGCTGTTGGTGCAAGAAAATCTCTTGATGCAGCAAGACCATTAGCACCTGTCCACATCCACCAATAAGATTCTTGCGGAGAATCCATGTTATTCCGGCTGAATCTAAAAGAACTCAAGAGTACCTATTGGTCCAAGATCAGGAAGCTGAAAATGAGCCCCATAGATTTCAGCAACATAACCACGAGACTTCCCATCCGGTAAATCTATGGAGAAACGGAAACCTTGTGGTATAACAGCAATCTCACCAGGAGTTACCAAAAGCCTTCCACACTCAGTTTCAATCCATAGCCCTAAAACACCCACTCAAACTATCAGAACTGATCCAAGACTATCTTGAATCCATTCTCAATACATGACTGACTTTATTTCCCAAAGATGTGGTAAGGTAAGGCATTGGGACTACTAACTTACTTCCTGTTTGAGGAACTAACAAGAAGTCACCATCAGCGTTGCAAAATGCGGAGTCTTTCATTCCTGTGTTAGCCACATACCTTCAAAACAAAATGAATACAAAAGATCATTACTTTATGTATCACTGATCTACACCAAAGATACCAAAATAAAAAGAAGAGTTTTTTACATGTGAATAGCGAAGCCATGGCGAAGAAACGAGCTTCCAGCTCCACAAATGGTAAATAACCCATCAACGAAATCAATCTCCGAATCAGGAATATCCTCAGGTCTCCACCGAAGCTGAGTCGGATTCGTACGACTATTTGATGCATCAAACTCACTCACAAGCTTCTTATGAGCTGGTACACGAGGCTTGAACGGTTCATGTGTAACCGATGGTTTAACCCGGTACAACCAACTGAAAAAAAAAACAAGATGAAGATCAATCAATTCAACGAAATTATCCAAAACTTACAATTGAAATGATGATGTACCTTCTTTGATTGAGCTTGCGAGGAGAAGTGAAAGAAGTACCGGAGATCTGTTCGGCGTAAAGACCGTAAGGACAAAGAAGAGGACTGTTCTGATCTAACGGTAAAGCTCCGGCGATTGCTTCCGATGAGAAGTGGTTACCAAAACCTGATTGATACTTCAACTCTTCAAGCTCCTTCTTCTTCTCTTCCATGGCTTCTTCACATCAGAGAGAGGAGCTTGTTAAAGAGAGAGACGATGATCGATACATATATTTAATAACGTGGAGGAATGATGATGACGTGGCATACTGATCAAAGAGGAAGAAGAAATGACGTCTGAATTTAAAACTCTTTTTCCTAACAAAACCATAATCTCTAACTATTGGGCTTGAACATATATGGGTTTTGTATACAATTAGGCCCATAAGCTTATGATTTCTTTTTTCTTACGAATTTTGCGTCCCACATCGGTAAGCGAGTGAAGAAATAACTGCTTTATATATGGCTACAAAGCACCATTGGTCACGACCTTACTTGAACAGGATCTGTTCTATAGGCTCGTACCTCTGTTTCCTTGATTTCTCAAGAGACAGGCCCTTAACCCTGGTTGATGAACCATGACCGTGCGGCTAGAGCGTGATTGACGGCTACGATCGTCCTCGGACGCATCCGGTGCTGTAGAGGATCGTTACTCGGCTCGGTTCTACCTTGCCGGGGTGGTCGCACGGCGGTCTGACAGGTTCTTTTATTTTTTCACCCTCAAAACTTTGAATGAATTTCTTCTATTTTATGCTACAAGTCACTACTCGCTAGTTAAAAAATTATTAGTAATGGAAGGCGATGGCAACAGTTAACCAGAGCTACACTTTTTTACAAGTCCCTTTTCACTAGAGCTACACTTTTTTACAAGTCCTTGAGTCGCTTTTTACAAGTCCCTTTCGCTTATATACACATGAAACCATACAACAAAGCGCTACGGATTCGGATCTCAAGCCTTGGGATTTGGTACCTTCTCTATTGCTATGTTACCGGTTTTGCTCTACTCTATCTCTATCCTCCCATTTACATCCATTGAGCCACCGTCAACAAGTAGGTCCTCTGAGTTAAGCTGACATCTCGTATTCCCGCTTTGATTGTTCACCAAAATGTCAGGCTCGGGATTGTGTTCTGTTGCAGCCATGGCCATAAATTCTCTTTCTACATCTAACAAGTTCTTTTGAGTTTCTTGATCCTGAAGCAACTTGAGCTTCTTCACGAATTCAGCTGCTTCTAGCTCTCTCTGTATTTTCATCTTTCTCTTCTTCACCAGTCTCTCTACAAATCTTTGATCTTTAGCCAACTTTGCAAAGAAACTAAGCATATGCTGTTGTTCGGTATCAACTCCGTGGATCTTCTCCTGCACAGTGACCATCTGATGTTGAGATTCTTCTTGTTGTTGTTTCAGCTTCAACATCTCCAATCTCATTGGACTCTGTTCCTCCTTCAATGACTCAACCTCAGTCTCTGTCGTGGTGGTACTCGCTTCCTTGTTACAACATTTAGTGTTTTTGCTTCTCCTCTTGATGTTCTTAAGCAAATGTTTCTTCCCTCCTTGAAACCCTTCGTTAGCAAATTCCCACCTATCTGAATCGACCTTTTTAAAACCCTACAAAAAAACTCTAGTTTTTACAAAGCTTGTAAAGCAAGAAACATAGCTAAAGAGTAAAAACTTGTTCTGTGCTTACGTAAGAGTTAAGCTGACGAATAAAACTGGAGAAGTTCTTGTGCTTGAAGTATTTGGGAAGTAGATTCTCTGAGAACTCGTAAGAATCCCAAATGATAAAGCTTTTACGGGTCGGGCTCCATGATACAACCGGGTCTGTTACTTTGTCATCGACGATCTCAAACGTCTTTCTCAAGAACGGTGTTATTAAACCTATCTCGTGCAATTTCCAAAAACCAAGTGACAAGTTAACGGCGTCATCCTCCTCTTCCTTGATTAGTAAAACGACGTCGTCTGGCTTTGAAGATGAATCAGACGAGCCTCTTTCAACGGTGACGGTCTCCGTTGCCGTCTCTTGACAAAGCGAAGAGGAAGAAGATTCAATATCGACGACGTTTGGAATTGCCGTCATAGTAGCTTCCTACACCGTTTCTATTTCTTGTATTAACTTTTTGGTCGTTTATTGTAAGAAATACATCAGTGTTACTATCAAAAAGCTGCCACATTATAACCCATTTTTTTGGAATATAACAATTTATTAACACCTGTATATCTCCAGCTAGCCGTTGGATCTTTGTGGTCGGTCAAGATGAATCGGTCGTCCATTGAATTTGATTTCATGCATGAGGACAAGTGTCGCTTAGGGAAAGCATATACATCAGTTAAAATGCTACTATGCAAGTGCTTTTTTTTTAATAAAGAAGAGAGTTAAAAGATAATTTTGTTAGCTAGAGTTACAGGGCTGTGAGTCTGTGATCAGAGCTCTGTTATTCTTCTATATGATGATAAAATTCATATATTATTGTAGACGATGATAAAACTTATATTGAATTGAAATAGCAGCCATGCTTGTGAATATTAAAACTAGAAATTTTTACTGTAACGTCAATGTTATACGCACTAGAAAATCAAAATGCAATATAGAGTTTTAAGGAATATATAAAGAGACTTAATGGTCGATAAAGAGATCAAAAACAAACTTGTTATAGCGGTTGCATTGGTTGTGGCCGCAGGTGAAGAAGCGACGGTTACATAGGCGATAATGGATTAAACGACGAGCCTTGAGTGAATCCGGTGGGAAGATGAAAAAGGAAGAAACACCATGGCAGGTGAAATTCGACTATGCTCACATTGCAACCATTGCATCGGTCTAACTTCCTCTTTCATATACTCACATTTTTACGAGAATCAACCAAACAATCGTTGCGAGAGAAGCACTTGGATCCTACCTTCCATTGCACTTACTGTTTCCTTGTTTTAAGAGTGAAATGTTTGATTGTGATGGCTTTGGTTATCACAAGAAACAAACAATTGTATAGAGTAACTCAAGTTAATACTCATTACTGTTTATTACAATAGTTACATTTTAAAATTCGTCCGTTATGTCAACCTTTGAAACAAAACATGGAATAGAATTTATACCATGTTGACTGTTAACATTGTAGTAAATAAGATGTATTCAAAGTACTAAAAGAAGTAACAGTCTACTTTACTGACTAAACTTTACTAACTATATAACAGCAAAGTTTATAACTAATATAAAATGAAGCTTTTGGGCTACCTAACCGACATGCCACAACCAAATTTGTTGCTCTGCATGGGTCCTTTTGCAAGATTGGCACGACTCATAAAAATGCTCCCAAAAGTCCGTACTACAAAAAGTTTCGGAGGATTAAAACTATTCTAAATTTCTAATCTTATTCTAATTAAAATGCTCCCAAACGTACGTACCCTACAACAAGCTTAGCAACGACCTAAATTAAATTTCAGATTTTTTATACTTTTTGTTGAGTGAATATGATTACTTTGGGCTTGCAAAACACTTAAATATGTCAAATGGTCCGTTTATAGATTATTGAGCGTTTTCGTGTGGACAATTTCTTTTGTGGGCTGAAGTTGGGCGGTCCATAATGGATTACAACGATCCATTGGAGCCGGCTATGATACTATTGTAAATATTATATTGGTTCGGGGCAGCAATGTAATTGGTTGGAACGCTCAAAAAGAGATTGAGAATAGAAATGGAAATGATCTAAATCAATAATTTGCACAAAACTTTATTCTCAATTTACCAAGTGAAAGTTATCTAAATCTAATATTTTGCAAAAAGTTTACTTTCCAATTCCATATTAAGAGAAATCTAGATATTTAGACAATTTTCTAATTTGTTTCAAAAAGAGTTCTGATTTTTTCTCTTTTGTATTTTACCTTTTTTCTTAGGCTAAATCTCCTATATATATGTTTGAATAGAGAACGTAAGAAATATAAAAAAAATTAAGCAAGATGAATTACAACGATCCATTGGAACCGGCTATGATCATAACAAAAGTGCTATCAAAGAGTGATATCGTTGGTAATGTGGTATTACCGAAAGCAGAAGTGATGTCTGTCCTCACGAGGATGAATGTTAACGACCAAGATTTGCTAAACGGTGTTGAAGTGCAAGTCGACGACATAATGGAAGACGACTTATACACAGTTACGCTCAAAGTATCAGGTATCGATAAACCTAAATATTATTTCGGTACTGGTTGGAGTACTATGAAGCATTCGTTAGATCTCTCAGAAGGCGATGTTCTGAAACTCTACTGGAGTCACTTGGACAACAAGTTCGTTGTTTTGAATTTTCAGTATTCAGTACTTCCATTAATGATTCCAGTGTAGCTCGCTTGCACCTATCTTCTTTTCTGTTTTTGACTATTTATGTTTTGGATTTCATATCCTAGTTAAGTGCTGGCTTTTTTTGCCCTATCTTTTTGTTTCTCTTTTGTCAAACTTGATTGGATTATCTTGAATTTGAATTTCAATAAAACGTGGTTCACTTGCCCTACACATGTCCACACACAGACAAAAGTCTTTGACAATTATGTAATTTCCTGCTAGCGCTATTGTATGTGAGCCTAGTTCATGGTCCATCAATCGAGCCAGCCCAAAGTCACCTACTTTTACATTGAAATTGATGTCCAACATGATATTGCTTGCCTTGATGTCCCTATGCAACACACACCGATCTCCCTCTCCGTGAAGATCTGTGTGTCCTAGGTGAGATAAGGGGTCTTTTCTCAAAGAGGTGAGTGTCCAAGCTACCATTCGGCATGAACTCCTATATAAGCAAATACTCATCTTTTTCATTACACCAACACAATGGGCTGCACCAGGTTTCGATGACGCAGTTTGCTAATGATCTTAACTTCGGTTACAAACTCTTTCTTTCACTGCTTGGAACCACCAGACAATTTCTTCACAGCAACCATCATATCTATTTCGTTCAAGTACCATCTATAAACTGCCCCAAACCCTCCTTCACCAAGCTTCCTCTGGGCTGAGAATCTGTTGGTAGCTAAAACAAGATCCTTATAAACAAACCTCAATATCCAAACTTGAGATGAACTCCCATGATAAAAGCTTATGTCCCTCTGTGACCGATCCAGTAGCGGCTGAAAACCCGACCGTAACATGTGGTGGCAAAACCTTTGCAAGATCAATGATATAGGAAATGCCTAAACTCTCCTGAGGATCAGAGGTTAATTCATAAGCCCAAGACGCACTCAAATTCTTAGTAACAGAGTCATAGGAGATATGTGCATGACCAACATCTTGGATATGTGAGCTTGCATTCCAAGAAGTGTAGTTAGACGAAACAAGAGAGTTATTATTGATTCCCACATGAGATCCAACAGTGGTAGGATCCCATTCTTGGTTATTGAATGAGTCAAACTCGATATGAACCAGCGGAAACGAAGATGCGTAGCTCTCGATTCGAGAAAAAAAGACCCAAGAAATCACCAGCTGAGTTCACAGGAAGTTGAATCCGCAAAGGAGCAAGAAAGAAGCAGATCCCATGACCGTAATTCTAAAGGTTACGGGTATCAATCTTAAAGGAGAAACTGGTACTAAAATCTGTAGGCTTACCAGTTTTAGGATTCCAGAGAGGCACTTTCTCAGCATAAGTAACCCAAACACCCAACCAACACGAGCTATATACTCTACGTTGTTGAAGTTTACCGTCCCATCGGGTATTGCATCCCCATGGTAAACCACATCCTCAGGACCACCTGGGATTATCGAAAGGAAGGGCCTTTTCGAGCTTGAAGCTCCCATTACTCCATGACGCAATCTGTTGAAACTTCATTCTCATAGTGATCAATTAGCTTGATCTACCGAGGAAGATGACAAAAAATTTCATTCGAAACTTGAATCAAACGATTCAGGAGTTCTCGCTCGAATTTGAAAACCCCAAACACAGAATCTGCAGAACAGAAAATCGCACAATTGATTTGAAACGAAGATTCCTAATTCCCCGGTTTGATCGTACGAACTCAGTGAGATACCGCCGGTTTAACCAGATAACCATTCGGTTTAGATTTAGAAGAAATCTTCGGTTTAAGGAAATCGCCCATTTGGCATGGGCTTACAAATAAACAAGCTTTGGCGAATGGCCCATATCCCGCTAAATTAATGACCCATGGATTAGTTTGTTTTCTTGTAATGTCCCACATCGGTTACAATATTCAGGAACAGTGACTAAAGTCTACTATAAATAAAGATCGAGAGCATTTCTTTAATATTCACGGAGCCGAGCAGTGAAGACAAAGCGAGCTATTCTTTCGCCTTTTACTAAAGAATACCGTGTCTTCTCTGCATTTAATCGGCATACGCCTATTTTTGGAAAGGTTTATTACCAAAATTATAAACCTCCATCAATTAGAAAGTTTGAAAAGCTATTAACCTTAACTATTTCTCTAGGCTAAGTGATAGTCCAGTCTAAGTTGAAAGAAAGAGTCTTGAAGAAACAATAAAAAGTGTGTCGAAATTTGAATTTCTTTATAGCATTGTAGAAAATAATATAGGTAGAACAAAACAACATCCGCCAACATTTGGAATAGGGATAATTCATGAATTTAATGAGCCTAAATTAAAACATTGTGAATGATGGTCCCATAGCTACTTCACTTGTGTGTAGGAGCAGATGTGTTGATGCGAGAACATACATTTTTGAGGAGAGGAGGGAAGAACGGATTTAGTGGAAACATTTTTGGCCAACATTTTGCATCCACAGCCATAAACGCCTTGCAGCACATAAATCCTACGTTATCACACTTTCCTGTGAAAACTGATTTGTAGATTTCAGTTACACAACCTTGAACGTTGACAAGTGATGACAAACATTTTGTGAGATCGATCGGAGAACCAGGGATGACAGGGAATTGCGGTGTCTTGTGTGCTGGTGCACCTGAGATGATGCGAGAGCAACCATCCTTGAGAAGAGGAGGGAATAATGGATTCAACGGAAACATTTTTGGCCAACACTTTGCATCCACTTCTGTAAAAGCCTTGCAGCACGTGGATCCAACGTTTTCAAACTTACCGGTTAAAACAGATTTAAAGATTTCGATATTGCAACCGTGAATGTTGAGGAGCGATGACCAACATTTTGCGAGATCAACTTGGGAGCCGGGTAGAGAAAACCCAGCACTGGTAGGGAGTTGAGCTAGCCCGGGCTTCACTAAAGTAGTGGCACACAAAGTCACAACTAGAATCGTCGAGAGAAGAGCTTGGATCTTACCTTCCATAGTGACTCTAGTGATCTTTTCTTTTGTTTTCTATGAAGATTAGTCGACTGTTTAATTGTGATGCTTTTGGTATCAAAATAAACAAACAATTTATAGGGGTAATATGTAAAGAAACGTTATATTAATTACGAGAGTTACCACTTTGACAATCGTTCGTAAACAACCTTTGAATTAAGACATAAAACGTTGACTGTGGGATTATTAAGCGTAACGAACAAATAACGACTTTTAAATAGAGTCTATTAATTTGCTTAAAAAGGGGGCCGAATATTTCAGGCCCATCAATTACCACGTGAAGTCTGGTTTTGCTTTTGTTGATGTTACGATACCATCACGTGTTTGCACTTACCAGGAGGTTACACTTGCCCGGTCATTTGGTTACCCAATAACCACACACCATTCATCAGGACACTCACCAATCTGATCCGTTAAAGGTTTATGTATTTATACACATCCAACACACAACTTAGAAATTAACAAAAGAGAACAAAAAAAGTCTAATAAGGATCTTCCGGTAGTTAAAGTGAAATACAAGAGAGTCCAAGAAAATGGGTGTTTTTGGATCGAATGAATCGTCAAGCATGAGTATTGTGATGTATCCGTGGTTAGCCTTTGGTCACATGACTCCTTTTCTTCACCTATCCAACAAGCTCGCAGAGAAAGGTCACAAGATTGTTTTCTTGCTTCCCAAGAAAGCACTAAACCAGCTTGAACCTCTTAATCTCTACCCAAATCTCATCACTTTCCACACCATCTCTATCCCTCAGGTCAAAGGGCTCCCTCCGGGTGCGGAGACAAACTCCGACGTCCCTTTCTTCTTGACACATTTGCTTGCAGTTGCAATGGACCAAACCCGGCCAGAGGTCGAGACCATTTTCCGTACAATCAAACCGGACTTGGTTTTCTATGATTCTGCCCATTGGATACCGGAAATTGCTAAACCGATCGGTGCTAAAACCGTTTGCTTCAACATCGTTAGCGCTGCGTCAATCGCACTGTCTCTTGTCCCTTCTGCGGAGAGAGAGGTCATTGATGGCAAGGAAATGTCAGGGGAGGAGTTAGCTAAGACGCCTCTAGGTTACCCATCTTCGAAAGTAGTCTTACGTCCGCACGAAGCAAAATCCCTGAGTTTCGTGTGGAGGAAGCACGAGGCGATTGGCTCTTTCTTTGATGGGAAAGTTACCGCGATGAGAAACTGCGACGCAATCGCTATAAGGACTTGCCGTGAGACAGAAGGCAAATTCTGCGATTACATAAGTAGGCAGTACAGTAAACCGGTTTACCTAACAGGACCGGTTCTCCCTGGATCCCAACCTAATCAGCCCTCCTTAGATCCTCAATGGGCGGAGTGGCTAGCCAAATTCAACCACGGTTCGGTTGTGTTCTGCGCTTTCGGTAGCCAACCCGTTGTAAACAAGATAGATCAGTTTCAAGAACTCTGTTTAGGTCTAGAATCAACTGGTTTTCCGTTTCTGGTTGCCATTAAGCCTCCTTCGGGTGTATCAACCGTCGAGGAAGCCTTACCGGAAGGATTCAAAGAGAGGGTTCAAGGACGTGGCGTTGTGTTTGGAGGTTGGATTCAGCAACCGTTGGTGTTGAACCATCCTTCAGTGGGTTGTTTTGTTAGCCATTGCGGGTTTGGGTCGATGTGGGAGTCGTTGATGAGTGATTGTCAGATCGTTTTGGTTCCGCAGCACGGAGAACAGATTTTGAACGCAAGGCTGATGACGGAGGAGATGGAGGTGGCGGTTGAAGTGGAGAGGGAAAAGAAAGGGTGGTTCTCGCGGCAAAGCTTGGAGAATGCTGTGAAGAGTGTGATGGAGGAAGGTAGTGAGATCGGTGAGAAAGTGAGGAAGAATCATGACAAGTGGAGATGTGTTTTGACTGACTCTGGTTTTTCAGATGGTTATATTGATAAGTTTGAACAAAATTTAATTGAACTTGTGAAGTCATGAGTTCATTTTAATAATTTCAATGTGTTATAAACATTTATGAAATGAGATGTAACGATTATTTATGATTGGTGCATATCGTATCTAACCACAACCGTTCGTTAACGGTGTGTTTGTGGACAGTGGCAAAAACACGTATAATTTTTTTGAAAATCGATAAGAGTTAAATCTTCCCTACTCAAAAATATTTGAAAGTCAAATCTTCCCTACTCAAAAATCAGAATGTTTGCAAGGGAGATTCGTAGATAGATCTACCAAAATGTCGACAGATCGCCATCATCAGCTATAAATTAAACCAGATAATTAAATTATTTCAATTTGGTTATCTTGAAAGCTCGCCTAGATCCGATCGCTAGAGCCCAGCGGTTAGCCAGACCGGGATCTTCAGTTCTCTCAACCTGGTTTAGGTTGTTCGGGTAAGTCTCTGTTTCCTTTTCTCCTTCTTCTCTTCCTCTGTTTCTTTTGGGGCCTACGAACCTGTGTTGGGCTTTTGCCGTGTAATGTTCAGGCCTGCGAGCCTTTTTAGCCATTTGGCATTGTATATTTCTCTTTTAATGGAAATTTAAAATTTAAAAAAAAAGAAAAAAAAAATATTTCAGTTTGGTATTTTTTTATTTTTTTTTTTAAAATTCTGAACAAGAGGCGACGACTTTGGTAATCTGAAGTTGTAGGCACGATGTCGACAATAAATAAAAATAAAGAAGAAGAATTCTTAAGAATGCGACGACTTTGGCACATTACAACTCTGTCTAGATCGTATTTAAATGACTGGGGACTGAGGTCATATCTTATTGTTATTACTATTAGTTGGTTTGTTTATTTTTTATTTTCGATTAGCTGGCAGTATGCGCCAATTACCATTAAATGAGTTCCAATGAAACTGAAACTCAACTGCTTTCTCTCTTTTTGTTCTTATAATTTTTATTAGAAAAAAATGTCTTCTACTGATGTCGAAGTAGTCACCTTTCCGTTTCATGATCATCCTTTATCATGTTGTGATGATCCTGTTGCTGCTGAATTTTACTGCTCATTGTGCTCTCATTATCATTCCCTCAGTTGGCAAGTATTCAGGTCCGGCGTATGGCAGAATGAAGTGGAGCCATGGTTTAGGTAATAAAATTATAAAAGGCATATTTGTTTTAAGAAAATTTAGGTCTTATATGTTAAAACAAAATTTTCTAAGTTTTTTTAAATTTTTTGAATTTATTGGCGAGGTTTTTTTTTTTAATTTGAATTTGTTGAATTTTAAAATATAACTTTTCAAAAATAATTGTTAAGTTTTAGAATTTTTAAATATAATTTCATATTCATATACAAAATTTTAAGTGTTTTTTTTAATTTGTTGGGGTTTATTTTACCATACATTGGGGTTTAGCATTTCAGTTAATAAAATTATAGTAAAATGTGTTGTTAACAAATTTTATTAGTAAAATTTTGGTTTTAAAATAAAATAATATCCTAAACGCTTACAAAATTTTATTTTTCCATTGATTCAAGCTTACTAAGGTATATTAATATTATTTGTGATTTTACCATTTTTTTCTTTCTTTATAAACTGCTTATTGAATTAATCACTGTTTTTTAAGTTTCAGTATGACAATTTTGTATTAATATTATTTATGATATTACAAAAAAGAAAATTTTTTAAAGAGCATGGCTTTTTTTGGTGGTATAGGACATCTGAATACCACGGACCGGCCCTGCGAATATCCAATAACATCAACTATCATTGCAAGGAGTGCGACATTATGATGCACAAAGACTGCGTTGACCGCTTATTCAATCAGCCATTTATATGCAATCACATTCTCAAGATCTTTGTTAGCACTATCTCACCACTTGACAGTATAGTTGACGACCTTTGTCATTTTTGTCGATTTGAGGTTCATCATATGTTTCTTCGTTGCACGATATGCAACATAAGCCTGCATATAGGATGTGTGGCGGAGCCACCACCACTCACAATTTCTGAACCAAAACACCACAAGCATAGCCTCAGTCTCCTGCTAAGGCTAGTCACCTTTACTTGTAATGCTTGTGGTGTGGAAGGCGACCGCAATCCTTACGTATGTCTTGAATGCAATCTGATGGTCCACAAAGATTGTGTTGAGAATCTACCGCGAGTCATAAGCATAAATCGGCATGACCATCGCATATCTCATACTTTTCATCTTGGTGAAAAAGAAGGAGATTGGGAGTGTGGAGTTTGTCGAAAGATGATTAATTGGGTCTATGGAGGCTATAAATGCTCTCGTTGTCCTAGTTATGCCGTTCATTCAAAATGTGCAACAAAAAAAGAAGTGTGGGATGGGTTAGAGCTCGAAGATGTGCCCGAAGAAGAAGAAGAAATCAAAGATCCATTCAAGGTAATTAATGAAAAGGGAGATATTGTTCATTTTAGTCATGAAAAGCATATTCTCAGATTGGATGAGAATTATGTTACGGATGATGCTAACATGCGCTGTCGGTGTTGCATTCTTGCTATCAATGGTGATCCATGCTACAAATGCATGGAATGTGATTTCATCCTTCATAAAGCGTGTGCTAATCTTCCTCGGAAGAGGCGACATTTATTGCACAACCATAAACTCACTCTTTCATCTAGGCGTATTGATGAAGATAATTTTCTTGAGTGTAGTGCTTGTCGAATCTATACAGATGGTTTCATATACGAGTGTCTTCATGAAGATTGCGAAAATAAGAACGCCTATGATGTTCGATGTAGTTCGGTATCGGAACCGTTTCACCATGATTTACATCAACATCCCTTATATTTTACCTTGCAAAGTTCTAGACGATGTCAAGCTTGTAACAAAGAAATAAAAGATGATCCCTTAAATTGTACGGTCTGTGATGAATACTCTTTATGCATGAGGTGCGCTACTTTACCAAGAAAGGTAAAACACAGGTGTGATGATCATTTTCTGTCACTATGTCAAGGTGTGGGAAACGCAAGTGGTGACTTGTGGTGTGATATTTGTGAGACGAAGACAGATCCGAGCGTACGTTACTATACTTGTGATGAGTGTGGGCTAAGTCTCCATATTGATTGTGTACTTGGAGATTTATATTATATGAAGCTAGGACACCAAAACCCTGAGATGGAGATACATCCTAACAATGGTGCTACTCGACCTTCTTGCGCCCGTTGTGGATTTCGTTGCAAGTTCCCCTTCTTCGTTAGGGGTACAAAAGAACAATCTGCTCTTTATGTTTGTTCAATAGACTTATGCCCAAGGTAGGACTAGTTATAACTATTCACATTTATGTTTGACATTCTTTGTCTATATTGTAAAACAGTGTGCTTTTAAAAGTTTTTCAACATTTGATGTTAAGAATTATATTCCAATTTTTATTTTCTTTCGCATGATAGTATATTTTATGAAGAAAAAAATGAGAATAAAAAGGGGAAATTACATAAGTTAATCAATTCTTTCCTACCAAAAATAAATTAATTAATTCTTTGCAATTGTATACTTGGCAGTCGTTGGCATATTAGAAACAACGTTGAATGTAAATAAAGCTTCCAGAAGCTAATAATTATTGCAGTTAATTTTGTAGACATATACCATAGATTTTAGGGAGTAATTTCTGGAAATTAAATAACAAAAGGAAACTACAGATTATAAACAACTTAAATATAGATAGTAAAGTAATCAAAACTAAAGATTTGACATATTCGTAATACAATTGAATCATTCAATTCATACCAGTACTCTCATAAACAGAAACATATAAACTCTAAGAAGAAGTTCAGAAGACAAAGCAGAAGAACAAAAGAACAGATATGGTGTCAAAGTTTCATGCTTTTATGTTCCATGGTTTGGTTTTGGTCACATGACTGCATTTTTGCATCTGACTAACAAACTAGCTGAAAAAGGCCACAAACCCGGGCAGAGGTTGAGACAATTTTCCGTACAATCAACACCGGACTTGGTTTTCTACGACTCTGCCCATTGGATAACGGAAATTGCTAAAGCGCCGAGAGAGAGAGGGGAGGAGTTAGCTAAGACGTCTCGAAAGTCGTCTTGCGTGCGCGGAGGGGATTGGTTCTTTCCTTGACGGGAAAGTTACCGCAATGAGAATGAAAATTCTGTGACATCAGTAGCCAATACAGCAAACCGGGTTACCTAACCGGACCCGGACCGGTTCTCCCTGGATCCCAACCTAATCAGCCCTCCTTAGAGCCTCAATGGGTGGAGTGGCTAGCCAAATTCAACCACGGTTAGGTTGTGTTCTGCGCTTTCGGTAGCCAACCCGTTGTAGACAAGATAGTTCAAGAACTCTGTTTAGGGCTAGAATCAACCGGTTTTCCGTTTCTGGTTGCAATTACGTCTCCTTCGAGTGTATCAACCGTCGAGGAAGCGTTGTATATGGAGATAGGATTCAGCAAACCGTTGGTGTTAAAGCATCCTTCAGTGAGATATTTTGTTAGCCAATGCGGGTTTAGGTCAATGTGGGAGTCTTTGATGAGTGATTGTTAGATTGTTTTGGTTTCACAGTACGGTTTGCAAATATTGAACGCGAGGCTGATGACGGAGGAGATGGAGGTGGCGATTGAAGTGGAGAGGCAAGAGAATGGGTGGTTCTCGCGGTGGAGCTTGGAGATCGCAGTAAAGAGTGTGATGGAGGAAGGTAGTGAGGTCGGTTAGAAAGTGAGAAAGAATCATGACTAGTGGAGATGTGTTTTGACTGGCTCTAGTTTTGCAGATGGTTATATTAATATGTTTGGACAGAATTTAGTTGAACTTGTGAATTCATGAGTTCATTTCAATAATATCTATATGTTATAAACTTATAAAACTTTATGAAAAGACACATGTGACATGTCAATCCTATTTAAAGGCAACCGTTGGTAAACGTTGTGTTTGTGGACAGATGCAAAAATAATACCCAAAAATGTTTGAGAAAAACGATACAAAGTTGGGGCTTTAGTGATATTTGAAAGTCGAATTTTCCCTATTCTGAAGAGACAAGGTGTCATCTCTTCTTCTCTTGCCAGTAATGAGTAGACGAGTAGTCAGCTGAAATTTGGCGAGTTCTAACCCAAGTAAATGACTGTTCGACTGATTGGGATCGTCTAATATAATCACGTCTCTCTACGGTATGTTTTCCAAGCAACCTTATACCACATTTGGCTTGAGAGAAATGCTTAAAGACATGGAGAAAATCACTCATCTCATACTCGTTTGATCAAGCTCATCGACAAGTACGTTAGAAACAGCCTCAGCTCAATCTTTGAAAGGGGGACCAAAGAGACGAGGAAGGGCTAAATATGTTTTTTTTTCAATGGACCGATTGTTTTTCTTCCATGTTTTTTTATCTTTTTTTGCCATGGGACCAAACCATAGGATCTACTTCATGTAATTCTAAAAACTTTTTCATTATATGAAATATTTACATTTTTAGCAAAAAAAAAAGATGTATTTTTTTTTTAATAAGGCTACAGATGTGGTTTGCAAAAAACGTTTCTATCGTAATTATTCAGTTGTTAATAAACCAATGAATTATTTGTAGAAATGTTTTTTTTTCTGTTGAATACAATTTAAACTTTAATTTCAAAAAAAAAAAAAAAAAAAAACTCTAATCAAAGTGTTTACGTATACGAAAAGAAGAAGGCAAAATAGAGTTAGCAAGGGAAAATCATTGGTCGGAGAAAAATTCAGCTATGATATATAACTGATCTACGAAAATGTCAAGAATCTTACATGAGGCAAATCGTCATCATCAATTCATCAGTTATTTATTATTTGTGCGAAAGTCAAGAAAACCAAACAAGTAGTAGATGATTATATTATTTAGCAAAGATAAAATAAATAAAAAGTAGTATATTATATCAATTTGGGAGTATATGTTTATTTACTTATAAATTCTGAACAAGGCGACGACTTTGGTAATTTGAAGTTGTAGGCACGATGGCCTAATCATAGTAGAGTGGCTAGAAAAGGTTATATATTGTAATTTTCTTTTATGATATATACCTATCAAAATTTTCAAGAATCTTACGTGTAGTTTAGTTGAAGTTGCCAAGAAACCCAAACAAGTAAATATTTCGTACAACTTGTAAAGTTGCGTATATATATGTATATATATAATTTATATTAATTAGCCGGCAGTGTCGGCCATCAATTACCATTGGTACAAAGAAAATAAACTAAAAATTAATTGATGAGTTCCAAGGAAGTTAAGTACTACATAATGAGGAGCTCACAGGACAAAATTATAACTCAACTTCTGCTTTTTATTTTCTTCTTTGAATATACAAAAATGACTCCTGATGATTTCCAACTAGCCACCATGCCTAAACTCACGGTTCCTTTTCATGATCATCCTATGTCAAGTTCTTATTGTATTTTTTTGGAATCTTGCTCTTTGTGCTCTTTCTCTAAGAACTCTTCATGGCTAAGAAGAAGTGTTACTTGTATCAGTTACGAGTGTACGGATTGTGGCTTGACGTTGCACAAAGAATGCGTTGACCACCTCTTCCTCAACCGGCCATTTCTATGCAATCACGTTCTCAAGATCTACCGTAATACCTTCGCGTGGCCTGACCCTGACCGTAAAGACGACCTTTCTTGTCATTTTTGTCGACGTAAGCTTACGTCTTTCTTTGCTCGGCTACGTAATCTTCCGTCTTTCTTTGCTCGTTGCACGATATGCAACATAAACGTGGATAAAAAATGTTTAATGGCATTGGGACCACCACTCGCAATTTTCGAACCAAAACACCACGAGCATAGTCTCACCCTCTTGTTAAGGTTAGTCACCTTTACTTGTAATGCTTGTGGTGTGGTAGATGACCGCAATCCTTACGTATGTCTTGAATGCAATTTGATGGTCCACAAAGAGTGTGTTCAGAATCTACCGCGAGTCATAAGCATAAATCGTCATGACCATCGCATATCTCATACTTTTCACCTTGGTCAAGGAGAAGGAGATTGGGAGTGTGGAGTTTGTCGGAAGACGATCAATTGGGTCTATGGAGGTTATAAATGCTCTCGTTGTCCTAGTTATGCCGTTCATTCAAGATGTGCAACAAGATACGAAGTGTGGGATGGTTTAGAGCTCGAAGATGTGCCCGAAGAAGAAGAAGAAATCGAAGATCCATTCAAGGTAATTAATGAAAAGGGAGATATCATTCATTTTAGTCATGAAGAGCATGTTCTCAGATTGGACGAGATTTATGTAACGGATGATGCTAACATGCGTTGTCGGTGTTGCGTTCTTGCTATCAACGGTGACCCATGCTACAGATGCGTTGAATGTGATTTCATCCTTCACAAAGCGTGTGCGAATCTTCCTCGAAAAATGCGACATTTATTGCATAAGCATAAACTCACTCTTTCATCGACAGGTAACCGTTTTTTGAGATGTAAAGCTTGTGACATAAAAACTAATGGTTTCATTTACGAGTGTCTTCATGAAGGTTGCAAAAGTATTAGTTTTACGTACGATGTTCGGTGTAGTTCTGTATCGGAACCGTTTCACCATGATCTGCATCAACATCCCTTATATTTTACGTTGGAGAAAACCAATAAATGTCACGCTTGTAAAAGAAAAATAGATTGGAATCCCTTGAATTGTACGGTTTGTGATGATTACTCTTTATGCACGAGGTGCGCTGCTTTACCAAGAAAGGTAAAACACAGATGTGATGATCATTATCTGTCACTATGTCAAGGTGTGGGAAGTGCAAGTGGTGACTTGTGGTGTGATATTTGTGAGACAAAGACAGACCCGAGTGTATTTTACTATACTTGTGATGATTGTGGGCTAAGTCTCCATATTGATTGTGTACTTGGGGATTGCTATTATACCAAAGTCGGATGCCCAGGTCCTAGGATGGAAGTACATCCTAACAATGGTGCTACTCGACCTATCTGCACCAAGTGTGAATTACGTTGCAAGTTCCCCTTCTTCATAAAGGGTACAGAAGAAGATCTTGGTATTTGGTATTGTTCAAAAGATCTCTGCCCAAAGGAGTTTAATTTTGCAGTTTCACCTTATAGATTCGCTCTCGACATCGGACTTCGGGACTGGGACTTGAGAGTCTTTTAACATATTCTATTACGAACTATTTTCAAATTTTTATTGTATTGTGCATTGTATGTATTGAGAATATTATTTGTTTTCTTTTGGATATTAATGGATTCCATACTTCTTGATTTTTCATGTAAGAGCTAAACACAACGATTAGGCATAAATCTTATCTATATATATAGACGATTGGAGCCAATCTCACATTATGCATTTGTGAATGATGGAACTGAATGTCGACATAAGCTTGAAAGATAACTTTAGCAATAAAAATAAAAAATAAAAAAAAACTTTTGCAATATCTTAAAGAGATTATGAACAATGTTATATTTAGAAGTTATCTAAATATGTAAGTTTTCCTTTTGTGTTTTGGACCAAACCCGGCCAGAGGTCGAGACCATTTTCCGTACAATCAAACCGGACTTGGTTTTCTATGACTCTGCCCATTGGATACCGGAAATTGCTAAACCGATCGGTGCTAAAACCGTTTGCTTCAACATCGTTAGCGCTGCGTCAATCGCACTGTCTCTTGTCCCTGCTGCGGAGAGAAAAATCAGGACAAGATAAAAACTTGATTTATTCAACTAATCCACTAATTACTCACCAAATATGATCAATATCTTAATTCATCTAACCATCCTCTAGATGAATCAATCAACTTTTTATATGGGTAAATGATGATATCCTTTTAGGTATGTAGAAACTTTCTTTTGTTCTGTGCTGATTTTTTTAAAAATAAGGGCCAGGCTGATCCGTGTATGTCATAAAATCAAATTCTGCCTGCAGGAGACCAACCTAATCAGCCCTCCTTAGAGCCTCAGTGGTCGGAGTGGCTAAGCCAAACTCGACCCCGGTTCGTTCTGTTCTGTGCTTCGGTAGCCAACCGGTTGTAGACAATAGATCAGTTTCATGAACTCTGTTTAGGCACGATGGCTTACATGTTACTTTGTGTTGGCTTAGTCGTAGCAGAATGGTTGGAAGGTCATATATTATTATAAGTTTATAAGTCAGTATTATTATTATTATCCAGCTATTTTGTTACTAATTAGTGTGGTTTCTATAATTTGTCTTCATTTTCAAAGTCAACCCACCTATATATATATATATATATATATATATATATATATATATATATATATATATTATAGATCTACTAACATGTCAAGAATCTTACATGAGTAGTTGATAGATATATCACTGGTTAATTTATTATGAAAGTCCAATAAGCTAATGGGAGTAGCCAAGAAACACAGACTTCAAAAGGAAAAAGAGAAAACAGAGACATGTATGTTTTATAATTTCGTATAGCGATGACCTTGGTAATCAAACTGCGGAGCACGATGAATTACATGTTACGACGTTGGCTTAGGGGTAGGAAGTGACTGGAAGGTCATATATTATTCTTATTATTATTATTAGTCATTGTATCATTATTGCACAGCTGTTGGGTGGAACAACTTAAAAAAGAAGACAAAAAATCTAAAATATGTAAACTTGCATATGTTTGTTTAGTGAGCTGGCGGCCGATCAATTAGCTGGAGTTCAAAGGAAGTTAAGTACAAGCTCGCAAGACAAAAATTGAAACTCAAACTTCTTCTTTCTTTTTTCTTTTTTGATTGTAAAAATGTCTTCTACTGATGATTTCGAAGTGGAAACCATATCTGAAATCATGGTTCCGTTTCATCATCATCCTTTATCAAGTTATGCTTCTGAATTTTTGACTTCTTGCTCTTTGTGCCTTTTCTCTACGTTTCTAGGAGAAATAGTCACTCGCATCAGATATCAGTGTATGGATTGCGGCTTGAAGTTACACGACGAATGCATCAACAGCCTTTCCCTCAACCGACCCTTTCTGTGCAATCACATTCTCAAGGTGTATACTCATATTTTCACATCATCTGGCCGTATATATGAAAACACTTGTCATTTTTGTCAAAGTAAGTTAGAATTTTTATTTGCTCGTTGCACTATATGCAACTTAAACGTGGATATAGAATGTTTGTTTGCACTGCCACCACTCACAATTTCTGAACCAAAACACCACAAGCATAGCCTCAGTCTCCTGCTAAGGCTAGTCACCTTTACTTGTAATGCTTGTGGTGTGGAAGGCGACCGCAATCCTTACGTATGTCTTGAATGCAATCTGATGGTCCACAAAGATTGTGTTGAGAATCTACCGCGAGTCATAAGCATAAATCGGCATGACCATCGCATATCTCATACTTTTCATCTTGGTAAAAAAGAAGGAGATTGGGAGTGTGGAGTTTGTCGGAAGATGATTAATTGCGTCTATGGAGGTTATAAATGCTCTCGTTGTCCTAGTTATGCCGTTCATTCAAGATGTGCAACAAGAAAAGAAGTGTGGGATGGGTTAGAGCTCGAAGATGTGCCCGAGGAAGAAGAAGAAATCGAAGATCCTTTCAAGGTAATTAATGATAAGGGAGATATCATTCATTTTAGTCATGAAGAGCATGTTCTCAGATTGGATGAGAATTATGTTATAGATGATGCTAACATGCGATGTCGGTGTTGCATTCTTGCTATCAACGGTGATCCATGCTACAGATGTGTGGAATGTAATTTCATCCTTCACGAAGCGTGTGCTAACCTTCCTAGGAAGAAACGACATTTATTGCACAACCATAAACTCACTCTTTCATCGACACTTATCAATAAAGATATTTTTCATGAGTGTGGAGCTTGTGGGATCTATACAGATGGTTTCATATACGAGTGTCGTCATGAAGATTGCAAAAAGAAAATTATTAAGTATGATGTTCGGTGTAGTTCTGTATCAGAACCGTTTCACCATGATTTGCATCAACATCCCTATACTTTACCTTGCAAAGTTCGAGACGATGTCAGGCTTGTAACAAAGAAATAAAGGATGATCCCTTAAATTGTACCATTTGTGAGGGGTACTCTTTATGCATGAGGTGCGCTACTTTACCAAGAAAAGTAAAACATAAGTGTGATGATCATTTTCTATCACTAAGTCAAGGTGATGGAAACGAAAGTGGTTACTTGTGGTGCGATATTTGTGAGACGAAGACAGACCCGAGTGTATGTTACTACACTTGTGATGAGTGTGGGCTAAGTCTCCATATTGATTGTGTACTTGGAGATTTATATTATATGAAGCTTGGAATCACAGAACCTGATGTTGAAATACATCCCAACAATGGTGCTACTCGACCTCTCTGCATCAATTGTGGATTTCGTTGCAAGTTTCCCTTCTTCTTTAGGTTTATTGATGAAGAACCTGCTGTCTACAGTTGTTCAATATACTCCTGCGCAAGTGAGGACTAGTTATAATTACTCAAATTCATGTTTTACATTCTGTCTAAATTGTAAAACATTGTGCTTTATAAGTCTTTCAACATTTTCTGTTAAGAACAATATTTCCAATTTTTTTTTTTTTTTTTTTTTTGAATCTAATGTTAAATTATATTCAAAAGAAAAAATATACATTTTTACAACTAGTGCATCGAATATTTGAGAAAAAGCTGAAAAAAAATAAGTTTCAAAACAATGGCATAAGCTAAATCTTGGCTTGGAGCCAAAATTGGAAGGCGTCATCGTACCGCCTATCTCCTGCAAGTCGAATCGCTGAAATTCTGTTCCGTATTTGTTTATCCACCCATCCAATAATGCGTTGCGCGGTTTGGGGATTCTCTCCATGTCTTCGATTATTTCTTTCTCTCCAAATCGCATAGACTGTAGCTTGGACTATGTATTTTGTGAGAAATTCTTCCACCCGGCTGAAACGATGAGTCGAAAGATAATCTAGAATAGTAGGCCAATCTGTTGTGTACCTCGTCTTGAGTAAACCATGCGCAAGAGCTGCCCAGATTGTTGAACTGTAAACACAAGCAAAGAAAAGAAAAGATGTTTTTTGTTTTTTGTTTGTCTTGCAATTATTTTTTTATTGAGAATATAAGAGCATCCACATTGGTTACTTGTATGGATATTTAAATACATACTTTTTAATATAAAAGAATAAAGAAAGGAAAAAAAGAAATATAAGTGTCTTGAAAATGAGAATTGTGTCCCCAATAGACATTTAAGACCCCTATTTTTGGGATGTCTTTAACTTTACTATTCCTTCCGTTTCAATATAGTTGTAGTTTAAGGTTTTTACACAAAAATTAGAAAATAAAAAAAAATCACATTTAATTTATCTCTTTTACATAAAAAAAAATCATTAAATATGACTAGTTTAACCAATAGAAAAATATATTGAAAAAAAATATTGGTCAAAAAAGTATTAAATACATTTATATATTACATAGAAAGTTGAAACTTGTGAAGTCATGAATTCATTTCAATAATGCATGTGTTATTATAACTTATAAAACGTTATGATGACTCGTGTCAATCTTATTGAACCGCATCATGTCGTTAACGTTGTGTTTGTAGACAGTTGCAAAGGCCACCCATAAAATTTTGCAAAATTGATATAAAATTGGGGTTTTAGTGATATTTGAAAGTCGAATTTTCCGTACACGAAATGTTTACAAAAACAAAAGGCAAAATAGAGTTAGCGAGGGAGATTCATTGGTATGGTAGGTGATATAATAGATCTACCAAAATGTCAATAATCTTACATGAGACAAATCGCCATCATCTGTTAATTATTAGTGCCGAAAGTCAAGAAAACCAAACTTGTATATTATATCAAATTGTTATAATTTAATTTAATTACAAATTCTGAACAAGGCGATCAACGTTCGACGACTTTGGTAATCTGAAGTTGTAGGCACGATGACTTACATGTTACTACGTTGGCTAAATCGTAACAAGTGGTTGGAAGGTCATATCCTATTATTTTTAGTCAGTGTATCACTATTTTACTGCTGTTTTGTTTCCACGTACATATTGTGGTTTCAATAATTTGTATGAATATTTAAACCCACCCATTTGTCATCTACCAAAATGTCAAGAATCTTACATAAGTCGATGACAGATCGCAACGATCTGTGAATAATTTATGCCGAAAGAGTCCAATAGGCTAATGGGAGTAGCCAAAAATAAACCAAACAAATATATATTTTTATTAACAAATTCTGTAGAAGGCGACGACTTTGGGAATCTAAAGTTGTGGGCACGTTACCACGTTGGCTAATCGTAGCAAGTGACTGGAAGGTCATACATTATTATTAGTTGGCTTATGTTTGATTTTTTCAAAAAAAACAAAATTAGCTGGTCGGCCGTTCAATTACCATTAGAATGAATTTATGAGTTCCTTAAGTATACATAAAGAACAGCTCTCTTTAGAAAGAGAAAAAACTGAAACTCAACTTATGCTTTGTTTCTTTTTTAATTTGAAAGCAATGTCTTCTACTGACCACGAAGAAGTTACCCTTCCGTTTCATCATCATCCTTTATCATGTGGTACTTTTGAGTCTTACACTTTCCGCTCCATATTATCTATCCCGAAGCTAAGAAATGGCATATACAACTGCTATCACTGCAAGGAGTGCAGCTTGACGTTTCACAAAGAATGGGCTGACAGCTTCTTCAGCCAGCAATTTATCTGCAATCACGTTCTCAAGATCTTCCGCCGGGCTAAGACACCATTAGTTGACAGTACAGATGACCACTTTTGTCATTTTTGTCGAAGCAAGCTTAAGTTAAAGCATTTCCGGTGCACGATATGCAACATAAGCGTGGGTAGAGAATGTGTGAAAGATCCACCACCACTCACAATTTATCAACCAAAGCACCACAAGCATAGCCTCACCCTCTTGTTAAGGTTAGTCACCTTTACTTGTAATGCATGTGGTGTGGAAGACGACCGCAATCCTTATGTTTGTCTTGAATGCAATTTGATGGTCCATAAATATTGTATTGAGAAACTACCACGCGTCATAAGCATAAACCGTCATGACCATCGCATAAATCATACCTTTCATCTTGGTCAAGGAGAAGGAGATAAAGAGTGTGGAGTTTGTCGGAAGAAGATTAATTGGGCCTACGGAGGTTATGAATGCTCTCGTTGTCCTAGTTATGCCGTTCATTCAAGGTGTGCAACAAGAAGAGAAGTGTGGGATGGGTTAGAGCTCGAAGATGTGCCCGAAGAAGAAGAAGAAATAGAAGATCCATTCAAGGTAGTTAATGAAAAGGGAGATATCGTTCATTTTTGTCATGAAGAGCATGTTCTCAGATTGGATGAGAATTATGTTACAGATAATGTTAACATGCGTTGTCGGTGTTGTGTTCTTGCCATCGACGGGGATCCATGCTACAGATGCCTGGAATGTGATTTCATACTTCATGAAAAGTGTGCTAATCTTCCTCGGAAGATGCGACATTTATTGCACAACCATAAACTCTCTCTAGAGGTTTCATTCACACGTTTTCGTCGATCAGACAATTTCTTTTATACGTGTATTGCTTGTCAAACCCACACTGATGGCTTCATATACGCGTGTCATGATGGGCTTTGTAGATACCTCGTTAAAAGTATTAAGTATGATGTTCGGTGTAGCTCTGTATCAGAACCGTTTCACCATGATCTCCATCAACATCCCTTATACTTTACGTTGCAAAGTTCCAGACAATGTCAGGCTTGTGGCACAAAAATAGATCATGATCCCTTAAGTTGTACGGTTTGTGATGATTACTCTTTATGCATGAGGTGCACTACTTTACCAAGAAAGGTAAAACACAGGTGTGATGATCATTTTTTGTCACTATGTCAAGGTTCTTCCGTAAACGATTCCGGCGACTTGTGGTGCGATATTTGTGAGACGAAGACAGATCCGAGTGTATGTTATTATACTTGTGATGAGTGTGGGCTTAGTCTTCATATTGATTGTGTACTTGGAGATTTATATTATTTGAAGCTAGGAATCCCAGAACCTGATGTTGAAATATGTCCAAACAATGAGGCTACTCGACCTCTCTGCAGTGGTTGTAAAGTTCGTTGCAAGAACCCTTTCTTCATAAGGAGTACAGAAGAAGAACCTGCATCACACGCTTGTTCAATAGACTGCTCATAAGGTCTAGTTGTTACTATTCGAATTCATGTTTTACATTCTCTGTCTAAATTGTAAAACAGTGTGCTTTAAAAGTCTTTCAACATTTTCTGTTAAGAACCATTTCCAATTATTATTTTTATTTGTCTCGCATGGTAATTTTTATTGAGAATATAATTGGGTTTTAAGAATATTTGATGCCATACTTATTGTTCTTTTACGTCGGATTATGAATAATGAGAATATTTATTCATAACCGTTGTGGACCTAAAAAAACAAAGAATCACATAACATAATCTCTTTAGTTGCAGTTTTATTCGTAACAAACCTTGAATGTCATGATCTTTGCAATTTCCATAAGTTGGGGGTTAGCTTTCGGAAGCTAGATGATCTACCATAGATTAGGGAATAATTTCCGGAACTTACATAACAAAAGGAAACTACAGAATATAAACAACTGGCGAAAAAAAGAAAGGATTATTAACATAACTTAAATAGATAGTAAATTAGTAATCAAAAAAACAATTTGGGATATTTTCGTAACAGACTTGACTCATTCAATTTAAACCAGTACTCTCCTAAACTTCAGGTAATCTGAAACAGAATTCTCACAAACAGAAACACAAGAACCTTAAGAACAAGACTATAAGGATAAAAACAGAGGAACATAAGAACATATTTTATTTTATTTTCCCCGAAGAACATATATGGGGTCAAAGTTTCATGCTTTTATGTTCCCATGGTTTGGTTTTGGTCACATGACTGCATTTTTGCATCTGGCTAACAAACTAGCGGAGAAAGACCACAAAATAACTTTCTTGCTCCCCAAGAAAGCTCGAAAGCAACTTGAATCTCTCAATCTCTTCCCAGACTGCATTGTCTTTCAGACTCTTACCATCCCATCTGTAGATGGCCTCCCTGATGGTGCTGAGACAACCTCGGATATCCCGATCTCGTTAGGCAGTTTTCTCGCCTCGGCTATGGATCGGACACGCATTCAGGTCAAAGAAGCAGTTTCTGTTGGTAAACCGGATCTGATTTTCTTCGATTTTGCTCACTGGATTCCGGAAATAGCTAGAGAGTATGGAGTCAAGAGTGTCAATTTCATAACGATTTCTGCAGCATGTGTAGCTATTTCGTTCGTCCCTGGTCGTAGTCAAGATGACTTGGGTAGTACTCCACCGGGATACCCTTCCTCCAAGGTGTTGCTTCGGGGACACGAAACCAACAGTTTGTCGTTCCTCTCCTATCCGTTTGGAGATGGAACTAGTTTTTACGAACGGATCATGATAGGACTTAAGAACTGCGATGTCATTTCGATAAGGACATGCCAAGAAATGGAAGGAAAGTTCTGCGATTTCATCGAAAACCAATTTCAAAGAAAAGTTCTCTTGACAGGTCCAATGCTTCCTGAGCCGGACAATAGCAAACCGCTAGAAGATCAATGGCGTCAGTGGCTTAGCAAGTTCGATCCGGGATCAGTAATATATTGTGCATTGGGCAGCCAAATCATTCTTGAAAAGGATCAATTCCAAGAACTCTGTTTAGGAATGGAGCTGACAGGTTTACCATTTCTTGTAGCGGTAAAGCCACCAAAAGGTTCATCGACAATCCAAGAAGCCTTACCAAAAGGGTTTGAAGAGAGGGTTAAAGCACGTGGAGTGGTTTGGGGAGGATGGGTGCAGCAACCATTGATATTAGCTCATCCATCAATAGGCTGCTTTGTGAGCCATTGTGGTTTCGGGTCAATGTGGGAGGCTCTAGTGAATGACTGCCAAATAGTGTTTATTCCACATTTGGGTGAGCAAATATTGAACACAAGACTGATGAGCGAGGAACTCAAGGTCTCGGTAGAGGTGAAAAGAGAGGAAACGGGATGGTTTTCGAAGGAGAGCTTGAGCGGTGCGGTCAGGTCTGTGATGGACAGAGATAGCGAGCTCGGGAATTGGGCGAGGAGGAACCACGTAAAGTGGAAGGAGTCTCTGCTTCGTCATGGACTAATGAGTGGTTATCTTAATAAGTTCGTAGAAGCATTGGAGAAACTAGTCCAAAATATAAATCTTGAATGAAAAACTTTGTAAAGAGCAGCTTTGATCGATAAGAGTCATAACGGTAAAAAAAGTAGACCACCAAGTAGTTGTTCGTTTCTCGTCTATGTTCTGTTCAAGCTTCACTTACTAGCTAGGAAATAATTTTATATCATCAAATATAACCTGATTGAACTCATCTTGATATATTACTATTTTTGAATAAATGTTTTGGGTGAAATAGGTAGATGACTCAATTTGAGATGGAAATTAGGTAGATTGCCTTACAAAAAAGATTTGCTTCTAATTCTTTTGGTGTTAAAAAAGAAATATATAATAAAACTTTGGGAGTAATGCAAAAAAATATTTATAGCCGAGACATACTTAAATTTAGGTTTGTTGACATCAACCCTAAACTCTAAATATATATTAAGTAACATTATATACTAAGCATAGTGTATTTTCTTAATATCAAAGATATCTTTTAGTTTCTTACCAAGAAAAATATATATTTTTAGTTTTTTTTTGCTATTTGTTAATTGTCCTTTAAATTTTGGCCACAATCAAAAGCTACAAAAAAAAAAGAGAGGATAACTGTTAGTTTGTAAACTAAATTCTCTCTTGAGATAAATGTTACGAAACGGCATTTTTTGTCATGTTACGTATCATAGTGTTTATCTTTGGGCCGGGTTTGGATATACCAAGCAAGACCATAAATTCAAGATCGTGTCTAGCTACGTGTAATACAAAAGTTCTTCTGACCAAAAGGATCATCAAACAAAGATCCTCCGAAACAATGGAGAAACCAAAGTTGAAGACAGTCCAAGAGGTGGTCGCAGCTGGCGAAAAACTACCGGAAAGATACCTCTACACACCCACCGGCGACGGCGAAGGTGATCAACCTTTCAATGGTTTGTTGCCAGAGATGAAAATTTCGATCATCGATCTTAATCTCCTTTTCTCTTCTTCTGACGACGGTCGAGAAGAGTTGAGTAAACTTCACTCGGCGATCTCTACATGGGGCGTTGTTCAGGTTTAAGTTTTTGACCCTCTTAGTGATGATCATATAGTCTTAAAAAATCATCGAAGAAATTTTATATCTCGTAGGTGATGAATCATGGAATTTCAGAAGCCTTGCTCGACAAGATTCACGAGCTAACGAAGCAGTTCTTTGTACTTCCGACCAAAGAGAAACAGAAGTACGCAAGAGAGATAAGTAGTTTTCAAGGATTTGGAAACGACATGATTCTGTCTGATGATCAAGTTCTCGATTGGGTCGACCGCTTGTACCTCATTACGTACCCTGAAGATCAACGACAGCTTAAATTCTGGCCTGAAAATCCAAGCGGATTTAGGTAAAATCCATAGGATCATCCATGCATAGATTTCAGTTTCCTTTAGACTGTAAATCTGTGATTTTAAAATCGTTTCTTTAGGGAAACTTTACATGAATACACAATGAAGCAACAGTTAGTGGTTGAGAAATTCTTCAAGGCATTAGCTAGATCGTTGGAGTTGGAAGATAATTGCTTTCTAGAGATGCATGGTGAAAATGCTACGTTGGAGACAAGATTCAACATCTACCCTCCATGTCCGAGGCCGGACAAGGTTCTTGGGCTAAAACCGCATTCTGATGGCTCAGCCTTTACTCTTATCCTACCCGACAAAAATGTAGAAGGACTTCAGTTCCTCAAAGATGGGAAGTGGTATAAAGCTTCAATTCTCCCTCATACAATTCTGATCAATGTAGGAGATACTATGGAGGTAATCAATCATGTATATATATGTTTCTATGATAGTTGAAGTTAATTGGTGAAGATTTGATAGAAATCTCTTATGCATGTTCAGGTAATGAGCAATGGAATATACAAGAGTCCGGTTCATAGAGTGGTGCTTAACGGAAAAAAGGAAAGGATATATGTGGCAACATTTTGTAATGCTGATGAAGACAAAGAGATTCAACCTTTAAATGGGCTTGTGTCTGAGGCTAGACCAAGGTTGTACAAAGCAGTTAAGAAGTCTGAGAAAAACTTCTTCGATTACTATCAACAAGGTCGAAGACCGATCGAAGCTGCAATGATCTGAAGTTAAAAACATTGATCAGTCTGCTTTTGATATTCAAAATACACATGTCTCTTTAGTTACTTGATCCTTGAAATAAGATCCCGTTTGCTTCTTTGTTGGAACGTGATATATCATTTGTGTTGTGTTGCCAATAATATCAAACCCTCATTTGGGTATGTGTAAGTGTTGTTAGACGATCTTTCTAAAAGATTTTGAACCTAATAGTGACGTTAGAAGGTTAAACGAACAACCTGCCTTGAGTGTTTGTTTTTGTCTTTGTTTTTCTTCATCTCACGTTTGACTAATGTTTTGGCCAGGCTGATCTGGTTCAGATTAACACGCGTCATCAAACCTGGTATGCCATATTATCATAAGATCGATTACTTTTGACTTTTTGACACGCAGCATTGTATTTCTTCGAGGCATTACATTACATTAATGTTTAGATCAGACAACTTTTCTAATAAAAACAAAGGTCATTTTAACACATGTTAACCACTACTTTCACCAACTAAACCACCAACCCTCACTAATAAATAAACCTAAAACACCCTTCAAAGACTTCCACGAGCACATTCTCAAAGCTAAATATAGGGGCTTTCTTAATCGCAGAAGTTTTTAAGCAAGAAAAACAAAGATGCTTATGATTTGAAAATTGAAACACAGCAAAAATTTCTTCTTTAAGCTCTCTTTGACACCTTTGCTTTTTTTGTGTTCAACTTGTTTCGAGAATTTAGGAAATAAAAATGGGCCAAAATTTTCACGCTTTTATGTTCCCATGGTTCGCTTTTGGTCATATGACTCCATACTTGCATCTAGCCAACAAGCTAGCTGCTAAAGGTCATAGGGTTACTTTCTTGCTGCCTAAGAAAGCTCAAAAACAGTTGGAACATCACAATCTGTTTCCAGACAGGATCATCTTTCATTCTCTTACTATTCCCCATGTTGATGGCCTACCTGCTGGCGCGGAGACCGCCTCGGACATCCCCATCTCGTTGGGGAAGTTTCTTACCGCAGCCATGGATCTCACTCGCGATCAGGTCGAAGCCGCGGTTCGTGCTTTGAGACCAGACCTGATCTTTTTCGATACTGCTTATTGGGTTCCGGAAATGGCGAAAGAACACAGAGTCAAGAGTGTGATATACTTTGTGATATCAGCTAACTCCATAGCTCATGAACTTGTACCAGGTGGTGAATTAGGAGTTCCTCCACCTGGCTATCCTTCGTCAAAAGTGTTGTACCGTGGACACGATGCTCACGCTTTGTTGACTTTTTCCATCTTCTACGAGAGGCTTCATTACCGGATAACAACAGGTCTAAAGAATTGTGATTTTATCTCAATTAGGACTTGTAAAGAAATCGAAGGTAAATTCTGCGACTATATAGAGCGTCAATACCAGAGGAAGGTTCTTTTGACAGGTCCAATGCTTCCAGAGCCAGATAACAGTAGACCACTCGAAGATCGATGGAATCACTGGCTGAATCAGTTCAAACCCGGCTCGGTAATATATTGTGCATTGGGAAGTCAAATCACTCTAGAGAAGGATCAATTCCAAGAACTCTGTTTAGGAATGGAGCTCACTGGTTTACCGTTTCTCGTAGCGGTAAAACCACCAAAAGGCGCAAAGACGATCCAAGAAGCGTTGCCAGAAGGGTTTGAGGAGAGGGTGAAGAATCATGGAGTAGTTTGGGGAGAATGGGTGCAGCAACCATTGATATTGGCTCATCCATCAGTAGGCTGCTTTGTGACCCATTGTGGGTTTGGATCAATGTGGGAGTCTCTAGTGAGTGATTGTCAAATAGTCTTGCTTCCATATTTGTGTGATCAAATTCTCAACACTAGATTGATGAGTGAGGAACTCGAGGTTTCGGTGGAAGTGAAAAGAGAAGAAACAGGATGGTTCTCGAAAGAGAGCTTAAGTGTTGCGATCACCTCGGTGATGGACAAAGATAGTGAGTTAGGGAATCTGGTGAGGAGGAACCACGCTAAATTAAAGGAGGTTTTGGTTAGTCCTGGATTATTAACCGGTTACACCGATGAATTTGTTGAAACTTTGCAGAATATAGTCAACGATACAAATCTTGAATGAAACAATTTCATTATAAAGAAAATATGTCACAAATAAGGTAAAATAAGGAACTAGACCATGAAGTCGTTATTAGTGTCTTGTCTCTTCCTCAAAGTTGTAATAGATTTGTCTTTGTTCAATTTTATTTTATTTCTATAAATTCATCAACTCGTTTATGAAAAAAAAAACTGCTTGTTGACTCTAGTGATCCAAATCCACAAAGCAAGAATGCGATTTTTCTTTCATATATAAAAGACATGGGATTGACCAAGATATGTTAGCATTGATAACAAAAAGTTTTCTAGAATCCTTAATGCTCCTTCTAAATTTTGGATCCAAACAAAAAAGAGTTGTGATCTTTATAAAGTTACATAAGAAAATTATTTTCACACAATTTGTTTTTTTTTCTTTCCCTCTATATTACATTATTATACAAATTCGTAAAAAATGTCGTCAATTTAAGAAGAAATTAAGATTATACATTTATACACTAGATGATCAATGTTATCCCTGGATGAGCCAATTTGAACCGGGCTCAGTGATATATATAGTTCACTAGGGAACCAAGTCACTCTCGAGAAGGATCAACTTCAAGAACTCTGCTTAGGAATGGAGCTTACAGGTTTACGTTTGTTATATCGGTAAAGCCACCGAGAGGATAATCTAAGATTCGATAAGCGTTACTAAATGGCTCAAGTAGCGGGTGCAGGGTGGTGGGCTTTGTGAACCATTGATATTTCATATTTGCTCATCCATCACTAGGCTGGTTTATGAATCATTGCGGGTTCGAATAAATGTGGCGGTCTCTGGCAAGTGATTGCCAAATACTGTAGCTTATATTTGTTTGATCAAGTTATTTAAACACTAGATTTATGAATTATTGCATAATCTAGTGCATGATACTAAATATTGAATGAAAAGACTTGATGTGATCAATAAGGTAAGATGAAACTAGACCATGGAGTAGTTGTTGGTTTCTTGTGTTGTTACAACATTGCAATTCTTATAACCATAACAAGAAATGAAGAAAATCATCTCTTTGTATTAGTGAATGTCTGAATGACTTTAATTACAAATTTTAAATCTATTCAGACAAAGAGAAACAGATCAAACGAAACAAAACAGAGACAAGACTATATATATTGGAATCTTGTCTGCGTCGAAACAGAATCAGACCCATGAGGTTGATGAAGATCCATGTCCATTGCTAACAAAGCAAGCGTAAAGCTCGTCGAATACCACCACTTGATCATCATGATCTTCATCACAAGAACCAAGATTAGAATTATCAACAGGAGAATCTTGATTTGTGAACAGAGCAAGCTGATTCCTTGCTCTCTTCAGCTCATCTTGGAGAAACTGCACTTGATGCTCTAACTTTGCCTTGTCGGAGAGAGCTGCTTCGTGCTTGGACTGAAGAGTGCAGTGTTGGACCTCAAGAGACTGAGTCTTGAACCTGGCTCGCTTGTTTTGGAACCAGACAGCGACTTGTCTTTGAGGTAGACCAAGCTGGTTCGACAGTTGAAGTTTCAGATCTGGCTCAAGCTTCTTGTTCATAGTGAAGCACTTCTCCAGTTGTCTAACTTGATCTTGTGTTAGCCTCTTCTTCTTGTTTTTACCCTGACTCTGAGAATTCTCCATTTTTCTCTTCTTTTTTGTTTTTTCTTTTGTTGTGAGCTATGTACAACGTTGTGGCTAAGGATGTGTATATATACACACACGCACTCATACTTAAAACATTGATGGTGTTCTATGTAAAAGATAAGCAAACAAAATTAACACAAACTTTGTATTCATAACTAAGATAAGTTTCTAGTGATATAAGTTTAACATATACTATAGAAGACATACAATGACATCAAAAAATTCATATCATCTACCTAACTTATATTGTCAAAGTTACTAATGCATTGATAGTAAAACGAGAAATCACATTTAAAATTTTTAGAGCAAAAACTTTAATGTGAATTAAAAGACTTTCGATGCATGTATAACGAAATGGATTTGAAGTATTATCTGAAAACGGTGGTTTATCTGACACTAAAACTATTAAAACACACAATTTAACGTTCTGAACATATTCATTATAGTGGAAAATGTATCATTCATTTTTTTTCCAAAACATTCATGTATTACTTTCACAAAAAATATTTTTCAAAAGTTGCAAAATGTAATTCACCAAGTAGTGATGGTTCGAAAATCTCTAAACCTACCTTAGAACAATTATATCCATTATGATCCCTTATATAATAGTGTTATATATAGCTTATTCTAGTAAGAAATATTTTCCAAAATGGATAAAAAGAAGTCAAGAACACAAGAGTCGGTTTGTTTAGAAGGGGTCATTTGGGAATCAAAGCTATGGGGCCTAAAGACTCACTTAACTGTTCTTTATGGACCCATTGTACTATTCAGAAGATTGAATTGGGACTAAGAGAACATAAACTATTCTGATTGATTAATTAAAATAAGTAGTTGATTAACAAGTATTTCTCTCAAATACATGCATGTCTTCACGTGGGCTGGTCGTATCGTACCTACTTAAATTTAATAACATTATCATTTAAGCAAAAAATAAAAAAATAAAGTATGAACTCTTTTTTGTTCTCTTTGGGACAATGCATCTTGTTTTACGAGTTCTTTAATTTTCAATTTTGGAATTTGCATATCAGAATCTTTAAGCACTTTATATCCCATTTTAGATACGCTCTGTTGTATTGTAGACGACATATCTTTTACCAGTTACGACCAAATATATTGGGCCTAGAGGCCCTATACTCATTTCTGCTGTGTCGAAAAGAATGGGCTCATATTTGCATATCATCAAGCTACCATTATGAATTGAAGTCTATGATCTTAGACTATAGCTACACGAAGTTTCAAGATCAAAACTCAAATTACATAAAAGTTTTAAATCCCTTTTAAGAACCACAGTTAAAAACATACAATTAAAGTTAACATTTTTCTGTTTATTCGTTTAGTTGATGTTTTTAATTAAGAGTTAATCTTATTACAATAAAGAAATTTTATATCAACACTTATATAGGGAGAACAAAAAGACACTGTACTGTATCTGTGTTTTTAAACATGTAATTTAAGAACAATTTATGACCATACCAAAATCAGAAATCAACTATATGGTTGGATATTGAGTCTTGGCATGTCTAAGATAGAAACATTTGATCCTTTTAAAAGCTTCTTCAATCGAAGTTGCATCTGCTGCAAACGTTATCCTCAGCCAGTTCTTCAGCCCCACCGCGGTCCCTGCTCAGCCACATCCATCCACACACAAGGTATATATCAAAAAAAGAAAAAAAAGATTACTCTTAAGATGAATGAATCATTATGAAAGATTGAAATAATATCCTTACCAGGAAGAAGGATGACTGATTCTTCCCTAGCTAACTTGAAACAGAAGTCGATATCGTCACTTACATCTTCAAGTAATGAGAGATTCAGCTTAACCTATAAGAAATACAGAAATAAAATATGTAAGACCATGTAAGTAATTTGTGAACATTTTTTCACAATTTATACATAGGCTGACCATCATTGCCATGGATCCTTCTGGTCGATGCGAGGAATCAATGCAAGGAATCTCCTTGATCCAGTCACAACAAATATCCGAAGAGTTCTTCAACGAGTTCAAGGTTTTCTTGAAGAAAGACTCATCCGTCTGTTCCAAAATAGTGGGAACTGCAGCCTAATACAACACAATCAAGAACAAAATTAATGTCTTAAGATAATCAGAAACAATTGAAGTTGATTTCGAATGTGACATATATATACCTGAATAAATGTAGCTGGTCCACCAAGAATATCAAAGTATTTCTTAAACCTCTCAATGATCTGATCCAAAAGAACAAAACAAGATTTCAGTAAGTAAGCGGCTTGTTTACGCTCTTTGCATCATCGACTTTTTGTATAAGATTGAAGCTATTACTAACCTTAGGGTCCTTAAAGGAACCAGAAGGATCAGTGGTGACAAACCACCCGAGTCGCCAACCTGGAACTATCCATCTCTTTGATAAAGAGCCAAGAGTAAGCACAGGAACAATAGATCCAAACACACCCATTGGCACAAACGGTTTGCTACCAAAAGCAAGATGACCGTAAACCTCATCAGCAATCACAAGAAACCCTAGTTTTTTCGCCGATTCCGCAATCTAAACACACAAATTTGTATACATCAAATTCCAAACAACAAATTTGGTTCTGTTTCCTCATTGTCAAAGTTTAAAGCTAACCTTCATCAAATGCTGGTAGCTATAGACATTCCCGCAAGGATTACCAGGGTTTATAACAACCAAAGCAACCGTGTTTTCGTCTGCAAGAGCCTCGACAGCATCAAGATCGATCTCCCATCCATTTTCCGGAAGAAGATCGACGTAGCGAACTTCAAGGTGTCTAAACTTAGCACAGAGTTCATAGATTGGGAAACCAGGCCTTGGAAGAAGTATATTAGCCCTGGGACGAGCTAACATCGACAATGCTACATCGATCGCTTGCGTGCAACCCGATGTGATAAACACATCATCCTGTGAAAGTTTGTATGGAAGATCACGCGATAGATACTCTGCTATTGCCCTGTTTTTATCATTACACAAAAAGTGTGAGACTTGATTTGCAAGTTAGTCTCTCATAGAATAAAAAAATGAAATATTCCGTTGCAATCAGAAGGTTCAAAACAACCTAATTATACAATCATCCTAACTAAAAATTCGGTTTAGTCATCTAATCGGTTATTTCTGATTCCGGTTGAATTAAACCAACTCTAACAGAGAAATGGGGAAAAGACGAAAGTGACCTTCGAGCTTGGGGAAGACCGACGGTAGGAGAGTAACCATGGAACTTGTTGGAGAGAAGAGAATCAGAAACAGCTTGAAGAGAGACTTGTGTTGTACGAAAACACGAGTAGAGTGTTGGGTCTCCCATTCCCAGAGATATTACTCTCTTTCCTCCTTCATCTTCCTCTGTTGTGATGCTTTCCATTAGCAAACTCAGAATCCCTTTGATGGTAATTGTGCTCGTCGTCGTTGCTCCATTCTCCATCTCTTCTTCTTGAATTCGATCTTCTTCTTGTTAGTTTCTTTTGTTTTACCCAATTTGGATGATTTGGTTTTGTTGAGTGTTTCGGTGCAACTCGCAAGAAGAAGAAGAAGAGAAGGTTTTGATTTTGATGTGTGTTTTTGATTGAGAGAGTGAGATTTATTTGCCAGATTGGAGAAGAAAACTAAGAAAATATTGTTTACTTTCCAGCCACTCGTTTTTTCTCCTTCATATAACATTATTTTATTTTGACCCAAAAAAATAACATTATTATTGACCAGAAAATAACCTTGTTTATATATGGATTTGTTTTATTAGGAGTGAAATTTGGATTTAACCCAAAAAATTTTGGTTTAAGTACGAATTGCACTAAATTTCTTATAATTTTATACATTTTAACCCAACTAGGAGATGGGTTAAGATTTTATATATTCTACCCAAACAAATATACCAAACTAGGAAATGGTTGAAATTACGATTTTAGCCCATAAATATTTGTTTCATTACCGATATCATCGTTTAAAACTAAATTAAAAAACAATTATATATTATAATAACTAATAATTAATAATTAGCTATCAAAAGAAATTTGCATAGCCATGAAAAAATGCGTGGCCATAGTTCAAAATCCGAGGCAATGTATATGTCTAAATAATCATATTTGACTGATGATGGTTTGTTAATGATATTAATAAAGTCAAAACAATTTTGGTAATGAGGGTGAATTTGTTTTTAAACCAAATGAGAAATGAGAAGCACACACGCATGAGTTTGAAATTTATGTGAGGTTTACTTACGAATTTCAGATAAATATATGCAGCAAACAATAGCAAATTTGATACAACACACAAAGGACACAATATATATCCCATGTTTGAATGTTCTAATCCCTAATCCGAAAACATTATGGACTTCAGCCCATAACTTTTTGGTAATCTAAAAAAGAATTCATGTGACGTTTTAGAATCATCCAAACCAAAAACCTTTAAAGAGAAACGGACCACACCATCTTTACGGTTGATAAGATATTATACGATTGTTTGATTTGATATTATGGTTTAGACGAATGGAACGATTTAATGGCCACGTAGGATAAGACAAAGCATAAGATAAAACCAAAACATATTTGTGAAGACGAGATGACTTACACCGTACGTCTCCTTCCGACTCTTTACATACGTGTCGCACTTTTGGTACGCAAGCTGCTTCCATTTGTCCTCTCTTCTCCCTCTCCCTCTCCTAAACTAACACAACGGAAAAAAGAAAATTATTTTTCATCGTATTCGTCGTCTCACTATCGCTGTCCAAATGGAGAAGAGACCACAACTCATTGAATCACTGTTTTCTCATAATGATTTTTTATTTGTTTCATAGTTTTTAACGCATTCCTTTCTACTAGAGGACATCTGTGTATTTCGAAAGTTTTCAATTCAAGATTCAAATTTTTAAAAAACTAAAAGTGGTAATTGAAGAATGATTTTTGTGAAAATTATAAAGAAAGTTATACTCAAACATTTTGATAGACAATATATATATATATATATATATATATATAATATGGTAAGGGCTGACTTCACGATTTTAACTAAACACTATCTGTATGATTACACCTAGAAAGAAACTAAATGCGTGTAAATATGAAAATGGCAAGACCTAGGAGAATCTAAGTGTACTTCCAGCAGGTTATTGTTTCTCCATGTTAAAGAAGTCCTATAACCATTGTGTCTATACGAAGAATGTGAATCTGCTTGTACAGATCCAGGAGTTCTCTGGCAACTAATCATTATAGGTGTATTTTACAAGTAGATCTTATATATTAGATAAATTCATAAAAGTATATAGTTTCTCTGTAAACATATGGACGGACAATCAAACCGGTCAATGGGCCACTGGACCTAATGAAAGGGAAAATACGGCATTAGCCCATTAAGCATGAGCTCATTGACGATAGGCGGAAGCCTTGATTTATACATAAACTCTATGTATATTTTAGTTTCTACGGCTCAAGGCTGAAGAAAATGATGACAAACGAGTTAAGAAACCATAAAAATTTAACAAAAGAGTTTGCAACACACAAAAACTGAAAGCTAAAAGAAGAAAACATTCGTGTTACAATGCAGAATTGTAACTACTATTTTGATCTTTCCATAGCAATTGAGAGACTGCAGCTTTCATAAAAGAAAAAAAAAACTAGTTGACCAATCTTGAACCAAATCCGCAGATTAGTTAATGTTGATAGGCATCAATAATCCTCTTCAAAATAGAAACTATGTCTTGCAACACATTTTTTTGATCGCATAGCTCCTCGTATTTTTGAATAGGTAATTCCATATGTAAAGCAACATCTAGGTAGTCATAGTGTGAGAAAGGCTTATCTTCAGATGGGAATGGTGTAAACCCTCTCTCCTTTAAAAGCTTAACAAGTTTAGGCCTGTACAAACTACGGATGTCGATCGGGTTGTCTTCAACTTCACGGATATATCTCTGTTTGTTTTCTAGTTTCACCAGCTGCACCAGACAGTTTAAAGTTAAACTGTTGTCTCAATCAATAATATGTCGACAATAAATTTTAGACTTTTCACAACCTTTGTCTCGATAGAGTCTGTGTCCACAGCGTTGAGTTCGGCGGCAGCCTCATCTTCTTTCTCCAGTATAAAACGGTAAAGCTTATATGTGAGTGAGGCCATGGTTGAATTTCTATTTATCTCTTCCAAACTCCTCACCACTAAAACGGAAAATTGAACAGAATCAGAGTTTTAATATTTTTAGAAACTAGGAATAACAGAATAAACAAATATTCGCGTACCTTTCTTTAACTTCTCGATCGTATCTTCCAGTTGCGATGTCATCACATCGTCGATGTTGAGTATGGAAGTATCGTCGATGTTGAGTATGGAAGTACCTTCTATAATCTCACGGGTAGTATCTTCCAGTTGCGATGTAGAGGCAGCCATGGTAGGGATCGAGTCTGAGAAAGTGTAGATCTCACGCAAGGAAGAGCAGGGAGAATAAGAGGGAAAATTAGGGTTTGTGGGATGCTTAATTCTACATTTTGTTTGGGCTTTTTAGTATATAAGATAAATTTGTTGGTTTCTTTTTCGGCCCCTTATTTTTATCTTAGAAGAAAAACTATAATGGGCCTCAGGACCAGGCCTGGGAATACTATAATTTATTTATTCATCTGATAATCTGATATCATCAAGGCATATTTAAAATAATATGTTTGGGTAAAGTTGAGATAAAGATATAATCATTGATAAACTTAATCAAAGTAACTTCGATCCTACTACATTTTCTTCAGATATAGCGTGCAATTCAAGAAAATACAAGTTAAGAGAGAAAATAATTCTACGTATGTAAAACAAATATATAGTATACAGGTAAAATTTATATATGGGGCTGTACTATAGTCTTGAAGAGTGAAGACGCGAACAAGTTGCAAAAAAAAAGGAAAAAAATAGAGAGACGTTGCATCAACAGCTAGGTTTTAGGTGTAAGGCTATCAAAGGGGACCAAGAAAAAAAACACACCAAAGAAGTGTCTCGTAAGAAACTAAAGGGTAAAAAAAAGTGAAAATCACAAATCTGTTCACATTTTTTGAAACAATATATAAAAGAAGTGTCCAACATTCAAGACCGAGAAGGAGAAGCACCTCCTTCATCAAATACGACGGTGATTCACTCAGATGGATCAGCATTTCCTTTGTTTTCTCCTCAGGAAATCATTAGCATTGTGGTCGACTAGAGGAAGAGTTAAGAGATGAAGAAGAAGAAAGAATAATCAATGCCTATACACTAAATTAGTTTAACTTAGACGATCTTTACTTATTATCTGATATTCTGATTATTTGATAAAGAAGTTCAAATTCGACGTTTCTTACACAATTGCCTTTAATCTAAATATATATCATAAATTAAGATATTTACAGTATACAATTATTTATACATTACAGAAAACAGAGTCCATGTAGCCATATAATGCTATATTAACTGCTCTTCTCCTTACCTACTCTTCGACTGCTTGAGCTTGACCATCGAGATAACAAATAATTTGGTTTTTGTTTTGGGAAAGTCTATCTGAAGTAAGATCCTCTTTCGAACCATAAAAATTACAAATATGTATTATCAAAAAAATGTTGACCACAAAAAGAAATTAAACATAGATTGGGCTATTAGTTTACTCAAGTGAGTAGGTCACAAGGGAATATCTACTGTTTCTTAATACTGTGTTAACCTCCTGCATTTATAATGCTATCATTATTTATTTTATTGGGTTCTCTTACGTCAAATAGTTTATTATTGGCATTTGTTCATTTGCTTTTTGCAGTTATTAAAAAAAGATGATATGCGGTATTACCAAACATTTTAGAAAATAAATAAAAGTTTTGTAATAAATGATTGATAAAACAACAACGAATTTTATGGTAGGACATATGTTTTTCTGTAGAGAAAAACAAATCCATTTTGGTGTTCGAAAGCAGCCATAAATTTCAGATCAATAGAAAAATATAAACAATTTGGAAAAGAAATTGAAAAATAAAATAAAGAGGATGATATGTATATAGAATATCAAACACTCTACTATTGTGTTAATTAATCAAAAGGGGATAAATGTGGTATTTAAAGTGTCAAAAATATAGCATAAATGGAATGAAGGTGATAGAAAGTAGGGAGTGTGCATTTTAACCTTGAAAAAGTACGGATATTAGATATTTAAAGTCATAAGAATATTTTTCTCGTTATGAAAAAAATGCTAAGCAAACAAACAAATTAACCGTGAAAAATATATGTTTAAATTAAGATAAAGTAAAGCAAATTTCTAAAATTTGGCAAGGTCAATATCAACATTGTAATCTGTTTGGCCATTGTTTTCAGTTTAAGACAATTAACACTTTGGCACACTAGAATGTATTCAAAACTTCATAAATTCAAGTAATTACAATTATATAATGTTATTGCTTCGGTTCATAGCTTGGTGATAATCTTTTACTTCAACTATCTGTAATTAAGACAGGAAAGGATCTTATTAATTAGATTTAGTTACTGTCATATGCAGATATGTCTAAAAAGACGTATAGATAGACCTACAATTTCTAGATAGTAATAAATACTACTATTAAACAGTAGTAGCAGGTGTAATAGTCTTAGCATGTCTCTGATAATGATTTTTAATGTATAATTATTACTTTGCATACTTTATAACATCTTCTTTTTTTTAACTAATAGTTACACACATGATAAGTCCGTAGATATGAATACTCGAAGGGGAGAGTTATTTTGATTTAAGTTTATACAATTTTTTCATACGGTTAAAATAGTCAATAAGTCTGTAGTTAATTTATTAGTAGAAATTGATCAACTCACTATCTTTTTAGTTTGATCTTAAGGTCTTTACATTTTTGGGTGTGTCTTTTATTCTTTAGTTTATTCTTTAGTACATTTTTGGGTGGGAAATTTTAAAAAACAAGTCATGTCAAATAGGGCTAAAATTGAAGTTCCACTAAAATAAATAATTTGTATGAGATAATAATCAAAATATTGGAAGTAACAGAAATAAATTAACAATTGTGAAATTTACGTTTAGTCATGTCATTTTGGTGGACCTGTAACAATCAACATAATTGATAATTAGTTATTTGATGAGCCATAATTAATTTATATAAAAAAGGAGAAAAAACAGACTTGAGATAGTAATTAAGAAAACTACAAAACCAGGCAGCATAAATATCTTCTCTGATTTGCAACCTGTAACTTCTTGATTAAATTATTTTTCAATCTTACATCATAAATCTCGTTGCTTGAAAATAATGAAATTTAATTTTCTTTTGCTGAGTCTTACAAATGAATATGAAGCAATGAAAAGTAACTAAAAATCCATCACAGGAGTAAAAAATTGGAAAATGGAAAAGATGAAACAAAAACGAAAAGAAAATCAAGGAAAAAAAAAAGAGAGGTGAAAGGTGTAGAAGGTGGTGGCGTGTAGTAACGAAGTCTCTGTCAAAGTTTTTGATAAATTAATCATGTACTGTGCTGACACTCCAAGATTTGAAACAGCCTTATCGATATAATATCCATTTTTCTATTAAAAATAAAAATTGAAACTCTTCACTTTCCAAATAACTAGTGTATATGTCTAATAATGTATCCCTCACTATACTACTATTGTTTCGATTAGTCATTGTACGTATAATAAATTATTATGTATCCCAATTTCCAAACACAATAATAAAAAGAAATTTCAAGTTCGTAGATAAAAAAAAAGATACAATCTGAATCCTCTCTTTTATTTTCATCACTGACAGAGAATACCACTGCACTTTTTCTCATGCACGCACGCATACTCAGATAGAAACAAGAGCCCATTCCTCGTTTCTTTAATAATTTAATTCAAAGAAATACGGACACTTCATGATTAATTTTAATTTTGTAATTTTAAAACAATCTCGAGTTATGTAAAAAATATATCGATAAACTCAAAAATGTGATGTAATAATCTGCTTTGGCTTTGCTCTCTTTACTACAAGACAAGGCAGAGAAAACCACAGATTCCTATGAAAGAGTAGACGTACCTGTCTTTTTATTATTACTAAATTTATAATTATCTTCTCTACGACTTTCTGGTTTTTAATCTTTTAATAATTATTTTACTTTCACTACCCCAAAAAAAAAGCTTCCCTCTATTTCGCCGTTTTAGATTTACCAAATCCCAATGTATAAAAAAAATAAACTAATAAAACCAAAAAATAATATCCATCCACATTATTACCACGCCCCTTACTCAAGAACCATCCATTATATTAACCTATTTATCTTCTTCTTCAAAACATTTGAGTCTCCTTAGGGTTTTTTCTCTCTCAAACAAAAGCTTTAGATCTTTCTTCTTAATGGACATTCCGTATTACCACTACGACCATGGCGGAGACAGCCAATATCTTCCACCGGGTTTCAGGTTTCATCCCACGGACGAAGAGCTCATCACTCATTACCTTCTCCGCAAAGTCCTCGACGGTTGCTTCTCAAGCCGTGCCATCGCAGAAGTTGATCTCAACAAGTGTGAGCCTTGGCAACTTCCCGGTAAGAAAATACAAAACTAACTTACTTGTAGTTCTTTTGTAATTAAGGTTTCTGAAATCTTTACTCTCAATGTTACTTAGGGAGAGCTAAGATGGGAGAGAAAGAATGGTACTTCTTTAGCCTCCGTGACCGGAAGTATCCGACGGGACTGAGAACTAACAGAGCAACTGAGGCTGGTTACTGGAAAGCTACCGGAAAAGACAGAGAGATCTTTAGTTCAAAGACTTGTGCACTTGTTGGGATGAAGAAGACTCTTGTCTTTTACAAAGGAAGAGCTCCGAAAGGAGAGAAGAGTAATTGGGTTATGCATGAATATCGTCTTGAAGGCAAATTCTCTTACCATTTCATCTCAAGAAGCTCCAAGGTACTTCGATTTAACCTTTCATTAGTTATTTTGTTGATAAAGTAAAGCCTTAATTTTCTTTGATTAATAAATTTACAATCTATTATTTGGAAAAAAAATTCGAGAGTGTGACATAGTCGGTGACGTTGATTTTTTTCTCTTTTGCTTTATTGCATTTAATTTTGATGGCTGAAAAGGCATGGTTCTTTACTGTGGTTATCTGAGAGCATTATGGAACATGAAATAGAAAAGATCTGCTGTTTTTATGTATTGGGATTTCAATCATAATGGTGTTTTCCTAAAGTAAGAAAACATTCAATAGCTCTGATAAAATAAAATATTAATACATCCTACTTTTGGAAAGCTTAATGCAAAAAACCAGAACCAATGCAAATCTTCAGGATTTTTTTCTGACCTAGATATATTAAAAAGAAATTTAATTAAATTAATTTTACTTAATTAGTGTTCCATATCCATTGTAGACTTGTAGTGTCCAATGTACATTCCCTCTGTGCACGCTTTTACTCTATGGTTTTTCTTAATCTTCACTCTCTTTTATTTCCAAGATCTAACATTGACTTTCTCATCAAACATATATTATATAAAATATTTGACTTTTCAAAACTCTAATTTATTCCTTCAGGATGAATGGGTGATCTCTAGGGTTTTCCAGAAAACCACTTTAGCTAGCACCGGAGCCGTCTCCGAAGGAGGAGGAGGAGGAGGAGCAACTGTGAGCGTAAGCAGCGGTACTGGTCCATCTAAAAAGACGAAAGTACCCTCAACAATCTCAAGAAACTATCAAGAACAACCAAGCTCTCCTTCCTCCGTCTCACTCCCACCTCTCCTGGATCCGACCACTACCCTCGGCTACACCGACAGCAGTTGCTCCTACGACAGCCGTAGCACCAACACAACCGTCACAGCCAGCGCAATAACCGAGCACGTGTCCTGTTTCTCCACTGTCCCTACTACTACTACGGCCTTGGGCTTAGACGTTAACTCATTCAGCCGTCTTCCACCGCCGCTAGGGTTTGACTTTGACCCTTTTCCTCGTTTCGTTTCTAGAAACGTCTCGACTCAATCTAACTTCAGATCGTTCCAAGAAAACTTCAATCAATTTCCTTACTTTGGATCGTCTTCTGCATCGACTATGACCTCCGCCGTTAATCTGCCTTCTTTCCAAGGCGGCGGAGGCGTCTCCGGGATGAATTACTGGCTACCGGCGACTGCCGAAGAGAATGAGTCAAAGGTCGGTGTGCTTCATGCTGGACTTGACTGTATTTGGAACTACTGATCACAAAAGAGGTGACTTATAATTGTTCCCGTTAGGGTTTTATTTATGTATTTCTAGGATGATTATGGTATTATGAAATGTGTGTACCGAGGAGCTTAATATTGCACTTAGCTTGATGTTCCGCTTAATTCTCTAGTTTTAAGTTTATCCGGTTGTGTTAATTAGGAGGTAATATGCAAGGAAAATGTTTTCTAGACTATGAACGTGCATATGTATAAGCTATGCTCGTTTTTGTAATGTTTGACATTATGTTAATTTCATGGCTTTTTCATGTTTTATATTTCTCATGATATTTGACATGTGTCCTTGGTTATCAATACAATCATACAGTATATTACCGACAAAATGAATTTCTTCGGTCGCTTCTAGATACCTTAGTTTTCTTCTTGTTAATACAATTTGATATGGCGGTTATATATATGTTTCCGGAATTCAACCGTTCCGAATCTTCGGTTAGATGATTTCCGTAATTACATAACATGGCTAATTATTTAATTTCTTCATCAATTGAAGATGCTCAAATGTAAAACATGCATGTAGTTTTTGTTTATTAATTCTAGCTAATTAAGGTTGACATGTGTAACTGCCAAAATATTTCAAGAAAGTTTCATGCTTTTAAAGTAAGTACTCATAATTCAGTGGATTAATCAGTCTATGAACACCATTTTCAGTTAGGTGTATCTTCTTGCTACAATCGTACACATATGAGACTAAACACAACAATTTGCGTTTGGCTTAATTGATTAAGATAACATGCATGTACATGGTAGTTACTGAAAATAATTTACATACTAATTTTGATTAACTTAATGCATTGTAAACCCACCAAAGAAAAGAAGTAGTTTTGAAATTAAGGATTTTGAAACGGGGATGATGAATATGATGCGCATGCTGACGAACGGACCACTCCCAAATTCAGATCTTGTACAACAGTCCACCTCACTTTCAGAAGGATGGCTTTCACATTTCTATTTTTAGAAAGAGACATAATTAATAATACCTCTGTTTATTACCATTATATATGTGTTTTCATTTCACGTGTGTATACTAGTAGGAGTATGATATATGTATGTGTGTAACACAACCATCATCATCATCATCATCATTACCATCATCAATTATTGCTCTTGTTGCATCACCAACCTATACTACCTAGTCATAAGACAAATTCACAGACTCACATATACGTCTTGCTAAATGGCAAAATTTCATGATGTTTTAGCTAAAGGAATATATGTACACATTTGTATGCTTATTATTTTGGGTTTCATTGGTTACATTTGCAATCACAAAACAAACTAAGGCAAATGGTATTGGTTCAAAAAACATTGACCAACATATATATATATATATATATAAGAAAAAACCCAGCTATTTACACAAAAGAACAGCTAAGTGATGATAAGAACTGACTAATTTTATCACACTATGTATATATAAAAAAGCAGAAAATTCAGCTGGCCTGACTTAAAAAATAAAAATCTTAAACCAAAAGTTACTATATTTTATTATTATTATCAGCTTCAATAACTACAACATTTAAATTTTACTTGCTTTTCTAAAAGATGTCTGATTTTTTGCCCCAAAAACAAATGTCTGATTTTGTACGTCATTACGCCCACACCGATTACGCCCAACAATTATCATGTGATTAAAACAGCTGGAAAGTTTGTGAAGAGGAAAAGAAAAATTATGCCAACTAAATCTAAATCAAAATTTCGCATATAAATCAATTGCATTCAAATGATGTGCCAACGATTTTTTTTTAAACACACATACATGTACACTTTCAAATGAATATATAAAATTAAGCATTTGAGTGTCCTATACTATTTTCAAAATTGCAGAAATACTGCTTTAGCTACATAAAGAGGTAAAAATAAGGGTTGTTTTCTTTGTCGGACTGAAACTAATTTCAAGTATTTGTAATCTTCCCAGCAAGAATATTCTCTAAATTTCTATTTATATCGAGCAATTATTACAAGAACCCTAAGTATTCAAATACAAGTACATGGCAATATGCATGTTTCGCAGCAAATGACAAAACCTGAGAGTGAAAAAATATTAAAAAACATCATCAAACTCCGACGATGATGATGGTCGTGGTCCCAACAGTATTGAACCCTCCAGGTTGTGCCAAATGGCAGATTCATAACCGTTGATGGACATGGCCGGCGAGGTAACGGCACGTGATACGAGCATGCATGCAATGTGGTTATACGTACTAATGAGTGGAGAGAGTAGGCTTGGTGCATGGAAATAGCAATCCACGCGTCGTACGGGATCGGAACTTGGTCTTGGACGATATATCATTCGATAATTCATGTATTTAAAGTTTCAGGGTAAAACATAAAAAAGAAAACTAAGAAGAAACAAGAAAAATTTAATTTGGAAAAGAGAAAGTGAATTGAGATTGGAAGGAAAATGGAAAAAAGTTAGGGCTTGGACGTTTTCAGGAAGAAAGACAGCTGCTGGTGAGCATAGGGATATGGGTCGTGATGAATGGTCTGAATCTACGATACATTCATGTACTTGGTTTTATATAGTAATACTTAAATGATTTGTCTCATAAAATTTTGAGTAATTTAGATGTATTAGATGAACAAATTTTCCTCTAATTTTAGTTTTAGGTGATACATGAATGTATAAAGTAAGCAAAAAGATTGATGGGTTTGATGGCATATTATATTTTAGCTTACCATAGTAGATAAAAATTTATAGACGACGTCAAAAGGAAAACGATAAGGTTATACCACAACTCAACATGATTAAATTTCTTTCTTTTTTCTTCTTCTGATGAATATTATTTATATAAATGATATGATACAATATGGTAAAAAAAATTTAGTATTAAATTATCTGCTTTGGTATTTGCGCTATCAATCTAAAAATCTTTTTAATATGCAAAAAATCCGACCATTCTAATGAAGAAAAAATCATCTTCACTATATCTGAACCATCTATAAAAATATATATATTTAAATTATCAGCACTAATCATATATTTTATTATTTAAACTAGAGTTTCCAAATCAATAATTTACATCATTCTTATCAATAGTTTGAAAAATATAAAAAATCTTAGTCAATTCACTTTTCATTCTTTGAGATGAATGAAATAATAAAACTTCTTCAAAATTTGTAGTATATTTTTCAGATGCAAATTTAAGCAAACGTTTCTATTGGGAACATCATCAGATAATATATACTTGTGAAAGGGATATCAAAAAACAATCATTAGTTGCTTTTGTTGACTTTTCTTGGTGACCAGTTTTGAAATGGGCCCAGTTAAGGCCCAACATATCACTTATACGGCCTCTTATTAGTTCGTAAAGAAAGAAACAGAGAGAATAGAGAGATAGAACAGTGAAGAAGAAATGGGAAGGATATTCACGGTGGAGCTTGAAGGAAGATCTTACAGATGCAGGTTCTGCAGAACCCATCTCGCTCTTCCCGATGATCTTGTCTCTCGGGTATCTTAAAGTTTCCTCCTTTAACTTAATAGCTATTCCCAAGTTCTCATATTTTTTCACATCTCTCTCTGAGGATGTTAGTTCGATTCATAATTGTAGAATTTTATGTAGGACCCTTTACAAGGTTGCTTGGTTTAGCTAGTGTTGGTTCTCATTTCTTCCCAATTATATAAAAACCATTGAGAAAACTTGTGATTGTGAAGATAATGCTGCTGATGTTGAAACTGCTTGTTGAATTTTTGGGAATTGATGTATATTACATAGAAATTCTCAAGTTTAGTGTTTTTCATATGGGTTTAACGGATAGAGATTGGGGAATTAATGTACCTGAATAAAGGGTCTGACTTGAGAGAAGAATCTTATATTTAAGCTGAACTTGTACTTAAGAGTTACTTCTACTTAAAACTCTTGTGTTAGTAGATGAAAGTTTTATAATTGAGATATGAGAAATTGAGGCAAATTAAGATTATAGTATAATGTTTTTTAAGCTTTGCTTAATGTTGACAGTAGTTTTTCTTTATATATAGAGTGTAAACCTTACTGACTTATCTTTTTTCCTCAGTCGTTTCATTGCCGTAGAGGAAAGGCTTACCTCTTCAACCGTTCGTAAGTATAAACTTACTCGATGTACTTGTTATGGACTTGTTCTGTTTCTTCAATGTCAAGCAGTATACAATGCTAGATTCTAGTATTCTGTTGCTATCAGTTTCTGTATATATAACTTGTAGATGGAAACTGTCTTTTAGCTTTTATCATCTTCTGAATCTTGCTGATTACTCCAAACTAGTGTTTTCTCTGCCTTTGCTTCAGTTTCTCTGCATCGATACAGTGTTCTTGTTTCTCTAATGCGAGGTTTTTGCAATCAGGTTGGATATGTAGTATAGCTGATTCCAATGTTAAATTTGAATTTTAGGGTGAACATAAGTATGGGTCCTCTAGAGGAAAGACTGATGCTTTCCGGTATGCACACCGTAGCTGACATTTTCTGCTGCTGTTGTGGACAGAATGTTGGCTGGAAATACGTAAATCTCACCTCTCTCTATGGTCTCACTTGCACGATTCATTAGAGCAGTTTCTGATGTCACCTTTGTTGCTTTCTTGTTTGTAGGAATCAGCGCACGAGAAAGCTCAGAAGTATAAAGAAGGCAAATTTGTTCTGGAAAGGTAATAACATCTTCTCTTCTAAAGTTCACTGGTCCGGTTTCAGCCATAAACTCTGGTTTATTGCAATCCTTTTTTTTACAGAGGAAGGATCGTGGATGAAATCGATTTATCAACTGAGGTTTATATCGATACTCATGGTAGCACAAGCGACACAGAAGATTCTTAAATGTTACCTTTTTTCTGTGTGTTTGTCAAGAGCAGAGCTTGTTAGTGTAGAAATCTGTAGCATGTTTATAGAGATGTGTATCAAACTTGTTGTGTTGTTTTTATATCTCGTAGAAATTTTATGTGAATTCGAATCTTTATTTTAAATCCAATAAAAACTCATTAAACGAATAACTCATAACACATGATTCGTATTTGGGTTCTCACTAAATGAAAAGTTTTACTAACCAATAAATCTCATAATAAATCTCATAAACTGATTGGATGATACTCCATATTTTTTACGTGTATACAAAAACAGAAACTAATTTTCTAGCAGATGAATTAGCAGACTATGTGTTTTTATTACCATTAGGTTTGAATTTAGATCAGAATTTATTTATTCGATTTTCTTAGAAAAGACTATTGAAACGGCGATCTCAAGATAGGTCGATTGTATAGTTTTTTTTTTTTTCCCCAGTAAATTGTAGGAAACTATTCTTAAGAGAAAACATAAAACCTCATAAAAGTCTTTGAGATTTTTTACCAAATTTCTTAAAGTATTTACTAACAACATCCTTAAGAAAAAAAGGAAAAGTCCTCTTCTGTTAGGTACTAATTAGGAAACTTTCTTAAAAAAGTTAGGGTTTGTCATCCAATTCCAACCAAATCAAACATTTCCTTTTTTTTTTTTTCCATTCCCATATTGATAAAATTTATTTATTTATAAGTTCAATAGCCATTAACATGTGTAAAGAGGGACAAAGCCATCATTAGTTAAAGAAGACAAAACTGTTCGTGTTCTCTCTCAAACCTTAACGATTCCTCAATTCTTTTTTGTTTTGCAGAGTAATAGAGATTAGGAGAAAGCCAAAGCGTTACCATCGAGACTCGAGAGTACAATGGGCAAATCTTCATCGTCCTCAAAGATAATCAAAGATTCGTCTAATAAGGTACTCTCTCTCTTTCTCTCTGTTTCTTATGGCTTCGTAAAGATGAGATTTTTCTAGCGATTGAATGGATTTATGACTGACCCGTTATCCTCTCATGTATTGAAATTAGATCCATGAGATTAAAAATCGAAACTTTTGATTTGATTTGTGTTAAAGTATTGATCTTTAATTAGGGATTGTTGGTTTGATGAATCATGTTACAATGTTGCAGTTGCGATCGGTGAAGAAGAAGAAGAGTAAGAGAAACAAATCAAAGAAGATTCGTCGGATTAAAGATGAGAGTGAATCAAGTGGTTCAGATTCCTCTTTGTATTCTAGTTCAGAAGATGATTACAGGAGAAAGAAGAAGCGTAGATCTAAATTGAGTAAGAAGAGGTCACGGAAGAGGTACTCTAGTAGTGAGAGTGATGATGATAGTGATGATGATCGTCTTTTAAAGAAAAAGAAAAGATCTAAGAGGAAGGATGAAAACGTAGGGAAGAAGAAGAAGAAAGTTGTGTCAAGAAAGAGACGTAAGAGAGATTTGAGTTCAAGCTCTACAAGTAGTGAGCAGAGTGATAATGACGGTAGTGAGAGTGATGATGGGAAGAGATGGTCTAGGGATAGAGGAAGAAGACTTGGTAAGGTTAAGGATTCCCGGAGTAGAAGTAGAGATGAGTTGGAAGGAGAGAGTGAAGAACCTGATGAATGCTGGCAAGGGGAAGATGAAGTTATACCTGAGAAGAATCCTAGAAGGCTTAAATCGATTGTTGTTGTATCGTATAATTATGGGAATGGTGAGAGAAAGGAAGAAGATGACCGTGATGTCTATATGACACGCGGTGGTGGCAATAGAGAGTTAGGATATAGTGAGGACTCTGATGAGATGGATGGTGAATCTATTGACTCTTATTCTAGAATTCGTGCTGATGACAACGGATTTGGGGAATATAATAAATCTGAAACTAGCAAAGTTTCTCATACAGACAATAGCTTGAAAGATGATGATTTGGAAGCCATTCTAAAGAAAAGAGCTCTGGAGAATCTTAAAAGATTTCGTGGAGTGACCCAAAAGAGTGGAATAGCTAAAAAAGAGGTGTCTTCTGTTTCAGAAGGAGAACCTATGCAAATTGAATCTGAAAAAGTTGAGTCACAAGACCATGATCTCATGGAGCAGAAACTTTGTGATTCTGCTGTAAGCAAAGATCTTGAGAATTCAGAAAAGATTTTACATGTTATTAATGTTAAGGAATCTGGAACAGCATTGGCTAATTCTGCCTCTCAACAAGATCAGCAGTCTGGTGATACTGCCAAGGTTAAAGTTAGTTCTGGTCTTAGCTCTTGTACAACCAAACGAAAGTTGGTTAGACCGGTATTGAGTAAAGATAGTTTAAATCTAGCTAGCAAGAAAGAAGCTAGTGGTAGCCAAGATGCTGAAGCAGAGAGCATTGATGGCAGTACCGTTGACAAGAATTGTTTAGAAAGTACTCTAGCTTTGGTAACAAAGAATGAAGGTGAACACATAGAACCAACAAAAGTTAGTTCTACGCTCAACGCAGAGTCTTCTTCTCATGCTGACACTGAGGAGGTAGATGAAGTCAAAGGAGGGTCTCAGTCTGAACAGAAAACAATTGATGAAACAAAAGATGAGTCACAGTACGAACAGAAAACGATGACTGTGATGAGGGGTGGAGAAATGGTTCAGGTAAAGTTTCTGCAATTCTTGAAATATTGATTTCCTTGTAGTTTCCAGGTATGTCTATTTGAGTCCTAACATTTTTCTTTTGAAATTTGTGTTCAGGTGAGTTACAAGGTCTACATTCCTAAGAAGGCCTCTTCTTTGGGTAGAAGAAAACTCAACAGGTGAAGCGACGACATGAAGATAGTCTATGTTGACAGATTTTTTGTTTCTGTAGAATTTAAATACAATGGTTATAACCAGAGTTGGTGACAACACAAATTTTATTATCATAGACTTGAAACTTTGAATACAACAATGAAGAGTTCATTAAGTTTCATATCATGTGTAGTTGTAACCTCTTACACAACTCCATTAAGGCTGATATGTTCTTAATGTCTGATGATTAGACACTTTTGTTCTTACCTTTGCTTTACTAGTGCTTTTTATGTTATTGTCTGTTTTCTGATATAACACTGAAGAAATGATTAGTTATCAATAAACTCCTCTTTCTTGGTACCACTCATGCATACCCAATCACCTATTGTGGCTACAGAAATGTCCTCCAAGAAGGGAGAGTACCGTTCTCTTACATTTGGAAGCTGCAAAAAGAGCATTGAATTAGTCAGTTTACAGTATAATTTTCAATTCCTATGACTTGCAGGTAGCTTGCTTGCTTGTTATAACAATACAGTACTCTTTATTTACCTGTTCAGATAAGATACCAGAAATGCCAATGGTTGCCCCAGGTTTCACGAATGAAAGGATATGATCCGCCAGATTCATAACCGGGTTCAAGAGTATGTTTGCAATGACTACATCAAACTGTTCCTTTTGCAATGGTATTTCTCTTCCAGAAGAGCTATTCTCAATAGGTGCAAGGTGCAGCTCCAGTTTCTCCAACGGAATGTTGTTCAGAGCTGCATTATGAATTGCAGAGTTTATTGCTAGAGGATCAATATCAACACCAACGGATGATGCAGCACCAAACTGCAAATTTAAATGAGCGATGCACAAAGATTTAAATAAGATGATTTATGTTGTAATGATTGGTTTTTGAAAGATCAAAGGCGTGAGATTTTTACCTTGAGGGCTGCAATTGCAAGTATTCCTGAACCGGTACCATAGTCGAGGAAAGCTTCTCCGCCTTTTATCAAACTTTGTAGAAGCAATAGACACAGCTTAGTAGTAGGATGTTCTCCAGTCCCAAACGCAAATCCAGGGTTCAGAATTATGTTTACCGCTTCAGCGACCTTGCAAAGGATAGTGAAAGAGTACTTTAAAACCACACATAATAACTTTCTATATCCCTCTATATAAGCTGACACAGAAAGAGGGTGATTCATATTCTGCAAATTCAGTACCCTAAGACCGCTCTTCGTTATGTCAACTAAGGCAAAAGAGTAACAAGAATCCAAATGAGTGCAATGGTTTTGTTAAAGAATATTGATTTATACACATACAGGAGGAGATGTCCACTCAGGTACAATCCAAAGTCTCTCGGCGATTTCAACAGGCTGAAACAAATCCTGCAAAATATGATTCAAAAGATATTAGCTTCAAGTGACATTGCCGCAAAACAAATATAGTATTTGCGCTGAGTTTTGAGCATAACTATGCAAGTTTTCTTAAATGAAAGCAATTACTGAAATGATGATCCTTTCTTTGTTAAACTCAGAACTCACCTGGTTTTTGGTAATCCAGTCAAGTTCATCTCCCATTTCAACTTTGAATTTGGGTATCTCTTTCAAGCCTATGGAATTTGCAGCTTGTGAAATGCACATTTTCACCTCTTCATGCACTGGAAATATTGATTCTATACATATCTGCAGAGAGTAATACCAAAGAGCACAAGCATGATTGATGAGACTACAAGAATATAGACAGATCAACCCTTAAGATGCTTCCTAAGAGCAAAATCGTTCCTTTTATGCATCAATTTGCTCTAACATTGTTCAATCATACAAAAGATTGGTGCTTTCTGGAAATGGAGCTGAACAAAAAACGATCAAAGCATAGATTTTTCACCTCTTTTGAAGCAAGAGAAGTCTCATCTTGGTCGGCTTCTTCGATGGCTTCATCTACAGCTACAGAGCTTGCTCCAAAACACAAAAGTGCCTCCGAGAATGGATCCTAACAAAAACCCAACAAGCAAAGAGTCAAATCGCAGTCTCATATCCTTAAAAGAGATCAATGGGAGAGATACACATACGAGGGCATGTTTTGGACAGTGGATACGAACTGAGAGGTAAGGTGCAGCGAAAGACTCATCAGTGAAGCACGAAGATGAGGAGGAGGAAGAAGAAGAAGTAGAGAGAGACGCAAAGATTGAAAAGGAGGATGGAGGAGTAGAAGAAGTGAAGAAGCAGAGAGGTCTGACTCTGCTGTCTCTGAGGATATGGCGGGAGAGATTCTTGCACGGAAAGTGTTTGATGAAATTCCAAGCTAACATTTTCTTCTTTTTTTTTCACCTAATTATCGAATTTAAACGCTGTCAAGTCACAAATAGAGAAAAATTAAGAGGAAATTTCCAAAAATGTAGATAGAAAGATATTTTCGTCTAAATAGACACACAAAAGCTTAGGGTTTAATTAATTATACAAAGATATACATAATAAAAAAAAGAAACCTTAAATATAAAGTATATATTTAATATTTAATCTGAAAACCATGAAAATCCTGAAAGATAAGTTTTATCAAAATAGGATACGCTTTAAATATATTATTACTATGAATAAAATTAAATACAAATATTGAGTGGTTATCCTAAATCTAGGTTGCGTCATATATATACTTTTGTTTTCTCGTAGAACACTCAAATTTCCAACCTTTACAAATAACATTGTTTTCTTTTGGTTGTAGACGTAACCAACATAACGTTTGTGAACTTATCTATTATTTTCATTGTATAATACAATGTCCGTAGAAAACAAATTGAAAAGCTAAAGTCGATACACGGAAAACATAAGAAAATATACTAAAATCAAGAGATGAAGCTCTCGAAATCATTGGAAAAGTAATAATAGATATAAATATTTTATTTGTCAACATGCGTGCATTATGCATGATTGAATATGGATGGTGACACAACGACAACACTAGCACAAATTAAACCACTAAGTTATCAGTTATGACGAAAGATATAAGTGTCTTACTCATTTCAAAAACCGTATAATATTGATCTCTATACCTAAAATTAAATAAAACCAAATAAAGCGCTTAAGTGTTAATGTATGTTAGTTATAAATCTGTAGTTCTTTGAGGAATATGATCATCTTCACGTGGTAATTCGAAGCGACACAATGGACAATTGTAGCGAACCTTAAACCATTCCATAATACACTTATTGTCAAATTCATGACCACAAAGTAAAGTAGCAACTTCTCGTCCGGTTTTAAACTCCTGAAAACAAATTGCGCATTTGTACTCACCACTAGAATAGGTCTCTCGTTTTCTCATGTATCTTGTGCTCTTGTTAGCAATAGAGCTGGTCTTTTGTTTCCTCTTGTATATTCTCCTGCTCAAGGCTCCGACCCTTAAATTGCTCGCGGGTCTATACTCGCTATTCCTCTCATATTCATTCAAAGGAGCCACATCAAGAGTCAACCACACTGACAAAGCATAACGTGGACAGTATTCAAACGAATTAGAAGTTAAATCACGTGCAAGTTGAGTGAGTTTTAGTATTAACGTGTAAGCATCTTGTGAATCAACTGCTGAATCTGTTAAGAAGTAATAGAGTCTTTGTTTGTGGGGAGAATCTTCGTCGTCAGTTAATTCATTGGCAGGTAATGAACATGAGAAGTTAGACCGGGTTAGTATCGGCGACATGTTGGCTGATCCGACGAAACTTACATAGACTTGGATTGTGCCAATCTTTTTGCGTTCAGGATTGACATCAATATGGTAGTTGAATACAGGAGTAGCTTCCATGATGTGGGTAGACCAAAGAGATTTGTAATGTGTAAATTCAGAGATTCTTATATTTATACTCTATTGAGGCGGTGGAATAGTCCACGTAGGATTATTATTTGGAAAATTTATATTACCTTTTATTTATTTTTCGGTCCAATATTTCCTTTTTATAATTGGTTTCCAATTAAATATTTGATTTACAGTAGTGAATTCTTTCCATGACCAAAACTTACCTTACATTCTTTTTTGTTGTTGACTTTTTTGTTTCCTCATTGGCCTTTTTCTTTCTAAGAAGAATCTTACCAAAATATGATAAATTATGGAATATATACTAAAGTATTAATACTAATTAACATTTTAAAAAATAAAATACTACAATTTTTATAGTATTTTAACAAAGTATGTACATATATTTATGAACATTATATGAGAAGTAAGTTTGTACCACGTTAAAAGAAGGGGCAATGAAACTCTTTTGTTGAAATTTGACGTCAAAACTCGAAGCTATCCTTAATGAAAAGTGTATGAATTTCGGTTTCGATTTTGTAATGAGATAATGATAAAATCATAAGTATTTGATATAGAATATGGAATTTTGCGTTTCCTCTATTTTTAAAATTTAGAGATAAAACTTAAATTATTTGGTGAATATTTTTATTTGAAACTTTTCTAATTTAAAAAGTCAAAATTTTGGAAGATAATTATGACGGCTTACCCTAAACATTAAATATAAAAATATCATATGTATTCATACTTCTTAGGCCATAGCCGCTAAATAAATCATTACAGTTGTTGGATTTTTTTAATTATTTCGGTTCCTTTGAATCGAACTATTTTTTTTTGTTCGAGATGATATCGATTTCGAGAATTAATTTTCCGTGAGTTCTTCTTATTTTACTATATATCAATATTGTTTTGCTGATGATTTTAAATTCGTTGGTTTATGTTTTAGGTTTATTGAGCATGGGAGTTTCTATCCAGAATCATGGTTGTTCGTATTTTGTATGAGAAAGAATCAACTAGTGAATGGAGAGAATTAAAGAAATCGAGATTGAACGTAACGAGTGGATAAAGAAAAAAACGAGGTATTATTAATGAAAAAAACAGCGTCACCTAGTTTCATTATAAATCGAAATTGTAGTAGATATGAACATAAGGTCCGTTCGATGATGATGCTTAATGGATAAAGAAGACAATTTATTTTGAAAAGGAAGAAAATACAATCTTTGAAGACGATGACTATGATACTGATGAATTGATTATCATACGACTCGGTAATTTTGCTGCATGGTTATTGCTGTCTAGTATACCCTATGGGGAAATTAGCCTTAATTTGTGTTCATGGTTCATAGCCTTTGACCAACATAAAAATTCTACCATCTCAAAACAAGTTTCATTTGCAACAAATGGATGTGGAGGGGACAGCCGAGGGGCTTGTGACAACTCGATTTCCTTCCATTCCTGGTTCTCTAGTTGATCTCACAAAATGTTGGTCATCGCTCTTCAATGTTCAAGGTTGCAATATCGAAATTTTAAAATATGTTTTAACCGCTAAGTTTGAAAGCTGCAAAGCGTTTACGGAAGTGGATGCAAACTGTTGGCCAAAAATGTTTCCACTGAATCCATTTTTCCCTCCTCTTGTCAAGGATGGTTGCTCTCGCATCATCTCAAGTGCACCCGCACACACGACACCTCAACTCCCTGTCATCCCTGGTTATCCCATCGATCTCAAAAAATGTTTGTCATCACTTGTCAATGTTTAAGGTTGCGTAACTGAAATCTATAAATCAGTTTTTACAAGAAAGTTTGATAATGTTGGACCAATTAATGCGTTGCACGACGTTGTCGGCAATAGATGCAAAGTGTTGCCCACAAATATTTCCACTAAATCCGTTCTTCCCTCCTCTTCTCAAAAGTGAATATTCTCGCATCAAGAGAGCCGATCCTACACACAAGTGAAGTATCTATGGGACCATTCACAATGTTTTAATTTAGGCTCATTATAGATTCTAGTTCCAAAATTCAAGAATTATCTCTAAATCAGTCATGAAAGACATTCACATGGATGTTGGTTTGTTCTAGGTTTTCAATATCTACAATGATCGATATACAAATTTAAGTTTATGGCAAAAAAAAGAAAAAAGGAAAGGGACCTGTCAGACCGCCGTGCGACCACCCCGGCAAGGTAGAAACCGAGCCGAGTAACGATCCTCTACAGCACCGGATGCGTCCGAGGACGATCGTAGCCGTCAATCACGCTCTAGCCGCACGGTCATGGTTCATCAACCAGGGTTAAGGGCCTGTCTCTTGAGAAATCAAGGAAACAGAGGTACGAGCCTATAGAACAGATCCTGTTCAAGTAAGGTCGTGACCAATGGTGCTCCCTCAGTGTTATATATACAACAAGATTTGTTTAGATTTGAGCGATGTGGGAGAAATTAGGAGCTTATATGAAACGCATACATGGGTACTGGGCATGGGTATTAGTGAATATATGGACGATAGCCCATTAAATTACATAAAAAGCCCACTTATCTTATTGCTCGATATAAGCTCCGTATATAAACGGAAGTTGATCCTAAAAGTTCACTTGTTTCGTCCAACATAGCCAAAACAGATCTTCTTAAACCCAGACGCCATTTGTTTGATTCAGTTATCCATCACAGGCTGAGCCATAAGAAAAATTTAAAGTAAACTAACATTTAAAGGTTAATACAGAAATTGTTGTTGTTTCACGTAGTTGTTGTAGACATTGAAATTAGTTTAATTTTCATTACAAATTTGGAATATGAGAAAGAAAAAAAAAAGCTGCAAACAAAAATGAAAAGAAGCCAAAGTACTGTAGATTTTTTTTTCGTCGAAGACAGAAGAACACAAGGTGGAACTTGGAAGTGGTCTTCGTATGTACTTTAGTAAGTTTGGTTCCCACTATAGATATATTGCACGCTCTACTCTTAACCACCCCAAAAACCGCACGTGACAGTGACTCTCTCCATTTTTGCCTATCTCATCCTCTAACTTCCATCGCAATGTGTAACAACATATAGAAAATATTCCATGCTGATCTAAAGGATTAGGAAATAGTAGTTTATGTAGAATCAATTAAAAAAAAAAAAAAAAAACTAAAGAACTGTTTTTTATTTGATTAGAAACTCACAAATTTGTTGTTTTTCTATTTAAAAGTGTTGCAAAAAGCTAAAAGAACTCACATCATGCTTATAGACCTAAGAAAGCTGCGTTGTTGCCTTGTTGGTAATAAACACAAAGCGTCTCTGAAAACCATGTCTCCTCTTGCTGTTTACGTATCCATTTTGCATCTAATTTACACGTCAACCATTTGTTATAATATTGAATACTTTAATTTGTTCACTATTTCCTCACTTTTACAAAAGAAACTACATTGGTAACACAAAATGTGACCAGTAGTAGTAGGTGTACTTGAAACACAAATATGCGTTCATTGTTGATTATTGAAACACTATCACTAGGTTACCTCTCTATATAGTTACTGCTTCTTCCTAGCTTGCTTTTTTCTTTAGGAAAAGTATTCAATTTGAAAACAAATCAAAGTTCGTAATCTAGAATAAAGGATAATTTGTAAAATTGAAAATTGAAGTCAAAAGTGATATTTACGATTATTGCGGCTTTATAAAACAATAATAGGTACTCACAGTTAGATGCAGCGAATTAGTTCACAATGGGTCATTACACTATTGATTAATTATATATTTAGGTCTAAGAATTGTTTTTTTACGACTGAGGTCTCTGTCTGAGTCTGACCGTCTAAGAATTAAGACTTGCTTTATCAACTTTGAGACTAAATAAACAAATATATGCAGAAAACACACAATAAGATACGAATCAGGACCCACCCTAGGTCGTAAAAGAGAGGTTAGATCCATCCAGGATTGAACCGGTCAATGCGGGAGCCCTAGTTGATTTGATGATTCTCCAAAACAAAAACAAAAAAATAATGTTTTCAGTTTCCTCTTCCACACGCTTTATGGTATCCACGCGCCAACGTTCTCTTTGTCTGTCTGATTAAGGGGAAATCAAATATTCTTAATTTCATTTCATTTCCTCTAAGCTTTCATTTTGTATGTAACGCAAATTATTTGATAACGCACTATAGTAGAAGTAGTTTTGGCGTTGGAAGGTAGGTTTACTATTGTTTACTTAGATAATAATGATGTTAGATGTATGATTTGGTCTTTTGAACTATGTAACAAAAATATACATATTTTATGTTATTAACATAGAATTCTAGTCTATTTTACGTAGCCATATCAAACTCACTCTTTGATATATTATCTATGTGAAAACACGAACGTAAATTCTTTACCCCAAATCGACGAAACATTTTTGTGTTATTGCTATGAAAATATTCCTACTAAACCGGTTTACTAGCTCGTATGAACTTAACCAAGGTTTAATAATAGGCTTCGAACTTTTTTCAGTACACAATAAAATTATTTAACGTACGAGTGTGTGCAGGAGATGGCGCGTGGATGAGACGAGAGAGGACGCGAAGAGTGTCGCAGGCGGAGAAAGCACAGTCCCGCGATTCGTGCGTTTCGCTTTCCCTCACGACTAGTGACGCACCGACTCACTGCTCATGACACGTGCTCACGTGACCCCCTCCTATATTCTCCTTATCTTTTCTGAATAATCTGATTAAATTAGTACATTCTTCTAATTAATTATTTTTAGACAGATCTCAGTGATTAGGTGGTCTATTATTCAAGTTGATAAAAACTTTATCTCTATATTGTCTAATGTCTATAGCAATATTCTCCTTTTTTAAAAGAGTTGGACTGTGTAACTTTTTATGATACTCCATCAGTATAGTATTTGTTCTTTGTTTACATAGTCAAATGGTCAGTATTGACCATATCTTTTCTTAAGTTAAAACTAATATCCACATATTCTTTTTAATAATGTATCAATTATGCGGATTTAAATGTTGGTACAATTAATATTAGATTACACCTCCACTTTTTTTTTTTTTATTGCATCAAGTAAATATCCATATTATTGTATTTGTTTTTTCAATGGAAACTTGTTTATATTTTCTTAGCGCTTATTGATACTACATTACTAGTTTTATACATCGTTTTGTTACACTCTTTTCTTTTCAAAACGATGTAACTATGCTAAAGCTAAATCATATTTTTGAGATATGAAGTTTTTAAAAGTTAAAAACTACGAAGCTAAGCTAGTACATAGTGTTGTGTTTTAAATTTTAATACATGCGTCGTCTTGTAGAAAAATGTTGTTGAGAGTAAAAATTCAATATCTTTATATTTTTTTACGAAAATTATATTGTAGTTACCATTTGCGAAAATTATAATATAGATTTTTAAAAGGATAATGATGGGTCATTGTTAAAAACATATCAAATGACTAGACATAAAAAAGACTTGGAAACGTTGAAAAAAACAAGCTACGAAAAGATTCGAGCAAGACATTAAACACGACACAGTAACTTCCTAACTTCCTTTAATCACCTAATTTGAAAACAATTTACTAATTTACCTGAGTTCGAAATTATTTGGTAAATTATGAATAAATATCAAATATGCAATCTGACATCTGGTTCCACCATCGACCGTGACATTCGCGTGCCTTTCTAGCTCTCGCTTAAAGTCTTTTATGCTTTCTCAATTTCTGGTTTTATCTAGTTCTAAAGCTCCACTAGATTTTCTTATTTTCTTCAAAACTTTTAATTTTTCTATTAATATTTTTTTACATGATCTTCAAAATACAATACAGTACATATATACACTTAATCTGCCATATTTTACTTATATCTAACTTCATGTTCCATGGAGCAAACAAAAAAAAAACTGTGCCATGAGTTTTTAAATACTTATTTTTAACTGCTTAATTATACAAAGATAACGGGAAATCCTTATAAATTTGTCAAACAAGATTAATAGTTAAAATGTTTTACGATGTTTCACTTACTTATCTTTATTCATGCGGAGTTTACCCAATTTTGAAAATTTGGAGATGTTTCATATGTTTTCTCTTGAATAACACAAAGCATGTTTTAAGTAAGTGTGAGGTGACCACATTCCATCTAGGTTGGATATACCTCCTCTCAACAGGAGGCCAACCTGGACTTCCATGCATGTCCCAATAAAATGTACGTAATCTACTAAAAGAACATATAATCAAGAGTTCTTTAGAATGTCATCTTCATGTCATCTCGAATATCCTTCTAAAGTTTAAGTTATAACTAAAACAACGTAACATGATTGATCGGAAAATCGTAAATGGAACTAGTTTTGGGCCGGATTTTAATAATGTGTACCGTAATGTGTTCATTAAGCTACGAAGCATACACAAAACCAAATTTAGATTTTTCTATCTTTTTTGCTCTTTTAAACTTAAACTTAAACTTTGGCATGAACCGTTGTGAGATGGAGATGAAATGGTCCACACTTAGGAGATGAAATGGTCCATTAAAAACAAAAACAAACTATTCTCGGGTATGTAATTATGTGGGAGATGAAGGGTAAAATAATAATCTAAAAGAGAGATGGTAGTGAGTGATGAGAGGGGAAAACAAAAACAGAACCACTTTTGTCATCCCTCAACACCTACATTTGTCTTGCTAGCCAGAAAGAAGATAATACTTGTCCCCACTGTCTCAAATTTTCTATTTTCTATTTTTATTTTTCAATTGACAAATATGCAATTGTGACAAAGTTTATTCATGTTTTAAATGGAACATATTTTTCTTTTAACAAAACCCGAAATTTCAAACTAGTTAAATCTTTTTTTTTGTAAAATGAACAATTTTGAAAATCAAAATACTTTTTAAAATCCTAATATATCATATAATAATTTTAATAGTGAATTACTATATCAAATTTAAATTATGATTTAAACTCGCATAACCAACGATAATTAAAATAATCAAAAAATATCCAACGACCAAAAATTTATTAAAAAAAAAAATAATAATAGTCATACAAATATTTTCGGATAAATAATTTCTTCATTAAGTATAAATATTGAAAAATAGGAAAACGTGATAAAAGAAGATTAAAATTTAAGACAAAATATTTCAGTACTAATAGGTGGACCAAATATTTATGAATTGCAAATCGATAAGTGGAGATGACATTATGACAATCGTGATAAACCTTAAAAGAAATAATATTTACGGATATTCCAAACAAATAAATAATATTATATATAAATATATATATCCCTAAACGGCTAAACCCTAACTTGTCGCCGGGATTTCGATTAACATAATTCTGTTTCACTAAAAAAGACTCAGAAGAAAAAAGAAAAAGAACAGTAGTGAGAGAAAGTAAGAGCGAGTCTGTGGTTGACAAAACTCTTTTGCTCTCGCAGAGAAAAGATAACTTATTTTTTTTTCTTTAAAATATTTGGAAACAAAAGAGACTCTGTCTGAAGAAAGCTAAAGACTTGTGATGATTCTTGACAAAAGAAACTGTGTCTTTGGAGAACTCTGAAGTAAGAGAGACAGAGAAAGACAAAGAGAGAGACATGGTGGGCTCAGGAGTTGGAGGAGGAGATAGAAGCAAAGATGCTGTAGGAATGATGGCACTTCATGAAGCACTTAGAAGCGTCTGTTTTAACTCCGACTGGATTTACTCTGTCTTCTGGACCATTCGTCCCCGACCGTACACACTTCTCTCTCTCTCTTTCTCTCTCTGTTCATCAATCTTTCTCTGTTTCTTTACCTTTTTTATGTTCCACTTTCTGATTTCAGGAGGGTCCGTGGTGGTAATGGCTGCAAGATTGGTGATGAAAGTGGCAGCTTGTGAGTTTTTTTTGGTGTCTTTATATCCTTCCTCTGCTTTTTAGTACAAGAGAGACAGAAACAGAGCAGCTCTGTTTTAGACTTTCTGAAACTGTTTTTGTCTGTGATGATTAATTAAAAAGGATGTTGATGTGGGAAGATGGGTTTTGTGGTGGAGGAAGAAGTGAAGATCTTTGTCTGGAAACAGACATTGAAGGTCATGAAGAAGATCTTGTCAGAAAAGCTTTCAGCAAGATGTCCATTCAGTTATATAATTATGGAGAAGGGTGGGTACTGGGTAGGTGTTATATATAAGTAATTATGGACCAAAAGATAATTAGATTATATAAACACACCCTAATCACTTAACTTATGATTAAAGATATAATTATTTACAACACAAGTTATTATGATCTTGTGATGTTCATGTGATATATCTGCAGATTGATGGGTAAAGTTGCTTCTGATAAATGTCACAAGTGGGTTTTCAAAGAACCATCTGAATCTGAACCAAATCTTGCTAATTACTGGCAAAGTTCTTTTGATGCTGTACGTTTTCAATCTTAAATTTTATTTTTTGGTTAGATGTAGAAATTTATGATCCTGATGGCTACCTTACACTTAAAAGTCAAAAATTTATTGCAGCTTCCTCCAGAATGGACCGACCAATTCGAATCAGGCATTCAGGTAAATATAATCAAACTTCTTTTGGTTATATACTGTTCTTGATCTTACCTTAACAGTGTTTTATTTGACCAGACAATTGCTGTGATTCAAGCTGGACATGGTCTGTTACAGCTAGGTTCTTGCAAGATTGTGAGTTCTTTCTCTTACGGTTTCATATTATCGCTTTTTCGACTCGGTTATGCGGTGTGTGTGTGATCAGTCGTTGTTTTGTTTCTTCAGATTCCAGAAGATCTTCATTTTGTGCTAAGGATGAGGCAAATGTTTGAATCAATTGGTTACAGATCAGGTTTTTACCTCTCACAGCTCTTCTCTTCAAACCGAACCGCGACTCCATCTTCTTCCACGGTTCCAAACCAGATACCTCAGTCTCAAGGTTTTAACTGGGGATCACACTCACCTTTGTTACCTTCCCCTAGCTTTCAGAACCAACTACCTGCTTCAGCTAGATTCGGTTTCCTTCAAGATAACAATGTTCCTCCTCAGATGCTTCCTCCAATGGAAGAGCATGAAGACGACATCAAATGGCCTAATGGTTTGTCGTTGTTCAATGCGTTGACTGGACGTGCAGATGAAGCTAGTAGGCTTTTGTTTAACCAGGAGCAGAACCCGATGAATGTCGAAAACCAGAACGAGTTCTTGAACCTTGAAGGTCATCATCCTAACAAGTTTAGAAGAAGCTATACATTGCCAGCTCGAATGGATTCTTCGTCATCATCAACCTCGCTTGATCAGCAACAACCACTGGAGTTTAGGAACAATAACTCTGGAAGCAACTCGGGTTTGTTCCCTGACGTTATGGAGACGTTTTTGAGGTGATTGACATGTTCAAGATTCAGGTTTAAGGACAGATTAAACTAAAAGCTCTCGATGCTAGTTATTAGCTTATGCTTGTTATAAATACATGAAACTCTCTGTTCGTTGTTTCTTCCTTCTTGTTGTTGTTGTTGTTATTGTACCATATTGTCTGATTGTTTCTCCTTTTATGTCAACACTCTTTTAACATTTGAAGATACTTTAAAAACACGTTATAGATTTGGCTTTTAAGTCCTAACATACAGAGTAGAGACATATTTTTCAGCTTGAAGATTGATTTTTCCCTTTAAGAGTTCCTATCTCACCCACTGTCACATTCTCTTCACTCTCGTCCTCGCCGCCTGCAACCGTTGCTGCCTCCTCCGTGGCAGCGTCTCCGCTCTTTTTCTTGGCTTTATCCATGGCTTGTTTTAACCCTTCTTTCGCAGTATCCGCTGCATAGCTGAGTGAAACATCAGGTGCCTTAGCATCTGTGCTTGTTCCCATCGCCTCTTGTCTCGCCTCGTTCATACTCGCAGATGACTCTCCACCTCCATTGCTTCCCTGGAGAGAGTGTTCAAGCTCTTCTGAGTTAGCTGATTAGGTTACAATACAACAACTGAATCAGAAAAAGCAGAGCAAGTAAGAATATTTTCGCCTCTTACTTGAGAGGTGAAGCAACGAGAGAACTGAAGAGTGTTGTTGTTGTGCTGTCTCGGCGATGTTCTGTAGATGTTTATGATTCCTCTCTTAACATTAAACAAAGCCGCCATTTTTTGTTACAGACATCAGAACACGACTCTGTTACATTACATATACTCTCACACAAGTACCTCAGGATCAAGTTAGTGTCCAGAGAAGGAACAGGTGGCTTGTCAGGTTGATTCCCAAGTGTCATAAGGACTGTGACATGAGAAAAGTCTGATCACTATGTTGAGTCAAAAAAAAAAGTTCTTTGCTTTACATGTATACCCCAAGTTTCTTAGATTAAAACCAGTGATCTACACTCTTTCATTCACAAGAAACTAAGAAAGCTACTTATAGAGGAGTTTTTCATTGTTGTTGAACAGACTCCATAGGAAGATCTTCAAGCCAAGTAACGACTTCTTCGATCAGTGGTCTCCTTCTAGGCTCATGATCAATGCATTTGCAAGCAATCTCCAACATCTCCAAAACCGTTCTCTCGTTCACATTTTCGCGTATTGTTGTATCGATAAGCTCAGCTTCACGCTTCTCAGCCTTCATTTGAAACACCCGAGACACCAAATCTCTGCAACTTTTCCCTTTACAGACTTCTACAGGTCTACGACCCGTAACTAGCTCCAAAAGCACAACGCCAAAACTGTAAACGTCTCCTCTACATGTTGCAATCAAAGACTGGCTATACTCAGGAGGAATATAACCCAATGTCCCAACCAAATCAGTCGTCACGTGAGTATCATACGGCCTAAGCAACCTCGCTAACCCAAAATCCGCAAGATGAGCTTCAAACTTCTCATCTAACAAAATGTTACTAGACTTCACATCCCTATGTATAACATTAGGTTCACAGACTTTATGCAAGTAAGCAAGCCCTCGCGCTGCGCCTTGAGCTATCTTCAATCTCACATCCCATATAAGAGTCATATTCCCATCTACCCGCTCATGCAGCCAATAATCCAAACTTCCATTCTCCATAAACGAGTAAATAAGCAGCCTATCGTTTCCATGCTTGCAGTAGCCTTGAAGAGAGACTAGATTCTTATGTTCCGCTCGAGACAATGCTTCAACTTCCGCTTGGAATTCACGTTCCATCTGCCCACAGTCACCAGAAAGCCTCTTGACTGCTGCTTTCGAGCCATCGGGAAAATTAGCTTTGTACACAAGACCAAATCCGCCACATCCTATAATGTTAGCCTGGCTGAAATTGTTCGTAGACTTCAACAACTCCTCAACACTTAGATCTTTACATCCACAGCTATGGAAAAGCACAATCTTTGATGGCCCGAGAGCTTTCGAAACCCCGCTGATAGTCTCCTCATCAACGTCATTGATTCGATCATCCACATCTTTTCTTGAAATCCTTAACAGAATAACAGAAAGAAGTAGAGTAATCCCAATGGCTAGACTTATGGTAAGTACAACAATGCTGCTTCTCCCGAACTTTCCGCCATTGTTATTCCTACGCGAAGAACCTTTCGGATTCAACATGTTACTCATCAGAACATCGCAAGGAGAATCAATCGCGCGACAAAGTCCTAAGTTTCCTTCGAAGCTTGAGTGCGGGAAGCTGTAGAACTGACCTCCAGATGGAATCGCGCCAGTGAGACGGTTATACGCTACGCTGAACCTCGACAAGAAAGTGAGACTCTGAAAAGACAGAGGAATCGAACCGTAGAGATGATTGTAAGATAAATCAAGAACCTCCAAATTGTCAAGCCCTGAAATGGAATCAGGTATCGTCCCAGTGAAGTTGTTCCTGCTCAAGTCCAGCATGTGAAGCTCTTTCAAACGTCCTATCTCTGGCAAGATCGTCCCGTTGAGACGGTTATTATTCAAATAGATAGATGGCGGGAATCTTGAAACTTGGTTATATGGAAGACCGTTGGAGCTCTTGTTCCGCTTTACGTAGAGAGGAATTCCAGAAGAGTCGGTCATCTGAGAAGCGGTTCCGTTTAGACGGATTAGGTTCTTGAGCTCGGTTATGGCTACCGGGATTGCTCCGGTCAAAGTGTTGTTTGAGAAGTCTATGTAGAACAAACTCTCCATCTTACCAATCCAATGAGGGATAGTTCCGTAAAAGTGATTCCAAGAGAGATCAAGAACTTCCAGCTTCTTGCAGTTCAATAGCCAGCTCGGAATCTGACCTCTAAGACCGCAATTTCCTAGCGCTAAAATCGCGAGGTTGTCGAAACCAGTGACGTTGTTTGGTATTTCCTCGCCGATGAAGTTCTTTGAGAGAATAAGAGTGGAGAGGTTTCTGCAATGTTGCAGCACATTCATTGTCTCAGAAAAATCCACAAAGCTGTTGTTGGATAAGGACAGGAACAAGAGAGACTGCAGATTCTTGAAGGTGTCAGGGATTTTGCCGCGAAACTCGTTTTTCGCCAAACTCAAGATCTTCATCTTGGGACAGTGGCCAAGGGAATCAGGAAGAGGTCCAGAGAAATGATTACTGGCGAGATCAAGCACGCAAAGATCGGTAAATCCAGTGAAGTTAAGATTGATAGAACCGGATAACGAGTTGTTCCTAAGATCAAGAACCCGCAGCTTCGAGCATTGGGATAAACTTGGCGGAAACCTTCCCGAGAACTTGTTGGAGCTCACGTCGAGGTGTTCCAATTGAGTGAGGTTACCAAAAACATCTGGAATTACATCCGAAAACCGGTTCTCTGATATCAACAGAGACTTCAGACCAGAGAGATTGCTCAAGTTCTTGCTTAACTCTCCGGATAAGTAGTTTCCAGAGAGTGATAGTTGCTCCAACTCCCGGATCGAATAAAGATAATCCGGAAGTTGGCCCGTCAATCTGTTGCTGTCGATATGGAGCTGTTGAATAGATTTGCTGCAGTTGTACAAGCCATCAAGATTCCCCACCAAACGATTCATCGATAAATCAAGAACCTGTATCCCACCAGATGAGCTACAGAGTTCAGGATGAATCTCACCCTCAAACAAATTGTTGCTTACATTAAGCATCACAAGACCAGGAAACACTCCAACATCCGATAACTTCCCGCTAAGCGAATTGCTCGAAATGTTCAGCGACTGAATCAGCTTTAAACCCGAAACCACTCCCAAAACAGACCCTGATAACAGGTTATGACTCAAATCAAGAACTTGAAGCTGCTCTAACTTAGAAATCTCCGCTGGTACTTCGCCTTTAAGCTGGTTACGAGATAGATCAAGTACTCGCAGCTCAGTCAACTCCCCTAAAGACTTCGAAATCACACCTTCCAAACCTTTTTCAGGTAAAACCAACTTTGTAACTCGACCAGAAACATCACTCCCTTCACAAAACACACCATCCCATTCACAACAACGTGAACCATTTAACCAAGATTCTGTAACAGACTTGTTCTTCAACGCTCCTGCCAATTCCCGGAGCGCAGATAAGTCGTTGGGATGACATGGTTGGCTCACAGAAGAACCAACAAAGAAGACCAATAGGAGAATGATCACCATGACTACTATCAAACAGAGACAAGAGTCTTCTCTAGCCAGCTCAAATCACAAATAAAGACTAAAACTTTCATAAGTCACATGCTCATGTCCCAAAAAGAATCAAGCTTTAACAACTTGTAGTTGAAGCAACATTGTGGAAGCAAATTGAAATCAGCAACACGTATCTTCCTGAAAATCGAATCCCAATAAACAGTATCAAAACAAAAGCAGAAACTAAACGCTCACATCCCAAAAACCATCTCGAAAATACTATTGAAGACTTGTAACTTAAGCAAAACAAATAACTCAAAAACATAAACAGAGATAGTCAAAGAGAGTATAAAGTAATTACCTCTAAGCACCAGCAGCTTAAGCAATTAATCACCAATTTCGTCAATCAAAACCTTTAATTTGCCAATTCCTACATAAAGTTAAGAGCTTTCGAGTTCACAGCCGCCATTGAAACATCGAAAGTTTAGTTTTTTTCTGTGGGAAACGATAATGACGAAGATTTGATTACAAGGGTTTTTAATGTCTCATTAGCAAGTGCAGGTCTTTGTCGACCAAGAGACAGAACCAATCAAAAAAGTGAAGTGAAAAAACAGAGTAGTTGGGATTCAAATTTGTCAAAGTTTTTAACTTTGGAAATCAAAAAGAAGAAACAGTGAAGAAGACGATAGAAGATTGAGAAAGAAAAAAAACGGAAAAGGAAAGTTCTTTCGTTTTCTCAAGAACAGTGAGAGTTACTATTAACTTTTTTAGGGACAGGTCTCAAAAGTCTTGTGTCTTAACTTAATTTTGTTTTTTCTTTGCTACAAATTTATTAAATTACTATTTTAATTTTGTGGACAAAATTCTGCACAACTATTTATTGCAGCTCACAAGTTAATAAACGTAACAGTTTGACTGTAATTCTATATTCACAATTGTTTTTCAAGATTTTAAAGTATATGTAGACAGTATATTACAATACAAATCTATATTTTTGTACATATTAGTGGGAAACAACGATTTTTTTAGTTGAAACAAAGTCAAGAAAAGTTTGTAGTTTTAGTCAAAACTTTTTCCAAAGGCTTTTCGTTTTTTCTTTTATAAAATTTATCGCATTAAGAAAACATTGGACAAAATTTGCTTGTCTTTCTCTATTGAAAATACCTACTTCTGTCCTTTTAAGCACAAATACAACATACAAATATATGACATTTGATAAAGATTAATAGTTCTGTTGAAATTCGATGATCCAATCATGTAGCTAATTCATAGTTGGTTATCATATTGAATAATTAAGAGATGGAAATTTAATTTATTATTTTTCCGGAAAATGTTAATTTTTATACATTTATGTATTTAACATGTTTTCATATCTGTTTGTGTGAATACTAAGGACCATAATTTTATAAGTAGAACTTTAGTAAATCATCATTTGCTTAATTAAAATTATGAATCTTACTATTTAACAATATTTCACCTAAAAAAGTCAACTGAAAACCCCACTTTTTCAAGTAAACAGAAATGAGTAGATATTTTATGACTATTACATATTACCATAAGTACTTGCATATGCAAACTGTTTCAACCCACATAGACTTTTGAAATTTGTATCGGACGTCTCGTGAAAGTTGTGACGCATCATGGCTACTAGCGGTGCACGTGGACCGTGGAGAGTGACGTTCCTTAGAGCCGTGTGGGTTCAGTTTGGACTTTCAGGCGGACGTCACGGGACCGATGCCGTGAAAGATGTGGAACCGTTGAACCTGAAATCCTGACCATAAAAGCCATAACCACGGGTCCCACGTGACTTTTACAGTTTTCATTGATGATATGCTTATTTGTTTGGTCTTTTTTTGTTTGCAAATACACTCCTCTTAATTTTTTTTGGAAGTGACTTCGAGATTAAACCGGTTTGCTAAACCGGGATCAAAACCATGGTTATCAACTGGTTAAGAATAAGAGAAAGAGACAAAGAGTGAAGATGTGTGTGTTCTCATGTGTGAGAGTTTGTTGGTGAAAGAGAATTGATACAACCATACAACAACAAATTAATACTAATACTATGAATAGTCTCTGAGTAATGTTAGGATAAAACTGGAGAGAGACTCTTGACTGTACTTAATTATGTATTTGAAGTAGTTTATAACATAAAATTATGGTGAGTGCACCACAACGTTAATAAAAAATGTACATATATATGAGTTTCATATAGTATAGTATTAAGTGAATTAAAGTAATGTTTGGGAGCATCGAAAATGGAGTGATGTCTTTTGATAATGTATTGTATAGTCAACTGATCACACACCGCAAATCACGTGAAGTCATCGAACCGTACACCTATCGGCCTCCTACTTTGTTTGGTTTTCAAGTCTTCTCTAAGATCGAACCTCGAATCTATCGCAACTCAATCACTATTTTTATTAGTCTTTGATTAGTTTAGTTCATTTTAATGACCTTAATTTGTCGTAATCGTCATACTATTGGTGTAGCTAATTGACCTATCTTACATATCTAAGATAATCCGGTTTGGCTAGTACAAAGAATGTAGAGAGATACAACTATAATATCTCTCCAAAACGTGTATTAAACTTTTGTGAGAGTTGTATTATGTTGTCAAAGAAGACAAGGATCTATATAGGCTACAATAGACATGTGACATACCAAACCCAAAAACAAAGATGACCCTTGTCTGGTCTTTTCATTCGACTGACCAAGATATAAATAACCAAACAAATGTTGAGAACCATTCATCCTTCAACAAATGTTGAAAATAGTTAAGAAATGGTTCAGTCGAATAAATTATCTTGAGTCAAATGGAGAATTTCAATTACTTTTACCCAAAAAGTTGGATTATTCAGATCGGGTGCGAGTGAATTAGCTCAAACCATAATCGAATCTAAGAAAAAACGTTCAGGTTTGGATGGCCTGTTATTTACTCATCATAAAATAACAACTGATAAGATGAATATGGACTCATATTCTAAGCCCAGCCCATATGAGTCTTTTCGCTGGATGAGGAAAGCCGAAAAAAATCTAAATGGTGTATGAAAATGCACTTTTGAGTATATTATAAGATATTGCAAAGAATTTACTAGAAAAAAATGAAAATCGTTCATAAAAAAGATATATAAATCAGAGTAGGGCGGCCATCCACTTGGTTTGAAAGAGACCGAAGTGGAATCCAACCATATGATAATACACATAAAGATCCAAAAGTAATATAGTCCTTTTTCGAATTATTATCAATCCTATGAATATACTTTTTCCAAAGAAATATGCATGATTCATGAATATACGTAAAAAGAAGTAAATTAGAACCAAGTGTTTTCCCACATGACATACATTACATTACATAGTATCAGTTCCCTCCATTATTCTGTACTTCCATTACCATCCCCTTTATAACCACTATCAAAATCATCGTTTATATGTTATACAAAATCGATTTCATTAAAAAAATGTTTGTGATCTAATGGGGTTGCACCGTTTAGGTCAAAATTGTCATTCTCTGATACATAATGTCAAACGGATAAACGAAAGCATGCATCCGCAGTTCGAAAATTTATGCTACATTACAGTTAAAAAGACCATTATATATAAGATTTGCTAATCTCCCCTAAAACTAAATGACAGTTCAAACTATAATTTCAAAGATGGTGTGAATACGTAAGGAAAAACTATTATGGAAGTTATCTATTTAGTTATAATACACAAACAAATTGGCCACCGTCAGTACACTATCACTCCAGCCGAGCTAAAGCTCGTGTGTCTTTTGTGTATATGCGGTTTACAAAGAAACATGATTGAAAATAAAAAAAGAATTGGTTGGAGAATGATACTAAAATTCAATGGAGTGGGACCAAATGAAAGCATCATTATTAAACGAGAAGAAAAAGACAGAATTGTTAGAGAAATGTCAAAAAAGCACAGTAATAAGTAACCCAAAAAAACAAACCCAATCAATTCTCTACTTTCATTAAAGCTTAGTAAGCAAATGTGTTATGTGTGAGTGAGATTGTGTGAGAGAAAAGAAGAAGATAAGTGAGAGAGAAAGAGAGAAAGAGAGAAAATGAAGTTCTTGTTCCAGTGTCCATGTTGCTCTTGCTTCTGCTTCATGAAACCAAAGCCGGGCAAACCAAAAGCTGTTGGAGATACAAAACCAAAGGAGGAGAAGAAGAAAGAGGTGAAGAAAGAAGAGATCAAGAAAGAGGAGAAGAAAGAAGAGAAGAAAGAAGAGAAGAAGGAAACCAAAGCAGAGAAGGCTGAGTGAAAACTCTACTTTGAGAAAATGTAATTAATTATCCCATTTTTATTATTATTTATCTGCTATTTGATGATTATGCAAGTAATAACATGTTATTTTTATGGTTTGGTAACCTTTTTAGGCAAATTATGGTTTAATCTCTTATATTATATCATTCTCTTGTTTGAATTTACTCTTATGATCAAGATGTGGAAGATTATGTTTATCGTTTCTACGTAATTTTCCTTTAATGAATTTAATTAAATCCTACTTATTTAAGTAAGTGTATGAACCAATTAAAAACTGAATCTAGTTCTTTTTGGGCTTGAGCTAAATAAAATTCACTTTTATCTTTGTTGTTCATAGAGTTTCACTGAAAAGTAAACAAGAATATCAATCAAAACATGTTTTTTTTAAGGATTATCTACATCAAGAATTTATAAGATTCTAAATATATATTTAAGTCTTGGTTTTGTTTTTTCTCTTGTTTTGAATTTTGGTTACTTTAATTTGGATCGGTTAGATTTCACTCTATCTTTTTTTTTTTGTCTAAAGATTTCACTATATCTAAAAACGCCAATTCATGATATAACAACTATGGTCTGGAAAGCGATACATGAATTCGTTTTCTTAGTGCAAATACAAAAACACTCCGATCCAATTTGTCTATGTTAGTAGTATATCAACTACCATAATAATCACCGAAAATGAATGGTGTTTCTAATAGAAAAAGGGCTTAAAACATATACTCACCAGTCACCAATGTAGTTTAATCAACAGTGTGACTATTCTTCTATACCCACATCTCAACAAGCTCGACCTTATTGGGTCTCCCTCACTAAGTGTGTCTCCTATCTTTCTCTCTCAATCACTCCATATTTTGGATCCATGTGATCGCGCGTATTCATAAAATTAGTAGGGTTTAAGATACATGTTAACTTTTTTTTTTTGGCCAAGATACATGTTAACTCAAATGTGTTTATTCACCAAAAAACTAAGGTAGTTTTCGGAAGAAAATAGTTTAACAAAAAAGAAAAGAAAAATGTGATCTCGACGTATTTAAAATCTGATATGTTTGGAGAAAACTGAAATATTGTATTTATTCAAAGCATTTTCCACACGATTTATTCAAATCACATGCCCATCTTCGTGAGCTATTCAAATTAACTTGGGCTTCGAAATTAACAATGCCCACCACATCTCACTAAAAAAATCCAGTCCCCGAAGTCCGTTCCTTACAAGTTACAAATAAGGAAGTAATAGCTAGCACCTAGCTGGCTAGTTTAGAATTCAGAAACAACAATCCGAAAGTAGAATCATATAAAGAGCTAATCACTACTATACAAGTAGACTCAATAGCTTTCATATAAATGAAATCAAACTAAAAATGGAAAACCAGCCCATTTTGTCAATAGTTTTAACAAATTTAAATCATCATTAACAAAAATACTAATAATTAAATAGATAAATCCATTAATCAAATCAATTTTTATGGGAAGTGAATTAATACGTGAGTCAAATCTCACACGTCTTCTTAACATAAATGCCTTCAATTTTATTTCACAACTTTCAAAATTATTATTACCTTACCAAACAAAATCTCTTTGATATAAAGAAAGAAAGTCTTCTGTCACTAATCTTCGTATTCCATTTTTGTAAATTTCAGAGATTTTCTTTGATTCTTCGTAATCTCATAAGTTCCTATATATATTCATTACATAACTTCACTCATTCCACAACACAAACACAAAAGACAAAACACAAAAACCCTAATTTTCAGATCTCCGAAAACCATGTCGGCGATCATGAAAAGTCTCTGTTTCTCCTTCCTTATCCTCGCTTCATTTGCAACTTTCTTCTCCGTTGCTGATGCATGGAGGTTTAACGTCGGAGGTAACGGCGCTTGGGTTACAAATCCTCAAGAAAACTACAATACTTGGGCTGAAAGAAACCGTTTCCAAGTCAATGACTCTCTCTGTAAGTTTCTCCATTTTGTTAGGGTTTTAACTTGGTCGCTTTTACTCTGATTCTAACCAAAAAAACATTCAATCTTTATGCAGATTTTAAGTACGCGAAGGGATCAGACTCTGTTCAACAAGTGATGAAAGCAGATTTTGATGGATGCAACGTTAGAAATCCGATCAAGAACTTCGAAAATGGTGAATCTGTGGTTACTCTTGATCGATCTGGTGCTTTTTATTTCATAAGCGGTAATCAAGATCACTGTCAAAAGGGACAGAAATTGATCGTCGTTGTCCTCGCCGTCAGAAATCAACCTTCGGCTCCGGCTCATTCCCCTGTTCCTTCAGTTTCTCCTACTCAACCTCCTAAATCTCATTCCCCTGTTTCTCCCGTTGCTCCAGCGTCTGCTCCTTCAAAATCTCAGCCACCTAGATCCTCTGTTTCTCCAGCACAACCACCTAAATCTTCTTCCCCTATTTCTCACACACCAGCTCTCTCACCGTCGCATGCTACATCTCACTCTCCAGCTACTCCATCTCCGTCACCAAAATCTCCCTCCCCTGTTTCTCACTCACCATCTCACTCTCCGGCACATACCCCATCTCACTCTCCGGCACATACCCCATCTCACTCTCCGGCACATGCCCCATCTCACTCCCCGGCGCATGCTCCATCTCACTCTCCGGCGCATGCTCCATCTCACTCCCCGGCGCATTCTCCATCTCACTCACCGGCGACTCCAAAATCCCCATCTCCTTCTTCTTCTCCAGCTCAGTCTCCGGCCACTCCATCTCCGATGACACCACAATCCCCATCCCCTGTTTCTTCCCCATCACCTGATCAGTCTGCTGCTCCCTCTGACCAGTCTACACCCTTGGCACCTTCTCCTTCCGAAACAACTCCGACCGCCGATAACATCACTGCGCCGGCTCCTAGTCCCAGGACAAACTCAGCAAGTGGTTTAGCCGTTACTTCGGTTATGTCTACACTATTTAGTGCGACTTTTACCTTTCTGATGTTTGCTTAAGATTAAGTGCGTTTTTGTGTTGAGTTTTAGGTGTTCTTTATTCTATTGTTGAGTTCTATTGTTCTAGTTGTACTCTTTCGGTTCTTCCTTTTGTCGTAATTTCGCATTCGTTTGTAGTTTTTTATTGTAATAAATCAGTTTGTTGTTCTAAGGTTCTTTATTTGACGTCATCGACGATTACATGATGATATGCATGAACTCGTGTGGGAGTTACAGCAACTTTGTAAAAGTGCACCAAAACGTTTTTTTAATACCGAAAACATGAACATGATCATTGCTAGTAGTAACATAATCTCCAACTTAGTAGAATTCATTATTGTTAAATAGGTCAACAAAATAAGAAGAGAAAATTTGTATTTATGGCATGGGTAATAAGTTGGTTATTTTAAGTTTGGTTTATTCAGCTCATAATTCACAAAGTTGATTATTATCTAAAGAATTATCAATATTTCGCATTCAAACAATCATGAATTTCTGTCCTTATATTGACATATTGCCTTAATTGCGGGTCATGCAAGTTTTTCAATTATAGATTACTAATATGACACATTCAATCTAATTAAAGTCCAGGTGTCGTTTTGGAAACGTCTGTCATTATCTTCTAATTATGGTGATTATAATTATTTCGTAATATCTCGAGAAGTTTCTCAATCTTTATCGTTGCGGGTCTAAAGTTCAAATGCTTATATAATTCAACGTCCAAATAAATGCGATCTACGTATTCCCATTTATGGTGTAAGAATAAAACAGTCCAAAAAATGAAAACAAGTAAAGGACTAATTGCAAATTTGCAATGTAGGATTTGAACGGACCACAATACGAGTTTATACACGACTTTGTAATAAAATGAAACACTTATTAAATTCTTTTACCTGCTCCACGTACGTGAAGGTCAACATGTGATTTCCTAAAAAAACGATAAAACCAAATGCTAAAACCTTGAAGTAACTATTGTCTATTGATAACAAGAGCTTGATATATCTAATACTTCTCAATTGAACAATACCAATTTGATAAATTCCAAAAAAATAAAAAAATTTGATAAGTTCCATTTGTCAATTAAGTTTAAGTTCTATCCAAAATGATGTCGATAGATATTTAATTAAAAAAAGGGTAAAGATCTTTCGTAATACCATAACATGAAAGACACACGTAACTTGTTGAAATGTGACGGTGAGACACGAGGAATTATAGAGAGAGTGATTGATAGGAGAAAGACGAAAACTAAGTTCAAAGCATGAAAGAAAGATCATCGTATACACGTGGCGGTACACAACGAATCTGCCAAGTGTCTGCAAAAACAACATTTCTTTTAAAACATTACAACTGATTTTGAAGTGTAATCATATTTGACACCCATCAAGATTCATATCAAAGCATATTTTCATCAAAGAAGCACAAAAAAACTCAATTCAAAATCCATTTTATATAGATTCGTTTCGACACACTTGGCAGGTTAGAAGAACCACCACTTCCTTTGCCGGCTTCCCTGTGTAATAAACATATAAATCAACATGTGATCTTAGGTTCTATTTTCAGGCAAAGAGCTTCTTGTATGATCTAATTTGGAACCTTATTTAGTGTGTAAGAGAGAATGATATCAAGTAGGCTTATTCTTGTAACCAATTCAATTGATACCTTTTGAGCTTTCTTCTGTGACTTTAACAAGATGGGTTGTGGAAGAACAGCCATGCTTGAGTCTTGGATGTAAGGTCTCACTTTCTGCTCCAACATTTCCTCCACCTACAAATCAAAAAGATAAACGGTATGCATTGGAGTCGTGAATGTGATATGAATACCGAATTGTGTAAAAAAGTTCCTTGATTAACCTTCTCTTGACGCCATTTAGCTTCCCATTGTGCATCCAAGATTTTGTCTGCGATTTCTCTTTGAGCATTGAGAAGAACTGTCTTCTCGTACAGTTTTGCCGGGTTTTTGAGATCCTCTTCACTCCAAGAGGAAATATTCAATGGGAGATTCAGTTCCTGTACATGTTCAGCAGTTAGTTCTTAACTATACCCGTGGTCTCAGGAACTGTGATGCTAAAACCAAAAAGAAGAAGAAAGCTTACACCCCAATTCTGAGGACGGGGAGGTGGATTGAGTTTCGTGACTTCAGCCTCCAGAGATTTCTTAGCCTTGTAATAAGGGACATTCTTCACTATGACGGGGTCTTCCCGAGCACGGACAGGATCAATGGAGACCAAGGCCTGTAAAACCATGACAACTATATGGTGATTGCTAAACTTCTTCAGCTAACATATTCCAATGTAGTTCCCCAGATTTGCCTAAACTTTAAAACCACAAATAGGCGATCTTACATCCTGCAAATATTCCCAGCCAGGATTGCGTTTAGCCACCAAGTCCCGAAGTTGATCATATCGCATAGATTCCTGATCACAGAAGACATAAATAGTTAAACTCTCATTGATGCTTAAAGCTGAAGTATTCAACAACAATAGTTCCTATTGAACAGAAAATTCTATGCAATACAGATCCCTGAGTACATCAGTATCCCACAAATGTCTCCAATTCCATAGCACAAACCTATCCAGATATGGAATCGAAACTATGTTGGTGTAGCAAAACCATCCCAAATGAGGATTAAGAAGATTCAACTATCAGGTAATTGTAGACTAAACCTTTTACGGTATGCATGCTTTAAGCCTCTAGAAGACCATAACCTCAAAAGTGAAGCCTGGCAAATAACTCATGCTGAAGGAGATCTACATATGTAGAAAGAGATACTAACCTCATATTGCCACCATATTTTCTTCTTGACATCTTCATCATAATCAAACCCACCCACAATCTGAGGCAAAGTGATCAACCAGAAATTTGCAATGCTGGGATCTTTCATGCTGTGAACAATGTGCTGAAATAGAAAATATGACTCATAAGACGGTAAAGATGTAGTAAACATAGCAAGCTGTTGGGTTGATAAATAGACTTTGTGGTGCTCACCTCGTACGGATAATCCATCTTCTTCAGCACATTATAGGCTTTCCATGGAGGTTCCATGATCTGCAAAATGAATCGTCAGTAAAGGTATTTAGCAAGTGATAGTTTTGTTCAAAACCAAACTACCTCTCCATGTGCATTTCATTTCTAATAACTAGTATATATACATCCCACAGGGGATTTATGTAGATGTTAAGCTGAGAAGACGTAATAGCAGACTCAAAACATACATCATCAGCTGAGATTCTGACTTGCAGCTTGTTCTTGCACTCAGTACAGCTCATCGCACCCTTCAATATCAATAGATGTTCCATCAAATTTCTAAGCATACACTGATGAAAAACAGCCTATCGCGATCACTCTTAACACAAACAAGCACCTTTTTACGTGGATATGAAATTAGCATAGTTGACAATTTGGAGATATAAACCAAATCAGTATCAAATATAGCAGTGCAAATACATTTACAGAAGCCTAGAGCATTAAGAGCGAGATTAAAAAGCTTACCGTTCCATCACAAGTTGGGCAGTCTTTTGATGGCAATGGAGCACTATGGTTGAAGGAGGAGGGAAGATGAACTAACTCAGCTCGATTCTCAACTATAGCATCTGCGACACAATCTGCTGTTGGTTTCTCTCCACTACAAGTAAAGACAGAAAGGATAAATCTTTAAATCCTTTTATCTGTTAGAATATCACTAGGATAGCTTAAGCATTGCCAAATGGAACTGTCGACATTAATATACAGAGAACACAAAGAGACCGTCAGAATAAAGTGGATCTATTCATGAAGCCTAGTAGTTTAAGCGATATAACTTGGGTTAAACAAGAGATAATCCCACCTTCTCAAGTTGTAATCTTTGATTTGGTAATGAACACTCCCTGTTCCTTTGCACATAGTGCACCGTAATGCCTGCCACCCATTACAAGTTTTGCAATCCCTGACCAACAAAAAATGTTTTCATCTCATCGGATGAACTCAAACAGTAGAACCAAAAACATAGCGAGGAAGTGTGAGAACTGAGGTTTCTCAAAAATTCTCTGACCCAGAATAAAGCATCAAATCTTGAAGCTGACCTTTGGCATATGACTTTCTTTCCCAAATCCAATGCAATGTCATAAGTTCCAAGCGTAGCAACCGCCTGCAATCAATGGAACTCCAATGATAAAAAGATTCCATATAGAACAAGTAAAACATGCATTTTCCAGTTTCCTAAACTGATTTTGATCTTACAAAACTTCGACTTAGAAATCAAGTTGACAAACTCAGACAGAAATTCAGCACAATATAGGCACACTCAAATTAAAGCTCAAAACTTTAGCAAACATTCGAAGCGTAATTTCCCCGGAAACATCAGCTACCAAAAACCCAGAAAGAAAATGATAGTTTCAAGCTAGAAACTCAGCAAAAACCAACAAAAGTTTCAACCTTTAAGACAACTACATGTCAAGTTCTAAACCCAGAACCATATAAGTTTCAGGAGAAACCAACTCACAAAAACAGAGAGATACGAAATTTTGGAGATGAACTCAGGGATGCCAAAACCACGAGGTGCAGAGCCAGCGATATCAAAGGCGAGAGTGAAAGGAGACAAGACGAGCTTGATTGGAAAATCGAGAATGTCTATAACTTGTTGTCCATAACGAGTAGAGAATTGTTTGAATTGAGCATCAGCGAACTGTGTCACGTTCTGTATTAAACGACCTGGTCCTCTCGACATTGGAGAAGATGAAGAAGATAAGAGCTTTTCTCGCTCTCTGGTATTTTTGAAGAGGAGGTTTCAAGAGTGGTTTTTACACTATTCTTATCTCGGTTTTGGATTAGACTTATTCTTTGTTACCAAACATGTACCTTCTAATTAGACTACGTGTCGTTTCTTTGTAAGAAAAACGACAAGGAGTTTAATTTGAGAAATCCCCAAATCGAGCGTCTTTTCTATATTTGCGGCGATGACGGCGAAGATACGGCGGAGGAAGCGCCGTGGTATAGAAAAAAAATATTGAAATTTGCTATGAAAGTTTTTTTTTTTTTTTATGTTTGTTCTAACTCTAAAGCAAGAAACATGCTGTACTTAAAAATGCAAACTTTACGAAACTTTGGACCTTTAGATTAAATAAAAATTAAGGGAAATTGTAAAAAGGAATCATATTCTGAAAGCAGCCAAAGGAAAGCTCGCCAGATAAACCTGCGTTTCATTCCCCTACAAAGCTCTAATCTTTCAATCTCTATACCTCTTTCTCTATCTCTGAGAATCTATGGCGGTGGCTGCAGCGGCGATGATCGGGTTGCCACAGGCGTATCTGGAAGGGAAGGAGGTGAAGGAGACGAGTTCGTTGGTTACTGAACTCTGCCGTCACTTTTATACTCAAGGTTGGGTGTCTGGCACTGGCGGTAGCATAACGATGAAAGTTCATGATGCTTCGATTCCTAAACCGGAGCAACTTATCGTCATGTCTCCTTCAGGTTCTCTACATCTTAAAGTCACTTTCTTTCTCCTTGATTCTCATTTTGATGCATCTTTGAACTGATGTATGTGTCGTTGCTCTGTTGAGTTGATGTGTTTGTTCTCGTGGACCTTTAATTTGCTATATGAGCTATGCGTAATGCGTTTATCAGTTAAAGTTTCTGTTTCTAGAGATCATCTTTGTGTATTTAAAATCACTGGTAACACTCTTTTTGTGGAGAATTGGTTTGGTCTTTCAATGCTTAGAAGCGTTCTCTTTGTGTATTTGAATCATTAGCGACTTAACAATGCAAGATGTTGAATGGAAAGGAAAATCTTGCAATGCTGATTCTATGTGTTATTTTATTTGCTTCACGGTTTACTGATTCTTGTTGTGTTTGAAGGTGTTCAAAAGGAGAGGATGCAACCTGAGGATATGTACATCTTATCTGCTAATGGATCCATCATATCTACACCCTCTCCAAAGCCATACCCAAATAAGCCTCCCAAGTGTACCGATTGTGCTCCACTTTTCATGAAGGTATGGTTTTGTCGCTTTCAAGGTAGTAATACTTGATTCTGCGTTAGGGATTTCTGTATACGTAGCTTGATTATCACTTTGCTATTGGCCTTCTTTATCTTATGGTATTTTCTTTGATGATTGTGCATTTTTTGTTTTCTCAAATTGTTGAGCAATGTTGGATTTCGTCAAAGTGTTGAGCAGCAGTTACGGATTTCAAGTTATAATGTTTTCTGTTAAGAAGGATTTTTCTTAGAGCACATGGTTATGAACGAAATATGTTAAGAGCTCGTCGCTCTTTTCTAGTGGTATTTTGTCCTTCCTCCCATTTAGCTAGTGATCTTTTACTGGAATGGCAAATACGTTGTTTGCTAATGACTGTTGGATTACAATCCAAAAAAAAGTGCAGAACAGGCGACTTTCTTTGGGGAAACGCTTGCGAAAACTCGGTTACAAGGTAAAACTTGTCCAATTTGAGCAATAATCCCCTCGTTGGATGTGTCAAGTGGGTTTCTTCGACCCATAGAATACCCACTAGGTTGCACTGGTTGAGATGGATTCAGTAGTGAAGTGTTAGAACTAAACACAATGGGCTCAGAAAAATGAATTGATATTTAGAGCGTATTGATGTTTACACAAACACTCTTGAAAATGGAGTTTTGGTTGTAACTTCTCTTTACTTATTAAAGAACCACCTTAGACTATCAAATATATCTTTCCTGGGTTCAGTTGATCAGTGAGGTTGCATGATCATTGCTTGTAATGTGTAAACTTATATATGATTTGCATGTATGTTAAGACAATCTCTTTTTCCTTCAGTGAGTTGTGTTTCGACAAGTTGTATGTGGGTTGTTTTAATGCCAAATTGACTTGCTTTGTTTGTATGATTTCCCTTCTCATTTTATAGATGTCCAATCTCTAATAACATTGAGATAGTGACGTTATCAATAAGTTTCATAGCAAAACCTTGTTGTGGTGCAGGCATATGAGATGCGAAATGCTGGAGCTGTTATTCACAGTCATGGCATGGAATCTTGTCTTGTGACGATGCTGAATCCGCAAGCCAAAGAATTCCGTGTAAGCTGTAATGCTTATTTGGTAGACAATTCCAGGTTCCCCAGTAGAGTTAGGACTTTGCATTTTAATGTTTCTTCCTGTCCGACATTTCATAGATAACTCACATGGAGATGATAAAAGGGATTCAAGGTCACGGATACTATGATGAACTTGTTGTCCCAATCATAGAGAACACAGCATATGAGAATGAACTAACAGATTCACTTACCAAAGCTGTAAGTCTAATTGTTCTGAGGAAGCTTGAATTGAATATATGCAACAAAATAATGGTTTTAATTAGTTTTGACATATTTCACTCTCATTTGCAGATAGAAGCCTATCCAAAAGCAACAGCAGTGTTGGTACGCAATCACGGAGTTTACATTTGGGGTGATTCTTGGATCCATGCTAAGACACAGGTTTGTGCAAGTTACTTCAATATTTGGTTGAAAGTTGAGAAACCAACAATAAGTTCTACGCCATTTTCTTATGTTATGTTCATATATTTGTTTGTTTCTATTTATAAACTTTAACTATCACTTCCAGGCTGAATGTTACCATTATCTGTTCGATGCTGCCATTAAGCTTCATCAACTGGGTCTGGATGCTGCTACCCCAGACCACGGGCCTATCCGGAGAACCATACATTCACAGATCAAGGATTCACAATACGAAAGAGAATGGCCTCGGGTAAAAAGTGACTGTTGTCTCTTGTCATATATCTCTAGAAGTCTAAATTTACTTATAACCTATTTGGTTGCATGCAGCGATGGATTGTCCTCGACATTGAAGGAACAACTACGCCCATTACTTTCGTCACAGATGTTCTCTTTCCTTATGCTCGTGAAAACGTTGGAAAGCACCTGAATTTGACATATCACACAGCAGAAACCCAAGAGGATATTAAGTTGTTGCGGGCTCAAGTAAGAACAAATTAATTTCCTCTGTCTAATCATCTCTTCTCATAAACAAGTGACTAAAGTTCATCATCTCTGGAATTTGTTGCAGGTTGAGGAAGACTTGAGAGAGGGTGTAACCGGCGCTGTTCCTATCCCTCATGCTGATGAAGGAAAAGAAAAGGTGATTGCCGCTATGGTCTCAAACGTAGAGGCAATGATAAGAGCTGATAGAAAGATCACTGCTTTAAAGGAATTGCAGGTGAGCAAAAAAAAAAACACCCCGCCTTTATTTTTATTGTTCACTTCAATAGTGTGTGAGAAATGCCATATGAACTTTTGTATGCAGGGTCACATATGGCGAACAGGTTTTGAGTGTGATGAACTGAAAGCTATTGTTTTTGAGGATGTAGCAGATGCTTTAGAGAAATGGCATTCTTCAGGAATTAAGGTATGTTCATGTAGCTTTTAAAGAAATGACATTTTTTTCACAGGTCTAATGGTTTTCATGCGAATAGGTTTACATATATTCTAGCGGTAGTCGATTAGCGCAAAAGCTTCTCTTTGGGAACACAGACTATGGAGATCTGAGAAAGTATATATCTGGCTTTTTCGACACTACAATCGGGTATATAAAAAGATCTTTCTGTCTCTTTCTTTTTCAATAGAGTATGATCCAACTACAAATCTCACACGATTCTTTGCTGCAGAAACAAGAAAGAAAGTAGAAGTTACAAGGAGATAAAAGAAACATTGGGAGTGGATGATCCTGCAGAGATAATGTTTGTGACAGATGTTTATCAAGAAGCCGTAGCTGCAAAAGCCGCAGGTAAACAACACACACAAAACTCTATTTACTTCAAATAACTGATAAGAGAAAACTGAGTTTGTTTCTCAATTCTGGTTGTAAGGTCTGGAGGCGATTATATCGATTCGACCTGGAAACGCTCCATTACCGGAAAATCATGGGTTCAAGACTGTCACATCATTCTCCCAAATCTAGAGTTTCCTCTATGTATCTTCTTTTTCTTATGGAGTTGCAATTGATTTGATCACATTTACCAAATAAAAAAACAAACTTGATGAGAAAAAAAGCTGTTTACTAGTGATGATATCAGTGAAGTTTGAAAAAGTTTGTGCTGAAAGAAGCCCATCTAGTCTCTTAAGGCCCTTGATCCAGTATCTGTCCAATAAGTGTCAAAATCTTCTCTAGAAAAGCCCAACTGCTTAATCTTGTATCTTAACAATTATTTAAACTAAAATTTTGAAACATGACATGTGGCTGCTTTTTTCATTCATAAAAACCTCTTAACTAAGAAGCAAATCTTAGTTTTTAATTTGTTTTGATTTATTTTTCAGAATTTAATTCTAAGATACTAGCCTAAGATATATTTAAGATACACCAATAGAGGTGCTCTTAACTATATAGATAATAATCGTGTGATAATCTTCAAAATCCTAGCCTGATTAGGTTAGTAGAAACAAATGGTGAAGACAGAAATTTGTGGCAAAGGGTCGAGTCAAGGATCAGAGGAAGAGAGGCTAAGCCAATTACCTGATCATTTGATATGTGTCATTCTGTCTCATCTTTCTACCAAGGATGCTGTAAGAACAAGCATCTTATCCACAAGATGGAGAAATCTTTGGCAATTGGTTCCTGTATTGGATTTCGACTCCCGAGAGTTACGGTCGTTCAGTGAGTTTGTGAGTTTTGCTGGCAGTTTTTTTTATTTACACAAAGACTCATATATACAGAAACTACGTGTATGTATTTATGATCTTGCTGGTAACTATTATCTCACCTCATGGATAGATCTTGTGACTAGGCATAGGATTCAGCATATTGATATTAGTGTTTTTACCTGTTCTGGCTTCGGTGTCATACCACTAAGCTTGTATACTTGTGATACACTCGTACACTTAAAACTCTCTCGAGTCACCATGGTTAACGTCGAGTTTGTTTCCTTGCCTTGCCTGAAGATTCTGGACTTAGATTTTGTTAATTTTACCAATGAGACCACGTTGGATAAAATTATCTCATGCTCCCCAGTTCTAGAAGAGTTAACCATTGTCAAATCTTCTGAAGATAATGTAAAGATTATACAAGTACGCTCTCAGACACTAAAGAGAGTCGAAATACATCGGCGGTTTGATCGACATAATGGACTTGTTATCGATACTCCTCTACTCCAGTTTTTGAGTATTAAAGCTCACTCAATAAAGAGCATTGAATTCATCAATCTAGGTTTCACTACCAAGGTAGATATTGACGTCAACTTGCTTGATCCAAACGACTTATCCAATAGAAGCATGACGCGTGATTTCTTCACCACTATTTCAAGGGTCAGGTCTCTAGTCATTAGACATGGTACTATCAAGGTATACATGTGACAAATATATGTGAGTATCAAAATCTTTTTTCTATAAAATATATATTATCTCTTAACATTCTTTATTTTTACTTTTTACCAGGACATCTTTCATTACATGGAATTAGAACCTTTGCAACAATTTTGTTACCTGTCCGAATTGAGTGCTGTTTGTTCTATTTCTAATCTGGAAATGCTGCTAAATCTTCTTAAGAGCTGCCCGAAACTAGAATCTCTCAGCTTGGTGATGAATTGCTTGACCCTCTCTAATAGTAAAGCAATTTTTAGTGAAGCTTCTCTATTACTAACTTGTTTTCTTGTATTTTTTTTCGTTTTCTTAGAAATTGGTTGACTATGAAAAGAATAAAAAAGAAGAGGTGATGTCTTCGACAGTACCACCACCGTGTTTGGTATCGTCGCTCAAGTTTGTTAAATTGGAAAGTCAGCTCTTGGGATGTGGAACAGAACTGAAAGTAGCTAGGTACTTCTTGGAGAATTCAACAATTCTGGAGAAATTGACTCTAAAGATTGATTATATGTATAAGGATGAGGCAAATGTAAACCACATTCGCCAGACACTCCATGCAGTACCAAGATGCTCTAGTACTTGTGAAGTTGTTATACATTCTCTACTTTACTAAGAATATTATTGTTGAAGAAACCAACATGTGAAGTTATTATTTATGGTCATTAGCCTTTAACTATATGCATAGTCTTGCTTATGTTTCTTGATACATTCATTAATTGACTATTTTTTTTTATATAAATTATTTATATCTATTGATTTGAATAATCTTGAGAAAAAATAAGCCAAAGAAAAAGTATTGGCAACATTGGTTCCAAGTTAAATGTATATAAGTTATATATACAAAATGATAAACATCAACTTGGTCTTCAGTGTATATATAAAAAACATTATAAGTTCGGCCGCATATATGAAAATTATTTTATGCAAGTTTCGGAAATTTCAGAAAATGTGAATAGGAAAGTTGTGGGCAAATTGAAGTGGAAGTTGCTTGTAATGTGAAGCAAAGATGATTCGACTTTTGCTTGGTTTTCAACTCTCATCATAACGGACTACTTATTTCGTCTTTTACTTTTACACTCTTTCTCTCCACTTTTCTCTTTTTTTTAAAAATTTTCATTCAAAGATTATTTTTTTGTCCTTTCAAGTCAAAAAGACAAAGCAACAGAAGAACAGTATTAACGTATATCTATTTCTTTAAGAAAAGAAAAATAGAATGAAGAAGAGAAAGTCAAAGAAATTTTAGTAAAAGACCAAACGTGCCTCCATGATGACTCCATCAAATTCTAAGTCATCATATACCGAAATGGTCCAATACTACGTGTCGAACCTGGTCAGAAATTTCTTTCACGAGTCTTTCTATTTCAAATTGTCTCTTTGAATTTTCTTTTTTTCTTTTGATAAATGTCTTTATGAAACTTTCTAGTATTATTAAGAAATATTAAATATTTTTACAAGTCCAACTTCCAATAGATACTTATTGACAATGACCATTGCATTCAATCCACTCATGTTTTCCAATCCAATAGAGACTTTCATAGATTATATTTTTAAAGTAAGAACTCTATGTATTTCTTTGTTTCATCAAAATAGGTTTTTACTTTTTTGGAAATTTAAGTCTATATCATAAATTCGAGCATAGACATAAATCGATTCTCTACATTGATCTCGATATTGAGTGGCACACGTTGAAGTAACAATCGTAAGAGCAAAACTATAAACGAACTTTTGGAAAAACAAAAAGGACAATGAGTATTATAAATATGAGTATCATCATGAATATATATACTTATGCCTCCCAATTACATATATTGCAATTAATTTTTGAGATTGAAAGTGAAAAAAACCGCACAAAATTTACAGTCACTCCATAACTATGATCAAACTTATAGATATCTTAGTTATAGCTAAACAAAATCCGGAGATAGATATAATTTAATATCATGTATAAAATCACTCATGGATATCGTCGGGATTAAGAGTTCCTCGCCGGAGAAGCAACCGGAAAAAGAGGAAGAAGCAGTGGCTGAGAGTCTCTAGGAGTTGAGACTGGAGATGGATGAAGATAAAAGCCCTTATCAGCAATGGCTTTGTCTTCTTCCGATGAGTTCCCTAATGACAAAGGTGATGACTTGTTGAAGGGGTCATCGTTGCTTCTCAGTGGCGTCACGGGACTGTTTAGCCCTAGCTTCGGAAAATCCAGCATGCTTGGAGACAGAAGAATATTTTCTGATGATGAACTGTTTCTTGGAGAGAATCTCGGGCTTTGATGATGACTGCTGTTTCCTCCTGTGAACATCAATCTCTGAGAGTTTTGAAGCCTTAACGTATTGATCATTAGGTCATTCTTAGCGAACATGTTGTTGTTGTTTTGTCTTCTCTCGTAAAGCTTGAAGCTGTTGGTTTTCTTGATGGGTGGAATCGAGAAACTTGATCCCTTGTTGTTGTTGTTCACCGGAGAAGGAGCTTCGTGGTGTTTTCCGGTGGTGGTATCGGTGGATGAGCCGGTAAGCATCTGAACGACTTGTTTGAAAGTAGAAGTGTCTGCTTGAACAAATGTTGTTGGATAAGGATTTGAGAGATGTTGATGCTGGTCATGATGATGAGGAGATATTATCTGAGGCTGAAACCTAGGAGATGAGATCATAGGAGGTGGGTTTTGCATTTGTTCTGGTTTTGAAGACATGGATGATGTTGAAACTTCCATTAATGAGAGATGTCTTCGTGTTGTGTTGATGTGTATAAGAGGGAAAGAGAGAGAGAGAATGATTGAAGAGAAGAAGAAGAGTGGAAGTTGCTGATGTGAATAATGTGTAATGTTGTTTAGTTTTGTCGTGCGACGACAATTAAAAAGACTTTAAAAAGTGAGGTGTCATGGACCCATCTCTCATTCTCTTTCTTTCTCTTAAAAAACTTTGGAAATTAAAAACATAATTTTGTTAGATTCGTGTTCCGTAGACTATGTACATTATACTATACATCTACGTCTAACATCATCATCATTTCTCTTATACGAATCAACAAGTGTTTGAATAGCTGCCAAGATTTTTTTCTTCTTCTGGATAATTGGGTTAAGGGGCTTATTTATTCCATACGACATTTTATATCAGAAGACAATACCGTGTAAGAAAAAAAAAATTGGCTTGAAATAATGATTTTTCGTCACAAGAATGTCTAAGCCAAAATTTACAATGTTTACCATCAACAACGTATAAAATATACAAATGACTCTTAAATGATGGATTATAGTATTTATACATATCGATGTCCATCATTATTTTTTTCTAATCAACCTACATAACTAAGACCATTACGGTGAACTAATTAAACTTTGATATCAAGAGTTTGATATTGATACATATAAAAGTTTACTCTTGATACTTATCGAACTAATTAAACTTTTTTTGATACTCTTGCTATTGAAGTAGAAAATTACATACATACCTATTTTTGGATATCCATTAAGAATCGTATATTAAAGAACATCAAATCAGGTTTCTAATTAAAACTATAGTGATATACACTGTTTATCTGGAATTTGATGACGCCCATATCCATGAACCATGATATTAGAATAATTTCTATAGGTCGAAGAACAATTATTGAGAATTTTCCTGTAGAATCTATACTCATAGACTCAATGTTAACAATGCTGATGTTCTTAAATTTTTGGCATGCTCTTTTGTTCCTTTTTATCAAATTCGTCTGTTCTCCTCACATGTTTAATTGTTTAATCTAAAGCAATTTGTAATTACCGTTTATGTTGACACACGTTATAAAATTATTACGCTCTACAATAAAAAAAATAAATTGATTTTTGTTTGTCTACAATAACGGATAAGATTTAAATGTCTATGATTTATGTCCCCACATGAGATTTTGATATATTTTCTGTCTTGCAAATATTCATGGTAGCAAATGATAACTCAAATACATGAACTTGTAATATTTGGACCTATTTCATATAAAATATTAAAAATATTCATTAGGAACTTAACATTGTATCTAGAAAGAAAAAGCAAAAACTACCTTCCAATTACCAATTTATGTACGATCAATTTCAGAGTATAAAATAATGGAAACTGTAATTTTCTAATTTCTATATATATAAACACATTTATACTAGTAATGGAAACTGAAATGAAGTCATTTTCACTAAGAAATTTAAATATATGTTTTTTTAGGGATGAGAAGAAATGACTATTAATCTCTCTTTATATAAAATTGATATTATCTACAACAACCCACACTTCTGCCACAACTAAATACCAATTATGGTGACATTGGTGAGAATGTAGCAACGGTTGTGGTGGTGATGGTGGTGGTGACATAACACTGGTGGTGGTGACATAACACTGGTGTAATTTTTTTTTTGTCTTTAACTCAAAACATATTCACTATTCTTTGAATTTAGAATATGATACGGTTGCGACACTAATACAAATATGTAAGTTACATAATCCCATTTTCTAGTAGTACATTATGTTGCATTAAGATTTCAAGTTTTTGTATTATGTCCAAGGTTAGTTTGTAGTATCTATCATATTAAGGGGTATTTTGCATTTTCTTGTATCTATCCTTCTTGAATTATTTTGTACTTCTAAAGATTTCAACTTATAGGCACCCACTTGTTTTCTTACCTAAAAAGGAATATTAATATCAATATCGGTTAGTTATAGCGTGTATGAATAAGCATAAAGAAATTTTTGACAAGACGTTGTACTCAATGATTTATATTTCAATTTGTATGAGAGTAATATGTATAGCATAAAGGTCAAATTTTGAAAAGATGTTGTACTAAAAGTTTTTATTAATATCAAGCTACCAATAGAAAATGCAGTACAAATATTCTCTAACATAATTAAAAATAAAAATATTGAACTTATATATCTTAGTGCGAATAGGTTCTCCTTTATTGAGAGTTTACTACTAACAACAACATTTACACAAATCAGTGTGAGCACATGAGGAAACAAGATTAAAATGGAGATAGTATCCAATTCTGTTTTTTTTGTTCTTTAAATTATTTTAGTATTAATGGAAAAACAACAAAAACTAAGAAGCCAAAAAAAGAAAAAAAGAATACGATAAAGGTAAAAATTGTGGGGACTCGAATTCCAATTGGTGTAAAAATGTCGTCCCTCCATGAGGGATCAAATTCTTTCAAACTTCAAATCATTAGTGTCTTCTAGAACCCAAGTGGTTAAAGATTCCCTCTTATTGCATAAACATGCAAAGCGAGCATATTATATGTCGATCTTATTATATAAAAAAAACTTAATGGCAACTAATTCTTCACGAAATAAAACTACTTATAAGACCTATTATCGGTAAATAGTAATATACATATCACAATGATCAAAAGTGCATGCACCAGATGATATTCGTATCGTACTCGACATTTACATGCATATATATATACACACATACATGAGTATGAAAAACGGAATAATAAAACAAAACAATCAGTTGCTTCACAACAATGTGTGTTCTTTTTTTCCTCTGAAATGATAGGTTCCACCATTTTCACTATTTAACATGTCACTAATCGAAACTATAATCCAACTTGTCTAGTCATGGTAACAAAGAGAATAAATTTAGCCGCAATCATTGCTTATATAAAATAAAAAATTTAAGCTATAGTTTCATGTAATCATGTCATTTATTTAAATATTATAGAAATAACTGCATGGCTACAAATTATCAATAGACAAGAGTCAAAAACTCTTAGATATATAGATATATAGAAAAAAAACATAGAAAAGCAAAAGTAATTGCCTAAATGGCTTCGATCGAAATCCATATTCTTGGATTTAGATAGACATATCTATCTAATTATTTTTCTGGTAGAATAAAAACGAAAACTGAAAACATAAATTATTATTAGAACGTGCTTCTCATTTGCTGATGCCGGTCTTTTCCTTAATGGTCTCACTCGCACCTTGTGCCTTCTGCTTCAGCTGCTGTCCACCCTATATTTTGTTTTTCCAAATTATTAAATTTTCTGAATTCTCAAATTATTTCACAAAAATATACTATTAAAGAATAAGAAAAGAAAATAAACCTCTTGGATAGATTCCTTAGCAGATTGGGCAGCATTGGAGGCCTTGTCTATCAAGTTGCTTGCCTTCTCCTATAACAAATTTTAGTTACCTTCTAATGAATACTCCATTAACTCAAAAATAACAATGGATATTAAAGTTTCTAAAAAACGATCGTTTAACAAAACCTGAGTTTGGCCTTTAGCTTGGCCAGCGTTGAAGCTCATGCTCTGACTGTTGTTAGACATTTTCTAATCTTCTCTTCGGAAAAAAGTTACTTTGATTTTAGAGAACTGTTTAGCTTTTGTAATTATGAGTTGTGTGATGAAAGAGCATTATGGGTAGATGTTTATATACTTGTGGGGAACCTTGTAGTTACGTACACGTGGAATTTTGTGATTGGGTGTCAGTTTAGTATTTGAAACGTGACGTTGTTAGATTAGTACTCTCCGGTTGAATAGGGAGGTTTTGACCACGAGACAAGCAAATTCCGTTGTAGACTAGTTCCAAATGTGCTAATATTAGCATCTTCACTTCTTGTAATTCTTTTTGCTTTTAGGAAAATGATTTTCTTTGAATCGACATCTACTATATTATGTAAGAATACTTAGTTTTGATGTTTTCTAACGATTAGGGTGCGGTCGATTTTGTTCACCTAGTCTCTACAATTGATGTTTTGCTAATATGTTTACCTAAATATAACTTTAATGAAACTGGCTAATTGAACGAACATGTTCTTGCATGGCCACCATAACAAATAAAAAAAACAGTAGACATAGTGTGTTGAAGAGAAAAGAAAGACCTAATGTTGGATGTATATCAAATCTTGGGGTCAGCTAATCAAATCTATGTAACACTATATTGAGATATGACTCTATAAAATGGCACAAAGTATGAAAGTTGAAACCTATCCTCATATTTAGCATCACTCCTCTAATATTATTTTTTCAAACAAGAACAATGGCAAACCATCTCCAAGTCCCCTTAACCAAACCGGATCGAGTTAAAGAAGAACAAGAGGTTGAAGAAGAGGCAAGATTGCTAGCGAGAAGGCTCGCGAATGCAGCCGCATCACCTATGGTTCTCAAAGCCGCCTTGGAGCTCGGCGTGATCGACACCATCACCACAGTAGGAGGTGGCGATTTGTGGCTCTCACCTTCTGAAATAGCACTAAGACTCCCAACCAAACCATGCAACCTGGAAGCTCCGGCTTTGCTAGACCGTATGCTTCGATTTCTCGTCAGCCATTCGGTCTTAAAATGCCGTACTGTAATAGAAGAGAACGGTCAAACCGGAAAAGTTGAGAGGGTATATGCAGCTGAACCGGTCTGCAAATATCTCTTGAACAAAAGTGACGACGTCTCGGGTTCTTTTGCATCGCTCTTTATGCTTGACCTCAGCGACGTATTTATCAAGACATGGTACTTATTTGCATATAACACAAAAACAATACTGTAGTTAACTCTTCAAATACATTAAACCGGTTATTGATAGAGAACATGAATCAAAGAATCCTTGTTGGTTTAAGAATCCACGATTTCACCATACTATTGCATCTACTCCATATGCGGAAACTCAAATCATCCTCAGAAGGTCTCAATAACGATCCATCAACTAAACCTAGCTTGTTCTTTGCATCTAAGCTAATCTTCATCGCAATCGACCAACTGTTGTAATTAGTTCCATCAAGAATATGAGATACAATTGTTAAACCTGGATGATCCGATGAATGGAGAACCAATGGATTGTCGAACGAATCAGTGTTCTTCAACATCGATCCACGGACCTCAGAAGCTTCGAATCTTCGATTGAGTTGTTGTTGAGCTCTCGCAACTTCAAGATCTTCAGCGATCATCGAGTTTCGAGTAGATCTAGCAACAGAACCACCATCGTCAGGAGTAACATTGAGATTCTTCATTTTCCCACCTTTCTTCACCATTTTCACCAAAATCGAATGCGCGGAAGAACAATCGACACCAAGAGGAGTGAATAATCGAAGAAACTGAGCAAGAATTGAAGATTGAAGATGAAATCAACTGGAAAAACGCAAAAAATGCTCTGATACCATGATAGAGAACATGAATCAAAGAGATTTGTGAATCGTTTTCTATCTTTCTCAAATAACAGAATGTACATGTATGAAGTTTATATACTCTACTCTAAACCGAATAAACCAATTACATAGTAAGTTAACCGGCTAAACCGGACTATCTATATACACACTCTATTAGTTATCATTAACCATCTCACTAATTAAACCTTAATGTTTACGTTTGTACACGAAGTGACCATTTAATGATTTTTTTTGTTTCATAGGACACATCTCGAAGATGTGATATTAGAAGGAAGAGATGCATTTAGTTCTGCCCATGGGATGAAACTATTCGAATACATCCAAGCCGATGAGCGATTTGGTAAAGTGTTTAACCGGGCTATGTTGGAATCTTCCACCATGGTTACGGAGAAGGTTCTTAAATTTTATGAAGGATTCAAAGATGTGAAGACTTTGGTGGATGTAGGGGGAGGACTTGGCAACACACTAGGTCTCATCACTTCCAAGTATCCTCATCTTATTGGTATCAATTTCGATTTAGCTCCGGTGTTAGCCAATGCTCATTCTTATCCCGGTATGAACCATGCGATAATTTTTTTTTTTTTTTGAATGTAATGTTAAATTATTATATTAAATTATTAACACAATAATACAATATGTATTTTAAAAATAGAAAATCAGCAATTTTTTATAAAAGCCAATAGACGGTTATCAAAACTAATAGTTTCATTTCATTATATGATTGAAGTATTTTTTTTTATTTTTTATTTTGTGAATGTAATGATCTTTTTCATACTTTATGGATAATGATGGTGCTAATAGTAAAACATGACATCCATACGTTTCATTAAACTTACGACGGTTTTAATTTTACTACTGGTTTCAGGTGTGAACCATGTGGCTGGTGATATGTTCATCAAGATTCCAAAGGGGGATGCCATTTTCATGAAGGTAAGTTCTATATTTATCTCAACCAATAAATAAAATAAAATGGAATATCAAAGCTATATATTAAATCATCATAACCTCGTATCATAACAGTGGATACTACATGATTGGACGGACGAACAATGCGTAGCAATTCTTAAAAACTGTTGGAAAAGTCTCGAAGAAAATGGAAAACTGATAATAGTGGAAATGGTTACACCGGTGGAAGCAAAGAGCGGAGATATATGTTCTAACATTGTGTTTGGTATGGACATGACAATGTTAACACAATGTTCAGGTGGTAAAGAGAGAGATCTCTATGAGTTTGAAAATTTAGCATATGCATCGGGTTTTTCTCGTTGTGCAATCGTATGCGCTGTTTATCCATTTTCCGTCATCGAAATCTACAAATAGATTCATTCAACATATGCCATTTTACGATATTTACACAACCCGTTTCTTCTTCTATTTGGGATGTAATGTTTGTGATTATCATTTGTGTGTGGTCGATCTTTTGTAATATTTTCGTGTGATGTTCTTACCGTTGTAATGATATATGTGTCTACATGGTGTAATGTTTTTTATCAGTGTGAAATTGGTCTTGGTTGTAATTTGTGACATTTATGTTTCACCAATTTTCATAACTTGACCTGACCTCTTGGCGAATAATGATATCCAAGCAAGCAAAAAAGTAGTATCTTAGGGCTCTAGGACATAAAATTTTGGTTTCTCTTATCCTAATGTTACAAAAGTTCGATTCTTGGAACACAATCGAGAAGATATTGTAGCTTAACAAAAAGCTACACATCACATGGGAACATCCGGATCCAACCTTCTCTGTATAGCAGCTGCACCCTGTGTGTATCAAGAGTAATCCGAAAACGTTACGTTAACAATGGAGTTAGAATACGGAACAGAGGATTCATCCAAAGCACAGAAAAAATAGTTTTTTTTTTGTATCATACCTCCATGTCCCCAATCTTGTATAAGTACACCATTTCTTCCTTTAGCCGAGCTTGCTCTTTCATAGCTTGCGCCTGCCATTGGGTTTATAAACACATAAGTATTTGTGCAACTAAGTAGATTAATGGCAAAGGGAGCATGAAAATTCAAGAAAGACACTAACCATTCCACCTTCCATTGATCGCTTTAGAGCTAACACTTCTTCTTCCTTCTGCCTTTCACGTAATTCCTGCATCTCCAGTCTAAAACAAGCACAAAAGACATGCCTTCTAAGCAACCCATCCAATGGTATGACTATATTATATTGACTGCTAATATAAAGTAAGAATCTTTGGTTACCGGCGTTGTTCCTCATCATTGAACACAGTACGTTCACTAATCCCAGCTTTCTTCAAACCCTTTTTCATCTCTTTTTCCAACTTAAGTCTATAGTAACCATCAATGTCATAGTATCTGCAAGAAAATTTTATCTTTGATTCACAACTAATCTCAACCATAAGCATTCACCAAAACTAATAAATTCACACAAGAAAGAAGCTTACTTTTTCGAGGTAAATGTACCAGTATTATGATCCTCCATAAAACTGTGAAAACAAAAACCAATTGCACACAACCTTTGATCAGAAACCAAAAGAGCTTCATATGAACACAAGATACATCAGAACATAAATCACAGTACATACTCTTTAAACATTTTCTTCTCTTCCCAAGGTGGCAAGCTTTCCAAATTAACCTATTAGAGCCAAACAGATACCCAAAATCAATTCTATAACTCTAATCAGCTTAAGTTCTGAATTCAATTAGCATCATATAAGACTTTAGAGCGTATAGATAAAGTTACCTTCTTTACTTCAAGCAACCATGCTGTGAACTCTGGACGTTTATTCCTACACATAAGCAAAGCAACAACTTCAATATCTAATCTATACACAATCCATTGCAGTACTAAAATCACAAGTAGGAGCTTAAGAACTTCCAAAAGACAGAAACTTTACCACATATCAGTTTCTCTGATGATTCCATACTTGCCCCATGATTCAGTAACAGCTCCTTTCTTCACTTTCTCAGACTTCTTCTTCTTCTTCTCCTTCCTCTTCTTATCTCCATCTTTATCAGACTTGTTCCTCTTCTTCTTATCTTTCTCTCTTCTCCTTCTCTTCCTCTCTTTCTCTTCCTCTTCCCTCTCCTTTCTCTTCCTCTTCCTCCTTCTTCTCTCATCTTCACTCTCACTCTCCTCAGAATCAGAATATTCCGACTCCGATTCTGATTCGGAATCTGAGCTACTACTCGAATAATCACGACGTCTTCTCCTACTCCTAGATGATTTCCGATCTGATTTCCTCTTCCCTCTATCCTTTCTACTTCTACGTCTCTCTTCCTTCTCCGATTCGCTTCCACTTTCCAAACCAGATTCAGAGCCGGAATCGTTGCCGTCTTTTGTTCTCCTCTTCGATTCACGGCGGCGACTCACATCTTTCTCTTCGCCGGAATCCTTTCCAGAACCACTCGGTTTCTCCCGGGATGATTTTCTTCTGATATCTCTATCTTCAACCTCTCGTTTTGTGTTCTCCGGCGGAGCACCGTCGCGGTCACTTCCCATCTCCGCTAAATCACCGGCGAGAGCTTAACTAAACTAGGCCGTGATAAAAAAAACAAAAGCCTCGCGAAACTGCGAATAATAATATTAATTTAAATTTAATTGGGCCGTAAGAATATTGTGGTTTAGAAAGCCCATTAGTTATGACTAGTAGGCCTGTTCATTTGCAGGTGAAGATCGGGTAACTCATCAGTAAATATATATGTTACTGTTGATGTTTATTTGTTTCTTTTTATACAAGTCATAGTTAGATAGTTCTTAATCTAATTCTTTTATTTGCTATATGTTTACATGTCAGATGATTATAGTTATCTATACTTTTTTTGAAGTGTTATTACTTTTATCGTTACTTTCTTTTTTTGTTTTTTTTTTAATTTTTATTTTGGTTTATATTTGATAATTTTTTAAAGAACTATCTCAAAAATATTATTGAATAAAGATGTATAAGGCGAAATTCATATTATATTTTATTTATATTAATAAACAGGAATTTGGGACATGCTCCAAAGTTTCCCATAAACAATTAAAATTAATCTTTTCTTACAATTTTATATTTCCTACATATTTATCAACTTAAAGTTTATACCTATAAATTGGATGAAGAATGATCATCATCATTTAGGAGTATAAGAAAAATCATTCCCTTCCTCTATAGTATACACTATCGTTCGATTTGATCCTCCGCTGTAACAAAATCCACAAACTCAAAATCGAATCTTTTTAAACGACCGATGAAATCAAATTCAAGAAAATAGTGAGAGTTACATGAAAAAGAGGAAGGATTGTGACATATTTTTTTTATTAATAATTTTTTTAATAGATGACATATTTTTATTTGCTAGAATAAAAAGGGATGAATAAAAATTTTCTCTATAAGTTTTTGGAAATCATTCACTTGTACAGCAGAGCCTTTAGTCATAGTTATCTGAATAACAGAGTAAATAAATTCAAAACTTGAACGTCAATTTTTTTTCAGCAACATTTTCGTTAGTTACTGGATTTTTTCAAAAATGTTTGTTCATGTTTTGCTTATGTTTTCCTCAAAATTGATAAAAAAATTTACTTTTTTCTTTATTTTTGTTTTGCTAATATCTGATATATTTCTTGGACAATACGTCTAAAATTATATATATAACACGTGAATGTGAAAGTGAAAACATAAACACATGAGATCACGACCTTATAAACACAATCAGACTAGGCGGGGATTTTTAGAACGGAGACTACAATAATGCTACTTATTGAGAAAAAAAAAAAACTGGGCCACATGTTCCGAACATACATACAAAAAAAAAAAGAACTTCGTCTTCCTTGAGAATATTCATTATTTTCAGAAGAAGAAGAAGAAAAAAAAAATGATGTCGATCGTCGGCTATGAGTTTCGTCCCAGAGAAGAAAGAGGAACTCCTAGGATTTTACCTAAGAAACAAGTTGCTAGGAAATTCATGCCTAGTAGAAGCTATAGGGGATTTAAACATTTATCAATTCGACCCTTGGGAGCTACCTTGTAAGTGATATATATAAAAACATTTATCATTGTACTCACTATAATGCTGCTTATGAAATAAACCGCAACTTTATAAAGGTTTTAATTACTAAAATTACATGGAGAAATCTATAAAAGTATAGTAGTAGCTAGTTCATCACACGAATATTCAGACCCTTTATTAGGACAGACGTACGCGTAAAGTTCATATTTCTGCCATAATTCATATTTTCTTCTTTTTATTTTCTTTGTTTTATTTTTATTTTCTCAAATCTATGGTTAATTAAAAAAATAATCTAACTTTAGAAGTTACGCGCTTTCTACTTAGAGGTGTCTTTAGGAAAGAATCTCGAAGCTTCGTTTCTTTGCAAATTCCTTTCTTTTTTTTTTGTACATAAAATTTCCAATAAAACTGAAGGAAGACAAAAATCAAACAAGAAATAGACTTAACTATCCCAATTTCAGCCTATCAATTAAAAGATAATTTCTATGGCGGTTTACTCTAATCATGCTCATTCATGCTCTCTTTGGTCTATTAATTAGTGTAATGGTTGTGATTACTAAATCAGCCACTCTTTCTCTTTTACACCAATGTTCTAGAATATTCTACTCAAATTACTCAGCTAGCCAACCTCTGTTACTACATAAAATGTGTACTAAAGTCTATTATACCTACAGAAAATGTGTGCTAACTTCTAAGAAAAAAGAAAATAAACATGTACTATAATAATACATACATACATATATCAATTTTGTGATATGAAAAAACATGTACGTACTATAATATGTTACAATCATGCTTTTTATTTCAACATGAAGAAATATTAACTAGCGTTACTTAATTATTAATTAATGTTCATATATCTGTGTTATGTCTGGCTAGCCTAGTAAGATTACGCATTTGTAATGTCTATATTCGTTTTGAGAAGGGACGAGAAAGTGTTGGTTATCGCATCGAAAATGGATCGGAATGTTAGTTTATGTGTGCTATTGCATATATATGCGATAACCAACACTTTCTCGTCCCTTCTCAAAACACATTGATTTTTAACATTTGAATGTTCCTTGCCCGTATCCAGACGATTGCACATGCATATATATGGTTATTTACACGATTTTGTTGTTGTTAATTTGATTGATAAATGCATATTTATGGTTATGCATGGTATTGTTTATGTGGCATGATACGGATTCGATATGGATATGAACAAGATGGGACTATGGCAAAGATATAAAGCTGTTGTGAGTGGAATATATAGAGAATAATGTGTGTATTGATTGGCCAATATGATTGTGTTCAAGAGTTAAATGCGTGACATAGGAGTCTTGTTAACCGTAAAAAAGGTTACTGTTTTATATATATTATTTTACACTTAGCTTTATTTTTCCGTAATCTCCTAGAACAGTTTCACATCAGTGCCGGTTGTGTCAAAGGCTAATCAAACCCGAGTACACGATTTGTAGATACTGGCTGATACTTTGCTATAAAAGAAATCGATGATAATTTGGATTCCTTTGTTAAGTCTGAAGAACAATTGACGAACATTTAAATTAAGGTATTTGATTCTAGTTAATTTCATAAAATACAAAATAAAATGTAGATGAATACATATTTTAATTTAAAAAAAAAACTTAGATGAAAATTAAAAAAAGTGCAAAGTCATTTGAAAGAGCCAAATTTGGGTACCCACGAGCTGATTCGGAATCCAACAGTTTTTTCAGATTACACCACTTGGACTTGAGAGTTTTTTTTTTTTGTGGCAGATTCAATTTAGGCTCGGGTCGGGTTGAATGTTTTATACCCATGAAAACTTACTAATATAGAGGTGGTGACAGAAATAACAATTCGTTGAACATAGGAAAATCACTTGAGTCATATTCACGGAAGCTTTTCTTACGGATATCGTAAACACCAAAGCCATGACCGGTATAATATATAGAGTTACGCCTGAGTCCCGGATACTTGCTTGCTTCCAAACAAAATGTCTCATTCCTCCCAATGAAAATGCAAAGATCTCCAATATTTTCTGTGTAGTTTGCAATCATTTTCCTTCTTTGGAATTTATGCTCTTCTTCTTCCTTGAAGACCATGAATCTCTTGGTTTCTCTAAATACTTTAGTTATGTTCCCATTGCCCCATGGTTCCACCACATACGTCAAATACCTATAGAGTAAAATATAGTTTTTCCGATCATTTCGAACAAAACATATTATCATGGACTTATCTAACTTTATCTAACTTTCATATAAGAGATACTAATCACAATTGTTACTAGCTAAAAGAAACCTAGCTAGTTACGTGGCTCTATTATTTGTGGGCTTACCATTGAACAATGAAACGTTCGCCAGAAGACGACTCAGCAATATAGTCACTCCGTAAACATGAAGCCAATATCTCCCACTCGTGTTGTGGTATCAAAGGGAAGTTCTGAAACTGTATTTGAAGGAAGGTAGGGTCCTTATTGTTTTTGAGATCCAAGGCAGCTATATAGGCACATCCAGTTGTGAGGAGGTAAAACATTTGGCGTTTTCGAGAGTAAACGACTTGTGAGTTGAAATCGCAAGAAAATGGAATGTTAGTACTAGTCCACTCTGAATCTCGATTAGGCATACAATAATAAAGTTTAGATCTAAAGAAGCTGACACTAACTATATAATCATTGTCGTCGTCTGGAGAAGGAGTGGACAATGAAACGGAGGCCTTTATGCCATTAGATACCAATGGAGGCAGAGTAATGGTTCTGGTGGATGATTCGGAGGACCAAGGATTAAACACGTCAGTGAGAAATATAATTGTATCATGTATACGCGTAAAAGCTGCCCAGCTTCGTGAGGTTCCAAGTAAGACGAATTGTTCGGGATCCGGTAAACTTTTTACAAAAACTTTATCAGTGATCTTGATGATTTTTTCATTCCTTGGATTAAATATATTATAACTTATAGTTATATTTGAATATCTGTCTACATTACCCAAACTGCAGTTGAACAACATGTATGGGGTTTGCCGTGGGTATGAGCAGAAACGGACCGCGTCACTTTCTTCTACCTGTGATTGATTGCGAAGGAATCCACATAAATAGAAAAATAAAGTAAGGATACATAGAGAAAGTTGGCAAAACACATTATTTCGGTTTGGTTTTTAGGGAAAAGTAATACTTACAGAATGTTTTGCAACTAATCCGAAAAGCAGAGACATTGTTTTCAAATTAACTACAAGTATTAAACCCTATTGTTTTTACACCCGTCAACTATATGCCTCTATGTCTTATATATAATATAAATTATTTATAAATCTGATATATTTTCTTCAGACACGTAATTTTGTAATCCTAAGATTTTGAATTATGTGTTTGTATAAATAACTTGTGTGACACATGTAAAAATAAATTCAAATTTCCCATATAGCTATTCATATTTACTTAGAAAGAAATATGTTATTTTAATGTATTTGTTTTTTTCAATCTTTTCTTTCTAAAATCGAATTAGTTACTTTTTAATGTTATACTTCAAATTTTCAGAAATGGGATTTGTCACCTTTTTTTTTTTTTTTTTTCTGTTGATTTCTTTCTGAAAATAATCTGAAATATAAGTCGTGACCATTATTTTTAAAAGATAATGATATGTGAGTCTAAACTCTAAAATGACACATATGTCTTTTTAAAAAAAAGTATTTTCTTAACACACATGTCAAAAGTTTACGAGTTATAATTACTACACGTGTTGCGTTGTTAGGGTCTTAAACTTATATAAGTACACTTTTAATTTCTTATAACCAAGTAATATTTATTTAAAAAGTATATATATTACTCTCAATGTTTATTTGTTTCTTTTTTTACAATTCATAGTTATATAGTTTTAATCTCATTCTTTAATTTGTTATATGTTTACTTTTTAGATGATTATATTTATCTATACTTTTTGAAGTATTTTCTCATTACTTTATTTTGGATTATATTTGATATCATTTTCGAATTATCTAACATATTTTGTTAGTTGACGACAAAAAAAAATAAAAAACATATTTTGTTAGTTTTAACGTGAAATATGTTAAAGATTTCGGTACATATAGTTTCCTTGTTAGTATTTTTATGTGCTCGTTGCCCCAATTATTTTGTGTACATTAATGATTTTAGGATTTAGAGTGAATTATGTATAGACTAAAACGAAGTTTCTGGTTCTTACACAAAATATTACACTACCAATTATTTACAATCGAGAATAAATAAGTTGGTGAGATTTTAAATGCTGCGTAGACACTTTATAAAAATACACTAAAATACATTAGATAGTTTACATTTACTATATGCAGGACAAATTAATTATTAAGTAAATATATTGAGTGTATTACAAAATTTATTGGATTATTATATTAAATCTGAAATTTACTTGTGTATTATGTAATGTAATATACATAACTATTTTATTTGAACTAGGATTTTTTGGCATATAAATTATTATAATCCATATATTAATTGATATCAATATAGTTGTTAACATATAATTTTATGTTTATATAAAAAAAATGAAGGTAGTTAAATATTAAGTTCCGAAATGTTACTTGCTTAATTATTAAGTTGTTTTGATTGGAATTTCATTTTTAATTATTTAAATTAGAATTTGCTTTTTATTTTTTATGTTGTTGAAATATTTATATATAATATTAATGGCAAATTTTGTAAATAATTTAGTAAATAATGGGTAATGAATCAAGTATAAAAAATGCTTTCGATTCTCGTTCAGAGAAAAAATGAAGACAAATTTGGTTTTAAATCTAAGTAAGCCTGGCCTGCTAAAACAATATAATTGGGCTTGAAACCTTATACTACTTGGGCTTTTTGTCACTATGGTAACTAATGCGACCGGATTAAAGAAGTGGTTAAGTGGTCAAACGAACAATATCTTGTAAAATCTTGCTAATAAACAAGGCTGAAGGCTGACCCACGTGACATAAGCAACATAAGCTATGAATTCGGACTTTAAAGTATGGTTCACCTAGTTGGGCCTCGAAGAAATGCAAGATGTTATATATGGGCTCTAATATCTAAAACTAAATTATAATGTCAAAACCTTGAATGATCACTATCATTTTCAAGTCAGCAACGACACATGTTATATAGACTTTTTCAGATTTCCTTTTCTCTTAATTTTTGAGATTCTTATCCTGATCACTGGATATGTGTTCTTGAACAATACGTCTGAAATTAACACTAACAAATTTTATTTAACATGTGTCAAAATTTTATGAATTATAACTTTTACACATGTCGTGTTGTTAGGGTCTTCAACTTATAAAATATACACTTTCAAAATGCCCATAAATACTATTAATTTAGAAAAGTGTATATATTTTTTTGGTGAGTATATAGTTTACATATTTGTTTCTGTTTTTTTTTCTTCTGTTTTTTGTTATATGTTTCCTTAACGAATCATATGATGTATTTTGTCAATTACTTTCTTTTCTGTTGATTTCTTTTTGATAGTATTTGATATGTTTCTTGGAAAGTACGTCAAAAATAGTATATAACACGTGAATGTGAAAACATAAACACATGAGATCACAACCTTATGGTTGTTACGAATTTAGAACAAATCAAGTGAGTTTGGGGTTGTTTTCTAGGATAACAATGTCTCTGCTTTTCAATCTAGTCGCAAATCTCTCTGTAAGCTTTTACTAGTCGTTATCAACAAAATATATAAGTGTTTTGCTGTGTTTCTTTATGATGATTTTTCTAGTTCCTTCCACGAACAATCACAGGTTGAAGAAGAAGAAAGTGATCACAAGGCTGCTCGTTTCTTCTCCTCATCTCCAAAGCAAACTCCGTATATGGTACTTGTAGGTGATAAAGTAGGAGAGTCTCCAGAAGCTGAAAACATCATCATGAGTTTCAAGTTGTTTGATCTGAGTAAGGAAGAGATCATCGAAGTTATCCACAAGTCATTTCCAAAGTTGTTGTACCAAGATTCAAGAGTCATTGGAAGCTCGCGTGGCTGGATAGCTTTTATGAGCAAACATGATGGAACCGTACATCTAAGCGACGTGTTCAATCTCGGGTCCCTTAGAGTCATTACTCTGCCTCCTCTTCCTGATCCTATGTATGATCCTTCCAGAGTCATCATAAATGTCTCCTTATCCTATCCCCCAGACCAAGAAGACGATTATGTAGTGTACATCAAGTTCTTATGCTCCGATATATATCTCTGTAGGCCTAATCACCACTCGCAATGGGTTGGATGCGATGGTAACGAGATCCACACGACGGCCTCTGATATCGTTTATTCCCCAAGAAACCAGATGTTGTTCCTCGTGATAATGGGAGCAAGTTTCTTGTGTTCTTTTGATCTCAACATGAACAAAAAGTATACGAGGTTGCATTTGAGAAATATCCCAATGATGCCACAGTCCGAGTGGGAGTTGTTGGCTATGTGTATCAAGATAGAGCACTTGGTTGAGTCCCCCGGTGGCAGAATTTTTGTTGTTAAGCAGTGAGTCTTGATAAACAGAACAACTAAATTAACTAAACTATATATAACAATAACCAACAACACTCTTGCAGGTATGTGGAGACATACGACCAAGGAGACAAGGAGGTTATATTCAACAAAACCAAGAGATTCATGGTGTTTAAGCTAAATACAAAAGCAACGGATGGAGAGATTGCCGCTTATTACACTGAAGACATTGGAGATCTCTGCATTTTCTTTGGCAACAATGAGACATTATGTCTTGAGGCAAGCAATAATCCTGGACTGAAGCCTAACTATATATATTACATTGGATATGGCCTTGGTTTTTACGACATGAGTTCCCAAAAAGTACACCACTTTACATCATCTATGCCTCTAAATTGGCCTCTTTATCTCCTACCCGGTCTTATCTAATATCCTCAATGTTTAATTTGTCTTTTGACATGTTTTGATGTATACTTAGATCGTCTTTGGTGTTTCCTTTAGCACATGTATTTCCTCATACCCAATTTAAGGAAAATACTTATGTTCATATGTATCATCACTTGTTTCTAGAGCATACATATAAGTTCAATTGGTGACACATGCACAACTATGTATAAGCACGAGTCGCTCTTTAGGCCTACATCGATTCTCTTCTCAAACACAAAATTTACTAAATAACCCATTTGATCAGTCGAATTGGTGATTTTAGGCCTATTAGCCCGTATCAGCCCCTCGTTGAAAAAAAAAAGAATAGTTGAGGCAAATATAATAGCGACAAGACAAACAAATAAACAATGGCTAATACGGCTCAAAATCAAGCAAAGCTATATACATTATTTGATGAACCGTTTTAATATTTAGTATATTTGATTAACTGTTGTAATCTCTTAGTTTATTTGATGAACTCTTACAATTTTTTGTATATATGATGAACCGTTGCACCAATTATCCTTTATAAAAGACTTTTGTGAACGTTAATTATAATTTTATCTGTTTATTTATGGGGTGTTATTGATTTGTGACTTAAATATAGTTTTAATGACTGAAAATATTATATAGAATCTATTGTTATTCAATAAAAAAAAAAAAATTGAATTCACACTTTTATTAAGTAGATAAAAGTTTTGTTTTATTCAATTAAAATAAAATTTCTATAATTGTTAATGAATTAAATTATTATGTTATTGCTTCATGATTCTATACATTTTTTCACAAAATAAAATCATGAAAATTATCATTAAAGTAGAGAGATTGTGAGATTGTTTTGTAAACATCATTCGATTGTTTTTTGCAGATTCTATGTTGCTACTGATCCTAATTTTACCAGCTAAGGTATGTTTCAGCCAATCAAAATATGCCACCTAATTAATAAATAAAACTCATTTAATTAATTATAAAATATAAACTCTAACCACTATTTTATAAATCCAAACTGATATATGATCTCGTTTAATTAAAAATTTTAAACCTTAATTCTATTTCGTAAACCCAAATTGATATTTAATCTTGTTCAATTTTAAAATCTAAATCCTAACTGTTCTTTTTAAACTCAAACCGATATTTAACCACGTTTAATTGTTAAATCTAAACTCGTTTATAAATCCAAACTGATATTGAACCTTGTTTAATTGTAATATCTATATCCGTTTATAAACTCAAACCGATATTTAACCTCAATTATTCATAAATATCAAAATCTTAACTCTCTCTTTTAAACACAAACTAATATATAATTTTGTTTTGATAGAAGATTAGATGATTTTTTTTAATAGGTGACATATTTTTATTTGCTAGAATAAAAAGAGATGAATACAAATTTTCTCTAGAAATTTTTTGAAATCATTTCACCCGTGACAGCAAGGCCTTTAATCCTAGTTATCTGAATAACAGAGTAAATAAATCCAAAATTTGAACGTCAGTTTTGTTGTTTCAGCAACATTTTCGTTAGTTGCTGGATTTAGTTTTCAAAAATGTTTGTTCATGTTTTGCTTATGTTTTCCTCAAAATTGGTAAAATTTTTACTTTTTTCTGTTGATTTTTCTTTTGCTAATATCTGATATATTTCTTGGAAAATACGTCTAAAATTATATATATTAAGTTAATGAAACTGAATAAAGTAAAGTAAGTAGGGAATTGGTAAAGTGAGAACTTAAGCTGTAATTATTTTTATTTAATTTTAATAAAGAACTTACGCTGTAATTCTTTTTAATTGAAAAACGTGTTGACGTGGTTAAACAATGCAAAAAAATAGAATGCATAGAACTTTGATTTGAAGTTTGCCGTAAGGAGCCAAAAATTAAGTTATAAACGAGGTGCTAAAATCACTAAGTTTACACATTCAAAAACACAATCAGGTAAGAAAGAAAGAATTAAGATCATGATCAAATCAACTTACAAGTTTATTAGGTCTCGTCTACCAAAGAAGGAGACGGTCAAAGAGGTATGGAAAGATGTAGGCAAGCCATTGTAATACAAGGAGCGGTTGAAGAGATCAAGGAGTTAAAAGGTAGGTCTAGACGTCCATTCATCAATATTATTATTTTTAATATTTTTATTGTTGTCACTAATATATAATTTACTTTTAAATCTATTTTGAAGAAAAAAATAAGCAATAAAGTCTCGGAGAAAAAAAGAAGAAGGAGGAGAAATAAGAATAAGAGCAGAAGAAAGAAGGAAGTGACATGTGGATGTCCATCTCCGCATAGTTAGATTATAGGGTATTAATCTAAATTACTATGTAAGAAAAGAAAAATATTAGAGAAAAAAGAGTATTGTTAAGGTCTTAAGGTATATAGTAAAATATAAATATAGTAATAATCATTCGTTGTTAGACTACTTGTAATGGAGGTGTTGAATAAATTATTCAACTGTTTAATCAATGTAATGTGGGTGTTAAAAAATGAAAAAAACCTACGTGGATTTTAGGGTGTTGAATCTATTCAACATGTTGAATAAAATTTGTTTGGGTCCGCACATGTCACACGTCACCATTTTATTAGAAAGTATGTTTCACACGCTCAAAGAGCAAGTAAAGAGTTTTATATTTTTTTTTATCTCACCCTATCTATTTACAATCAATTATTATATAGCATTTTTTTTTTTTTGTTAAAATATTTATATGAAAGTTCATAACTTTTGAAGCTGTATAAAAAGAAACTTGGTTCTCAGAGGGCGACAGTTTGGGCGATTTCAGGCCCTTTTCATACCGTTTCATTTCTCCACGACGGAGCGCTTTTCCGGCGATCGGAATCTGTGTTGCTTTACAGAATTTCGACGACGGTTACTCTCTGCCTAACCGTTTCTATGGCAGTTTTCGTTTTCCTTCAATCTCGGAGAGTAACTACCCACATAAACCGCCATGGACGCAACTCTATAAAACCTTCAATCCGTCTTCTCTTTCTTCTCAATCCCATTTCACTTTCCCACAAACACTATCGTCACAAATCATGAGTGACAGACTTCGAAAATCCGTTCAAGACCTCACCTTGGGGATAGATGATGAACCGGTGGCTCTTACCCCTGAGTTCTGTTCCCGGGCTGCGCATGTTAATCGCTTTTCTGTGGTTGTAACGACAGTAAATCCTCGCAAGCAGAATCTTCGTGCCTTAATTGGACAGATGCCAAGAGTTTGGGGCTTCCCAGACTCGTGTGTTGGGCGAATTCTGGACAAAGGCAAAGTTCAATTCAAATTCCAGACTGAAGAAGCAATGAATTTGGTACTCCGACGTGGACCTTGGTCGTTTAATGATTGGATGCTCTCGGTTCACAGATGGTATCCAAATATCACCGAAGCCGAAATGAAAATCATACCGTTCTGGGTTCAAATCACGGGTATTCCACTTCTCTTTCTTACGAATGCAATGGCAAGATGTGCTGGTAATCGTCTAGGATTTGTGTCTGAAGTTGATTTCGATGAGAATTCGAACCATGGTGGCTTTGTAAGAGTGAAAATTGACTGGAATTTAGATGATCCGCTTAGATTTCAAAGGAATTTCCAGTTTGCTGTTGATGAAAACACTGTGATTAAGTACCGTTTCGAGCGTCTGAGGAACTTCTGTTCCAAGTGTGGATCTCTGAAACATGATGTGAAGGAGTGTGTTCTTGCCTTTGATGATGAAGACCCTTCGGAACCGAGTGATGATGACAATGAGGATGATGACAATCAGATGGATAACAAAGACAACAACATGAGTGACACAGATACGCTTCAGACAATAGACCCAGCGACTCTCATTCCGGGTCTTAACAACCCTCTCCCAAATGCAAACCAGGGTCAGACCACTACCCACACTACGGCCTTCGCTGTCCCAAGCGTTTTCGAGGACACGGATCTTACTGTTGGAAGGCTCCGTTATCTTCATGCTAAACTAGCAAGGGTGAGAACTCAGACACCGGTTACCAATGATCTTCTCTTGGAATCATCTGACAATGCACAGAACCCGGTTATCCTCATGTAGCGTAAGCGAGTCCATTTTGAAGACATGTTTCAACAAGTGGAGGCAACAGATGAGATGGCGGTCCTGAGCCATCTCTGTAAGAAGGAGAGGAAGGCCGAATCGGCGGGATCATGTTCGATCCACAATGTCATAGACGGAGGCGCGGGGGGCCCGATACCCCCAAGGGATCCAATATGAGGACACTCTCATGGAATTGTCAGGGCATTGGTGTGCCGCTGACTCAGTCCCGGCTTTTCCGTTTATTTCGCATTTATAAGTATGATATCCTCTTTCTAGTTGAAACTCTTAACCAATGTGATGTTTTACGTAAACTAGCGTATGATCTAGGTTTCCCTAATGTAATAACACAGCCCCCCATTGGAAGGAGTGGTGGCTTAGCTCTTATGTGGAAAAACAATGTTTCTTTGTCCTTGCTTTCTCAGGATGAAAGACTCATTGACTCCTATGTAACTTATAATAATAAGAGCTTCTACTTGTCTTGTGTGTATGGTCACCCTGTTCCATCCGAACGTCTTCACCTTTGGGAAACCATTAAACAAATTTCAGATAATAGAAGTGAAGCATGGATGTTAATTGGGGATTTCAATGAGATTCTATCCAATGATGAAAAGATTGGTGGCCCTTTAAGAGAAGAATGGACTTTCCGGAATTTCAAAGCTATGGTTTTATATTGTGATCTCGAAGATATGCGTTCACGAGGGGATAGATTCACTTGGGTTGGGGAAAGACACACACATACAATAAAATGTTGTCTTGACAGAGTCTTCATAAATTCAGTTTGGTCTGCAATTTTTCCAAACGCTGAAACAGAGTTTTTGGATTTTTCTGGTTCAGACCATAAACCGGTTTTGGTCCACACTAATGATTCTTTCATCCAACGTCGTAACCAGTTTCGGTTTGATAATCGTTTGCTTGATATCCCTACCTTTAAGCAAGTCGTTCACGACGGATGGAACAGCTCACCCACTTCTCACGTTTTTGCCATCACTGAACGTATCCAAAGTTGCAGAAAGGCTATGTCCAAACTGAAACATCGTTCAAATTTAAATTCGGATGTGCGTATCAAAACATTTCAGGCGAGATTAAACAAAGCAATGGAGAGTGTGAATAGAGCTCAAAGACAACACATACCTCAATTACAAGAATCGTTGGCCAAAGCGTTTAGTGACGAAGAAAAGTTTTGGAAACAGAAAAGTCGTAACCAATGGATGAAGGAAGGCGATCATAACACTGATTTTTTTCATGCTTGCGTAAAAACCAGAATTTCCCAAAACAGAATAAATTCAATCGTAGATGATCAAGGACATATGTACATGGGTGATGGAGAGATTGGTTGTCATGCTCAAAAATTCTTCACGGACATATTCACCACTAACGGAATACAAGTATCCCCAATTGACTTTGCAGATTTCCCTTCATCTGTCACAAACATAATTAACTCGGAGCTTACGCAAGATTTTCGTGACAGTGAAATTTTTGAAGCAATTTGTCAGATTGGTGACGATAAGGCTCCGGGTCCAGATGGTCTAACAGCACGTTTTTACAAACAATGTTGGGATATTGTTGGTAACGATGTAATTAAAGAGGTGAAACTTTTTTTCGAATCATCACATATGAAGACCAGCATCAATCACACTAACATATGTATGATTCCAAAAATTCAAAATCCTCAAACGCTGTCCGATTACAGACCTATAGCTTTGTGTAATGTCTTATACAAAGTCATTTCAAAATGCATGGTGAACCGTCTTAAAACACACCTAAACTCAATCGTCTCGGATTCGCAAGCTGCGTTTATTCCAGGGAGAATTATCAATGATAATGTTATGATCGCTCATGAAATTATGCACTCCTTAAAAGTCCGGAAGCGAGTCTCGAAAACATATATGGCAGTGAAAACAGATGTTAGCAAAGCATATAACCGAGTAGAGTGGGATTTTCTGGAAACGACGATGCGACTTTTCGGTTTTTGCGATAAATGGATAGGTTGGATAATGGCTGTTGTGAAATCTGTTCATTACTCAGTCTTGATCAATGGTTCACCTCATGGATATATTTCGCCGATTCGAGGTATTAGACAGGGCGATCCCTTATCCCCATATTTGTTCATTCTTTGTGGAGACATTCTCAGCCATCTCATTAAGGTCAAAGCATCAAGTGGGGATATTCGCGGAGTCCGAATTGGAAATGGAGCACCGGCTATAACGCATCTTCAATTTGCAGACGATTCATTATTCTTTTGTCAAGCTAATGTGAGGAACTGTCAAGCTCTTAAAGATGTGTTTGATGTTGACGAATATTATTCCGGGCAGAAAATAAATGTTCAGAAATCATTAATCACTTTTGGGTCTCGTGTATACGGTTCCACTCAAACTCGACTAAAAACACTTCTGAACATTCCAAATCAAGGAGGAGGAGGTAAATATTTGGGTCTTCCCGAACAATTTGGTAGGAAAAAAAAAGAAATGTTCAATTATATCATAGATCGTGTTAAAAAAAGAACTGCCTCATGGAGTGCAAAATTCCTCTCGCCAGCCGGAAAGGAGATATTGTTAAAATCAGTTGCCTTGGCAATGCCCGTCTACGCGATGTCCTGTTTCAAACTTCCTCAAAGTATTGTCTCTGAGATAGAGTCTCTTCTGATGAATTTCTGGTGGGAAAAAGCTTCAAATAAAAGAGGAATACCATGGGTTGCTTGGAAGAGACTTCAATATTCTAAGAAGGAAGGAGGGCTGGGTTTCCGGGATCTTGCAAAATTTAATGACGCCCTCCTTGCAAAACAAGCATGGCGAATCATTCAATATCCCAATTCTCTTTTCGCGCGGGTTATGAAGGCTCGATATTTTAAAGATAACTCGATAATTGATGCTAAAACAAGGTCTCAACAATCTTACGGGTGGTCCTCTTTGCTTTCTGGTATTGCCCTCCTCAGAAAAGGTACACAGTATGTGATTGGCGATGGTAAGACTATCCGTTTAGGGATAGACAATGTCGTCGACTCTCACCCTCACGCCCTTTGCTAACGGATGAACAACATAATGGTCTATCACTTGACAATTTATTTCAGCATAGAGGTCATAGTCGATGTTGGGATAATGCCAAATTGCAAACTTTTGTGGATCAATATGACCATGACTATATTAAACGCATCTATCTCTCAACAAGGAGTAAAACGGATCGTCTTATTTGGAGCTACAATTTCACAGGTGACTATACAGTCCGCTCGGGTTATTGGTTATTAACGCATGACCCGTCAAACAACATCCCTACAATGGCTAAACCCCATGGTTCAGTAGACCTCAAAACCAAAATCTGGAATTTGCCAATCATGCCGAAGCTAAAACATTTTCTATGGAGAATAATGTCTAAAGCCTTACCAACAACGGAACGCCTCACCACGAGGGGAATGCGCATCGATCCTGGATGTCCACGATGTCGACGAGAGAATGAATCTATCAATCACGCACTTTTCACATGTCCTTTTGCAACAATGGCTTGGCGGCTATTTGACACACCTTTATATCGAAGCTCTATACTGTCTGATAACATTGAAGATAACATTTCAAATATTTTATTACTTCTCCAGAACACCACTATAACAGATTCTCAGAAACTTATCCCATTCTGGCTACTTTGGAGAATTTGGAAAGCACGAAACAATGTAGTTTTAAACAATCTTCGAGAAAGTCCATCAATAACAGTTGTAAGGGCTAAGGCGGAAACAAACGAATGGCTTAATGCTACCCAAACACAAGGTCCTAGAAGGCTTCCGAAGCGAACGACAGCAGCGGGGAACACTACATGGGTTAAACCTCAGATGCCTTACATAAAATGCAACTTCGATGCTAGTTTTACTGTGCAGGATTTAAAAGCTACAGGAGGGTGGATTATTAGAAACCATAACGGGACACCTGAACATTGGGGATCCATGGTACTAGACCATACAAGCACACCGATAGAGGCAGAAACAAAGGCCTTATTAGCAGCACTTCAACAAATTTGGATCCGAGGCTATACACATGTCATCATGGAAGGAGATTGCCAAACTTTGATACAACTTGTTACCAATTCTGCTTCACATTGCTCTTTAGCGAATCTACTCACAGATATTCAGTTTTGGGCTGGAAAATTCAGAAGCATTCAATTTAAATTCGTCAAGAGGGAGGGAAACATGATTGCACACGATCTGGCGAAACTTGGTTGTAATTCATCTTGTTTTTATTCAGATTCTAGACTTTTCCCTAGTTGGCTTCAAAAACATCACTGTAACAACACTATTTAATTTATGAAATTGTTTTGACGAAAAAAAAAAAAAAAAAGAAACTTGGTTCATTTCATTCGGACAAATACAAAAAAACATCATTTCTATCATAATTTTCTTATTATCCTCTAATAAACTCTTGTTTTTATTTTAAATTTGATTTTAAAGGTTGTTTTTATTATCCTCTTTAATTTAATATAATTTTAGTTAATATTTTAATCTATCAAGAATTATTATTAATATACAATCATAAGAAAATAAATATATAAGTAAATATAAATTATAAAATAATAATTGTAGAGTAGAGTGTTGAATTTTATTAAACAAAACCATTGTAGTGGTTCAAAATTATGTGGGTGTTGAATGATGATGTGAAAGAAAGAGAAGATGATGTGGAAGGTTAAAAAGTGAAAAAGTAGGATGTTGAATAAATTTGCCATTGCACATGACCTTATGGAGTTTGTCTTTCATTGTATTTACTATAATGCTGCTTATGAAATATATATGATTTTTAGAAGAGATAACACAAGTTTATTTTACATAATGAAGTAATGATATAAGACATATACCCCAATGTATCTTCAACTAAAACTCGTTGTGCCAGTAATAAAGCAAAAACTATATTTAATTTTCATATTAACAATGCACATGATACTTTATTTATTCTGTTTCATAGGTTTTAAATTTTGAGAATATTTATAAGCGCACAAATTAGTATTTTTCATTTCGAGCTTTGTTAAAAGTAAATTAATATAAATTTATCGAATAGAAAATTGATATTTACTTTGAAAATCCAAATCATAGCAATCGATTATATAATCAATAAAAAGCACATTATTCCAAAATTGAAAATTCAATATAATGATGTTTAGATCAAACTTATTTTATTAGATTAGTAACAAGAGTAGTAACTTCATACTGTTTTTTACAAAAAAAAAAACAATTAGAAAGGTTTAATTACTAAAATGACACGGAGAAATCCATAATACGATCCAGTAAGATGAACCTTTATAGAAGAAACTGGCGCCGGATTCAAACTTCAGAAGTAGACCCCTTTGTCGTTCCCCTCTTTTCTTGGTAAATACGTCTAAAACATTATCTAACACTTGAATGTGAGCGTGAAAATATAAACACACGATGCAAGACGTTATGGTTTCGAATTTAGAACAAATCAAGTGAGTAAGAGTATGATGTTGCTTCTTCGAAAATATCGAATAATATCTTATTGTTGATGGTTTAGACCTTTATCAGAACCAAAGAGCCATTGATCAAAAAGCCTCTAAACAAGTCAAATCACAATCCAAAAATATGATCTTTACAATCAATTTCATTCGAATTACGGTTTCCAATAATGGATTCATCAAAGTCCTGAATCAAGAGCAAGAGAGAATGTACTTTATGATTAAGTAGATGCTTATGATGATGATGATCAATAAATGAGGATGTTGATGATAGTGACGACCACGATAATGATTGATGAATCTAAAATTGATAACTAAATTGTTCCATAACATTTGTCTTAATTTAAGAACCTAACTCAAAACTGATGGTGAAGTATTCTAATTTGTAACAACAGCATAAATATCTGTTTTTACCAAATTATAATAATTTACACTCATAACAGAAACTTCGTCTGGTTCTAAGTGTAACCGAACTATAATAAACATCTCTCAGTAGGTCCATGTGAGTCCAACAATGTTCCTCCGTCGTTTCTTCTTCTTCTTCTTCGTACTCGTTCCTTCTTCCTCGTCGTCTTCATCTACCTCCTTATTCTTCTTGCTCTTCTTCTTCTTTTTTCGAGAAGACTCTTTTGATTTCTTACCAGGGGTATCAACTACTGGAGTAATGTCATTCCCTCTAGGGAACGAACCTTCTTCTTCCTCTTCTTCGAGCTCCCAGTTGCAGAAAAGCCCACCGTTGGTTTTGCCGTTACTCTCCAATGGTAATGGCTCTCCTGCTCCGGGAAGAAGGCTGTTGAACGTGACATCTCCATTTTGTCCTCCTTTGCGTTCTGATAGGACCCGGTCTGGTCTGATGATAGTGCCGAGGATGCTCCGGTTTGGTCCTAACGATAGGATGGCTTTTGTGTTTGTTAGTGTAGACAAGGCCATTGCAAAGGCTGATCGAATCTGCATATAAAGAAACCGTCTCTAATGAGTTTATATATCCATCTTGAAAGTGTAAATACTTTGTTGATAAACTAAAGAAGTGAATGGAACCTGAAAGTAGTTGAATGAGCTCTTCCCAATGTCATTCTCTGGTGTCTGATCATCCAACAAAACCAAATAAAACCAAGTCAATCTTTTGTCAGATGCATTCTAAGTTTCTTGTTTATACAAAACCAGAGCTCGAAGCTGACCTGTGGATCCTCGATAGAGATGAGACTTGGCCGGGCTCTGTTCAGGAAACTGGAGAGACAAAAACGAAAAAAAAGACAGATATGAATCAAGACAGAGACACAAAAGGTAAAGGTCGATGTTTCATGGAGTTTAGATGAGAAACAATTAAATAAAACTCTCCAGTGTTGGTTTAAGTACTTACCCTTTGTTGTACTTAGAAAAGAAAGAACCTCCCATTTTGCAAGATATACCGACATCTGCGGTGTTTAATTTTCGCCCGTAAAAATCAAAGAATTTAACCTACAATAAAGAAAAATATAGATTTTAGCCAACAAATGAAGCCATGCAATTTAAAGCTTTACGTAGCAATGAAAAAAACATACCAATAGAACTCCCAAGTTATGCTCAGGTGCGCTTCGACCATCCTTCAGGTACTGTTTCATAGAACAAACAAAGGTACAAAAAGTCCAATTTAGAGTTTTAAATTTGAAAGTGAAAGAATTGGAATTGTGAAATTTAAGAAACCACTTGGACCTTGAGAAATGCAATGAGCATTGCAAGAAGTGCATATGAACCAATTCCACCACTGTACACCTGAACAAAAACATTAAAGACAATTTTGTGAACGTTTGGCATTGTGAAGAAGGACGGAAATTATTAAAGAAAAGCAGACTAGTATTTCCAGACCTCATTAAGTTCTCTCTGCTGTAGAAATACTTTCAGAATTAGACATAATGGTCGTAGAGGAGGCAACTTTGATACTGCATCCTGCAAAATAATCCGAGAATTGTGGTAAGATAACATAGATCAACATGATAGGTTGCTAAGGAGTATTATTCAGCTGAAAAATCACAAATTCATGAGAACTACTTGGGGCAGCAAAATGTACTATCACAAACCTGTATAAACTCAGCTGCCTTTGGTCCATTCTCCATATCAAAACTGCAAAGCCAGTGACATGCTTAATACTAGCTAAATTCATATAATTCATTCACAATAAAAGTCATTTGTGCGTCTACATATATAATTCGTATAGATATCTGCTGCAATTACAGAGCTTTCTAATCGAGCCTGGACCACAAAGCTTTTGTTGAGGATATACATAATAGCCAAAGTTCAAAGTTCCTTCAAGAATTGCTATGTAATTAATTAGTATGTTGCCTACAATCCATCTATGGTAAAAGCAGACTGTATCTAAAAGGGAAGCTACTAGGTCAAATGGGAAAATAAAAAACCTTAGATCAAACGCAATGTTGCTTTTCTTCTCAACAAACTTGATAATTGGTACACGAGCCTTAGCAATCACCTGAACAATCAGAGAGATAATTATGAGCGACGATCTCTTTAAGATACTGCCATATGGTAAAAGAAAGTAACAAATACCAGAAGATTCTTCGCAATTCCCCTTTGTGATAATGCCCTGGAGAGTGCGCGTAGACCTAACTGAGGATTAGTGAGACCTGATTCCAGAATGACCACCTTCATAAACAAAAAAAAAAAGAGATTAAGACATGAAAAATCTCTCCAAACACTAAATTAGATGTCTCTCAAATGGATGTGGAGATAATCGTTTGTGTTAAGCTCTAAGGTATTCTTACATCTATATCACTTGTTGGAAGATAAAGCCCTGTCTTGTATGACCCAAAAACCTCAACCTTTCAACAGAGAATAAGCAAGAATTAGAGATTGCAGTTTCCCAAAATTGAACAATACTCAGAGAGAGATACTGAAGTCTCCAACGTTTGTACCTTGCAACTCGGCCAGATATACTTAATAACACTTGAAACACTCTCCACTGCTGCATCACGCTCAGCTTTCTCGGCTTGTGTTGGTAACAGAAAATCACAGAAATCTACTATTTCTGCAATAACCAAGATCAAATCTCCTCAACAAGTTTCTTATGAGGATGCAACACCAAAAGGAATTCTCATATATAATCAAACTAACAAAGAACCTAAATTCAATACCCACATTCATCCAGAATTAGCAAAGACTCAAACTTTGAATGAAGAACCTAAACTTAATAGCCACATGTATCAAAAACTAGCTTAAAGACTAAAACTTTGAATGATTTTTGAGCTAATTACCTTTATGCAATTGAAGCATTGGAATCTTAGAGAAACTATTCTCACTAAACCAATTACTCTCCAATCTAGGTTCTTCATCTTTCTTCCTCTTCTTACTCTTCTTCTTCGACGCCACAACCACCGGCGTTACAGGTTCGACGCCGTTCTCAGTCGTCTCACCTTCTACATCGAGTGAGAAGAAATCCACCGTAGCTGATTCCACCGGCGTTGTGTCGTCGGGAAAATCTGAAATCTCTTTGCGGAAAACAGAGTATTGGTGTGATTCTTCATGAGTTGGTGGTGGAGATTGATTCGAATCTGAGAATGAAAGTGGAGGAAGAGTATCGTATACGAAAGCAGGAGCTTCCGTTTTAGCATCGGAGTCCTCCATTGACGGCAGCTTAAACTTTGGGGTTTAGGGTTTCGAAGCCGTCGAGGAGGAGCTACAAAACTTAAAAGTTATGTCGGAAACAGAGAACCCAAACAAAGGTCAAAATAATTAATTAATTAATTTAGAAAAATGGAAAAACAAAATTATGAGTAAAATAATTTAAAGTAATTCTTTTTCCAAATTTTTAACCAATGTAGAAAAGTTTTATTTCTTATTATACCTCTTTTTATCTCCATGATGATTTATAAATCTTAGCTTAAACAAAAGGTAAGATTTGGTTTTGGTTCTAACAAATTTAAATGTTTCTCAATATTGCAATATAATTTTTTTGTAGAGCACATACAAATATTAGTGTTGCTAACACTTGATTGATGTAAGTTTTCAATCTATGTTCATCGAGACATACTTGTTTTCTACTGTTACTCCTACGAACTTATTTATATTCAGACTCTCTTCTCACTTGGCAAGGAAGACGATCTCGAGAGTGTTTCCATAGGTTCTGATCTCAACTCTATGGTCGTTGTTGGTGAAGAAATGGAGAGCCAAGGTCGAAGAAGAGGTGTTCCGACTCTACTTGAAGTATCATTGGGTACACAATCATTACGAGGTTGGATTGGTTGCAACTCAAGCTCAGTAGTACCTTGTTCTTGTTGTTTCCGTTGTTGTTCGAAAGAAGTTTCAGTAACGTCAAGCACTTGATGATCATATTCTTCAAGTGATGCAATTGTGCTTGTTTCTGTTCTAACTGTTGAATCATCGCCATATAACCCGTGCCTTCTTTTCCTTCTCGTTGCTTTACCCCAACCGCGAATCGTCTCTCTTATTCTCTGAGGTATAAGAGCCGCTTTATAGTTCGTTCCCATCTGGAATCAAAACAATATTTCGTTATCCTCCTAGGAGTTTACGGAAGCTGCCAAAAGTCGAAAGCTCGATAAATTACCTGAGTGACTAGTGCATATAGTGGCAGTGTACTGTAGCTGCATAGAAACTGTCCAGCAAACCTACAAAGAGGAATGAATTACATTACACTATGAGGCAGATGCACAACAGTCTAAATCGAGACGAAAAACGAAGGTTTAGTTACCCTAAAAGAAGTCTGAAGTAAACAAGGTAATGGTTCTTAAGGAAGCAAGAGCTGTACCCAAACTGCCACTGAAGAAAAGTAATAACAAATGCATTGTAAGTTCCAAACCCGAATCGAAAGTTTGCGAAAGATTAAAAGAATATATGGTTCATTTGTCATACCCAGAACCAGAAGAACGAAGCCAGTTCAAAAGAATTCTGTTGGAAATGCAAATCAAGTAGCTGTTAGTTTTACCAAGACCGAGAAATATTGGTTCGGTGCAATGGTGGTTAGTTAAGATTTTGCAAACCTGAAACAGAATGAAATGGATAAGGGACAAGAGTAGTTCTGGTTTATTGAACCAGAAAAGTTCATCTCGAGGTCTCAGCTTTACTCCGGAAGGATACTCGGTTAACCCGGCATTCTCCAATGCCAAAGTTGCTATTACGTGTTGCAACTTAGCACCAACCAGAAGAACAAGCTGATAAAATGAGAATGAAAGTTTTACTAAGTTGTGATGTTTACAAACACAATACAAGAAAGCGAGAATGCTGTGAAAATGTAGTTCTTACGGTTACAGGAATAATCGCTATCCAGAAGTAAAGATTTGATCCTGCAGTAACAAGAGGCCAGATTTAAAACTAAAAATCTTATAAATATGAATATTTTTCACAATTGAACTAAAGGAAAACAGAATGATCATCTGTCTTTTGGTTTAGTGATCAACTGATCATACCTTTTATGTTAAAGAGCATGAAAGCAACTACGAAACCCCAAAGCGGCCCACTGCAGAAGAGCATTGAAGCAAAAGTTGTTCAGTCAATAACTAATGCATCCATTTATCCAAAATGATTAGTGATTTTAAGAACTCAGAACCTGATAGATATAAGCTAAGTGGATATCCCACACTATGTTTCTATGGGATGAGGTATCTCACCTCACACCAACGATCCTTTGGAACTCTTCTTCCATAGAACGAATCATGTAGCTGTGAAAATCGTACTTTAATGTGAGGTGGTGATTCTGCTCATTAAAGAAGAAAAGGAAACAGTACCAACTATAAGTAGTTGTATCATTATTGTCATTCATAAATAGTTGAAAATGAGAGTGGAAAAAGCTAATGATCATACGGCATATAGTATCACCCACCACAATGAATCCTTTGCGGAGAGTAAGATAGTCAGAACGATCAACAGAACGTCCGAATTGCCGGAAGAAACATGTCTGCAAGGAGGTGAAAAACATACCACCCATTATTCAATATTTGTAATTGTTTTCCATATTTTCTAGAGAAGAGAGCTAAGAATCTTACCACCCATATAAGAATTCTATTCTTGGCCAGAGGTGCTGATGTATGATACTGGACAAACGTTGTTTGCCTTCGGAATATTTTTTCACGTGCCACCGCTGCCACACAAATAATCGATCGTTTACCACTTGATAGATATACAACCCATCAAATAAGTAAACTATAATGCTACTTGTAACAGCACTTCACTTGTGCTCTTAGTTAAATAGAGGAGCAGATGGAATCTTTCGTGCCATACTTGGAAGAACAAGATAACCATTTAGTGCTCACCAGTTAAGCAATCGTGTCTATCTAGACGAGCTACATCTTCCCATATCCTCCAACTATGAATCTGCATAGAGAAGCAGATCAAACAAAATTGTTAGTAACAGAGGTTCTTCCCATATCAAAACAGATAAAAACGCACACTATAAACACACAAAATACACTGTTATTAACATTCAAATTCAAAAGAAAACTTCAGCTGTTGAAAGATACTACCTTGACGATTGCAAGGAGCATGGTCAAGCAGCTATAAGTTACATGAGTAACTGCCATTATAAAGATGAAGCGATGCAACTGTTCAAGGCCTTCATATGAAACAAACGGCTCATGCCCCTGCAAAATTGAATTTAGTTAGTTCCTTAGAAATGATCAGAAGATTCTAAAGCCAATGCTAAAGATCTCAGTCATTTAAGTTTGAACCTCGCTGCAGGTGGTTCGTTTTATGACATCCAACCTTCTCCTAAAGATGTTGAAAAAGAGGGATTTTGTTAAAAGATTCCGCTTGACAGTTGAACCGCTTTCGAGCTCCTCTTGGATCTCAGATCGTGTACACGGAAGAAATCTGTCATTGTAGAAACTTGAAGGGACACATATATTGGCTATTGTACTTGAGGTAGCTGTTAATAGAAGTGAAATGAAGCCAAGCAGCATCAACTCTGTAAGAAAATACCATTTCAAAACACATCAAAGATTTATGTAACCACACACACACAGACACAAAGAAGGATCATATATGAGTTTTTTTGTTTATGAACAAAACCTTCTTTCATCTTCTCTAATGCAGCAAACATAGGTTTCCTCTTTGTTTTTCTCAACCACTGTGACAAAAACAGAAGTAAGAAATGATTCTCAAGAAGATCAAATCACAGAGGAGCATCCAATGGAGACTACTCACAGTGCTGAGACGATAAATGGAGCGCTCAACGATCAAAGAAACAACAACGAAAACAGTCAAGACAATAGCAACAGACCAAGTAGGTGACAATGCCAAAGATCTCTCATTTGAATCTGCTTCATTTCCATTTTCTTCTCCTTCTCCCATTTCTTTTAAAGTCTGATTCTTCACAAAAACAAAACAAGTTCCTCCTCTAGACCCAAATTCAACTGTAATATCCACAATGCAAAAAAGTTTTAAAATTTGGTAAACCCAGTAACAAAATCACATTCCTTGATTCTACAAGTTTAAAAAACTAACCTTTAAACCCCCATCGATCGTTCTTGGATTAGTTAACAATCAGAATCGCAGAAATCTGATTAGCTTAGACAAAAACTGAGATTCTACTTTGGTAGTAACCCAGAAACTTTGAAATCTGTAGACTCCAAGAAATTAGGAAAAGCTTTGAAATTTCAATCCACCGGAGCCGATCACCGGAGCAACTGAAAAACCACAGGAGATTCAATCTCAATCAGAAGCAGAGGAACACACCATGAAGTACACGATACACAGCTCGTTGAAAGAGAAAGTACACAAAGTTGTAGTCTTGAGCAAACAGAATCACTGTAGAAATCGATCGAAAGAAGTTCTTCTGGTCTCACTTAGTTCATAACTTCATGTGCAGAGATGGTCTTGAGCAAAGTGAAAAATACTTGTTTTTTCGTATTTTTATTTTTGGACACAAATGGCCGACCAAACAAAAATAAATAATAAATGTTGACAAGAAAAAATGGAAAGAAGGAAGATTCGACAGATACCGAAAACAAACTTCTCCACATGATCATCTGATACTCTCTCACTTTCGTTAATTTGTTTGTATCTAATGTTATTCTATTATTTTCTTTCTTGAAAGTATCGTATAAAAAAGTTGATTAGCAAAATAATGACGATTAAATAAGCTGTCTACCTGGAACCTACCTAAATGCACTAAATGCATTGGAATATGAGGTCTTGAAACTCTCGTTATTTTTTATATTTTGTTTTGTTAATCAATTTTATAAAGACAAGAATGACGTAATTGCTTTCATATGAGTCAGAATTTTCCTAATTCTCATGAAAAAAAGCGAAAATCCGCAAGAGATTTCGAGGAGGGCTCCACATTAGTCTTTACAGTTACATGAGATTTAAGTCATACGTGTGCGTGTGTGTGTGCATGCCCACAAAAAAAAAAAAAAGTTATTTTTTAAATGTTGTTGTATAAGTTTACCTAATTGTGTATGGAGTTCCTCTATATATGTTGTCCTAATCATCTCGTTGATATAAGAGATCCTTTGGATAATGGAAGAGATCTTGTTAGTTGTGTAGATGTTGACGGTGAAGAGTGATTTTGTGGAAAACAATTAACGAAATTTCGTGATTTTATTTGTTTTGCATGTGAGGATGCAATTTTAATATCGTGAACAACCCAATTAAGAATTTGCTTTTTTGCAAACGGTCAATTTGGTCACACTGGGAGAGTTAGAGGGCTTCAAATGATGAAGAGATTGAGCTCCCGTAAATTCACTTTGGTTGCTTGGAAGCTTTGGTTAATGAACTCACAAGTCACGAGTGTCGCATGTGTAAAACTAGCTAGAGATCTAGCACTAGTTTGAGATCTCGACCGTGAATAATCTCTCACTTCTCCAAGTACTCGTGGATGTGCCCGCGACTCACCATGAGTCCGCTTGCGCCAAGAAGCTATCAAGCTATATTGCCTTCAAGTGCTTGTGAAGCAAAAGTGGAATTATCTTTACAATCTTTATATTGCATTTATGAATGTTTTTCCACTTTCATTTACAAAACTTTGGATATTTGAATCCTTGTACTATGTTTTTCATTTGTCTTTGAATGAATGAAATCAAGTATTGACACACTAAAAAAAAAAAGTACATACTAGTTTGAGATTCTGATTAAAATCGAAATACACTATAAGGTCTTTAGACCATCCACATTGCACATCTGAATGTTTGTGTCTTCCTTTAAAAATATAATTATTAAAATGTTTGGATGTTTTTAAATGATATCACTCTCAAAATGTCTTAATGTGTCTCAATTAAAACATTTTGGGAAGGGAGTCTCTATTTAAAAACAACTTTCACATTTTAATAATTGAATTAGTGTGGGAAGACACATATGTTAGTTATACAATGTGGATGCTCCTTAGAGAATAGTGAATTCTTGTGAAACAGCTTTATATATATCACCATCAAAACGTAGATCGTCGAATTGTATCAAAAAATTCATTCCCTTCTTCGTGTTCGTGTGAAATCGAAAAATATATAGTTTAGAATCATCAAAGTTTGAGTCGTCAACTACAACTAAACATATAATCTCAATATTAGCCTTCTCAGTTTTTTTTTTCTGAATAACTAAAAAAAATAGGGTCCATGGACAATTTGTGAAAGAGGTAAATCTCATCAATCATTGAGGAGACTCGTGAAAGAGACCCATCACTAACGTCCAAGCAAAAATTTAGGACCACCAAATAAAATTATAAAAAGGGCATAATTAAGTACATACGCAATATGTAACAAACATGAATCGAAATAACATGTTTTTCTCTTTTCCTGTTTAAAATCAACAAACAAAAAAAGACGGTATTTGTTTTTTGGAACTTCAAATAATTTGTCTTCTTTGAATCAATCAACAATGGTACAATGACCACATATCGGTACTAAAAAGGGCATAATTAAGTACACAATTATCCACTTTAATTTGGTGTTTTACTACGCATCAGAATTTATAGTTATCATGAGGTCTAAAATACAAAAGCGTGTCCTTATTGGTCCAACTTTAGGGAAATCCAGCACATGTCCTAATAGATTCATTGGAATAATAGAAGCAACTACATATATATGACAATTCAGCATTTCTAGATCAGTAGATGTTTTGTGATATTTTTTGTTTCCACGACTTCATATAGGTTATGTAAGCTATGCAAGAGAAACAATGTCCTCCAAGCATAAGTTTCCGAATCATTTCGTATATACCATATAGTGTTATACTTATACATCATCATTATACCAATGCTCGTCTAAGTTACCGAATCTTTTCTTTTTTCTGTTATGAGTCTTTTTCGAAAATCATGACTTGCCCCTCACATTTACGAAGTTAGTATGAATCTAACCATTCTTGTTACAAGCGAGTCATTTATTTCATTGTTTGTGCAGCTTTTCCTTTTTACTTCAAACACCTTTTACGATATAGAAATGCAAACCACAAACGCATATGTAACATTTTTTTAGTTGATTTTTTTTGTCTTACATTGATGAATCATTTTAGTTTCAGGGCAAGATTTCCTTTAACATCCATTGGTAGCATATTCTCACTGTTAAATTTGACACAAAACATTTTTAACGCAAATTGTAAAAACAATGATCACGTGTAAAATTTGATATTTACATATCTAAATATCAAATTTTGCACTAATAAAAGTCAATCAGCCTAACTATATATGCATTGTTCTCATATTGAACACCAACGGAATTTTATCGAACATGCCAATAAAGAACCCATGCCAATATATATCATGCTTGTTAGGTTTGTCTTAACCCTAAGATACATGCATATCACAATGTATATATTGCTGTCAGAAGATGTGAATCTTCAGAAGACTTTTAATTATTCAAACAACTTACACTCTTTTGTGTGAAGCAGTCAGCTTTCACACTCACAACGAGACAAAGACACAAGAGACGCACATTTAAAAACATGCACCAAACGCAATGGACGATTTTAATATCACGTGGCATTTGACCAGCAAGCTGTACAATTTATCATTGACTGGCCCAAATATAACCAAATCTCTATAGGCCATATTTCAATTTTGTACTAACCAAGTGTGTATAACTAAAGAGAATCAATCTTTCATTTTCGTCCATCAACTTCACCATTTACGTGTTATTGATTGCTTGTTTCGCCTTTTGTGTTTATAATTGTTCATTGAGATATCAATATGTCATTGTTACAAAGCTTTTAGACACGAAATAACAACAATAGATTTTGAGTAATTCAATTAGACGTGAGACTCATCAAGTGTTGCTTTCTTTAGGTTTAGACGTGAAACCCATATTGCAGCCAAAATACGTGGTCTAACTAACCTATTTACATAATTACTGATTCCGATTGTACAACCTACAATACACATAATCTCACACAAAGGTGTTGAATTAATCCAAATTCTTAACGTTTTAATTCTACATTTTTGTTATATGCAACCCATGAACAACGAACTTCATTAGACTATCATTAGATCCAAAGATCAAAATTTAAGAACACATGTAAATAAACGTTGATAAACCAGAAACTTCCTGGTCACCAAAGAAAATATATAAACCAAATGTATTGCAAGAACTTTTGTATTATGGCCTATTTAACCAACTTAAACAACAAATTTTCGTTGCTAGATTTCAATAATTTCTAACAAAAATCAAAATAAAACTGAACTATATCATATGATTTTAGTTTTCATCATCCAAAAATTCCCTAAAAAGTTTCAATATATCAACAAAAGTAACCATACCAATCAAACAACCATCTTCATCAATCACCCACACATAACTCACTCTATGAGCAATAGCTTGTATCATCACCGCCATTAAAGAACTCTTCCGATTACACACTATCGCCACCGATTTCCTAGCCATCCTCGCCGCGCTACTCACCGACCTCCCATACGAAGAAGTCATTCTCGTCTTCCCCGCCGGAGATTCTTCATCCGAGGAAGACCCCGACGACAACGACAAAGAATCAATGAGTGAGATTAATCCAACCATCCCTTTATCTTCCAAACGATTCCTAACTACTCCAACTAGACTCTCCGGCGGACCACTACCGTCGATATAGGACATTAAATCTCCGGCAGAGAGTGTAGCAACCGCTGCTACGGCAGTTTCATCGCAGCAAGCGAGTGTCATCGGTGAAATCTCGCCTATCAAAACCATACATGGATCTTCTTGATCACATCCTTTACCAACCACCGCGACAGAGACATTGTCCAAGATGGCACGAGAGATGGCAGAGACGGCGGAAGCAGCTGAGGAGTAGTAATCAACGGCGAGGATAGTGTGTGTACTATTGATAACTCCAAGATCGGAGATAGAAAGCGACGGTAATGGAGAGAAAACGCTAATGGAATCGAGAAGGAATCGAATAATGTCTTCTTGTGTGATCCAGCAGAATTCTCGGCTGTTTTTGTGGGTTGTTGAAGTTGCGTTGGTGAGTGAAACGACGACGTTTCGTTTCAGAAGTTTTTGTTGTTGTCTTCTCTTTGTGATTGATTTCGTATGAATCGGAACAATCAGATTCTGTGCTCCTTTGATTATCAGATCAATAGCTTCAATCAAACTGCAAAAACAGGACTTTAGGAAACAGAACAAAAAAACAGAGCATTAAGAAACAGAACCAATGTCTGGATTTGTAACATACCTGCAAGAAGATTGAACATGGACGACGAGGGCACGAGATTTGGGAAGAAGAACAGAGACAGATGCGTCGAAAGCAGAGGAAAGAGACAAAACATTGTTGTCGAATTTGGATAGGTAACAGATTACATCAGCCATACAGATCTTACCCAAACACTCACACTTATCATTATCATCTGTTTTCTCATCGTGATTACAGCTCCATACGGTGAGGAACGGTTCGTCAGAGGATTTGAGAGCGGCGATGGCGTCAGCTACGGTGGCTGTGGCGACGGAGAGACACCGTAAAGGTGGCTTACCGATACAGAGGTCAGATAATTCGTGAGACAAAAGGGTTAATGCCATAAAAGAAGAATTTTTTTTTTTTTTTTTGCAGAGAATGTGAAGGAGAAGATGGAGAGAGAAGACAGAGGAAGAAGTGGTTATAAAGGAGAAGAGAGATGGGTACGGTGTTAAAGTACATAAACACAAAACTACTTGGTCTAGGGTTGTGTACAGATAGATTTTTTTTACCTTTTTGTTTTTTTGTGTTTATTACAGGTAGATTTTTTGTTTTTACTATAATGTTTAGGAATTTAATTAATATGCTGACTAAGAAAACTTTTGTGATTTATTTGTTAAACTATGATAGGCTAGAAAAAATTATCTTTATATTTTAGAATTGAGTATTCAAATAATTTTCAGTAAAATGATTTAATTTTTATTTTTATTTTGTATATTCAAGATTAATGTAATCTCTTATTCATCAATGAAATCATAGATTACTCCACTACTGATTTACTATACTTTTATTTCTCTTTTTACAAAAAAAAAAAACGAAAATTAAATACAATTTCTTCAGTCTAATCTTTTATTTTGATCATGTCCTTCTCTTATGACTCATATCTAAACTGGTAAGTGGTAAGTATGAATTGAATGAATAAAGAGATAGAGATTTCTTTTGTTTTCCAAAGATAAAGAGATAAAGATGAATATAAATTATAGAAGAATATTACATTTCCATTCATTCTTCTATATTATAGCTGAGGAATATCTCTTGATCTTAATCCTTAGAACAAATTTCATTGTACTTACAGTGTCAAATTTCAGAAAAAAAAAAAAACTCTATTAACGAATCTTCACATCAACATTTAAACATGGATAATAAGACAAAACTCTCATAAGTTTACCAAACTAGCTCATATATATTGAGAGAATCAGGGAAACAAATTTTGATTCTCAACTAAAACTATATCCGATAAGGGGCAAAAGCTAAATGAATACGAGGACATATGACCCCAATGTTTATAGTTAAAATATAATGACCTATTGTTTGCGGATAGGTGTGATCTAACAACTTGTAAGAACATACATATAAAAAGGTCCATACTCGATAGTTATGTTTTTATAAAAAGTAATGAAAAATATTCACTTTTTGATAGGTACGATAACGAAAGATTTCTATTGGTCGAGAATCGAGACCCATGAAATGTATACATAACACACTTATGTGATTATGATACTATTTGGTTAGAAAACTACTAAAATGATAAACTTTTGTCGCTTTTAATGATAGAAAACAAATTTTTAACACCACTTTTGAATTTAATTTTACTTTTACTCCAACAAGCTGTCACCGGGTTGGACTTAATTAATTGTCTTATGTTCTTAACGTTTCTCATGCTCTTTTGCCAAATATTCTGAGCCAATACGAAACATTTTATTAGTTACTGGAGATCCTAAAAAAACTACCAAATTGTAAGTAAAACCTGATAATTAGTCTTAACTCTCAATTAGATCTTATTATGTTAAGCCAAAAGATGTCAAGACAAAAAGCCTAACTAATTTGGCTAAGTAATTCCAAAATAAGTACTTTGTAGAATTCGTAACTGGTACCAACCTTTTGTCTCTTCATGTCGTTTGAAGTGGAAAAACACGTTTTATTGTTCAAAACCTTAAAACGTCGTACGTCATGGAACAAGTTGGCCAAGTTTTGTAACATTTCTTTTTGTGTTGTGTTTGCTACTTGCAAGTTATTTTCATTTTCTAGGTAAGTAACATCATCCCTATATGTTTAGAGCATGCATGATTATTCTAACGCTTTATTTATGACATTAAAATTTGCAAATTGCACATAGAGCCAAATTTATGTGTATCGTACGTATATGCATTTAATTACTAACGAGTGGCCATGTAGTCACTGAGAGACGTAAATGTAGAATAAGGTATTGAACTGACTTGATTTTATTGATTCACAAACTATGGTATTTATATACAATGATTTCTATCAAAAGATAAACATAAATCCCTAAAATATAGGTTAGAAACTCTATCATCAAAGATATTGTACTAATCCTAATCGGATAACATATATCCCCAATACTCCCCCGCACGACAAACGTGGTACGCAAAACGCAAACTTTGCAATCACAAAGCGGAACACGTATGTCGTGGACAATATGTCGAGGACGGACAAATCATGTAAATAAACATCTTAGGGTATAAACTTCATTCTTGGGGTGGAACTTCATCATGTCTTCGGTCTTGGTAAAAGGGAATACATCCCGTGTACACAAATTATGCTGCTCCACAAACAATCATCTTTATCTTGGACGGTCTATAACTCGGGACTAAACATGACCTAAAAACATGAATGTTCCACAAACTCTACTAATGGCTAAACCATAACCAAACTCCCCCGTAACGGTAAAACTATTACCAAACTCTCTTACTAAGAACACAAAAACTCTGAAAATTTCTTAACTCAAGAATAATTCCAGTAACATAAAAAGAAAAAGAAAAACCAAAACCAATCCTATTAAAAACATAGAAAACCAACGACTTAAAGTTTTGGAAAAATAATACCCATGTGATTAAGAAACAATCACGTAACCTCCATCCCTTAACATGCCGACATCTTCGTCGTTTTCATTTCCACCGTCGGAGGCACCGTCTTCTCCTTCAGTGATCACCATCTTCATAATCTTTTCTTGATTACAAAAACTATAATGCGGAAGCTTTAATTATGATCCACAAAGATCGACTGCTCTGATACCATGTAGAATAAGGTATTGAACTGACTTGATTTTATTGATTCACAAACTATGGTATTTATATACAATGATCTCTATCATCTGTAATTGTTCTAGGTTTCATCAAAGGTAATCCAAGAAAGGAAGAAAAGTTTCAAATCACTTAAAGAAACAATTATTGGGACATGAATGATACTGCTTTGCTTGTTCTAACAGGTTATGTTTTCACATGTTCTGGTTCTGCGTATAAGGCTGTTAAGATAGCTTTGTTACCCGCACATAATTATACTCAGAAACAAGACTGAGAACCTATTTTATCACACATCAATTGCTATACTTCGCAAATTATATGATGGGCTTTTTTTATATAGATTATATAATTAAGTGGGCCTTCCCCACTACCCATGCATACTTTTCTAATTTGATATTTAATTTCTCCCACATCGCTAATTTGAAAACAAATGTTGCTGTATATATAAGATTGAGAGAGCAACATGTGTCACGACCTTACTTGAACAGGATCTGTTCTATAGGCTCGTACCTCTGTTTCCTTGATTTCTCAAGAGACAGGCCCTTTACCCTGGTTGATGAACCATGACCGTGCGGCTAGAGCGTGATTGACGGCTACGATCGTCCTCGGACGCATTCGGTGCTGTAGAGGATCGTTACTCGGTTCGGTTCTACCTTGCTGGGGTGGTCGCACGGCGGTCTGACAGGTTTTGTAGTTACTTTCATTTGTGTGTAGGAGTGGCTGCGTTGATAGGAGAACATTCCTTCTTGAGAAGAGGAGGGAAGAACGGATTTAGCGGAAACATTTGTGGCCAACATTTTACATCCACAGCTGAAAACGCCTTGCAGCACATATATCCAACATTACCAAACTTTCCTGTGAAAACTGATTTGTAGATTTCAGTTACGCAACCTTCAACGTTAACAAGTGATGACAAACATTTTGTGAGATCGATCGGAGAACCAGGGATGACAAGGAATTGAGGTTTCGTGTGTGTTGGTGCGCCAGAGATGATGCGAGAGCAACCATCCTTGAGAAGAGGAGGGAATAATGGATTCAACGGAAACATTTTTGGCCAACACTTTGCATCCACCTCCGTAAACGCCTTGCAGCATGTTGGTCCAACGTTTTCAAACTTACCACTTAAAAACAGATTTAAAGATCTCGATTTTACAACCTTGAATGTTGAGGAGTGATGACCAACATTTTGTGAGATCAATTGGAGAACCAGGAATAGAAAGAAATTGCGGTGTCACGAGTCCCTCGGCTTGTCCTGGTGTCAATAGAGTAGTTGGCACACAGAGTCGTCACAACTAGAATAGTGGAGAGAAGAGCTTCGATCCTACCTTCCATTGCACGTATATATTGTTTCCTTATTTTTCTTTTGAGTCAGAGGAGATAGAGTGAAATTGCTTGACTGGGATGGTTTTGGTATTCAAAAGAAATGAACAATTTATAGAGTAGCTCAAGTTAAATCCGAGAGTTACCCTTGAGTCATCCGTTTTGACAATCTTTGAATAAAAACATGGAAGTGTTACACTGTTACAAATTGACTCACTCAAGTTGTATATAGGTTCTAAACAATAAATTCAAGAGAATATAAAAGAAAGAAAAAAAAAACTACGTTGACTGTTTACATTGTATTTTTGTTAGAAACATGCTTAATCAACGACTTTAATATGTAACAGTTTTATGTAATAACAGCAAAACATATATACTGTACTTTCTTTCTTCAGCATTTCTAGGATTCATTCCTTTCAATCTAGCTCCGTCATGGCAGAACATTAACAACATAGTTGGGCTTAACTGAAATGGGCTATAAGGATCAGTTTAAGCCCTTATTAATCTATCAAAAGCTTGCTAATTGATTTGCTAGATCCCACATCGGGCAGGATACTCAGGAACAGAGTAAAACAAAGTATATAAAGAGAGCGAGAGCAACTCGGTAAGACTCACGGAGCCGTGCAGTGAGGGCATAGCGAACTATTCTTTCGCCTTTTACTAAAGAATATCGTGTTCTCTCTGCTTTTAAACGGCATACGCCTATTTTTGGAAAGGTTTATTACTAAATAATAAACCTCCATCAATTCTTCAGTTTCAAAATGATATGAAATATTTTTCTCTAGGGTTTAGTAATGGTTGTATAGAAGCTCAGTGTTTGTCATTAGAAAGGAGGAGTATTATAACACAACATTTAGTTTGGCGTTTAAGGTTATACAGATTATGTAATTAATATCTGTTTACTGTGAGACTTCCCCAGAAGCAAGCTATCACAACGAGCGGCTATGCAGTCACTGAGAGACGTCAAATCTGTAGTTCTTCTAGGTTTCATCATTGGTAATCCAAGAAAGGAACAAAATTTTCGGATCATAGCATGAAATAAAAAAATGATTGGGACATGAATGACTGCTTTGCTTGTTCTAATAGGTTATATCTTCACATCGGCAGAAAAACAAAAAAAAAAGTTTCAACATCGTCTGATATAATGAAGATAGCTTTGTTACCCGCACATAATTGAGAACGAATTTATCACACTTAATAGCTATACGCCTATACTTCGCAAATCATATTGACTTAATGATAATTTTCAACGCTAATTTAGGGAGGGGCTTTATATGATAATTAAGTGGGCCTTAGTCCATATATCACGACCCATGCATGCTTTTCTAATGTGATCTTTATATAACTTTGTCCCACATCGCTATTTTGAAAAACAATGTTGCCGGATATATAACATTGAGAGAGCAGCAATGGTCACGACCTTACTTGAACAGGATCTGTTCTATAGGCTCGTACCTCTGTTTCCTTGATTTCTCAAGAGACAGGCCCTAAACCCTGGTTGATGAACCATGACCGTGCGGCTAGAGCGTGATTGACGGCTACGATTGTCCTCGGACGCATCCGGTGCTGTAGAGGATCGTTACTCGGCTCGGTTTACCCTAGCCGGGGTGGTCGCACGGCGGTCTGACAGGTTCCTATTTTTTTTGCGACATCGTTCATTTTTTTGTCTTGCCTCAGTACTTTGTATTGATATCTTCTTATTATCTTATAACTTTTCTATAGTTAATCTTTTTACCAGAGCGAATAATGGAGATTCCAAGTTGCATAAAGTTCACTTAACTCCACAACAAATCCCGTTCACATCATGCTGCCCCATTCGGTTGGCCCGCCAAAAAGACAAATCCAAAAATTTATATATAGCAGTATGGCACACACAAAGAAATAACATATACATTTATAATTATATTTATGGTATTATCTATGCATAAAATTTATTTACTTTTAGACATCTATATAATATGGTACGTATTAATATAGATTTTACATGCTATACTTAATATATTAATTTATTTATTTAGAAGTTACGAAAAATTACACCATAAAAAAAATAATTTACGAGGTAGAAGAACTATATAATATTATTTACAATATAAAAAAAAACTAATATATTTACAAATCATTTCGAAAATTTTGCAAAAAATATAACAAAATCTTAAACTATAACCTAATTCTACAACACCAAAAAACCGTTATCTACAACCTTAACCAATCGAACATACATGTCTAAAGTTTAAACTGCGGATGTGTAGGTTGCAAGAGTTAAATTCTCCTACTCAACCGTAGAGCCAACAACATTAGTCTCATATATTTTGGTTCTGGTAATAACTCACTTTTCGTTAGCAGTGACTTAGCACACAAAACTTTTGAAACTAGGTGAGAAAAAATCAACAAAAAGTGACTTTTAAAGACGCAAGGAAACGAAAAGCAAAGTCTCTTTTTCCCACTTCATTGTCTGAATAATTAAACCGTAATACACAAAAAAGCTAGGTTCAAAGCAAGAACATTATGATGATGAACAATTTTTCAGAAAGTATTTTAAAAGAAGTGAAGAAGATTATAAATCGCACACTACCAAAGTCCATGGAGTAGTTTATCAATGATAAATCATTCATTCTAAAAAATGAAATAAGTCTTCATATATATAATAAAAATTAATATAGAAAAACCATACATTTGCATTGTTATCGTTTCTCTTCTTTTTGTTTTTTCCAGTTTCTGGAGTTAGAGGTCCCATTTTATTGCACAATAATATGCGTCGGGAATTGACGATACATATTGTCGAAGAGGCTTAAGTTTAATATGACTTTTCTATCTTTGTAAGCTTTCTTGTATATATATATATACATAACTTCTAGGGCCATTGTACAAGGGAGAACCCTAAAATAGAGTATGGATAGATCCACTACGTTTTGAATATACGAATCATCTCTTCTACTTAGTTTTCCAACTTATTACAATCTATGAATAAAATATCTGAGAGAGTAATATATTTTTCAGAGTATAAATGTTACTTTGAATTCTAAAGAAATTTGGATGCATATACGAGTTGCTCTATCTTTCCTTAGCGTAAAAGGAACGGCTACATAAAGACACAAAAAGGCCCCCATGAAATGATTGAGATGCTTCCACGGTTTTTTCCTCTCTATTTTTTAATATTTTCTCCTTATGAAAAAGCTAATTATTGATTCCTCATGTCTTCCGAGACATTAACACATTTCAGAAAACTTTATAGTCTGATTATCCGATTTTATATTCTTTTTTTGCAATTTAGAAAACCCCGTATTCATAAAACCACATAATTTTATTTATATTGATTTAGGAAAAGAAAACAAATTTATCAACAAAAAGACGTTTTTAAAAAAACATATATGATGTTCTTATTGATCCCATATGATAAAATAGGTATTATCCAATTATATTAAATAATGTGAAAAGCTGCTTTTGTGGAGGAAAAAATCTAAGCTTTTCATAGGATATATGAAACTTTTAAAAGAAATTTGGAGGCGTTGATTCTTGTATACTTGTAGTAATTTTATAGCATATAGTTTTATATTTCAAAAATAATAGTAATACGTATATGGCTTGTCCCATGAAACTACTACAAACCGAGCAAGAGACCGTATAACAGTATAGGTTCCGACAAAAGGATCTTCGGACCCTAAGACTCGTGCTCTTTCTTATATTCATATGCATAAGAATATTTGATAACAAAGTTCTTATATAGTAATCTTTTATTGCTTAATACAAGACATTAATTTTCTTAAAGAAATTAAAAGTGCTTTTACCGGTTGACGACCTAAAACCATTTATTTAATTATCATAGTATATTTTAAGAGACCAGTTTAATTACTTTGGAAAAAAAGAAGAAGACCAATTTACTTATATATTAAATATTATAGATGAAGAATCTAAATAAAAGACAATGGACATCAGATGGAAAAAATTGCTGGCATTCAAAACCAATCCTACTTTAAAGTACTTGAAATAAACTAAAAATTTCAAGCACTTGAAACATCAAATATACACACATAGCTTCTTGACCAAAATATATATTTTGTTCAACAACTTTCCTTCTTTATCATTTTCATACCGGTCTAATCATCTAAGTCTTCAACTAACAAAATGATCGATACTATATAATGGACTTATGCTTTATTCTATACACATCTTAGGTCTTTAATTATATATGGATCTATATCGGTTTCTTCTCATGACATGTTATCTTTTAACTTTGGGTGATATCAAAACTTACCATGCACGATCTCACAAAACATTAATCATTTGAAGTTAAAGAAAAACGCAAAGTGTGCAAGAAAAAGAAGCTTTTCAAGACATTTCAAAGTCTCACGATGTGTTAACTTTATTGATTATTTGGTGTTTTCCTTAACTAATCAAGCATGTATAATAATATAAGTAACTAAAACGTTCACGCAAATATATACATAAAGCAAAAGAACGACCGCAAGAAAACAGAAGTCCATTTATCACTAATCCAACGGCCAATATTTTCACACCTTCACCAAGTAACAAACTAAGTAAAAAAAGCATTACTAAAGACACAAAGATAATTGCCGCTTAAGTGCTTATAGCTTTCTTCTTCCACTCTTTATTAACCCATTCACCTTCTCTCATTCTTCTCTGTCCCTCTTCTTGGTCTTCTTCATCATCATCATCTCTCTCTCCAAATGTCTCAAATCTCCATAACTTCTCCAAAACATTGCGCCAAGAAAGGAGGGATTAACATCAACAATCGCCACAAGAAACTATTTTTCACATTCTCAACTTTCTTCTCTGGCCTTCTCCTCATCATCTTCCTCGTTTGGCTCATCCTCCACCCCGAGAGACCCGAGTTCTCCCTCACAGAAGCCGATATATACAGCCTCAACCTCACCACCTCCTCCACTCATCTCCTCAACTCTTCAGTCCAACTAACTCTCTTCTCCAAAAACCCTAACAAAAAAGTCGGGATCTACTACGACAAGCTACTCGTATATGCAGCGTATAGGGGACAACAAATCACATCAGAGGCCTCTCTACCGCCTTTTTATCAATCCCATGAAGAAATCAATCTCTTGACAGCGTTTCTTCAAGGGACTGAGCTACCCGTTGCCCAGTCCTTTGGTTATCAAATCAGTCGTGAACGGTCAACTGGTAAAATAATCATCGGTATGAAGATGGACGGGAAACTACGGTGGAAGATCGGGACATGGGTCTCGGGTGCATACCGGTTTAATGTGAATTGTCTTGCAATTGTGGCTTTTGGAATGAACATGACCACTCCTCCCTTAGCTTCATTACAAGGGACTCGTTGCTCTACAACTATATGAGACTATATAGAATAATCAACCACATATACACTATAGTTTTTTTCACTTATGCGCAATTGTTCTTTCTGTCGACGTTTGTGGGCTGGTAATTAGTACTTCTTGTAAAGTTACATTGAACAGTTTATATTGAATGATATAGTTGTAAAATAACAAAGCATATCCCTAGTTAAAAGCAGAGGATAAAAAGGCGAAGAACAGGAAAATAGACAGGAGCAATGTTTCACCTGATTACTTTCCCTCTTCTCTTAAATAATTCATGGTGCTTGTATCTTTTTAGAGCTCTACACATAAAGATTTGAGTCTGTTGGGTGGTCCATGTTTTGTGTGTATTTCTTGAAATCCATTAACTTTTTTTTTTTTTTTGTATCTTCACTCTACTTTTGGGAAGAATTAAGTAAAGCCCTTTTTCCTAGTTTCTATGTTTTTTCAACAAATACGAGGATGCAGAGAGAATTAAGAAGGTTCGGTTCATGGATTCATTAAGACTCGAATAAAGAATATTACAGTTGATGTTCTTGCAAACGTAGATTACGTTAATTATTTCCCTTTTTTTGCGGAAACCTTAATAGTAACCAATAAACAATTTATTTAAATCTTTAATTTTCCGAATTAGATAGAACCTACGTAAAGTAGAGCATAGATACTCTGCTATAACAGAAACAATGATATAAAAGTCAGACAAACGAAAACCTCAACAGAAACAATGATATAAAATTCAGACAAACTAAAACCTAGTTGACTATGAGAATCCAACAGAACAAGATGATCCCATGTCTCAGATTGAGATTGCTTTTAATACGGATAGATAGTGTAACATAGGTAATACTGCTGATCAAACGGGTTCCTGAATATGAAAGAAAATAAATCAATTTTATTAGTTCCTTGTTAATATCATACAATTACTAAAAAAAAGTTGAGAGATGAAAGGAAAGAGAAAATACCAGTATCTATATGTATATAGCGGTTGACCTGAATATATATACAAGATTAAAGATTATAATGAATAATTATCACTGCAAAAAAAATTGAATTGGAAAGAAACCAAAAAGAGAATTGAGATTAATAACCGTATTGGTTTGGTTGGTAATTGTGAACCCTAGCACCAAGATAAGCAAGTTTGCAATTGACTGTTCGTCCGTCTATGGTGTGATTTGGATTCTCGCATGCTCTCGTTGCAGATTCAACTTCTCTAAACGTGACCTAATAATATTGACTCAAAGTCATGATTAAAAATAATAATTTATATCAAATAATTACTCTACATATTATATGTTGTTTAAATGCTTACAAAACCAAATCCCTTTGATCTTTGTGTTGCTCCATCACAAACTACTTTAGCATAAACGATTTCTCCAAATCGTTCGAAGTAACTTATGAGACCTTCGGTTCTTGTAATCCAAGGCAAACCTGCCACATATATCTTTGTTTCTCTATCGTTTGGGTGAGACATGGCTAAGAAGTTACGTTAAAGGGTATGCAATGATGTTTTTTTTACAATGGTCTCTATATATAAGAAGAAATACACAACAATCCTTTATGTAATAGGATATGGAGAAAATCATTTTTCTTTTGAAAAAAATGGGTTATTCAAATTTTTATTAGGATTTGCATTAAACACCGAAAATTAAGTTGGATAAATTCTAGAAATTTCTCTTTAAATCAGTTAACTAACCGTTTATATATTTACGATAAGGTTTGAAGAGATTATTGATAAAATAATACATTTCATAATCCCGCGTTCAACCGTTTAAAGTAACATTTAAGTTGACTATATCTAATTTTTTTTCCATTAAATATGGAGCTGGTAAACTTTATCAACTTCTAAAAAGTGTAACAACAAAAATTAGGTCAATCACAATTCTGTTTTTTTTATTATTTTGGATTGACTTCCAATTGCAAATAGTCTTAGTGATCACCATTATCATACATATATACATCAAGTAGGTTTCATCATGATATACCACAAAGTATTTGACAAGCCATATGGTTTTGGATCAAAAAGTCGGTCCAAAATTAATGTTTTATGTGCAAGAACCGACCCATTGTACACACGTGTTAACATCTTCAAGACTTTCATCTCTATTTTTCTTTTGGTCATTAAGATACCCATTGATCCGAATCTGTTACATTCCCACCTACTTTTTTAATTTTTACTATCCACTCCAAATTAAACACAACCGATGATTTTAATAATTGGAAGCTTTTAAAAATATTTCAAAACAAGCCTCTTTGTGTTTGTCTATATATATACACGTAATAAGAAGGTGAATGAATCTCACAGCTTACTTGTTCTAAGGCTTCCAATAACGAAAACAGTAATGAAGAAGAGACTAAGCTTGAAGCAAATCTTGGTGACTCTCTCCAAACTTGGTGTATGTTTGTGCGTAAAACATCTTGATAGTAACAAAATTCAAGTTTCTAACACAGAGATCAAGAACGGATCTGTATGTCCCGAGGATGAATTGGTGTCTGAAGAGAAGGTTATGGAAGGAAGAAGGAGAATCAAAGTGGTGATAACTAGGAAACAGCTGGATCGCTTGTTAGCGAAGCAAGTTTCATTGGAGCAGCTGGCTTTTGTGAATCAGAGAACCTCTCTCAGTTGTTTTGACGAGAGTAAATGGATCCCAAGGCTTGAATCTATCCATGAATCACCTGAATTGTAAGATTTTGGGTTTTAGATGTTTCTTCAGATTTTGCAGCTTATGGTGTTGTTATATCGTCTTTAAACGTATATTGGTACTAGCTTTTAAAACATAATGTAAGTATCATAAACTCTTTTTGTAACTTCAGTGTTATTTAACTGAAAAAGTTACAGAGAATATGGGAAACAGAGCAAAAACAGGGGAAACAGAGCTAAAACAGGGAAAACAGAACAAGAAGTGGCAAAAACATGTTTTCGGTTTAATCCAATGATCTATCGATGACTCTCTTCTCATATGTTTCCCGAGTTTGTTCAACTTGGCTGCAACGCTCATCTTCATCATAATTTACTCTCTAACGCTCTCATTCTCTTTTTTCTCTTCATCATAATCAAGACAACACTTAACCAAAAGTGGAATCTAACTAGAGACAAATCTCCCGGAAGTGATTCAAAATCAAGAGCTTAATGACCAGACAAAACGTTAAAGCATAAAAATCACAAAGTAACCTACTTAACTTCATGTTCAAGCTTAGGGTTTGAAGATCCACTACAATTTACAAAAACGAAAGGTTTTTACATAAAACTGATATGTCTTTCCCCAAATCACCACATATGTAGAAGAGGAACATGGTTAATAGACTGATCATAGAGGCACGTAGCCGAGAAATACATCAACCTCCATAACAGAGATATCGTAATCAGTCAAAACTCGTAAAACACTAATTACAAAAGTATCGAAAACATAGCCGATTACCTTGATTTATGACTGCAAAAATCGTATAACCCTAATTACTGCGATTGCGAAGTTTGGGATATCCACACTAATACTCAGGGACTCAGGGTAACGAAAGCAAACCTATCATCAAATTGTAACCGTCAATGGAATTTATTGACGTCTTGTAACGTTTGGCTAGTTGTCCCAAAAATGTTATATTTAAATCGGAGTAAAAGATTTAAATTGTATATTAAAAAAAGATTTTTGTTTTCTGTGATTTGAGATATAGTGTGAGATATTTTAATCGGATTTTACTCATAATTTATTTGATAAAAAAAACACTTGAAAAAAATAGGAACAAGATTAAGATTTAGAGAGGGGTTTTGGTTTATTATTTCAAAAGTAGTTTTAGAGACTTAAATGTCATGTACAAGTTGTTATTCAATTAAGATTTTTTAAAAATTTGGTATTATTCATTTAAGATTTGTAAAAAGTAATCTAAAATCTTTTAAAATTTAGAGATTTATCGTATTATTTCTGAATATTGATTATCGTATCATCGAAATTGATTATAAATATTCAAACCAAATCATATTATTTCAATTATAAATTCTATCGAGGGTTCAAGAAGTTGAAATAGCATTAATATATGTATATAACTGATGAATTAAACTCTACAAGTCTTACTCTGTCCAAAATGTCAAATCACCTCATAATTATATCACATAGACTAAAGTTATCACATATACTAGTAACCTTTTTACATATACTAAGAAAACATATACTAAATCGAATGTTAAGAAACAAAATTCATCTCAGCAAGTTTAACCAAGGAATTCAACTCAAACCGGCATCGGCTCTAAATCTAAACGATATACATCAATCATAGCTATGAGTATGTAGCCATCTCGACCATGACCCTAACCGATGCAAACATATGCTTCAAAGACAGGGAGACTTGTAACTAGATCCACCCACAGTCGGTCAATAAGACGAGATGACCATGATTATAACAACAAGCTTATTAGTAAATGGGTTGTAGACTCCCTGCAACAAGAACAAGAAGTTAAATTAGAAAGTATTAACTTAGAAAGCATACACATAAGAAGGAAGTAAATAAATTGTATCATACATGGTCAATAGTGTAGTAACTATATGTTAGGAGAACCCGAGCAGAAATTGGAGACACTTTGAGATCTCTTATCATAGTTTTCTCGGGTTATTGACTTGATTATTTCTCTTAGCAATATTTAGATTGATAAAAATATGTGTAATAACATGAGTAAGTAGATTGTACTTCCTGTCACGTTTATGTCATTAATAAATTACGCCTCTTTGACTCTTGACCTTACCAAAAAATATTTCACTTTTTTGTACGAGTTATTCCCGTCTGCTATGATTATTCTAAAACTTTCAATTCTTTAAAATAAAAAATCGGAGTAAACCGGGTAATGCTTTTAATTTTAGACGACTATTAATTCAAACTTTTTCTCATTCGTATTCGAAACTATTTCAATTCTTTTGATAGTGATTTTAAACCATTTTCTATTTTTTAAAGCAATGTGGGACATTGCATACATCTATATTTGTTCTCTAGACGAAGTAATGCAATTTGAGCTTGAATTTGATTGATCTTGTCAAAAGTTTGAGTGGCATTGTCAGTTGAACTTGGAGGAATAGTTAAATCAGCAGTAAAATTGCGGCATCGATTGTATTTTGATTCTTATGTGATTGTTTGGATTGCTAGTGGTTGGTTTCACCTTGAGTTTTGTATTTGATGTTGAGAACGTGATTATTAGTTATACATGTCGATACTTTTTGCTGATAAAGTTTTGAAGTTCACTGGCTCGGGGAAGATGAAAAGGCGTATTTTTATCCATGAGACTTGTTTACATTCATCTCATTTCCTGATTATATTAAACACCACCTCTTGTAAAATATAACTTGCTGTATATCTCCCATATCGTAAAATTCAGCTATTGGTTATATGTGCAGTTTGTGTTTTATGCTGATAACTAACGTAAAGAACTGGCAAAAACATGCTTATGTCTACCTAATCAATGGAATCGCATGCATACGGTAAATATACTCTTGGGTAATAATGAAAACGGATATTGATTATTAAGCTTCCCTTTTTAACATCCAGTCAAAGACATCATACTTGGCCTTCTACTCCGTAGTTTTCCTCTTCTTCTTACCCTTGTCCATCATCTCCATCTTAGCCTTCTTCTTAAGTTCAGCCTTCTTCATCCTCTCAACTCCAATAGCTAATATAAAGTATAAACAAGGAAATTAATGAGAGGTTATAATTTTGCAGGCAAAAAGCAAGAGCAAATTTACGTACTTGGATGTCCACTTCCAGTAGGCTTTAATTTTCTGCCTGCTGGCGGCACAACAAAATAAACTACAATCTTCCATCCATCTGCGGTACGTCCACTTAGTTCCAGCGCCTTGTCTACACATCCTTTTCCCATAATATCAACTCGAGCTTTACTGTAAAATTCAACAGAAACAAGTTTTTTTTTGTTAGAAATTTATTAACTTGAGATAATATCTGGGTCAAAAGTCACAACTGGACGAAGCCACAAACCTTTCGTGACAGCACAAGTTTCCGTGGACCAAAACACTTATACCGGTGACCTCTCCACATGAAGAGAAATGTTTACACAGCCCGATCTGGAGATCAATCTTAGACAACGTAGAAGGTGTATCATATACCTTAACTATGAGCCTAACATATCAATTAATTGTATGAGAGAATATTATATGGCAATGATCACAAGAACAGGTACTAAGAAAATTGATTTGCAGGATTAAACAACTTACGTGCGTTCTCCTTTGAAGCGGTCGACTCCCCCAGGATCTCTGTACATTTGCTGCCCGGGTAGAGACTTCACGACTACATTCCATCCTCCCACGTCAGTCCCACTAAGTTCCAATGCCTTGTCTACGGGACTTTCTCCTTCTTTCGCATGAAAAATAATGAAGAGAGGACTGTGAAAAAAGAGAGAAAAACTTGTTTTAGAGTGTTGAATTTTAACAAAAATGAGAGAGACCAAATTGAAATCCCCAAAACCTCTTGAGGATACGCTTTTTAAAGTCTCTGGGAACATCAATATCTACAATCTTTCCGCATGAAGCGAAATGCTTTGCCAACGCGAGCTTGAGAGGAAACTCATGAACCGAAGTGTCGTATCCCTCGACGGAAATCTTACTAAAGCTACAGGAGATAATATATTATCAAAATGACAAATTCTAAGTACCCCCAAAACCAAAAAGAAAAAAAGGAGTACCATTTACGATTGTTCGTATCCTTCGATTCCAGACCCTACGGTACAAAAGATCATATCAAAAATTCTACGACTTCAAATATTTTCCTTCTTTCTTGTGATGCAAGAAACCATTAATAGAGAAACAGAGGTTAAGCAAAGAGAGCGTAAGAAGAAATCCATAATTTAAGGAGAAGAAGATTACTCTGACGGCGGATTCTTCCATGGTTAATTTGACAATAAGCGACTGCTAGGTTTTCCGACCAGCCTCGAAAGTAATTTTTAGATCTAGGGATTTAGAATTGAACAATTTACGACGAAGGAGAAGGTATTTATAATTTTTCATAATTATTTATCAGGTTTATTGGGGACATAACCGTCTTTGTACTACATAAATTAAAAACAAGTGATTGGGCCTTGAATTTAGTTCAGGCCTGACTAAGCCCATATTGTCCTAATCCTATATTTCTTTCTCAATCAGAGTTCATGGAAATTTAATTCTTAATTATGAACTTTGTGAATCAACTGGTAATCTTGTTTGTTTTTTAAAGATTTAATATGATTCCTCCCCAACACTTTTTTCCATGTGTTTATTTAAGATTTAATATGATAGAATATCAAAGAAATATATTATGATATGCTCAAAACAAAACAAAAATTGTAACTCAAAATCTGTTTGAAACACACAATAACAACAAAGAAAACTCCAAAACGCTTTAATTACTACTTCTAGTTTCCAAGAACTGCCTCTAAACACTCGTCATATTGCTTTCTTTTCTTATCACATATGACTTTACCTGCAACAAGATCATGTTCCTTCTTTTCATTCGTCAACCTCTCCTCTTCTTGCACACAGTGAGAGATGAGATCATGAGTAGACCATTCCAGTTTCATACGGCTATAAGTCTTCCTAAGAAGATCATAGTCCGAGGGCAGACTATCGAGTACTGGCAAAAACATGTTTTCGGTTTCATCCAATGATCTATCGATGACTCTCTTCTCATAGGTTTCCTATAGATTTTTATATGAAAAAGATATAGTGAACACAGAAATATTAGACTATCGAGAATCAAAGCTGCCACGATTTAATCAGGAATATGCATCCCGAGTTTGTTCAACTTGGCTGCAACGCTCATCTTCATCATAATTAACTCTCTAACGCTCTCATTCTCTTTTTTCGTTGAGCTAAACTCGGCTAGCACCGTTCTGACCTCTGCCCCCCTCCTTTATCGCTGTATAACTTGCTGTACATCCCCCATATCGTAAAATTCAGCTATTGGTTATATGTGCAGTTTGTGTTTTATGCTGATAATGCTTCGTCCCAGATTTGAGTACAATGCTTCTGCCTCATTAGTGAAGGAAGTTTCTTTTGATGAATCTGAAGGTTTGTATGAATAAAATTTTGAATCCATCTAAGTTTGTACTTGTCTTCTCTGCTCATCAAGCACTATTACACTTTCTCAGGGGGTTTGAAGACCAAATTTTTGTGCAAGTGACTACATCTCAACTTTCCTCGCTGTTCATAAACTTTGGAGGGACCATTAGTGGAAAAGACCTTTTTCGACTTTCGAATGTGAACTGATTCTTTCCTGTTGGCAATGTTGCAACCACATCTGAACTTTTCCTTTATAATAATCTGAACATCTGGTTGGGCAATATAATGGACGTTTATAATAGTGGATGAAGAAGTGAAAAATTCGTTAGATATAATAAGTTTACAATTTATTGACTATTTGAGGAGCTATATAGTAAATAGAGAAATAAAAATTAAGCTGCAACTTCCCCAACCAAAAGGTCCATTGATTTTTTGTCACTCTGTTACGTTTTGATGATTCTTGTAGTTGCAGGTATTAGGTATATTATATCTTTGATTGTTAATGTTTAACCTCGTTAGACCAAAAAAAAAAAAAAAAAATGTTTAACCTCGAGTCCAAAAGATTTTCTTGAACTTTAATGAGAATGCTTATGTCTACCTAATCAATGGAATCTCATGTATACAGCTCATATATAAAATGAAAACGGATAATGATTATTAAGCTTTGCCTTTTTAACATCCAGTCAAAGATATCATGCTATATATATGTATGTATGATTATTGAGCTTAATTTTTAATACCCAAAAGAAAATTCAAAGTTTTTAAGAAAAACGACTTAAAAACACCAAAGAGATTGCGTCTTCCCTTAGTTAACTGATGAATTAAATTCTACAATGACTCTGAAATTATTTCAAGAAGTTAGACATAACATTGATAAATAAAAATATGACATAAGAATCATCGTTTTCAACTCCGCAAGTCTAACTCTGACTGTTTTCATCAGACACAAGAATCACTACAAGTTAGCGAAGATCCCGGTGTCGAAAGAAACTCTGGCTGCGTTCCCGTAGCCTGTGAGCTGCTCGATTCTCCGTTAACAACGTTTGTAGTTGGATGCTGCCAATACCATTGTTGGTGTTGTTAGCCATACGGTTTTGTTGGTAAGACATCGGATCATACCGCGGATTATATTGCGGATCATACCTAATAAACCAAGAAAAAAATTACATTAACTAAACAAAACCATGGCTAGAAACTTTACCCTAATTATATTCCAAGAAAAGTATCCTAACGGCAAAAAATTGCATTGGAGTAAGATAAAGAAAGATTCCAGTGAGGTCCAGGGTACCTAGGTAATAATTGAGGCAAATTTGAAGGTTGGGATTGGTTAGGTTTAACTTTAGCACCAACGAAAGCGAGTTTGCAATTAGTTATTCGTCCTTCAATAGTCGGATTCGGATCCTTGCAAGCTCTTGTTGCAGATTCAGCGTCTTTAAACGTGACCTGAAGAAAGATATATACAAGATTCAAGAATAATCGATAACCTAAACGTATATATTGTTTCTTGGTTACTTACGAAGCCATATCCTTGTGATCGATCTGTTTCTCTATCACAAACGACGTTCACATGGATGATTTCACCAAAACGTTTGAAGAAGTTTATCAAGCCTTCCTTTCTTGTTGTCCAAGGCAAACCCCCCACGTATATCTTTGTGAATGTTGTATCGAAGTTTTGGTGGTGGTGAGACATGTCTCTTTGGAAAGTAAAAGAAAGGTTAAAGAAGAAAGTCGAACAATCTGAGCCCTAGAAGAAAAAAGTGTTATGTAGAGAATTGGTGTGTGAAAAAAGTGTTATATATAGAAGAAGAAACCAACACAATCATAGGGTAGATAAAGAATAGAGAAATATTTGCATTCCGATCTCAATTAGGATTTCTAAAAGATACTAGAAATTTTGTAGTAGGACAATATTTGCATTCTGATCTCAAATAGGAATTGCGAGAAGATACTAGAAATTTTGTAGCTAATTATAAAAGGGGCGACACAGAGTCAAACAAGGACTCCTAAAGAGTTTAAATAAACTAAGGAAAAATATCACTAAGAAACAAATTGTCTACAAGTTCTAAAAAATTATAGGCAATTCTTTTAAAACAGAGCAAAACAGGGGAAAATAAGAAAAGTGATCATAATGGAATATTACATATCCTAAGTAGAAATTGAAATAAAACTCATCTGAAAACACACACAATGACAAAAAAAGGAAATGCTTCAAAATGCAACACACACAGATTTATTTCATAGAAATCTCCGAAAGGCCTCTTTGTTTCTTATCTTCAAACCATTTCAATACCAATTCCTAAGCATATATTGCTTTTGTTGCTACTCCTGAACCAAACACTCTCATTGTTCCCTTTTTCTTGCTTCATCTGCAATTTCCGTCCTTAAAGTCTCTTCTTCCATGTCACAACGACTAATGAGCTCTTTAGTAGACCATATCTCCCCAGTGTGCCATCTACCGTTTTCATTAACAAATTTCCCTTCGAGACAACTGTAAACGTTTTTAAGGCTAATATACTGCAATGGCAGCATTTTGACTGCACAATGCGCTAACATCATGTCATTGGAGAAAATATTATTAATCCCAAGTCTCTTTCGCTTCGCACCGAGGGTTTTCATCCTCATAATAAGCTCCCTTACATTCTCATTTTCTATGTAACTCATCGAGGAACTTTCTGCTTGCACCCTACTTCTCTCTGCCTCTTCATTTTTCGCAAAGAAATTCTCCAAACTGGCAAGGAAGTCTTTTGCAGTTGTAACATCATCAGGAACAACGCCCCTAAATCCTTGTGGAATCCGGATTTTCATTATCATTATACTCACGCGATTAGAGCGGTCCCAATGCTTGAGTTCCTTAGGAGAGCTTGGACGCTCTGTCATGAGGGAAAGATCAAGATCCATAAGGGCGAGGACAAGTAACAAATGTTCTTTCCATTCCGAGAAGTTTGATCCGCTTAGCATCGGGATAGAATCGACATTCGAAAGACTAGATGTGTATCCCAATACTGAAAATAAAGAAAAGGATAGCGTCAGATATGTAGTTAAGTAAACTTTGTATCCAACGCTTACATTGAGCATCAAAGGTCATCAAACGTTTTAAATATTGAGACAAGGAAATACTGTACCATAACAATTTTGAGCAGTCGACCATAACTCGTAAATCCAAATTCGAACTTACCAAAACTAGAATCTATCAAAATAACTATATATATACTATAATCTTAGAGCACACGATAAGGATTTAGGGTTTACATTACAGAACCGAAGTATTCCATTACAAGCATTTTCATATTCATCACAAATCTAAAGAAGACCATATCGTAGAGGCACGATGCCGAGAAAAAATAATAATATTGATCTACAATTCTACATATTTCTGAAAATAGAGAAGAAGATGAAGCATCACGAAATCATCAAACTCTAATAATAGCAAGATCGAGAACGTAGCTACTTAACCTGGATTCATGGTTGAGAAGTGTACCACAGCGTTTTATTTTTTACTGAAAGTCTAAATTGGATACATTTCCCTCATCACTCCATTATCATATATATAAACTAAAACAAGTGACGCTTCGTAAAAGAAAGAACAAATATTTAAGATAGACATATTTTCAAAATTAGAAAAAACTAAACGGAATTTAAGATTTTCACCCTTTTTGAAAAAAAACTATAATTGTTTACTGGGAATACAACTATCTATCTAATTCGATTAATCATTTTTTTTTTTCCTTCAAATAACTTGATAAATTAGACCATCTCCATTAAGAGTTTTTCATAAGAGTTTCTCGCAATAAAAAAAACAAAATAATGAAAATGAAAGAGAGAGAGTGTAGTGAGAAACTTTGAGATACTCTTTACAACTCATGATTACATGTCCCTTTTCACTATTGGTTTAATATTTTAATTAAAATAAAATTTTAATCATATAATCAAATTATAATAAAATATTAATTTTTTTTTGTTTGAAAAACTTTGTGGGTTTCTCATAAAAGGAGATGCACTTATTAAATAAAAACTAAACAAGCATTGATAATATAACTCCATAATTAATCAAAGTGACTGTTTACAGTACTAGTTTACAGGCACAAGATTGAAGAAAGGCCAAAACTCAAACAAAAAGTCGTTATTACCAAACTCCATAACTCCTAAACCTGGCTGCTTTCGTCGGACACTGAACTAGTCATCTTCTTCATCACTCTAGACGGGGACGAGCTTGGAGTGGGAGTCTCCATCAAGCTATACGATTCGATATCACCAGAGATCGCCAAATTCGTACTCGGCCTCAGTATCTCCGCTAATGGTCCACCAGGTGTGGTAGACATCGGAGCAAGCCAGCTTGACATCTCCTCTAGTGAAGAAGTCACACCATAAGGACCATACCCGTGATGATCCTCACTACCCGACCCGATTACACCTAAGCCCATTTGTATCAGGCCCATTTCGTCTTGGCCCATTAAGTTGTTTCCTCCCATTGAGAGATCAAGCGAGTAAAGAGAGAGATTGCCATTGGAAGAAGAAACAGGTGTTGAAGTTGTACTCTGTTTTTCAGATGATCTTACTCCATCGGACCATACATCTATGAAATTCAGATACTTGTTCTCTTGCTCTGTTGTTGCCAATACAGTAAATTTCTCACTTCCTCTGTTTTCAAGTTGAAACAAAAACTAAACACGATTAAAACAGAGACCAAAAACAGAGTATTGTTATGAGAAAAGAAAAACAGAGTTTGGTTTTGAGACTAATCAAAGAACAGTACCTGGAGTCTCTATAGTTTGAGATTGATGATGAAACCTCCATTGGCTCAAGTGTTTTGTCTTTGATGGAACTACTAGATAACTTTTGAGGAAGCTTTTTGAGATCTCTGTTTTTCACAGAACCACCATTGTTGTTAGGGCGAGAATAAGGAGGTTCCACATGCTTTCTTGAACGAGGACGACCTCTGTGTAAGTGTTTCTCACAGTATTTGTGATTAGAGACGACTTCTTTCGCGCATCTCCATTTCTTTCCGTCTGTTCTCCGGCATCTTCCCGGCTCTAAATCTCCGGCGATGTTTTTATTGTTACAAGGAGAGGCAGAGGATGGTGAAGAAACAAGTAGATCGAAAGGAACAGGAATAGATGCGATCATGTACTTGTAGATCATTGCTTGTCTCTCAAGCTCCTTCAATTGTGCGTTTGTGAAAGGGTAATAGTAATAACAACCCAAAAGTCCATTTCCTGCATCTGTTACAAATCAATGAGAATAACATTTCGTTATTGAGAAACAAATCAAAAGAAGAGAAGAACAGAGAGAGAGATTGTTACATGGAGTAGGATGCGGATGAATCTCCATGTCTCTGAATCCAAAAGAAGACTCTTTGTATTGTTGCTGATTCAAACTAAACAAAGAATCACTTCTATATGGAATTGTTGTCTTGTCTGAAACTTTGAGAAAGTCCATGAAGGTTAGAGATTTTAAAAACTCTTGTAAAGATTGTGAGATTTTTCTTTTGCCCTTTATATTATCATGAGAAGAGACTGAAGAACATGTGACTTATTTCAAAAGAAAGAAAGTAAAAGATCCGTTGTGGGCTATAAATTTGGTGAGAAGATAATGAGTAAAACGTTGCTTGCCTTTACTTTCATATCATACTAATGTAACATATATAGAGAGAGAGGGAGAGAGATTTGGGTGGATACAAAGGATATGGAGTAGTGATGGGTTGCCGCCAAGATTGTCCTATACTATGCTTCCATGCTTCCGACATTTGGATCAATCCTTAAAAGACAGACCCATCTTGTAGATCAATATCATATCACTTAGGGGATGTAACGATCTAACGGTGGGGGATGTTTTCTATGAATCTAGTTTGTGGATTGATGTAGAGTTTAATATGGCAATGTTACTATGTAATAGTAAAAATCAGGACATGGCTCAGTCCCTAAAGAGCCTTCCAAGGACCGGCCTAGCTATGACCAAACCGTCATATCTCATATCCATCAGTTGTTTTTGTCGTTGTTGACATATTAACCGCAAACCGACTCGTAGATCCCATGGCCAAATCAAGGTTGATTAGTGTACTAGGGATGGTCTGTCTTACAAAAGAGTTATGGTCAAAAGTCTAAAACGTTTTTGGTAATCTAAAAAACATCATGAACTGATCCAAGGCCAACATCCTTACCTTAATATCATAGTTTACACAAAGTGTAACAAACTAATAAACAAATTAAACCGTTTGGATCAAATTGCGTAAATATATTCTCTCATTGTCTTGAACATGGAAATTCTCAAAAGGAATCAATGATATACGTTAGATGTAAGGAAAAATGGGTTAAGATTGTGACAAGAGCACAGAAAGTGAAGTTGTTAGGTAGCCAAGTGAAGAACGTCTTTCTATTTGTCTCAAGGTTTAAATCCAAAGAAGCAGAAGCCACCAGACAAAATAAGATGGTAAAAGTTGATGTGGACACTCTCTTATTGTCCTTTATTTTCAAAAAATTATTCTGACTTCTCAGTCTATTGCCATTTCAATATTGATGCTCTATCTTCTTTCACATCCAATTAAAAGTGACATATGAGTAAGTTCATTGGAGTCTGACAAAAACTATAGAAGTAAAAATATCCATCAAACCAATTGCTACCTTTGTGACACTAACCTATCTATCTATAGTAAAAAAATCTCATATGTAGAAAATAACAAAAATCGTTACAATTTTAAATAATTAAGTGGTTTGGATGCGATCACAAAGTCTCATCCAACATTTACGTTTTCGAAAATGTTTTTTGATGTTTATACTAATAAAGAGGAAAATGATGGAACAACAAAATGATCCGTGATTGAGTGTCGTATCTACATAACGAAATGTGTGTGTAATATAATCATGATTGATTAGGTGTATTCCAAATTTGAGGAGGTGTCGGGTGATAGTGAAGCCACCATACCACCGCCAAGGAGACAAATGCATCACTCTCTTTTTTTCTTCATATTATTGTTTCCACTTTATTTAATTTTCTTTCTTACATTGGAATCTGTCCCCATACAAACACCATGTGCTCTCGACATGTCTTTCCATTATGATTCCTTCTTTCTTTTCCCCATTTATTGTGTTTCTTTAATTATGTGAAACTAGATTATTTTTCTTCTTAAAGTGATAACGGGAATGGTAGATATATTAACTCTAAGATCTTTTCAATTGAGAAATGACATTGCAAGAAAAACATGTTATTGTTGTTACATTTGCCAATAGCTAGGTTTTTTTCGTTTGTTTGCCAATTTCTCTTGTCAATAACATACATTGAATCTAAATGGTGCAATAGTAAGATACTAGCATGACTATATATCTTGATCTTTTGCAATTATTTTTGAAGTTGTAATTTTACATGCAAAACCATAAAATTCCAGACCCGTGAGAGTCTTAGAGATATTGAACTTCCAACCCACCAAGAAGCCCATATTAGGACACTGGGCTCCTTGGGCCGGCCTAGACCTAATCATGAGATATCAAATTGTTCTTGGTACAGTCAATGGCATTTGCTTATCTTCACCATAACTGTTGCATCTTCTGTTCAGAAAGATGTATCTAGATCCCTAGCTTTGAAGATGGTCTAGACAAAAGTTCATCTTTCTGAAGAACAAGATTCTACTAATGTTAGATCCAAAATAATTGATCGAACACAAGTTCATGGCAAGTGTTACAGCAAGTTTCAATCCATTGTCGACTACCTTAAACTTCATTGTTTTATAACAGTAGAGTCATACAAGAACTTCCAAGTTATTCATAAAACCGAAAAAAGAGCATCTCAACTCAAAACATCATTGCCAAGCAGAGAGTGTTCAATGTCGAGACAGATTACTATTCAGTTGTCTCAGCAAGCTGAGGAGCTTCACTTTGTCTCAAGCTTTCAAGAGTAGAGATCCTTCTATCCAGAGAGTCATGAAAAGACTTCGCCTGTAGAAAAAGAGAGATCAAATCTAACAGTCAATGCCAATGTCAGTATCCTATACGTTTAAAGCTACATAGAAAATGCTGCTACGGTTCTTCACAAAGCTAACACTCAATTCAACCAACAAAATGTTTGGCAGTTTTCTCATGTTAAAACTTTGGCATCTCAAGGTTCTCAAAAAAACTAATTCTAAAGCATATTTTTAATCATGCAATTGTAGTATAATCATTACCATCAAAGCTACAGAGAAATGGCAACCATGGATATTCACAATGATGACATCTATGTGCATCAACTCTATCAGTATTCATTCATCAATACCAAACGTTTGAAGGTGTTCTCGTATTAGCAATTTTGGCATCTCAAGAATCACAAAATAAAACTAATTCATAGTAATGTTAATGAAGCATTAACGTATTGGTGGAACTTATGAAACTCTAACTCCAGAACAAAATCTCACCAGTAGCTAAAATGGCAAACACAAACCAGAAACCCTAATTCCTATTATAAACATCAAAATTGTGTGAAACTTTCTTCCACCATGATTGCATATGAATCTCAATCGGAGAATCACAGAGATGACAACGAGAACCCTAGAAATGGTCTACAGATCAACAAAATTCCATTCTTAACAACATCTGCTAACGAAATGTATCGATTCAGCTACTCGAAAACAAAATCTACGGTGACAGAGCTTGTTCGCAATAGATAATCGAAAGAAATGGATCCGATAAGAGAAACAAAATTAGAAATCGATGGATTACCTGCTGAGAAATCGATTCGTGAGCGACTTTGTAATCCTTGTAGAGAACGGAGAGTCCGATAAAAGACGCAGTCGCAGCTCCGGCGAAGAAAGAAGCCAATCGTACTCTAAACACGTACCCCATCGTTCCTCTTCTTCTTCTTCCTTCGTTCTCTTCTCAAATCTCTCCGATTCTACGAATTTTCTGCTTTAGAGAGAGAGAAAGACCAACCGCGAATCAAAACGACCTCGTTTCTTAGAATAGCTTGAGAGACTAGTCCGCTGATCAAAACGACGTGGTTTTCAATACTCCAATTACGTAGAGCAGTGAAACCACGGCGTTTATTTACTAGAAACGGCGTCATTATGATTGTACTGGTCCTCTAAAAAAAAATGTAAGAAACCTTCATTGACCTCTTTCGTATTACCTAAGTCACCGTAAGTTCTTCTTCTTCTTCTTCTTCTACATATCGTTTTGTTCTTACCCATCAGAAACAGGTCCAAAAGCCTGAATCTTTTTATAGCTTTTGGTCACCATGTATGTTTTAAGCCTTAGTTGATTTGAAATCTTTTACATTACTAGACTGAGAATTTTGATTGGGACGTTAGGTTAAGTCGAACTTGAATGAATATCTAATTCAAAACCAAACTGTCTCTCTGAAACTTGTGTTTTCCAATTTTAGTTATGCAGATAAAGTTATCTAGAGAAAAAATTAGACATGGTGAGGAGAAAGAAATCAAAACAGGCTTGTTCAAAAGGGTTGAATCAGAGGTTGAAGGAAGACAGAATAAGCCAATTCTATGAATCTTTGTTATGTCAAATACTTAATTATCTTCCTACAAAGGATGTTGTTAAGACAAGCGTTTTATCCACAAGATGGAGAAGTCTCTGGCTTTTGGTTCCTAGTTTGGAATTGGATTCCCGAGATTTCTCTGATTTCAATACCTTTGTGAGTTTTTGTGATAGGTATTTCGATTCCAATAGGGTTCTATGCATAAACAAGCTCAAGTTAACTATTAGTGAAAATGAAGAAGATGGCTTTTATCTCAAGTCATGGATTGATGCTGCAGCTAAGCGTAAGATCCAACATCTAGATGTTCAGTTTCTGCCTCAGTTTCATAAGATTCATTTTAATCTTTATAAATGTGAGGCACTGGTTTCCTTAAGACTCTTTGAGGTGTCCTTGGATAAAGGCAGGATCTTCTCTTTCCCTTGTATGAAGACTATGCATTTAGAAGATAACGTGTATCCCAATGAAGCCACTTTTAAGGAACTTATCTCTTGCTGCCCTGTCTTGGAAGATTTAACGGTTATCATTTATGGGATGGATAGAAAAGTCTTTCAGGTGCACTCTCAATCACTAAAGAGACTCACTTTAGTAAGGGTTTCTTCTTTCCACTATGTATTATTGTCTTTTATTAGATTTCCTTTTGGTTTAGGTTTACCGATTCTTAACTTGTATAAATACAGACCTAAGGGTCCATCAATAATCAACCAATTCATTCGATATTCATATCTTGTCATGGTATAAGAGCAGAAGATCTAAAACCCCTTTAAAAAGTTTATTTAGATCTCTCAATCTCATCTTTACTCTAGAAAGTTTACAGTAAAATAACATATTCCCAAGAGACTATCGAAATAAATGAATACGATAAGAAAAACAAATTTCAAATTGATTGCAAATTAAAACGACATCGTTTTCTATCAATAGTTGAGACCAGGGAAGCTACACAAAAACGACGCCGTTAATTCCTTAACTATCATAGAAAAAACTACGTGGTTGTGGAGATAGTCCCCTAAAAAAAAAGAGTAACCTTCATTGACCTCTATGAACCAAAATCACGGTGAGATCTCTTCTTCTTCAAGTCTTCGTTTGATAGTTTATTTGATTGTTTCTCTGAAATTTATTTTTTCAATTTCGCTACGTAGAGAATGATCAACACCATGATTGGTAGAAAGAAATCGAAACAGGATTGTTCCAAAGGGTTTAGTCGGAGATTGAAGGAAGATACGATGCCAAGTTTGTCTCTTTCCCTTGTATGAAGACTATGCATTTAGAAGATAATATGTATCCCAATGAATCCACTTTCAAGAAACTTATCTCTTGCTGCCCTGTCTTGGAAGACTTAACGGTTATCATTTATGGGATGGATAGAAAAGTCTTTCGGGTGCACTCTCAGTCACTAAAGAGGTTCAGTTTAAAACGAGTCTCTTCTTTCCTCCATGAGGTTGCTCTTTCGGGAGTTGTGATTGATGCTCCTCTACTATGCTCTTTGAGGATTAACGATAATGTATCGAAAAGCTTCATAGTAAACAATTTGGGTTCTAATGACAAGTTAGATCTTTCTATCCTCTTTGGTTTATGGCATTTTGATGAAACAAGCGTTACATCAATGAGAAGTAGCATCGACAGATTTCTTCCAGGGATTTTAAGTGTTATGGAAATGACAATACATTCACCAGCTTTCATGGTATACACCTATCTTATATGTCAATGCAGAGATCTTGGACATGTTTCTATCACTAATCACATTCTTTTCTGTTTGTTTCCAGCTCATGTACCGATACTTGGCGTTAATACCGCTCCCTCACCTGCCTAAATTTTCTTACATGTCCCGCTTGAGTGTTACTCTTGGAGTATCTGATTTGCAATTTTTACCAACCTTTCTCGAGAGCTGCCCGAACTTGAAATCACTCATCATGGTAATGCTTTTGGTTAACCCTATCGAGCTATATAGTTTTGCTTATCATTTTTTACTGAGTTTATTATATGTCTCTCTCTTTGTTATCCTCAGGAATCTAATAGTAACTCTAAGAGGATGCTTTTGAATGGGAACTATCATATCAATTTTTCATCTGTACCGAAGTGTTTGCTATCGTCACTAGAGTTTGTCGATATCAAAAGCAGCATCTTAGTATATGTTGCAAGGATGAAGTTAGTAAAGTACTTCCTAGAGAATTCCACAACCCTGAAGAAACTCACTCTACGTCTAGCTCTACGTTTGCAGTATTGTTCAGCAAAAGATGAAATCGTCAAGAAACTCCGAAAATTCCCAAGAATCTCTAAAACATGTCAAGTCGGGATCGTCTTTGACTAGCTAGAAACACCCTGTGACGCTTTCTTTACTTAGCAGTTGATCAGTCATCAATATATGAAGCAAGTAGGTGTAGTGTAAACCATTTCTTAAGTTATATCATTTTGGGTCCTCTTGGACTATAAACGAATGAAATATTTTGTATCTGAAATACTTTCTCATCTTTCTACTGACGATGCTGTAAGAACAAGCCTTTTGTCCACAAGATGGAGATATCTTTGGCAATCGGTTCCTGGATTGGACTTGGTCTCCTACAAATTCTCAATTGATGATCTTTATGGTGCGTTTGATGTCTCTTAGGAAGGTCAAATCGAGTTACATAAAAGTTAAAACTTACTTTCGAAGAAGAATTTTAATAGGAAATTTAGTTTTGATAAAATAAATTTTTACCGAGATTAAACTCGATCCGACGTTGTTAACGCTTAAGTGAAAAACGAAACCTAATCCCAAACTAAATTTAAAGTCAGATAGATTTATCCTAAATTTTATCTACAGAAATCTCCTTTCTCCACCCTCACGAGTCACGAGTACTTGTGGGTTACGAAATCAGTCTGAAGTTTCAAATCTTACGGTGAGACACACGTCTTCACACACACGACTCGATTGCAACAAGGTTACCAATTCAATCTTTAATCTTTAACCTAACGAATTGGCTTTCGCTCGCACTTAGGTTCGTCTCGTTATTCTTGGGGTTTTAGTCGATAATGCTGATTACGTAGGTCGCAAGCTATGTGTTCGTAATATCTACGCCTCGAAATTGTTTCTTTAAGACTTGCGTTTTCAGTTTGTTTTTTTTTCTTTTGCCGAATAGATTCTTGGAAAGAAAACAACTGGTTGGTAGAGAGTTGAATCAGGGATCGAAGGCAGATATGATAAGCCAATTACCTGATCCTTTGATCTGTCACATACTTTCTCATCTTCCCATAAAGGACCTTGTTACGACACGCGTGTTATCCACCAGATGGAGGAGTCTCTGGCTTTGGCTTCCTTGTTTGGAACTGAATTCCTTATACTTCCCAGATTTCAATGCCTTTGTGAGTTTTGGTGACAAGTTTTTCGATTCCAATAGGGTTTCATGCATAAACAAGTTCAAGTTATATATTTATGGTTATGACGTTGGTGTAGATGACCCCTCTTATCTCACGTCATGGATTGATGCTGCAGTTAAGTGTAAGATCCAACATCTACATGTTCAGTGTCTTCCAGCTAAATATATTTATGAGATGCCCCTAAGCCTTTACATATGTGAGACACTAGTCTACTTAAAACTCTGTAGGGTGATGTTGGATGATGCCGAGTTTGTTTCCTTACCTTGTCTGAAGACTATCCATTTAGAATATGTTTGGTTTCCCAATGAGGCAAATCTTGAGAGATTTGTATCTTGCTGTCCTGTCTTGGAAGAGTTAAAGATTTATGGATGTGGGAATGAGAATGCAATAACCTTACGGTTGCTCTCTAGATCACTGAAGAAGCTGAGTATAAACATTCTTAAATCTATGTGTGATTTTCATTCAGAAGTTGTGATTGATGCTCCTCTACTAAGTTATTTGAAAATCAATGATAACGTATCAGAACGCTATATAGTAAACAATTTGGAGTCCAATGCCAAATTAGATATTTCTCTCCCCTTTGGTTTGCTAGATTTTGATGAAGCAAGTGTTTCATCGAGGACAGATAGCATCCACAGTTTTCTCCGCGGTATTTTGAAAGTCAGCGATATGACAATTTGGGTGGACACTTTCAAGGTATGTATATTTCAATTCTAGCTAGTATTTGACATTGCTATCATGAAAGTTTCTGTTTCTGACCCACATCATATATGTATTTTTGGTTCCACAGCTCATATGTAAATACTCAGAACTAGAATCGCTGCCTCGGTTTGGTTACATGTCACGCCTGCATGTTACTCTTTGTATATATGATTTGAAATGGTTACCAACATTTCTTGAGAGCTGTCCAAACTTGAAATCTCTCATCTTGGTAATGATCTACTAAACTCAATAAGATTTTCCATCTGTATATGAAGTTCTTCATTGTGTTTTAATCTTCAGGTATGTGTTGGTGATAATGATGAAATGCTTTCGGAGGAGATGATTCAATTCGGTTCTTCATTGGTACCTGAGTGTTTGCTATCGTCTCTCGAGTTTGTTGATATTCGAATACCGTTCCGGGGACATCTTGAAGTAATGAAGCTAGTAAGGTACTTTCTAGAGAATTCGGCTATCCTCAAGAAACTCTCTCTAGATCATGACATCTTCAAGAAACTCTTCACAATACCAAGACGCTCTACCAAGTGTCAAGTCGTCTTCATTTGATTGGTAAAAGAGAAAACGTGTGAAGGTTGTCTTATATGTCAATTCTAGTACTACAATTCAGTATTTGTCTAATTAATTAGAAAATAAATAATTCAATTTTTCCCTTGAGATAAAAACTATTGTTTTATCCTAGAGAGATGTATCAGTTTTGGTATACCATTGCATTTTTTTTGTGTGCTAAATATGTGAATTAAATAAGTTTGGCTAAACCCTAATCGTATTTTCTAAACCCAAACCGATATTTAACTTCGTTTAATTGTAAAATATAAATCTGTTTATAAACCTAAACCAATATTTACTCCGTTTAACTATAAAATCTAAACCCTAATCATATTTAATCACAGTTGGTCTCAAGGCAAGACGAATAGGTTTGATCTTCCTAGGTAATTATATTCCATTCTTCTTCTTCAATTTGTATACTATTCCTTGATTTCTTCCAGTCACTTCCAGAAACATTGAAAACCCTAAACCTAACAAGCCCTCCCATGTGTTTTGTGTAGAGTTTGTCGCAATTTATATGTCTCCGTATCTTGTAGTTTGTTTCTGTAAACACTACTAGTCGATATCTGTTCATATGAGAAATTTGACTAGGGTTTCTCGCAATTCATCTGCACCCTTCGATTTTTAATTGACTTGTTCTTAAATTTGATTAGGGTTTAGATTAGTTAAAATTAGGTGACGTAGGAGGCAAGAAATGTAAGTGTAAATGATGACAGGCGCTTGAGTTTTGCTGGTTCTTTACTGAATTTTTATGGCCAGCTCTAAGCATGTTAAAATAAACATTGTCGACTTTAAGCATTGATACTATTGAAAGGGCAAAAGTAATTATGAATGTATATCTTAGCTTCGGGGATACACCAAAAAATGAAAAACAAGATAGGAGATTGTTTAGCCTCACTCTAATACGCTTTTACTTTGAAAAGCTTGACTTGTAAAATCAGAGCTTTCTTTGCTGCTTCACCATAAAATCAGAGCTCTGCCTAACTCTGTTGTCATTCTTCTTTAACCCTTGAGACTGAGCCATAGGAGTCATAGCCACATAGATGGAGTTTGGGGATGACGAAGCTGCAGCTGCTGCTGCCACTTTGGCTGCTGCTGCTGATGCTGCTACCATTTTCTGTGCACCGTCTCTAACTTGAATGTAGTCATCCTCTATCGAAAATAACTGCAAGCCAAAACCAGTTTAGCATTTCAATATTTTGAGAAACACATGAAATAGTTTGGAAATTGGGATGAGACAGACCTCAAGATGGCTAGCAACAAAATCATCCAGCTTCCCGTACTTTTTCCTGTAATCATGCCAGTGTAGAGGGGCTAGCATTTTGCCCAAACGGTTTGGAAGCTGTATTGCACAATATGAAACAGACATTATACGAAAGCCCTTTTTCCAAATTCAATGGTTAAGTCTCATTGTGGTTTTCTATTAGTTTGCTCACCGTTGAACTGATTCTGATTCTCCCACCAGCTGGTATAGTACGGAGGATGCATGTCAAAAGCGACCTTTCATCGAGCAGAGCGCACTCTGAGTTCCTCTCAGGTTTTCCGGATGAGACTAGAGTTTCAGGGACAATGGATTTAGCACCACTGTGTTCATCAGGTGAAACCTGACCATTGAGTTCCTGGGTATAGAAATTGAAAACACACACATTCAGAACAGTTTCTCTATATCCAACTTAACTAAGGCTCTACAAGCCAAGAAAAATTGCTAGGTAATATGTGCACTGCATACCTCAGGTTTCTGATTCTGGGAATGAGAATCAAGCCTTAGGGCATCACGGAACTGTGAAGAAATGTCTTGAAAGTTATTCTCTGACTGATTAGATCCATTATAATCTCCATTGCCAGATTCCACTGCCTGTTAAGAAGTATTTTCTAAGAAGGTATCGTATAGACCACGTATATCCCCATTAAGTAATAAGAACACCTCCTACCTGTTCATTCACAGAGGATGGTGTTGTCGTAGTTCCGTATTGTGCTACTTGGCTAGTTTGAATATCTCCGTACCCTTGACCAAAGGATTGTACCAAGCCATGAACACCTTGAGATGGATGCACATGATTCTGCATAGGCATCTGTGAACTATCTGGTACAGCCTGAGCCTACAAAAAGAGAATGAAAGACAATGGTCATTAACTATAAAAAATGAAACACAAGCTGCATTCTTAAGCTCACACCTTTTGCTGTAGCAACACTGATTGTTCAATATGTTGTGAAGGGACCTGAGGCTGAACAAGCTGAGAAATCTCTTGTTGATGCATGACAAATGAATGCAGAGGGGTCATCTGACCAGCTTGAAGGAACCCATGTGTCGCAAGATTGGAAGCTGATATCCCATCAACACGGTTGTTCTACAAATAGTTACGGGAAAAAGGTAGTTACAGTTAGGATATGAAGTGGAGCATGACAAATCTAGAATTTCGAACAATCAGCACTAGATTGAATAGACAAGTGATGAAACAACTACTTCCAAATACAAAATCAAAGAACTTTTATACTGGCCTTCTTAATTTTCAACACAGTACTTTTTGGAGTGCTGGGAATATCCAATTATTTCACTTTTGCTTGACAGTTTCAATATCTAATGTTTAACAATTAAATCGGCTGATAAGCCAACTGCATTAGCAAATGTACAGATTCATCTCACCACAAGCTAACATTGTATTGTGATAAGCTATCATCTTGTAAATCCAACACAAAACGCCAATTAGAGGGAAATCATTCAAGAGAATCCACAGAAACAAACATGTACCTGGGTAGCCTTATCATCAGTTGAAGTAAAAGATGAGATGTTATCTGCGCTTTTTCCATTTGAATGGACACTAATGTTTGCACTTTCTGCGCTGTTTCCATGAGCATCAAATTGGTTCCCGCTGTTCTGAATAGTCTGGGAGGCTCCACCGGAGTTTGTTTTGGAACCACCAGCTTCCCTTACATTAGCAAGCTCTTGCTGAAGCTGTTGCACTGTGTGCACATGCAATCTCTCCATCTCTGCAAACTGAACTCAATAACAAGGAACAACATAAGACTAGAGTAGAAGCGTCTCATGGAAAATCAATTAGGAATCGGAAGATACTCAGGGCAACTGACCTGCCTCTGACAACCATGCCAGAGCTGGTTATACTGCTCAGTACGTTCTCGCAATTCAGCCTGCAACGAATGATTTGTAGATGATTGTAAAGCATCAATCTCTTGGGCACGAGCAATCCAACCTTGTGCTTCTCTTAGTTGCTCATCCTTGTACAGGATAGTTTCTTGAGCAATCCTATTCTACAAGCCATTAAAATTAACGACTCTTGTTTTAGTGTATTAGAATTTCAAAAATGACAATGATATATAACTGAAAGATCCATAAGCATGAGATGTTTAAAAAAATTTGATCGTGTCACAAAAACAAGGGAAAACTAACTTGTTCCTGCAATTCACTGAGCTGACTCTCTTTCTCTTGAATATGCTCCTGAAGTTCAGATATTTTATGTATATTCTGGGACCTCTCAGCTTCAGAGTGATCACGCTCTCTTCTGCATATTAAAGAAAGAGAAAATGTATCCTGTTATATTTTCTAAAACCTCATGCCTGAAACGTCTTATACAAGTAGAAATCAAAGGCCTGATATAATATTTGTCAAAAACGAAAGTAGCAGAACCCAATATAAGATAGAAGAATAATAGATTAATGCAGTATAATAGGTAAACTCGTACAGACTAAACAAAGAGAAAAGAGATAAGGAATTAACAGCACCTGAATGTGGCAAGTTCTTTATTTTGTTCTCTTAGGATACCCTCTTTGGCCCAAGCCTAGTAGCAGAACAAGGAGAGTAACAAATCATTCAAATTTATATCACAAAAAAATCTAGTAGTAATGAATAAACAAACAGACCGCTTCATTATCTAGTTTAATCGCATGTAGCTCTCTGTCTTTCTCTTCTAACTTCCTCTCTGCCTCCCGAATAGATCTCTCATTCTCATGAAGTTGCTCCTAAAAAGTCAGCAACAGTCCTTTAACTTCCACGCAACACAATGCTCGATGAAATAAATAAATAAAAAACCTGCTAATATACCAGGAGGATGAAACCTAACCTGCATTCTAGCAGCAGCATTAGCATACTCTGTGAATTGAGATTCATAGTTGCTCTGGATCTCCATGATCTCATGTCTCGCAATCATCTGAGCTCGAAGCTCAATCTCCAACTGCTGTAATTCTCCTTTCTTTCTAGAAACATTAAGAATCTGTTGCTGCAACATCTCACTATTTGAATAACCATCCTGTTCTCTTCCATTCTGCACAACAACAAACCCCATTAAGAAGTCGTCCCCACTCTCCAATAAGTACAAAAACTAAGTAACAACATTGCAAGAAAGAAGAAATTAACCTCATAAATCGTTCTCTCATCTGTCCTGTTCAGCTTTAACTGTTCCAAATCCTGCAACAAATTTGACTAAGCCAGTCAACACATGAACTAGGAAACAACCAAAAGCAAATCACTTTACTCTCTACACCAAACAATTACAGTGAAATCTACAAAAACAAAAGAGCTATAACGAGAACACTACGAAATGCAAACTAAAAGATGCAACAGTAGCAAGAAAAATCAAAACTTTCAGATTCAGTCTACACATTCCTCTGAACATAAACATAACCCAGAAGAATAAACGTTACCACATAATCTGTGGTGTCTTGTGAATCCGAAACGGCGCGCCACTCTTTTCTTGACGGAGCCGTCGGCGACGGATTCTGAAGGGAACCGCCACGAGTTGTAGCTACGCTCGAAGCGGCGGTCTCCATTAGTAAAGAAACTCACCGAAGAGACTTCAATTCCACTATCGCACTGAAAAAAAAAACTAGGGTTTATCGGAAATGTGAGTCAAGAAAAAACCCTAAAGTATTGTAACCCAGAAAATTTACAGAGATGATGAAAGAACCCACGATTGACGAAGAGAAGAGCTGAAGAAAGGTTTAAGAAACGAAAATGGTGGAAATGTTTGACGCAGAAGAGACGAACAAAAGTGAGAGCTAGACGAGACGACTCGCTGAAATTACAGAATCAATCAGTTTAGCAAATTTCTTTACTCGTGAGAGTGAAGATGACGTTTCAGGTTCTGTTGGGCCTATTGGGCTGAGTTTTCTTTGACCCATTTAATCCGGTTTGGGTTTAGTTTCGGTTTGGGTTTAGTTTCGGTTTGGGTTTAGTTTCGGTTTGATTTGTTAAAGATTTGTTTAAGTCTAAATTAAACCAAATTAGATCAATTTATGGTTTAAGAAATATTGATTTTATCATTGGACCCAAACCGAATTAGTGTACGGGCCTATTGGGCTGAGTTTTAGCAAACGTAGGAGATCGAGTTTAACCTTTTAATCTCGCTTTGGTAAAAACTATTTTAGCAAACCATTAATAAGTTTTTTACTTCCAATTTTTTTCCAACTCTTAGATCATTTAAACTTATTTTTGGGCAAAGTTAATTGAACTGGAATATTTTAAACTTTTATTTGGTCAAAAGTTTATGTTGATAAGGCCAAAGGTTTTATAAGTATATATCTCCCAAACTAATAAAAAATTTAATGAAAATTTTGATTTACAATATTCAAGTATTCGTAATTTACTAAAAACATAACAATAATAATACCATTTAAAAAAATTAAAAATATTAATAACTAAATGATGTGGCTAATATTTCTGAAGTTTTCATTTGGTAAATGATATGACAAAAAATAATATCTTAAGATTTCCTCAACAATTCCTCAAGTTTTTTTGTTTTTTTTGTGGGAGCAATTCCTCAAGTTAAGTATCCCCATTTAGACACGAAATCTAATAGAATTTAATGAATAATTAAGAACTCTGATCATTTTCTATGTTTGTGTATGTAAACATACAAATCAATGACTCTTTTTTTTTTTGCATGCGGTTACAAATCTAGGCAGTTGGTTCATTTCGTTATACTATCTTTTTCTTCAACCATCACTTATATATCTTTTGATCATCCCCTCTTTGAATACATCTCATGCGTGTACTTTCCTTTGTCAGAAAATTTGTTTGTAACCCGAATCCACTAAAGTACGTACAAACCATTAAACAACATCTCCTACGTTACATCTAAAAGAGTTTACATGATGAGTTGAATTTACTAGATAAATGATGATTTGTGTAGATACATAAGAAAAAAAAAAAAACTCATCTCCATATATAGCTTCGTGAATCAGTTGGAAGTTTATTTTGAAATTATTAACAAGTCAGGTGTAAGATAATATTAACACAAGCACTCTACACCTTAGTAACGATTAACTCCAAAGGCTTTTTGTAAGTAATTATAATTGGTGACAAGACTTACATATATAAGGCACTATTTGTAACAAATCTAAGTTTTTGAAGTCTCCAATTTTGAATACTATAACGAGTCAAAAAACAACCTGATCTTGAACCACAACAATAGTACTAGAAAGTAAAAGACGTCATCACTAAGAACATTGAAACTTCAGAATAAATTATTAAATAACGTCTATTTCATTTATTTTAGTTTGGAAATACAAGAGTCCGAAACAGAAACCCATTATTAAAACAAAATAAAAATGTATAAGTATGCTGAAGATTTCTATGTTTTTTTCGATTAAATTTAAAATTCACATGTGCCAGTACTTGGGTCGGAATAAATAAGGTAACCAGTATTGCCGAAGCTACAAGCAGCATAAGTGCGACCTTGACTCTTGTAGTAAGAGTTCATGACAAACGAAGCATGGTCTAGTAAAGTATTAGGGTAATAGCAAAATCCACCGGGTTGGATCGGTGTACAATCCACACGACTGCAAGCAAGCTGAATGTTGGCTTGTAACTGCTCAGGTGTGGAAGAAGGCATCGCCGAGCACCATGGTTCGCAAGTCACGACGGGGATGTGATAGATCACAGCAGCAGAAAGGAGAAAGATGAGCGTCAAAAATTGTAAAGACATTGTATATGAGATCTAGATAGCTATCAAGAATACTTTTGTTTTTTGGTGTAGTTTCTTATGAAACTTCTTAAGTATATATAATATAATATGCAAAAAGATTTCTCCAAAAACAAGGCTGAGTAGACCAAGTGTCATAACTCTATATGCTTTTGTTTCTTTGGGAAGAGATCTAAGGAGATGGAATTATAAGATATGTAATAAATCAATAAAACACTTACACATCACTCTTTATAAATCATTCCATTAAATAAATTATGCTATATTTCTTATTTTATTTTAGCTAATATGATCTTATCTAGTAGCTTTGAAATTTTGGTAAGATCTTTTCCTATATCATGCTAACTTGCTATATATGGAAACACTACACATATCTATAATATGCTATCTGTAATAGAATTAGTTATATTTTAAAATCTATTAACTATATTTTTCTACATTTCCTTATAATTTACTAGTCATTTATTTTGATATTTGTTCAATAAGATACATACAGTAGATCTCTAAAGACTTCCAAAAATGAATAAACACGCTCAGAGGTTCTACTTAATCTTTTTGATTTTCAACATAACTAGTTTAAAATTAAACTAATGAAAATTTAATTATATTTACAATAGACTAAAGTATTCATAATTTACTAAAAACATAACAATGATAACAACATTGAATTTTTTAAAAAATATTAATAACTAAATGATGTGACAAACATTCCTAAGTTTTCCTCAAGTTTTCGTTTGATAAATGATATGATAAAAACAAACAATTCAATAACTTTTCCATAACAATTCCTCAAATAATAGTATCACCATTGACACAAAATCTAATAGAATTTAATGAATAATCAAGAACGGTGATTATTTTCTCTTTTAAAGAAAGGATTTTCTCTTGATAAAAAAAAAAAGACAAGTGTTTGTGTATGTGGCCAAAAAAAATCCGAATGCGGTAATCTTGGCAGTTGTTTCATTTCGTTCTACTATTTTTTTTCTTCAGCCACCACTTCTATCTTTTGATAATTTCCTCTTTACCTACTTCTCATGCATGCGTACCTTCCTTTGTCAGAAATTTTGTTTGGAGCCCGAATCCACTAAGTACAAACCATTAGACAACATCTCCTACGTTACATCTAAAAGAGTTAACGTGATGAGTTGAATTTACTACATAAATGATGATTTGTGTAGACATATAGAAAACTCTTCTCCATAGTTTCGTGAATCAATTGGAAGTTTATTTTGAAATTATTAACAAGTCAGGTGAAAATAATATTAACACAAGCACTATACTCTATACACCTTAGTAACGATTAACTACAAAGGCTTTGGGTAAGTAATTAGGATTGGTGACAAGACTTACATACGGCACTATTTGTAACAAATATATATTGAAGTCTCCAATTTTAGATTCTATAACGAGTCAAAAGACAACTTGAGTCTTGAACTACAACAAATCAACAATAGTAAAAGAAAATAAAAGTCGTCAACATTATAACTTCCGCATAATTTATATAATAACGTCCATTTCAATAATTTTAGTTTGGGGATACAAGAGTTCGAAAACAGAAACCCGTTATTAAAGCAAAATAACATTTTATAAGTTCTATGAAGAGTTCTTTTTAAAGCTAAAGTTAAAAGATACATGTGCCAACACTTGGGTCGGAAGATATAATGTAACCAGTATTGCCGAAGCTACAAGCAGCATATGTGTGACCTTGACTCCTGTAGTATCTGGTCATGGCAAACGCAGCATGGTCTAGTAAAGTATTAGGGTAATAGCAAAATCCACCGGGTTGGATCGGTGCACAATCCACATGATTGCAAGCAAAGTTAATGTTGGATTGTAACTGCTCAGTTGTGGAAGTAGGCATCGCCGTGCACCATGTTCTTCTGCAAGTCACGACGGGAATGTGGTAGATCACAGCAGCAGATAGGAGAAAGAGGAACGTCAAAAGTTTTAAAGACATTATAAATGAAATCTAGATAGCAATCAACAATACCTTTTTTTGGTGTAGTTTCTTGTGAAAGTAGACAAGTATATATCCTACTATATTATTTGGAAAGTACATTTTAAATGTAACCTTATTTTTTGTAATTAATTACATGACAATGCCATTAGAAAAATTTAATCAAAAAAAAACTCCTTTAATGACGTCATTAAGATTACCAAAATCATTAAACTACAATATTCATTTCTTAAATATAGAGCTTATTGGATCTAAAAACGGATCATCAAAGATTTCTTAAACTGAAGCAAAATATACCGAATATTCAAATATCTATTTGTTATCAAATTATAAACAAATAAGTTCGTAAAACAATTTAATATTTTATATACGAAATCAATTAAATCTTAATCACATAAAAATTAGCACAAAAAAAAGCATTCAACATTAAAAAAATGATCAAATCTCTGTGTTATATAAGTTTTTATACTATATTCAAATAAAGTGTAATATACCTTTTCAATTTGTATTTTTTAACTAATTTAAGCTAACTAATATATTTGTTAATCTTATACCTATCAAAACCGACTATCGTTTCTTATCTCTATAGTATTTTTGCAAGACTTTTTTGGTGGATTTGGGTAAAAGTGCATTCGGATCATATGGTACATTCCCCTATTAAATAAATATAGTGCACTCCTATGTTATTAGCTAAAATGTTTAGATTATAAATCAAAGTCATATCATAAATAAAATTAATACTAATAAAATAAATGGCTTTTTGGCAAGACAAATTTGGAGGGACAGTAAAATATAATTAATCCATTGTTTCAATACGGGTTAAATCTTTAATTTATTAACATATCAAATCATCCTAATTTAGAAAAGATTATATAAAACCAAAAATGTTATGTGGTATATATAATGTTACTATATATAAAATTAAACTATAAAATATAAATCTATATAGAGAATGATACAATTTGCAAAAATTTTATATATAATAAATAATTCTTAAATTTTAAAAATTACTACTTTAAAAAAAATCACGAGACGGGTAAAGAAATTACAGAACGGATTTTATTTTGGAATTGGGTTATATGGTAGATGTATTTGAATCAATATTTATAAAATTTTAAAATATTATTAATATGTTGTTTTAATAAGGATTAAAACTTCAGTTTTTTAACAATTGTCTCATGTATTCGTCGTATAGCGTTACTTAATAACAATTATAAATTATAAAATATAAATATTTTATAAAAATAAAATTTACAAATTTTAATATATTATCTTTAAAAAATAAATTGTTCCGCGGTATACCGCGGGTTAAAATCTAGTAAGAATATTTAAAAGGACTTATACAAACAAGGCTGAGTACACAGATTCTCACAACTCTAAATGCTTTTGTTTATTTGGGAAGAGATCTAAGGAGATGGAATTATAAGATGTGTAATAAATCAATCAAACGCTTACACATCACTCTTTATAAATCATTCCATTAAATAAATTATGCTATATTTCTTATTTTATTTTAGCTAATATGATCTTATCTAGTAGCTTTGAACTTTTGGTAAGATCTTTGGCTATATCATTCTAACTTGTTATACATGGAAACTCTACACACATATAAAATATGCTCTGTTATATAAATAGTTATATTTTTTAATATTTGCCTTATTGCCTTTATATTTCTACATTTTCCTTATAATTTACAAGTCATTTATTTATTTTTTTTGTTTTTTTTTTCAATAAGATAGATACGCAAAGACTTCCAAAAATGAATAGACTCTCCCTAAGTAGACAAATTAATCAAACATTTTCAATCAAAAGTTTTACTTCCATCTATTTTATTTTTCAACTTAGCTAGTTTTAAATTATGTTTTTGGTCAGATACGGTTTAGTCGGATTAAATAGTTTTAATATAATCTGCTTTTGTTGAAACCTTAAGTTTTATGTTAGTAGGCTCAACTTAAACTAGCTAAGAGATTTTTAACGTTTTTCAACTGATAGAAACGAACATGGAAACGAATGAAGCAAAAGAATTACGCTATCAACATATCACCAAACCAGGTAATAATGAAACTACTACGCCTAATCCCACACAGCTTTATTCTTTCTTCACACAAAATCACCAAAAAAAAAAAAAAAACCAGTTGATTCGAAGAATAATAACTGACGTTTCCAGCAAAGCAAAGTACGTAAATAGTTTCATTCATTTTTATTCATAAGACCCAAATGAGAAGTAACATATTGAAGAGTACGGTTAGATCAACCGATTTTACCAGTCAAATACAGACATCTAACAGTTCCTCTCTACATTTTGACAATGACAACCTCACATTTCGTAGAGGCGGCTCTTGGGATTTTCAAGAGTTTCTTAATGGTTTCATCTTCTGTTGAATTATAATCCAAATGTAGAGTGAGTTTCTTGAGGGCAGCACAATTCTCTAAGAAGTACCTTAATAGCTTCATTTGTGCAACATGTCCATTGAATCGTTTGAAATCCACAAACTCGACAGAGGATTGCAAACACTTGAGTTGATTCATATCCTCGAGATGTAGCTCCTGGTAGTAATAATTATAACTATCCAATAGCTGAGGAAAAAGGAGAGGAGAACATACAATCAAATGATATGGCAGAAGCTGCATAGAGATGAGAAAATTATCATAGGGTTTAGCAGATTTACTACCACGACTAGGGTTTTCAGATTCGGGCAGCTCTCAAGAAATGTTGCCAACCCTTTCGAAATTCCGCTATTCCACGGTTAATCTGACTGGTAAGTCAAACACAAAGATATAGTTTATTGATTATTTTAAACATTATTTTTCTTTTAGTCAACGGGTTATACATATATAAATATCTAAATAATGCTTGAACAATCAGTGAGAATATATATATATATATATATATATATACATGAGCAGCAACCACCAATATTTTGCTTATGGGACACAGGAGACAGGACACCTGATTTCTCTTCTTAAGAGTACGTGTGGAATCTAAAGTGGCTTTCAACTAGCTTCGTTTCTCCTTCATACTTTAGGACTGATCGTTTGAATTCCACAAACTTGAGCGATGATGCCAAACACTGAGGCACTTTTTGTTCTTTGTTCAGCTTATCAATCAAGAAATAGTTCTTTTTTTTTTTTGCTAAATTCAAGAAATAGTTCTTAGCCACTTCCTGCAAAAACAAAATCGAAAAAGAAAAAGAAAAAAAAAACATTAGACGATGACTAGAGAATACATAATGATAAGCATATATCAAAGAGTATAAAGCACTTGGTTACCAATCAAGAAGAGTTGGCAACAGTTCAAGATCAGATATATAAAATGTAGCATTCAAATGGGATAGGTTACGAAAGAGAAGCGATGGTTCCTGTTTGTATAGCCAGATTTCCTTGTAGCAGAAGTAAACAAAAAAAAATGTTATGGTGAGAAACTCTCGTGGAATAATAATCTATATATGCACAAACGTTGAGATGTTTACCTTCCAAATAATACTACCAATAACTAGATCCCTGACACTCGAAATATCGGTGAGGATATCAAAACTCATGCTATTAGTGGATAATCTCTTACCATTAAAGGCTAAATCAATATCTAGTTTGTTAGGGTCTAAAACAGATTCAATCCATACATAAAGTAACATCATCTTTCGCCGAAAGACTCAAAACATTCATAGTTTCATCGTGATAGAGGCAGAAGAATAATCAGAAAGTGAGAGATAATTAAACCTTTAGACTAATCAGGATAGGGTCACGGAGAAAAAGAAGAACTCACCGCTTACAGTAATCTTTAAACTCTAGTAACAAAAATAAACCAATTAATAACTCCCTAATGTGAACATACTTTTAGTTTCTAATATGATAAATTAGATGTGCGAAAATTTCGGAAATTTTCAGGTAATATATCATAACGTCAATTTATCTGATTGATATTTTGTCAAAATTCAGTTTCGATACGGTATCATGTTTAGTATCTAAACCGATTCTATGTTGAAGTTATTGGTCAAAAATTAAATATAGTATATTTGAATTGGCCGTGTTAATTGCAGTAATTAAGTTGACAAAACTAAAAAGCTGCCGTAATTGAGGTAGATATAATTGGTGACGGATCTCAATCAAAGTCAAAATATATTTGCTTGTTTGGTAATTCTTAGATGTGCTTGAGTTTTTATTTTTGTGAAGAGATTAATATATTCGAAACACTTGGCGTGAATGCAAATCCTAACGAGAAAAGCAATCCTCTTAAGGAAAAGAACAACAAATAACATGGTCCATGCCCAAATTTAACGCGTTATAATCAAATAAAATAAAGAAAGGAAAAAAATATTCACATTCCTTTCCATAAAATAAAAATCAAATAATATGATTCTTCCCTTATTCCTCACGATTACATTTAAAAAAAAAAAAAAAAAATCACATTCAATTGCTCTTTTGATTTTTTCATCATTATCAATTTATCATCATCATCAAACTAACTAAAAGCAAAAAGTTAAGCAAACTAATCAATCTCAAAAGAGAAATCTGTCAAATCAAACCAATGACATCTCAAACCAAACCAAACCAACAAATCGAATTATAGATCTTTAGAAACATCGCAAATGGTTGTTGTGATGGTTATGGTTGTTGTGGCCGTGACCACCGTGACTATGACGGCGATGAGTCTCCTCGTCGATAACTTCTTGAACATGCTTAAACTCATCAACACCGCAAGGAATCGTAATCGGACCATCATGCTTGAATCCATACTCTTTTTCAGCTTCTTTCAAGAGATCCAAGAACAAAGGATGGCTCAAGAACACCAACGGAACAACAAATCTATGTAGACCTTCTTCATCGTCTTCGTGTCCCACCATAATCGCTACACAGCCTTTAGGAACATCATGGTGGTGGTGGTGGTGATGATGAGGGAGTATGTGGAGATGAGGAACATGGAAGTGGAACTTGAACACCATATGCTTGATATGATTCGGACTCTGTTTTGGACTCTGTTTTTGGTTTTCTTCAAAACCCATTAAGAAGAAGGAATCTTTTTCACCGAAAAACCAAACAAGAAACACAAAGATTGGTTTAAAAACGATCGACGAGGAGGAAGAGAAGTGTTAAACGGTGGTGGTTGTTAGAGATTTTCCGGTGAGTTTTGTTGATGCTAAAAAACGGTGATAGAAAAAGGCCAAGGATCAACAGCAGAAGAGATTATGAGAGTAAATAGAGAAAGATCTGAGTCGGTGAGAGATCTAGGGATGTTGCTCATGATAGGCTAAGCATGAAGAGAGAAAAAAGGTTTTTATTTTGGTTTTTTAGAGGAGGTGGTTTCGGAATTAGGAAATATACGTCTCTTTTATATACTACTTCTACTTGGTGTAGGTTTTTTTTTGCTTAACGCGCACATTTCCAAAGAGAGCCAAAGGCTTTGTCTTCTATTTTGTTAATTGATGAATGAGGTGGAATTGACGTGGTAAAAATTGGGAGCGTGTTTGGAGGAGTATTTAGGGTAGGGTTTTACCGACTTTAGGAGATTTGTTTACACCACCTGATTATTTTTATGTCTTATTTTTTTGTGTATATCCATTAGTTGATACATAATTACATTTATCACCTATATTTATGATGATGTAAAAACAAGAGAGTATATATATGATTTTAAGTATCTATCTTTAACTGGTTAAGTATATTGGAAACTAATTTAATTGTTTAGCTTGTATTAAAAACTTATATATTAGAACTATTGATATATGAAAATACTATTGTACTTTTTCTGTATCTTTTATTATATATGAAAAACATGTTCTTGACAAAAAAAAATCTTGTGTTTTCTGCATTAAAATATTTTGGTGTTGTTTAATATTTAATGCCATAGCTTACAAAAAATGTAGAGGTCAATTAGAAATATATTGATCTCGTATGTGTAATATAAATAATTATCTAATTAACTATCAAAAGAATGTTAGGATTGAAAAAAAATCCAAAAAAACTTTCATACGTTTTTCTTAAGATAACAAGCAATTGTCCAACCTCAAAGAATACTGATCTTTGTGATTTGGTTGCTGTTTTACTTTTACATTATTACCTTCTAAGCTAAGCTTAAAACATATGAAATCAGATTTGGTTGCTGTTTTACTTTGATCAGCTGGCAAGTCTGGCACAAGGCCCCTTTGGCATTTCAAAAAGCCAACGACTCGGTAAATTGAATGGATAATTAATCATATATAAAAAAGTATACATATTATGTGTATGACTCTCTTTAACATTATAATAAAAAAATCGGAAGCGTGGCCAATAAATTGTCAAAATTTTCCAAAAGAATCTGAATAGAGATTGAAGTAATGTGTGTTTCATTACTTCATTCTTGATGTTTGGCCACCGTGACTAAAGGTAAATGGATAAACACGATTAAAGATTTAAAGGTCAAACCTATACCTAATCTTAGAGATAGTGAAATTACATCCCCCATAAACACATATTTTTAAATTCTATTATTTAGAACGTAATCATTTTGTTTAGTTTTTCTATAATATATTTGACTTTATATCAATTTAAGAAGTCATACTTTAAGGTATAAAACCGTATTAAAAACAAAATCAAATGTATATGTATATATACTATATATAACGTGTTAGATATATAGCATCCATTCGAGAATTTGCCTATTCACATAATCACATTAGTCCGAAATCATTCAACAGGCTATTAAATATTTGAAAACAAGAATTTGGGTTTAAGTTATACTCCATTATAATGTTTCTATCACTTGGGGTAGGTTCTTGTTTATAAATTTTAAATAAGTTAAACACAAAAAGTTGATGTTTTTTTTTTTTCTTTTAACCAACTTCATTCATAATTGTACTATAATCCCACCAAGCAAAATAAAGATTAGAAGACTTTAAATTGCCTTCTTAGCTATTAATTAAACCAATTTGATTTATGAATACATATTTATATTCAATCCAACATTCTGAAAATTTTGTAGTTTGCTTTTAACCAAACTTAAAAAAGAAAAGATGTGGCTTGAGGTTAGAGGCAAGGTGGAAGGCATTATTCATAGGAACATGCTCGTGTAAAAATTCAAATTCCATCTCCATGAATTTTTTCTTCGAAGCGAATGGTCAAAGACTCTGACACGTCATTAAACGTGGACCCATGAACTGTTGTCTTATAGTATAAGTATAACACGTCAGGTAACGTAACCTAAGCGCAAAATGACAAACAAATCCTTTGCCGAGTAAGCGGATGTCGCGGCTCCTCAGGTGCATACGACGACGCCGATCAACACGTGTCCAATAACTAGATGACACGTGGGTTATTTGCCCTCACTTTGGTTTTGGTTCTCATCCGGTTCATCTTATTATAATGGTTTGGTTTTGAAAATTTCGGATAAAGTTTGGTTCAATTAGGAACTGGTTTGAAAACACAAGCATAACCTCAATCTCATACTTCGATTAGTAACACAGTATAATGACATAAATTGCAAAAAAAAATTTGAAAAATGAAAAATATATACTAAAATACACAGTTGTATATTCACTTATTTGCATAATATTTTTTAATATATATATTTTTAGACAAAAATACAAATTCTACATTTTTGCGTCTTGATAAATATTATGCAGATTTTTTTTTAGTTGGTTAAATTCTTTCATAATCAAATAAGAAAACGTTATTCCAGTATTATGTGTTAGCAATAGAAACAAAATGAGACCAGGATTGGTTTTGTTAACATCAGCTCGGTTTTGTTCGGTTAAAATTAATTACGAAAAGAATAAGAAGGTTCCAAAGTTTGCGGACCATCATGTCGGCACGATATGACCAATGACGACCATATGGATGAGTAATAGCCGTTGGATTACCAAGAAAGTTGGAATCATGTGCTCTTTGTTATAACTTTGCTCTTGAGTTTTCTTGATATAAAAGCGAACGACGACTTTTTGTCAAAGTGTCCATACACGCCAGAGAAGGCAGAGAATTAAAGGCATTATAAAAACCAAGTGTCGTTAGGTTTAAGATTGTATAATGATTAGTTTACTCTTAATCATGAGTTGACGTTTGAATAGAATCTAAACCCAAATCACTAAACGTAATCCGATATTCAATATGAAGTTATGAACCAAACAGTTCTTGAATACTAACAGAAACAAACGAAACTTACATCAAATTAAAATTCGTAAAATCTAACCTGATGAACATTGATCTGCTTCCCTACTAATTTTTTTCTTTCTATAATCCTTATTTGAATATTACTAGTATTATGAGGATATGGATTTCTATATTTATTAGTACATTGTTTTGATTTTAACCAGAAACATCAAAATAACCAAACCATATGAAATCAGACAAGATGAATTTCAGTACTAATTCTATCAAAACTATTTATAACCCAAACGTAATAAGCAAATATCGAACCCTAGTGCTTGTTGTTATCATAACAAATTTAGATGAATTGGAAAAGATACAAAAGGTCGAATCATATTCGTAGAAAATGACCAAGCATCCTTGGTGTTTATGGGCCACATCCCACATGTTAAAAAAAGATTTGTGTTTCGAGTGGCTTAAACTCTCAACCAAACATTTGAATATATTGCTTAAAGTTATTTGACTTAATAAACTATATATGTCAATGAATCATTTTATTATATGTATTGAGGTTCTCCACCCACACAATCTAGGCTTTCAGATTTTAACTACTCCGAGAAAAAACGAACAAACGTTTTCTATTTCGTTAATTACATCATCGTCGAGTCGCCAATGATAACATGTCACTACAAAAGAATTTAAAATCTCTCTTTTTATCAAGTGAAAATGAAACCTTACTTTAATTGAATATAGGTGTCGTTTTTTACGTGGATGTGATTAGAGCTACTTTATCAAGACACGCATTAGCTCGTCATGTAAAACTTCTAAACTAAATGTGTTTTTGTCGTTTTGACTACACGTTAAAGTCTGCCGAAAAATACTAAACTATATATAGTAAAAGCAAATGACACGTCGTCGGTGAAATTGATGTCAAACAAAAATGTAGTCACGTCGAAATAAATATTTATCTATTCGTATTCGTTTTGGTTCTTAATAGAGTATCATATTGGATGTCATACTAATTTTATCTATTCATATTGTGTGTATTTGGATATTCGAATTGTGCCAATTGCTGGAGATAAGTCTTAGTGGCCCAAAATTGTTTCGTTTTTTGTTCATTCTGTAATTGCATTCTCTTTCGGGCATATATAAAATTCCCACAAACTCAATAGTACTCATAGTCTCATACGTACATGCAAACTTCTATATATTTACTCGCAATGTAATCAGATTCTTGTAATAAGTCTCCTTTGGACATTCGTCTTCTTTTCTCCTATTCGACTTTTTTTTCCCCGCATATATGTGCACGATATTATCTAATATACTATGTAGCATCTCTTTAGAACTTGGTTGAAAAAATGACACCGTAACAAAATTGTATAATAGTGGATTTTCATCTTGCGCATGTTTTATTACTTGCTATGTAATCAGATTCTTGTAAGACCTCCTTTGGACGACATTCATCTTTTTTTCTTTTCGAAGAACATAGTTTTTTCTTTCTATTTTCCTTTCGACATATCCAATAAATAGCATTTTTAAAAGCTTGTTTACAAAATGACACCATGATAAAATTGTTAAAAATTATGTTAATTTTGCCCATATTTTGATCAAACAACAGAAAATTTGGGAATATTTTTTTTGTCGACCACTTTTATATTATTAGAAAATTTTGAATTAACACAAATAGATTTAAAATATTATTAATGTCCATACTTTTTTGCATGGTGGTAAAACACCGTAAAATGTTATTTGAAAAAAAAACAAACGAAATCAACATCATTTTATTTTTATAATTGATTAAAATTCCAAAAATACTATTTATTTTATTTTTGGGGAAAAATTGTAGTTTCTTGGGTGGGCTTCCACAAAATTCTATTATGAGACTGGACTGGACCCATAAACAGAGGCAAACCTTACTTTTGTTTTCTTTGCCCATCTCACATAATACACTCTAAAATCAATTTATTTCATTAACATTAAATTGATTTTAGAGTGTATTATGTGAAATAAAGTAATTGAATATTAAATTAAATTTTCCCAGAAAAAGCGTTGACAGTTTTATCTTCAAAAACATCCACACACTGAGAAACAGCAGAAGAAAGGCTTGAGAGCCTTCTTCTCCACTATTTTCAATGGCTTTAACATTGTCAACCACAAAGACCTTCACTAACATAAACTGCTCAAACAATACTTCCAACATAACCACCTTTAAGCCTCTCAAGCTTCCTCTTTTCTGGCCATGGCAAAAGGTAACACATCAATACGCATATAAAGCAAACGTAACAAAGTGTTCTCCTTTTTAATGCAATTGAATGAACAATCGATGGTTTTAGGTCAAAATGGGTCCTTTAAGTGTTTCTCCTATGGGTTTTGGGACATGGGCTTGGGGTAATCAGCTTCTTTGGGGTTATCAGACTTCCATGGATGATCAGCTTCAACAAGCTTTTGAATTGGCTTTGGAAAATGGAATCAATTTGTTTGATACTGCTGATTCTTATGGCACTGGTAGGCTTAATGGCCAAAGTGAGAGACTTTTGGGGAAATTCATTAAAGAATCTCAAGGTGTGTTTCTCTTTAACCTTTCCCAATTTTGTTACTGGTCTAAAGATTCTGATTCAATAGATAGTTTCAGAAATTTGGGGAAAAAATTGCCTTTAGTTGGTTCTAAAGTATTATCCTGGAGCTGTCTTGATAAGTTACTGTGGTGGGTTTGTGTGTTGTGATTAATGGTTGCAAATGTCAGGACTTAAAGGGAAACAAAATGAAGTAGTGGTAGCTACAAAGTTTGCAGCTTATCCATGGAGGTTAACTTCAGGACAGTTTGTGAATGCCTGCAGGTCTCTCTAAGTTTTGATCTTTGTCTCTCTTTTTCACTTCTGGTTTATTGGAGATTGATGATAAATTGGATGATGTTCTGTTGTTGTGTTAGAGCTTCTTTAGACCGGCTTCAGATAGACCAGCTCGGGATTGGACAGCTTCACTGGTCAACTGCAAGCTACGCGCCTCTACAAGAGCTTGTTCTTTGGGATGGTCTAGTGCAAATGTACGAAAAGGTTGCTTAGAAAACTACTGAAAATATGAAATCTCTTTAATGACCATTTAAGCACTTGGAAAGTTGATGATAAGCGTTCCTCTTTCTCAGGGTTTAGTTAGAGCCGTTGGAGTTAGTAACTATGGACCTCAACAGCTTGTGAAGATTCATGATTACCTTAAAACTCGAGGGGTTCCTTTATGTTCTGCCCAAGTGCAATTCTCATTGCTAAGCATGGGAAAAGAGCAACTAGAGATCAAGAGTATATGCGACGAGCTCGGGATTCGTTTAATCTCTTATAGTCCTCTTGGGCTAGGAATGCTAACTGGGAAATACTCCTCTTCAAAACTTCCCACTGGTCCACGGTAAAGTACTAATAGATTGCTCAAAGATCGACAAAACTAGCCGTTGTTTCTTGTTCTTAACTATGCTTGAACACTGATTAACAGATCATTGCTGTTCCGACAAATTCTTCCTGGATTAGAACCTCTTCTTTTAGCACTGAGCGAGATTGCAAAGAAACGAGGAAAGACTATGCCTCAGGTATTATTTCAATTTCATAAGATTCTTGGGAAGAAGAAGTGTTGAAACTTGTAAGAACGAGTTATCATTTGTTACAGGTTGCAATAAACTGGTGCATATGCAAAGGGACAGTACCGATACCGGGAATCAAGTCGGTAAGACATGTTGAAGATAATTTGGGTGCTCTGGGATGGAAACTTACAAATGATGAACAGCTTCAGTTAGAATATGCAGCTAAAGAATCACCAAAGTCAATGATTCAGAATATTTTTCAGACAAGATGATAGGATAAGAGAAGATGCTTATACACATCTAGACCACAAATGAGAACAATGTGTATAAGTAGAAGTTTTAATCTACTTCTTTATATATGCACATATTGTGAAGAACACAGATAGTTTTCTTATACCATTGTTATGCATATAGTGATCAAATTCCTAAGCAATTAGTCCTTCTTCCAGTGCAACCATTTAAACGCTTAGATTTGGACATAATACCCACATTTCATGCCGGTAGACATTGCTAGTTGTGAGAGACACATAAACAAAGTTATCGATTGTCGTGTTTTCTGCTCTTGAAAGCTCTCTCTCTCTATCCATAGTGACTAAACTTATCATTGCAATTTCTGCATTTACATAGACATAACTTATCTTTCAAGCAACCAAATGTTTATCCCTAGAACGTAATAATGTTATTTTATACCTACAACTTGGCCACTAGTCTTGCTTGATGTCTTCTCCATCCAACGAACTTTAATTTCCTCATTTAAACTCTCATTAACTTTCTTAATCAGAATATTATTTAAAAACAATTATAGTTCCAAGAACATGCAAGTATATTTTCATAAATATATAAATAAAATACTACTACTAGTAGTGCTTTATTATTAGAATAAATTCTTTTCCATATGCTTTTGTAATTTAATACCAACTATATTCCAGATTTGGTTAATGACATACGCGGCTAGATTTAATAGCATATCTTCGGCTTTATGTCAGTCAAAAAAAAAAAAGGTATAGTTATTTTTTCTCTTTATTCCGTTACACTTTAGTAAGACTCACAAGTCACAACAAAATAAACAATAAACATCATATTAATCAAATCCTTTTCAGTCTTTGTTTATAATTATGCTATAAACAAGTTTAGGTTTGGCTTAGTTCAAAGTTTAATTTTGACTCGGTTCATAGACATTTATTATTACTAATCGGTTTTAACTTGATCCATTTGAATGTGTTTACTAACCCTTTTCCTTTTTTTTTTGTTTATTGAAAACATCTACATGTAAATCATATTAACTTGTGTTTCCATCTTATAAATTTCTCTTAACTTTTTATTTAGATAAATATTGAATTATTTAGTTGCCCACTTTTCTCCATATGATCAATAATTTCGAATTGAAAACTCATTAATATAGATGAAAAGTTGTCAAATGAATTAATTTTTGTTATTCTGTTATCTATAACATCAAATCATAAAAATCAATCCTAATTAAGATAAACCCTTTGACTATATTGTTAGTATTTGCTATGGAAATTTAATATATATCATTATCCTACCAAACAAAAACTATTCCAAAATAGAGTATTTTAGAAACACCTATATATATTCAATAACCATCGTTAATCCAATTCTTAACCTTACCATTGAGTAAACGTAGGTCCATTAGGTCAACATTCTTATGATTAGATTTGTTCTCTAGTAGACATAAAAATTTTACTAGAAAATCTACAAAACTAATCATGATTATGCTCCTTAAAAGCCGCGGTAAAGTGGGAACGTAATGAAAATCTTTTAGCTTTTGACATTTAAAGCTTTTAACCATAGTAAACACGTGTCATTTCCTCTTTGGTCATACCCGATATCGCGTAAAAATCCACCAACGAAGACTAAAACGAAACGACGCAGTTTCATAATTAAAATTCACCTACCAAATCGCGTGGAGAGTTAAAGCGCGTGTAGCATTAAAGTAAACGCGCGAGTCCACGCGCTTAATGTCTTAAAGTAAAAAAAAAAAGACAAGAGCTGAAAAAGAAAGAGCAAAGTGGTTAGAGAGGCTTCAGTTGTTGGATGCTTTTGCTTTTTTTCCTTCTTCTTCGTCTTCTTTCTTCGTCTCTCTTCTTTTTTTCAGTTTCGGCGTGCTGAAGAAGACGATAGAGTAATCAATCACAGTGAGAGAGATTTGAGGGTAAATCTGTCCTTTTCTTTTCTTAAACAACTCATGCTTGATTTCTGCTACGGCGGAGGAGGAGGAGGAAGAGGTTTACTTTTGCTTATCACCGGGAAATTTCCGGCGGTGATTCACCGTCGATGATAATGGGTTTTATTAAAAGTGTAGATCTTTGATGAAAGCAGGAGACTTTTTGATTTCGATTTTGATTTTGATTTGGGGTTTAGGTTTAAGTTTTTAGAGAATCAGATGAAGGCGTTACGGAGAAGCTATACTTCAACGTCTTCTGGGAATTCATCTTCTTCGTCTTCGTTACCTTCTTCGTCTTCTTCTTCGTTACCATCTTCTTCTTCTTCTTCACCTCCTTCTTCTAATTCTAATTCTTATTCGAATTCTAATTCTTCTTCGTCTTCGTCGTCGTGGATCCATCTACGGTCGGTTCTCTTTGTGGCTAATCTTTCGTCTCCGTCTTCAGTTACTTCTTCCGATCGGTGAGTAGCCTAAAGCTTTTAGATTTGGAATATTTTAGATGGCATCTAAAAGATTCTCTTTTTTGATCCAATAATAGAGTTCGGATTGAATGTTCACAACTTGGAAAGTATGATAAAGATTAACAAGTTTCTATGTTTGTTCGGATTGTTTATTTGTTTTGCTGTTAGATTGATTTTGGCAATCAATGTTGTTGATTTTGATATTGTAAAAGCTTCTAATGTTGACTCTTGACTTGTTTATAGCCGGCGGAAATCACCGTGGTCTCGCCGGAAAAGAAAATGGGCATTGACGCCACATCAATGGAGGAGTTTATTTACACCGGAGGGAAAACTCCGTGATGGTGGAGTTGGATTCCTGAAGAAAGTTAGAAGCAGAGTGAGTCTTTTGAACAAGGACCATATGTATGTCTTGTTTCTTACTTGTCTCTTTACTGGTTCTGATTTATGTTCTTATGGTTCTGTAGGGTGTTGATCCAAGTATTCGTGCAGAAGTGTGGCTGTTCTTACTCGGAGTGTGAGTGTTTGTTCTTGTTTTGACTTTATGGTCTTGGTTATTTTTATTCACTCTGTTGAGATTCTCAACTTGTTTTCTCTTATGGCAGTTATGATTTGAATAGTACTAGTGAAGAAAGAGAAGCAGTGAAAACTCAAAAAAGGTTAGTATTTAGTTTGATCTATATATAGTCAATGTTTGTATTTAGATGCTGATAGATAATTTCATTGTTGGGATCTTTGAATTGTAGGAAGGAGTATGAGAAACTACAGAGACGATGTCAGATGCTTCTCAAGTGCGGTAATGGAAGTACCGATAATCTTGAGGAGCTTCCATCTGATGAGGCAAACAGTCAATGTGTTCGGTTCGTGGATGATTATAAGATTACAGGACCAATGACAAGTCAAGATGTTGTTTCTGCTTTGAACACTGATTCTTCTGATACAGACTCTTGTGAAGATAATGAAGATGTTTTACTACTCTCATCTTTTGCACACAGCGATGAAAAAAAGCCGGAGGAGGATAATAGTAATAACAATTCTGAAGAGAATAGTTCTCTTCTTGTAGCTGCTGCTTCTGAGGTCCAAGTAGAAGTTGCGGTACACGAAGATTTCTCTACGTGGCAACGTATCATCCGGCTTGATGCTTTACGAGCGGATTCTGAATGGGCAAATTATTCTCCATATTCAACAGCAATCACAGAAAGCAAAGCTCGCAGGTTAGCCGAATCTGTCGGGTTAAAAGACTATGATCACTTAGAAAGCTGCAGGCTATACCACGCAGCACGGTTAGTTGCAATTCTTGAAGCTTATGCTATGTATGATCCTGAGATAGGCTACTGTCAAGGAATGAGTGATCTGTTATCTCCAATCCTCGCTGTGATCTCAGAGGATCACGAGGCTTTCTGGTGCTTTGTTGGTTTCATGAAGAAAGCTCGGCACAATTTCAGGCTTGACGAAGCAGGGATTCAAAGACAGCTAAGCATTGTATCAAAGATCATAAAAAATAAAGACTCTCAGCTTTATAAACACTTGGAGAATCTTCAAGCAGAAGATTGTAGTTTCGTTTACAGGATGGTGCTTGTTATGTTTAGGAGGGAGTTGAGTTTTGAACAGACGCTGTGTCTCTGGGAAGTGATGTGGGCTGATCAAGCTGCCATTAGAGCTGGAGTTGGGAAGTCGCCATGGAGCAGAATCCGGCAACAAGCACCGCCAACGGATGATTTGTTGCTCTATGCAATCGCGGCGTTAGTACTACGTAGGAAACTGATCATACAGAAATACAGTAGTATGGATGAGATTGTGGAAGAGTGTAATAGCATGGCTGGTCAGCTTAATGTCTGGAAGCTTCTTGATGATGCCCATCATCTTGTCGTGACGCTTCACGACAAGATTGAAACTCTTTCTCAATCACAGAGTATTTGATGAAGAAGTCGATCAAAGCCAGAAATGAAGTGTTTCCACTACACAAAAGCCCTTGCACTCGTCTGGCTGCGTTTTCTCAAGGTTTAAAGTTTGTTGCGGTTTGGTTCTTACCGTTTTCACTCCTCTCTTTCTTTCTTCTTTCTTTTTGTTTACTCATCACACAGAGAAAACACAATACTACTATCCTTATCGCTTTTATTGTAGTACTAATGAAAAAGACAAGGCAATATTCTTGTTAAAATGTAACGGATGAGTCTGAAACTGTCATTTCCACAATTGTATGAAACATATTTGTTCAATTGTAGAAATCCAGTTTCTCACTTCTTTATCAAGCAGCTTAAGTTTGGGCAAATCAAGCAGTCTTTTATTATATCATCAAAGTCGAAAACACTGTCATCATAAACTCAACACAGTAAAACTAGTAGCAACACAATGATTTTTGGTTCGTAATTTCAACAAGAATCAGTCTAAGACCAAACAACAGTAACAGTACTTTTTTTCGCAAGAGAGATAGACAGAGATCGGTAGAGATATTCAATGACAAGCATCAAAGCAAGCCTTTGGCTTCTTCTAGTCTTTCTTGGTATAGTGACGGACGACAAGAGCCAATCCCAAGATCAAGATCGGAACAAGGAACTGAAGAATCTTGATAATGAATTCTGGTGTCTTGTCTTGGTTGTAGGCTGGTTGCTGTGGTGCAACGTATGTCCTAGTTGCTGGAACACTAGACGAATCAATCTCACCAATGAAATATTTGTCCATCATGTCCCTTGCAGTGTCGCTGTGACCAACGTCTTCAAAATCATTTGTAGCATCTTTCCCTGCAAACAAAACACCACATCAGAACAGAAACAGTCACCGAGCCGCTTCAAATCCGCCTTGAATCAGAGAGAAACACAAGTTTTATACCTGTTGAGGACAACAAGACTTCATCGCCTCCAGGATGATCATCCATGAATGGAGTCACATCATACACCTAAAGAACGCAACAATCACAGATCATAACCAAGTAGTAGACACAAACTCTGTTTCTCTAGTGTGAATTAACATAGAATCAACTAAATCTACGAGGGGCTCGATTAAAGCTTCTAACAGTAACAATCCAACTCTACAACTTTAAAATCGAAGCTTTGACACAAATCAATGGCGGAAGAGAACTAAGTTCGTCAAAAAACAGAGATGTTCTCAAACAAAGAGACAAGATCTAACCTTGCCGGAAATAATAAGCCAACAATCCTTAGTTTTGTTGTGCTTTGAAACTTCTTCAAAACTTAGAACCTTCCGATCTGAAGACATCTTCACTCAAACTGCAAAACAAGAACACATCAAAGCTACTAATCAAAATTTCTGATAATACAGAGTACTAGATACAGATTCAAATCGAAATCATCAGAACGATGATGAATGAACGAATATACTAATTCCCTTATCGATTTTTGGAAAAAGATGGGATCTTTACCCTTTCAGATTCAGAATTTTCGATAGCTCCGAAGCTCAGAAATCAGCAGAAGACGGAAGAAATAGAGGTTCCTCACCTACTTAATTGTGTTCAATATAAACAAAATACGAAACTACCCTCGATATTTTGCTTAGGGTTTGGATGAGCAGGGGTAGTTTTGGTCAAGTTGGGCTTTGACTTTAAACAAATCAAATTGGGCTTTGTGCAAATCAAATTAAAATTTGGTTTCCATTTTTGACGAGATTTTATTTTGGTCCACGTTTGGTACTTTGAAAAATACAAATATGACGTGTGCTGAATTGACAAAAAAAAAAACAGACACATAAAGTGTGATCTAACAACGTTTAGCAGATTTCAAAGAAAGAAATAAATCTTAAAATAGAAGAATCTTGCCTTTTGTCAGTAAAAACATATACCAATTTAACCGTATTTTTATCACTATTTTGGCAAATATCTTCTGGAATTTAATTCCATTTGACCTTATTCTAAAATATTGAGTTTCTTTTTGGGGAGAAGTTACTTGGGACATGGATTTTTAAATAGAATTGAGAGACTAGTTTATTACTTTATTGTGTATACAAACTTACAAAGTACAATTCCTATATAAACTGTTTTTTTTGTTTCCACAATTCTTTAGCTAATTTTTTTGTCGCTACACAAAAAAGTAAAAACTCGTAAAAAGCTATCTTTAACTCGAATATTTACTCGGCATGAAGCCCATACATATAGGAGGTCTAACGCCGGCCAAAGCAAGAACCGACGACGGCAAAATCCATAGACCATCTCCACATATCAAACCGGAAGCAACCGCCGGTACCATTAAACCGGCTTTAACTCGATCTCTCATATTCCAAGCAAACACAATCAAACTTCCCACACACATATCAATAGCAAAGTACCCTCCAACAAGAAACGGAACCGCCATTGCCATCGGTAATGGAACCCAATTCCCTATCTTATCCGGTAACCTATCCCTAACGAGATTTGCCGCCACCGCGAATGCGAAAAACCCGTAACAAAGCTGTAAACAATGTTGAGGCAAAGCAGAGAAACCTTCAACTCCAAGAATTGCCATGTTTCTGTATACCAAAGCGTAAGGAGCTTTGTACTCTCCCTCCTGGTTCCCGACATCGAAAGCTTTATAAAACAAGAAGAAAGTTAGAGGCGCCACAACGCATCCGATCGCTGTACCGATCGCTTGACTCACAAGCATCGACCTAGGTGAAGTCAGAGTCAAATGTCCTGTCTTGAAATCGTGCATTAGGTCAGAAGAAATCGATACAATCGATTTTATCAACCCGCATCCGACAAGTCCCGCGACTACACCATTTTGTTTCCCTGCCATAGCGGCTAAGATAAACAGAGCGACTTTACCATAGTTATAAGCCATGTTCATATCTGTTAGCCCTGCTCCATAAGCGTTACTGAAACCTAACGATGGAGCTAACATGTAAGCTACGACTATGAAGTACCATTTCAGCTCGGGGAACATTATAGGGATCGCGATGATCGAGACAACAGAGAACGCTGCGTATCCTACTGCTGCAACCCATAATGGAATGCTGTCTCTTACAAAGATCTCATCTCTTTTAAGATCTGCAATAGATTGCTTATCTTTCTCCGAATCTGCGATTTACGTTTGAACATCAGATAATACATTATTGAAATGACGATTTTTCTATAGTTTTTTTGGTGTATACTTACTAGATTTCCCAGAGTTGCGATTGTTTAACTTGACGTACATGTTTATTCCTGTCTTAAAAAGTATCTTGATGAATTGGTAAAGCCCGTCTCCGAGGATCAATGAGATTGATATAAACACCTAAAGAGTTATGAACAAATTAAGAACGAAAGTACGCGAAAGAAAGGGCGGAGTTTATTGTAGAGTACTAGTGTTTTTTGTATGGAACCTTGTAACCATTGAGACTCTTCATGCTGTTTTCAGGAAGAGTTGATGGGAACCAATCTCCTTTAAGACCTTTAATGAGTGGCCACATGATTCCCCAAGACAGAACCGCGCCAAAAAGCAAAGATATATTGACAATATGGGGACAGATCATTCCTGCTCCAACGTATGTCATGCTAAAGTCGAAGTAGAATCTGTCAAGTTTTTTCAAGATCATCAAGATTCTGTTTCTATCTGTTGATATATAAACAGTCAATAGAACTAAGAATAATACTCACGTGTTCTTCAAAGCTTCTAACCCGAAAGTTGGAAACTGAATGAAACCGCACTCTGTACCACCAGAGAAGAACCATTGGAAGAAAGCCCAAATGAAGCTAAATGAGAAGTACTTCACAAACCCAAACACTTGTTTCCTGCATATAAACAGATTTTATTTAAATCAAAAACTCTAGAATTAGTGGTGAAAGAGAGCTAAGAGACTGCCAAAAAATCGAGTTAATACTTGGCCATTTTATTGCCTTTAGGAGTGTGGAAACCGTTGATCAAAACCGCGGTAGCTGTTCCACTTGGATATGTCAGCTTGTAGTCTATGATCATGATCTGGTTAACCAAAAAAAGAAGCATAATGAACACTTAGCAATGTAGACCCAAACCAGCCAACAGGGGATTAATAGTCCAAACTTGGCCAATATTAATCTCCGTCCTATGTTGGCTATAGCGGGTTTGGCCAGGCCCATATCACACTTATATGGGCCGGACTGACCCGCAAACTTTGGCCTACCGCAACATCTCTAACTACAAATTCAATGAGACAGAATCTTAAATAATCTCTACCTTTCTTAGAGGAACCAATGCTAAAAGACCAACAAAGCAAGTAAAGAACAAGAAAGCGGTCATCCAACCGATTCCAGGCTCTTTCGTGCCTTCCGGATAATTCCCATCAGTGTGAGTTCCTCCTGACTGTTCATAAGTAATTCTGTTCAAACCAAGAAGGTATGAACCAAACCCACCTGCAAATCACACAAACACATAGCTCAAAACAATGATCCAACCCCAAACAAAAACTGATCAAACAGTCAAAACAACTGGTCAAAATTCACTGAACCTCCAACTGCAATGCTGTAACAAGCAACAGCACATGTTTGGACAACAGTGTTCTCTTGTTTAGTGAACGGTTTAGTCACAATCCCGGCTTTGGTCAACAGCTTGGTCCAGCTTCTAAGGAAGACAAAGGCTAAAAGTGCTGCAGAGACATTTAGGTTTGGGACCAAACCTGTTGTTAGGTTTAGTTTCATCACGATCACACTGTAGATTATACCAATGATTAAACTTGCAACAATTCCTCTGAAAGTGATTTGTTCCTTCCATGGAGGTATTGACTTGAAATCATCTCCTTCGTTTTGCGTCTCTTCCAAGTCATCTATTACTTCTCTTTCTATCTCATTCCTTCCCTCTCTCTCCATCATCATACTCCTCATTTTTTTCCAAGAACAGAACAAAAAAACAGAGTTTCTTCTTCTTGATTATCTTTTTTGACAATACTGAAAAAACAAAAATTTGTCAAAACAAAAACCCAAAAGACAGATTCTTTTAATAATTAAATATCAATCAAAAGCTTACTTTTATGGAAAATGACGAGAGGAAAAAAATGGTACCTCTTTTTGGATCAATTGATTCTGGGAATTTTATATAAAGTTTAGAATTTTTCTTGCTTTCCACTCCCAAGCATAATTATCTGAAGAAGAAGAAGAAGAAGAAAAAGAAACAGTTGCTTAGCAAATGAGAAAAAGGAAAACTAGAGATTATTTTAATCAAGTGCATAATCTTTATAACCATAGAATAATGACGCAAGTTATCTCTTATGTTCAGAGATCTAATTAAAAGAATTAGAAAAAAGTTAATGACTCAAGAATCTGCCATTAATCTCTTTTGCTTCAAACACTTTTTTTTCTTTCTGAAATCTGTAGTAAACGTAAGAAAAGAAGAGAATGAAACGTAACTGGTTAATGAAACAGGGACACACACACGAAGACCACACTCCCGTTTCCCAAAGAGATAAAAGAAAAAAAACATTGAATGCTTACACGAAACGAAGACCAAAGAATAGCTAAAAATGGTATAGTTGATTTTTTAAAAATGGACTTTGGTGAGACTACTCAAAGTTATATAGAGAAGTAGAGATGAAGAAGAAAGCTTAAAACCAAGAAGAATTTATTTATGGGATCTTGGGTTCTTATGTACCGCACGTTGACTTGATATCAGTACTACACAAAGAAAAAAGAAAAGAGAAAAGAGTTTTGGGGTTTATGTAGTACAATAATCATTAAGGGGTTAAACTTTATAAAAGTTACGTCACCGAAAAGAAAAAAAGTAGGGTAACAATTAATTATTAAGAATATACTCCACATATATAACCTTCATATATCTCACTAAGAAAGTTATATAATTTATGGATGTATAACTAAATGTCACATACGAAAAATCAAACTTTATAAGTTTGTCAAACACATGACTATTCAACCATTAGATTAGTATGTAGAGGAACAAATGTCATTATCTCTCATAAATATATAACAATTAGGAGTTTAGGTGATGAAATAAGATTAGGAGTCAAATAGTTAGTAAAATTACACTTGAAATGATTTATTCGTAACTTTAGATTTGTGTTTTGGTTAGACTTAGATATAAATTATGAATGTATTTCTATTTCTAAATATTTTTTCCATTAAAATCAGTTCATCCATAATTAAGTTTTTTTTTGTTCTAATTATAAGAGATGGTTAACTTATAACTAGTTACAGATTACAATATCAAAAGTCTTTTAAAAGTCATAAATATGATATCATAACTAATTAACCTTTTATAGTATTAAAATACATGTTTAACTCAATGAATCTGGTGACATTCATGTGAAACTGAAAAAGTGAAAAGTTTGGTAAACCGAGATTCCGGTTCATGTGACTGTCTTTTACTAAACAAGATGATGACATTATGGACAATCTTATGCCATAACTATCCTCTTTATTTTATTGACCACATGATTAATATTAAAGCCAAAATATGGAAACATAACTCTCCATAATGTGAATAATAATTAAAATTTTCTTAGGTAGTCAATCAAGAAAATGGTAAATGTCAACTCCATACCATGTGGTCACAAACATACCAAAACCCCAAAAGAAAATTAAAGTCGAATAAATTATTCAATAAGTTCGACTTTTGATTCTTTACGTCAACACGTCAAATTCATAAGTAGAATTGGACTATTATATTCGGACGTTTCCTGGCCGAATTTGGTGCGTTATATTACACCAATCCTGCGTGATAGGATAAGATCAGATCAAACCAATTAAACCATTTTTTGCCAAGAACATACGAATGAATTTGCATTTTTGAAAACCAAGACTTGTTTAAGACTGAATTTTATAAGATCGTTCCCAACCTATTTCAATCGGCCAGAAATATGTTCAATTTAATGCATTGGTTGATAAAGTTGAATAAACTACTGTAACAGCCGTTGGTTCAAAATAATTTTGTTCACATTATAGTATTTAATGTAGTGTTGACTAGAGTTGGGGTAGTAACTGGTAAGTACCACTAGCTAGCTAGTTATGAAGTGAACGTGTTACAATTCTCTCGTATATTAGATTTTTATTTTCTTACATCGTCCTTCCTTAAACTAAATGATATGTAGTAGTATCATTTAGATCTCTATATGAAGGAAATGGAACTAAAACTGTTAACACGGAAATTGTGTGAATACAAACCACTAGACAATAACTTTCGAATGTCTCGTAGTCGTAGGCATATATATACATGATCGAATATTAATGTGTCCTCGTATGCTAAGTAGATATTACGAGGCCCTATGGAGAAGAAAAAGAGAATAATACTACTCTCTTTTGTACGAACTTTACTTTTCTTTTCCTATATTTTTTTTAAAAATATGTAATTCACTTCTTCCATGCATTCCTTTGAATAATTATTTATGACTTTTTTACAACATTTATGAGGTACTGCATCTGAGAATTACCTATTTTTAACATTGGATTCAACTGATGGTGTTAAGTGTGAGAAAGCAAGATCAACCATATGACTATCTATCTATAACCAAGATTTACTAATTACGTCCTAACCTTCTCAGCTTGACCATGCCTATCTTCATAGCTAGACCTCTCGGTGGATCCTTTCTAATGATTGAAAGTATGATCTTACCCAAGTTCAGTTCATGTTTGATCAATTGACTCTTTTAAGTCTACCCAATTTTTGTCTTCGCCTCTTGGGAATATTGGACCTTCACATCTAAATTATAGTTCACTTTATGCCAAACGATACGCACCAAGCAACTATGATTTGGTATAAAATGGCACTTTCAGTTATTTTCATACGATACTTTTTTACACACCAGTTATTGAAGAATAAAACATGTCATTTTCATTTTCTATCGTATTTATATTGATATTAGCATTGTGAGAGATTTGAATTCAACATATAGTAAATTCTGTAAGAATGTATGGACCACTATTCTACTTATTTTTCACAGTGTAATATTTATTTAGCTTCAACGAATTTGACAAAATATATTATCAACTTGCTCGGTTTATTTATTCATATCTTATCACAAAGTACTTTTGTCATTCAATATCCCTACATGTCCCAGTTCCGTCTGGATATATGTATTTTAGCAGCCATCAATGTATTTTTGTAAACTAAAAACTAAAAAGGAGTCTAATTTTTTTTTTCCTAAACCATTTTCCATCGATCTTATAATATTCGTTATTTTGGTCAGTCTCCCAAATTATTTAGTCTTATTATTTATTTATTAAAAAAATATTAGACTATTTGATAATGGAAGGCCAAACTAAAAAAGTTGTAAGATATTATATAGTTAGGTCTACATTTTTAAAAAATTCATCGATCAATCCATTTCGCAGTTCTCAAAGACTCAAATGTCATACAGTTGTCTATAGTCAACATTCTTAATATTCTAGTGGATAATAATGCATCCCCAACTATATATGTGTTTGGTTTGAGATATATAAAGCATAAAAATGGAATATCAGAACCCAAACATAAAGTGACAAATGACAAGTGGAAGGCTAAGAACTTGGTGCTCTTTTTTATTTGTTTCAAACAAATTTAGCGTTTCGAATGGTAACAACATGCATGATCAACATCTCTGTTTCTTTTTCTTTTCTGGTGAATAAATGATAAAACATGGTGGATGCGGTTGAGAAGAAACGCAATTTTGAAGTCAGTGTATTGTTCACAACCTTGCTTGTTTGCTGATTCTCACGTGGTCTTTTAGATCTGCGTTTGTCTAACGCGCTCTTTCTCGGAAAGCCACGTGCATTTTGATTCCCATGCCAAAACCACTTTCTGATCATCATTGATGGCGCTTTTGTATTCGATATTTTAATCCATTTGGTAAGTTTAAAAGATAAACATTCGATGTATGTAGAAAGAGAAGAAATAAAAATATCAAATGGATGAAAAATATTGAACACCAAACGCCTTTTTTTATTCTAGGCCACCTGCTTGGCTGCTTCTTGTGTAAGTGCACGTATTTTTTTCATGGTTCTATTGTTATTGAAATACAATAAAAGTCATCGAGTCTCTCATCCTCTTAATTTTGTTTGTCTAAATTTCTACGATGATATGTGGTCACAAAAAATTTCATACTCCGTTACGAGAATTTCTTTAACTAGCGGAAAATGTTTAACTGTACAAGATTGACGAAAAAAAAGTTTATCTCCATATGAAATTCCTCACGATCAAAGTAAAAGAAGTTGAATAATCCATAGAGATATAGTCATGACGAGGAGAACATTATTTTACGTTTTGGATTTGATTTGTGATATATTAATTTAGTTTGAAGTTGACGTGTTAGATGCATGCTAAGGTCAAATCTCTTACATATATCATTCAATGACTCTTTCACTTCCATTATAGTACGAAAAAGAGTGCACGGGAGATGAAACAACGAAACGTGTAAGGATAACTCGATAAACACTCTTGCACTTGTAGTAGCTATAGTATGTCTTGCATCTTATCTAGAAATAAATAATTGTGTAGTGAGTATTGAATAATAGATATATAAAGGAATTAAGGAAATACTACAGAGACTATTTTTCAGGAGTCGACTTTTTCCAAATGCTACTTTTGTAACAAAAACAGAATTCACAAAATCTTATAATATTAGAAATTGGGCTTTCGAAGGGCTTTAAATTTCAGATCCATTGGCGAAACACCACACAAGGCCTATTAAGCCAGTTCCAAAACAATTACCAATATGCACACAATTCTCAACGATATTACGATAATGCCACCAACTGTTCTTTTCCTGTAATTTCCAGTTTAGAGCTTTCTTCTTCCTTTCCCTATCCTCAACCCCAAACGAACGCTCTTCAAGAATTAGGGTTTCGTTTTGAATCTTCTCTGATTCCCAAATCCAAAGATATGAAGAGATCTTCAGGGAGAAAGGATTCAAATTTCATAGAACAATTGATACTTTACGTCGCTAGTGCTGCATTGAGTAGCTTGGTTCTCTACGTTGGTCTCCGTCAACTTGACCCGAACCGTGACGCCGCTAAAAAGTCTCTCGAGCACAAAAGAGAAATCGCCAAACGTTTGGGTCGTCCTCTTATTCAAACCAATCAATACGAGGTAATTTTGATTCTATACAGTTCTCTAATTGATTGAATTCGTATTCAAAATCCAATCTTTTCAATTGTTTATTGTGAAAACAGGATGTGATTGCGTGTGATGTAATAAACCCATTACACATAGATGTTGAATTTGGTTCTATTGGAGGATTGGAGTCAATTAAGCAAGCTTTGTATGAGCTTGTGATTCTACCATTGAAAAGACCTGAGCTTTTTGCTTATGGGAAGTTACTGGGTCCTCAAAAGGGTGTTTTGTTGTATGGTCCTCCTGGAACTGGGAAGACTATGCTTGCTAAAGCGATTGCGAGAGAGTCTGAAGCTGTTTTTATTAATGTAAAGGTTTCTAATTTGATGAGCAAGTGGTTTGGTGATGCACAGAAGCTTGGTAGGTGTAGATTTGGAGATTACATTACCTGTCTATTGGTTGTGTTACTGATTTATGTTTTCTTCAGTGTCTGCTGTGTTTAGCTTGGCGTATAAACTCCAACCTGCTATTATTTTTATCGATGAGGTGGATAGCTTTCTTGGCCAGCGACGGTCGACTGATAATGAAGCAATGTCGAATATGAAGACCGAGTTTATGGCTTTATGGGATGGATTTACTACAGACCGTGAGTTGAAATTCTTGTCCTCATTGTTCTGTTTAGCCATGTGAACTATGTACAGTCTGAGGTTTGATGTTTTGGTTTTATAGAGAATGCGAGGGTGATGGTTCTTGCTGCAACTAACAGACCATCAGAGCTCGATGAAGCGATATTGAGGCGTTTTCCTCAGTCATTTGAGATCGGGATGCCTGATTGCCAGGAGAGAGCGCAAATATTGAAAGTTGTTTTGAAAGGAGAGAGTGTTGAATCAGATATTAACTATGATCGTATAGCTCGTTTATGTGAGGACTATACCGGATCAGATATTTTTGAACTCTGCAAAAAAGCAGCTTACTTCCCAATCCGAGAAATCCTAGAGGCAGAGAAAGAGGGCAAACGAGTTTCTGTAAGTGATAAACCGTTTTTTAGGGAATGTCAATGTTCCCTTCATCCACCTGATTTTTAAGTAATGACATCTTTGAGTTACCTACATTTCACAGGTTCCTAGACCATTGACACAACTGGACTTGGAGAAGGTTCTTGCTACCTCAAAGAAGACACAAGTTGCTGCAAGCGAGTACACTGGTTTAAGCTCTCAATCTTCTGTCTGGGGAAGTCCAAGCAATGCCGATGAGGTCCAAGCAGCTATAAACGGCATCTCCAAGCTTTTTGTCTCGCAGCTTAGAAACATTCAGCCAGATTCTCAGGATTCATATCAACAACATCCTTCAGAAGGAGATTCGGAATAGAAGCAAACTCTTCACTAGAGCTTCGTATAGTCCAAAAAGAGTACAACCCAAGAATATACACTTTTTGTAAACCTCATATTTCTCTGAATAAGTTGGAGCATTGTTGCCGTAAGATGTTTTTAGAAAATTTAATTCATGTCTCGTTCAAGCAATGATCTATACATTTACCAATTTGGTTTTCTTCAAATTTTGAATAAAAATGTTAGCTTTTCTTTTTCTTCTTTGTAAAAATGACATCTTTAGAATGTTTATAAGATTTATGGATGTTTATGTCAGGGAAAACGGTCAAAATCAACTTAAACTATTTGTATGCGGTGTTTTTATACCCAGACTCTAATGTATGGTCGTTTCCTATCCGAAGTGATTAAATATTCAAATTCGCAACATGAACTTATCAATATTAGGTCAAATCAACATTGACTTTAACAATGTTAGTCAACCGTTATTATTGCGATGATGTGATGTTATACAGGAAAACGTGGCAAAAATCTCCAAAAAAATGTAAAATTGTAACAAGCATATTCAAACCTGCAACCTCAAGACGAGAATATTTCACTTTTGACCACTCGGATCCAGCAAGTTCTTATGTTACTCTGATGAAATTCAAATTTGGTTTTACGAAAATGAGTTTTTAAAGCTTCAAATTTGGGAATAATCAGATGCAAATCAGCCCGTATAACACCACATCATCGTAGCAATATATGCTTAGTCATAAGAAATCAATGGTTTACTAACACTATAAAAGTCAATGTTGATTTTGGCCTAATATTGATAAGTTCAGGTTGTGAATTTGAATATTTAATCACTTCGGATAGGAAACGACCATACATTTGAATCTGGGTATAAAAACACCGCATGCAAATAGTTCAGGTTGATTTTAGCCGTTTTCCTGTTTATGTCAATGGTATTATCTGGGCTTTGATCGGTACTTATAATATAAATGGGCTTGTGTATCAAGTTGATACAAAAGAAAAGACTTTTTTTTTTCGTGACTCTGTTGATCGTCTCGAACCCAACTGTCAGAATCTTCGTCGATTTGATCGATTCTTCTTCGTCTCTCTCCGATTGAAATAAACCCTTGATTTCACTACAGAAAGGTACACAATTTCTTAGTTGTTCATTCGAATCTAAACTTTGTGGATCTCAGTTTGGTCTCTATCAAGTCTGGTTTCTCATCGTTGAATCATTACCATTTGATTTGGTCTTCTCTGGTGTTTGTTTGATTACTTTTTCATGAATTGAGATTAGGGTTTATCTCTGTTTCCTAATTTGAATCAGCTCTAGCTTAGAAACCAAACCTTTCTGGTGTTTCAAGTTGAAAATGCCACTAATTTTGTCTCATTTGTTGGATTCTTATGCTCTGAACAGTTTTTTTTTTGTGATCGGGAATTGAATCTTCTTATCATGGTAAGTGTTGGTTTCAACAAAATTTCTCTTATTTGCTTAGTGTCGTTGTTTCTGTAATTGTTACTAAAGTTTATACCTTTTTTGGGGATTAATATCACAGAATTATCTTCTTGGAGCTTTCAAGCCAGCATGTAATATTTCAATCACATTTACTGATGGGAAAAACCGTAAACAGGTACACATCGCTCTTTACGTTTATCTTACGGATTAATTGTTCCCGGACTTTAGGGTATAGGTTTTCTTATCGTATCTACTTGGTCTCTGTTGCGTTAGGTACCCACTAAGAAAGATAATGGACAAATAGTTATGAATCCACTTTTCCAGAGTCAAGAAACTATTGCTGGGAAGGTACTTGGTTTTGTTGTCATCTCTAGTTATCAGGAGCTTTATGGAATTGCTTTTATAGGAGTGTTTTTTTTCGTAATTTGTCTCTCTCAGATTAACATTGAACCATATCAAGGGAAAAAAGTGGAGCATAATGGTGTAAAAGTTGAGCTTCTTGGTCAAATAGGTCTGCAAATACTGTGAATTATGTCGGTTCTGTTATCTGGTTTCTAACTCATGTCTTTATATGTTTATCGACGACTCTGTTGTTTCTTTTTTAACAGAAATGTACTTTGACAGAGGAAACTTTTATGACTTCACTTCCTTGGGTGAGTCAAAAATTCCATTATGACATGGCTGTGTTGTTTTCATCAGTAGTCGTTGATTGACCCAACTATCGTTCTGGTTTGTATATCTAATATGTAGTGCGTGAGATTGATGTACCTGGAGAAATATATGAAAGAAAGACATACCCTTTTGAATTTTCGAGCGTTGAGATGCCATATGAGACATACAATGGCGTGAACGTGCGCCTAAGGTATGATCTTGTTATTCTTTGACATCAGATTGAAACAATATATTAAGTCCCTAATTGTTGCTTATTGTGTACATTGTTTTTGTTTCTGTTTCCTTCAGGTATGTCCTCAAAGTAACAGTCACACGTGGTTATGCTGGAAGCATCGTGGAATACCAGGACTTTGTGGTATTTTTCTTCACTTGTGTGTATATATATCTTCGTGACACAATAGTCCTTAAGATAAACTTAGCTCTTTTTTAATTGGTTTGAAACAGGTCCGTAACTATGTTCCGCTTCCTCCAATCAATAATAGCATTAAGGTGAGTTCTGATATGATTCAAGTTTACTGATTTCTTACCGCTCTTGCTTTTGATAGTGAATGGCCTTTTGATATTCCATTTCCTTATTAGCATTAGATACGCTTAATTCCATTGGACCCTTACCCATTGTACAGATGGAAGTTGGAATCGAGGACTGTCTGCATATCGAGTTTGAGTACAATAAAAGCAAGTAAGATAAACTGATTTTCGTAACTTTGGGTTTCGAGCGATGTGGAAAATATAAAACAGTAGCTAATTCTGTATGCTCTCGATGCAGGTATCACCTAAAAGATGTTATCCTTGGGAAAATATACTTTCTTCTGGTGAGAATCAAGATAAAGAATATGGATCTTGAGATAAGACGGCGAGAATCAACTGGAGCAGGAGCTAATACTCACGTCGAAACAGAAACACTAGCCAAATTTGAGTTAATGGATGGTGCTCCAGTTAGAGGTATGTATATTCATCATATGTTACAAAACTCATTCGGACCTATTACTAGTTTCTGTAACCAAGTATTGAGACCATTGTTGCAGGCGAATCGATACCTGTAAGAGTGTTCTTGACACCATACGATCTGACACCAACGCATAAGAACATAAACAACAAATTCAGCGTAAAGTATTATCTAAATCTTGTGCTGGTGGATGAAGAGGATCGCCGTTACTTCAAGCAGCAAGAAATCACGTTGTACAGGCTCAAGGAAGAGACATCTTGATGTGTACAAAACAAAAGAGAAGAGAAAAATTATTTTTCAGAACTTTGTAAAGCCTTTTCAAGACTTTCTGTATGCAAATTGGTTGGGACTTGTAGTGATATTCGTAGTTTGTTCAACGACCCAAATGTTGTTTGGCTTTGTTTGGATTCTTGTGACTTCCATTGTCTTCTTCTCCTTCTATAAATGTACTTTTTGTTGTCTTATGTTACTGAATAAGCAGCTTTATTTATAGAAACAGATTACAAACGTTGTAATGGATAATGTGCTACAAGGAATACAGGAGAATCTTGGTTTTAGAAAACAGGACAACCATGAACAACAACACCTTTAGCAGTTGGACATTTAGCAACAGGACAACCTTCTCCAGAATTTCCCCACCAATCAATCGCAATCTCACTACGTTGCAACGCAAGAAACAAAAGCACTGACATGAATCCAGTTCCTGCATCCATTCCTCCAGACAGAACATAGTTATATCGCTGCCACCATTCTCTTCTGTACTTAAACACGAAATGTCCAAACACAAACGCCATAACGAGCCAGCTCGTGAAGTTCACCGCAGAAGCTGGTGGCATTATAGCTGTGGCTCCAATCAGAACAGGGATGTGAATGTCTGAGATCCATTTCTTGTTTGGGAAGAGTCTTGAGGCTAAGTATACCAATGCTGGAGCTATTGCACCTCCTACGAAGAACCAGTTTATGTTCGAGTATTCTCCAAGATCACCAAACATTCTTCTTGGTCCTACTAGTCCCCAAATCACTGATGCGTCGAAGAAGACTCGATCCGATGGACAAGTCCATTGACTTCCCGGTGGAAGCAGATTAGTGTCGCAGAGATTTGGGATTTCAGCCATTAGCCACCAAGCCGTGCCTGCGTAAGCGATAACTGCAACTAAAGTGCCCACAACCTGTGAAAACAACAACAATTTTGACAAATGTTTTAGAGATATTTATGTGACACACATAAACTATTTAGACTTGCCTGTGCCATGAACATGGTTCTTGGTGGGATCTTCATGTAAGTTCCAAGCTTTAAATCAGAGAGGAAAGTCAAAGATTGAGACATGCTGATGTATCCGTAAGTCTTGAAGCATATGTTAGCAACTGGTCTCTCTGGATATGCATATCCAATTATGTACTCCGTGATAATGTTCAGACCCGGAGCCTAACAAAACAAAGAACAGAATCATGGTTTTGTTAATCATAGCCGGTTTTTGAAGCCAAGTTATAAGCATGTGAATCTCTCTTCTAACCTGGTTAGTAGTGGCCATGATCACACCAACGAGAGGAGTGAAGAAGATAGCTATCAAACAAGCCAAGAAAGCTCCCCACCATGGAAGCTGAATCTGTGTCTTATAGTAAATACATATGAAGACAATAACTGCAAGATTCACCGCGAAAATCGAAAGGAACCACCAGAGAGGAACTTCTTTATAATTCCTCTTCATGATCTTTGTATGTATATCCATTTTCTTGTTTTTTCCAAACGCTCCTCTGGTTTGAGTCCAGAGATCTTTGCCGTTGAAAATCAGGACATGGAAAATACTAGCAGACAAGGTCGCGAAACCTAGTCCATAGGTCACGGCAAAGAAAGTGCTCATGTGGACTGGTCCGGTCTCTGCGTAAGCCTGACGATCCAGGCGGAAATTGGCATCGATGATGCTCGTTACTTTGTATTCTTTCCCACTGGCTACAAAGAGTTTACCGGAGTAGATTGGGAAGGTTTTGGCGTTGTACAAATCAAGATAGTAACAGAGAGGTGTGATTACGTACATCACAAGAAAGAACCCGGCCGCAATATTTGCAGAGGCAAAGAATGGGCTAGCGAGTGGACTTCCAAGGTATGACGCGATGGTTGACCAGTCCAGACCAAAGGAACCGATACCAAGACCTGCTGACCCTGAACCAAGCTGGTTTACTAGAATCGATTTAGGGCTAATCCAACATAACCAAGAGACGGTGGTTAAGACCGTGAAGAGATAACCAGGTAGGAGATAATAGGAGAAGCTAGTGATGAGAGTGATGACAAAGAACTGATTTCGACTAATTCCCCATTTCGATTTGTTCTCTTTCTCATGCAATGCTCTGTGTATAATCAAAATCAGATACTTTTAGAAATGCTTAATCAAAACATATAAGAGAATCATTAGAAAGAACCGTTACCTGAAGAGAGACACTTGAACGAGATTGCTTGGCCACCACATTTCACCTGGCTCAACTAAATGTTTCCTATACAAACCAGCCCAACCAAATCCCAATACCTTGCAGCACAAGAAACAGGGAAAATAAAACTCTCAGTTCACATAGCCCTAAACCTACAAATTACGAATTGCAAAGCTATCAATTTTTACCTGAGTGGTGATCATAACGAGCAAAGCGGGTAAGAAATCAAGCCTTCTCTTGTAATAAAGCTTAACAGCACTAAGAATATGAGTAGCGTAAACAGCCCCAGAGCCTGAGTTTGCAAACACAGTTATAAGAACATGTTCCTTGGTGCTAAAGGGACCAGGATTCATCGTGAAAGACCACCTCGTCCCTTCGAAGAATCTCCTTGTGGGAAGAACTTTAGCCATGAGATGACCAATGGGAACAACAGCAATCTGAGCCGAAACAGAGGAGATGGTCAAAGGATTGGTTCTGTACCAGAAAAACTGGTTAAGAAATGACAAGAGAACACAAGCGGTTATGCCAAGAACCCACATCCTAAACGTAACCGTCGGTGAAGTTGGATCGTCGGTTTTGGGCACCGTTAGTTCCACTTGTGGAACTATACTTATCTCATCGTCGCACTCCGACTCCGATATTGTATCTGTAAAGTCTTTCATCGGTCTTCAGAAACAGAGGATTGGTGTTCTGTTTTTGTCTCTATGATATGCATGAAATAAAAAACGGATTGTTATGTGTTTGTGTGATCGTGTGTTTATGTAACCGTTCTTAAGATTTGCAATTAAAAATATGAAACAAAACAGAGGAAATAACAAAATATATACTCACAGAGAAAAGTTTTTGCTTCCTCTAGTTGTGTGTGTTGAGATCCTGAATGAAACCAGATTGAATTATAATTTGAGACATTTGGGTGAAGAAATATAGTAGAGTATTTCAATGAATCTTCTTTTGTTAATTTTGGTATCAAATCTTTATTGATAGTTTTTATAGAAGGAAGTATACTACGGATACACAACAAAATAAGACTTTTTTGTTTGTTGCAGATTAGCATTGACTGTAAAAATAATCTTAAGGAAACATATATTCTAAATTTATGGATAGAAATGTTTCTTTTGGTTTTGGTTAAGAAAATATCTGCTTTATTTGCAAATGATGAACGTCCTTTATATTTTAACAAATGTTGAAGTAAGATGCAAATAAAACTTCGAGAATTTGTGCTAATCCTAATTTTCATTTACATATTGTTTTAATGTTTTTCTGTTTTCAAAAATTTTGATTCTTGGTAAGAGAGCCTTTAAAATTTGATTCAAGGACTCATAAAGGGGAGGACCGAGTAAACCGTAATTGAATCGAAACAATCTAACTCGATCAAAGCATAACCAGATTGAAATTTGTTCTCAAACTATACCAAACATAAAGACGCATAAACCAACTTTACTGTAACCGAAACAAACTGAATCAAATAAACCAAAAATTATTAAACTTTAATGTTTAATAAATATATATTTATATGTATAACATGTATAATCAATTCTTAAGAAATATAATCTTAAATCTTATTTAAATAAGTCTTATTTCATATTTTAAATATCTTATTAACTAAATTCAAACAAAAATTGTAATTATTTAATCTTCAATCTTATTTAAATAAGTCTTATTTCATATTACTTAGTTATTGATCACCTTCCAACATATATATATTCAAGCTACTGTAAGCTCTGTATGTAACAAATAAAAAATAAACCAACTAACTCCAAATGAAAACTAAAGGCTTTTTAATTTGTACTTAATAATATAGTACATAGAAATGAAAATCCATCATAGTTATGTTGAGAAAGGACGAAATTTGTTTTGTTAAGTACATAGAAATGAAAATCCATCATATTTATTTTTATATATACATAAAAACGATTCTAAAAATAAATAATATTCAAGCTGTTGTAGAGCTCTGTACAAAACCAAATAAAAAATAAACCAACTAACTCCAAAAGAAAAACTAAAGGATTTTTACTTAATAGTGACAAGATCATAAAACTGGACATCCATGCATAATAACGCCTTTAGCGGTAGGACAAGACGCGAGGCTACAGTTTGTGCTATCATCAGCGTTTCCCCACCACAACAATCCAATTCCTTTGCGTCCAACCGATAGGAATATAAGTATTGTCATAAACGCAGTGCCCGCGTCTAAACCACCCGACAAAACGTAGTTATACTTTTTCCACCACTGTCTCTTGTACTTATACAAAAAGTGTCCAAACACAAATGCAACGATGCACCAACTCGTGAAGTTAACCGCCATCGCGGGTGGCATCATCGAGGTTGCTCCTAAAATGACCGGAAAATGAATCTTCGAGATCCATTTATGAGCTGGGAATGCTTTGGTCGCTAGCCAGACAAAGAAAGGAGCGATTGCACCTACGAGGAAGAACCAGTTTATGGCTGCGTATTCTCCTAAGTTACCGAACATTCTACGTGGTCCTACAAGTCCCCAAATAACTGAAGCATCAAAGAAGACACGGTCCATGGGACATGTCCATTCGCTATCTGGAGGAAGCAAAGATTTGTCACATAGATGAGGAATGTCTACCATTAACCACCAAGCAGTTCCTGTGTACACTACCACAGACACAAGCGTCCCAACCACCTGAAAATGTTGTGTTAGTATATAATTATATCGCGTTTAAACCAATAACTAATGATGGTTTAAGATGCAATAACCTGTGCCATGAACATGCTTCTAGGAGGAATCTTCATGTAGAGTCCGAGTTTGAAGTCTTGGATGAATGTTAGAGCCTGAGTCATGCTGATGTATCCATATACTTTAAAGCACATGTTAGCAACCGGACGTTCTGGATAGAGATACCCGATTACATATTCCGTAATGACGTTCAAACCCGGTTCCTAAAGCAATAGGAGCCTTGTTAGATTAAAAGTTGTCACTTACAAAAAAATAAGGTAAAAGAGCTCTAGCTCTAAATAGTAAAAGGACAATGAATGAGACATAGATGAATGAAATATTATTTGTAAAAGAATATCGATATTTTAATCAAAACTTCTTTTAAACTTCTTTTAATGAAATATTATTTTTTCAAGGGTTTTTCTAGAGTAATTTGTGCATTGTTTTCATGATTTTGTTATAAAGTTAGCAAAACAAGATTCACAAAAATAATTTGTTAGAAATTTATTCAGTTTCTTTACTTTCATATTTGGTTTTAAGTAGATACCTGATTAGTGGTGGCGGCGATAACACCGATAAGCGGAGTGAAGAAGACAGCAATGGCACAAGCTAGCAACACTCCCCACCAAGGTAGCTGCACGGTTGCATTGTAGTAGAATGATATGAACATGATGAGCGCAATGTTGAGTACGAGGATCACATAAAACCACCACATAGGAACTTCCCTATAGTTTTTCTTCATGATTCTCGTGTGGAAATCCATTTTCTTGTTCCTCTGAAAAGCACCTCTTGTTTGTTTCCATAAATCCCTGGAAAATAAAAGAGAGTTGCAAGGAAATTAATTAGAAACTTTCACCAAAGACTACTCTCGGATATCTAGTTCAGCTAAAAAAATTAAAAAGTAAAATTTAGGTAGTTCTGAGGAGTTGATAGAGTTAAATACCTTCCGTTGAAGAGTAAAACATGGACAATAGTTGCGGACAAAGTAGCAAACCCAAGACCATATGTGACTGCAAAGAAAGTGCTCATATTGATAGGACCAGTCTTTGCATATATATCTCGGTCGAGATGAAACTTCTTATCAATGATGCTTAAAACATCATAGGACGAGCCATTGCCCATGAAAAGCCCACTTGAGAAGATGGGATATGTTTTGGCTTTGTAAATATTTAGCCAATAGCAAATTGGAGTGGCGACATACATGATCACCACAAAACCGATGGTTACATTGATTGTAGCGAATAAGGGACTCGCGAGTGGGCTACCGAGGTAAGAGCTAATTGTAGCCCAGTCAATACCAATTGCGCCAATACCAAGACCTTGTTCACCTGAACCGAGTTGGTGAACCAAAACCGATTTGGGACCAAGCCAACAGATCCATGAGATGGAAGTTATCATTGTGAATAAATAACCAGGGAGAATGTAGTATGCAAAACTGGTAACAAGGACAATGAGGAAGAATTGGATTCGGGTCATGCCTCCCTTTTTCTTCTTTTCCTTCTCGTGCAAGGCACTGCAATGATTAGTGAACTAATTTAGTTGAAGACTAATCATGAAGATGATTGTTTTATAAATGTAAAATAAAGAGTATAACCTGAAGAGAGACACTTGAACTAGATTGCTTGGCCACCACATTTCACCAGGCTCAACAAGATGTTTACGGAATAGACCAGCCCACCCAAATCCGAGAAACTGCAAGGAGATTCCATGGTCACAAAAATAAGAAAAAGTTCCCCAAAAGTAAACATTTTTTTTGTAACAAATGCCCAAAAATGGTCTCAAAACAAAAAGTTTTAGTCTAACCAATCACCACAAACTTCAAACCAAAGCCAACAAGTATCCTTTGCAATGAGACAAAAGTTCAGTTTAGTTACTTAAAAGTTAATGAAGAAATATATCTCTTAGTTTTGGTATGGTCGAAGTAATTCTGTAACTATCTAGTTGTCGACCATTCTATCGTCTAGTTTCTATCTATAAATCTACTAAAAATATAAATTAAAATACATGCTAAAGCGAAATAGAAAATAAAAATAAAATAAAAATGTAAATCGTTTTATGCTTATATTAGGGCAGATGAAAATTAATCACCTGCGTTGTGATCATAAGGAGAAAAGCCGGTAGAAATGGAAGAGATCTCTTATAATAGAGCTTAATTGCACTAAGTATATGAGTCGCATAAACCGTTCCAGCTCCCGAATTAGCAAAAATCGTGATCAATACATGTTCCTTGACATTAAAAGGACCTGGATTCATAGAAAACTCCCACTTTGATCCTTCCAAGAACATCCTTGTAGGAAGAACCTTAGCCATCAGGTGACCAAGTGGCACGACCGCAATCTGAGCCGAGATTCCGCTAATGGTTAACGGCATCTGTCTGTACCAGAAAAACTGGTTTATGAACGAGAGTATGATACACGCACCAAGACCTAAAGTCCACATTCGAAATGTGAGAACCGGTAACGTTGGATCATCGGTTTTTGGAACGGTTAGCTCAACCTCCTCCACCACGCACCGGTCCAGATCATCATTCTGTCCTTCTATCTCCATGACTCTGCTCGAGTCTTCTACAATCTCGTCCATTGAAAAGATCCGAGAGGTATTTTTTTGTGTGTGTGATAAAGAGTTTTGTGGGAGGTGTGGTGAATCTTTTATAGGGTTAAGGGTGAAAAAGATTTAGATTCAGTAAAGATTCTTGTTATTGAATCTCTCCACAAATCTCATCTGGATTATGTTGCTAACAGATATACCTTAAATATCTCCTATTATCTAGACAAGATTTAAAACAAAACTAAGTAAAAAAATATCGTTAAAAAACAAACCAGCGAAAAATATGCTTTCTCTAGAGTTCTAAAGTTGAACTAATCAAAACTTTCTTTGGCTAAAGTTTTGGTTTTAAAAAAAAAAAGACTTCAAAATAATTGTAAAATCTACTACAAACCAATCAGTCAATTTTTTTGGTCAAAACCAATCAGTCAAATATGTTTTGAAAGAGTTGTTTAGATACTAGATTGAGCTTGAGTGTTGTCAACAGCTTTATTTTGTCTTATGGCATTAAAATTGAAATCAATCAAGCTATGATTTTATTTCCGAATTCAAAGCCCTGAGTAGTCGTGAGTATTGTTGGCCCTAAAGGATAAAGTTTTGTTCATTTACAAATCTACTTAAATAATTGTAAGAAAAAAATCAAAGTACTGTGAAGAAAGCAAAATTATGTGTTGTTGGGTTTGAGACCTAAACAAAAGGTCATCTGATTTTGATAACAGAGTATATGGTTTACTAAACCATATGATTCATCTCTGTAATGCAAACCGGTATTGTATCTTTTTTTTTTTTTTTTTTTTTTTTTTTTTGGTCTAATGTATCTTACTATATAACAAGTGTTATTGTATACTTGTGAATTAATGAGAAATACAGAGAATCATTTCTTCCTTCTTCTTCTTCTCTGTAACAAACTTTTCTCTATCATTTGATTTTCTATTTTCTTATCTTCGTTACTTTTTTTTCCTCAAAAACGAAAATGTATATTTAGGCATTAATAAAGTGTTCATGGTCATGAATGTGTGTGTGTGTTTGCAAGGCGTAAAACGCCAAACAATGAAACCGTTCTTTTGTTAGTTTTGGGATTATAGAATTATATCGTTTCTTTTGGGTTTTAGTTGGGCCTGACATCCAAAATATAGGCTTTGGATGTAATTTATCAATTGGGCCGTATTTAACTTCCTAAGCCATTTGGGAATATCAAATATGAGCCTGATACTAAATCAGTAACTCTATAAACAAAAGAATTTGATTGTTTTTTCATTTTTATATTGGAACGTTTAAGAAAATCGAAAAGATTCTAAAATGTTATCCCCACAAACCCACAGACACTAAATTAACCAACCAAAGTACAAACATTGACTTTTTTTTTTTTTCATTTTTTCATTGCTTTTTCTGATATTTCGTACGGTAAAAATTTGATGTTGTCCCACATATGTATAAATATTGGACCCAAAGATGATCAAAGAAAAGACAGTTGTTGCGATAATACATAGTGAGATGATGTTGAGAATGAATGGCCAGCTAAATCGTGCCCACACGGTGACAGTAGTGGTCCTCTCCGCAGGCTGCAATTTACTCTTTTTCTCATTAATTCACAAATACCCCAAATGGGTTTTAATTATAAGGACCAATGTTCCAGCCCATAAGAGATGTGACCACTTCTCTTTTTTGTCATATCATTTGAGAAAATTATTTGAAAAAAAAAAAAAAACATGATCATACAGAATGTTTTGTTTACATTTACAACGATTTTTTTTTTTCCGTCACAAATAAGAGATTATATGGTTTTAAGATCTCGTACAGAATGTTTCTTTCACCATAATTGTCAAATCCCTCTTCGGATGAAATCTTCTTATGTTCTTCTTATCTATCTGTCGACCAAATTATCTATTCTTTTAATTAAATTTTAAAGGCATATTTTAGAGTAATGTTTTTGTCGCTTTACAGGTAGAATTAATCATTTGATGGCTATTTGTCATTGGAGACGAGTCTTGTGTTGTGTATCATCTCTAAAGTTAGGATAATATTCAATATATTGAATGGCCGTGTTGGTTTGATGGATCACGAGTGAATAAAACTATAAATTGTATTTTCTTTGTTTCTTACGTAAAAAGCTCAAAACAGAATAATTGTTATGTTCATGCAAATTAATTTGAATAAATCTTAAAGTAGGCAGGTTGGTTGGTTCAAGAAGAATCACAAATAAGGGAAGGCGCAAATTCCAAAGACCAAAGTACGAAATAGATATGTCTTGAGTTCTTAAGTCGAGGTATGTTCTAATTAAAAACCTACCATTGCAAAGTCCATAACATCCCGTGGCCCTTCCACGTACTCTTTTCACTGCTAATGCATGGACCAAACCCTAGCTGGATTTTCTTTCTCCATTTAATTTCCTTAATTTTAACAACTGTATAGAGTGTGTATGTCCAGTTGTCTTGGATTTTGAGTCATGTCTCTTAACATGTTGAATTTAAACCTAACTTCTATCCACTTCTTGCCCCCGTTTCTTAGATTTTGATTGATGTCTTACCATTTTACTTAACTTCCATATATCGTATACAATGGGTTTGATGCAATAAACTTTGTCTTAATTCAAACCCTAGTACTTTACAATATTGTGTAGCTCACTGAATGCACTAGCATGAGCGGTCAATTCGGGTTAAATTGCTCAATCCATTCGGAGAAAATCCTATTTATATTTTCATAAAGACCATTTTTTTTCATAAAGACAATTAATCGTAATGTTTTATATAATACTTTTTTATGATGAAAAGCTTAAGAGATATTTTATATATTTTTTAGTTAATATATTTGAATTGATGTATGGATAACCCTAAAATAATCACGAATTTAATGTAAAATTTTAGCTAGCTATAGTGAGCCAAAGTTTGTTTCTTTTACGGAGTTTACTAATTCTAACAACTCAAATCCAATCCTATAACTCTAAATCGGATTATTTTGTCAATCACTTAGTTAGGTTAGATCAATAGTTAGAGTTTAGTAGAAACGTAATGTTACTCGAAAGTAAATTGTGAATTGTGATGTTAATTATCTTGAGGGTGATGGGTGAAACGAGTTATTTTGAACTTTCAAATTTATAGTTCTTATAACAAAATCTACACGGTCACTCTTCATTGCTAGTTTTTTTTTTTCTTTTTTCTTTTTTGACTTTGAATAAAGAAGTATATATAAAGCGAACTGATCTTGATTTTGGTGAATGATAAGATTATAAGTACGAGATTGTCATACACTCAAAGCAACGGTGGTCCTTGGAATCATCAGTATATTCCACCAAGTAAACGTTTAATTACGATGACATCATTCAATATGCCACTAATCGCCCATTAAAATAATTTCATTATATAACTCAAAAAAAATAAAGGTGGATTGAGTACTCTATCCGATGTCGTTGACCAAAGCTTATGACTACGTGGCTCATTCTATATATGCTCTTAATGATTTTTACTACGTGCTGTTTGGATCATATTTGGGTTTCTATTTGTTATAAAGCTACTTGAACATTCGACCAAACATCTCATTCATTAAAAACCTTTTCAAATAGATAACAAAACTAGAAAGAAAGCATCATATGCTTATCATCAAAACCTTTAATCATTAAAATTTGCGTAATTAAAAGAAATCTTTAAACTTCTGCTTATCAGAATTTTTTTTAAATGAAGAATCACTTACATATGTCTTTTATTAGATATATGTCTTTTAAATATGTCTTTCTCAATCCTATAATACAATTTTTCAAAATTTAGATGCCTATAATGTAAGTAATAACTATATCTCCCCCATATATATATATACATATGTAAATAATATAAGATCTGATATACTACACATATATGATTGGTGGCAGACCCACAAACACTGTTGATGTGTCTTTATGAGGTCAGCATTTGTATGAATGATAGAGTGATAGGTTTTTCTGTATTTTTGTCTCCATTCAAAATAAGACACTAAAGTTTACAAATAGATAGATATCCAAATTTAGAACCATAAAAAATATCTTGTAAGTTGGATTTTAGTTTAATTATTTTGGTCTTGTGATTGAGGATATGTGATTTGTTATAATTTTTGATTTGATGCTGATCAGGTTAATATATAATTTGGTATGATCCATTATAAGATCATCTTCAATTTTAGGTTTACCTGGTTATATGTCTCATGCATTGCATGGACGTGGTACATGAGTTAGACTAGATACTACTATATATGTCCGTATTCCAAATTAACACACATATACATATTTTAGTATTTATACGTAGTTACATATCCGCTTAAACTAATTTATGATAACTCATTATTGATTTCAACGTTTTATTTGGAAAAAGAAAACTGAAGTTCATAATTGTCGACTACTCTAAACGTTATATGTGATTATAAAATATAGTCAATTTGGATCATCGACTTCAGAAACTTACGATTATATAGAAAGAAATTTACAATCCCATATAAGCCACACACTACAATTACACGTTAGTATCATACATGCGCATATGAGAGACCACACAGCACAATCACATGATGCGTCTCGAACTTTGGGACGTTCCATCACAAAGGGAATTATCGCTGACCCACTTGTCAACGTTTTCATTTTCACTTATTTTTCGTTAATAGTCAAATTTATTTTTTATTAATTATTATGGGCATTTTATTAAAATAACGTTATCTATTATAAATAACATTATTTATCAAATACTAAGACTTTCTTTTTCGTATATTATATTTATAATCACTATAGTATATCTATGCAAAGCAATAGCATTTAATAAACGAAAACAACAATCCATAACGATATTTATTACATAATGAAAATGATGTGTTTGTTTGGTGTAACCCTATAACTAGCATCGATATATATAAAATCATATTTATTAAGAAACTGGTTTATGGTTTATCCTCTTTGACTTCCAAAGTTTAACAACAACTACATTTATCAAAAACTGATGTGTGGCATAACTATCATCAACATAGAAACCAGTGGAGCTCCATGTTCCTTCTCCCAAACTCCAACGTCAACTTTGACTATATTTCGCACACACCGACACCCATATACGCGTATGTATAGAATTCACGAAATGGCTAGATACTACGGTCCATATAGTGGGTCCAAAATATATTGTATGAATCCGTACAAGAGAAGCTAAAAAGCTAGTTTTATGAGTCAAATATCGCAAGTGAACACGTCGTTAGTTTTAAAATCACTTTGGGAAAAAGGACAACACAACACGTATGCTCCTACGTAATAATATTTGCATTTTAATTTTGCAAGTTTACACTAATTATGCGATGTAACTATGTAAGCGAATTACCTCCCAATCTATTCATAGCGACTACAATTTCTAGAACTAGCTAGTCTGAGTTCAAATTTTATGTATTTGGTGTATATCTATATATTAGCACTAAAGAACAATTTTTGTATAAGAAAATAACATAACTTTGTATATTACTTATATCTGAAAACTGTTACTTATTTACTTCTTAGTTTTTGTTGGTTGAAGTCTGACAATTGTTACGATCAGAATTAGTTTGGTAAACTCAAAACTCTATTATCCGTTAAAAAACCTAACTAAACACAACAAATGAATGCATGCGTCTCCAATAGTCATGATCTTAAAACTTGATGGGGTTATGCGGCTCAACCATACAAGATTATATATCGAAAATCATCTAATTTTGTTTGTTTGATAGCCAAAATCATCTATTTTTCTAATTACTACTATATATGTTGGCTAAATAATCCTGATTTAGAAAATGTTCCTATACGGTTTGATTCCTAGTACGTGTCTATTTTTGTACCCAAAAAAAAGAAAAGAAAAGTAATTAAAGTTAACCAACTCATGGTGTCAGAACATACTAATTAAATTTGTTCTTGTTGATTTTACCTTAATTGAAGATTTTATTAGGTTGATAGCGATCTATAGAGCAAAGATTATAAAATCGCTCCGTATCATTCAATTAAATTACAGTATGCATTTAATCGTACATGTTTTTAAACAACGTGTTATATATCGTGCATATTATTCAAAATATCGTATTAATATTGAATATGATAATTGTTAAAAACCGCTTGATAATTATTTTGCAAATTCCCAAAATTAAGGACGAAGGAGTTATTCGCAAATAATTTTCCACAGTTTGCTAGATATACTTTGAATAAAGAGCTAAGTAATGTATGGATGCAAAAAAAACTAAAATATGTTACGTTATTCAAATCTTCATCTGATATACATAGACGCTTTTGTTGTAAAATGCTGTATTATCATATTAACCAATCTTCCGGGTTAGGGTCGCATTCTAACATGACAGGCGAATTTTTATAATTTGTGGTGTCATTATTAAGTCTTGTTTACTAAATATTTACTATACTAGTGTATATAATTAGTACTCAAAAGAATCCGCTGTTAGTTTTATCTCTAATAATTTAGAATTTTGTTTTTCTTTCAAGTCTGAAAGAATATTCCATTTATTATCTATTAGAATAATGCGGTGGCGAGACTATTAAGCATTAATCTAATAATTTATTAGTTTTGTTAATGATGTCGGCAGAGTGAATTAAGGTTAATCACCCTTTTACTAGTCATCCAGTTTAAAACATTTAAAAATGCCAAAACTTGGAATCATATAATATATTTCATTATCTTCAATTTTCAGTCGCAGCATTACTCTTCCTTCGATTTTTTTAACGTCTATTACTATTCCTTCAATCTATATAAAAGAAATTATGAATTTTGTTTGGTATGAAATTAGACACATGTTAGTATGTGAACTAGGGAGGTTCATCTAAAGAATCAAGTTAAATGCCACTTAAATACCTGACCATTGGATCCAAAACTTATGACAAATACTAAAGTTGTTTTCTATTTTACATTTTTACTCATTGCACCATAACCATAAGAAGAGGTTATTTTTTCTCTTATTTTATTATATATATAAGGCATTATGAGTTGCTCTTTTTTTTTGTATAACCCTATTTATAAGTTGTTTCTTATCAGTTACTGGTTATTTAATTGCTACCTTCTCTTAATTTTAAACTCTACATATCATTTTTTTTAGTATGAATATAAGGATAGAAATAGAATACAAACTGGAAACTTCACTGAAACTATTCTCTTTCTTTGTGATTTATTGACGTTAACAAAGCATAAATCTTGAAATTTATTTTGTTGTTTTAATGAAACAAACAAATTTTAAATGAAAAGTGACAGGACTATAATGAGGTAATAATGAAGCTGGTAAGGTTAGGAGAATCTGGTTGGGTTTGATGAACATGAAGGAAGAATATCAACGTTTCAACAACCAAAGCAATGAAGTGGCCATTCTATGAACCGTATCTTTTTTGAAACAATATTTTTATAATTTGTTATACCAATATGCAAATATAATAACATCATAAGTCATAAACTATAGAAATCCTGCAAAAATAAAATATAATATGGATGGTCGTGCGCTTTTTATCTATAATTTAAACTGTTGCTTTTGATAGCTTACCTAGCTGGCAAGCCACATCAGCACATTATAGATGCTACACAAAACACATTGCTGACAAAATCAATAATAGTTCTCTTTTTACTTGGACACGAACACTTCTTTTTTACTTGGACACAAAACTCTTTTACTTTATCTTACAAAAAGATAAGGAGATAAGTTTTGGATTTGAACTTTATGCACGATATGATGAAATTTTTGATGGCTGTCAATAAGCCAACATGTTCCTTCGTTTCAGAACATCTCTCATAAGTTCTAAACATTCGAATTGTTGCAATTAAGCTCATAGTTTTCCTCGATTAGTAACAAATCTAATAATATCTACATACTTGAAATTGTCGCAACGGATATATAAATGGAGAGAACTAGCTATATGAAAATGTTATTAACTAACCGGTTAAATTATGTTGTTGTTGCTGTTATTACCTTATACAAAATAAACACTATGGATCATAGAATAATATGTGTACGCATATTCTAGATGATCTATAATATAATAACTAGACTCATATTTCAGCTAATTAAATTGTGAGATATTAAACTTTTATCAAAAAAGGTTTCTCAGTTTTTGTTTTTGTTTTACCTTCTTACAAATTCTTCCGAAGCATTTTTATTTGAAAAAACGATTGTGTAACTAATAGGAGAGAAAATCAAATATCACAAAAAAGAGAGGCAAAGTCTAGATTCTTACGTTTATTTTAGAACATAAAAACAATAAGGTGCTTGTTCGAAAAAAAAATAAAATAAAATACATTAAGGTGCTTGTAGAAAAAAAAGAGTTTTAGATTATATCTAATAGAGTCTCAGATTCTCGGATGAAGATGAAAATAGTAGGAGGAGAAAACCAAGTTGCCCATAGTGTCTATTTTAATATGATGATGCATGCATACTAACATCATTATTATCAAGAAATCTTGAAGATCTTTTGTTTAAGTAACAAACAAAAATTTAAGACTCGAAATAAATAATTACAAAAATGTAAATGGGAAAACAGATATTCTCTTTACAATACAAGCCTGCATGAATCCAGGTACTCTGCCTTGCAACTCTAAAGGCAGTAGTATTTCATCATTACATTGTTAATTATTTGCTTAATTAATTTCTACTTGTGAATTGCTTCAACAGAAAGACAGACTTAGCTCAGCAATGACGGCCTTTAGTCGTCAATTATGTTGATAAATAAAAACTTGATATATAGTACAATTCGTTTTAATCTTGTCGGTTTAGTTTGTATTTGGTCCATTTAAATGATTAGATATAGATAACTCATATAAATCACATCATTCTCTTAATTATAGATTAAAATTAAATCATTATTCCTAATTGCAATTTTTAATTTGATAAGGAACAACCCAAAAATCATATCCTATATTTTAATATAAATCTCTATGATGATCACTTAAAAGAGTAACAAATATTCCTTGTGTGCTGCCAAACAATCACAGAGTGCTAAGAGGCAAATAAAAAAGTTAAAAAGAACTTTAGTTTATTAGAAGATGAATAATTAAGGTATCAAACAACTGGAAATTAGATTGTTAATGTGACAGATAATTGAGATCAAAGGACTATAGTTAGAATCTGATCAAACGCAAAGCGAATAGGGAACATGCCGCGTAGTCATCATGCAAATATGTGGGCTCCAACAAAGCATGTACCACAAAATATTTTCTTCAAAATATCAAAAAGAAACTCTACGCATAAACGATTAATAATTCTTGACCCTTAAAACTATAATGTAACGAAAATGAATAAAACTCTAAAATAATATCATTATATTTCATAAAAAATAAAATTTAAATAACTTAAAAAAATGTTTCAATAGAATCACATATAAATGTATTAATTCTCCTAATCATATACAGAGGGAATGATTTATTACTGATTAGTAGTAGTATTACAGAGAGCACGAGGAGATAAAAAAAAAGATCTAAAATTGATAACAAATGATTATAATTAATTACTACGAAATATTTGGTCGTGTGATTAATAGATTTAATTACCGAATAATCTGAAGAGAAGAAAACAAAATTGAAATAAAGACAGAGAGGTTAAATAAGGCAAAGCAAACGGTCACACACAAAGATTCGTCTCCAAAAACTCTCTATTCCCTCCGGACAATCCCATCTTCTTCTTCTTCCTTATTGTCTCTTTCTTCACAGATTTCAATAAAAATCCTTTGATCCTTCTTCTCTTCTCTTTTCCCTTTCAATAATAAAAGTTTCTCTCTTTTTACTTTTTTACAATTCTCTCTGGTTTTGGTTTGTGTGTGTTTCTTTAGACTCTCTACCACTGTTGCTACTTCTTTGGGATGTGTTTGTTCCAATTTCGAAGAAACCTCGTGAAGACGAACCAACCCATGTACGCAATTTTTAATCTTTGTTACCAAAAAATTTGAATTGGTGATGCTCGTGCTCACGCATTTTTGTTGCGGATTTTTTGTTGCTTAGGATCTAAAAATGAGATCTTTCACTTTGTTGTGCTGATTTCAGCTTCTCTGTGTGCTAAATAAACCATTTTTTCTTCTCTTTTGATGGGTTTTTGGTTTCGTTGCTTACACATTTATCGACCCACATAAGTTGTTTGTGTAAATGTCTCAGAGAGACTAGATTCAATGGGTTTTAGGATTGAGATTGATGTTAAACTCTTTTTATTTCTTTTTTTAAACTGATTTTTTTATCTCGAACTCTGTGATTGCTTAATTTGTAAACTTCTTTAAAATATTATTGTCTAAAGTATTATATATAGTTTGCCTTGTAGGTTGCTTGTTTGGAAGCAAAACTGGCAGTTGGGGAAATTCCTCTTTTGAGAGAAAAGCATTCTTCTTCTTTAAGCTCTGTTTCATGGATTGACAATAGCTCAAGGAATAATGGATTACTTATCTCAAGAGGAAGATTTGCAGTTTTTCGATGCTAACGAAGAGATGATGGCATTGAATCCAAGTGGTTTTGGATTTGATGTATGGAATGATTCACCTGGAAGTGTTGTGGAGCGGCGGAGGAAGTTCTTGGAGTGGATGGGAGTTGAAGAAGAAGGGCGTGTTGAGACGAAGGATTCGGTTTCTGGAAGTAGTGTGGAGTCTTGTTTTGATGGAGGTGAAGAGAATTCTGTTGAAGCTGAGGAGAGATCTGGAGAGTGCAGCAGTTCTTCTAGTGAGGTTTCATTGTCTGGTTCAAGCGTTGAAGTTTCCGAGGAATTGTCTTTGAGAGTAGACAGAAATGTGGGTGGATGTGATGTGACGAGAAGACAAAGCTCTTCAATGGCGTCATGTTCTAGTTCCAGATATTGCCAAGTGAAGGAAACCGAGAAGCAGAGGAATATCGCAGGGCTAGTCACGAGTTTTAAGAAGGGATGGTTATCGAGGCTTCGGTCTATGGGATGTACCGCGGATACAAATATCGAATCTGGTGGTAGAATGAGAGCTTCTTCTGGTTATGGTGATGTGATTTCAAGAGTTAAGGTTAAGCATTGTAAGAAGCAGGCAAAGGAGCTTTCAGCTCTTTATCAGAGTCAAGACATTAAAGCTCATGATGGTGCCATCTTGGCGATGAAATTTAGCAACGATGGGAAGTTTCTTGCAAGCTCTGGTGAAGATGGGATTGTGAGGGTGTGGAAAGTCGTTGAGGATAAGAAATCTAGACTACGAAGGGATTGCCTTAACGAGATAGATCCTTCGTGTATGTACTTTGAGGTAAATGATCTTTCTCAGTTGAAACCAGTTTTGGTAAATGAGGAGAAACCAAAGAAGACTACAGAAAGTTTCAGGAAAACATCTGATTCAGCCTGTGTTGTCTTCCCTCCTAAAGTTTTTCGGATTATGGAAAAACCATTATATGAATTCCGTGGGCACACGGGTGAAGTCTTGGACATCTCATGGTCAAAAGATAATGTAAGCCTCCAAAATCTTTTGCATTTTCTTATATTAACTTGCAACCATTGCTTTAACGGAAGCGAAAAACTGAGGCATTTTGTTATGTAATTTCTTGGTGTAGTATTTGCTTTCGGCGTCAATGGATAAAACTGTCCGCCTTTGGAAAGTTGGTAGCAATGATTGTCTTGGAGTTTTCGCTCACAATAGTTATGGTATGCTTCTTCTTCTTTTTGGTTTCTAGATCTCTTTTTCTTTTTCAGTTACTACATTGATCTTACATTACCTGTTGCCTGCAACTTTCTTTTTGCAGTAACCTCTGTTCAGTTCAACCCGGTAAATGAGAATTATTTCATGAGTGGTTCAATTGATGGAAAGGTTCGAATTTGGAACATTTCCGGTTGCAGCGTTGTTGATTGGGCAGATCTCAAAGACATTATATCGGCAGTGTGTTATCGTCCGGATGGACAAGGTGGAATCATCGGTTCTCTGAACGGGAGTTGCAGATTCTTTAACATGTCTGGAGAATTTTTAGAACTGGACTCTCAGATACATTTGCATAACAAAAAGAAGTCTTCAAATAAACGCATAACTGGTTTTCAGGTAATGTCTCCTATGTCTTTCCCTTTCTCTAGATACTTCGTTTACTTCTCTTGAAATTTGTGAGATGTTAACAAATCGTACTTGCTTTTTCCAGTTCTTACCACAAGAACCGACTAAAGTCCTGGTTGTTTCCGCGGATTCCAAAGTCAGAATTCTCCAAGGCAACAATGTCGTCAGAAAATACAAAGGTATGTTTCTTTTTATGTCTCCTTCAACTTTCATTTTCTTTTGCATAGCTCTATTATTGATTCTAAACTAATCCCATCTCTGTTTTTTCAATCTTTAGGCGTTTGCAAGACGAGAAGCCTCACATCAGCATCTCTCACATCTGATGGAAAACACATTGTTTCAGCTTGTGAGGACTCCAATGTATATATATGGAGCAATGATGAGGAATCAGAAACCAAAAAGATTCGATCTTTTGAACGTTTCTCCGCCAATGCATCAGTTGCAGCAACATGGTGTGGATTCTCAGATCACAACACAACTCTCCCGTTTTCTTCTCCATCATGCTTATCTCACAACGAAGGATTTGTCCCCGGATCAATATCCAAAGGGAGTGCGACATGGCCAGAGGAAAACCTACCCGCAAATCCTCTGTCCACATCCGCGATGAATGCATCTCATTACAAGTTTCTCAAGTCCTCTTACCAGAGAGCATCCAGCTCTCTATCTTGGGGTATGGTCATAGTCACAGGTGGTTGGGATGGACAGATAAGAACATTTCAGAACTACGGGTTGCCTGTGACTACTTGAAAAAACCTGTTTCGTTTTCCCAACTTTGGAAAACAAATCAGATGCCATTGTTCCTATCTTGATAGGCACAAGCACATGGTTCTAGCAGATCATGAAGCAATGGTGGGTCCAAAACCAGATCCACTCTAAGATCTCTGGAGATACATCAATTAGTCAAAAAGTGATACAATTCTGTTACTTCTCCTCAAGATTTATCATCATCTTGTAGAAAAATCTTTGAAGAAGTGGTCAGTGGGAGAGGTTTCAATCGGTTGATGTAGACGCAGGAGATGATAAGGAACAGATGTTTCTGTTTTTGGCAATTAGTGGCGGTTGGAGATGGTTTTTAGACAGTACGGATTTGTCTGAAAATTGACAGGCGATTATTGTAGGGTCCAAAACCAAGAGAGGCAAAGTAGTGATCATGTAAAGGAGTGGTTGAAGGAGAAAGATGTTGACGTTACTTCCACAAGAAAGATCTTCCAATGCCTTCTCCTAAGATCCTTTTTTCAATTTAGGATTTTGTATTGATAAATTTCTAACGTAGTGATTATTGATTCGTTGATTATGTGTAATTTGAGTCTCTAACGTGTAGATGAGTTTGTTATATAGCTTTGTTCTAGATTTGATTTCCACTTATTATAAGAGACAAATCAATAGATTGTAAGAGCTCTCCACCTCAAAGAGAGGCTCCGGAGATTTGTAGCTGTAAATTTTGTACAGAGTAAAACTTGTTTTCTTCCAAGTACATACAGTTAAAAAAAACTAGAGTTTGTGGTGTAACATGAATTACAAGAATTGTTGAAACTTGTCTTGGCGATTTACCCACTCTTTGACTAAGCAGTAAAAGAAATCGCAAATATATGAGAACACATAGTAAATGATGATCAATGAATCTGAAAATTTTCTGATTGACCAAATCGAGATAAGGTAAGAGTTTGTGGTTGAATGTTAGGAAATTGTTGTGTCAAACAAATTAGTGTGTGCAATCATGAATGATGGTTTTGTGCTCTAGGGTTTTAACTTTTAATTGACCTAGAAGGATCCGATAGACTATGGAAACAAAAATCTTACTAATAATATTCCGAGTGTATCTTATAAGATAACCTTACATTTGTAGAAGATGTTCTCATACTAATCAATTTTTTTAATATCTTTTATTAGCTTACACAAAATAAATATAATCATTTATTATTTAAAATCGTTTTTAATGTAATAAATACAAATATAAATTTTATTTTAACATAAATAAAAATATATAAAATAAAATATTTACTATTAAGCTATTAATTACGTATTTAGCATGGTAAATCATATATTTTGCGTGGGTTAGAAGTCATCAATAATATACTGTAGATGTTTAACCGATGGGCTGCACTACTTGATATTATATCCAAAACCGATGAAAGATTTACAAATGGACCAAATAGTAATCAGGCCCAATGGGCTAAATCGTATATAGTCTGATATTATGATCTGTCATGCCACGTCATAGGCATGATCCATAACGAATTGATAAAACTCTATGGTTGTCCAAGTTCGAACAAAAATCTGAAACACACTTCCATGGCTTCGCTTCCTGTTCAATTCACGAGGAATCAAATCTCTTCACCGTTTTTCTCTGTAAACCTCCGCCGTGAGCCTAGATCTTTAGTAACAGTACACTGCTCCGGTAAATGTCATCTTTTTTCTCTCTGCTTTAATTGGTTTTTCAAGATCTCTCTGCTACTTCTTCTTGGTTGTACGGTTCTTCGAAATTTCTAAGTATTTTCAAGAATCTTTAGCTTTACCTTCAATGAATTCATCTTTATAGATGGGTTTATGAATATTGTTATGTCAAAATCTTGCTTTTAAAGTGAAGCTAAAGTAGTGTATGTGATCTTGATTTGCATTATGTTCTCAGCAGGAGAAAACAGAGAAAATGGTGAAGGTGTAAAGAAGAGTCTCTTTCCTCTTAAGGAGCTTGGATCTATCGCTTGCGCAGCTCTCTGTGCTTGCACTCTTACAATAGCTTCTCCTGTTATTGCTGCTAACCAGGTCTGTCACATTATATGGCCCTTTCTCTTTTCTATGTTTGTGTCTGAAGATGGCTATGTTTTAGAATTTAAAGAAATGGATAAATGGATTGTTTTTTTCAGAGACTTCCTCCGTTATCAACAGAACCAGACCGGTGTGAAAAAGCATTTGTTGGTAACACGATAGGTCAAGCAAATGGTGTCTATGACAAACCACTGGATCTTAGGTTCTGTGATTACACAAATGATCAAACTAATCTCAAAGGCAAGACTCTCTCTGCAGCCTTGATGGTTGGGGCTAAGTTTGATGGTGCAGATATGACTGAAGTTGTTATGTCAAAAGCTTATGCTGTAGAAGCAAGCTTTAAAGGTATATAGACTTAAATCTTGAAATTTGAAAGCATATGGTAAAATTATGGACCAAAATGTTAATTAATGTTTTAGTGTGAATTCTTTTCTAGGGGTGAATTTCACTAATGCTGTTATCGATCGGGTGAATTTCGGGAAATCGAATCTGAAAGGTGCGGTGTTTAGGAACACGGTATTATCCGGTTCGACATTTGAGGAGGCAAATTTGGAGGATGTGGTCTTTGAGGACACTATCATTGGTTACATAGACCTTCAGAAAATATGTAGGAATGAGTCCATAAACGAAGAAGGAAGACTTGTGTTGGGATGCCGATAGAGAAGAGAGAAGGTTTTGATTTGAATGTATTATATATGTAAGATTTAAGATTTGTTGACACAAAGATGTATGAAACTAAGTAAAGGTTGAAGGATAGGAGTCAAGAGAGTTATGAGAGGTTGTATAATCGATTCTTGTAAATTCTGTAACCAAACAAAAGGCGTTTTCTCTGTTTCTCTTCAATAATTTACATAGACATATTTAAGTGTTAGTATGTGAATTTTATGTATGCTTGTGAAATATGTATAACCATAGTAACTAGTCTTCGCTATAAATATGTAAGAGAAGAGACAATGAATAAAAGCGCATCTGGTGTAGTGGTATCATAGTACCCTCCCACGGTACTGACCAGGGTTCGATTCCCTGGATGCGCAACTGTTTTAATTTTATATTTGTTTTTTCATTTTAGTTTTATATTTTCTTTTTTTAAATCAACCATTGCAATCTTGTTTCATTTGTACTATGTTATTGTAATAGCGACATATAAGGTTTTAGCTATGATAAGCATAAAATCTGTCTTCATTTCTTTTTCGTTTAGTGATCATGCTGATAAAGAGTTTTTTACTATGTGTTTGACTGCATAAGATTGAAATCATCAACTAATGTGAAATATTGTAGAAGACGCATTTATAATAATACTATACAGAACTAAAAATAACCATAACACTTTATTTATTTTCTGATATAACGATTACACAGGATATAATGGCTATATTATATATGTCAATGAAATAAGATGATAATAAATAAGGATTTATTATGTCTTGTTATTAGACACTAATCCTTTCACTAGCGGGTTTCCGAAGGGTATTTTACACTGAGCTCATCCTCAAACAAAAAGAGTCAGAATGGAGGATACATCACATACATATTCATATATGATATATAGATATTAGTGCATGTGCTTATATATATGCTACTATATATATAATGACAGAGATAGTTCTGTGTTGATGATTCAACCCTTGCCTCCGGGCCTTCTCCTTGGGTCGTGTTTAGGGTTGGGTCCTGCGTCGTCGTAGTCCGCTGTCGAGTGGAACATCAACTTCCTATGACCCATCTTCTTCACACCCACCTCCTCACTCTTTTTAATTATAAACACATAAATTCTTGTCAATATTTGGACATTAACAACATTTCTAATGTTGATAAGAACATATATAAACGTAAAGCATCTACATGTATGATGTATACCTTGTAAAGCATGGAACTCTCATGCATCTTCGCACCGTCGAGCTGGATAGAGCCTTCCACTATGGCTAAAAGAAAACACTCTGTTAGCGGAATATACATTGTTCTTTAAGTGACTTATTTATTTCAACCCATACTAGTTAGTTAGATGTGTTTTAATTTTGGAGAAAGAATGGAAAAAGTGTTCACCAATATAATAGTAATTAATAATCAATGGTATTAAGGTAGTTTAAGGCACTAGATTCAACAACGAAGAAAAGACTAATGTTCAACAAGATAATACCAAAAGCTGATCTCGGACTAAGATGGATGTGTTGGGACGCAAGGTTGATAGTCATCCCTTAAAACAAAGTTAAAAGACTATAAATTGAAAAGGATGGAATATATGAATATCAATTATATGTTTACCTAATGATGAAGAGCATATAATGAGAATGAGGAAGAGTAGAGATAGGGGTTCAATCCTAAGAGGCATATTATATGGTTTTTGATGATTACTCTTTGTTCGTTTAGGGGAGAGAATGCAACTAATCAATGGAAAATGAGGACAAAATGGATTTTCATATGAGAAGATGGGGAAGGTTAGTTCCCATTTTATAAACGGTCAAGTTAATGTGGTGGAAACTGTTATGGTCCATGTATAATATTAGTCGTAATGGTGATGATGATGACTATGACAATGATGATGACCATGACTAAGATGGTTGGTTCTGTTTATGACAATGAAAATATGTAAAGCTCTTATCAATATAACTTTTTAAAATAAGAATATCACGTAGATATCGATTTTTTTTATATATCACAAAACAATTATCAAAAAAAGGTGAAAACAGTGGTGAGACTACTAACATCAAAATGGTGATGATAGTAGCAAGAACAAAAATGAGAAGAATAAGAAGTTATTGGGTTAACGCAATGAACCTACAGGCCACAAACCCTAGAAAAGGTTGAAAAAGTCAACTTAACTGTTGATTGTGTTACATCTCCCAAAAAGGAACACTTAACGCTTACCTCTATTTATGCTTGTGGACAAAAATCGTATATTAGCTAGTAACCTCACTTTTTTTCTTAACACACTTTTCCTTATAGCATGACATTGTTCAAATTTCAAATTCTGTATATCGTTTTTATCTTATGATTATGTTAATTAGACCGTACTAGATATACTATAGACAAAAGTCACAAAACTTTAACTACCAAACAAAAAGTTGACGTTTCTTTTAATTAGCCTTTTTTTCTTCTGGCAATCAATTTTTGATGATAGATAAATAGTTTATCTATATTGTTAATTTGCCAGATAGGAAAATGTAATTAGGAATAACAAGTTAAATCTGAGTATAGATTACTAACTGTAAATGTTTGTGAACCAAGTGAAGTGGGAACCATCAAATACTTGAATTAGAGTAAGTTGTGCCCTAAGCCATCCGAAAGGTTATATATGTGGATCAAATCATAATGAAAAAAGGTTTGTTTGATGCAAGAAAAGTGACCTAATTCATTAACTTGAGTGGAAGTTCATCTCTTGACCATATAAATTTTCATTATATCCTTTGAGTTTCATTAAAAAAAGAAAACATTTTTTTTTTATTTTACAATTTTAATCGGTTTGATCTCAAAACACTCTCTATTATACTAGTTCTTATTTCTAAGTGATGTTTCATTTTAGATGATTTTAGTCAAAACCAATATATTTTCTTAAAGGAAAAGTTTCATTCTGGTTACATGATCGATTTTAATCTAAGTTTTAACTTTTAAGCCCATTGTTTTCACCACTTTTTCCCATACAGCTGTAATGTATCATAGGTTCGATGAGTGCAGCACCACGTGTGATCTTAAGTCTACTTATTGACGCAAAATTTTATTGGAAATTGAATTCTGCTAAGATAATTGGGTCCATTATCAAAAGTAAAGATGGAATCATACCAAACTCGTACGTAATTATTGTAAGTTTTCAATGCTGTTAATGAATCAAAACGAAAGCGAAGATTTGTATCAAGGGTACACACTTTTCAAACAAAGACCCTACAAATACCCAAACTTGAACACACTTATTAATCCAATGATTATTTTCAAAACCTTTTAATCCAATTTCTGTTTGAAATTTTGGTTGTTATATTTAAATACACCATGTACAGTTGACATATTAGAACAAAGATCAGTACTAGTAAATTAAAGTTTAAATGTGGAATCAAAACATTTTCCTTGCGGTCAATGTAAATTTTACAGGGATCAAAATAGATAGACTAAGTTCAGTAAACTTCGATCACATAAACCAACATGGTAGGCAACTCCTAGACAGGGGAATAACGTAAGTAATTAGGAAGTCAAAAGATGGTTAGGGCAGATTTTAAAATCCGTGGTACCAAACACTAAATAATTTGATACAAATAAAGAGAAATAGTGGAACTAATCCTTCCATTTCGGCCTTCACAACTTTATAAGAAGTCAACTAGGATTGAGACAGACATAGCGAGTGGCCTGCAAAATGTATCAGAGAAGTGCATCTTTTTAAGTGACCCATTATTATAGTGAGAGACCACTATCCCCCAAAATCTTATTTTACAATTAATAAACATCGTTCCTCATAACATTATGTGTTTTGACCTAAAATCCATAATTCTACTAAATCCCAAAAACTAAAGAACTTTTACCCCCAAAAAGTCACCATATGAATGGTTATACTTATATATATGTGTGTGTGTATTGCACCATAACCCATATATTTTAGATTAGAAGACTTTATAAATCCCCTCTATAGATCCTTTCATATAAAAAAATGGTTTCGCACTTCAACTTTCTTAACTGGTTAATTATTTCCATCTTAAAATGTTTTCTCACAACCTCCAAGTAAATATCTGCAGTTTTCTATAAAAAATAAAATGAAACAGATTCTTTTTCAGCATCTGAATATGATAAAAACTAATATAGACTACACGTACATTAAACCAGCTAAACTGCTTAAGTAGAATCGTTGTACTATCTAAAACATTATTCACTTAACAGTTAACACATGTACGTGCAGCTCTTCTGTCCGAAGACTATGCATGACTTCACAAAAAAAAAAAAAAAAAAGGGAAAGTTCGTGAGTAGGGAAATAATCAATGTGTCGGCAATTATATGTTGCGTTTAAAAGGAGTGATGAATAAGAAACCAATGAGCCACTAAATTAGCAATGTTTTATTGGGCAACAACGTACGTGTCTTAAGTCTTAACTTCTGTTGTCCAATGTCAACTACACAGAAAGACGACGAAACGTACATCTATTAGTCTTTGACAAAAAAAAAACGTACGTCTATTAGTTAAAAAAAAAAGAGAACAAAAACACAATTTCAATACTAACATAGTTTACAACGCGAATAATAAATCACGAGACACCCACAACTAATAATTTCACTACTTTTCTTAAATATTTCCTTCGTTTTAAATTTTTAATATACAATTCATCTCATAAGTGTAGTTTTTTTTTCTGTAGAAGACGGGAGACTAAAAATTATAAGAAAAATTACAAACTTACTTGCCTTAGGCGCACATACCCAATAACATCATCGCTTAAGAGCGTATCAACATTAGAAGGAACAACATCAAAAAATGAAAGCCATCAGGCAATGAGAACGCATAGTTAGATCTATAAATGTAGTTTGAACCAAAGTTCTAGTTTTTATCCATTAAATTAGCTTATATATTAGGTTTTCGTTGTCCTACTAAACGAATTAATTTTCTTAAAAAACATCCGTTTTTTTTTTTTTTTCAGAGTTTTCTTTAATGGCGTTCATCTTCTAAGAAAGTATTTACTAATCATTATTATTTTTAAAAATGTATTGATCCGTAACCTTAAGGTAAAATGTGTTAGATAATAGCTATTGAAAGAAAAATTGGAGTTATTTTTTGTCGCAAGAAGTTCATGCTTTAATCAATAATTATGTTTCTTTTGACTAATAACTTGGATCGTAAGATTTTCTCCTTTTTTTGGCAGTTTCAGCTGACGACGCTCATATATCTTTCGGTGCTATTTCAGTATTGCATTTAAAGACTAAAGGTAAAGTTTAAAGTCGCAAAATAAAGTATTAACGCCGTAATGAAATTATTTGAATATGAAAAAAATCGTCGCGGACGACAAAAATGTTTTTTTTTTTTGTGTGTGTATCAGTGTATGTGATATATGTGGGTGTGCTTGGACAAGTCCTTTGACAATAAAAAAGGCCCACTTCGTATTACCACCATTCTTTTTCAACTCCCAATTTCAATTCAGAGTGGCGTGTCCTATTTCTCTTGGATGTTTAGCCATCATCTATCTTTTATGTGTTTTATTGTCCATTTGAGTGAGATTTAAATGGGTATGTCATCACAATGAAAAAAAAAAAAATACCAACAGAACCAACGTTTCTCTCGCCTAAATCATCAATTCGAAAAAGATATGTCGAATGAATTATGACATTATATATTTAGTTCAAGAGAAAAATTCTCGAGACGTCAGAAACATGGTTTGGGACTAATACATAGAACCGAGAGAAACTAATTTAAACCATAACTTGAATGGTCTAGAATGTTTCAAATACACATGAAAACATTTTTCAAAATATAGGTTCGGTATCAGTTGCATTTGGCGTTTGGAAAACCAAAAAAAAGCAACACATACAATCAAAATTGAGGTTTCCATAAACAGCGTGAATGTGAAATGTTCTTCGATCTCTTAACTTGACTCTTTGGAAGCAGAGTAAGGCAGGACGTTTTCTCCTATTAACATGTGCCCTTTCCCATATAGTTCGAGCCAAATCAAATAATGGATTCTAAACGATTGTAAACAGTTCCATAGTAAAATGAATAGATGTGGACCTCTTTAAGACCCTAAGACATGACACCATATAATAAAAATGTTCCTGTATGTGACATTTGAAACTTGATTGCAAACAAAACACAAGTATATATGCAAAACCCCCTAAACTGCATCATAGCAAAGAGAAGATAGACAGACATGTGAAACTTCTTTATATAAAAATAAAAATGTGAATAATGCTTTTAATCAAACATACAAACCCCCCCAAAAGACAAAATGATGATGCAAAGACTGCAACTAACCAAATAATAAAAGAAAACAAAAGAAAAAATCAAGGGATTGTCCTCTAATAATGCCCCCACTTGATAAAAACCTGAGACCTCTCCCTCCTCAAGGGGTTGAAGAACATATGAGAGAAAAGAAAAAACAAGAATGTATTATGAGATGTTCCATGAAACCTTTTTTTTTTTGGTATAACTTTGTCCCAAAACCCACCAGAAAACGACCATGACTCACTTCCTCCTCTTTCTACTCCCGGGGATTTAACCTTACCCGGGAAACTTTCACCCGTGACTCTTCCAGTTTCATTATTTACCCCAAAACTCATCATTCCCCACATCCACGACTCAACGATTCCCTGACTGACCCCAGTTATGCTGATGATGCAAATGAAACTGATGCTGATGATGCTGATGTGACTCGGATGTTGCAGCTCTACCCCTCCCCCCGACCGACTCAACCCACCCAGAGATGCATGCAGACTTTACTAAAAAGCAAAAGGAATTTTCTTTCTTATAGGCAAAAGAAGAGCCTTCAAACAGATATGGCACGGGTTATGGCATGCTTCGCCCATTCGGCTGCTTCTTTAATTGTGTGGTCTTCAGAAGACAAACATTCGTTTAAGAACTCTTTACTTGACACTGACTGTTGTATCAAACCACCCACATGACTCCCTAGTGTATCTGCTAAATCTCCTAAGACCCCAATCGCTGTCTTCATCACCACCTCGTCCCTGTCCCAAGGCAATTTTACCACAAAATTAAACAACTGCTATGACATAATAGAAATTCAGTTGGGTCGTAACCAAACTTACATGTCTTTCTCCATGTATATACTGTCCAAAAACTGGAGGATATGGGGTGCGAAAGGAATCAGGAGCTGGGTTTTGGCGGAGTTCTTGAAACCTTGAAATATGCCTGAATAAGCCTCAAGGATTCCGTTTCTCAATGAGTTTGTGTACTCCGTCATTTCATCATCAGCTCCAGCCGAGTGAGCAGATAACTCTGCGGCACTCTGAAGCATCGGCATTGAATACCTCCAGTACTTATCAAAATCCTCACCGATAGCAAGTGCTATGTCACCAAAACAGGAGAATATCGGTGGCTTCACTGATCGGTGCAATTGGTTGCTCGACAAATCTTTCAGAAGCTGTGTCATAATCCCATCGCAATAAGGTAAAATCTTGTCCTCCAATGCTCTGCAGACATCCCCAACAACACCAACAGTAACAGCACACACTTGGTATTCTTCAAAGTTTTGAAGACCCATCTCCAAGTACTTATAAAACTCAGGCATGTATTTGGCAAAATTGGGACCTGCTGCATAAGCAAGAGCACCAATGGCAAGCATGGCTTCCTCATGTGCAGTTGCACTTCTACAACCAAACACCCTCAGGAAAAGTCCCATCATTTGGTCTGCATACTCCATGAACTTAGACTTGGTTGGTTCAGATCCTAATTTCTGTATGATGACCTGCAAGCATCCACATAGAAGTCCCTGCAACTCGTTTTGTTTCTCCCTCTCATCCAATGAAAGCTTTTCCCCTTCCAAAGTATTGTGAAGCTCCATCATTATCACTGGTACTAATTGCAGAACCATGGTAGACGTTTCATCAGTTGAACACCTGACAACTTCATTCAATGCCTCATATGCTGCAGTCCGCAAGCGTGATTCAGTTGCATCCTCTCTGTGTGCAACAGCTAAAAGTGACTTAATAATTTCCTGGAAGAAGGGTGTTAACGGAGAACTGGGACCGATATCCTCATAGCCTTGAGCAAGGAAGTACAGAGCCCCACAAGCCTTCTCGGCAACATTAGGCGCATCATTCATGCTCTGGATGAGTACTGTGATTATCTGCTGGCAGTTTGCCTGATTAATAATAGGTGTCTCGATTGTTGAACCATGAAGGAACTCAAATATCCGACCAAGGGTCCATGCGGTTGTGTCTTTCACATGGTTGCTTGGGTCATTTGTTAGAGCATTGAGCATAAATGTTAACGCTGCGTTAACAATTGCCATCAACTTATCGGCAGAAGGGCCTTCCAAAATGGAACCAAAAGCATAAGTTGCAGCTTCTCGCTCTCTCCAATCAGGCTTTGATATTTTCTCTTCAATAAACGGCATGACATGTGGAACAATGTCATCTCCAACTGCCCTAGCAACCAAACCGAGGCATGTCCCACCTGCCATTGCAATATTCCAAGCCCCTTCATCCAAATCTTGATCTTCTTCTTGCTTCAGAAGAGTCTCCAGCAGTAGAGGCACAAGACCAGGGAGAGCCTGCTTAGTAAAATAAAAGCATGGAACATCAGAATCCCCAGCGAACTCACCACCATATTCTTCTAAGATGTCAATCTCTTCGTCACAAATAGAACTCCAGAACTCAATTGCCTGTAGAGCAACAGACTCGTCATCTTCTCTTACAGCCTTAGCTGTGATGTTGAATATATCTTGCATGTAATGCGCCAACTTCTCATAGTATGTGGAAGCGATAGATACCAAACACTCAAAAGCTGCCTGCCTAATTTTCACCTCAGGGGACAGGGTTGCTTCACACACAACTCTCATGATATAATCACGCTCCATGTCGTTGTTGAAATTTGCTTGGGCGAATCCGAGAGCCATGTATAAAGCACGGGTTGCAGCAAGTCTAACATCAGTATTACCTTCAGCAGCATTCATACCCTGAACAACAGCTGTGAGTATCTTATTTACATGCTCCTGTTCAACAACATCAGGTGACACTTCTTCACATAGGTATCCAAGAGTCTCCAAAGTGGCTTGCTTGACATGAGCAGGTAACTGGTGAATATTTGAGAGAAGAGACACTATGAGCTCAGGCCACTGCTTCTGTGGTAACTCAATACCTGCAACCTTAGCAATGACCTGAGATGCAGTCGAACGAACATCAGGCACAGGTGCCGACAGTGTCTTCAACAAGAAAGCTCTGATCTGCGACTTTGTTGACATGTCTAGAGCCAACCATCTCTGAACAAGCTCATACTTCCTGTGTTGTTCCTTAGCATCAAGAGCATTTTTAAGGACTAAACCAGCTAATTTCCTGCTATCTACTGGCTTCTCATCATTCGCAAGCTCTCCAGCAAGCGACAACAAGAAACCCGCAAGGTTTTGCTCCTGAAACTGCTTAAGACTTTCTTCCGCGTGCTTACGTACAGTTCCATCAATCGACTGAGCATTAATGAGCAACTGCGTAACCTCCATTGCCATAGGTTTATCTGCAACAGAAACAAACAGATTCAGCAAAACTGAAAATAAAGAAGAAGTAAGACAGAATCAGTAAATTAAGCCAACAACATGAAGAAACTCGTCAACGATCCAAAAAGCCATAAAGGTGAAAGACTACTAAATCACTATGAATCGAAAAAACCATGTAATAGCAATAAGAGATCAAAGCACGAGCCATTGACGCTTAAAAACACTGTCAGATTCAACTATAACAGCCAGAACAACAGATCCGAGCACGAAATCGAATATAAAACACGAAATCAAACTAGTTACTAAGATGACCAAATCAACAAGTTAATAGAACAAATGAATCTAACTAAAAAATCGAAAAGCAAATCTCAGATTACGAACGAGTTCAAATCATAAAACAGTGAACAAATCGAAACTAAAGTTGGAAATGGATGATTGAACGAATCGAGATCGAATCAGGAAAAAAAAAAAGCGAATTGGGAAGTGATGAATCTGAAGATGGATCTTAGGGAGAAAGTTGAATAGATGAAGTGAAGAAGGGTAACCTAGAATCTCGGCGGCGGCCGATCGGATAAAGCGGAAATCGGGGACTGGAGAGGACAAACCCTAGAAGCCCAGAAGGAAGAGAGAGAGAGAGAGAGAAGAAAAAAATCAGTTCCAGCGAAAAAGGGAAGAGAGAGAGAGAAGAGAAGAGAAGAATCGGATGTGAAGATGGACTTTAAATTTTATTATTAAACTTTTAACCAAATATTTATATAAACAAATAAAAAAACTGTTTTGAACACAAATTATGTAAATCTATTAATTTTGAAATTGTTTTCCAAACTTATATATATTTGTACTCAATTGTATATTTAGGTTTTGTTCAGTGTATCCTAATATTTTTATAAAAACTATATATAGGAAAATATCTTTTAAAATTACCCAATTAAAAAAAAGTTGTATAAATCTTCTAAATATGAAAATTTGTTTCCAATCATAATTGTTTGTTCAGTGTATCTTATTTTTTTCAAATAAAAACATAAATAGAAAAAAATCTGAATTACCCAATATATATATAAAAAGGGAAAATATTTTTCTTTATGATTTTTGCACACTAAAAATATATTTCTGATTAAAGAATTGATATAATCTGGAGTGATTATGTCGTACATCGCGTGTTGGGTGGTCCTTATCTGAACCCCACCTTATATATTCTCATCGTTAATTAATCAACGGTCCGGATTGTTTTACAGCGAGATGCGAAGAAGAAGATTTTTTTTCTTTTCTTATTCCGAAGGTACAATTTGTATCATATTTAAAATACTTATAAATTTTACAAGTAATCAACAAAATTGTTTTACAGGTATGATAATAATGATTCAGATGGCTGAAAAAACATGAAAGGGTCACGAACGAAAGAGAGAAACATTATACTAACAAAAAAAAAACTATTATTGAGTTATGATGATTGATGATGATGATCTCTCTGGGTTCAATATAGTAACCAATAAAAACTAGAGCTACTATATCATATGTAACTTGTGTTGTTGTATGTTAAAACATAAGCTTAAGAGGAAGCAAAGAGGCTCAGAGGAAATGTAAGAAAAACACAAGCATCTAGCTTTGACACACAATTTTAAAGACTTAAAAAACACTAATTGGAATCCTTCTTCTCTCGCATCCAAGACCATTCTGATTCACAGAGATCAAGAGGCGAGTTTCCGTCTTCGTCTTTAATGGTTGTATCAGCTTTCTGCTTCACCAGAAACTCGGCGAGTGCTTCTCTTTCGCACACAACAGCATAGTGTAGAGAGGTTTGGCCTTCATTGTCCTGCACAAAGTTTGTCAGCGACAAAAACATAAAAGTCTGTAATTGAGAGAAAGAATTAGTTTAGGGGGTTTTGGTTATTTATTTACTTTAGCATTCACATCTGCGTTCTTATCAACCAGAGCTTCAGCAACGTTAAGATGGCCACGGTCTATAGCCCAATGCAGTGGTGTTCGACCTTCACTATCTGACATTTCCAAGATGGAGAAACTGTTAAGTTTCCAAACCAGATCCGAACATTCTGTGAAAATGATACAAGACTACTAACCTCTTGCATTTACGGGTATGCCATTTTCTATGCATTTCAATAGATTCTCGACTTCTCCTTCTCTAGCAAAGGCGTGTATGGCGTCAATCTTCCTGGAACATGGAGTAAGAACGCAAGAATGAACAGAGCTTCTACTATGATTTAAACTAACACATGATTCTTTGATCTACCTAAGGTGAGTATTATGATATATACATTCCTTCTCTGATCTAGTCAGCTAGTCATATAGAGAAACTGAGAAAAGAAAACCAAAAGTTCATAGATGAATCTGTAACTAATTGCTTAGGAACCTTACAACTCATTGTCAGATTCCTCTTCGTACACCAATGAGCTAAAAACCGGTCCCATGGGGCCTGCAGCCTCACCACTCCGATTTCTTCGTTTCTAATAGTCCGCAACGAAGCAAACAAGCCAAGAAATAAAGACAGATTTAAGAACGAAAACAGACCATCCATAAACAGTCCAAAGAAATGGGAATAACAGAAGCAGGTAAGAAGACAACTAACCGAGCCACCTTCAACCCAAGCTGGGTAAAGCTGAGTAACAAGGTCGATATACTTCTCCATCGCTTCCTCAGGAGGCATAGCACCCAATTTCTGCCATGCTTGCCTAGAACAAAAAAGATCATAACAAATCTCAGTCGATCAAAATGCATCCCTAAGTTACCAATCAACAAAACAACAAAAGCAAATCCTTTCGGTACTCACACAAAGCAAGATACATCCAGGATGAAGAATAATCAGTACATCACAAGTAAACATGATTAAGTAACAATCTTCACAGTCATAAGATTTGAATCAGATCACTAATCAATACACCAACAAAAGCAATCCTTTCCATACATTAGCAATGAAAGATACGAACTTGGTGAAATCAAAATAATATACATCCATGATCAAGAAACATCAGTACATCACAAGTAAACATGATCAAGCAATCATCTTTCACAGTCCCAAACATTTGAATCAGAGAATCAATAAGAGTGTTAGACAAACCACTTGGCACGAGCAGTCATTTTAAGAGCTGATGGTTGAGGAGCAGTACAAGGTCCTTCAGTAGCAATTTTATACAATCCATAAAGCTGAAGTTGCAACTCATTAGAAACTTTCTGCGAAAGCCTATCCGATGCAGCAGCAGCAACAAAAGCCGTAGCAGCACTAAATGCCTCATCAAGTTCTGTACTTTCGACACCTTCCCAATCATCATCATCTGATTCATCTTCATCACCTCTCAAGCTACCTTGCTCAGCTATAAGAGAATCAGTCTCGCCGCTAATCCCAGTTAAAGTTTCGACCTTTCGCAAGTTCTCATACTCCGATTGAGTCGTGTGGTTACGAGTGAGTGAGAGATTCTCGTCTTTAAAAGCGAGGAGGATAGAGATTAGCTTAGCGAGAAGGTAAGCGAAGATCAAACCAAAGATTATAGACTGTGCAAGCTGATACCAATCAGCCATTTCCCCCAAATCGAATAAGAAAGTAAACCCAATAGAGATTCAAACACAACGAACTCGAAATCTGAGAAAATGAACCCTAAATTTCAAAGAAGGGTCACAATAACGCATCTCCAGAAACAAAAAGGAGCCACCTTTTTGGAACTCTTGTTTTCACCGCTTCACAATTTTCTTTTTCTTTACTTTTTTTTTGTTTTCTCTTTGTGGGCTTGTCTTTTGTTGAAGACCAGAGACAACTGAGGAATTACACGTAGGATTGAATGGTTGCGACGAGAGACAACTGACGAATCCGTTTGTTAATTGGACCGCTTTTCATCTACCAACTGGTTGGGACCGAGAAAAAATGAAGAAATTTGTTGGAGACAAACTACATACCGGTTTTACATACCTCAATCTTCACTGTGTAATTGAAGATCATTTTTTTCACTATTTTACTGAGCAAGTCTTATGATTCCTAACATTGTTTACAGTTTACACCACCATAAATAATATGAAAGAACACAAAGAGGGCAAAAACAAGAAGCAGGAACTGCATTACAATTCCTTAAAATTCAAACTTAGAAACAGCCATAGAGAAAAAACAAAAGGCTTTCAATTTCAGAAAGCTTTAACAAAAGAAAGCTACTGAAATCCTACAAAGAGAATGTACTTATGAATCATTATTACTTTATGGACGATAATAAACAAAAACAAACCTAAACTTTTACTTCTCTCTACTAAATCATCAAGTTCGGTACTTTTCCTCTGCAACTCTCTTCCTTCATCTCTGCCATAAGTCGGTCCTTTACGCCTGTGTGTCCTCTAAAAGAGTAACATCAGTTGTCTTTCTCTCTCGACTTTTGCTTCAGATGAGTAAGGCTTTCTTTTACCTCAGTTTGTGATAGTGTTGTGTTTCATCTGGTTAAGGTCTTGTTGTAGCTTGGCGTCTTCGTCATCATCCGTTTTGGTGAGGAATTTGTCTACCTGATCTGCAGCTTGACGTCCTTCTGAGATAGCCCAGACAACCAAAGACTGGCCTCTCCGACAATCACCTGCTGCGAAAACACCTTCCACGGTTGTGGAAAACCGGCCATACTCGGCCTTAAAGTTTGACCTGTTGTCACATTCGAGACCTAGCTTCTCAGCAAGTGTCTGTAAAAACAAAAACAAGCAATTGGTTTTAAATCATTGCCACAAGACCCACAATATATAAGAAGAGGGTACACAACGGGAATCACTTACTGGCTCAGGTCCAAGGAAACCCATGGCCAAGAAAACGAGGTCTGCTTCAATGATTTCCTCAGAGCCTTCGATCTCCTTGAACTGGAACCTCCCGGTTTCATCCTTCTCCCAACTCACACGCACAAGTTCAAGCCCCTTCACGTTTCCATTGTCATCTCCTATGAACCTCTTCGTTAAGACCTCATAGGTCCTAGGGTCTTTTCCGAATTTGGTGGTAGCTTCTTGATGTCCGTAGTCAATACGGAATACACGAGGCCACTGTATTCACACGGAAGCTCATTAAAATCAACAATATCCAACCTTGCTCACAACTCTTTTTAATCCAATGGATGCAAAAATCTTGAAGAAGTTGCTAAAAGGATTGAGTGTAGAAGATCTGAAACAAACCTGTGGCCAAGGGTTTCCAGGAGCTCTTGTTGAGGGTGGCTGAGGAAGAAGTTCTAGGTTTACAATGTTGGTACATCCATGGCGGATAGATGTTCCGATGCAATCTGTGCCGGTATCACCTCCACCAATAACAACAACCTTTTTCCCTTTTGCAGAAATGTAATTGCCATCCTCATGATTGCTGTCAAGTAAACTTTTGGTGTTTGCATGAAGAAACTCCATGGCAAAGTGAACACCAGATAGATCACGACCAGGCACTGGAAGATCTCTGCAAAATTACCCCAATAATGTCTCGGTTAGTTCACCATAATCCATTTGAACGTCTGGTAACATAAATAGGAATTCAGCATTGTTTGAAACAAAATATTACCTTGGTTTTGTGGAACCAACAGCAAGAACGATTGCATCATTCTCTTCCTTAAGTCCATCAAGGGAGTAAGATGGGTCCTTTCCAATATTGGCATTGACCACAAAGTTGATACCTTCTTTGGTCATAAGATCAACCCGCCGTTGAACGACGTCAATTTTGTCAGTCTTCATGTTTGGTACTCCATACATCATCAGCCCACCAATTCTGTCCGAGCGCTCATACACGGTTACTAAATGGCCCATTTTGTTCAGCTGGTCAGCCGCAGCTAACCCAGCCGGTCCACTTCCGATAATAGCAACCTTTTTCCTGCAAACCACACAAGCAGCAGAAGCATATAAATCAGCCAAATGTAAACTCACAACAGTGGAAGACAAGATGTATGTGAGCCTCACAACAGTGGAAGATAAGATAATATGGAATAGACTTAGAAAGTATACCCTGTTCTCTTGAGAGGAGGCCTTGGTACCATCCACCCTTCCTCAAAGGCTTTATCGATAATAGCACATTCAATGCTTTTGATAGAAACAGGGTTCTCAATTATTCCAAGAACACAAGAACCTTCACATGGTGCAGGGCATACTCGCCCAGTAAATTCTGGAAAGTTGTTTGTCTCAAGTAGACGATTCAAGGCTTCTTGCCATCTGTTCTGGTAGACAAGTTCATTGAATTCAGGGATCTTATTACCGAGAGGACACCCAGAGTTCTCCTGTAAATTTTCAAAAACAAAAATGTTAAGGATTTCATTCATGAAACACCTAGTTGCAATTTTTCCTTGACATATAAACAACAAAACCAGTCTTTGACAAGCTGCAAGAAGAATACTTGGAAAGAAAAAAGGCATTTTATCTGAGGATGTATACCTGGTGGCAGAATGGAGTTCCACAATCCATGCAACGAGCTGACTGAGTTGTAAGGAGTGGTCCAGGTTTTGATTCCTCCATGACTTCGTTCCAGTCATTAAGACGAACATTGGGATCCCTGTACTTAACTCCCTCACGCTCATAAGCAATGAAACCACCGTTTTTAACAGCATTATCTACCTTAGAAGGTCTAGCTTCAGCTGCCACTCCGTTTCCTGACATCTCCTCTTTTGACGAAGCAGCTGCCATGTTCTTCAGTTCTGCAAATGCATCTTTCTCCTCGAGTTCTTTCTCTTCAGTCTCGTCAGCTTCCTCAGAAGCCCGCTCGATTGCTTGCTTGGAGACCTCTTCGTGTTTCATGGCTGATAAAACACGTTTGTAATCTCTTGGGAAAACCTTGATAAACTTGGGCAGCAAATTCTCAAAGTCTGCAAGAACTTCTTGAGCAAGTTGGCTGTTGGTGTGTCTTTGATGTTGCTGGATCATCATTTTGAGCGTCATTTTGTCCTCCTCATCTTCAACTTTATCCAAATCAACCAGTTCAAGGTTGCATCTGGTGTTAAACTTTCCGTCCACATCAAGGACATAAGCAATACCACCACTCATACCAGCAGCAAAGTTTCTACCAGTCTTTCCAAGCACCACAACAGTACCACCAGTCATGTACTCACAACCATGATCACCAAGACCTTCCACAACAGCTTTAGCACCAGAATTACGAACAGAGAACCTTTCAGCAGCCATCCCATTGAAGTATGCTTCACCACTAGTGGCACCGTAAAGTGCTACATTACCAATAACGATATTTTCTTTTGGATCAAAGCTGCTTCCTTTTGGAGGGTAAACAACAACTTTACCTCCAGAGAGCCCTTTTCCAACATAGTCATTGCTATCTCCTTCAAGTTCTAGCATAATTCCAGGACACAAGAAAGCTCCAAGACTCTGCCCAGCACTTCCTGTGAACTTGATATGAATTGTGTCCTTTGGAAGCCCAGTCAAGTGGTAACGTTTGGTTACCTCATGGCTCAGCATTGTCCCAACAGCACGGTTAACGTTGCAGATAGGAGTTTCAATGTACACCGGAAGAGATTTCTCCAGAGCAGATTTAGACAATGCAATCAGCTCTTGATCCAAAGCCATGTCTAAACCATGATCTTGTTTCTGAACACAGTACTGAGCAGCCCCAGGACGAATCTCAGCAGCAGGTCTGAGCAAAAGAGATAGGTCAATGTTCTCCAGCTTATCGTTGTTCTTGACAACTTCCCTATCAAGTTCAAGCATATCCGCACGACCAATCATCTCAGTTACAGTTCTAAAACCAAGTCCAGACATGATCTCCCTAACTTCCTCAGCAAGCATAAAGAAGAAGTTAATAACATGTTCAGGCTCCCCAGCAAATTTTTCACGGAGAACTGGATCTTGGGTAGCAATTCCCACAGGGCAGGTGTTCTTGTGGCACTTTCTCATCATGATACACCCTAGTGTGATAAGGGGTGCAGTACTAAAACCAAATTCTTCTGCACCAAGAAGTGCAGCAACTGCAACGTCTCTGCCAGTTTTTAGCTGGCCATCTGTCTGAAGAACAGTACGGCCACGAAGGTCATTGGCAACAAGAGTTTGGTGTGTCTCAGCTAGACCCAGTTCCCATGGAAGACCAGCATTTTTAATACCGGTCCAGCGAGATGCACCAGTACCTCCATCATGACCTGCTATCAGAACATGGTCAGCATGCCCCTTCACCACACCGCTAGCAATAACTCCAACACCAGCTTCAGATACAAGCTTAACACTAATACGTGCGCCAGGATTGGCATTCTACAAGAGATAAAAGAAATGGATGTTAGACAAAGGACAATAATTCAAAAAGTAAGAGTTGGGAGAGCATAAATAGGAACCTTAAGATCGTGAATTAGCTGGGCAAGATCCTCGATAGAGTAGATATCATGATGAGGAGGTGGACTGATAAGTCCTACACCAGCAGTGGAATTTCTGGTTATAGCAATGTCTCCTATGACCTTGTGGCCTGGTAGCTCCCCACCTTCCCCAGGTTTGGCACCCTGTATGGCATTCAAGAAAAACGTTAGACACTTGAAACAGCATTTAGATGCAATATTCACAAAACTTTTGCAAGGCACCTATAACTACTTTGTGCAAAGAGCATTATCTGATATGAAAAACAAAACATTGAGACAGTAGAAACCCAAAGATGTGCAAAAGGTATGAGAATAAGAGAACATTATGTCAAGTTATATTTTAGGGTACCTGAGCCATCTTTATCTGCAGCTCATCAGCATTTGTAAGATAGTAGCTAGAAACTCCAAATCTTCCACTAGCAATTTGTTTGATCGAACTTCTTTTGGGGTTCCTTGAACCATCCGCAAGAGGCTCCATACGGGATGGCAGTTCCCCTCCCTCACCTTAAGAAGATCATAAACTGATGTCTTAGTATTCTTTACAAGAGAACGAAAAGGGAACAGCAAAATTCATAGAGAAAAAAAATATACCTGTATTCGACTTTCCTCCAAGCTTGTTCATGGCCATTGCAAGGGTTGTATGCGCCTCCAGAGAAATTGATCCATAACTCATGGCACCAGTGCAGAACCGCTTAACAATTTCACTGGCAGGCTCGACTTCATCTAGTGGAATTTTCACATCTGCGTCTTTAAACTTCATGAGCCCACGCAAATTACTTTGCTTGTTCAATTCATTGATACGCTTTGAGTATTCCTTGTAGGCGGCCACACTGTTGGTCCGTGCTGCCTCTTGTAATTTGGCTATTGCAAGAGGATCGTTGAGATGAATCTCTCCATTTTTCCTCCAGTGATAGTTTCCAGGGTTGGTAAGTGCTGAAGCTTCTGCACTTCCTGGGGCATAGCCACGGGTTGGAAAGGCCAACTCATGCAATTGAAGTCCATCTCGTGCAAGCATCTCAAATGTTGCTCCTTCCACTCGGCTTGGGGTACCGGCAAAACATTTCTGAATTACTTCAGATGAAAGCCCAAGAGCTTCAAATATCTGAGCACCTTTGTATGAGGCTAGAGTAGAAATTCCCATTTTGGCAAGAACCTTCATCATTCCATAGTTACTTGCCTTGTAATACTTCTTGACCAACTCTTCTTTGGAATGGAATTCCCCATTAGATTTGGGTGGTATTTTGCCATCAACCTGTAATCTATAAACGGCCTCTACAGCCAAATATGGGCAGATAGCATCTGCTCCAAATCCGACAAGTGTGCAGAAATGATGCACTTCACGTGGTTCAGCAGATTCCACTACCAAACCAACTTGGGTGCGCGCAAGTGTCTTAACCAGGTGGTGATGAACGGCACCAACAGCCATGAGGGAGCTCACAGCAACACGTGTTGCAGAGAAAGCTAAACAGTGAAGACATTAAAAAAAAAAAGTAAGAACATGGCAAAGACTGATCAAAGATGAATAACAGATCCTAGAGTCAAGAGTTTCTAAGGATGTCAATTACCTCGATCAGACAAAACCAGTAATGTGTAGCCCTCCTTTATTGCTTCATTTGCTTCATCACAAATTCGGTCCAAAGTCTCCTCTAACCCTTTTGTACCTCTTTCTTTTGCATAAGTTATATCCAGAACTTTAGTCCGCCAGCCTCTGTAGTTCATTTTCTTGATGGCTTCCATCTCTTCGATTTTCAAAAGAGGACCTTTTAGGGAGAGACGGTGACATTGCTCTTCAGTTGTTTCGGTTAGATCGCCTTCTGGACCGATCATGCACTCCATTGATGTAACAATTTTCTCACGAATAGGATCAATTGGAGGATTTGTTACTTGAGCAAACATTTGCTTGAAGTACTCAAAGCATAATTTTTCTCTGTTTGACATTACAGCTAGAGGGGTATCATTTCCCATAGAACCAAGTGCTTCAGAGCCATCTTTAGCCATCGGAAGCAGCAACATCTCCAAGGCCTCAACTGTGTAGCTGCATGCACATGTCAAAAGGAAACGTGAGACCAATAACAAAGAATAACAGATCAATATACATTAGCAAGTATAAGAAACAAACATACCCAAAGGCTTTTAGTGGAGACAATAAACCATGAATGCCCATGCTCTCCATTGAGTCATCATCATTAGAGGCCTTAGTTTCCAAGAAAAAGGTTAACTAACCATAATAAAGGTAACGAAGAGGAATTAGGGGAACAATAATTCTTTAGCGACAGCTTACCGGTACAACCCCAGAAATTGAAGGAGCAATCCGTTCAGCCTCCGGAACTGACTCAATGATGTCTTTAAGTTCAATCTTTTGCCTTTTAAGCCACTCACCATAAGGCCTTGCCAGTGAATACTGCTGCTTCAAGGCATCGTCATCAACAACAATATGCTTCTCAAAATCGACAAGAAGCATCATACCCGGGTTAAGTCTTCCTTTCCTCATCACATCTTCAGGTGGTACATCCACTACCCCAACTTCACTAGCCATGATAACCCTTCCACTGTGGGTTATGTAGAACCTACCAGGACGAAGTCCATTACGGTCCAATGTGGCACCCAAGTAGCGACCATCAGTGACTGCAAGACATTCAATAAAAGAGTTACAATCTAAAAAACAAAATATAAAGTTATGGTTGTGTGTTAACTTCAGGATATAATTTACATGATATGAGGGCAGGTCCATCCCATGGCTCCATTAGAGCAGATAAGTATTCATAAAACTCTTTCCTGCTTGGATCAATGTTTTTGTCATTTTGCCATGCTTCAGGGATCATCATCATAACAGCTTCAGGAAGACTTCTACCAGCTCGGACAAGAAGCTCAAGAACACCATCAAAAGCACCTAAAAATGTTAACAACACAATATAGAAACGTGTCACAGGTCCATAATATCATAGGCAAAGTTGTGATCTACAGTTAGTTCAACTTCAACACATCGTACGGGCATATAATGAGATTGAGAGTTACCTGAGTCAGAAGAGCTAACGTCCACAATAGGTAGAAGCTTCTTCAACTCTTTCTTTGATAATCCAAGTTCATTGCACTTGAGCAGACCCTCACGTGCCCTCATCCTGTGATGAAATATCAAAACAAAATTCACTAGAGAACGCAGTAATTAAAATGAAAATGAGGCAGACTCAACTTCTTAGGCACTTGCATACCAAAGGGCATTTTTATCACACAAATGCTAAGGCACCAAACAGGTTACTTAAATTACATGAAAGCTTTAATGTAAGCTATCTCTGACAACATACCAGTTCACGTTTCCCCTGAGTGTATTGATCTCCCCATTGTGGCCCAAAACACGCATCGGCTGAGCACGATCCCAGCTGGGAAATGTATTGGTAGAGAACCGAGAATGAACCTGAATCATTAAACATGTAACCGAGTATAGTCAATCATTAGTTATCAAACATTAAAATGTGTATGTATGCAACTGAAAACTTTACCACTTGGTCTTAGACACAACTTCAACAGCATATAGTTGGGGGCAAGTTCTAATGTTGCAGAATTGTTAACTACCTTAACCAACAAAATTTTAGTCTTAATCACCAGATTGTGATCATTTAGCCTAAGATAACTTATCATACATATCAAGGGCAACGAGTTTCTGGACTCACTTGACGTTACCAACTCACCAGCATCCAAATTAAAATTCTTATCAAGGTTTTGGAGGAACTTAAGAGGCCTCAGAAGTCATTCCTCAACTTCGCATCTCCTTGGTTACCCCGTTGGTTCACATGCTGTTGGTGGAGCATGGAGTCAGCATAAAAAAAGAGATAGTGAATAGAAAAAATATTTACCAGGGCCATGTAGCTCGTAAACCTTTCACTCCCAAGATCCGCATAGTAATAGTCCTTTAGTTGATCAGGCTTCAATTGTCCTTTGTAGACGATAGTCCTAAATCACGAAAAACAATTCGTTAGGTTAACTTTTCAGTACTTGAGACAAACATGTCATTCTTAATTGAAATAGCTAAATACCTAGAAGACAACGAACAGATGTAGAAGTCCTTCATCGCACCATGTTGAAGGTTCAACGCAGCTCGAATAGCAACCATAGAAACCCTTCTAAGGATATACATCTATCAAAAACAAAGGTAATCATTAACATCATCTCCCAGTGTTAATGATACATGAATAAATTTTCAATGCAAAACAATTACCTGTTGCTCAAAGTCAGCTTTAGATTTAGTTGTAGGAGTAAGGAAAACTTGCGCAATAATCGGTTCAGTCTGCAAAGCGGAGTTTCCCAGTCCAGAATTATCGGTAGGCACTAATCTCCATCCAAGAACCGAGTGGCCAAGTGATTCAGCAACCTTAGTGAAAACATTCTTGCTTTCTTCTCTCCTGCTTTCAACAGTTGGCAAGAAGAACATACCAACAGCATAATTTCCAGCAGAAGGAAGTACAAAGCCAAGCTCTGTCGCAGCCTAATAGACAAAAACATCAACAGTTTTAAAACTTAATTAACAACAACAGAACCAGAAACAATAAAATAACATTACATAAGTTCAGATCCTGTCAGAAATCTTATTGCATGGACAATAAATTAATCTGGAGATAACAGAACAAAACAAACCTCTGCATAGAAATCATGAGGCAGACCAACAAGAATCCCAGCGCCGTCACCAGTGTTGCTCTCACAACCACAAGCACCTCTATGAGTCATCCGTATCAACATCTCCAACGAATCAGTCACCTAAAATCATCAACAACATGTCATCGATCAATCAAATCATATATGTCAATGATCACATCACATGAGAAGATTCAAAACAGTACCGTTTTGCGGGTGGTCTCGCCGGACAACTCTGCTACAAAACCAACACCACAAGAGTCTTTATCATAGGAAGGATCATAAAGACCAAGAGGCTTCTCCGGAACAGCGGAAAATGACGATTTAACCACCGTTCGAAGCTTCGCAGACCGTCCAGGACCATCTGATCTCCAGAACTGAAGCGTCTCGGATCCGGATCTCCGCACACGAGTCCCTAGGAAAGGACTCTCAGGAATCACCGGTTTCTTCACAGAGCATCGCGCCGTACACGATCTTCTACGGCTAACACCAGACGTAACGGCCAATTGAGAAGCAACGGAGGTGGAATTTTTGAGAGATCGGAGTGATAACAGTTGTTGGTTGGTTCGGAGGTGAAGAACGGAGCTAGAAGAAGCTGCCGACATTTTTTAGGTTACGGAATCAGCAGTGAGTGATCAGTTTCGATTATCAGATTTGTTTTTTGTTTTTCCTATTTCAGAGAAGAAAGTGAGAGAGAAAAAAGGATCACGGATTTCTCTGATCTGGATAACGACCAGAATCAAACAAAATCCTAACAGAGAGATTCTTCGGAAACAGTCTCAGAAAAAGACTAAAAGCGCTGCGCGCGGCGGAGCGAAGCAGGCGGCGAAAAGGAGGCGGCGGAGGGTAGGTGGCGGCTAGGGAGAGTGTGAGAGTTTATACGTTTTTCTCAGGAGGCGAGACGTTTATATTTATAGAGGAGAGAGATGGAGTTTGGTCCAGCTTTATAAGAGAGAGAAAATTTTGTTTCGCTTTTTTAGATAAGAGAGATTTTTCCTTCTTTTAAATTTTTTTTTTTATTTTTTTTATTTTGAATCAGTAATTTTAAAAAAGAAATAATATGTAAACTAAGTATTAAAATAATTCTGTTATTAATTGGGTTGTTATTAAGTTTCGAATGGAGACGTGCGATTCAACTACAAATATTATTATAGAAATATTTTTATTTCTATTAAAATGTGGCGGCTAGAGAAAGTATATAAGAGTTTATACGATTTTTTTAAGAGACGAGACGTTTATATTTATAGAGGAGAGATATGGGGTTTGGGTCCAGATTTAGAAAGAAAAAATTTGTTTTGCTTTTTAGATAAGAGAGATTTTTCATTTTTTTAAAAAGAATCTTTCATTTTCATTATTTTATCTTTTATTTTATTTTAAGCCAACAATTTTTAAAAATGTTAATATGTAAACTAAGTATTAAAATAATTATGTTATTAGTTGGGTTGTTATTAGGCTCCCAATGGAGACATGCGATTCAACTGCGGATATTATTATATAGATATATTTGTTTCTATTAAAATTGTACCGTGCGGTTTCGTCATATTTGGAGTTTTTGTCAATAAAAATATGAAAGCAAAATTTTATTGGTTATCATATCTTCTCACATTATATAAAAAATTTATATATATATATATGTATAATTTAAGAAATTTAAGAAAATGAAAATATTTTGTCAGTTTTTAGAATCTTCATGTTCAAATATAAAATCTATTGTTACCATTAGACTCTATTATTACCTTTGAATTGATTAAACTACTAAGCTAAGTAAGTAGCAAACTTCCAATTTGTGATTAGAAAAATTCAAGTTAATAACGTGTAACTAATTCATCTTATTGGTTATAAGCAATAAATTTAGTTTACCCAATAATCTCAAAGCCTTAATATTTTAGTCAGATAATCTTCGTCCATCTCGAATATCTGTAAAAAAAATTAATATTAAAAAACCAACGGTTTCATAAAAAGAAAATTTTTAAATGCATTCAACTAAAATAATAATTAAAAATAAATAAAAATTATAAGTGGATAAATTTTAGATTTTTATATATGTGGGGTTTGGTAGTTGATTGTTACGTGTAATATGTGACACAAGAAAACTACTTAAAGTGTGTACCACCATAGATGAAAACAATCTTTGATGGCTACTTTAAATTTAATACAAAAAAAAAAAAAAAACCTCTACGAGCCTCCACAAATCCGCTGTTAAGACAGCTGTCAAAATTAATAGATGGGGTTAGTCTTAATATCTGATTAGTTTTGGGGGTTAAACTATAATTATATAAAGTAGTTAATTAGTCGGAGATTGGTTTACTAATTTGATACGTTTCATAGTCAAGCTTTGGTTATATGTGTTAAAAATTAGTAATGGAAATTGAATCATTGGACAGTGGACACGTAACGTGACGCCATTGATGATGAATCATTTGTTGAATTGAACTGCACCAAGTTTGTTTTCTAATTTCCATATGCGGCGGCCAACCGTAATTACTCATTAAAAAAAAACAAATAGTAATCTTACGACATTAGTTAAATACTTAAATATAATTTGGTTTGAACTTGGATTTAATAGGAGTGAGGAAAACAAAATGTTGACCCTTTCAAGAATTAACATATTTTTTGGTAAGAAATCTTTCAAATGTTTTTGTTTTTGACAACAACAAAATACCTTTGAATAGTTATTAATATTATATAATTTTAATGACTTCTTATCAGTGTCATTCTATGTCTAGGAGGACCAAAAACGAATAAATATGTAACAACACACAACACTGATAAACGAATCGAACTATGCATCCAAAAAGTTGACGACTATATATGTTTAGTGTTTCTCTATTAAATTATACCTCTTTCAAAAATATACGCATACAATTGAATAATGTATAAATATTTTGTTACATGCAACAGTGTATAGTTTATAGTAAAGGAATTATGAAATATATTTTTTACAAAAAAAAAATGAAGCAATATATCAATTCTGCCACCAACCACATGTAATTTAAATGTTAGGTAGGTAGAACAAATGGTGAAGCTAACACTATGTATAAAGTGACTAGTTAATATCCATAAGTAGTTGATGAATGTTTTTTTTATGTCATTTGTATCAAAAGTTATAAAATTGTTAAAGGGATTAGTTCGAAAAGAGATATGCAAGACATATATAAAGATGCTTCCCACACTATTAAAAAAACAAAATACACATTGTCGATCATACAAACATAACTAACATGGTTAACTAACTTGATGCGGTCGGAGCTAATAAAAATTAACACATTCTCCGACAAGCGGTTGACGATAAAGACCAAATAGGTTTAAGCAACTTAAGAGTTATGAAGAGAAGAGCAGGTGGCCTAACTACGAAACCAATATGTCGACTTCATCATAAATGTGACCATTCCTATGAATCTGTCCACCTCATCTATCGACACGACAAACTTTATTTATGACATCATTTTCAATTTACTCATCCCCATTCTCTTTTCCAATTTTTTTTATTTTTTTCCTCTTAAAAGTATAGAGATTCCATCAATATAAATGTCACGTTTAAGGACAAAATAAAATTAAAGGTGTTATGTTTAACATGGACAACATTAACGGAAAATAACATAAATTGGTAAAAAATAGCATTTTTTAAATTACTTGATCAATTTTTTATTTTTATTTTAGAATATGCACTAAATAACTATGGATTGTAAAATAACTAACAAAATAGCCATGGCGTCAGACCATACTCTCTTTCTTCACTTGCAATTACCTTTCTACCCATTTTCGTATTTTATATATATATATTACATGCTGTTTTTCAAAATCATATAAAACACTTAGAATCATCTCATCTTTCTTTTTTCCACCACCACAACCACCACATCTTCCACCATCACAACCACCCGATCTCTTTTTCGATAAATGTAGGCTCCCAAACGTTATTTATATTGATAGATCATCTCTCCTTCAATTTGCAGAAGATTTGTCATTTTTTATTCGATTTTGATTCTTTCTTGGAATTTCCGTCGTTATGTTTTTTTTTAAATTGTATGTTATTTTCTTTTATACCACGCTACTTTTTCGAATTACACGTGATAACTAGAAATCTCTCTCTCCCAACATGCTACTTTTTCATATAACACATTATTTATTAAAATCACATATAATTTCTTCTAAAAACATGATTTAAATGTTAAAACTTTCTTAAATCTATTATTTTATCTTCGTATAAGCTTGTTCCTGGTTCAACTTTTCAAATGAAACGATATTTGTTTATATAACATGTTATTTGTGTAAAATGTACGTTATAAAATGTCATCTTTTTTATAAATACCGTGCTATTTTAACATGTTTCATGCGATTTGCTAAAAACATTAAATATATCTACATAAGCTTGTTTTTTGTTCAACTTGCAAGGATAGTTTTATATTTTCTTATGCCGTCATATAGTTATATATCCATAGAAAAACTGACAATGGTTAGTTACTTGATTCTTTTCAATTCTATAGTTAGTTTCTAATATTACTCTTTTTTTTTTGATAAAGTACTTGGTCAACTTGATAAAGTATATTTGTATTTAAAAAAAAAACAGAATCTTATCAAATATATTGAATCATATGCATGCTATGACTTGTACAGTAAGGATATCTTTTTCGTCTCAGACTTTTTTTTTTGTATGATATAAGTTATTGCATATCAAACTATATAAAAGCATGGTTTTAACTTTTAACAAAACATTTTCTGTTTTTTTTTTTGGCACATACAAGTTTTAGCAAAACATAAAACGCAAAAATTCCTCGAATGTACAGGGACTATATATATATAACTATTAATCCGAGTATCCGACGTATAATTTCATGTAACCGGCTATTAGTAAATTTAATAATATCATAAACATTTCACCCAAAAAAACAAAAAAAAAACTTATAAACATCACTTTTTGAGAATTAAAATTATAAGGATGTAAAAAAAAAATGTCAAGAAAACAATAAAGATTTTATATTATTTGATCTAATCACCATAAGACTAGGCAAATCCTTTCTGTTAAGATGTTTTAATTAAAATACTTAGACTAAAAATATTTAATTTTAATAAATCATCAAATCATTAAAAAATTGCATAATACAAATAGTCATAACATAATAAATCAATAGAATATAATTACATAGGAATTCGAAAACAAAATATTTATATTATAAAATAGAAAAAGTAATTAATAATATTTTCTTTGATCCTAGATTAATTAACCCATTTCTCATAAAGTCAGAACTAATAATAACAACCCATCATGGAGAAGTGAATCTGATGAGTTGTTCTTTTAATTAATCGTTTTAAAGACTTTAAAGATTCCAATTCCACTAACAGAAGGCCACACAACACATATGCATCATGCTTATTGATTATTGCTAAGTGGGTCGCCTTAATAGACTAATTCTACTTCTATTTTCTACTACTAAACTTGTTTTCTCGTGAAAGTGGAAGGCACACTTAAAAAGCTTTTTATTTCATTAATCCAATGATACTGTAGTGTAAGTATAATTTATTTTGTTCAATTTTTCTCTCTTATGAAAAGTTCTATTAAAACTAACTTTTTACTAGTTAATCGCTATAGAACGAAATCCAGGATCAATATATAACCTATTTCACTCTACAAGTTCATTTATTTTATGTCATTCCGATATTATTCAATGTTATTAATCAAATCTAATACATGATCGTAGACAAACATAGAATTGGTAAGAGCATAAGGTCCACTACTAAGCCATCATATTGTTAAATTTCAGTTTCTCTGTTTTTTTTTATTGGAACTCTTTTATATTCATCCAATAGTAATGAGTTGTACTGTACCAATAGTAATACGCTTCCATGATTACGATAAACAGATCATTTTGACCTATAAAAATAAACACGATCAATTCGTTTACCGACTACTTTAAAAGTGTCATCGAGCCCAAGGAGCAATAAATTAAGAATATAAATTTGCATCGACAAAAAACTATGCCTTTGACCGGATTAACGTAATTAATTAAAAAGTTTCTTTCTGTTTAAAATATTAAAAAATGTATAGTAGTTGAATAAACTAATGCACGAATTTTATATAGAAATAGTAAATGGTTGGTTTGGGTTTGGCTATTAGTGAGCGTGGACAACACAATTGTATTTTCCTTTTGTTATTTCTAATACAACTTCAAACTGATCAACTGTCATTTTGACGCTATGCTGCGTCTCGTGCTGCACAATTAGTTTCGATTTATTATTTGTTTTTCTAGCTCAAATATTAGACTTGAATACAAACTTTGTTTTCATATGTTATTTGTATTTTTCAAATTAAACAAAGAAAAAGAAGTAGAACAGGTCGGTTGATATTGAAATGTATGAAACTCGTCTTTGCTTGAAATAGAAGTTTTGAATCCAATAAAATCTTATAAAAGCATCATGCACATTAATTAGGCTAACATGTAAATACAACGAGAATTCATATGGGTGACCAAGATTCACATATTTCTAATACTTAACAGAAAAATACAAATTTCAACCAACAGTAAAAAGAGCATGTAGCCTAGAAAATAAATGCAATGAACTTGCCAATGTAAATTCAATCGCCTCTTGCTGTCTTTTTAGTTATCTTTTTCATAGTAACTTTTAGTTGATTGATAACTTTATGGAAAATATAATTCAAAACGTCATATCTCTTTCACACAAACAAAACTTACCTATTTGATCAAAACATTTTTCACGTGGTTCACTGAACCAGAAAGACATAAACATTTCTTTTTCACCTCTCATCTATTTTACTATTTAAATATCAAACCAACTTAGTATTACTAATTGTTTTTATTTTGTCTTCTTTCTTCCAGTTTACAAATCTAATTTTTCCTACACATGTTTTTCCACCTTAACGAACTTTCACTATTGTCTGATAACTGAAAAACACATAATGCTGAATGTAAACGCTTTTCTTGATTAACAAGATTTATTAAATGAAGTTGACAACAAGAAGCAAATTGGCACTTGCCAATAGATTTATATACAAAAAAAAAGAAGAGAAGAGACGCGACTTCTCGGAGCAGATTGAGGCCAACGAACCAATTGTTCGTCCATGTGCTCCGCTTCACATGTGTCATGCGGCGTAATCGTAATCTGTATATTCTAAATTGTTATTTAATTAATTGTTAGCTTAACCTATGTTTTTGGACTCTCTTACACTACTACCATTAAACTACTATTCGCTATAAAAATATATATATATTGTTAGCAGAAAAGGAAAGGTTTGTTGAATCCAAATGATCGTAGTCCAACGATTTTGTTAAGATTTGAGCTCCACTATCACTTTGTGAATTTCAGCTTATTTCTCTTACAACCGTATATGCTCTAGAATTTATCCGGTTCTAAGTATATAGAAACCGGTATACAATATAAAGTTTTTTTTTCTTCAAACAATTCTTTTCCTTCAGAATCTTATATGTTAAAGGTATGGTACGTTTTGCACACACAAAAAAAAGTTATGGTACGTAAAAGTCTAAAAGATAGACGTGGACAAGAGAAAAACAATTAAAATGTGTGATGAGACTGAAATGAGAATCTTGATGAATAAAGATTTTTATCACATTTTCATTCTATTCTAGAATTCGTGATGATAACGAAAATCTGTGCGACTAGAATCACGTCTCAAGAAAACAAAATTTTTCCTTTTTTTGTTTGTCAAGTCATGTTTTTACATTAGGACATCAAATCCTGTCTCAATGGAATATGCATTCCATAACACACGTATCAGAACAAGGCCAAACGAAAGAAATTGTAATTATTGCCACGTTTGGTGAAAGAAGCGGGATCGAACCTTGGCCATGTCAATGTGTCGGGGATAGTGGTGACCATGACGAGCCATTTGGCAATAAAAATGAATATTTTCTTGTTTTGGAAGTTATTAATTTTGGAGTAAGAATGGGGAGAAGAGTCAATGTGGCCATTTGGATAGTTGAGGAGTCTTTGTATCAATCAATGGCCACACAATAAAAGACTCTTTATCACCTTTCACTGATTCTAAGGGTCAAAAGCTCTCTCTCTAGTCTCTATAGGGCCCTCCTCTTATAATTTAACTATATAAACTACATTTCTTGGAACTTTATGTTTTGGCCATAGTTTGTGTCCTAGTTCATTAGTGTATTTTTCTTGTTTGTTTAATAGTACCACTCTCTATATGTAGTGTTAGTTGTAGGGCTTAGGTTTTGGTTGATATATTTCTGCATTTGAGTTATATGTTTTAAGGTTTAATTTCTCTTTAAGTAAAACGAATTTCAGGTATTATTAGGATCTTTTTTGGTATGAAAGAAGCCTGTCCCCTAGACCATGTTAGGTGGACTACAACACGTTTTTTTTCCTCACTCTGGAAAAGACAAAAGAGATTCTCCTTTTTGACATTTTTGCTACACTTGTCAAGATTTTAATTTGATAGACAGTAAAAGATGTATAAAAATGTACTCAGAATTGTAGAATCATTTCTATATCAAATCTCCACGTCTCATACTTACTTTAAACAAAAGTTGAAGCATATTGAAAGAAAATCGATCCAATTTAAACATTCTCATATAAATCCTTGATATTACATTTTTTTGGATGCTATTCCTTACGAATAAAAAATATTATCAAAAGTTATTCGAATACAAGGAATTACGAATTTGATTTACATATGCAGAACAAACTTTAGACAGATGTATTGCAAATCATTGTGTTTCTATTATAATCATGAAAAGAATACCATAGTATAAAGCTTTTACTAAAAAGCTCTTATTACAACCTAAAAGCCAAAAGCATACATTACCACAACATACACAGAGACTACAACGGTTTAGTCCCAAAAAGAATGATTCATTTGTTATATACATAAGAACCTGAGCCAAATGGCTACATAGACTTATGGTCCAAGCTGGACCTTGTGAACAACAATGCTGAACCATTTACACACCTAAGTACAAGTAACCTACTGTCTATATAAGTCCCACACACAAGCTTAGAAAGATCGAACATTTCCGGCGGAATTTGCTTTCTAACTTCTCCAATCACACTCCCAGGTGAATCTATATGATCATTCATGTTCATCGTCACTTCGATTTCTCCAGAGACGAGTTTTGCTACAGGAAGACTCGACGGAAACTCCTTGAAGGGCACGACTTTTTTCCATTTCTCGGTTTCAAGCTTCTCGGCTAAACCTTCTTCAGCATCTGGTTCACCCATTGAGAACTTACCAATGTTCTTTTTCTCTTCTTTGAGGTAAAGTCTTTTTCCAGCTATTAGTCTGAATTGAGAGAGCGTTTGTAATTTCCCAGCAGCTCCGATTTTGTTGTGTGGCCAGTCTTTGCTGGTTATGGCAGTGAAGCGTATATCAGAGGTAAAGGAAAGTGAAGTGTTGTTTATGGATTCTGAAGCTCGAGTTATCGTTAAGTGAACGTTGCCTATTAAGGCACGTGTGGAAGGCTGACGCAGAGTTAGACCTATGTGCTTTCCAGTTGAGTATAAAAGACGCCATCTTCCCGGTAAAAGCTCCAACCAACACTGTGTTAAACAAGAGATTAAAACAATTTTGTTTTCACACATAACACACTAGAATAAGCAATACATATATCAAAGCTCAAGAATCATGAGAGGTGGTAATTCATACGTTTGGCTTTGGATAAGGATTTAGCATCTCCATCAGTCCAATGAAGTGGGCAAGTCTTTGGCGCTGTATAAGAATCGTTTCCGGTTAGATGACTGAGCGGGTGAGTAAAGGTTCAAACATTTTAAACCGACAGCAAAATATCTCATATATACACACCTGAGGCATGCGGTAAATGTATTCTTCTGAAATCTTTACTGCGGTTGATCCAAGACCCCATCTGATGATATCCATTGATGGGGCAACACGCCATCTTGGTCCACATAGAAAGGGATGCTTAAGAGCATCCAAGCAACTGCACCAAACCCCAACAGAATTTATAAATGTAGCTTCTGAGTGTTTAGCCTATAGATTGGTAATACTATCGTGCACTAATGTTATGTTACCTTATTCTTTCAGAAGGTCTGGTAGCAATTAACAAAGATAAAAGGTGCCAACCTGCTCCCCAGTTTCTATCAAGTATCTGAGAGAAAAAAAACATTTGCTAAATCTCACATCGAATGAAAGAACTAGTAATAGCACTTAGCTGATTACTTACTTGCACTCCGGTATTTCCAGATTCAGAGTTTGTATTGAGCGTCGTCACAAAAAACTCCCGCAGCGAGGAAGGATCATTCCCCTAGATATATATTTAGAAGAAAATTTAACGAAAATCAACATACAATTCATAACATCAAACTATGTAGCCTAAGTAATAATACCTTTGCCAGGAAAGACTTCAATTTCGCAAAGATTAATGGATCCATCAATTCTTGAAGTACCATTTTTGCCATCATGAATCCAACACATCTTTGATCATGAAAAAGAAATTTAAAATTAAGCCGAGTAATGTCAACAAACAGATATTATAATTACGATCTCTTCTCAAAATACCTCATGTCAAATGCTATCATCATTTGTCGTCTGTCCATGGTACTGTAAGCGTTGCTAGTACTTGGAACATCCCCGTTAAAGTCAGCAGCATTTCCGAGAATCCCTACCTATAGTCGGAAATGAACTCTGATTTTAATTGACAAAACTGAAACATGAATAATAAAACTTCACTACTCAAAGTCTAAACTAACTTTGATATGTCTATCCACAGGGCTAATATGCACATTTTCCAATCTCAGTTCTGTGTGAGCCAGACCATGGCTGTGCAAGTAATTGACCTTCAAGTTTGAACAAACACCAAAAAACATGTTAAGAAGATCACAACGAAAAGTAAGAAATATGCTGCTTGTTCGAAGGACCAAATTACATACTCCGATCAAAATATCCCTCATTAGTGTACGGATTAGTCTTAACTGCCTTGAAACTGCAGGCCCTCCAGTAGTATCATCACCCACCCTTCGAAAGGATTCTTCATCTAATGCAAGAGTAGCTTCTAATGTTGGAATCCAATCAGATTGTTGAAGCCAGTGCCTAATCGAGAAACTTCCATGGCACTACAAGAAGAGATAAAAATTAATGAATGGTAGAAAAATATGATGAAACAGTCTATATGCACCATTTTGAGGCACTTACCCCATGTACAAGGGTAAATGAGTACTGATCATCGCTTAAGTTATTGGTGATATAACCGTGAACTTGCATTGAGTAAGAATGGTAGAGAAGTCTCCGACGAACTAGCTTCTTAAAAACCTGCAAGTAGTAAAAACCCCGGTCAACATTCTGAAGAGATTACAATAAGTAACATAATAGATTAAAAGGGAGGACGAACTTCTATAGCTCTTCTTCCTCGTCTTTGAGCTCGAGTGGTATTCAATTTCCGAAGAACAACTCCTTGGTTAAACAAAGGGCTGTGAAATTGAAGCACCACAGATGAAGCCTCTGAAATTCATCTTGAAATCTTGTAATACATATGAAGTAGAAACTGACCTATCTGGAACCTGAACTATAGCTTCAAACACAAGCTCATCAGCCTGTAAGAAAGTAAAAGTCAATGAGAAGCTAATCCAAAAAAAAGATAGAAAACATTTGACAATCATCAAATTTGGTAATACCCTGCCGCCATGACCAATGCTAACACGATCAAGAATCCTAAAATCAGACCACTTGAACTGCATCACATGTGCTGATTCATCCTCTAATGATACCGAAGGATTATCATCTATCTCCTCCACATTAGATGGTGACTGTCTTAAGGACGATGAACAATGAAATATCACAGATTTAGCACGAAATGATGAACTTCTGAGCTGCCATAGACTATGGTTTCGTTTATAACCAATGCTCGAGTTCCTAACAGAACGAAACACTTGTAAATTCGGCAGATTTGGAGTCGAACAAACACCACAAAGTGCCATCCAACAAAAACCCTCTACATACAAATTCAAAAGTAATCAACTTTTATATCAAATCACTCACAAACAAAGCAAACACAGCTACTTCACATTACTATTAAAGGAAACTCAATTCACCAACACTGATCTTCCAAATAATCCAGAAAGTCATAATCTTTATCTAATTTTAACACAAGAGAATCGAAGAGAGACTACGTGAACAACTTAATGCCGTAAATAGACAATCATTTCATCAATCATTACAACACTCGAATCAAAAGCTTACCAATCAAACAGATAGAGAGATAAAGAGAGATCTTGAGACGAAAGAAGCAACTTCACATTCAAAAGTTTGATTCTTTCCCAAATCAGAAGAAAAACTGAAAGTCGTATATAACGACAGAGAGGCTCGTGATAGTTGCGTGATGAAGTACGCCTGAGGCATCGCGCCTCGAGGTCGACCCACGTCAACCTCTGCCTCTCAAATATCTCATCCCAACTCTCATTGGGCCTTATTGGGCCACTACCTACGTAATGGTCCTTTTATGGGCTTCATCTGTCTCCAGTTTTGAGTTACGTGACGTAATAAACCGAAGCACTGCTTTACTAAACCGGACGAAAGCGATAACGTTAGGGGATCAGGGCATAAACCGTAATAATACCCACGATCACTGGTTAATATGGTCATTAGCTAATAAAAACTCTCATTGGGCATTACTAGGCCAATAACTTCTTAATGGGCCTTTATTGGGCTCCAGCTGTTTCCAGTTTTTGAGTCGCGGCGTGACGTGGCACGACGCTAGCGAGAAATAACCGAACCACTACTTTCCCAAAAACCGGACGAAAGCAAAATCCGATCTGATAACGTGCGTGGCAAAAAACTGTAATAAAACCCACGATTAAAGGATAAGATAGTCATTAAACAAATAATCCCTTAGTCTTCCTCTTGTCTGAAAAAAAACAGTTTCTCGTTTTCTTCAACATTGAAAGGGCATTAAGCCTCCTCTCTCTCTCTCTCTATCTTCTCTATATCTCCCGCTCCGTGGTTCTTTTGTAATTTTCTCCAATTAAATCTCGCCGCCGGCTTTCAAATCGCCGGCGATCTAGATTCTTCCGCCGCCGTGAGAGTCTTTTTTTAATCTTTAAGTCCGCTGTAAGATTCAATCAAACCAAAGTCCCTAAAAACCTCAATCTCGATTTAGGGTTTGAAAATTCGATATTTTTGGGGGGTTTTGCGATTGTTAGAGATTGTGGAAGATGCCAAGGAGTACGAGGCATAAATCGAGTAAGCATAAAGATGCGACGAAGGAGTATTCCGATTCGGAGAAAGAGACGAGTTTGAAGGAGAAGAAGAGTAAAGAGGAGAGTAGTACTACTGTTAGGGTTTCGAAGGAATCTGGTTCTGGTGATAAGAGAAAAGAGTATTATGATTCTGTTAATGGTGAGTATTATGAGGAGTATACTTCTTCTTCGTCGAAGCGTAGGAAAGGGAAGAGTGGTGAGAGTGGTAGTGATAGGTGGAATGGTAAAGATGATGATAAAGGTGAGAGTTCGAAGAAGACGAAGGTTTCGAGTGAGAAGAGTAGGAAGAGAGATGAGGGAGATGGTGAGGAGACGAAGAAGAGTAGTGGTAAAAGTGATGGGAAGCATAGAGAGTCTAGTAGAAGGGAGAGTAAAGATGTTGATAAGGAGAAAGATAGGAAGTATAAAGAAGGGAAAAGTGACAAGTTTTATGATGGTGATGATCATCATAAGTCCAAAGCTGGTTCTGATAAAACTGGTAAGATATCTTGATCTGATATCAAATGGTTGATTTGTAGGAACCTGAAAATGGATACATTGCCTTTAGTTAGTGTTGTTTTGAAAGACTGTTCCTTTGGTTCAGAGTTCTTACTAGAATATGAACTTAGATGCCGATTTAGCGTCTTTACTTGTTGTTATGTTCTATTCTACTGCCTTTTCTAAGATTAATGGAGGTAGTGTTGCTTTACTTGCTGTTATGTTGGAGGCTGTGTTTAACTGGTTAACATAGGTGTATTTTGATGAAAGATTTCTCACATTTAGTTGGATAGTCTAGAAAACTGCAAAGGGTCTTATGCTAATTATTCTCTTACTTTTGAATTCAGAATCAAAAGCTCAGGATCATGCAAGGAGTCCAGGTACAGAAAATTATACTGAGAAGCGATCAAGGCGTAAGAGGGATGATCATGGTACTGGAGACAAGCATCACGATAACAGTGATGACGTTGGTGACAGGGTTCTCACTTCTGGAGATGACTACATTAAAGATGGAAAGCATAAGGGGGAGAAAAGCAGAGATAAATATCGGGAAGACAAAGAAGAAGAAGACATCAAACAGAAAGGTGACAAGCAGAGAGATGACCGACCTACTAAAGAACATCTGAGGTCTGATGAAAAGCTCACTCGAGATGAGAGTAAAAAGAAATCTAAATTTCAGGATAATGACCATGGTCATGAGCCTGACAGTGAACTTGATGGATATCATGAACGTGAACGCAATCGGGACTATGATAGAGAAAGTGACCGAAATGAACGGGACCGCGAAAGAACTAGGGATCGTGATCGTGATTATGAGCGAGATAGGGACCGTGATCGAGATAGGGATCGGGAACGTGATCGCGATCGACGGGATTATGAGCATGATCGTTACCATGACCGGGATTGGGACCGTGATAGGAGTAGAGATCGTGACCGGGATCATGAGAGGGACAGGACTCATGACAGAGAAAAAGATCGTAGTCGTGACTATTATCATGATGGGAAACGGAGTAAAAGCGACCGTGAAAGGGATAATGATCGTGATGTGTCGCGTCTAGATGATCAAAGTGGTCGGTATAAGGATAGGAGGGACGGTAGGAGGTCTCCAGATTATCAGGATTATCAGGACGTAATCACGGGCTCAAGGAGTAGCAGAGTAGAGCCTGATGGTGATATGACAAGACCAGAGCGTCAACTTTCCAGTTCAGTGGTTCAAGAAGAAAATGGGTATGATTTTTCTTTAAGCAGTTTAGTGTAGTGGTTGGTGCTCTTTGTACTTGGAAACGTTTTGTGTGCTGTCTTTGGAATTTAATGTTTTTAGTTGTGGACTATTTTATTCTAATGGAGATTTGGGCTGCTGCCTGGATTTCAGATTTTATATTTTGTGGTAAGCTTTTGAAGAATATTGATCAATATTTTGTTGTGGTGAAACAGGAATGCCTCAGATCAGATAACTAAAGGGGCTTCTTCAAGGGAGGTGGCTGAGTTGTCTGGAGGATCAGAGAGAGGAACAAGACAAAAAGTTTCTGAGAAAACAGCAAATATGGAAGATGGTGTTTTGGGCGAGTTTCCGGCTGAAAGGTCTTTTGCCGCAAAAGCTTCACCCCGACCAATGGTTGAAAGATCTCCCTCTTCAACTAGTCTTGAGCGGAGGTACAACAATCGTGGTGGTGCAAGACGGAGTATTGAGGTTGAAGAAACAGGTCATAGGAACAACGCTAGGGATTATTCAGCAACGGAGGAGGAAAGGCATCTGGTAGATGAGACGTCCCAGGCAGAATTATCCTTTAACAATAAAGCCAACCAGAACAATTCTTCTTTCCCTCCACGACCTGAATCTAGGAGTGGCGTTAGTAGCCCTAGAGTGGGCCCTCGAGAAGAGGATAACAGGGTCAATACTGGTGGACGCTATAAGAGAGGCGGTGTTGATGCGATGATGGGAAGAGGGCAAAGTAATATGTGGAGAGGTGTCCCAAGCTGGCCATCTCCACTCTCCAATGGATATTTTCCATTTCAACACGTTCCACCTCATGGAGCTTTCCAAACTATGATGCCACAATTCCCATCTCCAGCTCTCTTTGGGGTGAGACCTTCAATGGAAATGAACCATCAGGGAATCTCTTACCATATACCCGATGCTGAGAGGTTCTCTGGTCACATGCGTCCACTTGGGTGGCAGAATATGATGGACAGTTCAGGCGCTTCTCACATGCATGGTTTTTTTGGGGATATGAGTAATAGTGTTAGGGATGAATCAAACATGTATGGGGGATCTGAATGGGACCAAAACAGGCGGATGAATGGCCGGGGCTGGGAATCTGGTGCAGATGAATGGAAAAGTCGAAATGGAGATGCGAGCATGGAAGTCTCATCAATGTCTGTTAAAGATGATAACTCAGCTCAGGTTGCTGATGATGAGTCTCTTGGCGGCCAAACAAGCCACTCTGATAATAACAGGGCAAAAAGCGTTGAAGCTGGGTCGAATCTAACATCTCCAGCAAAAGAACTGCATGCAAGTTCTCCTAAAACGATGGAGGAAGTTGCAGCTGACGATCCTGTTTCAGAAACAATTGATAACACTGAACGTTACTGCCGGCATTATCTCTCAAAGCTTGATGTATCGGCAGGACTTGCTGATGCCGAGCTGCGTAAATGCATTAGTTTATTGATAGGCGAAGAGCATCTAGCAATGGATGACGGGACTGCTGTGTTTGTAAATCTCAAGGTAAAATTCTCTATCCTCAGACATAGAAATCAATCATTCTATTTGTGTGCAACTTTGAGACCCTTTTCTCATATCTCTCTATATTCTTTTAATTACAGGAAGGTGGAAAGAGAGTGACCAAAAGCAACAGTAATTCCTTGAAGGCTCTTTCATTGTTTCCATCTCAAAACAGTTCAGTGTTTCAGGTACTGCACTAAGACAAGGAAAATAAGATTCTGGTAGTAGCTCCTGGCAATTCGAGACTTATGTCAATACAATAACCTGAGCTTCCCACTTGCAGATTGCTATGGATTTCTACAAGGAGCAAAGATTTGAAATAAAGGGTCTTCCAAATGTCAAAAATCACGAGGCTCCTCAAGTGCCTCCTTCCAACTTGGTTAAAGTTGAAAACAATGATGATCTGAATGATGCAAGGAATGGAAATAGTTCAATTGAGGCAACAGATATGAAAATTGCGGATGTATCAGATTCAGACACATCCCAAAAGGAACTGCAAAAAGTGTCGTCAAATGCTGGTGCCAAAATGGAGACAGAAACACGAGATGAAGGATCTTCGTCTCCCAATCCAGACAATTCACCTGAGGCTCTAAATGCTGTGTCGTCAGATCACATTGAAGGTTCTGAGGAAGCTATGGCTTCAGATCACATTGAAGGTTCTGAGGAAGCTGTGGCTTTAGACCACATTGAAGGTGATGAGCAAGAGGCTAAGCTAGATGATGGAGCTGGTGTAGACCAAACAATGGAGACAGCTCCTGAGCATGATGGTGTTCCAGAAGGTGATGCAGTTACCTTGACAGTAGCACCACCGACTCTCGAGGCTATGGATGTTGATGAGCGGAAAGATTTATCTGAAGATGAGAACATGGAAGAAGCAGAAGAGAAGAAGGGAGCTAATGATGGTGAGGAAGCTGAAGCTGATGATGGTGATGGAGATGGAAGTGTAGTTGTTGGGGATGTATCTCCGAAGGTAACCGAACCATTAGTTCATGAATCTGATGAGTCAGTAATAAGTCGGATACATCATTCACCCCAAAGTACACATTAAGACATTTCTATAATTCCATTTCATTTCTGTTTTGTTTTTTTTCTTTCTAAATCATTTTACTTCCAATGCATTTTTTTCTCTTTCTCAAAATCCATTGCTTCATATTCTTCTCATGTTCCTTTTGTGCCATCTTCACTCATTTCGTACCGAAAGAAATAATAAAAGAAAATAAACATTATAGAAACCAAAAATGATTTGCATTGTCTTTCTTTTTTGCTTTTCTGATCTTTTGAGTAATTTGAAACCCGAAAATGGATAAGGTCTGAAAATTAGCTATACAGAAATGCTAAATGTGAAAAAGGGCTTAGCTACAACTAGTCCTATTACCTACAAAATAAACGCCTTGGAGCTTTGAAGAAGTGTCTTATTCAGAAGTTTCATCAGCTTTAAACTCCATAAGCTTCCTATTCAAGTGTGGAGAGCAACGGGTTCTTGAGTTAGTAGTCATCGAGGACAAAACGATACTCGGCTTCTTCTTCTTCTTATGTGTAAGATCATCTACATAAAACTCTCTAATTCATGAATTTCCTGCAGTTGGGGGATTTACATAGACACGGCACCTTGAATTCATCAGGTTCATCTGGATCAAACAAGTAATCGTATCTGCAAAAACACACACAGCCATGTCATATTCAGTGAATCAAAGGGTGATACTTGAATTATGTTCAAGAGAGTGATGTGTATACGTTAACTCCTCGCAGGAAGCTACAGTGGTCTTGGCAATCAGAACAATCCGACTTTCGTCATCTCCTACACTCATAATCCTTGCATAGCAATTTGGCATACACTGCATCACACAACACACCATTTAGGTATAGGACTCAAGACTCTAATCTGTTGGTAATCACTCAACTTATTTATATACTTGATGGGTTGCTTACCGAATGGTTTATTAGTCGAGCAATATTCCCTTTCTCTGTCGCATCCACCACTACTTCCTCACTGATCTTAAACAGCTGCAACAAATTTAAAACAATAAAGTTTTAGAACTCTATGCACACATGTTAAGACTGCCACAAGGGATATATCGCTTTCAACTCACGTAGCAATCCTTCCCTTCTCTTCGATATCTTGCTTCCCTTAAGTCTGCAATGATTCCTCTCACTTGTTCCCCACGGTATTCAAGAACCTGGAAAGAAATTACATTTCAATATTCGTCAACACAACAGAGGAAATGCCGTAGATTTTCTTTCTTGGAAGAAGTATGTTCTGATGGCTCTGCTTACCATTTCTCCTTCTTGAATATTTCTTCTCGCAAAAAGGCCCCATCCATGTATACCAGATCGACCAAAGCAGACCCGTTCCATTTCTGTCCTCTGTCACAACACATGAAACTTGTCAGATGTTATTACAACAAGATACAACTATATAGTACAGTCTCCTTCAGATATGCGAGGAATGCTTACCTGCAAGTGGTGAAGCCGTTCCCTGAACGAGGAAAATGATTTGGGTTCTTCTGCCACATGCTACAAATTATATTCAACAAAATGACTCAGTCCCAAGTTGCCTATTCCAGGTGCATTATGCATATTGGCACTACAGAAAGATTATTTTTTACCCTGAATGCGTTCAAAGTTTGGATCGCTGCGGATGGATGATGACGTAGTCCTCCTGTGTAGTGAGGAATACCTTCTTCTTTCGTCCTCTAAAAATCACAAACACCCACATAATGGATCAGTCTTCTAAGCAAAAAAGGATTTAAACCTATGCATACAGAGTTTGTGAAAATTCAACAAAGATACCTTCTTGCTATTAACCGTTCTTTTATATAGTCGACAACGAGCAGAAGAAAATGGATCAATTGGTATGGTATCCTCTGCGGCAGACTCTTCAATTTCTTCTCTGTTTGCTAAAATAAGCCTCGTACCAGATTTCTTTTTATTTTGAACAAGACTTTTCGCAGAAAAGACCCCTGAAGGCGTCTGTATAATTAACACAGTATCTGGATTCGGAGCCCTACACCAAAAACAACAGAGAACAAATTCATTACCCAAAATCAGATGGAAATGATTTTGCAAACAAGGTTTTGAGAACATTTACCTGTGATAAGAACAATACGACACCATCTTTGTTATCTGTCGACCATTTTTCTCCAAGCAGTGCAACTACATTCGAAAAATGCATATGTTACCAAATGTTACAGCTCTTTGATTTAGTACTGGTCAAATGAAGAACTTATTATGGAACGGGATAAATCAGAAATAATATGACTTACCTCCATTCTATACCCAGCTCGGGAAGCACACATGGCATGATAATACGTAGAGCACTTGCAACACTGAGTGCATGAGCCATGTATTTGCTTGCATATTACACAAATCTGGAATATATCAAAAACAGGATAAGGTTTCTGGCTTTTTAGTTTTGCACATAGTGAAACTTCCCAAAAGGTTAGAAACAAGTAACTGCAGGAGCTAATCTTATTATCACGATAGGCCGAATATGATATCCAGGAATCAGGTATGTACCTTCACAAAATTACTTGATGGAATACTCAAAATCCCCAAAGCTGGTTCCATTTTTTCTTCACTTGCAAAACATACTTCAGGCTGAAACCAAGCACATGTCACGTGAACCCACAGTGTCTCCACATCAGTTGGCTTTAATGCACCTCCTATTTATCAGTACACAAAAATTGGCAAATTTAGTTGATGGGCAACAATGCAAAATTTCTCGGTAAAACTATAAGATCTGAGGGGAAAGGATAGCTAATAAGCTCTAGGTGCCACAAGAAAAATCAATCACTACGGTGAAGAACACTTTTTACTGACTGCAGTAGTTGTTAATAAAATAAGACAAGACTATGTTAAATATGCTTCACCAAATAAGAAACACAACAAAAGACATACCTTTTACAGGACAGAGGCAACACTCTCGTTTGATCTCAGGTGTCTCGCAGGCTTTGCAGACCCATGATGTGAAGTCACGAACGTTTCTCGTCCCATAGCATTCCTGATGAACTGCTATTTGACATCTGAGGAGAAAAGGAACAGAAGACTTAAAATTCAATGATACCAAATATGCTTCACAAGTCAGATATTTTCTCGTTTTTTTTTTCTGAATAATAATAGCAAGAAACTTCAATATAATAAGAACTGTCTGGTGATCCAAAGATTGAAGATAATCGAAACATCAAATCAAGCTATCACAAAGGTTTACTCTATGACGAAATAATGCTTTTCAATCAGAATCTTAGATTTGTCAAAAAGTTTAAGAGAAACTACACAGTTTAGAACATCACCTGTTGCAGATAATGATCTTGTTGTAGTCCCAATCTTCCACCCATCTGCAAACTGCACATCGCTCGGTTGTCCATTTCACGTTGACCGGCTCATACTTTTCTGCCAATAATGAAAAAAAACACTCCAGTATAAGCAGCGCAAAACGCAGCAGAAAGTTTTGGATAAGTTCTGAGATCCGAATTGCTTAATACCTCTAAGAAAGGAAAGTAACCTTTGCTTTCTCTGCTTTATAGAAGGTCGTTTAGGAGGTTTTGCTGCAGTAGCATTTGCGTGGAACTCTGCTAATTTCATCATCTACAGTGTCAAGGACCATTCAAATTTTTGTAACTGATGGGAGAAATTTATAAGAATGAGATCATATTCCTAAAGAGGAAACAAGAAAATTTGTACAAACCCATTCTTCTAGAGGCAGCTTGGAGCTTTTAACTTTAACACTAGTTCTCCAATTTTTTGCTTTTGAACCAGTATGCCTCTCCCATTCACTAAGTGCTTTCCTTTCAGGTCCACAAGATCCACACTTACATACGACTCTGTAGATAAACCAAACGAAGTAAGAAAACTCTATCAATCAATCAAAAAGGTCTTTGCTTTGGCCAGTTCTAGAGTAATTAGTAGGCAGGAAAAGTTAAGACAATGTGAAATAGTGATCACATGGTGACAGCTTACAAATGAAGGCTTGGAAAATATATGCCTTCAACTCCAGAGCATACAACAATAACTTTATCAGGAAGCACCATCGGGGCATTGTTTTTGCCAAGTCTATAAGAAAACTCTCAAATTTAGAATTTGATATTCACAATTCAATTGTTAGTAAGAATAAACAATAACAGTTGGAGGAAAGAAAATCTACTTGGATTTTGAGTCTGGTTTTTCTGAATCTGATAGCTCAAAATCAAATTTTGTTCTGCATGTGGGACAATAGTAATCTGTTTCCCCCAAATCCTTCAGATAACAAATGAAATTGATCTCAATACATGAAAGTAATTGGGAATGATAAATTTGACAAAGAGCAACATGAACATGTACCTTAAAATGCTTATGTGATATTTGATCACACGCTGAGTGAATCCAGACTTTACACCCATCACAACGCACCTGATTCACAATACGTAATCAAACGGTAAAATTGTCAGAACACATTAGCTGATTCTACACTACAAATATATAACATAAATTGTATGTCTTTTTACCCAGCTCTGACTATCCAAATGATTCCATATCCTCTTGCATATCCCACAAACGTGTTTCGGTTTTGTCAGCTGCAATGATAAAATTAGTTGACTTCGTCGAATTGAAACTGAACCAGAAGGAGCATAGCAAAAACTTAACTTACCTTTGAACAAGGTTGACACAATAATTGATCTCCGGGAATCAGAGCTTTCATTTTCTGTGCCATCTTAAAAGAAAGGACCATTCCACATCCTACACAGGCTCTTGGATTTCTGTATTTCTTCATGTCCTGAAAATATATAAACTTAGATTCTATAATTATAAAGGAATAGACTGTACACATGCTCGAAAAGGAAACCCCAAGCAAAGAGAAACTTGCCTGGCTTGGAGCAACGTGATCAAGATATTGGCTCGAGCCTGCAGCTTCTTCAACCCATCTGTAGACAGAATCATCAAAAGTCTGGTTACCAGCGGCCATGTGAATATCCTGCATCAGCTTTTCTGTAAACCCTTGGTCTGCCAAAAGAGCTTCTTCAAGTGCCATCTGAAAATCCCTAGGGTTGCATCCACGCAGTTCAGACTGTTCTTGTAACCTAAATAACAACAAACCATTAAGCAAAACATCCACATATAAATCAAAAACAATTATTCCGTAAGACTCTACGATCGACTCACCTCTCTACATAATCCACAAATGGGAAAATCATCCCTCTCCTAACCCATGCATAATCCTGCTTACGTAATCAAGTTAGCTACAGTCAATACTCCAACAAACAGCTTTCAGAATCACACAAGAACACAATTTTACAAACATACCCTTTCATTCTCTGTCCCAGAGTGACCAAAGAACATAACACAAGCTGCATCAGGTATACAAGAACGCAAAACAAGCTCAGGCGCTTGCGTCATTGGATCAATAACAATAGCCGGCCAAAACGGCTCATTCCTCCCGGATTTACCCCAAACCAAATCACCAGAATAAAAATCCTCTGGCCCATAAACACCTTCTTTCTTAGGACGAGGCTCATCATCTACATAACGCTGCTTCTTCATCTCAAAGCTATTACCATATCTAACAATCTCTTCACATTTATCCTCATCATCTATCTCTCCACACAATGCACTACTACTACTATACTTATAGTTCCTAGGAGTAAATTTAGTTTCCTGTTGCTTAATCTTCAAACTATGATTACTACTAACTTTGACTTTCTCCTTCCTGCATGCTTCTTCTTCAATCTCTTCCTCGCGTTCTTCGCCACTACTTTTATTATCTTTCCTCCAATTCTCGATAACCGAGTCATTAAACCGTGAAGGAAGCACCTGAACTCTTCCTCTAGATGTCTTCACAAGCGGTGGCCGTGAAACTAATCTCGTTGACTTTATCTCCTCCTCCTCCTCTTCTTCCTCCACCACCTCAACTTTAGGAGAACACGAAACTTGCTTACACAAAGAAACAGAGAATCCATTCTTACCAGGAACAATCCCAGCACCAATCTCTCCAAGAAGATTAAGAGGGTAATAGTAATCACCACCACTACCACCACCATTGAGGTTGACCTTTCTCTTCTTCCGAACTATATCATCTTCTTCATTAGTCGAATTACATCGTTTCAAAGTTTTCAACTTTCGTTTGATTATCATATCGAATTACCAAATCCAACTACAAAAACGAACCTTTTTCAAATTCCACAAACCCTAATCGTTCCCCAATTCTCGAAAAAAGTTCCACGAACATAAAACCAGATGATCCTCCGTTGGGTTTGACCCACTATCGAAGTGGTAGAATTGTAGAAGAAAGTTTCGTTCTTTTGGAAAAAAATTTACCCAAAAACAGAAAAGAACAGAGACAGAGAGATCTGTTTCGGACAAATCCTTACTTTTATGTTTTGTTATCGCTCTCTCTGTTTTAAATTATAAGAAACCCAGAAAAATAAAAACACAATGCGTACTTTGTTTTTCGATTTGGATAAGGAAAAAAAAAAACAGAAAGCTGAATTTTGTTTAATCCGAAAGACGATTTTTTTTTTTTTTTTTTGGTTGCTTCGGTGAACGGAATTTTTAGAGAGAGAGAGAGAGCGTGACAGAGAGTAGTATTAAGAGAGAGAGAAGAACGACGATGAGAAGTGAGAGAGAAGGAAAATGAAATTAAAAAAGATTGGTTTCGTTATCGGACGTGTGCACATTACCGGAGAATTGGCTAACTTGCGCCAATGTTTTTCTTCCTTCTTCGTTTTCTTATTGTCTTCTGGTTTTGTACCGTTTAGACAAATTCTCTTCATGTTTTTTTTTGTTTCGTTCAAGTTCAAAATCAAACTGTGTTTCTGTTATTTTGAAGGTAATAATAAAGCTCCAAGAACCATGGAACTGGAAAGTTAGTTACATGGTACGATTACGACACTGTACACGCGAGCTGTTTTGTGTTTCTTATTTATTTCATTCACTTGATTTTAAAGTTAATTCTCGTTTTCTTAATATAATTGTGAAAAGAAGTCAACTTTTTTTTGGTAGGCACAGATTCATTTTTTGTTTTTCGTTGGAAGTCCTTGACTTGATTAAAAGAACTTCTGGGATTTGAATCTGAGAGAGAAATAAAATGTAATACAATCGAATCAATTCCGTACAAAGAAAACGTAAGAGTGGTTTGAAAGCACCAAAAGAATGCCTTTTTTGAAAGGTGAAATTGATGTGTCAATGTGTTCACTGCAATTGTTATCTAATAAATCAAGTAAAAGTACTCAAAAACAGTTACACGAAAAATATTGCTAAAAGTGGTTATCGAACAAGAAACATGTGCAACTTGTTAATAAAACAAGAAGAAGATGAACTATGAGTAGAGAAGAAATTTGAGCAAAGACAAACATTTTCCATTCATCTTCCACACACATACATGAAAGATGAAACTCTCTTTTGTAGAATTTGACATCAATGGTGTTTTACTAATAGAAATTTCATAATCTCAGTAATTATCGAGGTTTACGGAACTTCAAACCGGGTGTTAGTATCATTTAGTGATCTTTCGACCCGGGGTCGGGTGCTATCATTTGTCCATACCTTCGAGCTGAGGGGATCATAAGAAGATCGAAGTTCGAGAGACGCGTATTGTTACCGTAAGGCAGCATTTTTTGGTAAATTCATCTGTATAGGACCGAACTGGTTACTCTAAGGATGAATGTCGAGAAACGGGTTTGATCAGAAGCTAGGATAGCACAATTCTTTACTTGGTGAATGTATTGCCTTCGTTCTACATGACGTCCTATGGTTGGCTACATAGCCAATCATAGAAACAAAATCATTAGGGACAAACCAGCAATGATATGACATGACATGATATTTCAGCATCCAAATACTTTTATTGATTGCTAGCGTTAACATTGAGAACTATTAGTATAGCGTCAAAAAGATGAAAAATGTAAAATGAAAATACAATATGTGAAACCTGTCAAAGAAGATTGAAATCTAACTTGTTGCAATGCTTACAAGCAAAGAAACATCACATGATTTATAAAAATATGTAGAATTATAGATTATGTATATACATCTCTCACCCACTGATACATTACTTCTTTAAACTACAATAATACAAACTTTCTTTAGCTACAATTTCTTTACTTAAAGCTTATTTAGAGAAACCCTTTATATACAAAAAACTAATTGGATGCTTATAAGATTTTAAAGTTTATACATAGATATATAAAACAAAACTAGTTTCTAATGAGATGGGCTTTATCTCCTTATTCTTCATGTTTCTTCCTTTTGCTTAGTCTCCTTCCTTTGAGCCCTTTTCTTGAACCATTCTATTTCCTCTCCTCTGTTTTCGCAAACCTTCCTCGGACTCTCGGTTGGCTATCTGCAAGAGCTTTCCTGCAAGCATACTGAAACCAAACCAAACAACATTTAGAGGATCTTCAAGTGCTTGTTTTTGAGCTAAAATGACTTCAAGTGTTTTGCTTGTATACCTTAATCTTACGCCCGAAATTTCGCCTGCTCTTCTTGTTCTTGTATCGAGAAAGCTTCTCACGGCGATCTTCTGAAGTGCAGCTCACAATAATCCTATCTAGTGGAGATTGAACAAGACCTGCCCCAAGTTTCTGCTTATCAAAAACAAAAGAGACTCAAATCAACAATCATATTCATATCAAGAGTCTAGAAAGGATACAACTTATTCAAATTCTTGATGATTTAGCTAACAAAGTTTCACATCAATGTTTTGCCAAACCTGTATGTCGCCTTCACTAAAGGCTCTTCGCATTCCATAACCAAAATCGAAATCAGGAAAATTCTGAATCATTACAGTCTCTTGTTGTGCATGTGACCAATCCATAGAGCTCAAATTCCCCGAGCTAACACTCTTTTGCATATCCTGGTTCTCATTGATTGTCGTCACAACAGAGATGTTCTTGATGTCTAAAACATCAGAGAATGGAGACTCCATAGCTGATTTCATCATAAGATCTTGCTCACATTCATAAAAAGCTTTGTCAAGAAGCTGTTGACCACTCTGCAATGAACCAAGATCAGGAAGCTCACAAAGACCTTGTGAAGTGTCTTCACCACAAGAGATCATAGTCAAAGCAGCAGAGAGTGGATCAACGGTTAAGATTGGTTCTTCAAGAATTGGATCAGGAGCTCTAAAAAGATCACTTTCTTCTCCAATATCATACTCAGATATGTTTGATGACTCAACAAAAGTGTTGTTCTGCAAAAAAAAGGACAATCATAAGTAACATCGAATCAGTGACCACACAAGACAGAACATAGTTAGAGACATTCAGACAGTGAAACATAGATCTTTTTGTTGAGTGGATTCGTTCAAAAAGGGTAAGAGAAAAAAGAATCTTCTTCTTTCTTTAGTGGAGTATTGATTTTTGAGAAGAAAGAGCCAATTAAATAACACAAAACCAATTCTATAGTTTTATAAATCAGAACAGAACAAGTCTTGAAGAACACGGAATCTCATGTGAAAAAGGAGCAAATTCCCATTATCAAAATCAAAACCCACAAACAAAAAAGAGAGACTTTCTTTGGTGTCCCAAGAAAACTCCTTTTTTCAATGGAAAAGAAAATTTTGGCTTTTTGCAGCAGAAAAAAGATTCCGTTTTTATTCCTTTGAAAAAACCTAATTTTTTCTTACTCAACTTTCTCAGCAGCCAAAAACACATTTTGCTCATGTCAGCGGAACCAAAATATCTCATCAAGTGGCTACAAAAATTTCACCAGAAAAAAAAAAGTTAGCTACTTAACACTTAAACACCACAAAAACCACTTCACTAGTGGACAAATTTTAACTTCGTAAACCAAGAAAAAGAGGAACAAAGAAGACTAGTTACATCAAAAGACAAAAAAAAAACCTATCAGAATCTTTAACCAAAACAAAGTGTTTAAAAATTGAAAACCAATCTCAAGTAAAGAAAAAGAAGAAAGATCTGTAATCAAATGTAATGAATTGAAAAAAACAGAATTGAAAGAAAAGTGAGACCATTTCATCGGAGAGTTTGTATGATTTGAAGAGGTCTTCGAATTGTTGAATATCTGGGGGACAGTTTTGCATGTAACGGAGCATTAATCCAGAATCTTGATACATTTTGAGTTCTTGGTCTTTGTGAGAGAAATTCTTGGAAGTATGAGATGGTTTTTAGAGAAGAAGAGAACATAAAAGAAAGCAAAAACAGAGGCCAAGTTGGGATTTTGAGAGGAAAACCCTGAAGGAAAAAGTTTGGTACTTGGCTCTCCTCTTGCCTTTTTATGAAAGAGAGAGAGAGAGAGCTCTTTAACAATTTCTTTTTGTTTAGTTGGGGGTACTGTGGACACGATAGAGTAAAAAGCCCATAAAGCCATTACTATTATTTAATCTAAAAAGATTTTTTTCTCAACATAATAATAGAGAAATTGTCTTTTGTTGTGTATATATTCAATAGTTTATTTTTTCATATTTATATATGTTGCACCGACTAAAACTTTAGCATAATGGTTTGTGCTAATCTTGTAAATGTATCGATTTCAAATTTACATGTTTGGAAAACGAAATGTTAAAAATTTATCAAAACATTCAAATATTTTAATTTTGGCTAAATTGGTTAAATTATCAGTGAACTTTAAAACTCCAAAAAAAATAAAGTCCTACAAGATATTTTTTTTTTTTAATTTTGAATATTTATAAATGGCTAGAAGTGGTAAAATTACAATAAAAACGAGAATACGGGAAAAACAAAATTCCAATTAATCTCTGATTGGCTTACTAGGTATTACACCATGTTTAAATGCCAGATTACTGCCTAACTAATTTTAGAAATTTGAACATTAGTTGTGCTTAGCTTTTTTCCATCTTTTCATCAAGAATAATCGTTTTGGTATTGTTTTTGCATTGCTTACAACTATTAATATTCTGTTCGCACATAAATTAGGAATCACTTTGATTATGAAATTTGCAAGGTGTTTCTAGCAACTAATTATGGTTATTCACAAGGGATTAAGAACCAAGATATAAGACAGTTAAATTTTTTTTTTTTTTTTTTTTTGTCAAGGATATAAGACAGTTAAATTTGTATCAAAAGTTTGATATTTTGTTTGATCTTATTTGAGTTTTGAGTTAATTATTTTTATATGTAAGCATGCAATTAAAACAGGTTCATGAGCATGACGACTTGCAAGGAAAATCCATTAAACTGTTCTTGACTATTTTTGTATTTTATTTTATCACATGTCTTTTTATATATTCCATTGTTTCAATCATATGGTTCTTTTCTTTTTAGCAAAAACACTATTCCAACTGTACATATTACACGCTTACGTATTTCCTTTGCCAACAACATAAACTTTTGAAGTTTTTAAGAATTTTACTCAATGAAAATGACCCTGGTGTACAAAATAGGGTTTTAATATTGACAAAAACAGATTAAAACAAAAGAAAAAAAAAAACATTTCTTGAATTAAGATTTTAAGAGTTGACAAAAAAATGTATGATGACATGATCCATTGTCAAATATATAGCTGCAAATATTATCTCCTTACTTAAGTCCATTCTTTCCTATAAATTTAAATTTAATCCCAAAGTTCTTGACGTTAGATATTCTTACAATTACATCATTTCAAGAATCTAATTCAATCTAGATACAATACACCATAGTGATAAAAAGACAAAAAAAAAAAATGATAATAAACCATATGAGATTGGGATAGATAAGAACTGCCAAGTTGAAATTAACATTAAAACAAGAGACTGATGTTGATTAGGTTAGGATTTTGTCAATATTTGTTTTTCTTTTATTTTGGGATTATTAGACTTTAAAAAGATCGTTTGCTTTTGTAAACTAACTTACTAAGCAATAAGAGAGGATTATTAAAAGAGTTAATCCATTAACTAATATATTATGGTGGTACGGCTGCAACATGTAGTAGCTGACTGTTACCACAAAGCACATGTTCGTGTGGCTCCTACATGGCTCTGTTCCTCTGCCACTTCCTCATTTTACTTTCCACTCTCAAATAAACAATAAAATATTATTGAAAAAGTTAATAATTTTAGATGTAATTTTAAAATGTGCGAAAAATTGAAAAATCGTTTTAACTTTTATCATTTAACATGAAATTTTATGAATAGTATCACTTCATCGAATTGCGTTTCAGAAGTGAGAAGTGATATATCATTCAAATCTTTTTGATATAAGTATAACAATTTTGTGATCCGTTGTAGGTTCTGACTAATAATATTTAATTATTTCTGATTAAGAACGTATGGAGATAAGAAATTGGCAAAAAAAAGAAAAGAAAAAAGTACTAAATTTTTATTTTATAACCAATTGAAAGTGAGTTAATTCATTATATTAAATTCTTTGCGCTTTTCGAAATAAGGTTCCTACTGAATATAAATGCAAATGCATCCGTTCTACCTCATTAATTTGTGAAAGAAATACATTGATTTCGTGGTTTAAATTAATCAAATATTAGTGAACATAAGATAGATTCGGACTATATATAGGAATAAAAATGATTTATAATTATATACTCCTTTGGGTCTCTATCATATTCGAATCAAAGATAACTTTTTTTTAGCACAATAACACACTGATGATAAAAGACGACAGAGATATTTTTGTCTTTGTTTACTTATTTCCAGATGAAGACACAATTTCTTTTGTTGTTCTTTCGTCACGATCTTATTCATGGCAACCAAATGTGATGATAATTCACAATCAAATCACTTAATAATATACTTATATGTGAAATTTAAAGAATAAATATAACTTTAACATAAATTTATATGAATATATGATTGTAGGTGGGTATTACAGCTCTAAGCTAATTAAGCTGAAGAGATTAGAAAATGATATATTTATAAACATTATTGCTCCACTACGGAATATGGATTTCATTCATCTATTTTTTTTATTTTTTTTTCATTCATCTGTGTTAGTCATTCAAGAATTAGAATTCGGATTGTTACGTAATAATTTGGTGGTATACATAAATTGGATTCGAATTGAGAAAATCACATTTAAATCGTAATGTTAAACGCAATTTAGGTGTGTGCATGTTTGTGCATGTGTTGAGGTTTCCACACGCATACACGTTCAAGGTTCTGGGTTCGTACAATACTACGGTATATTATTACTTACGAAACCATGATCTAATTATCGACTGTAAATAATTAAAACACTCAAATACCAAAAACCTAAAATGACTGATAAAATGTCGACCAACTTCTTCATTTTTATTTTTTTTGCTAAAAATGTAAATATTTTATTAAAAAATGAAAAAAGTTATGATATACAATAAGTAAACTATCAATTTTAATTTCATGGCCAAAAAAATAATAATAAAAATATAAAAATAAAGAACAATCAATCCATAGACGTCAACAAAAAAATGCTTTTTCGAAATCAATAAAATAATAAACAATTCTAAATATTATCTTATACTCCCTCTGTCCCATAAAGATAAATTTTCTAGGAAAAATATTTGTCCTACAAAGATAGAAGTTTTATATTTCCAATCAAATTTTAAAATTGTTTTCCCGTTTTACTCTTACTAAATAATTAGATAAATATTTATTATTATTTTAAAAGTATATTAAAAGGTTAAAATTGTCTTTATACAATATTTCTTAAAGAATGTGAAATTTCTAAAAAATTCATCTTAGTGAGACGGAGGGAGTAACACTTTCAGAAACAAGAAATGAATTATTAGACAGGAAAGACCGATTCAATAATAAATCTAACGGATGAAAGTCTTTTATTGGAAGTCCGAGAAAACTGAGCCGTCAACGGCATAGAACGCAAAGCATTCAACTCAATCACCATATATTTGATTTTATATTAATATTATTTAGAAAATTTATTAGATACATGATCGGTAGAAAATAATCGACAAATGTAAAATTAAATGTAAAAGTTTGTGGGAATCTTAAGGACTATGAAACAAAAATTTGAAAATAGGAATCCATGGGTTACATTAGTTATGAAACCAGCTTTGTCGAATCATTCTGTTTTATATTTGTCCCTAACCAATGCATTTACAAGATAATGGAAAAAAGAGCCAATAGCTTTCCATCGAGTTATGGAGAGAATCTCAACGCTAACGTTGATTGATAAACATAAAACTATTTAACAAAGAGAATTTGCAGTCATTATAAATATACTTTTTGTTTTTAACATCTATTAAAAAAATCTACTTTCTTTTTTTCAACAAAAATTTCTACTGAAAGTCTTAAACGGAATAAAACAAAACCCAAAAGAATATTATATTATTTATTTAAGTCAATATCTCAATCAAATACTCAATAGAGGTCCTAGTTTCATTGCTTCCGGTGGAAGAAAAAAAAAAGAACAATCATCAGAACGCTGAATTTGGGTGAATAAAGGCAACGTGCAACACTATAACCTTAACATTCCCTATTCGGGAAATAAAACTATATACGAAATAGAAATATTAAATATAAATCTGCTTAAAAAGGAAAAAGTTCATGCCAGATACGACCTCCTTGGTTAGCCACTCACTTTACAGTTTCCAACCTCCTTCGTGTTCATATTGCCTTTCTAAGTTATAACTATGAATTTATATCAGATTTAAAAGAAATAAAAATCTTCTTATTTTTCATATATAGTTTAGAATCCGTACAATTTAAATATGTATACAACGGAGAGTATTACATGTTAAGTTCAATGAGAAACCCCATATTTCTTCTTGTAATTTCCTATTCTTTTATGGTTTCAATCGTCAAAACTCTATGCTAATTCTAGATTAATTGGCTATTATAGAATATATATATATATATATAATTTTTTTTTTTTGTAAAAGACTTAAAGCAGCCCGAATATGAAACTCTCCACTACTTTTAAGACGCACTAGCTCCAAGGAGCGAAGAGAAGAGACAAACATAATTCAAAAGATCAAAAGTGCTCCCCGGTCACTCATTGGCCATTTGATTTTGTCGGAATTAAGTAATATTTAATTTTCGAAGCACAAAATATGTTTTACCTTTTTGCAAAAATGAGTTCAATGTACCTACCTTTTTAATATATTTTTATTCATAAAGTTGATTCAGAATATAAATTTGAGTTTCAGTAAAAACAACAACGCGTGTTCTAATTTTAATGTTGCATAATAAAAATAGTTTTCAGTTTTATTGAAAATTTTAATAATTATCTTACTATTGTTTTAGTTAGATTGTATGACTAATAAAACAATTCCACATGCAATCGTTTATAACAGTATCTTCTAATATTTCATCAAATATTATTTATAAGATATAGATTCATTTGTATTGAACTGTAAACGGATGGACCAATTATACTTATATTTATATAATATATATTTAAATATGATTAGTAGATACGACAATTTTGTTTGTATCTATACATGCAGGTCCTACCTATATATAGGAAGTAATTTTAGTGAGTAGGAATCAAGAACATTCTGATTCTAAATTTCTAATTAATAATGTCGTCAACAAATCTATATATGTATACTCATACTAATCTAAATAGCAAAGTTAACTTTTCTTTGGATGACAAGATGGATTTTATTTGTATTAACATAGATTATATTAGTTGATGATCATCTATTTTATATACATAAAATTGTATATTTTGGGTGGATTCTATTAGGGACAATGTCCCACATCGGAAGTTGAATAGGATCTTAAGTGATATGTATAAGATATGAGTCTCTTCACCTATTGCCAATTGGTTTTAGGTTGGAAGCCCACACTCTAATATGGTATCAGAGCCCGATCCGTACATACTCAACCCGATCCACATCGGACCGGCCCAATATTTGTCCCGCCGATCCATGCCCAAACATATCGAGATCAATGGCTAGAAGAGTCATCATCTCGAAAGGGCGTATTAGGGACAATGTCCCACATCGGAAATTGAATAGGATCTTAAGTGATATATATATAAGATATGTGCCTTTCCACCTATTGTCAATCAGAATGTTCTTCGTATACATTAAAGCAAAACCAAAAGCTAAATGTGAAAAAGATATTTAAAATTTTAAAAGAGAAAAAGAGTATTCTAAAACGATTAAAAAGAGACGAATACATTAGAGAAAATGAAAGAGATGGGGATACAATTTGGGAAAACAGCTGGAGAGATGTTTGCGCGTTATAGAGACTAAAATTGCTTAGCAAGTAAGTAGTTTCTTCGCAAGACGAATACATAAACGAAGAATTAAGTTGACGAAAATTGACAAACCCAACTCGTAGTATTTCTAGACACGTGTATCAAAATAAATTTTTGGGAATGCAGTAATTTATAAAAACTACATTTGGAATATGAAGCTTTTTAGTGGAATATGTTAAAAATAGTTTTTGGAGGAACATGTTCACCTCAGGTTTTTTTTCTTTCAAATTTGGTAATTTGCTAATTGCTAACATATTAATAAAATATATAATTTCAAAAGGAGTATGTAAGTAGCCAAATTATGTAAGAGTACTTGGAAAATTAAACTAACACTTTTTATTATCTGCAAAGTATATAACACACTACTTTACATTACATAACTCATTTATATTTTAAACACATGCGATACAATTAACCTACAATTAATGTATCAACAACTTCTACCTCAAGATTTTGTCAATTTGAACTCTACTAGTGACTATCTAATATCTTATTAAATTAAATAAAAGTAACTAATAACTTTAAAACATAATATAACTAAGTTACTTTTTTCCTGCTTAAAAATAACATAACTAACCCAAATTCATTTATTTTTTTGCCGAAGAACAAATGATTTATGTGTAGCATTTATTATTAAAATCATATTTCAGACCAGAAAAAGAATAGTCTAAAACGAAGTGTAGTACGAATAGTTGTCGACAAAAACTTGTAGTACGAATGTACAATCCTTTGGAATTTGGGAGAGATTTTTTTTAATGAATTGTTTTTTCCTGCGTTATGTTGTTCCATGCATAGATAGATTCCATTATTCTTCAAACGGGTTTAGGAAGGCCACCACTACCTATATTATTTCGTTTTCGTCATTATTTAAGTGTAACAAACATCAGTTTTTAGCTGGTAACCAAGGAACCAAGTAGTTTTAACTATGGTTTTTTAAGAAAGGCTTCAAATCACTATTTTTCTCGTTTAACAAAAAAAAAAAAGTCACTATTTTTCTCTTGCGACCACCAGAATGTTTAGAGTAACAAATATTATACTACTCAAATGTAAATTAACGACAAGTGCTATGTATAAGATACCAAGGCAACGTTTAGACTGAAAATACATAATAAGCTACTAAGCTGCCCCTTGAGAGCGACTAGCGGCGGAATCGATCTGCAATGTAAACTAACGACAAAATCAGTTAAAACTGATTTAATTTACCATAATCATTTACGCCCTAAAAAGTAAAATGTGCTTTGGTGTATTATAGAAGAAAGATACATCAAATAGGACAAAAAAGAACAGCCATCTATGTTGACAGATAATATGCGGGCGCATATATATTTGTTAGTGTTTGATATGAGTGTGAGTGCAATTAAGTTACAAGAAATAATAATATTGATAGGGATATTTCTCAAAATAATTCAATGGATGTTTTGAGTCTTTGACATGTAATTTTATCGATATTAATATTTTTATTTTTGTGGACTTGTTCTTTACTAAATACTAATAGGTTACATAATTGACTTTGCCACACAAGTTCTAGTTTTAGAACTTAACCGTTTAAATTGTACTTAATGTCAATACAAAAGTTATATTGATTTTTGAATAGTGGTTTTAAAAAAAAATGAATCTCATTTGTATAACATCATCTTAAGCTATACCCCATAAAGCCTCTCTTCTTCTTTTTTTTTCTTCTTTTTTTTTTTCAATTTCCCCTCTTTATTTCTTTAAAAGAAGAGCCATGATTTCTTCTCGCTGCATGAATGTAGACAAATAGACATCTAAAAGTTATACATAGATGGTCCAAATTTGTTGAGTGTATGTTGAAAGGTTCATTTTTATTTCTTTAATTAAGTGGCAAGTGCCAAGTGGGTGTTTTTGGTTTTGTTTTTTGCTTTGACTCATAGTTTGAGTTTGAGCCCCCATCATGTTGGGTCTTTTAGTTTCTTATTAACATTGACACTTTAATCATTTTTCTTTCTCTTTTATTTCTGTATAAATTGATAACTTGTCTTTTCTTCATCTCACGATGGTGAATATTGCTACATTTGGCGTTTCTGATACAATCAATGGATGCATTTTTTTGTTCCTAGTGCTTCCAAAGTTCCAACGAGACTAATCAACCCACTCGGTAGATTAATAACTATTTTTAAAAAGGTCTCCGATTACGTGCATTTGGAATATGGGCGGAGACAAGAATGAGAGCAAGGTGTGGTCACTGTGGTGTTGGGGTCCAACCACATTAATTCATTCACAAGTCTTATTACTCTTATTATATACGATGGACTTGCGATCAGAATGATTGGTTTTTAATGTGTTGATTTCTACAAAGATACCTAAAACGAAAAACATATGAAGAACTAATTCATTCCACAAAATTAGAATATTATGGTTTTCATATTTTTAATCCGATAGAGGAATACACGATAATATAGAAACATATATAAAGATCTATTCTATATAGTGCAAACTTTAAATAAATAAAAAATAATATATTCTAATATTTTGGCTTATACAGACGTAACTTGCATCTCATTATTGTATAAAATTTTACTAAAACATACACTCATCAAACTTACAAAAACATAACTCTCCAATGCTATTATTGTAACAATGTATTATTACTATAACGACGATTCGAGGGTACCTTCTGTTTTGTTGAACTATTTCGAGAGTGATTTGATAACTGATTTAAAATAAACCTATACTTACCAATCATCGTATGTCTTATATCCCGACAAACAAATTAAGTGTGGTTTATGAACATATATGACATGTTCTTATCGCTCAAATTTTATCGTGGTCACAATTTTATAAATATTAACAAATTAATTATAAATAATCTTTTTGATAACGTTATAAAATGTTCTTGAATGACATTATAAAAAGAAGTTCTTTAATGAGGTAAGCCAACTAGTTAGAGGCGTTTTCAAATTCGAATACAGTTTTAAGACATGAAAAAATGATTTACATATATAAATTGAATAGTTTTTACGGTCAACAAATTTGTCTTCAAACCAGATAGAATAGGAAGCAAAATGTTGAAATTTTATGTGTAAAAGGTAAATTGTTACAACTGTATAATATATAACTATGATGTGATTAAAGAATGTTACCAACCAATTATATCTGTGAAACATGTTTTTGTTCTTTGGTCTCAGTGTACATTAGTGTCGTCATAAAACTTTGTGACTGCTACAATTCACATGGCAAATCTTTGGTTATATCTGCAACATTATTTGTTTAAGGAGATTGAGATTGATGTATCTTACTAAAGAGAGTTCTAACATTGGATTATAATACGCTGATGAAATTGATAATTAACAATAAGACTCATTTGGTGTATACTGCGTTTGTCTCTTTCAAATAATTGATGAATATTGACAAGACCATATATAGCCAATTAGCCTCTAGCCCCTATATTCCTGCTCACACTAAAACGATCTGAAATGTCTCTCCCTTTTGAACCACTAAAAGAAACTTTTTCCATGGTTAAACTTATGATTGGCTTGCAACGAAACAAAAAAGTACAAAACTTACTTGTAGAGTTGTGGAATCAAATTTCTCAAACACGAAATGTGGTTCCGCTCATTAGACATCGAAAATGGTCAAAATGCAGTTGCTACGGTTGTACCGCTCCAACCGCGGAAACAGAACCCTATATCATTGCTTAAATCTTGCAACAAAATTAAACACAGGTTTAACAGTGTGAGGAGAGAATCGTTTGCTTTTATCAAAGTGAATTCATTTACGCAATGAGGGGCGTTGGTTATGCAATTACGTAAGTAGATTGATTGGTATTATGATTCCTTATGTGAAGTTGAAGAAAGAAGGTTGTCGAACAACAACGCTATGGACCACATTCCCAACTAAACAGGTCTGGACCACAATGGTGTCTTGTGGTCCAGGTTTATCTTTTTACTGAAAACGGCTGCTTCATGACGAATTGAATGAAGACCCCATGTGTCACCACACGGTCACGTGACTAAGACCAATCACTCTTAGACAGGACATAATCGAACAGAGGAGAAGTACTACTACATTGATACCATTTTTTTGTCCGGTTTAAGAGCAGACTCATATGAATTAGAGAAAACAGTTTTTTTTTTCAGAAAAAGTTTCAATAAAAACCAGAGAATCATAAAGCTAGGGACATAAACCGAACTATGTATTCAGAAATGAGAAACTAAACAAAAGTAACAAGCTTTTAAAAACTGGTGAAGATGCAAAAACTGGTTTTTCTTTTTTGGCAGAGAGACTGGACGATACGAGCATCAGTTAAACTTTGCATTTGAGAAGTCCATCTCCGGATGCTGCGTGAAAAGAACGAAAGAAGAACAACCGTTCAATATACGAAAAACAATGTGATAAGAATCGAAGATATAGAGATGTTGCAGGAGAATTTTATTGTTTACCTCAGACATGAATTTCTTAAGGATCTCTTGCTTCTGTAGCTCCTCGCTTGTTGGAAGACCCATCTGCTTTTGCCTTTGATCAAACTATGGATAGAAAGACAACAAAGAAAAACACACTTCAGTTTCTAATTCGAGAAACTTGAATAAAGAAAGAAACAATTCTTTAGAAGACATACCATCATTTTCTCAACAGTCGAGCGAGTTTCTGGATCAAGGTCACCTAATTTACTAGTCTCTGGTTCAACTTTCTGAGTATCGATTTCAGGTTCACCTTTCACACAGCATTTCCACCACTCCATCTGATCAGACTTAGTCAAGAGAATCGAAATCACCTTTTGATCCTCTGCAAAGTATCATTTTGAGAATTATATAGCAATAAGCACTCTTGTTTACCAACAAAGTTCAATATAACGATCATTGTTCACTCAGGAGTTAGGCATATACCGATATTCCAGTAGCAGTCATCAGGCTTCACAGATCGGTAGAGCTCCCCCTATAATTATTGAAAGTTAACAAATTTAGTAAGACTACTAGAAGGGTATTAGGATGGAAATGGAATAGATTTATGATACAATAGCAGAGGAACAAACTTACATCGACGATTGGATCCTGGCCTTTGAGACCAACCTTGAGACGGTTTTTCTTAATCTCACATACAACAGTCCGTGCTTTAGTCCCAGTAGGCACTGGAATGTTAACTGTAACCTCCTGGAGATTCTGGATCCATGAGTAGTTCTCAAGATCAGTTCCATTACCTTTGTTAGGAACTGCAAAGAAACATACACAAAGTTCACTCGACATAACAAGAGAACAACACTAAAGCTCATCAAAGAGAATCACTAGAGCATAAGATAGAAGCAAAACTACCATCAAGTCTAAAATCCATGATGTTTTGCTTTCACTAGAGAGATATCAAGTTCTAGAACTCAAAATCCAACAAGGCTGATGTTAAAATTTGTATTAGGTGAACACTAGCAGAACCTACTGATACTTACTACATCCTAGGGGCTAGAACAAGTAACATATAAAAAGTTTTACTGATTCAAAGTCTAAATACTCCTCTACTATATCATAGTTCTTAATACGAAAGAGAACCAATTACATAAAACTTGATCAAGACCATCATTTGCAAGCAAAGTTTCCAATCCTAAGAACACATACCCTATACATCACAGGATCAATGACAAGCCAAGATTCCAGATTCAATATCATCATGCTTTAGTTAAAAAGGATTTTTTTTTAAATATTTTACCAATGGGACCAGATTCCTTCTTCTCCTCTTCCTCCTTAGGCTTCTCCACTTCTATAGGCTCAGCACTTGAAGCAGCTATAGTTGGCTTGACACTCTCCTTCTCTACCTTCTTCTCCACAAGCTTAACAATTTCCTTCTCGGCTTTCTTCTCCACAGGCTTCACACTCTCCTTCTCAGCTTTCTTCTTCTCAGCCTTTTTCAACTTCTCCTTCGCCGCCCTAACCGCGACGACGATCTCGTCCTCCGCGGAGGGTTTCTTGAGAAAATCGCTCTGTTCTCCGAGAAAGTCGAAAACTTTCTCCAAAAACCCTAATGGGTTTGCAGAACTGAGTGTTGCCCTAAAGGGAAATATCATGGGTCGGCTGCTACTGCTTTCTTCTTCTACCTCAGAGATAATCGCCATGGAAGGTTTCCGTTTTAGGGTTTTGCTCTACTTTGTTGGGTTTGCGACAAAGAGGGAAATCAAGAAATGGGATGTTTCAGAAATCGATTTTGGAGAAGAAAGTCATTCACTTTGATAGGGAAATTGAAAAGTCCCCAAATCGAGAAGGTTCGAGAAGTAGTAAGCTTTTCTCTTTGTCATTCATTTCCCTTGGGTTTTCGCTAAAGTTTTTTCCTGGGCCAAAAATTTTTTTACAACCAAACCAGTAGAGCCCAATAAGGCCCAACCTTAATTAGTGTCGTATGACTAAGCCTCCAACAAAGGCTAAGCATACTATGAGAACTTGATATCAAAAACAAAGCCATCGTAAGAACTTCCAAGAAAGAAAAAGAACAAAAAGCGAGGGCAAAAGGCCCACCTAGACAAGATAACAAACTAAGTGCAATTGATATTAAATGTTCAGAATAAGAATGAGGAATAGGTGCAACCACCAAATCAATCTTTTGTACTGTCTCACTGTGACCAAAGATGAGAATGGCAATGAGAGCCATAATTGCATTAGATTTTCAATATAACAAAGATTTTTCACTCAGAGATCAGATAGATGGTTTTAAGTACCAACTCAGTTTAAGCCTTGATTGGCTCATCTCCCTAGTTTCGAGTTTTATCATAGAGAATAGAGAAAGATTGAAAAAAGTGAGGTAAATTAGTTATGTAACATGATTTCTGATTAATGCACTATTCATGAATAGAGAAAGATCAATTTGTCTTGTTAAGAATTCACTTTATTGGTTTAGAATATAGACCAGTGAGCCATATTTTTACATGTGGAATTATCTCTTTCTTTGATGAATAAAACTTTATGTTCGAACTTTTTTATGAGAAGTGGTAAAAGTAAAACTGTAACGATTTGGTCAGTACAATAATTTAAAAAATTCTTTCAAAGATGGAAAAATCTTCAAAAAAGCACGAAAAGACAAAGGAATGTCTATCCAATACAAATGTATCCATCTCTTTTGTAAACGATTATTAAATCACTTGACTTTTTGAGATGATGGTTAAAAGTCGTTTTCAAATCAGTCGAAATAATGCTAACCGTTTTTTTTGCTGCTGTAAAAATTTTCAACTTTTTCCATGCACATTTACAATTGGTAATCAATAAATTGGTTAGTCCCGAGCCTTAGTGGTTGGTTGTTACCTAGAACTTATTCTTACCTAGAACTTATTCATTGAAAGATAAAGTTAAGTTTGCAGTTTCTTTAGAGAGTAATAAAAGTGCACACACCATGCATTTATTAATTGAAAGAAGCTGTCTGAAACTTCAACTTAAATGTGTAATACGTACACAATCCGTTTTAATTTATACTAATAAATCAAGATTTTTAACTAACTAAAAAAGAAGAAAATGTTTTGTCCATTTCTGCAAACTTCAACGAGCAATAAATTGTACTTATATATTGATTGACATCAACTTCACTTTTCGTATGTTTGTAACATATAAGAGGCTCGTTATTTGAATGAATGACCAAAAGGAGGGTCAGAAGAACTTCTACGTTTAGTACAATAGTTATAATTTATTTGAGTTTTACGTAAAAAGGGAACATTAAATGAATTACTACAATGAAAATCTCTGGTCGATATGGTTGGCCCAAATAAATTGAATAGTACCTACCCATGCATTCGTGGCATTGGAGAGATCAATGATTATTACGTTACGTCCATGGTTTAAAAAATGGTAAAGAATAGTACACGTAAGAACATTAACCAAATAAAACAAAGACTTAAGGCAAGTAATAAGGTTGTTGATCTCTCATGAAAATAGGAAGAGACTCTTCATTAGCGTATCCCTATCTACTATAGTTTGTTTAGCAAAAAATCTACTATAGTTTGATAGTCTAATTTGGAAGATAAATTAAGTAAATTACTATAGTCCAAAATATGTTTCCTCTTATTTATCAATTTGCACTATAGTCATTCACTTAGAATTAAGGAATTAACTTCTCTTCCAAATCAGAAATTATAATTCGAACATAATTAATAGTCGGTAGAGTATTCATTAAAGTTTTCGTGTCCCTAGGAGTTTATTTTTATTCTGGTGATTTGACCACTACAATATTTGCATAAGAATAACAACTTTTTAGATTTGGGGCTGAAAATATTTTTCCTCAGTAACAAAAAATCGAAGGTATAAAACATAGTAATGTCCATGTGGTGATGTCATAAGAAAAACCATAAAATATACTGACATGAAGATGTAGTAGCTATGTTAAACAGAGGGACCATGAGTTCATAACTAAAATCGTGTAACTCTTTTATATATAGAGAATAGAGCTTAAAGTAACTGTGAGTGAAAAAACCAAAACCCCACAAAGCTTGGAAAGAGCCACAAATAGGTCAAAGAATGGGTGAAGACAAGAAGACGGCAAGGGAGACGGTGGAGGAGGAACCACTTAGCCCATGTTCACGGCTGTTCAATTCGCCGGATTTTAACTGTGCAATAATCGTTACAATGGGATCTAAAGTTAAAGGAGACACACCAGCCATCATCCACGGCCTTGAACACACCCTCGTAAACCACCCTCGCTTCTCTAGCATTTTAGTAAGTCCAAACACACATTTTTATTTTATTTTTAAATAATATCTTCATCATTGTTAGAAATTACTTTTTCTATTTTGTATGTAAACACACACACATAATGTAACATGAAAGAGAACTACTTAAGAAATGATATAAAATTATTGGATTCATGTTGGTACTGAATATTCAACAGTTTAACACATTTTCTTTTAAAGTGTTTGTATTATTGGAGTTATTACGCCAAACAATCCTCTTTTATATTTATAATTTTTGTTTTGTATTAATCATTAACCAAAAAGATGATATAAAATCATGACTATGTTGGTATTAATATGAAAAGTGATTATTTTTTTCTTGCCATGATGAATTCAGGAGATGAACAATGGGAAGAAGCCGCGTTGGGTTCGGACAAAAGTTAAAGTAGAAGAGCATGTGATTGTTCCTGATGTGGATCCCGACATTGAAAATCCGGATCAGTATCTTGAAGACTATATCTCTAAGTTAACGACCATTCCTATGGATTTGTCTAAACCATTATGGGAAATGCACTTACTAGGCGTCAAAACATCGAACGCTGAATCCTATGCTATTCTCAAGATCCATCATTCTTTGGGTGATGGAATGTCTCTCATGTCTCTTTTACTGGCTTGTACCCGCAAAACATCAGACCCCGAGGCTTTGCCTACCGTTGCGGTTCATAAAAAACGCTTTGGACCGAGCTGCAACAGCGGGTTTTTCAACAAGATTTGGTGGTTATTTGTAGGGCTCTGGTTCATCCTAAGATTGCTATTCAACACTTTTGTTGATATCTTAATGTTTGCTCTTACAATATTTGTCTTGAGGGATACGGAGACTCCTCTCTTGGCCAAACCCGGTAGTGAACTTATCCCTAAGAGGTTCGTCCACCGGATTATCAGTTTTGACGATGTTAAGCTGGTGAAAAACGCAATGAAAATGGTAAATTTGTTTTATTGCCTAATTTTAAGAATCTCTTGATCATGTATACTCGCTGACATTTTTTTTTGCTTTTAATCTATTTTTGTTAGACGGTGAACGATGTTCTTCTTGGAGTAACGCAAGCCGGACTTTCGCGTTACCTTAGTCGAAAATATGGTAAAGTTGTTTTTACATCACTATGTTATACATATTAATTTAGATCTCACACTGATCTAAAGAAACTCTTGTCATATGTTTTGAAACAGATCAAGAAGCAACACCGAAATCGAAAGAGTCCATGAGGAGAATCCGACTTCGTTCAGCCATTATGATTAACTTGAGACCAAACGCAGGAATTGAGGTACATCAATATATAGTCTTGGTATCTTTGAAACTTCTTACACGGATTGTGTGGTTTCATTATTGTTCAATGATGCAATATAGGCTCTAGCGGATATGATGGCCAAGAAATCAAAATGCAGATGGGGAAATCTCTTCGGCTACATTCTCCTACCGTTCTCCGTTGGGCTAGAGACCGATCCTCTAGAATACGTGCGCCAAGCTAAAGCCACGATTGACCGCAAGAAACACTCTCTAGAAGCCGTATTCTCCATGGCATTCTTTAAATTGATACTAAAAGTTCTTGGGCTCAAGGTGAAATCTAAATCTGATTTTCTACAGAGTTAATCATGCATAAGTTTTGTTTATTTATATACACATGAACATTGTCTAATGGGGAAAGAAAAAATACAGGCAAGTGTAGTTCTTGTAAGGAAAGTGATCCATAGCACAACGTTATCATTTTCAAATGTGGTCGGTCCAAAGGAAGAAATTACATTCCATGGTCACCCACTGAATTATATCTCCCCATGTGTTTTTGGCCACCCACATGTAAGTAATATATATAGAAAATTCATCACATAGAATCTTCTGAGATTATCTTGTTTATAACTGTGTTTTGTGTATGTGTGTGAAGGCTCTTACTCTACATTTCCAGACCTACGCGAACAAGGTCATAATATCGGTAACGGCTGATCCAACGGTCATTCCTGACCCTCACAAGATGTGTGATGATTTGGTGGAGTCTCTCAAGATGATTAAAGCCGCTGTTCTTGAAAGAGGGTTATATGAGATTGAGGTCTAACTAAAGCTCTTTTGTTGTGGATCACAATGTGGATTCGCCCGTTTCTTCTTTGTCTACGGCTCCTCAATGATTACTCTAAATTGATACCTTAGGAAGTTATTATTATAATAACTAGACATATTGATATAAAAAAGTTGTAAGACATCAAGTTAAAATTTTAAGCATGTAGTGTATCATTTTAATAGATACTAATTCACTTCCGAAAGCGATTTTCATCTTATTCAATACATCGCAAATAATGCAATATAGAGCTGTGAAGATTCATACACCCATATTTTTCGGTGTTCACACATAATTACAGTCACACAATATAACTTTTACAGATAAATTATACTACACGTAAACAATCACCCATACACATACCGAATATTCCCAGAAATTAGTATAGCTTCAACCATGGATTCCAACAAATCAGTCACTTTTACCGGAAAGAGTGTCTTTCATAGCTTTCAAAGACTTTTCCATTTCATCACAAATATTGTGAGGATCTGGTATGACCGCAGGATCGACGGCTATCGTAATTATCATCTTGTTCGCGTAACTTATGAAATGTATCATCAGTGCCTACCAAACACATAACATATACGAAAATTAGAAGGATATAAAGATCTCTTTACGAGTACTATATTACAAACTTATCAATATAATTCAATAGTGAAAAACACGTACTTGCGAGTGTCCATAGCCGGTTAGAGCAATGTAAGTGATACAATTGCCGTGTAAACTAACTTCTTCCACGGGGCCAACAATGTTTGATAAGATTGTTGTTGTGTTCGAACATGTTCGGTTGAATACCTACAATGACATGAGTTTCATATGATGTCCCTACATTAAACAATCCTTGTGTTCCATTATCACTAATCTATACCTTAGTTCCGAAAGTATTGATGATAAACTCGATGATTGAATAATGCATAGGGGCGACAAGAGAGTGCTTCTTTCGATCCATTATTGATTTAGCTTTTAATAAAGGAACCAATGGATCGGTTTCCAAACTTATGGAGAATGGAACAAAAACTAAGGAATCATAATTTCCCCATCTACATTTCGAATCCTTGGCCAACATGTCCTCCAAAGGCTTCACACAATTGTTTTATCAAGTTAGTGTTAAATTCTTTTCAACTAAGATAAAGATGTAGATGTAGATATCTAACCTGAATTCCAATATCCTGCCTTAGATTTACCGCAACACCTGCTCGAATTCGTATTTTACCTGGAAGATTGTTTAGATTCGATGTCGTTGTTACACCCTCACCATTTTTGTCGCCTTGTTTGTCAAGAAACAGAACACATAAGCGAAACATTAGAATAAATTAGTTCCAATGTATTGCTTAGATTTATATTTCATTTCAATATTTACCATATCGCTGGTTAAGATAGCGGGAGAGAGCGTCTTGTGTAACTCCAAGTAGAACATCATTGATAGTCTAGCCACACACACAAATACCACAATGTTATAGGAAGTATAGGTTGAGAAAATAAAATTATTTACAAGTAACTCACCATCTTCATAGCATTTTTTATCAGTTTAATATCATCCAATGAGACGGTTCGGTGATAAAATCTCCTTGCATTATTCCCGGATCCAATACCCTCGCTAATAGGCGTCTCTGTATCCTTAAAAAAAAGACTAGTCGCCCAAAGCAGTAGAAGATCCACAATTGTATTCCAAATTAATCTCACGGCATAATAAACTGCGTTTATCGATCTTGAATACCAGCCTTTGTTTCCAAAGCGATGCGACATCATTTGTTCACGCCGTTTTATGGCAGGAATGGTAGGAAATGACTCAAGATTTGATGTTTTTCGGGTACATGCCACCAAGAGTGACATCAAGGACATTCCATCTGCCAAAGAATGATGACATCTCATTACACCGACCGCTTCTGCATCAGATGTTTTGACATTGAGGATATGAATATCCCACAATGGTTTCGATTTATCGAGAGGACTCAATGTTAGACGCGAGACATAGTCATCGACGAAGCCATCTCCATCTTTGTTAATCTCTTGTAGGTCTATGTCTGGTACAAATACATGGTCTTCTACATTGACTTTGGTCTTCATCCATCTCTCACCATCATCTGACTTCAAAATTTTACACAATGCATACAAAAAAAATGTTAAATCCTAAATAAAACTAGGTACAATTTGTATGTGTGGCAATTACCAATTTACTACAGAAACGAGGATGCTTGGAAACGTTATGCTTCAAGTCATCTAGAATGATGTCAGGATTAATCTTGGCTTTGAAACCAATCATCGTGATAATGCAATTTTCTATCCCCGGTGACTGGAATAACCGAGCCATCGGGCTTAGAGGCTCCTCCTCTACTTCTTCCTTCGTCATTTTCTCTCTCAATTTTGTCTAGCTTGTTCTATTTTAGTTTGAGTCATATCTTAAACTTATAGTAAAAAATTGTAACAAGGACTAAGTAACTAGATAGCTAGACGTTATTAATAATGAAATATTTTAGTATCTAGATTCCATCAAAATGCATACATTAAGGTACGTAATTCCATTTAACAGGTTTGTCCCACGTGAGATTGCTTCATGATTATGAATACGTAGTTAGGTAGATTAACGTACGTAGTAGATAGGGTAAATAGTTTCTCTTATGTAGTTTCTCGCAATATATTCATCTATTGATTCCATGTAATACGTGTGTTATACGGCTAACTCTTCCAAACAACAAACATGCCCGCAATGAAGTACTTAATAGCTTCTAGCCCAAAGCCCACCAAAACTCAGAAGCCATAAAAGAGAAGTTGTTGGTATCAATTAATTAGAGATGAAGATATCTTAGATCATAAAGCACTATGATGTCTAGATTAAAATCAAACTTCTAATAATTATATATATAACGTTCTTTGGTTAGTTAGCTATCTCTAATCAATACAACTTTTGACTTTAATTTCTGCTCTCCAATGGTTGAATTCAGTAAGATTTTAACGCATTACCAACAAGCAATGATCTTATGAATGCTGCTGTCAAATTCATCTAACTGTATGAGCATTATTAAGTGTAAATGATGTCATGCAAGTGACTGAATTCTTTTTAATGATAATTAAGATAGTGGTTCATTTTTCGCTAATTCGATATAAAACATAATATATATCTCTATCTAAAGAAATGGAACTTACGAATAGGCTAACGTGAGATCTGTTTGTTATCAATCTTGTGAGTTATGATAATTGAGAAAAGTCTACAAATGATAACCTGATTGGTAACCCATAACGTCTAAAAAGCAGTATTCAGTTTTATCTATATACTGCCAATAATGGATATCAAAACATGCACGTCCACGTATTGAGTGGCACATGAATATGTGTCTTTAATTTGTACAAATTTACAAAATAAATGATTTGTGGTTCTAACGTAATTAATTCTTTCTTAGCAATGCTTAATTTATGTTTCTGACGTGAAAAAAAAAACATAAACGATTCAACATGTTATCAACGGTGTGATGATTTCGAGTTTTCTTTAAAATACTAATGTCAAACTTAAACAGTAAATTCATCATATTTCATAAGGTTTTTCTTACTAGAAAAATGGGAAATCAGCCATCACATAATTAAAACATTTGTAAAAATATTTTATAGTGTCCATGTATATCGTATGTAACTAACCTTGAAACTATTTTACATGATAACTATATACCTTAATAAATTAGACGGTAATGTGATAAACAAATGCGTCAATGAACCACATAAGACCTTTTTGTTAAAGGTAATTGGAACAACAAGAATCATTCATTAGTCGTCAGAATGTTAGTGGTCTCATGAAATAGAGAACTTTGGTGAAAGAGACAAAGCACAAAATGCTAAGATAAGAAAAAGAAAAAGAGGTTAAGGGACAGAAGAAGACTTATGGTAGAGGACAGCTCACTCTCTTATTGACATTGACTTCATACCCAACCTTTAATTTTGTTATCATTATGGTATAGCTAAATAGCTACTCATCGTATACAGAATTCTATCATATCAACATCTAGTTCTCCGCGTGACTTTATACTTTTTTTTTTTTTTTTGGCAAAAACATTGACTTAAACATCAAACATACCATAACAAAAAGGGTATTTTTTGTGTTCTTCTACCAAATTACTTTAAACAATATCCAATATGGTAAGCATGGAAACAAGATTCTGTAGGAACCTAGTAGAAAAATATACTAGTTTCACTCCTTAACCAGAGCATTGAACCGAGCTTTTCGGGAATATAGTGATTGAAATTTGAACCACAGCAAAAAAACCGGATAGAATCCACAACTACTCACCTTTGCATATATTCTACGTATGGTAATGGAGGACTATGTGCGTTTTTTTTTGTATGTGTGTAATATTGGTAGAGAGGTCTATCTCAATGACTATTCCATTTTAATTTATGGGGCTCCAGTTGGTGGGCGATGTAGATTTGTCCCATCGACGCTTTTCGACCATATGAGCGCTTGCCTTGACTCTTCCTGTTCTCGTTGATTTTGTATGTATACGCTTGTAAGTATTTAGAAATGTTTTGATTCCTAGCCTGTATCGATCCAACGGTCGAGCTAGCCGCATGCAACCCGACGTGAATTAGATAATGCTCATAATCCGTAGTAGGTTTGCGGGAAATTGTTGTCAAGGACTCATGTTGGTTTGGTATAGAGGAACATCCATCATATAATCATTTCGAGTGTAATTCTACATTTCTACCTAATATTTTACCAAAGTCGTTAACTCAACCAGGGAATTTTTGGTTATCCGAAAAGAAGAGTTTTAAAGATCCCGAGGTCGAGTATTAGTAACGTGGAAGTGACTATGAATTTCGATACAAAAACTTTTGCTACTTAAAAACAAAAATAAAATAATTAAACAAATCGAGATTAAGAAAGAAACAAATATCCGTGAAAAAAAAAGAAACACCGACACCGTTAGGTGAGTAGAAAACTCTTTCAAAGCACTAAGTGTTGATATAATATAATATCACAAAAGCATCAATCAGTTGATCGCAAATAGACATTTGCGATTCTATAATAGAAATGAATAAAGGTATATTAGTTACTATATTTGCTATAATGAACTTCTTATGAAAACTAAAACAAATTTTTAGTGATGCAGTCGTTATATATGCGCATTACACCTCCAAGAATACTCAAATACATCGACCATGTACATATTATATCGTTAGAGACTTAGAGCCATCGACACATTTTGTTTGTTTGTGGTCCTTTTGAATACTACATTTTCAATTAAATATGACTATAATATTACAGCTATCAGGCATAATATATATTGAAATTGACACATACATATATATAGTTTTATACAGAACTCATGACATTTTTATTCTTAAATAGCTCCTTCTATATAATAATTTATAGAGCCTTCCACATCTCCTTTGTTCCCTTAACAAACTCTAAACCAAAAAAAAAAAAAAAAACTATGGGTTACGACAGGCTCGGTCCATCCGGACCATCAAACCCGAACCAGAAGGACCCTGCCACGTCACTCCCGGAACTACAGAAGAAAACTAAAACGAAGCTGATTCTCTTCACTTTGGCCGTTTTGGTAGTTGGAGTAGTCTGCTTCGGTATCTTTGCCGGCATCCGAGCCGTAGACTCGGGTAAAACCGAGCCGAAACTAACCCGTAAACCGACCCAAGCAATCTCCCGAACCTGTAGCAAATCCTTATACCCGAACCTATGCATCGACACACTTCTTGACTTTCCGGGATCTTTAACCGCCGACGAGAACGAGCTCATTCACATATCATTCAACGCAACGCTTCAAAAATTCAGCAAAGCTCTTTATACTTCTTCGACGATCACATACACTCAGATGCCCCCACGTGTACGGTCAGCTTACGATTCTTGCCTTGAGTTACTTGATGATTCAGTGGACGCGCTCACACGCGCTCTTTCCTCCGTCGTTGTCGTCTCCGGAGATGAGTCTCATTCCGATGTGATGACGTGGCTTAGCTCTGCGATGACTAACCACGACACTTGCACTGACGGATTCGATGAAATTGAAGGTCAAGGAGGAGAAGTGAAGGATCAAGTGATCGGAGCGGTTAAAGATTTGTCGGAGATGGTGAGTAATTGTTTGGCTATATTCGCCGGAAAAGTTAAGGATTTATCTGGAGTTCCGGTGGTGAATAATAGGAAGTTACTTGGGACTGAAGAAACAGAGGAATTACCTAATTGGTTGAAGAGAGAAGACAGAGAGCTTCTTGGTACTCCAACGTCGGCGATTCAAGCTGATATCACGGTGTCGAAAGACGGTAGCGGAACGTTTAAGACGATCGCGGAGGCGATCAAGAAAGCCCCGGAGCATAGTAGCCGACGATTCGTCATCTACGTTAAAGCAGGAAGATACGAAGAAGAGAATCTGAAAGTTGGTAGGAAGAAGACAAACTTGATGTTCATCGGGGACGGCAAGGGTAAAACGGTCATAACCGGTGGGAAAAGTATCGCCGATGATCTAACTACTTTTCACACCGCCACTTTCGGTATCAAAATTGATCTTTTTGTTCTGTTTTTCTTTTAAAGATTCTTCATTATTGAGTTATTTATGTATATTTGTTTTATTGTAGCTGCGACTGGTGCTGGATTTATAGTGAGGGACATGACGTTTGAGAATTACGCCGGACCGGCTAAGCATCAGGCCGTGGCACTCCGTGTTGGTGGAGACCACGCGGTGGTTTACCGTTGCAACATTATCGGTTACCAAGACGCGCTTTACGTACATTCTAACCGACAGTTTTTCCGCGAATGCGAAATTTATGGAACGGTCGATTTTATATTCGGGAATGCGGCTGTGATCTTACAGAGTTGTAACATTTATGCGCGTAAACCAATGGCTCAGCAGAAGATTACTATTACGGCTCAGAACCGAAAAGATCCGAATCAGAATACGGGGATTTCGATTCATGCTTGTAAGCTACTAGCAACACCGGATCTTGAAGCCTCTAAGGGTAGTTATCCGACGTATCTCGGCCGTCCGTGGAAGTTGTATTCTAGAGTTGTGTACATGATGTCGGATATGGGTGACCATATTGACCCGCGAGGATGGTTGGAGTGGAATGGTCCGTTTGCATTGGACTCGTTGTACTATGGTGAGTATATGAACAAAGGGTTGGGTTCAGGAATTGGTCAACGAGTCAAATGGCCTGGTTATCATGTTATTACCTCAACGGTAGAGGCTAGTAAGTTTACGGTGGCTCAGTTCATTTCTGGTTCTTCGTGGTTGCCATCCACCGGTGTGTCCTTCTTCTCCGGGTTGTCACAATAGATTGTCTCAGCCTTGTATGTTACGTATACGAATGATTTTATGTACAAACTCAAGATCTGTAATATAGTCCATAAGCCATTTTAAGTGTACTTATTATATGACAGGACATCTTCTTGAATGAAATAAAGATATGATTTGAATATGTTACTGTATTAGATCTTTGCTCAGATCTTACCATGTGAATATATACATTTATGGAAATATTCAATCTTTGGAAGTTATTGCAACTTTTGTGACCTTCTGCACATTTCTGGCAAATGGAACAACTCTTTTTACTTCTCTAAATACACTTTTGAATGTAAAGAAGCTATCTGGATTCTGGACCAAAACAACACACAAACCCGAAACAAAATCGAATTGAAGAAATCGAACGAACACCTTAAGATAGGTTTGAAGGGTTGGCTGATTTTGATTCAGCTACTACACATAGAGGTTATGCAAACACCAGAATCTGGATTCTGTTGCTCTTTCCAGATTCTTCCAGTGACTCTAAGTTTCAGTTCTTTCTTGTCTCCACCGGAAAAGAAGAGTGCCATGTTTCTTTGGATTATAAGACCGTCATGACTGTCTCTGACTTTCCTGTGACTATCTCTGACACTTCTTGGTGTCCCTTCCCATGTCTGTTTTCTCCCACTGCCTCCAACTTCTAAACTGTATGTATAGTTTCGTGCGTCATCTTCATCGCCCATGAATCTCAGAAACGCCATGTAAACTGGAGCCATACCGAGCTGAAACGCTTCAAAATGAAGACAAAAGTATTGACCAAAACATTGAAACACCTACAAAACAATATAACAAAGAACCCCCTCAGAATCTCAGACAACTGAAGAACTCGTAAATCATAAACAAGAACAATGCTAACCGTTAGCATCCAAGTAGCGTTCTCTACTTCGCGTGGATTAGATTTAACATAACGATGATTAAACGTACATCCAGTATGCATATCGACTTTATGATCATCTCTTAAATGAGCAACAAGGAAAGTAATGTCACCTACAGCAGCACACTCCGAGCCAGCATATGGACAACTATAAGGTCTAAAGTTACATTGAGACTCATGCTTTAGTTTACTGTAATAAGGGAAAATCCCAAGGCATCCAAGATTGTAATACTTGCACGGTAACTCAAGCGACTCAGCTACTTTCTCAAGAGCGATTATGCACTCTTGATTTACAGGTTGAACATAAAGTATGTCCATTATGACACTACAAAAGAAGAAACTTTTTCACTCATACATATATCAAAACATCCATAAACCCTCAAGAAACTCAATAGTAACATACCATAGCAATGATAAACAAATCAGATCATTTGAAGATAACGATCATAAAAATTGGAACTTTATATTCGTAAGAAGCAATAAGATCTTTCTCAACCCTCCAATGTTAGGAGATGATGAGATACGAACCTGATGGATTGGTGGGTACATTGAATTGGTGCAGACAGGGCATTCAAGGAGCTCGTAAACGCTTGTAGCCGGAGAGATTACCACGGTGGCTCCTCCCTGAGACTTGGTTGATGAGAATTGGTGTTTTTGATGGATCTCATCGTCATCGATCACGGAATCGATACTATCTGTTTCCATTAACACCAAAATTTTCGAAAATCAAAAAGTCCTAATTTTAAAAATTGGGACTTTTCTCTGTCGGGAAAATAAAAATTCTTTCTTTTCACGCAGATCAAAAGAGCAAGAACGAGAGAGAAAAGGGAAGCTGGAATTTCCCTCCTTTCTCTCTGTCTCTCTCTCACTGGGTTTCGCCAAAATTGTGCTTTTCTTCGTTGGCTTTGTTTCATCTTTTTTTGTTCTTCCAGAGAAGAAGTTTGAGGAATTAATTATACCCGTCCAGATTTAAAGCTTTTTGGTTGGATTTTAATCCGACGGTTATTAGAATCTGACACATGGGTGTTTGAATTTTCCTAATAAGATTATTTGTTACAAGAGCGTTTTCTTGTTGAATACTTTGAATTATAAGATACATCAATGAAAAGATGGACATTGCATACGATAAAAAGTTTGTTACATCATCATTTATCAATGTGCAAGTTGTGCATCCTTGTGTTTTCTTATCCAACTTTGTTTTTCTTTCCTTCATTTATGTACAAAGAACGGTAAATATTACGCATACAAAGATACATTCACCACATTTTCTGATGATGATGATGATGATGGTGGTGATCATTACATACTTGCTACAACAGATGGAATCTCTGCCTCCACTTCAGTTTCTCCATCCGATCCCTCCTTTGTCGTCTGCAACAATTAAGCCAAGCAATTCAGATAATGAGGTTATCAAACAAACCAGACAGTTGTTATCGGTTAAGTAAAAGCTCGGTTTTTACCTGTGGGGAATCTTTGGAATTGGTTTCAGAGAGATACCGAGCCAATGCTCCTTTACCACGGAGAATCTTAGCTCCAGAGCCTCGACGCCCTTCTCCTTCAACTGCTTCTTCATCCACCACAACCGCTTCTATCATATCGCTGCCTGTACCCTCGTCCGGAATCTGAGAAAAACAAATGTTTTGCAGAAATGTGAAAAGAGTTTGAATACGGATTTTTAGCAAAACGGATTTGAAAGTAATAAGAGGTGTATTTACCTCGTACATAGAGTCCATGAGGATGCTTTCTAGAAGAGCTCTTAAGCCACGAGCACCCGTGTTTTTCGTTATTGCTTTTCTAGCTATAAGCCGCAGTGCGCTTTCTGTGAAATGCAGCTTTACCTGAAGAAAGAGAAGATGGAGACTTGTCTCAAGCTTTGGAGCAGAAGGAGAGAGATAGAGATAGAGAGATTAGTAGTTACACTATTCATCTGGTACATCTTTTTGTATTGCTTTCCAAGAGCGTTCTTGGGTTCTGTCAACACCTGCAATCCAATGATATTACTGCATATTCTATGAACATGGTCTAGTAATGCAAAAATCACAATGTCACATATTTATGTCATTCCTAGTACCTGCATAAGCTGGTTCTCAGTCAAAGCAGACAAACTGACGAGAACTGGAAATCGTCCAACAAATTCAGGAATCAAACCATAAGCAATCAGGTCACTGCTTTCCACCTGCAACAGCAAACATCTCATTTCAAACTTCGATACAAACCAAAACAAGTAGAAGAACACCCAACATTTGGTGAGTGAAGAGATGAAAAGACCTACAGTTTCCATTAGGTTTGATGCAACAGCGGCGTTTGTAACACCACCAGCCCTCATGTTGGCACGTACAGGAGCACCAAACCCTATTGAAGAATCATGGCGCCTGGAACCAAAAAAAACACACTCATATGCTTATAACGCAATTCAGTTTAGAGGATAGAAACAAAAAACGGAGGAATTTGAAATATGTTCATCAGTCAGACCTCTCTGAGATAGTCTTTTCAATGTCTACAAAAGCACCACCACATATGAAGAGTATGTCCTTTGTGTCTATCTGTAGATAGTCAACAAGACCGCATGTAAAAAACAGATGATTTACAGGGGAGACTACTAATCAAACTTAAACAAGAAAACAAGAAACCATGTCGATTACAAATTTTAAACCCTAACACTCCAATCACCATGCAAAGAACATTAAATTGGAAATCTCTTTTGTCTACATAATCAATAATATTAGAGTATGATAAAAATATTGACATTTCACGATAGAACAAATACATATGCATAGCCTTTGTTGTTTGTGCAAGGTGCAAGCCAGAACATACAGAGTAGAGTGAAGCACGACAAACCTGGATATTGTCACCTCTAGGGTGTTTCCTAGCGCCTTTCTCAGGTACATTTACAATCTATATCCAGAAAGAGAGAGTTGGAAATTGGGCATCAAACACAAAAGAAGTCTTGATATCTTAAATAGCAGAGATCTTAAAGCAAATACTACATGGCTTCCTTTGGTAAGTTTACAATTTAGTGAAGACTTTTGCGGCTATTTAAACTGTAAACTTACTGTTCCTTCCAGCATTTTTAGCAATGCTTGTTGAACACCTTCTCCTGATACATCTCTGCTGATGTTAAGGCTTTCTGCCTGGTAACCAAAAGGTCCAAAGAACAAAATTCATCTAAGAAGTACGGGATATGATGTTCAAGTTTTCCAAACAAGCACGAGGAAAAACTTTTTAATAAAGTTCTAACCTTCTTTGTTATCTTGTCGACTTCATCAATGTAAACAATCCCTTGCTGTGCAGCTGCAACATTATAATCTGCAACCTGTCCAGAGATATCAAATCCCCACATTACTAACAATATATAGAAATAATTATAGTTGTATACAAATATAAATGTTTGTGTTTTAGAAGCTTACTGTGAGAAGTTTGTATAATATAGACTCGACGTCCTCTCCCACATAACCAGCCTGACAAATCATTTCATTTCCGAACAAAAAATGAATGTCACAGATTGGTCATCATGAAAAGGACATGCGCCAAAAAAGACTAGAAGAAAGACGAGAATTGCCTGAGTCAGGGTGGTTGCATCCGCAATGACAAAAGGAACATTTACAAATCGTGCCAAGGTTTTCGCAAGTAGTGTCTTCCCTGTGTTTGAATAAAACCACCAAAACAGATGAGGTGAGACAGCTGAAACTACACTAGATTGAACTAATAACTGTATTATAGCAGCATATCAGGCTTGCGCATTTATGCAGATTGGCGTCAGAATATTACCTGACCCAGTTGGTCCCATCAGGAGAATGTTACTCTTCTCTAGTTCTACCATATCATCATCTGCTGGTTTCGCTGCAGTGCTATCTGTTTCTCCCGCAGACCTAGCTTCCCAAAAAGTACCAGCATCATAACTAACAATCTCTTACCGGATACATGAAATTACAAAGAAACAAACAGATGCAAATGCATGTGCAAGCAAAATAAATAAGAAGTGAACTAACCGTTTCTGTGATGATTCGTGATATATCCTCTTGTAGTGATTGTAAACTGCCACTGAAAGTACCTGCAACCACAAAATGACACAAGAATGTGTTAAAAGCTAAATATATTTCCCATGTCTAAACCAAATTAGAAGCATGTATAATTCACGAATATTCAGAGATGAAATTTAGCATTCAACTAAGTAGTAACAACATCAAAGTATAATCATTTCACCTTTTTGGCTCTTTCCTGACCAATCACGAACTTGTTCAAACCCTTACATATCTCCTTTGGTGTCGGAAAATCAGACCCAAGATTGGATCCACCCCAACAATCTTCTTTCGAATTCGACCCTGTTCCGTTACCAGGACCACCAGGACTACTTCCACCACCACCACCACCACGACCGAGATTAACACTGGACCCATTAACCCTAACGGAAACTCCATCACCAGGAGGCTGCCATAGATCCGGTGGGTCTCCTTGTGAGCTCAGAATAACAACAGAAGAACCAACACCGCTGAGCTTCTTCTGAGCAGCATAACACTTAGTCGAATTACGTCTCTCTCCTCCTCCTCGATTATCCAAGAAACTCGTTCCAAGAGAGGAAATTTTATAGGGGAATTTCTCATCGGATTTAGAACGGTGATTACAGTGAGGAGGACTTGTGGCGGTTCGAGCGGTGTGGATACGGTTGAAGATAAAGTATCTAAAATGAGAAAGTGTAAGAGAAGCGGTTTCTCTTGACGTATTCGACCTTAAAGCTGCGGCCATGGCGGATTGCGAAGAAGTAGAAGAAAAAGCTCTTAGCAATTGATTAACATAATCCGATCGAGGATTTGGTTTGATGGGTTATGTAAGAAAGTGAATAAAAACTGAAACTTTGCGTAAAGGATTTGAATTGATGACGCAAATTCTCTCGAGAGAGAGATGAAGTTGTGAAGCACACGAAAAGGATGATGAAATGCAAAAATTCGAAAGGGGAAAAATGGAAGAGAGAATATCTAATCAATAATCATCTGGTAAGAGTTTGACGAGAGTATTTGACGGCCCATGGTTTTTTAAACGTCGTCGTCTTGACCTCCTCCTCCTTTTCAACCGCCGGGTAACAAAAAAAACAAATGTTGTTTAGTAAAGAACACCTGATCCCTTTTTTTCACGGTGGGTAATATTTGACAGTTTCGAAAAAGTTTACAAATCAGTAGAAATAAATGAGAATTAAATTGTAGAGTTAACCTATAATCAAAAGAATCAGAGAGACTAGGTTTGGTAATTGATCAGAAAGTAATTAAGAAGATCACACAAAATTGACATCCCAAAAACTAATCCGATAAAAATCATAAATCTCAACGGCACTCTCTTCTCTTGTCTCTCCTTATTTCTCAATCCAGATTCCAATTTTTCTCAGCGAAGTGAGTGATCTCGCCGTTTGTGTTCCGCTGGTGAATCATCACCGGAGAATTGCAGATCCAATGATACATTCCTAATCGGTTTTATTTTGAGTGACGACGAATCATTGGATCCAGAAAATCCGATTTCTGGAGATTTGAATTAGTGAAATTTGATCGAATTTCGACAGTGAAGAGGCATTTGCGTCTGATTGCTTTGACTAAGAGATCTGATTTTGGATCTATTTCAATGGCGAGGAAAGGGTCGAGTATAAGATTATCGAGCTCGAGAATATCAACCCTTTTGCTCTTTATGTTTGCAACTTTTGCTTCCTTCTATGTAGCAGGCCGGTTAGTTCTTAAATCTACATTTATCCATATCTAACAATTACTTATTTGTTTTGTTTGTTAATTGGTCTCGTCTCTACATTTTTTTGAGATAGTTTATGGCAAGAATCTCAAACTAGGGTTCATCTAATCAATGAGCTCGATAGAGTAACCGGACAGGTTAGTATTTGAGTACTGTCACTTTCATTACAGCAGAGAGTAATGTCATGTCAGAAAGTTATTACATTTGCAATTACTGTCTTACTTTGGTTTAGTGTACTTGAATGTTTATGATGTTCTTTTATTGGGGTTTAGGGGAAATCTGCTATATCAGTGGATGATACTTTGAAGATCATAGCTTGCAGGTAAAAGATTGGTACTTTGTTTGATTTTGGTTTTCGTTTAATTTGTTTGGTCTTCATGGACTGTTGAAAACAGACTTTTCTTTCTAGGGAACAGAAGAAGACACTAGCAGCTCTTGAGATGGAATTAAGTTCAGCTAGGCAAGAAGGCTTTGTTTCAAAAAGTCCCAAACTTGCTGATGGAACTGAAACCAAGAAAAGACCGTTAGTGGTTATCGGGATAATGACAAGTTTGGGTAACAAGAAGAAGAGGGATGCAGTTCGTCAAGCATGGATGGGGACTGGTAGGGTTTCTCTTTATACGTGTTTTAGTAAGACACCAGTCTGTTATTTGCAATGTGTTATGAGCTTAGCACTTCCTTTTATTGCAGGTGCATCACTTAAAAAACTTGAAAGTGAAAAGGGTGTGATTGCAAGATTTGTTATTGGAAGAAGGTTTGGATTCTGTTTATCACTCTTTGATTTCTCTATGTGTTTAAAGATGATTATACGGTACTGGAATCTTGTTTTGAAACGTTGTTTTTGTGATATGTAGTGCAAATAAAGGGGACAGCATGGACAAGAGCATTGATACTGAAAATAGTCAAACCGATGACTTCATTATTCTCGTATGTGTTTTCTGCTTCTCCCCTCTTAAGTTATTACCTTGAATCATTCAGTTATAAGCTCACCTATGTTAGTTTGAGAGCTTGGCCATTTACTGGTTTTCAGGATGATGTAGTTGAGGCACCCGAGGAAGCTTCTAAGAAGGTAAAACTGTTCTTTGCCTACGCTGCAGATAGGTGGGATGCACAGTTTTATGCAAAAGCCATCGACAATATCTACGTAAATATAGGTAAGTTAGTACTAAAAAAAAAAAAGGTCTGAGGTCAACGAGTTTCCATGTATGCATTTTGCTGACATGATTATGTGGTATTAATGTAATTGATCCTATGCAGATGCTCTGGGAACTACGCTTGCAGCACATCTGGAAAACCCACGGGCTTACATCGGTTGCATGAAATCAGGCGAAGTCTTCTCAGAACCGTGAGTTTTAAGCTTAAAAACCCAAAACCACTAGGACCATTGGGGTTGTCAGGATATTGTCAGTCTGATATAATCTTAACCAAGTTTTGATTTTCTGGCAGGAACCACAAATGGTATGAACCAGAGTGGTGGAAATTCGGTGACAAGAAAGCGTAAGTTTTATAAATAATCAGAACCACGCATTGACTAGATTCATTTCTTCCATGTGACTAAGAACCACCTGTTCTTTGTTTCATTTATCTTATAGATACTTCCGGCATGCTTATGGGGAGATGTATGTTATAACGCACGCATTGGCTAGATTTGTATCGATCAATAGGTCAGTTTCACCTCTCAGTTACGCATGATGACACATATCTTTCAAACAGAGAAATAAGATTGAAACTGAGTTTTTGTGTTGTCTGTTATGTATGATGATGGGGTGGGGGTGGGGGGGTGACAGAGACATTCTTCATTCGTATGCTCATGATGACGTCAGCACGGGTTCATGGTTTGTGGGTCTTGATGTTAAGCATGTAGATGAAGGAAAGTTTTGCTGTTCTGCGTGGTCCTCAGGTATATGACTTAGCTTCTACTGCTTATGTACTTAAATTTAAGTCATTAGTTTTCAATGTAAATAAAATGGAATCAGATATATATCTAATTTACTTCCATACGTTTCAGAAGCCATATGCGCAGGAGTGTAGTAGAACCAAAGACGAATCCAAAGTGTGAGGCTCTTGGCTCTTTGGTGCTTATAGAGAAAGAAGAACAAATGACATTTGTCTGAAGAAAGCTAATTACACCATTTCATCTATGTATTCTAAACTTGCCATTTTATTGGCATTGCATTATACGAAGTCTAGGATTTGGATGTGGGAATAGATATTCTTACCGACAAACGTTAAACTCCAAAAAAAATAATCATTCATTTACAGCAAGTAAAACCCAATAATCTATACTTTACCAATCTTTATGTTATCAAACTTGATGTTCACTTGAATAAACTATAGGATAAAGAGTTGAAAGCCAAATTTAGGAAGAACCATGGAGCAAATGTGCCAATGCCTTATCAGTGTCGTTCTCAAACATGAAGAGAGCATCTGCAACAGCGTTTGTCGGAAAACCCATCTCCCGTATCGCTGTGAACCCATTTGCAAATTCTTGAACCTGAAAACGCGTAAAAACTGTGATTAGATTCTCCTTTGGGGGAAAGAATGAAGAAGCAAGCTGGTTTGTCAATTCAAAGATCCACAAATTTAACTGATAGTTGATCACGGTTTTAAATGATGGACGGACTCAAAAGTATATATGATCGCTATAACCACTAGTTAGAATCCGTATAAGCTTCATTAGCTAATACAAGAATAAAATCTATAGTGAAGGGATGAAGATAAATCACCTTTGTGGGATTATCACCATAGTTTGCAACAGCTATGTTGACAGCTTCTCTGTTGAGCCCAGAAGCAGTATATTTCATCACTACATGATCTACACCCTGCATTTGACCCTGCATTTGGAATCACTTATTAACGAGAATAATGCATATATAACGATCATACACTGTAATGCACAAATCTACAAGATCTTCACCCAATTCGCATTTTTAAGTTAATACATAGATGATCCACAACAATTCATCCTAGACATCACAATTGATACTATAGTTTAGTGCCATTAATCGTCTAACTCAACAAAGCTTCCATTCTGTTCCCGTGTGATGATCCACACTTGTTCTTCCTAGACCTCACATTGACACTATACATTGGTGCCATCTACAAAGCTTCCATTCTGTTCCGGTTAACTACGTTCATCGATGATGATTCACACTTGTTCTTCTAGAGAACACATCGATACTATACGATGATGCTATTAACCACCTCAGCCTAACTTTAAAATGCTTCCATAGATTTTAAGAAGAGCCATACCACTGAAGAAGGTGATGGTTCATGAAACTTAGCCGGTGGATTCTCACTCCCAAATTTACTCCAATCTGGATTATCTTTCTCTGCCTCCGCGAGAACTTTCCTCTCTAATCCGAAATCGAACTGAAAACTACTCCGATGAATATCTCCTACTCGAGGCAACAACTGAGGCTACAACAATTTGCAAATACAATGTAAAACTACTTCAAATCTTCAATCACAGAGTTTAAAGATCAAACATACAAAATCTTACCGGCGGAGTAATCCGATACTCAGGCTTCAAATTCACTCTGATTCCTATTCCAGCTACCAAAATCAAATTCAACGATCAAAACCAATTACTAATCAAATTCGCGTAAAACCAAATTCGAGATCAGAACAAGACTTACATGAAGGAGAAGTGTTATGTTGAAACGAAGAGTTTCTCTCCGGCGGAGAGAAAAACTGTGGGCCGGGACCGGTTTGTTGACCGATCTTAGGGTAACCGTACATAGGATGGTTAGATGACGGAGAAGGAGATGTTGATGGAGGTCCATACATAGGTCGAGGGTAAGAAGGACCACCAGACTTGTTTCTGTAATCGTAATCCATTGTTGTGTGTTTGTTTTCTAGTTTGAAGAAGAATTTGCAGAAAAGAATAAGAAGGAAATTGGAAGAAGAAGTCTTCAAGGAGATCAGATCTGTTTGGATATGTGGATTAGTGTATCCTTCTCCAGCTTTGACTTGATCTTGTTTTTGTTTTCAGTTTTTTTTCTTTTTGAATTGGGCCATTAAGGCCCATACATTATCATCCACATGCCGGAACCAGAGCAAAAATGAGAACCACTTTGCTGTATACTTATGTTTATATAGATCAGATCAAAAATACTGATTTTTTTTTTGTCAACAATATGTGTGTGTTTTTTTGGAACAATATGTGTTAAACGGGTGTTTTGATAATAGACTATGTTCCCACAAAACTATGCAAATCTTAGGATGAACCATGAAACTCTCTTTTTCTAATTTCAACTGTTACAATACACGACTTAAGGAAGGTGAGTGGATAAGGAGAGAGACTCGACAATTAGCATGAACCATGAAACTCACTTTTTCTAATTTCAACTGCTACAAGACACTACTTAGGTTATACACAACAAAAATCAAAGTTCAAATGTTGAAAAATATTGTCCAGAAAAAAAAAGTAACTTTGAAAATTCAAGTAGCTTTCACCGTGATTTTCTCAGCAAACAAAAACAAAAACAGAGTTGTTATGCATCAAGTCAACAACTCGCCGAACCTAACATTAACCTAAAGCAACCCACTTTCGTTATAATACACACTGATAAAACAAAATTAAACCTATTGAATAATTCTTACAATATAGCTCCACAAAAGTCAATAATTGTAAACTTATTATATATCTAACTAATCTCACTTCTTCATCTTCATCCATTATTATAAACGCCACTTTACTCTTAAAACCAGTTTTTTCTCCACCCTAATTAAGAAAATGAAGTGCCAAGTTGTTTTGATACTCATCGTAGTAATCTTCAACGTCTGCATAGAAGCAGAGACGATCAAAGAAGATAAACACACTCTTCTTCAATTCGTTAACAACATCAATCACTCTCATTCACTCAACTGGTCACCAAGTCTTTCTATATGTACCAAATGGACCGGTGTTACTTGCAACTCCGATCATTCCAGTGTTGACGCTCTTCATTTAGCAGCCACGGGTCTACGCGGGGATATAGAGTTAAGCATCATCGCCAGGTTAAGCAATCTTCGGTTTCTCATTCTTAGTTCCAACAACATCTCTGGAACTTTTCCTACAACTTTACAAGCTTTGAAGAACTTGACAGAGCTTAAACTCGACTTCAACGAGTTTTCGGGTCCTTTGCCTTCTGATTTATCTTCTTGGGAGCGTCTACAAGTTCTTGATCTCTCTAATAATCGGTTTAATGGTAGTATACCATCTTCGATTGGGAAGCTAACTCTGTTACACTCTCTGAATCTTGCGTATAACAAGTTTTCTGGTGAGATTCCTGATCTCCATATTCCAGGTTTGAAGCTGCTCAACTTAGCTCACAACAATCTAACAGGAACTGTACCTCAGTCATTGCAGAGATTTCCACTCTCAGCATTTGTCGGAAACAAAGTGCTGGCGCCTGTTCATTCATCATTAAGGAAACACACGAAACATCACAACCATGTAGTTCTTGGCATAGCATTAAGCGTGTGTTTTGCGATACTAGCTCTGCTTGCTATCTTATTGGTAATCATCATCCATAATAGAGAAGAGCAAAGAAGATCTTCAAAGGACAAACCTAGCAAGAGGAGGAAGGATTCAGATCCAAACGTGGGTGAAGGAGATAACAAGATTGTGTTCTTCGAAGGGAAGAATCTTGTCTTTGACCTAGAAGACTTGTTGAGAGCTTCTGCAGAAGTTTTAGGGAAGGGCCCGTTTGGGACAACCTACAAGGTTGATCTCGAGGACTCTGCGACCATCGTTGTGAAAAGGATCAAGGAAGTGAGTGTACCTCAACGGGAATTCGAGCAGCAAATCGAAAATATTGGCAGCATCAAGCATGAGAATGTTGCCACTTTAAGAGGATATTTCTACTCTAAGGATGAGAAGCTCGTGGTTTATGATTACTACGAACATGGAAGTCTTTCAACATTGCTACACGGTATGTTGATAATGCCACCATTTGAATTTATACAGTATCTTACATAGCTAAGTTGGTCTATATGTGTATCGATACTCAGGTCAGAAAGGTCTCAGGGATCGGAAGCGTCTAGAATGGGAAACTAGACTGAATATGGTGTATGGAACAGCAAGAGGAGTAGCTCATATCCACTCACAAAGCGGAGGTAAACTAGTCCACGGGAACATAAAATCCTCAAACATTTTCCTCAACGGGAAAGGATATGGCTGCATATCTGGAACAGGAATGGCTACACTGATGCATTCATTACCGCGGCATGCAGTTGGCTATCGTGCACCAGAGATAACAGACACAAGAAAAGGGACTCAACCGTCTGATGTGTATAGTTTCGGGATATTGATATTCGAGGTACTAACAGGAAAATCAGAAGTGGCAAACCTGGTGAGGTGGGTGAACTCGGTGGTTAGAGAAGAATGGACAGGAGAGGTGTTTGATGAGGAGCTTTTGAGGTGTACCCAAGTAGAGGAAGAGATGGTGGAGATGCTTCAGGTTGGTATGGTTTGCACAGCGAGATTACCAGAGAAGAGACCAAACATGATTGAGGTAGTGAGAATGGTGGAAGAGATAAGACCAGAGAAACTAGCCAGCGGATACAGATCAGAGGTTTCCACAGGTGCGACAACAACTCCGATTGGAAGTCTATCAGGATCTCCGTATATACTATAAGAAAGACTATTCCATCTTTCCTTAATGTATTGACCATTCAGAAAAAGATTTCAATATTTCTACAGACGATTATCGTGATTGCCATTTGAGAACCGTTTCCAACAAAACTAGAATCTGTCTTCTAACAATATTTGAAATATACTTGTAACCATTTGTTTCTTATATTGACACTACTGGTCTTGTGTTACATGAAAGAATCCATTCACATTTTCGAAAGTCGAAACAGAATATAATAAACAACACATACCACCATGATTTCAGCTATTAGTAACCAACAGAAAAGACATTCGAAAGTCGAAACAGATCTTACTAGTGGTCCCTCCAAAGTTTATGAACAGCGAGGAAAGTTGAGATGTAGTCACTTCCACACAAATTTGGTCTTGATACCCCCTGAAAAATAGTGGTAGAGCTTGATGAGCAAATAAACTAACCACAAACTTAGATTGAATCACAATATCCAGAATCTTATTCATACAAACCTTCAGATTCCTCAAAAGAAACTTCCTTTACTAATGAGGCAGATGCATTGTACTCAAATCTGGAATGAACACAAGGAGAAACCATTATCAGTATAAAACACAAACTGCACATATAAACCAATAGCTGAGTTTTACGATATGGGAGATATACAAAATGTTTCTACGGACTATTATCGTGATTGCCATTTGAGAACAGTTTCAATCAAAACTAGAATATGTCATCTAACAGTATTTAAAATATAGTTGTAACCATTTGTATCTCAACGTACTAATTTCAGTAGTTATCTCCTAAAAGTGTTAATTCTTTATCTTCTTCCATAAATATAGATATGATTAATAGGTACAAGTGGATCCTCTGGTCTCACCACTAACTAATAGCCAAGTCACTTAAGAAACAGAGCTCACTAAGTTTCAGAGACTAAAAAGACCCACATCAGTTCTCAGTAACACAATACCTGTAGTGTCAATATCAGGAAATGAGATGAAAATAAACAATTCTCATGTGCATGGTATTAGCATTCAAAGAGGAGACATCAAAAACCAAAAATTGCGGTCATAGTTACCTGTTAGAGAGAAGCACTTCAAGTTCATAGTCAGAAGCACTTTTAGTGACATCTACCATGACCTGAACAAGCTCAGTCTTCCTAGTGCTGGCCATGAAGAGATCATATTCCGTGGGAATAATGATAGCGAAGAAGTTATCACTCAATTTGCTTAAACACATCTTCTCTACTGATGACAAAGCAATTCTCCTGGTCATAGCTTCAGTCTCGGGATCAATTAGATAGATCGCAAAATCAGTGAGGATAAAAATACGCCGTTTCATCTTCCCCGAGCCGGTGAACTTCAAAACTTTATCAGCAAAAAGAATCGATGTATCACCTATAACAACAATGAATCACCTTCTCAACATCAAACACATGCAATTCAAGGTGAATCCAATCATTAGCAATCCAAACAACCACATAAGAAACTATAAATCGATGCCACAATTCTACAGCTGATTCAACTATTCCTCCAAGTTCTTCGATTCACAAATTGCCTCTCAATCTCAAATTCATCAAATAAAAACCAAAAGTTTGGAGAAACCTAACCTTGTTTCTCCAGAATTCGCATCAATCCAGGACGAGAAGAAACGTGAAGATAGTCACCACGATGCTCTCTATAGCGAGACGCTTTCCTTCTGACTTTACCTCCAGCGAATGGCGTGTGATCTCCTCCGTCTACCTCACCCACACTTCGATCTTCATCAAAATCAGGTGGAGGTGATTCTTCGCCGTCGAACTTCGGCCCCTTTTGCTCCTTCAACCGGTTCATTCCTCCCGGCGACGAACTCGAAATCGGAATCGGTTAGCTTATTCTCAGATTCTGCGTTAGAAAAATCTCCAAAGTGAGAGAGAAGACGTGGCTTCAAATGATTCGATCGATTAAAAGATACAAATCTCAGCCGTTAGATTATATGACTTCATCGCAACGCGTTTCGATGCCACTTGATTTGAAATTTATAATAAACTCGCAGCCGTTAGATTTCAATACCACTTGATTTAAGGATAGGATATCAACCGTTAGATTAGATGACTTTTTAAGACGATGTCGTTTCAATGCAACTTGATGTTTTAATTAAGAAGCGCCGCGTCGTTTCAAGGTCCACCGAATAATAAGAGGGTTAAAAGTAGAGTCCACTAGTCAAAGAAAGTAAATAATCCACACGGTATTTATTGTAGACGTGAGCACAGAGAATAATTCGTATTCTTCGTCTTTCGTCCACCACCATCTCTATTTTCTTCCTTTCCCCTAAGTCTTGGTTCTTCTTCTCTCTAATACGAGAAGAAAAAGGCGAAAACCTCGCCAATCCGATTACGCGAAAAATCAAAGGTATTGTCTCTGTAGCTTTTGGATCTATTACTTATATTTCTCACGGATTTATAGCTTCTCTGATTCGTTTAGAATCTTTGTTTGATTTTTGATTTTTAGGTTTTTGGATATGGCGTCGAAGCGGATCTTGAAGGAATTGAAGGATCTCCAGAAGGATCCACCTACATCATGTAGCGCAGGTACTTGTTTCGTGTTTGGATTTTGAGATTTCATCTTAAAAAGTTTTGTTTCCCTGAGCTGGTGTTGATAGATCCGGTTTTTTTGTTCGCTTATGCTTGGATTTGTTTGGATTTGTGTGTTTATGTGTTGTTTGGTACCGATCTCGAGCTAAGTACTCGTTTTACTTTTTAAGATCTGGCTAGAACTAAATTTGGTTTATCTCGTTTCTGATTTCTCTGGTGAAGATCTTATAAAGGCTTAAAACTCGTTTCATTGTCTTAGTTTCTGGGGTCTGGTTATACTTGTGAAGAAAAAACTGTCTCTTTGTTTCCTTGTGCTTATGTGGTGTGAGATTGAGTTTATCTTTCTGTGTACAGGTCCTGTTGCTGAAGACATGTTTCACTGGCAGGCAACGATAATGGGTCCTTCAGAGAGTCCTTATGCTGGAGGTGTTTTCCTTGTAACCATCCATTTCCCTCCGGATTACCCATTCAAGCCTCCTAAGGTGATTCCAATATTTTGAGAATTGTTATCAAGTATGTTTTGCCAAAGCTCGTATGTTCTTTATGGTTGCTTCATTATCTCATTGTTCTTCATTATGGTGTGTGTGATGATATCTAGGTGGCCTTTAGGACCAAGGTGTTCCATCCCAACATTAACAGCAACGGTAGCATTTGCCTCGACATCTTGAAGGAGCAGTGGAGTCCTGCGCTCACCATTTCCAAGGTTCGGTTTCTCTTATTCTTTTGTTAACAATAGAAACCCACCTTAAAACAAATACTCTCTATTAAAACTGCTTCAGAGGCAGTAATCTACTCTTATCAAACATGCTTTTGCTCCTTAATCCCTAGTTGAAGTGATAAGATTGAGCTGTCTTCATTAAACTTTGACTCATTTCGGTTGTCTCTGAAACATTAAGCTTATTAGACTCATTGAGGATGAAAAATTGTTGTTTGTTATCGATCAGTTCTAACAACTGCTTTGCAATTAACAGGTGCTGCTATCGATCTGTTCTTTGTTAACCGATCCAAACCCGGATGATCCTTTGGTGCCCGAGATAGCTCACATGTACAAGACTGACAAGAACAAGTACGAGTCCACTGCACGAAGCTGGACTCAGAAGTATGCCATGGGCTAAATGGAAAATCCCACCTACTAAATTATCTCTTTATGAAGAAAAAAATCTGCCTTAATTTCTATGTATGATTCGATAGACATCTCTTTGTGTCCTTTTAACTTTCTGAAGACAGGACCAAATGAAGTGGGTCTTGTTTTAAACGAAACAAAAAAAAACATCATCTTTGTGAAAACTAGAATCTGATCATCTTCTGTTGTTTCTTCTTGTGGTGAAATTATGATTTGATGTTTTCGTTGTGTGATGAGTTGCTACGAGTTGTTCAAATTTATCAAACTAGTCTTCAAACTTATCCAACTGGTCTTCAAACTTATCCAACTGGTCTTCAAATTTACTCTGAGTTAATCGTTGTGGCCAATGCCCGTCATGGTGACAATGCGTTCTGTTGTAGCACGTATGTTGTAGAAAATGAGTTTTGTACCTTGCAAGGTGCGCCTGTGGATTGTGGACTACATACGTGATGCAACAAACATTTTAAGTATGCAATAATATCACAAACAATCCTATATCCATTAAACGACATGTATTATGCATGTTTGAACTCAAGTAGTAACTCAGCAATGATTCACTAGTACAAAACCACTAAACACCCTATTTTGTTTATAAGTTATAACAGTTTTCTTATTCGTATCATCCATCATATCATGAGTTTGACGAAAACATGTTATTTGGTGAAGTCAAATTATTTGACAATACAGTATTTAATAAAATAATAAATAGCCTGATTATGTGGAATGTGAGTGGTATAGAATCAACAGAAAAAAAAAAAAGAGTGGTATAGAATCTAATACTACAGATAATCTATAGATGAATGGGTATGGACTGAACTCAAGTTATGTAGATGGGCTTCGATGGACCAAAGATCCATCGCTCGTCCGAGCTTAAAGTATCACCCCTAACAAATTATCTTTACAAGTCCACAGGTAAGAGAAAAATACATTTAATAGTGTTGTGCTATTAGAATATTTTTGAATTTCTCTTCTCTATAAGAAAATACAGTATGTTACTATCTTTTTTTCAAAATTTATCATTATCCCACGGATCAGTGTATTAGAAGAGTATCAGTTTGAACTTAGAAATGATAACCAACAGGCAAAACTTACTCTAGTTAAGAGCAAAAGACCAAATTAAACATCTGCTTTAAGTTTAACAAAATAAGAAATCATAGGGACTATAGGTTTGATTTAGATATCCATGAAACTTGTAGGCTAAGAACTCTAGACATTCAAACGCAAAATTCAAACAATTGGTGTCGACTGAAAGAAATAAAATAAAAATCAGTGTTCCATGTTTTTTGGTTTAGTTAAGATAGGTGTTCCATATTCCAAAATGTTAAAATACTTTAATAATTGTAACAATGCACGGTTAAAGAGACAATACAACCAATTAACTATTCGACGTCAAAAATGTCGGCTGCATTAATTTCCCTATTCGGTTTCTCCTTCCCTAAACTAGTAAGCAGTAAGACATTCAATTCTCCTTTAACAAAACCAAATTTAATTATAATGTTAATGTATTATGTTCTATTATAGGATTAGATATTTGGAGGGTTCATCTTACTATTTAATTGTAAATTCGTTTTGTAAAATTTCATTTTATATAATGTTGTTTTTAACTATTTTACAGTTTGTAATTTTTTTTATTAGTGAAATAAACTAAATTATATATTAAATGATATGTTCATAGAAAACAAATATATATATCTCCACAATTTAGCAAAACATTTTACAATCGAAATATTTGTTTCTCATTGATTCGTCATTGTGTAAGTCAGTAATAAACAAAATTATAAGGAGTATGTTTTGTTAAAAAAAATTTAGAATAGCTTTTCCTAGGAGTTATAAGAAACTAATAACCGATTATTCTTTGAACTACTTAATTTCTCTTTTATTTCCTATGTCTCCTCTTTATGTTTTAGAGAACACCGGGATGTGAAATTGACAGTGGTGAACATCGATGATGTTTAAACGACAATAGGATTCTTTTGATTTTGAAGTTGTAGATTAAAATTTTGTAACTAAATTTATAATATTTGACAAATTTTGTAACAAATTTCTAAAGTTCTTGTAAGCTTTGTAATTTGCTTGTTTTTTTCTTTTTGTTATTGTAAGCTTTTGAATTTATAAAAGTTTTGTGATTTGCTTGTTTGTAAAAACTTGTGATTTTACGTTATTTTCTTGAAACACCAATACGAGATTTGGGCTTACCGAGGCTTCTTTCGAGGTCTGTTCGGTTATTCCTAATGGTTTTATTGTTTCCACTACTCAAGCACTATCTCAAAACATTAATATAAAACAATCGAAACTACTTCAATTTCCATTTTAACCTTGATTTTTAATTTTTCTTGCTAAGTATAGTTGACGTATGATGGACCACTAGCAGCCACATGGAAATAGCAGAACCACACAGGGTCTTTCTTTCCCTCGGGGTTTCATTGCAGTTGCATTGAATAATTTTGTCTTATACTTAATAATTCTTCATTTGCCACTAGTTAATAACTATTAACTAATACCTATGTTGCACTATTATAAAATAATACTCACCATTCCGTTTTCAGTTTCGCGCAATATCACTTAACAGAAATAAAACAACTTGTTAATATCTCGTACTCATATATTGATTGTTATAGAATGAGAAAAAACATCTTGTACTGTTCAATTCCCACTAGTGATTAGTTTTGTACGAGTAAAGTTTTTAAATTTGTAAATGATGACTTTAATATTAATTTTCTACCCACACCGTAAATTTTCTTTTTGTACCGAAATACGGAAAATAATTTTAAAATTAACTAAAAATCAGCTTTTAAGAAAAAGGCAAAAAAAAAAAACGAGTCTCTTACACGACCACTTCGAAGATGTCTTCCTTTCGATAAATTACGTTTTCTAAAGAATCTAACCATTAGTCTTTTACTATACTATATAACAATCGAATTTTGTTTATGATTATTTAATTTTTCTGAACATGCAAAACCTCTTATTTGAAAGTTGAAATCATAGAAAGTAACATATAAGAATTCAACTACACGTGTCAGTGATTAGACTAATGATAAATCTACCTCCAAAGTCTCCATAACTTGGATAATTATACATTTTTTTAGGGTAAGAGAGATAGGTCGTGCCCAGAAGAGCATGGTCCTGAAAACCAGGTTTTCTTAAAATAATCAAGTTAAAAATTAGGTTTAATCATAATTAATTCTGAAAGAAAGAACATAACAGCCTGAGATTTAGACAGTCTTCTCACACTAATCTCCCTTTTTGTTTCTAGTGAAACACAGAATCGTAAGCTTGGTGGTGTCCACTAATTAATGGCATTTATGACGGTTAACTAATGTTAATTATTGCATTAGTTAAGTTACTAGTTGAAGGTTAATGTCGAAGCAAAAGAACCGTTAGCTTGTTTCAGAGAAAAAAGAGCTATTTAAAAACTACTATACTCATATTTTTTTCATTCCTTACGTTAATAGTATATCATTTTTGTTCAAAGCTGACACCGTCAAAGAAATCAGCACACTTAAGAAAAAGATTTTGTAAAAATGTTGTCGTACCAAAGCTTGTTAATTTGAATGAAAGAAATTACATAAGTCTCTTTTTGAAATGATAATTTCCTATATTGAATTTTTTTATTTGTATCATCGGATTTTGTAGATAAAAGTCTATAAAGATTATCAAATTGATATCGTCGTTATGTAGGATGCATAAGCGATAAAAAGTCAAAAACTTTTTAGCCAAATTTCGCGTAAAAGATTGTTAAAACGGTTTCCCGGATTAATTAGTCAAATTATTACTTTTAATATGATATTCCTTAGTTTATTATGTGGCTTGCATGTTTAAAGGCAAACAAAAGAAGATGGTTTCACAATTATTCTCCTATTATTAGGGCTTTTCAATTTCAGCGATACAAATTCATTGAATTGATTTAGCAATTCCATAAAGATCGAACAACTTTTCCACGAAAATGAAAATCAAGTTCTTGATAAAAAAAAATCTATTTATGCATGTATTTTGTAGGTCCTAAACAAAGTTATTTATGCTCAGAATCAGACGCTAGTACATTGCTGATTAATAACTGATTCATGTAGATAGATATTCTAGCACCCAAACCTTAGATCATTATAAATTTAGAACTCAATAATAATAGCACTATTTTTGGATTCGACTCCTGGTACAAGTGAATGACCAATGCTATAGATTATGATCCCACGGTCGTGCTGTGTCAGAAAATCAGACGTGGCAGAATCGAAACCGTTAGTGGAGAGAGATGCGAAGTTGTCGCACGTGTGACTATTATGGAGTATGGGGCTGAGTCTGTCAAGTCAACAAATAATTACTAAGCTGTGACTGTGAGACATACTATAATTAATAGTGTTTCACAATTTATTTGTATCTAATTCTTTATTCATCTTATGCTTAATGACCTTTTAGACTTTACAAAGTATTATTCTCGAGATCCTTAGTGGTAATAGACATCTAATTATGTTCAGTTTCCACTTAAGTTCTTTTCGATCTAAAATCACATGGCTTTATCAAATGTTTTCTCCATTTCAAACTATTCTTCTTTCAAAAGCTGGATTTTTTCTTTCTTATGTATAATTATTTTAGTTCTTTTGTTTGCCCCTATAAGTATCAATAAGAAACCACTTTAATCACACCTAATAAAAATGTCAAACTAAAATATACTTGTAACTGTTAATTGTAAACTCAAAAGTTTAAATAATTTTGTAAGAGAAGAAGTATAAATTATAAACAAAACTCTTTTCCAACTTCGTAATTTTATATCATACTTTTCATAGAGTCACCTGAAAAGGAAAATATATGATTATATATCCATCAAGATAAATTAAGATAATCAACTAATGTAGCTTATACATACGATAATGATGCTTAATTACGGGAGTTGTGTAAGAAGTTACAGTAATAATTAGTACTAAGACAAAGGCATAGAAGTACATGACATTTATAAGACCAACATCGCTTGCTTCTAAACTAAGACTGTCATTGAGAATGACTTGAGTGCTACTTTACTAACCATCATCTTACTTCTTTTCCAAGAAACATATTTACACACATTCTCTACTTATTAACATTGGAAAACTCGGCGTTCTGACGTATTTTTAATATGTTTCATTCCATAATTTTTTATATGCCAGAAAGAAAAAAAATTAGTGCAAACAAGGAAAGTCTTATTATAAGACTATACTTCGATGAAATCACTCTCCACATCTAATTAAGTAGTCATCTATCATCATCTCTAATGACTAAAAATGAAAATTATTATCTTGTTAGATAGTTTGTTCTTCCATATAACATTGTATATTTTTAATTAGTTAGTATTATTTACATGTAGAAATTTGAAATTAACCATTTAGCGAATGATGGTTCACGTACGGAATCGTCTGGTTTGACCTCTGGGACTGGAATGACATGTACCGATGAAGTCATGAAGAAACCGTTATAGTTCGTAAAGCATCAAAAGTATTTATAGAAGAATATCTCTGATATACAAATATAATTAAGAGAATATCGTAGAAAAATTTACAAAGTTTAGCAGGCACATAAAGGGGGGTGGCCGGGTGCACAAAAGGGCTTCTAAAATGTAATGTTCTTCTGAAAAAATATAAATCGAGCAACAAGAGATATGGAGTTTAGTCGTGTATGTATACAAATATGTGGTGTAGTAGTGGTCCAACTATCGGTTATTTTTCTAGACATAGAATACGTTTGGCACATTAATTTTTCAGAAGAAGATATGCTCGTAATGTCTTGTTACTAAAAAGTGTTTCCAAATCTAAAATGGTATTAGTTTCATAGTAAAGAATGGTATTAAGTTATTCAAAAACTTGTATAAGTTTCATAGTAAAAAATGGTATAAATATTACTTTTTGAATTGCTAATATATATTATGTATAGATAAAATAGTTAAAAACTTTTATGCAAAATAAATAACTATATATATCCAATTACTTGAATAATGAATTACTTATATTTTGCATTATTGCATTACAAAATGCTATTCAGCCATTAAACGATTATTAATCGGAGCTTTATTATGGAAGCGGTCTTTTTCAAATTAAATTTCGAAACATATGCATGTTATGTATCGAAGTGCGATTGATCGGTTTCTAATAGCTAAAATATTAATACATATATTTGTGAATGTTATTTTACTAATATTGATTATTCAAGTGAGATATTTGTCAATTTTGATATTAAATATAGTCATGACAACTTGACAAGTAACAAGGTGTGTCTTTCTCTAGTCTTTTTATTTGCCCATCAAAATGCGAGCTTATGCTTTTGATTACGCTCTACACAAATACCAACGTACATGCACTTATTTTACATAATTAATGGTGGTAAAGCTTCTGTGTTTTGAAACGTGGCCCTTCTTCCTAGAATGGATCTTTGTCCTTAATTTAGTTTTTGTTTACTTATACTACTATATATCTCCATTGCATAATTGTATTTGAATTCCTAGTTACTTATTTGAGTTCATAGTGTTAAGTTTTTACAACCCATACACGTATGAATGTCATGATCAGTAATAAGGCATGAAAAAGAAAACTTAGCATATGACATTGTTTAAATTACTAGAAGTTGAGCTTCAAACTTTTAATATATTTACTATATTGTTACTCGAAGTTGATCGCTTATGTGTGTATATAGAACCCATGTGAAATAGCATAATTATGTGTGTAACAAATATTTTATTCTACGGAAGTCTTTCATTTTAATTTTTCTTGTATCTTAAACTCGACGGGTATATTGTAACTCGTAACATATATTTGGGTTTTCTAGTCTACATTATCGATGACTAAACAGAAATAAAATAATATGTAAATCCACGTATGTATAAATGAACGTATAAATAGAGTTCAAGTTTATAGTCTACTATTATAGTTCAAAAAAAAATATATATATATACACATTGTGTTTGTATTATATTACAGCATAATGCGCTAAAATGTTGAAACTCAACAGAATGATAGACTAAAAATATAGAGAAAATATGTGGGATTACTATAATTTTCTGATGACATGTTGCACTGTAGAATCACAAGAACGTCGTATATATCTTACCGATTAATTACAGATGACGCAAGAAAGATCGGTCGTGCTAAACACGATTTCAGACAAGAATTATTTAGCCTCTGTGGAGATATTCATCAAGGTTTCATCAATTATAAAAAGGGGTATATATTCTTATATGGTCTCGACATGTGGTATGTGCATTCTCAGTTAATAGTACGTCTGAAATTGGTTTTACTCAGCTGATTAAAATGAATAAAACTTTTTCATTGCCATATTCATTTTTTAGAGTTTTAGAAGGAATTGGAGTTTAATGAAACAATGGTTATATTAATAATTTTCTGGTATTGGTTATTATTTCATGATCATAATTATAGCAGTGTATTCGCCAAAGTTTGTTTTACTATTATATAGTTTGAGTTTAATTTAAAGATGTAGGAGTTAGAACCATTGTGATGCGGAGACGAGTATTGTGAAAATGGAACGTCTCGAATCAACTAATAGACACGCGAGGACTTATTATCCATACTAGGAACTATATATTGACCCCGATATGATCACATTTGTAACGTTCTTGTGTGTTCACACTCTGCCAACGGACCCATCGCTTCCATGGCTTACCAAGAGATCAAATCCAACGACTCATATGGCTTACCTCACCTTAAACTAATTTATAGTTTTGGTTTTGATGTGATTTGGACCGATTAGACTTTAAACCACACCTCCAAGTTTAGAATTGACCCCAAGAAAAGTAGTACTTCCACATTAAATCGCGGAGAGGACCATCTTAATTAGATAAGAGAGCTCATGACTTCAGCACATGATTCCCAACAAAATTAACAAAATATATCTATATTTTAGCACCCAATCTGTTTCTGTTTAAAGATTCACACAGAAATATGATATAATATCAAAATTATTGGATTTTGAGCTGGCCTTGATTATCACCATAACACCATGTTAAATATTCTCCTTAAAATGGTTTTTTAACGTTATGGTAAATAATGGAACTACTTGGCATTGGCAGTAATAACTTTAATAATTCGATGATCTTGCCAACGTACGTCAGATACGACGCATTCACGGTTGATATATAGATATATCCTTTTTGTTTTTGATAATAAAAATTAGGGAGATTGATTAATTTATTTATCCGAGAAAGATTTAATCGATTAAAACTACAAACCTCATATATACTGTATTTTCTAATCACAGGTTTTAAAGACAAAACAATCTTGGTGCTGAAATCTATAACCCTTGTTCTTAAGGATCATAATTAGGGAATTGTTTCAAAAATTTAAAGAAAACGTCTTATGAGTGATAGTATTATCATTATCACTTCCAGCTAATAATTTGAACAAGTCATACACTACACTAATTCGGGCTGACGTTTACATTTTCTTCGGATGTGTCGTACTACTGAACGATATTTTCAACCCAATAATAGAAGAATATGCAAATAATCGGATCGAATGATTTTAAGGTTTTCCAATATTTAACTATTAATCAACGATATTTGCGAATTATTGAGAAGAAAGAAAAAATATTTGTTTATTACGTATCATGCATGTATATACGTATCTTAAAATTGTATGTGTGTAAACATGCATAGAAAATGTTTACATGCATATAACCCGGAAGAATCTTTAAGGATCTTGGACTTAATGATCAATTAATTATATTCTCCAGTCTTGACTAATTTTACTGAACACCAAGTGGATGTTTACATTAACTACCTTCGAATCATTAATGAAATTAATCCTTCATCGTTTGTTTGTTTGTTCTTTCTATTTTACCGTGTACGAAAAAATCTCTATAGTAAAAAAAAGAAAGAAGGATCCATTATTAGCAAACGAAAGTGGTTATTGGACAGGTGAAATTTAATGAATATTTCGAATGTAACGTTATTAATTAGTTAAGCTAATAATCATATGGTTGGAAAACGTGAATACAAGAAACAAATTAATCTTAAGTATACACATAAATTTGTGTTTATCGATGAAGGCCAAGCAAGATTCAGTTTGTCTAAATTTCCTTGTAATTACTTAATTGTCGTTTTAATCGACACACATAAACATGTATATATATATATGTGTGTATATAATCATTTAAATGAGATTATTGGTCACTTGGCTCAATGGAGAAGAACACTGCACTAAACCTTGGGGTTTGTCTTTGCCAATCCAAAGGATTCTCCATGTCTCTCTCTTCCTCACATTGGATCTTCAACATTTTTCTTCTCCTTACGCGTCCCCACGCGCCTCTTTTTTCCTTGTGTTTTTTTCCAATTAATTAACTAAAAATGTGTTAGCTATAACCTGAATATTATGGATGGAGGGACAAGTGGACGAATTCGAACCAACAAGTGGCATTGTACGTGCTAATTAGATCTAAGCATATATGACTGACTTGGACAAGTAGGTGACAAATGTGTTCGATTCGTTTACACACTACTCTCTAAAAATGAGATTTAAGAAACACGTTTATCATATAAGACACGAAGTTATTTAAGTGACAACTCTTAAAATCATTTAAGGTTTCTCTGCGTTAATGTTTTGTGTGGATTATCTTTGATATGATATGATTGTTTGATATATGACAGTTTAGAATCATTTAAGTATACAAGCATCCATTAACTATGAATAGCAATTGATTAGAGTTAAAGAGAGAGTTCCGATCTTCCTGACTATCTGCGTGGATCCAACAAACCACATATGTAGGATTTAGATGCGGTCGGTTTTCCTTTAAAGTACTGCTTGCTATGTTTCGAAGTGTTATGTCAAATTTTTCTTTGCAAAGAATCAGCAATTCGTTCATTTTATTTTGTTGCTACGTTTTAAACTATAAAGAATGTTATTTTCATGCATTGACTTGAAAGACTTTATTTCTGGTGAAACATGCAATTATTGGGGTTAAAAAATCGTTAAAGAACATACACACAAAATAAAGAAATAACGTGATTCCTTGTATTTGAAGATTTCATATCGAAAGCGATGTGTCAAAGTATCATATTCAACACCGATGAGAGAAAAAAAACAAATTTTCATAATGTGGAAAGTTTCAATATAATTTTATTGACCAAGATGTCAAATTTTATATAAAAACAAAAAAATTCAAACTCGTAAGTTTCTATTTAACAAAACTTTAATAATGAACATGAAAGAATTAAACAAATAGAAAGATTGCAAAAATCTGAACATTATAACTTTCAATTTTGGCTCGCCAGAACAATATGGCTTAAATAGAAGAAAACATAACGATTAAAAATAATAAAGTTAAAAGGAAAAATTTGGAAAAAAGGAGAAAAAGAGAAGGGGACGTGTGAGGATGCGTTACACCTATGTATCTATTTTATGTGGTCAAAGCTATCTTACTCTTTAGATTTTGGGTCCCACGTGCATGCTTCATATTTTGCCTACGTCCCTTCTTTTAATTTTCTTTACCTAATGTTGTCCTACAAAGTTTTAGTCTGTTTAATTCTCGTTTTTACGTTTAGGGAAAAGGAATTACTATCATGATCAAAATTATAGAGCTTTTTCGGTTTTACCATTAAAAATAAAACAACTATCTGAACTAGTTCTACAACTAATGTTATTGACTTAAACATGTCCAAAAAAAAATTATGTGAACTAGGCAAAAATATACTTCAGAATATTTAACGAGTACAGATGTTATATATTTCTTCCGTATTATTATAAATGATGTTTTTTTTTTTTTTTTTTTTTGCTCTGTTCTGAATGATGTACTGTATTAGCTAAATTTCTAATGTGTTTACTAATTAGTCTTATATAGTCATTTAAAATGTATATGATATACCACATGTATATAACAAGTACATTTTGGAAGATAAGATGGACATTTTAGAAATTTTGATTGCCACATCGATCATATTCCTTCAAAATGTTTGATACCATATGGAATTCCCTCCTTTAAAGACTTGAAAACTATCTCACTTCTTTTTCCTAATAATCACTGTTATATATGCACCATTTATCAATTAGTCCCAAGTAAAGATGTTTGAGATCTTGCACAATGTTGGTATAGAGTTTACTAGAAGTTTAGAATCATGAAAAGTTTCTTAATCGATACTAAACACATCATCAAACATATTTTTACTGTCTCTAATTCATAGACGTTTTTCATCGAAATTGAATCGTAAGATTGATGATGACACAGTGGCAACACCATTATTAGATTAATAGTTTTTGTGGTAGACTATTCATTCAATAATTCATTAGTTGATATAAATTTTCTTAATGGTTCCAATTTGTGATAAATTAGCAAAATGTTCTGAATTCTACTTTGTCACTAAAATTCGTATCAGAAAAACCGGTTTGACCGTCCGTTGTTCAGGAACTTAGGATTGACTTCTAGTAGTCTCTGTTTGCTTTCGGCTAGTTTCGAGCTTGGTGGACTTTCATCTTCAAATCTATCACTTTCTCTAATTCTTAGGTCTTAATCATAGAATAACTGAATTTTCCCCAAATAAAGGAGCAAGAAAAATGCAATTTCAATGCATGTAGAGTTTTCTTTTCATCAAAAATAAAATAAGGGAGTTTAAATCCGTACCATCTATATCACATAAAACTCATAGCGACTTTTAACAACTCAAGATATATTTTTTCTTAAAAAAAAGCAAGCAAGTTAGTAATTAATAGAATAAATTTGGTAAAGCCTACTCAACTTTCGAAACCATAATATGAAAATCTTTAAATTTATTTTTGGATTTTAAACGGCTTTCAACAAATTGATCAAGATGAGTTCAAAGACAGTTTATCAAAACAGATTAGCTGCAAGAGATAGTCTTTTGCAGAATGCTTCATAAAGTTTGTAACGGATTAGCAGCAAGAGATAGTCTTTTGCAGATTGCTTCATAAAGTTTGTAACAGGTTGGTATGAAGATGTTATTATGTTCTAAATCATGCATCTATGTTAATTTAGACCAGTTTTGTTTTTGGCTTAACTGTCTTTAACTCTTTAATATATGTACATGCATAGAGTTTGTGTTTTGTGTTTAAGTTATATGTATGTAAACTAGCTTTTAATTTGACACATTTTCTCTATCAAATGTACATGGTTTATGTTTATTGAGCAACAAAAAGTCTTTTACATCTTCAAGTTATTTAAATGTTCCTATTTAATATATCAGAAATGTAACATCACATATTTCCGAGAAAAAAACGATTCTAAATTACACTATTTATGAACTAGAGAGAGTAAAATTTAAAATTAAAATGGCTACTTAATTAAAATACAATCATAATTTTTTTTATTTAAAAAGCAAGTATATCATATCTTGGTTTACAATAACATAATTTCAAATCTCATTGCCATCCAAACAGAAAAATAATTTTTTTACTAGTCCAAAAAATTAGGAACAGATGTAGTAAGCTTTGATATCCCTAAACCCAAGTAAAAACCCCAACAAAAAGATATTAGTAGAAGATTGTTTTTACAACAAATCAAAAATATAGTTTTCAAAAAAAAAAAAAAAAAAAGATACTTGAGAAGCGCGTGGAAAGTACGAATAGCAAGCAGTGGTGGAAGAGCGAGTGAGGGAACAAAGAGTACAGAAAAAAGCCTAGAGACGTACCACACCACCGAATTATAAATGGCGGCAAATCCTAGGTTGCTCGCCACGTTACTTCTAGCTGTAAAATGGTAACATTTCAATTTAACTACCATATTTATATTGATTCAAAGATATTTTCGTCCTAAAATCATTTTAATATCTAAAATTAAATACATAACTTCCTCAGTCACATATTCATCTTCCCTAAATTAACATTATTCGATTATCTAACATGGAAAAATGTATATTGTATAATACAACGTATTCAACTTTGACAAAATCGCATTTATTTTATTTCCCTAACAGTTAAAAAATCGCATTTATTTTATTACCCTCAACATTCGTACGTGACAAGTTGAAAAATTGCATTCAAATAGACGAAGTTACCCTCAACAATCATCATTAATTACTTAATGTCGGTCAAAGCTAGTGGAGTGATAAAAAATTTGTTGAGAAGTAGTAAGTAAATTTGTTTTTATTATTAGTATCAAATAAACTAAAAAGGTAAAAAAAAATTTAAAAAAACCGGGACCGGGTATCTTGGGGGTCACGTGACATGAATCGCGAAATTCGAGACTAGAAGCCACGCGCTGACTCAGCACATACAGGAAGGAGCCAAATATCTAATATCGCCACGTGTCACCATGCGACTTGCGCTCATGAATGCGGCGTCCCGTATTTTTAAACAACTCTCTTATACCCGAAACTACCCTTGGAGTTTTGTAGTTAATTACGGAAAAATGCCACTGATGGAGGAGCGGAAAGAAACAGCTTCGACAAGGAAAGAAATCAAATGATATTAAATATTATATATTATATAGTTTTCGAATTTATTGTTTACTTTTGTAAAAATGAATAAAATAATTATGGCTAAAACCCCGAAGAGATCCTATAAATTAGCATTTCAAGAGTGAGCTAGAGAAGGTCTCCACTTGCGAATCGCTAAAAAAAATCACTGTTTCATAACACGTTTTTCTCTCTCACCCACCAAAAAAAAATCTTTTGTTCTTGTTACCAAAAAATCTCGTGATAAATCTCTTCAAACTTTGTTTTATTTTCTTCTTGATTCTCTCGAAATCTCTCTCAACAAACCCAGAAACTTTCCTTGATTCGCAAGCTTTTCTTCCTTTTATATTCTTCATTTTGATGCGAATATAGAGAGAGTCCATAAAAGAAACAGTAATGGACGAATATATTGATTTCCGACCATTGAAGTACACAGAGCACAAGACTTCAATGACTAAATACACCAAAAAGTCATCGGAAAAACTTTCCGGTGGTAAGTCATTGAAAAAGGTTAGTATTTGTTATACTGATCCTGACGCAACAGATTCATCAAGTGACGAAGACGAAGAAGATTTCTTGTTTCCTCGCCGGAGAGTCAAAAGATTCGTTAACGAGATCACTGTTGAGCCTAGCTGTAACAACGTCGTCACCGGAGTTTCGATGAAAGATAGAAAGAGACTCTCTTCTTCCTCCGATGAAACTCAATCTCCGGCGTCGAGTCGTCAACGTCCTAATAACAAAGTTTCAGTCTCCGGTCAGATAAAGAAGTTCCGTGGTGTTAGACAACGGCCATGGGGGAAATGGGCGGCGGAGATTAGAGATCCGGAGCAACGTCGGAGGATTTGGCTCGGGACTTTTGAGACGGCGGAGGAAGCTGCCGTGGTTTATGATAACGCCGCTATAAGACTCCGTGGACCGGACGCTTTAACTAATTTCTCCATACCGCCTCAAGAAGAGGAAGAAGAAGAAGAACCGGAACCGGTTATTGAGGAGAAACCGGTTATTATGACGACGCCAACACCAACAACATCGAGTTCTGAATCAACTGAAGAAGATTTACAACATCTCTCATCTCCTACTTCGGTTCTCAATCACCGGTCAGAAGAGATTCAACAAGTACAACAACCGTTTAAATCAGCTAAACCCGAACCGGGGGTTTCAAATGCACCATGGTGGCATACCGGGTTTAATACCGGTTTAGGTGAATCAGACGATTCATTTCCTTTGGATACTCCGTTTCTTGACAACTATTTCAATGAATCACCACCAGAGATGTCAATATTTGACCAACCAATGGATCAAATTTTCTGTGAAAATGATGATATCTTCAATGATATGTTGTTCTTGGGTGGTGAAACTATGAACATTGAAGATGAGTTAACAAGTTCTAGTATCAAAGATATGGGTTCAACGTTTAGTGATTTTGATGATTCATTGATATCAGATCTATTAGTTGCTTAATATGATGATGAGAGTGAAGAAGAAACCATCAAGCAAATATCTATGGTGTGACTGAAAAATTTTGGTGTTACTTTTTTTTCTTTCATAAGTTCATGAGCTTTTTTGTTTCTTTTTTAATAATTTATTTAGTTTTGTCAGGAGCTTGTAAAACAGTTTTGGAGAAATAGTGGAAAAATAGTTTAATTATTCTGTATTCTTTATTTATTTAAGTAATTGCGTTATTAGTTGCACGAACGTGTTTAATTTTCAAAGCATTTGGCATTTATTTATTTTTTGTTAATTAATTATTTAATTTTAGAAAAGCCAAAGTGGCATTCTCTTTGTAAAGTCATACTATGAGGCGCAAATTACGGTCGTGGCCAGTGAACTGAGAGGTTTTGGCCTTTGGGTTTGGTCTGGTTGAGAAGAGGTGTTTTGTCTTGTAATAGTCATGTTAATCTTAAATTTTGTCAGTAATATAAACTTCAAAATAAAATGTAAATTAATTAATTGTACAGAACACAAAATTATATCATTTATTATTCCGAAAATTACTATCAAATCCTAAATTCGAACATTATCAGAAATTCATGTTTATGATGGAAATGTTTTGGAAAGAGTTCCAAACACATCACAAACTTTTTGTAACCATTTTCGAATATCATTCAAGAACTCTTTCTAAAGACAAGTGTGTGGCAATGTTCTAGAATTCGAACATGTTGGTGGTAGGTGTTTTTTTTAGATGGATTTTTGGGATCCATATGACATTTTATTCATGATGGTCGTTTTTGTAAGTGAAACTTGAGTGTGTTAGATCTTAATAAACTAAATAAGAACATTCTGACCACTGGGAAGAAAATTAAACTTTGTTTTCAGGTTTTCAAAGGCTAATGCATTTTGTCATTCGTGAGACACACACCTCGTTCGGTGAAAAATATATATAGTTTCGCAAGTTTTTTTGTCTAATTTAATTGTTGATCGTTAGGGATGCGATAAATATATATTGCTTTCGGAAAATTTACTTTGACTAAAATTAGTTTTACCTAACAACTGATGGATAAATTTAAAATGAAAACCTTAACACAAAAGTAAAAGAATAATGAAAAATAAACCTTGGCAGGGAGGAATAATAATGAAACCTTTGCAGATTTGTTTTCGTTTCTTTAAACTTTTGCTAAGCTTTTATTAAAAGCTCTTGTAATTGTTTTTGTATCGAATGTAACTATATAGATTTCATTTGAATCCAAGTCACCGACTCATCGCCTTGTTTTACTAAACGTCTTTCAACTAAGGGAAATATGATCTATAACTTATTTTCTTCTTTAAAAGCTTTCTTTAAAAAAAAATATTCTCTGTTATACAAAGATTGCATGATAGCTTTTGCTATCGTTCGATTGTGATTCTATATCACTGAAATTAATTAAATTAATTAATCTAAAATTCAATATGTTTCCATATTTATGGTAAATTGATTCACAGGGTAGTATCTTACCTAGTTGTAAGTTCGTTGTGAGAAGGTCCTTAAAAGGAAGAAGTGGACGTACATACAAAAAAACACAGATATCAATCATTAAATTGTCCTATTGGTAATTTGAGAGAAAACTATTCTTGGTAAGAGATGTTATTGGTGTGCAGAGTACGGATCAAATACGATTAGGATTTAAGAAATTTATAAAGTAAATATATAAAGATGGTTCGTTCTCCAACTCAAATCAAAATTGTCCAGGTGAGAAAATCTCTCTCAAAATTAAATCTATATTCTTCATCAATCTGCATTTTTCCAACAATATAAATTGTAAACCATTGAAGCATCACGAATAACATCAAATCCGTCTTACATAAACACATTTATTATTTGAGTTTTTTTTTTTTTTTTTTCATTTAAACTTTAAGACTGTAGTCGAAGACTATTTTGTAATCTGTTGGTAGACCAGAATGATGTTAGGCTCATAGACTAGCTATATCTAACAGCATTTCTAAAATTAGTTGCAACCAACATAGCATTATGTCTTACTGTAGAAAAACACAAAGAATATACTGTATCAATTATCAACGTAACTGATATTTGTAACTCTCTTTTGTCTCACGTCCATCTTCCAATCTCTTTTGGTCTGAACTATCTTCGACTAAGATTTTGGACGTCGCTTTTTTCTTCATACGAGTTGTGTTATTGCCTTTTTGCCGGTTGGTATATTTCTTAATACTAATAATTAATAACTAATGGAAAGTATAGAATTCATTTGAAAATTCGGTCAATGTCGGAGAAAAGTAGGTGACAAATGACATAATTCAAACAAATAATTTACGTGGAAATAAGTTAAGCACACACATAGACCTTAAATTCCATATCACATTTAATACGATCGACATTTGTATTTTATTTTTCTCATACAAGATACGTATAGTCCTATATATAATCTAATACTGATAAATGTGGCCTTCGCTTTTGTGACGTGAAAGGACATTGTCCCAAGAGGGTTTCAATAAGGTTACCACTTGGTCTGTTATGGCCGAGACAGAGACATACGTACGCCTCATTTGGTTTCCAATAATAGTTATCATATTGTTCTTTTATTTGATGACATAAACATATAGAAGTATATCTTTGCTGCGTTTATTTTATTCAAAAACATAATTACACTATTTTTTAGTTTTATTTTATATCTCTTTAGGACAAATATATTCGAGTTCACCGCTCCATCCGTAAAGCTTTTATTTCGAATGATCACACCATCATTACTCACATGAAATGTATATTATATAGATTTACATAATCTGCCGTTGATTATAAAATCTATTGTCCCTTTTTTCTGTTCTGTTGGTCGTGTGTTAGATTAGATAGATAACACATTATTAACATGGTGATCGTAAATCTCGATATTAAATAGTTTGTATTTTGGCCATAAAATTAAGTTAGCAAGAAGAATTTATAACTTTTATTAAAATACATTCCATTTTATTCTTAAGTCATCAACTAATTAGTGATTACCATGATACTTGGGTAAGAATTAGTTCAAGTATTCATTTCTTATATATATATATTTTTTTTATATGCATTGTTCATACAAAACTTTCAAAACTCTTGACCGATTTGGTATGTCATATACTTGTTCGGTTCAGTTCTTGGTCCATGGATTTTCCGAAAAATTTGTAAGTTTTTCTACTAATGTGTTGAACATTTTTATGATATATTTTCTTAATATTTCACTTATCATATATATAACTTGGATTAAATATTCTAAAAGGACTGTGAGAAACAAAAAAAAAAAAACTGTGTACTAGGTAAATTTAAAATTAACTACAAGGCTAGTATCCATATATTTACCAAAAGAAAAATGTTTGAAATTATACTAGGTAACAGTCATGATTATTTCCATTAATCTTGAATTAAAACTAACATATCCATAATCGAGTGATTATGGCTGTGCTTCAGTGCTTGTGTTTGTCATTCATAAAATATATAAATCCAACATGCATGCATAATTTATTTGTATGTATGATGCATGCTTCATAAGGATATCTTAAATTAGTGATAATTCATGTATATTATTATAACATGGAAGCTAAAGATCATGATGTCTCTACTCACGTGAGTCCGTGATCGTTACATTCAATTTGTTTTTCTTTTTCGTACTATTTTCAATATGTATATACATATACACTTCTCCTTTTTGGAGTATCGAAAAAGTCACCATTGGCAAGTTGGTTAAATTAACTTTTCATAACAAATTTTCCTACACTTTGAGGTAACTTTTTTCTTTATTTTTTTCACTTTTACATTTACTTTGAATCTTAGAGGCATGTCGAAAATTTGTTTTACTTTGAGGAATTTTGAAGCTTTGAGTTCTTAAATCTTCTTTATGTAATAAAATATTTCTTACCGTTGTGTGCCCGTGGTTACTTAATTCCATACACATGTCCAAAAAACGCAAGAAGCAACTCCAAAAGAAAAAAGAAAAGTACATACTAACGAAACTTGCTAATGAACAGAGAGATGGGTCAAAGACTTTAAACCGAACTTATTTGCTGGCATGATGAGTGAGTGGCAACACCTAGACCCCTACCTCATTGACCCCACTTTATAAGCTTTGAAACATTTCATATATATGTGGAACAGTGGAAGGCTGAAAGCATTTAATATTGAGAAAAAGCAATTATTTTAATATATTTTGAGTAGTAACAAAACAGTGAACTTATATTCAACTAATTTTGTTTACATACTTTAAAATCGCGTCATACTATTATTGTATCTACAAAAGCATAGTATAAATTGTATATATTTTGGTCAAAAAGAGTCCTTTTTGACCGTAATATTTTTGGTAACTAAAGAATTTTTGCCAACAAACAAGGATCATTGTATAAATTGTATATGTTGTTTAAATTGGAAATCATTTTGTTGTTGGCCATTGTAACTAATAATCACCATTTTTATTTTTTTTAGAAATTAGAGTCAATTTTCTCTGATAGAGCAAATCTTTGATATCAAGGAGAGACATTGACAAACGTGAATGCCTCAACTGAGCTGGCCTCTCAGGTAGGCTCATATAACGCTGCAAAGGAGCTCACATTTTTTTGTCATTTTTTGTCACATAAAAGTTCCATACAAAGTCCAAAAACATTTAATTTAATAATGTATTTTCTTGTATTTTCTTGTATTTTTAAGAGTATTTACGCAAACATATATACGTAATAAATATATGTTTTTCCCGCATAGCTCCACCAGAAATAGACAATATACACATCGACCATCTAACTTTTTAATTAGCACCGCTCATGCATGATTTACAATTATATATTTTCATGTATACACACCTATGTATTGATGTCAATTCCAAATAAACAAATAAAAACACAGGCACTTGTTTATATGAATCTAGCTAGAATGTGATAATTGTCTTTTGTCTAGTCTTTTACCGTTTTTTTAGTTACCACAACTTTTAACATAACTTTACTAAATATCATATCATATTAAACTGATACAATTTTCTTTGTCCACACACATTTCAAACTATACTAAATTGAACACAAATTTCTAGTCTACAAAGAACAAACATTCCACACTAACATATAAATGTGGAATAAAGAAAGCATATAATGGCTTATATTACACAGTAATTGCGGTATTAATATACTTTTGGGTTGGCAATTAATGAAAATGAAAATATATTTATATACTAGTTTGGTTTAACAAGTAAAAGCTGAAGATTTTTATGAACGGAAACTAACAAAATCTATGTAATGTATTCAAATGTTATTTTGCTTCTGTCCAAATTGAGTAGAGCCGCAATTTAGTCTTCATGTGCATTGGAAATCACACTAATTTAATTGGTCTAACGAAAAAGTTTGCACCTTTCCACATGCATTTTGCATGTCGTTTTTTCCATATATTTCAACGGTCGAAAAATTATACTATATTTTCCACACGAATTTAAATCCCAACGATTTAATTGGTTATAACGAACTAACAGGCTATAATGACTATATATAGGTACGTGAAGTATGAACATATGCAATGTACTACTGTGTTTGGTTCTTTTGGCAGATACTGCAACTTTAATGAAGAATCACAATAATATAAGGCCTTAGGTTTCTTTTCCCCAAGTGGGTAAATTTTTAGCCGCAATTCATTTTGAAGCTGTATTTTGGTCCCCTATCTATATTTTCTCCTTTTATCATAACTTCGTATCTGAAAAATTTCTGTTGCTCAAGATCTTCCTTCTGAAATTTGTCTTACCTTATTGAGATTTGTATATCTTTGTAGAGTCATGCTATATATTTTCTTTTGTCGGTAAAATATGTATAAAGGTCGTAAATACTAAATAGAATAATCACATTATAGTCACAGGAAGAGAATTAACGTTCGTTGACTAATCAAAGCAGCTGGTGTGAATGTTATAGTGTCACGTGGCGTGCTCTGAGCCGTGAGAGATTGTCTAACCCATGAACCAAATCACACGATTTCTGATTATTAAGTAGTCACACCATGTCTAGATTTTTTTTTTGTCAATGCATGGGACCGAATCCACACTAAAATTAATATTTCATAGATTCGGCTAAGAACTACACAAGCCATTAGAATCTGATAAAAATTTTACTCATACGCCTTCAGTAAAAAATATTTGTGATCTTAAAAATACAAGAAAAAAGTAGGTAGATATAAAAATAAAGCTAAACCATATACTAGCCAAAATGTTGAAACCAAACCCACAGGAGAATATTGTCAAAGTAATATGTTCGCGTTTTCGAATAATCTCATTTTCATATGGTTTATATTTCAGTCTGTAAAATCCTGAACAGTGAAATTGAGAATGATGAGAGCTTCATTTAACTAATAAACTCTTCAAAAATCACGATATCATTATAGAGATAATTTTTAGAGTTTGAAATTAAAATTTGGAATTTAAAACTTAACCTTTGAACTAACATTATTATCGAATTTTAAATTATTTAGAATGTTTACGTAAAAATTTAGATATTTAATTAAACTAAGTTTTTTCTTAATTCTTGTAAGAAAGAAAAAAAGAAGAGAAGAAAGAAGAATGTTGAGAGACAACGAGAGTACAAGGTCACGTGATGTGGTTATGGGCCCTGCATTTTATAGTGGACAATCACATGATTCTTAGTAATTTAAAAAGCCCATCTGTGCAGAACCACGTGTCCTATTTAACCATCCACGTCAGTATTTAGGTTCGTTATTATAGCGAGACGTGGCGTGAAGCTTTTTGTTTTTTCGTCAAATGAAGACCAAAAAAAACCTTTAATGGTTTAAATTTGTTGGTCGGAGTATGGGATCAAATTATAGCTGTCCAATGCTTAAAAGGCATCTGATGATTCATAGAGATTGTTACTTTAAATGTTTACGTAATAGTACAAATTTGAAACCACTATGATCTTATCTCTACTTGAAATTTTGGAAGAAAAAATCAAGTTGTGGATCAAATCTCGACCGAAAATGAAAATCGCGGACTTGAGAATAAATTAAAACGTTGTATAAGTGAAACGTTGTGGTAAGTAGGATTGTAAAAACTGCGAAATGAAAATGAATTAATTTAATGAAAATATTAGCATTCATAATTTATTGGATAATTAGAGAATGAAGCTATAGGCTGATGACATTTAACCGCTAAGATGAATCAAATACTAGTTGGTGGTCTGCGTAAAGATTCACGTACTGTTGCTATTCATACTAAAAATCTTATAAAAGAAGAAAGATATGAAATAATAAATTATGTGACCCATCTGTTAATAATTATTTAGAAGGTGGCAAAACACTTTCTACCCGTTAACATCAGCTTTTTGTCGCATCATTATGGAGCACCTTCGCTATTTCATAATTATTATTTGGTCCAACCTTTTCTTTTTAATCTATAATCAACATTCGATAATGAATATCTAATTATAATATTTTCCATTATCCCCATTTATTAAACTACCACGAGCGATCATTTGCTTATCTTCTTGAAGCAGTTAAAACAGAAGGATTAAAAAAGATAAAACACAATATATGATTACGTTGTGGGTTTACAAGTATGACTTTGGTTATCATTACTATTTCTTGCTTGACTAAAAATAGTTTCACTAGAAAAAAATAGTTTTCAGTTTCCTATCGTAAAACAAGGAGAGAAAGAAAAGCTACTAGCAAATTCTCATATGAAACCATATTTGTGAAGTGACAAAAGTTCTTTTAAAATCGTAAGTTGAGTTTCCTCATTTGTATTGATTTCGAAGTTATGACCTATAGATTTATTTTATCATGTATTTTGTAATATTATGTAGCATTATCAATCAATCATAATCGAAATGTGAAAAAGTATTTTGTTTGCGGTCTTAGCCATTGTAGACAGAGAAAAAACATTGGGTTGACCTATTTACGGAGGAAAACCGGGGTCGGCGGGCTGACATTTCCCAAAATGCGAACCGGGTCCTACAAAATGCTAACACAATCCGTAAGTTATAGTATTTATATATGTCTAATCACATTGAAAAACATATGTTTACACAATAAAAATAAAGAAGACAGCACACAAAGATAGAAGAAAAAGAAGAAGCCATTTATAACGTTAAGAGTGTGTAGAGAAAAAGCTATGTGTACAAAAGCAAAAGAAAAAGAGAGACAAAACAGATCTTAAGGAAAAGTATTTTGTAATATTCACATTCATGTTTCCTTCATTCTACCAATTTGGACTCATTGTAGTTTCCCCTTTATCATCTTGATAACTTGTCCTCCCACTTGTCTTTGCTTTGTTCACATCACAATTCACATACACCGGACAAACTCTCCCGCTTTGACACCCTTATACTTTATAGATATTCAGGCTTTGTAGAAACAAAGAAAGAATAAAAAAAAGTTGATATTAAACTACGTATACAAGTCATATAACTCATAAAATTTCGAGAAAACGTTATCTTTCTTCAATTTGAATAACAAAAACTAGACGATAAACCTCTTCAGTATTCGTACTGTATTTTGTATATTGTTTCCGGACCAAATTATTACGGTTTAGAGTGATTTGTCATCAAAAGTAAAAGGGCCTAAGATTGAGCAAACTAAGGCTGGATAGTTCTGGGGTGCGAATGGGCTGATAGTGGCCCAATACATTCATCAATCTGAATTTGCCAGTTGCTACTAAAGAATAGCCGAGAGATCTTGTGATTTACAAGAAAGCCTAACCACATTTGAAATCAACAAAACCAAACAAAACAAACAAAACATTAACCACAGTGTTTGAAAATCAAAATTAGAAGAAAGGAACAATATTTGCATCAGACGAGCTCAGAAAATTCCAACACTTTGCCTCCAAATTCTTATCCTTTTGCTGATAATATCGAAACCTATGAGAGCAACAATTATCTCTTCTCTTCTTTAGTTTTCTCACGTGTAGACAAGTTCGATCTCTGGTCTTAACCACGAGCCATCATTACGTCCAAGTGATCCAAACTTCTGTCAGCTGAAGACTTATCTCTTCCGTATGTTTTCCTTTGTTGGCTTCTGTAGAATCTGTCTTCTTTCTTCTGCAGATGATGTTCACTAGTAGCCACTTGGTGAAGATGTAGCATAGCGACCACGCTTATGGCAAATATAGCAGCGTTTCCAAGTACGCCTTTCACATGGTTGAATCCAAGTGCTCTCTTGGCAAACCCGAAAGTCGAGGCAAAGGCGTTGATTACAAAGTTTGACTCTATTCCATCTGGAATAGAGTTTGCTCCGTCTGGGTTTCGAGAGGAATCGTAGAGGTGATCAGGTGAAACGTAATGCGAGTTGGATTTAATGCTCCCAACAAATGCAAGAGCTTCCTCTAGGACTCCATAGTTCTTGCCGTGGTGTTCAGCTAATCTCATTGCTAGTAATATCCTGCTCTGTTCAAGCCGAGCAATCGCAACATCTTTCTCTGTTCGCTGCTGTGTATGTATAGTCTGCAGAGCAAAGAGAAAGAAGTTTTACATCTTGTCTTTCAGGTTCAGATAGTAAACGAGACATATGCGACTGACCAGAACCAATGAGTGTATATGCAAAATAGCTTGTATATTCTTCTTCGTTGGTCTATTATCTATGGCAATGATAAAACACATGCGTCTATAATGTATTGCGAAATGGATTCTGCTTATCTATCTCTACTTCTTCTGATCTTAAATAAGACCATATCATTCTTCATGCACATACAACACCTGAATCTAGATTCCTCTCCCTGCTTTAATTCCATGATCAAAGAGTTTGCAATAAACAATGCTCTCAGAACTACATTGTATGATGATTTTCTGTCTAAAATTGTTGCTCAGAATTTTCGTAAGAATCTGATAATTACTATCCAGTTCAGAACCTAAATTCCTAATTCGTAAATCTAAACCCTAACTAAACACACCTCAATCAATTTTTACCCTAAATTGCCTCAAATCGGCTTAATCATGAGTCACTTTCTTCAGAAGCAGATACAACCTATTTCGGACTTGAATAGTCATCTAGTAGAAGGATTTGCTTAACAATCTTCAAAAATTAGCACAAAACAAAGGAGATAACAAGCTAATCTCCCAATTTCGCTTCATATCAAGGAAGCGAAAACCACAAAATCAATCGGAGAAACACGAGACTTACATGGAAAAACTCGAGCTGGTCTTCAAGGTTCTCAAGAGCGGTTCGAATTGCGTTAAGACTCTTCGCCTCCTGAATCGTGGAGTCGTTATCATCGACGGCGAATCCTTTGATGAAAACATAACCAGGTCGCTTATCTTCGCCGGAATTTCCGTGAGGATTCTTTCTCTTCTCCGATCTATTTGAAGGTTTAACCGATTTGAGAAAGTGAGACTTCGAAATCAAGTGAATCTCATCGCTAAGCTTGTCATGTAGATCCCAGATTTTCTCAAGAACAGCTTCGATTTCTTCGATCTCCATTTCTCCCATTTCATTGACACAACAAAAAAGCAAACCCAGAAAAAAAGCAAAAGTTCTTCTTCTTCAGGAAAATTCTCACTTTAATTGTGGACTCAAATTAAGCGCTCCGATGAATTTGATTTCCGGATACGGGTGAAACCCGACCCGGAAATACTAAAACAAGAAACAGCTGGCACGGACTATGCACGTGTCTCAAAGCTTGGTAGAATGTTTGGGCTCTACGAAGCTTCTGAGGCCCAAAAAGTAATTGGTCTCTCTTATGCATCGAAGAGTCACGGTCGCATAACGGCATACGTAGACAAGTATTGTACACGTGGACTGTTGAAAGCCGACGTGTCAAATGTAAATTGTTACGGAACCGTTACTATTGTCATCTTCCGTTTTTTTTTTTTTTTTTCTTTTTTTTTGTCGGCACTTCCGTTTACTTATTTATCAATTTACACAAAACAGAAAGTGTATTAGATAATGCAAAGCAGAGAAAGAAGATCAAAGAACTCTAAAACGATGGGTTCATCAAAAGATGGTGCTAGTTTCACAATATCTCTGTAGAGGAGCACTTTAGCCTCTCCCAATCTACTACTTGTGGTCAGGTAATAGGTTAAAATGAAAAATTAGCCACGATTAAAAGAAAAATCGTTTACGATAACAGAACAGTTAAAAGAAGTAAGCAAGTGCGGTAAAACATAGATTGGTAAAGATTTTGTACCGTTTTGTTGGTGTTCCCTTTAATTTACCGTTTTACCGATTGCTAGCTCATAGTAGGAATTGTATAACTTCTACCGCGGTGATAAAATGTAAAAAAACTTTTAACTTGAAATATTTTACGTGACCATGTTGATATCGTATGATGTTCGGGTTCGGCCTTTTGAAACAGTATGCAGGCACAACAGAACAAATTTCCACGGCGGCTGAAGCGCTAGTCGGGAGGTCAACGACATTGACAGAAGCACTCAAAGCAGCGGCGATAAATGTCGGCCGTAAACCGGTAGAAACCACCGACTTGGCTGCCATAAAAGAGGTGGAAGCTAGGGCTATAGGAGGTGATATAGAAAGCGATGGTGGTGTAACCGCTGTAGCAAGTAAAGCGGTTGCTCGTAACCAAAAAATAGGAGAAGATAATGAGAAGACAAATCTCGGCGACGTTATCGCGGAGATTGATGTGAAAGTAACGAGAGATAGAGAAGTGACAAGTGAAGACGCAGAAGCAGTGATTCGGGCTGAGCTGAATCATTCTCCTTTCAATAATATTATTCCTGGAGGTGTTGCTGAATCCGTCACTGCAGCTTATAAACTTAATTGCAATCCATGCAATGTATCTCTTTGATATCAATTGCAATTTACATATTTATCACAATAAGTATATAATAACGGTCGTGATTTTTGTATTTTTTGTTTTGTTTTCTTTTAGAGTAGGAAGTTTCGAACCGAAGTTTTGTACTGTCTTTTTTACCGAGATCAGTTTTTGATCCACCTTATATAGGCATTGGAAGCCTATAAGATTTTGTTGCATAAATAATCATTAAAGAACAAATTTAAATCCCAAAATCCAACCATGGAACTCCATTTTATTACTTTTGAGTTTTGACAAACGTCAAAAACATGCAAGTCGTTAAAAGAGATCAACATACCTTAAAAAAAAAGAATAGTATATGGAAATTTGCATAAAAGGGTTATGAAAGGTCCTTTCTTCCAATATTTCTTAAACTCACCACGCTACTCTAAATGTTTAATACATAGTCTCGCCGATGCATTTAAGGGTCACTGTCTCACAAGCAGCTAAATATGGACACGTTACACTGTTAAAAGCCTACGTGTCAAATGAAACTGTACGGAACCGTTATTATCGCCACATTCCGTTTTCGTATTTAAACTAAGGAAAGAAAAAGAACATGGAAGCAAAGAAAGAAGAAGTCTAAAACGATGGGTTCATCAAAAGATAGTGCTAGTGTCACCAACATCTCCGTGGAGGAGCACTTTAGCGTCTCTCAGTCTAGCCCCGGTGGACAGGTATAGATTTTGGGTTCTTTCTTTGTACTACGTTTATATTTAATGCATAATAACCAACTAACAAGCGTGTGGTAGTGGTAGACTAGTGGCGGTAGATTTGATCATTTTGAAAGGATGTTTCTTCTAGTACACGCTTAAAGTGGATTATTTTACATTCAAAATGAGTATCATCAAGAGTTGGCTTGGACGAAGAAAGATTGTGAATATTAACTTGGCCCAACTTTGTAGTTAATTATTATGGCTGTGTAAAGTTAAATCCGTACACTGCATGGTGTTGAAAACACAAAGGAAATTAATATTTTGTTTGATATACTTCTTTCAAAAAAAATTTATGTTGAATTTTTATTTTGTAGTCTCACTTTCTCATGTTAACGCAACGTAAAACGCAAATATGAAATAACGAAAAACGTAAAAACACATACTGGTTTTGAACAATTGTGACCACAATATAATACCGAATGATGTGAAACGTTTTGAAAAAGTTTGTAGGCCCAACAGAAGAGATTTCCACCGCAGCGGAAGCACTTATCGGGAGGTCAACGACATTAACGGAGGCTCTTAAAGCAGCATCCATGAATGTCGGCCACAAACCAGTTGAAACCACCGACGTGGCTGCCATAAAAGAGGTGGAAACAAGGGCTATCGGAGGCGATATAGAAAGTGAAGGTGGTGTAACTGCTGTAGCAAGTAAGGCGGTTGCTCGTAACCAAAAAATAGGAAAAGATAATGAGAAGACAAATCTCGGCGACGTTATCGCGGAGATTGATGTGAAAGTAACGAGGGACAGAGAAGTGACAAGTGAAGACGCAGAAGCAGTGATTCGGGCTGAGCTGAATCATTCTCCTTTCAATAATATTATTCCTGGAGGTGTTGCTGAATCCGTCGCTGCAGCTTATAAACTTAATCACGATCCATCGTCTCTTTGATCACTTTCTATTTATTTAAAATCATATATCATATAACGGTCTTGGTTTTTGTTGTATAAATAATCACTAAAGACTCTAAACAAGTGGGTGAATATACTTTAAGTTTATTTATTCAAGATGTTTTAAACTTCTAAGTTCATCATCACTATAGCCCATACATCTAGTGGTGAAATTTCGGTGGTTCCTCCAAAAGAGGTTAAATCTTGAACCCTTATTTTAAACCTTGTTTGAGAGAGTGATTCAAAGACAGGCCTCGTCAAAGAGGAGATTGTCGATGGCAGTTGCGATTTTGGAATCGCCTCAAATTGATTTTACAAAGGAAGACATTCATCTCAAGGTGAAATGCGGCATGAATCATGACATGGTCTCAGCAACTAGCAGCCAGAGAATGCCCTCCAAATGATAGCAAAAATAACGGTGCTTTTTTTTTCCTTGAATAATAATTATTATAATTACGCTTTTCCATTACACAAGAAAGAAAAAAAGGTACACGAATAATGCAACCAACAAAAACAGAACAAAGCATGAGGACCAAAACCTAATATGATTTTCTACAAATCTCACGTCACAAACCCAAAAAGAAAAGAATTGTAACACAACACTACGAAAGACAAACCATTATGGAGGAAGAACAAATAGATCGGATCCATCACGTCAATGAATGAAATAAGTCAACGCCAAAGCCACCATCATTAGAACATACGCTATCCCCTGATCTATCGATGTTCCTGCCAAAAAAAAAACAAATCAATATCAATTTCTTGTCCTCCAAGATAGGGTTTTAAAAACAAAATTGGCTCTAATGAAAGATTTATCCTAAGATTAATACCATCGCTGGTGGGTGCGGGAGCTGGCGAAGAAGAATGAGATTGAGCAATCGGCAAAAGAATCACGGAGATGATGACGAAGACGGCGAGAATCTCCAACGGAAATTTCAGGGACGCCATTCCTTTATCTTTATCTCCGGTGATTATTCCGGCGAAGGAATCTTTTGGTTTTGTAGAATCTCACCAGAAAAATCAAGGAAAAAAGACCGATTGATGGAAGAGCAGAGGAAGCTAAAGAGTTGGTTAAATAGTAAAACATGGCACAGAGAATGTGGGGCCATAATACACAAATCCTCTCTGTCTCAAACTCTAATCACTAGTTGGTTGGTGCGTTGTCATTATATTAATTAAAGATTTTATTATTAAATTAGAGGTTTTAACGAGAGAAACGGTTAATTATGTTCTGTTTCTAAGCTGTGTCTGAGAAGGATTAAAGAAAAGAGAATCTCCAGCCTGGTTTTGATTTACTTTCCTGTTTTTGCAATTTTCCTTTTTCTGGATGATCATTGTATCCGTCCCTAATTTCATTATGAGAGTTGTAATAACTTGGTTTAGAGCTAAACCGAACTAAACATTCACTAAAAACACTCCATTAACAAAGACTCTGGCCCCGTTTTGTGTTTTTAATTTCTACAATTTAGAGTTTGCAATAAAAAAAGAGAAGAACCTCGAATCAGCCTGCTCAAGTCATCATCTGCCATGTAAGTGAAGACTAATTGACATGTCCTTAGGCTCACTATTCTCTAGTTCTAAGGTCTTGTTCTTACTATCTCTACTCTTTTGCGTTTCTTGTTTATCTGCGAAGACCCTATTGTTAGTGGCCAATTGTGTTGATATCAATGTATTTCAGAATGTATATAGCAGCTGGGGATAAGAACATATGCCCTGAACCTAAATGCACCACAAGACCCTATTGTCACATTGCTTGGTCGTGATGTTGTGGTCTCGACAAATCATTTATTCTAAAAATACGAGTTTATTTCAGCAAAAACTAAAGCCAATGAGTCTAGCAGCTAGAGACAGTGCTATAAGAGAAAGAACTAAGCTATGATATAGCAGCAAAGAGACAGTGCTATAAGTGATGTGAATATCTTAGATATGTTTGCTAAAATATAATTTCCTTCACTTACAAGATATATAAAAGTAGATTTGATATTTGAAAGGTTTAAGAGAAAAGACAGACCTCAATTCCAAACTTAATACTAGTTTATATTTTGAGGTGGAATATAAAAAGGGACCTTCAATGTGCAATTCACGCTAGCTATGGAAGAATCAACCAGCTCGACAAGTCCGAATTCGTCGACGTCCAATATGTAGACGTGGTTAGAGCGCATGGCCTGGAGAGAGTGCAGGCCCTGAGGAAAGGAGCTAGCAGGAACACAGAAAGGTTCAGACTTTGAGAGGAAAATGCAGAGATCTCCGATGTCTTGAGTGTAGACAGCGTTTCCTTTTTTGTCTAGCTTGAACACATGAAGAGCTTTTGTTATCATCGTCGCCATACCCTTGATGGGCTTGGCGGGGGTTCTCCTGTACCACTTAACTAAGAAAGTTTCTCCCGTGGATCGTGACTCTACCAAGTGTTCGCTCGTGAAGCACGAATGCAAAAGCTTCCGCTTGGTCTTTGTCAGCTTGGGAAGGTTTTGAAATCGCAACTTGTCAATCTTGGGTGGTGTGTGGAGACCCCATGATCCAATGAGGTGTCCTCCAGAACCGGGTATGCGAAACATGTCATGTGTCTCGGAAAACATTACCCGAGAGGAGAAGAAACAGGGGTTTTGGATTCTGATGTTGGTCCACTCTGGGTTTTTAAGAGCGGGTCTGCAAAATCTGAGTTGAGGCCCCAAGAACTTGACAGCCACAACACATTCGTCATCCTCAGGAGAAGAGGAGGACATGGCCACGTTGGTGACAATTTGGGTTTGGCAATGAGGCAGAGTCACAAGAGGGGGCAGCGAGATGCGTTTGGGATCTGTCTCTGACGCAACCGGGTTTAGATCGTCTTGGAGACGTAGAATTCCGTCGTCTTTTAAAGTAACTACCCAACCATGCGAAGACCCGATCGTTCCAATGTCATCATCATCTTTAATATCATTATACACCAACTCGGGAGGCACCTTTTTTTCAAAATGATGAGCGTAATCAGCAAAATAGGTACGTTTGAGCGCCATCATACTAGGAGGGGTTTGCAACGAGGAAGAAGAGAAGCCATTAGAGTGAAGAGGAGAGGATCTCGCCAACACAGGTCTCCGAAAGCATAGCTTCGAGGGCTGGTTGAGAAGCAGAGACATGTCTCGGGTGAATAAGAAAGATGTTCTTTAGCAAAAATCTAAGAGATTGTACAGAAAACCCTAATTGATGAGTTGATGAGGGTTCACATGTCTCTATTAAAAACTGATGATCTGTCTTGCCCACCAAGTTTCCAAATTATGGTAATTTTTCTTTTCTTTTCCATAACTCTTCCAACTTGCCTTTTTTCCATTCCTTTTAAAGCTAAAATATTATTTTCTGCTCAAAATCGAATATGCAATTTCTTTCGACTAATAAATATACTCGAAAACCCGTGATGGAGAAGCTGCCCAATTTTATTTTTACAATTTACAAGCACAAAAAGTACACTATGATCTAGACCAGAATAGTGGCAGTTCGCTTTAACGATGGAACTCAGCCATTTCACTATGTTCTACGAAAATTTTCTCTTTTTTGTAACTGAAATCTAACAATAATCTAGTAGACATTTTAGGTACAGTCAGGGGAGGTATACATTTGAACTAATGGGTGATGTAATGTTTGCTTATATGGCTATCACAAACTATCTAGTATTATTAAAGTTTGATGGACAGGTAAAAGTTTTCCAAGTTTAAGAGATATATTTGACCAGTTTTACCTGGGGACTTCAAGTTGATCTTGTTCTGTCAACAGTTGTGAGTAATCTTATTCATGTATCTACATGAAGAGGATGATACAAATATCTGTATAAATAAAAAGACCTAAGGGTCGAATCACCATGAATACAGAGGGAGGCTTTGCTTTGTTTTTATATATGTATGTTCCATATTCTATCAGATAGAACTGCCATCATCAGAGAGACATGAAGGAACGATTAATTAAGACATAACATTAAACAAAAGTTGTGAACTATGACATAGACAAATGCAAGCTATTTCAACATGTAGACGTAATAATGCAAGCTATATTTGAACTTGTGATGTTAGACCGTCTTAGAATCGATCTGACTAATTAAACGACCGATCTGTTTGGTCTAAGATAAACCAAACCTCCAACCACACATTTTGTAATTTCATAAACTCATTAGTTAGTTGCCAGTAGTTCTACTTCAACCTCCGAGTAATCCATTCCACTAATATATAGCTTCCACAATTTGCAACAATTCAAATGGAATATACTCTTTTGTTTGCTGTATATTCTACAAGATGAGCTAAAAATAAAAAGGAATATACTACTCTTTGAGTGCTCTGTAAAACAACAACATATGGTTACTGGTTAGAGTTATTAATAACACACAAACATTTGTATAACCAAAGGATACTTTAGATCGAGAAGCCTAGACTAGTCTCTAAATACCCATCTCTTGGTTTAAATAACAAAAACATACAAATTATAACAGAGAAAATTGCATGATTTTTACAAAGTATAATTCTAGAAACTAACATCTGTATAGCCTACAGAAAGAAGTTATAGTTTGAGCAGTTCCTTAGGTGAATGGATTGCTCCTAACTTGATATAGTTTAAAACATAAATTAGTTGGAAGAAAGATGATAGCACAAATCTTATCCCAGAGTGCAGATGCATATCAATCTTACAGAGATTCTATAAATAGATTTTTCTGCTTGAAAGCTTTAAGAGAAAAGACTAAAACCTCAATTTCAAACTGCTAGACTATATTTTGTGGTGGAATATGATAGGGAACGGGGAATGTTGAAATTTCACTAGAGACGGAGGAATCAGCAAGATAGGCACTTCCGAATTCGTTGACATCATAGAATAGGACGAAGTTAGGCAGTAGGCCGGGAACGGAACTAGCAGGAACACAAGTAGGTTGAGCTTCTGAGATGAAAATGAAGAGATCTCCGATGTCTTGAGTGTAAACAGCGTTTCCTTCTTCGTCTAGCTTGAAGACCATTATAGCTTTTGTTTTTATTGTGGCCCTACCTTTGATAACCTTGCCGACGATCTTCTTGTACCACTTAACCAAGAACGTTTCCCCTGTGGTTGTTGACTCCACCAAGTCTTCTCTTTTGTAGCAAGAATCCATAAGCTTTCGTTTGGTCTTGGTCAGCTTAGGAAGGTTTCGGAACCGCAACTTGTGAATCTTAGGTGCTGTTGGCTTGTCTGTTCGGAGATCCCATGATCCAATGAGGTGGCCTCCAGGTATGTAAAACTTATCATCTTTCTTGGAGAAAAAGACTCGAGAGGAGAAGAAGCAGGGGTCTTCCATCTTGACGTTGATCCACTCATGAGTGTTGGTTCTGAAAAAGCTGAGCTGACGTCCAAAGAATTTGACAGCCACAACACAGTCGTCATCCTCAGGAGAAGATGAGGACATAGCCACGTTGATGACAATTTGGGTTTGGCAAAGCGGCAGAGTTACAAGAGGAGGTAGCGAGATTCGTTTCGGGTCTGAAGCAGATGCAAACGGGTTTAGATCATCTTGGAGACGGACTACATCGTCTTTCAAAGTAGCTACCCACCCATTGGATGACCCAATATTTTCCATTCCCGTCATTAACTCGAGAGGCACCTTCTTCTCCAACTGTGTGAGGCGAAAATCACCAGCACTAACAATCTTGAGTTTTCCGAGACCCGCTCCACAAGGTTCAGCGTCGACGATGAAACAAGGAGGAGTTTGCAACGAGGAAAAAGAGAGGCCATTAGAGTGAAGAGGAGAGGATCTCGCCAACACTGGTTTCCGGAAGCATAGCTTCCAGTGCTGGTTGAGAAGCAGAGACATGATTGAATAAGAAAGATGTTCTTTAGCGAGAATCAAAGAGATTTGAAAGAAAGAAAAAAACCCTAATTGAGAAATTGGTAATGTTCACATCACCTCCATTAATACTAGTATATATGAATTGCTCTGTCTTGCCCACCAAGTTTCCAAATTATGGTAATTTTTACATAACTTATTTTCCATAAGTCCCTTGGTGGGGTCGGTTCCCCACTATACCCTACTTCTTGAGGTTGTACTGTTGGTAATTGGTATGATAAAGAGAACCACTATTACTAGAATCTGACGAAATTTTGATCCGATAAAACTGTTGTTTGTTTACAAGAGAGTGTTTTCGACATCCTAAACCTAAAAAGAAGGAAGACGTGTGGACTTGTCTCCTGATAATTTATCTAATTTTAATTTACACGAAAATTTATTTTCAGTCATAACTAGAAAGGTTTGGATAACATTCAAGGAATTATCAGAAGCTGTAACCTTGGGGATCATTTCAACAACATCTTTTGAGGTAAACACAGCTTGATTGATAATAGTAGCTTAGCTTGAACCAGGGATACAAATCTCGACATAAGGATATATCTAAAACGTTAACGAACAGAGAAAACTTAAGACATGGTGTGAAAGACATTCAAGTAATCAGAAGCTAAGCTTAAAGATCATAATTTCAGTAAATATTATTCAAAACTATGTTTCAGTCATCATCATAATCCAAATCATCCTTCCATTTACACCTAAAAAGTAAATTTAGACTCTAATCCTATTAGATTAATCTCTGGTTTTCATCTCAAACGGGACTAAAATTTACCACAAAAAAAAAAAAAAAACATAACCATAAACTAGCTGTTGACTACTAGCTAATTCTCCAAGTCATGGAGATGGAGGAAGAGTAAAGAATGGATCTTCTCTGTTGTTATAGATCTGGAAGAGTTGTTTAGAGTATTTGCGTGCTAATTCTTCGCATTTCTCTACGCCTTTAAAGTCAAAAACTTTCAATTCCTCAACGGATTTCTTCATATCGCCTGCGGAATCTCCATCCGTCAGAAACAGTGCAATGCTAGTGCCCCTAATCATCATTCAAGAACGTAAATCAAGAAAACATTTTAACAGCAGATCAAAAAGGGTTTTGCTAGTTACTACCTTACAGCGTCAACCTTGCTGAAACCGCGACCATTAGAGACATGACTTGATCTTTCCACTTTTTCATCTTCTGTTTGAAACCTAAACAGAACACAAACCGCTCTCATACAAAGCTCAGGATCTTTACCGAAATCTGCCAACATATCTGCCTCATACTCCCATTTACGCTTCTCGGGTTTCTTCTCCCTCCTTAACCTTGACATAACATCAGCATAACCAACTTCTCCATCGGATTCCTCTACCCCGATTTCATCAGACTTTTCACTGACAGACTCCTGACTATCATCATCATCGATAATAAACCCATCTAAACTCTCACCCTCACTCTCTGAACCTTCTTCTTCTGTCTCATCATCCTCGGCATTATCGGTTGTTGGGATTCCCACAAGTCTCTCTGTTGAAGCAGATACCTCTTCAGAAACTCTCTTTTTATTCAGTCTTGACGACACTCGACGTTGTCCACTCAATCTTCTAGACTCACTCTCTCCTTTGTTAGGTGTATCAAACAAATCTGACATCTCTTGGTTAGTTGGTTTCAAATTCTTGAGTATTGAAATCGGTATATTATCTTCATCATCATCATCAGCATCATCATCATCATCGCTGGCAATAACCCGCTTCCTCTTACGCCTAGAAAGAGGACTACTTGTGTTAGCATCACAAGCTTCCACATCTTCATCTTCATAATTCTCACCAATATTTGCCTCCTCTATAGTATCCATAACATCAGCAAATTCCTCCTCCTCACTTCTCTGCTCTGTTTCACTATCACATAAATCAACTACATCAGTCAATTTGTGACCATCATCTTCAAACGACAACATCTTATTCACTCGTCTCCGAGAAGACATGGTGTCTCTGTCTCTATCTCTGTCTCTCCCTAATATATAGTCTTTAACCGGTGTGGTCATACAAGGTGAGCCTACATGACAAAATAAACACAAACAAAATCAAATCCATTACACCGGAAAAGCGAAACACAAGCGGATTTATACTAATAAACCGATCTACGATTCTTCTCACCTAATCCTTGATGATAACCTAATCCTTCCCTAGTCAAGTCATCTTTAAACACTTTACAAGATTCTGTATTCTTGATCCTAGCTAACTCCAACCCTAACTTCACATTCTCATCCAATTCAAATTCTCCATATCTAAACCCACCAATTTCATCTAACTTTCGAACAGTCTCCACAAGTTTCTCAAACTTTATTTTCCAATCCTCTGCTTCTCAACCTCCAATGCTCTGTTCACCATCATCTGCTCAATCAATGCACCTTCCTCAGATTCTTTAAGATTCCTTGACTCTTCTTCAACTACTAACTTCTCTGATTCCAATTCTTTAAACTTCAATTCAAGTGATTCAAACTCATTGTTTCGTTTCTGCAACTCTGTTTCTAAGTGAGTGTACCTTTCTTCACCTTTTAAAACCCTTTCTTCTAACTCAAGACACCGACAATTTAGTCCCATCGAATTCACCTCCATAACCAAAAATTCCTCTTCTTAAAACAATTTAAACCCTAGAATTTCAACAAGTCTCCTAAAATACAAAAACCAAACTAGAAAAACTTAAACCGTACCTCAAAATTTGGAATTTGCTGTTACCGAATTCAGAAGAAAACAGAAAAATCAAGAATTGATCGCAACATTCTTTATCCAAACCGTAGTAAACGCGAGACGAGACTCTGACTAATCGGAGAAGGAGAAAAAAGAGAACACTTTCCAATTTCTTCTGTGGAACAAGTAACTGACAACTGTTCACAAATCCTAATAAACACGAGGCAGTGTCACGTGTGGAAGCGTGTTTAGATCTGCCACGTTGACGATTTGTTAATCCGCACTACATGCCGTTTTGTTTTGGATATGATTAAACGTCACGCATGTCTCCTCTGTTGATAGAAGCATCTAAGTGGGCTCACTTATGGGCCACAAGGTAATTTTTTTCGGCCCATGTTCGAGCCATTGGATGCTCTATGTTTTAGTTTATGGAAATACTCTTGGTAGTACAGAGAGTTTAAATGGAAACAAGGACAAGAGGTCCACATTTTGAACTCAAAGCAGACATTCTTGAAGCTTAGTTATTATAAGATTGTTCTCTTTGATTCACTTAATTATTCTCGCATTTGTCTATTCAAAGTTAAAAATTGATTGTTCTTTTTTTACCTTCTGCCCTCTGGGGCTAATTTCAGCAGAAGTTTTTATAATCTGACAAGGTTTCGTTACCTCTTTTGTTGCACCATTAGAGAGGGAAAAAGTAACAAAAATTTACTTGTTTTGGTAACTTGGACAAGTCAAATCTCGTAAATTTCTCGATACCTTTACGTTTAAATTCAGCAATGGATCCATTTTTTCATGATAACATTACAATTGTGGCTCACATTAATATTTAATGCAATATCTATCTATCTAGTTGAAATGGATTTCTAACCTCCGAATGTTTTGAATTAAGATCACTGAGTAAAATTTATATTCATTCTATGAAAAAGAGAGTAAAAATATGTTATTTAAAACAAACAAGGCCGAGGTTTGAATTCAAGACTTTTACAATAAAATGTTCATATTTACTCACTACAATATGATACATCGATTCGAATAGAATGTGTAATTTAATGTTTTGTGCTAATGTCGTCGATGCGAATGGAATTTTTTTTTAGTAAAGTGGAATCAATTCACCATAATGTTGTATATTGGAAAAAAATTCTAACACTACAATTTATAAATACTTTGGAATATGAGACTTAATAACAACTCGGTTATAAAGATAAAATATTTACAAATAGCTAACATATTCATTTTGGCTAGTTAATACTTGCACGAGATTTTTTTTTTTTTAAATTATCAATTCGAAGCATTCAAGTTTAAGTTAATTTTTCTACTAGGAGAGTAAAACAAATTGAAGATGCATGCACCACATCACAAAAAGGTGCATAACCATAACCACTCATTATGTTTTTAGTAGAAGAAGATGGGGACATCGCATTCACTTGTGGGCTCTTCGAATCTAATTTGCAATCAAATGTATTATGGGTCCCCACTTATTTGCGGGAAGCCATTTATTCTCCAAATTTAGCAATCTTTATTAATTCACCAAAATTATCTAAGAATAACCCTATTTAGGAGCAATGAACTAATGATCAATACTGATTTAACAAATCCATCCATGCCATGAATGAAAGAGTATTATTTCTTGCTCTTTAATCTGTGGTCACATAAAACGGTACGCAGCCTTTATGAAATGTTTTAGATATGGACTGTCGTCTCTGAACTCATTAATACTTCTTACAAATTTTAAACACTGGTCCAATTAATATAAGACAACACGACACTTGAAAATCAACTGTTCGACTCCGAAGAGGATATCTTGTTTGATCTAAAACATGCATGGCATTTGTATCATGTACTAATTGGATTATTAGTTATAGCTCCGTTTGTTGCAAATGATTAAGAATGTTAGCTAGGTTACTTAACATAACTAATCATTATTTGTCTATTTTTGGCAAGGAATTATTCATATATCTAAATTATTGATTGAAATCTACAACATGTTTAATGTTCTAGACTTTCAATGATCCTCAATAAGTACGTAATTGGTCTTTCTGATGGAATTTTTTTTTTTTTGTTCCTTAGCTTTCCTCTATATGTTAGTTTCCGATTAGAAGCTCTCCAAGCCTCTCCTACGTACTACTTTTGTGAAACTCAATATCTATGAAATTAGTTATTTTTTTATTTTTGTTTTTTTTAAAGATAAAAAAATTGTTCTATTAGTATCAATGACTGTGATCGGAAAAGAAAACAATTATGAGCTAAGTCGTTTTTAAGGAAACTCATTCGTATTACAGACATAATTATTACCTACGATATTTGTCCATGCATAGATGATGAAACTCATAAACTTGTAATCATGCAATAAGGCACAGTGCGATGAGAGAGAGAGAGAGCAATAAAGCGTCGCTCATGTATTTCGTGGTGAGAGTAAATGATATTTCAGATCTTCGTAGTGATTAAAGTTTGAGTAGGACCCAACTCATTCACCTCTTCAGCTACTTCTACAATTTTGTTTCTACTATAATCGATTTTAATTTTTACCCAAATAAACAAACAGAAATACAAATGTTATCATTCAAAGAGTGAATATGTTAACAGAGAGTGATATACAAATAGTTATATGCAACACCATACCTTTGCCAATTTATGTATATGTTCACATTTCACCGTGAATATGTTAACAGAGAGTGATATACAAATAGTTATATGCAACACCATATAGTCGTGTCCTAGCTAGTGAGTAGTGACTGCCGAATTACAGAGGCGAGAGACGTGTAGGGATGTAATACGTAGGTAGGGTGCAGGCAGAAATTAAGGAAATTAAATTTTTGTCATGCAAATGTAATAAAAGCACATAGAAGGAGACAAATGTGTAATATTAATATATAAATATATTTTTTTCAATTTTAAATGGAAAAAATGAATAATGGTTGGCGACGAAATCCAACTTACAATTTTGAAAGTTTGTATTCTTTTCTCGATATTTCTTCACACTAACACAAGTTGGTAGTTGGTTCAACTGCATATATTTGTGTGTATATAGTATATACTACTATCATTTGCTTATCTTTAGGGTTTTTCATTATTATATTTATATATCTCTTATCAACGCGAGCCCTTAATGTATATATATATCAAAGAACCATTTAATGCCCGATCGGAGCCTAGGGTTTTAGAGCTGATTTTAGTTCAAAGCTATAATTTTAGGGTTTTGCTTCTTTTTCCTTCTCTGAATCGATCGTAGGATGTAGGTGTAGCATTTAGCCATTTAGGGCATACTGTGTTTCGGTCCCCAATGCGACTCCTATTGTCAAAATTCACAACTACGTGAATCGTCCCCATACAAACAGCTGCACACATGCAAAATTGTAAATGTTGTGATCTACGTAATGTTCTTATGCGTTCATATATAGATGATAGACTTAACAGGTGATAACGAACGCTCATATTGTGTTATAATTATTATTTTCTATATGAATGTAAATTTCATCAGGGAATGAGAAAGTTTTGTAAGGATTTATAAAATTGACTTTACCCGATATATGTGTTATTTGATGCGCTATATGTGTTTGCTATTTTTAACCCAAGCTTGATTAATCGAAAAATAAGAAGTGTTATTTGAGTGCTACGAGACGTTAATTAATTCGAGTCTAGTGCTACATTGGAGAATGAATAATTTACGGCGATAAAATTTTATTAAGTTTTTCAAGAGTAAAAAAAAAAATCTGAATTTGGTAGTGTTGGATATATCTAGAAAGACTACATTGCCAAAGACCGTTACATCCTTGCTAACAAAAGAGAAGGAAAAAAATTGTTTACGCGAAACGGAAGTGTTTAGCTTCTTTCTTGTATATAAAAAACAGTGTATTACTTTTAGCAAAACCTCAAACTTATCTCCTAATTTGTATCTCTTCAATGAATTATCGAATGAGTAAGTGACGACGATCACACTAACAGAAATCTTAATTCTCGACCATATGGAATTTAAATTCTATTCTACTGCGACCACTTATTGGGTTTGATGATAGCTAGATGCCTAGATTACATAGAAAAAAAGAGAGAAAGAGAGCTTAAATTATTCCATTTTATAAAATGTTTTAGAAATCAACAAATAAAAAATAATGTAAAACTTTATTTAACTTGATGTGTTATGATCATTTGTATTGTGCAAAGTATTTTATTATTGATTAAATTACTTTTACTTATATATTATATAGTTTTTAATGTAACAAAAATCTAAAATTTATGTCATTTCTTGATCTCCATTTTTATCTAAAGCATCTTATACATCAAAACAAAAGAAGTATAATTTATGTTATTTCTTAATCTATATGTTCCTAGAAAAAACAACTATGAATCAAAATAGAAGGAAGTACTATAAATTGTGTGATCCAAAAATCGAGTGCGAGTAATTTTGGAAGCCATATTGAGATCTACACAGGATTTAAATCTTAGGAACCGAGCTTGAGTTGGTGCTACGTTTAAAAAGAGATTCATCTGTCAAAAGCATGTCGTGGTCTCACGATAATCGGATATATGTACATCAGTACATGCTAATAGTTCATAACTTCACCACCGTGACCATCTAGAATCCCCAACTAAAATATCCAACTATAATTTAAAAATAAATTTGAAAGTATATCCTATAAACGTTTTACAAAACCAAAACCGAAACAAGATCATCACTGCGATAAGGAGATGTTGTGTATATATATGCTTATACTCCATCATACATGCATCCATGATTTCACATACATATACATGATGCATGTGGATGAATGAAGAATTGTAGAATCTCGGGCACGGAGAAGGCGTGTCCGGTCATTGAAAGCCGCCCACCATCTTTATTATATTTGTTTCCGAAGTACTGATCTTTCTGCTCAACTTGCAGATTTTGATTTCTGCGCAACTTGCAACTTTCTCATTCTCAGTTTTTTTCTCTGAATAATTGCTTCAAAAGTCAATTATTATTGTTATTATAAAAAGGCAATAAATTTCAGAGTAGTCATATATTCATTCTTTTAGTCTGTCGAGTTTTTGTTTGTTTGTTTTTGATTAGTAATCATCGGAACCAACTCATGACACGACTTCTTAATCGAGACTGCAGGAAGAATATAATCAACGTTTTGTTATGTCATATAAATAAAATGAATTTATGTCAATCTCTTTTTTGTTGTTGTAGTAATGTAACGGGCAACAGTGTTATAGAAATGTAGATTTTGATTTGCGAAATAAATAGAGCAAGACAAAACTGTACGAAAATTGAAAACATGTCATAGTCTCCATAAAAGGGTATCTATATATCCGTATATATATGAAATTGAATAATACCTTGGATCCGAGTCATATCAAATTAATATCCTGCATGCATGAATAATTAAACTTTAGTTACATTACTATGTCCGCTAAATCAAAATCACTGACAAATATCTTGTTTATTTTGTACAGTGTAATAAGTTTGTCCGGGTTGGTTAAAATCGAAAATTGAATTGGGATTCTTAAAATCTATTTTGTTTTAAGATCAGTTTGGTGTTTGACAAAAAAGAAGAAGATCAGTTTGGAATGTGTCACATAAGAACATGTAATTAAAAGTAATTTTCATCATTATATAAGCATTGCATTAAGAAAAACATAGTTTTTTCTAATTGCTGATGTTTCATTAATTTGGGCTAGAAACAAAGCATAAAGGAGAAGAGACCCGTTACTAAAAAGACATGGTCAGGTAAATAATATCTGACAGCCAACTCATTAACTTCAAACCTAACGACTACCTGGTTTGTCTTGGCTCCATCTTCTTAAATTTTCGTTTATTTTCTAAAACATTTGAATGGATTATCAAAAAAGAAAATGTCAAGCAATATTTATATTTATGTACAAATATTTCAAAAACTTTTGAAAGGGAAAGTTCAAATGAAGGGTGGCTCCTCAAGATGCAATTTGATTTTGATGAGACAAAATGAGGCACGTCTAGTATGACATCAACTATTTATTGCCTTAGATCTATCCCTTGTCTTTTGTTTTCTTGAAAACAAATTCGTTTGCTCCCTGTATCAATATAAAGATTAACTTACAAAAGAGGTGATATATATATATATATATACACATTATATCCCATCTTATTAATAATGCTTACTAATATTGCTAAATTCATATTCTATTTTGGGTTGGTTTTATAAGAAATTGAATTCTTATGCCATCTCATCAGGTGTTTATGAAATATGTTAGGGATCCAGTTGAACTGAACTAACATTACTAAATTGAATTAATTAAATTGTATGTATGGCTCGGGAAAGAAGAAGGAACGGATTTTCTTTCAGAATTGTGGAATCGAATTTTGTTCTTCTTTTTGGGCTTAAATGTTGGTTAGATTACACCATGACATAAACAAAGGCCAAAGTATATGCTTTAAGTGAAAATCTGTATTTTTAAATCGACTGGCGATAACATGTCTGAAATTGGTCTATCAATCATAAAAAGTCTCTAAATATGTATCTTTTTATTTTTTGAATAATGAATGATCTATAATGTGAATGTACAACACATCATTCAATTGATTGTCTCACGATTGAGGCGCTAAAATAAATGTGAACTCACTAATTTCAAATGTTTTTTTTTTGTTTGTTTTTTTGTATATATATATACTTGGAAACCGGGATTGGTCGGACCATATTCGCAACCCGAACATATACGTAAATTAAATACAAAGAACGTACATGTCCGTGTTTATGTGTATTACATGTTTGTGTGTACAAAAAACAATTATACCGAGCTTGTGATTATTCAAAATTTTACCCCCATAAAAATCTTTTCCTAAGGAATTTATGTATCTTTCCCTTTGCAATATGCAACCTTTATCTCTGTAATATAAAGTATACAATAAGACGTACCATATATATATATGTAGATGCATATTTATATCTAAAACATAAATGAGACACGAAAAACCTAGATCCTCCCCCAAATTTCATCCAACGGCACAAACCGCATAATAAATAACCCTATCAAAATATAATAATAAAAATTGAAATTTGATAGCGATAGTTTAGTCCTCGATGAATGCGAGTCCCTCATATTTACTCCTTTTGGCATTCACTCTCTTTATTTCTCTTTCTCAACTTGATATGTCTTTTGGCGTCTCTTTCTTTCCCTAAATCTTTCTTTTATTTTGCTGTTTAAAAAAAAAATCCAACCATAAGACAAAACAACGAACGAGGAAGAGAGAGAGAGAAGGATATATCTCTAATCACGATGCAGGAGATAATACCGGATTTTCTTGAAGAGTGTGAATTTGTCGACACTTCACTAGCCGGAGATGATCTATTTGCCATCTTAGAGAGTCTTGAAGGTGCCGGAGAGATATCTCCGACAGCTGCATCTACACCTAAAGATGGAACCACAAGTTCCAAGGAGTTAGTTAAGGATCAAGATTATGAAAACTCATCTCCTAAGAGGAAAAAGCAAAGACTAGAAACCAGGAAAGAAGAGGACGAAGAAGAAGAAGACGGAGACGGAGAAGCAGAAGAAGATAATAAGCAAGATGGGCAACAAAAGATGTCTCATGTAACCGTGGAACGTAACCGGAGAAAGCAAATGAACGAGCACTTAACCGTTTTGCGTTCTCTTATGCCTTGTTTCTACGTCAAACGGGTATATTCAATACATCCATAGATTTTACTAGTCAGTATGTGAGTTTCTGGTAGTGCCCGACTAATTAATACTATTCGTTCAACTAATCTTTTTGGTATACCTAACTATCATATTCATATATCATTTCTTAGTAACATCAAAAGTATCATGCATATCTATGTTTTTTTAGGAATAATGACAATTATAATGACATTTTGGTCCCACTAATCATCTCTTTTTCTTTTCTTTCTTTCATGTCACAATGAGATATATAGAATGTTCATATTGACTTATATTTTCTTTATTTCCTCTTAAACCAACCTATTAAAAAAAGGGGGACCAAGCATCGATCATAGGAGGAGTTGTGGAGTACATAAGCGAGTTACAACAAGTTCTCCAATCTTTGGAAGCCAAGAAACAACGTAAAACCTACGCCGAAGTCCTAAGCCCGAGAGTTGTCCCGAGCCCTCGTCCTTCACCGCCTGTTCTAAGCCCAAGAAAACCGCCTCTTAGCCCGCGCATCAACCACCACCAGATTCACCACCACCTACTTCTCCCTCCCATAAGTCCTCGAACACCTCAGCCAACAAGCCCATACCGGGCCATTCCACCGCAACTACCACTCATCCCACAGCCTCCGCTTCGCTCTTACAGCTCATTGGCCAGTTGCAGCAGCTTAGGAGATCCACCTCCATACTCTCCTGCTTCATCTTCTTCATCTCCTTCAGTTAGTAGTAACCATGAGAGTAGTGTGATCAATGAGCTTGTTGCTAACTCAAAATCGGCTTTGGCTGATGTGGAAGTGAAGTTTTCAGGAGCTAACGTGCTGCTCAAAACGGTGTCGCATAAGATCCCGGGACAAGTTATGAAGATAATTGCTGCTCTTGAAGATTTGGCTCTTGAGATTCTTCAGGTTAATATTAACACCGTCGACGAAACCATGCTTAATTCTTTCACCATCAAGGTACGTACGAATAATCATCCTAATTAATTTTCACTGACTTGTTTTTTTTGTCTCTATTCATAAGTGTAATTCATACATTTATTTTCTTACATAGGATATATGGTGGGGGAAGAAATGGGTAGGGTAGTGTAATAAGTAATAATTCATTGAGATTCACATAAACTCATACACACTTTCGATATATATGAAATTTAATGTATGATTCTAATCTACATTATATATATATAGATAGATATATATATCATTATATAAAACGTAGGGTATGTGTATGTCAGATTCCTCACAAACATACAAAACTAAACTGTTCGTTGTTTTATACTACTTTTACTAAAACTCTTCTCTAATTTATACATTTGACTTTCTTAAAAAAAACGGTGTGAAAGAACACGTGTTTAAATATTATATAAATTATACGTGAACATTGAAGAGCCCCCAAAATCTTCAATTTTAAATTCGAAAGGAATTATTCTATATATTTGGAAATTATTCAAATAGATCAAGCTGCTGAAGTTTATAAGTGTCAAGACTTAGTTTCTATTTTTGATAAGTACTTAAATTTGTTCAATGAAGAATTTCTACAATGGATGTTTTAGTATTGATGATTTGATTATCGAAAAAAACAAGATCAGAGATCAAGTAGGGATACTATTAACTATGTCTCGCAAGTATAGATATTTGGTAATTAAGTTCCTTAGAATAGGTGATTATGTTGAGACGAGAACAGATCTTTTTTTTTTTTAATAATAGTTAAATTTGTTTCTTTTTCGTTGGGAGTTTAGTGCCTCGAGAAATATAGAGCTACTCAGAATGAAATTAATTGAAAACACTTATTTTTGTATAAATTATATTTTTTTTCATATCATCTTTTTTTTTTTTGTTAAAGAACAATTATCAATGTATACTTCTCTATCTTTTTTTCTTTTGATAGATTGGAATTGAGTGCCAACTAAGTGCAGAAGAACTGGCTCAACAAATTCAGCAAACATTCTGCTAGTAAAGAAGGATTTAATATAGCTTCGTATAAACCTTAACGAGAGAGCAGTACGTACTCACTTTCTCTCCTTAGTATCCCTTTAATTATCTTTTCAGTTTTCTGCAAAGATATGGAGTTTAAAAAAATAAAATTGTTATCTAAAGTTTTAATCAAATATTGATTAATTATAACTAATATAGGTATAAGTGAGTTTTAAAGATTATCAGCTTCATAACAGCCATCGTCATGTTTACTTTCTTTTAAATTTTAGAATTTAGACGTACTCCTACCATGTAATTTTATTTCTGTCATTACATCAAGCATTGTAGCTGTAATTGCATATGAATGAACAATAGTGTATGAGTGATCTCATGAATAATATTCTTCTTGCAACACAAAATGTTAAGGGATATATTTTTTTGTAAATAGAAAGAATGATTCTACATGCCGCAGCAAATGTTCTGAAAATCAAAAGAGTGGATGTTAAAAAAAAAAAAAAACTAAAATGATTGTACCTTTTATAAACTCTTAAAAGATGTTCTTTTTGGGTGAAAGTATGGATTATTTTGTCTCAAAAAAAGAATTATGTAAATATATACACATTTATATTGTATATATATATATATTTGTGTAAGAACTAATTTAAATGTCTCGTTTCACATTTTATCAGTAGAATCATATTTTACATCATGTTTGGGATGTGAGAAAATGTTTAATTGTTGTTATGCAACTATGCAAGGCAAGTCTGTGCACAAACTAATTTGGAATATGCAACTTAAACCACAATAAATTCGGATTTTACACAAACTAAGCTTATAATAAAATTATAGCCATGCTCATATTTTTTTGTAGATGTTGCATCCAATCTCAACATTTAGATGCAACATCGAATCATCCATGTTCAACATCAACATATTGTTGGGTTTAAAACTTTTGACTGTGAAACTTCGTGTGGCTGGTTTAGAGATCAACCAAACCCCAAAACTGATGGTGGTGAATATCCCTAGCTATTCAAATTGTAGTTTGTAGATATCCGATTTTTTTTTTTTTTCCGTCACTTTGTAGATATCCGAATTATCAATACATTCTCTGAAATGGATAGTCCTAACGCAGTGTATCCACTACTGGTGAACTTACAACTGGGCTGTAAAAACTGAAATTGGGCATTTTTTATCGGCCCATAGTTTTACCTTTACTTGTATTGGTCGAGTGACGTTGATAATCTGTCGTACCTTGTTAAATAATGGGCTAAAATAATTGGGACACTATTGGGCCTAAAAGCTTTAACTAAGATTGTGATTTGTGAGTTTATGTGAAACGACATATAGCTGAAGAATTGAATCGTTTGGTTCGTAATCATGAAAATCATATAATGGAAAATTCTATCCGTTAAATCCTGTCCATGAAAAGTTAGTTTTAGACGCAAACCGTCCGTTCATTAGTCGTTTACCAATGAGAATCACGTTTTTTAAATAGACGTTTAGGATGATCTCATATAGTACTTTTTATCGTGTTGGTAGAAAGTTTTCAAACTGATAATTTTTTGTATGAAAGGCAATACTATATATAGATTCTTTATTTCTTAAAACGTTTATAGAAAAATTAAGTTCATACTTCATACTTCATAGTCCTACATATATATAGCTAGTGCAAGCATGTAACACCTAATATTTAAGTGATTGTGAAAATAAGTGTTCATAACTTTTGGTTAGAATTGGATCGGGGTTTTTATTTTAGTTACATTTTTTTTAAAGTATAGATACATTATGTCATTAATTCTGTAATAATTTTTTTAAGTAGTTTCTTCAAAATATACTAGTCAACTATAACTAATGGAGTATTTCTTTTTTTTTTTTTACTATTTAAAATTATTGTCATTAGTTAAAATATTACCCAACCATTTTTGCACAAATGATCAGTTTCCTCTTGATAAGTTCTTTCAAAGGACTAAATCTAATACACAATTTTTTTTACTTTCTAATTACTGATGTATTAGAGAATATAAAATATATTAGAGAATATAAAATATAAAATGTTACTATATATAAAATTAAACTATAAAATATAAATGTATTAGAGAATGATACAATTTGTAAAACTTTTATATGTAATAAATAATTCTCAAATTTTTAAAATTACTACTTTAAAAATAAATCACGGGATGGGTAAAGAAATTACAGAACAGATTTTATTTTGGAATTGAGTTATATGGTGGATGTATTTGAATCAATATTTATAAATTTTTAAAATATTATTAATATGCTGTTTTAGTAAGGGTTAAAACTTCAGTTTTTTAACAATTGTCTCATGGATTCGTTGTATAGCGTTACTTAATAACAATTATAAACTGTAAAATAAAAATATTTTATAAAAATAAAATTTGCAAGTTTTAATATATATTAACTTTAAAAAGTAAATTATACCGCGATATACCGCGGATTAAAATCTAGTTGTGGATATAAAAGTCGTAGACGAGAAAATAAAAAAACCTAACCGCATGGATTAAAGTTGATTACCAAATGAAACCTATACTATAAAAATTATAAATGAAATAACAACAAAAAGAAAACAATAGATGATGAATTCTTCAAACTAACAAGAACCACTACTATACATCTATTATAATTTTTTTATTTTCTTTTTTCGTTGGCTTAAAAACAAAAACACTAGGAAGGATAGATAGAAAAGCGAGGACGGTGAGGCTTGGTATGTTTGTGGGAAGATGAGTGAAGCTGGCGTCGTTTATCAGCAAAGCCTTCACTGTTTCTCATTATCCAATATCTCTCTATCTCCTCTGGTTGTCTTCCAGGAACTCTTCCTGCTATCAAATCCCACCTAATTCAAAAGAAAAAAAAAAACATTTTTATCCCAAGCATTAGCATTTATATTTTCATAATAAAATATAATTTGTCAGTTCAAAAATTTCCATTTTTGAGCCAGCCAAGCATTTATATACATGAGTACGTACTGATAAGAATAGTAAATTAGGTTCTTATTTTTATCTCTATATATATGTGTGTACATATATAATTTAATGAACGTGATAGCTTTAATTAAATGTCTTTTTTTAGAAAATTAGTGGACACCATGTGCTTCCCCTACAACATGGTACACTGTACATATGTTATAAAGTACATATGCTTAAATTAACGTATGTAAAATTGTATATACCTGCATATTAAATTGTTTTAGCTAGACATGTCTAAAATATAAAATTTATTTTATGCTGGGATAATCTTAGAAAAAGTAGAAGAAGAAGAAATTGTTACCTATCACCGACAAGTCTGTACATTCGAAAGATGAGATCTTCTTCTTGTTCAGTCATGTTGATAAACTCCCATTCGATACTGCTCACTTCTGCAAATAACAATATTAAACCAATTAAACTCAAAACAATATTAAACTAACAAAAAAAGACAAATATAAACTTTTTAAAAAGATATTAATTTTTGTTAAAACTAGAAACTAATCTTGATAAGTCTTTTAGTCAGCACGAGGTGTAACTAATTTAGAAGTAATTAAACGTATCCCTCGTTTTAACGAATATATACAAAGAGAATATGATCCTAGCTAGGAACTAAATTTATTTTCAAGATGTTTAATAAAATTGGATTTAGGAAATAGAAAATATATAGAGAATAGAGAGGTACCTTCAGAGTCATGGAGGGCGATTTTGTGTTGCTTACGACGGCGACGACGGTCAGTGTTATCCATTACTATTGAAGTAAGAAAAGAAAAATAGAGAGAAATTAATGTGATGAAATTTTGAGTTTGGAGAATGTAAGGAAAAAAAGACGTGAGAGATGAGAGTTTATAGAGCGAACAAGAAGAAGAAGAGGGGAGGAGAGAGAAGGAAATGTCCAACGAACGGCCTTTGCAAAACTAATAGTAAGAAGTGTTGTGTGGTCTTGTTGACCTCTTACCCTTTGTGTAGACTTGTCGTTGACACTCAAATACACATGGAGATGAAGTCTTTTATTGGGATTTGTAAGTATTTTGAAGGCTAACTTTGTTCTCATTCGTAGATCCTAACAATTTTTTTTTTCCATTTATTCAATTTTTCTAAACCTACTATCTTTTTAGAATAATGGGATTTATTGATTTTTATTTGGCAGATGCAAGTTCAACGATGTTTTAGTTATTGATTTGTTGTTGTTCTTTCCATTTTTGTATTCAAGTCCAATTTGTATTTCTAAGAAAATTAGTTGTTATTAGGTTATTAGTTTTTCAAGTTTTTTTTTCAGGGTTGGACATACACACCAAACCGTACCGAATAAAAATTCTTGAACCAAAAATAAACTTATTTTTTTTTCCATATAGTAACAAATTAGTTTCACTATATACACTAAAATGAATCTAATTCGAACCTTAATCTAGTGCATGAAAATGAAACAAAATCTAATCGATCAAATTTATTAAAATTGTCCATTGTGTTTGTTATTAAACGCTATGTTTGAGCCAAAACACATACATATTTTGATAGTCATCATTGTCACTACAATTAGTTATTTTATTTTGATAGTTATTATAATGTAGGAATAAGTTAGATATCTTACAACTTTACTTAAAAGATAACGTCACCCAATATAAAACATGGGAATAATATTTATATCAATATATATAGAAAATACTTTTTAATATATTAATTAGATAGTTATTTATATTATTTTATTAATATTTTAAATAAACCAAACTAAAATTTATTTTAATTTAGAGAAATATTATTAAAATCGAAAAAACCAAACAAAACGGAAAATCGAAGGCCTATACCTAATATTCCCACTTAATATAGTACGTATGTTAATTAATTCATTAATCAACATGTTCATATTTTCATTCGTTATACAAGAAGTCTCATTCCCGATTGACTTTTCTTTCATCTCCACGAAGAGGTTGAAACAGAAATTTTTTGGCACAATAAAAAACATGATTCAGATTTTATCCCAAAATCACACAATGTTTTTAATATAATAATTCCACTTCTCCGAATAATTTAACATTTTAACCCCTGTTTTTTAATTCTACATTTGACATATGTTTTAATTCTAGAACAGTGACTAAGACATTACATACGACGCTGTATGGCAACTCCTTACACACGCGATTTAATGAGTGCTTCTGGAGAAATTCAATCTCTCACACATGATACAACCAAAATCCCTGATTTGCGTTTTCTTCGAAATATTTAAATCTATTATAAATCTGAATCGACCCATTAAACTAACGTATTTAATTCGAGTGAGAAACATCATATATAAAGTACGCTTCTCAATAAATTTTGTAAGAAAGTATACAATTACTATCATATTCTCACGAAAGAGATTTTCAAAATATAAAGTACCCTACCAGATAATTCATAATTGGATAAAAGATTAAACGGAAGAAATCTGTAGTCTACGGCGAAAGACATCGTGTGAGGCGAGTCATGTGATGTATATCGCATCATCCTCATTGCATAGAAACTGTGTATTATGTGATAGATTTGGAATTTTTTTAATAGGAAGCCTAGTTGGTAAAATATCTCTTTACTCGAAGCTTAAATACAATATAGCAATATAAATGATTTTCATAAACTTTTGATAAACAAATCAATTCGATATCGAAGAATGCATCAATGAAAATGTGTCTTTAGTTTGGAGCTAAAAGAACGAAATTGGTTTGCATAGCTAAACTAATGTCTAAAATTCTGGTACAAAAGGACAAAGATGTGATTACCTTTTCTATTATTTGATTATATCAACAACAACAAAGATGTGACATGTTGCCTCCTAGAAAGATTTTTCATAATAGCAATCACTATCCATTTCTCTTTCCACTTTAATTAAAATTAAAACTCTTGTACAAATTATTCTTTTTGGTTGAACAATAAATTTGATATTACACAAGAAAAGAAGATAGATTACTCGTAAAAGAACTGCTATTAAGGAATATTTTTGTAGTTAATAAGAAAGTTATAAGAGAAAGAAAAGAAATATTGAACCGATTTGAAACATGGTTGCAGCTGTTGGTAGATCAATTCAACTAACATTCTTAGGCCTAAATAAACATATATTTATTTGTAACGTATCGAATGATTACACATATTATACGAGTGCCCCCATACATGCATGTATATAGGAGTATTTTATATTTTATTAAACCTGGGTCATTAAAATATTAATTTAAACCCCACAAAGTAAAAGCTCGAATCAAATAATAAAACTTGTTGAACTGTAGATGTTTTGATTGGTTAACAACATTGTTGACAACATTTAAGGTGGTCCAATGAATGTTTCTGCTGCTTTCAGTTGGAAAAGCGTTATATACGAATTGAGTATATTCACTTAACCGCTTACACTCTTATGCAACATATGAGTATTTGCGGTTTTTAACAAGATGGAAAACGTGATATTTTAGAAGATGATAAGGTTTCTTCACTACATGACTATATATGAGTGAGTAGCCCCATCCACAAACAACATATGAAGTAAATTTATATTTGACTAACATTTAATAGGTCATAGAGTTATGAGAAATGAGGAGACGATGTAGTTTATTTCTTTTAGACTCGAATCGAATGAGGTGTGAAATTCCTTCTTCTTCTATTTTGTTCTATCGTATTTGTGAGTTGTTCTGGTTTTTTGGATCGATACGTTTTCATCCAGGGTAATTTTTTTTGTTGTTTTTGTATGAATGTTTGAATTTGATATATTGAGTTTTTGTTCTTATATTGATAATTTGTCATAGTTTGACATAGTTAAAATTTATAATAAATACTAATAAAAAATGAATCCATTAATGTATTTTAAAATTTTCAACAACATAAAGTTTAGTTGTCAAGAGATTGATTGATTGAATATCGATAGTATTTGACTTTTAGTTTAATATATTTTTAAAATGCATGTACGTATGTCAATTTTCAACACATGAATTAATGTAACATAATCTAATAAATTTTGATTAACTTATAAAAATAGAAAACAAATTCTAGACCAAACTTCGATTGGTCAGAGTTTGCCAGTCCTTAACACGTACTGTATTAGATTCAGTCCTTACTATCTCCTCTCGCTTTTTATTATGTAATATAATGATACAAACTTGAGGGAGAACAAAAAAAATCTAAAAATACGGCTTATCTCACAAATTATGATTATGGATATATACATAACAAAATTAAAATAGTAGCATATCGACGTTTCGAGTAAACGTCTGACTTTCTAAACTAAGACTTCAACTAATTCATTCGTTAACTTTGACCATCTCATTCTTTGACCAAGCTTAATCATGAAACTCAACATTAAAAACAAAATAATATAAATACTCTAGAGAAAGTTAAGTACGTACCCAAGATCAAATCGTAAACTTTATATAGTATATCTAAGTATCTAACTAAAGATATTCCGCACTGCACAAGACAACAATAGTACCGAATCTCAGCAGAATAATGTGTTGTGAAGATCAGCACAGTGGAATTTCAGAAAAAAACCCACAGAAACTTCTTCGAACAATAGATCTGCACGAGTACTGATAGAGTGATAGAGTGATACTATTCGTGTAACATCATTTTTAGTCAGTAGGCTTCACCAGCATTAGACGGTCATGACTTGTTAAAGACACTGATCATTCTCGAACAATAGATCAGTGTTTTTTTAAGGAAAAATTGGTATGACTTGTTAGTTAGTCCTATCATCATAATTACAAATTATACTTTTTATTTACTCTCATATGTATTGTATTTTGTTTTTCTTCTTTGGGGGTAATCAGTAGTATTAGTTTTAGAATCATGAAAGTAATAATTTTGAGAAGATAACTATATCTTAGTAGCAGGGATGCCAATTAAGACGACAATATTGCTGGTTGGGTATACATTGTTTTGCTATAGCACGCATTAGATGCATAATTAGGTCGATCCTTAACTTTAAGTGGCCTAAAGTATAACTTTTTTTTACCGAAATTAACTCTATAAAATTACATATGTTTTATATAAAAACAAATATTAAAGAAGAAAAGAAAGAGAGAACTTAGGCATCCACAGGTTGAATATCTTGTGTCTGGTCCATTTCAATCGAGTCATCTAAACTAAACAATCGAGTCCACTCGTACTAGGATTAGATTTTTTCTTGGATTATCAATCAAGTCCATTCGTAGTTCGTACACTACACACACGATCCATATAAGTTATTGGTCTTCCTTTTTTTCACATGAATTTTTGGTTTTAATCCTTTTATAGTTTTATGGAAAAAAATACCAGTAAGAAATTGAAGAGAAGTTCAAATTTTCGGTAATAGTCCAACTTTCAGTTCGGTTGTTTACTGACTAATATTTGAACATGTATCCTTTTTTTGGTAATTTAAAAATTGTTTTTCAGAAAATTAAAATTCATAAATGCAAATTTAAAGGAATACAAGATGAGTACACTAAAAGTAGGTGAGGGAACTATTAGAGTATCAACTCCTATTTATTTTATGTTATTTAAGATTTTAAGAATATATTTAGAAGATAATTACAAAATTAAACGAATAGTTTTGATTACAATTTGATTATTAAGCTTAATTTCGGGTTTAGATAAACATAACCTTGCTATGCTTTCCTATCTCTAATTATTTATATCTATAAAAAAAAACATTACTTTTTCATAAAACTATATATGTCAACATCAGATCTCTCGCACCACAAAAATAAAACACTCTTTTATGATAATGCTCATTATTAACTAGAAGCCAATGGTACATGCAACAAAAAGGACCAAATTTTCAAAAAGACTCGAATTCTTAAGGGAACCATATACTTTTCTATATTAATGATATCATATCAATAATATCATGCAATATCCAGTATTAAATAAATTGGATTATGAGGATTAGATATCATTTTTAAAAATCTCAAAAAAATTAAAAAATACTTAAAGATTAGTATATTCGGTCCAGATTTGGATTAAATTTTTTTGGGTTTTATAATTTTTAAGATATAAACATAGTATCCAAATTAAATACAATACGTATAAAGCGGATAATTTAGTTTAGTTTCGGTTGATTCATATTTAAATTCGATCAGTTTAGCAACACAATTTAATTCCTGATTTTAGATAAACTCAAACGCCAAAATAGGAAAGACATCATACCACATCATACCATTAGATGCTATTCAAGCACACCTGCTTTGGTAACATGTTTTAAGGATTTAACCACACATAACTTAACTCACGCATTTTTTATATAAAAGACTGTTGATCTTAAAAACATCTTCACCAGCTGGAAACTTCTTCTACGGAAACACTCCTCACAAGAATCAGGTTGCGATCCTCGGAGTTATCACAACGCCTCAGGGAATCATTCAGAGGTTAATCACTACAAGAGGCTCCACCTCCTTCCTAACCGTTCAGAGCCAAAATGCTTTGCATCTTAACCAAAATTTAGTAATTTAGAGCAACCAATTATTTTTTTATTTTTAAAAGTTGGTGAAAGTTTTTACAATACATTGAAAAAGACAATTGTGCAGATTTTCAACAATTTTAACAAATTGCTTGATATATCACCGTAAATTATTCGGATTAGAATATTCTACATGTTTTCCGTAGTTAACATAATTGAATAAACAATTGATGAACAAAAAATGAGTGGTTGATATTGTTGGATTACGATTAAAACCTCCAACGTCAATTGTCGCAAAATATTCTCGGATAGAGACATTTTATTGGTGACGTACATTCAAATTTGGATAATGCATGACACAATAGATGATGACAAAAAGTAACCTATTCATGGTTCCTTCGTCTTTAGGTAATCTCAATGCTAGGAAAAACTGTGTCTAAAACTCGAGTACATCACTTCTTAACAAACATTAAATATTAAATGATTAAATAGGAATGACATTAAAAACAATACAATCATCAATTTTATTTTAATTTTGTAAAAATCTTAAACTTTTTAACAAAAAACGAAAAGATAAATAAACCTTTGTAGAAAACTTTTAGTTGCATTGAATTTTTGGTCAATGGTATTTAATAGAGTTAGGTCTGACCATTTTTCTTGCATTGAAAATCAGTTAGGTGGAGTAATACAAGGTCAAAGAGGAAACCATCTAAAAAGAAAAACTCGTTGGATATCAAAATTTAGAACTATGATATCATCATATAAACATATATTGTTGGGGTGGCTAGAGAAAACAAACCCATCCGAAGACGTTATTTTTTCTCATTCTCAAAAGTCAATTTTTTTTTTTCTTTTGTCCAAAATACTATATCTAAGGATACCAGTATACCACAATATTATTTTTGGACTATTTTTGTTAAACGAAACTTAAAAAAAAAACGGTAACCAAAAGACTTACTCATTTGTGATTTTTTTTCGTTGGCTTAAAACGGTAACCAGGATCGATCGACTGTCTCATCATTTGTGATTTTTTTTTGCCAGTACTTTATTTTTTTTGGTAAACTAGATTGGTCTTATAACTTATAAGTTATAACAAAATCACATCCCTCTGTAAATTTATTTATTTTAACTTTAACCAAAAAATCAAAAGAATAAGTTGTGCTGTGTTGAGGACAAATTTTATAATAAAGAAATAAGGACACGAAGGAAGAATGGAAGTCCTTGCTAGTTGGTGCCATTTCCAATACGATTCCAACAACTTAGCCAACTTTTTTTTTTTTTTTTTTTTTTGATAAAGAACACCTTAGCCAACTTACGAAAAGTTTCTAACTCTTTCGTTCTTTATTAGTTCTATATGTATTAATGCATGCATTATTGTGACCAAAAAGTATATATTAAATAAAAAATGTATATTTTCATGTAATTTTGTTTGTAATATTATTTATTTTAGTTTTATAAATTCACCGTATTCTATTAGTTCGCTAGGTTCTTGAAACTCAAAATTTGATTCTTGAGTGATATATGGTAATCTAGCAACTCGAATTAGCCTGTAAATTAATTTAGAACAATGTAAAGATTTCATGTTTTTACGTATAAATTACATGTTTGCAAATTAATTAGTTTGGATTTTGGTATATAAATGAGGATATTTTCATTCATTTAAGTGTTTTGATGTTGAGAAAACATAGGTATAAATGATGAATATATAACACCAACATCATAATTGTTAGTAAATATTCATTTGAAAAGAGTGAGATCAGAAATTGATTGATAAGGAAGAGACAATACAAAAGAGATGGAAAATGAACTAAGTAAACCATAAGCATAACTGGATGTGCATTTCAAGCATAATTTGGCTCAAAACTAAATTTATAATTAAAATAGATAATCCTAATTTTTTGACAAGATTTTTTTTTTGTTGAGAAAATGTTTATAATATACAAAGTTCTTGATAAAGGACACTAGTTTCACACCCCACGTGTTGCTAACCGGCCACCACAAAGCTAACTTAAAAATGTTTTTAACTTTTTTAATTGGAGTTCCTTTTTATCTCCATGCATTATTATCATTTTCTATTATATATTCCATAAGCACTTAAACAAATCAGTCTTCTTTATTCGATTCGGAATTTAATGTGATACAAACAAAATAATCAAAGTTTTTGTGTGTATATCCGTTTAAAAAAAGGGAGATTTGTGTGTACGATTTGGATCAAGCCTTTTTGCGCATCAAAATTGTCACTTGCAGACGTTAATGTGCCCGTTAGACCTTCACAATCTATTAAACTAAATAATTTAAAAAATTTCTATTACTGGATATATATATATATATATATATATAACGTTATAATCAGGTAAAATTACTTTCGTAAAAACAAAAAACAAAAAATGATTTACAAATTTGGTTTTGTAAGATATATATATATATATATATATATATATGCGTTTGTAATTTGGGATGGAATGGTTGCTAATAGGTTGTTGAATCACATAATTTGTGTGATATATCATCTAGTGTTATACGTGTATATAAGTTTGTGTAAGACATTGTATATATAAACAACTTAATCTCCACACACGTCTAATAATGTCATATATATGGTCTGATAACTCCAAGAACTTGAAATTAGATTTAGTAAACTCAAGAAATGAACAACCATCTTTCTAGGTTCGTTTCTAGTTAATGAAACATCCGTGTATGAAAATTATATGTTATTCTAAAATTTCCAGTAGTTTTTCTAATTCAAGCTTGGTCTCTATGTTTTAGAAAAAAAGAAAAACTTAGAGAAGCAATTGTTATTTATCTCATCACACCAATATAATTTTTGGAACCAAATTGTTAAATTACCAAATGTCCCAAACTTGTGATCAAATTTAGATGATTATTTTTAAATGAACATTAAAGAAAAACTATTATATATATACACACCCATTATAGACGTAACTCTACTGCTTCCAACTTTTCCCTAATCTTTGTTCTTCCGGCCAATCAAATGGGTGATAAACTTCGATTATCCATCGGAATTTTGGGTATTGTATTCTTTACTTTTTGTGTAATATACACTACCACATGCTCTTTTCTTCGATTTTCAAACTTTTTTTCAACTTTTAAACTTAGTTTTCGCTCTAAAATGTGTTTTGTTTGTAACATGATATCTACACGAAATATATTTGTATGAGTTTTTTTTTTCCGGGTTCTTAATACTTATATATGGCCACTTCACAGGAAACGGAGCTTCTCTGTTGCTATATACAGCTCCAATGTACGTAGATGAAAACTTTATAAATCGCAAATTTAATTTGAATAACCAAGAAAGTAGACTATGTACTATATATGTAGATTAACATTTTCTTTCTGTTTATGTAGAGTAACATTTTCAAGGGTGTTTAAGAAGAAAAGCACAGAGGAATTCTCATGTTTTCCTTACGTTATGACACTCTTTAACTGTTTGATATATACTTGGTACGGTTTACCGATTGTGAGTCATCTTTGGGAGAATCTTCCTCTCGTCACCATTAATGGAGTCGGCATCCTTCTCGAATCTATCTTCATTTTCATATATTTCTACTACGCATCACCAAAAGAAAAGGTAAAGTATTCATTAGAATCGTATGGTACTTTTTCATTAGGGAAAATAAAAACTAGTGACATTGATCCATATAGAATATAAACTTTGAAATAGATTAAGGTTGGTGTTACATTTGTTCCGGTGATCGTTGGGTTCGGCTTAACGACAGCAATCTCAGCCTTGGTATTTGACGACCATCGTCACCGAAAATCATTCGTCGGAAGTGTTGGCCTCGTGGCTTCCATCTCTATGTATGGTTCTCCTCTCGTCGTTATGGTAAGCCATATAATCAAACCAACTATTACATACTAGGAATATTTTGTTTACTAAAAAAATATGAATGCGTGTGTGCTAATTAATGTGAATATTTGAGTGTGCGCAGAAGAAAGTGATAGAGACAAGAAGTGTGGAATACATGCCGTTTTACTTGTCCTTCTTCTCATTTCTGGCTAGTTCCCTTTGGTTGGCATATGGCTTACTCAGCCATGATCTCTTTCTTGCGGTTCGTTTTTTTCCTAATTCACTCATTTTCCATAATTAATAGCAGTACAAAAATACTAAATGTGGATTTAAAAACTTCTTGCTTTGTGGACCGAAAAGAGAAATTGTCGAAAATCTAAAAAAAAAACGTTTTCTTATGGATTCTTAAAATTTAGTCAATTTTTGCGGTGATCGATCACAAACTAATTTGACGTTAATCAGTTCATGGTGTTTCAGTAGTTGAAATATTTATCTTAAAGTTGAGAAATCAAAATTCGAGTTCTACTATGATTTCAATCATGGTTAGCCATTGTAGATGCTTTTAATATATAGCAAAAAAAAAAAGTTTTCACATATTTTGCTAATTAATCTTGATTTTAGTCGTTCGACGGTTATTAAAGAAAACTAATATGATGTTACATAAATCATTTTTTTGTTAATGCGTAGAATACTACAAAACTTTTTTTTTTTTCTCGAAATGGTTAGTGGTCTAAGAAACGAAATATAAAGAATTGTTGAGATTTTTTTTTTTTTTTGAGATTTCATGTGCATTGTTTTGATGATGGCATATATCGAATGTTTTTTTCTTACATGTATAGTCACCTAATATGGTTGCGACTCCATTGGGAATTCTCCAACTTATCCTCTACTTCAAGTACAAGAATAAGAAGGATTTAGCACCAACAACAATGGTGATCACCAAACGAAATGATCATGATGACAAGAACAAAGCCACACTTGAGTTTGTTGTTGACGTTGATCGTAATAGTGATACCAATGAGAAGAATTCTAACAATGCCTCATCGATCTAATATCTCGGATGTGTTTTCCCCAAAACTCCTTGTAAATCCAGAGATATTTTATCTAAACACCTCATATGTTGTACGTGCTTTCATTAAATAACGTTACATCACTCTATACGTTATGGTGGTGATGATATTGTTGATCATGTGAAAAATAAAGGTGGAAGTGCTATGTTTTCCTCTGTATTTATATTATAAGATCAAGTGTATATGTACACGAAAGATCAATGTGTTGACAAAAATGGAAAAAAGAGTTACCGAAACTTAAATTTTTTTTGACGAATGGAGAATTATTGAAATACTTTTTTTTTTGTGTAAAAATGTTAATAAAGATGGGTTTAAAGTTTAAACCACAAAAAACACCATTATGGTTTTAATCAACTCTTCTTGAATTTTGTTTTAATTTTACCCCTAGACGTAATACTGGGCTAATAAAAGCGTAAGGCCCATTAATAGTTGGTTCTATTCATAAAGCCCAATAACGAAGACGCTCTTAAAACAAAACGCCGTTTAAAGAAACCGCGATAAAACGCACATATGGATTCTCCCAAATAAATCCCTATCACCAAATCTTCTTCTCTTCTTTATCTTCCCCAACGCGAAACCCTAATTTCTCTGCAGATTTTTCCCAAATCTCAGGTAACATGATCTCTTTTCTTATTTCGGATTCTTTCGTAGTAATATATGAACTTTGCTGCTAATTTTTTCATCCTATAACGTATTTGAATTCTTCGGCTCGATAATGATTCTTCATAAGCGTCAATTTGTTTGATTTTTTGACGAATTTGTTGAGATCTGAAAATTTTGTGATTCGTACTACTGTAGCTGCTTCTCGTTCATAACCTTGGTTCGTTGTGTTATTTGTAGCTCTAAGATTCGTTGTGAGCAATGTCTTCTGTTTCAAGCCAGCCACAGTTTCGTTACACGCAACCTCCTTCAAAGGTTCTTCATTTGAGAAACTTGCCATGGGAATGCACTGAAGAGGAGTTAATTGAACTCGGAAAGCCTTTTGGTACTGTTGTTAATACAAAATGCAATGTTGGAGCTAATCGAAATCAAGCTTTCATTGAGTTTGTAAGTTCCAAGAGATTATGCCAAAGTTACATTAAGTGTTACCATTGTTATAAGTTTTTATTTTTATTTGGTGTTGCATATTTGTTTCTTCTTTTCAGGAAGATTTGAATCAAGCTATACAAATGATATCTTACTATGCTTCTTCTTCGGAGCCTGCTCAAGTTCGTGGTAAAACTGTCTACCTCCAGTACTCCAACAGGCAAGAGATAGTGAACAACAAAACGACAGCGGATGTTGTGGGGAATGTTCTTCTGGTGACTATCGAAGGCGATGATGCTCGTATGGTCAGCATTGATGTCTTGCATCTGGTAAGTGGATCACACACCTAATTGGTTTCGTTAGATGATGTAAATAATAAATATATTGCTAAAAGATGTTTTGGAGAAATGCCGATGATTAGGTTGTAGGTTGTCGTGCTTTTGAGAATTTTCTTTTGACGTGAATGTAAATGGATCAGCAGGGCCATGTCAAGGCAATATCTTCAGTGGCAGCCTAATGCATTAGGAGAAAGAGCACATGTGTGTTTGTTTCCTTTCTCCTTTCCCTGACACTGCCTCTCTTTTCCCTACTCTCTCCCTCACACTTCCCTTTATCAGATATATATTCTAGGATTTGTGAGATATGGTCTTACATAGGTGTAGTTAGTGTTTTTGTTTGATATCATAGGCAGGGGCCAGCTCTACCTTACATAGGTGTAGTTAGTATTTTTGTTTGATATGATAGGATGCTACTCTATCTGTATCTGCACATCTTTTGTGATATAGGACTGTGTCATAGTTTATGTGACTGATGAATCTATCTAGAGGTTCATCAATCTGCTAACCTTTTGGGCTGTTCCTTGTGTCTAATGTGATTGTTTGATATGTTGGAAGACAAATCTTATGCCTTCCAGAGAGCGTAACCTGAAATCAAGCTTGTCACGTCATATTATGTTGGTTTAATTTGCTATCTTAACTTTTGTCATGCTGTATGAATTTTATACTTAGAGAGTTGGCATTAACTAAAGTTTTCTTGGAATGTTGCTGAAGGGCAAAATAATTACAGATGCTACACTGGAGTCTTTATAGTTAACTCTTCTGGCTCTTTTTTTCTTTGTTGTTCTAATTGCTGGTTTGCCATGCAGGTATTCTCAGCATTTGGGTTTGTCCACAAGATTACTACTTTCGAGAAGACAGCCGGATACCAAGTATGTTCCAAGCCATTAATTTGCTATTTTGCTTTGTATTTTAATGTTAATATCTATTATACTTAAAATGTTTACTGTCTGACTTGCTCGTAGGCACTGGTTCAATTTACTGATGCAGAAACTGCAACCGCTGCAAAACTTGCCCTCGATGGAAGAAGCATCCCTAGGTGACAGTTGTATTAAATTTTTGACATGGTATTTAGTCTAACTGTGAAGGGCTGCATGGTTCTAGATATTTGTTTGGAGGGTCTGACATTTGGAGCCTTTCAAGCGTCTGTTGGAGTTTTAGCACTAATGGCTTGTTCCCTAGTGATGTATGGCTAATAGCGTTAATAGATGTAGGAAAACGAATTTGTAACGAGTCTTTTCATGTAGGAACCTGGGAAAATACTGTAGGCAATGGTAGATACTTAGATTAGGATTGTTTTTCCATGTAGAATTCTTGGAAACATCGTCTGTTTATTTTATCACAAACCATACAGGCTTTGCGTTATAAGATTCTATATGTTTGTTAGAGGCATACTTGTTTACTGACTTATCTTTCTGGGCATTAGGTATCTACTCGCTGAGACCGTGGGACAATGCTCACTTAAAATCACATATTCAGCTCATACAGATCTGACTGTCAAATTTCAGAGTCATCGGAGCAGGTATGTATGTGTATTCACACTTTGTGTTGAAACATGTTTTGGTTTACTTGGTGATTGACATACTTCTGGGACCAAAATTACTGAATTGTTTACTCTCTATCTTGCAGGGACTATACTAATCCTTACCTTCCCGTTGCTCCATCAGCCATTGATAGTACTGGTCAGGTGAGCAATTTGAGATCAGTCTCTTACTGGAAAATGCATTTATGATTGTAAATCTGCTTTCTACTTAGTTGAATCTCTTACTGGTGATGTTTATTTTATACAAAGAGATGCATGAAAAAATGCAGACTTCATTTGTTGGTTTAGTTACTAAAGTGAAAGATTAATGTGTCATTCTTACTAGGTGGCTGTGGGTGTAGACGGGAAGAAGATGGAACCTGAAAGTAATGTTCTTCTCGCATCTATTGAAAACATGCAGTATGCAGTAACCTTGGATGTTTTACACATGGTAATACTGGCTCTCTATTCTAAAACCTCGTTGAAACTTTGGTTCTGAAAATATTGATTCTCTTCTCTTGTATATTGACGAGTAGGTTTTTGCGGCTTTTGGGGAAGTTCAAAAGATTGCAATGTTTGACAAGAATGGTGGGGTACAGGCACTGATCCAATACTCAGGTAACATCTTGTATGATATACTCTGTTTTAGTTATTATTGATCTCTGTAAAGAGCAAATTCTCAAATGACTCTGGCGGGTTTCTTCCAGATGTTCAAACGGCTGTGGTGGCGAAGGAAGCATTGGAAGGACATTGTATCTACGATGGTGGTTTTTGTAAGCTCCACATTACTTATTCACGCCACACCGACCTCAGCATAAAGGTGAACAACGATAGAAGCAGAGACTACACAATGCCCAACCCACCGGTTCCAATGCCTCAACAACCCGTTCAGAATCCATACGCCGGCAATCCACAGCAATACCACGCAGCAGGTGGGAGCCACCACCAGCAGCAGCAGCAGCCACAAGGTGGATGGGTCCAACCAGGAGGGCAAGGCTCTATGGGAATGGGTGGTGGTGGTCACAATCATTACATGGCACCACCATCTTCAAGCTCAATGCATCAAGGTCCGGGTGGTCATATGCCTCCACAGCATTATGGTGGTCCTGGTCCAATGCATTAGAGAGAGAAAAGAAAGTCCCTCAAAAGTCGAAGACAAAGAAAGATGTTTAATCTCTCTCTTTATTTCTCTTAGCTCTGTTTTTTAAAGTTTGGAACACTTGTACTTGTGTCCAAAAGATGTTTTTTTAAGGATAAAACCATTTGAGAAATGTATTAGAAGCTCTTGATTTCTCTATCTATGTCTCTCTCTCGCCACTCACCATATCATTTTCATTATCAAAACTCTGTCTAATCATGTACAAGTGAAAAATTATTATTGGCCAAATTTTGTGAAACATTGGTTAGAATTACTGGATAAGATTTTTTTAACTCAAGTGAAGAAAAAAAAAACACAGGAAGAGAAAGATAAAGAGAGGAGGATCTTGTGGCTCCCGAGTCTCCAAGTAAAGTCTTCTCTTTTGCTCTGAAATAAAAAGAGTAAGAGAAGAAGGAAGAAGAAGATAAAGGATTCAAAAAACCCTAAACACTCCAATGTCTTCTTCTACTCTTCAAGCTTCTCTTTTTCTTCGTCCTCCTCTCCATACTTCTTCGTTTAAGCTTTACCCTTGTCTATTCTCTTCTTCTTCATTGAGTTTTTGTCCACAATCTCTCTCAAGTTTCTACCGTCTTTCTTCAGTTCTTCACAACTCTCGATTTCGTCCCCTTCCTTGCTCATTGCGTCAAGACAATGTCGCTTCCGATTCTGATTTCATTCCCAAAGACTCCGCTTTTGAGGTTACGGATTCAGCTGAGAGTAATAGATTGGTTTCCGATACGGAGGTTTCGGAATTAGAGACGAATGATAGATTTGTGGGTGGTGAGGAGACGAAAAGTGGAGGAGAAGAAGCGGAGGTTAGTAATGGAGTAACGGAAGGTAAGGAGGAAGATCAGAAGAAGAGCAAGTTTAGGATTGTGGTGTTGATGATGGCACTATGGGCGGCTATAAAGAGAGCTATAGAGAAGGTAATGGAGTGGGAATGGTTAAGCTGGTGGCCTTTCTCTCGCCAGGAGAAGCGGCTCGAGAAACTTATTGCTGAGGCTGATGCTAATCCAAAGGACGCAGCTTTGCAGGGTGCTTTATTGGCTGAGCTCAATAAGCATATGTACGTAATTTCACCAACCTCTAATTGATTGGTTTCGTAGGTGTTGTTGAATTCAATTTGTTCTTAGTTGATTCTATGTGGTAGCTAATATTTTCTTTTAATTTAGTCCTGAGGCTGTAGTTCAACGGTTTGAACAAAGGGAACACACAGTGGATAGTAGAGGAGTTGCTGAATATATTCGAGCTCTTGTCATTACAAATGCTATCTCGGAGTATCTTCCTGATGAACAAACGGGGAAGCCATCTAGTCTTCCCGCACTGGTATTGTTACCATGACTACTTCTAGAATCTCTGGTTCGGTTATCTGTTTTTAGTTGGTCTATACTTCGGTCGCTGAATTTGATTAGCCTGCTGTTTCTTATTGTTTCTACTGTCTATATCCCTAAAAACGTTATTCAAAAATCCAGTTGATATGAATATTTCTGTATGTAGCCGGTGCTTTTTTCTGTTCAAAGGACTCAAGCTTATAGAGTGTTCTTAGTTTTCTTTGTTTCTAAATTTGTGTTGTTGTATTTGTAGTAAATTATTGGTTTATGTGCAGCTGCAAGAGCTGAAGCATCGTGCATCAGGCAATATGGACGAATCATTTGTGAACCCTGGTATATCTGAGAAGCAACCACTGCATGTTACCATGGTATGTTTCTTTTATATTACCATCTGGTGAGGTATATTTTCATAGGTTCGCGATGGTTCCCTATATTGTTAGTTCTTAACGCATGTTTTTACTTTGTTAGGTTAATCCTAAAGTTTCAAACAAATCAAGATTTGCGCAAGAGCTTGTCTCTACGATCTTGTTCACTGTTGCGGTGGGATTAGTGTGGTATGTATCACCTATATTTTAGTTGAGATCAAGTTTATGATGATAGATTCATTTAGATAGCACAGGCAGAAATGTTGCTTCTTATACATAGTGGAACTTGTGATTGCTTCTCTATTTTAGTACTGTTGTTCCTGTTAAAATGGAAGTTCCTTGTTTAGGATTATGGGTGCAGCTGCTCTGCAAAAGTATATTGGAAGTCTTGGAGGAATTGGAACTTCGGGTGTTGGTTCAAGCTCTTCATATTCCCCAAAAGAGCTGAACAAAGAAATAACGCCAGAAAAGGTAGACTTTTGACTCAAGTTGAAGACAGTAATGATGTTCGGCACTGTTTATAAGGAGTCTAAAGTAGAAGTAGAACTGCAAGGAAATATAACGCTTTAGTTACAATGGGCAAACTATAGTAAGAGAAGGATATTGCAAATTAGTTGCATGATAGTATCCTTCTTATCTGAGATATTGGATCGTCTCTGTGTTAATGCTAATTTACCCAGTGACAATTCAATAGTTCTGTTCGTGTTGCCCTTGAAGCCGATATATTTATAAGAGCTGCTCCAATTGTGTCATTTCCTAACAATTATCAAGTTTACTTGCCGCAGAATGTCAAAACATTTAAGGACGTAAAGGGTTGTGATGATGCAAAACAAGAGCTCGAAGAGGTAGTTGAATATCTCAAAAATCCATCAAAGTTTACCCGCCTTGGAGGAAAGTTGCCAAAGGTATAGACTTTCTTTGTTACTTTGCATTTGAGAATATACAATTGAGAAGTCTTTGCATTTGATTTTCTCCCGTCTACTAAAGTTAGCATTTTGACCTGAAACATTTCTGAAATGTTTGCCTCCAGGGAATTCTTCTAACCGGGGCACCTGGTACTGGAAAGACATTGCTGGCCAAAGTAAGTTCTCACATAGTTGTTATATTGTCGTCTCTTGTTGAATTGGTTATTACTTATTATGAGTGTGTGTTTTCACAGTCATATTCCACTTAATAATAAATTCTTATTACGCTACCAATATTCTGATTGATTTTACAATAAGTTAACACGGTTTAAATTTTGAAGGCAATTGCTGGAGAAGCTGGAGTACCCTTCTTCTATAGAGCTGGATCTGAATTTGAAGAGATGTGAGCCTTCTTCTAGCTATCTTTCTCTGGCATTTGCCTTAGGCAACATTATCATTATCTATTTAGTAATTATTTCAATCAGGTGGCTTCTTCAATAATGGATAATGTCTTCTAATATCATGTTTTTTTCCCTTCGATTTACAGGTTTGTTGGGGTAGGAGCTCGCCGTGTGAGATCCTTGTTTCAGGCAGCCAAGAAGAAGGTATGACTCAACTTGTCACTGCTTATCAGCTATTTTAAAAGAGTTTGGTTGATTAGGCTACCATGAATGAACTTTTATATTTAATGACGATCATGTGTTACAGGCACCTTGTATTATTTTCATTGACGAAATTGATGCTGTTGGATCCACAAGAAAACAATGGGAAGGGCATACAAAGAAGACATTGCATCAACTACTTGTTGAAATGGATGGTTTTGAGCAGAATGAGGTACTTGTTGATTAGGAGTAGTGTATCTTGTGATTACTTCCGCTAGTTTGCAGGAATATAATAGTACTTTGCTTTCTATTTTGGTTATGCAGGGAATAATAGTTATGGCTGCAACAAACTTGCCTGATATACTTGATCCAGCTCTGACAAGACCGGGTAGATTTGATAGACATGTAAGTTTTCATTTTCTTGTTATTCTTCTGAGACGTATTAGTATTGCAGATAAGAGTTACTGGAATACGAAGAACTGATACCTTTTTCTTGTCTTGAGAAACCCCCTGTTTTGAGGATTTGTTTTTGACTTTGTCACTTTGCGCATCTGGTGTTCAATGTTTTTTCATCTGTATCTTTTTGAACAGTATTTAGATAGGTGCACTGCTATGTTACGAACAATTTTTCAGATTTTTCGAAAGGAAAATGAATTACTGACAGATTTGATTTTAGATTGTCGTACCCAGTCCGGATGTCCGTGGACGCGAAGAGATTTTGGAACTCTACCTCCAAGGCAAACCTATGTCAGAAGATGTTGATGTTAAAGCAATTGCTCGTGGAACTCCTGGATTCAATGGTGCTGGTGAGTTTCTTAAATCTATAACTACAGTTTAGTCACCCTGAAATTCAGAAGTGTCTTCTTTTGTCACTAACCTATGAAGATTCAATGACTCACCACATTTTTCCCAATCTCACCAAACTTTTTTCCAGATCTTGCAAACCTGGTAAATATTGCTGCCATAAAAGCAGCTGTTGAAGGTGCTGAGAAGTTATCTTCTGAACAGTTGGAATTCGCAAAGGACCGAATTGTCATGGGCACAGAGAGGAAGACAATGTTCGTATCAGAGGACTCAAAAAAGGTATATTCCAATATCTTAACAACATAGAAGTGTTTGGATGTGGAGTTCAAACATGATATGACCTGTCACTTACTTCTTTGCCTCTTTAGCTCACTGCATACCATGAGAGTGGTCATGCTATTGTCGCTTTAAATACGAAAGGTGCGCACCCGATCCACAAAGCGACTATAATGCCACGTGGATCTGCATTGGGAATGGTTACACAGTTACCTTCAAACGATGAAACATCAGTGAGCAAGAGGCAGTTATTAGCTCGTCTCGATGTATGTATGGGAGGAAGAGTTGCAGAGGAGCTCATCTTTGGCTTGGACCATATTACCACTGGAGCGAGTAGCGATCTGTCACAGGCCACTGAACTTGCACAATACATGGTAACCTCATGTACATGTGCTTAATTGCTTCTTTTTTTCTGGTTTATCAAAAGAGTTAGCCTTTGGTTCTTTTAGTTTTCTGGAATGAGGTTTGAGGGACTTAGTCTCTGAGATCCTTAAGGTGAACTTACAAGTTAATGCGAGAAGATGGATCTTACCTCTTGTTGTAGTTGTAGTAATGCTTTTCTTTTTAATGGAAGGTATCGAGTTGTGGGATGAGTGAGGCAATAGGACCAGTTCATATAAAAGAAAGACCAAGCTCTGATATGCAATCACGCATTGATGCCGAGGTAGAGACTCTCTATTCACTTTTTTTAGTTCCCTCATTCAAATCCCATTGGTCCTAAATCTAATCATTCATCTGGTGGTGTTGATACATGTATAGGTTGTGAAGCTTCTTAGAGAAGCATATGAGAGAGTGAAATCTCTCTTGAAACGGGTTTGTGCCAAGTTTACAGATAGTCGCATTTTTTACTGGATCAAAATTGTTTAATCTCACTTCGATTTTGTGTGTGTGTGTGTGTGTGTGTGTGTGTGTGTTTCCCCAGCATGAGAAGCAGCTACACACGTTAGCAAACGCACTTCTAGAGTATGAAACGCTAACCGCAGAGGACATAAAGCGTATTCTCCTTCCAAAGCAGGAAGGCGAGAAATTTGAAGAGCAACAACAAGAAGAAGGAGACTTGGTATTGGCCTAATCACATCATTCATTACCATAAACACACTTCTTTGGGTGAAAAAGGGAGATTCAAAGCTTTGTACAGAGTAAATCTCCCATAGCTTCTACAACAACAACCAAAAGAAAAACATATGAAATTATTGATCTCATGTTACAAAATTATTGTAGTTTTTATTTCATTAGCTCATTAGTTTTCGCTTCGACCTTGAACCTTTTGCCCTTTTTGACATTCTGTTCAATTCTATGAAGAAAAATGTAAAACAACATTGAAAAGAAAGTAATAATTGTTGTCTTTATTCTCTGATGTGATTTTGAAAGCCAATGAATCTTATTGCAGCTTACAAGGTCCTCTGATGAAATTACATGTATTGTTTGGAACAAAATTGAAAGAAAACATATAGAAGCAATTCTAATGATACCACCTGTCAATGTGACCGATTCGAATATTTATCCACTACTGTAATTTAGGAAAAAAGAAACAGAAACACTTTGGCATTGTAAAAATAGTATACAAAACTTTTTACAGCTAATGGAGCTAAAGTGTGTTTCCCCAATCACAAGTCAAGACAAAATCTATAAACAACAACAAAGATCTCTTTCCTTAATGGTCCTTTGTGGAGATTTTTCACATCTCACAAACCCTATTGGTTCATCTTTAAAAGTAGAAAAAATAAATATAAGAAAGACGGTGTGTGGCCTTTATGGGTGCAACTAAAAGTGTTAAAAAAGGAAGAAGAGAGTGGAACCCCATGATCACACACACTTTTAACATGTCTTCTCTGCAAATTGTAAAAAGATTCCTGCAAGTTGCTAAAGCTAAACTCCAAAATCATATTTTGGTTCTATAGAGAAGAAACCAAAAACACATTCATTAAATTAGACACATGAAATTAAAAAGAGGGTTTGAAAGTGAAATGACCCCAAAAATAGCAAATGAGAAACTTATTATGTAACTGGATAAATGATGATACTTTTTTTGCCTTGTCCATCCTCAAAGAAACTCACCCACTCTCTCTTTTTCCCTTTGAGAGCTTCATCCATGGCAACCAAAATCTCTCTGATTCAATAGTTTCTTACTCCTTTGATCTTTAGACTCTCGATTCTGTCGTGTCTTGAACCGCAAGACGTTCAGAGATATCAGCTAAAGATTTAAGATTGCATTTGATTAAAGCTTCAACAAAGTAACAAGTCTCATCCTTTGTGTTTCCTTCTGGTACATCAACCACAAATGACTCAATCACAAGTGTTCCTATTCTTCCTTCTATAGTCTCGGGGTGAAGAGAGATGATTGAAGAATAGTTCTAAATCCAAAAACAATATAGAACATATAAGTCTTTGATTCACTGTAAACAGAAAACGAACCTTTTGATTCATTGATTACCTTAAGTCTATGATCACCACCAACGATTCTGATACTGAGAATATGCTCATTGTCATCAAGTAACTCCAATCTCTCAGTGCTTCTAGTTGCTGGTAGTCCAGATTTCACATCAACTTCTCTTACTGTACCAATCTCCATGTTTCCTTTCACCACACATCTACTGATAAACGGCTTATACTTCTGTGGCTGATCAAATCTTCTCACAAGTGACCACACCTATTCACCAGAGAGATTCAAACTAATCCATAAGCGTTTTTGGGAGCTTTTTTTTCCAATAAAGCAAAACCAGATCAAACAAACTCAGATTGGGATTACACAAATGCTATGTAAGCTTTCAATAATTAGAAACCAATCGATTCTTCATCAGTAAGATCAACAATCGATGAAAATAGAGAGAGATTTCAAATTCTGGATTGAATCAACAATAAGAAGAACCGATTAACTTAAACAGAGAAAATCAGAGCGCATGAAGGAAGAAGAAGAAGGGAGAAGCTTACAATATGAACAGGAGCGTTGATATGTTTAACAAGCGTAGAGCTACACTGATTATCCACAAGCTCATGCTTATGATGTCTCCTTATAAACTCTCTTTCCTGATTCGGATTCGTCAAGTTCTCAATCCCGTTAGCTTCCATCTTCTTCCTCCGTCTTAAGCCACGGTTTCTCAATACCTCCGCGTCGGATACGACAAACAAACAAAAAACAAGGCCAAATTCGTCGCGCAGAAGAGAGTGAAAAGCAGCACAACAAAGGAAAAGATAAGATTGAGCTGAGAATCGTAAGAGATCTGATCTCAGAGAGAAGTTTTTTTCCGGCGAGATCTTCCGATGAAAGCGTTACTGTGAAGAAATGATAGATTATACAGTCGCCGTCTTTGGAGGGAGATAAGAAGAAGATGAGAGAAAGAGAAAGAGAGAGAGAGAGAGACGAATCCTCCAACAAACTTTTTTTCTCTCTCCTTTTTATAATATTTAAATAAAAAGACTCAGTGAGAGATTTTTATAAAAAAAAAGAAAAAGATTGATTGGATGGTATTGGACTAAAGGAGTAAAGGTCTTTCTCTGATTTCACTACTCTCATTGGATGCTTTCTTCTATTATCCCACTATTTTCTCTTTATTTTCGATTTTGCCCCTCGTTGTCGTTTTTCTGTGTTTTATTTACCGTTTTTAGTTTTACCCCTCAAGTGTGGTAATTATTTAATGTTGATCCTTAAAGTATTGTTTAAGCCTATGAGAGCTGACTCAATTATTGGATAGTTTTTTTTTTTTTTTTCTTGGGTGCTTTTTCATTTGGATAAAAGACTTGTTTTGACAAAAAAAAAAAAGGATTAAAGATTTTGAAATGGTTATAGATTTTTTGAAATTGTTTATGGCTTAAGTTTTTTCCAAAAATCTACTTTATAGCCAATTAAGATTGGGAGAAATGGTTTTCCTTATAAAAATAAGGAATCTAGATTTTTAAAGGAAATCTAAAATCTATGTTTCATTGGTTTTTCACTTTTTAACGCTATAACTTTTTCATATTTAGTTTCAAATATATATATATATATATATATATATATATATATATATATATATATATATAATTAATGCAAAAATCTAAAAACTATAAACCAAATCCAAAAACCACTTAATAACTTGCAAACTGTTTTCTTTTGTTAATGTGTACTTATATTTTAGGTTTTCTTGTTATTGGGATTATAGTATTAGTGGTGTACTGTAAAATGTTTGTGTATGTGTGTGTATATAGTAGAATGAATTCGATCAGATCAGCATATAGTTCGTGTACTTGACTGTGATCAGACTCAAAGAACAATTCAAATTGTCGAAAATATACTAATTTAAATTGATGAAAATACTACAAAATTTCAGAGAGATTGTTATAATGCAAACCAAACATAGGGCTTAACCAGATTATGCTCGTTAACCTTTAGCTGAAGAAGAGATAGTACACATATTATACGGATGGTCACATTACTAGGTGCATGGAGGTATATTGATGTCCCAATTAGACATATAATCACTAGTTAAAAGTGTGCTTAACACCCCCGAGCCAGACCATGATCAATGCAGATTCGGGGCCTTTGAAGCAAACTACAAAGGACCAAATCTTTTTTTAGGATTAGAACGACAAATCAGGTACTAAGTACAAATTACAAGAACTTCTTTAGGTATATGATAAAAATAGTAAACATCTATTATTCCAAGTATTAAAAATAGCTAAAATTTAATGATTATACATGCACTGCAGTTATTATGGTTATCATCCAAATTTTATTCTAACCATTTAACATCGATTGTTTCGTACGTTTTGTCAGTTCCATACCAATGATTTGTATTATGTTCTCTTTGTTTCGTCTAATCCGGTTTTCTGCATCATCACCAATTCCAGTATTCACTCTCATTCGACTCATAATATGAAGTAAAAGTTCGTAAACTATTAAGTTGGACTTCGCTTTATTTTTTCGCATTCTGACAATAGTATCTTGTTTTGATCATTTACAGTATAATATTAGTATCTTATAACCACTAAGGCCAGAATAGTAAGTATATAGTTTGATCATTTAATTTACACAATCCTTTATCCAAAAAATATATTGTATACAGTATCATATATAGGGTTTGCTTCACAGTCTTAACTTTTCCTGACTCGAAGAGCCAATCTCGAGAGAGCAAAAGGTCCCACGTGCTTTATCCAACACTCTTTATTAAATCCTGAATAAAAGTATCTCAAAGTGACAAAGATTTCTATAACATAAAAAGGTTTGGCTCTTATAAGTCATATCTAGAAAAAGAAAATTCGTTGCTAACTTTGTAACGTGCTAAAGTATTCTCGAAAATACTACTACCTCAAGATTAAAGTACACAAAAAAAAAAAATTGGATACCCATAGTTTCTTTTTAAGATTGGGCTTGGAGCTTGCAGGTGGGCTCTCAGGAATGTATATCGGAGATTTTGAGTGTGGTCAAGGAAGGTGTTGAGTTTGCCTTCCATTTGCAACCCGACTCTCAGTGCCTGACATCATTGGCATGTAAGACTGATGACTCTCTGAGCAAATAGGAAGCTCTCTGCTAATAAATAACTTTATGTATATGCTCTTGTTTGCTTGCTGGTTGCATATATAAAGTTATATAAATCCATCATTTCAAGTTTAGACATTACCACCATGAAATATCTATACTTAGATATTATCCTTTCAATCAACATAGACCATACTTCATTCATTAGCATAAACAAAACAACCAAAACACTTGTTTGATTTCTATCACTCAAGAGCCTTAATATCTTACATTAAGGACAAAGAAGTGAGTATCTCATAAATAGTAAGTCGATTGATTGGATGTAAAAGGACAATCACCTTTGTAAAGTGGGAATGTTTAGATTCACTTCATGTGTCGATATTAGTATAAATAGTATGACAACGACGATTATATATATAGAAATAGTATTATCCAATTAAATATATTAAAGAAGATGAGAAAAAGAGAGAGAGAAGTGGACCTACAAACAAAAGGTGTGGAAGAGATGAGAATAGAAAGAAAAAAATTAAACTCATAATAAAGAGACAAGTGAGGATCATGTGTTGCATCTATCTTTTGTTTTTGACCATTTCAGCTATAGAAACGTGAACACCATTAATGGCTTATGAATCAAAATCTCACACTTCTTCTTTATTCAGATACATGAGAAAAAGATGATGTGAGTCAAAAATTTCTCACTACTAGTCTACAATTTCTAAAAGTTCGCTGTTAAAGTCCTTTTTACGAAAACAGAGAACGTTGTAGCTTTGAAACAGAGATCTCAGTTGCATATAGGAGGCACAAATTTATCTTGAAATATCAAAGTTGGCCTCTTACTCAAACACAATGGCATGCCGACAAAAGTTTGATGCCTAAGTAAATGATAAGAAGACGCTGACAAGAAACAAACTTAACCAGATTGAGAGATATCAGTTGCATATATGAGGCACAAATTCTAAAACAAGGACCAAGTCGGTGCATGCTTAAATGGGCTGGTCTCAAAATGGACCGGTTTGGCCAATCACAAATTCACAACCACCAAATTCACTAAACATGACAATGAACTTCAAAATGAATGCTTCAAAGATAAAAAAAGTAACAAATAACCATAACCACCATATATATATTCGAATCCCAAACTGAGTTCTTACAAGATTCTTTCTGGTCTATTGAGTAAATACCAAAATACCAAAAAAGATTGTACATTGACCCCCCCAAAAAATATTCGAAATACTCAGGTTAATTTTTCCGGTATAGATAGTTTCTTATGCCAAAATATGGCTACTTTCTGGGTCAACCTTAAACAAAAGAAAGAAAAAATAGAAAAAAGCAAAAGATCAGACCTGACATTGATTAGTCCTGTGCCCTAATGAGATGATACGATATGTTTCTTCCTCCATTGTACACTGTACTGACTGCTACTACCTTCATACCCCCCTAATCTAGATCCATACCCACTTCTTCATTCTCTTTCACAGCTTCACTTTCCTCATTCTCTTTCAAAGCTTCACTTTCCTCATTCTCTTTCACGGCTTCACCTTGCTCATTCTCTTTCACAGCTTCACTTTTCTCATCCGCCTCTGCGTTCTCTGAAGAGAATGCACAAGGAGTTGCAGCAGGGTCTAGTTCCAGAAAACCTTCCGGTGCGTTATCAGCTTCTTTCCCTGTAAGAATGTAATGAGGCACCTGATGGGAGAATCTTAACATTTCTTCCTTGGCAATCTTCCTCACACCAAGTTTCTCTGTGCATCTGCGGAAAACTACCCTGAACCCTTCAGCTTTGAGTAAGAGAGCCACCGTTAGACTCTGATCGTCTTCTGTATAGTCATCAAGAACTTCCACCATCTCATACTTGTGTTTAACTTCATCAGGGGTATTCTTGTCCCATTCAGGGGACCAATTTCGATACAATGCCCAAACTTGTCCCTTTTTGGGAAGAATATGGAGGAGTCCTCTTGCACCTTTGGTAAAATCGACACTGTGAGAAAAGGCATTTAGTGTATCTGTAGATTCATATCTCCCACACCTAAAATCCCCACATGATTTAGCAAAACCAGCACCCATCCAGTCTATGGGACCAAATTCACTGGTGGTTTTGGAATTGAGCCAACTGATTTTCAACTTAAAAGGATTCACAGAAATCACCTTTTGGATGCGGGCGTAAAACCGAGGCATTCCATCAGCATCGTCATAAGCAGCCCAAATTTGATCGTCTTTAAAAGCACTTTCAGATCGGTCAAGATCAAAGTTGTGAAAGTCTGAATCTGGAACAACGATTTCCTTCACTTCATCTGACTCATGGGGAATTACCTCAACTGACCTTTCAACCTCATTCGCCGTGCTACTCATCTTGCTCCTTTCAACCTCACTTGCCTTGCTACTCATTGCCTTCGTACTGTTCTTCTCCCCTTCAGTTGGGTTCACCTTCCCTTCCATTTTAGCGATCATCATAGGAAGTCTCTTAAAAATCTCTGACTGGCCTCTGTCCATAAGAGCTTTCTTTATATCAGAACGTAACAATGCTTGTACATACGGATGACGAGAGCCTATGGTGTTGGAAGATTCAGTATTTTCATTGGCAGCATAAAAAGGAGTACTGGACCTACTTGCACCTATTTGATTCGACAACTTGCCTGCAGATGGACCACGCATATGGGAATCATCAGTCTTCTGCCTCTTAAAATTCCCCAGATCAGAGTTTGTAAATCCTCTAGCCGCCTCCCTTTCTTGCGTCTCCCAAAACACTCTTTTCAGTTTATCTTGTCCTTGCTGAACTACATTCGCCGTTTCATTTGTGGCATTTCGGCTGTAAGAACCACCCATTCTTGATGAATCCCACTGAAAATTATGGTTAACAGATGTTGCAGGCTCTCTCCTATAAGAAGAACCATTTGAGTTCTTGTTCGACGCTTGGTTTTTGGAACTCCGGTGATGTTGGTTAGATGAGATGTTGACTGGGGGCTTCGGAATATTTGTAGGCGGAGTTTTCTCTTCTGCAACGAAACCATGATGGCAGTGTGGACAAAGCAATGTTTGGTTGAGATAAACCCTCTGGTACTCATATTGTGTGTCGCATTTGTTGCACATGGTCCAAAAGGTACTACTCTCCTGTGTCGGATAAACAAAAGCAGGCGAACCCGTGCGAGATCTATCCATACGGGCAGCAGGCTTACGGGTAGCAGGCTTATATCTAGCCCTAGCACTCGAAACTACATGCTCTCTTACATTTGGAATCCCGTTGGAAGTTGGCTGGTGTGATGGAATCTCTCTCTGTGTTGTTGGGAATCTTTGTTGAGCTGCTTTGACATCTTTGCCCCTCTTTACGTTATATAAGATTCTCTTATCCTTATCAGATAGTAGAGCCCAAGCTTCTGCAACCAGATTAAACGCACCTTCAGCGCCTTTACACTTGTTTTTATCCGGATGGAGCATAAGAACCAATTTCCGGTATTGTTTTTTCAGTGCTTCATCACTAGCAAAGGGGTCTACACCAAGGACACCATACCAATCAGCTTCTCCGGCGAATGTTTTCTCTCCCGAGATATAAACATTGATTGCCACAAACAATTGTTTCAGACCATCCAACTCGGGAAACAAGTTTTGAGCCTTGTTAGCAAACTTTTTCGCCCCAGTGTAATCCTTCTCTGTCATCTTCCTCTCAGCAATATCCATTGCCCTTTTCGCTTCATCCTTGTTGCATTCCATGTCCTCGAGAGTTACTCCGTCACAAATTATTGTCCTCTGGAAGCTTTTTAGAATCGAGGATCTTCAACAGACTCCTCGGAACGTTCCAAACCTGTCTCAATGCAAAATCAAAGAAGCAAATAAAAAATATTAGATTCAGTGGAATGTTTATATAAGCATATCATGTTTATTATTAAAGAGAACAGATTCAGTAGAATCTGATGATTTTAAAAGAGTACACACATTTTCCTAGAAACGGTAGATTTGTTTCCACATGAGGTTTAACTAGCTACAAGGTCCCAAAATTTGATATAGATGCAGATCTAGTCCAACTGGGTAAAACCATAAATGCAAATCATTAGCTCAAGAAAATCAATCTTATCCGGTAGCATTATTCTCAACCGGTAGAAGGACCCCGAATTTTACTAAACAAACCCGGTTCGACCTTCCTAAGGTAACATTACATTTAAAAACACATAAAGAGAACCACTCTTTGGCCATATATTATGAAATTACCATATCCAAGCCACATAAAACACAAACAAATTTGCCCGTGAACCCGTTGAATACATATTGGTGCGCGTATCCACGGAATACAGATTCCGCAACAATCAGCTGAATATAATAGAGATACACAAGGATCATAAAAGAAAGATCTTGAGAATCTATCAATCCAATGCAATCAAACATCTTAACAATAACTAATATCCAGATTAAAATGAAGACCCTCAAAATCTAGCAACATTTAAACACTGATGAAGAACCAAAACCAATCAAAGCCACAAAAACTCAACTACGATCTTCAAACTCTATCTAACAAGAGATAAACCTAAACTAAACCACAATTCACCAAACTTAACCTATGGTTAAAGAGATACACAAGGCTCATAAAAGAAAGATCTAGAGAATCTATCATCTAATGCAATCAAACATCTTAACAATAGGTGTATCCAGATTTAAATGAAGCCTCCCCTCGAAATCTAACAACAATATAATCACTGATGATGAACCAAAACCAATCAAAGCCAAATAAACACAATTACGATCACAGATCTTCAAATTCTATCTAACCTAACCTAAACCACAATTCACCAAACCCACAATCAAAACTCCCAATACCATTTGCATCTCATAATCACTACGAACCCAAAAAAAAACCTAATGCACATTTCATTCAATGCAATCAATCAAACCAGTACGAGACCCGCGAAAATTGTAACCATTTCAAAAACATTTCAAACGGATCTACACACAAACGGTACAAATTCCACTACCCTAAAATCAAACCCAAATTTCGCCATCACAGAGACACCAAAAGTGTGATACAAACCCATAAAACCCTTATAGATCACTGCAATTTCAAAGCCCTAAAACCAATTTTCTCTAGTATAAAGTGATAAAGCGAGAAAGCGAAAGGGCACAAAGTAAACAGAGAAGAAGAAACCATGAAAATAGGAGAAAACATACCAATCGTTGGATCGCAACTCCGAGGATAAGAATATTTTTTGAATCAACCAAACTTTATTTTTTTTCAGATACACCCTCACAAACCCTGCTCTTTGATATTAGTTTTTTTTCCTTTTTTTTTTTTCTCTCTTGAGAACACCTCAAATATATAATGTGAGAAAAACAATGTATTTGGGTGTGAAATTTATTAAGTTGTTCAAAGTAAAAATCCAAAATTTACTAATCATGGTTAAGTTAACCATGGTTAAGTTTTGACTCAGTAGGTTAAGAGTGGTATAAACATGAAAATAAATTATTTTCTTCTTAATCTGTGGTCTACAACTTACACATGTCTGTTTTTGAATTTATTAGATTTAGACTAATTATATATTATTAGGTTATAAATTAAATGTAAACAATATATTTAGGTACTAATTATCCTCTTTGAATTCAAAAATAATAAAGTTACTTTATTATACCAGTTTTACCCATAATTGCTTAACTATAGTTACTTGACCATGGTTAATTAAACGTGGTTATTTAACTATGGTTACTTAACTGTGGTTACTTTGTCATTATTTGTAAATATGGTTATTCAACCATAGTTAAGTTTTGACCTACACTGAAAATTTAAATGATAAAATATTTTTCTTATCTTTCTATCGTTTTTAAATGGTAATTCTATCGTTTACAGCTCACACATGCATATTTCCAAAATAAATCTGGAATATAATGTTGACTCATTAATAGTTTACAACTTACAAGTTTGTTAATCATGAATAAGATTTTCTATACTTATCACATCAGCCATTTGATAAATTTTCTTGATTCACAACTAATATTTGTTGTCCACCATTTCCATATCTTGTAATTAGACAAGGGAAGTGCAAACATGGAAGGATATACTAGAAGAAGCCAAATATCAGTTAAGTTATGCGCGAAGGAGTTAATTGTTCAAATAACCACAAATTTGTTATGGTGATACTTGAGATCTACTAATAACGTAGAGACGAACGAGGAAAGCTAAGAGATGGGGAAGAATTACAAAAACATTGTTTATTGGAATGGACGGTGTTTTAAATAAAAGATAGAAAAAAGTAGGAGAAACAGAGAACAAATGTGCTGTTTTTGGTGTGAGTAGCACCAACAAAAACAAAATAGGGTAAAATGAATAGACAAAAATCGGGGACATGTCAAAAGGGTCGTCGTCGTCCTCAAGGCAGGCATAGGCATGTGCATGAATGCAACACAAAACCAAAAAACACAAATCCTCACACGTTACAGGTAGCCACAAACCACACAACTTACTAAGCAATTTTATATTCATCTGTTTCCACATGTCCCCAACAGTATGGACACCTTTCCCCGGCTGCTACCTTACTCACCAGCTTTCTCACCCTTGGTCTCTGGTTCGGTTTCAGGTTTTGGATCAGGTATAGCATCAGGTTCGGATTCCAGTTCAGCTTTGGGGATTGATTCAGTTTCCAATGCAGTACTGGGGTTTGATTCAGGTTCCAGTTCAGTTGTGGGGTTCAGTTCAGGTTCCGATTCAGCCATGGCGTTTGTTTCGATTTTAGGAGATTCTGTCTTATCATGACGGAATTTAACAACAATGCACGTGATGTTGTCTGCACTGCCACGGCTGAAGGCAGTGTCAGTTAACTTGCGGGCAGCTGCTTCGGGCTCTTCCTCGCTCTGAGCAAGGGCTACCGCATCCTGAATCAGATGTAGAAAATCAAATATTTAAATCCCTCAAACCATTCAGAAACAGATACAAGGGGGTGAATTTATTTGAGTCATACCTCATTTGGTACCACATCCCATAAACCGTCACTTGCAAGCACAAGCAACTCGGCCTCATGATCTATCTCTAGATCCTGAAAAATAAGCACAGAAGCATGTTCACAAAAACTTAAAACTCGGAGATTTCACATGGGTGATACTACAGATGATGAGAACAACATGACACCCTTGGACAAAAACAGTAAGTTGCAGTTAGAAGCGGTTACTTGTATCTCGGGTTCAGCAACAACGAATTGCTTCAGCATTCTGTTACCAAAGGCCCGGGACATAGCCAACACCCCACCTACTCTCCATGTTCCTGACAAGTAAAAATCAAGATGATATTATTATCAAGTCTAGGGCTGAAAGAAAAATTCAGAGAAGGATGCTTAATGGGCATGCCTCAGGAAATCTAGTTTTTCTCTGACACTGAATGTTTAAAGCATGAATAACCCTAACCCGACAAATAGAATGCCTAGATAAGATGGTATGTGTGTCATTGTTCCATCTAAATAAGGAGAAACAAAAAAACCAACAATAATATTGTCATATTCAATTTCGCGAAGGAGATATCAAGCATTTTGAGTAAATCAATAATGAAGCTAGTAATCTAACTCAAGAGAGAAATCTGCGATCTCACTTTGTCATGTTTAGAAGCAAGCAACCAATTAGGGGGACACAAACGAGGGACAATTTCTTATATATCAGATTACCTGCCCACATGATAACACCACCAGCACTTTCAATTCGCTTTCTTTCATCGCTTCTATTTGGCTTATGGTCATCAGATAGCGCGATCGCTGCAAAACATAAAGCACGAAGTTTGAAAAGAGTCCTTATGGAAAGAACACAACAAAGGTTTGTGACCAATCATAAGAATCCATTCACTATTAACTAAATTTCAATGTTCTATAAGGATAGTATAACTCCAATTCCTAAACTCATTTTGAAGCTCTCGATTTTATCTTTAAATGATATGCCACATTGTATTAGATCACAACGACATACTGACCTTTCCCAGCTTTAGAAACTATTGTCCTCGAGTCTCCAACATTTGCAACATACAAATGGTTCCCCACCAACACAGCAGCAGATGCTGTGGAGCCATCATCTCTGTAAGTATCCTTTTCGGACTCGAGGAATGCTACATCAGTTTGTTTATATGTTTCATCTGCCAAATTAACCATGTAAGAAGGAAACCAGATGACTTATGAGCTTCATACTTCTTAGATTATAACAAGATCTTATGTCAAGAGATATAGACGCACTTAATGCCAGCTTGGTGTCTGTCAAAAATTGTGGATGCTTCATGAGATTGTTAAACAGGTGTTCCTTCAGGTATTCAGCAGCACGTGAACCACCATGGCCTGTGATGATTAAAGCTTCAGATATTAGAAGAGGAAAAATAGAGATCAAGTCAACAATCTATGATTCTGTTTCTGAGTATTATATGAACGCATATTGCTAGTTCAAGTGCACTGCAACCTTTAATTTTCCTAAATAAGTATGTACAAATACGGACTCTAACTAAGGTAATTCTAGATCTTTCTTAACTGTCATTCTGCAAATGAAGCTGGACTGTGTTTTAGCTCAGCCATGTTTACATTGCGATAATACAATAGTAATAAGGAAAGTTGAAAACTAGGCTTCAAAACAGATCAAATACCTTCCCCAAGTCACACTAACACTTCGTATTCGTCTATACCAAAAGAAAAGGAAGGAAACATAGAATCTAACCATCAAATATTCCAAACATGCAAACTGCTTGGCCTTCAATAGTGGAAGCTTTGATATCATAGAAATCTTCCATCGTAGATCTTTTCCCTCTGAAACTACAGTACCCACAGCTCAAGCTTCCATCATCACTGTCATTGCACGTAACATATATTAAAGACCACTTAAAAACAAAAGAAAAAAGTAGAAAACAATACTTTCACATTGATCCAAAGATATAGACAATTAACGATTGCCTACATAACAATATAAAACTTCAACGTATAATGGAACTTAGTTTCTTCCATGACATAATCATCCGTATAACAAAATAACTTGGTGAAAGATATGACAATCTTGCTAGCATTTCACACTTAAAATATAAAATGATATCTTCAAAACAAGTAATATTTTAACAGCCCTATATATATACCTAAGGCATTTGCTACATTCAGCACAACGATACAAAGACACGGAATCTAAAAAAACGAGAAACAACTCACTTTTTCCACCCACCACCGATGTATCCACCATCATCAACTTTCTCAGGCGGCATATCAACTAAGGATATACGTTTCTCTCCAGCAGAAGTATCAACCATCATCTTCGCACTAGTTCTAAATCCAATTCCACTGGTTGTTCTAAATCCAATCACACTAGTTCTAAATCCAAAACCCACACTCAAAGTCTTCTTAATATGAATAAACTGATGTCTTCCTTGAGCCAACACCCCAATACGACAACCAGCTTGAACAATGAAACTCCTTATGAAACTGCTGCATACCATCTAAGTAGTCAAACCTTACCTTAAATTAGTTTCTCCAATGCAGGACCTGCATATAGAAAAAATTCATTCTGTCATTAGTAATAATACGATTCCTAAATCAGAAAACGAAGATACGAGCTACTTCAACAACATAGAACATGATCATCATCAACATAAGAGCTAAAATACAGATCCTGGATCCTTAAAACCCAAATTAAGATAACAAACCCTATCTATCTGTATGGATAAGTTGAGAAATGTTGTTAAACTGATTTCAACCTCTAAATTCTTCAATTAAACTTAGATCCTGCATATTCAACGAGTAAGATTATAGAATTCAACAAGCAAATCATGAACAATAACGAACACGATCCAGAATCTCTACTTCCTAAGCAAATTTTCGATTCAAATAACGAAAACGGATCAAATCAAAGGTAGAGAGAAAAACTAACAAGGTATCTTGTGGAATCAAACTCGAAGAGAGAAAGAAGAAGAAATAAATCCAAATCAAATCAAGGATCTGTGGTGGAAACGGAATCCTAGTATTTATCTGAGAGCTCTGACAAAAAAAGAATCGAATCGGATCGGAAAACACACGGTGGTTGATCTGACCACGGATCCGAATCTGAGAGAGAGTGAAGAAAAATTGGCTGAACGAATCAGCTTTTTGGAGCTTCCATGGAATCTGAGAGAGAATCCAAGAGAGATGGAGGGAGAGAGAGAGAGAGTGGTGGTGAGTAGTGAAAGAGAGAGAGGACACCGAACAGAAGCGGCAACGTGGCACTAGTCATGCATCCTAGATTTATATACTCCCACTAGGTTTTGTTATATTCTTTTTCCATTGGATTACCGATTACCTCACTTTATTCCAACTAATCAACTTTTTAAACAATTAGCTAAAATTAGCCACTTTCATTGTATTATAAACCTAATTAAAACAAATTATACTATAACCATAGCTGGCTCATTCATTCTTTATCCTATGAGTCTCATATAACTAAGGTTTTGAAAATAAAAAAAATTATAGTTTTGAGTGGTAGTGGTGTATCTATTTGGTATAAGTTATGCTCTTTCCGTTTTATCAATAGGGTCGTTTTAAAATTTTATTTTTGTTTTACAAATCTTGTCTTTTTGTTTTTTTCTATACACTTTTTGAAAATAAATATCTTTTTAGTCTCTTTTATTTTGGGTTATTAATAAGAAAGATACTTTGATTCTAATGTATTTGTAAAAGATAAAATATAAATTTAAACAGTTTTCTTAAGTTGTGTTAATATGTTGGAATGATACGTTTCGCGAAACAGAGAATTATTAATTTATGTCACCTAAATTTGTATTATTGATTTAACAAGTATTATTGTATAATCAAAGGTTAGTGTCAGGCAAAAAAAGAAGAAGATTATGGGTATAATAAAGTCGAAAACCTCAACCATAAAGAAAATTATGTTTATGAGCCCAAAGGTTGCCATGGCATTGAGATAAACAACATCGAAATAGAGTTATTTATGTCATCATAGGTTATGTTGTATTGGAAAATACCATGATCAATAAGATAAATTTGGTTTTAAGAATACTATGTACATCATAAGTTTGAGAACTTGCATGTAATCAAGGAGAATTTCTGAAAACACACAGAAATATATTCAACCACTTTGTGTCACATGTGTACAGCTTTAAATGTACAAAACAACAAAAGATACTACCAATATATCTCGCATAAGATTTGGCATTCAAGTACATGAGCATTGTAGTGCCAAGAAATCTGATCATCACAAGAGAAACGCAAAATTCGTTGAGAGATTGTTTCAATCGTTCTTTGTCAATTGGTCCCAAAACGAAGACCAAGAATGAAAATGGTAAGGATCACATATTACCTTTAGAGGTAATGAACATATACAGATACAATTATTGAATGAAACAGTGGAACCTAGAATATGTTCAGTGTGAATTTGTGATCATAATTAAGTAATATTATTCTGAATAACAAAACTAAAATTGATACACATTCTTTATATATCGTGATTTAGGAAATTATTTACAATTTCAATTTTCTAAAGAACCCATCACATATGGTTTTACTTTTACGATTTATTATAAGTAAAAATTAGGTTTCATTTGCGAGATCTATCCAAACTGTAGAATACATTGGAAGTTGCTAGCGTGTTAGACCAAGGAGATCTGAACGTAGTTCTCCATGAGAGTTTTTACTCTTGCTACGTTATTGGTTCTTTTGAGATTTCATGTACGTTATCCCTAAGAAACCCGTGACCGTGAGCATCATATTCAATTATGCAAGAATAAGCTCTTAAGAGAATGCACTTTAATTGTTAAAAATTAAAATGGTCATATATATTGTCCTGGTAAAATTGGTACACTGAAAAGCGTGGTTACGAATTTGTCACCGGTGAGGAAACAAACTAAAGGGCCGTGTTATTTAGGTCACAATTCCACAACTTCTTTTTTTTTTTTTTTTCACAATTCCACAACTTGTTTATACGTAACCTAAACTCTTCCGGTTTTAATTTGTCGAAGAAGACCATCTAATTAGTTATTAGACTATTAAGATTGAGATTATTAAACTTCTTATTCTCATTAATCATAAAGTTCTGTACATTGTCACCTTATATAGTGGACATTAATTACATGTATAAGCCTAAGTATATACACTATATGATATATCTAATATACCCCCCTCAAACCTCTGAAACTGAACCAGAATTGGGAAGAAAGAGGTTTGATATTGACATCCGGTTCAACAACGAGTAGAACGGACCTGGCTGGAGTGCTTTGGTTAAGATGTCTGCATGTTGGTTATCAGTAGTCACATGAAACAGCCGAAGAAATCCATTCTTTATCTGATCTCTTGTCGTATGACAATCGATTTCGATATGTTTTGTCCTCTCGTGGAACACCGGGTTATGAGCAATGTGAATGGCAGACTTGTTGTCACAAAACATCTTTGCAGAAGATGTGACCTTAACTTTCAAATCTCGGAGAAGCTGTGAAAACCATAACAATTCACAAGTTCCTAAAGCCATTGCACGATACTCTGATTCTGTACTACTACGACTCACCACTGTCTACTTCTTAGATTTCCAACTAATCAAAGAAGTACCTAGATATACACATAATCCAGTGACAGATCGTCGTGTATCTTGACATGTTCCCCAGTCAGCATCAACAAAAGCATTAAGGCATGGTTCAGACTTAGCAGAGTAAAACAAACCTTGACCTGGATTATTCTTGATGTACCTCAAAACCCGATAAGCTGCAGCCATATGCACATCCGTTGGACATGAGAGAAATTGACTTAAGCAATTCACCGCAAAAGTAATATCAGGTCGAGTCAAAGTGAGATATAATAAGCGTCCAATGATCTCGCGATAAGGCCTACCATCATCAAGAAGCTTACCACTGTCTTTAGTCAAATGCACAACTGGATCCATTGGCACAGAAGACGGCTTGCAAGCAAGTAAACCAGTAGTAGCAAGCAAATCCAATGCATACTTTCGCTGGCAGACAGAGATACCTGATGCATTTCTTGCAATCTCAAGACCTAAAAAATACTTAGGAGCACCCATATCTTTGATCTTGAACGCACCATGTAATGCATCTTTCAGCTTCTGCAACTCCACATCACAGTTGGAGACAATCATGATATCATCAACATATACTAGGAGGGCAATGAAAGATGTACCAGATTGTCGTGTGAAAAGAGTATTATCTGCTGGAGACTGCTCAAAACCAGCTCTTAAGACCACAGTGGAGAAGCAATGATACCACTGACGAGAAGCTTGCTTCAGTCCATACAAGGACTTCTTCAATCTACACACTGCATTTTCAGGTAAAGAAGCTCCATTTGCAGGTGTGTAGCCCTGAGGAAGGCTCATGAAGATTTCTTCATCTAGTGTACCATGCAGAAAGGCATTTGTAACATCCATCTGAGTTAGCTTCCAACCAAAACTAGATGCCAATCCTAACACAAATTTCACACTACCAAGTTTAGCAACAGGAGAAAATGTGTCAATATAATCAATCCCTTCTTGTTGTGTATAACCTTTTGCTACCAAGCGGGCTTTATATCTTTCTATAGAGCCATCAGGATTGTACTTGATTGTATACACCCATTTGCATCCAATAACATTCTTACCCGGGGGTAAGGACTCAACAATCCATGTTCCATTTTGTTCCAGGGCAGAAATCTCCAAATCCATAGCTTTAGGAAAGTGTGGATGAGCCATGGCTTGTTTGAAATTTTGTGGTTCTGTTTCTAGTGAACAAGAAAGAACAAAGGACTGATAGAAAGGCTCCAGATGATTATATGTAACAACAGAAGATATAGGATACAAAACAGAAGGTGTTTCAGAAGGTGTTTTAATAGGTGTTTGTGGCACTTTGGATTTTTTCGACTTGGAAGATGGATTATTAGCTATTTTTGGTGATGGTAGAAACTGAGGTGGTGTTGTTTTATTTGGTAAAATAGGAAGAGGCTGTGTGTGAATGGTTTCTATAAGATTGCAATGATAGTCAGAGAGATAACCTGGTGCTCTAGTACTGCGTTTTGGCTTGGCAATAGGAAGATCGCCTTGTCCTGTAATAGGTATCACAGTCTCTAGTGTAACAGATGTGGCACTAGAGTGTGATGCAGATGATGATGCAGATGCATGATTAGGCAGTGTATGATGCACAGGTAAAGTATCAAGAGCAACAGGAGTAGACATAGGTAATATAATGTGATGAAATAAATCCTCAGTAGGCAAGTTAGAAGGAACATTTCTAAATGGAAAAGATGTTTCATGAAAAATAACATTCCTTGAAATGGATATAACATTTGTACTCAAATTCATCACCTTATAACCTTTGTAACCAGATGGATAACCTAGAAAAACACATGGTTCAGCCCTAGGTGTAAACTTAGTCCTATCTTTGACTAGAGTAGACACATAACACAAGCAACCAAAAGATCTCAAGAAATTATAATCTGGTTTCTTTTTGAAAAGCTTTTCATATGGAGATATTTTCTGTAAAATCAAAGAAGGAGTTCTATTAATCAGAAATACTGCAGTTTGAATGCATTCACTCCAATAGACCAAAGGCATATTAGATTGAAACAAAAGAGCACGAGCTACATTGAGTAAATGCTGATGTTTTCGCTCGACCACAGAGTTCTGTTGAGGAGTATATACACATGAGAAATGATGTATCATACCAGTATCTTTAACGAGTTGAGTGAAAGCCAATTCAGGTGCATTATCACTACGAATAGCCTTAATGATCGAATTATACTGTGTATGAACATATTTAACAAAGACAGGAAAAATTTTAGTAACTTCACTTTTATTCCTTAGCATATAGACCCAAGTAACTCTAGTACAATCATCAACAATAGTGAGAAAATACTTAAAACCATCTATAGACTCTACTGAGAATGGACCCCAAACGTCTAAATGAATAAGATCAAATGGATTCTCAGACAAATGATTATTTGAACTAAAAGGTAACCTTTTCTGTTTAGCTAATGGACAGACTTCACAATGATCATGAATAGCAGACTTAGTCATAGGTAAAATACCAGAAAGATGTTGTAACTTGGCAGATGATGGATGTCCTAGGCGATGATGCCATAGACGATCATCAACTATCAAGGATCCACAGAAATTTGATGAATGCAATGTATCTTCTTTCTTCAGAATGTAAAGATTATGTATGAGAGTTCCTCTACCAATCGTCAAGTCCCGAGTATGGTCCTGAATATAACATGAATCATGATAGAAATGAGCTGAACATTTATTATGCATAAGTAAAGAACTAACACTGATGAGATTAAACTTGAATGTTGAAACATATAAAACATTATGCAAAGTCAATGTGGATGAAATATGCACTGTGCCTGTGTGACTAATGGGTACTCTAGTGCCATTTGGAAGTGAGACTGTAATACCAGTAACAGGAAAAGTCTCACTAAACATTGCCAAATCAGAACAAACATGACTACTAGCTCCACTGTCAACTATCCAAGCATCATGAGGCAAAATGGAATATAATGATGAAAGACAATGATGTTGAAATGTGAAAGAATGATTTTCATATCGTAAACTTGTTGAGGGAAATTCAATAGAAACATTACCAGCTGTAGAAGTAGTTGCCATAGCTCCATGATCAGTGATGGTAGCTGATGGAAAGGGAGTTGACTGCTCCGGAACATGAAGATGAGTATTGAGTTGTTGTATTAAAGAATGGACTTGATCCGTCGTAAAAAGACTGAGATCAAGACTTGATGCAGTCATTGCAGGAGGTGGAATATAAGGAGTAGATCCCATGACTGCATTAGCAACAGCATTATGTCATTTTTCATTCAAATCCGAAGAAGAGAAAGATACTCTTACAAATGTCTTTTTCTTGTGATAATTTTACGGGTGGGAAGATGGTTGACTTTGACTCATATCGTCCATATTCAAAGGTCTTGATAGTTTGAATTCGATGTTAATAGTATTTTATTCGTATAAACAATTAAATAAGAGTTGACAATGTTTAGACAAATTTGGATTATGAAGTAGTAACAATGATAAAATCTTGAGACTGGTCTCCAAATCCGACAGCTAGGAACCTCCCTTGGCATTCATAAGACAACGTACAATCAGGGACACGATACGGTCAACGGTCTCTATTAGCACTTAATTATCAGTATCAATTAAACTATCAATTGAGTAATATAATAGACGTTCAAATTTAATTTTAAACTTAACGGTCTAAATTTGTGGAGAACAAAATTTGGTAAAAATGAGAAGATAAAGAGGAAGAGGACACGTGGGTTGGTTCGTGGTTGATCGACAAGTACTCACGGGCTATATCTTTAACTTATCATCCTTTTATTCTTAACAAAAGAAATTTGGTGGAGATAAATTTAATCATGGTCATGGTTTTAGTAGCTACAAATGCAAATGTGATTTTCTTTTTTCGTCTGCGTTTGCAAGTTTGAAATTTTTGGTGCTGATGAAAAAAAGAAGAGATGATGTTTCACCATTTTTTTTTTTGTTTTTTGATCAAAGGATGTTTCACCAACATAAGAAAAGAAAACATGTCATGAAGGAGTTAGGACTAACAGTTTGAAAATACTTAAGAACTCAAATGTTAAAAAGGCTCATATTTTTTTCCCAAATTATGTCATCTCCTTCTATAATCTAAATCATTCGTGATTTAACATAAAACTAAATATTAAGTAACTTTATTCAAATCTATGAAATCGATTTACCATATACACGATTTTAAAAAGGATACAAGCGGAAATGAAACTGTGCATTGAAATATACGAACAAAAAGCCTGAGTTTACGAAATTTGACATTATCTCATCAACACGAAACTTCGACGTATTACAAAGACAAAAATCAAACCTACAAAAATAGAGAACAATAGTCAGTTACAGAATTTAAGTTTGCCACGAAAATGATACATCATTATGAAGTTTTTGTATGCCTAAACATTGATATCAGTTAATGTCTTCGACTGTAATAAAGAAATGCCTTGATTAACTCCGTAACTACGTCTTCTTTTGTCAGCAAATTCTAATTTATTACATGCTTAAGTTGATTTGATCCCATAACCAAACAACATATATATGGAATGTATATAAAAAAAATCTAAGCAATCTAAAAAAATTAATTATAATATATGCTATAAAAAAAATTATAGGAAACTTTGCTAAATGGCATAAACAGTTATTTTAATTAAGTATATGGAATTGTCAAAAAATTATCATTATTTTTTTAAAAATACATGATTGACTCTTTTTTTTTGTGTGCAAACAAATACATGATTGACAAAAAAAAAATACATGATTGATAAAGATATTTCTTTCAACATCTATGGATGAGAGGATCAGGAAATGTAGCATTATTTTACTTTTGAAAACTACATATATTATTGTTGTGAGCCTGTGAATTCTGTAATCTTCCAACATATTCGTCTACTAAAAAACTGACAACTCAATTCAGAACATATTTTTCTACTAAAAGGTGAAGTTAAAAACTCAATTTAAAAAAGATTTCGTACTTAATAGTCAAAGTTAAATTTGGTCCGAAATCTTTTTGAAGTATCAAAGACTGCAAAGGTATAACTGTCTTTTTGGAATAACTTTAAAAAAATTAACAAAAACAGTGAAACAAAATTTAAGAAAATCGAAGAAAAAAATGATAAAATAGCAAAAGTTTGTGACTTTCGTGGAAACTCCTTCCCCGTCCTCTCTGTCCTCTGATAAAGGCTTCACTTTCATCATTCAATCTCTTCTTCTTCTTTCTTCTTCATCACTCTCTCTCTTTCTCCAATTTCTTCATTTTATCAGCTTCCTCTCTTCTTTAGTTTCTGGGTCACTTTAGTTTCGCTCTTTCCGAGGAAAAACAAAACAAAGATTTGATTTTTCTTTTTGGTGGGTTTAAACAGTGATTTCTTCTTTTGCCCTTTTATTGGTTCTTATTGTTCTCCTCAAAAGTCTACAGGATTGTCGGAAGCAAACACACTTGTCCATGTTCGGTTTGATTTTTTACCTCAAACAAGTTTCTTCCTTTTTTTTTGCTGTTTAGTCGAATTGCGTTTTTGACACTGGAAAGTTTTGAAATTTGAGTTTGATTTTTACTGAAATCGAAATTGTTGAATTGAATTGAAGTTTGTTGAATCAGGGTTATGAATTTCCCTCTAATTGGTGAAGAAGACACATGAAGCAGTGAAATCTCTGTTTGTATTGAATCTTATTAGTCTCAAACTATGAATTTCCGACAAGAGAAGTTTGTAAGGTCAGTGTTCCAGATTTGTCTCATTGAATTCTAAGTCGTGAAGCTTAATTCGATTCTTCTTCACTTTCTCGGATCAGGTTTCAAGATTGGAAGTCGGATAAGACTTCCTCCGACGTGGAATATTCCGGTAAAAACGAGATTCAAACTGGAATATTCCAGAGAACAATAAGCTCAATCTCCGACAAGTTTTACAGAAGCTTTGAATCAAGCTCTGCAAGGATCAAACTATTCAAAAGATCTTACAAGTCTTACTCTTTTAAAGAAGCTGTTTCAAAAGGGATTGGTTCTACTCACAAAATTCTTGACCCACAAGGACCTTTTCTTCAGAGATGGAACAAGATCTTTGTTTTAGCTTGTATCATCGCTGTCTCGCTTGACCCTTTGTTCTTCTACGTGCCTATCATCGATGATGCTAAGAAATGTCTTGGTATTGACAAGAAAATGGAAATAACAGCAAGCGTTTTGCGCTCTTTCACTGATGTTTTTTATGTCCTTCACATCATTTTCCAGTTCCGTACTGGCTTTATCGCTCCTTCGTCTCGTGTTTTTGGGAGAGGTGTTCTTGTTGAGGACAAGCGAGAGATCGCTAAACGTTACTTGTCCTCACATTTCATAATTGACATTCTTGCTGTTCTTCCGCTTCCGCAGGTGATTCATTGATTGGTTTTGTTTGCATTTCCAAATCATTAGCTTGATTCTTTGAGTAATGTGAGTAATTGTGTTTTTCCTCAGATGGTGATTTTGATAATCATTCCACATATGAGAGGTTCATCGTCTTTGAACACGAAGAATATGTTGAAGTTTATTGTTTTCTTCCAATATATACCGAGGTTTATAAGAATATATCCGCTCTACAAGGAAGTTACAAGAACTTCAGGCATACTCACTGAGACAGCTTGGGCTGGAGCTGCTTTCAATCTCTTCCTCTACATGCTTGCTAGTCATGTGAGTGCCAAATTGGTTCTAACTGTCCCAACCTTTTTAGTTTCAGAGTTTAGATATATAATATTTTTGGTCAATACCTGTAAATGTGTAGGTGTTTGGTGCTTTCTGGTATTTGTTCTCAATCGAACGCGAAACGGTGTGCTGGAAACAAGCTTGTGAGAGGAATAACCCTCCGTGCATTTCGAAGTTGTTGTACTGTGACCCTGAAACTGCAGGAGGCAATGCTTTCCTCAATGAGTCTTGTCCGATTCAGACACCAAACACAACACTCTTCGACTTTGGGATATTCCTTGACGCACTTCAATCCGGTGTAGTGGAATCTCAAGATTTCCCTCAAAAGTTTTTTTACTGTTTCTGGTGGGGTCTGCAGAACCTCAGGTATTGAGAATTTATCAGCAAAATTTTCTCCGTTTCTTATGAAGAAAAGTTTCAACACTAAGTTCTTGCATCTTTGTTCTGTTTTCGTGATCCAGTTCGCTCGGTCAGAACCTTAAAACAAGTACATATATTTGGGAAATCTGTTTCGCGGTGTTCATTTCTATTGCGGGGCTGGTTTTGTTCTCCTTCTTGATTGGAAATATGCAGGTTAGTCTCATTTCATCTAATATGCCATAGTGTTTGCGAAATCGATTACTTACTGCTTTTCTTTTAAATGGCAGACGTATCTGCAATCCACTACCACGAGATTGGAGGAGATGAGGGTAAAGAGAAGAGACGCAGAACAATGGATGTCACACCGTTTGCTACCTGAGAACTTGAGAAAAAGAATCCGGCGATACGAGCAGTACAAATGGCAAGAGACAAGAGGTGTTGACGAAGAGAATCTTCTTAGTAATCTTCCCAAAGATCTTAGACGCGACATCAAACGTCATCTCTGTCTCGCCCTTCTCATGCGGGTAAAGAAGAAATCATCTCCTCTCTTTACTCGATTTCTCATTTATTGTCAACATCACTCGTAACCGCATCTTGTTTTTGTTGGTTCTAGGTCCCCATGTTTGAGAAAATGGACGAACAGCTTCTTGATGCGCTCTGTGACCGTTTGCAACCTGTGTTATACACAGAGGAAAGCTACATAGTAAGAGAAGGAGATCCGGTAGACGAAATGCTCTTCATAATGCGCGGGAAGCTTCTAACAATCACAACAAACGGTGGAAGAACCGGTTTTTTAAATTCCGAGTATCTTGGAGCCGGTGATTTCTGTGGTGAGGAGCTTTTAACCTGGGCTTTAGACCCACACTCATCCTCAAACCTCCCAATCTCAACAAGAACTGTTCGAGCTCTCATGGAAGTTGAAGCTTTCGCACTTAAAGCTGATGACCTCAAATTCGTGGCTTCCCAGTTCAGACGTCTTCACAGCAAACAGCTAAGACATACTTTCAGGTACTACTCACAACAATGGAAGACTTGGGCCGCTTGCTTCATACAAGCCGCTTGGAGAAGATACATTAAGAAGAAACTCGAAGAGTCTCTTAAAGAAGAAGAGAATCGGTTGCAGGATGCTTTGGCTAAAGAAGCTTGTGGAAGTTCCCCAAGCCTCGGTGCTACAATATACGCATCACGGTTTGCTGCAAATATCTTGCGCACAATACGTAGGAGCGGATCAGTAAGGAAACCAAGGATGCCGGAACGAATGCCACCTATGCTACTTCAGAAACCAGCAGAGCCAGATTTCAACAGTGATGATTAATTAATTAGCATATATGTATATGAAAGATTTTATTGCGAACCATAGAGCCAATATATAAATATAAGTCTTTTTATAAAGGAGTAAACTTAGAGATACAAAGCCTTCAATGATTTATTATTCCTCTTCAAGAGTTCTACAAAGTTTGATATGAGGGATATGGTAGAGCCAAACAGAAGTCAAGAAGCCAGAAGTGAAGCTACTTCTCTCCGCAGGAATGTGGGCAAAGCAAATGCGGCTCTGTGCATCTGTTTTAGTAAAAAGATAGATCAGGATTTTGCTTTAAGTTAATCTAAAACAGTAAATGAGGAAGTCATAGTTGTGTTAAACTTACATCAGAGTTATAGAACTTCAATTCTCTTTTATGGGTCATCGCACCGTCTAGTTTCTCAATAGGGTTGATTGGGTTCTTGAAGTCAACAGCTGGTCCTTCAGTAGAGCACAAGACGAAACCAATCACGCCGCTGCAATGAAGATATGTTGCTCAATTCATGTTTCTGATTTCAGTGAGATCACACAATGTAATCAGAAGAAAAGTAGAGTTAACCTTGGATATGTGGGGACGCTGCTCCACGCATAGTGAACACTTTTGAATGTTTGACGGCAAATGGAGATCATATCTTCAATAAGATGAGTATGGAGCCACATACTTTCTGCCATGTTACAAAGAACTCCCCCAGGCTTCAACGCTCTAGCCAGTGTCTCGAAGAAAGGCTTCTCAACAAGCGCAAGAGCAGGACCTATGATTATATAGAGTGAAAACGTGAGAGTTTGTAGCTGAAGTCTGAACCGAGTTTTGATTTAGAAAAACAAAATAAGAATCACTCAGATATCCAAAGAGTTTTGCAGATGAATCATACCTACGGGATCTGAAGAATCAACAATGATGGCATCATACTTCCCTTCAGGGGATTTACGGAGGAACTCAGCAGCTGCCAGAGGAAAGTGATATCAACACAAGCAAATTTTTGACTACGTTTTGTGAACAGAGAACAAGTAGAAGAATGCTTAATTACCATCACCAATGTGAAGTTGAACACGAGGATCGTCAAACCCAACCGCTAACTCGGGGAAGAACTTCTTAGACACCTACAAGACCACAGAAATCCCACTTTCTGAGATAGAACATAACTAAAAATTGTTCATACATATGGCAAGCACAAAACCAAAAACTTACATCTATAACCATCTTGTCTATCTCACAGATATCAATAACCTCAACAGAACTATGGCGAGAAATCTCTCGAAGAACACCACCATCACCTCCACCAACAACAAGAACCTGCAAATATTTAGACAGCGAAGGCCAGCATTAATACGCAAGTAAAATGTGTAAGCTTGACAATTCCCTATTTTAATCTGAGCTGATTCTACATTTCAATGTACTGGAATGAGTCATCATTTGCGATAAGAGCTATCTCATGAGATCATATAGGAAGAAGAGAGCTACAACAACGCAATCGCATTGTGTTCCAACATATTCTCCAAAAAGAGGCACATTCATCACAAATTGAACATACTTTTAGATTGACTGATTTATTGCAACAGGCTACAAGATATAGGAAACCAGAGAGACTAAACTTTTTAAGGTGAGAAATTACATTTTTAGGGGAAGATATAGAGCATAAAGGCAGATGGGCTATCATCTCCTGATATGCACATTCATCTTTTTCGGTCAGCTGTACGATACCATCTAGAACAAGCACCTTTCCGTACGTGGCTGACTGCAAAAAGAAGAACAACAGCCTCAATTAATAGAAGAAAGACTCAGATGATAAGAACAATCGGACAAAAGCATAGATGCTATCTCAAACCTCGAACACTAGGACTTCCTGAAAATCCGACTTGTCTTTGAACAGAACTTTCTCAACTTTCAGTGAGTGTGCTTCTCCTACAATTAAACATAAACCAGTTGCATCAGTCACATGAGCAAGCACTCTGAAAAACTACAACTCACAAACTTTAACATACAGATTCAGCATCTAAACCAAGTAGGCGCTCATTCAAAGACAAAAAACGTAAGGTAGTAAGATAATGGAAAGCAACAACAACAAGCCTATCAAGAGGTAACCTACCTGGCCACATAGGGTTGTTGAAATAGACTGCTTTGCCGCCTTTTTTCCCTGCATCCAATTAAGAACAAGATCCAAAATAAGAGATCGGATCTAAGAAAATAGGGTAGCTTCTTGACAAGAAAAGAAAACAAAGTCTAACCAGAGCGAGGGTGAGGTTCCGAAAACCACCCAGAAACAACAGTGGAGTGACACTTAGCATCATCCTCAGGTACACATGCCATAGCCTTAAGGCAACAAGAAGGTACAGTCTTCTCTAAACCATTTCCATTACTCGCCTTCCCATCCATAGTATTCTGGCATACCAAACCTATTCCGACGTCTCCCTCCATAGACAATCCTTTTCTTCCCCAGCTCCAGCCTCTGTATACTACACAAACAAAAACAGCAAACCATGAGAATCCACACACAACTTGAAGGCACAAAAATCAAAAAGACTTAAAAAACTAACACCGTTGAATAGATTTCAGCAAATTCTCGAAACCAAAAACATTCGTCTGCAGAAGAGAAGAACTAATAAAGGTTTAGTATTTAACCCTAGAACCAAATCAACAAGAAAGTTACTCACTAAGCTAATCTTCACAACATTAATTAGCGAATCTTACAAATTGGAAAGGTGAAGACTTTATAGAGAACGGTTGGTCCGATTATAGAAGTGTATCACTTAGGAAATTCATCTACCAAAAAAACGACGAAATTTTTAGTATTGCACCAGCCAATGGTTCTATTTTGTAGACTAAAAAAGACGACTTTTCTGTTTAAATTGTAGAAAGAACAGTAAAATAGGGTTTGTAAAATCCAGAATCATCCCAAAATCGAACCTTTATCAATCATCAAGAGACGCAACAGAGAAAAATCAAACCGGATACAAAACCCCAACAATCAAGCTTCATCAAACATCGGAAGAATCAAAAGCTCAAATGCGAACAAGAGAGAGACTGAGAAAGAGGGAGAGGTAATGAGAGACCTACCTGGTCGTAAACGGAGAGACGTATGGGAAGAAAGCTAAACGGTGATTGATCCTAAAGAAGAAGAAGAATAGAGAGCGGGAAAGAAGATTAAAGTAATAATTGAAAATCAAAAAAGGAAGAAGAAGGAATTTGATTCTTTTTCTCTTTCGAATTTGGACTCTCTCTTTCGGTGGTGTTGTTGCGTTTCTCACTTGTCTCTCAGGCTCTTTCTCTGTGTTAAAGAAAGGTCTCTATTTGTTTTCTCAGAAGATCCCCACGACAGACTAAAAACAACCTTTTTCTCTATTTTTTTATTTATTTTATTATTCAAATGTATTGTTTATGCAATTTTCTTTTCTAATATATAAAATACGAGTAAATACATACGGTTCAACTGAATGATACGGTTTAAATAATAACGAATATATATATATATAATTTGTTACTATATAAACTGTATTTCATTGTGCGGTTCGATCACCATTCGAAACCATAAATTAGTTTTATATTAATATTAAAATATAGTTTAAACTTTAGAATTTAGAAATATTTTAAAATTCCAAGTGTTATCGGTCATAAAACCGATTGAGCTTCAATCGTTTAGATTATGGATTGATTAGTCTACATGACTACTCAAGTTTGTTTTCATGGAGATCTTGAAAACGAAATCCGCCATTGCTTTTATGTAACTGATCAAATCCATATTTAAATTGTTGACTATAATGTTTTGTACCCACAATCTGATAGGATAAACCCGTGTAAGACTTTTTTATCTAATCGATTTTTATCCATTTTTAATACCCCGACTCGGCTCCTCCTTATAGTGGTCTAACACTACAATGACTCAAGTCTTTGCAGTAGATAGAATGCGATTGGTTTCCTTATTTGCATTTCACTATCTTCACAATTACGTCTTGTCAATTCCAAAATCTCAGTTTTATCTCTTTGGATTTAAAACGTTTCACCAATAGGAATAATTGGTAGATAAAATGTCATTATCTGATAAATAGTATTCACAAAGATGAGACCACGCGTCGCTTGTTTAGTTAACGTCAACGAATATTTGGAGTTTTCATCGAACATCATAATAAGACGTCACGTAAGCTTACTTGAATATCTTAAAGAAAAAATTCATAGCCCAAAATGAAGAAGGTCCCACGAATAATGAATGGGTAGATGTCGGTGTCTTTACTAAACCAAAGTCATTGGATCATTTCCATCGTTCGAGAATCTTCTCCTTATTTTGGTACGTCCTCCTGATTAGAAAAATCTATGTAACATATGAAATACCACATAAATCCAAATTTTGAAATGATATTTCTTATGAACGAATTCACAATAATGTTACGTTGGACCAAACCTTGTAGGTGCTATAATTTAAGGGAACAATAGTGGTACTTCTTAAAAATGATCATGATGTGTGTTTAGAGGTTCGTACTAGTGCAATTGATGTATAACCACCCAAATTCAAACATGTGTTATGCTATGCATGTTCTTGGGACAAGAAATTACATATGAAAGTAATTTTTTTATTGTGAGATGTGATAACTCTACAAAAATTATGGAATTTGTACTTAAAACATTAACTATAATTGTCGTTTATCATTTTCACACCAAACCAAGAAAGCATATTAATTTCTATAAAAGCTAATATATACATTAAAAATCTACAAAAACTCTTATTTATGATATGTATTAAAAAAAATCTTAAGAACGACATTTAAATAAAACGGACGGAGTATTGAACTAACTACAAAAAGTACAAATGATGTAACGAAAAAGAGAACACAAAAGATAATAGCTTAAGCAGGCGGCAAAATCTGCTCCGGTGAGTTCCGACACACCGGACAAGTCCCATTCAACTTCAGCCACTCGTCGATACAATCAGCATGAAAACAATGTTGACACTGTGGAATTGTCCGAAGCGTCTCCTTTGGCTCATACTCGGAGAGACAAATAGCACATGTAGCGTCATCAACTTTGGGCAACCTTTTGCTCTCTCCCAATACTATCTTTGGGTACGACTCTATAGTTGGCCCATCAAGACCCATTACTATGACACTTGAATGTAAATAATGGGCTTGAGCGTTGTTGATCTCTGGGGTTGGGACGAGACGACGCCGTTTAATGCATGAACTGATTTTGCTGTATACGAAGCAGAAAAGACCAAAGACTATTAAAGCTCCTGGGATTCCGGCGCCTACGGCTATTGCGTAACGAGCTCTTCTCGGAATAGCTGAAAATAAAAGAGGACTAGTTAGAAGAAAATAACTAAAGATATGATTAATTATCTTTAATCATGATTAAATCATGTGTAATGAAAAGATAAGGATAAAAGAAGAAAAATAATGTCTCAAAAATGTAATTGGTAGAAGAGAAGACTCTTTAGTAAAATGGGTAACAATTAAAATCGTTGACTTAAAGAGAGAAGTAGGGCAAAGGCAAATTAAAGTGGATGATAAGTCAACGCATTGGAGCTTTCATTATTACGCCACCGACCCTTTTGTCGACTTCACTGATAATCTATCGCCCAACTTCTCATTCTTCTCAATTAATGTGTGAGTGTGTGTGTTTTTCCTTTCTGATTTATATATTTTCTTACTGAAAGTGAAAGACATGTAAGACAAGAAAAGATATAGAAAATTCTGAATTAAATTTTACCAATTTGTCATAGTATAAGCCTCTTTGTTATTTTTTGAAAAGTATATTTGAAGTTTTTGTTTAGGATAAAAAGGTTGAGGAAAACCATAAACGCTTAGTTGATGTGCCTTTCACATTCATAAGCTTAGTCACTTTGGTAACTTATACGACCTTTGAAAGTTTTATCGTTTTACTTTTCGTATATTGTAGTTTTATGTACATTATTCAATCAGATATTTGTGTTTGTACAAAATAAATATACACTAGATTTTAACCCGCGGTATATCGCGGGACGATTTATTTTTTAAAAGTAATATATATTAAAATTTGCAAATTTTATTTTTATAAAAAAATTATATTTTACAGTTTATAATTGTTATTAAGTAAGGCTATACCACGAATCTATGAGACAATTGTTAAAAAACTGAAGTTGTAACCCCTATTAAAACAACATATTAATAATATTTTAAAATTTTATAAATATTGATTCAAATACATCTACCATATAACTTAATTCCAAAATAAAACCCGTTCTATAATTTCTTAACCCGTCCCGTGATTTTTTTTTAAAGTAGTAATTTTTAAAATTTAAGAATTTTTTTTATAGATAAAAGTTTTGCAAATTATATCATTCTCTAATACATTTATATTTTATATATGGTAACATTATACATACCACATAACATTTTTGGTTTTATATAATCTTTTCTAAATTAGGATGATTTGATATGTTTAATATTAGTGGTCTAAACCCGTATTGAAACGGTGTATTAATTATATTTTATTTTTTTATTAATGTTGATTCAAAAACCCGTCACTCCAAATCCGTCTTGCCAAAAAGCCATTTATTTTATTAATATTAATTTTATTAATGATATGACTCTGAATTATAATCTAAACATTTTAGCTAATAACATAGGAGTATACCATTTTTATTTAATAGGGGAATGTACCATATGACCGAATGCACTTTTACCCAAATCCACCAAAAAAGTCTTGCAAAAATACTATAGAAATAAGAAACGATAGTCGGTTTTGATAGGTATAAGATTAGTAAATATATTAATTAGCTTAAATTAGTTAAAGAATACAAATTGAAAAGGTATATTACACTTTATTCGAATATAGTATCAAAACTTATATAACACAGAGATTTGATAAAATTTTAATTGTTGAATACTTTTTTTTGTGCTAATTTTTATGTGATTAAGATTTAATTGATTTTGTATATAAAATATTAAAAGTAAACTGTGAGTTGTATATATTTTGTTGATATTATCTATATTGTTTAGTGTTTAAGATTATACACTTGTAGTTTGATTGTTAATTTAAGAGTTTCACCTGTAATATACCATCTTGTATTAATATCGATCTAAACCCGTTAATTCTAGGATTTTCCAGCTTGTATTAAAAATTGAATCACATCATACACATAAAAAAATCTAATATGTTATTAATTATTGTAGTATATAAGATTATAAATTTTCAATATAATATGTATGAAATTGAATATAAATATTTCAAATTATGACCCGTTACTCAGTAGAAAGTTTTCTTAAATCTATTTTTCACCCGTTATAATATTTTTTCATGTATTGAACAGTTTATATTAGTTTTCAAAAATTCAAATTATGGCATATGCGAAAAACTCTAATTATTTTTTTATAATGATGATATTATTTTTTGAAAAAATAGAATCATATAAAGATGAGAAGTGAACTATAATAATTAATAAAAAAATTAATATGATAATTTAGATATCAAATCTAATTTGTTGATTTTAATAGGTTACTTTTTTAGAAATTAATAATGTATTTCGTTTTTCTAATTAAATTAAATTAATTAAAATTTAGATATTAAATCTTATATGTTGATTTTGATTGGTTATTATTTTTGAAAATTAATAATGTATTTCGTTTTTTAATTAAATTTAATTAATTAAATTAGTAATTGACTTTTTAATCGTTAAAGAGATAAATTAATTTACTCTTTAAAATTTTATTTCTAATGGCATACCTATGTAATTACTTACAAAAATTAAGGTTATATTTAAAATGTACTTCCCAAATAATATAGTAGGATGTATTTTTCGCCTATTGGTTTCATTAGTCAAAAATATCTAGTTGAATAGTCTCATGTAGTTTTCATATTTAAACAACCAGAACGGACAAATATAATTGGTTATATGTAGCTCGTCTTTCAACGAAATTTATAAACCTGTATACACACATAAACACATGACTCATTCAAACAAAATTTCGTCATGGTCTACGTCAAACTAATATACTCTAATCGTCAAAATCATATCTTCACATTATAAAAACAAATACGTTTTTTTTTTTAAACAAATACGTTTAACGTTCTAGAAATTTTAAAACTAAATATAATTAAAAAAATGAAAAAATTAGGGTGAAAACAAAGAAATATTAATTACCTGGTTTATGAACATGAGAGCAAATGATTTCACGAGAAGAATTACTCTTAATCCCACACTTACCACCTTTAATCTCACACCTACTACATCTTGGAACCCTCCAAGTAAGCCAGAGGTTATCACTCAAATCCGAAGACGACACGATTTGCTCATAAAACGGCCACCGAACCGGAACATAAACGGTTTTCATTAACCGGCATGATTGAGACGACAAGTAGTTTATCACTCTAGGCGAAGGAGTAGCAAACACCGTGCTGTTTTTACCACTCAAACACGTTATCGGATTCAACGGCCTAAAACGGAGATACTCTGAAGTAGGACAGTTAAAGAACGTGAACTGACGCATGTAAACGCCACTAAACGGCGTCGAGTTGAGGTTTAGCTGTAAGATCCGTTGAGGAAGACAGTTGTTTGGGTCGTTGATCCAAATCTCTTGAGCTGCGTAATCGATCTCTTCCACGGTGAAGTTACCGGAAAACGGTAACGTTATGGTTGTTCTGTTACCGGCGTTAATATCGCACGTTAAGTCGAAGCCTTTGTCGTAACCACAAGAATGAGATTGTTGGTGTTTTAGACGGAATGGAAAACGGATGATCGGGCCGTCACGGCGACAAACGGCGTTAGTGCATGTAACGGTGGAAGTGGTCGTCGTCGTCGTCGGGATTAGAAGAGATAGAAACAAGAGAGAGAATGATATTAATTTTGTTAAATCCATTTTTTTGTTTGGTTTGGTGTTGGAAACTAAAGCAGTGACGAAACCCTTTTTGTAATTGGATTGGTCCCAAAGTGTACGTAATCATTTTAATTATATTATTCGTTTTAAAATATTTTACTGTATTTTTGTGTGTGTATCTATTACGTAAAAGATGGATAGAATGTTCGTGACCTATATAAAAGGGTAAAAAAGATTTCGAGTATATCTCTGTAAAAGAAGAGAAGGAGGAAAATCACAAAAATAAGATTCACTTGAATGATAAGTTTTGGGATTATAAGAGAAAATCGAATTATAAAAGTGAGAATTGAGTTCTAGAAAGAATTATCCAAAAAATTACTTAAAATGCAAAACTAAGTTGATTAATTGTTTATCCCGCTGTGCTATATTATTGTTATGATTTTGTTTATTTATTTGATTATTTGAATCATTATTTATATAAATATTTTTGTTGAAAAGAGAATTAGGAGATAGATGATTATTATTGAAGGGATTACAAAAGTCAACTCTTTCCAAACAACTAAACAAGTAAGAGTGTATGACTATGACCAAAATTCTAAAGACTTTCTAGTGGTCAGGCATAATAGATAATGCGACTACAATATTGTATTTTCTACACAATTACGATTGTATCATATAAGAAAGTATTCACATTGAGCGAAAAGTCAAATCACAGATTAGTTCACTAAACATTTACTGAATTAACGAGTTCGATAACGACACTTGACCACTTCTCCCTCCACAAGCCTTTCCACTGTATCAGAAGGAAGACCGATCAACTCTAATGTCTTTTCCCAAACTCTGTTAGCTGTTTCAACGTTTTGAGCTTCTTCAGAACAATTCGTGAGTTTGCAATTTAGAGATATGAATAATGTGCAAACAGATTTCTCATTGGTTTTTAGCTTTTGGTAATGGTTTGGAATCTGAGGATCTGTCGCCGAGAAAAGCGAGCTTCTACAACCTTCTTGTGGTGAAAAGATGAAATAAGGCAAGGCTGAGTAAAGATCTTGGACCAATCTTGGAAGATCTCTTGTCTGAAGCAATTTAAGCCATCTCAAAATGTTCATTAACTTTTTTTTTTTTGCAAAGTACACACAACTAAAAAGTTAGCTAGTATACTCGTACTTACAATGTTAGTTTGGACAACACCAGGAGATAAACAAACGACGCTAATGCCGGTTTCCAAAGGCAGTTTTTTTAAAAGAACATTGTTAAACATAACCTTGACAAATGAAACAAAACAAGATAAAAACGTTACAGATTATAGAAACATTTTCAAATTTATCTAAAATGATATTTTTTCATCTATAAGTTTACCTGAGCGAGTTTGCTGCTAGAATATGCGCTCAAGCTTGAAAACTTTCGTTTACCAGAAACAAAATTCATATCATTTGGATCAACAAAACCAACATAATGCATCTACATAAACGAAAACCCAAACAAGGCATAATTTCATAGAGATAATCATTGAACTTTTTTGATTTGATGATATTGATGAAACTTACAACAGAATTAACATTAATGATTCGACTCCGGGAAGCTCGGATAAGCGAAGGCAAAAGGAGTAGTGAAAGCAGAGCTGGAGCTAAATGGTTCACTTGCATGTGCTGTTCATATCCATCTTCTGAGAATTTTTGTGCCCCTGCATATGATGAAATTGAAATATGAATGGTGCAAAAGCATATGACTTTAGGACCTCATCAATAGCAATATGACAACAGGAAGAAGATTAAAAATGCATGTAAATAAATTAGAAACTACTAACCTCCCATAGCAAACATGCCGGCATTATTAATCAGAACATGCAAAGGGGCTAGCCGTGCATTCCACGCATTGCTAAATCTGACGACGGAATCTAAAGAGAGAAGGTCAAGTTCCATTGCCTTGAGGAAACAAAAAACATAGTATCAATGTTAACAATTCGGATGTTGTGTAAGATATCGTAAAACTTATTGTCTTTTATCCAATCAGTTAGAGAGGGATTACTAATAGCTTATAGTTCTTATAAGTTATAACATGCATTTTCTCTAGAACGTGAATGCACATGAATCTTAACGAAATGAAATCTTTTAGTTCTTAACTAAGCTATTAATTAGTTATCATAATTTCATGACCTATACAACTTTATCCATCCGTTCACAAATAGTTTCGTTTTGACACTTTCCAGAAAATTTAACAAGAGGTTGAAAATATTTTCTTATAGATTCACGAACAAAACAAAAGTTCTCTTCATATAATTTTTTATTTAATACTTTTGATAAATTTGATGGATTATTTAAATATTTTTTATCCAAAAAAAAATTGAAAATCGCCATGATTATATAAATATTAATCAAAAATTTTACCTGAATATTAAGTGGGAGTCCCTCACCACTAGCAGACCACTTGGTCTGCCATTGTTGAATCAGCTCATGAGCTGCTTTTATGTTCCTAACCGCCATAACAACATGAGCACCAGCCTCTGCAAGTTGCCTAAAACAAAGTTCACACAACAAATTATGCATTATAAGATTCACAGGACAATCACAACAACAGAAAAACAAAAACAAAATAAGACGCTAAAGGAAAGTTTATGTTTTCGATTTGGGACCTAGCGGTCTCGGAGCCAATGCCACTAGTTGAGCCAGTGACAATACAAGTTAAGTGGTTTAAAGGAGGAAGATGAAATGGAATTTGTAAGTGAGAAGCCATTATTCTCTGCAAAAGAATCTCTTGCACAACATTAAACCATCCTCTCATCCACTGAATCCACCCTAAACCATCATTCTTCTTCATCTCACTACTCATCTTCTTCTTCTCTCTAGAGTTCACAAATCACAACACATCTATAGAGAGAATTAAAGACAAAAGCCTGTTATATAAAGATAATTATTACGTCGAAATCAAGGAACATGATAAACATTTTTGGGTTAGTTAAAGCCTGTGACGCCTCGGACTTGTTGGTATACGTACTTCGTCTGCCGTTACAACTTACAACAATATAATTAGTTGGTCATTAATTGACCATTAACTAATTACTAGTACTAATTATTGTTATTACTATTACTACATGAGAACCCGCCTTTTTCGTATAATATGTGTGTTTGCAAATTCTTGGTTAGAATTTTGAATAATTTAGTAACGACTTGAATGTCTTAATTGTTTGTTTTCACTCCATTGTCACGTTATAGAAAGATTATTTATTTGATTTCTTTGGTTTATCAAGATCCTGCCTCTCTTTTTTTTTTTTTTCAGGTAACGTTTACGTTGTTGTTATGCAACCTATGTGTTTAAAATGATGGTATAATAAATGTGAGTTTATGGCCGTTAGATTGATTTATGAAAGCTATATTCCCTAATACTTGATCGTTTAGAATGTGCATAGTGTAGACTGTGTAGTGTAATGCAGCTTTGAGGTCAAGTTCTAGAAACATCTAACAAGTACAAATTGGAGGAAAGAAGATAGAGACTTGTGAGAAAGACTTTATTGTTGATGAGTCCCATACCGGCATTGGACCTCTTCTCCTTCTATAAGCCTCTCTACAGCATCAAGAGGAAGACCGATCAGCTTTATCGTCTTTTCCCATACTCTTTCTGCTGTTTCTACGTTGTGTGCTTCTTCTGAAGGCTTTGTGTGCTTGCAATTTTGAGATATGAATGTACAAACGGGCTTATCTTCGGTTTTTAGCTTTTCACAATGCTCTGGAATCTGAGCGTCTGTAGCTGAGAAAAGTGTGCTTCTAGAGCCTTCTTGAGGCGAAAAGATGAAATAAGGTATCAACGCGTATTGAACTTGAACATATCTCGGCAGATCTCTCGCCTGCATAATTGGATGTTCAAAATGGTTTAATGTGATATAAGTTATGAAGAACGAGCAATGGAGTGAGACTTAAAGTAATACTCACAACATTTGTTAGGACAATCCCGGGGGATAAACAAACAACGCTAATGCGAGTTTCTAGAGGCAGCCTTTTCAAAAGTACATTGCTAAACATAACCTGACCAGGGAAATAGAAAGTAAATCCATTAGTTTCTGAGATAAAGAACAAAAGAAAGAAAAGTATTGAATGATGTTTTGTGTAAGTTCTCACCTGTGCAAGCTTGCTGCCAGAATATCCAACGAGGCTTGTAAACTTTCGTTTCCCAGAAACAACATTCATGTCATCCGGGTCAACGAAACCAACATAGTGCATCTACCAAAAGAGTAAACCCAACAAACAATGATCTTGCATGAGATGGGAATAACCTTAGATGATAAACAGAACGTTGTTATTCGTATTTAGATTCAATCAAAGCAGTGCAGCAGAATTTCACAGAGAGAAAAGCAATGGTAACCCTGTATATACAAAGTTCAAACTTTCGGTTTGTTTAGGTTCTGTATACCAAGAATATCCAAACTTTCCAACATCACTGCAAAACAATATGAAAAACTATGCAGCTGGCAGTTTCAGCGACGATGATACTTACAACAGAATTCACATTAATGATCCTGCTTGGGGAGCCTCGGATAAGTGAGGGCAAAAGGAGTAGTGAAAGCAGAGCTGGAGCTAAATGGTTCACTTGCATGTGTTGCTCATATCCATCCTTTGAGAACTTCTGTTCCTCTGCATAAATCAAAGTGAGTAGTAACTTACTTGGTTTGCGTCAACATGTAATGCAGCAATCTGAAGCTCAGTGAATGTAAAAACAAACACTTGAGAGAGTGAAATGAATATGAACAAGAAAACCACCAAAAAGATTACTAACTATAGATGCAAATTTCATAAGTTGGGTCCACCAAGTCATAATATGAAGGATATTATACCACCAGATTATTAAAGTGCAAAACATTAAGCTCGCCAATAAAGGTGAAAAAGCTCAAATTTTTTCCAGCTACAATGCAATAAAACCAACCTCCCATGGAAAATATGCCGGCATTGTTAATCAGAACATGCAAAGGGGATAATCGCGCGTTCCACAGATTGCAAAATCCGACGACAGAATCCAGAGAGAGAAGATCAAGTTCCATAGCCTTGAGTAACAGAAATAAACATTCACTATGGTTAATATCCGAAAAATGTATCGATTCTTATCAAACAATTCTAGTTCCATTACACAGTTTCTGGTTACACATTGTTGACTAGGCTTTAGTCCCAAGCAAACACATGCTAAATATAGATGTCATACTACTATGTGATGATCATATAAGACTTTACCTCGAGATTAAGAGGGATGCCTTTACCAGACCACTCCTTCTGCCATTGCTGAATCAGCTCATGAGCTGCTTTAGTATTCCTCACCGCCATAACAACACGAGCACCAGCTTCTGCAAGCTGCCTACAAATTCACACAATAACAAGTAAAATCTTACATTCCTCTTGTTCCCAATCCTTAAATCAAACCAACACGAATTCAATCAAACCTAGCGGTTTCGCGACCAATGCCACTAGTGGAGCCAGTGACAATGCAGGTGAGGTGATTCAGTGAAGGTAGAGGAAGTGGATTCTGTAGATGAGAAGCCATGAATCTCTGGAAGAGAAACTCGTGGAACACACAACTCCATCCTTTAATTGACTCTATCCATCCCAAACCTTCCTTCTTCTTCTTCATCTTCTTCGTCAACGACGACGTTTCACTGCTCATCTTCTTCTTCCTTCTTGAGATGATTGATGAGAGATCTGTTTCAGAGAAAAGACAAAAACAGTATTTGCGTGATTAAAGATTTGATTATTTCATTAATTTAAATTAGTCCCCCTCACACCTCGGACTTCTCGCTAATCACTTTTTTGCCTTCCTTTTTGCCAATTTAATATTATATATCATCTCATTAACAACATCAATTAGAAATTGAATCTGGCACCACAATAATATTTAAAAGACAAAACGCAAGAAACACTATAGTAAGATTCTAGTAGCTAAGACTCTGCTTGTATCTCTCTCTAAGTAAAGCTAATCTTCTCCTAAACTTAAATTTATCATCTTTCATCTCCAATTTCTCCAAGAAATGAATGATCTTCTGGAGAGTAACAATGAGTTCTTGAGCTGAAGGACCAAACTCTTTCTCTTGGATCATCATAACCCTTTTCAGCAAACCCAATATTTCTCCATCATCTCTTCCTAGTCTCGCTTGGATCGATACCAAACAGTCCAGCGCCTCTCCTGCGTATGGAATTTGTAGATTTTACCGTCACTTCGAAAAAACAAACTTTGAAACTTCTTCAATCCATACAAGAAATTTCATTGATGATATTATGGAAGAGAGTTATTATACCAACAGGGAGAGAGTCTTCGCCAAATGCCTTCTCACGGATGCGTAGAACCTTTAAGGCTATTTGCTCGGCTTCCTCATCACGATTCAGTTGGGAAAGAGTGACTGCAAGATTTAGCATTGGGAAGGTTATGGACTGACCTTCTGAGCCAACTGATACCTCCATGATGTTCAAACAAGTTCGTAGCAATCGTTCTGCCTCCACATAATTCTTGGAACGCGAATAAGATGCTGCAAGGTTTATAAGATGTGTAGCCATGCTAGGATGGTTTTTCCCTTTGAATCTCTCATTTATTAATAAGCATTCTTCTAGTAACTCTCGTCCTTCATCTCCCCTGTGCGCAAAGCAAAAGTTAGTGGCTTAATTAAGTTCCTCAGTCACAGGAAGAAGATTAGTGGAAAAACTTTTACCTTCCAACGAAATGAAGCAGCTCAGCAAGATCTATCCTCATGTTTTCCAAGATACTGTTGTCTATTGTCATATAATTTGAGTCTTTGATTATTCGTAGAGCATTCCTGTAGATATCAACAGCTTCATTTGCATCACCTGTTAAGAAAACCGAGGTACAAGACCATCTCTTCAACAAAAACTCGTAGTTACCACATCAAAACAGACTGGGGAAGTTTAGAACCCACCTTTTGAGCACTTAGCATTAGCAAGGGAACACATGGCCATGCCAACTCTTCCATCTCTCTCTCCGTATATCTTCTTGTATATATTTACAATGCTAGCAGAAAGAAGGAAGTTGGAAATGGATCACATCATCTGTAAATAAGAAATGCAAAAACTTTGACCCAACAAGTCCTTTTCACGCCGTACCTGGTAAAAGGAATTTCTGCTTCAGCAGCTTTACCTTCTTTGAGCAGAAGTTTACCGAGTGAAAATAACGGAACTACTAGATCCTCACTCTCAGAACCTCTATTCCGTTCTAAGATAGTCAACGTACGCTCATAAACACCAATCGCTTTAGTGGCTTTTCCATCAGAAGCAAAACTCTTAGCCATACCAAGTAATGGTGTGACAAGTAAAGTATTGCATTTACCTAGCACATAGAAGTCTTGTTGGTTAAGGACAAATGAAAAGGAAAAAGATGACACAAGAAAAACAAAAACGGTTTTAAAAGATCATTACCATATCTATTCTCTAATATACGAATAGCCCTTTGATGCACGAGTATAGCGTTTTCAAACTTCCCTATTACCGAATACATACTGCCAACATGCATAAGTACTGAATCCAAAAGAGGTTCGGAGTCTTTTAAATTATCAACAATCTTGTTTATCTGCATTTGTTAACTAACTGTTTTAGACAAATACAACACAATCCAGTTAAAGCAATGATTTTTTCCGATACCTGGCTTTAGACTCACCATATCAAGCAATGCGGGGACAGGTTTCAAGTCTCCAACAGCCATATACCCCAAAGCAATGATGTCAAGAACAGCAGCTTGTTCGATACCTTTCAAACCCGAATCCAGCTCTTCTTTCACAGCAACATAATTCGCTCGAAGAAGGTCCATTGCGTCACTTTCCTTCCCAATCTTCACCATACTTTTGACTTCATTAAACAACTCTTGCAACTCCATCTCAAACTCTTCCATCTCAGTAACATTGTTGCTCGAAGTAGACCTGCATAGACAGACAAAATTCATCAAAAATTCTTGTTTTTCTAAATTAAACAAAAAACATCAAAAGAATCAATCAAATTCTCACCTTTGAACTTCAGAAACGCCAGAAGTAGCATAACGTGAAGCCGTTATTGAGGAGGAGGAGACTGAATCAATTGGAGTCGATAAAAAATGGCGAGCGGGAATCAAGTAGAGCTTAGGTTTGCGTTTCTGATTACGTAAACAAACACACTGCCATGTCGAATATCTCGGGGAAAGACTTGACTGAGAACTTGATTGATTTGCCCTGAAAACCCAAAATCACAAATTCAGCAACCACACAAAAGCCAAACCTTTTTGGATATTCAATATTTACAGAAATACATTGAGCTAAATCAAGTCACCTTGGATCAAACTTAAGCTACTTTACCGTAATTTGATACCAAAAGACTAAGCTTTTCACTAAAAGGCTTAGAAAACTCTAAGCGAGAAGGCACAAGGACAAATGAATTATTTACCATGTGGTAAGCGAAGTGGTCGAAGAGAGGAGAGAGTTAGAGAACACCATTGGAGGTAGTGTGAAGCTCTTCGTTCTCGTGGCCGCAATTTCGCCGACTCGCCGAGTAGAGAAATAATGCCGGGAAGGAATCTATCAATATGGCTGATGAAGTATTTTTATCAGAGGCTCAGAAGTAACTGAATCTTACAATTTAGGCCCAAATGTTTTAAATAAAGCCAAATAGACATATGCGAGTGACTTTCAGATAATTGCACAAAACTCCAAAACTTATTAAATTTATCCGTCTTCTGGACGAGTCCGGTTTTCGCAAAATTCGAGTCATTGTTTAAATTAAAGACCGGAGTAAACCCGGTTTATACAACTACAAAAAAAAAAAAAAAAAAACTGAGTCAAGGGAAATGTAACTGATTTGTGTTTGCTTATGTTTCTGCAATTCCAAAACTATATTGAAACATATTGAAGAAGAGAACTATCACTGAAGGAGGACTTTCAAAGGTGGAAGATTTAATGGCCACGGACTTTGACTTTGAGAATCCATTGAACAGTTCCTTGTGGCAAAGGAATTGTCTTGGGGAATTTAAGAGGCACCTCGTACTCGCCAAAAGTTTCCAAAGGCGCCGCTAAAACCACATTGTCTGGATCAATCTTCACACAGAGCTGCCTCGCCACCTTCATAAACCGACACAACAACCAATGATTATAAGACCTACTTACAAAACTAGTAGTCACTTAAAAGGAAAGAACACTTGCCTCAGAGACTATCTCTTCCTTTGTGATAGGAGTTTGAACATCAGGTTTGTCGTCTTTTGAGGAGCGGTTTTTGAACTTTTCCTTGTCAACTAACTTCCTCAATACCTGTTAATCAAACAAATAGATCCCATATTTACACCATTTTAAATATTCAACAAGAACAAGAATGCTGAATAGTGCGAATAAAGAGGGTTAGCTAAACTTACCAAATTAGCATTCGCCAGACGCTTTGCAGCCTTTTCATACTCTTTTGTCTGGACTTCAGAAGTTTTATGAACCACCTTAACCTCCTCCTTTACTTCTTCATGATTATACATCTGAATATATTCCCATCAAGAAATCAAACACTTTACCAAGTTAACTGTGATACCATAATGATTATCAGGGAAAGTCAAAACTATCTGCAGTTCCCTTTACATCTGAAGACATTCCCATCACGAAATCAAATTAAAGGAGAAGCCACTAACACTAAACCAAAATAGTTTCAATACCATATCACTATCACATTATGTCAAAAGTATCTGTTTTACCCTTAACATCAAGAACTAAACATCATCAAGATCACAACCTAGATACCACAACAACAAGAGGAGAAAACCACTAGCATTGTACGACCTAATATCAGACTAAATCTATTTTGCAAAATTAAGAGCCTAGTACCTTGCGTTGCTCTCGGATGAGATAAGCATACTTGTCAATGTTAGGCACAGCAAGAAGTTTTGGCATAAGGTGATTCCTGAAGTATCCAGGAGCTACCTTCACAGTCTCACCAGCTTTGCCAAGCTTCTCAATGCCCTAACAAAACCAGATCAGATAAAGATCAAGACAAATCAAAACAAACCCACCATCTGATTTCAATTCAACCCAACGAAATGTGAAGGAAATTTCAAAATCAAACGATAAAAATCATGCCTTTCAGAATCATTAAACCTCACCGTTGTAAGAATAACTTCTAATTTTCTGTATCGAACTCCTTGACAAGCGAAAAGGAGAGGATGATGAATCGCATTTTCATACTTGTGATAAGCTGTTCCTCTCGAGACTACATGCCGAATCACGTTTCTACTTTGCCCAACATAAGCCATTTTCTCGATTCAACAATATTCAGTGCGACAGTCTACAAAGAGAGATTCCACAACAAGGAGTGAGAAAACCCTAGAAAACGACGGATATAAGAGAACAGAGAAAACAAAAAGAGAAGTTAAGGAAGAATCAATCACCAGTGAAGCGGCAATGCTACGACGGTGGAAATGGCGACGGCGGTGCGATGCGACGTCTCTTTTTCACGAACTCGAAGAAAGGTGAAGCCGCAGGTGAGGTTTTAGCAGTGGCTATTTTTGTAAAATACGACTTAAGATTTATCTATGTTTTCACCCTAAACTTTATCTAGGGCAAAAACACCCCAATCTCAATGATGTTAACTCAAGTGAAACGCAGCGTTTAAGTTCTTCCAATATACATAGGGGTGGTGTGAATTAAAGATGAGTCTTTAATGATTAGTCATTCGGATTAAACTTTAATGACTTTTTTAAATAAGTTACAGAACAATGTAAACAAAGAAGACTAATAGACAACATAGAAACCAAAGAGTGATGGTCAAAATGTGGAATGTTCATCTAAACTACTGCTTACTGAAATCCTAATATTCAACAAGTCATACATAACTCCACATTTCTCAGTTTCTTGATCTTCATCTCTGTGTTGACTGATGATCTGGTCCAAGTTCACGGTCCATCCTCTTGTACTGCACCAAACAAGGAACGGAAATCAGACTTATAGATCAGTACAATACGGATATAAAAGTTTGGAAAGAGAGAAACTTACTGCTCAAAATGAAGCCTTGAAGCAAACTCTGAGCTCTCTCTGCTTGCTCGGGTGTACCCGAAATTCGAATGATATTCTGTGTTTCTTCTGGTCTGTCTTCAACTATGGTTACACTAGCTCCAGACCACTGTGATCAAGTGGGAAAGAGATAAGACAAAGCGTCAAAGATTTTGATTAGAGTCATGATTTGCACCAATCTAGTTCCAGTTAAAAAGAGTTCTACCTCACTGATTTGTGCAAGCTTGTTTCTTGATTTCGTAACGAGCTTAGGAACAACCGCCTCTGGTAAGACAACTTCAAGAGTGCTTCTAGTAACAAGTGGTACCGCCATTCTAGAGAAAAAAACAAAAAGCAGGAAGGAAAGGTGTGAAACAAGCACTTGTACGGTTTTGGGAAAATATATCAAATTTGGGAGTTTCTCTACCTGCTTGTCGTGACAGGAACCTCTTCCCGGTGTTCACTTTCACCCGCCTTTGCAACTGATCCGAAACCTTCCTATAAAAACCAAGAGAAAAATATATGTAAATATAGGGACATTGCACGAATGGACAAGAACCATAGACTACTTTCCAAGTATTCAGGTAATTATGCATAGCCTGATAGTAATATTACATTGTTTCGATGGCAAAAATAAGTCTGACCCTAACTGATTACAGATGCCTTTATATTGAAAAGATTGTTGATGAGAACAAAAACCTTAAACTGTGGCAAGATTGTGCTAACTTGCTGCAAGTTCAGATTCGAACTAGTAGGACCTTCACGAGATTGAATTGTGTTATTTGATGAAGCTACCTCCATTACTCCTGCAACACCTTCGAGAGGGCCAGTTGTGGATGTGGAAGCTGGTGGTGTCTCCTTTTGAGAGAGCTCCTTGAACATATGACTCCTCAATAGTAATGTTAATTCAACAAGTGCTTCCCGAGCAGCTCTGATCTCGCCAGTAATCTACATCGACATTCACATAAGAATTCTCTTTTGAGACCAGAAGTTGTTTAGAAAATGCTCGACTCCTCAAAAATAGACAAACATACCTGTATAACAACATCATTGATAGAAGCACATCGGGGAATTTCTTCCCTAGCTAGAATTTGTACGCTTGTTCCAGTTAATCGTGATATCTCAGATACTGATCCTGCTTTCCCTTCCAAACATATAGAGTCTCTAGATGGGACAAGTAATCTTGTTGTTATTAAATTATCTTTATCCGGAATAAGATCTATGATCTGAGTTTGAATGTGCAACAAGGCTTCTTGAGCAGGGAAAAATGGATCATCAGGTGCCTAAGCAAAGTAAGAATACAAAACTTCAAGTTCACAATTGTAAATGTAACAGATAATATTGAAGAAGATCTGAGGGTATTTAGAGTACCTCTTCCGAAGAAATGGTGATTATCTGTTCATCAGATCCAGCAACTGGGTCAGATACTCTAACGTCCACGCCGATCTCGTTCTGAAGCAAATCAATTATTCCTTGCGATTCCCCAACAACCCGAACAATCTTGTCAGCTGGGCAGAGAATCTGGAACACAAGCTCTTCGGAGTAGACATTCTCACCAACTGGAACTGCTGGAGCTTCTTCTGCATAGTTGGACTGGCGAGAACTGAAGTTGTTATTTCTAAAATTACCACGAGGAAACCTATCGGATGATTGTCTTCTTAGCTGTGGCATGTAATCATCCCCCGCAGCTGCAAACGACCGTTCTGGTGAATGTGAACGCCCTTGGAAATTACTCCGATCACGATGCTGACTCTCCCTTAGACGAGATGATACAATGGCTAAAGCGTTTTTCACTGCATTTAGTTCACCTACAATCTGAAAGAACCAACATTATAAATGCATTTCCCATAGGTAGAAAACACCAAAGAAAGCTTAAACATAACAAATAATGACCAAGCTAACTACATAAGAGTGATTCAACTCTTGTCAACAACCTCAACCTCACAATCACACATTTAAATTATCTAGCATTTCAATAAACTGACTACATTTCATATCAAAATCTCAACAAGATTCACCATTTCAAATATGTTCTCAAAATAGCAATTTTTCAGACCTGAACAATCTCTTCAGAGAGTGAAACACAACGAGGTAAGTTACTTTCTCTTGGAAGAATCCGAATATGAGTCTTAGTTTCAATCCTCATCTGCTCAATAATCTTCCCACCTTTACCCAACAAACAACCAACATGCATCCTAGAAACCACTAATCTAGTCACAACTCTCCCTCCACCAGGTCTAACTCCACCGTAATCCTCCTCCTCTTCCGGCGGAGGTCCACCATAACCAAACTGAGCTTCACTCTCCAAAATCCTGTCATGAACACTAAACAAAGCCTCTTGAGCAGGAGAGAAAGACGGCATTCTCCCATCAGGGTCACGCCTACGATTATCAGAAATCTCAATGATACGCTCTGCATCTCCAGGAACTAGCTCGTGCACGTTAATCCACGCGCCGGTGTGTTGCCTTATAGATTTGATAATTGTCCCGGATTTACCAATAACACCTCCTGCTTTAGCGTCGTGACAGAGGATTCGATAAGTCGTTGTTGCCATCGTTTCAGGATGAGACTTCGATGGCCGGCCATTTCCACCTCCACCACCGCCGCCGCCACGGTATCTGTTATTTCCTCCGCCGCCACCACCAAAGTGGTAATTATTGTTGTAGCGAGGTTTAGACCTAGGCATGGAATCTCCGTCATAGTCTTGGTCATAGTGGTAGTTTCTCTTGGATCTAGATCTCTCCATTTGAATAAAATCGCAAACCCAGAAATCAAAGTTCAAATCTTTAACTAGTCATTTATCAATCTCGCAGCAAATTTTTCGAATTCGAGGGTTTTCTGAAGGATTAGAAAGTTCACAAGCCCTAGAAGGAAGTCTACAGTACCCAATTACTTTCCTTTTTACCGGAAATTGAAAAAGGAAGGAACTTTCCGGTCAATTTCACAGGAATACTTGGAGGGAGAATTCAAGAATGTCCAAAATCGATGGAGGCGAATCGGTGCAATGCAAAAATCACCAGCTTTTTGTGTGTTTTGAGGGTTCTTTCCTGTGAATCTAAAAAGCCAAAGCTTTTTGAAGTTTGAGAGTAGAGAGAGACCGTGCAATGGGTGATGTTAGTGGCGTGCGCTAACTACGATATTAGCTACTCCCAAACGTTGTCGTTTTGGTCTCTTGGGAAATTTGGGTATGCTTCATCTTTAAAAACTCGTATTAAGCTAAATAAATTGTTAGACAAATGAATCGTCATCAGATTTTCGCATAGTTATTAGCACTGATGAAGATGAATTTTTGTGCTCACGTAACGTATTAGTAGATACTAAAAATGTATAAATAATTTTTTTCTAATAGGTAAAAATGATATGATTAATACGTAACCAATTAGATGATTTTTCGTGTTATGTACGAGACTAAAACTGTAGACACGTATGTGTTTTTTTCTAATTTAATTTTTAACTATTTATTAACCGCGGTATTATGTAATTAAGTACATATACTAAAACTGTTTTTGGAAAACAAAAAATCCTTTTAATATTTACCAGGTAAAGTATAATTGGTTTAGTGTTAAAGTTTAGCATATGGTAAAAATCATTTGGTGCATCTAAGTATTGCATCCGTTGAATACCATTTTCATCACCAATCCGTAAGGACAAAAAACGATTTACTATCCCTTTTCAGCAATTTAATTTGTATTGCTTCATTGACAAAATTAATTTTTCAAGAGTTTAAAAATAAAGAAACCAAACTCTCATTGCACTTTAAGTCTTTAACTAAATGATCACTTTTGATGAAAAAAAAAACTAAGGATCAGTTCACAAAAACAAGCAATAACAAATTAACAATACAAGAAAATCGTCTCGCACTTATGGTCAAAGACTCAAAGCTTAAGTTGTTGGTGGATCGTTTCGTCTAAATTGTGAGCCTTGACGGGCATAAGTACTTTCCAAATGATAGGTCTTCCCAACAAATATTTTCCGTTTCAGGAGAAGGTATTGCGTTTTCAGGTTGTGCTACGACAAGATGGTGACCTAAACTATATATAATGAAAAAGCAGCCACGAAGTCATGGAGGTTTTATTATCACATGTCCTGGTGAACAATTATCTAGTGTCCAGCATAAAATGTCAGTAACGATCTTGCCTTGTTTTGTGTCTCGATCTGTCTTCTCCTGAAACCACACCAATATAATATAAAGCAACGCGGATCAAAATAGCAAAACATTATAAAGTTCAACAAATTGAACCGGAGATTAAAATAGTGTAGTGACTACTTCAACAAATGGTCTAAGTTGCTATTGTTTTAGGTTAATGCTCCACTTGTGTTCAGACCCATTATCGCTTCTCTTATATATGATGCATATGAATTCCATTGACGTAGTACTACTTCTACTTCTAGCGTTTTTCACGTGCTATATTTCTATACAACATAGTTTTCTCGTGTAAAAAATTTGACCGTTGACCTTTGTTAGATATTACCCGCCAATAAAATCCAGCCGACCAATCCTACGTGGCAGTCCTAACCTCCACCCAAAAAACCGAACCGAACCACACCACAGACCCAATCTCTCTCTCTTCCGATAGAAAAGTCCTTTCCTTTCTTCTCCTCTTCTCCTCTCCGGTTATTCAAAATCTGATCCCACCCAGATATCAGAGTTTGAGAACAAAAAAAGCGATGCCGTTTTGCGAGGTCGTGAAAGAAGATGTCGGCCCAGAGACGACGCTTAACAATGCCGCAATCAAAATCTTCTACAGAACGTACGGTCATGGTCCTATCAAAGCTCTTCTCATCATAGGTCTGTTGTAATCTCCATCTTTCCCATTTGATTAGTTTCCTTAGCAATTCCGAGCTTGATTTCAATTGGGTTTTTCTAATTTTGTTCAGGTTTAGCCGGAACCCATGAGTCATGGGGTCCTCAAATCATGGGATTGACGGGAACGGATAAACCCAACGACGATGATGACGACGACGGAGGAATTGTTTCCGATGATTCCGGCATCGAGGTTTGCGCTTTCGATAATCGTGGTATGGGTCGAAGCTCTGTGCCTACCCACAAATCTGAGTACACGTGAGCCAATTTCATTACTGAAGAACTTAAAATTCTCTGCTTTGTGTTCTTAATCTCGGTTTTAACAATTTCCTGTGAAATTGGTTTTGTTAGCTTCTTCACTCAATTTGGGTTTTGTTTTGGTACAGAACAACGATAATGGCAAATGATTCAATTAGTTTGTTGGATCATTTGGGTTGGAAGAAAGCTCACATAATTGGTCATTCTATGGGTAATATGTTTGATCACTCAAGTGACTATTGATTGTTTTTCTGAGCCAAATTATTTAGTCTCTCTTGGCTTTTTGATTAACAGGAGCAATGATAGCTTGCAAGTTAGCTGCAATGGCGCCTGAACGGGTTCTTTCTTTGGCGTTGCTTAATGTTACAGGTGGAGGTTTTGAATGCTTCCCTAAGGTACTTGAATGATATACGTGGCGTTGTTGTTGAATCTTCTTTCTTTGGTAGCAATGACTTGTTCATACGTGTATATCGGTTGGTTTCTTATCATGAAGACAAACTATTGTTTTCTTATTTGTCATGATTTGTCACAAGGTGATGTTTCACTTGGATACAAAATTCTGAGTACCATGCACTGTTGTTTTTATGTGCTTCAGCTTGACCGGAAATCGCTTTCCATTGCGATACGTTTTCTGAAAGCAAAGACCCCTGAACAAAGGGCAGCTGTTGATTTGGACACACATTATTCAAAGGTGGGGACTTTCAGTTTGCTCTTCGATGTACTGAAATACTAAGAACAAAATTGGCTTAGAACTATAGTTAATAGAGCAACGACTGGAGTTTGAAATATGGCATGCATTTGTTGAATCTGTGTTTCATTTGAAACTTTCGTTCTATATTGCAAAGTTTGGTGCTGTTTTCTCTATTCGGTTATAACAAAGTTGGTAGAGAAATCAAGTCATTGGTCTTGAAGATTTATGTTCTTTAGAATTGGTTGAGACTTGAGAGATCAACTCATTGGTCTTGAAGAATTATGGTAGTAGAGTAATTTGGTAACAAAATCTAAGGCTGGCGTATTACTGTCCAGATGAAACTTGTGAGTGATTATGTTCTCATGCTGTTTATATATGCAGGATTACCTAGAAGAATCTGTAGGAACTAATACAAGACGGGCAATTTTATATCAGGTGGGTTTACTGGTTATTATGCGAAGAAAATGACATATAAGCATATCACTAGTGAACGATTTAAGGTGACTTATATTTGAGTGATGCAATACAGCAATATGTAAAAGGAATATCAGAAACTGGAATGCAGTCCAAGTACGGGTTTGATGGCCAAATTAACGCTTGTTGGTTACACAAAATCACAAAAGTAGAGATTGAACTAATCCGCTCGGCTGGATTTCTTGTCTCAGTCATTCATGGAAGGTACGGAACACCAAAGAAATTAGAATCAAAGTCACCTTGTGCACTCAGTCTTGAGTTTGTTGATCTTGTAAAGCATCTTTACCTTTACACAGTAGTTAATGTGAGAATGTGTTGGGTTATATGCAGACATGATGTGATTGCTCAGATATGTTACGCAAGAAGACTGGCACAGAGGCTATATCCAGTCGCTAGAATGGTGGATCTTCATGGAGGTCATCTTGTAAGCCACGAGAGAACAGAAGAGGTACTTCTGTCTTATTTAGCTAGGTCTTAACTTCTCTGTCTCTCTTGCGTCTGATGAATGTAAGACTTAATAACTAAAGTCTTTGTCGCTCTTTAATCTCATCCAACCTGCAGTAAATGTTAATGAATGTCATACTCAGATTACTGTAACTTAACAGGAACAATATAAGACCGAAAGAGAATCAGACTATTCTGAAAATAAGAATAAGTTGACTATGAATATGATGAACTGATTTAATCGTATATGGAGAAACGTTTTAAAGGCAAACCTATTTGGAAAAACACTTGACTGCTGTAGCAACTGATCGAACATTGTAAGCGATTATACCGTTACTTATATCTCATTTTTACTTATGATAGAAGAAAACTATAAAGACTTACAGGCTTTGAAGTCTTTAAGGAACAACATTGCTACAATGTGGAAGAGGGATCACATTTTCCTTACTCATGTTGGTATTCTCAGAACCTCGAATAACATACCTTCTGGTCAATCAATTTCAGGTTAATAAAGCTCTGCTCGAGTTAATCAAGGCGTCAGAAATGAAGAAAATATCAACTGATTGGACTAACCTCACCATGGAAACACCTGGTATAGAAATACCCAATTTCCATTCTTTTAGACCATTCTTCTTCTTTGAAGATCGTTCTGAGACTAACATCAACATTCCGTTATTTGCTTGCTCTTCGAATTATTAGGTTATTTCAAGAGGAGACTAACATTGATTAGAAGCTCAACGGAAGGCAAGAATGTCGCCTCTCCTGCACATTTCATAGCGGAAAAGTTCCATGGCTTTCTACTTTTCCTCTTCGGGCTTCTGGTTTTGGCATTTGAGTATTCAAGAAGAGCTTTCAGGGCTGTAAACCCCGTCAAAGTTGGACCTTCTCTAACATAACAACAACCCTTCACATATCAATTTGTCGACCAAGTAAGCTCCTCACTGCTTAATTATATCAAAGATAGAACATTAACAACTAGATCTATCACAATCTGACGTCGTTCGACAGATATTTTCATACAAGCAATGAGCCAGTTCTTCAATGATCAAGCTGATGAGACATAAGGGCTTAAAGATATTATTGCTGCAAATAGAGGCTAAGAGAAGGAGACAGTGCTTTTACATGGATAGGTGATACAAACTGTTGATATATACACGTGTAGAGGATCATTACAACGTCACACTCCATGTCAAACATTTGTTCTACGAACATAATATGTAAAGATAAGACATCGAAATCTCAAATATAGACTCGTATGTTTTTGTGTACCTATGGAACATATATAACTGTTTTGTCTAGCCTAAAATCAAGAATTACAAGTCATATACAACTTGGAAAACAAACATTCCAGATTCCATGAATCTTTCAACATGTTTTTAATGTATCAAAGACATTCATGAAGGATAGCTTCTAGTTACGAAACAATATTTATTACAAGATCATGAACAAGCGAGCTAATTCAGAAACAAACACAGAATTATAAGAAAGAGATGAGAAGAGGACATGCCTGGAGCCTGGTACAGTGGTACTGCTTCTGTCTGAAACCACAGCTTAAAGCTTTTCTTTGGGTGAATGTCTGAATGATGTTATGTAGCTGAATTGTTTAATCTTCAGAATTAGAGATAGAGAAGAGATAGCGAAATGAGTAGACGAGATTCTAGTTTAGGCTCAAAGTAATATTCCTTCATGCAAGATATACTCTCCGAATATACCCTTCTCATACCTTTGTTTCCGGAAAAGGACATTCTCGTCAATTCGTCTCGCTATGAAAAGTCTTGGCCCTTGGGCTTCAAAAAATGAGGCCCGTTTTGTAGCCCACTCAAATTCTGCTTCTCTGCTTAAGGTTTTCCCCAAAACCTCCATTGACGCAGGAAGGAAGGAAGGAGCAAATATGGCTGCCACTGTTCCTGCAACTACTCGTTCTGATCAAACATGGGATTTTAGTTGGTATGTTCTGTAAATTCTCTTACTTTGCTTCTCTGATTTGGGAAAATTTCGATTCTTCTCTCTAATGATTCAGCTCTTTGTTTCAATTGTTCGTAACGTGTTTGTTCTGAATCTGAAATTAGAACATACGGATTCGATAATAAAAATCTTGGGTCTGATACATTTGAAGGAATAGACTCGAAAGTCTCGATCTTTGCCCACATAAACCAGGAATACGACCTAGTTAGTTCCATTGCTCAGCTCAATTAGGTTAATTTGAACTTCTAAGCATCCTTTGTAGTGCTTGGCTTAGTGTTGGACAACGATATTGAGGATTACACTGTTATAGACTTTAATAAATTTGGTATCTTTTCAATGAGAGTTGTTAGAGATTGATGTAACAGAGCTTTTGGTAATGTGCAGTAATTTGGATGTGAGTTTTGAATCAGAAGAACATGCTTTGATTGCTTATACATCATTGGCTGTTGATAAAGAGGTTTGAAATTTCTCAATTCACTTCCAACATATGAATACAATCTAATTTCCAACAAGCTTTTCACTGATGTTAGAGTTTCTTCTGTTGTGAACATTAATGCAGTTGCAGCCTGATAAGGTGAGAAGAGTTATGTCAGTATCAAACAACAAGCTTTCTGTGTGAGTTTCTTCAAGTCCTTCTTCGTCGTTGAATCACTTATCGATTTGAAACTGGCTTTAGTTAGACATCTCTTGTCCATAGAACCTTTTAGCTTACTTCTTACACTAGTTTTGATCTTTTCTCACTGGATAATTTTACAGGCACTTTGAAGCAATAGAGGCAAGGCTGCTTCGCGCTTCGTTCTCTGCATTTGTAGACGTTCTTACACTGGCCACAAGAACAATTCAAGAATTTGGTCAAAAGTAAAACACCAATATGAAGAGAAAAAAGCTTGATTCTTTCTCATTACTCTTCAAGAACTCAAAATTACATTGTGTTTTGGTGTTTCTTCTTCGAGCTCAAATCATCTTGGGGTTTTCACAGATTTATTCAAACAATGTACTCCCAAGATTATTATTGGGAGTATTATTATGTAGTGCGAACTCGATTTGAGAAGTGAAAAAAAGATGGTTACATTTAAAGCTTTTGATTTGACTACGTTTTCTTTGTTTCATTTACTAAGTAAATTATCACTTAGTGGAGACTCTCATTATCTCTTAATCATCTTCAACATCAAATGTATCTATCATCGTAACATATAACACGTGCATCATCTAATGCGATAATACACAAAAACTCAATTCATTTAATATCGATTGTGAATTTTTAGCAATATGATCTTATCAACTTTCATGCATTGACTTTGACTAGAGGAAGTAGAAAAAAATAATCGTCATCATCATTAAAGAAGCAACTAACCTACACACAATTCAGCCCCCGTGATCATATATACTTAATTAAAGTCACACGGTAATTAATTAAGATTAACATTTAATGATTTCTAATACGCTTTGGGACTCGTAACTCCCATTACATTGCAATCCCTATGAACATTCATCTTTGTTTTTACAGAGACTATATATGAGTTCGTCAAAACATTCCTCTGTTTTTAACTATTCTGCTCTGTTTCTATCACTGTTTCTTCAACAAATGGATCAGAACTCTCTTCATCATCTCGATTCTCCAAAAATCGAAAACGAGTATGAACCAGATTCGTTATACGACATGTTAGATAAGTAAGTTGGAAACCCTTTGATACTTTTTCTTGCTAAACAAGTTATCTCTCTTTTCTTTACTGTTTTTTCTCATTCGTTTTTGGTCTACAGGTTGCCTCCGCTTGATTCTCTCCTAGATATGGAAGATTTGAAACCAAATGCAGGGTTGCACTTTCAGTTCCATTACAATAGCTTTGAAGATTTCTTCGAAAACATTGAAGTGGATAACACAATTCCATCTGATATTCACTTGTTGACACAAGAGCCCTACTTCTCAAGTGACTCCTCTTCCTCTTCACCATTGGCTATCCAAAACGACGGTCTCATTTCCAACGTGAAAGTTGAAAAGGTAACAGTTAAGAAGAAGAGGAACCTTAAGAAAAAGAGGCAAGACAAATTGGAGATGTCTGAGATCAAACAATTTTTCGATAGGCCGATCATGAAAGCGGCTAAAGAACTGAACGTGGGACTCACTGTGTTGAAGAAGCGATGCAGGGAATTAGGAATTTACCGGTGGCCTCACCGGAAGCTCAAGAGTCTAAACTCTCTTATAAAGAATCTCAAGGTGCAACAACATTAATTTATTAATAGCATTTGCTTGTGATTCACGAGTAGCGTTTTAGGTTTTATTATATTACGTTCTTGATTTCGAAAGGTTAATAGTTTGTTCATGTTTTTGGTGATAGAATGTTGGAATGGAAGAGGAAGTGAAGAACTTGGAGGAACATAGGTTTCTTATTGAACAAGAACCTGATGCAGAACTCAGTGATGGAACCAAGAAGCTAAGGCAAGCTTGTTTCAAAGCCAATTATAAGAGAAGAAAATCACTTGGTGATGATTATTATTGATTTCATTTTCTTTTAGACTGATGTTTTTTTTTAATCTTGTTGACCCAATTGGTCAATCTAGATTATCTAGGGAATGTTTCTTTAGGTTTTCCTCATTGAACTTGTTTATCAATTATTTTTGATGAATGGAATTAGTAATGATGAGTTGAATAAAGTTATAAATTTGCATAAAATTGAATTTCACAAACGCATTAATAGAATGATTGTATTAAAGTGTGTACTCTATAATTGAACTGCCATTTTTTAACAACTTCGACAAAATTTACACAAGCTAGCGAAGTCAAATATAGACAAAGATATATTATAAAAACCCTGTTTCATTTTTGTTACTCTTTTCACATCAGTGATAATGTTTGGCTGATTTTCTTGTTCATATTATTACTTTAAACAAATTATCTCTGCATCTTTTTTAACAAAAATCCGTGTATCAATACAATTTTAGTAGCAACTTATAAAAAGAAAACGCATGGAAGATAAAATAAAAAACAATTTTTTTGTGCAACCATGAAATCCCTAATTGTCATTGTAAATTATAATATAAAGTGTTTCCTTGACAGATTGTATAAAATAAAGTATACACAATAGAAGACTAATTAGTATATATCGTCAAACTATATATATTAAAGAGATTCGATATTTAAACAATGGAAGAGTTTGTTCTTTCCAGATTCTCTTGCTTACGCTTCCATGGAATCACTTGCTTAAACCCTTCGTAAACCCTTGCCTGCATTTTTAACTATGGAATAATTGTGTTACACTATTACTTCCTTCACGTACCCAAAAAAAAGTATATTATACACAAAATTTAATCGCTTATTATAAAAATGTTGACAATAATTTTTCTTTTTGTTGTTGCAAAAAAATTAACATTCCAATGAAAAGGTTAATCTTCATAATCCGGAAACATCCAATAAAATGTGATCATTACTTAATCATCAAGTTAAACCAAAAATTAAAAAAAAGTGTTAGAAATTTAGGAAAAAGTATGAAACTTTTGATAAAAACTTACCCAAAAATCTGACTTTGTTGTATGAGAGAGATTAAAAAAGCTTCCTTTCTTTATAATCCTATAAAGTTTCACTTTTGCGTCTCCGGCGAAGTTACCAACTCCTCCTCCACCGGCCCAATCCCGCCGGCAATCATAACCGTCATCTCTAAAACGTGAAAAGTCGAAAATACCCTCAGACACCTCTTTACAATTCCCAAAACTTCCCCATCTACTAGACCCACCAACCAATCTCTCTTCTTTCTCCGGCGCCGGCGCCGGAACTCCTCTCAACTTCCTAATAACAGCCGCTGATCTCGGAAGCGACAGTGAACGACGACGTAAATCGTAAGGACCATCAAGAACAGTAGTCGGAGAAGGCTCATTCACCGTCGTTGATTCTCCGGGTAAAACTAACCTCGGAGGAAGCTCAAGACTTCTCACGACACCTTTCTGATTCAACCTCGCCGGTTTTTTAACACGACGAGGCTTTCCCGGAGCTTCTTCCCAAAGAAAAGGAACAGATCCAGCGATGTTAACCGGAGGTGTAGCTAATCCCGGAGTAGTTTCATATGCAATGTTATTCATTGGATATGAAAACAGAGGAAGCTGCTTACGTGTAGAAGAACAGAACCGATCTTGATGATCATTAACAAAAACCATTTTTTTTCGTTTTCTTGGAGATGAGTTAATGAAGACCTAATAATGTTTTTTTTGACGTTATATGAAATGGGTTTGGGTTAAATAGGAGAGAAAAATTAAAGAAAGCTTTATAGGAATTGGATTCATTTGAACGAGAAAAAGGAAAAGTTAAGGACGATGTATAGTGGGAGGAGAGGTTAGAGAAGACATGAAGGAGAAGAAAAGATAATAAATTAATGAATTGAATTGAAAATTTTGAATTTAATAAAATAAATGAAACGTACGCTCTTCTTTTGTGCTTCTTTGTTCACGAGCTATGGCATTTTGTTTGTTTATTATTGAAAACGACTTGTTAATTAAGTACCTTCACTATCAAAAATTCGTGGATGAATGATAGATCCAATAAATATCTAATCAATTTGTTATGCCAATTTCAGTTGTTTTTGTACGTAAACTATAGTATGAAACGTTACACGTGAGAAAATTTCATTGTTATCACTTAGAAGACACATGTTTTGTTAGTTTGTTTTAGGCAGTGTAAATCTTGTAAGATAATGTATAGAATTAGTGTTTGTAAAAAGAAAAAAACAGAAAAATATTGTTGGTAAGAAATAATAAAGGTAATCACGATGGACGTTGAGGGGACGTGTTGTTGATGGACGTTACGGTCAATTTGGTTTAGGGTTTGAAAAAGTCAAAGGCAGCTCTTTGTGTTGTGTGCTCTCTCTATCCCTCGATCCCGCTTTGTCGTTGCATGAGTTATGTTGCGGCGACTTTTGTGTAGAAACGAAATGCGAAGATTAGGAGAATAATCATGCGATACTTTGTTGTATACTACTATTAAGTATAGTTTATCTGTATATATGTAACATGTTGAAACTGCATGTATTGTTGGAATATATCCCAAAGATCACTTACTTTGTTTATATTACATTGATTATTCATTAGGATTTAGGTCAAACAACAACAAATATTTCAAGAAAATAAACGAAGCAAAAAGTGCTTTTAACCGTATGAAATCTCTCTCCACGTACACCGCAAGTTTTGAAATATCTTTTTTACAAAGTTATACTGAGTCATAAATTTTTACCGCAAATGACAACGAATTTTACACTAACTAAGTAAAAGATTGATAGTTCCATTTTTCTTCCTACCATCTAGTACTTTAAAATTAATCAGCTAACTTGGAAATTTATGATGATTATAAGTTGGTTGCTCATTATTATAACTATCACAGTCAAGTAGAATGACTCTGGATTGATTACAGGCAGTCCAATTCATATTACAATCATGATTACAAGCCCTACAATTTCTATATATGTATATGAATCCGTAAAGTGAAAATGATAGGAGTCTCATTGTTTAGTGGAATTTCCTTTTTCGCATTTGGGGTTTTATTTGCACACGGATTATATACTTAAGCTTTGGTATATGTCAAAATTTTGAATAGAAAGCCATATAAAAAAATGTGTTACTTATATGTTATGGTTAAATCTTATTCTAATTAGTTAATTAATATCAGAAAAGTATTTTAAAAAAAGTAAGTCACGTTCGTAAGATGAGAATTGAGGAGTGCTTTTGAATTTAACATGTTAGGTTATTCGAATTGAGAGACCACTGACATTAGTGAAATGTTACTTTCTTCTTTCACGTTTGATAGTATAAGATAGTACTTAATATATAAAATGTGAAAATTATATGCCATCCATCAAGAAATAAAAGAAGAATTTAAAGGGGGAGTTATAAAGATAACCATAACGAAGGCCTCTTATTTTTGGCACTTGTCTGCCTTTTAGTTTTTATCATAAAGCAATTCGATATTGCGCTTACGAAACGTGAAGTGTTAGAATGAAATTTGTATTTGTGGAGAAAAATATTTCTCAAATTTTCAACATTTTCTTAAATTCATTTTGCTTTTTTTTTTTTGATAAATTAAATTAGAAAGTTATGCACTAAAAGGTTCTATGATCTTATTTCAAGATACCACTTCTCTTTTGTTGATTTCATCAAAACTTCTGGTTAGAAATCCAATCCTCCCAACCCTATCACCTCTTGGAGACCTCTAGTTTCTTCAGAAGAAGACTTCATCTATATATCTATGAAACCACATTTTAAGTTCATCTAAACACCAAATCACCTTTATAATTTAGATCCAAGTTAAACTAAATCCCTATTTGATCGTAAAATTTTTATCAAGTACAATCCTCATTTTTTTTTTTCTCGAAGACCATCTTGACCATATTGTTTGCCTTAAGAACGTCACCATGTTATTTACCTTATAGGAACGTCACCCTACATTCAAAAGTGACTTTTGAAAAGTCTACAAGAAGAAGCCAAACCCGACACAATGAAAAATTGAGATAAATTTGACTCTAGCGGGCGAGCCCGCCTACTCGTGCTCACTAAAAAGCTAGCAATAACTGTACAAACAAAACCCATAAAATCTAATCGTATGCTAAATCCTAAGAATCTATATTATACAAACAATATAAAAATATTAACATAACATATACTTATTATGGATATGATATTACTTAAAATAATTTCTAATTGATTATAAAGAAAAAACAAACTTTCTAAGTATTATGAATTTATGATATACAAATAACAATCTCTTTCCTCTTTTGGTATGACATTATATTTTAATTGGAGGAGATAACTCAAGACGGCAACTACAAAACATTGTGGATTGAATGTTTGAAGCTTCCACAAAGAGGCAAAGCAAAAACACATAGAAATGCTTTTTACTATCACTTCCAAAAGCTACTTTTTTACTATCAACTTCCAAAAGCTACTTTTTACTATCAACTTCCAAAAGAGATAGACACATCCAATTTAAGCATCCTTACCTTGCATTCTCTTTATAATACTCATGTGGTCCTTTATATAAGGATGGGGATTTCTAATCAAGCTGCTAACCAACACCAAACCGAAATTTCGATAGTTCAATAATCTGATTGAGCTATTAACTAAGATTTCAGGAGTTTAAATATGACCACTGGTCCCCTATATATAAGTAAAATCTATATACAAAAGCTAATATCTCTCATTTACTTCAATAATAGCTGAAGAGGAAGTAAATAATTTACACATTTTGTAGCTTCTCATACTCGTAGCTCCATGTCGGCCCGTCGTTTCAAATGTATCATTCCCTCACGAGCTAATGTCCCTTCAAGATCACCTATGCATCGGGATATCCTAACCTCAAGACCTCTTTGCACTTCCTGAAACAGACTTTTGATGTTTTCTGCAAAACGTTCTGGATCAAAGCTGCTACTAGAAGAGGAGGATTCAGTTGTGATTAGGTCTACTAGAAACTCAACAAAGCCAGAAGCGATCTTGGATTGGATTTCCATCAGTTTTTGTCCTGTTGCCACTATGTATCTTTGCAGCTGAAATGTCTCATCTAAGAAATGCTCTAGTGATGTTTTGGCTTCCCCATTTGCTCTGTTTTTTCCGCTAATCTTCTGCGGATCATTCACATGCTGCTATACATAATGGTTAACCGAAAGAGAATCAGTTTATGTTAACAGAGATAGTAATGTAATTGGTATGAGAAAATGATTGCTTACCATTCTTTTGCACAAATCATCAATCTTCTCTTGTAGTGATTGATACCTAGTAACTTGTTTGTTGAGCAATGTAATGAGCAATAACAAAGCCCTTTTTCCGGTATCACTGCTGTTTTTTTCAGTCTCTTGGCTCTCCGGTTTACCAATATATCTTTCAAGCATCATCAGTTGTTGTTTCAGCCTTTTGATCTTGTATGAAACTCCAAGAGCATGAAGATCCATTCTCCAAGGTGGATTGCTTGTGCTTGATATTAGGCTCTTACTCTCCTTACTATTCGCTTTTTCTCTTTTGGTACACTCATTCTCTGGTAAGAGTCTTTCGTTTTCAGATCCTTCTTCAGCATCAGATTGAGCAGCTTTCAAAGTCAAATGTCTCAATTCATCAGGAGAGTATGATTCCCTTCCTTTCTCGGTAGCATTTACCTGAGAAACATCCCTTGAATCAAATTCTCTTTCTTGCTCTCCTCGTGCTTCTGTTTTTGTGTTCTTTCTTCTACAACTCATATTGTTCTTGTGGGGAACCAAGCTTTTTGGCTGAGTCTTGAAATCTTGATTCTTCAGGGAAACCGACTCCTCCCCTCTTCGATTTACCATGCCTTCTAACTGTGTGTTGTCATGTCTCAACTGTAACATTTCTTGGCTCAGTCCTTCAATACAAGATCGCAACCGCTTTGATTCTAACTCAGAGTTCATCAGATGCAAACACAGAGTTTCAACCTTTTCATCTTTTAGTTTCATATGCTCAGTAAAATCCCCTATCTCTATCTCTTGCTTGTTCCCTATCACTCTAATACAAAGTTCTTCCTCCCCAAAAACCAAATTCTCACGCTTCTTTGCATTTCCATCGACTCCTTCAAAATGTACCAATGGAGATTTAGAATCAATTCAAATTTCAAACAGAAACTAAAAATGAAGCTTGAATCTTTTCGAGGACTTACCTAGTTCACTGAGATCACCAATAGAGTAGGGGACGACATCAGGATCTTTATTCCAATCCAGATGTTCAATGTGAGTAATGGAACCTACACTGTTGGTTTTAGGCTTACTTGTGGCTTCAAAAGCAAACATGCTTCTTAGTGACCGTCTCTCGTGTTTTCTTGACTTTGGATTCATTTTCCATTTCTTTGCTTCTTCTTCATCTTGCTTTTTCTTTGCCTCCTTAAGCAATGTCATCTGCTTCTCCGTCATGTCCAGTTTTGACTTTTTCATCATCACAGCCAAGATTCGATCTTTCTGTTCCAAATCTTTCCGCATCTTATTGATTTCTAATGACAAGTCTTCAAGTTCATGTCCTTTAGCCTCAATTTGCTTATTTGCACGACTCAGTTCAGCTTCAAGTTGTCTCTGGCTAGAAGCAAGCTCAAGGAATGTCTTCTTTTGCCTCCACAGCTCAGAAGAATGTTCTTGCACATCTCTCTCTTGTGTTTCCCTTAAATCTTGAACTTCCTTTTCTGCTTTCACTAGCCTTTCCTCTAACAATTCGCATTTACGCTTCTCTTCTTCTATTGCCTTATCTTTAGATTCCAATAAACCTTCCTTTTCCTTTAATCTTTCTTGCAATTCCAGTAAGCTATGTCTCTTCCTCTTCTCTATATTCCTTAGTTCCTTCATCAGAGCTTCAATCTGCAGCCTTAATCCATACCTCTCCCTTAACCAATTCTGTTTCTGAGACGCGATTATGCTAACTACCTTCTCGTTAGCTTTTGCATCATCATTTCTCACTTTCTTCAACTCTGTAATTTCACAATTGGCATCCTCAAGCCTCTGAAGAAGCTTACCACTCTCCTCATCAAAGATTCTCCTAATCAGTAAACCAAATAGCATCATTTCGTTTCTCATCTCACACTGTTTCTCATCTCTTATGGACATGGTGGTTGCTCTTACAAAAAAAAACAAAGGGCAACAACACAATCAATCTTAGCAGAGATGACTAAATCTGAATCTCAAGAAGCGTTTTGCCTACTATCATCCATCTGATAGGAAAACCAAAAATCAAAGTGAAATAGAAAGCAAAGAATCAGCAAAACATCCAAGGCAAAAGCCAAAATGGTTCAAGATGGTACCAAAAAAAAAAAAAAAAAACAGAGGATGCCTGAGATCTTAAGCAAGCATTAAAAAAAGGTTGAGTGAAATTGCAAGTCTAAGCACAAGAAAACTGCAAAGTACATGTGGTATAGCATGTTATATTGTTGAGTGGGAGTTACATGAGCTTTTTATTTTTCCAGATGGAAATGGCAGAGAGGAATAAAGTTTGGTGAATAAAAGAAAGATCTGACACACATGTAAAAACACATTGAAAGAATCATGTAAGAGATCATCATCCTTACAGGTAGATAAAGCAAGAAATGTATGCTTCTCCTGGTTTTATGTTAACACAAAGGCCCCTTAACACGTCCCCACTTGCTCTTACTTTTTCATTCCAATAATCGCTTCATTTTTGTTTATCTCCAATTCATTTTTCTACCCATTGTTTGTTACTGAGAACAAGATCAAACTAATAATTGTCAACAAAAGCCATCAAACAAACAATAACTTAACTAGGTTTTAAAGTAAAATCCAATCTTTATTACTGAGAAATACATAATCAAATTACCACTAATGTTATAGTTTTGAATTGAAAACATAAAAAAGGAAACTTTTTAAACTCAAAAGGTAAAAGGTTACACAGCAATATGAAAAGAGTTTTTATCTTTCCCATTTGGGTAAAAACTGTATCAACGACATAAATACTCTTCATCAAGCTGTTATGAAGTGATCGATGATTTGGATATGAAAGAAATTGAAACCACAGAAATGATTAGAGATATTCAAAGTGGACCATGTAAATTCAATCATTCCATTTCACTATCGACATTAACTAACACCTTTACATTTTTGTTGTAATTTTACATAAGAAATCCTGAATTTTCTTTTGTTGTTGTAACAAAAAGACTTCTTCTTTGAGTCATTATTACAAACAACTTGAGAACTATATCATTCCATTGCTGAAAAAACAAATCACCCATCACTCATTCTAAATTCTAAACTTTTTACCCCAATCAAACAGTGAAAATCAAAGAAGATTCAGTATATTATAACAGAGACAAATCAAGCAGCTGGGTCAGTGTTTAAACAATTTGAAAATTTATATAGAAGAAGAAAAGGATAACAAAACTGAAGTACCTCTGTAAGTAAAGTGTTGAATTGGTGAGGAAGAAAGGCATAGTTTAGTATAAAAGGTCATCATGACAACTATGCAAATACAAAAGCTTCTCTCTTTCTTGGGATCTTACTTCAAGAACCAATCAAGCTTTTTTTTTGTTTCGAAATCTGTAAAGCTGGGAACTTTTTTATGTAATTGCCAGAGTACCATTCTTTTTTTTAATAACTAGATGAACAGAGAAGACGGCAACTAGAGTTCGAATTCCTCCCACCGGTCGTGGATAATGGGCTACTGATCCGGCCCATTAATAGCCCAATGAAATTATCTTCACTTTTCCAATGGCCTTTGCTTTCTACTACTGTTTTGTTTTTGTTGATAACTTGACTCGTCTGAAAGTTTCTAACTACCACTCTCAAAATGATCAGGCGAGGTTAACGGTTAACCACAAAAAATATACGATCGGATTACACAAAAGAGCTTTTGATATGAATGCCAATGTAGATAAAAAAAGTCTTCGTCAACTTATGATTTGAAAATGATCATGATTAGTACTACACTACTACTTAACTAGTCTTAGTAGTGTAGTTTAGGCCCAGTGAGAAATGTACATTATATTGATGATATAATACAAGCAAGAGAGCAAGTCATCAATGATATGATTACTTTCATTATATATGATCTCTAGACTTGAGATGGTCGCTGAACTGTTCAAAGCTTTGGCTAGCAAAACCGTCTCTCCATGATTGGCAAACACACACACACTCTAGTCTTCTTCCATTGCATCTGAGGGGGAAGGAAAAAAAATTAAACTAGTTCATATATAAGAAGAAGAAAAAAACACAGATTTGCTGGTTAATTAATATTACAAGTACACACAAACAAAAATTAAACACCCCATGCACCTTTGAGAAAATTAAACTAGTTCTCTTGATGGGTCCTGCTCGTATATGAAGCAAATATTCAGTAAACATTATTCGTTAACTTGAATTAAATCTCGTCATCAAAAATAAGGCAAGCAATGCTTAATTAGATTTGTCTATTTTGAATAAGATCTAAACTGAAGAAACATTGTACTTCTAAACTACATAAATGTAAACACAGAAATATCATAATCTAGTACCAGAATTTCAAGTTTTACAAATCAGAAATTACCATCAGTAGAAAATTGAATCCAAGGGGTATTAGCAATGGTATCTGATATCTCTATATCTTTGACCGAGGAGGCACGTGCGCAGCATCTTTTGATTCATAACGTTTCTCTGGTCGAAGATTTCGGTGTTGCACGTGCGACCCTGTCCTCCTTATTATCTTAATCTCTCATCTTTTGTCTTAATCTCCTTAACTAAACCTTCTCTTTAATTCTTTTTGTTCCTCCCCAAAAATATTGCTTCTTAAAATATTTGCACTTTAACCTTTGTCCCTCTTTTTAAAATCTTTAGGATGTTTTGGTTGTATTAGGCAAACTAGTAGGGGCAAAGACCCAAATTAGCAGTGAAACAATGTAATTTTTAAAAATGGTGGACGTTTGATTGTTTGATTTGTACAACTTTTCGTACAGAAATTACGAAGATTTTATTGAACCGATCGGTTAAGGTATCTCATTGAACAATTTAAAAATTTTTGATTTAGAGAAATCTCATTCTTACAAAATGTTTACATAATGCAGCGTATCGTTAAGTGAATTAGTTTTCGGCTAATATATTCATTTTAAATGATTTTGATTGAATTTTCTATAATTATGTTACCAATCCTTTTATTTGTGTACTTTTAAATTTTGAGATTACTATCTGATGCTGAAATTATTTGACATAAATCGAATGTCAGGTTTACAATCACTAATTAAAAAAGTAATTAAACTGAAATTATCTGATGCTGAAATTATTTTGATGCTGAACACTTTCCTAGTTTCCTTTGACCCACCTTCTCTATAAACTCTCTTCGCTAGGCATTTTGCACACTCCAAACATCTCTCACATATCCAAAAAAAAGAAAAAACATCGTTCTGTAGACGTTTTTTAATTTCTTTCTTTAGCTTCTTATTATTATTATACGTTCCAATCCTATCGAAATAGAATACGTTCGAATTCGATGGTTGTATTTAATTTGTCAATGTTCAGGTTTTGGAAGAGGCCATCACCCAATGTAGGGCCGGGAGATCTTGAGATTGGTCTCGGCGGCGGTTACTCATCATCCCTCGCCGATGATGATGTTGTAATTCCACACCCTCCGGTAGCTGAAGATGTTCCAAGCGAGTTGGAAGCCGGTATTGACCCTGAAGCTGCACTTGAGAATATTGCACCACACGATTTGGAGGCCGGTCACGTTACTACCCATCGCTGGAGGAGGGTGGTGAGCTATTATATATACTTTTACTCACACGTTGAATGATACCGTTTATCTCACATGTCTCATTTACTTGGTCTTTCACAGAGGACGTTGAAGAGAGCATCAGTGGCATTTTATCAAGTGGTAATTTGCCAGATGTTGAGGAGGAACAGAACAGGAACCGTACCTGACCAAGCAGTAAGCATATTAGTTTTCACAGTTTAGTAGATATAAATAAAGATCTGTTTTTGACTACGGACTTTTCTCTAATCTTTTTGATTTTCCTTGTAATAAAGCTTGTACATGATGATCACCAAGAAACAGAACAATCATCAAATGGTATATATTACTATTTTTTTTGTTTCTCTTATCGTAATTTCCTTGTTTCCTCCGTTTTTACCGGATTTTTTTACTAAACCCGTTACTCAAACCGAACTAAACCGAAAGATCTTAAAACGTTTTTTCTTTCTGGGTTTTGTTTGCACAGAAGCTTCAACATCCGGAGGGTTTGGGATTGGAGTGGAAGAACTCGTTCAACTAGTCAAAGAACGTAGCCTTGAAGCTTTGAATCGATATAATGGGGTAAGTACTTGTGATTAACAATATCTTCTTATGATTTTGAAGATTTAATCGCTGATTTACCATTTTGAACGATGATGATGATTCATAGGTTCATGGGTTATCAAATTTGTTGAAGACTGACTTGAAAGTGGGCATAGATCGTCGCGATGATGAGATACTACTTCGCAGGAACGCATATGGGTCAAACACTTATCCTTGCAAAAAGGGAAAGACTTTCTGGGTATGACCAAAGTTTGTTTACTTGTTAAATTTGTTTTTCGAATTTTATCAAAGCTTTTCAATTTTTGTTCCATTGGTTGTTGTTGTAGTACTTTCTCTGGAGAGCTAGCCAGTTTTCTCATTTGCTGGTTATCATGTTTGCTGCTGTATTCTTTTCGCTGCTGCGAATTAAAACAAAGGTGAGTTATTTTCCTCTCTACAAGATGATCTAATCACCTTTCCTTGTACATTAGTATGTTGTTCTCCACGCTCTAACTGTCTCGTTGGGTTTCTTGTCTCCTAGAGAGACTGGTTATAATACTGTTGCTTTGGTGTAGATTCATCGTTTACTTTATCCATATATCATGCCACATGATTCATGTGGCTCTCTTGCATTTTGTCTGGGGGATTCTTTTAGATTTGTGCTCTCCTCAAATTTTCTGTATCTTACGTACATGAAACTTTCAGGGTATACTTGATGGATGGTATATAGAAGCTTGCATCGTTTTGGTCACTGTTTTTCACATCATTGCGATAGGTATCGTAGTACAATCTTTCATGCTTGAGTTGCTGTTGTCTTCATACTTTCAGAAGAGATTATATGGAAACAATCATGTTTGTTTTATTTGTCTCCTATTTTGGCAGCTGTCGCTGAGTACAAGCAATCTTGTCGGTTTATAAAGTTGACTGAGGAGAAGAGAACCGTATATCTAGAGGTTTGTTCATGCAGACGGTTTTCTTCGTCCCTTGTGTGGGGTGTTGCACAATACTGAACTTTTTTGGTTGCAGGTTATCAGAGGTGGCAGAAGAGTCAGGGTTTCTATATATGATATTGTTGTGGGCGATATTGTACCCCTCAAGAACGGTTGTCAGGTACGCATTACAACTTTTAACAGAAATCTTTTTTGGCTTGAGCTTCACAATTTGTGTGAATTTTGATCAATGCTGCAGGTACCAGCAGATGGTGTCCTGTTTGTTGCAAACTCATTGAAAGTTGCCGAGCAAGAAGTAACTGCCTCAGACGAAATTGTATGATGTAACCCCTGTTGATGAGCTGTATCATTTACCTCCCCTGTATTTCTAATCTCTCTTTTCAATTAGCAGGTTCAAAAAGATCTTCAAACAAATCCGTTTCTGTTATCTGGTTCAAAACTGATAGAAGGCATAGGTACAATGCTGGTAAGCTCTCGAGCCACGTCTCATAGCTTTGTTTTAAGCTTGACACATCACACATCCATCTCCTAGATGGTATTATAGCTACTTTTATTAAAGATGAGGCTATCTTGAAAGGGATATGTCACGTTAACAAACACTGTAACTATAATAGACTCTTCACAACAAAAATAAATCATTGGAAGCTTTTCCGTGTTTCTGCAAACAGCTTCTCTTTCTTTACCTCAATGCTGACTCTTCTTCTATTGCCATAAAATGAGATAAGCAAAACATTGAAGTTTCTGTTTTCTATCAGGGATAAAGTAAAATTGAGATAAAAGAAGAATTAATCTAGAAAAGTTTTTTTTTTATGCGAGCCGATATTTCTGTGCGGAAATTTCTTTCTTATCAATTAGAAGATTAGCTTCGGGGATTTCTGTCTCTGTACATTGTTCTTGATCTTCTAATTCACTTAATTCTTTCCCCGTCTTTTAAAGGTTACAAGTGTTGGAATGAACACTGAATGGGGGTTGAAGATGGAGGTTTCACAGAAGACTGATGAAGAAAAGCCTTTTCAGGTCCGTTTTATTGGATTCTAAGTCCTTGCTACCTATGATAGTATGCTCATATATCAACTGTAATTCGTTTTACTAGGGGTACCTGAAATGGCTTGCGATTTCTGCCAGCTGGTTTGTCGTTTTGTTTGCTTCAGTTGCCTGTAGTATTCAAGTAGGCGGGTAAGTCGGTCCTTCTTTTAAAATGTACCATTGCGCTTATTTTTTGCATTCAGATCTTCAGCTCCATCCTGGCAAGGACCTAACAACCGTTTTATTTCCAGATACTTTAGTGGTGTGACCAAAAAATCAGATGGAACTCCAATGTTTATCTACGGAATTACCACTGCCGATGAAGCAATAGAATTTGTGATCACATCCCTGAGTTTTGGGGTACGTGAATGTTGAACTTTACCTTCGTGGCTACAGTGATGATATGTGGTCTTTTCTTGTAACCTCGTCGCCAAAATATGAATTTTTCAGATTGCGACAATAGTAGTGGCAGTGCCTGTAGGACTTTCTATAGCCGTTCGCTTGAAGTAAGTCTCTTTTCCTTCTGAAAGTCTGTTTAAACAAAACACATATCAGAAAAAGCCAAGTAAATACCCAGGTTTCTTGTAAATGTGGCAAAGTAGTCTGGTAATAAGGTTGCAAACTCTATTGCTGTTCAAAGAATGGCAAAACCTTAAAGTATGCATGCTTCGTTGCAGTTCAATTTTTTTTACAGTTACTTCTGTTTGTTTCTCATCTTATCATTTTCCTTATTTCATCAGCTTTGCTAAGACAACGAAGAAAATGAGGAAAGACAAAGTTTTGGTACTACTCTACTTTTAAATTCCAAATTTTTCAAAGTCATTAGAGCATCAACAAGTGCTTAACTTCCGTAAATGTTTTTCAGGTGCAATCACCCTCTGCATTTGAAAGAATGGGATCTGTTACAACTATATTGTGTCATCAAACTGGAATTGTAACTTTGAATCAGGCAATTGTTTCCTTTTATATGCAATCAGCTCTTTCCTGCTTCCGCTTATTCTTCTTCTTGAGTACCCACTTTTTAATCATTTATTTTCTGCTAAGCAGATGTCGGTGGTTGATGTCTGGGCTGGAGGAATAAGAATGCAAGATATGGACGATGTCTCACAGTTGCCCACGTTTCTTAAAGAACTAATCATAGAAGGCATTGCCCAAAACACAAATGGCAGTGTTGTTTTTGAAACGGTAATTGTTTCATGGATCACACTGTTGACTTGGTTAGATTCCTGTAGTCTGATTGTTTTAATATGAGCTCTTCTTGGTATGTTCGTAATTAATTATAGGGAGTCACTGAACCAGAGGTTTATGGATCACCAACAGAACAAGCCATTCTTAACTTTGGGAATAAGGTTTAGTTTCTTTCTGATCTTACATTACTACTTGCTATAGTGATTAAGTTTATAATTAATGACACTTAGTTACTCGTATGTTGTAGTTGGGAATGAAATTTGATGATGCCAGGTCAGCATCATTAGTCCGTCATACTATACCATTCAACCCGAAAAAGAAATATGGAGGCGTGGCACTACAGGTAACATAACCTTGTCTACAATGTTGTTGAGAAGATATATATGTGCACACACGCACACACACAACACACATATATATATATAGTATATTTCTGTTAGAACTCCGCAATTGTTTGACTGTAATCTGCCTGCATATTTTATGCTATGTTTGATTCTTCTGTAGTTCTTTCTCACTTCGTATCATTTATTTCTAGCTTGGTACACACGCTCACGTTCATTGGAAAGGATCTGCAAAAACTATTCTGAGTTCATGCGAAGGGTATATGGATGGGGCCAACAACTCCAGAGCTATTAATGAACAGAAACGAAAGGTTTGTTTATGAACGTAGATGACTAATTCAAAAGTACACTATTATTTCTTGTTCTGTTTTTTATATAAGAGTCCATTCTTTCTTTAGTCTTTTGAAGGAACAATAGAAAATATGAGTAAGGAGGGACTGCGTTGTGCAGCACTTGCTTATCAACCCTGTGAACTGGGAAGTCTTCCAACCATTACGGAACCTCGAAACCTTGTTTTGTTGGCTATTGTTGGTATAAAGGTACATTTCCAGTTCTCATTCTAAAACTTAAGTTTGTATCAATAAGAATTAGTACCTGATTCCACTTTCTCCGAAGCTCTTTCCATTGTCATTACTTATCCAACGTTTTGAATAACATGCAGGATCCTTGCCGGCCAGGAACAAGGGATGCGATCCAACTGTGCAATTCCGGAAGTGTTAAGGTGCCATGGTTATTTTTGTTTTTGTGATTATGCTACTAGTGCCTGTATTACTATTCTTCCTCATGTATGAGAATGACACATGAGGTTTTTGAGCTTTTATTAGTAGAGAGAATTTTTCTACTCGTTCTGGATTTTTGTTCTCTGCAACTGAATTTGGCGTACTAATATTTTCGGAATTGCAAAACCGACTATTAGGCACTTTTCATATGCAGTGACACCTTTGATATTTGTTGCGGAAGACAATGTTTAAGAATTTTTTTTCTTTTCTTTGTGTCAACCCCTTTTATCGGTCTACTTTCTAAGTGGAATATGTTGACTTTCAGGTTTGCATGGTGACGGACAATGATGGTTTGACTGCACAGGCAATAGCAATTGAATGTGGGATACTAACGGATGCATCTGGCCGTAATATAAGGACAGGAGCCCAATTTCGTGAACTTTCCGATCTAGAAAGAGAGCAGATTGCCGGAGACATCTTAGTATGAATCCATTCTTCCATACTTATGGTTTTAACATATATATTCATCTGTGCACATCATGATACATTGATGAGTGGAATCATGGAATTCAGTATCAGTTGTCACACTGTGACACTTTGCTGAGTGAACTTGTTGCACACCTATATATTGATGGGAAACTAACTATGTTGCTCAGATTGCTATTATAAATTTTGTATAGGTCTGTATTAGCCGACTGGTTGAAGAACTGGATGGAGCCTAAAACTAAGAAACTACTTAATGTGAAGGTTTTTGCTCAATCTTCTCCCAACGACAACCTTCTGCTTGTCCAAGCACTGAAGAAAAGAGGCCATATAGTTGCAGCCACTGGAATGGGAATACATGATCCAAAAACACTACGCGAGGTCCGTAGTTATCTTATTAAAACTCTAAAAACTCATCGCACTATTTCAAAGAGAATATGAATTGTAAATATAGAAAGACATATTTATCATCACTACAACCTATGATTCGTGTTTTCCTTGCACAGGCTGATGTTAGCCTTGCAATGGGAGTTGGAGGGACCGCAGCAGCAAAAGAGAATTCCGATTTCATTATACTAGATGATAATTTTGCTACGATTGTCAAGGTTGGTTTATTATATGCATGGTTGAAATGGCGAACTTGGGCAGTAGCAGTTTATAGAATGCATACAAAAATGATGAGCAAACGTTGACCTTTTGGCAGTTTAAATCATTTTGATAAGATACTAGAGGCTTGTTTGGATAATGCAGTGTATCATATGGTCTCGATCTCTGTACAACAATGTCCAGAAATCTATCCTATTCCGCCTCACTGTCAGTGTATCAGCATTGGCTGTCTGTGTGGTTGAGGTTGTAGTTTATGATGCATTTCCCCTTAACGCCGTGCAGGTTCAAAATGTTATCCCTTTGTTACTTCATCATCTTGTTATCCAGCTTTTCCAAGATTGGAAACCTTTTCCCTAACCCAGTTTTTGCTTTTTCCTGATGCAGTTTCTGTTGGTTAATCTAATTATCGACATCTTAGGAGCATTAGCTTTGGCATACAGACCAAGATCTGATCACCACCTAATGGGAAAGCCACCGGTTGGTATAAGGTACAAATTCTGAATAGGATCAAGGATAAGATTTGATTATTAAGTCAATATAGAGTTGGCTTAGAAAGAGACATTAATGTATTGATGCTGAAGGTTTTGAAGAAACTGTTGGTTTTGCAATTCTTGTTAAAACACACTATCTGTTCTAGGTGAATATACACAAACTGATAGTACATATGCATGTGTACATTTTTTGTTTTTCAGAGATCCTCTTATAACCAAGACGATGTGGTCCAAGATGATAATTCAGGTATGTAGGGTAAAATCCTCGATTGATCATGTGTGGACGTTAATGTCAGATTAAGTATTTCACACCTTCATAGTTTCCAAGGAGCAAATACAATTCCTTGGTGATATTAAACTAATTAATTATTTAGATTAGAGACAAACACACTGGTTTGGAGACCTCTAATAATGCTTGTGTCATGAAATACCTTCCTCCAGGTATTTTACCTAGTGCTCTCGCTGGTACTCATAAATTCTGAGAAGCTACTGAAGCTGAAGCATGGTCAGACGGGCAATGCCGAAAAAATGATGAACACATTGATATTCAATTCCTTTGTCTTCTACCTGGTAATATCTGATTTTTTCCCACTCTTCTAATTAGAGTTCATATGTTGATCATCTCTCTATCTTTCTAAAATAACGCAGGTTTTTAATGAGTTTGAAATCCAAAGTGTAGACCAAACCTTCAAAGAAGTCCTTAGAGAGAATATGTTTCTCGTTACAATAACCTCAACTATCATATCTCAGGTAAGTCCTCTTTACAAGTGAACACAACATTTGTCTTTTCTTATATATCCCTAAACCATATATACTCTCTTTCTGTTCTTTCATATCAGATAATCGTGATCAAGTTCGCAGGCATTTTCATTGACTTGAAAAAATGGGTGACGACAAGTCTTTTGGGGTTACTCAGGTTCTGCTCATAAACATCCTCAACTACTTTCTTTAATTTTTTACTCTTCACATTTTTTCTCAATACGTAAATTTAACCTTTTTTCAGCCAAGTCGCCACTCGCTACCCTTACCCAGCCATCCAATATCATCGTAACTGAGATTTCTCTTGCCGTATGGCTCAATTCTCGTAAGAAGTAAGAACCATTCACTCCCAAAGTCTCCTAATGAATCGCATATGACTATCTTATTTTAGATCTGGCAAGTAGTTTCTCTCAACTTGCAGTTCTCATCTCAGGTCAACTTTTGAAGCATCCCTCTAGCTTTGGTCGCTTAGGAGGCTGTTGTTCTCTGCGCGGGTGTGCGTGAGAGATTAAATAATGCGGATTATTGTGCTGTGTATATAGCATACTACAGTTTATTCAGTCAATTCATTTTCCTCTTGAAGATATGTCGAGTGAAATGCGTGAAAGTCAAACATTTAAGTTCTGTATCCATTTCCCTTTCAAGCTATGTAGACTGTAATGGGTGACAGTCATATATAGTATATATAGTAAGCTCTGTTCAATCAATGCACCTCTTCGTTTTCGATTCATGAATTGTTTGTTGGATGTTCCTAAATCTTTGGATCCAGCTGATTCACCGCGATTGAGGTGGCTTTAGTTATCGGTATCCACCATTCCTTACTGCTATAGGTCGATCGAATCAATAACACTACGACAATTCGGGCTGCTTAGACAGCGGGTGCGATACTAGTTTATTCATACTCCTACTCGTACAAAAATCAAGAAAATTTCATCTCCATTCAAATTAAGAAAAAAAACAGTAAACATTCATATACCATAGCCACAATCACATTCGTGGCGGTTTTACACTACACCCGCCGCACCTGATCTTTGACTTGATATTTTTATACAACTGAGTCGGTTTTTGACTTTTGAGGTTGTGGACAGATCTAACGGCTAATAGAATTCGAGTTATCTACTTCACCTGACGCGGCAAAATCTCAACCGTCCCTTATAAAGCTCTTCGCGGTTAACATTTTCTCTCCTCTGTCTGTGTGTACTCGTGGTAAATTAGTCAGATTTCGATTTGGAACCCTAAAAAAATTCAAAAGACGATCCTCTTCTCGAAGAAACTCGATTCTTGTGGATTCGATTTCATTAAGGAATTTTGAATTGTTGCCTGTGATGGGTGGTTTGGCTATGGAGGAAATGCCTTTATCGGTGCTATTCGAGCAAGCTAGGAAAATTCATCTTGCTGCTTCAGAGTCTGGTGTTGATCAGGTGGAAGCTTCTACCTCTTTTTTATATACAGATTCGATTAGGGTGTTTATCTGAAATGGGTATTTCGAATCCGAATCGCGAGTTTTTACTGAATTGGACATTTCCGGGGATGCTTAGTTCATTCTTTTCCTTTGGTTTGTTAGGATGTTGTGAAGAAAGGATGTGAGATGTTTCAGAAGTGCGAAGATATGATCGGGAAGCTGGCGCTGTTTTCGTCTAACGAGACTAAAGAAGATATTAGCACCAACAATCTCAAATATCTTTTGGTATGCAATTGAGTCTCTGTTGTTTGGATTTTTGTAATTTGTTTGTATTCTAGTTTTGTTATTAGTTTTGGTGTGGAAAGATCTGAAAGTGAAAAACTTTAGCTTGTCCTGATGCTTCTAGTTTTAGCTACTGACTGAAATTCAAAATGGAGTCTGAGATTTTGGATTGTAACGTTTTCCATTGAACTTACTCTGTGTGGAGACCATAAGATTGTGTTGAGATCATAAGATTGTGTTGCGAGTTGACATTTCTATAAAGTGACGAGGGATTATATTGTCTTGTGATTATAGGTGCCTTATTATCTTGCGGAGTTGACAGAGAAAATCATACAGGAGGACCGGATTCAGATTGTCAAAGCCTCGTATGCTAAGTTGAAGGTTAGTTTTCTGCTGAGTGTTTACATGTTTTTGTATCCCTTTGATGCTATTGCAAGTGGGAATGAGCATTTGGTTGGATTTTTTTTGAGATTGATGTATAGTTTTGTTATTGTGTCTAGGAGTTCTTTTCGTTCTGTGAGGCAATGGAGCTTGTTCCGGATGAGGAGTTGGAGGCTTCTTCACGAGGAGGTTCTGGTGCACCTGCTGATCGAAGGGCTCTCAAGGTAGATTCAGCCCTGTTTCTTTTGTTTATGTTCTGACGAGAATGAAGTTTAAAGTTTTCGGATTTTGAAATGCGTGTTGTGTCTTCATGATTATGGTACTTTGTAGATAGCTCGGTTCAAACGTCAAAAGGCTGCAGAGGCAAAGCTTCTTGAAATTAAAGAGAGGAAGGAGCGACGTGGACGTTCCACTAAAGCATCAGCTTTGTCGACTCCGGTTGAATCTGGAGAAGATGATATTCCAGATGATGACAGCGAAGAAGAGAGAGAGGTTTGTCCCACTTTTTGTTTTGCTGCTTTCTCTAATTCGATTTTTTCTTCTAAGCTTTCTTGTCTTATTGCTTTCCTCTGCAGGCCTGGCTCTCCTCAATTAACTTGGCTATTTGTAAGGTTTGTCTAAAAATCATTTCATTAGAACCCTATGATTTGTCACAAGTTGAGGAGGCATTATCTTATGATTGAACTTCGTTACAGGCTATTGATCTGTTGGAAATGCTAAAGAGAGAAGAGGAAATGCTCTCTGCAATAAAGGAAAGACAGTTGAAGGTAGCTTACCGTGGTGTTAGTTTTTTTAGGTGCGAACAAAACTATTTGATAAACATATAAAAGAAGAAAACGTGTTATGATATTTTGATCAGGATGGAGAGGGTGGATTTTCTCGGGATGCTCTTGATGATCGTACAAAGAAAGCTGAAACCTGGCACAGAGACGCTGCTGCAAGGATACAGTACTCTAAACCGGCACAACCAATCACTTGTGCCACATTTGCACAAGATGTGTTAGAAGGAAGAGCTTCGGTATCACAAGGTCACGAACACAAGAACCAACCTCTTATATTCGGTCCAGCAAGCATCGTGGGTGGACCGCTCTCTACCGAGAGAGAAAGAATGATAGCTCAGGTCTTCCAACCAAGTCACAGGTAGACACAAAATATTGCTCATTACAAAATCTTAATCCTTTTTGAGATTTAAAAATGGTGATTAAACTTGGGTTTTGTAGGATGCCAACAATGTGCATAGAGGATGCTGGGTTAACAGAGATGAACATAATGAATGATTGGCAAGAGCAGACGAAAAAAGCCATTGAAGAAGCAACCACCTCATGGTACAATGATAAACCTCTAAGAAGAAAAGAAGAAGACGAGGAAGATGATGATGAAGACGAAGAAGCTGTGATGAAAGCTAGAGCTTTCGATGATTGGAAGGATGATAATCCTCGCGGTGCAGGTAACAAGAAACTCACACCTTGTGGCTGAGACTAGAGACCGAGACACACATTATTTAACACTTTCTCCCTCTCTTTTGTTTCTTATTTCCAAAACCTCTTCGTTCACTTATTATAATGTCTGTAATGTAATCATCTTTCTACTCTTAAGCCTTAGACTTACAGATTTTGGATTCACGGATTCACTTTCATTTTCGTTGGGAATATTATTTTTAAATACGCCGACTACTAAAGATACAATGTATATATCTAGTAAAATACTAACGTGTGACTGGATCTGAGACCATCTTTTGTTGTCCTCTATTATTGTGTAACCCACGTTCAATCACAGCACCATTTATGGAATCAAACAACAAAAGAGAAGCGAGAAAAAAAAAAGAGATAATAACAACACACATTTTGCTTGTGAATGATTTAACTTCCAAAGTACAATTAACAACATCATTAACATGTAAACCAGGATTCAATCTATACCCTAGTTTTCCTCCTGGAAACAACACTTTTTGCGACTTTAAAAATCAAAGAAGATGAAAAAAGTTGACAAGAACAGAGAGATAACAAAAGGGATCAGATTTGATCCAAAAAAACGGATACCCAGAAAAAAGATGTCAAATGATCAAATTTTGATGCAGATTCAAAGAATATGAATTTGGAGATGTACACAGATGATGATAACTTTTACCCTTGAATGCATTGAAACCCTTCACAAATCCAAAGCCAAATTCCAAACAAAACAGCACAGATGCAGAAATCAAACATCAACACAACCCAAACATGTTTCTTCCAAATCTGTTTCGCCTTTTGTCTATGATGATGATCACTCAACAAACCATTTCTCAGTTCCTTGCGTAAGACTCCATTATTACCATTCCCACATAAATCAACATTCTTCTCTGATATCTCCTGAATCGAACCAACCTCACAAGAATCTCCCCCTTTTGCTTCATTATGCAATCTCTTCTTCTTCTTCAACGCCTTCAATGGTTTCCCCAAAAGTGGCATCAAAGCAGCTCTTCTTCCTTTAGATGAATCAATACTCGGATTTCGACTCTCTCTCGCTACACTCCTCGGTGATCCAACCAAATCCATATCCAATAATTCCAAATCAACAACACCAACAATCTCAGCGAAAACTGGATCAAGCTTCAATTGAAGACAATGAGAAACAGGATTAATCAGCGTCTCAACATCAGATCCACCGTCTTTAATCAGATCTTCAATAGCTGATCTCAAACGATTCAAAACCCAGAATGATTCAGGTTTCTCCATGGATTCATCAGAAATCGAGAAATAAACAAAGGAATCATCGTCGATTGCGAATGTATACGTCTTCTTGTGAACTGTATGAGAAAACATTGAATGATGAGGAGGCGTGTTCTCGATGCATCGTAAAGCTATAGCTTCGATTCCTGGCTCTTGCCTTGAAACGAACTCCGCGAGAACTACGGTTCCTTTCGCAATGCAAGTGTACGATAATAAACTTGGATTTGAAATCATCCTTTTCAATGGAGATCGAAGCGAAAAAAAAGAAGAGATCGTTTTAGGTTTTTGAAATCATTAGGGAAATGATGCGATCTCGATCGAATCAGAGAGGAGATCAGAGGATTTCTCTCTCTTTTTAGAAATACATGATCTCTTTCTCTTGCTCAATCCAATCTGTTTCAATGGAGATTTTTATGTTTCTCTCTCTTTTTAGGGTTTGCGAAAATTTCTAGGGAAAATAACAGAAATGGAGATCATTATTGGAGAAGACGAAACGAAAAAAAGATAGATACAGCCCAATAGAATATTTTGTTTAATGACTCACTTTTTGAAATTTACGATAATACCCCCATACTAAGCTTTCGTCGCCGTGATTCGAGTAATTCACACGTGCTAGGGTAATGCCACGTATCAAATATTGCCACGTCGGATAAGAGTCTTGTATTTGATACTTGTATAAGTCAGGGACCTAATCCAAATATATTATTTTGGACGTTGCTTAAAACATCGCGGAGAACCGACCCGCCTGAACAACGTCAAGTGTTTGGACCCGATCAAAGATGGATCAACCCGACCCGAAAAATGGCTCTGGTCTGATTCTCTCCGCCACTGAACCGCTGCGATCGTTTCTCGCTCTCGCCTCCGGTGATCGTCGTCTCTCCGACGAGCTCAGAGGAATTGCTTCCGATCTTCGCTCGAAGAACACCATTCCGTACAAATTGCTCCGCGCTATATGGACCGGATCCGATCCGTCGACCAGACCGGATTTGTTGGGACTTTTCTCCGGCTCCAATTTCGTCTTCACCAGTCCCAAACCCAGAGAAAAGGTACACGAACCTCCATTTCTACATCAAGTTTCTTTGCTGGGGAATTTCGCTATCAGGCTCATTTAATCTGGAATCCGGCGAAATTGGACCTAATTAGATTCTGTTTCTGCTCACTAATCTGCTGTTAATAGTTTCCACTGAAAGATAGATGATACTGAACTTGCTTGAACAATCCAGCAACAAAAGAGATTTGTCTTTTGGTATAGTTTAGAGAAATTTATGGAAGATTTCTAGTTATCTCTTGGTCAAAACTAGCACAAAATTGTGGTTTCATAGTTTTGTTCGATTCATATTCAAATCCAATATGCACAATTCTGTTGAATTGATTGGAAAAGTTGAGCATAATCGAAGAAACGTCGCCGCGGTTCTATTGAGTGTAATTCAAGGATGCTTCTGGGTTTCTTTCTTTGAAGTTTTCCTTATCTATGTTTAAACCTCTTCATGTCTCGCCATGTTTGATTTGATCTGATTTTTCGATTGATAGAGCGAAGAACTGAAACTGAGATTAGTGAAGCTCAGAGAAATAGCAGAGAGGAAGGAGTATGCTGAGCTTGTTAAAGATATAACACCAAAGAAACAAGTCGAAGAGCCTTTCTCTTCTTACAAAGACCAGCTCGGTTTTGGTAAGCATTGTCGCTCGGTTACTTTGTTCTTGGAAAAGTATTACACATTACTGAAGATTTTGCTTTTCTTGCAAACTCGTTTTATAGGTTTACATGTTGGTCTTACCATGTTCACTGGATATTTGGTTGGATACGCTTCCTTCAGAGCTTTATTCAACCGCAACCCCGCTCTGGTATCTCTCATTTTGTCAGATTCTGAAAACCATCAAGAGGATTTTTGTGAATCATGTTTTTCTTTTCCTTTCAGAGTGCTGCTGGTGGGATTCTTGGACTAGTTCTGGCGATGCTTGTGGAAACGCTTCTATTTATAATCAAAACGTCTAAAGATGATCAGATTCAGAGCTCTAAATCGTTCACTCAGAGCTCTCCATCGTTCACTCAGAGCTCTCCATCGTTCACTCCCACTACTAAGAAAAATCAATAGAACTTTGTTTGCATTCTTTTCCTACTGAGAAAAACTAAGAGATTTGTAGAGAATTTAGCTTGGTACCTGCCTGAAATGGAAAATTTTTGTACCCAAAAGACAAGAAGCACAATACTGTATTTAAGTTTTGTTTAAATAAAATTTGGAGTTTAAGTTTGTTTAAATAAAATTGGAGCTTTTTCATTTCTATCTTAATCTATAATATCCTTTTCTCTGCTTTAAGGATCTCAAAAATATTTGTGGTTATACTTACTATTCGTATATATATGACAAAGACACATTAGAAAAGATTTCGATGAATATTGCTACTTTATTGAGAAAACCTATAAAGAGGTCTCATAAAATATGAGTTCACATTTTGCCAACATAGAATTTAACTATAAAACTTAGGTTATTACTCTGAAGCTAACTACTAATTTAAAAGTGTAGATCAACAACCATTCTTGCTCTTAGTTGTGTGTAGGGGAGTTGGGGACAATACGAGCGCAGCTATCCTTGAGGAGAGGAGGGAAGAACGGATTCAACGGAAACATGTGAGGCCAACAGTTAGCATCTAAGGTCGAAAACGCCTTGCAACATGCGGCTTCGACATTTTCGAATTTTCCAGAGAAAATTGATTTGGCGATCTCGAGCACACATCCTTCAACATTGAAGAGAGACGACCAACATTTTACCAGATCAATAGGTAAGCCAGGTGGGAAAATTCCTGGAACCGTCGTCGGTGGTGTTTGCATATGAGCTACTCCTTGAGTGACAAAAATGGCAACACAAAGGGAAACAATCAAAATGACTGAGAGAATAGTTTTGCTTCCCATCTTTCTTTGTTAACCCTTTGATATGTTTTGTTTCCTTTTTGGTTTAGATGTTTGGATGCTTTTGGATTTAGCAAGAAAGGTAGTATTTATAGGATCACGAAACAAGTTTTTCTTAGATAAACCAAAAGTAACTCAAAGTGTAACAGATCAATTTTAAATGTTGTCTAAAAATGTAACTCATTTAGAGATTTCATGTATTGAATTTTCTTACATTAAGTTAGTTGACTAATGTAAATGTATCTCAACATGAGTCTGGTTTCGCTGTTACAATTTGAAATATCTTATTCCAGTTTATTGATTTTGGTTTCTCTATTTGTTTGTTTTAAAAGATACAAGTAACCAATTGAAACTGTTTGTTTGAGTAGGTGAAGCTGAGAAATGGAGAGAGGTTACTACTAGACGTGGATTCATTCTTACAAATTCTGTATCTCTTTGGTGCCAATCTATACAATGATATTATGATAATAACATATACGCTTGATGGGGTCATATACTTCATTGGATCTCTGCACAGTTGTTTCGACCAACTGGTTCTCGTAAGCAACTTGATATCGCCATCACTGCAGCTTCAATAGATGCATCTTCTCCCTGGTTTCAAGCCATATTGTAAACAGTTTAGACATGCAAACAAAAAACAAAGAAAGTGGCGATCATCGGTTTTTTTAATCGAGGTAGCTTTCTTGCCTTCTCTTTCCAGTAAAACATATTGCCGTATTTCCCAGCCAGTCGACTCCAGAAACTACGAGGTATGTCTAAATCAACCGTAGCTCCAACATTGAAATTCAATATGTTCCCTGTGTCAAATCCGGTTATCACAATCAGTTTCCCATTTGGATACTTCAAGAACTTAAGCAATGAGGTTTGGGGTGTTACCAAAAGTCGGGTCAGCGACAAACACAATTGTGCTATCATCCACCTGCCAGAAATCTTTGATTGCTAGTCCTGTTGCAAACACAGAGAAATGTCACTAAGTAAACTTCTATAGAGATCAAGTATGTTGTTTTCCAAGCATATATCATACCAGGGGTAACGGGATAGTTTTGAGCCAAGACTCTCAACTTGAATCCTGTATCTTTCTCAAGATTAGCGATTTCTTGAGCAATTCTCTTCTCCTATAACTCTCAAAGAACAACATCATTAAGAAAAGAAAACCAAAAGCGGCGAAAACATTCAAAATCAGAAATACACTAAAAATCTACAGAATAAGCAAATAGATCCACATGACATTAACAAGAAACAAGTGCTTTAATCAAACCTCAAAAATAGATGGATGGTACAAGCATGCATACCTGACCATTAGAGAGGAAATCAGCAACATCTATAACAGAAGTGAACTCTTTAGGAAGCAATTCTGGTTTGTTAACACCAACTTTTGCATCTGCAAACCCCACGCCTGCAAAAAGAGATTCAAAGTTATTGACAGCTAAAATCTTGAAATTGCATATGCATTGTTCATAGTTATGGAATAAGAGACTAGGTCCGAAATTTCACAATTCTGACTTTGATAAGCCAATGCAACAAGTAATTAAAGTCACAAGCTTGAGATTGCAGAGTAAACAAAAATTCTAACTTTGTGATATTTTAGATTGTTTTGCAACACATCCACATTGTTACTGAAATCAAAGAGCATGTTGTTCAATATTGAGTCAAAAAGAAATGATCTTGGTCAAAAGGAACAAAGAAACGTACCTGATAGAGATAAACCGAGAGCAAGAGCTCCAGAGAACACCAAACTGAGAGATTTCGACCGGAAACGTGAAACCCAGTTTTCTTCGTCGCCGGAGGTTTTCAAGGAGAGACGAGACGACGAAGAAACTTCTCTGGAGCTGTAGTTGAAGACAAAAGGAGAGAAGCTTCTACATTGTGAAGGAGGAGGTCGAAAAAGCATCGCCATGACTCTTCGTTACTCTGCTTCGTTCTGGATAACGTTAAAACGCTCGATATAATTTCGGTACAGAACCGAACCAACTAAACCGGAAATAACCATACTATAGGATCCATATGAGAAGGTTTGTTTGGTTATTGCATTTTGAGGTACGATTTTCCAATGTTTTTTTTTTTGGTCGGTTCCAATGTTTTTTTTTTTTGGTCGGTTCCAATGTTTTTCTTTTGTGCAACCAACAAAACACATTTATAAGAGTTATTATATAAAAGGAAAATATTGAAATTTTATGTCATTGAGAAAAACTATAAAAAGAGAACTCTTCCAAGATATAGTTCACATTTTGCTAACAAAATAAACATTGAAACTTATTAGACTTTGGAGCTAATGACTAATTTAAAAGCGTAGACCAGCAATAATTCTTGTTCTTAGTTGTGTGTAGGGGAGTTGGGGACAATGCGAGCGCAGTTGTCCTTGAGGAGAGGAGGGAAAAATGGATTCAACGGAAACATATGGGGCCAACAGTTAGCATCTAAGGTTGAAAACGCCTTGCAACATGCGGCTTCGACATTTTCGAATTTTCCAGAGAAAATTGATTTGGCGATCTCGAGCACACATCCTTCAACATTGAAGAGAGACGACCAACATTTTACAAGATCAATAGGTAAGCCAGGTAGGAGAAGTCCTGGAACCGTTGGTGGTGTTTGCATATGAGCTACTCCTTGAGAGACAAAAATGGCAGCACAAAGGGAAACCATTAAAGAGATTGAGAGAAAAGTTTTGGTTGCCATCTTTCTTGTTAATCCTTTTTCTACGTATTTCTTTCTTTCTTTTTGGTTTTATGTTAGACTTAGATGCTTGGGATGGTTTTGGATATCGGAAGAAACTTAGAATTTATAGTATCAGGAAACAAGGCTTTATTTGATAAATCAAGAGTAACATATCACTTTTAATTCTGTGTTCAATATGTAACTCATGTTTAAGTTTGATGTATTAATTTTCTCTCATTACTTTGAGTTGACTAACGTAAATGTAGTCTTGCTAAAGGTTTGAAACAGAAGATGTGAAAGTTATGCATCAGTAAATAAAGTCACCGATGCCTACACACCAAATTTCACATATTAGTAATAGCTTAGATAATGCATAGGTTCTTCATGTGGGATGCAGTAAGATTATCTACCTACTGGTTCCAAATGCGTATAATTTTCACATTCATTGTTCAAGTTTTGAAAGACCGTACCTGCTAAAGAATTGTGATAAAAATGGTTTTCGGATCAAACAAGCAAATGCATCATATAACGAGAAACTACTGAAAAAGCAAAGTTTAAGAACAAAGATACTCAAACAAACTCTTTTTATTCTTTAAGGTCCTCCAAGTATGGCATTCTCGGTATCTTCTCTACTCAACGCATAGCTAAACCTTCTTTCCATGTCTCTCTCTAGATTTCCCGGCCCACTTTTCATGTACCTACATAACAAGCAATCTAGTTAGTCCAACTTGGCGGGATTACACATAGAGAAACTCCAAAGGAAATGATCAGAGAACATGGCAATGCATCAACTTATTTGGTCTGTTGGATTGATACACAGAGACATTAAATTAGCTTCTAATTCTCAACTCCTTGGACTAAAACATCAAGATTAGATAGCACCAACAGCGGATGCAACCAACCGCATAACAATCGGTTCCGCACTACAAATACTGAACTAGGATTCACTTCACAATCATCTTCAAGAGGTTAATTCATCACACTATGCTATACTTTTATACTTATCCAAGCTAAAAACAAACTCTTCTTCTCAACATCAATATCCTCATTGTTAACACAACTAGCTTTAACTACACAATCACAAACACTTAAACTAGTTAAGAAATCATTCATTTAGGATACTAAAAACAGGAATTTATCAACAACATCTCAGAGCTGAGAACTTCAGGAACTCAATGAAACTACAAAAGCAATCAGCTTCATACCTAATGCAGAGATCAGTGACATCAAGAGATAGTTGAGCATGCCAATCAGGTTTCTGAATCAACCAAACAGCTCTATCGTCTTTACTTTGGTAAAACCCTAATTTCCTCAGCCACGCTTCGATACAAGGTAAGCTATGCGAATACAGTGGCTTGTTCTTCTCTGGTAGCTTCTTCAGCCATTCGTCCTCCGTATCTGACACCTCCTCCGCGTCTGAAGATTTTGAAGATACTAGAGTTAGAGGCTTCCTCCGAATTGTGGAAGAAGAAGAAGAAGCGAAACTACGACATCTGGGAGAAATCGAGGCTTTTGAGCTCAAAATGTGAAGAAATTTCGCAGGGATTGATGATTGTGCACATGGAAATAGAGCACTTGAAGGAACAAATTCAAATGCAGAAACACAGTTCATGATTACGAGAATTTTCTCCGAGAAAATTCCTGATTTTCCCAGGAAAATTCTTGCAGAAAGGAAAAATCTGAAGCGGAGGAAGTTTTCGTAATCTTTGTTCTATCTTCAATTTTGCCACGTCACCAAATTAAAACTCTTGTTGGGCCATTAATGGCCTTATGATGTAGTAGTAAGCAAGACCCAATAAATTGACAATCTAATGACGTGGCAATATGTTTCCCGCCAAAAACATAACCTCGTAGCTCACTCCCTCCTCTCTTCTTCAACCTCAAAACCAAAATCGAATCTTCTCTCTCTCTGCTTCATTTCAATGGCTGGAGATTTGTTATACGCCAAAACGCAGCGTTTTGTGCTTTTGATAGATCTTAATCCGCTTCTGATCAAACCCAATTCGGAGCAATACCTAGCCGTCGTGATCTCCGCCGCCGAGAAGCTTCTCTTATTTCCTCCTTTATCTGCTTCTCTCTTCTCTTTCAAATTCTTCTTTTCTTCTCTTTCTTCTCTCTTATCATCCTCAAAGCTCTCGTCACTCTCAATTTCATCTTCTCCGCTTTCATTTGACCTTCCTAACCCTACACTCGTCTCTCTCAAACGCGCCATCGACGCGGTTAAAGGATATGAACTTCGATCTAGCTCCACGGTGGCGACGGCGGCATCGCCTCGTGGGGTTAATGTCGCGGCGAATTTGCGACAGATTGTTTATGATTACGCTTGGGAACCGGTGGTTCGAGATCCGGAGATAGGTATGATTCCTGGATTTACTGATGGTGGATTAGATGTTGTGAGGTCGAATTTGGTTGTGATGTTTTCCCCAATTTCTAGGGATTTGGATTGGGTTTCTGAGTTTCTTGATGTTAAGAGTGGTGATGAGTGTTTTAGCGACTTGGATTTGTTTAAGTCAAAGTTAAGGGAGATTTTTTATTGTGTGAATGAGTTATTTGATGATAGAGATATTCAATTAAGCTGGATTGATGTTAAATCTGGAGATGAAAGATGTGAATTGGGATTGAAGTCTGGGTTTTTCGATAGTGGGATTAGAGAATTGGGTTGGGGGCATTGTTCTACTGATTCAATTGTTTTTGGTTCTTCAGTTGTTCCCTTTGGATTAATATATCCAGCAATTGGTATTTCCCCAAAGCTATCTACTAGCCAGAAATTTACCCTTCAGGCTAGTCTTGAGATTGCAGATATTAATGGTAAACCTATGGAATGCAAGTGTGGTGGTGAGTTAGAGTTTTCTTCTTCTGAAATATTTAGTGGGAAGAGGTGTGATGAGTTTATCAACTTAGCTAGTGGGACTGAGCCAGTCAATCATGACTCTCTAGTTGAACAGTTTTGTGATGGGAGTACCAAACTCAGTATTAAGGCCTTGAGGATGTGTGATGATCTTATTGAACTAGAGAGGTATACTTGCGATACTTTTGTTGTTCATCAAGTCTCCCAGGACTCTGATCAAGATCAGGAGGAGGAGAGTGCGTTTTGGGCTGACCTGGTTTTTCAGATATTAGGAAAGGAGACGGGTGAGAGAGTAGCCAAAAGATCATCACCCATTTGGCAGATCTTATTAAGTTATCTCTATAGGGAAGGTTTCTCAGCATTGGTATCTTTTTCAAATAGCAATGGTAGTTTGCGGACAGGAATCCTCAAGCCCTTCACTTTTTCCTCGGCCTTAATCTGTGTTTTTGACAATGGAGTGTCTCCTCAAACTGTGGATCATGAAGATAGCAGGAAGAAAGTCAGTTGTAGCGAATATAAAAGAAAACCAAGGAAAAATTCTCTTAATGACATTAGCTGGGAGGAGTTCTGCAGATCAGTGAAAGATTATGGTCAAATAGATCTAGAAGATGTTTATTTCTTCAAGTATAGCAAGTCGAAGAAACTTAAGTTTCTGAAATGCTGGATGAAACAGATTAGTAAACCCAGAGGTTGCAGCTTATCCGTGGCTAGTAATTGCAATGCATTGGAGGATGTGGACGCAAATCCAATTGAGGAAAAGAACAACTCCTCTGAAGAGACAGATAAAGCTAGTTCTCCTTTACCTCTAGCTGAAGAGGACATTGCTTTGAGTGGAAATCGTATATCCGGAAAGCAGGAAAGTAATACGTATGTTCATGCATCAGAATCATCAGAGAATTTCTTCGTTAGTCTTCCTAGTAAAATCAAGCAAGGGATAGAGTCTGAAGAAATAGACTTGTCAGCTCTTGCCGAGCGGCTTGTCAAGTCTTGTGTCTTCTACTCCTCTCAAAGAGCTGAGAAGGACTATAGCTGTGAGAGTGGAACCCTCTTGTTGGTCATTGACGAGCTAACCAAGATGTTACTGAAAGATCCGAAAGATTTAGTTGCCAAGTTCAAAAAGAAAGATTCATCATCAGTGGCTAGTGAGCGGAATTGTGATGAAGCTGGACCCAGTAGGATCGTTAGAGAGTATCCTTTTACTTTCTGTTTGGTTACAGTAGCCAACTTATTCATTTACTGATGCTTTCTTTTCATTTATCTAAGCTGAATTGTTTGGCATTGTTGTTCTGTTTTCTTTAATAAGCTATAAGATACGAGCTGCAGATTCTTTTCAGGATGGAGATTCTAAGATGTAAGAAAGGTTTGGGAAATGAAGAATCTGTGACACAGAAGTTTGCAAAACAGATTTGCATGTTCCTTGAGGGCATTCAGTGCAAGTTAGATGGCGGATTCTTTGGTGAATGGAGCCTTGATAAGTATGTAGACAAAACTATAAAAGCCAGGTATATAATGCCATTCTCAGCACGTATATTGTAGCTTGGTTATGTGTATTCATGCTAACGCATCTTACTTTTGCCCCTTCTCAGGTATCAGCATATTCTGGGAGGAGCTGTCAATATAATATATACAGAGATGGATCTGCTCATGTTCACTGATGAGGATCTTGAAGATAGTTTCATGAACAATGAAGACAGTAGTCAATCAGGGAGAGAAAATATCCATAGCAATTTCAAAAATCATCATCATAGTCAAAGTAATGAAGATGTTCCTGGTACGAGTAAGCAGAAAAACACTGAGGAAAGCAGAGAAGCTAAGAAAGAGGTTGAAGCACAAGGAATGAGGGAGAGGGCAAGAAGATTCTCGAGTTTCACAAGTTGGATGCCTGATCTTTGTAGAGTCTGGGCACCAAAACAAACGAAGAACTCTAAAGGCAAGGCCGACCAGCAACAGAGAACGGCCAAAAGAAAGAAGGAGCAAAGATCAGTGGAATATGATAGAGTATGTGAGACACCAATGACAACAATAGAGACCAAACGAATACGAACTGGTAACAAAGATGACTACGAATGTGAGACTTTGCCTCGTAGTTCAGTACCAAAGGCTTTGTTTCAGGATGATTGTTCTTAGGTACACTTACAAGTGAATGAAGCCTAAAAATGGGAAAAGAAAATGTATCATTAGAGTTTGAGTGGGATGTTCTTTGTTAGAGTTAGTAATTCAAACCCTATACGTAGATGGAATCTCATTGTACTTTTTTACAAAATCAGATATTAATACAAGAATGAGTGAATCAATTTGGTTCCAATTTCAAACAAAGGTCATTGGTTGTGTTTGGGAGATTCAAATCAAGTCTACTTATCACGACACAAAGGACAAGATGTACTTATTCATGTGCATCTTTGACAAAGGTAGGAAAAGAACCATTTTCCAAAGAGCAGAGTTCTAGTTCATCATATTCATTTGATCATGAAGACGAGTCATCGCAGATATTACAAATTTGCTATATCCAAGAGCATATGCATCTCAATCTCACAGAAAATATATAATATAGATTTTGATATTTGAAAGGTCTAAGAAAAGACAACAAGACTCTTCTAGGACAAGAACTCAATTCCAGCCTAAGACTAAGAGTCAATTTTTGGAGGTGGAAAATAGTAAGGGGACCCGAATGTACAAATCCCACTAATGATGGAGGAATCAGACAGATCGACAAGTGCGTGTTCGTCAACATCCAAGGTGTGGACTTCGTTAGGGCACATGCCGGGAAAGGAGCTAGCAGTGACACAAAAGGGTTCAGACTTTGACAGGAAAATGCAGAGATCTCCGATGTCTTGAGTGTAAACAGCTTTCCCTTCTTCGTATAGCTTGAAGACCATTACAGCTCTTGTTTTCATTTTCACCACGCCATTGGATGTGTCCTTCCTATACCACTTAACCAAGAAAGTCTCATTTGTGGTTGTTGACTCAACCAAGTGTTGGCTCGTGCAACACGAATGCAAGAGCTCCCTTTTGGTCTTGGTGAGCTCGGGAAGGTTTTTGAATCGCAACCTCTGAATCTTGGGTTTGTTCTTGTGTTTGTGGAGATCCCATGATCCAATGAGGTGACCTCCAGATCCAAGAATTCGAAACGTGCCGTCTTTCTTGGAAAACATAACAGGGGATGAGTAGAAACATGGGTTTTCGATTCTGATGTTGGTCCACTCGGAGTTTCTTTGAGCTGGTCTACATAAGCTGAGCTGAGGTCCTAAGAACTTGAGAGCGACAACACAGTCTTCATCCTCAGGAGAAGAAGAAGACATGGCGACGTTGGTGACAACTTTGGTTTGGCAATGAGGCAGAGTCACAAGAGGAGGCAGGGGAATGCGTTTCGGATCTGTATCAGATGCAACCAGGTTTAGATCGTCTTGGAGACGCACTATTCCATCGTCTTTCAAAGTAGCTACCCAGCCATGAGAGGACCCGATAGTTACCCTGGCCTTTCCATCCACCAACTCCATTGGTACCTTCTTTTCCAAATGAGTGCTGTCATATCCATTAGCTTCGAAAATAATGAGTTTTCCGAGATCCGGGTATCTTGGTCCGGAAGGATCAGCGGTGAAGACGTGATAAGGAGGGTTTTGCAGCAAGGAATTTGACAAGGCATTAGAATGGAGAAGAGAAGATCTTACAAACACAGGTTTCCCAAGGCGGAGCCGGCTGAGAAGCATAGCCATGAATTAGATGGATGTTCTTAATGGAAAAGCAAGAAATTCCTTATTGAAGAATTTGTTATCTTCACCACCTAAAAACCCTAATGAGTGAAGAAATTGTTATATTCTCCACCTAAAACCCTCCATTATTAATACAGAGGAATGGCCTTGCCCACCAAGGCTTTCCATTCTCCACCAAGTCTTTGGATATTTCTCCTTCCATTATGTCAACAAGTATCATTAAGTTCCTTTATCTATCTTTTACTTTTAAAGCTAAATAAACGACTCAAATTAATGATTAATCCGTGGAAACTTTATATCTCTCTATTTTGGCCAACACTTTGGTTTATATCTCCTCCTGATTGTGAGTTAAAAGTGAAGACAGTACATCTTTTGATAAGGATGAAAATGCTTGGTTCTATCTTAAACAAATTTTGGTCATGACATAATTTTCCAAAAAAATATCTTACAAAAATCGTGATTCGTTCAAATGCTAGTCCAACATTATTTTCCCAAGATTATCAAGTTTCAATTTGATGATATATACATAAGCAAGAACAATACACTTGTACATTAGAAACATAGTAATATGATTCAGTAAAATCAGTCAGTTAAACTTACATTCGAGAGATTAAATGGATTCTTTATCACACACTATTCTGTTCTATGTACTTATCCGCTTTGGCTTTCAAAACTACACGAATGATGATATATTGCTGCAAACAGGATATTATAAAGTTTAAACATAATAAGTTGGGAGACTTAATTATGAGAGATGATAGCAAATTAACTCCAAGAGCATCTTAGCATATGTTTATCAATCTTACAAGAGAAGATGGTTTAGGAGGAAAGACAGACTCATAATCCAAACTAAACTAGTCCAAGATAGTTTGTGGTGGAATATGATAAGGGGCCGGGTATGTATGACTAGAACTAAAGAGGGAGGACTCATCCAGTCCGAAAGTGGCGGATTCATCGAAATCAAAAAGATCGACGATGTTAGGGCACATGCCAGGAATGGAGTTAGCAGGGACACAAAACGGTTCAGACTTTGACAGGAAAATGCAGAGATGACCGATGTCTTCAGTGTAGACTGCGTTTCCTTCTTCGTCTAGCTTGAAGACCATCGCAGCTTTTGTTTTCATTTTCACGACGCCACTGGATGTGGCCTTCCTGTACCACCTAACCAAGAAAGTCTCATCTGTAGTTGTTGACTCAACCAAGTGTTGGCTTGTGCAACACGAATGCAAAAGCTCCCTTTTGGTCTTGGTGAGCTCGGGAAGGTTCTTGAATCGCAACCTCTGAATCTTGGGTTTCTTCTTGTGTTTGTGGAGATCCCATGATCCAATGAGGTTACCTCCAGATCCGGGAATACGAAACATTCCATCTTTCTGGGAAAACATAACAGGGGAGGAGTAGAAACATTGGTTTTCGATTCTGATGTTGGTCCACTCGGAGTTTCTTTGAGCTGGTCTACATAAGCTCAGCTGAGGTCCTAAGAACTTGACAGCGACAACACAGTCTTCATGCTCAGGAGAAGAGGAGGACATGGCGACGTTGGTGACAACTTGGGTTTGGCAATGAGGCAGAGTCACAAGAGGGGGCAGGGGAATGTGTTTGGGATCTGAATCAGATGCAACCGGGTTGAGATCGTCTTGGAGACGCATTATTCCATCTTCCTTCAAAGTAGCTATCCAGCCATGAGATGCCCCTATCATTACCATTTCCTTCATCAACTCGAGTGGCACTGTCTTATCCAAAGTGGTGAGATCCCCAGTAGCAGTCAAAATGATGAGTTTGCCGAGATCCGCTCCACAAGGTCTAGCGTGGAGGATGGAAAAAGGAGGAGTTTGCACCGAGGAAGTAGTTGAGAAGCCACTACTAGTGAGACTCAGAAGAAGAGATGATCTCACGGTCGCAGGTTTCACAAGGCGGCTGAGACGCAGAGACAACATGAATTAATACGAAATACGATTTCTGTTCTTAATGGGAAGCAAGAAATTATTATTAATTGAGTAATTTGGTTATCTTCTCCATCTAAAAACCCTACATTAATACAGAGGTATCACCGTGCCCACCAAGTCTTTGGATATTTCCTTTTGTGGGGTCTCTTCTCTTCTCCACTAAATAAATCATTAATTTCCAACTTCCAAATTTAAGGCTCAAATAATTTTCTTGTTCAAAATGGTAACTATGTATTGTCTCAAATCAATGCGTGTGCCCGTTTTGCCTATCCGTGTCCCAAAACCCGGCCCGTAAAGGTAGACACGATGCGAAGGCCCAGGCCCAATAAATGTGTTGACGATTCTAAACGTCGGCTCCTGCCTGACTTGTCTTTTTAGTACCCTCTGAAAACTTTGGAGAAATATAACAGATTAATGTGGTCAACACATTAGAAAACGAGAAGTGGGCTTTTATGAACTTGATAACATTCAGTAAAACTGGGCGACCAGAAAATATTTCCATTAGAAAAATGGTTTAAGGGGTAAAGGTTTCTGTTGAATACCACCAAATTGCTTGAAGAATCGTCTGTACCAAGATTCCAAGACAGTGATTTCAATAATCATGAAATCTTCATTAAACGTAAATGTGATACATGATTAAGCTTAAATACATAACAAACTAAACCAAAGATACTAACCAATCTAAACTATAACTAAACCAACTATATACACTCTAATACTCCCTTTCATCTTGGACTTCAAAACCTTAAGTGCAATCCACATAAATTGGAGATTCTTGGGGAATGAGTGACATTGTAATGAGCATCAACATTAAACGCACTCCACTGTCTAACAATTCTCCATCTTCATTAGCATTATACGTCACTGTAAACCATACAAGTGTAAATCGTAATGCTTCATGTCCAAATGTTAAACAAAACTCTCCCTGGCTTTGAGAGCAGATGAGAGCAACAACAATTAAGGCCTCCATCGCAGCCTCAGTTACAACTTCGAGCAGATAGTAGATAAAAATATGCAAGCATAACAACGTAGACTTCTCAAAGATGATTTACAACAACGTAATTAAACTTTGGATGCAAAAAACATTAAACATAATGCCTAAATATGACGGTTGAAAACATTAAACATTAAAACATAATGCCTAAATCTAACGGTTGAAACCAATTAAAAATCGCTGCGACACCTACTCTTCATCATTGTTTTATTACAGGTATATGTCTTTCGGAACTGATGCTAGAAAAGTAAATTAAAGAAAATCGATAAGATAATTTCAAAAATCAATAATTGATAAAAAAAATATATATATATATATAATAAAAATACGAATTATGAAAGTAATTTTATGTGGCTTCTTTTATATCAATCCCTTTTATTCGATTATGAAACACATATAATGCATATGTCAATTATGAAAATGAATGCAATTTTTTGGGAGTATGTAGAACTAAAGCTTGCTCTACTAATAATTAATAAACCATTTGCAGTGCATTGCATCCACAACCTTGACGAATATAGGAGTCAATTTAAAAAGTACAAAGCCCGTGCAAGGAGATTCTCACATGATCCGCATGGATTGTGTGAACCATTGATCTACCCATTTGGTCAACAACCTTGACTTTATATATAGTAGATATATTAAAGATTAAACTTTGTACTGTATTTATACAACAAAGTTAAGCTTGCATCTCTTTTTTATTAATGAGAGAAAATTAATAAATATAAATAGTTCAACATTTAACAAAATATACGATTCTTAAGTTAAAATAACAATATCCCTATCATTTAACAAAATAACATCTAACATACATAAACAAAGAAAAAAAAACAAATTAGTTAAATCTCTTATTTTCACGTACGAAATCTTCATTAAAGAGAAACTTTCCTACTCTCACAAATAGCATATCAAAATATACTTACGATATTAATAAGATTATTTCTTATCAGACCGATTATATGTATCTATAAAAAGGAGCTTAGAACAAACAGTTAGATTTAAGACTAACCACTTCTTATGGTCATTTTTAAAATTAAAGTATAAACTTTGATCTCTATATGTACTATTTTATCTTGAATTGTTTGTGACATTAATTAATTTTAAACGATTTTTCTATGGATAATTAGTATGAATGATAATAAAATGTCATTACTAAGGCGTCAGTTGTATGTTGGCATTTTTTACTAGTAGTAAATTTTGTTTTTTACATTTAGGGTCAGTTTCTTTGGTCGACAAAACGAGGAAAGAGAAACATAACGTCAGTTTTATTGGATGCCTTAAACCGACGTTAACACCTAAGTTAACCGACGTTAAAGTCCGTATTATTTGTAGTGAATGTTGACAACTAGGTGTGTAATAGCGGATACTGACACATTTGGTCTCACAAACAGTTAATGACAATTGAAAATCGCTGCGACACCTACTCTTCATCATTGTTTTATTACAGGTCTATTTCTTTCGGAACTGATGCTAGAAAAGTAAATTAAAGAAAATCGATAAGATAATTTCAAAAATCAATAATTGATAAATAAAAAAAAACATATAATAAAAATACGAATTATGAAAGTAATTTTATGTGACTTCTTTTATATCAATCCATTTTATTCGATTATGAAACACATATAATGCATATGTCAATTATGAAAATGAATGCAATTTTTTGGGAGTATGTGGAACTAAAGCTTGCTCTACTAATAATTAATAAACCATTTGCAGTGCATTGCATCCACAACCTTGACGAATTTAGGAGTCAATTTAAAAAGTACAAAGCCCGTGCAAGGAGATTCTCACATGATCCGCATGGATGGTGTGAACCATTGATCTACCCATTTGGTCAACAACCTTGACTTTATATATAGTAGATATATTAAAGATTAAACTTTGTAATGTATTTATACAACAAAATTAAGCTTGCATTTCTTTTTTATTAATGAGAGTAAATTAATAAATATAAATAGTTCAACATTTAACAAAATATACGATTCTTAAGTTAAAATAACATTATCCCTATCATTTAACAAAATAACATCTAACATACATAAACAAAAAAAAAAGACCAAATTAGTTAAATCTCTTATTTTCACGTACGAAATCTTCATTAAAGAGAAACTTTCTTACTCTCACAAATAGCATATCAAAATATACTTACGATATTAATAAGATTATTTCTTATCAGACCGATTATATGTGTCTATAAAAAAGGAGCTTAGAACAAACAGTTAGATTTAAGACTAACCACTTCTTATGGTCATTTTTAAAATTAAAGTATAAACTTTGATCTCTATATGTACTATTTTATTGTGACATTAATTAATTTTAAACGATTTTTCTCTGGATAATTAGTATGAATGATAATAAAATGTCATTACTAAAGCGTCAGTTGTATGTTGGCATTTTTTACTAGTAGTAAATTTCGTTTTTTACATTTAGGGTCAGTTTTTTTGGTCGACAAAACGAGGAAAGAGAAACATAACGTCAGTTTTATTGGATGCCTTAAACCGACGTTAAAGTCCATATTATTTGTAGTGAATGTTGACAACTAGGTGTGTAATAGCGGATTCTGACACATTTGGTCTCACAAACAGTTAATGAGCTATAATGTCTCCAAAAACCACAATCGTAGCAAAGCAAACTGAAGAAGAAGATACAGCAAACAACAAGTGTGAATAGTACAAGAGAAGAGAGACATGCAACGAAAATTATAACCAAAAACGAGGTTCTACATATTAAAGACATCCCATCTTAAAAGAAGCTTTAAACCTTGCGGACTTGGATGTTATGTGTCGATTGAGATCGCCAGATTGGCTGTGTACCGCTCTGTACGATTGCTATTTCCTCTCCCTTCTTCACCATTCCTTGTTTCTGTTTCACCCAAAGTTAACTCTTTAGCCCCAATAAAACACTAACAAAAGCTAGGGGCAATAAAAATTTACCAGTAATGTAGCCAAAGCATTAGCAAAAGTTTCTTCTGCATCATCTGTGAACTCCATATATATGGGGCATACACCTTGATACAAAGCTAATCTTTGTTGTATTTTTTTCCTACAGAGCAAAACCTCTACTGTGAGTTCCTACGACAAAATACATTGTTCTAAAAGAATAAACATGAAATACTTACTCATTTGTGAAGGCATAGATTGTGCCGGAAGGACGATAGTGACTTAACAATATGGCCATGAAACCGGTTCTGGTGAAGACAACAGTTGAAGTTCCAAGTGTGTTTGACATCATGGTTGCATGGTATGCAAACATCTCACTCATATGGTTCTGTAGTAGCAAAAAAATGTTCTTGTTATTTTGGATTAGATAACAAATAGACTCAATGGTGCAGAGTTTCAAGACAAGGAAATCAGGCGTGGCTTACCTTGAAGGCTTGACCAAGATTAGGTGGCATTTCACCGCTAGTAATGGTTGCTTCTGTTCGCAATGCAACAGTGTGCATCACTCCAGCAGCTTTCAATGGGAACCTGATATCAAGTAAAGTTGAGATTCATGCATATAATAAACATTCAATGCCATTATAAGCTAAATCAATAGAGTACATGAAAAGATACTGCCACTTACTTTCCGTGAGCAGTTTCTCCTGAAAGCATTACCGCATCAGCACCTTCTCTAACAGCGATAGCAATGTCTGAGACCTCTGCCCGGGTTGGAGTTGGATGAACTATCATACTCTCAAGCATGTTAGTCGCAACAATAACAGCTTTTCCCATACTACGGCACAGGTTAATGATCTCCTCCTGTATAACAAATTAAAATCAAGAGTTTCAACTTCAACAAGTTCTAAATCTCCTTCTCTGGGTTATCTTAAAAATGAGAGGCAAGTACTAACCTGAAGAATGGGGACTTCTTCAATTGGAAGCTCTGCACCAAGATCACCTCTTGCAACCATTGCCTGTAAGACATACACAAATCTAATTAGACAATCACATGCACAAGAGCCATTCCAACCATATGATATATTTATTGTTTCACAAAACAACATCCAATCAGTTGCTCTCACATAAGGAGATTACATACTGTAAGACATATAAAAGTCAGAAGAACAAAATAGACAAGGTTGACAGAAAAAATCACCCCATCTGATGCTGTGATAATGGAGTGCAAGTTAGGTATGGAGTCTGCACTCTCAATTTTCACTATCACGTGTATATCAGCACCACTATCTGCAAATATTTGTAACAAACAATCTCAAGGTTAGACCAAAAAGGAAATATCATAGGCAAATCATTCACTTAGGATGGAATAGGTTCCAAGTATTTACTTTGAAGGTATTTCTTCAACTCGTGTACAACTTGAGCATCTTTGACAAAGGAAACTGCATAAAAGTCAACTTTGTTCTCCACTCCAAATTTAATATCCTCCCAGTCCTTCTCTGCGGCAAGAAAATAATTACAAAAAATAAGCATCAGAGTAAGATCTTTCAGACTTAAATATGCAACACTTCAACCAAAGCAACAAGAAAAAGTGAAAAAGAGGGTAAACAGAAAATTCGAACCAGTGATTGAAGGTAAAGTTGCACTCTTTCCTCGGACATTCAGGTGTCTCCTTGACTTAAGTTCTCCACCATCAACAACTTCACATTTGACAGAGTCTTTGGTCTTTGACTTCACCATAAACGACATCATACCACCTACAACATAGTAAAAGCGCCATCAATATATTGGAAAAGACTAAAGCAGATGTAAAACCCTTGTACACCAAATAATAAGATGTACATACCATCAACAAGAAGCATGTCACCCGCTTCCACGTCATTAACGAAATCATCATAGTTAACACTGACACAACTTGGTGTGCTGACTCCTCTCTCAATTGTAAAGGTAAACTCTTGACCAGGATCTAACATAATTGGCTGAGGTAAATCTCCACTCCTAACTTCCGGACCCTATGAACAATGAAACTAATCGTCAAAGGCGATACATGGACATAGAGACTCTCAAGTAAATAGATAAATAGGAAACAAAAACAAACCTTGGTGTCAAGCATGATAGCAATAGTGTTGTCTTTAGTTTGTGCATTGTATTCTTTAACCAAATCAATAACCTTCTTATGTGAAGCATGATCTCCATGAGACATATTCATCCTAGCAACATTCATCCCAGCTTCAGCCAATTTCCATATCATTTCTCGTGTGTTGGTCGACGGACCAACGGTGCAAACAATCTTTGTCTTCCTCCTCACTGTCGGCTTCGACCACATCCCTACCGATGTATCACCAAACTGCTGCATTTCCAACAACCTCTCAAGCTGCTCCTCTCTCTAATCCACATTGTAAGACAACAAATTTATCATCAGCTCACATAAAGACAAAAGAAATTCAATTTTACAGATTGAAACAGTTACATAACGCATCAAATTGAAATGCTATCTCAATTACTACAAAACTCAAAACCCAGAAATAAAAAACGCAGCTTCAATACAGAACATAAGCTTACACATACGTTAGGCACATCTTCAGGAGAAACAGGAATGACTTCAGTCTCAACACGAGCGGATCTCACAGTAGTATCAACCACTCTTCTGCTTCTTACAGAGACTCTTCCACTTCTCTTTGCTTCGTTGCCAAGAACCTTCACTGCAAAACTCGCTGGTTTCAATAGCTTCTCGGATCTTGTAGACACAGATCCACCGTTGGGAGATAACATCGAGCCTTGAATTGACCTGGTAGCAACCACTTGAGCCATTTCTGATTTTGAAGAGAAGGAATTCGAGAAGTGAGAAGTTGCAAAGGAATGAGAAGAGAGAGGTCGAAAGCTGAGACAGAGTAGTGAAGGATTTGGTTCTTTTCGGCGGAACTTACGAAGGCGGAGAAGAAGTGCTTAGTTCGTATCGAAGAAGCATGACAAATCATTAAGTAGTTGGAAAATTAAATTAATTTTTAGAAAAAAACAAAATAAGACACAACCCAAAACGACGGCGTTTAAACTCGTACTTTTGGACCAATTTATAAGCCCATTTAGACCATGTGGGCCAAATCTCGGTGTTTTAGTTTGACTTGTAACTTTTGAGGATTGCGAAATGGCGGGAAACTGTCTGGAGCTATTCGCGCTCACAAGAGCCCTAATCACTTGAGATTAGTGATGATACAGAGAAGCTGAGCCTTTTCGAATTCTGATTTCTCGAAGTTTACGTTTTGATTCGCTAAAAATCTCTTCTTAATTTCATTGAGATTTTTTATTTCATTTTTGTATTCCGCGGAAGAAAATGGATGTGGAGGAGAGAATCTCAACGAAGAAGAAGATAGATTTGGAAGGATTATCAGTAATCTGCAGCGATCTGGGTCTTCCCGAGGAAGACGAAGACAGAAGAAGAATTGGGTACTCGAAAAGCGAGTACTGTCTCGACAATTTGAAAGATTTACTGAGATTTCTGAGACGCGACGATCCTGAGAGCAGAGAAGTTTTCAAACAAGTCTGTGCGTGGAATATAGTCTCTAAAGATTTGATTCCGATCATTGAGCATTACCAAGATGAACATAACTTAGTTTTAAATGCAGGTACTGAGTTTGCTCTGTTGCCCTTAAATAAAAGTGTGATGCTTTGTAATTTTTCTGATGAGATTGTGATCTGTTTTTGTTCAGTTAAAGTGTTGGTGTTTCTTACAATGCCTATAGAGCCTTCTTCAGATGATATTCCTCAGCAGTTAGAGTATCTATGGGGATTGAAATCTGCAATTACTTTTAGTAATATTGTTGCAGTGATTGTGTCTTTGCTTGAAGCTCCTCTTGAGAACTTAGAATTGTAAGTTCGAAACTCATTGTTGTGTTAAGTAATGCAAAACGATTTTTTCTTTCTTACTGATATTATTTATGCTTTACAGAGATGTATTCAATGAGGAAGATTGGAAATTGGTTCAGCTTGTGCTTACTTTATTCAGGAATTTACTTGCTATTCATGATGTATCTCCGATTCAGAAAGCTGGAGAGTCTACTTGTTACTTTTTGTCGTTGAGGGATCAGTTTCTCGAAGTTCTGTCTCGTGAGAATGTGATGGATATAGTTCTTGTGATAACTCAGACTATTGAGGGTTTCAATAGTTTGTTGAGGCATGACAACTTACTTCTGCTTGAGATTTATCATTATATTCTCTTGGGTCAAGACATGGAGCTCGTTGCAAAGGCTCCTGAGAAGGTTAATGATTCAACTGGATCAATATGATTCCTGAGATTGTTGGTATTGATGCTGACGTCGATCATCATGTTTTGTTTTGCAGTTGGATCAGGGGAAACAAGCTTCTGTAGATAGTTTGAAGACATTAATGAAGGAGGAGGAAGTTAAAAGAAAGCTTGCAAGACTCAATAATATGAATCAGCGTCATTCACAATTTGGTGGGACATTCACCCGGGTTACCATGGTATTGTTTCTCGCAATGATGCTTAAAATTTTAGGTTTATGTAAATAGTTATGTAACTTGAATGAGATTTTTGATAGGATGGCACTAAAGCTGTACTAAAGGGAATACCTTCTACTACGGAAAGCACAATGCTTAAGCCTCAGCAAGGTCGTGGAGCCACCGAAAAGATTGTCTGGGAACATGGACCAATGTCTGTGACAAATGACAAAGTTTTGAAGTTGCTGCATGATTTCATCAATCAGTTTATGTCAGGCGGATATAATGGTAGATGACACAATATAACAACCTCTTTTGTTTATACTTGGTTTTAAGTATCCTGATGCTGATGCTGATGCCAGCGTACCATATCTCTTAGTTCTGATGCAGTCATTATGTGAAGATATTGAAAAGGAGCATCCCTCCATTCAAAATAGCGACATTGTTACTTTCTTCCAAGTTGCTCAGTCCATCACCTCTTTTCAGTTTCACAAGTCTTCGGCTTCTAGTGTGAGTAATTGAGCTACTTTGGTTTTGTCTCTCATTGGTCTAAGTTGCTATGCATTTATTTTTCCTTCATTTCGACAAGGCTGAATCTCGGTAATTTTATGATTGTCTGGCTTTTTTTTCAGCCAGCAATAGAAACAGAGGAAACCTCTGAACTCACTACCAACCAGAAGGCTGGAGTAAACTTTTCCAAGAGTGACATTTGTGCGCCGATTGCAGCAACAATTAACGACAGAATGTTTTTGCTTGTCATTTCAAAATGGCGCTGTGCATTTGATGGTCTGAAAGAAACTAAAGATTTTAAGTTTCTATCTGCAGCAAGCTCTCTTGTGAAAACCATGGTATGCAATATGCATGCTTTAATCTCTTACTGGCTAGTTCCCTAAGACTGTTCTTCTGCCGCCTATTTGCTTTTTAAATGGTTTTTGTAGCTCATCTTTTTCTTTAGACATATGCAAGTATCATTGGTTTATGAGATGGAGAAATGGAGAAATGATAGTCATTTCCTTCTGCATTTTATCCAGAAACTAGTATACTCATGGTGTTCATTGTTCACGTGGTTTTTCCAATGCAGCTTTGCTTACTAGATCTGGTGATCAAATTGCTACCTGAAGACTCTAAGGAAGCTTTTACTGTCCGCATCTTGCTGTATAAGTTGTTTTATGACCAGACTGATCAAGGGATGTGTCAGTTCATCCTGAATCTGGTGAGAAGTTTTGACACGCACAAGCAACCTAAGAGGTTGGCCTCTGCTTCTGTTTCTTATAATTCCAGAATTTTGCTGTCATGTAGTATCTTGCAATATGTGATACATATAATTTGTGTAAACCTGTATATGCTTGTTAGACTTGTTAAATGTTCAGTTGAAAAGCTCATTTTAATGTTTTTCTAGTATGATTGTACTTGACAGTTACCTAACTTCGTAAATTAACTTGCTTGTGGTTGCTTTGTTTTTTGCCAGTGAGCTTGGAGATCTGGTGGAAAGCATCCATATAATTGTAGGCCTTATGGAAAACCTTCAAGGGCGTGGAACTTTGAGGGTATGTAACTGGTTAGATATGAAACTCCGATTGGATGATATACAAAGCTTAGTAACATGTGTAAAGTGTTACTAATGCAATATTTCAACCAAATGTCTGTTTCATGCCACAGGTTTCAAAAAAATCAAGGAAAGCAAGAAAGAAAAAACCCAAGGGAAATAAGGAGGCCACAGTGCATAAACTGTCTGAAAATCATCCAAGTACTTCAAACGAAGCTAGCACAGCAAAAAGCATACCGATGGTTGATTCAACAGTTTCAACAGAGGATGGACCAATGGATGTGCCTCCCAATAAACCAGAGGCATCGAACCTAGAGACTGAAACTGATGAAACTCAACAAATGCACAGCCCGAAGTCAAATAATGTGGTTGATGATCTGTCTAGCGGCAGTGATGATTCTTCTGATGGCGAAGAGCAAACTGCAACAGATGAAGTTGATTTTAAGGTTTCCACATTTATTTCTGCTTTTGCCAGCAACAGCATTATTCAAAACCTATGCTGGTTGCTTAAGTTTTACAAAAGCAATCCAAAACAGACGAATCACCACGTAATAAGCATTTTACGAAGGATTACAGAAGACTTGGAGCTCGCTCCCATGTTGTATCAGGTTAGGGTTTAAATAATCTCCCAGATTGATACATTTATTTCTTATTGTTTTGCATCTTCCTTAATACATAATTGGGTTAATTTTGCAGCTGTCACTTCTAATAACATTCCATAAGATCCTTGATGAGCAGAAAGTTTGTCCCTGCAAAGACTATGAGAACATAGTTACCTTCCTGACAGATCTGGTTAGAAATATGTTGAAGAAAATGAAGTCACAGCCTCTTCTCTTTGTGGAAATTCTCTTCTCAAAGACTCGCAAAGAATGCCATTACATAAATGCTGAATATATGTTGCATGAGCTTGGCCATCTAAGAAAACAAATGGGTAATCAAGAAAAGTTCTCAGGAACTGAGGAATTTGGTACATCATCAGACAAAGGATGGGCTCACAGAAGCTTAGCAGATGCTCTAGGTGATGATGAAGCTGATGTCGTAATTTCTTATGATCAAGGATTTCAAAAGTAAGAAATGGTTTCACTTGATAGAATAGAATCTCCCCTTTATGATACTTGTGTTTATACCTTATGTCAGCTGGAGATACTTTTCATTTTTATTTGCTAACGCTTGTGACTTTTTCATGCTGCAGTGAGGATGATGACATGGTGGAAGATAAATCTGCAGGACCATCTAAAAGAAAGCGAAGACTTGTTCTTGATGGTGATATGGATATAAAAATTAAAGACCTATATGACAGGTATGTTTTGTTTGATGCGCGAAGTAGTTGGTGAAGGAAATATAACACAATTCATTCTCTATAAAGTGCACTATTTCTTAATTTAGTAGTATAAGCATTGATTTTATGAGCATTGGAAGTTGTAAACTCCAGATTGCTGCATATGAGCTATGATATGCTATAGTTTGGTTCAATTGGTTGCTTATAATGAATATTTTTTTGTAGGTACAAAGATGATAAAAATTGCAGCCGGCTTATTGCTGAAAATTTGGTTCCTGATGGTGGAATTTCTGCTGCACAAGTAACCAACAAGCTTAAACAGCTAGGTCTAGAAACAAGGAAAAGGCTTCGGCGTGGAGGTACTGATCACCTGGATGCAACATCGTTAGCACAACCTTCGTGAGTGTCTCTTAGAGTTTACAGAATTTCCAAACTTCACTCATTTAGTTTTGGATTTTAACGGCTCTCCTCTACTGCTTTTGAAACAGAAACACCAGAAAGAGAGTGAGCTCCTTTAGCAAAGAACAAGAAACGCTTATTAAGGAATTATACAAGAAGTGAGTGTCAAATTTCATCTCCTTTTCTTCTGTGCACGAGTTTTATTGACTCCATTGTTTTTCTACTGTTGTGTATGTGCAGGTTCAAGGACGAAAAGCGCTGTTGTTATTTGATTGCCAGTGAATTGGGCTCTGAAAATACATATACTACTGCCCAGGTTTCACGTAAATTAAAGCAACTTGGTCTCCGTCTTCCCCGTGGTAAGAAGTCTGAAGCTGGCATGATGCTGAAAGATGACCATGATGATTCTTCAGCAGATGAATCCGAGGATGAAACATTACTAGCCTTCAAGAACAGGTAACTAAATATTTATAACAAGATCAAACTTGGTTTCTTGAACTATGTGAATTGATGCTTGAGAGCTGTCTTCTTCTGCAGGAAGAGCAGGAAAAATCAGAAGAACAAGCAGCAAACAGGATCAATCAATGAGATCACTCCAGGAGGTTCTGAAGACAACACAGAAAGGTAAAACTCTCCACTCATTTTGACTTCTCATCGGGTCTATAGACAAGATTAACTCAGAACTAAAACGAACTTCTGAGCTAGATCTCACTAGTAAGTCTCATAAATGTCACACTTTTTGTAATTAGGAATGAAACTAGTCTGCATGAGCCTACCGCTGGGGAAGAAGAGGACAATGATCAAAGCTACATCACCAGGGAAAGTAGACAATCTGAAACAGACGTTCACATCAGCGACAATGGTCCTTCAACTTCATTGCCAGAAGATCCAAACCTTTCATCAGATAATGAACTAGAGGATGACGAGTTAGCAGATTGGGGTGATGACTCTGCAGCTGGTGGTGCCTCCCTCACTCAAAGCCCGCTTAGTAGAAGGAAACTGAAGATGGTACTTGATAAGGACGATGAGGATGATTGAAGATAACAAGACTTATATGATTATATCCATATCTTTGTTATATAAATGCAAGGTATCTCACAATAATAAAAAAATCCAGAAATTCAACTTTCATGTTACATTTAGTAATATACTGTAATTCATTGGAAAATAGTTGGTGTTTTAGTCTTTGTTTTGTCATATTGTTGCTCTATGTTTTGACTTGTTATCAATTCTGGAAACTCTTTTATCGAGCTTTTAAGAAGCAAGCTCTTAGTTGTTCATTTCTTTACAAATCCAACGCAAGTTAATGTGTTTTGCTTGATAGCCACGTTTTCTTCATAAATAATCATAACTTGAAATTATTATTTTAAAATATACGTTGGCTTCATGATTCTCTGTTTTTGGGCTTCTTTCCTCTGTATTTGTTCACTGTCTAGATAAAACCTTATTGTCAGAATTGTGATTTGATTGTTGGCACACACCGATCTTAATTTTAAGTATAGTTGAACGAGTATATGAGAACATGCAGTAATTCTAGTTTATTAATTTCTTGATTGTTTGTGGCTAAATAAACCTTACCTTGGATACACTCGATTTTTCCTAATTGAAAACAGTGTTTGAAATTTTCTGATGGATTGGTGTTCTTTGACTTCAAATAGGTGTCAGCAGGACCGCTCCTAAGCTTTTTGTGGCCTAAAACATAGTAAAATAATATAATGTTTTATATAAAAATTAACGTAATTTTTTTTATCATTTAAATACTAAAATATATATAGAAAATTTCAGTTTTGTTTGAAGAAATAAGAACATAATAATAAGGCTTATTTTGCCAAGTTAAATAAAATATTTAGAGATTTTATTGGTTAAAAAAAAAGATTAATTAAAGTAAAACTTAAGACGAAAAAAAAAAATTAAAGTAAAACTTAATAAACGAGAACTGACAAAAAAAATGGGAAAAAAGAGTAACAAAAATTGTATTACCAAAGATTCGAACTCTTTAACTAATTACAACTAGGAGGTACATCATAACCAAGAGACTAAAGTGAACTTATCAAACGTGTGGCCTAACGTTTAGTATATATTTTCCATTAGGTGGCCTAAAGCAGATGCTTTAGGGCCTGGATGTCAGTTAGTTTATGATCTCAATATGTGGTTTATTTTGTTTGAATTAACTTGTGCAGCAAGTTTATAGGAATCTGAATTCTTTCTTATTGAACAAAAAATCAAGTTTGATGGACATGGAAGACACCTCGAAGGAATTTCTTAGGAGATCAGCTAAATCCCTAAGCAAAAGTGGACATTGGATAGATGAAATTGGGTTTCCACATCAAATTGATCTAGACAAATATATCAAGTTCAAGTGTCTAGCAGCTTCACTACCTTCTCTCCACTTGCGAATCGTTCAGATGTGATGCGGTTATTGAGGATCTAAGGGAACAGAAGTCCGTCAAGAGTCTCATATATTTTGGGGGTTGCGAAAGTTTCACGGTAAAGTTAATTCTGCTTATTTACCATAAAGTTAATTATGCTTATTTTGGGGGTTGTGAAAGCTTCGTTTTGTTTAGATTATGTTGAGCGGTAAGTGCACCTATGAACTATAAGCGATGAAAGGAATGCTTCAATTGGGATTTAGTAGACCATGAAATAATCCTCTCACCGACTTTCTAGTTGGTGGCATTGGCATTTTCTATATATTTATATTTGTTAAGCTTTTCATTCACTATCTTTCTTTAACCTCTTTAAATTAATAAAATGTCTTGTTAATAAATTTAGTTTAGTAAAATTTTAGATTTAAGAAAAATAAATCTTAAACTCTAAGACTTTGATTACAAAATAAAAAATCAAAGACTTTCTATTGTAAGGTGCTTGAACTTTGATTACAAAATAAAAAAAAAAGATTTTGATTAATCAAATAAATGAGTTGGCTTTACTATTCATTAAGACAACTATGTTTAAAAAATTCGATTATGTGAATTTCACGAACGGTTTTGCCGGCAAAAATCTAAATAGAGGTATATTTAAAGAATATAATTTTATTTTATTTTCCTCAATTTTTGCTTACAAAATACTCATAAAATTAAAAAAAACTGTTGTATAAAGTTTTAGTATAACTTTTATAGATTATTATTATTTGTGATTATGCAAAAAAAATAGAAGGCATAAATATTTTATTTGCGTAAGACAATGGACCGGTCCTGCAGATATGTTAAACTCTTTGAATACATATAGTCCACATTCTTCTTTGAATACTTTTGCTGAGTGGGTCTAAATTGTATAGAACCTTATCAAACAATTACTTTGAATTGAATCTCCCATCGTGTCATAGTAGAAAATAATAATTGTGTATGTATATAGTTGGTTAGAGATATACTTACAATGCAAAGGTTTAGTAATTCACTAGACGAAGTCGAAAATGCAACGAATACGTTCTTAGTATATTTGATTGTGGTCAAGCTAATAACCACCTTTTCGGTGGGTTTTTTGAAAAGCTGTTTTTGTTTTTTGGTTACAATTATAAAAAGCTGTCTATACTATCTGCTTTTATTTAGTGTTTTTTCATATGGCGTGTGAATAAAAAGGGAAAGATTAAATTTACTGGACACAAATGAAAATCTTTATTGCGATCTAAATCATTTATCTTACAAAAAAAGACTAAATATTCCATCTTTGACTGTAATGATTCAAACTTCAGTCTCTCTTTTTTATTCATTATCAGTCTTTATTTTTTTCTTCAAAATTGGTCCTTCTCCTAAGTGTGGATCCAAGTTTGCAACAATAATGTCCATGTACACATTTGATAGATTAAGGTTTATAATATCGTCATTTAAATGGAACAATTACACTGTTTGAAACCGGAGTTGGTTTTGTCCGATTTGGTGTATGTGGATTGGAATCTAAAGAGATTTGTATGGGCCTAAATCCAAAATAACCTATTAGACATTGTCTTGTAAAATTGAATATCTTCTGTTTTTTCTTTTCGCTATTAAATATCTTTAAAAAAAAAAAAAAATTGGTTGTTGTAGAAACCATGCATAATTAATAAACGTATCTAAAAGTAGGGAGATATTTATGTCTCGAGGTTATTAATTATTATACCTTGTGTTAACAAAAGACGACCAACAACAAACATTCCCTTGGAGATTTGAGAGATTCATATCATTAAATGCACTTCTCAATATACGGAGTATTACTAATTAAAACCTTATTTCGAGTTCTCTCAAACGTAACCCATGCAAAAATGGCCCCAGAGATAAGACTTTGATGAGTCTCCACGTCACTTTCTGATTTCGGCTTTTGTCCCCTAATCTTTCGACAACATTCGTCTCGCACCCCGACATTTCCCGGGACCTCTGTCTCTCCCCCTCTCTTTCTCCTCTCCTCTCCCATTTCTCAACTTTTTTCCTTATTCACGAAATAGACTTTTTTTATTTTAGTTTTCTTTTCTCCCATTTGTAACTCGTGGTCCTTCTTCATTTGTATTAATGCTCTGGAAATTTTCTTCTTAAAACGTTATACAGCTATTTTTGCTTTTTCCTATACATATTCGTTTCATAGTTGTGTTTTCTTTGTCTATCAAAACAATTAGTTCCATGAGATATGTGTCAATACTTAACATGCATCGTCTTTTTCTGATTTGTGGATAACTCTCTAAACAAATTAAAATAATCATGCTCTAGGAGAGGAGATAACGTCATTCATATCATGATCTTCCTAATTAAAATATAATTATGTTGCCACCGGGAATATAATTAAAATAACCCTATATTCGAAAAGAAAAGAGAAAACAAAAACTAAAAAAAAAAAGGAAAGGAGTGAAGGCAACAGCACATAATGAGAGGTTAGTATGGGCTCACAAACTCTTATGTTTCTTTTCTTTTCTTTTTTCCCTTTCCAATTATTAATATCTATTGTTTCTTACCAAACTAACCACATATATATTTATATATTACCGTTATTAAATTAAAATAAAATTATGTGTATATGTCCCTCTCTATATATAAACACTGAAACATATGTTCCCAATTCAAAAAATTGTTTTGTCTCAAACAAATTTCTCTGCACACACTCAACAACATATCCCATAACAAAAAAAAGCTATTAAAAAAAAAGAGAAGCAGCCATGGAAGAAGGTAAGCAAGAAGCTTCAATGCCACTAGTTCCAATTGACAGCTTCTCTTACAGTTGGTTAGTTAACTTTCCTTCTTTAGAAGCTACCATTGATGATCATCATCAAACATACGAAGATTCATCTTCTTCTTCTTCCTTCATTGAGATGGATCCAAGATTGCCTCCTTCTAGAAGATTCTTCATCAAAACATCTCATGAAAGTAGCTTCAAGTTCGATAACTTCGTCTCTTTCTCCGACGAAGATCACTCTTTAGTTCACGCCGACGAGCTCTTCCGTGACGGCTACGTTATGCCTTATCGATTAAAGCCCACGTCCGCGGCTACCGAGGAAGAATCTGAGCCGTTGGATACAACAACATCGGAGAAGATTGATACACGTGGCCTTAACAGCAAGCCTTCTCCTACTTCTTCAAGAAAGCTGAGGAGAGTGTCCAAATGGGTTTTGCTGAAGTATCTTGATTTCTTGACGCCATTGTGTAAGAGATTAAGGAGATGTAGATCCGCTGTAACAACGGGAAGTATCGGTATGGATTCGAGGATCCGTGTAACGACTTCGTGTAGGAGCAGAGTTTATTCTGATGAAATGACGTCGTCGCCAAGAATAAGTGTTGCTGATGATTATTATTGGAGAAGGTCTTGTGACTCTGAGAGCTCTATATACGAAGCCGTTCTTCATTGCAAGAAATCATTCGGTACGAAATAGATAATATACTTAACATTTTCTATTTAGTTTATAAATTGTTTATGATTATTTGTTAATCTGTTTTTATGTTAATTTTAACAGAGAAATAAGAAGAATAATCCATGGAAGAGGAGCAGTTAGAAGTAGAGATGGAGAATATTAAGCTTGAGAGAATAAGCAAATTGCATTAACACGTTACACATGGAGTGGGAGAGAAAGAGAGGGAGCAACTTGTGATGTGTCTTTTTGTTGATTCTCTCTCTTGAATTAAAGAGATTGATGTGAATGATCCATGTGAATGTGTCATCTGATGTGGATCAAGAATGTTTTTGTTTTTTTACATGAGTGGGCACATTTATAGAAATATATATGGGGCTGCAAGCAGAATCAAGAAAATATTTTCAGATTTTCTTGGCTATTTTTTTTTCTCCATATGTGTATATTCCAATCATGTAAGTTAAATAGTTTCTTTTTATATATGGGGTAAAAACTATAAGTGCCTACCCATGTTTACTTTTAATTTCTGGTCCAATTGTGTTTGAATATTCTTACTTTTTGTGCATATTTTGTCTTTTCTTGTCTTAGAGATCATACGGAGATGTCATCATGCATGATTGAACTCTTTTGTATCATAATTGTCAGTCAAATAATTAAATCGAGCTAAAAAGAAGGAAACCAAATATGATTCACCACATCAATATAGCATTTTGGTACAAAATATATTATAAGTAGGTGGATTTCGTGATCTACATATTCTTTCGTTTTGTATCATTGTGTTTGTCCTGAAGCTTCAGCATTTTCTGTAGGATTAGTTAAAATACCGACAATCTACAATCTATCACATGTATAAATATGCCATATGATATAGAAATGTGTATATCTATAATATAATATTTATAAATTAAAAAAGTGGGAATATTTAGAAATATATGACATAGAATTTTAATCCTTCTAATTAGAAAAATTGCAGTTATCCTTTACCATTGGGTTAAGTACAAAAATGAAGAATCTTGACGCTAAGATCTAGGGTTCAAAACTTAGTCTATCCAAAAAGTATTACAAAATTCAGGAGTGCATCACGGTTACGTCTCGTATAGACGTATAATGCGGATTAATCCAAACGTAAATGCATTACTGAACATTTGATCTTTGTATATATTTGAAATAATCATATGAGCTGTTTACTAGTAATTTACTTTTGAATATTTGAAATCTTTAAATTCTATATCTTAATTTGATCGCCTACAACCATGGTTTATCAGTTCTAAAGTTTTAATAGTTACTTTCCATTAATATAAAACAGAAACCAAATGAGACATGATATGTATCATTTTTGCTGTCAAGACATATATCTATCATCATCATATATATGTTTTTCTGGTTGGCAACTATCAATATATGTCTATTGTCTATTAATCCATGTTGATTTATATAAGATCAAAGATTACACATTGCTTAATTCCGTGTTCTTTTTTTCTTTTGGCAACAAACACACTTTATTAAAATGCTTCAAGACGTGTTGGCAAACCAAAAACGTGTATAAGAAATCAACAAAAGAGAAAACACACTTAGCAAATAAATCGCCTAACCTATACAAGACCCATACACTAACTTAAACTCCGAGAAATTCGGTGTACTAATCACATTGCTTTTGCATTTTCATTTTCATTATAAGATCATATGGTAGATTTTTTTTTTTTCACAGATCATATGGTAGATACATATATCTATCGCTGTATCACATTATAGCTAAAGCTGCATAAATGTAGTCTATAATGCGGAAGGGGACAACCCTATGGTTTTCATGTAAGCGGAATGTATAAGAAAGTGCATTAAGTTCGAATATATAGAGTTATAGACTAAGGACCAATTTAAAGTAATTCACTTTTAGTAAAACAAAATTGCCCATATCTTTGCAGCAACTTTGTAGCAGAAGATTTGCCATTTATATATAAAGGAATTAAATATTAAATAGACCCTATAACATTAGAGACAAGATGGATTCCAAACCAAAAAAATATATTCTTAAAAAGATATTCTAATGCTTAAAATTATTGTAGCAAAGGACATATTCACCCAAAAAGACAGGCAAAAAGATTTGCCTAGGCATCATTTTTCCTCTTCTGTAAATTTATAGGTTCAAGAAAATTTTGGGGGTACATGCACAGATAAATTTCATTGGTTACATTGCATCTAGATCCAAATCTTACAACCAAACTATAGTCAAAATATTAAACATTCAATTATTATTTATTTGGCTTGTAAAGTGAGATAATTGGTGTGGAACGCTAGAAAAAAGCCAGAATTACCTGCATGTAGGACCCTAATCCCTGAATTGAAAATTATCACTAGGAGTTACCAAATAGCTAGAGGAAAAAGTCAAAATTTTCTGAATAAATTCGTTCTCAACTAATTATCAAGCATATGTATATAGGAATTAAGAACGAGTGCATTCGAGAAAAAAATGGCAAATTTTAAAACCAAAAAATGACAACACCTAAAACAAAAATTGACTCAAATTAAAATAATTAATTTTATTTGTTTTTGCTTTTGTTTCTTCCATTTTTTTTGTTTGAAGTCATTTGACCAATGCTTATTTTACATAAATCAGCTAGAGACATTAGAATTTGTTGGAAAACCTAATTTGGCATTCTAAAGCTATATGTGAACAAGATAAGGGGAAGGGGAAACAAAAATATCTTTCTTGTTAATGTAAACCACACACTATAGTGGAGACAAATTCAAACTCAAGATGTTCTAAACATCACCTAGGATCTCTTATCCCTATACCGAATATAACCGACAAAATGCAAATAGAGAAATTAGGCAACAAAACCAAAGCTTAATACGGATAAGCCGCTTGTGTAGTGTGACACACACAAAACTTTGAAAAACGAGAGAAAAATAATTGGGTAAACGAAGAGGAAGAAACTGTAATCTCACGTGCTGGTGAGACAAAACAAGGAGACATATAGACAAGATATGTTCCGAGAAGATCCAAAGCATTCCTCGTGACACTGTTCCTATCTCCTATCCTCATTTCTTTTCATCTTCTTTCTTATTTCATCTTCGTCTTCTTCTTCTTGGGGGACCAAAAACACTTGAACATATTATATGGTCATTTTTCTTTTGTCATAATCTATTGAGAGAGAGAGATATACTAGATTCATGTATTTATGTTTTCGGTATCCGTCGTCAATTTCAACGCTTGATTTGTTCATATAGAGAAGAAGTTTGTGGATTTTCTTTACGTGTGTATGGGATTCTTGATTTGATTATCACAAATGATTTTAAGAAATACGACTTTTCCAACTGTTCACAATAGATAGTCATACACAAGGACGAATAAATCAATTGAATTATCTACGTGGAAGATCAATGTTGTACTCTTTTTACAAATTTTAAATCAGATAATATAATGACTATGAAATCATACGAAACAATTCACAATACAATTTTAGATAATTAAGGTCTTGCATGTGTCTAAGTTAGGAGATAATTACAACAACAACAACAAAAATTCATAAACGATCAAACTGTGATCTAGAGAGATAACTCGTTGCTAATGAATGTGAAGAAACCAATAATTTGATATGGAGAGAGTTTAGTATTTTTAGAATACATTGGACTTGGGTCGACAGCGTTAGATCACATTTTGACCGGTCAGAAAATAAAATCTAAAGATTTGATTGGTTATTATATCAACTCTTTTGAAATAAAAAAATCGTGGTGAAATCCATTTATCTATCTCTTCGAACGTACCATAGATCCGAACAAAAACAAATATAGTCCTTATCGAACTCAGAACAATTGTCTGACTCTTCCAAAGGCTGGCTCATGGTTCAACCGATTTAGCTTCCAACTTGTCCCTTAAGTTGCATTCGTGTCTAAATCAAAGTTGGACGATCCGAGAGATGTATATTTGCACGTAACGTATTTGGTGTATACTTGTACTGTTTATCGGCCTTATGCCAACATGCATGATTCCTACACGTCACCACTACTAACTTTCATATTATAAAACAGAAATGGAAGAGAACAAAATGATTGAAGAAGTAAAACCTTTTGATTTCATAATAGAGAGTTGAACCAGCTTCGAAGCAGACGTTATTGGTCGTGGTATGGTACATTACGAGAAGGAACATCACAGCTAATCAAGTCCCAGACTAGACCAACTAATATTATATATCTCAAACCAACATTTTTTTTTTCTTGCAAAATAATCAGACAAAAAGTAACATCTATAACACTAGCCATACTTCAAAAATACTAGCCACACGTCGTCCGAATCATTAAGTATATAACTTTCCATACAATATACAGTAAATATTAAACACTACAGTAGGATATTCTTAACTCGGATATCTTATAGATTGGAACTAATCCAGAAACTTGTAGCCAAGAAATAAATACTATAGTCGTCAAGAATACATCTTATAAATTTTGACCGATGTTGAATTCTAGACTTCAATCACTTAGATCTTTAACATATCTTTGGACAGAGCAGCAACAAAAACTCAATTTGAAATCTCAGAAGGAACCAAATCTATGTGTTGTTATAATTATATGCCAATAAATCCCGACAAGGAAACACTAGAACTAGCTAGATCATGATTAACCAAGTCATTGTACTAGAAAAAGTAATTAATTGCTGACCAATTTTTTTTCTTTCTTATTTTGTAAAATATGAAATTTCCAAAAAAATGATGTAAGGGTTATGTTGCTTCAAGTCATAATTTACTAAATATTTGGCCGGAAAGATTGATTAGATTCACAAAATAAGCCAACGGAAACCATTATCTTAATTTAATGCCTTTTGTCGGGCGAGAATCAATTCGTTAACTTGTCATATTATTCGATTAAGCAACTCATGTATATGTGTTCTCACAAATTTACGTGATTTTTGTATATATGTTTATAATAATATATTATTAATGTGCAAAAAAATGTAGACCAAGGGAATCGTTTGAAAAGAGATGTGGATAAGATATTAATTAGTTTTGGCATATATTCTCCATGACAAAATTACATAATTTCCCTCATTTTCTCCTGGCTTTTCTTGTAATCCGAGCATCATCTACACCATTTCTTCAACGAAACATAGATAAGGATGTGACACCAATATATTAACAAAAACGAAAGGAAAAAAAACATAAGAGCTAAAGGTTGAGACAATATAACTACATAATTGTTTGCTTCTACTTGTATTATGTGTATATATGTATATTTGACAATTGACATCACTTGTATTGTGTACATTAAAAACTTTTATTTTATTTGTTGAAAGAGAAAATATATATTTAAAAGTCAATTTGATTAAAGAAAAATCCAAAAATTCACTGGATGTAATATTCAGATTAAAAATAAACCACTATAAACTTGTACTATTTTTATTTTGTTTTAATCTTACTTTGAGGGTCGATCGGATTCCAAATTATAATCTTAAGCAAATATTATATTTTATCAGTAGTAAAAATTCAAAATTAAAAAGAACACAATTAGACATGACTATCTAGAAAAAAAACATGATGTCTTATTCTCTTTAAAAATAATCCCCATTATTTTTTTCCATTTCACAATTCCAAAATTCCTTATGTATTCACTATTAAGCTCTTTCTTTGTCACTTTTGTGTTTACAACACAAAGCCTTAACAAAACGAATTGTATTTGGATAAGAGTTTATTGGGCTTTAATAAGGAAACCCATAATCAGCCCATTTAAATTCAAATTATAATAATAAACTATTTTCCACACAATTCCCCAAAAACCAAAAACGCCGAGAGAGATAGAGAAAAGAGAACAGAGGAAGAAGACGAAGCGACGAACCGTATAACGGAGAAATCTACGAATACGTATCAGAATACGTCTACGCTCGTATATTTCTACTCATTCCTCTCACCGTAACGTTAGAGAAGGTGATTCCCCTCCGAAATAAAATATAAAAACCCTTCGATTTTTGGAAGCAAACATTTCTCTCCGTCGCGAACCTAATCGGTGAGTGTTTCTTTTATATCCCCAGTTTGATTTTGCCGGGAAATTTTTCGTTTTCTTGGTTGATTAATCAATTTTTAGGTTATTGTTGGAATCTAGGTTTTATCTCTTCGTTGTTCTGTTTCTGTTTAGATTCTCGAATACTTTGTGTTTACAGGGTTTCCTTTTTTCCTTTGGTTATCTTGTAATCGTTGAGATTCTTGTTTCCGTGGCTTATACATAATCCATCTGATCATAAACTATTTTGATTTGATTTCATGGGGAGCTAAAAATTGATTCTTTTCTTGCTTTATGAGGAATATAGAAGATTTTAGAATCATTTTTATTGTCTTTCTGAAGTACGAGAGTTTGTGATTTGAAGTGTTGAATCTAAAGTTTCTTTATTTGTCTTGTGAGGAAGTTGCATTTCCTTAAAGGTTACTGTTTGGGGATTTACTGACGTATATGTATGATTGAACAAAATGGTAACTTGGTTCTTTATGTTAAAAGTCAATCACAGTTTTGCATTGTCATCTATCTTTGAGGATAAAGTTAGTGAAGTGTCAAGCTAATAGTCGATTTTGTAGGCTATAATGTGATCTTGTTTCCGTCGCTTGCTGTTATGTGAATTGTCGTTCTGTTTGATTGTTCTGAAAATTGATGAATAGGTGCTTTGTTCAGATAGATAATGATTGAAGTTTGGGTTTGTGTAGTTTTCTGTTAAATAATGGTAACTATGAGAACACTAATGAAACTAAGAGAATTTACTTTTTTGTTGATTTTTTTGCTAGACGACTATTGTTGATCAAGAAGAAGGTTTTAAAGTTGAAAGATCATGGATATCCCAGAGAAGATGGAGATGGATCAACTGAATCAAGGGTCGAGCTCATCTCTTACCAATAAGCGAAAAAGAGGTCGTCCTCGCAGAGACGAAAGCCAGACTCAGCAACCAGTGAACCCACCTGTTGATGAGAATCTGATAGGTCGAGTTGTTTCTGGTGTGGTTGAAGGTTCTTTTGAGGCAGGCTATTTTCTCAATGTAAAGGTTGCTGACACGGAAAAGCAATTGAAAGGCGTTGTTTTCTTACCTCAGAAAGTCACTCCACTTACCCCAGCAACTGATTTGTTTCCCCAAGCTAAGATGTATGCAAGAAATGATATCCCAATTCCCTCTTCATACCAACAAACTCCACTTCAGGAAAAGAAAAACGCTGGGAATCAAACTGATGACATCGGTTCTGAGCCTCAAACAGATGCCTTGATCGCTGATAAGAACCAGTCTGCTACTTGCACCACATCGCTGCCTGATGATCATCCAATGAGGGATGCGGGTGTTGGTTCTGTGGCTATGGGTGAGAGGAATGATCCTATTGATACACTGATGAAAGATGTTGCTGGCTCTTCTGCAGAGGGTAAAGTCATTGAACCTGCAGGCCAAACCCTCTCTCTCATGCCACAGTTTGGTAGTGATGGCGTACCCAAAGAAGATCATACTGTTCTGAGATCCGAAGCTTGTGCAGCAAGTAAGACAGCAGTTACAGTCACTATTACTTCACCTAAAGATTCAATTGCTAAAGGTTCTACTACTTTGGTTGATTTCTTTTCAGCACCTGAAACGTCGCGAACGCAGGCCACTGGATCCAGCTCTACACTGAACCTTGAACTCTTTCAGAATCAAACTAAACGATCAGGAACAGAGGATGAGAAAACTCCTGCAGATGCTGAACCTCGTGGAATGGAGGAAAAACCGGCTTCTACTGTTGAAGATGTGCCAGAGGAGCTTCAGCTAGAGCTTGGCAACAAGAACATGAGTGCATCAGGCATTGCTACTGAAGCAAATCCTGATCAGTCTGTTTCATCAAAGAGCGGGTTCTTGGCAAATGCTTTTGAAGGAAAAGAAGAAATCGCAAAAGAACCAGAAGATTCTAATGCAGCAGCTTCAGAGAGCGGCTTCCCAGTGGCAACAACACAAGTCGATGCTAATGATTCTTGAAAAGTGGATGCAGCATCAAAGAAGCTGTTGGTATTATTGAGGAAGTGAACAGTTTTTTTTTGTTTTTCCCTCCTTTTGGTTAGAATAGTTAGTAGCAAACTCTTAGTAGGCTCTCTCTTCTTCTCTCTTTTGTGGCATTTTTGTTTTTGGTCTTGTGCCAAAAATTAAAAATTCTTAGGCTAAATCTTTTGCCTTAAGTTTCTTTTTCTTCCTTCACGGTAATGCAACTTTCGTGGTTCTCTCACATTGCCATTTTCACGAAGACAGTTCGAAATATTGATGCCAAATATGAAAGTATGAAGAGGTTTTGGTGATATAGGCTAAACTAAGAAGGCCATATCAACTGGACTCCAAATGTGGGCCGAAATAAGAAGTCCCTGGGTATTTCGATACAAATGTTAACATCAGAGTTGTTGCCGAATACATGAGAGTAGGAGACAAAGTATTTTTGGTTAATTAATCTTCACAAAGTTATTTAATATCAATTGTTGTTATTTCACAGAATTATTGTTTTCTTCTCGCTCCGTGACTTAGATCTAAGATTCGTATCTTAATAATGTTTAATTGGATCCCAATATTTGTCACTTTTTGTAAAGCATAACATAGAAATAAACTGCTGAAAACAAAATAAGAGGAACCAATTAAAAGATAGTAGGTCCAAAACCAGGTAATGTTGAGTTAAGATTTGGACAAAGACAAAGACGTATCCAAAAAAAAAGACATGAGATCTCAAAGTGTGAGTTCTTACTGGTTTGGCCCTTTGATGATATTCAAAGGTTAATGTTATGAAAAAGTGTATTTGTTCCTTGAAATGTAGTTTGGTATTCGTCTCATTCTTTCTTTGTCCCATCACAACTCATTATTTTTGGAAGTATATACTTTTAAATTCAAAATTAGAAAATCACTTGATAAATATAAACAAAAATTGTTGATCGTGTTCAGAACAATATTCACTGACGACATGCCAAAAATGTATATGTATGAGGAAAAATCATTGAGACCAAATAGGTTAATCAAAGGGTTTTGTTAATTTATCTTAATCTTATGAATCATGCAAATATTTAAGAATGAATAGATTGATCAACTTAGGATAGAAGTTTTGCTAGTTTTAGGAACTCACTATAGAGCAGTAAGCCCTCTAAAGAGCAAACATATCATACATACCTAACACCGATAGGATAATTTTGGAATAGATATTATCGAAAATTCTCCGACGCTCAAGTTAAAAAACACACACATGATTAGCCAAAATTACAACCTCTATTAGGGTTAAAAATTCTCATTTGTAGGTTTCACATTTCCAAATTGGTTCATGCCTGCTAATTTACTTATTTAGTTGACAAAAATTATATATATATATGCGACAAGAATGAATTGGGAACTATAGTTAGATGCGTGATGTGTGAGTCTGTGACAGAGAAGGGGTGAGAGGTTGGAGAATCCAAAGCAGGATGGTCCATAAAACTGGCTTTCGTCTTCCACACTCTCGTTACTGCGTCAGTCTTCATTTTGTTGTTGAATAAGACTCTCATTACCAATTAGTTTTCATAAGTTTATTATTTATTCATGGATGTATAGTAAAACAGTTTTTGATAGATCACACTCTTCATAGATTTCTTTAAAAATATTGGCAATCTTGGATTTTGACGGACGAAAACCTTTAACAATAAAAAAAAAATTAGGCTTAATATGGACATATACACAAAAAGGAGATGATGGCCTAACTTCTTAGTGGATACAACAACAAAATTTTGTAGTGGGACTATAGACGTCAATAACTATTAATATGAAGACTATTTTTCGTGCAATCCATATAATTTTCCCACTTTTACATTTTGATAACTAGAGTATTCCCGAAATTAATCAAAACTAATTTTTGAGGTATGATTGCTATCGTAGAAGAAAGAACTCGTATCATGGTTCTTTGACACCATAACATAAAAAAAAAAAAACCCATTAGAGACCATCATAAAATTGGTTTAAATCATTATGAATTGATTATAATACTTCAACTTTTGCATTTGCTAAAGAAAGATAATTGTACACACAAAAAATTGTTCAAGGAATATAATGTGTGGAAGAAAGATCAAAGAGTTGCTTTGCCGATGGGAGACTATGACTTAGTGGCGAAGTGGAAAGGTTGGGTCGTATTGCGTGTCATCTAAAGTTAAATCATATTTAGATCACATTTTCCCTAAAATAAATTGGTTTCAGAAAAGAAGCATGTGATGCTGATTTGGGAAATTATGCCAAAAACGCTAGAAAGGGATGTCTTGATAAAGGCAACGTCTAGGAATATGCAACTATACTTGATTAAGTGAATAAATAGCAACTCAATTTGGAATATACATGCATTCGATATTTTTAGAGGTTAGTGAGAACAAGTGAAGTATTAAATCCAAATCTTTAAATATTTTTGCAAGACATGAGATTTTATAATAAGATTTTGTTTCATAGGATTCTTAAGGGTTGTTACACTTGTTCAAGAAACTATTCTTTGTCTTAGTGAAATCTCTATTTCTTAGAAGAAACTTAGACCATACCAGATCCAATATGAATTAGTAGCAGAAAAAGATAATAGTTTATTGAACCTTTTCTGTTCTTATTTTTCAACAGCTTTTTGGCATGTGATCTTATTTTTAAGTTAGAGATCCCCACACACACACACAAAATCCCAACTTTACATGTTTTAAAATTAAAAAGGATGTAACATATAAGACTTTACCAATGAATTGTTAACATAACTGAAAGCAAAGTGTGTATCCACTTGTCACAACAGACAAATTAATATGAATTGGAAATAAATCACATTGACCATGCAATGTGTATCCCACTTGTACCCATTTTCGAACCAAAAACTGGTTTTTAAGATGTGTAATAATCACTGCAGGCTTATGGTGTGTTTAATTTGTAAAACTATCTTAAATGTCCGATCACTTCATTTCTTTTTCTTTCCTTAAACCTTAGCGCATGTATTTTGGAAACATGTTTTTTTTTGTGTGTAATTTTACAAATCAAAGTTTGATGTAGTAATCACAGATGAAAGTTTAATAACATACCATATTACCCATGAGGCCAGCGCTTCGAGAAAGAGTTACTCGTTGTGCAACTATTTAACTTGCTCGTTTTGGCCAAATTGAGATTTGGCTGAATATACCCAACGTTAGTCGAACTTAACACTATTAAATTTGGCTAACGTTTGAACTAGTTCGACTAACTCAATTCAAAAGTTGAACATTTAATATAGTTATGGGTAATTTGTTTTTGGTTTTTTGGGACCAAATCGTGTGATCGAGTTGGAGATTTTTAATATATTTTTCTCTACATAATATATATTGGTAAATTTATTAATCTTTAATTGGTTCCCATGAACTTAAAAAAAAATACTTCATACTTTTTTTTTGCTTTGGATTTTTAATTTTTATTTTGCAACTAGGCCGAAACCTAGATATACTTTTTTTTTTTGGTATGCACTTAGATAGTTAGATATTATTTTATTGGTACTTTGAATTAGACTAAAACATCAAGAAACATGCCAATTGTCATCCAGGTCAAGACTAGTTTTCTCACTGGCCACACAAATATTATATTACACTATATATGTGTAAAGCATATAATACAGCACAGACAAAATCAATGGTTCTTAAATATCCACCGAATTTAAATGAAAAATTCCTGACCTATGCAACATTAACTTTATTTCGTCTTCCAAAATAACTAAAAGTACATTTCTATAATTCAGGTTTTGATAGCATAAGAGACTTATATTCTATAATTCTGTATACCTAATTTTTTGTACGGATGATTTAAGATGATGTAAGATAAACTTGAATATCAGTTATATACTACATATACACGTTTTCTTCTTAATTGTGATGCAAAATGTGAATCATTGTCTATAAAACAACTTTGCACTTTCCTTCAATACCATTAACCACAGAAACTGGGTAATTCAATCCCATTAGAAACAGACAAGAGACATACATGCACACACATGTTGTTTCAAGTATACTGGTTTGAATATATTTTGTCATTACTTCAAAAAAATTTTTAATTTTAGTCGATTATACCATTCATACATGCATGAAAAATTTGTGGTTGTAAAAACAATATATTTTGTTTTCATTTTTGTGGTATTTTTAATTTCAAATTTATTGATCAACAAAGCAGATTATATATTGTTAACTAGACTCATATTTATTTGAGAAGTAGTTGATTATATTTAACTTAGTATATATAATAAACGTATGTGATTAGAGAGCAATGATTTGGCATCATTTGTATGCTCTTAGTGCTGTAATTTGTCGTAAGATTTGTTTTAAGCATATGGTAGTATATATTAATTATTGTTACATATCTTTTTCATTTGACTCTTTAATTGTTTTTATAACTGAAAAGCCGCCTCTAAAAGATGAAGATGGCGTGTAAAGTGATACATTTTGTTAGTAGTTTTTGAAGGAAACAACAAAAAATATGCAAAGTGGAATTAACCCGTAATTAGCCTTTTGTTACAACTCAATCTCCATCCATGTGCTGCCTTCTAAAGCAACTACACACGAATATTCTATAGATATGCATCTCTATTTCTGTGCATGATACTATTTTCAACGAAACGATCATCATAGTTATATAATGAGTCGTGACTATGATGGATGATTAAGTTTAAGTGATGCGGTAAAAGATACTTTAGTAAAGGAAGATGGTGCGATTAGAAACAAATGAGAAAATTTAACAAAAAAATGATTGTTGATATTTTAATAGGTTATATAGTAAAAGTAGTTAAAACAGTGTAAAGTAAAAGTTATTAATATATTTATAAAACGCATTATACAATTTAACAAAAGAGTTATACACTACATTGCTTCTTGTCAATTAATAGGTAGCTAGCAAGCAAACCATCCCAAATTTTACATGTGGTGAAATTTGTCATTACAAAAAAAAATGATTTTGGAGTGATATTTTGTCGTTCAGTTAGTTATATATCTTTGCAACATAATAGTAATGAAATAATAACTATTTTTTGAACAAATTTAATTATTAATATTAAAAATTGGTTAACATAATTATTGATAATATTACGACATAATTTTTAAATTTTACGTAAAGTGATATATAGTTCTTACATATTCATAACTGCTGCTTATTGGTCACTAATGATAGCTAAGTTTAAAAGGAATAGTAAAAAAAAATTAATTTATACAAAATAATTAAACTGATTCAAAATGGTTTTTAATTGGTCGGAAAATCCAAACTAAATCATTGCAAATCTGAAGTTATCAAAGACGGAATTGTAACTAAGATAAATTGATGAAGCGTTCCCCGTTATGTAGACATTTGTAATTGTAACCAAGTAAGCAGGTTGTTTTATTTGAAAAAGAAAGTGTTTGGTTGATCACTTTTACCTTTCAATTACTATAAGATGACTTTTACTTTTCAATTACTATAAGTCTATAAGATGATAACAAAAAGTAAAGTTATGCTTGAAAAAGACAGAGTCGGTTTGCGTTAGAGACTAAGGAATCTAATTTAATATGGAAAGTTACCTGCGAAATCACATGCCCATGAGATGATAGATTCTACAAAGAAAAGATTCGTTTTTCAACAAGAATACTCATATCCTTCCCAAGAATTTGACTTCACAGTCCAAAGAAGAGATCCATGTATTCGAACACTAAATGTCAAAATCATCTAGTATAGGGCATGGTTTTGTGTAAAATTAAGCAGTCAATTCATACGGTAAATAAACTTGTAAGATGATTTTGATCGTTCGCGCTTCTTGAGACATGTGTTTTGCGGTACATTTGCATGTTAAAAAAAAAAAAAAAAGAGTGTCTTTCACAAGATTTAATCACCCAATGTGTGTGATATAGCTATAAACTGCATGACTTCAATTTACCACACAAGTATGGCTACATTTTCTCTCATCCTTGATTTCTTGGACCACACACACAATTATATAGCCGTATATATTAAATACGTTAGACCTATTGTCCATAATTAAGTAGTTTCAATTACAATAGAAACAAACAAAATTTGAGAAAAGGATTTGGAGGAATTGATAACCGGGAGTAGCAGGTCGTCATGTCAAACCCTACCAAACTAAAACTTACTAAAAGACTAAAACCGACCAAAAAGAAGAAACCTTCAAAGAGAAAAATAAACGTTTTAGACATGAGAAAATTAGAAAACCGAAATATCCGGTTACCAGTCAAAGAAAGCTTTTCTTTTAAAGTTATTATATTTCTCCACTGAATTTTATTTTTTAAATGACAGAAAACTTAACTAAATAAAAAAAGTAAAAATCTGGTAATTCTTTTTTAAAATATTTGGATTTGTAAGAAATGTTACCATATGAGTTGCTTTTTCCCGGGAAAGGATTTAACGACCAAAAGACTAAACCCAAACGTCGCTATAAATAGAGAGAGATCCATCTTTCTCCACACCCGTCAAACCCATCTTCTTCTTCTCCATCGTCCACCTTTAAAATCTTATTTTTACCCCAAACCAAAAAAAAAAACACTTTTCCTTTCCTTCACAAAAGATATTTCGAGACAACAAAAGAGTCTCGATTTTTTCTTCTTTTACGAGGAATGCTCGTTGAACCCCCCCTAGATCTTCTGATTTAGAATCGAGGGTTTTCGTCTGATTCTCGAAGTCTTTTCTTTATTGGTAAGAAAATGGAGCAGAAGAGCGTGTTGTTGTCAGCTTTAGGTGTTGGTGTTGGGTTAGGGATTGGGTTAGCATCAGGTCAAAGTTTGGGAAGATGGGCAAACGGGTCAGGTTCTGTTGAAGATGGACTCACCGGAGAACAGATTGAGCAAGAGTTGATTAGACAAATTGTTGATGGTAGAGAAAGTACTGTCACTTTTGAAGAGTTTCCGTATTTCTTAAGGTACCTCAGAAAACAAAAGCTCTGTTCTTTGTGTTTTTTCAGATTTATATAGTTTTACTATGACTTGAACTTAATCAAGGATTCAATGTTCCTTAGGGATTTTTTTCAGATCTATGGATTTTTAGATAAGAGTGTGATTGATATACCAACTTGGCAAGTTGGTTATGATTTTTTACATCTGCCAGCTGTTAAAAAGATTGAATCTTTGGGGAAAAAATAACTTGGCAAGTTGGTTATGTTTTCACTATGAGGATTTGTTTTATCTTTTATTGTTTTGTGGTGAAAGAATCTTAGAATCTGTGAGTATATTTGGGTTAAGAGAAATGATAGAGATGGGAAATTCTGTGAATACAAAAGTTTTCTTTCTAAGAAAGTGAAGAAATTAAAGAAATTGATGGAAAGTGGGGTAGGTTAGTTGCACAATAAGCATGTGGATGATTTGGCAAAGACAGTGAGAGAGAGAGAGAGAGAGAGAGAGAGAGAGAGAAATAGAAAGATTCTCACATGTGATTCTACTAATTTAGTTAATCCTTTTCTGCTACACTGTTTTTTGGATACTATTGAATCCAGTCTGTAATATACTAGTTTGTTTAGTAAACTAAAACTATAGCAAGTTCTTGCATTTCTAAGAATGTGAATGAGATTGAATTCAAAAGTGTCATAAATCAGTATAAGTAGTGAATTATACATTGTCTATTTTTTTAATGTTTTCTAATAAGAAGAATACATTTTTTCAAATGGCAGCAAGAGAACTCGAGAATTGTTGACAAGTGTTGCATATGTTCATTTAAAAGAGTATGATATATCGAAGCACACTCGGAATCTTGCACCTGCAAGTAAAGCCATTCTACTTTCTGGTCCTGCGGAATTTTATCAGCAAATGCTTGCAAAAGCTTTGTCTCATTACTTTGAATCAAAGCTATTGTTGTTAGATATAACTGACTTCTCTATTAAGGTAAATCAATCAATGCATGTTTACTATTTCCCACTACAAAACAGAATAGTTCTTGATTTTTTCTTTTTGTCTATTATTTGGAAACAGATACAGAGTAAATATGGATGCACCAAGAGAGAACCTGTAAGTTACTACTTGTATGTGTTTTGTTTTTATGTTGATGATTTCAGAGAAGTAATTTTGGTTTCTTCTATTATTGGTTTGTAGTTTCACAAGAGGTCTATTTCTGAGTTAACATTAGATAAAGTGTCGAGTTTGATGGGTTCCTTCTCTATGCTCTCTCAACGCGAAGTTGAACCAAGAGGTAAAAACAACACAGACTCTTCCCTCATTTTTCTTTTCTTATTACTTGAAACATGATCTAAAGAGTTTAACATTCTTGTAAAATGTAGGGACATTGCGTCGACACACCAGTGGAAATGATCTTAAATCAAGGTTTGCCTTTGTTTCCCTTGAAGTTAGTTTAATCGATTTTTCGTCTTTGTGAGCTCACTAGCTCCTTTGAATTCAGGAGTACTGAGAGCTCTAATCGTCTTCCAAGACACAAGAGAAATGCTTCTGCTGCTTCTGATATCAGTAGCATATCTTCCCGCTCTTCGAGTTCTGTTTCAGGTTTGGAAAACTGATTATTGTATCTTCTTATTACATTTGCATTCAACTTCGTGTTCTTAGTTCTTACGTCTTATTGTTTCATCTATGCCTTATGGCTTCTAGCTTCCAGAAAACGCACTACAAATCTATGTTTCGACGAGAAACTTTTCCTGCAATCACTTTACAAGGTAAAAAGACAAACCTTATCACAAGTTTGCTACATTGTTTTTCAATGGATGTCTTACAATTATTGTCATTTTCTGTAGGTCTTGAGTTCTGTATCGGAAACAACTCCGCTAATCATATACTTGAGAGATGTTGAGAAGCTTCTTGAGTCAGAAAGATTCTACAAGTTGTTCCAAAGGCTCTTGAACAAGCTCTCTGGTCCTGTCTTAATTCTTGGCTCAAGAGTATTAGAACCTGAAGATGATTGCCAAGAAGTAGACGAAAGTATTTCCGCTCTATTTCCTTACAACATCGAGATCAGACCACCAGAAGATGAATCTCAGCTCGTGAGCTGGAAATCTCGGTTAGAAGACGACATGAAAATGATTCAGTTTCAAGACAACAAGAACCACATTGCAGAGGTTCTTGCTGCTAATGATATCCAATGCGATGACTTGTCTTCGATATGCCACGCAGATACAATGTGTTTGAGTAACCATATTGAGGAAATTGTGGTTTCTGCAATCACTTATCATTTGATACACACCAAAGAACCAGAATACAGAAACGGAAAGCTTGTAATATCTTCCAAAAGGTAAGTGTACAAGAATCTGTTTATTCATTCATTTGCAGATACTAACTGATCTTCTAGCTACTTAACTGATTCATGATCTTGAAACAGTTTGTCTCATGGACTAAGTATATTCCAAGAAGGTGGAAACAGATCATTTGAAGACTCGTTGAAGCTAGATACAAACACTGACTCTAAGCGAAAAGGAGGAGAAGTATGTTCAAAGAGTGAGTCAAAATCTGGTCCTGAAAACAAAAACGAGTCAGAAATATCACTTCCTTCAAACAAGAATGACAATCCATTACCTCCAAAAGCACCTGAGGTTGTTCCTGATAATGAGTTTGAGAAGCGTATAAGACCAGAAGTTATACCAGCAAATGAGATTGGTGTGACATTTGCAGATATTGGTTCTCTAGACGAAACAAAAGATTCGCTTCAAGAACTTGTAATGCTTCCACTTAGAAGACCGGATCTTTTTCAAGGCGGTCTTCTCAAGCCATGTAGAGGAATCCTATTATTCGGTCCACCTGGTACTGGCAAAACAATGCTTGCAAAAGCAATTGCAAATGAAGCTGGAGCTAGTTTCATCAATGTCTCCATGTCTACAATCACTTCAAAATGGTTTGGAGAAGACGAAAAGAATGTGAGAGCTCTGTTTACTTTAGCAGCTAAAGTATCTCCAACGATTATATTTGTGGATGAAGTTGATAGTATGTTGGGACAAAGGACAAGAGTTGGAGAGCATGAAGCTATGAGGAAGATTAAGAATGAGTTTATGACACATTGGGATGGGCTAATGACGAAACCCGGTGAAAGGATTCTCGTTCTTGCAGCGACAAACAGACCGTTTGATCTTGATGAAGCTATCATTAGGAGGTTTGAGAGAAGGTATAAAAGAAATTTTGGTAAAATGCAAAACCTCTAAATCAGTCTTTACACTATTTTGACTGATTTTTGTTTTGTGTTGGATATAACAGAATAATGGTGGGACTTCCTTCGATTGAGAGCAGAGAGAAGATCTTGAGAACTTTGTTGTCGAAAGAGAAAACAGAGAATCTTGATTTCCATGAGCTTGGGCAGATAACAGAAGGCTACAGTGGAAGTGATCTCAAGGTCTGTGTCTTCTCTAACCATAACCAAAGACTGTCGTGTAAAATCGTTGGAAACTGACTGTTTGTTGAACTTTTGTACAAACAGAACTTATGCATCACAGCTGCTTATAGACCAGTTAGAGAGCTGATTCAGCAGGAAAGATTGAAAGATCAGGTAAAAGACTAAGAATGGCCCTCTCTTGCGCTCTATATTCGATCAAAGTCTCTTAGGATTTTGAAATATCTTGGTGGTTTTAGGAGAGGAAGAAGAGAGAAGAAGCAGGAAAAGGCACAGAAGAATCAAAAGAAGAAGAAGCAGAAGCTTCTGAGGAAAGAGTTATTACATTGAGACCTTTGAACATGGAAGACATGAGAAAAGCTAAAACCCAGGTCTAACTAAAATCTTATCTGTTTGACAAAAAAAAAACTAAAATCTTATCTCATTTTGTCAAGAAAAGACAAGAAAACTAAAAACCCTAACTAGTTATGTTGTCGTGTTATTGCAGGTAGCTGCGAGTTTTGCATCAGAAGGAGCAGGAATGAATGAGCTAAAGCAATGGAATGATTTGTATGGAGAAGGAGGCTCAAGGAAAAAGGAACAGCTCACTTACTTCCTTTGAAAATTGCAAACAGATATTGATGTGTGTTTCTTGATGCACACGATATATATATAACAAAGAGATCCCGCATATCACAAAGAAAGAGTCTTCAATTACTTGTTAGGCCATTCCATTTTTAGATAACTTTTTAGGTTTCATCTTATTCTCTTTCTTTTTGTGTTTTATAGAATTTTCTACAAAACTATGATTTTTTTTTATATGTTCATATTTATGTCATTGTGAATGTGTAGTTAATGTAGTAAAGATATTTTATAAAAATATTATGATTGTTTGTTACATAGAAATTTTCATATACATTTGAACTAGAAATCATATGAAAAGAATAACAAAAATTATACCAAACCAAATATTATACCGGTTCCGGTTTGATTTGGAATTAAGTAAATTACACAAAACCGATACAATGATTAAAGAACCTTGACGTCGACGATGATTGTGTGATCTCCCCAGAAAAGAGAAATGAAGAGATACCAAAATCTAAAGGTAGGAGAAGCTTTCTCCAAAAATCGTATTTACCCATTTGCTTGCAATGAACTAAGCTCCATATTGAATCTTGCTTACTCTCTATCACCCAAAAATGTCAAAGCTTTGATCTTCCAAGATACCCTCTCCGCTTTTCGTCTTCTTCCCGAGTAAGTACTTCAAAATTTCATCTCAATTGCGAGTATTTAGAGTTTTTTGAGGCTTTAATTTAGGGTTTTCTGTGTTGAGATTCTGTTCATGTTGTAGTTGAATTCTTAGGGTTGTTAGAATCGATTAAAAAGTCAATAAAGTTGGGAACTTTCAGCTAATTATGAAGCAGAGGATTGATCTTTGAATGGCTTTACTTTGTACCAATCAAATTAGCTTGAGTTTGAATCTGCATATACAATTTGCAAACAAATTTGAATATGTAGAATGTTGTGTTTCATTTATACGAGATTTTAGTAATGTAAACGTAAAGGCAAGTTTTTTCTTAGATTGGAATAATCGAATTTGAAACCCTTAATGTGACAATATGGCTACTCAAGAGTACATAATTCATATAGCACACAAATCTCTTAGATTGTTGTTATCTCTCTGTTTCTGCTATTGCAAATCTATGTTTCTTCTTCTTAAGTCTTTTAAGAATAATACTACAAACAGTTTTCAGATTCTGTATTTTTTTGCTTTCATTTAGCATCAATACATCAGCTGCTGTTTCAGCCGCTAACCTTCTCCTGAAGAGCGTGGAAGCGGTGCTCCCCAAACAGAAGAAGAATTTAGCCATTGTAGAATTCAAGCAGGCAAAAGTAGCACTAAAGAGGCGTAGTAAGAACCGTGAGGAAGAAGATATAGGTATGTTTTTCTAGTTATCTTTCTTTTTAATATCTCGAGATAATCCTTCACCATGTGCAAATCCTTTTTTCAGATATACCTTCACTTCCACAAGATATCCTTATTCACATCTTCAGTTTCCTCGAGATATCGTCCTTAGTTTCCTCAGCTCAAGTGTCTCGGTACTTCCTCCTCTATATTTCCACATTACAGAGTCTTTTGCATCTTCTTTTTTTTTTCCTTCTACTTATCTGTTTTGTTTCATCTGTTTGTAGCTCTTGGAACCAAGCAACGCATGAGAACTCTCTGTGGCAATCACAATTTGACCTTCACTTCAATCACAAAGTCTTGATTCGTATGCAGTCCGATATTGACTGGAGAGAAGCCTTTAAGAAAGCATACATCGGTTAGAGCTTTTGTCCACGATTTTATCTTTTCCCCTTTCAGAAATCGCTGCTTTCTCTATTATGTAATTTCTAAAGTAGAGTTTGTGTAACCGTGCAGCGGCTAATTCATCGGAGGCATTGAGATCTGGCCGGGGATACTGCAGTTACTGTGATTCTATTGTTTGGCACGAAAACTTGAGATGTCTGAACAAACAATGTCGGTTGAAATCAGGCAACAAGCCACTCGACCTCATAACAACTCACCAGGTAAGCTATTCTTGCTTCAAATGTTTGTCTCGTTTTATATATACATGCTAAACAAGCTATTTATCTGCCTTTGGTGGTTTTGTTACCTCACAGGTTGTCAACTATTTGCTGGGGATAGAGAGTTCTGATGATGAAAGCGAATCAGACGATGAAGCCTTTCCTGGACGACTATGGAAACTTTCTTACGTGCCTGATTACTTGTAAATCACTAAAGAGAAATATATGGCCCTATATGGGCTTGTGGTACCTCATTGGACCATTTGGCCTTACTAAGAATGTTTGTGTAGTTTCAAGCCTACTTGATTAGCTTTTTGTTTGCAGATACGTATGGTAATATTGTGTTTTATCTAAAAGAAGTTTCTACTTTTCTAATAACACTTGAATTTACGAAAGAGTATAATAATCTACCAAAATAATGGAATATAAGAATTTGATTTTTTTTAATGAAAAAATCTGTAGCCTCCTTATAAGGAATGAAGAATAAAATGTTGCAGTGAAGAGTGAATGGTAATCAGAATAATCAGAAATAAAAGTTAATTAATGCTTGAAAGTTGAAAACCTGAAAACCTAATTACTCTGTGACTCATTGTCGATCATAGATTCATTGGAGAAAAATTGATTAATGAATTCGTATGTATATGTTTAAAAGATATTGAGGAAGTTGAGTAAGCTAGTGTGTAAAGAATGCAAGTCTACACAATGTTTATTAATTATTATATACATATTATACGAGTAACGTAGTGATAATTAGTCGTGGAAACCATTATTAGGGTCTTTTAAAGATATGAAGCACATTTTCTTATGATAAGAAGAGCTACTATTGAATTATATCTTCAAGTTTTCTTTATGTTATGCTGTTAATTTATTTTTATGAGCACCTTTTTATAGGCGAAAACATAAAAATTCGTTCAACTCCTAATAAACAATTCTATAAAATGTGATGATGCATACACACATTCCATGACAATTGCGTGGAAGTAGTTCCGAACGAATGAATAGGCATAACTTTTGTATTATTCTATTAATCATATTTAGGTCTAACAGTATAAGCACTTTAGTCGGTATAGCTCCATGCTATCCTTAGAAAACTATTGTAATAGTCAATAAAAAACAAAATAATAGTTTTCCGTTTTCCCAATTTGTCACCAGCTATTATATAGTTTAAACCAAATTCTTAGTAAAGAATGCTTTAATGTAACCAAGGAAAGTTAATAAGTTTGGTTTGTTGGTTCATAGGTTTGCTGCATTGAAAGCAACAATTGCATAACAAACTTAGAAGCTTAAAATCGAATCGAAATATAGAAAACAAAGTTGGGAACATATTAAACAAGTAGTATAAAACAGAGTTCGTCTAATGAATAACTTATTCTCACTTGTATTAAAGCTAAGAAACAAAGTATTTTAACAACACACAAAAAAAAAGGAAAAGTTAAAAGCAAACTGTTCTTTAAACTTTAAAGTGAAAGAGGTGTAAAATTTTGAACTTCACGAAAGAAAGAGCTTTTCGAGTCAAAGCTTTTGAGGTTAAAACCTTTGCTATACTCATAGACATGATAAATGGATACTAGTACATACGTAACAATTTATTCTTTAAGAGTAGAGACAAAAGGAAAATTGAAGTATGTAAAATGGGCCAACTATACTTTTGTCATGGAAAGAACCCCAAGTTATCTTTATACACTAAGGTCAGAGTTCAGACCGTCAGATAGCTAAACTCTTCTGCTTTTTCTGTGTAGTAAACTAGTAAATGTTTCTTTTTGTCATTCTTATTTATTTATGTCTGTGTTCTTCATTCTGTCTTGTTTTTTACTATCTTATTAGGTATTTTATTACTATAAGAGTCAATTTGAGATTTTGTAACTATAGTTGGTATCATTTATAAAGATAATAACATTTTTCAATCTTTGCTCAAATATAATAACAGTTGTTTAACTATATTAGGGATACATATACATATATATTAAGACTAGAAAAGTTAATTGAACGTTCATACGATATTTTGTGATATAAATTTTAGGTTCAAGAAAACTCAAAAACCATGTATTGAAGATATGTTGCGGTCAAACCACGAGTCGGTCTTAAGCTTTTGCTTCGAGTTGAGCATGCATGCATCTCTCGTTTTACCCTAAAGGTGCAAAGAGAAAGTATGTTAAGAGAGGTTTTGTTTTTCTTTTCTTCCATGCTCCACTCCTCTTTCTTTTTTTTCTTTTTTTTAAATCCTTATTAGTTTCGTAGATTATATTCTTATTTTCAATTTTGTTTCAAAATATATTATTTTCAATTTATATTGATTAGAGAAAATTTATTATATATAAAGACATAAATTTTTACAGCATAAGAAAGAGTTAATTTTCAGAAAAGGAAAATTAAAATAATTTTAAAATTTTATAAATATTTAGTTTCAGATATTAGAAACCAGCATATTTTACAAAAAAATAAAAAATAATCCAAGCACTTTATTCTAAAGAAAAAGCTACTATTATGGCATAGAATGCTAAATAAATGAAGACAACAGATAAAACAAATTAACCTGTGCATTAGAAAAAAAAAAGGCAAAGGAAAAGAATAAAGAAAAAGAAAGGAGCGGTAATAAAAAGTAGAGAGAAAACTCAAAAAAACAAAAATAAAACATTACTTTTTATTTCTCTTTTTTCTTCCTTTACCAAACAAAAAATAATAAACCCCATTTCGAAAAAAGCTCACCTTCTCTTTCTTCTTTTTCTTTCTATATAAAATCCTCACTTCACCATTTCCGTTGACAAAGCCAAACTCTTTACTCTATCTTTATCTCTATCTCTCTTTCTTTCTTTCTCCATTACTCTCTTTCTCTCTTTCTAAATGGAAGCTCTTACCTTTATGAAATTCTGGTTAACCAACAACACAACCATCAAACCTCGCCGTGAAATCAGAATCTCAGAATCCGCCGTCGATTCCACCACCGGATCAGAAGATCCCGACCTTGACCTCTGCGAAGGAGAGGATTCCTTCTTCGAGCTCAAGATCTCTCTCTCGGATTTCAAAACACCTAAAGAAAAACAGAGACTCGAAACAACAACAACAACAACAACGTACTCTGTTTCTAACAAAAGCAAAGTCCTTCCTTTCGTTGATATCTCTTCAAAACCCCAACAATCTCCGACCACTCTTTTGAAATCCGGTCAAAAGTTTCGTGCTTTCTCATTCAAGAAGTCAGAAAAGTCAACGACGACTGAGAAGAAGAAAGAAGAAAACAACCGAACTAGTCTCAACGTAAGATTCAGAGTCGACGATGAAACAACAACAACAAGTTTCAGAAAAACAGCAAGCATTGCGAGATCACAACAAACAGACGACACGATGTTCGACGACTCTGTTTCAAAGAGATTCTTCAGTCTCATTAAACCTTTGTACACTAAATCAACGAAGAAGCAGTCATCGTCGACGATTACATCTCCGACGTCTTCACCGGCGACGAGAGAGAAACAGAGGAGTAATATTCCGTCGGGGATGAGAAGTGTGAGGAGACAACTTGGGAAGAGTCGGTCAGCTTCTGCGGCGATCGGAGGAATGTCTCCGGCGAACAGAATCGATGAGTCTTTACAAGTTCAACAAGATGGGATTCAAAGTGCGATTCTTCATTGCAAGAAATCGTTTCATGGCTCGAGAGGTATGTTCGAAAACAGAGTCTTTTTTAATAATTTGTCAAATTTTGATAATTGTGTTTTATGGTTAATCACTTTATCTTAATGAGTTATAACTTATTTTCAGAATCTTCTCTGTTATCACGATCTACGAGTGAATCTTCTTCACAAGAGAAACTTAGTACTTCGTCGTCTGAAGGTAAATTATAAATTCTTGAATTGGATCATTTTTGTTTACTGTTAAGTTAATTATGAAGGAAATGCTAATTAAATACTATTTGTATGTTTTTGTAGATTCTTATTTGTTTTCAAGGATTTCAAGTGATTCAATTTCGGAGAAATCAATGGATAGCTTGACTTCAATTAAGGAACAGAGGGAGAAGATTAGCGATTAGGTTTAATTTTTTTAAAATAGTATGAAATTAGGATTTTTTGGTGATTTTGTGAAATTAGTTTAAAATGAAGATGATGATGATGACAAAAACAGATAAATCTTGTGGCAGAGAGACTCAGATTAGTGAATGGTCTTGGTTTTTGCCTTTGTATAGTGATGGATCATTATGTGAATCCTGACACCTTGAGGATTGAAAAAACTATATTGTAGTAAATTTATATTTATTACATATCTCTGTCGTCTTCATTTTCGTTTGTCACACAACTCAAAAATGTGTCATAGTTTCAAAATTTCTTGTATTCTCTTAGTGAAAAAAAAAACTCAAGAAATTAAAGTATCTTTTAGTAACAACTATTTAACTCAAGAAAAATGTTGCTTTGAGCTTTTGATTATTGCGTTTCAGTAAAAATTGAACGTTCTAAATGCAAATATAATAATATTAACCATTCTGTATTTTTGGCGGTACCACAATAATACATGAAATATATTTAAAAAATAACCGAATTTGTTTAAGCAAATAGCTTACAACTAGAAATAAATGTTACAAATTAAAGACTCGACTATGATAAAATAGCTGAACTTATTTAATCAACTTTATTATTTTACGTAGCTTTTTGGTTGCCAAACTACTCAACACAGCAAATTGTAGATTTCCTTTGTACTGATTATATCAGTTATTACTTATTAGGAAAGTGGATAGATTCTCCATGACAAATTATGATTTGTTAGATTTTGTATTGTCATAGATAGTGTATCTTAATGTTTTTTTAATATATATCAGAAATTCAAATACTTGTAAAACATTCTACTCTTATTATATCAGTGATCAATCCATATTAGAACTCAAGATGAAAATAAAAGTAAATTGATCTCTTCAAATAATTTTAGTCTACAAATAACATGCAATTTTCTTACTCTAGCGAAAATGTTAATAATTTAAATAAATAAAAAATTTAAAAGTTAAAAAAAATAAAAGTAATGGAAAATTGCATGTTATTTAACTTTCCATTACTTTTAAATTGCATGGACCAGTGACTGGTCCATTATTTATTTTTCTCATTTTCACTACTTTTCTTTTTGCTATTTCACTTTCCAAGAAAATATATATATGAAAATCTGACAGTGCTAATTCATCATCCTGACCTATATTTTATCTGGTGAATATCTATCAGCCTATCAGATTGCTTTCACCTTTTCATTTAAATTCTCGTTATTTCACATAATCTAATCTTTTGAATCAATACTCAAATTTATTTCCCAATTTCTTTTGTCAACTACGTCCTCAAGCAAAAAAATTAATCGGGATTAAAGCACTAGATCCATGTTTTGGCTCCACTTGAAAGTTTTCAGATTTTGGACGGCAACAAATTAGTTAATGGCCAGCACGAAGAATGTTTTTTTAATATATGTTTATCAGGCAGGTTATGTATATTTTTTTGCTTGTGTGAAGTGTGAACTATAAATAAAATACTGTGATCGATAGACTTTGAGTGATTAGTCAACTGAATAATTTAGTATTTGTTGTAATTGTGTTAGAGAATGCATTCCTTTCTTGACTAGAATTATTTATTTTTGGATTTAATACATGAGTTAACAAACGACCAAAACGAGTGACATAGTATTTATTTAAGGTTATTAGACAAATCTCGCAAGTGAGAGTTTTGGATCCCACCACAACAACCGACCAGAGTCACCAAACAATAGTCCGAATGCAAAACTTTAAAAAAGTTCAAAAATCAGAATTTTTTCTTTCTTCAAAGGAAAACAAGAGAGAAAAAAATGGTTACCGGATCAATGGGCGTAAAACAGAGAACATGAGACGACATCAATTTATGAGGTTTGACAATGTGTTTAGTTGCCAAACGTAGTTTTATTAAATTCGTAACTAAAAATAACTCGACATACCTTTTGTTTTGCATGTTTAGAATATTATGCAGGTTTAAGCATAAAACTAAATTCTGATAGTAGATTCTTATAGAGTTTCAAAAGATTTGGAATTATCATATTTAACCTTCTCATGCATTTCCAAAAATCTCATATGGACAAAAATTGCTTTTAAAAAAATTATAGTTCAACTGAAACAAAATTTATACCGATTTAAACAAAGTGTCGCCGACAATCCAAGTTTTTGTTGCCAAAATTTCAGTTATGTTCTAACGAATTTGAATTATTATTTAATTGTAAAGTTAATTGTGTAGATACATTTTTCAAAGTTTTCTTTTCTTTACTTTGTTTTCAAAGTTGTCGTGAAAAAACCTTATTTTGTTCTGCTGGAACTTTAGGGTTTTATTTGCTTGAACAATGACAAAATATTTATTTCCATTAAAAAATATATATATTTGCATCCATAAATTGGTTTATTTTAACTCATAATTTTTTTTAGCTTCCTTCCAAAAAAATCCTTACAATTACTATAAATTACTCATTCAAATTAAAACAGCAAAATAAATATAGAATGAGCTTTAAACAAAAACCACCGGTCTTTGAAACACATGCTCAAAAGAAAAGCGTAAAAAAGTTTGCAGAAAAACTGGCAGAGCCACGAGACGAGCCATCTGCTTTGTTACACGAAACAACCATTTAAACGGTCAAAGCTTAAAAACCCGAGATGGTCTTGGTGTAAATTATATTTTCATATTAGACTTCATAGTAAAATATCATCAAACTAGCAGAATTTTTGTTTGGTCATATAATTTTGTATAACAATTACTTCCTCTGTTCTTTTTTGTTTGATTGTTTAGAAAAAAACACATATATTAAGAAAACATATTAAATGTTGATTATAAATATATTATTTTTAGTATTTTACAGTTTTCTATAACTCTAAACCAATGATAATTAACTATTTTTCTTGAAAATTACAATTTACCAATATTAACCAATAAATATTATATGGAAAACTTAAAAAAATCAATCTTTTAGAAACAAATTTTTTTTCTAAACAATTAAACAAAAAAAAACAGAAGGAATAGGTTTTAGATGGAATATTAAAGAATTGAATTGTCAACAAGAGTTATGACAATTTGTTTTTTGGGTTGTGCGAAAGAGATAGAGATGCTTGTGGTGAAACACATCATTAAACAAACATCTTTACGCGTTTCATAAATTTCTGTAACTTCTCCACTTCAATTTTGCGTTCGTTACAAGCTCTAACCATCGTGTCCTCTTCTTCCTCCACTCATATTTATAGTTTATTTTTTTGTATCTCCTCGTTACTTTAATTTCATTTTTTTGGAGATTTGATATTTTCACTTATCAATCGTTCAAGTTACAAGAAAACTACTTCATGTATATGGATATATTAACTTGAGAAATAAAGTCAAATAATTTACGTTAGTTTTCTATATATACTTTATTTTTATTTTTAAATGTTAGTATTATTATCGTATTCAAAATAAAAGAGGAGAGAGAGAAAGAAGGTGTGAAATTGTTGACCTGAGGAAGTAGCTCGACTGAGAAAGTGTTAGGTCTAAAGTCTAGGCAGAGATGATAACCACTCAAATGAAGATTTGACCTAGCTACTTGGTCTCTCTCTCTCTCTTGTTACTTTTTGCTCGTAGCTTTTAAAATCGAACCTCAAATCTCTTATATTTACAAAACTAATAATGAAATAATAGTGGAGGATTTCCGGATCTATTATTCAGATCATCTTTTGGGGTTCTCAAGTGTCTGATTGATAGACTAACCATAAAAATCAATTGATTCAGTTACCAGAAGAGACAATTTACTGATCTCGACATAATAATAAACCACTGAATATATACACAACTTTCTTCACTGGTTTTCTCTAGTTTATCATCAGTTGTGAGATTATTAGTTGATCGAGAAAATTAACCACAAAAGCTTAATTGCTTTTAGAAACCATAAAACGCTATGTATGATAACATCATGATGCTATCTTGATACTTATATAATCAATTCAGCAAAATAGTTAAGTGTTATTTTTAATAGTAGTCTCAATCTAGTACATGTTTGCAACATGTTCTCCGGTGTTCCAATATTGTCTTCCTTGATCGTTGGTCCATCTTAGAAATTAAATATGAAACTGAAAGAAGTTATAACAAAAAAGCTCATCAAATAATATAGTGCTTTAAAAGTCTTTTTAGATGCATTTTGTTAGCTAAAAACTAACTAAACCAAGTGAAAATCTATTATAAGGTTTTTACAAACATCTATTAAGAATATTTTCTAACTTAACTACTTCAATAATTAAGGATTACCAATTCATTTATATATTACCAAAAGATCATTTTCCTAACCAAATGTGGAACATTTTTATAGGTTTTTTCGAAATGTTTATGGGAAACGCTTCAACAGAAACAATTTAAACTTAACATTTCAGATAAATTTACTACAAAACATGCCACTTATATATAGGTGAGAAATCATTTTTATAGGAAAGTAACGGTTGGACAAACTTTAAGGTCTATATATACCATACTAGGAATGTTGGTATAATTTAACATAAAAACTATCTCAAAAGTTAAAGGATATCATATCATTTATATATTATCCAAAGATTGTTATCCTAAATACTATGAATCAATCGAGATCGAAATCTAATTTGAATATCAGTGAAAAAGCCAAAACCAATGGAGATCAAAATCTGTATATATTTATATATTAGACTTGAACAGCTTAAGTTATATTACCTCCTAATTATAAGACGAGTTTATATGCCGTGGGATGCTTCCGAAGTAGTAATAGTGATGAGCATAAAACAAACTCAACGCGTGCAATGGATCAGTCTCATAACATTCTGTGCAGAATCATAATACAAGATCCGCTCGAAACTCAAAAAACAAAATAACACATTCACTTCTCTTTGGAGTTTTTCTTTTCTTTTTCTTTTGTCTAAACAATAATCATGATCACTATCATGTCAATTAATACAGAAATAAATAATCAACACTATCAATATCATGTCGAGAACAACCACCTCACAAGGAAGCAAAGAGCAATCGACGCCGGAGAACCATACACGTGGCCATGTTTAAAAGTCCCACATGAGGAAGAATACGTTGCACTTTCAAAACGACACCGTTTTCTACTACATAGAAGTATAGAACAAAAAGGAACTTCTTGTTCTTGACAAAAAAAAAAAAAAGGAACTTCTTGTTTAGTTTCATAAGACTTTTCAAGTAGATTTGGTTGTCCCCTCTTCTTAGATTTTCTTTAGATGCTAACGTAGGACACATGTCTCCGACCAATTTAGCTTAATAATGTTTTCAAGTTTATTTGTCCGACGAAAAAAATGATCTGTCTGTTTATGTATGTACACAATGTCCTAATCATCGCAAATTGTATTATAGATTACCTGTATTTAGCCATATATTTGTTCGAAAGTTATAATTAATTAACGAACATGGTAGTTTAAGTTGAGGTTCTTTTACATTACTCGAGGTCTCTATATACTAATCATGGGATTTTGAATGCATTGCATGTGACTGTTTGTGATTAAGGGCATATTACTATATCTTATTTATAGACTTATTTGAAATAAGAAGAATTGGAGTAATTCATACTTCGGCAAAAATATTTAACAAACAAGAAACAAATTTCATTATGAAAATGTAACTAATGTGGAACAAAATCCAAGGAAATTGGAATTTGCAAGTGGAAATGAATCATCATTCATAAACAAAATGAATCATCATTTAAATGGTTCACTTGAGGTGCCATCTGAGCTAAGATGGTAGAGTAAGAGCTAATTTGAGATCTTTGTGGAGAGAAGCGAGAGAAATTGATGTGTGAGAGAGAACACGATTAATGGACTTAGTTTTGGATCAATATTTGGAAAAATGTCAAAAAGAATTGTGAATTTTTAAATTTGGACGAAAAAATGAACTTGTGAAATGTCATTTAAATTACGAAATTTTGTTTGGTTTTTGAATAAAATGGTCAAATTTTGTTGACTAGGCCATTTTGGTCTGCTAACAGAAAAATAACGACATGCCCTGACCATTTTTTTCAGAAATCAAATAAAATTTTGTGATTTAAATAACATTTCACAAGTTTATGTTTTTTTCGTCCTAAATTTAAAAGTTCGTGATTTCTTTTGACATTTTTTCCAATCGATATTGGACAATGTTTTAGTTTGAGAATGGGAACATTATCTACAAGACTACAATTCCATTTTATTATTATCTCAATAAGTGGCTTTGTCTATCCAATTTGGTTCTCGTTTATTTATTTACAGGGCTACATATGAGTTTCATAAAGCCCGTAATGTATAGGCCTATGTAAATTTTCAAGCCCATAAGCTACATTCTCTATTTTTTATTTTGTCGTAAATTAGATCGAAAATTATAAAAACATTACGATTTTTTTTTTGTTTAGAGATTGTATTCGAATTCGAAGGTGATGTATATGTGGAGAAAAAAAAGAAAAATAATATTTATTTGAGAGATTTTTGACCCAAAACTCTACCGATATACACATATACATTTCGAAGGTTAAAACAATATACTGCAAAAATCCAAAAAATCTTAGTGAAAGAAAACAACCCAAAAATGTAAAATTAGGTTTTTGGCTTACAACATTTACATCATCACAAGACCAAATAAAAACTTAATTATATAAATCTCATTCACTACACTCTTCAACGTCTTAAACTCTTACAAGTTAGAACTTAGAACCATTCTCTATGGAAATACCTCCATCACCTCCGCCGGAGACGGCGGCCTACACATTAACCACCTCTTCAATCTCCTACACCATACCAAAAACCTCTCTCTCCCTCCTCCGCTTCCCGGCGACTGAGCCACCCTCCTTTATCCTCCGCAACATCACTCTCACCGCTCATCCAACCGAGATCCTCGCCGTCGTTGGCCCTTCCGGCGCCGGAAAATCAACTCTCCTTGACATTCTCGCCTCTAAAACCTCCCCAACTTCCGGTTCAATCCTCCTTAACTCCATTCCCATTAACCCTTCCTCTTATCGAAAAATCTCCTCTTACGTTCCCCAACATGACTCTTTCTTCCCTCTCCTCACCGTCTCCGAGACCTTCTCCTTCGCTGCTTGTCTCTTGCTCCCAAACCCATCAATAGTTTCTGAAACCGTAACCTCTCTTCTATCAGAGCTTAACCTAACACATCTTTCCCACACAAGACTCGCTCAAGGCTTATCCGGTGGCGAAAGAAGAAGAGTCTCGATAGGGTTAAGCCTCCTTCACGACCCTTGCTTTCTTCTCCTCGATGAACCCACTTCGGGTTTAGACAGTAAATCCGCTTTTGACGTCATTCACATCCTCAAATCCATCGCTGTGTCAAGACAACGGACCGTGATATTGTCCATTCACCAGCCTAGCTTCAAGATTCTGTCTATCATCGATCGGTTGTTACTTCTTTCAAAAGGAACTGTTGTGTACCACGGAAGACTTGACTCCCTCGAAGGTTTCTTGCTCTTCAAGGGATTTACCGTCCCTCCGCAGCTCAATTCCCTTGAATATGCAATGGAAATACTTCAAGAACTACGAGAATCCGACGGAAACACCGATGCTACTGCTCTCCCTTCAATCGAAAACCGGAAACAGAGAGAAAAACAGAGTATTGTTCGATATAGAAAATCAAGAATCACCGAGATAAGCCTTCTCGCGAGAAGATTCTGGAAGATCATTTACCGGACAAGGCAACTACTTCTAACCAATGCATTAGAAGCCCTTGTAGTTGGTCTTGTCCTAGGAACTATCTACATCAACATCGGAATCGGCAAAGCAGGAATTGAGAAAAGATTCGGTATGTTCGCCTTCACGCTCACTTTTCTCCTCTCTTCAACAACCGAAACCCTCCCGATCTTCATCAACGAGCGTCCAATTCTTCTCAGGGAGACTTCGAGTGGTATTTACAGACTCTCCTCTCACATTCTCGCAAATACACTCGTATTCTTGCCGTACTTGTTCGTTATCTCAATCATTTACTCTGTTTCGGTCTATTTCCTCATTGGTCTCTGCCCCACATGGCAAGCTTTTGGGTACTTCGTTCTCGTGATATGGATCATTCTCCTAATGGCGAACTCTTTTGTTCTCTTCTTGAGCTCTCTTGCCCCAAATTACATTACGGGAACCTCTCTTGTGACAATTCTTCTAGCGGCTTTCTTCTTGTTTTCCGGTTACTTCATTTCCAAGGAAAGTCTTCCCAAGTACTGGCTTTTCATGTACTTCTTCTCAATGTATAAGTATGCATTGGATGCACTTCTGATAAACGAGTACTCGTGCTTAGCCTCCAAGTGTTTGGTCTGGTTGGAGGAAGCTCAAACAAAGATCTGCATGGTTACTGGAGGTGACGTGTTGAAGAAGAAAGGACTTCATGAGAAACAGAGGTGGTTTAATGTTTATGTTTTGTTAGGGTTTTTCGTACTTTATCGTGTGTTGTGTTTTCTTGCTCTCCTTAGAAGAGTTTCTGGTTCAAAGAGGTAAGTTTTTTTTTTTTTTACATTTGTTTCTCACACTGATCAATCTATGTTAACTTAACAAAATATCTCCGGATCGATCATTGATGTGTTGGAACTGTTATAAAGTCTTTCGTAGACATTCGAATTCGGGATCAATTATTCAACTTATATATTCCTTTCTTTCTTTTTCACGTTTCAATGTTAACTAGGTGTTTGCTATGTAGAGACATGTCACTTTCGAAAAATGAGAGGTTAAATTCAACGTTTTGTAGACCTAGCCTGTCGATTGCACTATTTTTCAAAATAGTTTATAAGAAAAATCTTGACATCTAGTTTCACTCAGTTATGTATGTACATCACATTATGGACCCATAAAAGTTAAAACTTTGCTATAGAAAGGGGAAAAACGTCAATAATATGATGTGGACACGATTACTTCTCTCTCTATCACAAGAAACCGGAATAAGTACCATCAGTCCATAGATTGATCCACCAACACTTGTTTAAATATAATTCTAATGACTGTATTTATATGGATATTGAATATTATGGGCTAGTTAGTTACTCGTTTATAAACTAAGTAACCAAAAGAAATAGTATATAGAGCACTCAAATCAAATCATTTTGAACTCAGGCTAAGATTTAGGTGGGGACAAGGTAGACACATAGATGGCATAGAAGAGTCGCTTTGGTTAACTTGTAGCTTGGAGACAAACCTTGGTCTTCACGGGTCTCCATCTTCTTCTCTTAACAAAAGAAAAAAACATAAAATTCCATTGCTATTCAAATTTCACGATCAAGATGAAGAATTTTTGATAAAACATGTAGCAAAGTGGTTTGAACTAATTCCTATTATAAACTAGTATACAAGAGAGTTGCATACGATAAATGAAAAATGGATCGGAAGAATATTTGTGATGTATAATCTCTGTCTTTCAATAATCTTGTGCTAAGAAAATTTTAGTTATAAATTTCTAAACTACTTCGTACAATTTGTATTCATGTCAAGTGTTTATTTTTTCTATTCTATGGACATTAGACAACCACAAATCGTGAATTATTGATAGTTGACTTTTCCACGTAAGTTTGTTTTTCTGTAAGAAAATTATGATATTTCAAAAGTAAAGATTTTTCATTTTGGTCACGTTGCCACTTGCCATCCCAAAATGTAATGCTGCTTTTTTCTTGTTTGTTTCCTTGAAGTTTAGTCCCAAGTGGAAGAACAGTCATGAGTACAATGTACATGCAACCATTGACACACACACACACACATACACATGCATATATAAAATATCAGATTTTGTTCACGGACTTGTTCTTTGTCTACTCACCCGTGACTGCCTTTTCTCTGAATACCATTGTTACCAAACAATTGTTTTTGTCGTTATTGTTTGATTTCCGTTAACGAGTTTTGAATACCTTACTAGGTCAACCAAAAAAAGAAAACATAATTTCAGGATTACTAAAAACATAATTTCAGACTTTCGTATCCAAAATAATGCGATTGCTAGTGACATCATGCAACTTTGGTTTTCCCTAAACTGAAACTTGGAAGTCCTCTACTATATTTTGATTTTGCATTGACTATCCATCTTCTTCCTATAAACGGACTCTTGTCTTGTGGGCTTATATTCTATTTGTAGGGGTTTTAAACTCTAGAATGGGCTTTTGTCAAATATTGATGAACTTACTTTATTATTATTAATGATTCAAATTTTTATCAAACAAAATTTTCTTCTCTATTACTTACTTTTGAAAATTATGAATATGAATTCTGTGTTTACTCTGGACATAAAATGTGAAAAAAAATTGTAACCAAACCAAAAGCTAGCCAATAGTACACCATATTACATAAAAAAAATATAAATTTATCTTTTGTTGTATGTTTTAAGTTCTTGTAACAAAAAAGTATGATAAATAAAGATTTCAGTCGCACAACAAAAAAAAGTTTTTAACAATTAGAACGTAGAAGTTGTGTGATAATTTGTTGGCTAATAGTGTTGCAATATTTTATTTGTTGTTAGTTGACTTGTTACAATTACAACATGTTTCATATTTATTTGAGTACAGTACTTAGGGCTTTGCTTCCCTCCAACTAAATCGTGTTTGAGATCAAATCTCAACAGCAATGTGAACATTAAACTTTCGATCTTTTATCGTCTTCAAAAGTTTGATGCAAAAGAAATGACGAGCAAAGTAGTAGCAGCAGCAGCTTCTGCATTTCTCTCTCGCACTAACGAATTGGGTAATCTTCAAAAATCATGTATTCGGATTCTCTCCTTCTGCGAATCGAATTCATCACGTATTGGTTTACACATCCACTGCCCAGTAATAAAGTTTGGTCTTTTAGAGAATCTCGACTTATGCAACAATCTTTTGAGTCTTTACTTAAAAACCGATGGTATATGGAATGCACGTAAACTGTTCGATGAAATGTCTCACAGAACTGTTTTCGCATGGACAGTTATGATCTCTGCTTTTACCAAGAGCCAAGAGTTTGCATCAGCGCTTTCGTTGTTTGAGGAAATGATGGCTTCGGGAACACACCCGAACGAATTCACTTTTTCCTCGGTGGTAAGATCTTGTGCTGGTTTAAGAGATATTAGTTACGGAGGTCGAGTTCATGGCTCTGTTATAAAGACTGGGTTTGAGGGAAACTCAGTTGTTGGAAGCAGCTTGAGTGATTTGTATTCTAAGTGTGGGCAGTTTAAGGAAGCTTGTGAGCTATTTAGTTCTCTTCAGAACGCGGATACTATCTCGTGGACGATGATGATATCTTCTTTAGTGGGAGCTCGTAAATGGAGAGAAGCGTTGCAGTTTTACTCTGAGATGGTTAAAGCTGGTGTTCCTCCTAACGAGTTCACATTTGTTAAGCTTTTAGGTGCCTCTTCCTTTCTCGGTTTGGAGTTTGGTAAAACGATTCATAGCAACATAATTGTCAGGGGAATTCCGCTGAATGTGGTATTGAAGACATCTCTCGTTGATTTCTACTCGCAGTTTTCTAAAATGGAGGATGCTGTGAGGGTGTTGAATTCGAGTGGAGAACAAGACGTGTTTCTTTGGACGTCTGTGGTATCAGGGTTTGTAAGGAACTTGAGAGCCAAGGAAGCTGTTGGCACGTTTCTTGAGATGCGAAGTTTGGGTTTGCAACCAAATAACTTCACATACTCTGCAATCTTGAGCTTGTGTTCTGCTGTTCGTTCGCTGGATTTTGGGAAACAGATTCACTCACAGACAATTAAGGTTGGCTTCGAGGATAGCACTGATGTTGGAAATGCACTTGTAGATATGTATATGAAGTGCTCGGCATCAGAAGTAGAAGCTTCGAGAGTCTTTGGAGCAATGGTTTCACCAAACGTCGTCTCTTGGACAACGTTAATCTTAGGTCTTGTTGATCACGGGTTCGTGCAAGATTGTTTTGGACTGCTGATGGAGATGGTAAAACGAGAGGTAGAACCCAATGTTGTTACCCTATCCGGTGTTCTCCGAGCCTGTAGCAAATTGAGACATGTAAGGCGGGTATTAGAGATTCATGCATATCTACTCAGAAGACACGTAGATGGTGAAATGGTAGTAGGGAATTCACTTGTCGATGCATATGCCAGCTCGAGGAAGGTGGATTATGCCTGGAATGTGATTAGGTCGATGAAAAGGAGGGATAATATCACATACACGAGCTTGGTAACAAGGTTTAATGAGTTGGGCAAGCATGAAATGGCACTGAGTGTCATCAATTATATGTATGGTGATGGAATCAGAATGGATCAGTTAAGCTTACCCGGGTTTATCTCAGCTTCAGCCAACTTGGGCGCTCTTGAAACTGGGAAACATCTTCATTGTTACTCCGTGAAATCCGGGTTTTCTGGTGCGGCTTCGGTTTTAAATAGTCTCGTTGACATGTATAGTAAATGTGGTAGCTTGGAAGATGCAAAGAAAGTTTTTGAAGAAATAGCTACGCCTGATGTGGTTTCTTGGAACGGGTTGGTATCTGGTTTGGCATCAAACGGTTTTATTTCATCTGCTCTATCTGCATTTGAGGAGATGAGGATGAAAGAAACCGAGCCCGATTCAGTAACGTTCCTGATATTGCTCTCTGCTTGTAGTAATGGAAGATTGACTGACTTGGGCCTTGAGTATTTCCAAGTAATGAAAAAGATTTATAACATTGAGCCACAGGTAGAGCACTATGTTCATCTAGTTGGTATCTTAGGTCGTGCTGGACGGCTAGAGGAAGCAACAGGAGTTGTAGAGACAATGCATTTAAAACCAAATGCTATGATCTTCAAAACGTTGTTGAGAGCTTGTAGATACCGTGGAAATCTGTCTTTAGGAGAAGATATGGCTAACAAAGGCTTAGCACTTGCACCATCTGATCCAGCCTTGTACATTCTTTTGGCTGACCTATACGACGAATCTGGAAAACCAGAGTTAGCTCAAAAGACTCGAAATTTGATGACTGAGAAGCGCTTGAGTAAAAAGCTAGGCAAGAGCACTGTGGAGGTTCAAGGAAAAGTTCACAGCTTTGTCAGTGAGGATGTTACTAGAGTGGATAAAACGAATGGGATTTACGCAGAGATAGAATCGATAAAGGAAGAGATCAAAAGGTTTGGTTCACCATACAGAGGTAATGAAAACGCAAGCTTTCACAGTGCAAAACAAGCTGTTGTGTATGGTTTTATCTATGCGTCACCAGAAGCCCCGGTTCATGTTGTTAAGAACAAAATTCTGTGTAAGGACTGCCATGAGTTCGTGTCCATCTTGACTCGGTTAGTCGATAAGAAAATAACTGTAAGAGATGGGAATCAGGTTCATATCTTTAAGAATGGCGAATGTTCTTGCAAAAGGGAAGAAACATCATTTGTTTAATAAGAGTGATAAAACATTTGTGAACAGACATTGTTATCGTTATGAAAATTATTAAGCAATTTATTCAGAGGCTTGACCACTGATTCGGAAACAACTCTAGCCAAAAAAGCAACAAGCACACAATATGTAAAAACTGGAAGTTACTCCTTCAACTGCGGATCGCTGGGTGTAGCAGCTGGGATCTCTGTTTTAGACTCTGCAATTAGACCTTCAAGCGTTTTATAGAACTGCTCAGGAAGAGGACCAGGTCGGTGCTGAGGAACATGCTTTGGAATCGGCGCATCATTCTCAATCACTTCACACTCGTAATCATCTGGTACACCCCAAGGATCCCACTCTGCATATGCAAAAAGAACAAATTACAACTCCATGGTGAAGAACATGTTGTAAATGACAAAATCAGAACAAATAAGCCATCATTCTAAAACCATTGGAAGTATATTGCAACCAAAGAATGTGATAAGTCTCAAACAATAGCTACTTGTAACCTCGCTCACATGATTATGAAGATTCAAAAGAGAGTACAAGCAATAACACTAATGTACAAATAACTACAAAGCAAGAAGATGACCACACACCTACATTGAAAGCAAAAGCCGTTCCAAACTAAAGTGAACTATGCAACCATTCACTCATAGCCAAAGTTAGCAAATTATATAAAAACCTAAACTTTTGCATTCCCTTACTTGTATATCAGTTTTCAACACACACTTAAACTCAATAGCCCAATAAAAGGGTCACCTTTGCAATGCTCAGTGTTCAGATTTTGCAACCTAACAATCCACAAAGCCTCAGGATTCAGATTCTCAATTACAAAACCCATTTCTCAATTTGAGTGATTATCGCAACAAATCAATCTATATTCCAATTGTTCTCAATCTATATAGGCAACGAGAGTACGAACCAATCATTTTCCCAATGAGTGTGAGCTCATCGCGAGCCTCTTCGATAAGCTCTTCGACTTGACCACAACCAAGCCGCTTCTCAATCATCTCCCAATCTTCTTCTTCCTTGCACACATTGAGACGTTGGCGCGTGAATGATTCCACCGCTTTACGGTACCCTTCATCCTCCGGCACAGCTTGGATCTCCTTTAGGGTTTTGCTGTAGAGATCGATCAGCACCGCTCTCGCGTTGGGAACAACGTCAAGCCCGACGATCCCCGTCGTCTGCTTCACTTTAGCCAATAATGGCCGTCCGATTGCCCGTAGAAACATCTCAACCGTTGGATCGCTCTCTCCCTCTCCTTGACTCCGGCGCAATCTCAGAAATGTTGTTTGTAGTTGTTTACAGTGTCAACTTTCACTTGTCAGATGGAGAAAGCGAAAGAAACTATGGGCCGAAATTGAATTTAATGGGCCTAATTATAAAATAATGGGCCTTATTAGTAATTGATAGGAGTTTGTTGCTTAGCATTAATGTGATTGACATATGATGGATCTTGATTTTTAAGCATAATTATTACTTAATTCTATCTTTTTTTACTTCTTATTAATTTTAATTCAATTGTAATTTATTTATCTATTAAAATATCTTTTTTTTTGTGAGTCGGGACCATTAGAAAATATGGCCAACTCTTACGTTGGATATTTTTTTTTTCTAAAAAAGAAACACTTTTTTTCCTCGATTTGTTTTGATATTTTTGGTACATTAAATGCTTGTTCACTAAAGTAATAAGAAAACACTTTTAAAAACCTAATAAAGATAAGACAATCGAGAGAGGTAACAACTTGCATGCCCATCTCTCGTCATGAGAATCTGGACCGACCATAGTATATGATATTTATACAAAAAAATTCGTAACATCTAAATCGTCATAGCCTTATTTTAAATTATAGCAATAACGACCCTACTTTAGTTAATTCCAGAGACGTTTAATTGTCTGATTTTTCTAATACGACGGACATAATGAAATAAAATATGTTTGACCGACGCTTCGGATTACGACAAAAAAAACTTTATAATAAAAAAAGGTTGACCATTTAATAGAAGGCAAGGCACAAGTGGGACTAAAGACGCCAGATTTAGGGTCTTGTCTCGTGAAATTAAAGCCAGCGAAAACCGGACTCGTTGTTTCCGGTCTGAACCGTATTAACTGTCGTCTAGCTATAGCTTCTCTTCCCACATGATTATTTCTCAATTATTACACTAAACTGTACCGATTTGTTTTTAATTATCTCGACATTAAATGAAAGTGAATAATACGATACGATTTTTTTAGCATGGTTCTCGCTGCCAACTTTTTTTTAACTAGGCACATTAAATTAGCTTAACTCTTTAATTCGTTTCAGAATTAGCCTCTATTTATTTTTCTTTTGTCAACCCGTATTGACCTTTACAACACTAAAAATAGAGGGTTTGACAAAATTTGTTGCTTTTTGGTATTTAAAGTATCACTAGTTTAGTAATACAGATAAATTCATAAATGAAATAGGAAAAATGAAAAGATGATTTATACATTTGGAGCCAAGAAACAGCTTTGGTATATGCAATGTCAATTCAAATCGACCAAATGATTAAATCAAGACTAATTTACTAATTTTAGCTATGAATCTAAACAAAGAACAATTATGATTAGTCTTTCTTTCTCTGTCTCTTCTCTTCTATATATTTTTTTATAACACAATAAATGTCAAGTTTTAACAAACAAAAATAATAATTAAAAACTGACTTTTTTCTTTTTGTAAATTGTAAATTGAGATTTTATTCGTTTTCATCATCCACCACCGTCACCGGCGGATCCGGCGGACCAAGATGGAAAACTTCCAGCGAAGAACAAATCATCTCGATCTCTCACCGCTAAATTTGGTATCAAAAGATCATCCACGTCATCATCATCTTCTTCTTCTTCATCATCTTCTTCCACTTCTTCTTCCTCCTCTTCCTCTTCCATGTTGACTTCTTGACCAACCATATCTTCATCTCCATTCGTTTCTTGAACGTCATCGTTTCCTTTCAACGGTGTCGTCGGAGAAAGATGAATCTCTTCTTTTACTGTATCCGATAAAGGAGATGTGTCCGGTTTAGGAACCGGGTTAACGGGCTGAGATTTGTTACGAGTACTTCCGGCGAGAGAGTTCCGGTGAGTAGGACGTGGATGAGTGTGTTCTCCGGTGTAAGTAACGATGAAGATATTAGGATCTAAATTACTTCTTTCAACTTGTTTTCGTGCTAAACATCCTTTTGAGCTACTACATCTGTAATAATTCCTGTTTTATGTAATAACTCGATTAATTAACACATTAATTAAAAAAATGTTAATATTTTTTTCTTGAGAAAATTTTGAAAAAAAGATTGATGATAACCTTGGATAAGGAGAGCCTTTGATGGGTTTTTGACCGTATTTACGCCAAGCCCACAAATCAGAAGAAAGATTCTCTTGCGTTACATGACATATGGTTCTTTTTTGCTGATTCTTTCTACAAGCAACAAGACAAAAAAGATAATTAAAGAAAGAAACTTTGAACTAAGAGATGTGTTTAGTTCGATATGAACAAACCTTTTTCTAGATCGAAGGGGAGGTTGGGATTGTTGTTGAAGAAGCTGGTCGCGTTGACCTCTAAAAACAAAGACAGAAGAAGAAGTGGATGGTGGGAAAACCCTAACACTAAGAGGAGGTTTTTGATCTTGTGATTCGAGAAGTACTTGTTCTTGTTTTAGTAAGATATTGGGAGATGGTGATGAGGCTTTAGGAGGAGGAAGTAGAGGAGGAGGAGACCAAGTAGTAGTAGTAGTAGTAGTAACGGGTAAAAATGGTTTGCAAGAATCTTGTAACTCGTTGCAAGAAGAAGAAGCTTGAAACAGAGGAGGAGGAGGAGGATCTTGTTGTTGTTTACAGTTTCCTATGTCGTCTTCATGACCAGCACAAGAATTGGTGGTGGAAACAGAAGAGCTGCAGCTTCTGACGACGGCGAAGAGATCCCAATCCTCGGAGGACATGGCGATCTTGAATTCGTGAGGAAAGCTTCTTTGATTATGTTGGTGAGAGGAGGAGAGAGAGGAGGAGACAAACTATGGCGTAAAGGACGGCGCTGACTTTTTCTTTGTCGAAAGAGAGAGAGAGATTGGGGCAGTGTCCGAGAGGAATCGATGGGTGTGGGAGAGAGAGCACTTGACTTGCCTATTCTTTTCAATTATTTATACATTTGACAAAAAGAAATTTTTTTAACTTTTGATGGGTTTTCATATCTTCTTTTCTTTCCTCTTTTTCACTTATTTATACTCTTTTCAAAAAATCATATATTATGTTGTACTCCATCATCGTATATTTGTTAATATTTGAAAGAGTACCAATAAGATTCGGTAACTAATAATTTATACATATATATTGTGAATAGATTTTACAAATGAGGTTGATCAATTTGTCTTTTCACTTCAATGATTTAAGTTTGCTGAGTGATAAAATAATGATAGAGGAAAGTTTGTTTCTGTGTAACTAGAAAACAGATTTACGATAATGTTCTTATACCTTAGGAAAATGCTTCATGGTTTCTGTCTTTCTGAACAAACAAAGCATGTAAGACAAAATTTCAAATTTACCACCAACCACTAATGGTAAATCAATTTAAGATTCAGTCAGCAAACAGTAAAACACTAACATGTATTGTAAGAATTTTAACTTAATGGACATTCCTATCAATTTTTTTCATTTTTTTTTTTCATCAAACAATGGACATTCCTATCAATTAAGGACTAAGGTTGAGTGGTAAACTGGTAATGATTTGGTATGTTGGCATTTAAGAAAATTATTAACTATTCGGTAAAGTCAGGTTACTAGGTGACGCGACTAACATTGTTATAAAACGACCACTAGCCCTCAAAAATCTAGTTTTACAATTCTCAAATCTCATTAAAATAACGAGGAAAATAATAAAATTTTAGCAAGTACTATCAGATTTTCTTGCGAAAACAAGATTTATCTAACTAATGTATGTAGTATGTTTTTTCACTTTCCAAAATATAGATGCGAAGAAAATATTAATCATGTCTTTTAAGAAAAAGAAATACCCGCTAGGTTTATTAGTTTAGACTTTTATCTCCATGTTTTATTAAACCCAACATGTTTTTTTTTCTCAGGGTTTTTGTTTATAAATCCATGATTTTTGTATTTGGAGACAAACTAAACATCATTCTGTGATGATATTGAATCAATATACTTTATAGTACAAAATTTTGAGCAGTAGCTTATAGTATGTTTTACAACTTGGTAGTTATCCAAACAACATTTCTCCGGTACACAAAATATACATAATTAGTTTGTTTTTAGCGTGAATGTCAATGCTGAGATATACACAAGAACAAGAAGAAATATTAAATTGTTTTAAACGTACGTAACGTAAGTAACATTGTTCAGAGTTCTCATAAAAGAATCCAACAATTTAGACGTTTTTTAAAAAAAGAATCCAAGAATTGAATGGTTTAAAATTGCATATATATATATATATACAAGATCAATTCTAGATTCCTCCTCCTCACAAAACGAATCTCATCACTGATTTAAGAGATATTTGTATGATTTAAAATGTTCACAAGATCTTACAAATTAAAAGGTAAGAAAGCACGAATATCTCAAATCATTAGGCCAAAAAAAGAGAGAAAAATTGCAAAATTGTGTGCTAGAAAATAAAATGGTAATGGTACAAATAATATTCGAACCAAACAAAGCACTTGTGTCACTCTCTACTTTATTTTTTTTTCCATTTTTAATTTTTTTGTTATCTCACAGACACAAAGAGTTCTCGTAATTTCGTAAGTGGAATTTAGATACAGATTCTTGTCCTCTCTCTCAACAATCTTATCCCACAAAAGCTGCTTTAATTTTGACTTTTTTAAACCAAGTCAAAGGTAGGGACCGCATTTGTTTTGGCGTACAGTAGCAGTAACAGCGCAGGATAGTGAGTCATATTGCGATGAAAGGTAATGATTGTCTGCTTCCGTATATATTGGCTTCCTCTTTTCTGATTCGTCCGTTTATCTGAGGTGCCTCTGGGCCGTGCGATTTACTCTTCTCTGTTAGCAATCAACATGTAATATTATTCGCCGTATTTTTGTTTTATTCAATTCCTTCATTCTTATAAGAAAATAATTATGTTGGTAAGAAACTAATTTCAAAATCACAGTTGCCGACAAAAAAAATAATAATTTCAAAATTATTGTGACGTAACTAAACAAAATTTCCAAAATTCAAAATCATTTTGAAAAAATTATATTCTTGTATACTTCCAAAAATAATTTAAGAAAATTCTCAACGTTTTTAAAACGTTTGTCTGACACTATTTGTATTTTTGCTCATTTGGGACTTGAGAGATTTTGTCTTTTTTTTTGCTGTATACTATGAGAATTCTCTTGTCAAATTACAGGCTTAACAGCTGATTACGAAAATTTAAAACTACTATATTTCAATTCGAGTTTAGCTTTCTTTATATTTAAATAATATTTTGGTTTATGTTAAATGTGAATATTGTATAACAAAATTTGGTTTAACAATTGTAATTATATATTAATTATGTGTTTCATAATAGAACACTTATGGAGTATAAAATAATGTTCAAAATCCTATCGTAAGGAGTAAGGACCCACACTTGCACTATTATTCACTCATTTTGTTTTATGTTTCATTTTATGTCATTGACCACAAATTAATTTATATGTATAAAAGACATTTATTTTTAAATGTAAAGAAATGCGTAACGACAGCCTTTCTAAAGAGTTTGATTGAATTTTAAGATTATGAAGATCTTAAAATAGATATCGAAGACGAAAATAGATTTCCTCAGCTAAATCTCAAAAATATCTAGACATCTTAATGCCTCAATATAGTATTCAAGATGCCATTAATATAACGCTTTAACTTGTCTCTTCTAGATAAAACAACTATTTAGGTCGGGGTTTTAAAGATTTAACCCTTCTTTTTTTGGCAGCAAGCTTTATTTATGTGACAAAACTCATTCTGATATATGAGTACTACAAGTTTGCTCTACTCATCTCAATTTCAATATCAGTACTTTAGATATATTCTACAATTCAATATTAATGACATTTTTCTAAATAAATCTGAATACTAATGTATACTTTTACAAGCCAATGAATCGTTTTTGATAGGATTAATTTTACTTCTAAATCAGATTTATTGGTCATATCAACACGAAATTACCCCAATTTTAAACAATATATATATATATATATATATATATATATATATATATATATTTTTTTTTTCTATCAACAATATGCATGCATTATACAAATTAAAACTCAAATAAACTAAACAACAATAATATGTATTAACACAAATTACAGTATTACAAATTATGGAAAACACATAATGCAGAATTTATGTACATAAAACGACATTTACAAACTTCTCCGTTTGGCTAGTGACTTTCAATGGAAAAAAAAAAATACTAATCTAACAGCCATTAGATGGTTACTTCTCAGACAATATATATTCTATAACACATCACAATGCACCATTACGGTTTGATAGATCGATATTTATGGAATCAATTAACAAAACCAATAAGAGGAAGAGGGATGGGTCCATACATGACACGTGAGGTAAACGACAACATGGGATGGATTCTTTGCCAATTCCTAAAAATATCATTTACATTTTCCGTAAATGTTTTGGTTGAGATATTTGGAGTTATTATCACTCGGAATTTCGTATCCATTCTTTGCTTTTGGTTGTTGTTGTTGAATGAAATCTTTGCTTTTCTTAAAGATGTTCTTTCTTTACATGCTTAATTTATCATCCAATTGAACCTTTTACAAAATAGAAAGAACAATCTTTAAGGACATATTGTTGAATTTATTGAAAACTTGCAAAAAAAAATTGTTTTTCGTTAGCAGTGATGTGCTATACAATTGATTAAAATTCCATTTTTTTTTTCATTCAAATACAACTAAAAGGATATTTTATGTTTTCCACGTTATTTTAAATGTCCTAATCCATAAAATTACTGTATCATTAGTGGTTCTATAAAACATTAGATAATATTTAAGCCACAACCTGCATAGATCAGTCTACATAAATGGTTAACCTCAATGATTTAACTACAAGTATTAATGGTTTTAAATCAACTCGGGATTGGTGTAATCAGGTGAAGACAGGACCATCTTACGTCACAAGCTCCCCACTTCTTGTCTAATGCCAATGAAAGGCTGAAACATGCATGTGTTGGTCATGTGAGTGGGAAACAGGTTTATTTCATCGGACTATGTTTAGAAAGTCAACGACTCAGAGTTGGATCATAAGTCCTTTCTCACTCTTGTTGGTCATAAAACTCTTGCACTTCGTAATTCCTACCAAATTTTACACTTTTTAACATGTTAGTTTCTAACCATATACGCGTAGCTGAAGTAATCCTCTCCATTATAATCTCCATCACTACTAGTATTATATTTGTAAAACTATATAAGACTACTTACAACATCTTTTTTAGATGGATTCATGTTGATTAAACAATTTTCAACAAATTTTTTTAACATAAAATCTCAGCTCGCAATTTGCATTAAATCAAGAGAAGCTGCCAATCATTTTACGTAAGCTCAAACTTTCAGCAGTTTTAGTGTTAGTATATATTTTGAAATGAAAAGAATCACAAGTCGATAGGGTTTGTGTCAGGAACACGTGCGTTCAACGAATGTCACGTGACCATTTTGTAGGGTGCAAAATATAGTTGCACCTCCAAGAGTGGAAGGTGTGGCCAATAGACAAATTGCAGAAAAGATGATTCAATCTTCTTATATAAAAAGTTGAAGCATAAAGGCATCACTCTTATTACTAGACATGACTACATTAATCCCTACAATAATCATAACATTCACTGCTACACTAATAGTACATACTCTATTATGTTTGCTACTAATGACAATAATTTGAAAGATCATTTTCATGACTAAAAGATAAGGCAATATATTCAAAATTTAGCTGCTTTTTGTTCATTGAAGAGTTTGAAAATAAAATCTGTTAATTAATTTCTTGCAATTTGATTTTTTTTTTTTTTTTTTTTAAGAAGAAGATGAGAAGAGTAAGATCATAAGAAAAAACCACACATAAAATTAGTCTTTTCCCATCAAGGGGTCGGAATCAAAAAATTCTTGGACAATATTGAAGCAATGTGCCTTTAATAAAATAAAGAGAAGGTATAGTACCAATAATATTCCATTAGTTATTCATTTTGCAACAAACTATCGAGAATATAACCCTTTACGAGCACAAAAGGTTTTTCATCTATGATTACCAAAAAGAATATGGCTTCATTGCACATAATTTATAAACCTTTCCTTTTTTTTCAAAAAATACCAAAAGACAAGAGAGAAAAAGAGGGATATATGCTTCTAGAAAAAAACCAAGGAATCAAACCCGAACATCACTATATTCACTCCCACAGTTGCCCATTTTCCCACTATTTTTTTTTTTTGTTTTTCTCGTTTGTGTTTTTTTTTCACATAAGTAAAAAAAAAAGGAGAAAGAAAGGTAAGTTTTAAACTGATGTGATTGTTTAACCTTATGTCTCAAAGAAAGTTTAGGTTTGTTTCAAAAATTAGTTAGAATCTAGAACCTCGAAAAAAGGACCTAATGTTGGAGACATGAAAAATATGTGGTTTTGATTTGGCAATAAGGTTATATGATCATATACGATAAGACATAAATAAAGGAAATAAAGATGAAATCTTATGATTTTTGGACCATTCCCACTATAATGTTTTTTTTCTTCATATCTGATGTATCATCTTTTTTGTTTTCTTTGAAAAAAAGACATCCAAAGGGAATGAAATGAGAGAGATGTTTGGTTAATGGTTATAGTTCCTTTCACTTCTTTTTTAGAGAATTTTGGTTTTAATAGTTTGGTTTATGTCTAAAAGAAAAAGCAAGCCAAAGAGAAAGTTTTCTGATCAAAATTCCAAACTCGTTCTAGAATCAAGTTGGTTGTCTCTATAAGAAGAATTCGCTGATATCTTTTCTCCTTTCGGTCGAGGTGATGGGATGATAGAGAGAAGCTACTAGAGCTTATGGTCCTTACAAAGAGGGGCCATTAAAGAGAGAAAGAGGGAGATAAGAATAGAATGATGTGATTGTCATTATCACTTAGTACTGATTGTGAAATCTTCCATGACCACGTTTTGGACCTTTTGGTTTTTGTGGGTTTGGTTGGTTTCATTAGGAAACTGATGAGCCAAGGATCGTTTCTGAAAATATGTCCCCTCTTCAAAAATTTTCATTGGTTTGGCAAATGATAGCGATATAAGATCAACCCCAAGTAACTTTTGTGTTATGATTGTTTTTTTGCAAGTAACTCTCATAATTCATGGTGATTTATGGTCCAAAAAATCATTATGTAAGTTGAGAGAGATTTCTCAATCTGATTTTTGTCATTTTTAATAATGTTCCGACTCAGAACTGGTCCAATTATAGTCCTAGGGCTAAACAATCTTTCTTCAAATTAATACTTTCTTTTTCTTTTTTGTTGCAAGCTAATCTTGTTTCATTGTAACTTTTTTTGTGCATGAATTACTGTAATAGCTAATGTTAAAAAGATTTGTATGGTAACCTTCATAACAGTAACAACTTGAGGTAAGAAAAAAGAGTTGTTTTACTAAGCATAAGATCAAAAAGAAGCCCATAGAGAAGCATTGATGTGTAGAAACCAAACAAGGCGAAATAGATAAATATGTGTAAAATAAGTGTTGGTTGAGTAAACAAAAACTCCAAAATGGTCTTCCATTTTAACCCTTCCATAGCTTCAACACTCTATCTTTACCACCAGAAACTACTTTCTCTCCATCTGGACTCCAATCCACCGCAAAAACCTATCCACAACAATAACAAAAAAAAGTTATAAAAGTTGAGAGAAAGAAAGATTCAAATTCCACTAAAAACTTTAGTTTTAAAAGTGTTCATACCTCATCTGCATGACCAGGAAGATCTTGTTTTAACTTTTTCGTCCTAATTTCCCATATCTGTAGAAGTAACAAGCTTTCTGATTCAGAAACTGAGCAATATCTCCAGTAGAGAGTAGGAATGACATTTCATTGAGTTACGTCACATTATATAAAAGCAAGTTTTTACCTTGAGAGTAGAGTCTTTACTGCCACTCAAAAGCAATCTACTGTCTGCGGACCAACTGACCTGATAAACAGGTCCAACATGTCCCCGGAAAACTGTAACAAATTGTCCTGTGATACCATTCCATAGCCTAACTGATTTATCGAACGATGCACTTGCAATCCATTTCCCATCAGGTGAGAAATAGACATGATTTACAAGCTGTTGATTTGACCAAAATTAGATTGTAAAGATTCAGAAACAGAACCAAAAGCCTAGGCGAAAAGAGTGAATTTTTCAAGTAAGTTACCTGTTGATGACCGGTTAAGCGCTTTTTAGGTTGTTTGCTAACAGATGGTTCCCAAAGGAACATAGTGAAATCATCAGAACCTGAGACTAATCTTTCAGGGGAATCCCCTTTTGTTTTGTTGTATCTTTCGAGCGCCTGTAATAAAAAGAAGCCAGCAAATTTTCCAAAGGGAGAGATGAGAATCATGGTAAAGGACAAAACTAATATAGAGTGTGGAGTGGAGTGAGAAGCTTACCTTTTGCTTTTCTTCATTTGGAGGATATTGTCTTCCAGTGTGGTCAAAAGCTCCTGTTCGAAGAACATATTCTGTGCTCAACGCAAGGGAGTTAATCCAATGCCCATGCCCCTGAAGTAACAGAGTGAAAATTGAGGCTGTTAAAAAGTGATAGTTGGTGACTCTGAACCAGATACATTCAGAACACGAAACACATAAAGCCATCTACCAGAATACAATTGGGATGGAATTGCATCAGTAACTGATTATAAGGTCTTTCGAGACACAAGAAGGATGAGAACTGCGTCTGATACTAATATATACGAAACTTGATCAGAACAACTTCCAAAACATGGCTAAGAAGGTTACCTTCAATTCACGAATAAGCTTCCCCTGAGTAGTCTCCCACATCTTAATCGTACAATCTTGCGAACTGCCAAACACAGAACAAATATTCAAATAGAATACAATGAAGAACATAATATTAGGTCCCTAAAAAGTGATCATGGAGCTTAAACATGGAGGCAAGTACTGAGTGATTAACAAGATAACAAGACTGCAAACTAAGCTCTAAGCTATTAACTATCAACTACATAGAAATGTTTGTCAAAACACATTAGACACCATAGCTTAAAAAAACAACACAAAACATTTCACGTATTAGAAACATACCCTGTATAAATAATTCCATCTCCGCCCCATTTGACACAAGTCACAGCAAGTGTGTGCCCACTGAGACAAATAATAGATTTTTTCAGTGTAATATCCCAAATCCTTGCATCCCCATCTTTACTAGAAGTCACAAATCGACGGCATGGAGAACTAAGGTGGACTGGTTCCCACGAGATACCAGTAATCCATTTCTTGTGACCCTAAGAAAAAGGTAAAAGACAACGGTAATAAGTAACAAACCAAAGCATATGGACACTGGACCAATACCACTGGACCAATACCAAGTAAAAGAGACTTTACCGTAAGTGGGCTGCCTTCTAGTTCTCCTTTCTTTGGATTCCAACAACAGATTTCACCGGATTTACTACCACTCACAAGATGCTTACCATCAGGAGACCACGCAACTGTGAGAACCCAATTCTTGTGGCCTGAAAAAGATTATAGATTAACTATTAGTAAGAATCTACAGAGGGAAGTAAACTGAAGAACAATGGTGAGGGAAATTTCAAACCTTTGCAAGTAAACAATGGAGTTTCAGTGTAGAGATCCCAAAGCCTGACAGTAGTATCACCTGAACCACTAGCTAATTGCTTTCCATCAGGACTAAACGAAACACAAAGAACAGCTTCCGCGTGACCTACGATTCAAAACAACTCAAGTAAGTAAGCCATTGACACATAGTTAAACAATCTAAAAAAACAGAACATGATGTATTGTGACATTACCAGCAATTGTCTGTGAGCAACGGTTAACAGGACGAATTCGAAAAACAGCTTGTTGTTGATAAACAATCGTCAAAACCTTCTCCACAGACACTGAAATGCACAATTTTGCAACAACATTTATTAGATTTTCATAGAGCCATAAGACACCACAACCACACTGCTTAAAGAGAGTTTTTTTTTTTTTTTTTGCCTTTGTTTTTCTCCAAGTACGTTCCAACTGGTACAAGAAGCTCTTCGTCTGATACATAGAAACTGTAAGGTAACATCTCCTCCTGAATATATCAACCAATACACAGAGGCGTCATGTTTCTGCAAATCCTAAGCTACCCAAAAACGAAAAATCAATTCTTTAAACGAACTTAAGAGTTAAAAAGAAGAGAGAAGAAATGATTACGTTGTCAAGGAACCTATTGACGAGCTGAGTAAGTTGCAAAGGACCAGCCTTTTGAGGAATATACATGGCAGAACCTAAATGAGTTCCTTCTGGGTCTGTTAACAGACACATCACTGTCTTCCCTTCGTCTGTATCCATCATGGTCATCGTCGACGATGAGCTTCGCAAAGACGACCTGTGTGAATAAGGTCTTTTCTTTGCGGTTCTTCTAAGTGAAGAGAGAAGAGGGAAGAAGAAGCTGACTCAATTAGGTCATTTGCTTTTTTGTTTTTTTTTCCTATCACCGCCTTTAATTAATGGGCCGAAAACCCGATTGGCCCCAAAAAAAAGCATCAAATATAAAATTAACTACTTCGCCGTCTGTGGGGATCGAACCCACGGCCACGTGGTTAAAAGCCACGCGCTCTACCACTGAGCTAAGACGGCTTCGATGACTAATTGATTGATTAGTCTCTTTTATATACGCCTGTCTTTTTGTTTGGTTCAAATATAAATCCAAAAATATGTATTTTAGATAATTCAGTGATTTTGATCCCAAAAAAAAAGATAAGTCAGTGATATGTATACTTAGATAGTTGGATTGGATCTAATTAGCACAATGCCATTTTTTGTGGTTGTCAACAAGTCATATTTTATTAGAGAGATTCATGAAGCCACTATTAGAGAACACTGTTTACATACAAAATCAGATGCGAGTAAACGAATTTGTCCGCTTTTACAATTTCATACTAATTTGTCCGTTTTTACATTGGTACTAATCAATTTCCATTCACATCTCCAGCTACTAATTTTAATTAGTTAATAGGAAATTTAGGAGTATATCATTTTCAATTAGTTAATTTGAGAAGGACAACTAACCAAACCGGCTATCAGCAAAACCTGAACGGAGTTCAGCAAAAAGTCAACTTGCTTCACCTGCGATCAGAATTCAACCAATCCAAAATTTGGCAATAAAACTCCATCTATACAACAACAAAACCATAGGTCCATATCAATAATTTATTTCGTTTAAATAACAATGTGAAATATTCGCAAACGCAATGATCAAACAAGATTCATTCACACTGCTTAACAACGGCTGAGGTAAGTCTCGTGAACAAGTTGTGCGGTTAAGAGATCTACGGTACCCGAACCGACGGACTTAAACACTGTTATGTCTGTTGAACTCTTTCTCCCTTCTTTGTCACCTTTGATCAACTCCACCAAATTCCCACAAATGTCTTCTCTCTTAATCACTCCTCTCTCAAACGCTCCCGCGAGCTCTCCTGCTTCTATCATCGCAGTGTCATTATCGACAAACACACTCCCTCTCTGTATCGCATTGTCGTCACATTCCTTCATTTCATGGCTAAACGATCCAACAAGGTCAAGATGAGTTCCGGGTTTCAAGAACTCACCTTTGACCAATGGAACAGTTGAGTTTGTTGCACAGCTTATAATATCTCCTAGAGGAATGATTTGATCTAGCGAATCGTGGCTATCGAATGAAATCTCCTTGTGTTGAGGATCCTTGGAGAGGGTTTCAGCTAACTCCTGAGCCCTTTGTGGAGTTCTGTTCCATATGATCACTCTTCTCAAGCTTGGTTTCGCAGCTAGATGGGATTTGATCAGGTGTGGTGCGAGAGCACCGGAACCAACCATGATCAGCACTTGACTATCGTCTCTAGCTAGGATTTTGGATCCTAAGCCTGAAACAGAGGAAGTACGGTAAAGGGTTAAAACAGTACCATCCATTGTAGCTAAGGTTTGGCCTGTAGTGGAGCTAAAGAGTGTGTAGGATCCATGGATGCCAGGTAAGTTCTGAGAAGAGTTATGAGGGAAATAGGTCACGAGCTTGACGCCCATGTAAGGGAGAGAAGAAGAAGATGACCAAGAAGGCATGAGGAGGAGAGAGGAAGGTGATGAAACGGTGTAGTTTTGCCGGACAGGGCTTGTGATTGTTGATGAATGTTTCGGAAGATTGGTCCGAAAGTGATTGATCAAGGTTTCATGTGAGAGGATCGATGGAAATGACTCTGCTGGTATGAATACTGGTAATGCAGCCATTGAATTTTGAGAGATTCATTGATTTAGGGAACGATGGTGGTTTTAAATAGAGAAAAGGGAAGAAGACGAACCCAGATTGGTCTTGACTTAGGTAGATGTCTAAATCAAGGGCATTTTGGGGAAGGACTTAGAGATGCGATTTGTTTTAGTGACTCTTCTGCAGCTGCTACCCACCAGTCATCATCTTCCTCGTAATTTTCCTGTGAGCCAAAGCTTTTTCTTTATAATATTCTCGAGAAATTAGACAGAGTCTTAAGTCAATAACAATAAGTCAACTGACCCAGGTAAGAGGTTCAAGTGTCTTGGGTTTGCTTTCAAGATCATCTGCGACTTTAACTGCTTCAAGCCACCATGAGCCTCTGCTAGCAGCACTATCTGGATCGCATTCTTTATCAACGTGACATTCTCCTTCAGAGTAAAGATTGTCACAGAGATTCTGTGTAGCTCCTTGATAGTAGACCATATCTTCAGGAAGGTAACTATCTGGAACTGGACGTATTGGAGACCGATAATCTGCAGACAGAGTTGGTTTTTTTAGGAACAAGATTTTGCTTTCATATTGTTTGCCAAGACAATGAGTAAGGATCGTATACACACCTCGGCAGTCTGGATCGTAGCATTTCTGATAATAGATTCCCCTTCTGAGATCAACGATGTACATCACTAAAACAACATAGTTTGTTTGAACAAATGTTAGGCATAAAAAAATGTTATTTGGTGCAGAGATTACATAACATACTCGATACTCGTATATCATAAATGGGTTGAGAGCAGATGGTACCATGATTGCTTTTATGTTCCCTGCCAATCCGTTCGCAATATCTGTTTCTTAACATACTGTACACAATCAGGCCATCTTCTGAGAACCAGTACCAGCAGCGTATCTTACCTAAATATCACAGCATATGTATTTTAAGAAGATGAGAATTGAGATCTCTCCACAACACAACAAGTTGAACAAAGATTAAATGCAACCTGGGACATTCCCCGTGGAAGCAGTGGATTCTATGAATTGGTCCAGTTGCGGGAACGGGGACTTGCCCCCGAAATATGATGTTGACATGTCACTTGTGCTAGCATTCAGTTGAAATTTCTGAGCATTCTGGTCTCTTACAAGATTGTTACTGTTCACCTGCCATCTCCAAAGAATTCAGTTTAAAGGCTCAAACATTTGTGGTCCCTCAAGTAGTCAAGTATGAACGAAGATGCAATTGAAAGCCAAAAGCACAAGTGTGCGGGCAACTTATGAAAAATTCACCTCTGTGTCAAAGCACAGTGTCTTCATACAGTCTGATTCCATCTTGCAAACCAGAAGCTTCTCACAATCTGATTCTACGTTGCAGATTAAGGATGTCATGAAAACATCTCGTTCACCCTGTTTGGTTACCAATTTTTCTTGTTAGATACTGAAATTACTATGAACTGTTCTAAAGCAAAACAAGAAGTCTGGAAAAGAAAGTGAGGGACAACAGAGAGACTTGAATTAAGGTGGACTTACCATATCCTTACATTTGAATCGTCCTGTAGGTAAAAGAACTGATGTCTTTCCAGCTTTTGATGATAGTGCAAGACGGAAGCAACGGTTTCTAGAGTAAACAGCAGTATCCACGAAAAGTAGCGATGCCGAATCATTAGCCTCTTTGTGAACAAACAGCTTGCGCAACCTTTCATCTGTTTCCTTTGCATTTACTATCCGTGAGCATAGCTGGAGAAACATGAAGATGAAAATAAGCCATATTTTCAGGCAATAAAAGTGAAATATCAACTGAAGCATACCTCTCCAACAAAAGCACCAACGTGTGAGTTATCCTTAAAGGCAACCTTTGGAATGATTACAATTACATGACGAGAGAACTTATCTGCATATGACATTCATATTGATATAAAAAAACCTTATCAGCATATGAACTTTTCTAGGAATTCTTAGTCAAAAGGAACCTACCTTCTACAGAAATACTAAAGGAAAAACAGTTTACAATATCTATAAAACTTTTTTTTAACAATAACTGGCATTTTTTTTGAAATCCCTCAGAGAATAAAGCTGATGGAAAAAGGACACCTCATATTCAACTAGCAGCTCGGAGAGCATATATATTACAGTACCTTTAGTTGAGGAATCAAGCTCTACTATCCAGTCCTCTTGTCCTTCGATAGCATATTTCTCACGCAAGGCTTCCAGAATGACTGATATCAAGATATCAACCATTTCATCTACATTTTTTCCTTCATTTTCTTTCTGATTGAACTCCAAATCAAAGTACATATGGCATGGCAATCCCTGAGAAGCCGTTGAAATTAAATGCTGTGAATCAAAAGCCAGACATGCATATTTGTTTCAAGACTGGAAGATCTACTTTTATGTAGAAACACACTAAAATAGTAAGGGAATGAGATTTAGATACCTCTTGAATCACTTCATAATGGTGTCGGTGCCTTGGATCCATAGATAGGTATCTAAGGAAGAAGAATAACATAATTAAAGCACTTAAAGAACTGATCCTGCAACACTCAAGGAATGTTTTAAGAAGGGAAATAAAAGAACCTCTTCCAGAATTCTTCATATGATGAAACCAGAAACCTTCTCTGACCACTAAAATGATCTTGATAACTAAAAATCCGCACATTGTCATGCCTTTTTTCAAACTTAATCGCTTCCTCTTGCCGAGGAAATGTAGCCCAAACTCCTTTCCTAAACAAAGTGAAGACCATGCCATGATTTACAACCGTTACAATCCCCTAAAAAGACAGCACCAGCTTATTCATTAGATTACCTGGAGATTGCTTTCCTTTCTTCACTAAGATCAATACGAATCTCACGCAAGAGCCTTAATAAACTCAACGGTTTTTTCGGAGGAACGCCATTTGGAGATCCGTAAAATACAATGGGTGAAAACTGCCTCCCAACGCTCTTTTTCACATCCCTGGAACCAGACTGAGATATAACATAAGAAGAAGAGAATCAAAATTCACTCCACAACCATTCAAAACACAACGAACAAAACTTTGTGTTCAAGATACATACAACAGAATCTACAGAGACACTTCCATCAATCTGATTTCTTTCTCCTCTTTTTCCAGATAATCTAGACAAAGAACTTAGCTGCAACTTCTTACAGGTCACAGGAGAGTCATACTCTGAATTCAACATTTTCTTGCTCCGTTTCTTTTCTCTCATAGCAGAAGCTGAAAAATTCCACAGATTATAATTTCATAGCAGAAGTTGAAATATTTCACAGAGATCTCAAACAGGTCTTGTTGTAGAAGAACATAAGATTCAATTGTCAATTGCGTTAACTAAATTCCAAATTCCACTACTAAAAGCAATGAATCTCTATTCGAGCAATCACAGAACATGATTCTATTAATGGAAGAGAGTGAAAAATGCTCACCAGGCGGAGAAATCCCACACTTGAAACACTGAAACAATCGATCAACATCATCCATGGAGTTCGAGCTAAGTTTCTTCGACATTTTTTCTCCAGTCTTCTTCTTCTCCTCACTGTTCACTATTGAATTGTGACAATTCTAAGTGAGACTTTTTCGTTTCCCCCTTCGATGGGATTTGAAATTTTTGGAATCAGAAAAATTGAAAAGTTGTGTTTTTTTTTCCCGTTCACCAAAAAAAAAAATCAACGACGAGGTCAACTGGTCAAACGTAAACGGAGTCGTAATCACAACCACGTGTCGAAAAGTATTACTACTACCTCCTGTTTGATGATTAGAGATTAAAACAGTGTGCCGTTTAATTGGCTTCTACTTGCCGTCTAACTTTTCTTGCTTTAGAGACGAACGACACGATTATTCGTAAAGAAACATTTGGTCTTCAGAAGAAGAAGATTAACGGAGACGTTGCTGGCTCAGGTCACCGGGAAAAGCTTTTATTTTTTTCTGGTCGATCGAAGAACATCAAATTAGAATGTGATGCAAAACTTAGACTCCTAACATTTGCAACACAATCTAATTTGGTGTTTCTTCGATCTGGGTTCGTCTTCGCAAAATATCGCGTATTGCGAGTCCAAGGTATGTCAAATCTCATAACAAGGGCAGATTTCTCAACTCGTCGAAGTGTATGAATGATCTAGGTTCAATTATTATTTTTTGTCAAATTGTTAGGATCAGTCTTTTGTTAGAAGAATTTTCATATGAGATTTTAAAATTTGCTATGAATTTGCTAGTAATAGGTACATTGCTAAAAAAATAAAATTTTATTATGTAATTCTCATCAAAGTGACGAAGTGAATAAAGTATTTGCTAGTGGAGAATGATGAATTCATATATAGAGGATTTGTTTAGCAGAAAAACCTGAACAAGATAGTGATGCTAAACACATTATATATTGATTAATCTTTATGTGTCTTGCTTCCATTAGTTGTTGGAGTTGGCCAATATTTTTAAAAGAGCTTCTTGGTTTTGTTCTTCTGAACTATTTTAAATCTTTTCTTTAAGGCTTGTTTTGGTTTGGAGGTCATTTCTTATCTTGACCCTTACAGATATTATTATTGTTGTGGTCCTTTGAACCGTCGTTTGCTTCTTTATCAATCGATTGCTATCTGGGTTGGGTATCATCAAGGTTTTGATCTTTTATCACCTGCTCCTTTGGAAGTTACTTGTATTAGCGTTTCTGAATATCCGAAAAACACTTTAAAATAGATTTTTCGTAACGTCACTGTTTTGGTACTAAAGACCACAACATCATTTGGTGTTCTTTGGGTTGGTCGACTATAATGAGTAGTTTTCAGTCGCTCTGAGTTGACAATGCAAGTGGTTGCATGTTGTTCTTCTCCTCACACCTTTTGTATAAGAACCGCACAACATAATTGAATTGAAATATCGACTAAGTGTTGATTCGCAGCTTCACTGCATAGCTCTTTCTGGTTATTCTGTCTGATAGCAGGTCACTAGGGCATAATAATTTGACAATGATTAGAGAGAAACGGTGGACATCAAAACTAGTTTTTGTGGGCCGATGACCAAAATCCGATTGTGAATGCAAAGGTTCTTGCAAAAGGCATTTTGTTTTTACCCTTATGTAATAACCTCTTGGATGGTGGTTCTTGGATTCTGTTCTCTTGGTGTAGCAGTTGGTATACTATGTCATCCGCTGCTACTATTTAAGCTCCTATGATTCCCAAACTCATTCTCTCACAGTCTCGGCATTCATAGTCTTTAGTCTCTACCTTCTAAATTACTTAAGAAATGGCTGCAAATGATGTCCCTTGCTGTGAGACTATGTTCTGGGTGTACCTACTCGTATGTGTTGCTCTAGTGGTTTTCGCAGGTTTGATGTCAGGACTGACTCTTGGGCTCATGTCCCTTAGTATTGTCGAGCTCGAGGTCATGATCAAAGCCGGTGAACCCCATGACCGCAAAAATGCAGGTCAGTTTCATGAACCCATTGACATACTCATACTTTAATACTTCATATTCATACTAACGCCATTTTAAAAAAATTGTAACAAAATGGCCAGAGAAGATTCTGCCCCTCGTTAAAAACCAGCACCTTCTCTTGTGTACACTCCTTATAGGCAATGCTTTGGCAATGGAGGTATCAAGCTTATTGCATATATATTTGGATACTTATTTGTGTTGTGCACACTTTGGCTTTTTAGAACTTATGATGCAGTTTTTACTGACGCTGTTTTCAATGATAAAATTTGAAAGGCTCTACCGATCTTTGTCGATTCCCTGCTTCCAGCCTGGGGTGCTATTCTGATATCCGTCACTCTCATACTTGCCTTTGGCGAGGTGAATGGAATTTGAGTTAGCTTTCTCTGCTGATCTGATTTTTAACATCGCCCAATAGCTTATTGTTCTCTTTCCATTGTTGTAGATTATACCTCAAGCTGTATGCTCTAGATACGGACTGAGCATCGGGGCAAAGCTATCATTTTTGGTTCGGTTGATTATTATAGTCTTCTTCCCATTATCTTATCCAATCAGCAAGGTAATTCAACCAGCTTAACATCAATGGAACTTTTAGTGGAATCAATTGAGTGAAGTTAAAACAATAATTCAAAGTTTTCTTCTTTCAATGCTTTAGCTACTCGATTTGTTGCTTGGAAAAAGACATTCCACACTCTTAGGACGAGCAGAGCTCAAGTCACTTGTGTATATGCACGGAAACGAGGTTCGTTTCAAGAACTTGAGATGCTTTTATTGTTTTGTCAATATTTGAGGTGAATGCATGTCTTTTTCTTCTCCTTTCTCCGTGTCCTTAATCTGAAAATTAGGCAGGAAAAGGCGGGGAACTAACTCACGATGAAACAACAATCATATCAGGAGCTCTGGACATGTCACAGAAAAGTGCTAAAGACGCAATGACACCAGTCTCTCAGATCTTTTCACTCGATATAAATTTTAAGCTCGACGAGTATGTTCTTCTCTTGGAATTCCTCTTTCTTCTTCTTTTAGACAATATCCAGTTAGTTATTCTTATCATCCTCTTTGGGCTTCACAGAAAGACAATGGGATTAATAGCAAGTGCAGGCCATAGCCGAATACCTATATACTCTGTAAATCCTAATGTTATCATTGGATTTATTCTGGTGAGTAAGCAACAAATCTATTACACACAATCATCTTGAGAAACACTTGCATGATTTTTGAATTGTTTTTTTGGTTTGAATAGGTAAAGAACTTGATCAAAGTCCGTCCTGAAGATGAGACATCGATCAGAGATCTCCCTATCAGAAGAATGCCCAAGTATAAACATATCTTGACTCTCTAACTAAACTGCTTTCAAAGCTGGACTGATCAAAGCTTATTTTTCTTACAAAATCTGCAAGCAGGGTCGATTTGAATTTACCTCTCTACGACATCCTCAACATCTTCCAAACAGGTCGAAGCCACATGGCTGCTGTCGTTGGGACCAAGAACCACACTAATACCAACACTCCAGTCCATGAAAAGAGCATCAATGGTTAAGAGACTCGTATACAAATGAGAGAGCATAAAATTCGAAATCATATTATGTTTTGAGACGAGAAAATTTACGTCTTCTGTAATTTTTCAGGATCGCCTAATAAAGACGCCAACGTTTTTCTGAGTATTCCCGCGTTGAACTCCAGCGAAACTAGTCATCAAAGTCCAATCCGATACATTGATAGTATTTCTGATGAAGATGAAGAAGTCATTGGGATTATAACTCTGGAAGATGTTATGGAGGAACTTATACAGGTAATCTATAATATGTTATCATTACAAATGTTAGTCATCTAACATGACGTTTGTGATTGAATTAACCATTTGATGAACCTTGAAGGAAGAAATATATGATGAGACGGACCAGTACGTCGAACTTCATAAAAGGTATGATCACCAATTATCAATCCATACAATAGACTGCAATTTACAGTAATTTCCTACTACAGGATAACAATAAACATGCCAATGTCGGGAAATTCGCCGGAAACTGCCACTTGGGCTTCGGAGCTGGCATCTCCTATCTCGCCGTATCGCTCAAGTCTTCTGTCGCCGAGCATCATGATCTCTACGCTGCTGCGGTCACCAATAAATTCACCTTACCGTCACTCTCTGTTACTCCGACCAACACTCCACGCTTCTCCACCAGCGCAATCTCCTTCCATACTCTCTCCGGACAGTAATAATGAGCGTTATTATTACTTGTCTCCTAGTAGGGTACGTACCGTGAGCCTCAAGAAATTGCTTTGCAGTATCTTTCTTGCGCTGGAAGTTAATTCCGCACTTTGTTTATTGTTTGCGTTGTTGCCTTGCAGGTGTTGAGGAAATCGTATGAAAAGCTATCAAGATCAAATGGTTCCTAAAATTGGATTATATTATATGTAGTGTGCATTTGAAGTGAAGAAATAATGATTTTTCTAATTTTCTGAACACTAATTCCATGTTCTTAAAATACAAAATTGAAGAAAATGTTCCAACGGTATTATTTTCATGAAATGAAGAAAAAGATATAAAGAAGGATAAATAGTATGAAATGTGTGGCAATGAACATATCCCAAAGATAAAAACAAAATATGCATTATCCCTAAAGACAAAACCATATAATACATGTAGATAAGATAAATAAAGAAAAACATTAGAAGAAGAAATAGAAATGAGAGCTCTCTTGTGCTCACACCGTTTACTACCATTATCATCTCTCTCAAGAACAACCGTCAAAACCAAATCTCACAATCCAAAAACCCTATATCCTAACAACAAACCAAGATGGGAATCCAAGCTCCACGCTGGACCTAAAGGGTTTCAATCTTCTAGAACCTCTGAAAAACCCGGCCGGCCAGACCCGGACCCGGAAGACGATCCCCCGATACCTCAAGAAGTGTTCGAGAGGATGATGGGGAGGATTGTGGTGTCTGTGGGAACACCACTGGGCTTGGGAGTGGCGATCTTGAAAGTACTCGAAGTTTTGAAGGATAGAAACGTCTGGGACGTGCCTTTGTGGGTTCCATACTTGACCACACTCGTGACCTTTGGTTCGTCGGCTCTTGGGATTGCGTACGGAAGCTTGTCCACAAACCTGGACCCGGCCAAGACTAACTCTCTTTTTGGACTCAAAGAGGCAAAGGAGAATTGGGTAGAGATGTGGAAAGAGGACCAATAATGGTAATGTATTAATGATAATAATCTTGATTTTTCTTTGGGAAAGTCTCATAAAAACTTTTAAGCTGGCTACCACATTCACTTTAGAGTTTATACTTACAAAATTTTGAACTCCTACAATAAACCATCAAGACGACAATGCTGCTAATATAAAAAATTTAAGTGGCTTTAATGTTCGCCAGTCCACAAAAATTAGTGGCAAATGATTCTGTGTATGTGTGAGAATATATATTTTTATCGAATTTGTATCCAAATTGTGAACCGAATCAACCAATTCCTCGTAACATTGCCTACAAGTTTAGAACTAACTCTAACAAATTATTAGATATCTACCAAAGGGATGGTGGCCTAGTGGTAGTATAAGGAGATCGGTTTTACAAATTATTGAATATATTCAGCATAGGAGAAAAGTCTATGTACGTGAGGGAAAAAGGACCTAATTTTACTAGACGATTGAAAGTGAAAGTTAACAATTTAAGATCAACTTTGTAATGCAGATATTGATATTTTTCTATTTACTTTCCAACTAACATCTTCTGAGGAATGTCAAAATTTGCATAGGCAAAAAAAAAAAAAAAAAATTTGCATAGGCATGATAGTATCGGCTTAACACAACTTAACATCATTTTTATCATACAGAAATTACAGTACTCTTCCATCAAAATTAACTAATTTATGTGTTCATATATTAAGATTAGTGAAATAACTCTAGAAAAATCACATAATCACACAAGTATTTGGTTGATGGTAAGAATCAGAAGAATAGGCATAGGCAGGATTGTACTCGTTCTGCTAAGTTCATCGGAACCGGAGATGCAATCTTTTCACTCGGTTTAGGTGGAGCCGGTTTCTCCGGTTCAGGCTTTTTCTCAGGTGGTTTAACAGCATCTACCGAAATAATCTCTGTCTTACATAGCTTCCTTAGCTTCATCACGATAATTGGTACATCAATGTCTCCCACTACCGTCAGTTTCCCGGTTTTGTCATCTATTGTTATCGAAGTAACACCTATACTAAAAATTAAAGTTCATGAATAAACTTTTTTTCCCCCACAATATCAATACTACAAATTTAGAAAAGTAACTTACAAAGATACCTGTAAATCCTGCAACGGTCACAAAACTTTCATTCTGATTTTCTCCTCGGGGATACCCAATTGCAACACAGCTTTCTGACATTTCAAACCAGAGATTAGTATGCCTATTTGCATATAATCGACTTACTATATTAACAATAGTTAAATAGTACATATATAAATATAGAATGATTAATCAACGCATAATTATTTAAAGATAGATAAAACGAGATAAAGGGGTGTACCTTCGCGGCCATCGCTCTAGAAAACTATGGAAAAGCTTAAGAAATTTCCAAAGAGAGGACTATATTGAGATAGCGAAGAAGTTATTAGCCCTAATAGACTTATTTATACAAAGTTATAACTTGATTAGCATGTTTTTGACATATATATGTTAAATCTACCTAATTAACAATAAGGCTATATTACACAAATGTTAACTTGTCTATATAACAATATGGAAATATGACCAGTTCCATCTCGTAATCTCCGAGATCTTCTAACACTTCTTGATGACAATTGCGTCCAACGATATCTGTTTAAATATAAATTTACGTAGGAATTTGCACTTATTTATTAAATATATAACCCACAAGCATTGTGCATTGTGAATTTTTACATATCAATAGCATTTCGAATGACTACAAAAATGACTAGACTAGTAAATCTTTATCAATTTGTTTTGAGTATTTTTCACGAGTTGGTTGAAAATATAATTTCGGTGTACCGAAATCAAAAGGAAGTGCAGTATTTAGAATCCTTCGTGTACTGCAGGGACCATTTATTGGTAGAGTGTTGGAAAAGTTGTATCACATAGCAACAAAAGCTGAAATCAAAATCAAACCGAGATAGAAGTCATAACGGTTCTTTTGTATCTTATAAAGGAGGGAGATGTGCGGACATGAAACCCTCACGGTCAAGTATATAGCGATTTTGGGCTCTAGAGGGCTTATCGGAAACATGTCCTTGAAACGTAGCTATTTTCCCAATACAACTTTAGCTAAGATTCACATATCATAAATCTTTGAATTAACATAATATTTTGACAAAGATTGTAAAATAATAGTTGAATAACACAAGATTATGTTTGATTGCAAATTCATATAACTAAGAGACAAGTCCAGTAAAGGATTTGATATTTTTTAAGCCATTGGATTTTAACATATAATGTTATTCCAAAAAATCCAAGTGGACATTATAAACACTATTTTGAAACACACATACCAGTGAGCTCTTTTAATAATTTTCATTTTGTGAGCCAGGATTTAGAACTTAGTTACTCGAATAATATAACACAAGATTTTGACAAATATTAAAGTACTAGTGTAGCAAAAAAAAAAAAAAGACGTTTAAAAAGGTTCACAATCCAACAAACAGACCACCTAAAAGTAAAACATTCTATCTTTTGTTAATGTTTTTAGTTTATATTTCAAAACTACTACCAAATTATGATTTTTCATCTAAATTTCTTGTCTACATAACATTAATTAAGTAACACAAGATTTGTATTTCGCAACCAGCACATTCATAAATCTAAAGTTTTAAGATTTTGGCGATTCATATTAAAGTTATTTTGGAAAGAAGACTTGAATAATTTAACCTAATCTATGGCCGATCGCACGTCTACATGGATGTCACAAATCGTCGTAAAAAGGCAAAAAAAAAAAGACTTAGAATAATTTTTCATATCAGGGTCAAGAAACGAAATATCCTCGTAAGCACCATTCCACATGTGGACCCTCCACGTCACCCTAGACTTGGTCTTTTATTATTGTTTCGTTTTGTTGTACAAGACTTTTCGGATCTTGACTCTCTCCATTATTATGACACTCGCTAATAGTTCAAATTTCTATTTATTTAGAACAATCGAATGTGTTACGTGAACGATCTGGATTCTTGAAGTTCATGAGTCAAGAAGAAGTAGAGAGCGACGTAACTATGTGTGTAGATATACTATCTAATTGGTATCCAATATTAATTATGATTCCATTCAACCAATTACCAATCCCTCGCAACATATCGATTAGTATACTACTAGCTTGAGACAAAATGTAGAATATATTCAGCATAGGAGACAACAAGAAGCAAATGAAACTATTTGTGAAAACAAAACTAATTATTACTACTAAATGATTAAGAGTAAAAGTTAATAAAGCGTATTAAGATTAATTTTGTCATACAAAATTGATTTATTTGGCAAGAGAAATGTATATTACAACGATGACAAAAAATTACATATTACAACAGTATCTAAGAAAAAATTACATATTTCTATCAAAACTATAAGTGTTAAATAACTGAACATTAATTGAAATAACACTAGAACAATCACATAATCACACAATTTGGTTCGTCTACCACTCTACAATTTCCGTATGGTTGATGATAGTAAGAATTTGCATAGGCAGGATTGAATTGGTACGCGTAGTTCATCGGAACAGGATATGCAATAGATTCAGCTGGTTTCTCAGGTTCAGGCTTTTTAACAGGTGGTTTAACATCATCGACTGAAACGATCTCTGTGTTACATAGCTTCCTTAGCTTCATCACGACAGCTGGTACATCAACTTCTCCAACTATTGTCATTTTCCCACTTTTGTCCATTGTTATCGAAGTAACTCCTATTAAGAAAATCAAATTATTAATACAAGTTTATTTTCCCAATAGTATCATATTATACATTTCTAATGTAAATTTTATAAAAGATACCTGAAAATCGAGAAACGGTGACAAGCGCTTTCTTCCTGGTTCTCTCCTCGTGAATACTCAATTGCAACACAGCGTTCTGTCATTACAAATCAGAAATCAGTTTGGCTTATTGCATAGTTTCAATGTAAAAAAAGTGATAGTTATATATATAGTTAGAACTTGTGGAATAGTATATGTGTATATAACGATTAATTAACGCATACTCTAAGGAAGATAAAATGTATTGTACCTTTGCGGTCATGGCTCGAGAAACTACTCCAGAAATTTTTGATTTTTTTTTTTTTTTTTAAGAGAGAATGAGTAGAGATAGATTGAGATATCGAAGCTTCTTGATGACATATTGCAAGTCTTATGATATCTGTTTATATAGAAATTGCGTAGGAATTTGCGAGTATGATGACCCCAAAAAGTTGTTGTAAAGACTAAAGAGTAAAGTAGTCAAAAAAAATTAATTTTTTTTTAGTATTTTACTATTTTTGGTTGTAACGAAACTACGAAAGCATTACGGATCACTCAGAATGCCGCGTGTACGACCCTGTCCATATGTTGACCCTATTGGCACTTTGGGCACGTAAGAAATTCTCAGGAAAGTTCTATACAGTGTGTTCTTGGAAAAGTTGAATCATTTCAGAACTAATAGATAAACTCGAAATAAAACCGAGATTGTCACAATTGTTCTTTTATTTTATTTTAAAGTTGTTGTGAATAGTGAGAGAGGAAAGATAAGTTTGTTTCAATGTTATCGTTGTTGTCTCTAGGTATCGTAACAATATAATGCCTACTCAGAGCCACACGAAAATAATTCGAAGCTGCCCAAAAAACAGTTGAAAGCCCGAGATCATCAAAGAAGTCAAGAGGAAAGTAACAAGTAGCAAAATCATTAAGAACAACAACAACAAAAAGGTAACAAGTTGTAACGTGTTTGTGATCTATGGGTTTTGTGTTTGTGATGGCAACGAATATTTGTGTACATGTTTGTTTCTTAAGGTCAAATTTTTGTTACCGGGAATATTTGAAATTTTTTGAAACGATACAAAGAAGATTAGCATAATGCTGACACACGTATTTGTTCAAATTTTAAGAAAATAATAATTAGGTAACAATGTATGTGATCCTTTATTGTAATTTCTAGCTAGTCTCTCCATTTCGCTATATTTATCTGTGAGTAAAGAGTATAATAAACAAGAGAAGCATTATTGGCAGAGATGAGCTATTTAGTATATTCATTTTTTCGAATTTTAGATTAAAAGCTGACTCTCCTACTACGTCAAATTGTCTATTTTTGATTAACGCGTTAGTGTATAAATTATACTATAATTAGAAGTGTTAATCTCATTAAATATATAAAAATGTACTAAATACCTTCATTTTCTAATATACTCACACGTTTCTTTGGTTTGTCTGATACAGTATCATTTGAAGATACTTTAACTTTTATATCCAGTATAATTGATCAACTTAACATTCATGATCCTAGCAATTCATTTATGCAGCTTTTTTTCATGGCGAGCCATTCTATATGCATCATACTTGTATTACACATTTCTTACCCACAATTCTTTGGTTGCGCAACGAAAACAAAATTCGCAGACAAAAAAAACATAATTCTTAATTTGTAATTTTAAAATACTAATAGATTAACACAAATTTTAATTTGTATTTTAAACGATTACTTTAATAACACATGATTTAAACTAAAATTTTAGAAGTCATGACTTAAAAGTAACACAAGAGTTTTGTTAGATTTCAAAATCAACTCAATGCATGAATCCAATTTTTTTTTTTTTAATCTGTAAATGTGCGATTTATATTTGAAAAATGGTAAGAAGACTCGGATAATACTGCTATTTCATAGTCAAGAAAGGAAATGTCCTCGAAAGCCTCAGTTTACATGTGGATCCCTCCAAGTAGGAATTTTATTGATTAGTATTTGTTTTGCTAAAGGAGACTTTCAGATCTTGACTCTCTACATCACATCTTTACTAATATCTCATTCTCTAATTGTTTCAAAATTATTTTAGTTTTGGACAATTGAATGTATTACGTGAACGATCTTGGTACTTGATATTCATAAATAAGTTGAGAGCGACTTAACTATGTGTGTGTGTGTGTGATATTTTTGTATCCATTTGATTAGTATATAAGCAAAAGACAAAGTATAGAGAATAATATTCTGTATAGGAAAAAGATCAACTATTACTAAATGATTAAAAGTTAAAGTTAACAAAACGTATAAAGATCAAATTTATCATACAGTAACATAAATTTTTCTGAATAAGCTCATATGAGAAATGTATATTACAGTAGCTAAAAAATTACACTCTTCCATCAAAACTAACTTAACACATTATTTGAAATAAGTTATCACATAATCACACAATTTGATTCGTCCGTTACAAATCTAGAGTTCCCATATGGTTGATAGTAAGAATTTGCATAGGCAGGATTGTATTGGTAAGGGTTGTTCATCTGAACCGGCCAGGCAACAATTTCAGCCGGTTTAGCTGGAGCTGGAGCTGGTTTAGGTGGAGCCGGTTTCTCTGGTTCAGGCTTTTTCTCAGGTGGTTTAACAACTTCAACCGAAACAAGCTCTGTGTTACATAGCTTCCTTAGCTTCATCACGATAACCGGTACATCAACTTCACCAACTACTGTCATTTTCCCGGTTTTGTCATCCATTGTTATCGAAGTAACACCTATTTAGACAAAAGAAAAAAACATGAATATAAGTTCATTTTCCAAACAATATATCATGTTATAAATTTCGAAAAATGTAACTAATAAAGTTACCTGGACATCGAGAAACGGTGACAAACGCTTTCTTCCTGATTCTTTCCTCGTGAATGCTCAATTGCAACACAGCTTTCTGTTATTTCAAAACAGAGATCAGTATGGTTAATTACATATTTTCAACCTGATTAACATAACTATATATAGTCAAATAGTATTTATATACAAACGATTATTCAACGCATAATTATTTTAAGAGATATCATAGGAAAAAGAAGGCGTACCATTGGAGGCATGGCTCGAGATCAACTATAGAAAAGCTTCAGAAATTTCCAATATTCTTAAGAGAAAGAGAGAGAAGAGAGATGATCTAAGATATGAAATGATGACAATAGCAAGTCTACTGAAATCGGTTTAAATAGAAATTGCCAAGGAATTTGCAAGTATTATTATATATGACCCACAAGGCCACAAGGGAAAGTTTTTGTATTTTTTAAATAAAAATAGTATTGCAATAACGACCACAAAGAGGTTAAAGTAGTCATTCAGAATGACTCATTCTCTACCAATTTTATATTTATTTTTATGATTTGGTTGAAAATTAATTTGAGTCTAACGAACACAAAAGGAAGTGTAGTTTTCAGAATTCCGCGTGTACGACCCGGACAACGTTGATTTGTGGTTGGACCTTATTGACTTCTTCGGTCATAAGAACTTCTCAAGCAAGTTCTCTAGGTAAAAGTTGAATCATATCAAAACCAAAGCTGAAATCGAAATCAAACCGAGATTAAAGTCACAATGTTTCATTCATAAATTTTGTTTTTAAAGATGTACTTTATTTACCTCTTACGTAGTTTCTTCTTTTTAAATAAAGTAAAATATAATTGTGGAGCAGTCTACTTAGATTACTGTTATATATTACTATAAGATCACTAGATATCTAATTTTATTTTTTATGAAACAAAATCATTTGAATTAGACGTATATAACCTAGTGATTTGTGTTAAATATGGTCAATTAATGCGTCGTCATCTAAATTTAAATGCATGTTATTAACAAGAAAACAAAAAAGGAATTAAAACAAGAAATGGGCCTGGGAGTGGCAACCTTGGTCTAGTCATGTTGAGTGTGTATAATGGACTGGACTGAAAGAGTTAAAACAATCACAATAGAACAAAACCAAAGACTACGACGAAGCTGATGAGTGATGACTATCGTGAACCAAACTGATCCGACCAAAATATTGTTTTCAAGAGGTGACGCAAGCGTTGGGATCTTCATTGTAACATCCGTTGAAATTATGGTAATAAGGTGGACATGGAGGGACATAATGATAAATGACATCTGGTGGCTTCGTTTCAGGCTTCTTCGGATCATCAGGCTTCTTCTTCTCTGGTTCTTTAACCGGTCCAACCGATATAAACTCGGTATGACATATCTTCTTCAATTTCTTCACAATCATATAGGCATCAATCTCTCCCGTCACCGTTAGTTTACCATCTTTCACCTCCACCGAGTTAACTCCTTCAATACCAAAAGAAAAAATAATCCTTCAATACAAAAAAAAATCAAAATGTACTTAATTATGATTTAATCAATTGATTAAGAGAATTTAGAGGCTTATGAGTAAAAAAAATATATATTAGCAATTGATGAGTGTTGTTTATACCTGAGAGACAACATACAGTTGACATAGCTTTTTGTTTGGTTTTTTCACAATGAACATCTAATTTCAGTACAACTACCTGTCATGAAAATATTAATTATGGTAAAGAGCTAATTAGGGTAGAATTATGACATTTGATATATAAGCAATAAAAAAATATTCGGAAAAATTATTACAAGCTTCCAATTAAGAAACATAGATTAGGAAAATATATATAAAGAATCGAACCTGCATGTTTTTCTTCAATTAGTGTTTGGAAAATATGAAAAAGTCTTAGATTACTAATGAGCTTTGAAAGTGTCCCTCCTTTCCTTAGTCCTTTATATAAGCAGCTGCAAGTTGCAGGGCATGAAAAAGACAAGGATATACTAATTCACACCAATTTTCCTATAACGTTGAAAATGGAAAAAAATCAAGTATATGTCTCAAGTGTTACTTGGTGTAACTTATTGCTTCTCCATGCATACACAATAATTATTAAACTTTTAAAAATAATTTAAAGTTAAAATAACACGTTTTCTTCGTCCTTTAAACATTAAAGCGGTAATTTTTTTTTTTTTTTTTTTGGCAAGAATCGGTAATTGTTGGCTAAACTTAAAATTTATATGTCGAATGCTGTTCAAATGGCTACGGAATAAAATGAAACTCTTTAAACAATATTGCATTATATTTTGATAGCTGCTTGAGGCTTATTTATTCTTTTTAAAACTGGAAATAAAAGATGTGTATTTCTGTTTGTGGAGATGCTATTCAAATCAAAAGTTGGACCACGAAAGCGAGATTCAAGTTGAATAAACTAAGATGGACAAACCAACAAATTTGCAGCGACTAAATCGCACTAAGTCTCCAAATGTAGGATTAATTGTGAACCAAGAATTACGTTTTCAACTCCCTCGTTTCCAGGCAAATTACCAAGCTGGTTTTGTTGTCGGGGTGTAACCTTGAAAAGGATCTGGTCGGATTCTTTTGAGACATAATTCATACCAGATGCAACGTAGCATTTGTAGTTTAGTTTGTGTACAAGTTTGAGTATCGAGTATCAATTTGAGAGAACAACTTATCTAGTCGATCCAATAAAAATTTCTCTAGCTTAAATCCAATGTAAGAGTCTTCCGTCTGACAAATCCAGTCGAGTTTCGCTTCCAAGTAAACTTAATTTCTTTGGAGCTCCGTACAAAATTTTAAATCATATGAACAAAAATTTCCATAGAAATTTGAGGATTAAGAACTTTTATAAATGACTTATTAAATCAATCTAGAGTGATTGAGTGAAAACTATGTGTGTTAGATTTTGCCGATGGATTTAACTCTAGCTGATTACCCTTCTTTTTCTCTATTTCCATTGTGGAGCGTACTTACACTATCGCACAACGAGGAAGATGGTATCAAATCGACAAATACTTTTGTCCACTGAGAGCCTGGTAAACTAGAAAACCACCATACTACATGACCTCGTATAACTTAGCTTTACATGTTGACATATCTAGATTAGCTTTACAACAATTAACCGCTAGGTTTTACTGATCTTCTACTATTGTATGTACCTGTTGTCTCTTATTCTTCTCAAAACTCTTGATAACCTTTTTGTGAAACTCAACCTTTTAAGATATGTTTAACATTTTACCCCCAAAAAGAAAGGGTGCAAATCTTTTTTTAATTTGACCGTATTGAACAAACACAATGGATGACCCAATCACCAGTTGAATTTTAAAAAAGGAAACGAAAATATTTAATAAACACCACAAAAATATTACAAATAAGGAAAGTAGAAGATGCGATAATATATCACTAGGGTATGATAGCTCATGCATGAAGCTCGAAAAGATTGCTATCTTAAACTGTTTTTTAATATTTGTTCTTAAGAGATACTTAACAACTTGGACCAAAGATATGTTCAGTTACATGATGATACAACCATCCGAGTTTTCGCCTCGAACTCTCGAAGGACGAGCGTGAGGTATGGACGGACGAGAGTGAGTTCTAGGCCTGGATTCACGCCTTGCAAGTGGAGCGCGGTTTGGCTCGGGTTCTCTGCTCGGTTCACGCCTTGTAACCCGAGAGCGGTTTTGCTCTGGTTCTCTATTGGGTTCACGCCTTGTAACCGGATTGCGGTTTTGCTCTGGTTCCCTAATGGGCTCAGCTGCGATTATGGCAACATGTTTACATATTTTCTTCAGTTTCTTCGTCATTTCATAGTTATCAAATTCTCCAGTCACCGTAAGTTTCCCTTCTTCCATCACGTTTAGTGAAGTAACCCCTTACAAGAAAAAATGGTACGAATGGCTTTAAAAGTTCAGCCTAAATGAAACTACTTATATGTAATATTAAATCAGGTATAACCAAAATAATTGGTTTCTTTGGGTTTTGTATAACATTGAGATGTGTTAGTACCTGAAAATCCACATACAATTTTCATAGCTTTCTTTTTCTTTCTTTCATCGACTTCCAGTTTGAATACAACGTTAGTGTTTTGCTGCATTTTCAGAAAATGAAAAAGTTTGTAGCTAGAGTGAAGAGAGATGATGTAAAGGAACGTGAATGTTTTATGGTTGCCTGCCCCAAATATACTGTCATGTGTATTTATATACATCCGATTTTTTATTATCTTTAGCTCGCGAATATAAAAACGATTCAGGCAACCCGAATAAAGAGTAGAAAGTACTCACAATTTCGTTGAAGCTAGAAAATAATATAGTATGTTTGATGTAATTATTTCAAGATTCAAGACTTATAAATACTATTAGAGTCTTTATAATAGATTTATATATTTTTTGTCTTTGTCAAATATCCAAATATTGTCAAGCCGAAAAGTATAGAAGAAAAAAGCCGACAGTTTCGTAGAAAGCTATAGGAAATGATATAATCGTTGAGCCGGGAATGGTTGAGGAACCACAAACTAAAAAGGTCCATAAATTCGTCGTAATTTCCATGCAAAAACTGAGTACTACTAACATAAGCGATATTGTCAATCTTGTATGCATGGGCCAACTTGCGGAATCGCCTTTTAACGCAAAAAAAAAAATTGAAATTATTTTTTTAGCTTCATTATCTTTTAAGGTTTTTTATCATTGTGTACTAAAACAATATAATTTAGGATGAAAAATATCAAGATTGACACACACACACGAAACAAAAAAAAAAAAAAGCAGAATGGCGATATAGGTAAATAAACACCACACAACAAACAAGTTTTTAAATCATAGAAATGAGATATGAAATATCACAGGATGATACACTCATCCGAGTTTTTGCCTGGAGTTTTTTTCTGAGGAGGGTAAGGTCGCCCCCTAATCACTTTTGGTTCAGGTTTCTTAACCGGATTGCGATTTTGAGCCGGTTGTCCCTCCGGTCCAACCGCGGTTATGTCAACATAATCACATATCTTCTTCAGTTTCTTCGTCATTATAAACTTATCAAATTGTCCAGTCACTTTTAGTTTACCTCTTTCCTTCACGTCTATCACAGTAACTCCTAACAACAAGAACATTATTGATTAATTATTTTTAGCCTTAATAAGAAAAAATAAATTATTATGACTTCTTGCCATTATCGGTTTATTTGGTTAAAGTTAAACGTAGGAATTGAATTGTGTTGATGTACCTGGAAACTCACATACAACTTTCATAGCTTTCTCTTTGGTTCTTACGTCAAAACTTCCCCACTCGAATACAACCGTCTCCTGTAAACATGATTTAAATATATTTGAAGCTTTATACGTAGGTGTAAGTGTAAACAAAATCATTATTACTATGATGATATATAATTATGTTAATTTTAGCTTAATTTTACTGTTTTGTTTAAATTTATTCTAAAAACTTATACAAAATTCAAAATATACACGAACCTGCATCTTGTGGAAAAGTTTCGAGATTGGAGAGAGATGATATAAAGGAATGAATTTGGAACCTCGTTGCTTGCTCATAGACTTTGTTTCCAGGTCTACATATATACTCTTTAGCTAGCGAATATAGAAAACATTAAGTCAAGCCGCCGAAGCAAGAAAATGAAATAGATAATGTAGTATGATTAAATTATGCGGCATAGAAACAGTTTTGAGTCTTTCTATATAATAGATTGTTAGAATGTGGCTGCGCTTCTTTAGTTTAATACTATAGTAGCTTCAACTAACACAGTTTTAAACCATATATATGCGATATCTTTTGTCTTTAATTATCACGTCAATATAAGAGCGACTAAGTCAAGCCTATAAGGATTTAATAATGAACCTCACATCTTCGTCGAAGGTAGGAAATAAGATAATCTAATTTTGTGTAACTGAAATATTTAAACTGCTTGAGTTGTTTCGCATAATAAATAGTTAGAATGGATTCAAACGGAAATTCAAGGATTGCCAAGAAACTTAAACAAGGAAAGATCGATTATAATATGTATATATATATATATATATATATATATCCAATCGTATTTATGAAAGTATTTTAGGAAAAACTTGTGTTGCTCTAGTTTCACGTTGATGGCTATACTGTATATAGTTATATACCCGTACAATAAGCTTGCCTGTTTTATTTTAGAATTTTAGTCAATACAAGTTGTAAATGTCATGAGCTTGGGACAGCTTAAATTTATAATGATTTGCATTAAGAAAAAAAAAAACTCAAATGTTTAATAAATCTTAAAGAAACACAACGATATCACTCGACTAAACACAATTGGAGGAGCAAATTGTTAACCAAAAACAATACTTTGCCAATTAATATGTAATAAACACCACAATACCTTTTTTTCTAGTCCATGGAGGTCAAACCGATCACCACCTCAGATTGGCTCTTTTAGAAGAAATCTAATAGACTAGACTAGAAAAAAATATGCTGGACCTTTATTCTTGACAAGTCTCTTTTTCTTTGTCAAAAATTTCAGAGCTTAGTTTTGACATTCCTCCCTTTCTTTGCAACCGAGCATGCTTACTTTCCTGGTTTTTTAGAACTTTGGCCTTGCTTGGATCCACTCGCTGTGTTTGATTGAGAGGATGTATAGGAATTCCCCGTACTGTTTGATTGGAATTGAGACAGATTCTCCGAACTTCTTGATCGTGAGTGAGAGGAATTCCTAGAACTGTTTGGTGTTGTGGAGTAAGAAGAATACGCCACACTGCTTGATGATGTGGTTTGAGATAGATCCATCGCACTGCTTGACCGTGAGAAGCTAGAGCGATTCCGCGTACTGCTTGATCCAAACTCTGTTGACAATAATTGGTTAACACAAATATTTAAGGTTAACAAAAAAATGCCAATATAGTGAGGTCCACAACAAACAATAATAAAAACTTTATTTTAAAAGTTATCCCATAAAAATAAATCTGATAAACTGAAACAAGTTTGTTGATACCCAAGTTTTGTGATGTACCATTGTTAGATGTTGGCCCATTTGAGCTACGGGCATACGGATTATTATTTTTCTCCTTATATGCATGAAATTTTCCATCTAGACCTTGTATTATAAGCGGATCGATGCGCTGAGCATGCTGATTTTCACGTTTGCCTCTGAACTCCTGCTTGACCTGAGGTTGTTGGTTACCAAACATATTTCCAAACCATCCTGCGTCTTGATTTTGCTTCTTCACTTCAGCTTGTTTCTTCTTCTCACCAAGGTTCAGTGCAGCAAAGCCTCCTTTTGGTTGCGGCTGGAAGACCTTATTCGCATTTTGTTTATACAATCCTTGCGCATGTGCACCTCCATAGATTGGCAGCAGATTTTCTTGCTTAAAACCTTGTTGTTGGTTAAAAGGTCCATGCGCTTCCTCTAAGAGCCAATCGTCGTAAAATGCCGGCTGCTTTGCTTGGTTAATACCTTGTCGTTTTTTAAGATGTTCACCGTAGGCGTCTTCGTATATATTTTTCTTTTTACTAAGTTGCTCCGGTTGCAACTTCGAGCCACCGGCCTCGGATTGCTTTTTTGGCTCTTCTTCTACATCTTGTCCATGCCATTTTATCTTAACATGTTTATCTACATCCTTTAGTTGCGTCTTCATGACCTCTTTATTAATTTCTCCTCCCTTAACCTTTAGATAAAAATCATTCTCGATCTCTACCGAAGTAACTACTAACAACAACAACAACAACAACAAACATGGGTTTATTTAGTGCTTTAATTTTTGAATTTTTAATTTCTATATAGAAATTGAATATATCCTACGTACCGTCATAGATTTATTTTGTTTAAATAAAATAGCTATAGATTTTTTGCTCAAAAAAACAAACAAACATATCTATAGATTTTTGTTGATGTACCTGGAAACTCCCAGATAACTTCCATAGCTTTCGGTATGATACGTTCATCAAGAACTCTAAACTCGAAGACAACTATCTCCTGCAAATTAGCAGTTCATGGAATAAGTAATAATTTTATTTTTACATATGTATGTGTTTATATTTCTACAGAATTCCTAGGGTAGATATTGAAATTTTAATTCCTTCAAAATAATTTGAAAATTGCAAAAAAAAATCTAACCTGCGTTGCTGGAGTCTTAAAGTAGTTGAAGACTGTAGCCAAACCTGGAATCTGTTTTTTCTCCGATTTTTTCATTGGATTGATTAAGTCAACAGACTCATCTATATGTTGCTGTAAAATCTCTCTCATTTCAATGTGATCAAATTTTCCCCTCACCTTTAGTATACCTTTTTCCTTGATGTCTACGAAAGTAACTACAACAACAAATATTATTGCTTTTTAATATTTCAAGCTTAAATATAGTATTTATTTGGTTTCATTAATAAAATCAATAGATTTGTTTTGGTGTACCTGGAAACATCCAGACAATTTTCATAGTGTTCCTTCTAATGTTTTCATCAGAAACATCCAACTTGAATTCAGCTGTTTTTTCCTGCAATTTAACAGTTCATAGTTTACGTAAATATGTAAATACAATTACTTTCTTGTATGTTTCTGCAGAAATCTTACCGTTAAAACCAATGAAATTTTATTTGCTCAAAACTAATCTGAAAATTGAGAAAAACTAACCTGTGTTTTCAGATTGTAATGAGGATTAGACATTGGAGAGTGAAGAGTTAAGAGAGATAACGTAAATGAATGTGACAGGAACCTCGCAGCTTGCAAAATAACCCTCTGCTTCCCTCTATATGTATACGATATTTTGTTTGCAACTAGTGAATATAGTAATGATTAGGTTCAGCCACTGGAACTATAATAGGAAATAATCAATTTATGTACATCAAGACCAACGAACAATTTGAGTCTTTCTATATAATAGATGGTAGAATTAATAAAAACAAGTTGAGTCTAGATTAGTCTTTCTATATGATATATGGTTAGAGAGTGTGGCCTGGTCTCTGACATTAGTGGCTTCAACTAACACCGTGTTATATATAAAAATTAAATATGCGATATATTTTGTCTTGAGAGTGGCCTGGTCTCGATAATACGAAAGAACCTCACTTTGTCTTGCAATATGGCTAGGAAATAAAATATGCAATTTGTTATAATAAAATTCAGAGAATTAAAAAAATCGAGATGTTTTGTACATTGGATAGTTGAAGGGAAATTTTAAGGGAGGTGCAAAAGGGTTTGATTCCCGATTAAGTTTACCTTTTGAACTGTTTTATCGCAATATGTATGTCAATTTAATGGTTTCATTCTATTACAAGAAGTTTTTTTCAGAAGTTGCAATTGTTGATAAAGATTTAGAGATATATCCATGCATTGATAAGTCACAATGGATTTACTAATGCATAAATCCTCATGAGGTAAGTATCACTAATCCAACAGTCTTAATCAACAGCAAAAAGATCGAAGTAGACGTTGGGAACCACCTCCAACGGGCTGGGTAAAATGCAACTTTGATAGCGGTTTTGTTCAAGGAAGAATGATTACTATATCTCGAAAAATGATTATAATGATGCAATCTGAAGGTTAAGAAAAAGGAAATAACTCAATGTCTCAATCTACTCACAATTTGGATGATCAAGTCGAACTTAAGGTTAAGAAAAACAATAATACTCAAATATGAAATATGTAGTAAACACCACAACAGATAAGGACACAAACTTTTATTTTACAAGATGAGATGAAATTCTCGTCCAGAACAAACGATAGTCCAAGGAGCTCAACTGTCCTATAGGAAAATCCCATCCGATGAACATTCGACACACGATTCAGTACTTTCGACTTAGACAAGAGAATCTATTAGATAATTTAATAGAATCATCGGTCTTTCCTCGCGTTGTAGGTTAAGTTCCCTTTCGTGTTGAATGTTGGTTTCTTGAGGATCCACCCGCTTTTGAGGTTTGATAGGATATCGTCTGACTGCTTGATTTTGTGTATTGAGAGGGATTCAACGTATTGGTTAAGCCCGTAAGCCATGATGAGTCGGTCCACGAACTTTGTGTCTGTGTTTGTGACGTTTCGCCTTCTGCATTAGATGGTTTAACACAAATCTTTAAGGTTAATAGAAACAAAAGAATATGCCAATGTGTGATAAAGCCCCACAACAAATAATGAGACAAACTTTATCTTAGAAGATGAGAGATGACATTTCTAGTCCATGGAGCTCAAACCAATCACCACCTCAAATTCTTCCATTTAAAACATACTTCAAACTAGAAAAGGCATGTTTACACAAGCACATGAGTTCAGTGTTGTACCTTTTCTCGATGTTCGTTGAGGTTTTGGGATTTCACTGACGATTTTTTCCTTCTGAGGTTGTTGCTTTTTCTTACCAAAGAATCCAAAGAATCCTCCTTCTTGTTCATTCTGCTTGACTTCAGGTGGTTGCTTCTTCTTATCAGGGGCCTGTGCATCATTATGATTCTGCTGCTTGACTTCAGGTTGTGCCTTCTTCCTTCCAAGGATCTCTGCATTATGTTGCCCCAACATAAACTTATTCGCGTTTGCTTTAGGCAATAAGTCACGAACTTGCGCAGCAATAGCATTGAAAATTGGCTGCTTATATGTTGGAAACTCATTTCCTTGGTTAAATTTTTTTCCACGCCCAGCAGCATACACAGGGGAAGCTGGACGCACAGGTGGAGGCGGAGGCACACGCACACGCGCAGGCACACGGAAAGAGGATAGCGCGTTTTTCATATTAAAATTTGTCCCATTTGAGCTTCCAATATTAGGTGTTTGTACATCTAGTCCCTCCTTGATGATAACGGTAACGGATTCATCTATGTCCTTTAGTTTCGCCGACATTGCGATTTTATTAAATTCTCCTCCCTTCACCTCTAGTTTATCAACTCCCTTGACCTCTACCGAAGTAACTCCTAACAACAAACATCGTACAATGCAAAATGATGTAAACTGAATATATCTTACAATCATTGATTTATTTGGTTTAATATAAACATAGGTTTGTGTTGGTGTATACGTACCTGAAAACTCCCATATAACTTCCATAGCATCCTGTATGATGTGTTCATTAAGAACTTCAAACTTGAATATAAGTATCTCCTGTAAAATAGCAATTCATGGTATAAGTAATAATTTTAATGTATATCTACATAATGCATAATGCATATGCATAGTGTAAAAAAAAATTAATTGCTAAAAATGGTGCACAAAAACAAAATTGCTTAAAAATAATCTGAAAATTAGAAAAAACGAACCTGCATTTTTGGAGTGGTGACATAATTGTAGACTGTGTTTAAACCCGGCATGTAACTTTTCCCTGGTTTTCCCGTTCGGTTGATTATATCAACAGATTTATCTATCTCATAGAGTTTGCCCCCCATTTGAATCTTTTGAAATTTTCCCTTCACCTTTAGTATACCTTTTTCCTTGATATCTACGAAAGTAACTCCTAATAAAAAACAAATATTATTACTTCATTTTTATAGCCAAAATAGATTAACTTACTTATTGATTTATTTGGTTTCACTAACATAAAGATAGATTTGTGTTGGTGTACCTGAATACATCCAGACAATTTTCATAGCTTCCCGTTTGATGTTTTCATCAGAAACATCCATCTTGAATTGAACTGTCTCCTCCTGAAAATTAGCAGTTCATTTTACAAGCAATAACTATATTAGACAATCATATAAATATTTGTTCTGAAAATTGCAAAAAACGAACCTGCATTTTGGAAATGTTAAAAAGATTGGAGAGTGATTAGAGATAAACGCAAAGGAATATGATTGCAACCTCACAGCTTGCACAACAATAACCCTTTGCTTCCCCGTATATTTATACTATATTTTGTTTGTAACTAGTAACTAGTAACTAGCTACACAAGAAAAATAAAATAAATATAAAACTAGTGAGTATAGTAATGATTAGGTCCAAATATTTGGAAATAAAAGGAAATAGTCAATTTTGTACATCAAGAGTTCAAGACCAATACAAACAATTTAAGTCTTTCTATATAATAGATAGTAGAATCAAACCATGTTGAGTCTCTTACTTTAGTCTTTCTAAATAATAGATGATTATGCAATATTAGAAGGTGGCATGGTCTCTTACTTTAGCGGCTTCAACTAACAGCGTGTTATGCAATATTTGTTGTCGTTATCTCCACAACATAAGAAAAATTAAACTCAAGATGTAAAGGCTATACGAAAGAACATCACAATTTCTTAGAAGGTAGGAAATGAAATACCCAATTCGTCACAATTAAAGTTTGTTATAAAAATTAAAGCATAGATGCTTTTTTGTATAATGTGGATTAGTTGATAAGAGAATTGAAAAACTTTCAAATCCATTACTTAAAAACGCTGCGTTTTGGATTTACGGGTTAAATTTGGCACAAAGGAAGTGGGTTCGTGGATTTCAGTGGCTCAAAACAAACATATTCTCAAAAATAAGATCTAAACATTTCAACTTCGGAATTAAAGACACAGATCAATGGAGATTCCTGATGAGGTTATCGAAAACGTACTTACGCCGCTATGGGAGGATATCATGGTATGGAAGTTTCAAGACACGGTACTCCATGTGGCTAAGGTTGACGTTATTGTCAACACTCAACCAAAATATGGGGTTTGATACGCAAAAAATTGATGTCTACGGAGTTAATTCCACAACTCTGAAATTCGGAAAACTGGAAAATAAATTATGAAGACCTCTTCATATATTGGCTTTCCACTAGGATTTGATCTGTAGAACCATCAAATACAATCGTAGCAAAGTTTCAAAAAAGATGCACTTAATGTAATACAGGTAAAAAAAATTACATTCATTCAAAAAAAATTTTAAGGGAGGTGGAAAAGAATTCCCAAGAAAATTAAAACATCAGAAAATAAAATGGAGTCATATATATTTTTGCTCAAATACTTGTGTTGCTCAGATTCTCATCGATATAGATCGTATAAACTAAAGCCCAATTTCTTTGTTCGCGTATAGTTGATGATAAGGCTAACAGATTCATCTATGCGCTTTAGCTTTGTCGACATTGCGACTTTATTAAATTCTCCTCCCTTCACCTCTAGTTGATGATCTCTCTTCAACTCTACCGAAGTAATTCCTAACAACCAAAAAACAATAGTGCTTTGTTTTAAAGACTAAATAGATTAAAATTAAGTAAAAAGAACCAGCCATAGTTTGATTCATTTGGTTTAATATAACCATAGGTTTGTGTTGGTGTGTACCTGAAAACTCCCAGATAACTTCCATAACATCACGTTTGATTTTTTCATCAAGAACGTTAAACTTGAATACAACTATCTCCTGCAAAATAGCAATTCATGGTACAAGTAATAATTTTATTAAATCCAAATATGAACCATTTAATGCTTAATTGCTTAAAAATAATTTGATAATTTGAAAAACCGAACCTGTATTTTTGGAGTGGTTAGATAATTGTAGACTGTAGTATAACCCGGAATGCGATATTGCCCCCGGTTTCCATTTGGGTTGATTATGTCAACAGATTTATCTTTCTCATGTAGTTTGCTCCCCATGTCAATCTTATCAAATTTTCCCTTCACCTTTAATATACCTTTTTCCTTGATGTCTACCAAAGTAACTCCTAACAACAACAAATATTATTGCTTAAATACATCATGATAGATTAAATTTCTGATTGATTTATTTGGTTTGGTTAATATTACAACCATAGGTTTGTGTTGGTGTACCTGAAAACATCCAGACAATTTTCATAGCTTCCCGTTTGATGCTTTCATCAGAAACATCCATCTTGAATTCAACTGTCTCCTCCTGGAAATTAGAAGTTCATTGTATAAGTGATAACTATATTAGAATTCCTACAGTAGATAATAATAACCATTGAAAATTAATGACTTGAAACTAAACAGAAAACTGAAAAAAAAAAAAAAAAAAAACGAACCTGCATTTTTGGAATGTTAAAAAGACTGGAGATGAAGGAATATGATTGTAACTTCGCAGGTTGCACAGTAGTAACCCTTTGCTTCCCCGTTTATTTATGCAATGTTTTGTTTGTAACTAGTGCTCAATATAGTAATGATTAATTAGGTCCAATCATAAGAACTATAAAACAAAATAGTCATTTTTATACATCAAGACCAATACAAAAAGTTTTGAGTCTCTTTGTATAACAAGAGAGGTAGAAAGTGAAACAAATGAATCAAGTTAAGTCTTTCTAAATGAATATTATCAAAAAAAAAGTTTTCAAAATAATGAAATATTTAATGGAAGGTGGCATGGTCTCTTACTTTAGTGGTGCGCTTCAACTAATACCGTGTCATAGTAAAATATACGATATTTTGTTTTTCGTTAACTCTATAATATAATTAAGAACAACTACTAAACTCAAGCGTAAAGAATATACGGAATAACCTTACAATATCTTCGAAGCTAGGAAATATAATATCTTCTTATAATCTAATGCATCATAATTACATTCACGAAAAATTAAAACATAAAGATGTTTTGTATAAAGGAATAGGTGCAAAAGGAAATCCAAGAGGTCTGAATATTTATATTTTCGATTAATTAGTTTTCCTAAATCTTTAAGAATTTCTTGTTATCACATGTATTGCTTAACAAGTTATTTTTTTCCACACAATTTCATCGTTTTTGATTATTCAGATATTCGTCAATGCAACAGTTACAATTCTATCACAAGGAGAACTTTTACAAGCATTAGCTGTTGATGAAAATCTAGATATACATGTTTTGGTGAATCACAAACTCACAATTATTCTCTATGGTTCTCCATGAATTTGTTAACAATAACCGGTGATGAATATCAAGAAAATATATAAGTTTTTTTTTTTTGGCCAAAAAAAATATATATACAAGTTATGATGATCCAAATGTAACAGAAAGGTTAGAAGCTCTAACTAATCTTCTAAACTTTTTTGACAAAAAAAATACTAATCCTTTTTTTCTTATTTAAGAAAACCGACAGAATTACATATAGGCTTAATGAACTTTATTGCATGTGGCAAAAAAAAAAACATCTATTAAAAAGAATCACTTGTGATATTATAATATGATGATGAGTTCAGTTTGGTTACATGATTAACCATATACTATAAACGAATTAGATGGAATAAGTGTGGTTATTTTGGAACGAAATCGAATAATAACATAATCTATCAAACGTTGACTAACTTTTCTGACACTTTGCCTGAATGCATACTTCACATTTGTCGGAAAATAATCTGAAAATTATTAAAAACGAAAGAACCTGTATTTTTTGGAGTGGTAAGATAATTGTAATCTGCATTTAAACTCGAAATGTAATTTTTCCCCGGTTTTCCCATTGTGTTGATTATGACAACATATTTATCTAGCTCATTTCAATATTTTCAAATTTTCCGCTATCCTATTAGTATACTTTTTTCCTTCATGTCTACGAAAGAGTACATCCTAACAAGAATGCTTCAATTCAAACTCAAATAACTTATTCATTTATTTAATTTTATCAATTCTACAACCATAGATTTGTGTTGGTGTACCTGCAACTAAGGAACTCATATGTCCCTCCAAATGGAAATCCTGGTTTTGTAACATCCATCTTGAGTGTCGCGCAAGAAATGATCTCTCTTTCTCTCATCAGGAGTTTTAAGAAAATAAATTTGTATGGTTTTTCCTTTCTTTTTATAGTTGATGAAACTAAATTGCTTCAGGAACTTGATCTTTCAATTACTAATTACGACACCAAAGATGAGTTCGATGGACTGTCTTTCATTGACATTCGATGGGTGAACATGTCTCAAAATATGGTAAACCCGTTTTCGATGAAAAACAGTTCATCAAACTCATTCTTGGTGCCGTAATGTAGTGATTAGAAAGTAAAGTTTTTGCAACAACTTAGTTTCACCAACTAAAAATGAGAAAGAAAAAACCATAAAAACTGAAGAAGATCACATAAATAGAGAATTTTGACAACAATTGAATTATTGTCCATACTCTATAGCTCATACACGACAATAATTTTAAAAATCTCTAGACAGATTGATTTCATGTTTCCCTTTTTGGTTTTGGTAAGATATAGTCTAAAAATAATATAATAATTCATCTATCTTGATAAAATATTTTTAATATTTTATGAATAAATATAAAAGTTATAGTAGTATATTTGCCCAAAAAAAAAGAGTTATAGTAGTATATGTGTATTAAAAAAACAATTAGGGGTAGACATGTGTATTGTAATAAAGGATAAGCTACTATTTATAACAAATGAATTTAGGTAAAGAAGAGTTTAGTGGAGCATGATATTATTTCATATTTCGTAAGTTATTAACTCATACGTTATTGATTCATAAGTTATTAGGATTTAAATAGGATTTAAGTGGAGCTGACTTTCAAATTGCTTACTCAATTAGTGAAAGACAACGTTTGATGATTTTTAATTGGCCTTAATACATTATTTTTAACTGAAATTTCTTATATTAATTTGTGCTTTAATGAGAGGATTCAACTGTTTAAACGTAACATTTACTCTAGATTTTTTACTTGCATTTAACTTGTAGTAATTAATGTTTATAAAAATTACATAAAGGCATAATTTTATATTTAAACCCTACCATTTTCCATCCAAGAAATGGTTTTCATTATGATAATTTATTTTCTTGTAAAATAGTATGATTTTTTTTTATTTGTTACTTTAAATTATGAAAAACAAATCAAATAAATTGTAGGAAAAATTTGTGAAGTAGATGTATCAATTAGGTGATAATATAAGAAGCCACTAAATTTACGTCTTGAGTTTAGTTCTACTTCACGTATAAATTTAGTAGCTTCTAAACAAAAAATAGTGGCTTCAAATGATACCGTGTTATATAGTAAGTATAAAATGTATATGATATTTACTAATTTTGCACTTTGGAATTATGTTCAAACTAATTAGTCTTTGTATATACTTATAATTCACATATTCGAACGGTTCATGCCAAATATTAGAGAATTCGACCACATATTAATCAACTTGCTTTTTATTATTCATTGCAACAATGGAAGCGATAGATCAATCCTCATTTAACGAAATACATTTTATAATAAAAACACCATTATTCTTAAGGATCAGCTGGTTAGACTCAAAGTTGATAGATGACAAATCCGTGTTTACTCATCAGAGTCCCAAATATCATGTTCTTCCTTTTGTCTGATGCTTCACGATGTAGAGAGTGATCTCCATGCTCCAGAACTCACTAATACACGTTCATAGAAATCGGAAAAAGGTATTCTTAAACGCTATTTTTTAGATCACGGAGATTGTTTGTGAAAAGACGTTTTACAAACTAGCCAAAGGGAAATTATGTATTCCTTAAACGTTTTGATAATTGACAAATATTCATTATTCTAATGTGTGACTTTTGACAAATTTCAGAACTATTCAAATTAAATTTACTAAGTTTTAAAAGTTTTTCAATCTAGCCATTTTGTACATTCATATCTCATTCAATTTAACTTCGATTTTCAATTGTAAATAGGATATCTTATAATGTTCATTACAACAAATTAATTGACTCCTTTATCCAGTCATTCCAGTGACCGATTTCAACGATAAAGTCCACAGGAAATTGCTCGAAAGCACTTTTTCCAAATTGGTGTTTTATGCACATAAAGACGCATGTTCGCATAAGCAGCCACAGACGCAGGAACAGAAGGAGGCGCAGGGGCAGGTTTAGGCGTAGGGGCAGGCGCACGAACAGGTACAGGAGCAGGGACACGTGAAGTTTTTCTCGCATTGTTGATCTTAATATTTGTCACATCAACTTGTCCATCTGGTCCAGACTTGATGATAACGCTAACAGATTCATCTATTTCCTTTAGCTTCGTCGACATTGCGATTTTATTAAATTCTCCTCCCTTCACCTCTAGTTGATTATCTCTCTTCACCTCTACTGAAGTAATTCCTAACAACCAAAAAAACAATAGTGCTTTGTTTTAAAGACTAAATAGATGAAAAATTATGTATAACAGAATAACCAGCCATAATTAATAATACTATAGGTTTGTTTTGGTGTACCTGAAAACTCCCAAATAACTTCCATAGCATCAAGTTTCATTTTTTCATCAAGAACTTTAAACTTGAATACAACTACCTCCTGCAAAATAGCAGGTCATGATACAAGTAATAATTTTATTAAAATATACTATGAACCATTTGAAATTTAATTGCTCAAAAATAAGGGAATCTGAAAAATTTGTTCTAAACGATTAAACGAACCTGTATATTTGGAGTGGTAAAATAACTGTAGACTGAAGTTAAACTCGGAATGCGATATTGCCCCGTTTTTCCCATTTGGTTGATAATGTCAACAGAGTTATCTAGCTCATGAAGTTTGCTCCCCATTTGAATCTTATCATATTTTCCCTTCACCTTTAATATACCTTTTTCCTTGATGTCTACGAAAGTAACTCCTAACAACAACAAATATTATTGCTTTCAAGCTTAGATAGATTACTTATTGATTTATTTGGTTTCATTAATACTACAACCATAGATTTGTGTTGGTGTACCTGGCATCCAGACAATTTTCATAACTTCCCGTTTGATGTTTTCATCAGAAACATCCATCTTGAATTCAACTGTCTCCACCTGCATATTAACAGTTCATTGTATAATAATCAAAAACTATTTTAGAACCATTGAATTTTAGTTGCTTAAAAGTTAAAACTAATCTTAGAAACTGAAAAAAAAAAAAAAACGAACCTGCATATTTGGAATGTTTAAAAGATTGGACAGTGAAGTTATATGATTGTAACCACACAGATTGCACACTAGTAACCCTTTGCTTCCCCGTTTATTTATACAATGTTTTGTTTGTAACTAGTGCTCAATATAGTAATGATTAATTAGGTCCAACCATAAGAACTATAGTCAATTTTATACATCAAGACCAATACAAACAGTTTTGAGTCTCTTTGTATAATAAGAAAGGTAGAAAGTGAAACAAGTTAAGTCTTTTTTTTTTTTTTTTTTTTTTTTTTTCAAGTTAAGTCTTTCTAAATGAATATTATCAAAAAAAGGTTTTTCTAAATAATAGAATGGAAGTTGGCATGGTCTCTTACTTTAGTGGCTTCAACTAATACCGTGTTATAGTCAAATATACGATATTTTGTTTTTCGTTAATTCTGTAGTATAATTTAGAACAACTAGTACACTCAAGACGTAAAGAATATACGAAAGAGCCTTACAATTTCTTCGAAGCTAGGAAATACAATATCCTATGCATAAAACATATTGTATAAAGGAAAACATTTATGGGAGGTGCAAAAGGAAATCAAAGAAATTTCATAAATATTGTTCCTAAATCTTTATGAATTTCTTGATACCCCATGTATTGATTAACAAACTATTTCCCAATACATGTACAATTTCATCGTTTTTATTATTCAGATATTCGTCAATGCAATGGTTTTAAATCTATTTAAGACGAGTTTTTTTGAAGTACTAATTGATGGAGATCTTTGGTGAATCACAAACTCACAATCATTCTCTATGGATTTCCATGAATTTACTAACAATTAACGCTGATGAATATGATGAAAAAGTATATAAGTTATGATGATCCAAATGTAACAGAAAGGTTAGTATATAGCTTTAACTAATCTTCTAAACTTTATTTTTATTATTTAAGAAAACCGACAGAATTACAGGGCTTAATGAATTTTATTGCATGTGCCAAAAAACATAAATACCTATTATAAAGAAACACTTGTGATATAATAACACGATTATTGACGATATAATATAAACGAATTACTTGGAATAAGTGTGGAACGAAGTTGAATGATAACAATAATCTATCAAACGTTGACTATCTTTTCTGACACTTCGGCCAGCATTAGTTTGAGCATCTAGTTGCTGGTGATAAGAATTAAGTGTTGCTTATGAAAAGCGATCAATGAGACTCTTTTACTTCTTCTTTTTTTTTGGACACAACAATGAGACTCTATTACTTAACTTAGACAATTTAGATGAAAATTTTGTTTTTGTTGTTTTCAATTGGATGATCAGAACTTAATAATGTTAACAAAAGACATATAACGCCAATATGAATATAAGAGCCACATAATTATTACAAATAACGGGCAAACAATTTTTTCAGAAAAAATGAGATGAAATATCATCAGAATACAGTAGTCCATGGAAAATAAACCGATCACGTCTTCAAATTGATCACTTAAAGAAACCCAAATTCCAACCACGGTAAGATGGTGCTTTCTTCACTTTAGGTTCAGGCTTTTTAACCAGCTTCTGATTTTGTGCCGGTTCTCCATCCGGCCCAACCGCGATAATGTCAACAAATTCATACACCTTCTTAAGTTTCTTCGTCATTTCAAACTTATCAAATTCTCCATTCACCTTTAGTTTACCTTTTTCCTTCACGTCTATCAAAGTAACTCCTACAACAACAAACATTATTGCTTAATTTGTATTAAGCCTAAATAGATTCAATTACTTATATTATATATAGACATTGTTTGTACATATTATAATATACCTGGAAAGTCACATACAACTTTCATAGCTCTTCGTTTGATTCTTTCCTCAAAAACTTCCAACTTGAATACAACTTTCTCCTGCAAAGATTTAGATTTGAAGCTTTAGACAGTTCATTGTGTATAAGTAGTACCTTTAGTTTTCTAAGATTTTAAGTAACTAAAAGAAAAGACATACCGGCATTTTCGGAAAGTATAGAAAGTTTGATGATTGAGGAGATATGATGTAAAGGAATATGAAATCAACCTCGTAGCTTGCTCATTAACCTTTGTTTCGCCCCATATATATACACGATATCCTTTGCTTGAATTAGCGAATATGAAATGGTTAAGTCAAGCCATCCAAGCAAGAAACTGAAATAGTCAATTTGATACGCTTAAATGAAGATGATTAATAAAACAGGTTTGAGTCTTTCTATATAATAGATTGTTAGAATGTGTTGTTGCGCCTCTTTTGTTTAGTACTTTAGTAGCTTCAACTAATACCGTGTCATAACTCATAATTATGCATATGTAAGATCTTTTGTCTTTTATCATCTCGTCGATATAAGATAATAAGAGCGATTAAATCAACCCTATATAATAATAACAATATAAGTTTTCTATTTCGTTTCGTTTAATGAAAATATGAATAAAATTGGGATAAGTTTGTATCGCCTTTTTTTCTTTTTCACAATAAGTTTGTATCCCCTAATTTAATCATTTAAATCATATTATCTACGGCTGCTATCATGTTTACAAATGTTCTTTGTATTAATAAATAGAGATGTTGTTGATACGTAAATTTCAGCTTCAGATTTTTAATAAAATTATACATTCCTTAATAAAAATGTGTGAAAGCATGAGGAACCACACAACTCCCAAACCACACGACATTATCGTCATTTACTTGGGCTCATACGAAGCGTTACAGTATTAGTAAACGCCATAATTTAGGAAATTTTCAGTATAGTTATACAAATCTATACTATAACTTTTGGTACTGCGCTTTAGCCAATGTCATTAATTCAGTTACGTAACAGACTCCAACGCCAAAACATTAGTATAAACAATATTAAGAACGTGGCATTACCAACAATCCAACAAAGATGTTCTCACATCGAAACCAATTAGAAACCTAAAAGATATAGTGAAGGTTGATCTCTTTCTTTAACATGCCACATTTTTGCATTTCTTCCTTTATTTGCGAGGTTAAAATATGTTCATTTGTTAAAGAAATTTATAAACCAATGTAAACCATCCATTTAAATTCTCATTCACAAATCAATCGTTCTAATCGAAGGATGCCAAGAAAAAAAGCATTGTTGTCTTGTTGATTGGGCTAAACATTAAGACAAAAACAGTGGCATCACCAAGTTTTTTTTTGACATATCGATGTTTCATAATGGGCTAAATATATAACCCATTTGCCCATTAGTTTTTTTTTTTTTGACGGGCAAGTTGCCCATTAGCTAAAAAGGCTCCACAAAACATAAAATTTGGACAATTAGAAAACCTTTACCTAAACTACAAAACAATCCTAAATTCAACCAAAAAGAAAAGACCCTTTTTTGGTATAAACGGATACAAAACATAAATGGAAAAATCTTTATTATAAAGATCCAAATACGTGGCACGTTATATTAGGTCACAAGAACTATTTTGCCGACCTCAAAAACGATCACAAGAATAAGTTTCTTTCATCGAGAAACACAACATATACACAAAAAAACTATAGCTTATAAATTTATTAATATTTTAATAAAATCTCTGCCGTCTTCTTCTTTCTCATAAGCCACATTTCTTCTCTCTTTCTCTCCTACACAACACAGCTTTTTAAACCCAACAGAGCAAAAAAGCAAAAGATTCAACAAAAATCTCCTCAAATTCTATTCATGGTCTCTAGAAATTCTGACGGATATTTCTTGGATCCGACCGGTATGACTGTTCCTGGTCTCGGACCTTCCTTTACAGCCGCCGTTTCTTCTTCTTCTTCACCAACGACTTCTTCTACGGCCGTGGCTGTGGCGGATGTGACGGCGATGGTTTCTTCTTCGGAGGAGGATTTGAGTAAGAAGATTAGGAAGCCTTATACTATTACTAAGTCTAGAGAGAGCTGGACGGAGCCTGAGCATGATAAATTCCTTGAAGCTCTTCAATTGTGAGTTTTGTTCATTTTGTGCTTTACCATTTCTCGTTAATGGCTATTTGGAGATTTGATTTGGGAAGAATTAGCATCAATTTTGGTTGATTAGGGTTTGTGGTGGACTTTATAGAATCATGTGAATATGCGTGGAGTTTCGATTAGGATAATGTGCAACTTTATGTTTCAGTAGGTTTCTGAATTGTACTGTGTTGAACCAGTGGAATTAGATTGGATTTGGGACATAGAATTGGAATCGAGAGTTGGATTTAGGCAGATGGATTTGGCTATGTATGCACATTTTGTTGAATTAGGCGTCTGATAAGAATTGAGAAGATCAGGATGTCGAAAAATGAGTATAGACTGTATTGAATTTGTGTAGTAGCTATTGAAATTGGATGAGCTAAATGTTCTTCTAAGACCTGTATGATCATTGATAGTGAAGAACGAAACAGGCAAGAAATTGAGCTGAGATTATGAGGAAATAGCGACGCAAACTATATGTATCTTAGTAAAAAGAGGATTTAGTGAAAACTATTAGAGCTGCGTTTTTTTTTTTTTTGGTTACAATAGTGTCTATAAACACTGGTAAGTGAGTAATTGTAGTACTAAGGTTGGTATGTAGTGGGAAAGTCCTTGGGGTAGGTTCTAGGGGAGGCGATGATGATTGTACTGTTCATTGCTTATTCTTCTGTGTATTGTGATGCGTACAATCTTAGGCAAGGATTAGACACATGCTATATCCAGGTTGTTTGGTGGTGGATCTGATATCTCTTATGTTTGTGTTTTGATTATTTTAGGTTTGATAGAGACTGGAAGAAGATTGAAGCTTTTATTGGTTCAAAGACAGTGATTCAGGTACAGTAAAAAGTAGATATATCTTCTGAGTTACTCTGTTTTTCGCCTACTCTAGTTGTTTGATTCTGTCATCTTTCTCTTGGGCCCTCAGTGTTACTTTGGATTGAGGTTGTTTTCTCTCATTTGATATCTCCACAAAGTGTTCTGTTAAAACATCTTTATTGTCTGTAACTGTTTTGAACTACTACTACTAGGAGAAAGAATGTCACATGCGTTTGTCGCTTATCACCACTTAATGAAGTGTTATATGTAGTTATTTTTGCATTAGACAAGTGAGCTCGTTGAGCTCTTTTATGGCTTCTTATACGGACTCCTTTAATACTGCAGATACGAAGTCATGCTCAGAAGTATTTTCTTAAGGTACAAAAGAGTGGGACCGGTGAACATCTCCCTCCTCCTCGACCTAAAAGGAAAGCCGCTCATCCATATCCTCAGAAGGCTCACAAGAATGGTACGTTATAGCTACTGCTTTAAAAACTTTGAAGTTGTATTGTTGTTTGCTTACTGAAAACTATATTGATGCACTGTTTATGGCAATGTGCAGTGCAACTGCAAGTACCAGGGTCATTCAAGTCAACATCTGAACCAAATGACCCAAGTTTTATGTTTAGGCCTGAGTCTTCTTCAATGCTGATGACTTCGCCAACCACTGCTGCTGCGGCTCCATGGACAAATAATGCGCAAACAATTAGCTTCACTCCCCTCCCAAAAGGTTCTATTCTCATTTACAAGCATTATGCAATTACTGTTACTCTCTTAATATAATCTCTGTTTCAAATTTTACTAAATGAAGCATATTGTTGTTCCACGTTGATGGAAACAGCAGGAGCAGGAGCTAATAACAATTGTTCTAGTAGTTCTGAAAATACTCCAAGACCACGATCCAACAGGGACGCAAGAGACCATGGAAATGTTGGCCATTCATTAAGAGGTAAGCATCGTTACATCGTCTCCTGTTAATCTTTTTGTTTGTACCATATTTACCATTTCTTACTAGACAGTTCCGCCTTTTTTTTTTTCAGTTTTACCGGACTTTGCCCAAGTATACGGCTTCATTGGAAGTGTGTTTGACCCATATGCAAGTAATCATCTACAAAAGCTGAAGAAGATGGACCCCATAGATGTTGAAACAGTACGTTTCTTGTCTTTTCAGTTTTCACTTTTACATCAATCTTAATTGAAACCACGTCGGTCCAATGGAACAAATGGTTAAACTAATCATTTTTTTCCTTTGTTTGCCCCCACCAAACAGGTGTTACTATTGATGAGAAATCTATCCATCAACTTGTCTAGTCCTGACTTTGAGGATCATGTAAGTATTTTACTCCACAAACTACTAGTCAATTTTAACTCGAAACCCTATACCAGAACTAACCTCAAGACTCTTATTGATTTCAAAAACAATAGAGACGGCTTCTTTCGTCTTATGATATCGGATCTGAGACAGCAACTGATCATGGTGGAGTGAATAAAACCTTAAACAAAGACCCACCTGAAATCTCTACTTAATGTTTAATAGAAGAGGAGAACTGTGAAAAGTGTCTCAGGTGAGCCAGCCAACAACCAGATGGCTACAAAATACAGAGATTCTGTTGTGGTTTTTTGTTTGTACATAGGAAGAAGATGAAGCTGATGTTACTCGGTTTAGTTGTTGTTACTGTTATAAATAGTCTGTTGGGTTAAGGATGGTATATGTACAGTGTATTATCATAAGTTAGATCTCAAGTTTAAACATATGTATCAGTCTCTTTGATGGGAGACCAAAATCTCTTAATAGAGTTGTCTTTGCTTTCGTTTTCATTCGTTTATAGAGGAAGAAATAAGGTGACTGTGACCATTTGTATAACAATATGGATAAACTATTTTTAGTGGCATACTCTCGACTATAAGAAAAGATGCATCCAAGGAATATCAAATCTTCTTGATCAAAAGGTTATAACTTATAAAGAATGGACTAATATATATTTTAATTTGATCATATCTTAAGACTTACACCAAATCCAATTATTTTTTTTATAGAATATGAAAACATAAATAAACATCATTACTTGCCTCAGAAAAATAAAAGTAAAAAATAAAAATAAACATCATTATTAGAGATCATAAAAAAAATAATTTGCAGGGTATTCAGTGTGATCAATGATTTCGACAGATTTCAAGATCAATAATTTGTAGTTGGCTTCATTTGTTTGTAAACACATTTTGGAGGTGGTGATAAAACACATTCTTAGTGATGAAATAGATAAATACATTTCTAAATAGATGTAAATCAAATGATGGTTTGACTGGTTTGCATATAAAACATTTTCTAGAAGAAGTTATTAATCATATTTTAAACAAGAATTGTAATCATATACCATTCCCTCTCTCAAATTTGTTTTGAGCTTTTGTTAAAGTATGTATCTGTCTCTTTGATGGGAGACCAAATCAAATCTCATAATAGCGTTGTATGCTTTCGTTTTAATTCGTTTATAGAGGAAGAAATAAGGTGACAGTGTAGACCAATATGGTTAAGCTATTTTTAGTGGCATACTCTCGACTATGCATCCAAGGAAAATCAATCTTCTTGAACAAAAAGTTTATAACTTACAACTTATAAGAATGGACTAATATATCTTAAGACTTACACCAAATCCAATTACTTTGATAGAATATGAAAACATAAATGAACATCATTATTTGCCCAAAGAAAAATAAACATCATTATTAGAAATCATAGAAAAAATAATCCGGAGGGTATTTGGTGTGATCAATGATTTCGACAGATTTTAAAACCTTTTTTATTTTCTCCAGTAACTTATCTTGATCAATATTTTCTCCCTTCACTGCAAATACGTCGTCCATGATACCACAACTTATGACATCAACTCCTAATATAATAATAAAAAGATGACAATCATTCACATTGTTCAAAATTCGTTTGTTGAATATAATTGTTGGGTGTGTGTAGGTTTGTACCTGGAAAACCACCTGCAATTTTGAATCCTTTTCGCCATTTTTTTTCGGGATATCCTGGATGCTTGAATACAATCGTCATCGACTACAAACAATGAAATAAAACTAAAGCTTTAGTGAATTTATTATATAACCACATAAATAGGTTTACTAAGAAAAATAACTAACCATTTTTTGAAAAACTCAAAAGTTTGGAAGGAGAAGAGAAGATGATGGACAAGAATGTGATTACAAACTCGCTTGCTCATCAACCTCTATATATATTACTGAAAATTGATTTTTTTTGTTAAATAATCTATAAAAGTACATTTATCTCTCAATTTCACAATCTCTTTCGACATATGTCACAATTTCTCATAACAAATTTTTGACACAAAAATAGATTTATCTTCTTTTTTTTTTTGTTGAAACAACACAAAAATACATTTATCTCTCAAAGATTTTTTTGTTACAATATGGAGCAAATAAATTAATTAAACTGGAAATTATTTTAACAAGATAATATATGTAATTAATAAAAATATATGTTAATTTATAGAATTAACTAATCTGATAAAAATATATAAAGTAATCAAAGTTATAGTAAAAAAAAAAAAAAAATCAAAGTTATAGTAAATAATATTTAAACGTATGTCACAAAATTTACAAGATATAAACTTTTCAAAAAAGAGAGGATAAACCATCGTAAATATAAATACAACGAGTGTAAGTATTGGTTAATAAAATATTAAATATAGTTATCATCAAATAATTTGATAAACCCCCAATTCTTAATTCAATTCGACAAGATCATTTTGAGTTTCTCAGTCTCCGATACTGCCCAAACTTAAGGCCCATATTTAATGAACTCATTATAGGCCCAAAACAAAGCATATAAAGTCATCGTCTTCTCTAGTCCTGCGAAAACCCTAGTTTTTTGCTCTCTCGAAGTTCCGTGCGACTCTCTGCTCGAGCAAGATCTCCTACCGATACAATGGTAACACACAAGCTCTGCTTTTGATCTATTTCTCTATTCTCATCATATTCTCCGGTGTCTCAGAATGTTGTTTCGTTGAATTTTGACCATTTTCTTCTTCCTTCTTGCTCTCAGATTATCTCAGAGGCTAACCGCAAAGAAATCTGCAAGTACCTCTTCAAAGGTTCGTTCTTCTTAAATTTGTTCTTAGATCTCTGTTTTCTTCAGCTTCTGTGAGTAAATTGATTCATTTTTAGGCTTATGCCGATGAACATTGTGATTTTTGAACTAGTTTAGGTTAACTAGTTATGGTAGCAATTATGATGTTTGGCTTAGAAGGTGAACATTGTGTTGATTATCATATGTTCTATGATTTTTGCAGAAGGAGTTTGCTTTGCGAAGAAGGATTTCAATCTTGCTAAGCATCCGTTGATCGATGTCCCCAACCTACAAGTGATTAAGCTTATGCAGAGTTTCAAATCCAAGGAGTATGTTAGGGAGACATTTGCCTGGATGCATTACTATTGGTTTTTGACCAATGAAGGGATCGAGTTCTTGAGAACTTATCTTAATCTTCCATCTGATGTTGTTCCTGCTACTTTGAAGAAGTCAGCTAAGCCTGGTGGTCGTCCATTTGGTGGCCCACCTGGTGATCGCTCAAGGTGATTAACTCTTTGCTTAACCCATTTCATGTCTGGCAAAAACTTTTTTTTTTTTTAATTTGTTTGACATGGTTTGGGTTTCTTTGTATTTCAGAGGACCTCGCCATGAAGGAGGAGACCGTCCCAGGTTTGGTGACCGTGATGGGTACCGTGCAGGTCCTCGAGCTGGTGGTGAGTTTGGAGGTGAAAAGGGTGGAGCTCCCGCAGATTACCAGCCATCTTTCCAAGTAAATTCTCACTGACCATACCTTCTATTTACTTCTCTATCTCACCAACGTCATATAATGTGCTACTCTTGAAGTCTTTATCATAGAGCTCCTGAACCTGAGAAACCATGAACATATTTAGTCTCTCTTTATCACTTTAGTTACAAGGAACATAAATCTTTTACTTTAGCTGTGAAGTGTTTCAAAGTCTATAGTTATATAATTGCCTTGTGATTTGATTTACCCGCCTTCTCTTTGTTTGGTTGCCATTGTTCTAACATCCTTTCTTGTTTATCAGGGAAGTGGCCGTGGTTTTGGCCGTGGTGCTGGTGGCTACAGCGCAGCTGCACCATCTGGTTCAGGTTTGCCTTGAAAAAGAAATGTCTTTAGGTGACAGTAAGACCATGGAGGAGTTTTCAGCTTTAAATTTTGCTTTTGTAATTCAGATTCCGGAATCCTTCATAATCTCTATCTGAGTTTAGTTTTGTTGTTGAATCAAACATCCGATTTAAAGTTATGTTCATTCCATCTTCTCTCCCCTTTTCGAGCATGCGAGAATATGATTCCCCCTATTGAACAAATCAATCAACCTTTAAGCGATAACAAATTGGTGTTGTGAAAATTATTAACTTCTTGATCTCGTTTTGTCAGATCTAAAATTACTATAGCCAAGCTACCTTTCACGTCAAGTTGTCACTCCTATCTATTCCAGTGATCTTAGGAAGTCTATCTTTTGGAAGTCAAGTTTTACTCTAGGGAACCAAAAGATTTGTTCAGAAACAAGAAAAGTTCCTTAGCTGAATAACAAAAACTTGAATCAGTATTAGACAGACCCACCACACGATATAACAGACCTGACACAAACCCAACCCTAGAAGTAGTCACAATGTTCAAGTAACTCTAAAGATATAAAAAAAAAGACAAAGACATTTTGGAAAATCTTAAAACTCAGAACAACTCGACATATTAGAAGTTTTCAGAACCATAAGAGCAATTTCTTCATCTCTTAGTCGACTTCCTCCATCTTGCTCTCTTCAGCAGCGTCCTCCTCCAACTCAGGCATATCACCATCTTCCTCAACGTTCTCATCCTCATCAATACTCAGACCCAACTTCAACATCCTGTGAATCCTAGCAGCAAAAGTGTTCGGTTCATCAAGACTGAATCCAGACGTCAACAAAGCTGTCTCATACAGCAACATGACAAGATCTTTAACAGACTTGTCATTCTTGTCTGCTTCAGCTCTCTTCCTGAGCTCCTCCATTATACCGTTGTCGGGGTTGATCTCCATTGTTTTCTTGCTCGACATGTAACCACTCATGCTGCTATCTCTCAACGCCTGTGCCTTCATAATCCTCTCCATATTTGCAGTCCATCCATATTCACCAGTTACTAGACAGCAGGGAGAGTCCACAATCCTGTCTGAGACCACAACCTTCTCAACCTTGTCCCCGAGAATTTCCTTAATCGTCTTGCACAGATTCTCGAAGGACTTCTTCTTCTCTTCCCTCTTTTTCTTCTCTTCTTCGGTCTCATCTTCAAGTTTGAGGCCTTCTTTAGTCGCAGAAACAAGTTTCTTACCGTCATACTCCTTCAATTGTCCAACAGCGTATTCGTCAATCGCATCCACCATGTAAAGTACCTCGTATCCTCTCTTCTTCAGCCTCTCCAAGAAGGGAGAATTCTCCACCGCCTTTTTGCTTTCACCAGTGATGTAGAAAATGTCCTTTTGACCTTCCTTCATCCTTGTGACGTAATCTTTGAAGCTCGTCATTTCATCACCACTCTTTGTGGAGTGGTACCGTAGAAGATCAGCAATCTTTCCCCTGTTCTGACTGTCTTCATGGATACCCAATTTGAGATTCTTGGAGAAAGCCTCATAGAATTTGGTGTAGTCCTCTTTGTTCTCAGCAATCTCGTTGAACATCTCAATGCACTTCTTCACTAGATTCTTCCTGATCACCTTAAGGATCTTGTTCTGTTGAAGCGTCTCACGAGAGATGTTGAGTGGCAAGTCATCAGAGTCAACAACACCTTTCACAAAGCTGAGGTACTCTGGGATTAGCTCTTCACAGTTGTCCATAATGAACACCCTCCTGACATAAAGCTTGATGTTGTTCAACTTCTTCCTCGTGTCAAAGAGATCAAACGGAGCTCTCTTTGGTACAAAGAGAATGGCCTTGAATTCTAGCTGACCCTCCACTGAGAAGTGTTTCACGGCTAAGTGATCTTCCCAGTCATTGGTCAAGCTCTTGTAGAAAGCAGCATACTCTTCCTTAGTGATCTCTTCTGGCTTCCTCAACCAGATCGGTTTCTGCTTGTTGATGAGTTCCCACTCGTGAGAGACTTCCTTGATTTTCTTCTTCTTTTTACCATCTTTCTCCTTCTCCTCATCAACTTCTTCAACCTCACCTTCGTTTTCTTTCTTTGGTTCATCTTCATCCTCATCGTCACTGATCTCCTTCTCGGTGGTTTTCTCGGTCCAAAGGTAGATAGGGTAACTGATGAACTCAGAGTGCTTCTTCACCAAGTCTTTGAGTCTCCTCTCCTCCAAGTATTCAAGCTGCATGAATAAACACACTTGTAAGAACACAGAAAACACCAAAAGAAAAGAAACAATCCCCAAAACACTCAAAGCTACGATTCCTTACCTGATCGTCCTTAAGGAAGAGGGTGATCTTAGTTCCTCTACCAAGTGGTTCCCCATCCACATCCCTAGTGACAGTGAAGGAACCACCAGCTTGAGACTCCCAAACGTATTGTTCATCATCATTGTGCTTTGTAGTGACAACAACCTTCTCTGCAACAAGATAAGCAGAGTAGAAACCAACACCAAATTGTCCTATCATGCTTACATCAGCTCCAGCTTGAAGCGCCTCCATAAACTCTTTTGTTCCAGACCTCGCAATGGTTCCCAAGTTGTTCACCAAATCTGAAAAAATAATAGAGAGTCATAACCACAGCACATACACTAAAACATCTCACCAACGAGAGATTATTAGGCATTGATTCGTTACCTGCTTTGGTCATGCCAATACCACTGTCAATAATTGAGAGCGTCTTATTAGACTTGTCAGGAACCAATCTAATGAAGAGTTCAGGCTGTCCATCGAGCTTGCTCTTATCCGTTAAGCTCTCAAATCGGATCTTGTCAAGAGCCTACAAAACCATTCATATAAACAAAGATAATCAGAAGCTTTCCTCAATCCTCTAGGGTAAATCAAAGACTACATCGAAGCAAGAACCGTTCTATATATGTAACTACAACACATGAAGATCGAGCACAAGCTAAGAATTCTAAACTTAACGTGATGCACAAGCCAAATCACGATTTATTTGAATAAGCAATCACAACGCTAAACCTACGAATCCAACGCTATCAACGAATCCAGGAATTAAAGAACAAACAACATGCAAGAAAATAGGAAGCGGACGAGTCACACCGAGCAGAGAGAGATTTGAAGGGAAACTTACATCAGAAGAGTTACTGATGAGCTCACGGAGGAAGATTTCTTTGTTGCTGTAGAACGTGTTGATGATCAAGCTAAGAAGCTGGTTAATCTCAGCTTGGAAAGCAAAAGTCTCTGCATCAGCCATCTGAACATCCGCCATCGCAACGAACTTTGATTCAACGCAAACGAGAAACGAAAGAGAATGCTAAGAGAAAATTTGGAACTTCGAGAGCGTTTCGAGAGATTTGTGATTGTTTTGTTGATTTATGAAGAAGAGAGGAAAAAACAAAGTGATTTTATAGAGGAGAAATAAAGTTCTAGTCTCTTCTTTTGAAATAAAGGAAAACCAGTGATTTCTGGATTGTTCTTTGAAAACGACGCCGTATTTCGATGAAATCAACCGTTTTTAGCTTTGTGAGCAAACGAATTCCAGAAAGTTCTTTTCGTTTCGAGACTCCACTTGTTTCAATTCCGAATAGGTCTGGCAAAGAAATTTCGCCGGTTCAGTGTGAACTGAATGAAATTATGGTTAAATATAAACCAACTCTCATTTGTCTTCTTCACCAATAGTCATTACAAGAACACTTGCCATCTTCAAACCGATGAAACCGATTATTATCTCTCACAATGATCACTCGTCTCGTACATACGGACATGAACTTGATCGCGTTATGGCAATCACCGCAAACACGCAGATTCTTCATTACTCGGATCGGTCTATCAGCTGGAAACGTGATCAGTCCAAAAGCAATAGCTAATCTCTCACTATGATACCTTATGGTTTGATTCTTCTCGTCACCATCCACTTCTCTCAGAACATAGCTTGTGTCTGCAATGTAACCCGCTTTCTCCATCTCTTCCCCTAACTCAGCCAGCTTCTCATATATCTCCTTGCTTTTCTCATGACGTCTTTCTCCAGCTGCAAATGTATGAACCTTGTTCCTTTCTTCAACCCAACTTAGCCCTGTTTCCTTCTTTTCCCCTCGGTCTCGAAGCAATTTTCTAGCTTTAGCTGCGTCTTCGAATCTACCATCGGCTGCATAAGCATTGGATAACGAAATGTGCATACCGGAACTCACTGGTCCTAATTCGAAGACCTTGTCTGCTGCAAATGCTGCAAGCTCTGTGTTCTTGTGGACTGTACAACTCGTTAATAAAGCTCCCCATACAGATTCCGTGGGATCAATCGGCATATTAGTGATAACTTCAAGTGCTTCTTGTAATCTACCAGCTCGTCCTAACATATCCACCAAGGAAGCGTAATGCTTATCCGTCGGCTCAATCCTCGATTCTTTCATCTGATCAAAGTAGTATCTCCCTTCATCAACTAGACCCGCGTGACTACAAGCATTGAGCACATTCAAAAAAGTTATGAAATTTGGTTTCATTCCAGAAAGCTTCATCCTTTTGAACAATTCAATAACCTTTTGAGTATGTGAATGTTGCGCATACGCCTTGAGCATAGCGTTCCAAATCCCGAGATTCTTCACAGGCACCTCGTTAAAAACTTGATAAGCTCCTTCAGGAACACCACACTTTGAATACAACGAGACTAAAGAACTTCCCACAAAGCTAGAAGAATCAAAGCTAGACTTAATACTCAATCCATGAATCTGTCTACCTAACTCAAGTAGAGTCGAATTTGCACAAACACTAATAACACTCGAAAACGAGTAATCATTAACAGCGAGATTCTCAAACAAAGCTTCTTTAAACAACCACAAAGCTTCCTCATTTTCACCCATTTGTGCATACCCATACATCATCCCACTCCAAGTAACAACATTTCTCTGAGGCATTTCGTCGAACATCTTCCTCGCATAAACAATTTCTCCACATTTCGCATACATATCAACCAAAGAACTCCCCACAAACACATCAGCATCATACCCAGTCTTCATCGATAGACAATGAACTGATCTACCAATATCACAACGACTCAAAATCGCACACGACTTTGTAGCTGATGGAAGAACATGATCATCAGGTCTAAGGTTTCCCGCCATCATTTTTTTAAGAAACTCGAGTGACATCCATGGAAGCTCGTTCTGGGCAAAACAAGAGATGATTGAACTCCAAGTCGTCGAACTTTTTTGTGGGCTATCTTCAAAAGCTCGACGAGAATCAAACGGAAGCTGTGATTTGGAGTAGAAATTAATGAGGTTGTTAGCGACGAGAGGGATAAGAGAAAGGCCTGATTTAACGACATAGCCATGAAGCTGAAGTCCTTTAATAGTTGATCTGGTTCGAGCTGAAGAAAGAAGAAGATCACAGATTTGATTGTAATTGTGACATGGAACGAAGAAAGCTGAAGAATTCAGAGCCATGGGGAAGAAGATGGTTGAACTCAGTGAGAAACCAGGTCTCTTATTGGGTAACGTTTCACAAGGCCCATTAAGTCGTTAGGCCCATTAGTGACTTTTAGTGCCATTGCCTTTGAAACCCTGAAGTGTCGCCTACGTAGTCTGGAACTGGAAACCAAAAGACACGATCTTTAAAAAACTCGATGGAAAGGGAAGACAACTCAGACACCAAGAATTATGACTTTGAAACTAGTTGTCTAAGCCTGATTAAATTAGAAAAACATAGAGAGCTTCTTCGTATGGGATTAGAAGAAAGCTCTTCGAAGCATAGACTGGAGAGCATATACGTGACTGAGTTTAATACTAGTTTCAAGATTCTTTGCATTGGTATGGCTAAGTTATATTGTGTCCACTGCGTTATAATTTTACCATCATTGCCCATTGTTAGTAACACCTTTAATGTTAGTTAAAACCAACTATGCATCCTATAAAAGATAGTTGGGGACATTAATACGTTACCTCCCCTAAAAGGCTAAAATAGATAGTTTCGTCCAGCCTTTTAGTTGCCTCTAACATGGCCCATGAATTCATTCGGCCCATTAGGTATGAATGAATTGCCTTTGAACCCTAGGTTGTCGTCTACGTTAAGTCTGGAACTGGAACTGGAACTGGAACTGGAACCAAAATCCAAAATACACGATCTTTGAAAAACGTACGATGGAAAGAGAAGGAAAATCAGATCCAATCCCGATTGATATCATTCTCGATATACTCTCGAGATTGTCTACTAATTCAATCGCTAAGTTTGGTCTCGCATCCAAGTTCTGTGGATCTATACTAAGAGGTCAAGATTTCATTGAGTTGTTCCTAATTACTAGGCCCTTGAGTCGTCCACGTCTCTTATTCGCGGTTCAAAATTCTGATAAGTGGTGCTTGTACTCGTCGCCTCAGTCTCAGTTTCCAGATGAGAATCATTCTCTTGTAGTATCAGCCGATTTTCATATGGAGTTACGTAGAGACATGGGACAAGAGATTTTTGGCCTTGTCTCTGGTTTGCTCTATTTCCCTAATACGCGTACAGGCGAAGTGCCGGTGATATGTAACCCTAGCACGGGACAATACGCAAGATTAACTCAAAGGAGTAGTATGAACAATTTGAGCAGCTTATTAGGGTATGATCCGATTGGCAAAAAATACAAGGTAATCACACCAAGCAGTTCACATTTTGATCCAGAAAATATTCTGACATTAGGAACTGGAAAAGTAGCATGGAGGAGTATCCGATGTCTCGTAGACCATTATCCTGAAAGTGAAGGGATATGCATCAATGGGGTGTTGTATTACATGGCTAGCAACAAATTCCAGTTCAGTGGTGTGAAGATAGCTTCCTTTAATGTAAGGTATGAAACACTTAAGTTTCTTAATGCGGATGTTGACGTAACCTTTTGTCCTGCGCTTGCTAAACTGATTAATTACAAGGGTAAATTATGCGTGCTTAGTTGTTTATGGGATAATCAAATTTATCCAAAGCCGCTTCGGTGGAAGGTACTTATGTTGTGGTTGTGGGTTCTAGAAGATGCCGAGAAAGAAGAATGGTTGAAACGTGAATACACTTTGCCGGTGAATATCGTTCACGGCAATGTTTCCGTTGTTGGAGTGACTGCTACTGGTGAAATTATTTTATCCATGGATTATACATCGGAATCCTTCTTTGTTTACTACTTCAACCCCGAAAGAAACACTCTGGAAAAAGTTGAAATCCAAGGTTTTGAAGGGTCAGAGAAGAATCTTAGTAGTAGAGTTTACACCTTTGTTGACTATGCAGAAGATGTCAAGTTTATATAACTCATAGTCTAGGTAGTTTACTTGGAAATGTGACTTTTCATCAGACAAGTTTTGTTGTGAGCTTCATCATTTGTTGGCAATTTGTTTTCCCAGGTTTTCTTCTCTATTTTACTTGAACACATGATAATGTTTTATATCCTTCCATCAAATGCATTTTCATAAAACTTCTCTTTGGAAATGATATTATAGTCTATAAGGTTTTTTTAAGATCTCTCTATCAATTTTGTGTTCTCGTTTCTAAGAAATTATAGGTTTATACCCGAAACGACATCCGTCTCTTTGTCCCCAACTTCAAAAAAAAAAATCTACACTTTGGTTTTGACCAAAAATAAGTATAATATAAAATCTACACTTGTGAACTCACTCTTCTTGTTTATATATATGATGATTAACTGAGTATCAAGACAGCTTATAATCATTCTCAAACACTAAAACTTTGACACGCATATAATTCTTTACTCTTGTGCAAATTAACGATTCATACTTCGTCAAAGGCTTAACACTCTCTTTTGAGAAAGGTGGTGATTAAAATTTGAACAACAAGCTTAATTGCTTGGATTATTAAGTCCAACCCACCGTTTTTTGTTTCTTTGGAGAGAGATAGAGCGCAACAACCGGACTACACAATAAGACAGTCCAAGCTCTGTTTCACCAGATCGACAGTCGATATTTTATTTTAAACAAAATTTCAAAATTAAAATAATTTTAGATGATTATCCACTTATTCATTTCCATTTATATTTTTTAAGTACAGAAATTGTAAATAAAATAATTTTTCAAAATAATATAGTGTAGTATTAAAACCACGCATTTCTAGTCTTACAAAATGAATCCGAGGGAGTAATATACAAAAAGCTAGTCGCGGTTATTAATTGTATTGACTTAATCATTTAGATACGAATTTAATTAATATACATTTTTAAAAAAATGTAGTCAAGTCAATCTTATATATTAATGACTAAGCAAATTACTCTCCCATTGCATTTGTATATATAAGATAGAATCTTGATTTATAGATTATCTATCTTATCAAACAGAAAAAAAAAAAAAATACTAAACTTTTTTCTTATCAAGTATGATTTCTGAAGACCTTTTGGTCGAAATTCTCTTAAGATTGCCTGTGAAACCCCTAGCTAGATGCCTATGTGTGTGCAAGCTTTGGGCCACAATCATCCGCAGTCGATATTTCATCAACTTATACCAATCTCGATCCTCTACTCGTCAGCCATATGTCATGTTTGCTTTACGTGATATATTCACATCTTGTCGTTGGCATTTCTTCTCGTCATCCCAACCTTCTTTGGTTACCAAGGCGACATGCAGCGCCAATAATTCTTCTCATACGCCTGATTGTGTCAATGGCTTGATATGTGTCGAATACATGTCTCAACTGTGGATATCCAATCCTGCCACGCGTAAGGGTGTACTCGTGCCCCAATCCGCTCCACATCAAAAGTTCAGGAAATGGTATATGGGATATGATCCTATCAATTATCAATACAAGGTTTTGTTTTTCTCAAAACAATATTTATTATCTCCCTATAAACTGGAAGTGTTTACATTGGAAGGTCAAGGTTCATGGAAAATGATCGAGGTTGAGAATATTCCTTCTCCCTCAACCAGAGGAATATGCATCGATGGGGTTGTGTATTACGGTGCTCAGACGGCGCATGGACTGAGGCTTGTTAGATTCTACGTGGCTACTGAAAAGTTTGGTGATTTCATTGAAATACCGGTCGGGGCTAGTAATGTTTATGATATGAACTTTGGTTACTCTAAACTTGTGAACTATCAAGGGAAACTAGCTTTACTTGCTGCAAAAAGTATGAGCATGTATGATTTATGGGTTTTGGAAGATGCCGGGAAACAAGAATGGTCTAAGGTTTCTATCGTTTTAACTCGAGAGATGTTTTCGTATGATCTTGTTTGGCTAGGTGCGGTGGGTTTTGTTGCTGGTAGTGATGAGCTTATAGTTACAGCTCATGATCGATTTTATCAGATTTATCTTGTCTATGTTGATCTCAAGATGAAACGTTCAAGGGAAGTTTGGCTCGGAGGGATCAGATGCTCAGATCGATCATCTTTAGTGCTTACTTTCACGGATTACGTTGAAAGTATTATGTTATTGTAATAAGAACAAGAAGAGTGATGATCTTGCATGATCACATGAGTTAATGGATTCTTCTTTCGTATAATGTTTGTCAGTTCTTTTTTTTAAATATAAATGTTGGTCAGTCTTGTCCAAGTGAATCCTTTGTAATAATTTTAATGTAATAATAATATATGCTCATCTCCTCGTCTTGTTTCTTCTTCACCGCATGAGTATTAAATAATATGAGCAGAAGTTGTAAGTTGTAATAACGGCGAGTAAACGAGTTTATATAAAAGTTCGTCATAGAGCGCAACAACCGGCGAGTAAACCAAACCGATCTAAGTTTTGGTTTAGAGTTCAAACAAGAATATTACGACAACGGATATGTAGAAGATGTATGTTTGATGTATTTCACAAAGAGATACAGAGCTTGTTTATATACAAGTAATAGGCGTGAGCCTCAAGATTATATTAATTTCCTAAACTAGTGAATTGGAATATTGAGAAATGAATGAGTCTCTAATCATATCTCTTGACAGAATAAACCCACAGAAAATATTAGTCTGCATTACCTTGCAAACTACCAAAAACGTTTATCTAAATAAGTCATGTATGTCTTGTAATAATGTAGTCAAAGTTGGAATATCCAATCTTTTTGGAAACATGTTTTTAATTTGGTTGACCAAATATATTGTATTCCTTACAAATTTATTATGTGAGATAATGTTAATTCGAAGGATCCCTTGAATATAGTTAGAATTCTAATTATAAATACGAAACAACTCCTTCTTCATTCTCATTCAAATACAAAAATATCAAAAAATTCTTAATATTTTGATTTAACAAAGAAAAAAGAGAAGAATGGTTAGAACAAATGTTGTCTCTTTTGTTTTATTTGCTGCTATTGTATTATGTATACTATGTTTTTTTTGTATTTAGCACTAAAGCGTTAACCTTTTTTTCCGAAGTTTTTATGTTGGAAAATTAATTCATGTAATATTATTTTTGATTAAATGTAGGATCCATTCAAATAGATGGACAAAAACACATCGCACCCTGGATATTTGAAGACAAATCGATATGTTGTAAAGAACATCCGAGTGTTGGAAGGTGTCTTCCAGGCATCGATGATGATGCTGAGAAGGATGGGAAATGCTGGAAATTTTGTATTGAAGGGTGCGAAACAGGAGGTTTTTGCAAACTTTTTGAACATAAACATATATGTCATTGCAATTGTTCCGGTTAATATGCATCATGTAAAATTAATAAGGGTCATACGTATAACACAAAGATAAATTGTTCGAAAATTAATAAAGATCTAACTACATTGTTTGAAAATGATTACGCAATTATGAAGTTTTATCAGTCAGAAAGTAGTCATAATGCTATTATTTTATATGAAAGACAATAACAATGATGATGATAGCAAACAAAACTAGAGGCATGAGTTGCTGTTTGATACGACAGAGTAAACTCCTACTAAAAGTAATCTACATTTTACTAAGAAATATTCAAAGATTCCAATTTGGTATTTTAGTTTTTGTTATATGTTTCACATTTGGCACATATTAAATTTTATTATTTGTTTTGCTCCGCAAATTTACGATTATACAGATTTTTGGATCGGATCAAAGTGGATATAATGAATCGAATATGATACCACATATTTTGTTCAGTCTTCATTTTTTATAGGAAGGTACATCAATGAGATCTAGGCATGTCATTGTGTACTAAAATTTGAATGCCCTTTGTGAGCCAAACAAAAGTTACACAAAATAAAAAGATGGTTTCTTGTTGTAATAATTATCTTTTGGTACTATAATGTTTTTCGAAAGTTATTGACCTATATGGAATTTTCAGATTTTAATCGTGGTGTATCTTATGATATCATATTAAAAAAGAAAATAAGTTGAATCGTGTTTTCTTTTTAAATGTAAGTTACCAAATTCCATAATATTAAAATCTGAAAACTAAGAACTAGCTAGGACGTAGATGCATATATCACTCAAATATGTATATTAGACATATACCTCTCTTTTCGTTCTTAGATTTTTTAGATATTGATTTGTTATCCCTTATACACTAGTCTTGACTATTGGAAAAGCATTTTGAGCGAGAAAGAATATTTGAAACGCAACAACTGTAAACGCACAAACTGTATCTGCAATGCAATGGACTAACGCATGTATCGAGGTTGATGGCAATCTTCAACCTCTGATCTCCCGTGCTTATATGTTTGCCTTAAAAGCCAATAATTTGTGACAATGTTGAGGATAAAAACAAGGGAATAGAGCTTTTACAGCTCTAGTTTGCACGAATTTACAGTAGTGTTACTGTCGGAAAAGTGCAAACCACTGTTCTCTTTTTCTCTTCAATAATTTTAGTAGATAGTCCCCACATGTAAGAGTTAAAGTTGGAAACCTCAAACTTTTTGTGTATATAGTTAATAAACAGCCTCACTCACTTGCAAAACTGTGGAAGAAAAAATAAAAGATGGAATGCAAAAGAGAAGAAGGGAAGTCTTACGTGAAGAGAGGGTTGTGGAAACCAGAAGAAGATATGATATTAAAAAGCTATGTTGAGACTCATGGTGAAGGAAACTGGGCAGACATTTCTCGTAGATCCGGTTCGATTTCCAAATTTTTGTGTTTACTAGTAAAGGGGAGATGGGATTTTGGGACATTAAAGAATTTGTGTTTCTGCATGATGTTTTTTTCAGGGTTGAAGAGAGGAGGAAAAAGCTGTAGGCTGAGATGGAAGAACTATCTAAGACCAAATATCAAAAGAGGAAGCATGTCACCACAAGAACAAGACCTTATCATCCGCATGCATAAGCTTCTTGGAAACAGGTCTTTCCTCTTTCACCACTGATCATCCCTCTCATAAGTTTACCGATACTAACTTCTTATTCTTTTCCATCAGATGGTCGTTGATCGCTGGTCGCCTTCCAGGTCGTACTGACAATGAAGTGAAGAACTACTGGAATACTCATTTGAACAAGAAACCTAATTCCCGAAGACAGAATGCACCTGAATCAATCGTCGGCGCCACTCCTTTCACGGATAAGCCAGTTATGTCTACAGAACTGAGAAGAAGCCATGGAGAAGGAGGAGAAGAGGAGAGCAATACCTGGATGGAGGAGACCAACCACTTTGGCTATGACGTCCACGTAGGATCTCCCTTGCCACTTATTTCCCACTACCCAGACAACACTCTCGTGTTTGACCCATGTTTTTCCTTTACCGATTTCTTTCCTCTGCTTTAGGACTTTCCTGGATTTATCTCGAAGGATAAATTCTTGCATAGACTTTTCGAGTCATTATGTTATTATTGCTTTACTTATACAATTTACATCGAGTTACGTAGCCTACGCAAGAATTAATCCTAAATTGTGACAAGTCCTAATTCGCTGAGGATCGTATTCTTACCTTATGCAACTGCAGCACAATGCAGCAGAATACTTATCCCTAGCGATTTGCGAACCAGAGTAATTATTAAGTGGGAAAAAGAAAAAAAGCTTATGTCCTTTGCCTTAATCATTGTATGGGATTTCTAGTAAAAGCAATCCAAATTTTGGTAACATGTCCAGAAGAAAAAAGAAAAGTCGTATTACTTACAAAACATCATCTTCCTGAGGATATAAGGTACCGTCATCAAGGGGTAGAGAAGGAGGGGTTCCTGGAGGAATGCTAGCAGCACCATTTTCACCAGCTTCTATGCAAAGTGCTTCGGCATCTCTGACTGTTGAATCGAGATCAATATGCCCAGACAGCTCATTGATGAACTTTAAGAGAGTGTCAAAATCCATCTGTTCTCCCATTATCTTGCTGCGGCATCGCTTCAAGACCGCCACACAAACATATAGGTGAAAATGTTCCGAGAGGTAGTGGGTCCACATCACCTCCCACAGCTGCATTGTCTTCTCATACTCAAATTCCCTAAAACACAATGTCACCAGAATCAAATACAACACAGTAAAAACTTAAAAGAAACAAAAAAAAATCTTGAAATTAAGAAAATAATATTGGGAATTCTCGTCATTCACATTCAAAGTGCTATGGAACGTATTTCAGGTATTTTAGACAGTATATTTTCTTTAGATATGTCAGACATTGGAAGGGTTTCGAGCCAAGTACTGCAAAATGGGTAGGTAAACTGGTTAACTAATCACAGATGATATCCCAATTTTTGGTAGGGTAGCAGTAATTTTGTCCATCCCAAAATGATGTTGTGGTACAAACATCTAACCAATAACGAAAAAGAGGCAGAAAAGAAGAAACAAACCTTTTAAACTGAATCAGAATCCAGCGGAAACAGAAGAAGTAATTCAAGCAGTCATTCTCCTTAAAGTAATTATGTAGCGGGCTATCGAGCAACTCTACCAGCTGTGTGACAGTGAAAATGAAAAAGAAATGCTTCAGGTTCAGATCCCCCAACATTGATGCCGAATGCTGATAGAAAGGAAGAAATGCAAAATGTAAATTGTAGAGGGGTTCTCGAAGAAAAAAAATTATAGACCTTTGAGAGTGCAAAGAGCTGAGTATGCATCCCATTCTGGTCACGGTTAAAGTTGGGTCCAAGTCGTTCCATCAGTGCCACGAAACACCAAAAAGATTCTGATTCATCCTCCATCACGAACAAGATAGGAGACAGATAATCACTCATTCCCTAACAACCAGATAAAAAAACATTTGTCAGTTAAACACAATGGAAAAATTCAAAGCAAAAGCCAGAAATAGAAGAGTGTCCAGCAGTTCTGTTTTGTACGCTAAGTGGGGCAACCGACCCAAAATATGGATTCATAACAGTAAGGACAACGCCAACTTGTAATTCAGTGCTAAGAATGAACTTTGAAAACTGATGAGTACCTGGCAGTAACCCAGGTCAAAATTGTAGAAGGAGTAGGTCAACAGAATATCACGCATGCTATTGACATGTAGATTGTCATCCCCTTCATAGTATTCAAATGCCCTATCAGTTCTTACCTACACAAGAAGAAACCAGGAATATAATAACTCAACAGGAATTCGGTGAATAAGGCACACCACATATATCACAATTCTCAAACTCTTCTTACCACATCTTTATCTATCAATCCTTTTCTCTCCCGATATTTTGTGAACCTTTTTGCTTGTTCAGGGGAAATGCTCTGCCAAAAAAAATATACTAGTTAAAAGTGCATCTACATGAGGGAAATAAACTACTCTAGGAACGCCTCAAAATTTTATGTAAATAGCTCAGGCATCATTGGGCAAAAGAACTACATAGCCAATTAAAGAATCTAGAAATGATGATGAATGAACCTGCCACTGCTGTTTCAATGTTGCATATTCCATCCGTTTGACAGATCGAAGATATTCTCTCTCTGCATATGTCGAGTCATATGCATAATATCCCAAGAGAAAGGGCCATACCTACAATGATGATCCCAAGTTCCAAAATTAATCTGCATATAATCACGCAAGCCTAATTTTAAGTTAAAATTTCATATGAAATATAAAGTTAACCTCTCTACGCAACTGGTGCTCAATGCCTCCATAGAAAACTCTCTCCCGAAGAGCTTTTGATTCCACAACTCGCCCTTCAGAATCCAACAATGCTGTGAACTAAGAACCAGCAAAAGTTTGAATTTAAACAGAGGCTTATAGCATACGAAGAAGCAAACCATATTCTCTACCAGGTTGCACATACTCTGTCGATATTCTACACTTAATGCTTGGTGATATATCATTTCTTCTCTAAAATTTAGTATTAAGAAAAAAAACACAGCACCCAAGAAAGCTTCCTCTCTAAACTTTCCAGACTTTGAAAAATTGCAATATTCGGAAGGGCTTACCTCTTTATGCCCCATTGGTGGTTGCCTTGGTTTTCCCCACATCAAACTTAATTTATCAAACTGCAAAATAGGACGAATTAAATGGCATAATCTTCAAAAAATTCATAAGTATCATACTCTATATGTACTTGTCGTAACAAGTGGCCAGTTGTGTTTGGTAGCATAGAAAGCATTCCATCCGTAAATGTTTATCTTACTTATACAAGGTGAATCATTCATATATATTGCAGAAGTGATTATTAACTAAAGCTGATCGTTTTAATCAATGCTTAACTTGCTTAGTCTACAAAGTGATTGCCCTTGAATATATAAAAAGAACTTTCAGCGCTGTGTTTCCAACAAACTTTAACAAGAACAAGCAAAAGTGCTGTAATTCAATAGTCACTAGTATCTAAGGTAGTGTTCCAACTAATTGAAAGTACAAGCACAACTGAAATGCATGCATAAGTCCACCCATATAAGCACTCGAATTATGCCCAGTAGGATAACTAGAGTACCAAGGTCATGGTAATTGTCAATTGGGGATCTAGAATGAATCAGACACAAGGAAAAAAATCTATGATGTATGGAATTTAGTCAATAGGTAATATAAAAATTTCACCCTGTGCTTTAGAATAAATGACAATCTATCCACGAGACGAAAAAAACTAGATGTTGCGTACACAGGATGGTTCACAATATACCAATATAGTTTCCACCAACATGGTAATGCTTATAACAAAAAAAATGATCGTTACCTCTAAGGGATCAGCAGGGACATCAATATAAGAAATTTCGTCATCCTTGAGAAGGTCATTTTCAGAATAACTATGACGGATTTCATGATGCTTTTCCTCAGCAATGTTCGACAACTTTTCAGGATAACTATGTACGGGTTGGTTATTCCATCTCTTGTCAATGGAACCAAAGCCATTGTTTTCCGAAAACAGCTGAGTAGTTGTATCTCGAGCAAATTTGGTAACCAGAGAAAACTTCTCTAGTAGATGGATTGAAAGATCCCGAGTTGGATCATGACTCTTTTGCTTTCTGAAGCCAGACTGGGAAACACTAGATACTCTATTACCAACATCTGAACTTGTTCTCCTTTGATTTTCACTAGAAGAACCTCCGTCTAATGGGTATACGGATTGTCCACTTGCTACAGGCAGTGAACTTGGCAGCTCCAATGAAGACAAAGTTCTCTATCGGATATTATGATAAAATGTATTAGCCAATAAGAGAATTAAAAAAAAATCATCACTGCACCCAACATGAGATGATCTGATATGATTACCTGCAAGGGACTCTGAAAATCATTCACAATGAACACATTTTGATCTTCTGACGACCTATAAAAAGCTAGTATCATGTAAGACTATGAATTCTGAATATTTTCTTTGTGACATAACTATGTAACGAGCCACCCAGTTCCATACGATAATAAACTCGGGTGAACCAAAAGTTTTCATGTTAGACCTCTCTAATGAGTAAGTAACAAGTGCTATAAAAGCCTGTCAATACATTGACACTGTGCATTCCTAAGCTACTTTCATACAGTAACCGAAACAGACTATAAAGACAGGTTATAAATAAGAATATCAATACAGAACAAAAAACTATCTCATATCAGACACAAACCTTGCAAGAAAAACATGCTGCTTCACCATGGCCAGAAACTCCCTGACTCCTCCATTGTAGAAGTACAGAGGTGGAAATGCAAGTCCTGCAGGTCATTTTAAACCATTAAGTCTGAATCATTCGACTTGTCGAGAAGGAAAAGGGAAACCCCCTCCCGTATAGTAATTCATTATATATATCTCACAAAAAGCAACAGCCAAAAGTTTTGCTTACCAGAAGACAGGACAACAATTACATACTGCCATCCGAGAGCAGGAGTGTGTCTCCTAATGGACCTCACTTCAGTAAACGGAACCGCGGTGATGGTATAAAGACTCCTGTCTAGAAAAGATATAGAAACTAAGAACAAAGGTAAAGCATTAATCTTCAATACTAACATATACTAATTCAGTTCAAGGAATCCTAAATACCTTTCTCTGATAGCTTTGCATTTGATGTTTGTCCCTTGTACGGAATCCACGACTAGCCATCATATATCAAAAAATGGAAACAAGTAAGTGAATGAATACAAAACTAATACAAACAAACAATCAATTTCAGTGATTGATTACCAGAAAGAGAACAGAGTCTTGCTTAGTCAACTTCAATCTACCACTAATCCTCTCAGATGCGAACTGTGTAGGATGAATTGCAACGTTATCTTTCAAATAAATCAATACAGCGTCTTCGTGTTCACTTTGTAAACTTCTCTTTCCGCTATCGCTACGCATCATACTAGCCGATCCCTAACAAAATCAAGAGCCATAGCAACACAATCAAACGATCAAGTCAAATAGATAATGGATTCAAATTCGCATTGGCGAAGATTTATTATCGGAAAATTACGATCGAATTGTTGAATCAAAATTGAGAAAGCACGAGAAGAAGGACAAAGTCAGAATAACAAACTTGTTGTTGAGAAGCGGCGTAATCGGCGTCGTCAGAGAGATCTTGTAGCTCCGTTGCTTCCATACTCATGGTGATTTCAGGAGAAGAGAGAGGTGATGAGAGAGATCAGATTACCCTGGAGACGAAGTAAGTAATTAGAGAGGAAGCTTACGCGTCGTTGAGAATATTCGATTACGTGTGTGTATCTTCATTAATTTTGCAGTTAAAAAGGTTTTAATTACAGGTCGGCGTTGTAACCGAACCGAACCGAACCAAGTTGTAATCGAATCGAATTTAGTCAACTTTATAATAATCCGAATAATACGAAATAAGTTTCTTTACTATAGTAGTAAAATGCGAATTTGGTGTAACAGAACCACATTAACCAGAATTTATCAGAAATGCATATTTTTAGTTGAGTAACATACTAATCAAACAGAGCAAATTAATATTTCCTTTTAGTTAAAACCAAAGCAAATTGATCTGTAACTTTAAACAATTAGTTTATGCTGCGGCTTTTTAGTAACTTTTCTGGGCTCTGATCACTCACATAGTCACATTCATATATTTCAGTCATAACTTTTGCTATTTTGTTTTGTTAGTAACTTGTCAAAACTACAAATCAAGCTGAAATCTGTTTTGAAAATGCATGGAAACAACTTGTGTAAATTAAACCACCTGTAGTTGTATACTTGAGATCCTTTTTAAGTCGCACAAGTTTAGAACGAGAACTAGAAGCTTCATGTCAAGCAATACCTCATTTACCTTTGAAGAGTGTCATCTGATGAAACAATATGAACAAATAAGGATTGGACATGTGGAAGTTGGTGATACTCCTCTTGCCTATTCGGTGGAAGAAGAGGCCACGTGGAGCCATTAAATAGAAGTGGAGTGATTCGCTGTCGATGACTTGGGAAAATCCTAGAAAATGGCCCATCAGGCCATCACCTCTCCTTACCTCAAATTCTAATAAACTCACTTTTTGTATTTGTTTATATGCTTGCTTTTGCGAAATGTTTTTCTTATTATAAACATTAACAATATTATTGTAATTGACTCAACATATAAAAAAAACAAAATGGTATAGTTTTTATATAATTTGTTTGTAAAAGAAAATAAAAATGTGGCCTCTCTCCATTTAGCTCTTCTCTCTGCAAAGCTTTACCACACAATAGTCTCCTTGTGTTTCTCTTTATATTTGTCTCTATAACTCTCTTTCGTTAAAGTTTCATAAAACCTCAACGAACTCCTTCCATGGCAGCAGGACTATCAACAATCGCCGTAACACTCAAACCACTCAACCGCTCTTCTTTCTCCGCAAACCACCCTATATCCACCGCAGTTTTCCCTCCATCTCTAAGATTCAACGGCTTCCGACGTCGAAAGATTCTCACCGTTTGTTTCGTCGTGGAAGAACGGAAACAAAGCTCTCCCATGGACGATGACAACAAACCAGAAAGCACGACAAGCTCTTCTGAGATCTTGATGACGTCGCGGCTTCTCAAGAAAGCGGAGAAGAAGAAATCAGAGAGGTTCACTTATTTAATAGCAGCTGTGATGTCGAGCTTTGGTATCACTTCTATGGCTATAATGGCTGTTTATTACCGATTTTCTTGGCAAATGAAGGTAAATTATAATAAATAAATAAATAACGAAAATTCAATACTATTTGTCCTAATTTCCAAAAGTGAAAAATTTGATTTTTTTTAGGGAGGTGAAGTGTCTGTGTTAGAGATGTTTGGTACATTTGCTCTTTCCGTTGGTGCTGCCGTAAGTTTCATTCCTACATTATATTCCCATTTTGGGGTGGGAAAATCCAAACCAAACCGAAATATGTCAATCTAATTCCGAACCAAATTTTATTTATAACTCAAACTAAATAAAATTCTATGCAAACAAACAGAATTAAACCACAAATTCATAAGAAATTTTATTTTTAACTAGACTTATCAAAATACATTTGTTTTCAGCCTATTTTCTAACATCCGAAAAAAACGAAGTTCAATAACCAGAACAAGTTAAACCGTAAAAAGCCAATGTCCATGCTTATTCCGATTCATTTATATTTTCGTATATTTGAATTTTAGGTTGGGATGGAGTTTTGGGCAAGATGGGCTCATAGAGCTCTTTGGCATGATTCTTTATGGAACATGCATGAGGTATTTCATTTTTTCTCATTATTCTGGTTTTTCTTTTCCGGTTTACTGCTAACAAATTAAGAATATTCATAGCCGGTTATTGGTTTGTGGCAGTCACATCACAAACCAAGAGAAGGAGCGTTTGAGTTAAACGATGTGTTTGCTATAACAAACGCGGTTCCTGCGATTGGTCTACTCTATTATGGATTCTTGAATAAAGGACTTGTTCCTGGTCTCTGCTTCGGTGCCGTAAGTCTTTTTTCTCTCTTTCGACAATATCCGAAACTTATAAAGAAAAGATCAAAAGTCTTTTGTTTTTCTATAAAGAGAGAAGCAATAGTAAATTGGTATTTGACTTCTTTAAATAAAGTCACGGAAACCGAAAGTATGAAAATTTTTTGTGGTTTTTTTTTTTCTTTTCACCGTCCCACAAAGAGTGTGAACGTGTGAGTTGGGTGAGACCTATCATCTAGTACCCGTCCAAACATGAAAGATTGGGTGTACTTAGACTAATGAAACCACTATACGAGTACTATCTGTTTCTTGTTTTTTGTGCTGACTGGTTTGTAATATCACCAGGGACTGGGAATAACGATGTTTGGAATGGCTTACATGTTCGTTCACGATGGACTTGTGCACAAGAGATTCCCTGTAGGTCCCATTGCCAACGTTCCTTACCTTCGAAAGGTCGCCGCCGCTCACCAGGTTTTAATACCATCGTTAACCAACGCTCTTAACGTTCTTCATTCCATATAGTTATTATTGATTTACAAAATTTTGCTAACGATTATGGCTTTATCTTTTTAGCTACACCACACAGACAAATTCAAAGGTGTACCATATGGGCTGTTTCTTGGACCAAAGGCAAGAATATATAACCCTTTTCAAAAATAAACATATGAGATATCAATTGATAATTTGCATGTTATTTTTGTTTAACACGTGAATTGATTTTTATTTTTTGTTTGCATATGGTTTGGATTGGATTTTGAGAATGGTGCAGGAAGTAGAAGAAGTGGGAGGAAAAGAAGAGTTGGAGAAAGAGATAAGCCGGAGAATCAAATTATACAACAAGGGTTCTTCTACCTCTTAATTGCTACAAACCCAATTTTACTTCTTTGATGTTTTTGTAATACATTTTGGGACTAGTCTTTCTTTTAGTATATATAAAAAATGACGTAGAAGAAAGAGTCAGGCTAATAAAGATTTAGAAAAACATAAAGAAACAATATATTCGGGTTTTGTTGAAAAACAAAGAAAAGGAAGTGTTTCGTTGGAAACAAAACGAAAGAAAGAATTAAGCTCTCCATTAGAAGGACAAATTAATGGATCATTTGGCATTCTCTTAAAAAAATAGCTAATTTGCTAATTGATCATATTGCCAAATAACACTTTTTAAAAAAGTGTCACATAAATGTGCAAAGATAACTTCAATCTTCAACAGAAAATTTGCCAGGTTGAGTTAACTTCTTTTCGAGTTGCTCCACTTTGTTGAATCTAAAACCTCTGATTCTTATTTCTTCTGGAACCGATGTGTCCTTGTAATCTACACTCTCCATGGTCCAACCATTGTTCTTTATCAAACCTCCAAGTTTTACCTGTTTTCACAATGTTAATATGATGATAATCAAAGAGATAACAATGGAATATGATAGCTTTCAAATACACATCACATACCTCTGCATCATCAATGGAATCTACAATAAGAGCACCGTCCAAGGAGAGATCTTTGATAAATACATTACGACCCTTGATTGCCATTGTGGATCTCTGAGAGACCTCGCAGTTCCCGCTGACTTTCTTTTTGATATCAGAGAAGATCATTCCCCATTTGGGTTTCCATGTGATACGAGACCATACTTCAACCTCTTGGCCATTCAAGACTTGCTTCACAGGCTCTTCCACTTTGACACCAGCCTAAAGAATTCGTAAAACCATAGAAAATAGATGTCGCTTAGATAATCATGGAAAGAATTGTCTGATTCGAACCGATTTATTTAGAATCAAGTTTCTCTGGAGAGTACTAATTACCTTTTGAAGAATGAGGCTGTTAGCACGATAAATCGCCATTTCTCCAGAAGTAGCACTATGATATGGGTTTCCCTTTGGTACCTTCAGTGGATAGGGGAAAACGTATTATATTAGTCAGAAAGGAAGCACCATCATTCATATTTGGTATTCCTCTCAAATTCAGGTTACAGTTTAAGACATGAACCTTCTTGATCAGTTATTGTCTCTGTTTATTAAGTATTTTACCTTAGCAGCATCTTCAGGGTTATTCTTTACGGGTGCATAAGCAAGCCATATATCCATCACCTACATGAAGAATTACTGTCACAACAAGCATGCATAAGGAAAGTACTGTTATATTCTACAGATAACAATTACCGTGAATCCAACTCGTGCCGTAGGAGGCAATGTCTTTGGATAATCTTGCATCATACACTCTAGACGAGTCGAAGATTTAAATGCTGTTTTGGTGCTATCCTTGTATCTATCATATAATCCAGAAAGTAGATGTCAAAGTCAGAGCATCTACTTTGAGAAACACTGAAGATTCAAGGGAGGAGAAAAGAAGAATTACTTTGGATTAACAAACTCTTTAATGGCCCCTCCAGTTTTTTGCAACTCGTCTTTGTAGGGACCAAGTTCCAGAATCAACTGCATTGAAAAATATTTAGAGTCTTGAAATTTTCCTGATCAGAGACAAATCTTGTCTCGTCGAGTAGAAGAACACTCACTTGATTAATATTTCCCGGGAATGGGGAGAAGCCCGTCTCACAATTAACATCCCCATCAGGGAATCCAGATGCTCTAAGTAGAGGATCAAGTTGATTGTACTCCACATTGATTACCATAGATCTCCCTGGAAACCATTTAAATCCATCCACTCGATTATCAAACGGAAAATATGAAAAGTGTCACTGAGCAAGTGTGGATTTCTACTATTCACTAAAGTTACCATCAACGTGAGTAAGTTTACTAATTCCTCCAATAGCTTCCTTCGCCTTGCGAGGAACAGCGAGAGAGTTAACATGATACTGTTTGGTAGCACTCACACCCAAAGAAGCTGGAATTGCCTGAACCAATGAAGTCATTAAAGAATTGTGAATTTCCATCAAAAATTGTATGAATACTTTAAGACACAAGAGTTGAGTCGCTGCTACTAACATTGAAGAGAAGTCCATTTGTATCTTGGAAAAACAAAACCCATTTTAAACCAGCCTCAAGCCTGAAATTGCAACAAAAAAAAAATTGTTATAGTCAACAGACTTATAAAACTAAAAGATATATATGATAGATGAACTACCATTTATGAAGAAGGCCACTGGAATAAAGAAGCGAATGTACATCACCATGTCCATGAGGTTTTGTCTATGAGTAGCAAAGAAAACGACAGGTCAGCCTGCAAATATTTGTACTAGCTTTGAAAACGTTAACATGAACACAAGTACCTGGATACTGTATTTGTTGTGAGGGTCTAATGCAAGTCTGGCATCGTTATCATCAAGACATGCAACTTTTTCCTAGAAAAAAGGTAGCCAATAGTGCATTATTTCTCAAAACATTTTACGTTTTCATAAAATCTGTCTAGGAAACTCAATAGATGATCCTTTACCTGTTTTAGAAGATGTACTTGAGTAGGTTTCATTCCAAAATAAGAGTTTAACTCTAACAGGTCCAGTGTACGTGAATGAGTATCATCAGATGTCATAATAATGAAAGGAATGTCTCTCTCACTTCCATCTGCAGAAATATACAATCACTGAGGAATGTGAAAAAGTACTTATTCACTTACGTTGATTTAAAAAATTAGAAACATACCAGAATCGATCTTGTTGCTAGCTTCTTGAAGAGCCAATATAGATTCAATGTAATGCTGCAAGAAGCATGTCCCTGTAGTTGTCTCCCTTGGAAGTGCCACCTAAGAAATAGATTCATAACTGGGTCAAATCTGTTTGTAGGTCTATCTATTCTATCTACGGGTAAGTGATTAAGTAAATGAAACATTGTTCACTATGTACCTTGATTCCATTGTAACCAAGACGCTCGCCAAGACCACCAGCAACCAGAACAAAAGCAGCATTCCTAGCTTCGACGACACCTCTTTTTTCCATTTCGATGAAGTTGTCAGTACCAAAAGTGAGATTTTCTCCTGAAGGGACCTGCAAGAACCACAAGAACCTTTTGTTAAAAACCAACAGAGACAACATAAAACAATGAACTTTTGAATTCATACCAACAAAAAAAGAAGATTTGATGATACTTACAGAAGGAGAGAAACCATCATATGGGTTTTTCCCTACTTTCGAATCAGCGAGAAGCTCTTTCGCAGTCTTAATGTATGCTGCTAAACCTCCAGGATAGCTTGAATTTAAGCGAGCAATCTAATAAACATTTTCATTCCAAAACGATGTCTTAAGTCCTGTTTCTACGTTCATTCATCAAAACACTGAGATGTAAGAAAAAAAACATAAAGAAAAAACCTGATCGAAAAAAGCTAGCTTCTCTTTATCATCAACACCGAGTTCAGGCCATTGTTGGAAGAGATGACTCTGACCATTTTCTAATAAGATCTTCGCCAGTTCGATCTGCCACGAAAACCAGATCACGAAATGGAAGACAATTATAAGAAAAGAATGGATCACTAGTCCAGACACAAACATATAACAGAGTGCAGAAGTATAGAAACCTGATCAGGAGACAAAAGTCCGAGGTTACTGTGAAGAGCTGGGACGGATGAGAAGAAATTGGAATCAACCGTAGAAGCCATGAAGAGGCTCTTAACAAAGGAATGATGGAAGAGAACACGAGCAAATTGCAAGCTGGTGGCGATGAGTTTCAAAAGGTATGATTCAAAAAAACAATATTTCAGAACATGGTATGAAACAGAACATGAGCAAGATTAAACTAAATTCGGTTAAGAAATCCAAAAAAAAATCTGAAACTTTCGTGGCGATCAAGGGAAACACGAACAAAGAGAATTTCGATTAATTCGGTTGTGTAATCCATAACCAAAATTCTCGGATGCAAAAATAACAAATCTCGCTTTTTGATATCCTCTCGCGGCGAGGTATGAGCATAATGCGACGAGAAGAGATGAAAATTGAGAAGATCGGTTTACCTGTAGCTTCTTCGACGACTGGGGAATTGTAGAGAAAAATTGATAGAAATGAGAGAGAAGAGGAAAAGACGGGTTTGTGTCGGTGAAAATTGAAGAAGACCGAACCAAAATTATGTGTTTTGTTTGCTTTGTTTATAAACAAAAAAAATCAATTCAGAATTTGAGATTTGGGAGATCGATCGAGACGACAGAGAGAGAGTTTGAGATAAAGCTGGAAAGTGAATCAACGAAAATGCGTTACGAAGATTCGTCTGGTGGAAACGAATCAAAATCTAACTAACTTTTTAAGCAATGTATTTACGAATAATAATCACAATTTTAATAATTTTCTGATAACACATGGCCCACCTAACATATTATTACCGTGGAGAAGATATATTAGAGAAGAGCGCTGCGGAACTGGAGCTCGATGAAAGCCCATCCACATTTTCTATCAAAATCTAAAAGATTTAGCCCAGAAAAGGCCCACGAGGTTTTCTATTTTTGACAGTTCATTCATACACTTGTTGCTTTCTCTAAGATCCAATCTCAGCCGTTCATTATCAAATATTAATGGCAATACTTGTCGAATCTAACGGCTGAAAAATATATGTGGATCCAATACATATATCATTGACTAATCAAGTTTTAGGTCCCTAAATCCCAATCGAAAACCTCCACTCAACACATCATCCACCACGTGTTACTTTCTAATTGGATTAAATATAACATAATTGCTCCGCTCCAGTGTCTCTTCTTTCTCAAAATCTTCTTTCTCAAAATCTTCTTTCTCTCGTCTCTGCGTTTATTCTCTCTGGATCGAAGTAGTAACTTTACGTCCGCGATTTGGTCTCTCTCTCTCTCTCTCTTTCTATCCGATAAATCTCAGGAGAAGTTAGTCGAGGTAGTCTGCTTCTATGCCATTTTGCCGAGGTTAGGATCCAATTCCTTTTCATAATTGCTTCGATTCAATCTTCTTCAATTTCCATAGATCAATCCAATTTGAGTCGATTTTGTAATACTTTATGATTGCCTTAGGTTTTGATCTCTGAATCGACCTACTCGTTTCGTGTTTGCTTTGATTTGATTTTGGTGTATGCATTAGTTTCTGAATGATAATTATAGGTTGATTCATCCGATCGCAGTTTGTCCCGGATTTAGTGTGCGCAGTATGAATTTCGTTAAATTTGGCTTATGATTTGTTTCAAATTGACTTTTTATGTCCATGTTTCGTGGATTACTTTGTGTAGTTTGTGGCTAGCTTTCCGAATTTGGGTTTCAATGTTGATCGAGAGTATGTACATTCAACTTTGGTTGATTTATCTTGGTTTGTTGACCAGTGTTAGTTCTTTTGAATCACTGTATCTTCTAGGTCCCTTGTGCAATTGTGTTTATAGGTTGGTAACCTGAGTGAGTAATTAAGTAATCAGCTGGGTAACATCTGGTTGTGAAAAAGCTTTCTTGTTTAATGTTTTTGCATATAGCCATATAGAAAATAGAACTGTGTGGTCGTGCAGCTTTCATTAGGTTAAGAAAGCAGATGGGTTGGTTTGGTTTGGTATATTATTTTTGAGATCCCTGTTAACGCAAGTCTAATCTAGTATTGTTTTCTTTTGTAGAAAATGGGAGAAGTTAAGGGATGTTGGAAATTAGGACGAATGCTTTCAAAGGATAACTCTGCAAACTCCTACAACGTCTCCCTTCTCTTATCTCCTGTTGTTTCTGTTTGGGATTGTATTGTCCGTAAAATGAGGTATACCTACATACCTGAGTGGGTGTAGTAGTCATTGAGATCATCGCGCCTTGGTGTAGTGAGTTTGGTAGAATCAAAGTAAAAGGAAACAACCAACTAAAAGAAGAAGCCAGTTAACAAAAGCAAGGCAAACAAAGACTTGTAGCAATCATGGATAGCAGTAGCTCGATGTGCAAACAAGCTCAGCCAATTGTTAGAAAAGCCAGGAAGAAAAAAGTAAAAGGTGTAGTGGACCCAATTAAACAAGCTGAGAAGAAAAATAGACGTCTTGAGAAAGCTATTGCTACTTCTGCAGCAATTCGGGCTGAGCTAGAGAAGAAGAAGCAAATGAAGAAGGAAGGACAGCTAGAGGCAGCAGATGAAGAAGATTCAGCAGATGCTGCAAAGAAGAAGCAGGAGAGAGACGAACTGGAGCGTATCAAACAAGCAGAGAATAAAAAGAATCGGCTGGAGAAATCCATCGCTACTTCTGCAGCCATCATGGCTGAGCTAGAGAAGAAGAAGCTTAGAAAACTTGAGGAACAAAAGAGATTGGCTGAGGAAGGTGCTGCCATTGCTGAGAAGAAAAAGAGACGTCTTGAGAAAGCTATTGCTACTACTGCAGCGATCCGCGCTGAGCTAGAGAAGAAGAAGCAAATGAAGAAGGAAGGACAGCTAGACGCAGCAGTTGAAGAAGATTCAGCATATGCTGCAAAGAAGAAGCAGGAGAGAGAGGAACTGGAGCGTATCAAACAAGCAGAGAGGAAAAAGAGACGTATTGAGAAATCCATCGCTACTTCTGCAGCCATCAGGGCTGAGCTAGAGAAGAAGAAGCTTAGAAAACTTGAGGAACAAAGGCGATTGGATGAGGAAGGTGCCGCCATAGCAGAGGCTGTTGCTCTGCACGTCTTACTTGGCGAAGATTGTGATGACTCATACCGAAACACGCTAAACCAAGAAACAGGTTTCAAGCCATGGGACTATACTACCAAAATCAATCTTTTTAGTGGTGGAATAAACAGATTCTTTCCTCACCAACGGTGCTCAAGCTACGCGGTTCATGATAACAACAGAACAAGAGACAGTAACTGGTCGTCAGTCTCATATGAGCCTTTCGCAAGGGGATGGGATAACAACAACAACAACATGGGAATATCAGCTGATTTGTTTGATACTCAAGCTGTGTCGTCACTACAGATCTCTGAGAATACTGACGTTGACGCAATTGTCTTCAATGGGATGTTCAGAAGATGACGACTGTATCATAATTCCCAAGCATTTGTAACTTATTAAAAGTTTGTGTGCTGTTTTTTATTTTACACAACCAAAACAACTTTTTCGTCTCTTACACTGTGCAAATCCTTCATCTCTCTTTAGCTTTTTAGTGAAGTGAGACTCATACGATCTGTGTTTTTGTTTCCTTTGTGGTTGTACTTAATTTAATCCTTCTCAATTCACTGGCATTTTCAATACTACTAGGCTACTAGCAATAGCTTCAAACTTCAAAGTAAAAATTCGGACGTTGCGAGAATCATTTAACTAAAATGAAACGACGTGGTCTCTGACTTGGTGAGTGACTAATTTTTGACGTTCCAATCACCGGTTCGGTTTTATGTTAAACCGGATAGACATTTACTAGTTACTAGTTAGTAGTTACAGCCATAAATTCTGATTCTGGTGCTCCTGCTTTTTTTTATTGAAGTCTGCGTGCTTTAGCTTTGTAAGTTGCTTTCCATTGATACTCTCTAAATCTTTACAACATTCTTCATCTGTTATTAGTTCCTAAGTATATGAACTCTCTGCTTCTTCTCTCCAGCGTTGTTCAGTTGTGTGTCGAGATGTGCTCGAAGTAGGTGACTAGGTTGACTAACTAGTGATTAGGGTTTTCTGTTCAATTTTGGCTTGTTTCTGGTGTTTTTCTTAATTGAGCTGTTTTGAACTATTGATTATTGTGAGTTCATCACACTTGGAACAGACAATAAATTTGACTACAGATCCTGTTCAATAGAGAGAGCTAACTGCAATTCTCGTGGAGAAGCCTCTGTTTTTTTAATAGTGATTAGGAAATATTGAGTTACTGTAGTATTGTTAGATTGGTTTATGCATTTCTTTTGTAGCTTTTGATGAACAATTGGTCATATGCCATTATTTTCGGTTTTATGGTCCTTATGTGATACATTACTATTAAGTGTTTATTTTGTACTCTTACTGAAATCTTGAGAGCTGTTATTTTCAGGTGGATGCAGAATTGCAGACTATACATTCTTTTTTAAGTTCTTGAGCTTGGAACAATACTTTTCTCACTCTAGTTGTTTCTGCAATCAAATGGTAACACCAATCTCTAATGCAATTTTTGTTCATGTCAGTTCAAACTCTTTCAAGTTGATTTTTGTCTAGCTTTTTCTATTGAGGATCAAACTTGTAAACACGCGATTGAAACCAACTGTAGAATGACAGATCTTGTTTGTTATTCTGTCTTTATGTTACTTTGTGTCATCTTCTAAATACTTTTACATATACCTTGCAGGATACTGGTGGGTTTGTAGATGAAGAAAGCGATGGATCTCAAGCTTCTGCACAGTCATCAAGCTCCCAGGCAGTTAGCCATTCAGATGAAGCAATGTCTCGTCCATCAGGTGTTAAGGCGGCAAAGGCCGCGAAAGCTAAAAGGACTCTGTCAGTGATTAAGAGCATGTGGGAGATTAAGCAGAAGGAATTTGAATTGAACGAGAAGCTTAGCAAGAAGACGTTGTTGGAGACTCTACTTCGAAAAACAGCGCCGCTTAGTGATCTTGAAATGGCTTTAAAGAACAAACTTATCACTGACATATTGTCAAATGCTTGAATGGTGTCTTTTATGTCTTGAAAGTTAGTCTTTTTTGTTTCGGTTAACGCTTCTTCACTTGTTTTTGTTCAGTTAGGTTATGAATCTTAAGTTGTTTGTGTTCTGTTCTAAATTGGTTTGGTTGTGCTCTGTTCTAATTGGTTTGTGTTAGTGTTCAAATGGATTGGTTTGTGTTCTGTTCTAAATGAATTTAAATTCGATTTCAGAGTTTAAAAGGATGAAGTCCATGTCGAGATGCAAGAGTTCAAGGAAGCATAAATAGCAAGTACATGCAAGTGTTGTTCTGTTTTGTGTAGAAGTATATAGGCTATGGTCGTGTGAAGATTCACTTGAGTTTGTGTGTCAAATTTTGTGAGTGTATCAAGTTTTGAGAGTGTAGAGTCTGTGTCAAGTTTTGAGAGTCAAATGTATCCCAAACACTTTCACATTTTTTTCAAATGTTTATATTTTCATAGAGGTTGTTAAAATTTAAAAGGTAAAAACCCTTCAGATGTATCCCAAACTTTTGATTTTGTATTATTTCAATTGGTAAATATGGAGATGCTTTTATTTGGTTAAAATGAAGCGACGTCGTTTAATAAAGTCAGCTGGCTTTATAACTTGATGAATGACAATTGACTAATTTTGTCCGAATCACCGGTTCGGTTTTCTCGTTTAACCGGATAGTCCTTTACTGGTTACAGCCATAAATTCCGATTCTGCTGCTCCTGCTTTTTTTTTTTTATTGAAGTCTGCGTCTGTGAGATCACGCTTTAGCTTTGTAAGTTGCTTTCCATGGATACTCTCTAAATCTTTACAACATTTTTCATCTGTTATTAGTTCCCAAGTTGCATATGAACTCTCTGCTTCTTCTCTCCATCGTTGTTCAGTTGTAATCGAAGTAGGTGCCTAGGTTGACTAGCTAGTAATTACCACCACTCAACGAAATCCATGAGGTTTTGGCGATGAATTTAGGGATTTCTGTCCAATTTTGAATTGTTTCTGGTGTTTCTCTTAATTGATTATTGTAAGATTAAGATTCATGTCGGGGAATAGTTACTCTAAGTTCATCAATCACACTTAGAACAGACAATAAATTTGACCACAGATCTTGTTCAATAGATAGAGAGCTTAAGGTTTATCTTCTTTTGTGCTTACTAAACAACTGCAATTCTCATGGAGAAGCCTCTGTTTTTTTTTATAGTGTTTAAGCAAATATAGAGAGTAGTAACTAACTGGAGTATTGTTAGATTGATTTATGCCTTTCTTTTGTGGCTTTTGATCAAAGATTGGTCATGTCTCGTGTGCCATTATTTTCGGTTTATGGTCCTTATGTGAAAGTGTTTATTTTAAATTCTTTCTCATCTAAAGTGTTGAAGAATAGTTTGATTGTTGTATTGGCCTTAAAGCATTTGTACTCTTACTGAATTCTTGAGAGCTGTTATTTTCAGGTGGATGCAGAATTGCAGACTATACATTCTTTTTTAAGTTCTTGAGCTTGGAACAATACCTTTTTCACTCTAGTTGTTTCTTCAACTAAATGGTAACTACAATCTCTAAAGAATTTCTTCAAGTTGAATTTTTGTCTAGCTTGTTCAAACTTGTAAACACGCGATTCAAAACTCATTTTACAATGACAGATCTTGTTTACTACTCTTTCTTTATACTAATTTGTGTCATCTTCTAAATATTTTTGTATATATACTTCAGGATACTGGTGGGTTTGTAGATGAAAAAGGTGAGAACAGATTATATGTTGGAAACCTGGATCTTAGAATAAACGAGTAAGTGAATCACAGCTTGTTATATTACCTCCACACCATAGATCAAAACTTTGCTCAATACCTTATAAGTTTCTCTTCGTCACAGGGCTTCGTTGATAAAAATGTTTTCTCCATATGGGAAGATCATATCAGAAGACTTCCTTTGGCACACACGCGGGCCAAAGAAAGGAGAACCTCGGGGTTATGCTTTCATTCAATACAGCCTTAAAGAGGTAACTAACAATCTGGCTCTCTTGGTTTTGCATTTGTACTTGGATGAAATTGTTTCAAGAAATGAAAAATGTTTTGATTTTGATTGAGCAATCTCCTGATTTCTACATCTAAAGTGAGCATACAGGAAGCTGAATTGGCGAAAGAGAAGATGCATGGGAGATTAGCTTGTGGTAGGCCTTTAGTGGTGCGTCTAGCTAGTGAGAAGCATCTAGAAGATTCCTCTCATGATCACTCCAAAAGATCATTACCAGAAGGAAACAGAACCAGATTTGTAAACGGGAGCAGCTCAGGACAAATGAGCCGAGACGAAAAAGTAACTGCCATTAAGAACAAACTCAAAGCTTTGGAAGAAGATGAGAAACGTGATCCCAAGAAACAGAAAATTTAAGAAAACGGTTTTCAAACACACAACTTTGGGTCTATGTGACTCTGTGACTCTGACCATTTTTCAGTTTTGGTTTGATTTGATTTGGTTTACCGGTTTAATCGAAACCAATTTTGATTTAATATTTCGGTTTGGCTCAGTGTTATATATAAAATTTGTAATGGAAAGCAAAAGTTGACGCACTAATAGGCACACTGAGTCAATTCCACTAATCACTTCCCTTTTCCACCTTTTCCTCGTCGTGAAGCAGACGCGACAAATGGCGACGAGCTTGCCATTACTCAATGTGATCGGAAACTCGTTACCGTCGTCGTCGAGACTATTTCGTCGGCGTTCGTACATTGTTTCACGCCAAGATCTACCTGAATTCTCAGCTAAATCAACCTCTTCAAGGCTTAGCTTCTCTCCTGCTTCGTTGTCGCAATTTCGTAACGGAACCGACAGGTTTCTGTCGCCGGAATCATCATCTCCGATCCGATCGGTTACTGTGAGTTCGTTGAGTACGCCTCTCATTTCTCCCAACGATGAATGGGGAACTTGGACTGCTCTCTTCGCTACTGGTGCTCTCGGTCTCTGGTACGATCATCACTCTTTATAGAACTTCGATCGTTACTTTATCTGATCGGAGATTTGAATTTTACGTTGTGTTGATTCTTAAGTGAAGTTGATTTTGTGTGATACCAATTGTGAAGTTTGAAATCGGAAATGGTGTGGGATTGATTGTATAGGTCGGAGAAGACAAAGGTCGGAGCCGCTATGAGTGGTGCGTTAGTCAGCACTCTAGTTGGTCTTGCAGCTAGTAATCTAGGGATCATTTCTTCTCAAGCTCCTGCTTTTGCTGTTGTGTTGAATTTTCTGCTTCCATTAGCTGTTCCTCTGTTGTTGTTTAGAGCTGATTTGCGTCGTGTGGTTCAGTCCACTGGAAAGCTTCTCTTGGCCTTTTTGATTGGATCAGGTATAAGGATCATAACATTCACACTATTCCTATGGTTATGCTCTTGATATTTCTGACTTTGAATTATCAGAAAAACCTGAGCCTTTGCTATTTCATAACAGTTGCCACAACGGTGGGTACAGCTCTGGCATACTATTTAGTGCCAATGAAGTCACTTGGCCCTGATAGTTGGAAGATTGCAGCTGCTCTCATGGGAAGACATATCGGTGGAGGTAACAAAAAATTCATGTCTTTGAACATCTGCATCTGTATCTTCCATTTTCTTGACGCGCCAATATTGTTCACTTATTTCTATAGTGGTGTATAAGTTGCATTGTGATTATTTTTTTTCCAGCCGTCAACTACGTAGCTATATCAAATGCTCTTGGAGTTACACCATCGGTTTTAGCTGCTGGACTGGCTGCTGATAATGTTATATGCGCTGTATATTTCACGACATTGTTTGCTTTGGGCTCCAAAATACCTGCAGAAGCTGTACCGCCACCGACTACTAGTAAGTCTGAATGTTGCTGTGATGTCTGGTTTCGTTTGATTTGGCTTCCTTTGGAATTGATCATTGAGGTTGTGTAAATATTCAGTTAGAAAGTCATTTCTATTGGATTAGATATCCAGAGGAAAATGTTCTGTTCCATTCCTTTTTCATGTCGATTCTAGCCAGTTTCTGAACTCTGACTTAGGTATTACTCTCCTATGGCAGTTGTAGATGCAGAGACGAACGAAGCTTCTGAAACTAAAAATAAAATTCCTGTGCTACTGATAGCTACTGGAATTGCTGTGTCATTAGCTATCTGCAAGGCTGGGGCTTTGCTAACAAAGTACTTCGGAATTTCGGGTGGTAGCTTACCGGCTATAACAGCGGTTGTTGTTATTTTAGCAACTGTCTTTCCGTCCCAGTTTGGTCGTCTTGCTCCATCTGGAGAAGCCATGGCTCTAATTTTGATGCAGGTATGAGACAAGAAATTCAAGAACGATGCAACCTTCTTGATATTAATCAAGCTAGTTTTCTTTCAGGTGTTCTTCACAGTGGTGGGTGCAAGCGGAAACATATGGAGTGTGATCAACACGGCGCCGAGCATATTCTTGTTTGCATTGGTTCAAATTGGGACACATCTGGCTGTGATATTGGGCATAGGAAAGCTGCTAAACATCGAGCTAAGGTTACTGCTTCTAGCATCAAATGCTAATGTCGGAGGACCCACGACCGCAGCTGGAATGGCGACGGCAAAGGGATGGAACTCGTTGATAGTTCCCGGGATTCTGGCCGGAATATTTGGGATCGCCATTGCAACTTTCATAGGAATTGCATTTGGAGTTAAAGTTCTTAAGTTCATGTGAAGATGGTAGTATAACTAAACTATGGACCTGACTCTGCTCAGTGCTCACTCTCTCTCTCTCTCTATATATATATATATATATATATATATATATATATATATATATTGATTTATATTGTAAACCCCACAAAATTTCAAGTTGGCTTAATTTGCCAAAGGGTTCCTTACTGTGTTTTATTTTGAGGCTTTGTACCTTCGAATGAATTTGTTTCATACCACGTAGCTCATTACTATCTCTTTCTATTATTTTGGGCCTTACTTGCAGGTTATGACCTCTTCTCAGTGTAGACAGTGCCGCAAGTCTTTTTCCTTTCTTTTCGTAAATACTTTTCTACTCTCCAAAACCAAAGCAACAAAATATCTAAAAGCTGCTAAGAACCATATAGTAATGTAGGAAGTACGTATAAGTTTGTCCTTGTACCATCTCAAGATTGGTGCTATTTTTCTCATTTTTTATTGACAAAATTCATTTGAGCTACAAATATGGTAAGAAAAAAAGATATTGATTTCATTTTGTTGATTTTCTACAAATATAGAAATCATTTCCAGAAAAGGAAAACAGCATCAAATTAAGCCTAGAAAACCCTAAAAACTCTGTAGAAAGAAAATGAGAAAATTTAAAAGAAAACAAAAATACCAGCAGTCATAAACGTAACAGATGACGCCATGGCATTTTTCTTACCTCTTCCTAAAATAAAATTAGGATAACAAACATAACAAACAAATCTAAACTAACATAAGAGAGATTCTATTGGAAAGAACCCAAACAAGTCTCTTACGTTATCTGTTATCATGACTCTTTGTTGTTGTTGTCGTTGGCTACCACCACTGACTGTTGTTCTTCATTAAACTTGAACCGTCGAATAACATCACCTCCATCTTCTGTGGTCTCAGACCGTCGAGTCCTTCGCTGCTGAGTCATCTCAAACCTGTTCCCACCAGTGCTCTCTTCCGGATTGTCAAATCTTCTGTTCGGAATAAATGGTCTTAAGTTGTTGTTGTCAGAATTCGGTCTTCTCATGGAATTTCCGACATAAAATCTCTGTCCAGGCCGGAACTTCCTTTCTCTGAAGCTATTATAATTCTCTCCAGCACCATTATTCCTCCCTTCAAAGAACCTCGGCGACGACATTCTGTTTCTCGGAGGTGACATATAACCCATCTCCTGATCTGCAGGAAACCGTTTCTGGAAAGGCAGCCTCACTCTTTCCGTCATCCTCTCGTCTGCTCTAAACCCACCTGGAGGAGGAGGAGGTGATCTGTTACGGCCATTCCACAAGACTGGAGAACGGCTTCTGGATCTTGACTCTGATTGCGGGTGGTGCAATCTCCTGACAACCGGAGAGCCACCTCTCTCTCTCCTATTACCACTCATCCGGTTGTGCATCCGACCAGAAAATTGGTTTGTATCAGTGTATGGGCCCCTGAATTTACGATCCCCACCATCTGGGAATCTCTTAAACCGACCTCTGTATCCACCATTTGAGAATTGCCTACGAACATAACCCTCTGGTTCTGGTTCTGGTCCTGGTCCTTGTCCTGACCCTGACTCATCAAAGCCGTTCATCATACCTCGATCATCTGCCATTCTTTTATGCCATGGACGCCCGGAACCATAAGAACCATCTTTGTAATTAGGAGGGGAGAAGCGTCGTTTGGAATCCCAACCACTAAAATACCCTCTTTGAGGACTCCGATTACGCATACGCATCCCTGACCTGTCGTCTCTCCGAGCAAACCTATCTGGACCCGTGCTCACCTCTTCATAAGTATCAGGCCTGAATCATAAAGAACCATGACTCAGTTACTAACAAATTATTAATAAGCGTTTGACCAAAAAAAAAGGCTCAGGGAAAGCAAACTTGCCTTCTCCTCTGGATTGCATCATGTGAAGGCACCTCCTTGTATGGTTTTGAACCAAAACTCCTTGAAGGAGAAGAAGAGCCCTTCTTAGGATGTGAATCGCTCATGTTTACAACAGCTTGCTTCTCTATGTCACTTCCTTCATTAGCCTGCCCAACTCTCAGTGCATCACCAGATTCACACTTAACATGACTGAAATTCTCATCTGTCAAGATTCCCTTCTCAGAACCCATAGAGTAGAATCTCTCATCCTCTGGCTCAGAACCGTAATCCAACTGTTCAACCTCTTCATTTTCTTCCCAAGGGTATGGTTCCCTCAACTCTCCATCCTCAAACTGGGAGTCATAACCAGATTGGCAATCCTTGTCATTTGTAGCAGCTGCTTCATCATTAGGCTTAGATGGTGATGAAAATTTTGTATGTTCATCTGATGCAATTACCCCATCCATACTGTGTTTACTTCCATCAAAAGGTTCGCTCCCTTTAGGGGCAATAGACTCTGTGATTTCTCCCTCTTCATCTCTTCGAGACGCTTCATCTTCTACATCACAAGGAATATTTAAATCCCAGAGAAATTTAACATCTTTAAGGCCTTCATTGTTTTTTTCAGTTGGCTCATCGGCTGATAATTTCTCTGACACCGTTACAGCTCCACTATCAGGTGCTAAAGGTTCACTTTCACTTGCTTCTACATTATCCTTTGGTCTTTCTGTTGAGGATTCATTTGAAAGAGCAATGCAGGTTTTTTTAGGTGCTATAATCCCTCCAGAGGTTACTCTGCTGTGCTCTACACTCTGCTCATCAGCCAACTCATTGCACAAATTTGTTAGAGGATGTTTCTGAGGCGCTACAATATTGCTCTTTCCTTGGCCACTCTGATCACCGGAATCAACCGCAGTATGCGAGACATCAGCAGTTCCAGCTGATGAATCGTTACCTTCAACATGAGTTGATATGGTTGAGGTATCTTGTAGCTGAACAGCAAATTCTTCAGCAGGCAGACGGTCTACAGCTGGTGCAAAATCATTACTCACATCAGTACTGCAAGCAGCATCAGCAAGTATCTTGATACCAGAAAAGTCATGAACACTGTAATCAGGCTTTTCATCACGGACGTCTGAGACCAAATTAGGGTTTAATCTCGAAACAGGTAAAACATGGTTGATCTGTGCCTTATGTTCTGAGCCTTCACGTTGAGCAGATGACCTCTTTGATGATGATGGTGATGGTGATGGAGAGCTAACCACAAATATCCGTTTCTTAATCGGAACATGCTCTACTCTTTCAACGAAATGCTGACCTAGAACAGAAACGCCAAGCTGCAATAAATAGAAAGAATAAAAACTAAAATCAAGAGACCAGAAATTTCCTAACAAAATCAAGAAAGAAAGCACAAAAAGTAAAAGAGGAACCTTTGGACGCTTTGATTCTCCTGCTACTAGTGTGTGTGTTGAACTCTTGTCTTCTGACTCAATATCTGAAGCTGCAACTCGTTTAACTAGTTTCTTGCCACGCCTTGTTGAACTTCTGCTACCTTTAGCCACCGGTTTCCAAGGAAGCTCTGGAGGGATGATAGCACCTTTATTGCTTGTCATGCTTCAATGCACTCCCACAAAACTTGATTTTTGTTTTATGAACGCTTACCTCACCTGCAAGCAATAACCTTTCATTAGTAAACCATATTAAAAAAAAAACATAAGCAAGAGCTATTGCCTACTTCTAGTATACAATAATAGAGTCACTGCAGGCAAAAAAACTTCATAGCTAGACAGTCAAGTTAAAGACTCTATGAGCCTTTACCTTAAGACAGATTGCGCTATAAGTCTGAAAAAAACCTCCAGAGTTTTGACATTAAAAGCATACAAAACAAGTATTTATTCATGTTTCTAGTCCGATTAAATCTGACTTCAGATCACTGCCCTTGGCCAAATCGAAGATTCTGGAAAAACTTGAATGGCCGCGTGAAGCCAAGATCCATTAAACTTGCCCAAAATCAGAGTATCATCGTGTCCTAATTCTATCATATAGATGAGCCAAATCAGAAGGGTAAAGGCTAGACTCATGTCCACTAAGTTCCTGAGGAAGATGAGTTAAAAAGAAATCGTTCTCATGATTAAGAGATCTCCCAAGAAAATTGCAGAAACCTAAGGGATCTTCCATGGCGAAAAGAATATTCGAAGCGTATCGCAGCCTAAGGGATCTTCCATTGACGTCCATAAGCAAAACAGATCTCTCCTTGATTGAACCAATAAACAAAGAGCAGTAGTAATCAAAGAACTTAGGGTTTTCATATACCTGAGTCTCCACCTACTTTTTATATTTCTCCTTCCTCCTCACTCAAATACAGAAACACACCACCACCGAGATCCGATTCAACTCCTCCGCCGTAATTTCACTATCCACCGCTCGAATCGATTACGTATTTATCAAACGGCTCTTCTCGGATATCAAATCCAGCGTCTCTTAAAAGTCTGGGCGATTTAAAAAGCCACAAGAACGAGATCGATGAATATTAGATCGATGAATCTACGTCTCCTCGCCGGAGATATCTTAGACTAAGAAAATTCAAAAATAAATCGTCGGCGATGCTAGGTCTTCCTCTTCCGTCGTCGTCTTCTTCTTCATAGAGAAACGATTATTTTTTTATTAAAGCTTTTTTGGGATGAACATAAGAAGAGCTTGGTGGTGGTGACCTATTACCACGTATTTATCATCCTCTTTTATACCTAAATTGCCCTCGTTTGTATCCTAATATTTACGGTTTTACCCTCAATGACGGTATTCTTTTTCGTTCTTACCATTTTGCAAAATGAGGAAATTAAATAGTAAGACATATCTCTGTATCTCTAAAAAAAGTCAATGGTCAAGAAGAGCAGAGAGTGACATGGCTAGCTTCGTGTGAAAGTTAAAACTTTTGGTGGCGGACGTGGTGGTGTTTTTGTGTTATTTGTCCCCTATACTTTCTGTTTTATTTATGTTTTAACCCCTAATTTTTTTTTATTGTAAAATGATATTTTTAATGATCTTGATGGAGATTGAAAAAGAAACAACTTCATCAAATGTTAATGATTTGTGTGATTAAAAAAAGAAAAAGATTTGGATTGTATAAATAGCTATTTTTGGTTTGATATATAGAAAATAATAATCATCGTTATATTATAATTTCAAACGTAACGGTAAAATAAAAAAGATCAAATTTATTAATGATTAGATTAAAATTTTGCACGTGTGTATTTTGATCAATGTATAGTATATAATCAAAAAAAATGTCAACGTTTAAGAAAATTACACTTGAAATAATAACAATTCTTTTTTCCTGGCTCCCGCTCTTTGTAAATAAATTTTTACCAATTATAAATTTTCTAAAAACTGAAAGTATATTTTATGAAAAAAAATATTTAATAGCTTATATAAGAAAAAGTTTTGCTACTGAAAATATCATATGCTTAGAACTTATTTCCTGTGTGTAAATAATGATATAATACAATAAAGTCGACACAGAACTAGATACTTTAAAATTTCGAGATGTTCCGATTCGAATTACCTCGAGAAACAATTATCCGGATCTGAATTTGTTGATATTATAAATAACAAAAACTAATTACAATATAAATATATAATACAAAAATAAATATGAAGATGAACATCCAGAGATCTTAATCTTTAAATCAAAATACATGGTCTTTTTCAAGATTTATATAATCTATTTTGTATAGTTTTAGAAAATATTGTTCTCATATTATGTGACTTATATAAAAAAAATTAAATACAAAGATATACTTTCATAAATCTTATATAATATGGATATCTATATCCATGGATATTATAACATTTGGGTGAATCCATATGTTATTAAAAAAAATGTTTAAATAAGAATAATGAAAATTTTACCTTACTATTTGCTGTTTTTTTGTGATATTATCTCTTTCTCGAAAGTTCCGGTATCTAGAATATTTAGAAAAAATATATATTAAAACAAATCATCTATGTAATAGTTTTATATTAAATCATAAATCTTTTACATGATTATGTCGAGATAATAATCATGCGGAGACTAAAGAAGAGAAGAAGAGATTTCTTGAGACTATATTTCTTACCAACTCATAAGCACTAATACACCTATGTATGGCCACCCCCTCACTAGATTGATCACTTATATATATCTCAACATTACCAAGTTTTTGATTAGTCAAAGGAATCTAAGATTACCAATTTTCAAGAATTAAATTGCTATAATGAATATAAAAGTTTATCAAATGATTTCTAAACTTTCATAGGTTGAAATGTTATTCATGTTCAAACCTTAAAATTATGAATTAGAATTTGAATGGACTATGTTTTAATGACATGTTGCAATAAACTTACTGGTAAAAAGGTAAACAACTTTTTCTTACCAATTATGATTTCAAATGTATATCTAAATATTAATGGAGTAAACATATTTTATAGTCAAATAAGAATGTATCATATTTAAAAGTCTAATACTAATGTTACCATGATTTTGATAGATACAAAGATGATAAAAATTAATTATCAAGTACCAATTACATATGTTACCGTGATTTTGATAGATACAAAGATTATAAAAAATACTTATCAAAATACCAAATACAAATGTTACCGTGATTTTGATAGACACAAAGATGATTAATAAAAATTATCAAATACCAATTACAAATGTTAACGTGATTTTGATAGATACACATATTATAAAAGGTAACTGTCAAATACTAAATACAAATGTTACCGAGATTTTGATAGGTACAAAGATTATAAAATAACTTAACATATACCAAAAACAAATGTTACCGTGATTTTGATTTTGATTTTGATAAACACAAAAATTATAAAAATTTACTATTAAATACCAATTACAAATGTTACCGTAATCTTAATAAAATTAAATAAATAAAAGTCGACTATATAATTAAATGTAACCTCCTCTCATGCTCAAGATCAAAACATTTAATATGGTTTGTTCCTAAGTATCACTCGAACCATAGACCTGAAATATTTTACCAATTGAGCTATTAACGCTTGGTTATTACAATATTTTTGACATTATACAAGTTTTTCATCATATTTTCATATTAACTTTCAAAAATACAATAACAATAATTGAAAACCACCATCTTTTTGTTGACAATTTTGAAACCTTCGAAGTGTAACCCGACTTCAATCCAGGGTACCATGTTGGAATGGCTCTCTAATGGCGGGTTTGGTTGGGTTGGATTTTCCGTGTTAATACGGAGGTAACGACTACTACTCCTATCCATGAAATTGGCGGTTCAATAACACGCACTCATCTAGTCATGTCAACATTGCACTAAAAGCAGGAGCTTGGACAACTATGGGCACTCTGTCTCAAGCGCATTCTTACGGCATCAAGGAGATTTATGTGCTCACCGACTATCAAATTTTAGTCAACTTGTTGAACTCTTGGGCACTCTACACTCAACTTGTTGATCATAATTTTATCAAAGTTTATGAAAATTAAGATAAACATCAGTGAAGCATACGGCAGATTTGCATATATAGGCATGAAACTTTGATAAAATTATGAGTCGGCATTACCGATTTATGTCATCTCTTGCTTTTGAATACCTAAAACAACATTTACGTCATAATTAACGAAGTCGATAGCAAAATGATATTTTTGTTATTTTTTCACATTAAACTATCAAAGACAAAGACAATAACAATAAATGAAAAGTCAACGTATTATATTGCACTTGCGTAACAAAACAAAATATGAATTGGAATCTCCGACCAAAGTAGCATTTAATTCTGTACTACCAGAGAGGATCCATGACCAAAGGACTACAATTATTCCACTCCAATAGCCACGGAAATAGAAACTAATGTCACTTTTGGACCTTTTTAATAAAGAGAATTTGATATGATTGGGAATGTGTGAAAGTGTAACGACCTAGTTTAATATGACTTGGCAAAGATTGCAACTTCTTCTGCTGGATTTCCAGTCATTAGGCATGTTTTGGTCCCTTGAGTTTGTTCAAACGGGAAACAACGAATGGTTGCTCCGGTTTCTTCTTTTACTCTTTGCTCATCTGCGTCACTGGCTGACCAAGGACCTCTTGCCCATTTCCCTGATGAAATTGCGTCTTTGAGCTCAGCGTATGAGTTTACATCCACAATGTTACTGCACAATATCAAAATTTGAGCATGTGCTAATTAATACCATTTATTGAGTAAGTTTGTGGGAGAAAGATAAACAAAAAGAGTACCTGTCTCTGAATGATAACGCCTTCTCTAGAAGAGATGTTTGGATCTCATCCAACTTCTCTTTTACATACGCCACTAATGTTGATGGCTCCATTGATATTCCAAAAACTTTTCCTGCCTTTCCTGGTACATCCCTCCTCGAGACTACGACACTGTTACTAGATACATCGCGTGGACCAATTTCAATCCTTAGAGGGATTCCCTACAAACCAAAGGTTCAAACCAAATGTAAATTATAAGAGCTTGAAATATCACGAAAATCTTTTCACTCCAGAAAATGATTCTAGTGTGTGTTTTTTTCTAAGATAGTTACGAACCTTCATTTCCCAGAAATTGAACTTCCATCCTGGGGTTCTTTGATCTGTGTCATCAAGTTTAACTCTAACACCAGCAGTTTGGAGAGCTTCTTTCACTGATGATGCAGCACTGAGAACTCCTGTTTTCTCAGTGTCCTTTTTCCAAATAGGTACAATTACTACCTTCAAATAAAGAAAAGAGAGGATTCAATCTCAAGTCTCTCATCACTTCCTAAAGATAATCACTACAGCTCCCGTTTCCCCATAACAAATTCTCTTTAGCTAGCAAATCGAACTTCAGATTAAAGCAAAGAAAACTGCTTAAGAAAGATAAACCTGTATTGGAGCTATCTTGGGAGGAAGCATGAGACCAGTGTCATCTCCGTGAGTCATGATAATGCCACCAACAAAACGTGTACTGACTGCCCATGATGTCTGCCACACATGTTGCCTTTCTCCATTCTCATCTGCAAACTGGCATCATCATTACGTCATTTAACATTCTTTCATGATGAAGTTGCAAAACGAAGATGTGACTAAATGAACCAGTAGGCACCAATACTATCGTCACTAAAAAAATGAGAGAACTAAACTCCAAACAAATTCAAGTCTCGATAAGCATGACATACTTGTGAGACAATAATAGTTCTGTACCTGAGTTCCAAAGGCACGAGAAAAGTTCTGGCCTAAATTGTGGCTAGTACCAGCCTGCAAAGCCTTCCGATCTCCCATCATAGCCTCAATAGTATAGGTTATATCAGCACCAGCAAAAGTCTCTAACTTTGATTTTCGACCTGGAATAACAGGAATTGCAGTTTGCTCAAAAGCAAATCTGGTGTAGATCTCGATCATCTGTTTCGCCTGCAATACAAAACTAATCATTTGTCACAGGAGAGTACCACAAAAAAAATCTCCACAAGTTGACCACAGCTCTATAGAGAACAAACCTCCTTTTCTGCCTCCTCAGGAGTGGCATGAGCAGTATGACCCTCTTGCCATAGAAATTCAAGAGTCCTAATAAATGGTTTCGTCCGCATTTCCCATCTAGTGACATTGGCCCACTAAATCGCAGAAAGAAGAAAAACATAACCAGGAACAGTCATAAATACCAGATTTTTCATACAAAGAATGATAAACAATTGAATGTCTGTCCAGACCTGATTAATCATGAGAGGAAGATCACGATAGCTGTGAATCCACTGGGTAAACATATGATTCACTATGGTTTCACTAGTAGGCCGAACCTGCCACAACCTCAACAAGTGCAACAATCAAACCCAAAACCTTAGGCAAAGAATTTTCACAATTCTAGCTTTGTGGTAAAACATAATAACGCCAGAAAAATGCCTACCACAAGTTTCTCCTCAAGTTCTTTTCCTCCTCCAACAGTAACAAGAGCTAGTTCAGGACTAAATCCCTCAACGTGTGAAGCTTCTTTCTCAATAAACGAGTATGGTATAAACTGCACAAAAGACCAAACCATCACTATAAATCCCAATGTGACATAAGAGCATAAGAAAGAAGATGAATTTCACCAACAAACAAATTTGGATTATGATTAATCTATAATTAACCAAGAACACAAGTGTTTCATCAGTCTTATACTAACTCTATACTAAATTCTACTTCTATTAACAAACTAAACCAGCTTAAAGCTAATTTTCTGAATTTCAGCTTGAAACAGTACCTGTGGGAAGTACATGTTGCTATGACCAGTCTCTTTGAACTTCACATTCAAATAATCCTGCATCAACAATTCACAACGAAAATTGAGGCGATACGAAGAAACATCAACATTCAAAATCAATTTGAATCCACAATTTTTTCACCTGAATCGCTTCCCAGATCGCGTAACCATAAGGACGAATGACCATAGTACCACGAACCGGACCATAATCCGCGAGTTCAGCACTAGCTATAACATCAAGATACCAAGCATTAAAGTCCTGTGAGCGAGGCGTAACGGCTCGGTCTGACCTAAGCCGGTCAACCTCCGACGACTTAGTCTCCGGCGAAGCAGTACCACTCGGCGCCGTCGCGAATCCGGAAAGAGGTCTGTTCCGTAGACATACGGTTCGCCGGAGAGTGGCTGGATAACGAGTGGTGGCGGGAAATAGAAGCGAAGTGAGTGAAGGGAGTCTCAGAGACGACGACACCATTTATCCACCTTTCAGAGAAGTTTTGTGGTTTTTTCTTTTTTTGCTGCTTAAAGGTCATACAAGTTTGTTTCTTAGAGATGATGATGACTGTGAAAACAAACTCTCACAGTCTCCTCGTAAACTCGTTGTGTGGATAAGCCCATTAAGTTTTATTAATTGGACCTATAAGCCCAATAAAGTGAGAGTCTGGGTTCTTTTACATTTCTTGCCCGTTGGACTGGACACATAAAACTTAATATTAATACTCAAGCCATTACATTGTTAGTTGTTATCATAATACTAACAAAATACAAAATTGATTTATTTTTTCTAGCTTTTTAAGCAACAATTTACTCTTCTAATACAAGAATCCACATTGATATAAATAAGTTATTGTGTAAACTATTAAAACTAACCATTTATAAACTCTCGAGAAACTCATGCTTGGTTTACCTTTCAACAAGAGCCATTTTTTTTTTTATATTGCTTCATGCTTGATCCCTAAGAAGAATTATTTTTCAAATAATCTCTATATTGTCTGTATAATATATTTGAAGATGAACCACACCAAACCATATTGAAATACATCGCATATTTTCTTAAGAATATATTGACTTATTAGTGCTCCAATAATATAATGCACTAGGCCTACATGGCCACATTTTTCTAACCATCTTACATTTATTGCAAGCGTGTGTAAGTCTTTTGTTACTTTCTTTTCTTGCAGCTACTAGGTACTTCAGATCAAGTGAAAGATATACCAACGTCAACTGCATAAGATGTGTGAGTCATAAATGAACTTTTCAGTTTATTCAAAAAACAAAGCATTAAAATTCTCTAACTAAATGAATGTAACATTTATTTCATATGAATGTATAATGTAATGTGGTCATCAGGAAAGTTGGTTACATCACAAATTCAGATAGGACCAGGAAGTGTTAAGACCTCGTAGCATTTCGAATGAATAAATGAAAATTTCGTTTTTTATTTATATATTTGGTAACATTACATACTTGGCTTGATCAAAAAGTTTATCTCAATTTGTTCTATGAAGAAATTATGGATAAAATTTTGTCTATGTGATTTTTCTTGGAAAACAATCTAACAATCCAATCAAACACTCAACACGGTATTAGTTGCGTATATTAGAAAGAAATCATCTTAATTAACAAACAAGAGGTTAAGAAGAGAGGTCTTTCAAAAAGATTTTGCATAATTTTAGCCGCAAACAGCTTGCACCAAACAATAATAATATTATCTTTTTCTAATGACCAGGTTTGTTATATTTCATATATGCCTTAAAATATTCCAAGGACACGGATTTTACAAGTCTCGCGTAAAGATGGATACTTTATAAGCATAATATAAAATAAGAACATCGAATGCCATCGGATATGGACCCATCGAATGCCAACTTTTATTAGTGTTAAAATAATTGAACTATAAGGTCCATGACCACAAAAGTCGCCATACATTGTTTCCTCTAAGTATACTAGTATTGTTTAGCTTATATTCTCACCAACACATTCACTCACGTTAAAACTGAGTCCAATCATAAATTTTTATCACACGCATATATACAATATGATTATCTGTAAGAAAGAATTTCATATCCAACATGACAAGTTACAATACCATGTAGTAATTCACTTGTTAATAGTCTAATAAAATAATTCATAGGTATGAGGTCTAAGAATCACATTATTTGTCAAGTTGTTATTGCTCCACCTGCGAGATTCTTTTGCAAAATTTCCTCAGATATTACATCTTTTTAAGGCATAAATTCTATGATATCTTCGTGATTCTAAGATATATTACAAAATATAGAATATTAAAGAACCCAATCACTCTTTCTTTTATTATTAGAAAAACATAAAAGTCTTTTTTTTTTCTTTGTTACATAAGATTCCTACACTTTTCGAAATGGAAAATCACAATGATAATAATATCAGAATAATCTCGAAAATTAATAATAATATGGTAATAATAAGAAGAAAAAAAAGAGTGTGTGAAGTTAACGCCAAGCGGATGCGACAGTGAGTGCCCGTCCCATCCAACCAAAGCACACACCTCCGTTATCTTCTTTAACGGTAAAGCCCGGGTGGACTCGGTTTCCACGACTCTTCATCGACTCCGCTATCTTCTCACTCAATGGCATTAACTCAAACCCAGCCATGCTCATCCGCATTCGCCATTTCCCGAACACCTCGCACCGCTCTATACGATCGATTCCTTCGCACGCCACCGCGTTTACTAGCTTCCGGCCAATTCCTTCCTCAACTTTGGCACGGTCGGAATTCGTACTAGGAACCGTAGACTCGACCGACTCAAGCAACGCACCGTAACACGCGCATGACTCACTCACTCTCCCTAAAAACGGCGCCGTATTCGAATTCATTTCTTGCTCCACTAGAGTAACCACGCGCGGTTTAAGTCCCTTCACGCGCCGGAGAAGTTCGTCTCTTGGATTCTCCGTGCATACGCTTTCGTCGGGAACACGATAAAGCTTGAAAGCTAAGTTCACAGCCAAAGTCTCGTCGGGATCACACCCGAGAGATTCACGATTCAGATCACCGAGTCGTAAACTCGTCACCACGTTGAAACTTACGGAGATACCGAGTCGATCACCGAGTTGGCTCAACAAATCTCCGACGGCTTTTAACCTCTCTTCTCCACCGTCATCGACTAAACATCCGTAAACGTTGTTCGCCACGGCGGTGATCTTAACCACCGGAGAATTCTGACTCTGACTTTTACCATTCCGGCGCGTGGATAATGTACGGAGAAGGTTAACGTATTGTCCACCTTCTCCGATATCGAAATCGATAACGTGCGGTATCATCATTCCACCGTCGTTGTTATCGGCGGCGTCGAGAATGGCGAGATTCGCGGCCTCGAAACCGAGTTTGAAACAAGGAGAGAGCTCGTAGAGCAATTGAGTCGAGATTAAATGCTCCTTCCCATACAATTCCGTCACTGGAGAAGCTATCCTCGATCGAAGCGCAGCCACCATGAAATCAACAAGCTTCTCCTCTGAATTCCTCTCAAGATTAGGCGTTTGAGAAACACGCGCCAAAATCTCCGTCGCTATCTCTGTTTTCCCTTCCGCGATCGCCGTCGCGATTTCCATAACCGTTTGCCTAGAACATACCGATGTCGTCGTCGAAGCTGTAGAAGGCGAAGAAGACGAAGAAGAAGAGCTCGGTGAAAAAGACAAAACCGGGTTCGGGTTCGGGTTCGGAGTCACGAGATTTTGAATCCAATCGGAATTTGAATTTGTTATAACTGACACGTCATCATCACCACCACTCTCATCGTCATCATCTAAAAGCTGTTTCTCAAGCTCTCTTAAACTATTCAACATGTTCTCCGATTCATGAACCCGGTTTTGAACCGGTTCAATACACGGAACGCCGGTTAATGTTGGATAATTATTAATACCCGACCCGATTCCCATTCGGATCCCACCAAATAAACCGTAATCCGATTGTTGCTGTTGCGTCTGAGACCTGGGAACCGGTAAACCGTAACGCTGAGATGAACCAGAACCACCAAACAAACTCATATCATTCACCGACGTGAGATCAATCATCGGCGACGGAGATTGAAAATTCTGATAATTTCGAGGCTTCACAGACCTTGAAAGAAAAGCGTTGAGAGCTGCTTGACTATAAAACGGTTGTTGTTGTTGTTGTTGTTGATGTTGCTGAGCCGCTTGAAAATCTGCTAAAGTCCTTTTCCCGGAGAATCCATTACCGCCGGCGACTCTGTTTCCGATCTGATCAAAGAAGATTCCAGGAATCTGGTTTCTATACGTCGTCTGAGGATTATTGTTACCGACGTTGATAACAGTTCCTGGACCTCCAGGTATAGATCTACCACCACCACCGCCGTAAAAATCCGACCCACCACCACCGCCGGAGAAACCAGATTCCATTTTTTATTATTCTCTCAAAAGCTTCAGAAAGAACAGATCAGATTTCAAAAAATTTACTGAATTATGAAACGCATGATAATATGGAACGAGAGAAGAGAGAGAGATTAGATACTCTGAGAAATTTAGAGAGAGAAAAGAAGAAGTTGCTTTCTCTTATGGCATTTTGAGGTGATAGTGACGATATATAAAAGGAAAGAGTAAGAGGCTTTATAACCGTCCGATTAGATATTTAAATTTACGTTATTAACCTTTAGAAAATAAACAGACGGTGAGGATTCGTTGTTGAGACTCCCAAACACCTGCATCTGTCTTGTTTCGACGGCAATAGTTTCATCACCGTTTTCTAACCGAATGTTTTCTGTCATTTACGAAACTTGAGCTATGATTACGACACGTGTCTGTTAATGGAAAGATCTGTGGCGTTGGATTGTGATCACAGTCTGTTACGTTATAAACTCTGTGTGGTGTATGTATGTAACTGAGTTTGAGTTTGGTCTTTTCCAAATATTTTCAGTGCTTGGGCTTGTGGATGCCCTTTGTTTCCTTTCTTTTTTAACTCTTTTTGTGTAATTTTACTTCACAAGATTACCGGCTAATCTCACTAGGATCATAGGCCACGTGTCGGTCACTTACTTGCATAATTTTCTTTGCTTTCCTTAATTTGTTAACTTGGGTAAGTTCTCGAATATTTATGTTACCGTAATTGAATTCGAGTTATTAAATTATTTAGTAACCATTATGAAAGAAATTAATAAAATCGACAACTGTAAATTACATTCGAGTAACTCTATAGTCACAATTACGGTAACAAATACTCTGTACAGTATTTAAAATTCATGAAATTTACATTTTTGATCTCATTAAAAAATAGATAAGTTTTGAGGAATATTACGTATGTCCTGAAATATCCGTTTTCTTCAAAACATTACTGTAAACAACTGTGAGTTTGTAATTTATGTTCTTGATTGTTAATTTTTTGAATAAACTTATGACTTTAGATTATTTTCTTATAGTCTCATCAAAATTGAAAAAAAATTTGATCATCGAAAAAACTCGAATGAGACAACAGAATAGACGGTCAAAACACGAGGTCAAATAGATCAAGTGAATTAAATGTGAAAATTGCGTCAGCAGATCGAACAAAACAAAAGTTAAATGACGATTATAATGAATATTTTTTACTTATCATTTTGGATGATTGATTTTTCCTCCAAACAAAGTTGTATTCATTGAAAAAAACAATTCATACAATAGTTTTTAAAAAATGGCAGTTGATTATAATTGAACCGCACATCACCGTTGAATACCGCTTCACAAATAAATAAAAAGTACAGAATAATTACAAAATGCGGATAATGTAGATAAACCACACTCCAATGCATATTCGCATGTCACTATTCATAGCCTAAATTTATGATAACATATATTTTCGACATAATTATAATAATTTTGATAATTTTATTCGATTTAGATGATTAAAATTATCATTAAATTAATTCTACAATATAAAACACAACACAAAATAATAAATTCAACAAACAAGATACTTTAATACTTATTCTTCTTCAAATTCATTGATTTAAAACTTCAATGTTTCCAACTTTCCATATCTTAGAAAAATAATTCTTATTCAATTCTATTTATGAAATAAAGAAAGTTAATCTTTTCTTTCCTTTGCACAACTTAACATTTAATCTATCTCCACTTACTAATGTAATATATATGGTTTAGGAAATTTCCGTGACAAAAAAAAAAGAAGAAGAACTCAATTTTGGCGTATCCATTGAACTTAAAATAAAGCCCTAGAAAATAGGAGAAAATAACAAAAACATGCCACTTGGGTTACAAAGTAGCATCAGATTTTCACATGCAAGTGCGATGTTTCCGTTCGTACCCTTCTTTTTTACCTCTTCCGATAAAACATAAAACACTGTCACCATGCAACTTTTAAATTGTAGTTTTTTTTTTTGCGAAAGGTTAAATTGTAGTTCTATACAAAAAAAAAAAAAACTAATTAATCCCAATTCAAAACAGGCTACTAAAAGCGAACGTGTTTTATTTGGAAAACCGTATTAATTTTCTTGATAACGAAAAACTATTAAATTGTGTTTATATTCGTCACTTTTATTGCATGGATTTTATCTTATTCGAGTTGCAAGAATTCATTTTCAAAGCCATCAGCACGAAAATTATGTTCTTATGGTCATAATCAGGTTGACCTTTAAGAAAGAAAAAAAGGATCGCCGGCACTATAGTATAATACTCATATACTAAGCTATCTCGAATTTTATAAAGCTCTCATTTTTTTCGTTCTTCTTCAAACAATAATTGGTTATTTTATTTTATAATAGCCCTACCTTCCATAACTTTGCCAACGTATTTAAAATATGTATAACACAGAAGAAAATGGATTACAAAAATAAAATAAAATAAAAATAGGTTTCAAATTGCCTATGAGAACGAAGGGGACCCCCAAACTTGTAGAAGCAAATTGCCACTTTTAACAACTTGTTGGCCCTATCGAAAATCCAAAAGCTACTTAATTAATATTCAAAGCAAATATTTAGAAACAATTGAAAATAGAAATTATGGGCACAGGGGGACTAAAAGAGTTATAGGTTTGTTCATGCACTTTCTAAGAAAAGGTTTGAACCACAAACTTATATGTCTCAAGATGTAATTAATTGATGTACTTAATTGGATATATATATTTTGACGTATATTTAACATAGTCTCGAGATGCTATTGATTTGAACATTTCAATCAATTTCTTATAGATTTATTTAGGTCTTTCAAACAAATATTAAATCTAGAAACATAAATGCAAATATGATATTGTTGATCCTTATATTTTTCAACATATAATTCATAATGTGATCCGGCTGATAATATTCTACGGGATATTGAATTTCGAGTAAGGCGTAATTTTATTGTATTTATTAGTTATGAAACATGATATGGTGTAAATAAAATATCAAAAAAACTAATGAAATAATGAAATAATATACAAAATAAAATTTTGGTAAAAAACATTACCTCTGTTTCAAAATAATGTATATTCTAGGAAAAAGTTGTCTTAAACATACAAACCATAAAATGAGTTGTAAACTTCAAGAAAAAATACTTAAATAGTTTTGGTTTATAATTAATAGAAAATATCACCAAAAAAACAATACATTTATAATCAACTTTTAGTATGTTTTTAATATGTGTGAAAACTAAAAATTTATTGACAGCTAAGGAACATGTAATTTATTGACATATGTAAATTGAATATATTCTTATACTATTACATAGTTGTTGGAAAGAGAAGATGATCTTTTCTCCTAAAACATTAAATATATATTAAGAAAACTGAAATAATATTTAAAATCGATTTCTAATTGGTCGTTAACCTTTTAGCTTTCCTTAATTCAAACGTTTCAACATGTACATCTTTCTTAACAACGCTTTAATTTCGTTGAGTTGAAACAGTAAAACATTAATTTTGTGCGTGTTATGTTGAAAATAGCTAGGGAACATCATGAAAATTGGAGACGACAAAAGGAAGAAGAGAATTCGTCAGCTTCGAGTCCATTAAATAATGCAAATTCTGTTTTGCATATTTACATTAAACTCTTGTCCGCAATGATAGATTTACATACGGATTGGTCGTTAATGATGTAAAATCACAGCTTAGCATAAATAAAACCACAGATTTTTTTTTTGACATTTCTTGGTAGGTTGCGTGAAGGCAAAAACCTAATGAGTAAAATATTCGCTTAGCAACTATATCACCAATAATACTTTCCACCTTAAATTTCTATTTTAAATCTTGACCACTTTAGTTTTATTTTTCTTAATGGTTTTTGTGAAAAAAATTAGCATAGTTGATCAGCACGTGTCCTACTTATGCCTTGCCTAACTCGATTCTTCTCCACCATATATAATAAGGGGTTGTTAACACAAATACGGAGTTCCAACCATTACTTTTTCTGTTATTAAGAAGTTCCAGCTTTATTTAGTTGTATTTTGTGTATATCGTAATCTTCTTCATGCATGTTAAGTTAATATTGGTTGGTAAAGATATGTAGACAAATATATCATTATGCGAGCAACAATTAAAGTATGTAGATTTTTGGCCTATATATCACCGAAAATTAAGAGCAAAACACACATGGCGATAACCTTTTGTTCCATAAACGTAGATAGTTTGGACTTTGAAGTTGAAAGTTATTATTTCATTACACGAAAGAAAATTATTTAACAACGATAACGGCTAAATGATATGATAATTAGAGAAATACAACAATATCATTGTTCTTTTTGTAAGTGGAATAGATAGATTTTTAAGTCAAAAAAAAAAAAAAACAAGAACCTAACAAATGTCAAATGAATACAAAAATTTTATATATTTTTTGTAATTTTTTAAAAAAATATTGCCAACATTAATTATCGTAGACAGAAGAATCCAATTCACATGAACAAATACGTTTCATAATTATCGCCATAATAACAGTATAAACATGAACAAATACGTTTCATAATAACTAATTCGCTTCCGGCACCACTGACTCACTTAAAACCACTTGAAAGTTCTTCGTCATATGAACATTCCCGACGAGTTGACTCAACACAACCGATTCCGTTACTTCCGTAACCGAGTTCTTCTTCATCATCGTCGCTCTCACAATCTCAGTATGCATGGAGCTCGACAATCTCCTGATTCCTTTAGCTCCACCGATCAAAATCTCCGGATTAACCTCGGAGGCGTTCTTGTGTTTTGAGAAGAAGAAGAGGACTGAGTCGGGGCTCCGGTTACGAATCCGGGTAAACGGGTCACCGATGAAAAATGAAGTTTTAGCGTCAACAAGCATAACGTGTTTGAAACTGCGTCGTACTCGACCAAGAAGCATTGGGTAACAAGCCCATCTCCTCAAGCTTAACGGAACTTGATCCATAAACCCGGATAAAGAGTTTTCAGGATCCAACTCAGTTACGTCGAAACCAACTATCGAGCCATGAGTCAGCTCGTTCGAGTTATAATTAGCTCGATGACGACTCTTCTTCCCCCAAATAACATGCTCAGATGATGATGATGATGATGTCATCGAATCATTCCGATGAACATGAACGAGCTTTAAGAACGAGTTGTTCTCTTGTTCGATCAACTCGGTGAATCTTGTAGTGGATGAAGGTGAATTGAAGAGTAAAACGACGTCGGATTTTGAAGTAACTCCGGAGCGGTGAAGCAACCGTATAAAGAGACGGAGATCGTTCTCCGTTGTAACGGAAGCGATATGAGCAATGATTAAATCGTGCATGCTCTTGGTTCCTCTTAGAAACAGAGTACCCATTCCTTGTAGAGCGAAACGACGAGAGATGATGTTGCGGTTGAGGAGAAATCGCCAGTGAGGAGAAGAAATGGCGGGAAAACGAGAGGAAGGTTCTTCGAATGTAGAGAGAGTGAAGAGGAAGAGAGTGAGGAAGAGGAGGATGATGCAGCTTGAGATTGTGGATTCAGCCTTGGAGAGGAGAAGACGAGAGGATAATTTGGAGCGGAAGGTAGTTTTTGCCGGAGAATAATAAGAAGAAGAGTCGTTGTTGTTGTGGTCGGGGAATAGGACTAAGAACAAACCCATTCCTCTTGTTGTGGATCTTTACATTTTGAAAATGTATAAAGAGCATAAATAATTTACAAATGTAGTTAGATCTGATTAATTAACACATTTGAGTTTTACAAAATGTAGATAGATTGTATATGATGTGTACTAATAGTCTAAAAACTGAATGTTTCTCCTAATGAAAATTTTGCAGAATGAGACATCAAAAGAGAAGAGAGACTAGTCAGTTTAAACGGTATAGCTTTAGAATTGATTATGGTTAGTTCTGGTTCTCTTTCTAAACTTACCAAATTGTTAGTTTTTTTTTGTAGAACAAATAATTGGTGAACATGTTACTTGTGTTATTGTTAACCCATATAAGAAAAAGGTTATAAATGAAGTTGATAGAAGCTTACCATCGACACACGAAAATCCACACATTTCCTTCAATCATTTTCTTTTGCAATTTGTTTTCCACGTGTCCAGCCATCTTATTTCTTTTATTTTCAATGTTACAGCCAATTGGTCTATTTTCAATGATAATATGATATAGCTCAAGCAGACATTGATATTGCGCCTATTTTCATATTTTGCATTAGTATCCGTTTAATCTATGTCAATTAAGTTTAGTGTAGTTATACAAACAAAAAGTCAGGGTGGCCGAGTGGTCTAAGGCGCCAGACTCAAGTTCTGGTCCTCGTAAGAGGGCGTGGGTTCAAATCCCACTTCTGACATTTTTATTTTGTTATTTTTCCCTTTAATACATGACCTGATGACCAATTTCAAATTTACTCTTAAATTTTCAAGGATGAAGTTCATTACGAAAGTTTAATCTATTAGAAGGCAGAACTGAAAATAGCAAATAGTGCAAAAATTTTATTCTTTGGAACATATTTGAATAATGTGATTATTTTCAGCTAATTATCGTCTTCTCTTTGTCATAAACACAAAACAATGTATTTATCAATTATGTCTAAGGAAACATAAATTGATGAACAAGCAGAGTTTCACTTTCTGTCTACAAATTTGAAATTACACTTCCACAAAATCATATTATCGATAACAAACTTTTAAAATCACATTGAAAATCTCAAATCACAATGAATGATTCTTCAATGTAACGTTGTGTTAGTTCCACGTTCGATAAAACAAACCAAAATATAAATACTAGAATTCAACTCAAAATGTATGTGTATTCTACCTTTTGTTTTTGCAAAACTCAACTTCTTAAAACTCATACTAGTTAGAAGACAAATCACAGTGAGAATCAGAGAAAAATAATAATTTTAAAGCCTCATGAATGTGTATGAATTTTAACAATCACAAACTAAGTAAAGAGTATCAGCTTCCTAATTAGATAGCAGTATCAGCTTTTTACTTCCTAGGCAAGCGATATCCACCAAAAACACAAGCATGCTTTTCCTCACAAGAGTCAAGATGCAATATCTCTGTTGGTCTCAACTCTTCCATTTGTAACTTCTCCACTTCCATCTGATACACAGTTTCTGCTGCAATTGTTGAGTCTATAGAATTCGCCTGAAACAAGTAACTTAGAGTTAACCAAACAATGCACACTAAAAAGAGAATGATTTTGATTTGAATCAATGGTCAAAAAAGTTTTGTTACAAACCTTTATAGAGATCATAAAGTGCCCTCCAGATTTGAGGAAATAAGAAGCATTGAGACTTAATATGTTAGCTTGCTCAGGGTGATTAACATCAGAGAATATGATATCAACCATTCCCACAAGCATTCTATATTTAGCAGGATGTCTAGCATCTTCAATGATTGGTATAACATTAGTTCTCTTCTCCGCCATGTTCATCAAAACTTTACCACAAATATCAGAATGCTCAACAGCGTAAACACATCCCTCCTACCAATCAGAAAAGCTAGATATAAGTAACATAGAGAGAAAACACTCACTCAATCTTAAAAGTTAGGGTTTAAGGTTTAGTGTTCACTTACTGGACCAACAATGTCAGAGACATGAGACACGGTGTATCCAGAAGAAGCACCAAGGTACAGAACTTTAACACCAGGTTTCTACAATTTCAAGAAACAAGTATTCATTAGTTTCGGTAACAGAAGAATAAAAGAGATTGTTACTTTAAGTTATGGGACTTACGATCCAAATGTTATCAACACCAGTGGTAATAGCATCAGCTAACTTAGATCTATGAGGGTTCCAAACTCTGTATTCAACAGTAGATCGGTCTTCGTTCTGAACAAAGATTCTCTTCTCATTGTAAATGATTTCACCAGGAACTAAGTTCTTGGTTACAAGAGCATCTGCTTTACTTTTGGCAACAAACACTCCTGCGTGCCTGTGTGGTGTCACTAACACTTTGCTTCCTCCCTTAATTCCACCGTCCGATTCACTTTTAACTCTTCCAGGCCCTCTTCCACGGCCACTTTCGCCGCCTCTTCCACTGCCTCTTACGGCACTTCCTTCACCGCCTCTGGCTAAACCTCTTCCACCTCTAACACCACCACCACGTCCTGAGCATAATCATACAGATAAAACCGAAATTAACTAATCAGAAGAGAGTATTATTAAATCTCCTATTAAACTTGGATTGAAGAAGTGAAGACTCAAAACAGTTTACGTAACAAGCAATTCAGGTAGATATATTGTGACAAAACGAATTTGGAGTTAACAACCCTCAACCCTATACTATAGGTCGAACAGAGAAATTAAACAAGTAGTAAAACAAAACGGCTGCTAGGGTTCTAACCTCTTTGGGGAGGTTTCATCTTTGCTATAGAGCGAGAGCGAAAGCAACAAAGAGAAGGTTGATGTTAATCGATGTTTGCAGCTTTCGTGTTTGGTTTTTTTATTTTTTAGTTTTTATCGAGCCCCTGCTAGGGTTTAAGAATGTTTATCTATTGGAATTTGGAGTTGGTATAGGAAAGCTGGAAAGGTTCCATTTATTTTTCCGATAAATATGGAAAAGTTTTTATTTATTACATTTAACAAATTCTGTTAAACAGTTTACTTCTTGTAGGAAGATTTCAGATCCTATCGAACTCTTTTTATCGAATCACCACCATCAGATTTCTTGTTATGCAAGGAATACATGATTTTGAAATACAAAAGGTCAGAATATTAGGAGCTTAAGGCCCAATAATTAATTCAGGTAATGGGCTTATTAGACATGAATTGTTTTCGTAAACTTAGTGCCATAAGGACTAGATTGTAAAATTTTGCATCTTATTGTTATAACTTTATATTGCAGATCAAGTAATCAGAGATGCCTTCTGACTTTAAAGTCCAAAACAATCATTAGTTTAAACAAAACAAGAAGAGGAAAAAAAATCACACGAAGTTGGACAAAAAACTCATAAAATTGATTTTTTTTTCATTAGTTAATAAACAATTAAGGCCTTGAATGATTGTAAATTCTAAAATGGTGTCTAGTTTGCATAAATAGATTTTTTTTTTTTGCTTTTCATTAATTAATAAAAAATTAAAAATTTAGATTTCTTAGCTTTTCAGGAAACTTTTTTATGCAAACTAGAAACCATTTTAGAATCTACTACCATTCAAGGCCTAAAACTAAAACCAAAAACTACTTAGAATCTACAAATAATCAAAGAAGGCCTAAAACTAAATGACTTTCTGATATATATATTTCACAGATTTGACATTTTGATCCTCATCAGAAATGGATCCGCTGTCTTCACTGATGAAAAACGAAGAGCCAAAAAACTGGGCGGATCTTCCGACGGATTTGATGTGTTTGATTCTGCTACGTCTTAGCGTGACTGAGATACTGGAGAACGCTCAGAAAGTGTGTAGATCGTGACGATATGTTTGTAAAGACCCATCCATATGGCGTAAAATCGACATGCGAATCTTGAGTTACAACAAACCAGTACTGGTGAACAATCCTGAGGCGATATGTCGTAACGCCGTTGATCGTAGCGAGGGTGGCTTGCTGGAGATCAACATTGGGGACTTCGGGAGTGATTCTCTCCTTACATACATCGCGGAGAGGTTCTCCTCTAATTCTAGTTTTGACTTTTGATTACTTTTCATGTAAGTCTTCAAGTGTCTGTTAAAAACAGATATCTCAAGATTATGATTTATAACTTTTTACACACCATTACTTGTAGGTCAAGTAATCTTAGAAGCCTTAGACTAATGTGCTCAGAAATAACAGACGATGGATTTGTTCAAGCAGTTGTGAAACTTCCAATGCTTGAAGAGCTTGAGGTTTCAGGAATATCATTGTCAGGAGAGTCTATGAAACTTGCAGGGCTGTCTTGTCCAAATCTGAAGACATTGATGCTAAACCGCCTCTTTTACTTAAGTTCGGATGATGATGATCATGATGCCATAGCAATTGCAGAAAGCATGCCTAAACTACGCCATCTCCAGCTTTGTGGGAACAAACTAACCAAAACAGGCTTAAACGCCATTCTTGACGGTTGTCCTCACCTGGAACACCTCGATTTACGCCAATGTATCAACCTTGTCGGGAATCTAGAGAAGCGTTGTTTTGAGAAAATTAAAGATTTGAGACGCCACAATGATTCTACCTCTGCTGATTACCCGTTTTCTTTTGAAACTTACTATTTTCATTGGTCACGCCAATTGGCAATACTTAAAAATGCGCTACCGATGGAAGAAGGCGCCTATAACTTTGATCCAATAGTGGAAGAAGCCGAATATTACTTGAAACTGTATTGAGACTTATGTCAATAACACTTAGTCGGTTTGTTTGTGTTTAAAATTTTATTAACCAAAAAAAAATGAGTTCCTTTCAGAGCTAAGTGATACTTTTACGCCTTTTCTTGAGCATAATCATGTTCAAAACAAACTACTTCAACAATCAATTCAGCATGCAGAAACAAGTAGGATTAAAATGGACAGTAGTTCTTATAGCCAAGCAAAAACAAGCATAGAAAAGACTGATGGAGATACAATCATTGGACGAAAATGTTGCATCAATATATATTAGTTCTAAAACGAGGATAAAATTTTCCAAATGAGACATAAAAGCATTATCCATCTCTAGCTTAATACAACAAGCAAGGAGATAAAAACAAAACCCAGTAAATAAGTCTTAATACACAGGCACTACTGTCCACAGTTCCTCTATGAGGCTGGGGTCTTTTGTTTCTTCGGCATGCGGTAACCACCAACAACACAGGCATGGTCACGCTCAAACGGCTCGAGAGTCACCTGTTCTGCTGGCTTAAACTGCTCTTGTTGCAGCTTCTTCACCTCGCTCTGGAAGACTGCTTCTGCTGCAACTGTAGAGTCGATACAGTTGGCCTGAACAGATGAGACATGTTTATTTAGCGACGGAAATACAAATTGAATAATAACAGAGGAGAACATTGTTGAATTTGATTAAGGATAAGAGCACTGACCTTGATTGAGATAACAAAGTGTCCACCAGTTTTGAGGAAAAATGAGGCATTCAGGGCCAAGATTCTTGCCTTCAAGAGTTAGGCAAATAGATGGATTCAATTAAATAAAACATAAACAGAGAACCAAAATGAGAATAAAGAGAGACATTAACATAAACATAGAAACATTTATGGAATCATTGCAGATTTCTTGGAGCAATCTCTGCTAGCTCAGCAATATTGCTACAACAATTGAGTCTCCAAGTTTAGTAATAAAGTAAAACTTCTAAATGACTTGAAAATGCAATTGTTGAAAACCAGAAGAAACCGAAAAGACTTCTTCCAAATCGATAAGATATACCAAATGAAGACAAATAAAAACTTTGAGATTAAAACAGATTTGCATGTTCAAAGTAAAAAATTTTAGTAAAAAGATACAAAGTAGCATCAGAAGCTTGGAGTTTGCAACACCCATAAATGTTCTGAAGGGGAATCCAAGTAAAATCATCATCTGCCGATTTCATTGTACTGATTTTTTTAAAAGCAAAAGATGCAATGCAATAAAAAAAAACTTTGAAGATATAACTGTAAAATAAAAAGGCTTCAAACATTTCATAGTAAATGAAATGTCATCATATGCCGATTTCAATGAACTGATATTTTAAAAGCAAAAGATGCAATGCAATATGACGTAACCTTTGTGAATAAAACTGTAGAAAGGGTAACTTCAAACTTTCATAGTAAGAAATATAGAACCAAACCTGATCTGGCTGAGCAACATCAGAGAATATGACATCAACCATGCCCACGAGCATTCTGTACTTAGCCGGATGTCTAGCATCTTCAATGATTGGAATAACGTTAGTTCTCTTCTTGGCCATGTTCACCAAATCTCTACCACTTCTATGAGAAAACTCAACAGCATAAACACATCCCTCCTACAAATCATAAAGCAATAGAACAAAGATAAGTCTCAAACATAGGATAGAAATGGACCTACGGATAACTAAAATAATAATTTAGTGAAAGACTTACAGGGCCAACGAGGTCAGAAACATGAGAGACAGTGGTCCCAGAAGCAGCACCCAAGTAAAGAACTTTGGCACCAGGTTTCTACAAAAGTTTTAACAAAGAACCAATTCAAGCACATGTCTTTCAATACAAAAAAAGAAAACAGAGTCAATGTGGTATGTGTATAGATGGACTTACGATCCAAATGTTGTCGACACCACCAAGAATTGCAGCAGCTAACTTAGATCTAAACGGATTCCAAACTCTGTATTCAACCTTAGTTCCATCTTCATTCTGCAAAAGTGAAGTAGCTATAATATAAGAACAAAAACAAACTCAATTTAATTATAAAGAAAACAATCCTCAAACTTCATACCTGAACAGAGATTCTCTTCTCATTGTAAACAGCTTCACCAGGAACCAAATTCTTAGTGACAAGAGCATCTTCTTTACCCTTAGCAATAAACACTCCCGCATGTCTGTGAGGCTCAACAATCACTTTGCTTCCTCCTTTCATTCCTCCACGAGGTGGTCCTCCACGACCACGAGGCGCACCACGTCCTCTGCCGCGAGGCCCACTACGGCCTCTGTCACCACTACGGCCTCCTCCAAAGCTTCTTCCACCTCCAAAACCTCTTCCACCACCATCTCTTCCACCTCTGAATCCTCCACCACCACGTCCTCCTGATTATAACAATACCAACATACAGAAAATTAACTAAACGGAAGAACAGAGTGTTATTAAAAATCTCTACTTTTATCTTTGAACTTTATTGAAACAGTGAAGATACAAAAGGCTCATGAATTAAAACCCTAACTACCAATTCAAACTACAGAAACCGTAATGATACGAATTCAGATTTGATACGGACAGGGTTATACTCTAGAGGCAGACAGAACAAGAAAGACATAAACTTTAACTAAGGTTCTTACCTGTAACTGGGGGTCTCATATTTGCTTGTCTAAAAGTGAAGAACGAAAGACGAGAACCGAAAAAAAACGAGGGCAAAGGAGAGAGATGTGCGGTGGTGGCTGATTTTAGAGTCTCTGTGAGTTGGTTTATATATTAAGATTTTAGGGCTTTTAGGGTTTATGCTTTGGTAACATTTCTTGTATTTTATAAATAGGCCCTTCTATTATATATATCTTAACTACATTAGTCTACTACATTGGTAACGATGGGTCCAAACTCCAAAGTATGGAGTTGGGTTTGATCCGGATTGGGTCAAGATAATAATGGGCCGATTTTATTGGCCCAAAGTGGGTTTGTTTATGTCTCACGGAAAAGATAAGTTAGGGTTTTATTTTTGTGAGACAAGAAGAGTTAGTTATTCACTTATTCTCAATTTCTCATAGAGAAATTACGAATATATCTAAGGTTCTCGATCATCTAAAGTTTTTAGGGTTCGACTTGCTCCTCCTCGTCTCTGCTTACCTATATTTGAAATCTTTATCACAAACTCAGCTAGCTATTACATCACTAATGGCCGAACGTTGTCAAAGAATTGATGAAGAGGTTGTTGCTTCTAGAGACGAGATCAGTTCGTTGCCCGACGATTTGCTTATCCAGATTTTGTTGCTTGTACCGATCAAAGATGCAGTTGGGACAATGATATTGTCAAAACGATGGCGTTATGTCTGGACGTTGTTGCCTAAACTCGAGTACAGTGATCCTGGTGATGAATGCGAAAGCGTGTGGAAGTTTCTTGAAAAGTTATTGGAACTTCACAAGGCACCTTTTCTAGAAACTTTGTGCATCCAACTCGGTAAAAATTTTCTATTGAGGTAGATGTTGGGAAATTAGTTGCAAATGCAGTTGATCGCTTTGTGCGCAAGCTAGAGTTAGAGCTCCACTGGACGGCAGAGCCTACCAGCTTGCCTAAGAGTCTTTACACATGCAAAACACTTGTGGAATTGACTCTTTCGGACAAGATTATAGTGGATGTTCCTTCTTCGGTTTGCCTCCCGTCACTCAACATATTACGCCTTTTTTATGTGGTGTTCAAAGATGAAAATTCTCTAGAGAGGCTTATATCAAGTTGCTCAGTTCTTGCCCGATCGAAAGTGGGCCTCGCCATCAGTGATAACCGGGACTACCGTTTCGCGAAGGTGCATAAGCTTCGCCTTGAAAAGCCACATATCGACGTTGTATGTCATACTGATGACAAGTTTCTCAAAGCTATTTCCTTGGTCACGTATCTTGTGTTACCTTTGGAAGATCCAATGGTATCTATCCTTTTTATTATTATTGTTTTTTTTCTTCTTGGCTGTTAGGTTTGATCACATTGATTTATATTGGCTTTTGATTTAGTCATTGAAGGCTCTGGATTTTCGTGGCTTTACCTTCACTCGACTTGGAAAATTAGTGATATGTCCACATGGCCATCTCTGGTTGGATATAATTCCACTAATTCTCAACAACTCTCCTAAACTAAGATTTCTTGCTATCACTTCTGTAAGTAACAAGTAACAACGCAATCTCCTTGTTGTATAAACTGATTCTTTGATTCCACCTCATAGATTTTTATGTACTTGCATCCAGGTAAGTGGATATCGACCCGGAAATCTCCCATTGTCATGGTACCAACCAAGGTACTGTTCCCAGATGCTTGTCGGCTCATTTAGATGAGGAGTTTGTGTGGCATGGATATAGAGGAAACGAAGAAGAGACACAGCTCATAAGATACATTTTTGCTAATGCAAAGTGTTTAAAGAAAGTGACAGTCACATCTATATGGGAACATTTTCAATCTTCAATCTTGAAGAGAGAGATATCAACCTTCCATCTTGAAGAGAGAGAGGTGATAGAAACGGTCTTAAAGTCTATGCCTAGAGTTTCAACAACGTCTACGCTTGTGTTTAAATGAAGAATGTATATTCTCTTACCATTTGGTGCAAAACCACATCTATATGGGAACATATTCTAACTTCTTTGAACATATTGGACACATTGTTTCTTTGATGCATAACATTTTACCATTGCCGGGCCCATCGAGAATCTGGAAGAAAAATACAAATTTATGAGGGAATTGAATACTACATACCAACTTCGACAATTTTAGATTTTACCTTTGAAGTTATAGAACACAAACCTGAAATTTTTTTTATAAAATTGAAATGATAGTTTTTTTTTGCAATTTTAGTGTTACAAAGAAAACCGAACCGAATAAAACGAAATTTTATCAAATTCCTATATTTTTAAATTTTATTAATAATAGATTTGCCAATGTTTTCTGGATTCAACCCGCTCTTGTATGCGACTGCCAATAAATATTTTAAAAGGAATAAAATCCATTTGATTTTTCATTATTAGCCAAGTAATGATTCACTCTATTTATAAAGTTGACAAAATAAAAAAGTACTAATCCCTACACACCACAAATCACACATCAATAGGGACAAAGCGAGAGAGAAGAGAGAGACCGGACCAAACACAAAGCCCTTAAAGATAGGAAGATACTTTGTCATAGCTTTGCTATTTCTCAAAAAAAAATGAGGGACGACAGAGAAAGAGGAGAGGGTGATTTGTCATGGCCTTTGATCGGAGAGAAAAGTAGTGTCAAGGAAGAAGTGAAGAAGCAGCTATGGCTTTCAGGCCCACTCATCGCCGTGAGTCTTCTTCAGTTTTGTCTACAAGTTATCTCCGTCATGTTCGTTGGCCATCTTGGCTCTCTTCCTCTCTCCGCCGCATCCATCGCCACCTCTTTCGCCTCCGTCACCGGTTTCAGCTTCCTCGTCAGTTTTTCCTCACTCTCTCTGTCTTTCTACAAATTACATATTCCCATATCAATTTATTCTTAACCATGTATCTTAATCTTTAATTTAATTTACCAAAAAAAAATCTTCCAAATTTAGGATATTAGGAATAAATGTCTGAATGTGAAACTTGATTTGGTAATTAATATCATTTTTTTTGATTTTTTTCCTATACATATATGCAAACCTTTGGATTTTTTTAATATGTAGAGTTTTTTTTTTTGTGTGCAAGTAATATATAGTGCTTTAAATCTTTAATTAGTTTATCTCTAAAAAGAGATGTATTAGTAATTATATATCATTAGAAAGAAATATATATTATTCACCTCACCTATGATGGACATATCACTTTATCAGTTATCAGGCCACCTTATTTGAATATCCAAGTTGCGTAAGCATCTTTTCTGCCACTCATGCGACAAGAAAACAAAATACATTTTTGCCATTTTATGGACAGATCGAGAAGTGAAAACGCCAAAATAACAAAATCAAAATGTTTTTCTTGTATAAACAAAAATGAATGCTTTAAGCAGTTGCTTATGGCTCTTATTTGAACTTGAAAACCACTTGTCGAACATTGAACGATGTCAACAAATCCAAATTTTAATATTCAATTGAAAGTTTTAAAAATTGGGTTGTACGTTTTTACTTGTGAAGCAAGAAACTACACTGATTCACTTTTCCATTTTCCTCATGAACAGATGGGAACAGCAAGTGCGTTAGATACGCTTTGTGGCCAAGCGTACGGAGCAAAGAAGTACGGAATGTTAGGAATACAAATGCAAAGAGCTATGTTTGTTCTTACACTAGCTTCTATTCCTCTCTCCATCATTTGGGCTAACACAGAGCACCTTCTCGTCTTCTTTGGACAAAACAAATCCATTGCTACACTCGCTGGCTCCTACGCAAAATTCATGATCCCAAGCATCTTCGCCTACGGTCTTCTTCAATGCTTTAACAGGTTCTTGCAGGCCCAAAACAATGTGTTTCCTGTGGTTTTCTGCTCTGGAGTAACAACTTCTCTACATGTCCTCCTTTGTTGGGTCTTGGTTTTCAAATCTGGTTTAGGGTTTCAAGGAGCTGCTCTTGCCAACTCCATTTCGTATTGGCTTAATGTCGTTCTCTTGTTCTGTTACGTCAAGTTTTCGCCTTCTTGCTCACTAACTTGGACCGGTTTCTCTAAGGAGGCTCTACGCGATATCCTCCCTTTTCTGAGACTAGCTGTTCCTTCTGCACTTATGGTCTGGTAATACATATATATGAATCAATGTTACAAATACATGGATCTCTTAATTAGCTATCTTGATTTCTTATGTAATGTTGTTTGAGTGCAGCTTAGAGATGTGGTCCTTTGAACTTTTAGTTCTCTTATCAGGACTTCTTCCAAACCCGGTTCTAGAAACTTCTGTTCTCTCAATCTGGTTAGAACAATGCATATGAATAATTGTGTATTTTCTTTATCATGTTCTTGAGTTTAGTCAGAAATTATTTGCAGCCTTAATACATCAGGAACAATGTGGATGATCCCATTTGGTCTAAGTGGCGCTGCAAGGTAAACTTATATAACTTGAATCATGTAACCTTACATCAAAATCATGATAGACCATTGACTTTCCTTTAATATTGGTGCAGCACGAGGATCTCAAATGAATTAGGAGCGGGTAACCCGAAAGTGGCTAAGCTTGCGGTGCGTGTGGTCATTTGCATTGCAGTAGCAGAAAGTATAGTGATCGGATCAGTCTTGATATTGATAAGGAATATATGGGGATTAGCTTATAGTAGTGAACTAGAAGTAGTCAGCTACGTAGCCTCGATGATGCCAATTCTCGCCTTAGGAAATTTTCTAGACAGTCTTCAATGCGTTCTCTCAGGTTCTTTTTCTTTCTTTGCTTGCAAGTAAAGACAATTAAAAATACACTAATCATGAAAAACTTGGTTAAGTCCGGTTATGTTTGTTTTTCCGGTTAATTAATCAGGGGTTGCTAGAGGATGTGGATGGCAGAAGATAGGAGCAATCATTAATCTTGGTTCATATTATCTTGTTGGAGTTCCTTCAGGATTGTTACTTGCTTTTCACTTTCACGTTGGTGGTCGGGTAAATGAAACTACCCCAATTTAATCAGATTTTTTTTTTTATTTAACTGATTATAATGTCAACGTTAAACATATCAACAATGTTAAATTTTAAGGGGCTTTGGCTTGGAATCATATGTGCCCTCGTTGTTCAAGTTTTTGGTCTTGGCCTCGTCACTATTTTTACAAATTGGGATGAAGAGGTAAATATCTTTTTGTTATAAAAGCTATGCATGGATCTTAGATTAATTATGATTAATGTTTTCTTCGTGTATTTTAATGGATAGGCCAAGAAAGCTACAAACAGAATTGAGTCTTCTTCAAGTGTGAAAGATTTTGCAGTCGATGACAGATCAGTTGTTGTATTTTGAGAACCATTGTGTGTGTTTTGTTCTTAACAACAAAGACACTCAATCATTGTCATTGATAGTTTAAAAAATGTATTTTACTTCATCATTTTTAACCAATATGGAAGAGAAATGGTAATAAAAGAAAACATGAAATTTCTAGATCCAGTGATTAAACTCTGAATATTGATGAAATGAGAGCAAGAGCCAATAATTTATACTCATTTCATTATTTTCCAAGCTTTGACCTAATAAACTCAATTACCATTAAGAAAGAATCTAATGTAACATAAATACACAGACATATTATCAAGATGCACATACAGCTTTGCGAGAATGTCCTGAGAGCTAATAGCTTCGTCCTTTTTGGCAGATCAAAAAAATTCCCTCAGCAGCTTCCCAGTATAGAGAGGCTTATGCTTTTTAACACTACAAGTCATATTTTGGTGCTTTCAATCTTGCCTTGGAGGAGATGCAGCTGTTGTTTCTCTCGCTGTACCTGCAACAACCGAGTTTTAGACAACTTTGAAGATGATGAGAGAGTTCTTAATTTGCTGATCAGAAGCAAGGCTAACCATTGGGCTGGCTTTCTCCGGTAGGTGTTTGTACAGTTGTGGGTTGTGGCGGTTCTTGAGTCTGAGTTTGATCCTCTGTTTGGCTTTCAGCGGGAGACAAAGCTTTTAGCTGCTCTTCAGTGAACTTGAGGTAATCCTCGGATGTGTAAGCTTTTGGTGATTGTGAATCATCTGCTTATTTCAATGAAATCATCTTAGCTTAGGTTCACTACTCCATTTCATGAATATGATGAATATAGAAAACATTAAAACAATGACAGTAGGTTACAGATTAGCCAATGCTTGAGGAGCTTATGATCTAGAGGAATCAAACTACTTTTTAATATGTCTCAATCAAATGCCTAGCACATGCTTCCTATTCTGTTGGCAAATAGAATCTAATATTTCCAGAACCAAATGACAGTATCTTTGTTAACTTTGTTTAGTGTGAATTTGGTGAAAGATGAAGAAGAACAAAAGCATATGCGCGCATAGTATAGTTAGACCACTCACTGGGATCATTTGCAGTCACAGGAGCTTCAGTGCTAGGAACTGATGGTGGTGGTGGTGGAGGAGGAGGTTGAACAGGATTCGTTCTGTTTTGGTTGTACACGTTTGGCGTTGAGATATCATCAAGGCCAATTTCACGCTCAAGGGTACTTTTAAAATCTCTTGAAACATCCTAAAACAAAAGACATGTAAACAAACAAAAACAGTTAGGCACAACATATACAAACAAACCTCATAATTTCTGAAAGTCTTGAGATAGAAATTAAACCTGTAGCTCTCTAATCGTTGGCTGAAATGTACGCAGAGTTTTTCCAAGATTCCGAGCTACCTGCACGGATCATAGCAAGTAAAACACTTCTTCAAAGAGCTAAAACAACTCTAAAAGACTATATGGAGAAGCAACAGTGATATCTTGAGCTCTTTTCTCTTCTCATTCCCAAACTCAGACTCTCAAATGGCTCCGTATAGACGTCGAACTTTCTCCAAGTTAAGATTTTAAATCCACAGAGAATCAAACACTATTAAGCCAAAAGGTCATCTATCTCTAGCCTCAACTATACACCATACTCCAATTCTCATAAGAGAAACTAAACAGTACTAATTCATAAGTTGCTTAAACCCTAAAAAGATATGATTCCAAATCAATCATCAAGAAATTTTACACACACAAAGACACTAACCTCAGCAAGACCTTTAGGACCAAAGACTAACAAAGCAACAACACCAATAACCAAAGCCTCAGGTGCTCCAACACCAAACAGAGACGCACGAATCATCATACTCTTACATCTTCTCTTCTTCTCTGCACACAAAAAACCACCCAACTTCAGAAATTAAACAACTTTACAAAAACCCAGAAGTAAAGAAGCAATCATATCTCTGAAATCGAAACCTGGGTTTGAAGATTTCGGCGAGATTGAGATGCCCAAATGCTTTAAACCAATGTAAGGAGAGAAACGAGAAGAACCCAGAAGAGAAAACCATGAGGAGAGGTTAGGTTTCGAAGCTTTATAACGAGATTGCAGAGGAGGATAAGAGAAAAGGTGAGATTTTGTAATCGTTGGTGATGAAGAAGAAGAAGCTATAATCTGTAACGCCATGGCCATGGGCAGCTTCGAAATTGTAATATAGTTTTGTATGTAGCTTTGAAGACTATCTTAAGCCATAAATTCACTCCCTCAGCTTCATCACCAATCAAATGTCCAGAGCTTGAAAATGAAATAACAACACACACAAAAAGATAAAACAGAGAAAATCTAAATTATCCTTTGGAAAATCTGAATGAGATAGTCGCAAACACAGAAATATTGGGCCGTTAAAAATGTATGATATTTAATTTGGGCTTGATTTATTGGGCCTGAGCTGAGTTCTTTGGTTGCTCTCTTTCTCTTGGATAAACTTTCTCTAAACATAGTGGAGTGTGCAAGTATCATAGTATTCTTTCCATTCTGTTTCGGGTTTTCTTTTATTCTCAATCGAATCGAGTAACAAGTGAGATTTGTGTTTATAGTTCTTCCTCAAACGTCGAATCATAGGGATAAATTTCAACAACAACAACTTCTTTTAAAGTTTTAGTTTAGTTATTCTTTAGAAATCTTAACTCGATAATGATACAGTACCAAACAAGTTGAGTATTATAAAGATACACAACCAATTTGATTCATGTATTGATTGGTGGTATTGAACTTAAACAACATAATTAATTAGGGAAGACTCTTAGTTTTGACTGATGTCAACATGGTTCATATCCTAAAAAGGTAAAAAGAAAGAGTAATAATTAGTTTTCATTGTAGAGAGACTTAATAAAGAAGAAAGTAACAAAAGTAGAAAAGAAAGGTAAAGGAGTGGCAGCCACACACACGCACGAGGGTTTGCTCAAAAAGCCATCACACACAACAAGATGGTCTGCGCACGTGTGCTTCTTAATTCTTCTTGTTACCAACCTTTCTCCAATTATTTTATTTTGTTTTACTTAATGGGCATAAATAGTTACAAAGTTAAGGATACAAAATATATTGAAAACACTAATAATAACTATTTGTGAATAATTAGAGAATAGTATAGCAACAGTAGAGAAGAACATTCAAAAGAAATTAATAAAAGTGACTCTAGTTATAAAAAGATTAAAGAAATGCTCAAAACTTGAGAGGAGGTCACATGGGAGTTCCAATGATGAAGCGGCTTCTATTATATTACCTCTCTCACTTATTGATCGGTCCCCATATCATATGCGTACATAAAGGCTATGGGTCAACTCTTCCCCATGGTCTAATATATTTCTTCTTTCCTTTGAACAAGTATAGAATCATCCATTTTATAGGTACATTTGAAGACCAATAATTATTCTATAAAAAAAACACCTACATATAGACATTGGCCAACGTTAGTATTTTACGATACTAGTCTATATATACCAAAAAAAATTAAGTTCTAGATATTACCCTTTTTCTTTTTGGAACTTTGATTTGAGAAAACCCACAATGCAGAGACAAATATATGTTCACAACCAATATATTAGAATTTCTTTAACAAGTTTTAGTAACTATGTATGTAGATAAAAATTGAATCTGCATTTCTAGGGATTGAACCAAACCGATCAAACCGTTATTTACCCTCCCAAATGATGCATAACTATTTTAAGTGAAGCGCGTGTGGTGGTGTGAAGGAAAGGAACCATGAACCATCTAAAATGTGATGACGTGGCAAAAGCTCGTGGTGAAATTGAATGAAAAGCTGGACTAGATAACGACCGGTGTGAGTGAGAGAGAGAGAGAGAGAATTCGATCCATCATTATACAAAACCTTCTTCGCTTTTTATTTGATTTATTTATCCTTTTCTCATTTGATTTTCTCGGGAAAATCTCTCTGCGTAGTAGATCCAAGTGGTGGTTTCTGAGTAGTAGTAAGCAAGCAAATCTGGATGTTATTGTAGTCGGTGTGAATCTGAGTTCGAAAGATGAGGAACGTTGTTAATAACAGCGTTGAGACTGTTAACGCCGCCGCTACCGCCATCGTCACCGCCGAGTCTCGAGTACAGCCGTCTTCTTCTCAGGTAAACTACTAAGCTTCTTCTTCCAGATTTTCCGTGATTGAAATGTGTTTTTCTTCTGCTCATAGATCAGTATTGTTACTTGCTTGATTTAGATCGTGATTCCGAGATTTATAGCTTTTGTTTGAATGATTGCTCTGAAAATTTGATCTGTTCTTAGTTTTGAATTTCGCGATTTTGCTGTTTTGATTTAGCTCATAGTTACGAAACTGTAGTGAATGTGATTTGAATTTGCGATTTTGGTGTTTTGATTTTGATTACGATTCTAGATCAGAGCTAATGGTGAGCTTAGTTCTTGATTTCACGACTTTGATTTGTTCTCTCTGGATTACAATTGTGGTCTCAAAAAGGTAAAAAGATGCGTTGTTGCTTTTTCAATCTTTTTGTGGATTGGCTTTACAAGTCATAATAGCATCCATGATTAAAAAGGTTAAAAGCGTTTCTATTTCATGTTTGGTTAATTTTCCACGGATAGTATAAATTTCTCCAAAAGTGAATTACAAACGTTTAGCTACTTATTAGAAACTAAACAAGATTAACTTTATTATCAAAAGCTTTTACTTTGAGAAAGTTTTGTTGAAACAGTTCTCTCTAAAGGGGATCAAGATGAGTCTAATTTTGTGTGTTTAATTTGTACAGAAGGGAAGATGGGGAAAATGTTGGAGTTTATATTCATGTTTTGGAACTCAGAAGAACAATAAAAGGATTGGTAATGCTGTGCTTGTACCTGAACCGGTTACATCTGGAGTTCCGGTAGTTACTGTTCAAAACTCAGCTACTTCAACTACTGTTGTTCTTCCCTTTATAGCTCCTCCTTCATCTCCAGCTTCGTTTTTGCAATCGGATCCTTCATCGGTTTCTCACTCGCCTGTTGGTCCACTTTCTCTTACTAGCAATACATTCTCGCCTAAGGAGCCTCAATCTGTCTTTACCGTTGGACCTTATGCTAATGAAACTCAACCAGTCACTCCTCCGGTGTTCTCTGCGTTTATAACTGAGCCATCTACTGCACCGTATACTCCACCTCCTGAATCATCAGTCCATATAACTACACCTTCTTCACCTGAAGTGCCCTTTGCTCAGTTGCTTACTTCTTCGTTGGAGCTAACTCGGAGGGATAGTACTAGTGGGATGAATCAAAAGTTTTCGTCTTCGCACTATGAGTTTCGGTCTAATCAGGTGTGTCCGGGGAGTCCTGGTGGTGGTAATCTAATCTCTCCCGGGTCAGTGATTTCAAACTCTGGTACATCTTCTCCTTACCCTGGTAAATCACCCATGGTTGAGTTTCGAATAGGCGAGCCTCCAAAGTTCTTGGGTTTTGAGCACTTTACAGCTCGTAAATGGGGATCGAGGTTCGGTTCTGGATCGATCACACCTGTTGGGCATGGTTCAGGTTTGGCTTCAGGCGCTCTGACACCAAATGGTCCAGAGATAGTATCTGGAAACTTAACACCCAACAATACCACATGGCCTCTTCAAAATCAGATCTCTGAGGTCGCTTCACTGGCAAATTCGGATCATGGCTCTGAAGTCATGGTAGCAGATCACAGAGTTTCGTTTGAGTTAACAGGTGAAGACGTTGCACGTTGTCTTGCAAGCAAGCTAAATCGATCACACGACAGAATGAACAACAATGACCGGATCGAAACAGAGGAGAGTTCATCAACAGACATAAGAAGAAACATAGAGAAAAGGTCAGGAGACAGAGAGAACGAACAGCATAGAATTCAGAAGCTGAGTTCCTCATCGATTGGATCTAGCAAAGAATTTAAATTCGACAACACGAAAGACGAGAATATCGAGAAGGTTGCAGGAAACAGCTGGAGTTTCTTCCCGGGGTTACGATCTGGAGTCAGCTAACCAAATTAAAATGACATCTCTTCTTCTTCTTCCTCATTACCAAAGACAGAGATATAAAACCCTATAAGTAACAAACCTTGAACATGGATCGTGAAAAAAGGTAAGAGATTTGGGTTCTAACAACTTATACACACTGAATAAATAAGCTTAAAGCTTTGATTTGCAGTTAACTTCTGTACTCATGTAGTTGGAAACTTTGGAATATTCTTGGATCAGCTCCTACATCTAATCTTGTTACATTGATATAAATTGTTTATTTCTTGTTTTACTGTTTCATACAAATATATTGTTTGAACTGAGATCGTGAATGGTCTTATTCTATATCATTACTAAAACATTTTCATTTCTGTTCTTTCAGAAACATAGATTCGGTTATTATCGTAAGAAATCTAATACAACTGTGAACTACTACATAAACTGAATTGTTCAAAAGAAAACATCGAAATAATATACAGAACAAAAAGGGAAAACAACAAGAGCTGTGAACCACAAAGGAATTAAACCGGGTTTTGACTCTCCTTATTGGAACCGGAACTAAACCGGGATTTCAATCCTCCTTATCAGAACCGTAATACCTCTTAAACGCTCTGGGTAGATAAACCGGAATCAAAACACCAAAGAGATTAAACGACCAAATCCCTAAATTAGCCGCCGCCAAAACTTTCCCGGCATACATCCGCCGCGCAGAAACCGTCCCCGTCACATCCTCCCTCGAGAACTCACTCATAATCCACTCCACAAGAGTCAAAACCCTCCTGGCGTTGTAAACAATCGGAACAAGAATCCTCGCCGGAGCAGAGAAGCCAAACATGGTCGCTAATCCTTCCATAAAAATCTGACTCGCTAAAAGAAACACGTGCGGTGCAGCTGCGCTAACACCGTTCTTATCATCCTCAACGATTCCTTCGAAGATGTAACAGATCGGAATGATAAGCCCGACGATCCCCGCCGCTGTAACATAGATACGGAAGATTTTGTTTGTGGAGCTTGTGAGAGGAGCGTCACGGTTTGGATTGTTGTGTGGTGGGAAGATAAGTTTCGAGAGGAAGAAGAAGTAGATGAGAGTGAGGATCGTGAATATGAAATCTTGGATTGTTACGAGACCACTTGCGGAGAGAACGATGATTATTGCGAGGATGTTTAGTTGTCGGAATGAGAAGAATCCGGCGGGTTTTCCGGTGGATGATACTGTTGAGGTGGATTGGGTTTGATGTTCTTCTTCTTCTTCTTTGGGTAAGGTTATGTCGTTGTACGTTGGACCGACACCTCCAGACATCGTTTTGGTGTAAGTTTTTTTTTTTTGTTTTCTCGGGAAAATGTGGTGAGAAAGTTTTAGAGGTGGAGGAAGATAAAAAGAGTGTGAAGAAGGGGACACGTGGCGGATAGTGAAGAGTTTTGAATGGAAGAGGTTTAGAAGACGTGGCGGATTATTGTTGTGCTCACAATTAGTTTAGATTTTATTATTTTAACTACATGCAGGTAATTTCGTAAAAGTTCTTAAGAAACATATAAATATATGTGTTAATAGGAAGCCTAATTATTTTGGCTTTCTGGACGTAAGTGCACTAGGCTTTGTAGTTATAGATTTCAATTATAAGCTTCAATGATTACTAGTTATAAAAAATGATATAATTAGTTAGCAGGAAATGAATCCGGAACCATAAACTGTAGAATTGATTTAACTAAAAAGGAACTAATTACTAGAAATCGTATGAAACAAGGCATTGTAGATTACTAGACTTGTAGTAGAATATGGAATATTGTAGATATTCTACAAGAAGAGCTTAGATCATGGGTGAGAATACTTGGTTGTAGAAACAACTTTAAATTCGACCTCCAATGTCAAAGTGTCATTGTCCAAGTAATTACACTCCCGATGGCTATAGCCGCAAAATCTTCGCAACCCCACCCTTGAGTTGATTTCTTGTAACAGACGTTAACTGCAAGAAAAATAAATATATGTAAGGTATTGAAAATTTAGTTAAGACTTGAAAAAAGCAACTAAGTGATTTATTCAAGAATATAGAAAATTGTGTTTCAAAGTTAATTATACGTTTCTGTGTGACGTGATTGTTGTATACATGTGGACGTGGGTATAATACTCGGAGATCTGCATGCACGTAAATCTTCTCATCCTCCGAAAAGGTTTCACTATCAGCTATATATATGCAGAAATAAGGACAACCATTTGCCATCTGCCTCTCTTCCCTTTGGATACATCTTCAAACACCTATAGAAAAGTCACATTATTTTGTATACACTTAGCATACATAGACGTGTATATATATTCAATGACTTATTAGCCTCACCATTCTCTTCCTCCAACTGAAAAGTTGTTTGACACATAAAGATTCTCTGTCAATAAGGAGAAACCATTGGCACTCCAGGAGAATGTGGATGGTGAGAGTTTCTGATCAAAAGACATCACTTCCCAATTGGTAAGGGGTGGAACAACCATCACTTCAACACCAAACTCGCATTTTTGCCCGTCGAATATATATCCATTTTTTGGATTTTCGAATAAGTGGAGAGGAAGCATTTGAGAGAATCCCCATACCATTCTTAAAGCATTGAAACGCTTTACTTCAGTATCTATTAGAAAAAATGGAGTAATTCAACGTGACATATGTGACAAATGAACAAGTCTTATATAGTTAATATAAATATTGAATAATATAGATATGTTTTAAACCAACAACTTTGAATAGTAAAGTACATTTGTTCTTTCTTATTGTAGACGAAGAACTTGACATATGCAAAAACTTCAGATGTGCTGTCTATTTCTACGTACATTGAAATATAACCACTTCCATGGTCCTCGTCGTTCCCTTTTGGATATATAATCAATTTCCTGCAGGTTTTCTTTTTAACAGAAATATTATTGCATAAAGTAAGAAAGATTCATGTTCTTTTCTTATGATGAAGATTTAATTTAACCCTTCAGGAGCTAATGTGTACATAGTAAAATCATGGTCTATATGTGTTACATGTCTCATAAAACATAAATGGTAATATATAAGAGCAAGATTATAGCTACATACCAGTAATACCCGCCTACCGTGAAACGACGAGATTGGTATTTTTCATTGTTAAGTTGTGCGAGATTCTCAATCTTGACAGAATAGCAAGAAGGCGAGGATGTTCCGTGAAACTGCTCGCAATCGTAGAAGTTGGATTTGAGCATGTCGTTTCACCGTATGATAACGTTGTTGCATTCGAAATTGTGTTACCCATTCTTCATGAACCTTATTGGAAAGCAGAAAGAATGTTGCCAGATAGCGTTACATATAGAGAACACAAAATCTCTTATGATATCGTTTTTCAACTTTTAATGTGATTTAATCAAAGATTCATCTTTATCACTTCGTGATATCTTAGCTAATATTTATTTTATTGTTTTGAATTCAACATAGAAATCTCATCATCTCTACCTTTTTTTAATCAAAACAATAGTATCTTTTATCATATCTAACTAAAAATTTACTGCCAAGGTTTTGGTAACTAATTTTAAATATATGGTCAGATATTAAGAAAAATTAGTGAGACTCAACTTAATTTCCTATCATGTTTCAAAATTTGAAGTTGATCCAATACCATATTTATTCTTCAATTGCTTGTAGAATGGATTCAAAGACTAAATGGTGGTAGTAGTAAAAACTGGCGAAGACCACAATCATATAATCAGTGTAGTCATCTATCTAAGTTGGGGCTCATAGCTTTCCGGTTTTGGAATTTAAGACAGTTCATTGTTTTGCATCTTTATCTAACAAATCTTAATCTTCAACCAAACCGCATAAACCTACTTCGACTTGAATTTCTCGCCGAGTTTACCGACTCTGTCCTTAAACTCTTCCACAGTCTCCTTAGCCTTCACTATAGAGATATTTCTGATCTCATCAGCCCTCAAGCTCGTTTGTCTCCACACTTCCTCTGCTTTAGACTTAGTTTTGATTTTGAGGTCTTTGGCTTTGTTCTCCATGCCATGAACTTGTTGTTTTAAGGCTGATATCAGAAGGCTTATCTTCTCTATGATCAAGTAAATTACTTCTCTGGATTTCTCTCCTACATCTTTCGCCATCTTCTTCAGCTTAGCAATCAGATTTCCAGCTCTTTTCATGGTTCCTTCTACATGATTTTGCTTTCCTGCGTTCAGCCAAGTAGATTCGGTTTTTGTTGTCTGTTCATGGAGGTCGCTGTCAACAATCACTTTTAGGCCATACTTCTCCCAACGTCCTCTAGCTTCTTCTAGCACTTTTGCTTGTTCTCTTGCTCTTCTCGCTTCATCCTTAGCCCAATCCCTTCAAAAACAAAACTCAAAACAGTAAATAATCTGAAGAGCTAAACTCTCATATGTTTGATTTGTCACATTTTTCAATATAAAAGTTTTTGAGTTTCACTAATCAATGTAATTAAGAAATGTTTTGCCTCTATCTCACTGTGTAAGATCTATTCATGCTCATTTGATCTTGCTTGGGAAAGAAAGAAGAACTTTCAAGATACTATATTCTATACCTGGCAATGGATAAAGCGTTCCTTTCAACTTCAAGCTCATTTTGTAACCGGAGTATCTCTTGGTTCTCATCCTCCACTTGCTTTTGAAGTCTATCAAACCTCTCTTTCTCATATGACATCTCTGCCTTGTTACTCGCAAGGCTTTGAAGTTGTTCCTCAAGCTCATTTCGTATCCTTGCAAGAGCCTCCATTTCTGTTTCAATCGATGTGCGTTCTCTCTCCAATGCAAGAGTCTCCTCTTCTTTCTCAACTCTAAGTCTCGCTAGCTCTGACTTTGCTTCTTCAGCCAATTTCTCCACTGCATCTACTATTTCTTTTTCTCTTAAAAGCTCTTTCTCGAAGCTAGCATTAATATCCTTCTCGACCTGAGCAACCAATTCGTTATGTGCACAAACCACATTTTCGGCCATAGCCTCTGCTTCTATACGAGCTAGCTCCTCACCAACTACTTCAAAAGCATCACCAATTGCAAGAGACACAGCTGTTTGGGCTTTTGTAACTGCTTTCGACGGTTGAAACAATCTGGTACGCCCTAGATGATGGACACAAGACTTTTAAAAACAAATTTTGGTTGTGAAACTCTAATGATATGATTACTTAAGAAGCAAGAATCTCACTCACCAAAAGAAAGTGCTGTTATTCCGTGTTCTCCAGCAGATAGGTCAGCTATAAGGGCAGGCCATGCTTCTGGGTTTATTTTATCAATGTCAAGAAAACCAGAAAGTTGGTATAATTTCTGAAATAAGAAAAGTGAGTTGTGTAAGGTTTACGACGCTACAATGACTAGATGTGGCAAACGAAAAAGAAAGGAATAGACAAAGAACCTTGCTATCAGCTTCTGGAAGCTGTCGAAATTCCAAAGCCATCTTCCAGCTCAATAGATCCTGACGTGTTAGAGGACTGCAGAGGGAGAAAAAGAGATGAAAAGAGTGGATATCACATAACAATAGCTACTTTTTAATAGCGTATAATGTATATGGCTGGGTGAAAATAAATAGCACGTCTACCTTTCTGGGGAGAACGTAACCCGACTGCTCTCAGAAGAAGGCATATTGTTGTTAGAGAGTTTGCTTGAGATAAGTCCTGCCTCTGCCAAACCTATACTATCCAATGAAAAATGAAGAAAGCAGATTAAACATAACTTCACTGATTCAGACTTCAGAGTGAATGTACAAAAAATTCGATGATCACCTTGAATGAATGGAAAATCAGGATCTTCAGGTGTAATATCATCAAATGCAAGTTCAGTAACATTTTCTATATACATGGCAGGATATACTTTTGATGCTGAGTTCCTATAACCAATGAAGATATTTTCACGTTGTAAGGCAGTGAAATATTTCACAATGTTTCAAGAGTAGGAAAGAGATTTTTTGATAGTTACCTCGATAGAGTATTGCTTGCAGAAACCACCCAACGAGCGAATTCACGGCGTGTACATAAATCGTAAGGCAGAGCATCGGATTCAATAACCTGAAAATTAAATAGGGTTTTATAAATATGCAATCAGTATCTTCACACATCAAAAGATTGGTCAAAATAATCTGAAAGCAGTAACCTTTAAAGCTTGTAAAGCTGCAAACATTTGACTTTGAACTGGATCCACAACCGTTGGAAAGATAGGTTTTAAAGAATCTACTTGTGGAACTGTAGAAGGAGCAGGTATTCCTGTATAACGGCGGGCTTTCTGCTTTTCGTTTGGGATTTGAGAGGTATGTGTATCTACTCCATCCAGCTCTGTAGATGATGTGTATCTCTCCGCTGAGCTTACCGATGCTTTCTCCGCCTCCTCATTGTCTTTCCTAGTAGACGTGGATTTTGACGCAACATCTATTTCATCCGGAGATAAAACTTGTGAATCTAAACTAACATCCAGAAAAGGGAACGCTTGTTAAACAGGTAACCACATTGAGAGATAAAATAAGCACCAAAGAACTTAACCTATACGGTTCGGGTTTATACCTCTATAGCTTTCCTGGTTATCTTGACTAGTCACAATATTTCCTTCATTCTCATCCGTGCTGATTTGATCAATTGAACTTTTAGTAACTGTGGTCACCATCACTTCTACTTTTGGTCCTAAACATTCACCAAAATTTGATAACTTCATTATTAAAATCAACTACATTGTATCACTAAATGAAGATTGAAACACATACTTAAGACATTGCGTTTGGAAGATAAAGCTGCGTAAGTTAGCCCAACGAACAAAACCATTCCAGCAACTCCAGATAACAAGGTTCCTGAACAAAAATCAAATTCCTTCAACAAACCATGAAAAAGGTACAAAATTGCAGAATATTATAACCAAATTCGAATACAAATCTACCAAGTTAACCAAAGTCCGTACCTTTAAACCAATCGCCACCGCGAGAATTGTTCTCATCGTCTCCCGAATCAGCCCACCCACGAAAACGATCCGACCCGTTACTCTCACCCGAATCGCGACCTGGCTCTGCGTTCTGCGCGACGCATGATATACGGAGACGACGACTGAGCTTGGTCATCTTCGCTCTCTCCGGAGCTTTGAAGATACCGTGATTTAGGGCAATTCTGAGCTGGAGAGAGCTTGGTGTCCATGTCGCCATTGTAGACGCCATAATTTAGCAAACGATTCGAAAATTCGCATGAAACTGAATTTTCCATTTACGCTTTACTTTGGTCCGTTGCTTCATAGACGAGACAAGAAACGTGATACGAACCTTTCGTATAATTACGGTAAAGGCCCTTACATTTATCTACTACTTTCAAAATTTACCCACCTTAATTTATTTATTAGGTGTAACCCATCCATCTTTTATCTTACATATTAACACATATTTTATCACACACACACAATCTTGAATCTTAGTCTCAAAATCGTATATTGCATTAATCAGTGAAATTACAAGAAATAAAAGATGATGTATTCCGTTATCCGGAAAAAGAAGACACGTTTACAAATATACTAAAAGTCGAGGACTTAAATAGTTAAATTTTGATCTGCCGACCAAAAAAAAAAAAGAAGAAAAGAATTGATCCTCCTAATTAAACTTGAAAATAAAAACTTTATATTTGTGCGGTAATGTAATCTAAAGTGGTCGTATAATTAGAGGCAAACCGTAACCCGGTCTAAGAGAAAGCATATACGTCGGAGAATGGCGATAACCGGGCGAAACCGAGATTTCGAACCGGGACAAAACCAACGACAAGACAATCTTGTACTCCATGGTGGTCAAATTCCGACCGATACACATTCTCCCTCCGAATCCAAACGGCATGTAACCCATTTTATTCTTACAACCACCGTGCAAATTACCGTCGAATCTCTCAGGCTTAAACTCGTTAACGTCATCTCCCCACAACTCAACGTCGTGGTGCATCGCCACCACATCAATCCAAATGTTTGTTCCGTTTGGAATCACTCGTCCGTTCACTTCAATGTCATTTCGGGCTTGTCGTTGTGCGTTCGGTGCCGGTGGATATAGCCGGAGAACCTCGTTCATTACCCAACTCATCTGCATAAAATGATCGGAAGTTATATTCATTAGTATCAAAGTTAACATTCAGGAGGTTAAGTGATTTAATTAACTAAAAGATGTGATTTCATTGTATCATTGATGATATGCGTGTCACACGTTTTAGTCATGAATAAAAACAGATAGAATATTCATTATGAGAAGATATTGCCACGTGGCTTAGATTTTTCAGTTTTTTTAAGATTACGTGGCGTGTTCATTGGTCAGCGCAGTCGTTGACGCGCCTCTATGGTTTGATCATTGTACGTTTTGTAGATTTTGACTTCTATGTGACCACTGACTTTGACCACATTGATCAGATGTATATTAAAGTATTAATTAATTAGGCTTAAAGTATACTTAAGGTATATTTTTCGTTTATTTTAATTTTATGAAATCTTATGTAGTATCAGGCGTTCAGGCTAATATCATCTTTTTTACGTGCATTCAATTCGTTTATTTATTAAGAAAATATGAACATGCCAAGCCAAATTGTAAACTATTTTGTGAACGCGTCCAAACATAATGTATGCATGCGTATAATTAAGCACGTGGATTGTTGTGTACTGTGTTTGGTAATGTACCTTTTTTAGACCGGCAAGTTTGTTATACTCAATCTTGGAATCTCCGATGACTTCTCTAATCTCTTCCCTGATCGTGTCTTGCCACTCGGGATGGATCGCAAGAAGCATAAACGTCCACGTTAGTGCTAAAGCCGTTGTCTCGTGGCCAGCGAAGAAGAATGTCTTGCATTCGTCCACAAGCTCTTTCGCCGTAAAATTCCCTTTCTGATCGGCCTTAAGCAACATTCCGAGAAGATCGTGGCCTTGGTCATCTCCTTCAGCCAAAGATATCTTCCGTTTGTTTATGAACGACAAAAGGAGACCATCTATCTCATGACCTAGCCCCTTCGCTTTAACGGTTTGCTTGTAACTCAAAATGTTGCTGAATGGCACGCCTACGTAGCGATTTGAGTTGAAGAGAGCGAATTGCACGGCTCTTAGGTTTTTGAGGACTTGAGTTCCATTTTCTCCCGTGACACCGAAGCTTGTCTTGGCGATAATCTCACCGGCTGTTCCTATGATCTCGCTCTCCATGTCGAATTCGGGATTACCCGAGTTTATTTGTATGCCCCATCGGTCCAACATATTGGAGACTGATTCCACCATCATATTTGTCATAACCTGTTTTTAAGACGAATAATTAAAAGTAATGAGAAAAAGAGGAATATTTCGTATGAATCTTTGATTTTGAATGAGTCTAATATAGTACTTTCTAGTCTTTTCAACATCATAAGACCTTGAAATTTATGTCATGAAAAATGGTGGCTCATGCTTTTGGAAAAGGACTATATAGTCTAAATTGTTGAACTAGATTAGTCACCCTATTAATTTTCTACAACTTGGACTCTTGCCAATGCAAACGATTTTTTTAAAAAAAGTTTAACTATTGTAAGTACATATCTATACCTTAAGATTAAGAGGGGCAAATGCAGGAGTGATGATGTGGCGATGTCGTGTCCAATCATCTCCTTCGACCATAACCAAACCGGTACCAAACATTGGCTCTCTGTCTTTCTTAAAAACATTTGGTTTTCCCCAACTCTTCCCCAATACCCCTTTCGACATAACACTCAAGAATTCAGGATCGGCCACGTACACGAACGGCTCTATCCCTAGCCAGTACACAAATACTTTCCCTGCATCACATAACACGTAACCAATAATCTACGTTAATATTTAGATATGGTAATCCAAATGTTGTTAGCTAAACAACTTATATGGTCTAATTGTCCGGAATTTAAATAAGAGGATATAGATTTATTAGTTACCGTATTCTTGTTGCCACCGAGCGAAATGTGGAAGTGCAATAGAGTGTATGTCATGATTGATGATGGTGGAAGATTTGCTATTATCCACCACAACCGAGGCCATTTTCAGTTTCTTCATGTCATTAAGGTTTCCAAATGGAAAACTAGGAGCTGGACCAACAAATCCGTTTCCTCTAAGCTTCTTTTGAGCTCGAACTGGCCATATCCAACAACGCAGAAAGAGCTTCAAGAACATGAGGCAAATAACTACGACGAAAACTTTGAAGAATATGTACCAAACTCGAGACATCTCAAAAAACTCCATCCCAATCTCTCCAAATTTGTATATAAGAACAAAAAAATATGTGTGGATTTTTTTACTGTTGTGAAGAATTGTATATGAGGAAGTGATTTAGGTGCAATATGGGTTGTTGTATTCAGAATGTTTGCAGGTGAAATATGGGAATGAACCAAATGAGGTATTTATAGATGTTTTCTAGGTTCGGGTGTTGAAGAATGTCAGACTTTGACCGATGAAATTCTCGTCTCTCTATTATTTTAGTGTATTATTGTATTTTATTTGAGTTTATGTTGGTACATAACATATTAACATATAACGTTTCTTTACCATTTTCTGGTCAAACATTATCGGCATTTAGGCTTCTTGTCTTTTTCCATTTCTCTATAGTGTCTTGTACAGTTTGTATCTCTGGCTGCTTTTTTGAATATATTGAAAGTGATGTGAATGTAAGGATGCTGTCTTTTAATCCTTATTGGCAAAAAGGTTTAAACACATTACCTTTTTATTTTTTTATTTTATTTTTTGTCAACTGGAAAAATTAATTATTTACTCTTCTTTCAACCGGATAAAGTTCTTAGGTTATAACTAGTAACTACGTTTTAAACTAAAACACTAATTAGCTCTAATCACACGTTTATGTCCTCTATTTGTAGTGCTTTTTTTTCCCTCTTCAATTTTGTGATTTATTTTTCGTATTGCTTTAATCACACATCTTACTTTTTTTAATTTTTGAACTAACTCGAATCAGATTTGATAAAAAATAAAAAATTCATTTTCCGAGTACTAATTTAAGGAAGTCTTATTACATAATGTAAACACAAACTTCTCCGTTTAACAAAAATGTGTGACGTGTAAGTATGTGGTGAATTTAAAATAAAACCTAATTTAGTTGATAACTAAAAGTTCAAAACTTAAGATATATAATATATACAAGGTCGGTTAGTGAAAAAGTAGAATCTTTCGGTTTCTAGTTATAAAGCCGAATATAAAAATTACGCGTTAAATCACAATCAAGTGAAATTGTACATGTGAAATGCTCTACTTTTGGACCCAATATGTGAAATCGATCACTATCACTACCTAACTGTGAATGTGAGAATGAATCTTAAATGCTCTAACAGTTCAATGTGAAACCCTTAGGATTCAATCGTTTAAGCCCAAAATAGATCAAACCACACATCAATAATTCACAATTTATTATTTAAACCACATAACACAATAATATCTGGCATGGACCACGTACTGGATCTCTTTATCAACAAGACACAGCCTCGTCATTTGTCTTTTTCCATATTTTATTTAGAGTTTTAGAGGACACGTGCGTTATCTAATAAATTGGGATTAGTAATGAAATATATTACTAATATTATTGGAGTTCAGATATTATAATATAAGTTCAAGTAAAAGAGCTTAATGAGCAAAATAGTCAAAGTTTCGCGTATGAAACATTTTTTTAATCACACGCGTAGAGGTGCTATGACTTGTAGTACTAAGAACACAAGATCTGACAAATACGAAATAAGAACACAAGATCTGACAAATACAATAAAAGGTCCTCTTTACACAGCCGTTTTTTGGTCGTAACAAACAACTGTTATAGTTTTGGTTCGTAGATGAAAATTCCATTTGTTCATCTACGGTTAGAGTCTAATATTCGTATTAATACCATGCAGGTCACACTCACACAAATAGCACAACAAGTGGTGAAACACTAGTATCATCAATCATTTGAGAGCTTCGACTGTTCTAAACATAACATATGCGTCTTCATGAGAATAAAATATTTATATTTTTGAAATTTAAGATATTTTCAGTTTTCATATAATTTTTTTGTAGATTACGAAAATGCAAATCCATCTACAAACGAAAAATTTTTCTTCCACGTTGTAGCCCACCACGTTCCTAGCGTATGGGAGGTTTGGCCCCTTTTCAATATCATCATATAGAACATCCTTGTAATCTAATTAACAGCTTAAAAACACTTTTAAAAAGTACTAATTTATCCATTAAATAATATTTTTGTAAAAACAAAATATTAGTTTTAGATTATTTTTTTAGTTTAATATACTATGTCTATATTTTTATGTTGTATTATTTGAGCCATGTATTATCTATGTTTTGGACCATATATTATCTAAGTTTTGGATGTTATTTTATTATTTGGTCATATATATACTATATATACTAGATATAATCTTTCAAAATTGTATCTAAGTCATAAAAATTTGTATAAACTGTTTAAGTTCTATATGCTATATGTTACAGGCTTACAGAACTCTCACTAGCTAACACATTACTTTCCTTCTTTTTTGTTTGTTAAAAAACTAACACTTTGTCATTTTCTAATTAACAGAGACTACCGATCTATTTCAACCAGCGACAATCATGTGACAGAAATTGTCGTATATTTAGATTTAACCATAAAACTCATGTGAACGAAACCAGAATTAATGGTTTGTTTTTTAACCAAAAAAAAGAAATAGTTGATTGTTTGTGTTCTTGAGTACGTGTTTATGGGTCCACTAGCCATCGATACTATACATTCACTATTTTTGGGTTTTTAATTTTCTCTAGTAGAAATTTAAATGGTTGCACCGCGTAGATAAATTAGTCCGACTGAGCTAATATATTAGGACACAACATGAGTATCCCTTTTTTTGTCCCAAAACAAAAAAAATAACATTACCTATTAACTCATTAGTTTAAGAATGTCTAAATCACCAAACCTTCTTGTTAAAACTTTCGTAAATCTATCCAAAAAGAAAAGAAATAGAGACTATTTTTTAAAAAAACATTATCAGAAGCTTGTTCGTTAAACCCAAAAAAAACAAACTAAATACAACTTTAGACTTAAACACTTATTTATAATAAAATACCAAAAACTAGATGTATGTGACTATGTGTGGATTGTGATCATTATAAATTTATAACATATGCAGTTGAGAAAATAACTCATACAAAATCAAAACAATAATGTTTTGGAAATTGCATCACACGCGTTAAATATACCCCCAAATTCCAATATTGCCAAGATAGTACGGAGCGGCCAGGTTTTAGTCGCAAGAAAGTTATTTATCTCGTGTGATTATATAATCATAGAGGACAATTCTGTAAATCCGTACTTATTCACCACTTTGAGAATCAAGAGTGGCCGGCGCATTTATAAAAGCACAATAAATTCTCTTGAACTCGGAATCTCGGGTGGAAGCCAAACTCTATAAGCTAGGATAAAGGCGCATTCATAGAATTAACTACGATGCAACGCAAGTCAAACTCTACAAGCTAGAAATCAAAACAAAATTATTGACATAATAAATTATATAAAATTCCTTCCGTTTCATTGAAAACGTCATTCCAATATTTTTACTTAAGTTAATAAAACTAAGTAAAATTTTACTATATCTTAGATGACTGAAATAGTAGGATATAAAAAGATTTAGTTTTTAATCTGCATAAATACAAACACTATTTTTTATGAAACAAAAATAAATATATACTTTTGATAAGTTCCAAGTTCGGGTCAAACCCTAATCTTTGTGAGTTTTTTATCAGCTTTTAGTTTATTCTCTAATTGGAGATATAAGACTATATTCTCCATCGACAAAAGTAAGAAATTTTTTTGAAAAATAAATAAATTAATAATCAGAAAAGATATATTAATTGTTACTTGATAATTGAATAATGTTATGGCAGCTGTCCAAATTAGATAATTGATATATTAATTGTTTCTTAAAGTTTCTCTTGCAAAACTTAACTCTCTTTTTTTTTTACTTTTTTTAATTTTCTTCTTTTTGTTGGGTATCTCATTGAGATACTCGCATGGAGATGCTCTAACTCTTTCCTCATAAAAAGAAAACTAAGAACACAATCAAAAATTAAAATGTTAAAACAATTTATTTTTTGAAACTGAGGAAGTGTTATATGTTCCCCAAGTCTCCCCAAAGTTAAACATTTTGTAATTGTATCTTCGGTTTGTGTTAAAACAATGTATGACGTATATATACGTTGCCTCCTCCTTCGTTTGCCCCACGTGCATCACGTTACTAGAAGGACTATCAAAACTGTAACACGGTGTATATGTAAATGATTTTCATTTGATTTCTACCTTTGTTTAATTGAAAGTGTACCATATTAACAATCTATACCGTTTAAAGCTGGTTACATGCGTGATGCGCCACATGATTCTCCCATTTTAAAACAGTGCATCTTCTTCAATTATTATTTTTTGTTGGTTGGGTTATGTTAGGTAAATTATTTTGGGGTTGAAAACCATAAGAATAAATGTCACCAATATTCTCTCACGAAAGTCGTCCTTTTGTTGTCGTAGAACGTTAATTATATATGGTTTGTAAGTTTGGTGACTCTCCTGACTTTTCATAACCTTTAACCTGTTTTTTGCAATCTGTGTCAAACACTAAACATTTGAAAACTTTCATATTCTTTTGGCTGTTTCAGATTGGGAAAGGCTGTTCTTGATGGTTTGACTTTGAAACATGAGTCACTTTATATGTAAAAACAAGATTAAAAAGTAATTTATAATGGAAATCATAATAGGAATTACAAAATTTGAAGAATTCATCAAACACTAAGAAATTGTGACCATCTATCTAGACTAAGAAATTGTGACCATCTATCTAATAAAACTTTCAGTTTCCCCCAAACAAGTATAACCTATCCAAAAAAAGTGGGATTTAGTTTGAGATGGAATGAGCCAAATGAACTATACATCATCCTAAATGGGCGTGGAAGAATGTTCCACATTGAAAGTGGAGATCATTCAACACTACTATATACAAAATATGGACATTTCCACTTATTGTCAATTGATTTTAAGTTGTAAACCTATAATCATATAAAATAAAAAAGATTGAAGAAGCAATGAATTGTTGACGTCTTTGAAACTGCATGGTAGAAAAGTTTTACTATATTCATGACCTTCTTGTTGATGATCTCCAAGACTCACCTGCCGAGCTTTGTTACATCATACTTGTTGTGTTATTTTTAATTTCTTAATTATATTAGACATTTTCAATTGATCTTGGTGTGGTGTGCATTACAAATGACAAGAAATTATTTTATATTTTTTTTGGTTAGATGGCATATTTACTTGGTAAAATATATCCATCATAATCGCTTATCTTTTGTAATATCATACCACACCTCATCAAGGAAAAAACAAACGGATTCATGTATCTTCTTCTCTTCCTTATTTTCTCGATGCCTTCTATCTCTTCTTCTCTTCCTTATTTAATTAATTACTTCCATTTTCCAACAACCACCCAACTTAGCTAAAATAGTCCGCAAAATCGAAGTATGAACACTATTTGGTATACAATATTATGCTTGCTTTTTATTGTTAAAAATATGTGAAATGTAATTGTCCCAAACTTTGAAAGGCAAATTTAGGAATTTATTTAGGTGACTTTGTTGAAGACCAAGTTTCCGTATAAATGGAGAAAGGCAAAGACGGTCCATATATGCATTGTCACATAAGTTGGCCACTTATCCACCTCTGGAACATTATATAGCTCTCCCCATTGGTTTAAAGTCTAGAGTGTGTCCACCTCCCTAAAGTCAAATCCATGAAACAATTAGGTAACACCAGTAATTAAAAACTCTTTCCTTTTATTTATAATAGAAAATGTTAAGTGGAGAAACAAAAAGACTTGCTTTGATTGTGGCAAATGTCATCTTATTAGCATAGAGAAAAAAAAAAGAAGACATTGTAATAAGTTACTATATTTAGTATTACCTTAATTTGTCCATGAATATGGATTAGAGACCAAGGAAGTAGAGACCAAGGAAGGGATGCCTTCATTATAACCATCAATCTTGATAGTCACAGGCCCTGCCATGTGAACTAAAAAAACAATAAAAATTATATAAAGATGATATTTATAGTAACGTTAGGTTATGGTTCGTGATTGCTTAGTAACTTAAGTATGTGTCTATCTTTGATATATAGTAACAAAAGCCCATGTATTGCTAATTTGATCTTACTCACACTTGGACACAAAAACAGAGAAGAAGTAGAAACATTTCCTCTAGAGAAATAGCGGTCCACAGTATAGAATGGTGATCCATCACTACACTTATGCTGTGATTAATAGAAACAAACAGAGTTCATTATTATTGTAAAGAACTTATGGCGCAAGCCGCAGCAACAAATAGATTATGAGAATAAGAAGCAATCAACTCTGGAAGATAGAATAAGATGGATTTATCTGTACAGATGTGGTCTTCTTAATCTTGCATAATAACGGCTTATTGTTACACATAACATAACACATAATGAATGGGCTAGTCCGTCCTCAGACCAACATGGGGGCCCATGGTTCGTTTGTTGCGTGAATTATGTGAGTTTATTAGAGACAGTATCGGTAACAATATTCATGTCGTTACCACGTTTCCACTGTTTAGTTTTTATAAAACAAAATAAAAAAGTTAAGTAGCATTGGTTGAAATGACATGATAGGTCGCCAAATTAATAAGAGTGATACTTTAGTAAACCACTAACCACATTAAAACATATAATGACTATTTATATAATGAAGACACAGAGGTTTGGAACATGGAAGGTTTCTTTGTCGAGGAAACATGGAAGTTTCAACTGCACAAAAGAACAAAACAGATTAAATCTCCTAATTCTATAGGGACACGTAACAACATAGTAATCAAACCTTTCAATGAAAATAGTAATTATTTTAAAACATAGTAAAAGTGAATTTAATCATACTAAGTAAAATAAGATAAAACATGTTATTTGAATTTGAATATCGTGGGATGCGTATTTCGGTATTTGATTAAAGGTCTGGAAACCGGAGCTCCTATAACCCGAATAAAAATGCATAACATGTTCTTCCCCAACGAGGCGAGCGGGTCAGGGCACTAGGGTCATTGCAGGCAGCTCATAAAGTCATGATCATCTAGGAGATCAAATTGTATGTCGGCCTTCTCAAAATTACCTCTAAGAATCTCAAACCCAATCATAGAACCTCTAAAAAGACAAAGTCGTCGCTTTAGAATGGGTTCGGTTTTTGGAACCATATTTCACGTCAATTTAATGTTTAGTATAATTTCTGAACAACAGAATTTTGGATTTATTTGCACGTATACAAATATCTAATTAATAAGGACGACTCGTGACTATCCTTACATTAAGTTTCACTGTCGAAATAACATAGTACAATACTTGTCGTTAATTTCCACGTCTCAAGTCTATACCGTCATTTACGGAGAAAGAACATCTCTGTTTTTCATCCAAACTACTATTCTCACTTTGTCTATATATTTAAAATTAAGTAAAAAAGACTCAATAGTCCAATAAAATGATGACCAAATGAGAAGATGGTTTTGTGCCAGATTTTAGGAAAAGTGAGTCAAGGTTTCACATCTCAAATTTGACTGCATAATCTTCGCCATTAACAACGGCATTATATATGTCAAGCCAATTTTCCATGTTGCGTACTTTTCTATTGAGGTGAAAATATGGGTTTGTTGATTAATCAAAGAGTTTGCCTAACTAATATAACTACGACTTTTTCAGTGACCATTCCATGTAAACTCTGCTTAGTGTTTCATTTGTCAACAATATTGTCGTTACTCATTAAATCAAGGAAAAATATACAATTGTATAATTTTCTTATATTTTAAAATTAATTTTGATGTATTACCCCTTTATAAATAGGCTATCGCTACAACACCAATAACTACACCCAAAAGAACATCTTTCCTTCGAATTTTCTTTCAATTAACATTTCTTTTACTTGTCTCCTTGTGTCTTCACTTCACATCACAACATGGCTTTGAAGACAGTTTTCGTAGCTTTTATGATTCTCCTTGCCATCTATTCGCAAACGACGTTTGGTAAGTTTATTCAAATCGCTCTATATATCAAAGTTATCCACATACAAGCTAGATATAGTTCTATTATAAAACATTTTGAACTTACATCGTAAATTTTTAACAAATCCCAATTAGCTTTCTCGATTGTATGTTCAGCTTAACTAAGACATTTTCAAAGGTATGTTATTCTTTTGTTATTCCATGTACAAATACTAAGTAGCATTGGAATTAATTTGGTAGGGGACGATGTGAAGTGCGAGAATCTGGATGAAAACACGTGTGCCTTCGCGGTCTCGTCCACTGGAAAACGTTGCGTTTTGGAGAAGAGCATGAAGAGGAGCGGGATCGAGGTGTACACATGTCGATCATCGGAGATAGAAGCTAACAAGGTCACAAACATTATTGAATCGGACGAGTGCATTAAAGCGTGTGGTCTAGACCGGAAAGCTTTAGGTATATCTTCGGACGCATTGTTGGAATCTCAGTTCACACATAAACTCTGCTCGGTTAAATGCTTAAACCAATGTCCTAACGTAGTCGATCTCTACTTCAACCTTGCTGCTGGTGAAGGTACGATATTGGTAGACCAGTACGGTTATATTACTTTTCTCTCTCTAATAGATTATGGTATAATTTATTTGTTTGGTTTGCTATAGGAGTGTATTTACCAAAGCTATGTGAATCACAAGAAGGGAAGTCAAGAAGAGCAATGTCGGAAATTAGGAGCTCGGGAATTGCAATGGACACTCTTGCACCGGTTGGACCAGTCATGTTGGGCGAGATAGCACCTGAGCCGGCTACTTCAATGGACAACATGCCTTACGTGCCGGCACCTTCACCGTATTAATTAAGGCAAGGGAAAATGGAGAGGACACGTATGATATCATGAGTTTTCGACGAGAATAATTAAGAGATTTATGTTTAGTTCGACGGTTTTAGTATTACATCGTTTATTGCGTCCTTATATATATGTACTTCATAAAAACACACCACGACACATTAAGAGATGGTGAAAGTAGGCTGCGTTCTGGTGTAACTTTTACACAAGTAACGTCTTATAATATATATGATTCGAATAAAATGTTGAGTTTTGGTGAAAATATATAATATGTTTCTGTTTTTGGTTTTTAATGTTTAAATTAAATTCAAAGAAAAAAATATCTTTTGTACAACAAGTGCAACATTTTGTTTTAAGAAATAAAGCTAAAAATCAGTAGTTGATGAACTCAACCACTAGATTCATACCAAATTTGAAGGCCTTTTATGGTAATGTCTATCACCAATGGCTCATATTGAGGACATCCTGTACCGTTCATTAATTGATACTAGAATGGCAACAAGTAGAAAATGTAGAAATTTGGGTATCTATACTCCAAAAATGATTTCAAATAACCAAAATTCAAAAGTTTGGTTATTCGTACTCAAACGAATAATTGATCTCAAATACTCGAATTGAAAGTACAGGTGTTAGAATGTCTTACGTTAAAAGTATGTACATTAGTTTTCTTTATTCATAATCAATTGGTTTTTGAGTATATGTTTATTAGCATTCGAGTAACCAAAAGAATACGTATATATTTCGATTGGGTACGGGTATACGAACGCCAAAAGTTTAAATGCATACCGCTAAATATTTAGGAACTTATTAGAAGGCAATGTGCCCATCCCTAGACCCTAGTTGATACTTGTTAACATGGTTAGGGAAATGTTCTTATACAGTGGGATAAGTTTTGCTATGCTTATGTGAGTAAGCTAGGCAATAGGCATGAGCGAAAAAAAAAAAAAAAGTTAGGCATGACCGGCTCCAACAAAACTTTGACTCTGACTCTGACTGTTCTAAAATTTGAAATAGGCCCATTTAAAACACAATATCCCTTAGCAAGATTAGGTATATGAATATTTGGGTCTATTAACAGTGGGCCAGATGATTGAAGCCCATTTAAATCACAACATCCCCTAGCAAGAGCTTCTTCAACGACCAAACAAACTTGTGTCTTCCTCGTCTCACTGCCTCCACCGCCGCCGGCGAAATCAATCGTGTCTTTCTCTAATTACAGTAGTCAACAATGGTGAACCAAAGGAGAAGACTTGCGCAGAAGCGATACAAGGAAGCTAATCCAGAGCTGTTTCCAAAAGCAGAACCAACGCCACCAAAGGACCCTAATAAGAAGAAGAAGAAGAAAAGCTTGTTCAAGAAAAAGAAACCTGGATCTTCCACTGATAGACCTCAGAGAACAGGCTCTTCCACAAGACATCCTCTTCGAGTTCCTGGTATGAAACCTGGAGAAGGCTGTTTTATATGTCATTCCAAAACCCATATTGCTAAGCTTTGTCCTGAAAAATCTGAGTGGGAGAGAAACAAGGTTTGTTCTTTTCTTCTTTAATCATTGGTTTTGGGATTAGGGTTTTAGTTCAATTTAGTTTTAGATTTAGTAGGGTTTTGGCAGCTCTTGTTAGAATCAGTTGAGGGTTTAATCTTTATGAACTCAAAGATGAAATTTTTCATGAAATGTTGGTACTTTGATGATCACTAGACTTGTTGGTTACTAGAAAATGAATGTTTTTGGTTTTGTTGTTTGTAGATATGCTTGCAATGTAGGAGGAGAGGGCATAGTCTTAAAAACTGCCCTGAAAAGAACAATGAGAGCTCCGAGAAGAAGCTCTGTTACAATTGTGGAGATACTGGTCATTCACTTTCCCATTGTCCTTACCCTATGGAAGATGGTAATTTTTCTCTTCTCTGGATCCGGAATATTTATCTTTTCTCATATTACAAGATTTCAGGAAACCTAGCATCGAAATTTGTATTTTTTTTTACCTCTGTACACAGATATTTGACTTATGATCTGAAGTGTAGTTCATGTTATTTAGAGAGTTTAACATTATATTCTCTGAAAACGTATTTGAGGCTATACTGTCACTTGTTTGTTTGTTTGTTAAGAGTAGTCACTAAGATTAGATTTGGTTGCTGTATTGATTCTTTTGTAGGAGGGACCAAATTTGCAAGTTGTTTCATATGCAAGGGACAAGGGCACATAAGCAAGAACTGTCCCGAAAACAAGCATGGAATCTACCCAATGGTACAATGCTCAAATCTTGTTTCGAGCCTTTTCTTTTCCTCATAGAAGATGAGTTTTGATATGTTGAACAATGGATTTGGTGGGCCTTCTTTTGCAGGGCGGGTGTTGTAAAGTGTGCGGGAGTGTGGCGCATCTCGTCAAAGACTGTCCTGATAAATTCAACCAAGAGTCAGCCCAACCAAAGAAGACTTCAAGTAACATTTTCTTTTGTCTCACTCTTCCAATTCTTGAGCTTCTAATTATGTGATCCTAGTCAAGTAGTTTCTCTTTCAAGTGATTCGGAACAGTGAATGCGATCTCATTTATCTTATAAAGACCATAATTGTATCTCCCTGACTGAAATGACAGGATTTGATGCTACACCAAGAGGAAAGCTCACTAAGTTTAGTGGGGACGATCTTGAAGACGATTTCACTGAAGAGCCCAAAAGCAGCAAGAAGATCAATACCTCTGATGATTCAGCTCAGAATAGTGTCGAGGTGAAGAAAAAGAAACAAGGTCCAAAGATTGTCAATTTCGTTGGATGATCACAAGAGGATCGAAAAGGGTCATCAATTTTGTAGGATATATCAAAAGTTTTGTTTTCTAATCTCCCTTTTAGTCTTGTGTAAGAACAAAAAAATCCTAGTTATTCAGAACAATGCTATGTAATGGAACCACACAGCCAATTCTGTTTCAGATAATCTTCTAAACCGAACAAAACCCACCTAGAACCAAATTAATTATAACATATAGTCTGTTTGTGAATAAACCAAAAGTTGTGCTTCTCCTCCTCAACCTCAGTCGCCGATCTTCAACAGTGGCTGAAACTTGAGAGAGAGAGAGAGAGGAAGAGAGCGACACTATGGCGATGACACTTATTAACAGAGCAATCTCTAGAACCGAAACCGTTGGTGCTTTCAGACTCTCGCTTAATCTCTTAAGAAATTTCTCTGCGGCGCCGGCGAGTGAAAACCCTAGCTCCGATTCGAGTAAACCGAAACGAAGAAAGAAGAAGAACTTAATCGAAGTTGCTCAGTTCTTACCTAATTGGGGAATCGGATACCATATGGCTAAAGCTCATTGGAATGGAATCTCTTATGAAATCACTAAGATCAATCTCTATAAGGTTCTTCTTCTCCTTGTCTTTCATCTCTGAAAATTGAAAAGTTTACATTTTTCTTAAGCTGAGAAAAAGTTTCTGTAAACGAAATCATTTGGAGTTTGTTTATCTGATTAGGGGTTTTGTTTGATTTTGGAATCAAATGCAGGATGGTAGACATGGAAAAGCTTGGGGAATTGTTCACAAAGATGGTGACTTTTTTCTTCCTCATTTGTTTAGTTTTTATGCTCCTTGATCTCAAAGTTGAAGCTTTTTGTCATGTGCAGGATTGCGAGCTGCAGAAGCTCCAAAGAAGATAAGCGGAGTTCACAAACGGTGTTGGAAGTATATCCCAAACCTGTCAAAGACTGCTCCTGCTACAACCTCTGCTCATGTCCAAGCTGCCTGATCTGTTGTGGGTACTTGTTGATCAATCTGTTTGCGCTTTCTTTTATTGAGAAGAAGATACAGTTGTTGTGACTTGATAGTTTCTTTGAATTCGTTGATAGCTTTGTAGGAAATCTACGGATGATGATCTGTTGTTCCTTCTTCTTGTTAAGACTTTACATTTCCTGAGTTATGATTTTGTGGGGTTAGCTACTATTACGTATGAACTTGATTTGTAGGAGGTCTTCTGGTTTTAAACATGTAATAAACGACCTCAATTACGAGTGGCAGGTTTTAGTTTCTATCTTCCAGAATTTGGTGAATCCTAAACCAAAATTCCAAATTTTCAATATTTGAAAGTCTCCATGTTATATGCAATGGAAGATAGTCTTGTTGGACCAATTTAACATTTCTTCCAACCATAACGAAAAAAGCATAGTTGTACCCCTTTTTCCTTGGACTGAATTGCATCACAGACTCCAAAACCATCGTTTTGATTCACCTTTAATGAAAGCAGTTTTTGGTTGAACCAATGTTAGTAAAGTATTATTAGGAATCCACATATGAACCAATCCAGTATCATATATATCTAAGTCCTTGCTTTAATGGATATATCTTCATGTAACCAAAGATCTCCAAGTATATGAGATGGGTTCTATTCAATAGCTTTGTGGTTAACAAAGAACCAATTTTAAAATCTCTATTGAACCAGTTTGAATCCATTAAGCAGCAAGAAGATCAATACCTCTGATGTTTCAGCTCAGAAGAGTGTCGAGGTGAAGAAAAAGAAACAAGGTCCAAAGATTGTCAATTTCGTTGGATGATCACAAGAGGATCGAAAAGGGTCATCAATTTTTGTAGGATATATCAGAAGTTTTGTTTTCTAATCTCCCTTTTAGAGTTGTGTAAGAACAAAAAAATGCTATTTTATTAAGAACAATGCTATGTAATGGAACCACGGCCAATTCTGTTACAGATAATCTTCTAAACCGAATAAAACCCACCTAGAACCAAATTATAACATATAGTCCTTGATAAGGATGTAAGAAATGCTAAAATTAGTGTGAAAAACGTCCGGAAAGAAAGGATATGGTTAGGCGAATTTGAAGGATAGAGAGTAAAAAAAGGTGTGGTTTGATGTTATAAGATGGAGAGGTATTAATGGTTGTCCGAGTTCGTCTCCATTGGCCTCTTCAAATCAAATTAAGAATCTCTTATTCCCCCAAATTTTTCATTTCTCTTTTTCTTCATTCTTCATCTCTCGTCCCACAAAAGAGGACAAAAAACCAAATAACGAGAAGTCCCATTTCTCTTTGTTGTCTTAGGTGTTACCTTCATCAACCAAACGCAATGGTATGTTTTCTATTATCTTTCTTCTTCTTCTTCTTTGTAATGAAGTTGTGTGTTTAGAAATCTCAGCTTTGTTTCTTGTTCTGCTTCGATTGTTTGGCTGGCTTGTTTTCTTTCTTTACGTTGACATGTTATTACTGCTGTTTCTCTTTTGTCCAAATAAAACAAAGGATTCAAATGGCAAATGCAAGAATAATAAATGGATGTGAATATGATAGAGATGGATAGAATATGAAATTTAGAGAAATATATTCATTTTCTTGCAAATAATACATTTTGTTGTGGAACTAGTGTATTTTTTTTTTCAGTTTTTTTCCTAGAGGAGTGATTGGAATTTCTTTTCCATGAACTTTATTGTAAATGTTAACGATGAATGTTTTATGCAACCCAATTTTATTCCTTAAAGACATACGTCCGAGAAATGTTACAAAAATATGAAAATGTATCGTCCTCTATAATTTGATGAAACAAAAAAAATCACATATAAACGCAAAATGCATAAATGTATAACGTTTAAACGACGTATCAGTGTTGTGACATTTTGTTTTATCTTGACTGATATATGAACTGAAAAGGCGAACGCGGCGTCGGGGATGGCGGTGGAGGACGAGTGTAAGCTGAAGTTTTTGGAGCTAAAAGCGAAGAGAAACTATAGGTTCATAATATTCAGGATAGATGGACAACAAGTGGTGGTAGAAAAGCTGGGAAGCCCCCAAGAGAACTACGACGATTTCACCAATTACCTACCGCCAAATGAATGCCGCTACGCCGTTTATGACTTCGACTTCACCACTGCTGAGAATATCCAGAAGAGCAAGATCTTCTTCATAGCATGGTAAATACAACTTTGAACATTTTTTCATGTTATATTTAGATTATGGTTATGGATAAACTGTGCATATGTATATGTATGTTACGTTAGGTCACCGGATTCATCTAGAGTAAGGATGAAGATGGTGTATGCGAGCTCAAAGGACAGGTTCAAGAGGGAATTGGATGGTATTCAGGTGGAGTTACAAGCCACTGACCCGAGCGAGATGAGTCTCGACATCATCAAAAGTCGAGCTCTCTAGATCTCCTTGCTTTTCTAATTATATATCCATAATCATTGTCATTCAAACAATTTCCTCATCTTATGTAACTTTCGATCTTGGTTTCATTCATTCTTGTTCTTGACTGTTTTTTTCTATTTTATTTACATTTTAAATTGACATGGGTTTTATACTTTGCAAACCATGTAGTTTCTCGTGTAATAGCTCACTTTCGTTGAAAAAATAAAGATATATCTTTTTCAAAGTGTAATTTCATCAAATTGTCGATATGTCCGAGTGGTTAAGGAGACAGACTTGAAATCTGTTGGGCTTCGCCCGCGCAGGTTCGAACCCTGCTGTCGACGGATTTATTTTTGTAGACCCAACACAGTAGTTAAAATTACACGGTAATGCCACAATCAATAAAACCACATTATCAACCGTATACAACGTTCGTTGTCTTATACAGCCATCATAAGTTTTACAAATAAAAAAAATCACAATAACAACAAAAGAGAAAAGATCTGATCATAAATAACAATGTTGCAAAAGCAAATAGAGAATGTAACGGAAACAAACATTATCTTTTTGGGCTCACATCCAAGTTTTTTCCTTGGAAGAAATCGTTAAGCATTCGCTCAAGGTCCTCAGGAGTGAACCTTATATACTTCTGTGAGTTCTTACCACTCTCAATCATCGGCCTGAGACAGTGAGACACAACAACATATTTTTATTTCTTGAAGGACAAGAAACAACAGTAATTTTGAAATAAAAGTGTTCTTGAATTGTATATGTACCCGAAACGTTTGAGAAACGATCCGTAGGCAGGTAAAAGAACCTCTGCAATAGCAAGCCTGAGAGATTCACGCAGCTCAACGTCCGAAACGGACCATTGGCATTGTCTCTGGTGAAGCTCTTCGAATTGAGAATTGAAAGTCTTGAATTTTTCTTTTACTAAAGTTTTTTTTATACTTTCATTCTTTATCAGACCGCTCTTACTCGACTGAACCGTGATACACTGTAAAATCTACATAAAGAAATGGTTAATCAGAAAAAAGACTCTTTACCATCTTAGAGAGCAAATTTTTCAAACCTTATTCCAGGAAATTGTCTGGTACTGTTTTGCGTGTTGTTGTACGATTCTTCTATGTGTTTGAACCAAATCATCACCCAAAAAATTCTTTGCTTCTTCCCTGTGAACAAATAGTTAGTCTCTCTGAGATAACATGTTGTTAGGTTTTGGTTCTGTTTTAGAGATATTCGAGGCGAAGAAGCAGAGCCAAACCTTCTGAAATTTCTTACAATGTAATACACATTATTCATTAAGAATAGTTGAGTTAATGCTGCATCTTCGAACTGTCTAGATTTACCATCCAGATTGTTCCTTAAAGCCCTCATGATACCCGTCATCACGGATTTAAGCTTGGTATCAGGATCATTACTATTAAACTCTTGAAAAAGTTGCCTCAACGTCGGTTCGTAACTGTTCAAGTTCCAGAAGCAACGTTAAGTTCTGCAAAGCTATATCACTTAGAAATGGTGTATGAAAAAAGTACTTACTCGAACAAGAACTTGACGTATCTTGCAACGTAGCTAGTTAGCGCATGTACGGATCCATCCATAACAACGGTTTCAGTCGCATCCATTTCAATAGCAACTTCGAAATCAGCAATAGTTTCTTTCACAGTTTGAGCTAATAGCTTTGTCAGATTCAGTGCATCTTCTTTCATCTCAGTACAAGGTTTGCTTCCAAAGATCAACTCAAACTATGCTTCCAAGTTTCAATCAAAGGAAAATAAATAACTAATAAAGTCTTGTAGAAATCAATGTTACTAACCTAGTGATTTGAATAAACATCGTTATTGGAATATATTCAAGCATTTTTAATATACTTTAAAATGGTACATGAATTTTCCTAGTTAAAAGTACAAAGAACTAAATTTCATAACGATCGAAATCATTCAACTATAAAAATTTGGTTGGATACACCAAAATATGTTCTCAATTGTTTTGCGTTTACATTTACCCATATATGCTATGTATGAACTCGCAGTATTGTATGATACTGTACATGTTACCTCTGGTTGAAGCTCTATCATTATCTCATACATATCTAAGATAACAAACACTTTTTCCGGCGATCTCCTGCTGATAGCGATAGCATATCCGAAACTAAGAAGCATACCAAAACTAATAGTAGTGATTTCAGCAAAAGATTGATCTCTAAATGGCTCAACACCATCAAGTATTTGGTGGCAGATTTCCTTCTCCGCAGCAAATAACAGTTTCACCTGTCTCAACGTCAACAAATCAACAAGGATATCATTACAATCTATATCTATAAAGGTATATAGTTATATTATGGTTTTTGGAAGTGAGTTTTTGTACAGATATTCGAATGTAATGGATCCAATTCATAATCTTGGCCTCGAAGACGTCCTGATTCATTCTCTCAACATCATATTTGCTATGTCTCTCTACACCTAATTTCTCAAGGCTCTGCGCCAACACTGCCCTACGAATATCCCTTAAATATTACGAAAAGTAAAATATTATTAATAAACACTATGAAAATGATCTTTATCATATCCAATGAAAAAATGAGTTTCTATTAAATGTTAGAAGTTAAATAGAAATTGGACCTGTAAGTTTTGAAAAGTTCTTGCTGATGACCAGCTTTAACCATCTGTTGGGCTAAATCATGAAGCACAGGCAAAACCGTTGGTGGGATGATTGTTGGGACCGTATAATCAGTTTTTCCTAAGCCATTTGATTGTGGATCATGGCTCTTTCCGTCACTACCTTCATCGTCTGACGGTGGCCGAAGATTGCTTGGGAGACACTCGAAAAGTTGATTAGGTTCTGTTAGCTTGCTAAACAATTATGAAGGAGACAAAAATAATTGTTAAAACTTCTTTGTTTGCTTCAATTAAGGACAAGCTATTATGTATATCCAAAGACGAACCTGTAATTTTCCAGAATCTGTTTGAACTTGGACGCATCATATTCTGTGTTTATACCATCAACCTTACCATGATGTTCATCTATGAAATGAAAGTTGCATGTTCCTCTTTCGTCTACCTTGATAGATTCATTGTTGGGTTTGTCTTCAACCGCTCTTACCTCTCCTAGGTTTTCGTGAGGGTTAATCTCTGTTGCGGACTCGACGGAATCCCTGTGGAAGAAGATACCGCATTTAGTACATTCGTAAAGCTTCTCATCATGAGTGGAAATTTTTGGAGCAATCGAGAGCTCATGAAGATTAGTCTTGTCTAATACATTAGACATTTTGTGATATGTGTGATCTGGTAAGGACTAGTTTGGTTATATAACGTTCATCAAAGTCATCATTACTTTTTCCTCATTTGACACTATTTACACGACATTGACTTAGCATGTTATTATTTCTTTAATGCCATTTGAACAAAACTATAATCTAAAAGAATAGTAGTCACACTTTCTACAACGAATAGAAACTCATTTAGGAACCTAACTATGTATAGATTTAGTTACAACATGTACGAATAACGAACTCATTAATTAATGAATAATGATATATATATATATATATATATATATATATATATATATATATATATATAAACACTACTACATGTTTGCAATTTTGTTTTACAGAATATGTCAACTCTAGAACATATATAAAGCTAATTGGCATTATGTTAAATCATGTCTAATGTCCTTGATGACCTTTTCTCGTTTGAATTCTTCTTAAGTCCTTGATGACCTTTTTCTCGTTTGAATTCTTCTTAAGTTTCCACTTTCCAGACTATAATTTTTTGTTGACACAAATCATATGCGACGTCTACTGTTTATAAACAGAAAACATTATATTAAAAGTAATTTGACTTAGCATGTTATACAACTTGAACGAGATTATACTCTAAAGAAGATTTAACATTCTCTACTGCATGCATAACATGTATACGTGTAGACTTAAACTTACATATATATATATATATATATATATATATGATATATACAATGATAAAATGCAAAACGCTGAATCATCATTGAAATAGTATATATGGATATTAGCCAATTTACTTTTACAGCTTAGAAAAAACATGACAGCTTCATCAACTTTACAGTTAGAAGAAAAATAAAACTGAAAGGAGAAAAAAAAAACCTTCAAGAAAAGGAGAAATACAAAAGAACTTATAAATATTAAAGAGTAATGTTGCAAAAACAAAGAAGAAGAGAATGTACAACAAAATGGAAAAACAAAGATGAATACATATTTATCTCTTTGGCTCACTCCATGTCTTGCCTTCAAAGAACTCGTTAAGCATTCTCTCAAGATCTTCAGGACTAAACCTTATATACTTCTGGGGGTTCTTACCACTCTCTATCATCGGCCTGATACACAACACAACCAAAGAAACAAAACTTTTAACTCTTTCTTGACAAGCGCGAAACAAAATCTGTTTAAAAGTGTTTTTGATCTTACCCAAAACGTTTAAGAAACGATCTGAAAGCAGGTAAAAGAACTTCCGCAACAGCAAGTCTAAGAGATTCACGCAACTCGCTGTCCGGAACTGTCCATTGGCATTGTCTTTGGTGAAGCTCTTCAAACTGAGAATTGAAAGTCTTGAATCTGTCTTTTACTGATGCTCTTGATATATTTGAGTTTTCTATCGGACCGCTCCCACTCGACTGAACCGTGAGACACTGCAAAATCTGCAGAAGAAAAGACTAATCAGAAAATACATTTTAAAGCATTTTTAAAGTATAAACCTAAAACGATTGAGTAAACCTTTGCCCAAGAAACTCTCTTGTACTGATTTGCATGTTGTTGTACAATTCTTCGATGTATTTGAACCCAATCATCACCTAATAAATCTTTTGCTTCTGACCTGTGAAAAATGTAACTCTAACTCAGGATTATGTTTAGGCTTTTCTGGTTCTGTTTAAGAAAGATGGAGCCGAAGAAACAGAACCAAACCTCCTAACAGATCTCACTATATAGTGAACATTGTTCATTAGGAAAAGTTGAGTTAATGCTACATCTTTGTACTGCTTCGATTTACCATCCAGATTATTCTGTAAAGCGTGCATGATCCTCGTTGTTACAGCTCCAAGCTCGCTATCAGGATCTTTACTATCAAACTCTTGAAAAAGTAGCCTCAACGTCGTTTGGTAACTGTTTCCATATCCCAAAAACCACTGATTAGTCCAACAAAAATGACAATGTCCGTTGGTCTAAGTAAAGTTACTTACTCGAACAAGAACTTGACATAATTTATAACGTAGCTAGTAAGTGGATGAACGGTTCCATCCATAACCGCGGTTTTCGTAGCATCCTTTTCAACCGCTTCTTCAAAATCAGCAAAAGTTTCTTGAGCTGTCTGAGCTAACCGCTTTGTCAGATTCAGCGCGGATTCTTTCATCTCAGCACATGGTTTGCTTCCAAAGAGCAACTCAATCTATAAATGAAAGACAATTAGAGGGGCTAGCTAATACACATAGTTTCTTTGACGGTGTGAGACATTAAACGTTACCTCAGGCTGAAGCTCTCTCATTATTTCATACATATCTAACAGAACAAACAGTTTTTCAGGTGATCTCTTGCTTTTAGCAATAGCCTCCCCGAAACTAAGCAGCACAGCTACACTATTTACAGTGACCTCACCAAAACATTGATCTCTGAGAGACTCAACACCATCAAGAATTTGGTCGCAGATTTTCTTTTCCGCGGCGAATAACAGTTTCACCTGTCTCAAGGCAACAAAAGCAAGTGCCGTGTAAACGAAGGAAACAGTAGCGATCTAGTAAGGTATTCTTGTTTTGTGGGAGAGAGTTTTTTACGGATATTCTCATGTAATGTATCCAATTCCCAATCTTGGCCTCTAATACCTCCCATTGCATTCTCTGAACATCATCTTTGCTAAGCCTCTCCACTCCTAATTTCCTCAAACTCTGTTCCAACACCGCAGCTCGAGTATCCCTAATAAAGTTCGAAAACGTATATGGATTACAAAACTAATATGTGTGACTATAGAGGTTCTACTTGAAAGAAAACTGAGAAGTTGGACCTGTAAGATTTGAAAAGTTGTTGCTGATGACCAGCTTGAACCATTTGTTGAGCTAAGTCATGAAGCAGAGGCAGAACCCTTGGAGGAATGACAGTTGGGACAGTAAAAATAGCGTTTTCTAAGCTCTTGTGATGGGGATCATGAGTCTTTCCACCACCACCTTCACCTTCTGATGATGGTCGAAGATTACTCGGAAGACATTCGAAAAGGCGATCAGGTTCCATTGGCTTACTAAAATATTGAAACAAAAAAGTAATGTGTTAGACCAAATCCTTGCACAAGCAAAACGAATTTTCTTCAATAAGGCACAAGTGTAAGTCTGTCATATCGAAAGACGAACCTGTAGTTTTGCAGTATCTGTCTGAACTCATCTTCTAGCTTTGATAGAGCTTTAGAAAGTAAACCGTGAGCATGACTAATAACTCCACTAGCACTTTTGAACATTTTGTTGTTGCTGAAGAATTTGATAGTGCCTCTTAGTTGATCAATTGCTTCCAGATAGCTTTCAAGATCCTCATGTGGTCCTCTCAATATTTTAGCTTCCGCCTGACAAAAAAAAATGATCAATCATTATTCAGCTTAATATGCCATACACACACACACACACACACACGAAGAAAACGATCTTAGGCTTAGCTGAAGACAAAAAAACTCTCCTTAACAAGAACAGAGTACTTGATATCTAACTGGATTGGGTCCTAAATCCTAAGTTTCACAGCATCAGAAAGCAGACATTTGCTACTCTGTTCACATGATGCATTCTCCACAAATGTTTCAGTTGTAACTTCAACTAGAGAAAACATGTCTACAGTTATCATCTTAAGAACACTTAACTTGAGGAAACCTAAGGGGAACAGAATGATAGCTTGAAAGACAAGCAAATAAAAGGAGAATCTTGTATGGTGAGTGTAAAGAGAACACCAAACCTTTCTAGAGATATCAAATTGATCCAATATAACCTCAGCTGCTTTCAATGCCTTGTCAATATTCTCATGAGCTCTCCTTATAGAATGTGTTCTTATCTACACAAACACAATCACACCCCCAAAATTAAACGTCGAAGAAGCCAACCATTTTATCACCAAATCCAGAATCACATTTCAATTTCAACAGAAGATAGATCTCAAATTCCACAACCTTGAGACTCTAAAAATCCAAAAAACAGAGAGATCATGAAGAAAGGACCTGTGTGGGACGCATTGCGGTTTCAAGAGCCGAGAGACGATGATCGAAAGAACCTAAGATTCCGACCATGTTATCGGTGATGGTCTGGCTCTTATGCAAAGACTCTTTCATCAAACTTGCTCGCTCGGTTAGGGCTTCCATTGCTTGAGCCACCCCCATTTTCTTGATTTGGATCGATGAACAAAAAAGAAGATGGTGAAAATTGATAGAGAATAGTTTTGGTTGCGTAAAGATTCAGAAATTTTTTGAGGATTGGAAAAATGTAAATGTGTTTGTTGGTGTAGTTAGAGACGCTCCTCTACGATTCGTGAGACGACGATACAATTAAAAAGTTTCATGCGATTTTGCTTGGAGAGACCCCACCACATAAGCGATGGTTTCGTTACTTTCATATTTTTAGGTTGATTTTGTGGGTCCCTACTTGTTTTTATTAATTGCGGAAAAAAATATAAGCTTAATAAACAAATAGACAAGATATTTTCCCTATAATATATTTGGGGTTGTTACATAAAAATCGTTACCCCTTTCTCATAGTGGAAAACAAAATCTACTCTCATACCAAAAAATGAATCATCTATTTAGGTAAAGAATCATATATTTTATTAGGTAAACAAAATATCTTTTAGGATACACTTCATCGTTATTATCGATCACAATCATCTTATATGTAAGAATAGAGAGATGGATTTTTAGAGTCTCTACACTCAGAATCAAAGTTTCTATGGTTAATCTCTATCTTCTTCTTCTTCTTTAATTTTGTTTTTAAATACGAGAGAGTGGTTATGATTTTCCGATCGTTGATTTCATAATAGAAATGAACTTCTGGTCCTTCTTTGATTTTTTAACAATCTATTTATTTATTTTAAGATTGGAATTTAGGGTTTATTGCCCATCCATGATCTGATGGGGGTTCTTAGGGTTTCGATTTAAGCTATGAATTCGATACAGTTTTGAGGGAGTCAGATTGTTGAATATAATCCAAACCTATGTGCTTGTTCTTTGTTCATTTTTCAGTTTTTGATCAAATCAATTGATTTTTCAGCTAGTCTTACTCTTTAGAACTTTTCAAATCATATAATATTATTTTACGATAAATTTATAATAGAATTGTGCATCTTAGGGGGAATTACAGAATTCAATAATCTAATTTTATTTGCTCTAATCGTTAGTTTTTTTTTTGTTCGTAGTTGAAGAAAAGAGAGCTTTGACGAAAAAATCATCCTTTAGAATGGCAAAGACTGATGTGGATGATGAGTATGGTATGTGTTTTAGCAATATGATTTTTTTTATGAATATCGTCAAAAACGTCCCCACTATCCCGTCCACAAATGATTAAGGTTTTCGAGATATGTTAATAGATACTATACCCGTTTGTTTGTTTTTGTGTTTTAGTAATATACTTCTCTTTTTCAGCTAATTTAATGTGAAATTTCTTATTTTTCTCAGGTCTTAAACCCTCTGAGTTATATGGAAAAAATACATGGAAGATTAAGAAATTTTCACAAATCAGCAAAAGGGAGTTCGCTAGCAGTGTTTTTGAAATTGGAGGCTACAGTTGGTACATGGCATGCATATCTTTCTCATCTTTAATTTTTGTCTCAAAAAAACTCTGGAAATGGTTTTGAAGGCTTTGTGTTGTTACTTTTATCTTCAATGTGTCAGGCATATTTTAATGTATCCAGAAGGATGTGATGTTAGCAATCATCTCTCATTATTTCTCTGTGTTGCAAACCATGATGAACTTCTTCCAGGTTTGTATTTTTTTCCACTGGTCTGCTTGGTCCTTGTTTTCTTTCTCTGGATACTTAGTGATATATATTCTTTTGCTATCTTGGACACCAGGCTGGAGTCAGTTGGCTCAGTTTACTATATCTGTGATGCATAAAGATCCAAAGAAGTCTAAGTTTTCAGGTGATTTTTCGAATCTTTAATTGCTTGCTTCCATTTCGATATCCAGACAACTGAATTCATGATCTTGTAGATACGCTGCACCGGTTTTGGAAGAAAGAACATGATTGGGGATGGAAAAAGTTTATGGAGTTACCGAAGTTACGGGATGGCTTCATAGATGATTCTGGCTGTCTTACAATTGAAACTAAAGTTCAGGTGATCAGGTAATGCAAGACCGACTCTATGAGCAAAATATTACCACATGCACGGTCCATTTTTCCATGCTACCATATACTTACAAGTTACATCTCCACATGTTCATATGTTATATTTTTTCATTTCCTCGGCCATATAATTGGTCCTTGCAGAGACAGGGTGGACCGACCTTTCTTCCTTGATTATGGTTACAAGACAGAAATTGTTAGGGTGTATTTTCGAAATATAGAGCAAATTTTCCTACGCTTTGTGGAGGAGAGAAGAAGCAAGCTTGAGAAGTTGATAGAGGACAAGGCCAAATGGACAAGGTATTTCACATTTCAACTTGTACCCTTAACTCCTCCAGATTCCATAAATGTAGTTACCTCTTCTTTTGAGGAAACCATGCCATGTTAGATTAATATATTGTCTTCCAACCATGTCTCTAGAGACCATTATAAATTTGCATTCTTGGTTGCAGCTTCGGTGTTTTCTGGTTAGGAATGGACAAAAACTCTAGGCGTGAGATGTCTAGAGAGAAAATGGACGTAATCCTAAAAGGATTTGTAAAACACTTTTTCATGGAAAATGTTGTTACATCACCTATAGCGATGGATTGCTTGTATAATGGGTTGAAGGATCTTGAAGTCCAAACTAAGAACAAGAAAGCTAGCCCAAAACTGTTAGATGACAAGGAATTGCCAGCTCCGTTTGTTAAAGTGGACAGAGATATGTTCGTATTAGTTGATGATGATGTGTTGTTACTCCTAGAGAGGGCTGCACTCCTAGAGAGGGCTGCTCCAGAGCCATTGCCTCCGAAAGATGATAAAGCTCTTCAAAACCGTATTAAGGTCGGCTTAATTCCATTATCCGCGTTATTGTTTATCTTATGCACTTTTCCACTAGAAAGTTACTTGTATTGATAAATTTTGTTTTTTTTGCTTGGATGCAAATCTAGGAGGACAAGGATGAAGAAGATATCAACAAGGAAGCTTATGAGATATGTTTAAATGAGTGGGGTAGACGAACTGTGGAGATATTTGTTCTTGACCATATCTTTAGGTAATAATGCATAATTTGTTTCTATATAGTATGCCATTGTGTTCTAACTTGATGTGCTTATGTATTGTACTTCAATATCTCTGAGCAGCAAAATTGAGGTTGCATACAAAGAAGCTATTGCGCTTAAAAGGCAGGAAGAACTTATCCGTGAAGAAGAGGAAACTTCAAAACGGAGCAAAGTGCTAAAAAAGGGTTTTGGGAAATGTAGACTGAATTAGATTCGAAATGTTTTCTGTGTTTTGCGTAATTTTGTTTCGGTTTTCGGTATTGAGAAATCTAGACCATATGTTGAACCGAAATTGTCTGGTTTGGTTATTTTGCAGAAGTTTGGTTTTATTTGGTTTAAATTTATTCAAATATGGAAACCGGTGGTCCCTGTATTTTAAAATTTAATTTGGACTATGAAATGATGGTGCACATTAAGATTTGTGGTTAGTAGTTGTGAAAGTTGGTACCGACACCAAAATATTTTGATGGTGCATACTTCTTTAACATGTGTTTTTTTTTCTTCATTAGATGCTCGACGATTATACTACACATGTCTAAATTGTTTTAGTCCATATGATGATTTTTGCAATTATGTACTACTATATTGCACATAATTTTTTGAGTTTGAATTTCAATGCTATTAAAAAATTTCATATAGTTCACTTTAAGTGAATTTTAACGATTTTGCACACAAAATAATATAGATATTATAATTATATAGTTATAACTTCTAATTGTAAGTTTGTAACCATAGAATAATCATGTTGATTAACGTGTTACAATAATAGTATAATTATCATATAAATAATGATGAAAATTTAATATCTTCAGAAAAAATATACTCGAATCGTAAAGAGATTTTAGAGTTATCTCTGTATTACTTCTCGTTGTAATATAGATGTAAAATGTACAAAATAAAGGATGATTGAAAAGTTGTTTACACACAAAAAAAAAAAAAAAAAAATATTATGCCAGTGAACTCCACACCACTTAACATCTTCAATAATTGACAAATACAAGACTCCTTTTCTGACTTTTCTAAACACCAGTGATTAAATGTTCTTACACAGAGCAATACTATGATTTGAAATGACATATACACATGTGTTATATATAGCAAACGAGTTCTTGTATGAATAACTCACTCATATGAAAATCCATTATTTTGTTTGACCAAAAAAAAAAAAATCATTTTTGTGTGCAATAATGGCGATGATCATAGGCTTACTTGAAATCTTCATCGCATTCATTTTCTTCTTTGTCTACCAGTGTTTCTCGCTCCACAAGAAAACTCCAAAGCATATGGTCATGAACTGGCCGGTCCTTGGGATGCTTCCGGGTGTGCTCTTCCAAATCCCTCGTATCTACGACTTTGTTACGGAGGCTCTTGAGGCAGAAAATATGACGGGTTGTTTCATAGGGCCATGGCTTAGTGGAACAGACATATTGCTCACTGTTGACCCGGTGAATATCCAGTATATTCTAAGTTCAAACTTCGTGAATTACCCCAAAGGGAAGAAGTTTAACAAGATCTTTGAATTCTTGGGAGATGGGATTTTCAACGTTGACTCGGGCTTGTGGGAGGATATGAGAAACTCGTCTCATGCGATTTTCAGCCATCAAGATTTCCAAAGTTTTTCGGTGAGTACAAGCGTAAGCAAATTAAGTCAAGGGCTTGTTCCTATTCTTGATAACGCTGTTGAGAAACACATTCTTGTCGACTTGCAAGATTTGTTCCAGAGATTCTTGTTTGACACATCTTCTACTTTGATGGCTGGGTATGATCCAAAATCTCTCTCCGTTGAAATGCCTAAGGTTGAGTTCGCTGATGCGATGGATGGAGTTGCAGATGCCATGTTCTATAGACATCTCAAGCCGGCTTTCCTGTGGAGTATCCAATCTTGGATCGGTGTAGGAATAGAGAAGAAGATGAGAAGAGGTCTCGACGTTTTCGATCAAATGCTAGGGAAGATCATATCAGCTAAACGAGAGGAGATCAAAAATCATGGGATTCATGACTCAAAAGGAGAGGCCATGGACGTTTTAACATATTACATGACTATAGACACGACCAAATATAAACACTTGAAACCGAGTAACGATAAATTCATCAGAGACACTATTTTGGGTCTTGTGATAGCGGCAAGAGACACAACCAGCTCAGCTCTCACTTGGTTTTTCTGGCTTCTCTCTAAGAACCCTGAAGCAATGACCAAGATCCGACAAGAGATTAACAAGAAGATGCCAAAGTTTGATCCGGCAGATTTAGACAAGCTCGTGTACCTAGACGGTGCCGTGTGTGAGACGCTAAGGCTATACCCATCAGTCCCATTCAACCACAAGTCACCGGCAAAGCCAGACGTGCTTCCAAGTGGTCATAAAGTTGATAAGAATTGGAGGGTAGTAATCCCTATTTATTCATTAGGCAGGATGAAATCTGTTTGGGGAGATGACGCAGAAGATTTTCGACCAGAGAGATGGATTTCAGACAGTGGAATGTTGAGACAAGAGTCTTCATATAAGTTTTTGGCGTTTAACGCTGGTCCAAGAACTTGCTTGGGGAAAAGATTAACATTCTTGCAGATGAAGACAGTAGCGGTCGAAATCATTAGAAACTATGACATTAAGGTCGTTGAAGGGCACAAACCAAAACCAGTTCCTTCCGTTCTTCTTCGCATGCAACATGGTCTCAAAGTTAGTGTCACTAAGATTTAGTGATATTTTATTTTTGTTTTATGTTACAATAAAATATTCCATTGTGAAAGAATATTTATGGGTAAAGATTTAGAACCTCATGATAATATAAATTAAAATAATAAAATAAATGAAGTAAGTTTGTTTCTTTTGAAACCATTAGTGCTAATTTTTCCTATCTAAAATCATATTTCTCTTATCCAACTTTGTTATTTTCACAGAAATGAAACGCATAGCCCATCAACCTTTGAGTAGAAGCCCTTTGGAAGTACAAAAGTATGGCGGCTCTGGAAATTCATCATTCTAAATAACTGATGAGATGAGAGTAATAGGACTTGCATGAAAAACCTATATAGTCCAGCAAGTTATCATTCACTGCTTTAAAACTACTATTATTACATAAATCAACATAACCTTCATCCGCAGTGGCATAATTTATAACAATTATTTATATCATAAATTTTAGTACATGTAAAGTTTATTGAAAACATGAAAAAATCATAACAAATATAAACCTAAAATTTTAGGTATTCGTTTGTAATACTGTCAGTACCTAATTTTCAATAAACAGCTATTCACTTTAAAATACAATATTCAGTGATTGTTTGTTATCACAATGGTAATAATCAAAGATGAATGTAAAATATGTTTTTTTTTTGTCCACCATCACAGGAGCAAGATAAGCAAAACTCTTTAAATTAACAAATCTTTCATCTTTTTGCACCTAATCAAAATAAATGTCAAGTTGATGATCAATATATTTACACTAAACTAAAGTGATGTGGATAAAGCTTAACTAATCTCATGAGCATGACTTGTCAAAATGATGGAAAAAAAGAAATAATACTTGATGATGATGTGAAAATAAGTAGTTCAGAATTTAGCTTTATCAAACCGATCACTAAACTTGTGAAATTGAATATCCAAAATCAGTGTAGAAACAATATACACCTCATAGTGATGCAAGTTAAAGCATCCTCATTGCTAAATTATTTTTTTTATGTCTCAAAATCAACATATTTAATATTTTAATATCAAAAACAAACTGACCACTAACAACAAGACATATGGAGGGAATGATCTTTAAACTGACCATTACAAGATTTTAAATGTCTATAGGAAGACACATTTCTCACCTTGATTCTTTAAATTCTTTTTTTTTCTTATTTCTATTAATTTTATATTTAAAGACTCTTTATTTTGATGACCAATGGAGATGGTCTTAATTAAGTCGGTTGTGTTTCTTGGCCTTTTTGAATCAACAAATAATTTTCCATAATGAGCGTTTCAATGTCAAGTTTTCACTTAAAGAACTAACTTTAGCCACAAAAACATCACATTCGTCATCTTTTAAGCTTATGTAATTGTCATTTAGTGGATTTTAACAATGAAATATCATTAAAAATATTTTCGTTTCTTTTTTGTATAACTTTTGATGAGTTATTAGGGAGTCCCAAAACAAACAAAAGCAACTATAGAAAACAAAATCAAATATGCTCTCATCCTAGAAATATTCGAGAACTTTAACGATAGAGACAACACCTCAACAAGTCACACTACTAGCTCATAATGTAAAATCCTGTGAATAATTCTAAGAACTTTGAAGGGAATAAATCCAATGATTTTACCCACTTTAGACCTAGTAGCTGGTATGGAGGAACTTCTTAATCCAAAGCCGAACAATTTATTAACCAAATGTCCTTTTTTCACACAAACAAGGAATTATACCATAATACATCAAAGACGTCAAACAAAACACACATAAACATCCAAAGTGAAACTTGAAAATCTCAGTTCTCATATTCTTAAAGCTCCTTCTGCACCGGAACAACAGTGGAGCCAAGTGATTGTGGAGACTCTTCAACGGAATGAGGCGATTTTGGCTTCACCTCCTCCGTCGCACCACCACCAAACCAGCCAGATGATTTTGGAGCCTCTTCAACAGAATGTGGCGATTCTGGCTTCACCTCATCAGTCGCACCACCACCGAACCATCCTTTAATCCTCCCAACCATTCCTCCTCCTCCTTTCACTTCCTCTTCCACCGCCTCACCCTCCTCCGATGCTGCCTTCTCGGTAGAGATCTTCTCCACTTCCTTTGTCGTCGTTTCCTTCTTCTCTTCTTCTCCTCCAATCTGAAGTTTCTCGGCAACCATATCAGAAAAGGCTTTGTCTTCTTCTTCAGTTGTCAGTTTCTCCGCCACATAATCTCTACCCGACACACTTTTATCTTCCCCTCGTTGCTCCTCTACTCCACTTCCACCTCCGGAGATAGGTAACTTCGTCGTCACGGCAGACTCTGTTTCTTGATCCTTCTCATTGACCGGAGTCAACTTCTCATCAACAGTTCCCGCCACTTGAGTTTGATCTCCCACCGGAATTTCTCCGGAGTAACCTAGCATTGAAGCAAACTTCTCTGTGTAAGTGCTCTGTTTTGGCTCCTCTGTTTTCTCATCTCTCGTCTCCTCAAAATCATCTCTGGACTCCTTAAACTCATCTCTTTCTTTAGGATGAGAAAGTTCCGGTGAGAATTGATCAAGAGTCTCCGTCTTTGGGTCTCTTCCCAGCTCAGTCTCTACTTCCACATCATCACTTCTCGCCGGAAATTTATCCTCTTCTGATGCCTCACCGTATCCAGGTCTTCCCTTCGCCAGAAAATCTGGTTCTCCGTCAAATCCCGTCGGCACATCCTTGTCGATATCAGATTCGTTCTTCAGATCCAACTCATGACTTCTCACCGGAAAATTTCCTCCCAACGGAGCTCCTAAACCGCCGTCAGATTCCGGCGAATACTCGTTTCTTCCAGAATCGTTCTTCTGATCAAATTCTTTTTCCAGCTCAGCTCCTGATTCACTACCAAAGCCCATCGGAGAATTCTTGTCGTTTCCAGATTCAGTCTTCAGATCAAATTCATGGCTTCTTGATGGAGAATTCGTGTCCATTCCAGTTTCAGTCTTCATATCAAAATCATGACTTCTCGTCGGAAAATCTTTTTCCAGCTCAGCTCCTGACTCGTCACCAAAGCCCACCGGGAAAACAACTCCTGATTCACCTGGAAATTTCGCCGGCGAATCCTTACCGAGAACAGAGTCAAAGTCCTGATCAAACTCTTTGAATTCTTTGCTTCTCGTCGACAAGTCTCTTTCAAATTGTCCTGGCTTCTGATCAGGAGACTCATCAGTCACTTCCATATTACCAAAAGACTCAGCAATCTCCGGTACTCCTCCAGTTTCTAAACCAAACACAACGTAACAGAGTTATTACATATTCATAATCACTAAAGAAAAACACAATCTTAAAAGGTCAAAGTTCTTACCTTCTTTGGTGGGATCAGTAACTTTGGACTGATAATTAGATACACCACTAAGATAGTCTGAAACAGCCGACTCTTCCTCCAACGTTATCGGGGTCTCGACGTTGACCTTCCGTTGACCATCAAGATATTCATCATCACCACTTGGAGCAAACGTACTCGTTACATCCTCTGTTCCAGAAAGCAGAGAGACCGGAGTGTTCAATGACTCATGATGAGTCTCTCTACTCTCTTCTCTGTCTGACAATTCGGACAGAGGATGATGAATCGGTACATCTCTTTTCTCTTCCTTGTCCGATGTAAACGTCGTCCTTACAGAATGAGCCGGTGCATCGTGTCCGTAAGAGGCCTCTTGTACTGGTACAGATTCAGTGGGTTTGGTGTAATCGGAAGACACGACAGGAAACACCTTTGTCCCTGGTGGAATAATTTCCTCCGATGCTGGAACATTAGTTTCTCTAGGTTTACCTGTTACGCCTGCATATACAGATACCAAACCGTTAATGTCACGCAAAATTGAATAACCAATAGTTTTTAGATCATAAGTTGAATGAAACTACAAAAGAAAGTAACCTGGTGCATCGATCACTTCAGGTTCTAGCTCGTCATCATCATCATCTTCTTCAACCAAATCATGATCTTGCTCATGCTCATTGCTTTGTCCATGTTTAGTGAGACTGTTCTTGAACTTCTTAGCTCTAGCCTTTACTTTCCTAAACATCTTAGTCGCACCATTCTCATGATGTTCAACTTCTTCTGTATCCATAAATCACAATAAGTTTAAGTAAATTCAGAGGATTGTCACTTAAAAAAAATATAAGTTTCTGAAATTAGAATCTACCTGGGTGCTGCTGGTGTGTGTTGAGTGGTGGTTCCTCTGTTTGATCCATTTTCCAAAGATTTTTTTCTTTCCAATAGAAGTAATCAAACCCTTTATTCCTGATGATTGTTTTCTAGTTTGCATATTTGTGAGTAAAACAGAGGAGGGTCTCACTAAGTTTATAGAGAGACTGAGAGAGATAAAGGGACACGTATGAAGCGTCTGTTTTCGTGGTGTGACGTCAAAGTCATTTTGCTCTCTACGCGTGTCTGTGTCGGCTTGATCTTTTTTTTTGCTTTTTGGAACTCATGTCGGTAGTATATCTTTTATTTATTTTTTCTTTTTTTCCCTTTTCTTTCAAACTGATGTCGGTATGATATTTATTCCATCCTAAAATGTAACTTACTATTATTAGTAGTCGGTCCATGTCTATTGGCCCATCATGTGGTCATTTTACGTTTACGTCGTGTGGCTGTTTATTATAACAAACGGCACATCCTTCTCATTCGAATTGTATTTCTCCTTAATCGTTCTAATAGGTATGATCTTTTATTTTATACGTAAAATTAAAATTGAATGATGTCAAGAACGAAAATTAATTTGTATTTACAAAGGAGCTAAATATTGTTTATTCCTCTACTGGTAGAAGATAAAAGAAGTAGATGAAATAATGATCTTACTAGAGAATATTCCTCATTTACACTAGTCAAATGGAAATCTTGTAAACTTTTACAATAATTTATCCTGAAAATATGAAAAAATAGAAGAAAATGTTTACCTCCTCTCTCCTCTTAATTCACCTTTTCTATTCATTTTTAATTTAACCAGTAAAATTCTATAATAATAATAAAAACATTTTGTTACAAAAAATTACAATATAATGTATATAAGTTCTACCTAAATTTCGTAAGTTTGTTTTGAGTCGAAGAAATAAATTTTCTTTCAAACTTTGAGATCTCCGTGTTTGAGATTCTTGCAGAAATTTCAGTTTGATTGAATTGCATCTATGGCTCCTCCATCAAATCATGCGTTAACTGTTAAGTATAACAGTTTTTAGGACTCAGATTAAATGATAGATTTTTTTCTTTCTCTTAAATAGTAAAAATTTTCTTCTATAAGTTTCTTGTTAATTTAATTTGTTTTACTTTCACTGAACATACAAAATATTCGTTTACATTTTTTAATATAAAATTTTTGTTTGAACTAATCAACATCTTAATTAATAATTCTACAAATTAATTCCGATAAGGTCTAAATGTCACATGCATAGCCATTTAACATGTTAACCAATAATCTAAACTAATTTGTATGGTACAAACAACAGATGTCACTGTTTCTGCTCAACCTACTCTTTCTTTTTGACTAGGATAATTTTAAATCTATCACAATCATCTTCGAATAATTAAATATCTGACGCTAACATGATTTTGCATTTGTAACCTTTATTAATGGGCCGCTAAAAGAGTTTCTTATCCAAAAAAGCAAATATTTTATTAACCCAATCTCTTTTTCACACAAAGATAAAATACATCAAAGTTCACAAACAGAGGCATCATACAAAAACACAAACATTCAAAAGCAAAACCCCAAATCTTCAGTTCCCAGAATCTTGAACTCCCTTACCTCCGCCACTGCCTCCCAACTCACTTCCACCGGAATCCGAAAACCCCATAGTCCCTACCATAGCAACCAAAACATTTTGAGTAAAATTACAAAAATAATACACACATCAAAATCTTAACATTACGTGTAACACAAGGACGAGGGAGTTTTACCAACGGTGGTGCCAAGTGATTGTGGAGACTCTTCAACGGACCGTGGCGACTTCGGTTTACCACCGAGCCAAGAAGTGACCGCTCCTTTAACTTTCCCCACCATTCCTTCTCCACCTTTTCCTTCCTCTGCAACCGCCTCACCATGTCCTTTCCCCTCCGCTATCTGGTCGGAAGGTATCTTCTCAACCGTCACTTCCACCTCCTTTGTAGCCGTTGTCTTCTTCTCTCCTCCTCCTCCAAAATGAAGTTTCTCAGCTATCATTTCCGATAAAGCTTTGTCCTCTTCTCCAGGTTTCAGCTTCTCTGATATATAATTTTTAGCCGTCACACCTTTCTCTTCCCCTTGTTGCGTCTCCTTCACTCCACTTCCACCTCCGGAGAGAGGTAGCTTTGTCATCACCGTTGATCCTGTTTCTTTGACTTTTTCGTAAACCGGAGTCAACTTCTCAGCAACAGTTCCCGCCACTTTCTGCCCGTAAGCAGTAACAGATCTCGGAGTTTCATCTTTTACAGGGCTCTCGCTTTGCCCGCCGCCATTCTCTCCGGTGTAACCTAGCTTTGAGGCAACGACGTTCTTTGCGGCTATAGCTTTGTTAGTTATGGCTGATGTAGCTGAAGCTAACTGCTCTGTGTAGGTGCTTGGTTTTGTCTCATGTGTCGACTCATCTTTGGTTTCCTCAGAATCATCTCTCTCTTTGGGACGAGATAGTTCTGGTGAGAACTGATCATGAGTTCCCGTCGGTAAGTCTCTTCCCAATCCACTCTCTACTTTCACATCACCTCTTGTCGGAAAATCTTCCTCCATCCCAGCTTTTGATTCCCCTCCAAATCTTGCCGGAGAATTCTTGTTGATATCAGATTCCTTCTTCAGATCAAACTCATGGCTTCTCGTCGGAAAGTCTTCTTCGCGTCCTTGTCTTGATTTCTGATCAGGAGACTCATCAGTCACTTTCATTCTACCAAGAGACTCAGCAATCTCTGGTACTCCAGCTTCTCCACCTTAAACAGAACAGACAAGAGTTATTACAGATTCATAAACCCTAAAAAAAGTCTCGGCCAAAGTCATTACCTTTATGCGTGGGATCAGTAACTTTGGACTGATAATTAGATACACCACTGAGATAATCCGATCCTCCTCCTGGAGCAGCCGGATCTTCCTCCAAACGTTTTGGCGTCTCGACGTTGACTTTCCGTTGACCACCGAGATAGTCATCTTCACCACCAGGAGCAAACGTCCTAGTCACGTCCTCTGTTGCTGAAAGCAGAGACACAGGAGTGTTCAATGGCTCTTGATGAGCCTCTCTGCTCTCTCCTCTGTCTGAAAATTCTGACACTCCGAGAGGATAATGAGTCGGTGCCTCTCTTTTCGCTTCCCAGTCCGATGTTTCCGTCGTTCTTACAGGATCAGCCAGTGCCTCATGTCCGTAAGAGGTATCTTGTAATGATACAGGCTCAATGGGTTTGGTGTGGTCAGAAGACACGACAGGAAAAACTTTTGTCCCTGGAGGAACAATCTCCTCCGATGCCGGAACATTAGTTTCTCCGGCATGACTAAGAGACTTAGGTTTACCCGTTACACCACCTCTCACGGCAGAGGATTCATACACTGTGCATACACATAAAAAAACAGAAAAACCGTTAATACACAAAAAAATATAACTGCTGATTGACGAGGACTTTAATACAGAGAAATTAACCTGGTGCGCCGTGAACTTCTGGGTCTTGCTCGTCATACTCATCATCATCATCTTCCACATCGTGATCATGACCATTTCCATGTTTAGTGAGACTGTTCTTGATTTTCTTAGCCTTTTCTTTTACTTTCTTCAACACTTTGGATGCTCCCTTCTCATGATGCTCTTCTTCTTCTGTATCCGAATCACAATAAATAAGGCAAATTAAGAGAAAAGTTCTCAAATTAGAATCTTCTGTCATAGATATATATATACCTGGATGGTGAATTCTGATTGGTTCTTCTGCTTGCTCATGACCATAAGGACGTGTCAACTGTGACTCCATTTTCCAAAGCTGTGTTTTCTCTTTTTCAAGTGAATCAATCAAACCCTCTTTGTTCTAGTGTTGTTTTCTTTCTTTTCGTGTCTCTGAGAAAATCAGAACAAAGTTCCATAAAGTTTATAGAGAGAACGATGACATATGGCCGAACCACCTCTCTCTGGCTTCTGTCTCTTTACTTCTGTAGGATTCTGACACGTACGATGCGTCCGTTTCGTCCTGCCACGTCTCAGCCAGTTGCTCTCTACGTGGCTATGCGACATTATCTTTTATCCGATCTTTAGAGAAGCCTATCGATGTATCTTCTATTATTTAGTTTTAGTCGGTCCACGTTTATTGGCCCATCATGTAGTTATTTGGCAAATGCACTGTGTGTTGTTTAAATATAACAAAACGGCAAAAGAAAAAATCAATTCAGCTATCAACTGTGTGCTGTTTTGAACATTTAAAACGGCATAACGTACTCAATTAAAATTAAAAGACGACAAGTGGCGAGAGTTGCTTTGGTATCTCCATCTCCCTCTTGAAATCGACGGGGGATATTTTTTAATTTCTTAAAAATTCAAAACCGCCAATTTCAAAATTCGTTCTCTTCTTCATCATCATCATCATCACTGATACAGTCTGAGCTCCCAAGACGGATCTAGAAAATTACGATGCGAACTCGATTTCTCAACATCGATTACTTCTCTACTCCACCTTCTCACGTATTTGAAACCCTAGGCTTCCTCAATCTTCCGGCTCCTGATAATTTCCCGGCACCCATCGTCTACAACGGAGAAGAAGACCGTCTCCGATTTGGCTCGATCGAAAATGTTAGTATCCCTATCGGAAATTTGCCTATTGAAGCTGCTTTGTCGAAGTTCCTTTCCGACGTGGTTCCCGACCGCGTCAGTGTGGACTATCGAGTTTTTGAAATCGACGACTCTTCGCTCGGAGTTTATTACTCAGACGAGGTAAAGTTCCTTCGATCTAGATATTATCAGTTCCTGGAGGTGAAATTTCGAATTTCCTGAGTCTCGCTGACTGTTTCTGTCAACGGTCCTTTGTTTCTTATAGTGAGATTGGTTGTAGATTTTTCGAAATTTGTGGTGTGTTTTCTCAGTTTCCATTTCTGATTGTTGCTTAGATCTTATATTCATACTTGGGTTGGAAATTTTGGTAGCTTAAGCGAATCTTACCGGAGTTTGAAAACCGAAGTTATGATCTATTTGCAGAAGGATGACGGAGATGCCATTGCGGATAAAGCTACACCTAAAATTATTGAGTTGGAGACTCCAGAGTTGGATTTTGAGATGGTATTGCTCAAGCTGTGTAAGCATTGTACTAATTGAACTAGTTCAGCTTTTTCTTTTTCATTGCGAGATAAAGCATCTTTTGATATACAGGAGAACAAGCTCTTATGCACGAGTGAGGATCATCTCCAATGTTTCTCTGAAGTTCTAGAGATCAAAAATGACCCGGTAAATCCCTGAGTTGATTTTAGTTGGCACACACAACAGTAGTTTTTGCTTTTGCTGTAGAGTGGTAGAGCTGGTTCCTGTTCTTGGCATCATCTGATTTTAGCTAGTCTTCTTATTGCAGGTTAAATATGAGGGGTCAGATATTATCCTGCAGAACTCAAAGGACATTCAAGAGCAGATTTATTCTGTTGATTACATTCCTTCTGATTACTTTACAGAGAACAACACTTCTGTAGCAGAAAATGAATGCTTCCGCAAGATTCAACCATGGTTCAAAGATGCCAGATTTCCCCTTCTAGAAGTGGATGAAGTAAACTTGAGCGAACTATCAAGCTTATCTGTGCTTGATAAAGTATTTACTGTTCTTGAGACGATTGAACCCCAAGACACTAATGCAGGGAGTTCTCTCATTATCAATTCTAAGGAGCTTATAGGCTCAAAGGATTATGATCTATTGGATGTACTCTCTACGGATTGCTATTTGAACAAGAGTGGCCAATCTGATGTGGTACCAGAGGATGAATTTTCTGAAATGGATATAGTGACTATCCTGGAAATATCAAATGCTGAGGAATTTCAGGGAAAGGTGGCTGTACCAGTAACTTATGAGGAATTCCAGATCCTGGATGTGGATATCTCTGATGTTTTTGATATCTTCCTTTGTCTTCAAAAAGCCATTGAACCAGAAATCTGTTACGGTATGTTCAGTAAAGAGATGAACTTCAAGGATTTCGATGAATTAGTTGTCAGTTCCGAACTTGCCTTCACAGATGATGCCTTCAAGTCTTTGCCTACTCCTATTTTACATGATTATGAGATGACAAGATCTCTGGAGCTCATTTATGAGGATGTTTTGTCAAAGATCAAGCCTCAATCCTTGTCTGCCTCAAATGACATATACTTGCCGTGGAACCTTCTTGAGGAAAGAAACCACAACCATTGTGATTATCCGTTTGAAGAAATAGTTACATTCAACATTGATTATAACTGGGAAGCTTCAGAAGGAGACAAATGGGTTTATGATTTCATTTTCTCTGAAGATGCTTTCTGCGAGCCACTTGTAGAGAAATGCACTGAACCTTTCTATGGTATATCTAACCTTGATGAGCATGCTCCTGTTAATACTTCGCATGGGTTATTGGAAAACCCTTTCCAAAAAACAGGAGCAAGGGATTGTGCAGTGGATGATAATGCTAAGAAGGCTACGCTGTTGTTCAAATCAATGTCTGCTTTTGATGACTTAACCTTTTTCATGGATCCGAAGAAGGCTGTGATTGAAGATAATCTCGAGTCTAGAGTCGAAGCTGCTAAGACTACCAACCATAAATGTATGTCTATTGACTCGAAGGCTTCATGTAGATCTGGTGGTATGCACCCAAACCCGAAGACAGAGGAAATGATACTTCACAGTGTGCGCCCTTCAGAAAATATTCAGGCTCTTGTTGGGGAATTTGTGAAGAGCTATTTAACTCTTGTGAAGGATGAATCAGAGAATTTATCAGAAGATAAACTTAAGTTACTCAGCATATCTAAAGGAAAGCTTATTGACTGCATAAGAAAGGCAAATGTCCACAAAACACAGTTGGCGGATGATAAGACTTTCACGTTTGCATTACTATTAGCAATTAAACAGATGACATGGTATATGTGTTTCTTCGGTATCCATGTGGCATATATCTATCTTAACAAGGTATGTCGAAGCTCAAATCCCATGAAGATAGGATTGCACACCCTCTACTCAGCAGTTGAAACAGAACACAAATCAGATGAGACAGACATCACAAGATCACATCCATCACTAGCTGTTATCCAGGGGATTTTACAGTCAGAATTTGCCCGGGGGAACTCCAAAGCATTACTTTTGGCTGAGAAAGTGTTTTGGTCCTCGCTGAAGAGGCTACTGATGTCCATGGGGTTATCTTACAATGACCTCAACAGTCCCTCCCCAAGTGGAAATCGACCAAATGTTCATGAAGCCATAGAACTTGGTTTCCTGCCGATTTCAGACTGTCTAATTATCTCTTACGAGTGAGTATTATTTCTTCCTATAGCCATATCCTCATTATCAATGATCATAGCTTTTCACAGTTGAATTTTTTGGGAACTAGAAAGGGAACCAAAGAATTGATATATTGCGGCCTGAAAAGCATTTTCAGTCTTTTAGCATGGTGATTGTAAGAGATACCACAAAATGTTGTTACTTCTCTGCTCGTGAAATTGCTGCATTATTGTTCTTTGCATGCTAAAACATAGCTTTATCGATTCTTTGTTCAATATCTTTTAGTGAAATTGTCTTTTGGGAGTAGTTAAGCTAACTAGTCCTTTCTTTTTCATCTAAGGCAAATTTCTCCATCTTTTCCTGTGGAGAATTTCAGCGTCATTGTAGAATATGGAGGTCCAAATGCCTCGCCCAGATATTCTTTTCCTTCAAAGTTGGATTCCTTTCCTTCCTTTCATTTCATAAAAGTGGAGCTGGATATGCCCAGTGCATGCGGGCAACTCTGTGCAGGTGTTACAGTACCTTATAGTCTCAAAATGATAAAGGTGAGAAACATTCAACCTTTTCTTACAAGTTATATTGGTAGATTGTATATTACGATGGAAGAGTCTGTGTGAAGGGTTCAAATTCAGAGCAGTAGATCAATCTGTATCACAAATAGTACTTTCATGAGCATATGATCTTGATTGGTTTTGCAACACTGAAAATTATGCAAGTTTAACATTAGTATGTACTTTAACCTAAAATTGTGTTGTCACATCAGTGGTATTCACGTTTATTCCATAACTGCATATTTTGAACGCTTTGTTTGAATATGTTCCAGAATATGCAGATACGAGAACCTATGTACACTATTATCTCTTTTGTAGGGAGACGAAGTTGAGACGAAAACTGGGTGGTTGGAAGAAGTGTTGAACTTTGTTCCACTTGAAAAAGTGTGTTATGCAGGATCTTCCGAAACCACAAATGAATCTGAATTTATCTCCATGCCTCAAGAATCTGAAAGAAAACGTGGGATAATTGAACAGGGTCTCTCTGACCAAAGATCTGTGATTGTTGTGAACACAAAAACTGTCGATAAGGAGATGATCATATCCAGAAGAAGTACATACCAGAAGGTGTTAGCAATGGAAAAAGAAGGAGTGCAAGTTGTGGAGCGCGATTCAGATCTACCTGTGGACCTGATGTTAAGTCCTGCAGTTTGCCTACTCTGGTATGATAGTGAAACTGTTAGTAAGAAGTCGGCTGCAACTATTGGTACTTCCTCAAGTTCACTTTCATGGATTGGAGATATCGCAACTAATGTTTTGACGTCATTGAGTTTCAGTTTCAGCACTTGCATTATGGTAAATTCCACCAAACTTTGCTTTTTGCCGTTCTTTTGTGGGAACGTTGCAGTATATATGTGGACCTTTCACTTTAAGAATCATCTTCTATTATTTTTGCTAATTTGATGATTACAAACTTACTAGATGTTTAATACTCACTCATATACTAAAGTCTCTGCAACATTTTCTTCTAAACTGTAGACTGAGTCCAGAGAACTTAAAGAACGATTGTTATTTTTCGTACAGGTTTTTGAGGGGGAACCCGCCTTCCTGGCTGCCGTAATGGACTCCTCTGATGAACTGTATGCAGCAGCTGGTAGCCTAGGAATCAGTTTACAGATGTTTTGCTCATCGTCAGCTAATCTCACGGATGAAATTATATTGAAGTGTATCAAATCTTCTGTTAAGTTGTCCAAACTCCATGTCAAAATGCCCGAGTCAGAATCTCTAGCAGAATCATTTCTCACCAAGTTTCCTTCCGTGAATCCACTCACAGCTCAAGTAATTCTGTCATCTTCTGGGTCACTTCTCGAATTCATGAAGCTCCCACATAAAAGCAAGGTTGAAAGGACGCAAAAGTATCATGTACCTGAAGAGAGTGTTGATCTATTCAGTTCAGTATGCAGATACGGAGCAAGGGAGGACTCCAGATCTGTAATGACAGACAGCTCTTCTTCGGTATCTTCTGGACCTGACTCAGACACACACCATGTCAGTGTCCATTCTGGCTCAAAAAAGAAACAGTACATTGCTGAGAAAGATGAGATAGATATGGACGACTTGGTGCATTTTTCTCCCTCGATAGAATTTGCTGATACACAGCTCAAGTCTTCTGGGGATTTCCAACTTGATGATTCTTGGTCATCGAAAGATCATGAGATCTTTCATTTTGACCCTGTCACTGAATTCTCAGATGCACCTTTCAAACCTTCTGGGATCAGTCATCCCAATGACTCTTGGCCGTCTAAAGATCCTGAGAGATTTGACAAGAAGTCAGGACCTGGTTCATCATCAAAGGACACATTTTGGGAGAAAGATCAGCCTGATTTTTCAGTGGAGGACAGTCTTCCTGGAATTCCTGAATTAGAAGATTGGAGTTTCCCAGTTAAAGACAAATTCATGAGCCAGAACAGAGGATGTAAATTTCCGGTGATGAGAGATTTTAACTTGCATGACAATAGGAACTCGGAGAATTTCATCGCAGACTACAAAGGTGAAGTAATTGACAGAGCTGATAAGTATCTCGAGGAAGACTTCCCGCCTTCTCCTGGTTATAATAGGTTTGCTCGAATAGTTTCTGATGTTAATGAAGAGGAACTTCCAAGAAAATCAAAATCTTCAAGGAAGTTATCTTTCTTTGGATCTCTCCAGCCTAACTTCCCAAAGGCGGCTGACATCGACTCGAGTTCTGAAAGATACGCCACTGAGAAAGATTCAAAATATGATAACAACACTTCTTTGCGTGGCTATGCTGATAACTATCCAGCAAAACGCCAAAGGACCCTTTTGGAGGAGGTCTTAACACGAAGATCTGCAGTTCCAACAACAGAGCTTCCATTTAGAGAAGAAATATCACATTTTGGTGGATCTCCACTATCAAACGCAATCCGTTCTTCAAATCAAGTACAAAGTTCTCCTTGGACGGTTGATTTCCTTAACAGAGTTCGAGAAAGAAGCAGAGCAAGGAAACAACAACAATCTCTTCCTTCTTATGCTTCTCCACCTAGTTTGGAGACTCCAGGGAACATAAAGAAAGCTAATACCAAGAGAAAGAGTCCATCCATACTCGAGTTTTTCAAGTATAAAGGAGGCAACAAACTTCAAGAAGAGAAGAGGCAGAAGCGGTCAAAGAATTCTTCAGCCTCACCAAAAAACGAGAGATTTTACTCGCCTCTTAAGTCATGCACACCAATTGATAAGCGAGCAAAACAGGTATTCATTATATATGATCCCTATAGAAGTGAGATTTGTTCATACCGTTGATTTCTTTAACATCTTTTTTTTTTCATTCCAGTCTCTATCTTACACAGCGAATGGAACTGGCCAAACAAAACTTGTATGGAAGTAAAGAAACAAACACGGCGTAGCAATTGGAAACTAACCAAAAACCAATCAGTGGATATGATCAGATTTTGGAAGTGGGCATCTCAAAATCTTATGTAAGCGTTACTTATTTCAGTGGAAAATATTGATTTCTTGATAAGTTTAAAATAATGTTTTATGAGAGAAACGAATTCTATTAACAGTACAAGTTATATAGTGATTTCTACTATGATCTGACAACACCTGTATTCGCAGCGACATACAAATACTAGAACTTCTTACCGTTCTTGAGGTTTCTGACAGCCATCACAAGTTGTTGTCTTTCTCCTTCTACCTCTGCAAATCTCAGGCTTATCTCTGAATATCTCTCTTCCATTTCTTTCAACTCTCTCTCCATTGAACTGTTTTTGTTCTTACAATACGCCAATTCGTCTGATAGCTTTGATAGATTCTCCTCTTTGTGTCCGTTTTCTTGTGACCTTGCTTCCATCCTGTTTACTTTCCGTGTTAGATCATAATTAAGTCAAATATTCATAACGCAAATAACATTCCAGTTTAGTTAGTTTATTGTCCACATACCTTGCATCTAGGATTTTAGTCATTTCTTCTTCTTTTCTCCGAATATCGACTTTCAGGTTTGATACTTGTTTTCTCAGTTCATCATTCTCCATTTTTTCTTGAACGAAGCTGTTTTGTAATTCACTGTACTGTAGGCTTAGACCTTCTACTTCTGTCTTCAAATTCCTGAGCCTTGTCTCTTTATCATCATTTGACGACTTAGTGAGAGTTAACTCTTTCTGCGCTGTCTTGGCTACTTCTTTAGCCAAAGAAAGTTTTCTCTCAAATTCATCTCTTTCTTTCCTCCACTCTTGTATTATCTTCTCGGTTTCAGTAGCTGCTGCACTCGACTCATCTCTCAGCTTTGTGAGCTTCAGGACCTCACTTTCAAGCATCTGGACTTTCATTGACAAAGCTTTGTTCTTCTCTTCCACGTGCTTCCTTTGTTCTTTCTCTTGTGTAATCTCGGTATGTGTTTTCTCTTGCATTTCCTCAAGAGTTTTGTTTTGCAGACGAAGGTTGTTGGCTTCAGCCAATGTTTTTTTCGTCAGATTCTCATGCTCGCTCAGCTTCGATTCCATTTCTAGAGAAAGCCTCTTGCATTTCTCTTGAAGCCGCTCTGCAGTTATAGCGTTATTCCATCTTGTTTTCCTCAGGTTCTCCTCTGCTTTGATGGCTCTTTGCTCTTGTTCAGTTTTTTCCCGCATCATTGTGTCGATATCTTCATCATAAGCCTGTGCCTGATCCTCCAGTTCTTTCTTTAACTCTTTCACCTGACTCTCAAGTTCATTAACTGTAATCAAGCACTCAGAATACTCCAACGATTGCTGCTTCAGTTTGCCTTCCAATATCTCTATCTGAGATTTCAATTCGTCTATAATATCCTTGGAATCCAAGTATTCGTCTTCTGCATTTGAGCATTCTTGCTGCTCTAATTTTGAGGAAACGTTTTTGTAATTTTCCTCTTTCAAGGACTCATATTCCTGAGTAAGCTCATCTAATAGTATCTCTTGTTCTTCGTTCTTTTTCTTGTAAGAGTCTAACTCCCAATCTAAATCTTCGATCTGTTGCTTTAGCGTATCTATCTCATTGTTTCCAGAATCCATTCCTTTATGCTCTTCAAGCTTCTTAGCCTCCTCTAATAAGCTATTCAGAGAAGATATCTCATTGTTCTTCTGCTCCAACATCTCATTGAGATCCCTCACAGCAAGAATCAAATTAGAGTTTGACTCTTGTGTCCTCTGCAACTGCAACTTAAGGTTACTCGTCAAATCCTTCTCACAACTCAGTTCATCTCTAATCTCCTCAATCATATTACTCGAATCTTCGCTGATGCATCTCAATCTGCTTTCAGCATCAGCCTCATCTCTACTATTCTGCAACCTGAGCTTCTCACACTCTTCCATAGCTCCATCACGTTCACCCTTGAGACAACTAACTTCCTTAGACAGTTCCTGTATCCGTTTACTCTCCTTTATGGCTTGTTTCCTTAAAGACTGTTTTTCTAACTCAGATAACTCCGATTGCCTCCTCAAAGCTTCCAATTCCATCTTGAGCCTTTCAATAGGGTCACTCGATTCAGTAACACTAGAGAAACCTCTTTGGAAACTGTTCTCAGGACTATTTCTTGACTCAATGTAACTTTCATCTGATGTCGAACTAGCTGACCAGTCTGTGTTTGATCTTCGATGCCCGTTTCTTGTTGCAGGAACTGAGTTATGTCGTTGAGGTAACCGTGCATTCCCATCATCTATCCATCCAGATTCACCAATGGAATCAAAGGAACCTCCTAGGCCAGCATTCTTAGCCGTGTTCACATCTAAGCTCCTTTCCTACATACCAAAAGATCGATAACTATCACGATCTTTCTCAATAGACAACACAGTTTATTTAACTCTCTGAACAAGGAACCTTACATCTTGGTTATATCCTTCTAAGTCATCATTGCTTTGTAGACTTTTGAAGCTGTCTTCTTTGCTAAGTGTTTGATCTTTATTTTCCTCAATAAATCTACAAAATTTGATGTCAAAAATCTCTTACAAAGAAAACAGGAGACAACAACCACAGAAAAAAAAACTACTCTTACTTTAAATCACTCGCTCCTTGTATCTTATGGATTGTCACCTGCACCAACAACCAAACAGTTTATATAACATCTCATACATTTCTTACATATTTGATGCAATTTCTAACTCAGGTTTCAAAAAGGAGAAGAAAAGAGATTACATTTAAGACAGCACCAGAGTTGGCAAATTTGAGAGGTAAGGAGACAGTTAATGGATCTGCTTCTGTCAGAAAATCTGCAAAATCAATGGAAGCTTCTCCTAGAAAACCCGATTTCGAAGAACCCTGAAACAGATTTTGGAAAAAATTGAGCCTTTCTTTTTCCAGAATGACTCAAAAGACATATTCACAGAGATTGTTTGTTTTGACTCACTGTTGCAACAACGAAATGGTAAATCTTCTCACGAACAATCCCAGTTTTTGGTTCTTTGATTAGCTTCACTGACACATAAATTGGATTCTCCCATGAACAGATCCCTTCTTTAACCTCAGATTTCTCAAGCTTAAATGTTGGCTTCCCAACATCATCAGGTACCAATGAGATCATCAAAGCAGTCTTCTTCAGCTTCGGCACCTGAGATCATCCCCAGATTTTCACATTCACATTCATAACAAATCTTGAAACTTAAGAGTTAACAGATCTAGAATATATAGTAAACACATTGTCTGAATTTAACAGAGAAATATAATTGGGTTTTGAGATTTAAAGAGACAAAACACAAAACCTGAGTTGCCTGAAACTGAAGTTTGAACACAGCCTTGATCTTGTTCTTGTCGTTCCTCCATGACTTAAACATTGTTTTCTCTACAGAAACAAAAACTTCTTCAACCCAAAATTTGGATTCTCAAATTCTCTGATTTGTATTAGTTTCTTCCAAAGAATGTAGGAGGAAACTAAAACAAAACAACAAAACCTGATTTACAGTCTGCGATGATCACTTTCCTTGTACAATATAAAGGTTGATTCGTACAACTTTTTTAATATTAAAACTTAATCAGTGAGTTATTAGTAGATTCCATCTAAACCCTTTTTTTTCTTACTGCTTTAATGGGTTTGATTGAGTAGGAAATTAACTTTTAATAGTTTATTAATTGAATTGAAAAGTGCTTTTCTTTTTATTGCAGTAAGGCATATAAATGTGGTTGATTTTATGGGTCCTTAAATTTAATAGACACCCCAACCTCCCTTTTTATTGCTTGGTGTGACTTACAAAAAAGTCTAAGATTGTATGTAATTAAACTTGTATAATATAAAGTGAACTTTGTATGGAAAATTAGCTTCCATTTTTTGTCAGGTTAAAGAGTAGTAGGTTACGCTTTTTCTTTTTTGTAGGGTTTATTCAAATTAATTTAAATTAATAGTTACATGAGTGAGTGTGAAGAGGTTTAGTGGCTTCTACCTTCTAGTTGTGAAATTAAATTTGAAGGGAATAAGTTATATTTTGTTTTTATTGTACTTGAATGAAACACATCGCACATAACACCATTATTGATAGTATTGGTGGACCCAAGAAAAACCAGAAATGCCTTTATCTGCATGCCACATAGTCGTCATGATCCATCATGCATTATGTTTATGTACATACAGCTGTACACACCATAGAATATATGTATGTTGCGTGTGTTATATTAATGATAACACATTTATTTCAGAATTTTATATACACTATTTTCTAGTATCAGTAGATATTATTGGTTTGATAATTTCAACATTTCTCTTCATTTTTTTCGCAATCTTAAACTATTTTCCTGAAATACTTTAAACCAAACCAACTCATCAGAATTAATGATTTTGATTTTCTAATAATGACAAAGTATTAAAATTGTTTATAGCTGATTATAAAATGATTAGAAGCTGAATCATACGGATAAAAAAATGGCGTAAGTATTGGAAGCACATGAAAACATGTGCTGTCCCTCTCTTAAATGCACTCATCTTCTTTGTCTCCTAAATTTTTATTTTTATTTTAAATGTTATTTAGACATCTCATCTCTTAATTTTTTGTCTAACAAGTTTTCTATATCCCCTACTCAGCTACTCTCTCCATAATTTGGTCATAAATTTTTGGGGATTATGACTAAACTTTTTATCTATGAAGAAATCTGGTTCACTAAAAGACATATTTTTCTTGGGCCACTAAGTTGCTAGGCGTTCTGATAATTTTGTTAAGCTGGTATATTAATGTAAGATTTGTTTAATGTTTTAAGAGAAAGTTACTCAAATAGTCAAATTTACTCCTCAAAAGAAAAAATCCCAAATAATCCTAATTATTTTCTAATCATCCATATTATTTTGTTGATTGATCCAAATGAATAATGACTTTACTATAATAAGTATATAGTAGTTTTTAATCGTCATTACTATCATAAGTAATTGATTATAGTAATGGCGATTGTTGAATAAATAACATTTACCGATTAGACAAGATTATTATAGTAGGTTAAAATAATATTTTACCCATTTGTCTGAATCTTTTTTAAGTATTTCGGATATCGGTTTAGATCGGATATTACACGAGAACGGAACGAATGTTAAAATATATTTGAAGCCCATCTAATAAATTTTATACCCCTCTAACTTATAGTTAGATGATTAATGTAGTGATTTCGGTACAAAGTAACCAACCCAAATATTATATGATAAATTTTTACTTATCTTTTTTATTCAAATAAATTTAGATTTTTTAAAGTATTTTCGAATAATTTGGAATAATTTAGGTATAAAGTATTCGGATGAACAAGTATTTGAAAATATTAGTTCTCTCATAGTGCTCTGTACTCACATCTATACTGACATAACATGTGCCGATGATTCTTATCAAAATACCTATGGATCCACTCTAAGAGGCCTTGACATTGAAGGCTTCCAAAATCAACTTATGAAATCTCTCATTAAATAACCAAATACAAATTCTTGACCAATATAAATATGTGCTCTCTCTCTTCCACATGAATATATCATAACATAGTTTCTAAAAAAATTTCACTTCTAATATTCTTTTAACCGTTTAAAACTTAGTGTTTAACAATGGAGTTGGATCTTTAACTGAGACTACAGAAGAAGGTGTTTAAAACTTCAAATACATTTTAGTTGCAGAAGTTGAAAACATTGATGATTATTTTGATGTCAAATTTTTTGAAGCATGCGGTTCTAACCTGACTGGTATTCTGCTTGCCAAATGTGAGTAAATCTGCCAAGTGCTATTTACATAATTGTGTTTCTAAGTGCAATCTAAATAGTTTGTCTAATATAGAATATTTGATTTTTGTGTTTAATTTCGAGTATTATATCGTAAAAGATGGTTGTATTAGTAATTGAAAACTTTAAAATATCATATCAGAGAAATTTAATTAAAAAAAGAATATATCATCTCTAATTTTGACTTTGTTTTTGTTTTTGTGTTCAAAATAAAATAATTATTTCAACAAATGGTAATTGTTGGATAAATAAACGTTTGTCGATTACACCATACTCGAAGCTAAATAGTAGATTTAGAAAATATGTAACTTAAAAATCCATTTGTCCTATTTTAGAAAAGCAAAAATTAGTTAAAAGATTTTCGTTTTTTCAATTATGTAGTGCTTCTTAATAATATAAAAAATATAAATAAAAAATGAGGCTCTCAATAATGTTGAAAGATTCTTAATTTACTTGACGCCTATTTTTGTTTGTCGTTTTTGTTATTTGGACGGACTCTTGGCCTAAGGTCTTTGTTATAAATAAGTGGGCTGGGCTCATATAGGTTGGATATTTGAGCCTGTAACACATTAAGTGGCATGATTCGTCAACTCTACGGTCGTTGACTAGTTGGCACAACTACGTGACGCAGAGTTAGATGCCTGCTTAACTGCTTTGCTACTTAACAAAACAAAAAGAGAACTGAAACAGATGATATATATATTTTCACTTCATGCAGCTTAGATTGCGTTTGCGTTTTGATCAATTTCAATTTTGTTGGAAATAAAAAAGCAGCAATAATAAGTCACAAATCGCTTCCATTTGAGAGAGAAACGAAGAAAAAGATCCACTTTGGTCTTCACGTAATTGCTCTTATACTCAGAATTTTGGGAATCATTTTTGCCGTCAAGTACCACAACGAGTTAAACATCCCAAATTTCTATAGCCTCCATTCTTGGATTGGTGTTGTGGTCTTTTGTCTTTATATCAGCCAGGTATATTCCTTATGACCGTAGCCAGATTAGCCTTACAAGAAATAATATTTTGAATGTTTCTATTAGTTGAATCATTCTAAGTGGAATGAAAGTGGTTGATTGAAATTTGAAAGGTTATTTTTTCAACTTTGCAGCTGAAAAATGGCTTTGTAATTTTCTTCAAAGCATCACCAGCCGACCAAAGACTCTTGCGTCCAGTGCACGTCTCTATTGGCCTCTATATTTTTGTTGTTGCTGTTGGAAACTCGGTCTTAGGGTTTGTTGAAAAAGCTTACTTCCATGGAAAATTCAGGGCGTTGACAAGCATGGATTAGAAGCGTTTCTAGTCAATTCTATGGCTGTGATCACAATGATCTTTGCTACTTTGTTGATATTAATTGTTTCCTTCGAGTCTCCTCCTTCTTCCGATGAAGATAACGATAGCTACTCAGCTATATTACTTCTTCAATCTTCTTCCATTTAATTAAAGTCTCTATACTTCCCTAATTTTCCCACTTTTTAATCGCATTTCCATCCGTGATAACTAAGTTTGCTAATAATGGTGTTGAAAGTTTGATTTATTTCACTAATTATTTTTCCTTGTAATTCGATTTGATGCAATACAATTTGTCCCAAAATAACTCCAAGAAAATATAGTTTTGATGATTTATTATTTTGATCCGTAAAACCGATTCAATTCGAAATGAAGAACAAACCAAAATTTGGATTAAACATTTGCACTTTACAGAATGAAAATATCAATTACACATGGAAAACTAATATGCTTTCTCCTTTCCTTAAAGTTGTCTTTATGAACAAGATATCCCAAATCTTTACTTCTTCATTTCAATTTTTTCGCCCCCAAAGTTTTTCATTCATTAACTTTCCACCACCACGCTATGTTTCTTTGCATACCCAAATAGAATATCTTCATCCTCAATCCTTCTCAACCTCTTCTTGTTTATATAAGACATCAATTTTCTGAATAGTTCAAGAAACGATAATGGTGAAACTAACAATAGTTGGTAGGGTTGAAGATGGATTGCCTCTTGCACAAGATCAAACCTATGTCAACCAAGAGGACAATACTAGTTTCTTGCTGTACAAGCAACAAGCAGAATTTCTTCTTAAACAAGTCTCCAAAGACTCATTATTACATCCAAAGATGACCATCTTGCTCGATCATCATTCTTTCCAGTATCCTTTCGCATTAATTTTCTCCATTTTTTCTTTTTAATAATCAATTTACTCGTTTATTAATCTTTCATTTTTGAAGCTTCCTGGTGGAGAAGAAGATATGTTACATCGCGCTATCTGATTCTTCATATCCAAGAAAGCTATTGTTTAATTACTTGCAGAATCTGAACAAGGAGCTTGATAAGCTGGACGAGAAAGCACTGATCCAGAAAATCTCAAAGCCCTATAGCTTCATTAGGTTTGGTAAGATCATAGGGAGAATAAGAAAACAATATATAGACACGAGAACACAAGCTAATCTATCGAAGCTGAATGCATTGCGGAAACAAGAACTCGATGTAGTTACTGAGCATTTGAATGATATAATACAAAGACAACAAATTTTAGGTACTTGTTCTTGAAATTAGCGAACTTCTTTTATCCCCCTTTTTTTTTTTAAGACTTGAATTTGTAACATTTTTGTTTTGCAAGAAACATTAGAAAAGGCGTCCTCAGATCCTCCAATGATTGTTTCAACCATTTGGAGCTCACGATGTCTTCAGGTATATTGAAAAAAAAATCAAACATATGGTTCATCAAAATAGGACTAAAGCTTCACTTTGAATTCAATGTATTGAGAATTTGTGGCTTCGGTTATGGTTAATTAACTTTTACTTTATTCTATTACAAATTTTGCAGGATATTTCGTTAAAATGGACACCAGTGACGATTATTATTCTCGTTATTCTTGTTCTTTTCAAAGCAAGCTTGATTATGACAGATGATTATTTAATTTCAACCATGATATGATCAAGAAGAAGAGTGTATATATGAAACATCCTAGTAGCTATTTAATTATCGTTACTCGTTAAAATACTGACTTTGAAATGTTGTTTAAGTAAGTCTACGACAATAGTAAACTCTATGGACGAACAAGAAGACAGACAAAGAAAGAGACATGAACCAATTATAAACAACACTGAACTTACAAATAATTGTTTTCATATAAAAAAAATTTACAAATGTTATTCTATCTGTATATACAGATTGTCGTGAAAAATAAATGATTAAAACCAATTCAAATGGACTTTCCACATAATAAGTTTTTTCTTTGTTCATGTTTGATTTAAGAATCTAGATTTTTTTTGTAACTTGTAACACAAGTAACTAGCTTATGTTCCTCTTACGATCATATTCACTCTTCTTAGACATAATTTTGGTCACTGTTGATGAAGAAATCTCCAGAAGAATAATAATTTGCATATTCATGATCAGGCTGCAAAAAATCTGTACGGAGCATGACATCCTCAAGTGAAGAGTAGTTGTTGTTATTGATCATCATCACTTCCTCTTCATTGATTTGATCTTGAGTTTCATTAATGTGCTTGGAATCTGTAAAAGCAGAGGAGTAATCGATGTGTGGATTTGAAGAACTGATCCACTCAGAGAAGAACAGTTTAGGCAAGTTATTACTGTTGTTCATGATCATGTTGTTGTTGCTTTCTTTGGATGGTGATGAAGTTGGATTCTCTGAAAATTTCTGGAAGGAGATCACGTGATCTAGGGTTTCGGTTTCCAGATTTCTTTTCCCGCAAGAAAGTAGTGAAGAAGGAGATTCTGTGAGGTCTGATATTTGGCTTTTGAGTTGTGGTTGAGATTTGAGCCATCTCTTCTTCAGATAGGAATGCCAATAGTTCTTAATCTCGTTGTCTGTTCTTCCCGGTAAATATTTTGCAATCCGAGACCACCTAATCAGACCCAAATCATAAAAATCAAATGAAAAATCTACTTAATGAATGGTTTTTCACATAGACCTGAATGGATTGTAGACAACAAAAATAGAAGGTGTATTTTTTATTAGGGTTTCTTACTTGTTACCCAAGGAAGAATGTAAAGTCAAGATGGTCTCTTCTTCTTCTTCACTAAACGACCCCCTCTTTAGTCCTGGTCTTAGGTAATTAATCCACCTTAATCTGCAGCTTTTCCCATTCCTTTGCAATCCTGGCACAACAATTACTCTTAGTTAAGGATAAGATTAACAACAATGATGAGAATTAAGAGTCTAATATAGGATATAGGGTTAAGAAAAAAAGAGAGTCTAATATAAGATTTTAGAGATTAAAAAAAAACCAGCTAGGATGGGAACAGTGGTCCAGCAAGCATGGCCACGAGAGAGGATGAAACTCTTGAGCTTCTGGTCTTCTTCAGGTGACCATAACCCTTTCCTCTGTCTCTGTTTTGGTCTCTCTCCAGATTTGGTCATCTTCCACGTATCTTTCTTTCTCTCTCAAGTCGTCTTAATTAAGAGAAACTTGTGTAAATGATGAATTAGAGAGATAGAGAGAGGGACAAAGACAGACAGAGAGAAGTATTATGAGCATATATAGATAATTATGCATAGATAGAGTCATAGAGAAACCATTATATTAAACGCAAACACAAAAATTACGTTTTAAATCATAAAAGCCATGGTCTTGAGACTTTTAGGAAATAGCCAAATGGGGCTGCGTCCTATAATAAAAGACACATAATTTTATACGTATGCGGACTCAAATGAAATTTCATGTATACACGTGTATGTATGTGTATTTTGTATTTTGTGCATATGTGTAATTAAGTATATTAGATAGGCTATATAATAAAAGTATGGTAGAATATGTAAGCAAAAATTAGTTGTAAACCCAAGTCACTTGGTTTAAATAATTAAAGACAAAAAGAGAAGAAGGAATCTTTGCTTGTTTTGCTTTCAGATATCTTTTGTTTACGTTCTCTTCTTTTTCTAAGTCTATGAAGAAAGACTAACGCCTAATAAAATATAGATATTGACAAACTTGCGATCACAGGGAAATCTTCATTACGATGATAAGATGTTAGGATTAATCACAGTATTATCTATGATTTAACCAAGTTGGTATCACTTTGTCTCCATCTCTTTATACAAAAACTCACTCAAAGACACTATCAATGTCAAACAGATTGATGTCAAAAATTGACTTAAGTAGTTTGGTTCCGAATATATATTAAAGTAAAAATATCAAGATGTTGTGTATGTAAAAGTGTAAATGATGTAATTTGACCAAATCATATAAATGAGTAAAAGTGGTCTAGAGGGCAAAACTTAACGTTGACAAAACAATCTTTGTCTGTCCCGTATCAATGATTATGAAAGAAAATGAACACAATTGAATTAAAGAATGCAAAGAATCATCCAATCTTTGAAAAGCGATCGGACAAATTGGATATCCCGTATACCAAAGTTGGCAATGTGTATATTTAAAAACCCTATGCACAAAATTTCTTTAAATATAATCAATATTATAGTTTGTTTGTTAGGATATTTGTGTAATTAATCTTGGTAGGTGAGTCAACACTTCCCTCCTATTTGCTGCACATATTTACGTATAAAACTTAATTTTGGATTTTATTGATAATAGAAGTATACAATACATTTCGAATATACAAATAGGGTATTCATTTGAGAGAGGGAATATTTTGCATTTCCATATACAATATGTCGTGACCCAAATGGGTTTTGCTGGCTTTTCATGTTGAACTTCCAAATATATGTCCTGACTCTTACGTTTTTCTAAAATAATTAATCTCTGAACCACGTTATTTCTTTTTATATTTGCCTGAAGAAAAAGACTTTGTTGGTCGTAACATTTGTTGACAAGAGATGTAAAACTCATCTAAAGATGGGCTATAAAGACAACCTCTGATTGGATCAGCCCAGTTTCTGGGCTACTGGAGTCATGTCATGTGGCAAAGTTTTGTTGGCCACTATGCCGTTTGGGCCAGATTTTATTTTGCATCAAACCACTATAGTTACATAATTTTAAACAACCCTCTTAACCTACATGAATGTATATGTATAAGTATTGTCTGACAAGTTTTTCTTCTCTTTTTACAAAACTAAAGAACATGACATGATTAAATGGTCAATTGATTACAAAACATATCATATCTTTTAGACTCAAAATCAATTTAGTCGTCTAAAGCTCTAGCTTAGCTATGTAAAAAAAAAAAAAGGTCCATAAACTAAAAAGATATATAGAAATAGAATTTCTCATTCAAGTGGACATTTGACTTCTCCTTGTCATTTTACAAGTCAATATATACACTCTCCTTGATACATTTTATTTATTTATTTTCTAGCGCTAATTAAAACACTATTAGAATTAATTTTCAATTCCCTACAAAATGTGTATTCGAATTGCAATGATTGAAAAAGTTCTCAATATCACTTACAATTTCTTCTTAAGAATTGTAGTAACATTCAATCATATTAAAATTAATAACTATAGACAGTATAAAATCAACTGAAAAACAGTTTGTATTAATCATGAGCAGAAAAAAATAATATAAATACTGATTAGCTTTGTTTGCCCGAGAAAATTTCTAAAGCCCCATCGGATCCTCCGGCCACAAGTGTGCACCAATCTTCATCCACTTGTCTCAAACACACACTACTAACAAACCGTCGGTCAGATCCAAACCGGTTCGTATGACCCAATCCACAAACCCAAACCGGTTCCTCCCACCTCTTATCGTACACAAACACTTGGTTATTCTCTGACCCGGACACGACCAAACCACCATGTCTCCAAACCGACAACCCAACAAAGTTCCGGCTATTCACATGCCCTCGGTACGTGCGAACCACGCGCCGTCCATTATCTATATCCCATTGCTTCAAGCTCCCGTCGGTCGAACCGGTAACGATCGTGTGAGAATCCATGAATCGAGCATACGTCACCGTTTTGGTATGGCCGTCTAATACGATCAAAGGGTCCACTAGTCTTCTGATGTCATACACGTAGGCATTCCGGTCAGCACATCCAACGGCTATGGAAGATCCACCGAACGGATCGAACTCTACCGAACAAATCGCCGCTCCACCACCGGGCCTAACCGTTTCTTCTAACGTCCCTCCGTTACGTGGATCCCACATTTGAACCGTTCCGTCGTCGGAGCCTGACGCGCCTATAAGAGAGCCATTGTAAAGCGTGTAGTCCACGCTCCAAATCCTTCTACCTCCATGCTCGTCTCTCTCGGAAACAGGCACTTGTTTCTCCACGTCGTACTCGGTGACAACTCCGTCGTAATCTCCTGACCCGATAACCCGACCGGAAAAATCGGGTCTCCATTTGAGACTACTAAGCTTCGCCGGCGTGCAAATATAGCTCTCTGAAGCTGTTACGTGATCGTCACGTGACTCTAACAAAGAGCTTAAACGATACGATCTGATCTTTCTTGCGATTCCTCCCGTAGCTATGATCTCTCCGGTAGGGTCGAACTCGATTGCTCCGATAGCGTCTGATCCGGTGGATGCGGAGGAAACAACGGCGGAAAGAGAGAGATCCCAGTCGCATCTAGGAATGTTCTCTATGTTCATGATTGTGGGAGATGAAGAAGAAGAAGAAGAGGAGGTCATGATCATTGGCCATGTATATGAAGAAGAAGAAGATAGATCGTTAATGGAAGATCTGATGTTGTTGTTGGGTATCTCAGAGCAGAACAAAGCCTCCATGAATGAGTTACGACTAGTTTTAGTTAGGTCCACACGAAACTATATTAACATCACATTCATATGTGTGTGTGATGTGTATATATAAGCTATAAAGTGGTTTGTTTGTTGACGAAAACAAAAAATGTGGGGTATATTTAAATTTAATATAAATACATATACATAGGTATCATGGTTTATCTATCTTTTTTTTTTACTAGATGTAGAAGAAACCATGTATATAATTTTAGTTAAGCCAAATATTTATAAATGGAATTTGCTAAATTCATGATACATGGAACTTTTCTTTTGTGTGATATTAAATGGAAATGCATTCACGTTATTGGTACTTGCTGTTCTCCGAATGGTTCCAACTAGAAAAGTAATTAATATATCGAAATTAGCTACATGTATTTATGTTTTTGTTCAAACAATCCAAAAAGGTAATCTATCAAAATAAGACCATGCACATGGCTAAATAACCACTAGCTCCAAATATGATCTTTGAACATTGTGGTGATTAGAAATGGTTAAGAGTCTATCTTTTAGATTGATTATGAGTTATAATCTTCATCACTCCTTAAGTTAGCTTTTAGCAACAAAAAGTTAGAGCAATGGGATATGGATAAGTATGGGAAGTACACCATGTCACCAACTTGCCAAAAAAATTCTCTTAGAAGAAAAAATGTAAAGAAACTTTTTTTTTAATTATTGGGTGCAGAGAGACATCGCATTAAAGGAAGAAGAAATGGAAACACGAGATTAGCATTACGTTAGCGTTGGTTGGATAAGAACCTCAAATTTTGAAACCTTTCCTAACGATTAGTTTGGTCGTCGTAGATCTCAACTCCTACGTGGATAATATTACACCTCTTTATTTCTGATTTTCATTTTATTTTTGAAGACAAAAGAAAGTGAATGCAAAAAGTACACGTCGATACATCGACGGTTCATTACGTTTAGAATACTATTGCTATATAATAACTACATGTGCGTTGATATCTTGGTGCATGTTTGGCTTATTTTGACGATTTCAATATCTCGTGACACTTAAGACAATAATTGTATTCATCATGACAGCTTGTAAAACGTATCTTAAGCCCATATGTCTAGGTCCAACCCAATCCATGATCGCAGAGAAGGCGATAACCAAAATTCAGTTTAAACTGATCTTAGAAGTTTTTTTTTTTTGTCGACTGAAATACATACACATATATCAAAATGGTTCGGTAATCCAAATCGATGGTGTATATAGAACTATAGGTCTTACATACTTAAAATAATGAAAATGTAGTGGTGAACAACATGCTAGCTAACAAGTTAGCAAGACAATTCTAATTACAAGAATAACAGAAAGCCAGAAGAGAGCAAATATTTGAGTCTTGCAAACCATTCCAAATATGTTGAGAAAATTGGCTAAAATGTTCAGGAAGTTGTCAATTTTCTTTTAGCTTTGAACAGTCCATTGAGATAGTTACCGATGTACTTTGATGCTTGATCATAGGAGAAAGGCTTATGCATAGATTCCTAACTCTAAAAAGAGATCCTTCTATGTCGTTATGAAAACCGATCCAACCTATATTTGAAAACATATCGAGTCTCCTTCCATCAACTATCTATAAAATCTTCACATGTTTACCAAAAAAAATGAACTATTTTATAAAACATTAATTTGTGACTTCAAACTCCAGTTTTTGTAATAAAGACCGTTGTTCAAAGGTACTTGTCTTATGTTCTTGCAGCTGTGCAGTTTCTCAAATGTATCATTAAAAACCTTATCATTACGTGCCTTCCAATGTATCAAATAATCCATGGAAAGGTTAAATCTTTTGAAGAGCCAGGTTGTTCCAAGAAAAGAATATCCAAATTTGCAAATACCGACGACACCGAAATTTCCATAGTGCTGAGGAGATCGAGCGCACATATCTGCAATGCAAGGAACACTCAGAAGAACGTGGTCAACTGTCTTCTTTGCCCCAATTCTTAAACATCGAGGATCACAATTGAATACTCTATTTCCCAATTGATATGGATTTAGTGACCAACTTAAAAACTTCCTATAGTAGTAACCAAAAGGATGAAGAGAATTTACAAAAAAAGGATCAGGTTTAATGTTTTAGTTTCCAGATTAATCATGCAGATTCACAAACCACAAGTATGAACTCGACTACATTGTAATCATGCAATGCAACGCCTTCTGATATGCAGTTTATAAAACATTTTTTTCTTATCATTAATCAGCAATCTTTATTTTTTGGGAAAGTAAAACAAGATTATCATTGACACTTCAACATTAGAGATTCTACAATCCTTTTCATAAAACTGGTCTCTATGACAAATCAGAGCAAATCTTGGAAATGGGCTCTACTCCTCCTTCTTCAACACAGTCTCAGCAGGAGCATCATCACTCTTATCAACAACGGTCTTCCCAGGCGTTGTGGTTACATGAGCATCTTGCTCAACATTCTCTGTGGGTTCAGAGACAGATGCGGTTTCAGGTTCTGAACCAGCCACTTTGACAGTACCAACCTTAGCATACTTGCTCATGAACTTGTACTCCCAATCTTGAAGAGCATCTAGCTCAAAGGGACCAAGACCAGAGACATCCCAAGTCAAGTCTTTCTCCTCAAATGACATCTTTGCAAGAGCTCGGCTAGCGTCTTTCCCTGCAAACAAAGCATATGGTCCTCCTGGTCCGTAGAACATCCTACAAAACCAATAAATATCAAACCTTTCATCACAAACACAACATTTAATTTAAATACGCAAAAACCAGACTAGACTATCATAAGAAGATGATCAATTCATTATACTCAAAGATTAACAAAGAGTTTTCACTAAAGATCTCAACCACAAGCAGACATTAACAACAAGAACATATTACAACTTCCTTTGAATCCTGTTCTTGTATGAAGGAAGCAAAAGGGTAAATTAACACTATGCCACTCAAAAGCTCGATTACATAGAAAAGCACAACTTTTGTGAAATTGATTCTCAAAGTGAACAACTTTATGGATATCACAGCTTCATAGATAAAACTATGCAAAGTCCAAGTTGTTATAGAGTAAAACGAGATTTGAGGAAGACAATAAAAATCCAACCTTTCATTACAAACACAACACTTGAGACACTAAAACCAGTCTAAGAGATTGATTATACTCGAAGATAGAGCTAAGATATTTCACAACATGATCTCAATCACTAGCAAACATCAACAACAAAAACATATTCCTTTGAATCTTTCTCTTGTATAAAAGTAACAAAAAGGATCAACTTTTCCAATGTGCTTTTCTGAAATTGATTCTCAAAACAAAACTCCTTTGTGAAATTGATTCTCAAAGTGAACAACTTTACGATTCTCACAGCTTTATAGATCATAAAAGTATGCAAAGTCCAAGTCTTTATACGCTAAAACAAGATTAGAGGAAACAATGAATCAAACCCATAACCTAATTTCGCTTTTTAGATTCAGAAATTTCACCTGCTTTGTGTAACATCATAGATCTGATGTTTGATAGCCATAAGAAGGGGCTTTTGAGGATCAGAGCCATCGTACTGTTTAAGCTCCTCCTCCGTGATCTCACCGACTTGAACAGGCTGAGGAATCGGTGGCTCCTCCTCTTGAGCCAAGGATCTAGCTCTCTGATGTCGGTTAACATCATCGAACGGCGAGGCAAACCAGCCTGAGATGACTTGGTAAATGGCGAAGGCGAGAGCTAGAGCAGTGAAGAAGACAACAGGAGAAAGACCTGTGTAAGCATGGATTGCTTCTTTGAGAGTTTGCCATAGTTCTAACGCCATGGCTTTGAAGAGAGGATTCTCAAGATCAGTAGTGTGTTGAAAAGGCTTGTCTTTGTAAAAGTCAGGCTTTTGTGCTAGATAGAGAGTTGTTGGGTTTTGACTCTTGTTGTTGTACTACTTCCTTGGTTGATTGATTTTTTTCTTTCTTGGGTTTAAAAGTTAAATACAGCTAAAACGACCGAATAAGATTTTTTATATAGTTATTAGGGAACTAATCTTTATTTTTACCATACAATTTTTAAATAAAAAGTTATTTTCTTCTATAAGTAAAATACAAATGATAATGTAGTACATGGGATTGTGTTAGTGTTTTTGATATGTCAAAATTCGGGTTTCAAGTCTCTGCCGTAAAATAGATAGATTTTCGACGAAATAGAAAAGACATCAAGCTTAGATATGTAAATGGCTAGAATATAGTTAAGAAAAAAGCAGTAGAGTATTTTCTGAAAATCTTTGATGTTCAATTCAGTTATTTTCATCATGAAATTTGATAAAAAAAACTAAAAAGAATCATAACCTCGAAAAGAAAAATAAGTTTTAAGAAAAATAAGTTTCGTGGATGCAGAATTTAAAAAGAAAAAATCAACCACTTTTCAGATTTTAAAACACATTTTATAACATTGATATAACCTTCAATCCAAATAATTTATTAATACATAAACTTTTTTAAAAATCAAAGTTTCAATAATTAAATCACTAGAAATAGAATAAAATCATACTTCTAAATCTTTTAAACATGATATACAAATACCAAATTTAATAACATAAATTTAAACAAAAAGTAATTAAAACTATATATTAAGTAAAAATAAATTATATTTAATTCAGATTTATGAAAATTCATAATTGACTATATTAGTATTTTTCACTTTTCTTCTCATGATAAATCTTCCAATCCTAACATTTACAATAATAACATTTTTTTTTTCTTTTGGGTCAAAAAATGATAACAAAGTCTTAAATGTTTCCCAAAAAATATCATCATAAATAGATTTGCAATTAGATTTTATAACCAAATCAAGCAAATGTTTTTTAATATACAGTGTAAGTTTTTTTAAAATTGGGACAATAACAATGGAAGTAAACAACAAACAGTACAAGAGAATAAAATGGAGAAAATGAGCTAAATTGCAATCAGAGAAGAGAAGCGTTGGGCCAGAAGACTCGCGTGCTGGTGGACTGAGTTTTCTTGAACCTCTCAAATCGGGGAATCTCCATTGAAACTCCTCCACACTACACGTGTAAACCCTTTCTTCTTCTTCCCCATTAAATCCTACTATTTTTCTTATTTACCTTAGTGGAGACAGAACCAAATCACACAATCAGACAAAATAAAAAGGTTCCTTCTTTATAACTTCCGACGGTGTCCATTATCTGAATCCGACAATTCTTGATGGGTTTTGGCGTTTTGAGTTGATAAACCATTCTGAGTTGTGAATCAGGGATACAAGAGAGAGAGGAAAGTGGTTTTACGGTGACCGGAGAGATGAACGGAGAAGGGATCTCTGATGGTTTGTCGGCTGAGAGGAAAGTGGAAATTAGAGTGAGGAAGAATGGGAGAAAGGATAAGGTGATTTATGAGTTTTAAACCCTTTTCTTAATTTTGATTGTCTTTTGCATGTTTGGTTCTTGTTAGCTCCTTTTGTGGAAATTGTAGTTATCTTTATTGAAGTGCCAAATACTTTGATTCACTCTTAGTTTCTGATTGTATGATTTTGTAATGATGGAAAAAGGTGAAGTCTTTTGTGACGTTTGAGTGATTTTCTCTTGCATGCAATGCTTAGCTTTTAGGGAAAGATGACATGTGATCAAAAGAGAAGAGGTCTAGTTGATTAAGTGTCTGAAAATGGTCTTGACCTGACTTTTTGTTTTGTTATAGATGATGTAGTTTGATCAAAGCTTTGTTATGTAGCTACATTTTGAACTCAATTGATTTTACTTGGTTCCACTGTGGCTTAGAAAGCTCTTATTACTTGTGTGCATGATTGGAGATGTTTATTTTTTTTAAGTTTTTCTTGAATTTTTAAAAGTTTGTCTCTTAGTTTACTTCGTGTGAAAAGGAATTATATGGTTACTTTACTGAGATGGTTAGACATTAAGAGTAATAGATCTTGTGAAAATGAATTTGGATTGTTAAGTAACCATCTTCGAGAGAATACTGTAATATTCGTAAGCACTAAAACTTTGTACCTCTCGCGTATGCAAAGGGAAAGTTTTGAGATGAATCACATTTATATTGGCAAGGGTCTGGTATTAGGTTGTTCATGGAAAGTTCATAAGCACAGAATATCTGAGAGTTTTGTGTTGTTTATATGTTTGAAGACAATGTTACTTTGTTCTTTGTGATCCCTAAAAAGATTTGACATTTATACGTCTCTTAAAATGAAAAACTCTTTATGTTTAAGTGATACAGGTTATAGTTGAGAAATCTGCTGCTCAAGGTTTACCTGAAGGATGGATCAAGAAACTTGAAATAACAAATAGATCAGGCCGTAAAACCAGAAGAGATCCAGTTTGTACCCTCTACTCTCTTTGTGATAACATCATCTTTGATCAAAAGTACATTTTGTGTCTTTTCCACATAAGCTCACTTTAGAAAATCTCTTATGTGATTCTTCTTGGACATGTCTTGTTTTTGATTTTGCAGTTCTTCATTGACCCTAAAAGTGAGTATATCTTTCAATCCTTCAAAGACGCATCACGGTATGTTGAGACTGGCAATATTGGACATTATGCACGTAAATTGAAAGAAAGTGATATCGAAGATGATGATTCCGGAAATGGAAAGACTGTTGTGAGTTCCTTTCTCCTTTTTTGTTATAGTTAGTTTAATGGAAAGCACTATAGCTGAATGATTGAATTTTCTGTTAATCTTTTAACTCTTAACTTTTCTCTGTCTGATTTTAGCTTCGTCTGGAGTATGTGGACAAGAGATCTGCAGATGATGTATTGGAAAAAGAGAAAACGATAGATGATGTCAGAAGAAGTAAACGGAGAAACTTATCTTCTTCTGATGAACATTCCAAGAATTGTAAGTACAAAGTCTTTTGGGTTCTGATTTTGCCACTTGCCAGGGTATAATCATACTTATGCCGTGAGTTACGTTAAGTAAGTGTCAACATTCGATTATATATGCAGGTAAAATGACTTCTGACTTGAGCATTGTAACCTCACAAGTTCTTGAGGATTTGGGGAAGAAGGAAGAGGTGAAAGATCCTATCGAAAAGCAGCTCATAGCGAAACGGGTTACTAGAAGCCAAACTAAAGCCAGTACGACTGAGGAAGTCGTCGTAGATTTAAAAAGAAATCTGTCTTCATCAAATGCAAAATCAGAAAAAGGTGTGCAGATACCTGACTTAATATTTCCACCTGAGTAGTGGCTGAGATAACAAAAAGATTTGAGGACACCAATTTTTTCTATGTTCTCTATATTTGTAGATTCTGTAAACTCCAGTGTAAGGTCACAAAAACCAAAGAAGGAAGCTGTTATGAAGGAAGAAGAGGAACAAGATTCTTCTGAGAAACGGATCACAAGGAGTAAAGTTGAAGAGAAGAAGAATGAGCTAAGTAATAGTGTAGCCCGACGAACATCAAAACGGTTAGCTGGTATTGAGCTTGAACCAACGCCTGAACTGAAGACAAGAGCCAAAGTTCAACGAATAGTACCGCTTGATGATGAACCGACGCCTGAACTGAAGACAAGAACCAAAGTTCAACGAGTAGTACCGCCTGATGATGAACCGACGCCTGAACTGAAGACAAGAACCAAAATTCAACGAATAGTACCTCCTGATGATGAACCGACGCTTGAACTGAAGACAAGAACCAAAGTTCAACGAATATTACCTCCTGATGATGAACTGACGCCCGAACTGAAGTCAAGAACCAAAGTTCAACGAATAGTACCTCCTGATGATGAACTGACGCCTGAATTTAAGACGAGAACCAAAGTACAACAAAGAATACCTCCTGATGATGGCAGAGCCGGAAAGTGCAAGCAACCTGTGAATCATGTTACTACCAGCGGATCAAAAAAGACGGAAATACCGCTCAACAAGGAAGTAGCCCAAAGCTGTAATGAACAATCCTCTCAGAAACCACATGCTGCTGCTGCAACAAGCAACAATCGTGTGAGTGCAGATTCGGCAGTGGGAATACAAAATATCGGTAAAGCAGTAGGCAGGAAGCCTTCTAAAGACAAGAAGACGCTGAAATCACCACTGATAGTATATGAACTGAATCCAGTTTTTCATCTTGACGGTTACAAGCAGAAGGAAGAAATGTCACCTGTGTCACCGTTGTCTTGCCAAACTTCTGCAACAAAGTGTGAGAAGACAGCAGCAGGCAAAAGAGTGGGAAGGTCTAGCCCAAAGGCTAACCTTACTACCAGTGTGAAACCAACTCAGATCTCGCCTCTGAGATCACCAAATAAAGGAAAGCAACCACATCCTTCTGACAGTGGTTCTGCCATTCAAAGGAGAAATAAACTAGCTAATGAGTATTCTAACTCATCCGTTGTAAGAGGCACATGCTCAGAAGTGATGGAGAAGAGTACCAACAGCTTCTCCTCTGCATTTGACTCGACTCTTGCAGATCTTTGTAAAGATCCTTGCATTGCCTTTGCTATCAAAACTCTAACCGGAGAATCTCTGTGTCTTCTCAACACTCCAGCGATCTCTTCTAATCCCATTAACAACCACACCAAGCAGAAAGGAGTCTCCTTTACCCCAGAGACTCCAGGAAATGTTAACACATGCTCTGAAAAACTGGTATTTCCGAGTCCACCCCCGGGTGCAAATATCTGGCAAGACCCGTGTATCGACTTTGCTATAAAAACTCTAACAGGCGCAATCCCGATCGGGTTAGATGAACCAGATACGAAGTCAAAGTCACAGGGGATGACGTCTACTACAGCAGCAACACAAGAAGCTAAAGGTAGGCAAAACAACTGTGATTATATGACGAACAAGACTGTAGGTAAACCTGATGATCTAAGGTTTACACAATCTTTCTCTAAGGACTAACAAGAACAAAATAAAGCCTACTGTACTTTTAGGTGTTTTCGTATATTAGGGTTTTTGATAATGCCATTGGTATCGTGTAAGATCCATGTGCAATGCCTTAGCTTTATTTTCTTTCGGGCCATGTTCTGTTGTAAATACATATGTATTAGTGTTGTGTATCGACAGAACCTTGAAAAACTCATAAAAACTCTTCCTTTAACCACCCCCAATGATCTTGTTTCTTCTTCTTAAAGATGGATCTTTTCTAGTTTTCTTTCTCAAATTTTGAATGCATCTTTGAGAAGATGATGGTGACGTCATCTTAAACGAAAAAAGCCCGCGAAAGATCTCTAATTTTCCGCCAAAATTTATATACATACATATATATAAAGTGAATATATAGAATTCGAAGAAAACGGAGAAGAAGAAGAAGAAGAAGATGGAGATTCGAGTGAAGTGTAGATGTGGAGAAGAAGAGTGTAGCGAATGGGCGATCGTAGAGCTTCAAGGAGTCGTCGAGACTCAAGCTTCCTTCCAAGGTTCTATTCAGAATCTCGAGATCGGTCGTCTCTGCCACTCCGATTCCTCACAGGTTTTGTTTTTTCAAATTCATTTCTCTAATCGGAACTGTTATCGCCGGAGATTTCATTAAGAGATTTGCTGGCGCAGGGAACATACACGTTCACGGTGGGTTACCATGAACTCGTAGGCTCTAAAGTGACTCTAAAGAAGCCATTACTGGTTTTGAAGAAGCTTCAATTTGATGAAGTTTCAGGGAAAGCAACGGAGCTTGAAGTTGTTGGGATTATACGAACAAAGATCTTGTTTAAAACCAGACCTAAGCCTCTTATTTCCGGTAACAACAACCTCTCTCTGTTTTGTTCTTGATTGCTTTAGTCTGATAGTTCAGAATTCTGAGTCTCTTCTTCTTCTTTGTTTCAGGAACAAATTGAAACCTCTCTATTGTTTCATTATCTCTGCTTGTTTCAATAATGTAGTCTCTGTTTGTACTATTGAATGAGTTTGCAAATGAAGAAACTTGATTACATTATTGGGTTTGCAGTAACTAAATGCAATCATCACCACAAAGTCTCAATTGAATTATAACATTAGTAAACATATGAAGGTGGCAATAAGGAGATTACTAGTTCCTACTCATCATGTGAATTTGATGCTAGCCAAAATGATGCAAAGATTGTGGTCTGTTCTTATCTACAAATGTATTTCAAAGGAAACCAGTTGACTGGAGAGTTGAGTTTGCGAGTCCTTTCTCGTGTCTATGAATTTGGCACAGGAGTGTACCCTGCACGGGCTCTTAATGATTCGGTTCTCTTGCTTTTCTCCATTACTCCAACCAGCCATTCTATACTTTCTTTGATTCCTCGCCTGCTCTCAACAAAACATACGTTTAATATTTCCTGCTAAAGGTGTTTCGATTGGCGCTATAAGGATCCTGTGTGTAGCTTACGTTAGATTTACTTACCCATCATATCCAGAAACTGCTTCAAACATGTACACTCTTTCATCCAATTTCTTTAAATCAAGGTATCGGTCCAGTTCCTCAGCCGATACAGCATTTGTGAGGTCCTGCTCATTGGTTACAGATTCAAAGACTATCAGTAACAACATATATTTGAAGAATTTAAGTGAAACAAATGACGCAATACAAATTCCTACTTGCTTGTTTGCCAATATTAAAAGAGGGGCTCCTTGCAAATCCTCATGCCGCAGGGCTTTTTCTGGTGAAGACAATTTATATTTTAGCTTTAGCTTCATAATGCTGTTTGGAGTCAACTTGTGTTCGGAGACTTACCTAAAGCAGATTTAGAATCTTCAAAGCGGGTTGGGCAAGCTGCATCAATCAAATATATCAACGCGTGTGCTTCTTCATAGTATTTCTCCCAAATAGACCGCAAACCAGGCTGCCATAAAGGGGAAAAGCCACAGTTATTTGATTAGAAAGACTGATCCTTGTTCACAATTAGGGTTTGTAAATCAAAACAACCGATAGTAGTTTTCAACAGGACGAAACAATCTATAAAGCAAAAAAGGCTCACGCATAAACTTAGAGAGGGAAGGAGTTCAAAGGGATCTTCCTTGTATCCTATATTTCTCATATCAACTTACAAGCATATTCTCTTTGGTGGTATAGGTGACTTGTAGGAACACATAATTAGGTACAAAGAAGAGAGATCAATGATATGAGCTAAGGCATCTCTAACTCACCTGACCTCCCAGATCCCAGAACACAATTTTAGCATTGGAGACTTCAATGCGACCAATATTAAGCCCCACAGTAGGAACAATTCGATCATGAGGAAGACCTTCCGAGATTGAGTATATCGTCTTCAGTTTCTCCAAAAATGTCTACGACATTGAAGTAAGGGCAAGTACATGAGAGGTGTATCCTCAACATTTCAGATTCGTGTAACAGAAAAGATTAAAAAGAAAGCATTACCGTCTTCCCAGCTTTGTCGATACCAAGAATAAGCACATTAAACTCAGTCTTGCTAAACATGTAACTCCATAGTCCAGACATAAGAGAAAACATCACTTCCTCTTACTTCAGCTTATTTAATTACTTTGATCTTCCCTTGTCTTTCACATGAACCAAAAATAAGAGAAGAGCTTATTATCATCAGCATCAACATAACTTTGCTTCCTTATCATAATTTGAGTAAGCATAACAAAAGCATCACACAAGTAATTGGAGATCACAAGACTCCATTCTCAGATCTAATTCACAGTTTCAGAGAAACCACTATGCAATACCAAACTAAAAAAACCACACAATTCACAAAAGGGTTCCAATTTACAACTTCAGCAAAACAGAAAAAATTAGATCTTTGGATAGATAATGGATCAAATAAAAAGCCGATAAATCACTAATACCTAAGACCCATTCACATTGTGCACATCAGGAAGATCAAAATTAGCCTAGTGAGAGCGAAGAACTAGATCAACACAAGCTCCCGAAACATGGTAAAATCATCAACAACTGAATTTTATTTTACATCGATTGAGAAACAAGAAAAATAAGATTCCAAAAATACTTACAGACTCTGAAGATCTTGAGAAGAATTAATGAAAGATCAAAGCTTTGGCTTTTGCACACTCCGTCTTCGATTCGATCGTTCTCAGGAAAAAGGAAAAAAAAAAAAACTTCTAAAGTGTATTTCCGAAACTACCCTTACTCAAGTCTTCACGCGCTTGATCAATCGAACGGGTTTGAAGTAATCCACGTGGCGGAATCTGGATGCAACAGTGATAAAAGTCAAACAAACGGACGGTTTCTGTTGCATCTTTAGTTGACCCTCGTATCTTCTTTAATCAAGAACACAACAGGTCTTAAAAACTTGCGATCGAGACAAAGAAAAAAGTTGCTGGAGATTTTGAAGATGACCGAACCAAAGAGGTAAATAAATTTTATTGTTTTGATTGTTTTCTCTTAGTTTGAATCTTTGATGATTGTCACGAAAGATCTATCTTTGATTTTAGTTTTGGTCTTTGTAGAACCAAACATAGGCTAGGGTTTCTTACAGTGTCTTTCGGGATATGTTATGGGTGAATGATTGAGGAAAGTGATAAGCTTTTGATATCAATTGGTTATTTAGGTTAAACCCTTTCTGATTGAAACCATTACTCAGCAAATTTGAGAAATTTAGGAGGTTTTTGCTTTATAGATTTTAGGATACTTTAGCTCAATGATCATGAGAGAGGTAGATACTGATTCCTGCTTCTTCGTATTTAAAGGTTTGTGATTTTGAGTGGTCAGTTATACCATTGTGTTCTTTTGTTTGGAAAGTTAGCAGATTGGATTGATTTTGATGGATTTCTTTGAAGTATGTTTCTCCTTTTCAAATTTTTACTTTCGCTTGTGTCTTTAGTTTCTATTAGATTTGAGAATGCTTGCTGCATCAGAACGGTACCTTTTCAATGTGTTCAAATAAGATCAATTGTGAAGTCAATGGGCTGTGTTATGTCATTTTTGTGGAGGGATGTATATTCATAGATATGAAGTTCTAAGCCTTATATGGCGGTCTTTTTATGAAGGAATCGTAAAACAGATATATTTTCTACTACACCCATTGAAAAAGGAAATGGAAGAGGGAGGTCTTATTGTGTTAATGTTCATGGATTTTCATATTCCAGCAGAATTGTTTAACTGTAAGATTCTGTGAACTTTATTGTCTTTAGTTTAAGGCTTAGACATCGTCATTCTTTTGTAAAGAGAGGTGATCTTTTGTATAATCTAGTATAGTTTCTCATGGAATTGTCACTAAGTATGTTTGTTATTATGGCAGGGGGCGTGTTCAATGGGATGAAGCTAATATAGTGGAGATTGAATCGAACAAACCTGTTAGGCAGAAGATTACTGAACCAAAGACACCATACCACCCGATGATGGATGATGATGGTTTGTCTATTTTTCTTTATTTGGTTTCTCTTAGTATATGCACAGAACTTTCGATACACGTTTATATGCTTATGACGTTTTTGCATTTTATTGTTGATACATACTTGTCATCATCTAAACATATATGTAAAAATGGAATGTATGTCAGACAGAAAGCAAGAGCAAATTGTATGTGAAAATTATCTGCTTTTTAATTCATCTACAAAGTTGGACGATTACTTATCTTTTTGGGGGAAATCTTGTACCTGCAATTGGTTGGTTGATTTGGAAATTTGTCACTCTAGATGTAAGGTTAACTTGAATCAGTTCTGATCTGTTCTAATCCGTGATTGATTGTGCCAGGTTCTTTGTCTCCTAGAGGAAGAGCGTTTGATGAATGTGTTGATGATATGCAACGAGCTGAAGAACTGAGGAATGTTCTGAATGATGCAGCAGCTTCTTCCAGTAGAAATAGTAGCCAGGGTTCTGGTGGTGGTGGCTGGAGCTCGTCTGATGAAGAAGAAGAAGAAGCAGATCCAATGGATCAAGATGAAGAAGGTCCTCCTCTAAAACCAAACAAATCTACTGTCATATATAGGTTCTTTTGTTAGGTCATCCCGATATATCTATTTTTTTTGTGTGCAAAACCACAGGTTCTGGAAGTGGTAAAAATGAACGTTTCAACGCACACAGAAAAGCACATTACGACGAGTTTCGGAAGGTGAAGGAACTGAGATCCTCAGGGTCATTCTATGAAGAAGAAGAGGAAGAGGATGATGGTGCAAAAGGTAGTAAATCAGAGACAACAACAAACTCACGACACACTAAAGGCGGAAACAAAGAGTTAGATGCAACCAAAACGGTATCAGGGACGTCGTCATCTTCATCCCCTGAGTTAATATAAAACCTTTCTGTTCAATCAAATGTGTACTCTGCTCCATGTTTCACAGAGAGCTCTCAATCTCAACTAATCTTGGTTTTTATCAATTTGAATCTTCCAGAAATTTAAGAAGGAAACAAAAACTCCCATCAATTATGTGATTGTCTTTTATAGCATTTTGAATGCAATTTCTTACTGTCACCTCTGTTCTTCCATGTTCTATGTTCTTACATCATATTCCAAATTTGTCATTGTATTTTTGTTTGATATGACATTAAAACCGAACCGAACCGGAATTCAATTAACCACCGAATCAAACGGTATAAATTTGTAAACGTGGTCCAAAATGCACGATATAAGATGATGATGATGATGATAAGCTGAATTATTCAACATCAATGGCGAACGAGAAAGCTCAAGAAATGGCGAATCTATCTTCTCAAATCTGCAACCAAATCTCATCTGTCTTCACAAAACCAACCTCACCATATCCACCACCGCTCGATCTCCTAGTAACAGAGCTTACCGCAATCTCCCGCAACCGCAACAACTCTCGTATCTTCCTCTACGGTGTTGGACGCGAAGGTCTAATGCTAAAAGCCTTCGCGATGCGTCTCTTCCACTTTGGTCTCCCCACTCACTTAGTCTTCGACATGACAACACCTCCAATCTCATCTTCTGATCTCTTAATCGCTTCAGCTGGTCCTGGAGGATTCTCAACCGTCGATGCGCTTTGCTCTGTAGCTAAATCGAACGGTGCTAAGGTTATACTTATTACTGCAGAGCCAGCGATAGGTTCTTGTGTGAAACATGCAACGGATGTCTGTTATGTACCTGCTCAGACTATGGCGAGTGATAACGGTGGTGGTGATTCGGTGGAAATGGGAGAGAGACGTTTATTGCCGATGGGGAGTGTATATGAAGGAGCTTTGTTTGTGTTGTTTGAGATGGTTGTTTACAAGTTGGGTGAGGTTTTGGGTGAGTCTTCTGAGTCGGTACGTGCTCGTCATACTAATCTTGAGTGACGTAGCAATTTTGATTAGCATGTGCTGTTGTTTTGGTATTTCGCTTGAGAAATGGCTGCTGTTCTACTACAAATTGTTTATATTATACTATTAAAACAATAAGAATAAAGACAAAATTCTTATGGAAATTTAATAAGGGTTTGATACAACTAAGAGCAATTAAAGCCCATTGGGCCTTTTTACCAATTGAAAGTACAAACATTCCAAACAAATTCAGACTCTCTTCATACATCTTCTTCTACCCAGAGAGAGTCGAACAACAGAGTGAAGAAACAATGCTTGAGCTTTTAGGAAGTTACAGGAATCTAACACTTCAAATCCTACTATCTCTCTTCTTAACGTTAGTCCTTTCATTCGTCAAAATCTCAATCATCTTCCTCCACGGTCTCTGTACCTATATCCAACCTGAAAATCTCAACCAAAACAACACCGGAAATGGACTCCGACCTGCGATTAGACGACCATCTAGTACCGACGATCCAAAATCTAATGTTGAAGTCAGAAGAAGAAACAGATCCAAAGATAAATCCGAATTCGACGAAAGCAATGCTCAGATCTTTCGAATTAAGCTCGATGAAGATCATCTCAGATCTCGAATGTATTTCACTGAGTACAATTCGCTATTCGTGATATCGTTCTTAGCTGTTTCTTGCTTTCTTCTAGATAAGTACTTCGGTATTATTGAGGATAATAGTCATGGAGTTTTAAGTAATGGATTGATGTTTCCGATTGTTCTAGGGTTTATAGCTTTGTGTAAGGTGTTTGTAGCTTTGGGGAAGATTTCTATTGAGAGATCTGCTTCTAAGGAATCTGAGAAGAGATTGAGTTTGATTTTTGGTGTTTTAGGGTTTGTGTTTGGGATTATAATCAGTGCTGGTGTTTTTCCTAAAGGATTTGATTTTCAATTAGGTTCTGTTGATGCGTTTTGTTGCATTGTGATATCGTTTTCGATGGCTTGTATTGGTGGTTTCCTTTATATGCCTGCTGGAAGAAGTGCAAGGTCGTTTTGGGTTGGGACTGATCAGATTAGGAGTAATTTGTCGATCATTTCTTGTGGATGGTTTGGTAGGATGATTCTATATGCGAATTATATCGTATCGGTTTTCACTTCGTTGCTTTGGATTCATCCGTTGGCAGAGGTTTTAGTGAAGAGAAGTGGTGATCCTGGGACTAGTGGTAGTAGTCAGAGTCAGAGTGGGTTGGTTGGTAATGTAGGCATGTTGAGTGATGATTTTGCGAAGTTTCGGGTTTTGTGTTTGTTACTTTCGGGTTTACTACAAGCGATGGCGGTTCGTCCTAACCTTCAGATGTTCTTGAACGAAGCAGTCCTTTCGTGGTATCAGAGATTACATGGAAGTAAAACTCCTGATTTGGATTTTAGTCGTGCAAAGATGTTTCTTCACAACCATTACCTATGCCTTGTTGCTCTGCAGTTTTTGGCGCCTTCGGTGCTAGTGATTCTTTTCCTCGGCTTGTCTCAGATTGACTTGAGCTCTTTTGCTGTATCTCAACTGGTATGTGGTTCTTTGCCTTGTAGCGATTTCATTAAACAAGTTGGTTTGTTGATGTCTTGGTGGGTTCTTTTTGTTTGGTCGGGTTTTACTTCAGCGAGTCTTGTTTTCTATCGTCGAGGTGTCTTGTATGTTTCTTGAGAAGTCTGTAGCTTTTTCCCAACGTTTTTTATGTATCAGTGGAAAATGGCATAAACACAAAAAAACAAATCAGTTTTGCAAATTGTAAACTTTGGTCCATTTGTTTGTTTATTTGTTTGTTCTACTAGCTACTCAGTCTCAAATTTGGCTACACTCTCACAAATTGTTTCAGACATAGAAACAAGATTAGGTCCTACAACTTTAGCTAAGCAGGTATACGAAGAGCGGCTCTGATCTTGTGAATGGTGCAAGCGATGAGGTTGTTAACAGTTTCAACAGATTCCACGTTGAGTTTTGCAGTCGGTAGGCTGTTCACTAAGATCTGAAATCCTACAGTCAGGAGACATCCTTTGCTTTCTTGATTCACCAAACCGCCATCGGTATCGAACTGATCAGACGATGATGATGATCCGTCAGGCAATATCGAGAACCCCGATGGAAGAAGCGCCACATAAGCTGAATCTCCACCGCTCATTACAGTATTCATAGATGGAATATCAACAGGCGCGTAAACCACCAGTGCACCAGAAACGTCATTCCATGTCTCTTGCAAGATGAGCATACTACTCTCATTTTGATCATTCCCCTGCAAATCGATCTAATCAGTAACCAAGAACAGAGATCTTTTTGGAGTTTAATGAATAGAGAGATTCAGAATAGATTATAAACTCACAGCAGCACGAAGAAGAGAGACGCAGCTTCCTTCCTGTTGTCCTTTTGGGACGAGAAGTGTGTTTTCCATTGAAGCACCATTAGACAAAATATCCCACTGGTTTCTGCATTTACCATCACACAGAAACTCAAAGAGTCTCTGCTGAGTCACTGGTAGCCACAGAGATGTCGCAGCGCTCAGGACAATACCAGACGGCTCAAGACTCTTCCTTGTCAGTATCCTTGTGTCCTGTCCCACGTTCTCAGCAAGAAGCTTCTCCCATTTGTGAATGCACGAAGCAGTTATTCCCGAGTAAAAGTTGAGCTTCATACGCTGCGCTAGCTTTAGTATACTCTTTGTTCCAGCATGTGACAAACCTATCGTAAAACATTCTTGAATAATATCTCTCGTTCAAATTGCAACATTTCAAGATTCAAATGCTGAGAGAAAAAGAAAGAGAACGAGCCAAAACCTGTGTGATCTTCAGAAGACAAAAGCATTGTGAAGCTCTCGCATTGCCTCTGCAGAGTCGCAAGCCATTTGGTTGCGCCTAACCCAACCGAAGAACTGAGCAACGGTTGGTAAAGTGAGTGGGTGTGACTCTCTTCGTACTCTGAATGTTCTATCCATGTCACCTGTTGAAATTATTTGTGTTAAACCAAATATGTGACATTGAGTAAATAATAGTTGTGACTATAAGTAACAACTCATTTTACGAAGAAATGTACATATCAGATTCATCTAATCCAATATGTAAGTTTCCATCGATATAAGTAAACAAAACAAGATATTTTTGTATAAATTATTTATGATAGCCTAGAACTAGCTCAGACAAGAAGCAACCTCTACCTTGAAAAGTGAACCCTTTGATATGTATTAACAAAGAAATAGAAGAATCTTTTATAGTTTTATACACAAAAGGCTTCAGGTTCTCAGGCTAATTGTCGACTCCTTTGTAATTAGTTTACAAGACTGACCAAACTCTCAACTATAAACAATTCAATAAAACATCACGCAGATCCAAGACATAAAAAATTGTCCTAACAAAGAAAGAGAAGTTACCTTGGAGCAGCCGTTGCCTATGTCTTGTATAATGCATCCTGAAGGAAACATTTTAGAGCCACCATAAGACTTCAAGTTCTCATTTCCTCTGTTTATATCATAAGAAACATCGACGACCGCCCATAAACCATCTCCATGTTGCTTGCAATATCTAAGAAACTTCTTTTGTTTGATTGGAACTAATGGAGACATCACTTGAAACTCTGCTTGCATCTGTTCCAAACAAAGGACTCATTGAATTAGCAAATGTCGCCAAAATATATAATCTTTATGGTTCTTGAGTAACATACCAATAGAATAGAGCCGTTTCTTGATCCATCACTACCGTTGGATATCACTTCAAGGGTTGATGCAACCGCGACTATGCACTCAAACATTTCTGCCCATTTGTTCTGTAACAAACCAATAACAAAGATGAGACGTTTAGTAGAGTGTGCATATATCGATAAAATACCGGTTATTAGAGAGTATAGCATACCGTGTCCATAAGAGTCTCGACTAGAGCCAAGCTATTGATAAGTACTAAACCAGTTTCTCTTGAACCAGGGAAATGGTTCATCGATCCTTTCTCACTCTTTGAACTCCATAAAGAAGTTTCCAATTCTGCTAACTTCAACAACTCATCCATGGCTTCCATGGCAAGATCCATAAACATCAGTGAAGTTCCACCACTGACACAATGTCCTATAGGCAAATGCTGTGAGCCAATCCCACCATTTGAAGGCTGCTCAAGTGAAATAGACCCACCAATGAATCTATTTGCTAAAGCACAAATCCTATCAAGCTCTTCCTTAAGCTTAGCATTCTCAATCCTAAGTTGGTGCTGCTCAAAAGAAACCTCACCAGGTATAACTGCTCCACCACAATCAATACATAGAGAGCCTCTCATTGACTCTTTAAGGAAACTGTTTTCTAGCCGCAGTTTTTCATTCTCTTGTTTGAGAATCACATTCTCATGCCGCTCTAGTTGCGTCTGGTCAATATAAAAACCACAACATTCCCATAAAAATCATAACTCTACTATCAAAACCATAACTTTTCAGATAAAGTACCTTCATTTGTGTTCTTCTGTTCTGAAACCAAAACTTAATTTGCTTACTCTCCAAAGTAAGTTTTTTGCCAAGTTCCAACCTTTGCTTCTCATTAGGATGAGGACACTCTTTGAAGAAACTACACTCAGAAAATATCAAACATTCAAAAACCACTTGATGAATATGAAAAAGTTTAGATTCTTTTAAAAACCAGAAACTTCTTACGATTCGAGTTCTTGAATCTGGTAAGAAGTGTGTCTATGATACTTTGTCTTCCTCTTCTTCTTCTTAGGGCGTTGTTCTTGTTTATCCTCATCACCAGACATTGCATCAAAGCTATCATCACTCAATGATCTACTCTCAAACTCATCGTCTTTAAGCTTTCCAAGAAAAAAACTTGGATTGAAATCTCCTCTAGACATATCAACTTCAAGATCGCCATTCATTTTCCCTCTCTGCAACCAAATTAAATAGTCAATAATCTAAGTTATAGAGAAACAAAAAAAAAACAAGAAAGACAAAACCAACAATGGAGAGAAGAACATAATGCAAGACAACATATATTTGTATTGTCACTGCTTTTACTATTTTCTCAGTGTTTACGTTGCTTGTTCATCAAGTTTCATACCTTTCAATCAAATCAGAAAATTTACTGACGACCAAATGAGATCTTTCCTTAGTCTATAGTACGAGTGAGATCAGCAAATGAAAGAGAAAGATCTTTCCTTTGTTATATCATATGACTTGTCCCCTTTTTGTTCAATACTCTGTTTTTGTCCTCTCCCCTTTTTTTTTTTTTTAATAACTCAAATGGCCCCAAAATCTCAAGTTGTACCTTTGACCTTTTAAGCCAAATTTTTCGAATAATTATTTTAGAAAGGTTAAAAAAGACAAACGAAACCCTAGTTTACTCGGACCAAAACACAAAAAAGCTTCGATTTTGACCACATGGGTTTCTTCTTTTGTCATTTTCCCTCAAGATTTTGACTAATTAGGGAGAAACAATAAAACAATAACAGCAACTTTTTCTAACAGAGAAAAACAAGCCTTGAGCTAAAAAGCCTAAAAGATCTACATTTTGACTCTTCACCAATTTATATTATTTTAATTTTTTCATTATAGGTAACTGTACCATAGAATATAAAACAAAACTTTTGTAGATCGATAAAATTCGTGTTTCATTTTAAAATTTGTAAAGCCAATGTAAAAGAGACTAGAGATGAGCGTGTGGCCCGAGCTCGTGATATCCGCCGAGCGTTTCAACCTCCACACGCTTTGAGGTAGACTACTAGGGATGTTTTGGTCAATTTACCGCTGGCTCTGGTCTTCATATATATATTTTTTTTTTACAAATTTTCTTGGCATTTAAGCAAAATTCTTGGAGAATATTTGAGATGGCAAAACATCACCTTGATTTCTCTAATTCGACATGTTAAAAATTTAGATACTACATGTTTCTTCAGTTGTGTGTTTGGACGAAATTCTTTCAAATCTGATGTGTGGGGAATTTATAATGCGAATTTTACAGTACGTTACCCCTAGGCCCTAATTTTTGAATTATCAAACGAATGTATAAGAACCAAAAGGTTCGTTTGGTCACACCAATAACCAATTAATTAAACATGCATACTACTTTGAAAGGCGTGATATAAGATATATTTGCATGTATACAAATTATAAATTGATAATATAACTCAAACCATTTATAATTTCAATTCGGTGTTATTCATTATTATTCGAAACCCATTGGTTTTGCAGTGAAGAACAAAAACCAAAAAAAAAAAAAAAAAAAAAACTCAAACTTTGAGTTTTTATTCTTAGATATCCATCTCCTTTACTTCCCATACATGCTTCTCCTGTTAAATACCAAAAAAAAAAGCTTTTAGATACATTTATTAAACATATGAAACTATATATGGATGTATTTGAAACGTTATATTGTATGTTCTTACAAAGATATAGCGTCTAGAATTAATATGAGGATCCATATCAACTGCATGAAAGTGTAGGAATGTTGCAGCGAGAGGGAAGCCTAGAGGCAATGCGAAACGTGTTGCAAAGGCATTCGTTTGGCACTGCCTCAAGAGCATTGCAACATTCGGCACTTGGGTTGGTCCTGTCAGCTCCGGGAACCACAAACTCACCACACACGTTCAGTGTACTCAGCTGCGCATTGCAGCTTTGTCCATCCACCACAGTGGCTGCCACCACCAAGACCAGCGCCACCATCATTGCCACCTTCATGAATGACATGGAAGAGTACTTGGACGAAGCTGCCATCTTCTTCTTTCTTTTATCTTTTATAAGTTATATGAAAATATGATTTTGAGAATGTGGAGTGTTTGTTTGATTTATTTAAGTGTTTAGTGTTTTTTTTGTTGTTTATATAGAGCGGAGGAGGATTTGATTTATGGTGAAGAGGGTTTAGGTTCGTCATTTGTGAGCTACCTAACGATAGAGATCACGTTAGGCTGCATGCACTTTTTGTTTGCGTGGGAGCGAGAGAATATGCATGCTTGTGATTCCTTAATGTTAATTGAAATATCAATTTATATACATGGATATACATATGGTATTCACTATAAGAACCGGATGAAATAACTTATACATTTTAAGAAAATGTGACTCTGTGCAAAGATTGTATGTATATTTTTTCTGATGTTAATTTGTATTTATGTATATGATAATGGAGACAGACTAGTTGATTTTTCGAAATGCAATTAAGTATTTGTTTGCTAGATAGAAGAGGAGCAGTGGTGGTGACATTGCAAATTAAATTGAGTCAGCCCATAATTGTAGATTACCACCATTCCAATGCAATGAGAAGCAAAACTCTTAGTTGGTTTCTAGATGAAAGCCAGTGATCAGAGGAGATCTAACTGGATTCATATTTATTATTAACAAACTAAAAGTGATGAAAGATAAAACTTATCCACTGAAATCACAATATATTTATTAAAAAACAAATTTATTTGAGATAAAATTTAAAAAGGTATCAAAATACTTTCTTTCTATAAAACTATAATCCAAATTAAATGGAATATTTACATATGAAATTATTATATTACTATATACAAACATTCAATTAAGAAAATTGATTTTCTCTGGATTTTAATTATTATATTTATAATACATTTAAGATTTTGATATGATGTGATATCCATATATAGTATCATCACAATTTATTCTTTACACAAATTCAACATGTGTTCTATAAGAAACTTTTAAATTGATACAAGCTCTCAAGAAAAAGCTAAATATGTTTATTATAAATAAATTGTTGGGAGATGCAAAAATCAAGATATGACTAGTCCTTTTATATTTTGATTAAAAGGTACTTAATTATAAACCAATAATCGTTAAACGACGATCTCTCTTGGCCACTTCAAAGGAAATCAATGTTTCGCAATCGTGCTTATAACTTTCACGGGTGTCAAGCTTGTATAGGTAAATTATATACTCTATATATATCAAAAGTATCTAAATTACTTATAAACTATGATGTGCTCGGATCGAACTAGACATGTTAGTTAGGACCAAAGCTTGATCCTCTAAGAAATAAAGCTCGGCTATATATATTTGAGCTCGAACAATATAGGGACTTTCAGACTAAAAGTTTATTTTTCAAGCTTAACTTTGACACCAGAGTTGATTAAAAAGTCTAATTAGTTTAGTGCACGTTTTTACCATAGGATTTAATATTTTAAACATTTTATTAATCATGATTTCTTATATTTTTTTTGCTTATATAATTTTGAGTTTAAAACGTATGAAAAATCACATTATTGTTGAAAATGGAAATATATAGTTTGCTAGTAAAAATATATAATATGTAGAACCTTTTTTATAACTTTTTTAATATAAAAATATGGATTGCAATAAAATCATTAATAAAAATGATAATTAAAGATTGAAAATTTTAAAAAAACTAAAGTAATTTAGAATTTCACTTCTTTTTTGTTCTAAACCATCATTTTTGTTTAAGTAAAATTAAGGTGTATTAGAAAAATTATTGAGATAAGATGTTTTTTTTTATAATATATAGTTTGTTAATAAATATTTCAAAAATAGTTAATAAACTTTCTTTTATTTTTTAAATGTGAATCAAAAACACTTGATCAAAAATTTCATACAGATTTTCTAATTCAAATAGTTGGATCACTAATGGCTGATGCTTTTTTTTACCCTGTAACCTATAGTAAATTCTCAGTACCATGGTTGTCCATGTTGTCGTCAATCGCAATATCATAGTCCTTACTGTTCTACTCCGTTCTTTCACCTACATGATGTTCCATCGGTAACTCTAATGAATCTACTATAGTTGTTATATCCATTTATAAGTTCTGAAAACAAACACACATTCTTTATGTAAATTTTGATAAATAATTTATCGAAAATTCGTTTTGCTTTCTTATTAAATATTAGACGAGTGGAAGGTTTTATGGCTATAATAGCTATGGTAATAGCTCCCCGGACCAGCATACACTTAGGCGTAGTTCCTCAGATATCTCATTACATAGTTTTTACAATGAGGTTTGTACTTTGTCAACTTAATGCATACATAATATTAAGATTTCTCTAACAATACAACATGTATATTATCGATACTCATTAGCACTATTATGAATGAGCAAGGGCTTGAATGAGGTAGAAGCATCAGTGGGAGACGAAAGTGGAGGCGTACCAGAATGGAAAATCTCCAAATTCCGAACTCATAAATATGGGAAAAAACTTAAATTCCGGTGGTGGTGGCAAAAGAAAAAGAAGTTTGTCGCCGACGATTCTCAGTACGATCTTGTCACTATATATCGTTTTTGGTCATCATTTTTGTTTTAAATTCAATGTGTCTATCACTATGGTTAATCCACGTAACTCTTATCATTTTTTATTATTTCACGTAAATTTATGGTTACTCTTAGTTAATGTGACGTATAATCTTTGGTTTGGGTGATATTATAGGTGTTCGATATGCCTAGTCGACTATGAGAAGGGAGATAAGATAATGACTTTGCCATGTAATCATATTTACCACAAGGATTGCATTTCATATTGGTTCAAAGAAAACAGAGTATAGCATAAATTTGTCATTATTAAATTAAGAACTACCTGTCAAACATTGGTTCATCCTAGTGATATTGTTTTGTTTATGCAGGTATGTTGTGTGTGCAAACGCGAGGTTTATTAATATATTAATGCTCATTCTCATCGGACAATAATGATTAATTAACAGTTAATGTAATTTGGTTATGGTAACGTGAGTTTCCATAGAGTTTTTGTTTGGTCATAATGATTAATTAACAGTTAATGTAATGTAACGGATTTAATTTTGCAGTATTTAGTTTCTTTTTATTGTATTTAATAAATTATAATGTTTTTATCGTGTTTAAAAACTAAATACAACAAAAAGAAACGTGAGTTTCCATCGTGTTTCTAAACAGAAAATTCTAGAAAATGCGTTTTTGTAAGTTTTTATCGAGTTTTCGAGAGTTTCCGTTTCCGAAACGGGAAACGCAATGCGGGAAGAGTTTCCATGCAACAAAGATTGGATGATTTAATTTTGCTGTATTTAGTTTCTTTTTATTGTATTTAATAAATTATACACATATCACAATCTGATTAATCATAATTATTTTAAATCTTTTCAATAATTGTACTACTAACCTTATATAGTATATTATTTTCCCAATATTATATGTCATAATACATTTATAACCTTAATTGTTTTGTTAGTTCTAAAATGCTATTATTTCTCTAAAAGGTATAGTTATTTATTTAATATTTTTTTTAATGGTTTGACATGTGTTGTAATCTATTTAATTCTAAAATCAATATCTGTCATTTTATTTAACAACTGTGATCATTGATCAACTTTATAGGATCATACAAAAAAACTAAAACCTTTTAAAATCACTATATACTAAATTAACTGTCAGGAAATCTATGTATATTTATTAAAAGATTTGTGAATAGATTTTGATAAATGAGAAATATTGCGGTTTGAATGATTTAATGTATATATATTGGATAACATATGCATAGAGATTAGAGATCGATTATCTTGGGGACAATCTCTCTCGATCAGTTAGCCTCTGTCATTCTAAAAGTCATCAAAACCAATGTCTCAATCTCTAAATCAGGATGCCATTGATGAAGCAATTGCATTAGATTTGCAGTTTGATGATTTATACCTAACGATTAACGACCAGTATATCGCATTGAAAATCAAACAAAACGAAGGTAAATCAATTACATAGTTTCTGAAAAGTATATCCACATGTGTTAATTGTTGTATGAATTATGTTTTATAAAATGATTACTCCTTTTTTATATAAAATTTATTATATTATAGTTAAATATCATGATATTTTTCATGAGTATAATCATCTGTATTGTATTGATTTTTTTTAACAGAAGCGATGTCCATACAAGCTGATGAAGATTATGCAAAAATGTTGCAATTACAGGAAGATGAAGAAACAGCAAAAACCTTGCATGCCATGGAAGGTGATTCATGATATATATATATATATATATATATATATATATATATATATAATCATACGCTAAAAATTATACCATTTCTGTAGGGTTTTACCATCACATTTTTTTTTGTTAGCTATAGCTCATTTATAATTGGACTTTAATATGCACAAGATTTTTTCGTTGCTTTGCAATTGCTTTTTTAATTATTAATGCTAACGTTCTTTTATAATTTTCTATGTTTTCTTCAATCTGTAGAAAATCCTCCGAACATTCCTCAGTCCGATGTTCCTTCGGTAATTCCAACTCTATACAAGGTTCTTTTATATAAAGTCTTTCGTTTGAATTACTTATTCTTTCTAAAATTTAAGAATTGACACACACACAAGTTGTTCATGGAAAAATTGATTAAATTTGGCAAAAAAATTGCTTTTAACTAAATTTCAGACTAGTAGGGACACAAGTGGCCTTAACGATGGTGATAGGCGTCAGGATCAGCCTACCCTTGTTGTTAACCAAACTGCTATTGAGAACAACAATCCCGGAAATGGGTCAGGAGAATCAACCGAGGTAGTCAATAAAGAAGGATTACCAGAAAATATAATCTCCGGGTTACCAACTCAAAAGTACAGTCGCAAAACTTGGTGGTGGTCAAAGAAAACTTTTGTTCCTGATAGAAAAGAGTAAGATCATATCTTTTAATATCTTTCTACTTGTGGCTTCAAATTCTGTATGGTTAGTCCATATAATTTATGGTTAGGCTTTGATTGATCCATGTAATTTGTGGTCACGACTAGGATTCTAATTTTGGTTGATTTTGTTTGTGTGATATTCTAGGTGTTCTATATGTATAGCCGACTATGAGAAGGGAGATAAGATAACCATCTTACCATGTAAACATGCCTTCCATAAGGATTGCATTGCAAATTGGTTAAAAGAAAACAAGGTATGAACCTAATTAGTCCTTTTTTTGATGAAATGTTAACTTAAGTTTTAATATTTGTTCTAAGTAAAAATGTAGATGAATGTTACATAAAAAACATGTTCTCACCTAAATATTCTGATGTTGATGATATTGTTTTGTTTATGTAGGTATGCTGTGAATGCCAAGCCGAGGTTGTTCCATAATGCTAATTCTTGTGGGATAGTAATGATTTAACAATATATGAAGCTAGGGTTTTGATCTAATGTTATTCTAATTTCGTGAGAATTCAAGATAATTATTAAGAGCAACTTATATAACAATTTTTCTTTATAATACTAGTTACCTTGAAAGCCATTAAAACACCACACACTTGATACTTATCAATTTTTCATTTATTCATTATTACATTACTTGGACAATTCACATTATTTATCACATAAAACCATGAGGAAAATTTAAGCAAAAACATAACAAAAGATGCACATTATTTATTACATAAAATCATAGTTAGAACGGGTACAAGAACATAACAAAAGATCCAAGCGGTGGGTCTCGAACCCGCCGGATTTAAGGCTCCGGTCGGTCTGTTGGCATCTATTAACAAGCGGCGAGCTTCTTTTCTTTTCCGGTTAAATGCCGATTCACCAATTTTGTAACTAGACTTTTAGTTCTTTGCTGTAGTCTTCGCCCAAGTCCAATTGAATTGAATTTTTAATATAGTTTAAGAAAAAAAAAGATCCAAACGTATGGTCCTTAGCTTGCATCTGTATTTGCAGCCAAATTGTTTTAGTGAACGCTTAGAACCATCTCCATTGCATAACTTTTCATTGATGTCTTCAAGAGCAACCATGGTAAAAATAGATTAATCATGAGTAAAATTAAAGATATTTTCCTTTTTGGGTGTCTAAAATATTTCAAGGAAAACATTTTTGACATCCAAAAAAGAGAATGTCTTTAATTTTAACTATGGTTAATCTTTAAAACACACATGAAGTTATGCAATGGAGATAGTCTTAGAGTTTGATCAGGTAGGGCGAAGAGTCACAATAGTCGCATAAGCACGTCAACTTAGTATGACCTTCTTCCTGTCCCTATTGGCATCTTCCGCCATCAGCCCCCTTGTCTTTGTGACACTTTATATAACAGTATGACAGAAATATCAAAATTGCACAAAAGGCCAGGGGAAACCAACATATATTACCTTACCTCCATATTCTTTCAAGCAATCACTATCTTTCTATTTGTTCTGTTATAAACACAAAACATATAGAAAACGCATATCATGAATTTTCTGCTTGCAATAACATAAAGCTATTACCAAATACATTCAAGCAAGGCAAAGTAAGTTAACTTACTAGAGATAACTATGAAGACGATGAAGAGGACGGTAATGATAGAACCGGATTTGGTCATTATTTCTCTCTGTATATCACTTTTGGTTTTGATGTGCTTGGATCTTGGTGTTAGTAGACTAGTAGTGCTATTTATCGTTAGATTGTAGCCTTGTACTTATCTTCACGACGACACCTCTACTGATATTTCTTATTTTCTGAATCTAACTACCATCCAGCTAACTTATTTTTTTTAACATTTTTGTTTGACAAAACTTAATTATTAACATCTCGAAAACACAATTTCTTATTGAAAGTGAAGGGAAGAATATTACAAAAACATTTGTCCAAATGATCAGAAAATGTTTGAACTTTTACAATTTTTCCAAAACAAAAGAAACCCAACATTTAAAGTGGATCACATAGATATTCAATCTTCTTTAACGATGCAAAAACTGAGTCCAAGAAATGTCAACTTTAATGGTTCAGAATTTTACTGTTGGTCGAGAGTCGACACGTTAACTTAAAAATAATAATTATATACAGGATTCAGACTTTCAAAGCTGAAAATCCCCAAAATAGGAAGAACTCAAACCTTAAATTTGATTTCCCTCTTCCCCCAATCTTAATTTTCATAACGAAATTGTTGTTTTATAGTTTACCTTGATTGAAAGAAGACATAAAATGATATTTGATCTTAAAATCTTTTGGGTACTTTTATCTCCACTGCTAAAAGTTGGTTATTTTCATTTTTGGTATTTTATAGGTAGATTTAAGTTAGGATGAGAATGGACATTTTCCATGAGTTTGGACTAAGATGAATAGTGGAGGAAACTTACATTTGGAGACGAGGAGAGGCATGATCGGTCAAATGACTAATCACGTAGGTTTAAGAAGGAGAGCAAGAGAAGAATGATTAATTTTATGATGTCATCGGGAACAGTCAAATGACCGGTCAAGGTGAATGATCACCACTACATCATATGCGAAAAAACAGTTTCTCATACCGATGTGGTTTGTTCTGGTTCGTTTGTCTACAAACATTGGTTACGTTTAAATCATTCAAGCCTCTAATTATGATGGGTACATTTATTTTATTTATTTTTATGGAAAAATAAAATAAATATAACTTTGAAAAGATATTTAACATAACAAAATCCATGTGGCAATGTTCTATGTTTTATTTTAGAGTATTTTATCCTAAATTTTATTCAAATACATAATCTACCACCAAACTATTATGGTTATAATCACTAATCAAACCATTTAAATAAATATATAAATAATTTAAAAGTTAAAGAATTGCAAAAGTTTGGATTTAAAACATAATCAATTGCAAAAGATTGTTTACTATTTATAAACAGATTTAGTAATCATTTTCAAAATTATATGTCAAGAACTTAGAAAGAAACATACAACCCATTATAGAAAAAGAAACCCAATTTTATATATATAGAGTATTTCTAGCAATAAATAAAAGTCAACGTGGTGAAAAGGAGCCTTAGAATTTTACCATATAAACTTAGAGAAATAGAAAATCTGTGGAGCCAAAGAAAAAAATTCAAAAATTCAAAATCACACAAATTCAACAGGTGGTACGAAAAGCATTTAAATTGATATAATCTTCTGTTTGCCTTCACTAATTACCATCATATCTCGAAAGAGACAGCTTTATTCAAGTTCTTATTGAAAGGATCGAGAGATGAGATAGATTATGGTATAAATCTCTTGTTGTGATTAAGAGAAAACATAGAGATCAATCCTCATCGAAGGCATCACTTCCTTCGTTAAGAAATTCGACAAAAATATCTATGTCTCGGCTTGTAAACCAGTCGTCTGTCGATGAAAATATTGCAGTCTATTTACAAAACGAGTTATCAGAACTGACGGTTAATGATTATGCTATTGGTCGGGAGATACAACAACAATATCAAAATAAATCGATATGTAACGATGCTGCTATTGCTTTGGAGATTCAGAAAGAAGAAGGTACATAAATCATTTTATATATAGGTTTTAGTTTTCAATAGCAAAATATTTTATAATTTTCTTTGTAACTAGTTTTAAATTTTCACTATCAATATATCTTTGTGACTTACAAAGCAATGACTGTACTTTTACTATCTCTTCTATAATGATCTTTTTCTGAAGTCATTTATTTAATGATCTAATAATTAATTATGTGGGATTTATGTCACATAACGATAACCACCTCGAATTTGTATTGAAATTTTACAGAAGCTTGTGTACACTCTTGCTTACATGACGATGAAGGATTGGCAAGAACGTTGCAAGACTTGGAGGGTAATATATCTTTTATGCTTTTAATTTATATACTTTGTTCTAAGTTTGAAATCACTATACACATCAAAGATTATATCATCTTATAATGTAATAATTTGAGGTTTCTTTTTCGTTTTAGTATATACCTAGGTGTGGAAGTTTCCAACTCTAATGTTCTCTAAATAATTAACATACATATTCCAAAACCATGAAATAGGGACGTATGAATCGTTTAATGGTATTTCCAATTTTTATTGTTTTGTTTTGCAGCTAATCTGCAGCCCTCTCTAAGCGATGATGAAAAACTTGCAAGATATTTGCAAGAACATGATGAATGTAAGTATATATTTTTCACCAAATTCTTTAATTTCATAATTTTCACTTACTTGATCAATAATTTAGTCATTTTTACCAATTGAAAATGATGTACAATGTTTTACTGTATTATCATACCTAGTGGCAAATAATACGGAAGATGATATCCAAGAAACACATCACCATCAGTACCACCCCATGCAAGGTATACATTAAATATAAATTTCGTAAATTGAATTACATCAAGTTACTTAGTTTTTTTTCTATTTGTTTAGAAAGAAAAAAATGCAAGCATGATTAAATTGTATAACGACGGAAATAATTTCTCATAGCTTTGTTTGATACTTTTCCCGCTAACACTTTTATATTTCCTTCAATCTCCAGTGAATCGTTCATACATACCTCAACGTGATGCTCCATCGGTAATTAATTACTCACAAAAACTTACGTAGTTTTCTTAATCGAGTATATACAGCTAGGGACTCTATACATAGATAAATCAATGAGTTAATATATTTTGTTCACCATCAATGAGTATATCTTTATTTTCATTAAACTTATGATCTTATGATTAACCGAAATAAATAAATTATTTTCTATATTTTTCTTAACCCTGCGAATTGTCAGTAAATTGATGATTTGCTGAAAAGACTTTTGCTTTGGATTATTATTTAGTCTAGTAGAGCCATTTTTCACTATGACGATGGTGAGAACTTCTCGGGTCGTTATACGCATACTCATAGTCCTTCAAGCATTTCCCACAATCCTACTGATGATGAGAACAATGATCCCGAAAATATGACGTATGAGGTATGTAACGTGCCAACTCAACATTTTCATCCATATATTTTATACATATGGCTTATGGTCCAGAAAACAAATCTAATATATCAGTGTTGTTTTCTTTTGATTTGAGTTAACAGGAATTAACTGAGTTAGGAGACTCGGTTGGAGATGTCGGTAAAGGATTATCGCAAGAGAGGATCTCTAGATTGCGGACTCATAAGTATGGTACTAAAACCAAATCTTGGTACTGTTTGCATATGAAAAAGAAGTTTGTTGCCGATGATTCTCAGTAAGATAATTTTACTATATCTTTCATTTTGGTTCAAAAGTTTTTGTCCCACTTTTGGATTTTTGTTTTGATACTAAAATCACATTAATCAAGTTATTGCTTTCAAATATAAGTGTTGGTTTAGACCATAAATCTAATTTTGGTTCGATCTGGTTTGGATAATATTTAAGGTGTTCGATATGTCTAATGGAGTATGCAAAAGGAGATAAGATTACAACTTTGCCATGTAAACATATCTATCATAAAGATTGCATTTCACAATGGCTGAAACAAAACAAGGTATGAACATAAATTCAGTCTAAATATTTATTAAAAAACAAGTGTACATATCTACCATGTATTGTGTAATATACATTTTCTCATTTATCGTATTCTAATCAATCTATTATGTATATTTCTATATTTTCAGGTATGCTGCATTTGCAAGGCCGAGGTTTATCCATAATACTAAATCTCGTCGGACCAACGATCTATAATGTTCGGTTTTGACATTTATTAAAAGTTATCGTCCAATCATATATTCACCCTATAGTTATAAAGTATTACCATTAACTAGATGAAAACTCGTGCCTATGCATAAGTTTTATATATTTCATATGTGTTGGTTTTTTTTTTCTTTCAAAACTTTTTTGTTAGGTATATTGTTGGTATGGAATGATATAATAGTGCTATCACAACTAGTACTATATATGTATTATCAAAATTATTGACTCATTAAAAAGGTGTGGTTTTGATTTTTCAAAAAACAAAACGAAATCTCCACTTTAAAATAGTAGACAATTATTTTACAGCAAACATAAAAATCGGAAATATCAGTAGTAATTAATGGAGATTATACATGCATCAAATGATCCCTTAATCACACACACACATGAAGCAAATATATTTGGCGTGCTAATAACCTCTTTATTTGATCTAATCAATGTGAGTTGCAATCTTCCTCATCAATTTCAATAATGACAAAAAGTAACTTCCAAAGAAAGGCTACAAAAAAACATAAACCCACATAATTAAGGTTACTATAAAATGGTTGAGTGGTGAGAAATATAAACTATCTGAATCCTTTTGACAAAGCTTAAATCAATCTTTGCCTTCAATCCCTCACTCTCAGGTCGTCTTTTTTTTTTGTTATAACATGCGAGTGATGATGCAATCGAAACAAATGGAAATGGATGAAGCCTTTGCGGCATCTTTGCTGTATGATGATGATCAAACAGGTATTGGTCGGCAGTTTCATCAACAATTGTTTATAACGATACCTAATGTCAACCATTGTCCCACCCGGTTCGGTCTAGTGTGTTTTTCGTTTTTCGTTTTGATGAATCATTGATCTAATTAGAATCATTACTGAGTAACATTGAACTTGTTATCAATATCATCCCAATTGTATGACAATTAGGTATAAGCTTCTTATTTTTCTTTTTAAAAACTATAATCTGTAGTGAACCGTTCTGTAATTGCAGATGATCAAGCCGTCGCAAGAGAATGGCAAAATATGGAAAGTAATTTTGTTATGCTTTCAAAATTAATAAATCAAATTATGAAAGGAATTGAGGCATTTATTATGAAGAATACATGTTTCCCAAAAAAAAAAAAAAGCCTCTTACTTTAGTTTTAATATTAATTTGAGTCACATGAAAGTTCAATAACTGTAAATTGTGTACTAACTATGCCATAATATGTAATTTACCAATATTTTTTTGTACACCTTAAAAAAATGACTATATATATTTCATTACATTTTTTTTGCTGTGTAGATTCTCTAATCTCCTTAAGCGATGACGAAAAGTTTGCTAAATCGCTACAAGAACAAGAATGTAAGTGTATATATTTATTTTCGCATCTCTTTTTTTTTTGACGAATAATTACTTTAATAACTCAGTCGGTAATGTGGTTATATAATTATATATGCGTTTTGGTTAATGTCTAATATTGCATGTCGAAATTGATCCAAAACACAAGACATGGCGAATCATGATGCGTTAACTGACGATGTTACCCATCAATTCCAAGACCTAAATGGTATATGTTAAACGTTAAATTCTCAACATTAAAGATAAATTGTAGTATTTTTATATCTGCGAAACGTATTTTATATGTACGTTTCACTTTTAATCTGTAGTGAACCGTTCGACATCTACCCAGCAACAAAGTCATGTTGGCAGTTCTTCTCATGATTCATCTGACGACAGTACTCATTCTCTTCCTCCTGATGTTAACATCGATCCTGATAATATGACTTATGAAGTATATATTTAGACATAATTAATAATGTTGTCTATCAATTTCTATTGTAATATAAAAAAGGTATGATGGCTTAACTCTTGTTTGGATGATTTAGGAACTGAATCAATTAGGAGAATCGATCGGAGCAGTCAACAAAGGATTGTCGAAGAGGAGAATTGGCCAAATACCAACTCATAAATTTACCTCGTCGTCTAGAACGAGAAATCTTGTATCCGAAAAAACTCAGTAAGACCATTATATGTATGAATAGTTTCAAAATCAATATTGTGATCAGTCTACAATATTTTGTTTTATGAAGTATGTCGGTTTATATTTTTTACACAATTTTTGTGAAACAAAATACAGTAATATATTTTCTATCTTTGTTCAATGTTATATATTGTCTAAGTTGGGATTTTAATCGGTTTGTGGAATATTGAAGGTGTCCGATATGTATCATTGATTTCAAGGAGGGAGATACGCTATCGACTTTGCCATGTGCTCATAACTACCATGAGGAATGCATTTCCCTTTGGTTACAGCAAAACAAGGTATGAACACAATAGAAAAATTAATTTACGTTTTTATATAATGTACTGAAAGGTACCTACAATAATTAATTATGAATATAGTTTAGTAATTTATTTATTTTGTGTTATTGTTTTGTTTATGCAGATTTGCTGCGTTTGCACAACGGAGCTTTAGACCATAATGCTAATGCAAACAAAAGATTTACTTATTTATAACTTTATATAAATAAATAACCTAAATATTTTCTTTTTTTCTATCACTTTTGTTTTTTCAAATATGTAACCATTTGTAGCCTGGGCAAACTTTTCCTTGGGTTCTATTTAAATTTGTTCATTCGAAAAGAAATCGCAAATTTCTAAATTCCTCAAACAATATTCTTCCGCAAGTCACACTCTCAATTATTACAAAAGCCTCGTTTCTTTGGTGTTATGCTTTTTCTATGGTATATGTAGGTCACTAGTCTGAAAGCCAGCTTATCAGATTTGACAGATTTTCTATTTTATTATTACTATACCTTAGACGTGAATCACGTGATTCACGTTAATCAATTAAATACCGAATGTAACCAATGTTTAACTACTTTGATATGCAAGGTGTCTCTACTTCAATCATCGTAGTAAGGTTAAATCTAAATTTATCTCTATTACTCTATTGGCCTAAAGAATAATGAATAATGAAGAACCTTAATCGTATAGTTTTTTTTTTAAAAGGTGTTTTTTACTGGTATAGTTACATTGGCTATTGAAATGAAATAAATGGTCCACCAGTTACACTTTTTGTGAGTGGTTACATTTAACATCCGTGAATAAGAAATTTAACCACCCACAAAGAAATGACACAACCCACTTGATGATGGACTTCATGCTATGTACGTGAATGTATTTTCAAACATTTTCTTTGTTTTATCCAAAAAAAAAATGTTAATCTAATTTATGAAACATTTCAAATGATTAAATCAAATTCTCGCCATCCTATTGGTTAGAATGCGTTGGCCACAAGCGCCATCAACTATTTCTAGATTTTTTGCACCCACTAGATCTTGATAGAAAGGTATTTTATGTTAATGAGAATTTTACATATATTTCAATTTGTAATTGTCTAAAACTTATTTATGTAGTATTATGAGGTCCAAATGTTTTTGCGACGAAGATCAAATCGCTGGCTCGTCATAAAAAATTATATGAATATTTTCTTCTTCTTTTTTAACAGCATGGATACTCTTTTTTTATATAATGCAAACCATATGTAGCTTAATAAATAGTAACTAGGATTGTGATATGATTAGCATCTTTCATGGTGACTAGTTTGTCACATGAAACCATACACTTTGAATATATTCCAAATAAAATCCTTGCAACATGTCTTTCTCTTTTTCTTATAATAATGCTTAGTGACGGGTCCTTAAGTAATTTTCTTTATATCGTAAGAAAATAACCACCCAATATAACTCTACATGTATTCTTAGAAGATTAAATAAAAAAAAACATATTTGAGGAAATTAATTCTTACAAAATTAAAAGATTTGAATCCCTTGATTTTTTTTCCCGGCAATTGAATAGTCTACCTTTTAATAATCTTCCGCTTCTTTTTTTTTTAAAAAACAATCTTCTGCTTTTTCAACTATTTTTCTTTTCATTTTAGTATTTTTACGCCGTTGTTATTTGAATTGATATTAAATAAAATATTTGTCAGCACTGCGAAACGAGTAGTCCAACAAATATACACGACAAAGTCATAATAAATCATCGAATAATCTAGTTAAAAAACACTGGAACTTGTTGATAGATTAGCGACATCTATAAGCTGCACCAAATCACAAATATTCTTACTAAGAAAACAATTAAATAGTTTCTGTTCACATTAATTTATTTTCCCCTTCCCACATACAATACCCTCTCTCTCTCTCTCCTTTAAAACCAAGAAAGCCATTAACTTCTCCCATTAGACAAAGAACAAAAGAATCGTAAATATGTCAAACCCATCTCTTTCATCCATATATTTTCTACTTCTCCACCACATCAAACCCAAATCTTGAATACATACAGATCAAAGAAAAGGAAAGATCAAAGAGAAAATCATATATACTATATCATCTAATCTTTACCAATATATGGGGGCGGCTTCATCGAGCATCGTCCGATCCGAACCTTTTGCCGGAAAGTTATGCGGCCTCGAAGATGTGCCTGAGAACTGTATAACAGCAATGTTCATGTACATGGAGCCACCGGAGATCTGCCTGCTTGCTAGGGTAAATAAATCATTTCATAGGGCGTCGAGATCCGATGCCGTGTGGGAAGACAAGCTTCCTAGTAACTACAAGTTTCTGGTCCGAAGAATTCTTGAAGATCAACAACAAGTAGGAGTAAAAGACAAACTTATTTACCGCAAGAAAGAGATCTATGCAAGGCTTTGCCGACCAAACCTCTTCGACACCGGCACAAAGGTTCTATACTTTCCATCTTTTTTTTTTGTCAAATAATATTAATTTATGTTTTTTTTTTGTTTTTCTGTGTTTAGAAACTTTTGATTATTTGATGGCCAATTACGTCCACCTTAGATTTTTCTTTGGGGTGTTAAAATATTTTCCTTCAGAGTGGTTATTAAAAATATATTATTTGGAGTATTTTTTGTCAATATGTCTAATTTATCCTATTATTTCATTTTATGACCAATAACAAGTGTTAGAAAAGCTTCTAGAGACAGTAGAATATGTTCTACGAATCCATTGATAATGTTAGAAATTCATGCCTAAAGTATAATAGTTATTCCCATCATGCCTAAATATATTAACTAACACATAAAAGCTATTACTATTTTCCACACTTTTCCTTTACCTTTTTCTTTTCTTTTGAATTAAACACACTTTCGTTACATTTTGGGTTTAAAATTTCTTTATAATCTAAGCTTTTCGCATCTTTTTCGGTCGTAGGATGTTTTTTAATAACAATAAATACAATTTGTATAGAAAGAGGAACTATTAAAATAAGAAAAACTGAAATGAATGGAGGATAACATGCATCACTAGTTTGAAAGATATTTTCGTGACTCGGTTTCATTACCAATTATATTTAGGGAATGCAGAGGAAATAAAATTGAAAAATATGAATAAAATCTGGTTCATATTATAGATAAGTGGTTCCGGTATGTTTGGATTTGACTTGCAAATCATATCAAAATGCTACGTTTAAAATTCGGGCGATCGGGGTTTGTCATGTGTACAAAAGAAAAAAAAAAAAAAAAGATGATTCCTATCTTTTTAAAAATATAAAAATATTGTAAAAGTTGGTTGCGAATTTTTTTTTTTTTTTTTTTGGAACAAAGGTTGCGATTTATTTGATAAATTAATATTAATATAAAAGTAAATGTTTGGATTGTAATATTGAGAAGGAAGCATGGTTGGACAAGAGAAGTGGGAAAGTGTTTTTGGCGATATCACCAAAGGCAATGAAGATAACCGGCATTGATGATCGCCGATATTGGGAACATATTTCTTCCGATGAATCCAGGTCCTTTTTTACACCTCTCTCTTTCTTTTCATTTTTATTTTTTTTTCTCATTTTGTTTTCATCGTAGTCAAAACATTTTAGGCCGGACACGAATTAGATAGTCTGTAAGAAAAATCAGTAATTTTGACATGGTATGGCTATATTTTTATCGAATATTTAATCTCGAGATATATCGAATATCCATGATCCACTTTGATTTAGTAATACCTTAAAGTTAGACTCTCGCTGATTTGAGAATTTAATTGTGCTTTAAACCTATCATTAGTTCTAGTATAAAGGGAAAGACTTTTTCAACACTTCTTTCTTTCCCTTTCAATTGTAATCATTGGATAATGTAAACAAGAAATAACAATGTTATTATTGGCTACAAATCATATAATCATGCCATAACCTTGGTCAAAGTTGATGATTACACATTTCGTAATTACACACTTCACGAAGAAACCTGAAAACATAAAAGTCAATTTTTATACTTGCATATTAATTTAAACGAGTTACTAAGAATAGACATAAAAGTATATAGTAACCAAAAAAAGTAACCAACAATAGCTTTTCATGCAACAATTCGGTAAGAATTTCTAAACATAGTATTATTAACTACGTAAAAAAAGAAACTACTCAAACGTTTTTTTTTTTTCCTCCATAAACCAGATCTAGAGATAAACTGAAAGATACTACTCATGTCTCTTAGAAACAAGAAAAATATCATAACTCATGTATTATTGCTCAAGTATCATAAACTTCTTATAGTAGATATTTTTCTGAAATAATTGAGGGAACTATAAAGTGAAAATTAAATAATGTTCAGGTGATGTTAGATTTTGGTTTTCTCTAAGAATCTTAGATAGAAGATATTAATCAACACGTATACGAAATGTATAATGACGTACACAATGTATATATAGATATATGAATACGTAAATTTACAGGTAATGTATTTATGTACATATAGAATTTTTAGATAAGCTCAAAAAGCTGGTTTGTTTAGTGAATAGGGAAAGTTTTGGGTCGTCGATGAATGTGTCATTTTCTCTTATCCCAAATTTGCTCGATCATACCCAATAATTGGATGGCTTTCTTTCAACAATCGGTTTTTCCTTCTATTTCCCCACATGTATTATATATATATCTCATATATTTCTTTAATAATTATAATGTTTAGTTGGAAATTCTATCCAGATTCTGTCCACATATATGATTCGAATATTATCCGAAATTAGGAACAAGTAGAATATAAATATATTTATGCATAATCATTAACCCACTGTATGACTTCAATATGAATATATTTATCTATATATTTGATATATATTACACTTGATTGGTAGATAAGTTGTGCTAAGTCTATCATTAGCAGGCCTCGTTGTTACTTTGACATTTATCTACCAATCAAAACACTACTAATTTCTTTCATTTGTACTGCATATACATAAGACTCAAAAAAAAAAAGTGTTAAGTACTTATTTATAAGTCTATTAGATGAGATCGAATATTTCCTCCACTTGTGATATCATAATTAAGTGACATATAGTCTATAGTTTAACTAAAGTTAGAGCTTATCAACATTTTCCACTTGGAGTTGGACCAACACTCGCATTATGATTAATTTCATATGATCAATGGTTCTTAACTTGTAATTTTATTGAACTTTTTGTTCATTCAGATTTGGATCAATAACTTATCTCCGGCAAATATGGTGGTTAGAAGCAGTTGGAAAAATCAGATTCGAATTTGCACCCGGAAAATACAGTTTACTTTTCAAGATACAATTAGGCAAACCTATTAGAAAGTGTGGGAGGAAAACATGTAGTTTGGACCAAGTTCATGGCTGGGACATCAAACCGGTCCGGTTTCAGTTGTCTACATCGGATGGCCAATGCGCTATGTCGGAACGACATTTGGATGAGTCGGGGAGGTGGGTTTATCATCATGCGGGTGACTTCGTCGTAGAGAATCAGAACTCACCCGTTTGGGTCAAATTCTCTATGCTCCAGATAGATTGTACACATACCAAAGGTGGTTTATGTTTAGATTGTGTGATCATATGTCCATTTGAGTATAGAGGGAAATACAAATATTCCGATTAAATGTTTTTAGAGGTTCTGTTGATATGTTAGTTTTTTTTTTGGGGGGTCAAAGATATGATTTTTTTTAGGATATGTGTTTTTGTCAATACATAAAGTCTGTATTGATTACGTAAAAATGTGAATTTTTTTGCAGATGCAGTTCTAGTTGAGAATGTTAAGATATTGTACTATATATGATTTAGAGATGTCGTATAATATGTAATAGTAGAAGAATGTTAAAAAGATGTAAAACTCTTTCAGAGTTAAGAAGTTGAGAAATTTAGAGAAAAAAATTTGAAAAAAATGAGGTTTATATATTGGTAAGTGGATTTCAGTTGATTAAAAAGTCCAAGCAAATCATTTTTTTTTTCACTTTTTTCTTTTACTTTCATTTGTATTTTAGTTACTTAGGTGAGGTTTGGACAAAGTAACACTTCTGATCATGAGGTTAATTACAAAATTTACTTAGCTCTTTCTTTCATAATCTCCTTTTGTTTTTTCCTTTAACAACATTTTTTCCTTCTGAATTTTAATCTAGATTTTTGAATACGAGATCTTGAATAACAAATTCTACACACCTACTAACACTTTTTTCTTTATATACGAAAAAATAGGTGTTAGAGTTACAAAAATAAAAAGTAATGTGGTGGATTCCATGTTATCATGCCTAAACCTAAAAAGCCTAAGACAAAGTTCAATGGGACTCTAAAACACTATTTTAGTGTAATTTTGGCACTAAAATCTCTCCAATGGAACTCTAAAATTCACACTATGCTACAATGTCATATTTTTTTTTTTTTCCAACTTATAACTTTATTTAGAACTTAAGAGTAATCGTTGTTTACATATGGACTCAGAAAATAAGGACAAGAATGAAACAGAGACCATTGAGTATTCTCTTTGATGGCTTGTTTGGCTAAGAAATCCGCACATCCGTTCTGCTCTCGATGTTTGAAAGAAAATTCTATCGATTCAAAACTTGGTATCCAACTTTGGATAGTGTCGAGAAAGTGTTGTAGCCTTGGATTAGATGACTTTGTGTTTATCATTCGGGTGATGGTTTGATTATCTCCCTCAAAAATAACCTTCTTATGCCCGAAGCCATAGGAAGCTTGTATCGCCCAAATGAGTGCTAACACTCTGCCTCTTCCGTCGCCATACGCTACAATGTCATATTTATTATCGATATGATAACTATAAAAAAATAGAAAAAGAAACAATTCTAAAAAAAGATGCTGACAAAAATACAAGAAAAAGGCCTAAATATTTACCTATAATTTGAGGGGTCCAAAATCATATTCAAAGCAAAAAAAAATGATAAAATTGAGATAGGTCTTAAACTCTCCATCTAAACTTTCCTATCAATCCATTTAACCACTACATTAAACCAACTTCATAAATTAATGGAACCCTAAATTTTACTAATAATTTTGATAGTTGACATTATGGTTGCTTTAAGAAATACTAGATGAGTACCCGCACGTAGTGCGGGTTTATGTATTACTATTTACAAATTATTTTATATAATGTATGTTCATATAAAGTAGAGTTGAATGCATCGATTTTGAAACATAAATATGATTTGTAATTGTTTTTGAAACTATATTAGTTCATCTGAAAAACGAATGTGCTTGAGTTGTTTTTTATTGTTGTTCTAGATTTTCATTTAATTTATATATTCTTGTTTTTTTGGTTATATGTTTAGATTGTGAGACGGTGAAATTTTATACAATTTATTTCTTACACTAAATATATAACATGTCTTTATTAACCATGTATATGCATATTCAATCTAATCATATTCAATTTGATGTTCTTGGAAAGTTTAGTAAGTTCTTGTCATAATCTTATATCTTACGTATTAGTTATAAGGATAACTCCTCAAACATCTTTCAAATTACTTGTTTTCTTAGTATAAATCTCGAAAAGCTTAGATATATTTAATCTGCATATTTATTTAGTTTCTTACATAATAATCGTCTAATTTTTAGGCAAAGAATATGTATAGCATGTTTGGATTTTATGATCACTTTAGCCACTTAAGTGGATCTTAAAATTAAAGAGGATATATTGAATTAAAAAAATGTAGAAAGAGTGATGGTTCAAGTTCTGATTAATTATATCCTCCTATTTTAGTTGTTATGTTGAATTAATTACTAATTCTGTATTACTTATTTTATGAAGTCTAGGTGGCAAGCTCTTATGTGCTGATGTGTCAAGTTGTGGGAGAGAGTTAACCTCCTTTCATATATATGATTTATAAAAAAAAAGTCTTACAACCTACAGATTCATGTGTTGATCATATATCCTATCCTAAGAAACATTTTTTCTCATCATATGTTCTAACCTTTTTATATACATAATTAGTGTAAAAACAATAATAATAGTTCTAGATTCTCGAAATATTTACATGATTCCATAATTTCTTAAAACATTGCATTTTGTGGAACTATTGAACTTTGATTTCTTAAACACAAAACATTAGAGATGGCGGGAAAATTTAGCAATCCCGTTTTGTAAATAAATTACATAAAATGTTTGTGAAATTTTCAAAATCAGTTACAAAAGTAACAATTTTGGTTTGAAAATTAACTTAATAATTGGAGACGTTAACAACTGGGCCTGCTCTTAATGGGCCTCTATCTTACTGAGCAGAGAGGTTCTTCGAGAAATCATCAATGGCGGATACAGAAACTATTCGACTCGAAGACATCTGAAAGAGAGAGAGATGAGTATTCAAATTTGTAATTTCCCGTTCCATCCTAAATTCGCGCTACAACCTCGCGCCCAAAGGTCAACACGAATCTTCGCTCGTACAGAGAACGATTCTCCACAATCAAAGACATCTGATCAACAACTCAATCTCTCTGTTCTTCGCTTCACTTTTGGTATTTTCTTCCTTCCCCACTTCAAAGCTCAGATTTTTCCCAACTATTTTCGAGAAAGATTTGAAATTGATTTGTGTCTGCGTCTGTAGGAATTCCTGGGTTTGACGAATCTTATCTACCGAGATGGATCGGGTACGGCTTTGGATCACTTCTTCTTCTTAACCACTTCTCAGCTTCTGCTCCAATCAGTGAATCTCAAATGGTAATTAGTAACAATTTCGCTTCACAGTGTTTTTGCTATTTAAAGCTATGAACTTTAGCATTTTTTGTGAATTTTTTGGTGATAGAGATCAGAGGCTTTGGGTTTATCACTAGCTGCATTTTCAATAGCTTTACCTTACATTGGAAAATTCCTTAAGGTAAATTCATAACTTTTAGATTCTGTGAAGAAAAACTTTTGTTGTTGTTGTTCACTTATTTGGTGTTGTTTGGTTGTGTGTTTAGGGTTCTGTAGTGGAGCAGAGAAGTCTCCCTGAAGAAGGAGAGCAGGTTTTTGTGATATCATCAAATATTGGAGATTCTTTGAAAGAGGATTTAGCATGGGCAACGTATGTTTTGTTGAGGAATACAAGTACTATAGCTGTGGTATGGTGTACTCTCTTGGATAAGGGTTTGTTTGATCTTTGATATGTTCCTTAGTTGAGAAAGATTGTATTTTGTTCAGTTGATATCGGTTCAAGGCGAGCTTTGTGTTCGCGGGTACTGGAATTGTCCAGATCAAATGTCAAAGGCTCAACTTCATGATTGGTTTAAGAAAAAAGTGGATGAGATTGGCTTGGCTGATGTGAAGGAGACCCTTTATTTCCCTCAGTATGCAGGTATTGTGTTTTCTTCAATCGCACGGTCTTGAATTTGTTCAGCATTGTCGATCTATTGTATACCTGAATGCATGGAATATTACTCTTTTGTTTCTATGGTGTTGAAATATATGTTAACTTTCAGTTTTATTTTAGGTTCTGCACTATCTTTGGATATACTTCCTGATGGGACGCGTTCTCTTTTTGTGCAACCTCTCGTACAAAATACAAATGAACCGCAGAAAGTGAATGGGTTTTTGCTGGTGGCCTCTACTGCTGGATATGCATATAGCGATAAAGATAGAGCCTGGATTGGAGCTATGGCTGAGAAATTCAGAGGTTAGATTGTTCCCATGGATTAAAGGATTTGTTGCTTATTTTGTTCTGTTTTGGTGGGCTTCGTTGAAGTTAAAATTGTGCAGTCTCAACTTTGACAGACTTTTCATCTTGGTAATTATGCTTCGTCGCTGTTCCATCTGAATATGGGAGGAATTTGTACATTTCATAGAACGTTAATTGGACCAAAGCCAACTGTTTACTTTCTTTGCTGATTTAGTAATAAGACTTCTGAATGTCATGTTACTTGTGGATGACTACGTAGCACTGGTAATATACAAGCTTACTTGTGAACCTAAACTTCAAAATATCAGTAACCAAAAGCATTGAACATCTTATTTTCCAGGCCGTAAATCTATTAGTAATGTAGTAGTTGTTTAATATGAAATCCTTGGGATACTGTTCGACGTTGTTAGTGTTCTCACCTTAAATATTGAACACTCGTATCATGATGAAAGAAAATATCAACCTATTTCCTAACTTCATATGTCTTGCAGGATGACATGAGCTGTTCATGATGATGTTATCTTTGACTGGTGAAACACTTCAGTTCCTACAGAAATTTCTCGAGGCCATAAACCAGATTCTGGAAAACCAAAGAGAATAATGGCAAGTGATTAGATAACAGTAAGAGATTAATGGATGGAGAATTCTTGCTTGTTTCCATGTTACCTTGAGGCGTACCACCTTTCTGATTGCTAGGAGTAGGCCGGGCATTAGGGACCTTACGTCAATTATGTCATGTTTAACAGTGTAAACCTGTGGACAGCATTTTGTATCAGAAGAATTTTAATGAGCTATGTAGCCTAAATTTTAAAATAGAGTATCCAATTTTCAGTTTGATTTTGAGTGATCTAACAAGAGGTCAAGTATTATTAATTACGTCTCCTGGACTTGAGAAGTAGACTTGTGTACTAGATGGTAGTCCTGGTAGAACCATACTGTGAACACGAACCCCGTCTTCTCCGATTACTTGACCTCTTGCCTGGAAATATGTGGAAAACTCAGCTTTGTTTATGTATAATATGTACAGGATCCCTAACTGGTCCATATCTGCAAGCTTATTCATGCTTTACCTGAACATCAGTTGAACTATCCTCTCTGTTGTAGATCTGACCAAGATTTGATATGTTGTTTGCAATTTGGATAGCTTCAGGAGAAGGAAGATCCTGCATTTCATAGGTATCGTTTAAGTCACTTCTTGTGATTCAATGTCAAAAGCTGCATATGCGCTCTATATGAAAAAGCTCTATATTGTTCTTTCTTAACTAGCCTCTTTGAAGTATTATATGCCTTAATTAGTCTTGATCAACATTCCACAAGTGTCAAAGTTAAAACCCAGAATTCTAGGAAATTAAAATTGTTTTTTTTTTGTTTATGGCATACCGCTGCATTAGGCCTTGACTCCACTAGCTCTACATTGTTGTAGTGGAAGGAGGCCATGATCACAGCCTGTTGGAGAAGTATAGATCCTATGGATAGAGTTGGTGCTACAAGACATCCCTATAACGCAAGCAGAGACGAAATTAGATTTTAGTGAACCATCTCTCGTCTAACAATTGTTGCTTCAGGACAGACTCGACCTCACAAAGAAAGGGAACGTAATGAATAATCTGCGAGTATCTCATCTCACCCTGTGCTCACCATGGTGGCCTTGTCACATAGTGCAGACAACGCAGATACTGTCTCTGGCTTAATCCGAGGTACATACACCACACTCTTCATCCCAAATGCCGTTGCCTTGATAGATTCAGAAATCATTAACACAGTGATAGTTTCCATATTACTGGATATGAGCTTGACAAAAAGAGAAGTTAATTGGTTACCTGTTTTACATTCTCATACACTGTTGATGGGTCTGTAAAGTCGATCACAACTCCGACTTCTTTTCCCTACTAAAGACATTCGTTTAGGTTGTTCCGTAGAATTTAAATCTGGTGAGAACAGAGAGACAGGGAGGGTTAAGAAAATAATGGCACCTGAGATATTGAGCCTAACACCATTGTTAGATCACTCACTACAGGTATCTCTAAAGGCTCCTCCATGTCACACAGCTATGCAAGAACATTAGAGTTAGGGAGTCAATCAATAGATAAACCAACCAGTTGGAATAGTATACAGATGGGTTTTAAGCTAAGTCACCAAGCCAATATCTTCGCCAACAAAATGATTATCGACAGCACCAGCTAACTCCATTCCCCTAGCCTTAGTCACAGCCACCACAGCCGCTCTACCTATTTCCTTAGCAGCTCCATTTATGATTACCTAATAGGGAAATTAGAAGCATTATCATATCAAAGCTGCATTGTCTGGAAACTCCTGATTCTGATGATGTTGATGGTGATGTGATTACCTTAATGTTGTTTTGTGAAGGTTGAGAAGCAGAGCAGGAAAAAGAAGGCCTAGAAGGTTTGAGATGTCGTGATAGCTGGAAGAAATGGCAGTTCACAGCTGCCATTGCTCTAACCTCGGAGATAGCTTTTGTGTTTCTTTTTTTTGCTTGATGGTTTTCTCATGTTGATAAGAGATTCTTGCACTGTCCTTTGTCTTCTACTTCAAACGCTGTCGTCTCTGTTTGAGGCGTATGAATGGATAAGGTTACTTGGCTCTTCGTGTTTTTTTTTTTTTTTTAAACACTTTAATTTTTTTTTTTTAAACACTTTAAAATTTGGTTGAGGGCATTCTAAAAATTTTACACTAAGAAGGTTACTTTGCCAAGTTTTCTAATTTGCGGACAAAATTGAAACTTAAAATTTAACATTGATTTTGTATGGAAAATACGAGGATAGGGAAAAAAAATGCAATAAAAGAACTTGTTTCCCAAGAAAGAGATACACCAAACAGAGCTTGGGTTTTTAGGGGTTTTCTCTCTCAAAACAAAAAAAATTTAGGGTTTCAATTTTCCGGCCAAATTTCAAAACTTTCCATAGTCCAGAATCAGATTCTCGGTTTCAGGCGATCAGAGTTCTCGATATTAGGGACAATGTCCCACATCGGAAGTTGAGTAGGATCTTAAGTGGTATATATAAGATATGCGCCTCTCCACCTATTGCCAATTGGTTTTAGGTTGGAAGCCCACAGTCTAATATCGATATCACCTCTTGAGAACTATAGAGGTGATCTTAAAATCTTAAAATCTCTGTTCATTTGTCTAGATCGATATCACCTCTTGAGAACTATAGCTTCGGTGTTTTTCTAATGACTTTAACAACAAACACTCGAATTTGGAATGCTTTGCACAACGAAGCTGACATATCGACTCTAACCAAGAGTGTGCTTCAGGCTAATACTGAGGGTACAGAACAATGTTTTTGTTCTGAAAATGATGGGAGATCTGACCTTGTTTTGGATATAATCCGTTCAACGAAATTGAACTCTTCCCAAGAGGATGCAATCTTGGGCTGCCTTGAGACAAGAAACTGTACCCATAAGAACAGTGTGAAACTGATATGGGGACCTCCTAGAACAGGCAAAACAAAGACGGTCGCGACTCTTCTCTTTGCCCTTCTCAAACTAAGGTGCAAGACAGTTGTGTGTGCTCCTACAAACACAGCTATTGTACAAGTTACATCAAGGCTCTTATCCTTATTTAAGGAAAACTCGACAGCGGAAAATGCTACTTACAGGCTAGGGAATATCATTTTATCCGGAAACCGGGACAGAATGGGGATTAACAAGAACGATCATGTTCTTCTCGATGTGTTTCTTGATGAGCGTATTGGTAAGCTTGGTAAACTGTTTTCACCATTTTCTGGATGGATGCAGAGATTAGAGTCACTGATACAGTTTCTTGAAAACCCCGAGGGAAAGTATGAGAGACATGTCTACGAGTTAGAAGAAGTTGAAAGAATGAATGAAGAAGATGAAAGGGAAGAAGTTGTTGTTAACATTCCTACTTTTGGAGAATTCGTTCAGAAGAATTTTAATAGCTTAAGTGAAGAAGTGAAGACATGCATCGTTGATTTGTATACACATCTTCCCAAGGTTTACCTTCCATATGAAGATGTGAAGAAAATGATTGCTTCTCGTCAAACTCTTCAGCGTATCAGATATTTCTTGAGGGAGAATTCTTCTAGGGTTGATTTCGAGGAAGGAAATTTCAGATTTGATTGCTTCAAAAGACTCAGTGATGATTGCCTCAAGGCTCTACGCTTACTTCCAAAACGTTTTGAGATTCCAGACATGTTAGAAAACGAAGATATTAGGAAATTTTGTCTTCAAAACGCGGATATTATCCTCTGCACAGCCTCGGGTGCTGCGGAAATGAACGTGGAAAGGACAGGAAATGTAGAACTGCTTGTGGTTGATGAGGCGGCTCAGCTTAAGGAATGTGAATCAGTTGCTGCATTGCAACTTCCGGGACTGCGTCACGCCATTTTAATAGGAGATGAGTTTCAATTGCCTGCAATGGTTCATAATGAGATGTGTGAAAAGGCGAAATTCGGAAGAAGCTTGTTTGAGAGATTGGTTTTGCTTGGTCACAACAAACACTTGCTTGATGTTCAATATCGAATGCATCCTTCTATTAGTCGTTTCCCCAACAAGGAGTTTTATGGTGGGAGAATCAAAGATGCTGAAAATGTTAAAGAAAGTATTTATCAAAAGAGGTTTCTTAAAGGAAACATGTTTGACTCATTTTCTTTTATCAATGTTGGACGTGGAAAAGAAGAGTTTGGTGATGGACATAGTCCCAAAAACATGGTTGAAGTTGCTGTCATTTCTGAAATTATATCAAATCTTTACAAAGTTTCATGTGAAAGGAGGATGAAGGTGAGTGTCGGAGTGGTCTCACCTTACAAAGGACAGATGAGAGCAATCCAAGAGAAAATCGGAGATAAGTACAGTTCCTTATCAGGTCAGCAATTCACTTTGAATGTTCGGTCCGTAGATGGTTTTCAAGGAGGAGAAGAAGACATTATCATCATCTCCACCGTTAGAAGTAACGGTAATGGAAAAGTCGGATTTCTTAACAACCGTCAAAGAGCTAACGTGGCACTGACTCGAGCAAGACACTGTTTATGGGTGATTGGGAACGAGACAACTTTGGCTCTAAGTGGTTCGATTTGGGCAACACTGATAAGTGAGTCTAGGACACGTGGATGTTTCCATGATGCTACTGATGAGATGAATCTAAGAGATGCCATGAATGAAGCTTTGCTTGAGGATGTGTCTTCGAGTCTTGGATCTCTTTCGCTTAGGAATGGCCATGGAAGAAGAAATGTTTGGTAGATTTTTTATGTGAGCTTGTCTTATGTTTTTGTGTGTTTCCTATCAAAACTCTGTATTGGATTTTTATGATGTTTTATGGTATCAGAGCCCGATCCGCACATACTCAACCCGATCCACATCGGTTCGGCCCAATACTTGGCCCGCCGATCCATGCCCAAACATATCGAGATCAATGGCTAGAAGAGCCATCATCTCGAGGGGGCGTATTAGGGACAATGTCCCACATCGGAAGTTGAGTAGGATCTTAAGTGGTATATATAAGATATGAGCCTCTCCACCTATTGCCAATTGGTTTTAGGTTGGAAGCCCACAGTCTAATACTCGATCTCTAACGATCAGAGGAAGCAACATTGGGTGAAAATCCTAACCAGTTCGGTAGTACCTACCAGAGATATGAAGATATACAAGTTTCTCTCACGTACGTTCCGGTTAGTCCTCCATGGGTTTATGGTAATTACATGATCAACTCTCTCTAGTCTCTCTACCTTACATATTTGATGTCTTATTACACAAAAGTTTAAAACACCAAACAAGTTGGAAAAGACCAATATAATGATGTAACTGAATACATGCATTGGCGATTACTGAGCTTTCCTCGGCCACACTGGGTCCTTTTGGAATCCCAATTCTGTCTAGTTGGAGTCTATGACCTCACCGCACAATCGGTTACCTTTCTTTCTCTGCTCAACCATCAAGTTGCATCTTTTGGCTGATCATTCCACTACTACGAGGTATGAGATGATTTTCTTTTTCTATTTTATCTTACAATTTCTCATTCTTCAGTATTGATATGCTCTTACATTTTAAATCGGTGTTTGGAGTTTCGGTATGTTGTTGATGATTAGGTCTTTGGATATATTTGTCAACTGCGAAAGCTCTTTAAACCAATATGGACAATCCAACCAATATTGTTAAGGTGCAAGTATCCTCCCAAGATCCATGTACCTAGCAAACTAGAGTGTCAAATGGGAGTGTCTCTATGGAATGATGGGATACATGCATGTGGAGAAAGGATCCTCTTGCGGGCTCATGCCACTTGGAAAGATTCTGCTTCCTTCAAAGCATGTTGAAACGTGTTAGCAGGATGGGTATCCTTGTTCTCAAATACCTTTGAGTTACGGGCCATTCTGATAAACCACATAATTCAACAGAAGATCCGGATGACCTCTTTGCGGCCTCTTAATTCCTTCGCTTTCCAAAAAGGTAATCTAAGTTCACAAACAGAGAAGGCCTAACTCAAATAGGACATGATTAATGGCCTCTCTTTCATCCGACACCGGGGACATATGCGATATGTGCCTAGATGACGGTCTGGGGTTCGAATCCCAAATAATACAATTTATTAGCAAATTTGCAGATTAATAGAGGTAAGTGTGCAGGAGATCTCAAACGATGCACAATTATAGCCGTTCGTCAGGATTCTAAGCAGAGAAGATCATTGAAGGTGTCCATCAAAGGCATAGAGAAGAAGAAGAGGAGTTGTCGCTGTCGTGGATCTAATAAGGGTTGGAAGGAATTGTCCGTTGTAAAATCGTCTATGTAACAATTCTCATAATTTGCAATAAATAATAAACCTTAACGGCAAAAAAAAATCAAATATGATAAGATTAAGAAACTAACGTGTCGCGTGTACAACACATATTGATACGCGAGGAGGAGAGAGAGACAAGGTCGGTGCCACCCAAGATCTACGATCCGGTGCAAACTCCGCCTTTGACTTCACGAATCCACCACCAAACTCCTTCTGCAAAGTTCGCCATTGCAAATCCGATTGACTTCCACCGCTTCCATCTCGAAGATACTGCAAGAAGGTATCTTCAAATTTTCATCATCTAAACCATGATTCCTAGCAGAAGCTCCGCCTCAGACCTAGTTGAGGTCCTCTTCACAGTAGTCGACGAAGATATTACTTTGGTTAAAGATTGGAGATAAGCCAACGATGGGATGGGGAGATCAAGTGATGGCAAGCGGGATTCCGATTGAGATCTCGTAAGAAGAGACAAGCCGGAGAAAACAAACTGACAAATGAAAAGAAAATCTTATTAGAATCGGAAACAATACATTTACAACAAAAGTGGTAAGGTCGGAATACGAATTCCAGTATATCAGAAGTCGCCTCTGTCTCTCAAGGATAGGAGTGAGAGAAGACGTTGAGGTTTTTTGTCCAAAGTACAAACTCGCTGATTAGATGATCAAGCGTGTATGTTAAACCGATGTGAGGTGCAATCCGGCAATCCCATGAGTCTTATCACCCACCGCTGATCAAATTGTGAATGAAACAAAAAAGATGGTCTCACGTTTCCTCGGATTCACTACGTTCCAATTTCCACATGAAGATTTTTTAAAAATTCAAGATTGTATCCATATGGACCTGAAACTTTTACTATTGTCTATTGGACATGGATAAAAGCACAAAACATGTCATTCGTTTCCAATAAAATCCTAAAACATATGTACAAACTCTGAAACTAGTAGTTTTAAGCATTCTAGAGTTTGTCAAAAAGATATAAACAACGTCAACCTACTAATATATTTGGCTTCCTCCTACTCACGTACGTCCATTCTACCATTTTACTCTACTTTCTTCATCAACAACTTCAGTTTTTTTCTGCATCAAATAAAAGGTAATTTGGATAATTACTATCTGAGTTATAAAACAAACCACAAGACAGTAAGGGACTGAATATCACATACCTACTACTACCATTATGAATTCACATTCCAGAGGAAGATGGGCGGTAATCTTCATACTTCCAAGAACATTTTGCACCTTCTCCAACATCCGGCTTTAATATTCCTTTAAACCAATCAATTCGAACGATAAGCTCTTCTATGTCCAACACAGCAGCTTCAATTCCATCCGATTCCATAATATTAAGCCTAAGACCTTCATTGCCTTCCACTTGCTTTGTGGTTTTCTTCGTTTGCTCTTTTGCAGTTTCACATTCATCTCCAATTCCACCATCTAAATGTAAAATATAAGTCAAACATATGTTTCAAGAAAACCAAACGAATTCAATAAACACATAACCATTAGAAAAAATCTAACCTTCTTTCTTAGATGTCACGATCTTAGCACATTTTTTCCCATCCTACAACACATGTGATCAAACCAAGATCAGCAACTATGACAAGTGAGGTTACCAAACTATTCAAGAACCAGAAAATTTTAACCATCTGTTGAGTAAATCTCAGAAACAAGAACAGGAGCAGATACAAGAAATGAAAAACTAACCGCAGTGCAAGGCACTTTCCAACCATCTTCCACTGACCAATCCAACCGTGGACGCAAATTCTTACACAAACCTTGATAACTATCTCCTTCCCCTTCTGGTTTAGGAAGCAATTCGATCTGCAAAAAAACAACAAAAATTTTGTCAAATTTTAGTTACTCGTAGACAACTGATAAAACCATAAAACTAAAGAACAATGACAAACTTCACAACAGCAACATGTTTCATACCTGACATGCTCTCCTACCTCTCATTTCCACAATTTCTCCAGACCAATAAATGTCATCTCTCAACCAATCAACTAAATCTCCAACTTTCCAAGAATCATGAACGACGACAAGAGGTTCTACGTTGTCACTCTCGAGATTAAGATATTCACTTTCAAGATAAAGTGGTGGATATTTTGGACGAAGCATTAGCTGACTTTCTGTCCCACCTTTAGGTGTTTCAAAGACCAGTGCATTATCTAAAGCTGAAACATATATCATTTGCAAAACATTACAATAGTTAGAAAACCGAAATAGATATATACTTGGAGGATAAAACTAACGTTCATCTGGAAAGTCGAGATACTTAAACTTGTATCTTAGTTCACCCTTTTCATTGCTTATATCCAATATCTAATAAACCATCAAAAACAAAAAAGACAGTCGAAATTTTACATTAGTTCGACTAGTTATATCTAATCACAGAAAAGTATCTCCAATATGATGACAACGTTAAAGATGAATTCTATAATGAGCTACAGGTGAACATCATCAGAGTTACGAGGAGATATTGGTGAATCTGATGACAATGCTACGAGTGCTATTAAGGAAGAGGAGTTGAGGATCTAAGTTAGAACTAGCAGATTACTCAACTTGCTAGAGATAATGAGAAGAAATCTTAAAGCTCCTACGAGATTTGAAGTAATTTTGTAAATATTGCTTTGCTAACATAAAAAAATGGAGAGATCAGCTATACCAATCTAATTACAAGGCTGCCATCAGAAATCCATTCAAGGACAAAGAGGAAGAGTCAATGATAAGAAAACGGAATCTCTATATGGATGTGCCAAAAGAAAATCAGGATGTTCAAGAATTAAAAACTAGGCTTGTTATGAAAGAGTGTGCAAAAAAAGATGAATCACAATGAAATCTTTTTTCATGTGCTAAAACATGTTTTCATAAGTAATTAGTGCCCAAATATTTGAACCATAGCAGTTAGATGTTAAAACATCATTTTCTCATGGAGAACTAGATGAAGGGATATATATGGCTCAACCTCATAGATATGCCAAAAGAGACAATGAAGAATTGATGTGGTTGCATCAAACTGATATCCAACCCAAAAAGGTTCATTGAGTTCTATGTAAAAAGATATAAGATTTTGAGATTCCAAAAAAAATCATTGAATTAACCAAGTAGCTCTTAGTATGGTGGTGTGTAAGACACCTCCAAAAGAGTGAGAAGATTGGTCTTTAGATTTAAGAGGACTTGACAGGGATATAATCTCCACATGAAAAAATAGAGACATGGGCCCGAGTCTTGAACTCGGGTCCACTCGAGCTGTAAGAATAGAAAGGTTGATTGAGATGGAGACCTAAAAGAAAAAGGTTGCTAAGAAGAAATCATATTTTGGAAGTCAAAAGAGGAAGATGAACAATGGAGGGGCATGTAAATTAAGTTAGGACCTTGAAAAACAAAGGTTGTTGGAATTGCGGCGAGGATGGCAACTCAAAAGGAATGTCAAAGGAGAAAGAACAAAAGAGTTCCATAAGAACTTTGTGGAATCAACAGACACTACATCAAATAGTGGTTAACATGTAGTTTTAGTGATTGGTATGTAGTTCTTACAACTAGTCTTCAAGATTCATTTGTACATACATTACTCCTATCAAGGAATGACCTATATGATATAAAAATTTTGGGTAAAGGTTGTCTCAATGAGTCCAATTATCTTGCTTCAAAACCAAGAGTTAGGTTACACTAAGTATTGATAGCCGCATTACCTTGCATCGAAACCAAGCTCCACGGTATCCTCTGATAAAAGATTTAACCTCCACAATTTGCCCAATTTGGAAGGGCAAATTGATTTGAGTCATTTTTTTTTCCAAGATGAGAACTGCACATAGTAAAACTTATACTATGAGTTAGAGTTGGGTGGAGTAATGATCTCTCACAACATCTCAGATTTGCTTAAAATTATTTTGAAGAAGCAAAAGAGACTGTAATGACCATAGCCATTATTGTCCAAGGAAAAATGAAAGATCATTTGATATATAAGGTACTAAACATATAGATGGTCATCCATTAGCAGTGCGGACTAGACCATTCAATTTTTGAGAATACCTTAGTTGACTAGACCACCCCATCTACTCCATCAATGTTTTGATATTTACATCATTATAACCCAAAACATGTGGAGAGTAGTCTAATCCACAAGTAGATTAATCTAGATAGTTCATAGCAAACATTCAAATTCTGAATAAAAACATCTAACACCTAATGCTACTATCTAGCAAAATCAAAGACTCTACCCAAGACAAAATTTCAAGATATACTTTTTTTTGAAAATCAGGTAAGATTGAATTGTCAGTATAAAACTTTGTTCTAATACTTATTGATAGCTCTCGCATGAATAAGAAAATTGTTAAAAAGAAATTCACATACTAACTAATAGAGTATCAGATCAAAGATTTATACTGACAATTCATCTTCAAAATTAGGCTTAAATTAAAACTTGGAGTTCCAAAAACTATATCCCAAAGCTGTTTGAGAATTCTGCTTTTCAAAAGACGTTTCTCACACAAAACTCGACCATAATCACAACGAGCAAAAGGATAAAAAGAGAAAAAGTGAAATACCTGATAGGACTCCACTTCAAGCTTCAGATCTGGAAACGTCACAGAGAAACAGATTGGGCGGCGGCGGCTTTAATGTATGGGAAGGGGTCGTAAGAAAACCCTAATTTGAAGACACGTGTGATGTCCTGAGCTGCCACGTTAAATGAGTAGGTGGTGTTAAGAATCAGATGACTTCTATTGGGCTAGATTTAAAATCCGTACGGGCCCAAATCATGTGGGGATGGCGACGTGAATAATAAGTTGTAATAACATTCTTGTTTTACAACGAAAGCTGCGTTCAAAAAAATCATTTTACTTTTTATTATATTTATTTAGTTTGGATGAAATTCATTTTCGATTACATTGTATTATAAATTCAATGATTAATATTTTGCTGGAAAATTGAAATTATTCTAAAAATTCAAACAAACAAATATTATTAGATAAGAGTTTTTTTAGAAATGGTTTTTTGAGATTTATCTAATTAATATCGGTTGACAAAAAAAATATTATATAAGAGTTTTATTACTAGAAACTATGTTGAAATACCACATTTTTAACTTTTTATTCAAAAGTATAATCATTAATTTATTTTACTAATAATATCCCAAATTTTTGTATAAAAATGTTTGTTACAACTAAAATGAAAATTAAATTCCATTAGAGATGTTAATTTCTTTTTAATATTAAACTAGGTTAGTACCTATGCTTCATGCTTTAATTAGTTTATAAATTTTGCTATTCTAGCAAAATTACTTAATCAAAGAAAAAAACACACCACTTAACTGAAGTTACACTGGACACTTACTACCACTTAGCTGACACAAGAGGTCAAAGGTATGGACAGAAGCAAACCAAGGCAAAACTAAACCAAAGCAGGAGAGAGGTAATCGGAATCTTTTATGTGATCATATAATGAGTCTGAACCTTCCCACTATCATGCTTACTCATCCCGTCCCATGTTGTTTGTTGGGCGATGCATCTGAACCCTCTTAGATTTGTTGGATAAAACTGCTTCGGCTTGCTCGATCAACCCTCTCCTCAAGCCTTATGAAACCGGCTAATCTTGGTCTTTTGATTAGAAGATTATCTGCGCTTTGAACTTGTAATCTTATTTGCCGATTGCATCATGCTTACTCCTCTAAGGAGATACCTTCCCTGAAACCTTACTCCTCTAAGGAGATATCCTCTCTGAAACTTGAACCCGGAGAAAAGTCTCAAACCGCAGCCTCCTCTTTGGAGCATTTCAACCGCAGCCTCCTCAACCCAAATGCATTGAATTTCTTGCAGCGAGAACTTTTCAGAAAAGCCTCACTCTAGATCTAAGTTCCACTATTTTGACGAGAAATCGCTCTCCCCAAACACACATATTCAAAATAGCCCGCATTCCTCCTGTCTTCCTTTGACGATCTGTTCTGAGCTTCGGTTGCTCCGCAAGGGATGACCTCCGGTGGCTGTGGTGGTACTTCGGTGAGGTTCCGATGACCTCTCTCCTGTTCACTTTATCTTGGCTGCGTTTTCTTCTTCGTCATCTCTACCTCTCCTTAGTGTCGTAAACCAGATCTCCCTCTCTCAATACTTCACCTTCACGGTGGTGATGATCTCTTCTTCTCAGCGAGTCAGCGACGTTTCGGCCTCCATCTCCGGGTTCTTCTTCTCTCCTTTCATCTTCCCTTTCACGATCAATCTTTCCCTTTCATACTCTCTCGCATCATTCATAGGCTATTAGGGTTTATTTCTTTTCCGTGCGGCACATCTTCACGAAGATATAATAAACACAAACGATAAAATCTTTTGTCGTCGTTTTAATAAAAGAATTTAGACAAATGGGCTTTTCTTAGCCCATTAACAGATTGTCCGTCTTGATTGAATGCGCTAACTGCAGATTTCAATGGGCTATTTTACGTTTTATTGTCTGATATCATTCTATCAGTTTTCATTTCAAACTTTTGGCACATACCAAGATTTGTTGGAATTCTATATCGATGCTAGGAAGAGATTCTTCTTAGACAGAGGACACATCATGATCATGCGACCCCTCGACCATTTACAATGTCTTTGGACCGTTGACATAATGAAGTTGTGGTATTTGTGTCATCTATATTTGAGTTCTTGTGGGACTATTGTTTTATAGATAGTTCTTGTGGGACTTGAGAAGACATAACTAAATGTTTTAATGAACATCTTTATACAACTTTGCATAGAAGACGAAATACAACAGATGGATTGGGTAAGAATGTTTTGGAAGATCCGATGATTATCACATGAAATTGTCGGGAGATAAGTACGTGACATAATTATATGTGTATATGTACGTATGTAGCTAACAAACAAAGAGCATGTATTTTGGATTCAAGATCAACGGCTCTGATTGTATCTTATCTTGCATGCATCTTCATTATAACTTTATAAGATATGGTTGTGTTTAAGATTTAGAATGTTTTACACCCATATAAGCTTCATACCACCGTTTTTGCTTTGTTTCCCTCTTTTGTCCTCATTAGCTTCTCTTTCATCTCCATTTTCACATTCACCTATGATTCAGTGGTCATACATGAAATTGGCATATATCATATCAGCTTTAGTTGCTGTTGATATATTGTTTCAAAGTGCATTTGCACTTATTGATTACATTGGCAAACGCAATTATTATTTTTAATAGCTAAACAACAATGGCAAATTGATAAAGCAAATTAACGTGAAACACAAAATCTATCGAGGAAATTATCTCTGTTTTTGATGGTTATGCAAAATGCTCGGGTTTGAGAATTAGTATTGAGAAATCTACTCTCTACATGGCAGGGATTGACCCTACTACTCAAGCTGCCATTCAATCGAGTTTTCCATTTGCAACAGGTAAGCTGCCAGTACGGTATTTGGGGTTACCTTTGATGACTAAAGCTATGTCAGCTCATGATTATCTTCCTCTAGTAGAGAAAATCAGAACCAGAATAAGCTCTTGGACGTGTAGATTTCTATCTTATGCAGGGAGATTGCAGTTGATAAGAGCGGTCTTGATGAGCATCACAAACTTTTGGTCTTCAACATTCAGCTTACCCGACGCTTGTATTAAAGAGATTCAACAACTTTGTTCTGCTTTTCTCTGGAGTGGGCCTGATTTAAATCCTTCTAAAGCTAAGATATCGTGGGATGTAGTTTGTTTGCCGATTAGAGAAGGAGGACTAGGTCTTCGACCTCTCAAAGAGACAAACAAAGTTTGTGGTCTGAAGCTAATTTGGCGTTTATTTGCAGCACCAACGTCTCTGTGGAGTAAGTGGATTCATGCCTATTTAATTCGGAAAAAACGTTTTGGACAGTCAAGGGAAATTCATCTCAAGGTTCTTGGATGTGGAGGAAACTCTTAAAGCTTAGAGACTTGGCAAAGGATTTCTATCAGGTTGAAATAAAAAGTGGCAGAGGGACATCCTTTTGGTATGATACATGGTCCTCTTTGGGGAACTTATTTGATACTTTTGGAGATCGAGGGTGCATTGATTTGGGTATTACAAAAGAAGCCACAGTGGGTGACGTTTTGGCCTCTCACAGAGGTAGACGGCATAGAGTGGAGACTTTAAATAGAGTGGAAGAGGTCATCAGGGAAACAAGGGTGAGGAGGAAGGTTGAAGAGGAAGATTTGATTCTATGGAAATGGAAGACAGGTTTTAAACACAACTTCTCCTCAAATGAAACTTGGAAAATGCTGAGAGTTGAAAAACCAATCTGCAGATGGGCGAAAGGGATTTGGTTCTCGGAAGCTACACCGAAGTTCTCTTTCATCACTTGGCTTGCAATTCATGATAGACTAACAACGGGTGCAAGAATGAGATCATGGAACACACAAGTGGATACTACCTGCAAATTCTGTGCTGAACCGGTAGAGACAAGAAATCACCTCTTCTTTCAGTGCCCTTATTCAACACAAGTGTGGGAGAAGCTCATGAAAGGCCTACTTCAAGGTCATTACACTTCTTCTTGGGACCGCATTGTTACGCTCCTCACATCTTCTACTGCTGAGATATACATTTCAAATAACGGTACACACCATATGGAGAGAAAGGAATAATCGCCGACACGGTGAGGAGAACCCTATCACACCATTGGCCATTGGAAACAACATCGACAAAAACGTTCGCAACCGAATCACCCTTCTTCAGAAACAAGGAAACCCAAAATATGATGATTTGTTTGTATTTTGGCTTTCCACTAGGTTTTAATTGGCATAGCTAGGACAAAGTATGAGCCTAACAACTCAAACAAGAAGCACTTGATGTAACCATGGTTTTTTTGGTGAATAAAATTTTGCATTCATTCAAAAAAAAAAAAAAAACACAAAATCTAAATTTATTCCCATTTGCATATATATTTTTCAAAAAGATATTTGACTGTACACAGTACTAAAATATTGATTTTATAGTAACTATGATAGTGGGAAATATAAATTCAATCGCATACAATATTTTTTGACCTCGATATAATTGGTGATCCAAACTTAATGACTAGTCTATACTTATACTATATATATATATATATATATATATAAAATGGCAATAAATTGTTTTTTTTTTTTGTGGTATAGTGGATCTGAAGTTTGTTGACCGAAAACTAAAGCTAACCAAATAGATTATGACCTGAAAGCTAATTAATCCATGCATACGACAGAGTTTAACTAATACAAAAAATTTGTTCACATTTCGCTTTTGTTATAAATTTTTATTGTGAAACACACACACACATTATACACGCCTTTGAAATTTTGATTTGTATGCATAATGTATTAAAAAAAACATTATTATACTGCCATTATAGTAATAATTAATTGGTCGGGTAAAACGTCTCTCTACTCAATTGTGTTTTGTTTATATCAATGACAAAAAAAAAATCAAGAAGAATCCCCATAATGTGAGTACGTAAAAGATTCCACTTAATTAAAAAATGTTGGTTGTACAACTTTACATAATTCAATGGCTAATCAATAAAATAATCAGTAGTTAAGAAGGCAAATTAAAGAAAGTGTTGAATAAATCCAAGCACCGGCCATTTATTCTCAGCGTCGGCTAAAGTGAAATGAGGGCACACCGTCAGCATCCATGTAACGCGAAGCAGAGGAACAACCACTCGGAACTTGTGTTCGTGTGAGGTCGCACGTGCCGCAAGTGTCGGTGGCTGCACGTTCAAAATAATCTGACTGACCCGAGAGAGAGAGTAAACAAGATAAAAAAGTACAAAGTCAAAAGGCAGAAAAGCGCAATTCTGATTTTTGTAAAACAATTTTTTATTTTTTCTTCTCAACTTTTATGCTGTAAAATCTACATTAGATAACATTGTACTTGCTTTTGTTTTAAATTTCGTATTTTGCTTCGCGCCAACACTATGCTAGACTTCAATCACAACTACTAAATCATGTAGAAGCATCGAGTTTTTGAACCGATTCGGACTAATCATCGATCTAAACTAAGGGACAATTTTGTACTGGAGGATGAAAAAGTTTACTAGAGATGTAAAAGTTGCACAACATGTCGGCTCATTGACCAAAAGTTGGATGGTCTCTACAGAACAATTATATAAAGCACTCTGACTCACTTACTTAAAGAGAGTGGAAACAAAAAACGGAATAATATCCAATAGCAAAAACAAAGAAGAGAAAATAAGAGAAAGTCTTCGATTTGCATCTCCCGGATTATGGGTTTGGAGTTTGGTATATCTAAAACAAAACTAACTTAGTTTAGCATATCCATTAAAAACTATATCCATGAAGTAGCAAATTTGTTGCAATTTACTTTCGAATAGTTAAAAACTAAATTTATTCACTTGTTATGAAATAATAACGATTAATGACAAATTTTCACATTTTTCTTCATCGTCAAGTTATAGCCAAATGACAATAGTTTTTTTTACTAAAATTAAATGAATTCTTAATTGGTGTACAAAAACCTTAAACATCAAATAGAAATAAAATGAAGAGAGCATATAACTTTTATCATGACTACATCTTCATAGCCATTTTTCTCTACCAAAAAAGGTAGAAGCTAATTAATTAGTAAATAATACATAGAGATTTTTTGGTTTAATAATACCAAATAATTTCTTGTATTTTTCAACAGATAATGGCTGATGGAGATTGGATTTGCATAATTAAATTTTATAAAATGGTAGTCTTGAAAGAAACGTTGAACCAAAGCAAGATGAAGATGAACCAAAATTAGTCTTGAAACTAACGTTGACAAGAATTTACCATACCACATAAAACGAGGAGTCGTGGTGTTTGGTTAAATAGTAAATGACCGGGAGGAGAAAAGAATCACCGATCGATCCCAAATGGTTCGCCGTCGAACACGGACACGTGTCGTAGGATAAGAACCACATGGTTGTGCTAAAGACCAACGCAGCGAGTCAAATGATTGCATCCATTTTGAACTTTCCCAAATTGTCATTAGCCATCACCACACGTGGACGACAGGACGACTCGTCTTCTAATGCTTTACCTGCACCTCGTCGTACATTAACATTTCCCCAATTCGTCTTAAGTTTTTGTTTATTTTGTTATACATATAAGCGTATTGAAGCCATTAGGTGCTTTAATGCTTCGTTAGCTGCACTTTCCATTTCTGTTATTCAGTTCTCAACCTCTATATTTTGGTGCTTATATCACAGGAAAATCAAACAAATTATTATTATTATTTTTAGTACAATTTTATCTAATTTATTGATACATGTACTAGTTTTTTTTTTGTTTTGTTATTTAATCACAAATTATTTTCAAATTGTTTGATCTTTTATGGAGAATTAAATATAGTGATGCCTCATTTGTAAATTTTTAACCACTCGAACCTACTCCCACCACAACAAATACGACATTTTCCCAATGATCAAAACTCAAAAGGTTAAGCTGAAGTGAACAGTAAGATAACTATAATAATCAGCATACTAATTGTTTCTTTTTTTTTGACCCAATCAACATAACACTTCTATTTTCAAATTATATCTTTGTCAGTTCGGAAAAATAGTAAATCCAATGCAAAGTTGCAAACCCAAAGACAAAGCAAAATATATTCCGACAAAAAAATACATACAAATTAAATGTATACATGTATGTAATAACATATATAAAGTCACAGGCACAAACAAGAAGCAGAATTAGCTGGCCACTCGTTATTATTCGTTTTCTCTTAAATACTTAATTCTTTTTTTTCCCAAACAGTTTCTCTGAAACTAAGAAACTCTAACAGAGAATCCGGATGCTTTTCTCTGATTCTTCTACTCTTTCCTAATTTACCGATTTTCTCGGGAATCCAAAATCCCGTTTCTCTTTTTCTCGAGTTAAAAAACTTTCGATCTGAAGTCAATTCAGATTCTTCTTGGAAGCTCAAAGAAGAAGAAGAGAGAAGAGAGAGAGACTAGTGATTTGGTTTAGTTCGTTGGATCAGAAAGGTCTCTGCTTTGATCTTTGTAGTACACGTGGCGAAAAGGGTCGGAATTTGGAGTTGTGTTGATGATGTTCCAAGTCTCAGATTTCTTGTAATAACATTCTCTTGTCTTTCTCCAATGTCTTTGTCTTGATTCTCAGAAAAAGATCTTCAGATCCGTTTACTTGAGGGGAAAGAGACGAATAGTTTTTTGTTAGCTAAAAAAAATTATGATGAAGATGATGAGAAACAAACCGACAAATCTTCCGACGGCGGGTATGACTAATGGCGGTAGAGGTTCCGGCGGCGGTGGTGGTGGCGGCGGCAGGGAGTCAGGCGGTCGTGATTTGGAAATTAGACCTGGTGGTATGTTGGTTCAGAAACGTAACCCGGATTTGGATCCTGTCGGACCTCCACCACCACCGATGATCAGAGTTAGAATCAAGTACGGTGCCGTCTACCATGAGATCAATATTAGTCCTCAAGCTTCTTTTGGTTAGTAGTAGTCTCTGTTTTATTGTAACAATCTATGGAATTTGGGACTTGGAAAGGAATTAGAGATTTTATGATCTTTGAATTGATGCAGGGGAGCTAAAGAAGATGTTGACTGGACCAACGGGTATTCATCATCAAGATCAGAAGCTAATGTATAAAGATAAAGAGAGGGATTCGAAGGCGTTCCTCGATGTTTCGGGAGTGAAAGATAAATCTAAGATGGTGCTTATAGAAGACCCGCTTAGCCAAGAGAAACGGTTTTTGGAGATGAGGAAGATTGCTAAAACCGAAAAGGCGTCTAAAGCGATATCGGATATTAGCCTTGAAGTTGATAGGCTCGGCGGACGAGTAATGCCCTGCCCGCCAAGCCATTACTTTCTAGGTTGGTTTTGATGAAATTGCGGGGATCTTATGTGTGTTTTTGTGTGTGTAGGTTTCGGCTTTTGAGATGGTAACTAAAAAAGGAGGGAAGATTGCGGAGAAAGATCTTGTAACGGTTATCGAATTGCTGATGAATGAGTTGATTAAGTTGGATGCGATTGTAGCTGAAGGAGATGTCAAGTTACAAAGAAAGATGCAGGTATGTAATCAAAAACATTTCAGGACCAATGATTTTCGATTTTCGCAATGTTCTTTAGTTGTAACGTTTGGTTTCTATGTTTGTTTAGGTGAAGAGAGTGCAGAATTATGTGGAAACACTCGATGCCTTGAAGGTGAAAAACTCCATGGCTAATGGGCAACAGAAACAGTCAAGTACTGCTCAGAGACTTGCACCGATTCAAGAACATAACAATGAAGAGAGACAAGAACAGAAACCGATACAATCGCTCATGGACATGCCGATACAATACAAAGAGAAGAAGCAAGAGATTGAAGAGGAGCCTAGGAATTCAGGGGAAGGACCATTTGTGTTAGATTCTTCTGCTAAATGGGAAACATTCGATCATCATCCCGTGACGCCATTGAGCTCGACTACTGCGAAAAATAACGCGATCCCGCCCAGGTTTAATTGGGAATTCTTTGATTGAGAAAGTTCACATTTTGTGAAACTTTTTCTTTCTTTTATCTTGTATGCTTATATAATTCTTGTGTGGAAGTGTTGGTTTTTTTTCAGGCTTCTTCTTCTTCTTCGTCACCATCATTATGATTCTTTTGATGTACTTATAGATTTTTGTGTGGCGTTTGTTTATCGTTCTCGAAAATAAACAGAGACGCTACAGAGAAATGATTATGAAAAAACCTGTGATTCATGTGTGTTTTCTTTTCTTCTTGCATCTTCCTTGGAATTTTATTTGGTGTTTGTTACTTTTGTTGCAAGGGACTGAAACCTTCTAGATGGAGGAGAAGGTCTATTTCTCTCTCTGTCGGTTTTTTTTTTTTTGTTCAACTTTGAAAGATTCAAAAAAGTTGACAATGAGTGGGTCTTCTAAGTCCTATTATCATTTCAGGCTAAAAAAAAGTTAAAACCTTTCTTTTCTCATCTTTTGTCAATGAGACAATTTTTTCCTTTCTTTTTTCTTTTTGTCAAAATGAGGCAAAATTATACATATCTAAGGTGGACCATCGTTTGTTCACAAAAATGTGGAAAAAAGAGTTGAAAAATAGAGAATTTCATATAGAGCCAAATATTGTTTTGTTAAGTTGTGTTAAGATGAGAACTCTTGGGATCGACTTGCCTCTCGTCTACCAAAATTGTGGGCTTCTGCTGAATTGCTTTGGACCATGGTTATGCATCTTCTGACATTTAGCCTAAATGGACATAACTATAGTAAATCAACGCACAAGATTTCGAATATTCCATTAAATATTTTATTTTGTAAAGGTTGAAAATTGATTGACATTTTCGTAGCAAAAACTTAAACGATAACACAACAATTTACAATGCAAATCGTGGATAATCATTAGAAAACTTATATGATCAAAATGATGTACAATGTAGACAAAAAAAATACTGAGTTCTGTAAATTTTCATAATACATTAAGCAAATTTAAAACTAATGTATCACTTATCTATTTCTTAGATATATTTATTGTTTTTCTAACTATTTCATATCACTTATTTTTCTTTAAATTTTCATTACTATTTTGTTACTAATCAACCCATCAATAGAATCCACCAAAAATCAATTAATAAATAATTTTTAGATTAAGTCAATTATATCTCGCCATCACATGATAATATAATCATTTGGGAAAATAATCATACAAATAGTTGACGTAAAGTACAGATTCACTCTCGTGATTAAATTAATAAAAAGAGGCGCATATATACCAACAATCATATCCAAATTATCACTTATTTCATGCAAGTAAACATAATTATTAACAATTCATTATGATAGATTGCATATAATCAATGTAAAAAGATGAAAAATTATGAGATTAGTTATGAAAGTACAACTATTACGTATCACGGATGATACATTAATTAGTGAATCAGAAAACCATATTTATACATTACAATAATCAAGAATAACTCAAACTTGGTGACCGCCTCTAAGGAGAATCATAATGGGACCAAGTAATGGCAAGAAATGATATCATACATTACCCTAAGAGATTAAATTTAAGTGGTTGTGGTGTCTCCACGAGAGAATCGACCAACTCGAGGGTTGTGCTGTGGAGTGTGGACCAAAGATATAATCATCAAACGAAATCACACAAACATACTAAAAAAAATCGGTAGGAGCTAAAATAAATGGTCGACTGTCGGTAGAAGAGGACAGAACAAGTAAGTAGTTAGAAGCAATTATCAAAGAAGCATCGCAATCAATAGTGAAGTCTTTTCTTTATTACATTTATGTATGTATCTACTAGATCAGATTTGGGACTAATCTTGATACAATCATCACGTGAATACCGCAATATCAAAGAGTGTGTGTGTGGCCAATAAGAATTGACAAACAAAACGAAACAACTAGACTATAAGTATTTTAATTCACTACAATGTTCTTAAACCAAAGAGTGGGGTTTTTGTTTGTTTTAAGATATGTAAATACATTACATATGCATCTCCTCACATGAACTGGGGTATCAAAAGCTTGTCCGCAGCCTTTTTCTTGAATAAATTGAAAAAAAAGAATCACAAAATTAAATATTGTTTTATTAAATGATATATCGTCAAAATAACTACCTTAATTAAAAATAAACTTTCGATTTGTTTGGAGAAGTTGTCGTATAATAATGGATGTTGACATTATTGAAAAACCTACCATCACTAAATGGAGATTAAGAAAATGAATTTGGCCCTATTTTTCTACGAGGCAAAAGTGAAAAGCATTGTTGAATAGACAGACAATTCTGCCAATGAAAATGGGAATGGGAATATTTGTTTGGAATAATAAACAGTGGACAGTATGAAATTTTATTTAGGAAAAGAGAGTTTGATCAATATGGATAAAATGTCATAAAATACAAAAGAATGCTATATTAAAAATCCAAATTCAACTATATGATGAAGTAGACTTCCATCGACGAATCTTTGTGTGTATTTTGATTTATAGGATAATTCATCAAAATAAATATGCTTTTTGTGGAATGCTATTTGGAAATGGTTTTCAATTAATAATCAAAATTAAATGATTTTTCTTAATATGATTCTTCTCATATTCAATGGCCGTCTTCGAAAGCCATGAAATATTATTGAAAAATATATCTATTATAGAAATGTTTACAGACTTATCCTTGTGATTCAGTTTAGTCTGTTATAAATATTTATAAAATAACAGAAACACCTTTTTGTCATACTTTTTGAATACTAGGAGGATTTAAACACATTCTTTAATAACTTAGATTCTTAATTATAAATTTAGAGACTTAGAGTACCTATGTTAGTTATCTATCAAGTCTACACAACAATGGTTATGGAACACAACTAAGTCTATAAAAATAAATAAACTCTGAAACCACCCCCACCATTGGTGAAGAAGCCAGTGGGCTTCCGAATTTTTTAATAAATATCATACAGGTGGAATTAAATCCAAATCTGGAACTGGAAGATAATAATTTGTTTTTGTGTTGTTATTATATATTATATTTCAACTGCATGCAGCAGGAATAGTAGTAGTCAGATTCAGATTGGTAATTAAAGCAAATAATGACGACAAATGTCAGTGAAGTTATATGGCTTCTGTTCTTGTGGTAGTTCTTAGACAGAGTATTGAATGCAAAGATAGTAACGTAAAAGGTTGCTAAAACCAACCTAACCTCTTGGTTAAGTCATCAATATTAGACATTGACTAAGTATCAATAAGTAACAGATTCAAAGCCACAAAGATGTATAAATCTGTCTCTTTAACGAAAAATATCAATGCGGTAAAGCAAAAACTGTCATGAATAAAGATGACTCCAAGTCACACTATTGGAAATAACCACATTTGAGAGTTAAAAAACCATCTAAATAAAATGTTTTAGTCCCAATCTGATGATTAGAATGGTAGATAACAATGAAACAACGTATTCATCAAGTCAAAAAGTAAATTATAGAAGAAGTAATGTAGGGTTTATTGATGCTGTGATCGCTAAAGAACATAGCAAGAAAAAAAGACTATCTGTCACACCAAGGAACGTCCGGTGGTCTTTCGATAGAAGGAAGTTCTGTTTTTGTAAAGCCTAGAACCTCCTCCTCTCCATAAATAACGTCCGGTAGTCATCAATTGGTCTTCGAGATTCCTCACACTCTAGGCATTTCAAAGCCCAATATACATCAGGCAAAGGCTCCTTCGTCAAAATCATATCGATTGTTTGCCTATGAGATTGCTTCACACCGTGTAAAAACTGCGTAAGGCACTTCTCTTGTTCGTATTTTTCCAAAGCTTCCTTAGCGCCTCCACAATTACACACCATAGGAGGTTTATAATACTTTAACTCGTTCCACAATGTAATGAACCTTGTGAAATCCATATCTTGATATCCATATCTTGCTGCTTGAAGTTCCATAACTGTGTCTTGATCTGATAAATTCTAAAGCATGTGGTACCTATCTTTAAGCGCTGACCACATTGCTTGAGCAGTGTTATGGTAGATTATACTCTTTCTGATATCGTCAGATACAGAACTCGTAATCCACGACATCACCATGCTATTACAACAAGACCACATAGCAGATGTTTGATTATTGGCAGGTGGTTTTGGAAGCGTTCCATCAACAAAACCAATCTTGTTCTTGACTCTTAAAAATAATGTCATTAGAGGGAGCCAAATATGGTAATTAGAACTAGTAAGAACCTCGTCTCCTACAAGGCTTTGACCGGGCTGATCAGCATCGTATAACAAGAACGGATTACTTCTAACAGATTGGTTCTGATTGGTATTGGCATCTCCAAGAACCATGATTATAGATAGCTGAAAGATAAATATCGAAAACCCAAATTAAATCCAACTTACTATACTTGGAGATATTAGATACAGTTCAATATGAAACTAACAGTTGTATCGTCCTCAAATTCAAAAACTAACATTGAGAAGTTCAAAGAATTATGTGTCACGGAAACCAAAATCGATAAATTCCACAAAGAAACCTAAATCAAAGACAAGCCAAATTGACAACAACAATCGAAAGTTGACGCAAAAAAGAACCTAAGAAGCGCAACGTCTGAGAAAGATTATCGATGATCATACCTTGTTTCTGGAACCCAACGGCGAAGATTTGTTTGAAGACAGAAAGTGGTAACCGACGCAATGAGAACCTAAAATTAGGTTTTATAAGCGGGAAGGAGACTTGGGAAAAAAGAAATCAAGAAGTGGGCTTTAAAATGGGCCAAGGCCTATAAATTCTTGCGTTTAGTTTGGTAACCACCCGAGATTACAGAGAGGGTTTAGCGGACAAATTTATCCTTATTAGTACAATAGTACTACTGAATAATACTACAATAGCAAGTTGAGAAAGAGTTTAATGTTGTACTTTTGATTGAATCTGTAGTACACAACGTAATTCAAGTTCCCAAGTAGATATTCTTGTTTCACTTCTTTGAATTCGAGGTAGATCTCGATCTCAACATTTTACTATTTTCAAAATGTTGATTAATTTTTCGACTTTTGTTTTCTTTAAAGACCGTGTTATATTATATAGGTAGTGGAAAAATTGAATTTCATAATCACATTTTTTGGAGATACATTTAACAAATATGATTCTATTCTTTGATCTTGAATATGACTATTTTACTCTACTAACAAATCGAATTTTGAAATGAAAAATTACATCTACCGATAAGAAATATTTACTCAACCAGATGAGTTCATGTCGCTGTTTACATATGTAAGTTTCAATCAAAATTTTATAAACATATGACAAGATTCACAATGGATGTATATATAAGTTCAACTGTTCAAGAATGACTTATTTTGTTATTTTTTTTGGGACATTTAGGATCAAAGCTCTAACTAATACGTACGACATTACGAAGTAACCCAACGAATAATTGGTTATTTTTTTATATGTAAGAATTCGAAATTCAGCATCTCGAAAACCAAGAAACTTAACATGTATTCAAAAAATGTAAGCGTAATTGTTTGACGTAATTTAAATGTTTTCGTGCCGAAATTAGAGGTAGTTGAAACGTTTGACATGGCTAAAAAGATAGATATGAAGACTTTAATAGTGTACCATGGACCGTAGACCATGGACCATGGTGCGTGACGCTATTAACAGCTATATAAAGTTAGAACTTGCAAAAAAAAAAAAAGTTAGCACTTGCAATGTTCGTTGTCACTCAATCAATATCATTGCTATTATATAATTTATATATTATATTTTAGGAGAATGAGATGGAATAGCAATCAATTTTATAGAAATGAGAAATTAAAAAATTTGCAATGTGTAACAAGAAACAAATTTTCTTATGATATTCGATTAATTTCTATAATTATTAATTTATTAATATATGAATTGATTTTAAAAAAATAATTTGGAGAGATACGTGGTTACAATATATTGATGTATCGAAGTATAGGTTAAGTATAGGTTTAAAACTAGCAATGGAGAGATACGTTTTTTTTTTTTCTTTTTTTTTTTTTTTTTTTTTTGCTTTCATCGTTGTGTTTGAAGACTAGTACATACATTAACCCTTTACATTTGACGATGTCAAACGTTATTTTCTTGACGTCCATAAGGAAGAGTCAAATGCATGAGTATTGGGTTGGGTTGCATGCACACCGTACATGATACGTCCTTTGAAATATTTTGTTAGATATGATTATAAATTCTAAGTTGATAAATAAAACGAAGAGTCAATAAATTAGTGACAAGACCCTTTAACTTGATATGTCTTATCTGAATAATGATAATAGTTAGAAACACATTTAATAATCTTTCTGTACAAAATATCAAACAAAGTCAAAACTGCATCTTAGACTTCAGCTCTTGGTTGACAAATAACATGGAGTATAATGTAAGACTGTCCATGAAGCTTTTTTTTTTTTGGGCTAACAAGGAATCTGTCTCTCCAAATGAATCAAGAATCCTTACATATTAACACCAATAATAAATTGGTAAATTTTAACTGTACAAAAACGCAAATATATCAATATTCGGCTTTTGGTCATTTCGATAGGACGATAATGAGTTTGCATTAAAAGTGACTATTGAGGCTAACCAAAAGACCAAAGTGAGCCATGGAACGAAGAGCAAAAAGCCTCTTTCTTCATTCTGATGTCTTGTCTCCTTCAAGCCCACCAATCTCTATCTATGATTTTTTTTATTTGATAAATTATATCAGTTGATTCGATGAACTCTGATAGAAATACACCAAAATGTTTTAGATTAGACTTTTCCCCAGAAAAACTACTATCCTATTTATCATGAGTTTGAAATGATTTCCAACTAATATCAAAGATAACCAAAAATCGTTTGTTATTAACTATCAGATAAATTGCTTGGAAAGACTTAAACTCATATTTCCCACACAAATTTATTTTTTGTTTTTAGGATGGCTCGAATTTGGATTAGTTCCTTCCAACTTTTTCTCAATTCTCAACCGCCATTTAACCACATATGTGTGGGTTCATTCTATGATTTGACTTCAATAATTTGAGAAATCTAATACTATAAGCTCTTTCTAATAGGCACTACATTATTATATGATTGTTACATAAGTAGGGATCAACCTCGGTGAATCTTATTCGTTTATACCAATATTAATATTCATGTTATCTGTAAATGGAGCGATGATATACGACGGCACGTGCGTAATCCGAGAATGTGTATATTCTATACATTTATGGTTCTGTTTTCGATTCGAATACTACGTAGTATACAATTAACATCTACATATACATGTTGTGATCTACGAGAAAATTATATGTCTAAATGCCAATAAGCTAATCCATCAACACAAAGGCCAACTTTTGAGTGTAATTAACTACTTATATTTCTATTAATAAACTTTGTATCATTGATAATTTCGGAAACCAAAATGATACATTTTTATTAGGATTATATTTCTATTTCAACTAGCACCCGTATTTTCAGTAATACCTCTTCATATAGAGCAAAAGCCTCAACACTAGATCTAATTAAGCCAATTTGCATCAAATGCCCTCTAACCAATAAATCGCCAAATAAATTTCAACCCCAAAATAGCAAATAATGATTCAAAACCCCAAGTATATATACTGCTCAACCATGATTTTAGGATCTATTGAGACTCTTTTTCTTTCTTTCTCAAAACTATGAAAATAATGTATCTAGACTTTACTTCTTTCATCATCAAGGATTTACAAGTTTGTTCAATATTGCTCAAAAGTGTCAAGTATCGAGAATTGTGATCGATTATAATCACTTATTGGTGAGCTCACTGTATACTCATTTGACTTCCTAATTTTTCAATAGGCGTTTTCGTGTGTACATTTTGAGTTAATTTGTGTAATGTGGCTAATCGATTGTTTTTCTTGACATCATCACGTTTTTCAGCTCATTTGAATCCGTATGTTTTACGGGTTACGTTCTTTTTTCTTAGAATAAATTGTTTACATCGACAGCAACTACATGCTGACCAGACCTTGTATATTATCTAAGTATTGTTTGTTCAGGATCAGATGTGGTGCCAAGATTTATTTTGTCTGACAAAAAAGTTGGATGTTGTAAAATTGAAATAATTGCTTGTTGGATGAAGAGGCATGCATACACAATAATTGACGATATTTCTGTTAACAAATAGAAAAGTATTCAGTTGCATAATATTTTTTTTTTCTTTTTTTTTCATACTCATAACTTGTATACCAGTATTGCGCGCTTCGACCATCTATGTCTAAGGCATTTTGTTACTTATTTATTGGTTTTATTTTCATCCAAAGACTAAAAAAGTTTACATTGATAGAAAATCTCATAGATCATCAGGATTTAGGAATTATTTTCTAAGCCATGCTATTTTCAGTTTCACATGTGTTACGAATAACTTTTATTAGATCATTCATTTATTGAATTACTATATATTAGTTAAATATGGTTAATTGTATAAGTTTTCGATAGATTGGGGTAAATAAATCTACATTTTAGTTATATATACAGTTAAATGCAGTTGTGAAACATTTTTCCACACATAAATTAGAGTATTCGTGTACGATTTTACACACAACTTTTGCTCCTGAAATATTGGGTTTTCTCTTAGTCGATTAGCTTTTCATGTAACTTGTGCCATTCTCTAAAAAATCTCGTCGTCGCTTCCATTGTCCCAAAACTGATATAGCCTTCAGTGTTTGGCCTGGCCTTTTGAGGCCGCTCTATAGTCAAATAGTATATATTATAATGATTCTTAATTAGTCAAATGGTTACCTCGCTTTGTTAATAATTACTATATTAGATGTGTTTCATAATCTCCGTCGAGGAGACAGAATCTCCTGAATTTGGCTGATATAAGGTACAAATGCATGTGACTACATTGATACTTTAGTTTACTACATATATATGATACTTAATATTATCTGCAGTTTTTATCTCATCAACTTCAATTATTGCTGCCTCATTACATACATTAGAAGTTATAATATATGTACTCTAAAATTATATATACTCTTATTCAGTTAACGAGGCGAAGTATATTAAATCCAAGACAAAATGAAAAGAGAAGCTAAAATCCTAAAAGTATGTGTTCTTACTACAAATGCACGATTAACTGACGTTCCAGTTTCTCAAAATATTAGAAAAAATCCGACTTAACTTGAACAATTCGATATATAACCTAATTCTTACTACAAATATCCTTTTAGGTGGAGCATCAAACATGTAAATGCATTTTTACTTATTTCGACGGAATAGAGCTTTCGTTGAACCATTCATACATGGAGTGATCGAGCTATTGTTTGGACCGTATTAACGGATCAACATGTATTCATGTTTTGATATCATGTTAATTTGTTATGGGGTTCCAATTCTAAATCAATTTGGCAATAAATAAATTAACTCATGTCTTTTATGTATTACTCAAATCCATTTTCATCTCTGATGTGAGACCTTTCTTCACAATATATCAAATAACTGGGTTTGAAACCTTTTTCGAAAATTACTATTAATATTATTAACTCCATAATGTTTTAGCTACAGTGCATTAATGTCAAATATTCTGTATACACGTGGAAACCTCAATAAGAATTAGCAATTTGACAGAATAAATAACAAGTAATTGGCTCTTCAATCCTAGGAAGTAATTAAGTACCCCCTATCGCTCATTAAAATTTTGGAGTTGTACGTGTTAAATTATTAAAACTCCAACATGAGTGATTCTTGGCATGTGTCTCCTAACCAAATCTTTCTCAGTTCTTGTAAGCTGCCACGTTAAGAAAAAAGGTGCTGTGTAATTCCTTGGTTAGTTTATATCTAAGAAATAGATAAATTAATACACTAATCCATAATGTAGTTCATTTCTAAGGATCATAACCCACGTTTCATTCTTGTTTAATCACTCTTTTTTTTTTTTTTAATGAATTTTAATCATCATTTGATTAGTTTATAGGGTACTGCAAACAATAATGAATATCTTAATTAGAAATGAAACTATATCACATAAGTGAATCTCCCATGAAGACAGGGATTTCGTAAGAAACAAGTACAAATAAACTAATGTATGGAAACTTTTGAAGTGCCTCATGGAGTTATTTATCCACTTTGGTTGTTTTGTAAAGACAAAATTTGTAGTGCCCTTTGAAATACTTAAAAGGGAGGATATTCCCACAACTTATATTACTAGTTTTAGTGGATACGAATCTCTATTTCGTATTTTATTAATCAAATACTTATATTATAATAGCAAACAACAAATGTATTATTAGATTAAAAAAATTGTTGTAGTTAGTCTTTTGATTTAAAACACTTGTTTTAGATTGCACATAATAAGGGGTTCAGGTCGATTATGAGTCTGTATAGGCAGGCTACATCGACTATACCGGTATCTTAATTCTTAATCAACGATCTGGTAGCTGATGTACAATATGTTACCGGTTTGGCGGTTTCTAACGTTTGTATCGGTCTTTTTATGAGGCAACATATGTTCTTAGATTTTTTAAGTTATTATTTCTCATGTGTTTTTTGTGTTTTTTTGTTCAAAATTGGAACTATGAAATTTGGTATTAGTCCTTTTATGAGTCAAAAAAGTCTTTACTTTTTTAAAATTTTTCAAGTGTTTATAGCTTTTAGGTTGTTTTGTAGGATAACGATTAACAAACCATTTTATGATGCATAATGTGGAATTGGAGACAAGTTCATGTATCATGAGTTTAGAATTCGGTTAAAGATTTCTCATTGTTCTGTGTTAACCTAAAGTTTGGACACATGATATCACTTGAATCATTTGTCATTTGGTGATGGAGTGAAACCAGCGGACCAATGGTTTGACAAATTTTTTATTCTTGTTTTTAATGTCTAAAAAAAGTTATGGCTTTATATCCGTATATCCTTTGGAACAATATACCATCTCCAGAACATTTTATATAGTCTCTTCTCAAATGTCATTCGAACTAACAACTTCTAGAATTATAACAGTTTGACAATTATATATGCCAATATTAGTGAAGACATGTTAGTTTGGCGAATAGCTTAAACATGTGCAAAAAAATAATTAATGTTAAATATATATTTGCCTAAAGTTATTATATGTAACGATAAACGATATTAAAAAGATAAAAAATAGAAAATAAAATTAGCGATAAAAGATTTATTAAATAAATAAATGATATTTTTGACGTTATCCTAATGAAAATATGAAAAAACTTATTTTTGTGAGCAGCATTTGGAAAGAAGTAAGTGATTGGCTAAACTTCTGTGTGTAAATAAAGGCTTTTTCTTTTATGTTAAATGTTTTTCTATTTAAATCAGGAGTTTCCAAAGTAAAAGAAAACACAAACTAACCATGATCCCATAGTTATGGCTTTTTTAATAATCGCAAAGGTTTTATCTATTTTATTTTACCACGGAAGAAATTGATGTGTAAATGATCTATCACATAGAGGGATATACTTTGCCTCGAAGCATCACTAGAAGCTAATTAATCAAACATGTATATTTGAAATTGTCGACTATGGTTATAATACATATGTGAATTTAATTCCTTGTACACACCTTATTTGCAGTTATTTAAATATAGTTATATAATTATTTATGCATATTAAAAAAAAAAATCCCCCATTATTTTTACATTTCGTCCGCATGTGCTACTTTAGTTTGTTATATTGATTGAATTAACAAAGACACCCACAATCCCATGGTTATTGATTTTCTTCAGTAAGGTCAATGGTTAGTTTATTTATTTTCTCAAGATTTATTCTGCGTCCAAAAAAATCGTTACACTAAACAAAACATACAATGTAACTGAATTCTGTCGAATAAAGAAAGGTTTAAGCGATTTGAGCAAAATTTGACCTTATGAATTTAAAAACCTTGAATACAACGACGAATCTCTAGATTGTGTTATCATTACACTACAAAATTTACATTAATCCTCCAACGAATCTCTTCTCAATAAAAGAAAAAAGTTATCAACTAATTCAAAACAAAGTCAATTTGTTTTTGTTAAAGACCTCCTCATGACTCATTCCTCCCTACTTATCAACCATCCCAGCCTCCATATCCTCCTTGGCGTCGTCGTCACTACTGCCACAATCCACCGCCGTTGTGAGCACCTTAGCCCTTTCCGCCTCAAGTTCCCAATCGGTCCTACACGTCGCCGCCATCATACCAATCACACACGTGATCTGCGCCGCAAGCATCCCAAGCCAAAGTCCCTTAAATCCAAACCCAAACCAAAACGCCAAAACTGCTCCAACCGGAATGCCAACCGCGTAAAACGCCACTCCATTAATATTAGCTCCGATCTTCGGCCTCGCGGAGCCTCTGAGAACACCGCATCCCGTAGTTTGCGGGCAGTTCCCGAGCTCACATAGACCAACGATTGGCAGAGCCATGGCAGTCAACTTCATGATTTCTTTGTCATCAGTGAAAAACATCGCCCATGTGTTTCTAACCGAGACAGTAAACGCGAAAGCCGTAAACCCTAGGGCGATGCTGAGACCAAGTCCAACAATGGCTGCTCTTCTCGCTCTTTTTGGCTGGTTAGAACCAAGCTCGTTTCCGACCCGGGTGGAGACTCCTAAACTCAAGGAATGAGGGAAAATGTACACAAGAGAAGTGATTTGGATGAGAATTCCCATTGAAGCAACACTTGCTTTAGGGTCTAAGAGAAACCCACAAAGCAAAATCATAATCTCATAGCACCACCACTCAAGACAAACCGATATACAACTTGGTATCGCAAGACAGAGTAGTTTCTTCCATTCTCTCACACTATCTTCACATGTCTCCTCTGTTATCTTCTCGTCCTCATTAACACTTAGCTTGTCTTCGAAGAAACAGATGTAGAGAAAGAGGAAAGCGACAAGGTTGAAATTAGACACAACACCACTCAAAGCGATTCCTTTAATCCCCAAACCGAGGTAACTTACAAGGAAGAACGTGATTGGCAAGTGAAGAAAACTCGCGATCACTGTACAGATTGATAAAGGAAGAGTCTTTGACTGAGTCCGAAGATAAACTCTTAATGGGTGTAAGAAAGATTGAGCGACAAGATCTGGAACAGAGTAAAGCAAAAAGATGTGCGCTTCGGACGCGAGCTTCTTGTCCTGTTTCAAGATTAGAAGAATCTTCTCCATATTCATCCAAAGAAGTGTAACAGGGAGAGAAGTGACGAGAAGGAGGATGATTCCTCTCTTGACACTCGCGCAGACGTAGTTATAGCGTCTGGCTCCAAAGGCTTGTGAACAGATAGACTCAACGCCCATGGTTAAACCGGAGAAAAGAGAGTATCCGGTGATGTTTGCAAATGCGGCGGCGAGGGAGCCACCGGCGAGAGTGGCGTCACCGAGACCACCGAGGAAAGACAGAGAGACGAAGGAGCGAACGTAGAGGAAGAGACCAGTGAGGACCAATGGGTAAGAGATTTTGCAGATTGAGATTGCTTCATTTAGGAAAACAGAGAGAACAGAGGAGTGATTTTTCAGATGAGAGGTTTTTTGGAGTAAAGGTAATGTAACTTCGTCTCTGACACGATTTGATTGACTCATTCTTTTTGTTTTTGTCAATATCTGTGTGACAGAGGAAGAGGGAGAGAGAGAGAAGAAGAAGATTTGTAGGTGTGAAGAAGATTGGTTGAAGCATTTGGCTTTATATAGAGAAAGTAGTGAGTGGGTTTTATTGTTTTAACATATTATTTTTTTCGTTGCACTGGATTTTAATATTATTATTTTCAATTTGGTCATATGTATTTTATTTTCAAGTCAAATGGTTACACGCTTATTACATTCAAATTTGTATGTTCTTGTTGTTTAACTAGAGTTAAATCCATATACACGGTTTCTACTCAATCTGAAGATGTATTAGTGATGCATTGACACATAGTATCATTAGTATTAGTATAAATAGACTATCACCTCAAAATCATGATTTCAAAAAATGTTTATTATTTTCTTCTTTTGTCAAATGTTTTTTTTTTCTTGTCAATATATACAGTTTATAATGTGAATCAAAATCTATATGACAAAAATTAGAATAATAATATATTTTGTCTAAATCATGTATGTTGATTATACGCATGTTATATACTTATATCATGTATCACTATACTGATTCAAACTGGAAAAAACGGTGTGTACGGATTTAACTATAGCTAATTACAGTTAACTACGTGTGTATAATTTCTAATGGAATAGAATACATGCATATAGATTCATTTAAACGATGACAACCAGCTCTGGTTTGAGAAATTTAAACCTTACATTAAACGTGATCCTCATAAATCAAAATGGGGAAAAAAGAATGAGGAAAGATTAGTAAACCAAGCATAATTTACTAGCACTTGATCCAATTTTTGACTAATTAGATTGTTATATTATTCCCTTGCTGAAAAACCCTGAGAGCTGGGATAATTTACGTTAAGAGGAGGACCTTGAAATTGGTAATTTACGTTCACACACTTAAAGGAGATATTGCCATATGATAGACGAGGCCCAACTCAAACATTCAAGTACACAAAATATAACTTTTCATCATCACTATATTCTTTAATCAAATAAGATATGATTAGAGTTTTAAATTAACTGACACGGAACGTAATAGCAAAACTGAAACAAGGGACGGGTCAAATATATTCTCATGATAAACATGCCACTAACAAAGTACTTGGCCAGTGGGTTTTGAACCTATTTCAAATAGAAACTTCTCTTTTTTTCCCTGTTTTTTTAAAAAACATCATTTTCTGTTTATAACTTTTCAAAGTCGAAGTTTACACACGGTGTGCCCCACGCGTTGAATTAGACTTTTTAAAAAAATCCCAAAGTGGAGTTTGGGGATTAATGACAGCTCAAAAAAGTAAGCATATTAGATTTTAAAAAGTGCAATATATCATATATCTTTGTAAACAAAATGAAATTGTTTATCGTTACTCACACGATTATGTTCTCGAAATTAAATTTGGATTAGAATATTTGTAACCTAATTGTATACCAATTGTCACAAGAATATGGTCTCAATCTTTTATTTATCTCACAAGAATATGGTCTCAATCTATTATTATAGAGATTCAGTCTTTTGTATCGTACTTATTTAATGTTTTCTATTAATTACGAATGTTTAGGGTCATATTTTTTTATTTAGGCAAAAAAAGAAAAATCTAAACGGTATAATGAAAGCTGTAATCAGCAAAAAGATGGAAGTTCGTTAATATGCAAACTATGAAGTGGAATTGGCTGGTCGGACGTTGACCAGACATGTTCGAGCAAAATAGTGTTCAACACTGAAGAACAAAAAATAAACTCGTTTTGGGACCAAAGAAAACTATATATGTTCCTACATTTTTTTTGGGTCAACAACTATACTTCGCTAAAATTTCTATACATAAACTAACACAAGAACTAACTGTTACAAATTTTATTCATTTTGAATGCTATTTAATGATGTTTCTACTGTATAATACATTCAAGTTTAAATTATTTCTTTTTGATATTAATCGACAAAACCTCTATTGAAATTTTGTTTTAAAAAAAAACAAAGGTAAATGATATAAACATAATTTAAGAAAAAAATTCTGGTAATATCTTTGATTTTTGTATACAAGTATCTATACATTGCGAAATTGATCATCAGCACCGTGCGTAAACAATCAGAATGGTTAACTCCTCATGAAGCAAGGTACATTAAATTACCATTATGTGATTGTTTATTTTTTAAGTAAGCCATTAATTCCTTAACTAGTGCGTGAAAGAGTGAGAAAGTTACAGAATATATTGAGTCTAATTCATTGTATTAATATTTCAGTTCATTGAATTGAATTTGTACCTTGCATAACACATTGAAGAAAAGGGACTTAACGTATGCCCATACACATTCTCATTTTCCTATTTGAATTCTCTTTTCTAGTTGTGATGTTTTGCAAATCTACTTTGTCCTTACCTGAACAGATTTTTTTTCTTTTGTTACAAATATAAGTTTGATGACAAAGACTTTACATCGGTCTCTCGTGTTTATATTGGTTCATTTGTAAATTGTAATGATACCTTTCAGGTTTACTAGTTTTGCTAAATTCTTACATGGCCCATCATTTTTAGTCGAATAAATTATCATTTAGAGACGTATACACTTTTAATCCAATTATATGTGAACACTTCAAAAAAAAATTGACACGTTATTTTACAAGTTGGATTTTACTTTGGATTATCAGTGATCTTTTAAACTAATGTGTAGTCGGAAAAAAAACTCATATATATCACAACAAACAATAATACCGTTTACTGACATCTATATTCTAATCGATAGAAACTAAAGTATAATAAAAAATATATATACGTATTTTAACCTTTAGATACTCATATCATACTTTTGGAATTGAAAAGGGAGGTGGTCATGTTTATCTTGTCGACGATTGCAACTCGTCGTGCAAAATTTTCTGCCGTACCATTTTGTCCTATATAATTGTTTTCTCTTGTAGTTACTACGGGACTATACGGCTGTCCATATGTTGACAAAAGAATATTAATACAAGCATGAATTAATACATTTATTTGTCTATTTCTGCTGTTTTTATGATGTTTTTCTTAAAGTGGATTGAGTCAAATATTTAAAACGCCTTTCGGTAGATCTCATCTCATTCTGGATGTTTTGTAATGAAGAACCTTACTCCTTATAACACGTGTTGCTCTGATCATGATGATAAATCTAGTAGTAAAACGTATTGGTTACTTTGTGCTCTAGGTTAAATTATAGATTTTACTATGTCCAAATTCAATATTTAAACAGTGTGTAGGATTATTTAAAGTTGAAAGATGAAGGATAATATCGATTCCTTTCACTTATAACATTTCTTCATTTGGTTGAAAACGAATCATCAACATTTGACTTTTAGTAAAACGACAAAGATTTTAGTAAAAACGAATATTATAGTTTGATAACATTTCAATATCTAAATGTAAAACAAGAAAGAATTTCAATAGTAACACGTACGAGATGATGTGTCAATGAATATCAACTAAATTCATTGGATTCTAAGAGATAAATTCGTAACCAACTTCTCGTTTCCCTTTTTCCATCTTATCATTTTCTTACTCAATCTATCTTTCCAGCAAAGACAATATTTAATGAAATATTATTAGTTGTAAACTTTGTGATCTATGAGTCTATGACAAGTGATATACTCTTTTGCTTCCTTTTTCCGAAGATAATCACAATAATAGATTCCTACTATTTTGTTATACATAAAGAATATTAAAAAGAGACAAAACAAAAGTTTGTCTTTAATCTTTTTAGCCGTAATTAGGTTGTGAAAGTCAAAAGAAATGAAGCGACTTGTTGGGTGAAAAGCAACAACAAGCGGAGTTGAAGCCAAATGGGATTCATCATCATTTTACGGCTTACACATCCAACGGTCCATGTTTAATTGGGACCGTCACACTCCTTGTTTTAATATTCCATATTAATTCTTTATTTTACTTTATCATATACTCTATTCAATCTAAGTAAGTCGACAAATTATTCAATTCCAATTTGAAGCAGAGAAACATACAGTGAAAGCCCTTTCAAATTCAATTTGACTTGCAAAGCTATATCATTCTTTTATTAGACATTTTGTAGTATTTATGGACGATTTGTTGACGTTAACCTTGCATGTTTCATGAACACTATTAAACTTGTTGGGAAGAAACAAAGCTTAAGAGTTAATGTCTCAATCAAAACAATCAAGTCAAGATCCATTGAAGATAGAATTAGTACGTTAAGATTACGTTCAGTGCTTGAATTTTGTTAGTGTGATCGATAAGATAATGTGTGTGGGAGTTACGTTTCTAGACTCTCATGTCTCAACAATTGAGACACACTCTTTTTCTTTACTTCTTCTAGTAGTTTTAGCCTAATAAGTTAACCACACTTTTACTACACCTATCCTTTATAGTAATGTTTCTGCCTAACTTCCTCATTTTTTGTTACCCATCACATAAAATAGTACTAAGATAATACATTTTTTTTTCAAAAAGTATTACTACCATATTGGTTCCTAGCTAGGTGCATTATCTAACCACTGACAATTGCCATGAATTTGATGTTACTTACTATGGTTTTGTCCGTTCGTTTAACCTTGAATTAAAGCACGTGAAACTGGTGTTTTAGGCATCCAACGTATAAAACTTTTGGAGCATCATTTTAAGTGAAAACGTCAATAGTATAGTTGTTGAGGAAGAGAGAAAGCGTATACATAATAAGCTTCTAGGTTAGCTCAAATCCTTCAATGACAATAATATGAGTTTTTATTTTATAGATGTGTTTGTTAATGGGCTTAATTTTTTTGTTTTGCTCTAGGCAACAAAACATTACGGCTCCACAACATCTCTGAATGGTGACACTGCATAAATATCTAATGACATAAATCGCATAATGAAAATACTTGCAGAATGAAAAATCTCATAATGAAATAAACAACTATATACTTATTTATTTGCATAATGAATTTTTATATGAATTTTTTAGGCGAAAACGCAAATCATACGTTTTTACATTTTAGTAAATATTATGCAATTTTTTTTGGTTAGTAAGATTCTTGCATAATCTCATTAGAAAATGTTATTCCACCATTATGAGTGTTACTATTCGGAACCATTAACAGAAAAAAAAAAACAGAAAAATGAAAACCCAAATGCAAACAAAAGAAAAGTGCTACTTTTGTGTTTAGTATTTTACACTTTGCAAAAGAATTTTATAGACAAAAAAGTTCTATACAATATTACGAAGTTGAAAAAAAGTGGAAGCGCAAAAAGGCGAATGTAATTGAAATGGAAAATTTAGGGTTGACAAGTTGACACAATTCAGACCTACATTATAAAGGATTTCATGGCTAACATAAAACTTCTGATCTTGTCGACCATCTTTAGCACTATTTTCATGTTAAAACATAAGCTGCGCTCGTAAACATCTAAAGTCGGATATTGTAATCCAAACTAAAAAGCAATCTTTTAACCAATACTACGACAAGCGATTTCGAATGGAGTCATAATAAAGTTTACAAAACACTTAACAAAGACCCAAAATAACACACTAAATACTACATGACATAGCAAAAGACTTCAGTTTCGGATACAACTACTTTGAGAGACATCTTTTGTTTGTGAATCCAACACAATCATCTGTCTGCATCTCCAATCATTCCTCTGCTGGCGGCGAACGAGAGGGGCTGCTTCAGTTTCAAAACCACAAAAAAAAACTGGAAGTAAGATGATGATATTGATACCATTCAAATGTGATCTAAAGATAGCTTGGGATGTGGTACCTCTCGCGTATCGGGCTGTCTGCTCCATCGTATCCTCTTCCAGCTTCTACTTCCATTATTTGCCCAGGGCTCTCAACTTGACCATTCTCAGGGCTTGACTTCGACCTTGACCTTGACCTCTCCCTCCTCTTCTCATATGGAGGAGGACTCCTGCTTTCCCTTCTCTTCTCATATGGCGGAGGACTCCTGCTTTCCCTCCTCTTCTCATATGGAGGAGGACTCCTGCTTTCACCACGTCCTTTTCTTGGGCTTCGGTTCCTTACAGCTCCATTCTCTGGGCTAGCCACTCTCTCCCTCCTACGGTCATCCCTCTTGTAATCTGGGCTAAGCCTGGCTCTCTTGTAAGGGCTGGGGCTGCGTCTTCCACGACCATAATCAGGACTAGTCCTTTCCCTTTTGTGAGCTACTGGACTAGCACCTCGGCCATAGTCAGGACTTCCCCTTTCTCTTCTGTAAGGACTTGGTGATCGCCTTCTCCTATCAGGTGACCTATCACGCCGTCTTTCAGGACTGTATCCATTTCCTCTTGAATCATCATCTTTCACTGCATACTCCACTGAGATCACCTTATCCATCAGCTTACTGTAACAACAACAACAACAAAAAAAGGTCAATGGGAGCTGAAGGAAAACATTTGGGACAAATGAGAGTGTAAAGATGGACAGAAAGAAACCTGGAATTTGTAGCATCCAGTGCTCTGGTAGCATCTTCTTGTGCCTCATATTGGATGAATGCAAAATTCCTTCTGATTCTAACATTAACAATTTTACCATACGGCTCAAAGTGCCTCTCCAAGTCCCGAGTCCTAGTGTTTTGTGCATCGAAGTTGATCACAAACAGAGTCTTGGAAGGTCTCAAGCCAGAAGATGATCTCCTCGAACCACCTGATCTTCCAGCACCTCCACGGTCATTCTATACCCAGTATTAGAATTTGCATTCCATCACTAAATCCGTCCTGATAATAACTTTTAAAATGATATTCAAGATTCTACCTTTGTCCACTCAACACGGAGTCTGCGTCCTGTGCGACCATATTCAAAGCGATCAAGCGCTCGAATTGCATCTTCAGCATCCCTTTCATCTTCCATATAGACAAAAGCAAACCCTGGGGAGAGAACCAAAAGGGAAAGTCAGAACATGAGAACAATCTTATCAAGTAAACCAAGAAAAAGAACCTCCTCCAAGAGGAATTCTAATATGAAGACTCTCCCTTCCACGGCAGTATCAAAACAGCCTTTACTACTTACTGTGACAAATAAGTTTTGAACCTAAAATCTCTACAAACTATAAGTAGTTTTACAGACCTTGCATTATGGAATTAATATGTCAAAGAAGAAGAACTGAAAATGAGGAGGAGATGAGACGGAATTGTGAACAGAAACGTGGTGGCGCAAACTCCATTTGATTTGCTGCCTCTGCTGTGAGAGGTTGGTATAAGTCTACCAAAGAGGCATGTGCATCTCGAAGAGGAGAAAAGTCAAGAGGAATGAAATGCAACTAAAGTCGGGGTTATGGGAACGTAGTGCCATTGCGTGGATGAGGTTGACTCTTTTGGGCAGGAAATGGATTTTCCATATTGTCCATCAATGGGCTGTGTGGGAGAATGGGCATCCCAAGATCGAAACAAATCCTGCGCCAAAATCAAATGTTGAGTATGGCGGTTTTACCCTAAAATTACTCGATCTTTTCTCTTCTGAGGTATGCTATGAACTTCATGCGGGGTGCTTCAAGTTCCTTGGCAGATGTTGGAATCAGATGGTAGCGAACCGAGGGAATACGGAATGTGGGATGCAGAGGCTAGAGAGCACACTTTGAAAGGACAGTCCTCCAGAGAGTCTCATGGAATGAACGCACGTAAGTGGATTTTAAGAACAATGCATTTGACTGAATTTCGCTTGTTGTTCATCGGATTGGTAGTGGTTTACGAGACTTCTTTATCCATTTCAATTCAACCAAACAGAAAAACTAAGAGAAAGTATAAAGAAAAACAAGAACCAAGACTTACCAGCTTTCATATCAACCCTCTCAACCTTGCCGTACTTTCTGAAAAGCCGCTCAAGATCACTCTCACGAGCATCATACTCAAAGTTTCCGCAAAAGACAGGCTTCATGATTCCTACAAAATAGACAACAGAAACGATTTATAGCTCCTCTCAACAACCTAAGTATCAAAAGATATCCAAGAGATACTAAACAGAGCACAGATTTGACCAAAATATACAAATAAACACACTCCAGAAGAGAAGCAATAACAAAACATATAATTAAGATCATAGAACAATGAACATAACAGGAACCAAACCACAGAAAAATGTAATCATCTACACTTCCAAGTTTTCAACTTTATAACTGTAATAATCAAAATCCAATTCATCACAAATTAACAAACCAATGCAAATTTCATACTTCAAGATTTCAAATTTACAACTATATTCAAAATTCAATTCATCACAAGTCACAACCCATAACATACCACAACAGATTTTCATTAAAGTTTTCATATTTATACAAAGGAAGCCCAGAAAGTATGGATTTTTTCAAGCTATGATGAAAAAAACCTCAGATCTGGAAAAAAAAAATCAACCATATGAGAAAACAAAGCAAGAAGAAACTACAATTTCAACAGACCTAATGAAACAAGAAAAATTCAACGGAAGAAAATGAAAAAGCTATCGAATTTAAATCTGAAGAACAAGAGAAGAGAGAGACCAAAGAGAGAATCGAATTCAATATCTGAAGAACTCGATTTTGATTATACCTTAGAACAAGCAGTTGAAAAATCGTACCGGCCGTCGAGAGTCGAAACCCTAGAAACAAGCTTCTCTAGATTTTATTTGCTTTCTTCGAGGCTCTCTCTCCAGATAATGAATCTTAAACATATATTTATATTTATATATATATATATATATATATTAAAAAAAAAAATATTTTATTTTTATTTCGTTACCAACTAGAGAAGTACAAATAATTTTTTACCTAAACATTTTATGTTTACAATTGAAATTTCTGCAAAATATACATCAATTTCATATAAGACTTTGTAGTTGCCTCAACAAAATCTAGAGGAAGAAGAATCATATACATACATATTGTACTCATTTAGATTCTTTTTCCAGTTTCCTTTTTAAATATGCAACAACTTGTTTTTTTAGTTATATCATGAAAGGTTTTGATTCATCATCAGATACTGTTCATATAACTCCCATAGCAAGAACCCTATAATTGTGTCTCTTACGAAGCTCTTTAAAACCTTTTGAATCCAACCGTTCGATGTAGTACCAGTACCACCATTATATGAATCTCCTCTTCCCACCAAATCTCTAAACCGGAGATCCCCAGAGTCTGACACCAACGCGTAGATGACACCATTCATGTGTCCTTTCCCGATCACTCCCACCACTGTTTTACACCCATTCACTGCCTTACTTCTCTTCAATGACCAAGCAAGATACTGTCAAGGCAAAAAAACACATTATTTGGTCAAGTCTTATCAGCATACGGTTTTTTTGAGTGTCGCTTTGTTTCGGTTTTTATGCTTACGGTATCTCTTTCGTGTATAAGAGGCATTAGGAGTGCCGGGTATGAGAAACTTAGCCGTTCGTAAAGCTGCAAACTTCCACTGTTTTCATCGGTCTCTTGTTCCTGTTGCAATGCAAACACAAACCGAAAAGTTACAACTTATCTTATCATCTTCTTGAATTAAAGCGAAACCGAGTTAGCGAAAGAGAAACAAAACCTTAAGCTCCGCTGCGGATATACCCGATGACGATGTGATTACCCGAGTCACAGCCATCACCAGATTAAACTTCTCTCCCCATTTCAAAGAGTTCCAAGCCCTTTGGAGCTACAATGTTATAAGTTCAATGTAGATTCCATTGGTTTTAAACCCATATGTAACTACAAAAACGATCAGTTGGTACTTGGTATAGTCATTACAGTTATTTCGATGGGTCGATCTCCAAGAACCAGCTGCGCACCAACTTCCTCAGATGCTTTCCGAGCAGCACGAAACTGCAACAAATAGCAATCAAGAAGAGACTGAATGTCCAAAAACAAACACTAACTCTTGAGGTTTTCTCAAAAGTACCTCATCCCCGAAAGGGCGGTCAGCAACAGAAGATAACTTAGAAGAGAAAACCGCCAATAGAAGTCGCAATGCCAACGCAGTTTGCCCTCCTATGATCATCCCAAACACACACATTCATCAACGTTGAAGTACAAAAGCGAGCAATGGTAAATAAAAAGCTTTGATTAGTTTATATACCCAAGTCTAAACTCCGGCCAACAGCACCGAGAAAGCCAGTCCCGGTCAACGACAACTCTCCGGATTTTAAGTTTTGGTCAACCTCTCCTCCAACACTTGAAGTGTACATAATCCCAGCTCTGCAACATCAACACCAAGCTCTGCAATTTGTTACACAACACAATGGCTAATTCAATTTCATCAGTTGGCAATAAAGTCATCAAATTTCACGAAACCCGAATTTCGTTTGGATAAAGAATTGGACTTTCCTGCTACGACAGAGTTCAACGGCGACATTATCAGGCTTCACAGTACGGACGACGCGTTCAACGATGGAAGCAGATTCCGGCGAGATATGAGAAGTGCCCACAAGCCAAATCGCTTCCGGCTCAACGAACTCTTTGCGCCAAGCTGGAACAGGACCGAAACTCTGTTTCTGGAGAAGAATCAGAGTCCCGTTATCAGCGAGGTCAAGCAACTCCGGGTAAGTTTTCGCGATTGCGGCGCGTGATTCCGACGCGATGTCGTTGCGGAAATCGAAATCCGGCGGAGGAGTTTGAACGGAGACGGAGACTTTGATGGGTCTGAAAATATGCTTTGAAGTATAGGGAGTGAAGAAAGGGAACAAGGTTAGTGATGGATTCGGAAGGAGTTTCATCGCAAGGAATTCAAATCAAGAAAATCTTGATTTGGATCGATAATTGTGAAGAAAAAAAAGATTGAAGTTTTTTTATTGGTTTAGATTTCATTAGCGATATACGAGGATGGCGAGAACGCACGTTAATGGCCACAATGGAACTTTTACGTTTTTGACATTTGGATGTATGAATCACCAAACATGACAAGTATAATATCCAATCATTTGGTCGATTCTCAAATTTTATTTTGCATATAGATCTAAGAACAATCGTATCTCATTGCATTATCAATTACACGATTCTAAGCATATGATTAACATATACACCAACTAGTTCATGATACAACTGCCGCCATTTACCGATCATCGAAAAAGTTATCCGAGAGTTTCTCAAACATAAATTTCGATTCCTTTAAACACTTGTAAATGCGATTTAGATATTGGATGTGGAAGAAATGGTGGAGAAGTTTACGAATAGCAAAACCAGAAAATTTATCTTATTTGGTTATAATGCGGTTCTTGGGAATAACACAATGGTTCTTAATCAAATTAGCTACTTGAGAAGCTTGTTGAGGTTTACGTGGAAGCATGTGAAGATGAAAAGTTGATGAATGAAGCTTGACAATCAAATTTTCTACCTATAAATGTTCGATCTTTACTGTTTAGAATCGGTGTTTATTCATGACTTTTAGTAAAAGTCTTTTACCGTGTTTGCTAGTGTGTGTTTTTCTGTTTTATGCTTATGTAGTAATTTTGGTGGTTTATGTAGCTTTAGGTTTCTCATTTTTTTTTGTTTTCTTTTGTAATTTTTGTCAAAATTTTCAAAAATGGTATGAAATTTTACTTTTTACCAAAAAAAAACCTAAAAATAAAAAAAAACTAAATTATATATTCATTGTATTGGTTCAAACATATTCATCATAAAATGTGAAGAAATGGATTATCAATGTTTAGTCCATATATCTAAGATGGGATTTTTTTTTTTTTTAAACACTCTAAGAAATATAATCGAAAATGTTGGCAGAGATGCCCAAAATTTTACTACAAAAACGGTTCACCAAGCGTTTAATGGGCTATTAAGACAATGTTCATATGATAGGCTATTAGCACGTGATGATGGACATTGGACAACAAAAAACATGCAAAAAGTAATTAGTCAGATCGAAGAGCAAAGAAGCAAGAAAGAGCTAAAGGACCGGAGGTTGTCGTATGGTGAAATGTGGCTTTAATTTAACGTTGGTACAACGCGTAGGGGCCTGCATGCCCATTTTTCTAACCAGTACTTACTCTTTCGTTATAAGATATCTACATATGCATTTTACACTTAACATTTTCTCTAATTGTAATCATGTGTATACGTCCAACTATGATTTCATATGATCATCTATCGAGCATTTTTAATCTCACAAAAACTAGTTTCTATGAGAGGATTAATGGATTTTTTTTTGTCTAGCTTTTTCGCCAATTCCTCTTTATTATATTTATGTAGTAAACATGTTTTGTGGGAACAGTAGAGAACTCGTGTCGAGATATACCTTAAAAATGTTCGAAAACCATAAAGGAAAAAAACAAAAAAAACAAGCCTATAGGATTGAATATTGTAATAGTTTAACCTAACATATATCATATATGGGTCATGGGTGATTGGAGGATGATCTCATTTCATTTTTGAATGATTTTGTGGGTTGTTGTAATAATGAAACAATATAAAGAAAAGAAATAAAAACAAGCCTATAGGAGAGTCCTACCGTGAAACAAAATCGTGTAGGACAATCATTCTCCATATAGAGAGACTCGTCGTCTTACCAAGCTTTGGCTGGCTTCCTTAAGTGCTCACCATTACTCCAATCAAAGTATATCTTGACTTTTTAACTCTCTCTTTTCTGTCATTTTATTGCCTTTTTGGTTCATCTTAATTTAGATTTTATTTAACAAATGAAATGAAATCGCGCAAGGTACGTGTTCGATTCGCAACCTCGCTTTCGAGTTTATTTTTTCTAAACGTGCAAAAGCGAAAAGAAAGTATAAAATACCTTTTGGTACAACTCATTATGTGGAGTTGATACGGAGGTGTGTCCACTATCAACCCAAATAACAAAAAGTTCTGATTTGTTCAATTCTTCCAATTACTTTAATACGGGATTATTAAAATACCACTATGCGTTAGAAAATTAAGTAGGAAGCTCATATACAACAATTTTATTTGTTCAATGACCGTTTTCTGGTTCAAGGCTTTGAATACTACTAACATGTGGTTAAAAATCACGACAACTAATCATCATTCACAATCATATGTTTATCTATTCTTTCACACGCACAAATATATATTGTGAACTCACAAATAATGACAATTTAAACTTTAAAAGACAACTTAACCACCATGTTTTTTACTGCAAAACTGGTGTGTAGCATTTTCGTAAACATTATGATTCATTTTTAGCGCATGATTTTTATTTGATCAAAACATAACGTGTTATATTGTCCGATAATATGTTATTTTTAAGAAAATCCACGATAAAGCACACTATTTTATATAGAGAAATGTCACTGTTTCGTTTTAGCAAATTATAAATTTATCATCTATGGTTTAGTTATATAGCTTCATCCTAAAATGTTTTTAGTCTGGATAAATTACGATTTTAAAGAAAATAACTATAGAAAAGGCTTTAAAAAAAAATCCTAAGAACTTATACTGGTTAGTATTATCAACAGAATATAATTATATCCGAAGAGATATCTAATGCAAATATCTTGCTCATTCGAGCAATGGAAAAGATGTTTTTGTCTCATCAACTCTCTACTGTTTTATTAGTTACTCTATCAAAATCTGAGATTTGCAAGTTGTAACCTTTTTTCGTGTGGCTGAATAGAATATCCATAAGTCAAGCCACTTATAACCACAAAGTCTCAAAAACCAATTTGATAATACCCTGCCGTTCTTATTGTTACAATAAATTACTGCTAATTAGTGGTAACTATCGAATCATTAAGTGTTTAGTTTGCGATTGATTACCAAAAAAAAAAGTGTTTAGTTTACGATTTGGTCTTCGTAAGTGGCTTATCTCTACATGGGGTTCACAAATCTACTTTTAATTAACAAATCTTGGTTTTGACATTTTAAGCAATGAGTAGCCAGTTTTTTTATAAGAATTAAATACAATCAACTGAGGAATAAGGTGAGAGCAAAATTGCAATTTCTCTTTATACGATCATAAACAAATCATAAATCTAATCGTATTTATGTGTAACAGCTCACATCTTCTAACAAAAAAACGGAGCTTCTTACGAATTTGCCACGGTTTTACAATCTCTCTCATTCAAAAACATCATATATATACACAAACACACTTTGATACAACAAAAAAAAACAGAACACAAACAAAAACACATTGTAACATTAGTTTAAGCATTAAGCTTCTTTATGTCGAATAATAATAATTCTCCGACCACCGTGAATCAAGAAACGACGACGTCTCGTGAAGTCTCAATCACATTGCCTACTGATCAATCTCCTCAAACCTCACCAGGATCATCTTCTTCTCCTTCACCGAGACCTTCCGGTGGATCACCGGCGAGAAGAACGGCGACTGGATTATCCGGCAAGCACTCTATTTTCAGGGGGATTCGACTACGTAACGGAAAATGGGTATCGGAGATTAGAGAGCCACGTAAAACGACAAGAATTTGGCTCGGGACTTATCCGGTACCGGAGATGGCTGCCGCCGCTTACGACGTGGCTGCGTTAGCTTTAAAAGGACCCGACGCCGTTTTGAATTTTCCTGGTTTAGCTTTGACTTACGTGGCTCCGGTTTCAAACTCTGCTGCGGATATAAGAGCGGCTGCTAGTAGAGCAGCGGAGATGAAGCAACCGGATCAGGGTGGGGATGAGAAGGTATTGGAACCGGTTCAACCCGGCAAAGAGGAAGAATTAGAAGAAGTGTCGTGTAACTCGTGTTCGTTGGAGTTTATGGATGAGGAAGCGATGTTGAATATGCCGACTTTGTTGACGGAGATGGCTGAAGGGATGTTGATGAGTCCACCGAGAATGATGATACATCCGACGATGGAAGATGATTCGCCGGAGAATCATGAAGGAGATAATCTTTGGAGTTATAAATGAATCCATTGAAGCTGCTCTCTTTTTTATTGTTTTCCGGTCGAATGAGATTTTCCCCCTTTTTTTTTTTCTTTTTGGGTCGCTGTTATGGAAAGTCAAATAGGTTATTAATATGATATATTAATATTTTTGAAACATAATGAGTTTGAATTTGAATTTTTCCATTTTTATATAAATATGGTTTATATGAGGGAAAAATAGATACATATCGAAGATATAAGAATTGTTTTTCTGCTTTATTTTTGGTCAACTGATTATGGTGCTTCTAGAAAAAGAACAATCTTTTTAAGAACAAATATAAGAAGTATCTAGAAGCAAAATAATTTGTTTGTGGAAAGGCCTCCAATTTTATATAACTTAAAATCTGAAGATACAACACAGTCTAATGGTTTGTGTTTTCTGACCCCAAAAAAAACAACAGCTTCTCATGGGAAAAAATGGTAGGAAACTTTTTTTTTTTGTCAACGGCAAACTTAAATTTTAGAAAGATAAACTACGATATAATAACTTCCAAGAGAAGATTTTTTGGAACTTAACCATCAGACCACACACACACATCTTTATCATCCTATGAATATCCAACGAATACTACTACATAGAGAAGAATGAACATGTTACATTTATATCATGTTTGACTAGAAACAAAACAACATAGATCATTTTTCTTGTTAACCTTTGTATAGGTTTTCAATGGCTTCCGCTTCTCTCTGATTCTTTTTTACCATATATACTACTAGATCTACTGTCTTAGGATTCTCTAACCTTTAGGAGTTCAAAATTTATCTCATGAGCTTGAAAGATGTCAATTACTTCTCCAAACTCGACGTTATATGTGTCAAGTACTACATTCATGTCATGACAACCTTTTGTGCATAAAGATACCTCAAAAGCTTTTTTACCAGTTTCGTGTCCTTATATTTTTTTTTGCATACCTCACATTTTATATGGTTTTAATCACTCATCTTTTTATATATTCTCACCCATCCTTATAATTTCAAATTGAAATACCATCATGTCCAATATATTCTCACCCATCCTTATGCATTGTGTCTCATGTGTCTTTAGCATATTTCATATCCCTGGATCAACTTGAGTTAGTGAAACAGTTAGAAAGTAAAAAACAAAGGTAAAGTCTCTCTCGTCAAGACCCTCCGAGTGTACAAGAGGCTCTCAAACAACAAAAGCAAAAGGATAAACTTTTGTTAGCTCAGACTATCCACATAGCCGTCGTCTTCCTCGCCGGACATGCTAGAAGATAACAATCCACACCCAAACTTACCCAGAGAGACAATCTCTGATTCACGTCCACTACAATTACCGAATCTCTCCGAAGCCACCGATCACCTACGCTAGTTTCAGTGGCAATTCGAAGCTTCCAATGAGTTTGTTCTGTAATTCAATCGAAACCCTTTATCCAAAACCATTCCTTTCACACAAATCTCACTTCTTTACCTTCTCCAATTCCAAATTCCAAAACCCTAAATTCACAAGCTTCCCACTTCGTCACCAATGGCGGATCGAATCATGTCTGAAATCAGCATCTTCATCAGAAATCGATATGGTAAGAAACAAAGAAGGTATCTTTGCACCAAAGGAGAAGAAAGTTGTAGTCTTATGGGACTTAGACAACAAACCACCACGAGGTCCACCATACGAAGCCGCAACAGCTCTCCGTAAAGTCGCTGAGAAACTCGGCCGAGTCGTCGAAATCTCCGCTTACGCAAATCGTCATGCTTTTATCCATTTACCTCATTGGGTCGTCGAAGAGAGACGAGAAAGGAGGAACCTTGATTTCATGGAGAGGAAAGGAGAAGTGACTCCAATTGATCCGTACATTTGTGGTGTTTGTGGTCGCAAGTGTAAAACCAATCTTGATTTGAAGAAACATTTCAAGCAGCTTCATGAGAGGGAGAGACAGAAGAAAGTTAATAGGATGAGATCTTTGAAAGGTAAGAAACGTCAGAAGTTTAAGGAGCGTTATGTTTCAGGGAATGAGAAGTATAATGAGGCTGCGAGGAGTTTGTTGACTCCTAAAGTTGGATATGGTTTAGAGGCTGAGCTACGTCGAGCAGGGGTTTATGTTAAGACGGTTGAGGATAAGCCTCAGGCTGCGGATTGGGCGGTTAAGAGACAGATACAACATTCAATGACTAGAGGGATTGATTGGTTGGTTTTGGTGTCGGATGATAAGGATTTTTCTGATATGTTGAGGAAAGCTAGAGAGGCTGATCTTGGGACTTTGGTTGTTAGTGATATGGATAGAGCATTGGGAAGGCATGCTGATTTGTGGGTGCCTTGGAGTGGTGTTGAGAAGGGAGAGATTGGTGAGAAGGATTTGATTCCGGGGAAGAGACCAAGGTTTGAGGAGGATGAGGTGGGATTTGGTGGTAATGATGAGTTGTTTTCGTTGTCGTATGATGAGGATGAGAAGGCGGAGATGACGGTGGAGAGTGATGGGTTTGGGAGGTTTAATGTATCGGCGTTTTCGGAAGATGAATGGGTGGAGGATGAAGGAGACTTTGTGTTGAGTGATAGTAGTGATGATGATAGTGATGATGAGCTTTTCTGATTCATGGTGAATTGAGTTGCATTTCTAAGTGTTGTTAATTGGTTTACGAATAGAGTTCATAGGAGCTTTGGTCGATGTAATTGAAATCAAATGTAAAACCATTCTTACATAAGCCAAGATTTTGTGCATTCATGTGGTCAAAGGCTTTGAGAATTCAAGTTCTTACATAAACCAAGATTTTGTGGTATTGTGGTTTGTCGAATTGAAATTTTGGGTTGGAGTAAACCGGATTCAAATCAAATTTTTATTTTGATCGGTTTAGAGTAGACGGTTAAGTAGCGACTGGATTTTTTGATCAGACGGTTAAAATAAAATCAAGAAAGAAACGATAACTGAAAAACCCGTTTTTTTACGCTTCGTTAAAATTCTGCTTCACCATTTTTGTTTGCATTCTTGCTTGATTGCAAAATCTTTGCCTCTCTCACATTTCAAGTTGAGATTTCTAGGGTTTAGTCTTTAAGTTTTCTAAATTGCTTTGGAGAGGTCGAAAAGAAGAGAGAAAAGCCATGGCTTGGAAAACAGAGGTCCGTTTAAAACTATCTCACAAGTAATCACTCTCTGGTTGATTTTGTGTTGGACTAGTGAGGTTTTTAGGGTTTGGATTGTAGGTGAACGAAGTTTCAGATGATATAATCGATGGTCTTTGGTCAGATGATCCTCCATTACAACTTGAATCCGTTACCAAGATCAGACGTATTACATCACAGAGTAAAAACTTCCTCTGTTTTTTACTTTCTTTACTTTTTCTTGATCTCGGTTTGAAAGATTCGTCTTTTATCATTTACTCTAATATCTTTCCAGGAGATATATCTTGTGTGATACGATCTGGAGTTGTACCGCGTCTCGTTCAGTTGCTTAAAAATCAAGTTTTCCCCAAGCTTCAAGTTAGTTGATATTTTATGATGATGATCAGTGTAACCTTTGATTACGATATATTCAGTGATCTTTGTTTTTATAGTATGAGGTAGCTTGGGCTCTAACAAACATTGCTGTTGACAATCCGGGCGTGGTAGTTAATAACAACGCTGTTCCAGTATTAATTCAGCTTATTGCTTCTCCTAAAGATTATGTTCGTGAGCAGGTAAGTATTTTACTACGTGTAGATATGAGAATACTTGTCACAGACTCACAGATATGAGTTTTGACATTATTCTTGCAGGCTATATGGACACTGAGTAATGTTGCTGGTCATTCGATACATTACCGTGACTTTGTTCTTAACTCTGGGGTATTGATGCCACTGTTGCGTCTTCTGTATAAGGATACTACACTCAGAATTGCTACTTGGGCTTTGCGTAACTTGTGTCGTGGCAAGCCTCACCCGGCTTTCGATCAGGTCTTCTTACTTCTCTCTCTGTCTCTGTTTCCTCTGTTTTGTATACTTTTTAACATATGAAGCATGATTCAACAGGTGAAACCTGCTCTTCCTGCGCTTGAAATACTTCTTCATTCACATGATGAAGATGTCTTGAAAAATGCTTGCATGGCACTATGTCATCTGTCTGAGGGTTCAGAAGATGGAATCCAAAGTGTGATTGAGGCTGGTTTTGTCCCAAAACTAGTTCAAATTCTCCAGTTAGTACTTCTCAGAATATGTATTTAACCCTTTTGTGACATGTTTGGATAAGGAAAGGCTGACAGTTTTTTTTCTTTTGCAGACTCCCTTCTCCAGTGGTGCTTGTTCCTGCACTTCTTACCATTGGGGCTATGACTGCTGGAAATCATCAGCAGACACAGGTATGTATTTCATATTCAACTTACGTTGTCCACCTTTTGGATTTTGTAACCAAACAACAAAATGCTTTGTTATACACCTCTTTGAACTTATTCTTCAGTGTGTGATCAATAGTGGTGCTTTACCCATTATTTCCAACATGCTTACTCGAAACCACGAGAACAAAATAAAGAAGTGTGCTTGCTGGGTGATTTCAAACATCACTGCAGGGACTAAAGAACAAATTCAGGTGAGAAACTTTTGTTGCTATTATCCCCAATGAAAATTTACCATTTTTGTCTTTTGCTATCACTAATTTGTTTTTCTTTTTCCCCTGGTGATTACAGTCAGTTATTGATGCAAATTTGATTCCAATCTTGGTCAATCTTGCTCAAGATACTGACTTCTACATGAAGAAAGAAGCTGTATGGGCAATTTCAAATATGGCCTTAAATGGTTCTCATGATCAAATCAAGTAACGTCCCTGTCTTGTTTCTTTTTTCAACTTTAATGTACTTATTATAGATCATCAAGTCTCACAATTCTCCATTGGTGTGATTCAGATACATGGCGGAGCAGAGTTGCATAAAACAATTATGTGATATCCTAGTATATTCAGATGAAAGAACCACCATCTTAAAGTGTCTGGATGGATTGGAAAACATGTTGAAGGCCGGAGAGGCTGAAAAGAACAGTGAAGACGTGAACCCTTATTGTCTACTGATTGAAGATGCGGAAGGGCTAGAAAAGATTTCGAAGCTGCAAATGAACAAAAACGATGATATCTACGAGAAGGCTTATAAGATTCTGGTGACGAATTGGTTTGAAGAGGATGATGAGAACAACAACAACAACGTCCGATGTGATGATGTGGACTTTCAGGTGTGAGAGAACCAAAGTTCCAGTTCCTTATATGGAAGATCCCAACACAATTATTTGTTATAGTGAAAAAAAAACATCTTACATGGGACCAAAGGCTTTGCACCTTTGTTGTCTCAGGGCTTTACTTGGTCTTTAATTGAATGTACAAAGTTGATGTAAAAGCTTTGGCTCCATCGTTCATGGAGTCTAGTACATTGTTTTGGGTTTTAAAAGTTTTCTGTGTTAAAGCTCGTCGTCTAATTGATGTTGTGTTTGGTTTTAGTTGAAAGGTTTAGACGTTTAGTAAAAAAGTTACTCAAATTCTTGAAATCTCCTTGGCCTTGCTGATTATAAAATCAAATATTCATTTATAAAATTATGCGAAAGGGTCTAATTATTTTTGAAACCGAATCGAATGAAGACAACTCCATTTTGATTGATTTTTTTTTTGTTGTATTAAAGAATAAAAAACTCGACTGGTTCAACAAGACTGGATTGTCTTTAAACTACTGGTTCAATGTATTTTGGGTACATAATGAAAAAAATACACAATCCGCCTTGGCCACGTATCCATCTTTGGCTTAGTTGATGATGATAATACTTTTGTTTTTTGGTAAGGCTGATGATGATAATAGTTAGAAGAAGTTCATAGAATAATCCAATGGATTTCCAATAATAAAACACAGAAATAAATATAATCCAAACAATTGCCAAAAATAATGAATAAGAAAAGGGACCCACACCAAAAGCTAAAAGCGCGTGGGTCAGATTACAAAAAGCGAAACCCCAAACCGTGGCTAGACAGCGGACGAACCCGTCCCTTCAAACGTGGCTCACCTTTCGAACCACAGAGAGCAGTTTACACTCCAACTGTCAAAAACGTGTTCCCATGACGTCATCCTCAACGTATCTTTATCACTTTTTAAAACTAAAGACTGTTTTGTCTTTTTCTAAATCGTCCCCTTTCTCCGAACACCATACTTAAATTCAATAAAATAATAAATATCAAAACTGAACCATCGAATCGGAACCAGCCACAGTACACAATACACTTAGACGAAGTAAAGTGATTCAGAAGGACACGTGTAAGTCACATACCGTGGGACACTTGTCGTTACCAGATCCTCCGTGTTTCTCACTTTTCTTATAAAATAAAAACACAACACTTCTTCACTTTCTGTAATAAAAATATCTCCAAAAGTTCCAACACCTGAAAACATAAAAAGATAGAAAGAGAAATAAAACATCTTATCCAAAGAAAAAATGAATCCATTTTACTCTACATTCCCAGACTCGTTTCTCTCAATCTCCGATCATAGATCTCCGGTTTCAGACAGTAGTGAGTGTTCACCAAAGTTAGCTTCAAGTTGTCCAAAGAAACGAGCTGGGAGGAAGAAGTTTCGTGAGACACGTCATCCGATTTACAGAGGAGTTCGTCAGAGGAATTCTGGTAAATGGGTTTGTGAAGTTAGAGAGCCTAATAAGAAATCTAGGATTTGGTTAGGTACTTTTCCGACGGTTGAAATGGCTGCTCGTGCTCATGATGTTGCTGCTTTAGCTCTTCGTGGTCGCTCTGCTTGTCTCAATTTCGCTGATTCTGCTTGGCGGCTTCGTATTCCTGAGACTACTTGTCCTAAGGAGATTCAGAAAGCTGCGTCTGAAGCTGCAATGGCGTTTCAGAATGAGACTACGACGGAGGGATCTAAAACTGCGGCGGAGGCAGAGGAGGCGGCAGGGGAGGGGGTGAGGGAGGGGGAGAGGAGGGCGGAGGAGCAGAATGGTGGTGTGTTTTATATGGATGATGAGGCGCTTTTGGGGATGCCCAACTTTTTTGAGAATATGGCGGAGGGGATGCTTTTGCCGCCGCCGGAAGTTGGCTGGAATCATAACGACTTTGACGGAGTGGGTGACGTGTCACTCTGGAGTTTTGACGAGTAATTTTTTGGCTCTTTTTCTGGATAATAAGTTAGTTTAGGGATTATTTGGACATCTAGGATTGGTCCGGAGTTCCGTACCTGTATTTTTTGTTTGGTACCAAATCTTTAGTAATAAATCGTCTATCATTTATTCTTGTTAGAATGTTCTTTGTTTGTTTTTGGTAAACAGATTTGATCAAATTAGAGCTATAGAATTTGAAAATTTTGTTTTGTTGTATCTGAAACTGTAAATAGATTTCTCTTTGTTTCGTTGATGTATTGACAATCTTTACCAAATTTCCAGAGCTTATAAAAGCTTGAAACCTCTGCTTTTCCAAATATAATCCTGATTCACATTATCATATATTCCTTGTAGACTCAGCAAAAAAAATTAAAACTATAAAATCTCTTACACATTAGTCCAAACACGTGAATGAGTAATAGAGGTCCTTGACCATTAGACTGATATAGCTTCTATATTGTGGTTCTTAAAAAAGGTAGAATATTTATATGTGGCCTCAAGCTTCTCATGAGTCACGCCTTATGGTAATCATCTATCTTTTTTCTTCTAAGCAAACACTGAACACTTGGAAATCTTTTCACTAGAAAAACATGTCCCTGGCCCTCACTAACTTTACATGTCCTTTTCTTTCAGTTATAGAAGTGTGGGGTTTCTTGGCTCGCTAGATTTAAAAACCCTTCATTATGTATAGGGTTGTGCTTGTGCCTAGAACCCTTCATTCCAAGGCAAAAGCATAAACCTACAATCCGGTCTAAATCAGAACCGATTTAAACCGAGAGAAAACACTAAAGTAATTTTGTAAAATAGAGCCATCATAGGGATAAAATAGTAACTAAACAATAGACGTCAAGCTGACGCGACTGGTGTTCACTTTCTCTTTCTCTTCTACTACTTCTGTCCTCTCCACGAAGATCCAAAGCTTATAAACACATACAAATAAATCCACTCCAAAGTTTTTCTCTTTTTTCTCTGCATTATTATCACTTCACCACATTCACAACAATCCCAAATTTTTCTTTCTCATACTTTCATATTTTGATTACTACTTCTCAGAGATTCTTTTGGTAATTAGGGTTTCCTCCAATTTTGCAGCTTGATTTATCTATATACCAATCGGAAAAATCCTTACTTTTAAGTTCGGTCTTGTGTTAATTTGCGTCTGTTGTTATTGTAATCTAGAGAAAGAGAGTGAGAGGCAATAAAAAAAGCTATGGATTTCGATTTGAACGGAGGAAACAAACGAGTCTTCAACAGACTCGGTGGCGGTGGCGGGTCAACTCGTCCGATGGCACCAACGGATACAAGACAAAAGGTTTGTTTCCACTGGCGAGCCGGGCGTTGTAATCGTTCTCCTTGTCCTTATCTACATCGGGAATTACCGGGTCCTGGTCCGGGTCAAGGTCAAGGCCCGGGTTATACGAACAAAAGGGTCGCTGAGGAATCTGGTTTCGCGGGTCCGAGTCATCGGAGAGGACCTGGGTTTAATGGGAACTCGAGTAGTAGTTGGGGGAGATTTGGTGGGAACAGAACGGTGACGAAGACTGAGAAAGTTTGCAACTTTTGGGTAGATGGGAATTGCACATACGGTGATAAGTGTAGATACTTGCATTGTTGGAGTAAAGGAGAGAGCTTTGCGTTGTTGACTCAGCTTGATGGTCATGAGAAGCTTGTTAGTGGTATTGCTTTGCCTTCTGGTTCTGATAAGCTTTACACTGGAAGTAAAGATGAGACCTTGCGTGTTTGGGATTGTGCTTCTGGACAGGTATGGTTTGCTCAAAGGACCTTAAGCTTTCCTCAGTGATAGAATTGTTTGGTTAGGATATAGAGTGGCTTTAGAGAATGCAGTTGTTGTCCATGGATGTTATTGTTGTCCTCTCTAGCTAGAAAACCATGTTTGATGAATAGTTATAACTGCTTGGTTAAGATTTAGAGTGACACAAGAGACTGCAATTTGTCATAAGTAGAGTAGTGAGCACTGATATATCGATGGAAATTGGTGTCTTTGTTGTCAAATTAGGAAAGGAAGTGTCTAATTCGCTGATGCTGATTGTATTTGAGGAATGCATTTTCTGATCTTGTGAAAGACTGTTTCAAGTTTACTTATCGTGGATATTGTTCTTTTCTCTTTTGATTAGTGTACAGGAGTACTCAAACTTGGTGGGGAAATTGGCTGTGTGCTTAGTGAAGGCCCGTGGCTATTAGTTGGCATGCCAAACCTTGTCAAGGCAAGTATTCAGTATGATTCCTCTTAACAGTACTTTTCTTTGACTGTCACAATAGATATCGAGGAACCCTTTTCATTCTTAGATGCTTATGGGGTTATGTCTCATTGTTGTTGATACAGGCGTGGAATATTGAAACCAATGCTGACCAGAGTCTAAGTGGACCTGTTGGCCAAGTCTATTCTCTTGTTGTGGGTACTGATCTGCTCTTTGCTGGAACACAGGTAAATTTCCAAGTTTTCTTTTCTTGCTGAGATCTCTGCGAAATAGTCGGCTTTTGGTTATATAAGTGACAAGTTCTTTACATTCTGTGCAGGATGGCTCTATTTTGGCATGGAGATATAATGCTGCCACTAACTGTTTTGAACCATCAGCGTCACTGACGGGCCATACACTTGCAGTTGTTACCTTATATGTTGGGGCGAACAGACTTTATTCGGGTTCCATGGACAAAACTATAAAAGTAAGTACTAGTATTATCTATTATATTTGAATTGAAAACTCTCACTATTTTTTTCTTTCTTTGAGCTAATCTTTTTGGTTTATATGTTTTTTGTTTGATAGGTTTGGAGTTTGGATAATCTACAGTGTATACAAACACTCACTGATCATTCATCAGTTGTGATGTCTCTCATTTGCTGGGATCAATTCCTTTTGTCTTGTTCATTGGACAACACGGTTAAGGTTAGTTCGTCTTTCTTTAACTTTCATAAATTTCTTAAGTTTCATTCTTTCTCTTGTTAATGTGTTTTTCCGCTGTAGATATGGGCTGCAATCGAAGGTGGCAATTTGGAAGTAACATATACTCACAAAGAAGAACATGTATGGTTTCTTTTATAAATGTGTTACCTTCTCTTATGGTCCTAATCTATATGTTATGTGACTAAGAAATTTTGGCAATGTTTAAACTGGATTCAGGGAGTGCTAGCTCTATGTGGTGTACATGATGCAGAAGCCAAGCCTGTTTTGTTATGCGCTTGCAATGACAACACCTTGCGCCTCTACGACTTACCATCGTAAGACTTTCAACGTTTATGTATGAATTCTTCATCTCTTTCTCTCTTATTGGTTCTGATAGCTTAGGTTTGTTCATTAGATTTACGGAGAGGGGAAAAATCTTTGCAAAGCAAGAGATACGGGCGATCCAGATAGGTCCCGGGGGCATATTTTTCACGGGTGACGGAACTGGTCAAGTTAAAGTATGGAAATGGTGCACTGAACCAACCGCGGCTTTGCCTTGAGAAAGTTTGATGCTATCGTCAAAGAGATGTTTTCTACGATTTTCTTGTACCATTATATATGAGTCTATTTTGGAGACTTTTCTTTCTTGTTGAGGTCCTCCTAGTAGAAGCCACGGTCTGATGAAATGGACAGTGGCCAAGATCGTGTCATGTTAGGAGTTTTGAGACAGAATCGGGAGAATTTAGGTCCCTTTTTGTCCAATTTCAGCATTTGTCTTGTAACGCTTGGATTGTATTGGTCAATTTATCATAAAGGATTATCTTATTCAAGAGAGATTCAGAGTTGATATACAATGGATAACAAAGTTACAGAAGCTTCCTTATTATGAAACCTTAATATGTTCTTAGAAAAGCAAAGATTGTTTTCAGAGATTGAACATAACTTTGATGGCATTGCTCCCACGAGCACTGGTTTCAAAGGCATCTTCCACTTCCTTTTGAGAGAAACCGAATCTGTGGGTTATGAGTGGCTTTACATCAATCTTACCACTTGTCAGGAACTCAAGACACAATGGCCATGTGTTCTTGTACCTGAACACACCCACCACATCTACCTCCCTGTCTCCAAACCAACACATTTACTTGGTTATTATGTGATTGTACTTTTCAAAAGTTAGAAAGTTTCTTACTATGATGGTCAAAGGAGGTTACCTTGCAGCTGCAGGAGTGAGAGGGACAGTCATTATACCGTGACCCATTCCGACAAGACAGACTTTACCGCCACAACGAGTGGCTGCTAATGCTGTCGACATGGTTTTGTTAAAACCCGCACAGTCGAATGTTACATCGATGTTTGACCCCATAGCTTTCTGAATCTGTTCAACCTCAGAACCAACATCCTGTGGAAGAAAAATGGGAAAAGTTCTTATCTTTATACAATCCGATCACTAATGTTTCAGAAAGATAAAGAAACTGTAAAGAACCTCTAAGTTTGTTGTCACTTGTACAATCTCATCTGCGCCGAGCTGTTTTGCTACGGCTAAACGGTTCTCATCAACATCCACAATAACAATTCTAGGCACACTGAAAGCCCGAGCAGCCAACATTGTAACAAGGCCAATAGGTCCAGCTCCCATTACCAAAACGTTTGTTTCAGGACCAACCTCAGCTCGGCGACAAGCATGGACACCAACACTAAGTGGTTCACACATTGCTCCTTCCTCCAAACTCACATTCTCAGGCAATTTGAAGCATAGGTCCGCAGGGTGTACCACTTGGTTAGCTAAAGAGCCATGAACCGGTGGAGTTGCAAAGAACTTCATTTCTGGACAAAGGTTGTATCGTCCTTCCCTGCAGAGATTGCATCTCCAACAACTAATCCCAGGTTCAAGAGCTACACGGTCACCAACCACTAAATGTTTCACTTCTTCACCTACTTCTTCAATGATCCCAGCACATTCATGTCCAATCACCATCGGCTCTTTCACCACAAAATCCGCACATCTCATGGTCTTTGTTTTGCAACATTCACACCCATCAAAAACCAATGTCAAGAGCCATACCAAATCAAAGAAAAAACCAAATATCTCTCTGATTATATCATAAGTACCTTAAGGTAATGAACATCACTTCCACAAATACCAACAGCTTTCATCCTAACTCTCACATCATGAGGACCTTTGAATGAACATAAATCTATCAGTTTCCAAGGTTCCGAACCAAAGGGTCACAGGACAATCCAAATATCCAATCAAATCAAATCTTTGTCTTACCAACGGAAGGAAGAAGAAAAGGTTGGATCTTGAGGGTATTGATACCAACCAACCAAGCAGCCATGTTTTCTTCTTCAACCTTTGAGCCTTCTCCTTGAGACATCCCTCCTTTCCCCATAACTCTTCTCTGCTATGCTCAGCACAAAGCTCTCTATTGACTCTCAGCTTTTAGATCAAAAGCCAAAGCTACCAGAGCCTTAAAGAATGATTAAGAAAATGAAAGTGTCAGCATCGATGTCTCCACTAAATAAATAAATAGAAAAAATACAAAACAAGAACCAGATAAAGTGATAAACACTAGCGGTGGATGGCTTATCGAGTTTTGGATAAAACCCTTATGGTTTCTAATTTCTCTTCATAAATCTTGTTTACCATTTTTGACTCATCATCCAAATATAGACATGATCGGAACAAGTTCCTCTAAATAGTTTTTAAGTTTTCAAGAAAGGTTTTTTATGCCTCGTATCATAATGCTAATGAAGTCATAAGAAATATTTTTTTCATTTACTTTGGCTGGCTTCTTTGTATCTCAGAATATGCAATTGCTTCTGAATTCTCTCACTTTGGTGGTTTCCATCAAACATAACAAGATCATGAATATGTTCATGGAACACATCCTAAAACAAATGTGGTGCAACACTAACAAAAAATTGTAACCCACACAACTCGGATTTGTCAATACTTAAAAGCTTAAAGGAAAAGAGCTCTCTGGCTTCATTTACTATCTCATATAATCAAAAATTAACCAAAGACCTGTCCACAGAAATGAAGAAATCATAACGACTCATCCCCCGGAAAGACAAAGAGGAATGAATGCATGATCAAGGCTCGTAAACTTCAGGAAGACGAAGCCCTACACTGGCTGCAGATTTATTAAGCACTCGTTTCATTTCTTCAGTTCTATCAACCGCAATGTTGTATGAGAACAGCAGATCCTGCAACAACCAGATAACTTATCCATGTGAGAGACTAAACACACAAATGCATTGCCAATGTGATTAAGAGATCATAAAAAAGACTGAACCTTGTGAGAGTGAATGCTATTGAGAAGATATGTGTAATTTCGAGCAAGGTTTATTTTCTCTGAGTTTGCATTCTTTCGAAATTCTTGCTTAACAAAGTCTAAGAAATGAGACTTGTGATCTTCTTTACCAACATGTTTCACCACTGCTTTGAGAAGGTCACGATAAACTCTAGCAGCTAAAACAACTTCACCACTCATCTTCTTCTTTACCCTATCAACACATTTTCAAAAGAGTGACATAAATTCGGGTTAAAGACTCAAAAATCGAATTTTTAAAACCCAATTCGTTAATAACTATTACTTGAGCTATAGATTGATTAGAATCATCAAATAATCTCATTTTGGTTTAGAACTAGCATTATTAAAAACTCAGAATCGAAACAAAAGTTGGAATCGGATTGAACAAATCGAGATAGAATCAGAAAAAGCGCAGTGGGAACTAATGAATCCGAAGATTGGGTCTTTTCGATAGTATGTTCAATAGAAGAAGTGAAGAAGATCACCTTGAATCTCGCCGGCGCCGATCGGATAAAGTAGACTGAGAGACAAAATCCAGCGGAGAGGAGAAGAAAGTCCGTATTAGGAAGTGAAGAAGATGGACTTGAAAAAAAACCAAAGTAGTAATTGGACAGCCCATACTTTGGTAATGGGCTTTTGAAAGCAGTACAGGCCTACAATATGAGATAACTGAGACATTTTCAAATAAGTTACAAATTTATAACTAACATTATAAAAAATTATACATCCTTTAATCAGTATGAAATAAAAATAAATTATTCTTAAAATGAATTTTTATTTTATTTTAACTTTTATATGTTTAAGAATAAATACGTTTTGATTTTCCAAAAAAACTAATAGACAATTATTCTTAAATTGGAAATAGTGAACCAAAATAATTATATTTTAAAAAATATTGTGTTTTCATCTATTTTTATTTTTGGGTAAACAAGTATTTTCTTACAAAGAAAGTTGTGATACTATTGGAAAAACAAACTAGTGATGGTATTTTTAGAACTGAAACTTAAAAATGTGATATTTTAGAAATATATTTCTATTTTTTATTCGAAATTTATAAATCAAATGAAACATATAACAACAGGAAAACAACGAAATTAAAGGCACTAAATTTGAGGCCCACTCTCTTTAAATGAATCTGTAAAAGGAGGCTCATAAAAGTAGTTCCGATATGTGTAGTTCTTAAATCCACCAAAACTCAAAAACCTTCCTCTAAATATAGATAATCAAATAATAAGAAATATATACATTTTGTCACCAAAGATAGTGTGAACTAAAAACTAATCCCTTTTATGTAAACAAAGTTATGGGCAGGCCGCAGTTGGAGCTACCTTCTTTCTATTTGTGTCGGTCTTATAATTTTTAAAAATCAGATCAAATCAATTACAATATTAGCAAGTGACTTATGCATAACTCATTAACTTTTATTCCTCTATTAACTACGGAAAACTAGTTAATTGTCTATTGTCGTTTTCTATCTGGGAATTTAAGGAAATGGAAGTACGGAATAATGGAAAATAGCACATACTTTAAGGACTATTTACTATTATGTTTGTAATGATTGAATATGATATTAAGTTCATAAATATAAATTGCTAGCTATAACTATAAGACAACCACAAAAGTTTTGATATTATCTTTTTGTGCGGTATGTATATAATTTGTTAAAAGAAGTATTGCATTATGGTTTCTAAGCATATCGATAATAAGAGGTTGTTGCAATAAGATCTTTACATGCAAGAGATTAAACAAAGAAAATTTATAACTGATGTGTTACTACTTACTACTACCTTCACACCTAACATGCTAACACTCATTAATTATTTCTCTATTTGACATGTACTCGTCAAATAGTTTGAAAGTTTGATCCAATTTCATTTTCGTGCCTCTTAATTTAGCTATATTATTACGATCAAAGAAATTTATAACTCATGTATAACTTACTACTTTTACCTAACTACCCATTTCTTTTTGACATTTAGATAACAACTAATAGTCAAAATAGTTTACCACAAATTTTTTGATCAATTTCATTGTACGTGACTATTAATTTAGCTATATTACGACTGAAGAATTTTACAATTGCAAAGATTCAAATAATTAAACATACAAGAAACAACAACATTCTTTGTTCATTAAAATAAATAACCAAGACCCTAAAATCTTTGTATGATTCTATGCCCAATAAATATGTGCCGGTGAACCATAAAAGCTTCCTCTCATAATGACAAACGAAAAGAGGCTTATGCTTCATCTTATTATATAAACCTCATCAAACCTATTCTTATTTTTTGCTCTAATCTAAATATTAAAGAATCAAACTTAATCTTTCACCCATAATGGGTTTACAAATATTATGGTTATTTCGCAAAATATTCATCATCACATACATCTTCCATGCCTCGTGTTCTCCAGATAAAGGTATAGTTTCTTTTACGTATCATTCAATGTGTAACGATAAGAATATTCATAAAAAATTGAATTCTTGATGTTAATATAGGGATATTTTCTTTCTTTTTTCTTAAACGTGAAGCTGGCTATTACAGTTTTATGAAAGATGCAACATTAGCACCAATGTTCGCTCGGTTTGATTACATAATCATCGGAGGAGGGACTTCGGGTTGCGCGTTAGCCGCGACGCTATCTCAAAACGCTAGCGTTTTGGTTCTTGAACGCGGTGGTGCTCCCTACGACAATCCTACGGCAACAGATATCGAAAACTTTGCCACCACACTCTCAAACACATCACCGAAATCTTGGTCGCAACTTTTTATCTCCGAGGACGGCGTTTACAACACTCGTGCACGCGTCCTCGGTGGTGGCTCCGTGTTAAACGCCGGGTTCTACACACGTGCGGGAGATGAGTACGTGAAGGAGACTGAGTGGAAGACTGATGAAGTGGAAGCTGCTTACGAGTGGGTCGAGAAGAAAGTGGCGTTTCAACCGCCGGTTCTGGGATGGCAAACGGCGTTTAAAGATGGGCTTTTGGAGGCTGGTGAGTTTCCTTACAATGGTTTCACGTATGATCATATCTATGGGACTAAGATCGGTGGTACGATCTTTGACCGTGCTGGTCATAGACACACGGCCGCTGATTTGTTGGAATATGCTAATCCGGGCAACATTGTTGTCTACTTGCATGCCTCTGTTCACAAGATCCTCTTCACCACCAAAGGTATTGACTATTGAGTCATCTATACATTGGTCTTTTTTTATTCTGTTTTTTGGATAATAGGAGCAAGCAAGTCCGGATTCCGGTTTAGGCTCGGTCAGTTTTTCTCGGTTTTTTGGTGTTATCGGTTTTGTATAAGCGGTCATCTATTATTAGGATGGTTATATAAACCATTTTAAAGATTTTATAGATGAAATTGACAGTTTGAAAGTTTTTTTTTTAAGTTGATTAATATTGTGGTCTCATGAGATCTATTTTTGTCATATATTTAAGTCATGTTTTATTTTGTTTTGTTTGGTTTAGACTAAAATCGATTTCAGTTCATCTTCATTTAAACATGAGAGGTTGGATCCGGTTTGGTTTGGTTTATATGTCCACTTCCACTTAAAGATACGAAAACTATGTTTTGGACAGGAAGGCCAAGGCCAAAAGCATACGGAGTGATATTTCAAGACGCGAACGGAGTGTTACACAAGGCAGAGTTAGAGAAGAATTCAATGAACGAGGTGATTTTGTCCGCGGGGGCGATTGGGAGCCCGCAATTGTTGATGCTGAGCGGCATAGGTCCCGCAGCTCATCTCGCGGCTCACGGGATTAAACCGTTGGTCTTAGATCATCCGATGGTAGGGCAAGGTATGGGAGATAATCCCATGAATGCCATATTTATTCCTTCTCCTACGCCCGTGGAGGTTTCTCTAATACAAGTCGTTGGAATCACAAAGTTTGAAAGTTACATAGAAGGAGCAAGTGGTGTAATCTTCTCATATAGTTGGACTCGTAGATTTTTCGATGGTGTTTTGAATTATCTCAACGAGGTATGATAGATTAACACACTGAATATTATCTAATAACGTTAATATTTATATTGATGAAACTGTATGGTAAAAGTTTGGTTTCTTTCATTGTGTAAGATGCAGACAAGCCGTACTACTAGTACTACATCTCCAACACTGTCGACCCAATCCATCACAGATTTTTTCAATCCCATCAATCCTCTATTGAATGCTACCACGAGAGCCGGTTTGATCCTCCAGAAAATCGCGGGACCGATCTCGAGAGGTCATTTAGAGCTTAGGAACACAAACCCGGATGATAATCCTTCAGTAAGGTTCAACTATTATCAAGAGCCAGAGGATCTACAGATATGTGTTGAAGGGATCAACACCATTATTAAAGTGATCAACTCCAAGGCATTCTCCAAATTCAAGTACCCGGACGCGACCATACATGGACTACTCGATCTAATGCTAAGCGTTCCTACCAATCTGAGGCCGCGGCATATAACCTCGATGTTCAATTTAAGGCAGTTTTGCATTGACACTGTGATGACAATTTGGCACTACCATGGAGGTTGCCAAGTTGGAAGAGTGGTTGACAAGAATTACAGAGTCTTAGGCATTGATTCCTTAAGGGTCATCGATGGATCCACATTTCTCAAGTCTCCGGGGACTAATCCTCAAGCTACTGTTATGATGCTCGGAAGGTAAATGCATAAACCAAATGATCCAAATAATCTAAAACATGTTAATGATTTGATTAAGAACTGATTGTGTCAGAGTGTTTTGTGTAGGTATATGGGCCAAAGGATTCTTCAAGAGAGGGAGATATACAACAAACCGGATAAAGAAGCGTGAGATATTACTTGTTTTGAGAAAATCTTGATCTTGGAATTGTTTTAATCAATGTATGATTAACTTAAAGAGTATGAATGTGTACATCTGTTCATGTTCTGTTTCTAATATGTATAATAATGGTGGAATTATGGTACTTGGGGCTTCTAGTTTTGCAGAATTTCGGAATATGAGTCTAGTATTATCCATAAGTTTCACTGATTTTTAGTTCCATTACAACATCAGAAAATTTATCATCCATAAGAGAGGAAAGCTTGCAAGTTACATACGTATTTGTCGATTTGTCTCTGGTCAGATTATCAATCACCACCAACTTGACGTTTCCATGAGTCTTCCACGATCAGTTCATCAACTCCCCATTCCTCGAAACTGTTTCAGGAATCATAAGTAAGTCACAAGAAAAGAAGAGATCAAGTGAGTGAAGAGAATAATATAAGCTCAATGCAATCTCTCACCTCCCATCAGGTAGATAGCGTCTAATAGTGAATGGTATCTTCCGCTGCCTAAGCTCCTTCATCGCAATCTGAATCCAAATCATAATAAATTAGCTCAAATGTTCATATAAGTTTACTGAGACATAACTTCAAAAACCAACAACAAGAAGGTAGGTAAGCACACCTCAAGTGGATCAGTCTCACCCTCTAGCTCAACCATGACAGGAGCATTCATGCTGTATCAGCCAAAAAACAACATTAAGACTCAAACTTTTCAAGCCAATTTAACATTAAAAAGATTGTTCTCAGTAGCAAGAACCATACCTAATCTGCAAAGCGCGAGTGCCGAGGATACGAGCACGCTCATACTTGGTCATAAACTTTGACGTTTTGCGTGGACGTTGCACAGGTTCTGTTTCGACTTTATCTTCAGCTTCAATAGGCTCACCATTGACATCATCATTCTCCTTCATTTCAACATCTTCCTCTACTCCTTCCTACACAAGAAAAAAAAAACCAATCAGAAACCGAAAGTTGTATAATAAGCAATAACCATGTCTCTTATACAAAGAAAAAATATTGAACTTACTTCAATCTCAGGCTCTGCTGGCTCATCCTCATATCTGCAATAGCCCAAATTTTCTTCAATTTACTCACAAGTTTCACTAGAAAAGCTCATAGAGTTTTAAAAAATAGCTTTTTCTCAATGAAATTAGGGTTTCTACTTTCTACCTTAAAATCGATTAGAATCAGTACTATACCGAACAAAATCGAAGCAACGTTTCATCGAAGAAACCCATCTATAAAAACTGCTAATTTAGACATTAACTAATCCAATTTACTCTAAATCGATTACGAATTCGTCGAGAAGAAGATAGAATCTTTTGAAATCCGAGCACGAATAATGAATAGATATGAAACCGAGAGAGAGGAAGAGAGAATAACCCCAAGTCATCGACGTCGTTGTAATCTTCGTCAGCCATTAATGTCGATTTTTGGTTTCGCTTTCTCCTTCTCTTTGCTCTGTATAAACCCTAACTCTCGTTGCAGAGTTCCGAACGACGCAGAATGAATCAATGAAGTTAAGAACTGAATAAAATTTAAATGATCCAGTTTATTTAACTATGCTTAGTAAACTTTATAATCGGACCATTTAATTTCAAGCCCAATTTAGGCCCACATAAGAATAACTCCACAACTGAATCAAATTTCCTTCTTTATTCCAAATAATCATGGAACATGTGATATATACTGATTATGTTAGAATTTTCTTTTCTTTGGACGATGATCACATATTCATATACTTGTCTGGTCTCATCTTTAGTTGGAGAAACGATCGAATAATCATAGAAAATACTTCTCGAAAAGCAACTCTCTCTCTCGAAGAATCCTTTGCCCCATGTACACCTACACATAACACTCAAGTCTCAACAAGACAATCACAACTCGAAGAATCATATGATCATTAAGTATGAGCGTTTTACCTTCCGAGCATCATGACCGTGGCTCGATGATTAGTCTCCGGAGACTTGAGAAATGTGGATCCATATCAATGGCCATTAAGGCATCAATACCTAAAACTTTGTAATTCTTGTCGACCAACTTGACAACCTCCATGGTAATGCCATATAGTCATCACAATGTGGATGCAAAACTGCGTCAAGTTGGACTTCGAGGACGCGTGTCATTTTAAGGTTTTAATTTTGTTTCACAAAAATTGTCATTTTTGTGTTTTCAATGGAATATTTAAAACCAAATCTCTTTTTTTTTTTTTTATCTCTATTATTTCACTTTATCATTTAGAAAGAGAAAGTATTATCTAGTGTATTAGTAACGGGTAGAAATAAAATTTGTTTACTTTTCTTCATTTGTGTGAAAATGTTAGAAGACAATAACACAACAAGTAATAATAGATGAGAAAACTTTTGTCTACTCTCTATTAAGAACCTTAGGCTTTTTGTTACTTTTCGTGGAAAGCCGCTCTTTGCCGAATAATTTCCTGCCCCATGTACCTACACATAGCACTTTCACAATGATTTTTATTCAAACATCATATCTTATTTATTGATGTTGTGATTATTTAGTTTTTGTGCTTACCTTCCAAGCATCATGACCGTGGCTTGAGGATTAGTCCCGGGAGACTTGAGAAATGTGGATCCATCGATGACCCTTAAGCCATCTATGCCTAAGACTTTGTAATTCTTGTCAACCACTTTTCCAACTTGGCAACCTCCATGGTAATGCCAAACACTCGTCACGGTGTCGATGCAAAACTGCTTCAAGTTGAACGCTGAGGTCACGTGCCTTGGCCTCAAATTGATGGGAAGGGCCAACATGAGATTGAGCAGTTCACGTGCCGTCACACCCGGATACTTGTACTTGGAGAAAGCTTTGGAATTTATCATTCTAATAATGGTGTTAAGCCCTTTAACACACTTGTTCAAATCCTCTGGTTCTTGATAGTAGTTGAATGTCACTGAAGGATTATCCCTTGGGTTCGTGTTCCGTAGCTTCATATGTCCTTTTGAGGCCGGTCCATCGACTTTTTGAAAGATCAAACCCCCATTCATCCTCACTTCCAATTTAACATCAAAAGATTTTAAAAGGACTGCAATGGATTGGGTCAGGATTTTCCTAGATGTAGTATGACTTGTCTGCATAATGCGTCATAGTTAGACAACATACAATCTCATAAGTCATAACTAAATAACCTTTAAATGTATTTATGTTATATACCTCGTTTAAAAGATTCAAAACACCATCGAAAAACCTACGAGTTATATCAAAAGAGAGACTCAAGCCACTTAGACCTTCAATGTAACTATCAAACTTTGTGATCCCAACAGCTTGTATGAGGGATAGTTCTACTGGTTGAGGAGAAGGAATGGCTACAAAGTTCATGGGATTATCAGCCATCCCCTGCCCAACCATGGGCTGATCTAGGACGAGTGGGTTCACGCCGTGAGCCTCAAGATGGACGGCAGGACCTACTCCACTCAACATTAATAGTTGTGGGCTACCCAGGGCTCCAGCTGACAAGATCACTTCGTTCGTTGCCTTATTTGCTAGATTTGCCTTGTGGAACACTCCATTTGCATCCTCAAATAGCACTTCATACGCTTTTGGCTTCTAGTTACCTGTTTTTTTTTTTAATGTTCATTTTTGCAGCAAGTAGTTTTAGCAAACAATCATTCATAAAGTAAAAATCATATACTAATTGAAACTAAAATATATATTTTTAATTTCTATATTCTTCAAAATTATATTAATTGAATTTGTCAATATACTTTCTTATGTAGAATTGAAAAACTAATAAGTTTAAAAAAAAAATTAGAAAAGTAAGAAACTTTTAAAGTACACACAATTAAAATAAAACATATAAAAGTCATTTAGGAAAGTGGGCTCACTCCATAATTCCTAATGACCAGCTCATGAGGTTATAAATAAGTATTCCTTTTTAAAAAGTCAATGCATTAGATTTTACACTAATAATGCTAGCTCGATTTTATAAAAAAAAAGATAGCACAAAATACCATTTTTTATGTTGTATTCCAACTTTTTGAAAAACTATCATCTCTATAATGGTCATAACATTTTCTACAACTGATTTCGGGAGCTTTTCTAACTACTTTTGTAAATCTGTCGAAGAAAAATTATATTAGGAAATCAAAATATAATAATTACATGTTTTCCAAAACCTTCCTAAAACAAATATGAATAGTAGTCAAAAATACCTTCGGTGGTGAAGAGGACTTTGTGAACAGAAGCATGCAAGTAAACAACAATCCGGTTGGGATTAGCATACTCTAACAGATTCGCCGCGGTATGTCTATGACCAGCACGGTCAAAGATTGTACCACCGATCTTAGTGCCGTAGATATGATCGTACGTGAAACCGTTGTCCGGAGACTCTCCAGCCTCCAGAAGCCCATCTTTAAACGCCTTTTGCCATTCTATTACTTGTGGCTCGAACACAAGTTTCTTCTCGACCCACTCGTAAGCAGCTTCCACTTCTTCCATCTCCCACTCAGCTTCCTCCACGTAATCATTGCCCGCACGCGAGTAGAATCCTCCGTTTATCACCGACCCTCCACCGAGGACACGTGGCCGCGTGTTGTAAACGCCGTCTTCGGAGATGAAAAGCTGCGACCATGAGTTTGGTGTGTTGTTTAAGAGTGTGTTGACGGAGTTGCCCATATCAGTGGCCGTGGGGTTCTCATATGGCGACCCGCCGCGTTCAAGAACCAAAACGCTGGCGTTTTGAGAGAGCGTTGCGGCTAATGCACAACCTGCGGTTCCTCCTCCGATGATTATGTAGTCGAAACTAGCATTCTTTGGTGCCAATGTTGCATCTTTCATAAATGTAGTCTCCAGCTTCACCAAAAAAAAAAAAAAAATTGAAATGTATACTAGAATTAAATTGTATTTATAAGAAATTAGTATTGTACCTTTGTCGCAATAACAAGAGCCATAGAAGATTAAAATTGCGAATAAAATATTACGAAAAATGTGAATAGTTATACAAGAGATGATAGTCATTATAAGCAGTGCGATGTTACTACTCAAAGCCAAATACTATATAAAGGTCGATCGCAGAATATATATTAAGAAATAACAAATTCAGATCTGCATAGAGTTTGAAAGTCATCATATAATAAATTCCCTAATCATGTTATGCCATGTGAGGACGAAATAAAAAAAAATCTTCTTGACATTAGTATATTAAAAACAATAGAGGTAGAATCAGATCAATACATTTAAATTTTCTTACACGCAAGTATTTATATTTCTCTCAAATAAGATGATGAGAAAAAACTTTATAACTATCTATACTATTAATTGAGAAGCATTGTGTGAACTACAACATTGTAAGGGTAGTTTAAAACTAACTAAATGAATTTTTTGTATAAGTAATTTAGTAAATTAATAACTACTCCAACTAAATAAATATCTTGAATTTTGCTTTAAAAAAACGATTAGATACTCATAACAATATTAATATTTAAAATAACAAAAATAATATTTAATTTTACGGAATGAAGTTATCTAGTAGAACGAGTTTGGGTTGATACTCATAACGGGACGATAATCTACGAGTGTAATCTTAGAATTAACAATTTTAACACAATTATACAATCTTAAACACTAAACAAAAAAAACAATATTTACAAAACAACTATAACTTAAAATTCAAATTTTTAGTTACAAAAAAATCGAACAACGGTGTCGCGGACTAAAGTTTACATTATATCATCTAATTGATCAAATTTCAAACAAAATCAACTAATTTGTCTATACATCAAACTAACAAAAATACACAGATTTTCCAAATATCTCTATATTATTCCGCAAATCGAAACAAATCTAACATTCGATTTACTATGCAAAACACAAATGAAATATAAATAATATAAAAAAATAAAAAAATTTAGTTATTGTATCATAAATAACACTATACACTTTTCTATGCATATTATAATTTATACACTACAATATCTTTCACTAAAAATGTATTCCAATACATTTATTAAAATATGAAACTTCGCACGTATGTGCGGATCAGAATCTAGTTTAGTTTTAATTGAAATCTTTTAGTTGGTCCAAACCTGGACACAACCTCACACCATATACCTATTGTATAACAAACAGGCATATGAAAATTGAAATGCGTGAGGTAATATGCATAATATAATTGCGGACAATGCTTTTGACCCCCAACATAAGAATTGGTTGTAGCACCCTATTCTCTCGAATGTGTATTTTAATTACAATCCTATAATTAGCTTGGCTTTGATTCAAACAAATATAGGTTAAGTAGAGTCCCCAAAAAAAAAACTATTATTCTTTTTTGGTGTGTGTAATAGGATTATCCAATTCTTTTATTTCTCCCATTATTCGATATTTCTATGCGTTTGATTCCCTAGTTTAGTCGCGATCTATATTTCTTAATGACTAATTTTGAGAAATCAAACTAAATTCTTCAAAGAGCAAGATTTCTAAATTGTAAAAGTAACTCCCGCTCATCATTATAGTCCTCGAACGGTTCGCGTGCTCCTTTAACCACCACCACGATCGACCAGAGAACTTTGTCCTTTTTACGATAGTAATAACATAACATGAGAAAATAAACAAATAACGCAGTGTGATGTTTACACTTTCTGATAACGTTGTAAATTAAATAATAGAAGCTTGAGGAGCGAGGCCGATATACCAACAGACAGATCAGTGTTCTTTTGATAGCTATTTGATACAAAAAATAGAGTTTATTGTACTAACTAAAAGAATTGGTATATTTTTAATCTTTTATATTCCGCCTTTTTTTCATTAACAAGATATATAACATAAAAAAAATAGATATGTATATAACATAACTATTGGCTGTTTTTGTTTACTCAATTGGGCATAGTGGTATATCTTAGCATGTAAGCATTGTAAATAGCTAAGGAAACAAAAGTGAAAAAGAAAACACTTTCTTGACCACTAAACTCTACGCGTTCTAAAAAAAAACACTTGCGGAAACAAGACAAAGTGAACACTTTTCAGTATTTTCTTGATAATCATCATTATTCCCGCCTAATTTGCTTCTGCTTTTCTTTTTAGTGTAAAAGAAAAGAGAAACAAGCTTTTGTCTTAGGTGCACTACTTTTATAAACTTTAGACTTTAGCGTATTTATTTAACACAAGATAGGCTAATGACTTGACAATTACAAGAGTCATAAATCTTTTGCACCCAAAAAAAGAAGAAAAATGCACCAACCCTTTCCCGGAGATTCTTCACCACCAAACTGCCTTCACGGCTGCTTCTCATCGTCACCATTTCACGGTACCACCAGCTCCGAACACCCACCACATTCAACCCCCACCGTCACTTCCGCTACTCTCCGCCGTAATTTCGCCCAAACCACCGTCTCCACCATCTTCCCGGACACCGAATTCACCGACCCAAATTCTCTTCCTTCTCATCAAGAATCTTTCTCCGATTTCATCCAAGCTTACCCCAACTACTCCGACACTTACAAGATCGACCGTCTTAGATCCGACCACTACTTTCACTTGGGTTTATCACATTACACATGTCTTGATTACATAGGAATTGGTTTGTACTCTTACTCTCAGTTGCTCAACTACGACCCTTCCACTTACCAGATCTCTTCTTCCTTGTCTGAAAGTCCCTTCTTCAGTGTTTCTCCCAAGATTGGTAACCTTAAGGAAAAGCTTCTCAACGATGGAGGTCAAGAAACAGAGTTTGAGTACTCAATGAAAAGAAGAATAATGGGGTTTCTCAAAATCTCCGAGGAAGACTACTCAATGGTCTTCACCGCTAATAGAACTTCTGCTTTCAGGCTCGTCGCCGAGTCTTACCCGTTTAACTCAAAACGGAAGCTCTTGACGGTTTACGACTACGAGAGTGAGGCGGTGAGTGAAATAAACAGAGTCTCTGAGAAACGTGGAGCCAAAGTAGCTGCAGCTGAATTCTCATGGCCAAGACTCAAACTCTGTTCGTCCAAGCTGAGAAAACTGGTTACTGCTGGGAAAAACGGAAGCAAGACGAAGAAGAAAGGTATTTACGTCTTTCCGCTTCATTCTAGGGTTACAGGATCTAGGTATCCGTATCTATGGATGAGTGTGGCACAAGAAAATGGGTGGCATGTAATGATCGATGCATGCGGTTTGGGACCTAAGGATATGGATAGTTTCGGGCTTTCTATATATAACCCCGATTTCATGGTGTGTTCGTTCTACAAGGTGTTTGGAGAAAACCCTTCCGGATTTGGTTGCTTGTTTGTCAAGAAATCCACCATATCGATTCTTGAATCTTCCACTGGTCCAGGTATGATTAACCTCGTACCTACCGACAATCCGATTTCATTACACGCGTTGGAAATCAACCGAACACAAACAGATTCGGAAGAAACATATAGCTTTAGCTCTAGTGTCGAATACAAAGGCCTAGATCATGTAGATTCACTAGGGTTGGTAGCAACAGGGAACAGATCAAGATGCTTGATAAATTGGTTGGTAAGTGCTCTCTACAAACTCAAACATTCAACAACTAGTCGTCTAGTTAAAATCTACGGTCCGAAAGTTAATTTCAATCGAGGACCAGCGGTTGCGTTCAATCTATTCAACCATAAAGGCGAAAAAATCGAACCTTTTATCGTGCAGAAGTTAGCCGAATGCAGCAACATCTCACTCGGTAAAAGTTTCTTGAAGAACATCTTGTTCCAAGAAGACTACGAAGGCGTGAAAGATAGAGTTTTTGAGAAGAAAAGAAACAGAGACGTCGACGAACCAAGGATCTCTGTTCTCACTGCTGCGTTAGGGTTTCTTGCTAATTTCGAAGATGTTTATAAACTTTGGATATTCGTTGCTCGGTTTTTGGATTCAGAGTTTGTTGATAAAGAGAGTGTGAGATGTGGAGTTCATGTTTTTGAACATAAGAACCGTGAAGTAGTCTAGTTAACATATAGCCTAGTTTTGGCTCGGTTTGCTTTGGTTCACTTCTTACATCAGAACCGGTTCAAGTATCAATGAAAATTTTGATTTTTGTTCAGTACAAAGTCAGCGTCAACATTAGCGTCCAAGTAGCACCTCTATCTCCCACTAATTTTGATTTTGCTACTGATTCAAAAAAAAATAATTAACTTTCGAAAAAAGGTAGCTCATATATATTTATTTACAATTCGCTCATTCCTAGATGTCAAGTAGATATGAACGGGGCAAATGAATGCCCAATAACTAAAATAAACCCATATCAGCTATATATTTCTTCGGTTGTTAAAAATTTTGATTTTATAAAATTTATTGCACAAATGATTTTCTAGATGTTATTTTTATTTTTATTTTTAGTATGATAAATACTAAATTTCAAAATGCAATGATTGAAAATAATTAAACTTTTAATTTTATTAGCTCATAATTAAACTTAAAAATATTTAATATAAAAAATGTTAATGATTAGATAATGTTTTTTTTTTAATATGTGAAAAAATCCCAAACATCAATCTATTATAAAAATATGGAATAATACTTTTATTTAATCTATTTTTTTAGTAGTCAACATCAAAAGATTATTACAAATGACCAATGTTGATAATTTTAACTTATAAATATAGTATTAAATAATGAATAGTGAATTGTTTTCTTTTTGGCGGGTGAAACCTTATTTCCAAGCTTCATACTCTAGTCTTCGAGAGTCATGCTTAGTAATTGACATTTTTTGTTGCCATCATTTCTTATAAAGCTTACCCTAAGCTTGCAAGAATATTTACCGAGTAGTTTGGAATCTTGGTGTTGTAAATCATGCACTATTTGTTTTACTACGCAGTTCCAATCTTCTCGTGGGGACCAAAGTTTTTCAACCTTGTATACAACAAAATCAACAAGGGATTAGGTACACCAAATTGGTTTTTACGAAAACAGTAACATGCTATCAAAATAGAGACTAGTCGTTTTGGTGATAGAATTCAGACCAAGACAATAATGGTTTTACTTGTCAATAATACTCAGAAATGAACATAAGCTGCACTTGTCAATAGTACTCAGTTTTGAGATAGCTAAGTTTTGTATTGCCCTAGTTATGGCTCGGTTTTGTCCAATTCGGTTGGTTTGGTTCACTTCTTAAATGGAAACCGGTTCAACTGTACAACTATCAATAAAAAAAAAAAAATTAGCTCCACAACATGACTCTTGTGATGTGGTCGAGGCCAAGGCCCATTAGTTAGCTAAAACAGGCCCATATGAAGTATGTGATCTAGACCGTTGATTTGTAATGGGACTATATAAAAATAAAAACGATGATCTTGAGGGCCCCTTCTTCCATCTTTGTAGGGTTCTTCGTGCAGAGGATAAGGTTAGCTGTGGTTTTTTAATTTTATTTTTCTACCTTTGTAGGGTTTCCTCACTTTTTTTTATCCACTGTTCTTTAGTTTTCAATCTGTCAAATTCAAACAGATAACATTTTTCGTCAAAAGAATCAGTAAAAACTAAACATTTTGACTATATCCTACTTGAATCAATTCTTCGGCTGATTTTGAAGTTTTGTGACATTCAGATATTCTAGGGTTTTGTGGTAAATGGAATCGAATCACGAAGGCAACGCGATACAAGTGATTGACCAAGTAACAACCATGACCCATCTGTCTGACCCGAATCCGAAAACCAAACCGGGTATGATGCTCATGAAACAAGAAGACGGGTATTTGCAGCCGGTGAAGACTAAACCGGCTCCGAAGAGACCGACTTCTAAAGACCGTCACACGAAAGTAGAAGGACGAGGTCGGAGGATCCGAATGCCGGCGGGTTGCGCTGCTCGGGTCTTTCAATTGACCCGTGAACTTGGTCACAAATCCGACGGAGAAACGATACGGTGGTTATTGGAACGAGCTGAACCGGCGATAATTGAAGCAACCGGAACCGGAACTGTACCGGCTATTGCTGTATCGGTTAACGGAACTTTAAAAATCCCGACGAGCTCTCCAGTGTTGAATGACGGCGGCCGTGACGGTGACGGTGACCTAATAAAGAAACGGAGGAAGAGAAACTGTACGAGCGATTTCGTAGACGTTAATGACAGCTGTCATAGCTCCGTTACTTCTGGGTTAGCTCCGATAACGGCGTCAAACTACGGCGTTAATATCCTGAACGTTAATACACAGGGGTTTGTGCCGTTTTGGCCTATGGGTATGGGTACTGCGTTTGTTACTGGTGGGCCGGATCAAATGGGCCAAATGTGGGCTATTCCTACCGTTGCTACAGCTCCGTTTCTGAATGTTGGTGCTAGACCGGTGTCTAGTTATGTCTCAAACGCTTCAGACGCTGAGGCGGAGATGGAAACGAGCGGTGGCGGAACGACGCAACCGCTGAGGGATTTTTCGTTGGAGATTTATGATAAGAGAGAGCTTCAGTTTTTGGGTGGCTCAGGGAACTCATCTCCGTCTTCATGTCATGAGACTTAAGGAATTTTAACTCTTAGTTCTAGTTTCTTTTTAGTTTTTAGTAAGTTTGATTCCTGATTTAGGTTAAGTAAGATTTGTAAAAGAATTGGGAGCACAATTTCAATTTTATGTTTCTGTCAAACATTTTGGTAATTAATGGAACTATCCTATCATTTTTAAAAAATAAATCAAAATGAGATTAAAAATGAGTCTGCTAAAACGCCAGAGGTTGAGTCTGCTAAAGCTCTCGACACAATAGTAGAAGGAATAATGTATAGGCACGTTAAACCTAGATTCTCGTGGAAGCTACAAAGCTGGATCGGAGTTGGGATGGAGAAGAAGATGATAGAAGCTGGTGCCATTTTTGATCGAGTGTGTGGGAAATACATATCAGCCAGGAGAGAAGAGGTAAAAAGATCACAAGTGAATAATAATGATCATTTCATTAGAGATAGTCATGCAAATCTTTTGACATCTCACATAAAGCTTGATACAACCCAGTACCAGCTCTTGGATCCTATCAATGATAAATTCTTAAGAGACAATGTCTTTGCTTTACTTCTAGCTGGGAGAGATACCACTGCCTCTGCTCTCACTTGGTTCTTTTGGTTTTTGTCCGAAAACCCTCTAGTGGTGACCAAGATTCGCCAAGAGATTGACATGAATCTACCAAGAAGTTGTAGTGGCCAAGAGAGACCATCTTGTGATCCAATGGAGTACTTAAACAAAGATGTACTTAAACAAGATTTTGGTCTTTATTTATGGGGTGGTGGGTAGGATGAGAGCTGTATGGGGAGAAGATGCATTAGAATTCAAGCCAGAGAGATGGATTTCCGAGACCGGAGAGTTAGCATTCAATGCCGGTCGAGAATATGCCATGGTAAACAAAGAGCTATGGTTCAAATGAAGATTGTGGCGGTGGAGATATTACAAAACTATGACATCAAGGTTGCCAACGGGCAGAAGTTTGAGCCAGATACTAGTTTAATTCTTAAAATGAAGCATGGCTTTAAGGTTAAGATTAACAAGAGATGTTCATCTTGATATTAGTGAAATAATCAAGTTCTTTTTTAAGTTCTATTTCGAAACCATAGCCTAATTAAGAGTATTAATAAGGAGACAAGTTTAAGTGTGATCTACCTTGAGGTTTAGTTTTTATTGTAGACAAATTATAGTAATGGTTTTTTAATGATTTCAATGACAGTTTAGAAGAATGTAACTCTCGATCCAAGAATGATAATTCATGAGTTAGTAAACTGATGAAATCAAAAAAGAAATGTTGTTTCAATTATTATACTGTACCATTTTTATTTCTACGAATTACGAAACCATTTCTTCTCTACCGAAACTAAAGTAAACTAAACCGTAACAAAAAATTTTGTTTCTTTGTTTTCAACCGTATCCAAATTATGTATCCAGTTTTTTTTGTTTTTTTTTTTTTTTTTTTTCTCATTGTTGACAAAATAAGTAATTTTCTAATTTAAAATTTTCTTCAAAAAAATTTATTATAATATCCGTAACTACAATGCAAATAGTGCCGTACACGTGAGAAGCAAAACAAAAAAGATGCAGAAAAAAAAATAGTACCACAAAATCCTTCACCAACCGTACTGCGAAGCCAAGGCAATTGAAACCAAACACTGATAGGCATAACTCAACAGTAGTTACCCTTTTTTGACCATCTTCTCGTTTAATTCTCTTCTTTATTCATTTTCAATCTTACTCTATCCACACACACACGAACACATCAAAATGCCACCATTTTACATCTGATTTTTAGTCTTCATTACTCATATTTAAGCTTAAGTTAATAACCACAACAACCACCTTTTCATGTGGTTTATTTGGCACCATCCGTATTCTAAACCGTTCGTGTTCTTTCCTTATTTGGCACCATCAAGATTCTATTTACAATATTTTTTTTCAAGTGGCAAAACAAAAACAAATTACAATTTTTATAAATTAATTGAGTTAAAGAAAATTACTTCCAGGTTCCATTAATGTATCTAAAAATATTTAAGTAAAATTTTAATTACAATAACATCCATTTATTTTATATAAAAATTTTAAAAAACGTTTTAATAGATTCTTTTAATAGTTACCAAAAACAGATTCTGTCCAGCTCTTCTGCACCAAAGTACATGCTTAGACTCAAAGTACGATTTTAGGGAGAAAAGAATTTGAATACTGGAATAGATACATGTTTGTTCCAAATAATTTGAGTAACTTTAAAGCATATGTTATACACATACACATTTTCTAGAATATTAGCCTCTCATTTCTCTCCTTATATAAGCCAAATAGTCCCCGCTTCTTCTCATTCATCAAATCCTCAAACAACTTCAAGAACAAAGAGTGCTTTTCGAGGCCCAAAACACATTACCATAAAATGGCATTCTCGAAGGGACTCATTTTTGCGATGATATTTGCGGTTTTAGCGATAGTTAAGCCCTCAGAAGCTGCTCTTGATGCTCATTACTATGATCAATCGTGCCCTGCTGCTGAAAAAATCATACTTGAAACTGTTAGGAATGCTACTTTGTATGATCCCAAAGTGCCTGCTCGTCTCCTAAGAATGTTCTTCCACGATTGCTTCATCAGGGTATGCATCTTGATCTTCTTTATTTGATAGTTGATTGTTGATCCAGTTATATATGAAGTTGAGTTTTGAGTAAGGTTGGATTGTTGTAGGGATGTGATGCGTCCATTCTACTAGATTCGACACGGTCAAACCAAGCTGAGAAGGATGGTCCTCCAAACATCTCAGTACGGTCATTTTACGTGATCGAAGATGCTAAGAGAAAGCTCGAAAAGGCTTGTCCTCGTACCGTGTCTTGTGCCGATGTAATCGCCATTGCCGCCAGAGATGTGGTCACCCTGGTGAGTCTTCGTAAAAGAGTTGTCCCTTTATGATCATATTAGTGTAATATAATTCTTTTACGGTTGAAATTTGGTTCTGTTTGATTTACCTTGTGTAATGTTTTACATTTATTAGTCCGGTGGTCCTTATTGGAGCGTACTGAAAGGGCGAAAAGACGGGACAATTTCACGAGCCAACGAGACTAGAAATCTCCCACCACCAACGTTCAATGTTTCTCAACTGATACAAAGCTTTGCAGCAAGAGGCTTGTCGGTGAAAGACATGGTTACGCTCTCAGGTGGCCACACCATAGGGTTCTCTCACTGTTCTTCTTTCGAGTCCCGTCTTCAAAACTTCAGCAAATTCCATGACATAGATCCTTCGATGAACTATGCGTTCGCGCAAACCTTGAAAAAGAAATGCCCGAGAACATCTAACCGAGGCAAGAACGCAGGGACAGTCTTGGACTCTACTTCCTCGGTTTTCGACAATGTTTACTACAAGCAAATTTTGTCCGGGAAAGGAGTGTTTGGGTCTGATCAGGCACTTCTAGGCGATTCCCGGACTAAGTGGATCGTTGAGACGTTTGCTCAAGACCAAAAAGCTTTCTTCAGAGAGTTTGCAGCTTCCATGGTAAAACTTGGAAACTTTGGAGTCAAAGAGACTGGACAAGTTAGAGTTAACACTCGCTTCGTCAACTAAAAGCATATTCCTAACAAGCAACCAAATGAGAGTTTTCTTTTCTTCAAATTTGATTTCATTTATACTTGATATTATAATAATGTAGACCGGCCAATATATGGATCGGTTTTAAAACCTCCTAATTCTCCATGAGTTGCAGAGTATGCTTTAAAAGTAAATTTGTTCTGCTTCATTGAACTGATCTATAAATTCATCAGCATTTTCACTTACTGGTCACTAAATATGAATGAGCCATGGACTCATGGCTTGTTATAAATGCTGAACCAGCGGGAACATGGGCTTGATTCAGGTAAATAGTGATCTACACAAGCTTAATCGATGGTTCTTAATGTGTATGAAAGTAGTTAATGTGAGAAACACAAAATACAGAGAAGATGAATGTCTTCTTCATGCAAAAACAACATCAGAACGGAACACATACTTGACGCCTTTGGAGACATTCCTCCCTTCGTGCAACATGCACTTGTCTCCATGGATGTGAAAGAGAGCCATACCTTCCACTGGAGCTACCTGCGATAATAAGCAAGTTTTAGTTGATGAGATCCATAAAATATGAAACTAAGACAAACAAACTATTTGAGAGTTAATTACCTCAGCTACAATACTGTTCCTTGAACCATAAAAAACGGTTTCTCCACCTACTAAAGGCTCAGCCGAAGAAGAATCGTTCGTCTTGCTTGAACTGCTCTTGGATTTTGATTTTGTGCTGTTCCCGCTTAGATATATCAACAATGTGTAATAGGTCCGGTTTCCATCTTCAAGATCAGCACTTTCATCGATGTGACGACCAAAATGTTGACCAGCACTATACCTGAACATGATATTAACAAAGTATCATATACATCTTCCCATCGTGACACAAAATTTTGGAAGTAATCTACAAAGCTGTATCCTTTTTCAATGCCAAATGAGAAACATGACAAGAACAACAACAAGAACATATTCTTTACACATCTTCCCATAATTAAACCACTACCAGTAAAAAAAAGAATGAAACTTCAAAAAAGTTGGCACAGCAAACCTGTAAAATCTAATGTTTGGATTCAAGCCAACAGCAACCTTCCTCCTAATCTTGATATCAGTAAACAAATTCGAAAGCCCTGATTGCCATAGCGTATCAGCAAGGACAGGATCGTTCACTGAGATCCGATGGTTATCCCTATAAGCTTCACCATAGGCTGGACCACGACTTCCTTGATGAGTAAAACCAAGAGACTCTGCTATTTTAACAAAAGCCTTTGATTCATCAGAAGTGAGACAGTTCTCCACCTGAAAATCATAAACCCATAAGTTAAAAACCTCTCAAATCAAATTCAACAGAAAAAAAATAAGTAAAACCCTTTAAACGATTCGAAGCAAAATGGTATCTAACAATTCACAAGCTCATGGCTTTGACCTATATACAGAGATAAAGCTCATAAATTTGATTTCAAATATATGTAATTACAAGAACCCGTTAATAGAAATCGATGAATATTACAAATTTACTTGGTATTAAGGATTTTTTCAGGAAATTTCTGGAGGTGTAAACCCTAAATTTCAATTAGGTTAGAATAAAATTGGGGAAAATAATGAAATGGGTTGATGATTTTTGGGAGGAACTTACGGTGAAGAGATCATGATTCTTAAGATAAGAGACATTGAGATTCGACTTGAGTTTGATCTTTGGCCATTTTATTGATTCTCCATTGTCTCCCATCTTCGCGTTTCTGGGTTTCTGAGGAGGATTTAAGATCAGATTCAGGGAAATTAAATTTGTTAAATTCATTTATAATAATTTATTTTAGTTAAATTCAAAATGACAAATATATATATTTTGACAAAAAGAAAAATCATTCTCAAGACCCAATTATTAATTGTTTGTTAAAGCCCAACCTTGTATATTCAAGCCCAATAAAATTATATATGACCCAACTACAAGGGTGTTTCTTTTATGGATCATGTTTGACTTTACATGACTGCAAAAGATAAAGCGTTGGTTTTGGCTTAGCAAAAAACAAAAAGAACATGACTTACGATCTAGTATAAAAGAAAATCAATGTTGATCAAGTCCCACGACCAAAACAAAATGGAGAAAGAAGAATTCATATTCCCTTATCACGATTTAGATATTTAGGACACAATGGTGAATTCCCTTTTTGTTATGTTTAGACACATACTCTTTATCATATTTCTTTCAACACTCAACAGAAAAGAGGAATATTACTAAACATAACAAAGAACCATGTAAAAGAGGAAAAAGGAATCTGTGTGTTGTCTGATGAAGACGAGGTCACATTGCACAGAAGCTGACTGTGATTTTGGGGAAAGTGGAAAACATACGTGTCTTCATATATTTGGTTAACAATGCACGTCAGTGTACGATGATGTCGACACGCCAATCGAAGAACACTATTCTTTTAGATGTATTATTATTATTATTATTATCCCACCCACTCTTTGTGTTCTGTCCAAATTAAAAAACAAATAATCACCGGTTTCTTAGAAATTAGTCCTTGATTATATTCAATTAACGTTTCTTTTTTAGCTAATCAACTCTTTTTCCTTCTGCTCTCTATTCTTAATTTTACCAAAAACAGATAAAGTCATGGACATTTCTTTAATCAGAATCTGGGACTCACTTGTTTTCTTTTGTGTTTTTTTGAATGATTCTCTCTCTATTGTTGTTCAATTATTAATCCAACTACCATCACCAAAAGAAGAAAATAAAAATCTCTTTTCTTCTTTTTTTTTCCCTTTTCTCTGTCCAATTAATCAGAACACAAAAAGCAAAGCTTAGACTTAGGGTTTGTGGCTCCTGTACAAAGAGGCACAGAGGTAAACACAGAGTTTATCATCATAAGATCTAGCTCATGCCTCTTTCCGGAATTTTAGTTCTAGGGTTTCTTTTTCACCATTATTAAGCTTTTGTTCCTTTTCTTTCTTTGTGCAAATATATTTTTTCTTGATAGTTAAGATGTGCAAATTATACCCCTCTCTAAAACTATTAACTTTGTCGGTTGATTGTCGTCTGGAAAAAAGTATGTTCTATGTAGCTTTTGAAGTGAATCTAGACAAATCTGGTTTTGGATCTTCTGAGTTTCTTACATTATTCAAGTTATCATCTTTGACTTCTGGCTTTGAAATCTCCTTCTCGATTTTCAAGAAATCATTTCTTGATTTTGTCTGAGTGAAAATTTCCTTCCGGATTTAGTTAGGGTTTCAATCTGATGAATCTTGGAATGAATATCGCAGGAACAATGGTGAGAGGGAAGATCGAGATCAAGAAGATTGAGAACGTGACGAGCAGACAAGTCACGTTCTCGAAGCGAAGAAGCGGTCTATTTAAGAAGGCTCATGAGCTTTCGGTTCTATGCGATGCTCAAGTAGCCGCCATTGTCTTTTCTCAGAGCGGAAGATTACACGAATACTCTAGCTCCCAGTAAGATATTCTTTCATCAAATTATTTCAAAATATTTACACATGTCTATTTCCAAAATCTTTCTCTAGCTACACATAGATTTGTTGAGTATCTAGAACTTCTGTAGTGAATAGTATAATATATCTCTGGTTAAATCGTACTAGAGATTTTGCAATAATATAGGCGCTAAAGATTTGGCCCCCTTTCTTTTGGTGCTAGCTAGTTCCTGACTTTGCCCAACAATGCCTTGTCACATTCTAATTTTAGAATTTAAGTTTTGTAAGTACTTAGCTTCTGGATTTTATTTAAGCAAACTTAAGAATTTTTACTACTTAAGAGAGTTTCTTCAAGCACGAGCAAGTGGATTGTATTAGGGTTTTCAGAAAAAAAGTTTCTTGAACAGTGAACCTCGTATTCCTTGGAACTTAAACTGTTACCCACACACCCACTTGGCATCTGGTTTTATTAGAATATCCAGCATAAATGAATATCCGAAAATGTAGTTACATTAAGTACAGAAATTGTAAATATAATGCATGATGAGAAGATTTAAAAAATATCTCGGGCATCCAAACTTTTTCACTAGATTTACAATCATGAGGTCGGTACATTGTTCATTTTATAAATCCCTTTTGTTTTGTGGTTAATAGAATTGGTTTAAAGATTAGTACTATACAATCTTTACAGAGTATAATTTATTTTGTATAACTTCCCTTTGTTTCATTTTTCATTTCATGTTTAACAATCTTTGTGCAGCAAAAACCTTCCTTCACTAGGTTTGGTGATTGCAAAAATTAAAAGTATTCGATTGTATGAGTGTTATCTAAATTATAGACATCTACATTAATCAAAATATTGGTGGACAAATCTATCATAGAAGCTAAGTCGGTATAAAAGATAACATGTAGATATATATATATTAAGAATATTCGTCCATAATATTTCAATCTTATGATCCGTCATCATCATTCATCACTGACAAATATCTTCTTGTGAATTAACTTTTCAGGATGGAGAAGATTATAGATAGATATGGCAAGTTTAGTAATGCCTTCTATGTGGCAGAGAGGCCTCAAGTAGAACGATACTTGCAGGTTCATTCTCTATATTCATATATATTCTTTATGTTAGTTTCTTCATTTATTTAAAAAAAAAATGTACAGTATGTATTAATTCAGATGGTAATCGACTATTTTTGGGGTTGTATTATTGTGTAGGAGCTGAAGATGGAAATTGATAGAATGGTGAAAAAGATTGATCTCCTTGAAGTTCATCACCGGTTCGCATCTTACTATTCTTACGGTTAATTACTCTGTGCATTGTATATTTGTATATAACTAAACTTTGTTTCAGTCCTAAAATATACTGAAATTTATTATCTCTTGATTCTTGAATGCCACTATATATGAAGTAAGCTGTTGGGGCAAGGTTTGGATTCGTGTTCAGTGACAGAACTTCAAGAGATTGACACTCAAATTGAGAAAAGCCTTCGTATTGTCAGGTCAAGAAAGGTACAAACACTCGGACACAAATATATATATAACATATACACACATGTTAATGATGTAATTATGTCTTCGTTGGTTGATCTTGGTGCGTAGGCTGAGTTATATGCAGATCAACTGAAAAAGCTAAAAGAAAAGGTAAATTTTTTTAAATGAGTAACTTATATACAAGTTTTAATTTGTGGGATCGGTTGTATTTTCTCCATGTGATTTTATTTTTAATCGATCTTTCTTGCTCGGATTCTAGGAGAGGGAGCTCTTGAACGAGAGAAAAAGGCTGCTTGAAGAGGTAAATATGCACCACTCATCAAAGGTTACATATAAAAATACACATGAAATTTAGTTATGTCTCTTCGTTTAGGTAGAGGCTTAGATTCATCGCACTTAAAACTTCTTTCTTATAAGAATAATCATAGTTCATAGAGGCCTTGATTGTTTGTTTGTGTTTGCATTTACGTTTTACATGACATTTTCAGCAAAATAGAGAAAGGTTGATGCGACCGGTGGTGCCAGCAACTTTACAAATATGTGATAAGGGTAATACTGAAGGTGGTCACAGAACCAAACATTCATCAGAGGTTGAAACCGACCTATTTATCGGATTGCCCGTGACTCGGCTATAACATATTACTTTGGTTCCATGTTTGTACACTATAATGCTTCCATACAGTTTATAGTTTTCTGAGTGCTCATGCATGACCATCTCTTCATATATATATGTGTATAAACTGAAAATAATTTGACATGTATTATTTGTCACTTTAGTTTTTCTTTTGAATGAATGTGACATTTTGTTTCTATGCGAATGCGTCTAATTAATCTGACGTCTTCTTGACTTAGCTCAAACAAATCGGTTTTGAACTTTTTAGTTCTGAAGAAGCTAGCTATCAATCAAAGACCAAATCAAGACGAACAGTTAAAACAAATCTTAGTCTTGATTTTAGGGGAAGTGGAAAATACACGTGAATACAATTGATTGCTTATCGATTTACGCAACTATTTCTTTCTCATTTTCGATTGATGAAAAATCAACCTTTGGCGAAAACAAAATCTAGCTCTTTTGAATTCAGGATCAGGACTATAAAAGTATAAAGTATTCATCCAAACAGACAGGTTGCATTATTTTCTTCCAAACAGATTGGTCCTTCAGAATTTAATGACACTAATTAATAAGTAACAACAACTCTTGGATTAACAAGTCTTTTTTGTTGACTCGGTGACCCAAAACAAATTCATCGGAAGTATATGATTAAATAATGTTAAATATTCTCTCTGTTAATTTTTATTTGATTTTTTTTACATTGATGTATTTTAATTTTCAAAATAAATAATTGAATATTATTGGTTTAGAATTATAGAAAAATGTAAATCACAAAATTAATATATTTAGAATCAGTTTTAATATGTTTTTTTTTAATATGTGTGTTTAATAAAAATGTATTAACATGAAATTGAAAACTCAATAATAGACCAATTATATAATAAATCTTATGTTTTTAGCCATTTAATAAATAAATATAGCTGAACGTTTCGACTTTCGACAAATTCATTGACCCACATTAGAACCGATTCATCCGGCCGGTCCGGTTTAACGAACAGTTGATTTTACATAGACAAATAGATTCCTCTTCGTCTATTTTTCCTTACCTACTGCCTACGTGGGCTAATGGAAAAAAAAAACGTTACCAAATTAAAGAAGACAGATTCCTTCATTTTGTTAAACAATAGATTAGACTTTAGGGTTTGTGGCTCCTGCACTAAGAGCCTAAGAGAGGTAAACACAAAGCTTTTTCTGATTTCAATTTCCATCAAATTATTTTTCTTTTCCTTCTTATGTAAATTATTCCTTATCTATCCAAATTCGTCTTCTTGAGTGAATTTTTAAAGCGAATCTCGACAAAACTAGCTCTCAAAAGGGGTTTTGGGAGTTACCTTTTGTTTCTCAGATTTTCCCACATTTTCTTGGTAAAGTTCTCACGGTTGGTTTTCAAGCAAGAAACCGTTTCTGGTTTTTGACTTTTGGATTCTTGTGACTTTGTTTCTCTGATCTGCCAACAAATCTTTCACATTTAGTTAGGGTTTCCATAAATCTCTTATCAAATCTGGATTGGTTTTGTAGGAAGTAACTGAAATGGTGAGAGGAAAGATCGAAATCAAGAAGATTGAGAACGTGACAAGTAGACAAGTCACGTTTTCGAAGCGAAGGAGTGGTCTCTTTAAGAAGGCTCATGAGCTTTCTGTTCTATGTGATGCTCAAGTGGCAGCTATGATCTTCTCTCAGAAAGGAAGATTATATGAATTCGCTAGCTCCGAGTAAGATTCTTAATTTCAGCTTGATTAATTACTCCAATCTTTATTATACTATTTCAATATTTTTTTATGATGTTGATATTTGTTGTCATTATAGTACTTGTGTAGTGTAATATCTTTCAGACCAAGTAGTACTAGAGATATCTAGGTAAGATTTCCCAAAATTTGCATCTTTCAATTTTATTTTTATATTATGTTCTATAGATTTTTTTTGTTAACAATTATTTTCCTCTTTTTACTTCCGGTTCTTTTTACATTTTATAGTTCCACTTGTTGTTCATATTATGAATTAATTAGGGTTTTCAGAAATATAGATTATTGAATATTGAGCCTTATTCTACGTTGGAACTCAAAGTGTCATGAAACGGAAACCCACAAACCATTTGACATATAATGTATATGTTAATCTATTCAAATGGATTTTCATAGTTAAGAACATAAATATAAATCATGTAGTATATATATGAGAAATAGATTAGTGTGAATATGATTTTTTTTGGCACTTTCTATATGATACTTTTTTTTTTGATAAACTTTATATATGATAGTTCAACTGTGTGTTCATGTTCTGAGTCGAACTTCTATATTTAATGCCTCCCATAGTCTAATTCGACCTTTATGGTCGGACAGCTCATGTATGCATATGGTCGGGGAGAATGATTTGCATAATAACATCATCACGATAAATCAATCATGGATACTTTGATGCATATCTAGCTAGGTTTATATCCGAAAAATTCACACACTCAAACACACATGCAAACATATCCAATAAATGTCTAGTTTATCTTAACCAATATATAAACTAGTGATGACATGATTAACCATGCAAGAGAGTATTCAGATATTATTCAACCTAATCTCACAAACTAATGAAGCTTTTCTTGAGAATTGTCTTAGTATCAGGAACACGATAAAGCGATACGCTGAGTACAAGAGAGAGTATTTTGTTGCAGAAACTCATCCTATAGAGCAATACGTGCAGGTTCCTTTCTATATAACAATTCTCTTCAATTATTACTCTAGTTTCATAAATGACTTACAAACCTTTTTGCATGTATCATGTCCAACTTAAGTTGAAAATAATTTTAGTCACATTTTGGCTTTACTTTTGTGACATTTGGTACAAACATTTTGTATATACAGGGGCTAAAGAAGGAAATGGTGACAATGGTGAAAAAGATTGAAGTGCTTGAAGTCCATAACCGGTTTGTATATATATCATTGTCATATTTCTTTTCAAATATTTTATGATAGAGTTGATTTTCAAGTAGTTACTAAAGGATGTGTGTCAATTTTGAAAATGTGGCTTTGTTAGGAAGATGATGGGACAAAGTTTGGATTCTTGTTCGGTAAAAGAACTTTCAGAGATAGCCACACAGATAGAGAAAAGCCTTCATATGGTTAGATTAAGAAAGGTAACAGAATACAAAATTGATTTACCATTTTACAATGTAATGAGATTTTACTTTCAAAATCACGGTGTTATTGCTTAGTTTTCTTTGGATTCTATATTGGTTGATATTGGTAGGCTAAGTTATATGAAGATGAGCTACAGAAACTAAAAGCCAAGGTAAGAATAATTACAATTTGATTTTGTTTGGATCTCTTGTCCATTGCCATGTGTTTTAATAACTTGATCTCTCTTCTTTAAAAATTAGGAGAGGGAACTCAAGGACGAGAGAGTCAGGCTTTCTCTAAAGGTATGTACCATATGGTCCAGTTTCTATACCCATATGTGTGTTATATAGTCATAAATGCGTACAAATGGAACTAAACATTGTAACTTGAACCCATTTCATTAAAAAAATAGTTTAACCTATGTATGGAGGAACTTGGAATATGGCGGATTATGCTTCAACCAAAATGTCTTGTTTTGTGGTTATATACTTTTTTTTTTTTTTTTGTGGTTATATAATTAAGTGGTTATATACTTAATTATGATTGTTTTATGTTTCCCTAATTATTTATGCAAATTAAGAAAACAATTTATACTCACTTATGCCAGGTTGGAGAAAGACCAATGGGGATGCCGTCGGGAAGCAAAGAGAAAGAGGATGTTGAAACTGATCTATTTATTGGATTTCTGAAGAACCGACCATAAAATCGTCCTTGGTCATTAAACGTCATTTCTAGCTATCTATCTCAATTAATGTTATGTATATGAGTAATAGTGTTTCAAAATTTCAATCACTTGTCTTTTCGTATAAACTCAGAATAATGTAATGTGTAAGAGTTCTAACTATGCTTTTGTTTGTGGATGTAATGTAATGTAAACTCTTAAGTTTCTGTTTTCTATTCTTCATTAAGTAAAATCGATTTTTATTTATTCTACTATATTCAAAACTTGTTCTTTTTCTGCGGTTTTTTAATCCATCTTCTTTTTTTTTGGTTTTGAGGAAAATGTTTTTATACAAATAACACAAATGTGGGAATTACAGAAATAATACAAATGGCCCAATAAAGAAACTATTCTAATAGTACATAATGATTCAACTTTCCGTCCGACGTCGTTTTGTTTGATCTCTTGTTAAGACTTAATTCGGACAAAGTTTCTCGCACAAGCGCGTCTATGATCTCCCGCTCAATCTCTACGATGATCTCTTCTCCTTCCTCTTCAAGCTTCTTCTTCTTCTCTAGAAGACGTTTCACGTCTACTAAAGCAATCTCTTCAGGAACTGGATAACACTTAGTACTATATCTCGCTACAGCGGAACAGAGCTCGCTGATTAGCTCCGATCCCTGATAGTTTCCGCGTCGTTTCGCCACGGTTTCAATCAGAATCTCGTTCACTAGATCGAACAATAGCCTACGATTGCATCCTAGAGCCAATGTTCCTGATGGATAATCTCCAAAATGCTCTAGTTTGCGGAAAATCGAAAGATCGAGCATTGCTTGTGAGTCACTCTTGATTCCCGCAAGATTCATTATTCTTATGATATAGTCTTGTTCAGAATTGATTTCAGTGGCTGCATCGTCGAATTTGTGATTCCTCGCTACTTGTGGACTATTCTTCTCGGTTTTGTGCATCGAACTAGAGCGTATCGATGCTGCTTCATTCGATATTAGTCGCTCTCTTTCGTTAATCTTGAAAAAACCACGAAAAGGGATTTATCAAAGGTTGAAAATTTAGTGTGTGTGAGAGTTAGAGAGAAACTTGAAATAGATTGTACCTGTTGATGAGGAGGTCTTGTGGCAGAGATGTTTTCAAGATCATTTGACTTTGGTATCTTCTTAAACTTCTTGATCTTGTGTAAAGGCTTGGCTTTCACGTCTCTAGAATCAGACAAGAAAGTCTCTCGCTTCCTGTTTCGAATATCTGATGTTGGAGAAGGCTTTATGGGACGTCTTGTTTCAGTCTCTGCCTTCTTGCACAGGTTGATGGGTTTTAGTTGCCTTTGTTTTACTCTGTTCTGGCTCTGTTTCTCTCCAAGAATCACTGGTGTTGGCTTTGGCTTCTGAATGATCGGTTCTGGTCTGGAAGAAGATGATGAATTAGGTTTATGACTGGTGCTTTGTTTGTTCTCTTTCTCTGAAAACCTAGTTCTTGGTGAACAAGAAACTGTTGTGTCTCTTCTAAGCTCGTGTGATGGTCTTGCTTCTCTGTTTTTCACCGAGTTTGTTATATCCATACCGACGACTCTTCTTGTGACGACTCTCTCTTTGATTTGTTTAACTATCTGCCTCGCGTAATCTCTTGGACTGTGACTCTCCTCTTGGTCTTCTTTCAGCCTTGAACGCCCAAACTCTTTTTCTCTGTTCAGCTGAAGAGAGAGGCGATGAATGTCGAAATCAGATTTCCGAGCAGAGGAGATTCTAGGGCTAACCGGTAAAGATCGTGTGCCTTTCTTGGAAAGTCTATGGCTTGTGATATGATGACTTGACATGGTATGAAGATCTGACAGTGAATGGTTAAGGTCAGTTTTATCAGGAAGAAGATCAAGACCCATTAGTCTAGCCACCAAGTTTGGTGTTTTGCTTCCTGGTGAGTTACAGATTTCAGATGAAGAAGTGGAACTATCAGTCACAAGAGCTCTGAGTCTTGAACTCTTTGTCCCTGTATCTGTTTTCACTCTCATGCCTACCTACAATTTCAAGATCATTATCAGAAAATTACCTCAACCAATAAAATCAGACAAATTAGTAATCCATTTTAAGTTTTTTTACTTACTGGAATGTTCGAAATTTCTTTGTCTTTGTAGGTTGTTGATGGTAGAGACTCTTCCATCAACTTCAAGCCTGCAAATTTCACAATGACAACAAGAACAACAACACTTACGTATTTCTCAAAAACCAACACAAATATATGCTTATGAAATTCAACTTAAGCTTTGTGAGAAGAAAGAGTATATACCTTTTGACCTTGAAGGAGAATCAATGGTGAGATGATGATGAGAATCAAATAAGTGGTAAAAAGCAGCCATGCATCCATTTGCTGTTTTCTTTGACCTTGAGGAAGAGAAGGCTCCACCGCGGCCACCACCTTCACTGCCATGGCCGTCATCGAACATGCCGCAGTCTCTTCCCATTTTGAGTAAGAAAAAGTCTTACAACTTTTTTTGTTAAGCTTAAACGTTGTACAGTAAATATGGGACTGACAGGAAAAAATTGTAAGAAGAATGGTGGATGGATCAAAAACCCAAGCAAGTGGCTAAGTTGAATCTAAACTTGGGTTACTTTTTGTGTCTGTTTTTGGTTCTTGAGTTTTAAATTACCAGACAAGAGATGTTGGAAGCAGCTATCTTCTCTGCAATTCTCTCTTCTCTCTCTTACATTGGGAATCGAACATGAGGATGGTGAAGAATATTTAATGTGACAGAAAATGTGTTGCAAAGAAGAAGATAATAATTACGAAATTTTATGAAACTGTAAAATAGTTAGTAAGTAGGAGTTATTAGATAACGATGGCCACACATCTCTCTCTATGAAGTAGACAGCTTGAGTGTTTTTACAATATCATTTCAAGACCATTCACACTTCATGTCTCTCTCTCCTTTTTCTACTTAATTTTGTGTGTTCAAGTTTAAAAAATAAAATTAAAAAACTTGTTTTTTTCTTTCTTTTTTTGGGGATTTTCAAACTCGTGAACCATTTTGTTTAGCTTACGTAACAGAATATTCTCAATATATGCAAGCAGTTTGTTTCATGGTACCGAGATGGTTAGTTAGGTTAATGTACAATACATCACCACAATTTTCAACTATTGTGTAGACCTTCGATGTCTTTGTATTTTCTAGGATTTATGTCTTTTGAGGTTTTTTGGGCTGGTCCTTTTGTTTTCTTTGGGGCACAATTTTTTTTACACGTATCTTTTTTTTACTATATTGTATATTTGTATGTATTGAAAAGGATAAAAGAACAATATCTTTTGCATGACATTATGATGTAATTCTATTCTATTGTATTAATGACGAGTTTTGAGACCGTTGACAATAATTAAAGTTGTGTCTATATCGCTTTTAAGTTTTAAGTAAAGTTTGAATTCTCTTTCCACGCAAAAAGAAATCGCATTATGTTACTAAAATTTGTTCAAGCTTATCTTACACTTTCTATTAGGATTGGAAGTTGAACTTTTCTTTATGCATATAAAGTTTTGTTTTATTTTATAGTCGTTTTACACAAAGTCACATGTTTTCTAGATCATTTGTTTCTTACACACTTAATACTCCATTATCCAAGTTTGTATTTTACACATTTTCAAGTAGAGCAGCCCCACAATGCCTCTACTTTAAGAGAGTCTATGTTTTAATGATATATTTTGGTATAAAAAAATGGAGATCAGTTTCATTTTTGTAATTACTAAATTGTAGTAGGAAAAGAAAAATTGTCGAGAAGTTTGGTTCAAAATAAAAATTGAACTGTGGAAAGCATGTTTCTTAGTATATTATAATATACTCTTAAAGTAGAATCATATCTAAGACTTTATTTTTATTTTAGAATGTATAAAATGTTTGAAACGGTCCAACGTAACCATCGTAGTAGTTACAAGGACATGACAAATAGTGTTTTTGGTGGTTGATTTAATTTGTGCAAAGGAAAACACAAATTCAAATGTCAGATTCAGTTTGTGGAACGACCAAAGTATGTGCATGGGACGTTTCACATGATAGATTCTTGTACATGTAGAAGAAAAGTATAAAAATTACCTATCAACAGTTGTGCAAATCCATAATATTTAGTTTTTATCTATACTATTTGATAGACTGTTTACATCAATAAAAACATGTTTCTTTAATTTAAATTTTAAGCAAATCAAAACATTCTTATATAATAGTCATACAGTCATTCAAAGTTTTATTTTATATTCTGTCTAATTCATATTCGATTTGCATACATACTGAGACATGTGATGTGAAAATAATAATACATTGGGTGATTATTTAGATGATATAATATTTTATTTCAAACCTTGAACATATTGTCAATCATATTTAGTTGCAGATTTTTAGAGACAACAACATACACGGCCTTGGAGTCCCATAGGTTGACACAAAGCAGCTCTAGAAGGTGGTTTCAATCCACACCTTTCGTAACAATCTGACCTCCTTTGACATGGTCCTTTGAATACACAATCGCTTGAATCATCCATAATCCCTGTTAAATCAATCAAATTATAAATATATTAGTTACATATAATTGTTATGCTTTTTGGGTGATTATATTATAAACACTGATGATACCTATATATACTGGAAAATATGCAATTTTTAGGATAAGGAAAAAAAAACTTACGAGTAGATTGAACATTAACAATGAGAAAAATGATCAAGAGAAGAGCAACAAAATGAGACTTCGAAGACATCATCTTTTGATATAAGTTCCTACAATATAAATTACTATGAAAATTTTGGTAAATCCACTTAGAATAAAACGAGAATTGTTGGTTCTTTTGTAGATGAATGTAATAAGGCTCTAATACCATACAGAGAATGAAGAACAAGATATTACAGGGTGATTAATGAGTATATATAACTGTACATAAATAGATCCTTGACACAAGCAATCATGCATATTAAGATATCCTTCATAGTTAATACCATCTATATTTTGCATCAAATTTAATATACCATAACATTTTATTTGATTTAAGATTTTGTTTACTCATATAAATAAATAGAGTTAATTTCAAATCTCATTAGCATTTTCAAATCTCTTATACATGGTAATATATTAAGAATCTTTTTGCTTTGTTTTCTTAAACTATTATAAATTTTTCATATTTATTAATTTAAATTTATATGTAATAACTATACATAAGATAAACAATGTGAATTAAGTACAATATTATTATTTTTTGACCATACAAAATTACAAAACTATAAATAGGTCTAACATATAGTTAAACACAACAATTTTTTCTTTCTGAAATCTAAAATTTATATATCAACATTTTGAAGTGGAATGAGCGCTATTTAAGATGTTATATAAGACTGAATTTAAAAGCATTTTAGTAATTATTTTTTTGTTTATCTTCATCGCCTGTTACATCACTATTAGAGTAATGAATCTATCATATTACAAATGATGATCTTATCATTCATGATTAGTGATTGTGTTTTAATAAATTCGGCCTAAAAATGATTTGCCTCATCAAATCGACGACAAATTCTCACCTAGTTATTGTAACACCATATGTATGTCCCAGCTGTTAACGAAATTGCAACATCACTAAAACATCAATATTTACCATAATCTAGGGTAAGTAGGTACTAAAAATAGATGAAACGTAAGGGCCCTATGTTAATAAATTAGGATTTTTTTTGAGGATCAATCAAATCTATCGACCTCAAGAAAAGATCGAAACATCAAGAGGTTTTTGAAAGCGATAGTGATAGAAGCTGCTTAAATTCAAAAATTAGAAAGAAAAAAAAACAATCCCACTTGGAAGAGAAAGGGATATGTGTATCAGAGTCCTTCTCATAGTGAAGTCATTACACAACCACAGTGGAAATCGAGTTATTGGGACCACATTTTACCTAAATAATTCATTGTTTCATTATATAACATAAAGTTTTGGAGGATCGTGGGGCAAAGCATGATTTGTCTTGTTGCTTATAAACAACAGTGTCCCAATAGTAGAATGGTTGTTTTATAGGCAAGTCAGTGTTTAGAGTATTGTCGACGGCAAATCAAGATAAAAGTTTCATTACTGTACTGCAGGGTTTTCACGACATTTTGGTCCTACTAATCCCGCCATATTCGCGTTTTCGATAACTTTTGAATATCTATTATACCAATTCCTTATGTTTATGTTTCGCAGTATTATCATGAGACATCATTATTGTTATGAGTTTTTGTATCGTGGCAAGTATTTAATTGATGGGATGCATATTTGGAACCATATGATTCATTACTCGTCAGAAAAGAAAATGGTGTATTATGAGGGAACGCAATCATATGTTTAATTCAATGCGTTTATTTTTGAAACAAAGTAGAAGTAAGTTTTTTGTTTTATGGGATTTTTCAAATTGATGAATGTATATAAGTAAAGACAAAAAACAAAGATATTAAACAGAATGCAATGGAATCAAAAGGGTAGTTAGAGGAAGATCAGACATTATAAATGTAACCATTACTGCCACATGAAATGAAGCACGAGTAGGAAATTAAAGGCGAAAATGACACTTTTGATGTTTAACTATAAGAAAAAAAAACTTGTTAATACTACAAATTTGAAGACTTCCAAAAACTTCAGGATATACGGTCCACAATCTTAAAAATAATATCTAAAATAATCAAAACTATTTTTTGTTTGTCTACTAATCAAAACTATAATATACAGTTTTAAATTTTTTAAATATTATATCAAAAATTTGAAATTGGAAAAAAATAACATACATCACCTAAGCTTTTTAGATCACAAATATTGAAAGCATTTAAAAAATATATTTCCAACCTTTTTAAAAATGATCTATTTTTATATTGCTTGAGGTTTCTTTCTATTATAATATATATCTTTTTACATATACTGTATGTTCTAAATTATATATGAAAATCCAGACATGATCTTTTATTTCTGATATAAATCAAATTTACACATACCAAATCCAGACAGAAGCTTTTATATTCTGAGTTAAACCAAATTACACATCCTAGAAATTATAAATATCCAATTTTCGAATTGGATTAAATCTCCAAATATTTTTCCCAAGTATACATTTCAAGATTTACTACAAAACAAAAACTTTGTTAATACAACAAATTTTGAGTGACGTCAAAAACTGGGTTCCACTTGTGGACTCCCCTGACACAGATCGGTCACAGGTTCACTTTTAGCTCGAAAACAGTATTTTGATATGTTATACCAGAGCAAGAGAAGAAGCATTAAGATTTACTGTCACTCTTTTGACCTTAATCTACCACCAGTTCCAGTTAGTTAATTCAGGAGATCCCAATTTTTCGTTTTGACCAAGTTAGAGAGCCCAAATTTGCGATTCATATCTTTATAACTTTCGAGTATTAAAGATCGAATAGTATGATTACTAATCATATGAAACTTGCTCTCCATACCATAACGAATCATGCCTCACTCTAACCTCTTAGACAATCAAACTTAACTGTTCTCAGATTATTACATCAAACCCAATTGCACAAAATTGGAGACATACACAAGAGATGATCAATGAACAGTCCAAATATGATTGGATGGATTTCTTTTCAGTAACACAAGTGTATGAGAAAATGAGAAGTCTTTGTGGCTACGTACTGGTCCATCGATGTTAAAAGATGATAGAACATACCTGGTAACAATATATTTGACATACTTCTGATTCGAAATGACGCTTTCGGTATATGGATTATCTAGATATATGTATCTCAATTTCTACCATCGACATCGAATCCAGCACCTGTCCAACCTCCTCTGCCTTTGTTCATTATTCCAATTCCTCTTCCCCTCCCTTGATTCTGTGGTTTCTTTTTCGCTTTTGATTCTCCTTCAGCTGTTGCTGGTCTCTGTCCATGTTCTTTACCACCTTCCTCGTTCCCGTGGTTATTTTCAGGTTTTCCCGGGTGAGTTTGGTTCGCATTGGCTGCTGGTGCGCTGTCTACTACAGATTTAGTCTCCGGTTCTTGCACCTAAATATGAATGAAAAAATGTAAGATGTTAAAAGCATCTTTCGTGCATCACTGATTGTCAAGCAAATAGATTTGATTGTTCATGTAACATTTTGCAAAGTATTAGCTGTGGTTATCAACATACTCATGCAGGAATTATCTGGTGTCTCTACAGTTAGAATAAGTTGCCTTACTACAAACAGATGTAATGTTAACTAGAAGAAGAGATTGTTTACTTGCTGAATAGAAGTAGATGATCGATTTGGATTCAACGCTTCTAGTCTTCTTTTCAATTCCTCAAGTCTGGCGTACTGCGTATTGCTGCTTTGTTGTACCTACATTTATAATTTTACAAAAGATAGTGATTTGAATGTCGCTCAATGGGAAAAAATCAATTCCCATTATCAGTTTCAGAAAAGATATTTACCAGACTGTTTAAATCTTCGCAAAGACTCTGTTTTGTTGCTTCTTCATCCTTCACAACTTTTGATGCTGCTTCAAATGCCTAAAAAGAAAGAAGTTAATTTACAATCTCTAGACTTCAGAGGTAGGGGTTAAACAATCTGAAGAATAGCTAAATGCCTATAGGTCACAGCACAACATGAAACTTGGTACTCCGTCATTGGAAAGTAAAACTAACAGCATCGTTGAACTTGAAAAGGAAAGTTAAGCAAAACATTCGTTTACTCAGTCATGTTTGAAAGTAATTACAAGACCGTGAGACCATGATATTTGAAATATCCATTGATAGGAGTCATCTGACTTATTCTGCTATGCGGCATTAACAGGTATAGATATCAGCATCACATCCACCTAATACTAGTCTAAGTCTACAAGCCATGTAAGGTCAGACAGAACATAACAATAGAAAACGTTGAGATATATTAATCAAAGAGAGACAAAGAAACCTTTCGCGCTTCTTCTTCTTTCAACTTAGCAGCATGGATCCTTTCAGTTGAGACTTCGATTTTCTTTCTCAAGTGTTCCATTGCTTTAGGATTTGACAACAGAACAAAATAAAAATTTTAATCAATAAGGCTGTTCCATGTAACAAAACTAATAAACCATGTCACATTGAGTGGAAAAAAGAAGTAAACTTGCCCAACCTGCTTTCTTAGGTCCAGCAGTGAGTTTCAATTCCATTGAAAGGTTTCCAAATTCCCTTTCAACATCCCTAATTTTTGTATAGTTCTCCTCAATGTATCTAGAATATGATGACATATAGAATCTCATTAAAAGAAAGTTACACAGAAGACGAGCTAAAGAAACAACTACATTCACATTCTTAGAGCAACAGCGTTCCAAATGATTCGGTAATAACTAAGGACCAGTTCTTCAGTAACTTTAAGTGTTTCCTCCATAAAATTTATCCACGTCTAAGAAACAGGAAGAAAAAGCACTCGTAAAGCAAGTAAACACTAGCTGAGACTTATGATTAAGCTAGCTGGAGAGAAGCTAAGATCGTAAAATGTACACTACATTCCTTTAAAAATTGAACAAAGCGATCAAATATAATCCCAGATTTAGATACATTACTTACTTCCTCAGCTGAACTTGCTCTTCCTCGATTATCTGATCCATACAAAATCATCAAATACGCGTTCAGGTAAAAGAGCATCACACCAACACTTGTTCTGATAATACATGAAGATTCAAGTTTACCTTCTCTGTGTAAGCAATAACAGGAGCTTCTCTTGCAAGACCATCGGCTCCGATCTCAGCCTTCAGTTTTGGATCCGACGCCATCATTTCCTTCTCCTAAAAACTTCAAAACTCAATCCAATAATGCTCCGATTTCGTCTTCTTCCTCGATTTCAAAATTCACATTCCATTTATGATTCGATTCGCGTGTAGTTCCCACTCTGGTTTTGGATCGAGGGAAAGTGATGGAGAACGTGTGCGAGAATTATCGTCCCGGATTTTGATTTTGACGGTGATAACGAAATGTTTAATGTTCGTTAAGTTTCCACTGAAGAACTTAACGTTCCCTTCTTAACGCCGTTAACATTATAAAAATTGTCGTTTTTACCCCCAGCTCTATTCACAATTTCACTAATCCCAATCAAGTTTGACTTGTCACGTGAGCATCACGTTCAGCTCAACATAATTATCGATGAGGAATCTGTGGGAAACTCCTCGTAAACCGTAAACCGGTTTAACTAAACAATTAATGGTTTTGCGTTAAAGAGTGTGTGTCGTTCTCGTTACATAAAACGGCAAGTAGTTTTTACAAAGCATGAATTTGTTCTTTGTAGAAAACCTAACTTGATAATAGTAAAACCAAACCACCCCAATACTAAAACTCCGGGAGATCAACAACAAACTAAAAAAACACACACAACATTCTTGAGTTCCTACAAATTGGGGAAAAATATTTAAAAAAACAAAAACACTGTAAAAGGTAATGAATTGATACACTCAAAAGAGACTTTTGAAGCATTTTAGGAGCGAGTAGAAGAAAGAAGATCTTGAACAGCATCCATGCTTGGCATCGCCGGTATCGCTCCTCTCTCTGTTACTGTAATGGCTCCACATGCGTTTGCAAATAGAAGCGCCTCTCTTAGTTTCTTCTCATCCTGCAAATTTTCACATAATGTCATTGATTCATAGTCTTAGTTACAAAAAGCCAGAGAAGGTAAAACTTAAGAGATAAGTAAAGTACCTTGAGAAGAGTAAGATCAGAAGCTAAGCTGTTCAATAACCCGCTCACGAATGCATCTCCTGCACCGGTTGTATCAACTGGCTTCACTTTTACTCCACCAACTCTACCTTTAAACTCCTACATGATCATATAGCAACAAGAATAAGCAATCTGATATAGAATTGATATTAAAGAAGATTAGAGAAAGAAAAAAGACAAGCAAACCTGAGTGTAGTATCTACAGCCATTAGGTCCTTCTGAAACAACAAGAAGCTTAAGATTGGGATGAAAGAGCTTTTGCAACACCACATCATCATCATAAGGATCATCACCACCGGTCAGGAATGTTATCTCGTCTTCGCTAATCTGAAAACCACTCAACAAGACTTGTGTCATTTTTAAGTACTAAGAATGATCTGATCTTTCACTCTAGCGTAAAAGATTATACCTTTATAACATCAGCTAAATTCCAGATACTCATTATCTCTTTCCTAGCAGCTTCTTCTGATGGCCACAACGGCAATCTCAAATTCGGGTCATAAGATAAAAGACTCCCTGCAGCCTTAGCGATTTTCATAGCTACAAGCTGAGTAGAACGGCAAGGTTCCTCAATCAAACTGATAGATCCGTAGTGAAAGATCTTGGCCTGTAATTAAACAAAATCAAACCATTGGACTTAGTCTCATTCCAAATGTGGATCAAAAGATGAAAAAAATCTACCTTTTGGATGAGGTTCTTGTCAAGCTCAGATTCCAAAAGAAGCATATCAGCACTCGGATGCCTGAAGAACAAAAACTCCCTCTCTCCATCACCTCTTAGCGTAACAAAGGCCAAAGCAGTCCGTGCATTATGGTCGAATCTCATCCCAGAGTTGTCAACATTGTTCAGCCTTAGAATATCAGCTAACATTCTTCCAAACTCATCATCACCAACCTGAGTTCATAAACAAAACTTAAAACTAAGATTGGATTCAAAACAAGAGCCCTTAGATTGATCATCAATGGTAAATCAAAATCAGACCTTTCCAATGAAAGCAGAGGAGCCACCAAGTCTAGAGACACCAACAGCTACATTAGCAGGAGCTCCTCCAGGAGCTTTCTTGAAAGCTGGTGCTTCAGCCAATGAAACACCTCCCACCGTAGGAACAAAATCAATCAACATTTCACCGAAACATACCACAAGAGTTTCTGAATCTCTTGTGTCGATCGTTAGATTCTTGAGATTACCTATTACCAAAAGAGATGAAAAATCAAAACTCGAAATCTAACAACTTCAAAGTTCCTCGATTCAAACACTTGTCGCATGTACAGATTTCGTTCTTCAGCAGAAACAAACAGAGATCTATCTATAGAACAAAACCCCAAGATGATATATGATCAAAGAACAAAACTTTAAGCCAAAACAATAAAAACAGATACTTAATTCCATGAAAACGAAAAACCCAACTCGAATCCAGCTTTATAAAGATCATTCGACAGCGACAGATCAAGAACAAAAGAAAGAAAGATTTTAAAACGAACCTGAGATTGCATCCTCACCCATTTGAGATCTTCGGAATTCGAAAAGACGAAAACGGAAACAGAGGGGATCTACGAGGAACAGAGAGAAGAATTCGAGAGAGCGAGAGAAGAGAAAGATTTGAAAATTCGTGTGCTTTTATTTTGTTGCTAATTGTTAGTAGAGATGAAGAGACGAAGTTGGTTATGTATTAGTAAGGAATTTATGCTGACGTCATCAAATATGTGGATTTTTCCGGTCTACTATGTTACACTCGTGTGACTACAAAAAAAAAAAAAAAAAAAAAAAAACGTTAGATCTTTTGATGTCATAAAGAAAAAAATAAAATTTATTTTTCGTATATGGAAAGAAACAAATGTCAAATAGTTTGCAACGTGTTACTTACCAAAAATATAAAAAAAATTGCAACGTCTTCTCCAAGAGAAAACTTTAAAACCCTTCTGAATTTTATTTTTTTCCGGTCAACACTGTAGCTTTTAATGTTTTTTGAATCGTAAATTAAAACAAGAATTAGTAAGCTAAGATTTGTATAGTGGAAAAATTGCGTGCTTAATGTGTCTGGCATGAAACATGATTTGGATGTTATTTATTTTCCCGTAAACTACGATTAGAAAAAGAAGGAGAATCGTCGTTCTTTGAGTGACAAGAAAGAAACATCCGTTTTTGATTCTAGTTGTTATGTCTTTGTTTATTTTTCTTTTACATTTTTATGAGATAATAATAAACTACAAGTTGATGGTTCTTTATTGAAAGAAATAGTAACGAAAGCAGAATTTTAGACTTGGAAACGAAGTATGGACTTGCTACTAGAGTTGACTTGCTGCTAAGTGAGAATGAAGAGGTGGGGTTGGTATTTTGAGGATTGTGTCTAAAAGTCATGACGAAGGAATGCATGAATTTTGTCGATAGATTACATGTTTTGAGTATTAGATATTATTATATCGTTTTAAAGTCGGTTGTTTATTGTTATGTCTTTAATATTGGAGTGTGAGTTGTCTAACTAGATTTATTTTCTCTACTAATCTCGGTATGGTTTCGGTTAACTCGTGGACAAATTGGTTGTTGGCAGGAGAGGAATTTGGGCTTCAATAAGTTTGAGGAGGCCCAAGATAGTAGTCGAAACTGGTTGTTGAGCCCATGAAAATTTGTGAAGCTACCAAAATTAATATTCCACAAGCTACCAAAATCACAAGAATTTTAGTGAGATATTTTAGTGTCGCCATTTGCACCATTCAACTTCTTGTCTTAGCAACACAAAAAGATTCGCGATATTTTAGTGTCGCGATTTTTTCTTGATATGGAGATGAAGAAATCATTAAGCATATGCGAAACGGATGCTTAATAACTTTCATATCAAAACTGTTACTACGTTCCCACTCAATTTCACTGATAAAATGAGTATATGTATATATAGAAGTAGTTTAAAATCACATTTATTTTGCGGAAGATCATGCCATTCCACGAGCTACCAAAATTATCAGATCTTTTGTTCTTATTGGAGTTTAACGCATTAGACATTTAATTTGCAGAAGACCATATGGCCATGCTACAAGTACCAACGTTTTTATTGCGACAGACCAAAGAATATACTAATCGAATCAGTGACGTGTAATAAACCGAGGAGGAGGAAAAAGAAAGTGTAAAGATAAGCGAAGCAAGTACATGTGGCAGTCCTAGGCTTCCGAGCAACTCAATATCTCTTCCCCAGATCCTCCTCTCTCTTCTTCACTCTTTTAACGGACACTTTTCACTGATCTATTCACTCACTCAAATCGCCGCCGGAGCTAAATCAATCAACAATGACGTCGACCTACACGAGATTCGATACCGTATTTCTCTTTTCTAGGTTCGCCGGCGCTAAGTATTCGCCGTTATTGCCGTCTCCGTCGTTTACTTTATCTACTTCCGGCATTCATATCAGAACCAAACCGAATTCTCGTTTTCACTCGATTATAGCATCCTCCTCATCTTCATCTGTAGTCGCCGGAACTGATAGCATTGAGGTTATTTTCTTTCTCTCCCTGCGTTTCTGAATTTTGAATTTTCCATGATCGTTGTTGATTCGTTTTTTTATGCCTTTTTGTGTTTTAGATTAAATCGTTGCCGACGAAGCCTATTGAAGGACAAAAGACTGGAACTAGCGGACTCCGGAAGAAGGTACTAATTTACTGTTTCTTTGTTGTTGAATTTTTGAATTTTCTCAAGTATTGGAGTAACTTGATTGATATCTATTGAATCCAGGTGAAAGTTTTCATGGAAGATAATTATTTAGCCAACTGGATTCAGGTTCCGATTCGTAAACTCCTATTTGATTGCAAATATTAGAATGGATGATTTTTTTGTAATTGTAATTGTTTATGTGGTATAGGCATTGTTTAATTCATTGCCACTTGAGGATTATAAGAATGCAACGTTGGTTTTAGGAGGTGATGGTCGTTACTTTAACAAAGAAGCTTCACAGGTTATTTTCTCGTCGCTTTGTATGTCTTAAAGTTATCTTTACTCAAATCTTCATTTTTTTGAAGCTGTTTGCTTTTTTTTTTAACAGATCATTATCAAAATTGCTGCTGGGAATGGAGTTGGACAAATTTTAGTTGGAAAGTAAGTTTCTTTAGTCATTTAAAGTTTCTTGGATGATTTACAATGCTGAAAGATTAGTTTTCCTAGCTTTTGGTTTATGTATGGAGCTGTAGAGCTAGTCTGTCAGTTCCTCTTTGGGTTTGTGTTTTTAATGTCATTGGGATTCTCCACTTTGTTGACATATCGAGCTGAAAATCCAAATATTTGTAGGGAAGGCATTTTGTCAACCCCAGCGGTTTCCGCTGTAATCAGGAAAAGAAAGGCAAGCTTTTTAATTTATATCTTCTTACAAAGTTCAAGATCGTTTTTTTCATTACTCTTGTTGATAATTATTCTCACAGGCAAATGGAGGATTCATTATGAGTGCAAGCCATAATCCTGGTGGACCTGAATATGACTGGGGTATCAAGGTGAAGTATCAGTAACGTGCCCTTACTTACTTTTTGTCCTAGGAACTGTAGTATCTTTGAAAAATCAAGCTTACTTTTGATTATGGTTCATCATGTGTGGAGATTTGGGTCTTGAATGACAATAGTATATGCTTTGTAAGCAGCTTTTCTGTAAATTTGTAGAGGTTTTATAATAATTATCTGATCTTTGTTAAATTTACAGTTCAATTACAGCAGTGGTCAGCCTGCTCCTGAAACCATTACTGACAAAATATATGGAAATACACTTTCAGTAAGTATCTGGTCAAGTTTGATTGACTTCACTAGCTAAGTTTTTCCTTCGTGATCACTGAAAATTGTGGCGTTCTGTCAATGTTTTTGTATAATGGTCTCGTCTCTGGTACACATTTTCAGATCTCTGAGATTAAGGTGGCAGAGATTCCTGATATTGATCTTTCTCAAGTTGGAGTGACCAAATATGGGAATTTCAGTGTAGAAGTTATAGATCCTGTTTCCGACTATTTGGAGCTCATGGAGGTAAGAATTTTCTCACATGATTCTTCTGTTTTTGTCTTATGATATTGGGTATGTTAGACATTAGATATGTTCATGGTATTCTATGCAGGATGTTTTCGACTTTGATCTCATCAGAGGTCTTCTTTCAAGATCAGATTTTGGGTATGTTCTTACATCTAGAGCCAAATAGGCTAGAAGCTTTTGTCTTTTTTGGGGTTTTGATGGTCCTATTATTTGCGCCTTCTGTCTGGTTGCAGAGTCGCTCAACATGCTAAGAACCGAAACTAGCCTATGATTTGATGATATTTTTTGTTGTTCATTTTCCTTGCCTTTAGGTTCATGTTTGATGCCATGCATGCTGTTACTGGTGCTTATGCGAAACCAATTTTTGTCGACAATCTTGGAGCCAAACCGGTATGTATTGGACATTATGATATATATTAGATTTAACTTTGAACTTCTAGACATTTCAGATGATTGATGTTAGGCATGTTTTGTAGGATTCAATTTCCAACGGAGTTCCCCTGGAAGATTTTGGGCATGGCCATCCTGATCCTAATTTGACGTAAGAAATAAACTGAAGAGAAGTTTCAACATACCCACTTAGTATATAACTTCTATAAACTTTCTTACATATAGATATGCAAAGGATTTGGTTGATGTCATGTATCGTGACAATGGACCGGATTTCGGAGCAGCAAGTGATGGTATGACCGTGGAGAGATATCTTTCAAATGTTCTTGTTCTTTTAGGCTAAGAAACATTGACCATGAATTTAGTCACTATAATAGTGCAATTTTCTGGCAGGTGATGGTGACAGAAATATGGTTTTAGGAAACAAATTCTTTGTCACTCCTTCAGACTCTGTAGCTATCATCGCAGCCAATGCACAAGAAGCAATTCCATATTTCCGTGCTGGTCCTAAGGTGGGATTGCTTTGGATAAAATGAAGTTCACTATTTAATTTTAGATATAGTGCCGTTTAAACTTACTGGATGCAATCTTGTTCTCAGGGGCTGGCACGTTCTATGCCGACAAGTGGTGCTCTTGATCGTGTTGCCGAGAAGTTGAAGCTTCCTTTCTTCGAGGTTCACCCTTTTTAGTCAACAGATGTATTTTCTAGGTTTGCAACCAGATAAAATTAGGAGGATAAACTTTTTGACAAAGCAACTTGTATGTTTTAGGTTCCCACTGGATGGAAATTTTTTGGAAATCTTATGGATGCTGGAAAATTGTCAATCTGTGGAGAAGAGAGCTTTGGCACAGGTTCTGATCACATCCGTGAGAAGGATGGAATATGGTAATCTTCCTTAAATCTAATGCTCACTAATAACTGGATACTTATGCGATATGCAACGTTTCCGTCTAATGGGATTGTATCATCACACATAAGTTTGCGAATGGTGTTTAGATCTATTATGCATTGTCTCACAGCATTTCAAGAAATTTTACGACACCTTGATCTCTGGTAATCTAGTCAATGAAACTCCCATTAACATTGACCTGAATCAAGTTTTGATATTCTATGGCAGAAATCTCTCATTAGTTATAATTTACCTATAAACTCATAGCTAAGATTAAGATGTCATTTGAATAGTTCCCGACTCAATCTTTGTCAATTTACTTCTTTTTCACTTAAGTTGTTTTCAAGAAGAATTCTTCATATATGGATTCTTCAATCCCAGTCCATAGCCTTAAAAATGCTACTCTGCTTTTACGCTGTAGAATGACTCTAACCTTACATGACAGGGCTGTGTTGGCGTGGCTTTCGATCCTTGCTCATCGCAACAAGGACACGAAACCAGGGGACAAGTTGGTGTCTGTTGCAGATGTTGTGAAAGAGTATTGGGCGACATACGGAAGGAACTTTTTTTCAAGATACGACTATGAAGTAAGATTGTGTATGAATTTTGTTACAGATCGCTTGGGAACTAATTTTAATGTGAAAACCCCCTCAATTTTTTACGACTGTGTGATCAGGAATGTGAATCTGAAGGAGCCAATAAAATGATCGAGTATCTTAGAGAAATCTTGTCTAAGAGCAAGGCCGGTGACGTTTATGGTTAGGTTCATCCCAATATATTCATTTTTCTGTACGTAATAACTTATTTTCACTGTTCATAACAACTTTCATCTCACAGGAAACTATGTCCTCCAGTTTGCAGATGACTTCTCATACACAGACCCTGTAAGTCTGATAATAATAAAAAGTTGATATTCAAGTATGCATGTACTTTCGATATACTGAGCAAGTTTATATATTTCTGTTTAGGTTGATGGAAGTGTTGCATCCAAGCAAGGTGTTCGGTTTGTGTTCACGGATGGATCCAGAATCATATTTCGTTTATCCGTATGTTGTAGATTCTTTCTTTTTTTCTTTAATCAAATTCCATGTTTTATATGTATAGAGACACATTGGCCCCTATCACAGTGAACTAACTTAGAATTCTTTGTTCCAGGGAACTGGCTCAGCTGGAGCTACAGTGCGAATATACATTGAACAATTTGAGCCAGACGTTTCAAAACATGATGTGGATGCACAAATAGCTCTTAAACCTTTAATCGGTTCGTTCTTGGTTTTGTTTCGGGAGAGTTAAAGATGTCCCAGTTTTGACTTTAGTAATGATTCATCTCATTGTCATGCTACAGATCTTGCATTGTCTGTATCAAAGCTGAAGGACTTCACAGGGAGGGAGAAGCCCACTGTCATTACATGAAGAGAAGTGTCACATGGTCCTTTCGATAAGGCAATTTGGGTTCCTGACTTCAGTTTTGTCTGCCATGTTTATTTGAAAATTCCAGAGCAATGAAATGCTTATCCTTGTAACATATATAACTTATATACGTCTTTCTATATAAATAAAAGCATTTCTTTTACTTAGCTTGTGGAGTCATGTTTTCCGATGAGATAAACTACGTATTAGAAAAGAAATGTTTAGTGCAAGATATCTGGTATGGCAATCCAAGTCATTTGCTATTGCCCGGATCACCTCACACGTGGTCATGATGAGCACAGTCGTCTCTTATGCTGCTTGTGATTGGACTCTTGAACTCAATTATTATAGATCTCTTGTGCATTCTTCATTGGTGTGTCTTTTTCATTGGAGGAGACCAAGTGAATATTCAGTTGCAGGGACACAGGTAGATAAGAAAGCAGAGAAGTTGTACTTGTTTTTTTTCATCTATGTATTTGACAGGCTCCTTTGGCTGACAAGTTTCAATGATAGAGACCATCTCCCAATGGCCATTCAAAGACCATTCCATTTGCTGTTCAAGTAAGACTTCCACTATAACACACACACACCCCAATATCATTTTTCTTGGATATTTTGTTTAGAATCTAGAAAGAAAAAGAAAATTGAAGGAAGATATCTAGAACTATTCTGTTTCAATATTCACTGTGATGGGTTTTACTGTCCAGGTTTGTGAACACATGTGTTTTGCAAGTAGTCTGTTGTTTTGTTCATAGGATGATGATATACATATGTACAAATGAAAATATGCCTAGGTTTTTTCCCCACAAATATTTTACACAGGTTCTTGGTAACTAAATATCTTGTTTTTGATCCTGTCTATATCATTTTTGTTATGTGCACAAACGCCTGGTCACATCCTAATATCCTAAACAGTGAGAGACATACTTTGGCGTTATTAGTGATAAAGTTATGTCTTTTTCTTGGGGAATCAAGAAACAAAGATCAATTGGAGATCATATCTGCTCCCTGATGTCTAGTGTCATCAGTTAAGTACTCTCAATCTATTTCTCTCTCTCTCTCCACTCAATAATGCCACAGGAAAGAAAAAGAAGGTAATCTTTTCAAAGTGGATAAACAAGAGAATGGAAGGGGAACTGTGTTGTGTGTCCTAGCTGTGAGTGACAAATCCGATGTCGAAACGTCGTCTATTCCTAGGGTCCAGCATTTGTTGATTAGTCTCTACTCTTTTTGAAATTAGAAAGAAACTCTCGATTAAGCACATATCTCCCTTGTTCCCCACCTTCTTTTTGTCCTTTTGGTAATCACCACTTTTAATTGTATCCTCACCTGAAAACTCCTTGACCTGATCACTCCCGGGTTTTACCATTCGGGTTTGGTGCATGTCTTGCAAGGTCTGGTATATAGTTCATAGAACATGAGTCCTGATCATTCACTCTCTGGTTTGAACCATTCGGGTTTGGTGCCATGTCTTGTAAGGTCTGATCATAGTTCATAGAAATTTGTACGGAGCACTAGAGAAGAGAGTATAGGAGAGGACCCTCCTTTTGTTTGTTTGTTATCTCTTTTGGAGATATCAACACTTACCTGCAATTTCCTATTGTGTGTGATAAGAATAGGAGAAGTTATAGTTTGATAGTGAGATTGTCATGTCAAAAGCAGGTTTTTTTCATCGTTTAGTGAAATTGGTAGGGACTTTATTTAGTGGTTTTATAAAGTAGAAACGCTAAGTGACAAGACAACAATACTTTTGAGATTTCTCTTGTGTGTGGTTTGGTTTTTAGTGTGTTTTTGTTACTCGAATTTTTCTTTTCTTCAGGTATTAATTTGGTTCGTGCATGGAAAGTAAAATAACTGGTCGCTTTTGACCTCTCTTTTTCTTCTCGCTTTACATCATTTTGTTCTTTGTTTCGGTGCTATTTCTTTCCTATTTATGTCAATTCTTTATAATCATTTTCGTTTGAATTCCAAAAATAGAAAATGTACACATCTCTCCACCCTAAAAAAGACTAAATTTTGAACGTAACAAGTATTGCAAATACATCACTAACGTACACCTGCCTCACTGAGTCACCGTACCTAACCAAAATCGTAACACAACGTTTTTTCCTAATTTTATTTTAAAAATTGATAATATTTTTTCCGATATTTCTTAATATGACTTTTCTTGAGTTCTCTAATAAAATCTATGGACCCAAAAAACTTTGGACGTCTTTATTTGGCAACACTAGCGAATCCATGAATTTTTCTTCATTGAATAATATGCTTCAATCTCAAAATTTGATTTTCCCTACGTACAATATAATGTGTCATAATACTACAACTGGATTTGATTATAACATTTTATATTAGAAGTCTGACTACTCTATAACATTAGGTTTTGACGATTCTCTTTGGTATTTTCTATTCATTACACCTGAAAATCATTTTACAAATTGAAGACGTGGTTGAATATTTACTCTAGCGGCAAGTGATCAGGATTTGAATCTTGACACTATGATTTTAATCATGGTTGATCTTAGATAACTTTTAACGGTGTAGCGAAAGTTGTTACTTAATCGTCTTGTTTCTTTTCTATAGGACATTCCGCTTTACTTGCCACTGTTCATGTCGTCTTTGTGATTGCCATTTTGATGGTTGAAAACAAGCTAGTCAAACTTTTGACTCTATTTTTTTTTATTTGTTAGTCAATAAATTTTTAATGAAATTTCGGGTTTATTGTCTTGATTATACTATTCTAAATAAAGGAAGTTGCAAAGATCAAAATATTTTATTAAAAAAAACAAAAAGTTGGAAAGATTTCTTTATATATATCTCTATATACAAAGATCAAACAGTTTTAGTGATGGCTCTAGAATGAGAAAGTGACCTTGTTGAAGAGGTGTCAAGAGATAACGAATTGAGACAAGTACCACTAGAACCTTTGTAACCAACGTGCATCTTGTCTTAGTGTCGCACTATGGAGAGTTGACACTATTGGTGGTAGAATCGTTATTGCATGCTTATCATTATCCATATTCTACAGTTACTTGAAGGATTTTCTTTTCGATATGAGAAAGAAATTCATCATTTCACTACTTATGGGAACTAATTTCTCATTATCAAAAGAAACTAGTGTCTTTGTCAAAAGTATAACTCTGTTTAAAATTATGTGTTGTTTTAAAACCTAAATTTTGTTTCATAATAAGTATAGTTCTTTATTTTCAATAAAGATTTTTTGATAAAAAAAAAATAGTTTTATCCCCACTGATATAATATATTGACCAAAAAAAAAAAAAAAATCATTTGTTTTCTTAATATGTATGTTAAAATTTCAAATGAAACTTATTTATAAACAGAGAGAGTAAGTACCAAATTACAAACATCTTTATAATAAAATGGATGTAGTAATATTTAGTTTTCGATCCATTAATTGGGTGGACAAAGCCATGTGCCATGGATGTTGCGACTGAACTTTCTTTCTTTTTTTTTTGAGCAAATGACTGAACTTTCTATTTTGAGATTCAACCAACAAATATCTTGTGTATGTTACTTTATATAATGGAAACTTCTTTATACCCATACATATCTGTTTGGACACAAAGAAAAAGAAATTCCTTTTTTTACTAAAACAAAATTCATATATCTGTCACTTTTTGTTGTTGTTTTCTTATGTTTTACTTTTAAGTCATTTACAAATTTATATGCATGTTACAAACATGGATTTGAATGGTATACAACTTTTTTACGTTTTGAAAATGTGATTCCGCTGAATGTAAAAAATAACAAGTGATTAGTGATTTGTTAATTAACCCCACACATTTTAAATTATTACTAAATTTGAGAAAGTTCATTCATCTACTATATCGTAGATTTTGGCATTTTTTAAAGTCATCTATACTTAGCTTAAAATTGTTATCGTCCTACTAAATCCGCTATTTCATAATTCAGCTATTTTGCTATTCGATTACCAGTGAACAAACAGTTAGGTTCCTAGTCTAAGTGTTAAATCAGTTGACCACACAAAATTTTGATTTTATAGATAAGAGTATTTCTAATCAAAATATTTTGAATTTTCTGGACTGGCATCTTTATTTCTAATCATAATTCATCTTTAATCAAAACATCTTTATTTTATTTTTTTTAGATTTTTATTCTGTACATGGGGTTGTTTTTTAATCCTACAAAAAAATATGAAGGCATGACTGAAACCTAAATATTATTTCCTCTGCTTTTAATTCTTGATATTTAAGATTTTTGCATACAAATTAAGAAATTAATGACCCGACCAAAAAAAAAAGTTAAGAAATTAATGAATTTTTGTTTATTATTAAGCTAAAACGTAATTTATTATCTATCTAAACAAGATTTAATATTGTATATTTGTGATGAGATAGTAATAATTTAATTAGCTTATTGGGTAAAAGGCAATGGAATCGGACCTAATAAATTAAGAACATTGTTTTCTAAAAATATTTGTATATATATACTAAGAACATTCTTTTAACGATATTTTAAAAAATGTGAAATGTCGTATACCCTTAGTTGAAGAAAGAAATGTGAAATCAATGGATCAATTCATATTTGTTTTGATCTTGATCGTCTATTCCAAAGTCCCTTAAACCAACTTATACTTCTTTTTTTGGTTCAACACCTTAAACAAACTTTCGGATGTACAATAACAAACTAAATCCCTAATTGGTGAAGTAGATGTATGCACTCTCTAAGCAGCGAAACATTTTAGAAGGAAATATAGACATTTTTATGCACTAGTTTTCCATATCATGATTCATATTTTGAGGAATGCTTTAAGAGAAAAGAGTGAGAGGAATAAGGAAGTGGCCAATGGGGAGCATTGAATCTTGGGCTATTTGGATTCCGATAACAGTTGAAAGCAAAGAGAACTCTCTTGACCAAACACTTCTTCTCCTCTCTTCTCTTCTGTTTGGGGCCTTTGTAGCTATTGGCCCTACCTCTCTTCACCAAACATTTCTTCTCCTCTTTGTCCTTTTCCATGTCCTATTAGTTTCGAGTTTGGACAAATAAACACACGTGGGAAGAAAATAGTTAACTTATCCTGCCTAGAACACAAGTACTCTACATCAAATTTTCTTCTTGGAGAAGTTTAATATTAACAAATATAAAGCAAATAAACACACTTCCTCGATTCATATCGATTTTCGTTTCGGATTCAATTTAGTTTTTTTTTTTTTAAGTTTAAACAAAAAAGAAAATCAATTTTTATGTTCATCCATTAAATAGTAATTCAAAAACAAAATGCATATAGTTTAAAAACAAATATCACATATCATTCGTGGGTGCCCTATAAGATCAGTAATTTCATCTTCGAGTAGAAGGTAACTAATATGAAGAAAAGCTTAAAAGATGGTCTTTACTATTTGTATCATAAATTGAAGAAAAAATAAACTAGGTGTATTATCATAAGGTGTTTGTTTTACCCTAATAAATTTCCAATTTGAAGACAATGTTAGGAATTAGTTACAAAAATAAATGCGAGTAATGATAAAGTGTAATTATATCGACGAATCTACGAATTTTTCAAAGTCTTAACTCTTAACTGGTCGAACCAACCATGAATGATTTGGGCATAATTACAAAAGATCCTGCAGGTTGTGGGGTTTGCAAAATCGACCCCATATCTTACCATTAAAGTGTAATAAGAGCAGCCCAAAGTTATTAATTGTGTTTGGATCCAAACTCAGTTAATATTTACTGAAATACTAATGCTTTCTCTTATTTCATTTTCTTTGCGATCCAATAGAAAATCGACAAACAACTAAGAAAAATTATTTTAAAAAGAATTCAAACTATGTAAGACGAGAAAGTAAATAAGTAAATGGAACCAACACTTCTCCTAATACAGCCAAAACACAACCTCGGGAACCTCTTCCTCCTGCCAACTATAAAAACAGACACCAACAAAAGGATCCATTGATTTTATAAATTTTGTTTGCTTAAAACAATATATGTTTTGATGTGATTTTAATACCCAATTAGTCCCTACCCCCATGGCAATTTGTTTGTTGGACCGAAGCCAAAATTGATTCTAGAGGATGTATCTATCTTGTGAAGTTTTGTAGTGAACAAATATGAATTTATTCTATAGAGTATGCATCTATCTTGTATAATTAAATGTGTGATCATCAAAAATATTTTAGTATACAATATAGTATGTACATAACTTAAAGGAATTTAATGTGTTATAGATAATAAATCTTATTTTATTGGAAAACATAAAGAATTTTAAGATGTTGGCCAAAAAACAAATTCATAATAAGTAATGGATCAAAAAAAAATCTTTTTAGGGTCATACATTCTAAAACTTTTGTGGTATAGTCAATCTACTTAACATTTTTACAATTTTCACAATATATACATGAAATGATTGCAAGATTCCGATAAGAATGTATTTTATAAGATCAAGATTGAATCCAACATGCATGTATACCAAGCACATGAACAAATACGCATTTAATTTAGGGATTAATTGTCGTTTAGTTTTTCTTGTCCTTTAGATTGAGACCAAAGATTTTGTTCAATATACACAATTTTGACACTATTATATTCACCTTATAAAGAGATTAGTATGAAATCCCATGTGGCAAAAAAAAGAAGAAATTATTATAAGAAAGATTAAAAAACCAAACAAATGTACACTAACATGACTTGAAGCTTGCTTATATAAAGACTTAAAGGACCCTTTGTTCCCCCATCTCCTCAACAACACTCACTCAGAACAAGACAAAACAAAAACCCCAAAACTCTCAAGAAAAAAAAAAGAAAAGAAATGGCGATACTATGCACAACAACATCTCCGGCAGAGAAAGAACACGAACCAAAACAAGATCTTGAAAAAGACCAAACTTCTCCACTAATCTTTAACCCTTCTCTTCTTAACCTCCAATCCCAAATCCCAAACCAATTCATTTGGCCAGACGAAGAGAAACCTTCCATTGACATTCCAGAGCTCAACGTCCCGTTCATCGATCTCTCAAGCCAAGACTCGACTCTTGAAGCTCCTAGAGTCATCGCAGAAGCTTGCACCAAACACGGCTTCTTCCTCGTCGTCAATCATGGCGTCAGCGAGTCACTAATAGCGGATGCTCACCGTTTGATGGAAAGTTTCTTCGACATGCCTCTCGCCGGCAAACAGAAAGCTCAGAGAAAACCCGGTGAGAGTTGTGGCTATGCAAGTAGCTTCACCGGCAGATTCTCCACTAAGCTCCCATGGAAGGAGACTCTCTCTTTTCAGTTTTCCAACGATAATAGTGGCTCGAGAACCGTTCAAGATTACTTTTCCGATACATTAGGACAAGAGTTCGAGCAGTTTGGGTACGTGTCTTTTTAAAACAGAACCACAAAACAGAGCAAAACCTTATTTTCTCTGTTTTCTAGTCTGACCTAAATAAACCGGCTTGTTATACCGGAAATAATTTGACCGGTTTACCTAATGATTTTCCCGGTCTTCTTTACAGGAAGGTGTATCAAGACTATTGTGAAGCAATGAGTTCTCTATCACTCAAGATCATGGAGCTTCTGGGCTTAAGTTTAGGCGTAAACCGAGACTATTTCCGAGGATTTTTCGAAGAGAACGATTCGATAATGAGGCTCAATCATTATCCTCCATGCCAAACACCAGATCTCACGTTAGGTACAGGACCTCATTGTGATCCAAGTTCTTTGACCATCCTTCATCAAGACCATGTCAATGGCCTTCAAGTCTTTGTCGACAATCAATGGCAATCCATTCGTCCCAATCCCAAGGCTTTCGTTGTCAATATTGGTGACACTTTCATGGTAATTGAAAACATTCTAAGAAAGTAAACACATTTTGGTTACTCATACAGAAATGGTTAATCAACTTTGGTTTTGTAGGCTCTATCGAACGGGATATTCAAGAGCTGTTTGCATAGAGCGGTTGTGAATAGAGAGAGCGCGAGAAAATCGATGGCGTTTTTCTTGTGTCCGAAGAAAGACAAAGTGGTGAAACCACCAAGTGATATTTTGGAGAAGATGAAAACAAGAAAATACCCTGACTTCACTTGGTCTATGTTCCTTGAGTTCACTCAAAAACATTACCGAGCAGATGTGAATACTCTCGATTCCTTTTCGAATTGGGTTATTACCAACAACAATCCCATCTAAGAAACAAAATTATTTACTATCTCAATCTTTTGTTTTTCTTTGGTTACTTTGTGTCCTTTGTTCTCATGGTGAAATGCATTAAATTGCATTTCAAAGTTTTAAACGTTTGTATATTGATTGTTCCAAGCTTTAGACCAATCCCTACCGTATGAGCTCGTTCAATGAATAATTTGAATGAAAAATTCAAAGAAATTTTTCTTCATCTTTGTTATATCCATTTGAAATTTGGAACGAACATTTGCACACCTAAATATCATGTTCCGAATGTGTTTGAGTTTCAATCCATGTTCAGAAGGTGTTTGTGTTCAGAATATTTTAACAATATATAGATAATAACTAACATAATCATTCAATAACTTTATTTTAAACGAGATACCGTGAAATCCGTCCCGTTTGAAGAGAAGATTTTGAGTGAAACATATTGTCACATACAAAAAAAAAAACAAAAACAAAAAACATAATGTCATATACTCACATACAACGTAAATTGTGGAACCAAATCGGACGGAACGGGACTGGACTTTTGTTAAGTACTATCTACGTGTCATGTTTTTGGAATGGATTTGATTGGAGCAAATTGACAAAAAGGGGGTAAGAAAAATCCAAGAACAAAGTACACATCAAATGTCATCAACCAGTGAGTCCAACTTAAGATTAAAGACATAAATTTGTGCATCATATACATCGACATGTAGTGTAACAAGAGTCATCATAAAAACCAAAACACATGGGCCACCAAAACCTACCCAAGAATGTTCTCTTTCTTACAAACATAAAAACCAAAACCCTAATAATGCTCATTATCCTTTGAATCTTACCTGTTTGGCACGCTATGTATACATATGCAGACACTTTAATATAGTGTTTGCACAATTTACAACTCATAATTGAATATGTGTTTCCTATTTCATTTTATTCTCATTTAATTATTGATGTTTTCGAACATTTTTTTAATTATGAGAAATTTTCGAAACGTTGAAGGAACATCGACTTGTGTCCGACCTTGGGAATCAAAAGACTAATATAATTGAAACGAGATTTGTGAAACACAAAGTGTTTATAATTTAGCTTTGGTAAAACTAATATATATCCTGAATTTTACCCAAGGAAATTTATATCTTGATAAAAAAAAAAATTGACAATTAAGATATTAGTCTACAAAAATTAAAAAATTGGTCTGCAATTATTACGCATAATATATATAATTCATAATATATTAGATGTCAAATTAAATGTTTTTATTTGTGCAGATTAAATTATGCGTGTGTGTATTTCCAGTTATGTTTGGAGGGTTTAGCATAAAATATGTATAACTTTGTTACAATTACCAAAAAAGAAAAAGGATTAGATCTTGTTGACAGTCTGACATCTAGATAATTATATTAGGACATACCATTGCAACATAAAGTTGTGATGAGCTTATAAATCCCATGCATACATTTTATAATGAAATTAAATCTATCTAACTAACGTCCAAATTTATGATGCAAACAAAACTTGTAAAATTATAACATGGCCGAATTAAATTACATGTAAATACAGATACAAAATGATTTAAAAGGCTTATAGCTTACATAAATTTGATAAATGAAAGATTTAAATAACTGTTGATAATAAAGACGAATAGAAGTCTGGAAGCAACAAGACAAAAGAACAGCTCTAATCAGAATCCAAAACAACACCCTCACCATCACGTGTATCTCTTTTGTTCTCTTTCTCTTCATCACTCTTAATTATTATTTTCCTCTTAATTGTTTTTAGTTTAAGAAAAAAACAAAGGAACATATCTCTCTCTCTTCCAAGCAAAACGACAACGTTTGGGATATTGCATCATATGCACATTTGTCCAATTGCTCTCTGATTCTTCTTCTTCTCCCTAATAAATCTTAATTGTTAATTTGTTTTCTTTCAAGATTTCATGTTTCTTTCACATATATTCAAATCTATTTGTAATATTATCTCTGATTGATGCCATCTGTCTTACTAGTTTCTAAAGCCCTTCATGCATGAATCGTAATATCTGTAATGACACATCAACTGAACTCTGTAGGTACGTATAGCGTGACACTTTTTCACATTAAAAAACGAATTAATTCATTTGTTTAGAGATTTAGAAAATGATTTGCTTTTGTAATCTCTTTAGGTGTTATGGCAATAAGAGACATTGTGGAGAAATTTAGTTTGCTATTAAATCTCTATAACTAAATTTTGATTTCATAATTTAGGAAGATTAGATAAATGATTGATTCACTTTGTTTGGCGCAAGAATGAAGTCCGCGCGCTTTACTATGGTTGTCACAAGAGTAATTAAGGCCAGCTTTTTCCTGAAAGTATTACGTGAATGAAGGTTAGACACTATGCCTCCCTCACCAGATGTAATTAGTGAATCACTTTGAGATGCCATGGACGGTCGTGGAGCAAATATGTTTCGTAGTAATTAACCAAAAACATGTTCAGGAACCCCTGGGGGTGCCTAGGAAAGGCTTGTAATAAGGAATGCTCGTCACGAGGTGGAAAATAGCTCTGGTAATCATTGAGACACCTCATAAAACGCATCACGAGGCTGAATATATATGAGATACAGATACAAAATTTTGAGGTGGTAAAAGAAAACATTATAAATAGTGATAGTACGAAAAAATAACAGTAGAAATGAAGGTGGTACGAGATGACACTACAAACATGAGTTTAAATTGATAACGTTGTAGCAGTGAAAATAACTAACTGTAATAAAACATTTAGTAAGAAAAAAAATATCCAAAATTAATTTAAATAAGATATTCAATTGTAAATTGTACTATTACTTTTGTAGCATTACACTTGTAAATTGTTATGCTCTTGATTTTGTAATATTCACTTTTAATCCATCAAAAATATACCATCTCTTTGATTGGTTACAAAGTAAACATTAAAATTTGTACTATAAAAATCTCACATTGAGAAAAAAAAACCAGAGCAGAAAAATTTGTGGAGAAGAAAAATATAGAGGTCAAATGTGGCACAGGTGATTTGAGAGAGAGAGATATATGAGCTGCCTTTAGAAGATACAGCCGCCAATGTCTGTTTCTCTCGACACAACTATCACTTCTCATTTCTCATTTCTCATTTCTCATCAGTCAACAACTTCAAAAAAAATAAAATATATTTCGCGGTTAATTCGTTCCGTTCTTTTTTAATCATATAAAATACCCCAAAAGAAAGCTGTATAATATAAGCTACAATTTCTTCTTCATTTTTTATATCATGAATAAACTGTGTCGAACGAAAACATTAGCTATTATATATATATATATATATATATGCTGCTCACTACCACTCACTATAACTCTCTAAATATTCGAAACAAATGTTGCTACATAAGCTAAATTAAATTTGCCAAATTATTAAAACGGACAAAAGTTGACTAGTAGGCTGACGGTCAAACCCCTCTATATCACCTTCACATGTGACAAAACTAAAAGTATGGTTTTAAAACCACTAGACTAATACGACGATGTACTGGCTGATTGAACCTGGAGAAGGTGGTGGAAGCAATCAGCTGCAGTCGGTCGGTTCTCTTGGTTTGGTTCCAAACACTTCCCCTGAAGGTCTCTCAACATCTTTGGTACATTACTCAATCCACACGTCTTTATCATATAACCCACTCCCCAAACATCTACTTTCACCGCATGCAAGCCTCTCTCCATCTCCGGCGCGTATCTCCCACGTTCATCCTCCCTCTCCTCATTGTCTACCACTTTGTCCGCGGGGCGGTGCGGGTTAAGCTGTGGGGCCTCGACCGCAGCGTCAAACCCACAAACAAACCAATCCGTGTCAGTTGTTGTTGTGGTCGTCGCCGTGCTTCTCATTACATTATCCCATCCCATGTCACGATGCATGAAAGAAAGGTCGTGAAGTGCAAGGAGCGCTTTAGTCACACACATCAGCGAGTCGATGAGCTGGTCAATGTTTCGAGGTTTGACTCTGATTCCACGTGGCTTAAAACTCAACGAGAGATCCTTCTCGCTTGCCATATCCAAATGCTCCGCGTGTGGAACTCTTTGGTCGAGAAAATCGTAGATTCCTTTAACACCCAGCCATTTTCTTTTGCTTGAGTAATACCTTGTCACCGTATGAGGCGTTAACTCGGTCACATAATCTCCACGATCTATTCTCTCGAAGTCATTGTAGCATGAAGGCCTCGTAGTGCACCGATCTGCAAGCAAAGGTAAAAGGGAAGCGAGACGGTAACAAGGAACCAAGGCCTTGATTCTATCCGACGGTGACGAGACGTTGAATGAATAAAGATCGGTGCAGATCACTCGATCTTGTGATGATAGACTCAAAGCGCAGAATGTTACGGTGAACCCTATTGCGTGATATCCAAGAATATATGGAAGATCGTTGTACGACCAAAGAATCTTCTCGGCCAATAGAGAAGAAGGATCAGCAGCACCTTCTCGTACCTTGTCAGCTTCTTCTCCTCTCCATAAGCCAAATCCTTTAACATATCCGATTACGTTTGGCCACTGATGTTGTACATTTTCTATGCAAGAAGACGAATCCGGTTTACGCAAAATCGCCATTTCACAAAACTTTGAAACCATCCGGTTAATGCAGTCGTCCCAAAGCGGGATCAGCGAGTCTTTACTCGAGATAACGAAGCCATTATTAGAGTTTAAGCGGGACATTATGGGGCCAATGATGTCGTATGTGATTGCTCTACAATCTAGTAGCTCAGTGGAGGAGATGGAGAAGAAGAGCTCTTTTCCTTGCGGCAAGTCTTTGTAGACGTCTGGCCGGAGAGGAAACCGGAGATTTTCCGGCGGTGGTTCTTGAAGATACCGTGCGAGCTCAAATAAACTGGGAAGATTTCCGGCTGGCACTCGCAATTTACTTAAGCAATGCTCCGATGGGTCTTGGAACTCCAATGTTGATATTGCTGTAGTAGCATTAGATCACATGTTAACAATATAAAAGAATAATGCAAATTTGAAGGTATAAGATTCGGAAAAACTTACATTTATAAATGGGTTCTGAAAGTTGAAGCTGAGGTCGATCAAACACACCAGCCACATTTACTGAAAAGGTTAAACAAACATATTATGAGTTGCATTGATTTTCCTCTTTACTTTAGTTATCACCAAACGATTATTGATCAACCAAACTTGCCACATTAATTGAAACAAAATATGGGATTAGAGAGTTGCCTTGTTCTTCCTTTTTAATTTTGTATATCTATCACTAAAGGCTTTTTTTTTTTTCTTGCTCTATAAGATCAGAAACTTTCATAGATACATTAAGATCAATGAAAAAATAATAAATATCTTGCTGATTAGAGAGGTTCATTGAACTTATATATGTGTGTAGCCATAATTTCATTTGTAGCCATAATTTATTACTAAACGAATTTATGTATGTGTGTTACCTGAAGGTGAGGGAGCAGATGATGAAGTTGACCTTTGTCTCCCAAAGACTTTAAGATGTTGACCAGAAATAAATTTATCCAAAGAAAATCCCTTGAGAGGTCCATCTTGGAAGGATTCCATTGTACAAGCCACCATGGAATCATCCAAGTATGTGAGCTCATCCGCATTCAAGAAACTCGACCCACTAACCCTAATTCTCCCATAATCAACCTCTCCTTCAGCCCACAAGTTAACCGATTCCTCCCAAGTTAGCCGTATTTTTCCAATACGGCGAAGATCTCTCAGCGAGGAAGACGAAGAAGAAGAAGAAGGAATCATCTCAAAAAAGGGATTGTATAATGATTTATTAGAGAATAAACCTGATCCTCTAGCAATGTTGTGTGCATACGGATATTGAGGATGGTGATCATCTCCAACTAGTGATAATGCCAAACGCTTCCCTCTTCCTACAAAGTACACAATTTTATTTTGCTAAAACATATTTAAGTATTAAAAAAAAAAACTATAAAACAATTTCAAGTTCTTTCAATTCTAATCAATAAGACCAATAAACGAACGTACTAAGCATAGTCTACAAGTCCAAATAACGCAGTATGGCACAATGTGACTATTAAATAATAATGGACTTTAGACAAGTCAATGGATAATAAATAAACAAAAATGGTTATAGAAGTAAAATATAAAAATTTACCAATGGAAGGGATAGGGTTGTTTTCAATATCATATTCGTCTCTTGAAGTCATCAATGCTGGATAAAGAGGAGGAGGAAGCGCCTCAACAGACGGAGGCGTTGAGGCAACAGTTACCGTAGCTCCGCCACCGCCACCACGGTTAATAGTCGGAGCTCTGACACGTGGACCCATGAAAAGAGCTAGTTCTTGATAGACTTCTTCGTCAAAAGACGCGGGAAGTCGATGTTGCTTTCTCTCGTAAGGAGAGAGCCTGAAGTAACTCTTACCGTATTTGTCCTGATCTCCACATTTTTCCCATTCATACACTTTCCTAAACTCACCAAGCATGTTGTCCCATTTCGTACCGGCGATTTTAGAGTCCCGGTTTATACCGTGTCGGTTTAGATACTCAGCTACTTCCCTGTCTTTTTCAGCACGGGTTTTGCCTCTTCCTTCGACCGACCCGGATCCGGACCCGGTTCCTTGGGTTTGGTACTGGGCTCTCCAGGCTCTTGCTAGCCATAGCATCTCGTTTGGTTTCCACACTGGGCTAACGTACTTGCCCTTTCTGAATTTATGTTGAAACGACTCCGTCTTTGGTTGTTGTTGTTTTTCACTGTTGGTCGCTTCTTGACCCGGTGGTGAAGATCCGGCGGTTTCGGTGGAAGAAGCTGTTACCACGGCGGTGGAAGGTGTCGGTGATGAAGAGATTGTGGAAGCCGTTGGGACGGTGGAAGGAGACGGCAAGGCTTTCCATTGAGGAGGAGAGAGACCACTGGAAGTGCTGAAACGTGGTCTTTTGGGGATGACCGGAGCTCCGGGAGAAGATACGGTGGGTATGAAGATCGGAGTAGGGAGGAAAGATTGGTGGTGATGATGGTGATGATGGAGGAGTGATGGGTTTGGTGCTTGGTGATCGAGTGAAGAATCTTTAGGTGAGGAGATTTGATTCGGTGGTGGTTTTGTAGCATCTCCTTTTGTTGTCTCACCCATTTCAAGAAGCACTTAAATTAAAGAGGAAATTAAAAATAACCCAAAATGAGTTTTTATTATTAAAAAGACAAAAACCAAAAGGGAGAAGGGAACAAGAAGAACCAGGGAGATTATTTGTTTGATCTTTTGAGACTCAAGCTAGTTAGCTTCTCTGGTTTTTGGGGGTTTATGAAGAGTGAAGACTATTAGGGTTTTTAGCTTTTCGGGTCTTGCTTTTTGCAGAAAATTGAAAACGATGTAAAAAAAGTAATATGTTTCCAAGTTTTAATCAAATATATATAATAGATTTAAGCCCGTTAATTGGGACTCGTTGTAAATGTAATATATGCCCTTTGTAACGTAGATTCTTTTTTCTGTCAAAGCTAACCAATCGGATTAGTGATACAAACTACAAAGCAGCAAAAAAAATTAGCGCAGAGAGAATAAGAAACGATAGTAAAATAGTTAGAAAAAATAATAGAGAAAGATAACAATCAAAACGGTATACATTTTCACCACTAGGGAAATAATTGCCAATTCAATCCGGTATATTTAGTATTTTTGTCCAAAATTACAACACCTAATACGTCAATTAGCACAGAAGAATTTCGGTCAGTAGTCAACCCTCTCAAATATTTCATTTCAGTCAACGTTTTCAAATAATTCATTTTAGTCACTAGTCATCGCTCTCAAATGACTTAACATTTTTTAGGAAATACAATGCAATATATATAGAAATCAACACATTCCTTTTCTTCTCAAAACCATATTGAACTTCTGTCTCCGAAAATTAAAATTCGAATTAGGTCGAAACGGTCCTAAATCTACTGAAAATAGACACATTATATTTGCTATAGAAATAAAATATAAAAGCTATTGTCATATTTCAGGCTTAAGCATATGACAATAGCTTAGGCTTACATATATTAATGACTTTGCTAGTAGTGTTTTTTATTGGCTCTTCACACTGTTTCAAGAATTATAAAACATTTTGATGAACACATATATTGTATGATGATTCACATTATTAACGGCGGAAAAAAAAAGATTTACATTATTAACAATTTTTTCTATACATATATAAAGGTTGATCTAAATATAGGTTTTCTAACAATTTGAATATTGTATGGTGATTTACAGTCATTAATCAAGAAAGCATATTATTTTTGTTTTGAATAAAAAGAGATGTCTGTGGAACCTGGCAATGAATAAAGCGCATCAGTTTAGCTAATATAACTACACATATATATATTTAATTTTGATGTCTGATTTTGACAACTAGAAAAAGGTAAGAGAGTCCATCATTGTCCTTCTTAAGACTGCAAACGCGGCGTAAGAATTATTAATTTCACTGCTTTGTTATTTTTCTTTTGACGTTTTACTATTTAAGCATTTTTCAGTATTGCCCCATTTTCTCTTTTCTTGAGTTAGATTTTGGATAATTTGTTTGTTTTCATGAATTTTAACCAGGAAGAAGAAGTTTTAAAAATTAAAATTAAAAAAAAGAATAATAAATAGCCGAGGAAAAAAGGGACTGAGAGTGTGTGTTTGTGCGATAAAAGGGAGAGATGAAGAGATGTGGACACATCGGTTCCATGCTTCTGCTCCATTGACTCTCATGCCAGTTTTGCCTTTTCCGAGCTCTTTTAAAATATTTCTTATCAAAATTCTAGTATAGGCTTATAGCATTACTAAATATACTTGAAGCATTCAATATATTTTATACTAGAAGTAGTTAAAACATGTATTTCTTTTACCTTATATTGTGTTGTCCAGCTCAACCCCACTTACCCAAACCAAGCAAAGCTAGCTCAACTTACTGCTTAATGTACAAACTTTTTAATTCATATATATATATATATATATATATATATATATATATATATATATATTTTAATGACAATACAAAATACTCTCTAAATTATTGTACAATATGAAAATAAAATAACAAAACAGAAAATCTTTCATATTATACATTTTTGGTTTTTAATTTTGTGTCATGTATATAGAGCATTTGTTGAAGATCCAAAATTCTTAATGTTGTTTTGATGTCTTTACTGGAAAACCTAAGATTATATGAATCTTGTATAAATAGCATCTCATGTATTTGAATATCTAATTAATTTAATTATCCCATACAAAATTTAAATATAGTAAACTTATAAGAAATGAAGTAAAATGTTTTTTTTTTCGTTAAACATAAAAATATGTAACTTCTCTCAAATTAGAGTACATTTGTTTACATTAATTTTAAAAAGATAGATGAACATTGAACTCGAAAAATATTTATCGATCCACAAGATACATAATAAGTCATTGAGCTTACTTTAGTGGTGGTCTATCAACGCAAGAGAGCGATCACAGAGCGAATCTAACTAGCATGTTAAAATCGAAGTCAATCGAGTCAAATCATGAGTTAATATCCCATTTTTAAATCCTTCTCTGTTGGTGATAGATTGTTACAACTTGACATGTACATAATGCATAAATTATTTGCAAGATCACGGCTGAAGTCTACTGTACCCAAATTTTGAAACTGGTTAATCCAAGAACTGATGTTTTCATATGGTTTGGTAATTGCAACTAGAGGACGGCAACAAAAACAGCTATTCGTCTTTAAAGATCCTACAAGCAGGTATTAAAGGTATATAAGTATAACACATAGTCACATTATAATCTCTTTGATGCGATCTATGTGACTATGCCCGGACTTGATTTCGATCTATGTTGGACTTCAATTAAGTTGGAAGTAAGCTTATAAATAATTTAGTAACTTGCAGATAATAATGCCTTGAGTAAATTGTAATGGAGGATAATAAATAGAGTAGGGTGACTTAAATTTCATGAAACCGTTAAAAACACAGAAAGACAAGTGAAAAATGATGGGCACGATCACCAAACCATTAACTCACATCTCTTTTGCAATTTCTCCTAATTTAAAATTTAAACCCTAGTTTCTCTCTCTTTCTCCCTATATATGCTTTTCTCTCTCTAGGTCGGCTGCTGCTCACCTAATTAACAGACCATACATAAACACTCTCTCTCATCACTTTCTTGTCATGAGATTTTTGATTTGTTGTATGCATGAAATTAATTAATTGTTGCCCTAAAAGGGCACATACACATGCTCATGCCTCATCAATGGAGGTAAAGTTTGCTTTTCTTGTTCTAACATTTATAGAAATAATGTGTCTTTGTTTCCACAACTATTTATAGGGAGGCATCACTTTCTTAGTTCTATCCTCTCAAACCTCGATAGTTGATATCATATCAACAATATTTTGTTTTGGATTTACTTTTGAATTTATTTGGGTTTAGATAAATTGACAAAAAAAAGAAGAAGATAAATTTCGGCTTTAAATCTTATACACATATTGTAATCGGTATCTTAGGAAAGTAGCAAAGGGTGTCAAAAAAGAAGAAAAAGTGGGGGAGAAAATCTATATGGCTGCTTTATGGAGAATATTTAATCATGAGTATATTATATGCATGCTTATAATGTGATAACATTAATAGCTAGAGTTTGCTTTGGCTAGCGCTTATGGGCATATGAATTTTCACTATCTATATAGGCATTTTGGGATTCCGTAATTTACCCGAAAGCTGTTTTTTATTAGTGTGTTATTCTACAAAGCCTTCGTAATCATTTGTCTTGACATGAGATAGATTTAATGATGCTAGTTCTACCATGGATGAAAATGCCTTACGAGTCCTTATCTAGCTTTAACACATTAATGAAATCGGCGGAGATGTATCGGTTTCCATATCAAAATGTGGGGTATGTGCAAGAAACCAAGCCTGAACCTTAAGCTCGATAAATTATATCGAGAATTCAGGAACCAACATGTTGGCGTTGGTAACAATAGCTTGATAGCTTTATTTTGTCATTCCTTTGCTTCAGTTTAGATGAGAGAGTAATATTATAGTCCTCGCTAGTTTCATGATCCCTAAAAATTCGGTCATTTAAAAGAGGAAAACGCTCCCAAAGAAAATAAAAAGAAGTCAAAACTTAAAAAGTAAATTATGGTACGAATGCAGAATACTAGAGAATGGCCCAACAATAATCATATAGCCCAATATATATCTAAATCTTAGGCCCAGTACCGTATGGGCTTTAATTAGTGGGCCTTATTCACCATAACAATGTTTGTTATGAGTTCCTCTTCAATCCCTAATGGAATCTTCATCATCGATGGGCAAGAACGATATGTTAACCCCGAAGGCGATGTCGAATCGAATAAAAGCGAAAGGACTTCAAAAGCTTCGATGGTATTTCAGATGTGTGAGAAACAATGCCGAGACGAGAATGGATTCAAGTGTCATTGTATGAGCGAATCTCACCAGCGTCAGATGCAAGTTTTGGGTCAGAATCCGACTCGTGTTGTTAATGGTTACTCTCAAGAGTTCGAGCAGACGTTTCTCGATCTGATGCGGCGGAGCCACCGATTCTCTCGTGTCGCCGCCACTGTTGTCTACAATGAGTATATTAACGATAGACTTCATGTTCATATGAATTCGACAAAGTGGGCAACTTTGACTGAGTTTATAAAGTATCTAGGGAAAACTGGTAAGTGTAAGGTTGAAGAAGAGAGTTAAGAGTGGTTTAGCTGAGGAGGAGAAGCAAGAGAGGGAGATTCAGAAACAGATTGAGAGAGCTTCTGCTGGTTGTGAAGGTAAAGACGTTGTGGTTGATGATGATGATAATGATGATGATGAGAAGAAGAAAGATGAAGACTTTAGGTTGAAGAAGGTTGGGTTTGCTCTTGGTTTAGGTGTTAAAGAGAGAGGGGAAAGCTCGAAACTTGTGTTTGGGGATGAAGAGAATGACAAGGTTGAGAGAGGGGATAAGAGGAAGAGATCAGCTTTGGATGAGTTGATGAAGGAGGAAGAGAAGAAGAAGGAGAGGATGAATAGGAAAGACTACTGGTTGTTTGAAGGAATCATTGTGAAGGTGATGAGTAAGGCTTTGGCAGAGAAAGGGTGTTGTGAAGAGAGTGATTGATAAGTATGTTGGGGAGATCGAGATGCTTGAATCTAAGCATGTGTTGAGAGTTGATCAGGTGGAGCTAAAGACTGTGCTTCCACAAATAGGAGGGATGGTGAAGATAGTGAACGGGGCATATCGTGGTTCGAATACAAGGTTGTTGGATTTGGATACGGAGAAGTTTTGTGCTAAAGTGCAGATCGAGAAAGGTGTCTATGATGGAAGAGTCATCAAGTCCATTGAGTACGAGGACATTTGCAAACTTGCTTAGTTTTATATCTTTAGACCAAATTAGGTTTTATGATGTCCATTGAGTTAACTAACATCAGCAAATTTTTGTATTGGTTTTACCCTACCATGTTTCATTCTCACAATCCAGCACATGTACGAAGAATTTAGAGAAGATTTCAATTTGGTTATCTTCTGGATTATGTTCTGTTTTGGCTCCAAATGAACTTCTGAACTTTGCTGGTTGATTCTCATCACTTACAACATGTCCATATAAGGACTGTGTTTACTTTGATTCTATTTATGCGAGTTGATAAGCCAGAGATACATGTTACTAACTCTATTCAGTTCACTTTCTTTGAACAACGTATCACTAGAAGTTTTACCATTGGACTAGTTCAAAAATAAAAAGCCATGATGGGTTCTAAACTTTTGGTTATAAATATGGTTAAGAGCCACACAAAAATTGACTAAAAATTCTAAAAATAGATGGTTCAGAACCTAGTCTCTTTGAGAATATTAGAAGTTAAAATATTTCTAACAACTTAACTTATGGGATCGTTTATGCATTTCTCGCCATAGTTGTTGTAGACCCAAAATTTTCGATAAATCATTCAAAAAGTTTATAGAATTTGAAAAATCTATAAGAAACCAATGATAAAATGAGTGAAGGAACAAAAATATGTTTTTTTTCCTTCCAAAATTCACGGGATAGCTAGAAACTTATTTCTACAATGTTATTTACTGCTAATTCTGTAGAACCTTGACTACTTCTAAAGTCAAATAATCGTTGACTAATATTCGCCAAGTGGATTTTATTCTCAAGGATATTTGGTAAAATCGTACACCACCATAAATATTCGAAAGCTGACCATAGTACAAGCGGATATTTTTTGGTAGTACATGCGGATAATGATATGTATGCCAACTAATCAGCATCAGAAACGGGCCAAACCTCACACTCACACAACACTCAACTAGATAACTTTAGGTTAATTAACTCTTCTAAAGCCAGAAACTCATACATACGTAAGATTAGAGCTTTTTTCTTCCACTATTTATGATTAGGTGAGCTGTCTTAAATCGTGCCCTCGATAATTGGATTTCAGATTCATAAAAGGGTACTTCTCGAACTAAAAATCGGAATATATGTGACCAATTTATTATTAATAAATAAATAGTTTACCAAATTTTTTGTTATAAATAAATTCGAAATTTAGGGATCGGGCATAGACATTTTCTTTTAAGCTTTACGGTCATCCACTTGAATTATAGATAGAACTAGTCAATTCGGATATGCTAAACTTTTTCTTATAACTTTTTTTCTTCTGGAAAAGGGACTTTTAAAAAATAAAATTATGTTTTTTTGTCATCAGAATATTATTTAACCACGCATCACCAACAATTGATTTAAGTATTGGTCTAATTAGGCTGTCTTTATTAGAACATAATCCAATTTGAAGATCATGAATTCGTTGGACAGCATCTTTGTACTTAACCATTAACTAACAATAATTAAATCAAAAGTATATTAGGGAGATCTCAACCACTCAATCGTATCTTTATTGCTTTAACATTCGACTGCCATCCTCGCTAATTTTTATATAATTAAGATGTATTTAAGCCATAATTTTACATAAATCTAAGAAAAATTATTCAACGGCAAAATATATATGACCGAAGTTATGCGATACTGTTTATGTGCTTCAGTGCTTCAGTGCTTCTGGTTGAGGCCGAAGAGGCAAAAGAAACCTAGAGTTATATATACGTCACTATAAAATATAGATGAATATTTGAATGTACTTTCTTCTTCTTCTTAACCCAAAAAAACGTTTTCAGTATTCCTTTCCATATATTTCAGTAATGTCATGTAATTTCATTTATGAACAAAATATGGCATGATTAGAAAACTTGAAAACCGTGAGTCAAATCAAATTATGTGCATGCCATATTATCTACTAATATATATGCGGGTTAATCAAATGAAAGTTTCTTTTGATCAGTGTTTGTTCCTAGCTATAGGTCAATGTCGTACGAATTTAGTCAGTAAAACTCACAAGATATCTACTAATGTTGAATGGCAGCTGCTCCATTATTTAACCTGCATTACCATGCTCCTCTCATAAAATATCTTCATTGGTAAGTCTCAGAGAAGTGTATGTATGCTATGTTCAAAATATCTATCAACTATGGTTCATGCATATGAAGTATAAAAAGACACCGATGAGACTCTAGTCTTTATCATCGATTGATGAATATATATATTCAAAAATGTATAAAGAAATCAGGCGCATCACTATATTTTTGTTTTGTTGGTGATCAAAAGATTCTCCTATATAAAGAAGCATGCATGAAAGTTTAGAATTTGCTAATTCAATCTAATCAACCAGATCATTTTTACAAAAAAAAAAAAAAAAATCACTCCAAGTAGTGAAGGACCAAAAGAACACACCCTTACGGACACTAAAACAAAGAGATTGGGACAAAAGCATCATTCAATGAACATATTCTTATGACAAATGTTAGTTTTTTCAGTGCCTAGTCGTGGAAAGTACTAACTGCTCAATTAGCTTCTGCTGCAACCAAGCTAAGTCGAAGCAATCAAAGCTATTTACCTGTGGATATATCATATATATGGATACATAAGAATAAGCATATTTACACAATAGATAAGCTTACACTAAAAAACTCTACAATAACTCCAAATATGTAACCGTACCTCGACTTGTATAGTGTACATGAGCCTCTCGTTGACTCGTGCTGTTAAAGAGCTGATGACTTCAAGTCCTTGCCCGTGAAGAACTTCAAGAACTCTTGAGAGTGGCCAAGCCTCGAGACCTGATGCTAAGCTGCTCACAACCACCTCGAAGCCGCTCACACACGGTTGCACCATGACACTAGCTGGTTCCGATCTACTTGATCCAGATCCGGATCCGGATCCAGTTAGACTAGTAGGGTCACCAATCTCTCGCTTTAGCTCGTCTCTTCTTGCGGAGAGATCTTTTATCCTTGTTTGCGTGTCTTTGATGAAACTTACTGCTCCGTTTACATGATCTGACATGGCTCTCTTTCCCTGCGAAGAAAGAGCCTGAGAAAACTAAAACCCTAGAGAACAAAAATCTCCCATCAATGAACTTGATAGGAAGATTGGGACTTCAATGAGACTATTGGAGTAAAATATATGTACCTTGATGTATTTTAGAGGTAGCTGACTACGAAGAGAGGCGAAAAGGATCGCCATTTCTTGTCTTCTTTGTCGTTCGATGTTGCGGTGGAGAAGCTTCTTCTCCTTCTTCGTTTCATCTCTTTCTTGAGGCATATGACTCTGGTGCCTTGTCTTTTTAGGATTGTTAGAAGGATTCATGGGTTGAGGTTTAGAAATGGTAGATCTCAGCAGTAATCGTTTTTTTTTCTCTCTTGTTTTTTCCAATGAACTAGTTAGGTTTATAGGAGAGACTGCCCTTACATAATTGGGTCTGTCTTCTTTAATCTTGGAAGAAAGAAAAAAACAAAGAAGACTTACTAAATAATGCAGCCTCGGGAGAGGTGTTGTTTTCATCTTTAGTCAAATAGTTTGGTTTGCTGTAATGTTTCACAAGCTCTTTTACACGTGACAGAACTTTATGCTTTGTATGTATATAACTAGCGAGTGTGTGCAAATCATTTCTCTGGCTTTTTAATGTTGGGAGTGTCTTGTAGAAGATTTTCTGACGCGCTTTATAATTTCAGATATCCAAGAAATATGAATGGTAAAATCTTGATTAGTCTAAAACGGATCCCAATATGATCTTGATCGATATAAATCTTGATATATTTATATGGATCAAGATCTGGAATTTACATTCCAATTTTCTTTTATATGATGTGTTTCATATATAAAAAAATACATAGAACATTTTAATTAACTTTAGAAAATATATAATATTACTAGTAAGATCAATGTGAATATCTATACATTTTATCACATTTGGATTTATTTATTTTTGCTTGAACATTATGATCTATCATGCAAATTGTTTTCAGTTTTCTTCCAAATTTTTGCATGTGATTTGAAGATGACTAATGAAGCATTTTTTTCTTATGGTACACTGGTATCTGCTTCGAGATAGAACAAAAAAATCAAATGATATTTGATCAAAATATCTGGATTTGTCAATTGTGATAATGGATGAATAGTCATGAGTCGACTAATCGGTAGAATTCTCCATAGAAACTTTCAAGGAGATAAAGAGGTTGCTCAAATTAGAAAGTTTGTCGTTGAATTATGTGTGATTTGTTTGACAAAAACACAAAACAACGAAATGATTATGTGTGGTTTCTATTAGTTTTGGCCCAATAAAACTTTATGGTGGCAACAAAGAACATTCGGCAAATAAGAACGTGTACATGTACTCAAATAATATAATCTCATGCAAGAGAAGAGATTATTTATCAATATGTTTGTGAAGATGTTCGCAGTATCAATGAACACACAAATGTTGTCAGTATTATAACCGAACTTTCTAACGCAGTCTAAGCATGAAAATCATATTGTTATAGTATACATTAGAATTGCGGAAAATTACGTACATATCCCATAACAGTTAAATGAAAAAAAAAAGAGAACAAGAATACAAACATCATTTAAAAATATTGGGAATTCACTCTCATTCACTTGGACAGAGAAAATATCTTATCAGTTTCTTTTGTTGTTTTGGCAATTTCGATTGTCATCGGGTAAAACTTCTAGAAACTAACCTCACGATATTTTTCAATCAAAATATGATAAAGATAAATAGTAAAACCAAGGGAGACACATTTAATAATGGGGATAAGCTAAGTGGATAGGATGAGTGAAGTGGAGTGGACATAGTTAAAAGATAGGCCTAGGACAGCTCATGCAACTTCAAGACAAGGTGGAAGAGGAGACAAGAAAGATCCTGGTTATTAATAGATGGAAACCAGCTGTTTCATTTGTCCTAAAATATCCCAGCCTCATTAGCATCTCATGGATCCCACTCTCCCAAATTATTTCGAGCATGCATTATGCCACATGTGAGTTTATGTAGTTATTCATTATAACCTCAAGTTTGATTTTTGTTCTGTGTGTAAGCCGTGTTCAGTTACAAACCAACCACTTATAATAATCTAACAGTATTTTCTAATCAAATTGTTAGAAAGGTAAACAGTAGAACTGCCGTCAAGGAAGACGAATTTGATGTAGTAAGGGACTACTTTTTTTTTTTTTTTTTTTTTTTTAGTATGGGACTACTTAAAGTCTTAAAACAATAGTTTTGATCGGAAACAGAAAATCTAGTCGATTCGTTTTTGGGAGATTTACTCGATAAATCTTTGATTTTGATGATCCTAGTGATAGTTTCTAATAGGTTGAGAGAAAAGAAAATAATAACGATAACTAGAGCTTCCGAGTTGTATAAATACAAGATTCTTATTTATAAATCGAATTTGAATTTAATTTCATAATATTTTAAAATAATTAAAAACAATTATCGGAAAATTCCAAAACATTTCCAACAGATTTTGATTTCCAATGTTGTATATTCGACGGTCGAATTCCGTCAAAAATCTCGAAAATCCATTTCTAACGGTTTTCCCCGTAGGATCTTGCATGTTTAATGTTTTCTTGTTGTATATGTTTAATACATAGTATTTGTTTTCTTTTCATAAAAAGTTCACTTAACCGAATTTGTTTTGAAATTATTAATGAGACTTTAATAATATATTGTCTGGCAATAATTTTATGCTTTTTCAGTTAGGTTTGTTTTGTAAAAGTTCATCATCATGAACATATCGTTGTATATGTCGCCCAAAAAAATAAAACTTTTAAGATATTTTAGTTTTGTGAAACCAAAATGCTAACTAACCGCAAGCATTTTTTTATATAAAAAATTCACAAATGTATTATATTGGAATTTCAATAAAACTTTCACTTGCGTTGCTAGTACAACGTAACTCACTGTACTATACATTTTGATAAAATATAGTATCAGTTTTATAATATCCAAATATTGACCTTTAAAAAGATGGAAAATACTTAGCTGTTCATAATAAGAAACTCATATTTTTATCCTACAAATTAAGATTAAAGCAGATTGAAGCTACAAAAATCTTTATAATACTATATAGTTTGTTTGCTTAATTTTGTATATACTTTAATAGCTGTTTCATATATGCTTCATTTTTTTGTTTGTAAACAGATTCTTATACGAGCACTAATATGTGCAACTTAATGAGTTTAATATATTATAGTCTTGTCTTACAATTATAAATTCTTATTTTGTAAATTTTCGTTGGTTTTTCTTATATATAAATCAGCAGAATACTACCAACTCTTTTTTTTTTTTAATAAACGAATGCTACCAGCTTCAAACACTGCCTAGACACCACTAAAAACTTTAATTTCTTTTTGAAATTGATCAAATAAAATCCCAATCATAGCATATAACCATAAAATATTAAAAAAAACATATAACCATGAAGTACTAACTCAGCTTATGGGAAACATAATTTTCCGATCTATAAACAACTAAATGAGCTAATGACAATCAGATGGAATAAACATAATATACATACAGATAGATGTGAACACGACACAACAATCACAGGTACGAATAAAGTACGTACTTAACTATATATGTCGTTTACTTGACAAGTTAAGAGCAACCTACTCAACAAGAATTTACTTCATTCTGATTAATCTCTTTTCAAGTTCTGCTAAGTCAATCATCAAAGCCATATCGTTGACCTGCAAAACAAAAGAAATTTTCAATATATATACTCAAATGTACCAAACTCTTATGTATAGTAGTATATATACGAAGTATACATCTCTTCATACGAGTAAGATTTTTGCTTTGAAGAAAATTCGAAGACAAAATCAAACAACAGGCACAGTTAATTGATCATTTTGTTCTATAATTGGATATTCCATGCCACCCTCTAACCTGGGACAGAATTATTGAAATACCTTGATAATGCACATGCACCCTCTAACCTCCAGAAATATAATAGTTTTCAAAATTCAATACATACACCATGAGGTGATATATATATTTAAATGCATGAGGGATATAAATTTTAATTACCACATGTGAGAACATTTTCTTGTATATATGGACAGTTGCAATTATGATTTCTTCTTTTCAAATATTTGATGCTTAAGATAGAAAGATATATAAGGTTCCTACTAACGTCCACAATCTGATGGATTCAAATGTCGATAGTATATACATATATTAGCAAAGACCTCAATTCTTTTCTTTTTTTTTGAATCTAAATTGAGATGTTATGAAATTGTGTGTATGTGTATCTTACAACGCAACCACACAAATTCTTGTTTTTACCAACCATTTTTATAAACTACAAACATGAAAACCAAACAAAACGAAAGGTTTATGGAGAACTTTGATTTGCATTTTGTTAAAGAATTTAATGAAAAGTTCGAAATAGAAAGTATTTTTAGAAAAAAATAAAAATATTTTGGAGCAATTGATGTCTATATCGCAGCTGAAATAAGTAACTAAGATTATGAGGGTAGGATAGGTTTACCTCGGCCTGTATGGTGTAAACTAGCCTATCATCAACAATAGAGGAGATGGAGTTAAGAAGGCAGAGACCATATTCACTAAGCACTTGAAGAACACTCGAAAACCGCGGTTGGCCACCGCAGCAGCGGCTACTCAACATGATTTCCACACCAACCAAACACTGACGAACCACCACATGATTTTTCCCACTTATCATCTCCACATCTTCCTTAAAATCACCATTACTACTACCCAATAAACTTCCTCTAGACAGTACCATGAGATCATCTCTCCTCACACTTAGCTCCTTGATCTTCCTCTGTAGATACTTTATGTAGTTCACCGCCTCGTTGACTTGATCTGACGTCGAACGCTTACCCTAGAGAGAGCAAAAGAATCCGCCAAGAAACAAAACAAACCAAGAAAGCAATAGATCTATTTAGGAACCTTTTAAGAAAAACACTATAGTTAAGTAACATCACAAAGTCAAAACACTTGTTACTATATCCCTTTTTCATTTTCTTACATGGAAGACTAAATAAAAGGACAAAGATTAAGTAGATCTAAGAAGTCATGAAGAACCGAAATCAGGATTAGGGTTTTTAGGGGAGTGTGAGACCTTGATGAAGTGAAGAGGGAGAAGAGAACGAAGAGAGGCATAAAGAGAAGCCATTTCTTGTCTCCTTTGCCTCTCAGTTTCTCTGTGCATCATCTTCTCCATGTCGTTATTATCAGTACCACATGTCAGCTTCGTACACCGTCTTCTTCTCTTGTCCCGACAATCATCCATCTGGTGGTCTTAAATTAATAAAAGTAAATATTCCTTTAAAAGATTCTCTACTTCTGATGATGAAGATGAGACAGCAAGATCTGATCTTATGCGGATTTTGTGATCTTAGTCTTTAGAAGAACAGCTCAGGGCTTTGTTGTAAAGTTGAAAAATTATTGCAGTCTTGAAGATTGAGCAAATTAATTTAAAAAAAGATATTTTGATAATATTATTTAATAGAGAGAAGAAGATACGTTGGTTAGTCGTATCGGAAAAAGAATTAAAAATACGTTTGATAGGGTACGCACGCAGTGATGGTCTTCATCAGCTCTTCTTCTATAGTTAATAATATAATCAAATATGTGATGTTCTATTCCGATCGAGATCACATGCTTACTCTTTTCTTATTACCATTCTACATTTTAAGACATCCTCCAAATTCTCAAGATAAACTTTGCACATGCAATTCACTAAAAAACAAAGATTTTAGCGACCAAATTATCCGGTTGGTTAGATGTTATGTAACAAGTATTCGTTTTGTTGAAATTGTTTTAAATATTATCGTCTTTTTAATTAATGCATTAAAATTTTAACAAAATATACTCAAAATGATATATAATCAACGTATTGTTGATGTCAACAAAATTCGTTTGAAAGGCATCAATATTCAATGATATACCGTTTTAAACAGTACGACTGTAATTATTAAGCCATTTCTTACAAGGTGAGGTGGTGGTAATTTTCGTCAATTAGACTTTGGTTTTACAAATCTTTGGCAAAAGGTAGTCGGTATTTCGCATGAACCACACCTATGAGCCCAAAACAGGAAATTAACGCTATAGAGCTTATATATAACTAAAACTTCCACGAAAATCACTTCTTGAAAAAGAATAAACAAACATACAACCTAAAATAAAATACTTGAAAAGTGATTGTTCGTGGTAAATTATGCGATAATTGACACTTTCTTTTTAGTATTTGTATGGTTGGTAGTTGTGGGACAGTAAAGGTTTATACCAGCACGACATTGATATGTTATTTATAGATGGTAAATGTCAGCTAATTTTAACCATACAACTAAAATCGTTATGAAAAACTATACGAACGAAAGATATGTAAACATGGCCAAAAGTTATTTCATATGATTTTATTTCTACCAATATGGTTAAATCGTGTTTTTGAAGCTTTTTGAAAATAATCACCTTACCCCTCCCACCATTATATCCTTTTTCTCTCTTCAAAACTCACTAATGTACATGTTTTTTTTTTTTCTTTTAACTTGGAGGCTTTTTTTTTTTTTTTTTGTCGTAAAAAAATTATATCTTCAAGACCGGCTTTGCCCAAAAGTTAGTGGTTTCATGAATTTATAATGTTAGAAAAAAATTAGAAATATAACGTTCTCCAAAGCCCAATAGACCAATTGTATTTTGATATTCAACAAAGGGCCAGTCCTAACCAAGTGTATAAGACGTAATGACTAGATTAGGGCCACTATAATTTCCTAATAGGCCCAATAACGAGGATCCTGTACAAACATATGACTTTTAGAGATTTCAACAGATTTTTTTATATCAAATCTCAGAATACTCTTCATATGCTGCATCCTTTATGCAAATTCAGCATAAATCTACGAGAAAAACTAGCAAAAATTGATGTTGAGTTTTACAAGAAAATGATCACTAAACTACAATAATTAATCATAATCAGATATACGAAGCTAAAACACCGTTGTGCAAACAAATATAAGTGGCTCAAACACTAAAACATCACTAACAAAGACAGTGTTGTAGGACAAATGCTATAAACCAACACACATCTACCACCAAAGAAACCGCTCTATCGATTCTGCTTCCTTCGTGCCTTGAACGGGAACCGAGTCTGCGGTGATGGTGAGAATTCTGTAGGCAAATCCGGTGGGCTTATCGCTCCTGTAAGCATTTCTAAAACATCTTTCATTGAAGGTCGTGAAACCGGTGATTTTTGCAGACATTGCAAAGCCACCTTAATGCACAAAACCGCTTGTTCTTGGTCTAACAACTGCAGCTTTTCATCCACCAGATCACCGAGTCTCCCTCTTCTCGCCAGCTTCCTCGCCCACGACATGAGATTTGCACGCAGCATGATCTCAGACGCGGGTCCAGTTACTTCCAGCGGCCGCCGTCCTGAAACCAGGACTAACAACAAAACTCCATAGCTATACACATCAGATTTTTCAGACACATCATCTATGTTATTACCACAACACTCAGGAGCAACATAGCACATCGTCCCTCTCATGCTCGGCGTGCTACTGACTCCGCAACTCTTAACTGAATCTTGACTGTTTCTACGCCGTGCTCTCCATTGTTCACCGCTTAGCCCATCTAACCACCAGTCTATGCTACTACCTATACTGTTACTACTAACACCTCTTCTTTTCTTCCTATACACTTCTCCATCCCCGTGCCGCCTTTGATCCACACTTCCACTCACATCATCACTATAAAACTCAGACTCCAAAGTTTTCTTCTTCTTCTTCTTCTTCATTCTCTTAGCAAGCTCTTTCCTATACTCATCTTTCCACCACTCTCTCACCATTCTCCGCTTCTTCTTCTTCCCCTTCTCCTTCTCTTCATCCAACGAAAGCCACCATTCTAATCTCTTACTACTCTTCTTCTTCTCAACTTTCTTACCGCCTTCCGCCGTCTCAGCAATCCAATCACTACTCTGTCTCTCTTCCTTCACCTCAGAACCAATCCATTGCATCACATACTCCTTCCCTTTCCCTCTTCCAACATTCCCTTCTTGCTTCCACCACCAATCTTTACTCCTCACCACATTACCAACCTCCAACACACTTCCTTTCTCCCCCATCTCCGGAGAAACCGATACAACTGTCTCCGGTGACGTCATAGGCACCTGCTCCACCATCTCCGGCGATGAAAGAGGCACCGGAGACTGATCAGTGAATCCAAAGTTAGATTCATCACAACCAGTAGTATTAGTAACAACACTCTCAACTTCTTCAACTACAGAACCATAATCTTCCACTACATCACTCTCAGACACTACTTTAACTTCAACATGTTCAGATTTCAACCTAGCTAAACCAAAATCAGAGATCTTAGCAGAGAAGAATCGATCCAACAATACATTACTAGGTTTCAAATCTCCATGAATCACACAAGGATTCAAGCTATGTAAATGTTCAATCCCTTTAGCTATATCAATCGCAACGAGAAATCTTCGATTCCATATCATAAGCTCAGGAGATCTACGATGAAGAAGAGCATCTTGAAGATTTCCAATATCCATAAGCTCGTATACAAGAATCAAACGGCTTCGTCGTCGTCGAGAGAAGCCAATAACGGAAACTACATGAGGAGAATCAAGCTTACCAGCGAAGAAAAGCTCGTTTTGAAACTCTCTTTCTCCTTGAAGAGAACCTGAATCCATTACTTTAACGGCGACATTACCACCACCGGAGGAAGGAGATAAAGTTCCACGGAATACAGAGCCGAATCCGCCTTGACCTAGTCGATTCTCCGGTGAGAAAGAAGCGGTGGCTTTACGGAGAGATGAGTAGGAGAACTCGTGTAACGGTTGTTTCTGCGGCGGTGTAGAGGAGGAGGCTACGGCGGCGGGAGATCGGCGTTTGCGGTTGAATTTGCAGAAACAGATGGAGAGAGTTATGAAGAGAGAGAAACCTACAGCTGCAAGAGGAGGGAAGATGCGTGTGGTGGTTGTTTCATGGTGAGGTGTGACGGAGGAAGAGAACGGTGAATTTACCGGTGCCGGCGACGGGAGTGTTCGTGACGGCATAGGAAAAAAAAAAACCTCTGAAGTGAAAATAAAAAATTGTGTTATGTTATTATTACACTTTGAAGATGAGCTGTTACAAGATTGTTGTGGTCACACACAGTAGTTAATGACTTTTCATACATTTAATGACTTTTTTAATTTTTTGACAGACATTTAATGATTTTTTTTTTATTACATCACGCAAAGACTATAATTAAAGTTTGACAGTTTTGTTATCACTTATCAACATACTATAGTTTAGTGATTTATGTATTATTGATATGCTATGTAATGAGATTATGAGAGCGTATAATTAAAGAGTATAATTTCACATGGGTCATTAGGATAGAAGTTATTAAGAATATTAATTTGGAGTTTTCTTATTAAATAGCTAAACAATGATGTGTTATGCTAAACTTTTATAGAATTTGATCAAATGAAGAGTATTTTTTAAAAAAAGAAATGCATTATAGGACTGACAAACCTGCGAAAATTTTGGTTCGGTTAAAGAATGTAGTGACTAGTGAGTGAACACAAACATATGGTTTTGGGGATTATTTGGATTGCATACACTTTGTTCAAAACATCTAACAAATTTAAAAGGAAAATGTGAGAGTATCTATCTAAAATCACAAATCAAGAGGTAAAGTATCAAAGTGTGTGGGAGATGAGAGAAGAACTACATGGGAAGAATTAGATTTTGGTATTAGATTACACCCTTAGAAAGTTAGAATATCTAGCCTGAATGTGTTGGTTTAACTATATCACGTTAGGTAGGGAATTAGACCACAAAAGAGATTGGTTAGATTTTCTTTTGACAATTTATAACTTTAGTTGTTAATTTAGATTGACATTTAAGCAAAGGCACTTACTAATATCCAGCATCCGAGTCCATTAATAATAATAAACAAAAATAGAGGGTAAAGATAAATTCCCAAGTCTTCAAATTCATTTAAAATTTGTGGCAAAAGAAACTTTTCTGATTTAGTAAAAATTTATTAGAAGAAGGTTAAGAAAGGGAGGGAAATGTAGTAGATTTTCTGGTTTGGTAGTTTAAACAAAATACAAAGAATATATACACAAAAGAAAAAAGTGGAGAAAAAAAAAAAGATTCTTGATTCTCACTCTCTTTTGTGGTCCAAACTTGAAACTAAACAAGACGTAGAGAGAAGCTAAAAGGCCCACAAACACAATTATGATTCAAAGAAAAGTGCGACACAAACACTGAGACGATAATGACCCAAAAAGAAAAGAACAAAAAGTAATGTAAGAATTATTCATGAGAACATTCTCCATCTCACGCTTTTTGTTTTACTTCAAAGACAATTCTTGATTCTTGATCTCCCTTTTATTTAGGACCAAAACTCTGTATTCGTCAAACCTGTTCGAATTGTTCCATTTCCATCGAACTATAAGAGTTGTCTTTTTGTCTCTCTTTCTTGAATTGTTCTCTTTGATTCTTTTGCACATCTCTTTTTTTTTTCCTTTAAAGCCTAAAGAGTAAAGACAATCTGGTAATTGGCCCAAAAGCCTATATAGCATTGTTGAACCAAATATAAAACTGCACGGTTGAGTAGGGTTAGGGCTGGTTCAAAATCTCAGCCTTAAATTCACTTCATTCAGGTTGTACCAAAATGTAAGTATTTGTAGACAGAGATGACTTTAACCATTGGAAATGATCAGTCCATCAAAAAAATATAAAAGACCAAGACCGGCGTCTAATGAACTACAACGAACAAAACCAAAGCAGTACTACGTTTTTATTTTATCTATTTATTTCACACATACCACCTAAATAGCTAAACGATCAATAACTTCAAAATGATCACACACATACAACAAACAAAATTAGAGAACAAATTCTCTCAAGTTAACTTTTATTTTATTGTTTAAACCACTAAATACCCTTAATAGCCCATGGCCAAACCACTAAATAACCTTGTAGCCCATATCCAAACAACTCTCTTTTCCTTTCACATTCGCCGGTGTTAATGTGTATTGGTAACCCCAATTCATAACAAAACAAAGACGGGCGCTAAACCCTAAAACTAATTAAGGCTCATCGCTATATCAACATCTTATTCTTTGGTTTAACCACTTAATTGCACAACCACCAAAAAAAGGATCCAAAACTAGTTTTACTGAGAGCTATTCTTGAGATCAATGACGACCACACTTATATTATCACTGCTTTGTCTACCCAAAGCCAACCGCGTTAGCAACGTTGCAGCCAATACACTCCTTGAAGGATTTTGTTCTCCGTCATTGTCGTCTTCTTGAGCCATTCTATTTAAATCAAGGCTCGAGGGAGTTTCTTCGCGGAGACAAAACCTAGCTATGTCACAAGCTAGCTGACTCGAGAGTACATCCCAAAGCCCATCGCTTGCTAATACTAAGCATTCATCTCCAGATTCCCTTCTCATGAATGTTACTTCTGGTTCCCATGCTACCATTGGTTTTAGATACCTGTCCCCTGCTCCATGAATTGTAACACAACATTAGGAACAATTTCCATACTAAAACTTCATGTTTAGTCTAATAAATTGTATAACCGAAATAAATTTTAAGTTGGTTAAATGATCAAACAATGAAAGATACAAAGATAAGACACATTTAAATACTTTTGAAGTTAAGAAAAATACTTCTCCCGTTCTAATCCATGAGATGGTTTGTATGAATGCCCACATTTTTTATTTTCGTAAAATGATTCAATTATTTTTGTTTTCTAGTTAATGCTGCAAATATAATTTTTTTTGTTTTTTTTTTTTTTTGTCAAATGTTAAACTATTAGGACCAATGTAAAATTTCTAGTTAACATTTTGACAAAAAAAAGAGAGTAAAATTTACATATTTTTTTTTTAAAGGAACAATTATAAAACATCTTTGAAAATAGAATTAGAATTAATCAACAAAAGAACTCGCACCAAATGAAACCAATCCATAGTACCTTAGTTAGTAAACTTAAAACCCTAAACCCCAAATCCGAAATGATTATTATTGCCCTTATAGGCTCTAGTTCCTTGCCATCTTCAACACTATCAACTAAAATCATCTTTTACTACAATATGAGAATTGAGAAAGGTATACCTATGGCTCTGGACGTGGCTAGAATTCCTTCAACTCTAGCTCCATCCACTACTAAAACTCGACCACCAGCTGCTTCAATCCTCGCACGCTCGTCTGGTCTATCCGGCTGCAAAAAACTCAACAACTTCAAAATAGAAACTCCAATATTCTCAAACCTTTACAAGAACACCACCTTGTGATCGTTACTCAGAGGAATAGCCATTCCATTTCGACACAACACCGCACGTGAGTCACCAGTATTGGCTACAATAATATGATCGTGCGTCAAAACCGCAGTGACCGCCGTTGAACCCGAAATCGCAGCCTCCCTCGGATCACAGTTACACAACGGCACACTAGTCCCACACACGCATGTACTCGTTGCCATCTCATCCATCCTCTTGAAACTCCGTTTCATCACGCCCCGCCATTTCCTCTCCACGACATCGTTTTCGCTTCCTTCTTCCTCCTCTTCGAGGTTTTGCTCTAGCTCCTCCTTGACAAACGTGTGCATAGTCGTGCTGCACAATGTTGACACCTGTCCACGCATCACATCAGCATCTTTATATTAAATGACCAAACCACCCCTGGTTAATTTTCTTACCTGAGAACCGCCGTGGCCATCGTATACCGCAAAGAAATGAACCGGTCTTTGCCGGTTAACTTCCGGTTTGCACAAATTCGGTTTAACAGTAACCGAATCCTCCATCTTACGAGATCTTCCCATAACCGAAACTATACCGTACAACGGCTCATCCTCCGTTTCTTCTCCCTTCCACACCGGCGCTTCCGATTTTTGGCAAGAAGATGCCGCCGGAGGTGCCAAAAAGCCCCCGATATCCGCCGGAAGACCACCGATCTCTGACCTCCGAGCTTGTTTCCTCAATGGAACGTCAAAACTTGAGTAAACTTCCATGTCCGTCCGATCACGATTCCTAGACGAACTAGGTTCGCCGAAAACCGCCGCTTGTCTCCGCATCTCAATTCTCCGACGACGACGTTCACGGCATTTAGTCGGAGAAACGTCGTCTCCACGTCCGGTTGAAATTGTTCTGTAGATTTCAGTCATCTTTTCAAAATTCGTTTCGGTGGATCAAGAGAGCACCGCTTTATATACATGGGGCCGAGAGAAAGAGAGAACACTTTGAACATAAAGAAGCTTACGAGGAAGACAGAACACGTGTCGGTGTTTCGATGTATTCGCGTGTTAGGCTCAGGTGTTAAGTTGTTGTCCACGTGGAGACGCCTTCGGTTTTTGTTAAACCGCATCCGGTTTTGGGTTCATGACGATAGTCGTTTAGCTAGGCTCTTGTGTCTTAACTCCTTTCTTCTTCTCCTTGCTTGAATTTGAACCCATGAGCCGGAGCTGATCTCTCAAACCATGTGAACTACAAGGATCAGGCTGGTTCTGGACTAATTCATCAAATATTATAGAAAATGAAAAACTCATGATATACGAAATATTGCATCTTGTTTCCTTTTGCTTTCAATATGAAAACATTAATGTCAAAACAATGACTATAAATGTAACAATATTGAAAAGGTTTATATCAATTTTCTTATTTTTAAAAAGAATTAAATTTTGAAAACCATCTTTTTGAAAAGTGAAAACAAACAATTTCTACTATATTAAATCTGGAATAACATTTACTGATCGTTCCAAATCTCGAGTAGTATTTTCTATAAAACCTGAACGGTAAGTATACTTAAACCAAATCATGGGATTAACCATAACGTTGGAGATATCTTCGGAGAAAAAGGTTGACGAATCGTCAATCGTCACTAGTCACTCTTTTTCGGTGCAACACATGTCACATAGTGATCATCTACAACTTCTCGATTCCTCAGGTTGAGCGACTTGTACCAATTAAACACGTAGCATAGTTATGCCAGTTTAGTCCATCAGTGCCATATGCCTTTTATTCTTTATTTGGTTTCCTACAAATGAAGAAAAACGGCGATATATGTATATTTTATGCTAACAGATTTGATTTGTAATTAATGTCTACTCAAATAAGCAACTGTACAAGATACAAAGAATCATATCATTATTTATTCAAATACTCAAGATCTACGAAAACCGTAATAAATGTTTACAAACTGTCTTTGAAATATATTAAAGTGGGTGAACTGAAATATGTGGATCGATCAATCCTAATATTTTGCTATATTGATGAGAATTAATACGAGTCGAATAGATCATAACAGTTAGGGTGGTTCTCTCTACATGAATGATATGGTTTAGCTAAAAACTAAAACAAACAAAATATTAAGCTAATATAAATGTGTAAGTTATCTAAAAGGAAGATAATAATGAAAAAGCTTGTCTAAAATTCTTAAAAAATGATTCAAACACACTTTACCTTAAATTTGTGATTAGTTGGGACTGGGATATAGTTTTAATCATTGGTGGGTTGGGTGGTTAGTTTTAGGTTTTAATGATTGAAAACTTAACTTGCCGATATAGTGATTTTGTTTTTTTTTTTATGTGAAGAAAATAAAAACTAGTGAGCTTAATTTCAATCCCTGGCTGTTTTAGTAGGTTATTATATATAAACCATATATGATAGAAATGTTATCTTCGTACATCAATGTTTGTTTAAATTGTTTATTCAGTTTTTTATGATCTTCTTGCGGAAATTTGGTTTAATAATTTTGCGTGTGGTTAGAATTACTATATGAAGGGAAGTTGCTTACCAAAAATCCTATGATCAATTCAGAAAAAGTTGGAAAATAATGAGAAAGAATAGTGTTTGTAGTGAAAATACTTTGTGTGGGGTCCAAATCTCCTGCAAAAAGAAACTAATGTGTAGAAGCATGCATGGAAACACCAATAAATTTTTCTGAAGACTCTATGGCACTAAAGTCAGTTAATTTGATCACCAAATATGACTGAAAACTATAAAGAATCGGAGAACAACAAAGAAAATAGGTTTCATTTCATGGCATGGAGTCAAGGGAAATATTCATGACATTGTCAATGATTTTAGGCTATATATGTTTCGAAGAAAAATAAGAAAATTGGTATTTTTGATGAAAAAGGAAAGTGAGGAAAAATTGAGTCGAACAAAAAGAAAAGCATCAACTTTGATGAGATAGAATCAAATTATTGAAAGAAGAGTTGTTTTAATATAAAAAAAAAAAAAATTTCCAGACTAATAGAAGATTTTTGTTGACCGGGTAAGTACGGAGAACTCAACTGATGTCACCTAATATTTTGCCATTTGTAGCCGAGAAACGAATCTCCAAATGTAGAGTTATGTAGTTTTATGTCATTTTAGTTGACTCGTTGTAATATTTAGTTAAATAATTAACAGTTTACAAAACATTTAAAAATATTATTTTTAGAATTAGATTTAAAAATAATATAGAAAGATCATAAATAAATTTATAACGCGAATGTTTCAATTGAACATAAATCATTCCAAATGTTTACTAATTAAATTTTGGCACAGTGATTAGAAAAGGATTGATTATATGTTTTTGTTAGCACAAGATAATTGGTTCCCAAAAGACGATTGCTATAATACGGTAGTACTTATACCAACTAACCCATCCAAATTTAAACATAAACAAATGTTTTAAAGTTTACCAACATTTTGTTCTCCGAAAACAATGTTTACAAACTAATTAACTAATAACTAAACTGTAAATTGCCAATGTTTACAATGTTTAAAAACATAAATTTATTCTTCTTAATATAACTCTGAGCACGGAACATTGCCAACAATTATAGTTTTGTATTAGTCTATATTTACAGAAGCTAAATAAATTTCTATTTTTCTTGATAAATCGTGATTTTTATGTTCACTCATTTCGGATAGTATCAACAATTTCATAAAGAAAATAAGTAAATTGTGGTGGGGAAATGAGAAACTTATCTTAAAAACATGTAATCCACGTGGTCGTATGGGAGCTTTCTAAGCTGCAAACCCACCGTCCAAGACCTAAATGGAAACCAAGGGGCAAGAGATCACAAGCCTTATTCCAATAACTTGCCGCTTTTGCATCACACATCTCCTTGTTTCTGTTTTGGATTTTCCAAAATAGAAGCTACTCGAAGCTCCCTTTGCTTTATTCTCATCTTCACGATCGACTTACTATTTTTTTTTGTAATATTTGTTCTATGGAATTTTGTTTCTAGGACAAGTATATAAATTGAGATATTTGTCGTTTCTCAAAACAACCTGAAACTTTGGTAAACCAATTTCATGTCAAAGTATATCGATCTAGCTCTAAAACTTATCGTTTCAAACCGTATTAGATATCAAATTTAAACTTTTGATTTTACAAAATTTTTAAAACTGGTCTGGCCGGTATTTTAATTTGTAAGTATTATATATCTACTCTGCAATTTAAATAAAATAAAATGTTTTGGCATGTTCTCTTAAACTACTGGTAAGTACACAGTTTTGATTCATGGTATTGAAATGTAACCGACTTTCTTATTCCTGAGAGTCCATATCTTGAAAGGACAACTTGAAATGGAACATGTACGGCATACAATAAACTATAGGTTGTTTTACTCGTACGCTAAGATTTTTTTTTTTTTTTTTTTTTGTAAAGGCTAAGTTAGTACAAAAATCTAGATATTAATTAAGTAGTATAATTTCGTGACAATATTTCCATGCTACTTAAAATAGTTGGTGGGAATTTAGTTAAAATATGTATACGTAAGGGAACTAATTTGAAATCTCACATATATAGGAAACGAAGTTGACAAAAAAAATGTTTTATAGGAAACGATTTTAATTAGAAAGATAGTAGCAAATAACATATGTTTAAGAAATCATTTTATTTGTTACTAAAATTTGAAAACATATATGCATACATCTATCAACTTATGACTATAATTATAAGTCTCGAGACCTTTTTGTTTAATTTGCACAATAAGGGAATTCTCTGTTCCGAGAATGTAGGAATAAATAACCCTTACCCATCTCGACACTAACATACGTTGTACAAAAACCAAAGAAGACGCATACTACGTTATATCGAGAGGGATATCGATATCTCCACCGTGACGAACTCGTCGTGTTGGCGATGGTGTGGTAACTTCTCGTCTTCTCTTCATCGCCTCTGTTTTGTTGAAACCCTAGAGATCATCACGTCGTATACATAGTGTAAGGTTTAGTTGACTTAATTGGGCTTACTAATAAAAATAAGCCCAAGTTTGTTTTAAAGCAACAGAAGAATTATCATTGGTTTTGACAAATTCAATTGTCTTCTGTTAAGCGTTATCATTGTGACAAAAGAAGAACATATGGTTGTTTTATAAATGCCAAAGCATTGATCTAGAGAATAGCTCCCATTACATAAGGAATTTTTATTTGTGGAACTAAAAACATTAGGATTGCTCAAACATTGGTTGTTGTTCTACAGAGGAGGCAACCATGTGATGATAACCGGGCTACGAACTTTATGTGTAGTGCTCTTCCACACTAGACCACCAAACTCAGGCCTCTTCATCCGGAACCTTGTCCTGAAAGTAACCGTGTAGGAAAGCTTCTGGTGCTTCGAAGTGAAGTTGAGTGTTTTGGGCTGGACAGTTACGGATGCGCCTTTGAATGGCGAGACAGAAACCTTGTAGCTTGAAATGTGAGGACCAACATTGGTCACTGTTCTTCTAAGTGTCATAGCTTTAACATGTGTGTTCTCTGGGAACAAAGCTGATATCGCCGGGTAGTTCAAGTTTCCCGGATTCTTGGCAAGAGTGTGTTTGCAGGTTCTGTTTGAATGTTTTGTGAATACCTTAAGCTGTGATGGACTTAAATCTTGAGTGCAGAGGAATTCAAAATACTCTTGAGGTCCAATGTCGTAGACCAAACCAGGATCTGTAGCTCTTAAAGGATCTATATGTCCTGCACCGTGATCATAAGGCGATGAAGGAGCTGCTCCTGATGCATCCGTAAGAGGCTTAAACATGTTGTCATGAACATAAGCAGTTGTCATGAGAGCTGATTTGATTGCTGCAGGACTCCAATCTGGATGCCTTGATTTGATCAAAGCAGCTACACCACTTACATGAGGACATGACATTGAAGTTCCAGACAGTATATTGAACTTAACCCTCCTTGGATCAGATGATAAACTCGATGGTGCCATGTCTCCAGTCCAAGCTGCAAGAATATTCACTCCTGGAGCCAACAAGTCTGGTTTCAAGATCTCCAAAGACAGAAAATTTGGTCCTCTTGAAGAGAACGCTGCTACAACTGGTGAAGGTTTGATACCAATTCTTGTTCCAAGAATCTCTAAACTCGCTGTCGCTTTTTTACTCGTCATCGCGTACTGTTTGATTAGTTTACCTTCTTTCTCTCCAACTGCAACAGCTGGAAGCATATGAGAATCTGCAACAAGCTCTTCACCATTTGTTGCAGTGTTAGTTAAAACCATCCCAATTCCACCAGCTCTTTTCACAACCTGACCCTTTTGCACACGTGGAGTAACACCGCGGTCGCATATCACGATCTTTCCCGCTACATGGCGCCGATCCAAAGCTCCATCTAGACAGAACGAGGTTGGATCAGGACTACTTGCATTCCTTCCTAAGTAAACCAGAGGATACTGTTTATTCTTAGGCAAAACTGTTCTGCCTTTGTAAAGTGACACTCCTTTGAATGTTCTCATAGTTCCTATCTTCACTGTTGCTGGAAAATCTCTATCCATAGTACTTGCACCAACTGTTGTGATCCATGGAGAAACATTAGTGAGACTAATCGGATCAGGACCTCCATTACCGGCAGAACACGAAACGAAAACTCCCATCTCCATTGCTCCAAATGTTGCTATAGACAAACTGTCTCTAGAATAAGTAGAGACCCCACCACCTAATGATATAGAGAGTACTTGAACTCCATCAGCAACAGCTTGATCAACAGCCGACAAAATGTCTGAACTGAAACACCCTCCGACCCAACAGACTTTATAAGCAGCAACTCTAGCCTTTTGAGCCATCCCTCGAGCTGTCCCATAAGCAAATCCAAAAAGATTAGCTCCTTTAACAGGTGAGCCAGCTACAGTAGCTGCAGTGTGTGTCCCGTGACCATCTCTGTCTCTCGGTGACTTATATTCAAGCTCTTCATCGATCTTTCCCGTTGCAGCTTCATAGCCTCTATAGAAAACTCTAGCACCAACGATCTTTCTATTGCAGTTACGTTTCAAGAATCTTTTTCCAGTTTCACAAGCTCCTCTCCAAGTAGCAGGAACAGGGGACATACCTGTATCGTTGAAGCTCTCACTCTCAGGCCAGATACCAGTGTCTAAAACACCAACTACCACATCATGGTCGGTGACTCTCTCAGCCCAAACTCTCTCACTTTCTTGTCTTTCTAACCCAAGAAACGTTGGACTTCTTGTAGTGTGAAGCTCGTATCTTGTCTCAGGTATCACAGCTACAACACCATCTTCTTCCTCAAGCCTCTCTGCTTCTTCTTGAGTAAGCTGAGCTGCTAAACCGTGGAAAGCAGTCTGGTAAGTGTAGAGTATCCTGTTGTTATTACCTTCTTCTTCTTGAGATTTATGTTGCGTTACAGAGTTTATCTTTGAAGAGTACCATTGTAGGTGATTAGTGTAAGGTAAAGGCATGGCAGATTTATCCATGTGGATAACATAAGTCTTCTTGGTAGAGATTTGAGTAGTTGTTTCTGCTTGAAGAAAGATGAGATTGATTGATAAGATTATGAAAAGAAAGGGTTTTTGAAGTGGGTTTTTGTTAGCCATTGTTGGAGCTAGAGTATAGGAGATGATTCTTCTCTCTATCTCTATGGAGAAGAAGAGATAAAGAGAGTGTTGTTGTTACTTTGGCGGAAGTAATAAAGGTGAAGTAAGAGGTGGTTTTCATAGATGTTCTGTGTGCACAATTACTAACAAGTTGGTTGGTAATGGCAGAGAAGAGTAATTAATGTGCTCATGGTTCCTTCTCCTACTTCTATGTAAGTATTAGTACCGTTAGGTTTGAGAATTTATGACTCATCTCGAGCTTCAATGTTTATTGCTTAGTTTAAGCAATGAGATTATGAGGCATGAGATTCATTTAAGCAGGTCTTGAAGTCTACGAGCATATTCTTGATTTATCACTTTCTCATTTTTCGTTTTACGTAGATAACAAAATAAGTCACATCAAGCTTTGTTTATTGCTTTGGATTTTTGTGAGGAGAGGAATATAAACAAGTATTCAGAAAAAAACATAAAGTATGTAGGATTCTCTTTGGTAGAGACTGAATCATTCGTACCTCTTGAAATGAAATCTTAATGCATTGATACAAAAGGTGGATCCGTGTTGCCGTATTTAAATGTTAAAACAACCTAAACTTGTGTTTTTCACCAAAAATTGAAAGCTTGATGTGAAATTGAATTTGTCTGAAAACATCATTAGTAAGAACTCGTGTTTTGATTACTAGCTAGATTAACTAGTTTTTAAAATGTTTATAAATGATATTTTCATTGGTCAAAAGTGTTTTTTTTTTCTGTCTCTCCATACTAAAAAGGTATGTAAACAAAAAATCTAAAAACCACAATAATATTGGGTCTCTGTCAATGGAATTGAATTTACTGAGAAGAGCAGTGGTCAGCTCACCGGTCTATCACAACATTTATAAAAACACATTTAAAGCTTAAACTCCATATGACCCACTTTCTCTCTCCCTCTATCTCTCAAGCTACTACTATATCCTAAAAGAACCAAGATGGCTTCATCAAGATATTTCACATTTTCACCATTGATTGGTTCCAGTGGATCAATTTGATTCATTGAATTGATAGATATCGTGAATTCAATACTTATAACTATTCTATTTCAGGTTCCTATTTTCACCATTTGCATGTTCTATGTCTAAAATGTTTATTTAGACCAAAATATCCAACTATACGTCTCAATCGGAATCATTCTATTGCACCAATCAATTTAACGACATAAACATACTAACATAACATTCCACATGATTAATGGAGGTGGAGGAGAAATAATGTACAGAAGCAGACGAGATGAATGGTGAAGAGCTAAAGAAAGCCTTCAACGCCAGTACGACCTGCTTGGACTTCTCTATATATCATTAGTGCTTCTTCCATCACATTGGCTTGAGCCAAAAGTTTTGATCTCTTTTTTCCCGACGGATGGGTCGATAGATAATCTCCGAGTGCGTCTCCACCGAGCTTTCCCAGCTTCTCATACACTGTGGGAGCTACTCGTGGGTCATAGCCCGCAGATGCAAGTAACAGCAAACCGATGTAGTCTGCTTCTATCTCCATCCTGTGATGCAACACCAAACACATACACAAGGGGAGTTTGAATGCATCAGAACTTCTTCTTATACACACATACATATTTCATTTCTCCTACCAATACCCTAACCACAACAACAGCTTCTACTGGTTTGCAACGTTTTGTAGCCAAATGGTTCACTAGATGATTAAAAGATGTGAAACATAAACCTACAAAGCTTTCTTGTTAACTTCTCTTATCATGCCTAACTATACCAACAGCTTCTAATGGTTCACAAGGTGATTAGTTTCTTACAAATTTACTTGAACTAAATGAATTTTTGTTCCTGTAATTTTGCAAACCTCATGAGTTATTCGAGAACGAAAGAACTATTGCAGATTCACAGTAAAAGAGACTAGATGGTGTTGATGGTAAGAGAGGAAGAAGAATTACTTTCTGGAGAAAGGAAGCCTCAAGAAAAGGGCGGACATAGTGTTCACAAGATCAGGCATGACAAACTGATATAGGACCAGTTGAAGGATAGCAAACCACAAGTTCTTAGTTATTCCCTCAGCTACATGTCGGGCCACCGCATGACCAACCTGAACCAATATACAGAACAATCAGGAAAAAAAAACCATGCTTTCGTTCCAATAGCTACTCTCCTAATCATTTCCACATTAACAAGCAGCCTAACAGAAAGATAGTACATTCACAAATCAAAACAATCAAAACTTTTTATATACCTCATGCCCAATCACAGTGGCAACTTCAGCATCTGACTTGAAATGATTAAGCAGCCCAGTGAACACCACAATCTTCCCAGCAGGCAAACAAAACGCGTTAACAATAGGCTCATTAACCACAAGAACCTCCCAACTAATACCTTCAAGATGACTAGTCGCTGCATGAGCCTTTGAATCTTTCTTCCTACTCTTTTGAATCCATTGATCATCAAGAACCTGATCTTCTTTAGACCATTTCATATCAGTCATAGTATCTTCACCACTCATAGCCATTTCCATTTCCTTAACTCCTTTATCACTACCACCTCCCAAACTACTCTCAGTAGAAGCATACCCCAAATCACTCCATACACGCTCATTACTCAAACCTCTCTGTAACGCATCAATAACCTCTTTAGCTATCAATCTAACCCTGATACTCTCAGGATGAGTCGCAGGAAGAATTTTCCCTTGGTAAGTTTTCTTAATCTGCTCAAATTGAGTTTCACCAAGAAGCTTCTCCATAGGTTTCGATAAGAGAATGAAATGTGTTCTCTTTGTGTACGGAATCGTTTCTGTATTCCCAACAATCAAAGTGATCAGACCAACGGAACCAACGAGCACCACCGTAAACACAGTTCTAGGGTTTTGAAACCACCGTCCTGGTCCTCGTGGCTTGAAATGACGAACTTGGTATCGATCAACGTAGTAATATCTCTTGGGTTGACTCAGAAACGGATTATACGCGATTCTGTTCGTGTTTCGGCCGAGAGATGTCCATGATCTTAATCCTACTTCTCGCGAAGAGATTGAAGAGAACTTAGCTGAGGGATTAGAAGACCCAATTGGATTGTTGATTCTCGAAGTAACATGAGATCGAGGTAGAATCTTCGGGTTTATGTTGCGTCGCAGGGAATCGAATACGAGTTTTGTTCTTCTGTACCATGACATTGCTGGGAACGGAGCTTGAAGGAGAAATTCGTGAGAAGAAAAGGAAGATTGGCGAAGAAGTTTTCGGATCGAAGCTTTGGCGAATTTTCGAGAAAGAAGAAGAAGACGTCGTTTAAGGGAGGGCTTCATTCGGTTATTTCCGGTACAATTTGATAAATAACCGGCCAAAGATTCGGTTTTTCAGTTTAAAATTCGGTTTATTGTCGCTCCCGAGAACAATTAACCGGCCGGTTTGAGGGTTAATTCAACTATTCCTGACAGATCATACAACAAACAAAAAATAATTTTTCAAATCGATTTCTGGAGCTGCTGTGTTAAAAAATTATAACCGTAACATCAGCATTCGATAGGCGAAAACCTGCGATGATAATTTAGGCGGTGATGGAGGTGTGTGAAGTTTCGATGCAGCTTTCAGAGGCTTCCACGTTTGTACACGTGTTGTTTTGGTTTATTTCTCTTCTTTGTCTATAATCAAACAGTTAGTGGGCCTTTTGGGCTGTTGATATTGTCGCGTTATATGCCCTTTGGGTTTAATGAATAATCTACATATACATTTTTGCAGCCATTTTGTAAAATAAATCCTTGAGTTTAGACTTATTTATAATGGCTGTTACTGGATTTTAATTATTTGAATTTTTTCTAATTATAGTTTGAATATTTTTAAAACAAATAATTGTATAATAAACCAAAAAGATTCGAAATATATGGCAATCCCATATGTCACGCAAAACACAATAAATTATATTCTCCTTATCTCACCTACAATATTCACTAAATCTTAAAACAACCAAAATTTGAACTATTTGAATTATTTCAATTAAATTTGGGCAAACAATTAAAGCAAATATTGTGAAACAAACCAAAATACATTTACAATCCCGTAAAATGAGCAAACCCAATTATATGTGCACCTAAAAACATTCCTTATCTTGGTTTAAATATTTTATGAAATTAAAAGTCCATAACTTTTTCGACATAAAATCACAATCACAACTAATTCAACAACTAATATTTAAACTTATACAAAACTAAAAAATCATGAGACAAAAAATATAACGGGACGGATTTAGATTGATATGAATAGCAGAACGGGTTTGGATTGATATAACACATGTTAAATATTTATTTTATTATTTTATCATCACCAATTTTTTTAGTTACAACATTAATATAAAATTATATAACTTTAATAATAAACGAAAACCGTAAAATTTATATTATTATATATATAAATAAAATATTTGCCCCGTAGTGTACCACAGGTTAAATCATAATAGTTTAGTATAACCACTAACCGTAAAATAGATTACAATAAAACAGTTCATACAAAGTTTTACTCGTAGACTCAATTTTAGGAGAAAAGTATTGATATAAAATTTTGCTCGGTTCATACAAAGATTAGACTTGTACTCTTCACATTGTTTTATAATTTTTGGTTTTAGTGTTACACGTGAACCGTAAACATATCAAACTGTTAGTTAACCGTATTATTTACCGTATAGTTAAAAATTTAAAAATATAATTAAAACAATGTATAATGCAAAAAAAATATCTAACGTTTAGATAAATGTTTTCAAAAAAAATATCGCATATAAAAACAATTACGTCACAAAATGGTCTTTTCTAAAATAAATATGTTATAATGCTATATAAAGTTAGATAATTCGTAAGATTTCGTCACTATATTAATCATAATCACTAATAACCGTAATCGTATTTAATCGTAATCTCTATACCCGTAACTGTATTTAATCACAACCATTTTAACCGTATATATAGTAGTTAAATTTACGATTGAACAAAATTTATAACTGCAACCAGTAGTTAATCAAAGTTGATATGGATTCTATCAAACTAATTGTGGATTCTCTCAAAAAAGATGTGGACTGTGTCGAAATTATAGTGAACTTTGTGTTATGTCCATTAGTTTGATGCCCAAAAAGGAGGATTTACTTGCGATTTTTTCCTTTATCAAAAGAACCTTCTACCAAGGAACCTTGGAGTTCATCTAGCTCAGATGATTCGTCAACAGATGAATACTATCTACAAGATGTTTTGCTTGCTTCTGGTCTGGTCCCCTAGTTGACAGAGCAGCTATTGATGAGTTCTTCAAAACAGTTGCTCTGGTTGTTGGAGTTGAGTTTGATGAGGACAAAAAGAATGATTATAGCAAAAGTGCAATCATTCAGTTTGCTTTTGCTAAAGAGTTGTTGTGGTCACCCAATGTTTCTCTGACGTGCTACCAACGGTTTGTAAACAACATATGTTAAGATGGTTTGTTAAAACTCTTTTCGAAAAAAAGATTAAACTATAATTGGTTGAGCATTTCAGCTCAATTGTAAATGTTAAAGGGATTTATCTTTACAAAGACAAAAAAACATATGGTTTGAGCGGATGTGCTTACAAGACTGGTCCATTGCAAAAGCTATTCAAGCAATGACTTAAGGCATCAAAAGAGAGTTAAGGACATATTTTAGAAATTATGTTAAGATTTTTATGTAAAACACATAATCTTATAGGTTTTTTATATTAATTCATTTTTTTTTTGTCTTTTCATTTACAATATTACATGGGCTTTAAGATTTAAAGTTAATAAAATATTAGTTAAACTGGATAAAAATAGATATTTGTACAAAAATTTCTCTTTGATTAATTCCATTGTTATTTCTTCTATTGTTTGCTTGGATTCCATTGTAATTAAGGTAATGGACTTAATTACAAAATGGAAGAGTTTGCTTTGAATAAATAGAATTAAAAGAAAATGTTTTTTCACTATTATTTATATTTTTTACAAACTATTTATGGATTTAAAAATTGTTTTATCAAGTTTTAGTATGCTTTTTTTTATTACTATATGATTTGAAAGTTTACAAAAAAAAGTATAAAGAAAACTATTATTTCTATTTGCGTTGGACATTCGAAATTATCAGACGAGTCTATCTGCATATATCAATATGATTGATGATTATGTGAAAGTGACACACTTAATCTAAGTATCATGACTGGAAAGGCTGAGAAGCTCGAGATGAGAAAGAATAGGGTTGACTCATCGATGATACTTAAGAGTAATAAGATTACTTTAAACTACAACGACAATGATTAGAAAGCTTTTAGAAGAAGATGAACCTTTTTTTGTGACATAGTTCAGAACATTGTTGAGCTTTTTCTATATTTTTTGTTTATGTAATGTTCTAGTTAAGGTTTTAGTTGGAATGTGAAAAATAAAAAATTCTATTTGAACACTCTATTTAAACACGTCAATGGAATAAAATACTTCATATAGCCTATTCAATGTTTCTGTGTTCTTTGATTTGCAGACGGATCGTTTCTTAGCATCTTGGCTTAATTCATCTCCCCAATGTATGAGTTCAAAATTGTGCATAACTACGTAAACTCCAGCTTTAATCAACAAGTGATATCCATTTTAAACACAATGGGCCTCCTCGAGTTTGTTAAGAATCACTTATGCATGCATCGGTTCTCAAACCGGACCTATAATATAAATCTAAAGAAGGGATCAACACATCATTCTCAACCGGTTGATAATCATGTCTTTGAACTAAACCGGTTTGAATCATATCGAACCGAATTATCCACACTTGGCCTTTTTCACCAAATTTACCAAAGATTACAAGACCAAACAAGGATCGGTAAGAAAATTTTGTAAATTTGTCTTTTATATCATCGTTTGGACGATTATAAGCTTCACTTTCACTTAGATTGAGGGCCTGAGGCTGGTCGCTATTACTTGTTGATCTTGCTAGAACTGACAATGCCATACACAGGGGGATTTTCTCTAACGAAATAGTAAATCACAAATTAGTGACAAGTCACTATTGTTATCATGAGACGAGAATCAATCATCAACAACAAATTTATGTACCTTGTGTATTTACGTCTAGCCAAAAGACGCTGACAAGGTTTCTTGATAAACGGACCACCACTCACTTCATAATTGACATAGAATTCGTCTCTCTCTGTAGCGTCATGAACTTCAAGATTGCATCCTCCCATGTCACTACCATTAAGTTTTAAAGCGTCCTCTGTGCCTTGTAACATTACAATGAACACATGTCTGTAAAAAGAAAGGGAAACTACATTAGCATTTAACTTTACTTGTCACAAAATTGGAGTAAGAAAGTAGTCACAGACTTTAAGACAGCTTCACCGGCGTCATTTGTTTGAAAATAAATTCTTGAGATCATTCCACATGGACTGAAATGTTCAAGCAATGCTCTCGCGAGATCATTCTCACCAAGCGAAGAATCATATCCCTTTACGAAAATCGTGCCACAATCATATCTGAAGTTACCACCAGTTAATTTGCAGGGAGAGAATATAATCAACACATGGAACATAAGTCTCCAAAACATGGAAAATCAAATTTACCTCCCCCCTTGTTTTGGAATGAATAAGGCTCTCTCGCCTACCTCAGCAGTCTTTGTAAGATTCTTAAAAGAGTAAGTAGGTAACGTTCGTTCTAGGGTTTCTTTCTTCACTACATCAGATTCCTTGCTAGAAACATTACGGCTGCTCTCTTTTTTACAAGTATTGGTATCTGTTTTAGCCTGTATATATAAAACAGAATACGATATTTTTGTGAATTGGCACTTACAATTAAAAAAAAAAACTATTTCTTACCTTTTTATGGGCAGGCTCTTCACCTTGATCACTTATCTGCCAAAATCAACCAAAAAAACATGTTTGACTCAAAGAATTAAAAAGACTCAGAAACAAATATCCACAAAGAAGTATAGTCAATGCGGTTGGAGAAAGAAACAGCTAGCTTGAGTCCTAAAAGGCACACATTACATAAGCAAAATAATGAAAACAGGAGAACATAACAAGACTGAGGTATGAAGTATCACCTTGAGATCCTCAGAGGATGCAGAATTTTGAATAACTGGTCTGACAATATTCTTAACCGAAGCAGGTATCCTTGCAGTTTCCTAGTTATGAAAAGTGTATGTAAGTTGAAAATCTATCTCTACTTGTGAAGAAAATCTCAAAGTTATATAGCAGAAGTCGTAGTAAACACAATAAATAAGTGATCAAGAAGAGATTTTATACCTTGAATGAGGTAAAAATGGCAAGTGAATCTTTCTTTGTGGACAGCAAATCAAATGTTGATTTCAAAGAGTTCACAGTTGCTTTGAGAGAAGCCACATCTTCTTTAAGAGAGTCCACAACGACTTTGATGGAACTCACATCTTCTTTGATGGAAGCAATCAGACAGATTATCTGTTGTCCATTTTATAGAAATCTGTTAGAGAGTGAAAACAAAATAGTCATTGTATCATTATGAAGAAGAAAAATAGGCTTTAAGAACACTCGCCTTCTTCTTTGGATTCACTGTCTCCAATTCATCCTCAGCCTTCCTTTTATCTGAAAGAGAGAGCAGCAGAATCAAATACGAAATCAGCAAAAGCATTTAAAAAATAATTACGATTTACAAAGTCAATAATATACTTAAAACGAAGACGCTTATTGTAATCTAAGAACCTTAAGAGTCACTAATCATGCTGGGGGATTTATGAATTTATGGAACCAAGTTCTGGGGATTCACAACATGACAAAACCGAATCTGTCGGAATCGTTTACTAAGGGAATCTGTCGGAATACTAGGCTATCGGGGACCAAAATTCTTACCTGGAGAAGGAGAACCTAACATACTTTTGCTAGATTGTCCCATTGATGTCTCTGCTGCTAGGATTCGAGAGGGAGTGGATTACTATGGAAGCTTTTGTAGACAGCTTCGTTCGTATTCTGTTTTTTTTGGATGGGCTTTTGCGAGCCCAGATCCGTGAATGTTGTTGGTGTTGGATTTCTTCACTCCTCCGAAATCGGCCCATTATTATGTTTAAGGCCCAATAAATTTGGAAAATTCATTAGATTGAGTTTTGACTAACAAAAAAATTTGATCTAAACCAAATCCTAGTTAATACGGTTTAGTAACTCGTTTAGGGAAAATCAGCTACTGTATATCTTGGCTTTGGCCGGTTTAGTAAACTAACTTTTGACTTTCTACTTACTTAACCAAACTAAACCTAAATCGGGGAATTCAAACTATACCATAAATATGGAGGCCGGAAAAAAATCATCCAAAACTTGGTCAACGCTGAGTCCAACGTGGCCATCAGCCTTCGGCGAATGATTATTCGAGAAAGAGGAAAAAGTGAGTCGTTTTAGGGGAAACTGTTACCAACGCCGAAAAACAAATGCTTTAACTCATCACCGGAACAAATCTGACTCAACTTGGTTTGTTACTTACCTGGGCGGTGTTCACGGTGAATAAAACTAGTAAAAGTAGTAACTAGTTATGAGGTTACGATTAAAAAACTCTTTTTGGGACACAAAACAAATTTATTTACTCAACTATATCGAAACTGACTAATGTGGGTTACAATAATATAGATTTTATAGATCAGTGTTGAGAAATGATCAGCATAACCCTTGTCGATCGTGTTTAGAATGCGAACAAGTATGTTAAGATACAAAGAAGAATATAATAGCATCAATGATTTACGTACCATGGTGGCAAAATATTCTTGTGAATATATAATGGAATAATAATTATATGAATACTTGATCCAAACAACACAACATACGAATTTGGTGTCAAAGATATGAGATGGATATTTCTATATGCGATAAATTTGTAAAATCTAAAAGTTGTCGATTAAATTTACGACTTTGTTAATTTTAATGCATTTTTGGATAAAAATATATTCAAAAATTAGAAGACCAAACAAGGATCGCTAAGGAAATTTTGAATATTTTTCCTTTATTATAAGCTTCATTTCACTAGATAATTTTCTTATTATTCAATTAGACGAGTATCAATACATCACACACAAACAACAAGAAAAAAAACAAAAAGAACTACTGTTTCTTGAGAAGAAGAGGGCCAACGTTATCTCCATTAGCTTTGTTGTGCTTCACATGACTCCCATCACACAATGGAAACGTCCCCGACCTCCAACACCTAAAGTCAAATCAAATCCATGCATGACCATGATTTTATATACATGCACAAAAATACTTATTCGTACATTTGTTCGTTTGTAAAAAGACTACTAATTAAGAAAAATCTTACGAGCAGAAGCTTTGGCAAAACATATGGATTAGTATGAAGATACATTAATGTATAAATCACTACTATGCATGATTTTAATTAAAACATGATTCAAATAGTAGCTAACTATGTTCTTTTCTTTCCTAATTAATAAGAGAATGTGAACCTGCAATAGGGAGTTATGTTCTTGGAAAGCTCGGTGACAACGACGGAGTCAACAACCTTATCTTCGTTCTTTCTGATCTCCGGATTGATACCTCCACCGCCTTCTGCTCTCACCACCACCATTCTCTGCTGCTTTCGTCCCACCTCTCCCCCGGTGACTGGCTTGAATGGAAGCTCCCCGGCGTAACTTAGCCCCGTGCCGAACGTGCTTGCGATGATAGCCATTGGAATAACTCTCTCTTACTCACTCTCTATGTGGCAGTGATTTGTTTATGAAGTAAGACAGAAGATATTAGATATATGAAAGGTAAAGGGAGAGAGAGAGCTTGTGGCCATCACGCTCCCTCTGCTAAACGACGTCGTAAAGCGTGTGTATGAGATGGAAGAATCAAAAGATATGGTCACAAACTCACATGAGATTTAATCACAAAAATATGAAAAATCAGCTGCAAAATTTATTTTTTACTTACATTTAGAATTTACAACTTTTTAATGTTCTTATATTATATTGATTCAAATTAATACACATAGAAAATTGTGTATAACATTATTTTAAAGATGAAAAACACTATTTTTAAGATGAAAGAATACACATATATACTGTATATCTTTTCTAATTTTTGTTCTCAAATTCGTCTAACTAAGTAAACTATTATGAGAAATAGTTCCATACATAAAAAATTTGCAAAAGAATTCGTTGCAAATTTTAAAATAGTAATTTTGAAGTATTTGCAAAGGATTTGGTCATAGGCTAACCTTAACTCTTTTTTTTCTAGGTTGTTATTTAAAATTTTGAAAATGGTATATATTCACGATGGTAAAATTTTTTCAATAGATGAAAATTCCAAGAGGATGTGTTAATAGATCAAATGTATAAATATTTTTGAGTATTTCTCTGCACATAATTTCAAAACTGAGAACCTAAAAGTGAAACGCATGACGAGAATTCGAGTCGAAGTGTCGAACCAAAGCTTGTATATATTGCCCTAGCTGTGGAATTGCTTCAAAAATGAGTGTCGTGCAAAACGGACTAGTTCTCTTCTCTCTCACGACGAGACTTTAATAAGAACCCAAAACAAGTTCGCATTGACACGTACTACACTAATTAAACAACAACTATTAACAACCATTCAACACAAAAACTCTTTCCCATTGATTCAATTTCAAAATTTTGGATCTAATAAAACCAAAACTCTCATTAAAAAAAAAAATAAAAAAATCAAATCTGATTTCTGAAACGTTTTTGATTCGCGACGATTCCCAAATTCCTGGGAAAATATCTCTGATCGATGGCGAGATTCGCAGTGATTGGATTAACGTTCCTCCTTTTACTTGGTACGTCCTTATCAGCGAGATCTGATGAAGAAACACGCGAGCGATTTTACGGCAACGTCGTGAACTCGACGGCTCCGGGAAACGGTGAAGGAAGTATCGCTAAAATGTTCGATCGAGTTCTGGAGAAAGAATTTTCCGAAAACGATTCGCCTGAAGGTTAGGTTTCCTTCTTCTTAATCGATCTCTTTTGATTGAATGTGAGAAAAAAGTAAACGGAAACATTAACAATTTATTCTATAATCATGTTTTCTTTTGCTTAGGATCTGATGGAGCTAGCTTTAACAGCAGTGTTGCTGATCAACAAGTAGGTTTTAGTTACTTGTTATAGTTTTTGATGTTCTTGAGCTCTGGATTCAGATTCTCCCTTTTTTGATGTTTCCAGGCTGAAATAGAGACTGTTGCTAAAGTAACTCATGAGAAGGGCAAAAGAAATGATACACAAGAAAATAAGTATGCAGAAATTTTGTTGTCATTGTTGAAAATAGCTATATTTGATTAGTGGTTCAATGAGGGTTTATGAGTTATTTCTCCTAATGTGTGTCTAGTGGTACGAGACCGTTTCAACTTCAAGATGTGTTTTCCCTGGAGAATGAAGATTCTGATGATATGACTCTTATTGACAAGAAGGTTTTTGGCAGACCATGCTATATTTTTTATACTGATCTCACCATTTATTTGTAGTTGCAGCTAATGTTCTTCATTATCCCACTCTGCAGAATAATGTTTTTGTCATGTCAAACAAGAAATCTAAGTATCCGATACTTCAAGTAGATTTGAGGTTAGTCTCTCTCAGATTTCCTCTGTATTGGAGCATCTTGTTAAATGCACTGTTTCAGACTTGTGATGGATAGGTTCTTCACATTGTTTTCAGATTAATATCAGATTTGGTGGTCATTATTGTTTTTGCTGCAATTGGTGGCATCGTCTTCTCTTGTCTTGGACAACCGGTATGCAACCTTACATATTGGCATTGAAATACTTCTGATATTGGGTTCCTTGTATTTCGAGCTACACACTATGGTCAATTATCTATTCTGATGTTATGTTATACATATGCTTTAGGTCATTGTTGGATATCTTCTTGCGGGGTCAATCATTGGGCCAGGAGGATTGAAATTCATTAGTGAAATGGTTCAGGTACGATCAAAATCGGTAGACATATTTTTGCTAGTTATATTAGATTATGGCATGCAAACATTACAAGAAGACATTAATGGACCACTTTAGTTTCGGGGATGTTGTTACATGTATCTATTTTCTGATGTCTCTTTTCGTGCTTTTACAATTAAGGTTGATTAGATTCAAATTTCCCTACTGTATAGCAATTAGATTTTCGGTGACTTTAGATGGCATGCCAATTATAGCAATCAGATCTTTTTGCTTTCTGATTGAGCATGTTAACGTTGGCTTCACCATTGATTTTTTTTGTTCTTGTCGTTTGAGTTTAATCCATCAGTATGGGTATAAATGAAAGGATGACGTGGAGCCCCACAGTCATACGGAAAAAGTACTCTGGTATTCACATTTTCTGTTTCTTCTTCTGATGCTATGGCAGGTTGAAACCGTAGCACAGTTTGGTGTTGTTTTCCTTCTGTTTGCTTTGGGTTTGGAATTCTCAATGACTAAGGTAGGTATATCCTTACATTTGACTAACTTGAATACAATTTCATGTCGACTTTGCAATATCACTCTGACAATCTGTTGTTCTTGTGTTAATGCTACAGCTGAAAGTCGTTGGCCCAGTTGCTGTCCTTGGAGGGCTTCTTCAAATTGTCTTACTCATGTTTTTGTGTGGTGTAACTGCCTTGGTATGGCCAAAGATTTCAGTATGTGTGCATATACGGCAATCTTGAAATTATTTTTAGAATTGATATCTGATGACATGTGCAGTTGTGTGGAGCAAGGTTGTCAGAGGGTATTTTTGTTGGTGCCTTTTTATCTATGTCATCAACTGCAGTGGTATTTTTCTTTTCTTTTGTCTTCTCAAGTTTAATACAAAAGCTACTCTCTTTCCGGTTTCATCTCAGAGTTTCTGTTTCTAATCCACATGTCAATTTGACCAGGTGGTAAAGTTTTTGGTAGAACGGAACAGTACAAGTTCTCTTCATGGTCAAGTTACTATAGGGATACTTATCTTTCAGGTTTCACTCACATCACTCTATATTTACAAATTGAATATTTCGTTTTACGAAATTTTTGTTTCCTTTAGCTTAATCTTGAATTTTCAGGACTGTGTTGTTGGTTTACTATTCGCCTTGCTTCCAGTTTTGGGTGGTAACAGTGGTTTACTACAAGGAATTATATCAATGGGAAAGCTGTAAGTGGTTCCCTAGTAAGAAGTTTGTCCAGGAACCTCTTATATATCCTCATTACCGTCTCTGACATAAAACATTTTCTTCTTCTAATTTAGGCTACTGATATTGTCCATATATCTCACTGTGGCATCTCTATTAACGTGGTCATTTGTACCTCGTTTTCTGAAGCTAATGATTCAATTATCATCTCAAGTACGTTTTAGACGTCATATCTTCATATACACTACTTGTCTATCTTTATTTCTTTCTTAAAGTGGGATCCAAATTATTGCCAATGTCTCTCATTATATAATGCAGACAAATGAACTTTACCAGTTAGCTGCTGTGGCATTCTGCTTACTATCTGCATGGGTAAGTCTAATTCTGTCATTTCTTTGCATACTGGTGCTTGCTTAGCTTTCTGATCCCTTTTGGTGTATTATAACATCTGAGTTAATTGTTACCTGAGCTTGCATCTTACTAATAGACTACAGAAGAAAAAAATGATGATTACAATAGACACTGAAGTATTTAAGTATAATAGCATATTGATGTAATTTCCAATTTTTAACTTAGAGTGTTGGTTCCTCGCAAAACTTTTTCAGTGCAGTGACAAGCTGGGTCTTAGTCTTGAGTTGGGATCATTTGTGGCTGGCGTTATGTTGTCTACGACTGAATTTGCTCAACATACACTAGAGCAGGTATTGATTCTAAACTCAGGTCGCTTTTGCTTTGCGAGTACGTGGTACAAAATGAAGTCTTAAGGTGGTGGAATCTCCCTTACTTTGTGATGTAGGTGGAACCAATTCGTAATCTGTTTGCCGCTCTCTTTCTATCTAGTATCGGGATGCTCATTAATGTTCACTTTCTATGGAACCACGTGGATATCCTTCTAGCGTCGGTGATTCTAGTGATAGTTATTAAGACAGCAATTGCAGCAGTAGTTGTTAAGGCTTTTAGGTACAACATGAGGATATCTTTCCATGTGAGTTTGGTCTCTCTACTTAAGCTTTTGTGAGTTTCTACATATTATACTATTAAAACCAATCACGTAAATTTCTTGTCACAAATGTTATATATAGGTCGGGGTACTGCTTGCTCAGATTGGAGAGTTCGCCTTTGTTCTTCTAAGCCGAGCGTCAAACCTACACGTAATCGAGGTAACACCCTTTTACCCTTGTAGTTGAACACACTCTTTACCATTTTCTTCTTCCTAAACTTTGTGGCTTTGGGATTAATATGAATGACCAATGTAGGGGAAAATGTATCTACTCCTTTTGGGCACAACTGCTCTAAGTCTCGTAAGTTACCTAATATATGCAAACAAGCCTTTTCCATTCTAAGAGAACATACTTAAAATAATATTTAGTTCAAAACTGATTACCTGAAAATGCTGTTACAGGTAACGACTCCGTTGCTATTCAAGTTAATACCGAGTGCAATGAACCTCGGTGTCCTGCTTCGATGGTTCCCTTCTGAGAACAGTTCTCCGAACGAGGTCATTCTCTTTTCCAGATCTATTTATATTTAAGAACTGAGATAAGACATGACATAAAAATGAAAATAGATGTATTGATTATAGGAAACTGACTTGTGAGGTCGTGACTGAGAGTTTTGTTTGTAGAGTTTGCAGGAGAAAGCATCATTGATAGAAGTACATAACAGAACCAAGTGATCTCTCTTTTGTACATTGACTGAAGATTTAAGAAGAAAAAACAGATTTTGATCCGATATACTCAACTAGGAGGCAGAAAAAACATTTGAAACTGACCAAATCAGATCCAAGACTTGCTTTTTGTATTTTCTTAACTCTTTATTTTTTGTAATATCGTATATATTTAGTATTCACTACCTTCTTGTGTAGTTCAAGCGCTTATAGCTTGTTTTACTTGGTGTAAACGTTGTAACGATATTAGCCTTATATGCTGTTGTTTCTTTAATGTTCATCACAAATAAGAATCTCAATAGAAACCACAGAGTTCTATAATTGTGTGCTCAAACTCCACATATCTAAAGTGCGAGCAACAACTAGATGAATTTAGAGGTATAAATCCATTGCAATGCACAACAAAAATAACAAAAAAGAACCCTCCTTAGAAGAACAATGACATCAAAGTATAGAAAAGGATTGAGGTGGAATGAAGTAAGAGGCTGGTGAAATAGGAATTTAGTAGCACATATATGAGGACACGTGGAGCTTAGTGATTGGTTGAAATAAGAAAAGATACGTGGATTCGATTGGTATGAGCTGAAGTTGCTCAAGCTTAAGATCAAGTTGTTCATCGTCTTCTTCATTATGCAAAAATCTGAGAATTGTAAACTTTTCTTCTTCTTCCTTTCTTGTGTGTTTGGGGTTGTTACTCATTGTTAGTTTGAGATACTTCCTTCAATTCACTAATATTATTTATTTACGGGCAAATCTTAATGTGAGATTTTTGCATAGTGAGAAGTGAATCTGCGTTTTATGAACATCGTTTCAATCTATAGTTCGATTTCATTTGTGAGATTGTTGAGTTTCCTGTATCAGCTGGTTAAATAGCAAATCTACCATTCTTATCACCATTACGGAGATTGAATTTTCCGGAGTCATGGCTTTCCACGTAGTAGATGAAGTTTGGGGATAGGCCATACAAGCAAACTTGGAGACGGAAATATATACAAATAGAAAAACAAAATAATTAAGATTAGTTTTGCACAAACTTTGCAAAAACATCAAAATAGGTCCGACATTTAAATCACTTGCTTAGGTCTATAAAATAACACTCCCATCATTCAACATATTTTTCCTCTTGTGGGTTAGACCTACAAATCCGTGGATAAAACTCTTTAAAAACCTGTAATCTGTAACATATTGGCTTATTATCCATCACGCATGCTATTTTATGGACATGAAAATAATGTCCAAGCGGACCAAGCCCGCTCTGCATGGTATTATTTGGGCCGAGGCCCGTTTTACTCATCAGTTTTCATTACCGGTCAAAACTCAAAAGTCAAAATTTTCTAAAAGACGAAAAAGCCCTTTAATTTGATTTCCCAATACTTTTTACTCCTACCTTCTCAATTCGTCCGATTTCTTCACAAATTCACGAGAGAGATAATGGAAGTAGGATCTGCAACGAAGAAGCTTCAGTGCCAACGTATTGGCTGCAACGCCATGTTCACCGATGACGACAATCCTCAAGGTTCTTGTCAATTTCATGCTTCCGTACGTCTTCTTCTCTCCCCATCTTTAATCGATTCTTCTCTTTCTTTTCTAAGTCTTCGATAGTTTCTGATAAACCCATAGAGTAGCTTTTGAATTTGATTTTATGATGTGAGGTTACGAATTTCGATTTTTGATCATGAGAAGATGATTACGCAAGTGTTTAATTAGGTTTTGGATTAGCTGATTGATTACATGTAGATTTCATTTAGTTGTAAGTAAGTAAGCTTTGAACACAGCTTTGATTGTCTAATTGTCAAATTTTAACTAAGTTGTTTGCTTGCAACCTATGAATTCTGTGAGACTGTGAGCTTATTAGAACACTTGATGGAAGAAAGCAAAAGTATATTGCGTAAAATTGAATAATCCAAGTATTAGATCTTTTGCCACCGTTTATGGCTATGTGAGGGAGAGTGTACGTACATGCAGCGACTTTTGAATTGTTTGCTTCCAACTTTTGCCACCGGTTATGGCTATGTGAGGGAGAGAGCTCGTTAAGACTGTCCCTGGAAGTGTAATTAGAACAATTGTGTATAGAAAGAAGGCTTTATCTCAATATTCATCTTAACATTTGGCCTTGTATACTAGTGTTTCTTTCATATTCATCTATTGCTTTGAGCTTTTTATTGTAATTCATCTTCTTTTATTATCTTTTCTTTTTCCGGTGTGGCTGGGGCTGGTCTTTGCACTGACTACTGGTTTTTGTTCAAGCAGGGAGTAAGTCAAATTTACTCTTCAAATACTGTTTTATGTTTTTTTTTTTGTTTCACACTCGCTTGCTCAGAGAATTAAAGCTACCAAAGTTCAAACTTGCAGCCATTTTTTCACGACGGAATGAAAGAGTGGAGCTGCTGCAAGCAAAGAAGTCATGATTTCAGTTTGTTCTTGGAAATTCCAGGGTAACTAATATCCTTGTACCCCCTCATAATAATTCCTCTGTCTTTCATGGTACATATTGTAGTTGATTGCAAACACTGAAGATGTTTCTTGCAATGAAGATGTAAAACAGGTAAACACACAACTGAGAAACCAGTTCTGGCCAAATCGGTTCCAAAACATCCTGTTGCGGCTCCTACTTCATCTCCAGATGCCAATGCAGCAACAAAAGACTCTTGCTCCAGATGCCGGCAAGGCTTCTTCTGCTCAGACCATGGTTTGTATCTTTATTCTCTCGTCTTTAAATTCTCGTTGCACATTGGTTACATGCATGACCTTCTATCTAATTTTGTGTCCTTCTTTACCACACAGGATCCCAACCCAAAGAACAGATCAAGCAGACCCTGAACACACCGGGACAAGCAGAAGAAGAAAAAATTGAACCCTTAGCGCCTCCAGTACAAAAGGCTGTGATAGACATTAATCAACCGCAAGTCTGCAAAAACAAAGGATGTGGCCAAACATTCAAAGAGAGAGACAATCATGAGACTGCATGTAGCCATCATCCAGGTCCTGCGGTCTTCCACGACAGACTGAGAGGGGTAACACGTTCTTTGTTCAATCATTTTGTGACCCTTTTCTTTCACTGTTTGAATTTCTATTGAATATCACTGTTTTCTTTGTGTAGTGGAAATGTTGCGATGTTCACGTGAAGGAGTTCGACGAGTTCATGGAAATACCTCCTTGCACTAAAGGATGGCATAGCAGCAGCCCTGATCCGGCGGTCTGATATATTTTTTTTCCTGAGATTTTCGATTCAAAGATTAATCATCTTTTCTAATTGTGTTTTCATGTTCTTCTTATCATATGGAATTCTATTTTAGATTTGTTATAGAACCTTTCAGTTGACAGATATATGTAATGGTTAAATGCTCATCTTCTGTGTTTTGGATCATGATTATGGCTTTGATTGTTGTTTTCAAAACTTTGAAGATCTTTAAATAATTTCACCAATATTAGAAGGACTATTTAGCAACTTTTAAAACGTAGAGACAAATTGCGAATATGGAAAAATAATTTGCCAATTTATCTCAAAACTTTTGTATTTATTCGACTCTTTTTCAACTTCGTTACTCTCAACGAACGGCTCGAATCTCTCTTCAACGCCGGAGGCAACAACTATCTCCGCGGCGGAGCATTTTCCGATGAGGTTGATAGTACCTCTCCGTGGAGTAATTCAAGGCCGTGGTGGTCTCTTCGTCGGCTCTCTCATTCCTTGTTGTCTCTTCTACTTTCTCCAGCTCTACCTTAAACGACGCCGTCCTCCTCCCTCCGACCCGACGGACTTACCGAGAACTTTTTCACGGACTAATCTCTTCTCTCGCGGGAACTCGATCGGACGAGTTCGAGTCTCCTCCCGAGCAGTTCCTGTAGCTAAACCTTCCGATTCGCCTTATTACATTGGGTTGGAGAGAGTCAAAACGGATCCGTACGATCGGATTACGAACACGGATGGGATTATTCAGCTTGGATTAGCCGAGAGTACGGTGAGATTTTAAAAGTTCTCGATGATTTCTTCTCTTTGTGATTGTTGCGATGAGGTTTAATCTGATGGGGATTGCTTTTGTGAGTTCTGTAGCTGTGCTTTGACTTGCTACAGAGATGGATGTCAGAGAATTTGATGGAGTCAATGATGCAATCTGATGATGGTGAATTTGATATTAGTAGTATCGCCATGTATAAACCTTTTGAAGGATTACTTGAACTCAGAGTGGTAAGTGCATACACCATTCACTTTTTTATTCTTCAAATTTTTTGAGGAAGGATAGCTTTTTGCAGTTATTAGTTAAATATTTGACTGCAAACGTGTATCAGAAATTAGAAGTGGTTTGATTGATATATGTTCTTGTATAGGATCAAAGGAATGTTGATTATATATCAGAAATTTGTGTATTCAAACTTGTGGATTTAGTTGTCCCAACAATGTAGCGAAGGAAATTGAATTTCTTCTATTCCTATCATGTTTCAGGCTTTTGCTGATTTCATGTCACGAATAATGGGAGGTAATGTGTCATTTGATCCCTCAAATATGGTTATAACAGCCGGTGGGACTCCTGCTATTGAAGTATTGGCCTTCTGTTTGGCTGATCATGGAAATGCTTTTCTAATTCCGACGCCATATTATCCAGGGTAATTTTTAGTTTACACTTCTCGACCATTAGTATGTGGTGAAACTTTTTGATTTATACACCAGTCTTCTCTTCCTATGCGATGTACTAAGGAAACTTCATTTTGCAGCTTTGATAGGGATATTAAATTCCGGACAGGAGTGGAGCTTATACCAGTACACTGCCGTAGCTCTGACAATTTTACTGTAACGGTTTCCGCACTGGAACAAGCTTTGAATCAGGCTAGAAAACGAGGAAGCAAGGTTTCTGGCATCCTCTTTTCAAACCCGTCAAATCCTGTTGGAAACATACTATCAAGGGAGACGCTTTGTGATATTTTGAGATTTGCTCAAGAGAAGAACATCCATGTTATTTCTGATGAAATATTTGCGGGTTCTGTTTACGGGGACAAAGAGTTTGTTAGCATGGCTGAGATCGCTGGCTCAGGGGAATTTGATAAGACTAGGGTTCATATCATATATGGCTTGTCAAAAGACCTTTCAATTCCTGGTTTTAGAGCTGGAGTCATCTACTCCTTTCATGAAGACGTAGTAAATGCTGCAAAGAAGCTGATGAGATTTTCATCAGTGCCAGTTCTAGTTCAAAGGATACTTATCTCTCTACTATCTGATGTAAGATTCATTGAGGGATACATGGCAGCACACAGGCAAAGGATCCGGGATAAGCATATTCGGTTTGTGGAAGGTTTGAAACAATTAGGAATACCATGTGCTGAGAGTGGTGGTGGGTTGTATTGTTGGGTAGACATGAGCAGTTTACTGACATCTTACAGTGAGAAAGGAGAACTCGAGTTATTTGAGAAGCTATTGACTGTTGCTAAGATTAATGCCACTCCAGGAACAGCCTGTTATTGTATAGAACCAGGTTGGTTCAGGTGCTGTTTCACCGCTTTAGCTGATGAAGATATCCCAGTGATTATGGAACGAATCAGACAGCTTGCTGAATCATTTAGATCTTGAGGTCGAACCAGAATTTTGGTTAGTGTGGTATTGTTACTTATTGGTAGACATTATTTTGGCAAGTCGTTATAGCTTGAAAGAGAAGAAAGAAATAAACGATATGAATTCCTTGTCCTGCAGCTGAAAGAGTATGGCATTGAATCTCTCATCTATTTTTACGGTACTGCATATACAAGTTTCTTCTCTAAAAGAGAAAACGTCTCCTGAAAATTTGCTGTTTGGGGATACAAATTGTGAGGATCTTTATAAGTGTTTTCTTCTAAATGAGCTTCAACCTCGGTTGGTATTTTTTCCACTCAAGGCCTTCTATCATTTTGATGCCCGGCACAAAGAGGCAGCAGCTATCAGCTCCATTCTTTGTAAATTCCTGCTAATTTATCCAGGCACTTGTCAACATTTCAGAATCTTTTTTCACGATTGAATTTAGGTATGTGCGTGATAAACTGTTACGGTGCATATGGCTTTGGAAGACTATGAGAAAAGATATTTGAGAGTCTTACCGTGTAAGGATTCTGCTTTCTCATTTCAACAGCTCTTCTCATATAACTTCTCCTTCTGCTCATCATTATCAGCTCCCCGAGTGTCTGTGGCGTCCTCACAGGAAAGCCAATACTCATGTTGTCAGTTTCTGTAGTAAGCTTCACTTCTTCATGCAACGGATGAGTAGAAACCTGAACGTCCTCAGAAACAGCAGCTTTGACCTTTTCTGATGGAAGAAGACGTGGAAAGAGCTTTTCCAAGAACGAAGCTCCCACAAGACTGGAAGCTCCCGTCATGTAACTGCTAGTACTGTCATCAGATTCATAAGCTGGCGATGTTGGCATCGAGCTAGTCACTGTATTCAGGTTGTCATCAAATTCATCCACCGCAACAGCACCGGATATCGAAACCGAGCGGTTTGTTGCTAATAGAGACGGCACAGAGCTGAAGGAGTCACTGCTTGCATCATCAAAAATATCGCTGCTGGTTTCAACATCACCGTACATGGGAGGCGGTGGCAGCGGTTGATCCAACAGCTCAGGTGGACTGGTATCAACAAAGCATGGGTATGGTTGTCCTGGAGTTTCTTCCCAATCGAAAGGAACCGAAGTAACCTGCTTAACCGGAACAGGAACTGGAGGCGGTAATGGAGTCGGCGTAGCGGTTTCCAATGGTGGATGTGGAAGCTGAGGTGGGTCATTTGAGGAAGCAGGGAGTGGTTTTCCAGGCGTTTCTTCCCAACGGAAAGGAACTGATGTTACCAGCTTAACCGGGACTGGGATAGGTGGCGGAAGCGGAGGAGGAGAAGGCACAAAAGTGGCTAGTGAAGGTTGCCAATTCTTCTTGGGGAAGCCAGGCCGCTCTTCCCAAATGAAAGGAACAGAAGGAGGCTGTCTCAATTGTTTTCGAGGTGGTTTTGTTTCTTTTGGTTCCATATCAGACATTTGTTCGTATCTCTTACGTTGTTCTCTTTATTTATAGGCTTTTATGGGTTTGATTAGTCAATGAGATGTTGTGTTAGTAACTAAAACCACTTAGAATTTAAAGCGTGTGTCGTGGTATTAGAGCTAACTATTCTTCTTTCTCATGAAGATTCACCTAAACCATTTGGTGTCGTGTCACCAAACTTGTAGATCCACTTCATGTTGACTTTATTTTATGTCATCATTCTCTGTTCCACTTAATCTCACAATCTAATCCATTAATCTTATCTTCATTATTCCGTTTCGATTGAAATATCTCTTGTCATATCAACATTTGGAGTTTTTGATATAGAGTATGAACATAATTGTGATCTTAAGTCCAAACCCAATTTTGATTTCTCATTTGGGAACACTAGCGTCTTCTTTTGTAATTCAATCATAAATCATTCAATAGAAGAGTGTTTATCTCATATACACACATTCCACCAACCCATTAAGAGAGCCAAACAAAAAATAAATGAATACTTTTAGGGATGGGTCATGGATCAATACTCGCCCTTTCTTTATAGCATACATTCGTCCATACTACATATCCATAAGGATTTTAGAATGTGTTGCAAGAACAATAAAAGTGAAGGAATAACCAAAATTAGCAATGAAATAATAGAAACATTTGAAGACTGAGAATGGTAGGGGCTGCGCGAACGCAAACCCCCTCTGCCACAAATAATGACGCAGGCTCTTCCACATGGGAAGACCTTAGGCTAAGCACCCTTCCTTTAAGTGCAATGGAAGTCACTAGCCTAGGCCACTCGTCTTCTTGATCACGAGTTGACCCCGTCCAGGTAAGTACTTTACTCGATCACATTAGTTTTTACTTTATACTCAAGTCTCGAAGCCTTCTTGTTTCTTGCAACCGATGTGGGACTTTACACTCTCCACCTTCCAGACATTTACTTTAGTTTTCGACTGGGCTGGTCTTCTTGGCCCACTGTTAGGATCCAGTAAACCTAAATTATTAACAAAGCCATTATTACTAACCTTAGAGAATCAACGGATTGTGTTATACCTAAAAAAAACATTACTAGCAATAAAGTTATGTAGATCTCTAAGTTACAAGATATGTAAGTTAATTCGAAAACTAACTAGAAAAAAATGTAGAGAAAACCTTTAAATTATGGACTAAGTCGCTATGTAACATTAGGAACAAAAAAAATCATTCAGAGAACAATATGTAGAGTTTATGGGTCCGATCCACAACAAAGAAGATTAATTGTAAACAATTTTTAATTATATATATTAAACAGAATTTTACGTCTAACAGTAGAATGATATAAAATCCTAGTTATATATCAAATATATACGCCCTAACGTTCACCATCTTAACGTCTTAACATTTGCCAAAAAAAAAAAACGTCTTAACATTTAAACATTTAGCATATAATTTCATTTTAAACATTTATAGGATTCTTCAGGAAGAAAAACAACATAAAATTCCATGTTTCCTAATGATCAGTAACATGATTTGAAAAATCATTTCACATCATTATCAATATTTTTAATGGCTAAACAGCTCAATTTCCCTAAACCTAATCCATCAAAGAATTATGCAAACACAAAACTTTGGTTAGTTGACTCTTGATCTCTAGCATGAGCTGGACCCATCCAAGTCTAACTATTGATTAGTACTTTTCTTTGTAAAGTCAAAACGAATTTTAAAGCATTATAGGTGCACTTGATATATTCGACATCTAATTTTATTCTCTCGATTCATATCATCAATATTCATATGTAGAACTTTTTCTGAAACTATTCTTTTCTAATTTCGGCTCCTTCCAACTAAAGGAGTCAGTAAAGCAAACAACTTTACCTATGAGATCCATCTATAAGTATAACCCTTAACCACTAAATAGTAAATACTCCCATTTATGGTTCTAGCATCCTAGGACCTAGAGACAATTTTTGCATACGATTTTACTATTTTGTTTTACAGAACAAAGTTAATTTTTCCCAACTTAAATCGGAAAAAAAAAAAGAGAAAAAATCAAGTCTTCAACAATACGAAAAAAAAATAAAAAAAAATCAAGACTTCAACAAAAGAAAAAGAATCAAGAGAAAACGGTGAAGAAATAAAATAAAATCAGTTTAATTAAACATAAACGTATTGTTAATTAGTTTTGTTATGACAAATGTAAATAAGATATGTGAGAAACGCTGTAAAAAAACAAAAGATTGTTCAAAGATTTGATTACGCATACACATACTTTTGACTTTTTGAGTCTAAACTTAATACAAATCACTAGCATGTATTCATTCTTCGTCAATTACATTCTAAATAGAAAGAAAACAATCACTCAAATTCATTCCAATATCTACATTGTTACACATCACATCATACCCCACCCAAATCACTTTCATAATTCGTATTATCAAACTAAACCAAAAAAAAACAAGAAATCAACATTAACCCATCAAACAAAAAAAAAAAGAAGAAGACAAAAAACTCTACACAAAATTAGCTGTAATTAGTAGGAGGACACTGTAGATTAAACAGAGCTTTCGCAGTCATCTCTCTTTCGAATCTCCAGATGTAATTCAACCCAACAAGAAGCTCTGTTATGGCTGCTTCTGTCTTAACTTTATCTGCAAACACTAGTGTTTGAACTAACATCACTCTGTTCTGACTATTCGTTGCCGTCGCCATGTGTTGCTGCTCAAAGCTTCTCTCACTCTGCCACCTAATCATATTCTGCGCCAATGGTAACAACCACCGTAAGATCCGACCTAAAGCCGCCTTCCACTCCGTCGCTAAACCACCGTCCGTCGCCGTGAAACCAACTCCTTTTAGCCTTGACCTAAGTGACGATCTCACACTTGCCGGTAACATTGAATACAGATCGTCTCTCGCGTCAAGACCTACAAGCTGAGGTTGCTTTATCATCTTCTCCATTACTACTATCAGATTCGCGTAGTGAAGCGCCACGCCAGCTCCGCCGAGAGTTGTCTCCGGTGGTTTCAATAGTCTTGAGCTTTCTTCAAGAAACGCAGAAGACGTCGTCGTCTTGTCTCTCTCTTCGTCGTTTGGGCTAGGGTGAACAAGATTCATAGAGGAAGAAGAAGAAGAGAGAGAACGAGGGAGAGAAGACACGACGGTCGGAACCATGTACCCAGTGGCTGCGGCGGAGGAGAAGACGGATTTGAGTCTAGCGAGTGCTGTGAATACCGATCTGGCGAGAATCAACACGACAGTGTCGAAGCTTTTGTTCCAGAGAGATCTGTCTTTTAGATACTTGACATGTTGTTTCTGTCTCTCAATCTTGTTCTGTAGATCTATCACTTTCATAACATCTTTCTTGTTCTCGTAGTCTTCTTCTTCTTCGAATTCGATCCCAATCTGTAAACTTTGTTTTCGTAGAGAGTTCTCTAATATCGCCATTTCTTCCATCTCTCTATACAAAGCTGTCGTCACGCTCACGTATCTGTTTCCATTAACCAAAGAAAAAACAAAATCAATCTCTGTGTTGTACTCTGTTTTCTTGCTCTGTTTTTACTCTGTTTTTTGTGTGTTAAATATAGAGAAATTTGGTTTACCTTTCGATTTTCTTGTTTTTAGCTTCTGTGTCTTTACAGTTCATGACCCATCCATGAGGGTCACGACCCATGTCGGCAAATTCATGGAATAAGCGGTGGAAAGAACGGAGGCTGGCCGTGGTGCAGCGGTTGCTCAGTCTTGAAACAGAGTTAGCTGCGTGGGCGAGACTATCTGCGAGCTCAGCACAAACGAGGCTGAGGTGGAATGTTTCGTCGCCGTTGACGATTTTGGTTAGACCTTCTAAGGAAAGAGAGTGGTCTCGAGGAGTGAGGAGATTGGAATCGGTGAGAGAGTGAGTGAGATGTAGGAGTTTGGTCATGACACGTGCTACTTCGAACGATAATACTCCGACGGAGGAAGTGGTGGTTGATATCGGAGGAGATGATCGGTGTGGTCGACGAGAAGTTGGTTTGGAGGAAATAGCGTTTTTGAGTTTTATTAGAAAAGTTTCGAGAGCCATTTGTTGTGGTTTAGGAGCAAAGCAAAGGAATGATTGAATTGAACAAGTATATGGAGAAGATAGTGAGATAATGAGAGATATAATCTATAGTTTCTTCTAGGAGAATAAAAAGTTGAGATGTGTGAATGGCTCGTGGGGTGTTTTATTCATCATTACACTTTAGATTTTTAAATTTTAGTATCAGAATAATATTATTTATTGAAATAATGCGTTTTGTTATTCGTTTACATTATTTAAATGGTTGGAATGAATGTAAGATGTGTATGTCAACTAGAGAGTCCTCTTCAGCAATTCTTATTACTATTTTATTATTCTTCACTATCCATAAAATGTAACACATACATTTTCTTGATTGTGATTTTGTGACCAATTTTTTTTGTATACCAGATTTGTTTCTTGAAGATCTTGACGTAACTATGATCATATATATTCTAAAAACGTTTGACCATTTACACCAATCTTCCAAAACTATGGAACTAAGTTTGGAGTTCGAAAATGAGGTAAGAGTAAACACATGGGGAGCAAATAAAGGCGTAACGAAGGCATTACGATAAACATAATGAAGATTCTATGTAGTTTAATATATTAACGACAATAATAATTAAAATAAGTTGGAGGATGCATGCGAATGCCAACCAATGGTAAGGCAACCATTTGTGAGGATGAGAAGTATTGTCGTTCAATGAAGAGGCACAATCCCATGCCTACATGCCTTCCTCTCTCTTATTCTTAATATATATTTCTCTTTATAAAATTCAAAAAAATCTTCTAAGTGTTTTTTTCTCTATATATATATATATACATTATTAAAAAAATCCAAGACATGTGTTTGGAGATTTATGTATTTACGATATATAGAGAAGTGAAATTTTTATTTCGACGAAACTTACATTGATAATTTCCGTAAGGTTATAGCCCAAAGCCATAATAGACTAGAAATTCTAAATATGCATTTTTGGAACTTGTTCGTTTAATCATAATCGACGAATAAACTAATCGCTTTTTACGTTTTCCTTAATTCGATTATTGGTGGAGCGAAATTTCAAATGGAAAATATAGGGATCTTAAGTTAGAACACTTCAGTTCATTAAACAACAAAGAATTAAATCTTATTAGTACCATTTAACAAACTAATTATTTGTGATAAACTTTGGTGTAATATTGCCTCGTAAAAACTTATATGTGCTTTTCATGACCTGTTTTGTTCAAAAATCACAAACGTTACATAGATTACCAAAATAAGAAAATAATAAAATTCTAAACCTTATAAGCTTAGTCAAGTGTATAACTGTATTATATATCAATAAATTTTTGACTCTTGTAGTAAAGATTCAGCTAGATCCATTCCTTCTCCTAAAGAATGTCAAGTTTTTGAAATTTCTTCTGATTACTTTCTAGATTAATCTCTAACTTCGATTTGTTTTCTAAGTGACAAATCAACATGTGTTCTTTTTTGTTGTTGTTCAACTTCACGTTTTTCTTCTTTCTAATGCTGATTTCAGCTTCGTCATATAAATTGAAATATGTTAAAGATGATTACTTTTTTTTACTAGACGTTAAAAAAAAAGTAACATTTTTTTATATTTCTCATGGATATGCTGTGAAGATTTATCTAAATTTGCGTAACATGCATTTGCGGACAAACGATAGATATAGATGCATGCATGTTCATATTTTAATAATTGGCCTCAATCAACAATTATGTCTATTTCATTTCATAAATCCATTATATAAAGTTAACACTTTGAAACCACGATGCATGCATCATATCTTGCTACATAATTAAGAACCACTAAAAAAATTCCATCAGATGTTAGTCAGTTCATCAGTCTTATACTACAAGTGATACCGATGGACAGATAAATCACTAATATTAATTGTGTGGGTTATGTTATTTACTGACAATAGAAAAAACGTCAGTATATAACAGTTGGTGATATATATTCCATCAATAAACATTAATTGTTCGGGACTTTTTTTTATAGTAATATTTACATGAACTAATTATTTTTTAACAAAAATCAAATAAAATAGGATTAATCCAGCTGATGCACCGGGATTTGTAGTGATTGGAGAAAGGGACATCCCGTCAAATTAGCATGAAAACCCCCGTATGGTACACACATTACACATTACATTAATATGTGTGTATTTGCATATCTTTAGATATCCCACTTGCTTAATTAAAATCTTTACAAATGTACTCATAAATGGTTAATTGAATACTTTCATACTTGGAATTTGCGGAGTTGAAATGTTGAATGAGAAGGAAGCTTCGTGGGAGTGATTGGGTTATGAGATTTGAGGACGCATCCCTAAATGGTGGCATTTTTGTTAGCTTTGACCCGATTCACGATTACTGAAGCCTTAATCTTCTTTTATCATCTCAAGTAATTTTGTCTGTCTGTCCTATACATTTATTTTTGTAGATATAAGTGAAATTTTAGAAGAAAAAAAAAACAATTGATGTCTTAAAACGTGTTTCATCCAAAACAGTCTTCACACGCCGCAAATTTTGTATACGATATATAATATGGACCAAATAAACTTAGATTTTACAAATGAGTCCACTATGCTCATCGATTTCACAAAGTTTTAATAGTCTTTTCTAATATTTGTGATATTGCTCTAGAACATCTTTTTAGTCTTTACATGCATAAAATGTGAATGATTCTAGCAATGCTAGTAACATTTACCAATTATTTAACTAATGCATGCAACACAACGTTTTCTAATAGAAACTAGTAAACTATAAATTTGTTCAATCATATGTCGTAAAATATTGCATTACGAAAGTTATATTTATATTTCGTCCATAGAATAGAATGGGGAAAAAAAACTACAAGACATGACTATAAAGATGTTCTAGAGCAATATCACAAATAATCGTGAGATTTAATTTAGAGATGATTGCCATGACGGCATGACACATAACTGACATAAGTAAGGTAAACAAAATTAATGGAAGAATTTTAGGATGTAAATTAATTAGCACTACTTTAGATTCACCAATAATTACTAGCTAGGTTAAAGTAAACAATTAATCGACAAATACTATCGACTCTTTTAGTCAACCATTTTTACTTTACTGTATTCAATTGAGGGTTGTTTATCCATTTGGTTATAACCCATTTTTTCATCTAACTAATATGTTATTATTTTAAAAAACAAGAATTTATTTTTTGTTGATGTCATTATGAGAAAAGAAAATGTATGAAAAAATAAGAAGTGAAAAAACGTAAAAGAAGGAAAAATAGATTCAATCCAATCAGAAAGTGATCTAAAGAGAAAGGAAGGAGGCAAAAGGAGAAATCGCTGACTTGCAACAGTACAGACGCAGTCACGCTGCTAAGCATATCACCAACATTCTCCTTCTGACTCCAATCATTTCTTCTTTCATTCTTCTTCCTCAACTTTTTCTAGTTTGCTAATTTTATGTGATCTTTTTTTGTGTGTAAATGGTATATCTAAATCAACGACTGTTAGTTAATAACCCCTTAAAAGGATCAGCAAATGTTCAATTATAGGCCGTTTAAAGAATATCTGATAATAGGATGTGAATAAAGGAGAATGTACCATTTTTTGGGTGCGTAGTAACGTGACAAGTTTACAAATTCCCACCGGAGAAGTGGGTTTTCATAATCGATCCATAATTTCCCAAATCAAATTTCAATAACGGAATAGATTCGAAAAGAGAGAAAGGAGCAAAAAGAACAGAAAAAAGTTGTAAGTAAAATGATGTTACTTTGGTAGACATTCGAAAGTGAAAACAAGATTGGTGGTGGAAAGAGACAACATGTTACTATGATTGTGTTTTGTTATTTGAACTTAAGACTTTTCTAATTTACTTTTTTGTACCATTTGGTTTATCTATTTTGTGTGTGGAGTGGTGAGTATGTGCACGTGTATGCTCTTTGTGTCATGGACACCATTATCACCATCTTATCAAGCCTGCCCTTCTGCTTTTTACCACATTTTGTAATCTCATTTTCTCACAATTTCTCTAAACCCAATTTGCAATTAGAAATTAACATATGATAGATTAAAAAATACTCAAAAATTAAACAAAAGTTGACATTAACTGTCCAAATTTTATGAGGATTCAGATTCAATGTAGACATGAAACAAATAGAGAGTGGAGAAGAATCTTAACATAATCTAAATGCCACTAAACATCAAAGTTCATACGATTGTCTACTGTTACAGCATTTTTTACAACATATTAAGCGACTCTGCCTATTTTTGTCGGCGGGTGAACAACGCATTACGATCTGCCTTTTTCTTTGATCTTTCACAAGAAGCTGGTTCCGACAGAGAGATCAACTAAATCCTTGAGAATCGAATATCGGGTTGTCCCAATCTGGTGAGCAAGTTCAAGCTGTTCCTCCAATGGAAGCATCTCGTAACTGCAAAATGTTTTCAAAACCATGAGGATATGCATCTATGATCCTTCTATCGTGTGATTTTCGAGTTTATTATCCTATGTGCTCTCTCTACTTTGAGGTCCATTTTGTCATATGTCTGTTACTACCGTTTGAACATATAGAATGCGGAAGAAAACTTACTGGCATAGTAACTCGCAGTCAACTATGCTGTCAGGCCCAGATCGTCGAGCCTTCCCACTTGAGCGAAATTGACGGAAAGCGAGTGGGTTCAGACCCGCAACATGAGGAACAGCATCCACTAGCTTTTTCTGGAGAGACTGTAACCTCCGGAATGTGACCTCATCCAGTGGAGCAATGCAACCAAAACTGCCGTCTAGAGTACCAAATAACAAAGCAAATCGATTTATTTTATCTGCTCCAGAAGAAACCATCTGCAGACGTAGGAACTTTGACACATGGGCACCAACGTGAAATTCCGCCCTTGAAAGAAGTTTCAGACCCTTCCAGCTCTCAATCATCTTTGGTGCATAATAAAATACCTGTTGGGGATCAGTACCAAGTCAATTTAAGAGTTGAGGTATTTTCACAATAATCCATCTTCTACATATAACTGTATAAGTAAGGCCTGATCTCACCACGTAAACACTATATGCGATAAGAGAAGTGCTAAGTTGCTAACTTCGACATCCTTTTTGGGAATATAATATAATATCTGTTGGGGATCGGTACATATAAGTAAGGCCTGACCCCATCAAGTACACACTAAAGGCGATAAGAGGATGCTAACCTGGATATTCTTTTGTTCATCGGAGACAGCCAGGCTAAGCGTACTTCCATCAATCAAGAACTCTGTAGCAAAACAATCAAGGGATTCAAAATCTTTGGCTAGTAAGCTAAGTTGGGACCCTTGTTCCTTCCAGCTAAGAAAGTATATGCTTTTGTGAACATCACCAAGAAGGATGAAACTCTTAACCTGCAAGTAAAGAAGAATTTACAAAGCCAGATCACGTAAAAGAAAACTGTCCTCAGAGCCAAGACAGGTCAGTTTAGTAAAGTTAGCTCATAAAACCAACACAGCACTAGGCAATCTGGCCAAGGAAGTAAAACGTACAACATTCATGCTGACTACATAGAGCGGCGGAGCATCAAAGAAGGCAACACCATTTAATTCGGTGCCATTCCATTTGTGCAAGATGATTTTAGGACCAGATGATATTAGAAGATGACCCTGAATGGAGGCTACAGCTGATATAGCACCTTTTAGCTCCCTTGAGTAGACTTCAGTAACCTATAGAAAAGTGGCTTCACAATAAATCGAACATCCAAGGTGAAAATGAAAAGAAAGAAAAAGATTCCCCAGGTTGTAGAACCCAATTAAACATACCACGTTTTGAGAATTGTCGCCATTTTTTCCAAAAGAGAAAAGAAGCACACGGCCCCTTGCAGCAACATCCTCCCCTTGGACATACGCAGTCCCAACAGCAAGAAGTGTTTCATTCTCCCCTGTGCTTGCATTCTGAAACACCCCAGGGAGTAAGAGAATGTGGCTTGGTTATTGCAATTAAAACAGAGAGATCTGATCCAAATATGACATTAGGCGGGTTAGTAGCTAACTTACCAGAAGCGTGACAACTCGCACAGTCAGTGCATGTTCTGAGGTCTGCATTGGGATTTTGGCTTTAGTTTCCCAGGGGCCACCAGATCTTTCTGGTTCCAAAATTTGAATTTCAAATTCCTCTACGGTGTATGTCCGTTGGAGATCATCTGAGCTCATATTGTGGTTGTCAAGCTGCTGGCCAGCTTCTTGATCAACTAGTGAAGAAAGAACTTGATTTAACGGCTTGCTGACCTTCAAAAGGAGAAAGAAATGACATTGCTTGTGTTAGTAAGATAGAATAATCAAATATCAAATGATGCGGATCAAATATATAGACAGGTATTACATAACTGGCACAAAACTTTCTTTCTTCTCAACAAAAAGAAAATGGCTAAATAAGCATGCAAACATTGCATTAGTTTAGGTGTTTATCTATGAAACAAAACAAACAAGTATGATCTATTAATATTGCTGCAGCCAAAAAAAACAAAATCAGGAATCTGTGATATTCATGAAAGAAATTCAGAGAGGCATCCAGTTGAATAAATTTGCAAAGGGTAAATTTGATAATATGAATTAAGGATAAAAATCACGATAGCTAAAAAGGAAAACGGGGAGCTGGGGCAACACAGTTGCCATCTCAACCACAAAAGAGTTCCAAATTTATTGAAGGCAACCAAAGAGATGCAATTCGGATCAGGTAGACCAATTTAGAGTATATTATCATGCTAATGCACTCACCGGATATGATACTATCAGCGGGTACAAGTTCTTCTCCGCGTAGTAAGTAACTTGGTGAGGTGTGGCCTTTAGAGGAATCTAGACAAAAATATAGGTATCAACGTGATCAGTCCTTGTACACTTATTATTTTCCATCTAATCAACAGTAAGCAAAGATGATTAAAAAAACTGGAATTTACCTTCTGCACTGGCCAATAATTATCATAGATTGATGCTGAAGGTAATTGGCAAATCTTCAAAACTCCCTGATATAAATGAATATGAACCATCTTGTCAACGAAATTGATAGTCAAGATGCTACAATAATAAGAATAGCAAAAGCAACAACAGAAATGACGTGTAGAAAAATTATTAAACCTGTGCTGTGACATATATGAACCCGTGATTGCAATTCACATTGTGAAGAACAGTAAAGGCCGCAATTGATCCGTCGCACAGCTGAAAAGTGATAGCATGAAATGAACGAAATTGATTCAGAAAAACCAAAAATTTTAACAGATTGAATTCATACTAATCAGTGCTTCAGTTCTTTAAAACACAAGAACACAAAATCATCTCTACGAGAGAATATCATACCTGTGAATGAAATCGTAGTCGCTCTCTGAACAACATACACCACCCCGGCCTTGAGCCAGAAAGAAAAAATCCCTGGTGGCCACTAATATTCTTGAACATGGTAATTCTTTGAGATGCAACTCCATCTGAAGTCCCCTCTCTCGTAGACGTGTCCAAGGGGATACGTAGAAATTTCAGATTCCTAAGCTTAGAACTACCAGAGGAATTTAAAGCAGCAGGATTTTCTGAAGATAAACTATTCTCTGCTTTGGTACTATCAACACCATCAAATAGGTAAGCATGGTAACAAAGAATTGTCCCATCAGCCAATACTGCAAAGAGAAATGGGCGTGTATGATGCCCAGACCATCTTTGCATAGCTAACTCAACAACCCTTGTATTCTTTATCTCTTTTGACGAAGTATTATCCTCGGAATTTTTGTTGAGTTCATACTCTAGCTCATGAATAGGCATATCAGAGAGGTGGCGTCTTCCAGAGGCAAATTTATCAACAGAGAAAACACAATTGAAACTAGGCACATCAAATATCTCAAGGGCACCACTTTCGTAACAGACCACACAGTATATGTCACCCTGATCTTGAGGTCCACCATCAACACTATCAACAGCCTCTCCAACTCCTGACGAAAGCCACGCATCAGTGCTAGCTTTCCTTAGCCATGGTTCTGGTCCTTTATCATGGTACAAAGTACAGGCTGATATCTTTCTTTTAGAGCCTTCAAGTACAGATGGGCTACTTATGGAAACTGTGCAAGTGGAAGGATCTGCAATTCAAAGTTCATAGTAGATTGAGTAAAACATTTCAAGATGCTCAAGTTCATAATAGATTACAACGATCAACTATTGCAATAAGATGTTCATCTTTCCATAACATACCTCCAACAAGCAGACGAATACTGTCATCTGTCATTCTAAGTAAAACATATGGATCAGCGATTGAAACAGATGACACAGTGGAACTTTCAGAACCGGAATTGGATTCTGAATTAGAGGCTCCAAAGCTTAATTCTTGATTCATAAAAGAACCATCCAGAATACGGGCACCATGCTCAAACACCTGGATTACCCGACGCCTGAAAAAGAAAGATGGAAGTTAATATTACACAATATTGGTATATCTTACAGCTGCATGTAGTAGAAACAGCTCAATGACTGAAAAGAAGCCATGGATAGAGCTTACATGGGGATTATAATAAGATAGATGGGTGTAAAGGAAAAAAATACTTCTATGAAAAGCATATCTCAAAAGACATAATATGGCAGCTAATTACCTTCCAAATAGATTTCCAGCAGCAATTGTTCTTCCCTGAACATAATAGTCAACACTCTCAGTGACTTCTGTGAGAAGGTCAGCAGTTTCAAGTACCTGAAAAGGCAAACATTGTAGGTATTTCTATGGATAATAAAAGGATCTAATGAAAAACAACCAACACACAGAAGCAAAATATACCATTGTGCGAGCCTCCAAACTGATAATCAAATAGGCATGATATTCATCTTCATCAGCAGCCATTTTAGAAGAATCAGCATTATGACCACGGGAGCTCTTGTGATAAACTGTCCATATTCCTTTGCACCCTGGAAGTTCAACCTACCCACAAGAACATCCGGAATAGAGGTGCTTAAGGATTAAAGAGACTAGGTCACATACAGAGCATTACTAGGAAAGATCGGATACATCCCCATTTTTCTACAGTGAGCTCCCCCTCTAAGTTCTAACTTGTACTTTTCACATAACAATTTCCACTTTTCTGTCTATATCAATACTAAACAGATAAATACCCCAGTGGTGGATAGTAATTGTGAAAGATATAAACCCGCGAGAGTGTCGTAACAATGCCTTCTGTTCAGAGCTCACTACAAACTAATGAATTTTAAATGAAATCCTCTCCATGCCATAGTAATGGGAGTAAGGGTTTTAAACTAAAAGATCAACAAATGGACGATTCCCAATCTTCTCATATACCAGACACAATTTGAGATATACGCATACCTCAGTAATCATTTCCGGTCTAATTGACTGCCGAAGAACACATAAAGCACCATTCTTCCCATGACCAGAACAGCACACCTAAACGCCAAAATTCAGATTTTTAGTTTGGGGGCTACAGTTTTTAGACAAATATGAGGCAAGCATGTCAACAAATAAAGTTGTGGAACAAAGGATTTCATTGTTACGTAAAAGAATACTTCAAAACTAGACATTACTAAATAACAACCCTAAGCAAGTTATATTTTGTATAAAACAGTTCCATGGCTAGTATAATATAAGAACTTCTACCCAAACGGCTCACCAATTCATAGTTGCTCTGTTTGGAAACCCCAGTGGCGTTTGCATCAGCATTAATCCTTAAGCCATACGCAAAATCTTTCACTGGGCCAACATTAACTAGTGAATCTCTCACTGCAAATGAAAACGATTTCTGCATTTATTGGAAAAGAAAATATGAGAAACTTCATGGAAAGGAGAACATAAGCTACCTAACTCTTATTGATACAATACATGTTGCACAAAGGAAAAGTCTTTCTTCGGTAGTTAAACTAATGAAGTCATTTTCCGTTCAACATTAATTTTTTTAGACTGAATGTTTGCAATTGAAAGCACACATAGATAGGAAGATGGAGAATGTTCTGCAACGGAACCCCAATTCATATAGTAGAGCCATCTAATTTTTCCAAGATTGAACCTCAACAGAAAATTCTACGAAACTCTAACCAAGACAGAACTTGTTACCTGTGCTGAATCAGAGTTATTTGGAGTTGAACCAAACAATGAAAGCTCCTCATTTCCAATTGTATCTTGGAAAGTATCAGAAGTCATCCTCAAACGTTTTGCTTGATGACCCTCACCTTCAATGTCTTCATCCTGCATAAATTTAGGAAATTTTCAAGTTCTGGATTAACAATTTTAAAAAGAAGTTACTCTGACCAGCCTAAGAAAGATTAAACTATCACCTCATCTCTCAAGCCAGGTAATGATGCTGCAGGCCCAGATCTACAGGAAAATTGCACCAGTAAACTGTCTCCCAACCGGCTACCTAAAAAGAAAAGGGAATTTCCAACACTAGTAATGTCCTGCAAGAAATTTGGTATATCATCATAGGGAATCTCTAATCGAACAGGATCCAAATTGAAGTACAAATATGCTGAAAGAACATATTGACTAACCGAAGCAAGCACAGAGGCTTTTGATTTGGAAAGATCAAGTCTCTGTACAGCACTTCAAAAAAGAAAGTAGCAGTCAGTTTCACATATTTTAAACAAAATAAGTTGCAGCCAGCTTTACAAGCGTCAGAAGATTTTTTTTTAAAGAAGATCAAAATACTACCGCCCATCATATATAAGAGTCAGCAGCAACAATTCCCCAGATTTTGTCGACAATAGGGCCACATCGTTCGATATCCAGGTTCCATGGGCAGCATCAAGCTCCACACTGAAATTTGATGCAGGCAGTTCTTGACTGAAAGAAATCAGACGCACACAGAGATAGAAATGTGGTTAACAGTATAAACAGAGTTTTACAAATGTTGAAAGTTGATTCTAAGCTTTAGGATTCTAAACTAAGACTGAGGTAACAAGATTATATCCATAAGCATGAAGCAGGTTTTGAAGAGTGGGGAGGTGCGAGAAAACTGTACCTGCTATCAGCTGAGGAGGCATAATTGTTCAGTGCCAGAGCACAGGAGGCTGACTACAAATATATATGGTATCCAGATGTGTGAGTAACTGTAGAACTTTGAGGTGGAGTGGCTGGAATTGTTGAATTTTAAACAAGAAACAACCAAAAGCTAAGTAATATAAAACTACCTGACTATGATAATGGATTGTATTTGCACACAACACAAGAACACCTCCGATCGGAGATGGTACTGCAAGTAGTTTGTAGGCATCATGGGGCAGATTCTGGAAAATACCAAAAGAATGGGAATAAGTATGATCAGGGACTAACGTTTGCCGAAGTAACTATTTCAGTCATGAAATAGCTTGTTATTTTAGGAAATTTTTCCTAAAGAAAGATCAACTCTTTGAGCATTCTAAACAAAAAATAGAGCATCGTCATAGCTGATTGGAAAGTCTAGTCATGTAACAACAGTGGATATTCAATAACCTTTTAGATGACTTCAATTTCTACCCTTAGCTTACAATATAGTTAATAGTGCAACTCAAATATTTAATTTCTTGGGAAGAGATCTATTATAAGATACAAAGAGGAAAATACGAACATACAATAGCTGACCAGATGACTGGGTGTTGTTTTAATGTCGAATTGATACTAAGGGCAGAAAGCACGCAAGTATGGTGCTTCCATGAAACTCGCCCAGCCCAAGTATGCTCTTCTTCCTGAAGGATGACAATTACAGGCTCAATATAACCTGAAGAAGACACAGGATGCAAAAACACATAATCAAAAGAAGCACCACTTAGTTTATTCTTTATGCCTACTGGGAAAACTAGAATATCTAAAATTTCAGACAGCTAGTTATTGAAAAATCAAAGAAACAATACATTTCCTCTTGTTTCAAACTGTAATCATGACCAGAATACATCAGTTGTCGTATTGAATCTACAAACAACAACTTAGTAAGCTAGATCCATTCAAGGACACAAGATTCGATGCAAGTTGAGCAGCTAAGAAACAATCATCATAATATATTTATGATTAACTACTGATTCAGAGATAAGTTTATGAAGAAACCTTGCTTGCTAAACCTACCATGTAGAAAAACAAAATCTTTGACGTGTTTCATTTCCAGATCACGCAAGTTAATTATGTAAGATGATTCAACTCGAGCAGAAACTGTCCCTCCAGAACTGAACGCATCATCATCTCCAACTAGTCCAGAACCAACCTAAAACCCAAAATAAAGTTCATAAAAGAAAAGAATGAAGGTTGGAAATTTGTAGCAGATAAAGCGACAGTTAAGATGAAGTTGATTAATAATGCCAAAACAAAAACCTGGGAAGTCTTGAGTATGATCATCTGCAAACCATAAACAAGAACGCCGCCACATCTGCCTTGAGGATCCACTTTTACCAAAGGGCCTCTTGGAAAAGACTCTCTTCCTCTTTTCAGATGAAGCCAATCTGGACCCTCAAAACAATGCATCGAACTGAAAAGGAACCACATATCCATTATTATTTGTTGAAGTCATGTATAGGAGTCAATGGTACATAAATTAGATAACTAGAAGAAACAATCAGACATAGACAATAGAACGCTTCAGTATATGATCCAATACTACGTAACTTGCATCGCTAGAAACAATAACAATGCGTAAGTAAAGACCAAAACTTTGAGAAGTATAAAACAGTTAAAACAATAGTTGGACACAGAACATCTCGTATATAGGTCAAAAGAAACAATTGAGAGGAGACAGAGCTGAAACTAAAGCTGAATTCATTTATTTATTTACCAAAACCAACAAAAGCAAAACACTCTTACGTCATCCTAAGGCTGTGAATTGAATCATCAAACTCAAGAACTGAAATTTTGGCGTCGCGAAATGTCAATATAATCGAATCTCTTCCCTTAGAAGAATTACCACCTCCCATAGGAAGAACCGCAATTGACTCAACATTACCGTGCAACCTACAATCCAATACCAATCACATCGTCACTTCAAAGTCAAAGTACCAAAATTGGAGTAATTTAGGAGGTAATTGTCAACAAACACGTACCTATAATGGCACACGAGCTCGAGAGAAACACCATAGACACCATCCATAACTCCACCACGCTTAGCAAGCTTCGGATTCCTCAGCTCCTGAGTATTCCCTTCCTCTTGAGCCCTAACGATGTACACCTCAAGGATATTTGCGGCGGTTATAACGACGTTGGGCAAAGGACCAATACCTCGTTTAGGATTAGGCCACTCAGCTTCAATATCATCATGAACGGAAACAATCGGAATCTGTAGCGTTGAATCGGAGAGAGAGTGGGTGATATAGCCGGAAGCACAGTTCTCGACGCCGGTAGGCCAATGCATCATCTTATAGGCCGCGAAACTCATCTTCTCTACCGGAATCTGGGATTCAGAGATTCTAATTCTAAAAATTGAAATTGAACTAAGAAGATTGGGAAGTGAGTGTGAGAGCAATTTAGGGTCTCGATTTTGTGAACATTAAAAGATCAAATCCTTAAACCCACGGGTTTTAATTTTAGGTTGGTTTTTTTTTTTAAGGGGAAACAGTATATACTCTTTATTACGAGTTTGGTCTTTACGAATTTCTTTTCCTTTAGTTTTTTTTGGGGATTATTTGTTTGCAAAAAGAACATGAAATATTTTGCGAAATCCGTTATATGTATCAAACTTGTATTGTCCAAAAAGTAATACATTTTTAAAAAAATAAATGTAATGTTCTGTTTTTAAAAGCATTAAATCAATGATGATGTGGATGCATAAGAATTGAGAAGAGAAGAGAGGAACTTGTTATGAACTTTCTGATTGGGACACATATACACATCTTTGGTCAAATGATGTTTTTCCAATGATCTTTATTTTGTTTATAATTTTCTATATCGTTTGTCAACAAATAATGCCCAAAAAAAGAGGTATTTCTTATCACTATCTATGACACACCAAAGCCAAAGGGAAGATAGTCCAATCTTTATTTAATACCCAATATATACCATGAAACCAAATTTCTTCTAGAAATATACTACAACATAAAAGTAGTGGATTTTGCACCATGATTTTGTTTTTGCAACATAAAAGTATTAGAAAGTGTTATCAATCATTTTGAGTTTCATTACTGCATTAAAACTTTATATATCGAAATATATCATTTTGTAAAATATTTTTGTTTTCCTTTTTAGTTCTAAAAAAGATCCTTAGTATCAAATTTCCCCAAAAATCTTTATACTTCTAATAAAAAAATCTCAGCAAAAATATGTAAGAGATAAACGTATTTATTATTTATGTTTTAGATTGTGTTTTTGTAATTAGTATTTTAACCCCTTAAACAACTTAGAGACGATAAAAAAAAATATAATTTTCACTTAGAAAGAGGATGACAGTAATTGTTTTGGAGAACAAGGGGATGCCTTATAAGGTTTATGAAAACAAATGCTAATAATTAATTGATTTAAAGATACGTTCATATAATATTTCTTATTAATTGTTGAAAAATCTTGAAAAGGAAAATAACCAACTTTGGGCTTCCTCTACTTCTCACCTCTTGTCCTCATAAAATAAGAAACCTCCTGCAAGTCTCTGTGAAACGATTTTGAGTGTTCCTCCCCCATACAAGACGACAACAATGATAGCTTTAAGTTTAACCACCTATAACTACTCTTTTTACATACTTCTTCTTCTGCTTCATCCTCTTTTTCTCCAAATTTTTATCTTATTTCTCATTACCAGAAGAAAAAATGTCAAGGAAGAAAATTTTTACACTGTGCTTGTTAAAACTATTCACAAAGAGATACTCTCTTAGGCTCCAAAGCCTCGATTCCTTTTCGAGGATTTTTGGCATCCTTTAGTGGCCAAAGGAGTTCAACGTGTGGTTCAGGAGAGGAAAGAGGGACTTGAAGCTCAAGGGAAAGAAGAGGGAGTTGAAAAGGTTCTTGTGGAGAAGGAGAAAGAAGAGGCTCATGTCTCATGGGAAAAGGATGGATCTGTGTCTGTTGCATACACATATGCCATTCATCACTTTAACCTTGAACGTGACCTTATCAACTACTCCAAGTGGACTGTTTCTGCACCTGGTAACGAAAATGACTACTTTGATACAAAAATCCTTGAAGAAGAAGTTGGCATTATCTGGGATCTCAAGGAGAAGAAGAAGGACAAGAAGAAAGAGGAGGAGGAGGATGACGTGGAGAATGACATAAGGAAGCTTATTTCTCTGTGAATCAAGTTTGGAAGTAAAATCAAACTAACTACTGCAGATTTAAGGAAACTGGCAAACGACAAGCAGCAACTTAAGAAACTTCTGAGAGAGTTTGAGAAAAAGAACGATGAGTTTATTGAAAAGTTGATGAAGGAGAAGAAGCTTGAAAAGAACAAGCGCAAGAAGGGGAAGAAAGGGAAAACGTTTATTGTTAATCGAGAGTGAGGATTTTGATTTATTTTCAAGTTAAGTTTGATATAATAAAAATCTAATAGTCTAACCAAATGTAGTTCGGTTTAGTTTAACTAATAATCTAGTTCAATTAAAAAAGTTGGACATACACGATTAAACTAATTATGAAATATAACCGTAATAATTATAATATCATGCAAAATGACCAAATCAATAAAAAACTTCAAAAAAGAAAAAAGAAAAAACTCCTAAATTGTTTAGTTTATTTTTTGTTTAGTTTAATCAAAATGAAGAGTGAAGATTTTGATTTATTTTCAAGTTAAATTTGATTTAATAAAAATCTAACAGTCTAACCAATCGTAATTCGATTTAGTTTAACTAATAATCTAGTTCAATTAAAAAAGTTGAACATACACGATTAAACTAATTATGAAATATAACCGTAATAATTATATGAATTATAATATCATACACAATAACCAAATCAAAAATAACTTCAAAAGAAGAAAAATAAAAAACTCCTAAATTGTTTAGTTTTTTTTTTTTTTGACTAAAATAAGTTTGACTTTAACAATTCATAACATTGTTCTTCCTTCCACGCTTCTCTCTCAAACTCCCAGATCTTGTCGATTTATTTATTCCTCTCCAAAGCAAAAGCTTCTTCGATCGTCCTTGTCTCGTTTTCAATTCTAAATGTAAGTTTTTCTCTTATTGATTCCTTTTTTCACCTAATAGAGATTAGTAAACAAATTGTAAAAATCGAAACTTTATTGTGATTTAGCGGAACCCAGTTAGATATGTAATCCATCAATGAATGATTGCTCTGTTTTTTTTTATAGGTTTTGTGCAGAAAAATCATGACTTTGGCTTCTCCACGAGTTTCAAATTCAAAGACGACTGTGTTGTTGTTTCCTCGAAAAGTTTCTTCAATTGCATTTGCTATTGGTGGATTAACTTCTTTCGTCATCTTCGCTTCTCTGCTTCTTTTCACGTATCCCATTGGTTCCTCTGTTACTGACTATTTCTACAGAACAGAGACCACTCAAAACGTCCAGTTTCACCATAGTATCCATGATCCTGATCGTAACCCATCTCCTGTTTCTAGCTCAGAGTCACCACCAGTATTGACACAAGATAGTGATGATAAAGTGCTTCCCAAGGGATCTCATGATTCGAATGATGTTAGATTAGGTGAAGAAACAAACTCAGGGAAGTCTTCAAATGTTTCCATTGATGAAGAAGCTACACAAGATCATGTAGAAACAGGTACTGTTAAGTGATTGCTTAAGTTTCTCTAATTGTTGTAGATTAGTGTGCAAATTTATGTGGAGTAAGTTAAGTAGCTATTTAATGATGATTTGACTTAATTACTCTTGAAGGATCACTGAGACAAAAAACCAATGCTACTAATTAATGATGCATTTAACTCTTAAGTCCTTAATCTGGAATCTTAATGACCTTTGGACTATATAGTTAGGTACCTCCTTTATACTAATAGTTATCTGATTTGGTAAAATATAACTACCTTTTGACAATTATGTCTCCTTCATGTCTTCTCTCAGGATTTTTTTGAAATTGTGTTTATCACTTTTCTTACTGAAGCTTTTCTGATTTGCTTTGACCATTTTGCAGAATGTGATTTATATCATGGTAACTGGTTTTATGATCCGATGGGACCGTTGTATACAAACAACTCTTGTCCTCTTTTGACACAGATGCAAAACTGTCAGGGCAATGGAAGACCTGACAAGGGGTATGAAAACTGGAGATGGAAACCGTCTCAGTGTGATCTTCCGCGTTTTGATGCTAAGAAATTTCTTGAGCTAATGAGAGGCAAGACACTAGCTTTTATAGGCGATTCAGTAGCTCGTAATCAGATGGAGTCCATGATGTGTCTTCTTTGGCAGGCAAGTGTTTTCTTATACTTTGTGTCACTATATAGAGCTTCTTTCTTTTTCCAAGAGTTTGTTTTGTCTGTATGATTAAACTTTTGAATGATGTTGTTGTTTTCAGGTAGAAACTCCGGTTAACCGTGGGAACAGGAAGATGCAGAGATGGTATTTCAGGTCATCATCGGTGATGATAGCTCGGATGTGGTCATCTTGGCTGGTCCATCAGTTCAATGAACCGTTTGGTTTTGCTACAGATGGTGTAACTAAACTCAAGCTTGACCAACCCGATGAGCGCATAATTGAAGCTCTTCCGAATTTCGATGTGGTTGTACTTTCATCAGGTCACTGGTTTGCAAAACAGTCTGTCTATATTTTAAATGACCAGATTGTGGGAGGCCAGTTATGGTGGCCAGACAAATCAAAACCCGAAAAGATTAACAACGTCGAAGCATTTGGGATCTCTGTAGAAACAATCATAAAGGCAATGGCTAAACACCCAAACTACACGGGTCTGACCATCTTACGTACTTGGTCGCCTGATCATTATGAAGGCGGTGCGTGGAACACTGGTGGATCATGCACAGGTAAAGTAGAGCCGCTTCCTCCTGGGAATTTAGTTACAAACGGGTTCACAGAGATAATGCACGAGAAGCAAGCAACAGGGTTTCACCGTGCTGTCGCGGATGATAAGCTCGGGAATAGATCGAAGAAGCTGAAGCTAATGGATATCACTGAGGCTTTCGGGTATCGCCACGACGGTCATCCTGGTCCATACAGGAGTCCTGACCCGAAAAAGATCACAAAACGTGGACCAGACGGTCAGCCTCCTCCACAAGACTGTTTGCATTGGTGCATGCCAGGGCCAGTGGACACATGGAACGAGATGGTTCTGGAGATTATTAGGAGAGATTTTGAAGGCAGACAAAGTTCACCATCATCTTGATCTAGGAGCAAAAGATATATTTATATATACGTACAAGATCATTTATTCATACCACGGATTAGTTGATTTAAGGATTTCTAAAGTATATTCATTACACAATACACACACTTGTAGGTCTCTCTTTTTTTACGTACAATGTAACTTAAAGCAAACATAAGAGTTCTATTAGATTAGTTACTCTTTTAGATGAAAGAATCTTTATAATCATAATTTTTGTTTATAATCTTCTAGACGAACGCTAACATAATTTTTGTTTGTTTGTTTACACATTGTTTTTTAAGATAGTATTGGATAGAGATGGTACAAAAATTCTTCACATATTTGTTTTGGTTATGGATAAAAGGACTGCCTGGCTCTTGTAGCTCGTGTGGTCTGCCGAAAGCACTAAGAGTGCAACGTGTGACGAGTACGATGTGGATTCAGTAACTTGCTGTTTTGAACTTGATCCTGTATGATTTATGAAATGGTAATCTACCGCAACATGTTTCATCTGTGAATGTAACTGATCGATCGAAATCAATAATACGGTAAGTGTGGTTCATTATTAAGTATATACACGTTATTGTACTTTAGTTTTTGAGACCAAAAATAGAGAAGCTAAGCTATTAAATCCAAAAGATGATGGTTTTTATTGAATCCAGTAGAAGAACTCTTGCCTGAGCCAATTATAGCCTCAAAGTTCACCATCAAACTCAAAGAGTCACCGAACTAAGGTGTTTGTATTTAGAAAAGATTCACCAATATTCTCCTCCACCTGTGAAAATCATGAAGGTGTCACCGTTAGAGACTATAGTCTATATTCATGGTCTAATCCCAAGTTGATCCTAAATCAGTAGAAAACTAGAGCTGTAAGATGTTCTCAATACCTACAAACGACGACAAGCTCGAGTCATCCTCAATCTCCAAATATGCATCTTCATCTTCGTCTTCTTCTTGTTCGTCTTCGCTTTCACCTTCACTTTCACCTTCAGCTTCACCTTCACCTTTAACTGCAAGAAGAAGAAGAAACTGGTTGGCATGAAAAACTATGAAATTGATAGTCATTTATCACTTTAGTCTTGGTCTAATCTTAGTCATGTTCTAGTCCATTATGAATTAGGATAAAATTACAGTTGTAAAATGTTAGAAGTTACCTGGCCAGGAGAAGTAAGTATCAAGCTCACTTTGAGATAGAACTCTGGGAGAGACATCCCAAAATTTTATACCACATCCTTTTATCCTTTGGACTGAGCATGGAGAAGGATTTACGTAGGAATTACAAGCATAATACATATGGTGGTAAAAAAAAAACATCAAGTCATCGGTGTCCAATTGAGATGGACATCCAATTATTTCTTTTGTAGGGAGCCGAAAGTTGATCATAAGCAGGTGATCCATCTTATTCGAGTCCCAGGAAAACTGGACACTATGCTCGACACATTTGTCTCTGAAATAGCAGCGTACCCAAATCCACGATTGTTTAAAATTCAGGTCAGGCGGAGTTTCAAGCACAATGCAAGCCTTAAAGCCAAGAAATTCTTCAGAATAATAGCTCTCATGTAAAGGAATAGATACGGAACTTCCACAAGCTTGATTCATGAAACAGTTAGGCACTTTTCCACCTGGTAAGACCGCGCACCCGTGATTTGATTCTAGGATGAGTGTCTCCGCATCTCGATCCAAACTGGAGCAGTTAGCGAAAATGAGATCAGCCTCTGGACTGTTGAAGAAGTAAGAGAGAGCTTGGGGATATTTAAAAACCATTGCACATATTGATACGAGTTTTCTGCACAGTACAAATATTGCATGAAGAAATGAAGCCTCCTCGTACAGTGCTATCAGATCATCAATGGTGCGTAAGATTCTTCTTACCATACTTGCATCATCAAATTCTGTGAGTCTTTCACAGTCAGAGAAGTTTGCCACCTCAATACATTTCAATTCACAAATGCTTGTAGAGATGTTTCTTAACCTCTTGCAACCTTTCATACTGAGTGTAGTGAGCTCAAAGAAATCATCAATCCACGAAGGAACTTCTTCAATCGCAGTGTCGTCCAGAAGGAGACGTTCAATGTTTCTTGAAATCTTAGGAAAAGTTGTCAACTTTGAGCACCCACTGAGATCTAGAGTATGAAGAGATTCCAAGTTCACATCCGTAGGAAGAGCCTCGAGACCTGTGCATCTTCTCATGTTCAATTCCGTCAGCTTACTGAGACTCTGAATTGAGGAGGGAACTGTCACCAAACTTTTGCAACCATAAAGATCCAACGTATCGAGATTGGTGACCTTTGAAAGATTTGGAAATTCTTTCAGCTTTTCAGATAGCGAAAGATCAATATTCACGAGATTTCCAAAAGGCTGAAATACAAATAAAATAAACAAGAAAATAGGCACCCATGAGTCCAATGAGCCAGCCATAATTATCTAAGAAAATGATGTTTTATTTTATCTAAATGATGACTTATTAGTTATTACCAAAAAGAGCTGTTTGGATTAAACAATAGATTGACAAATCAAATTATACAGTTATACTTATAGCATGACGTTAATTAAACTTCTTCAAAGAGATGCATGTATGCAAGCTAAATCAACAAAATGTAAAAGCAAAGCGAAGGAAGACCAAAATATAAAATGGAATAAGTACCTGGGCTCCTTCCCATAACTTCTCAAGCTTGCTATGTGTCATATGTAAAGAAACGAGATGTTCTTGACGAAAGTTAGAAGGCAGACTTTTCAGTGGACAAAAGTCCCAGCGGAGATGAGTGAGCCTAGACATATTCTCTATCCATAAAGAACTTTCTTCGTCTATTGCAGTTCCACTTAGATTAAGAATTGAAATGTTCCTTGAAATCTGAGGAAAACTTCTCAACTGTGAGCAATCTTCAAGATTAAGGAGATCGAGAGATTCCAAGTTGAGATCAGTTGGAAGAACTTCGACATTTGAGCAGCTACTCATTCTTAACACCCTAAGTTTATCAAGATTTCGAACTGAGGAAGGAAGTGTTACCAAAGATTTACAACTGCAAAGATCCATTTCCTCTAGATTTACGGCGTAAGAAAGATCTGGAATTTCTTTCAAATTTTCGGACTTGGACAGATCCATCTTCTTGAGACTTCCAAGTTGCTGAAAACAGAACATGAAAAAAATAATGCATATATTCAATAAGTAAAAGCATTTTGTTTACTCCATATTTATCAATCGAAGTGAAGAAAGAAGAGCAAGATTTTCTTTTAAAATGGACAATAGTTAAGTAATGAAGAAAATCTTACTTAATAGTATTACCTGAGTTCCTTCCCACAACCTCTCAAGCTGGCTATACGCCATTTCTAGGTTAACCAGATACTCGGCCTTGAAGTTAGAAGGCATACACCTCAACGGGAATTTATACCAGTGTAGTAGTCTGAGTTTTCGGGGCAAAGAATTGAGGCCTTGAGGTAAAGACAATATGCCTTCACCACTCCCCCGCCGCCAATTCTCGAAAACTTTAAGAAATTGGAGATTATGCATACCTTGGAATGATTTATCATCTACAGACAATGTCCCGTTGATTTCCAATGTGTTAAGAGATATACCTAGTACAGTTTCTGTGCCCTGAAATATAATCCCCACTATATAAAATCATTCTCTTAACAATCAAAACAAATTTTTAATAGTGACTTGCTTAGATGTCAATAGAGTCAGTGAAGAAAAGATTATGTAAGAACTTACGGTATTATCGGTAAATACATCACAAATATCCTCAGCATCCAACAAGAACCGGCGTTTTCCAGGATTTCCAAAGGATTCATCACGAACAATCTTTCTACCCAACTTTTGTAGCAAACTGTGCATCTCTACAGTTTTGTCCAGTGGTGATATATGTATGAGGGACTTCTCAGCCAGTATTTTCAACCCAATGATAGCATTATCTCCAAGCATGCTTATAATGTATTCGACTCCACAGCAATTTAGTAAACACGCAATATAAAGGAATATTTCTTGATAATTCCCATGTAATCGATCATAGCTGACTCTTAATGTTTTCAGAATTTCTCCATCCACCAAACTATTTCGGAGACTAGGCATCATCTCTATCCACTCTTCCTTGTCCCTCCCTTTCAAAGACGAACCCATGATATTGAGAGCCAAAGGAAGATTACCAACAAGCTCTGTAACTTCATTTGCAAGCTGCATGAAACCATCAGGTGGGGAGTTTCTGTCGAAAGCAGATCGACATAAAATCCGAAGAGCCAATTTTCTCGATGGGTACCCCACCTCATAAATATGATCAATCTTGTGAGACTTGAGAAGGATCCTATCTTGAGTGGTCACGATAATTCTGCTTCCAGGTCCAAACCACCCGGTTTGTCCCACTAAAGTCTTTAATAGCTCTAGATTATCCACATCATCAAGAACGATAAGTACTTTCTTATGCTTTAGCCTCTGTTTCACCACACCTAATTGGCTTATCTTTAGGTCCTTTTGATCTAGAATTTCTGACAGAAACTGCTCTTCCCAACTCAACTTCATGCCATAGTTGTCCTGGTTGGTTCTCTTAAAAGAACCAAAAACGTGATAGTCGAATTGGCTAGAGAGCTTACTGTATAAAATTCTAGCTATGGTAGTCTTACCAATGCCTGAAGGCCCCAAAATCCCTACCATTCTTGCTTCCTCAGATTCCAAGCACAAGATTGACTTCACTGCCTTTAAATGAGCTTCGATCCCGACAAGATCTCCAAAACAATTCGATGATGATGTTGCAATAAGTTTATTTAACACATCTTTGGCGATATGTTCAATCATGTTTGCTTCGTTAGGCCTAAAGTCAATAGATACTCATAAGAAAACAATGAACATCACTAAAACCAAAATTAGAGCCTATGCAAAGAAATAAACCAAACACACATACCAATTCTTAGAATCATGTCCGGCTATACTTGCTACCTCTTCAAGAGCTTCTATCCATTGTTGCTTCACATCTTCTGTTTTCCCCACGCAGGTCACTTTAAAGAACTCGCCAAACTCTCTGGTTTGCTTTCTAACATCAGAAGGATCAACTTCGTAGAAAATCGGAATGACAATTTGAGTCAACTCCTTATAACACTTGTGGATCTCCACCAATTCATTCAAGCACCAGGTGGAAGAAGCATACTTCTTAGAGAATACCACGATTGAGATCATCGAGTTATTTATCGCGGATAAAAGGTCAGGGGCGATCGCGTGGCTTCTCTCGATGTTGTTGTCTATGAATGTATTGATTGATTTGCGATGAAGCTTCTTGAGAAGGTGGCTGAGGAATGATTTACGGACATCTTCCCCACTGAAACTCGGGAAAACATCGTATGTCCAGCTGCGAGAAGAAGAAGAAGCCATGGAAGTGGATCAAAAGAAGAAACCAATAAAATCATTTGTATCAAACTCTTGATCACTGCAGGGAATTAAATAGAGATCATTGACTCCAAAATTTGACCAAAAACTTTACATGCCCTTACAAAATTTCCAGGTGGTTTCCACTCATACATTGTTTATTTATTGATGTATATTAAATTAGATGGCTAAAGAAAGTTCATCACTAGAAGCTTCTTTGAAATTTAAGTTTTTCTAACCAAATCTCCATCTCTCTACGAATACATTAACATTTCGAAAATCTCCATATTGCAACAAACATCATCAACATAGAGATATCCAGAAGCTAAATGCTTAGAGAGACTGAAAGAGAGTTCGGGAACTTCAGACATACCAAACAAGCGAAATTGCATCGCTAAAGCAAATCGGAGCAATTCTCGGGTGGTCGGGACAGAGATACAATCGTTAGATCCAGAAGAAACACGATTGGTATCAATCGGGGAAGAATCATGACGCGGAATCTCTCGAGTTGAAGGAGATCTACTAGCGCGAGGTGAAACATTTTCTGATTGTAAATCCTGAGCTTGGATTGTTTCTTCGTCATCGGAGAAAACATACGATCAATTGAAGAAATCAGCAACGCAATGGAGCAAATTGCTCTGATACCTGAGAGGATTTTATATGAAGAAGGAGAAATGAAGAACTGATTTGCTTATTTCTCACTTCTCAGTAACTCTCACTTATATATATGGAGGCTTTGACCTCGGTTTACATCAATTCAATCTTAATTATCTGGTTTAAGTAAACCAATTACTCTCATACATTAATATACTCGGTTCGAATTTTTCGATCTTAAGATTTTTGAATTTTGAGTTTTGAGAAATAAACGTTAGAACCAAAATATATTGTCGAACCATCTTTTTTATACTGGACGTTATGCAAATTATTTTCCTTTGTGTTTTCATATATTTTTTCTTGTTTTACGACCGAATCACATGGTATATAATATATTTGATTAACTTAAGTGTTAAAATATTGCACCAATATTACGTGAAATCATTTTATGTTCCATGCATAAACACTACAAAAATAATAAAGAATTGTTGTAAAAGAATACGTCAAATTGAAAATGGAAAGTAAAAAATGGTGCATGTGAATAGGTTTTTCAATTCATGTAGTAAAGCTTGACGAATTCGAATTAGAAAAAATAGAAATCAAGTTTAAATAATAGTATAATACTTTGCATATACTACAAAAGTAATTTTAAAATTAGCAATTAGAGAAATCAAACTACGTATGTCATAATCAAATAAGTTACTACTCATCTTAAAATGTAAGAGCAACCACAGTGATTAGTTTCTAAGTAAAGTTTCTATACATTTTTTATTAATAAATTTTGATAGTTTTGTAGTTTAGAGATTTTTTAGAGTTTTTGAAAATTTTATGGTTCATTGGTAGAATCTTTAAGTGGGTTTCTAAAACAAAAAAAAAAAAATTAAAAAGAAAATTTGTTAATATTTTACTTGAGCATAATGTAATAAAAAGATCAATCATAACATTGAATCATAACATTGAAACATAAGACAAACATAAACCGAACAAAAACAATAAGTTTGTTCCAACACTTTCTGAGAAGAATAATGTCTCGATTGTGCTCTCAACCACACTGAGACTATGAGTGGTGTAAATCATTTGGTTTAGTCTTGATTGAACCTCAATTAAATATAGTGTTTTTTTCTTTTCTTGTTTTTACTAACTATGTTCGAAGAGTGGTTAAAAGTTGCAATGGCTTGTGTTAATCATATGGCGGTCATGTATGATGGTTATAAGAAGATGGATCTTTAGGTATTGCTCTAATTCAAAAATAAGAGTGATTCAAAGAGTGATCAAAACAATGCCTTTTGTCTCTTAAGTGACCGAAGAAACCTTAAAACAGACATGAGATAGAGAAAGCAGTTTCTTTCCACCTTTGTTTCATTTTTATACTTTTAGTGCTCGGCTTTTCAACACTTGTAAGCTTGTATCTATGTCTTCCATATTTTAGATTTTCTTTAGCTTCGAGATGGTTCTTGACTATGAGAAGTAAGTGCTTTGAGTCCCACTTCCTAATCCTAAAGCCTGCTGAGTATTGCACAACTATATTCCCTATCAAATAGATAACAAATTGGAGTCAGACATTGATGCAAACCAGAGATAGTCGCACCACTGCCTTTCTTTAAGCCTGAAATAGTAATTGATATAAAGACGCAAATGAGATATGATGGAAGAAGAACAGGGCAGGATAATTATACAGAGTAAAAAAAACACAGGAGAAATAGAGGAACACTTACTTTTTGGCGACCTTAGCATTAATCTTAAGCTTGCTCGGAACACTGGATACTCGCAGCCTTTTGCTTCCTGCCTGGCCAAAGCATTCCATAAACAAAGGATAAGACATTTACTTACCAAGAGAATTGGTGCCTGAGGGAAATAGCGAGAAATGTGATCACCAATGTTTTTAGCCACACCACAGAGCTCAACATCATCAAACCTCTCGTTTGCATGAAAGTATCCAACAATACTTAAACCTTGAGCCACATAATGCTCCTCTATCTACCACAACAAAACATATACCTGAATCCGTAAGTTTTTCTTTGAAGGATATAGGTACAAACAAAGCTACAGAACAAACACATAAAGATCTGAAATTTCTATGTTAATATAGAAACAACAATATGACTTCACTGAGAATGAAGCAAACATATAGAAAACTAAGAACAAGCTAATAACAACATATGCAGCTCAAGCTTAGTACACGAACTAAAAATTCCCAGAATTCGTAATTCAATATACATACCAATGCAATCAGATCATAATCTCTTTCAAAATTCAATTTCAAAGCTCATAAAATCAAATCGATTCAAAGAAGAAGAGATACGAACCATGATGAGGGTTTCGATTTGGTTCGAAGCAGAATCGATTTGGGGTCTCCGTCGGCGACCACGAAGAAATCAGAGAGAAAAAGAAAAGAAAAAAAACGCGTATTTTTTTTTTGTTTAGTCAAAACGTTTACCCAATAAAATGAAGTCACGTATGAGTTTCTATTGGGTCGCGAAAAACCCAATTTTATGAACGATCCTAAATGGATTGTTCTGTTTTTTTTTCATCTGGGCCCATTTTTTAAAAAAAACCCAACATAGAAACCCACTAAAAACCCTTGCTGGATTTGGCAACAAGACGGTTAAGGGTTTGTCAATTACATTGTATCAATTTCATAATCATATTATCAAAAACAACCCCATGTTAGGCTTTTACAACAAAGCTACTTTGTTTTTAGGTTCAAGAATAGGAGGGTCAATGTCTATCCCCATGTTACCCGCAGTTCCTGCAATGGTTCTCATAGTGGATACAATTGTTGTGCAATTCAGCTCAGGCAGCTTTACTTCTGCAATTTTGCGCACTTGGTCTATTGTTATCATCCCAACTTTAATTTGCTTTGGATCTTTTGATCCCTTCTTAACACCTATTTTCACAAGTCAATAAAGTCAAACATCACAAAACTCCAAAGAAGTGAAAATGAATGTAAATAAAACACACGTGATTTTCTTGTCAATTGTTTTTGTTCCACACTTTATACATATAGTTTTAGAAGGGACACAAGTAATATTGATCTAGCAAAACTCAAATTATGTATGCAGCTGAAAATTTCTATTATTAAATTAAATACACATTCATTGGGTCATGGACTCATGGTACACAATTAGGGTTGGACAAAAGAAGAGTTACCTGCAGCCTTAAGCAACAAAAACGAAGTAGGAGGGGTCTTGAGGATAAAAGTGAAGCTCTGGTCCTGAAACCACACATGTAACTCTATGAAGTATGAAACAACAAAACATCAATTATATATATATATGAATAGTACGTAACAAAATTCAAAAGCGGCTCTATACAAAAACCCATCCACTGATGGCAAATTTACTCTTCTCTAGTTAAGAATTTACATCGGATATAAAGATTGAAGTAGTGTAAAGATTAGGGTAGAAAAAAAAACCCAACATCGTAGATTGTGATTACGACAGGAATTATATCACCGAGTTTATCAAGCGGTTCGGGCATTGTACTCCTTGCAGAAACGCTTAGCCATTTGTTTGTCTTCACTGTCTCCCCTCGAAGCAAACGCCGGATTTACCGGCGGCGCCAAAGTTGCTTTTCCGGCCCATACATTCATTTTTACAATTCCAACCACTGTGAAAATACACACAAACTCGCTCAGTAACACGAACAAGGTTTATAAGGAAACGGACGTCAGAGAAACGATTTTACCTTTTTTGGTTTTGCCTCTAAGTTTCGACGGAGCCGTGGCGCCGGCGATAACGGTGAGAGATCTCGGGGTTGAGGAGAGAAGTGGGGACTGTCTGTTTGCAAGAAACTGAAAGGAAAGATTTGTTTTGGAGGTTAAGTTAGCCGAAATAGAATGTGAGAGAGGATGATGCAGAGAAGAGGTGCAGCTGCAAAGGTGTGATAGAGAAGAAGACGCCATTGATTCACAGTGAAACAAGCAAGAAGGGGAAAGTAGAATACTGAGTTGTTTTGTAATAAGTAACTTTCCAAAAGTAATTTAATTTACTCATACAAAAATAGAAAATTTGGACGATATAGCAGTTTTCCAGTTTTTCAAAAACAGTAATTAAACATATGACCAAAGGAAAACCAAACTGCCCATAGTAATTGTTGCCTGGGTGAATTGGATTAGACAGAACTTGATGGGACGGTGTTGCAGTAAATTTTTAAAAAGTTACACTCTTCCCTACACAAAACCGCGGCAACATATAACTTTCCCCTCAAAAAAAGAAAAAATGATTACTCAAATGTTCGACACTTGGGATTAACAGATGTAGTGATGTATTATAAAGCAGATTATTTTTTTTTTTAGTATAAATCAATCACATATGTCGTTTGTAAAATTATAAAGCAGATTATTTATAAACCTGATGTAGTGATGAGATCAAATACTTCTTCATTCGACAGAGATGTTTATGCTTATTGAATCATCGGATTATGAGATTCTTTAAATGTTTCAAATTATTTGTAACTCGCCAGACGCATACTGTATATCAGTATATGCATGTAATTTCCCGTCTATGTTCGATTATTTTGGTTCAATATATAATCATACCACGCCCAAACCAAAACTAAATTTTGAATTCCATATATTAAACCAATTAGTTACCTTAATCATATATTCTTCATCAGAGTAGGATTTCTAAGGAACATTTAATCATATATTAAACCGATCTCTGTTAGATTGACTACACTGATCATTGACAAACAGAGAAAGTCTGGTTTGGATAGGCGTGGTATGACTACTACACCGAAATAATTAAAATTAGACCGGTTCAGACCAAAGATCGGCTTAACACAATTTATGCTAGATTTTCGTTTTTGAGATCTGAACCGTTCATAGGGAATAAGAATATCTCAACGGTAGGGATCTATTCGTCTACTGTAAGCACGATGCACTGGATTCTAAAGCCTTAAATCAGATTTTTGAAATTCAAAAGTTCGAAAAAGTAAAAGCCCAAATATACAAAAATAGTTTGAGCTGGTTGGGGTAACGGACGAAATTCCCAATCTCATCATCATCATCTCTCTCTCTACCCAAAACCTTTTACTTCTTCGTAACGGCTCTATTTCTCTTCTCTCTTCTCTCCACACACAGAAATATCTCGATCTAGGTTTCTAAAATTGGATTCTCTATCTCAAACGCTAATCGAAGAGTTTTCTCTGAATCGTTTTCTTAAATCTAATCTCGCGAAGTTTCAGTGACAGATTCAATCAAACTTCAAAATCATCATCAGTTCTGGAAAATTTACGAGAAATCTCCCGTTTCAGGCAAGTTTTCTCTCAATTTGTTGCTTCGCAATGTCAAAATCAATCATATAGGCTTTCAATCAATTGCTTCGAATTTAGCTTCTAATTTTGAGAATGACATAGTTAGGGTTTCGTTTTCCCTGTTACAGGCTTAAGCATTTCGAAATGGCAAGTGTTCAAAAAGATCCGATTCTTCAAGTAGAGACAACTTGTGGATCTCTTTTATTCGAACTCCAGGTTATTGGCAGATTAAGAGTCTTTCTATATATGATACTGTTTCTATTTTTGTGTGTGAAGTGTTTAGAGATCTTCTTTGGTTTGTTTTGTGCAAAATTAGATTATTTGGGATGAAGTTGGAGAAACAGAAACTGATAGAGATCAAATGTTGCTTGAGCTTGAACGTGAATGTTTGGAAGTTTATAGAAGAAAAGTTGATCAAGCTAATCGATGTAGAGCTCAGCTTAGACAAGCAATAGCTGATGCTGAAGCACAATTAGCTGCAATTTGTTCTGCTATGGGAGAGCGTCCTGTGCATATTAGACAGGTAATTCTTCATTATGAGTAATTTGATATGGACTTATGGTTATGCAATTTTCGAGCTTAAGATATTTATTTGTATGTGTTAGTCTGATCAAAGCGTTGGGAGCTTGAAGCAAGAGCTTGGGAGGATTCTTCCTGAACTGGAAGAGATGCAAAAGAGGAAAGTTGAAAGAAGAAACCAGTTCATTGTTGTCATGGAGCAAATAGATAGTATTACTAATGATATTAAAGGTCAAGGAGAACTTGTTCATTCCGAACCTCTTATCGATGAGACTAACTTGTCTATGAGAAAGCTTGAAGAGTTACACTGCCAGCTGCAAGTACTTCAGAAGGAGAAGGTGAAATTTGATTTGTACTTGAATATTTTGCTTCTTTGTTTTTGTTTGGTTATTCCGACCATTATATTGTATTTACTCCTTTTGTGGTGTTGTTTCTCTCAGATTGATCGTGTGGAGACGATTCGGAAGCACCTGTGTACTCTGTATTCCCATTGTTCAGTACTTGGAATGGATTTTAATGAGGTTGTTGGCCAAGTGAATCCCACATTGAGTGATCCAGAAGGACCAAGAAGTTTAAGTGATCATACAATTGAGAAATTGGGGGCTGCAGTTCAGAAGCTGATGGAGGTCAAGATACAGAGAATGCAGAGGGTAAGTGATATATTACTCTGACGAGTTATGTAGAATTTTCTTTGCTGTTGTTACTCATTGTTGCTTATTGAATTTGATGCAGCTTCAAGATCTAGCAACAACCATGTTGGAGCTCTGGAATTTGATGGATACACCCATAGAAGAGCAGCAAGAGTATCAGCATATTACCTGCAATATAGCTGCATCAGAACATGAAATAACTGAAGCCAATAGTCTCTCTGAAGACTTCATTAAATACGTAAGCTGTGGCGATTTTTCATGTTTACACTGTTCTATACATGACCATGCTTATAACTTATGGTTCATAACATGACAGGTTGAGGCAGAAGTTGTCCGATTGGACGAGGTAAAAGCAAGCAAAATGAAAGAACTTGTGTTGAAGAAAAGGTCAGAACTAGAGGAGATATGTAGGAAAACCCACTTGTTGCCAGTGTCAGACAGTGCTATAGATCAGACTATCGTGGCGATAGAATCTGGTATTGTGGATGCTACAATGGTCCTGGAGCATCTTGAGCAACATATATCTAAGATCAAAGAGGAAGCACTAAGCCGAAAAGAGATACTTGAAAGGGTTGAGAAATGGTTATCTGCCTGCGATGAAGAAAGTTGGCTTGAAGAATACAACAGGGTTAGAGTCAGAATCACAAAATCTTTTTAAATTTAAATAAGCTTGTTACATATTCTGAGATTTTTCACTCTTCAGGATGATAACCGATACAATGCTGGGCGTGGAGCTCATCTTACTCTCAAGCGCGCTGAAAAAGCTCGTAATCTTGTTACCAAGCTCCCAGGTAAGTTGCTCTTTGTTATCAATAAATTATGTGTTTATGATGCTCTGAATAGAGATTATAAAGGTAGTATTCTTTTCATGTTTATTCATGCAGGTATGGTTGAAGCACTGGCCTCGAAGACAATAGTTTGGGAACAAGAAAACGGGATTGAATTTCTCTATGATGGTGTATGAATTCTCAATATCTCTATTGGTTTTCCGTTTTAGTTGAGTATCTATTATTTCATGGCTGACCATTTTTTTTTCTGTGTCTAGATCCGTCTCCTTTCTATGCTTGAGGAGTATAACATACTCAGGCAGGAAAGAGAAGAAGAACACCGTCGGCAACGGGTACGTATAAGTCCTCTATTTATTGTTTCCAGAAACTTTTGACCCAATATCATCTTCCTAATCCAACTCTATGTGATGCAACTTTTTTCTACATATTAAAGGATCAGAAAAAGCTTCAAGGACAGCTCATAGCAGAACAAGAGGCACTTTACGGGTCCAAACCCAGCCCATCTAAACCCCTTGGTGGTAAAAAGGCTCCAAGAATGTCGACCGGTGGTGCATCTAACAGAAGACTTTCCTTAGGAGCAGCAATGCATCAGACTCCTAAGCCTAACAAGAAAGCAGATCACCGACATAATGATGGAGCTTTATCAAATGGTAACTAAGTCTCTTAATCAAATGTAAATCATTGGTTATCATCATAGTATGAATAGATTTCCTAATTGCATTGGCAAATGAATCTTATTCCTGCAGGAAGAAGAGGGCTTGACATTGCAGGACTACCCTCAAGGAAACAATCAATGAATCCTTCTGAAATGTTGCAATCCCCATTAGTTCGCAAACCGTTTTCCCCCATATCGACCACGGTGGTTGCATCAAAGGCCAACATAGCAACAACAACAACACAACAACTTCCGAAAAACAACGCAGTGAATGAGATCTCATCATTTGCAACTCCTATCAAGAACAACAACATTCTCAGGAACTTGGAAGAAGAGAAGATGATGACTATGATGATGCAAACACCGAAAAATGTTGCTGCAATGATTCCAATCCCGTCGACACCAGCAACAGTCTCTGTCCCAATGCACACCGCACCAACACCATTCACCAACAATGCAAGATTGATGTCTGAAAAGCCTGAAGTTGTTGAGTACTCGTTTGAGGAACGAAGACTCGCCTTCATGCTACAGTCTGAATGTCGTTTGGTTTGATCATCAATCCGTTGGATTCAACTTAAGTTCTTTTATTTGTAAAACTCAAATTGAATGTGGTTTGGTTTGTAAAAGGTCAATTATATGATTGGCTTTTTTTTTTTTTTTTGAGTAATCATTTTTACACGTATGGTTTATTCTGAGACTGACAAGAAAAAAAAAAACATTTCGTGAAGTGTAGCTCAGTAGCTGTAGTGGGAAACTAGTCAACCTAATCTGTATTGACCACTTCACATTATTATTCGAAAATTCCGCAACATATTATTACCTGACTTGTCATAACTTGTTTCTGGCTATATTCGTGTATTCAAAAAATTATTTGCTTGTGAGTTGAGGTCAATATTTCACAATTTTCTATTTTAATTTACTGGTGGATTGACCACTTTTTCGTCTCCATGTATGACTTCAAAATAGCTTGGGGTTACTAATGATTTTACCACTTTGGATAATCAACTTCCATCGATTTGTATCCATCATGAATTAATTTCAGAGATCTATGAGGTCTTATTTGACGACATATGCAACATAATAAAATAGAAAGGGGTCGGTCAAATGTAGATATAGTTAGAAATCTTAAGAAATATTTTATAGAGTATAGAAAATATTTTATAGATATAATGTAAATATTTTAAATTTAGGAAATATATAATTCTTTAGGTTTTATAGAGTAAGAAATCTTTTTTAAAAAGTTTTCTATAGGTTATAATAGATTTATCTCTTGAAAATTTTCTGATGTTACAAGTCAAAATTACTAGTCGGAAAGGAGATTTGTACGGGACGAAGAGTGTTGTTTGAAATTTGAATATTATAGGCTCACAAGTCACAATTCACAAATGGGAGATTTTGAAACCTAATATGTTGTTTGTAAAATTAATCTTTTGCTTCTAGAATGGAAATCAGAACTCTCTAAATAGATACATTCCCTAACCAGAGTTTTTAAATTGATATTATGTATAGTCGTGTGATCTAGAAGACCCACTATAACTTACTTTAGACAATGATAAAACAACTGAACTATTTTGTGCGATTTGTATGTTTTTGGTATCAAGTTTAAAAAAAAAAACTTAATCACCCCAACAACAATCGTGATATATAGGTCCATCCTGAAGATCTATAACCTAATCCACCCTAAAAACAAACTTGTAGACTTTATTTGCGGGAATTAGACATCCTAATGAAAAAATTTGGATAACTTTGGTACGGAGTCATTACCACCACTCCTAATGTCAGGGATTAGGGACAAAGAAGATTTTGTACTTGGTCTTTGGGAGGCTAAATTGGTCAACGTTTTGGTTATAGTCAACGTGGATAGACTGAAAAAGAAAAGAGTGATAATATTAGGTGACAGAAATATCTTAAATCTTTTTCTTATTTTTCATTTTGAATAGTGTGGAACATCTCAAAAATCAAGTCCAACTGCATATAATTAAAAATTTGCCTCTACTTATTTTATTAAATTACTTAAAAACTTTAGCTGTATCCCAAACTCCAAGACTTTTGTTAGGAAAGGAGTGTAAATTTTTGAATTTTCTAATTAAGCCATTATTACAATATTTTAGAATTACACTTTTCTCGTTTCTCTCTCCTTTTTTTTTTTGATTTTTTCCTTTTAATAAAACAACCTTTTATTTTATTTCTATAAAATCAAATTGTAATAATGTAATAAAATCCGCTCCTTTGATTTTTTTTATATTTTCTATATTTATTTATTTTCTCTTTCCCATTCTCCTCAAAACCCTAATTTCTCACATCTGTAAAGAAAAATTCTCCCTAAACTTAACCCTCCTGTAGAAAAAAAAAAAAACCCTGGTAATTATGAGTGTTTTAGGAGAAATTCTTCTGAAATTAAGATTCCGCCATGGAAGCTTTTGATCTTTCTCTTCACTAGTTTTACTTAATTTTCAACACACAATAACAAAAACAAAAAAATCTCTTTGCCCCTTTTCTCTGAATCTTACGTCCTCTGGATCTTTCTTCTCTCTCTCTCTCTCTTGTCTATACTTTAAGTGTCTGTCTGAAGAAGCTTGAATCTGTCGTGATCATCAAGATTCAAGTTCTGTCTTTTTGAGTCTTTTTCTTCTACTTCTATTGAGTTTCTCTTCCTTAATTGTCGGAATCAGAATCTTTTCAGATGGAGGAGAGAGAAGGAACTAACATCAACAACATCCCAACCAGTTTTGGTCTGAAACAACATGAAACTCCTCTTCCTCCTCCTGGTTACCCACCACGGTCTGAAAACCCTAATCTTTTTCCGGTGGGTCAATCCAGCACTTCCTCCGCCGCCGCCGCGGTGAAACCTTCTGAGAATGTTGCTCCTCCTTTTAGCTTAACAATGCCGGTGGAGAATTCTTCTTCTGAGTTGAAGAAGAAGAGAGGGAGACCAAGAAAGTATAACCCTGACGGCTCACTCGCTGTGACTCTCTCTCCTATGCCTATCTCATCCTCCGTTCCGTTGACGTCGGAGTTTGGTTCTCGGAAACGAGGAAGAGGTCGAGGAAGAGGCAGAGGAAGAGGACGAGGACGTGGACAAGGACAAGGAAGCAGAGAGCCCAATAACAACAACAACGACAACAATTGGCTCAAGAATCCTCAGATGTTCGAATTTAACAACAACACTCCTACTTCTGGTAATGTCTTTTTCTCCTTTCCTGTTCGAATTTAGGAATCTCTGTGTGTGTACATTGGCCTCTCTGTATAAGAATCAATAGATAGCTTTTAATAGATCTATTTGACTTGCAAAAATTTTGGAATAAGGACAAAGGTTTTGTCTTATAAAGCTAGTGAATGTTACTGTCCAGTAAACTGGAGGATTCTGTGTGAAAAAAGAGTTGAATTTAAAGGAAAAGTCCCAGAAGAAGAAGGCAATTTAGGGAAACTAGTTCGGATTCTTTGATGATAGTGACATAAGCAGTGTGATTAAGAGTATATATATCGAGGAATCTGTAGGCTTTGGTCTTATTACTTAAGGATTTAACTTGAACTCTTTACTGTTTTGGTTTTAGCAATTTGTTAGTTTTCTTGATCAGATTTCGTTTGTTTTATCTGTTAAGCTTGATTCATTTGATGATTAATTTGCAGGTGGAGGAGGACCTGCTGAAATTGTCAGTCCAAGTTTTACACCTCATGTGCTCACAGTAAATGCCGGTGAGGTATGTTTTCGATAATTCTATCTACTTGTGATTTATTTACTGAATTATTTGTGAGTATAAAGTCAGTTTAGCGACCTTAATAGGAACATACTATGATTAACCAAGCTCATTATTCTTGACTAAGTCCACAAGATCTCTAACTATTTTTGGCCCACTGAATCTAACAGGATGTGACAATGAAGATAATGACATTCTCTCAACAAGGCTCGCGTGCTATTTGTATTCTTTCAGCGAACGGTCCCATATCCAATGTTACACTTCGTCAATCTATGACATCTGGTGGTACTCTCACTTATGAGGTTTGCTCTCTCTCTTCACTCTCTCTTAGATTCTTTCTAATCTTTTTTCTTTTTTACTAAATTTAGTCTACAATTTGTGGTCAGGGTCATTTTGAGATTCTTTCTTTGACGGGTTCGTTTATACCAAGCGAGAGTGGAGGAACCCGAAGCAGAGCTGGTGGGATGAGTGTCTCTCTTGCAGGACAAGATGGTCGTGTCTTTGGTGGTGGACTTGCTGGTCTCTTTATTGCCGCTGGTCCTGTTCAGGTAATAACTTAGACCATGAGGTGTTGTGTTGATCTCTTTAATGGACTCGTGTTTTTGTATCGTTTTAAGCATTGTGGTTTTGAATACGATATGTATATTGTTCAGGTAATGGTAGGGAGTTTTATAGCGGGTCAGGAGGAATCGCAGCAGCAGCAGCAGCAGATAAAGAAGCAAAGAAGGGAAAGACTCGGGATCCCGACAACAACACAAGCTTCTAATATCTCATTCGGTGGCTCAGCGGAAGATCCTAAGGCTAGATACGGGCTCAACAAGCCTGTTGTTATTCAGCCACCACCGGTGTCTGCACCACCTGTGTCCTTTTCGCATGAACCAAGTACTAACACCGTCCATGGTTACTATGCAAATAACACAGCTAACCATATCAAGGATCTCTTCTCTTCCCTCCCTGGAGAAGATAGGGAAGAAGATGAGGATGATTTAGAAGGTGAAGATGATGAAGAATTCGGAGGCCATAGCGAATCTGACACCGAGGTTCCAAGCTGATGATCGATGGAAAGAATCCGACATATATGTGTTATGAATCTTGAGTTGTTTTATTTCGGTGTCTTCAGATTTTTTTAGAGCGTAATGGTATTTTTTTTCTTTCAGATTGTTAGTTGTTAAAGTCTTAAACAGAGATATTTCACTAAAAGTTAGGGTTTACTAGAGGATGTAATCTTTAGGGTTCTTTGACTTGTGTCTTTCTTTTAATCCTCAGATGGTTGTTGTAGGCTTGTAGCCAATCTTAGTGTGTGTTCAAACTCTCTCCTTCAATCAAACTCCCCAATGACTTCATTTTGAAATTCGACTGAATTTTATTGATTCATCTTTTATAGCATCTATCTACATAGTACATTTGTACAACTATCACATTCGTAAGTACGTGTTCATGGAATTTGACATATTAACGTTTATCATGTATCTACGTTACTTTAGACCAACTAGGTAGTTCAGTAGTTGTATTCGAGCAGTTATAAATACCTAATGGTACCAGATACTTTTATCTCCAAGTTAAGGGGTGGCAGACTCCGTCTTTGATCTCAACGCCGATATAAGACATGTATTTTACAAGGATACGTCTATATGATATTCCTTTTGAAGGATTAACTTTTTCAACGTTTCTATTTAGATCTGATTGATATGGATATCTTAAGAATAAGAAATCTAGATTGGAATATACTCACCTCGTCAACGACAATTCCGTTTGGAATAGTAAACAACATATTTTTTCGTTTATTTAGTTTTCAAAATTTATATGACCATAAAAGGTAAAAAATGTATTTTAGGATTCATGATTAAATTTTGTTGTCTTTCCTATTGTAACTAACACCTGTGAATTTCGAAAACTATATAAACAGAAAATATGTTGTTAAAGATCGTTTATTGTTAGTTAGTAGCGTTTTAAAAAAACTCATTCACTAGATCATACAATTTATTTATGTATGTGTTGAGATCTCTGTAATGGGTTTTTCTCAGATTTAAGTTGTTTTCTTAAACGGAGATCTCTCACTATAATCTTAGGGTTTATTATAGGGTGTAATCTTTAGGGTTCTTTCACTTGTTTGTTTTTTTTGTATCCCAAGTGGTTGTTGAAGAAGTGCAAAACTTTAGTGTGTTCTAACTCCTTTCTTCAATCAACTCTTCCAATCTTCAATTTAAAAACTCAACTAAATTTTATTGAATCGTCTTTATATCCAGAATTTTACAACTACTCGATTTATAACCATGTGTTCATTGAAGTGACGTATTTACATTATTATGCAATTATGCTACTCTAAAGTTTAAACGCACTAGTAGTTGTATTCAAGTAGTTAGAAATACATCATGGTTCCATATCTAACAGTTTTGTAGTTTATACTAATATATGTAGCTTCTACTTTCTTTTTTTCACTTGTAAATATTTCAGAAAATGAATATTAAAATTACATTCTTAAATCTTTAATCGAAATTTACCAAACAATATAAACATAAAATATGGTCGATATAATTTGTCTGATTTAGCATAAAGACTTTCCCCTTTTGGATTCTCATGATTTTCTAGTTAATTCACTCAGTAGAGGTTTATGTGTTCGATTTTTAAGTTTTATCTTATCGTCTTGTATTTTTGTTTTTTTCTGTATGTTATTTTCTTTTGGGCTCTTATCTTTAGAGATATCATTATTATCCGTCGACTTATCTTACCGGAGATATTAACTATTTCCACTAATTGTTGTATCCTTCGAAGTTTTATTAATAATACTGTAGACAGAAACAAAATTAAACTTCATAGTAATAGTAGTGTAAATGATATGAATCAGAATTATTATTTTATTTTAAAAAATAAAAAATAAATAACGAATAGATTCAAAAAATCCCAAGAAAATGCATCTATTTTGTTTATGAGGTTCCCAAAAATTGTCATTCGCATGATAAATAAACAAATTTTATTTTTATGAATTAGAAAATGACTTCTTAAAGAGAACTTGCAATTTTAATTGAACAATTAATAATGTTGGTTTGGATACCGTCCTTGGTGTGTTTTCAAACTCTCTCTTTAAATGACTTCATTTTGAAACCCAACTGATTTTTTTTAATTCGTATTTATAGAATCTATCTACATTCGACAACTATCCGATTCATTACAAAGTGTTCATTGAACTGACATTAACATTATGCTACTTTTAAATACACTAGTGGTTGTATTCAACTAGTTATAAATACATTATGGTGCCAGGTATTTTTGTTAGTTTATGTTTACTATTTTCCTACCCTTGTAAATATTTCAGCAAACGAAATTTTTGAATCAAAATTTAGCAAACAAACTAAAAATGTGATTTGGAATAATTTCGTTGTATTTATTTTCTATTAATATCCTATTAAGTATATAGAAACTATATAACTTTGCATTTAAAAAGTGATAGAATTTGTATTAAAAACTTAAAATAGTTCAAACCATCATGGTCATCTCTGTTTTAAATTATTTGGCGTGACACATTTTTTCTCAAATCGCAAGCTTTTAGACATTTGATCTATATATCTGAATTTAAATTAGACTTCTGGTGATGGAATATTCTTTCTCTAAATAGAGTGTTGTACTCAAATTTGGTTTGTTAAGCAAGTGAATGAAAAATTGTGTAGGCTACTATTTTGCTAATTCTTGGACTCTATGAATTTCGTGAAAGCTCATTTACATAGTGGCTGACAATGATATAAGTCAGAATCAATACAAAAGAAGAGAAAACTAAATTATGGTTCATAAAACAATATTTAAAAATCACAAAAAAATCTACAAACCTCCAAAATTTGGCATTCGCATAATAAATAACAGAATTAGTTTTTACCAAATCAAGAATGACTTGTATAAAGAGAAGTTGCAATTTCAAGTAAACAACTAAAAAATGTAGGATATCGTCCTTAGTTGGCAAGTGTTTAAAATCATCTGTATAAATCCAATTTGGTCTAAGACATCATATCATCCTTGTCGGATTTATTCATATGTTAGCTATGTTTTTTTAATTGACTTATGGATTTGATGAACTAGAAAGATGCCTTTTTCTCTATGTCGAACAAACCATATATTAAATTGTAAATTTTCACCAACCAAACTAAATTGCATCTACACAAGATTACGCAACTCATGATCATGCATATAGTATTAAAACTTTTAACGTGAATCGTTTCTTTTTGGTTGGATGCTAGAAGTTTAGGCGTATTTTAATTCTATTTTATTGGAGGAGTATGGCTGCAAATTATCCACATGTACGAAATCCTTGTTGAATCGGATCAGAAAATATATGATATGTTTTCTAACTTGATTTTATGTGTTGATTTCAGTGTCGTTTTGCATTTGTTCGTTAGTAACGTTGTTTGAACTTAATTTGAAGGTAAAATTCTCTTTTAATAATAACAAATTTAACTATGATTTGATTTAATCTGGTTTCGATACAAATTTAGTTAATTTAATTCATAAGAAGAGAATTACTATTATGTCGTCACTTAGTCACTAATATGGACTCGTGTTTCTTCTCATTCATACTTTTTACTTAGAGCATTTCTTCCATAAGTATAAACAAAACTTGGATTAGTATAAGCGATAATTACTCTTAGTGTTTTCTGATTTCCATTGAGTATTTACTTTACGAATAAATTCTTCAACTCGTCTACGAAGCACACACTCCATTTCGCTCTCATTCTCTTCCAAGCTCCCTTTCTCATCATTCTTTGCAATGTCTGAACCGGGTTCCAAACCGGGTTTGGAGGTCAACGCTTTCTCCGAACCGGCGGGTTTGGAGGAGAGACTAGACTTAGATATCAGCCCTGGTTCTTGTAAACCGGTATTAGATGTGAGATTCGACTTAGATATCAGCCCCGGTTCTTGTAAACCTGGATTAGATGTGAGATTCTTCGACTTAGAGATCAAAACAGATTTCTCAAAACCGGGTTTGGACAAGAGAACCGGTTTCGATTTCAAACCCAATTTCTCAAAACCGGGTTTGGACAAGAGAACCGGCATAGAAGTCAACAGGGATTTCTCAAAATCGGGTTTGGAAGAGATAGTCGACTCTGAAATCCTCACGGTATTCTCAAAACCGGGTTTAGATTGGAGAACAGAGTCAGATATCATCATGGAATTCTCAAAACCGGGTTTAGAGGAGAGAACCGAGTCAGAAAACATCACGGATTTCTGCAAACCAGGATTTGGCGTGTCTTGGGAACCCGGTTTAGAGTTGCCCATGAGGATCAAGATGATGATGAAGTTGCAGAAAAGGAACATGAATAAAGAATTGGAAGTAGTCTTGTTGACAAGCTCCATAAGAGAATCTATCATCATCTTCTTTAATCAGAAAAATAGAGAAATAGAGAGAAGAGAGAAAGTGAGAAAGAAGAAGAAGGAGAAGAAAGATAGTTTGTGCGAAAGAGACGGGTTTGTGAGACCTTTAAATTGAGGATGAGAGACTTCTAAGACAAGTTCGATGATGACAAAGACTGCTGAATAAAGTAGTTGGAATCTGATTGTTTAATGACAAAATTTAAACAAGTGATTAGTATTAACTCCTTGCCAGCTAAGTTGTAATAAGTCTTTCTAACAACTAAGTGTTTTAATACACATGGGGTCTTTGTTAATTCAAGTATTTTATTACTCTACATTGTAAATATATATATACTTGGACTATGAAACCTTTTGACAGGGACAGAGGATCTCTCTAATAGTAAAGCATTTGTGATTTGTGAATAAATTTTGTTTTTATTCATAGGTTTCAACTTTCAACAATGAATTTACAATTGTTCATTACACAAGATGATTGTTAATTATAGAATGATGTTTTGTTGACATGCTACATTTATAAAATGTTTAACAAAAACTTATGGGTTTTTTTTATATAAAAATATATATAATTTGAAAACATAATATTGTATGAAAAATTGGGTTATCAACATTTAACCTATACAAAAAAGAAAGACTCCTAAGTACATCAAGTAATTCATTGCTAAAGGCCCTCTATAATAAGATGTGAACTTATAAACAATATTAATGATCTATTTGATGTAACGTAGATATTTGAAAATGGTTGTCATGATCAAGAGAAAATGGCTGTGTTGGAGAGACTCTAAGGCAAACAAAAGGTCATTATACCTCAAAAGAAGCAGCTGGTTTAAGCTAAAACATGCTAGTATTTGAAAATTTAAGAACAGGTTTGAGATTTAATGAAAAAGAATCTACTCTAATCCTTAAAAATATATAAACACTAACACTAACATCCAGAAAAATGGTTAGAGATCAACGAGTGTTTCCCGGTGTGGTTTCTTTAAGAGTACAAGCTTTGATCCAATCTTTCGATGGTGGTGTAAGGTACGACCCCCCAAATCACCAACTATTACATGCTTTTGTGGTATAAGAAAGAGAATATGACTCAACAAAAAAGAACACAAAGATATGTCTCAACTTTCTCATGTTCCTCTTCATAAGAGTTCCAAGTATTTTGGGTTATTATCTATACCATAATAACAATATCACCATGAAAACCATTATAGAAAAGAAAAAAAAATAGAGGCAAAATCCAACAAATTCACTCTAGTAAAACATAATTTAAACCATAGTCAAGTGAAAGCAAAAGTAGCAAATTCAATTCACAAGCCGAAGTGAATCTCTCTCTAGACGTCGTTGACCTGAGTACTAGCGGCCGCCTCCATCATACCGTTGCGTATCTGGTCGCTGATGTCCCTCACATGTCCCGGACCGTGTGGGAGAAACACCGTTGTGTTCTTTGACGAGTTTCCAAGGTCTCTAATAGTGTCAAAGTACTGTGTGATCATGATCAAGTCCATCACTTCTTTGGCGGATGTGCCTTCTACTTTGTCAGAAAAGTTCAATATGTTCTCCCTCAATCCGTCTGTGATTGCTTGTCTTTGTCTAGCCACACCGACACCACCTAAGTACTTGGCTTCCGCTTCTGCTTCGGCTCTCTTCACTTGGAGAATCTTCTCTGCTTCTCCTTTGTAAACACTCGCGAGCTGGAGCCTTTGTGCTGCATTTAAGTAGAGAATGGATTTGAGAAGCAAAATTGAAATGAAGTCAACAAACTGTAAATTAACTTCGCATAAACTCTTAACGAAACATCTAACTGAGTCCTATAATCATAAAATGTATAAATCTTTCTGTGCTTTGATGTGTAGGGAACCATTAGAGACCTGAAAAGTATCAGACACTGATTCCCTCAGTATCGGAAATAAAGGTTACCTGCATTGATTTCGTTCATTGCCTTGCGTACAGAGGGATCAGGAATAATGTCAACCATTAGAATGTGCTCAATGCTGTATCCATAAGCACCCATCACCTGAAGAAACAAACAACTCCAATCATGAGTCATGACCATTACAAAAGTCTTCACCAGTCTCGAAAGCAGGCTACCCTCGAATATATGTTATTACTTTTCTCTATGCAATCCACACATATCTATGATAACACTTCACAAGACTCAGTATTCACCCATTAGTTATCTCAAATGCAGGATCACGATAGAACATCAAGAATCTCACAAATGAAAACATAGTCTTGAACAAAACCAAACATATACTTAACGTTGTAACTTTTCTTTATGAAATCCAAACATGCCTACTTGATAATCCACCTATTAGTTAGCTCAACAAATGCAGGATCACTACAAAACATCAAGAATCTCAAAACAGATATCTTATATCCTATTATGAATAAATAGTCTCTAAACATACAAATGAATGAGATAGTGAAGGAACAAGATGTTATACCTTCTCAAGCTCCTCAAGAACAGACTTGGCAACTTCACCCTTTTGTTCAAAAAGAGCATCAAGCGTCATCATTGGGACCAAAGCCCTAACCACTATGATTCAAAAAACAAACATACAAGAACAAATCAAGAATCAAAACAGAGCTTCTTCAAACAAAGAAACAAAAAACATCAACAGAGAAGCAAAAAAATTACCATCAAAGACATAAGCTTGGATCTGCTCTTTAGGGTTTTGAAGCTCATAAAACGCATCATCAGCACTAGCTTTCACTACACGATACTGAATCGAACAAACCAGCTGCACAAACACATTATCCTACAAACAACAACGACAATAAGCCTAATTTACATGAATCTCACCACATACAGTATTAACCAAAATTCGCAAAGGATCAAAAGGAATAAGTGATCACGAACCTTAGTTTTGGTTTCAATTTTGACATCAAGAGATTTGATCCTAGTGGAGAGAACTCCGGCGAGCCATTGACCGGCGAGAGGGTTGAAGAAATGACATCCCGGTTCAGCTATATGCTCGAATCGACCCCAACGTTCGACCACACCAACGCTAGCTTGTTCAATACAACCTCCTAAGATACAATACGTATTACCCATTTTTACGCAGCACTCTCAAGCTTTCGAAGAAGAAGAAGAAGAAGAAGAAGTCTCGCTTATAAATCTCCACGACTCGTTCGTTTCTATGGAAACAAATGGTGTTATGTGATCGAAGCCTTTTGCTACCGTTAGATCAAGCGGTTTGAGGAGAAATGGACGGTTAGGATTAGTTACTGATTAATTAGCTATATCAACAATATCTTCCTTCCTTAGATATTTGGTATAATCCTTTTTTGACCAATGAAAAGTATAATTTGATATTTTTTTCTGTCTTTTGTGGACAACTAATAATTTAATTTATTTCTTTCAAATAACTCAAGTAATTCTAAAAATTTACTAGGTCCAAAATCTAATCCTGAAGTCTAGAAAAATCATGTAAATTATTCGAATCTGGTGGCCAATGCTAATAGTTAACCTTTGACTTTATATTTATAAATTTGTATCTAGATCTAGATGACTAATAAAGACTTAAAAGTTAAAGCTCATATCCAAATCTAAATCAAAACCATCTAACAAATCAATTCTTTTGATATTGATTTGATCAATATCAGAAAAAAAAATGTTATACGTTATTTTTTTTCTATATTGAATTATTGACAATAAATTGGTTCAGAAAGTTATAAAAAAAAAAGAAGACAAAGTACCATAAATATTTTCCATCTACCGAAATTTTTTAAAAGTAATGTACTTGTCTTGTCTTCTTCTAAGGTTGAAGAGCTTAACATAAACACAAATCATACAAACCAATAAAGTACAACACGTTGAACAGTTTTTAAACGTTAATGGGAAGGGAAAAGGCACCTTTTTCTTAACCCTAAACACAGGAAAAGGTGACTAACAAACCCTTCCTTAATTGATTCCTAAGGTACACATTACACATTTGCCTCGAGAGAGTTCTCAGAGACAGCTACTACAGTTACCTAGCTCATGAACTACAGCTTCCACGGATGGTCTTTCAATGGGAGATTCATGAGTGCATAGCCACGCGATTCTAGCTAGCTTTGTGGCTTCATATTCAAAGAATCTTCCTTGAAGATTTGGATCTATGTAATCATTGAACCTACAAGCTTCAGTTCCAAGCTTAACAAGATGCCTAACCTTCTGTTTCCCGGAGATTATCTGAAACACAAGAATCCCGAAAGCGTAGACATCGGTTTTCTCGGTGAAACGTCCGGTTGTGGTGTATTCTGGAGCGAGGTAGCCCATTGCTGCACTGTCTTTGAGTGCAGAGAAGACAATGTCGTTTGTGAGAAGTGTGTGGAGGCCTGAGTTTGAGAGTAGAGGACTGTATCGCTGGTCGATTAGAACTTTCTCCGCTGAGATGTTTTGGTGAACCAATGCTGGCTTGCTTCCTTTGTATGAATGTAGATAAGCAATCCCTAAACACAAAACATCAAACACATAAACAAAAATGAATCAAGAACGCTAACAAAATTGGTTCGGCATAAATAAAACTCATACCTTTTGCGATGCCTTTAGCAATGGATACTCTCGTGGACCAATCAAGAACATGCGCATCACCATCTTTGAGATCAAGATAGCTCAGTAAATTTCCATTAGGAGCAAAATCATAGATGAGAAAACATTCTCCACGGCCTCTTGAACAGCAGAAGCCTCTAAGTTTTGACAAGTTTTCATGTTTCAGAGACGCCAACATGTTGAGTCCTTTCAAGAACTCAGGTTCTTCAGATTTGCAACTTGTTTTACTAAACCGTTTGATCGCTACAGCAGAACCATCTCTCAAGATTCCTTTGTAAGTCGCAGAGAAGTTGCTTCTTCCAAGCAAATTCACTTCTGAGAAATACTGTGTAGCAGTTTCAACCTCTTCAAGATTGAATCGAAAGCTCTGGATAACTTCTTGAGCAAAGACACTGAGATTCCTATTGTCTGAAAGTGGATCCCAACCATTAGTATATTCAAGACTGGCCAATGGAGAACCATTGTTCTTCCTAAAACCTCCTCCTACGGTGTTGAGACGGTTGTCCGACATTTCATAAGTGGTTGAAAGCTTCTGTTTGCGTCTGCGATAATGCGTGAACAAGAGGATGCTAATAGCAGACAATGCAATAGTCGAGACAACCAAACCAATAAGGATTGCACCTTGGTGAGATTTTGGAGGAGTATTACAGTTTGTTCCATTACAAGGTGACCGTAGATTAGCTGATTCTGGTATATCCCGGGATGGAAAACCAAACACGGTTGCACCGTATGGCTTAGGTTCCTCAGGAGCTGTGCCATTGCAAGATTTCAACGGCGAGAACTCAGCTCCACATAGTCCCAAGTTGTTTTCAAACGAAAAACCTTCATTTAATCTCTTCAGTACTGTCAAATCGGTACAACAGAGAAAGAAATATAAACCAAAATGAGAAACACTTCACAAAATACGCAAAGTTAGTTTCAAAGATCATATAGTGAATCAGTTTTCTAACCAGGAGGTACATTGCCAGTGAGGGAGTTGTTGCGGATGTCGAGAACTCGAAGCAGAGGAGGGCTAGCTAACTTGCCTGGTACAGAACCAAACAAATGATTGTAGCTCAAATCTAGCCGCTCTAGAGCACTTAAATCTCCTAAACTCGCAGGTATAGCTCCAGTGAGTTTGTTAGATTGAAGAGCAAGAACACTCAGCTTCCTCAGTGAACTAAGCTCCCTAGGAATGCTTCCAGTCAAATTGTTGTAACAGAGCTGCAAAACTACACAACAACATAGACCAAAAAAGGAATGAAGCTTAGCTTTGACTTACATTAACTTAGAACTAATTCTAGATTTAGAAACCTGGTCCTGCTAATTAAAGCTCAAATATAAAGCCTTTTGAAAGTAAGTGAATCAATTATCTAAATAAACAAAATTAATCAAGAGAAGTACAAGTTATCTTCAATTCAAGTCCATATTTTGGGACCAGTAAGCCATTTATGGTTCCAATTAAAAGTTTGAATCTTAAAAAGTTCTTGACTATTCTTCCTTACAGGAAAATTACAAAAAGAAAAATCCTAACAAAAAGACATGAAAAGGACGTTTTAAAGACAGATCATTAAAGCATTAAATTCCAAAATCATCTAATTCAAATAATTTCAACTACCAGAGATAGTAATGAAGTAACTAAAACCCCTAAGACAAGGAGCTCAGATTTCTAGGTTTCAAATCTCCACAGAACATTGATTAATCTTGGGACAAGAATTTTGCAGAAACCAAAGATCTAACAATGCTAAATTTAGGTTTTAAGTTTAATCAATGATTAAGATTAAAATTAAAGTAAAAAAGAACTAACCTTGCAAGCCTTGCATCTTCCCAATGTTTGAAGGAATCTCACCGGAGAGATTATTAACATTGAGATAAAGATCCGTAAGTTCCGACAAGTTACCAAGTTCTCTAGGAATATCTCCAACAAGAGCATTGTAGTGCAAGAACAAACCCGTCAAATGTTTAAGCTTTCCAATGTTCGGAGAGATTTTACCAGATAAGCCTTTCCCTTGTAGAGATATGTTAGAAACTCGTCCTTTCCAGTCACAACCAACACCTTCAAAGTCTTTACACAGATCTCCATTAACACTCCATGAAGCTAAGTGTTTGTCTTCTGGGTCAAGCTCTGTTTTAACCTCCATCAATGTCGCTAACTCGTCGGTGATTTCTGCCATGACTTGGTTGCTGAAGTGAAGGAAGAGAAGTGGAAGAAGAAGAAGATGAAGCAGCATTTGTGTCGCCGTCATTTTATTTCTAGGGTTTGGTTTTGAGCTTGAAGATAGCAGCTTCAGAAAGCTAAAGGAGATGTGAAGAAAGAATTAAAGGTTCAGTTTTTCAAGAAGAGGAGAGAGAAGATAAAGACACAGAGATGTCGCATGCTTTTGTTCCATTCAGACAAAAGAAAAAAAAAAGTGTTTGTGTTTTGGAGATACCAGAGATGGTTTAAATCTGATCGTTCGATGTTTTTGTGTTTGATATGAATCGTTGGATCTCTTGGGATGTTTTTAGTTATGGTGAGTTGGTTTTTATGTTATCTTATCTCGTTGATGTTGGTCCACTCTGACTAGAGCAATGCATGTTCTCTTTTTTTTTCTCCTTAGTTTATATATATTTCAAATTCTATTTCTTACAACATTTGTAATAGAATTTTCAAAATTTATTATGAAGAATTTGTTGTACTTGTACATACGAATTTTCTACAGTAAGTCTATAAATTGTATTATGATCCAACTTTTGATATCTTTTGTAATCGTAAATAATTTAGCTAAAAATGGTAAACAAGAAAAATGAAGGTCAAAACAAAAAGATCCCACATAGATTTTGGGAAAGTGGAAAAGCTCTTCTAAATAAGGCAATCATTCAATTATGCTGCGATGAAGCTAGGAGGAATATGACCTAATGACCATTATATTTTGGACACACTAAAATGTTCTAATTTGCCCCAATAGCCGTTGTTTTAATTGGTTAGGCTACTTATTTTTGAATACTAATAATCACAGCTAGATTTTATATTTAACCAAATATAGTCATATAATCCTAAATGTAGTTAAAGACAATCCTAAATTATATTTTAACCAACACACAATCGCAAATATAGTCGTGTAATCCTTAATGCAGATATAAAAAATCAATTTAACTTAAGATGCTAATAACATATTTATAAAAAAAATATAACAAGTCTGAATCTTATATACACAAAAAGAGATGTGTCGATGGAGTTGGGAGACAATTTGTAAATTGAAAGCACAAGCAATGCAATGCAATCTATTAATCTAATAAGTGACTGGGCGACGAATTCGGAATGGAAATCATGTTCTCTAAATTGGGCTTTAAACAATATTGCGTGAAGCAAGAATAATAAATTTGGGCTTTAGAAAATTGCTAAAAGGCCCATTATCAAATACCCAAAAAAAAACTAGTTTCTGTGTCGGAATTGTATTGAGCTACCGTCTACCGATCATGGCATACCGCATACTTATCTTAAATTATTAAAATTGCCTGTCATTATTCAGTCATGACTAAAATATATAAAAGAGAGCAGAGATTCATCGTAGTAAAAAAAAATAACGACCCAAAAATTATTTTACATGCTTTATGTGACTTTCTCATTCCTTAATGATTACACATAAATCCCTGAATTCATTTTATCTCTTATGCTATCATGAAGTCATGAACTATAGAGACGGTTAACGAATTTGCATTCTACCATATTACTGAAGTGATGCAACATGCACGCACTTTAAATATAAATTTGCATGCAGAGAAACTATAAAAGGAAAATTGGCTTGAATTACTTAACATGAATGAAACTAAAAATATTAACGAGGTTCGATTATTTTGATTTTCACACTAAATTTCAAACTATATATTAAATTGAAGTCATTGAAGGTTATATATATGTGAAGTTGTTTTGAATCTTAACGCTTAAATAGTCATTTCGGATTGTGATCCCACTAAAAACACTCATTCAGGATTATGAGATTATCTAATAGTACTACAATTCTTCGTGAGCAAAAGAGAAGATCCTAAAAATAATGTTTGCGTTTTCACTTTTCACTCGTTTTCACCGAAGCTGTAATAATCACTCGACACTCATGTGGGTCACGACTCGGTCACCTTAAATTATTGATCCCAACATTTACGACATAAGTTCAGAATAAATAGCAACGACATAAAAATTCATTCTCGACTCTTGGGTTTGGGTAAAACAATATCAATAGAAAATACAAACTTCATCATCGCATCCACGATTCTAACTTAGATAACAAGAATCGCATCCCAATTAACTGTGGTGAAAAACGAGATTCCTGTTCACTGTCACTTAAAATACAGGTCACTAATCATCGAACTGAAAATAAACAATCATGCATGTTTGTGAAAACGTGAAAAAATTTCCACTGTCAAGAAAGTCATCGCACCTTACAAAATAATTAAATTCACCACTAAAGTCTACAAAAGAACATTATGAAACGAATTAAATGCAACACGACCAAAACTAACGATGGGCCTCACCATTCACCGGAGCGTACACTTCACACGCGGTCTAGGGAGTTAAAAAAAGTCCCGCAAAATTCACGCGACGTCTGTCTCTTTCACACTCAGATGACGTGTCATTTAAAACAAGGAGTCAACACTGCCAGGTCAGCGTATAAATCCACATATATGCCAGGTGTTGCCTGTCTGGCGTCAGTGGTTGTCCTTCAGTGTCACCGTAACGTCAGTGTAACAAGTGAGACCCACCAATAGCCAAAAAATAAACTTTTAGTGGCCCATTTTAGCAGAGAGCTTTCAATCTCAGCTGTACGATTCTGCTTGCTGACTAGTATATAATTAAATTTTATTTGGATTTTGTTTTGTAATATTTTTACAAAACAACATTTTCGTTTTTTTTATAAGTGTTTTGTAAAAATATTTAAAAAGTGTTCACATCAATATATACATTGACAAGAGAGCCGCGCAATTCGCTCCGCGATTGAGACGGGCCCATCCTCCTTATCCTTCCCAGGTTTTGTTTTGTTTACTTCTCATTTTTTTTCTCTTTGTTTTTGGATAATTATAAAATGTATCTAAAATCTAAATTTAGTTTTCGATAACTGGTTTAGTGGAACTATGCTGACGAGGACAAACGAACAGCTATTATCCGATATTTTATCTTTTTATCGTTTTTTTTTGGGAATGATACTTTGTATGGTGAAGAGTAAAATATAAAACGAAATTCTAAATATTCTCATTGGAACCTTCAAATGCGAATTATGGGAAATAGTTTTTATGGGATACACACCAGCACCTCGTATACACCATCACTGCTCATGTGTCCCTATTTTATTCACCTCTTTTCTCTTTTCAATAGTCACATTAGAAATTTCAAAAAAAAATCGAAATTTTAACACTTTCTTTGATGATTGGAATTGATGATTGGAATTGATGATGTAGAATCGTGGTTAGGTATAGCTAATTGATCCTACATTTTCCCCTACGTACCATAGTGTAACTATTGAGATTTGATAAAACAATCAAATTCCAAGCTTGATTTATTACTCTAAAATAGGGTGCTTCTGCTATTTGGGTTCAGGATTTTCAGGTTAACAATGATTAGTGAGTTTATTTTTTCCTCTTAATGGCAATGATTATGGGTTAATGGAGACTATATCATCGAGTATAATTTAAGTGATAAGGTTAACTTAACCGGTTGGTTTTGGCTTAGCATAGAAACATCTACGTTATTTTTTTTTTTACGTGTGTATACCAATAATCGTTTCAAAATATATAGAAATGAATTAACTAATTTCATATGTTACGAGTTAGGTGTAGATTACACAACTAAATATGTAAAAATAAAAATAAAAAATACAAGACACAACTATATATATATAATTCAGCAATATCTCTACTTTTACACAACTGGTTAGATATCTTAACAAGAGTATTTTTCAGATTCTTGTTTTGATTTTTCTTAGATTGAGCATTTCAAAATTCAGGCACACTAATTTAGAAAGAATGTATTTAACATACACACTGACACACATATTCTATCTCTATTGTATGTACATTTTTTTAAGGCATTCAAATATTTTATACAGATATAAGGTTTTTGACCACAAAAATAACTAAAAATAGAACACAAAACTTAGTGTGCTAACGTAAATATGTATTAGGTAATTAAGGTCTACTAACGATGGATGGTATTTGGTATTTGCTATATTCACATGACAGCTAGATAAAAAAATAAAACCTTATTTGTGTATATGAAAAAATAGTAATCTTGAAAACATAAAACATCTTTTTGGGTATACAAACAAACCACCAATTCTAAGTGATTACAGTTTAGTGTCTCTGCTAGTTCACGACGATATTCTTATATTTCATTAGTCATTACTATCCTCTCAACTCTCAAGTGGCTCAAAAACGACAAAGAACAAATACACAACTTTCTTTTTCTCTGCAATAATAATAATAAAAGATTTAGAAGAAGAGTGTTTTCAAAACTCGTGGTGGTCCCTAATTATTAAAAAAAAAAGAACCAAAGAACGAAATAATTCTGAAAAGTGAGGTCCATACCCAGGAAAAAGAAACAGTTGAGAAAGATATTTCATATTTACCCTAGCAACAACGAATAAGATTTCCCGCGCAATGGGGAACCAAAAAAAAAACGAGGGTTTGATGACGTCAGATTGAAAACAATCGGACGGCTATTAACGACGCCGCTTGTGTTCTTGTAGTGGGTCCTACTTGTCCACCTCACTTTTAAGTCATCACCCATCTGTCCTCCATAACCCCAAAAAATCCAATTCTCTATGCACTAACCATTTACAACTAAATGAGTATCAGAGTATATTACAAATTCACTGGTCACATTATGTAGTTCTTTGGCCAATCTTCATTTTTTTTGGTGAATGGTAATATATTATGAATACCATTCATAAGTTTAACCTGTTTGTTGTAAAGGTTGAGTAACAGTTCAAAACTTCAATATAATCCTTTTCAGTGAACAACAAAACTCTATAGTTTAACTATTCTGAAATGAAAAATGTTTATTTTTAAAAAAGCTCTATTTTGGGATTAATGAACCAAAACAAAATTATATAATTTCATATTTAAAACAAATGTAGTACGAATTAAATAATCCTATATATACACCAACTTCACACTCCATGACTCTTCAGACAAGTCGGTCCACTAATTCAAATTTTCTCCATTCTCTCGTTCCAATTATTATTTACTTTTTTCACCCAATAAAAAAAAAACCATGCATTCACTTCCGGTGAATCTCGTCCTCACCGTACTTACGGTGTTCCTAACATCACCGGCGCAAGTTATCGGATACCGTCCATATCCACCAAAAACCAACGGCTCCGATCAAATCTTCGACGCTTCAAAAAAATTCGAAGGCTCATCGAATCTCGTCCGCCTCCGTTACCACATGGGTCCAGTCTTAACCAACAACATCACCGTTCACCCAATCTGGTACGGCACGTGGCAAAAATCCCAGAAGAAAATCATCCGTGAGTTCATTAACTCAATCTCAGCCGTTGGATCTAAACACCCTTCAGTCTCCGGTTGGTGGAAAACCGTACAGCTTTACACTGACCAAACTGGATCTAACATTACCGGTACGGTTCGTCTCGGTGAAGAGAAAAACGACCGGTTTTATTCTCATGGTAAATCACTTACCCGGTTATCGATTCAATCCGTGATAAAATCCGCCGTCACTTCTAGGTCTCGCCCGTTGCCGGTTAATCCCAAAAGCGGTTTATATCTTCTCCTCACCGCCGATGATGTCTACGTGCAAGATTTTTGCGGCCAGGTTTGTGGATTTCACTATTTCACGTTTCCGTCGATTGTTGGATTCACGTTACCGTACGCTTGGGTTGGAAACTCGGCGAAGCTTTGTCCCGGAGTTTGTGCTTATCCGTTCGCCGTACCGGCGTTTATACCGGGATTAAAACCGGTTAAATCGCCTAACGGAGATGTTGGAGTAGATGGGATGATAAGTGTGATAGCTCACGAGATTGCTGAGCTGGCGACGAATCCGTTGGTTAATGCTTGGTACGCAGGACCCGACCCGGTAGCTCCGGTTGAGATAGCGGATCTTTGTGAGGGTATTTATGGAACAGGAGGTGGTGGTTCGTACACAGGACAGATGTTGAACGATCATAGTGGTGCCACGTATAATGTTAATGGGATCCGACGGCGGTATTTGATCCAGTGGTTATGGAGCCACGTTGTTAGTTACTGTACCGGACCCAATGCGCTTGATTAGTGAATGAATGGTATGGTTTGTGTTTAAATTTGGGAAGGGTAATTTTGTCTTTTGGAATTTGAGCTCGACATTGTGGAATTATTATGATCAAGAATGGGTTTGTTGTGTCGATGCATAATTAAAATTAGTTAATGATAGTTATGAGGAAAGTCACGTATGTTGCTTATCTTTCTTCTTCTTGTTAAAACAAAGCCAATCTTAATGCATAATATATCTTGGTTGTCAAAGAGTATTGATCGTATTATTTAATTAGACTGAATTTTGCACACGAGTTATCTTAATAAAAGACAAAATTTATCCTTTAATTGTCTTTCGTTAATCATTTCAAAATTCAGCTTTTGCCTAATGATTGCAAATTTGCAATTATAAACATTGATTTGATGCCAATTATTGAATTTGAATAGAGTTTTCAAAATGTTTTTGATAAAGACAGTAAGTTAATTTGTACCCTAAGACTTTTTGTTTTTATATAAATTTTTGTGGTCGTAGATCTTCCTGCAAAAAGAACCTCTTGTGGAGTCCAATTATTTTTCATAATGTGATAGTAAACAGAATATTTCACTGTCCATAAAAATAATATATTTCTTTAGAAGTTGACATTTTAATATTTGTTATTAAGCAGTTATATTTTAAATAAAAATAGACAGTTAAATTACTTATTACCTGGTGCACAAAAAAAAAAATTACTTATTACCTATGTATGTTTATAAGGAGGATAAATCATATAGTTATCTGTAATTAAGTGGATAAGTTGATATCTTAAGTGTTGTTGAGGTTCAATTTTACCCTTAGTACGAACTTGTTGGGAGATATTTTCTCAAGATATCAAGTAGGAAAACGAATTCAGAAGACAACAGGATAAATCATGAAGTGTAAGGAGATATTTTTTGAGGAGTGAGGAGAGTAGGTGAAAGATCCAAACCTAACATAATTGTCCTTTTAATGTTCTTCTTTGGAATTTTTTTTTTCCTTAGACAATCAATCATAACTTATTTACCCTGATTTGAGGCAATCTTGTTTACTTTTCTTTTTACTGAGGTAATCATGTTATAGAGGGGTCATTTTCTTTAAACATTTAAATGGTACAAAGAAAAATCCTTTACAATGTACAGAGTAGAGCACTATATGAAATTCTTACCAATAAATAAACTTTTACCAGAGTCAGACAAGTTGTCTGAAACAATGACCATTCTTAGTCTAAACTCAAAGAAATAAACTTTTACCAGAGTCAGACAAGTTGTCTGAAACAACTACCATTCTCAGTCTGAACTCAAAGAAAATTTTAAGGGTAATGTATGAAAATGGAGAAAAGAAGGGAAAAAGTTTTTTTAAAAACTGAAAGAGAAATACAAAATGTAAAAGAAAATCGTGAAACAGTTTTTTCATCATGATCCAAAGAATTGTATTAATTTATTTGTTTGATACGTGTGTTGTTGTAGACTTGAAGTAATGTGTTTTTGAGTACATGAAATCACGAATGCATACGCGTGTAATGTAGTCAACATGTTGTTTATTGCATTTCAACGCCGTTACTCTTATTTGACATATACATTGATGGTGTTTGAACAACGACGCTACGTTCGTTACATTGAATCTACTTCATAGCAAAATTGAATTCTTCTAATTCAAAAAGAATTTCAAACGAAAACTAGAATAAAAATCAAGCCGTAATACAAAGGGTCAATCAAAGGGAGTGTAGTGTAGTGTAGTGTAGCTGGATGTCAATTTAAGTTAGAGAGAAGAAGAAGTTTAGAAGTCTACAACTAAAAGTCCGCAAACTTAGACGAGACTTTGAAAAGAAGCTACGGATACATAGTTAATATAAACAAAACAAAAGAAACTTTTTATAGAAAAAGATGAGAAGAGAATCAACATCATGATAATCAACATCATGAGAATGATAACAAATGAGCAAATCAATAGCACGGTGTCTTGTTAGTGGGAGCGAGGGACTTAGCGGCGCCTCCTACAAGGGCCCCAACACTTGACTTTCACCTCCTAATTTCGGTGACTCATTATAGTCTTGTGTTTATCTATATTAGTTATTTCCCCTAAAAGTTGTTTACTTTTAGAGATGAAAAAGACCTGGACTCGCTCATTTGGTCATGTGTTCTTTAGTCCGCGCACTCGTATAACATACTCTTGTACCAAATAAAAATGAAAATGGACTGGTTTTGACATTAAACCAGTCTTGTACCAGGACTAGCAGATTCATTTTAGTACTAAATAGACCAAATCTGCCCTTAATATACAAATGCATATAAAAACCGGCACGTCCCTAACAAGGATGGGCCAGGTCAGCCCATGAGCTTTTTTCTCTGGTGTTCATGACAACAAGACATTACTACATACATGCCTTGACTCTTCATTTTTGTTTAGGATAAAATGAAAATGGCACTTGAATAACTTCAAACTGATTTTTACTTTTACATAACCAGCTCTCTCTGCATATACAATGACTAAGGTCCGACCATTACACAAACTCCGCTTGCAACACACTAATTTAACATCAATCACGAGAAAGCTCAAATATCCATGGTTGTATAGTATCACTCTTGACCCTTCATTTTCTCATTCTGTATGTACTTCAGAACTCCATATGCAGTTGTCCCAGCTACGAATAACACAACCGATGGAGTGAACACTGGATACACATACTTCACAAACAACTTATCCAACTCTTCTGGGAGGAATCCTGCAGAAGCCAACACAAACACACAAAGGAGATTTCAATAACTGTTTATCCTCTCAACACATCTATTGAATTGAATTGGAGATTTCAATAACTGTATATTCAAAGACTACTAAGAAGAGGCAATGAGAAGTATCCTCTTCTGATCATTCATTATCTCTCTAGCTAAATCACAGATTTAAGCAATTTGATCCATATCACTAACGACTGTTAACAAACCAAACCAAGTTTTATGCAAATGCCCAGATTCAATACCTGAAGCAGCGAGAATAATGCCTTCGATGAGGATGACGATACCAAGCCCAAGCCAAGTAAGAAGAAACGCGTTTTCGTTTTGTCTCTGCTCCTCTGCCTTGGCCGCTCCTTCTTCGCTCATGAACACAGGTTTCTCCACAGGAGCACGCCGATTCACCTCTCTCTTACCTTTCCCTTTCTTGTTTCCCGATGTAGCCGCACTCAATTTCTTAGCCGGCGAAGAAGAAGACGCCGGTGAACCGAATCCTACGCCGGAAGAGCTTGAATTCTTTGAACGAGATGGATCCTCTGTTGTATCGGATTCGATTTGGGAATTTTGACATTTGATTGCGAATCTAGGGTTTCTGGTAGTGAAGAAGAGATGATAGGGTCTCGTGGAGAAGGAACACGGAGAGTGGATTTGTAGCGCCATTTTTAGTTGATGCCATTATCCAGTCATGGATTATTATATTTCACTCGAAAACGACATCGCATTACTCAAACCCAAACTACTTGCCGTTTCTCAATAAACTATTATAAAGAGCATTTTGTGTTAAAAGTATTGTTTGTTCCGTTGTTCTCCTATAGTCTAAGCTCGTTTAAAAGATACGTGGTTGCAGGAACTATGCCTTCACCATGAACACTAATGATCTCTTTCCCTGCTAGATCGGTAAGTAGCTCAGCTGGATCTTTGGCTCCTCCATGTTTGAAGAACTTCTCTCTCAGCAATGTTCCTGTGTTCAACGAAAGCGGATCTTCTTCACATATTGATTGCCATATCGTCGATGCAAAGCATTTAGCGTATAAGTAGCTATAGTACCCTGCACATACACAACAGAGTTCAAGATACATCTGCAGAGAAACGCTTGTATGCATTTATATATGTAGACTGATATATACCTGCTCCATAGTTAAGTAGGTGACTGAATCGGATATACCAATGTGTTCCTTCAACATGGTTCCAGCTAGTGTGCTGCCGTTTCAGTTCAGCCACGAGGTGACTCACATCTCTTGCTGTCTCTGGTTGTTCCCCGAACAACATTTGGTCGATCAGCGCATAAAAGACCTACCAAAAACCAAATAGAAACCGAAGTTCAAGTTGATCTCTCTAACACAGTTGTTTTTACTGCATTGAATCTATTTGAGAGGTGAATCAATTAATCAGACCTGGCGTTGCATTTCCGTTGCTGCAAACATGTTCCTCGCACCTTGTAACGAATTAACCAACTTCTCGGGTATTGTCTCACCGGTCGAGTAATGACGGGCAAATCTCTTCAGGAGGCGATAGTCCCATGCATAGTACCTGAGGGACGCATGGTCACATTCATTATGTACCAATCGAAGATTTTGCAACTCAAAATTGAAAGCGTATTGAAACAAGAGTTACAACGTTGGGAATTATACTCACTCAAATAGATTTGAAGGCATTTCTGCCAAGTCAAGAGCCACCCGGGTACCAGAAAAATGTTGGTAATCCTGCAAAATCCAGAAAACATAGCAATCAGCAAAGTAAGAGAGAAATTTGAGAGGGGGACTGTACTTAGCTTCTTCACTTCTTGAATTGATAAATTTGTACAATACCGTTCGTGAGAGCAGAGAGTGAAGAGCATGTCCGAATTCGTGGAACAAAACTTCAACTTCAGAGTGATTAAGCTTCACAATTGACGAATCACAAGCTCGCGAAAAATTGCAAACAAGAGCTATAACCTACAATAAGATTAGATCAACAGGCGGAGTGTAAGAAAATGATATTTTTTTAATCCAACTAGGCAGTTTTCATATATGAAGGAAAATAAATGAAATTTGAACCAGCATACAGGAAGTTGGTATTCTGTCTCAGAAATCTTGCGTCCTCCTCTGATTGCAAAGCTAGCACACCCAGGGTACTTGCCTTTTCTTGAGTATAAGTCAAGGTAAAGATACCCGAGATCACCCTGCAAGAGACAGTCGCATGATTTGTGAGAACAAGGGAACAAAGATGCTACGAAAAAATTGGCCATCTAGGAATGAACTATTATTGTGTTTATATCTACAAGACTTATGCAAGGATTATCTTAGTTTTGTGAACAACATACCTCGTCCGGGTGATGAAGAGACAGTTTAACCACATTTGGGTGCCAAGATTCACCTGGCGCGAGAGGAATAGTATGAAATGTTGCACCAAATAATGATTCAACAAGCACTTTTAGGCCTTCAATACACTGTGGCAGAGGAAAATATGATGCTACAACCTGTACAAGAATATTCCAACAGAGCATGACAAGAGAAGTCTTAGCAACAGAAGTAAAAAGAACCAAAAAGCTCCCATAAGTATACAAAATGAAGATAGAGAAGCCGAAGTGCTTTTGCAGCACAACAATAGAAAAATAAATAACAAAAGCAACTTACAGCAGTGTCCACATCATTGATGGAGGATTTCATCATTGAAGTGTAGTAAGTTTCATCCCATGGCTCTAACTCTGCAGATGGATTACCACATTTCTCTCTTTTAAAGTCTCTAATGGCTATGAATTCCTACAGAGATGGAAACTGGTTATTAGAGCCTTAATTTTCAAACACAGCCACAAAGAGAACATCATAGAAAGTTCAGCTTTTATGAAAATAGTGTGAAGGTCAGCTTACTTCGTCCGCCTTCGGTTTGACTGTCTTGCTCAGTTCTTGTAGGAAGGATGTCACAACCTTTGGGGATTTTGCTAGGTTTGGCTCGACCATAATGTCAGCATAAGAATTACACCCCATCATCTGAGAGCAACAATAGAAAGCTATTACAATAAGTAAGAGAAATCTTTTAAGACAGGCAATATACTACAGAGTATCATAAATGAATATGTACAAACCTGGGAAAGCTCATGGCGTGCAGCAATAAGCTTCTCAAGAACTCCGTGATTTGCATGAGGAACAGAGTTCCCTTGGATGTATACCATTTTTCTAACCTGAAAATAGAGATATTCAATTACATTAGTCAGCAGAAAATGGATTTAGGTGTACAATCTATGCAACTTCAAAGCACATTTCCCTGTTTTTGAAACACCACCACTCTAGGGTACTTGTTTATAAAACGCTTGTAAGTTACCAATGAAAAACTGTTTATTCTCCCACCTCTATCCCTGAGGTTCGGGTGTCAGAAAAAGGAAATAGAAAAATAGGTCAAGTAGGCACCTCTTCGTCTGATGTCCATTGCAAAATGGAAGAAACGGTTCGTGGATCAGTATTTATTCGAAACCCTTTCTGTTTCGACTTATGCGCTGATCTTGTAGACCCTCTTGAGCCCCCTGAAGTGGATCGGTAGGTAGGGTTGAGAAGATGATGCAGATGTCGAGGGATGCGTGATCCTGGAAATATATCAACATGTCCTGGATCATCAGCAATATTTTCGCTGAACCTGAATATAGATCATAAGGAAGTTAGCACTCACAACACAAAGCCCCGTTATAATATCAGACTTTTAATAGAATCAATCGTGTGTATTCATGGGTACTCACTCCCTGCATAACTGAAATATGTTGGTTGTTAAGTTATTCACTTTATCTAGCTTCTCTGCAAAGAATAAAAGAAACTAATAAAAAAATCATTCAACTTAAGATACATCAGCCTCGTCAAAAGGGTACAGAAATAACAATGGTAAATAACAAACCAGGGTCTAGATGAATGCCACCCCGTTCAAAGTCCATTCGAAGGTGATGTGCGGTCCTACTTGCTTCTTTGGTAAGCAAGTTAGAATCTTGCTCTGCTTTTTTCACCGCAGCATACAAAGTATGGTTCGTGTTAAGATGCTGAACATAAACAACCCAGAAAAAGTTAAGAAATTGCCAAGAATAAACATAGACTCAACTCTGTCTACGATACTGATACGAATGAGAGTCTAGATAGGTATTTTATAAGATGCTATGTTTACAGATCTTTTCGTACAGCTGCATATTCATGTCTAAACAATAAAAAAAAAAATTCAAAGATGAAGGAATTCCCATACAAGTCGTCATTATAGACATTCCATGATAAGAGAGAAAAATCAAAGCTGAGCAAATTGTTGGTCACCTCACATGTAGATAATCATTCATTTCAATTGCTGCTTTATTCGCTTCCTCAACAAATTCCCTATCATATTTATAGAGCAAAGTACACAAATTTAAATAAAATTACAACAGAACATAATAAACCAAGTATTGAAAGCTCAGAACTAGAAAAAGAAAAGAGACCTGTCAGGATGAGTTTGTCTACAGAGTTCAGCAGAGTCAACAACACAACAAACCTACAAAAATTCGCATTCAGAAAAACATCACTACAAGCACGAATAAGAGCTAGTATAACAAGAACACTAATAGAGTTATAGTAACATAAATGCAGCAAGAACTTACAGTGTCTGAAATCTCATCCATGGCTTTAATAATCTCTGGAGACGAAGGCATTCCTGATATGTAGCTCACCAACTCACCAGACCTAAGAAAATGGTTCCAAAATCATTTCTTCAATTAACCAAATTACATCACAACACTACACAACACAGTAGCACTAAGTCTAAAAACCACATCATAATTCATGAAAATGACTAAGCTAATAACAGTTCTACCAACCCATCAACTTCAATGGCTACTTTGACAAAGCACACATAGACTAATTCTATAAAAATCATACCTTTCAATGGCATCAGCAACGAATCTCTGAAACCCTTTAGCTGTTTTTAGATGATCGAAGCCATAGAGACCGGTGGCGTCTCCAGCTCCTCCATTCCGGAAATTTCGGACTAACCATCGGGTCGAATTGATATGCGGCTGCAGTCGCCGCGTCAGCTTCCACATTGCTCTGCTTCTTCTTGCGGCTTGTGACAGAGGACCTCTGAGTTTAACTTAAAAATGCTCAGGGTTTAGTAGGGGATAGAGCGATGCGCTGCCGTTTTTAAATATAACAAACGGCATGGCGTTTGAAACGAGAACTTAATAACAGTAGAATAGCTAATGTGTCTTCTTTAACAGTAAAACTCAAAACACTTATTAGAGATCCGACGAAGAAGATTGAGATTGTTGATTTTCAAGTCCAAACATTTCCACGAATTTTGTGTAACACCAACATGAAGATCGTTCTACATTTGGGTCTTAACCCAAAATCGAAGATTCACACAATTTTTGGGATTTGTTTTGGTTTGCTACTCCGTGAAAATCCCAAACGGATATTGCTTACAAGGGGTTCGACAGAATTCCTCAGTGCTCATAATTGGTTTTTTTTTTGTATCAACCCTTTTCACGTGGCTCTCACGTGAGAAAAGCCAGCTCACTGTTGCTGTTGTTTTCTACATTCTGACAAATTTCTCTCCGAAGCAAAGGAAACCTTGGAGAGCAAGAAAACGCAAGAATCTTGAGAGTCGTTACTATGATGAAGCCATCTTTCCTGGAAGATGTTGAGGTCATAAAACTCATCACGAAATCTAGAGAAGAATTCGTTAAAGGAAATCACTGCAAGGCCTTGGAGATACTTGAAGATTTGATTTTTGACCACAAGAAAGACAAGGACTCATGGTTTCTTCATATCAAACAAGGTACAATGTTCGTGAAACTAGAGGACATAACAGAGAATCCAGACGTGGGTTTCGCATACTTGGTGGCTTCTGTACAATGCTATTCTCAAGATGTGATATTATCACGACTTTGTGCAATGGGATTCTACAATTTGGCCAAACAGCTTGGGTCAGTATCGTATTACAAGCAATGCGTGAAGAAATCAAAACAAGATTTATCAGTTACTTACCCAGAAAACACGAGTCCTGTTGCTCGATCAATGTTGCAAGAGCTAAAAAAAGATATGAACAAAGAATTCAATACTTTAATCAGAGATGCAGAGCGCATGATCGCTGGAGCCAAGACTTCCCCTTTAAGCTCTGAGTCTAAAGTTTGGGAGCCAAAGAAAAGTTCAGACCTTGTTGACGACGAGATTCAAGAATTGAGGTCTTATTGGATGGGATTGGATATTAAGATCAAAAGAGACTTTATGAAAGTAAGCATTGCAAAGCTTAAAAGTTTTGTCGAGGGAGTACATAACAGAGAGGGACGAGATGTTTTTGAGAAAGTTCTCACTTCTGCTAAGGCAGATAGAAAATGGACGTTTTGGATGTGTAGAAGTAAATGTTTGAAGAAGCTTTCTAGTGCTGAAGAATGTAAGAATCATTTTGAACAACAACATGATGCAGATTTTAAAAATGCTTCGAAAAAGGATATGGTCCAGAGGATAGGAAAGGACTGGGCTCGTAAGATATCGGTTGGAGCTTGGGAACCAGTGGATACAGTAGCTGCCGTTGAAATGATCAAGAATCGGCTCGCAGATGTGAAAGCGTTTGCACCTAAGAATGGATGGTCCGAAGAGTGGCCTTTAGCTGCAGATGAAGATCGCAGTAAGTTACTCAAGGAAATCAAATTGCTCCTTGTGTCACTTTGTGACCATAAAATTCTTCCTTCTAGCATTCGAGAGTGGCTGATGCGTTTTCCGGTTCAACATCTTGCAAAACTTGATGTTTCCGAACAGAGTCTTATTGATTCTCACCTAGTGGGAACACCTCAGAGTATCTGTTTTCTTGAAAGTCATGAACTCAATCAAATCCTAGACTTTCTAAAAACCATCAAGTGTAAAAGGAATGATGGTACAGATCTGGTTTGCAGAGCAGTGAACAGTTTCTTGGATCATACTCGAGTCAAAGAAAAGATCGACTTTGACCCTCAGTTTTCATTTCTGCTTCTGGATAAAAGACTGCTAAAATGCAAAGATGTTCCATTCGATGATGAAGGGACAATCAATGTTTTTGATCCCAATGCTCACTACGCCAAGGCACCAGCTCAGGGAGATGATATCATATCCTGGTTAACTGACTACAATTCAGTAGATACGATCTTTCCCAGACCTATCAGGGAACACAATTTTGGTATCTGGGTGGCTGTTCTGAAAGCTGTTCAGTTCACATTTTCGTTTTTGGGAAAAAAATATGCAAAGAAATATCTGGTCTTAGATTATGATGCAGCTCTTACTGTCGTTGAGAACTTGTGTATGAGTGAAGATGAAAGGAGAAAGAATCTTCTGGAAGATCAGTGGAATAAATATGCATCTCTTCTATGCGATAGCTGTGAAGAGAGAGTCTCCGAAAATTCCATCACTGCAAATTTTTTCTTGTGGGCAGTACGAGATGTTCTCCAAGGAGCATCGCATCCGACATTTGATTTCCTCGATTCAGAAGATTGCATGAATCTTATACGTCAGCGTAAAAGTCTCGGCGATGATATAGCGTTGAAGTCCATACACCACCTGAAATCAGTGGTCACCCACAAGGTTTGTTTGATGTTAATATTCATTACAACATAATAACATAGAATAGCCCATCTAAAAATATCTATATGACTCGCAGGTTCTACTAATCGATTCTAAGATTTTGCTGATTGATAATTCAAGGATTACTTTGCTAACCAACCTCACCAGGCTTTCTGCTTTTGACAACCGCACTTATATCCTTCGACTGCTGAAACCTTTCTTACTGGTTGGTCTGAAACTTCGGTTATATATAGAGAGCTTTTGTTTACCATCTGATTTGGCCTTTGAATTGTTTCTTATATGTTAGTATGTATCTTATTATCTAGAATGAAATTGTGAATATGGAATCCAACGCCAAGTCAGATATAGCAGCAGCTTATCTTTTACTCGAGGAGGAGAAGAAGTCACGGTCAAAGAAGAAAAAAAACAATAAGGTCTTTCAACTTCTAAATTCTCTATTTGCTTCTCTAACTTTTTCGGATAATCGGTTGTAAGAATGAATGGTCTTCATGGCGTAACAGAGGAATTCAACGAGCTTGTCTACTCCCCTTGATAAGACTGTTGAACAGTAAGTACCTCAAGAGTGTTTTTCGCATGTTGATAAATATTTTTGGGTTTTCTCTGAGCAAAACGTGTTCTTACATGTCCAGTGAACCTTCTGTCGATCTTGAACCTGGAGTTACATCTCCATCACTAAAAATTGTGAAAGAAGATTTTATGGAACCAGAAGATACTCGTGCAGGTGAAAGGGGTCGATTGGAAATTTCATCCAACACTGACAATCAAGAGGAAGCTACTAAATTTGACCCTGGTTGTTTAAAATTTTCTCTATTGACGAATAATTCAAATAATTTTGTTTAGAGATGTATAATTCTTAATATTATTCATTCGCTATCTTCAAGATATGCAAAACATGCCTAGAGAAGATTCACTGTCAGAACATATGGAGTCAGCATCTGGAGAAGCTTCAGCCAGATACAATTCAGCTCTTGACATGACGCTGAAGGTGAAGTAGTTACCAACAAATATATGATTAAGTATTTTAATTGTCGTCTTCTGATTCAGCTCATTCTAGATCTCTTTACTTTCTTATTCTCGTTGATAAGTTCACAGAAACATGTGGTATTGCAGGCCCTCCTGAACATTAAGATTCTCAAAGAGTATTTGATGCACAATATGCAACCGTTTCAAGACCACTTGGAAGAACCAGTTCCTTCTGCGCTACAAACTTTATTTACTGCTTTTGTGTCAGAGGACATAAAAATCGAGGGAGTCTACAGTTGCCTCTTAAGCGACTTACTTGTTTCCGTTGAAGAAATGTTTTCCATGGTTTGTGTGGAGAAGGTAACCTTCTAGGCATGGTGTTTTTCTTTTTCTTTCTGTCAATAATCTGCTATTTTAATGACACTCTATCTTTACTCTATTCAGTTGAGTGATGCTGATGCTGCTGAGGTAGTTGTAGCCATCTTTGAGTTTTGGCATTGCTGGAAATATCGAGAAAGAGAGAGTTTGGTAACTCGCCTTTTCACCTTGGAGGAAAATGAAAGAATGAGTTGTATAAAATGCAGAAGTCGGCCAAATTATCCAGAGCAACGTTCTCATGGCATTGTTGTGGCTGCAGATTCAATTAGAGACCTGAAGGTATGTTTCATTTATTTTCCTCCTTATCTTTCCTACAGAAACTAGTGCTTCCCCTTATAAAGTTGTTATGTGTTTATATATATGCAGTGTGCTCTCGGAAATATGAAGTTTGTGGATATCCTTAAGGTGACCCGCATGGAATATAAAATGTTATGTGACACTAGATCAGGAGGATGTGGAAGGACAAATATTGTTCATCATATTATAAGTAGATGCCCGCCAATCTTCACAATCGGTAAGGTTTGAGAAACATGATTGTGATCTTATATATACTCATTTCATTTATAAAGCAGAGTTGGTGTTTTGTGGTTTTGCAACATTAGTGTTAGAATGGGAGAAGAGTGAAACTGAAAAAGAAATATCTGAAACAACAAAGGCTTTGGAGTGGGAGATAGATATCAGCAGGCTGTACGAAGGCTTAGAACCAAACACTAACTACCGGCTTGTGTCAATGGTAGAAAAAGTCTCACAAATGATTGTCCTATTGCTCTTCTGTATTTCTCTTTTACAATGTGTCGGGATATATGGGAATGTGATGTAGGTTGGTTGCAGTGAAGTAGAAGAAGAACACATTTGCATAGCTTATGAAAAGAACCGATGGGTCAATCTCAAGCGTGAGTCTTTAGTAGGAGAGGTAAGATAAAACAGTTGATTTTTTGCCTTCCTTGAGTTGAATTGTGACTTTAGATAGGCCTGACATTGTTGATCTATGTGTTGTGATGCCATAGGATATTGGTAACTGGAAGAGTGTGGTCAGGTTCTGTGGAGAAAAGAAGGTTCGACCAGAGATTCTTTTTTATGAAGCTGCGAGATGGATGGCTTAACAAGTGTATCAATATGGAGAAACCCAGCATTGAAGTATAAAACAATGACACGTTCCAATTCAAAAGAAGTTGTGTCCTCTCTTCTATAATAGGATTTGTTTTAGAAACTACATTTGTTCATCTACACATTATCATGTATGTATATAACAAGCAAACAAGAGCCTTCTGCATAAATGGTTCAGATACCAAATTAGACAACTCTATTCTAGTAACAATTGCGGAATAAGAACAGGAGAAATCACATGGTTGCCTATGTTCCTACTATTGAAATCATTTTCTGTTTGTAAGTATATATTCGTTTTTGAATACAATTTCTTTGAAAATGCTTTCACCATTTTACTTTAGCATAATAAACATATATGTGATATATATCATACAAGTTGGCTTAACTTAAATTAGCTCTAACATTAACATGATACAATAATATATAATAGACACAAGAAATTTATCGCATGCACATGCAAGGAGTAGTAATAATTCATCAATAATAACTTTCTTCACTTTTATTTTTATTATTCGTAAGCTAGTAACGTAGATTCGTAATAAGCGCCAAAGTATTACTAGTCGTCGTTGCAAGTTCCTCAACAACCTTATTTACCTTCTTCTTTGTTTCTTTATTCACTTTCACCTCCTCGAACCCGTCCGTACAAGTCCCTTCGTCGGTCAACGCCGAGCTCACCCACGTCCTAACGTTCGTTATATGCTCAGCCATAGAGCCACCATCTTGTAGATTCTTCATCTCCGTGATCGCTTGCTTGAGCTCAATAATTGTGTCCTTCATCTCCTCGAGACAGTCCTTGAGTATAAGAGCCTCTGGTAACATTTTACCCTTTCGTCCGGCGGTTGATTTCTGAGACATTTTGAGAAGCTTAGAGACAACGGACGTTGCTTCCTTTGCGGATTTCACGTTGAGGTTAAGCGCGGTGGTGCATAGTTTGATCGGGTCGGATTTGATATTCGATGAGTAGGAGGATAAGGACTTGTAGCATTTGTCGGGGTATGTTGTCGAATTGCAAGCCGTTTTCACGAACGTTTTGTGGTTTTGGGAGTAGGATGATGCACTGCCTGATGTTTTCTGGATGTTTGTCGAAGCGAAGAAAACAAAGACGATCGTTAGAGAGTAGAGGACTTGCGACATGTTGATGATGGCAGCTTCCAATATTTTAGGGTGTGAACAAATTTTGCAGGGACGAATTGTGAAACTATGTTGTTTGTTGTGTGTATTATATATATTCAATACACATGCACATTTGTTTTTAAATTGAGTGAAGGAACTGAATAGATAGATCTCTTCTTCTTTTTTTAACGTAAGTATATGGTTTATAATTGTATCGATCTTAGCTTTGTTCAATAAAAAATAATTATATCGATCTAGATGTATGATGTATCAATTTTCTTAATACAACAGAAAGATCGTATTATGTGTATGTGTACGTAACTTGTTTTTTCAAAAATGGTTAAGAGAAATTGTATAATATATCGTGGTCAACTCTCAAGTCTCAACTGTTGGAATTAGATATTCCTAATATGAATGGTTTTCTGTGGTACAACAGTAAAGATGATTCCGTTGTGATTATGTTTTTCTTCTTTTGTTATGGTTTATTAGTGTGTACTCAACAAGGCCACTAATATAAGGTCCGATTATTATAATTATCCGCATTCATTGATAATACTATTTGACTTCACCATTTTGAATCTACTACTACTAGGGTAATGATCTCATTAACTCCTCTGGTTTTCATCTAATTGTTAATTATATAATACATGATGATTTTCCCCAATTGAATTTGCTAGTATAAACTAATTCAGTCAGGTTTATATCATAACCATCTCAAACTATTTGTATATCCGGCGTTGTCCTTTTTTATTAGAAATAATTTGATGTGTTAACTTTACAAGATTTTGTTGTTGATTAAAATTGACCATAACTTAATTATATACTTATGCATATAAAATAATCAATCCGGCTATATATATTCGAATGATTCGGTTGTACATGTTTAAAAAACAACCATGCGTTAACGAACATGTATTTTTAGCAACCATCATCATTCGTGATTGCTTCATTTGTTCGACGAGGCACTTCATTAGTGTGTGAAAGGAGATAATATAAGTTCCGAAATAATGTATAGTGTGAATTGTGAAAAGAGAAAATAAATCTTTAAATGCCTTCAACAAGACTAAAACATTATTACAAGTTTATTCCGCTATTTAAGCCTAAGCAAATGTGAGGTACGTGACACGTGATGTGATGAACATGGATTAGATCTCCTCTTTTGGAGGAATAACTCGTTCCTTATCGATCTTCTAATTTCCCAAATAATTAATTATTTGCTAAGTGGTCTATCATGCATTACAATATTACATATACATGATTTTTGTATAGGTTGGCATTTTACAAATAATTTATTGTTTGAAGCTATATAAGCCATGTTTTCATATAAAGTCTCTTTGATCAATTGAATCGGACTCTGAATTTCAATATCGATCTTTTTCGTATGACAAAATCTAGTAAAAGTTGAATATGCAAACAAATACTCTATATATATATGCACCTTTTTCTGATTTGTTTGGAACTTAAAAGATAAAATTTAAAAGAAATGGACCAATCTATTTATAGACTTATAGTCAATTAGTTTTAAGTCCAAAATTTTTTGAAACTTAACTAAGACATAATTTGTATGATTATGATGAGAATCTACACTTAGTTATGTTTTAAAACGGTTTGGAAGTATTTCTATGCGATACGAACTTCAAAAAACAATAATACTAAGTAAAAAAAAGGATCAAATATATACAAACTCCTAACTATTTGTGGCGGGTGACGCGGGTCCAATGAACATGACCTAGAGTGTTTTCTAATGTTCTTAGTGAATGCGAATCCATTTTATCTATTACTTACAAAATACTATCTACTTGCATCTTTTATTGTGACTCATCTTTAATCATTTGTAACTTATTATGGATGCGTTTACTATTACATTATGGCTAAGTTTTCATTGACATTTCAGTAATACTATTATATACAAATAATGCTATTACAAAGATTCGAACTTGAGTTCAACTAAATAGTAACAAGGAGATTTCAGCTTTCTAGCTGACTGTGTATCATATGATACAATAATAGACCGTCGCAATAATATTCACATAGTAAGCAAAGAACATGTGATAAGTACGGCTTCCACACATAGGAACCCTGGTTATCATAGAAAACGATAATACTAATATTTGGAACAATTGAAATAAACGTACACGGTAATATCAATAAAAGAATAAAATGGATATGTGAGAATTGGGAAGAGGACATTAACATGGGCCACTTGGTGTTCTTGGCTGGAAAACAACATGACCGTGAGTCTCATATAACACCTCTTTTTTTATTAACATTTGTCGTCGTCGAGTATTTGCCTAATTTTATATATATTGCTTCATGTAGGTACCGGCCGACGAATTATATTATTTTTCTATGTGAATTGAATCGTTAAGCTTAAGCATGAGAACTCGTTATTTTCTGATAAGTGGTTATCCCTTTGTTTACGTTTGACTTTTGCATCTACGATTTGCACACCATTTTCAATTAAAAATAAATAAATTGTAATTAACCTTGTAAAACCTCAATATTTCTATCAAACCCCAAATAAGCTTTCACTTTTGGCAAACACAAGTCATTAACACCGCGAAACTTAACCAAAATTTTCATCAACCTTATACCTGATAAACTATTATACTTATATGAATATAGCTTGTAACATTTCTAGTTTCTTCTGTTGCATTTGGATTGAAAGATTGAAATGGTTTGACCCGAGAATCGTTCATCTCTTGTAAACGACATCATGACCAAATTTCACTTTTGTTATGTCTACCACGTTTACAATCTTAACGGTTGTTATGATTGGTAACCCACAACGGTAAAGGCTGCGTACGAATCACAAAGTTGGTAAAGTAAGAGTGAAGACGGTAAACTATACACACATTTTGTTCTCATCGTTTCTCAATATGCAAATATCTCTACCATTTCTTTACGGCTAAGAATTTTTTTACCGCATCATGTCACCATTTGGATTTCGGACCTACATGTTCTCTAAGCGAATCATATTCCGATGTGCTATTTGAAAGGACTTACTTGGTGCATCGCGCAATGAATAATGTGTTTGAATGACTGATTAAAAAGCTGAAGTAAACAACGTTGTATAACACTAATCACTTGGTGGAGAGAACAAAAATGGTTCAAAAATTACAAATTCCTAAGTTCTTCATTTAAGAGAAGCACACACGACAGTGCCCAAATTTTATGTTCCTCTATGCTGCTTTCGTAGGTGGAGACATATTATTGACAAGGGACCCTGTAACGATGATCGCTAATATCTGCACCACCGCTCCTGCATTCAACAAAAAAAACCGATAAGATCCATATTCCCGGAATGTGCAACTCAAGTTGCAAGTAAGTATAGACCACATCAAAAAAAAAAACAAGAAGAATCTTCAGGAAGTTTTACCTAATTGAGCACAAATGAAACCTGCGAGCTCAAGCTTCGCGGTTGTTCCAGAGCTATTGCGTTCCTACAACATTTATTTAGAGTCAGGAGAAGTATCAACGTCAAGCTCAATTTCCATATTCTGTAATACCATGACTACCATAACCAACTGTTTTTTCACGACTACAAAAGTGTAATCCTTTTCTGCTTTAAACCATTACCTGATCCTTTACTAGTGTTTCTAACTACTAAAAGCTTGTCAGCTAAAGGACTAATGATGAGAGTAAGGTTTGTTGAAGTTAGGCGGTTTACCTCCATGGTTAATCTGCTCCTAACAGCACAAAACACAGAAAGAACCATAACAATGGTTGATGCAGCCGTGTAGAGCCTCAAAAGGTTTACTCTGCTACGTCTGCAACCTTTTTCCAACAAACATATATAAAGACACCAAAACAAAAGGATACTTTTTCATTACGCGTAACCAGCAAAACAACAAAGAAGAGAGAGTTAACCTAATTCTCCTATCAATGAACACACTAAGCCAGCAACAGCAGCTGCAATAGCAAGGGTGTTCTTCTCATCCTTTTTAGTTGTTGTTAGAAACGCACACGATAATCCGATTACATAAATCGCAGCCTGCAAGTAAAACCCTGTAAGAGTTTAGCTAAAAAGAGATACATATCTCACAGAACAATATCAAACTCTTTAAACTAATGCTACACAACTTCAATAACACTACAATTTCAATTAGAACAAAGCAACGAATGTGATATTGCAATTATGAGAACCTGATCATATACTAAACATGAATTGATTAATTCAGTGCTCAAAGGATGTAACATTTTGAAATGCATCACAAAATCGAATTATAGACCAATCAATCCAAAATCAAAGAGATTCAATTACCTGAACAAAGATCAAAGGACGGAGACGAGCTTTTTCTTTAGTGACCTTCGTGTAACCTAAAACAAAGCAAAGCACATGGATCAAGAAGAAATTGAGAGAAAAAGGATCTGGGACAGAGGAGATTTGGAGTTTTGGAAACTCACGAGAGTCAACGACCATGCGGTATGAGAAATCGGATCCATCGGTACCACTGGGTCTACCCGCCGTCGGCTTCCTCTGCTGCATCTTCGCCGGCGAAATTGGAAGTATGCGTTTGTATTTGATCGGAGATTGAAAGAGGGAGGTGTTAGTAGGGTGTTAGGGTATAGTCAACAAAGTTTATTAGATTTTTGTTGTTTTTATTTTTCGATAGGATTTAGCATTTAACCGAACTAAACCGAACCAAACCCAAACTAAACCGAGCTAAATCCTTTAGCTAAAGATTACGGCCTAACATTTTTTTGAATAACTATACTTATTCTTACTTTTTCTTTTTGTTAAAAACTATACTTAATTCATTCTCTTTTTTTTTTATCATTCAAATTTTTGTTTTCATTATTTTTTTTTTTTTAATATCAAGTATAACATATGTAAAACATGATATATAATCTAACCGAATAAATTGATTTTTTTTATGTTAGAATTTATATATATTACTATCTCTTCGATGAATAAAGATCATTCTCGTCATCAAAACAGTTGTTTCCAATAATAGTCAAAAAAAAAAAAAAAGTTGTTTCCAATAGTCTTAGATCAGAAATACAGTATGAGATTTCCATCATAAAATAAGCAAGAAAACATGATGAAAGATGTACGAGAAATGTGGTGATTGCGTGAGAGTGTGTGCATGGACACTCGAAGGATCACTTGGGTCATTTTTTTACGTATTAATTAGAGAAGACGAACATGCCATCTTTCTCGACAAGTTGAATATTGTTCATAACAAATTAAAATTATATAATTACTCAAAATGCATATAGTATATAAGTTATAATCTGAAATTACTAAATTTATATTGTGTCAAATAACAAGAGTTTACAGCATCATAATATTAATTTTTTGTTACTGACGCAATCCAATTCAATCCGAGGCTATTTTATAGACTAAAAACCCGTTTGTGTGGTATAAGGCAAAAAACAAAGAAAGTTGTTTGTACTAATTACAAGTCATTTAAGTAGTTGACACTAAACTAGGGTCTTGGTGATCATGATAATGTAGACAAATAAAAATGTTAGCACGTTTTGCTTTTGTTTCGATTTGAATGCATTTATGTTTGTTGACGATATTAGCAGGCACGTGAAGTGAAGGATTCACAGCAGAAGTGCCATGAGAGGAAAAAGAAATGGTATAAGCAAACAAAGCGTTTGCTTATGACTTTTAACTTCTTGGATTCTATATTCAATGTAATAGTCATATTTAATAACTTCAAGTGACGATATTTAATTGTTGTCGGATCATGTTACTTTTAATGTCACCAAAATATTATAACATACGAGATTTGAACCGGGGACTTTCATCGAGGAATTTTAACTTGCCAAAATTACTATAAGTAAACAATCTCGAAACGTTTGTTAACAGTAATGGTACAAGTAACCTCCTCAAAATCCCCCTGGTAAAATATCTTTGTAATTAAAAAAAGAAAGTCGAATCGTTCACGCAATAAGAAAAAGAGCTATCGAGAGCTAAGGCTACCTCACTCATGACCTCACAATATATATATATATATATATATATATATATATATATATATATATTTATTAGTTAAATTTTATTTGCTTTAATGTTGATATTACCACAATATATAAACATAGTTTTAAGTTATTAGATTAGAGTCATGTTCTTACTCTCTAGTCTCTTAACATTTTACTATGAACTAAATTCAAATTCCACACACAAAAAAAGTTAGCAAAAGAAGCAACATGAATATCATGATGGTGCAAAATATCTCTTTTCTATCTCTACATTTACTATTAATATTACTACTCTGCCTCCGTCCTCTTACCACCGTAGCCGACGGCAATTCTACCAACATTGACGGGTGGTGCGACAAAACTCCATACCCATATCCATGCAAACGCTACTTCATAAAACACAGCGGTTTTCGACTGCCAACACAAATATCCGAGTTCCGAGTACTTCTCGTGGAAGCAGCCATGGATCGGGCCGTATCCGCTTGGGACAAATTGACCAATTCAAGCAAGAACTGCACAGATTTCAAGAAACAAGCAGTTTTGGCGGATTGCATTAACCTCTATGGAGACACTGTCATGCAGCTAAACAGAACGCTGCAGGGCGTGTCTTCAAAAACCGGGAGAAGGTGTACTGACTTCGACGCTCAAACGTGGCTAAGCACCGCGCTTACAAACACTGAGACTTGCCGACGCGGCTCCTCCGATCTCAACGTCTCAGATTTCACTACACCTATTGTTTCAAACACAAAAATCTCTCACCTCATCAGCAACTGCTTAGCCGTCAACGGAGCCCTTTTGACCGCCGGAAAAAATGACAGCACCACCGGTGATTCCAAGGGTTTTCCAACGTGGGTTTCCCGTAAAGAGAGGAGACTTTTGCAATTGCAATCAGTGCGTGCGAATCTTGTAGTGGCCAAAGACGGATCGGGACATTTCAAGACGGTGCAAGCGGCTATTGACGTGGCGGGACGGAGAAAGGTGACGTCAGGGAGGTTCGTTATATACGTAAAAAGAGGGATATATCAAGAAAACCTTAACGTACGTCTAAATAATGATAACATAATGTTGGTCGGAGATGGAATGAGATATACCATTATCACCGGTGGTCGAAGTGTTAAAGGAGGTTACACCACGTACAGTTCTGCCACTGCCGGTAAATTAATGAAATCATTTTATTTGATTTTAATTTATTTTTTCTCATTAATAGTAAGATATTTTAAATTTCCGTACGAAATTGAGTTTTCCGATTAATCGATAAGATTCATGGTGGAGACGTATAAGTTAATTAAATCATTCATTGGGATCTTCACCAATTATTATCACTATCATTTTTTACAGCATTATTATGACTATATCTAAATAAACGTAAAAGTTACCATTTGAAATTTATTTCATTTTTACCTCACGATGTAACGGTTGGCTAAATTGCGTGTGATATAGGTATAGAGGGACTTCACTTCATAGCAAAAGGCATAGCGTTCCAGAACACGGCAGGTCCGGCAAAAGGCCAGGCAGTGGCACTACGGTCATCCTCGGACCTCTCAATCTTCTATAGATGCTCCATCGAAGGATACCAAGACACATTGATGGTCCATTCACAACGCCAGTTTTATCGCGAGTGCTACATCTATGGAACTGTCGATTTCATCTTCGGAAACGCGGCCGTTGTTTTCCAAAACTGTATCATCCTGCCTCGCCTGCCACTCAAAGGTCAAGCCAATGTAATAACCGCACAAGGTCGTACTGATCTATTTCAGAACACAGGGATCTCTATTCATAACTCAATAATCATACCCGCTCCTGACTTAAAACCGGTGGTCCGTAGTGTTAAGACATATATGGGTCGACCCTGGATGATGTACTCCCGCACCGTGGTTCTTAAGACGTACATCGATAGTGTTGTGAGTCCTGTCGGGTGGTCTCCGTGGACTAAAGGTTCGACGTATGGTCTCGACACGCTGTTCTATGCGGAATATAAGAATATCGGACCGGCTTCATCCACGAGGTGGCGTGTCCGTTGGAAAGGGTTTCATGTGTTGAGTAAAGCTTCCGATGCATCTGCTTTCTCTGTTGGAAAATTCATCGCTGGTACTGCGTGGCTCCCAGGCTCTGGCATACCCTTCACTTCAGAACTCTAAGGCCATCTTTGATTTTCCATGCTTTAACTAAAACGATGTCAAAGTTTATAACATATAATTCATTTTTACAAATCATTTCCTATTGACGTAGCAAAAATAAATAAATAATAATAATTAAAAAAATTCCTATTTCACTCTCATTTGACTAAAAGAGGAGAGGCGTGAAAAAAAAAGTTATAGCATAGTTTGACGTGAACGTGGCTAAGATCAATTCTCATAAAAATTATATAAGTGTATTTGCATGTGTCAAGAGTGAGGGAAATATTTTCGATAAGATTTGGAGATAGTCTCTTTTGATCCTGCAGAAACCAAATTTTAGCATGTGTATACGAATCTTAAGTAGTAATTTACACTTCCATATATAAGACCATAACCGTCTACTTCAATCACCTATATAAGTCAACTCATGTTGACCATCCCATCTCCGATCGAAAATTTACATGAACCTTGGAAAAATGGGGTAGTAAAAGAAACGGTTTATATGAAATTTTATCCTAATGAAATTAGAAAAATAAAAGAGACATCAATTTTTAATGTGAAAATGAATACAAATGAAAAGGTGTGTCTTGTCTTAGCTCGAGTTAGCCGAAATATTAGGAGCAAACAAAACAAGAGTTGAGTTTCCGTCTATATTAGTGATCAAGAGTCTGATCGATGGAACATGAATCCATGCGGTGGAAGAGTCTGGTTCCTAGCTAGAGGAACAAAATAAGGTTTCTAGTCTTTGGGTCTAAGTTAGGGACGTATGTATTTCGTGGAATATATGTTGAAAATTGGTTAGTGTCGACCTAAAAGATGTCTTCGTATCAAATAATCATAATTAAGCAAGATCATATTGTAAGAGCGTAGATACGTAGCCAAATCTCAAGTTGTGTGTGCGTTTCTTATATTTGTTTTTACAGTGATTGGAGTGTGTGCATGGACACTCAAAGGATTTTCAACTGCTCTTTTATTTGCTGAAAACACAATTCACACAAGTGCATCTTTTAGTTCTCACGAATCCAAAATGTCGACACTCAAGGAATCACATGGGTCACTTTTATATTATTTGCGAGTATTAATTAGAGAAGAAGACTAACATGCCATCTTTCTCGACAAGTTGAATGTTCACAGTCAATTAAATTAGAGAAGGCTAACATGCCACTCAAGTTTATGTTTTCAATAGATAAGCATTACTCCCCAAACCAGTTTCAACTCCGGTTAAGATGTGAATGGTATCACACATTCTCAACTGATAGTTAATTAAACAAAGAAAAATGTTCACAGGTTTTGCATTAATTAATGTAAATTTGAATGTAATTGTTAATTATGTTATTGGTTGACGATATAAATAGCATGTGAAGTGAAGGATTCACAGCAGGAGAGAAGAAAAATGATGTATAGAAGCGTTTGTTTATTTCTAGGATTCTAGATAGGATGTTAATAATCATATTTAATACCTTCAAGTGACGATATTTAATTGTTGTCGGATTGTTTTAATTAGTTTTATTTTTCAGTGTTTAATTAAGAATCAAGATCTCTCGTACACAGCGTTCTTCTAGGAAAATAATTGTTCAAGAACTAGTATTTTCGTTTAGTGTTACAATAGGTTTTTTAAAAAAAACCAAGTTTTCCGATGATATATATATTTTTTTTAATTTAAACCAGAAACAGATGGCAATATGTTAAAATTTATATTCTATTTTAGATTCTTTTGAACTTCTAATGTGAAACATAACATATATAGTATCTCGATTGATGAGTCTTATTAGTCTATCTTGAACCGATAAATCGTAGCTAATTAGACCAATGAATTAGATTTTGATATCATATTAAATTTCATGAATTTCTAATTCAATATTTTCCTACTTTTAATGTGGAATATTTCTCACATTAGTATATAGTGAAGTAATTGCTTTGAAAACTAGTTCTTGTTGCTTTTATTACCAGTACTACTAACGAATATGAATTCTTATTTTATAAATTTGTGTTTAAAGAATAGCTAAAATAAATAAAAAATGGTCGAACTTTTTGTTAGTATTCCTCCTGAAAATCTCCCTAAAAGAAAATCTTTAGTAGAAAAAGGTGATAGGAATCGTTCACGCAATAAGAAAACAGCAGCATTCGAGCTACCAAAGGTAGATCTCACTCATAACCTCACAATATAAATTTTGTTTGCTTGTGTTGCTTTAAATGTCAATACCACCACACCATATATTTTTAGATTTAAGATATAGATTGAAGATCATGTTCCCACTCTCTAGTCTCTAGCATTGTACTTTGAGTTACATTCAACTCCACCTTCTCAAACCAAAACAACATCAAGTTAACAAAAGAAGCAACATGAATATGATGATGCAAAAACTCTCTATTCTATTTCTACATTTAATATTACTAGTACTACTCTGCGTCCATCCTCTCACCACCGTAGCCGACCGCAATTCCACCGATTGGTGCGACAAAACTCCATACCCTGATCCATGCAAATGCTACTTCAAGAACCACAACGGATTTCAACAGCCGACACAATTATCCGAGTTCCGAGTAATGCTGGTGGAAGCAGCCATGGATCGGGCCATATCCGCCCGTGCCGAGTTGACTAATTCCGGCAAGAACTGCACGGATAGCAAGAAACAAGCAGTTTTGGCGGATTGCATTGACCTCTATGGAGACACGATCATGCAGTTAAACCGGACATTGCATGGCGTGTCTCCTAAAGCCGGTGCCGCGAAAAGTTGCACTGACTTCGACGCTCAAACGTGGCTGAGCACCGCGCTTACAAACACCGAGACCTGCCGACGTGGCTCATCCGATTTAAACGTCACAGACTTCATCACACCCATCGTTTCAAACACCAAAATCTCCCACCTCATTAGCAACTGCTTAGCCGTCAACGGAGCCCTCTTGACCGCTGGAAACAAAGGCAACACCACTGCTAATCAAAAGGGCTTTCCGACGTGGCTTTCCCGTAAAGATAAGAGACTCCTGCGTGCCGTTCGAGCCAACCTCGTGGTGGCCAAGGACGGATCAGGACATTTCAACACGGTACAAGCGGCTATTGACGTGGCGGGACGGAGAAAGGTGACGTCAGGGAGGTTCGTTATATACGTAAAAAGAGGTATATATCAAGAAAACATTAACGTACGTCTAAATAATGATGACATAATGTTGGTCGGAGATGGAATGAGATCCACCATTATCACCGGCGGTCGAAGTGTCCAAGGAGGTTACACCACGTACAATTCCGCTACTGCCGGTAAATAATTTATTCATTTCATTTTTTTTTTATTAATTTCTAGTTAGTAGATTGGATCTAACAAGTTTCTATGTCATTAATGAAAAGTATTCGAATATTCCGTACGATTTGAGTTTTCCAATAGATAACATACATGGTGGAGACGTCCAAGTTAAATCATACATTGGGATCGTAATCAATTACCACTACTTTTAAAAAAAAGATTTAAACGTAACCGTTGTTTTTTTTTGTTTTTTTTCCCCGCAAAATGTGTAAGCGTTACCATATTTCATTTTCTCTCATTATGAAACAATTGGCTAAATTGCATGTGGTCCAGGTATCGAGGGACTTCACTTCATTGCCAAAGGCATAACGTTTAGGAACACAGCTGGTCCAGCCAAGGGCCAGGCCGTGGCACTTCGTTCATCGTCTGACCTCTCAATCTTCTACAAATGCTCAATCGAAGGATACCAAGATACACTGATGGTCCATTCTCAACGCCAGTTTTACCGTGAGTGTTACATCTATGGAACCGTCGATTTCATATTCGGTAACGCGGCTGCTGTTTTCCAAAACTGTCTCATCCTCCCTCGCCGGCCACTCAAAGGTCAAGCCAATGTAATTACCGCACAAGGTCGTGCTGATCCGTTTCAGAACACAGGGATCTCTATCCATAACTCAAGAATCCTACCGGCTCCTGATCTAAAACCAGTGGTCGGTACCGTTAAGACGTACATGGGCCGGCCTTGGATGAAGTTCTCACGAACCGTGGTTCTTCAGACGTATTTGGATAATGTTGTGAGTCCAGTCGGGTGGTCTCCGTGGATTGAAGGTTCGGTGTTTGGTCTGGACACTCTCTTCTATGCAGAATATAAGAATACTGGACCAGCTTCATCCACGAGGTGGCGTGTCAGTTGGAAAGGGTTTCATGTGTTGGGTAGAGCTTCCGATGCATCTGCTTTCACTGTTGGAAAGTTTATCGCTGGTACAGCATGGCTCCCACGCACCGGCATACCCTTCACTTCTGGACTCTAAAGACCGTCTTTGGTTTTTCGTGTTTAAGTTGCAATGATATAAATTTTATACTTTTGAATATATAACTCATTATGCCTATTATGAAACTGAAGTTTTAGCTATAGATGGAAGAACGAGATTTCAGTACCACTGCAAAAACATGATCGAAACGAATTTTCGAATGTTACATGTCCTAATAATTGTCCCAAACAGAAGTAGCATTGCATATTGAATATCCAGAAACGAGGATAATAGTAGAAATTAATGTAGAAGACCCACAAATGAGAACTTTAGTTACAGTCGTTGCCAAAGTTTTGAACTCCAAATGACCTAGAACTACGAAGAACAAAGCTCTAAACACAAACCCTCACGAACTAACGTTGTTTAGAATCATGAGGATAGAAGATATGAGTACCTAACAATCAATGAAATATGAGAGAAACAGAACGAACCCAACTGCTGTTTGTAGTTATACATTCTCCATCTACAGCCCTAATGGGAGATCAGAATACCAAACCAGAGTAGATTCGTAAATGATGGAACAGACTCAGCAAAAGGACGAAAACGAGGAGAGCAAAACCATCATCATGCTGAAAATTAGTATCAACTGTCCATTTGTCATTGATTTTGTGGCCGAGCTGTGATGTTGTTCCCTGGAGGAAAACAGCAAATAAGAGTTTCTTAGTTTGTTTTACATAAAGGTTAAATTAGAGAAGCAGAGAGTAAAGTTTCTGATCCTTACTTTTGCATGGCCTGAAGAGCACCACAATACATAACATTTTCAGGCGGATCCATTTCCGTACTTCCGTTTTCCTCAGGGTTTATAATTCGCATGTATGTTTCTTGGCCAAGATACCATCTGTCAAGATTCTCAACCCGGATATTCCAAACTCCAACATTATCGAGAGAAATAAGTACAGCAGTCCATGCTCCTGGATAGACCTGAAGCAAACGTTAAAACAAAAAAGTACCCAATAAAGTAAACCTGCTGACCAATATTATCACTTCAAATGGTGTACAGAGACCGATTGCAAATGAGAGTTTACCTCCACCGTGCTTCGTGCTACTGCATCCCAGTTGTTATAAGAACTGTTTCTGTCTTCTGACCATATACCAAAGTCCATCCTGGAATACCAAAATTTGAAAATCCTCGTTAGACCAGTTAAACTGATCGAAAATGTAATAAATGTACCCAAGAGTGGCATGATTTACTTACGCAACCACGTAAAATGCATATCCATCAATATGGAAGCTCTGGATTTTGGTGTCATTGTTCTGGAAGATAACTTGTATAAAGCCCTTGTATGTTGCGTTGATGATAGAGCTGGACAAACGTGGAAGTTTTTCATCAAGTGGTCTGTCTGGAAAATCTAACATATAATCTCCTTTCACTTTATGGTCATCCGCAAGCCTCATGGGGGTGCTTGGATTGACAAATGAAATTCCATTAAGTGTAGCACGAAGTTTCCCATTGATTTTTGTTGGAGGCAAACTCCTCAAGATGTATGTTCTTGTAATGTTGATCTGTCCGTAGTGAAATGATCCCTGCGGATTTGGACGAGCTCCACTTGCAGATGTGTTTTGCCTGCATATGAAAAGAATCAGGATCACATTTACATGGCTACAGGTTTATGTGAAACATTCATTTGCTTGAACAGTTTTCTAGACATACTTTATGGCTCTCGGTTGGTTCATTGCAGACCAAGGGTGATTAACATCAGTTGCTGAAACTGGCAAAGGACCAGAAGCAGGTCCTTTGGAATTGGAATAATGGAGAATGCCAACACCTGTGACTCTTTGCCACACTGTTTCATTAACAAATCTAGCACTCGCCACAATGTAGTAGTCACTTGTGGCGTTTTGGTCCATGGTTACCAGGAAAGAATAAGACTGTCCCACATGAACATCAAAATCGGTGAAGTTCATTTGGGAGGTGTAGCGACCCTCAGTCTCAATCAAGAGCAATTTGTGGTTCTGAATCCTGAAGTTCAAGCTTGTCGAGATACCAACATTGTGAACACGGATCCTGTATGTTTTCCCTGTAAAATGTAACTCAGAATGAAGTAAGAGGGAAGAAATATCAAAGCCAACTTTGATTTGCAAAGCAATGACAGCAACAAAAAAAACTGAAACTGGAGATCCAATGCACACAATTCCACAACCAAATGCAAATGGAAACAGAATGAAAGCAAAGTTAAAATACAACTCTAAAAATGTTACCTGGATCAACATTAACGGTTTCATGTTCAATTCCATCAGGTACACTGCTATTGTACTTGAAAGGACCTTTCCCATTGATGAGTACTCCATCGGGCATCCCAAGTTCTTTACCAGAGTCAAGTATCCTCCTTAAAGCCTGAAAGAAAACAGAGTTTCACAAATATAAAAACATAACACTCAGAACCAAAAGTCATCACTAAACACCATCTAGACACCAAAACTGCACTTACTGTATGGTTCTGAGTATACCAATCACCAATAATAAAGATGATTTCACCATCAGGCTCAGTGAACGGAATAGGAACAAGGTCTCTGTTATTGATTATGAGTGCACCAAAACCACCAGAGGCTCTCTGAAAGTTAAGTGAAGGAGAGTAGAAATAACTTCCAATCTGATCTTTCAACTGAAAATCATAAGTGAAGTTCCAATTCGGTGGAATTGGACAGTTTGTTCCAAGAACACCGTCTTGCCACGAGTTACGCCTCATCTGAACACCAGGCCTATCCAAATAAACACAATGTCAGGAATCACAACAACAAATCCTAAGAAGCAGCCACAAGTGATTATGAGAATGTTAAGAGATGGATCATCACCAAGTAAGTAAAAGAGGCTCATCCAAATGATTGAGTACGTTAACATGAACATTGTAGTTTGTCGTAGCGTTAATCACAGGACCTGGAAATTTCCCATTGACTGCTATAACCTACACACGAAACAAAATCCAATCTGATAAGCTCAAACTTTGAAACCACCTCCGACGAGTTAATCGTAATGTTAGATCTAGAGCAACAACTACGTTATTAGCAAAATCAAGGAGACAAAATCACTAGATTAACGTTTCAAAACCTCAATTTCGAAGGAAAAAATAGGGTTTTAAGAGGGAAAAAAATGGAAGCGAAACGAAACCTGTTGAGGAACACCGAGAGGAGAAGCAGTGATGTAGGAGAGGGTGAAATCGTAAGAGACGTAAGGATCACCAGCGAAAGAGAAGCCGAAGATAAGAGCGAAAGAGAAGACGAAAGCGAAGAAAAAATCAGTAGCCGCCATTTGTAATAATCTCAGTGATTTTTTGAGGTTTTTTTCGCTTTCTTCGTTGATGATCTTCGGGTTATAGGAACGACATTATCGGAGCAACAAATCGAAAACGATGATGAAGAAGAAGACGAAGAGGAAGAAGAAGAAGATGAAGAGTGTGTAAAGTGTGTGTGTGGGTTTTTTGAAACTTCTCTGACAAAGAGGTTGAAGAAGAAACCAAAATGAGGAATTTATATTCTCTATTTATTTATTAATTTAGTGACACAGATTTTGCTGTTGATACTAATCCCTAAACGCGTTAGTATTACTGGTTACCGAATTAACCGGTTCGTCTAAATTGTAATTAATTTGTAATAAAGTTAAAAATATGTGTCTATATATAAGTGGATGTGCATTAGATACTGACACAATTACGCCAATGATTCTCATTGATTTCTTATTATTGTTTCTTTCTATTTCTACTGATTACATTCCATTAACGATGTGTAAATTCTTATTTAAGGAAACTTCCATTTCTATAAAGATGTGATTTTATTGATAATTTTGGTAGATACGTGTGTGGTATGCTTTTGTTTGGGATCTAATTGCGTTATAAATGTGTGTAGACTGTAGACAGTTAATTAGTGTTTCTTCTTCAAATTATGTTCATTTTATATCCTAGAATAGTTTGATTTGATTATTTTAAGAACTAACATAATGTACGTACATAATGTTGACAGCTAATGAGCTTAATGAGACCTTGAATTATGTTCATAAGCTTATGTACGTACATAATGAACATAATTCAAGGTCTCATGAACATAATTTTAAGCTTATGTATGATACGTAAATAATGAACATAATTCAAGGTCTCGTTTATTTTGCCAACAATATAATGTTAACCTTTTCGATTTCTCATTTTCATATTGCATGCACAAGACTCTTCCTTAGTCGTTGCTTTTACATTGGCATTTGAAATGTTATGTGTCAACAGTGATACACTTACATAAAAATAAAATAATAATAAGAGATACACTTAAAAAATGAGTTTCAAGGGCATGCGTTTGATCTCGTTTCATGTTGTTTACCACGAGCTTTTATTTCAATGCCTACATAATATAGAGATTATGACGAAAAGTTCAAAGAAAGGGACTTATCAGTAAAGAAACAAGCATGGACATTTTCTTCTAAAATCACCAAGGCCTCAGTAGATTTGATGCAAATAGGTGTCTTGTATTGAGTTGAAGAAGCACCTTGAGTGATGAAAAACTCCATGAGAGCATCAAAAGTTCCTTGCTGCACCAATCTTATCTCCAAAGCTCCAATTAATCCACCTTTACTCCTATATACTCTATAAGAATTGTTCAATGATTCTTCCACCACATAGCAACATTCTACCAAAACATTCTTATCGATTTCAACAATGTCGTTGCGGTATTTTGCTTTGAGCTCCCAATAAAGAACATAATGACCCGGAGTAGTAGAAATATCCGCATAGCTTGTGAAGTCCATCAACATCAAATTTGATGATTCAAGAACCATCTTTGCGTCTGTGACCGCGTTTAAAAGGTCTTCATCTGTAGTTATCTCCAAATGAATACTTAGAGTCAGATTTCCTCTACGCACAAATCTAAATTGAGGTGCATTATTATAAAATCCAGTCACCAGTAAAATATCACCCATCTTATATCTGTGTAGGCCTAGCAAAAACAAAAACAATATAATTAATCGATTAGTCGAGTGTATGTATATATATCAATAATTTTTCCTAAGTACTCACCGGAATGATTTGTGACCAAGGGCTCGTAATAGCACCCTAACTTGACATCCACGAGATCAACAATTTCGGTTTTGTCACCGGCATCAACAAGTAGGAACTCAAAATATGACAAGTTGGGCAGAAATGTGTATGATACATTTTCTGGTTTGCAAAGAGGACTCATATTAATACCAAACATAGTTTCAGAAGATACGTAACTCGAGGAAATCGATGGCAACTTGTTAGAGTAAAACTCCAATGTTGGGATGTGTTGAGCCATTTGACCGGTTGCAATGCATTCTATGAATTTGGCTTTAGGCCAAAGTCTTGGAACTATACCTTCCCATGATTTATTGTTGCATTCATTTTCTATGAGATCAGCCAATTCAGGATTAGGCTCTCCAAGAATCTTTGAAACGGAGTCTCTACAACTAATATCAGTGATCCACTCACTAAGATGACCAAAACGGATATTAGTGCAAATTTCCTTCCAAGAATTCTCAAGAAGATTTATTGCTCGGACCAAAATAGTAACAAAGGCGGCACCAACCTTCACAACATCGTCTCTTTGAACAAGACCGCATAGAAGATGACAGTACAAAGTCTGCTTGGTGTCTGAACACAATATGACTTCGTCAGGGCTTGTGTAAGACCAATGCCAATACGATGGTCGGTTCTTGAAATAATCACTCTTGAAGAAGCTCGTCGATGCAGCTGATGATGGCAAACCAGAAGGAGTTGTGTTCTCTGATGTACAAAAGTTAAATACCATTCCCTTTCCATGTTCAAGACCATCTATATGCCTATCATGACACCAAAAGAGACTTTCATCAATAATCTACAAATATAAAAATGTTTTATTAAAAGAATATGTTGTGTTATCATCATTACTTGCTTATAACGAGCGATCGGTAATAAAAGATGAATTTTATGTTTTCCAAGTACTTGTTGTTACGAGGAAACATCTTCTGTTTTCCTCCGGATGTTCCAGAACTACAGTGAAAAACCATTAGAGCACATTATCTCTAGAGTTTCTAACATCACTCACATTGATTGTATAATAACCAATGATAAAGTTGCTCTAATACAATTTTTGAAAAGAAGAAAAAAGCCAGGAAATGAAAAGTATATACCTTAGAAGGAATCCGGTAATGGGGTTGCCAGAGATAATATCAGAGGGCTCTCCATTCGTGACACGATCGATAAAAGGCTTCACATCCTCGTAGGTCACCACAGGGACGTTCTTCTTGAAAAGCTCTTTACTAGAGCTCCCATGGAGAAAACGTCGAAGATACTCTGTGTTAGCATTAAGTGTGAGTATCTCCTCCAATACGTTGTCTTGTATTTGCTTCACATTGGACGTCAAGTCCTCTAAAATCTCCTCGTCTAATTTCTCAGTGAGATCAGAGCATAAACTCATATTTGGTTGTCTTTTACTTCATCTGAAATCAGGAATTGGACACTTGGCTCTTTTTATATAGCAATAATGGGGTCATGCCATGAATATTCAAATATTGCTAGTTTATGTATATTAAAGACAAACGAGCCTTCTCTATATATGTAATCTTTATAATCTTTAGATTCACGGGTCACTTGAGATATTTTTACAGTAAAAAATTAAAGGCTCCCATGCACCAATGACATACCTTTACGTAAAGCGCACGGTTGAACAAAAGCACGCTTCTCCAACTCACAATATTTCACAATTCACATGTAAGAATCTGAGACCTATATATATCCAATTTTTCATGTTAGAATTCTTGAAAAATGAAGCTAAACATCGTTAATCCGACTTAAATATATAATAATTATGTACTGTCAGAATATCTTTATGATTTACAAAGTAAATCTCCGTTTTCTACTGAATTATACTTTGGGATATTCAAGATTTGATATGGGGGTTCGAATTTTGCAGATTTTATTCAAAAATTTGTAAACGCATATGTAATATAATCATGCTTATTCAAACCAAGTATGGCTTGAAATTAATTTATGCACATATTTTCCATGGCACTATTTGGCAATTCCACAACTGCATGCAGTTGCAAACCGTTGATAAAAATCAACATTGTTAATGTTCATTTCAAGATGGATGAAGATTTGTGGGGTTGATTGGTGGAGACGATAGAGGATTTGATTTTTACCAATATAACACTTTTAACATCTTTTTAAATCTCTTAATTGTTTTCCTAGCTCATCTTGTTCTATTTATTCTCGTCACATTCACTTTTTCAAAGTCAACAATGATAAATTAATTTTTTTAAAACAATTGTGACTTTGTGAGTATGTAGAAAAACCTTAATTTCCAAATCTTTTCTAAGCAAATTGGAAAGCATCAAGGAGTCCAAAAAAACTCCTTAAATTTTTATGGTGGATGCCTTTCCAATAGCTTATGAGTGGCAGAGCAAACTTAGCTTGACAAAGTCTAACGAAAGACACTTTATGTCCTACATATTGTAATCAAGTGGAGGTGGGTGAACTTTGATTTTTCAATGTTATTTATCCGCGTCAGGTTTGGACTATGTTACCACTCATGTAGAGTTTGCTTGATGCTTCATTCACAATCGAAATTGGAAGAGTTGCTCGAGCTACAAGCGCAAATTAATTATATATGGTTTCTTTGCAAAAATTGGTGAGTTGAAGAATTTGTTTTGCACAAAACCCTTTATCAAAACCCATCCATTTTGAAAACATTTTGTGGAAAGTTCTTTTGGTAGGAAACGGCAACAAGAAAAATGTAACTAAAAGAAAAAATACAAGTTCATTATGTAGGCCTGAATTAAACAATGTTTCAGAGTCAACAAACCTAACCAAGATTCATAATAGAGATAAGCGTAATAAAGTTCACTCAATCTAACAAACTCATAGACATGAATGAAAAAAGGGGATTGTTATTACATTTGACCACACAAGAAAACGTTATATACAATATGAAGAAAATAACAAGTAAACCATTACCTTAATTCTGATTCTTCCACTAATGATACCGGTATTGGGAAGTAGTCAAATACGTTGTTCTCCATAAGAGGACTTGATACATTTCAAGAGTCAATTACGCATTTTCCACAAAGAAAAAAAGGAGTATCCGCGTAACCTTATCTTTATTACAAAAGAAAAATCATTGAAATTATCATCGCAACGTGATTACGTGAGTTCATTTCTCTACATATATTCATGAATTCACATTTCAAAAACTCATCCTTTTAAAACTACGTACCGGAAAAAAAAAAACGACCATACTATAAAAAAATGTATAACGTTGTGGTTTGCTTACTGACTTTGAGTTTTCTGTTGCTCACTGGACTATCAAACACAGCAGAGGCTCGAGTACCATACGAAGCCAGTAAGTTTTTATATATGCCCAGTTTAAGTTTGGTTCAGTTTTTGGATTTAAAAATGAATGGGGGTCCATTGTTACTCCATATTTACTTTGATCTCGATTTTGGTTTCAGATTCCATCTTTAGCAAAATATCTCTCAAATAATAGAAAACTCAAAGAAAATAAAGTTTAAACCATTTAATTTCCTTTTTGCAGTTTAATATTACAATTTCTTAGCATATGAAGAAAAGAGAAAAAAACTGAAATCCTTATAATTTTTCTCCCACTAGATATGTTAACTGGTTTTTAATACAATGTTTGTTTGATTTGGATTGATTTAACTAAAATATAGAAAAATGTTTTTTACTCTAACTATTGAAAGTGCTGTTTGTTTCATTAATAGGAGAAGGGGTTTGGGATCAAAAGGTGATCACAGAGATCAAGGCTGAGGTAGGTGGAAGTTGTTCACCGCATGCACATGGAAGAGGGCCACCCAATAGACCAGGCTCATCAAATATACCAGGCTCGCCAAAACGATGTACAAAACCCTAGTGCCCTAGCAACAACTATTTATAATAGACATTTCTTTGGATTCAGTATCGTGCAGCTTAAGCTTGTCCCAAACTGTAATATGTTATCAATAGGTTCTATGGTTTTTTTTTTATGAAATTAGGACTAAACCAACTCAACATAAAGCAAACAAATACAATAAGCAATAAACAATCAAAATATTCCATCTTATTTTTTCCTCTCTGCAAATTTAGCTTTGCTCAATTTTGATTGAGAAGAATGTGAACGTTATGTTGCATTTTGTTCTATTAAAAAGTTATTACTTCACATAAAATTTTAAACAAAAATGTCTTGAATTAATCCGGAGATGGAGGAATTTACAGTTGTAGAAGATAAAGAGATTGGTCGGAAAAAGTATCTCCGGCATGTTTTAAGCCATCATGTGATCTCTCCTCCGATACCGTTAAGTTAAATCTCAACGGTAGTTTTTGTATAAAGCCGAAAAGTAACAATAAACCTCTAACTTGCATATTTGTAATATATATTAACGTTAACCACTTTTCTTCTACATCTTCTTCTTCTACTTTAACCCATTGATCTCTTCCATGTCACCAATGACTTCAGAAACTCCATCACCTGATATATACATAACAAAAATATCAAACTCGTATGATCTAAAATCGTAGCTCAAGTATTTTCAGTTGAATGATTTCTTAATTTACCTCAGACGGGTCACGAAGCGAGTAAAAGGCATTGCTGTCTTTAGGCACAGCAGAGACTAATATACCATAACCGTGGTTTGGTCCATCTCGTAGTACCTGACATTACTTGCACTTTAAGTCAAAACTATTTCTTAATGAAATGTTTTAGCTCAATGTGTTTATAAGAACAAACCTTAAATGCATCTTCGTCTGTTCGATCATCCCCAACATAGATTGGAAGAACATCCTCACAGTTGTTTAGGCCTGAGAAATGTATTAAAGTCAATGGCCAAACCAAACCAAGATTCAGAACAGAAGCAGATAGATGAGAAGGATTTTGTTAACTACCGAGTGATTCAAGTAGAAATGTCACAGCTTTCCCTTTGTCCCAGTCAATCACAGGACGGATCTCTAAAACCTTTTAAGCAAAACATACAAACCAAGAGAACAAAATCAAAACTTTGAACTTCTTTTTGTTGAAATACGTAAGAAAGATTTCAGACGTTTTTACCTTCCGGCCATGTGTTAGCCGTAGTTTTGGATATGTTCTGATGACATCATCTACACACTGTGCAACCAATGTCCAGTTCTGTAACAAAGAAGAGCTTTTTCAAGAAAGTGTATTGGTTTATAAAGGAACCAAAAATGTTACTGAATTGAGAAACCAAACCTTTTCTTCTACATTGCGGTAATGCACAGAGATGCAGAACTTGTTGTCTTCTACTTTTACCCCTTTGATATCTTTTGTACTCTCTATAAGAGAACAAAGCACCTGAGAAGATCATATCAAGAGTTCAACAATCATACATGATGTTGTTATATATAGCAGAAGATGTGTTTCAAAATACCTTATCGATCATCGGGAGAAACTCGCTAGCAGGCTGGAATAGATTTACATCTTTCCCCTGAAATTTGCAAACATCACATTTTAAGAATCTGATGTAGCAAACAGATATTGTAGAAAACAAACAAAAAGCAAGAAAATGAACCTGTTCGTAAACTGATACAGTACGGCTATGTTCATGGTTTAAAGATTCTCCTGCGGGACTCATGATGTCCATTCCATGGCTTCCGGCGTAATAAAGTTCACTCAAATTAACAAACTCATACACCTAGATGAAGCAAAATGTACTATTATTACATTAGATCACACAAGAAAATGTTCTTGATGAAGAAAATAAAACATGTAGAAAGATTACCTTATCCCGGCTTCTTCCACTAATGATCGCGGTAGGGAAATACTTGGCAACATTTTGCACTGCACTACGCATCTAAACATGTAAAAAGGCGTGAACCATATAATTCATTATGAGGATGAATCACAAATTTGATCTGTTTTAGCAATTGAATTTAATAGAGGAAAGTTAAAAACTTACAGCACTTGACATGTATGCACAATCAGGTTCCTCAACAATAGGCGAAAGTGTCCCGTCATAATCAAGAAACAATGCTATTCTTTTGCCTTTTGCAAAACTCATGATTTTCTCAAAAGAGGTAAGAGCTGATGGATACTTGAGCTGCTAAAACAGGATTATAAAACAAAACAAAAAGAAGACTATCAACATCAAAACAACGGCACATATTTTCAGATGAAAAAAAGGACAGTAAGGGACTGACCATCCATTCGCGATAAGTCATATCCGTAGCATCATTGCTTAAGTTATCTTTGTTAAGTATTGTAGGAGGAGGAGAAGAAGATTTCATCGCATCAAGCCAACCATTAGACTTAACATCATCAAGGATCCCAGTTTTCTTTCTTGGAACGGTTAGTAAGAGATTGTTGTTCTGTGAGATAGCCGTGGCTGCTGCTGATGAGTAAGGAAGTCTATTCTGACGAATGGTTAATCTTGAGTTGCTTATTGGTGGAGAATCAGTCATTACAGGAGACGAGTGACCAGATTTCATGTCCATAACAACTATATCAGCAAACTATATCGACGATTCTCAGAGGACTATTGGATAGAAGAAGCTCTGCGGTTTAACTTCTATAAGAATCCAATTCCTCAGAGAAATATAGACCCTGAAATGAAGATGCCAAGAAACAAAACCAGTTAAGAAAAATACTCAAGTGTGATTACTAAGATTGTATCTGTTGAAAAAAGTTTGAAAACATTCTCTTAAGCTATAACAAGAAAACATTGGATACCAAAATCACACATAGACCTCAAGCTATGAGCCAATGAGAAACAAACAAAAGGTTTGTAACATTTCTTTGTCTTTAGTTTGCTGACAGTTGTACCAAAAGGTAATCAAGAAAACACATTATTCATGAAATGACTTTACTTTGTAATAGAAAATTTTCAAGGGTAATGCCAGAGAGATCGCATTATAGCCAATATTGAACCTCTCTATCAAAGGAACAAAAGTTTGGGATTATTTCTCCAAATAGAAATTTCTGACTGATATAGAAAATCTCTGTATTACTTTGGGATTATTTCACAATTTTTACCAACCAAACATCTAAAGCTAAAGAATAGAGCAAAAATCCAAACCCTACATTTCAAGCATAAAAAACAAACACATTTTGGAGAGAAACTACTGTGGTAAAACTACATTTCAGATATATAAATATTGAATACCAAATTGCCACAAATGTATAAGCACAAAGACAGGCACATCAGAAGATTTTGTATGGTATCGAAGAAAACATAAATTTTTACCAAAAGTTTAGTAACACACTTGCAGAGAATAGACAATGAAACATTGTCTTGACCCACCACCACCATTTCAAATGTGTTGTGCTTAAAGCTTGACAAATCATTGTCACTTCACATAAAATCCAACCCATAATAAACAAACTACCAAATTCCTAAACCCAGAAAACAAAATCCGGTTTTTCTTAAACTGGTTTGGTTCAGACATTCAACCATACAACAAACATCCCAAAAAGACTTCAACTTTGAACCAAAACTAAAAAATCCCAGCTCATAACAAAGAACAGAGATTGTAAAAATGGTGACTTTATGCTAAAATGGTATAAAACACTAAACTTTAAGCTAAGAAATGATTACCTGAGAAAAATGCAGATACAACTTTCGAAACTGAAAGCGTTAAACGACGGGAAGAAGACAGATTTTTTTTTTTGTTTTCTCTTCTTCTTCTCTGATTTTTTTGTTTCTCGCGGTTTCTCTGGAACCAAACAAGGGACACAGAAAATAAATGGGAAAGGAGAAGAAAAATAAGAAACGGAGAGATTTGCCTAAAGACGAACTGTGAATAAAAATGTCTTTTTAAGTGCCCAAGAAAATCGCAGAGAAACTATCCCCAAAATAAATAAACTCCAAAAAATTCTGATATCAGAAATTAGAAAATATAAATATAAGATTTTGTGAAGCTAACTAATAAAAAAAAAACAGAAGAAAATAGACAAATAAAAAAAATGAACTTTTTTTTTCTCTCCCGACGGTTGTTGACTCGCCAGAAATTTTTGAGAAAACAGGTGACGTGTACGTGTACTATACGCAGCCAATGAGAATAGCGCGTGAGATATACGATATCCCGTTTAGCGCGTGATGTAACGCCGTGATTTCATATATTTAAATGTGGTGGTTGGTTAACATTAAATTAATTAGTGTGGCTAATGTGTTTCTAATTAATTAAAGGTTCCAAAAAAACCGCCGATCATAATGGGGGCCCAAATGTGGATCTATAAAAAACAACGGCGAAAGACACGTGGCAGATGGTTTCAAAGCGTGGTTTTAGTCGAGTCAGGTCTGACGTGGATAAGTCGAATTAGAGGTTTGGTCCCGCCACCGTGAGATGGCTCCTTTATGGTGCCGTCGCTCTCGGACACAGCTGGTGTAGAGGAGGAGGTCGGTGACGTTTTTTTTTATATATAATAAAATGTCATTTTCTTTAGACTCAGTTCCAAAAGAAAAACCAGAGGGACCTCTCGTGGGACGACATGGGCTCCATGTGGGATCATCGATCAATATGAAATTCTAACCATAGGATTTGGTTACGTGGCATAAAGTTGTTGGCTTGTTGATCAAAGCCTATTTTATGGTTTTACTTTCTTTCTTCGTATGATTTTACTTTAGTTACTTTCTTCTTCTCAACAATTATGAGCGGTCACAATGTTATTTGTTGTTTCGAATTATTATTTTACTGTTTCATCTAACACTATAAGCTTTTGTTTTCCAAGCAGAGATTATGTAAGGTTTTTATTTCATAACTCACTAACAATATTTTTCGAAACTCGATATAAACATGTTTTAGACTATCAGTCCAAATCAAATATCTGAATGATGTGGTCACAAAATCAATAAAGATGTCATTCATTGAGTTCAATAATCAGTTTAACCAGTAAAAACAGTTACTACTTGCTACCGTACCACTTGACCAAATTTGATTATGGTGTTTAAACAGAAGAAGAACACAAGAAAATAAAAATAAAGAGCCGACGTCTCAAAGAAGTTGTTTAAAGAAAGAAAAGTCGGGTCAAACTTAGTTTTGACGAGAGGCAGTGTAATTTAAGCAATACTACAAAGAAGACGGTCAAAGATTCTGACAAGAAGACGACAAAAAATTGGAACCAATTTTAGAAGTGGAAAATGAAAGACTGTTTTGTAAGAAAAAAAATATATATATGGAGATTTGGCTTTTCGAGGAGATGTAAGGTTCGTTCGGTACCAATTGAGGGAAGATTGTAGGTAGGACCATTTCACCAGTTGGATTCTCGACTCATTTTACTTATTTTGAAACTTGTTTATGAAGATATATTATGTTAAATCATATAGTAGTAATTATTGTTTAATAGTAGTAGAGTATAAAAATTGGAAGATCTTTTGGAAATTGAAATTTACCAGTCAGAATCCTCTTGTTTGACGCCGCTGTTTCTGCTCCTCCCTTTGACCATCGTTCATGCCTCAACAACTCCATTTTTTTTAACTTGAATTTCGTTTAGTTTCATGATATTTTTAGACTATAAACTACTAATATCCTAATAGTTTATCAAAGAATACAGTCGTCTTACGTCACATGAATTAAGAACAATATGTTATACGAATTCATTACTATCTATTGAAAGTTACACTCAATTATAGTAGTAGTCTAGTAGCGAATTCATTACATGCATGCACACATTTGCTTTTTTTTTTTTTTGGGCAAAATCACACATTTGCTTACATTTACAAAATTGATAGAGAATGTAAATGAGCCACAATTGGGCTTTTAACCTGTAATGGGCCTAAACCGGCAAGCAAATTCGTGATAGTTTGAGCAGCTATGAATGCGTCTCTTACCCAAAACTTACTCAAAATAGATGGATTTTGTCAGCTAGAAATGAAAACATGAACCTATACTTCAAAAGAATTCCACATTTGGAAACATATTAAGAAAACTGTTAAGGACGTATGTACTCTCTCTCACATACAAAAACACTAAATATGAAGACAAAAAAAAAAAACTAAAGAGAGAGGTTTCAGTTATGGCGTGGAGGCCGAGTGGACGGCTTCGGATAATCTGCAAATAAGAGCGGTGGACGACGATGGTGGTGCTTCAATGGACCCGGCACAAACCGAGAAACTTTAACGGGTTCTTTAGATGTCGAACTAGAGACAACATTTTGATCCTAAGCCACAGAAAAACAAAAAGAAGCCTTAGTTTTGAGAAGGTGATAAACAGATACCGCAAATACGAAGAACATGAAAGTAAATGAAAAGTTGATGAATTGAAATGTGGATCAAGAACCTTGACGAGTGAAAACCGAGACGCTGTAATGTGGACATTGTCGAGGTGACGAGAATCAGAATGATGCAAGAAGAGAAACAAGAGAAGGATCATTGAAGCAACATGGATTGAGCTCATTGGTCACAACAGAAGCAGTCATACAAGGCTCAACGACTAAGAGGATTATGAACCGTTAAAAGACTTAATAGGTAGTAGGAGACTATATAATAAGAGCAAGTTCACGCATAAGTATTTGAATGTAAGAATTAAATCACAGAATAAACAAGTTTTTTATTTAATCAATCCAGATGAATGTGCTGGAAAAGCTCATGGGAAAAGCCAAACATGAGTCAAAAAGAGAGAAAGAAACAACAAAAGGAAAAGGACATATAAACCTCGGTGAAAAACGAGTGATTTACTACTTCTTGTCTCTTACACATCTCATTTGAGACCAATCCCCAAAACTTACCGACTACCACGGTAAATATTCTATTAAGATAATGCAAGCTAGTTTCGGATTGCATTATTATATGAAAAACTTAAAGCACTTTTTGAAGGCAATTGTTTTAATTACCTTAATGGTTTTGTCTGCCTCGAGGATGGTTTGGAGGTTGACGATGACTGTTAACACTACTTTTTGAGCTTTGACACAATCTCCGAGACATCTTGTCTTCAAAAAGTCCTATTGAATTGCTCAATTCCTGCGTGTTTCTAAAACAAATAACACATGTTAGTTCAAAGTAAAAGAGCTTCAAGAACCAAGAACCCAACATCTGGACCAAGAATGTTCCCTCAGAATGTCTTTCCTCTGTTCCAAGAAGCCATGAAACCTGCAAATTCAAGCTAAAGAAACCGGTATAGAGTAGACAGCAGGACCCAGCTTTAAGGAAACGGTTCAGCAATTGAGAAGATCTATTGGATCAATAACAATACATTCTGCTTTTTGTTTTATTGTAAAATTACACGTTCTTATACAAATGGAGGTAGCATCAGTCCTCAGACGTGCATTCCCATAGACTGGTTACCAGCTCCAGAGAATAAAGCCTCCAACATCAGACTGAACAATGCAACTAAATGAGCTTTATTTATCCCACAAGAGCAATGAACAAAATCTACTCTAGAGCCTCTTACTCTTGCAAAGTCTGTTGCAAGAATGCCTCCTATTTACAGCAGACAACGCTTCTAAATGTGTGGTGGTGAGTCAAACTTAAAAGACAAGGATGTTTCCTGATGCGTCTATCTTATCGAATGGAACTGCTAATTACTTTTAGGCAAACCAATTTTCACATCTGGAGAAGATTGTTCACTGTAACAGAAACAGAATTTGTTCTTTGCAGGTCCTGAAAGAAGATTGAATCAATCATCACTTCAATACCCAGCGTGTGCAAACAAATGACAACAAATGGCCATTAAACTCAGAAAAATTGAGCCCATTAATTTCTTAATGAAAATTTTGCTTCACAAATTCATATATACAAATGTTTTCCTTTCATTTGATGCAGGAAACTAACTAAATATCCTAGCAATTCAACCCAGCAAGTAGCTTGCTTGTCAAAGCAGACACATACCAATAAATGCATCTAATATTTACCTGAAAAATTATTTCATCAGGCACATGTGGGAGGACTTCCCTTACTGTCTCGGCCATTGCTAGTATACTCGCCATGTTATTTGCTGCACGGGAGACAGTTCTTAGATGCAGACCACCTGTTCTTCCTCCAGCACCAGGAGGAACATATGTAGATGAAGTCGATGCTTGCGAAGGATTCATTGGCCAGAGACCCCAAGAAGCATCGTCAAGTGTAGTCTGAGCAGAACCTTCCCCTACAGATGCAAGATGCCTCATCATCAATTGAACCTGCCCCAGCCCAACGGATCTGGAGCCTGCAGAGGAACCCACAACATCAACACCCTGATCTGACCATGTTTGCAGCCAGCTTGGATCCACCTCTGAATTCCTATATGGCATGAGAAAAAGGTGAGAACTGCTAATCCCGTTTAAGAAAGCCAGTCTTTAAAAAGAAAATCAATGGGGGCACAAGCTTGGTCCTCACAAAACCAACAATTACTTGCTACCCAAAAGAACCAAGTATAATTAGACAAAATTAGAGAATGCATAGTATTTTAGCTCAGGGATAGGAAACCACAGGAAGTTGATGATCTTGTTATGAACACACTGTTACTTTAATGCACTTAAGAAGAAAACATATGGAACAATGAACCCAACCTCCAAGGATCACTTTCGGTGAAATTTGGCGTCTCAGTTGGAAACATTCCAGTGGTTAGTGCATGCACAGAATTGTTTTGTCTCTCAAATTGACGGGCTAAGTGTTCATCGCTTGAGACTTCTCCTCTGCTAGGATTCGCCTCACTTTCAGTTCTACCAACAAAAAGAGGCTTACGGCAAGTAGGACAAGAGTAAACCTCATTTAAACCTTGATCCAACCTGCCAGAGTCAAAATATCATTATGATTTACAGTTCTCACAGAACCGCAATAGCACAAGGCTGCCAACATAACAGAGCTAGCATACCATGATCGTAGGCAGCCAAGATGAAAAAGGTGGTTGCAGTGAAGTCTTTTAGCCTTAGCCATTGGTTCCTATCATTCATAATGGTTCCAAGATTAGTGAGCTACTAAAAAAAGTAAGGAGACCAATAACTATCAAGCAGAAACTTACCCGACATATAGCACATTCGTCATCATAATCCCGTAGCTCTTCTGAAGTTGCATCAAGAAGAGCTGCATGAAGAGCACCTAAAGCTACTCTCAGTTTGATGTATCCTTTTATTCGTTTCAAAATTGAACTTAGCAAGGCCTGTCAAAATCAAACGGGAACACACAAAGAACTTAACAATTAGGTATGTGCCTATTAAGAAACCAGTAGAGTGGCACTTTTACAAAGAAAGTCAATTAACAGACTTACACGTATGTTGAGAAACAAAACTGCATCCACCAGATGGAAGGCCATTCCATGGAGCCACCAGATGTGCAAATAATGACCGAGGGCCATTACCAAGGTAGCCATGTCTAGGAAGAAACCAAGATTTCGGTTGAGGAGGCCTTTCCATTCCAATAACGAGCCTATTCAATGGGTAAGAGGTCAAGTTAGTAATGTGAACACCAAACAGGACAAAAAATTTCAAATAATGCACGCCTGCAGTCTAACAGAAAACATAATTACAATCATATGCCGAGAAAAAGACAAAACCTGCTGTCATGGAATCATAAAACTTTGATCTCTGGCAATCTGAATTCTTGACTGCTAAGTGGTTGATCCACATATCAAGCAGTTGAAACCCGTGAATCAACAACGCCTGAAAAAAATGATCCATTATGCGATTGATCAACCCTCTATATTTCTAGGTACGGTTACAAAGAAGGGTAACATAAACAATGAATACAACTATCTTACTCAAGTACCTGCAAGGTCTCAAAAGCTATACCGCATGGCTCAAAAAGTAACAGTAAATAGACAGACGAACCAACTGTATTGTATATCATAAGGGAAAGCTTTATCCTGCAAGATTCGACAAAATTAACATCCAGAGACGAACAAGTTCATTCTTCAATCACTAGAACAGAATATGATAATCCAGAGGGTCTGGTGTATGAATTAAAAACTCCCTATTTTCTCCTCATTGAACTGCAGTATAATAAATACGGGAACTCTAGAACACAATATTTTCTCCGCTCACTACAGCATATGCACCCTCAGAACATACTAAAGCCTCTGTTTTATCTTAGCAGAAAATTACACTGCTTTCACTAGAACTATATGCATCATGAAAGTCATGTGCACCATTCAGAGACTTAGGGTTAATTTGTTTTGTCTCCTCTGATATACAACTATACTTTATTTTATTTTAAGAATATATATCTGGTTCCAGAGACAGAAACTAGGAGGAAAACTTTACACTCATATTTTGAAATAGAAGAAGGAAAATAGTGCACTCATATTAAAAAAAAAAAAGGGGTTGAAAAAGCCGCAACTCAAAATTTCACATGATACCAAAGAGTTAAGGAAATACCAGCACAAATCAGTAGAGAGAACCATGAACAGTGCTGAATACACACGAAAGTATGTCCAAGGAGTCGAAGAAGGAGATGCATTCAATCGATCAAGCCGATCTCTAGCCAAAGCTTGAAACATCTACACAACATTTTACTACACATTAGGGTGTCTAGAAAAAAAAATCAGCACTTCCTGATCATAAATCAAGAAAGCCAATTATGCAACCTGTATACCATACCTTTAGAGTACACAGAACAGTCAACCAGATTGTCCATAGGACCCCCTGAAATACTGTTCGTGGAACCACGAATGGCAGAAAAGTGCCCTAAAAACAGGAGTAACCAAGAAGGTTATTAACATGAAAATGGCACACATCTGCAAATAACTTAATTTTATGCAAACAGATCAGATATCCAATCGAATAATGTGGTAGAAATATATGCTCATGTACCATTAATGCTTGTCATTTTAAGTAGGATTTCGTCTTCATCCTTTTTTGCAATATATTCAGTAAAGGAGATAATAGAATATCCCAGATATCATAAAACTATATAAGTGACAGAAATTGTGGGTTGGTTTCCGTTGCACCCTACTGTCTTTCATCAAAGTACAAAAAACTACCTTGTAAATGATGTAATTGGCAAGCCTTTCCACCAGTTTTCTAGTTTCAATGGCATATAGATCTCCAAAAAACAGAGTCTGCAGGGAATATTAAGAGTTATCAGATCCTCACACAATGATTGAAAGACATTTCCCAAAACAGCTAGTCTATTATTACCCTACAAGTATGTGCAGACCCTTAAGGCAACAAATAGCATGGTATTTGGTTTCACGGAAGCCTTATAACTATCGAAAACCAAGAGTTTTTAAATCCTTCAGGTCAGAAATACTTGGTTCTTACACCACAACTCTTAACCCGCAGGTGCAAACTTATAATTCATGTATTTTCTAATAGCCAAACTACGAGCTTTACATTGAATTCCATCTAAAGGAAAGAACCATTCAAAAGATGTATATCTATTCTACGTAAGAATAAAGCTAGCCGACGAATATTGCTTAAACTTAACCTCGGAAGTAAAAGACCACTCTTACCTTGAGAGAAAGAACAAGAAGAATGTAGATATTGAGAACAAAACTTGCCAGCAATGCAATTGTAGTGTGAGAACTCAGAAGAAGCTCAAGGGTATTCTCAGAATTCCCTAAAGAAATGTTCTTGGTGATTATCCCATCAGCTCTAAGTCTATCAAGAGACAACTCCGTCCAGACTTGTAAACCCACAAAGCTCAAAGCTGTTGTTGCCACGGAAATGTGCAAATATGTTATCCCCATTAGAAACTATTATAGCCTTCTCACTCCGAATTAACCCACAGATTCTCATTTAGCATGACGTCCCCTGCATCAACATGATTTTGCATAAGCTAAGCAAACCAAAAGCTTATGTAAGTTAGAGAATTGAGTTAAAAAGTTTCAATTTTTTTATAACGTAGGCCAATCGAAGCAAGTAAAATTCAAAACCATGATCACGAAGTTCATAGGATACTGCAATTGAGAGAGATATGTATTAAATAAGTAAAATTGAAGAAACTGGGAAATTCAATTAACCAAAGGAGAGAGATGAGCTGAAAGATTGAGGTCAATAGAAGAAAATATGAAGATAATGGTGGATTCTGCAGAGAGCGAAATGGATCAAAACCTGAGTTCGCGATTGGAAAATTCTCCTCAGCACCGGCAATTGCGTCCTCTTTTTGTCTCTCTTTCTCGATGGACAAGGAAAAATGAAGAATATAAAATGCGGAAGAAAAAAACTCAAAATAATAAACCATGCGGTAAATAAAAAGTTACTTAAATTTGACGATGCCGACACGAACGAGTTCTATGGTCACCGAAGTGGTTCCAAAGAAGTAAAGCTATAAAGAGCGCGCTTTGCCAAACAGAGGTGAAAAAAAAACGGTAGCAAAATTCTCTAATAGTCTTGTCCCACAACCTTCTTCTGGTTGCTGAGACCTATATCAACATTTCCAGCACATTCAAAATCAGTTACTTGGTATCAATTTGATGTATCATCCCCTTATAAAACCGAGTTTGAACATCGAGAATGAGCATCGAATGTATCGTTGATCATGGCTCTGTCCAGCATGTTTGATAACACCACCATAGTCCATAGGTATAATGATAGAAAATCGTCCTAGCAGACTCTTTTTCTCCATAAATAATATCCAAATAACTTCAACTATATCATAGTTGCTACGATATTCATATCCAGAATCCGATATCAAGAATTTGGGAAACAAAATCCGAACCTATGATATGAAAGTAGTCAAACGTACATAGATCATTGATGTAACGAAAAAAGTCAAAATCCCGAACACATAGGACCGTGGGAAATGTCATTCTCCTTGATTCACCAAAGGACACCTTAAAGTTCACAAATTCACTCACTTACTTCCATTCCATCTCAAACAATCCAAAATAAAACACTCTAGTCAACGTTTATGTGACGAATATTGTTACGCTCATCCTCTTTAATCTTTGGAATCACCACTTTCAACACACCATTCTTCATTTCCGCCTTAATCTCATCAGTCTTGTATACTTTCTCCGGTAACTCAATCCTACTCGTAAACCTCCGTCCATCTCCAGAAACATCTTCTCCCTCCTCTGTTTCCCCTTCTCCTCTAATCACCAATGTGTTCTGTTCCAAAGCCAATTTCACATCCTCTCTGCTTAGTCCCGGCATATCTATCCTTAGATGCAACGCGTCGTCTTTCTCTTTCACGTTCCAACCACGTCTAACTCCAGAAGCTCCCATTCCACGAGTAGCTGATACCAAAGGGATTTCGCTTACCTGGTCCATGAAATTCAGCATCTGGCTCAAGCTTCTCGTTGGAGTAAACGGATCGAGTATATCTGTTTGAAAAAACAACCAAATTTTCAGATTCAACAGATCTCCAAAACAAAGTTAGATGTACTCTATACATAAATCACTAAACATGTATCAAATTGGGAAAATCTATAGCGAAATTGGACGGAGGAACCATGGATTTACGTGAGAAGAAATCGCCGCCGTGGCGAGAAACATGTCGGTTTGAGTGATGGTTCCTATCGACACCGTCTTCATAGTTTCTGGCGGCGTTGGTATTGAAGAGGCGAGATGAAGCAGCCACCGGACGAACGGCTCTTAAGGCGCGAGGGACGGCGACGGTGGAAGAAGAGAGAAGTCTCCTGAGAGCTAAAGCCGATGATGACGCCATTTTTGGAAAGAGAAGAAGCTTAGAATTAGCAAGTGATTAATTATTTTCAAGCTCGATGAGATATTTTTTATACTCTTTGAACGAAAAAAAAGCTGTTAGAGAAAGGTTTATATAGAACAGAGAGTAGAAGAAGCTGCTAGAGGCTAGAGAGTCGCTTAAGGATGGTTCTAGAACTGCGTGGTCTCCAAGTAAAATAAAGAAAAATAAAGAAAAAGAAAGAAGAAAACTTTTTCCGTGACGGCCCATCACTTTGGGGCCCAGATTTGTAAATTTATCTTCCGTTTACTTTGGTTTGGTTTTAAAGTCGAATTTGAAAGTCGGTTTAGATCGATTTGGTTTAGTTTCTTCTTCAGTGTATCTGCGAAATCAGAGGATCTTCTTCTCTTCAACATCATCATCGTCGAAGCTGAAGAGAATCTAAGGTAAATCGGGTGATCGGATCAAGGATGATGCTGGATCTAGGTCCATTCTCAGATGAGAAGTTCGATGCGAAGCGATGGGTTAACTCGTCGTGCCAGGCGCGTCACCCACAGGATTCACTCGAGAAACATCTTGTGGATCTGGAAATGAAGCTTCAGATTGCCTCCGAGGAGATCGGAGCTTCTCTTGAAGAGCAGAGCGGTGGTGCTCTCCTCCGTGTTCCTCGTGCCACACGAGACGTGTTGCGTCTCCGTGATGATGCTGTGTCTCTGCGTGGTTCTGTTGCTGGAATCCTCCAGAAGCTCAAGAAGGTACGCATTTGTGCTGATTCCTGAGATTTTGTTTGGATCTCTTCTCGAAAATTAGATTATATCAAATTCCTGAAACTTGTGCTCTTATCGAATTCGGTACTCTGCAGGCAGAGGGTTCTTCAGCAGATTGTATAGCTGCGCTTGCTAGAGTGGACAATGTCAAACAGAGAATGGAGGCTGCCTACAAAACACTACAGGTTAGTATTCATAGTGATTTTGTGATCCATTATGTGGACACTTGGGGGTAGATCTGCAATTGATTCTCTTCTTTTTGGTATATGTACAGGATGCTGCAGGGTTAACTCAGTTAAGCTCGACGGTTGAGGATGTATTTGCTAGTGGCGATCTTCCTCGTGCTGCAGAAACTCTTGCTAGCATGCGAAATTGCCTGTCTGCTGTTGGAGAGGTAGTTTTATGTCAGCTTCAGTACTCTGAGGATTTAAGTCTTTTTCCGTCACCACTTAAAGTCCAATTTTTGTCAACAGGTTGCAGAATTTGCTAATGTGAGAAAGCAACTAGAGGTATTGGAAGATAGGCTGGAGGCGATGGTGCAGCCACGTCTTACTGATGCATTAACATATCACAAGGTTGGAACCTGTATATCTAGAGAACCCAACTACTTTAGGTTGTAATGTCTCTGTTGCCATTATTGGACTGAAAAGCCTTTCCCCAAATTTGGCAGGTTGATGTCGCCCAAGATTTGCGAGTAATTCTCATCCGGATTGGGAGATTCAAGTCTCTGGAGTTGCAATATTCAAAAGTCCGTCTAAAGCCGATTAAACAACTCTGGGAAGATTTTGACACAAAGCAAAGGGCAAACAAGCTTGCCAATGAGAGAAGTGAAAGTCAAAGGTTGTCTAGCGGCGATGAGTTTCAGTCGACATCATCTCAGACATCATTTGCCAGTTGGCTGACAAGCTTTTACGACGAGTTGCTACTCTATCTTGAGCAAGAGTGGAAATGGTAAATGTTTTACTTTTATTTACAGTAAACTGTATATATTTTCCGGGCCCTTCCAGTGACAGTATGTCAGATCTTTAGGTGATTGCAGCTTTAAGTATCAATCACTGTTGTACGTTTTTGCTTTCATGATTGTTTAGGTGTATGGTTGCCTTCCCTGATGACTACATGACTCTCGTCCCAAAGCTGTTGGTTGAGACCATGGGAGTACTGGGGGCTAGTTTTGTTTCTCGTCTTAACCTTGCAACTGGAGATGCTGTTCCTGAAACAAAAGCACTCGCCAAAGGTTAGATATGATGTCAGTACAGTTTGATTATTAGGTTTCCTTCTTAGTCTAGTCTTTTTACCCAGCTGAATTGGGATTGCGTTGCTTCTTTAGTGGTTCTACTCTACCATCCTCATGTTTGGGTAGATAGATGTAAGAAGAGTATCACTTTTTTCTGCCTTTACATGAGCTAAAGTTTTTGGCTGTTCTTGTTAAGTTTGTAATTTTTGTGCATAGTGGCCGATGTCATGAATCTGTCAATATGCAAGAGAGACTTGCAGGAAGTTTGAACAACAACTTATTTGTTACATTTTTCATTTAGTCACTGGAAATTTTCCAGACAATGCACGATTATCTTCAATTGACTTATATCTGTATTTTGTGTATTTAGGAGAATACTGACAATTCTGATGTTTTCCTTGAACAGGTGTGATGGATCTATTATCTGGAGACTTGCCCAAGGGTATTAATATTCAGACCAAGCATCTTGAGGCTCTGATTGAACTGCACAACGTAACTGGTTCCTTTGCAAGAAATATTCAGCACCTGTTTGCGGAATCTGAACTTAGGATCTTAATAGATACGCTGAAGGCCGTGTACTCACCCTTTGAATCGTTTAAGCAAAAGTAAGTTTTCATGTTGTGTACTTCTCTTCCCCCATGTCTTGTATCCATTTCTAGTATTTATGGATTGTCCCATTTTTTTGATGAAACTTTTTTGGGTCGTGGTTCTTCAAGGCTGTTTGTGACATAAGGTTTGATCATGCTTTAGGTATGGGAAGATGGAACGTGCTATTTTATCCTCTGAGATTGCAGTGGTGGATCTGAGAGGGGCTGTTACTCGTGGTGTTGGGGCTCAAGGAATTGAACTCAGTGAAACAGTGCGTAGGATGGAAGAGTCTATTCCCCAAGTTGTTGTTCTTCTTGAAGCTGCAGTTGAAAGGTGTATTGGCTTTACTGGAGGGTCAGAGGCAGACGAGCTGATACTTGCATTAGATGACATAATGTTGCAGTATATCTCTATGCTTCAAGAAACACTCAAATCTTTGAGAGTTGTGTGTGGAGTGGATGGTACAGGTGATGGAGTTGGCTCAAAGAAAGATGCAAGTGCAGAGAAAAGGGAGAGCTCTCGCAAGATGGATTTGACTTCAAATGAGGAATGGTCCATTGTTCAAGGAGCACTTCAAATTCTTACTGTAGCTGATTGTCTCACGAGCAGGTCTTCTGTCTTTGAAGCCTCTTTGAGAGCAACTCTAGCTAGACTAAACTCCAGCTTGTCTATTTCATTATTTGGCACAAATTTGGATCACAACCTATCACATTTGAAAAGTGAACAAACTGCTGGAGATTTGTCTATGGCTGGACGAGCTTCCATGGATGTGGCAGCTATTCGGTTGGTTGATGTTCCGGAGAAGGCTCACAAACTATTAAACCTATTGGAGCAGGTAGTGAAAACCTGTAGGCTTGATTTACAAAGTTTCTGAATTAACTATTTGATATTTCATGCGTATCGATTCCCTTTTCCCTTTGATTTTTTGCAGTCCAAAGATCCACGATTCCACGCACTGCCTTTGGCGTCTCAGAGAGTTGCTGCATTTGCCGACACAGTCAATGAACTTGTCTATGACGTCCTTATATCAAAAGTCAGGCAACGTCTAGGGGAAGTATCTCGCCTACCAATCTGGTCTTCCGTCGAGGAACAAACTGCTTTTCCTCTACCAAATTTCAGCTCATACCCGCAGTCTTATGTTACAAGTGTTGGAGAATATCTCCTTACTTTGCCGCAGCAGCTTGAGCCTCTAGCTGAAGGCATCTCAACCAACGGCGATTCAAACAACGAGGATGCACAATTCTTTGCAACCGAATGGATGTTCAAGGTAAGTCTAATTTAAGCTTTTGTCAAACCGAATCGCAATAAGCTAAGACCTTAACCACTAAGTGTTTTTTTTTTAATAAAACAACAGGTAGCAGAAGGAGCAACCGCTCTGTACATGGACCAATTGAGAGGAATCCAATACATTTCAGACCGAGGAGCACAACAACTCTCTGTAGATATTGAGTACTTGAGCAATGTGCTTTCGGCTCTGTCCATGCCAATTCCGCCAGTTCTTGCAACTTTTCAGACGTGTTTGGCTACACCGAGAGGTGAGCTCAAAGATGTGATGAAATCAGAAGCTGGTAATGAACTCGACTGCCCTACAGCTAATCTTGTTTGTAAGATGCGTCGTATCAGTTTCGATTAGTCTCAAATCTACTTGGGTTTCGATAAGACTTTGCTAACAAATCGGCTCGTCCATTGTCATATTGTATTACAGCATTGTCTAATGTTTTAGTTACGTAGTTTTTTCGTGTTTTTTATTGTTTAGAAAATAGTTTGTTACTTAAATAAAATGTACTCGTGACAAGCCGTTTTAGTTAAGACCAAATCATAGATGAAATGGCTTCCACTAACATTGCGTGAGAGGAAGAGGCAAAACTGGTTCCTTGGTCCGAATCTTCTAACAATGTGTAGCTGTCATAACAAAGTCAAGAAAGACAAAAAAAAAAAAAGATCGGATAGATGGAGGAAGAACTCAAGAACTTGATCAAGGTTTCGGTTTCTGTAATAATCTCCATATCTTACTGTTACTACGTACCAACCAGAATCAAACCTGGTATCTTTAGATTTCTCTCTGTTCTTCCAATTTGTGCTCTGTTTCGTGTTCTTCCTCTGTTTTTCGCCTCTGTTCACCTCTCTGGTTACACAGCGCTTTTCATCTCATGGCTCGCCAATTTCAAACTCATACTCTTCTCCTTCAATCAAGGCCCACTTTTTCCACTTCCCTCAAATCTCACCCGATTCATCTGCTTCGCTTGCTTCCCCATCAAGCTTCAACAAAACCCTAAGCGCCGAGACTATTTCTTCCAATGGGAATACCCCATTGAAGTTTTGTTTAGTAACCAATTCGTGACTAAAGTTGTAATCTTGAGTGTAGTGTTACATATGTATAATCACATACAACATATATATCCCATTGTGCTATTTGTTCTCTATCCACTCCATCTATACTTGGTACTTGAGATTCTCTTAAAGCTCTTCAACGCTTTCTTCTCTATAGCTCTTGATTGCGAACTCGAGCCACAGCTGAATGAACCATACTTGGCCTATTCTCTTCGAGACTTCTGGGGTCACTGGTGGACACTCATGCTCCCGACGATCCTCCTGCCAGACGTCTACGCTAGGATGCGGCGAATCACTGAAGGGAAAATGAACTCCGAGAATGCTCTGTACTTGGGAGTTTTTGTCACATTCCTTGTCTCCGGTGCACTTCACGAGTTTCTCTTCTTCTATATAACTCGTGAGCGGCCTACTGGAGAGGTTACTCTGTTCTTCGTGTTACATGGGGTTTGCATTGTGGCGTACGACGCCAGGTTAAAGAAGAAGATTGCGCGGTGGATAGGGTTTGAATTTTGCCCGTGTTTGATATTACAAGTGATGGTTATGGGGTTTGTCGTTGTGACTGCTGGTTGGTTGTTTTTCCCTCCTCTTGTCAGGACCGGCAAGATTCAGAGATTCGCTAACGAAGCCTTGCTCTTCATTGGTTTCGTGCGCAACTTGTTTAACGAATCCTTGTTCTTCATGCGTAAGTTTTTTAACGAAGCCTTGTTCTTCACTGGTTTCGTCATGCGCAAGTTGTTTAACGGAGCCTTGTTTTTCATTGGTTTCGTCAAGCTCAAGTTGTTTAACGAATCCTCCTTGTTCTTCATCATGCGCAAGTTGTTTAACGAAGCCATGTTCTTCATTGGTTTCGTCATACGCAAGTTGTTTAACGAAGCCATGTTCTTCATTGGTTTCGTCAAGCTCAAGTTGTTTACTTTTGGCTGGTGATAAATTGCTAAATCATGATATAAGGGATTTAAGTGTTTCTGTAGCTCGATTATCATATCATCTCTCTCTGTTTCAAAACAATTGTGGCTTTACAATTTCAATGTGATTTATTTATTTATATAAGTTTACTAGTTTACCCTTGAATGGTAAAAAGATTTCTTATTTTGTGTGAGATGCAAAACGAAGGCTCTAAATGGCCTTTGAATTCAGCTGAATTCAACGGTAAAGGTAAGCATCTCACCTTCTACAATATGAAAAGCAAAGATAATAAGCCCTTCTTACAATCTAGGGATGTGTTAAAAAACCAGAGATGAACAAGGCTTCGTTAAACAACTCGCGCATGATGAAGAACAAGGATTCACTATGTTATCGCGTCAAGGTTCTTGCTGCTACTGTATGATTTATGTGTCACAAAGCTTAAACATGTTTTTTTTTTTTTTGCTAATATCATTTTTATTTGGAATGCATGTTCTCTTTTGGTGTATGCAACTATGTAAAGAACACATCAAAATACTCATTGGTCCTTGCTAAAGGTTTAGAGACGTTCCAATGGCTCTTTGTTTTAGGGAATGCAAGGTGATCACGTATACATATGTGAAATAAGAGTTAAAACGAGTAATGTATCTTGTTCTTGTTTTCACACAAATACTAAGTCATTGGAACAGAGCATTCTCCGTACGTCTTTAGTACATTTAATTAAGGGTTTGTTTGACAAGTCTTTAGTACATTGATTTTTCTAGCTAGTAAAGTCTATACGATTATGGAAACGTTTTGAAGTCACTATAATATTCAAAACAAAACGTTCCCATAGTCACAAAGTTTAGGACGGGTGATGATTAGTAGGCATGTCCATTTTAAGACGGGTTGAATTTCGTGAACTTTTATTCCGAAGTCAATTCTTAGCCAAACTAGTTAACTTTTACGCGTTTCAAAATCAACCTTTATCCAAATTAGTGATAGTTTGAAAAGTGAATTTAACTACAAATGTTTTATGAATTCATTTTGTAACCTATCTTCAGTCAAATTAGTGAATATTTATTTATTTTGCCAAAGTCAACTCTTAGCTTAATTAATGAATACTTGAAAAGTAAATTTGGCTACATTTTCATACAATTTTTTTATGGCTACATGAATTTAACCCAATCTGAATTCCATCTCGTAACATGAAATTTTCATTTCGTTATGGCCATTAATGGTGACATAGACCGCACCCAAAACCGTACCGCAACAGTGCTGTAACAGTATCAAAATCTTTACATATACATATGTATCTATATATTTTCGTTACTATTTGAACCGCACCGCACTTCTCCTGCACCGCAAAACGCAGCCACCATTCAAATCAATAGGTATCAAAAATAATTCAGGTTGTGTTTTTTACTATTCGGATTGCCCGTTTCTGATTTTTATTCGCTAGTATCTGTTCTAATATCTGAAATAAATGTATTTAGCGATCAATATTTTTCTTTCCCCTATAATATAAATCAATATTTTTGTTTTCTAAAATAATAAAACTTAAATTTGTGATTGCCTTATGTCTATGAATTTATTAAAAATTTAATTTCGTTAAGTGTTTTGTTTTTTCGTGATATTATTTTTTAGTTCAACTTTTTCTTGATATGATTATTCATTATTTATATAGGGAATAGAGTTTTTTATTTTTTATTTTGCAATCATAGAGTTTTACCATAGACGAACGCCTTTTATTCGTCGTGGCGAACGAAACCCTAATCATCACTTCTCCACTTTTGTTCGTCATCCTCTTCAAAATTTCTTCAATTTGATTCTGCAATTTCCTTTATCTCTCTCTGGATTAAGTTTCAATTTCTTCTTAGCCCGCCATGGATGCTCAGCGAGCTCTGTTGGACGAACTAATGGGCGCAGGTGAGAATAATCGAGTACCAAAATCTATTTTCAATTTAATCCTCGAAATTGAGCTCTCCAAAGCTTTAATTTCTGTATCCATGTTAAGAATTGAGCGAATTTTTGTTGAAATTGCTCTCGATTTTGTTTGCAGCTCGTAATCTGACAGACGAAGAGAGAAGAGGGTTCAAGGAGGTTAAGTGGGACGATAGAGAAGTATGTGCATTCTATATGGTTCGATTTTGTCCTCATGACCTCTTTGTTAACACGAAAAGCGATCTTGGTTAGTCTCACTATTTGTATCTACTTGCTTTTTTGTATGATGCTTTTCTTTAGCTTATCTTAAGCTTCATTGTTGTTTTCAGGAGCATGCTCGAGAATTCATGATCCAAAGTTGAAAGAAAGGTTACGCTTTATTGAGATCTTCTTCATTATATTTATTTGATTTGTTACAAATCTGAATCGATTCGTGTGAGATGTGGCTATCTTGCATGTTTATCTGTAGAGGTTAAGACTAAGCTTACCTTAGAATGTCATTTTACGCATTTATGTGAATGAGTTTTGATTATTTCTGTTTCAGCTTCGAGAACTCTCCGAGGCATGATTCCTATGTGCCTAAATTCGAGGCTGAGCTTGCACAGTTTTGCGAGAAGTTGGTGTGTAATGCTTGTCATACTTTTTTTTTTCTTTTCTTTAGAGTTTGATTCTTCTCTATGCTAAGATTTGGAATTGGTTACAGGTGAATGATCTTGATAGGAAAGTTAGGCGTGGGCGAGAACGTCTTGCACAAGAAGTTGAACCGGTTCCACCACCTTCTCTATCAGCAGAGAAAGCTGAACAATTGTCTGTCTTGGAGGAGAAAGTTAAGAACCTTTTGGAACAAGTGGAAGCACTTGGTGAAGAAGGCAAAGTGGATGAAGCTGAAGCGCTAATGAGGAAGGTACTATTTGTTTACCATTCTCTAAAAAAAGAAGACTTTTGAAGTCTTAACAAATCATACTGAAACTTGAAATATGGTGTTCTGCTTGATTCCTCCGTATTTGCAGTTATACCTTATGTGTCACCTTTATTATGATCATAAATTTAGTACATTGAGTGCTTATCATTTGGAAACTCTGGTAGGTGGAAGGGCTAAATGCTGAGAAGACAGTGTTGTTACAACGACCAACTGACAAGGTACTCGCGATGGCTCAGGAGAAGAAGATGGCATTGTGTGAGGTTTGTGGTTCATTTCTTGTGGCTAATGATGCAGTAGAAAGAACACAGTCTCATGTCACTGGAAAGCAACATGTTGGCTATGGCTTGGTTCGGGATTTTATTGCTGAACAAAAAGTAAGTCTCAGAACTAATACTTGAATCTTGTTTCATTTGAGCTGTCATTCCTTATAAAATGGGGATAGTGATGCTTTGTTTACTTTTTCTATTCTAGGCTGCTAAAGATAAAGGAAAGGAAGAAGAAAGACTAGTAAGAGGAAAAGAAGCAGATGATAAGAGGAAACCAAGGGAGAAGGAAAGCGAGAGTAAGAGGAGTGGTTCTAGTGATAGAGAAAGATATCGTGATCGAGACCGAAACAGAGATGGTGACAGACACAGAGACCGTGGTAGAGATTATAGAAAGCCTTATGACAGGAGATCGAGGAGTGGGAGAGAGGACCGAGATCGAAGCAGGTCACGATCTCCTCATGGAAGGTCTGGTCACAGAAGGGTGTCGAGAAGCCCCATTCGCCAATACTAGTTTGAGACCCTCGTGGAAGGTCTGGTCACGAAAGGGTGTTGAGAAGCACCATTTGCCAGTACTAGTTTGAGATAAGGTGTTGTCACTATGTCTTGGGGCCAGGAACTTTGCAAATTAATGAGGTAGACAATGTGATACCCCCTTTGGTTTCATAAGCATGTGTTGTCTTTTGGAACTTCCTTGTTAAAATTTATGGATAAAATTTGTCTTTCTACCGGATCACAGCTATTCTAAGAGTTTGAGACCTTACCGATTCTCCTTCATCGGTTATTTGTTAAGAGGTCAAAAGCGTTGAGGTAGGTATTACCCGTAAAACTTTTACATTTTCATTGTATTTCTCGATACTTGAGATGCTATAGCGTCATTTTATTTTATTTTTGTCTTTTGGTACACCATTTCAAGTTTGATATACCTTTCTGATTTAAAGAATACAGAATCGGGATTGTTGGGATCGAATGACACGAATCTATTTGAGGTAACAAATATACAACAGAAGTCATCCTTAATAGAAGTTTTGGGTTTTGAATTTGGTTTATTTTCTTCGAGTTCTCTGTCTGCACTTAGGTGTATACACAGAAGGAATGATAATCTTTGGCTTTGGGGTTAGGTATAACTGTTGCATTTCTTGGAATCTAGCCTTCAATGGATTGGTCTGCATGATATCTGATTTCTATCGGGTAAACTCACTCCGTTGTTTATGAACTTTTAATAATCTTTTCCAAACTCCAAGGCTAGAGCATTATAGTAAAACAGTAGGTAAGGTATTCTCTGGTGGGAGCAAGAACTGTTTTGGTGGTCTGTGTTGAGGTTCCAAGAACAGCTGTGTTGTTGGTCTACCACAAAGCCGGATGGCGTCTTTGTAATCCTGGCTTAAATCCTGATCTAAACATTTACAACTTTGTCTTTTTTTTTTTTTTTTTTTTTGCCGATTTCTCCTCTACAGTCTATTTGATTCAAACAAGAGCTCAGCATATGAAACCATTGTTTCGGGGCTCCTGGTTTGCAGCTATAGATAAGCTTCTTTTATATGGCAAACTTGTAAGAATGACGCAACATTTGTCAAAATAAAAGTTGTTGATGAGAGTTGAAGAGCATGCAATAGTTGGATATGAAGAGCATGCAATAGTTGGATACCAATGATAATCTTTGACGGTTTCGTTGGGATCAGATTAAAAAAGTTCACGTTTTTTGTAGCCCAATTTTCTAATGCATTGATCAGCGGGTTAACAACCATTTATTCAATGAAACTTTATCGTTTTGGCATATATATACAAAAAAAAACTTTAAATCATTTAACTAAAATTGAATTTCTTACACTAACAGTTCAAATCTGGCCAAAACCATCAAATCTGCAAACAGAACCACTTGTACGTGGAGGGATAAAACGAAAATTAGTTGTTTGGCGTACTTACACATAATTTTGAATCGTGCCTATAATGACATGAGGTTAACTAAAATTTGAATTTCTTACCATACCAATTTAACTCCGGCTAAAACTATCAAATCGGAAAACAATGTGAAAGAAGTCAACAAATTTTAATTATGGAAATTTCTTCTGCAGTTAAACGTCATCGTTTTACATAATGCGTAGCTTAATTAATGAGTTGAGTGAGTCAACGGAAGAGAAGAAGACCAAATTAGTCTTAAACTCGTTTAGGTAACAGTTTGGTTTAAAGCACAGAAACAGCCCTTCAATAAGTTTCAATGTCATAAAACCAAAAAAAAAAAAAATAGTGAAGACGACGAACCTTTGAGGACACTCTTCGGTTTCTCCAATCCTTCATATGGTTCGTAAAGATCTCTTTTTCTCTCTTTTTCTCCATTTTTCAATTCAATTTTGGCTGATCTAATTTTGGATTTCAGATGTCGGACGGAGGAGCACCGTCGAGATACGTGAAGTTGACGAAGGAACAAGCTCCGGTCGATGAGATTCATCCCGGTGAACTCAATCAGCCCATTGAAGTTTCTCATGTATGTCTGTCTCTTTTCCTCTACTGATCTAATTTCACAATTACGCTTCCCAATTTTCGATTTCACCTGTTCACGATTCAATCGAAAATGTCAGTGATTTGTGAATTAGATCCGTGATTCTTCTTCTTCAAATGATCAATTTTGATTTGTGGTTGTGTCAATTTGACTGATTTGTGACTCTCAGATCAGAGTCTCTAGATTTCCCAATTCGATCTATGAAATTTTCTGATTCTGTGTAAACTCCTCCGCAGCTAGCTGTTCACAAATGCAATGAGTGTGGCCAACCTTTGCCTGAGAATTTTGAAGCTCCTGCTGATGAGCCCTGGACTACCGGAATATTCGGCTGCACTGAGGACATGAATAGTTGTAAGTTCTATCTAAACGTTTCCACAGATCTGTATAATAAATCCATCATCAAGTGATTGATCTTTCGGTTTTGATTCGCTTCTCATGTCTTTATACGCTCTTTACAGTTTGGCTGGGACTTTTCTGCCCAAGTGTTCTATTTGGACGTGTCTATGAAACTCTGAGTGATGAGGAAACCTCGTGGAAGAAAGCATGTATTTGCCATTCCATTGTAGTAGAAGGCGGTCTTACTGCTGCATCGATGCTTGCTTGTGTTCCCGGTATTGATCCGCATACTTCTTTACTTATATGGGAAGGTTTGTTGTTTGTTTGGTGGATGTGTGGGATATACACTGGAAATGTCCGTCAAACTCTACAAAGGAAATATCATCTTCAGGTAAGCAAAGTCTTCATTAACATCTAAAATCGATCAAACTGCGAAAAAAGAATCTGAAAATGTGTTTTTTGGTTTTGGTTTTGATGGAAACAGAATGCTCCATGTGATCCATGTATGGTGCATTGTTGCCTTCACTTTTGTGCGGTTTGTCAAGAGCACCGTGAGATGAAGAATCGTCTTTCGGATAACTTTGTGATGCCTATGACTGTTATCAACCCACCACCGGTTCAAGAGATGAGTGCTTCTGGTGACAGAGACCAACACCACCACAACTCTGTTCCGGTTTCACACCATAGCTCTGATCTTGAGATGAGGCCATTGTAGTCCTCAATGGTTCCCCATCAGATTCAAGGTTTTGTTTTGCCTGAATCTAACTTTATATATGTAAACCGATTTGGTTTGTTTCAAACTCATATAGATAGATTCGGATTCTGGTTTTCCTTGTGTAATCATGATTTATCATTATCTCAAAATTAAGATTTTCTATGCCTAAAATATCTGATTTGCATTATTTCTATAGGTAGATAAATTTCTCCTTTTTGGATAAATATGAATCTTTGAAAAAATCGCAACACGTTTTGCATTATATAATTCTTATATATCTAGTCCTATTAAAATAACAAAATACCAAACTTTTTCTTATAAGTAACGATAACTACGAAATTAGGTATACAAGTCTCTGCCCTACGTTTTATTGATTAGATGATACAAAGGACCACTTCATCCCCAGAGAAGATGATCGGAGGAAAGATTCCTGAATCACGAGTTTCTGCATCACTACCATGTTTTCAGGCGAGTGCTGAAGGGTTAAGTCGACGGAAGAGCTTAGCTGAAGCCGGGAAGAGAGATATCTTCTATGGAGAAGATGACGTGGCAGACTTGATGTTTAGAGAAGAGGAAGTGGAACAAGACACGGTCATGAGAGCTTATAGAAGTAACGAAGCTATGAAATCTATCCAAGATACGAGACGAAGACAAAGAAGGTTCTTTTGTTTTGAATGTTTTGACTTTCTCAAACTTTTTTTCTCTAGAGATCGAAACTAATAACCCTAACAACAAACAATGTTTCTTGTATTTCTTTATCTTGTAAATTCTTTAGATTGAAATTGATACTATATGGACGACAGACAAGAGTTTCATTATTATACATAACAATAGAACATTGCAGTACATAAGAGGTTTGAACATTGACTACAAATTTGGCAGATTTTACAACAGAGTAATAATGCCCGTACAATAAGAAGAGTTTGTGTGTATAAGAATTTTCAGGGCACATGAGATGCGAGGACTTACATTACATTATATAACATTATGTTCAATGTAGAACATCATCTCTTCTTGAAGAATTTGCTACCTCTCTTACCAATTCCGGTACCTTCAAGACTGGATGAGAGATGAGACCTTGTGTCCGGTCTCCACGTTAGTTCTTTGAGAAGGGAGAACAAAGACGAGAGTGCGGCTGAAATTTCGCTGTCTTTTATGTTCTTACATGATACTACTCTCATGCTCTCAAGCTCTTCCCAGTGTAGAATTACTGACTCTAAACCGCTTGTTGTTAGGATTGAGCATCCTTCCAAAGATAAAAACCGCACCCTCCTGCAAGAAACAAAGATGATCAAAACAACAACACCAAGTTTAAGTTTTTACGATATAGTTCTGTTAAAGAACACATTAGTTTCTCAGAGAAGCTGCATTCCACTTTTTTGGCAGTTAAATGATGCGATCATGATGTGAAAAGACCTAAGAGTAACAATAGAAAACGATGGCTTCTGCTCTTTTAAGTAACCATAGTTTATGTATCAAACACACAAATCAAAGCAAAAACAGTCGATGCCTTTCATCATCCATATTAACAACTTCAGTCATCATAGCATGGAATTATGTCTTTTGCTAACTATATCATGTGGAACACCAACACCAAGTTTAAGTGTTTATGATACAGTTCAGTTAAAGTGAAACATGTATAGGGAAGCTATCTAAAGCCAAGTTACCTGAAAGCTTTAGCCAAGCTGAAAGAATCATCATCCAATCCCCAACAATCCTGAATATTAACCTTAGTTACTCCATCACACACCTTAAACAACGCTCTCATCCCCTCCTTGTCATTCAAACAACACCTCCTGAGTTGCAAACTCTCCAGAGCTGGACAAGATCCCAGCAACTTTCCCGGTCCAGGACTAGAATCTATCTTTCTACAAGACGAAATCAACAAAGTCTTCAAACTCTCAAAATACGAAAGCGCAGCTATCCAACCATCATCCATTCTATGATCACAAATACTCAGCTCCTCAAGCACTTCACAACATTGCCCAATTGCTTTAATCCCATCAAAACTACCTTCACAACCACTAAGCTCAAGCTTCACCAATCTCTTACACCCTTGTGCTAAAATCGTCAAACCAATATCAGAAACCGATGAACTATACAATCCATCAACACTTCCAACCAATCTCAATCCCCTCAGATTCTCACAAGCAGCAATACCACGCAAGAGATTATCGCTACACTTATGCAACTCTAACTCCTGCAAATCCGAACAATCCTCAGCTAAACTCAGCAATCCCAATTCAGTAGCATTAATCACTACAAGCTTAATCAAATCAAAACTCCCTCTTCCTAAAACCCTAAGCCCTTTATCAACCATTTCATTATCCAACAGACTCTCCTCAACAAAATTCAAATTCAACGACGAATCGGTTGATACATGAAACGAAATCGACGTATGACATAGCAAAATCCCTGAATTGCTCGACGGATTGAAACACGCGTTAACCAAATCAACACTCGTAAGCTTAGGAAACCTCGAAACAAGCCTCCCAGACAATAAAAATTCCCAATCAAAAACCTTCATACTCCGTAAACGCCGTCCCTGAACACTCAACCACCGTTTACACACGAGTGAAACATCTTCGTTCTGAGATTCAGGAAGCTTCTCAAGGATCTTGAGAAGAAGAGAATCTGACAACGAAAGAGTTCGATCGACGTCGGAGAAATCAGAAGATAGGGATTTAAACCTGGATCTTGGTGATTGAGCTTGAATAACGGCGGAGACTGCTTGCTTAAACGACGTCGTCTGATGGTTTAACCATGTACCGGTCCAGCTCGAACGTCGTCTTCTCAGAGGCGATTTAGGACTCGTCGGCATTTTCTCCCTAAACGTCATCGTTTTCGATTTCTTCTTCACGTTGGATCTATCTCTCTCGCTGGTTTGATTTAGCGGCGGATTACGAACTGTTCTAACGGATACATTGAAAGAGATGGAGAGAGAGAGAGAGAGACATAACGAAAGAGAAAAAGAGAGTGTTTCGAATTTTTTATTAATTTGTTTTTTGGGCTAAAATAAAAGAAAATGGGAATCACGGTGGGATTTTTAAGTTGACTTTTGACTTAGAATGAGACAAAGATAGTGTTGTGCACATCTCTTAAATTGTGTAAAATGGTCTACTACTATACTTTACCCTTAAAACATTGAATTATGTTGTTAATTATTAAATTAGGATTAGCTTAATATGCGGATTTAAGATAAGAAAAATATTAATTGATTTTTTTCTTTACAAAAATTTAATTTGTATATTTATGATAATTACATTACACCTATTTTAGATAATATCACACTTCGGTAAGGCAACGTGTGGGAATTAGAAAAGGACAATATACAGTATTCGTAGATCGTGGGTATTATTATTAACAAACAAACCTTTTAAAATGTGTAAATTATATGCATAGAAGTCTTACATTCGGAGATCCCAAAAAGAAATGGGAGAATTTTCAATGCGGCATTGGAAGTCACTTTCCATTCGATAATGCAGTTTGCATCAACGGGGCAATCTATTACAAAGCAACAGAAAAGGATCCGGACGGTAGTTGTGTTTTGGTGAGTTTTCGATGTTAGGTCTGAGATATTTAATCAATGTCCAGACTCCCAATAACATAACGATTAGCCATAGAGGTTCCACTCTTATAAACTACCAAGGGAAGTTAGCATGGATATTTCGCAATAACATGATCAACGAGGATGCGGATATGTGAGTTATGGAGGATGCCGAGAAACAAGATTGGTCCAAGGTTACTTTTTCTGGCATGCTTCAAGGTTTAATTAGTCCGATCACATTTGCGGATGTCACTCATCCTGGTGGCTGGTGATGAATTCGTTATACTCCATCATTGGAGTAAGTATGCAACACACGTTTACTATTACTACCAAAACGAAATAGACGTAGAAGAGTTCAAATTCAGACTAGAACGTCGTCAGCAAGAATATCGGCTGTCACGGATCATGTTGAGAATATCATGTGTTTATAATTCGTTGCATTAGGTTGAGAGTTTTCAAATATAACTTATATGGTACTTCTTTACTATTGTGGTTGATTTGCGATGACTGCAACACTAGCTGTATAAGAGCAATTCTCAAACATACCACATTTTTAAGTTTTTGTTTTAAAAATACTATCACTAATATTATTTTTTCCCAATATTACCACACATTGAATATTAAAATGAATTATAATCTCTTTTAAATAGTAAAAATATAAACCCAAAATTGAAAATAGGAAATCCAAAATATCTTATATTTTATTTGTAATATATTTTGGTTGAACAATTATTTTTATACAAAAAGTTGTAGTATTATTCGAAGAAAAAAAACTAATGATGATACTTTTGGAACTAAAACTTAATAGTGTGGTATTTTAGGGTATTTCTCTTGTATAAAAAGATTTATTACTACAAACCTTACAATTTTTTTTTTAAAATCTCTAATCAGCTAAAATTGAAATTTAGTATTGTGAACGCAAGAGTTTTAATACTATACATTGCTATACATAAGAGTTTGGGATGTGTTATTTTACAAGAGAGAGTAGTAATGCCCCAGGGAAGAAGATAATAAACTAAGAGTTTGCACTTACACAACATATGTTCAATGTAAAACACTCTTCTTGAAGAATTTGCTGCCTCTAATTCCAATCCCGGCACCTTCAAGACTCGACGAGAGATGAGACCTAGTGTCTGGTCTCCAAGTTAGTTCTTTGAGAAGTGAGAACAAAGACGAGAGCGCTGGTGAAATTTCGCTGTCTTTTATGCTCTTACATGACACTACTCTCATACTCTCAAGCTCTTCCCAATGTAAAATCACCGACTCTAAACCTCCTGATGTTAAAACTGAGCATCCTTCCAAAGACAGAAACCTCACCCTCCTGCAAAGAACAAAAATGATGATTCAAAAGCCCACCGAGAAGACCAATGAAGCAAAAAGGACAAGTTACCTGAAAGCTTTAGCCAAACTGAAACAATCATCACTCAGTCCCCAACAATCCTGAATATTAACCTCTGTTGCTCCATCACACACTTTAAACAAAGCTTTTATCCCCTCCTTGTCATTCAAACAACACCTCTTGAGCTGCAAACTCTCCATAGCAGGACAAGACCGCAACAACTTTTCCGGTCCAGGACTAGCGTCTATCTTTCTACAAGACGAAATCCTCAATATCTTCAAACTCTCAAAATACGAAAGCGCAGCGATCCAACCATCGTCCATTCTATGGTCACAAATACTCAACTCCTCAAGCACTTCACAACATTGCCCAATTGCTTTAATCCCATCAAAGCTACCTTCACAACCACTAAGCTCAAGCTTCACCAAACTCCTACATCCTTGTGCTAAGAATGTTAATCCTATATCCGACACAGATGAACTATACAATCCGTCTACGCTTCCTACCAATCTCAATCCCTTCAGATTCTTACACGCAGCAATGCCATGCAAGAGATTATCATTACACTTATGCAATTCTAACTCTTGCAAATCAGAGCAGTCTCCAGCTAAACTCAATAATCCCAATTCAGAAGCGTTAATCACTTTAAGGTTAAGCAAATCAAAACTCTCTCTGCTTAATATCCTAAGCCCTCTATCAATTACGTCACTGTGCAATAGATTCTCCTCAAGAAACTCCCAATTCGACGAGTCTGAAGATAAATGAAAAGAAATCGACTTGTGACAGAACAAAATACCGGAATTGACCCGCGGATTCATACACGCGTTCACCAAATCGACATGCGTGAGATTAGGGAATCTCGTGGTGAGTCTCTCAGACAAGAGAAAATCAAAATCAAGAAGCTTTAGACTCCGTAAACGTTGTCCCTGAAGATTCAACCAGCGTTTGCAGACGAGTGAGACGTCGTTGCTCTGTGATTCAGGAAGCTTCTCGATGATCTTGAGGAGAAGAGAATCGGATAAAGAGAGAGTTGAATCGATTTCTGAAGGTTTGATTGAATTGAAAGGCTTCTCATTTTTGATGTGGTTTTGGACATGCTTATCAAATTCAGACATTTCTTGTTTGCTCCTTCAGCTGTATATCTTCTTTAACTGAATTTGCGCGTCTTTATTGTTGTTGTCTTAACCCAGAAATAGTGGTCTTCTTTGGACAAGGACTAGAAATCAACTCTTCGTCTTCGAGTTTTTTCGGTTTGGTTAGTTCCGGTTTAGGATATTTGGTTATGGAAGAGACTGGTTCTGATTTAAACCGAAAAACTATAAAGAATAAACCTAGATTCGGTTCTCCCAGTCAAATTCGTCAGCTTAATCAATCACCTCTTTAGTTTCCCATAATTCTCAATTTGATACATATAACCCCCATCCTCAATTATGCTACTTTCGTTTATTAATGATCGATTTGGTTCTTCATATGTATAAACTTTTGAATCAGAAACAAAATGACATTACTTTCTTACAAAATTTGTCACAAACAAAAATATAAAATAAAACCCTAGTTTATACTCTTCCATATTGATGATGAAATCTTCGTAGTCCTGATCAGTGAATCTCTTCTCTTCCATTAATGAACTTTGGTATGGAGAATGCTTTTCCAGTGATCAATGACGGCCTTTGACTCAGACCTGATTTTAGGGTTACCGTTCTTAGAGAGAAATAGAAGAACGCGTAAACCGTCGGTTTTGGTAATAAGACGAGCGTTTAGAGGTAAGGTTCGCATATGTCTAAGGATCTCAACGCATTGTATGGCTTCCGGAGAGACTATGTAAAACCCTTTGTCTCTTGCAACATGAGCGGCTCTTGTGGCGGTGCTTATCAATTCTTCAAGTTGCTTCGTCTTGATCGTTCTTCTTTTTCTGTTTCTTCTCGTCTTCACATGATCGTTCACACGTGGTGGTGGTGGGAGATCATCGGAAAAAGCCATTGTTTGAGAGAAAAACAACGCAGAGAAAAAGTACTTAAGAAACTAGAGACTGAGAGAGAAAATTAAAGAGCGAGATTGATGAACAATGTGAGAGATGAGGACTACCTCGTTGATTATATAGACATATTTAAAGTTTCCAATTTTCGGAAAAAGGAAATTCCAATTTTTAATTTATTTTTTTGTATTCAATCTACGTCGGTTTATTTGAGATCGCCACATATTTCCTTTTTCTGTAATAAATAACAAGGAAAACCAAATATATTTTTCTTTAAAAAAAAAAAAACTTATGTTCTGATCAACAAATTACATGTGTTTGCTTGGGGGCCAAGTTTAAACCCCATATACTACACCTTTGGGTTTCGGATGCAGAAGACTTCGAAATCGGTCTCATTGTCCTATGTTGATTATAGTGATTGATGAAGATAAGAAGAAGAAAACGTAAAGAGCTTTATTGCTTTTACTTTATGTAATGGTTCTACTGTATATATATACAGAGGAAGTGATTATTGTTCACTGCTTTTATCGAGAAAACTTAACAAAAACCCACTCACGATCCGGCGAGCTATTAGATTAGGAATTTGTCGGCACAAACGTCCGTCGATATAAGCTACAATACCTGGAGCCACGAAATTCCCAATACTAGCTTTCCACTTGATTTTCTTCTTCTTACTGTCACTAACTACTACTGGTACCATTGCAGTATTGGACCTGTAATGACCTTAGTGGCTTGCTGTTTCAGTAAGCGAATTGCAAAGCTGACGAGTAAATGTTCACACAATGTCATAAACGTTGGCCCGATCTTCCATTCCTCATCATATTGAGAGATAATATGTTCACATGACTCAGGGTCCATCCAAATCAAACAAAGAGCTTATCCTAAATTGAAGGTAAACCTCTATTTGGTGAGTTTCCAAAATGAGCAAACCTCTCGTGGTAAGTCTCTCAGACAAGAGAAAATCGAAATCAAGAACCTTTAGACGTACTTGTCCCTGAAGAAATTGGGTTATTTGGTTATGAAAGAAATTGGTTCTGATTTAAACCGGAAAAAGAAATTTGGTTCGGTTTGGTTTAGAGAGAGAAGAAATAAACTAAAATATTTCCCGTGAATATGAGCGAGCAATCAATGAGAACAGCTTTTCACTCAAAAGCACACTCCCCCATCAAAGTTTCTTGCTTTTCGTCTCTTTCCACTGTTTTAGATTTTCATTTCAATCATCTTTTGTATCTTTATCAGCTTTTATATATGCTTCTTCTTACAGATCTCTCAGACTCTCTCTTCTTCTTCTTCAAACTATAATGGCGTCTTCTAAGCATAATAAACTCTGTTCTTTCTTTTATCTTTGCCTCTTCTTGACTTTAGTTGCAGCTGCTGAGCCTCAAACAGAATCTCTTCTCACTTTAAAATCTCAACTCACCGACAATTTCAACAGCTTAAAAGACTGGTTCATCAACACTCCTGAAGTTTCCGACAATCTTGTCGCTTGTTGTTCTTGGTCTGGTGTCCGATGTAACCAAAACTCAACTTCTGTTGTCTCCGTCGATCTCTCTTCCAAGAATCTCGCTGGGAGTTTATCAGGCAAGGAGTTCCTCGTCTTCACCGAACTCCTTGAACTCAACATCAGTGACAACTCGTTTTCCGGCGAGTTTCCGGCTGAGATCTTCTTCAACATGACCAATCTCAGAAGCCTTGACATTAGCAGAAACAACTTCTCCGGACGTTTCCCTGACGGTAACGGTGGTGACTCAAGTCTCAAGAATCTGATCTTTCTCGACGCCTTGAGCAATAGCTTCTCCGGTCCATTACCGATCCATCTCTCTCAGTTAGAGAATCTCAAGGTACTGAATCTCGCTGGGAGTTACTTCACTGGCTCGATTCCGAGTCAGTACGGATCTTTCAAGAATCTTGAGTTTCTTCATCTTGGTGGGAATTTACTAAGTGGTCACATACCTCAAGAGCTTGGGAATCTCACAACTTTGACTCACATGGAGATTGGATATAACTCATATGAAGGAGTAATCCCTTGGGAAATAGGTTACATGAGTGAGCTCAAGTACCTCGACATTGCTGGAGCTAATCTCTCTGGCTTCTTACCAAAGCATTTCAGCAATCTCACAAAGCTTGAATCTTTGTTTCTCTTTAGGAACCATCTTTCTAGAGAAATCCCATGGGAGCTTGGAGAAATTACTTCTCTTGTTAACTTAGACCTCTCAGACAACCATATCTCTGGAACCATACCAGAGAGTTTTTCAGGTTTGAAGAATCTCAGGCTTTTGAATCTTATGTTCAATGAAATGAGTGGGACTCTCCCTGAAGTAATTGCTCAGCTACCTTCTTTGGATACTCTCTTCATATGGAACAATTACTTCTCTGGGTCACTTCCCAAAAGCTTGGGGATGAATTCAAAGCTTAGATGGGTGGACGTTTCCACCAACAGTTTCCAAGGTGAAATCCCACAAGGTATTTGCTCAAGAGGTGTTCTTTTCAAGCTCATTCTTTTCTCCAATAACTTCACTGGAACTCTGTCTCCATCTCTCTCAAATTGTTCAACGCTTGTTCGTATCCGGCTTGAAGATAATTCATTCTCAGGTGTGATCCCTTTTAGCTTTAGCGAGATTCCTGATATCTCATACATAGACCTCTCTAGAAACAAACTCACAGGAGGTATTCCTTTAGATATATCCAAAGCTACAAAACTTGACTACTTCAATATCTCCAATAACCCTGAGCTAGGAGGCAAACTTCCACCGCATATTTGGTCTGCGCCTAGTCTTCAGAACTTCTCTGCATCATCATGCAGTATCTCTGGTGGTCTCCCTGTGTTTGAATCCTGCAAATCTATCACTGTTATTGAATTGAGCAATAACAATATATCAGGGATGTTAACACCAACTGTTTCCACTTGTGGCTCTCTTAAGAAGATGGATTTGTCACACAATAACTTGAGAGGTGCCATACCATCTGACAAAGTGTTTCAATCAATGGGGAAACATGCGTACGAGAGTAATGCAAACCTATGTGGGCTTCCTCTGAAGTCATGTTCAGCTTACAGCTCAAGGAAGCTTGTGTCTGTTCTGGTAGCTTGTCTAGTCTCTATTCTGCTAATGGTAGTTGCAGCTTTGGCATTGTACTATATTCGTCAAAGAAGTCAAGGACAATGGAAGATGGTGTCTTTCGCGGGACTCCCTCATTTCACAGCAGATGATGTTTTGAGGAGCTTTGGTTCACCCGAACCTAGTGAAGCAGTTCCAGCTTCAGTGAGCAAAGCAGTTCTGCCAACAGGAATAACAGTCATAGTGAGAAAAATTGAGTTGCATGACAAGAAGAAGAGTGTTGTCCTGAACGTTTTAACGCAGATGGGGAATGCAAGACATGTAAATCTGGTCAGATTGCTCGGGTTTTGTTACAACAATCATCTTGTGTATGTGTTGTATGATAATAACCTGCATACCGGGACGACTCTAGCTGAGAAAATGAAGACAAAGAAGAAAGATTGGCAAACTAAGAAGAGGATCATCACTGGTGTTGCTAAGGGACTTTGCTTTCTTCACCATGAATGTTTGCCTGCAATTCCTCATGGAGATGTGAAGTCGTCTAATATATTATTCGATGACGATAAGATAGAGCCCTGCTTGGGTGAATTTGGGTTCAAATACATGCTACATTTGAACACAGGTACTTACCATGAAACACAAAATCTCTTAGTACATCATCCTTTGTTTTTCCTAACATTAGACTCTCTAAAGCAGATCAGATGAACGATGTTATAAGAGTGGAGAAGCAAAAGGACGTCTACAACTTTGGACAACTTATTTTGGAAATCTTAACAAATGGTAAGCTGATGAATGCCGGTGGATTGATGATACAGAACAAGCCAAAGGATGGTCTTCTAAGAGAAGTATACACAGAAAACGAAGTGAGTTCAAGTGATTTTAAACAAGGAGAAGTTAAAAGAGTTGTTGAGGTCGCACTTCTCTGCATAAGAAGTGACCAGTCTGACCGTCCTTGCATGGAAGATGCACTCAGGTTATTGTCTGAAGCAGAGAATAGGTTCAAATAGGTAATAAGGACAAATTTCAAAATGCACATAGTGTCTCTTCCCCTATAGATATAGTAAAAGGGAATCCTTATATAGTATTGTATTGTACCAAAACGTTCTCTTTATTTCTTTTACCGACAGGTGTGACTTCTTAGTTATTTTCCGGATCATTGTGTTATAATGTTGTTCTTGTATTACTATACATTCAAAAAAGGTATGGTCTCTCTGCAGTTTTGATATATATGTATAAGTTTGTCATCTAAATGAAATGAAGATTCCAAATTCTTAGATTTATATACTGACTTACCTTGTTTATTATGCGTACGAGGACAATGCAAACCTCTGTGGGCTTCCTCTGAAATCATGTTCAGCTTACAGCTCAAGAAGCTTGTGTCTGTTCTAGTAGCTTGTCTTGTCTCTATTCTGCTAATGGTAGTTGCAGCTTTGGCACTGTACTATATCCGTTGGCTAAGTCACACTTGTAGACCACACCAGAGTGAGGAAGCTAGTAAAGACAAAGAAAACGGTGTTGTCCTTGCGCTAAATAAAAAGCATTTAGCTGCTGCGTAGTAATGTTCCATATATATTATACAATTTAACCACTGACTAACTTAGAAGGTCCTACAACTACAACAGTTACATTTTAATCAACACATCTACACAACTCACACTTAATACAAAAATCGTAGGTACTCTCTGTCTTTAAAAGTTACATCCTTCGTTTTCCCCATCTTTTTCCGGTGTCTAAACCAACGAGCCTTGAAGATGATGGAGCAGGTGATGGACCTTCTATACCAACAGACTCTGGAATATCCAGATTCCCTTGCATTGATTGCGCAGATGCTACTAGTGACTGTTCTTGTGGATTGTTGTCGATCTGATACAATTCTATCCTAGCTTTCGCAACCTGCAAGCAGTAACAAGTAGAGTGTGTTATATAAATTCTTGCTTAAGATCTTACTTATTGCAATAACACACAGAAGAGGGATCATTGGGTCTTCACCAGTTCAATGTGATGAATTGATCCTCGCGCTTCAGCAAGTCTACTCTGCAACTCATCCCATTTCTTCTTCCGGAATTCTTCGTTCTCCATCTCGTTGCCTTTCTCACCCAACTGCTGATACAGAGCTGTATTCACCAAACAAATCAAATTTTTGTGCTCAGAGCTTTGGACATACTTTTAACTCAATTCTATTTTGACAAAACTCTAATAGTAACCTGTGAAGATGGATAGAACCCATAGCTGAGTTGGGATATCATAAAGTTTCTTTGCAAGTGTAAGAGAGGAACGCAGGATCTCCCTGGCTTGTACGGTGTCGTGCAAGGAAAGAGCTAAATTTCCCAGGAGTGTCAAATACTGTGCAACTAGCTGCAGGTTACCCATATGATTATGAGCGATCTGCAAACCCTTGGCAAGACGGTTTCTGCATTTATATCATACATTACATTGGGAGCATAAATCATATTTTCACATACTATGAATTTAGTGAATATTCTTGAAATAGTTTTTTCTCTTCCTATGAACACAGATAAAGCGCATCATCCTGCTCTCTTATGGTTTTCTATAATCATTATCACACTTGGAGAGAAAAACCCCCTTTAACAAACTGAGAAACGAGCACATACCTTGCTTCCTGTAGATCTCGTTGCTTCATCAAGAGAAGACCGTAAGCAAAGAGAATACTAGCTTCCTCTCGAACACCAGATAGTGAATTCGTCATTCCATTGAGTGGTCCAATTAAATCAAGTGCCTGAAGACAAATCAGAGGATTGAAAGCAATCTTCTTAAGCTCCGGCAATAAAGTAAATCAAGTATAAACATCCAGTTAACTGCATGAAAATGTCAAACCTTAGATGATGATTCAGCATCTCCAATAGTAAGGTAAGAAACAGCTGCAAAAGCTTGACACGAAGCTTGCATTGAAATACTCTCTGTCAACTGAAATAACATTTCATATGAGAAATCGCCATGGGCAGCAAAAAGGCAAACATGTTGACCAATATTACATAGGCACATAAGACACCTCATTCCAAAACGAAGCAACTATCTATCATACACATATGGTTATAAGTTTTACCTTGGTCGCTTCAATACAATGGAAAGCAGCTTCGCTGTAGCAACCAACAGAATGAGAATATTGCCCCCTGAGCATCTCAATCATACACTCAGAAGCTTGTAAAATCGTTGGAAATCGTGTAAACCAATTTTTCATATCAACCAAAGCCTGCGCAAACGATATTTAGTGTCAAAGTTTCCTTCAAGAAAGCATGACGCCAGAGAAGACAGCTAATAGGACCTAATGTGAGGGGAACTCGAACGATTATGCATAGTTGCATACCGAGCTCGTTAACTTAGATAAATTAGCAGGCTCTATATCAGCATGGCGTGGTGAAGGGAGACAACAACAAATATAGGTAAAAAGAACCGATGATTTACCTCTTCAGCTTCGACATAATCAGACCTTGTAAGTTCCAAAGCCACTCTATTCTCAAGAAACTGCATCTGTAGCATAAGAAAAACCCTAGACATCCAGATAGCTGTGTGCCGCAAATCAGCCTCTGCCGTAAGAGAGGAACATGAAGAAAGAAAATGTGAGATTCAACATTAAGAACCGTTGCTTCAACTAAGTGTAGTTACAACAGAGAAGTAGATTGAACCTCTAACTTCGTCAGTAATTCCAAGCTTGATCAGTTCATCTGCATAAAACATAGCAAACACACATGTCATGCCATGAAATGGAATCCCCTAAGTTTTGTAATTGCGTTCCTAAGAAGCAGGTGGCTAATTTCCTCATAGAAGCCACATTCTAAGAGAATGAATCACTTACTACACTGATTCGAATCTGAGGTAAAGTGGGTTTTCTGGTGATTTCAGTGAAACGAAAGTAAAGAGAAGAGAGTATCTAGTGCAGACAAAATGCAATAGTAGGAAGTGAATTAAGAAAAAAACAGGAATTTCAGCTGCTAAGGATAACAGAACAACCTTGAATGATCTGCAGTCCAGACTCGATACGTTTTGAACACTCTTTAAAGAGTCCCTTTGGACGTCCCGATATGACAACCATAAGATGGACCAAAGCATCGATGGCACTTTTTGGTAGCCATTCTCCATCAATTGGAGATGGTGAAAGCAGTAGCTTCTCTGTCCATCCACGATCTATGTTGCCAAAGTATGCGGGCTCCAGAGAGTTAACAGTGCTAGAAGATGGAGATAATGCGTTTACACGATCTTGAAGCTGAGATTGTCTTGCTGAGAGGGCCGATCTTTCTCTGGAGGGAAGGTCGTAACGGGAGAGACTAAGATTTAACGAACTGAGCTCATCCAGAAGTTGCTGAATCTCCTGCATTTTATGCGAATGAGCATTCATTGCCTGGTCCAAGCGGTCGACATGATGCTGAGCGTTCTTATAATCGCAGAGCCTGAGGCGATAGAAAACATGCAACATCTCATTGTAGAAGAACAAACCGGGGCAGCGATCAGTCTACAGATGACAGGGAAATCAGTTGACTCAGGTCAAACGAAGCAAGAAGAAGTTAAGTGGGTAAAACAAAAAAAATTATATATGTACTGTAACATACCTTGTCTGAAGAAATGGTCTGCCAGATCTCATCGCATCGCTGGACAGCTTTTTCCACTGAATAATCATCAGTCCATTGCATGATATGAACGTGAAGCATTGAAGCTGTGAAGAACATCTGTAAAGACTCAAATAATTAACAACAAAGATCGATCACCTGAACCTCTAACGCAAAAATAAAAAAGAGACTATCTACCTGGAGCTCAGGAAAACATATGTGTGAAGCAGAGAGAAAACCAGACTCGAGAGCGGAGAGAGAAGAAGGAAAATCGGCTTGGATAATGAACGTGTTAGCGAGTTGAGAGTTGAAATTGCAAGACCAGAGGTACGCAGAAATATCCTGAGGGACAGAAGATGCGAGTTCGAGAGCCTTGACAAGAAGGTTGCGTTGAGGAGGGAATGAAGCAAGGAGGTGATAACAGTGGCTGAGCAAGCTATAATTCTGAAATTTGAGATCGTAGGAGGAAGGAATAGACTTAAGGAGAAGAAGAGAGCGCTCGAGATGGGACTTGGCATGGTTGACATTGTGAGAGTAACGGAGTAAAAGAGCAGCCAAACGGAGGCGAGACTTGACTTCAACAAGAGGAAGGAAAGAGATTTGACTCTGGCAGATGGCTTCCAAGCACTTTATGGTTTTTCCGATCTCACCAAGCTTCTGGTGGTGATCCGCTAATCCCCACAGCCCTTCCGCCACAGCAGCACCTTCCATAGCTTTCTGCTACTGGTCGAGAGAGAAGCCAAAAATAAAACTCATCCGACTCAACAAAACCAAAACATGCAAAGAAGTCTGCAAAAGAAAGTATCACATAACAATGATCAGAAATAATTAGCTCTTGAAAATGTACAATGATTTTTATTTAGCTCAACCACAAGAGAGAAACTGCAAATGCTCACACAGTTTCTGCGAAACACAAACAGGAGAATTAGCTCCCATGTCACTACTTTTAAGGAGATAAAGTTTTCTACTTTGTTCATTATCAATTGACCAAAACTCTTTCAGAAGTTTCATCGAACAATAAGTACGCACAACAAAACCCAATCCCTTAGCTAAAGCTAAACTATAACCTAAACCCTTTCGAAAGCCTTAGAAAACACATACCACGTTCTCGGTGACCTAGGACGTGAATTGGGTCGGAAGCTAACCAGTGTGGCTCATCGAAATCCTGGGTCCGACTGGTTTTGCTATCGGAATCTGGGGCTCGTCGACTTTTTGTTTGACCAGTGTATTTGGTTTGACTTCAGATTTGGCAAGTACGAAGCTTATGCGCTTTTGCAATCGAAACAAGGGAAAAATCTGTACTTTGTTAGCTGCGTGACTTGAGCTCTTTGGTCCGGAGACGGTAGAAGACGACAAAGCACTGACCTTTCATCTCTCGGCGATCGAAAAAATCACTCTCTTTCCTCATCAGACCCGACCCGTTATGAAGGTATCCAGACCCGTTTATTTTGATCCATCTCATAGTCGGATCCCCAAAAAAATTCAGCTTAGATTGGCCCATTTAGGCCCGTTTACAGTTTTTTACTTTTTTCTTAATTATCTTTTTAACATCTTACATTATACATATTTGACTCAACAAAAAAATATAACTTAAATGTATTGTTGACTGTTTTTGATAATTAAGAAAAAAATATTTTTAAATTATTAAAAATATTGTTGACTCAACAAAAAAATATAACTTAAATGTATTGGGCAAATAATCATGGTCATAAGTCCTCAAGCTTATTATTTGTTTTGATTGGTTTAAATACTTTATAAAAAAAATATCAATTATATCATGTTATTACGTAAATTAAGCTTTTTGATTTTAAAAAAGCTTCAGCTCAATAAAGAAAAACAGATTCAGTTATCATTGGAGTATAAAATTGGTCGATACATTAGAGACATTAATCCTTACATCATAAACAATTTAATGTGAATAAAACATCATAAATCACATATCATTATCCGAAAATAATCATATGTAAGAATAATCACTGTGACAAAAAAAAAAAACAATTCCTCACGTGTGTAGTCGGTCCCCACTCTAGTAGCAGTAGCTTAATGATGCCTTCTCCGCACGTGTAACACGAAATTTATTCGCTACGGCCAATTACATTAACCTTCAGGTCTTATCACCGTTAAATTTTCAAAATGACACACGTGGCATCAATCCGTAATATCACTACGTCTGCTTTCAATCTTTCATTGTAGATGATTTCGTACACCAATTTCCGCGAACGTTTACAGTTTAGATACAGTTTGAGGGCAAATCTGTCAATATACGCCAACTTGCTGCGAAAGCAATATAGTCACGTGCCGTGCACACGCATATAAGACTCACACACTCACACCACTCTCTCTCTCTCTCTAACCTCATATATAAAGCCACCTCCCAGATTCATTAAATGCGACATTTCAAAACTTTTCTTTTTGCTGTCTTCCCCATAAGCTCTCTGCTGATTAAAAAGATTTTCTGGTATAAAACAAAATTCTTCAAATATTTCTGGGTTTATGTTTTCTCTCTATTTCTCAGAAATGCTTTAATTTCTCCATCCGCGTCCATGTTTTTTTTTCTCCGTTGCTGATTTTGATTTTTTTAATCCAGTGAAAAGGAGGAACGAAGATTATCGAGAGCAAAAATCATGAGTGTAAGATCTCTCTCGCTCTCAGATTTTATTTTTTTTCGCTGTGATATAAATGGCTCAGTCACTATCAGTCTCATGATGAGAAAAATAAAACTCATCACCGCTTGATTCTGTTTCCTTAGTGTCTCCCACGCGCGTACCAGAAAGCGCGTGTGTGTTTCTTGTTATACTCGCAGAGTCAGGTTTTTTCAAATATATTCTCTCCAGGCAGCAGCAACAACAACAAACCGATTTTTTCATTATTCCTTATAACAATTTTTGATTCTCCAGAAAAAAAATATCTCTCTTAGTTTTTCTCTTGTTCTACAGAGTACGATGTTCGTGAAACGGAATCCGATTAGAGAAACCACCGCCGGGAAAATCTCTTCGCCGTCGTCACCGACTTTGAATGGTAAACTACTGAAGCTATAGTTTCTTCGTTTTTGTTGATTTTCTCGCTTCTCTTCTAATTTCTGAATTTTTGGTTTGGGTTTGTTCTTACAGTTGCAGTCGCGCATATAAGAGCTGGATCTTATTACGAAATCGATGCTTCGATTCTTCCTCAGAGATCGCCGGAAAATCTTAAATCGATTAGAGTCGTCATGGTATTCACTCGATTCTCTGCTTTTTTCACCTTTTATTATAGACAGATCTCGTTTTTTGTTGTTCGTCTGGGTTTTCGAGTGATTTTTTAAGGTTTATTGATGCAGGTGAGCAAAATCACGGCGAGTGACGTGTCTCTCCGGTACCCAAGCATGTTTTCACTCCGATCGCATTTCGATTACAGTAGGATGAACCGGAATAAACCGATGAAGAAGAGGAGTGGTGGTGGTCTTCTTCCTGTTTTCGACGAGAGTCATGTGATGGCTTCGGAGCTAGCTGGAGACTTGCTTTACAGAAGAATCGCACCTCATGAACTTTCTATGAATAGAAATTCCTGGGGTTTCTGGGTTTCTAGTTCTTCTCGCAGGAACAAATTTCCAAGAAGGGAGGTGGTTTCTCAACCGGCGTACAATACTCGTCTCTGTCGCGCTGCTTCACCGGAGGGAAAGTGCTCGTCTGAGCTGAAATCGGGAGGGATGATCAAGTGGGGAAGGAGATTGCGTGTGCAGTATCAGAGTCGGCATATTGATACTAGGAAGAATAAGGAAGGTGAGGAGAGTTCTAGAGTGAAGGATGAAGTTTACAAAGAAGAAGAGATGGAGAAAGAAGAGGATGATGATGATGGGAATGAAATAGGAGGCACTAAACAAGAGGCAAAGGAGATAACTAATGGAAATCGTAAGAGAAAGCTGATTGAATCAAGTACTGAGAGACTCGCTCAGAAAGCTAAGGTTTATGATCAGAAGAAGGAAACTCAAATTGTGGTTTATAAGAGGAAATCAGAGAGGAAGTTCATTGATAGATGGTCTGTTGAGAGGTAAAATGCATAAAAATTAACGAATTTTATGATCTCTGAATTTGGATTTTCCTTGGTTCTATTGATTGATTGTGGTTAATTTTGAAGGTACAAACTAGCTGAGAGGAACATGTTAAAAGTGATGAAGGAGAAGAATGCAGTGTTTGGCAACTCCATACTCAGGCCAGAGTTGAGGTCAGAAGCAAGGAAGCTGATTGGTGACACAGGTCTATTGGATCATCTGCTTAAGCACATGGCTGGTAAGGTGGCTCCTGGAGGTCAAGATAGGTTTATGAGAAAGCACAATGCAGATGGGGCAATGGAGTATTGGTTGGAGAGTTCTGATTTGATTCACATAAGGAAAGAAGCAGGAGTTAAAGATCCTTACTGGACTCCTCCACCTGGTTGGAAGCTTGGTGACAACCCTTCTCAAGATCCTGTCTGCGCTGGAGAAATCCGTGACATCAGAGAAGAATTAGCTAGCCTGAAAAGGTAGAAAAGTTATTGAATTGGTTATACGATCATCTCCCTTTAGTTGTCTTATTGCAATTTTAACTCATGTCTGTCTTGGTCTTGAGAAGAGAATTGAAGAAACTTGCGTCAAAGAAGGAAGAGGAGGAGCTTGTTATCATGACTACGCCTAATTCTTGTGTTACTAGTCAGAATGATAATCTGATGACTCCAGCAAAGGTAAGAGCTCGAAACAATAGCTGAGGCCTCTCTCTTGTGAAAATGTTTTATGCTACTTTGTGAACATCTCTGCTGCTTTTTCTTAGGAAATCTACGCTGATCTGCTGAAAAAGAAATACAAAATTGAGGACCAGCTAGTGATTATTGGAGAAACCTTGCGTAAAATGGAGGTATGTATATCCCTAGATTGAGTTTCCAAGTAGACACAAACCCTTACTTAAAATGTAAAATCTTGATTTAGTAACTATCACAAGTAGTCATAGGAAACTCCCTTGGAGGATAACAGTGAACCATGTAAAATGGGCCCATTTAGCGTATGTGATAAATGATTTCCTCTGTCTCTATGAGAGACCACTTTGCTGATAGTCGAATAATGATGAAACATTTGTGTTACTATAAATGCAAATATTGCAGGAAGACATGGGATGGCTTAAGAAAACAGTGGACGAGAACTATCCTAAAAAGCCAGACTCAACAGAGACACCTTTGCTACTAGAGGATTCACCACCAATACAGACACTAGAAGGAGAAGTGAAGGTGGTGAACAAGGGTAACCAAATCACAGAGTCACCTCAAAACAGAGAAAAAGGAAGGAAGCATGATCAACAAGAAAGATCACCACTTTCACTAATAAGCAACACTGGTTTCAGAATCTGCAGGCCTGTGGGGATGTTCGCATGGCCCCAATTGCCTGCTCTTGCTGCTGCTACTGATACTAATGCTTCTTCGCCAAGTCACAGACAAGCCTACCCATCCCCTTTTCCAGTCAAGCCACTTGCAGCTAAGCGTCCTCTTGGCTTGACGTTTCCCTTCACCATCATACCCGAAGAAGCTCCCAAGAATCTCTTCAACGTTTGAAGTTGTCACTGGAAACTGATGCATCAGATCTTACTTTCCCTACAAGTAAGCTGATGTGAACTGGTAAGGTCTCTTCCATGAAATATATAATAACTTACAAGCGAGCAGGTATTTAAAAGTACCACTTATATTTATATAAGGAACTATATTTATGGGAATAATTTGGCAACTTTTTGAAATTATTCCTCTTTAATTTAGGGATTTTACGTCTCTGGTTATTAATTATATATAGAGAGAGATGATTTGAAATAGAGAGGCTTATCATAGGAATATATTCTTTTGAAAGACAGGGATCATCATATTCTGTATTACTGAACAATTTCTATAATGATACAGTTATATATATATATATATACTTATTATTCAATTCCTAGCGCTTTTGATTTTAAATATATTATTTTCGTGTAGTTGATTAATTTTGAAAAACTTGTATTACGCATATGAATTATGTCCCGTTGATCTATAAAAATCATATTTTGCGATTAAGCACAAACTATAAAAGTATGTTTAAGTTCCTGCGGGTTGACCAGTTTCACTTTAAAATCTTGGTCTTTGGGATGAGTTTGCCGATAAATTTTGTGACTTATGGTTATCTAATAATACGAATGTTATACTTTCCAAAATTTGAAAAAAACAATATGAATACTTTATTATTATCTTTTTCCTTCCATTTCTCTTCCCGCGTTTTGTTGTTCGACCGATCTTGTAGTACATGTGTTCTAATTTGAACGTCGAGAACCATTAAAGAAGGAAGAAAGAAAAGAAAAAAAAAAACTTTTTTCTCATTTCGAGATTTCCTAACCATTTGGTGGTGCAGGTTTAAGTTTCGCTCGCTCTCCTAAAACCAAACGTCCAAACCCGTTCTCTAGACTAGTTCTGCTGCGAAACACGACACACACCAAGTCACCAATATTACTTGAATCCACGTCAAATAAACAATGGTCATTCAATATGGTTAATGCAACACTCGAGTAACTTTATTTTCAAAGAAATTTGCACAAAGTCATGTTATGATATGGTGTATAATATTTGTGTATATATCCGGCCAAAAAACATAACAAGTTTTTTATAAAAAAAAAAATTAATTATATATCTAAAATATAGAATAGCTAGTAATAAAACTAGTGAGAAACAAATTTAAAACAAATTAAGCAACTATGTTATTTGCCAAATTGACAATTTTAAATATTATGGCGTATTTAAAAAAAATTAGGAGCCACTTGTGATTTATTTGTATCAACTAGTAAATTTTAAACATAAAAATCATTTATAAATATAAATAAATATTATCATATTTATGTAGAAAGAGTCTCATCAGTCTGATAGTCAATCACTTGTGCGCAAAGAAATTTGACGAAAGGGGTTACAAAAAAATGGCCAGCACAGCATCATCATGTCCCCGACCTTATATTATAAGATTTGTATATTTTATCCATAAATTGTATATAACCGTCGACTGAATTTCACTTACATTTGATATTATATAATGGTAATTTCAAAGCATCCCACCCTAATTGGCTTATGTGGAAATACACCATTATGCATTCAGTAGCTTTCGAATTGAAGTCTTAGCATGGAAATGTATATGTTGCAAATGAAATGTATTTACTCTACTACAAGTGTTTTTCTGTATAATCTATATTAATCTTTTAACGTAATGTGAAAATGGGAAAGATAAGAGAGTTAATTGGGCAACCACATATGAGAAATAGTTTAAAGTTGGGATGCAACCACATCAGAAATAATTTGTTTAAGATTATCGAGAATGAGGAGTTCCAAACTTTCCTATAGAGACGGAATGGAGCAGACCAGCTAGCTGTATATGTTTGACCTTATTATATAATTACTATAAGAACTGTTTTTAACCTCATTTTAATAATTCAAGTTATGTTCATATTCACGTTATCTAAAGAAAAAAGACTATTTTTCGACTCGAAGACAACGGTAGGCTTTGCGTTAACCATTTTATTTCGGCTGAGTTAGGATCTGTTCGTTTCTCCATTTGACTGATCTATCCAACTAATCCATTCAACATGTCCATCTGGATGATTTATCTGATTCTTGTTTGTTTCATTTTCAGTCGGTTCATTTGACTAAATCATATGAATGAGATGTTGTTCGTTTGCTTATCTCTAATCTTCATCCAAATGATTTGTAATAATACAAATACCTAAAATACCCATGATTTCATCTAATTATATTTTTATTATTACTTGTAAACATATTAATTTTAATTATTAATCTAAAATATATTTAAAGTAAATGAATTTCAAATAATAGTTTTTTATATTTCTAAATTTATTTTATGGTTTTAGCGGGAAAATGTGATTTTACGGTTTTGACAAGAAAACTCGATTTTACGGTTTTGGCGGAAAATAAAATTTTACGTTTTTAGCGGGAAAACGTGATTTTTGCGGTTTTGGCGGGAAAACATGATTTTGAGGTTTTGACGGGAAATCGTTATTTTGTGGTTTTGGCGGGAAAACATGATTTTACGGTTTTGGCGGAAAACAAAATTTTACGTTTTTGGCGGGAAAACGTGATTTTTGCGGTTTTGGCGGGAAAACGTGATTCTGCGGTTTTGACGGTAAAACGTGATTTTGCGGTTTTGACGGGAAAACGTGATTTTGCGGTTTTGACGGTAAAACGTGATTTTGCGGTTTTGACGGGAAAACGTGATTAAGCGGTTTTGACGGGAAAACATGATTTTACGGTTTTTGCGGAAAATATGATTTTTGTGGTTTTGGCGGGAAAACGTAATTTTACGGTTTTAGCGGAAAATTTTGATTTTGCAGTTTTAGAGAAAAATTTAATTTTTCTTTTTTAAAAAAATAATTGTAAAATAAGGTTTAGTCTATTTATTTTGTATCTAAAAATACATCTAAATAATCAATTGAAATAATTAGGATATTTATGTCATTTGTTATTTTTGACAGAATCATCTCCATCCAAATGATCCAATTTAGTTCAGCCGAATGAGTTTGAAAATTTAGCCTTAATTTTCAAATTCATCCAGATGATTCATTTGGATGGATCATTTGAATGAACCGTTTTTGGCACCAAACGAACATCAAAACTCATTTTCATCCAGATGATCCATCTGACTGATCAAACGAACAGGGCCTTAGTGACAATTAAAAACTGCTTTGTGTCAAGGGGACAAATAAACAAAGTTTTCATTGCTTAAAGACTTTGTATCATATAATAACTATCTTACTTAACATTGTTAATATATTCATAAGAATCTTATGATTAAATATTTATGAGAAGTGATTAATTTAGATGTTTTTTAAGTGCTAGCCCACCACTCAATTTCTTTTCATTTTATCAAATATAAATCATTTTATCAAATTAAAGTCAGATGACCATCTATCTAGCTAGGCCTAGCGTTTATGTGCATAAATGATATACTAACTACAATTTCGAAATGTAACTCTAAAATTTTTGTAAAGAAAAATATTTGTTACTTATGTTGTATCTTTGTTAGGCTTCCATAGTTTTGGTTTTTCAAACTGTTTCGAATGTGATCGGTTTAATTGGGGTTAAAAAGGTGACTTACTACCTTCATGTTCAAGGGTGATGGGATCTCATTTTCGCACGCAAGCTGATGCAGTAACCATTTTCAAAAGCTTAATATTTAAGCACTTTCCCCTGACTTTAGCGATATATAATCCCACTAAAATGTAAACAAGAATCTCGAGTTCTTTTAAATTATTCATAACATTCTTTAAGGGCCGGGCCAAACATCTTGAAATGTAAAAATAGTTGGTTTTGATTATGGCAAAGACACAGATTAATTAGGAATAGCATCTAGAGTTTCCGATTATTATACGAAATAAATACTAGATTTATATGCAAGAGTTTCAACCAAATTATATAAATTGAATAGTGGAAGTTATATACTAGTATTATAAACTTTTGATGCAATATATATACACACACGAATTAAACCTATTTGGAGAACTAAACGAAACTAAAGTTGTATCCCCAAACACAAAATGCAACATTCATAATCATCATTTGGGGGTCATTAATGTCTCTGGAACTTCCGGTGTTTGACATTTCAAAGCCTCTAAGCGAGTCATCATTGACGTCACTACAAGATGCGTGTAAGGAGTGGGGTTTCTTCTACGTAACCAACCACGGCGTCTCCCGCGACATGTACAAGAAACTCCGGAGATTCTCAACCGGAGTTTTCGAGCTAGAAGATGAGGAGAAAATGAAAATGGGAGCGTCTAATTACACTCCCCGTTTCATCGCATCGCCTTTCTTTGAAAGCCTTCGTGTCTCCGGTCCCGATTTCTATGCCTCGGCCAAGTCTTCCGTTGATGCTTTTTCCGACCAAGCTACCGATGAAGAGTTCAGGTATATACATATATATGATATAGAGTTGTATATATAAAAATATATATAAATAACATGGTTGTTGACATTTTCTTTGGGAACCCCCAAAACGATGTCATTAATATGGCTTGATTTAAAAGTCGCCTCATATTTTATTTTTTTTTAAGAAACCAATTAAGCTGTCCTCTCAACCAATTTATATCCACCTTTTGCTTAATGTTCAGATTATTCTTTCCTAGAGAAACGTTCATGCACATTGTTTTCCCAATACATAAATTATTAACAATAGTAGAACGGTTTTGTGACAATAATATGAATGTCAAACAAAAACCAAATCTGATTCCAACTATATTGGTCACTCTTTATTTCACTAGTGCGCATTGCATATTTGCATTCACTTTAAGCATCTAGGCATGCACTCACATATTCTTTATGTCTTCGTGGTACATTAAATAATGTGAAAGTTAGAGATGTTGTGATGTATTTAACCATTTCAGGACCGGTCCTCTAGTTTTGCTGACAGTTTACTGATAAACCCACTGAAATCTAAGACAATAATAACTATAGTTGACCGGTCCAACCTTTTCCTTGATTAAAGTTGGTTCCATTCCATGTAACCATGTTGAAGTAGACTTGTTTTCACCACTGACAAGGTATCTCTAATCTCCTCGATAGCATTACTAGTGAAAGTTATAAGAATATAACTTGAAACCAAATCAATTGTTTTTTTTCTTCGTCTTTTTGATCAATTTTTACAAAACCTTTCTACTGGTTTCTAATTTTATGCATTTTTATTATTTTTAATGATGTGTTGATGTTTTGGAAAAACAATTTGCATGAACACCAAACCAATTGTTTACATTGTTAACTAAATGATTTTGTTCCTTTCTCTTTTTTTTTTAAAAAAGTGGGTTGATGAAAGAATATGGAGAAAAGATGACGAAACTATGTGAGAAGATAATGAAAGCAATCCTCTCTAGCTTCGGAGACGATCTTCATCACAAGTATTACGAATCTGAGTTTGGAAACTGTCATGGCTACTTCAGGATCAACAACTACACAATCCCTTCAGACCAAGAAGATGATCATCACAACGGTGATGAGCAAGATTTGATCGAAGGGCTAGGAATGCACACTGACATGAGTTGCATCACGATCGTTGACCAAGATGACATCGGAGGTCTTCAAGTCAGAACCAGAGATGGGATTGGTCTGATGGATATCAACCCTAAAGATGAAGCACTCGTTGTCAACGTCGGAGATCTATTGCATGCATGGACCAATGGACGGCTGAGATCGTCTCAACACAGAGTTATCTTGAAACGACGTGGTTTCGTTGGTAATAGATTCTCACTTGCTTTTTTTTGGTGCTTTGACGATGGGAAAGTCGTGTTTGCCCCTGATGAAGTCGTCGGAGGTTGTGAGGGTATGAGGGTATTTCGATCATTTAAATGTGGGGATTATTTGAGGTTTAGAGAGAGTAATGAGAAAGGGAAGTTCGAGAAGGTTGGGGACACGGTCGAAGACTTTGCACGAATTGAAGACCGTCGTTAATTAATTTTTCCCTAAAATGAAATAATATTAATAATTTTTTTTTGACATACACTGAGTATATTTGTGTATTTTTCCAAGATACGAAATAGTCAGAAAAACAAAAAATTAGTCATAAATAGGCTGATAATGTTTAAACATGCTAGAATATTTGAGATTCAATGCATAGATGTGAACCAAAGTTGGAGACCAGTTTCATATCTCATTTCTCCTAAAATCTTATATTAGACAAAATTAGCATATACACTAACATTAACATTGCGTTTTAAAAATTTAAATGTTAAAATCTGTTTTTATTAGCTTAGAATTTTTAGGTATTAATTGATTTTTTATTTATAAAAATGTAAATATTTAAACTTTTTTTTTTTTTATCAACAAAATGGTTTAAAAATTAAAACATTCTCTTAACTAAAAGTGTAAGAAAATTGAATTTAACTATTTGGGCTTATAATGGGCCAAATTCCGCGACTCTGCTCAATATCGTTTTCGATAATAATCTCTCTCATGTAAGTCGCGACATTTCTTGTCTTAGATCTGAAACCCTAACTCTTGAGTTTTGCTATGGAGTCCGTCGAAATGAACAATCCCAATTCGCAAACCCTAGATCAACCTCCTCCTTCCTCCAACGGAGACACTGCTCCACTCGCATTGGATCATATGAATCCTCAGAATTCGGAGTCTGTGGCTTTAAACGGTTCTTCTACTCCTATCCCCGATACTAATGGTTCATCAGCAAAGCCTGAGCTCTTACGTCCTTTGCTATCGGAGAACGGTGTTAGCAAGACGCTGAGTGGTAACGATAAGGATCAGTCTGGTGGAGAGGAAGAGACTACAAGCCGGAGGAAGCGTCGGAGTCGGTGGGATCCTCCGCCTTCTGAGTCCATTAATAACCCTAGCGCCGAAGGGGGTACTGATTCCGGTACTGGGACTAGGAAGCGTAAGTCGAGATGGGCAGATGATGAGCCGAGGACGCAAATTCAGTTACCTGACTTCATGAAGGATTTCACTGGAGGTATTGAGTTTGATCCTGAGATTCAAGCTTTGAATAGTAGGTTACTTGAGATTAGTAGGATGTTGCAGTCTGGTATGCCTTTGGATGATAGACCAGAAGGACAGAGGTCTCCTTCACCAGAGCCTGTGTATGATAACATGGGAATTAGGATCAACACTAGGGAGTATCGAGCGAGGGAGAGGTTGAATAGAGAAAGACAAGAAATTATTGCTCAGATTATCAAGAAGAATCCTGCTTTTAAACCTCCGGCAGATTATAGACCTCCTAAGCTCCATAAGAAGCTTTTCATTCCAATGAAGGAGTTTCCTGGTTACAATTTTATTGGTCTGATTATTGGTCCCAGGGGTAATACTCAGAAGAGAATGGAGAGGGAGACTGGTGCAAAAATTGTAATTCGGGGTAAAGGGTCTGTAAAAGAAGGTAGGCATCAGCAGAAAAAGGATTTGAAATATGACCCTTCTGAGAATGAAGACTTGCATGTTTTAGTCGAGGCTGAGACTCAGGAAGCTCTTGAAGCTGCTGCTGGTATGGTTGAAAAGCTATTGCAACCTGTTGATGAAGTGCTCAACGAGCACAAGAGGCAACAGCTCAGGGAACTTGCAACCTTGAATGGGACAATAAGGGATGAAGAATTCTGTAGACTGTGTGGTGAGCCAGGACATAGACAGTATGCATGTCCTTCTCGTACGAATACCTTTAAGAGTGATGTTCTTTGCAAGATCTGTGGTGATGGTGGACACCCTACTATTGATTGCCCGGTGAAGGGTACTACTGGGAAGAAAATGGATGATGAATATCAGAACTTCTTGGCAGAGTTAGGAGGAACTGTACCTGAATCTTCTCTCAAACAGAGTGCTACCTTAGCTCTTGGTCCGGGAAGTTCGGGAAGTAATCCTCCATGGGCTAATAATGCAGGGAATGGTGCAAGTGCGCATCCTGGCTTAGGGTCAACTCCGACTAAACCCCCCTCCAAAGAATATGACGAAACAAATTTGTACATTGGGTTCTTACCTCCGATGCTGGAGGACGATGGTTTGATTAATCTCTTTTCATCCTTTGGTGAAATTGTGATGGCAAAGGTAATCAAGGACCGTGTGACTGGGCTGAGCAAAGGCTATGGTTTTGTGAAGTACGCTGATGTACAGATGGCTAATACTGCTGTTCAGGCAATGAATGGCTATCGTTTCGAAGGCCGAACACTCGCTGTCAGGATTGCAGGCAAATCGCCACCGCCTATTGCACCTCCAGGACCTCCAGCTCCTCAACCACCAACTCAAGGTTATCCTCCCTCAAACCAGCCGCCTGGTGCCTATCCATCTCAACAGTATGCCACTGGTGGTTATTCAACAGCTCCAGTTCCTTGGGGTCCTCCTGTTCCTTCCTATTCTCCATATGCTCTTCCCCCTCCTCCTCCTGGTTCTTACCATCCTGTCCATGGTCAACATATGCCTCCTTATGGAATGCAATACCCACCACCACCACCTCATGTGACACAAGCACCTCCACCTGGCACTACTCAAAACCCATCTTCTAGTGAACCCCAGCAAAGCTTCCCACCAGGAGTACAAGCTGATAGTGGTGCTGCTACGTCGTCTATACCACCAAATGTCTATGGTAGCTCAGTCACGGCTATGCCTGGACAGCCTCCATATATGAGTTATCCGTCTTACTACAATGCTGTTCCCCCTCCAACACCTCCTGCACCGGCCTCGTCTACTGATCATTCCCAAAACATGGGTAACATGCCATGGGCCAACAATCCTTCTGTCTCAACACCTGATCACTCACAAGGTCTTGTTAATGCACCTTGGGCACCTAATCCTCCTATGCCACCCACTGTTGGCTATTCACAGAGCATGGGGAACGTACCCTGGGCTCCCAAACCTCCAGTACAGCCTCCTGCAGAGAATCCATCCTCTGTTGGAGAGTCTGAGTATGAGAAGTTCATGGCTGAGATGAAGTAGCATGCGTGTTCTGATGAGAAACTCCTTAGTGGAGAGGTAAGATGTCCTCATTTGATGTTATTGTTTGTTCTCCGTAGGATAAAATTTGAAATCGAATCAACTGGCTTTCAACATAGGATCAAAAAAGTTCCAACGTTTAAAAAAAAAAAAAAAAAAAAAAATCTTTCTCAACCTCATATATTTAGAGTTCCAGTTTGCAGGATACTGACTTTTTGTCCATAATTTTGTTCTCGAAAGCCTTCCTTCTCATGTAATATATCTGTTCTAGTTTTATCACATAATAACTAACTGCTATAGCTTATAATATGGTCACTGATGTGTTTGTGAGCAATGCCACAGCTACAGGAGCATCTGTCCTGGTATTCAATTCTGAAACATAGAATCCGGGAGTTGGATGTTCGAATTTTGTCAGTCTACCCTTTTTGCTCTATGTTTTATTCAGTAACTTTTAATGTGTTTTCTATCCCACATGAAAAGAATTTGTTTTCACTAATCATTTTTTCTATTTTACAACATCTAAACTGCTACTAGAATAGAATCCAAAAGTTTGCCCCTGTTATTGTATACATCTCATTAACACGAATCTTTGTTTTGTTGACATTGTTAATTTTTTTCAGGTGTGATGTTTCTTGGAGATCTTGTACCCTGATTTCTTACATCTTTCTTGTTGGAAGTTTGGGACTCACATCCTAACCCTTGCTATGCTGTTGTGAAATATGCAGAGATTCAGGCTGGAAGCTCCCTGTTCAGACAATTGCCTTTGCAGAAAGGCCATGAGAATTTTATTAATGTTACTGATAATAATTGCTGCTCTTTTGTAGGACTACTAGCATTATGGCCCCTGCTATGCAGGGTCATAGTATCTGGCATAAAATATATCAAATTTTCAATTCAGTGGCTTGTACAAATATTTTGCTTATTATTCGGATGCGTGAAATATTGAAAAAAAATTCTAGATGAAGAATATGGAGAGAAAATTCCCTCTATTTTTTCTGAAAATAATAAATATAAGTAGACACATGGAGATCGTGGAACTTGTGGGAGTTAACCCTTGTAATATGATAGAATTGTTTAGGGACTATTGGGCAGTATCATATGATATGATAAACGAAAAGCATTGTACTCGACATTTGATATCACTTATCTCTGGCAGCGATATGTATACAAACTCCAAAACAGTAAACGAAACAATCTCTTTTCAACAATATTTTTCAACAAAAGACTATTGGAAATCATCTAAAATCAGTTTTAGTAGCTTTCTGATAAAGAATTGCTAAGTTTTTAATAATATAGTTGATTTAGAATGATATTAATATGATTGACTAACATGAGATTGTATTTATTTGGAATGAATTAATATAAATATCACTATATCATGTTCAATAACATAAATCCTCTAGTATAACGGATTTGTAATTCAACATGAGTGTATTGGACTTTTCCAAGTTAATAATGTCTTTTATTTTTTGGGGACTTTTATTGTCAATTAGATAATATATATGGACAAATATTGAAGCCAATCTTCGGCCGAGCCTAGTGATGCAATTGGCCCATAATGCTCATATGCAGCAGATCAACAAAATTGTAGCCAATCTTCCGTCCGTCTTGGCTCCGCCGTTCGGTTTCCGTTAATATTTTACAAAATCATTTCATTTTCTTTTTTAACTTCCAAAAAATCGAATTTTGTTGAATCTTCTAAGCTCAAGCTAATACCGATTTCGAAATGGAGGAAGGTCGTGACGACGAGTATTGTAGTTTTTCTAATTCCGGCGATCGCGACGGTGGATTGAGCGGTTGTTTTTTCTTGGATCATGTTGGCCAAGTTTTGCTTTCTCGAAATCATGATGGTTTGTCCTGGAAATGTTTGGATTCTTCAGATTGTGTAAGATTTTTCTCGTTAATGGCATATGTGTTCATTCATTCATACTTCCTCAGGTTCATCAGACGCAACTGTGTTCGTTGACTCTAGACTTTTCAAAATTCATCCTATTTTGAAAATTAGTGTCGTGTGTGTTGTTGTTGTTGTTGATGTTGGAGCTTCTCTTTCTTTATTGCTACCTAGTAGATCATAGATTGTTATGTTACTGATCTAATCCAATTTCTTGTTCTATATTGACAGGAGGGAACAACTTGTTTGGGAATTATAATTTGCGAGAATTCCGAAACTGAGATCAAATTCTCTGATATTTATGCTGTGGAGTTTGTTAGCTATGGCTTGGTGCATAGTCCAAAGTTAGGACTTAGACATGCCAAAGAATGTTTCCGGGAACGCTTGTTAAATACTCAAGAGGTTTTGTTTCAGCTCTCGTTTCTTGTGTGTTTGCTTATTGAGATTAATTGCAGTGTGATGAGTCTCTCTGCTTTGATGTAGATGTATCGGTTCACTGTCCACGGATTTCAAAGTTCACCAAAAGAGCCTTGTCTTTGGAACCTTGCTGCATTCACTTTTGGACATATGGATTTGCAGACGTGCCAGAGTTGGATGGATCAATTGAATTACTCTTTGATCAAGGAGGTAGAAAGACCAAGAAATCTTTTGGTAAAATCTTATCTGTTCTGGCTCTCTAGCACTTTGTTTCTCCTATTTTGCATGAATGCTTTGAAAAAGTTGATTCCCACTTCTTTAGGTATTTGTCCATCCAAAAAGTGGTAAAGGAAATGGCTCCAAGGTCTGGGAAACTGTTTCCAAGATTTTCATTCGCGCTAAAGTTAATACAAAGGTCTGTATTTAATTGCATCACTAGCAGAAAGATCATTTAGTAATTGTTTTTATGAGGGTAAAGGTTATTCTTTGATGACAAAAAGGCACACGGATTTTGCTTCTTGGAGTAGCTGACTTGATTTTGTGCTACAGTAGAAAATTTTGGAAAATTTGATATTGATCATGTGCTTCATTGTGGTTTATCAAAGTCAATAGTTACTAATTGATTTTTCCCTAGTCATAATTTATACTTGCAGCAAATGAGCGTACAGAAAGTGTTATATATACATATTATTTTGCTTTAGCAGAAATTGCGACATGACTTCCACAATTTTGCCATTCACTGTTGCTTTCTAGTGATGATATAGCATCATGACACACAAATGTTTTCATTTTTCATGCTAGAGGTCCTTAGTTTGATATTCTTGATTTACCATTTAAATCAGGTGATTGTAACAGAACGAGCAGGACATGCATTTGATGTAATGGCATCTATCCAAAACAAAGAGCTCCATACATATGATGGCATCATAGCTGTTGTAAGTTGTAGACCGCTTTTTCTATCTTGCATTGACCCAAATTATCTTTTTTGACCGTGGTTGTAGTGACTGAGATCAGCGCATTTGTGAAATTATTTCTGTGGTGTGACATAACCTTCATATTCATTACATCTATGAGTCAAAATATGGATTAGTAAAAGTTGATGAAACTTCTCCATTTCTGATGTTAGTAGTCATATTTTCTTCCTCATTCCGCTTTTCATGATATGATTGTTTATGTCTTGAAAAATCAACCTATGTCAGGGTGGGGATGGTTTCTTCAACGAAATCCTTAATGGGTATCTCTTGTCGAGACTTAAAGTCCCTCTTCCACCTAGTCCTTCAGATTCCTTCAATTCTGTTCAAAGTAGAGGTAGCTCCTCAGTTCCAGAACCAGGAGATGAAGTTCATGAGACTGACCAAAAGGAACACTATCCTCTTCTTCCTGATTCAGTTCAAGAGGTCATGAATTTCAGTATGTATTTGATCACTTTATCTCGTCTTTGTTCAACCGCGGGGACAGGTAACTAGTTTTAATATCTGGGTGTTACTGTTTACCTACAGGGACAGTCAATGGGTCATGTGAAGGTCAGTGATTTTAGTTCTCTACATTGTCTGCTCCGATTGTTTGATTTTGTCACCCTTTCTTATTAAATTGCATTCCTTTCTGTTTTTCTTGTTCCTTTTTGTTGACAATCTCGCAGGAATTGAAGATCCCGATCATCCCTTCAGTAGTGAAAGGCCTCGATTCGGCCTCATCCCGGCAGGTTCAACTGATGCAATAGTTATGTGGTAGGCTTTTTTATCATCATTTATTCATAGTCATCCTTCCACTAGCAAAAGTTATCCTGCACCATGAATGGGAAAATGTTTCACTTGTATCAGCAAATAAACTGTAGTTGATTACTAAATAAATAACTACTGCATATGCGTTTTCAATCTCTACTGTCTGGTTTCTCTTTTTCTACATACAAATTTTGAAAGATTTGGTGATAGCTTCAGGAAAGTAAAAATAGCTTCTGATAAGCTTCAAGTTTTAAACTACTATTTATGCTCTTGCGTTACAGCACCACAGGAGCTCGTGATCCTGTAACATCAGCGCTGCATATCATTCTAGGTAGAAAGCTCTTCCTTGATGCAATGCAGGTTGTGCGGTGGAAAACAGCATCAACCTCGACGATTGAACCTTATATTCGTTATGCAGCCTCATTCGCTGGGTAATGGACTAAACCTTTTTTGTTGAGATGTTCTGTAACAAGGAAAGGCAGATTTTGTTAAGTCATGAAGCTCTGTTTTTCATCCTTCACTTACAAGTCCGGAGCTTTAGTTCCTTATTATTAACAGCATCCTCAATATCTTTAACCATTAGTGCCTGTGAAAGAAAACTTGATTTCTCCAATCTCTAACAGAGTTTTGTACAATTGATTAGTTCAGATACGGGTTTTATGGTGATGTCATTTCAGAAAGTGAAAAATATCGGTGGATGGGTCCCAAACGCTATGACTATGTTGGAACTAAGATATTCTTGAAGCACAGGTATTTCCCTAGCATATTTACCAATTTAAACTTCCAAAAGAAAACATTAGTGGAATTTCCTCCAAATGATCTACCTTGTTTTTTCGTCCAAGCAAAGCACTGTTTTTTTGAGTTGTTAATTTATATGTTAATGTAAGATCATACGAGGCAGAGGTAATGTTTGAAGAAGCTGAATCAGAGAATTCTAAAGCTTCCCTACATACGCGGAGTAAGACATGGCCATTTCGAAATACCACAAGATCAGAGAAAATACTATGTCGTGCAAATTGCAAGATTTGTAACAGTAAGGTTGGTTGGAACAGTGCAAGCACAACACTTAACCCCTGTCCAGAAAAAACAAGATGGTGTAGAACGAAAGGACGGTTTTTGAGTATAGGTGCTGCAGTGATGTCAAACCGAAATGAAAGAGCACCTGATGGGCTTGTTGTGGATGCACACCTCTCCGACGGTTTCCTTCATCTCATACTCATAAAAGATTGTTCTCGTCCCAAGTACTTATGGTAATGTCTCGACTTTTCCTATTGTCATTCATTTTATGAGTAAGGCTTATATCAGAGATTGTAATGGGTTACAGGCACCTAACCGAGCTTGCAAAAAGAGGTGGAGAACCTTTGAACTTCGAGTTTGTGGAATATCACAAGGTTTGTAAAACATTTTCCTTTTCTAATCTTCTTAACTTGGTTGGGTCCTGATCAAAATATATTTGGTAATGCAGACGCGAGCTTTCACGTTTACATCATTTGGGGAAGAGAGTGTGTGGAATTTGGACGGAGAGATCTTTGAGGCTCACCAATTATCAGCCCAAGTATTGCGTGGCCTTATACCTCTGTTCGCATCTGGTCCAGAGATATAACAACATGCATGTGAATGTGGTTTTATATGAAGCTTTTGTGCATAGTTAGTGACCCAAGTGAAAAAGCCAAATGAGACTGGAAACTAGAAAAGTCTTATAGTGAACATGACAATGTTGCCAAAAAAAGAACATGGCAAACATATTATAGTATCCAAAAATTCGAGATGTAACCATTGGAGATTGGAGATGATATTACTCTTTCTCATTGTAAACATCATTATGATGTAATTAATAGTCTATACCTTTTTCCCCATAAAAAAAAAACGTTACCTTTCAGCGCTGATATGAAAATGTATCTTCAATACAACCCAACGGTGTAAAGGGGCACTTGTAACAATAACAACAGAAAGAAGAGACACCAAAATGAACAACTAAACTCAAAAGCAACCTTAGGGATACAATTCGAAAGACCTTGCACCTTACCGCATGCACATTGTGTACAAAATTTAGTTCAAGAATCCGACCATATATATTAACTAAGAAATATTTTGACATGATAGAACTCGACTCAGTGTAAAAAGCGTGACATATGGAAGATAAACATCACAAACATCACAGTTCGGTAACAGCTAAGATGAGATAACTAGCAAAGGGAACAAAACAAGATTATATTTCTCCTCTGTAGCCACCCGAGCCAAAATAATCTTTTCTTGAGTTAGAAATGGCGACACTCTTCTGGTGCTCAAGTTTTGGACAGTCTCGGATACGATGTCCAAGACCACCACAATAGGCACAACCCTTGACACCACTTGCATTAGCAATGGTCTCTGCTTCTTCCATTGGATCATTCAGCTCAGCAAGGACAGGTGGAATCCTCTGTTTAGCTTCTTGCAACAAGTGTTTCAAATCCAGCAGAGTGGTTTCGCTTTGATTCTTGTTTATAAACGTCGTTGCTATCCCAGTTTTACCACACCGACCTGTTCGTCCTATCCTATGCACATAGTTCTCAATCTCTGCTGGCATGTCGTAGTTGATTACGTGTTGTATATCAGGGAAATCTAGACCCTTTGAAGCAACATCAGTCGCAACCAACACATCTTTTTTCCCAGCTTTAAACGAAGAGATTGCGTACTCTCTGTCTTCTTGATCTTTTCCTCCATGGATGGCCACTGCTTCCACTCCTTTCAGTAACAAGTACTCGTGAATATCATCAACATCAGCTTTGTTCTCACAGAATATCAAAACCGGCGGAGAGGTTTTCTGTAGACACTCGAGGAGGTAAACAATCTTTGCTTCTTGTTTGACGTATTCTACCTCCTGGATCACATCCAGATTCGCAGCTCCAGCTCTTCCTACATTAACTGTCACAGGTTTCACCAGAGCACTTCTGGCAAAGATTTGAATCTTTGTGGGCATTGTGGCAGAGAACAATAGTGTTTGACGTTGAGACTTAAAGTGGTCAAAGACTTCCCTTATGTCATCTTCGAAACCCAAATCAACCAACCTATCTGCCTCATCTAGTGTCAGGTACCTAAAAAAAGGAAAAAAAGGAAGGTAAACATCATTGCCATCTAACATTCTCAAGATTTTGAAATTAAATGACACAGTCTCAAGACTCCAAAGACAAGAAAGATGCATTCAGAAAGAAACACCAGTGCGGAAAATTTATTCAGAGAGAAAAAATCCGATAGAATCACACAATAAAGAACATATATAGCAATGAAGCGCTAAGTAGCTAACAGACACTAGACAATCCTATTGATCTATCCCGTTAACCAGAAACAACAAAACAGGCACAATAAGCAGATATCCCCAAGAATCTAGCCAAGTGCAAAACTCAGAAAACGAGGATATAAGATCAAACAAGGCAGCCAAGACAGTAGACGCAAACATATATTACAATCAGGTTGATTAATCATATTGAAAAGAACCAAAGAAATCATACCTGCAAGCATCTAAGCTCATCTTTTTCTTGGCGAGCATATCCTTTAACCTCCCAGGGGTTGCAACAACAATATGGACACCTCTCTTGACAACCTCCAACTGGGATCTCATATCAATACCTCCAATACATAGCAACGACCTCAATGGCGGGTACCCAGCCTCAACCAAAGGAGCCACAAACTGCTCAACCACTTCATAAGTCTGCCTAGCAAGCTCTCTAGAAGGGCAAACAATAAGCCCAATGGGACCTTCACCAGCAGCAATAGGCATCATCATCTCTTCTTGGAGAGCAATCATGATCATGGGAAGCACGAAAACCAAAGTCTTTCCGGAACCAGTGAAAGCAATCCCAATCATATCTCTCCCAGCCAAAATCACAGGAAGACCCTGAACTTGAATAGGAGTAGGCTGCACAATACCTTTCTCCTTGAGAGTATCGAGAACAGGTCTAGGAAACTTCATATCCTTAAAGTTCTTAATAGGAGGAGGAATATCATCACCATTAACAATAATATGCCATTGCTTCCTAATCAAATCTCTCTGCTTACTAGACATCTTCCTAATATGCAAAGGAGGTTTCCACCCAGTTAAGAGAGGCTCTGTATAAGTGATACCTTTGGCAAGTTCACGAACAGACATAAGCGTCTTCTTATCAGATAAATGCTCCATCATCTCTTTCTCTTGTAAGATGATTTGCTCAGTAGCACTAACTTCGGGTACATCTCGCTTGAGCTGAGTTGCTTGAACAAGTAAACTAGGTTTAGCTTCAGCGAGCTTTTCCTTGTCAGCTTCTTCTTCCAATTCCGAAGCTTTTCCCTTCCGCTGAAGTATCTTCTGCGCTGCAATCGCTCTCCGCTCCGCCACTGATACATACTCAATGTAACTATCAGCTTCTTCCATGATGGATTCCATATCGAGAATTCAGCAACTTCTTCTTCTATTCCCTTTTTCAAAAAAAAATCCCAGGAGAATCGAAGAACACGTATAGGAGGAATAGAAAACTCAAATCAACAAACCCTAGTAGAGAGAGAGCCTCAAATCAACAAGCTTTGCACATCTCTCGAATCAATCGCTAATAGCTTTCCTTTAAAGGGTCACTGACCGACCGAAGTTTTTCTGTAGGTCGTCGGAAATCGGGTTTAGACGGCGTGTAAATTTTGTTTATTGGGCCTATTATCTGTAAGTTAATGGGCTTTCAATAAAGATTTCAGTGACAAAAACAAAAAAAAAACAAATTCATCTCAAATCTCAACTTTTTTTTATCCTTGATCTATTGTGTTCATCTATCATTTAACTTGGTTGTTTACGATAACAAAATTTTGTTCTGTTTTTCGATTTTTTGAATGATTTTCAGATGTATTAAAATTGCTAATATATTGTTAAGTTCTTCACATTACGTAACACGATTTAAATAAAGAAAATGACATGATACATCTTTTGTGAGTTACACTATATATGACATGTGATATAACATAACAACACATTTCATTAGACAATGTATTCGTAGACTCGTAGTTACACAAACAGAACAACTAAAATTAAACAAGGTGACATAGTGACATGTACCAAAACAGAAAATACATAGCCGATATTGTCCCGGTCATGGTTCGCATCTAACCATGATGATATTGACTAAGAAAAGAAAAAGAAATTCAAAGTCCGACCTGAATTCAAAAGAAAATAAACCTGACTCAAATGAATTAACCATTAATTTTACCCAAAAATAATATCAATTCCAAAAACAAGTTCAAGTAAGAAGGAGGAGTTGGGGTCGAAGTTCTATATCATGTTGATTATATATTGTTGCTTTTTGGTGCATGACATCATGCAATATTTAAATGTATTTATCTATATATTTTCTTATTTGGGATATAACCATATAATGAATCATACTTGATGGTTTGTTTAAAAAGAATCATACGACTTGATGTACCTAAGAAAAAGATTCATAACATGGGTTTGTGAAGCTGAGCAACGTTGACATTGCATATGTATCTCTCTTTCCCTCTTTTATGTCTAAGTGCATTTTCTCGTTCATTCATATAAACTTATATTAATATGCCACTTTCATAGTATATTAGTTAGAATTCATTGGATTGTGTTGTTGACAAAAATTGGATTGGTTAAAAACTTAAAAGAGAAAGAAAAAGATAGACACACATTGTCACATACCTATATTATAGGGATCGGGAGACAAAAAGACGTGATGGCAAGATAGATCATGCGAGCAACCAAGGGAGGAAAACCCCATTAAAATATAGATCATTATATGTATTTTATGATATTTTTGTAATATGTAGAATTCATTCGTAAACTAACCGCAAAAACCAAATGAAATTGGAATTACATATATAATAAAAAATAAAAGTAAAAGAAATTGGAATTACATCATATGTCTAGTTACAAGATGAAAAATTCATCTTAAAACATAAGGAAAGTTTTATAAAAAAATACTCATTTCTTCAAGCAAAATACTCAAATTTTAAAAATCTGAAGTCCCCTATTTAAATAGAAGAATTATTTTAGATAAATGTTTTTTCCATATATATTCAAAGTATTAAGAATAATAAATGAATATTAGATTTAATTATCACGAAATTTTGTTATTCTCTGTAACAGTTTCATCTGTATTCCTAGATGATATATTATAGAATATATATAGTATATATGTGAATTGGGATATATAGATCTCTATCATGAACGTGATCCATGATTTCATATGGTCTCCGACTCTCCATTCAATATTCTCATTTGAAGTGCCATGCAGAGGGATTATATATACATGGCAGAACTATGTGAGATTTAAGAAGAATACGCATTTTGTTACTTTACAGTTTTACACTATGTAACATGGACTACAAAAATATTTAAAAACGTTAAATCCTCAAGATATCATATAAAGTGACTAACATCATGTGATGCAATTTTTCCGAAGTAAGAACAATATATACTTCATCTTTAATTTTAATTTCTTGATGAATTAATAATATTCATGTTTTTGAAAAAGTATATCCAGCCGTGCACAAAAATAATATTAGTTTCCAAAACAGACATTTTCCAAATCTAAAAAAAAATACTAGTTAGCAAATCCCTTCATAAGATTGTTGAGAATTGGCAGAAACTTTCAAACATAAAAAAAAAATGAGAAATAATATAAGCCCCTCCCTCTTCTTTGTAGCTCTCTGATAATGAAGAAAATCCTTGTGTGAGCTAGTAAATAACGAGAGTGAAAGAATCTATTATCAAAAACAAAATAAAAAAGAGTGAAAGAAGAATCTTCAACAATGAATCATGAGTCATATGCATGACCAAGTTATCTTCATTTTTTTTCTTGTTTCTATAAATATAAGATTATGTGGTTATTCAAAAGGAATTGACTGTCTCTGAAATTGGGAGCACGAACGAAGCCACGAACTTGGGTCTTTGGCTCTTCTTTGTGTCAATGTCTCCGTGTGAGAATAGAAGACTCCATCGCTTCTTCAACTTCAAGATGGCAAAGTGAGAAAGATACCTTCTTTTCTTCTTATGCCACAGCTTAAAGTTGCATCCTTTAAATATCAGGTAGGTCAAAGTTGTGACTTTTTCTTGTTTATTAGAGATTCCGATCATGCTTGGCTTGATGGGTTTCTTGTTTCCAAGCTTTTGTTCTAGTAAATTTCGAAACTTTATGTGCTTAAATCTCAAAATTCAGGTTCAGAGTTACAAAATTCCTCTGCAATTGCATTGTCTAGCTGTCTATATCTAAATAGACTTTGGAATGTGGCTTTTGACCTTTTGTTCTATCTAGATATTGAATTCTGATCGTATCAAAGCATCTCTTGATCGATGCATTCTCTGTTTGAAATCAGGATCTTGTCAAAACCTTACATTTTTATTCAGCAATGTGATATCGATTTCTCTATGGTTCCTTGGTTGTCTAGTTTTGGTTTGGCTCAAAGATCTTCATTTCAATTGTGATGTTGTTGAATGACAGATTGCTACTGTCTCATTTGGTTGGAGGAAAGAATAGGCGATGAGCAGAACCGTTGCTGACCATCTTGCGTAGAGCTGGCTGTGACATTGTAGAGGCTCTACAAGCCGGTGCTTTGACTTTCTGGAGAATAAAATGGACTCTTTTTTCAAAAACTCATATCTGGACCCAAAGGCTGTGCGTGCCCAGCTTCCTAAGAGGGCTGATCTTGCGGCTCCTTCTGAACCGATGACCGTTGCGTTAGCTATTAGTGGGAGCATTAAAAGCAAGAATGTAATTAAGTGGGCGCTCAACAAGTTTGGTTCTGACAAAAATGTCACTTTCAAGCTGATTCACATCCATCCAAAGATTACTACTCTACCTACAGCTTGTAAGTTCCAAAGATTTTCTTCTCTACCTGAGACTTCCTGTGACTACTTAAGAGCCTGATACCGGTTTCTGTTTCCTTCCTTAGCGGGGAACATAGTCTCTATATCCGAGGAACTAGAGGAAGTAGCGGCTGCTTATAGACAAAAAGTGATGCAGGAGACAAAAGAAACTCTTCTTAAACCTTTCAAGAAAATGTGCGAGCGGAAAAAGGTTTTTATTTAACTTTTTGTCATTCTTGGTCTTCCTTTATCAGATATGTTATATAGCTAAAGATCGATGAAACTCGTTTTGAATCTTCTTTGACAAAGGTTGCAGTAGAACTTCAAGTGCTTGAATCAAATAGTGTTGCAGTGGCGATAACCAAAGAGGTTAATCAGCATTTGATCAGCAATCTTATCATTGGACGCTCATCTCAAGCTGCCTCCTCGAGGTATGGCATGGAATATTATCTTTTCGGTTTCATTATCTGATTGCACAGAGTTTTCTGAATGAATATATCTGTTGAAACTACTTCCAGGAATTATGATATTACAGCGTCGATATCAGCATCTGTGTCAAACTTGTGCACAGTCTATGTTGTCTCAAACGGAGGAGTCCATATTCTTGCAAAAGACACGTCAGACACGGAGAGGAATGACACTTCAATAGAATCTGGTTTTGAGAGAACTTCCTCCAGCTGTTCTTCTGGTTCAGGAGCTAACTCAGGTTTGGAGCTTTCACCAATCTTTTTACCAGAAACTGATGTGTGATTTATGAGTCTGATTTTTCTTCGCTTTTCTTTTGTACATTCTTTAGATGTTATGTCGAATGCACTCAAATCTAACCCTCACACTCTGTCCAATAAGAGAATGCAAAATCTCCCGACAATAGTAAGAGGGGTTTCTGTTCCTATGGAAACTAGTTCTACTGAGTCAGATGAAACTAAAAAGAGGTCTTCGGATGCTGCAGAGGAAGCAAGCAAGAGAAGTAGCCCTGAAACATCACGTAGTGTTTCTTGGAATCCTCAGTTTAGAGATTTTGACGAGAGAAAAGACGCTATGAGTTCCATGTCTAGCAACTTTGAATACGGAAATGTTGTTACTCCCCTTGGACACTATTTCACAGACAACCAGGTAAACTAAGGTTCGATAAGATTTTTTGTAAACCTCTTGTGAGATCGAAAGCATTTGGGATTGATATGTTTTTCATTGATTTCAGGACACGCTTAATGAAATTTCGAAGTTGAGAGCTGAGCTTAGACACGCTCATGAAATGTATGCAGTGGCTCAAGTTGAAACGTTGGATGCTTCTCGTAAGGTTGGCTTGAAAATATCTCTAGAAAAGGATAACGTGTGTTTGATAAAGCATACTTTGTGTGTCTAATAAATCTGCCCCTTTTTTATGGTTTCAGCTAAACGAGCTTAAGTTTGAAGAGCTAACGCTTCTGGAGCACGAAACGAAGGGGATAGCAAAAAAGGAAACAGAGAAGTTTGAGCAGAAGAGAAGGGAAGAGAGAGAAGCTGCACAAAGAAGAGAAGCTGAGATGAAAGCAACCCATGAAGCCAAAGAGAAGGAGAAGCTTGAAGAAAGTTCCCTTGTGGCTCCTAAGCTGCAATACCAAGAGTTCACGTGGGAAGAAATTATTAACGCAACTTCATCATTCTCTGAAGATTTAAAGATCGGAATGGGAGCTTACGGGGATGTTTACAAATGCAATCTGCATCATACAATCGCCGCTGTCAAAGTTTTGCATTCTGCTGAAAGTAGTCTATCCAAGCAATTCGATCAAGAGGTAACCAATCAAAACATAATTCTTATTTGAAATGTTTCTCTGATTTCTTCAAAAAAACTGACATTTGTATTCACCATTTAACCTCTTAGCTCGAAATCTTGAGCAAGATCAGGCACCCGCACTTGGTTCTTCTTCTAGGAGCATGTCCTGATCATGGCGCTCTAGTGTATGAGTACATGGAAAACGGTAGCTTGGAAGATAGACTGTTCCAAGTCAACGATAGTCAACCAATCCCGTGGTTCGTGCGGTTAAGAATCGCTTGGGAAGTCGCATCAGCGCTTGTTTTCCTCCACAAATCAAAACCGACACCAATCATCCACCGCGATCTTAAGCCTGCTAACATCTTGCTTAATCACAACTTTGTCAGCAAAGTAGGAGATGTTGGTCTTTCCACAATGATCCAAGCTGCCGACCCATTGTCAACCAAATTCACAATGTACAAGCAGACAAGCCCCGTGGGAACGTTATGCTATATCGATCCCGAATATCAACGAACCGGAAGGATATCTCCAAAATCAGACGTGTATGCTTTCGGAATGATCATTCTGCAGCTTCTCACTGGTCAACAGGCTATGGCACTGACATATACAGTAGAAACAGCCATGGAGAACAACAACGACGATGAGTTAATACAGATTCTTGATGAAAAAGCAGGTAACTGGCCAATCGAAGAAACTAGGCAATTAGCTGCTTTAGCACTCCAGTGTACAGAGCTCCGTTCTAAAGACAGGCCTGATTTGGAAGATCAGATTCTTCCAGTATTGGAAAGCTTGAAGAAAGTAGCTGATAAAGCAAGAAACTCGCTTTCCGCTGCGCCAAGTCAACCTCCAAGCCATTTCTTCTGTCCATTACTTAAGGTAATAACTTGTTTGCTACGTTATCTGTTTACTTGCAAGAGAAGTGAGGTTAATTTAAAGAAGAATGTTGTTATATTGCAGGATGTGATGAAGGAGCCATGTATTGCGGCTGATGGGTACACTTATGACCGGAGAGCCATAGAGGAGTGGATGGAGAACCACCGGACGTCTCCGGTTACTAATTCGCCGTTACAAAACGTGAACCTTTTGCCCAATCACACTCTTTACGCAGCCATCGTCGAATGGAGAAATAGAAATCAGTGAGGCAAAACAGAGAAAAGCGCGCTCCATTTTGGTGCCTCTCTTTGAAACTGCGTAGCGTTTTTCGGCATAGAGAAACGGCGAGGTGTTCTCACCGCCTTTTTCTCTTTTCGTTTGTTTGTTCTTTTGGAATTACCTTTGTACTGCATTTGGATTTATTTTATTCACTTTTGTGGATTCGGTTGAAATGTAAAGAGTTGCATACTGTAATATGTAATTTGGTATTAACCGATTCATAAACCATTTCGATCTAAATCTGATTAGATTCTCATAATCTCGTGTTTGCTTTTATTACAGCTTCTACTTTAATGCGTCTAGTTTTAGATACAAATGAACTTTTGAATGGTTCTATAACTTCAAATTTGTATCACCAAAAGATAATATATCTTTTGACTTGTCCGAAAAGTAAACATGTCCAAAGGACATAAAAATAATCAAATCTGTATCCCTTATCTTTTTTTTTGTTGTTGTGATCAACGAAAATAATTAAAATTTTAACACATGCTAAATAGTGTTTATTGACTTTTTCTCCAAACGTGAGATAGTTTTGGTCATAATACATTAATGGTATAATTAATCAGCCCTTATAAACACGTTATTGGTTAAATAACTTGAAACTTATGTCACAATCAATTCCATTAACACTCCACGCGTAGGCGTAGCTTAGCGTGCGTGCAACTATCCGCTATCATAAGTTCCCATTATCACTAGTATTAAACTTTGGATTAAGGATCTTACTCAGATTTTATAATAGTTTATGAAATTTTGTTACTTTTATAGTCTCTTAAATCAGAAATTGACTTCATTAAACAGATCGTACGAAATTTTCTGATCAGTAATTCTTTTTTCCTTTATAATTCATCACATACAAACATAAAATGAAAAAAGAAGAAGACATTTTAGAAATAACTTAAACTCTACATCTAAACTTGAATACCATGTCTAAATTAATGTATTATTTAACATAATAAAATGTCTATTTAAGTAAAATTAAAGAATAATAAAACTCGAATCACATAACAAGCCTTCATTGCCGAATAATTTAGACATTAAACCAAATTAACCAAACATTTTTTTTTTACCAGACTATTATGTAATGCATATTTAAAAACTAATTACGTCAGGTGAAATTAAAAAAAAAAAGGTATGACGCCGTCAAAGGACCCGGTAGTGGACCCAACGGTGCATCAACGGAATCCGGATCTACCCAATTGTATCTTAATTTTAGATCCGAACCCGAAACGAACAGATTCTTTTATTGGATTAATTAGTGAAAAATAAATAAATAGGCTTTCTTTTCTTACACGTCACCGACCGACCACTCCTGTCTTTGACATTCTCCTCCACTGCTTTAAATGAAAGAAACAGAGCACTGTTCCGATTCTTTTCATTTCTCCATTGAAATTACAATTCAAAGCTTTCTTCTTTTGTACGTTATTCCATTAATCCAATTTGAAACTTTCAAAATTTTCCCTTTTCTCTGGCTTTCGAGTTTTTCTCGATTCCTTTCTCCATTTTATTCTTTCCCCTCTTCTTCAACATCTCAATATAAACCCTAATTTTGATTCTAGTTTCTCAATTGGTGTGAATTCTCAGAAATTCAGAAAACCCTAATTTCGTTTTTTTCTCTGTTCGGTTTTTTTTTGATTGATTCGATTTCCTTTGATTCTCCGATGAGGATTTATCTGATTTTCCTCGTGGTGGTTTCCTTATTTACCTCCGCGTTTTCCGATTCGATTCTCGAGTACCCGTCGGAAATCGAGAGTCGACACAAGAAAGCTGCCGAAGAAGATGTCAATTTGCATTGTACGACCTGGAGATTCGCGGCGGAGATGAACAATCTCGCGCCGTGGAAAACAATCCCGGTGGAATGTGCCGATTACGTGAAGGACTATGTGATGGGTAAAGGCTACCTCACCGATTTGGAGAGAGTCTCTGAAGAAGCTTTGATCTTCGCGAGAAGCATCGAATTCTCCGGCGATGGCAAAGATATTTGGATTTTCGATATCGATGAGACTCTCTTATCCAATCTTCCTTATTACATTGATCATGGTTTTGGGTACATTCTCTCAAAACTTTTACTTTACACATTTTTATCTCAAACTTGGTTTGGTTTGTGTATGTTCATGTGATTCTTTTGCTAGAGAAACTCATAAAAGAGGACAATTGGTTATAGAAAATGCTTGACTTTGTTGATTATGTTTTGGGAATTTTGAAGGTTGGAGCTTTTTGATCATTCGGAGTTTGATAAGTGGGTAGAGAGAGGAGTGGCACCAGCCATAGCACCAAGCTTGAAGCTTTACCAAAGAGTGTTAGATTTGGGATACAAAGTTTTCTTGCTTACAGGGAGGAAAGAGAGTCACAGGCTTGTCACTGTTGAAAATCTCATCAATGCTGGTTTCCAGAACTGGGACAAGCTTATTCTCAGGTATAATTATAAACAAATGCAGCTTCTTAGGTTGTAACTATACATGCTTCTAGGTCATGCCATGAGTTTTTTCGTTATGCAATGGTTGATGCCGGTGGCATATAGTTTGATAAGAAACATGGGTAGCTCTTTGATTTTAAGTCATGCAATGAGTTTGTTCGTTATGCAATGGTTGATGATGCTGGTGGATCATATAGAATTCTGGATCTCTGCAAATGGTTTGATAAGATATCTTAGACATATCATCATCAGTTTTGAACATCCTTTGTTTATTCGTTTTGCTTTGCCCTCGTGTCTGTGTGTGATGTGCAGATCTCCAGAGGAACAGCACAAAATGGCGACACTATACAAATCTGAGAAGAGAGATGAGATGGTGAAAGAGGGATATAGGATTAGAGGCAATTCAGGTGATCAATGGAGTGATTTGTTGGGTACCTCCATGTCTCAACGATCTTTCAAACTCGCAAATCCAATGTATTATATCCCCTGAAGGGCTTTATTTGACGACCTATATAAAACATTTCAAAAATCGTATATACTTACTATTAGAGCAATCAAAGTGTTTTTAAAGTTGGATTGCCTTTGCTTGTAACTTGTCAAGCTACTAAATGTACTAATAACAGAGAATGCTCTGTTTTATACAGAGTAGATAGTATATAGTACTACTCGTTTTAACTTCTTTTTTTCACAATGTATTCGTGATCATCTTTAGTTACACTAAACTCTAGTAAGCCAAAATTAAAACTCTTTAGTTTCTTTTTTGTTGACATCAAATAATAAGAAGTGCATTAAGAGAAAAAGTCACATTCATTATCGTTGCATACTCCAAAAGAACACATGTTCAAGCCTTGTGGCACATTCATCACAAACTAGCAGTAAGAGCCTTAACGAAAACATGTTGTTTAGGGACTGTAAGCACATGATCAAACCACTCAACCTTTCCCCAAAAACTAAAATTTAGGTGCCTTTTAAGCGCAATCACGGCACACCAAATCATCATCTCATCTCTGCCACCAGCCCCACAAGAAGGGCGATCCTCTTCCCATAAAACCGCCATCTTTCCACCATAATCAGCCAATCTAACAAACATATTCTCAGGTAAACTAGGTAGTCCTAACAAACCTTTCAATATTCTCCACATTCTTAACTTAGTATCATACCATCTGAACACTCCGCGATGAATATAGAACAAAACATTATTTATCTCGCAAAAAGAATATGAAGCCCTCATACCAAACATCGTTGGTATAGCCTTGTCCCATCTACCTTCCTTGTAAGCATACACCACTCCGTGAGTCGTCTCCACGTGAAACTTTCCATCAATACATGCGCTTTTGGAGTAAAAAATGCCTTTTGTCTTGCTGCATGGGATGGGCTCAGGATGCCACACTTGTGTTTTTGTGTCGAACACCTCGAACAAGTTCTTACAGGAGTTGGAATCGCCATTGCCATCTTTGTAGCTTCCTGCTACATATATCTTTCTGTCAAGGACGCTAGCAGAATGTGACATCAGCTCCACCCGCAAGCTTGGAGCCTCGCGCCACATGTGAGACTGGGAATCCAGAATCGAGACACTAGACGAGGAGGGTCCTAGGTAAATGGATCCACCAATGTTGTAGATATCAGAACCAACCGCCACGAGACTTGAAAAGTTTGCAGGAGGAGAATGGGGAATTGGCACAGTAGCCAAAACATACCCATTTGACTTCTTCTTCTTACTGGTGTCATTGGTTAGGGTTCCGTCAGGTTTCCGACAGAGAGTGAACCAATGTGTGTTAGGGCCAGAATCAAAATGAAAGCACACGTAGAGACAACTCTCAGTGTGGCCTAAGAGTGATCGGGCTTTGTAAAGGTCCGGTGAAGCTAGTAGAGATCGGAAGCTCTTGGAGACAAGAGAGAGAGTCGGATAGTACAATCTTGAGATGCGTGCGAAGATGCTCAATAGCAAATCATCGGGAAGTGACGACATGACTCTACTGTTTAAGTTCAATATGACACATAAGTTTTTCCTCTTTTTGTTTTCAATACTTTAGAAACAGATAAGAAAATAAAAAATTGAGAAAAGAGCATGTATAATTACTTGAGCAGCAATCTAGGGTTTTTGCCTCGGATCGGATCGAAGCAAAGGTAGATTATTTGTTGATCTCAAAGCGGATGCTACAGGAAGAGCGATTTGATCCTTCGCTTCCTAGGGATGATAGATCAAGAGCGCATTGAGTAAAGCATTTCAGTTCATGTGGATAAAATAGATATCACAGGGGTTTTTGTTCCCATAGATTGTTTCCTTTAGGGTTTGTAGTGACTTCTTCACAGGCCCCGGCCCACATGGCCTAAAGATTTTCTAAATCTATTCTAAATATTGGTGATTGACAGAACAATGATGAGACTGAGATTGATATCCCTGAAGATTTGCTGATAATTGAGCACGAACATCTAGAGAAGAAATAGTAAAGGAAGATTATGGAGACTCATTTGCAAAAGAGAGTGATCATAATTTCTTTGAAGAGAGAGATCGAGCTATTCTAAATCCAACAAACCAAGATGTTAATATGATTAACGAGTAATTAATATGCTATATCACATTATATCAGATAACAACGTTTTTTTCTTCTAATACCCACATTAGTTTATGAATTTTATAGGAATTGATTAGCTATATATTGCCATGTGTAGAATTGAGACGTCGGTTACAAACACAACTGATATTATGGTTTACTCTCAAGAGTTTCTGAATAGCATCAAATTGTTTAGATTGACTAACAACAGTTTGCGACTGAAGATTGGTGGCCCTCTCATGTTACTTGGAAATATTGATCATAAAATTGATCTATGCAATGGCACTAGGTTATATATCATTCAGTTGGCTAATCATGTTGTTAAGACTAGATTTATAATATATAATAGTGTTAGTGCTAAAGTACTCTTGATCCATACGATGCTTGTCTCTCAACATAAGCAAGGTTCCCTTTTTGAGAAAGTTTTTGATTTTGCAATCTAAAAAGGTGAGCTTGTTTCTTCTACCAAAACTAATATTTTTTCATGGACATATGTTGATGCATGTTTCCAGAGTAACATCCATGTCTGGTTTCCAGTGTACAAAGTCAATTAGTATTTCAAGTTTTCAACCATATGATATCCTAAATGAGTAAGGAACATGTATAAAGCATTACTCGAAGAACAAGCGTCAAAGATAAGCCAATGTACACATTTATAATTAAAAAAAAAAAAAAAAAAGATGAGGACAAATTCATGCATAAATATGCTCCTCTTTCTCTTAAAACACCAAAAGTAGTTAAATGAGAACCCAAAACTCTTCTTCTCTTGTCTTTCTTTGTTTTTCTACTTAAATTAATGATTTCTTGGGTTTTCAAATTTGGAGCTGTTCGAGAAAGGTATTACAGTTGTTCATGGTTCGGGCATCAAGAAGACCGTGGTTCCACAGTTTCACCATAAACACTCTCCAGCACCTACACAAAAAAAGCTCACTTTTATCAACAAAACCGCTTTCTTCTCCGATACACTGGAAAAAACAATGGAAGAAATGAGAGTTGAATTACCAAATCAAGTGCGGTGTTCGAACCATGATGGGTCCGTGCAATCTTGAGAATGCCTCGCATGCCCATGGAATGTGACCATCTGCTAATACTCTGCAAAGGGTCCAAAACCACTGTCAAGGTAATGCTTATAATGAGTCAGAGAACATGGATGCGTATGTTATCTAATTGTTCAGTTTTTTTTTTTTAACCAGAAGAACTCATGCAGGAATTATCCACAACCTTTACATGCGCGACTCTAAATGTTTATACTGGAAAACTCCACGTGACATGTACTGAAAAGAGATAAGACATACCGCTGCTTCCTCACAAACGAGTTCCACATGTGCATCATCTGTTTCTCATCTTTAGTCACATCAACGAAATCATCGAGCATCTGAAAGAATAGTAATAGGAAATAACGTTATTCACTATATGGAGAATCAGACAAACTATGTTAGAATCAACTATGTTAGAATCGAGTACAAACGGACACACTTCGTCTTTTAATGAGTGTTATATAAGCACTAATGATCTGGTTCTACTGTTCCATATCAAACCGTGAGGCTTGCTCACATATTTTCTATTGATCTCTGAACCATTACAATATTGCTCCTAACGTTTGCCCATGCCCAGTCTTCAATATTCCTTTCCCTTTCACATGAAACATATATCTACCCAACTACTGAGCTTTATTCTACCCAACTACTGATGCGGTGAAAATATTAAATTCAAAAACATACCCTTCTATCTTCAAAATCTGCCACATCATCATCAACTTCATCTTCACTATCCCGGTCCGAAAGTACTTGTTCTAGAGCCATGGGCTGCGATAGTACACATAGCAAAGTCAAAATCAATTGCAATCTTCAAAAGCAAGAGAGCTAAAGAAAAAAGATCACCTGAGCTCGATGAGAGTGGAAGAACTGTCTCTTCTGAAGGAGGCTTCGGCTGGAGGAGGAAAAAATTTGAAAAACTCACTCACATCATTTGGGATTAACAAGCTACTTGTTATAAAACTAGGACACAATTTTTCATGCATGAACCATATGTAGTTAAATATAAATTGAAGAAGAGGATAGAACGACAAAAGGAAGTCAAACATACTTCCTCAAGTCCGACCGTTCTATAGATATTTTCCTCGTTTTTGCAAACTGCAACATTGTACTTCCAGCTATCGACTGCACATAATCTGGATCCCCACATGATTGCACGTCTGCAGGACTCGTGCCAGGAGGAACTCTTTGACCAGACTCAGCACCCCCAATTCTTTCGTAATGCTTTCCAGGTGGTATTCGGCTCTTCTCACTTCTAACAGAATGAGCATCTGAAAGTAAGAATAAAAAGCTGTGCCAAATGATCCAACGTTGTTGCATGCAAAATTGCACATAACAAAGTAAAATACTCGTAAAATATACAACTAAGACAGGCTCTCATCACAAAAGAAGCCAATACTACAAATCCAATTAACTGTCATTTCAGTCAAACACATACCATCAGTCTTATCTAGCACCTCGCAACCTAATCCAAGATGAGGCCCTTGCCTTGAGCTCCGTACCTGACTCTTTTGCCTCCTCCGTCTGAATTTTTTGGAACTGTCACATATTGAAGAATTTTTATGGTCTCACACAGATGCTGGAAAGATAATAAAAGGCAACATATAGGCCAGATAACTTACGAAAAAAAGAAAGTTTGCTGCTTTGGGTCAACGTCATCCTCATTAACCTGAGCAGATTTTTTAATGAACATTAACATTTAGAAAACTGTGCTAAGAGTAATCATCAAATAGGAAAAACTACAAAGACATAGAATATATTGTAGAACCAACTACTTCAATTAGATTTGACACTCCTATATAATCCAGGACTTTATTCTACAGTCGAGCTTTGACGGTCTCATGGCCACAAAAAGTAAACAGAACAGCGATGTCATTTTGAGTTTATTCTCATCACGCTATTAAGGACAATAGCAAGGATCATAGTGTGACAAATAGCAACTAAAGATTCCAGTTCCCTTATTTAACCACACAAAAGTCAACAACCCATGGAGGATATTAGTTTAAATGAAAAATGAATTTGTTACAGCCTATAAGATATACAGCAGAGAAACTAATGAACATAAATCGAACAAACAAGATGTTCTAACCTTGGATATCATTGTCTCAGTCTTGAGGGAGACATTTACCGCCTGAAATTCTTCAGTTACCTAACCAAGTAAAGCAGATTAGTGGCACCCACAAAATAAAAAAAAAAGATCAAACAGGTTAACTGAATTTTAAAGCTACAAACCCAAAACTCGAAATTGAGGAGATCGTGGGTTGATGGCAAGTGATATCTCAGGCCCTACAACATGATTGGGAGAAAAAGAAAAGATTGCATCACTACAAAGACTAGTCACTACAGCTGTATCTTTGACTAAGAGGATGAATGAGAATGGAAATGAAAGTCCACCTTGAAACTGGCACATTTTACTAAGCAGAATGGACAAGAAAAGTCTTCAGTTACTGCAAGACACATAGCAAACATATACGTAACAGGTTAGGGTAACGGATGAAATATAGACACACATGGGTATGAAACAGGTTAAAATAATACTAGTTACCTTCAGTCTTCTGCAATTTGTTGTTATAGTATCTGTAGTTGAAAACTACATTTCCTGTTCTCAACCTATGCAATGAATGTAGTGGTATAGAGTCAACTTAACGAGATGGACATTTTTAGTTGTACGTAACGACTTGTATAATCCCCATAAAAGAGGAGGACAGTCACAATTCAAGAAAACTGCCAACTATATATTAAGGGAGATAGCAGACCGGCCAATATATTTTATACAATTACAAAAAATCATAATGAGATGAGGCAAGAAATCTGAGAGCGCAGAAGAAATTGCAGACTAAACTGAAGATTACCTGATAATTTGCAACAAGGAAGAGGAAGAGATGTCATTATATGAAAATGAACTATAAGGAGATTTTTCCGTTGACCCAACTTCTTCTGCAGATATGGTGACTTGCACTTGCTGCGGAGAGCTCTTCAAATAAGAAGTGTAAGAATTGTAAGAATATGATTACATGATATTTCAGAATAATGTATGGAAGTATAGCAAAGTGTGCAAAGTTACCGAGGTGAGTGGATTGCTGGGCACCTGAATCGAGACACACTTTTCCTCACTCATGGACTTTAGCTGCAGCAATGGACAAGTTATACCAGTAATATTTTCATTTAAATAATCAAGACTGAAAACTAATGGCAAAAATAAAATTCACAGTAGCAATTACTTCCAATTTACTTTTTCAAATAACAAAAGAAGTTCAATACACAGTCCTTATTTCAATACAGGGAGCATAAAGTCATAGAACAAGAGGAAGACTTGGGCAATAGTGTTTACCTTTATGAAGCAAGGCTGCATTTCAACAAGAGAGACTGTGTCTACTCTCTGTCCCAAGTCCATGTTTGGTGATTTCTGCCACGACGCATACAGTGATTGCAGAGGTATTTTGCTCCATAAACAATGTCCTCCTATATTTCCTGGCAGAAAAAAACGCTTCCGATGGTAAGAGTTAATGAAAAAAAAGACTTTCAGAAACTCTTATAATTGGAGTCAAAGAATCCCTAATTCTTTTGTTAATAAATAGGACTGAGATTTTCCATACTATTACATGGAAAATTGGTAATGCCCAAAGATACATAACTTTTCAATATTAGAATGTTATATCAATGAAGAAATGGAAGTACCTGAATGAATCTTGCCTGAATCAATGCCAAATTGAGAATTTTGCGCACCAGCTACAAGAAGAAAATTATGTGATCAGTTTATCTGAATACTGTACATATATAAATGTCTTTATATAATTTTGTACACAGTCAGTCTTAATCACCAAAGCTGATAAACAAGATAGCGAGTGATCCTGATTTTGCCTCCAATGCGAGTCTATTCATATCAGGGAGAAGAAAGTTGGCTTGGGCTTGACTAACTCCATCAACCCCCAATCCACCAGTTAGGATACATGCTCGACTGAACCTATATACTGCAGAATACTATAATTTGAGAATTTCAAGAAAAATGTTAGCAAAGAATAGGTAAGTTACAAATAATAAAGATCAATGCAAATCTGTCTGAGGTTCAAATGCATACCTCAGCGACAGGCTTAGGAGAAACGAGTCTTGCCAACAAAATATACAGAGGGAATAATTTTTGAGTTTGTACCCCAGCATCTATAGCGCCCGAGAGGAATACAGTCATTTGTATTCTGCAAAGCAGTAATATATATTGATAACTATCCGAAAACTTAGAAAGCATTCAAGTCCGGAATGAATTACTAAGGTATAGTGTAATAGTTACCCAAAAGTAATGGAGATTCTGAACAGAGAAAGGAAGGAAAAAAAAAAAGCTTACCTCCTTTTATGTTTTGCCTCAATCTTATAATGCAAACATCGCTGAAGAAACAAGGGCTACAGGGGAGACAGAGAGAGAGAAATGATTAGGATGGACTGCATAGCAAGACAACACATACTTGCTTATACCAAATGAAGTCAACTCAAACTACATTTTCATGTAAATTTTCATTGTCAAAACTCAAAAGTAAACCAATACATGTGATATATCAGCTGAGCTCATAAGTCATAACTAAACATATTCTGTCTAAAAAAGGTAGGAAGGAAGACATACATTCCTAATAGCACGGCGTTGAATGATATTGTAGAGTTCAACAGGCTTGCAATAGGCAGCCAAGCTCTCTTCAGCAGCAATCTCCTCCTCTTCCGAAATACGCAGACGGGAGTCTTCATGGCACATCTGCTCTGTGCTTCTTGAACAACTGTGATTTCACCATCATACGCAACCAAAATTGTAAGCAACCCCACAACAAAATAAAAATTTGATAAGTTTGAATTACTAGGATTCCTCAGCTTATACATAAGAGAAACAGTATAAAGTTACACAATGCTGCAGAGACATTATAGAAGCATTAGGTTGTTCATGAGACTTACGAAGAGGTTTCACGACTAACAAGAGGAATGCCTGGCATTCTCGCTACGAGATCCTAGAGTACAATACCATACCCAGAATCAGTGCATACACCATCACAGATTACAAATTTGCTTCAGCTACAAAAGCTGCAACAAAAATCGTAAAGAAGAAAAACCCAATAAATCCCACAACAGCAGAAACGGGTATCAAGCGATTAGCAGGAAAAAAAATGTAAACTTGAACAGTGGTGACCTTCAAAATCCAGCAAAGACTCGGAGTTGAGCTAATTAGATAAAGAACAGATTCAACAAATTGACAGAGATCTCGAAATCAAGGAGAAGGTGAAGATTAGGATGGAGATGGAACAGTTAACTCAGAAGAAAAAAAAAACCCTAATTGTGAGAAATTATCTTCACGCGAATACAGAGGTGACTTTGACAGCTTGAGAGAGAGAAAGAGAGAGATGAAGCGTTTCGAAGAGTAATAAAAAGTGTAAATTGATGATATTGTTGAGGAGACCGTAAATATTTTTGCTCTTGAGAAAATAAGCGTAAACCATGTCCTAAATCAGTAAAATTCGGTGCACAATAAAATCTAATTAAAACTCTTTTCACTAATTGAAACTAAATTCCCCAATGGCCATGAGAAAGCATAATTTCTTAACTATTCAATATAAGCCACTTGAGTTCAAATTAGAGATCCACCAAAAAAATGGATGACAAAGTAGTCATAGTTCCTTATCCCCCTAAAATGATAATGGTATAAACAAACATATTTTATGGTATCATCAACTCTTACTATCTAAAATCGACCATCAGTTTCGTGTCACCAATATCGGTAAAATGTGTTTGTTTTTGCATAACCAAGGTTTTCCGTTCCTAATAACGGCGTAAGTTAGCACTGTAATTGAATATCTGGCCAAATAGACGCTAACGTGGACGACTACCTAGCCCCATCATCAATCACACAGAAAAGGAGTCGGAGAGGGTTTTTCGCCTAGGGTTTTAGAATTCGATCTTACTCATTCAAATTTCTCCCTTCAGATTTATTCATCTGTTGAGTAAAACCACAAGGGTTTCTCTCTAATGTTGCCCAGATTAGCTCGAGTCGTCACTCAAACCTCAAAGCTTCGATCTTTGACCACTAATGGATCGATGAAAAATCTCTCCTTTTTCTCCCGATATGGGTACGCGACTGTTGCGCCGGCGGCAGCTGATCCTCCGTCGCAGAAGGATTTCCCCAGTAAATCTCCGGTATGATCTTAAAGTGGTAACATTTTGTTTACTCAGATTAAAGATCTCGTTTTCAGAAGTAGCTGTTAATGCGTAGTTGTTGTGAATGTTTAGGTCTCACTATAGTATTCGAACCTAAGCTCAATTTGATTCTCTCTGTTTCTAGTTTCATCGAATGCGGGACTAAAGTGACTTCTGCCTCCCCATTGTACCTCATTTAGGATTCATCCCTTTTTTTCTGTTGGAGTTTCATTAGTATGTTTGTGATTTAGATTCATGCTCTTTTAGTCAACTGCTTCTGGACAATCGTGTCTTCTTTGATGAAAAGGATTTGTTCTATGTTTGACAGATAAACTTGGATAAGATGTTTTGGTCAAAGCCATGTTCATTGGCTCTGCCTAAAGACTCTCCTCTCAGAATTGATGAACCAGACTATGTAGGGATTCGTCGTTTCATACTAAAGATGATGATGTTCTATAGCAAACAGAGCATGTCTATCCGTGGGGCTAACGTGATCTACAAGCGGATCATTGCACAAGTTGATAAACCTGCAATATATGATGGTACTTTATTTGGTTTCCAACACAACTTTTGCAAACAGAGTTATGTATTTACATTTTGTGCTTTGTTTATATATCGGGTGCTCTGTCTCTGCTGCAGTATTCAACTTGGAGAAAACATTCAAAATAACGTATTCGCTGCTTGTCCTTCATATGTGGCTTGTTTTACGCCGCTTGAAGGAAGATGGACAGGAAGGTGTTGACCTTGGTCAATACGTCTATGAGATCTACAATCATGATGTTGAACTCAGGGTATCTAAAGCCGGGGTACGTGCTAGACTTGGTTTTGCTTTAATATAGTTTCGAAGAGATATCTTAGTTTCTTAGATTCCTTAAAATAAGATGGTCTTAATCTTTCTTGAAATTACAGGTTAACTTGCTGCTAGCCAAGTGGATGAAGGAGTTGGAGAGAATATTTTATGGAAATGTTGTTGCCTATGATGCTGCGCTACTTCCGGAAGCTAAACCAAATGACCTACAAATCAAATTATGGAGGTAAAGCTTCTATAACGTCATGCTTTATGCAATGAGTTCGGTAGAGATTACACAGCTAAGTAGCTCGGCTTGAATTTATATACAATATGGCAGCCATAGATAACGGATTTGTCTCAGAACCTTATATGCAATTGGATTGTAGGAACGTATTTTCTGATGATGGAACAACAACACCTGATAACACAGATTTAAAAACAGCACAGGCATGATTTTCTCCTCTCTATCTCTCTCGCAAACACACACACATTGACATACTAGTTTAGGCATTGTGTACCAAACTTGTTAAGACATTGCTTGTGTGTTTCAGGCAATGGCAAGATATGTCCGGAGAGAACTTGGTTCTCTTTCTTTAACAGGTACCTATGACGCTATAGTTGGAATGCCTCATTATGTTACTCGCATTTGCATTTCGAATAGACATGCCTTTTCTTATATGGTTCTTTTTTGTCATACACAGATAAAGAGTCCATATTCTCCGGCAATTTCTCCTTCACCCCTTTGGAGAACAAGCCCCTGTGATTTGAATGAAATTAGAAGAAGCTGTGGTGCTTTGCGAATCAATCTTTCATTTGTTTCTCTGTTTCATTTGATTTACTTATATCAAACCAAAGAAACCTACACAAGGGAATGTGCTAGCTGTTAGCATCCAGATGATCATGAAAACAATGTGAAAGTGAATAAGATTACTGAATTAGAGCATTTACTGTCATTGGTATTTGGTACTTTAATTGGCTTACTAATGCTCAAAATCTTTTCTACAAGGCGATAGCCGATTGTAATTACTTATCTGCCATTCAACATTTTATGATCTTGTATTTGAAACAGTATTATAACTATAGTATGTTAGATCGTGGAATTCATCATCTTTATTAAATTCTTCTTTTTGTTGGTCTTTGAGGTTAGCACAACAAATGAATTGGTACCACATAATAGCAGCGCTTTTATAGAGAACAAATGTTCATGGTTAAAGATTTCTGCTAGCGTAGAAGGAGATTATGAAGATTTGTGTAATGTACCAATGACACTGTCTATATGAAGATTTCCGCTCGCATAGAAGGATCAAAACATTACTCATACAACAACAACAAGATTACATCATACATTGCATGTTATTATATATCACACATTACAACATAAACGTTGAAAATAAAAACAAAGAGAAGAGATCTAACGATGGATGACAATTTAATGTGGAAATCGTTTTTAGCCTTTGAATTTTAAGAAACTTGTTGGTGTTGGACTCCAATGTTGTGCTGCCCATACTTAGTATCCTGCACTCTGCTTCCAACCTTCATCCGAGCATTCTCTATCTTATCCGATCCAGATCCCGTCATGTGCCTAAATACAATGACCATATTCTCCAATATTCAAACTTTCTATAAAATATAACGTGCATTGCAAGCTCGGTTTGAAACGGTAGGTCACATTTTGTGTGGGTCGTAAATTACCTGTAGAGCCAAGAGAAGGCGGTAATGGCGGCTATTCCAAAGCCACCGGATGCAAGGAATCCGGTAATGATGAGAGCAACGGTTACCACTGCTGGAACCAAGACGGGGCTGAAGATGACGAGGAGAGGAGTAGCCACCGTGAGTGCGATGACTGTTCCAGCGAGTGTTAAGCCGGAGAGGACAAGTAGGGATCCACCGGCTGTGACAGCGGTTGCTGCCTTCACCATCTGCCTGGCCTTCGGATGGGCCTCTTGGGTACTGTCTCGGCTTATCATCTCGTGATGGGTTCTTGTTTGGTCCGCCATTGGTTCTTTTTATTATAATATATCCCTCCAACACAAATAGTAGAAATTAGCAGAGAAAAGGTAGTGATGTGTTTTCGGAGTAAGTAATGATGATTTATGAAGGAGAGGAGCGCTGGTGGGGCTCGCTTGAGCCATGTCACGTGTCAAAAGTGTCTTCATGCAGCCGTTGCATGTGTTAATGAGTAGAGATGGGTCTTTTTTGCGACACGTACGTCTGGGTCTTTTTTTTTTTTGCTATAGTACACAACATGGACCGGGACATAAGTCACGTGATGGACGTTATTATCGATCGGTCGTGATGTTATGGTCACTCCCATTCCCCCACTCTATAGAACTATAGAAGCAAAGAATTAAAAGGAAGTTCGGAATCCACATCCATTAAGCCAATCGGCCCAAAACAACTTGGCTCACAGAGAATAGTATTAGTAGCTCTTCAACTCAAAGGTGTGAATAGTTAAGATTGTTGTGAATTAGTAGCTCTTCGCCTCAAAGGTGTGAACGGTAAAACTTAAAGGTGTGAATAGTAAACAGAGAATAGTTAAGATTGTTGTGAAAAAGAAAAGCATTAAAAGTGTGAATGGTAAAACTTTTGGCTTTCATAACTTTAAAATTAAGCTGGAGCTTTTAAAGTTTTTTCTCAAGAGTCTCAGAGAAAGTATCATTTGAAATCATGTGGATTTACTATTTTGTTATACAGACTCATACTACAAATTTAGATTTGGACATTTGACACACAAAAATACATTTCTTGAGAAGCTTATTTCATACACACTTTTGGATGGCCATTTCTTTTACAGTCGTTGCCAGTCTCTGGAACACCTTCAGGTTATGTCCTACTTTTCCCTGGGATAGACAAATCGGGTCACCACCACCTTTCACTTTCAGCACATAAATAATCGAAAACTCTCGAAAATCGATTAGGCTTACCTCATTCAGTAATGCAAGCCTATCTATGGTAGGTGACAATTTGCCACAGAGATCTGTAACTTCCTGTTGTATATGGGATTTTGAACCATATGATCCCCTTTCATTTGAACTAACGGATCTGCATATGTGAAGTGTTTAGCATAGTATCTTAGAGCAAACCCGTAGATTTCCAAACTTTTAAGATATCAATTGTTGAAGATAAAGTGGCATACCTATCTTGGAGATGGATCAGGATAATATTTAGTACATGCTCGGCAAGTTGCAGTAACAAGGTGATTAACTGGTCCCTGTTACCCACGATTTGGCACATTTCAACCATAGCTATGTATCTCCTGAGGTAAGTAACAACAGAGCCACGAACAAATAAAAACAGTGGTCAAAACGTCTTACTAATCACTGATAGAAAAAATCTGGAAAAATTCTATGTTAATACCCATTTCTGCTTTGGCATATGCACGCATGAGCGAGCAGAAGAAAGAAATTCACTAACCTTTTATGTATGTTGTCGGACGGTGTGACATATTCTTGGGAATCACAGATCTTGATGATCGCATCTACATCTTGTCTTGAGAGCTCGTTTATGTCTCTAATCTGCCAATCATACATGCAACTTCGAATGTAAAAAAAAAAAAAAAGAGTTTGAAACATGTAAATGGTAGGAATTAGAATAATATACCTTATGAAGAAGTAAGGACTTCTTCTCTGCTGCTCTCTCGAGGGAATCAGTCACATGCGAAAGAAGAGATGCAAGCAACAGCAATGTTGGTTGGCGTAGTTTAGTGGAACTATCAAGAGAATCATCTGAAACCTGGGACAAGGGGCATATGAGTATTTACTTGTAGTTCATTCAAACAACTGAATAATGTCAACGTGGAATGAAGAAACAGAGGGAAATAACTGGTAGAGTACCTGTAACCTCAGAGAATTTTTGGTCACCAGAAAATATAAGTAAGAAGTCAAGCTGAATCGCAACTGAGACAATTTGAGCTCTGATCCCTTCTGTCCACCAGATGAGAAACAAAAAAGAGAAACCCATCGAATATAAGAATTCAAGGATGTGATGAAAAGGTGCCACTAACACATGAAAAAATATATACTGATACTCAAATATGACCTGAACTACTTGTCCTACCTGCGATAATATCGATTTAATCGGGGAGGCGATGAAAAGCTTGCTCATCATATCAAATAGCCCTTGAACAAATCCATATCCATCGTTCTCTTCAAAAGGCCAGACCTACAGAACAAGCAATCTCACTTTCTAGAAAACGCATCTAACTAGCTTGTGGGATTTTATGAGCCCTTTTGAAGATGCCATCACGAAAAGAGAAGCAAAAGAAAATTATGAACTTATAGCTCGCCAAAGAATTACCTTGCTCAATATTCCCACTGCAAGAATAATTTGCTCCATCAATAAATCATCTGCTTGAGTAAAGTCTTCACGAAGAAGTTGGTCAAACAGAGATTGATGTCCTTTGATAAACTCAACGACGTCACGAACAATTTTATTCCTCCCCTATCAAACGCCCAGGTAGAGAAAGAGGAAATAACTCATTATAGTTCGCATACCAAGAAAACCAGTTACCCAGAATAATCGACAACACGGACTTGCATAATTAGTTGAATAGATTAAAGAATAGGTGAAAAGAATCTAATATTGAGATGCAGAATGTTTGATTAAGCTTCTACTTGTTTAGGCATTAAAGGTGTAAACAATAGCAATGGAAAAATAGTGACATCATTCAAGTTTCTACAAGACGCAAACAACCATTAGTTTTAGTGAAAGAGAAAAGCGCAATAATACTAATTTCATATCTCACGCAAAATGAACTTGGTGTCTGTCATTCAATTTTAGAAGGTCTGTATTACTCTCACACAACTCCTCAAATAAATCACAAGTAAGAATATAAAAACTGCAAAGTCTTAGAAAGGCCCTAAACGATCTCGAGGATAGTGTTTAAATGGCAACTCATGTTCACTAAACCAGGCCAATACATATGGAAGAGACTATTGAATTAGCAATGCAAAGGATCATAAAAAAGGTCATCTAAAGAAACGCGGCTGACCTCAAAAAATTCAGAGGTCTCAACCAATGAGGTTAGAGCAAACACCAGTCTTAGGACAGCAGTGATTATCGTTCGTTGCTTTTGCACATTATATCCTACATCACTCTGAAGTTTCATATCCACACGCCTCATATTTCCCTGGAAGGCACTTTTCGGATTAAAAGCAGAGAAAATATTGAGGTCACGGATAGAAAACTTGATAACTACAGATAATCTATTACCTTAAAGCTGATAGCTCTACATGAAGCAATATGTTCCAGCGCACCCATGGAGAACAGAACCTGGCCTCCAGACTTTCCGTACTTGTGACTAATTCTAAGTAGCAATGCAAGTTCTGCTTCTAACGTACAAGCTCGCTGTTGTGACTCCAGCAAATGTGTTCCATCCTGAGCCCAATAATATGATAAATACACATGCATGAATGACATGTCCTCGAAATAAGAAAACCCACATATAAATCAGGTCTCCAAAGTATGTAAACTAGCAGCATATGAAGATTGTGATCCCCAATACCTACTATGTAAATGGGACATAAAACACACACGAGTTACATAGGGTGTCTAGTCTTTTAACGTGGATCAAAAAGTCAAACCAACAGCAAATTGGCCACATTATGCCACTCTTACAACAGGTTTGCGATCCTATTTTGATGATCTTGCATATATAATATACTGTGAGCTTGAATTTGCATGGGTGAACTCCTACGCACTGAAAGGGTATTATTGACTCAAATACAATTGAATCTACTTCTGCTGGTTTATCAGTCAAGCCCAAACTAATTAATTACCACTAGCTAAACAAGTTGCAACAAGAAATTTCATAGCAGTGCGCAACTAAAAAACTTCTACAATATTCATAGCAATGACCACGCTCAGAAGTTCACAGGAAAATTACCTGGTAGGAGATATTACTAATGCTTCCAAGACAAGATCGTATGAAACCTCTGCTCTGGAGCTGACTAAGAAAATATCTCTCGTGATCAATACAAACAAGAGCTTCCAGCACATAAAGTGATATTGTTTTCCCAAACTCACTGCCTTGACTTGCATCCTTGATTACCTGGAATCAGTATTCTCAATGTGAAGCAGTGCAAATGAATATGGCTCATATCAATACACAAGTAACAATTACCAGATCCAAGATGCCCTGAGCTTCTTTCTTTATAATAAAAAAGTTGGCACGAGCAAGGTCAGCCTGCTCCTTGTCAATCTGAATGACAAAAAGAGGAAAAAACATTTAAATTATCGTCCGAACAAAATCTTACTCAGGTAAATCAGCAAACACATGCCTTCTGGATATCCAAATCTTCACCATCTTGCTCATTAAGTAACAAGAACTGCACAACTGATGTTGGCACATCAAGAGCAATCATATGCTGGCAGTACTGGAAATAGCTCAAGAGCAATGCATATTGGCTGATGAAGAAAGGTAAATGTGTTAGAAACGAGGAAAAGCTAAATTTAGATAAGCTGGGCAGAATATCACTTTATGTTGTATTATAAGAAAGTAAAAATACAACTAAGGGAACTTAGAATTGTACCGCCTTCTCAAGGATTCTGATGACTCATGCCTTAGAATTGCCATAACAAGTTTAAATAGAACTGAGTGGCAAGCACCAGTGGATAAATGTTTGACCATCATAACATCTAGACATGTCACGGTATCAGAACTCAAGGCCCCTTGAAATGAAAATCTATCATCACGAAGTTTGGCAATGCAGGTAAGGGCAACCTATTAATACCTAAAGTTAGTACATAGACAGCACATTTTACAATAAACATTACTCAACAGCTAAAATGCACCTGAGTGAGTACAAACGCCATTTTTAATGAACAATCTGGAGACGCGGAGGCGCTAAGAGAGGCATCAAGTATCCTGCCAACAACCAGAGAAGAACAAGTCATGCAATGTTCAAGAAAGCTTCCACAAGCAACTAACCTCTGATACAAAAGGTACTCACCGGTACAAAATTTCAGACCGGTTATCAAGAGAAGATATTCTTCTGCAAGCAGACACCTAAAACAAAAACATATGAAGCACAACACAAAAGATAAATACTTGATATCTTAAGAGAGTGCCACACGCTAATGATACTAAAGGTGAGCTGATTTTTAAGAAAGATATAAACCTCAACAATCTGAGACCAGCCAGCTAACATATGAAGTTGGGCAGCTTGCTCCTCAAGGTTTCGGTTATACTTCCAGCCCCATTTCAACAGCTGTTGAATTGTCTCTCTAACTTCACTCAGCTCAGCAACATTTGGAAAACTATCTACTAGGGGAAATCCAGAATGTAGTTTCTGAACAAACAAAAGAATCAGCATAAATATTAATTACAGGAGAAACATTAATGTTCATTAGAGAGAAGATCTGATGTCCATTATTGCAAGAACAAACCTGCCAGAGTTTGTTGCTGAAGGAAGATAGATCAATTAGCCGATCACCACGCTCAGAATAATAGTAAATACTGCCGCTAACAGAGGTATCACGGTTCCCAAGTATGTCCTCCACCTGAAATTTTAAACTCCATATTTAGAGAGATATACTTAAACGCAAACACACTTCTATATTCCCCAAGCCTTACCAATGAGTCATACTTTAGGCTTGACACAATTTGAGGAAGCTGCATCGAAGCATCAGGAGATCTAAACTGAAGAATTTCAAGCAAAGCCAATGCCTGAACTCAATCGAAAGAAGAAACAAAAGTAAGACAGCAGCACCCATAAAACGACTTAAAACTAGACAAGAAATGATGACAGGTGCAACATCGTTAGATTTACAGTGAAAGAAAATGCTGCTGCATGAAAAAGGAGACATCTTAATATTTTAAATACTGCTGTTCAATAAATGTCAAACTGTTAAGAGATGGTGCACATCACCCTGCAAGGCAACATGCTGGTGAGTTTAGAAAGAGTGGGGTCAGTACAGTTATTTGTATCATGCATGGATCGCCTCAAAAATAAAATGGTAGACTCTTAGACCAATGCTACACATGCAAAACGCCGGCAGGGGTAGGGATAAAACTAGGATGTGCCAAAGTATAGTAGAGCATAAAACGCAGGTGTTTCCAAACTCACCTTACTTTTACTGATTGAACTAGTTCCAGCATAATCAAGACCATCCTGAGGATATGTACTGGAAGAAAAAGGTTCATTCGCTGCTTCAGTTACCTCCCGCCCAAAAAGATGAGAAAGTATGCTCTGACATGCCTCTAGGTGAGCTGAACTGCTTCCAGAACCAGTATGCAGTGCAATAGCTAGGAGCTTTAATAGCCACGCCCTCTGGGAAAGGTAGAGATTGAGAAAATGAGAAATGATATCAGTATGCGAAAACGACTATGTAGGATTGTAATAGATTATTAATCTGTCATTTGAAGGAACACGTTTAGATAACAAAAACTATTACAAAAGAAGCAAGAGAGAAAAAAGTGCCACCATCTTAATCTCTCCACAATGACAGGGAGCAGAAACCAAATAAGACTTGACAGCTTAGCAAAACAGAATTTGCTTCTGAAAGACATAGCAAGAAAGTAACTATCTACATGAATAGAGCAAGAAAGTAACTACCTACATGAATTCTAAAGGGTCACAATAAAAAGAAGTAGTGCATAAATGCAGATTATCACTTTTTCATTGACCGAGAACCAGCCAAAAGAAATATTGCATATAGGCAATTATCATTTTGCACATGACTAGAGCGTAGCAGGAAAACAGGAACTAAAAATTACTGTATCTGCTGAGTGAACAACTTTCCGCATGATGGAATAGAAAAAAACGTAACAGAGTATTAGATACAAAAACAGCCTAGGGATATTCTACCACAAAAGAATTATATTGCATGTAGGCGGTTAACATTTCCGGAAAAAACGTTAAAACAAAAATAGTTGATAGCATAGAGAAAACCGCTTAGATTCTGTCATAAAACTAATCAGAGTCGGATACACTTGACACAGAAAATGTAGAATATATATACCTGATGAAGGGAACTAATACGGAGTGCTTGGCTGCCACTTCTTTTTGGAAGAGTGGCAACACCGATGGTATCGAGGTGCTGCAACATCAAAGTATAATAGAAAGTAAGGACGAGTAAAAATAAGTGTTATTTGTGACTTGGATGAGGCAGCCCACAAAAAAAATATGGCATTATTTTGGTATGTGAAGAAGCAAAATCTGGTGTACCTGGAGAAAAAACTGATATTTTTTGCTGCTCAATAGATCCATGGTTGGACCACTAGTTAGTGGATCCAAATTCAACTCACACAAAAGCTGCAAAAAGTAAAACTTAAGTGTACAAAAGACAGTAGACCAAATAGAATTTCACTTCTCTGAAAAAGACCAGATAGTTATCATCTGGCATTAGTATGTCCCACCTGGAAGCCAAACTCAAAGAGTAAGAAGTTTATATCAGGGTTTGGAAGCTTCTCCAGCATTTCAAGAATGACCTTCAGACAACTGCAAATTGTAAAACAAAATGAGATCATAGTTGAAATACATATTATTCTGTATACAAGTTACAACCAAACCTGTAGTGAAACTTCGGCTGCAAAACTGTCCCTTCCACAGGGGCATCAAGATCAAACTTCAGAAGCAAATGTGTGATACTTGGGGCAGGCCGGTTGATATTATCAACCAGAAGCTACAAATGTGAAAGTCATACAATTGAGATGATATAATATGTACGAATGAATCAATCATGATGAAAGACAGTAGATAAGACCCAAGCCATAGTGCACATAGTGTGATATTCTATTAAGTGAAACAGTCAACTACTGAAACTAACCTGCATAATAAGGACCCCTAGATCATCACAACTGTTCTCTACAACTTCACCCTCTTCAAGTCGTCCCTCAAGGCAGGCGGCATAATCCTCAATCAAGGAATTCGCAGCATCAATTTTGATCAGCATTGGAACAAGTCCAACCAAGCGAGAACTGTCATCAAGTATATTATTAATTAAAACCCATGTAATTCAAATCAAAACATAAGGTTAAACTAATTATACAAAGCTAAGGAATCAAACATCTAAAAGTCTGAGGATCTGAAAGAAGTTTATAATGGTATTTGCTAATGCTATCTAAGAAAAAAGTTGTATGTGGTTAAACAAACTACAGAGATGTCTCAAACGAAATTTGTTACCACCTTAAAATGTTCATGATTTTGATTGAAGATCGCTGAATCTGAGGAAGAGAATCATATCTGACATACTCCAACAAGGCTATAATTTGATTATGATCTTGTGAGAGAATTATATCCAAAGGCTGCAGCAATAACAAAAGTTAAACAGTATTGACCATCATGTACCTCAACATAAAATCAGGGAAGGCATGCTGATTGTGCTTTATGAAAAGAATTGTTGTTCAAGCTATAGCTGGTGGTCAAAGTACTTACCAAATTTTACAATAGAGTTCCGTTTCACATTCTACACAACGCAACCCAATAATGGTCAAAGTAAACCAACTCAAGTAAAGGTTGGAGGGAGGAATACTATTTATTGCTATTAGTCAAGTAGCTTATGATTGACAACAATAAAAGAAATTTCCCTAAGCTTTCTACACTTCATCTTTGACTTAAAGTTAGTAACCTAAATCGAATGGTGCACTAGAACTTACATTAATTATGGATAAGAAAAATAGAATGTGGATCTAATTCGAGATAGGAATACTTAAATTTAACGAAAATCTTGTGCAATTTTCTTTTATGGGATTGGATGTATAGATTGATGAAATAGCGAAACTTGGTGACGAATAGTTGGTAAAGTTGCATATAGCTTGAACAACGATTCTTTTCATAAAGCTCAGATGCATCACAAGAACAACCAAGTACCTGGTACAGCGGACGCCAAACATCGGAAACAAGCAAATCCTTCTCAAAGACGAGTAGTAAGATTTCCAAAGAAAGTTGTACAGCCTTTTCTAAGATCTTCCCATAAGTTTTACTCAATCGCTCGCTGATGATGGAATTGACCCCAACCTGAAGGATACCCATGAGGTTCCTATAGAGAGCTTTCCCACTCATGAAATCCTGGTAAAAGAAAAACGTGGAACCAATTATATACTGCATACTGCATGTCTACTTGAGATGAGTCCAATGTGGTAAGAGAAAACAAAGCAACAAATTAAATTAGTACTTTTAGTAATTCTATAATTGGCAGCTGCGTTTGCAGTGAAGATGTTTCAAGTGACACCAGAAAATGTGGATGCTCAGTAAATCCATCAAGATCCTCCTCCTGAATATCATACATGCTTAAGATCCTGAAGTGAAATACAGAAAAATGTTAATCAAGTCTTCAACATAAATAGTGCCCTAAATGAAAAGCGATGTAGTTTACAAAAGGTAGGACCACTATAGGCTGTTTAAAAAGTAGAAACATGTCCTTAATTCTTCCAAAAATCAGAGTTTATATTGGACCGAGCAAGGAAGAGGAAATTACTAAAAACAGAAGCAGGAGCTTACATGTGAAAATGTTGAAGGCATGCCACAACCAATTGCCACTTCTCACAGGGATCTGAATATGCCCTCTGAGGAAAAGGTGTGAATACATGATCATAAACAAACCTGAAGATGCCAATAAATCTACAAAGATATACATAAAAACATTAGACCAAGAAAAACGAAGCCTAAGCTTCATAGAAAGATACAACAATCTAAGGCTATCACTACCTACGCCCACGATCATTCACATCTTTCTCTCCAGCAATCAGAGCATTTATAAGATTAAGGAACGATATTGTTGAAGGATACTGTTCTCTCCTTGCTTCCACTTCATTTAACTCAAATTGCATATCATAGACCTGCATATAAACGAAATGTGACATTAGGTTTTGAAGATACGCTGAAGATTCTCTCCACCTGGAAAAGCAAAAGCAGCATCAAACAACACGTGATATCCACGTTTTAGCTACAGTGAACATAGCACAATGCGTTATGAGAGTATTAAGTGAAATAAATGAAACTCAATCTTTCATCACATGAAGTTGTTGCAGAAATTAGACTAATATTAATAATTTTTTGTGTTACCAACATCAACTTTACATAACAAAACAATGATATCAATCGTCTATGCAACATGACAACCCTGTCTTTTAACGGATAAGTAAAAAATGTTTATATTAACTAACGAAGTAGAATTAAAATATCTACTAATAACTATCCCCTCGAAGTCATGCAATTACCTGAGAAGATTGGTCACTCTTTCCAACTTGTGATCCCACAACAACAGGCAGATCATACTGCTCAAGAAAAGCCCAGATAGAGTCCCTCATTTCTGGAAAGACATTAACAAAGGCAGCAATGGTCTTTCTAAGAGCACCCTGCAGAAAAATAAAGTTACAATGAACACAAGTTATATAGATACCGATACCAGATGCTTTCCACATAGCATTTGCGAGTCCAAAGTGTAAGGGGAAGAATCTCCAGTACGCCACTGACCTTCAGATATGGAGGGATGTTTTCGTAACCCAGAAGCTTAAAAAATGGTTCGATATCAGGAAACCAGTTTTTCCTCTCAGTGGGATTACCATTTTCAACAACCTGCAGCATATGAAAAATAAACTTGTTGACCATATAAAAAATTTCTACAGTCAACTAGAGCCACATCGCTGTTAAAGTTCAGTTCCTAGGAATACAAGCTGAAATTGTCTTAGATAAAAAGCACCATATAAAAATATTAAACGTGGAATGAAAGTTGAAACAGAATATATTTGGAATAGAGTTATATAACCTTCTGAAGTACATTCAGATAAGCGACAAGTGCTTTTGCATCGCCCTCCAGGAACTCTGGCATCATGGCTCCAGCAGTTTGAAGAGACTGCTTGAACTTCTCATCGTAAATTCTTATACAATCAAACAAAGTGGGCCATCCTATACTGCGAAATGATGTACCCCGGAGCAACTCATAAACTTTAGAAGCACCTTCCTGAGTGGAAGCCTGAAATTAAATAAAGATGCCAGCAAGGAAACTCAATGAGTGACCAAGTAAATAAGGTCCCACCAAAATACCAATATAAAGATTTCTCATACCAAGGTACACAGCATTTCCAAGAAAGCCACAAGAGTTTTAAAATTTGTGTGGTCCTCTCCAGCAAAATTCACAAAAGTCCACAAGACATCATTCCCGGAGAGTAGCTCAGGTTCCTTCTGCAAAAGGTTGTAAATATCAAAAAACACAAAACCAGGAATGTAGTATAAAAATGAGATATGATCGAGATGGATTCTGAATGCTCACTATGTGCTATGAAAAGCAAAATAAGGTACCAAAAAACATATGAACAGAACTCAACTTCAAGATACCAAGCAAACTCATTTTCCAAGATTTTTTGAGAAATATAACAGAAAAAAAAACAAAGATAAAGAACTCTTGATAAATTTTTATATGGTAGTAATTCTCAACCTGATAAATTTTGCTTACAAACTCCATAAGAGAAATGAAGGGCAGTGGCCTGTCAGACTCTTCAGTCTGCATACTTCCATCAAGCGGATCAGAAGTTCGGTAAGAATTTAGAACACTCATAGCCATGTCCTTTGATTCCTTCACCTGCAAAATAATGATGTCAGGCTTGACACAGGAGATAAACATGTAGATACGCTATTGTATTTCTCATCTTGGCTCATACATTCATCTAATTAGACACTATCAAAACATAAGAAAAATAGCAATGATCTAACGTGCAGCCATTAATGAAGTTATATGCCACTCAGATTCCCTAAGTGATCCAGCTGAAATACTCAGAATCTGTGACTGATACATCAACAAGTTACTCCCTCTAAATGGAAAGTAGATACTACCAATTTCCATCATAATTATCAGACCATGAAGTAGGGAGAAAAAATTACAAGCTTTACATGATTAAGTTGCAGCGTTCAAACTTTGGTCACCAACATATAATCAATACACAAATGCTAAGTAGAAATACGTTAATCTCCATATTTAACAAACCTTATCTCTTGCGATCGGGTGAGATAAAAAACAAGAGGCTAACTTGTGCAGATAAGCATTATATATGTAGATAATGTCCTCCTCATCATTCTGCATGTAGCAACTAACAAAATGTCAAACAATGATACACCAATACAAGGGGGAACGTGGGCTGAGTCAGGAAAAATCAAAGATCACAAGGTAAACCTGGAAAGAGACTTGAAATTGAGATCTGACTTAGCGAGCAAAATCCTAGAGACTAAACAAGAATGAACAAAGCATCTAAAGAGGACCCGCCAAACACCAATATAATAAAATCACATCTCAAATAATGAAATCATTTATAGATATATAACGTGTTTAGAAGCAGAAATATCAGCTTAAAGAAATGAGAACACTCTTACATTTGGGAATGACTAATCAAGTAAAAATATAATTCATGAAAAAATAAAACGGTATCCATAAAGGCCAGCACATAAAACCATTTTCATGAAACAGACAATATACACTACAGTTGTCATGACGGAAAATATAAACACCATAGGCACCATTACAAAATAGCTCATTCAATATAAAATTCTACTAGCCAAGGTAGAGATCAATATCAGATCTCAATCTTCAAGAAAAGTTAAAAGAGCCAAACATGTCATCCACTAGCTGGGAAATCAAAGTAACTCTTCCACTAGCTCGTCAAATGATATCAAGTGCACAGGGAATCCAGATAGGCACCCCGCATTTGATGGACACTAACTGAGAACATAAAATTCAGGATGATGTTTATAATGAAAGTACCTGGTAGGCTGCAGTTCGAAGAACATTATCCAGCAAAAATTGAAACACGTTTTTTGAGAAGATGGACTCCAGGCAGGAGCATATATGCCCCATATCTGTTGTTGAAGCAGTGGAAATTGTATCCATTCCCGATATTCCATCATGTATCAGCATTAAATGTACAGCCCAGGCAAGCCTTATGCCACCAATGAAGCCATCAGCAGTGGGGTCACTGCCAGAAGCCATGACCTGAAAGGTGATTAGGACGTAAGCAAGACAGAAGTGTGTTTGCAAGTGTCAGTAGTGGAAGGTCTTTGGTGACAGGGAGAAGAACGAAAGAAAAATGTATCAACTCGTCTTACAATATCCTGAAAGTCTGTCCTAAATGAAGCATCTTGAGATATCATAGATGACTTATCAGATAGTCTGCTGATTGCATCTGATACGAAGGTGATGATGAGAGAAAACAGAAGACTAAAAGTAATCTGCAACAAAGAAAATAATTATTTATCAGAAACTAACACATTTCAAATTTAATACGCAGGGAAGAAAGAAAACTTCAAAAGCCTCTACGTCATGAACAGGACTAGCATGAACCTGAGAACTTATGGTGTCATTTCCTTCAGTTAATTGAGCTGCATTATCTTTTAAAATATAGTATATATCCTTCACATCTTTCGAACCTGCAATAAACAAACATGTTCGAAGAATGAAATTGACATAGAAAATATTCTTCGAGCAATAACGAGATATGTGATGACAAGAGTGTTTTAATCCTATATATAAACAACTTAATATTCATTATAAAGTAATCAAAATTTTCAAATTTTTGATAAATGAGATCAGAGCAACGGAGGATGAATACCAAACACCATAATCACATATGATACTCAAGTTCAGTCAAACATGTTCAATGCATAATTACACAGACATAGCAATGATATATATGATTACACAATATATCTCATTGCACATTGACCAATGATCTAATTAGTCTAGCATATATAGTGTCCTAGCAAACGTGAAAACCAGTTGTCAATAGTTTCACTTACTATGGCATACAATAGAACTAACGACGTACTTTTCATGGAAAAGCCAAACCATTAACGAAAAGCACTGTATCCAACAGCTGAATTTGTTTAACAAGTAGCATTCTTAATCTTCGCACAAAAGCTTTATAAGAAATGGAGGAGCTTACCAGGTCTATCAACCAAAATTGAAAGAACAAGGCAATGTCCCAGTATCAATCTTTCCCTCTGAACAACAGCTCTTCGTTCAACAAGAGCACCTCTTGAGTCAATAAGGTATCGCTCGCATAAGGGCCCACCCAGTCCAGTAGGATCCTCCCGATTGAGTTCCTAACACCAAAGAATTTGCTATCAATACAATAATTACATAGTAATGCCAAAGAAAAACAAAAAATATCAAGTCACAAGATCGTCTGAAAGGACTTTTACATCTAATATTTTCTACTAGATTCAAGAATGGACACCTATGAGGATGTAACTTATAAAGAACCCAAGTGGTTAATACCTTTATAAGAGTAATCAACCGTTGTCTGAGCCCAGCTTCAATCAGTTCTTCTAAGAGTCCCTGAATGTCAGCTATAAGATCAGGTTCAAGCCCCTCGTCCAGAACAACTGCCTATCCAACCAGAAAAATGGTAATGTGCGATGACGTTAAGAACACTAGAAGAAGAAAAAAAGTCAGAAATATAATGAGAGAGTAAGCTACCCTCAGGAGTGTGTATAGCGTTGATGTAAGATCTCTTCTCCCTGTATACCATAGTCCAGTTGCAAGCCGTTGAATCTCAAGAGGGTCTCGTCCCATTAAGCCCCACTAAACATAGGATAAAAAATATAAGAAAATATCGCAGAAAATAACTCCAGAGCTTTAGAAGATAAGAGATGAGAGTAGAAGCAAAATGAAAGGAATCGCACCTCCTGATTCGAAGATACAAGCAGACGAACAGAATCTATCTCATTTAGGTGAAGCTCATCACTCAGTTTCAAGCTCTACAATCAATAACAATACAAGAAGATCATAGGCTGTTAGATATCAATGAACAGAGAGTCGTTAAAGGCACCTTTCTCTGAATCAATGCATCCACAAATTGAATCAAAACTTGCTTTAGCCGGTGTCAGTTGTTCTCATATCTAAATTTTAAAATCTAATCCTTCACTAGACCAAAGAATGTTCATCTAGAAATCTAAGGAGAAACAAACACACTCGTCTCCCAAACACTTACAATAGCGATATCTTGGTCATCCAAAGATATTGGCAGCGAATCCGGGAGTCGAATTTCTTTGGACTGAACTTGCGCTCTGTCCGACGGCTTCGGAGGCTGCCAGAGATTAAAACAAAATTCGTTACTGTATCCAGAAAACAGAAGGACGCATCATCGAGTACAAGGAAATTGAGCAAGTACCGGGAAAGAGAGGAGGTTCTGAAGAGAGGGAAATGAGTTGCGAATGGCATGAGTGAGTTCGATACGCTGCGTTGGAGTTGGCCGGGATGTTCCGAGCAGCGAAGAGTGTACTATCGCCACTAAATCTTTCGGCGACACCATTATATGGAGATACAAGGTCTCCGGCGGCGACCGGAATAGGATAAACGCTAGTCGGGAGCGTAGGAGGAGATAATTGGGAAACGTCCAGTGATATGTTACTCTTATGGAGAAATACGATTTTTTTGAGTTTTAAATCCGAGAGAACAGAGGAAAGCGAAGGAGACGAGCACTTAGGGTTTTTTTTAAAGTGAAACGCGGTTTTTTTAATTTTCAATTTTAATTTAGTTTTTAATCTTCTATATTTAATTTGGATTTGATTTGATCTCAGTTCAAAGAAGAGAGCCTTGGCTTTTTAATAATTGGTTTATCATCAATCAAAGGTGGGAGTTCTTTCCTGACTTGGATTTTCTAGCCAATATTGATCTATGGGTTCAGATTAGGGGAATTCCTATGCCATATGTTTGTGTGGAAACTGTTAGTGAGATTGCACAGGAATTGGGTCATATTGTCCTCATAGACTTCCAGGAAGCTACTTCTAATCAAATTGCATACATCAGAGTAAGAGTCAGGTTTGGTATAACTGATAGACTAAGGTTCTTCCAACGAATCCGGTTTGATTCTGGAGAGACTGCAATCATACGTTTCCAATATGAACGTCTTAGAAGAATTTGTAGTCGGTGTCTTCGTTTCACTCATCAACGGAATCATTGTCCTTACATGGTTCCTCTTCCTGCACCAAGAAATGATGGTAGAGGTCAAGACATGGCAGAAAGGACAAGAGCGGCTTTACATGAGGAGCTTTGCAGGTCGGATATGAATTCTCAATCACAACTGTCAGATGACTCCTTTCCTGCTCCTATAACTCCACCTCCAAGGACTGCTACCCCTCCTTTGAATTCTGCAGAGCTTGCAGCTGCAAGACTTTACCTGTTCCCTTCAAGAACAGCTACTCCTCAGAACTTGATGGTTGAAAAACCTCAAATGGCAACTCTTACACCACGTTTCAGGTCAGAATCTCATCTCTCTCCACCAATTGCAGATGAAGTCACTTCTAGATTTTCAAGAATTTTAGAGATTGGTGAATCATCAAGAAGAGCTGAGATTGGGGAAGGTTCCAGGCCAACTGAAGAAGGTGACTCATCTAAACGCAAGACCACACAAGTTGAACAGCCAGAGGCAGTTCGAAGGAATCAAAAGCAGAAAGTAACAGAGCTTAAAGAAGGAGGGATTCTGAAACCTCCAAAGAAGCGGTAACCACTCTAATTATTCTGTCATCACTTTTTGGCGTTAAACACCTTTTGGCAATGGTATGTTAGCTCAGTGAAGCAAGGGTTTGAATAATTGGTATGCTCAGGATTTTATTGGAGTATTTGCATACCTAATGGTTAGTGTGCAGCAATTCCGTTTGAATAGACTGGAGATTCAAGCAGAAATGGAATCTGAAGATGTAGCTGCAACCTTTTGGGTTATGTTCAATGGAGTCTTCATTCACTTTAGAAGATCCATGTTTTAACAATGTATGCTTTAACTTGTTAGTTAAGTTTGTAAGTGGAAGTTTCCACAGTTGTATCTTTTGCAACACTTGATCTATATAAAAAGTATCACTTTTTGTGAAAAAAAAAAAAAATATATTTAATTTGGATCGGTCACTAGCATTTTTTTGCCGATAATGTAAGAGGTTTGTTATGGTTGTTAAGCTTAAAAGATGGTGGTTCCGCCTTATAGAAGTGAAAGGTTTTAGATTTTAGATCGATGATGAAACTCACGATGACTTTTTTGCGTCTAGCAAGTCTGGATGGTGGTGTGATCGTGGTGATTTGGTTGTTGGGTTTAGGGATTTTTTTTACTGGGCAGCTATTTTAGGTTATTTGGAGAAGTGATCATTTATCGGTTTGAGACTATGTGGAGGCAAAATTGGAGTCGCCAGATACCTTTGATCGACGGCGTGAGTTGAATGCGAATGAATCTGGTCTAGTTTTCCAACACTAATCTTACTCCTTGTGTTTTCTGAACTTCAAAGATTTAACAAATTAACAGAAGTGGATGAATGAAACTGAAAACCCGAATCGAAACCAACCCAAAAAACCGGTTTGGGTCAAGTAGGATATAACTAATTTACCTATTGGATCCTATGTAATTGTAATCTTGGGTATCAGGTCGCTTCGGGTATTACCCGATACCCGAACGAGTAACCCGATTACCCAAAATTAGCTACACTTATATGGATAGAAGCTTTACTTACATCGGAAAATCGGACAATATTTTGGAAAATCTGATAATATTTCGGATAACTAGGTAAAAATTTCGGATAATCGGATATAATATCAGTTAATCAAGTAAAACTTCGAGTAATCAGGTACAATCAGATAGAAAAACATTTGAACTGAAAAGTACCGAGTTTATAGGTTATGAAATCTTAAATTCGACCCAAATCCGAATCGATACCAAACCCGTTTTTTATATATATCTTATTGGATCCTAAATTTCTTTACTTAAAAAAACCAAATCCGACATGCGTATCCAAATGTCGAGCACCTAGTGTAGGAGTTAGATTCTCATCCAATGTTTCTTATTTTGGTGGTAATTGTTTTAATGAAGTTAATTCTACCCTTAGCTCTTCTCCGCCTATGTTTGTAGGTCCTCTCGACCAGCACTTCTCCGACTTACCCGGTGTCCTTGGCATTTGTATCCATCTTGCGTTTCTGTATATTATTCGGGCCTATGCATGGTGACAAAAAATCTTGTATCTTTTTTCTTTTCATTGTTGTTCGTCAACAAGAATTTTTGAAGTAAGTAATTAAGACTTTTGTGATTAACCAACATTCGTGAAATGCTCCTCGTAAAACTTTTATTTCCAGCATTTTGTTTATACTCTTGTGGGGGCCGGAGTTTTTCAAAGCTTGACCATGAATTTATTGAACATCTTCTAATCTGATTTATTTGGCAAGTTGTTCTATATAACTTGCATGCAGGAAATTCAAACTTTCATTGTTCAAAATAGGCAAGTTGGTCTATATAAACAACAAAGAAACAAAAATGAAGTAACTTAAATTGAATAAAAGTTTCAAACAATTAAACGAAAAAAAACATAAGTTTCAAATATTGCGGCCAAATCATATAATCCACAGTGTGCCCAAACGAGAATCCAAGGCAGCAATACCATCTAACATAGGCACATAGTCAAGTGGACACATACACATTCGTGCATCCACCTTTTCCAAAATATAACTAAACTTTACCCTTAAAAGTAAGAAAAAAGTGTCAATTTTTCTTTCAAATATCTCTCAGAAAAACATTTTTAATTTGTGTCTGGGATATGAAGAAGCCTGGAAATAGACAATAGCTATGATGATGGACCCTCGCAAGAAAAAGACATAGCCACAAATCCTTCATTATCTTAAAATAATAAATGATAGAGTAGTCCACTTGCCACACTCCAAAGCAACAATAGAACTAAACAAGTCAAAACAATTGAAAAGGATCCTTCCTCTCTCCAACCCAAGAAGCTAGCTACGAAACCTCTCAATCCCACTTTTATATATAACCTCCAATCTCAAAAACCAAAATCCATAATCAAAACCACAAAGAAGACTCCAACATAATTCATCATCTATGGCTTCTTCACATCAACAACAGCAAGAACAAGACCAGTCAGCTTTAGATCTCATAACCCAACACCTTCTTACTGATTTCCCTTCCTTAGACACCTTTGCCTCCACCATCCACCACTGCACCACCTCAACTCTAAGCCAACGCAAACCACCTCTTGCCACTATAGCAGTTCCTACTACTGCACCGGTGGTTCAAGAGAATGATCAAAGGCATTACAGAGGCGTCAGGAGAAGACCATGGGGTAAGTATGCGGCTGAGATCAGAGACCCAAACAAGAAAGGTGTTCGTGTCTGGTTAGGCACTTTTGACACAGCCATGGAAGCTGCAAGAGGTTATGACAAGGCAGCTTTTAAACTACGAGGAAGCAAAGCTATTCTTAACTTCCCACTTGAAGCAGGAAAGCATGAGGACTTGGGAGACAACAAGAAGACTATTTCTTTAAAAGCAAAGAGGAAGAGACAGGTGACGGAGGATGAAAGCCAGCTGATCAGCCGTAAAGCTGTTAAGAGGGAAGAAGCTCAGGTTCAGGCTGATGCTTGTCCATTAACGCCATCAAGTTGGAAGGGGTTTTGGGACGGAGCAGACAGTAAAGACATGGGAATATTTTCCGTGCCTCTGTTATCTCCTTGTCCATCTCTTGGACACTCTCAACTCGTAGTTACTTAAGCTTCAGAGGGTCAAACTGGAAAAAATCAACATTGGATTGTTTTCAAAGCTTCTAGATTAGCTGATTGTAAAAAAATGTTTTACTATATTCATTCATTCTTCTTAAATGCAATTCTTTCTACCCTTCCTTAAACGAGCTCAAACTTACAAAAACTTAGGGAGGTCTTAAACCAACAAACCTGTCTTTGCTAGATCACTATCAATGTCCAGCCTAAAGAGATACAGAATGTTCAAGACGCACAAATAGAAGAGAAAACTAATGCTCCACCAGAGCTTCGACTTCCAGATGTACTTGATGCTAAGGTTGTAACATGTTCACGTCATACAACATGGCAAGATTACGTAGACTATTTCAAGTCACCAAATCAAAGGAAACAACCAGAGAGAAATACTGAAGATGAAAGTGTACTGATTGCATTTTAGTCCTTCACCCTGAGAATGTTAAGACGTTGATTATCAAATGACACCACAAACTCAGTCGGTAGGAATTCTTCCAAGTAAAAAAAATATATAGGCACAAAGCTTCCATTGCAAAATATTTGTGAATACATGATACAATTGAATTGAACAATTTGCTTTGCTAATACCATGTATCAAATACATTGGTCATAATTGACGTCTTGCTACCTGTGCAATTACAGACAAAATGAGATGATTTTATAGTGTAAACAACTACGTGACATATAAACGTCCAGCTGGAAAATTGTTGCTCTACTATAAGAAATTTGAGTCCTTAATGTCGTGTCCCAAACTCTTGGGTGATGAAAAGTTTACTGATTTAAGCATGGAAATGATCGATGATATGCTCTATGACATCTGCTCCTTCTATATGCATATCTTCATTTTTAACCTGTAAACGGCATAACACAGACTATTAGACTTTATGGTTTTACTAGAAAGTATGTGGAGATTAATCCTATCAAAATGAATGAACAATATGTTATCGTTCAATGTATATAACAACAGAAAGATAACTATCAAGAGAGGATGCAATTAAAAAGCCTTAGGTGTGAGGATAAACAAATGTTATATCTTAAGACACATGAGGTATGGCAGGTGAGAGTGAGAGACCTGTATAACACTATGGGCAGCAAACCTCTGCCTGCTACTGTGAAAGCTAACATCAACTTTTTCCCATGAGACAGAGGAGAGGCCTTTGATCATTTCTTCTGCACAATTGACGAGGCACTACGTTATTATATACATCATGATGCATATGAATAAGAAAGCAGAAGCACAGCATATGGTAGATCATCAACATATGAATTTGTACTGAACACTTCTTTTACCAGCTAATAAGATCTAAAGCATAGAAAGTAGAAATAGAAATAAGAGAAGTGAGCATTAAGTTCTACAAAATCACAGATAAATGCCTAAACGGTCAGTGCAACAAGTGCACGCTAACCTTCTATGTCGTCTGAATGATTCTCGCCTTCTGGTATGTCCTCCATATCACATGCCTTGCAGAGTTCTTCGTAAACAATATGAGGATACTTCTCATTCAGAGAATCTTCCCACTGGTAAACAAGAAATTATTCATTTATCAGAGAGAACTATTATATCAAAATCCTGAACCAAATCAAGTAATCCAGTCAGAGTCAGATACCTTAGGCAATTCACTGTCACGTCTAATGGATGCCGTCTTCCAGCCAACAACGTCTATTTAGATCTAGTGAAGGAAAAAAAAAATGTAATGTCTGATGCTAACAAGGACATTTCTACAAGTAACACACATAAAGGATACGATCATGGCCCACATTTGAATAAGCCACCCGCCTTTTGAAGGCTCGCAGTGCAGATCTGCAATTGAGGAAAACATTTTCTAGTGAGACATTATCGAGACAAAGTTAGGTAAACTAACTTGTGACAAATGGGACATAGAGTGGCACACATGAAATGACAATCATCGGTATCTTCCACCATGCGTCGAAGCAATGGTGGTTTTCCCTCTTCTTCATCCTTCAAGAAAAGGTGACGGCCCGTTCTTTTAAATATCCAGTGGATAATGAGACCTGCAACTTTCTCAATGGAAGAAAAACCAAAGAGAAACGGAACCTGGAAGAAAACAATAAATTGTTATAATGAGAATAATATCCAGACATAAGTGAAATGGTAATTCAATCATACAACCAGATTTGCATAGTTCAAGAAAGCAGTTGTCAGTCATAACTTATATACATTACCCTGGTGGAAAGTTAGGTAAACAGAGTGCCAGGTTTTTAGTAGCAAATATTAAGATAGCAAACAAGTTATGTTTCCTAATTTTGTTCATTTTTTTAACACTCACCAGAACCATGTTATGCAATGAAAGTTGTAGAAGAAAATTCGTTTCAAACAAGTTTAATAGACGATTTAGCAAAGTCAATGCACTACGCATGTACACAAGTAGAGTTACCTGTTTATTACCCATTGAACCCAAATGTGGTGTAGCTACAGTAATAAAATTCATAGCCTCGAGTCCACATATTGTGCCTTTGGGAGTCTCTTGACTACTGTCCGCTACCGAGTCTTTAACATCTTCCTGATTAGCGGGCTTGTACAATTTCCCAATTGCATATCTTGCTGCAAGCCCTCCCAAAGAATGTGCAACAAAGGAGATTTTACAGATATTTGGTTTTCTCTGAATAATATCAAGAACCTGACATGCATTTTCGTTACATCAAACAGAGTCCAACTCCACAAATGTAAATAAAAGAGGACCTATATGTGACGCCTTACCTCAGCTGCTAGACGTTCACCCATTACATCCACACCATCTAGAGTAAGCGCAGACACATTCTTTTCACTACCTGCTTACAAAAGGTAAGATCATAAGAATCTTGGAGCAATAAACCTAGCATCATAAGAATCTTAGAATTTAAAGATAATTGCCAGTGACACAGACCCAATAGTAGCAAGAAATGGAAAACAGAACCTATTAATAGCTGAATGATTAGATAAAGGGTCCACTAACTAAGTTTAATTCTGAAAAAGGAAACTAATTTCAATTTTGGAACTTTGTAAATCATCATTAATCAAAGCGCAAGACAACTTACAGTGAACAAAGACTTTGTCTGGCATCTTTTTGACGAACTGCTCAGCTCCAAACTTCCAATCATCCGTACTGCAGTTCTCAAGAACAATTCTCATTATTGAGATTTTGGCGAATTGCATAAATATATCAAGTAAAACAGAACAATCAAAATTCTCAACTCCATCAAAGTTTGTTTACCTTCCCAAGATCCCATGGACCATAACGACAAGGTGATCAGCGGAAGAAGAATCAGAATTCTGACAACTCCAAACATCAAGGCTACCATCAACAGATTCCGCCTTGCAAAGACCGTTTTCCTCCTCGTGCTTCTCCATGGGATCCAAATTTCAATCGAATCCGATCAGATCAGATCCAATTACAGCACAAACACTGCTTCCAACCACCCAATTTGAAATCGTGGATCAGAAATGGTGGGAATTAGAGTTGAGGATAGGATTTGGTAAAAAGTAGAAAGTGTGAAGTGGGAATGAAGAGAGAGTACGTACGAAGCAGACTTGCCAGAGAAGGAAACGGAAGGAAGAAAACACGACAAAATGTAACGTGGAAGTAAGTAATCGTGACGTGAAGTCGGCTTCGATAGAGATACCGACTTCCTGAGAACAAACTCTCTCCCTCTACGCCTTTGCTTTTTTCTTAATTTGGGGAAAACAAACAAACAGGATAACTTTGACTTTTTTCCTCTTCTTAACAACAAAATAATATCTTTGACTTTACTGGTTTCAAAACGTAATCAACTGGATCCCGTTATTCCGTTACAACGGAACTCTGCTAAGTACTGAACTGTATTAAACTGTTAATTATACGGAAGTTACAAATTACCATAGTAACTAAACGTTTTGGATTGCCGGTCTTTGGATTTTTCTTTTTCTTCAACTATACCAATTTTTGATTAAGACTAAAAAGTTCATACAATCTGACTACCTTTGAATCACTAACGGTGATAACAAAGTTTGTGACCAATACTTTTGTATAATATATTTTTTACAGGTTTTTTCGAATCAATTTTAAGTCCCCAGCCTTCGTCATTGTAGGCAAATTGGGTGCTCGTTGGAACATCGTTGGTAACTGCCATTAGTTTCTAAGATATCTGACGACTGCTCTTTAACAAGAACACGCCAATGTTTATGACCAAATGCTTTCAAATCAATACACAGGGATCGATTACTTCGGATTCAACTAGGTACGGGCACTAGATAAAATAGATAATTTCATACATTAATTTGATATTCTCAGTGTCAAAACAATGTTTTCAGAATTGGCAGACTAAATTATCTATTTGTTCGAATATGGATGTCCTAATCATATTCGAACAAATAGATAACTATTTTGTGTCGTGTTCAATAGACATTTAATCAGACAACTATTTTGAATGTATTAGTCAATTCTTCCGATTAAACTTTACTCGTAGTTTGTCATTAAACTGAAGCAAATCACAATTGAACAAAGTTAGATTCAGAAGCTAACAGTTGTAACTTCACTTGGAGATGCACATAGTATCTCTCAGATCAAGTGTTGGATTAGATTAATTTTGCTTCATCATTATCTACCATCTAAATTCGTTTTTACTGAATAGAAAACCAAAAAACAAACTCTTATAAACTATTTATGGGGATTAAGGGGATAACTCAGTAGTGGCTAGTGATTTAGGTTCGATTCTGCCAGCAATTCTCTTCAGCTTAATCAGAAGAGGGAGCTGTACATCCTCATCGTAATCTCCAAAATCCCCATCATCATTAAAAAAGCGCAAACACCGATTTCAAAATCGATAAAAACGTATAAATCGATTACCAGAGAATTTCAAATTCGAAAACGCAAACAAATCAGAATCAAATGAAAAGAGAGGAAGGCTCAGATCAGCGGGGTTATCGACACAGAAACGACTCAACCAATAAATTGGAAGAAACGCCTAATTCCGGTCTGTTGAGCTTGAAATTTCCGAGTCATCACTGCCAATCTCCCTCTCTCGATTAGAGAATTATAAAGAAACTTAAAAACTATCAATCATCCAAAAAGACCCATAAAAACGACGATTGAATAACAGAAGAAGAGAACCCTAGATGCTATTGAATACTGATAATGATGAAACCTCCGGCGATTGGTGTCTAATTTATAGGGAACGTAATTAGGGTTTTGCTTTGATCTTCGGTGAAGGCCCATTCTCGGCCCGTTAATGGTTTCCGAATTGTGCTGCTTTGTCTTCGCGGATGGTTCGGTTTATATTCGGTTCGCTTTAATTTGGTTATATTAGAATCATTTTGGTTTAATCTGGTTTATGCTTGAAAATGAAATCTGGTTTAAATAGTTTCTCTGTTTGGTTTTTCTGTTTTAATTAATTTACGGGCAATGGAAGCATTGAGAGCGTCCTACGGCGACTCTTCATCGGATTCCGATACCGATGATCTTTCTCCGGCGAGTCCCGTTACTGCAAATTCTGGAGAGAAAGATTCGATTTCCTTGCCTCCTCCACCGCTTGCGCTTCTCGATTCCATTGTATCCACAGGTGAAGATGCTCATCAATTGTCTCTGTGATTGTTCCTCAATCAAATTCTTAGAGATTTCACTCATCACTTATTTTTTATTTCGTCTGAACTTGAAGGTTCACTGGATTTCTTCTCAACAGAGCCTGGAGTTCGTGTAAGAAACTTTCCTCATGTCGATGGAAATTACGCTTTGCACGTTTACGTACCTGGTATTTGTTCATTTCGTAGCTTAAAATTTCTGAGAGTTTCGAGGTTTTTGAATTCTGAAGTGGTTGTTTAGTATAAGAGGATACGTATGTGTTTGAGAATGTATTGATGAAGTGCAGGCCTGATGAAGTGTATCACTTGTCTTTCTCTTTCACTCATTGTTTATTTTGTTTTTGGGATTCTAGTTTGTATACCTCCACTGCCAAAGAAGGAGATTGTATGTTTTTTAAAGAAGGTTGCATCAGTTGTTCCTCATCTTCATTTGGTAGAGGCTGATGTGCCACTCAGCATTCTATGCAAGGATGATCAGAAGTTTGAGCGTGCCTTGGGGAGAGAGTTCCACATAAGCTTAGGAAGAAACGTTCCACTACGTGTTCATCAGATTAACTCGGTGATTTCTATGCTTCGGCAAAAGCTTCAGTTGCAGAAGAGGTAAGATCATTTCTTGCCTACCATACTACCCAAATTACGATGGGGTTTGTGAATTGTTTTCCGTTCTGTTTTTGACAGATACTTGATAGATTTCAATAAGTGGGAAGTCTTTGTGAATGATGACCATACTCGCTCTTTCCTTTCTTTGGAAATCACTACTTCAGGACTATCCGAGGTATGTTGTACAACAAGAGTTAACCTTGAATGTTGGATTTTTGCATACTCAGTACCTTGTGTTAGATATTGTACTGATTATCATATCCTTAATTCAGATAAGTAAGCAAATTGATGCTGTTAATGAAGTTTACAAGCTCCACAATCTGCCGGAGTTCTACAAGGTCCACTTGCTTTTCTATATAGTACTTTACAGCTTGATTGTATTTTACTGTTTAGCCAATGAAAATCGTCATGGACACTTATCCCATCGAGTCTGCTTCAATTTTTCTTTTAGGATCCGCGGCCGCATATATCCTTGGTCTGGGCGTTGGGTGATATTAGAACTTCCCTAAAGGGAGCTGTTGACGTGGAACTTAGGAAGCTTAGAGCAGGTGGTTGTGTGCAGAATCGTATCTTCACCTCTAAGTTTTGTGGGATCGAGTGTAAGATAGGAAACAAAACACACAAAATATGTAAACTCCCAGATGAATAAGAAAATCTCAAATTTCTGTGTTTGCAGACCAATCAGGTATGCATTTGTAACGACATAGAAGGATGAGTTGATCTGTGTTCTTGGGTATTCCATAATATATGTCTCTTCATAGAAAAAAGTCTCCATATATCATAATATCACTCGTAATAACATTGGTGATTTCTGGACAATGCAACAACAAGTCCTTGTGATTTGAAATAAGGTAGATATTGAACTGGCTACTATTATGTTACAAAACGTTTACATGAAAGTGAAATCATGGAGCAAATTTTTTGTGACCTGGAGTCCAAGAAGTGAGCGAGCATACCAATAGGGTTCTCGAGCAACCTCATCAAACCCGGGGTGGTAGCAGCGAGGATGGATGTGATGAGAATGCAGTAAAGCTTGACATGATCAGGTGCAATGCTGGCCATGGTTGTGTTGTGCGAGAAATACATAGCAATCATACAGATCTGAAGCTGGAACCGCAATGGGAACCCGAGGGTGAGAATGTTGAGCATAGACAGTGAAACCGAAAACCCAATTGTGTTGAAGAACACAAACAAAGTGAAAGCAACTCCATTGAAGGTCCCCATGATAGATTGCCCTGCTGTATGAGCTTGTTGATTTGTAGTATTCACATTCGTTGTGTTCTGGGATACAGCAGGTATTGAGCTATCTTGCCAGGTTCCACCTGGTGGGGTCAAGCTGGCCTGAAACGTGGCTGTGGCGACTAGTGAAGCCACCACTAGTAATGCGCTACGTGCTTCTGATGGTGAGTCTCTGTGCTTTTTGAAAGTGAAGTACTTGACAAGTTCTTTATGGCTTTGGGACTTCATTGTTCTCTCTTGGCATGTGGAAGTAGAAGTGGTTCTCTCGACATTAGTAGTGCCAATGTCTCGCCCTCTCTGAGCTCCAGCTTCGATGAGTTTCTCATAGATTTCTCTATCGCCAGCTTCGCTCGGAAACATAACCAGCAAATCCATCGCTGATAGACCCATCTTGTTCATAGCATTCACCTCAAATGACCTTGATTCTTCTGGTATTGCCTGAACCAACACTTCAATCACCTGTAGGCAAAAGAAAAACAGAGTTTGATTCCACTGGAAGAAAACTATTTAACCGCAACTTAATTCGTCGTACCTGGCGATTTTTTCTCCAGGTTGCAAGATGAAGAGCAGTGTTACCCTGTTCATCTTTCTTATTCAACACATCAAATCGATTTGTCTCTGTGATCAACTCAACAATGGCTATGACTGCTTCGATCTCTAGGTGCAGAACAGCAAGATGCAAAGCAGTTTGACCTTGTACGGTCTCGTCTTCTAAACAATCAACACAGCTCGCTACAATCTCTCTGATCACATCGATTTTCCCTCTCATCGTTGCCACATGTAGAGGAGTCTTTCCATCTCTATCTTTTAAGCGGCAAAGCTTCTTTTCAACCCCCAAAGTTGCCCTCACAGTCTCTACTTGTCCGGCTGCCGCAGCTGCATGAAGAGGGCTAAACCCGTTTTTGTCCAAGTCAAAGACTGACCGCTGCCTGAGAATCTTTCCGGCGACGACATACTCTTCACTCCTTGGGTTGAAGGAGTTATAGAGAGGATCAGAGACGATCTCCTTCGGTAAATGAGTCTCAAAAGCATCCATTTTGGTGATGATGCAGAAGAAAGAGAGAGAGAAGATCGAGTTGAATATACAATGAAGGTGTGTACCATCACGACGCTTGTTTGAAATTTTCTATTACAAAACTCCCTTTGACATTTGACTTTGTAGCATATGAAGTATTCCTTAAAGTGGAACAAATGCTTACAAGTGTCAGTTGTTTGCATTACTTTATCTTTTGATTTTCTGACCCTGAGATCATCGTATGTGCAAATTCATATCCGCTCCGACCAATACAGATGAAATTTCAACAATTTGAGTAATACAATAGTTTTTGGGTATGAGAGTCAAATCTTAGACGAATTGACTTTTTTTCCATCGGTTGAGAGAACTTGCATTAGGAAACTAAACAAAACTGTGTTTTTCTTGAAGTGAGTTTTTAAGCAATAGATCAAGATTATAACAAGACAAAAAGGAATATATCTAGTGATCTGTTTCAAGTTTCAACACTGTGTTGGTGTTAACAAATCAAGACAGCTTGACTCGCTTGCCATAAATCTTCTTCATTCTGCTACTTCTCATTGAAATAAAGAAGAGACAGTGGAGTTGTTGTTATTACGTGAAAGAAAATAAAAAACAGGCTCCTAAATCCTATGAATCACTTCAATCTCTTAAGTTTTCTGTGTGGAGGAACCCTTTCTTTCTGGAAAGTTTCACATTAACTTCCTGAAACACAATCAAAATCATGATTCCGTAAAGGGTCCTTTTTGGTTTGCTCAATTTCAACGTCAGGTGCTAATATAGTATCAGACAGCTTCTGCTTATACTTCTAAAGACCGGGAATTGCTTCCAAGTTATACTTTTCTTCGGCTTTCGGAGTTTCGCCTTCTCGGCTCTCCTGCGTTTTCGGTTTCTTCAATGCATCTAGGGTCTGGAGATAAGAATAGGACGAACTATGAGGGTATTTGCTGCTAGGATTGCTTATTTGGCTAGCAAGAAACCGACGGATGAGTCCCCTCAGAAACGGAGCCATTGTATCAGGTTCATATTCGAGGTAGTACATTATTCCTCCCATGCATCCACAGAATAAAGCCACCTGTTTCCATTAATTGTATAAAACATCAGTTCCATTGCTCAAAGGGGAAGAAAGTTGGAAATAACAAAAGTGGTTTGTAATTGTATTGTACCTCAGCATTTTTAATGTCGGGAAGAAGGTGGCGATTAACAAGTATCTCCCACAGAGAATCTCCTGCTCGGGGAAGAACATATAGAGCAAGCTCAGAGCGTCTCGGTTTCTTCTCCAGCATAACTGAGAGGGCTGCTGCACCACCCGCAAACCAATAAACGAGCTTGTGGTCTTTGGTTGCAACTTTTCTATGGGCACATATGAAAGCCTAATGCAAATGGGATGAAGGCACATACATTTGGGAATGGTTTTAGGAAACTATGTGAATTGTATGAAATGAGGGGACACAAATCAAATGTAAAAACCAGCTACCTGAAAAATCCCAACAAAAGCAGACAAGAAGGACGTCGATCTAACTGAATCTCTGATTGCAAGCCAAGATGTCCGGTAAGGAGAAGCCATGAACTGAAATGAAAGTGTAGGATGGCATCAGAAACTACATATCATGTCTGACTAATGCATAAACCATAGGAATCTAAAAGACTGAAACGGCAAATATTGAGGGACAGTCTTACTTTTTGTAGGTGTAGAACAACATATGGGACAAAAGTCAGGGAGAAATATAATGGAAATGTTTTCTTGAATGTAGCTGACATTGCATTAGCATTTTGGGCCAGACACGAGTTAGTGTTTGGATGAATAGCTGCACAGGGAATGATGGAAGCAAACTCTTCCACCTTCACGTCGCTTGCTTCGTTTTTACTAGAAATATAGGCTGACAAGGAGGCTACATCAATTGGACCACCTCTGCAGCACTCTCTTACAGCTTGGTAGACAGGCCTTGCAACTGGACCAGTCTTCTGAATAAATTCTCTATATGATTTTGGCAAGGTTTCAGGACGCATTATAAAGGAATACATAACCTGCACCGACCTCATTGCAACAAAATTAGCTTGCTGACCATAATCACTACCAAATCACATTGGAGAGAATACGTATGGTACACAAAAATGTCTTTCAACGTCTATACTATCTCCATTACTAACTAGAACAGGAAGAAAAGAGAAGAATCTCAAATACCTGAGCACATGCAAGAGAAAAAAGTAACGAATCTCCATGTCTCCAATGGCTACCCCAAAGATGGAACTTGTTCTTTGACTTAGCGGAATTATAAGCCGCCTATTAATAAGAGAAAAAATCAGACTCCGAAAAAAACATCTGTGTGGTGATATTACTCTGTACGACAGACAATACTATGACCATTAGATGTACCTGGCCTAATCTAGCCAAGAGGTATAGAGCAAGTGTGCGACGCTGGTTGGAATCATCTAAAGCCAAGATAGACAAACCCGCAACTGAACCTGCTAAGACTCTGCTCCACCCTTAATCAAAGTCATAATAAGGAATATACTTTTCAAGCACTATGCACAAAGTAAAAAGTAGAAGCATTATAAGAAAAGAGATACAACAATCGAAATCTTAGGCAACACAAATAAATAAAATAAACTTACGAATTCAATGGCGTCTCTTTCTTTCTCCACTTCCTCAAACAGCATCTAAGGGCATGATACGAGCCAGTAAAGCCACCAAAAAGTAGACCAATACGACATGCTTCCTCCCTAACTATCAAATCTTTCTCTGAAACAAGTTGCTGCAACCATTGTTCACGTGTGAGTGAATCGCATATACAATGATAAGTCAATAACACATTGGCCATAGTTTCAAAACAACCGTATCAAATGGAACACTAAAGCAGAGACTCGTAAGACTCTAAATCTCCAGAAATTGCCACAAAAACAAATTCCAATTCATCAATTCCTCACCTTAAGATCGAGAAGAGACGAATAAGACTGTCCCCTAGCGAGCTTAAAAGCGCGAAGAAGAATCCCGATCCCAACTCTAACACCATAAGAGAGAAGAAAGCTCTGACATAAATTCCCAATGGCATTGGCGACGCAAGAAACGTCAGCGTGATCACACAATTCCGCGTGAGATCCACGCGCCGCAGAGCGTTGTCTACGCTGAAGCTCCGCCATGGCATCGCGTAGCCTCTCCTCCGCTTCTCGAAGCCGGCGCTCAGCCTCCGAGCTGTCTTGAGATAAAGGAGAAATCGGTGGAGGCGAAGAAGAAGGATCTAAATCCGGCTTGGAGAACGAAGAAGGCATCGTCAATTAAAAGGAATTGAAATCGGAAAGCTTCTCAAGCTCGTTTGCTTAAAGGAAATGAAATGATGCAATCAGAGAAAAATGTTGGGAGCAGTGAGGAAGAAGCCGATGGGGATATGCTATGACACGTCATTTCTTTATGATTTTTGATTTGTTTCTTATTTTCTTTTTTGGAAAATAATCCAAAAGATTTATTTTTTACCATAAAGCAGAAAGTGTGCGGGTGCGGTTGCGGTTGCGGGAGTTTGCGGAAACAGGCGGTTGCGGTTTCAAGCGTTATCAAGCGTTTTGAACGACTGGTTGAGCGTTTGATAATAGGTGCGTTTACGGGAGTTTTATGACTGGTAAACCAGCGGGTGCGATAGTAATTAAATAAAAAATAACCAAAATAAATATAATATATTAATTTTAAAAGAAAAAAAATACAATATATTATTATGATAAATTGATAATATTAGAAAATTAAACATGCTTAATAATTAAAACCATAAACAAAACATTAAATTCAAAAATAAATAAATTTTGTAAGAAAAAGCTTAGTACTTTATGCATTTGGTACATCACCAAAAATTGCATCAAGTAGTGTAATAAACTGTAAATAATGTTGAACTCGTGGGTTTTCCGGATTGCCTCTATACATATGATAAAGTTTTAACAAGAAACGGGTCATCTCGTCTGACCAAATAATTTTCTAATCGAGAAAACAAATCAAAACATGTATTCAATAAAAAAACTCAAAAAAATATAAAATAAAAAAAATGACGATGCCATGAAATACTCTGAGAATTACACTAGCTAATGAATGGATGAAAGGATAGATCATACTTACGTTTGATTCTTGATTTTGATTTTGATTTTCGTTAGTTTGGGTAGATGCCATAATTGAGAAAATAGGGTTTCAATATATTGATTAGGGTTTTCTGATAAGAATAAGATATATACGGTTTGGGTGGAAGACATAATTATTTTAATTAATTAAAAAAAAAAATTAACCTAACTGCTACCGCCCGCAACCGCAAACGCTTGCGGGAAGGAGCTTTTGAAATCTGGCGATTTCAAGCGGTATCTAGCGGTTTCTATGATTGGTGTCAAACGCTAACAACCGCTACCATCCGCAAACGCAGCGTTTGCGGGTGGCAGAGGGAGAACCAATCAAAACAAAATGCGACTGGTTTCGTCGAAACCCAAATTGTTGGCTATGTGTGAAATTCTGGGACGCACATTTGTGATATTGTTGTGGCTTGTGATAGTAGCTAATCGGATACGTAGATAACATTTGGTCAGGGCATTTGGTACTAGTCGTTCGAAACGATAACATACTTGGTATGCACTATTTGGCTTTCAAGGATCCAACGCAAAAATGGTTGACATGAAGTCGACCCATGCATTTGTAAAAAGAAGCATCGAGCACGTTTGCTTCAACAAATTTGATGTTCTGACTCAGTTGTCATATTTTAAAAGCTATATAGTTGCGACAAGCCGACAAGGTACCTCGCATCACAGTTCACAACCAATGTAAACACACACTATACAAAACTCGGTTTCGTGTCTTCGTGACCTAGGAGATGGAGTTGTGTATACGGTTTCAACCAGGTATAAATTTATATAAGTACATTTTCACTCCTTCAATATCTAGTAAATGGAGATGGTTATACGGTTTCACCGTTTCAAAAACAATTTTGGTGAAGAAAATGTAATCTTCTACGGATATTTAAATGTTGATAAATTACTTATGCAAATTGTAACTAGTGTATGTTATGCAAATTATACACACATCTCCTTTTTTTTCGTTCTTCGTCCGTTAGAATCTAGTTTGCTCAACCGCATTGTCAGACTCTTGCCAGTCACAATTATCTCATTTTGATTAAAGCATCAGAAAGTTGTCATGAGAACAATCAAAATTACTGAAATTAATTGAACAAACTGAAAAAAAAAAAACCGAGATTATTCAAAAACCAAACTTACCAAAATCCTAAAATCCAAAACCCAAACCAAACCAAACTGTCTACTACCCAAATCGAATTGAACCAAATGTATTTCGTTTTAAATTCTATAACATTTCCTCGTGTAATCAATAAACCAAATACCAAATCAACCGATCAAAACCAAACCGGATTACCAAACGTATTACATTAATTTTCCGGTTTGGTGTAGCTTAAAACATGGTTAAACCCAAACCAATACGAATTTGTTTGAAGTTTAGATTGACAGCGACCACCGGCTAAGATTAATCTAAAAACATGAAACGAAAGCAGCAAGAAGACGACAACGACGACGGCGTAGAGAAAGCCGTCTCTCCCGTCCTCGCCACTACCTCAAACACCATGAGTACTGATCTACTTTTACAGTCATCTTCTAAACTATCACAGAAACAGGACTACATCTTCCATGGAGGTAAAAACGAATCCTCCAATCTCCACACTCTCTTCATTCAACTAATTGCTCTGGTTTAATCGCTTGATTTGTTTGTGCAGGAAGACGCCATGTGAGACCTTACTACTTCGAGTTCATTTCTCATGTAAGTATCTTCCATCTTTCTTCATTATCCCTTGTTTTTGCTCATACTAGAGTCACATGGAGATTGAAATTGATGTAGGTGAACAAACGATGGACTGGGAAAACAATTGTGGATTTGTTTGCTGATGAATTTAAAGGACGGCCTCGTGATTATTATGTACTGCTCTTCCTCTAATCTCAAGGAATTATTAGTTTGATGATAAATCTGTGTTTTTGGGATTTTGATATGTTTGAACATTGTAGGTTGGTGCAGTCAAATCTGGAAGAATCAAAGTTGATGGAGAAATTGTACCGGTTTCATACATTGTGAAATCATCCCAAAAGATTACTCACTTCCTCCACAGGTTGTTCTTAAGCTGAACTTTATTCAGATGGTTGCATTTGCTATTTGAAATCAGTTTTGCATTCAATGTCTATCCAAATTCTAAATGTGTGAGAAGGTTTCAGGCATGAACCACCGGTGATGATTGATGATGTTGTGATCCTTCATCAAGAACCTGACGTTGTTACTGTCTGCAAACCAGCTTCTGTTCCTGTGAGTATTCTTTCTGTTGGATTGTTTTCACTCTATTTGGTCTCTGGAGAATGTGAAACACTTTTTGTTCAGAGCATAAACCAAATAATCTGATTCTCTTTCTGTTAGTACTATTCGAAGCATTGTGAAACAATTCCCATTATATGTTTAATGCCTTTGTGGTGTATGATTGATACTTTGGTAATAATGTCGGGCGTTTTCGTATTGTATAGGTGCATCCATGTGGTCAATACCGTAAGAACACGATTGTTGGCATCCTTGATGCTGAGCATGACCTAGGAACTCTATTTCGTATCCAGCTAATAGTATTAGACAAGGATAAATTGTCAAAATGTTCCTTGTTTAAAAAATAATACAATACGAGTTATCCTTGCATCATTTCACAGCTATTCACAGATTAGACCGTTTGGTTTCTGGATTGCTTATCATAGCAAGAACTGCGGCAAAAGCTGATTTTTTCAGGCAACAGGTACTCGAACAAGTTGGTCTCATTTTGCTTGGCCATACCATTATTCCTAAGATGCTATTTGCTCTGGTAAATCAAAATTTCATACTTACTACTTATCTTGATTGTTTCAGATTGAGGGTGGAATGGTGAAGAAACGTTATATTGCAAAGGTTATTGGCGTGTTCCCAGAAGATGAGGTTTGAAGTCCTTTTGATGTTACTAGATGATTTTTGTAACTGTCTCTAATTTCCAACTTCATACAGTAGCACGAGTGATATAAGTCCACATTAGAAAACTAATTTGAGTCCAGTCATAATATCTGAACCTCAAAATCTACCAGTTATCTTGAGGGCGTTATAATATGGAGAACACTTTTGTTTGGAGTTCACTTGATGTAGCTGCATGACTTTGATGTGTCAGATGATAGTCGACGCCAACATAAATTATAATGGCAGCGAAGGAAGAAGTACAGCAGAGGTAAAGCCACATTTTGCCTCTAGTTATACAGCATAAAATCTTCCATTAGACACTTATAAGTAAAAATATTGGAATGTGTGTATGGTTTATGCAGGACGCCAATTCAAGTGGTGACGATAAGAAGGTGAAGGGGAAGCCTGCATGCACGAAGTTCACTAGAATCGATACAAATGGGACTCATAGCCTCGTCTCATGTGAACCAGTGACAGGGCGAACCCATCAAGTAAGCAATTGATTATACATAATACGGATTTTAGCAGCTGTTATACATATATAGTGGTAAAAACTCACAAAGCAACGATCTTTAGATCTTATTAGCCATGAGGATAGTGGATAGAGAGAGTTTGGCCTTTTGGGGTTTCTCATTTTGGTTTTGACGTTTGTAGATACGAGTGCATCTACAATATACAGGGCATCCCATAGCGAATGACCCTCTTTATCTCAATCAACACATAGATAATCTTGAGACCTACATTGCAAAAAGAATCGATGCGGGTGAGAGAAAGATTGTCTCCCCAGATGACTACGTGTATTCAAGCGAAGATTTCAGCATCGATCCAATGTGTACGAACTGCCCAAAGTTGATCCCACAAGGGTAAAAAAAAAAATGCTAAAACCACAACCGTGTTATTGTTTTCATCCAAATGGTGTCTCATGTTTCTAAGTTCTAACTTATGCAGATATGAGGAGCATGACGAGGCTCTCTGGTTACATTGCGTTCAATACTGTGGAACTGGATGGGAATACGAATGTCCTTATCCATCTTGGGCATCCCTTTAGCTTACAATTATTTGACACTGTAATTCTTGTTACCAACACTTGTGGCAACTGTATTGTATACATTGTTCTACAACTATGCTGATTAGTGCTTACATGGAAGGGTATCAAGTTGATTCATTGTATTCAAAGATTCTTTCATTTATCGATTCAAAGTTTTATGTCATTATCATATAAAACCGCGTACAAAAAGAGGACCAATGGAATTAGATTAGTGAGCCTAAGCTGTAGCAAAAAGATTACATATTAGATATGAAGCGACTTTTAGTTGCCTTTTATATCTTGTGTTCAACCATGTCATAATTTGATTTTCACAAGGCTATTCAAAAACTCAACAACTTGTCCTTCTTCTTCAATGAGGCATCTGGTTTGTTATGTTCATTTCTGGAACGCAAGAATCTGTCTATCAAACCCTTTGCTTGCACCGGACAAGCTTGATGTAAGATCTTCCACTGTTCTAAACCCAATCTGTGCCAAAACCAAAACACAAGTAACGGAACATGAGGATCCGATCACAGACAGGATCAAATGACAACAAAATAAGCCAAGACTAAACTCATTACACAAATAAGTTTTGAGCTAGATTTAATCTGACTCTTAATCCAACTTTGAACAACACTTAGACTATTGCATGGCAGTATAACAGAGAAGTAGAGAGTACCTTATCAAGAAGAATTTCTTGGAAACGGTCTGGTCGTAAAACAATCGTTCGGTAATTCATTGCAGTTGTCTGCATACACACAAGGCAAACAAATACTAAAACTATATATCTAGCTAACTTGCGCAATTAGAAATAAACTTGTGTATATATACACACCTCTGAGACACGACGATTGTTTTCATAAGATTTCCAAGGCTGAGGTTCCATTACAAAGATACCACCCTGAAAAGCAAAGCCAACCGTCAGTTGCGCATATGAAAAGCAAATAATGGGCACATGATTAGATATAATATAGTTACCGGTTGAAGAAGACGCCAAATCTTTGAAAATAAGGTGATTAAACCATCATCACCCCAGTTCAAATGAACCCATTTTGTCACACTCAAACTGCATCGAAAAGAACATGTCAGCATAAGAAATCCAAGACAGAGGAAGTTTTGATTGGAACTAAAAATGTGGCCCTCCTTCTAGAAAGGCTTAGTTACATAAGCTAACATAACTAGAAACCTCCTGTAAGGCTTTTCTCAACTACAGATAAAATTTCATATGCACTTTTAGGTATGAGCATTACCAAAAGAAATGGTGACTGTTCATTTGTTTTTATTCCTCCCAAATGGCAGAAACCAAAAGTACAAGTGACAAAAGGAAAGGGGTTTACCATAGAATTGTATCATAACGATTGTCGTCAAGATTTCGGGTTTGAACAAAATTCTCTTTCTGAAACGACACAATCTGAGACAAGTCTTTAGTTTCTGCACTATCTGCCTTTGCCTCGCCATTGGAGAGAGAAACAGATGGCTCCTTCGATCCATGTACTCCATCGGCACCCTCAGAACTAGATTTCTTTTCACTAGGCTTAGTAGAATTCTGCATTCTGACAAACTTCCTAAGATGCCAGTGAGCATCCTCAATGCGACCTTCAATCAAAGAAAACATAGTTCATTTAGTGCAGACTTGAATGATAATGTAGTTAAGAGTATAATTCAGTTCCTACACAAAGCAAAACTTGGAAGATATTATGACAACCAATTATAGTCTTACTTGTATCAATGTCAACTCCAAGAATGCTCCGGCAACCGAACTTTTTTGCTGAAGAAGAGCAAAACAATATCAGCTAACGACTATATAAAATTATGGATGCTGCCAGAGAGATTTCAGACACAATGGAAGTTCAATCACACTTTACTATAGCATTCTCATAAGGACAGGTATAGCTACAACAACATATCTATTACTATAATGGATGGACATAGATAGGAACAAATTATGATATTGATAAGAAGAAGATACCAATATGAATAGTCATGATGCCGCTGTTGCAGCCAATGTCAAGACAGTCTTTGCCTTCAAACCATTCCTTCTTCAACACTTTAAGCCGAGGATCCTCATCCGTGTCATTGCTTATCTAACACATTATGTTGCCAAACGAATCCAAAATCAGATACTAAACCAAAAGATGAGCAGACTATGAAGGAATTTGAAAATATACTACGAAACTCACTCGGTAGCCATAGTAGTTTCTGTAATTTCCGAAGGGATAAACTTCTTGATTCTTCTTCTTCTTGCTTTGATTACAATTTCCTTGTTGTCCTTGTTGTTGCTTCTGCTTCTGCTGTGTTGGGACTTTCTCTTCATTAGCAACTACTTTCTCAACACTCTTCTCATTCTCATTACTTCTGTTTCTCTTCTTCTTATTCTTCTTCTGATCGTTGTCCCGACCCATTTTTTTCTCACACGCGTTGATGAACAAAGCTCGCGAAGTTAGGGTTTCTTCTATGTTATCGCTATCAGCTAGATTCTTAGAATCGAAACAAAACGATTAAGTCTAAACAGAGAGATTCGACGAAGCTAGCTCCTAGAGAGGTTTTTCTTCGAGGTTAAGCGGCGCAGAGCGAGGAGGAAGAAGAAGAAGAAGAACCGAACCGCCTTTGAAAGTCCAAAAGGGTTTAACGAGTCTCATATTTAAGTAATCCTCTCTTTTTTAGTTAATACATTCTTTAAACCTATTTATGTAAATATACGAAAGTTTCCTTTTCTTTCACCGACGTGGCCAAATTAATCTTAGAGAATTAACTTTTGTTTTTTTTTGGTCAATATGCATCAAATCTAGAACAATGGAAGCTTGCGAGTTATTGTGAAATCGTGACTCGTGTTTGAAGATAATAAAAACAAAGGAACTCATCAAAATGTTGCACTTGTCATCAAATATTGTACAGAAAATCTAGAATATAATTCCCCTCTCTCTTCTGCCATACAATTCTTCAACTCATCTCTGTTAATCGAAACAACTGCAGCGTCCGATGAACCGTGTTGATGATGATAAGCTTTCCCGAAAACGGAGAAGCAGCTGCTACTTTTTTAACACCAATTTGCCTAATCAGTACGGTCTGTAGCGCATAGGCCGTCTGAACCTGGGAACTCTCCTGCACAAACCATCAACCATTGTCAATTTTATGAACAACCATGATGAATCAAACAAATGGACTTTAAAAGAGAGGATAGGCAGGTAAGGTTCTAGAACACACCCATAAGCATATGGAGGATAAAATGGAACTCCTGGCATGAATCCCCTCATCGGTCTAAAGGGACGCCCTCTTCCTCGAAATTGCCTCATTCCAGGTACATTAGTCCTCTTTGCAGATACCTGAAAATAGATTAAACAAAGTTTAGTAATGACAAATCGTAATATGGAAAATAATTAACTACATCGTATTGAACGAGTTTGCACCTTTATCTGACGACCATGTAGTTCTGACTCGTTCAAAATAAGCGAATTCTGAACAGCTTCTACTTCCACAAATTCGACATACGCAAAACCTTTAGGTTGACCAAACTTATCTGTCAGAATTGTAACCCTATTCACTGTCCCACATGATTGAAAATGCTGCTGGACTTCCTCTGGAGTACATGCATAGTCCACCTAATATACACAAAAAAACAAAGACACAGGATATCTAAAGAATCAGCTTCACAGATGGGAGATATGAAGGCTTTCTGAAATATGAAGGAAAGTTAGTTTAGCAATTACTAGAGATAAAGAAATAAACAACAAGCAGCCTCCAAATTTCATTGATACCAAAGCAATAAAACACACAAACTTTCTTTAAAAAAGATACAAACATATATGAGAAACATGTGAAAATTAATGGTGGAACAAGCCTCACATTGCCAACATATATTGAACGCGAATCCACTTCTTCCTTCTCAGCCGCACTAACACCACCTGAAGGGTCTTCATTGATATGCAACAACATAAAAGGTATTGACCCAATTAGCTAACTGACAAGACTCCACAATACTATTAATGATTTCCTTCTCATACTCAAACTCCAGTAAATTTCTAGACAGATTCATTGATTCACTAAAAGATTCCAATATGTAAACCCAAAGCAATATCATAATCAACAAGACAAGCTTTAAACCTAATCTATCAATTTAAAGGTTAATGTGAAGCTGCGCACAAAGATTCAAGATTTTACGTATCAGTTAATAAGTACAAACCTTGACTAGCACCCATATCTTTCTCAGCCTTGGCTTGCATTTCACGCAAAGCTCCAGCTTCTTCCTCAATCTCCTTAATTCGTTTCTTCATATCCTCCAAGTCCTATCAAACAATCAAAGCAAATAACAGACTAAATACAGTAAAAAATAAGAAGAGTCTCAATTGGATAAAAGTAAATTATAGATCGAAGAATCACAATACCCTAGAGCTAGAGCCAGGTTCAAGCTCCTCATCTCCGGCGGCGGCACCTTCTTCTCCGCCGTGTTCTTCGTACTCTTCCGTATCCATCTCACCTTCTTCCTCTTCTGGGATCTCTCCACCGTACACCTCATGCTCTTGCTCATCGTGCACCGGCATCTTTCTCTCTCTATATCTCTCACTCGGCGACTGTCGTTAAAGCGAGAAACAGAAGTCTCGGAATTTTAGGGCTTGAAATCGGGAAAGAAGGGAAGGTTTGTTTGTAATTAAAGATACCCAAAAAGGATACTTTCGGAATTATGAAATCTTAAGTAGATTCACCAAAAGTGGACACAAAAGTACAATCAAACCCAATGGGCTTCTCAGATTAAAACGTGACGTGTAAAGTCGGTCCCACGAAAGTTTATTGTGGTTCCCATTAGTCATTAGTGATTACGTGGCACCTCACCCATTTAACTCAGTCCAGTGGTCTGAAAATCGTTTCGCTCTCTAAAAACCAAAACTCTTATCTTCGGTACAGAGCAAATCACAGCTCCCGATGGCCGCCACGTCATCATCACCGCCGTGTAACATCTCCGCGTCCTCCCTCCTCCTCCGTCAACCTTCTCGCTCAATCCTTAAAGTGTTCGGTTTATTACCACCTGTAAGTAGGAATAACCGTAAACTCGGCCGGTTAACGGTGACCCGGTCTAATCTGGCGCAGGATTTTCTTGGTGACTTCGGAGCTCGTGACCCTTACCCGGAGGAGATAGCGAGTCAATTCGGAGATAAAGTGTTGGGATGCCAAAGCACTGAGCACAAGATTTTGATACCAAACGCATCTGTTTTGTCTCTCTCCCAGCTTCAGTGTTCCCCTGTTTCGTCTTCACAGCCTCCTTTGTCCGGCGATGATGCCAGAACTCTCCTCCACAAGGTACTTATACTATTTCTCTCTTAGTATAAAAATGTTCGAGTTTTGATTTTACAAGTTTGTTGGTTGATCAAAATATTGTGAAAATGTTATTGATTCTGCGTTTAACAGATTTCTAATCTATAAAGATAGAATTGTGACCCAAAAATATAGAAAAGCCAATGAAAATTTTAGTATCATGAGGGACATATTAGGAACAATGGTTACGAGATTAAAAAAAAATGAAATGATTAGTGTTGATAAGGCTCATGTTGGTGTTTTGGTTCACGGTTACCACTCTAATGATGTGGTACATCAATCTCAATGATTATTATGTAAACGTTTTAGGTTTTGGGATGGAGTATAGTGGATAATGAAGCGGGTGGTCTGAAAATAAGGTGTATGTGGAAAGTGAGGGATTTTGGGTGCGGTGTTGAACTCATAAACAGGATCCATAAGGTTGCTGAAGCTTCTGGTCATTACCCTTCTCTTCACTTGGAAAGTCCTACCCAAGTTCGAGCTGAACTATTTACCTCTTCTATCGGTATGTCAAATATTTGATGTTCGAGTTTGAGTTTTAATATATGGTTTCTTAAGACGGTTTGTTGGATGAATAATGCAGGAGGGTTGAGCATGAATGATTTCATAATGGCGGCTAAAATAGATGATATCAAGACTTCTGATCTTTCCCCTAGGAAAAGAGCTTGGGCGTGATCTTCTTTTCATTATTTTGGAACATTTTTGTTTGATAGTATGTAATGTATGTGATGTATTCTAAATTGTGTGTGATCGGTCTACATGTCGAGTTATATAGAAAGCATTGTCATAACCGCATAAGAGATATCACGCAACATGTCTTTGAGATTCATTCATCAATCAAAAGAAGAAAGAACATCAATCATATGGAGCACAATATAAGAAATGAGACATTATTATTAGATTAAGACATTATTATTATCATTTCTTCTTCTAGAACATTCTGGGACTAACAAAAAATTCGAAAAAACACAACTACATTTTTGCATTCTAATAGGCGGTGGTGGTTGGAGGACTAGCCATTTTGGAGCATTGGTGTTTCATCATAGGAGGGAAAAACGGGTTGGATGGAAGATTTGGTAAGCAGTTAGCTTCAGCGTCAAGGAAAGCTTTACAACAAGCAGGACCAACGCCTTCAAATTTGCCGGACATTACGGCTTGTTGAATCTCTTCAAAGCATCCCGGCAAATCCATCACTGTTGACCAACATTTGCTCAAGTCGGGACTTCCTGCCATACCGGGACTTGGTTTGAACGGATTTGGAAACGGGAACATGATTGGGGGAAACTGCGGTAGCTGAGCATTAACGGAGGCTGCGATGCATACAACTACTAGGAGAGAAACAACACTCTTGATCGACATGATGAATATTTGGGGGACTATGCAACAAGAGAAATAGATGACTTGAGTTTTGTTTGATGAGATAAAGTTATTGGCTATGAGATCCAATTTATACTGTAATTAGTTTGGCGAAACGTATTTTTAAAAGTTGCTTTCAAAATCAAATTTGTCGTTTTAATTTTGGAAGAAAATCAAAAATAGTCAAAACGTTTGATGCACATTGAATTTGATGCTGTCATATTTCTCATATGTAAAGAAATAAATCTTTCCTAACAATATGATAGGAAATAATACAAAGATGACAGAAGGGAAGCAGTAACAAATTTTAAGTCTCTTTCGTCTTTATTCATCTTGATATATATCATCTCCTAATTTTTTTTTTGAGATTTTATTTACATTCATAGCAAGAAAAAGAAAAAAATCTTTTCAATTTAGGAATTGTTTTTCTTCCAACTTTTTGGAATCCTCTATATAGTAAAAGATGTGGCAAGCCCATAATTGTTCTCATCATTTTTATTTTTCATTTATTGAATATAATATACTCATTGTCAAACACTATTAATTCCACTATCCTTATCCTTATCCTTATTATTTTTTAAACCAAACATATTTTAATATTAAATACACCATCCAAAAATAATATTTTCGGATTTCTAAATATTTAGCTTATAGAAAGATTTCTTATTTATCAAATAAATTAATTTAATCAAATTTAAATTTACTATTTCCCAAATTACTAAAAACTTAACTTTTAAAATTAAAACATTAAATTATATAGCCCATATTTTTATCCTATAAATTTCATGCAGTATACTATATAGTGTCTATCTATTCAACACAATCATAGTTTTTTCCTATAATTTGATTTAAAAAAAATCATTCTCCTCTATACATAAGAGAGTCTTTAGTGTTTAGGATATAATCCCACAATTTTTCTCAAGTATTTTTTTCTTTAATTCTACTATATATCATTATTACCAAACATTTTTAATTGCAAATACTATTTATCTTATTTTCTTAAAACTAATTTTTAAACACTCATAAAAGATTTTTAATATATAAATTTACCATTTTAATAAAAGTAAATAGTATAAAATTTACGGCAATAATTAGATAAAATTTGTTACCATTTAAATTTGAAGATATGTTTGACCCTATATGAATCTCACATATGTTCTCAAACATTTGGATTTTAGAATAAACTAGAAATGGTTTCATACGTTAAACAACTTTGTATTGGTTCTAGTTTCACTTATTTCCGTTGTCTCATCATATGCAATTGCAAGATTCAATACAAAGGTTACAGAAAGTGAAATCAACGTCATATGAACAAACAAAGATGTCAATGCATCATTTTGCTTTGAGTTCTTGAAATCATCCTCTCAAATTGCAACACTAGATGTCTGGTCTAGCCAAATTGAAATCATCATTTTGTTTTATATGGATTTTTGTTTAAAAACGAAATTAAAAATCGTAAAATTAAACCAAATAATTTATATTTTGCTTTCGATTTATGAATGAAATCAAACAACAGAAAATAGCAAGAAACAATTTTTTATTTTGATTTTCGATTTGACAAAAATTAAAACAATAAAAACTGAAGTCGTGTAAGATCTGACTCCTCCACCAAGATCTGACTCTAAGCACATTGTTTAAAAGCATCAAACCATATAATTTGTATTTAAACCACATATACAACATAATTAATCATATATATAAATCCACACTTTAATACCAAATTATAACTGAAATCATAAATATCATGTATTAATTTTTTTCATTCACTCAATGTCATTTAAACACACAATTATTATAATTTTAATCTTTTATTTTTGAACTACACTTATTTTTACAGGAACAAAAACAAATATAATTCAATTGAAATTAGTATTTTAACACTAACCAAAAAGGAAATAAATTTGACTATGAGATAAGAAGGCGGGCTTAGTTATATAATAGCAAGAAAGAATCTGTATATTTGTTGAATCAAAAATAATCAGTAACGCTTTGAGTGAAGATGATGAATGTTGCAGTGACAGCCACTCCCTCGTCTCTCTTGTACTCTCCTCTGCTTCTTCCTTCTCAAGGTCTCTCCTTTTTCTATCTTACTCTCTCGCTTACTATGAACACTTGGGGGGTTTTAAATGGGTTTAGTTGGTGAATTACAGGGCCAAACCGGCGAATGCAATGGAAAAGAAACGGAAAGGTTTGTTTTTGAAACTTCTCTTTTATCTCCTCCAAGTTTGAATTAGCTGATGAATTCTACAAGGAACTCTTTTTTGGGTTGTAACATGAACAATGAACCATGTAGGGAAAGTGTTTGATGAAATGCTTCAATGAAACTCTTACTTGTTTTGTTTTGAACTTGAATTCAAAAACACACTCTTTGGTGTGTTTTCATTTTGCAGAGACGGTTAGGGACAAAGGTGGCTGTTTCCGGTGTTATCACAGCTGGATTTGAGCTGAAGCCACCTCCATATCCTCTTGTATGTTTTCGTGAACTCGTTATCAATAGAGTTGGAAACGAGTAGATTAAAAAGACCCAGCTTTTAGGTTGAATTTTGGTTGATATATAACCTTATCATTGGATCAGATTTTGTTTATTTGGTTCTAATAGTACGATAGTGATATATATAAGGCTGTGAAGGTTGATGGTTACTCTAATATTCAAGCTATCTGTTTAAAGATGAATGTAGTAATAACAAATAGGATATTTTGTGAATCGTAGTACTTAATAAATCAAAGATATATTGAGATTGCTGCTTTGGAACCATATGCGTGATGTTGCTTACTCTGTGTTGGTCGTTGGGTGTGTTGATATATGGTAGGATGCTCTGGAACCGCATATGAGCCGGGAAACCTTGGATTATCACTGGGGCAAACATCACAAAACTTATGTAGAGAACCTGAACAAGCAAATCTTAGGCACGGATCTAGATGCATTATCCTTGGAAGAAGTTGTGCTTCTTTCATACAACAAAGGCAATATGCTTCCTGCTTTCAACAACGCTGCACAGGTAAATGCCATATTGCTTTCCACCAGTTTTTCTTAAGAAAAATAAAGTTTTCATGTAAAAGGTAGACTGAAAACCCCATAAGTACACTGTATTCGTGTAAGTGGCAATGTCAGTGTTAAAGACCTTCAGGTTATGTAGAAATATTGCCATAGATAGGTAGAGACATTAAAACGTAACAAGAAATCACTTAGTTACTTGCATTGACATGATACATGTAGTTTCTTGTGAACTGTGGATTGGACAAGAAATAACATCCAGGGTAAGTGGGCAAACCACCTGACGATTCATATCTTTAATCAGATTAGGACCATGGTCATAGTGGCAAGTTTTCGTAATGTGAGATGGGTTGATTGAATGTAAATTAAAGATGTATGAGGGGCTTGCAGGCTTGGAACCACGAGTTCTTCTGGGAGTCTATCCAACCTGGAGGTGGAGGAAAGCCAACTGGAGAGCTCCTCAGATTAATAGAAAGAGATTTTGGGTCTTTCGAAGAGTTTTTGGAAAGGTTCAAGTCGGCTGCAGCTTCGAATTTTGGTTCGGGTTGGACATGGCTTGCATGTGAGTGTTTTTATCTTTGTTCCCTTTTCAAATATGCAAAACCCCAAATTACTTACATACTTAAGCTTCTGGATCATTGATGCAGATAAGGCGAATAGACTTGACGTTGCAAATGCCGTTAATCCTCTCCCAAAGGAGGAAGACAAGAAACTTGTTATAGTGAAGACGCCCAATGCAGTAAATCCGCTCGTATGGGATTATTCTGTAAGTGACTTAACTTTCAATATCTAGAAAATCTTTGTTGCTGGCTACTAAGGATATTTATTTCCTCACACATTTGGTCTGTCCTTTATATGAAGCCACTTCTCACCATTGATACCTGGGAGGTATAATATATGCTACTCATCTCTCTCTATCTGAATTTCACCTAAAGCGATTGGTTTCTTGATTGCTGATTTAGTTTTCTTTTTCCCTCTTTGTGCCACACAGCACGCTTACTATCTGGATTTTGAGGTAATGCCCGAATAAAGTTTCACGAAATTTGAAAGCAATGGTCTCATGCTTGTTGTGTTTTATGCAGAACCGAAGAGCTGAATACATAAATACATTCATGGAAAAGCTTGTGTCATGGGAAACTGTAAGCACAAGGTTGGAATCCGCAATTGCTCGAGCAGTGCAAAGAGAACAAGAAGGAACAGAGACAGAAGATGAAGAGAATCCAGATGATGAAGTACCAGAGGTCTATTTAGATAGTGACATCGATGTATCTGAGGTTGACTAAAACTTGTGAAGCAATAACATTAGCATCTTAAATGTTAATTACACAGAGCAAATTTTTTTGCATTCTTAAGCCCCAAAACATTAAAAAAATCACTAACTTAAACAAAAACAAAAAGCTTTGTTACAAATTTACAAATTGATTCCTGGCCACCAGGGAATTAACATGCGGATTTGCTCTGCCGCCTCAGACCACCAGTTCCAGGGGGCCCTTAAGTGGAGGCTCAAAAATCCCTGGTCGCGGGCTTCGGCCCAGTGGACTAGTCAGATCACTGTGTGGTCTGGACACTGAGTTATCAAAAAAAAAAATTTACATTCCTCCTGTTTGGGGTCTAATGATGAGTTACTGCGAGGAGACCTTTGATTGGATAAACCCAAATATCTTTCTTCAGATGGTGAATGTCTGTAAACCCTTTGTAAACCATATGGTAACTGTTGTTGTCCATGAATTGGAGGAGAGTACTGTAGTGGATGTCTCTGTCCGTGACCTGGAGAGTATGAATTTGGGGCCAGATGTTCATATGCATATACACTTCTTCCTAACCCACCAGGTGGAAGTGGAACCATATATTCAGGGGATCTTCTGAGACTTGAGCGATGAAGAAAAGATGATGACGGCCCGAGGTAACTACTCACAAGAGCTGATATTTCATCTTGCTCATCGTCTCGTTGACATACCACTTCTTAGAGTTAGCATTCCTTAAGCTTAATTAGTATGATAGTATCCAACAGATAAGTCATATGATTTTATCTTGTAATATTGGAAACCACAAGCCAATAGCATGTCGTTTGATTCTGACAAACAAAATTTTTGTACCTAAAGCTATGGTTGAGAGTTCTAAGTTCTTTCCAGATTATTTCCAAGCTACGATTTGGCTCAATCAGTCATTCCACTCTAATATTCCATGTGCTCTCCTAGTTTATACCATGGTACATACAATTCTACTCTCAAGCTTATCGAAAAACAAAGATGGAACTTGATGCTGATCGATTCTATCAACAAAAGAACCACCTTTGCAATGAAATTTGATGGACGTCGATCGGTTGATCGGTTAAGAAAAGTTCAAAAACATAGACAGGAACAATTATGGATCGTGGAGAACAACTATTTGTTTGTATTCTAAAAAAACTCTTTTGATAAAGATATTTTATTCGTTTCTTTGATTCAATGAACTTGAGCTACTAAGTTCTCAAATGAAAATTAGAAGAGTTGAATGTTGGTGGCATTGATAAATTGATTAAAATGTAAAAATTAAAATACCAAAAGAAGGGAAAACACAAAACATAGAGTCATAATTAAAAAGGAAAATTAAGCTAAAATAGTATGGAGTAAATGAATTAAGTTTATACATTAAGTATACCTAAGTAGTAATATTAAAGACCAACATTTCACATTCTTGGTTTCTTCTCAAAAAATTTCTTTAGCTATACTGTCTTTAAACTTATAGAAGAGCTTCCGAGAGAAATCAAAATTCAACAATGGAGGTAATGCACCTTTCGGTTTTCATTCTTCTTTTGATAGCATCTTCCCTTCCTACCATCGACATGATCCACTTCCCGTCTTGAATCACCTCTCGATTCTACGGAGGTAACGAATTTTGTGTTTTCTCTAACAATTGAAATTAAAATCATATATTCTTTTATTATCTATAAATTTATCAACATTTTCTTATGATGATATATCATTTCCCTCTCTGATAATCCCACTTTTATGTATGTTTCACATACATGGTTGAAACACAATTTTTTTATTTTTTCGAATATGTGTTTCCCTAAAATGTTGTCGTTTTTAGTAAACACTATTTTCTCGTTTTCCAAAAACAATTTTCATTCACACCAGAAAAAATATATTTTGATAAATATCAAACTTATGAATAATATACTGTTCAAACCTATATTTTAGGTTCCTTTATATATAATGTCATTAATAATGTTATAATATTTTGCATTAAATTTATATAAAGCACACAATGAAAATATTTTCTAATTAACTGTTTGTTTTCTCTGTGATTCAGACGCTCAAAAATAAAGACGACATTGTTGTTGCTAAAGACGAGACATGCAACTACAAAATGGTAACAGAATCGATTGTTACAGAGAGAACTCTCCTATTCTATATTTATATAGATTTTACTTATATTTTGTTCATTTTTTGCTTAATTTTTGCCTATTTTTGATCAATTACCACCTTGTTCTAAATCATTTCTGGCACACTACAAACGACGTGGTAATGGGCTTTATTCTCAAGCACATGTTTCTTAATTATCTTAAACGACATCATTAGCTACAGAGGAATTAGGGTTCGATAACGACGTCGTTTCAAAATCTCCTTAAAATTCTAAAAAGACCAAAAAATTGGCCTTCTTGTTTCCAATTCCGGCACCGGAAACACCGCTCAAACAGAAGCCTCCGGCGAGCTTCTCCCTCCTAAACAAAAAAAACTCTCTCTGGTATGCTGTCTCTTCTTCTCTTTCGATTGTTCCACTTGGTAATCTTATTAGTGGTCTTGTGCCAAAGTGTGATTTGAATAGAGCCATTTTAACGAACTCTTGAACTTGTAATTATTATCAGCTTTAGTGTTTGTTCCTCAATGGCAATATGTAAATCCTATAGTTGTTCTTGCCTCTCTCTGTAGTTATCTAAAGTTGTGTCCTTTTTCTTCCATAAATCTCAGTGCTACCTATAATGAACCGCTTCTCTCGTGCTCGTTCATACATTTCCTTGGTGCTGTTTAGGAAGTCCAGCTATGTCACTTCCCACATTCCATGGAATCAGTGCTTCTATACATCTTTAAAATCTAGTTTAAAGCCTGCAAGTGTGAGTGTATCTAGTGTTCATTGCTATTCCTCAAGATCAAAGACTGCTAAATCAAAGATGTCAAAAAGCTCTGTTTCTGTTTCGGATTCGGATAAAGAGAAAGACGCCTTTTTTGTTGTTCGAAAGGGTGACATTGTTGGAATTTATAAGGATTTGATCGATTGTCAAGCTCAAGTTGGATCTTCGGTGAATTCATCTTAACCTTAACACAATCTCTTGCTAATATAAATACTTTTCTTAGATGGGATAATAATAACAGAAGTTTTCAATGGCAGGTTTATGATCCTCCAGTTAGCGTTTATAAGGGATACTCGTTGCTCAAAGACACCGAGGAGTGTCTTTCTACTGTTGGTTTGAAGAAACCACTCTATGTTTTTAGAGCTTTAGACTTAAAAGAAGATATGTTTGGAGCTCTTACACCTTGTCTCTTCCAGGTGAGATGATATTGTGATGAAGTTTAATGATTATGAGAAAAAAGATTAAGCTCATTGCTTATGTATTCATTTTTTTCCAGGATCAACTTCCTTCAGCTTCCATGTCAGTTGAAAAGCTTGCTGAGCTAGAGCCATCTGCTGATACCTCATATGTGAGTGTTGTGATATGTTTGTATATACCTTATTTCATAGTTCCAGTGAATTGGATGGATGCAGAATGTTTTGCTTAAGTTGATCTGTTTCTTCTTCTCCTCTTGTGGTAGGAAACTTGCATTATTGAGTTTGACGGTGCATCAAAAGGAAATCCCGGTCTCTCTGGCGCTGCAGCTGTACTGAAAACTGAGGACGGAAGCTTGGTATGAATCCTTTTTGAACCATGGTTGTTAATTGGAGAATGCAGTTTTCTGTATCTTAATATATCAATTTTCTCAAAAACAGATTTTTAAAATGCGTCAAGGTTTAGGAATTGCCACAAATAATGCAGCTGAATATCATGGATTAATCCTAGGATTGAAGCATGCTATCGAGAAAGGTTACACGAAAATTAAAGTGAAAACTGACTCCAAGCTAGTTTGTATGCAGGTTGGTCTATCTTTGTGCAATAAGGTGATTTAATGAATCATATATGCTTCTCCCTTCTCACATTCTCAATTTTTTCTGAAACAATAGATGAAAGGTCAATGGAAGGTAAACCACGAGGTACTCTCGAAGCTCCACAAGGAAGCAAAACAACTTAGCGACAAATGTCTCTCTTTTGAGATCAGTCATGTACTTAGGGTATGTTTCTACGTGCATCTCTTTCTCTCTGGAAATGAATGATACTGTATAGTTCTCCTTTTGTGCTTGAGAGCAAGAGTTCCGACAAGGCTTTTTTCGTTCTAATGCGAGTTTCTGCCATTGTGGGCATTTTTCTTTATAGAGTTTAAACTCTGATGCGGATGAACAGGCAAACATGGCTGCTCGTCTTTCTGGTTAGACATCCTAGTCTCTGTTTTCTCTGTATTTGACATTGTGAGTATCAAATTTTACAGAAAGCTAACCAAATCTATGATGCATTATTTACAGAAGGAGAAGTTGAAGTGGCTTAAAGGATATTATCGGTGAACTAGATTTGGTCTTTTTTGTTGTTGTCCAGGCTACATCCAAATCTGAATAGCTTTATCTAACAGTGTGAGTGGTGTCTCTAAAGAGAACAACCACTATGTAAATATGACTCTTGGTGGTTTTTCTGTTGTAATAGTTGCTTACACCTATGTAGAAATGGAATGGTCCCAACTTTTTTCTTTATAAAGGATTTAAGACGAAACTAAACAAAGAGTATAGAGAAATTGTAAAGGAGATTCTTCAAGCAAAAAATCTCAGATAAATCAAGATCTTCAATTTCATGTTACAGTCATGTACGATCGAGTAGTACTGATTCAGATCATTCAACTCTTCTTCATGACTCGATTCAGAGAATGAAAGGATAGTTTTAATTCGAGGAATAACAAATACTTAATACAATTACCTCACGGACTAATCACTATGTATCTTTATATATACAAGTTTGCAACAAGCAATTGAGATTTAAGTATAAGACGAGTGAGTATAATCAAAGAATCTTTATATACAATCCTCCAATGGTGAAACTATGCGATCGATGTTTTGTCTGTAACTCGTATAGTGGAAGAATCTGGTTTGGTCCGAACCGATGGGTTTCCGGTATCATCAAGAACTACAAAAGCCGTATCACCAGGCTTGAAGCTCCCGGCAAGAAAGGCTTCACTGAGTGGATCTTCAACAATCTCTGTGACAGTTCTCCGGAGTGGTCGTGCACCGTAAGCTGGATCATAGCCTTGTTTGCATATGAGCTCCTTGACGGGTTCAGACACCTCTAAACCAACTCCGAGTGCCACGAGCCTCGACTTCAAGTCTTGTAGCATCAGGTTCAAGATCTCCATCATCTGTAAAATCAGGGTTGAAAGTTTTGCATTAAGCCAACAAATCATCAACCACCTTTAATGTCTCTGTTTTGGTTCGGCATAAAGCTATTGTTATTGTTTGGTTCAGTTTTTATGCCAACCCCTACTTTTCAAAGGTTAAAAGTGGAGAAAATGACTAACCTGAGCCTTCTCTAGCTGTCGGAAAATGACGATTTCGTCTATTCGGTTCAACAACTCTGGACGGAAATAGTTCTTGAGTTCTTCGACTACCAAAGCTTTCATTCCGGTATAAGATGCTGCCTCTTCATCATCATCGAGGATAAACCCTATTGAACCATGTCTTCCCTTTGCAATGGCCAATGATCCGACATTAGAGGTCATTATGATCAATGCGTTCTTAAAAGATACTCTCCTTCCCTGTAAACAAAGATTGAAGAAGCAAGCAAACATATCAATTATATGCACAGACGAGTTTCAACTCTATAGGTCTCTTGAAGAAGCAGTAAATGTTTTTAAGTGAATACAGGACATCGAACCTGTGAATCAGTTAGATGGCCATCTTCGAACAGCTGGAGAAGAATATTGAAGATATCCGGATGTGCTTTCTCTATTTCATCGAACAAAACCACTGTAAAAGGACGTCTCCTGATAGCTTCTGTAAGCATTCCACCTTCTTCAAAGCCAACATAACCAGGAGGAGAGCCTATCAGCTTGCTCACAGTATGACGCTCCATGTATTCACTCATGTCCAATCTCAGCATGGATTCTTCCTGCAATAACCAATGAAAAACGGGGGATGAAGGAATCGGTTCAATGACCACAATCATTTATCAGCACTATATTGTTAATGAAGCTGTACCGAGCCAAAATAATTTGCTGCCAGAGCTTTTGTAAGCTCCGTTTTTCCAACCCCTGTTGGTCCACAGAAAAGCATAGCAGCAATTGGACGGTCGGGATCTTTTAAGCCAACCCGGGACCTCTTCACAGCTCTAGATATGGCAGCTACCGCCTCATCTTGACCAACAACTCTGCCTCTAAGCTGATCTTCTAGACTCATAAGAAGCATTCTTTCATCTGCAGTGATCTGCTGAACTGGAATTCCAGACCAAACCGATGCAACGGCTGCAATATCATCAGGTCCCACCAGTATAGGCCTGAAAGCACAATCAAATTAAAGTTATGGAGGTTCCTTCATGTTGTTCTTAGAACTTTTTTGAAAGTTTCCCCTTAAAGACCTAAATATGTAAAAGAAGGAAGTCATACTCATCGTCGCCTGCTGCAGGTGGCAAAGAAGACTCTTCAACTAGTTCACCAGACTCATCTGAAATGGCATCACCGTCATCCTGCTTTTGCCTGCTTGAGAGAACCTATGTACAGAACAATTATTGAAACTGTTAATAGGTAAAAATGATCAACATGCAAGAACACTGCAGGACTAATGTCTAGTTTCTTTACCACTTCGTGCATGGCCTGAACTGTTTTGATCTCTTGCCAGTAATCATTAGGTGGCTTCGATAGGATACAGATTGCATCCTCCTTTTTCTTCCTAAAAGCTTCAATACGAGCTCTGCTTCCTGCCTCGTCAATGAGATCAATAGCTTTATCTGGAAGAAATCTATCAGCGATATATCGTGATGAAAGGTACACTGCAGCATCTATGGCTTCCATAGTATATTTGCAATTGTGATGGGCTTCATATTTTTCACGAAGGCCCAACAAAATCTTCACCGCATCTTCCTAAAATGTCGTTGAGATGAATATACTAGATAAGAAAACAGGTGTCGGTTGGTTAATAAGATAGAAAACACTGGTTTGAAAAGAAACCTCGCTTGGCTCGTTAATCAACACTGGCTGAAATCTCCTTGCAAGGGCTTTGTCCTTCTCAAACTGACTCCTAAATTCGTCAAGGGTTGTGGATGCAATGCACTGCAAATGGTTGATTAGTAGAGCAAGCTTTAGCACCATAAACCAAAGTTGTACTCTTTCTCATGCACAAGTAAAAGCAGCAAAACATCGATTCATTCAGCATTCATACCTGAAGTTCACCCCTTCCAAGTGATGGTTTCAAGAGGTTAGCAATGTCAAGCCCAGACCCTTTGTTCCCTCTTCCAACTGTGCCAGACCCAATAAGTGTATGCACTTCATCTATGAAGAGAATGACCTTACCTATGAGAGAACAAAAAGAAAAAACACTGTTAGGAATGTGCCATACTAATTTTAGAAGTCTTTGACGTATTAAGATTTCAGATCACTAACCTGATTTTTTAACCTCGCTTATCAAAGCAGTGACTCGAGCCTCCAGCTCTCCCCTTTCTTTTGCACCGGCCATTAGCAATCCTATATCCAGGGACATGATGCGTTTCGTCTACATACATAAACAAATAAAACTGGTCACTGTACATGGCGGACAAACTTCAGATAAAAAGTTTCATATGATCAGATGCAGGTGCACACCAAGAGAAATCCAGGAGCACTGGCTTCTGCAATACTAATCGCTAGTCCTTCAGCAATGGCAGTCTTCCCAACACCAGCTTCACCAAGAAGAATTGGGTTGTTTTTAGTTCTGCGGCAAAGTATCTGGATAACTCTTTGAACCTCTTTTTCCCGACCAATAACAGGATCAATAAGACCCTCACTAGCACGTGCTGTCAGATCCACACAGAACTGTTCCAGTACATTTTTCGCTGATAAACACAAATTTGGTTAAAGTTTTATCAGTATCTCTCTTCTCAAACTCAACAGTACGAATAAGAGAACATAGTATCTATAAAAAACATTACCTTTTTTTCCACCAGGTCCAGAACCAGCAATTCGACCACTAGGAGGAGACTCGAAGCTCCCTTTAGATGAAGAAGATGGCTCTCTTCCATCTTTAGCAATCTCTCCTTTAAGTCTTGTAAGTGCTGCAGCTGTGAGCAAATTCATATTTGCTCCCAATCTATATATCATTCACACAAACAAATTTCAAGATCAAAAGACAAAATCATACAAAGAAAATATTCATCAAATTACAAATATTAGATGAGTCAATTATCTATGGAACTGCAACAATTCGAGGTGAGCTATACCTCTTGAGAACTCTGCCGGCGCTACCATCATCAACGGTGAAGAGTCCAACGGCTATATGCTCCGGTGCGATATATTGACAATCCATAGTCCTAGAGTACTCAACCGCAGCTTCAAAGACTCGTTTCGTGCTGATAGAGAAAGGCATGTCCGTCGATTTTGAATACGAAGTAGAAGAAGCTTCCTCCTGTTTCGAATCGGAATTAGCTTCGTCCCAAATACTCCAAACAGCTTCACGAGCCTTGTCGATGGTGATACCGGATCCAAGGAAGCCTTGAGGATCACGATCCTCAGCGATCAAACCTAAGAGAAGATGCTGCGTGTAAACCATATCTTTTCCCAACGATTTAGCTTCCTTCTGAGAGAAGATTATAGCTCTGATCGCTCGTTCGGTGAACCGTTCGAAAACCGCTGAAATCGGAGTGAATTTCTTCCGTTTTCTTTGAGGAAATCGTCTTAAGTTCGTCGGAGTTGTGGAGAAGCGGTGGATCGTGCGGTTAGAAAGGGAGATTCCGAGATATGAAGAAGCGAATGAAGAAAGTGAAGAAGCGGCGATGGAGGTGACATGTGAAGAAGAAGAAGAAGCAGAGAGGAGTCGGTGGGAGTGAAGCGTTAGAGGTGAGGAAGTAGATAACACCTCCATGATCGAATTCGTCGTCGGTGAGATTTATTTTTTCTCCGGTGAGATTTTTTTTCCGGTTTGTGACAAAATGATGGAAAGAAAAAAAAAAGGAAGTAAAGGAGAAGAAGCAAAAGGAAGGGATGGAGTAAGATGACACGTCAAGGCAACGTTATTTTTTTGTTTTTGTTTATTCGGTTATTGTTGGGCTCATTTATATACACAGTGTACTTTGATTCTGGCTTCTTATGGGACTGTTTGGGTACAGGTTTAGCCACGTTTGCGTTTTGAACTTTTGATAAGATTCTTTTCACTGTTGTCTTTTGTTTACTTGTTATAGACGTAGTCATGTTTTTTTCTTTTTATTCTCGTTTTCGAATGAACACGTTCCAAAGATTGCAATTAAGTACAAATTCAAGTTGACACAAAACTTGGAGGTTTGTCGGCAATTGCACTCTACAACATTAGCTTTTAGGAGAACTAATCATGTATAGTCATCTTTGAGTTGATCAAGATCAAAGATTAACTTTTGTTGTAGCACATTTATATGGTTGTAGAGGATCGGTATGGAATTGGACTTTATAGTTCAAATGTGGTAACAAACGTTGAAAACGCAAAAGTAGGCAAATAAATTAAAAACCAAACGCAACACATGCGTGTTACAGAAGAAGAGCTCAAGTTGCACACACACAAACAAATAAAACGGTCCCAATCCAAAAATACAGAATAGAGAAAATGAAATTGGTTGCCAAATTAAAACTTAAGAGCCTAATGGTGACAATTTAGTGTTCCTAATTGTCTCCCCTTCAACTTTTCGTTGGAAAATTCTTTCCATGTGAAGAAAAATAGAAAGACATACAAAAATATAGTCAACTTATTGGTTACCCAAATCGTCCTCATGCATGTGAATTCACGAGCTTTTTAACGTACAATGGGAAGAATACGTGTGTACTTTTCTATTAATCTTGTCTTAATTTACTAATTTTATTTACGCCAAAAAAAAAAAAGTACACACGTATTCTTCACATTGTGTTACTTCTTAAAAAAAAAATTGATTTTTATTTATTTAAGACAAGATAATAGAAAAGTAACACAATGTTTTGCTACTTTAAATATTTTATTTTGTTGGTATCTCATACAATTTTCATAGATATAGATAGGCCCAAACATTTTCATAGATATAGGCCCAAACATTTTCTATATATGTATTCATATTCGTCAAAATTATCTCGTAACCATAATTTAAAACTGTTTTCATTATGAAAATCTGAAAACCTACACCAATTTACATTTGTTAATAATATACAAACAATATTCCAAGATAAATTTAAATTCTAACTGCCGTAATGTTTGTGGAGTTTTAAGAACATAGTTGTCTATGTACATCTTTGATAAAATTTGTTATATATATGTAGTACATCAAATATCTTTAATAGTTACACTTTTGTCATGTTTTTATATATTTAACCTAAGAATTACTTTCTTTTTTTTGGACAAACATAAGAATTACTATAACATTTATTATGTCGTACGAAATTCATTTTATAACATTGTTGTATTCATGAAATATATGTTTGAAGTTTTCGCTGCTAAAGATTCACAGCTATCCCCGCTCTTTGATTATTGTCATACTATGTGCATGATCAAACTTTATATGGAAGGATCATCCATGTTCTATAGACTATTTCTTTTTAAATGCAATTTGTACTTTGTTTTAATCAAATACAATTTGTTTTCGTAATTCTTTAGACTTCCAATTAATAATTTTTTAAAATAAGTTTCCAACATTCGCTATGGACTTGTTAAAAAACAGTGGACTATTGTTCTAATTCTTAAATAAACAACTAGTGAAAAAAACTCAACTTTGTTATGTATAATATTTGTTTTTTTCTCAATGTATTGCATTACAAATGCACGTTACAACCTCAATTAGTTGTTATTTGTTAAATATTTTGCATCATAGATGACAAAGTTGGTGGGCCAAGTCCGACCACGTCTCTCTTCTTTATTCAAATTCTTTTACTCGTCTCTTCTCTTCACTATTTATACGAATCCATTTTCTCATTCTCCTATCAAAAATTACTTGAGAGATCGTTTACTTTCAGAGAGAAGAATAACATCAAATATTTTCCCGGAAAAATTCTCTCATTTTCTCGGGAAAAATGTTGTCTCTGCGTTTACAAAATTTTCCTCTAAAAAAGTAGTGAGAGATTCCATAAGACCATAACCAGTAGACAACAAATTCTTCATCATTTTGTGTCTCTTGTTTGAGATCCCGGTGAAATTTAGCGGCGACGAGAAAATTTTCAGGTAGAGTGTGTTAAAAAATGTCTAGAGTGAGTTTTGAAGTGTCAGGAGGCTATCACTCTGATGCAGAAGCCGGAAACAGCGGACCAATGAGCGGTGGTCAATTACCACCGATCTATAAAAAACCGGGGAACTCCAGATTCACTGCTGAGAACAGTCAGAGAACACGTACGGCACCATACGTGGACCTCACGGTAGATGTACAAGACGATACAGTCTCTGTACATAGCTTGAAAATGGAAGGTGGATCTAGCGTTGAAGAGAGTCCGGAGCTTACTTTGCTGAAACGAAACCGTCTTGAGAAGAAAACAACGGTGGTGAAACGTTTGGCGTCTGTTTCTCACGAGCTTAAGCGTTTGACATCTGTTTCTGGTGGTATTGGTGGAAGAAAGCCGCCTCGACCGGCTAAGTTAGACCGGACTAAATCCGCCGCGAGTCAAGCGTTGAAGGGACTTAAGTTCATTAGTAAAACCGACGGTGGCGCCGGTTGGTCTGCCGTGGAGAAGCGGTTTAATCAGATTACCGCGACTACCGGTGGACTACTTCTTCGGACAAAGTTCGGTGAATGCATAGGTAAAGACTAATGTTATAATCTTGAAAAGTGATTAGAATGTTTTTTTTTTGTACTGATTGAATGAAAATTTGGTATTGTAGGAATGACTTCAAAGGATTTTGCTTTGGAACTGTTTGATGCATTGGCTAGAAGAAGGAATATAACAGGGGAAGTGATTGATGGAGATCAACTAAAGGAGTTTTGGGAACAAATTAATGATCAAAGTTTTGATTCTCGGCTTAAGACATTCTTTGACATGTATGGTTTTCGGTTACTGATTTTTGTTTCTTTTACTTTTTCTTTCTCTAGAATGTGAATCTGAAAGTGATGATAATGCAGGGTGGATAAAGATGCTGATGGTAGACTTACAGAAGACGAAGTTAGAGAGGTAAGAAATACAGAGTGTTATAAGTTATATCTGCTCTGTTTCAGTGTTAACTCTGTTTTGGTCTTGTTGTTGTGTGTTTACAGATTATCAGTCTTAGTGCTTCTGCGAATAATCTATCTACAATACAGAAGAGAGCTGATGAATATGCAGCATTGATCATGGAAGAGTTGGATCCAGACAATATAGGATACATCATGGTAAGTAATTATCAGCTGTCTTGACGATTTGCCATATTATGTTTGAGACTTGAAGCATTTGTGGTGAATCTTGAAACAGTTGGAGAGTCTTGAGACTCTGCTTTTGCAAGCGGCAACACAGTCTGTGATAACAAGTACTGGGGAGAGAAAGAATCTGAGTCATATGATGAGTCAGAGGCTTAAGCCTACGTTTAACCGCAACCCGTTGAAGCGATGGTACCGTGGTCTTAGATTCTTCTTGTTAGACAACTGGCAAAGATGTTGGGTTATAGTGCTATGGTTCATAGTTATGGCTATACTCTTCACCTACAAATATATCCAATACAGGCGTAGCCCTGTGTATCCAGTGATGGGTGATTGTGTGTGCATGGCTAAAGGTGCTGCAGAAACAGTGAAGCTGAACATGGCTTTGATTCTCTTACCTGTTTGTAGAAACACCATCACATGGCTTAGAAATAAGACCAGGTTGGGTCGTGTTGTCCCATTTGATGACAATCTCAACTTCCACAAGGTAAACAAACAGACATATTCTAAAACCTTCTCTGTTTTAGGAATTTCTTATAATATACTGATGCTTACAAAATTAGGTTATAGCGGTGGGGATTATAGTTGGAGTAACGATGCACGCCGGGGCACATTTAGCGTGTGATTTCCCGCGGTTACTACATGCAACTCCAGAGGCATATAGGCCTTTAAGACAGTTTTTTGGGGATGAGCAACCAAAGAGCTACTGGCATTTTGTAAACTCGGTAGAAGGTATAACCGGACTTGTGATGGTTTTGTTAATGGCGATTGCATTCACACTAGCCACGCCTTGGTTCAGAAGAGGGAAGCTAAACTATCTTCCAGGACCATTAAAGAAACTAGCTAGCTTCAATGCCTTCTGGTACACTCATCATTTGTTTGTCATAGTCTACATTCTTCTTGTTGCTCATGGATACTACTTGTATCTCACCAGAGACTGGCACAATAAAACGGTACATTAAATTTAGCTCCTTTGGATCACAAGGTACATATATAAGCTAGTTCGATCATAATCATTTGGTCATAAAAATTGTTGCAGACTTGGATGTATTTGGTGGTACCAGTGGTTCTATACGCGTGTGAAAGGTTGATAAGAGCATTCAGGTCGAGCATCAAGGCGGTGACTATTAGGAAAGTAGCAGTTTATCCAGGAAACGTGCTGGCAATTCACTTGTCAAGGCCTCAAAACTTCAAATACAAGAGTGGTCAATACATGTTTGTTAACTGTGCTGCTGTTTCTCCATTTGAATGGTATGAACCAAACCGCTAACTTCACATAGTGCATCATCCGAACATACATCTAATAAGTGTTCATCATGATGCAATGCAGGCATCCATTTTCAATCACATCTGCACCACAAGATGATTACCTAAGTGTTCACATTAGAGTTCTTGGGGATTGGACACGAGCTCTCAAAGGAGTCTTCTCTGAGGTTATTACTATAATGTCTCTATTTAACCGATCTGTGTTGAATTTAAAGAGTTTGATATGAATGTTTTTGCTTAATGTGTTGTTTCAGGTGTGTAAGCCACCACCGGCAGGAGTTAGTGGTCTGCTTAGAGCCGACATGTTGCATGGTGCAAATAATCCCGAGTAAGTAAAAATCCTAACCACTCTATCTTGAAAAATGTAATCCATGCGTCGTTATCTTTCATCTACACGTAAATGACTAAATCATGCTAAGTGGTTCTAGAAGGTTTTTGAGAGGATGCATCATGACTCGTGAATCGTGATATCCACTTAGGAAAAGCATTGTTGAGTATATAAGGGTAACAAATTCAAACAATGTACCTAATTCATTATAATAAAGCGGTGTGGGAGACCACAACTAAAACAAACTATGTACCTAACCAAAATATCACTATTCTATTTAGGTGATTGAGACGCATTATTTGGTTATATCATGCAAGCACGATGTTTTTTAGCTTCTCCATGTGACCGCGTAAATCTTTGGGTTGCAATATCTTATTTCTCAACCTTTTCCTTGAAAAACCTTTGCAAGGTGATCGGATAATTAATTAGGCTAGGTCAACATTCTACGTTTTTAAAAAATATTTTGCATCACGTCAATTCATATTTTATTGTCGATTTACTTTATAAAGTTCCTTTTTCTAAATAAAAATAAAATAAAGAGATGCTGACTTTTTAAATGGTCTTCGTAGTTTCCTATCTTATAGCTTGGGTTATATGGGCACATCACATGTAGATATAATATAGATCCAGCTCATCTAGGTGTACGAATATACTTGCAAGTGTTCACATGCCAAATTAATATGTTTCGTTAGGCATATGATTTTTCAATTCATTTACTTCTACTTAATCTTGGTTTTGATTGTTCACATGCCAAAATAATTTGTTTTGGATAAGCATATGATTATTCTATTCATTTATCCAATTTGAAACTGTTTTTGGTTTTATAGGTTTTATCTTTGGGTGCCATTAATAGTGTTAACTATCTAGCTAGCAATACAAAATGTAATCATTACTTATAGTTTGTACGTACCTAATATCTTATTTGGAGTCGCAAGAGATACTTAATTAACATGGCAATAACTAGAAAGATGGTATGTGTATATACGTAATTAAGAAATAGTCTTACATTATTTGATCCAACTAACGCTGCAAGATGTATCAGATTTTAAAAGATGTTAGTTAATAGTTAATATGACGAGTTATGTTTAGAACTTTTACTTATACCAAAATAGATGTTTAAATTTTTACTTAATATTTGGCTACAACCAAGATATTTTGTTATCTGAACAATTCCATCTACGTTTAGTCTCTTTCTTTTGCTTTGGCTAATGGCAATGACACTGATTCCACAGCTTCCCGAAAGTCTTGATTGATGGTCCATATGGTGCACCAGCACAAGACTACAAGAAGTACGAGGTGGTTCTACTAGTTGGTCTCGGGATTGGAGCCACACCAATGATCAGTATCGTCAAAGACATTGTTAATAACATCAAGGCCAAGGAACAAGCCCAACTAAACCGAATGGAGAATGGAACAAGCGAACCACAACGAAGTAAGAAAGAGAGTTTCAGGACCCGTAGAGCTTACTTCTATTGGGTTACGCGTGAGCAAGGCTCTTTCGATTGGTTCAAGAACATAATGAACGAAGTCGCGGAACGAGATGCCAACCGCGTCATCGAAATGCATAACTATTGTACAAGTGTCTATGAAGAAGGTGACGCTCGTTCCGCACTTATACATATGCTTCAATCACTAAACCATGCAAAGAACGGCGTCGACATTGTCTCTGGAACAAGAGTTATGTCCCATTTCGCTAAACCTAATTGGAGAAATGTTTACAAGCGTATAGCTATGGATCATCCTAACACCAAAGTTGGTAAGCTCACATCTCTCTTCTCTACTATGTTCGCGGTTATATAGAAATGAAAAGTGATTGGATTAAAGAATCTTGATTTTGTATGTGCAGGAGTGTTTTACTGTGGAGCACCAGCATTGACAAAGGAGCTAAGGCATCTAGCTTTAGATTTCACCCACAAAACAAGCACCAGATTCTCCTTCCACAAAGAGAATTTCTAAAGGACACACAGAGTTAAAAGGCCTAAACAAAAAAAATAAAAGAAAGAAGCATGAGTTATTATGTTTTTCGTAATTTTACTTCCCTTACTATTTTTTAAAACATTAATATTTGTATACATATATATATATATATATATACTCTCTTGACTGTAGATTTCTTTGTATGCTTTTTTTTATTGTATGATTAATTTGTTTTTTCTTTTGAGAAAAACGGTGCAAAAAGTAGCAAAGGTTGTAGGAGTGTTGGCTTAAGCTCAAAGACCTAATAAAAATTTTTGTTTTGTTATTTGTCATCTCTCACAGTCTCGAAATTTTAGAGTATCTCCATCCATAAAAAACCTAAATATTTTCTCAAACAAAAAACATTAAATTTTTATTTTAATGAAAAAATTAAACCAATTGAAAGAAGAGAAATGTCATAATTGCATGTAAATAGTATCTCATAGTTTCTTAAATGAGAAACTTAAGGGCATCTCCATCAAGGAAAAACCCAAAAAGTTTATCAAACAAAAAAAATATTAGTATTTTATTAAATTTTTATTATATGATTAAATTTTTATTTTCATGAAAAAATTGAACCAATTGAGAGGAGAGAAATATAATGATGGCTTGTAGAGAGTATCTCATAGTTTCTCACTTGAGAAACTTTCTACACTCTCTCTTTTCTTTTTATTATTTTAATTATTTTAATAATGAGAAACTTTGTTGAGATACTCTCAGTGGAAATGATCTTATAGATCTCTTTTACGTATTCAATTTGTACTTTAAATTAATTTGAGAATAGAAATATGTAGAGCTTGAAAACAAAAAAATAACAAAGAAGAACGATTTAGACCTTAAGCATTTTTTTATATTAGATAATATGATGTTCGTAGTCGTAGATGGTTACAGTAGTTTATTTGCATAATGTTATGAATACAATTGTTTTCTTTTAAAAACGTTACGATTTTTCTTTCCAAATTTACCATTAGCAAATTATTCAACGTTCCTTTCAGACTCTCGGCAATGCGGAGACGTCTAAATTATTTCATCTAAAAGTGAAAGAAATTGTCTAAAATTGAAAAAGAAAAAGCGTGAACGGCAGGATTCGAACCTGCGCGGGCAAAGCCCACATGATTTCTAGTCATGCCCGATAACCACTCCGGCACGTCCACTTGCTGATATGACAGCATACATACATTTATTAATACTACACCTTAGTTGAAATTATTTATTTTCCTTCACTCATATGCTCTGTTTTTACTATTGTGGTTCTCGCTCTGTTTATTATGGTGTTTGACCTTCGTATTGTCAAATAAATGATGTTGAGATCGGGGGAATAAACCTCACACATGTTTCAATTGGATCGGAATACAAATGAACTCAGATTCTAGAAAAATCCAAACACATTAAAAGATAAAGCCAAATAAAGATTAAAAACATAAAAGAAGATTTGAAGCAAAACATCATATAGCTTCATTTTCTGTCTCTTGTCTACCTCTCAGACTGTCAGACATACTCAACGTTCAACTTCATAACACCAGCTCTCATTATAAGGGCCGGGTCCATATGCACACAACATTGAACAAGCGTACATAACAGTTGGATAATACACAGCAGTGGCCTTAAATATTTAAAGTTTGGAGAAGCGAGAATCTTATTATAGTATTTATCTCATACAAATGATGTTTAGAAGAATTATGTATGTTAAAAATAACCTACTTTTATAGGTTCTCTTTTTATTATTCTCGTTCTTTTCGTCAATATCAAAATGAAGTGAAGCCACTAAATCAATCAAGTTCTAGACTCTTTTTCATTGCTTCGTAAACCATATATGTAATGCTTGCAGCAGGAACTACCTTTAGAAGGTTCGGTAGTAGCCCTTTGTAGAGTGCTCTGTAACCTTCTTCACTTATTGTTCTCCTGAATACTCCTGACATCGAGGTTCTTGCTCGTTCCGCTTGCATTCTGTGTGACAGTGAGATATATTTCATTTATGCATTTTATGATTGTGTATGGAGTTTGTGTGTTGAGGAAGACAGAGGGAGCAGGTGAAGCATATGGGCTATGGAATTACCTTGTTCTCACAACCTGCAAAGGATAGACACAGGTTGCTCCAAGAGCTCCTGAGATTGTTCCACATCCTAGTTGCACGAGCGGACCTGGTTCTGAAGACCAAACCCAAGCCAAGTTTTATGAGTCCTACATTCAAGCAGTATCAGACAGAATGGGAAACTATAGCAGTTAAGAGATTTACCAGCGTCTTGAAGAATATATGTCCTGGACAAGTCCTTTAATGTCTCATATGCAGCAAGGTCAATACCCGCGTAAGGAATAATCCCAAGAAGAGAAGGGAAAAGACCTTTGTAGAAGGCACGTGGACCCTCATGAACCAATATATCTTTGGTGAGCGTTCCAAGCCTGGGAACAGCAACACCTGCTTGGCTCGTGTAAGTCTGCAACCGAGTTTTCACAAGATCTAAAGGGTATATAGAGGCTTGAGCTACTGCACCAGCCATTCCTCCAGCAAAAAGTCTAACTGTTGTGCCTATATCCGCTTTGTCTTCACCCATGTTTTCACCGATAGCGTTTTTGAAAAGCTCATATGCATAGAACTTGATGGCACTCTCTGGTGCTACCTTCACAATATTCAACCCGTTACCTCGAAAAAAACCTCTAACTCCACCCTGCTTCCATATCAACTTTATGGCTTCTCGGATTCTAGCATCGGTTTTCTGAATTTGCAAAAGAACTTTTAAGCGATCTAGAGGTGCAGTAGCAGTCCTAGAAGCTGCACCAGCTATGCCACCTGTAACAGCACTATTATGTTGTCAGAAAACTTATAACCAAATCTTTTTACGTTGTTCGGAGAAAATAAGCTCCAAATAATTAAGGAAGTCCACCTGCGATGAAATAGTTACTCCTCTTTATATGTTTGCTGATGCCTTCTGGAATTACAGCTTGTTCTCCAATATCTACAAGACATACTCTTTCCCAGTGATGGTATATATTTTCAATGGTAGCTTCGTGAGGGTACAGCAAAAGAAAATCTCTCCATTCTTCAAACATAATGATTCCATCATTGTCCTTGTCAACATGTTCCACAAAACGAGCAAGCTCCTCATCTTTTATCTCAATCCCTGCAAAATAGAAACTGTTGTGGCTTATAGGACGAAAACAGAGCATAAACAAAAGTTGCAATTGACACTATTTCTACACATAGAACTCATATAAAATTTGAACATATGAATGAAAATTAACAAGCCTTATTCTTAAAATCAAAGAACTGAAAGGTATTAACTATGGTACACCAAATGAAACCAATACACATCCATAGGAAGTCTTCATACTTAAACTTCATAGATGTTTTAGATAATTATATACAGTCTCAAAGAACCAAAAAACAACAAACAAATTCGTCTATTATTTATTTAACCACTCAGATTCACAAGAGTCTCATCTTCACTAATGATCATACATATATAGCAAAAAGATTAGCACAATCTTATCAACCTACACTGCAAGTAAACGCCTAACTATCACTCTCATTCTCCACTTTCCAAGATTGCATCCCCAAAGATTGTACAAACTTCAAACTTCTCACCAAGTCACAATCTAAGACATTCCTGCTATAGACTTATAATGATCTAACAACAATATGATCTGCAAGTTTGATTCTTGACCAAAATAAGCTCAGAGCATGTAAATGAAACTATACCAGCTTTAACGAGTGAATCCCAAAGTCCCTCAGGAGAAATACAACCATTATGCTCAACATCAATAGCTTGAAAGATTCTATACAGCTCAAGCTCCTTATCATCCATATATCTACGAAACTCATGATAATCCACACGCCCATCTCTATTCGCATCACAAACCCTAAACAACTCCTTAGCGTATTTATACCCACTTGGGATTTGAAGCGCACATAACCCCTTCTCAATTTGAGCACAATCTAAGTAACCAACATTCTCAGAATCAAAGAAACTGAATAAGCTCCTGATTCGTAAATCTCGCTCTTCTCTTGTCTCACGGAGAGCTAAGAGAACATGATCAATTGAAACGGGTCCGGGTTTCTTAACCGGGTTGCAACAATTTTGTTTCGACGACTTCGTAGCTTCCATTTTCGTTGGTAAACCAACATGAGTCGTCGACATGATGATCAACAACAAATAGGAATAAAAATCAGAATTTGAGATTCTGGGTTTGTGATCATGTCATCCTCTTATTCAGATCTGCAATGAATCTCCAGAAACGGTCACCATTTAAAAACGCGTAACGTAGAGAGAATCTCAAACCCGTTATTCGAGTGAAGAAAGATGAATCTAATCGAATACAGAGATTGAAGAAAGAAAGGATCTAAATTTGAAGAAGAGATTGGGAAATTGTGCTGATGCAGGTGAAGAAGAAGAAGAAGAAGAAGAAGAAGAAGAAGAAGAAGAAGAAGAAGAAGAAGAAGAAGAAGGGGCCAATCTCTCCAATGGTGCGGAGTTGAGATTCTCATGGGATATTCTTCCATTTAAATTTATTATTATATGATTTCATAACTTTTTATTATAATACTTTTTATTTTTACTTAAAAAATCAAAAAACCTTTATTCGTATAACATATTTTATTATTTTCTGAAAGGTCTTTTTTGGTGATTGTTGACACTTGACAGGTCCAAAGAGACTAGATTTTTCTTGACACACCTCCCGGAGCATATGCGTAAATGTGCAATATCTCATGTTTAAAATAAAGGTTTTCTCAATGTGTAGTCAAAAGACTTTGATACGATATTACTTTTCATTTTTAACAAACTCTAAAACTTCACAATGGGTAAGTGTTGTTGTTGATATCGCCTCCTCCATACTTAGAAAGACCAAAAGAGAGCTTTTGATAGCTATTGAGGCACAAAATGATAATTATTTGATAAAAATGTTGGTTATAGCTGTAAAAGGGTAAGAGATCCCTTGGAGAAATAATATATTGGAAGGAAATAAAGTGAAAGAATGTAACTTCTAACAACAAAACCATACATAACTAAGATATGAGTTTGCATATTTCTACAACGAGATAGCTCTATAAACATCATATTCTAGTTATTTCAATTGCTCGATGTATGAGGATGTAAATCATTACTTACAGAAGAATGATTTATAGATTTATACACAAAGTTATCGTTGAAGAAAGAATGATGTAAATAAGTAAAAGAAGATGGTCCTAGAGCATCTTGTCATGGGCAATATGAAAACCCACATCTTCGTCAGGTATGTTGTGTTGTTCGAAGTTACATTTTTTTGCATCCTGATATATTATTTCTATACTAGCTTATGGATGTGTATTAGTTACATATTTAACACCCTCATTTCTGTGTATTTAATTTTCATATGAACTTTAACAAGCTTTTAAAAATGACCAAATTCAATCTTGGTTTGGTGACTGTGACAAATGTAAACCATAATATCTTTTGACAGATATCTTACCATCTTATCTCTTTAAATTTGGACAACATTTTATCCAAAACTAGGCAAAATCTAGTAACACCAAATATTAGCTTGGAAACTTCAACAAACAAGACACAACACTGTAATTATCTCAACGCCATGGACCTTCTTCACGGCCTGGTTCTTTATTAATACAATAGTAAAGTAATGGTTGCTACTACTTGGTATCTATTTTCATATCATAACTTATTTTCACTTTGATACTTTTTGAAAAGAGGAGTTTATGTTTACTGATTCCCTGAAATGGGAGCATCACGGCCTCTCTTGAAATCGTCCCATCCTCTGACCCAGGGCTGTCCAGCCGCTGCACGAGTCTCTGGCGCTGCATGCTTGTTCAGATTCTTCATGACTTTCTCGTGTAACGCCGAGAACACCTTTAACATCACAACAAGGATTGTTTTAATCACTGAAGTAAACAAAAGACGATATACTGTTTAAACGTAGACTCGATTAAGAGATTGTGATTACCGGATTTGAACTCACTGCTTCCGGAGGCTGTTCCTGTTCAGTTAGCCATTTCCAGAGATCAGGGTTTTCCTGCATAGAACAAAAAAAGATTGAATGCAATAATCTAACAAATTCCTGATTACACCTTTTGACGTCACTATGAACATAATAAAGTTTTCACCAACCAAATTACTTGTATGGATCATTTCGAGATTAGATCACATCACAGAAACAACCTCAATCTGGTTAAACAACTCCTCCATACAAGTAATTTGGTAGCTTCAGATTCTACCTAAACATGCAAATATTCATATACATAAAGATAATTTTTACTGATAAGAAGAGACAATGAAACATACCAAATTGAGGACATGAATTAGGGATTTAACACCATTTTCGTCCATGGAATTAACATTCTCCTCAACCCAATTCCCCAAAACAAGATCAAGTTCCAAAAACCCTCTTTGCTTGCTCCTATACAACAATCTATCACCAAAACCCTAACAATCAATCACCAACATTTGAAACAAATCGAATCCAAAATTATAACCATACCTGTTGATCGTTCTTCTCTTATTCTCTTCGTTAGAGAGATCAATATCGAAATTCTGGGCAGACGCAGTGTTCTCACAGAAGAATCTCGCCCCCAAATCAACTCCATTCCTAGAAAAAATATCAATCCCACAATTTTTTTTTCAGGCGTGTTCACGAATACACAGATCACTATTATTACGGTGGAGAGAAAGTTAAAGTACCGGAATATAATAGGATATGACCGGTTAGCGGCGGCAGGAATGATAGAGCTCCGGCCAACCACGGCGGTGGAGCGAATGATCCGGTGAACGTTGATCAGAGCTTTTCGGGTAGCCATTTTTTGTTTTGTTTTCTCTCTCTCTTTTCGGCAGGAAAGTGTTGTTCTGTAATGAAAGTGGGTACTTATGGACCCATTAATGGGCCTATACTTGTCGTGGCCTTCTCTTGATCACATATGATTATAACTAATTTTTATTCTTTTTGGCTTAGATATGTACAACAGTACAAATTGATATGACGAGCCGAAAGTAGACATAAAATCTTGAGGAATAGAGAACTACATATTCTTTTAGATGATTTGATTGTTGATTCAATATTATGCCAGAGTTAAAAACTGTAGTAGGATATTTAGTTTAATTGTTTTTTGTCAATTGTTTTTAGGGTTGACTAATTGCAACTAATAAAATTATATGTATTTTTGGATTTATTCTTAAAACTATGTTTCTAATTGAATCGATCAGTAAATAGACAATATTTTCTATTTATCCAGAATTTAACCAAACTTACTCGATTTTAACTATATTTTAATCTAATATTAATCCCAAAAATATGTGAAAGAAAAAATATCTTATCTTATCTATTCAAAATATATTTATTTACTTTTGATAAAAATAATAAATATAACATAATTTTACCTATAAAAAATAATATACCAAAAATAAATATACCACAATTAAAAAAAGTTTAGTTGATAAAAATAATTAGTATATGGAATTAATAGTGTTTGGCAAAAAAAGATATTAGAATTAAATATATAATAAATAAGAAAAATTAGAATAATTGTGGATATGACACATTGAAACTAATTAATTTCTTCATTATATATATCTAAACCAGAATAAGAACGTTATCTTAGCTGTTATATGAGAGATTGTGAGCCTTGAGCTATATACCGAAAATGTCCCAAATAAATTTTATCAAAATGTGAGAGGATGCAACGTGACATGCATGTGGTCATGTGGATCATAGATTCGTAGTGAGAGTGTGTAACACGAGAGACTCTTAAATAAGATTGTTTTCTCAATTTTAAACCGCCACAAAACCAAATGGTCGAATTATTATTTTTTTTTGTTAAGAAATGGTCGAATTATTAATAGGAACTAAAACAGAATGAACAAAACTTTGGTTCGTATTGAGAGCCCACACCCTAGCTAGGCCCCAGCTAATTTATGTTCCCATAACAGATGCTATAACTAAAAATAGGAATCAGATGAATTTGAAATGAGAGGCCACAAAAAAATTACGCAGAAAGTGGGGGATTGCACCTTTTGACCCACAAAAAGGATGAGAAAATTATGTGAGAGGGAGATGAGAACGACGACGAAGCTCTGTGTTCTTTCTTGCCTCCTCTTATCGTGAAAATAAACATACTTAGGATCGTAGAAGAGAGAAAATAAGAAGAAAGATGGTAGGAAGCAAAGAAAAATCGAAAGAGAAACGAGATAAGAGACTCCAAGAGATCTCCCTCCTTCGTACTATTCCCTATTCTGATCACCAGAGGTATCAATATTCCCATTCTAAATTTTTATGTCTTCATATCTATGAAATTTTGATTATAATAAATGTTTGTATATATCCCTTACTCAGTAGGAAGAATTACATTTAGGTCTAGTCAAAACATATAAACTAGTTTACTTGGTACAAGCTTATCGTCCACGAGATGCAATTATGAAATTCTGTGTTCCATCGATATCTCAAACTGAAAACAATTTTGTTGGACGTTTAAATAAGTTTTTGGTTTCTTATATATGAGATTCATTCGATCTTTTTTTTTTGTTGTCTTGCTGATAACTAAGTGTCATATTGGTTTTTATTTCTTGAATGGGGGATTGTTTAGGTGGTGGACCTCTGAAACCGTGGCGGTGGTAACAGGTGCGAATAGAGGAATAGGATTTGAGATGGTGAGACAATTGGCTGGACATGGACTAACAGTTATTCTAACATCAAGAGACGAGAATGTAGGCGTCGAAGCCGCCAAGATCCTTCAAGAAGGTGGATTCAATGTTGATTTCCACCGCCTCGATATCTTGGACTCTTCCTCAATCCAAGAGTTTTGCGAATGGATTAAAGAAAAATATGGATTTATTGATGTTTTAGTAAGTTTGGTTCCTTTTGTTCATTAATTCACATAACCAAATGAGCTTTTCATTTGAAAGACTTTGATACTAAAGGCTTTTCTCTTGATGAGTTATGATGTGAAATATTTTTGTCATGCAGATTAATAATGCAGGAGTAAACTACAATGTTGGATCAGATAACTCTGTTGAATTCTCGCATATGGTTATATCTACCAACTACTATGGCACCAAGAACATAATCAACGCCATGATTCCACTAATGAGACATGCTTGTCAAGGAGCTCGTATTGTCAATGTCACTTCAAGGCTCGGTAGATTAAAAGGCCGACACAGTGTACATATATCTATATATCTCTCTAACTCGATTCATCTTCCTTAAAAATTATGGCAGCAACGAATTTTGACCTAGTTCTCTTCAACAGAAACTTGAGAATGAAGACGTGAGAGCCAAGCTTATGGATGTGGACTCTCTAACTGAAGAAATCGTTGACAAAACAGTATCAGAGTTTTTGAAACAAGTGGAAGAAGGAACATGGGAATCTGGAGGTTGGCCACATTCCTTCACAGACTACTCTGTCTCCAAAATGGCGGTGAACGCATACACAAGAGTACTAGCTAAAGAACTATCCGAGAGACCAGAGGGAGAGAAGATATATGCAAACTGTTTTTGTCCCGGTTGGGTGAAAACCGCAATGACAGGCTATGCAGGGAACGTTTCAGCAGAAGATGGAGCTGACACTGGAGTCTGGCTTGCATTGCTTCCTGATCAAGCTATCACCGGAAAGTTCTTCGCCGAGAGACGTGAGATCAGTTTCTAAGGAAAAGATTGGATAAGACTTGTTTGGTGTTCTACAAGAGTTTATATTGAAGTTAGTTTTTTAGTTGATTGCTATATTTACAAGAATCGATATGAAGAAACCATTTCTCTATGAATATAATTTATTTTTCTTCTTGATCATTTTTTTTGGTTTATCAATATGTTCGTAGTGATATAATTGTCATTAACTTTTTTTTCTTTTAACTGAGAAAATATATCTCAAAAAATTTCTCATTTATATTTTATCTAGACATTTAATATCCAAAATTCTTTGGTTGGAAAAAAAATTATACAGTTAAATTGCGCAATTTAATTCCAAACAAAATACAAAAAAATTGTTATTTTTGTACTCACAATCTCATAACAAAAATAAATTCAAATTTACTCAAATCATCTCAATTTATAATTATTTCTAAATAATTTTTATTAATATTTCGTTTTTATTACCAATTGTTTTAAGAAATTTAAATAAAAATTAGAAGAATAACAATTTTCATTTTCAATCCACTAAAAGAATTAAAAAACGATTACACGTGGCAAACAATCTCACCACTGGTTCGGCGAGGCGAAAACGTCGATCGTCACAACCTTACTCCTCCTCCTCTTCCTCTTTCTCTAATCGGCAAAATTTTCTGCTCCTGAGAAACAAGTAGAGATACTAAAGATGGAATCTTTGAACTAAATTCGAAACCTTTTAATGGGTACCGAGTCGGGTTCGGATCCAGAATCGAGCTCAAACGGGTGGAGCCGTGCTCGTGGTCTAGTTGTCAAGACTCTGGTTTTAATTGGCGGTGCTCTTCTCATCAAGCGTCTCACTAAATCCACCACTCGTAGAGATCACGCCCGTGTCGTCTCTCGTTCTCTCACCGGAGAGAAGGTTTTTAAACCCACAATCTCAATGCTTACACTTTTGGTTTCCTCTACTCAGAACTATGAAATTCTGATTTTTTTTTATGAATTGAGAAGTTTGTTTACATTGGGTTTTGAAGTTTACGAGGGAGCAAGCGTCAAGAGATCCTGATAATTACTTCAACATAAGGTTTTGTGATGTTCTTTTATCTCAAACTTATGATGCTCTTTAGTGGAATTTAGACCATGATGCTCCATTTTGAAGTTGTTTCAAGATTGAAACTGTTATATCTCTATCTCTAGTTTGTTTCTAGCATTCTGAGTTTGAAATGGTTGTGCAGAATGCTGAGTTGTCCAGCTGCTGAAATGGTGGATGGTTCAGAGGTTTTGTATCTCGAACAGGTGACCCATATTTTACTTCTTTGTTGTGTTATGGTGATTGATGTATAAATGTGTTCTTTCTTCATGTTTAAGACAAGATATTCTCTTTTTTCTTCAGGCATTTTGGAGGACTCCTCAGAAACCGTTTCGACAAGTATGTAATCATTCCCTCATGGTTGATTTAGTTAGGAAACTGTATTATTGTGTTGCTGAAGTCTTATGCATCTTGGGCTGATTTTGGTCGCAGAGATTATATATGGTGAAACCGTGTCCAAAAGAGCTAAAATGTGATGTTGAGGTGAGTTTGAGTTGTTGAGATCTTCTTATGTATTCTAATGCACGAGAGTTTGACGCAGTGTTATTTCAGGTAAGTTCATATGCGATCAGAGATGCTGAGGAATACAAAAATTTCTGTGACCGGCCTAAGGACCAACGCCCACTTCCTGAAGAAGTTATTGGTGTAAGTCTTAAGGTTTTGTATCGATAGAGAGATGTCTGGTTACTGGAAATCAAGCTAACAATGATCAAACTAATAGGACATTGGAGAGCATTTGACGACTATACACCTGAATTGTTGTGACCGTGGGAAACGTTGCTTGTACGAAGGCTCAACTTCACCTGGTGGATTTCCAAATTCATGGGTAATGTTCTTATAAGAAAAATCACAGTTTATTTGTTTTACACTCTTCTGCTTCCACACGAAAACACTTGACGTTTCTTTCTTGGATTGCAGAACGGGGCTAGCTATTGTACTTCAGATCTTGCAGTTCTGAAAAACAATGAGATACACCTCTGGGATCGCGGCTTTGATGAGAATCGAAACCAGGTACATCCCAACTTCCTTACACTTATTGGATTGTTTAAAGATGTTACTACCAACAAATTCTCAAAAAAGCTCATCTGAAATGGGTTTTGGTATTGGGACATGGCAGGTTTGGGGACCAAAGGAAGGTCCGTACGAGTTCAAGCCAGCGACATCATCGAGCATCAACGAAAACTTGTCTGCTTTGAACATCCTTTATCAATCTTCTATCGATAAACCAATCCAAGGGTCCCTCATCTTGCAAGACTAGCCAATTTGCACCCCCTTTTCTATTGTCTGATCTTCTCTGTATCACACTTAGCCTCTTTATTCATCTCATCTCAGCCACTTTCAATATAGTTTTGGTACATAGAAAGCTCAATACTTTACTTCATTACAGTAGTGGTCAACAAGTCGAAGATGAATGTTTATACAGAACAAAAAAATGATTCCAAAAGCAGAGTGTAGTCTCTCTTGATACTGCATTCATGAGGTGCTATTGACATAGAAGTAAAGAGCTGCGAGAGCTAAAACCCCAACTGCAATTCCTATAGGTAGAGCCTTCCTGCATGATTACCATAAGATAACTATAAGAAACAAAGTGACAAATATGTGAGATTGATGAGAAAGGAGGATCATTTTACCCGACGGCTTCGTCTCTTTGGAGCTCAGCTTTTCTAGCCTTTCTCACATCTTTGTCGTTGACATTCTTGCTCACATCAGGCATGTAAGCTCTAAACCGCCGTTTAGGAGCAGCACACACTGAAAACAAAACCTTAAACCCATTTGAAACCAAACACAGTCCCAACTAGTGATAGCTACAACTTGTTGATTCTTTAAACATGAATCACGATACCTGGACAGAAATAGTTATCAGGTAACTTGTCAAATGGAGTTCTATCATTGTAAATATACCTGCAAAATCAAAGAGAAGAAGATAAATAAACAAACTTTGTATGTTAGAGGTAACCAAGAAGAGAGAAAGAGAGATCAAGATTGAAAGAGACCCGCAATCACGGCAAATATAGGCTTGCTTAGAGGAGACACGCATGGAGAATCTAGGAGCAGAGGATTTGGAAAGAGACTTCTTGTTTCCGAGTAGCCTCATCGAGTAATAAGGCAAGAAAGATGATCTCTGGAGGGTTGGAGTCGTCGGAGGTAAGACCACGGAGGATCTTCCGGCGTAAAGTGTCGTCGGAGGAAGCTGCATCGCCATTGAGTGAAAGTTCAAAAGTGTGGTGGGATCAGAGGAGAAGAGAGAAGAGGAAAGTGATAAGAAGGAAGAGTGGGAAAAAGATGTGGAAGAGTGTGCTCCTCACAAGCCCTCTCACTCGCCACGTCAGATTTCCATTTTTATTTTTTTTTTATTATTTTCTAAATTGTCTGAAAAATCATAGACAAACAAACATTGATGCGATGATGTTAAGACGCTTTATGATCATATCAAACAAGATTAATTAGTCTTATTATATAATCAAACGAATTTAGAGATTTTTTAAGATCGTTTGCTTAAGTGGTAATGAACGTTATGGGTCATATTACCATGACCACCAGAAGTTCATTGTGATTTCAGTTTCATGCTTCTCAAGTTCACATGGATGCTTCTCTCATTGAGAATGTTATAGAGGTCACAAGCACATGATAGAATGGGAAATACGAGTATTAGAAGTCTTATATTCTGATTTAATGTTACCTAAGTTTATGGTTTACTATCTGGTTTAATGTCTTTTATATGAAGAACACCTTTATGCTTTGAGCTGACCTAATGAAAGAAACTCAATGTTGAAAGAATCTAGTAGATACGGAATTGGAAGCAAGCTGAATCAATTCTAGAAAATTTTGCCGCTGCTCTTCCTCGTCGCGATGAACAGACCAAGTTAGGCTAACGCAATCCTTTATCTGTTTTCAGCCAGCCTAAGCGCCCTACTTTACCTACTTGAAATGTCTTACAGAAAAACTAATTTAGTAGCAACAATTTTACTGAAATATTTCAAAAAAAAAAAAAATGTAAATCACGTCCTTTTATTTTGGTTAAAAGGCTATACACCTATACGTAAGTATTTATTTTTCTTCACAATTTTTTTTTACTGTATATATAAACAAAAAAAAAAGTAGTGTGGGCAAGCGTGAAAGTAGAAAACCCTAATCTCTATTTGAAAAAATGTCGACGATGTCTGATCTTTTCCCGGATTTGGTAGAAGAGATACTCTCTAGGGTTCCAATAACATCTTTGAAAGCAGTGAAATTAACTTGTAAACAATGGAATGATTTATCCAAAGATTCGAGCTTTACAAAAAACCATTATGGTAAAGAAGCCAAGGAGATTCAGGTGATCATGATATGTGATTTAAAGGCTTGTTTAATGAGCGTCAATCTCCATAATCACAAAGACTTGGCAGATCCATCTATAAAGCAAATAGGTAAACTTAATCAAGTCGAAATAGATAGTGTGTTTCATTGTGATGGCTTATTATTATTGTTGTTATGCAACCCTAAGGATAACTCGAAGCTCATGGTTTGGAACCCTTACTTGGGTCAAACCAGGTGGATCCAACCTAGAAACAACTCGCATAAGCATAGACCAGCTGGCAGGTTTAATCATAGACCAGCTGGCAGATTTTATATGGGATACGACAGCAACAACAACCACAAAATCTTATGGTTTTCGTCTATGTACCGTGAGTATGAAATCTACGATTTTAAGTCTGATGCGTGGACGGTTATTGATGTCAATACCGACCAAGACCATATAATAGATAATCAGCGTGTGTCCTTGAAGGGTAATGTTTACTTTATTGCTCATGACATATTGAAAGAGGAAGCATTTTTACTTTCTTTTGATTTTACATGTGAAAGATTTGGACCGAGTCTTCCTCTTCCATTTCACTGTTGTCATGAGGATACTGTACTTCTATCTACTGTTAGAGAAGAGCAGCTTGCAGTGTTATTTCAGAAGTCTGATGCGTATGAGATGGGAATATGGATTACAACTAAGATTGAGCTCAATATAGTGTTGTGGAGCAAGTTCTTAAAAGTTGATATGACATTGCCTAACAGCTATTGGTTTGAAGATTTGAGTTTCTTCCTCGTCGACGAGAAGAAGAAAGTAGCAATGGTTAGTGAATTAGACATAGAAACGTGTAAGAACTACAAAACTTACATTCTCGGAGAGAATGGATACTACAGAGAAGTGGATCTTAGAAAATCCAAAGGTTGTGTCTACTTATGTGTTCTTATGTTCCAAGTTTGGTGCAAATCCAGTAAGGTTCCAGTACTTGCAAGATGCGAAAGAAAATGAGGAGATTTTTGGTCTATTATTACATAGTTTACGATAATACCTTTTCATTCATTTATGTTTTTTTTTTGTTCTTCTCTCAAGTTTTCTCATGTCTTTTTGAACAAGACTGGTCAATCAGGGTTTTGCTGATGGGAAATGAAACTTTAATATATATATATATGGATCTATGAACTTTCTAGGTTTTCGTGGTTCTTCAACATAAGCTTTGTATTTGTGATCTTGAGAATTATACATCCATCTTGATGGTCATGGTCCTTTTTTAAAAAAAATGTTACATTAGTTAATCAACAAAAGAAATAAATTATAAAGAATGGGTTTTATAGTGGAACCAATTTAGAAGAGAAAGACAAATGGTAGAGAAGGTTTTGTGCTTCTCCTCCAAAGGCCAAAACCGAGAAGTAAGAGAGAAGATATCAAGCTCGTGTGGAGCACCAACGCTACATGATCAAGTCACCTAGCTTGGAGCCGGGAGGGTAATGAAGTATGCTAGAACAAATTAATTTGTCAATGATATAATAAGAGAGCCAAAATATTATAAATCATAGCTTGAAAACAGAGAAGGGGATGGGTACAACCTGTGATGTTGTTAAAATCAAGAATAAAATTGAGACTTTCATCAATGTGTTTTCTTCATATGGCTTGTGAATAAAATATCAGCTTTTGCATATTATTATGAAGCTGAATTTTATAGAATTACAAAAAAAAAAAAAATTAATAGTAGAATTTTTTCTTAAGAAGAGGTTGATGAGCTGATTAAAGAATTCTTGCAAAATACTAAGAAAGGTTTATAATGTTAAAAAGTTGATTAGATTGTAAATCCGACCTTAGCTCAGTTGGTAGAGCGGAAGACTGTAGTTGTTTGCAACAGAAAATCTTTAGGTCGCTGGTTCGATTCCGGCAGGTCGGATATTTTTATCCTAATTCTAACAGTTTTCATTTTTACCCTTATACCCTCCTATCTGACACCCATGGCTGTCACTTGAGTAGGACAAAATAGTAAATCACCAAGTTTACTACACTTTTATTCCAATTTAGTCCCTAAAACTTTAAGATTCCCAAACAATTTCCCAACACTTTAAGATAGTTCAGTCAGCATCGTGCTTGAACACAATGCAGTGCACCATCAAAACTGAAAGTTCACTGGACCAAAACTCAGCTAAAAAGTTCCTGTAATATTCAGTTTCTTCATCGTTCCTTTGGCGAGTTTGAGAACAAAGAATGTAGATAGAGAGCTTTTGTAGCATAACTCATTTACCAATAATCTCTGCAAGAACACAACCCATCTTCAAACCTATGAAACCGTATCCGATCCCGCATTATAATCACTCTATTCAACAACTTCGACACTGCTTTTATCCAGTTGTGGCAATCACTACACATCCGTATATTCTTCTGAATTCTAATTTCTGTTCCTGGACTACTCTTCAATATCACATACGCCAACGCGAGCTTTTCGCTGTGATAATTTAAGTTCTCTTCTTTCTCTTCTTCAGAAACATCCATCAACACCAAATCCGTGTCAGACACAAATCCTTGAGACTTAGTTTTCTGTATCAAACCTTCTAATACTTTGTATATAGCTTTTGTTTCTATATGAGATGTATCTCCTGCCTTAAACCGATGTATCATCCCTCCAAATTCCAACCAACTCTTTCCTTTCGCTTTACGGATTCCTTCCTTACTCATCAACTCTCTGACCTTTTGAGCGCTCTCCCATTTCTTCGTGGAGCTATATATGTTCGAAAGCAACACATAGTCTCCGCTCTTTGCTTTTGAAAGATTCTGTATCGCGATTTCTCCTAGCTCAGGATTCTTATAAGTTCTAGAGGAACTAAGAAGAGACCTCCATATCACTACATCTGGCTCTATCGGCATTGATTCGATCAACTCGTACGCTTCTTTTACTCTTCCTGCTCGGCCTAGCAGATCAACCATAGCACCATAGTGCTCTAACTTTGGCTGTATAGAAAAGCGGCGACTCATTAGACCAAAGTACTCTTTCCCTTCTTCAAGCAAACCGCAATGGCTACACGTTGTTAAAAGCCCGAGGAATGTTATAGAATCTGGTGAAACATGTTCCGCTTCCATCTCTGAAAACACTCTGATTGCTTCTGTGGCTAGCCCATGAGTAGCAAAACCCGTGATCATCGCGTTCCAAATCGACACATCGTTCCGTTTAACACTATAGAAAACCTCCCTCGAAGTTCCTATATCTCCACACTTTGCATACACATCAACAAGTGCAGAAGACAATATTGCATTAAGCTCAATCCCACTATCAATCATCAGAGAGTGCACCCACTTCGCATGGTGCAGATCTCCAAGACGGGCACAAGCAGCTAAAGAGGAAGCAAAACTGAACTTATTCGGTTTAATATCAGTAAAACTAAGCATATTCTTAAGAGCTTTCAGAGCTTCTTCATACTGGACATTTCTAACATAACCACCAATCATCAAGTTCCAGGTGATCACATTCTGATCACTCGCATTACGAAGTACCTTCTTGGCCAAACCAGACTCTCCAATTTTCATAAGACTCTCAATGATTAGGTTTATGTTACAGACACCAGGAGACAAAGAGAGGAACCAAAGAAGAAGCCGTCGAGCAAGATATGAACGGTTGCAGCGTCTGTAAGCTGCAACTGTGGAGACAAGAAGAGATGGATATGTTCCGTACCCAAGTTTAAAGATCTGAGCATGTGCTTGAAGAACACATTTAGAATTTGAAGGAGCTTTGCATGATTCAAGAACTTGTTTCAACATCCCATGATCTACATAAGAAAGCATGAATCATTATAGAGTGACAAAACAACCCAAGAGCCCCAATTTTCAAAAAGAGAACAACTTCAAAGACGAATCAAACCCAAAAAGCTATGTAAACAATAAAACTGGAGATTGATGATAATTAGATAAACCCCAGACCAAAAAAGTAAAAACCCTAAGTAACATGAATCCAGAGAAATGTCTGATTTAGATACAAAGATGAAATTTTTACCGGTGAGGTTTGAAGCGGAAGATGACGAAAGAGAGGTGATGCAGAATCTTCTGATTCCGGAGACATTAATGGAGATTCTCTGCATCTCAAATTGAGGGTGAGAACAAAATCCGCAAATTGACGAATGACGAGAGTAAAAGACAGAACTTTGAGATTTTCCTCTGTTTTTTTTTCCGGCCAAAAGGTTGAGTTTTTTTTTATAATAATCTTAGGTGTTTGTTCTTTCTTTCTGCAGTAATGTTAATTAACGAATCCTTTATAAAAATTGAGAGTTTAATACATGGGAATGATGTTTATACCTAAAACTAAGAATTGGTATGATGGCTGATAAATATTCGCCACCTGAACCTGTATCCTCAGATAATAAGAAATGAGGAACAAAGACATGTGAGAGCTTCAAAAGTTTCATGAGATCTTGTGCAGACCAATGTTGAGATCAGAAGATATGGAGATGAGAAGTGGTTGAGAGTAATGCCATTCCGCTTTAAACACTCGTTTCTGATGCGCTTTTATTGATTGTGTCGGCTTACGAGCATTGTACCTACCCACAAGTGAAACAACAATACAATCACAATCCAATTTTCACTTCTTACATAGTGTGTAAACAGAGAGCCATTGATGCTGTGAAAGAGTTACCTGATGTCAAAAACATGGATCACCGGATCAACTGAGCCAGAGGTGATGTATAAACCATCAGGAGACCAAGACTGGTTTATTAGAGCTGATTGTGATTCACTGCTGTCTTGCTTCCACCCAAACGAATGGAGTTCGGTTTTTCTTAACCTGATATCAAACAGTCGAAGCTGTTTCTCGGGTTCCCTGACATTACAATGTCGGGATTCTTCTTTAGTAAATCCGCAAGCAAAGAATGGAAACCATATTTGATAAGTTCTTCTTACCCGGATTGAACCATGAAAAGATTGAAGTCACAAGGATTAGCGAGGACGCTCATGCATTTATAGTCTATTTGATGCTTGTAGTCTGCTCTACCAACTTGAACATCAAATCCGTATATTCTCTTGTCTGCTCCTACTGATAAAATAACATTCTTGTTTTTCATCCCATCCACTCCCATTACAGCAGCTGAATGTAGATTTCTGTGTAAAGGTTTCGACTTCCATTTGTTTTCTTCATCATCACTCTCGTTCCATAGTACAACAGCGTGATCACTTCCCCCTGTGACAAAGCATGTATTTTCCCAAGGCATGAACTTTATGTTGTTGATAATCCCTTTTACGTGAGGTTTATTTTCCAGGAAAGTAACCTTCACCAACACAAACAAAAAGTACCTAGTTTGAGATACTTTCCAAAAGCAAAAAACTAGTGTGTTGTGTTGTCTTTGTCTTTGTTCTCAGAAACTTCATGTACTAAATGTGGTGCAGTAACATTTACCTCGCGTGTCTTGTTCAGATTTAGGATCGATATCTGAGAATCCCCATCGTCTGCAGTGTACACAGAGAAAAGAGTGTTCCCAGATGGGTGCCACGCCATATCTTCTGCCCATCTTCTTTGTTTTCGAGATAAACAGTCGGTAGTACTAAGCAATGATGCAACCAATCTGAAATTAAATAGACCACACAAAAATATAAGAAATCACAACAAATGGAAAGACACAATAAATATCTATGAGCTAATTTGGCTCTAAGAGGTTTATAATGTTTCTTCCTTATTGTGATAGGACCATTGAATTTGAATCCCTGTCTTGATTTAGCTAGATATCTAAAAAGTGTTCCATGTGTTCTGGTTATTAAATATACTCGTACTTTTAACAAGCTTCTTCCGTTTGTTTAATCCTTGTTTGGTGTAGTAATATTATAGACAACAAAAAGAATAATACTATACCATAAACAAAAACAAACTGAGCAAAGATACTAAGTCATTAGTGTTTCCTCTTTCAATTCTGTTAAACCAAAGGACTGGGTTTGAGTTACATACGTCAATGTAAATGATTCTTTCCAAATTTGAGGCCCTAAACCAAAGAATCTAAAACAAGTAACCTAAAGTCATCATTTTTATCAAACACCGTCAGCTTCCTAGTACTTAATATCATCTCCAATAAGAGACTAGTCCAAACTAACATCAACAGAAGAAGTCTGTTTATAACAAACTTGCTATGAAAACAAACAAGCAGGTACATCTATAAACAATCCACAGAGACAAGAGAATAACTATAATGGGAAAAAACTCACCTTCCAGGCTGCAGTTGCCATAAACTAACCATGCCATCCAAAGAACTAATGATACATGAAAAACACAAAGACAGATATTAGATTCCATTACCCATTTTAAACCCAACAACAGACTAAAGAGTCTTGTAGTCCAGTACCTTGTTGCAAACAACTGCTCATTTACAGGACACAATATCAAGCTTCTTAATTTCCTCTTATGCTGACTAGAGATTTGGTTACTAGTATGACACTTGATTGTAGTTGGTGAAGAGTTTCTCGCTATCAACCGAATCAACTCTTTATGCTCTTTTTGCTCTGCAGTAACAATACACAACAAAACAACTCAAAACTAATAAGATTCTCGAATACATACAAGAAAACTAATGCTCAAAATTGGTTACCAAATTTCCTCTTGATCCCTCTATCTTTAACATTAGGACTATCACGAGATGTTTCAGATTTTTGCTTCACAACAACAGTCTTAGCCTTGGAGACACTACTACCACAACTACTTCTAGGATGATCAGAGCTATCAGAGGGCCTTAGAGTCTTGCTAGGTGATGGAGATGCATAGTCTTCACTCACATTCACATTTCTCAAAGTCTTCAATGGTTTATGATCTTTCTTTGCACCACTGATAGATGGAACTGCAACTCCACGAAGTTGAGCTAGCTTAGCTTTTGAATTCTGCAAACTTCTCTCTGCTTCAATAAGCTGAAAAAAACCCACCAATCATTCAAATCATTGCACTTTGAATAAATCAAGAAAAGCAAAATAGAAACAGAGAAAAATCAAAACTTTGAAGAGAGAGAGAGAGACCTTGGTTTGGTAATTAGATATGTGATTGTTGAGACGCTCAATTTCATTAGAACGGTGCTCTACTAAAGCAACAAGAACTTCTTCTTGCTCTTCTCTGCAAGAGACATTAGCTTCTTCTTCTTCATCTTCTTCTTTGAGTTTGGGTTTCTTAGGATTCGTACAAAGCTCGCTCATTTCTAATTCCAACACTTGTGGGTGGATTGGTTCTTTTGCCAACGACAAAATGGGATCTGATCGTCTCTTTTATTTCGACAAAAATTGTGCTATTTTTTTTTGTTTTTGTTACAGAGACTCTCTCACGTGGGAGATACAAGCTCCCATTGGTAGCAATTGACTTGAAAAAGAATGAAAACAAGAAAAAGAGATGAAAATAAAGTAAATGAAGTAGCCTATGTTTAGAGTGGACTAATTCTCTTAATTAATACTTGATACATCTTTATGTTCTCGGATATTAAGAATATATATAAACCTGGTTTAGTCTTGTATCGGTTATTCCGGTTTAACATCAGTTTGATTCATCTAAATTGAAAAGACATTATGGTTCAATCTCATTATAAAAATCTTATTCGACATGTGAAACAATGCCTATAACTTACACAAACAGCCTATAACTTAACCACAAACCCGAGAAACGAAAGAGAAAGCTCTCCTTTATGTGAAAATTCATCGTCTGTTCACTGATCTGACCAAAGTGTTACATAAGTTTCTTCTTCTTCTTCTTATTCTTCACTCGGTCATCACTGTTGAAGGAACGACTTTCTGTATGATGCTTTTAAGCGCAGGTGCGCTTATTAAACACTTGTTATCCTCAAAGCATGACTTACCTTGTTCAGCTGCTTTGCAAAGTTGTGGATCCATAGGAACTTTCCCAAGAAACGGTACTCCCATTTCCCGACACATTCTTTCTGCACCGCCTCCGCTGCTGTCAAACACTTCGCTACAAGCCACGATGTCGAGAAGCTCTGGTGCGTTTTTTCTTAAGCAAGCGATTACGTCTTCAGTCACGTTAATGGAGGAGCCGGTCTCTGTCGCCAGCTTCATGAACTTGACATCCTTCAACGGTTGAGATAAACCACTCATGTTCTCTACTACTCCTAGCACCGGGACTCCAACTTTCTTGCAAAAGCTCACTTCTTTTCTGACATCAATCAAGGAGACTTCCTGCGGTGTCGTGACAATGATGGCACCGTCGATCCCCGTGGGTAGAAGGTACTGGACGATGGAGATGTGTTCATCTGAGGTTCCTGGTGGGGCATCAACAACAAGGTAATCAATCTCTCCCCAGTAGACGTCTTTTAAGAACTGCTTGATGAGACCATTCTTGCGTGGCCCTCTCCAGATCACAGCTTCATCAGAGTTAGGGAGCATGAAACCTATGGACATGACACCAAGGTTGTCTTCCACATAAACCGGAGACCATCCAAGGTTACTCTGGTGAATCTCTTGCCCTTCAAGTCCTAACATTTTTGGGATGCTTGGACCGCATATATCAATGTCCATCAGACCTACTTGATGATCCATGCCCGCAAGGGCAAACGAGAGCTGAGCTGAGAAAGTACTCTTACCAACTCCACCTTTGCCAGACAAAACCAGAATCTTGTGCTTAACAGTGCTCATCCTCTCTGCTATGGCAACCAAATCTACATAAAACAGAGAACGTCAGCATAACTTCAACTAGTAACCAAGTGAGTCTGCGACTCAAACACATCTGGCGCTTAAATCAGACATTAGCATTAAAAAAAACCAATCTTTTAATTATCACATGGTGTTACTCTCAACAGAACAATATGGAGCAAGTAAAAGGAAGACTCCAGATAGAGCTATTTCTAGAGTTTCAAATAACAAAATGGCACAGAAGCAATCGAACATGTATGATGTAAATAGAAGATACAAAGCTCATCTAACCCATTGATACAAAACCCATCTTCAAAACTAGAAATTGCAACAACAACAAAACCAAGTTTTAAATTGTAATCCTAAGTATGAATCGAAAGCAGAGACATTCAAAAACCTAGCCACAAAGTAATTAAAGTGAAATCGAACCTGGGTCAGGTCCTTTAGGAGCAGTAGCACAAGCTTCCTGATTAGGGCAGCCAGCACAAGAATCTGATTTTCCAGCAGATTCTGATTGAGGACCTGGGCAATCTATTAACAAGCAACCAAAGAACAAAACCCAATTAGGTTAAACCAAGAAAGAAGAGCGATTGAAGCTACAAGAAAACTGAAAAAAGGATTGATTTTGCTTACGCTCGTTAGCGTCCTCTGGAATGTCTCCGTTCTCCATATCGTCGACTTGAGACTTCTCGAAGGGAATTTTTCGTTTATATGTGAAACTCTCTGCTTATGGCGGCGAATATGCGATGGTTGAGAAGACGACGGCGCGTATATAATCGATTTGGTCGGTATAATTTATCTGTATAAAGCCCATTAAGATTACTGGACCTTCATGGGCCTTATCGACCAATTCATGTCGTGATGATATTGTTTGTCTATTCTCATATTTTGATAAAATGTCGCAAAAGTCTCATATAAATCAAAGTCTATCATTTAATCCCAATCTGTTTTTGATATATAAGTGCTTTATTGGTGGACATAAATATAAATAATAGAAAACATGTTATACATGACTTAAGTATTTGACATGTACTTAGAATATTTGACATTTTATAACAAAAACACCAATATGTGACATTTTCACACACATTTATTTTTTATTAAACTTAAGTATATATGACAAACTTTATGATAAATTACTTAGAATACTATAATCACATGACTCTAAAACAAATCCAAAATTTTGAACACAAGCATACATGCATGCAGCAATTTATTACAAAAGAATAAACACAACTTGATGCAAAAGCCCCCAAACATCCACTTTGTATTTGAAGCTTTTGGCTCCATTATAAAGTACTTAATCAGATGGACCAATCATCTTCTCGGGAACAACAAGAGTATCAAACTCTTCCGAAGTAAGAACACCTAACTTCATAGCTGCGTGCTATAGAATAAATTAAAGCAAAGATTTAGGGATCTCAAAGGTATTGTATTATATAATTTTCACTGGAGAAGGTTTAAATCCAAAATAGAACAACAAATATATTGTAACAAACATGAACATGTTTTCTCTTGCTAAAAATGGGTTTAAATTCCGATTTATTTAGTGATGAAAACGTTAATAGTTTATTGTTTACCTTTAATGTGCATCCTTCTTTGTGAGCTCTTTTGGCTACTGCTGCAGCATTGTCATAGCCAATTTTCTGGTAAAGGAGGAATTAGCATTGAGGTAAATTCATTTGTAATCATAATGAGAATATGGATGACTTGACAAAGAAGTTTAATATTTAGAGACTTACAGGATTCAATGATGTCACAAGCATAAGAGACTAGAGAGAAATACATAAAACAAAGACTTAGTTCCTATATATAAATCATTTCCACACATGAATAATTTTAAGGCCAATCAACGAGAAGAAGCCTACCTCGTGCAATAGCTTTGAGATCCTTTCTCTGTTGGCCTCAATGCCTCTAACACAGTTTTTCTCAAATGAAGCTGAAGCATCTGCTATTAGTCTAATGGACTAGTAAAGACATGAGATCAAATAGTTAAGATTAAATTTTAATAGAGTATAAATGACAAAAAAATCACAAGTAAAGAGATTAATGTACATGTAAGAGAGCGCTTGCGATAACCGGCTTGAATACATTCAATTCAAAATGACCATTCGACCCACCAATTGTCACGGCTACATGGTTTCCCATAACCTACAATTTTGTTTGATGCAACCAAAAGAGTCATGAACAAGACTACCTTAGCAATTTAAATTCATATGTTAGTAAAATATGTATTGGTGAATGGAACTTACTTGAGCACAAACCATAGTCAAGGCCTCACACTGTGTAGGATTTACCTTTCCCTGAGAGATAGATTAAAATTCAATTGAATCAAAATCTATGAAAAATAAAAGGTATAGGCAGAGCCGCAGAGGGAAAGGACATAAGAACCATAGGAAAAAATTGCATTCATACAGGCATAATACTGCTTCCTGGTTCATTCTCAGGCAGAGAAAGTTCACCAAGACCACATCTTGGACCACTATATAAAGTATATATAAAGACATGTTAAAATATCATAAGAATACATCTTGGACCACTATATAAAGTATATATAAAGACATGTTAAATTATCATAAGAACATGTACATCTTGAAGAAAGATTAAAAAATATTAGATAACGTACCTTCCAAGAAAACGTATATCATTGGCAATCTTCATCAATGATGTGGCGATTGTGTTAAGAGATCCACTTGTTTCAACACAAGCATCGTGTGCAGCCTACAAAGGCGTAATAACTCAACAACTTATTTCATATACATCAACCATTCAGAAGCATCTTGTTTGATTTAGAACCCAGTGGAAGACGCTAAGACTAAATTTGGACATTGATGATGATGAAAGTTATTTAGAGGCTAACCAGAGCTTCAAACTTGTTTTCTGCGGTGACGAATGGCAAGTTTGTTTCTTCAGCTACTGCAGCAGCGATCTTTACATCAAACCTATGCATATAGTACTAGTGTTACCAGTAGGATGAAATCGGAATGGATATAAAACTAGAAACGAGATATACCCTTTCTTAGTGTTTAATCCGGTCCCAACAGCAGTTCCACCTTGTGCAAGCTAGACAAACATTTCTAACAAGTCAGAGCTCAATGAAACTTTGAGAATAATATGAAATCAGATCCTCAAGAGATATCATTTCCAAACCTGATAGATGCGGGGTAGAGTACATGCGACTCTATTAAGTCCATACTCAACCTACAATCATGAAATCCAAAAATTTATAAGTTATTTCTTAATGACATGTAATTTTCACTTTTGTTATATAAGGATAGAAAACAGAACAAATAATTTACTTGAGTAGCATAGCCACCAAATTCTTGTCCTAATGTCAAAGGTGTAGCATCTTGAGTATGAGTTCTTCCGATTTTCACTATATCTTTAAACTCGAAGGACTGTCCAAAACCGAATAAGATGAGATAAATTTAAAATGTTAAGACTGCAGAGAAAATAGAGTATATGAATTTTGGATTAAATAACAAAATGACGTCAAAGGTCAGAAGATGTTCCTTAAATGTAAAATTGCAACATTTACAAAGCAACTCCCAAATATAAATAGTACCACATTGAACTGAGGTCAAGAGTGTTCCCTGACACCATTTAGGTCAGAGCAAGTATCATCTTAAAATATTGCAATTTAGTGACTACATCAAATGAGTCACCTTAGATTCCAAAGAGCTATGCAAATTTTTCAAACTAGGGATTAGCCTCGAAGTAATCTCGGTTGCAGCTGCAATGTGCATGACCTATACAAAACCAAAATTATACGACCGTCAAGTAGTACTTGACAGAGCAGTGAGCATACATATAGGAAATAAAAGCAATCGGTTACACGAACACCGTAAGCAATTGAATGAACGTTAAGCATGCAAAATTATTGGTAATGACTAATGAGAATGCAAACTAAAGCTTACAGTTGGAAAAGTGTCATTAGAAGATTGTGATCTGTTCACATGGTCATTTGGGTGCACAATTTTTTCACCACGTTTGTGACCAAGAATCTCAGCTGCTCTATTGGCAATGACCTGTAAAAAGCACAAAATGATCTGTTTAATTACCTCGGACGTCTGGTGGTTAAGTATCTAAAAAATCATTTTTGACATTGTAATTAGTCTTAACTCTTAAGCCAAAATGCCTTGATTGTGTTGTTTGATCCCTACTACCATCATATGATGCCCCACCAATATGCAATATTATTTCGTTATATTAACACACACAAAAAAAACATTATTTCATTACTGTATATTTTTGCTCGTTTTTAATTAACTAGAAGTTCCAGGCCAAACCCATAGTCTTTTTTACCGAAAACTAGATCAAAGTTATGGGTCTTAAAATCAAATAAAATAGTTTTAGAAAAGGAAAATTAAATACTTAATTAATTTTTAATGGTCATTTTTTTTTTATTCAGTCTCTTTTGTATAGATCTCTTTTAACATTCAAAGCAATAAAATTAAAACAGTAGCACGGTTAAAAAAATGAAGTTATGAAACCTTTTTTTCTATGTTTCTAATAATAGATGCATCGTTTTTCAGATAACCAAGATATGTATTAGGACGATGAAATATTGTTCCTCCGATTGAAATATTTTGGGATCCACCACTGGTAGCACTTGTGTAGGATTGTACAAAATGTATCTCCATGCATATAAGGTACCTCATTAGCATTCATATTACTCTGCGTCCCACTACCAGTTTGCCATACAACAAGAGGGAAATGATCATTGAGCTTTCCTTCTGCTACTTCTTGTGCAGCTTCCATTATGGCTTCCCCAATCATTGGATCAAGACCATACTCCATGTTAACCTAAAACATCATCGTAAAATCACGAACCTAAAAAAAAAAAAAAAGGATAATTTACATAAGAGACTTTACTGCAAAAACCTTGGCAGCACATTTCTTCAAGACACCAAAAGCTCGGACGATTGGTTCGGGCATTCGCTCGCGGTCACCACCAATCTCGAAGTTCTGAAGCGATCTCTGCGTCTGTGCTCCCCATAATCTGACACAGAACAACAAATAAAAATGTGAGAATATTTTCCCTCGAGATCAGAACGATATATATCGTAAAGATCTGATTCCGAACTTATCGGAAGGAACTTGGATCGGGCCAAAGGTGTCTCTCTCTTCCCTAAACGGCGTCGAATAAGATCTACGTTCTTGTTGTTCATCTTCTTGCTTGAGGGTTACGTCTGCAACTTCGGATACGTTTTTCTTCTCTCCTTCAAACTGCATTGTCAAAGCGGCCATGGCTACAACTGCTAGATAGCAACTTCGGGCCTATTAAACGTGTAAGTTTTTCTCATAATCATCATCCATTTTATTGACATTTTCGGAGTTCTAAAATGTCTTTGTCTAATGGTGGAGCACGAGGCTAGTGATGAAACTGAAGAGACAAGTTTCATTTTTTTTTTTTTAAGTAATAAAATTATTCTTCGAGATTTAAATATCAACCAATCAGAATTAACCACTTCAACTTATTATTCAAACTCTTATCTACACGTATGAATGTGTAGAGCCACCTGAGAAGAAGTGTGGGTCTATAAAAATCTATAAAAGCTTGTTTGCATGTGATTTATTGTTGTGGAACTGATTGTACTCTCTTAATTGTCTGCCCCCAATATCTTGCAATCACAATCAGATAGCTGTTTATATTATTATTTTTTCATTCAATCATTTTGTGTGAACTGATTGAAATGTCTTACTACTTGTTCTAAAAACATTTCTATAATATTTACGTATTGCATCTATAGGAACAAGAAAGAAAATATAGGCCTAGCTAATATAAATATCACTACAAAAACAATCATGGCAATTCTATATAGATGTATGTAAAACCCATGCAGAGATACTTTCAGATATAACAGAACTTTAGTGCACCCCAACTCCAAAGTTTACTAGTATAATTTTTTAAGCAACATTACAACGTTAAACTTATCAAAAAAAAAAAAAAAAACCCTCAACACAAGTCTTTTTTTGATCAAAAAAGAACGAAAAACTTTAACACAAGTATACACAAACCCAAAAACACCTTTGTTGGTTGGAAACAACTTCTTGTAACAACTACAGTTCTAAAGTCTACTCAGTCTCTCTACAAAACCTCACAAGTCATTTCCACTTATGGTGTTTCCTTAATTATATTTTCTTATGATGGTTCTTTAATTTTTTTTTAAAATGTGTCTTTAGTTTTCTTATGAAACAGATTAATTAAATATATGCCCTCAATATCCCAATACGCGGGGTAATTTGCTTTTTATATATATAAAAACGTAATTTCAACACCTTAAACAGTAACTATTGCCACCACGTAAATCTTCTAACACTAATCTTTCTTGACCTAAGGAGAGTTTCTTTGAATCTTCAAACACTAATCTCTCTTGGGAGCAGTTAAGAGACTGTCCAGCTCAACTTTGGTTATCCAAGCTCACAGGACTGTCTCTATCATGCTATTGCAACTGCTCCAAAGATTCGTAATTTGAAGTCCTTTCAAAATTCATATTGACAGGAAATCGTTCCAAGGCGGAAGATTCATTACCTGGAGACCATCATTAAACACATTCGGTAGTTGTTTCTATACCTCTGCAATAACTAGGACAAGATTCATTTTGAGTAAATTCTTCTTCCACATAACATTAGATATTAACCAACCATAATAGGCCACGTCAATGTTATCATTTAAAACCTTATCCACACGTGCATAAACAAAATGCTTGCCAACCAATGAATTTGATGCTACTTGCCACCTTAAAGAAGATGGGTTACGTAACCCTTTGTCCCTTTCAGAATCTATAAAATTTTACACGTGATTTATTGTTGTGAAACTGATTGTATCTCTTTTGCCTTCCGTGTCCTGCCATCATAATGATCATAATCATATAGCTGTATGAACTATTTATCTTCCATTCAATAGTTTTCCTTTATTCCAATTATTAAAATAAATAAAAAGATTGATACATCGCAAATTTGTGAAGCCTTTGTAACGACTTGTAATTTTCAAGTCTATTCAATATTTAATTGTCTAACATTTTCAGGTGTATTCAGTCCATTTACTTTGTCTTCCCTTATCCTAAACGATCACGTACCCTCTGTTTTGTACATTTGTCAGATTCTACTTGACAACCTAGGAAATTAAGACCCAACTCAGATTTCCTTAGGTTTTTTTCTTTTCTTGTTAACTAGGAGAGGGCCCGGCCGAGGCAGTGTTCCTCCCATGGCTCGGTATTATAGCCTTTGCTAATACTTTATGATATGACGTAATGTGCATCCCTAGCTCTCACCAAGGTTTCAACTACGAGAACAACATGATAAACCACTAGCCAAAAGCATCCGGTGGTGACTTCTCTCAGTTGTTTCTTTCTAACCAATCCTAGATTGTAAACTATATTAAAGAATGAAAATATGTTGTAAGTTTTTTCATGATTAGAATTGAAGTGACAAAAGTCTACTAATTAAAAACCTTCTCTCTTATTAGTTCATCCATATGTAATGCAAAGTATTGCCCAAATCAGATTATAATATTTTTTGAAAACTTTTTAAAAAAGGCTCTTTCTACTATAAGGGTATTAGGATAGACCTCACATGACTATCGGGACCTCAATTATTATAGCGTGAAATATAGCATGCTTCAAGTCTTTAATTTTTATTTTTCTTTCTGAAAGCAATTTAAAAAGTCACATTACATGCTTAACAATTTCATGAACCGTCAGAAGGCCAACGTCTACACCAACATGAACATAAAGTAAAAAGCCGATACGAAGACGTGACAATTTTAATTTGAGAAATATTCACAAACGTTAACAGGATAACATTACAATTCATAGGAAAAGAAAACCTATTTTTTATGAAATATTTACTAAAATATAAAGCATAAGCTATCATCGTAAGCGGCTAAGCGATGATAGTACAAATCAAAGGGCAACAACACATGCATGTGCGTAACCCGAAACACAGTAATGCTGTTTCAAAAGAGCGAATAATTATGTTTTCGTCTTAGCATGCACAAATACAACGTCGACCACAATTAGCAAAACCATAGTTATTTCACTACACAATAATTCAAATAGAAAAACAAATATAGATGACAGATAGACACATGTAACTATACTTCTATAGAGCCATGTTATGATGTATATTTTCTTTCTCCTTTCTCAGTGTACTAGACATCTTTTTGGAATCTTTATCCTTAGATAAGACCACTTCCAACGGTGATTTTTTAAAGAGCTCCATATGTGTGACGTCCTTGTGAAAAGATCCATAATAAACTAAAAATGCTAATATTGTTAAGAGATTTTGGAGTGGGAAAAGACTCATATGGCGTTATCTAATTGACCTGTGAACTGATTGTCTACATATGTCAAATTAGCAAACTGATTGTCTAACATTGATAAAATCCTACATATGGCTTGTTTAATTACCGAAAGTAATCTCCGGAATGCCTATTAAAAGTATGAGAGGTTTAATATAAATTTGATCAAACTTGCAAATAAAAAATTCAATACATTTTTTTAACCAGAAAATAAAAAAATTCAATACATTTCAACACATGAAAAACTTCATATCCTTGGAGAGGTTGCAGCTATCACACGTGGGATGTTCAGACTGGGCATGGGGACTTACTTAGTAAGAGCTCCACAATCTTTCTGAGAAGATGATTTCTTACTTTCCTCTTCCATGGGTTTCATCATGATTCTCCTGAAATTATTGTAACCAAATTTCTTTCAGACCAAAAATTAAAAAAAAAAATAACAGAATAGTTGAGAGTAGTAAAAATGAAGAAGAAATTGAGCTAATTAATAACCAACCTCTGCTAAAACAGACTCGATAAGCTGCTGAGTAAACTCTATCTGTAAAACAGTTCCAGTTAATTCCACTGGTCTTTGTGCAGACTTCAAATCAACCTCTGAATCCTTCAAAATACGGATTTGAGCACAAAGGTTGTGCTGAAGAAACCGTAAAGTCGCCGCAGCACCAACCAGTAGATCCACCTGCATAGTAAATTTCAGTAGCTGATACTGAAACAAGAGTCAAAAATGTAAAACCAGACCTTTGGACATGAGACATGAATTGTGCGAGTGGTCTCAGCCTTGTGGTAATTTCTACCATCCACATGGCTACTTCCATCCCCAATTTCCTTGAGTTGATCAGTTTTCATTTTTCCAGCTTCAATGTCGTCAGGACCATAACCATAATCTTCAGGAGGAGAGCTCAAGATAGGGCTGTGGTGAGTAGAGGTAGGGGAGTATTGAGGAGAGACAAGGCTGTGATCAGGAGAGACAGGGCTGAAACTAGGAGAAGTAGGGCTGTAACTAGGAGAGGTAGGACTTTAAGCAGGAGAGTTATGGCGGTAACCAGAAAAAGTAGGGATGTAACTAGGAGAGGTAGGCCTGTAAGGAGAGTTAGGGCTGTAAGGAGGAGAGGTATGGCTGTGACTAGGAGAGGTAGGGCTGTAACTAGGAGAGTTAGACCTGTAACTATGAGAGTCAGGGCTGTCACTAGAAGAGTTAGGCCTGTAACTAGGAGAGGTAGGGCTGTAACTAGGAGAGGTAGGGCTGTAAGTTGGAGATTTAAGGATGTAATCTGAGAGATCGGATCCAGTTCCAAAACGAGAACCACCATAACCATAAGGGTCGTAATGTGCATGCTACAAAAATGAAATTCTAGACAATTTACACAAAGGACATAGAAATGTACCAAAAACAAGATAGACTTCAAATGCAATGCAAGGGATCACAACTCTGTATCCTGTAAAAGGATCATTACCTTATCATTCTTAACTTCATAATCAGGAGAGTCAAGGAAGTGAAGCAATCGAGAAACTAAGAAACTCGGCGCACCGCTTTCACTTTCACAAGGATCGTAGTGTGGACTTTTATTCTACATTAACAATGAAAAATTACATTGAGAGACATTCACACAAAAGGACATAGAAAGACACCAACCAAAAACAAGACAAAGACTTTAATTCCGATCACATCTCTGTATCCTGTAAAGGATCGATGGTTTTAGACCTTCAATAAAACAGATTTACCTTAGCATTCTCAACTTCAATATTATCTTTCTCTTCTCGAATCCCTACAGCACCAATCTCGTTCTGAGATTTTCCTTTACCTACAACATAAAACACTCAGAATTTCTTTGATACATTACCCTTAGAACAAATCGAGATCCCTCTTACATAATCTTCAATGTGTAATAAACAAAAGGATCCAGATATATACCTAAACCATCCTCCAGCTTCTGTTTCTTCGTCGGAGAAGAGTCAGATTGTGACATTGTTATCTAACCCGGCTATCAGACCTAGCTTACAATATCTTTGCTTATACGTGGTATATAACACAGAAAACAAATCACAAATCCCTAAGAGATATATGTTAACCTACAGAGAATATAGAGATAGATTCTCGATATTTTATATACGCAACTTCAAGATAATGAGATATATACGCATATTTTTTAATTTTCTGATTGGATATAGTCATTTAAACGTTAAAGTAAGTAGGTTAATGCAAAAGTCTTCTATATAAAATTTTCCACAAAAATTTAATAACAGCTTCTCCATCAAAGTTAATGTTTATATATATATATAGAGGAGTGCGTGTATTTACACTCTGCTTGAAGAGTTACAGATCGGTCGTGATGCGAACGGCATTGCTACTACTGGCTTTGTCTTCTTTCTTGGCTGATCCTTTCTTGCGTTTCCTCTCAGATTGTGGCTCCTTTGCCTTTAGCTCATTGCATAGTGACCTCAAAGATGCTGCTAAGTTATCGTTTCTATGCGCTGAAAATTGCAAAATAACAGATATGAAATTCAGAACTAAGAAAACACTAACATGAACGTGTAAGAGAGAAACAGTTTAATACCGGAGAGAACAACATCGTCCATGTTCACAACTTTGCGTCCAGCATGATGAGCGAATAGTTCAAGATCCTTTGCAACGTTTTCTGTTACTCATAACAAATAAGCATAATTTCAGACAAAGGTATTCTGGAGACGAAAACACTAAAAATAAGGTTTAGATTTTGGTTGAGTCAACTCCACTATGAATTGAAGCTTCTACAAACAGTTTACCATACAAACATCAACCAAAATAATCCTACTCAACATGAGCACACACCATGCTCAAGAAAATTTCATCCTCTACACCAGATACGTAAAGAACATTCGTTTCGATCCTGCGTCTTTAAATTGCTATATCTGTGTTTCTTTAAGCTAAGTACCACATAAAGGCCTAAGAATAGATACTCTTCTTCACTACTGATAATTTTTTTATCAAAAACCAAAAAACATTCTTCCAATGCATTGACTAATCTGTATTACCCTGAAGCTAGATTAAGATTCAAAGGGACTGAAAAGTTTTACTGAATTGATTTAGAACTTATAAAACTAACACTGCACATTTCATTAATGTAAAATTAACTAGACCAGGATTCTTCTAACCAAAAGATTACTTCCAAAGCATATTGACAAATCTGTATTCCCCTAAAGCCTAGGTTAAACATCCAAGTAAATAGTAGCAATAAATAAGGTTCTTTTAACTATAATAAGGTTCTTCAAACCATAAGATGAAGGAGTTGCAGAATTAGTATTTCAATGCATAGAAAACTGATCTCACCTGCATATTTGAAGGCTAAATCTGCCACACATGCCACAACAGGTCCACCTATTTCCATTCCATTTTTCTTCGCTGCTCAATAAAAAACTCAAATCAATCAAAATCCAACTCTTCTCCATCTATTACTTAATTCCAGGAAGAATCTAAATTTCAACACTGTAGAACTAACACTTCAAGCAGCTTCGTTACTATGTTGATTCATCAGTTCTAGAAATTGAAAATCCCCAAATCTAATTCGAGCTCCAAGAATCTCAATGAAAACATTTAAGCTAATTTCATCGTTCACCAGAAGAAACTAATCGGAAGCCAAATACGAAGGACAATTGAATCAACGATTCAATATCCTTAATCAAATCAACACAAATTCCAAAATCAAATCGAAATACAGACGAAGCTTCATCGAATGTATTCATAAACCCGTTGATTATACCAGAAATTTTGAGAATCGATTGAAATGGGAAGAGAGGGAGGGAGAGAGTCTAACCCTCGGCTTCGGCGATAGAGATCGCGGAGAGTCTGAATCGGTCTCTAATGAGATCGTCCATAGAATATTCTTCAACGATTTGGTCTACCTGGAGATCGCTTATGTCTTCTCCTCCGACGTCCATGGCGAAGCAATAGCTAGGTTTCTTCGCCTGTGTGATTGTTGGGCTATCCGATAATAAAGGGAGAAATATACGCGGGAAAACAAAGTGTAAAACGCAGCGTTTTAAGTATCCCCTCCATGTCCAAAACGCAGCGTTTATATGGAGAATGATATACATTATTAGCATTTTGCTAAGTTGGAGAACTAAAATAAATATGCATCTCCACCCACAAGTATTCTTAAGCTATGGTTGAGTAATGTAACAATGAAACAAAAATTCAGTGGAAGAGATAAATATAACATTTAGAGGTCAGCGGCACGGACTTCACTATAGCCATACCTACTTTTTGCTTGTTACCGATGTTAGGTCCAGCTTCCTCGATCATCATACACCTGTGGCTTTATCGATTACCATCCTCGTTGCCGGCAACAACATCTATGTTTTGCTGATGATTTTTTTGTGTTAACAAAGTCAATGGCAAGATCCTTATCAAAACTTTTCAAGATTCTAGCTATGTTTGAGATAGACAAGGAGGATGCATAAAAGAAAGCTAATTGCATAGTTATACCTTTGATTTAAGGAAACATAGCACTCTCTATTACGCGCCTACCAGGCTAGCAATTTAAATAAATATTTAGCGTTTCGTTTGGCGTAAGAAATGTTAAACATGTTTATGAAGTTCTATATATCAACATGGAAAGTCGTTTTGATTCTTGATTAAATATGTTCCTTATCAGTTATCCATAACAGTACAAGCTTTTTGCTATATGATTTTCAATTCTCAAAGAGGTGTTTAGGAAAAACTAAAAGTTTTTCTAATGCTGTCTTCTGGTCCAATAACCACTATAAATCTAAAGTATCTTGTTGGTAAGCCATGATAAAAGGTTGATCTTGGACTACGTAGGTGTAGCCGTGTAGGTTCGTCGACAATTTCATTACCTATCAATTTAATTTATTTCTATTAACAAAAAACGAAAAAATCATATAGTTTATATCAAAACTTTTATACTAAGACATCACTATTACTTCAAATAATATGTATGTATAGGGTGGGAAATATGGGATAGATGCAATATGGATAGACATCACTACACAACTTCAATATAGTTTCTTTCTTTCTTTATTATGAAAAGTACATGTCTTAATGCGACAAGATATTTCTAGCCTCATTTTCTATATAGTTTTGTTTATAGATTATATTCATCAAAAAAGATTTTGTTAGCTTTTGTTTAGGTTTGTCATCCTCTGTTTCTCAAGTTTAGGACTGTTGTCTCACAAAATTTTCTGACTTGTTGTCTTTGTTTCTTTGAGATTCCGGATTTCGTTAACCGGAATATGCAGACATTGTTTTCGGTTTTTTCCCACCTTTGCACTATACTTTTGCAGTTTAAAAGGATTTTACAAAGGCGGTTTATCAAACTGGACATGCGATTTTAAGCCAAGATTTGTATTCATGCAACTAATCAACAAAGGATAAGAAGAAAAAAGTTAGGAATTTTGTTTTAGCAATACAATCATTCACACATGATATTGACACATCATTGCTCTCTAGGATTAAAAGCCCCCTTACAGTCTTCAAAGTCCGTAGCTAAGTTGGAAATTTCTTACTTTTATAACGTTTAAGTGTTTGTATTTTGGTCTATAAACAGAAGATAATTCCCATAAAATAAGAGGTTGAACATAAACCATGTCACACTCTCAAATAAGAGGTGCAAGTAACATAAGTGGCAACGTCTAGACTTAACTAAAAAGATTCGTCCGCCAGAAGTAAAAAGTAATCAAAAATAAAAATTCGAGAAAATGGTCTCGTACACGGAACCTCTAACATCAACGTAATTGACTATTGAGCCCCCGGTCCAGATACATAGCGACTAGCGAGAGAAGAAAATCCTCAGGGTAGAATAGTCATTAACTGCCTAACCAATCATGAAATGTCACGTGTCACGATCTTAGAGCCTCTAAAACGGACGGTGGTGAGGTTGTCAAGATCCTTACCGTAGTTCTTCTTCTTTTGTGGCTATTACAAAATTGGTTTAATTCTCTAAACCGACAAAGAGAGAACCCAAGTTTAAAATTTTAAGTGATTTGAATGATACATATTGTATTTGCTACTTAAATTAAAAAACAATCAAATGGAGAAGTTTAATGATTTTTTCTGATAAACTATTGAATTTACTGTTCGTTTGTGGGTCGGTTGGTCTAAACCGGCCGTTAGATTACGTAAAATTGAGTTGGTAAGTAGGTCGGTTTACCACGTGATATTTTCTTAGCTAGAGTTTGGAAGTATTGCTAGCGTGCACGATGGTGCACCGAACAAGTGTTATAGACCCTTACCGTATAAAGAAAAAAAATAAAGAATCAGACCGGAGATAGATAGAGAGAGAGATAAGGGAGGGTGAAAAAATAAGCACACACCATTATCCATCTGTTTTTTTTTTTCATCTCTCTCTCTCTCTTTTCTTCTTCGATTCGTGTTTTCTCCATTTCATTCTCTGTTACGCTTCAATCGAACTCGGTGAGAGTTTCTTCACTTAATCTCTGTATTCGGATTCTTCGTTGGTTTCTGTTGTTTGTTCTTGTAGCTTATGGCTTCGTATTTGTTCAAAGCTAGGGTTTTATGTTTACTAGTTTGTGTGGTATAGTTCGAATTTGTACGATTTAGTAAGCTCCAGATCGTGAATTTTGATGGAGATGGAGTTTTTTGTAAAAAAGTCAATTCCATTTGCTGATTTATGTTAGTGTTTTGGTTCGATTTCTCTTATCTTCATTATGAGCTGATTTTATAGCTTCCATTGATCTGAGCTAAGTGAAATTCAACTTTCCGAGCTTACTTGTGTAAATCGAATCTGTTTTTATGTGTACAACTGTTTCTTGAAGTTCAGTGATATGGTTTGTTTACTAACTCGTTGTTTTCTTGTTGAATTTATTTAGGAAGTCATGGCTATGGCCACAAGGGTGTTGGCTCAATCGACTCCACCGTCTTTAGCTTGTTACCAGAGGAATGTTCCTTCACGTGGATCTGGAAGATCGAGAAGATCGGTGAAAATGATGTGTAGTCAGTTACAAGTGTCTGGTTTAAGAATGCAAGGGTTTATGGGATTACGTGGTAACAATGCTTTAGACACTCTTGGAAAAAGTCGTCAAGATTTTCATTCGAAGGTGCGACAGGCAATGAATGTGCCCAAGGGGAAAGCTAGCCGGTTTACGGTGAAAGCAATGTTTGAAAGATTTACGGAGAAAGCTATCAAAGTTATTATGCTTGCTCAGGAGGAAGCTAGAAGACTAGGCCACAATTTTGTGGGAACCGAACAAATTCTTCTTGGTCTTATTGGTGAGGGTACTGGAATCGCTGCTAAAGTTTTGAAATCCATGGGGATTAACTTAAAAGATGCACGTGTGGAGGTTGAGAAGATTATTGGAAGGGGAAGTGGCTTTGTTGCTGTTGAGATCCCATTCACTCCTCGTGCCAAGCGTGTTCTTGAACTCTCTCTTGAGGAAGCTCGCCAACTTGGTAACTCCCTTCTCTGTAGCAAGTCTTTTGCTTCTGTATCTGAAATCTCGTTGTTGATTGATTGTGAAGTGTATTATCCACTGTGTTGATTGTGTATAATTAAGTATTGTTATCCTGACTTAGTGCAGTGTGGGGCGTAAAATATTTTATTTACACTTTAATACCTTCCTCAACTTGTTTTTTGTCCAGCTTCCCTGCTTCTTTTTGGCATGAGCTTAGCATATGTACCTATTCTAATCACTTGTGTGAATATCAGGTCACAATTACATTGGATCCGAGCACCTTTTGCTTGGGTTGCTACGTGAAGGTGAAGGAGTTGCAGCTCGAGTCCTTGAGAATTTAGGTGCAGATCCTAGTAATATTCGCACTCAGGTAAAGTAGTCATCTCATGTGGTAAACTGATATTTTCAATTTTTTGTATATTTTTGAATATTTTGTTAAAAATGTCTAAACTTAATTGAATTGGATGGCTAGGTGATACGCATGGTGGGTGAGAACAATGAAGTAACTGCTAATGTTGGGGGAGGAAGCAGCAGCAATAAGATGCCAACTCTTGAAGAGTACGGAACAAACTTGACGAAACTGGCTGAGGAGGTAGTTATTTGTTGACCTGACCATATGAGATTCCCTTGAAGAGATAAGATCAATTGAGACTTAATCATGATCTTTTCTTTTGACCTTAGGGTAAATTGGACCCAGTTGTTGGAAGGCAGCCGCAGATAGAACGTGTGGTGCAAATTCTTGGCAGGAGAACCAAGAACAACCCTTGTCTTATTGGAGAACCTGGTGTTGGTAAGACAGCTATTGCTGAAGGACTTGCACAGCGTATTGCCAGTGGCGATGTCCCTGAAACTATTGAAGGGAAGAAGGTAAGCACAATGCCTCTCTGTTTTTCAGTCGTTTTAACAATTTGCAATTGAATCAATCAATGGTTATAGATATGGGTATGAGTTTCAGTCTTATCTCGTTGACTTCAAATTTTCTATGCACTTCATACTTGTTCATTACATGTAGGCACACATTTCATGAGTCACGGATTCCAATTTACTGGATTAGTTGTAATTATTTCCATGCCAAAAGAGTCAAATCAACATGATAAGACTGCATGTGTTGAGAATGAACGAAGAATTTATGTAGAGAATGTATCCACTGAATAATATGCTGCTCTATGTGCATTCTGGTTTGTGTATATTAACCTTCTGACACTTGTTTTGTGAGACATTATCCATACTGATTTGTTTTTGTAACTATAATAGTATGAACAACGTACTTAACAGTTCAGACTCAGGTCACAACTAATTTCTCATGATTATTCTGGGTAGTGCTACAATGATCTGATGGTTCTTGCCTTTACCTCTTATATACTTTCAGGTTATAACACTCGACATGGGTCTTCTAGTTGCTGGAACAAAATATCGTGGAGAGTTTGAAGAGAGATTGAAAAAGCTTATGGAGGAAATTAGACAGAGCGATGAGATAATCTTATTTATCGACGAAGTGCATACTTTGATTGGGGCTGGAGCAGCAGAAGGTGCAATTGACGCAGCTAACATTTTAAAACCAGCTCTCGCTAGAGGTGAATTGCAGGTAATTGTTCTTTTTGATCCGTTTTACATGACAATGCTCTGCACCTTTGTGTAATTTATTCTCGATAATTTAACTATTTTGTTAATAATCCTGACAGTGCATTGGAGCGACAACATTAGATGAATACCGAAAGCACATTGAGAAAGACCCTGCCTTGGAAAGAAGATTCCAGCCAGTGAAAGTACCTGAACCTACCGTGGATGAAACTATTCAGATCCTTAAGGGTCTGCGAGAGCGATATGAAATTCACCACAAGCTTCGTTACACAGACGAATCTTTAGTAGCAGCTGCACAGTTGTCATACCAGTATATAAGGTGGCTGATCTCTCAGATTACTTGTTAATAGTTTAAGTAAGGGTGTCATAAATGTTACTTACACCTGATTGTCCTTTGATTCCAGTGATCGTTTCCTTCCTGACAAGGCAATTGACTTGATTGATGAAGCTGGTTCTCGGGTTCGACTTCGTCATGCACAGGTGTGGTGGAGTCATATACCAGGTTTATGTCAGTTACCATTTTCATTTTTTGATCATTGTTGAACTTGCTCGTTTATGCAGGTCCCTGAGGAAGCTAGGGAGCTTGAGAAGGAGCTTAGGCAGATAACAAAGGAGAAGAATGAAGCTGTCCGTGGCCAGGACTTTGAGAAGGTACATACGGATTGTATATATTCCTTTCATTTTTTTTTGTCAATTTGGGGGACAATAAGATGTCTTATGAGACGTAACTTTCATTTCAGGCTGGGACACTTCGGGATAGAGAAATTGAACTCAGAGCTGAGGTATCTGCAATCCAAGCGAAAGGCAAGGAGATGAGCAAAGCAGAGAGTGAGACCGGTGAGGAAGGCCCTATGGTCACGGAGTCAGACATCCAACACATTGTGTCTTCATGGACTGGTATTCCTGTTGAGAAAGTATCAACCGATGAGTCTGACCGTCTCCTCAAGATGGAAGAAACCCTCCACAAACGTATCATAGGCCAAGACGAAGCTGTGAAAGCCATAAGCCGAGCCATTCGCCGTGCACGTGTTGGACTCAAGAATCCTAACCGTCCAATCGCTAGTTTCATATTCTCGGGTCCAACCGGTGTTGGGAAATCTGAGCTTGCCAAAGCTTTAGCAGCTTACTACTTCGGTTCCGAAGAAGCCATGATTCGTCTAGATATGAGTGAGTTCATGGAGAGGCACACTGTCTCCAAACTCATCGGTTCACCTCCTGGATATGTCGGATACACCGAAGGAGGTCAGTTAACAGAAGCGGTTAGACGTCGCCCTTACACCGTCGTTCTATTCGATGAGATTGAAAAAGCCCATCCAGATGTTTTCAACATGATGCTTCAAATCCTTGAAGATGGTAGATTAACAGACAGCAAAGGAAGAACAGTTGACTTCAAAAACACACTTCTCATCATGACATCAAACGTCGGAAGCAGCGTGATTGAGAAAGGAGGAAGACGTATCGGATTCGACTTAGACTACGACGAGAAAGACAGCAGTTACAACAGAATCAAGAGCCTTGTAACAGAGGAGCTGAAACAATACTTCAGACCCGAGTTCCTAAACAGGCTAGACGAGATGATTGTGTTCAGACAGCTAACAAAGCTGGAAGTGAAAGAAATTGCTGACATACTGTTGAAGGAAGTGTTCGAGAGGTTGAAGAAGAAAGAGATTGAGCTTCAGGTGACCGAAAGATTCAAAGAGAGAGTAGTAGACGAAGGTTATAACCCGAGCTATGGAGCAAGACCGTTGAGAAGAGCCATCATGAGGCTTTTAGAGGATAGTATGGCAGAGAAGATGCTTGCGAGAGAGATCAAAGAAGGAGACTCGGTGATTGTGGACGTTGACGCTGAAGGTAACGTCACGGTGCTAAATGGTGGAAGTGGCACTCCAACTACTTCCTTGGAGGAGCAGGAAGATTCTCTCCCTGTTGCTTAAATAAAAAAAGCAAAGTGCGTGCGTTTCTCTCTTCTTTTGCTTTGGCCCTTAAATGAATTATGGCAAGAGAAGGTTATGAATTGAGATACATGGGGGCTTTCTTAATATACATTTTCTAAATATATGAAAAATGTAATGTATAGATGACATTGTGTAGCTTCTTTTTCTTCCATGCTTTTTAAGGACTTGTCTTTGGTGCCCATGCAAAGAGGAGTTTTTATGTTGGGGTTCGACGTCAAAAGAGTTTAGGATTTCATAACCCAAAAAATAAACTAAAGTGTAGGATAATACACATGGAATCAATCAAACATAACAAGGTCAAATATATGACGTGAAGAAGTAAGAGAATTGAAGAAAACCAATAAAAGCATATGGAACCGACTAGCTACTACCAAATCCTAAACCAACAAAAGCTCACATGAACTAATTCTTTGAATGTTCTTCATATTGTCCACATTTTTAACCTAATCTACACATCATTAGGTTATCCGTGAATAAACAATAGGAATTTTGAAAAATATGATACTGCTTTTCAAAACTACTATTAAGAGAAAAGCTTTTCAAAAAAATCACTTTATAGTCTGTATATAAGACTTTACAAACCTTGTAAAACCATATAAAAACTTATAATAATCTAATTACATTTTGACGTAATATCTTTGAGTTCCTTTAAATATAATAAGGAACACTGAAATTGATATAACATAGGATTAAGATAAAACGTTTCATGTTGAATTTGGTATTAGTGTAGAAGAAAGCGATGTCACATATTGGAACATAGCTAGTGCCAGTTTGCACAGGTACTATTAAATCTTCGGAGATTTTGCATAGATTCGTAAATTGAATAGATAAAAAACAAAAGGAGAGTCGTACCATCACAAAACTCATCAATTTTTAATTAGAATTTTTTTCTCTTTGTTACTATTTTATTGCATTGTAGGCGATGATATGTGAGTAAAAGGTTATCTCTCGTATCATGCGGATAGAGACTTCTATGAATATCTATTTCGTAGACGTAACCGTACGTTAATTAGTCTATTGCCAGGTTGATTTATTTGTATTCTTCTTAGTAGAGAAAATCAATACTTCACTAAACAAAATGGAAATAATATGGTAGAAGGACATAAAACTGTTTTGATAATAGAGAAGAAAACATATAGAGATGCAACATATTTGAATAACAAATATAATGAGATTAAGCTAAATAAACGAAGTGATTAATAGAGATCTATAACAGTTATGAGATCAACCTAACTTACTTCATATATCTTACAATCGTCACATAATTCACTAGACTTATCGGCCAGAAAACGCCGTAAAATGGAAGTTGTTTCTTTGCATTTGTAAGTAATGTTTTGGGATATAGGATGGTAGAAGAAAACTTTGAGTCAATTTCTTAGAGTGAAGTAATGTACCTAATCTATCTCGTAATTCAAGATTCATTTTCATATCATCCTTTCGTAATTAGTCTCGTGCACTTATTCTTTTCTTTAAATGTGATCTTGAATATTCAAAACACAGTACAAATAATAGATCAGCCGCTAATTAAATGCGTTAGATAAAGAATAAAGGTTTTGTGCAAGTACCCTGATTTGAAAAGAAGCAAAAGAGAGATATTGGTGAAGAAAATATGATGCCAATAAATGTTTATTCCTCATCCGGATGAAACGTGCATAATCTCTATCATCTTCGGGTTATGATAATTAATTACAAGCTCATGCGGACCTTTGACATGTAAATTATGTCCAAAAGAACAATCATAATGTTTTCTTGGTTCCTAATTAGCATGTTTTCTTTCTGCTCTAAACTTGATCTCAAAAAGAAAATCATAATAGAAAGTCCATAGATCGTATTCGTACGTATACAATTGATAATTAATTAATCGTAGATTCGCTTAATGTTTTTGTTAAGTACGTGTCATAATAATAATTTATAAATAGAAGAAAGGAATTATAATAGTCTAAATAATTAAGGACATGGATTGTGATAAATTTTGATGGTCAAGTACTCGTTTTTTCGATTATTACTATAAGAGTACCCGATTATATCAAAACAAAATGGAGATTTATGATTTTTTGTCTTCTATGCATACCCAACGGTATCATGGGATTGGACTTCACACCTTATTCACAATTTTTTTTCTTTTGTCCTTTTCTGAAAAGGAAATTTCCTATGTCGATCCAAAGTGGGAAATGGACAAAAGTTTTTATTTTCTCTAACAAAAATGGACAAAAGTTTGTAGTATTATGGTATCCACATAGAGATTATTATTGAGAAGATCACGCGGCATTACATATTTAGTTCTAAATGTACAGTATTTTGGATAGGGTAATATATCTCTCTACTATCTAGTCTTTAATTATATCTGACTCGTTAAACTGTGCCTATATATTGATCTATATATTAGCTGTGGCAAAGGTTCTGCAATCTGATAAAGTAAAATTGATTGATAAATGATAAATATTGCTCTTTTGGTGTACATTAACTTTTTTGATATGTGTATTATAGGTCCGACCCTCTTATAAAGTAAAACAAGCCATAGCTTTAGGGCATTTCTAAATATAGTTCGTTGTTAGGGCGACAATATTGAATGCTTACGTGAGTGTAGTTGATGGTCAATACAAATACATCAATTGGTTTTAGAGAACATTTTCCTCGAGTTCGACTGCCCACGTTGGTCGTTCTTTCGTTCATTTAATGGGTTTAGTTGATTACTTCTTTTTATAGTACATTTATTGTTTTCACGTTATGCGCTATTATATTCTTATAAAAAAAGTCTTAATTAAATGATATATTGATCAGTATTTGTCTTGTTTAGTTTTACAACATGGTTGTATTACAAATTATGTAGTATTTATAATCTTATATTTCAAAACATAATTTATTCTCTAAATAACATAAAACTATGGAGAATACAAATTACAACAAAATTTAAAATTATAAGTTCTTACATAAAGTAATTTGAAACAAATTTTCTAAAATATCATGATACCCATAGAGTAATAAAACTAAACAAAATAAATAGACAAATATTCCATGAGTTTGCATTTGAAAAAAAAAAAAAAAGAGAACATACGTATCTAAGAATGATGAAAGATCATTAGTCACCTAATTTTTGAAATTCAACATTATTTACTTAAATTTTCATTTTTACTCTTCCATGGTTACTCAATGCAATTACTTAAATATACAATCTCGATATTATATATAAACATATCATCTAACATAAATTACCCGCCGAAATATGGTAGTAATTTCTTCTCAAATAAAAAGGTATCTTCAATATACAAGTGGTCCCTAAAATACTCTTTCTTCTGTTTCTCCTTGTTTCTTTGAATAGTGAATACAAAAGCAATTCCTTATATAAACCACTTCAAGTCCTTAATCTTCTCTCACAAAGAAAAAACACTATCTCTATCGACAAAGATAAGAGAACTCAGAAGCTTCTACTCTTAAAATGGCAACTTTCTCTTATTTCCAAAACTACCCTCATTCCCTTCTTGATCCTCTTCTCTTCCCTACACCTCACTCCTCCATTAATCTCACTAGTTTCATCGATCAAAACCATCTCTATCCACTACCAAACATTTCCACAGTTGAAGACATTTCCTTTCTTGAATATAATGTTGACAAAACTGAAAACTCTGGTTCAGAGAAACTGGCCAACACAACCAAAACAGCAACCACCGGTTCTTCTTCCTGCGACCAGCTCAGCCACGGACCATCAGCCATCACCAACACCGGAAAAACCCGTGGGAGGAAGGCCAGAAACAGTAATAACTCCAAGGTATGTTAAACCAACTTGTAATGTATCATCTATCATTTATGTGATGGGGTTGGGATAGTCAAAAACATAAATGTTGGTGTGGTTTGGTGAATTAGGAAGGAGTAGAGGGAAGAAAAAGCAAAAAACAGAAGAGAGGAAGCAAAGAAGAGCCTCCAACAGATTACATTCACGTTCGAGCTAGAAGAGGCCAAGCTACTGATAGCCACAGCCTTGCTGAGAGGGTATTTTAGTCATTTCTCTTAACATTTTAATTTTTCTTCATTAATCATGTTTTCATAAAATACATTTTGATTAATATTTGATTAAACTTATATATATATATATGTAAAGGTGAGAAGGGAAAAGATAAGTGAGCGGATGAGGACTCTGCAAAACCTTGTTCCGGGCTGTGATAAGGTCAGCTAGAGTAGAGACAATTTTATTTAGGAGAATTGATAATGGTTTAATTTTATAATGTTTCTAGAAAATGTTATTAATTGATTAAATGTGACTTGAAAACGAATAGGTAACAGGGAAGGCCCTCATGTTGGATGAGATTATAAATTATGTCCAGACCTTGCAGACTCAAGTTGAGGTGCATTTTCTTAATTATTTTGTTTTTTCTTGTAACATTTTATGTTAAAACTAATGTTTCTAATTCATAACTTTTTTTTCTGTTTCATTAGTTTCTCTCAATGAAGCTAACTTCTATAAGTCCGGTGGTCTATGACTTTGGCTCCGACCTTGATGGCCTCATACTTCAATCTGAGGTATTTCATTTACACAATGTCTCTTAATCCGGTTACCGATAAAACCAAGTCATGTATCCCGAAAAGCCGGTTATGGATCTTAAGTAGATATTTTCTTGATGGACAGATGGGTTCTCCAGAAGTAGGAACGTCTTTTACCAATGCAATGCCAACAACTACTCCTATCTTTCCTTCACTATTGGATAATTCTGTAGTTCCCACACATGCACAAGTTCAGGTTTTTCATTTTTTTCTATAAGTGATTATTTCAGATAATAATTATAATAAGGAGAATGAAGATAGATAAGAATCAATTATTGGAAGATTAATAGATAGTGATGTGTTGCTTAATTTAGGAAGAGGGAGAAGAAAGAGAGAACTTTGTAGACAGAAGTGGGTTCAACAACAACAACTTCTGTTCTTTCCCTTGATAAAATTACATGTCGACACAAACACAAAAGCCTGCTTTCGTGAGTTTCTTCTGGTCTTGTCTCTTCAACTACCTAATTATTATCATTACAATTATTTTTAACATTTCTCATATAGAAATTGTTAAAAATCTTGATGTGGGTTCGTAATTATTGCTATCGTTTATTGGATGTAGGTTGATTTAATCTCCTCCCATTTGCACGGAGGGAATAAAATCTACGTAAACCAGGTTTTGTAAAAGTGGATGTACTTATTTGTTCCGTTTATATAGTTTGAAGAAATAAAGTATTTTAGAGACTTAAAAAGCTCATTTTCTCTATTTGTCCCGAGAGTTTCAACATAATCATTACATAAAATCAATGGATAAATTCATACTAAAAGAGAATGGTATATGAGGCAGAGGCAAATTCGATGGAGGAAAGAAAGACATATAAACTAAGAAGACCTATCAGCTTAATCATTGTTTTTTTTAATATAATTGAATTTTGATGTATCCACTCATTAATTTTATAAGTTCTTGTATTTTCACCACTTCTGTCTTTCTGATTTCTTGCACCAAAGTTTCCTTTTTCCTCCAATCTTTTTAAATGTAAACTGTTATCCACACACTCATGTTATATTTCCTATATATATAAAAATGTTCGAGGGATAACTACTTATGCATGTATATAAATCTAAATGATTCGTTTCCTGTCAATTTAGTTGGCTACAAAATTATGTCAGAAGAAAAGATTAGATTTCCCTTCCTGAGAACACTTTAATGTACCTGTTGAATAGTTTGGTCATGCTTTTCTGCTCTCACTTGTCACACATTGATAACTCCCATTCCTCTGTATCTGTCCTTTCACAATACATATGTTATAAGTTTTATTTTAGTTTAGAGTATGTCTAATATATATATACCAAAATTCTTGAAAGAGATATTTGATACTGTTGTATTTGTAAATATGATTTGTTGGTTGTCTAACATTTTCATGAGGTGGTAATTAACGATTCCTTGAGTTATTCAATCCTAAATTGCAGGATTTATTTGAATACACCTAAATAAATTATATGCAAGAGCCTTATGTATATTATCGTTATTCAGTTACATACATATTAATAACCTCTTTTATTAACGAACCTAGAATAGAGATTTTTTTGTATGATTTTCATTTCTTGATGTATATGTCAGGATGTATATGATTTGTGAGATTACTCTTCACAATTCAACAATTTGAGATTTTAGTTAAATAAGTAAAATTTAATTGATATCATCTCTTCTAAGATTTGTTATTGGACTATGGTTCAAAATTTTCACTTTTTCCCTTTTTTATTATTATAAATATGATATGTTGCTAGATGAATTGGGTCATCATTTTCTTGCAATTGTTTCGTCATGAATACGATTTTTTTTTTTTTTTTTAATCGAAAATGCATATGAATTTGGTCCCAAGTTATTATACGGCAAATTGATCAATCATAAAATACAATAACAAAGGAAATGCTAAGTTTCTCGTGGCACATAATTGTATCTGCTAACGGTTTCATCCTGAATCAATGGACAACACATTTCGTAAATCTTATGCACATCATTTCACCTCATATGTTTATTTCAAAGTATACCTCTTATAACTTTAACTGTGCGTTTCGATTCTTCGCATCATCAAACCTATCAAAATCAAACCCTAAATATCTGATGACACGTTTTATGCGAGAACGATTGGTAAGTTAACCGAAGGGTCCACGATTCAATTTGATAACACGCCTAGGTGAGAAAAAATGTTGTACATTATTACACAACTAATACAGCCAAAAAAAAAAAAAAAGCAACAATTCGAAGGCATGATTAAATGAGCAGTCCGGCCGTTAGTCGTCCAGAGATTTTCATGTCTATGTCTAGTCCCATCTCTTCTATTACACTCTTTTTCTTTGTTTGTTTTCATGTACCTAACTTCATTTCCACGTGTACATGAATCATTCTTCCATTACAAAAACTATAAAGATAGTAGCTAGCCAAGATGGCTGTTGAAATTGCCATTCTTCTATCCCTCTCAAAGTAGTGAATGGTAAGTGAACAAGTAAACTCTATAGGACGATGAAAATGTAAATACGTATAGATATATAATGACGTAGTAGTTCTAGAAAATACAACCTTATTAACCAAAATAACATCATCAAAAGTTTTGAAGTTGAAGAAACACTGATACTAGGTCATATTTAAGCTTAAAATTATTATTTTCTATCAGTATACTAGTCGACCAACTATTGTTACTGGTTTAGAAGCAGGTTCAGTCTTTATCAGTTGGGTTATCAAGAAAGTAGACCAAGCACACACTTTAGAAAGCCCATTAACAACAATGAGCAACAAAGACTAATATTTCAGTTTACTTATAGGCCCATAAGAATTGAGTACCAAACAAACCTTAACTAGCTAGTAGCTACTCTTATATATTTTACCGATAGTCTTTGACTCTTTGTTATAACAACGGATCGATTTTAACAAATATTCTATGGAAATGGTAAACGATTCATTAAAAACTTGATTTCGTAAACCTAATTTTAACACCAAAATTTCACTGGTTTTATATGGAGAACATTCGCTGCGTTTGCAGTAGGCTAGTTGCCGTACACACACTGAATCGATAACAAGATGAATGTTGTATGATTGTATCAAGCATCGTCGGTGTAATCATCTTCTTCTTTTTCGTTTTTTTTTTTCATTTTAGATCAATCCATTTTCGATGATGGGCACATTTGTTTTTTATTCCAAGTTATTTCGATTCTTAATTATGCATTAGCCTTCTTCGTTTTAGATTGGCAAGTCATTTCGTCAATATTGATCTTGTAATTTACTAAAAACTCCGTCACACCCAAAATAAACCAAAATGTAATTTACTAAAGAAGTTATGAAGAAATGTTATAGTTCGAAACTATAATGAATGAAAATACTAGTAGTCACACCCGTGCTGCTATAAACTATATATATTCATATTTGTTTTCATACGGAGTGTATTAAATTGATATCATAGTGGGGAACAATTAGATATCAAATTAGAGATTTAGAGTTATTATATTATTTAGTACATCAGCAGCATTGGTTATGAACCCTAATTGTTCAAGCAGAATTTGTAGTTTTAGTAAAAACTTTTTATCATTTTTTCTATTTTAGCAATGTATTGATACCCATGTATAATTTGAATGTTAGGATCGACTTCAGATTATAAAATATACTCCAAGTTGCATGCACATACTTTTAAAATCTAAGCTGGGTTCAGTCATTGGTTAATTCATACTAACCCTTAGCTTTTAATTTAGCTTTTTGACTTTACATTATTAAAACGTTTTCTTATAACATTTACTATCAAGTCTTTTACACCACTGACGGATCTACTAAAGAAGGAAAATCTTTGGGGAGTGGCCCGAAACTTGCCAATCTTGATACAATCAGACAACATTCATCTTCTTGTTATATGATTAGAAAATTATCCTCAGAATGTCAAAAGAAAAAAAAAAAGAAAAAGATTTAGCATGTTTTATTATACCCTTAAAATAGTGAAACACTCATAAACGCATAATCTAACAACTTTCCATTAAACTAGTACCACTTGCCTAAAAATCGTCTAAAAGACACTTCATTGCTAAGCAAATTAGTTGTCACTACAAAATGACAATATACAAACACTTAACGCGCAAATGAAAAAGATAATCGTACACCAAAATCAACCCTTATTATATTCCTATAAAAAGTCCAAATATTAGCCCCCAAATAAAAAGTCACAAATTAAAAAAAGTACTAATCACTTTCTAATGATTAAAAAATAAACACTGATATTGGTTTGTCCACGTAACATGCATGAAGATTCTGATCATTGGAGTTGACGAAGTTTAGTCCTAAACAACAGTGAAACTCACGCGCTTTAAAAGCGCGTCTACTCTCATTTCCCTCCCTGTATTTCGCATTTTCCCAACTGGCAAACACAAAAGCAAAGCAGTATTCACACTTCCCACATTAATTCACACCTCTCTCCCTTCTCTCTCCTATCTCTCAGTCAAACCCTAATTCCGATGACGGTACCTAATTCCGACGATGGTGACCGGAGTTTAACGGAGGTTATCACCTCTCTTATCGACTCTATACCCAACCTTCTTAGCTTCAAGTGTAAATGGTCATCAATTCGCGCCAAACTCGCCGATCTCAAAACTCAGCTCTCCGATTTCTCCGATTTCGCCGGCTCTTCTTCAAACAAACTCGCCGTAGATCTTCTAGTTTCAGTTCGCGAGACGCTAAACGACGCCGTTGCCGTTGCGGCGAGGTGTGAAGGACCAGATTTAGCTGAAGGTAAGCTTAAAACGCAGAGTGAGGTTGATTCAGTCATGGCGAGACTCGATCGTCATGTGAAAGATGCTGAGGTTTTGATTAAGAGTGGTCTTCTGATTGATAACGGAATCGTCGTTTCTGGATTTTCGATTTCGTCGAAGAAGGAAGCTGTTAGATTAGAAGCGAGGAATCTAGTGATTAGATTACAGATCGGTGGTGTTGAATCGAAGAATTCAGCGATTGATTCGTTGATTGAATTACTTCAGGAAGATGATAAGAACGTGATGATTTGTGTAGCTCAAGGAGTTGTTCCTGTTTTAGTTAGGTTACTTGATTCGTGTTCTTTAGTGATGAAGGAGAAGACTGTTGCTGTGATTTCTAGAATCTCTATGGTTGAGAGTAGTAAACACGTGTTAATAGCTGAAGGATTGTCTCTATTGAATCATCTCCTTCGTGTATTGGAGTCAGGAAGTGGTTTTGCTAAAGAGAAAGCTTGTGTTGCTTTGCAAGCTTTGAGTTTGTCTAAGGAGAACGCGAGAGCTATTGGTTGTAGAGGTGGAATCTCGTCTTTGTTGGAGATATGTCAAGGTGGGAGTCCTGGTTCTCAGGCTTTTGCTGCTGGTGTGTTGAGGAACTTAGCTTTGTTTGGAGAGACTAAAGAGAATTTCGTTGAGGAAAACGCGATTTTCGTGCTTATTAGTATGGTTTCTTCAGGTACTTCTTTGGCTCAAGAGAATGCTGTTGGTTGTTTGGCTAATTTAACGAGTGGTGATGAGGATTTGATGATATCTGTTGTTAGAGAAGGAGGGATTCAGTGTTTGAAGAGTTTTTGGGATTCTGTTTCTAGTGTTAAGAGTCTTGAGGTTGGAGTTGTGCTTCTGAAGAACTTAGCGTTGTGTCCTATTGTGAGAGAAGTTGTTATATCCGAAGGGTTTATCCCTCGTTTGGTTCCGGTTTTGAGTTGTGGGGTTCTCGGTGTGAGAATTGCAGCTGCGGAAGCTGTTTCCTCGCTAGGTTTCAGCTCGAAAAGCCGAAAAGAAATGGGTGAAAGTGGATGTATCGTTCCATTGATTGATATGTTAGATGGTAAAGCCATTGAAGAGAAAGAAGCAGCTTCTAAAGCTCTATCGACGCTTTTGGTGTGCACGAGTAACAGAAAGATTTTCAAGAAGAGTGACAAGGGTGTAGTCAGTCTAGTTCAGCTCTTGGACCCGAAGATTAAGAAATTGGATAAGCGGTACACAGTCTCGGCGTTGGAACTGCTTGTAACTTCAAAGAAATGCAGGAAACAAGTCGTAGCTGCTGGTGCTTGCTTGCATTTGCAAAAGCTTGTGGATATGGATACCGAAGGAGCTAAGAAACTGGCGGAGAATCTTTCCCGGAGTAAGATTTGGGGCGTCTTTACAAGGCCATAAGAGACTGCGCAGGATACGTTTTTAACCTGTATGTAAGAAGAATCATATATTTTCCGAACGACGATTCTTGTTTTTTCGTTTCATGTTGATTGATGATTTGATTGTTCATAAAGCTTGGCTGATTGAAGTTAGGGAGAGTAATTGCTGATTAGTCTGTAGACAAGAATAATGTCTTTGTAGAGTTTGTAATCATCTTTTTTTAAAAAATTTGCTTGGTGAGCTAATCATATCAGAGTTTGATTTGATCATTCCAACTTTTTTTCTTGTCCTCGTAACTTCAAGAACCTGATCCTCTCTCAAGTGCTTGATTGATTTTATCTTAATCAAGGAACAGTGCAGTGTCTGCGATATGAAACTGTTTTTGTTGCTTAATATGAGTTGGATTGTGATGGTATGTTCTGTCTGATGATAATGTTGGTCGAAAGCACATGGCATTTTTTTTGTTTATTGGTGGCCCCAAATGATTGTTACAGCCGTTAAGTTCTTTGGCACAATTCAATTAGTGAATCACCAATCTCAAATCTGCACATGGATCTGTTCCCGTTGGTTCCTCTCTAACGACTGTTTTTGTAATAACATTTGCTCTTAATAACGCTTCAATGGTAGGGACACAACACATCCCTCTCTATGGATTCGAGATTCTTAGAAAAATTTATCTTCATTTTTTTTCTCTACAAAATGTTGCACATCAGTCACTACTGATCTTTCTTACATTTATGTTGTTACATTTCATGAAAAAGTGTTCTTAGACATAAAGAAAGAAAACAAATGTGTTTATTGAACGATGGAGATGGATTTGTTACCATCATGATGTTTTACTTGATACTGTATAATGACTTGAGTTGCTGACTGATCAACCTGCTGCTGTGAATAGCTGATTGAAGCTCTAGGTTATCAGACCACCATTGTTCTAACCCGTGCGCCTCGTGAAACTTCTGTTTCCCTTTCGACATCACGAAAAGCTTTGCTGCTGCTTGAAAATTAGTGTTTACAACAGGGCTATTGTTCTCTTTGTTGTTCATTTCCCTCTTCTCTGCTACTCCATCCTGGTCAGTGTAGTGGCAACAAATATAGTCGCTATCGTTCACATATAGATGAGGCACCCATTTTCTTAAATCCACAGTAGGTTTCTGATTCGACCCGTAGAAACTCGGTACCCAGTTCCTGAACCCTGATGAAACATTGCTAGGAGAAACCTGACCTTCGTTACTATTCTGTATCAGAGGCTCGTGTTTGGGAGGAAGCATTGACATGAGTCTTTTCCAAGCAACACCAGCTTTCTCACTGATGTTTCTCAAGCTCATAGCGACAGATATAGAAGGTGGATTGAACAAATGAGCATCTACAAATAACCCTTCTTTAGCCAAGGATTTACCAACTTGTAAAGCAAAACCAGCTCCTAACGAATGCCCCACTACACAGACATTACTGCTCCCATATCTCGTTGCTACTGATTGCAACGCCTCTAGAGCAACATTAAACCTCACAGAACCTTTAAGGCTCTCCCAAGCTAAAAATCGGAGATCATCTTCTATGTCACGTCTCATTGTAAGACTCTTTAGTATCGTTCCTCGCAGCGCAAGTACTGCTTTTGGTGCCCCACTTGGTCTGATGACAACCAAATCTGCCATTGCAGCTGCTCTGTCCCATTCAAGAACAGCACCAAATATTGATCCATCTCTCTCGTCAATGAGCGTTTGTGATAACTTGTACTTGAATGGAATCCACCATTTTGGTGCGAGAGCGTTTTGCTCGTTTCGATTCTCTTGTCTGTCGAGTTCAAGCAAGTAAGCTGCTTGAATAAAACAGGCCATTACTGTTCTCTTGTAGTTAGGATCCTTCCTATATATATATCAGAAAATCAACCCAAAGGTTAAAACTTGTTAAGACCAATTAACATTTCATACTAGAAAGATTAAGACACTATAACTAAATAACAGATTAAGCTAAAAGGAATAGATCTCTGTAATTAAGACAATATAACTAAACAACAGATTAACCTAAACAAAAAATCAATCTTTCGATCCTGTCAGATCCAAGAACATAAACAGGGTTTTGCTGCAATGCCCATTCTCGATAATCAAGTTTATGTCTCAAAGACCAACGAAGAAACCCAAAATTAGAAACTAAATGTCATTAGGAAAAGAAAAAAAAACAGAGCCGTTACCAACTGGAGTTGATGAGATCTCTCCAATTAGGAGAAGCAACATTTCTCGGACCGGAAACATGAAACGCATAAGGATGATGAGTTTCATCTTCCTTAACCGTCACAGTCTTCGGAGTCATCGGAGAAGAAGAAACGGAATCCACCATTAAAGTCACAGATTCAGTAATATCTTCTTCCATCGCCACACGATTCGCCGCCATCAAAACCCTTCTCTGTTTTAGGGTTTTTCTACAGTTGTACGCAACTAGAGAAGAATCAGAGAACTCTCTCTTATTAGTGGTTTTTTTTGGAAATTGCTTTGGAATAATGCAAGTGGAGATTTTGATAGAGAATCGGATTCAAGCGTTGGAAGTGGAAAGAAAATATTGTTTTTTAGATTTGCGATTTAATTTGGAAATTGAATGATTTGAAACGCCTGAGTTTTGCGGATCTATCAAACGGTCATCTTCTTTTTGTTGTCGGTTTCTATTTAAATACCATATTTATCCTTTACCTTTTAGGCGTGTGTGGGTTTAGCTTCAGGGGTAAAACAGGTATATTGTGAAAAATTAGTCAACGGTGTAGAGTAAGCAAGCGCGTATGAGAGTGTTTAAGCTTTCACCTTTCAGTATTCCTTACGCTCCTTGATGTTTGTCTTTACAGTTTTCAACTTTTCATTGTATCACACAAGTTCACAACTTTGTTCATATCAAGATTCAAGTTCACACATCTATAAAAATTGATTAGAAAGACCAAAAACAAAAAAAACTAAGACGTGGCTCTATACGATTTACATGTGGTACGCGTGTTAGACGATTCGATTAGAAAGTGTAGAACAAACCATTAGCAATATATATGATTAGTTGTATGGAAAGTAACTAACTAGTATAAGCTAGCTCACAAGGAGAATTGAAGCGTACCATGTTATCTTTTTAATCAAACGCCACAAACTAATTAAGGTCGACAAATGAAATTACCAAATCAGACCAATTATGTGGCCGAGCTAGGGCTGTTTAGTAAAAGGAAAAAAGAGCGCCAGCTACACGAAATGTGGCAGAAAACATAGTCACACATGGCGACTATCATAAACGATATTCAGCAACCTCAAGTTTATGTATTGCATGGCCACATATACGACGTATATGTGGTCATGTCGCCAACATCACAGACTTTAAATCTCAATTAATTGGTCGTTTATTCCGGCGTTGAGCCGTCGTTAAGCCTTAGTATAAGATCTTCGTGTACCAAATCGGATCACATATGCCCAAAATATCAGTTGGGGGTGGATTATTAGAAATCCACCAGAGACATAAGCGACATGATGTCTGTGGAACCTGGGAAACTAAAAGACTTGAGAATGTGTATATTTATCATCCATTACTATATAAAATAGCAAGGCATGAGGATGATAAGATATTAATACACATGGGAGTGATAAACATTGATTCCAGTGGAGAAGAGTGCTTCAAGGATGCCATGAGGGATATCTGTAAGTATGCCAACAACGTTGATGGTGAGATGACCATAGTAGCCAACTAGCCATATTTCTCCAAAAAACCGTTGAATGCAGCCGTGCAGGGACGGACGAGACTAGCATTAAAGCTAGGAGCATGAATCCTTCTCCATACTTTAAAACCAACGTAACGGAAAATAATATTGAGAAAGCAAAATATATAGATAGGGTTGAAAATGGGCTTCGTTATAATGGGCCTAGACTTTGGTTGATTTCGGTTCAACTTTAATTTTTGCCTTAATTGAATATTGAAGAAGTGACTGTTGGATAACTCCCTTAAGTCTTAAGATGCAAGAAAAGAAGCTGAATTGATTCACCAAATACACATAATAAAGTTTCAATCTGTTTCTTCTTTTAGGGTTTGGGAGATTTTTAATCGGAGATCTCGAAAAGATGATAGATTTCAGTCGAATCCAGAAAGAGCTTCAGGACTGCGAGAGAAACCAGGATTCTTCGGGTATCCGGGTCTGCCCCAAATCCGATAACCTCACCCGACTCACCGGAACCATTCCTGGTCCAATCGGTACTCCTTACGAAGGCGGTACATTTCAGATCGATATCACTATGCCAGGTTCTAACCAAATTCTTCTACTTTTTTACTTTGGGGATTATGGTGTTGATTGAAGTTAGGGGCTTTACTTGTTTTTGCTTTGATTGGTTAGGGCGTTTTGAAATTACATGTGTGGGTATTCTAGTTCCACTTGACTGATTGTGAATTGGTGTAGAAAGTTCCGATTTTTAGGGTTTATTGGTGTTTTCGATTCGTGTTGTGTTGTGCTCATGATTAAGCGTGTTTTTCGATTGCAGATGGGTATCCATTTGAGCCTCCAAAGATGCAGTTTTCAACTAAAGTTTGGTAAGGAAGATGATGACTCTGATTCTTATGTTCATCACTGCAAACTTATTATGTATCTGTAGTTTTCGAGATTGTTTATGTGAAACAACTTAAGCCTAGTATTTATCATAACATAAGAACTGGTTATATATCTATCGTGGAGCTTAAATCAGTGTTTTGTACTACTATTTCATGGGATGAATGTTTTGGTAGTGTGTATTTGTTTGATGATCTCTATATATGGTGAAAAGTTTTAATCTTCGTTGAAGTTGTTTTACGGTTCTCTTTAACTTTCTCTTGATAGACATTTTACCATTTATGACAATATCTTTGAAACTGCATTGTGCGCTAATAAGGAGTTTATTTCTGTTGATTGATCTGATCAAAATCAAAGGCATCCGAATATTAGTAGCCAAAGCGGTGCAATATGCTTGGATATCTTGAAAGACCAGTGGAGTCCAGCTCTTACTCTGAAGACAGCTCTTGTTTCAATTCAGGCTTTACTCTCTGCACCTGAGCCCAAAGACCCTCAAGATGCTGTTGTAGCTGAACAGGTTCTTCTTCTACATCACCTTAATCATCTTCGGGTTTTTTCCCCCTTTTCCTTAGTCATTTTGAAGCAATCCGTTACCTCTGATGTTTACAGTACATGAAGAACTATCAAGTGTTTGTATCAACAGCTCGTTACTGGACTGAAACTTTCGCCAAGAAATCTTCTCTAGAGGAAAAAGTAAGTTGTTGAAAATGGGTTTAATGGTTTTAGTAAAATGTAGTGTTTGGTTTGTGTAATAAAAAGATCAGTGATGGATTGTTTTGTCCGCAGGTCAAGAGACTTGTGGAGATGGGTTTTGGAGACGCTCAAGTTAGGAGTGCAATTGAATCAAGTGGTGGTGATGAGAATCTGGCTCTGGAAAAGCTCTGTTCTGCTTAGGATCTATCAACTCAAGCCTCATTGGCGCTAGATATGTTATTTATTTGGTTTATAACTCTTATGTGCTATGTTTCTGCTCTTGCCTACTGATAAGAGTGAAACTACTTTATAAAGATTATTAAATGCAATGCTATATCCATACATGAGATCTTATCTAGTAGATCATTGACATAAATAAACTCACTTTGACATAAATGTCGTGATATATTTGACGGAAGATTAAACTCGAATCAAAACCAAAATCTTACAAAACCATTCATACTATACCAGGTTTTTTTTAATCTATGGTAACTATAGTTTAAAAAATCCCAAATCCAAAACTTTAACAAAAAAACAAATGAACTAAAGTTGAAGTAAAAGTGAACTGAAATTCAGATTGAACACCCTCTAGTCTTTTTGGTTAGTGAGAAATCTAAACCATATGTGACTCTGTCAAGTGCAAGTGCAGAGAGATTGAGAGAGAGAAAGGTTGGACTATACTTTTTCTGAAATTTTGTACCGAATTCTTTTTCCCAAAAGTGCAAGTAATCGTTATTAAGTTGTAATCTTATTTTGAAATCTCACTAAAAGCTAATAGAGTTTTGATTTGGGGATTTTGTCTCTTTTCAATTGACAAAACGATGTTGTTTAGTGTACAGTAAACTTATGCCGTTTAGCCATAACATAGATAACTAACGGGAATTTAACACTTTAAAGGTTTTCTGTTAGTATACTAAACGTCATGTCTAAATTAGTTGGTCAACCAAACTTGTTATCTAAACTTAAAGTCAACCAATACTTTACGATTTATTTGTGTTCCTCGTAATTCATGATTCGATCGTCTGAAATTTGAAAGTTAATGATTTTCTTTTGACATTTTTTCTAACAACTTTTTTGGCTTCATTTTTCACACATGAAAAATATTATTTTTTAAAAGGCTTGAGAGAGAGAGGTTGGACCATTAAAGGCATTGCATTTAGTGAAGAAGAAATCCAAAACGTCCAAATTGGTTTCAAACTCAACTACCCAAAAATTCCAATGTTGACCCATTCATTTACATCTTTCTGCATTTAACATTACTCGAGAGTTTTCTGACGTGATTGTAAATCATTGTCTTTGAAGAACTCAAGAAAGTTCTCTCTTCGACAAAACGTGCATAAGCATTGTCGTCGTCGTGGTCTTTGAGTTTTTTACTTTTGTTTTTATTTTGGCTCTTTGATAACTTGAATTTGAATTAGTCTTTAGAATAGACTTACATTTTCAACGTGTTGTTCCACCGTCAAAAAAGTTGTATGACTTTCCTTGCATAAAATCAAAATTTTGTGGAATATTACTTGATGATGATAATAAAGATATAGTGTGGACCGCGTTGGTGATTATGAAGTTGCTTTTAATGGGATCATTTGTCAATAAATTCTCGAATTGTCTAATATTATTGGACAAAAAAAGAGAGAAAAAACCCGTAATATTATATTATTGGTAATAACTTAATAAGTGAAGTGGAGTGTGAAGCAATGAGGAAGGAATCTACACTTATAGAGAAACCACCATATATATCTACATTCAATTATGGATTGGTTTAGTCCACGTGTCGTCTTACATTAAATTGTCTTGGTTGAAATAGATTGATGATATAATGTGTACCAAATTAATGAGTTTTTAATATAATATTTGTACCAAAGAAATTTGGATGCCCTGTTTTAAATTAGTACACTGTACACCTAGGTGTAAAATTTTCAGGTGTTCAAAGTCTTTTTTTTTTGGTGAGATTTGTTTAATGTAATTAAAGAGGTTGACTAAATATTTTATTTACTAATTCCTGTTTGACTGGTAAAACATTGAGCGAGTTCTACTCTCTTTGATTTTATTTTTCTTAATTGCAAATTGATAAATTAAAAGTGGAATGAGTAGTGTTATTGGAAGGGATAAGTAGTAGATAAAAGGGATAAATGTAAAAAAAAAAGGTTCTATAAAAAATATCATTAGACTGTAGAATTTCACCTTTTTAAACTGGAGATAATTTAACATCAATCTGTGCTTATTGATAAAAAATTTCTATATGCTACAAGTATTTTTGGTTTGGTTCTAATTCGATTATTTTAAATTGACTTATACATCAGAATGTACCAAAGCTTTACATGTTTTATTGGTAAAATACAACATACTGTAGATTTTATTTTTAATTCCACCAATAATGATTTTCAAATTAGTTGACAAATGCCTAGTGAGATTAAAATATACTATTACATAACACAAAAGAAAATATAAAAGCATAAAGAAACTACCAAGTCAAAATTAATTTGAACTAGAAAAAAAAGTATAACAACTTTTGGGTTCATTTTTTACAGATGACAAAAAGGGCTTTTTAACCTTTTTAACCACTTTTCTTCAGGCCTTTCTAATAAATACCAAAATTCCTTTAGCTTTTTTAAGTTACAGAGAAATGTAAGGTGAAACCACTCGTTACTTAATAAACTAGTAACGGAAAACCGCCATTTTTCACTCCTACGTGCAAAAGACTCGACTCCACTCAAAAACGCCGTCGTTTTACACAAAATCCGATTCTCACTCTCTCCAAGAGAAAAAAATCAATTTTTGAGCTCTTTCGGCGATAATGTTAAGCTAAAGAGAGAAAGCTTCACCGATTCAAAATCATTTAGCCGATGGGATGCGTTTTATGCAAAGAATCCACCGGAGACAAACGGAAACACAATAATCCCGATGAACCTCCTCCGGCAGACCTCCGTAATACGGAGGATTTACCTTCTTCTTCTTCAACCACCACCGCCGCCATTTCTGTCGAAATCGGAGAGAAGAAGAAGAAAGATTTAGATTCGATTCAGATTCAGCCGGAGAGAAGAACATGGCACACTGGCGACTTCTCCGCCGGCTCTTCTCGCCGTCCGGGGATGAGTCTCCGTACGCCGGAAGGATGGCCACCTTGGCTTATTGCTGCTTGTGGCGATTCGATCAAAGACTTAACACCTCGCAGAGCTACCACATACGAAAAGCTCGAGAAGGTAGGTAACAAAAACACTAATCATTAATAAAGTAATAATCATTACTAGGTTTGGTATAATTAGAAAGTGTTTTGTTTTGTTTTGATTAGTTTATGTTTGGTTTAATTTAATGAAGTAATGTTTTTGATTGTTATAGATTGGGCAAGGAACGTATAGCAATGTGTACAAGGCGAAAGATTTATTGAGTGGGAAGATTGTAGCTTTGAAGAAAGTTAGGTTTGATAATTTGGAAGCTGAGAGTGTTAAATTTATGGCTAGAGAGATTCTTGTGTTACGACGGCTTAATCATCCTAATGTTATTAAGCTTCAAGGTTTGGTTACTTCACGGGTTTCCTGTAGTCTCTACCTTGTTTTTGAGTATATGGAGCATGATCTTTCTGGTCTTGCTGCTACCCAAGGTCTCAAGTTTGATCTTCCTCAGGTATGACTAATGTGTTGTGTTTTTAATACCATAGACAGTGGATTATTTATCAATAGAAGATTATTAAATTAGCATGGAACAGATAAGGAAGAAGTTAATGTGTTTGGTAGTAAATTCTTGTAATGTTTTTCAGGTTTCTTTTCAAGAACAAATCACTGTTATTATGTTATGTTTTTCTATTTTTTTCTTTAGGGTACTTTTGTTTTGGTCACATATGGTAATGTTATCGTCTGATTGGTTTTGTTTCTGGTGTGCTTTTGGTGTTGCTAGAATTATTTGTCGGTGGACCCAATTTGCATTATGTTTTCTGATTGTGATGAATTTTCAACATCCTTTATGAATTGCCGTTCATTGGATTTGGTTCTTTTATTATCTCTGCATATTTGATATTTTTACTTGCTGTTAAGTTGAGTAATTACATATTAGTTTAGTATGGAAAGTACAGTAACAATGATATCAACTTGTATATGAATATACAAAAGTTGAGGTCTAAAAAATAAGCTTGATCTTTTGTCGTAATTATATCTAGATCATTCTAAATGGTGTGTTATTGTTTTTGTTCTTCAGGTTAAATGCTTTATGAAGCAGCTACTATCTGGATTGGAGCATTGCCATAGTCGAGGAGTATTACATCGGGATATCAAAGGTTCTAATCTTCTTATAGATAATGATGGAATACTGAAGATTGCTGATTTCGGGTTGGCTACGTTTTATGACCCAAAGCAAAAGCAAACAATGACTAGTCGTGTTGTCACACTTTGGTACCGTCCTCCCGAGCTTCTTCTTGGAGCTACCAGTTATGGAACTGGTGTTGATCTTTGGAGTGCTGGTTGTATTATGGCTGAGTTACTTGCTGGCAAGCCCGTTATGCCGGGAAGAACCGAGGTAAACAAAATCGTCTTTATCTTGTTTTATTTAGTCTGCTTAGGAATCTTTAGTTTCTATTAGATGATACAAATGTGTAGGCCCTGTTATTTGAGCTTGCATTATAGAGAGCAATTAATACTTCTTGGTGATTTATCTTTGAAAACCAACTGTATGATGTTGGACCACAAATGAATGTACAACCAAAAATTAATAACATTGTTGTTTACTGTTTTTCCTACCTAATTTGTTCTTTGTAGGTCGAACAACTTCATAAGATATTCAAATTATGTGGCTCCCCTTCAGATTCGTACTGGAAGAAGTACAGACTGCCAAACGCAACTCTTTTTAAGCCGCAACATCCGTACAAACGTTGTGTGGCTGAAGCCTTCAATGGTTTCACTCCATCCTCTGTGCATCTAGTTGAGACACTTCTCACTATAGACCCTGCTGATCGAGGAACTTCTACCTCGGCATTGAATAGTGAAGTGAGTAATCCTTGCCCTCCAATCTTTCAATTGTTTGACGTATGAAACTTCAAATTTTGAGTTTTTTCATTCTTTTTGGTTAGTTTGTGATCACATATTATGCAAGCAAAAGCACTTCCTGATCAAAGTGCTATATTATTTGGTTTGCATGTGCAGTTCTTTACTACTGAACCGTTACCTTGTGATCCTTCAAGTTTACCAAAGTATCCACCTTCCAAAGAACTGAATGTAAAGCTGAGGGACGAAGAGTTAAGAAGGTACTTAATTTTACATCTTTTATGTGTTTTCTTGATGCTTATGCTATCAATTAGACTGATGTGTAATCGGTCTCTTCTCGTGGCTGCATTCATTGTAATTCTAGGCAAAAGGGTCTTGCTGGAAAAGGTAGTGGTATTGATGGAGCTAGAAGAATAAGGTATCGAGGGGATCGCACTGGGCGAGCTATTCCAGCCCCAGAAGCTAATGCCGAGAGTCAAGCAAACTTAGATGTAAGAAAATCCTCATCTTATCCCATTTATACTCATGGACACGCACATAAACACACAATCTTCATATGAGCATATATATATATATATATTCCTCAACGCATTCACTAGTTTTAGTCACACTGCTTGCATCAAGTTATTGAGAATACATGCATATGCATAGGCTTATAGATCAGCTATACATGTCAATTATCTAGCATGGTATTTTTTCGTTCCAATGCAGAAGATTCTGTAATATTGCCCCTTGCTAATGTGTGTTTGCAGAGATGGAGATCGATATCACAAACAAATGGAAAGAGCAAGAGTGAGAAGTTTCCGCCTCCTCACCAGGACGGTGCAGTTGGGTACCCATTGGAAGATCTATCAAAGAAAACCTCAGTATTTGGTGCAAAGACTGAGACTTCTTTTGGGTTATCGAGATCATTAAAGTCTGGGGAAGGGACATCAATGAGAAAGATTTCAAACAAAGACGGGGCTCGTGGGGCTTCTTCTAGAAAGTACATATGGGGACTTAAACCTCCTCCAGCACTCGGGCTATCGATGGACTTACTTTTCAGGAGCAGATCAGAAGTTTTTGGGATCCGGAGATAGGAAAGATGATTGAGAAATGAGTTGGAGTTATATTAGTGCATCAAAATAAGAGATTGCTTCCGTTTCAAGAGAGAATGGTTGAAGGAGTTCAAATTCTTTGTAGCAGAATAGAGTGCACAAATAGAAAATGTGATTTTGACTCTGATGTAAAAACATAATTCAGGTAGCTTTAGAATCCTACTTTTAAATTGTATAGTTTTTGAAATGGATTTTGAGGCTTCCAAGATTGGTCTTGTGATAAGAGTGTTGCTAAAAATTGTCGTGAATAGATGTTCAAACATTTTGATTGCTGCTTCAAATATTGGAACTTGTTTAAATTCGTTTTCATCAACATTTTTTTTCCACACCAAAGCTTTTTCCTTTTTTATCCATAGGTTGATCAATAGCGTTTAAATCAAATTACAATTATATCACCAAAAGTATATGCTAAACGTCATTGGAGGTTAACTCACTAATACCGTTTTCAAAAATAATAATACGAGAATAAAAGAATATCAGACATGAATTAGGCACACCTCATTCATTATTTGATGGAAAAACAGGTGTTGTGAACTCCTTTACTAGCATTCTCGATCAATTTTTATCAATTAACCCCAAAGATTAGAATTATCAATTTGGGAAGGGACAAAAAGAAAAACGAAAACCGCTGCAGTAAAGAATAATAGCAAAAGATGAAATAAATCACGAGGAATGGTGGTTTCTTATAGCAAAAGTGAGAGACAGAGAGATCATTTTTCTCCTTTTTTCTTATTTTCCTTTCCCTTTAAAGATCAAAGAAGAAATGTGTTGATGTTGACGATTTTATTTCGATCTGTAACAAGCTCTCTTTGATGCACGAACGATGTCCTCTATCTGCAGAATCATTTCATCTCAAATTCATTAATAACAGACAAAATTGAACCAAGTTTTCGATGCAAAGAAGGGACAAAACAAACCTGAGGAAGAGCCAATCTCTCTAGGTTAGCTGCATACGGCATTGGAACATCAGCTCCTGCAATCCTCTCGACCGGTGCATCCAAGTACGAAAAGCTCTCTTCTACAACCGACGCACTGATCCATTACGGAAAAAGTTTAATCCGTGTTTTAAAACTATTATACAATCCAGGTGATAATAAGATCTCTATTGAATTAAGGAATTGAAGTTAACCAAATTTCTGCACAGACTCCATGTTGTGGGAAACCTTCTTCAACTGTTACCAATCTACTCGTTTTCCTCACTGAAGCATTGATGGTGGCTCGGTCAAGCGGACGGATTGATCGAAGATTTATTACCTAAGCATTTTAACAAAGAAAAAAGTTCAGAGTTCACGTATCAGATTTAAGCAGGTTTACAAGAGAGAAATCTAAAAATCTTCATACCTCAGCACTTATTCCCTCTTCTGCGAGCTTCTCAGCTGCCTAGAATCAGGTACATTAAATAAATAATTCAAAGACGGAACAAAGAGAAACACCAGTTTGTAAAAACAAAGCATGTGAGGCAAAACAACATCCAAAAGGAATATTTGAGCTATAGCCATAAAACTAGCAAGAACGTTCTCAGTTTTAATTACTAAAAGGAAAGTGGAGGAAATGGCAAACCTTGAGGGCGAAACCGACCATCTTCGAGAAAGTTACTATCGTTACGTCCTTTCCTTCTCGTTCAATCTGTTATAGGCAAAGACAACATTAAAGCATCCAACTGCTAGATAGAAGAAAGATGAAAGAGACACATAAGAAGAAGACAATAGATACTGAGTGACAGTACCTTGGCTTTGCCTATGGGAAGACAGAAACTTGAATCAAGGGCTTCTTCTGAAATAGGGAATGATTCACCATATCTGCATGATGAAATCAATTTAAGGAGGTACTGATATGAGACCGTAGGCTCTAATCACATGCAAGAACTCAAATTAGGAATACTACTTACAGTAACTCGTTTTCAAGGAAGACAACAGGGTCAGGGTCTCTAATGGCAGCTTTAAGAAGACCACGAGCATCTTCAGCTGAATACGGAGCAAGGACTTTCAAACCAGGAACTGAGGCATACCACGCTGCATAGCACTACAAGATATAGAAGAAAAGCTCCATTTAACATCGAGATACAGTTACAAGGCCACAAGCAGTCATAAACACAGATAACTTGTGTATCCTTGAACTGATCATATTAAACATTCTACGCCCCACAGAGTCATAGTTTCATGTGTGTGTAATCTTACTTAGAGAAACAGTTGCATGCTACTGTGATAGGAACCTTTATCTTAATCAATCAGTCAATGCCTCAATTATTTAGGGGAAATTTGATCAATGTTAAAGTAAAAGCCAGCTCCATCATCCTATATGAATATCTTTATCAGTTTAGTAGCTGAAGGTCTCTTTTGAAAGAATGCAAAGTAACAAATTATTCAATTTTTTTTGGGTGAGCGTTTACCTGAGAATGTTGAGCTCCAACACCAGCAGCAGCACCATTGGGTCCTCTAAAGACGATGGGTACATTTATCTGTCCAGCAGACATGTAATTTGACTTTGCAGCGGAATTGATGATATGATCAATTGCCTGAAAGAAGATTACTAGATATTAGGATACACATTGGGAAATAATTAGAACTTTAGTGCACTTTAATGTCCGAAAGAAGATAAAGTGTACGATAACTGGAAACATATTGCACCAGAGTGCATGATCTGAGTAACGCAACAATTATGCATAATCAAGTCAAAGAAAGAGGCAAAATGTAGTATTCAAAGAATATAACAAAAACCAACGCTAACCTGCATAGAGAAGTTAAACGTCATAAATTCTACAACGGGCTTTAAGCCAGCATAGGCAGCACCAACTCCAATTCCAGTAAATCCAGCCTAAAACATGGTTAAACGATAACTGTCAGAAATCTTCTCAATCAAGAAACATGGAAATAAGGATTGAGACTGCAGTACAAGATAATAGTATAAGAATTCCAAACCTCAGTAATAGGGGTATCGTAAACTCTCTCAGGACCATATTTCTCCAAAAGGCCTTTAGTGATCTATGAGTACATGATAGACCTCCAGCATCAGATCAGGGTCAAAACAAGAGAAATTTAACTGGAAAATATCTATTTCCATCAGGTCAAATAATTCTAACCTTGTAGGCACCTTGATATTGGCCAACCTACAATAACAAGATAAAAGATGAGATATTGATATCTGATTAGAAATTGCAAGATGAATTTATCAAACATGTTAGCTGCAACTAACCTCTTCACCCATGACAAATACTTTAGGATCAGCAGACATTTCCTCATCAATTGCAGAATTTAGAGCATCTCTGACTGTCATCTAAACAATGATTTGCACAAAAAATTGTAAGCAATATTACAATATTTTGGGAAATTCCACATACAAGGAGAAATATGTTTGACAAATATTAACAAAGACTGACGGCCGTATCAGCTTTATCAACTATATGAAAAAAAAATTGGGTTCTCGAAACGTAAATTAAAATCTAACTTAAGCTACACTTGTTGGGATTCTAAATGTCACTACACTATTTATGTGAGTCAGCTATCAATCCACCATTTTCAATGTCAGAACTAATGAGAGAAAGCTAATAGGCTTAAACATCTATGCAATGATTATCGACCCTTGCGCTTCTTGGATGCTCACAGTTTACAAAATCAAAAAACATCCAATATAGCTAAACTCGACATTTCGGTGAACACAAAAAAAAAAGTAATCGACATAGTTTGCAGAAGACAACATTAAGCTATCATCCAAAGAAAAAGTTTAGAGTAGAAAAGTGGTTTGGCAGACATTAACAGCTCTAATCATCCTAAATTGACCACAATTATCTTCCAATAGCTCATTAAAACCAAACCTGTATAATAACGCTTCTAAACCATCCGAAAATTCAATAAAAGACATTTTACCTCTTTTGCACCAGCTGCATAGCTCCTAGCAGAAACCAATGCGAATCGCGTCCTCCTAAGAGTCTGATCAAAAACCAAATTTCGAAAATCAGAAAACAAAATCCGAACCTAAAAATCTCCCAAGTAAAAATCTCAAAATCGTAATCGCACTGAAACAAATAAAAGGAGTAAAAAAGTCTCATACCGAAGCTCCATCGATGGCTCTTTGCCTCAAGATTCCCAACATTCTCTCTGATTAACAAACAAAAAGCAACAGTAATCGCAGGATCAAAAGCCCCGTAGATCTAACAATCATCGGAAATTGAATAGAGAAATCATAAATCCGGAGAAACAGAGTAGATCAACATCGGAGATAGATTTGATTACCTGAGCTTTGTACGATCTAACCACGCCGGCGAAAAAGTGAGAGACGGCGGATTAAGAAGAGAGCAGATACGACTCAAAGCGTGAGCGAAAGGGCACTGTTTTTTTGTTGTTGTTCTAAAACACAACGAAATGATTTCAATTAGCTGAATAAATGAGAGAGTAGGTCTTCTTCATCGAATTGTACAGGAGCCGTCCGATTAATATCTGCTGGTCATGATCGATGGTTGACATTTCGTTATATACTTTTTCTTTTCCAATATTATATTATTCCATTTGATGTTGTTGAAGTTTGTAAAGGAAAGTGGATGTGACCAAATTTAATTTGACGTTATACTTATTTTAATTCAGAGAGATTCGCTTTTTTTAACTAACCGAATCCATAAAGATGCAAACCGAATCATAATCCATATCGGTTTAACTTTTCTTCGGTTCAAATGGTTCGGTTCGGTTTGGTTTAAGATTGCAAAGAATCAGCTGGTCATTATGGCAGATGTTGAAGTAGCTATTCTTCTCCAAATCGGTTGTGAACTTAGTGAATGCAGAATCATTCTCTTGTGAACCTGGAGATTTGCAGAAGCTGCAGCTGAATTAACTATTATCAATTTGCATTTTGTGAGATAAAATGGACTTAGCTCGCAAAAGAGCAGAATCAATATGATGTGATATGTTTCTACATTTTAAAGTGAATTTGGAGTCTAATTGTAGTTTTGTAATCTGAAGTGCTAATTAGTTCAAAACTCTGACAAAGAAAAAAAGAGAGCAAAACACTGAATTCATAGTCTCTCTCTGTTTCATGGTTGAACAGCAGAATCAGTACTGTTAGTTTCTTTCTGTTTTCTTTCAGCTTGAAGGGATCTGCAAAGTGATTCAAGCTTGTCTTTCTGTTTCTTTGTCTTCTCCAACAGTTTCTTCAATCTTTCACGCTGTTCAAGGTCAACCAAAAGTGTGATTTTACTGGTTTCATAACCAAAATCTACAAACCCTTAAAGATAGTGAGAGAACAGACGGTTTTGTTTTACCTCTTCGACGAGTTCTATGAGAGTGATATCCGACTTCTCAGTTTTGTTTTTCAAGAATGCGTTTTCTTTTCTGAGTTCTTTGATTGCTTTTGACATCTACTCAAAAAACCAATAGAGACAGGATCAAGTTAATAAGATCACATAAATAGCACTTATGATCTTTCAAAGAACCTCGAAGGTATAAAACTGTTATTACCTTATCGATTTCTTGTTTGAATGTTTCAAACACCTCATTGCTCTTAACCAACGCGTCCTGCATAACCAAACAGCCTTTCACTTTACAGTCTTTTCATATAATATCAGTAAAAAACATATCTTAAGAGAGTATTGTATCACACCCAAAGCAAGCAATCTTATTATCTGTGATCACAGTGCATCGAGAAAACGATTAAGACTTATTTAGGAAGTGTAAAAGGGGAAGAGAGCAGACCTGGAACTGCTGGAATTTATCTCCATCAGAAGTCAGCTGCAACCGCAAATTTTTCTCAGTAGACAAAAGCTGAGAAACTTGATCTGCGTAAACTTTCATCTGAGATTGTTCATGGATGAGTTTCTCCTCGTGCTGTTTAATTTTTAAAGCAGAGATCTGTAGCTCAAGTGTTTTCTGCTTCAACTGTCCATTCGAAAATGAGATGTTGTCAAGTAGACATCGCAGTTAAGCCAATTATTTTGGCTAAATCATGCTTCATATATAGTTGGAAAAAACGAATAATTTAATTACCCTTTGCTCATGTTGTTGTTCTGAAAGCATAAATTGATCAGCCAGGTGCTTCAACTTCGTCCTTAACCTGGAGATTAAGAAACAAACCCATTGTAATTAGAATGGACCTTTATAATATGTTACTGAGCTGATACAAGCAAAGCCGTTTTAAAAGCAATACACATGTAAGAATATAGTTTCCAGAATGTGGGCGAGCATATTCATACTGTATTAACTTAAACTGCAACAAAACTATACATATATAATAAACATACTATAATTTTCCTACTCCAAATGAACATGTTATGATTGAGTTCTTTCCGCTTACATCTCATTTTCTTTGAGTTGCGTGAGGCTTTCATTCTTTTGCTCGTCCAACTTAATGCTCACATCCTATAAACAAAAGAGGATTAGGAAGGTAGAGAGCATAAGAAAAAAATCAATCAAATAAATTCTGATTTTGTTTTTGTAAGTTTTTGATGTTGCAAAAGCCTGCAAGCAATTCATCAAACTTAGTTCTATCAATCTGTAACTTGAAACCAATATGGACAATTTTCTACTTTGTTTAGTTCCAATTATTTCCAAGGACTAAATTTTAGTGTAGATCGGTACTAACATTTGCCAATGTCAGTGTAGAGAGTTTCAGAAAGAAGAAAAAGATATTGCCATGACTGTCCAAAGCATATAGCACGGAAGATTAAAGGAGATAATATCCTAAGAAAATATAACAAGGATCAATAAATGATGTGCATTTAAGATTTGCATACTTAGAAACACAAAACAAAGCTATTATCCAATACTTGTTCCTCTCTAAAACTGCCAATACCGACGGCAAAATGGCTCAAATTTCTATATTCAGCAAAGATCAAAACCCTGGGAAGAATTCACATCGAAAGAAAAATGTGTTCAACTTACCATTATAGCATCCTGGAACTTTGTCGATAAATCCGATCTTAAAGTCTGTCCCTCAGTTGAAACCCTCTTGCATTCTTCCTGTTATACAAAGGAACATTTAGTTTACACACCAAAAGGTTAGTTCCTCAAAACAAGACACACCAAGTAGAGTAAGCAAGAAGAAAGAAAGAACAAACCATTAACATTTTGTTCTGACGTTGTAACTCTCTACAAAGTGATTCAAGCTTGTCACGAACAGTAATAGCTACGGTTAAAAACAATAATGATGAGTACAGACTATAAAGCATTAAACGATGAAGGTAACACAAAACTAGTTTGGTTTTATTGATATCCTATTACCAGAATCTCTTTCAGAAAGGACTTGCTGATACTTGAGCATAAATTCCAAAAACTCTTTCTCTGATTTGAACATATTCTTTGAACCCTTACGCTTGCTCTCAACCACCTCCTGCTTTCAATATCATCAGCACACAAATCAGATACATCATCTTCAACATATATTCTTCTCAAAGCAACAAGATTGAAGAACTCATCAAAATACTGACTTGTTTTTTGGGTTTGAGTGAATCCATTTCCTTAGACAAGGTTGAATTTTGAGTTGACCCTTCTGACACTAACTCAAACAAAAAGCAAAGAAACAAACTTTAGGTTACAAAAGAAGCAAATTCCTATAAAGAAATTAAGCTTCACATTTTCACTCACATGTTTGAGAAATAGGAGGAGAAGCTTCTTTTTCTTTCTGCTCGAACTCTAACTCAAGCTTGATTGATTCTTGAATTAGGTCAGCTACTTCGTCATCTTCATTACCATCAGTTTCACACAACGGAACCGGAAAAGTTCTTGGCTTCTCTGTTTTCTCGATCGCAACAGTTTCATGGTTTGTTGTTTCTTCCTGGGTCTTGGGAGAATTGAGAGGCGGCTCTGTTGCGCCGTCGACGAATCCATCGGGTAAAGAATCGACTTCAGGGAGCAAATTCGAGTGCGGTGACTCCATTTTTTGAGTCTGGATCTGATGAAACCTAATACGAAGAAAACCCAAATATCTTACAACAATTCTGATAGGTAAGTTTAAATTTGTTCTTTCTTTTAGATTCGTTTGTAAAATTTTATTTGGTATAAAATCTTAACAATAAAACCAAAAAAAAGAAAAAAAAAATCTAATTTTGACTAAATTAAATGTTGTTCGTTGTTATTCAATTAATAACTTTAAGTGTTAATAATTGATTTCTTCATAGAAATGTTGAAATAAAGTGTTATTGGTTTTTTAAATTTGAGTATCATCATTATCACGTGACTTTGAAATTCAATTTTATTTGATTAATAAATGTTTGGAAATGATCAACTAAAGAAATGGTGTTACATTCAAGTTTGATAAATTCTTATTGATGCTTCGTTTACACAGAGAAATGTCAATTCGAACCGAAAGCATATAAAAATTTGGTCTCGCAACTTAGACCAACTTCAATAGTAATTTTTTAGTAGAAACTCATACAATTAAAAAAATATATATATTTAAAAGTTAAAAAAATATATATATGTTTTAGAAACTACATGAATTCTATATGCGGGAGGTACTCTTAGTCATTACTGACAAAGATCTCAAATTGGGCTTAACTCGGATAAACATGATCATAAACAAATTTAGTTTGAAAACCATTTTTTCTTTTTTATAAAACTCAACAAAAAAAAGTTAAAAATTTAAGAGGCCATCATTGATAAAACTTTCAACTAATTAATTTTGTCTAAATAAACTTTCAAATTATCAAATTTGAACTTGGTTATTAATTAACTAATGGTCAACGATAATTTTGTTCTGAATAATATACCGTTTTTGACGACATATTAATATAAACTCTAAAAAATAAATTAAAAATTGTATTTTAGGATTTGTAATTAAGATTTTTATCTTTCCTATTATGACTAACACTTGTGCATTCCGAAAACAAACGGAATTCACAAAGTTCAATTACTTACACCTTTTAGTGTGTTTTTTCTTCTATAATTGCAGTTTCCTATATGTTACTCTAATTTTATTTTCATTGGTTAATGTAACAATAAATTTGACATTTAGACAACACTTTTTTTATTGCACAAGTTCAATTAATTACATCTTTCCACGTGGAAAAAAGTAAATTCGTCAAACACTAACTTAATTATCCTGATCAAAGAAAGCAAAGGTGAAGAAGAAGAGGTTGTACAAATTCTGAAACAAGCGTCTCTTAAAACAAATCAAAGGTCTAAAATCGTAAGGTGGTTTTGATTATTCATCGTGATCCCGTACGTACACCACACCATTCTTACTTCAACAAATCAGTCAATGCAAAGATGGCAAACATATTTTGATCGATCACTGGCTCGATTTCTCTTGCACCAAACGAGAATGAGTGTTTCCCATGCATCCTCCACCTGCATAGCACGGCGCAGTCACATTTGCTAAATACTTCCTCGGCAATGCGATTCCGAACCTCTTTCCTCTTCTTTCTTTTTTCTCCTTTTTGACAATGCTTCCGTCCTATAGAAATACAAATATATCATTGTTAGAGATCCTCATAGATCAAATAATCAATAATGTGAATTAATGTGATTGACCACCTCTTTTATCTCTGTCGTGACGCTTTCGGTTTCCATCGACTTTCTCGCGTCTTCTACATCTTTTTCTGCAATAGTGAATGGATAAATTGTTTCAATAACGAAACTACATAATATAACAAGCATTTCATATATAAACATATATATGTCTCTAACAATGCATGCATCCATATACAAATACAAATAGTAAATGATTTATACATGTATATATGTGTGTTTGTATAAGAACATATGATTTACCTTCATCATCATCATCAGAAGGAACATCGACGCAATAAACCCTAAAGCTTGGAGATCCAGGACCAATCATTCTCTCATCAAAGTTGTTGATACTCCCTTCATCAACATCATGATTCTTACCATCATCTCCTTCCTTCTTAACATTGATGACGACCACATCATCATCATGATTTTCCTCCTCTTGCTTCTTCACAACCTCTTTATTTTCCTCCTCTTGTTTCTCCACAACATCTTGATGATGATTGTCCTCTTCTTGTTTGTTCACAACTACTTCTTCCTTCACCTCTTTAACATCATCTTTGGATGGAATCTTTTCATAAATAACCTCTTTCTTCTCTTCTACATTATGATCAGGCGCCGGAGCAACCTTAGCGGACGCCTTCAAGCTACCGTCGTTCTCCTCCGTATCTTCTCCGTCCTCGGAAGAGTTATGCCTAAGAAGCTCTTTCTTAGACAACGTCTGGCTCCCTTTCAAGACGCCTGCATGGCTCCGTTTCTTCATCTCCTCTAACCTTCGCCGGAGAAGGGGACGTATTCCCGCTGGAAGTGGCACAACCCCGCCTTCTTCCGCCCTTGTCGTCGCCACACCTCCAAGCCTCGAGCCACCGCAACCCATATTAATATATAAATAAACTAACAAATTGATGGTGTAATCGCCGCCACCAAAAAGATCATAAGGTGGCCGGTGGGTGGCCGGAGAAGATTTTAGAAAATAGGCAAAGGAGAGGAGAGAAGAGAGCCAATGAGTTGGGAGGATGATGAATGAATGATAATATTTAGGAATCCGAGAAGAAGAAGCGAGAGAATGTGAGATTATTAAAGGGTTGAGATTGTGTGATGTTGATTGGTTAGTTACGATTTGTTTGCTAAATTTGGTAAATAGTGATTTATTTAGGCAAATACATGAGTTGGTTTAATTTTTATCTAAGTGACATCTTCATTCTTATTGTCATGTGTGACTATTACCGTTCGTCTCTAATGAATTTGCAGATAACTTTGATGTCTAAATAACTGTATTGGTCACATGACTCATAACATCATTAATGTCTCCAAGATTATTTGTTTAGTCAAGAAAAAACCCCGAAAAACGGAAAGTCTTTTGTGAGGGTTAATCTAAAGACTTCTTGTTCTACATGAAATTGGATGGTTGCAAACTGATAATGTCTTAGTAATAATTAAGTCCAATTAATTATGCATAAAATCATATTGTTAAATTATATTAAAATTGTGGTGATTTTAATCTTAAGTATGGTGATAGTTGTCTTCGCTTCTACACCATCCATGCATATTGCATACATATTGCTCATCAGCCTAAATTAATCAAATGCGATCACAACTATATCCTCTCATTTTTTGTATCAAATCAAGTCAATAACCCCCACGAGTTTACCATGTATTTATTTTAGGAAATTCTATATTTAGAAATCTTGAATTCAAAACAAAATATACTAATGATGAAGGAGCATCTCCATTGCATATAAAAGGAGAGGGTCTTTAGCTATATTAAAAAAATTATAATTATAAGATATGAATAATTAAATATAAAAGGGTCTTTAAATTTGAGACATCTCTCTCCAAAATGTCTCTATAAAGACATTTGAGACATTGTGTCTTAAATATAAAGATACCCAAACATTAAAATATTATACTTTCTTTTACATATCCTACTATATTATTTGGAAAGTACATTTTAAATATAACATTAATTTTTTAAGTAATTACATAGGTATATCATTAGAAATAAAATTTTAAAGAGTAAATTAATTTATCTCTTTAAGGATTAAAAAGTCAAATACTAATTTAATTAATTAAATTTAATTAAAAAACGAAATACATTATTAATTTTCAAAAATAATAACCAATCAAGATCAACATATAAGATTTGATATTTAAATTTTAATTAATTTAATTAAATTTAAAAAAATACATTATTAATTTCCAAAAAAGTAACCTATTAAAATCAACAAATTAGATTTTATATCTAAATTATCATATTAATTTTTTATTAATTATTATAGTTCACTTCTCATCTTTATATGATTCTATTTTTGCGAAAAAATAATATCATCATTATAAAAAAAAAATTAGAGTTTTTTCGCATATGCCATAATTTAAATTTTTAAAAACAAATATAAACTGTTCAATACATGAAAAAATATTATAAAGGGTGAAAAATAGATTTAAGAAAACTTTCTACTGAGTAACGGGTCATAATTTGAAATATTTATATTCAATTTCATACATATTATATTGAAAATTTATAATCTTATATACTATAATAATTAATAACATATTAGATTTTTTTATGTGTATGATGTGATTCAATTTTTAATACAAGCTGGAAAATCCTAGAATTGACGGGTTTAGATCGATATTAATACAAGATGGTATACTACATGTGAAACTCTTAAATTAACAATTAAACTACAAGTGTCTAATTATAAACACTAAACAATATACATAATATCAACAAAACATATACAACTCACAGTTTACTATACATTTAAAATCAAATAAAATAATATCATATATTTTTAAATCATCTTTACAATAAAAGTTTTTAGTTTAACTAAAATATAAGCCTACCTGCGGTATACTGCAGGTTAATATCTAGATTATAAGGTTTATTGGATCTAAAGACGGGTCATCAAAGATTTCCTAAACTGAAGCAAAATATACTGAATACTCAAATATCTATCTGTTACCAAATTATAAACAAATAAGTTCGTAAAACAATTTAATATTTTATATATATAATCAATTAAATCTTAATCACATAAAAATTAGCACAAAAAAAAGTATTCAACAATTAAAAAATTATCAAATCTCTGTGTTATATAAGTTTTGATACTATATTCGAATAAAGTGTAATATACCTTTTCAATTTGTATTCTTTAACTAATTTAAGCTAACTAATATATTTGCTAATCTTTTACCTATCAAAACCGACTATCGTTTCTTATCTCTATAGTATTTTTGCAAGACTTTTTTGGTGGATTTGGGTAAAAGTGCATTCGGGTCATATGGTACATTCCCCTATTAAATAAATATGGTGTACTCCTATTTATTAGCTAAAATGTTTAGATTATAATTCAGAGTCATATCATTAATAAAATTAATATTAATAAAATAAATGGCTTTTTGGCAAGACAGATTTGGAGTGACGGGTTTTTGAATCAACATTAATAAAAAAGTAAAATATAATTAATCCACCGTTTCAATACTGGTTAAATATTTAATTTATTATTTTTTAAGACCACTAATATTAAACATATCAAATCATCCTAATTTAGAAAAGATTATATAAAACCGAAAATATTATGTAGTATGTATAATGTTACTATATATAAAATTAAACTATAAAATATAAATGTATTAGAGAATGATATAATTTGCAAAACTTTTATATATAAAAATAATTCTTAAATTTTAAAAATTACTTTTTTAAAAAAAAATCACGGGACGGGTAAAGAAATTATACAACAGGTTTTATTTTGGAATTGGATTATATGGTGGATGTATTTGAATCAATATTTATAAAATTTTAAAATATTATTAATATGCTGTTTTAATAGGGGTTACAACTTCAGTTTTTTAAAAATTGTCTCATGGATTCGTGGTATAGCGTTACTTAATAATAATTATAAACTGTAAAATATAAATATTTTATAAAAATAAAATTTGCAAATTTTAATATATATTACTTTTAAAAAATAAATCGTCCCGCGGTATATCGCGGATTAAAATCTAGTTGTATTTATATTGTGGGAAGACCTCCTCATGTGATGTTGGATGGATTGGTCTAACGGACCACTAATAATATATATATATATATAATTGGACAAGAACAAAATAAAACGGGAGAGTGAAAGCAACTTGTGGCATCTTTCACCACATCCTCAATTACATTCCATTCCATTCCAAAGGGCTTGGAAGACAATAAGACAAATCATGCATATATATTTCATTTAGATGTTCCCTAATATCCTAACAATAGTAACTAAATTCAAACGATTCACCACAAAACCAAGTACATATATTTATGGCATCAACCTCGGTCGTCACCGGCTTTGAATAACTTCCTCGCCATCAGACTCGTCAGACTCGTGCTCATCCTCCACCATCTCTTCATCATTCTCTTCCTTCACTACGACTTTCACCGCCCTCCATTTTCCTACCTCACCCTTTAAAACCCAAAACATTGATATAGTTAGCTCTAAACTATTACTTACAACAAAAATATATGTTATAGAAAAAGATAAAAGTCCAATGAGTGACTCACCCGAGGTAGAGGGGACGATGACCACCTTGTAGCTCTAGAGGAAAGAAGTCGGAACTCGTACATGATCCATGGAGTTATTGTCCCTCGAGGTTTTTTTCCAATAAAGAAAGCAAATGTCTTTCTCCTTCCTTCTAAATGAATACAATCACGACCACCAGCCTCCATTACTTCCTCTTCTTCACACTCTTCCCAATAACCGGATAACGTCTCTCTTCCCTTCCTCTCTCGCTCTTCCTTCTTCACGAAGTAATACACTTCCTTGTTCTTCTCTCCTACAACAAAAGTGTACGTACAACATTCACTAAACCACATTTTTCAATACATTTGACGTGATATGGTATAGTAATTATTAGAGAGAAGAGTTTGTAGCAAACCTAGCAAGTCCCATGGATCAACATTGCAAGAACGGAGCTCAGGGAGATCGAAGTCCATTGGACGGTGGAGGACCTTCTTGGCGAGATACTCGAACACAAGATCTTCATCATCGGGATCGAACCGAAACCCGGGAGGGAGTCTCATGCTTCTTCCGTTCATGGCAAATCTCTGCGCAGAAATGTCCATTGCTTTCTTATGAGTATCCTTTGTGTTTGGTTTAGGTTGTTTATATATACTTATGAGTGTGTCACCTTTAGTTTGGCAAAAGCGGATTCTGCTTTTCCTTTAGATACTTTTTACGTACTACTATTAATTTCAAGAGATAAATAGATAAAAAAAAATTGATAACTGCAAATTCAGAGATCGTAGATTGGTTTCATTTTTGTTTATTTAAATGCGAGGATCATCATAACAAATTGTGGTGCATGTACCCATGCAGTCAACGTTGTTAAGGTTTTGAATATAGCGAGTATTCAAAAATATCTTTATTTTTTTGGTAAAGATAATCTAGTTCCTTTTTCGTTTTCCTGGGCAAAGGTAATTATTTATTTTTTCAACCAAAACGAAATAAACAAGATTTAAGTTCCAAAAGCCTAGATCCACGCTGATTCATTACCATATAAGTACATTCAACATCAATAACTAAAACGAGCACATTTCTAACAATTGGCCCAGAACTAATTTTAACATGCATTTGAAATTTTATTTTTCATAAGCCGATCGGTTAGCCCAGGTAAAAATACACGTAAGTGTTTAGAGTGGATTTAAACCCGAAAAATTACCACAGTGTTTATTCCAAATCTGAAATGTTTTCACACCGAAAAAGAAAACAAACCTTTATGTTAGGGACCTTACACATGTTTAGGGACTAGTGTATATATCATCCATGTAAAAATATCCATGCGACCCTTTTTTTTTCTTATAGTAATGTCGGAATGATATACGAATTATAGATATGAATGTACATAAATAAGCGAAAGTTTTGGACGTACGTTCAACCTATAATTTTGTAGTAAAATCATTTCTTGGTATAAATTTATACGTGGAAAAGGAAAACTTATATCATCGAGGAATCAAAATTTTCTTTGTCTTTATCATTTGGCAAGTGAAATAATAATGTCGGGATACAATACATTTTTAAAACAATAAATTTAAGTAAATATGCATAAGCAATGATTAAGAAATAAGAAAAATATAAGAAAGTATATTCAGAAAACAAAAGTGAATTTGAAAGAGAGTCCAAGTCGATCCCAACTTAAAGATTTGAGAAGCTGACTTAACGAGTAAGTTATTAGATGTTGGTCTGACTCAATTTTCTACTCTCATGCACTTCTTTAATTTCAATTATTTTAGATAAATTATTGTATATATGTGTGTCTTTGGACTGGTGACTTGCCTTTTATCCTTCCTTTTTTTCCTTGGATCAATAAAGCTCCCAAAGCCCCCACCAAACCAAAGTTGTTCCAATTTTTTGCTTCAACTTTCCAGCATCAGCCTTTGATTTTTACAAATAGCATTTTAGGTTTAGTCCTCTTTGTATAATGTTATGTTTTATACACTAGAAATAAAGGTTACATAATTTGTCTTTCGAAAGACTAAGAAAAGAAAATGAAATGGATTAAAGATGATTGTTTCATTGTTAAGGAATCGAGATTAGTTTAATTGGTTGGAACTTGGAAGAGAGTATTCATCAGCTTTCTTTTGCTGAATCTTAATTCGAATGCAACATGACTAGCTTATATTTGATAAATATTTTAAATTGTTAACATCTAGCTTTAATTCTAGTCCAAAATTTCTCTATATAATTTTCATGTGTTGAAAGTAGGCAAAGCTCTATTTGTTTTATATTCATAAAGGATATAGAAAAAGCTTTAAATTTGTCAATTTAGAATCATATGTCTTACTCCTCCCACGCAGCATTTTGGATTTGGTACTTTTCTTCACCTCGAAGATGTTGGCTTTCCATTTCCTTTATTTGTTTGTTTTCAATCTTCTTTTTACTTTAGATTTTGATGATTTAGCGACATTTCTTAAGCAACGACATACATAAATGAAAAGTTTCATTTCTTTATAACTTAGTGTTGTCAATTGATGGTTGATATTGATATGGTACAAGCACCATCTTCATGTTCAATTATTCTTTTTAACCATACATACACTTGAACGTAATTTTTTGATTGGTTCTCCAATGCAAAAAGAAAATAGTTTTAAAATAATGTCTTTGAATCTAGTTCTAATTGAATGGGTTTACCAAAGCATACTAAGTTAGTCAAGTAAGTTACTTTTCTTTCCTTTTTTTTTTTTTTTTTGAATACCAGGAGGTTTTGGGACGAAGCCCGTAATTCCCTTAGGTCCGAAATTTGTTCCAAGCGTCACTCGAACCGACGACCTCTAAACTTTAAAGTTAATCACAATGGAGATTGTAACATTTTGATTATCTTGGAGCAAATGAATTCTTAGAAGAATATTTGATATACACCACCAAAAAAATACATGAACTAGTCAACAAATAGCTGGGTGAACCGCCAGTTCCCGGTTCCATCAGAGTTTTAAAAAGTCCGGTTTTATGACTAGTTTAGACCCAAATGTGCCTGCTGGTTCCCTATTAAACCGGTCGGGTCCGGGTTTAAAATCACTGAGTCTACCCACCCTATATATCCGTACACTCGGCCCAGATCATGATCCATATTTAAATCAAACTTTTACATATTTGATCTCAATATGATTATTTAACTGTTGGGCTTTTAATGGGGGTTTTGGCCCAATAAGTAAGTAAGCGGCGTCTCTTGAACTTTATTGTAGCCTTTTGGGGTTTTTGAGAAAAGTTTTTAGGGTTTTCAGTCGCTGAGAACAATTTTCTTCTCCTTCTTCTTCTTCAAGCAGAGACGCTCTCAGCTCACCAGACATGGATCCTAGCATGGCAAACAACCCGGAATTGCTTCAATTCCTCGCCGTAAGTCTCCGATTTGTTTTTGATGAATGCTAATTAGTTCTTTCAATTTTAAAGCTTTTTAAGTCGATTCACATGGAAACTTGAGCATTTGGACAGCGAAATTATAAGTAGAAGCAGTGTTTTAAGTCCTGTCTGGATTCACAGAAACCATTTATTTGAATCTTCGTTGACGGGTCAAATTAACATTTCGATGCTTTAAACTTGAAAGATCTGATTTTTTTTTTCATGTGTGATTTAGTTGGTATGATTAGAATCAAGTTGAATTGAGATTTAGTGTACTAATATGTGTTTACAAGAATTGGGTTTATTAGGGTTTATGCAAAGTAATGATTTTTTTTTGTCTTGGGTTTATGTTTGGTGAATTGTAAGAGAATGTGGGTGTGTGTTTGTGTGGCAGCAAGAGAAAGAAAGAGCAATGGTGAACGAAATGGTGTCGAAGATGACAAGTGTGTGCTGGGACAAATGCATCACAAGCGCACCGGGAAGTAAGTTCAGCTCAAGCGAGAGTTCTTGCCTCACTCATTGTGCTCAACGCTACATGGATATGAGTATGATCATCATGAAACGCTTTAATTCGCAGTAAAATTGATTGGAGGATATCATACTTGTTGGAATTTTAATTTATCCTTTTTTTGTTTCTCTTGGCAAGTGTTGAAATCCCTTTTATTACTCTAGTGATCTTGCAAGAGTATTCTCGGATAAGTGTTTTAGGTGTTTCTTTATGGTTATGTGATTGAGATTGTTATTGATGGCTAGTAATATATTAAGAGACAAGTGTTGAATAATGTGGTTTTAATAAGGAGGGTTGTACAAGGGTTGGGTTGAAACAATGAAACTTGCTAAGTCACATAGAGATTGTGGTGAAATGGCACTTTACTTTGAAAAGTCACAAACCAAAAAACCTCGAGACACTGAGAGATCGTGAGAAAAAAAGAGTAAAGGCCTTCTTAAGGCTAGGAATTGTTTGGATTTATCACTGTTTTACTTTTAGCAATTAATTCAATCCAGTAAATTTCAATACATTCCAATTTGCCTCTACTTCTCGCTATAATGAATTGATTAGAGTACTGCCCAAAATGATTAATTTGGATGGAAGATGGGCCAGATCTAATTGTGGCAAGATGGGCTGAATCTATGAGAAAATAAAATAGGATGCAAAAATAAAGGTCCTACCGGGAGTCGAACCCAGGTCGCTGGATTCAAAGTCCAGAGTGCTAACCACTACACCATAGAACCTTTCTTGTACAGATCCACGTAATATACGTACTTATTAGTAATACTATCTGCAAATCTTTCCTCCGCCTCACGAAAATGCCAAAAAGAGCACTCTTATAGAAATGCAATGGGTTTGACTGATATGTCAAATAAATAACCGATTAGCTGAATTATGAAATAGGGGAATCAATAGAATGATAACTTTTGTAAACGGCAAAGAGATACTAGATGAAGGAAGTTTCTCTAGTTTAGTTATAAATAATATATAGAGGAAAAAAAACACTTGTTAATTTTACGTTTTATTATTCAATACAAACATTTCGTGAATGGTTTGAACTCAGTGAAATCATTTTCCCAAAACGTGAAAAAGTCGTATACTACTAGTTTATTATATTAACTAGCTATAACTATGTCTATATGATCTATATATACATTTTTGCAGCCATTTTGTGAAATAAATCCTGGAGTTAAAACTTATTTACAATGGTTACCACTGACTTTTAGTTATTGATTTTCTTTTGGCAATAAATTGATTAACAAACAAAAAATATTCCAAATATATTCCAATCCCATATATCACGCAGATTTCTCCAAAACTTGAACTAGATTTCGAAAACTATTTAAAACAAAAAAAGATTTGACAAACCAAAATACAATTGCAATCCCTTAAAATGAGCAAAACGCACCTAAATACATTTTTTATCAGTTCACTAAATCTTATTTCTCCAATATTTGAATTAGATTTTGATAACTATTTAAAACAAAAATTTGTTTGACAAACTAAAATATAATTGCAATCCCGTAAAATATTTTTTTAAATTAGCGGTGTACCGCAAATTTTTCTAACGGGACGGGTTTGGCAGAACGGGTTTAGAAGGATGTTACTTAATAACAATTGTAAACTATAAAATATAAATATTTTATAGATAAATATAATTTACAGACTTTTATATATACTAATTTTTAAAAAATAATTGTCTCTTCGGTGTACTGCGGGTTATAATCTAGTTTATTTATAAAGCAATAACTTTTTATTACATGTTTCATGTTAAAATTCTTTGACATGTTTTAATTAGTTTCTATGTTTTAGATGTTTATGTTCATCATATAACTTGTTAAAACATTATATAAAGCGAAGTCCAAAACAGCTAACATTAAGTGTTGATCTCACGATACGTTCAAGATGTTGTCAACTAGAGATATACTACTAGTGGGCCAAAAAGCTCTCTCTAATAGTTGAAATTTGAAAATTTAAACGTATAGAGGCCAGACTTTCTCCTCCTAGTACATGGAAAAAATAATAATAATTGATGTGAAACTTTGGAATATTCTTGAAATGTACGTGTGAGCCTTTGAAGTGAAGTGAGTCAAAAACTCGAGCTCAACCATCAAAACAATCTGAGAAATTGAAAAGACAAAAGACTTAAAGCTTAGAGATTCACCAGAAGGGTGAAGCACTTTCAATGGATAATGAGTTAAAGGGAATTTGTTATGATACACTAAACAAAACCAACATTATATTCTTCATTAGTTCCTTTCTTTCATCATTTGTGTCCTTGTGGTTTCTTTCTTTTTACCAATGCTTTCAACTTTTGTACACAAAAGTTTACCAAATTAGTATAATTAATCATTTCTCATAAGACGTAAAACTTAGAAAAGCGAGCGGCATGATTAAGACATAAATGAGTTTGTAGATTTATACGGTCTAATTGTAATAACTTCTTATATATGTGTGAATAGTGATAGAGTGTTAAACGTATAAGCGAGCGGCATAATTAAGACATACACATACTGTTTTTGTACATAGGCATGACTAATGGAAAATTGAATAGTCATGGACTCATCTGGGTAATGAAAAATCATTCAACTTTATTTTGTTCTCGCAGATTCTGCTAAAAGGCATTTGCTTGGTTGGATGTATGGGAAAGAATTTTGACCGTCGAATAAGGGTGGAGGCAAAACATTCTTTTTTGACTTTACAAGTACCACAAGACTATAGAAAAAGTCAATTAGATCAATAATTAATTAGCTTTCAAATCGCGATTAAATATTAGCCCGTTAATTAATTCCGATTATTCAATTTATTTTATTAAGGGCCAACCAAAAGATGGACTAGTACTCAAGGAAGATGCAAATGGTTTACCCTACAACAAAAAAAGAAGAAGAAAAAATGCAAATGGGTTTCGGAGATCTCACTTTTGTTTTATTTTTATTTTAAAATTTCAAGTCATTTTCACCCGTTGAACAAAAAAAAAGTGAAGTAATTTTCACCCACTTTACATTTCAACCGGACGATTCTGTTTCTCTTTTGATTGGTTAGATGTTATTGTTTATTTTCTTTGAAATTAGTAATCTAATGAACTTATTTGATTATTTATAAAAAATGATAAAGATTGGAGCACTTAGTATATATATATATATATATATATATATTTATTGCGATCGGTAGCCTTCAAGAATTTGATTATATGATTTAATCAATGATGAACTTACTAAAGCTAAATGCTATAGACTAGAGGACATCTCGGCCCCAAAAAGTACTCGACTATATATAATTGAAAGATTAATTTGAATGCTTTAGAACAAAGAACAAAAAAAAATACCAGAACATGTAGTCTTCTAGAATGCATGATGTAAAAGTAAAAAATTAAAAATCAAATATACGCAAATATGTGTAAATTTATCAATACGTGACGGGAAACTAAGAAAGTAAAAACTAAATAAATTAACAAAGCAAAAGTTAAGTAAAATACATGAAGAGGGGAGGAAAAAAGAAGAAGAAGAAGCCGTACTATAGATTCTTGAAATATGGTAAGGCACCAAAAACAATATTTTGAAAAAACTTTTCATTAAAAACAATATTAACATTGAATAATTTTCTGGTGAAAAATCTCCTGTGTATTTCACTTCTCGTGTGAGACATATCGGTTAAAACATATAAAATAATAATTAATCTTGAATGAAATTTACATGAATTAATAATTAAAAAAGAAAGATTACATGCACCAGTCAACAAGCCAGCATTCCAAACTTTTGGGAGTTACAAAACGACCGTTAATTATTCTTAAAAGAATTTAAGCTGATTTTTTTGTAAAAAGTTGGATACTTCAACGTGACATAATTATGGTTACTATTGGACTGTTGCAATTTCTTTTACATTAAAATCTTTTTTTTTTAGAAACATTTCTGCTAGTAATTGATATCTACGGTGTTAATTAGCGGCATATTCTCTTTATTACTCATGGTTTCAAAAATAAGATTCCTTAATAAATATGCTGCTATATCATTACATCGAAAATTCCTAGCTCTCACCATCTTTAACTTATTATATTTTTTTTTTGTTGGGATCGATCTACCCTAACGTTAAAACATCTATTCCAACAAAACTGCGTGCAGTTTTTATTCATGGGATGGCAAAATTTGATATTAACGGACACAAATGCTCAAGGAGCAATGAAAAGACTAATTGGTAATTAAAAATAAAATAAAAACTAATAAGTAAATTAGAGTGATACAAAACAGCAAAAATGAGAGAAAAGAGTAGAACAATATGCGTAGAATTGAGCGACGGTACATGGTGACAAGTGGCATGGGAACATACGGCACAACACAATCGGCCTGCGTCGATATGAGTAGATAGAGTCATGTGATGTTTTAATCTGCACTTACCAAGACACCGTCTTGGAATGGTAAACGACAGTAAAAGCAAACGATGAGTCATCAACATCAATTTTACTTACACTCATTCTATTTCACATTCACACACCCACGAAACTTCTGACACTGGTTGACGTTTTTCAAATCATTTAGCGACGGTGATCACGAGACAAGATTGGAACTCTTGTGATCAGTTTCAGTTACTTCTTATGTTGTCATTCAGAACTTAAGTCAATTTTATTGCCTAACTACTTGGAACAACAATTATAAGATCTTAAAAATTTGGTTTAAGAAAACGTATTCATAATAGTTATTCATACCTTTTTGTTTTGCAATAGAAGTTCAATATAATAGTGGTAATAGTAGAGAAATGATGGTTGACTTCACCTCCGGTGACCGGCTTCGCGGGATCGCCTGATGGGAAAGAGAGAGTGGTCGTTCCAAAGGATGTTTTAATGTCTTAACCAACAAAATAAAGACTTTGATTATTTTACTTCACTGTATGCTATGATGATCGGGATGAAATGTTTCAAACTTTGTAAACGTGTTGTACTTTCAACTGATGTGATAACCTCTTTACTACACTGCATGATTTCAAATTCATAAGAAAAAGACGATACGACAACAACCTTTAGGCTTATTGACAAAGTCCATATGCAGATATTAGTAAAAGACTGGAAATATTGAACCAAATTTGAAATCATAGATTTATCCAAAAAAGAACTATGCCAAAAATATTCAAGTCTTTCTTCTTTTTATTTATTTATTTAACAAGTATCAACAATAATTTTATCACTCTACATACTCCTCTATCTTAACCAATTGATCAAAGTATAGATGGGTTTGCACTGCATATATTGTTTGCTTTTGAAATAGTTATCATTTAAGGTTTTTGCACAAGAATTAAAATTTTTGTTTATTTATTTATTTTACCCTTATTTAATAAATTTTTTATTTTTATAATTAGTTAAGACATTAAAACAATAAATATATATTTAAATTTTTATCAAACATATACATTGAAAATCTAAAACAACAACTATTACGAAACAAAAATTTAGTGGTAGAACGACAACTAAAGTAAAACATAGGGGATACTACATTTGTGATTTTTTTAAAATCGTTATATATTCATGATTTTCATTTGTTTAACATTACTTCTTCTACCATCATTTAGCGTTTGCATTGCGTTAGATGTCATGCTTTCGCGTTTCACATTTATCTTATATGTATAGACGATTCAACAATTTGTTTTATGGATGTGTTAAAACCCGGTCATGATTATATGTCTTTTTTGTGTGTGTATGTCTGCGCTTATGTTTTGACTCTAACTATATACATTTTTTTGTTTCAATAGATCATATATTAGTTAACAAACATAATTGGTAGGCACAAATGTAATGTCCCAACCACCTCTACCAGTGAACATTTATATCTTTTTCGGGCTTGTGGCTTTCATCCTTGTGAGGCAGTCGGTATTGACGCTACAAATCACCACGTGATATTTCCTCTTGTTTTATCCTCACTTACACAGTTCTGATAATCATTTTTTAGAAGTTTACTAATCCTGAAATTGCTCTAGATCAAACACATTTAACCGTAGAATTCTCTCAAAACAGTTGACCGGAAAAATAAGCGCAATTTTGTGATATGGTTGTCAAATCAACTTTTTTAAATCTCTTTGTATGCACCACCATATTTCTGAAATAGAAATATTACAACAAATTTCAAAAATAAAACATCAATTATATTTATTGGAGCCTTATCTCCAAGAGGTCTCTCCATGAAGTTTTTTTTCTTGACATTCTAATGAGTACAGCGGATTAAGAATGCTTAGGATTACCAGATATCCATATTTCACCAAATATTCTTTCATTTTTTTTTGTAAATTCCCAACAAATCTCATTATGTTTATATCCTTTGCTAGGATATGGACTAAACATGTCCCTTTTTTTTAGGCCAAAGACTAAACATGTTCTTATTCCATTCTTTTTGCTTTATCAATTAATCTTCAAAAAATATTTACAAAGTAAAAATAAAAGCTAAATATAATCATGGTTTAAATTTTGAGAATTAATATTATTTTAATTGATTTTCAATTACAAACGTATCACACGAATTCTAATCTAGTTGCATGAAAAGTCTAAAATGTTTTACTCCCATGCATGTACAATATTTAGAGACTCCATGTAGAATATATATATCCAATTCAAATTATGATTTGAGTTTGATAAAAACAAACAACAATACATGAAAGTTGAAATATTTAAAATATATTTAAACAAACCATTTTTTAATACACCCCTTTTTGGTTTAGAAAATTACCACTAAAATTGTAAAGTTAAGAAAACAAAAAGCACAACAATTTGTGCTTTAAGTAGTGTTCATTTTAAAAATTTTGCTTATCTTTTTGATACCCTTTCTAAAACACAAGTTTATGGTACCTTTTAATAAATAACATAAAAACCTGATAATTTTATTTAAGAATGACTTGTAAAACTAAATAAAACAAAACTGTATGCGAATCACACGTATTTTATTAGATATCCGAAATTTCTGCAAGTGATTTTTTTCTTCTAAATTGAAAAGAAAATAGTGACCAATTACTTTAGCCAGCTCAAATAGATATATATTCCCAATAAAATTAGTTTATATGAAAATATAACTGTACGTTTTAAAAATATATATATAACTTCTTCTTTTTTTTAGAACAATTAACTTTACATTTTCTTTGTCACAAACTAGTCGATAAAGTTATGGAAGGTGGAAGCATAGATTAATAAGAGATTAATAAATATATAAATAAAAGGTTAGGGAGATAATTTGCTTTGATACATTATCGACTAGTTTGTGATAAATTTAGATAACACGAAAAGTAGCCAAGTGGAACATCCAGAAGTATGACGTTGAATCCTACCTATACCCACACGACAGTCACGTTATTAAGATAAAACGCAATACAACTCTATTCTTATTTTCTTTCGTGATTTTTATATCGTAAAACCAAATATACAAAAAGTGAAAAATACCATTTACCATTTATATTTTTCTTTATAATCGTTTCTTCTTAAATTTTTTAATTTTTAGTGGTTATGATCACTTTATAGTGTGATGAATTTCTTTCTGTCTCAATGAAATATTTGAAAAACATTACCCACTCATTAATGCAATTAATCATAATTAGATTGTTTATTTGACAAAGAAAAAAACTAGGAAGCTTATAAGAAATCAGATAAAGAGATAAACACAAATGTGACTTTAAGAGTAATAATAAATTAGTTACGGACCTAACTTTGGCTGCCAAATCATAGAGTATAATGGTGCTCATAAACAACATAAAATATGGTACACGTGGTGCAGACTCAATGAAAAATGTTCATGTTGACTGGTATAATGAACAAAAGGAGCGATCACGGTTAGGATTTTTGATGCTTGTACCTGCTGTTGGACCGCCTAATGCAACTTCGATGTGACTTCTTCTCTTTAGATATGTTTTGATACTATGAACTTCTTTGTTGTGTCTCAACATAAATCATATTCCCTATTAATTAAGAAATTTGATATGGCTAATGATTCTTTGGATACACATATAATATACATTTTGTTGCAAGTCATATAAACAATTACAACACTGGAGTGCTTAAATTCGTTTATGTGGGATAAACTTTTTATTTTAGTCTCAAATTTAAAATTACTTAATATCAGTTTCGGCAATATATTTTGATTGGCTTAAAAGGTATTTAGGGAATCATTTGGCTCGACTCTCTCCCGATTAACTATTTGAGAATCATTACTTTAAAAGGTGACTAATACTAATTAAAGGCGTATAATGATCTATATTTATTTTTGTCAAAAGTATAATGATCTATATTACTTAAATGGTACTAGAAAGCTAACAGCGATCAGGAGCTTCTTGGTTACCTCTAAATAATAAGTGACCACTCGTTCAATGGCTTTCTAAAGAAACCTCTATCGACCGTTCTTTAAATTTTCTTTTCGGTTTTACAGAAAATCTTTGTTAAAGCTCATTAGTATGAATACGATATTAATATATAAATCTAGGTTTGGCATAAAAAGTTTGATACTAACGTAACAGACGCCAAGAGTGCATACCACATAAAAGTTTCATATATTTTCCATTTAAAAGAATACATCAATTAGAAATATCTGAGACCAATAATGTGACACGTCCTTCTCGATGTCGTCTTAAACGTATTAACATTGCATACTTTCACATGTGAACCCTCTATATATATCTTCCATCTTTGGCATTGTAAATTCATAGCTAAAACTCACAAACTAGAGCTTCAAGAGTTAGAAGAGGCTTCAAGAGCTCTATCTCTCTCTTAATTTCTCTTGGCCTTTGATACTTTTTCCCGCTCATAAGTTTTTTCGATAGTCCGACCAAACAAAGGGAGAGAAAACTAATCAAGAAACATCAAGAAATGGCTCTAACTAACAATTTATGGGCATTTGTGTTTGGAATCTTGGGTACGTGCACATACATAAGCATTTATAAAAGAAACCATCATATATACTAGTAAACTCTACCAACACTTTGAATTACGTTTTAAGACTCATAATGTTTACTACGCTGTAAATTTGCAGGTAACATCATATCATTCGTCGTGTTCTTGGCCCCAGTGTAAGCATCAACACGCCCTTACAAAGTCTCTCCTTTTTATTTGTCGATTAATTGTTTAGAGATAATTAAACGTTTCTTTGATATTATCTAGGCCCACTTTTGTAAGGATATGCAAGAAGAAATCAACCGAAGGTTTTCAGTCTCTACCCTATGTTTCAGCACTTTTTAGCGCGATGCTTTGGATTTACTACGCTATGCAAAAAGATGGCACAGCCTTTCTTCTCATCACCATAAACGCTTTTGGATGCGTCATCGAAACCATCTACATCGTCCTCTTTGTCTCCTATGCTAACAAGAAAACTAGAGTATGTTGAAACACCCTTTTTTATACATATATATAATTTTATCGTAACTTTCACGTTGATCATAATTACACATGCACACATAAACATATGTAAATGCTTTTGTATCCGGTTTGCTGATAACTACATCCTTGAAACGATGTTACAGATATCCACTTTGAAAGTTCTTGGTCTCTTGAACTTTTTGGGATTTGCCGCCATTGTTCTTGTCTGCGAGCTCTTAACCAAAGGTTCAACACGTGAGAAAGTTCTCGGAGGGATTTGCGTTGGATTTTCCGTCAGTGTTTTCGCAGCTCCTTTGAGTATCATGGTACGTTTTATTTATATTTCTAGACGTGCATATATATAGGAACATTTATATATACGAACGAGCAATATTTTACGTTACATGACCTACGAAGAACATAATAAATAAATATTCCTATAATTAATGTATGTTGTGTCTTGTCTCTCCTTTCCTATTTAGTTTTTTGCACGTTGGGAAATATTAAAATAGTTAAAAACTACTAATTTTGGTGCAGAGAGTGGTGGTACGAACAAGAAGTGTGGAGTTTATGCCTTTCTCTTTATCGTTGTTTCTTACAATTAGCGCCGTCACGTGGCTCTTCTACGGTCTCGCTATTAAAGACTTCTACGTTGCCGTGAGTTTATTTATACAATTCTCAAATAATTCTCTTATTTTATTCTGTTTCGATTATTTCAAAATATATTATAAAGGACAGCACAACATTATATGATTAGATTAATTATTATGGGTGGTTCTTTAATAAAGTAAAAACAGTAGTTACCTTTGTCTTTTTTTTCCTCATTCAAACTATATGATTTTGAACCGTACACATTTTTCGCTTTATTATTAGCATTATATAAATAATTGGACCCCCACTAAATGTGCTAAGGAATTGAGAGTACAATAGCAAATACTAGAAACAAAAAAACTAATTTGTTATGTTGTGATGTCGGTAATTTCCCTTTTATAATTTTTCTTTGCCAACTTCTTTTGTCGACAATAAATGGAATATTAATGTCCTTTACACGTTTTTTGAACTATTGCAGCTTCCAAATGTATTAGGCGCGTTCTTAGGAGCTGTTCAAATGATTCTCTACATAATTTTCAAATACTACAAAACTCCTGTGGCTCAGAAGACAGATAAATCCAAAGACGTGTCCGATCATTCCATCGACATAGCAAAGCTAACGACCGTCATACCCGGTGCAGTTTTGGATTCCGCGGTTCATCAACCGCCTGCTCTTCACAATGTTCCCGAGACTAAAATTCAATTGACCGAGGTCAAGAGCCAGAACATGACCGATCCGAAAGACCAGATCAACAAGGATGTCCAGAAACAAAGTCAAGTTTAAGTAGTGAATCTTATTTAGAGCCTCATTAATAATGCATTGTTTGAGTTGTGCACTCTAGCTAACTTTCCTTTTACTGTAGCTTTTTGGATTTTGTGGTCTTTGTCTCTTTAATTAGTTTTCTTGTACCACTTTTTATTTCTCATCATTTTCATTCCAGGGTATCTGGAAATTGTGCTATATATGATCAATAAATAAGTTGTTTTAAGAAAAACATATAACCTTTAAAAAATCAAATAAGAACTTACCTCAGCTCTACAATTAATCATTATTATTTGAATCCTCTCTTGATTTGATTTGCCATCCCACGCAAAAGTGGGAATGAATTGTACTAGAGAGTAGAAACTGTTCTGCTGAAAATTCCCTTTGCTATAATGGGATACTACTCTGGTTTACTTGAAACGCAAACATTAAAGAGGTATAATTATTTTTGAGGTTAAAAGTTCGCAACTGTAAAGAACAAACAAAATATATAAAAAGGATCTGAAATCAAAATCAAATTTTCTGAATCGTACTCGTTCCACCTAAGATTTTGTCCTCAATTTTGCTACACAAATTTACAAAAGTCATTTGAAACTAACAGATTTTTTTGGTAATATAAACCAGAGTTATATAGCGTACAAAATGTTTCACGATAAAGATACAATAGAAAACATACTTCCGTCAAATTATTAAAGATTTTCTTCAATCAAAGAAATTTTTGCAAACATCAAGTAAGTTCACCACTTTTTCAACAGTCAATGGAAGTTTACAATGATTATTTTTATTGTTCTTTTTTCTTGCAAAACTTGGATATTGTATTGTGTAAATAGGAATATATTTGAGTTAGCATGTAGAAGAATTGAAGAAAAGACACATACGAGAGGCTCCAAAATTTGAGGCTCACATGGGAACCTCATATGCATGGGAATAGCAAATGGTCTACCACACACAAAAGTCTTTTGTACCCATTTATACTTTCACAACGGTCTTCTTGTCCAGATTCCACGTCCATTATTTACTTTTAATTCTTCTAACTTACAGATGTTTTTCACTTATACGAAATGAATCAACATCATAATTTTCTGTATCTATGCACTGCCGGTTAGAACAAAATTTATATATTTTCATACCAAATACGAATTCAAGTACGGTTTTTTATTTGCAAAAGAATAAATATGGAATGTGAATTCCCTATATGTATCATATTAATGGCTGATACTCAACAATGAAATAATTATAAACCAACCGTCTAAAAACTTAGACAAAGGTAAACTCAATCGATGAATCAACCAGCTAAACTTTTGGGTGTAAATTTATGGTCCTGAATTCGAGTGCTGGAAATACAGTGGGAACTAAAGTTTTCACTTTATTTGTTTTGGTCCCCGACCTGAAGAGATTACGACATTCGGTGAAATATCTTGAACCTTTAAAATTTATTGGTTTATCATAAAAATACACTGAAATATAAACCAATGCCATGTACGTTTCATGCAAAAAAATATGATAATAGAAAAGCATGTTACGTCAGTGTGTATACATCTACATCCTATACTGCATCTTAGGAAATGGATACCACATATGAGTTTTTGCTTCTTGCTAATGAGAACCTTATATTAATATATCATTTACAACAATATCAATTAATCTACCATTTACAACAATGTTAGTTCTTATCCTATTGATATAATCAGCTGATGAAAAGTACATAACCTCCTTTTTCCTTTCTTCATAAATGGTCATGTTTGAGCCTAACTATTAATCTTAAAGAATTTGCAGACCAAGTAGTGTAAAAGCATTAACCATCTAAATCCCAAATGGTGATAACTGATATCCAAATGAAGAGTGCAGAACGTGTGGTTAAAGAAAACCAACGAAAAAGTTATTAGTATTCAACAAACACTTGGTAAGGAACAATCACCGCAAAATAAGTACAAGAAAATGATTAGAGAACTTCAAATAAAAAAATTAGAACAATTAGAATGACCAAAATGGTTATTAATCAAATACACCATGTAGATAATAATTCTAGTTGAATGGTGTAATACAACGCGGTCACTAAAAAGAGGACAAGCCATATGTCTCAATCCATGGCCATAGACTCGAGAGACCAGATGATGAAGTTCGAAAGGAGACGATTGATGTTGACTGGTTGAAGATGAGTGAAGACATTGGACAAAACCGACAAATAGCGTCAGATTGGTTGTCTTAATCGCCACATGATTACATTGCAGATACACGGAGAAATACATGCAAACCCCAAAATGAAGCCCTTGAGTTTTCAAAGCCCATTTGAATAGAAAACCGACATCAAACAATTAAATAATATCCGGCAGTTGAACCAAATCATGCGACCTATTATTACCTATGTCACTATGTGGTGTCAGAAATATAAGTGGCATCGAAATGAGAGAGACTGCTTCGGAACCACACAAAAGATATTTTAGGTTCCACTATGTGCTGCGTTTATTTTCTTACACAAGCAAAATTACATCGGACACCAAGAGACTTAGATATTAAGATGAGTATTTGCAGCCAATGACAAATGTTGGGCGAACAATTAGGAAAATAGCTAAAAAAATATTTGTTTGTCAAATTCTTTAACATAAAGATGATTTTACTTTTTATTTAAATATTACGGGATTGGTGATTTTTTCTGATATACTATTAGTTTTGTATACGGGGATCTAATATAAAATGGAAGTTAATGTTTAGGTTAGATGGTTAGCTTTTGTTAGGAAGACATGTGATAAACTAGAAATAGAAATCCACATATAAAAACTAACATGTTACATCAATAAATCAGATGTTATTGAAAAAAATCAAATTTTATATTTTGTTTCTATAATATTTAATTGAAGGATAAAATCTAAATTTAGAACTATTAATTTTTTCTTATTTCTATTTACTTAAAATTCTGTTTACCTACTACCATTTACTTTCTCTCATATATCTTGTCATTGGACTCTATTAAGAAAACACTCATTAGGTTAGCTTTTTTACGTAAATTTAAGAGCTCAAGTATCAATTGATTGAAGCTCCTACATACGATTTAATTAATGCTCAAAAATAATCACGTAGCGCAACCAAATGTTCCGAAAACTTTACAATAATCAAATTATAGGTCTTTGTAAAACGACATTTTTATCTAATCAATATTCAAAAGTAAAATTTCTGCAAATCCGATCGATCCCTTAATGAAACAAGAAACTTCATTAAAAGTTTTAAACTGAAATGAGTATTCATGGAAAAAAGAGAGTCAATTAAATTTCCTAATATGTACATCGTGCGTAGATGTCAATGATGATCGAATATTCAAGAAGTTTTATTTTTATTTTAAATACCTCTTTTTAAGAATACAAAGATCTTATGTGAGGGCGGTACCATTACTCTCACGAGCAAAAAAAACGAATAAGGGAATCTATGTGTAGACGTAAAACAGAACATTCTCTTACAATGGGGAAAAAAAACACAGATCGGGTCTTAGACACTGGATCTGTTCTCATTTGCAATTTGATTGTAAAGATTCTCAGTATCTTTCACTGCCATCAATGTCATACACATCATAAAGGTCACTCTAATTAAGTGGTAATCGCCAAAACCATTTTACGTCCAACAATTAATATTAAGGTGTTCATAGTATTAGTATGAACAGTTAGATTCCTTTTGTAAATATTATTCGCGAATTCTCTTTATATGATATCGAAAAACCAAAACAAAAAAATCTGTATATGAAATCAATTGTCGTTCCAAATTAAAATCTAGTAACCCTTTATTAGTGGTCTAACACTTTGTTGTCCAAAAAGAAAAAGAAAAAAACAGTTTCTTCTTAAATTGAAATTCAAATTGGATATTTCTTTAAGAGTTACATTGTAATCTTGATTAATGTACATGTTGTTTGCATTAGTGTATACTTTCAAATTGCTATCTATACGGAAAGAAAATGCAACTATCTACGATTAAGTATATATTTTCAAAAATAATATTTTGTATAATTGATATTATATGTAAAGAATATTCCAAATATTCATTGAAAATACATATAAAAAACAAGTAATTTGGTGAAAAATGAATATACCCTAAAAGGACACTTGTCATTAAGCAAAAGAAAATATAAGATTAAAAGCCAAAAGGTAGACGACTACCACGCTAAAATGTTGGTTTCTTTTTTGATAACGACGGTCCCTCCAACAGAAGTACATGAGACTCTGTAATTGGGGTTATTGTCAAAAGAGGATGTTTTTTGATAAAAACTTTGATTTTGAGGTTTTTGTGTATGATCTTTGAAAAGGAGTAGTTTTGATAGGGCGATTTGATCATTTTACCCCTGAATAATCTCATCATCTTTTCTCATCATCTTCTTGCACGCTCCTCTTCTTTTAAATCCAATTTTTTTTCCAAATCTCATATTCTTAAAATCTATTCTAACTAAAAACATTCATTGATTCACAATAATTAAACCCTAAAGATGATAGTATTGATGAAACCAAAGCAAAAAATTAAACGAACGAAATGAAATCATCTTGCAAATGAAGAAGAAGGGGAATAGTAAAAACAGAGTTTCAGATTTGTGGCAGATCTGCAATCGAGTATTCGAAATCAAAGCTTTTCAATAATCATTTGCGTCCTCACTATTCACCATTAATGATATTTTGTTTATTGGAAGAGAATTCCATTCAAAAACTAAACCCTAATGATTATTGTAAAGGGAACCCAAGCAAAAAAAATCAAACGCACATTGATAAGTTTCTGAGATAGAATCTGATGATAAAGAGGAAGATCAGAGAAAAGAAAAAGAAACTGAGCCATCTCTCTCATGATTCACGGCCGCCGACGCCGTTCGTTACCATTGAAGGAGCTCATCTTAAGGGACACAACCAATCAACTATCGTCACCGGAGCTAGCCCCGCTTCAATCACGTTGTAAAAAATCAATTGATCTGCAGAGAGAGAAAGAGATTTGATGGAAACGGAGACAGATCCAGTTGTTAATGGCGATGATGATGGCGTCGGTGGTTACGTTGGTGATGATGATGATGAGGGTTGATAACGACGACGACGACAACACAAAAAAATCATACAATTTTTATTTGTTTTCTCTAAATGATGAATCAAGGGTAATAGCGTCATTTCAAATAAGTAAAAGTACCTGATTTCGTAAGCCATCTTAAAAGTACCGGATTCTATAAATTTTTATGTTTTTGTGGTTTTTTAGACAAATAAGTCTCTGTAATTTCTTTGATTATGCACTGGTTGAACATATATATTTGGCAACTTAAATATAAAAGAATCATATAAGGGTTTTGAAAATTTTAGAGCATTTATGGAGTGGTATTTCAAAATTATCAGCTCTGCGAGAAAACAAGACAATAGCGTTACGAGTGGATTTTTGTTCTGAAAGTATCTAATAGAACAGTGGATGACAAACTCTATATGAAATATAGAATTTTACTATAAGTATACTATTTAACGAGAAGATATATAAATAAAATTTCGCCTTATAAGTTTGTTAAAGTTGTACATGGTTCAATAGATATGCAGACTAATCCAAAAGTCACCCAATACCTATAGCAAACATAAAAATAATAATATTTATAAAAGAATGAACCAAAAACTTATAAAAAGTTAAGAACTATAGAAATTCGTGATGAGATACATGTGAATTACCAACGAGAGACTCGATTACATGAGTTTCTCTTAACTAGTTTAACAAAACATGGTTCATCTTATACTACAAAAAATAAGCCAATCTAGACATGATTAAAAACAAATTAGTGTTATATTACAAAAGTTTCCCTCAAAAAAAACACATTTTGAGGAAGCTAATCATGTCTAAACAAAGTAAATTCATTACATCACAAAATTGTGGAAAAGAGCAAGATGTAGTATATCTGTAATCAAATATGTTCAAACGAGCATCAAAATTCACCTAAACAACCTTCTGAACACTATGATAATATCTTCAATCTGTTTAGTATATCTTTTACAATCGTGATTATTCTTTCTTTGGTTCCCCGCTCGCTCCATTGAATAGGACTAATTTATATTGTTCACATTGCGGATTCACCTACTGGAAGTGTAAGAGTTAATGCAGCCAACCTCATTTTTTCCAGAGAGATTACATAAAGACCTAAATAAAAATTGGGGAAACATATATTCTTTTCTTTCTTTTTGTTAATATGTTGGCGGAAAGATTTCAAAAGGGGATTTCCCTAAATGATAGCTTTACATTTAGAAAACGAACTATGAGCATGACAATTCGGTTTAGGTAAAAGACCAACTTGCTCTCATTGCACTTGTAAAACCCTAAGCAAGAGAGTTGAAAACAGTAAACGTCTAAGCACCTACTTGGTTGGTGACACGTCGGAAAGGCCAAAATTTTGGTCCACTAGAATGTACCAGAATGGTACTTGCAAGATTTTTAAGGTTTTAGTGCTCATAAGTTGCTGAGCTGGATAGATACCCACCCACATTTTAGGTTTTAGGGTTTTGATTATTCCCCACAAATTTTATGAGATAAGATTTAGGTTAATTTCGCATGCCGACATCAATGTGCGCACAACATCATTCATTCGTTTCATTTGATGAACAAAAAAAAAAATGGTGAAATTACCCTTCTCATCAAAGATATTATTATAGAGTGAACATTATGTGAATTTTCTTGAAATGGAGAGAATTCTATTCCTCACGATATATCTAGATTATATATATATTTTTTTAATATATATATCTAGAATATATATTTCCTATCAAGAGTCACTGATTTATATTGGTCACCCAAAATTGATCTTACCCAATTCATACACAATTACATTATTTTGCTAAAACTTTATACACGATTCATGCTAATAAAACAGTAATATATGACTCGTATTATGCTATATAGAGTGACCACTGACCATACATTCTTCTTGAGGAAACTAGTATTCGAGAAAACTTAGTCATGTTCAGATATGCAGATCTAAAAGCTCATAAAAATTAACGGTTTAACCATTTACATAAACACACAAAAAACTATGTATAAATTGAGTACATGAGTCATAAAATCGATAGATGGGTAAGATCATTATGCTTAGGTGAAAGAAAAAAAAGGGAACCTTCCGAGGCAATGGGGCATGAAGTATACAACTGTAAAGTAAGAGATAATGCTCTTTGATTCTTTTTTCCCCACTATACATCCCATTGAGTTCAAACTCTTCTTTCTCTCTCTCTCTCTCTCTAGGTCTCTCACTCACAGACGCATTTTGCAAGTTGATACACTTTTCTTCCTCCTATATAAATCACTACACTTCTCAATCAAAAATTGTATCATACATTGAACATAATTCTCAGTATGATCCTGTAGAGTTTACTCGTTCATTCACTTGTATTCTCTTTCATAGAGGAAGAGAGAGGGAGAGAGTTTCTAATTAATTAGAAGATTTTTCTTTCTTTATTTTCTAAACAAGTATTAGACTACTTTGAGAGAGATATAAAAATGGCAATTTCACAAGCCGTCTTGGCTACTGTCTTTGGCATCCTAGGTATATATTTTTTACTTATTCTTTTTGTGTTAGTGACTTAGAATATATCTTCTCACGTTAACGTATAAAATTCAAAATGCATGCATTTACATGAGACATCGTGAATTCTAACATAACGATAATTATTTTGTAGGGAATATCATCTCCTTTTTCGTCTGCCTTGCCCCAATGTAAGTACTCTATAACTCTTTGCAATTTCGTCTTATGTAAGTAACCTTTTAACTCAAGAATTTTTACGTGTTTTTATATATTAGACCGACGTTCGTTCGTATATACAAGAGGAAGTCATCTGAAGGGTATCAGTCGATCCCTTACGTGATTTCTCTGTTCAGCGCGATGCTATGGATGTACTACGCAATGATCAAGAAAGATGCTATGATGTTGATCACTATCAACTCCTTTGCCTTTGTCGTACAAATCGTCTACATCTCCTTATTCTTCTTCTACGCTCCTAAGAAGGAAAAGGTCCTTATTCTATATGAATATAGCTTATTGTCTTGTGTTTACACACAAGAGTTACTACATCTTTAACGGAAATTTTTGTTTCAATATGGCAGACTCTAACGGTGAAGTTCGTCCTCTTTGTGGATGTTTTGGGTTTCGGCGCAATCTTCGTGTTGACATACTTTATAATTCATGCCAATAAACGTGTTCAAGTTCTTGGATACATTTGTATGGTCTTTGCTCTATCTGTTTTTGTTGCTCCCCTTGGCATAATTGTAAGTCTCTTTTCTTATTTACTATATAAAATCTTCTTGTTATCGACTAAATCTTAAACATGATAAACATCAATTGACACACAGAGGAAAGTGATCAAAACGAAGAGCGCCGAGTTCATGCCATTCGGTCTCTCCTTCTTCCTCACCTTATCGGCTGTCATGTGGTTTTTCTACGGACTTCTCCTTAAAGACATGAACATTGCCGTAATTCTCTCTACTGGTCTTCATATTTGTATCTCTTAGTTATGATGTTCAAGCTACCGCTAAAACCTAATGTTTTTTTTTTGTAAATATTGAAATTTTTGCAGCTGCCAAATGTTTTGGGTTTCATCTTTGGAGTACTTCAGATGATTCTTTTCTTGATCTACAAGAAACCAGGGACTAAAGTCTTGGAGCCACCAGGGATTAAGCTTCAGGACATATCTGAGCATGTAGTCGATGTTGTGAGGCTAAGTACGATGGTTTGCAACTCACAGATGAGAACTTTGGTGCCACAAGACAGTGCCGATATGGAAGCAACCATTGATATAGATGAGAAGATCAAAGGAGATATTGAGAAGAATAAGGATGAAAAAGAAGTATTTCTCATTTCTAAGAATTAATTAGCTTTTAACTATCAAATGTCGATGTGTGTGGGTGTGTGTCTCAGTTTGCTTGCATGTTAAGATAGGGTTTAATGTTTTTATTTGGGTCTGATCAGCGTCATCGTGGATCTCTCCCTCTTATCTGTGATCTTTGTCTCTCCCTCTCTCATCTCGAATGTAAGATATGTGTTGTTAAATTAATAAATGATTATGTCGTTTGTCTATTATATGTATTTGGTTTCCTTAATTTGTAACAAAGAAAAATGTTCATTAATTGAAGATTGGATTAATTCTTATTTACATATAAACTACAAAATGTAAAACAAAAAGCATATTGGTCATGGGCCATAACTTATGGCCGTATATTAAGAAAATGGAATTGAAATCAAATAAGGAAAATAAAATGGACAATTTAGGTCCGCCCTTGTGTGTTATTGAGTTGGTGGTAAGCGGAAAGGAGAATCAAAGATCATCCATTTTTGCGTAAAGAAGTTAGGACTTGTGAAATACTTCAAGCTATCTAAAGTGAGTTCATGGATGACTCATTTCCCTCGTTAACATTGACTCTACATCTATCCAGTATCCACATTATCTTATATTTGGGTTGCATTTTCGTCCTAAGTATTTGGGTTCAAATATTTCATAGTAGATGATTTTACTATCATTATTATTATCTTTTACCAAAGTTCTTCATTTTTATGTATTGGTTCTTTCATTTTTAAGCATTGGTTTCCTTCACTTTTCATACAATAGAGACTAAAGACAGAGAAATAAAAACACCCTTTTTATTGATTATTTTTTATTAGCCTAAAATTTAATAAACTCTTGTTTATAACTTTAAACATTTTTTTAGTGAAATAGACCCTAACAATAATTTAACACCCAAATTTCGACAAATTATCTGTTTAACTACCCAAACATAAAGGTTCTAGTCTTCTAGACCGTGTAAATTATACCAAATATCTTATGGATAAGTTAGAAACCCTTATTATATTGGACAAGAAAATGAAGTTTTTTTTTTTTTTTCTAAAATACCTTTTCCTTTTCGATAATATATTAAAATAATAAATCTAAAAATTACATACAGAATTTCGATGTGCAAAAAGAGCTATGAATATGAACTTGACACATTCAAGAAATATGGCTTTTATCTTAAGTCTTTCTTGGATGAATCAAGAGATGTCATGTCCCTAAAGAAATAGACGGATCTATATGCTCATGTACGATAATTTGTAAAATTTGGTGATTCTAATCATACTGACAACAAAAGCCGACTTAGTAGGATTTATAGGAGAGATTCCGTCCGGGGACGTTGGAAATTGCGACCCGTTTTCAAATGTTTCAAACATTAAACCAATAACCTCACTCTACAATTATACCCTACTTCTCTACGAACTCTGGTGTAGTAAGGTCAGAGACCACACACCGCAGCAAAAAGTGGATGTTAAAGCAAACAACCTAATCAGTCAATTCTGTAAGACGCCCCTCAATACTATCGTCAATACAACTCTAACGTCTGCGTTCAACGATTTATCTGCCTCGAGCTTTTCCATCTATCAACTTTTGGATTGTGTTCGACGCCTCCTGCAACCACAAAATTAAGTCATGTTATTTCTTGAATCTAAGACACTATTTAGAGAAATGTGATTTGAACGGATAAGAACCTCTAGCTTAATTCTGAGATTTTCTTCCTCCTTGTCGCGTCTGTCTCTATCCTCTGCGAAAACATCGATTAAACTCGCTTGCTCTTTGTCCATTTCTTTTAACTTGTTCTTTAATGTTTCAACCTGCAATGACAGGTGGAATCCATCTGGTGAGTACTGTTATAGGTTGCAGGCAGACACAGTAAATGTCAGAAAGTAGAAGTTACCTCAGCTTCAAGTGTCTTGCGAAGCTCTCTCTCACGTCGCAGGTCCTTTTGCAGTAACAGGAAAACTTCTTCTTTTTTATCGAGCCTGTGAAACAAAAAACACAGCTTCCAAAATTCACACAAGCACAAACATGAATCTTATATAGGCAAATTGACATAGCATGTAAGGTGGTAACAAACCTCTCTCTTAACTCATTATTCTCTTGTTCCAATTGACTCAGGGTACGCGGACCAGACTGAGGCTTGGGTAGTTCAGAACTCTGAGAGAAGAAGTAGAAAAAGGTTATGTTCATAATCCGATATACCGGAGAAAGTGCAGATAGGAGGAAAAATAAAGAGAGGATGGGACCTTCCCAGGCAGCTCAGTAACATTTCTTTCGGGTGAAGAATCACAATCATAGTCATCATCACTATTTGTAACCTCCACAGCACGGGCTCCTTGAGGCTTTGCTCGTTTGTTAGATTTGGAAAAGGAGTTTCCAAGTTTACCACCTTTCTCTGATGATTTATACCCGATGTCTTTAGAAACTTTCACAGATCCTTTTCCTCCGCCATTCACATTTGATCTTGGGTTGAATTTTTCTGAAGCTGCGGTTGGAGTATTAAACCTCGGAGCAGCAGTTGGAGTTTTAAAGCTCGAAGGAACGGTCCTTTTCCTCGATGAGGCAGATCCTTTAGGATCAAATTCTGGTGACGATTCTACAATGTGTGAAACATTTCCATGAGAATGTTCAGTAGAAGTTAAAATTCTGATGTTAAAACCAGTAAAGAGATATTGTACCTCTGTCTTCAGTGTCCTTTTCAGTATCCTTAGCAGACTTTCTGCCTTGCCTTTTCGCATATCCAATTTTGTGACATTTAGATCTCCTGAGTAAAATCAGAACGAACACATCAACCCAAATAGTCCAATGAATCAGTCAAGATAATGAAGCATGAATGAAAAAGCACGAGAAGAGAATCAGACCAATAATCCTTCTGCATATGAAGTAGACGTGCCTCGAGTCTAGACAAAACTGTTGTGCGCTCGAACCCTTGCTTATCATGAGCAGGCTCAACAAAATTAGCTTCCAAGACACCTTTATTAGCAGAATGAACTAGCATTAGACTTCTCGTTAATAAAGCTAATCAAATATTAGAACTTCAAGTTAAAACAATTACCTATGACCCCACGACCATCACTTCCTGCCGCATTCCATATCCTCCAAAATGGCTGAAAAAAAGTGAGAAGATCTTAAACAAAAGTGTAAAGTTGATCTTATTTTCTCCACATTTAAAGGAATAGTGTGGGAAAAAGTAAGTAAAAAGAAACAGAAACCTTAATAAGGCGATTTTTGTGGTAAACATTGAAGCCTTGCACATCCACATGATGTTTTGCATCCTTCACAAATCCAATGGTCACAACAGCAGACAACTGTGAAACATGTAGCACAAGCAGCCAAATTTTTAAGTTATAAAGCTGCTTAATATCATTGACAAAATTACAGGAAGAAATCTAACTATGTTAAATTATGAAAAGCATACATTTGAGTACTTAGCGCATCCATCAGCCGCTTCTTTTGGCCGGTAAGTAATTTTTTCGGTCTGCATCATGTCATTTACTATGTTGTGATGCTCAACATCTTTTCCTCGGAGAATGATACGGAACTCATGTGAAATCTTTAGGTAGAGAATAGAGGCGTAACTCTGTGAACATAACAAAAGGTAACAAATAAAACCTTTAGAAGAAATGAAAATGCAGCCAAAAAATAATGGGATTCATATTTAAGAACTATCGCTGTGATTTTAGCAGGAGACTGAAACAAACTAACGTCGAAAATAACCACAACTAAGGAAAGATGGAAAGAACGTTTATACCCTGAGTGAGTGCTTGTACGTCAGGTAATGTCTAGAGTTAGGGAATTGAGAAGCCATAACAATATTTTTATCATCCCGATTGACCCCTCGAAGCTGGATATCCTGCAACAAACAATATGTCAATTACATGGAGACAGAAGCTTCTGCATCATTGAAGAACATAATCTATGTATATCCAGAAATAAAAACATATACATGTGGATCAGTGTCAAAATCAAGTTCTAGCATTCCTTCGTCATCTTCCCAGAGGTTATATATGATTATCCTTGTGCCATGTTTCTTCATTAGATTAAACTACGACAGCCAGAGCAATAGATTAGTTGAAATAGTCTCACAATATCAGTAAAGAAGTAGAAGCTTTTGAGAACCCACATCAAATGAATGATAGAGAACACAATCCAATATAGCTACAGAGTATTCTGAAAAATCTATAGAACCGAGTCCATTGTTTTTCTATAGGTTCTCCTTGTAATAAAAGCTCTCTTAGAACTAAGGAAAAAGCTTTACCTGACAAAGAAGTTCTTCTTCAGTAGCGTAAGGCGACCATTGAACTACTGTTTCCACATTTTTCTCCCAATCACTAACCGAAGACCTCGTTATTGGACACCATTCAGAATCTCTTCTTTCATAGTCAAGCTTTCATAAAATCATCATCAGAAGAAGATTAGAAGAGATAAACTGGCTACAAAAGCCTACCAATCACTTAAAACATTCATTAGGGATATGAAGCGATTTCAATTGTGTGAGCGAAGCAATATGCTGAGAACAGTTAGATGTTTGATGCCTAATTGTATGAAACTTCTAAAGAACAAATAAATTTAGGCGAACATCATAATTCTAATAGGATAATGTTAGCTTTCTCTGCAGAATGTATTTTGCTCATCTAAAAAAGAAAGTTGAGTAGACATATTTATGCTTAACATTTCCTTCAACGTTCAAGGAGAACATTATTTGAAACAAAAGATGGTCTGCAACGAACGTTGTGCATAACTTAATCAACAACCATTCGAAATTATCAAGTGGGTTTTTTACCCTAACAGTTAAATAAAGGTAGATTACCATGGGTACAACTATGTCCTCTTTCCCCGTGCTCTTTAGAAATGTATATGATAGAAGGCCAATGCTCTGCGTCGAGCTAAAGCAACATGATGAACTATGATCAGATAGTGTATAACTTTAGCTGCTGTTGATTTTTTCATTCGATACTGTATGACCAATAAAAACATGATAGCTGAAAGGGGTAACAGCGTGGTAACAGATAACGAACCTCTTTCCATCTTTTCCAAGGCAACGTGAGAAAACAATGACATCAGCTCCAAGCCTCATTGTACTAGTCTTGAATCCATTACCATCTATAAGAAGTATATGAATTTAAGAATCTTAATCTAAAACATTTGATATATATTTATCTTGCAAAAAGAAGAAATGGTTACATTGTCCAATGGTATCTGCAAGTTTACTCTTGGCAGAATATCCTAGAGACATACAATGCCGCATCTTTTCAGGATTCATCCCACCTCCGTTGTCTGCATATCAAACATAAGAATATGAGGATCAAGAAAAACGCTGCATCGTCAACACTCAACACAACAAAAGATATACTAAAATTAATTGTATACCCTCAATTAAGATCATCTTGCTTCCATCTTTCCTGTTCTGGATCATGTCTACATTAACAAATGTAGCTCCACTACGAACCTGATAATCAAAAGATGAGAAACCAATACTACCAACCTTTGAGATACTTCTAAATGTAGAAAAAAAATATAATCCCACCTCATCTAAAGCATTGTCCAAAAGCTCAGCAAAAGCTGCAAGAGATAACATCGTTATAGTCATTGCAGAAAACATTGTTCATTCAATAGATTGAATCAAACTTCATTCAATACGTACCTCCAAGAGACCATTTGTGACTAGTTGCATTGGAATGCAGGAACTTAGGATGTACTCTCACATGATCAAAGCCACCTAAAACCACAATTTTACTCAAATTCCAACACTAACAATCTCAAGTAATATCAGAATCATCACATAGCAAAGTAACCTGCAGAAACTTCCCAATCACCACCAGATGTTCCTTCATAATCACCAGCTTTCCAAAACTGCTTACAACTTCCCCAAGACGAAGGCGCCGCCACAACGTTACAAGGCGTAGCCGGAAGAGCCAAAATCGCTTGTCCAGAAGTAGTCGATAGTAAAAACTCTTCGTCATCATCCGGAATCATAACCGCTAGTCTCTTCGCCGGTGAAGCTATAGAATCACTTCGCGCTCTCTTCGTTCCAGAAACATCATCACCACCGGTTCGGTCTACGCTTTGAATCTCAGCGATTTCGTCGAGATTTTCGCCTAACTCGGATCCTTCGTTGCTACTACTAAGTTCGATGACGGATTCTGGCGGCGGAATGGTTTTGTTCCTAGCGGCGGGTTTCCATGTGGAGAGAGTAGAAGTAGTTACCGGATTCTCTTGCTTCACGATAGGCTCCATTAAAACTAAAAGAAGCAGAGACCAAAAGGAAACAGAGCGAAAGTTTTGAATTGAGAAGAAGAGAGAGAGAATGATGATTGATGAAGAAGGAAGAAGAAGACGAAGAATCGATTTTTTGTTTTGTTTCTAATTTTTTCGAAAAGTTGGGAAAAAACTAAAAAGCAATTACAGTGATAGAAAGATCTCGAGAACTGCAAAAAAAGGTTAAAAAGGGTAATTCGAAGTTATTTACCGATATGGAAACGCTGCCGTTTTTGTCCCTTTTTCCAACCTTTCCTTTGTCTCTGTTTTTTGGTTCCGGCGGAAATTGATAGTCAGACTCAAACCGCCTTGTGAACCTATTACCAAGAAATTTGAAGTACTGAATGATTATTGGCTGTAAATGACTCAAGAAATTTGAAGTAGTGATTATAAAAGATTTTGGCTTTAAAATAACGATTGTGACTCTTAAAAAAAATAGGAAGTCATAGTAGGGAGGGACTAGGAACTTAAGAAAAACAAAGTCATCAAAAAAACAAAAAAAAAGTTGTGAGAAAATTCATGAGCACTCTTAGAAATGTAAATAGTTTGATTTGAAGAAATGTGGTTTTTAAGAAGATAATTGCAAAACTCAGAAAGGATTTCACAAAAAACAATTCGTGAAATCTTTCCTGAATTTCGTAAAATCCTTTCTAAATTTTAGAAAATTATTATTTGAATGATTTTACGAAATTTCGGAAAGAATCTATAAAATTCAGGAAAGATATCATAAAATTTATGAAGAGTTATACACAACAAAAAGAAATTTTTGAATTTCATGAAATCCTTCGTAATTGCTTACATTCCTTCCTAAATTTTGTAAAATTCTTCCTGGATTTTCTTTTGCGAGAAAATAGGGGCATATATTTTTTACGGGAAATTTTTTGACGAAAACTTATTTTGGCGGAAAAAATTGTCAGGAATTTTTGGTAATGAATATGTGTATTTTTTTAATTGTTAATTTTAATAATAAAATAAAATAGTTATCTGAATGTTATTTATGTCAAAAAAAAATATGAATGCTATTTTTGTCTTAAAAACTTAAAATTGTACTATTTGAAGGAATTTCATTTTATTTTATTAATGTGATTAGATTTATAATTAAATATAATTAAATGATTGTAAATACTAACTTAAATTCTTATTTATAAACATAAAGTAATATTTAATTTTCTTTAATTAAAAATACATATTTTATTTTCATAATTTATTTTGCTTTTTTTTTTTTTTAGTTTTGATTTATTTTTAAACATATAATATGAGTATATGACTATATGACATAGCATATTGGTTTATTTTGATTAGATAGAAAAAGAGACGGGTGAATAAAAGGGTTTAATACTATGGTGAACCCAAGTATATATCGTCCATAACAAAAACACTATATAATTGAGGTTTGTAGATTGTGCAAACACGTGTGGGCATATCAGCTTGTAGGATTGCCACATACATTATCATGAGAAGCTTCCACCAGAATAAAGCAAAACAAAAAACTCCGAAAGCGGAGAGAACAAGGAAAACTGAAAAACCATTGTGAAGTATAGTCCTTGATGCATGGATTCAATCAACAAGATCATCAACTTCTTGTTTCCTCTCTTAACCTTGTATGCACTTCTTGTCTTCTACCCAACTTACCAGAGGCTCAAATCCGCCGTCTCCATCTGCCGGAATCTGTTCTCGGAAAATGTCGCCGGAAAAGTTGTTGTCATCACCGGAGCAGCTTCTGGCATCGGCGAGGTAAGTCAACAAACAAACAAACAAAAATGATGATTAGGGTTATGTAAAAGTGGGTGTGATAGTGTGTGTATAGGCTTTAGCGTATGAGTACGGGAAGAGGGGAGCGTATTTAGCACTTGTTGACATAAGAGGAGAACCTCTCTTCCATGTAGCGGCTCTCGCTGAGCTCTATGGCTCCCCTGAAGTCTTGCCCTTAGTAGCCGATGTTTCCAAACTCCAAGACTGCGAGCGTTTTATCCGAGCCACGGTTCTTCATTTTGGACGATGTAAGTCAATAAGTATAATTACTAAATTACGTTCTAAATGTAGTTTGTTTGCATGACAATTTATCAGATAATGTATTTTTTTTTTGCTTTTTTGCAATTGAAACTATGACCTAGGCTCTAGTAGGTATTTTTTTTTTTTTTTTCATTTGTAAACACAAATATAGAAATTGGCGTCTAAATCAATCGCAACATAATTAGGTAGGACAATTCAAAAATTATGGAGGATAATATGAGTAAACTAAAATAGTATTGCTGATTTTAATTTTTCTTATTTTGTTTATGTTTCTAATTTGGGCAGTGGATCATCTAGTGACAAATGCAGGAGTTGCTCCACTCTATTTTTTTGCAGACATCGAAGATGTCTCTAAGGCTTCGCCGGCTATGGTCAAGTTACTCCGACCAAAGATCTCTCTAAAAAAATAGTTTTGTACTAACCGTTTGTGATAAGTTTTGTTTTTCTTTGCATAGGACATCAACTTTTGGGGATCTGTGTATTGCACATTTTTTGCTTCTCCATACCTAAAGAAGTTTAGAGGAAGGATTGTGGTGATTGCTTCTGGATGTGGATACATTGCTTCACCTAGACTAAGCTTTTACTGTGTAACATTATATTTTGTATCCATTTCCCTCTCCTAATTTACTAACCATCTGATCTCAAGCATTCATTTTTGTACCTTCATTTCATGCCGATGAATTCAGGCGAGTAAAGCTGCTGTGATCGCCTTTTATGAAACACTAAGAACTGAGTTTGGATCAGATATTGGGGTTACCATTGTAGCACCGGGGATCGTCGATTCGGAAATGAGCCGAGGCAAGTTCATGACAAAGGACGGTAAACTTGTCGTCGATAAAGAGCTCAGAGATGTAAGAATCCCGGGAATCTTTATTGTTCTTGAATGGTTAAGAAAATATGGCTATAACTAATGGTTATTTGGAGTAATATAAGATAAATATAATGAATGATAAGTTCATGTTAGATTAATTAACTTAAATATAAATTTACTAGTAAGATATTGCCAGCGTCAATGGTAACTTTTTGATGAAATCCAGCTATAGTCACTCATTTTTGTTCGATTGAGGACCCAATTTTTTTTTACATTTACGCTGGGATTCAAATTTCATCGGTTGTAGTTACCATGAACAACTAGTTGCTATGTAAAATTAAGAGAATGAATATATATGAATCAGGTGCAAATGAGCGTATTGCCAGTAGAATCAGCCGAGAGGTGTGCGAAAGCAATAATGCGGAGCGTATGTAGAGGAGATAGGTACTTGTTGGAACCCGACTGGATAGGTTGTGTCATATTGTTGAAGGTTTTTTGTTCTGAGGCAACAGAGTGGGTAGCCCGGTGGCTGCTGATAGCCAGACCAAAATTTCCAATGATGGAGGCTCTTAGCAACAAGATCCTTGATGTAGCCCATGCCTTTAATTCTTTCTTCTCTTTTCCTCATTATTAGGAATATCGATACTTGAGTCTCCCCGTTTATGTGTTTTTTTTAACTAAAACTACTGTATACAACTTCGGGTTACCATAGTGTATTGGCCAGCTTGATATAATTAATACTATATATCCTGTTTGGGTTACACTTATTCGAACAGTAGCAACAAAACACCAAAATATTTTGTTGCTAAAACAAAACAAAACACCAAATTCTTCTTCCAAATTTTCTCAATGCATCCCTTATGTCAAGCCTCCGAGTACAAGTAGTCTCCTCGATCCTTTCATACATAGCTTAAAACTAACTAAAACACCAAATTCTAGATATTGCATTTAAATGCTAAATCTGGATGATGCATCTAAATGTTTACTCTACATGTAACATCCAAATATATAACAAACGATAAATTTATATAACATTTTTATATTTGGTATATGGTTGCACGAAAAGTACATGTGAGTTTTTTTTCTTCTTCAATGACTCGATTATGAGTCACATACGTTGCATGATTCACCATAATTTGGAAAGAATTAAGATAACAAACAATACAATTACATACTTTAATACACATTTGGTATGAACCACACCAATTGGCAATTGCTTACATCATTTTCAACTTTTCATATGAGCCACAATTGTTTCTCTACCGCCTCTTTGACGAAAAAAAAAATACTATTTCAATCGGATACAAACCAAAATTAAAGTCGTCACTGAAATAATAAATTAATATGACTCTTAATTTCCTAAAAAATATAGCTAGAGGATGCTTACCATTTACTCATTTGAATATTTCAAGTACTACTAAACGAGAGATGGTGCGTGCCTCTTAGAATCATGTAAGGAAATTAACAACTCTTTTCGTTTCATTATATGCGTCTTTTCAAAATTGAATCGCATATATTTAAAGATTATTATTATTTTTTATTTTTTTATTTTTTTTAAAGATTATTATAATATGTAACATACAGCTTTTTTCAAAATTGATACAACATACATTTTCTTAATAAAATATAACTCATATATAAGTCTCCATTACCTTTTCCTTTAATAATAATATTTTACTTACATAGGTAAAGTGAATAATTTATTTATGTTATATTGAAAAATACTTTGGAATGTTTGTATTGGATGTTGTAGCCTTAAATCCAGTTCTTTTTTAATGTAATTCTTTTAGCTATCTCTATAACTCATCGTCTCACTCATCCAAAACCTCTATCATGTATATCTATATCAAGATACAAACCACAAATCAAAGTAAATTAAGATACAAACCATATATCCATAATAACAATGTGTCAAATATGATATAAGCCAACATCAAAATATTTGAAAGTAATTCAAGCTAATTGTTTCAAATTTAGGAAGTGAGAGGGTTTTTCTTTCACATTTCCACTCATGCCAAAACAAAAAGAAAAATATATGGTAATGTTATGAACAAGAACTTAGATATATAATATAGAAGAAAGAAGAAGAAAATCAAAATCTAGTCAACTTGAACAAAGATGGAGATCGAAGAAGCTTGTATGAGCCGTTCCGTTTCATGGCCAGAGGATCCGTAACACCACCACCGTATGATCTATAGGGACTACAGACAAATCCGCAAATCGGGGAATTCGTGAAACCATCATCATCATCATAATCATCATCATGATCATGATGACCAGGATTAGACTTCATATCCGCCAAAGCCTTGAAGAAGAAGTCAACCTCACAAGGAAGAACAATGGGTCCATCGCGTCTATATCCATACTCAGTCTCAGCATCTTCTAACAAGTTCTTGAACAAAGGATGGTTCAGAAGTTTTGTCTTCACAACAATTCTTTGTTTCGTGGGACCAACGTAAACCGTGAAAAATCCATGTGACGGCGACTCTTTCTTCGGCTTTCCTTTTGATTCGTTGCTCTTAGCATCCTCGAGACGAAAAGAGCCATGGCAAGACTTGCTCTTCGTGAACGAGGGTGTGGTCGAAGAGCTCGTATGCCCAAAAGACTTCACTTTTCTCCATGTCTTCAATATCGGATTCTTCATTGTTTCTCTCTTCCAATGAGAGGATGATGTATCCAAAAATTAAAAAGTTTTCTTTTCAATGACAGAATCAAGAAGTGTTTGTGGGTCAGACAAGTTTTGGTTGACCGTTTGGTTTTTTTTTTTTTGGTTTTAAAAATATATCGGCTTCTTCAATCTTTCTTATATATAGACGATCTTGATTGGGAAAGAAGAGATAGGGTTTATTACTTTAAGGACATTGACAAATTGATGAGGGCAGGCTTAACTTTTGCATATACCCCCATACTTCACCATATAAGCACTCACGCTCTAATAATTGAGTTTGTTTATAATAGATTCTGATAATCTTAGTTATCTCCAATATATTCCATAGTAAACAATAATTTCTTTTGACATCACTTCGTAAAAAAATATATCTTTCAAACAATTATTGGTAATTTGGTATGTTTGTTTTATTCAAGTTCGTCAACGGAATTAAATTGTTTAAGTCGCCTTTCAAGACGAATACTACCTGAATTTCCCTTAGAACATACGTATTTCAATTTGTTTTTAACTGCAGAACACACGTCCTCTCTTCAGCTGGATTTCTTGTTTTAATATTCTAGCTTTTAAATAGAATTTTAAATGGTTTTGAATGATTCTAAAAGAATCCGAAGACAATTTTGTTAATTTGAAAGAATACTTGGAAAGATTAAATATTATAGCATTTATTTTCTTAATAAACTAAAAAAATGGCCAAAGAATTACCCTACTCTTCTTCTTTTTTTTTTTTTAATATTGGCAGATCATAGTTTCTTTGTAACCGTTAATAATATTCGACCTTGCTTGAATAGTCCAAATTTAAAATCAGTAGTTAAATAAGTCGATGAGACAATAAGGAGACATGTTTTCCACATTTTCCACGAAATGCATCTCCCTTGGCTTAGGTCAACCCATTTTTATTAGAATAAAATCGGTACAAGGAAACTAACCTATTAGTACAATCCATTTAGGATATTAAATATAAAACTATAATTAAATGAAACTAAAAAAAAAAAAAAAGAGAAGTAAGGTTACCGTAAAAAGATTTTTTTTTTTTTTTTTTTGTATACATTACCGTAACGAGGTTAAAATTCGAAAGTCTGATAGTAAAGAAGACCGACACTGATATTTTACGGAATTGTGCCCCTGCAAGAACCAACAATTAAAAAATACAAATAACTCACAACATATTTTATAACATAAGAATATAGATAACAAAAAACTATTATTAAAAACCATTTACCAAATTTTAAAAAGAAAAACATTATTAAAAGGCTAAAGAAGAAACAAAACCTCACACGTGTACGTTAGGAACATGAAGTGCATCTCCTTTTGTCGTCATGAAGTGCATCTCTAAACACAGAAAATGTCAATATATGACAAATAATCGATTTTTGCATTTTTAGATAGATAATATCAAGAGGAAAAAAAAAACACATTGATGTAGAAAGCCTTCCTCAAGTTACAGCTACCCGAGAAAGACACTCCCATAGGCGGCAATAACAAGAAGTATAGTTGAGATAAAGTTTTATTTCTCGTTAAACGACAAAGGTTTTTAATATATAGATAACGGCAACATATTATGCTTATTTTTAGAGTAGATAGAGATATAGCTAATTAGAGCTCCAACGAATTTAAATGCGGAGACTTGGAGTAGTTGGTGTGGTGGTGCAAGTTATAAACAACATTATTTGGGAAATTCGATTCCTCTCCCATGCGTATGATTAAGTGGCCTAGTTGGTCCAAACTCCAAACCATATGACCAATTTCTTTTACAAAAGTTCGTCAAGCAACCCAATCCGATATATTTTGACTTTTTCTGAGGTGAGAAATTGGAGCTTTTGAATTATTAGAGATCATTTCTCGATCTAGTAGTATTTGGAGTGAACCATGATTTGTAGGGAATTTCCTCGAATCTTTAGTGGGTGTTTTGATTTTTTTAGTGGTTTTAAATGGCTAATGATAGGTATCGAATTTGACCTGGTATAAGTGCTCTTGCGGTCACCCAACGAAGTAGGACTCACAATTTGATGTATATATCATCGACGGCAGTTTTTATTTATTTATTGGCATTTCTAAAATGCTGTGATCAACGAAGAATCATTACGAGAGTAAAACTAAATCAACGAAGTCATCCATGTACTAGAAATGTAAGATTCTCTTGTTCTTCCAATCACGCTTAATACATGCCAAATTATTACATAATAACGCACACTTCCAAAATGGAGAAAATAAATACAATATCATATAATCTATAAACTCACAACATACTTATTCATTAGCAACAATAGGATCACTCATTATCTTCATCACTTGGCCTTGACATCTTTGCCATCGCTCTGCTTCTTCTTAACCGGCGGGTTAAGCTCCTCCCACGCCTCAATCCAAACCACCATTGCATCAGCCAACTTCTCAAAGTAAGGATCCACTTTAGTGAGCTTTTCTTTTGTCATATTTGAAATTTCCATATAACATTTAGCTGCAGTGTCAGATTCTTTCGAGAGACGAAGGTTTTGGAAGAAAGGAACCATATCTTCTTGCCAGTGGAGTCCCTTATGCTCTTTCTTCAGGTTCACGAATGGGTTACTGGCTTTGCTGTGCCACAGATACGGCAGACCAGTCTTGACCCCAAAGCCCAAGTGGTCACACACCACCTTTGCTGCCCAACCAGCCCACATGTCATCGTACCGAGAAATGGGCTGGCCTTCACCCATAAGTCCAAAGTACATAGCAGGTCCAACAAGCTCTCTATTGAAAGCAAGATTCATACCACACATTGGGTACAATACTCTTTTTGGAATTGTCATTACTGCATCCACATACCTGCAAAGGCTATTATAGCGTTTATATGCATATTGTAGACCAAAACAATATAGTTTCTTGGAAAAAATATTCTTGTATATAAAAAAAAATCATTTGCTTTAATATCAACCACAAAAAGGAATTTGAAAGGATTCACAAACAAACTAATGCAACTGAATTGAAACAAGTTGAATAAACCTAAATCATCTGATAATTAATACGCAAACTATATTATAACCTCGTGTTACGTTCGCGGGGCTTCACAAGTTGGGTTGGGGCATCATAGTCAGGGATGTTGAGCCAAAGACCATGAGATATGGCGGTTTGGACACCTTCCCTTAGACTGAAAGGATACCCTCTGACGAAATCAGTTCCATCTCTAAAAGGGTCATAGAGAGTGTTGAAGTAGTGTGGTGTTGAAGGTGTTTCAAGGTTCTTTATGTGCTGAGCTATCACATTGATGTCTTTCCCACTTGGATCCTTTGCCACCTTTTGTTACGTTTTCAAGAAGAAAAAAATGCATGGAGTTGCATGAATCATAAATGAAAACGTGTTAAAGAGAATAATTCAAAAGAGACTTACAAAGCAATCATCATCAATGGTGTAGATATACTTCTTTTTAGAAACCATGAAGCCAAAGCAGCGACAACCACCATCTTTGTAGGAGATACAATTAGCTCTTGGACCAAGGATCCTGTTGATATCATTACGGTTGTAGAGCTCGTAGTCATAACCCTCGGGAACTCGGATCTTGATGGAAGGGTCTCCATCTTGGACAATGATCAGGTGGTAATGGTGCAAAAATGGTCTCCATTGCTCTAGAAAGTCGAGGCTTCTGATGGTTGGGATCACAATATCCAGATCGTCTTTCAAAGGTGCCGCTTCGATAGCTTCGAGGTTGTAGCCCGCCATTTTTGGTACTTAAAGTTAATTAGATGTGTGAATAAGATGATATTTTTTAGGGGAATGGCTTGGTTTTTATAATGGTTCTCATACTCCTTCATTAATTTGATTAATAAAAAAGAAAGGATCAACTGGATTTTCTTCATATCGTACGTAGTGGTTTGAATATTGCGATCACTAGGAGGTTAACTCTCGTTATCCAGAAGAGAAAGACTCATTTCAAATGCTCTAAAGTATAGTCTATCGTATAAAAAGAATCCCAATTTTTTGTCCTATTTCTAAAAAAGCATAGATGTTTCTATACAGAACATATAATCTTTTTGAGTATACAAATTAACCATTAACCAAAAATAACAGAGGTACACTACCTAACTCGCTAATCAGTAGCTTATACGAAATAAAATTCTTTCAATAAACCAACAAAAGAATATTTGCCTCTATTACCAGTTAATAAAAGAATTAAAAATAAAGATATTTAGATACTAATATGGAATTTCTTGAGTTAGTGGGACAACTATAGCTTGATGGACCATTCAATTGATTCGTTGAACGATTGTTGAACCACTGTTTCATCGTGTCATATGTTTGCAACTACTCTTGAGACGCTAAAGAGAAGAAATCTTCTTGTAAACTGATCTATCGACATCTCACATATTTTTTTTGCATCGGTTTTTTGTCGATAGATTTTTTTAGGGAGATTTGCAAAACTACCTTTTTTTAGTACCCTTTTGCAACAATACCCTTTTATGTTGTCCATTTTTTAAAATACTCATTTTCTTGAACAAAATGACCAAATTACCCTCATCTAATAGAAACATGTAATTGGAAACTGAACTTTTCCCGCCGGTGCCAAAAATTTTTTTTCCCGCCAAAAAAAAATTTCCCGCCAATTTTTTATTTCATAACAATTTTTTCCTCAACCAAAAGAATGATTTTAAAAATCCTTGTAAATATTTTTTGATGGCAAATAGATTTACAAGGGATTTTGTAAATATTTTTTGGCGACAAATAGATTTACAAGGGATTTTAAAAGATTTACAAGAGATTTTAAAAAAGTTTTAAAAGATTTACAAGAGATTTTAAAAAAGTTTTAAAAGATTTACAAGAGATTTTAAAAGGGTTTTAAAAAATTTACAAGTAATTTAAAAAGGTTTTAAAATCCCTTGTAAATTTTTCAAAACACTTTTAAACCCTTTAAAAATCTTTACAAACCCTTTATAAATCTTTTAAAACCCTTTAAAATCCCTTATAAATATTATAAAACTCTTTTAAAATCCCTTATAAATATTTTAAAATCCTTTTAAAACAATTTTAAACTCTTTAAAAATCTTTAAAAGACCTTTGTAAATATTTTAAATCCCTTTAAAATCTCTTGTAAATTTTTTAAAACCCTTTTAAAATCCCTTGTAAATCTTTTAAAAACTTTTTAAAATCTCTTGTAAATCACCCATTTAAAATCCCTTATAAATCTTATAAAATCCCTTTAAAATCCGTTGTAAATATTTTAAAACTCTTTTAAAATCTCTTGTAAATTTATTTCTCGCAAAAAAAAAAAATTGGCGGGAAAAATACTTTTGAAAACAAAATTTGGCGGGAATTGTTTTTCGAAAAATTTTGGCGGGAATTTTTTTTCGAAAATTTTTGGCGGGAAAATATTGGCGAGAAATTTATTTTTGGAATATTTTATGCGAAAAAATATTAATATTTTATTTTATTGACCTAAAACAATTTCCAAATAAGGGTAAAAAAGTAATTAAAAATTTAAAGAGGGAAAAAATAAAAATAGATAAAACAAAAGGGTAGAGTTGAAAAGGGACATCATGAAAAGGGCATTAGAAAGAATTATTCATTATTTTTTGATGAGTAGTGTAAACTGATCTAACGGCAGTTTTAATACATGGTAACCCTTAGAATTGTGAATCCAGTTTTAATACTGGGGTTGTGTGAAAGTTATGAATATGAGATTATAAACTTGACGGGTTCAATTTTAGGTTTCGTTGTGTGTGTTTGGTAATGGGCTTCGAGTAGAATAAACTGGGCCTGAAAATGCGCTTTGGTATTTTTTTTTCTATGTTCAGAAAAATTATTCTATGCATCGCCTCTTGTTGGTCGGCGTCCGTAGGCCGGATCGCTTAGCCCCGTCACTCTGTTAGCTCCGCATAAATATTCGAAATGTCGTCTATGTATGTGAAGATAAAGTTATATCTCATCTAAATTCGTGTATCTTAATACAGTTATTTTTCCCCGATTAAAGCTTAAATTAGAACTCATAAGATATACAACGTTAAGATTTTCTAATCATCTCAACGGGAAACTGAAGCTTTTTTTTCTGACATCGAAAGAATATCATTTGTCATGGAGTGCAACGTGCCTCCTTATAAAATTATTCCAACTCGTTTTTCCGCAAATGCACCTCCATGTGAATTTATACCTATTTTTTGTTCTGCCATTTGCAATACATTTATTTGTTAATTAAAAGTTAGGTTATACCAAATAGTCTAAAGTTTATCAGAGGAGTTTCTTTTTTTTGGCAGAGTAAAAGATTTAAAGTATATGCAAATCAATATTAGGCTTAAGTGTAAAAGAATAAACCGTTCTCAGGTAAATAGTGTACTTTGACTAGATCTCAGTTAGTCAAGTATTTGTTCCTCTCTCACGAGATATTCGTGGTCTATTATAAGAGCTTTCGAAAATGACACAACGTCTAGAAATTTTGAACTGTTTCTTATCTGTGTTTCAAATTCCAGCTTATAAATAACGTAGTTTACCAAAAGATAGTCTAAAACTCACCATTAGTAGTTTATGTGCTGCAGCAAGCATTCAAAGTCTAGCATTAACAAACAAAAAAACATTTAAAGCAATGACAACAAAAACAAAATCTATGAATTATTGGTTTGAAGTTTTATTAATAAAAAAAATGTAAATAAGAAATTGGTAGTAAATGCGCTCTGTCACTCTAGGGTAAAAGAATAAAGAAATGTGATGTATATGTGTATATAAACAGATCTAAAGCACCAAAATCTGACGGTCCATAGAAAGAAAAAAAGCTTTAATAACTGTGCCACTAAAAAGCCTCTCAAGTCTCAACACTGACACTAAATTCAATGGGAGAGGTTTAGTGTGTTTTTTCAAACTTATTCAAATTTACACAGCCAAACACTATTCTTGTCTATTGACCTCTCAAATATATTTCTCCTTATTTTTGCCATTTTCAGGAAGATAAGAAAATGGAGGAGAAGAAATCTGAAGAGCCACAAGCGAAATCAGAAGATAAGAAACCAGAAGAAGAGAAAAAGAAAGAACCTCAAGAGATTGTGCTTAAGATTTTTATGCATTGTGAAGGTTGTGCTAAAAAAATCCATAGATGTCTTAAAGGCTTTGAAGGTACTACCAGTTTATCATACTCTAGTGTATTTTATCACACTCTAGTGTTTAGTACTTTAGAAATTTTAAAGCTAGTTTTGGGATTATTGAAAATGTGATAGGAGTGGAGGATGTAACTACTGATTGTAAGACTAGTAAAGTTGTGGTGAAAGGAGAGAAGGCAGATCCATTAAAAGTGTTGCAAAGATTGCAGAGGAAGAGCCATCGTCAAGTGGAGCTTATCTCACCGATTCCGGAGCCTAAACCGGTTTCTGATGAACCGGAGAAAAAGGAGAAGGAGAAACCTAAACCTGAGGAGAAAAAAGAAGAGGTATGTTGTATAATATGTGTAAGATTTTGGGGGCTTGATTTGTAATTTATAGAAAACTTATTGGCTTTGTGTAATTAACAGTAAGATTTTGTGGGCACTGAGAAAAACAGGTAGTGACAGTGGTGCTGAGAGTTCACATGCATTGTGAAGCATGTGCCATGGAGATTCAAAAGAGGATCATGAGAATGAAAGGTTTGTATTTTTTATTTTATTTTTTTACTTTTCTCATTTAAAATTTATTTTCTGAATTGGGTACAATTTCTATTGATTCTGAATTTGGTTCAAAAAAAAAAAAAAAAAAAAAAAAATCTGAATTTGTGGGACTACACTTAATTGGGACATCAAGTGTGGACTCTTCTATGTGTCATAAATTGATTCCAACTCTTTTTATTTTACTGAAAGTACTGTGTACTGTGTAGGACCTTTTTAAAACATAGCAATTTGAAAAAAGCATGTGTTTAGTGAATCTTTCATTAAAAAAGAAACTCTCATTCACCTGATTATTGTTATTATAATCATATAGTTACAAACCGTTCTTCTTCACATATATTTTTGTTTGTTTTGAGTGTTTCAAGATTACATAAATAATACGAATTGTGTTGAATCGAGTCTAACTTAAGTCAACTACTTTACTTTTACTTCACCTATTCCCCAAGAATCCCAAAGTTCTAAACACTTCTTTAATTAGGGTTTATGTTTCATATATCCTGATTTTGTACTTATCTGAAATCAAATTTATATTTATAATGCCATCAATAAGTTGGACCAGATTTTATATTATGAAAGTGTGGTTAATTATGTTAGGTAGAAATTTATTGGCCAAAAGATTACATTGGTGACTACTACTGCCTATAGAATTGATATTAGCTTTGTACAATGATCTCATTTGATAGTTAATTTGAATTTTTTTGTAATGCTTATTATTTTATTATAATATATAGTTAGTTTACATTTTCATATAGAGAATAAAGTCAAAACATGTTTATACATATAGGAGTGGAGTCTGTGGAACCAGATTTTAAAGCATCACAAGTGAGCGTGAAAGGAGTTTTTACGCCGGAAAAGCTAGTTGAGTTCATTTACAAGAGAATCGGGAAGCATGCCGCGGTTGTCAAGCAAGATCCGCCGCCAAAACCTCCGGAGAAAGAAAAAGAAACGAAAGACAAAGACGAGAAGAAAAAGGAAGAGGGACAGCCCAAAGAAGGAAAAGAGGCCAAGGAAAACGGTGGTGGAGGAGGTGCTAAAGGCGATGGTGCTGCCGCGGAGGAGGGGAACAAAGTGGTAGACTTGAAGAAGAACGAATATCAGTACCAGCCACCGAGGTACCCCGTGGAGATGTTTGCTTATCCACCGCAGATATTCAGTGATGAAAACCCCAATGCTTGTACCATTATATAATAAAATCGTCGGTTTAAGGGGTTGTAGGATTTGTTATTTTTTTACTTTATTTCTATGCAGAATTTTAATTTAAATGTATTTTTGGTAATTTTTAGTTTCAACCGAATTGAATGATCGTATTTTTGATATTTTAAAATAATAAATTATCCTCGTGTAGACGTATGAGTCTTTGAATTGATCCCCAAGAAAACGAAATCATAGGTTACTTTCAACACTCTCACAACATGATTGATAAAAAGATCACACCAGTTTCTTACAAATTGGAACTTGTAAACTGTCTTATTTTAATTCTAATTCGCATTTTCGTATAAAGGAATAAACATGAACCCTCTAAGGCTTTAATGGCCCATTAGCGGAAAAGAGTTCAAATCCAACTGCTCAACAAAATTTGTCATTTGATGGAATTGGTTTATCAATTTTTTTTTAACCGTTGAAACGTAACTAACGATATTTTTCTACGGTCTTAGTATTTCAATATAATTCCAGCAAATTTTTGACAACTTTATTTCCTTTTGACAGATAAAAAATCATCAGTAATCCATGTGTAACAGTCATATTGATTGATCCTCATTAAAAATAATTATATGTATTGCTATAATGGCAAAAGGTCAATATAGGTTAATCTATAATATTTTAACTATTTATGGAATATATGTAAAAGATTTGTGAAATATTTAACGAATATAATATTTAAAATGTTATTGTATATGTTAAACTAATAATGAATGTATTAAATGTAAACTTTCTAAAATAGAGATCATATTTTTTTAATTAATATATAGATAATTTTTACTTTTATTTATTTATCCTTGCTAAAATGTATATTGTTTTTGATAAGAGGATATTTTATTGTTTGGATAAAACTGATTTAAAGACAAGACAAGATAAGACTGATTAAGAGGATATATTAATTAATATATTTTTATAAAAAGATTGATATTGCAATATTGAATTGAAATAGTATCATAGATCATAGTTGTCCATGTAAATAATAATTGATACATTTATACTTGTATACTTGTTAGTATTTAGATACTTGACAAGTTTACACTGTTTTATGAATTAATGATAAATATCAAGAAAGCATGAAAAATCACAATAAAGAGAATCTCACCGACATCTGGCTTTCATTGGCCGGTGACATGTCGGATACGCTCAAGTTAGAATCTGATACTCTTTGTCTCTTACAGCCGACGTGTCCGGTATACTCATGGACACTAAACAAACGACAAACCGATCGTTAAACCGGACTAAGTATAATGATTAGTTGATTACTCAAGAAGAGAACAACTAATTTCATCGGTTTGGTTTGTAAATTTATAAAACCATTCGTCCTGGTTCGAACTAGAACCAAATCGTGCAAAACCGTTTAAAGTGTCCAAGAGAGTTAATATAAATAAGAAGATCTCTCTAATCGTGTTGTTTCAGAAAACAAGAGCGTCCTTTGATTGGTTTTGGATTTTGTTGTGTTCCTCTCAAAATGACAAAACTATGGACTTCTCTCTCTGCTCTTCATTCCCTCGCTGGGTATATTTCTTTTTCTTCTATTTGATTTTAAATATTATTTTCTCTATCCATTTAAGTTTTTATTTTCAATTTATGGTTTGATTGTTATATGATAAGATTAATATCCTGGATTTTCATTTCATCATTGAAAATAACATTATGATTTTGTGTTTTGTTTTATGGTACGATCATACGCAGACCCGTGGTGATGCTGCTCTATCCGTTGTAAGTAATCTACTATTGTTTCTCTACATTTTTGTTTAGTTTTATTTTGATCTAATTTTGTTTTTATGATTTTGGTAAAGATATGCGTCGGTGATAGCAATAGAGAGCCCATCAAAAGTAGATGACGAGCAATGGCTTGCTTATTGGATTCTCTATTCTTTCCTTACTCTATCAGAACTCATCCTTCAATCTCTCCTAGAGTGGTAAGTGGCTAGTGGTAACAATCATATCAAACCTGTCTCATTTCTTGTTATGTTTTTGTTATGGTAATGATATTAAAATGGATATCGAATATTTATAGGATACCGATATGGTACACGGCGAAGCTAGTGTTTGTGGCATGGTTGGTTTTACCACAATTTAGAGGAGCTGCTTTTATATACAACAAAGTCGTGAGGGAACAGTTCAAGAAGTACGGCATCCTCAAACCTAAGGTCAACAAATTCATCCTTCTCATTTTTCCCTTTACGTTTAATTTCTTATGAACTAAGTTTATATCTTAATTTCGTAAAGACACTTGATTAAAAGTTGTTGTGGTGGGATAAAAGTCTTTGTGAGGGCCGAACCTTGTCTTTAATTGGTTGCCCCGTAGGACGGCCGGTTCAATCCCGGTTTGTTTCGAGTCTAAACATTTTACGAATCAAATAGACTAAAGAAAGCATAACTTTTTCAAATAAGGATTAATACGAATTGGAGAAAACATAGCTTTTTCTAATAAGTATTAAAACGAATTGGATGAAGTAATGTATTTACGGTCACTTTACCTTTATTTTGGTGTTTGGAATACAGGTAGAGCATCAGGCTGAGTGAGTCAAAAAGAGCAGGGGACACAAGAGGGCTTCACTGTTGGGGTCTCCAGTTTCTAATCTCTTTATGCTTTTTCTATTTTGTCTTATTTCTCTTTTGATATACGGAAAAATGGGGTTGTTCTTATTATGAGCCTCTGCTTGAATGTATGAAAAGACCTTTTATTCGACGTTAAACTATTATATTAAAGATTAAAAAATTGTAAATCTTGTGTTGCCACTTCTTAGTCTTTCAAGATATCATTGCCTTAAATTTTAATACTTAATATAAGATCAAATAGAATTCTTATACAACTTAAGCAATACAAATCTCTGTAGATTAGAAATCACTTATTTAAAATTCAAAACAGATATAATTTTTAAACTTGTCAAATTAAAGTTTGATCTCACTACCTTAAACCTTGCACAGTAATGTTCAAATATGCACGCGTTAAAATATCCAAGTAGACGATGCGGGAGGATCAGTAAAATGATGTTCTTTGTCAACACATAAGCTTAACATTTCACACATACTCTCATGTAGTGGTGGATCCAGTCATCCAGAAACGTTTTAACAAGGAATAAAATTAGTTCAAACTTAGGACGTTTGGAGCAAAAAAGACTAAATTTAAACCACTTTTCCAATTTGCTCTTATTATTTAGATGGAATTTTTTTGATGGAGCACTTAGTCTTATGCATTTTCTAATTACCCTACAGGTAAACTATTTTCTTGTGTAGTCTTACAATGGCCGGTCTTTAGGAGAAACCTTGATCTTAAGTTCATTCCTGTGGGTAGGGGTGTCAAAATGGGTAACCCAACCCAACCCAACTCATAATCAAATGAGTTTATAATTAAATGAGTTATGGGTTAGACCCAACTCATTTTGTTAAATGAGTTGGGTCTAACCCATAACTCATTTCATTTGATGGGTTGAATTGTTAAATGGGTTAACCATTTAAATAATAATTTAATTTATAATTATCATCATCATTAATTCATTATTATCAAATTTGAGATATTTATTGATTCAGAAATTTTTACGAGTTTACATTTTTAGACGGTAAAATTACGAGTTTACGGTTTTTTTGCGGGAAACTCACGAGTTTACGTTTTTGGGAGGAAAATTACGGGTTTACGTTTTTTTGGCGGGAAAATCACGGACTTACGTTATTTTTTCTTGTGAAGTGGTTGGATCAAGCTCATCATAACATCGCTTTAGAAGTTTGAATTTCATTCTCGGATCCAAAACAGCCCCCATTGCAAGAATAACACTACTCTTTCCAGTATTTATCAAATTTCAGTCTCATCTTAAAAATCATCTCTCGGACTACTTTATCTTCGTTGTATTGATGAACTTCCAACAAACACTGAATCTTCCAAACATGACCAAAATATAAATTTGAAGTTGAATAGCTTCTCCCAGATATCAAATTAGTGATCTTGTAAAATGGCATCAAGATCTCATGAATAGTCTTTGCTCTCTTCCATTCTTCACTCGAGGGATAGTTCTTATAGTTTTTATCAACTATCTTAAACCTATTTAGTGCACGTTGATACTTCAAAGCTTTGTGAAGCATCAAATATGTTGAATTCCATCGAGTTTGCACATCTAATGATAGAAGCACTTCCCCTTCCCCTTCTACACATTCTGCAAGATGCTATTTTTCCATCATTCTCATCTTCTAGTGTAAAGTAATCCCACATATCTGATGTTCTACTTCTTTTAAAACGAGAAGCACTTACTAAACTTTTAGATTGTGATGTATCTGCTGATGTTTGCCCACCTTCACCACCATAAGTACATTCGTCTTCATTGTCCATTTTTTGTAAAAGATCAGCTGCAAATAACTATACATAGAAATAAGGCCAAGTTAGAGATTGCTTAATAAAACCTGTTATTAGCCAAATACAAGAATTAATCACATAGACACAGTCAAAGAATCAATAAAACAAAGAGAAAAGAAGACTGTTTTGGACAATACGGCAAGCATATGACTAAATACGATTTTTGTTAGCTCTTGTTATTCTAAAAATATTTCTACACTGAGTGTAACTCTGATTAGGCATGATACATTAAAAATTTGGTTAAGTTAGATCATGAACATGATTTCCCAAACCAAGAGGAGACGTGATAGACATCATCTTTGACCCTAGACATAAGCTAGAAGAAGACTAGTCTATTAAAAGTAGAGCCATTCAAATAAAGTGAAAATTAACCATATAAACAAGCTTCAGAACTCTAGAGCAGCATTGAATACGCTTCTACTATCACTTAAGTTAGATCCTGAACATGATTTCCTAAACCAAGAGGAGACAGGACTCACACACAAATCATCTTACATATAGATCTCTAAACCAAACTCCATAGAAACCAGAAATAGAAAGTTAAATATTTCAACACCAACTTAAACCAAAAAGATACCAAAAAAGAAACGCAAAATTCAAGTTTCCAGATGCTTATACTAACAGCTGATTGCTTCTTAAGATCAACTAGGGTCTTTCATTAGCTTAAAAACAACAAAAGAGCTGAAATTTAACAAACAGAAGCTGGAAATTGAAGGATTTGAGCTTGTGCTGAACTTGCAAAAAAAAAAGAACAGTCTAACTAAAATGATCCTAAAAGAATAGTCAAAGGACGTTAACCTACGGTGTCTCTCCTTTGATTCACCTACACATACGGTGGCGCAGACTCCGGGGATTAGAGCATTTCAGCCGTTGGCCCGAGCGGTTCGGTCATCCCTCCGCCGTAAGACCACCGGGATCGCTTATCTGGTTTCACGCCGTCTCTTGGATTTTAATCTACTTGGCCCCCAAAGCTCGAAACATTTTCTGCTTAGCCCCCGATATAAGAAAAATGTCTTTATCTATTTATTTTAATTCAGATAAATGATAAAAGACAAAAAAATCTGATGATATTTGACATATTTACAACTCAACCACACTTTAGATCTAAATCCATGTAAGTTTGGATCTTTTATTTCTAAATCCCAAATTAAAAAACCTACATCTTCTCATTTCTCTTCTTTATTTATCCACGATACTCAGACAACTTTACATCATCTTTCTCACCTCAAATTTGAAACCCACAAAATCTTATATCCATAACCAAATTCTCAGCTTCCATTGTTCTCTCCACTAGGCGGAATAAGGGATCCCTTTTATAAATTCTAGTTATTCTAACAACTACAGTTAGCTAATTCCACTTCAGATTCATAGTCTTCATCTTCCTCTTATTTTCCTTTTCCAATTTCACATCTTTGCTCTTGGATTTTAGTTCAATTGCTCAATTCTCGTTTCATTTTGTGTTGTTTTTTGTGAATTAGGAAATTGATTGAAGTCATAGATGAGTACGATGGAGACGACTCTATATCTCCATAGATGGAGTGAGTTTCTTGAAGGTTCTTAACTTCTTAACTTAGTATTGACTTGGAACGACATGTAACAGTTTTTTTCTTGTTTTTATTGAGAGATAATGAGTAAAAACTGTAACTTTATTTGTAAATTCTTATTAAAATGATTGATTTCTCTTGGTCAATTTTGGAAGAAATCTGGTTTCAAGTGGGTTAATAAGGAGTTGCAGACATGGACGAATTTTTTTGTATGTGTATATTAGCCTCGAACATTTGTGTCTTTATTACAAGAGGAAGAGGAGGAGGAAGAGAAGGAGAAGGAAAAAGAGAAAGAGAAGTATAAGACAAAGAAGACTTGGTAGTTGTAGTCTTTTAGGTACAATTCTCTTGGGTTTTGGTTTGAAGTATAATTGTTTGGTTTGTCTTGTGGTTTTTGAAGTTTATGTATGAATCTAAATGTTTAGGACATTTAGGTACAACTGGTAGACGTATGTACAACTATGCTTCTAGGTTTATTTATGAATCTAAGATTTTTTGACAAAAAAAAATTACGAAAAATTATGAATGATTGTGTTTTGAAAAAAATAAAAATTTATTATGAAGTTTTGATCTAAAAACGAAGGAAAAAAAAATAAAGTATCTAAAATATCTACATATCTTAAAAAACTTGACAAATATATGATGTGGCGCTGATATTTTGAAAACATCAATTAAATAATTGCACAAATTTGTTCATAGTTGTATAGTTGTACTCGGTTGCACATTTATGCTCATACTTGTACAATATCGAGAATTTATTAAATCTAGTTGTTATCAACTCTAAATAAGATTTTTTTGGTGGAACCGATGATATTATCTCATCAAAATACCATTACAATGTATCAGTATATTTATATTTATCAAAATACAAGTATTTAAAAAATTAAAAAAATATAGTTCAAATATACAAAGTAACCATGAAAGTATAAGGTTGTTAGTGTATGAATGTTGAATTTTGTGATAAGAGTTTCATTATTCTAGAAAAGATGATTTTTTTTGGTCAAAAACTTGTAATGTAGTTTCATTACTATCGTGTATGCATCATTTAAGTTTTTCTTTTTTTATAAATTTGGTCTTAAATTTTCATATTTTATAAAATTCTAAAAACAAGACAAGGCAATAGACCTTAGTTGTAAGGGTTGTTCTTGGTTGTACCAGGACAGAACAACTTAATTTGTTCAGATACGACAAGAAAATTAATCATATTCATTATAAGCAAAGCTTATGACTGAAGTCTTTTTGATTATCACTTAAAATGGAAAAGAGAAAAAAAATAGTCTATAATTTTATATTTTCGTATTAGTCTATCAACATAGTCGTACACATTTGTTTCAATTGTCCTAAATTTATAATCCCCAAATTTTTCTAAAAAAACCTGTATTTAATCTGCGAATTCAACCAAGTATACTAGTTACCAACATCACATCTTACTATAAGAAAAAGTAAACAAATATTTTTAATGGTCTATGAAGAAGAACACAAAGAAGAGAAAAGATATGTAGATACGATTTTTTTGTGTTGATTTAATGATGAACTTAAATGGTGTATGGAGAAGAATTAAAGAAAATAAAAAAGTGAAAAACGTTTTTAGGGAGCAAATGGTAGGAAGAAGAAGAAGAAGAATGAGTTTATTAGGCATTTTAATAGATTTTGATGGTTATTGGGAAAGGAGAGAGAATGAATTTGATTAGTTGATTTTAGAGTTGGTTAGATATAAAATTTAAAAAAGAAATAAAGAATGATAAGATAAGGGTCCCATCATAAAGAGAGGGTAGAGTTGGTTTTCAGAAATATTGAGAAGAAGAGGGGGCAGTGAGAATAAGTAGAAGTTTTTCAAAAATTGATTCAATCAAAAGGGGCCGAGAAGATTAAAATCCCCGTCTCTTTAGGTTACAATCTCTATGACCTTCAAATTTTAACTCAACGAAACAAAACTGTTCAAACGATTGATTTCTTAAATTTGAGGATGATTTTATTAAATTGGTTTAGATGTGTTGGTTAAATATTGGTTTAGAGATTTTAGTTGGTTTAATTCAATTTTACAAAATTTGATGGGTTAATTGGGTAAACCATTAAAACTATTAACCCATTACAACCCAACTCATTTTACTCATCAAACCAATTGATTCATCAACTCATTTGACCCATCAACTCATTTGAGTTAAAAATCAACCCATTAGGGTTCATGGGTTGAGTTGAGTTGAGTTGACCCATGAATTTTGACCCATTTTGACACCCCTACTTGTGGGGCTTACTTTAATTTTTTTTTTTTTTTGTAAAATATTAACTTATAAGTTTTTAGAGAAAGTAACAAAAATATTTCCACCGATTATGAATTTAATCCTATTAACATCTCGTAAAAACTCTTAACTTTATTAATTGATTTGTAACCTTTGTACGAAAATTTGCATTTTCCTTTATGTTAATTGGTTTCTTGGTAACAATCAAGGCTCTCTCTGCACATTTGGCCACAACTATAATGATATGTGGCCTTCGTCTATGCGTCTATGTAACAGCCCAATTTCAAGCCTCCTCTGTCTGTTCACACGAGCGATCAGATCATCAGCCCTCTGGTTTAATGAATCCATCTCCAACGGACTAAGCTTACATATCTTGCCTTCTCCGAGCCTCGGTCGATCAATATTCTCTTCCAAAAATCGTTGATATCCCATTTCCACCCTCACATTTTCATTAGACCACAAACCATAAGAATGGCTTCTCAGTAATGCGCTAGCTGGAAGAGAAGATCTTGGTCTAGAAATCCTTGATTCTCCGATGAGGATGATCACGATAACATTTGTGAGAATGAATAAAACCTTAGGGTTTAAGATGTAATTAATAACTCTAGGGATGGTGAATAAGAAAAAACTATTAGAAAATTGAAGCCAAATTGGACTAAAAACTACAATAACGCAGAAAACAACTACGATAAATGACAAGGAGAGGCGGTCAAGAAAATTAAGAAATGGCTTCTTGTAGGTTCTTGGTCCGTTGTTACTTTGGGCCTCTTGCATGGCGATTACGGGATCCATTTATACTATAGGTAAATAAGGTTTGGTGAAAATAAAATGGGATATATCTTGATGTATAGTAGCAAAGGAAACTTAGGGTACTAAAGGATACGAAATGTGACTGGACATGGAGTGGCTAGACTATTTTTTGGAACAATATTTATAGTCCCTAGCTACTTGCATGCAGCACATGGTTTAAGGGTTCTTCATCGTTAAGATTAAACTAATCACATGCTTGAGCGTTTTATGTTATACTTAATTTAACTTTCTTAGTAACCATGTGGGCGTGCAAACACCTTTTGAATTATTAACTGTCTTTTTAACTCCTTTTAGTATTTTGTTGTCTTTCACCAAATCCATTTTCGAATGCTTAATTAAATTGGATGTAGAGGACCAATCCTTAGTTAAAGCATGTTGAGGACCATATCTTAAAATGATTTACTTTATTTCGTGCACACGTCGAAAGTAAAAGCGGTGTGCTTGTCTTTTGCTCCCAACTATCAAATGCGTAGAAATATATAAATACGGAAATACCAATGGAACCGAAAGCCTAAAGTATATATAAATATAAAAAGACATGACCGCACCTTCTATGAAATTTCATTCATGTTACGAGAGATTAGATCCGTGGTTATCATGTTATGAATTCAAGAGTCAACATGAGAGATGATAAAATCAATAGTTCTTGAGTTTGGGGCGAGTTTTAGTGAAGTAAGCACCCGATAACATCTCTAAATATGAACAGAGGTTGCCAGAATGAGACTAACTTTCTATTATTCTCATAGGCCTCGAGAGTCAAAAAGTAACCAAACATAATTTCCAAGCAAAAATATACTTACGGTTAGTGATAAAAGTTTCACGAATTTGCAAGCAGCTTCTACACAATCCTAAGCAACAAATTAATATAATAAAATAAACGATCCCGTGAAAAACATATATATGAATAAGGCGTGACATATATGTGATATCTAACATCATGCATGGATAATACGTCCTATTGTATTAATAAAAATAATTATATTAATACGAGAATCATCATTTAACTTCTTCAAAATTTCCAAACATTCGATTGTATAAGATATCATTGACATGATTTTACGGATTAATTCTTAATTAAATTTGGAGTTAAATTGGTAAAGTAAGATAAGATATATATTCAAAAACGAGTTTCTTAATATTTTCTCAAATTATTTTGTTTTATTACTTTTGTAGTTTTGTGAATAGGTACTCGCATGATCTATTAATTAATAATTTATTTTGGTTAAAGAATTTTGTAATTAATTAATATCTTAATATAAATAATTAAAGTTATAGCATGTATATAGGTGATATTTATATAGTATTATAAGTAATTTTTTAGTATTAGTTATAATATTTGTTTATCATTTGAGATTTTTTATGATACTTCTATTAAATATGTTTGTATTGGTGAGATCGATTAAGTATAAAAAAAAAATTACAAAATCAAAAATTAATATGTTAAAACATAAAATTATTAAAGAAATTTTGTTTATCTTTTTTTTATTAAAGCGAAAATACTGACCAACCGTATGTTGTCACGTCACCTGATCTAAGTATTAAAGATATCAGTCCGTTGATATAAATTAGGACCAAATTCATAGTTTGATCAATTAAAATATAATTTTTGGACTACTAATACCCAAAATAAATCATCACCCATGTGCATGGTTATTAGAGCGAGAAGCATTTTTGTGATTAATTACCGAGTAATAACACGAAGTACGACAATTAAAGAATAGTGTCGTTTGGAAACGACAATAACTTATAGGTGGAACGAAGATTTGATCTTATCTACCAAAGATGTTATGTGGATAAAGGAAAGAAGAAGAAGGGGTCGTCGACGTGCATTTTCCACATCTTGACACAACGTGTCGTCTCGGTTCCATGCAATGTTGCCACACTACCACTTGATCTTCGTGTCTTGTCTCTCTTCGTCTCATCACCGTTTTTGTCTAAAATCCAACTTAGTATTGGCGTTGTATTTATATATCGCTGATAAAAGAGAATGATCGATGAGAGCTAAATCATTTACGTTTTGATCGACAAAAATGGAGTTGATAAACGACTTTCTCAACCTAACTGCTCCTTTCTTCACCTTCTTTGGTCTCTGCTTCTTCTTGCCTCCTTTTTACTTCTTCAAGTTCTTGCAGTCTATTTTCTCGACAATTTTCTCTGAAAATCTTTACGGGAAAGTTGTTCTCATCACTGGTGCTTCCTCCGGTATAGGCGAGGTTTGGTCATAATGCCTTTATTTTAAAATTGTAGACTTAATAACCTAATTGGTCACTGGTACAATAGTACTAAGTTTCACACATTTAATCTTAAATGATTAATTTATATCATCATGACTTTCAGTGCTACAATTATCAGTGTATTTTCAGGGTAAAACATTAGGTTTTTTTCTAACAAATATATATATGAATAAGAAAATATAAATGATAAAACAAAAAAAAACAAAAAACATATAAACGATATTTTTGTGAAACGGATATATATTTTATATGGTAAAATGATTGATTTGAGTCTATTTGCGTATATGAAATATCAGCAATTGGCATATGAGTACGCATGTAGAGGTGCATGTTTAGCCCTGACCGCCCGAAGGAAGAACCGTCTAGAGGAAGTGGCAGAGATTGCTCGTGAACTCGGATCTCCCAATGTTGTTACCGTTCATGCTGATGTCTCCAAACCTGATGACTGTAGACGAATCGTTGATGACACCATCACCCATTTTGGCAGATGTAAGTCACGCCACGGGACGCTAATCACTATCACTCTATCAAAACCGACCGTTTTTTTGTTACCATTCACAAGTTTGGTCTACAAAACATTGAATTTCTTTGGTCTTGCAGTGGATCATCTTGTAAATAATGCTGGGATGACGCAGATTTCAATGTTTGAGAACATTGAAGATATAACGAGGACAAAAGCAGTTTTGGTAATTAAAATAATTAATTACCAACCCTTTAATTTTATTCGTTGTCCTGATCTTTAATGAATGATTTGTGATTAATTAGGATACTAACTTCTGGGGATCGGTTTATACCACTCGTGCTGCGCTTCCATACCTTAGACAAAGTAATGGTAAGATTGTGGCTATGTCGTCTTCCGCAGCGTGGCTAACCGCTCCAAGGATGAGTTTTTACAATGTAAGTATATATTCACTTCTTTTAATTACTTAGTAAAGTAAGCTCTTAGGGATTGATGAATATTATTATACATATAATATGTTAATTAGGCAAGCAAAGCAGCTTTGTTGAGCTTCTTTGAGACGATGAGAATTGAGCTTGGTGGCGATGTACACATTACAATCGTCACACCTGGTTATATCGAGTCGGAGCTCACACAAGGCAAGTACTTCTCTGGTGAAGGCGAGTTAATAGTCAACCAAGACATGAGAGATGTAAGTTAAATAAATCTTTAACTCCTTAACCAATATAATTAATATTGAGGTCATTGTTGAATTGTGTGTTCTTTTGCCCAAAATTAACTAGGTTCAAGTAGGACCATTTCCGGTAGCGTCAGCATCAGGATGTGCCAAGTCGATAGTGAACGGTGTGTGCCGGAAACAAAGATACGTGACAGAGCCATCATGGTTTAAGGTGACGTACCTTTGGAAAGTGCTATGTCCGGAGTTGATTGAGTGGGGTTGTCGGTTACTGTACATGACTGGAACTGGTATGTCCGAGGATACTGCACTCAACAAGAGGATCATGGACATTCCTGGTGTACGTAGTACTCTGTACCCGGAATCTATCAGAACTCCAGAAATCAAGTCGGATTAGAGAGGGGTCAATACATAATAAATGGATGAGATGTATCATGAGTATGTGCAATGAGTAATAATTATCAAAGAAATGGGTGAAAATGTAGGTTTGTTTTTGTTAATGGTACTTTTGACTATGTATATTAACTATGTGTCTTTAAGAATAAGTGAGTTGCCTAATACTAAACATGTGTGTATCGAAACAGAAGAGAATCCAACCATACTGAAATATTTTAAACTGAATTCGAACAAAAGTTATATTTGTCTAGTAGTTGAGATTGGTAAACAAAATTTTTGCGGTTTGCATGAGTGAGCAAAGTCAAATTTCCAATTAGTATGATATTGTCTCTTTTGATCTGGATTTTTTCCAACAAATTTATACTAGTTTGAGTTAAACTGAACATGTTAAAACTGTTATAAAAACACTTCGATGTGTAATTTGGATCAATGATTGATTATTGATTATTTTATTTTCTATTTAAAACACGACAAGAAAAAAGACAAAAAGAAAAAAAAAGGTTGAACATTTCCTAAAACCAAAAAAAAAAAAAACTGAACAGAACTAGAAAAACTAGATGGCCATCATGTTGTATTTCAGATTTTTATCTCTATTATGCAATTATTAAACAACACAACTGGTTAATTCCTTTTAGGCTTAGAGATCAGAAGCTCAGGGCATATAGCACTAAGCCAGAACAGGACACGAACCCACGACGGCTCTGCCACAAAGGTTTTGCCTCTGCAGATTCCGTTAACTACCGCTTTGGCGCATTCCGCTGCTGACTCGATGGTCACAACTTGCGACCAGTCTTGTTTCTGCAAAAGAGACTTCAGTCATAAAACTTGGACAGACTAAAATGAAAAATGATGATAGTAAAATACCTCAGCTAAAAGGTCCGGATTAGTATTTCCGTTTTCGATTAGACCAGGAAACACGATTGTCACACCAACTTCTGGATGAAGCTCGATCCTAAGAGTCTCGTAGAAGTTTATCATAGCTGCTTTGCTTGCCTGAAACAAATGTTACATTCATTATGTTAATATGTTACGCTTGGTTAATTTAGAGAACAAGAGAAAGAAAAAGAAGAAGAAGCATTTACAGCATATATGCTCATCCTTGGTACTCCAGACCATCCAGCAGGTGATGCAACCGCTATGATCTTTCCTTTTGTTTTCTTGAGATGCGGTATAGCGAAATGTGTCGCGTAAACCGGTCCCCAAAAGTTAGTGTTCTGCAAATTTTGCCAAGGTTCATATATTGTAAAAAAGACTTCACTATGTATTAAATCTAAAAATGTATACCACAATGGGAAGAACATCCGAAATTTCAGAATAGTCCTCGAAAAATTTGGCCTCCGCAATTCCAGCATTGTTCACCAAGTGATCCACTGATGTAAATTTTGTTATATTTTTTATGTTCTTTAAGCAAGTAGTAATATTAGTTATTCGAATAATAGTGACTAACTCACATCTTCCAAACCGAGAGATGGTTTCTTGAACAAAACGTTTACAGTCTTTGATGACTGAGACATCACCGCGTACCACAGCAACGTCTGGTGAACCAAGCTTCCTGCACCGGTCAGCCACCACCTGGAGACGATCCTCTCTCCGAGCTACTAGAGTCAAGTATGCTCCTCTACGAGCATACTCATACGCTAGGTGCTACACCATTAAATCAACTTCAAATTGCTTTTGTTTTTTACCAAATAACTAACCAATTTATAAAAAATAGACCAAGCTTTTCTAGGATTACAAACAAACTAACCTCGCCAATTCCTGAGGAAGATCCGGTGATGATGACGACTTTTCCGTTGACTTTCTCGGACTCTTTGCATCCCCTTATGAACTGGAGGAGCTTGAAGAATATTGAAAATGGCATGAACACTAAAAGAAACGAAACCGTGACAATAGGAAGAAGGATGTTAAAGATCTTGTTGTTTAAATCCATATCCTTGACTTTGTGATTCTGCTTCACCAGAGGCTAAGCTACAATTTATATACTCTTGAGCTTTCTTCTGTTCAGATGTCACTGTCATAGACTTTAGTATTTAAGATTAAGGATAAGAGAATCTCCAAATCATTATTTGGTATCTTTTGTGTTTGTCCTCATCCAACTTATGTTTTTATCAAATATTTTTCTCAACTTGTGGAGAAGTTTCCACTTTCATCTCTATTGGTTTGAAACCTCCCTCAACAACAAATAATGTCACTAAGCAATGAACCATAACAAAACTCACTATAGACTGTCAAATTTTGCTGTTTGTTATATTATAAAGATGCCACTCAAAGAGCCAGAAACCGAAATCGAAAATTTCCGGACAAAATAGAACACCTTCACATAGATAGGAGTGTGTAAATTGATGGATTAAAGTAAATAGTGGGTTACAGATTGTCTTTAGGAGCGAACCAAGTTAGTAGATACAAAAGACAAGGAGCCAAGTTCTAAGTACTCTAAAGTCTAATTTCCAATACAATCTTCAACAAGGAACTAATTACTAAGAGCAGCGTTTCACAGCACCTTTCATGTTTGGAAGTTAAAGCTTGTGGGATAGGTCCTCGATTACACCTTTCCCATCCTCTGCATCAAAGTAGAAGAAGTTCTTCAACGGCTCTCCTTTGCCTGATATAACTTTTATCACCTCCTGTACGTACAAATACAACTTTTTTGAGTCACATTACTCTGCTAAGTGCTTAATCTAGATAACTAACAAAGTCCTAGAGAAGCGAGATAGAGAACTGTACCTGTCCTAGAATCCCTCCAATGATGGCACAAGCCGGTGGGAATTCTGTGTTATTAGATACGAGTCTCTCCAAGAGGATATCTGGAATATGATTCTCGCTGACCGACTGTTGCAACATTCGGATTCAAAGTGAGTGACAAAGTTTGTTATTTGTCGTTATTATTGTAGAGCTTACAAATAAAGGTTAAAGAAACTTACATTTCCTTCACATAGTTCCTTTTTGAGTTTCAAAACTCTTGGGAGATCAGACAGCGAACATTCCCCAGGTTTACGTCCTTCAGTTTCCTCAAATAGTTCTATCACTGCAAGAATATCACAAAACCGGATTAGTTACGTAGGAAGAAACCAAGCTTTCAAAAGGTTAGCTGTTGTTGTTAGCCAGACCTCTCATTGCAAAGTAGAGCTTTGCTGTTCTCCTTGGCATCGGTTTCCACGGTACTGAAACTGCCTCCTGGAGAAATAAGACCAGTTAATAGATTGAATTTCTATTACTTTTCATGCGAAAGTATGTTCCAGGAAAGTAAGAAGTTAAGTTTGTTGTACCTCAAAACTTGGAAATGTTAGTTCACATTCCACTGTTTCATCAAGCTTTTTCTATGAAGCCAAAATTGACAATAGAGAAAGAAAGTTAACACATTATATGCCAAAAGAAAGGCATGTGATATACAACCGTCAAAAGAAAAAAACGAGATGAGTACCTTTGTGTACTTATAATTCTGAAGGTCGACAAATATTTCGCCACATGAGCCTCTACAATCAACTGTATAGAACGCTACATCTTTTGCTAGGTTCCTACACTTTTCATTAACTGCTTTCTGCATAACAAAGCACATTATTTCAAGTGATCAATCTACATGGCAACAAAAGACAAAAACAACTGGAACAACTAAAAGAAGGAGGTATCAACAGTACCTTAGTAGCACGAGAACTGTAGCCGATAACCACAACATCAAACTTCTCGAAAAAATCAACACCAAGTGTTGACAAATCACCTGAAATTGAAGACATAGACTCGATGTTACTAAAATCATTTGTTTCTACTAAAATTAGAGAGAAATGAAGAAAGGAGGAGTAACCTTTCTCTATTGAAACATGAACCATAGGGTTAAAATCCTTAAGTGAATCACAACAAATCTCAGCTACGGTTTTGCCTACATAAGCATTTTCATCAGGAAGAATCAAGAAGTTTGCGTTGAAGACTTCCGTTGTAACCAATCGATCATCCAACAGAGTCACACTACCTACTCCTGCCAACACAATGTTCTTACAAAACTGCAACACCAAATGGAGGAAACCAAGTAAGATGCCAACACTCACTCTACTGCAACATAGCTAATAGAGAGTCACAAAATAAAGTAAGAGGTACCTCAGCAACAGTGCCCTTAATTCCAGATACCAAAACATGAGATTTACTCAATCTGCAAGCAAAAACACAAAACAAAATTCAGAGAAGCCCTAATCAAAATTTCAACAGCTAAATTAGCTTAAAACCCAGAAAGAGATAAACTTTCACCGAGTATAGCCCAACAAGAAGAGTTTATTAGTACTCAAACGGAAAATCAATAACTTGTTGTTGCTTGAAGCCATAGAAGTTAGATTCAATGTGAAGTACCTTCTTTGAGCACCAGCTCCCCATACCCTAATTTGACGGTCATAAAGAGCAGTTTCCTGCTCGGTGAGCTCATCTCCGTCCATTCTCGTAGTGAAACCCTAGAACCGACCTCGAAGAGATGATCAAACCCGTCACGAATCTACTACAAGAGGTTTTCGGTGACTCACTCACTGAGTTTGAGATTTTTTGTTAACCGGAAAATTGCTTTCTTTTTATTTATTCAAATTACATGGTTTGTTTTGGTTTGGTCCGGTTCGTCAACTACAAATTTTTAAATTCAAAACAACTGTGCATTCAATAAATAACCAATTTGTTATTTTTTAGGACAATTTATGGGCCGAAACAAATGAAACATGGGCTTTGGACCCCAAATCTTTTAAATCCATCTGCAAAACTTTTAAAGACATGGAAGACTTTTATACGATTCTCCCTGATAATTGACAACTTGTGTGACCCGTAACTATGAAAGTCAAAGAAAATAACGCGTATCGGTGGAAAGAGAGAAGAAAAAAAACAGAAGAAGATGTTGTGTAATGCGAAGCACAACATTCACATGCTATGTTTTTTGCCGTAAACAACTAAGCATCCTATACCTCTTTCTTTAGTATCACTTTCCAATTTATTGTTTCATTTTCATCATCATCATAGTTATAAAAAAGAAAAAACCACATCTATTTTATATCACAATTTGAAAACTAATATATTTTGGATAAGGGTCAGTAAAAAGATACAAGATTTATGAGTAATTTGAAATTTTCAAAAGTATACTCTGTTCATTCATAAAAATCGGATGCTCAGAGTTCAGAATTGATGAATGGCAGAGAAAAATATAAACAAAGAAAAGTTGAAAAAGTAAGCAAAAGAACAATCAACAACAGCTGTCACTTTCCTCCATTCTTTTCTTCACTTTTTCTTACTCAAAGTTTTTAAAAAATGATATCAATAAAACCCTAAATCAGGAAAGTAAAGTTACAATTAAAGTAAGTAAATCATTTCTTAACTTAGTAATAGCTATTATCATCAATTTCTCTCTCTCTTTCCTCTTTCTCTTATTTGCATTATTGAAGTAGCAGCCACACTTGTTGTCTCCACTTTCTCTTGCTAAACTCCATCATCTTCTCTTTCTTTTTTTTCACTTGTCCCATTTTTTTATATTTTCATCTTTCTCTTTTGGAGTTTCTTCTTCTACTGACTCTACTGGTAGGTGTATGGATTTGGTAAGATTTCTCAACCTTCAAACAACAAACTTTTCTTATTCTATAGTTTTTTTTAATGTAATAACATGTTTATAATCTTACTTTAATCTTTCATTTTTATTGCATTTTTTTAATTCTTGCTTGGAATTGAGTAGACAGAAAAAAAGTTTTTTGTTTTTTTTTTTGTTTTCCTTTCTTCCCATTTTGTGGGATCTGTTCTAGTTTCTATGTTTCTGCACTTCTCATTTCGTTTTTTCAGTACAATTAGTTTGCCTTTTTTGGGATTTTTTTTTTGTTTTTTTTTCAATATCAAAATAGATCATTTTGTTAGAGCTTCAACTACAATTTCAGAGTACTCTTTATAATTGTGTTTTTGCTTTTTGCTTATGCTTTTTTATTTTCCTTCATATGTATTGAAGTTGAAGTTTAATTGAGTTAAAGATTCATGGGTTTTATGTTTACTAGTTGTTTTTGCTGTTTGTTCTTAAATTTAGAGTACCAATATCAAAAAGGACAAATCTTGATATTGCTTTGATTGCTGTTGTGTATGTATGTGTTTTTATAGTGAGAGAAGAAAAAAAAGCACAATCTTTGAATGGACTGGAATTTCAAACTTAGCTCTGGTTATTTATCTGGATTCGATCAAGAACCAGATTTATCACCAATGGATGGTTCGATCTCGTTTGGTGGGTCGTCACAGTCAAAAGCGGATTTTTCATTTGATCTAAAACTTGGAAGAAACATTGGAAACTCTTCCTCTGTTTTTGGTGATACAGAGCAAGTGATTAGTCTTAGTAAGTGGAAAGATAGTGCTTTAGCTAAACCAGAAGGTTCAAGAAGCTCGAGTTCAAAGAGAACAAGAGGGAATGGTGTTGGAACCAACCAGATGCCGATTTGTCTTGTTGATGGATGTGATTCTGATTTTAGTAATTGTAGAGAGTATCATAAGAGACATAAAGTTTGTGATGTTCATTCAAAAACTCCTGTGGTTACTATTAATGGTCATAAACAGAGGTTTTGTCAACAATGCAGCAGGTAAGATTGTGTGTTAATGGTTTAAGCTTCTTGTTGGGTTGGTGAAGATGTTAACATTTGTGTCTAATTAGGTTTCATGCTTTGGAGGAGTTTGATGAAGGGAAGAGAAGTTGTAGGAAACGTCTTGATGGACATAATCGAAGACGACGGAAGCCGCAGCCTGAACATATCGGTCGTCCTGCCAACTTCTTTACGGGTTTTCAAGGTTTCTGTTTTAAGAAAAGTTAGTTAGTTTCTTGAATCCAATAGACCGTTCCTTGTTGATGAAGAAGCATTGTTTTATGTTTTCAGGTAGCAAATTGCTAGAGTTTTCTGGTGGTTCACATGTGTTTCCAACTACATCTGTGTTGAACCCGAGCTGGGGAAATAGTCTTGTAAGCGTTGCTGTAGCCGCCAATGGTTCGAGTTATGGGCAGAGCCAGAGCTATGTTGTTGGTTCTTCTCCTGCAAAGACAGGGATAATGTTTCCAATCTCTTCTTCTCCAAACAGTACCAGAAGCATAGCAAAACAATTCCCTTTCTTGCAAGAAGAAGAAAGCTCGAGAACCGCATCGTTGTGTGAGAGAATGACGAGTTGCATCCATGACTCTGATTGTGCTCTCTCTCTTCTGTCATCCTCCTCGTCGTCAGTCCCTCATTTGCTTCAACCACCACTTTCTTTGTCCCAAGAAGCAGTTGAGACAGTTTTTTACGGGTCGGGATTGTTTGAGAATGCGAGTGCAGTCTCTGATGGATCGGTTATATCCGGTAACGAGGCTGTCCGTCTTCCGCAGACATTCCCGTTTCATTGGGAGTAGTAGAAGAAGAAGTAGGTAGATAGATAGAATCAGAAAGATCTATTTGTGTCTCTTCTCTTCTCCCTCATTTTTCAATGTTCTTTATCATCATCATTGTTCTTGTTAACACTACAAGAAATATGGACATTCTTAACACACCGAAAACGCTATAATAACGTTTACATAGCGGATTCATAAACGCTGTGTTTGCCGGAGCTATCTTAGAGTGGTCACATACAATAGCGTTTCTTGCTATGCTATTAAATGTTCACATATTATGGCGTAAAAGAAATGCTTTGATTTCCTTTGTTATTGCACAATTTTGATGTTATACTTTTGTAACTCTTTTTAAGGGCTATAAACTATTATTTTGTAGCTATATTTTATAGGCTATGATCTGATATGTTGTAGCTTTATTTTTTTGGCTATAAATCTATAAACAGCCTATAAGTTTGGGACATTTTGTTACACATTTGCAAGAAACCTCTTTTTGATCAAATTCAATATATATAAAATCTCCATACAAGTCTCAATCCAAGTCTTAACTAACATTACAATAACAAATGCCACAAGTAAAATGATATCACATCTTCTTTCTAACCTTGACTCGCTTCTCCAATTCTTCTCATAATCTTGTACAGTCTTCTTCTTCTCTCCAATCAAACTTCAAACTCGAATAGTGTAAAAATGAGTACTTGAGCAGATCTTACATGAAACTTAGAATTAACATCACTATCTCTTCTCTGAGCTTAAACACTTGATAAACCTCTTCCTAACCAAACTGCTAATCCAAACGCATCCTCAGCTGTAAGAAAACAAATAAACCGAAATCAAAATGTTAATGGCAATCATCCATTAATTTTGTCCTTTTTGTTACAAACGTTATTAGGTTCTGAAGTTACAAGACTTATAAAATCTGCAAAAATATCTAAGCAAAATTTAGTATTTTAACCATAAAAAGAAAACAAAGAACATGTGGAGCAAGTGAAAAACTCTCATATGTCAATGATTCTCGTGAATTACTAGAGTTAAGGATTACAGAATCAAAGAAAAGCCAAAGCACTTATTTAATAATTTAGAAAACGAAACAGAATATGGACTCTATAGACCAAATCATTGAGTTCTGTTCTAGATGCATTGAGCACTAAAACCCTCCTATGCAACTTTAATATGAGAGAAAAAAGACAACAAACTGTACCTGAAAAAACTGAAATATTGTAACAGTTACTTAAAATGCTAATAAATTACCTTGTTGAGATGAGCCATCTTGTAGGATTGGAGGTGCTGTGATTTGAGCTGCTGGTGTCAATGGCACGATATCTTCCTTGTTGAGTTCCATGTTTCCCTTATATCCCCTGGAACAAAGAAAAATTTCAAATCAGTTCTCTTGTCCTAGTATAAACAAACTATTACCAAATAAGAATGAGAAAACCTTACAACAACAATGAGAAAACCAGATTGAAAACCTCAAAACTATAGAAAAGACGTTTGTCATTCAAACTAATAACCTAATGAAAGTTACAAATACCACATTTGAATTCTAGAAAATCAAGCTTGTAAACGGAAACTTCATGGTTAAAGATAGATGGAGATTGAGAGGCATATATGATGAATTACCATGGCTGCAAATATCTCTTGGATATTATATTTAAAATAAACAGACAACACGAGCCTTGATACATAATTCCTGCAACATGTTCTTCTGCGTAATCTCGTCTGCCTATAACAAAACATACACAAGAAGCTCAACCAAATATACACAAAACGATTTTATAGATAAGTGTGTAAATTTGTCTACTTTTGAAACTTAACAACATCGATAGGATTGGCTATGACCGCAATACAAAAAAAAAAAGAAGTGTCGTTAGCAGACTAAGCGGTTTCTCCGGATCTCAAATCCTAATTTGGAATCGATTTCAATTTCGAATCTAATTTTCCCAAATAAACGAGAATGTAATAGGTTAGGCGTTGAATGAGATGTGAAGCAAAAACAATTAGGAGTAATGGAACCTCAGACTGGCGATTGCAACTTTAGGGAGAGACAAAATATGTAGATCTAGGGTTTTGAATAGACGGTATTACTGTGGAGGTCTCGATTTGGTTTTGTAGATATATGTAGGTTGAGTTCTGACCATGATGAAACCTTGGAGATGTCAGAACAAAAGCTTGGGTAAGAACATCTTTGGAGAGGACGATGAGAAGAAGGGGGATCCTCAAAGTTTGCGCTGGTCATCGACGAAGACAAGAGGAAATTCTGGATTTTTTATTTTGCTGTCTATTTGGAGATGGAGGAACGGAGGGATTTAGGTTTTTCTTTTGTGAGAGAATGAGACAAAATATTTTGTTCTTCATTGAAAAAAGAAAACACAAAGCCGTATCTTTAATAATTTGGTGGCTAAGTGTAATATTTTTGGGTAAATGTTGGTGCTTATAATAATTTTAGGTTTTTCAATTAAACTTTATTTGTCCGGTTAGTCATGTTAGCGTTTAGCATTTCGTAACTGCTATTATATAGTGTCTTTATCCAACATTTTATTTTTAATAGCAGTTACAAAAATTGAGCTATTAAAATGTGCTATCAATATCCATATTTCTTGTAGTGTAAATGTTGAATTGTGGGTTTTTATTGACATTTGATTAGTTGATGTGTAGGTTCTGTTGGTCTTGTAGTACCCAATTAGCAACAAGTTAACAGTTTAGAGAGTAGATAACTATTTATGTACACATCTTATTGCAACTATAGAATCTTAGGAGAACCACTCTTATCCTTTTGGCTAAAACATATGTTAATGAAAATGAAATGGCTGCGGAGATGTTTCGAGCTATTCATTATATAGTTGTCTATGTTTGTTGGGATGTCTATTTTGGTTAAACTTTTTATAACATTTGTAACATTAATATACTCCAACATACTAATAACGTAACAAAAATGTATAACTAGTCAACTATCCATTTTGTCATTACTAATTCGAAACAAGTTTCTTACGCATCGCAAGTTTGATATCATTATAACGTAAAAGTAACAAAACATTAGCATAATAATTAGGTGAACACGGGAAACATGGTATAACTGATAATATAGAAAAGGTAAAAGCATAGATAGGAAGAAAAAGTTTTTGTAAGTAAAGATTACATAGAATTAAGTGCCCGGAAAGTGGATGACGACGGTGAAGACAGTGACAAGGCCAAAGTAAAGGAAGGCGTGGAGAAGGATTGAGTATCCGCTCGTTTCCATCTTCCCGAAGTCTACAAAGTTGTTGTTTCCCGGAACCTGAAACAACAATCCCGGGCTCAGCACCACAAACAACACCGTCGCGACCACCACCGGAAGCCACTCCGTCATTTTCCTAGTCTTCTTTTTTTATACCAACGAATAGAGAGAGAGAAGTTATCTTAAGAAAAGAGAGGAGAGATAGTTAAGTTATATTACTTGCGTTGATGATATTGAAACCCTTGTGATATGGTTGGTGAAATGGCTTAATACATGGTGTTACACGTCAGAAGTGTCGTGGTCAAACTGTGGTTGATGTCTTTGGTCAATGTCCCGAGAGATTCGTTAGACGATGGTTGGGTGGTCTCTCTCATTTTCTAATCACTTAATGTCTTAATCATTGGGTCTCGTTGACTAAAAGAAGTTCAAACTTTCATTGTGGTAATACTAAAAGATAGAAACGAGAATATGAATATATGATGTAAACTAATAAAAGCATGAAAGTTTCTGTGAAGAATCTCTACGACCTACTCAAAACACAAAGTCTAAGAAAACTTAACGAGGGTATAAATCTGTATGTTGGTTTCTTCAAGCCATTCCATGTATTGTCGTGTGGATTTACTTAGAGGCTTTCTTTACGTATGTCTAATGTATGATCCCCATTGCCACCATCAAATAATACAAAACCACGTATACCAACACAAACAACAATGCCGCCACCCACAGATATACTCGACCTGCAATTTCATCGTAGAAAAACCAGAGTATTAGGTTATGGAGACCCTGTTCTTGAAATGGAAAGATAATAGGAGAAACCGTAAATGTACATACGTTTTTCACCCTTTTGTTTGATCACGGTTAGCCTTGCCCTTGAGTCAAAAGATACTGACACTAAGCACCTGCAAAACCAAACCCAAAGTAACACTTTTGAATGGTTTCATCTTTTCTTCCTTCAGATTCGTATCTGTTTGTTTGTTTGGCATCATTGAATCGGTAAAGGAGTAGAGAAAAAACCTTGAATCAGGGGAGAAAGTCAGTGCGGTGACCAAACCGAGATGAGCTTTCTTGACGATTTGGTTAGTTTGCATCTTTGTCGAATCAATTATTAAAACATCTCCTTCGAGGGTTCCTCTGCATTAAGAAAAAAACATGAAAACAAAATATAGTATTTCTGTTTGGCCCCATAAGTGAGAAGAAAGATAAACTTACACTGCAAGAAGCTTCCCATCAGCTGAGACATTAAAGGCAGATATAGAGTTGTTTCTTTTAATAAGCTTTGAACTTCTTCTTCTCCATGATGTTGTATCCCATGTTATAATACTCCCACCACGTTCTACACAAAACAAATCAAATCTCTCAATTGTTGGCTGAGACAAAAAGGGTTCTTATGTTCTTGCACTGTGAGAATAAATATGAGTTACGAGTGTTTGCAGCAACATAAAGAACTTCACTGCCTGAATTGTCTACAGAGAATCTACACGAGGCAAACATCTCGTCCTGCATTTCAGTATTCAAACTCTCATCAGATCCAATACAACAATAAAGTTAAGAGAAACTAGTAAAGAGCAAAACCCAACAGACCTTCTCTTTTGATAGACTGGCAATAGCAGCAGAAGCATTCACATCCCAAACCCGACAAAGTGGAGCTCCAAGAGATACAAGAAACTTACCACTTTCGCTGCAAACAGAAAAATATCACTATCAAGAAATTTATTTACAATCATTTCTCCAAAGATGATCCCTTTCTCACCTGAAAGTTAGGCTTTTAACTGATGCATGTGTCTTAGACTCATTAAGTAAAGTCTTCATGCTTGGCCATTCAAAAACCCTCAAAGTCCCATCCTGCACTGCATCAAAAACCAAACACATAAGAAGAACCACCACCAAAGTTTATTTCTTTCTCAAGAGAATGAATATAAGATCCTTCCTACCTCTGCACCAGTAGCTAGAACAGTCCCATCCTGATTAAACGAGAGAGACAACTGTTGTCCAACATCTTTTAACTCTTTAACAACTTTCTCTGACTCTTCCTCATTATCATCCTCTATAATGTTTTCCCAATCAAACAGTCTGCAACTGTTAGGCAATGCACAAATAAGACCACCTTGACGAGGATGAATAGCCATACGATAAGGTAGATCAGTGCCAATCACACGCCTACCAATCTGCGAAAAACATTGAGAATGTTCAGAGAATTGTGAATGATTCATCATAAGAGAAGGAGCTTTGTTATTCGCACTTACAGGTTGTTCAGAGAGAGAATTGGTGTGGAGATCAACACGACAGATTAAGATGACATTAGGTATTCCACTTCGTCCTTCTCCTCCTCCGCCGGATAAAACGATGTACGACGACGACGACGATCCATCATCATCATCATCATCCTGATCCTTAGTGATTTTGGATCTGACAGCTTCCTCTAGAATCCAGTCGACGGCGTAAATTGGTACACCGTAGGTCTGTAGATTCGACGGTGGTTGTTGATTACTCGCCATTCTCTCGACGGAGCTCAATGCCGGAGCGGCGGAGCCAAGTCTGTAAGCGTGACCTTGAAGACGACAACGGAGATGGGCCTTAAGCCCAATAAAGCCCAGTTTATTTATTCACACAGAACCAAATAATTCGAAATTCACTTTGGAGATGTACTGGATTAAAGATTTAGAATAATACTGTACTATGAGTTTGTTTATATACTAAAGTCCAATTTCTACTACTATTTTTGTAACCAACAAAACCATTAAAATTAACTATGAGAGACCCTTGATAATCGCATAATTTTGTTGGACAAAAATATTAACAATGGTATCGTTATCTTACCATTGGAACAAATCTTGTTCAAAATGCGGAGATAATATATTATAAACGGTTATTTAATTTGCATGTTTTTCGAAAAAAGACTAGTGAAATGTTTAAACAAAAAGACCACAAAACATTTGAAAGTGTAATATAACAAGAACTGTAAGCTTTTTTTTCTTAATTAGTGATATAGGTGTTGACCACTAATTAAGCAAACACATGTTGTTGGTTCTTTAAGGTATGGATAGTCTCAAAATACCAAGAAATCCTCTTGGATTTTTGTTATAGTTATTCAAAAAATGCTCCATCTGCTCTTCAGTTAAAGACAACTTTATGTCAATTGACATATTATTACCGTCATTTTTGTAGTCCTGAAAAATAAACGCATAAATAGAAAAAACATACAAAAAATCTATGATAGTTTATGATGCAAAAGCATTGATTCTGCCTTAATAACACTACGTTTTTCCAATCTCTCCAAGAACCTTAACTTAGACATACAACTCGGTGATGCGAATACTATTATCTTTGTCATTCACATCGTACATACCAGTTACTGTGTATTCATACTTCCCTTGAAGTTTCTATACCAAGGGAGCATCGGAGTTGGTGTTTCATGACAAAGAAGATACTTAATACTAATCACTGATTACTCTTGAATTATAAGAGGGGATGAAACTATATCATCTCATTCCAACTCTTTACGAACCATTAACAAGTATTACTGGCATGATAGACAGAAATGCAAGAAACATAAAACATAATATCAAATTAATAGTTTTTATAGAAAAATTTGAAAATATATATTTTATTGAGACATGGAAAAAACTTACCATTTCAGATATCTCTGTTTTTAATGTGTTATGGTAACTCAGAATGTTATCATTATCTTTGTAAATGAGTAAATTGTTTTTAAAAAAAGCTTTGTATTAATATATCTTGCATTCACGTCATTTTTATCATCTTGTTATCACAGTGAATATAGATCATAGATAATTAAGAAATAACATTGTTAAAAACAATTACTTATCGTAGCTCTTGAACCAAATTGGCACATGTGCTCTTGAATTCATAAAGAATGGGACTGATTATTAGTTTCCGGATTTAAATAAATAACCTCATTAACAATGTCAGCGTCGTCGTTCCCGCGTAGCGTGATACTCACAGCCCGATCGGATACCAAGGGCAAATCTGTATTTTCGTGGTTAACAGATTGGCAAAATGAAGAAAAGTTCCACCACGGATTCTTTTTTTTTTTTTTTTTTTTAATTATTCAATTAATTATTATCTCCTCTGGCCCTTTGCTTTCCCTCTCCTTTCGTCTTTCTCTTCCAAAATTTCTTTCGATTGATTCCCAGAAACAAAAAAAATTCCAATTCCTTCGAACTGCATTATCGATCGTGCCCCAACTAGGCGATTCGAAATCGTCGATCATTATCGAAGTGAAGATTCGAAATTCCCAGTTTTGAATTTCTCTTTTATTCTGTGAATTGATATCAAAAATTTTCCGAAAGAGAAAGATTATTTGGTAAGTTCCAATTCGAATATGCATTTGCTGCAAAAAAAAAAAAAAAAATCAAAATCTGATGATTTTTTTTATTAAAGTGTTTCAGAGAATTTGAAGGAGGAGATCGGAATAGTTGAAAATGGCTAACCAAGGTGGTCCGTCGAGGAAAAGTCTCTCCTTCTCCGGTCATTCATTTCAAGGAAGGAAAAAAGCTTCAGAAAACGAAGGTGGTGGTGGTGGTGGCTCTGATCTCCTCCCACGAAGATCTCTCACATCTTCTCGTTCTTCCATGTAATCATCACCCCATTCTCTTCCAATTCTTCATTTTTCTGAGGAATGATACATGTTTCAAAATATATGAGATTGGAAGTAAATGTTTGCATGTTGTTTCTTGGTGTAGAAGCTTGAGTGGGGAAAGGAGTGGTGAGAGAACGGTAAAGAGACTAAGGTTGTGTAAGGCTCTTACTGTACCAGATAGCACAACTTTATTTGAAGCTTGTCGAAGAATGGCTGCTCGTCGTGTTGATGCGTTATTGCTGACTGATTCTAATGCATTACTTTGTGGGATCCTAACAGATAGGGTATACATGTTTTCATGAACAGGATTCTAAATGCAAACTGGACTTTTCACTTATGTTTTTTTTTTTATCTCTTTTGTTTTTTTTAAGGATATAGCAACAAAAGTGATTGCTAAACAACTTAACCTTGAAGAAACACCTGTATCTAAAGTTATGACCAAGAACCCTGTTTTTGTTTTGTCTGATACTATTGCTGTTGAAGCTCTTCAAAAGATGGTTCAAGGTTTGTTATTTCTTGTTCTTTTATAAGTTCTTTGTTGGTCTTGGTACTTGAGCTGACTAGTGGATATGCAGGCAAGTTTAGACATTTGCCGGTGGTGGAGAATGGAGAAGTTATCGCGCTTCTCGATATTGCAAAGTGTTTGTATGATGCTATTGCCCGCATGGAAAGATCAGTTGAGAAGGGTAAGGCTATTGCTGCGGCTGTTGAAGGCGTTGAAAAGAACTGGGGAACATCTATTGCTGGTATGTTTAAAAATATGGAATTGAGTATCTCCATTTGAATCCATCACAAATGTCTTCTTGCATGCCTCTGATGGCGTTTTTGTTGGATATACGATAGGACCAAACACTTTTATGGAGACACTTAGAGAACGAATATTCAAGCCTTCACTTTCAACTATAATTCCGGAGAATACAAAGTAGGTAATATCTCCTCTATATTTATTATCATATTTGAAATCATTTTGATCTTATACTTGTTTTATTGAGAGAAATAATGCAAAGCTTAACGAGTAAATTTGGAATGAAAACGTACAGGGTTTTAAAGGTTGGATTGGATGAGACTGTGTTAGGAGTAACCATGAAGATGGTGGAATATCAGTCTAGCGCAGCCATGGTGATGGTGGAGAACAAATTAGTTGGGATTCTAACGTAAGTGTCATATTTGGCCCCTTGTCTTCTTTTTCGTTTCTATGGTTCTGAAATTTTTTCTCTACAATATCATGTTTTAATCTTTTCTAGTGGAACTTTGATCTTAAATTGTGATTTTTGTTAGCTCAAAGGACATCTTGATGCGGGTGATATCCCAAAACCTTCCTCAAGAGACAACTACTGTGGAGAAGGTAAAGTTTTCGTTAAGTTCGTGTTTTCGCTATATATGTATGTATGCTTATGCTCGTTAGTTTTGAATCTGGTTGAAATTATTCTTTTCAACTCTTAGATTTATATGAGTACTCATTTTTCGTCTTTGTTGTTTCTTTTCAATCCCATTATTCTATAGGTTATGACACCGAATCCAGAATCTGCAACAGTTGATATGGCAATTGTTGAAGCCTTACATATCATGCATAATGGCAAATTTCTGCATCTTCCTGTATTGGATAAAGGTAACAAAATGTCCTCAAAACTGACTTTGAGCTATAAAGTATGAAGCATTGTTATTTCAACACTTGTCTAATGTTGATGATTACATACAGATGGAGATGTTGTCGCTGTTATTGATGTGATCCACATAACTCATGCTGCTGTTACTACGGTACACTTTTTTTCTTCTATTATTCTCTTCTAGTTGAAGTCGAAAACATGAGACAAGATCGATAAACAATCCGAGAGAAGAAAGAACATGATATATTTGTTGCATACTATTCTTGTTTTGCTATAAACTCTTTATTTCCTTTTGACAAGGCTGGAAGTACGGCTGGAATAAACAATGAGACAGCAAACTCAATGATGCAAAAGTTTTGGGACTCTGCTATGGCTTTGTCTCCTAACGAAGATGGCGATGAAACGAGGAGGTTTCTACTCATATTCCTTTGAACCATTTAGTTTTGACCATAAGGTGGTTTCTTAAACTGGATCATATGATTTTTCAGTGAAGAAGAGTCGATGAAATTATCTTCGGAGATAGAAGTAACAAAATCATTTTCATATCCCAACACATTTGCTTTTAAACTCCAAGATAAAAAGGGACGAATGCATAGATTTATGTGTGGTACGTTAAATCATAACTCTTGAGAAACAGGACACCTATTATGCCAATGCTGCTTAGTCCATTAACCTTTTGTTTTTACTTTTCAATAACAGAAACACAGAGTTTGACAACTCTGATAACAGCAATCCTACAAAGAATGGGGGATGACATTGAGCCTGATAACTTGCCTCAGATAATGGTACATATTTATTCGAAAACTTATTAAACGAGAAGATAGGAAAAATTTTCTTCTTTTGTTGACATATTTTGTGTTGTGTAGTACGAAGATGAAGACAATGACAAAGTTGTTTTAGCATCAGATAATGATCTTGGAGCTGCTGTAGAACATGCAAAATCAATAGGCTGGAAGGTAATAAATTGTACATCCATACTTATTGTCAATTAGTGTAAAGAACTAGGATGAAATGATACCTTAAATCCGCGGTCTCGTTTTGGTTAATGTGGATTTTGGGCTAAAGAAGAGTATATTTGGGTTGGGGATTCCAAATGGTGCAGGGTTTAAAATTGCATTTGGACTACACAGAAGAAAGAGGGCACAGGAGAGGTCTAAGTTCAGAGGATATGGACTACGACCAGTCAAACTCATGGGCAGCCGCTTACAAAACGGTTGCAGCCGGGGCTGCTCTTGCTGCTGGACTTGGAGTTTTGGTGTACCTTAAGCGCAACTCAAACTAACAGATTCATTTTGGGGAGATACAAAAGTGAATGCTTTTGCAAACCAATTTTTAAACCTAAGCTTGTGAAGTGTATACCTCTTCATTGATTCGTGTTTTTTTTTTTTTTTTTATCTTGTTGCTTATTTGTTTCTCAACCTTACACATGAATTGTATATAAATAAGTAAACATTTTATTTGTATTTACGGTGTTGTCCAAACTTTTCTTTGAAACTGAAAATTACAAAATAAGTAATCATATGAATCAACGAAAAAAAAAAAGAAATAGAAAGTTTTGAGAGCGTTTGACTATGATGACTTTGTGGCGTCACAAACTAGAGCTCCTAGTCAACGACCGATGGCTAGTTTTCGTCTGCGCCATGTGGGTCCAATCCGTCGCCGGCGTTGGCTATCTATTCGGCGGCTCTATGTCTCCGGCAATCAAGACTTCCCTTGGCTACAATCAGAAACAGATCGCTCTTCTCGGCGTAGCTAAAAACCTCGGTGACGCCATCGGATTCGTCTCCGGTGCTTTATCTGAAGTCTCACCTTCCTGGGTGGTTCTACTCGTCGGTGCAACTCAGAACCTTTTCGGCTACGGTGTTGTTTGGCTCGTCGTCACTGGCCAATTGCCTAATTTGCCTCTCTGGATGGTGAGATGAATTTTACAAATCAAAATTGCTTACACATTTGCGATTTCGTTAGTAATTGTGCTTTGCTTTTGATTATTTGTACGATTCTCTAATTTTGGCTTGAACTTCCAGATATTCAAAAAAAAAAAAAAAAAAAGATGTTAAAGCTTACATATGAGTGTGATCCTGCTTGATTCTGGTTTATTTGTTCATGTAGTTGTTTGTTGCTATATTCGTGGGAACAAATGGGGAAACATACTACAATACAGCGTCGCTTGTGTCATGCATTCATAACTTCCCAGAAAGCCGAGGTCCTGTGGTGGGAATCCTGAAAGGGTTTTCTGGCTTGAGTGGAGCAATCTTGACTCAGGTTTATTTGATGTTCAACCCTTCTCATGATTCTTCGGTTATTCTCATGGTTGCTCTTGGACCACCAGTCGTGGTTCTTGCTCTACTATTTATTGTTAGACCCGTGGAAAGAAGTTGCAGAACGAACTTGCGATCTGATGATTTAAGATTCCTGGCTATTTACGGTTTCTGTGTTGTCCTTGCGGTATATTTACTAGGATTGTTGGTACTTCAGAGTGTTTTTGATATGACTCAAACGATTATCACAACCTCTGGAGCCATCCTTGTCATTTTCATGGTTGTTCCAGTTCTTGTCCCTTTTTCATCGGTTTTCATCTCGGGTAATAATGTCACCTCAGTGAAGCCTGAAGAAGGAACTTCCAATGTGGATCAGCATGAGGCTAGAACTTTAATTGAGAGAAGTGACAGACCGCCGGAAAAGAAAAGAGCGCCGTGTATAGGAGAAGATTTCACCTTGTTACAAGCTTTGGGACAAGCTGACTTCTGGCTTATATTTATGTCTCTGGTTCTAGGTGTAGGTTCGGGAATCACGATTATAGACAATCTTGGTCAGATTTGTTATTCCCTCGGGTACAGCAACACCAAAATATTTGTCTCACTGATCAGCATCTCCAATTTTCTCGGCCGTGTTGCTGGTGGCTACTTCTCTGAGCTAATCATAAGGTACAAAACCCTTAACCATTTCACTTTCGCTTTTAAGAAGCATCTGTGTTTTTTACTGACAGATTCATCTCTTTCTGCCTCTTCAAAAGGAAACTCTCACTTCCAAGAACGTTGGCAATGTCTGTGGTTCAGGCGATAATGTCTTTGGGGCTCATCTACTATGCCATAGATTGGCCAGGGAAGATCTACGTAGTGACCATTGTGATAGGAATGGGTTATGGCGCTCATTGGGCGATTGCTCCTGCTTCAGTCTCTGACATTTTTGGCCTGAAGAGCTTCGGTTCTCTTTACAATTTCCAGATTACAGCTTTGCCTATTGGGTCATTTGTGTTCTCAGGTGTGATCGCTAGTAACATCTATGACTACTACGCCAGAAAGCAAGCCGGACCCACCACAGAGACTGAGTCGCTCGTCTGCACGGGCTCGGTGTGTTATTCAGTCACGTGCAGTCTCATGTCCATGTTGTGTCTAATGGCTATGGTTTTGAGTTTGAGTGTGGTTTATAGGACGAGGAAGTTTTACTTGAGGCTTCATCACCGAGTCTCAAAGACTTGAAGATAGTGTAATTGTGTAAGCAATTTTCATTTGGTCTTTGGAAGATATATGTAAGCAATTTTGAATTCCATACTCAAAATCTTTAATTGGTGTTCACAAGTATTTAAATGTAACATTAAAAAAATAATTGCCCTAAAAGAGTTAGATAACTTACATTACATAAACATAATTTTAATAGATATAAAAAAAATTCTTGAAAGAAAAATTAAAAAACCAACTATATTTGATTAATTTCTACAAATACCAACTATAGATTTTGAGTATTGAAATGGAACACTGAAATAGGGGAAATGTTTTACCATAAAATGTCATTTATATGCATGTACGAAATTCTTGTCAAATACGTATCACTTTATGGTTTTTGAACTTATGAAATTTGGATGCTTCAGTTTGATTGTGGGGAGAAACCTAGGTATCGTTCTTGTTCTATTCTCTTCTCCTTCGTTTTGAGATTTTGTGTATGGACATAATATGAAATTGGGAACTGATGAGTGCTTTGACTGAATTAAAAACATAACTGGAAAATATAAAATTAATATTTTTTACCTTAAGAGTCGTATTTGTTTACTAATCTTTACTACATGTTCATCATCTTAAAGGTGTTGAGAGTGTTTTTATCTTTACTTAAACGTTAATTCAAAACGAAGATAAGAGAAGCTAAGAAAATTTAATTCTTCGTCTAAATCACTCACAAGGTATAGAACCTTGCGGTGCTTTTATTTGAATTTTTTTTCCTAGTCCTTGTCTTATCTTTTCTAGAGTTTCTGTCATTAATCAAATTTGCTTTGACAAATGGGTTCTCAACTTTTAGGATTTTATAATCCCTAAATTATAAAAAATTTATGGACTTCTTTTTGGCTATCAATTGGTTTGGTGTGTAGTGTTGTATAAGAAAGAGATAAGTGATTTTGCTTTGATTTATGTTAAAACCATTTTTCTGAGATTAGTGAATGGTAAAGTTTGTTTGATTGATGGTGTTAATGGTTTGTGTTTTCAATAGATTATATCAGCATCTTTGTGTTTGCAAATGTTTGTTAAGTTTCATCTTAATCCAGTGGTCTCTACGATCTCTAGCAACAAGCCTGTTCTAGATTCCTGAATCTGTTTTCTAAAGTTTACCATGTTGTTTATTTTCGTAAGAGTTTTGGCTTTGTTTTCCAACGGATTTACGCGGGAAAACTCAATTCGGATTTAAGTTTGTTACAAACTTTCGGCCGCAAAATGTCTATTCATTATTGCCGTTTTCCTAAATTTGGCATGAGTTGTTTGTTTAGGAGTAGATATTTCTTATAACAATTTTGATGGATTCCTTACCTAAGACTTCAAGATTTGATCTTAAGGGAGTCAATATCTTTGGTTCTTAAATTTCAAAATTAATATTATCGAACTTTGATGCAAAGAACATCTATCTAGATACCTATTTCCACCATTTATGTTTTCATAGATATTGGAATTATTTTTATCTCTATGGATAACTTGGGGCAAAAGTTTTCTCACTTTCTGCTTTCAGCAATGTTCAATTTTGGGTTGTTTTATTTTCTGATCAATCTCTTTCTTTTGCATGATCTAAACTAAGAGACATAAAAGGACCTTTTGACGAAGAAATGATGCACATGGACGAATCAAGAAAGGAAATCATTCGAGAAGAAGCTAAACGAGCGAAAGCCATCGCAGTGGAAAAATATAAAGCGGGTGATTTTGCTGGAGCCAAAGAGTTTGCTCTCAAGGCAAAACAAATTAATCCTGCACTTGGTGGTCTTCGCCGTCTCAATGCACTTCTTGACGTGTGCATGGGTTTCCAGAAGCAAGTCAATGGTGAAGTTGATTGGTATGATGTTTTAGCGGTCGAGCGAACCGCAGATTTTATAACAATCTTTAATCGTTATAGCACATTAGCTATTGACATTTCCCTTGACCGTGACGAATCTGTTGGTAGTGGTGTTAAAGAGGCACTGAAGATACTCACTGATGCCTCGAAATATTTTCTCGAGAGACGCGAACTTTTACCTTCACGGAGAGTTTCTGGTCCAATAAACCAACTAAGCAGGATTAGTTGTGAAGGAAGCAAACAAAAGGAACCTCCACCAACAAATCTACTTCATGTTTCTAAGTTAACAAGAATGAGCGAAGACGCAGAGATTAGACACGATATTTCTCCAAATAGGCTTCGAAGTGCATTGGCTCGAAAGGCTACGAGTGTGATCAAACTGAGTCTTGAAACGTTTGTTTGTTCTTCTCCGCACAATAATGTTGGTGCTGCTGAGGAAACTGATAATAAGGTCATGGAGGAGTGATAGATACAGCAACATCTTCAAGAAAGAGGCGCTTAAAGCAAACGGCTACTTGCTGGTTTTGGACCGTTTGGTGTTTAATTTAAAATTGGTTTTGGTTTTATTTTAAATTTGGATTTTTTTTGTTTTTACATTTGCATTTTTTATTTGGATTTTCCTCCATTAGCTTTGTTGCTTTGTCATTCATTTTTGAGTTTTAATAAAAGAGAGTTTATCTCTTTCCTTGTTCTTAGAGTTCTATTGAATACTCCCAAACGTACAAGAAGCAGGTCCCTATCGTTTCCTTTGAAACAAACATATTGAGCTGAATTCCAGGTTTAACGATGTGCCTAAAGTGGTGGTTTATGATTGTTCCAGATGCTGATTTGTACAGTTTCTCGTACTTGCCATCAAACTATACACGGACAGAAATGAACATTTAAGAATAACTGAGAAGAAAAAAAAAATCCAGCACAATAATTGTTTTGTTTTTTTGACAAAATTTAAAATATCATATTTACAAAAAAAAAAAAAAAAAAAAAAAAAGGTTTTCAAGATTCTCAATATCCAGTAGGGTTCGTTTAGAGTAGAAATTCTTTGGTTACCTTTTAGAGATTAAGAAGAAAAAAAGTCTTTGTTCAAACTATATTTTTCTTGAAACAAAGAAATAAATTAATGAAAACGCCATTTAGAAAAGATTCATTTCTACAAACAGCGATTTTGTATATGGAAATCAAATGAAATCAGAAACGAATATTTTGACTGAGGGAATACAGAGAATATAAAATTTGTGAATATACAAAGGAATGGAATATTTACCATAAATAGTTTTATGCATGTTCTATTAATCCTCACTACCACATGTACTTATCATCCTATAAATTTTATCTCTTGAAGTTTTCACTTTAACGTTAAAGAAGAAAAAGATAAAATTGTTCTTTCTCATATTAATCACCCACAAGTCTGAAACTGCTTCTTCACTCTCAAGGCAAAGGTATGGTTTACAGAAACCACCTTTGATATATGGCTCGTGTTATTTACTTTGATTTTATTATTTAGGAGGCTTCTTTTCTGTATTTCGTTGGGATATATATCAGATTTTAGAGTACTTTTTTTTGGTCTCTAGCCTGTGCCTCGGGCATAAGAAATTAAATCATACTAAAGCGTTTGATGAAAAGTTTTCCCACTTTCTACTTTCTGATTATCAATCTTTTTCTTTTGCAGGATCAAAACTAAGAGACCAAAAGATATTGTGTACTATTTTAACAGCGATCGAAAACGACCCTAAGCTTGAGAAGAATCTCGGAGGTGTTTCATGATCACTTGGGTACTAACTTCTCATCATCATCATCATTAAGATCATCAGATCGTCTCAGCATGTGGGCACTATTCCGCGCTTTAGCATGAAGTGTGAATATCCAATATATGCAAAGATCACAGCGTTATGTGTGTTCCATGTTGGAAGTTTTCAAGCTTTTGAGTATCCGGCTCCATTGATGACTAGTGTTGTTTCATGGACTTCATGCTAATTCATTGTTCACAGGAGTAACACGAGCCATCGATGGAGCTAGACACACTTCAAAAGCTTCAAATGGCTTGCAACAATGAACACAAATAATCATGTGGTCTTTAATTTGCATCTATTATTTATACATTATGCTACAAGAACGGCATAATGACCATAAGCTGCGACCATCTGAGGATGATAATGATGATGAATTAGTACCCAAGAAATAAGGAAACAACACCTCCGAGGCTCTCTTCTCAGAAGAATAATTTTTATATTTGCCAGTTATGTTTTTCCTTCAGTCAAAATACAAAAGCTCAGTTTGAAAATAATAATAATAACAAAATATCAGTTTGTAGAACCGATTCATTTTAACTAGGCGTTTCTATATTTCTCTTTCTTTCATGTAAACGATACATTGAACATTAATTGTCTCTCTTTTTTTCTCTTTCTTAGCCTCGTTTATATCAAATCAATAGCTGGTGAATAATAAAAGAGAAGAAAGCTGTAAACAAGGTTCTAGTGTTAAAACCTTTTTGAAAAAAAAAAGGTTCTAGGGTTTCAACAGAACCTAAAAGGAAGAAAATCCTTTATCAAGACCTAGAAGGAAGCAAAGACCTACGAGACTTAGGAAACAAGATAAAGTCTACTAAAATGAAAGTGTAAGTCAAAATAAAAATAAAAATTAAGAAATAAATTTTGTGAATTGTACTTGGTTTGTTTTCGTTATCTGAAACCCTATTTCCTGGTGAGCAAGAAACTGTCGAGTCTTCTTAGCAGGATATGTAACAGTTTTAAACTGGAGTTACGACATGATTGCTCTCTATTTAATAAGTCTTTACATCTCTCAGAACAAAATAGAGGAACAATATCTTATAAGCTCCACTTCTCATTGCAAATCACATAAAAACTTTGACATAAATGATGATAAGAATTTCAAAATGATATAACATATGATCAAACTCTCATTCCAATCATATAGCCCTGCTTCGAGATACATTCATATTTAGCCCTGATTAGTGACTCCTCTAGTGACTACCGAGTAGATTATATTCATACCGACGACTCTTCTGGTGACAACTCTTTAGTTATATCATAGCTCGGAAACTGACTCAGTCTCGTGATTTGTTGCTGCTTAGCATAATTCTATCGATTAAAAAGGATTATCCATGGAGCAAGTACTCAATTGCTCCAAAGGGCTTGCGATAATGAGCACACATAACATAACCATTTGATCTTTGCATCTATTTGGATATTCATCCTGCATTGATCAAAAAAGATGAATAAAATGTGGTGGTTATGAGTGTTTCGAGTCTTCCAGATGTCTAAGACTTCGACAAGGATCAGACTCAAGCTTTGTTGAGAGAAAACCAAGTTTGGGCTACTTATGATGATTATGGAATGCCACAGTGGTATGCACTGGTCCATAAGTTTGTCTCTCAAGAACCGTTCAAGATGTGCATTTGTTGGCTTAATGGCAAGAAAAATGGATATGTGGGTTCAATGAAGAAGTGGATTGATTTAGGGTATTACAAGACGAGTGGATGCTTCTCAATTAGGAAACATAGCAACAATGATTCTCTCAACTCATTCTCACATAGTGCCTTGTGAACAATATGTGAGAAAGGATTGATGCACATATAAGCGACAAAAGGCAATATTTTGGCTCTTTATGCAAATTGGTCACATGATATTTTAACTCCCCAAGAAGTTGTGGACAAGTATGAAGTGCCTCAAGATTTCAATGAAAAAGAATATTTTAACCTACGGTGTCTCTCCTTTGATTCACCTACACATACGGTGGCGCAGACTCCGGGGATTAGAGCATTTCAGCCGTTGGCCCGAGCGGTTCGGTCATCCCTCCGCCGTAAGACCACCGGGATCGCTTATCTGGTTTCACGCCGTCTCTTGGATTTTAATCTACTTGGCCCCCAAAGCTCGAAACATTTTCTGCTTAGCCCCCGATATAAGAAAAATGTCTTTATCTATTTATTTTAATTCAGATAAATGATAAAAGACAAAAAAATCTGATGATATTTGACATATTTACAACTCAACCACACTTTAGATCTAAATCCATGTAAGTTTGGATCTTTTATTTCTAAATCCCAAATTAAAAAACCTACATCTTCTCATTTCTCTTCTTTATTTATCCACGATACTCAGACAACTTTACATCATCTTTCTCACCTCAAATTTGAAACCCACAAAATCTTATATCCATAACCAAATTCTCAGCTTCCATTGTTCTCTCCACTAGGCGGAATAAGGGATCCCTTTTATAAATTCTAGTTATTCTAACAACTACAGTTAGCTAATTCCACTTCAGATTCATAGTCTTCATCTTCCTCTTATTTTCCTTTTCCAATTTCACATCTTTGCTCTTGGATTTTAGTTCAATTGCTCAATTCTCGTTTCATTTTGTGTTGTTTTTTGTGAATTAGGAAATTGATTGAAGTCATAGATGAGTACGATGGAGACGACTCTATATCTCCATAGATGGAGTGAGTTTCTTGAAGGTTCTTAACTTCTTAACTTAGTATTGACTTGGAACGACATGTAACAGTTTTTTTCTTGTTTTTATTGAGAGATAATGAGTAAAAACTGTAACTTTATTTGTAAATTCTTATTAAAATGATTGATTTCTCTTGGTCAATTTTGGAAGAAATCTGGTTTCAAGTGGGTTAATAAGGAGTTGCAGACATGGACGAATTTTTTTGTATGTGTATATTAGCCTCGAACATTTGTGTCTTTATTACAAGAGGAAGAGGAGGAGGAAGAGAAGGAGAAGGAAAAAGAGAAAGAGAAGTATAAGACAAAGAAGACTTGGTAGTTGTAGTCTTTTAGGTACAATTCTCTTGGGTTTTGGTTTGAAGTATAATTGTTTGGTTTGTCTTGTGGTTTTTGAAGTTTATGTATGAATCTAAATGTTTAGGACATTTAGGTACAACTGGTAGACGTATGTACAACTATGCTTCTAGGTTTATTTATGAATCTAAGATTTTTTGACAAAAAAAAATTACGAAAAATTATGAATGATTGTGTTTTGAAAAAAATAAAAATTTATTATGAAGTTTTGATCTAAAAACGAAGGAAAAAAAAATAAAGTATCTAAAATATCTACATATCTTAAAAAACTTGACAAATATATGATGTGGCGCTGATATTTTGAAAACATCAATTAAATAATTGCACAAATTTGTTCATAGTTGTATAGTTGTACTCGGTTGCACATTTATGCTCATACTTGTACAATATCGAGAATTTATTAAATCTAGTTGTTATCAACTCTAAATAAGATTTTTTTGGTGGAACCGATGATATTATCTCATCAAAATACCATTACAATGTATCAGTATATTTATATTTATCAAAATACAAGTATTTAAAAAATTAAAAAAATATAGTTCAAATATACAAAGTAACCATGAAAGTATAAGGTTGTTAGTGTATGAATGTTGAATTTTGTGATAAGAGTTTCATTATTCTAGAAAAGATGATTTTTTTTGGTCAAAAACTTGTAATGTAGTTTCATTACTATCGTGTATGCATCATTTAAGTTTTTCTTTTTTTATAAATTTGGTCTTAAATTTTCATATTTTATAAAATTCTAAAAACAAGACAAGGCAATAGACCTTAGTTGTAAGGGTTGTTCTTGGTTGTACCAGGACAGAACAACTTAATTTGTTCAGATACGACAAGAAAATTAATCATATTCATTATAAGCAAAGCTTATGACTGAAGTCTTTTTGATTATCACTTAAAATGGAAAAGAGAAAAAAAATAGTCTATAATTTTATATTTTCGTATTAGTCTATCAACATAGTCGTACACATTTGTTTCAATTGTCCTAAATTTATAATCCCCAAATTTTTCTAAAAAAACCTGTATTTAATCTGCGAATTCAACCAAGTATACTAGTTACCAACATCACATCTTACTATAAGAAAAAGTAAACAAATATTTTTAATGGTCTATGAAGAAGAACACAAAGAAGAGAAAAGATATGTAGATACGATTTTTTTGTGTTGATTTAATGATGAACTTAAATGGTGTATGGAGAAGAATTAAAGAAAATAAAAAAGTGAAAAACGTTTTTAGGGAGCAAATGGTAGGAAGAAGAAGAAGAAGAATGAGTTTATTAGGCATTTTAATAGATTTTGATGGTTATTGGGAAAGGAGAGAGAATGAATTTGATTAGTTGATTTTAGAGTTGGTTAGATATAAAATTTAAAAAAGAAATAAAGAATGATAAGATAAGGGTCCCATCATAAAGAGAGGGTAGAGTTGGTTTTCAGAAATATTGAGAAGAAGAGGGGGCAGTGAGAATAAGTAGAAGTTTTTCAAAAATTGATTCAATCAAAAGGGGCCGAGAAGATTAAAATCCCCGTCTCTTTAGGTTACAATCTCTATGACCTTCAAATTTTAACTCAACGAAACAAAACTGTTCAAACGATTGATTTCTTAAATTTGAGGATGATTTTATTAAATTGGTTTAGATGTGTTGGTTAAATATTGGTTTAGAGATTTTAGTTGGTTTAATTCAATTTTACAAAATTTGATGGGTTAATTGGGTAAACCATTAAAACTATTAACCCATTACAACCCAACTCATTTTACTCATCAAACCAATTGATTCATCAACTCATTTGACCCATCAACTCATTTGAGTTAAAAATCAACCCATTAGGGTTCATGGGTTGAGTTGAGTTGAGTTGACCCATGAATTTTGACCCATTTTGACACCCCTACTTGTGGGGCTTACTTTAATTTTTTTTTTTTTTTGTAAAATATTAACTTATAAGTTTTTAGAGAAAGTAACAAAAATATTTCCACCGATTATGAATTTAATCCTATTAACATCTCGTAAAAACTCTTAACTTTATTAATTGATTTGTAACCTTTGTACGAAAATTTGCATTTTCCTTTATGTTAATTGGTTTCTTGGTAACAATCAAGGCTCTCTCTGCACATTTGGCCACAACTATAATGATATGTGGCCTTCGTCTATGCGTCTATGTAACAGCCCAATTTCAAGCCTCCTCTGTCTGTTCACACGAGCGATCAGATCATCAGCCCTCTGGTTTAATGAATCCATCTCCAACGGACTAAGCTTACATATCTTGCCTTCTCCGAGCCTCGGTCGATCAATATTCTCTTCCAAAAATCGTTGATATCCCATTTCCACCCTCACATTTTCATTAGACCACAAACCATAAGAATGGCTTCTCAGTAATGCGCTAGCTGGAAGAGAAGATCTTGGTCTAGAAATCCTTGATTCTCCGATGAGGATGATCACGATAACATTTGTGAGAATGAATAAAACCTTAGGGTTTAAGATGTAATTAATAACTCTAGGGATGGTGAATAAGAAAAAACTATTAGAAAATTGAAGCCAAATTGGACTAAAAACTACAATAACGCAGAAAACAACTACGATAAATGACAAGGAGAGGCGGTCAAGAAAATTAAGAAATGGCTTCTTGTAGGTTCTTGGTCCGTTGTTACTTTGGGCCTCTTGCATGGCGATTACGGGATCCATTTATACTATAGGTAAATAAGGTTTGGTGAAAATAAAATGGGATATATCTTGATGTATAGTAGCAAAGGAAACTTAGGGTACTAAAGGATACGAAATGTGACTGGACATGGAGTGGCTAGACTATTTTTTGGAACAATATTTATAGTCCCTAGCTACTTGCATGCAGCACATGGTTTAAGGGTTCTTCATCGTTAAGATTAAACTAATCACATGCTTGAGCGTTTTATGTTATACTTAATTTAACTTTCTTAGTAACCATGTGGGCGTGCAAACACCTTTTGAATTATTAACTGTCTTTTTAACTCCTTTTAGTATTTTGTTGTCTTTCACCAAATCCATTTTCGAATGCTTAATTAAATTGGATGTAGAGGACCAATCCTTAGTTAAAGCATGTTGAGGACCATATCTTAAAATGATTTACTTTATTTCGTGCACACGTCGAAAGTAAAAGCGGTGTGCTTGTCTTTTGCTCCCAACTATCAAATGCGTAGAAATATATAAATACGGAAATACCAATGGAACCGAAAGCCTAAAGTATATATAAATATAAAAAGACATGACCGCACCTTCTATGAAATTTCATTCATGTTACGAGAGATTAGATCCGTGGTTATCATGTTATGAATTCAAGAGTCAACATGAGAGATGATAAAATCAATAGTTCTTGAGTTTGGGGCGAGTTTTAGTGAAGTAAGCACCCGATAACATCTCTAAATATGAACAGAGGTTGCCAGAATGAGACTAACTTTCTATTATTCTCATAGGCCTCGAGAGTCAAAAAGTAACCAAACATAATTTCCAAGCAAAAATATACTTACGGTTAGTGATAAAAGTTTCACGAATTTGCAAGCAGCTTCTACACAATCCTAAGCAACAAATTAATATAATAAAATAAACGATCCCGTGAAAAACATATATATGAATAAGGCGTGACATATATGTGATATCTAACATCATGCATGGATAATACGTCCTATTGTATTAATAAAAATAATTATATTAATACGAGAATCATCATTTAACTTCTTCAAAATTTCCAAACATTCGATTGTATAAGATATCATTGACATGATTTTACGGATTAATTCTTAATTAAATTTGGAGTTAAATTGGTAAAGTAAGATAAGATATATATTCAAAAACGAGTTTCTTAATATTTTCTCAAATTATTTTGTTTTATTACTTTTGTAGTTTTGTGAATAGGTACTCGCATGATCTATTAATTAATAATTTATTTTGGTTAAAGAATTTTGTAATTAATTAATATCTTAATATAAATAATTAAAGTTATAGCATGTATATAGGTGATATTTATATAGTATTATAAGTAATTTTTTAGTATTAGTTATAATATTTGTTTATCATTTGAGATTTTTTATGATACTTCTATTAAATATGTTTGTATTGGTGAGATCGATTAAGTATAAAAAAAAAATTACAAAATCAAAAATTAATATGTTAAAACATAAAATTATTAAAGAAATTTTGTTTATCTTTTTTTTATTAAAGCGAAAATACTGACCAACCGTATGTTGTCACGTCACCTGATCTAAGTATTAAAGATATCAGTCCGTTGATATAAATTAGGACCAAATTCATAGTTTGATCAATTAAAATATAATTTTTGGACTACTAATACCCAAAATAAATCATCACCCATGTGCATGGTTATTAGAGCGAGAAGCATTTTTGTGATTAATTACCGAGTAATAACACGAAGTACGACAATTAAAGAATAGTGTCGTTTGGAAACGACAATAACTTATAGGTGGAACGAAGATTTGATCTTATCTACCAAAGATGTTATGTGGATAAAGGAAAGAAGAAGAAGGGGTCGTCGACGTGCATTTTCCACATCTTGACACAACGTGTCGTCTCGGTTCCATGCAATGTTGCCACACTACCACTTGATCTTCGTGTCTTGTCTCTCTTCGTCTCATCACCGTTTTTGTCTAAAATCCAACTTAGTATTGGCGTTGTATTTATATATCGCTGATAAAAGAGAATGATCGATGAGAGCTAAATCATTTACGTTTTGATCGACAAAAATGGAGTTGATAAACGACTTTCTCAACCTAACTGCTCCTTTCTTCACCTTCTTTGGTCTCTGCTTCTTCTTGCCTCCTTTTTACTTCTTCAAGTTCTTGCAGTCTATTTTCTCGACAATTTTCTCTGAAAATCTTTACGGGAAAGTTGTTCTCATCACTGGTGCTTCCTCCGGTATAGGCGAGGTTTGGTCATAATGCCTTTATTTTAAAATTGTAGACTTAATAACCTAATTGGTCACTGGTACAATAGTACTAAGTTTCACACATTTAATCTTAAATGATTAATTTATATCATCATGACTTTCAGTGCTACAATTATCAGTGTATTTTCAGGGTAAAACATTAGGTTTTTTTCTAACAAATATATATATGAATAAGAAAATATAAATGATAAAACAAAAAAAAACAAAAAACATATAAACGATATTTTTGTGAAACGGATATATATTTTATATGGTAAAATGATTGATTTGAGTCTATTTGCGTATATGAAATATCAGCAATTGGCATATGAGTACGCATGTAGAGGTGCATGTTTAGCCCTGACCGCCCGAAGGAAGAACCGTCTAGAGGAAGTGGCAGAGATTGCTCGTGAACTCGGATCTCCCAATGTTGTTACCGTTCATGCTGATGTCTCCAAACCTGATGACTGTAGACGAATCGTTGATGACACCATCACCCATTTTGGCAGATGTAAGTCACGCCACGGGACGCTAATCACTATCACTCTATCAAAACCGACCGTTTTTTTGTTACCATTCACAAGTTTGGTCTACAAAACATTGAATTTCTTTGGTCTTGCAGTGGATCATCTTGTAAATAATGCTGGGATGACGCAGATTTCAATGTTTGAGAACATTGAAGATATAACGAGGACAAAAGCAGTTTTGGTAATTAAAATAATTAATTACCAACCCTTTAATTTTATTCGTTGTCCTGATCTTTAATGAATGATTTGTGATTAATTAGGATACTAACTTCTGGGGATCGGTTTATACCACTCGTGCTGCGCTTCCATACCTTAGACAAAGTAATGGTAAGATTGTGGCTATGTCGTCTTCCGCAGCGTGGCTAACCGCTCCAAGGATGAGTTTTTACAATGTAAGTATATATTCACTTCTTTTAATTACTTAGTAAAGTAAGCTCTTAGGGATTGATGAATATTATTATACATATAATATGTTAATTAGGCAAGCAAAGCAGCTTTGTTGAGCTTCTTTGAGACGATGAGAATTGAGCTTGGTGGCGATGTACACATTACAATCGTCACACCTGGTTATATCGAGTCGGAGCTCACACAAGGCAAGTACTTCTCTGGTGAAGGCGAGTTAATAGTCAACCAAGACATGAGAGATGTAAGTTAAATAAATCTTTAACTCCTTAACCAATATAATTAATATTGAGGTCATTGTTGAATTGTGTGTTCTTTTGCCCAAAATTAACTAGGTTCAAGTAGGACCATTTCCGGTAGCGTCAGCATCAGGATGTGCCAAGTCGATAGTGAACGGTGTGTGCCGGAAACAAAGATACGTGACAGAGCCATCATGGTTTAAGGTGACGTACCTTTGGAAAGTGCTATGTCCGGAGTTGATTGAGTGGGGTTGTCGGTTACTGTACATGACTGGAACTGGTATGTCCGAGGATACTGCACTCAACAAGAGGATCATGGACATTCCTGGTGTACGTAGTACTCTGTACCCGGAATCTATCAGAACTCCAGAAATCAAGTCGGATTAGAGAGGGGTCAATACATAATAAATGGATGAGATGTATCATGAGTATGTGCAATGAGTAATAATTATCAAAGAAATGGGTGAAAATGTAGGTTTGTTTTTGTTAATGGTACTTTTGACTATGTATATTAACTATGTGTCTTTAAGAATAAGTGAGTTGCCTAATACTAAACATGTGTGTATCGAAACAGAAGAGAATCCAACCATACTGAAATATTTTAAACTGAATTCGAACAAAAGTTATATTTGTCTAGTAGTTGAGATTGGTAAACAAAATTTTTGCGGTTTGCATGAGTGAGCAAAGTCAAATTTCCAATTAGTATGATATTGTCTCTTTTGATCTGGATTTTTTCCAACAAATTTATACTAGTTTGAGTTAAACTGAACATGTTAAAACTGTTATAAAAACACTTCGATGTGTAATTTGGATCAATGATTGATTATTGATTATTTTATTTTCTATTTAAAACACGACAAGAAAAAAGACAAAAAGAAAAAAAAAGGTTGAACATTTCCTAAAACCAAAAAAAAAAAAAACTGAACAGAACTAGAAAAACTAGATGGCCATCATGTTGTATTTCAGATTTTTATCTCTATTATGCAATTATTAAACAACACAACTGGTTAATTCCTTTTAGGCTTAGAGATCAGAAGCTCAGGGCATATAGCACTAAGCCAGAACAGGACACGAACCCACGACGGCTCTGCCACAAAGGTTTTGCCTCTGCAGATTCCGTTAACTACCGCTTTGGCGCATTCCGCTGCTGACTCGATGGTCACAACTTGCGACCAGTCTTGTTTCTGCAAAAGAGACTTCAGTCATAAAACTTGGACAGACTAAAATGAAAAATGATGATAGTAAAATACCTCAGCTAAAAGGTCCGGATTAGTATTTCCGTTTTCGATTAGACCAGGAAACACGATTGTCACACCAACTTCTGGATGAAGCTCGATCCTAAGAGTCTCGTAGAAGTTTATCATAGCTGCTTTGCTTGCCTGAAACAAATGTTACATTCATTATGTTAATATGTTACGCTTGGTTAATTTAGAGAACAAGAGAAAGAAAAAGAAGAAGAAGCATTTACAGCATATATGCTCATCCTTGGTACTCCAGACCATCCAGCAGGTGATGCAACCGCTATGATCTTTCCTTTTGTTTTCTTGAGATGCGGTATAGCGAAATGTGTCGCGTAAACCGGTCCCCAAAAGTTAGTGTTCTGCAAATTTTGCCAAGGTTCATATATTGTAAAAAAGACTTCACTATGTATTAAATCTAAAAATGTATACCACAATGGGAAGAACATCCGAAATTTCAGAATAGTCCTCGAAAAATTTGGCCTCCGCAATTCCAGCATTGTTCACCAAGTGATCCACTGATGTAAATTTTGTTATATTTTTTATGTTCTTTAAGCAAGTAGTAATATTAGTTATTCGAATAATAGTGACTAACTCACATCTTCCAAACCGAGAGATGGTTTCTTGAACAAAACGTTTACAGTCTTTGATGACTGAGACATCACCGCGTACCACAGCAACGTCTGGTGAACCAAGCTTCCTGCACCGGTCAGCCACCACCTGGAGACGATCCTCTCTCCGAGCTACTAGAGTCAAGTATGCTCCTCTACGAGCATACTCATACGCTAGGTGCTACACCATTAAATCAACTTCAAATTGCTTTTGTTTTTTACCAAATAACTAACCAATTTATAAAAAATAGACCAAGCTTTTCTAGGATTACAAACAAACTAACCTCGCCAATTCCTGAGGAAGATCCGGTGATGATGACGACTTTTCCGTTGACTTTCTCGGACTCTTTGCATCCCCTTATGAACTGGAGGAGCTTGAAGAATATTGAAAATGGCATGAACACTAAAAGAAACGAAACCGTGACAATAGGAAGAAGGATGTTAAAGATCTTGTTGTTTAAATCCATATCCTTGACTTTGTGATTCTGCTTCACCAGAGGCTAAGCTACAATTTATATACTCTTGAGCTTTCTTCTGTTCAGATGTCACTGTCATAGACTTTAGTATTTAAGATTAAGGATAAGAGAATCTCCAAATCATTATTTGGTATCTTTTGTGTTTGTCCTCATCCAACTTATGTTTTTATCAAATATTTTTCTCAACTTGTGGAGAAGTTTCCACTTTCATCTCTATTGGTTTGAAACCTCCCTCAACAACAAATAATGTCACTAAGCAATGAACCATAACAAAACTCACTATAGACTGTCAAATTTTGCTGTTTGTTATATTATAAAGATGCCACTCAAAGAGCCAGAAACCGAAATCGAAAATTTCCGGACAAAATAGAACACCTTCACATAGATAGGAGTGTGTAAATTGATGGATTAAAGTAAATAGTGGGTTACAGATTGTCTTTAGGAGCGAACCAAGTTAGTAGATACAAAAGACAAGGAGCCAAGTTCTAAGTACTCTAAAGTCTAATTTCCAATACAATCTTCAACAAGGAACTAATTACTAAGAGCAGCGTTTCACAGCACCTTTCATGTTTGGAAGTTAAAGCTTGTGGGATAGGTCCTCGATTACACCTTTCCCATCCTCTGCATCAAAGTAGAAGAAGTTCTTCAACGGCTCTCCTTTGCCTGATATAACTTTTATCACCTCCTGTACGTACAAATACAACTTTTTTGAGTCACATTACTCTGCTAAGTGCTTAATCTAGATAACTAACAAAGTCCTAGAGAAGCGAGATAGAGAACTGTACCTGTCCTAGAATCCCTCCAATGATGGCACAAGCCGGTGGGAATTCTGTGTTATTAGATACGAGTCTCTCCAAGAGGATATCTGGAATATGATTCTCGCTGACCGACTGTTGCAACATTCGGATTCAAAGTGAGTGACAAAGTTTGTTATTTGTCGTTATTATTGTAGAGCTTACAAATAAAGGTTAAAGAAACTTACATTTCCTTCACATAGTTCCTTTTTGAGTTTCAAAACTCTTGGGAGATCAGACAGCGAACATTCCCCAGGTTTACGTCCTTCAGTTTCCTCAAATAGTTCTATCACTGCAAGAATATCACAAAACCGGATTAGTTACGTAGGAAGAAACCAAGCTTTCAAAAGGTTAGCTGTTGTTGTTAGCCAGACCTCTCATTGCAAAGTAGAGCTTTGCTGTTCTCCTTGGCATCGGTTTCCACGGTACTGAAACTGCCTCCTGGAGAAATAAGACCAGTTAATAGATTGAATTTCTATTACTTTTCATGCGAAAGTATGTTCCAGGAAAGTAAGAAGTTAAGTTTGTTGTACCTCAAAACTTGGAAATGTTAGTTCACATTCCACTGTTTCATCAAGCTTTTTCTATGAAGCCAAAATTGACAATAGAGAAAGAAAGTTAACACATTATATGCCAAAAGAAAGGCATGTGATATACAACCGTCAAAAGAAAAAAACGAGATGAGTACCTTTGTGTACTTATAATTCTGAAGGTCGACAAATATTTCGCCACATGAGCCTCTACAATCAACTGTATAGAACGCTACATCTTTTGCTAGGTTCCTACACTTTTCATTAACTGCTTTCTGCATAACAAAGCACATTATTTCAAGTGATCAATCTACATGGCAACAAAAGACAAAAACAACTGGAACAACTAAAAGAAGGAGGTATCAACAGTACCTTAGTAGCACGAGAACTGTAGCCGATAACCACAACATCAAACTTCTCGAAAAAATCAACACCAAGTGTTGACAAATCACCTGAAATTGAAGACATAGACTCGATGTTACTAAAATCATTTGTTTCTACTAAAATTAGAGAGAAATGAAGAAAGGAGGAGTAACCTTTCTCTATTGAAACATGAACCATAGGGTTAAAATCCTTAAGTGAATCACAACAAATCTCAGCTACGGTTTTGCCTACATAAGCATTTTCATCAGGAAGAATCAAGAAGTTTGCGTTGAAGACTTCCGTTGTAACCAATCGATCATCCAACAGAGTCACACTACCTACTCCTGCCAACACAATGTTCTTACAAAACTGCAACACCAAATGGAGGAAACCAAGTAAGATGCCAACACTCACTCTACTGCAACATAGCTAATAGAGAGTCACAAAATAAAGTAAGAGGTACCTCAGCAACAGTGCCCTTAATTCCAGATACCAAAACATGAGATTTACTCAATCTGCAAGCAAAAACACAAAACAAAATTCAGAGAAGCCCTAATCAAAATTTCAACAGCTAAATTAGCTTAAAACCCAGAAAGAGATAAACTTTCACCGAGTATAGCCCAACAAGAAGAGTTTATTAGTACTCAAACGGAAAATCAATAACTTGTTGTTGCTTGAAGCCATAGAAGTTAGATTCAATGTGAAGTACCTTCTTTGAGCACCAGCTCCCCATACCCTAATTTGACGGTCATAAAGAGCAGTTTCCTGCTCGGTGAGCTCATCTCCGTCCATTCTCGTAGTGAAACCCTAGAACCGACCTCGAAGAGATGATCAAACCCGTCACGAATCTACTACAAGAGGTTTTCGGTGACTCACTCACTGAGTTTGAGATTTTTTGTTAACCGGAAAATTGCTTTCTTTTTATTTATTCAAATTACATGGTTTGTTTTGGTTTGGTCCGGTTCGTCAACTACAAATTTTTAAATTCAAAACAACTGTGCATTCAATAAATAACCAATTTGTTATTTTTTAGGACAATTTATGGGCCGAAACAAATGAAACATGGGCTTTGGACCCCAAATCTTTTAAATCCATCTGCAAAACTTTTAAAGACATGGAAGACTTTTATACGATTCTCCCTGATAATTGACAACTTGTGTGACCCGTAACTATGAAAGTCAAAGAAAATAACGCGTATCGGTGGAAAGAGAGAAGAAAAAAAACAGAAGAAGATGTTGTGTAATGCGAAGCACAACATTCACATGCTATGTTTTTTGCCGTAAACAACTAAGCATCCTATACCTCTTTCTTTAGTATCACTTTCCAATTTATTGTTTCATTTTCATCATCATCATAGTTATAAAAAAGAAAAAACCACATCTATTTTATATCACAATTTGAAAACTAATATATTTTGGATAAGGGTCAGTAAAAAGATACAAGATTTATGAGTAATTTGAAATTTTCAAAAGTATACTCTGTTCATTCATAAAAATCGGATGCTCAGAGTTCAGAATTGATGAATGGCAGAGAAAAATATAAACAAAGAAAAGTTGAAAAAGTAAGCAAAAGAACAATCAACAACAGCTGTCACTTTCCTCCATTCTTTTCTTCACTTTTTCTTACTCAAAGTTTTTAAAAAATGATATCAATAAAACCCTAAATCAGGAAAGTAAAGTTACAATTAAAGTAAGTAAATCATTTCTTAACTTAGTAATAGCTATTATCATCAATTTCTCTCTCTCTTTCCTCTTTCTCTTATTTGCATTATTGAAGTAGCAGCCACACTTGTTGTCTCCACTTTCTCTTGCTAAACTCCATCATCTTCTCTTTCTTTTTTTTCACTTGTCCCATTTTTTTATATTTTCATCTTTCTCTTTTGGAGTTTCTTCTTCTACTGACTCTACTGGTAGGTGTATGGATTTGGTAAGATTTCTCAACCTTCAAACAACAAACTTTTCTTATTCTATAGTTTTTTTTAATGTAATAACATGTTTATAATCTTACTTTAATCTTTCATTTTTATTGCATTTTTTTAATTCTTGCTTGGAATTGAGTAGACAGAAAAAAAGTTTTTTGTTTTTTTTTTTGTTTTCCTTTCTTCCCATTTTGTGGGATCTGTTCTAGTTTCTATGTTTCTGCACTTCTCATTTCGTTTTTTCAGTACAATTAGTTTGCCTTTTTTGGGATTTTTTTTTTGTTTTTTTTTCAATATCAAAATAGATCATTTTGTTAGAGCTTCAACTACAATTTCAGAGTACTCTTTATAATTGTGTTTTTGCTTTTTGCTTATGCTTTTTTATTTTCCTTCATATGTATTGAAGTTGAAGTTTAATTGAGTTAAAGATTCATGGGTTTTATGTTTACTAGTTGTTTTTGCTGTTTGTTCTTAAATTTAGAGTACCAATATCAAAAAGGACAAATCTTGATATTGCTTTGATTGCTGTTGTGTATGTATGTGTTTTTATAGTGAGAGAAGAAAAAAAAGCACAATCTTTGAATGGACTGGAATTTCAAACTTAGCTCTGGTTATTTATCTGGATTCGATCAAGAACCAGATTTATCACCAATGGATGGTTCGATCTCGTTTGGTGGGTCGTCACAGTCAAAAGCGGATTTTTCATTTGATCTAAAACTTGGAAGAAACATTGGAAACTCTTCCTCTGTTTTTGGTGATACAGAGCAAGTGATTAGTCTTAGTAAGTGGAAAGATAGTGCTTTAGCTAAACCAGAAGGTTCAAGAAGCTCGAGTTCAAAGAGAACAAGAGGGAATGGTGTTGGAACCAACCAGATGCCGATTTGTCTTGTTGATGGATGTGATTCTGATTTTAGTAATTGTAGAGAGTATCATAAGAGACATAAAGTTTGTGATGTTCATTCAAAAACTCCTGTGGTTACTATTAATGGTCATAAACAGAGGTTTTGTCAACAATGCAGCAGGTAAGATTGTGTGTTAATGGTTTAAGCTTCTTGTTGGGTTGGTGAAGATGTTAACATTTGTGTCTAATTAGGTTTCATGCTTTGGAGGAGTTTGATGAAGGGAAGAGAAGTTGTAGGAAACGTCTTGATGGACATAATCGAAGACGACGGAAGCCGCAGCCTGAACATATCGGTCGTCCTGCCAACTTCTTTACGGGTTTTCAAGGTTTCTGTTTTAAGAAAAGTTAGTTAGTTTCTTGAATCCAATAGACCGTTCCTTGTTGATGAAGAAGCATTGTTTTATGTTTTCAGGTAGCAAATTGCTAGAGTTTTCTGGTGGTTCACATGTGTTTCCAACTACATCTGTGTTGAACCCGAGCTGGGGAAATAGTCTTGTAAGCGTTGCTGTAGCCGCCAATGGTTCGAGTTATGGGCAGAGCCAGAGCTATGTTGTTGGTTCTTCTCCTGCAAAGACAGGGATAATGTTTCCAATCTCTTCTTCTCCAAACAGTACCAGAAGCATAGCAAAACAATTCCCTTTCTTGCAAGAAGAAGAAAGCTCGAGAACCGCATCGTTGTGTGAGAGAATGACGAGTTGCATCCATGACTCTGATTGTGCTCTCTCTCTTCTGTCATCCTCCTCGTCGTCAGTCCCTCATTTGCTTCAACCACCACTTTCTTTGTCCCAAGAAGCAGTTGAGACAGTTTTTTACGGGTCGGGATTGTTTGAGAATGCGAGTGCAGTCTCTGATGGATCGGTTATATCCGGTAACGAGGCTGTCCGTCTTCCGCAGACATTCCCGTTTCATTGGGAGTAGTAGAAGAAGAAGTAGGTAGATAGATAGAATCAGAAAGATCTATTTGTGTCTCTTCTCTTCTCCCTCATTTTTCAATGTTCTTTATCATCATCATTGTTCTTGTTAACACTACAAGAAATATGGACATTCTTAACACACCGAAAACGCTATAATAACGTTTACATAGCGGATTCATAAACGCTGTGTTTGCCGGAGCTATCTTAGAGTGGTCACATACAATAGCGTTTCTTGCTATGCTATTAAATGTTCACATATTATGGCGTAAAAGAAATGCTTTGATTTCCTTTGTTATTGCACAATTTTGATGTTATACTTTTGTAACTCTTTTTAAGGGCTATAAACTATTATTTTGTAGCTATATTTTATAGGCTATGATCTGATATGTTGTAGCTTTATTTTTTTGGCTATAAATCTATAAACAGCCTATAAGTTTGGGACATTTTGTTACACATTTGCAAGAAACCTCTTTTTGATCAAATTCAATATATATAAAATCTCCATACAAGTCTCAATCCAAGTCTTAACTAACATTACAATAACAAATGCCACAAGTAAAATGATATCACATCTTCTTTCTAACCTTGACTCGCTTCTCCAATTCTTCTCATAATCTTGTACAGTCTTCTTCTTCTCTCCAATCAAACTTCAAACTCGAATAGTGTAAAAATGAGTACTTGAGCAGATCTTACATGAAACTTAGAATTAACATCACTATCTCTTCTCTGAGCTTAAACACTTGATAAACCTCTTCCTAACCAAACTGCTAATCCAAACGCATCCTCAGCTGTAAGAAAACAAATAAACCGAAATCAAAATGTTAATGGCAATCATCCATTAATTTTGTCCTTTTTGTTACAAACGTTATTAGGTTCTGAAGTTACAAGACTTATAAAATCTGCAAAAATATCTAAGCAAAATTTAGTATTTTAACCATAAAAAGAAAACAAAGAACATGTGGAGCAAGTGAAAAACTCTCATATGTCAATGATTCTCGTGAATTACTAGAGTTAAGGATTACAGAATCAAAGAAAAGCCAAAGCACTTATTTAATAATTTAGAAAACGAAACAGAATATGGACTCTATAGACCAAATCATTGAGTTCTGTTCTAGATGCATTGAGCACTAAAACCCTCCTATGCAACTTTAATATGAGAGAAAAAAGACAACAAACTGTACCTGAAAAAACTGAAATATTGTAACAGTTACTTAAAATGCTAATAAATTACCTTGTTGAGATGAGCCATCTTGTAGGATTGGAGGTGCTGTGATTTGAGCTGCTGGTGTCAATGGCACGATATCTTCCTTGTTGAGTTCCATGTTTCCCTTATATCCCCTGGAACAAAGAAAAATTTCAAATCAGTTCTCTTGTCCTAGTATAAACAAACTATTACCAAATAAGAATGAGAAAACCTTACAACAACAATGAGAAAACCAGATTGAAAACCTCAAAACTATAGAAAAGACGTTTGTCATTCAAACTAATAACCTAATGAAAGTTACAAATACCACATTTGAATTCTAGAAAATCAAGCTTGTAAACGGAAACTTCATGGTTAAAGATAGATGGAGATTGAGAGGCATATATGATGAATTACCATGGCTGCAAATATCTCTTGGATATTATATTTAAAATAAACAGACAACACGAGCCTTGATACATAATTCCTGCAACATGTTCTTCTGCGTAATCTCGTCTGCCTATAACAAAACATACACAAGAAGCTCAACCAAATATACACAAAACGATTTTATAGATAAGTGTGTAAATTTGTCTACTTTTGAAACTTAACAACATCGATAGGATTGGCTATGACCGCAATACAAAAAAAAAAAGAAGTGTCGTTAGCAGACTAAGCGGTTTCTCCGGATCTCAAATCCTAATTTGGAATCGATTTCAATTTCGAATCTAATTTTCCCAAATAAACGAGAATGTAATAGGTTAGGCGTTGAATGAGATGTGAAGCAAAAACAATTAGGAGTAATGGAACCTCAGACTGGCGATTGCAACTTTAGGGAGAGACAAAATATGTAGATCTAGGGTTTTGAATAGACGGTATTACTGTGGAGGTCTCGATTTGGTTTTGTAGATATATGTAGGTTGAGTTCTGACCATGATGAAACCTTGGAGATGTCAGAACAAAAGCTTGGGTAAGAACATCTTTGGAGAGGACGATGAGAAGAAGGGGGATCCTCAAAGTTTGCGCTGGTCATCGACGAAGACAAGAGGAAATTCTGGATTTTTTATTTTGCTGTCTATTTGGAGATGGAGGAACGGAGGGATTTAGGTTTTTCTTTTGTGAGAGAATGAGACAAAATATTTTGTTCTTCATTGAAAAAAGAAAACACAAAGCCGTATCTTTAATAATTTGGTGGCTAAGTGTAATATTTTTGGGTAAATGTTGGTGCTTATAATAATTTTAGGTTTTTCAATTAAACTTTATTTGTCCGGTTAGTCATGTTAGCGTTTAGCATTTCGTAACTGCTATTATATAGTGTCTTTATCCAACATTTTATTTTTAATAGCAGTTACAAAAATTGAGCTATTAAAATGTGCTATCAATATCCATATTTCTTGTAGTGTAAATGTTGAATTGTGGGTTTTTATTGACATTTGATTAGTTGATGTGTAGGTTCTGTTGGTCTTGTAGTACCCAATTAGCAACAAGTTAACAGTTTAGAGAGTAGATAACTATTTATGTACACATCTTATTGCAACTATAGAATCTTAGGAGAACCACTCTTATCCTTTTGGCTAAAACATATGTTAATGAAAATGAAATGGCTGCGGAGATGTTTCGAGCTATTCATTATATAGTTGTCTATGTTTGTTGGGATGTCTATTTTGGTTAAACTTTTTATAACATTTGTAACATTAATATACTCCAACATACTAATAACGTAACAAAAATGTATAACTAGTCAACTATCCATTTTGTCATTACTAATTCGAAACAAGTTTCTTACGCATCGCAAGTTTGATATCATTATAACGTAAAAGTAACAAAACATTAGCATAATAATTAGGTGAACACGGGAAACATGGTATAACTGATAATATAGAAAAGGTAAAAGCATAGATAGGAAGAAAAAGTTTTTGTAAGTAAAGATTACATAGAATTAAGTGCCCGGAAAGTGGATGACGACGGTGAAGACAGTGACAAGGCCAAAGTAAAGGAAGGCGTGGAGAAGGATTGAGTATCCGCTCGTTTCCATCTTCCCGAAGTCTACAAAGTTGTTGTTTCCCGGAACCTGAAACAACAATCCCGGGCTCAGCACCACAAACAACACCGTCGCGACCACCACCGGAAGCCACTCCGTCATTTTCCTAGTCTTCTTTTTTTATACCAACGAATAGAGAGAGAGAAGTTATCTTAAGAAAAGAGAGGAGAGATAGTTAAGTTATATTACTTGCGTTGATGATATTGAAACCCTTGTGATATGGTTGGTGAAATGGCTTAATACATGGTGTTACACGTCAGAAGTGTCGTGGTCAAACTGTGGTTGATGTCTTTGGTCAATGTCCCGAGAGATTCGTTAGACGATGGTTGGGTGGTCTCTCTCATTTTCTAATCACTTAATGTCTTAATCATTGGGTCTCGTTGACTAAAAGAAGTTCAAACTTTCATTGTGGTAATACTAAAAGATAGAAACGAGAATATGAATATATGATGTAAACTAATAAAAGCATGAAAGTTTCTGTGAAGAATCTCTACGACCTACTCAAAACACAAAGTCTAAGAAAACTTAACGAGGGTATAAATCTGTATGTTGGTTTCTTCAAGCCATTCCATGTATTGTCGTGTGGATTTACTTAGAGGCTTTCTTTACGTATGTCTAATGTATGATCCCCATTGCCACCATCAAATAATACAAAACCACGTATACCAACACAAACAACAATGCCGCCACCCACAGATATACTCGACCTGCAATTTCATCGTAGAAAAACCAGAGTATTAGGTTATGGAGACCCTGTTCTTGAAATGGAAAGATAATAGGAGAAACCGTAAATGTACATACGTTTTTCACCCTTTTGTTTGATCACGGTTAGCCTTGCCCTTGAGTCAAAAGATACTGACACTAAGCACCTGCAAAACCAAACCCAAAGTAACACTTTTGAATGGTTTCATCTTTTCTTCCTTCAGATTCGTATCTGTTTGTTTGTTTGGCATCATTGAATCGGTAAAGGAGTAGAGAAAAAACCTTGAATCAGGGGAGAAAGTCAGTGCGGTGACCAAACCGAGATGAGCTTTCTTGACGATTTGGTTAGTTTGCATCTTTGTCGAATCAATTATTAAAACATCTCCTTCGAGGGTTCCTCTGCATTAAGAAAAAAACATGAAAACAAAATATAGTATTTCTGTTTGGCCCCATAAGTGAGAAGAAAGATAAACTTACACTGCAAGAAGCTTCCCATCAGCTGAGACATTAAAGGCAGATATAGAGTTGTTTCTTTTAATAAGCTTTGAACTTCTTCTTCTCCATGATGTTGTATCCCATGTTATAATACTCCCACCACGTTCTACACAAAACAAATCAAATCTCTCAATTGTTGGCTGAGACAAAAAGGGTTCTTATGTTCTTGCACTGTGAGAATAAATATGAGTTACGAGTGTTTGCAGCAACATAAAGAACTTCACTGCCTGAATTGTCTACAGAGAATCTACACGAGGCAAACATCTCGTCCTGCATTTCAGTATTCAAACTCTCATCAGATCCAATACAACAATAAAGTTAAGAGAAACTAGTAAAGAGCAAAACCCAACAGACCTTCTCTTTTGATAGACTGGCAATAGCAGCAGAAGCATTCACATCCCAAACCCGACAAAGTGGAGCTCCAAGAGATACAAGAAACTTACCACTTTCGCTGCAAACAGAAAAATATCACTATCAAGAAATTTATTTACAATCATTTCTCCAAAGATGATCCCTTTCTCACCTGAAAGTTAGGCTTTTAACTGATGCATGTGTCTTAGACTCATTAAGTAAAGTCTTCATGCTTGGCCATTCAAAAACCCTCAAAGTCCCATCCTGCACTGCATCAAAAACCAAACACATAAGAAGAACCACCACCAAAGTTTATTTCTTTCTCAAGAGAATGAATATAAGATCCTTCCTACCTCTGCACCAGTAGCTAGAACAGTCCCATCCTGATTAAACGAGAGAGACAACTGTTGTCCAACATCTTTTAACTCTTTAACAACTTTCTCTGACTCTTCCTCATTATCATCCTCTATAATGTTTTCCCAATCAAACAGTCTGCAACTGTTAGGCAATGCACAAATAAGACCACCTTGACGAGGATGAATAGCCATACGATAAGGTAGATCAGTGCCAATCACACGCCTACCAATCTGCGAAAAACATTGAGAATGTTCAGAGAATTGTGAATGATTCATCATAAGAGAAGGAGCTTTGTTATTCGCACTTACAGGTTGTTCAGAGAGAGAATTGGTGTGGAGATCAACACGACAGATTAAGATGACATTAGGTATTCCACTTCGTCCTTCTCCTCCTCCGCCGGATAAAACGATGTACGACGACGACGACGATCCATCATCATCATCATCATCCTGATCCTTAGTGATTTTGGATCTGACAGCTTCCTCTAGAATCCAGTCGACGGCGTAAATTGGTACACCGTAGGTCTGTAGATTCGACGGTGGTTGTTGATTACTCGCCATTCTCTCGACGGAGCTCAATGCCGGAGCGGCGGAGCCAAGTCTGTAAGCGTGACCTTGAAGACGACAACGGAGATGGGCCTTAAGCCCAATAAAGCCCAGTTTATTTATTCACACAGAACCAAATAATTCGAAATTCACTTTGGAGATGTACTGGATTAAAGATTTAGAATAATACTGTACTATGAGTTTGTTTATATACTAAAGTCCAATTTCTACTACTATTTTTGTAACCAACAAAACCATTAAAATTAACTATGAGAGACCCTTGATAATCGCATAATTTTGTTGGACAAAAATATTAACAATGGTATCGTTATCTTACCATTGGAACAAATCTTGTTCAAAATGCGGAGATAATATATTATAAACGGTTATTTAATTTGCATGTTTTTCGAAAAAAGACTAGTGAAATGTTTAAACAAAAAGACCACAAAACATTTGAAAGTGTAATATAACAAGAACTGTAAGCTTTTTTTTCTTAATTAGTGATATAGGTGTTGACCACTAATTAAGCAAACACATGTTGTTGGTTCTTTAAGGTATGGATAGTCTCAAAATACCAAGAAATCCTCTTGGATTTTTGTTATAGTTATTCAAAAAATGCTCCATCTGCTCTTCAGTTAAAGACAACTTTATGTCAATTGACATATTATTACCGTCATTTTTGTAGTCCTGAAAAATAAACGCATAAATAGAAAAAACATACAAAAAATCTATGATAGTTTATGATGCAAAAGCATTGATTCTGCCTTAATAACACTACGTTTTTCCAATCTCTCCAAGAACCTTAACTTAGACATACAACTCGGTGATGCGAATACTATTATCTTTGTCATTCACATCGTACATACCAGTTACTGTGTATTCATACTTCCCTTGAAGTTTCTATACCAAGGGAGCATCGGAGTTGGTGTTTCATGACAAAGAAGATACTTAATACTAATCACTGATTACTCTTGAATTATAAGAGGGGATGAAACTATATCATCTCATTCCAACTCTTTACGAACCATTAACAAGTATTACTGGCATGATAGACAGAAATGCAAGAAACATAAAACATAATATCAAATTAATAGTTTTTATAGAAAAATTTGAAAATATATATTTTATTGAGACATGGAAAAAACTTACCATTTCAGATATCTCTGTTTTTAATGTGTTATGGTAACTCAGAATGTTATCATTATCTTTGTAAATGAGTAAATTGTTTTTAAAAAAAGCTTTGTATTAATATATCTTGCATTCACGTCATTTTTATCATCTTGTTATCACAGTGAATATAGATCATAGATAATTAAGAAATAACATTGTTAAAAACAATTACTTATCGTAGCTCTTGAACCAAATTGGCACATGTGCTCTTGAATTCATAAAGAATGGGACTGATTATTAGTTTCCGGATTTAAATAAATAACCTCATTAACAATGTCAGCGTCGTCGTTCCCGCGTAGCGTGATACTCACAGCCCGATCGGATACCAAGGGCAAATCTGTATTTTCGTGGTTAACAGATTGGCAAAATGAAGAAAAGTTCCACCACGGATTCTTTTTTTTTTTTTTTTTTTTAATTATTCAATTAATTATTATCTCCTCTGGCCCTTTGCTTTCCCTCTCCTTTCGTCTTTCTCTTCCAAAATTTCTTTCGATTGATTCCCAGAAACAAAAAAAATTCCAATTCCTTCGAACTGCATTATCGATCGTGCCCCAACTAGGCGATTCGAAATCGTCGATCATTATCGAAGTGAAGATTCGAAATTCCCAGTTTTGAATTTCTCTTTTATTCTGTGAATTGATATCAAAAATTTTCCGAAAGAGAAAGATTATTTGGTAAGTTCCAATTCGAATATGCATTTGCTGCAAAAAAAAAAAAAAAAATCAAAATCTGATGATTTTTTTTATTAAAGTGTTTCAGAGAATTTGAAGGAGGAGATCGGAATAGTTGAAAATGGCTAACCAAGGTGGTCCGTCGAGGAAAAGTCTCTCCTTCTCCGGTCATTCATTTCAAGGAAGGAAAAAAGCTTCAGAAAACGAAGGTGGTGGTGGTGGTGGCTCTGATCTCCTCCCACGAAGATCTCTCACATCTTCTCGTTCTTCCATGTAATCATCACCCCATTCTCTTCCAATTCTTCATTTTTCTGAGGAATGATACATGTTTCAAAATATATGAGATTGGAAGTAAATGTTTGCATGTTGTTTCTTGGTGTAGAAGCTTGAGTGGGGAAAGGAGTGGTGAGAGAACGGTAAAGAGACTAAGGTTGTGTAAGGCTCTTACTGTACCAGATAGCACAACTTTATTTGAAGCTTGTCGAAGAATGGCTGCTCGTCGTGTTGATGCGTTATTGCTGACTGATTCTAATGCATTACTTTGTGGGATCCTAACAGATAGGGTATACATGTTTTCATGAACAGGATTCTAAATGCAAACTGGACTTTTCACTTATGTTTTTTTTTTTATCTCTTTTGTTTTTTTTAAGGATATAGCAACAAAAGTGATTGCTAAACAACTTAACCTTGAAGAAACACCTGTATCTAAAGTTATGACCAAGAACCCTGTTTTTGTTTTGTCTGATACTATTGCTGTTGAAGCTCTTCAAAAGATGGTTCAAGGTTTGTTATTTCTTGTTCTTTTATAAGTTCTTTGTTGGTCTTGGTACTTGAGCTGACTAGTGGATATGCAGGCAAGTTTAGACATTTGCCGGTGGTGGAGAATGGAGAAGTTATCGCGCTTCTCGATATTGCAAAGTGTTTGTATGATGCTATTGCCCGCATGGAAAGATCAGTTGAGAAGGGTAAGGCTATTGCTGCGGCTGTTGAAGGCGTTGAAAAGAACTGGGGAACATCTATTGCTGGTATGTTTAAAAATATGGAATTGAGTATCTCCATTTGAATCCATCACAAATGTCTTCTTGCATGCCTCTGATGGCGTTTTTGTTGGATATACGATAGGACCAAACACTTTTATGGAGACACTTAGAGAACGAATATTCAAGCCTTCACTTTCAACTATAATTCCGGAGAATACAAAGTAGGTAATATCTCCTCTATATTTATTATCATATTTGAAATCATTTTGATCTTATACTTGTTTTATTGAGAGAAATAATGCAAAGCTTAACGAGTAAATTTGGAATGAAAACGTACAGGGTTTTAAAGGTTGGATTGGATGAGACTGTGTTAGGAGTAACCATGAAGATGGTGGAATATCAGTCTAGCGCAGCCATGGTGATGGTGGAGAACAAATTAGTTGGGATTCTAACGTAAGTGTCATATTTGGCCCCTTGTCTTCTTTTTCGTTTCTATGGTTCTGAAATTTTTTCTCTACAATATCATGTTTTAATCTTTTCTAGTGGAACTTTGATCTTAAATTGTGATTTTTGTTAGCTCAAAGGACATCTTGATGCGGGTGATATCCCAAAACCTTCCTCAAGAGACAACTACTGTGGAGAAGGTAAAGTTTTCGTTAAGTTCGTGTTTTCGCTATATATGTATGTATGCTTATGCTCGTTAGTTTTGAATCTGGTTGAAATTATTCTTTTCAACTCTTAGATTTATATGAGTACTCATTTTTCGTCTTTGTTGTTTCTTTTCAATCCCATTATTCTATAGGTTATGACACCGAATCCAGAATCTGCAACAGTTGATATGGCAATTGTTGAAGCCTTACATATCATGCATAATGGCAAATTTCTGCATCTTCCTGTATTGGATAAAGGTAACAAAATGTCCTCAAAACTGACTTTGAGCTATAAAGTATGAAGCATTGTTATTTCAACACTTGTCTAATGTTGATGATTACATACAGATGGAGATGTTGTCGCTGTTATTGATGTGATCCACATAACTCATGCTGCTGTTACTACGGTACACTTTTTTTCTTCTATTATTCTCTTCTAGTTGAAGTCGAAAACATGAGACAAGATCGATAAACAATCCGAGAGAAGAAAGAACATGATATATTTGTTGCATACTATTCTTGTTTTGCTATAAACTCTTTATTTCCTTTTGACAAGGCTGGAAGTACGGCTGGAATAAACAATGAGACAGCAAACTCAATGATGCAAAAGTTTTGGGACTCTGCTATGGCTTTGTCTCCTAACGAAGATGGCGATGAAACGAGGAGGTTTCTACTCATATTCCTTTGAACCATTTAGTTTTGACCATAAGGTGGTTTCTTAAACTGGATCATATGATTTTTCAGTGAAGAAGAGTCGATGAAATTATCTTCGGAGATAGAAGTAACAAAATCATTTTCATATCCCAACACATTTGCTTTTAAACTCCAAGATAAAAAGGGACGAATGCATAGATTTATGTGTGGTACGTTAAATCATAACTCTTGAGAAACAGGACACCTATTATGCCAATGCTGCTTAGTCCATTAACCTTTTGTTTTTACTTTTCAATAACAGAAACACAGAGTTTGACAACTCTGATAACAGCAATCCTACAAAGAATGGGGGATGACATTGAGCCTGATAACTTGCCTCAGATAATGGTACATATTTATTCGAAAACTTATTAAACGAGAAGATAGGAAAAATTTTCTTCTTTTGTTGACATATTTTGTGTTGTGTAGTACGAAGATGAAGACAATGACAAAGTTGTTTTAGCATCAGATAATGATCTTGGAGCTGCTGTAGAACATGCAAAATCAATAGGCTGGAAGGTAATAAATTGTACATCCATACTTATTGTCAATTAGTGTAAAGAACTAGGATGAAATGATACCTTAAATCCGCGGTCTCGTTTTGGTTAATGTGGATTTTGGGCTAAAGAAGAGTATATTTGGGTTGGGGATTCCAAATGGTGCAGGGTTTAAAATTGCATTTGGACTACACAGAAGAAAGAGGGCACAGGAGAGGTCTAAGTTCAGAGGATATGGACTACGACCAGTCAAACTCATGGGCAGCCGCTTACAAAACGGTTGCAGCCGGGGCTGCTCTTGCTGCTGGACTTGGAGTTTTGGTGTACCTTAAGCGCAACTCAAACTAACAGATTCATTTTGGGGAGATACAAAAGTGAATGCTTTTGCAAACCAATTTTTAAACCTAAGCTTGTGAAGTGTATACCTCTTCATTGATTCGTGTTTTTTTTTTTTTTTTATCTTGTTGCTTATTTGTTTCTCAACCTTACACATGAATTGTATATAAATAAGTAAACATTTTATTTGTATTTACGGTGTTGTCCAAACTTTTCTTTGAAACTGAAAATTACAAAATAAGTAATCATATGAATCAACGAAAAAAAAAAAGAAATAGAAAGTTTTGAGAGCGTTTGACTATGATGACTTTGTGGCGTCACAAACTAGAGCTCCTAGTCAACGACCGATGGCTAGTTTTCGTCTGCGCCATGTGGGTCCAATCCGTCGCCGGCGTTGGCTATCTATTCGGCGGCTCTATGTCTCCGGCAATCAAGACTTCCCTTGGCTACAATCAGAAACAGATCGCTCTTCTCGGCGTAGCTAAAAACCTCGGTGACGCCATCGGATTCGTCTCCGGTGCTTTATCTGAAGTCTCACCTTCCTGGGTGGTTCTACTCGTCGGTGCAACTCAGAACCTTTTCGGCTACGGTGTTGTTTGGCTCGTCGTCACTGGCCAATTGCCTAATTTGCCTCTCTGGATGGTGAGATGAATTTTACAAATCAAAATTGCTTACACATTTGCGATTTCGTTAGTAATTGTGCTTTGCTTTTGATTATTTGTACGATTCTCTAATTTTGGCTTGAACTTCCAGATATTCAAAAAAAAAAAAAAAAAAAGATGTTAAAGCTTACATATGAGTGTGATCCTGCTTGATTCTGGTTTATTTGTTCATGTAGTTGTTTGTTGCTATATTCGTGGGAACAAATGGGGAAACATACTACAATACAGCGTCGCTTGTGTCATGCATTCATAACTTCCCAGAAAGCCGAGGTCCTGTGGTGGGAATCCTGAAAGGGTTTTCTGGCTTGAGTGGAGCAATCTTGACTCAGGTTTATTTGATGTTCAACCCTTCTCATGATTCTTCGGTTATTCTCATGGTTGCTCTTGGACCACCAGTCGTGGTTCTTGCTCTACTATTTATTGTTAGACCCGTGGAAAGAAGTTGCAGAACGAACTTGCGATCTGATGATTTAAGATTCCTGGCTATTTACGGTTTCTGTGTTGTCCTTGCGGTATATTTACTAGGATTGTTGGTACTTCAGAGTGTTTTTGATATGACTCAAACGATTATCACAACCTCTGGAGCCATCCTTGTCATTTTCATGGTTGTTCCAGTTCTTGTCCCTTTTTCATCGGTTTTCATCTCGGGTAATAATGTCACCTCAGTGAAGCCTGAAGAAGGAACTTCCAATGTGGATCAGCATGAGGCTAGAACTTTAATTGAGAGAAGTGACAGACCGCCGGAAAAGAAAAGAGCGCCGTGTATAGGAGAAGATTTCACCTTGTTACAAGCTTTGGGACAAGCTGACTTCTGGCTTATATTTATGTCTCTGGTTCTAGGTGTAGGTTCGGGAATCACGATTATAGACAATCTTGGTCAGATTTGTTATTCCCTCGGGTACAGCAACACCAAAATATTTGTCTCACTGATCAGCATCTCCAATTTTCTCGGCCGTGTTGCTGGTGGCTACTTCTCTGAGCTAATCATAAGGTACAAAACCCTTAACCATTTCACTTTCGCTTTTAAGAAGCATCTGTGTTTTTTACTGACAGATTCATCTCTTTCTGCCTCTTCAAAAGGAAACTCTCACTTCCAAGAACGTTGGCAATGTCTGTGGTTCAGGCGATAATGTCTTTGGGGCTCATCTACTATGCCATAGATTGGCCAGGGAAGATCTACGTAGTGACCATTGTGATAGGAATGGGTTATGGCGCTCATTGGGCGATTGCTCCTGCTTCAGTCTCTGACATTTTTGGCCTGAAGAGCTTCGGTTCTCTTTACAATTTCCAGATTACAGCTTTGCCTATTGGGTCATTTGTGTTCTCAGGTGTGATCGCTAGTAACATCTATGACTACTACGCCAGAAAGCAAGCCGGACCCACCACAGAGACTGAGTCGCTCGTCTGCACGGGCTCGGTGTGTTATTCAGTCACGTGCAGTCTCATGTCCATGTTGTGTCTAATGGCTATGGTTTTGAGTTTGAGTGTGGTTTATAGGACGAGGAAGTTTTACTTGAGGCTTCATCACCGAGTCTCAAAGACTTGAAGATAGTGTAATTGTGTAAGCAATTTTCATTTGGTCTTTGGAAGATATATGTAAGCAATTTTGAATTCCATACTCAAAATCTTTAATTGGTGTTCACAAGTATTTAAATGTAACATTAAAAAAATAATTGCCCTAAAAGAGTTAGATAACTTACATTACATAAACATAATTTTAATAGATATAAAAAAAATTCTTGAAAGAAAAATTAAAAAACCAACTATATTTGATTAATTTCTACAAATACCAACTATAGATTTTGAGTATTGAAATGGAACACTGAAATAGGGGAAATGTTTTACCATAAAATGTCATTTATATGCATGTACGAAATTCTTGTCAAATACGTATCACTTTATGGTTTTTGAACTTATGAAATTTGGATGCTTCAGTTTGATTGTGGGGAGAAACCTAGGTATCGTTCTTGTTCTATTCTCTTCTCCTTCGTTTTGAGATTTTGTGTATGGACATAATATGAAATTGGGAACTGATGAGTGCTTTGACTGAATTAAAAACATAACTGGAAAATATAAAATTAATATTTTTTACCTTAAGAGTCGTATTTGTTTACTAATCTTTACTACATGTTCATCATCTTAAAGGTGTTGAGAGTGTTTTTATCTTTACTTAAACGTTAATTCAAAACGAAGATAAGAGAAGCTAAGAAAATTTAATTCTTCGTCTAAATCACTCACAAGGTATAGAACCTTGCGGTGCTTTTATTTGAATTTTTTTTCCTAGTCCTTGTCTTATCTTTTCTAGAGTTTCTGTCATTAATCAAATTTGCTTTGACAAATGGGTTCTCAACTTTTAGGATTTTATAATCCCTAAATTATAAAAAATTTATGGACTTCTTTTTGGCTATCAATTGGTTTGGTGTGTAGTGTTGTATAAGAAAGAGATAAGTGATTTTGCTTTGATTTATGTTAAAACCATTTTTCTGAGATTAGTGAATGGTAAAGTTTGTTTGATTGATGGTGTTAATGGTTTGTGTTTTCAATAGATTATATCAGCATCTTTGTGTTTGCAAATGTTTGTTAAGTTTCATCTTAATCCAGTGGTCTCTACGATCTCTAGCAACAAGCCTGTTCTAGATTCCTGAATCTGTTTTCTAAAGTTTACCATGTTGTTTATTTTCGTAAGAGTTTTGGCTTTGTTTTCCAACGGATTTACGCGGGAAAACTCAATTCGGATTTAAGTTTGTTACAAACTTTCGGCCGCAAAATGTCTATTCATTATTGCCGTTTTCCTAAATTTGGCATGAGTTGTTTGTTTAGGAGTAGATATTTCTTATAACAATTTTGATGGATTCCTTACCTAAGACTTCAAGATTTGATCTTAAGGGAGTCAATATCTTTGGTTCTTAAATTTCAAAATTAATATTATCGAACTTTGATGCAAAGAACATCTATCTAGATACCTATTTCCACCATTTATGTTTTCATAGATATTGGAATTATTTTTATCTCTATGGATAACTTGGGGCAAAAGTTTTCTCACTTTCTGCTTTCAGCAATGTTCAATTTTGGGTTGTTTTATTTTCTGATCAATCTCTTTCTTTTGCATGATCTAAACTAAGAGACATAAAAGGACCTTTTGACGAAGAAATGATGCACATGGACGAATCAAGAAAGGAAATCATTCGAGAAGAAGCTAAACGAGCGAAAGCCATCGCAGTGGAAAAATATAAAGCGGGTGATTTTGCTGGAGCCAAAGAGTTTGCTCTCAAGGCAAAACAAATTAATCCTGCACTTGGTGGTCTTCGCCGTCTCAATGCACTTCTTGACGTGTGCATGGGTTTCCAGAAGCAAGTCAATGGTGAAGTTGATTGGTATGATGTTTTAGCGGTCGAGCGAACCGCAGATTTTATAACAATCTTTAATCGTTATAGCACATTAGCTATTGACATTTCCCTTGACCGTGACGAATCTGTTGGTAGTGGTGTTAAAGAGGCACTGAAGATACTCACTGATGCCTCGAAATATTTTCTCGAGAGACGCGAACTTTTACCTTCACGGAGAGTTTCTGGTCCAATAAACCAACTAAGCAGGATTAGTTGTGAAGGAAGCAAACAAAAGGAACCTCCACCAACAAATCTACTTCATGTTTCTAAGTTAACAAGAATGAGCGAAGACGCAGAGATTAGACACGATATTTCTCCAAATAGGCTTCGAAGTGCATTGGCTCGAAAGGCTACGAGTGTGATCAAACTGAGTCTTGAAACGTTTGTTTGTTCTTCTCCGCACAATAATGTTGGTGCTGCTGAGGAAACTGATAATAAGGTCATGGAGGAGTGATAGATACAGCAACATCTTCAAGAAAGAGGCGCTTAAAGCAAACGGCTACTTGCTGGTTTTGGACCGTTTGGTGTTTAATTTAAAATTGGTTTTGGTTTTATTTTAAATTTGGATTTTTTTTGTTTTTACATTTGCATTTTTTATTTGGATTTTCCTCCATTAGCTTTGTTGCTTTGTCATTCATTTTTGAGTTTTAATAAAAGAGAGTTTATCTCTTTCCTTGTTCTTAGAGTTCTATTGAATACTCCCAAACGTACAAGAAGCAGGTCCCTATCGTTTCCTTTGAAACAAACATATTGAGCTGAATTCCAGGTTTAACGATGTGCCTAAAGTGGTGGTTTATGATTGTTCCAGATGCTGATTTGTACAGTTTCTCGTACTTGCCATCAAACTATACACGGACAGAAATGAACATTTAAGAATAACTGAGAAGAAAAAAAAAATCCAGCACAATAATTGTTTTGTTTTTTTGACAAAATTTAAAATATCATATTTACAAAAAAAAAAAAAAAAAAAAAAAAGGTTTTCAAGATTCTCAATATCCAGTAGGGTTCGTTTAGAGTAGAAATTCTTTGGTTACCTTTTAGAGATTAAGAAGAAAAAAAGTCTTTGTTCAAACTATATTTTTCTTGAAACAAAGAAATAAATTAATGAAAACGCCATTTAGAAAAGATTCATTTCTACAAACAGCGATTTTGTATATGGAAATCAAATGAAATCAGAAACGAATATTTTGACTGAGGGAATACAGAGAATATAAAATTTGTGAATATACAAAGGAATGGAATATTTACCATAAATAGTTTTATGCATGTTCTATTAATCCTCACTACCACATGTACTTATCATCCTATAAATTTTATCTCTTGAAGTTTTCACTTTAACGTTAAAGAAGAAAAAGATAAAATTGTTCTTTCTCATATTAATCACCCACAAGTCTGAAACTGCTTCTTCACTCTCAAGGCAAAGGTATGGTTTACAGAAACCACCTTTGATATATGGCTCGTGTTATTTACTTTGATTTTATTATTTAGGAGGCTTCTTTTCTGTATTTCGTTGGGATATATATCAGATTTTAGAGTACTTTTTTTTGGTCTCTAGCCTGTGCCTCGGGCATAAGAAATTAAATCATACTAAAGCGTTTGATGAAAAGTTTTCCCACTTTCTACTTTCTGATTATCAATCTTTTTCTTTTGCAGGATCAAAACTAAGAGACCAAAAGATATTGTGTACTATTTTAACAGCGATCGAAAACGACCCTAAGCTTGAGAAGAATCTCGGAGGTGTTTCATGATCACTTGGGTACTAACTTCTCATCATCATCATCATTAAGATCATCAGATCGTCTCAGCATGTGGGCACTATTCCGCGCTTTAGCATGAAGTGTGAATATCCAATATATGCAAAGATCACAGCGTTATGTGTGTTCCATGTTGGAAGTTTTCAAGCTTTTGAGTATCCGGCTCCATTGATGACTAGTGTTGTTTCATGGACTTCATGCTAATTCATTGTTCACAGGAGTAACACGAGCCATCGATGGAGCTAGACACACTTCAAAAGCTTCAAATGGCTTGCAACAATGAACACAAATAATCATGTGGTCTTTAATTTGCATCTATTATTTATACATTATGCTACAAGAACGGCATAATGACCATAAGCTGCGACCATCTGAGGATGATAATGATGATGAATTAGTACCCAAGAAATAAGGAAACAACACCTCCGAGGCTCTCTTCTCAGAAGAATAATTTTTATATTTGCCAGTTATGTTTTTCCTTCAGTCAAAATACAAAAGCTCAGTTTGAAAATAATAATAATAACAAAATATCAGTTTGTAGAACCGATTCATTTTAACTAGGCGTTTCTATATTTCTCTTTCTTTCATGTAAACGATACATTGAACATTAATTGTCTCTCTTTTTTTCTCTTTCTTAGCCTCGTTTATATCAAATCAATAGCTGGTGAATAATAAAAGAGAAGAAAGCTGTAAACAAGGTTCTAGTGTTAAAACCTTTTTGAAAAAAAAAAGGTTCTAGGGTTTCAACAGAACCTAAAAGGAAGAAAATCCTTTATCAAGACCTAGAAGGAAGCAAAGACCTACGAGACTTAGGAAACAAGATAAAGTCTACTAAAATGAAAGTGTAAGTCAAAATAAAAATAAAAATTAAGAAATAAATTTTGTGAATTGTACTTGGTTTGTTTTCGTTATCTGAAACCCTATTTCCTGGTGAGCAAGAAACTGTCGAGTCTTCTTAGCAGGATATGTAACAGTTTTAAACTGGAGTTACGACATGATTGCTCTCTATTTAATAAGTCTTTACATCTCTCAGAACAAAATAGAGGAACAATATCTTATAAGCTCCACTTCTCATTGCAAATCACATAAAAACTTTGACATAAATGATGATAAGAATTTCAAAATGATATAACATATGATCAAACTCTCATTCCAATCATATAGCCCTGCTTCGAGATACATTCATATTTAGCCCTGATTAGTGACTCCTCTAGTGACTACCGAGTAGATTATATTCATACCGACGACTCTTCTGGTGACAACTCTTTAGTTATATCATAGCTCGGAAACTGACTCAGTCTCGTGATTTGTTGCTGCTTAGCATAATTCTATCGATTAAAAAGGATTATCCATGGAGCAAGTACTCAATTGCTCCAAAGGGCTTGCGATAATGAGCACACATAACATAACCATTTGATCTTTGCATCTATTTGGATATTCATCCTGCATTGATCAAAAAAGATGAATAAAATGTGGTGGTTATGAGTGTTTCGAGTCTTCCAGATGTCTAAGACTTCGACAAGGATCAGACTCAAGCTTTGTTGAGAGAAAACCAAGTTTGGGCTACTTATGATGATTATGGAATGCCACAGTGGTATGCACTGGTCCATAAGTTTGTCTCTCAAGAACCGTTCAAGATGTGCATTTGTTGGCTTAATGGCAAGAAAAATGGATATGTGGGTTCAATGAAGAAGTGGATTGATTTAGGGTATTACAAGACGAGTGGATGCTTCTCAATTAGGAAACATAGCAACAATGATTCTCTCAACTCATTCTCACATAGTGCCTTGTGAACAATATGTGAGAAAGGATTGATGCACATATAAGCGACAAAAGGCAATATTTTGGCTCTTTATGCAAATTGGTCACATGATATTTTAACTCCCCAAGAAGTTGTGGACAAGTATGAAGTGCCTCAAGATTTCAATGAAAAAGAATGTTTGACGATTGTGACTTAAAAATAAAGTTGTAAGTTGTAAATCCCATGAGTTTAACAAGCGGCACAACCGTCACAGCTCACTCTTCCTCAAAATCTTGAAGCACTTCTACCATTTCATACTTGTTCATTTCTTCTAAAGAAGTTGAAATATTCCAAGATAGTGACCAGTTTGCATAAAGAGCCAAAATATTGCATTTTTTAGGATATATGTGCATTATCCTTTGTTACCTATTGTCCACATCAACTCTATGTGAGAACGAGTTGAGAGAGTCGTTGCTTATATGTTTCCCAATTGAGAAGCATCCACTCATCCTGTAATACCCTGAATCAATCTACTTCTTCAATAAACCCACATATCCATTTTTCTCACCACTAAGCCAATATATACTCAACTTGAAAGGTTCTTGAGAGACAACCTTATGGACCAATGCATACCACCGTCGCCATCAAAATCTAAGGACATACCCAAGGAAAGAACTATTCAGGTTCTCACATCAAGTTGCTTTTCAGTTGCTTATAGGTAAAGGAGGTGAAAATGATCCAGAAGGTCATCCATTTCCATTTTGCTCTTCCTTTTGCTCTTTCTTTCCGCTATTGATCATCCTTTTCCATCTTATCTTCGTCAAAATAGTGCCACAAGATCTTTCAAAATAGACAAATTGATTGGAAAATTAAAATTCCTAAAATTGCAACAATATAAGTTCTAATTTTGTAACAATGCTGAAACAATTTCTCCAAATATTTTTTTTTGTATAAATGTTACATTTAGTCATCAAAAAAACCATGTTTACATTATACGCAACCTTGTTCTTTGAGAGTAGACCATAACTATTTTAGAAGATAGATAATGGTTGAACAAAAATAGAAAAATAAAACCCACAACTAGATTTTTTATTTTTTTTTGTTAATTCCCACCACTAGATTTTGTACGACGAATATTTTAACATAGACACTACCTAATACTTAAAGCAACTAATATAGAACAGGTAATGAAATTCAACAATACCAAAAAGATGATTGAGGAACGGAGATTGACGGTGCTTAACAGAGTCGAGAGCTTTGATGATCTCTCCTTTATAACTCAAACATCTCCTCGTAGTGCGAGGGTTTAATGACGATTAGAGTCGCATGAGAAAATTGTTATCTCTTTTCATTGGCAACACTCAAAATCAAAAGCCGAACGAATACTAGTCTTGTGTTACACTCTCAGACCCAAACAAAAGAAGAAGAGAGAAGAGAGGAATTTTGATGTTTGTGATCTTATGAAGAGAAGGAGAAGACAATGACTTGACTTACATAGCCCAAGCTCAACGTATATATATTCATGAGGTGATCTCACCTTAACGAAAATTTATGAGATTTTGATTCTCACAACAATGTCAAAAACGTTTTCTGACCTTAATTGTCATAACTGATTTTTTGTTGTTGTTACAAAACTCTATCATTAAGGTAGATATTTTTTATTGGTTGTAAGCCCATTTCCCAACTCTCAAATCTCAAACCCAACCCATGTATGTTTGGATTTCTCCTCTTACTTACTGTATATTATATACCAAGGCAGCTATTTTGGACCTTCATTTCTCATTCAAATGATAACTTCATTTTTGACATTCCAATGCACCACCACGGTCCGCGTAGTGCTTGCAACAATGATTCTATTGTGCCGAAAAACCGGTCATTCCGATGAACGTCTTCACCGGAAAAGTGGCCACAACCACTTCATCAAAAACAAGTTCCAACACCCGCGCAAAGCTTCCTGCATGAGTTGTTTGTTTAGGAGTAGTACTCTTTTAACAAGTTTTATGGATTCCTTATCTAAGACTTCGAGATCTGATCTTAAGGGGAAACGATATCTTTGGTTTTTGAATTTCAAGATTGATATTTATCGAACTTTGTGCAAAAACCATCTATCTCTTTCCACCATTTATGTTTTCGAACCAATGCACTTCAAAGCCTATTTGGGAAAATCTCAAGTCTATAGATGTGATAAGACTTGAGATTTCGCCAAATAGGCTTTGAAGTGCATTGGTTCGAAAGGCTACGAGTATAATCAAACTGAGTATTGAAAGGTGTGTTTCCTCTTCTCCACACAAGAGTTTTGGTGCTACTGAGGAGTGATGAAACTGATAATGTGGTTATGGAGGAGTAATGCAGTAATATCTTGAAGAAGGAGGCGCCAAAATAAAACGGCTACTCTTGTTTAACTCCAAACTGTTCACTTTTTGGAACAATCCAACTCCAAACTGGTCACTTTTTATTTAAATTTAATATTTTGTTTGACAAAATTTACTAACATATTTATTAATGATCTCTCTTTTATTTTGCAGTTAAACATCAAAATGTGAGATTCTCTCTTGAGTGTCTACCTCCTCATGTTAACAAATCAAATAATTAGAGAAATAACCAAAATTTAACTTTTAGAGGGACTACAGGATTTGTACTTTGTACATTCATATATTATTGTTATATATCGTTTCATACATTAATTTGAACCAATGTAAATTAAGTAAAATTCAATTTAACATCATGAGCAAATTCTTATTAAAATTCTCTTAAAATTTTGAGCAAATTATGCTTTCACATTTAACATTTGAAAACATCATTTTTAACAAGATATTCAAAACTAAGTTTTGTACAGCAAAATTTTAACTTTCAATTTTATAGAGAAAAAGGTATTTTTTTTTTTGTTTCATTTTTATAAGACTATTATTTGGTATATAATATACACTTTAAGTAAAAACAAATCTCTTTCTTTTTTCTTCTTATAATACCAACCACAAGTCTGTCAGTCACACACATACAGTTAATAACATTAAATATTCTTAACAAACTACTAAATAGGTTGAGATTCATATATGTAAAGAGATCACTTCTTAATCTTATCCTACCATATCTTATATACGCTTAATTTTCCTTTATATATGCAAACCTCCACATAAAAATATCTCAAACCCAAACACTTCAAACAAAAAAAAAATGGAGAACAACAACAACAACCACCAACAGCCACCGAAAGATAACGAGCAACTAAAGAGTTTCTGGTCAAAGGGGATGGAAGGTGACTTGAATGTCAAGAATCACGAGTTCCCCATCTCTCGTATCAAGAGGATAATGAAGTTTGATCCGGATGTGAGTATGATCGCTGCTGAGGCTCCAAATCTCTTATCTAAGGCTTGTGAAATGTTTGTCATGGACCTCACGATGCGTTCATGGCTCCATGCTCAAGAGAGCAACCGACTCACGATACGGAAATCTGATGTTGATGCCGTAGTGTCTCAAACCGTCATCTTTGATTTCTTGCGTGATGATGTCCCTAAGGACGAGGGAGAGCCCGTTGTCGCCGCTGCTGATCCTGTGGACGATGTTGCTGATCATGTGGCTGTGCCAGATCTTAACAATGAAGAACTGCCGCCGGGAACGGTGATAGGAACTCCGGTTTGTTACGGTTTAGGAATACACGCGCCACACCCGCAGATGCCTGGAGCTTGGACCGAGGAGGATGCGACTGGGGCAAATGGAGGAAACGGTGGGAATTAATATTTGGATTGGGTTTTGTAACCGCTGTTGTGAGAACTTGAATTTCTTTTTGAGTTCTGCTTATGTTTTCAATGTTATGTTTTTTAGTTGTTGAATGTATTTCTGTTGTTTTGTCCAAAAAAAAAAAAGAATGTATTTCTGTTGTTGTCTTTCAAATGAATCTAATGGTTTATGAATATTGGCTTTAGATTAATTTATGCATACAAAAACACAAGGATTACGGATAAAAAAGTCCTCAGTTTACCCATGGAAACATAATCTTCTAGTGATTCCTTATGAGAGTAGAAAAGAATCATATATTATAATCTATTTCATAAGAGATAGGGTACTGTAAACAAGGATGTTTATTCGGCTATTTCTTTTTTTTTTAATCACTTTTACTTGTCAAGACTCTTTTGTGTTTGCAGCTTTTTGTTAGATTACATTCTAGAGGCAACAAGATCCAGAGATCTAGCAAAAAAAACTTATTTTGAAACCTGAATCTATTTTAAAAATTTTCCAACTCATTTTTCGTTCTTATTCTTTGTTTTCCAACGGAATTTGGCGCACAAACGATTTATTTGAATTTTGTCTTTCAAGAAATTTTAGCGCGGTTTTAGCGAACTCTTATGAGGAAGTTATTAATTGAATTATTTTTGTTTTTGTTTTTTCTAATTATCATTTCTATATATTTCTCTAACTCTCGAGTAAATAATTCATTTTGTATACTTGTTTTTGTTTTTAATTACATTGTTTAAAACTTATTTACAATTACTTACCTTTAAGAAATAATTGTTATTTCTAAATAAACAAAAAGTAGTGTCGATTTAGTATCTTATATTTAGTTTAAAATAAATCATAAATTCAACTAATACTCATTGTCACTAATCCAATATATATTATAGTATATGAAAACATGAAATAAAATTCTTATATCATATTTTTTTAATTTTTATACTTAAATAAAATCTAAAATTTCATTAAAATTCTTTTGATTTTAAGTTATGCTTAAGTTTATACGATTTATAAAACTAAAATTAGATAAGTTATTTATATATCAGTTTGATATACTTTGTACCTAATTAAACTAAAATTATTTAATTAATTAAGTTAAAACATGTCAAATTTTATATAAGAACGAATTAATGAATAATTTTAAATTCTTAAATACATTAAATTAAATAATTAGTGTAATTAATATGTTGTTATGACATTGTCACTCTCTCTAGTATTGATGTATCGGAAAGATGGAAAAAGTTGGACAACTTTCATATATATGATTCTCATGATTCGATACTTGGTTGGTTCACCAGATCGTGTGTCAAAGACGATTTTTATGGGACTCTTTGGGTTTTAAGATTGTCAAATGTTAACACTAAACCCAAATAGAAGAAATGTCCGAATTGTGGGTTAACCGGTAGTATTGTACGGTCCGGGTTGGATATAAAAACATTGATTAATTGTTTTATAACATGGAATATCATCAACATAATAAAAAGTTATAAAATAATTTATGAAAAATTAAGTATTACTTTATTATATTTCAATTTTACATATTACAAAAACTAAATATTACTTTTATGGGTGGCTACACTAAGATTTACTTCCTTGTATTATTTATCATTTAGAAAAAAAAAATCTTTGCCAAAAAAAAAAAGAAAAAATGTTTAATGTTTGGATTTCTTACCCAAAAAAAGGAAAGAAAAAATATTTAATGTGTGGATTTCTTACCCAAAACGGTGTCAAAATTCAATATTTGTAGCACTATACAACTAGAAAAAATTAAATGTATGAAATCTTTGCAAAAAATTGTTGACTTTCAATTTCGTTTCATTATACGAAAATAACTTCTTAACAACATTTTTTACCTTTCAATTTTATAGGGAATCAGATATCTTTAGCTTTCTCATCTTAATATGGATTAAAAAAAAATCTTTCACCATTTTCTTTTTCATTTTAATAATAATAACCAGTCACACACATAAGTCACAATTATAATTATTCTCACAAAAAAAGCCATAATAATAAAGAAAATATTATATGTGTAAAGATTCACATTTGACTGCTTTAAAGCCATCTACGCTTTTAGGTTTCCTTTAAATATATGCCAGCCAAACCCTCCGATAAAAATCTCACTTCCAACATCCAAATCCCTAGAAATTGTAAATGGCTGAGAACAACAACAACAACGGCGACAACATGAACAACGACAACCACCAGCAACCACCGTCGTACTCGCAGCTGCCGCCGATGGCATCATCCAACCCTCAGTTACGTAATTACTGGATTGAGCAGATGGAAACCGTCTCGGATTTCAAAAACCGTCAGCTTCCATTGGCTCGAATTAAGAAGATCATGAAGGCTGATCCAGATGTGCACATGGTCTCCGCAGAGGCTCCGATCATCTTCGCAAAGGCTTGCGAAATGTTCATCGTTGATCTCACGATGCGGTCGTGGCTCAAAGCCGAGGAGAACAAACGCCACACGCTTCAGAAATCGGATATCTCCAACGCAGTGGCTAGCTCTTTCACCTACGATTTCCTTCTTGATGTTGTCCCTAAGGACGAGTCTATCGCCACCGCTGATCCTGGCTTTGTGGCTATGCCACATCCTGACGGTGGAGGAGTACCGCAATATTATTATCCACCGGGAGTGGTGATGGGAACTCCTATGGTTGGTAGTGGAATGTACGCGCCATCGCAGGCGTGGCCAGCAGCGGCTGGTGACGGGGAGGATGATGCTGAGGATAATGGAGGAAACGGCGGCGGAAATTGAAGTGTAGATTTAGGGTTTGTAACCGCCTATGTGGGAAATTTGAAATTTGGTGGTGTTTATTAGGGTTCTTCAATTCGTCGGATTTGCTTTCATGTAAACAATGTGTGGAAGGCAAATTGTTTTTTTTAGTAGACTTGTAAGCGCTTTTCTGAGAATTTGATTGTCTTTTGGAGTTAGTCTCTTACATAATATCTTGTTCTAAAATCCTCCGCCTAACACCGGTTACTCTCCGTTTAATCGCTAAGTCCATCATATCCGGTTACTCTCCGCTTAATCGTTAAGTCCATTCTATCCATGATTAATGACTAATCCCTTAAAAAATCACTCATTCGATTACTCTCCTTCTAATCCGATTACAAATTAATTATTTTTTTAAAGTAATATTAAGGGCCCCATTTCATGTAAAAGTTTTTTTCTCCAAATATATTGGGCCATTTATTAGATATTTTCAGTCAAATTAATTTTTTTATAAAATATGGCCTTTTTAAAAAATAATTCAGAAAAAATCATGGAATCATGGGCTACTGCCCTTTTGCCCATCCTATTTGGGCCGAGCTTGTTATCATCAACCTCGACCCAATGGGTGAGTCGTAAGGTGTGAGGGTCAAGACTTTTTTTATTTTTGAAGTAAAATTGATATATAAAAAACCCATATTTTATAAAACAACTTATAATTAGCCCAAAATTATAGTTCAAAACCCCATTTTTTGTTTTAAAAATAATAAGCCTGATTTTGTTTTTTAAATAAAGCTTTTTATAGCAAAAACAAATTGGGTAACCTTACATCTCTAATTTTATTTGGGATGGGGCTGATTATCATCACAAGGACTATGCATAAATGTTTTCAATAACTCCATATCAATAAAAAATAATCTGGTTTGATTGCTTTTATCCAGCTAACTAAATTTCACACCAAATGTTGAACTCATCATTGTTTTTTCTAGATTTTGCATGATTCGTTTGTTCAAGTAATCAGGTTCGACTTTCGATTAAAGCCTAAAAATCTCATGAAACAAAGGTTTTAGGCAAAGAACTCTCTATATAAATATATAGGCGCATCATTTCATAAAAAGTTTATTTCCGAAAAGTTGATGGATATCCGCTTTAGGTGACCAGTTCGATCCTAATTTCCTAACTTTTGTAATTTCTTTTTAACAGGTGACGGCAAATTATGTTTGGACCGGCCCTAAAAGTAGTAATTATTTCCTTTAAAAATAATATCTAAGGTTAAGAGAAACATATTCTTTACATAAACAATATCTTTGGATGTTTAAATTTTAAGCTTGATATTTTAACGAACTTTGGCGCGAAAACCATCTATTCAAATATCTCTTTCCACCACTTGTGTTTTCATTGATTTGGAATTGTTATCTGCATTGAGATATCTTTGAATGATGAAACATGTTCCTTTGCTACCTTTAAATTAATGCTTCAGATTAGATCGGTCTCATGCACAAGACAAATTGACATACATATTTGCATCTTTGAAATGCTGACAATATTTGCAATCTCCTAAGAATGATAACACAAAGAAGCAGGCCAAGCATTGGATTTTAAGTACACAACTATAGCTTTTTCACTCGAAGCCAAAGTCACCTTATCTATGCGGAAACTCCACATACTTTCCATTGCGCATTAGAAAATTCTCAGTTTGGTATCTTCCCACTAATTACCACTCCAAGGCACCACTTATAGTTTTCTTCTTTGACTAATCAGATCTTGGGCACAAAACCATTGACGACATTCCTCATATGCTAGCTTTCACATACTTCCCTAAATTGGTTAGTATAAAATCCACCTTATCTAAAGCTATAGTTGACTAATAGCTTTCACCTTATCTAAATTTTATAAGTTTTAAAATTTATAAAATCCAAAAAGTATTGGTTAACAAAAATTTATAATGAATAGAAAGTGAGGTTTTGTATTTTGGGATTTCACATATATTAGTAAATATTGTATAACACAAAACAAAATATTAATAAAAAATAAATTTTATTTTTGAGAAAATAGTTGGGCTGATTTCGTAGCCCACTTAATCAGCCTTTAAATATGGAAACCCTAGCCTAGAAAGTGAACAAGAAAAACGTAAAGATCAAAATGGAAGAGAACAACGGCAACAACAACCACTACCTGCCGCAACCATCGTCTTCCCAACTGCCGCCGCCACCATTGTATTATCAATCAATGCCGTTGCCGTCATATTCACTGCCGCTGCCGTACTCACCGCAGATGCGGAATTATTGGATTGCGCAGATGGGAAACGCAACTGATGTTAAGCATCATGCGTTTCCACTAACCAGGATAAAGAAAATCATGAAGTCCAACCCGGAAGTGAACATGGTCACTGCAGAGGCTCCGGTCCTTATATCGAAGGCCTGTGAGATGCTCATTCTTGATCTCACAATGCGATCGTGGCTTCATACCGTGGAGGGCGGTCGCCAAACTCTCAAGAGATCCGATACGCTCACGAGATCCGATATCTCCGCCGCAACGACTCGTAGTTTCAAATTTACCTTCCTTGGCGACGTTGTCCCAAGAGACCCTTCCGTCGTTACCGATGATCCCGTGCTACATCCGGACGGTGAAGTACTTCCTCCGGGAACGGTGATAGGATATCCGGTGTTTGATTGTAATGGTGTGTACGCGTCACCGCCACAGATGCAGGAGTGGCCGGCGGTGCCTGGTGACGGAGAGGAGGCAGCTGGGGAAATTGGAGGAAGCAGCGGCGGTAATTGAAAAGTGTTGATTGGGTTTTAGGGTTGTAATGCTTTTGTGAGAATTTGTATCTCTATCGAGTCATGTTTGTTGTTGTTGTTGTTATTATGTTTTGCTTTCGTTAATGTCATGTGTTCTGTTGTTGTTGGTGTTATGTGTAGTCTTCCATGTGAAATATCACATAGAAGACTAAACATAACATCAACAACACCAAAACACATGGCATTAACGAAAGCAAATGGAAGACAATGGAATTTTAGTTAACTCTTATTTTCTTCTTTGCTTTAGATTAGTTTATGCCAAAGAATCACCAAAATATTCGCAGTTCATTACGAAAAAACACAATGAACTAGGCATAAATGTCAATTACCATAAAAAACATATACTACTAGCTCCATCTTCTAGTTATCCTTTATGAAAGTAGAAAATCCCCATGGCTCATGGTATTAATTTTGTATACGTTGTGAATATGTAGGCATCATGATCTTAGGATCTAGTAAGAGATCTTTTTGAATCCCGAATCTATGTTCGTAAATTTTCCAGCATTTTGATTTTAAAATGGATTTTCGCGTGAAAGTTATACTCCGGTTTTATTATGCAACGAAATTTTACTTGCAAACCGCTGATATATTATTCCAGTTTTCTCAATTTGGCATGAGTTGTTTCTCACATAGTATATTTCGTTTTCAAGATATGAACATCTAATGTGTAAAAGATCTATTGAAAATATAGTTGTGGAACACCTTGAAAATTGTTGTGGATAACAAGTGTTCGTAAAACAAACATTGTTCGTAACGACCAATTAGGAGCCACATAATAAAACCAAATATTTTCACTTCGTAATCATTAGATAAAAAAAAATCTTTGAATATTTACTTTTTTTTTAAGCAATAAATCTTTCTTCTTATGAAAAGATAGAAAACAATCTAGACAATTTAATTTTTAGAAGCAATAAATCCTTCTGTTTATGAAAAGGGTCCTCACTCTTATATATATACTTGGTTTCATTTTCTTTTTACTTTAAATGGCTACATTAAAGAGTAGCCAGAAAACATAAATAAAAACTCCAAAACACTACTTTCTCGGTTTTATATTATAAGTTGTTTTAGCCAAATTATTTTGATTCTTAACATAAGATGTTTTAGACAAATAATTCAAATTTCTATGCAAGCGTAGAATTTATATACTTTTATGACTATATATATATTATGCAGTAACGAATTTCATTGGCCAAACTCACTTTAATTAACTAAATATTAAATTATGTTTTTAATTTAGAAAAAATATATAAAAAGATAAATTAATTATTTAAACTTTGTGTTTAAACATCATATTTTTTTAAACAATGGGAGTACCATAGTTACCGTTAATTTAGAGAGAAAAAGTTCTTATTTAAAACTTCAAATGTATTCGTTTTATGAGTTTCTAAAAAAACCAACTAAAGATTTTGAGTATGGAGGAAACAACGGCAAAAACTGAAGTGTGGTTTGTAATTTAAGATTTCTAACCGCTTTCGTGAGAATTTGAATTACTTTTCAAGTTATGTTTTTGAATTTAAAGTGTGTAATGTTAGGACCTAAAGACTTGAATTTCCAAATATATTCAAAAAAAAAAATGTTATGATTTTTATTGTGAAAATGGAGAGTGAAGGCAAGTTGTTAGGCATAAAATATGTAGAACAAACAATATGTATTCCTTAAAAAAGGATAAACACTTTGAAGATTTGAAGAAACGAATTTTGGATGCTTCTAGATTTTCAGAATGGATAAAATTCAAAAGAATATGCAACACTCAATTCATATCTCAAAGAGAATGAGGAAAAACTGAGGTATTCTCTATGTTAAGATAAGGAGGCAATAAAGGAGGAAGAGACATAAAATCCTAGAAAAACAATATTGTTCAACAATTGAAATTTTTTCAAACAATCATTCAAGACCTACAGATACAGTATAAATTTATTCTATTGTCAGAAACATGACCATCTAGTAGTATTAGTAGATGAATATGCATATGGCGATCATTGCTTTGATGATCTGAATAAAATCACACTCTTTCTGTTAGTTTCAAATGCTGGAGACTTAAGTTTCTTTACAAATAGATAAATTATCTACTACATCGTTGAATAGAAGTTGAGGAGTAACCAAAACATTTAGTTGAGGAAGTTGTAACGATGATATATCGAAAAAGAGACGCAAATCAGTAGAGTGGCAACAAAAACTGTATGATCTCGTTTGCGGCAATCAGCATTCAGCAACCTTCAAACGCAAAATTTTCTTTGTTTTGTATCCAATATCTCATTACCAAAAGTAACTGCACATTTTGTATATATTAAATTACGATGTTTTTTCCTACAAGAACTGAATTATATAATCAAAAAACGTAATTATTATTACTTGATGTGGTTTGCTTTGCCTGTAGTGGATTTGGGCCATAAATTGTTTACGAGCCCATTTAAAAAGCTGACGTGTTAAACGTATCCGACGTGTCATCAAAGCTCGTTTTGTGATTGGTCGTTGTGACGATCTTTCATCGTTTCCTCCGATTTTAATAAAGAGAAACCAAAAGAATAGAAACAGTGAGATTCAATTTCAATTTTCAGATCATTTGAATCGAAGCTAAAGAATCGCCGCCATGGACGCCATTGATTCCGTCGTTGATCCTCTCAGAGACTTCGCTAAGGATAGTATTCGTCTCGTCAAGCGTTGCCACAAGCCAGATCGCAAAGGTTATTTTTATATATATCTCCGTTTCTTCCTTCGATTTGGATGATCTGTGGTTTCGATTATTCCGATTGGGAAGATAGATCTGTGTATTGGTGAATATGGTTTTGATTTTTCATTTGGTTTCGGTTTTGTAGAATTCACGAAAGTTGCAGTTCGTACCGCGATTGGGTTTGTGGTAATGGGATTCGTTGGCTTCTTTGTGAAGCTAATCTTCATTCCGATCAACAACATCATCGTCGGTGCCACTTAGGTAAAATTCCTCGATTTGAATTTTAGCTCCTTATGTGAATGATGATGATGATGATTTGTGCATTGATGGAATTCTTCATAATGGTTCGTGTAGATGACATTGTATGAGAAAATTAATGTAGACGTAGGATCAGTTCTTGTGTTTGATTGTTGTAAGGACCCATTTTATGTTTAGTTGCTACTATGTGGATCTTGTATTTAGTTTCTATCGTGGTGTTCTTATTTCGTTCGTGAAAAGAAAATCGTGTGGAAGCTTTTATGTTAGTTATATAAATTCAACATTGAGTCAATGAGAAATTTCTATATAGGTAGAAAATGTAGTTGTTTGGTTGCAGACTAATGCATATATGAGTCTAGAATCTGATAGTGTAAGAGATTTGTGATTTAGCATAAGGCTGAGGAAGATATGTGCTTTCTTCTACTACATGATGTGAAAATTCTTGTTTGCTTTAAGTTTTGGAACTATTCTTCTAAGCTCTTTTTATTGGTGTGTTTGCAGAAAGCAAAGGATACACAAGTCAGTTCTATGTTTTGAGAAAGGAAGATTTAGAGGTTATCGTGTTTTAAGTGAAAGGCACAAGTCAGTTCTGTGTTTTGTGTAATCGGATCCCATTTGTTTCAATGTTTTTTTGGTTCTTCTTTTTTGTTCACAACTGAAAAATCGACGTGTTTTGAATGTAGAGCAAACTAATTTAAAAAGCTGTGGATTTCGTAGTCCAGCTTGGTCTGTTCTCACTTTTGCATCCAAAGCTCGACCTATAGTCTCCCCAAGTTGGGTAATAAATATGGGCCAATTGATTATTATCGTGGGCAGCTAGAATCTTAGATGTCTAAGAGCATCTCCAATGCGAGGTTGTCTCCTCAAATTTGTTGGGTTCTCTTGAATAACTATGATAAAAAACAAATCTAAGTTTCCCAATTACATAGAGAGGCACAATTCTCCTACATTGTCAGATTCTAGATTCATATGTCGGAACCAGAACACTACTGTATCTTTTGTGTGTGTGTGTAATAACACTACAGTATCTATTTACCAATTTCTCATTAAATTGAAGTGCTTACTCAGATCTTGAATTAATATCACTAATATAAAATCTCCCACACGATATCAGAACACCATGATAGAAACGAAAATGTAATTTTCTGCTATGTATGAAAAATACATAAACCACAAAGTAGCAATTCAAGGAATTACAAAGACCACCAAATACTTTGACTTTAGACAGCTATATAATAGCTAGAAAACACTTTCCAGATGATATAATTTAAAACCAGAATCATCTTTTCTTTAATTTTCCCGACTAAGATTAGGCATGATCCAAATAGCTGCCCAAAGACAACTATTGAAAATAATACATTAAAAGGCACATTTTTCTCCAAAAATTACAAGAAACAACTATTAGAATCATTTTGTTTGTTTCGTTGCAGAACTTGTAAACTCATCGTATTTTTGTTTTTTCTTTGTTTCTTCAACATCTTTTAAAACTTTTAAACTTTGGTGGTATCGTTCTTAGTTCTTGAATCTATCCACTAAATCATGTTTAGTATCGTATATCATCTTAAGAAAACTTTGGGAACATTTATTTTGTTAAAGAACTAAGAACGATCACCAACAAAAGAACTTTGGGAATATTAGTGGTATAATAGCTTCAGGTTAAGCTTTTTAAATGACTTTTTCTTTCAAAAAGTCCTATTTTATATACATACATTTTCATTTAAAATAGAGTTTGTATAATTATAAATGAAAAAAGAAAATAATATTGCCTAGGGTCTCAAAATGTGAGTCGCGGCCGTAGTGAGCTATTGGCATAAGGTATGCAACTATGCATATGATCATAGACTCTCAAGTGTCAACATATACATTGCGTGTGTTTGGAGCCCAAACTAACAAACATATTTTGGTACAAAATAAAATAACACACAACGAAACACATGAACGGTTTGCCTAAAGGAGGCCAAGCATTTTCCCTAACATGCCTTCTTCTTTTTCTTTGATATTATTTCTCTTTTAAAAAATTGTCTTTATTGGTAAATCTTGAACATGCAGCAATTCTCTCTTCAATTAATTTTATTGACTCCTTTTGGTGAAACTCCCTAAATTCATGATGAAGCATGTGGCAACTTAACTTTGGAATCTCATCATGTCATCATATAATTTCTCAATTGCTCCAACATCTTCTCTCTTTAAGTTCTTTTGTTTGGAACTTTTTCGTTTGTTTTCGAGACTTTTTAGCCGGTCCATGAAATGGACTCCACATAGAGAAGCCTCTAGTTTATAGCATCTCATAAAGTTAAACTAAAAAATCAAAGATGCAATAATTAATTGCTACAAGAAAACTGTATGACGAAGTTTTGGCTATTGTGGCCATTTTTATACAAACCTACATGAAGTAGTACTAGAAAGCATGTCTAAGGGGTTTAGATAAGCTGGTTGGCTTAGAATTGATTATTAATGTTAGAAGAAGTCTTATATTTTCGCTGTATAATAACCAAAAAATAAAAATGATTACCAATAAATCATCGGCAAATATCATGAAATGTATATATTAAAAGATCATAGTCATTGTTGTTTCGTGCGATGTTGGACATTGCTCACATGTGACTCGTCTTGCATTTCTTAACGGTGTTTAATGGAAGTGATCAAAAGAACTCCTCTACCATTTTGACCTCTTCACTATAATCTCTATCCCTCTACTTATGAGTATATAATTATATATATGACTCGAATTATTGCACTTTGGAAACAATGTTTTAGAGGCTTATCAAATCGGTAGTTTGGTCTCCAAGTTAGCGAATTGAGATTAAACGTATCAAGAACCCAAGTCAAAATTACAAATAGACCTAAACTAATATGTAATGCAAGATGCGATTCATTCACTAATAGTTAGTTTTAGTTTTGAGTTGAAAAACCTCATAAACTGTATCAAAATAATTTAGAGTAGATTAATTTGAAACCATGAATATGCATCTAATTTGATTGGTAACCACTTCTTGCATTGTGGTTAAATTGTTTATGCCATATTAGAGAATAATTATGATTGTTTAATTTGCGTTTACGTTTCTGTGTTACACTAAAACATGAAAAGAAAAAGACACAAATTGCGGCCAAAAATAATAACTATATATGTATCAGACTGTTTCAAATACGTAAGACATTTTTAATAACATTATTGTGGGTGCTAACATACCAAACTCCTGAAAAGATTTTTCAATATTTTAAAAAATTATGTGTCAATTCAGAACTTAAGTTTGCTTGTGTACATGGCGAATGACTTCAAATAGCGTCATGATTAGAATAACTATATTTAATATCTAAAATACCTATACTTTCAAAACTTGGGAGTTAAAATAACACATGTTGGTCTGTGACAGACGTACAAATACAAAGCATCGCCATGACATAATTGTTATGTTATGATCGTCACGTTTTGGTTGAACTGTGTTTCATTTTAAATTATTACATTCCTTTCTACTTTTATTATCAATGTTAGTTTAATTTGTAATGTTCGTGTATCTACGTAATGCTTAGATGTATATATCGACAGATAGAAACTCATATTGACGCTTGGTGGTCACCCGGAGACAGGAGAAATCTGTGCTGAATTAATTATGTATCCCCCTTAACTGTGTATAAATGAAATTATGCAAACGACAATCACAATTTATCGTAGTTAATTCAAGTTACGTGTTGTTTCTAATCAGAAATATTTAAATTTTTGGTTCCATGCACACAAATATGAACCAATCTTTCGTAATACCAAAAGATCTAACACTTGTAAGGAGCTTTGAAAATATTCGTATATTATATAGTTTGGGTAGTAGGAAAAAAATTGATTACTCTTAATGCAAAGTAGTATTAGCCATCGGATGTGATTAGGAATAGTGTACATATACAAAACAAATATATATACTAGGTGTACACTCTTTTTTTTTTTTTCTCTTTTAAAAAAAATGTAAAATTTATTCGAAAAACGTGTGTATATCAAATACAACTTTAGTTTAAATTTTGAGACTAAACAATGCTAACTATTTAAGAAGAAAAAAGATCTCTCTTATATCGTAGCAAACTATATCGACATACATTTCTCGTATCTTCTATTCCCTTGTTCTTGTATAGATGATATTCTGTTTCGAACCTCCTTGTCCATCCTTTTGAATAAGTAGTTTGATTGAAGTGGTGTTTCACCATGTCGTATGCCGTTTCTTTCTTTCCATATCAAATAAACTAGAAGCTGGAAAGCATATCTCAGCAAGAACAATCGACCATTTCCCATTGTAGGTAATTGTTTGCTTAGTAATGATTTACATTAGGATTAGAGATGGTCAAAACAAAAAAAATTTGGTCCTCACAAATTTCCCTCTTCCTAATTGGTTTTGAATTTGAATAGTATAATTTCAAGGTTGACGTAACGAACTCTTGAATCTTTATTTCCAATGCGAGGATGTCATGGAAAATATGTTCACTAGGCAAATTGAGAAGTAATACACATAGTCGGATAGATCCATGTGTACTGCATAGTTCTCAAGTAAATTTGATTACAATATAAATAAGTGTTTAGCCATTTTAAAAACATTAATGCGTATTGTTGATACTCAGCGAACTAAACCGAAGTAGATCCCACATTAAATTATATATGTTCATAGCAATTCTTGCAAGCAAACCTTTTTTATGTATAACTAAATGATTCTGCTAAACAAAAAAAAAAAAAAGAGTTTGAACAAAAGATGATGATGGCATGCAAATGGTACAGTTGTGGGAACAAAATGCGACACTCATTATCAACCAAACTCGTCGACCCCCCAAAAGAAATTAAAACATTCATACTTATTTATAATTTAATGTTTTTTAAAAAATAATTCATTTTAGTTTTGGGGTTGTCTGGTTTCATGGTGGTGGTGAAAAGGATGAGTCTTCCACCAACTCCAATCTTCATCCTTCAAAATCTTATCCACATGCAATCCAAAAACCTGCTCAATTCCTTCTATTTTCATATCAATCAATTTAATAAATATCTTCCTTTTTTCTTTCTCAAATAAATATCTTTTTTTTATTACTATTATTGATGTTTAGAACACGAAAATATTGTAATATTTTGTTGCTTATCAATGGTCCTACAAAAACAAAATAAAGTATCTTACTTAGCTGATTGGTAACTTGTATTGCAAAACTCTTTTTCCCCTGCTTGTCTCTCAACTTGGACTATGCGTGTTCTTATTGGGGATGCATGCTTGGTGTATCTAAGATAAGGATGATGTTCCATTTAATACACACCAACCAAAATAAATATCTAAATTGTGTCACTTATCGATATTAGTAACATGTTGATTCCGGACTAAGATATACTTAAGTATCTAACAAGTGTATTAGGAATCTTATTATAAAAATAAAAAAGTGTATCGATTCCTCTTATTTGATAGTCAAATGAAGTTATGAATATGCTATATTTAGCATTATAAACATGAGGTTTGTGTCCTAATCCATCGACTATTTGCATCCTTAACTCTGACTAATATATATAGATCCAACAAAAAAGAAAAGTTTGACTAATCTATTCACTATTTATAAGAAGTAGATATTATTATATTTCCAGATGCTTATCTGAAGAGATAACCTTATAAGTGAAAGGTGTATATTGTTTTCTTGGTCTACACCAATATGTAATGATTAGGGTGCCCTTTTCTACAAGTTCACTCCAAAAGAATACACAAAATAAATAACAAATGAAAACGTGTTTAGTAACTTTGCTTACAATTAAACGATGGCCAACCAAATGTGTTCGTATGTGACGGCCACATGATTTGTTCTTTTTTTTTTGTCTTCCGTACTAATGTGTCCCTCTTCATATTTGCTTAGTGATATTTCTTTCCAAAGCCATGTCGTGGGATGCAATATTTTGGCCAAAGTCAATCACATACATATAACACTCCACCTTTTAACATTAAACCGTTATTAGAGAAAATGGTCGCATCCACACTGATCACAGGTTAGGTTCTTATTGGCTTTGCGATTTGATAGTGTGATAAGATGAACTTAATCGTGGTTGTACAATGGAATCATATATTACGAAACGATACTGTTTATTAGCATGTGATTAATTCTACTTTCTTTTTTTTTTGTAAATTCTTCAAAATGCATCTAGTAACTAACGAGCAATAATGGTCTTAATTTATGTAATCTTCTTATATCCTTTTTAAGAAAACACTACTAATATATTTGACACTTTTACAAGAGTTATTTGGATTTTTTTTGTTTTTTGTTTTTTTGTTTTGTTATAGTAGTTGCTAGTTCGACGATAAGTTAAAACGATTAACGAATGGAGATTTTAAACACTACAATTTTCTGGTTTTAAATTGTGGAAAATTATGAATTAACGATCATTTGCTAGACTTATAGCCACAGCCTATATAACTATGAAACGAACAAAACTGGTTGATCAAAAAAAAAAAACGAACAAAATTGATCCTTGAAACCTATTATTACCATTAAAACATATATTTTATCGATATGACTTACATCTCATTTTAGAAGATGTCTACAAATATTATATTATCTATCGATATAAATACAATTTATTAGATTATATTTTGTATTCATCAATAAATATCTAATTTTAAGAAGTCAAGAAAAATATCTACTAAAAATAAATATCCAAAAGCATAATTTCTTTACATGAAAATGAGTTGTCTTTTAAAAGTTAGTAAGCAAATATTATTATTTTTTAAAAACAAATATGAGTCATTTTTAGAAGAAAAATCCCATTAAAATTCATATTCATTTATTTATAATCATATAGGTTTTTTTTATCTATTTCTTAAAATATTTTTAATAGGTAATATCTAAACTTTATAGTAAAGTTATCATATAGTTTGGAAATTAAAGACAAGTGGATTTTCTTACAAACCTCTTGTAATAGTTTTCTTTATGTTAATTAATCAAATTTAACATTTCAACAAAAAATAAAGATAAGTATATAACTAGTTTAATATTTAATAAACTTTTACTATTTGATGTAAAAAAAAACTTTAACTATTTATCTTTTACCCTGTTGTTATTATTTAATTATTCTCTATTTTCTTCATGAATATGTTCTATTCTATTAATTGTTAGTCAATGTATTACAATTGATCCCAATCACCTTGATTACTGGCTATAATATCTCAATTGTAAATTATGGTAAAACAAATTTCATGGTGGTTAAAGTAACCGACGGTAAAATGAAAAAAAAATAAATGAAGATCGGAATGACGCTACTGCCCTTTTAAGGCTTTGACCCTAATTTTCCGATAGTGTAAAAAAAAAAAAAAGAAGGAGAAAGAAAGAGCCACGAGGCCTTTGAATCCATTAAAGCAGTTTCTTAAATCACGAGTGTATGTGTGTCTATAAATGTACATACCATCTCCTTTCTCCAGATTTTCTCTCCACTCTCTCAATCTCTTAACTTAAACAAAACCAACAATTATCAATCTTCAATGACGCATCTCAACAAAAAACAGAGGTTAGAGAATAACCATAACAATACTGTGAACAACCATTTCGAAGACTTACATGACGATCTCATCATCTCTATCCTCCGCAAACTCGCTACCTCCGCTTCTTCTCCTTCCGATTTCCTCACCGTTCTCTCCACGTAAGTCTCCGCTCCGGCGAATGCATCTTCTCGTTTTTCAGCAAACTATTTTCTTTTTCTTGACGGAGTCTTTTTGTCGTTACAGATGCAAGAGATTGAATCGGTTAGGATTACATCCTCTGGTTTTATCTAAAGCCGGTACTCAAACCCTAGCCGTCACGGCGGAGAAATGGTCAGATTCTTCTCATAAATTCCTCAAACTCTGTGTTAATGCCGGAAACATCGACGCTTCGTACTCTCTCGGAATGGTTCGTTCGCAATCTTCAAATTCTCCGTTTCGATTTTTCGTGAGTTTCTTCTGAAATCTGATTTTGGTTTTTGTTCTTCTTCAGATCCGATTTTACTGTCTACAAAATCCAGTGAGCGGCGCGTCATTAATGGCTAAAGCGGCGATTAAATCACACGCGCCGGCGCTTTATTCGTTATCGGTGATTCAGTTTAACGGAAGCGGCGGTTCAAAAACCGATAAGAATCTACGCGCCGGCGTTGCTCTTTGTGCACGCTCTGCTTATTTAGGCCACGTCGATGCGTTACGAGAGCTTGGTCACTGTCTTCAAGACGGTTACGGTGTTCCTCGTGACGTCTCCGAAGGTCGTCGTCTTTTGATTCAAGCTAACGCGCGTGAGCTCGCGTGTTCTCTACGCTCTTACCTCTCTCTGAAATCTGGGGACGAGAACGAGACCTTAACTGATTTAAGCGTGGTTCCGGTTCAGGAGATTCATCCGGTTAACCGGTTTTTAAAAGAGTGGTTTAGTTCGGGTCGGGTTGATTTAGCGGAAGGGTTAAGGATGTGTTCGCATGGTGGTTGTGGAAGGCCGGAGACTCGGGCTCATGAGTTTCGGCGATGTTCTGTTTGTGGGAAGGTTAATTATTGCTCGCGTGGTTGTCAGGCGTTGGATTGGAGAGCGAAGCATAAGGTTGAATGTACGCCGTTGGATTTGTGGGTTGCGGCAGCGGCGGAGATTGGCGACGACGGTGAAGCGGTGGCGGTGGAGATTGATGATAATCATGGTGAGCGGTAACGGCTCTAACGCTTTTTTTCAAGGAAATGACTGAAATGCCAACAGTTTCTTTGACTGTTGAGTTTTTTTTTTTTTGGGTTATTTAATTATGTTTTAAAAAATTTAATGTTAATTTCTTCTCTTAATTAATTAGTTTTGGCTAATGGCGTTTCTGAATCTTCTGATACTAAACTGGCATGTTATTTTAAATAATATAGTTTTTTGCCGTTACATATACCATGAACTGGGGTCGCAAAGGTGTGACTTATTATCTTATGAGATAAATATCTGTAGAAAAGTATAATGCTGAATATAGAAATAAATCTTAAAAGGTTTTAACTCATTTATACGATACAGATACGAATACAAACTTTTAGTATTTCCAAGAACCAAGCATATAATTATTTCATGATATTTTTTGATGGAAGTATGTTGACAAATAGCCATCAATTTTGTCAAACAAAAATAAAACATGTATTCCACCATCAAATTACGTAATTTCAATTCGTACACAAGAAGCATATATAATACAGACGTAAAACAATTAATCTTCAAAATCGATATTAAGATTTAACTCCAACAGAAAGCTACAAATTTGGTATTTTCGTTTATTTACCCAAAAAGTACCAATAAGACAAGAGGCTCAAGGCCAAGGCTGCCAAAATTCAGAATCTTTTAGAGAATGGCACGAGAAATCAATGAAAAGCGAAACTAGCCTGGACTTTTGGACCGAACCGAACTAAAGTTTGTTCAATTTGGTTTGATTTCGGTTCTTGGCTCGATAAGAGGAAGCACAGAAATTCGGTAATCATGAACCGAAATTACAATATGGCTAAAACATCAAAGAAGAAGCGGTAGCAATTAGCAAATGGCTGGAGTTATCGTTGCGGTTTAGAACTCACAAAGACTGAAAGACATCATGTGGTGGACGTCATTGTAAGGGGAATATCTCTCAAGCTCCAATATTGGAGAGTTTGATCATGATGTGGTTACATGAATTCGTATTGATCAATAATCATATGGTACGTTCGTTGTATAGAACAACCTCTTCTAGTACAAGGAGCCTGAAGAGACGACCACTAACTAGGAATGTTGGATGATGATGAAGCTAATCATCCAATTGCACCTGCTCCTGCAAGTGGTAAGTTTGGACAAAGATCCTTAATGCTTTTGAGTCTGATTTCGATGTTAATGCTTTTGTAAGTTGTGTGTCTTTTTTGTAGTTCATGTGGCTCCAGCAACAGATGGATGGGACATAGCTGTGTTGCCCCAAGCTGCTCCAGCTTCTTCTGGTTGGAACTTAAAACTAAAATTATAAACCATTACTCTCTAGACAATGTTTCTTTTGTTCCTGTTGGGACCTAGCTATCTCTTCTTTCTCGTTAAGACCCTTTGATTTTTCTCTCTAGCCTTTTTGTATCAAATATAATTACACAATGTCCACAATAACTTCTACTTTAAGTTGCACACATTATCTGTGTTTTTTTTTTTTTTTTTTTTCCTCGCACACATTATCTGTTTTATAAGATACATCATGGTTGATATGACAAACAAACGATCGCTTCCAACATTGCAGTAAATTTGTTTCATGTTTTGAATTCATAGATAGTATGAGAAGAAGTAACAACAACACTAAACTATCCACGCTTGAAGCTCTTAAATTCTTATTCCTTATCAAAGTAACATAAAGCATACTTCTTGGACTTCAATCCTTGTTGCAGCTTCTGTAAGATTGAAGTTTGGAACATAAGGTAAAAACAAAGAAACAAAAGTGAGAAACCCCTAAACAAATTTAGTAGGATGACATGAAATATCTTTGAATTCATCATCAGTAACTCAGTATCTCTTATGTCTGTCTAAACTGTTTGTTTATTCTCAATCACTTCTACAATTGGAAAACCGTTTTCTGTTGGCTTCCATGATGTGATTTGGAGTTTTTCATTTTGTTACAACTCTTTTTAAATATCCATTTTAGGCGATTTTAGAAGTAGTGGCTCATGAAAGTTTGTATACAGATATGGTTATATTAGTTTATCTCCAATGATCTTATTGAACAAAGGAAGTCATTCTTCTCTCATACTAGTAAGTCAGTAACTTACAACTCTAATGTTCCACGGCATCTATTTACTCGGTAACTAATTTAGTTTGATCCTTCAAGAAATTTCTCAAGTTTTCTTGTGCATGTTTCTTTTTACATCGAGGGCATTTTGTGAGAGGTGATATATATGTTATTAACTTCATTCATTTGAAACCCTACAATACCATTTCTTTGTTGTTGTTATGACAACAGAATCTGATCAGTTGAAATCAAGACGAGCAGATACATGATGAAAATCGAACAAAACAGAGGAAGAACAAATGCGGTGAAACAACAGATACAAAGTCAAGTAATAAATACAAATATAAGCTTCAAGATGTTGCAAAATCTACAAAATCCAATAAACACTCCTTAGAGGTCTAAACAAAGAGCCTTGACTCAATAGAACAGTATCAGAGTAAGACTTTCCAGTAAGAAAAGAAAAAAACATTCTAAGAATAGTAACAGTATCAAACTCTACATTGCTGCATTCACAAACAAGTGTAGGCAATACTATTCTACAACAAAAAAAAAATACAAAAAATCAGAAGATCTAAATAAAAAACTAGAGATGAAATCTATGGTTCATGTGATGTGATCTGATGTTTCCTACTTGGACCTCTCCTGGTACAAAAATACACAATCTTGATGTCAAAATCTCAAATAATTTAGTTTTTTTTGTGTGTGAAAAGATTGGAAAATATTTGATCGTGTACTTACTTGTTCTGTATGGGGCTATAGCGACTCCTCGGGATTTTCCGTAAGCTATCTCCTTCACCTCCAAGAGACTTCTGCTTCATCTCTTTGCTTATTTGCAAATCTCTCAAATCTCTATGTCCCTCTATGTGAAACTTGCTGCTAAAGAAAGCTAACAAAACCAGAAACAGAGCTATTGAGATCGATCTTGATGGATGGAATCTCTTCATTTGTGAATTCTCTTTTAGGTCTTGAGAAAACTTTTAGGTAGAAATATGATGAGTTAAAGTCTTAAAGAGAAGGAGATAGAGAAAGACAACTTGTAAAGCTTGTTGGCTTTGTAAGATATGTATGTATTGTCCTGCGACTTTTTTTGAGATCTGATCACGTGAATTAATTTTTCTTCTCCGAATCATTTATTTCAGATGCTGAGATATTTTTTTTATCTTAATCAACTAATTTATGGAACATTCACTGATGTTGAGAGTGTCCTCACTTTCATACAAGCACATGTATACACGTTTATTTATGTGTTTACCAATATTAGTAAATCCAACTTCATGAGATCTCAAAAGTTGCAGGTAAAACATTAACAGGCTGTGTTTTGTCTCTATGCTAATTGCTAAGGCATCAACATTATTTTCATTCATTTTTATTTTTGTTTTCCTAACAAGCTTTATAGGGACGACTGGACGAGCGAGAAGAAGACAGTCAAATATTTGGGACTTGAGTCACTTGCATGGGAAAATTGCAAAACAAAATTTTCATATATTTGAGAGTTTGAGTTTTACGTACTAGAGAAAGTTTTATAAAATTTAAGATCTTCTTCTAATCAAACATATTTTTAACAATGTAAACTAATACAAATTTTCAATAATTATTTGCATTAAAATCGGAAACTAATAAATAATAAAAAGAATATATCTTTGTCAAATTGTTTTAGGTGAAGCTACTACTACTATACCTTGGAACTTTTTCATTAGCATGGGCTGCGTTTCTTTTACAACTGGCACAATTTTGAAAAAGTGAAACTTATATATATATATATATATATATATATATATACTTTTTTTTTTATATCCACTTTTTATGAGAACGTTATGATGTAAACAAAAGAACTTTAAAATATACACACCTAAAAATCGTATTTAAGCTAAATCTTGCTGGAGTAATAACTATGTTAATCAAACCATTATATGGACAGCTTGTTTGATCAATCTTTGACCATGATAGTGTCAATCCCCCAATGATCCCGTAGAGGCTAATTAGCAATTCCTTAATTTTTTATCGTTCGGATTTATTTATTTTTGTTCAAATTACCGGTCGAATTGTTTTTCTTTTCTGAGCTCATATTTAGTGTTTTTAGTGTTTTTGAACTCAAATTACCGGCCGGATTTTTTAGTGTTTTTAGAATTAGCTCATAAATCTGAACTCATATTTAGTGTTTTTCTTTTCTTTTAAATTCAAAAGACATTTTATTTTATGAGAATACTAAAAACCATACAATGTACATATGATATCCCTTTTTTTTTATAAAGGAAAATAACCATGAAAAAATAGAAAATACAAAAGATGGTTTTATGGGAGATTTGCCATTTATGAAAAGGGAGAAACCATTGTGATTACTAGAAACAAAAAAAATATCGTGATTTTTAGAACATTTTTTTTCTTTGATTAATTTGTTACATTTCTTGTGTTTGTTTACAAAACCGAATTGTAAACAGAACCAGCCAAGCGCGTCTGCTTAATTGGGATTTGTTCCCGGTTTAAGTAAACCAACTCCTTGCTATTCTTTTTTAATCCCTCGCAGAATTTCTCATCCGATTTTCACAAACTTTCCTCGGATCTGGTCACGAATTGCTTTGTGTAACAAATTCAAATTCCAAACCCAAGCAAGCCTCCATTGAACTGGTACACGGATAAATTTTTTCTAAAGCTTTTCTTAGATTTCTCTCAATGCGATTTTGTTGAATTTCTTGGTTTCAGTCGATCGAATCAAATGAATTGCCGATTAGATGTTTTCTTAACATAATTTCTAGGATTTTGATCGAATTGCTGGTTCGTGATCGAGTGATTTGTCTGGATTAGATTTTAAGTTTTATGCAAATCTTGTTGAAAGGTGCTTAACTTTTGATTCAAGTTTTACTTAAGAGCCAAATTATAGGTCAATGTCATGTAGATTACTATTAATTCTTGAGTAAACTGGTTTAAATATGTTTTTGTATATATGTTCCAGATTAGAAGTTGATATTGATATAATTCAGCAAAGAGAAGAAGATTCTGCGGTGTTCTTGGTCACTTTGTGGTTTGTATAATGGCGTCTGGGACAGTGGGAGGGTTGTCTGAGGTATATAGTAGTGCAAAAAGGATTCTACTAAGAGCTCGGAATGGAATCGAGAAGTTGGAGAGGTTCGACTCTGATCCTACCGACCTCGCCTCCTCCGTGAAACGAGACATTACCGAGGTTCAATCTCTTTGTTCCAATATGGACGGTCTCTGGCGTTCGATCCCTGTCAAATCCCAGCGTGATCTTTGGAGAAGGTGAGGAAGTTTAGATCATCAAAATAGCTGAAGTAGTGGTTAAACTCTTGAGCATTTGGATTTTTTTTGCTGTAGGAAGAGTGAACAAGTAGGAGAAGAGGCTGAGTATTTGAACCAAAGTCTAGAGAAGTACATGTGGAGGAATCAGAGGAAGATGTTGGAAGCTAAAGAGAGAGCGGATTTGTTAGGTAGAGGGAGTGGAGAAGGAGCTCACATTTTGCAAATATTTGATGAGGAGGCTCAAGGAATGAACTCTGTTAAGAATTCAAAGAGAATGCTTGAAGATTCGTTTCAAAGTGGAGTTGCTATTCTCTCTAAATATGCTGAACAAAGGGATCGTTTGAAGGTAACCAAACCCTAACTTAAGCTTTAAGTCAATGAAGAAAACAGTTTTTTAACATTGGGTTTTTGAATTCTCAGAGTGCGCAGAGGAAGGCTTTGGATGTTCTGAACACTGTTGGGCTCTCTAACTCTGTATTGAGGCTCATTGAGAGGCGTAATCGTGTTGATACCTGGATTAAATATGCGGGTATGATCGCAACGCTTGTCATATTGTATCTCTTCATAAGATGGACACGCTAGAACCAGAGAACTTTAATTACATTACCATAGATTGTATGGAGAGAGTTTTGTAACACGTTTTTTTGTTTTGTTTATACCTCTTACAAGACATTTTCAAAACACTAGTACACATATTCTCCATTTCATTTGCGTCTAGTATGCTCTCGATTTATGCCAACTTTTCTTCCCCAACTTTTGATGTGTTCCTCCTATATCCGAGAATGATGTATTGCTCGCAGTGTAAGAGAACTTGTTCAAAACTTCTCCGAGACTGCAATCGTTGTTTAACACAGAAGCTACTACATTTGTTTGGGTCATTGCTTCGGCGACTAACATGAGCTTCAAGACAGTTCATATTTAAAGTGATTCGAAACAGTTGACTTTAGCATCATTGTATTAATGGTCAATGTTTTTTTTTGACCAAAATAGTCAATTCCCCAAAGGTCTGATTATGACAAATACCGAACCGGGATAGGATAATTATAATTAAATACAGAACCGACTCAACTGGAATAATTTTGATCCGGTTAAAGGAAAACCAATCTCCTTTTGATATTTCGACACTCTCTCTTTCCTCTCTCCTTGTCTCTGTACCGCGTCGAAATATGAGAAACGAATGATTTGATCATCAATCAACGAGAAACACACACGGAGAAAGAGAATCTCAAATTAGCTCCAGCTCCTGATCGATTCCGATTTTCACAATTCTTTCCTTGGATCTGCTCTTACCTTGTCACGATTTCACTTCCCTGTGTTTTTGATTTATACTTGGTCATCCAATAACGAAACTTTGATCAAACTGGTACGCCGATTATTTTCTTTCTTTCTTCTGATTTTCTTAGATTTCATTAACTTGATTGACTCAAAATCAATAGGGATCTTTAGGGAATATTCTTTGATATGTTTTGGAATTTTATCTGATTGCAAAATATTTGTGTGTATGTTTGTTTTGTTTAATTGGAATTTTAAGTTTTTTTTTTTGTTTTCATCACAATTTCATGGGTTTAGGCAATTTTGTTGAACGGTGATCTTTTTTTGTGTGTGTGTATCAATTTGTCAATTTGTATTTAGAACAGATACTTTAAGAAGTGTTGCTTCTCTATATGTGACTTGAGATTGTAGTAATAGCTTAACTATACGGCAATGTCATGGAGTAGATTATACATGCTTGTTCATGTCAGTTTTCCAGATGTATGACTTAAGCAGGATGGTTTCTTTATCGAAGATGACCTTAATTTGGTTTATGTTACTGTCATTCATTTCATACTTAAAGGTTGGATTATATTTTCTACAGTTTACAATTCGTTGTTTTGGTTGACAGGAACTACAGTTTATTGGAACTCCCTGAAGCATTTAGATGGCAGAAAAAGCTTGTATAAAGCGTCTTCAAAAAGAATACAGAGCGCTTTGCAAGGTATTATTTTCTTCTTATTCTGTTCCCATCCTTGATTTGTCTGTCACTGGTATCATTCTACCCATTCGATTTTCATTTTTTTTTTTATCAAATGTGGTTTCTTTGCTCTATGCTAGTTTTCATGGTTTTTGGTCTAGGATAAGTTTTTTTCTTATGAATGTTACTTTGGAAGTATCTTTGACATGTTCTGTTCTGGATTGCTAGGAACCAGTCTCGCATGTTGTTGCTCGTCCTTCCCCAAATGACATTCTTGAATGGCGTAAGTCTTATCTGGCTATTTAATGTTCCTTTTCTTTATTTTCTGCTTTCTAGTTATTCTATTGAAGGTTTGGCTATGGGGATACTGGCTTTAGGTACATATAGCGTGTTGCTATGGTGACAGAGATACTATTGGTATCATGTTTTCAGGATTACCAGTAATATGTAATGGTGAAAACTTGCTTTGTTTATAGAAACCGAAAAGTAAACCTAAAGTTTTTCTTATCTATTACCTAACTGAGAATGGTCATGCTATTCTGCTACAAGTTAGGGTATTTTTATCCTCGCTACTAGTGTTACTGCACTATTTATATAAATGTAGTCAATTGAGTTTGAACTATTGGGTTTTATTCTACAGATTATGTGTTGGAAGGCAGTGAGGGAACGCCTTTTGCAGGTTCAAATCTTAGATTTACATTTCAAATGTGATCTTCTACATTCCAAAGTAGTATATGATTCTGATATCCGGATTCTCTTTGATAGGTGGATTTTACTATGGAAAGATCAAGTTCCCTCCAGAATATCCTTACAAGCCACCTGGAATCACGTAAGCTCTTTCGTTCTTCAGAATTCTCACTTAAAATATCACTCTCCTATGTTTTATTCCTGGTTTCCAATCAACTAAACTACTGTTGCTGCAGAATGACCACACCAAATGGTCGATTTGTGACGCAAAAGAAAATCTGCTTGTCTATGAGTGACTGTAAGCACAGTCTTCATTTTCATTCCTTTGTTTATTAATTTCAATGAACTTGTCTGTTATCTAATTAGCTTTATCATTCCATCATTCCATGTACAGTTCATCCAGAAAGCTGGAATCCAATGTGGTCAGTGTCAAGGTATAAGATCTGATGTACATTCAAATTGTGTTCAAGTTATTAAAATAAACAGAGTAATGGATCCTTATTTGACCAATTTGTTTCCCTGAACGCAGCATACTTACAGGACTTCTCTCATTTATGGTAAGCTTATGGAACGTTTCATCTTGCAGAGCCTCTCAGTTTATCCTTGGTCATTAGATCTTTACTGATTTAACATGGCAATGTCTTTTTTAGTTTTTACTGTGATATTTTATTCTCCATTGCGTTCATTAAATTTCTTTCCGCATTACAACCTTGTGGTCCACAGATGGATAACAGCCCCACAACGGGAAGTGTAAACACTAGTGTAGCCGAGAAACAACGGTTGGCGAAGTCATCTCTTGCTTTCAATTGTAAAAGGTAAGTTCCATTCCCACCAAAAAAATGTTTAGGATACATCTCAGAAGTTGATTAGAGAACAAGATAGCTTCTACATGTTATGTTTCTCATCTTTTTCAAACTGTTGTGGCAGTGTAACATTCCGGAAACTATTTCCCGAGTATGTCGAGAAGTACAGCCAGCAACAAGTAGCTGAAGAAGAAGCAGCCACTCAACAGACAACAACATCTGAGAATCAGGATTTTCCTCAGAAGGACAATGCGAAAGTCGAATCAGAGAAAAGCGTTGGTCTTAAAAAGGAAAGTATTCAAGAAGTGGGATTGAAAGAGAGGAGAAGGAACAAGAAAGAAGCATTACCGGGTTGGATAGTATTGTTGCTAGTATCGATTGTCGGTGTTGTAATGGCGTTGCCTTTGCTTCAGCTGTGATTTAGATGCAAATGCAACGCAACACAACATGACTGCAAATCAATCTGGTAAAATCTGTTTATCATTGTCTCTCAGTCTCAGTACTAAGTAGTGTCTTTTGTTCTTCCCCCTCTCTTGAAAAGAAAACAGATACATTGAGTTTGGTATGGCATTTGAAGTTACGTATAAATATAAATGTTAGCTTAATTTGATTAAGAACGAACTCGCCACCTAATGTGGTGGATTCATGGACTTTACGACATCATCTTTTTATGAAATCAACCCTAAAGTTATGAAATACGTCCATATAAAAAATTCGAGTATCTTGCAGCAACCAAAAATGCCAAGCTTTAACATTGTCATTGTCATTTGGAAATGCTGCTTGCATTTTGTATTCAAAAGAATCGAACATGTAAGCATCTTTGATCTGTGAAAAAGGGATTCCACTGAATCATTGTGTGTGACTATGTCATGTGTGTGTGTATAAAGGATCTTTGATCTACATATATATATGAATTATAATATACTTGTCTATAAAGGAATCATTTCTTGTTCTTATTTTTGATATTTAAATACATACAAATTTATGTGACAAAAAAAAAACATACAAATTTGTAAATTGAACTTATGACACCACTAACATAAATATCACATACAAATTTGAATGGATTTTCTGATTTATTTATATTTTATACTAATTGAATAAATGTTTAAGACATAGGTTATTTTTATCTAATGACGAACTGATTACTAGATATATTAAATACACTTCTATAAATAAGTTATATTTGAACAATAAATAGAATACTTTCAATAACCTTCATATATAACAAAACGTCCACTAAAGTAGTAACTCATGTTTAACATAAGTTTAAAAAAGTATATAAATTTGAAACCATAGGAACTCCATACTCCAAAGTCAAACAATTAGCAAAATCAACATAATTGATATTCCTTTTTTAAAATTATTTTTTAATCAAAATCTTGAAAATAGAAATGAGGACAATTGTTTTGTTTTCCACTCTTATGATCCTTGTTTTGTCATGTAAGTTTAAATTTCGTTAATGAAGATATTATGTATATTTTTTTAAAATGTTTCTTTTGAAAATTTAATTTTATATAATATTTATTTTGAATTAATATAGGTATGTCAAATGCCACGGTAAAATCTTATTCAGAAGAGAAAACTCATTCTTTCGATTTAACAGCGAACCCTCCAATTGATTTAAATATAGTAGATGAACTTCCACGCGATGAACATCTTGGAGTTTCACATGCAGATAATGTAATTGGTTTCTGTCAAGAATGTGCTCATCATTGTTTGCAAAGGAAACGGGTTCTTGGTGAATGTCGATGGTTTACATGTCACTGCTCTAGAATAACTATTGGTGTGGGATTGTAATTTGTTCTGAAATACTTACATATAAAATAAAATAACAATATTTTTTTCTTAGCCCAAGGTTAATCAAATTAAACCGGTTGTACTAATAATTTTGAATCAAGTAAACCCGCTATGAATCGTACCAACTCAGTCTCCTCCAACCACTGTCACCATCTCACTAACTCGTTTAGTTACAGCGGCAATGATTAATCCTCTTCTTCACGCTTAATTTCTCTACTACTCTATCCTTACTTCTTCTTCAATGTAGTTTCATGTCCCTAGAAATTTTCGTTTTCTTCTCTTTGAATCATCTATCGAATTGTTGTTGCGGAACTTTTAGATTCTAAGAAATTGAGTTCACTCTTCGGCGATGGAGCGAAACTCGTCGGACGACGAAGAAGACCACCAGCATTTGATTCCCCAAAACGACACTCGAATCCGTCACCGGGAGGATTCAGTTTCCTCCAACGCCACCACAATCGGCGGGAATCAGAGATCGGCGTTTCAGATCGACGACATTTTACATCGAGTCCAACACCGTGGGAAGATCTCGCTCAACAAGCGTTACGTCATTGTCTTCGTTTCTCTAATTATCTCAATCGGTCTTCTCTTCTTACTCACTGATCCTCGTGAACTATTTGCGGCGAATTTCTCGAGTTTTAAGCTGGATCCATTGTCGAATCGTGTCAAAGAATCTGAGCTTCGTGCTTTGTATCTTCTGAGACAACAACAGCTCGCGCTTCTATCTCTTTGGAATGGTACGTTGGTGAATCCTTCTCTTAATCAATCTGAGAACGCTTTGGGATCGTCTGTTTTGTTTGAGGATGTGAAATCTGCTGTTTCGAAGCAGATTTCATTGAATAAGGAGATCCAAGAGGTGCTTCTATCACCACACCGGAGTAGCAATTACTCCGGTGGCACCGATGTTGATTCGGTGAATTTCTCATATAATAGATGTAGAAAAGTGGATCAGAAGTTGTCAGATCGGAAAACTGTAGAGTGGAAGCCTAGATCTGATAAGTTTCTATTCGCTATTTGTCTCTCAGGTCAAATGAGTAACCATTTGATATGTTTAGAGAAACATATGTTCTTTGCTGCATTGCTGGATCGAGTTTTGGTGATACCTAGCTCTAAGTTTGATTACCAGTATGATAGAGTGATAGATATAGAGCGGATTAACACTTGCTTGGGAAGAAATGTTGTTGTTGCTTTTGATCAGTTTAAGGAAAAGGCGAAAAAGAATCATTTTCGGATTGATCGGTTCATATGTTACTTTTCATCACCACAGCTTTGTTATGTGGATGAGGAACATATTAAAAAGCTGAAAGGTTTGGGGATTTCCATTGATGGGAAGCTTGAGGCTCCTTGGAGTGAAGACATAAAGAAGCCGAGCAAGAGAACTGTGCAAGACGTCCAGATGAAGTTTAAGTCTGATGATGATGTGATTGCAATCGGGGATGTCTTCTATGCTGATATGGAGCAAGATTGGGTGATGCAACCTGGTGGACCTATTAACCACAAGTGTAAGACACTAATCGAACCTAGTAAGCTGATCTTGTTGACCGCACAGAGATTCATCCAGACCTTCTTGGGAAAGAATTTCATCGCACTTCATTTCCGCAGACATGGGTTCCTCAAATTTTGGTATGGCTTTTTCATCTTGCTTTCTTTGGTACATTACCCTGAATTTCATAGTGCAGCTCATACTTCTTAAAATGTGATTATCTAAACAACATTCCATTCTTGTTTGTGAATCTGTCTGGTTAGTACTGTAAATCACATCCACATCACGTAGGCACTGCACCGAAGTATTACAATATCTTACTGAGATTGATTTCCTAAAACTAGACTAGGGACCAGGTTAGACTTGTAGTTTTCTGAAAATGGAGAACCTTTTTTCATGGCAGCAATGCAAAATCGCCAAGTTGCTTCTATCCAATTCCACAAGCTGCAGAGTGCATCGCTCGGATAGTGGAAAGATCCAATGGCGCAGTCATCTATCTTTCAACAGATGCTGCAGAAAGTGAGACAAGTCTGCTTCAGTCACTTGTTGTGGTAGATGGAAAAATTGTGCCTCTTGTCAAACGTCCACCGCGTAATTCAGCTGAAAAGTGGGATGCATTGTTATATCGACATGGTATAGAGGATGACTCTCAGGTAAGAATCTTGAGCCTTGATAAATCTCATGAAAACCTGTTTGATTTTCCTGGGTTTGCATTTGGTTGCTCTTCAACAGAAAAAAAAAAAAGCTTCCGGATTTATGAATTTTGTAGGAGAATAGAAATCCTAAATACTTGCATTTTGAATTATTATTAATAGCATGGCCTGATGTATCAAACATGGCATGGGCTAAATTCTGTATTATTGAATGTGTAGGTGGATGCAATGCTTGATAAAACGATATGCGCCATGTCCAGCGTATTCATTGGAGCCTCGGGATCAACTTTCACAGAAGATATATTGAGGCTAAGGAAAGATTGGGGAACATCCTCTACGTGCGATGAGTACCTCTGCCGAGGGGAAGAGCCAAACTTTATAGCAGAAGATGAATAAGTAAGCACATTTTTTTCTTACAAACTTTGAATTGTTCTCAAATTCTATTGTTCCTCTAGTTAAATTGTATAGTGTAATTATAGAATCCAGTTTTGGATACTTTCCAATTCATTTTTTTGTGACAAGAGTGTGTGTATCAATAGAAAGAGCCTCAGTTTCTTACAACAACACATATCTAATTCCGGGGACATTGGTGATTTTTGGAGATTGTTTCTTGTTTACTTCATTATTAATCCTACATTATTCATTGCAATTTTTATTATATAAAAGTACATTACTCATTGTTAATGACAGTTTATACAACGAAGATTAAACGGATTCGTTTTGATGTAGGGTAAAAATTTCCATCATTCAATTGGAGTAAAAAGTATCTAAACCCAAAAGCTTAAATACATTATACATGTGATGTATAACAAAGCTTAAGTAAATAGTAACAACTAATAAATGACGTTTAAAATTTGGACAAATAAATGACTGTTAACTGTTAAGAGTTAAGAAGAGTTAAGACAGTAAAACACTTGAGAATTTGTTACAGTATTTTATTTATTACAGTATTAAGATTTGGTTGTGCGAACTAAAGTACTTTATTTAAAGACAACATTTTGGCGACTGTGTAAAAACACCAAAAAGAAGAAAATGTCGAATTCGAGTGACAAAACCCTAGAAGATGAAAAGGTGCAGCAGCAGCAATTGGAATCGGATGACAAAATCTCAAACACGAACCAACGAACAGAGCCATCTCAGGAATGGGAGACAATGGCTCGAGCTTGGGTCTCCGCTTTCCCCGACGCCAAAGCCGTTGTAAGCGCCGGCGAAGTCGAGACTTGGATCGGCACCAACTTAGATTCCTTACCGGCGGATCTCCGTCACATGCCTCGCTCCGAGATTGTAGATCGTCTCCTCTCAATCCAACATTACATGAGACCAACACCATCATCTGATCAAAACGAGGTAACGTCACTCATTGATTGATACCATTTTTGTTTCTCAGGATTTGGATTGATTTTGTGTATGTGTTGTGAATGATATATACAGCAAAATGTGGAAGCAGATCAACAACATCCAGCTCGATTTCAGAGGACTGATCAATGGTTACCAGTGTATTCGTGGTTAGAGTCATTGGATAATGGAGAGTTGGTGAAATCTAAGGATATTTCTGAATGGCTTGATGCGAATCCTGAGGTTAAACAAGAACTTTCTTCTAGGCATTCTCGTTATCATTTGACTCATTATGTCAAGAAATGTCATCTCAAGATTCTTAAAAGGAAGGAGAAGAAGGTTAGCTTCCAAAGTCTACTGCTTTTGTCTTTATTTAGTTTAATTTGCAATGTCAACAACTTGTTTTGGCATTTTGATTAGGGATTAATCCGGCTGAGCAGAGCTACTGCAATGGAAGTTCACAAAGAGTTTGGCGAGAAACACCATGCTACGCTTTCGGGTAACGCTATTTCCTCTATATCCGAGTTCATTAGTAACATAGTGTAGCTAGATCCCCAAATGCAAAAGTTTTTTGCTCTTCATGTTGAAGATATGTTTAGTTAGAGTTCATTCTATAGTGTAATAGACATTTAGTGACACTACTCTTTGGATGCAAGTCGATCGGTGAAGTTAGATAACATTCGAAAGTGTAATATATTTGGTGACAATCTTTAAAATTATTTTAAGTGGATCTATCAAGTTAGATAACATTCATGTGTATTTCCTTTATGATTGTCTACTCTTAATGAGGTATGTTAGTGATGTACTGTTGTTCTTAATTTTGGGTACAAAATGTGTAGCTGATCCCATGAGCAACATACCGAAAGACAGTGACCTCTACCGCACAAAACAGAAAGAAGCTAAGCGCAGATTTGAGATGTAAGTCAGAATTTCCAAACCTCACTTATGATATAGCAGAGACTTTTATAATTCTCATTAATCATGTTTCTTTACATCATTTTCAGCTTGGTTGAGCTCGAGAAGAGACTGGCTCCGCATTTTGCAAAGCCTCGCATAGGAAACAGATGAAGAACTTAGCTACCAGAAGCTGGCGTTTAGATGATCTCTGTAAGTATGTTCTCTGCTTTGGTGCTGTAGAACTGTTTGTGAAATTGTAAGGTCATGTAGCTGTATCCAAATATTAGATGGAGTCTAGTTTGGTGATGTAATTTGTAATCTTTTCCAATATCAACAATAATATTTTATCGAAAAGGAAACCAAATCCAGCATTATGTAGAGAGAGAGACACTCTTCAACAATATTTGCCTTTCTTACCACAATATTCAGTAGAGAGATTAAGTGGTTTTGTTTGTTTTCTTCGTTTTACATTGGATATTGCACTCAGCCTAAAAAAATCAAAAAGACACTCTTTCATTTTTTTTTTCTTTTTGAGAAGGAAATAACCTTGTATTGCGGTGGATTTTATATGTTTCTTTTTTTCCAATTATTTAAAGCACATATGGTTGTCTAGTCAGCTTGATAAACTACATGGAAAATGCAGTATCAGCATTATTTTTTTCTTTTAATTATTTTTTTTTTTTCCTTTCATTTCAATAAGGGTGAATTGCAAAAATGATGGTTTTTGAAAAAGTTATTAAATATATAACACCATAATGTGTGTAATTCATTTGATAGCACATGTCAGTTGTGAAAATACACTAAACTCCTTCCTACGGATCCGCTTGGAAAGAAAGAGAAGTCACTGACAGGAGGAAAGAGAAATATATATGACTAATATATATTCACTCCTCTTAATTTTGTTTACTATATTAGTTTAACAATATTACTTGGTTAAAGTTAATAATACTATTGAAAAAACAGATTTTTTTTTGTTTATCTAATATGATTTGAATTTTAAAAATCGGAAACGAATTTTTAAAAAAATAAATAGTGGTATCAAATTCTATAAAGATCATCATAGAAAGATAGAATAGTATATATTTGTTCAAATAGAAACGTTTGTTTTGATGAATCCAAATAATCAATTAAATACTTTTTGATGGAAGGATATTAAACCCTAAGATAGTATATAGGGAACCCAAGACTTTTAATATAAAACACTAATCAAATCATTTCACATCCTTAATCAAAACAAACAATTCATTTTAAAACGTATATAGTACAAGGTATACGTAAATAGTATATTCACAAAATAGAATAGTATCTCTCAAAAATTTCTCAAAATCAAAATCGATTTATTGGTTCAGGATAAGGAAACAACGACGCCAAAAAATTAGAGAGACCCAAAAAAAAAAATCAAATGAAGGAAACAGAGAACAAAAATTGATCAAATTCAGCGTTTATTAGCGAGAATCTCGACTAATTCAATTTCAAAAAACAAAACCAAAGTCTCTTAAAAAACCAAAGACTCCAACAAAATCTGAAGTCTTGCCTCTGTAAATCAAAACCTCTAATTCAATTTCGAGCAAAACCTAAATGTCATTTCTGGAAATTAACTGTCTTGCTTCTGTGCCCAATACACTTTTGTTAATCGTTGGCAAAATCAAAAGCTTCATAAAAGGTAGACTGGATTTTATTAGAACCAATCCCATGTTCAAAAGTTAATAGTTGGTGAAAGAGAATAGTTGGTTTTCTATGGAAGGGAGAAGATGAAGAGCGTGTATTTCAAACATGGATAGTATTGGCATTATTACAGAAAATACAAACAATATTAGTTACTTTTTTTTAGAGTGTTAGTTACCTAATTATAATATTTTTGTAGGTTAGAAATGCAAATTTCTCTTTCAATAAAAAGATGAAAAGAAAACAAATCAAAACAAAGGGAGAAAATTCTTTACTATAGAAATATAAATGAAAATTTCTTCAAGTAATATGCATCCTTTTTCCAATTGGCTATTTTTATGTACCATTTAGAACGTTAGGTAAAAGAAAAGGATAAAAACATTGGGAATTTGATAATGACAACAAATGTTACGACATTATGTGCTCACTCGATTACAATTATTTTATTACAAGTAAAAAAAAAAAGCAGACACAAGTTCTCTATGCTCTGTCTTCCTCCTAAAAAAAGAAAATTTCTGTTCTGAAACGCCTTCGAGGGAGGGAGGGAGAGAAAGGGATGTACTTGAGAACAAAAACCAAGAGTCTTCAAAATTCAAAATATCATGCGATTGGAAAGTTTTAATCTTTGAAAGGTCAAAAGATTCTTTGGGGGGGGGGGGTTTTAGCTTCTGATTTCATCTATCTGTCACAGCAAAGAAGAGAAAGTTAGCACTCTCGACGATGGCTAGGAATTTCTTGTTAGTGCTTCTATGGTTCATCGTACAGGTGTCTTCAAGTCACGAAAATGGACGTGGAGATCAAGCACTGTCTCAAATTGATATATACGCCATAAATTTAGCTCAGCATCACTCTGCTTTTATTCACGTTTCCCCTCTTGTTCTTGGTTCCCAGGTAAACAAACTTAGCATCAGACCAAACTGAGATATGTTATGTTTCTTTGGTCTTTCCTGTAAACTGATTCCAGTGCCGAATCGAGATATATGATTTAGTTTTTGATGATGGCTGCTGATACAGGGTCAGGACACAGAATGGGTAAATGTTGTTATCTCAAATCCGGAGCCTTCTTCAGACGATTGGGTTGGAGTCTTCTCACCAGCAAAATTCGAGTATTTTTTTTACATCCATTAAACCCTCTTTATGAATCATGTGTTTGCATATTGATTGATGTGTTTAACAACTTGTCTTTGTGTTTCTCTTGTTATAGCTCATCTTCTTGTGCTCCAACAGATGACAAAGAGATAGCTCCTTTTATTTGCTCAGCTCCAGTCAAGGTTTCCATTACATTTTGACTGTTGATTTCTCAACTTTGACATTGCATTTCATCTCATTTAGTTTTCCTCTAATATGGCAGTATATGTATGCCAAGTCCAGTCCTGACTATATGAAGACTGGGAATGCGGTTTTGAAGTTCATGCTTATAAACCAGAGAGCTGATTTCTCCTTTGCCCTCTTCACTGGGGGACTCTCAAATGTTAGTTGATTAGATTACACAACCTCTCAAGTTTGTGTTTTATCTCCAATGGACTCTAATTGATCTCTTTTATTGCTCTTTACAGCCAACACTTGTCTCGGTTTCAAATCATGTATCGTTTATCAATCCTAAAGCTCCTGTCTATCCACGTCTTGCTTTAGGGAAGAAATGGGACGAGGTAAGTTTTCCATAGCCTGATTTATCAAAGCCTTAACAAGACTCTCAAATCGATATATGAACTAAAACATGCTTTGCACTATGATTTTGATAGATGACCGTAACATGGACAAGTGGTTACAACATAGGTGAGGCTGTTCCGTTTGTGGAATGGAGTCGTAAGGGAACTCGAAGTAGACGATCGCCAGCTGGTACCTTGACTTTTACCAGGAACAGCATGTGTGGTATGTATGAAACTAGAAATCTATGCACTTTTCTCTTTATCTGAATTTGCATTTTGATTCTTACTACACTGTTTGACACAGGTGCTCCTGCTCGTACTGTTGGTTGGCGTGATCCAGGTTTCATCCACACTGCTTCATTGAAAGATCTTTGGCCAAACCTCAAGTATATACACTGTTTAGAAGTATCAATTTCCTTTCTTGTTTAAACACATCGTTTGGATAACGGTTTTGTAACTTTCTGGATCATCAACTACCTCAAGGTACACATACAGGATGGGTCATGAGTTGATGAATGGATCAATAGTTTGGAGCAAGAATTTCACTTTCAAGTCCTCTCCTTATCCTGGACAAGACTCGTTACAACGGGTCATAATCTTCGGGGACATGGGGAAGGTACTTGCTTGTTGTTTTCTATATAAAAACATTGCCTTGTTAGTGTTTCCTCTCGGGACTTATATGTTTCTGTAATATGTATTTGAAGGGAGAGCGGGATGGTTCAAACGAGTACAATGATTATCAGCCTGGTTCTCTCAACACCACTGATCAACTCATCAAGGACTTGAAGAACATTGACATTGTTTTCCACATTGGAGATATCACTTACGCAAATGGTTACATCTCGCAGTGGGATCAGTTCACAGCTCAAGTTGAACCTATTGCTTCTACTGTTCCATACATGGTCGCAAGGTTAGCTTGACCGGCCATATAAGTCTTCGCTTTAACGATTTCCAGATTCTTGGCACTAACTTGTGTTTCTCTTCAGTGGCAACCACGAGCGGGATTGGCCAGACTCTGGATCCTTCTATGGTGGTAAAGACTCTGGAGGGGAGTGTGGGGTTCCTGCGGAAACCATGTTTGATTTTCCTGCTGAGAACAAAGCTAAGTTCTGGTACTCTGCGGATTATGGAATGTTTCGGTTCTGTGTAGCGGACACTGAACATGATTGGAGAGAAGGGTCAGAGCAATACCAATTCATAGAGCGTTGTCTTGCCTCTGTAGACAGAAGGGCTCAGCCTTGGTTGATTTTTATTGCTCATCGTGTTCTCGGTTATTCAACAAACGATTGGTATGGTCAAGAAGGTTCCTTTGAAGAACCTATGGGAAGAGAGAGCTTGCAAAAGCTCTGGCAGAAGTATAAAGTAGACATCGCGTTCTACGGTCATGTTCATAACTATGAAAGAACATGCCCCATTTACCAGAACCAATGTATGGACAATGAGAAAAGTCACTACTCAGGAGCCTTCAAAGGAACTATACACGTGGTTGTTGGTGGTGCAGGAAGTCACTTGTCTTCGTTCAGCTCGCTGAAACCCAAGTGGAGTATCTTCAGAGACTATGATTACGGGTTTGTGAAGTTGACGGCTTTTGATCACTCCTCTCTTCTCTTCGAATACAAGAAAAGCAGCAATGGAGCTGTACATGACTCCTTCACTATCTTTAGAGAATACAGAGATGTCTTGGCTTGTGTTCGAGATAGCTGCGAGCCAACCACATTAGCTTCATGATTTCTTCGAGCGTTTGATGTTGTGAGGTAGTAAGTAAAGAAACAGTCCTAGTTTTGATTCCTTGTAGATTATACAATTGTTTCTTGCTCATCTCTTAACAAACAAATGTGATCATCAATGTAGTTTTTTTTTTCTTCAAACGTCAAAGATATTGTTAAATATAAACATCAAACAATCTTCAAAATAAAAATAAAACTATTTCCATCAAACGTATTTTGCTATGATTAATGTCATAAAAACCTGTTTACTGCAACAATGCAAATCAATAATTTTCTTAAATTAAACTGTGATTAGATCTGCTTATGCCAAAAACGACGTAGTTTTCATAACTACCTGCTTCTCTCCTCAAAGTCTAAATTCCAACTGCCATTAGCGGAGCTCCCGATGCTGTGTGATGCTCTTCTCTCTCTATTTCAAAAATCACTTCTTTTCCTTCTTCTTCTTTCAGCAACAAAACCCATTTGCTTCAGACATTGCGGAGCATCAAGTAAACAAATCCATCTTTCCACGGTGCTTTCTCGGGCGATTCCGATCAATATGATCTGGATCCTCTGTTTGCTCCTAATCTCTTATTGACCCCATTCTCTTCCAATCATGGAGATTCCACTCTCGCGTTACCAGAGCATAAGATTAGACGAGATTCGAGACTCTTCTTCCAATCCCAAGGTTCTCACTTTCCCGCGAAAATTCTCGTTACGAGGAAGAAGATGGAAGAACCCATTTGGAAGACTCAGTTGTTCTTCTGTAGTTCAAGGTCTGAAACCAAAACCAAAGCTGAAACCAGAACCAATTAGAATCGAGGTTAAGGAATCGAAAGATCAGATTTTGGATGATACCCAGATCAGTAAATCTGGTGTAACGATTTGTAGTCAGATAGAGAAGTTGGTTTTGTGTAATAGATTCAGAGAAGCTTTTGAATTGTTTGAGATTCTGGAGATTCGCTGTAGTTTTAAGGTTGGTGTTAGTACTTATGATGCTTTAGTGGAAGCTTGTATTCGTTTGAAATCGATTCGGTGTGTTAAAAGGGTTTATGGGTTTATGATGAGTAATGGGTTTGAGCCGGAGCAGTATATGATGAACAGAATCTTGTTGATGCATGTCAAGTGTGGGATGATTATTGATGCACGTAGGTTGTTTGATGAAATCCCTGAGAGAAATTTGTATTCTTATTACTCGATTATCTCTGGGTTTGTTAATTTTGGGAATTATGTTGAAGCTTTTGAGTTGTTTAAGATGATGTGGGAGGAGCTTTCTGATTGTGAGACTCATACGTTTGCGGTGATGCTACGGGCCTCGGCTGGCTTAGGGTCTATTTATGTGGGGAAACAGTTACACGTTTGTGCGTTGAAGTTAGGAGTTGTTGATAATACCTTTGTCTCGTGTGGATTGATTGATATGTATAGCAAGTGTGGGGATATTGAAGATGCTCGATGTGCTTTTGAGTGTATGCCCGAGAAAACTACTGTTGCTTGGAACAACGTTATTGCGGGTTATGCGCTTCATGGTTATAGTGAGGAAGCTCTGTGTTTGTTGTATGACATGCGAGACTCAGGTGTGTCTATTGATCAGTTCACACTTTCGATAATGATAAGAATTTCTACAAAGCTTGCAAAGCTTGAGCTTACTAAGCAGGCACACGCTAGTTTAATTCGAAACGGTTTTGAATCGGAAATCGTTGCAAACACAGCTCTTGTAGACTTTTATAGCAAATGGGGTAGAGTAGATACTGCTAGATATGTTTTTGATAAATTGCCGAGAAAAAATATAATCTCATGGAACGCTTTGATGGGTGGATATGCAAATCATGGTAGAGGAACTGATGCTGTTAAGTTGTTTGAGAAAATGATTGCAGCAAACGTCGCTCCAAACCATGTCACATTTCTTGCAGTTCTATCAGCTTGTGCCTATTCAGGTTTATCTGAGCAAGGTTGGGAGATTTTTCTATCGATGAGTGAGGTTCATGGGATCAAACCAAGGGCGATGCATTATGCCTGCATGATTGAGCTGTTGGGTAGAGACGGTTTATTAGATGAAGCCATTGCGTTTATCCGAAGAGCTCCTTTGAAAACCACGGTGAACATGTGGGCAGCACTCTTGAATGCCTGTAGGATGCAGGAAAACTTAGAGCTTGGAAGAGTGGTTGCTGAAAAACTCTATGGAATGGGACCCGAGAAGCTCGGAAACTACGTTGTGATGTATAATATGTACAACAGTATGGGAAAAACTGCAGAAGCTGCAGGGGTTTTGGAGACATTGGAGAGCAAAGGATTAAGCATGATGCCGGCTTGTACTTGGGTTGAGGTTGGAGATCAGACTCACAGCTTTCTTTCAGGAGATAGGTTTGATTCTTACAATGAGACGGTGAAAAGGTAAATTATCTGACAATACTAAAATCTTTCTCTGTCTTCATTTCATAATCTCATAACCTTACGATGTGTGAATCTAAATGAAACAGGCAGATATACCAAAAAGTGGATGAACTAATGGAAGAGATTTCCGAGTATGGGTACTCAGAGGAGGAGCAACACCTTCTTCCAGACGTAGATGAAAAGGAAGAAGAGCGAGTAGGGCGATATCACAGCGAGAAACTAGCCATAGCTTACGGATTGGTGAATACGCCGGAATGGAATCCATTGCAGATTACTCAGAACCATAGGATATGCAAAAATTGCCACAAGGTGGTTGAGTTCATATCTTTGGTTACAGGACGAGAGATGGTAGTGAGAGACGCGAGCCGGTTCCATCATTTTAAAGAAGGGAAGTGTTCTTGTGGAGGTTATTGGTGAATCATCACAAGTAGAAGTAGATTCCATGTTCTTTTATTGTTATGGGTTCTTGTTTCTTTATGCTAAAGTTATATATATGTATAACACACGGAAAATAGTGTGATCATGTAACGGGTTTGTATGATTCTTTTAGCATTGCTATCAATAAAGGTAAAAGTTTTTTTATCATTCACTGCTTTTAACACCAAAAAAAAAGTGCAGAATTGTGTTGTGTATTACGGTGTAAATTTGATATAGGGTGAATTAGGTGAATAACCATTCTAGCTAAAGTTATTAAATATATAGCATCATAATAAGGTAAATGAAGAAAGTAACACATATAGATGATAGAAAGACGAAAAACTCTTTTCCAACTTGTAAAGGATGCAAACGCACGTGTGAAAGGAGAATGACACACTCGTAGCTGCACTTGGAATTGTGGACGTACGCGTAAATGAGTGAGAAACGTGAATTGATGTAGTGATTGAATTTTTCAAATGGATATAAACATTTACGTGGTTAAGTGTTTGTAACAAAAAAATATATATGTTATACTATATGATCTTATACTATATAGGATCACATAAGAATAAATATTGTAATATATTATTTTTTATAAATTATATTTAAAATCAGTACTGTAAATTCAAACCCAAAGCATGTCTTTTAAAATAGTATAGAACATTGTAGTGTCTTACTATATACTATAGTAGCAGTAATAGAGAACACATAATACTAAACTAAACATACGACGAATAAAGAACGTTATATTCTAAGTGATCCAAATGATGGAGTTAAACTGATCTGATTCCAAAAAAAACTATACTCTAAGATACAACATTGGCAACTCAAGCAACCGAGATAAAACGTAGCGGTGATGTTGACAATAGCGATGGTAGTAGTGGTGACGATAACGATGACATCGATTGTAATGGTAGCACTAACGGTGATAATGACGGTATAGAAAGGGAATTTTGCACCCATTTTTTTATGACAACTTGGCAAAAAAAAAAGGAGGCAAAGTGATAATATGAAAGTGAAGATTAAGTTGATGGGGAAAATGAGATTAAGAGGTTGTTATTAGATTGAGGTTTTTAATAGACTTGAATTGGCTTGATAATATGTGGGTTTTGATTTTAATGTTTAATGTTTTACGTGGATTTTGAAATACTTGATAAAATGTTTGGATTATTTTTTTCATGTTTTATGAATAAAAGTACATTCAAATCCTAAATGAAACAAATCAAATAAATATTGAATAACACTTATTTTTAATTTATTTTAGAATATATCAAATAAACATTAATCCAATAAAAGCAGATTTTTTAAAGTAGTTTTATAAAGACATAATTGAATAACACTTAATTTCATAAATCTATTAAAAACCTTTATTCAATAATATCTTTAAAAAAAAAGGACAACATTGGAATTAATACATAAAATATAAAGAATATCAAGGTTTTTTTTGTGAGGTGCTAGTTTCTTAATTATAGTTTTTTTGTTGGTTATAGAGTCAAATTTCCCTTTACTATAATAGAGTTAGAGTTTGGTAACACTAACCTTTTTATGTACAATCATCATGTTAAATTTACAAATAATAACATATCCATTATAAAAAAAAATCAATTGTGTTGGCTATATTGAATAAACAACAGGTAGATGAATGTTGATGGTGTGAAGTGTGAACACAGATATCTGTCGTTTAGCAGAAAAAAATTGATTTGAGAGATTAGAAAATCTGTTATTGTCAACTATAATTATCAACCGTTGGATACGGTAGGCGGACGACAGCGTCAATACGCCGGAAGAGTACTCCACCGCAATAATGCTGCTATCAAATCAATCACATTGGTCCGGTCCGTTTTTCTGAATCTATATTAGGATCGGAATACAATTTGAAACATTCTAAAGCTAAACCCATACTGAATGAACAATTAAAAAATCACAAAATCTAACCATTTTGAAACAGTCTAAATAAAACTCCTTGAACTAAATTTGAAACAGTCTAAAAACTCTATCCAAAACTTGCAGCAATTGAAAAAAAAAAGACTAAACCGAAAGTAACCAAAAACATTACCGTACTTTTCTGTCTATCTGTGATTCGTAGAAGAGAATTAAACCGGAAAATAACCGGTACCAAAACATTTAGGTCAACGAAAACGTATTGACTTTGTTTCTTTTTTTCGGAAAGACCAAAAACAATCCATTTCGCTGTCTTTGTTCCACTCAAACCCTAGAAAAAAATTATACTCTTCTTCTTCAATTCAATCTCTCTCAAGTTTTGATCTCTAAATCTCACAACACGATCCATGTCTTCATCTTTCTGATTCACCTACCTCTCTATTTTGATTTTTCCCTTTTCGAATTTCTCCATAGATGGCCGCAACAACAACCACGGCGGCGAGTATCAACGCCGAAGCCGGAGGTGGTGGTGGGGGAGCTGAAGACCGTGTTCTCGCTACGGCGCAACAGATCATGAAAAGCCTCAACACACCAAAAGAGGTTCGTGAAGATATGTTACTTATCTTCTCAAGCTTCGATAACCGTTTATCAAATATCAAAACCGCGATGACGAACCAGGAAGAGAATCAAAACGACGCTCTTGTGGCGCGTTTAGAGGCTGCAGAATCGGTTATTCATCGGTGGGATGGTGGTAATGATTCTTCTCGTCACTCGTCTTCGTCTTCTGGTAACTATCGTTCCTCTTCGTTTTCTCTTTCGTTTGATGAATCTCCGGAGGAAGCTACCGAGTTTCTTTCAGCTGTTGATGAGATTATCTCTTTGCTTGAGGATCTTTCGTCTGAGAATAAGCCTGATATGGTGGATAGAGCTGATAGTGCTTTGCAGATGGCTATGTCTCAGCTTGAAGATGAATTTAGACGGATTTTGATTCGTAACACTGTTCCTTTAGACGCTGAGCGACTCTATGGCTCGATGCGGCGTGTTTCGTTGTCCTTTGCTGATGGTGATGTTGTTGAGGATTTTGAGAATTTTGGTTTGGTTGCTGATGGAGATGGTAGTGGGAGTAGGAGGAGGTTGTTTCATGAGAGAGGAGGGAGTATAGGGTGTGATCTTTGGGTTGATTTGATTAATCCAACTGCTGTTGAAGATTTGAAGGAGATTGCAGAGCGGATGATTCGCGCTGGTTATGAGAAGGAGTGTGTTCAGGTTTATAGTTCGGTTAGGCGTGATGCTTTGGATGATTGTTTGATGATTCTTGGTGTTGAGAAGCTGAGTATAGAAGAAGTTCAGAAGATTGATTGGAAGTCTATGGATGAGAAGATGAAGAAGTGGATTCAAGCTGTGAAGATTACTGTTAGGGTTCTTCTTGTTGGTGAGAAAAAGATATGTGATGAGATCTTTAGCAGTTCGGAGTCGAGTAAAGAGGTTTGCTTTAACGAGACAACTAAAAGCTGTGTGATGCAGTTGTTGAATTTCGGAGAGGCTGTGGCGATTGGTAGAAGATCATCAGAGAAGTTGTTTAGGATTCTGGACATGTATGATGCGTTGGCTAATGTGTTGCAGACTTTAGAGGTGATGGTCACTGACTGTTTTGTGTGTAATGAGACCAAGGGGGTGTTGGAAGCACTGGGTGATGCTGCGAGGGGGACTTTTGTTGAGTTTGAGAATAATGTTCGGAATGAGACATCAAAGAGACCGACGACAAATGGTGAGGTTCATCCAATGATACGTTATGTGATGAATTACATGAAATTGATTGTGGATTATGCGGTGACCTTAAATTCGCTTCTGGAGAGTAATGAGTCAAGTGGCGTATCTGGTGATGATAGTACAGAAGAGATGTCTCCTCTTGCGAAAAGAATATTGGGGTTGATTACGTCGTTGGAATCAAATCTTGAAGATAAATCAAAGTTGTATGAAGATGGTGGGCTGCAACATGTGTTCATGATGAACAACATTTACTACATAGTTCAGAAGGTGAAGGATTCTGAGCTTGGTAAACTCTTGGGTGATGATTGGGTTAGAAAACGAAGAGGGCAGATACGTCAATATGCTACCGGTTACCTCAGGGCTTCCTGGAGCAGGGTGCTATCTGCTTTGAGGGACGAAAGTATGGGTGGAAGTTCAAGTGGTAGTCCGAGTTATGGACAAAGAAGCAACAATTCTTCCAAGATGGCGTTAAAAGAGAGATTCAGAGGTTTTAATGCCAGCTTTGAAGAGTTATACAGGCTGCAAACGGCTTGGAAGGTCCCGGATCCTCAACTTCGTGAAGAACTGAGAATATCTATATCAGAGAAAGTAATCCCGGCTTACCGGGCTTTCTTCGGAAGGAATAGGAGTCAACTAGAAGGTGGTAGGCATGCTGGAAAGTACATAAAGTACACACCAGATGACCTGGAGAGTTACTTACCAGACCTATTTGAAGGAAATCAATTGGTTATTCACCACCCGAGAAGGAAAAGTTAAGGCTCTTGCTAGAAGATGATGACGATTGACGAGGACTCTCTTGCTTGAAGGACAATCTTGTCTGTTTGAAAGATGATAGTGGCCAGGTAACATATAAGTCAGGGGTTTAAGTTATATATGTGAAAGTCGGGCTTACACCCTTTTTATACACTGTCAAAATTCTTATGTACATGTCTTAATACTTATCATGTTATGACCATGGGTTTTATATAATGATTATGCTCTTGAATCAAATGGTCTTTGCTATATATATGGAGCTGGATGATATTACTTTCTTGTTGTAACGTATCTCTGTACTTAGATTTGATAGTAAAAGTGTGTTTGTTGCATAGAAATGATAAGTTAAGAAAATTTCAGTTTATAATAGTGGGTGATTCCGCATTTTCCAAATCACAGATATAATCTGTTTCCAAGACTTCGGCCAAAAATCCAGTATGTATATACCCAAAGAAAACACAGGTTGAGCCACATTGGAGAGCAAATCTCATAAAAACATACATGTCACTTAGACCAGTGTGTTATTTTATTGGCACCAAAAAAAATGTTCTTGGTTTCAAGTTTTGTGTTCGAGTAGCTACAAAATACAAATCCAAGTTTCTTGGACAAGTACGACCATGGAAACTATTCATATCCACATACTTTGACATAGACTATGATAACAGAGTATGCATCTGCTACCTTTAACATTCCATCCCAAGCATTGTCGCTCGCTTCCAAGATTAACTTTAAAACGTGGAGCATCCTTCTTCTTGGGCTTGGAATCAGGTTGTGGCTCTCCCTAAGGAAATCATAGAAGATTTGGACAAAAAATTGATCAATTCAAAATTTAGATTTTCTTTAGAAAACAAGAAACATGCGTTTTATAATATTGTGGGTTACAAAAATAGTTTCAACATTTTATAAAGTGGTTAATGCGTTTAAACTGTGTTAAGCTGATGTTGTTTAATGTTTAGACTGCTTGATGTTTTAAAATTTGATCTCTAGAGATTTTTACATTCACGTTGAATTCGAAAAGAAGTAATTAATCTTGACGAAAAAGAAGGGGTTACACAAGTCTGAAGTTGTCCATCCTGATTCTCAAAGCAAAGGTATGATGATCTTCATGAGTCCTTGCGTTACATTGCACAATCTTCTATTTTGTTTTGTTTTGTTTTGTACTCATTTGCTTTTTTATTGCTACGTGTTTTTGTCTCTCTCCCTATGAATTTATATGTCTCTTTGCATGGATGGTTTTTTGCCTTAATGGCTTAATCGGAGTTTGGATTTCTCAATTTTCTTGGTCCATACTCTTCTCCTTCGTGTTGATATATGAGTTAGTGTGATTTAGTCTGGATTCAGGGAAGTATTTTTCTTGTTCTGTGAATAGCATATACTTGGGTTAGAAGAAACGAGGTCAGTCATGCATTAATTGATGGTATAAAGCATTAGTGGCAGTACTATTTTGATGATACAATAATGGCAACTTAACACTCTTGAAATATTTTTGGGTTGTTTCATTTTCTGATCTTGTGGCAGTAATGTTTTGTTATTCTTTCCAGATTTTATTCAAGAAACTACAATAAACCTGAGTTAGTATCAGTATGATTCTGATTCAGTGTTTTATGTTTTTTATATTTAAAAGTTGAAGGATGCTCCTATAATAGAATTGTTGTTGTATCTTGAAACAGGGTTATCTTATGTGAATGAGACTTAGATCTTATATTAAATCATTTTTAAACTCTTACACTCCAAAGACTCATTACAAACCACATTAAAACTATGACATATATGAACAAGTAAACTCTTACGGTTAGTAGTCGTATCTCCTTAATATTCTCAGATGCAAAGATTACAAAAACGGAGAGCAGTCTTGTTCTATCTCCCACTACTAACCGGTCTACGGACAAAGAACTGAGAACGTGTACTTGTTCAAGGAATCATGGATGGTCACAGGACCAGGTAATGTTGATCTTGGACCAGAGATTAGTGTTCTGATTGTGGTTGCAGTTATGCACTGCAACAGTCGTCCCATATAAGTTAGTGACTACAACAATGGAACAAATGCTACGGGGGAGGTTGCAGAAGTAAAGTAAGCCCTTAGCTACTTCATGTGATGAGACTTTACCATTTAATATCAAGTTTTGGTTCTTTCAATGGTGTTATGGTCTTTCTTGTTTTAATGAACTTAAGAGGACGAACCAATATATCGAGTCCACAACAAAAAACGAAGTTCCATTCTGTTCTATAAAGGATAACTTGAAAGGTTACATTGGGAAAGTTCATCAAGAGAAACTGAAAACCAAAAACAACTAACAAACAAATCAGCAGTTGGAGAAGAAAAGCCTTAGAAACATGCCCTGCATTAACTGCTTCCCAATTCCGTAAAGTGTTAATGGAAATTCCTTTGCAGGTTTCTCTCTCAGTCCCATGTCAATTCCCTGAATTGGTGGAAGTAACCGATCTTTCAATCTTCAATTGGAGAACCATGGTAATCCAGACTGAAGGCAGTTTTGTCCCTCCGGTAAGGGAACTATAGGTCCCAAGAAGAGACGCCATAGATCAAGAATGATTGTTACCAACATAGCAGCACCCAAAGCATCAACAGCCACTCGAGATAAATCCCATTCATCAGTTGATTTCTCATCCATCCTGCAAACAATGAATAAAACATATGAAAACAGATAGACAACAACTCGAGGTAATCAAATAGCAATAAGAAGGTGAGACGGAAGCATATCACAGAGACTGTTCAAAGAACTCCTCAAGACACTTGAGAAAGACCTGGTTCTCCATTTAAGTCTTTAATTCCTATATTTTAAGACTCTCAAGAAAATTCAATCAATTAATCCGGTGTATCTAACAACTATCACTTGTCTCAGTTTTGATATGCAACAGTCATGAAGGTGAAAAGATTCACTGCTTCTATGAGATGATAGAAAACTATGCTTTCTTTACCTGAAGAACATTGGGAAGCTCACAATGAAGTAAATGGCATAGAAAAGACATCCAACTCTGTACATGGCACTTCGGTCCACAAACTCATAGTAAGGAAACTGCACAAGTTTGAAAACAAAAACAGAACATATGAGCGGTTATTGTCAAGTGACTAGTTTCTAAACAAGATTCTAGAATGATTAAGTAGATAAACGTAGTCTTTAAGCAGACTATAAGAGGAATTTGTGATATATGATAAAACACCAAGTAGAGAGCTCTTTTTATAGGAAATTATCAAAGAAATGTAGACATCACAACGTACATTTGCGATAGCAATAGTCTCCAAGTATGCAATGAAATAAGAAAGCGCAAGTATCCATGCAGCCTCAAAACACCATTTCAGAGAATCTGGTAAATCAGCAGTGGAATGGCGTAGCCTCCGAAGAGTAATGTTCGATGCAACGTGGTAAAAGAGGAAGCAAACATGTGTTAGGAAGAATGTTGTGTGAGGCACCTGTTCAACACAAAACCCCTGCCATAAGCTCATGGAAACAAGAAAACTACTCAATAGAACAAATCTGCCGAGATAATGCTGTGCTTACATTATTCATTTTCCATGATGGAAAAGTATAGGACGCTCCAAGAACTTTAAAGAAATAGTGAGTCCAAAAGTAGTTTCCGACATAGCTGAAAACAATTATCCAGAGATTTGCCTGTGGTAAAAACATGTTCCAATCAGTACAACTATGGATGAGATCTTGAGAACTCTCACCAGTACTCAAGGAAGTTAAAACAAGTTCTAAAAATAGTTTGAAACTAGAACTGGCAAGCCAAAATGTCATGCACATAGAAAAAAAGCTTGCCTTAACCCAATAGCGGTCCTTCCAACATAAACTTCTGTCGGCCTGAAAGAATAATGCATATATTCTGAGTCCATATGGTAAGGAAAACAATAGAGATTTGCATTCAATTGGAAGCAAGTAGCTAGTAGACAAACAAGTATAGCACCACGAACACGTTAGCTCACAGTGAAAGCAAAAGTTGTCAAAAAGTAACCTTTCCAACGAGTAACATGGGTATAACGAAAGCAGGAACAGCTGAAACCAAAGCTAGAAGCAGATACTCCAACTCCGTGAATGTCTGCTAGTTTGCAAAGTAACTAACACTTATTAGTACTTCTTCAATACCACTTAAAAGACAACTTCATACAACAGTAAAATTTTCAGATCTCTAAAACACTGACATGGTAAACAATGAGACATCATTTCATAAACTTTGTTGATCTAATTTAGCAGATAAAAAAAAGTGAATAGCTACTTCAACTCTGTCTCATCGTCTCCTAAATACATCAGACACTTAAAAACAATGCTCATTTGATGATCGCATAGACCTCGTAAAGCTTGTAAGGAACAACGATGCCTAAACAGAGAGTGAGCCAAAAAGGAGTGTAGAAGAGGAAGAAGAGCTCTCCCCATCTCTTGCTCGGATTCGGTGCCAGCCACAAGCTCGGTGAAGAAGATCCTATCAAATGTAAATCAAAAAAATCAGGGAATGGGGACGAGAGATTCGAATCAGAAGAAGAAGAAGAGATCGGCGATAGTTTTACCTGACATAATCGCTCCGCCGGAGAATCTTAGAAACGTTGACTTGAGTAGTGTGAGTGAGTGAGCCGAGATTTTGTGTACGGGCGACCAAATAGATCCCAATCAAGCTGACGTGGCAGATGTACTCAGTGATGATGATTTTGACGAAAGCTAGATCCGCTCGCTCATCGTTCCTATTATTTTACCGTTTATTATGACATCACCTCTTTTTTCTACTTCTTTGTTGCTAAATTGTTATATTTGTTGTTCCCTTTTCCCAACATAAGAAGTGGGCCTATGTTAATTTAATTCTAAAATAATATGTAATCTAATTTTATTTTTTATTGTTAAATTTGATTTTAAAAAAATGTATATAGCAAATTGAAACTTTTGAGGTAAAGAGTTTATTTATATTTTTAGAATTTTCAAAAAGCAGATGTATGTGATCGTAAAAACGTTTACAATATATGTAAAGTTGGAAAAAAAAAAGCTTATATTATGTACTATTTTGAATTTTATAGTATTATTTTGCATTTTTTGGAAAACTCTTTTATTAATGTTAAGAATTTAGAAAAATACAAAAACTTATTAATAAATAAATATACAAAAATTATCAAGAAAGAAACTAATGATGTAGTATTCATTCATATCTTTAATAACCAAACATTGATGGAGTTTGGCTTTCAAAAAAAAAAAAGAAAAATGTGGGTTTTCAAGAGTTTAATTGTCTTATTGACGAAAAGTGAATGTGGTCTAGTGGTATACTGATATTCATAAGTCTACCATAAACTAGCAAAATCTTCAACCTCAGTACTTAATATCAAATTAAGTTTCTTAACACTAGTGTTAATTGGACAAATGACCGGTCCATCGTGCCTTAAAACCGAAAAAATGTGTTAGACTCTACTTATTCTATGTTTTCTAGTCCGCTTTTTTTGGTTCACTTGACCTAAAACATAATGGTTTGTTGGAAGTATTATATGATATTTGATTTTATGTAATTATGAAAAATGTGCGATATTAGATGTGTAAGAAGAAAGACTCGTTTTCAGAGTTGGGTGTGTCACCAACCCCAGGCAGGTTGTTGTTGTTCGAAGGGCAGGCCTTTGTAGTTGTTGGCACAGTTAAGGGTAAAATCGTAAAACGGTGAAAGAAAACATTGGAAGCATCGAATCCAATACACGCACTTCAAAAAGAGAACACAACTCCACCGGACCAAATCTAATTCTCTTGTAAGAGACGACGACGACGAACATGGCAACGAGCAGTGCGGCTTCTGTTGATATGGAAGATATTCAGACTGTTGATCTCATGTCTGAGCTTCTTCGCCGTATGAAATGTGCCTCTAAACCTGACAAACGTCTCGTTTTCATCGGTACAATCATCTCTTTCGTTACCTCTGAATCTTTCACTCAATCGGTACTTTAGGTTTGATCTCTGTGAAAATTGTGTAGCGAAAGTTCCGATTTTTATCTGTTTTAGTGTGTAAAAATTGCATTTTGCTGTTATCGTTAATGCTTTATCTGATGATCATAGCGAAGGGATTGTGAATTTGTGTTTTTTGGTTCAATAGAAAGGAAGAATTGAGTTTTGGTTCATGTATGATTTGGAATTTGCAGGTCCACCTGGTTCAGGGAAAGGTACACAGTCTCCGGTCATAAAGGATGAGTTTTGTTTGTGTCATTTGTCTACTGGTGACATGCTTAGAGCTGCTGTTGCTGCTAAGACTCCTCTTGGTGTGAAGGCAAAGGAAGCAATGGATAAGGGAGAGCTTGTTTCTGATGACTTGGTTGTTGGTATCATGGATGAAGCAATGAACAGACCCAAATGTCAGAAAGGTTTCATTCTTGATGGGTTCCCGCGGACTGTGACTCAAGCAGAGAAGGTTTCTGGTTCTTTTCTGTGGTTAGTTGTTTGTGTATCTGCTCGCTCTTGTAAATGTTCTGACTTTTTTTGTTTATAAATCTTGTAGCTTGATGAGATGCTTAATAGAAGGGGAGCTCAGATAGATAAGGTGCTTAATTTTGCGATCGATGATTCGGTTCTCGAAGAAAGAATTACTGGAAGGTGGATTCACCCTTCAAGTGGAAGAAGCTATCATACTAAATTCGCACCTCCTAAAGTTCCAGGAGTCGATGATGTAAGAAAAACCATCAAATTCTGATTCATCATTTTGACTTAGTAAATCGAGTTCTCTCTTGTGATTTGATCTCTGTATCAACTTCGTTGTTTGTTAGCTGACTGGAGAGCCATTGATTCAACGTAAAGATGACAATGCGGATGTTCTTAGATCAAGGCTAGATGCATTCCACAAGCAGACGCAACCGGTATGTTTCCTTATAGTACATGAACTTGAGGACTATCAGAGAATTTGACATTTGTTCTTGTTGTTGTTGTTGCAGGTAATTGACTATTATGCGAAGAAGGAGAATCTGGTGAACATACCGGCAGAGAAGGCCCCGGAAGAGGTTACAAAAGTGGTGAAGAAGGTTGTGTCTACATGAAACTGAAAAACGAAATGGCATCAGTTTAAGATGTATCTTTTTTTGCTTATCTTAAATAACTCTCCTGAGTTTTTTTATTTGTTTCCCCCGGAATGTCTTTTGTCTTGAGAGCAACATTTGCTGCAGTTTTGTGCAGTGTGTTTCACTAAGGCTTATTGTTTGCGACTGGAAATGTCAGGTGAATAAAGGAAAAACAAAATCGTAGTAAAATAGTGGAAGATTGAAAACATTAGAATCGCATAACATTGAAAACAAAATGGTAGCTTATAAAGAATTGGTGATCAACTGTAAGAATTGGTAGAGCAGGAATCCAACAGATTCCAACGGAATTGTATATAGATCATCTCATCATCACAATGAGATAAGCGATATGAAACCATAGTTAGTGAAATTCAAGTTTTTCAGATTTATAGATTTATTTTGGATAACAAAAAAAGGAATAAAATACAAGTAATTCATATATTTGAATAAAGATATCATCATTACAATTTGAGCTTCAATGAACTTGGATGGTAAGATAAATTTTGAAAATGTTTGGGGTATAAAATGTTGAATTGTATTCTTATTATTTATTTAAATAATAGTTTTTGCCTATATTTTTTCAGTCAAATCTACTATATATTAAAAAGAATATTTTCGGGAAAATATCTTCAGTGTACCATACTTAGAACACATTCCATATTAGAAAATATTAAATCTTATTCTTTAGTTCTAAGATGATAAGATAAGATTTATGACAATGTTATAAAACTTAAACATAGTCAATAGTTCTAACAATTTGTAAAAGTATCTTGTAATGACGAAATCAAATTTTTTTACTGTGATAGCATTGTTTGTTCTCCTCTTTGTTGGTGTTCTTGAAGCCAACAAGAAGAGCCTCTTACATGAATCTGAAGATTTTCGACAGTCCGAAAGTTTGCTTAAAAAATCAGTTGATCCAATACGCGTCACAAGATGGCTCGTTCCCCCTTCAGGACCTAGTACCAAAGAATCACCGGGTACAAGATGGTTCGTTCCACCTTCAGGTCCTAGTACCAAAGAACCACTAGTTAGGAGATGGTTTGTTCCACCCTCAGGACCTAGTACCAAAGAACCACCGGTTGCACACAACGCAAATATGAATTTATGGTGACCATCACAACGTCTGGTTTTAGGAATGTTACCTAAGAATGTTCCAATTCCTCCAATGAGAACTAGCAAAAAAAAAAACTTTAAATCCATAAAAAAATATGTCTTGAATTTCTTTTTTTTTTAAAGCAAATCTAGTGTAAATCATAATCCAACCAAAGTTCTAGCTACAATAAAAACAGGAGCGTTTTATTAGTGTGCTAGTGTTCAATAAAATATGCATCAACATTTCTTTCTTTCTTTTTTAATTATTTCTTGTAGTTTTAAAAAATACGGGTTTAATTATCTTATTTTGATGAATTTAAGATTAAAGTTGTCAAATTTCAAGAATTTGGATTCCAATGAACAATCAAATTTAAATTATCTTAAAGAGTTGGCATCGTCATGTTCATATACTTCATAGTTACATATACACACATTCAGTCCATAATGCAATATATATATGCAATTTAATTTATCTTAAAGAGTTGGCACTGGAACTATGAATTGGTAATATTATTAGTTATTGTTCAATATTTAAGAATCAGAAAACTAAAGTTAAACTATAATTTTATGAATTTACAAGTTTATTATTTCAAAACTATAAAAATATTTTACAAACCATAAAAGTGAATCTTAATAAAATATAAAGTATTTACAAGAAAAATGGTTGGTTAAATAATTATCAAAACATTCTTATAAGCAGTAAAATGTTCTTATTTTTTAACAAATTTTTTGTAAAAAAATTGAATAAAAAATAAAAATTATGACCACATTGCAATTGTTTAACCACAACATATTTTGTGCATTTATCTGACATGGCATTCATAATTTCTCTGTTAGAATTTGGACCGTCATAATAGTAGTTACTCATTTTCTTATTTTAATCAATAATTACACAAAATAAATAATTATAATGGAAAATTTAACTTCGGCCGGTTATAACATTTCCATTCTGCACTGTGTTCTATATTCATGGTCTATAAACTTTTATGAGGTTACAGTCTTGTTATAACTCACCGAAATCCGGAACATTGAAAAAATAGTAGATATGCATATTTTATACTACTTATATTTTCCACCAATTATATACATGCTAAAAGTATCTTCTTCTAGAATTACATTGAGTTGGATTATAAATAGGTTATGTGGACAACTATTGAATCGTACTGAAATAATAGTGATTGAAAATTAATTAGATAACATGTCTATTAAACGACACATGACATTTTACATGATTATATTTTTTTCTTATCTTCAACTAATATCTACTTAATTGATCATATCTGTACTTTTTTTTGTCAAACGAATAGTTAGATACTAATACTAAATTTCATGCGGTTTATTGTTTTGTAATTTAGTGAAATCCGGAAGATTTCGTAGTCGTAGTAGATATTTATAAAGTGTGTATTATACTATTAATATTATACTTTCCACCAATTATATGCATGCAAAAAGTATCTTCTTCTGGAAATAAATGCAACCCCACATCCAAAGGAGATTCGTGTCACAGCGTTACTCCCCACGTGTCACAATCTCCCCATCCTACATGCTAATAATAGAAACCAAACTTAAAAAAAAGAATCTCAAAACTTTTGAACGTAGAAAACAGCAAACAAGATCACGGCATGTGTCCTCTCATCTCAAAACCAAAACCCTCGCGTTCTGTTACACGTAACTCCAAAGTCGCAGCCTTATGTGTCTACCTTTAATCGCACCGCACCTAATAGCCACTCCTCGCTCTCCTATTGGTCACCACTTCCCTCGTACTTCGAGTCTCAATGTCGGATTCAAACAAAACGCCACGTCTCTAACCTTCGTCCAATCACGTCGTTGCGCTGTTCATCGTTTGGTCTCGCACGTGGCAAGGTTTTCTCCAAACGTGTCGACGTAAGAGTTTTCTTTTCTTTATATACACACCAAACACTTCTTCTCCAACAAAACAAACTTGTTTGTTAGACAAAACATGAATTTCCGGGGAGGTTGTTGTATTGCGAGGTACGGTGGTAGTGGTGGTGGAAATGATATGTCGAAGGTTGATCGGATTATGCTCCGGTACCGTCCGATTGCACCGAGACCTGATTCTGGTGGATCTCCTGCTTCACCGACGGAGAAGAATGGATCGGTGATAACTAACGTTTCGTCGAGATCACGGAGAGGTAAGAGAAAATATTCAAAGGAGAATAATAGTAGCAGTACCGGATCCGTTAATAGTAACGGTAACAGCAAACGACAGAGAAACGATGAGACGAAGAACGGATCTGGTGGTGGTAGAGAGATCGTGACGTTGCCTCTTCTTCCAGAGACTCCTGAGAAGAAAGACTCGCCGTTGAAGGCTAAGGCGGCGCCGGAGTTAGGTGCGGCGGCGTTGTGGCTGAGTTTTAATGACGGAGCTAGTTATAACAGACGTTATCAGACAGAGTTAATGACGGAAACGGTTGTGTCGTCGTTGTTGACGGTGGAGTGTGTAACGGAGAGATTGATGGAGGGAGAGTATGAGTTAGGGTGTACGGACGAGGAGAGGAAGATGAATCTTGAGAGAGACACGTGTCCTGGTTTTATATCGGACGGTTTAGGGAGAGTCATTTGGACGAACGGTTCTTACAGAGAGTTGGTGGTTGGGAAAGATCATGAGCAGTGTAGTAAGATGAGTGTGTGGCTTGTGATGAAGGAGAAGCCTTTGGTAACGTACCGGACTTTTACGTGTAGAATGAGATTGCAGTACACGTGTCGTGATAAGGAGGTGAGTTCGATTACTTCGTTCTGTGATGTTTGGAGGATGAGTGACGGTGGCTTTGCGTGGCGGCTTGATGTTGATGCTGCACTTTGCCTTGGACGGTGAGGATTGGGCCGTTGGATTAGAGATGATGTTAGATTGATGAGATGAGGATATTTAATAACGACATGCAAGTTAGATAGATATTTGGACTTCCAACTTTATGAGTGTACATACATATTTCGCAATTTTGTAGCTTTTAAGTTTTAACATTTTGATTTCAATGTTCTGTTTTAATTTGTAGTGTTTGGTGTTTTATTCTTCTTCTTTTTTGGGGTTTGTATAAAAACTCTTGGTTAGTCGGTATCTTTCTTTTTTCTAGTATTGTGCTTTGTAGGATTATGGAATTAGTACTTAGGTGAGGATCTTATGTTTAATCACACAATGGAATGCATTAAATTTTTTGCTTACTCTTAGAAAAAGCTTAACCTTCAAATTAATTTGGAGATATTTGTTAAAACACATGAGGTGAAGTAGACTCCTTAGTACTTAGTACATGTATAATAACGTAAAGTTTCATTAAAAGTCTTGAAACTAAGATCGGATAATATTTTCAACATCATACGTTGAAATTCCACTCCTATTCTCCTAGGAAAATCGATATGCACTTTACATTTGGAAACACTTGATGACATAAAAGAGACTACGTTTAAAACTGCACTAGACTAAATCAACTGTTATTTCCATCGTTATGAGATTCTCGTAGCCGTAGGCCGTAGGTAAAATACTTCATGTCTCTCTACACATGGCCAATTGGATACATTTTCACCAAAGCTCTTACGTAAGGAATTTGACTAATTTCTAATTAAGTAAGTTGAGCGTTTGATATATCATATATATCATCTTATATTTTCACATATTATAGTTTTGACGTTAGAGCCGTCAATGATAGATACAGAAAACCATTTATATTTCTTCGTTTCCAACCACTTTCCTATTATATTTTTAGTTAGGAATAAGTTTATTAAATGTTGAAAAGATTATTACATATATATGATGAATCATTCTTTCTTTTGGATCAAATATTCTATGATAGAATTTCTCTAGGATCTAGGAGGAGGACATGGTCGTCCACTGCCTCCTCCAGGAGGTGTACAACTAGGGTATACTTTTATCTTGACCTCTTTGAACACCGATCGTTCCCAAACCTTTTCTCCTGTAATTTTGTTCCAAAAAGAAAACATTAGCAACTACCCAATCAATTTTTCAAACTTCAACTAACTTATGTGTTATAGCATATTCTTCAAATTAATTGTTATTTTACTTTCCAGTGTAAAATTTTATTTTATACGTATTTATATTTAGAAGATTATTTTGACAAACAAACAAAAAATGCAAATATGTTAATAACAAGAAGCAGTCTAACCGCCACCATTCATGGTTTACCCATACATGCACTGGAATCGAAACTATTGTAATATTCGGTTTTAGCTTTTCTATATTGTATTCTAGAAAATCTCAACTGCAAACAAATCAATATCGTTATGGAAAAATGCTCGGAATGATAATAATGATAAAATCTTACGTAGGTTTGGAGATTCATACTGTACTCGAGCCAATGCTGTGTTTGATAATCCAGAAAGCAAGAGAGAGCTCAAAGTTAGTAAGCAAACCACGACGTTATACATTTTCTTCATTGATTTAAATGTAAGAATTTCAAAACGTAAATTCAACTATAAATAGAGAATTAGTGAACTCACGTTACGGTGTTCAATTCTATATTATACTTTTAAAAAATGAGATCAAGTCTTCTATTTTGAATCGGTCAACTTCAATTTTAATTCTTGTGGAGCACCATGTCCAGGTTCTATGTTCAAGTGAGCTTGATTTAAACCGCAATAGCTTTTGTTATTCAATAAAAAATCGAAGAAATATTGAATAAGTTCGGTTTTACACCAAGTAACATCCCATATAAAGTTATCTTACTCTTCTCATTATAAGATGTAAGCTTGGATGAACACATGCATGTGAACCCAAATTCTTACAACATATAAGACTTGAATAAATACATGTGAACGGTGATTAACTGCAACTTGATCATTCATGACATAGATGAGAGATCCCAAAGAATTCTTCAATAGAAAAATATACACTTATAGTCGTATATATTGTTTTTGGTTCTTGTCATCATTTTAAAAGAGAACAGTACCCTACTTTATGAAGAACAACACAAACAAAACTGTTCCCAAATACATTTTGGTTAGTAGCCAAAATAAGAAAAATGGGTCTACAAGTGAAGGCATACATGTATAGAAGTGAAACAATGACAATTGTATTTCGCTAATTAACAACATGAATCAATATGCATCAAATCTCTTTCATGGACTGAATTACGACTCATGGAAATACGAGAAAACAAAATTTGCTTGAGAAATTTATCAAAAAGAATTTTCTTAAAAAGAAAAATTTATTAGTTTACATAAAAAAAGAAAGAAAATTGAGCGCAAAATGAACAAATTAAAAATCTTCCATAACATAACACTATATGTCAGCATCCTAATGAAAATGTTTTATTGGGGAATCTTGGTCTTTTCGTACGTCAACGTGTTCTCAACAAGACATAATATATAAATACAATATAGAGGAGAAAAATGAAGTTGGACCAATTCAGATTCATACAAGAAATTCATCTTCTACAAACACGTGTATGTCTTAGTCTAAATTGGAAGTTAAGGACATATATAACGCACCTAACCTTATAAGTTTATGTTCTCTACATATAAATACAAAAATTTATCAAACTTATATGAGTTTCGACGACCAACGAAAAGATCAAACGAAAAGAAAACATACGTTGTTTGGTTTGGTTAATAATTTTGGTTGTTCTCTTGTTCTTTGTATCATCAAACACAACCTTCACTCGATTAAACACCGTTTCTAGATTTTTTTTGATGAAAATAAACCCTCAATTTAAAAATTAAAAACGGCAAAACAATTACTAAAGCTATTGTAGAGTGTATAATTGTAGATGACCCATAAAAACAAAAAATAAATTTAAAATATCCTTTAAATAAATCTGCTACAAGCAAAATAACCATGCTTATCTTCATTTTGAGTTGATTTTTCTACTTACTCAAGCTTATGCTTCTGCATTAGTGAGCCTAATAATTTATTTTTCTTAATGTTGCCCTCAGAATAGTAGTTTAAAATAAGCAAATCTCTTACCAAACTTTAAAAAACTTTTTAAATGTACATGTAAAGAAATAGTATTATTTTGGTAAATAATTTAGTAAGGTAGGATATGTCAGTGATTTCGGATGAATCCCAAATATTCCACATTTAAATAAAATTCCTATATAATATGATGTTTTGCAATTGTTATAATAAAAAATATTGTTAATTTTGCATTTTCACTTAAATTTTTTAAAATTGTTATTTTTACTAAAATTTTACGAATATATTATTTTTTAATACTTAACATTATATATATTTAAGATTTTATTTTGGTAAGAATACGTATTCAAATATAACGACAAAATAAGATTTTATTTTGGTAAAAATATTCTATACAAAATATTATAACTCAAAAAATAATAAAAATATATATTATAACCGTAAATACAACTACAACTGATTAAATCCAAATATAACGAATAAAATACATGTTAAATTTATATTTTTGTACTTAAAAAAAAAGGATAAAATTTATAAATTCTTCAAAAAGGTATAATACACGAATACCATACAAAAAATTGGCATATTCATAATTGATTAAGAAATGGAAAAATAATTAACGTATTAAAAAATTCGAATGCATTTAAGTCAAAAATGAATTAATTGGGAGCATATCATATGCAATTGATTCCTCAAAACAGCTCAACAATTTCAAAATGTCGAATCATCCGCTCCTCCTCCTCCAGTAGAGTTGCCTCCTTCCTTCTCTTCCAATGGCGACTTCTGCTTTCAATTCAACGATGAAGCGAACGACGTCTCTAGCCAAATCCTCCGAGAGTGGCGACGACTCTTCTTACTCTACACGGAGGTCAGCTTCTAGGAGACACCGGAGTTTGAGCCGTTTCTCTCACCGCATGCCGGATCCAGACATTGAAGTGACTCCGATGAGGAAGGGAAAGTTTGTTAACACCGTGAGAGGTTCTGGATTCGGTGAAATTAGCCTCGATGATTTAGCTGTCGAGTTTTTTGAATCGTTCTCCGGCGAGAGCGAGATTAGTAGCGGAGAAAGAGGACGATCTGGTTTAAGAAATTCCGGCGGCGGTACCGGCGGAGAGGTTACGAATTCGCAAAGGAGGGGAAGGTCTGTTTCTAGGGTTGGTTCTGGTGGTGGTAACGGTGGTTTACGGAGGTTAGATGCTGATACTGAAAGCTCGAGGCGACGGAGGTCGTTGTCTAGACAGCCGGCTAGTAATAATCGTGGTGGTTCAAGTAAGGTTGATTCGGTGAGCAACAATTCGAGCCGGCGGAGGTCGGTTTCTAGACAACCGAATGAGAGGGTTAAGGTCGAGAACAGTGGTGGTGTAATTGAGGGAGATCGTGAGAACGCGAATTCGCGGCGACGACGGTCGCTTTCTGTTGTCCGTCGTCGGATTGAGAATTCTGAGGTATTACACTTTTGTGATTGCTTACTTTGTATCTTCTTATTGTATAGTTTCTCTTGGGCCCTCTTGAGTGGTGTGATGTGATGCAATCTATTAGGAACTTTTTACCTTTTTAGTTACATTTGGAACTTTATTAGAAAGCTATAATTATCAAGCCATTATAATTTTAGCTGTGATTATGAGATAACTTTGTAGCAACAGGACCATGCTTGCTTGGTTTGTTAGGTCTGATTTTGATATATTCAATTTATTGTGCGTATTTATGAGTCGTATAAACAGTTGTATCATTTACCATCTTGAATTAGTAGAAGCTGCGTATGAACATTTTCATTGTTGTGTGCATTTGGCTTGTTGATATGAGTAGTGATTTGTATTTGTATATTGGAGGAGTGTGATCGACATGAATTATTTTACATTTGCAGAGTGATGTAGATCAAGTTCAGTATTCAAGCAGTTCAAGGGATGTGAAGAGCTTCATGAGTGGAAAGAGTCAAAATAGTGGTTCTCAGAAATCTGCTGCTTCAGATAATAGACAAGGTCTTAGGAGGTCTTTTAGCCAGAATCCAATCAAATACCATGATGGCTACTCTGTAAGTCTAAATATAATTTGGTTTAAAGATTCTTTTTTTGTTTAAAAATCGTTTTGTTGTGCGTGTTTGTGTTTCTGTTTAGGGGATTCGTTAATCTTTTTGTGTATGATATATATTTGGTGTACCTCCATACGCTGGAAATGTTATAATTCTTGTTACTAATTGGAGAAAAATTGTTTGGAATGTTACAGAGCCAGTCTTCTGCAGTCACAGATGATGAAGGAAAGGATTCCAGCTCCAGCAAGCATGGAACTGAGAGGATAATTCGAACAGTATATGCCCAAAATAAGGTTTGTGGTTTCAACCAACGATTATTTCTTTATTTTTCTCAGAACTATATTAACTTAATTATATGAGTGTCCACTCTCTGCTTGAAACCAACCTAGTCCTATAAAAAGGGCAGATCTTTCTGGATGTTTCATTTAACTGAGGGAATCTATATGAATAAGATTTTAGAATGGTTTATTAGAGATGATGACTAAAGTAGAACAATATCCTACAACTGTTAATTGATGTATTATTATTGTTGCTTTAATGAACAACGTCAATACAGGCAACACCAAAGAAAAGAGAATCTTTGGGGAACTCTGGTTATGGTTCCCAGCGGAAATCTCTTGATGATAACCGTGGTGTCTCCACATCTACGAAAGGTTATGCAACAAAATTGCAAGAGGTACAACTTCTCTTTGCGTCTATTTGCTAGGTTCTTTCATTGAAGAATTGACCAAATATACAACACTTCGTTTCCCCTTAAATTGGCAGTCTGAGGAGCGCAAGCGAGAGTTGCTGGCTGAGATTATGTTGGAGGAGCAGCGTGGTAGAGAGCTCTCTGTGAACTTGAAAGAAATACTCACTGAAAATAGCTCTGAAGCTGAGGAAAAGCCATTGCGGACGCGAAAGGTGAGTATTACAACTCTCAGAACAGCATATGTTTCCTCTTCTGGTTTATTCTTTGCATAAAAAGATAAAATTACATTCTTTTATTTTGACAGAGGAGCAAGGACCGGAGCAGGAGGATGTCCATGTGTTTGACAGATGAAGCAGAGCAATTCATCGACGAATTCATTTCAAACATAGAAGACACAGACTTTTCATCACTGGAGGATGAGAGGAGCGAAAGTAGTTCAAGTTTTGGAATGATAAAAACACAAAGCTCTCAAAGCACCAGTGCTCTTAAGAGTACTTCTGTTGAAATGGACGGTGTTATGCTCCCTTGGTTGCAATGGGAAACTCCAGACGTGTCTGCTGCAGTGGCATGCCTTATCAAGTCGCCGCACACCCCAAATTCAAAATCTCTTGTCTGGGAGTCGGATACAACTCAGGTAACAATACTTTTTGCACTGACCGTACTCCTTACGGGTCTAAAACTATAGCCGGTTAGATAGATGACTCGTAGAAAGTTTCTCTGACATGAATGTATGCTGATAGGATGCATCGAGTGGGCGAGGGACGAGCATTGGTACCATAAGTAGCAGAGGAAGCTGGAGCCCATATGACTCGGTCACGAAGCCTGTGATGCCCACAAAAACACTAAAGATAGATGTAGCGGAGTATCTGAAGCGACCTAACAGCTCAGATATTCTAAATGAGACGTGGAAGCTAAGGCATAGAATCAGTTCGGGAAGTCTTGTGCTATGTAGCCGCTCATTGATCTAAGGCAGTGCCGTGCCAAGCTTCCGAGAAAGATGATGCAAAAGATAGTGAAATGTGATGATGATGATGACATTGTAGTGATTCTTCTCTTAATTTTCTTTTTTTGTTGTTTCATTTGGTAAGGTACGACTATATATATGGAAATTAGTATGTAATTAACCATTGTTAATCTCATAAAACTTGTTAGATTTGTTTGATAATCAATCAACCAAATGTCAACTAAATTAGTGTAAATCCTACATATAAAGAAAAAAACGACAAAACGAAATTTGATATTTATTTGTAGTTGTTATTAGATCTTTTGCATGCATGTGTCATTTTTATTAAATGTAATAAATTTTTACTTTAAAATAAACATCCTAATTATATATTTAATAACATAAGAATATAAAATATTTAATCATTGTGTGGTTGACAAAAAAAAAAAAAAAAATATATATATATATATATATATATATATATGTATAAAATTTTTTTACTTAATAAATATATTGTATAGTTTTCTGTTGGCCCTTTTTAGAGTGTTGTGATTCTGTTTTTGATTGAAAAATATCGACAGAAAATCAAACTAATATTCGAAAAAACCAAAAACCGTAGAATTTCACGTTTTCCTTAACCAACCAAAAATTTGGGAATAGTAACTGTTGGAGCCATATATTCATATTATTCCTAATTTCTTATTCTGTTATAGTTTAGGTATTTCTAATTGTTGTAATTTTGTCGTAGACCTTTAGAAGTTATTTTGAGTTACATACGATTGTATATATATATATATATATTTATTGGAATCACATATTTTTTTTATGATAAAAGAAAGCGAAATAGATAGCTACACGATTCATATTTATTATTTTAAATCAAAAAGACGAAAACAATAAGATTTATGAATTCTTTTTTTTTTTCTTGAAAAGAGATTTATCAATTCTTTTTAAACTCATTTGCAAGTTTTCCATATCTATGGCAGAGGTCGCGGTGGGTTAAGTCTAAGACACTCCTTCTCGCATACTTTTATGTTCTTTGAACAAAAGTGATACTTCCCTCTGCAGCAATGACAGTTCTTGAATAAGCTAAAGCTACAACGTTTTCTAACACACGGTGATAGATATACAACTATTTTGCTGGCGTTCAGATTCTCTTCCATGTTTCCAATTTCATCTACAAAAAAATTATAGATATTTTAACAACAATTGTGGTATATATGTTGATGAATAAGCTATATGTACAAAACATACATTGTTGAAGAGCAAACAATGAAACGAGGATGATGCAAAAGATAGCGAAATGTGATGATGAGATCATAGTAATTCTTCTCTCAAAGAAGTAAGAAATGTTTTGTTCTTTGATTTGGTAAGGCATGACTATATATATAGTGTGTAAATTGATCACATCTCGTATAGTAGTATTAATAATCTCTTAAAAGCCCATAGATTTTTTTTTAATTATAAAATAGCCAAAAGTCGAGTTAATTAATGTATCCTGTAAAAAAAACAAATGCCAACAAAATTTTGATTTTTATTTGGATTTGTGGTTAGATCTTTTACATGTGACATTATTTCTATTAAATGTAATAAATCATTACTTTTACATGACCATCCTATTTATCTATTTATTAATATAAAAATATATATTATATTTTACACAACATATCTTTAGCATTATGCAAGAAAATATATTTAAATTGGTATTGGATAGTTGTTTTGAGAACAAATTGTTAAGTCAGTCTCACTAGAAAACAATTCTCATCTAATTTGTGGACCTTGTGGTTCCATCTAACGCAAATGAATCCATAATTACCTGTCACAAATCTAGTGTCGCTATATACATATTTATATGAGTTCCATAATAACATGATACAATCAGAGCGGCCCGAACAATTCATGGCTGGAAGCAAAAAACCTATTAATAATATACTATTGTTATTTTTGTAACTAGTCAAAACTCATATCGTAATTATTTTGAAAGTAAGATATCATTTTCTTAACATATTTTTCTATTAAAGTATTAAGATATCATATCGTAAATGAGAGGCATATCGTAATTACTGTTGTTTGTAAGTTTGTAACTGTAATTATACGAGGATAAGATATCATATCGTAAATGAGAGGCTTATCCTAAGGACTGGAGATCTTAAATGGTGCTTCTTCTGTCCAAGAAAAAAGTTCGGCAACAATAGTAAGGCGAGAAGATCGACTGATTGAGTCATGCATGAATACAGACTTGAAAACAAAGTACTAGCGCAAAAGACTATTCCTAAAAAGGTTAATGAATTTTGGTTAGAAAAGCTTTGTAAACTTTTTTATTTTATTTCTGGCAAGTTTATTAAATATGTTGTAGTGCCCTAATGTGCTTTGCGTTCTTTTGAAGAAAAATGGACTTGGAGCAAGACATGCAACTGAACTCGATATGGAGCTCCATATAAGAAAGAGTATTTGAGTGATGAGGAAGAAGATAACGAGAATCTTGTAGCGATTTCTTATGCAGAAAACGTCGATCATGGTCCGAGCAAAGAAACCAGTCTAGTTGTTACAATCTCACAGCTGCATGCTCGTAAGGATCTTTTAGAAATGATAGCTAACTATAAAATTGTTTCAAAAACAAGATCATCAAATGGTGAAACGCATAGAAATAATTACTATAGCGTTATATAAAAGAATTCTGAGCATAAATTAGTAGCCAAAGTAATGTATCAATGACATAAAATTCTCTATTTCAGTAATCTTATTAACTTTGAAGTTGAACTTCTTTTTATGTGAAGTCGCAGAAGAAGACTGAGCGGCAAAGTCGTGTTTGTGAAATTGGCGGGTTTCGAACCTCGGAGCTCAGAACCCTAACCAGCAACAGTGGAGAAAGGTTTTTGAGTTTGTTGTTGATGTTGATCGCAGACATGAGATGCTTCAGATGCTTCTACACTCGAGCCCACTCTCTTCTCCTCCTCCGATCTTCCAATCCGGTCACGGTTCCTATATCTCCGGTCCGGTTCCGTCTTCGTCTCCGTCGTCTCTCATCATCTCCCGTCGCCTCCGTTTTCGACCTTCATTCCTCCAATCAGGACGCGAATTCGAACAGAGAAGACAAAGACACCAAAATTGGATTCTCCGATGATAAATCGAGAAAATCAGGTTCAAATCCTCCACGATGGAATCCAGGGGAAGTAGTTATGAACAAATCGAAGAAAGGGAAATCGAAAACTGTTTGGGTTTGTGAGAGCTGTGGTCACTCGGAAGGGCAATGGTGGGGGAGTTGTCGTGCTTGTCATAAGGTTGGGACTATGAAACGTTTTTCTGAAGGTTCTGAGTCAAGTGCTAGTGGTGGTGGTGGCAACGGTACTGGCTTGGGTTTTACGGAGGGTAAGGGTTTGTCTTGGTTACCTGAGCAAGCTACGGTTCAGCCACATCGATTGACTGATGTTATTCATGGCATTACTCAACAACAATGGAGAATTTCACTGTATGAGATATCACTTCTTGTGGTGTTTATTGATTCGAGTATTTGTTGTTTTGTTATGTGTTTGTTTTGATGATTGCATTTTATTATGTTAAGGCCTGGACTTTTTGGGAATGAAGTTGCTAGAGTACTTGGTGGTGGTCTTGCTCCAGGTTTTATGCTGTCTTTATGATTTTAATTCTCAGTCTTTCGCTCTTGACTTACTATGGTGTTGTTTTTTTGTAGGTTCTCTGATTTTGATTGGTGGTGATCCTGGTATTGGCAAGAGTACTTTGTTGTTGCAGGTTAGGAGATGTGATTTATGGTGTTTGAATAATTTGTCTTCCCTTTGCAAATTTGTAAATTTTTGTGGTTTGGGTGTTTGCAATGCACACAACAGGCTAACTGATTCTCTCCTATTTTCTCAAATGGAAGATTGCATCTATAATTGCTGAGGGGAGTGAGTTGGCCGAACCAGCACCGGTTTTGTATATCTCTGGTGAAGAGGTTAGTACTAGTCATGTTCTATTTTTCTCAAAGTTTCTGCTTCTTGTCGGGTTTCTGATCAAACTCGTGGATTGTGTAATTGCTCCGTGGCTGTTTCTTTTTCAAACTATGCTGCTTAAGATGGTCTGAATGAGCTTACTTGCACATGTTTAAGACGCAACAAAGTAATCATAGCTTGAGTTTTAGTTAGGAGCTTTATTTTGCGCATCTGCACTTCAAAATTGTTGGCTGTTTTCTTCTCGCGTTTTCTATTTAATGGCAGAGATATCGTATTTTAGTTTGTTCTTAAGGATCTCATCCCACGCATTCTGTTGACTTGATTACACATTCTTCAGAAATTCTTCTGTTTTTTGCCCACTGCAGAGTGTCGAGCAAATAGGAAGTCGGGCTGACAGGATGAGAATTCAAACTGAAGAGCTCTACCTGTTTTCGAGTTCGGATCTTCAGGTATACTTTTTTTATGTGAATGAATATTCTTATTATCTTAAACAAACGGAAGTCATAGTTTAGAACTTCTTTAAACACCTAAGCAATGAGCTGTATATTCCTATTTTGTGCATAACTGTTAATCTCCAAGTTAATTTTCTTCATGTTTACGTGTCAGACACCAACTCTACTGTGTGAAATTCCAAGCCTTTGCGTATCATAACTTTAAATTTACCTGAAGCAAATCGTTTTGTTATGATTTATTTCAGGACATTCTAAACAAAGCTCATCGACTATCTCCTCGAGCTCTCATAATTGACTCAATTCAAACCGTTTACCTAAAAGATGTGACTGGAAGTGCTGGTGGTCTCACACAGGTTTAAAAGTTTTTACCCTCTATTTGCTTAGTCTCTCACTTAAATTTTCTTCTAATTACTATGAGCAGGAAGTTATGCCATAATGCTTTTTGCTGCTTCCCTTTTTACATAGAATCACACATCTTTTTTAATGATGTTTAAAAGGAGACTTTTATGTGTTAGATGAAGACCAGGCTCCAGCATTCTCTTTTCTATTTGCATATGCTTTTCTCGTAACTTTCTTTTTGTCTGCTGAAACGGCTATTTTCTTGGAAATCTCTGATGGTGGCAGGTTAAAGAATGCACATCAACCCTGTTGCGTTTTGCTAAGAAATCTAATATCCCTGTTTTCTTGGTGAGTAAGCACCATCCTTTTCCTTCCATATCTGGATCTGGTGTTTGATCTGGATCAGATCTTTTATGCACGTCACTTTCTGTTTTAGGTTGGACATGTTACGAAAGCGGGCGATATTGCAGGACCTCGTGTTTTGGAGCACATAGTAGATGTTGTCTTGTACTTGGAGGTGCTTTTTAACTTTCTGATGTCTTTAGATATGCAATCATGATATAAGGGGCTTTGCAATTCTAACTAAATACTTCGGGTTATTTTTTATTAACTTTATAACCTCTTTTCTAGACGATAACAATATATGAGCTTAATTTATTAGGAGATATAACAGAAGATGATTAGTTGACATGTACTTTCCATCAAATTTCAGGGTGAAGAGTCATCAACGTACCGCTTGCTTCGATCTGTGAAGAATCGGTTTGGGTCGACTGATGAAGTATGTATACAAATCCTTGATAGTATGCCTTTGCAGATTAGATCATGATTAGTAATTTCCCTTACTGCCTCCTTTCTGTTTTATCGAGAACTTGCTAGTTCAAGCTTCTTATATCTGTGGATTCTGTTCCCTTTATTCTTTATGTGGTTTGAGTTTGCGTGTTATCCGTACACTTATTTCTAGTTCGAGTTGAAAATTATCGAATAAATTGTGGCTATCTCCTTTGTCAGCTTGGAGTTTTTGAAATGGCAAACTCAGGACTTGAAGTGGTCTCAAACCCAAGTGGCATATATCTTAGTCAACAGAACCCAGATTCAGATGTTTTAGCTGGATTAGCTGTAGCAGTTGTTATGGATGGATCTCGGAGTTTCCTAATTGAAGTTCAGGTAGATGACCGGATAATTCTGCTTCAGATTTCAAAAAATTGTAAAAGGGCTCTGGCTCGATAAGTGAAACTGTGTTTTGAAAGTCTTAATAAATTTCGCTATTGTCAATATGATGAAAATCATGACTTGCAATGGCTGTTATGTTGGTTCTGAATAGGCGACAATGCTGATCTCTCATCATTAGCTGCCTCATATGTGCTTATGAACATTGAAGCAATTTATTGTAGTTCTTGTTTAAACATTGTTTTTTGTTATTATGTAGGCATTGTGTTCCCCTGGCTCAACAGTTTCAAGGCATGTCAATGGTGTTCAAGCAAGCAGAGCTGACATGATAATTGCAGTGAGTGCTACTACTAATATTATCTTCTTTTTTTTTTTTCTAATAACAAATTACGTTTGTGTACTGCCCCTTTTTGATAACTGTTATCGTTTTGTTATGTTCTGCCTTATCATATGACAGGTTCTTATGAAGCAAGCTGGTCTTAGAATTCAGGAAAATGTAAGTCAGCAATGTTACTCCACATGTGAATCTTGTTCTTCTAGTAACATAGTGGCGCTGTTATAAATGATATGAAGCGTATTAAACTCCAATCTTCATTATCTATGTGAATGGTCACTTAGTGTCCTAGTGATCGCAGTCCTGTTAATAATAATAAAAGTTTGCTTCAGGGGATTTTTCTGAACGTCGCTAACGGAATGGCTCTTTCTGAGACTGCTGGTGACCTTGCAATAGCAGCAGCTATTTGTAGCAGGTGAGTGTTCTTAACTTCTTTGTGCTCTTAAAAAGTCTCATAGAATCTGCAAGATTTGCGTTATTTAGTTATTAGCTGGCAGCAAATGAAGCACTGCTCTTTTATTGCCTAAATCCAGTTTCTTGGAGTTTCCAATTCCTCACGGTGTAGCATTCATTGGCGAGATTGGTCTTGGGGGAGAGGTTCGCACGGTAAGCAATAAAAGAATCAGCTAATTGTTATCTAGCAGTTAGATGAAAATGACTGAAGGATAATGGTACAGGTACCAAGAATGGAGAAAAGGGTGAGTACAGTGGCAAAGCTTGGGTTTAACAAATGTGTAGTTCCTAAATCAGTGGAGGAATCACTTAAGGCGTTGAGTTTGAAAGAGATTGAGATAATCGGATGCAAGAATCTGAAAGAGTTAATCAATGCTGTGTTTAAGGGATAACGAGATTACGCCTTGTGTTTAGAGGAGACTGAGATTAACAAATGTGTATCTTTTTTTTTTTTTGGGTGGCAATTCAATTACGGTTTAGTTCGGTTTGATTCTTTTTCTGGTTTTAGTTTTAGCAGTTTTATGGAGACTAAAACCAGTTCAAACCATATGTAATTCGGTTCGATATGATGCAACTTATGCTATAAAATATGATTACACATGTTTCAACTAGTTGGAAAAACTTTAATTTGTTCTGTTACTCTACTAAATTTAGTTTAGTTTAGTTTTTATTGAATGAAGCCAATTGATTTACATTTTCAGTTTAATTCAATTTATACATTTCAGGTTTTTTTTTGGGGTGTATACACTCATTGAAGATAATGAAATTGTTTAGGTTTTACTGAAGAGCATAACCTATGGAATTGGTCTTATGGCAAAAACAAAAAAAGAAGAAGATAAAAACAAACATGGAAACAAAAGCGATTAGTCCATTAACCGAGCAATGAAGCTTTAAGGGTTAGATGAAGCAACACAACGATCTTGTTATTTCTTTAAATTGAAACCCCGAAGGAAGAGGATAATTGAAATGCATTTTGGTTTGTTTTTGGCCACCATACAATGAGGTCGATCATTGAATATGATCGACAAGTTTTATGATTCATTAGGATTATTGATATTTACATTTCAAATTTAAAAACAAAGAATGGAATGGGTTGATGAGTAAATGTGAGAGGGAAATGCAATGTATAAATCACATAATGGCGCCGTTTCAGACCAAACATCATAACGTTCTCACATGTCGCATGTGACATTGTCTTCTCCACATGCATTTCTTTCGCTCCCCGCCAAAACCCATTTTCATTTTCCTCCATTACGTTTTCAATAATTCCACATTTTGTTATAACAATGACAAAGAATTCAACGCATCTACAGTAGTATATTAGTGTAGTAAATCATTGGTACTAGGCTTTGGTCATTAAATAATTTGAGGGTTTAATGCATGTTACAAATACGTTACAATATTCACTTCCCAAATGATTGGATAATCCAATTTGGATTCCTATTTAGAGAACCAAATGTGCTGTTGTTTGAACAACGGTCGCAACTCCATAACATTGTCCATTATCATTGCTAACTAACTTGTTTTGTAGCTCTTACTTAAATATTTATTATACACAAAAATTTATCTATCAGTTAGCAACTACCCAAAAACTTAACCTAAAACACATAATTTTAGAGTTAAAATATATTATATTATACCAGGAGCTCCATAGTTTATAGACATAAACAAGAAGAAAAATATAAAGAATAAATCTTTTATCTTGACATTTTTTGTTTCTTGTTAATTTGGGTTGAAAAAACCAAGTCAAAAAGAAACATTCTCTGAGTTCTTTTATCGTAACAATTTGAGTATACTCATTTATTGATTTTAAAATAAGAAAGAGATGCATTGAATCTCATATAGAAACACAGTTTGGGGTCTATGTGTCGAAGAAAACAAATACTGTCTTGAGTAGCTACAAACTAGTAGTATTTGGAAGCTTATAAATAAATAATCTAATGTCCTAAATCCTGAACTTGAAACCGTGGGATTATTAAAATTTTAGGTCACCATGCATGGATCTTGCAAATATTTGGAAGTTTTATGTTAACTTTAACATACATCTGATTCTGATAATGTAATACTGTTTTTACATTTATTTCAGTGGATAGTAAACACAACGAATTTGGTTTGGTTAATTGGTTGTTTAGAACAAATATCCAAGCAAAATATAGTAGTACATAGTAAACACAACGAATTTGGAATAACAAACTTTTGAGCAAATGCATCATTTACACGTGTTAAAATACGGTTTGGTGGTTTAGAACATAGATCCAAGCAAAAATTATTAAAATGCCATTTCGAACTAGTCCAAATTATAGTTTATACTTTATTATTAAAAAAAAACTTGGCTCTATATATATGGAGATACGAAGTGGGACTCTTGTACTCCTACACTAAATTCTCTGAGCTCTTTCACCAAAAAGAGAATGGTGTGCAGAGCAGAAGAAGCAATGAAGCAGAGAGGGATCATAAAGAGATGTAAAGAAGATGATCGTCATCAGAAGAAGAAGATGCAATCAATCACAAATTGCAACAAAGAAAAAAGTTGCAGATTCAAGCGAAGCACTAGTAATCTCGATAACGATGGAGCTTCCTCAGCCATCTTCCTCCTAGCTTGCATCGCCTGCTCATCCTTCTCTTATCATCTCTAACTATCAACATATATATCTTAGTTGTAACAGTATGTCAGCATCCTCTGTTAATTACTCTTCAAACTACGTTTAAGTTAGTCATCTATATATTTGTTGATTTTATTGATACTTTTGTTCAATATGAGGTTTTAAATCTGCACATTTGCGCAGAGAACTTCTTAATACTTTGTTTTGTGTTATAGTTTTTCTATGTTTTAATCTATTTTTTGTTTTGTTTTGTGTTGTAGTCTTTTATTGTATTAACGGAAAACATATTGAGGATGCGAATAAAAGATTACTGCGTTTGATTTTCTTTTATAAATTACTTTTTTAGTTGTATATTGAACATATATATGATTAGTCTATGACTCAAGATTAATCTTTGACCCCAAAAAATGGGGAGACTCAATTTTTTTAATAGATTGGTATTTGTGAAAAGTATTAAAAGTGATAATTAATGAAATTCCTTAATTTATCCAAACCAAATCAAAATTTTATCAAATTTAGAAATCAATCAAATCATTTAAAATTTACATCAACATATGATAACCATTTTATGAAGTCAAAACTTATACAGTAAATTGTTTTTTCTTTCAAAACAATTATGGATTGCCGGTTAATCCGGGATTTGCCGGTTTGTTATTGGTTGAGAGCTAAACCCGAACCGGATTGCTAAGCTTGTCTGAAAACACTGGTTTAGAACTAAACTCCGAAGCTTGCTTGCATTGTCTTCTTACGCAGTCACGATCTCGATCAACTTCATCGCTTCTTCCGAAAGCTTTCACATTTGATATCAAAATCGAGAAACAAAAATTGAAAACAATCTGTTTCACCAAAAAAAGAACAAAATGCATGGGTTCGATTTCAAAGAGATCCAGGAGAAGATCTCCGATAGCTTTCGTCCATGGCAACGCTCTTTTCAATTCTGGGTTCGAGCTACTAATATCTACACAGGCTACAAGGTCTCTCTTTTACGGTATCTCTTTCATCTTTCTTCATTAGTCTATAGTATCGCTAAAAATTTTGAATTTTGGGCTTCTCTGTTTTGTTTGGATTCAGGTGTTTCAACTTCGAGTAAGTTTAGTAAAAGATGCAAAGAAGCAAGAGGAAATGTGGGAAAGACAACATGAACAAGCTGCTGATAAGATTTACTTCATGTGCTCTGATCTTGGTGGTTTCTTCCTTAAGGTACTTAAAGTGTTTGGCTTTATTGCATTAATGGTTGTTGTTGTGTTCTGTTGATGTTTGACTTTTTTTGTTTGAATGGTTAAATAGATTGCTCAACTTTTAGCAAAACCTGACATGGCACCAGCTGCGTGGGTGAAAAAGCTTGTCACTTTGTGTGATCAAGCTCCTGCGACGCCGTTTGATGCGATTCAACTTGTTCTAGAGAAGGAGTTAGGTAAAAGCATTGGTGAAATCTTTGAAACGTTTGATGAAAAGCCTCTTGGTTCTGCTTCTATTGCTCAGGTATTACAGATTTTGGTTGAAACCTTACAATTAAGCAAGCATGATTGAGTTTGAGTATTATGGAACATTAGGAAAAGAGGAACATAATCTGGTTATGATGGTTTCTTGAATTAGCTAGAACCTTGTCCTCTCTTCCCATAGAATTATTATCTCCTGACATGGAACTGTAGCAACATTGTCAAACTCTGGTTATGTTTATACTAAGAAATTATACATTTATTTGCTTTCTTAGGTTCATAGAGCAATAGTAAAGGGTAACAAGATGAATGTTGTTGTAAAGGTGAGCATTATCATGGGATTACTAAAAGCCTACCAGCTTTTAATAAGATTCTGATCTTTCGAAGGGAGTGCTCACCGCTAACTTCATACCACATGTTTAGGTTCAACATCCTGGCATTGAAAGATTGATGATGACAGACATAAGAAACTTGCAACTATTCGCCTTATACATGCAGAGAACAGATATCAAATTTGACCTGCATTCCATAACAAAGGAAATGGAGAAACAGGTACTTAATTGATCTTGTTCCTTTGTGAGACTTATTTTTCTCCAAGTCACTGAAAACTATGCGTTTTCTTTTTTCAAGATTGGTTATGAATTTGACTTCAAAAGGGAGGCCAATGCAATGGAAAGAATTCGATGTTTTCTTTATGAGAACAACAAAAAGTCTCCTGTTTTGGTACCAAGAGTTCTGCGAGATATGGTGACTAAGTAAGTGTTCTTACTTTTGCATATCATATACCTGATTGGTTAATGTGATAATGTTTAAGGCCTTCTCTAGATGGAGCCTCTGCTGTCATTTAATGGCATACTCACATCTTAAACTACAATTTTTTTTTATCATTTTTGCTTCGGGTGATACTTACCATATGAACAATCATGATTTCCTCAGGAGGGTTTTGGTGATGGAATACATTAATGGAATTCCAATCCTGAGCATTGGTGATGAGATGGCTAAAAGAGGGATAAATCCTCATGGTAAGATTGCAGAGGCAGCAAAGCAGTAAGCTCCTACATCATCTCAGAGAGTATGGTGCCTTAGTTCTTTGGCCTAAAGTCTTAGTAGCTATTATGTGCTAGAAATCCACATGTCCTTTTTTCTTTTGTTGTTGTTGTTGTTATATTGGCTTGCATTATGAAATATACTGACACCACACTGAATCTATATCTCCTCTTTCTTCAGCAATATACTTAACAGTTTATCCCGTGCGTATGGCCAAATGATACTGAAAAGTGGTTTCTTTCATGCGGATCCACATCCTGGAAATATCTTGATTTGCAAAGGTCAAGAGGCAAGTCATATTTTGCTTGTAGTCATTATTTGGTAGTTTTTTAATTCGCTTAGTGTTACCTTCTGGCAGAACTTGCCCGTCTATATAGTCTGAGTTGTAATCTTGTTTCCCGTCATTAGGTTGCATTGCTGGACTATGGTCAAGTGAAGGAACTACCCAACAAGTTGAGACTTGGTTATGCAAATTTGGTCATTGCCATGGCTGATAACAATGCTTCACGAGTATCACAGAGCTTTTGGTAACTCAAAACTCATTAAATCTCCATGCACTACTGAAGTAACTTTGTGATCTAAATTGTTCGTTTTTGTTCATATCATCTGTTTTGTGGCTCAAAAGCATTTTTGTCATTAGCAAATCTTTTTCTTTTGAGAAAGATATTCCAATAAGAACCAGTCCATAAAAGGTGAAACCATTTGTTACCACAAAAGTTATTTTGTGAGCGAGGATTTCATTTTGTTTAGGCTATGAAGATTAAGTACTTGATCATTATGTTCAAAAAACGGCTTTTCCACTTTTAAATTGAATAGTTTAGTATGTGAGAACTGTTTTGAGGCAAGTATGTGGTGGATTATTATGATTGAAAGTGATAAGAAAACGTTTTTTTTTGTCCAATATTGGAATATTCACTGTCAACAGTTTGGATTACTGCAGCACTAAATTCCTTAAGTTATTGTGGCTGTGAATGTTCAGGGAAATGGGTTTACATACAGTGGCCAAGTGTGAGAATGAGCAGCAAGAACTTCTGCGGTTAGCACAAACACTTTTTGATACAAAGATGCCTACTGGTCAGACAGTTTTACAACCTTTCTCAGATGACTCTTCGATTAAAAAGATAGCCGTTGAGGTAAGTAAAGCTCCATTGATGGTCACAAAGTAAAAAAAAGTTGTGTGTTCTACAGGTAATAATATATACCAAACTAACTTGAATGTGTTCTTTGTCGGTAGACATTTCCAGAGGAACTGTTCTCTGTACTTCGCACTGTGGTTCTGTTAAGAGGACTCAGTGTTGGGATGGGAGTTAATTATTCGTGTGCAGAACAATGGAGAGCAATGGCCGAAGAGGCTTTACTTGCATCTGGAAGAGTGACAAGAGGTAAGTGGTTATATCGTATAGTACTCACTACACTTTTTGCATAAAAAACAAGTGCTGATGGAGTTGGTAACATAACACCTGAGTTTTACAGATGGCAAAGAAAGATCTCGTAGACGGGCTTCTCTACGAAGGCTACGCACAGGAAGTTAGGAAAAAGATAGGAGTATTTCTCATCACTTAGACTCTCCCATGAGCAGGATCTGAGCTTTTTTCATTTATTGTTCTTTCTTTTGTGAGAATTTGAATGATAGGAGAAGTTGGATAACACTTGAATGTAATTGGCTGATATAAAATTATGATGGAAGATTTGTAAATCAAGATTTAATTCCCAAAAGATAGGATTATATGTTTTGGTACTCCTTCTCCACAATAGTTGGAGAGGACTATTATCTCCAACAGCTATAAGCCATCTTGGCTATTACGTCGGCACATATATATGCCATTACGATTCATGGAGTCATTCTCAAAGATGACTGCCTCAAAACCCAAGTTATCACTGCACATCATTGTCTAACACAAAAGGCTGGTGCTTCAGCTTCTTAAGGAGACTGAATCTTCATATAGATTTTGGTTCCACACCATTTTATGTCTTTTCTGTTGCCTCAAAAAAAAAAATTGAAGCGTTGACAAAAAAAAAAGTTAAACAGATTAAAACGATGTCGTTTAAAGGATTTCATTAACACAAAATCTGCGTTCAACGAGTTCGCTATTTTCCCGTAATTTTGGTCTGAGGTTTTGGTGACGATGGCGACGGCGGTAGTGATGAACGGCGAGCTGAAAAAGCAACCTCGGCCAGGTAAAGGCGGCTATCAGGGCCGTGGATTAACTGAAGAAGAAGCTCGAGTTCGCGCCATATCGGAGATTGTTAGCACCATGATTGAGCGTTCACACCGCAACGAGAATGTTGACCTAAACGCAATTAAAACCGCCGCTTGCCGGAAATACGGCCTAGCACGTGCGCCTAAGCTCGTGGAGATGATTGCTGCGCTTCCTGATTCAGAGAGAGAGACTCTTCTCCCGAAGCTCCGTGCCAAACCGGTTCGAACAGCTTCAGGGATCGCCGTTGTGGCGGTTATGTCGAAGCCTCATAGGTGCCCGCATATAGCTACGACGGGGAATATATGCGTTTATTGTCCCGGTGGACCTGACTCTGACTTTGAGTATAGTACTCAGTCTTACACTGGATATGAGCCTACCAGCATGCGAGCTATTCGAGCCAGGTGAAGAGTGTCTTCTGTGTTATGGAATTGAAACTTGTATTACAGCTTCTGGATTGATCTAGTAAAGGGTTTGGGGTTTAGGTAGTTTTGGGTGAAATTTGTGATTTCTGACCCAATCTACCACCGGAGTTTGAACTTAGTTTCAGTTGCTGACAATAGGTGGTAGATAGTTTTGGGGACTATGTTGTGTGGATAGCTTCATGAAAACTTCAATTGAGAACTTTGCTTAGGGTCATAGTTAGTTTGTTTGTGCTTTGATATTTAGGACTCAAAATGATTGCTAGAATTCAAACATTGTAGATTACAAGAAATGTTTATGAAATGAGAAAAAGATCTAGATTATAGATGAGAATGTAGACTTGCTTGATAACACAGCTGCTAAAAAATCCATAAGGAAAATGCTATAAGCTGGAAAGTTTGTTCTTCTTTATGAGTGAATTAAAAAGACATAGAATTCTTAGATTGAAATTATGGACTCAGTTTGCTGTTCATGTGATGAGAAGGATGCACGTTTCATGTTTAAATTGATTTTGCTAAAGCCCTGTTTATGGTCTTAGGTACAATCCATATGTTCAGGCAAGAAGCAGGATAGATCAGCTGAAGCGGTTGGGTCACAGTGTAGATAAGGTTAGAGTTTGATATTTCTAGTAACCTGTGAGTATTATTTTCGTTCTTTTTACCAGTCTCTTAGCCTAGAGGATTACTCCTGATTATATGAATGACAGGTTGAGTTCATTTTGATGGGAGGTACTTTCATGTCACTGCCTGCTGAGTATCGGGATTTCTTCATACGGAATCTTCATGATGCTTTATCAGGACACACTTCTGCCAACGTTGAAGAGGCAGTTGCTTACTCTGAACATAGTGCAACTAAATGCATTGGGATGACAATTGAAACGTGAGTTCGATGCAGTAATCATGTACAACATCTAAATTTGAAATCTGTCTTTTTTGCCTCAATGTTTTCTCTAAAAGCCTTCATAGTATCTATATATTGATTTCATTGTATTCTTTGTGGCACTTTGTGGAAATGGTCAAGCTGAGTGAAATTGTGAAAATATATATAAAAATCTAACACCAATTGTTTGTGTGAATCAGTCCTTGTTATTTTCATTGATCATTCATTATGGAGTCTAGTCTCTAATCTCTGAAGATTCAAATATCAGAATACATTCTCTAATCTGTTTTAAAAATTCACCAGGAGGCCAGATTACTGCCTTGGACCTCATTTACGACAAATGCTGATTTACGGTTGCACCCGGCTAGAGATAGGTGTCCAGAGCACATATGAAGATGTTGCCCGTGACACAAATAGAGGTCATACTGTTGCTGCTGTAGCTGACTGCTTCTGCTTGGCTAAAGATGCTGGTTTCAAGGTATTCCCTTATAGATTAGTCTTTATAAATATTTTTAGTTTTCTCATGTTAGTATCAAGTTTATCTTGGCAGCTTTCACCTCCTATGTTTCTGTTCATTAATATCCTTGAAACCAATGAACATTTCTTTATTTTAGAGACACTGCTAAATTTGTATCCTTACCTCCGTTTTTCATTTTGCCTATAGGTGGTTGCACATATGATGCCTGATCTTCCTAATGTTGGGGTTGAGAGAGACATGGAAAGTTTCAAGGAGTTTTTCGAGAGCCCATCTTTTAGAGCAGATGGGTTAAAAATATATCCCACCCTTGTGATCCGTGGAACTGGACTTTATGAACTATGGAAAACTGGGAGGTACGATACTCTTGTGTTTAAAGATGAATGCTTGCATGTCACAACGGAAAAGGTTAAATCATATTGAAAATTTCTGCAGGTACCGAAATTATCCACCTGAGCAGCTTGTGGATATAGTTGCAAGGATTCTCTCCATGGTACCTCCATGGACACGTGTATATAGAGTTCAGCGTGATATTCCTATGCCTCTGGTTACGTCAGGGGTAGAAAAAGGAAATCTTCGTGAACTGGCTCTAGCCAGAATGGATGACTTGGGCCTTAAATGCCGTGATGTCCGTACTCGTGAAGCTGGAATTCAGGTCGCGATGTCAATTGTTGTTTCTTCCTTTGTTTTGTTGTTGTAAATACTGAATTTCCTAACAAAAGCTAGCTTGTATGGTCTGAGTACAGGACATTCATCATAAAATTAAGCCAGAACAAGTAGAGCTTGTGCGTCGTGATTACACTGCCAATGAAGGTTGGGAGACGTTCCTTTCTTATGAAGATACACGCCAGGTACAAGCTTCATATCTCTAATCCTCGCCTCTCACAGCATAGTCCCTAAGACTTTATTGAATCAATTATTATTTGGTTTACTAAGATCACATACGTCTTGTCACTCATTAGATACATTATGTCATGTTTATCAAATATAGATGTTGGTATTCTATTTAAAAGGAAAACTGTCAAGTTTAGGTAAGACGCTGAGAGCGTTATCTTTTAACATATCAGCATCTGTTCTTGGTCTTTTCCGAATTTCTAAGCCTATTGGACTAACAGAGTAAGCATGTGCCTTTGTGTATCGTTGGATACAGTGAGTTTGTAATTTTGATCAAATCTCCAGTAAGATCTAGTGTCATATATCATGTGATCAGTTTTAAATCCATAATTTCATTTGCATGCACTAAGGCAAGAGTTTCATGAGAAACTTGAAAAGCTTATCTTCTCAACCCTTAAACCTGATTGGTTACTTTGGAATCTGTTAAGGCTCTGAAATTTTCTTAAACATTTATCTTTGTGGATGCAGGACATTCTTGTTGGATTGCTACGTTTGCGAAAATGCGGGAAGAATGTAACGTGTCCAGAACTCATGGGAAAGTGTTCTGTTGTCCGTGAGCTTCATGTATACGGAACAGCTGTACCAGTTCATGGTCGAGATGCTGATAAGTTGCAACATCAGGTACCACCCGAGATTCAACTTGAAATTGACACTTAAATTAAGGACTTGTGATTCTGATTATCTTATTATTTCCTGTATCGAATTTGCAGGGCTATGGTACACTTCTGATGGAAGAAGCAGAGAGGATTGCTAGAAGAGAACATCGATCTAACAAAATCGGTGTGATTTCTGGTGTAGGAACCAGACATTACTACAGAAAGTTGGGTTATGAATTGGAAGGTCCTTACATGGTGAAGCATCTTCTTTGAAATTATGTTTACTTAAAAACCAAATTCGTAAAATCTTTATGTTGAACTAGTGAGATTAATCCCTTGTGGTATCATTTTGCTCTTTAAATTTTCATAGTCAAAAAGTTGAGAAAACGGCTAATTCCTTCACGAACTATGGCGATTTTGTAAGATTAATCTGTAATGCGTACACATGTTGCTAAGTTTTACAGAATTTTGCATCCAAAAACGCCTGAACTAAAATCATCATTCATCACTTCCACTTGTAAGCAAAAGATGTTCACATCATCTAAAATAAACCTTCGAAAACTACAAATTAACCGAAGATTGACTTGGCTCTTCGTTGTAGTCTAGATCCATGAACTCAAATCCTTCATCTGATGTGTTCCGATTCTTCGGTCTTATATACTCCACCCCAACATTACCACACTTCCTCGTATTGTGTCCAATTACACCACATCTGCCACAACGAACAATCCTTCCCTCTCTCGTAACTTTGGTTACCTTCACTGGAGGAGACTCTTGCACTTCCTTTTTCCTTTTAGGATTCTTACTTCTCTCCTCATGAAACTCCACAGAAGAATCAGGGCTTGAGCTAACAAAGAAAATCCAAGACAAGATCGATATCAAAGTGTCAAAAGAAACGCTAGAAACGCAGCCATATTGTTAGAAATACTTACTCCATAAACTCCAAATGATGATAGTCTTGTACCCTTGATAACTGTTCATCATGTTCTTTTTGTATGATCTCCAACGCTACTTGCTTTGCCTTTCGACATTGATCACGCGATGCAATCAAATTCCAACGCTGCTGGATTTGTCCTTGAATAGCTTTTGGTTTGAACTTAGGATTACTCCTTATATCGTTTAGAAACAGCCTAGCAATAACAGCTTGAGTCAATAGCTTGGTATATCCATTCTTGACACAACGATGCTCGTCGTGATACACTTTTATCATCCACTTTCCAACCGGTTCTTCGAAAGAACAATAAATTCTCCACGGGCAATCTCCTTTCATCGCACATTTGAGCTCTGATTTATCTTTTCCCCATCTCGTAAACTTCACATTCCATCCTCCTTTCAACACGTAATCCACCATAGCTTCTTTAAACTCTTCCAAAGTGTCAAACACCTGTTTTATTTTTAGCTTGCCACTACGCCTTTCATAGTGTTCTGTTTTAATATCGGAACTAACAGGTGTTGTATCTCGGTAATCATCAGCATTCTTCTCTTCCTCACCAAATCCAGTGATATAACATTCAACTAGATTTTCTTCATCAAACTCATAATCATAATGAATAACTGTCTCATCTTCAACGTTATGAGAAGCATCTTCACTTGATTTATCATTCACACCATCATCAATATCAGAACTACAAAGTTAAACAAAAACAGAAACTCGTTTAGGCATTTAATCAAACACATGGCATGCATATAAAATTTAACCCTGAAAGACTAAATTGTTCCATACAATCTCCAGCCCTAAACGAAAAGTTCGACATAAACCCTACTCTAGATACTTGCATAACACAATTTCCTCTATTCGAGATCAACCCTAATAAATATTTTACCTCATTTTCTGCGAAATTGATATGTCGAGAGATTCACTTGTCCAATTCTCAAATCGTTTCTCTTCTTCCTTTTCTTCGTCAAGAAAATAAATAGATAAAAACGGCGTCGTTTTCTTGTTCTATACTATTATTTACATTTTACATCTACTTTGACTAAAATTTTTCATTTTAAGCGTATATTAAGTATTGGAGATAATTTTAGCTAAAATAATTTAGTTCATGCAGGAATCAACACAAGTTGTTCGTGTATGTATTTCATAACAAAACGCCATAGTTCATGTAGGAATTTGCATTCTTCCTCAAAATTTTCACTCTTTCTTTAAAGTGTTACAGCTTCATAACTAAAGCGATTCAAAACTGCAAAAGCTTTATCTCTTCTTCTTTGCAATACCTCCTTTTCTAGAGCTACTACTAGCTTCAGGTCCTTCTGCTTCTTCAGCCTTTTGCTCGGCCTCAAGTATTGCCAACTGCAGATTACATTCAACCATTATTATGTCCGGGCCAGTTTTAACACTATTAGAGTATCGAGAGAGAAGAGAAGGAGAGACTAAATTGTGGTACAAGCTTACCTCATCTAGAATGGGTTTGAGTTCAAGATACCGAGTTTCTGCAAGATCAAAACCATCCTTTCGCAGCTCCTACAATGCCAACATGTGAATCATATCATGCCAAGGACAGAACAAAGTTGCTACAAATATGAGTCATTATATGCTTGATTGAAACACACAGATTAAGCATACCTTGCCAGTATGTTGGGTATGCTCGTAGGCAGCCATTTGCCAGTACATATTTGTGCGCTTATAGAAATCCTTCAAAGTTTCTCCAGGCTTCAAAGACAACAACATGACCAAATTAGTTGAGCTTCAAACAGAATCTCCTTCTCAGACAACAGAATAAAAGGAAATGGCGAAGACAATCTTACCACTGGGGTTCTCTGTGAATCTGAAAGTCCTAGATTAGCTCTAATCTGTTCAATCCGAGCTCGTTTCTCTTTTCTTCGGAGAGATTTTCCTTGTCCTTTTATCATTGCAACAACAACTCCCACTTTCACTGATCCATCAACATCCATTGCCTAGATTTAACATAACCAAATTAAGTCAAATATAGCCATAGCTAGCTCCAGATTCAAAGAAGTTAAGAGAAAGGTAAGACCATATAGTACCTCTACTTCTTCATCGTCATCTTCATCATCAGACTCTTCACTGTTTCCTTCATCTTCACTATCATCTTCATCGTCGTCTTCGTCCCCTTCTTCGTCATCTGAGACTTCTACCCACTCAGTTTCAGTCGTCTGTTGTAAAGACATACCCAGAAACTTATTGTCTACACAATATTTTATCAACTGATATCAAAAGACAGAAAAATGGAGATTGGTGTCAAACAAACCGGAATGATACACTTCCACTCGTCAAGTTTGCTAAGATTAAGCGAATACAAATCATCAAGAGTAACTTCTTTATCTTTTATCTCCATCATGCCACCATATATGTATAAGGTATCCTTCCCAACGACCATACAGGAATTAATACGTCCACATGGTTTTACAACCTGCAAGGAAATAATTGCAACGATTAACAAGATAACACCAAAGCTAGTAAAGGAAATTACACAATGTTAATGAATTTTGCCAAAACAAACCTCCTCTGAGACCGAAACTTGTGGATCTAGTCTAGTTTTTGCTCCCTGTAGAGCCTTACTTTTATCAGACCTATTTCCATCAACAGTTAGATTTGTTGCCATACGTTCAGATATCCCATCCGAGGAGCCTACTCCATCAGTTTGCTCAATCATGGCCAATGATTCATCTTCTTCTGTTGAATCCATCTCATCATCATTATTAGATGCCACAGGTTTTGCCTCCAAAGTCTTCTTCGCCTGTAAACAACGAAGAGAAGTTTTCTACTCATTTGAAACGTCTTAAACCATAAGGCTCATCCTACGGGATAAAAGTTGAACAATGCATGCAAAAGAAAAACAGCCTTTTTTTCTGTTACAGGTAATTACAGTACGCAGCAAAAACTATAGTAGGTGTAGTCATACCTTATCTTTTGATGATTTTTCTTTTCGTAACTCTATTGGGTACCTGTACTCCACAGAAACTGAGAGTGAGTGATACAAAATGAAAAACTCACATTTTAAAAAACCAAGCATCTTAAGATAGCTATAATTTCTACAACCTCCAGGAATAAACAAAAAGTACGTTGGAGAAGAAACTTCATAGTGTCAATACTCATAATAACATTGGATTCTTACCAGCGACGATTATCTAACTGGAAGCCATAGAGTTCATTTAAGAATAAACTCATCATTACATCACCTGCCAAAAAATTACAGATGTCAATAATTCAGCTTACAGATTCTGATAAACAAAAATGATACTAGTATACCATTTCCTGACCTTCCATTTCCATGTCCACGACACCCCCAAACAGCAAAGCACGCTTTTTGTGGACACATACCGAAAATCCGGCACGGGAGCTAGGTGGCATCCCAATTTTCTTCACCTGAGTACAGAAAGTATTATTACATTACAAAGAAAGAAAATTGTTAAATCAACTGGGTTGTTAAGATTTCTAATTGATAAAAATGGCAAAACATATATGAACTAAGTGTGGGTATTACTCTCCCGGTGATACTAGTATTATCATGAAAACAGTACAAGAAGTATAATTAAAAGTGATGCCATCTAGAATTACATACTTTGTTCCATTCCCAAGTCCTGGGATCAAGAGACCACAAATCTGCATGAACAATTCCTTTCTCAGAGCTCTTCTCGGATGAGACTTCTTTTGAATAACCACCATATAAGAATATCTGCAGCATAAAAGGCTTTCCTATAAGTAAATGGTTATGCTTGGACTTAAAGAATATGATATAGACATGTGCATTGTAAACTAACCTCATCTTGATAAACAAAAAACTGGAAGCCACTTCTAGCTGTAGGCCACATGGCACCAGGCTTAGGTTTTATTTCTTGCCACTATCAAATAAACACCAAATATATTCACTAAAAGGTATAGAAAGTTCTGGAGAGCTAGGAATTGAAATGGGTGGAAACTTCAATGGAATGTAGGTTTACCTTGTATTGGTCCAGGTCAAACACATAGAGATCATTGTAATACCTGCAAACGAGTAGTGGATGGCAGAAATTAACTTATAAAAATGTTACATCAAATTAAAGCTTAGAGAAAATGTTTGTTCAATCACATTAATCTCCTAATTCAGTTGCAGCTACTAGAAAAGGTTTACATTTTCTAATCCCATTTATTAAACTTGATTACTTCACTATAAAAGAATATATCAGACATCGGAAATAATTAAACATCTAGGGAATGATAAAAGGGAGAAAAAACTACCAACGAAAAGGTAACATTAAGATCCTGATATACTTCTAACGAAATGAGTAAATTACTACCTTACTTCACGTAGAGTATCATAGAAGCCACCAAAAATTATGATCTTGTGCTTGTATAATACCTGAAAAAGTAGATTATAGCAGAGCAGGATGAGAACTTGATGAGTTGGTTACAAAAGGGAAGGCAGGAACAGATTGATAATGAAAGTAGTACAACTCCACTACGAAGACAGCTCAGTATAGCAGAATGCAGAATCATATATTCATCACAGAAGATAGATTGAAAATTAAGCAGCACATAAAGGAGAACCTTCCAGATTCACACCTTGATGTACGAAATACAAGAAAACATGTGAAGATATAATCTCTATCATCTTAAATATCTGCTATTAGTCTCTGTGCTTGGTCATTGATTAATAAACTGCCAAAGTCACCACTTGTGTATCAGCTAGAGGAAGAATAGTATATGGAAAGTCAGACTCTATCTACTTAATCCAGTAGCATGTTAGCGACATACATTTTTTAGTTCTAAGGCACATTGGTCAGGAACTCAGGGTACATCAAAGACTTACCATACGATGACCAGAACGTGGACTAGGACATCCCTTCAAATTCAACTGCTCCCATTGGTTAGTTTTCACGTCCAGCATCCAAAAGTCCTATAAATTAAACCAACCCCAAGATAAAAAAAAAAATGAGAAATAAAAAAACTAATGGACTGGACTGGCTAACACACAGAAATATACTACTCACCTTGTAGTGATGGAAACGCTCTTGATTCGGAGATGTAAATTCACCACCTAATCAACAAAAAAAAGAAACTTACAAATATGTCTCGAAAGGAATGAAAATGCAAGAAAATAACTAAAGATCTTTTCATCTACCAAATATGTAGAGATAATTCTTCCAAGCAACTGCTTGATGAGAGCTGCGAGGAGGTGGACTATTGGGGCTTGAAACTAACTTCCACTCCTGCTTCTCTACATCATATCGGTAGAGATCACCATATACATATGTCTGCATTTACATGGAAACCAATCATTATCATATGACTATATAATCAAACACTCCTTAACAAAGAAAATCAAAACTCTGAAGAAAAAAGATTGTGCAAAGCTAACCTTCTGGCCATTATAAAATTCACCGCCATAGAGTATCAACTCAGTCTCTTTCAAAGGATTTATAGTGAGCTGCATAAATGTCCATCAATCAGCCCAGATTTGGCAAAATTCAATAGCTTTAGATCAAGAAAGTTTCAACCTTTAAGAAAAAGAAAAAAGTAAGAGCCTAACCGAACAGTTTGACCTAGGAGATGGTGCTGCCACATTTTCCTCAACATGGACCTCTTTCTTCTTAGCCTCCTCCTTCTGAATATTCAACTGGTAAACAACATCAAATATTAGAGACCCCTAAATTCTGCCACCAGCTCTATCCAAATGATAGAAAAATATCAACTTTTTGTTGTTGTTGTTGTTACAATTATTATACTAAAAGAAGTTTCTTTTAATCACTATACTCCATAAAACTATGAACAGAGCAGAACCCAAAACACTGATTCCTAAGCTTAAACCAATACAGAATCTGAGGGAGAGAGTAATTACGAGAATGGCATCGATGTCATCTTCAGGAGAAAGCTTTTTGCCCTCTCGACGAGCTTTCTTCTCATCCGCTTTGGCGGTTTTTCTCTCAGTTTTCTCCTTTCCTTTACCAGGCTTCTTCGTCTTCTTCCCCATGTTTGATGTGTGTTTGGAGGCTGAGAGCGAAGATTAGCGTTTACAATGAAACTAGCCCTTGTTCTGTCTACAGTTCTCTACCGAAGGTAGAGGAAGAAGATGAATATACCAGGCCAGGCCCATTTCTTATATTATGGAGGGAAAATTGAAGGCCCATTTGTCTCTTCTTTTTCTTATTCTTAATCTCACAATGGAGATTTAAAAGTGAAGTGTTAGGAAAAAGTTTACAACGGTGCTTTTAACTCATGATAGTTTTGCGATATTTTGTAGTTATGTTAGGATTTCAACTTCAAATCAAAATTCATTATAGAGAAAGAAAAAGAGATTCGTACAAACTTATAGGCATTTATTCTCAATGCTAGAATTATGTATAAAACGGTCAAAATCAACCCAACAATTTGCATAATACTTTTCCTAACTCAAACTATGATAGCATGTATTTATGAACGTGAACAAGTAAAAGTTTTAAAGTAGCAACCTGAATCATATCATCGGTAGTCGATTTCTACATCGACCTTCATGGTGTTAGTAAACCAATTAAATTGTGATGAGTCAAACTATACTTTGTTCGTTATGGTGTCATTTGACTCAACATCGTTTGATAGTTACTAACAAAGGTCGATGTAGAATTCGGCTAACGCTTATATGGTTCAAGTTGGTTATTTGAAAATACCACAATTTGGGTTAAAAAAGTATTTAACAAATTATTTGGACTGATTTTGATCGTTTTCCTAAATTATGGCCAAATTGCACATTTTCACAATCGCCAAATTGGGAATTTTACAATTACATATTTTTTTTTCTTCTACATCCATAAGTTCAATTTTCAAGATCACACACACCACAAACAATATCAGATTGAGCCCACGCTCGGATCTGTGATAAATGATCTATCAAAACTCCGAGATTAATGGCTATAAAGTCATTATCTAGAGGGGAATTGCGAAAACTTGGGAGATCAACTTCTCAGATTTCAACGAATATAAGGGGTTGAAAAACGATAAATCTAGAGTGTTTTTGAAAAGTAATAGTTTGGATATGGATAGGATCAGATAAGAAGGAAGGAATCGAATAATTCTTCAAAAAGTTTTTTCAGATTCTCAAGGAAAAGAAGGGGAAGATGACTTAGGTGACTTTTCAAGGGTCATATAAAGCTTATCTAGTTAAAGCTTAACCGGACGAAAACCATTGTCAGAGACTTCAGAAGAATTTGACGAAACAGTCGAGAGATTTTTAAGAAAATGTGTTTTTGATGTGAAGAGGTGGTTCAGTTTCGTCTTCGATGTTGTTGAGATTATGAGCAACAAACTCTTTATGTTTTTTTTATTGGCTCTCTAATTATACGAAGTAAATATTCATTTCTTTTGAAATAAATGATTTGAGATAAGCGCATCCTCTAGGTTGTCCTTAATTAGACTTCATCTTCATTATTCTCAATGATGTAACTAAGTAATGGACAAAAATAAAAGCTTAGTTGAATTATAATAGTCATGTAATATCAAGAAGACTGCACTTCTAGTGCACTATCTTACGTTGTTATTTAAATTGGATTTGTTGTTTGTTTAAAAAAAAACTTCTAAAAATTCATCGTTTATATATGATTTAGACTATCTAAATAAACAAATATCTTTAACACCAAAATTAATTGAAAGAACCAAATATATTCGCATAGATTAGAACTTAAAACAAAAAAACTCAAAATGCTACAGTAGTCAAATACTCCATTTTGTACCATACCATACGCCTTGTATATTTCACAGAAAAATGATGTATGGCTCTTCTAATTTTTGTTCCTTTACATATACTTTCATATCATCAAAAAAGCTTGTAAATTATAGCAAAGTAATATATAAAATGAAACAAATCAATAAGAACTAAATCCTTCAATTTGTGCTAATTGGTGAATAGATGTGTTATTGCCAACTCTTAATAAAAATTTATACAAAATAAAAAATGTGTATATTTTAATATGCATTGGTTCACTTAATAAGATGGACGAATAAAAATGTGTGTATAAATATACATTTGTACATTTATGAATGTATATATTTCTATACATATATACACTTAATGAGCTATTTTTTATGATTCATTGTATTAAAAACTTGTAAATAACAAATAATTGTTTGTATAAACTAAATTTGGAATTAGTTTTTATATTACAAAACGTTGTTGATCTTTTTTTTTTTCATTTTTTGGTAAAAATTATAACTTGTTGATCTTCCTATTCGGGTATGATTTGTGGAGAAATTAATATATAGCGATATTGTCAACTAGGAAAACATTATTTTGACTAGATCTTGGTGAACTAAAGGAGATCGATTTGAACATTGAAGGTGAATGAAAGTTCATCCATTGAAAGCTGAAATTTGATTCTTTGAAACGACATGTTACGCAGGGAAGCATATCTTTGTCACATATACAAGAACGATCTTTCGATTAGAGTAAATACTGAGTTTTGTTTAAAAGCAGTGCATTTCTTTTATGTCTCCTTGGAATTTACAACCTCCCTTAGTTGTTCCTAATATAATATTATTGGACATTTTTATATAAGGAAATTTGGTCAATTTTACCATTTTCTACACAAAAAAGTCATTTTTACCATAACTCATAATTCTTTTTCATTTGTGAATGTGGTAATTGGTATTGTGATATAAAAAGATGGTTTTGCTTTCAGCTGTTGTAGCATGTTTGGTTTAGCTAAAATACAATATGTAGGGAGAAGACAAGTATTTGGGGACGAATTGAAAAATTGGTGAATGATATAAAATAAATTTTGTTCGGGGATGACAATCAAATGAAATATAAACATCGAAGAAGAAAAGACCGTAATTAGAATTTGGTAATGTTAGAAAATAATAAAATAAAAATTCAATCCGTATTGAAGCGGTAGATTAATGATATTATAAAATTTATTAATGTCGACTCAAAAATCCATTACACCATATAACTATATACCACAATATATTATGATCCATTTTATTTATTTTATTTTTGTTTGTTCAAATGTCCATAAAGTTTGTAAATAAATCTAATCGTAGAGACATACAGTATACTGAACTTTTTTACAAAAAACAAAAAAAACTCTTTTTATTCATCATCCCCAAATATAGTATCTTTTAAAATGTTACAACAAAGATAAATAAAAAGAGAAAACAAGTGAAAATAAAGCAGATGCAAGATTTCGAAACTCATGTGTGGCAATATTTCGTGACCAAATTTTTTATGTGAAGCAATATTTAGTGACCAAAGTTCTTCCATAAGACTGAACTTTGAAAGAACTGAATCTCATGCCTTTTACCAAAAAAAAAAACGGAATCTCATGCCTTAACAATTTTATGCTCAACAATCATCTAGTTTCACCCGAATTTTCATCTATTTTTGGTTTGCTGAACCTTTACTTTAAATCTCATCGTCAAAAGATTCAAGACAAAGCTTTTTCATCTATTTATGCGGGTCTACGAGTTCATAGTTCAAATAACGAAGCTTTTTTGAGGATAAATTAAATACAGTAGATTACTCCATATTAGTGACACATGGTTGTCCTTGGCCATAAACTTTGAATAATATATGATGTCCCTTTCAAAAATTTCTTATAACAAAAAAACAAAATCACAATTATATTATTCTTTGATATCCTTTCTGCACAAAGGTTATTTTATATGTTAATGTTTTTCTTTTCCAAATTACTTTTTCTTAAAAGGGTAACCCAGCTCTTCTTAGTCTAGGTCTTAGTGAAACTAAAATATACACTGCTCTTATTATAACATAATACACATACGCATGGCAATTGTTATATTATATATCTTCATTATTAAATATATATAGAATTATAGATTCATCTATACTTTGAATTACTTTCATGGAATAGTTTGACGTATACTCTTACAATGAGAAAGTTTATATTAATAGGAACGATATGCAATTTTCCAATATTAAATTTGTACAGAATATATGATTAGTATTATTTCCATTTGGCAAAAAAGAAGAAAATATAATTAGTAGTATTATTGTTACTTGATTCTTTTTTAATCGATGATATATGGTACTATTTTCGACAATGATTGTTACTTTCACTGAATCAACATTATACAACTATGCTAAAATCTTAAATATATGTATTTATTTGAGCTGTAGAAAACCATCAACATTTTTTTTCTTACCATAAACCTATTTTGTTTTTTTTTTGTTTTTTGTTTTTGTAAAATTAACAAGCCTCAGTGTTATTCGACAATTATAAGCAGAAGGCTATGGCACAAACTTCCTTACGCTTAACTGCATAAAATAAGAGCAGGCCTATGTGCCACTTTATCTTTTTGTTGAAAGAACATATATAGGGTTATAAGTTAATATAGAAGGACAAAAAAATCTAAGTATATTTCTCTTTTAATAAACTATAATTTACAGATTGTGAAATTCAACCGATGGAATCTCACGAGCTGCGAGGACGAAAAAAGTTTCTGGGACAAAAACCAAGTGCATGTGGAGTATTGTGGCTTAATGATTAATTTAGCTTTTTGTGCATGTATATAATAAGCTAAGATCAGTTCCGAGGAAATCAATATTGTATTAGACAAAGTTGTTTCAAATTCTGTATATCATATAGTAGGTTTTATCTATTAACAGCTACGCTTATTTCAACTATTCTATTAAATATCTATATAGGAAAACTAAAATTTATGAAAGAAAGTCTTACCAATTATATTACATCAATTAGACAATAATCGATTCACGTTGTCAACTAAGTGCTAATGATCCATTATGGTTTTAGCTCTTTTTGTATCACAACTTGCTATATATGAAACATCTCTACGAGGGTTTGTCCAGCTATCTAGTATCGTACAAGAAATAGCATAAAAAGTAGGGTTTGATTTTCAACGATGTGGTAAAAATTTCTTACATAAAGATTTATAAATATTATTGAGGAATCTAGCTAATTAGATAATTAAGAATGCTAGAAAGCAAATGTTATGATTAAATAAATACAAGTATATACTGTCTTTTTAACATGTCCTTTAAATAGACAACGGAAGATAAATCTTCATACTTGGTGATTTGCAGATGAAAAAAATTTAAGGGAATTACTCATTTATTTGAGATGTGAAACACAAAGAGAACTTGACTGAACCACACTAATAATATGATCTAGTGATAATCAAAAAAATAAATCATTTAAGCTTATATACGGGTATCAATGTTTTAGGAATTAACATTAAGAGTAGGAGACGAAAGATAAATATACTCTAATGTTACGTAATAATATTTCACTTCAGTGGAGGATCGAACATCATTTAGTAATTTTAGGACTAAAATATAGAATGGCTTCTAAGAATCATGTAAGCTCTTGCTGAACTAATAAAATCGCCATTTTTAACAACCAAATTAACTTCCGGACTCTTGCATAAACTAAGACAATCTGTGAATTGAATATGCAACATTAGGTCAACTCACAAGTAGATACTACATAGGATGTCCAACTAGGTGAGGTCAAGGAGAATAACACTAGTTGGATTTTCTAGTTTATGGCACTCCAATTCATCCGGAAAGAGGATGGTATATCACCCCGAAGATTCTTTACTAAAATATTTTATATCCAATGCATACTTTCTTTGATACCAGACAATTTTATGGAGTTAGAAAAAGCATTAATGCAGAGAAATTTGAAGACCAAAATCTTTTATGAAAGGAAAAAAAAAAGAGCTTTGACTTGAAACAGTTACAATAGATGGGTAAAGTTTAGTTACAAAAAGAAAAGAAAAGGGGAAGAGTTAGTTTTTTATCCTTACACCAGTGAAGTTATTAGCAAATAAATATAAATATATAGTCATTAAATTAAAATACTTTTTTCAAGCCAAGGTTATTTTATACCAACATTTAATACATAAAACTATTTACATGTCTTTTGGTGAAGACAAAATATCTATATATCAAAGATAGATGATTCTTACTTTATCTTAAAAGAAGATTATTCTCATATATATATATATATATATGTATATTATAGTTTGCAAAATATTTTGAAAATGCTATATGTGTTTGTTCCTTTTTTTTTATATTCTTTTTAATTCTGGTTTGCCAAGTTCACCGAAAAAAACAAAAAAAATATGGTTTGATTCGAAGCCAATGCCAAGCTTCTTAGACAATGACTTGTTTGGTCCTTTATCTATTGTAACCCGAAAAAGTAACAATTTTCAAATCATAAAATTTCGGTCAAAATAGGCTTAGATATTTTGATTTTCTTCCATAGATACAAGAGAGTATCACGTGGTTGTGAAGCTTTTTGTATTAAATTTGTCTTAGTCGAATAGAGAAATATATTTGTTTTCTTTGCAATTTGATCATATTTGAGTTTCTTTTTTGTCAACTTTGTATATTTTAGTTTGTGTTCACATAATTCTGTGTATTTATATCATTAAGTATATATGCATGACATCCTCCTCCTGCATTTGCTCCCTATATTCCTCATTATTATTAGTCATGGGAAGAGAGAAGACGTTATGCAAGTCGTGGAGCGACATGAAGAAACACTTAAACGACACCGTTTCCAAGAGCTTCATCGGCCGTTTCTTCAAGCTCGAAGCAAGAAAAACAACGTTCACAACTGAACTACGAGCTGCGACCGCCACATTCCTCACCATGGCTTATATCATTACCGTGAACGCCAATATCTTAGCCGACTCCGGTGCCACTTGCTCCATCAACGACTGTTCCACCGTGGCCAGTTCTTCACCACCCGGTCCAGAATGCGTCCTCGGGTCTAACCCTGGCTACGAACAATGTATTTCTAGGGTTAAAAAGGACCTCGTTGTGGCTACTTCTTTATCAGCCATGGTGGGTTCATTAGCAATGGGTTTGTTAGCTAATCTCCCTTTTGGACTTGCTCCGGGTATGGGAGCCAACGCTTACATCGCATACAACGTTGTCGGGTTTCGTGGATCCGGTTCTATCTCTTATCATACCGCTATGGCCATTGTGCTCCTTGAAGGATGTGCCTTTCTCGCTGTGTCGGCTTTAGGACTCCGCGGGAAACTTGCTCGTCTCATCCCTCAAACGGTGAGACTGGCCTGCGCGGTCGGTATAGGAATGTTCATTGCCTTTGTAGGTTTACAAATGAACCAGGGCATTGGCCTCGTGGGACCGGATAAGTCAACTCTAGTGACATTAACCGCCTGCGCAGAGACGGATCCTGTCACTGGAGCTTGCTTAGGAGGTAAAATGAAGAGTCCTACGTTTTGGTTAGCCGTTGTCGGGTTTCTTATAACGAGTTTCGGTCTAATGAAGAACGTCAAAGGTAGTATGATTTACGGAATCGTGTTCGTCACGGCTATTTCTTGGATTAGAGGCACTCAAGTCACAATCTTTCCACACACTCCTCTTGGAGACTCAAACTACAACTACTTCACAAAAATCGTTGACTTTCACAAGATCCAGTCAACTTTAGGAGCCATAAGCTTCACGGAGTTTAGAAAGAGCGAGGTTTGGGTCGCGTTCGCTACACTCTTCTACGTTGACCTTCTTGGTACGACCGGAGTACTCTACACAATGGCTGAGATCGGAGGATTCGTGGAAGATGGGAAGTTTGAAGGAGAGTACGCGGCGTACTTAGTAGACGCCGGCTCCTCCGTGGTGGGATCGGCGTTAGGTGTTACAACGACGGCGACTTTTGTGGAGTCTTCGGCGGGGTTGAAAGAAGGAGGGAAAACGGGGCTAACGGCCGTTATCGTAGGGTTGTATTTCTTGGCGTCAATGTTTTTTACGCCGTTAGTTACTAACGTGCCGAGGTGGGCGGTTGGACCGTCGTTGGTGATGGTTGGTGTGATGATGATGGGAGTTGTAAAAGATATTAGATGGGGAGAGACTAAAGAAGCCGTGACAGCATTTGTAACGATCTTGCTTATGCCGTTGACTTATTCCATTGCTAATGGGATTATTGCTGGTATTGGTATATATCTTGCATTAAGCATGTACGATGTCGTTTTGGGAGTTGCAAAATGGCTTAACGGGGTTAGAAAACGGGTTATGAGAGAGCATAATCAAGTTTCTTCCGTCGCTACCGTCGAGATCGTTTGATTATTAACGATAACCGATGTCACAAAACTGGTTTTAGTGGTGTGTGAGTGTGTACCGGAACTGGTGGAATTTTTCACATGGTCGGTCGTTGGATGACCATGCAAAGACCCGTCATGAATGCTCTCGGTGTTTTTTTTTCTCTTTCTTTTACTTTCTTGTTGTTTTGGTTTAGTTTGCGTAGGAGAGAGTAGTGAAGTAACATTGGATGCATCAGCTGCCATGAACGTGTGTTTGATAATTTCTTGGCTGCTTGTGCATGCATTGTTTCTACTTTGTAGGGTTCTATTGTTTCAACTAAATGCTTCTTTTGTTTGTAGCATATATGTCAATCAAAGACTTCTGAGTCCTTCAGAAATTGCAAATTGGTGTTAAGAATATTTAAATTAACATGATTCAAGTTTGTAAATCTACTTTTTGGTCTTTCATTTCCACTTTGTTTCTCTTCTTTTGTTTTAAATCATTAGTTATACAATTTTATGTCAATATTAGTTCCAAGAAAATCATATTTCGTTTACCCTATTGGTACACTTGAGATGTATACTATAAGAAAATATGGTCAAATTCTACCAAATTTTTAGGATTGATTTCCTATACGATTCCTACGAGTTTCGTTTTTACGAAATATTAATTCCTACAAAAATCCCACAAAATATATCCTCTTATTTTCAAATCTAAAATTTTATCTAATTTGTTTTACCAAATTTTTATTTACTTGAGAAATATACGTTACACATGTTTCATACATTTTAATTGATAGTCAATTTGCATGTATTTTCAAATCTAAATTTGTATCTAATTTGTTTGCCAAAATATTTATCTATTTACTGTCACATAATTGATACATCTATTTTTCCTACGAATTATTTGATTGGTTTTTCTTCATTTAAGGTACAAAAAAAATCAAATGATCATAATGAAAACCATTTCTTAGATGGGAAATGGAATGGTTTAAATATATAACTATACCTTTATGAAATTTTTATAAACATTCATTACTACAAGTTTAAATGCAAGGAAAACGTATATTCAAATAAATACGTTTAAACAGTTCAGTCCTCTCATCAAAGCACAATTAATATAATAAATTTAAAGTAAAATCATGTATTAAGACTACTTAAAATTATGTAACGTTTTCTTTCACTAATTGAATAAGTCAACTCCACTAAAATCCTAATAACTTATGAATTAATAACGTTTGAAGTACGAAATAATATCATGCCCCACTAAACTTAGTAACCTAAACTCATTTGTTATAAATAGTAACTTTTCCTTTCGTTATATTACACATATGACATATCTACCCCAAATTGTTTTTTCTATACGCATATACTATGACTTTTTATAATTATTAATAAACCAGTAAATATTTTCATCTATATAGGTGAAATATTATACGTGGCATCTATTTTTAGATGATTTATCTTGCCGAAACCATATACATGAACATGAAATCAATCTTTTTTTTTTTCTACTTTTTTTTTCTATTTTTCAACTCACCAATGAGATCACTTATACAAAAAAGAATTTTTTTAAAATGAACGTCAATGTCACGATCAGCTATAGAGTATGAAAAAAAATTCTTTCGTCGTCAGAATTCTCTATGTATGTGATCCTTCTTTGTTTACACAGCTTTTTCTTTTTCTGTTTAGAATAAGTTGTTTCAGAACTTGATCTTTTAATCACTAATTACAGCACCAACATTTAATCACTAATTACAGCACCAACGAAGAGGTCGATGAGCTGTCTTTTATCAACGACGGGTTTACCAAAGAGAGAGAGAGAAATACTAGATCACTTGATTTCTTGTGTGACACTCTACATGTATTGAATTGTTTCCAATTTACTTAACTTAAGAAAATGAGTAATTTGATGGAAATTTAATTGTTTTGCAGGGTGTGTCAACTAGTACAAATCTATGCAACCTCGCTCTGGTGCAATCATCCACTCTTGAAACACATACCAAGGAGTCTGACATGTGTGCAAGTCAACGGGTCACCAAAGACAATGTCATCCACATAAATCTGTATGATGATCATCCCTTGACAGAAGGTGAAGATTTGTACAATAATCAATTTGATGAGTTGGGCGATTTACGGATGAAGACCTATCAAATGTCATGGCAACCCCTAATCCCAATTTGATGGACATGACATTTCTCGAAAACTTGCCTCCTCATGTCTTTACTACATTACCAATGGTTGCTGATGAAACTAAGTTGTTGCATGAACTAGATTTTTTAATCACTCATTGCTGATGTTTTCATTTAGATCATCATTCGATGGTTTGAACATGTCTCAAGATGGTAAACCCATCATTGATAGAAGACAGCCCATCAAACTCCTCGTTGGGGCCACAATTAGTTATTGAAAGATCAAGTTCGTGCAACAACTTAGTTTCATCGACATCAAGCCATGTCCATGTTTGCCATTACATTTGTTAGATCTTCATCCGTAAACCGCCCTAACTCATCAAATGGATCATTGTATATAGGTAACTCAAAACATTGTGGAAGTAGAAGAAATTGGAGTCTTAGTTCGATTTTCATTAACAATGGGTAACTCATCATTGTCTTCTCTGAAAAAAAAGAAGGGTAACTCATCGCTGTCTTCTCTGAAAGCCTATGTTCATAGCTATGAAGTAGATGATCAGTGCTGCAACAAAAAAAAAGGGTAGTAATTTAGGTACGGTTAAAGTCAAATAAATCTGTACAAAAACTAGAGTACACGTAAATGCATTTTGAAACTTACATCCGATAGCTTTTGGTCGAACACTTGATGATGCACCGGTTGGTGATATAACTACATAAACCAAAAAAATCATCAACTTTTAATTGAAATTATGAACAATTTCGAGTGAATCAATTGGTCAGAAAAATTGTTCTAAACACTAAACCGTTTGGTCCATTGGACCAACCAGCACATCTTACATGATCAATTAAGGTCTTGAACCACTTGACCTATTTGTATGACCAATTTACACAAAATTGTGGTGACTCGCTTCAATTTCGGACCACTCGGTGCTAGAGCCGGTCCAACGTTATTTGTTGAATATTATAAACTCATATACGAAATACCAAAAAACCTTAATTTAATAACATTTTAGGTCAAAAACGAAAAAAAAACGAAAAAAAAGAAGGTGAAATAACATATATGCATGTGCATTTTACTATGTTTACTCTTAAACTGCGATGATTATATGATCAATCTAGTCTTGGTTCGACTTTTTCGGGAATATTTTTACGAATAAAGTAACAAAACAAAAACACTTATATAATGCATAAGTTATATGGTTAAGGTTTAGGTTCATATTTGATTTATATAATTGATAAAACACAAATCAACTTTTAACTAAAAAAATCTGATAATTCAAAACTGACCTGAATCACAGTTTGTAGTGGAATTATGGTTGTCACACATGCAAACATGTCTAAGCCCTCCACCATCAGCAGGTTCATAGCCACAAGTCCCAGAAGTTGCAACACACGCACGACAAAACGCATCACTTCCTTGGAGTTCATACTTAACACGTATCCCATAAGCCCAATCAGAGGGTCCTCTAAGTTTCAAGGGTGCTAGATTATACGCACTACTGTATCCTTCACACTCCAACTTACTTAGATTAATCGCTTTTACGGATTCGAACCCGACCCCACAACACATGGGTGGACCTGACCCGGAATGTATACCCGGTTGTCTGTATCCGACCATGTCCCAAGCTGGACATGACATGTATTCTTCGCAGCTCATTCCAGAGATGTTGCGGCACGGCACTTTCTTTTCCGGGAAGCCTATTAACCAAATGTAACCGGATTATTAACCGAATTTAACCGGAACAGAAATCCAAATGTGTTTAAAAACGGCTTGGTTTTAGTTTCTTAACAACCTAATGACCAAAATGAATTTTGCTATTATTAAAACTACAAAAAAAAAACAGATTTTTTGAAAAAGAAAAAGTAAATTTTAATTATCTGTGAATCATAATATATGTAATCATAAATTCATAATAATTCATGTACTAATAATTTACTAATATCTGAAATTATTCAAAACAAAAGCGAATCAAACCAAAATTTCATCAAATCAAACAGATTAGATTTTTTTTTTTACTTCTAGTTTTCTATGAACCAAACCCAAAAAAAAAAAAAATAGAACTCAAATTGTAAACCGGATTTGAAAAATGCAAACTAAAATTTGAAAAGTTGTGTGGCCTACAGAATGTAAATAAATCAAAATTTAATCTTTAAGTTGATTTTTTTTTGAAATATTGTTGTAGTAACTTACTAACCTTGAAATATAGGAGATTTAGGAGAACATCCGATCAACATAAAGACATTATCTGAGGTAGGATTGAAATATGGAGTTCTCCAATCCTCAGCTTCAAAGCCATTGCCTTTGCCACCGAGCACGATGGTTTCGCAGTTCGACATGTGAGGATCATGCAGTGTTATGGACTGATATGCGTAATCGATGTCCAAAACTCTATAAGAACCTGAACTTATGTGAAACATCAACACATCGTTCATACAAAACAATAGATCTCTATACCCTGGATGCCCACATCCGTTTCGGATCCCAAACGGATAATCAACGGTTATGTTTCCACAGTATGATCGACATGCGTCCACAACGCAAATCTCAAAGAGTGTCACAAAGGATAGAATCAAGATCAAGATTTTCATTTTCTTTATTTGGGTTGTTTACAAGAGAGTGATGTGTGTGATCTTTGATGCAGAGAGCTAAGAGTTATATCTAAAGATTGCTTGCTACTTAAGAGATACTTCGCTTGTCGGAATAATAAAGCTAAACTTTTGCACTTTTTACTACACATGACCAAGGTATGTCCTAGGAACATAAAAAATTAGAATGCTAATAAATAAGGCTATAAGTACAAAGAACAGAGGAACATATATTGAATACAACTAGATTCGTATAGCTTGAGAATCCTCACTATGTACCACTAAAGCATTTATATAGCTTTTAGGCTACCTTCAAGATCGGTGACGACCAGGAGAAGTAGTTCGATTCGTCTTGTACTTCCAAAACTCATCTTTCTTCCCCTTCGTCTTAGCTTTAACCCGACCGAATTTGCTATTAATTATACCAAGTATGGCAGTCTTATCCTTTCTGTTCTTTGTCTTTGCCTTGTCTTCCAGAATCGCCCTAAGTTTCTCATAGGACCTTGGGTCTGGTACTTGCCCGCTTTTAACCATCATCTTGTGGTAAAAGAATGCCCTTTTGAAGTCTCGAACACGAACAAACGCGTAGATCATTGTTGAATATGTGATGGAATCAGGTTTTAAGTTAAGAGCAGCCATTTCCTTCAACAGTTGCGGCAGTTTTGCATCTTGTCCTCCCCGTGCGTATGCATTCATCAGCATATTGTAAGTCATGACACTCGGCTGCAAACCCATTTTACTAAACTCAGATACAACATCCCTTGCTTCAATGTAGAGTCCTTGCTTGGCAAACCCATCGAGAAGAGTGTTATATGTTATCCGTGTCCCTTTGATTTTTTCTCTCAGCATTAGTTTCCAAATTTCCATCAGCTTTCCAGTGTCGCCTGATCGTCTGAATGCATCAAGAACTGATGTGTATGTTTCAACCGACGGTTTAATCCCCTCCTTACACATCTCTTCAAAGGAAGCATAAGCTTTTTCGTGCCACCCGCTAACCGAGTAAGCATGAATAAGAGCTGTGTAAGAATGTGAAGAAGGTTTCAAACCTACTTTCTTCATCCGCAGGAAAGCATCAGCAGCCATATCACTCATCTTCTTCGTCCTCCCATACGCACTAATCAAACACGTGTACGATTTCACATTTGGCTCTAAACCTAAATCCTCCATCTCCCGCAGAAGTGTCTCAACGATATCAGGCTGCATCCTTCTAGCATAAGCATCCATAAGAATGTTATAAGTTGCAGCCGAAGGCTTCAAGCCTTTATCTCTCATTTCAGTAAAAAGACCTTCCACTTCTTCTATGTGGTTGGATTTGTTGTAAGCATCCATCAACGTATTATACACAATCGTGTTTGAACGGATACCTTTCTTCTCCATCTCTGTTTGAATCACAAGAGCTTCTTCTTTAAGCCCTTCATCACAAAACGACTTCACAAGGCCACCGAAAACATCCTGACTCCACTTCACACCTTTCTCACTCATCTTCTCGAATATCTCCCAAACTTCTTTCGCACTTCGTCCTGCTTTCCTCAAGGTTGTGATCAATATAGCACATGTAACATTGTCCGGATACACATTGATCTTATCCATAGCTTCATACACTTCCCAAGCATCATCATACCTAACAAAAGATCACCAACTACACAATTTGACCAAAAACTACAACTTTTCATTCTTTAGAACTGAATCATCGTGCAAAGAGGAAAAAGATGATACCTTTGAGAAGCTGAGAGACCAGAAATGGCGGCATTGTAGAGACGAACATCTCTAAACTCTTCCTTATCTGGTAAATTACTTAGCAGAAGCAGAATGTAATCAGCCATTCTTTCTCTACCGAGCAATGTAAACAACACAGAGCAAGCACGAGGCGAAGCAAGGGAAGGTTCTTGTAAACTCATCCACTCATAGAAATATAGACAACTCTTCACAAAACCAGATTCACCCATCATCACTAATGCCTCTACACACTCTGTATCACTAACCCTTCTTTCGAAACCTGATAACATCTCTCCCAAAGTTTGATTCTCTTTCAAATTCTTAGCAAGTTCCAAGATTTCCCTAGCGACGCCACTTTCGAATGGAATATGCACACCAAGTGTTTGTTGGTTTGTCACAAAGACGGATTCCTCAGGCTTAGACTCGATTTCAGTTTCGGGGTCAGCGAAGTCTGGAGCTAAATGCCAGGAAGTTCGACGATTCTTCTGGAGGGAGAATTTGGATTCTCGAGCTGGGTCTGCAGTTGATTCTGATGTTAAAGTTCGTGACTTGAAGAATTTAAGAATTGGGTCTGTGAAATCATCTCCTTCTTCATCATCTTCTTCTTCACATTCACTTTCTTCGCTATTGATTGTCGAATTTTCTGGTTGTTGGATCTTATCTGGCAAAGCGTCATCGAAGCAGGAGAGGAAAATGGAAGGAGAAGAAGAAGATGACGAAGGGGAAGTAGCAGAGAGACTAAGTGGTTTTCGAAAGAAAGAAGAACGAAGAAGAAGATAAGGTACAGGGAAGTGAAGTCGGTGAGATAGAGGAAAGGAAGAAAAAAAGGATTGGGTCGCAAGAGAAGAAGACGCCATGGACATGGCTCAGCTTCCACTTTCTAGCGAAGCTAAAGGCTCAAAATTCACAATTTAAGAGCAAAAGACGTGAGACAAACTTTAAAGTTATAATTAGGTTTGGTATTTAACTTGAAAGTTGAAACCCATCTATAAGTAAGTAGCAGTAGAGAAGCCCAGTTAGTGAAAGATTCAAAGAAAATGAAAGTTTAACCTCAAATCCTAGCCTAATAAAGAGAGATGTCAAGAGAGTGAAGATACAAAACGATAAGCAAAGACCATATAATATCAAAGACTAACAAACAAAATGCAAGTTCACTATTGAACATGTCTGACTTTAGTCGAATGCAAGCTGACAGGTGGGTGAACGCCTACACGACAACGTCAGCTCCTAAATCATCTCATATTTTTTGTCGGGATTAACGGATTCGGGGGAGATAACGAACTTTTTTAAACAGCTTCCGTTTCTCAAGATAAACTCTACCAGTTGTCTCTCTGCTTCTGTTCCTTCATAGTCAACCCATTCAACGGTTTCAAGACTCGATAAAACACATTCAGGAACTGAACTCAGATCATCCCGTAAAGGGCTTGGTGAACAAATCAAATGGCCATGGTGCTGAGATAAACGGTACATAAGACACTGAATGAATTGGAAAATAACCTGATCAAAGACACTGATCTAATAATTGGGATGGAATATATATATGTACCTTTTCAAGTTTGAGAGATATTAGTTTAGGGGAACCTTTGAGAAGACACGCAAGTAGATTCAACCACTCATCGTCACAAGTGCATAGCGTGATATGTACAAGACGGTGGAAGACACATCTAATAGGATACATATCCTGCATACAAGACAGAATACTGAATAAACAATGTTAGTGCGGTAAATGATAGAAACAAAGTAAAGTTAAACAGATTATTATTTACCTGTGTGGTAATAAACATAAATAGAGACGCTTGACTGAAGTAATAGAACTCAGGAACTTCACTGGATGATGGTGAAGAACACTAACATATGCCTCAGCAAGATTAGGCATTCCATTCTCAATGACACAAAACCCACCCGTTTGATCAATGTCCAAGTATTCCAAAGAAGGGGCCTCTACCACAAACCCACTTTCCCCATCTGGAGCTCTCTCTTTTGATGTACGCAAGACTAAACTCTTTAGAGAAGGAACTTTAACGGAGAAGATAGTCACATTATCATTTATACATTGTTCCACAACCAAGTCTTCAAGAACATGACAACTTGATAAAAGACTCTTGACAAATTCATTACCAGGGTACTTCACAGATACAAGGCTCAAATTTTTGAGGGATGGAAAACACGTCGGTGAAGAAACATCTACAAGAACCGCTTTTTTTAGTTTCAGCGTCACAAGCATTCTACACTCTGTGTACAAACTCCTTGGAAGTATGGATGGAGATGCACTAGTAGAGCAGTTGATTTCGATGATCAGCTCACGAAAACAAAATTTACTAGCAGCTCTAATCCACCATTGAATATCTCCATTACCACAGTTTTGACCTAGTTTGAAATGCAAAGTTTCTATACCTGGAGCCTTTCGCATAAACAAAGATCTGTCAACAAACCGTGAAAACTTTCCATACTCGAGATTCTGATAGCTATCATCATAAACAAGTTTTGGCACCATCATCCAAAGAAACTGCCATCGTTTAGACAAAACCATTGTGACAACAACATCTTTCACATTAGGTAGTAACGACAATACTCTCAAGAGTAGCTCATCAGGCAGCCCACTTATCCTATCCATAAGAGATTTATACTAAGCCTGAAACATCAAAAAATCGAACCAAACAAATAAGGCATAGCAACAGCGAAAGGTAAGCAAAACCATAGTGAGATATAGAACCCATAAAATAGAAATGGACGAAAACGAAATCCAACTCATCTTTAACCAAGAAAGAATATTCTTAAAGTAACTACTTCGGAATCAAACAAGTGAGACTGATAATCTTACAAATTCAAAGAATGGGGCAAAGACCTGAAACCCTTCTCGTCCAACGGAGAAAAAGAACATATTATTTGTTACTGCCACAAAATCCTCTTTAAATAATTGATGTGAGCGGTGCAATTTTCCAAAATTCTTTGATCGTTTCAACTTCCACTGAGAGAATCAAATGACTCTTCATTACGCTTCTTTTACCCAAAAAAAAGAAGAAGCTAATTAACTCGTTTGAAGTCGCATTGGTTAGTATTGGAAATATACTACATAAAACCATTTATTTATTCATTTAACGAATTCAAACGATTCCCATCAACTTCATACATTGAAAACCATAACCTATTAATGAAAAAGAAATATATTTAAAAAAAAAACAATCATCATAAACAAACTTGTCAATGTCTATTTAATCTTAATATAAAGAGATTTAATTTAGAGTTCATCCTTAAGCGAGTCCAAGGAAAGTCTAGAAGGGTTAGTGTTGGAGTTCTTGAGAGGATAAGAAGCTTCCATTGCAATACCACAAAGTCCTTCTTTATGACGAATCCCTCTCTGCATTCTTATGTATCCTTTCTCTCCCCATTCCTCTCCCCATGAATTCTTAACAATCCAATACTTTGTTCCGTCTATCGTTGTTCCATACCCTACTACCGCAACTCCATGGTTTAGCTCTGTTCCGCATCTCCCGGTAAACACTCCCTATGACACCATTGCATGCGTTAAGACAAAAAATGTTTTTAATAAGTTCTTGAACTTAATTAGTATATGTGTTGTGAGTTCTTACCTCGGAGTAGAATTGAAAGTCTGAGCCTCCAGCATCAATAGCAACAGAAACAGGCTGATTAGCAACAGCTTTCATTAGATCATCCTCGCTGTTCTTAGGAACATCTTCGTGTCCATCGATTGAAACTACCGGAGCATTTTCTTTGTTTGTGTCACAAGTTTCATCAGAAGCCTTGTAAGGGTACACTAGCTCACTTGTGAGTCCTCCTTTCTCCTTGATGAACTCAAAAGCAAGGTCCATTAGACCTCCATTGCATCCTTGGTTCTGGTTTGTATCACAATCTACTAGCTCTTGCTCTGAGAGTGATGTCAGCTTTTTAGTTCTTATTTGGTTGATCCCTTCCACCGCAACAACTGTTGAAAACGCCCAACAACTCCCTGTAATAACCACAAACCAAATCTGTGTTAATTCTCATTTTCCATATATCTTTTAGATTGAAGGATCAATGAAAAGAAGAGTTTTACCGCATTGGCCTTGGTTTTTGACAGGAGTGACGGCTCCATTCTTTCTCCAATCAACGGAGGTTGGGAGAGTATTTACATTTGCATACATGAAGCTCTTTGTGGCCTTTTTTTCGCCTTGAAACATCCTATGATGTTTGATGTTTGAACCAGCGTATGTTCTCCTAAATTCTTCACTAGTCATGTCACCAAACTTGTTTAGCTTGAGCTTGTAAGATTTATCCTTCTTGTTGGTCTCATGGATGTGCTTCACGTTGTGCTTGAACACGTTGAACCTCTTAGCTTTCTCTTCAAGGCTCCTAGCAACAGTGTGGTGACTCCTCCACCGTTCGTATAGCTCCCACAAGCTATTCTCTGATTCCACATCTTTGTTATGGAAATCTAAACCCTTTGTGGTTTCAAGAACCATAAGCATGCAAAGCGCAAGAACAATAAATCGCTTCATATTTTTCTATGGTGATTTTTGTATTTACTTGTGATTGTGATTGAGTTTGTTGATGGTAATCAGGACTAAAGAGAAAGTGTTTATATAGGGATTATAGATACATTGGTGAGAGGTTATTGTGATGACGATATGTAATGAAAAGTACCAAAAGGGGTTAAAGGATTACTTGTGGGATTCAACAAAGATTTCAAGGTTAGTGACATGGATACATTAATTAATGGAGATTCATAAAGATTTCAAACTATAATTGAACTTTATGTTGATTTAATGGCGCAAGCAAGCTCTCTCATTTTACTTTTCTTATTCTTGGTAACAATAATTGATGATTTTGGGAAATAGTCGGCGATGAGATGACTTAATATATATAAGTGTAAAATGACATTTTTATATGAAGCACGTATAGTGATAATTAATCAAAGCACAACTTGTACGCAACAATTTATCTTTACTAGCTAGGAACTCTGTTATTCATGTAACCTCACTATGATTAATTATGTGGATTATGTATTTTTTTCTTTTACAAATATGGATCCTTATGATAATTTGGAAAAGCCGTGCATGTGTGGCTAACCATTTACGTTATCTTTTTTTCACGATAATAAAACGAAGTTGTTTGGTATGTGAACAAAGAAATCAATTTCAAAATTATTTTTAAAAAGTCAATTTCTTCCATTGTTTTCACAATAAGAGAACTAAAGTTATTTGGTATGTGATGTTCTATATAAAAAAAAAAATTCCATCGTCGAAACTAAGATTTTGTTTTTCTATATATCTTTTAAAATGTAATAAATATTAGGTAATATTATGTTTTTCTATTGTATTTTTTTTTCAATAACCTTTACTATTTTAAATCTATCTGCAAATATTATTTTATTTGAAAGGTAAAAATTTTGGTTTAGTATTTGTCATATGATATCTGATTATGGTTTTCAGGAGCCGATTAGATGTCATTTTTAGTCATTGGTTTTAGCTTTCATCAACGCTTTTGAAAATTGAACTCAAATTATTTTGGCCTAACTTATGTCATTCAACTAAAAGACATTACAATAACTGTTGTCTAAAGACTAAAGAAAGATCTTAAATTTAAGAAAGAAGATACTATTTGTCAAAAGAGGACTAAAATGCTAAATTTCGGAAAGAAAATGAAGGAAGGTGGTGGGAAGTGTGTGTGATTTAACTTGATATTGGGAAAAGCACGTAATAACAACTAAGTTAGGAGAAAAGTAACAAAAAAAAAAAAGATAAACGCGGACACACACAGCTAACACGCACATCACATCACTACAAAGAGGATGCAGTGTCATGAATTGCGTTTGCTTCTAAAATCTGTAACCGATAATCCATCTTGTTTCAGAAAAATAAATGTATTCGTTCGCCGGCTTGAATTCGACGCGATAAGGCCGAGGAAAGAAATCTTGCTAGAAACGGCTCTTTGTGTACTATATAGTCTTAATTTTGGTGGAGTAGGTCGGTGTGAATAAGGAAATATAAAAGCCTATTGGGTCAAGTAAGGCCCAATAATAGATTACTGTTTATATAAGATATTAGACTAAACTTTAGTCTAATCAGATTATAACATTTTTTTATTTTTATCTCACTCTTCTTCCTCTTCACCTGTAATCTCTCCAAAATCAGAAAAATGACTTCTTCAGTACTAACCCCAAGCTTAAAGCTTTTAGCTATGACGAATTCTTCCTCTTCGACCCTTTTTTGTATTCCTTCTATCTTCAACATCTCGTCCTCTGAATCTCACCGCTTCAATTTTTCCTTATCCTCACGACCCGTTAATCTCACACTCTCTCTCAAATCCAAAACTCTTCGTAACTCATCTCCTGTTGTTACTTTCGTTTCCCAAACTTCGAATTGGGCTGAGGAAGAAGAAGGTGAGGATGGAAGCATCGGAGGTACTTCAGTCACTGTAGATGAGAGTTTCGAGTCTGAAGACGGTGTTGGATTCCCGGAGCCACCGGAAGAGGCTAAATTATTCGTCGGAAACTTGCCGTACGATGTTGATAGTCAAGCTTTAGCTATGCTCTTTGAACAAGCTGGTACTGTTGAGATTTCAGAGGTATATATTGCTAATTTGTGCTTTTTGACATTTGAATCCAAATGGTTGAGAAAATTGGAACTAAATTTTTCTGTGGCATTGTTACTTCTTGAGAAAGTTAGTTTAGTGTTTCGAATTCATAGTTTGATTTGTCTTGAAGGAATGATTGTGTTTCATGGGTCTGCTTTGAAATCTGGTTTTATAGTTTATTTGGCTTAAAGGAATGATTATGTTTCATGGGTCTGCTTTGAAATCTGGTTTTTGCAGGTTATATACAATAGGGACACTGATCAAAGTCGTGGATTTGGGTTTGTAACAATGAGTACAGTTGAAGAAGCAGAGAAAGCTGTTGAGAAGTTCAATAGTTTTGTAAGCAATCATTTTCTTGTTTCTCAATCTTCTGGGTCATTTGGATAGTGATTATAGATGTTGAAGTTGATTGGTATACAACTGTAGGAAGTGAATGGGAGGCGTTTGACAGTAAACAGAGCAGCTCCAAGAGGATCAAGACCTGAACGACAACCTCGTGTATATGATGCTGCGTTTAGGATCTATGTTGGGAACCTGCCATGGGATGTGGATAGTGGTCGTTTGGAACGATTATTTAGCGAGCATGGGAAAGTAGTTGATGCCCGAGTGGTTTCTGATAGAGAGACAGGTCGTTCACGTGGGTTTGGGTTTGTTCAAATGTCGAATGAGAATGAAGTTAACGTTGCCATTGCTGCTCTTGATGGACAGGTAAAAGAAATCACTCCTCCATGCGTTTATGGTTATCTTCTTGTGACTTTACCATTTCTTTTATTCATTGCTCTCTGTGTTTGCAGAATTTGGAAGGCAGAGCAATTAAAGTGAACGTGGCTGAGGAACGAACAAGGCGTTGATTTTGATAGCTCAGTGAGTGTTAATATTGTGAGTTATGATTAGAAATGTTCTCACTTACAATTCCAATGTAGCGAGTATGTGAAACCAAACTTGAGTTCAAGCTTTTGTAAACATATTTTCTTTATTACCCATCAAAACATATTACAAAACATTACACAACCTTTTATATGTACACTAAGACGTGGGATGTAGAGTTTTCTCTTTGTTGTTGTTGTCAAAATCCTCCTAACTGTTCGACACGGCTAGTGAGGGGCACATACCGGACTGAAGTTTCGGTATGTACCTTGATTGAACCATCCTCGTTTTTGTCGATTACCTTGAGCTCTTGAAAATAGGTTCCTAGTGGAATCACCATTCGTCCACCGGGTTTTAGCTGATCCAAAAGGGGCTGAGGGATTTCTGATGCCGCTGCTCCTACGTGTATTGCATCATACGGTGCAAACTCTTGCCAACCTTTTCTTCCATCTGCCATAAGATACAATTGAGTCAAAAGATGCCAGGCAAGGAACTCATAAGGGAGAGCGAGTACTTACCCCCAACATGTAAGGAGAGAGATCCTTTCTTAAGAAAGGAAGCAGCAACACTCTTTTCGATATTCTTGATAGACATATCAACCAATTCAGGGATATGATCCACGCCAACAACACGTCCCTCAGCTCCAACCATCAAAGCAAAACAGCCAGTCAAGTACCCGGTTCCTACAAACATAAGCTGATTATTATCTTCACTTCCCAAACTCGACTTTAACATACCAATAACATCAAGTCAAAGACCTGAGCCGACATCTAAAGCGCGCATCCCGGGGTGGAGCTTATCTTCCAAGAGCTGCAAGCAAGTAGCATGCATATGCGGAGCAGAAATGGTAGCATTATAACCTATAGGTACAGGAGTATCAACATAAGCTGAAGAACCAACTGGTACAAAGAGACCTCTATCTAAAGCCTCCATAACTTGAGCTACTCTTTTCGACGATATCACACCGTACCGCTTCAAATTTTCCACCATCCCTCTCTTGCCGCTCGAGCCAGTTCCACTCTGGAATTGCTAACACCATCAACATATTAAAAATCGTCTATAAGCACAAAATCAGTCACACAACACAGAGAAACACCAAATAACCCATTTGTATACCTTATGTGTTGAGAATAAACTGAAGCAGAGATTCCTGGCAAGAGAACATACCTCCATGTGGAAGAAGAGAGCACCGGAGAAGCGAGAGAGATTGAGATTCAGAAACTGAGATGATGATGATGATGAATTGTAGCGGTGAAGTCTACGTGGCGCACAATAGAGACGACCATAAGCTGTTATTGTTGGACATAATAAAACCTGAGCTCTCATTTTCTTTTTTCGCTTTTTAATAATTTTGTCAATTCTAGTTTCTTCTCTGATGATCTGTTGTTCTGTTTGTGTGTTCGTGTTCATTCTCCAGAGTTGGATTCATTGGTTGCCACGTGGACCATGACGTGATCTCTACTCTTTGCACTTTGCAGGAACAGAACACAATGTAAATGGGCTTTTATAGGCCCAATAATAATATTGCTTTCCGGCTACTACTAACAAAACTTCAGGTAAAACGGTGCAATTAAATTCTAATTAATCAATCATTAATACAAAAACTGATTATAATCAATTTTCAATAAACTAAATTTGTGGGGGAAAATCCCCAATTCACTTGCAGCTTTTGTAATTTCTCTAATTTGGGTCGTAACTCGTAAGCGGCGGTGGAATTCAAGTCGCCACCGGTTCCGATCAAAGTCTTCCGTTATACGCAAACCCTAATTCCTCACTACACGACTCTTTTTGATCTGAATCGAGAGATGTAAGTCTTGATTTGATCTCCTTTTCTTGTTGCATAAGCTTTTGCGATTGTTGAAATTTTGATTCCGATGAGTGTCGGAACTTTCAGGGTACAGGAGGAGAAAGCTATGGAAGCAATAAATGACGCTTTGAGAGCTTTGCGGAAGCGTCATCTTCTGGAAGAAGGAGCTCATGCTCCTGCGATTTCTGCTCTCTCTAAGCCTTTAATCTCTCAGGTAATCTTGTTTTGTTCCTTTCTTCATTGCTTCAGATTTCACCAGTTTCAACTTTATACCTTGTTATCGAAGTATACAAATTGCTAGTAAACATTGAAAGATTTGCACTATGGAATAAGTAGTTAGATGGAACAAAGGCTCTTTTAATCCTTGTAGATTCTTGTAATGCGTTTCATTGGATTTCAGAAAAAAAAACAATTGTAGCTCTCAGTATGTTTGTTCAGTGCATTTTGTGAGTTCATGTGTCACAGAGAAGTATAAAAGTATATGTAGTTTAGTTAAGTTTATACTTGCTTCAATTATATAGTATGCCTCAAAGTTTGTATTGAATCCTTTTGTTTTGGTTCAGCGTCTCTGTAGATTTGGTTCTTTCTACTTTTATGCTCTGGAATATTTGACACATGTCTTGATCTGGTTTGAGTATCTGTATGCAGGGTTCAGAATGGAAGGAGAAAACAGAAAAGCTGGAAACAGAGTTACAGCAATGTTACAAAGCTCAATCTCGACTATCTGAACAACTGGTGATAGAAGTAGCTGAATCCAGAACTTCAAAGGCTATTTTACAAGAGAAGGAGTTGTTAATTAATGACTTGCAGAAGGAATTAACACAAAGAAGGTAAGAATGGTTTTACAGTGACTGTAAGGAATTATGTTGTGCGATATTTAAAACTAGAGTTGTTCTGTAGGGAGGATTGTACACGATTACAAGAAGAGTTAGAGGAAAAGACCAAGACGGTGGATGTACTTATTGCTGAAAACCTGGAAATACGGTCTCAGTTGGAGGAGATGACAAGTAGAGTGCAAAAAGCAGAGACTGAGAATAAAATGTTAATTGATCGGTGGATGTTGCAGAAGATGCAGGATGCAGAACGTCTTAATGAGGTACATAGGGACTTTTATTTTTCATGAGTCTTTAATGGTAGAGTTTGTTCGTCCCCTTTCTTCGATTTGGTTAGGATGGCCTTAATTCTTTCTTCTTACGTAGGCAAATGATCTCTATGAAGAAATGCTAGCTAAGCTGAAGGCAAATGGTTTGGAAACTCTTGCTCGGCAGCAAGTTGATGGTATTGTCCGCCGCAATGAAGATGGAACCGATCACTTTGTTGAGTCAACCATTCCGTCAACATGTGCGAATCGTATCCATGCTCATGAAGGTGGCTGTGGTTCAATAGTCTTTGAATACAACTCTGGTACTCTGTTTACTGGTGGGCAAGATCGAGCAGTAAAAATGTGGGACACCAATAGCGGAACTTTAATCAAAAGCTTATACGGTTCCCTTGGGAATATACTTGATATGGCCGTAACCCACGACAATAAATCCGTGATCGCAGCAACCAGCTCAAATAATTTGTTTGTATGGGATGTTAGCTCGGGTAGGGTACGCCATACACTCACAGGCCACACGGATAAGGTTTGTGCTGTGGATGTGAGCAAATTCTCTAGCCGACATGTTGTCAGTGCAGCATATGACCGTACCATAAAACTTTGGGATTTGCATAAAGGTTACTGCACTAACACAGTACTCTTTACCAGCAACTGCAATGCAATCTGCCTCAGCATAGATGGGCTTACGGTATTCTCAGGCCACATGGATGGGAATCTTAGGTTATGGGATATTCAAACTGGGAAACTTCTGTCCGAAGTAGCTGGACATTCTTCTGCTGTGACCTCAGTATCATTGTCCCGGAACGGAAATAGGATCTTGACGAGCGGGAGAGACAACGTGCATAATGTATTTGATACCCGGACTTTGGAAATATGTGGGACACTGAGAGCATCGGGGAACAGATTAGCATCGAATTGGAGCCGGTCATGCATAAGTCCAGATGATGATTATGTGGCTGCGGGATCTGCAGATGGTTCGGTTCATGTATGGTCGCTATCTAAAGGCAATATAGTGAGCATTCTCAAGGAGCAAACATCTCCTATACTGTGTTGTTCTTGGAGTGGGATCGGGAAACCATTGGCATCGGCTGATAAAAACGGGTACGTTTGTACGTGGACATGATTATGAAACAGGTTTAACACTGGTTTGATAACTCAATGCGTCGTATGTTTCCTCAAAAGGATGGGCGTGTGTACTCTTTGTCTTTTGGTGTTCTTTCTCTCAAAGAACTTGCATTTGATGACACGTGTTTCTTACCGTATATAATTGTTTTCTAAGGTCATTTGAGTGTATTGCTCAATTTTTTTTTCGAAAATAGATTTTAAACATATCACTGTGAGCTTGCTAAAAGAACACTAAGAGGGTATTCTCAACGCTTCGGATGCTGAATTAAAGCTCAAATACAGTTTCTGAAAGTTGTTCTGTTTGTGAAATGGTAATATGGAAAAAAAAAAAAAAAATGGTAATATGGTATGTCGAGTTTTGGATGAATTTGTTTTGGGAATAATTGTATTTGAATCAAAAAGCTATACTTAAGCTTATTTTGGTAGATAGTTTATTGACATATTGGTACGTTAAACATATTTTAGTGGATAATTTTTTTCCATTAGTGAACTACTTCAAGGGTAGAAATTTGAAATTTCTCGTACCTTCTTTTGTGTTTATTGAAGTCTTTGACTTTTATTCAAACGACAGTACTTAGTTCTCACATAATTACAACTTTTTTCTTCTGATTTATGACCAAGGTTTTCCTAATGAATTGAGCTTCGAATTGTTTTCGGAAACATGTATTTTTTCTATCTCCTAGGTGTTTTGCTTTATAAGATTTTTTTCACAAGTGGTTGGGACTAGACTCTCTTTATCTCAACAAATATTAATTTGTACTTTCTATATGAGAGTAAAGTGGTATTAACCCTATATAGATGAGTAAAGTCAGTTAGCACTTGTATGAAATTTCTTTATTTTTAAATAAAATTAATTGATGGCCATAAACAATGATGACAAATATCCATTTATAATAAAATCTATAGAATAAAATTCTTCGTCTTCTAATATTAGGGCTTTCTGCAAGTTACTTTCTTCGTCTTCTAATTTTCAAATGATTTTTCTTTTGCAAGTTACCTTCTTTTTGTTTTTTTTGTCAAAGCTTTTGCAAGTTACCTTCAACTTCTAAAAAATACATACAAAGTAACAAACCCTACCAAGTCGAATTTAATGTGCAACATAACCATTATGTGTATTTTGAAGAGAAGGTATGGTCACATACATTAGTGTTTTAAAATTATAAGAATAGATATAGGTTTCTCATCAAAAATGTTTTGATTTGATATATTATTTATCATAAATTGAAAGTGGTAACCGAGGTTATTTAAGACTTTGTGGGGTTAATTTACTTTTTTTGTAAGGCAAGGGTAAACTTTTTTTTTCACAAAACCCATATTAATTAGGAGGGTTTTAGTAATGCAACAAAAAGTTATGTTAGTGTTGTAGATCTTCCATGTTAATTAGGATTTAGGGTTTCAAAACCCAAAAAAAAAAACGAACGGAGACATAATGAAGAGAGGAAGCGAAGAGATCAAAGAAGAGACCTCACCATTGCCGGCTAAACATTTTCAGCGCCGGGAAGTTTCCATCGCCGAAGATATCGGTATTCCTATCGATCTAATGGTGGAAATACTCAAGAAACTCCCTGCAAAGTCTCTCATAAAGTTCCAATGCGTCTCCAAACAATGGTCATCAATTATAGGCAGCAGTAGAGACTTCATAGACTCGATCGTGACTCGTTCTTTGTCTCAGCCTAGTCGTGATATACTCATCTCATTTTCCACCACATTGACAAATTCCCTAAAACAGATTTCTTCATCTTTTCCTCTACGTACCCTAGATATACTGACAAAGAATCAGTGTCAGTACTTTGGGGATCGTATCAATACGTCCATGGCTTGATTTTTTGTTGGTCGACAGCCTATACTGAGGCAGCTATATATAACCCTACCACGAGGCAGTCCCTTTCTTTACCGGAAACCACGGCCGGCCACTCCCATGTGAGCACTTCCTTCTTAGGATACGACCCTTTCAAGAATCAATACAAAGTAATATGCCTAGACAATTATAAGAGGCGGTGTTGTCATGTTTTCACATTGGGAGATGCCATAAGGAAGTGGAGGAAAATCCAATATAACTTTGGACTTTACTTTCCATTGTTACCTCCAGTTTGCATCAAGGGAACTATCTATTACCAAGCAAAACAATATGGTTCTACGTATGTATTGTTGTGTTTTGATGTTATATCCGAGAAATTTGATCAGGTCGAGGCTCCAAAGACAATGATGGATCATCGATACACTTTGATAAACTACCAAGGGAAGTTAGGATTCATGTGTTGCCAAAACCGGGTGGAAATTTGGGTTATGAAGAATGATGAGAAAAAACAAGAATGGTCTAAGATATTCTTTTACGAGATGGCGGGTTTTGAGAAATGGCACATTGCCCGTGCCACTCCTAGTGGTGAGATCGTTTTTGTCAATAGGTTGTTACTAAGTTGCCAAACATTATATGTCTACTATTATGGTCCGAAGCGAAACAGTATGAGAAGGGTTGAAGTCGAAGGTACTAAGTATAGACGTAAACATCTTGTTCATATATGCCCTGTTCCGGATCACGTCGAGAATACGATGCGTTTGTAACTTATACACCAACAGAATTTTTCCGTATCCAAGAAGGCGAAAGGTCCCTTCAGGAATTCTAAAATTTGTTTGCTTTCATAAGTCAAATTCTTAATATATCTTAATGCTCATTGCAAAGAGCCCAAACAATAATAATACATCAAATAAGCTTCTCTCCTAAGCCTCTCTAAATATATCCACATTGCTTCTTCTGCTCTTGTTTATATCATTGTATACAATATGTAATGTAATCCGTATGATAATTATTGCAGGAAGAACCATAACCACATCATCATGTTCCACCATAACGTCAAACCATATAATTATAACTAAAGTCACCCAATTTCTTCATACATAGCTTTTAAGGGCAACTTGGTCATGGTCATCTCTTGCTCTCACAACTTAATACCTGATGAACAAGCTTGTCTGGCAGCTCCTTATTCGCCTGCGAAAGCGGGATATAGATTCAAGATTTTAACCACATTACTGCAAAACTTTATAAGAGATGTTTGATTTTTTACTCACTTGGAAGTGCCTCATGTGAAGTATCGGCTCACACCCGACATCCGCGATGAGTTTTCCTTGAGGAGTTTGTCTTTTAAATCGCTCCGCTATGAATCCTCCATATACATTTTCCAAGTCAGGTAGTTTGTGGCAAACTTTCAAGAGCGAGCTAAGCGAGTTCATCTGCATTATCACACAAGCTTTGAGTTTGATGGAGCAAATAGATTCATTTAGCGATCTATATCAAATGAATGATGATAAAGCAATAAATGACCTTCATATATGGGCATGATGCACATCCGCCATGAATAGAGCAACCTTCACCACCTGCTACTCCCGGTACAACCGGTAGTGCCACATCACCAACTTTAATGGAGTTTGAACTATCTGAAGAAGTTTTTGTCATCGAGTCTGATGAGACAGGAAACACTACTTCCACCTTCAATTTCGAGTTAGCAGAAGAACCTAGCAGACTTCTGATCACCGCGACAATCGATGTTACCATTCCTGACTCTGTTCCAAGAACAAACTGGAGGTGGTCATCAACATTCCGGTCCACTGCTTCCTGAACCTTCTGCTTGATGAAGTCTAGTATGTTTTGTGTTGATCCAACAACACCCATCTCTCTTTTCTTTGCTTCCATTGCTAGTGAAAACATTTCACCTGGAACCTCAAGATGTGCTGTAAGAAAGGCGTCACAGTACATGTACTTTATTCTCTCCACTACCTCGTGACCGAATAGATGATGTACAATGCAGGTTCCTTCCTGGAACACAATCATATAAGCAAACCTTCTATTGACACTTAAATACTACCACGAACAACAAAAGGTAAAAGTTACCTGGAAATAGTGAAGACGGGGAAGCAATGATTTAATGGAATCTAAGCTGTGTTTAGGGTGAATATTGGCGATTTCTTCATTAGTCATCAATGTCATCTGCTGGAATAACTTTACAATATTCGCTCCCATGTAAGAATCAGGACCATACCAAACAGTTAACTCTGGCATTTGAGCAAACGCCTATTGACAAGAGAGAAGAGAAATAGCTTTAAAAAAGCAAGATGAAGAAAAAAAAAAGAAAAGAAGATTGAAGAAAGCAAGAAACAAACCTGCAGAATCGTCTGTACAACATTAGATGAAGTGCAAGTAATGGTAGGTACAAGCTCATGAGCAAAAGCTTTTGTCTCCAAAGATGTATTTATATAAACAACATGCAGTGAAGGAGGAGAACGAGAAGCAGCTTCAAGATAATTCAAGTAAGCAGGAGCAGAAGCAGCGTCAGCAAGTGAACAACCAATGGTCTCATCTGACATCCTGTACACACCAACCTACAAAACCGAATAATATGTAAAGACTCACTATCACAAAACAAAATATAAGAGAAAAAAACCCTTCTCTAACCTTTTCAAACCCAGCTTGATCTAGGATGGCACGAACATTTTCGGACATGAAATCAACACCAAGAACTGTTATAAACTGACATCCAGCTTTAGCCATCGTGACAGCTGAGTCTGCCATGACAAGAGAATCAGATATAGAGATATGTGGCCAATGCTTTTGAGCAGCAGTCAAGACCCCTTGCACTTCTGGATCCATATAGAAATGAGCAACCACTCCTATCTTCTTTTCCTTCAACACATTGACAAGTTCTTCAACCCGTGACTCCTCCGGAAACAAATATTTCGCCTGCAAGTAAAAAAACAGAAATCAAACAACAAATCTTAATAAGCTACACAAAGTATAAGTCTTGCAAAAGAGTTGAATCTTAACATTGTAACATCTAAATTTCAGGAAAACTCAGCTAGATACATCAGGACAAGAGTGACTCAGAGTCTAGTCTTGCAAACGAGTTCAAAACAACGAGAAATACTATTCAATCGCACCATTGTAACATCTACATTGCTGCAAAACTCAGCTAGATACATTCACTAACACACAAACAATGATAAAGGAAGCTCATTTCTTAATCCACATACTCTAATACTTCAAATTCAAACTGAGAATTAAACAGAGACAGATTCTCACCTGAGCTTGAGCAAAGCTTCCTTTAGCTTCAATGCCATGAGCCGTTAACACAAGTGAAGGAAATGGCTCAAAGGAAGGAACTTTACCTTCCCTCTCCGCTACTAATCGTCGAGTCTTCTTCTGCATACTCACAAGAACATTATACCAAGTGTTAACTCTCGATCTCTCTCCACCCAACAAACCAACATTAAGCTCAGCTAAATCCTCAGTCTTCAACTCCATAACTTCTACAGGAGAAGCCTCATCAAGAACTTGAATCAAACAAGAACACATCCCTTTCGACACATCTGAATCACTATCTGCACAAAACCTCATCTTCCCATCTTGACCTAACTCAGCATCTAGCCAAACACGAGCTGTGCAGCCCATAACTCTGTTTGATTCAGTCTTGGACGACTCGGGCATTTGAGGAAGGAGACTAGCGTAATGGAGAACCCATTTGAGTCGATCAATTGGCTCTGTCAAGGATTTGAATTCCTTGACTAATCTCTGAAGCTTATAGGGTACAAGCTCTGTGGTCTGTGATGAAGAAGAAGAAGAAGCAATAGCTGAGATTGAGAAAGGTGACGCATTTACGTCTCTTGAAGATGATTGAAGGCATTTAAAGGATCTAAGGAGAGGATTGATTGTGTAAATCCTCCTTTGAGAACCGAAATTCAGATGAGTTGTTCTGAAATTAGGAGAAGGGTTAGGGGTCCGAGAGAGGAGGGAAGACAAAGAAGAAGATGTAGGTGCGACGGAGAGAGCTAACGCCATTGGAAGCAGTTACAAAAGGTTGAATCTTTAGACGGTGGTGATGAAGATGAGAAGTAGGAGAGGAGATGGTGGAGGAATTTGATGCTCAATGCAAAATGCAAGTGTTCCACTTTGCTTTGAAAATAGCTTTTATGCCAATGAATATCATTTTATTTTAAACAAGAAAATATCATTTCCAACAGTCTTTTTTTTATATAATGTTTTATGGCTATTGGGATTTTCAAAGTCCTATATTCTATTTTAGACTCAAAAAAAAAAAAGTCATATATTCTATTTTCTACTTTTTCTATTGGTCCTACAGAATATTAGAAAGTTTTACATTTGACCCCCAAAAAAAGAATATTTTCTAATTCTTTTGAGTGTTTTTAGAAAAAAATATATTTGCCTGATCGGGAAAGCATCGTTGACAGTGGCACAGAACTATCTTTACTATTTTTTATGTTTTCATTGTTTTTCTTTAAATCAAGCTGTTTTACATGTTTTTCTGGTTATATAAAGACATTGTTGTTTTTGTTTGTTGTTAATATATGGGTATGAAAGTTTGCTTGTTACCAAATAAAGAACGACATGTTTGAAACTTTTATATCCAATCCATTTTTTGTTGTAGTATAATCTCGTTTAAGCATGTTTAACAATTAAGAAAATTTTAACAAGGAACACTAGATAACTGCGAAATCTAAACCTTTTTGGACAAACCAAATTAGTTTCTTAATGGAGTTTTTATATGTGTAATAATATCAAGAAGACTTGTTCCACTTGGTTAATCTATTAAAGAAAGACTTTTAAAAGTAAGGTCCTCACAACTTGTGTATACTAATAATTGATTGGTGTGTTTCTATATGAATTTATGGAACGGTCCAATGACAGTCAGACAATAGTCATAACGTTTTGTGGGCTTGGGCCAATATTATTAACGACAACTTGGTCTCCAATGTTGCTTCTTCTTTTTTTCTTTTCTTTTGGTTAAAAGATTAAATTTTTGTTTTAATATATAGTTCTACATATTTGTCCACGGAAGAAAAATAATCTCGAGATTTTTTAAATTTTTGTTTCAATGATTCATATAAACTATCGGATTGGATAGATAGAGTACATAAATATGGAAAGCTCACGAACATACATCATAGGTTTCTACATGTACACTTGATGATAGTTATGAAGTCTTATTAAGGTGTTTTCCCATGATACATTAAAATATCATGGATATATCTCTTTTATTAAAGAAAGAATCAGATGTCACTAATATAATTTTGGTTTTTGGTGCATCAGTTATAAGTTCATGAAAAACATCATTTATATTAATGGTGCTCATTTGAAAGCAAATTTTAAAGAGAATTTGTATAGAGTCTTAATAGAAGGTAATAATTTTTAATATCCTATTGTTTTTGGCATTGTTAATTATGAGAATAATATCTCATGAAATCACCACATATGATCAAATTCTTGTAGAATATATGCGGCAAACAGATAATAGAACACAATTACATGCTTATTTTCTTTCCAATCGCTACAATATTGTGACATCGAATCTAATTTTGGATATCTGAACTCCTTATTAAGAGGTAGTCATTAATATCCAATTGTTTGTCTATTTAAAATGATCATGTCTATATATTTTCATATGATGGTTTAATGAATGACGTTAATATAGTATTTAATTTGATTGTGGTGTACTATATTGGGATATTCGAGTTCTTGGTAGAAAATACTTCTAAGATTTTTTTTTTTTTAGTGGTTCATAATCTATGGGATTAAATAGGTATGAATACATAAGTTTTGTCACTTACCTTCGTTATTACTGAACGAGTTTTGTGCTGGGTGAAATTCTGGTGTCGTTAAGGCAGGTCCGTTGATTCCAAACTAATCTAAAACTTAATAAATATCAGAGCCTTATCGATCTCCTAATAGACTTACTACTGATCTCCTAATAGATTTACCACCGATTACATAGAGTTTTAAAACTTCAAGAAAGATCTGAATCCATGATTTACGATGAGAAAGTTACCTGCTATATAAAAGACTTATCAATAATATGGTTAATAAATATTTATCTCAAAGTCGAATTTTCATCTCAAAGAAATCGGAGATTAAGTTTTTTCCTCTAGCTATTCTTATAAATCCGACTATTTTTTTGCTTAATACATAAGAATCTTGAGCTTCTCAAACTTTTATGCCATTTGCGTCAACTGCATACCCGGTAAGCAACAATATATGTCCATAATCCTCAGGTGTTGATTAAGGTGGAAGATACACTAACTTTCTTTTAAGGTTGTTATAATCTTTTGTAACAATAATAAGGCGTGCAGTTGTTGGTTAATTTTTGATATTTTTCTTAATTATTTTATCAAATTGATCATCATTACCGTCATCCTCAATATCCTCATATTTACAAATATAAATTTCTTCATGTACACTTGTTATTAGTTATGAAGTTTTATTGAAGTGTTTTAATATGGTATATTAAAAAAAATCATAAATATGTATGTCTCTTTTATTGAAAAGATATGTCGAAAAAAGTCAAATGATGTAGTTTTGGTTTTTGGTGCATCAGTTATAAGTTCATGAGGAACTGGAACTGCATTTCTATTGATGGTACTCATTTAAAGGCCAATTTTAAAGAAATTTTGTTTAGAGTCTCAATGCAAGATGATAATTTTTAGTTATACCCTAATGCTTTTGGCATAGTTGGTTATAAGATAACGCCCTCATAAAACTATTTTATTTATATGTTCTCGTATAATCTATTGCAAATGTTCTATCAATAAATTATCTAGCTATTCATTTGGAATATTACTATTTCAAAAAAACTCTTGAAATATGTTTGAAGTTATTTCCACTTACTACATTGGTGAAATAGTATTATACATAAAATACAATTTTGATTATTTCTTCAGTGAAATCACCTATCACGTATGATTTAATTATTACATAATACATGCATCAAGCGGATAATAGGAAACGATCACATGCTTAATGTCTTCTAATCACTACAACATTCTGACATCGAATCTAATTGGATATGTGTACTACTTGTTAAAAGATAGTTTTAAATATCCAATTGTATGTGTATTTGAGATGATCATCTCTATATATTCTCATATGATGGTTTAATGAGCGACTTGAGCATAGTATTCAATCTGATTGTAATATGACATATTGTGACGTTCAACCTCATCGTAGAAAATATTTTTAACGGTAAAAAAAACTTTCGATTTTTTTTTTTTTTTTAATGGTTCATAATCTATAGATTTAAATAAGTATGAATACATAACTATTGTCGCTTACTTTTTTTATTGTTAGGTATACTTTGAATTTATAAGCGTGATAATGACAGTTTATCTACATTATAACTAAAACATTTGTGCAACTAACTAGAACATATGTTTTTTTTTGGGATCAAAAGAACATTAGTGACATTTAGCTTTATGTTTAAATTATCTAAAATTCTATCGGATCCAACCTAAATATTCTTAAAATCGGTATAAAAGCTACTATTAAGTTAATGATATGTGATGCTAAAATATTTATTTAAATTATGTTAAATATGATGTAAATTTTTAATACAATGTAATTCAAATGTTACCAGTATAATTTTATATCCAACATTGGAACTAGATATTTCTTTAGAAAAATATAGGTTGTATTTTTTTCTTCTACAAATTCTCTTTTTTTTGGTATTTATAATTTGTCTACTATAAATAGATAATATATTTATTTAGTTTGGATTTATTATAGATATCATAAGTTTTTGAATATATCAAATTTAAAAATATTTTTAAATGATTTAAATAAATAATCTATTTAACTGAATTAAACGGGATATATTGCCACATATTCTAATTTACGTCTCAGTATTCTTGATGTTTCAGTTATATCTTGATAATTTTATAACAAAAGCTTGCAAAAACCAATTTTGAATTTTCTTACTTTTTTCAATGTTCAAAAGAAATAGGTATGATAGGTTTTTTTTTTGTTGACCATAAAAGAAGGTACTACCTCCGTACGTAGAACTTAACCATTTGAACGTGGCTTGTTTGGCTCCATGTCTCTTGGGAATGGGTTCTATCACAGTTTTTAGATATGAAAGGTCAATGTATCATTAATGAAAATAATATAAATATTTCGTCATTCGGTAGATGGACTTTTTAATTTGTAATAACCAGCACAACTTATTGATAAGCCATATTGATTATGACCATTTGGTTTTCCAAACAAGTGGCTCGATTTGGTTGATGAGATAGACGGTGGGCAACAACTCCAAATTTTTTTTTTTGTTTTTTTTTTTTGTATACTAGCAGAAAAACGAATTTATAAAACTTTATAGTTACATCAATTAAACAGCAGCATAACAATGAGTTTTGCATGAACGAAATATTAAACTTTTTGACGAAAGCTGTATTCACATTTAAGCCTCAGTATTGTACGTATGCATTTGCGTATTAGTATTATTATAATCACACTCACATTGGCTGACCTCAGTGCATCTATTACTAGTATATAGTTACAAATATAGTAAACTTATTATGTGTCGACATGTTTGACATTTTGAGTAACCCCAAACTAGATCTTGATGACAACCTAATCTTAATGATGATCGGGATCGCTGTCAGCAATTCATCATGCTTATCACTTTTAGCATATCAAGGCTTAGACGACAAACGTTAATGGTGTCTTTCAATCTCTTTACAACTTTTCATATTACAAAGTTCCATTTTGCATTTAAAAGTTATGTTTTGTGACGACAAAAAAAAAAGTCACGTATTGTTATTTTGTTATACTACATTTTTTTTCCAGCTTTTATTATAGGAACCTTTATTATACTCCATTCATTTCTTGAAATTTTAAATTTTTAGGTACTTGTTAGATATTTGTTTAATATTTTGAAAATTTGGATAAATTTTATATCATAATTCCCTATATATAGAATTATTGCTTAGTTATACTTATGATTTCTCTTTGAAAGTAAGAGGTGAAGTATATATACCGTATTTTGAGAATGATTACCACAAATTATGCAAATATCAATCTTTGTGAAAAAAGTGTGTAAGAATATATCAAAAGGTGTATAAAAAATATATAAAGCACACAAACGCATCACCACCGTAGGATTAGTTTTGTTCCATATCAATGGCTTAATTGTACAAACACATAAATAAAAGCATATAAGAAAGAAGAAGTGTGCAACAAGACAAAAGGAATTGGTAAACAAGAAAGTTCAAAGTCAACTTTTTTTGGGTTCAACGTCACAAATACGCAAAGTAAACGACTCATTTGCTTTGCTCTATCTTGGCCTTCCTCTTCTCATTGACAAAGAAGACGACAAGAGCCACGACGGAGAAGACACTGAAACAGATGGAGGCAATATCTAGGGACGCGTGGCGGCCACTGATAGCCTGAACGCTGAAGAGATTGGTTTTCTTGGCATCGTCGGTGCTCTGTCCATAGGCAACTTCATGGCCAATGGCATCAACCGCGTAGGCACGAACGAAGTAGGTTCCGGTGGGGATGTCACGCTCAAGAGTCCAAGTAGTTGATTGAAGTGTTTTGTCATAAGGCTTGGCTATGATCTTGTGTGGGCAGGTCTTGTCTTTGAAGAGCTCGTCATGGGTTTTGCGCCATGGTCGGTCAACTTGGCTAGGTGGAGCGTAGCATAGCTTAACTTTGATGATCTTAAATTCAGCCTCTCTTTTAGACCCAATCGAGCTTAGCGTCCATGTAATGTTCAACGTATCCTTGCCGGCATCCAAAACTAAAGACCAAACATTCAAAATATTAATTCCAACTTATTCTTGTAAATTGATATTAGATCATACTATCATTCATATCACTTAATTCTAAGTAATTCTAATTAATAGGATAAGATCTAATGATGTTGTAATAAACGACTAAAGAGAACTAATGTTTCCAACACTCATAAAAATTTGTCTTAACATTCATAAAGCTTTAAAATCTAACATGGTATTAGAGCAAAATCGCACATTTATAAGGCATGGCTAATGAAGTAGCAAATGATAGATGTTTTGAAGAGAATTATACATACCAACACCTGGTCCTTCTCGGCTGGGTTTAGTGGTGACATCAAGTGCACCTTTGTCCAGCTCTTTGAAGAGTCTTACTTTTTCCGCCCCGTGGATGGATTGGATCAGTGAGCATATGAGAAGTGAAGCAAAGAGGATCTTCTGGATCGCCATGGATATATCCTTGAAACTGAATATCAGAAAAATAAGGCTGAGGAAGAGAAGAGGAATATGCCTTGTGTTTTGCTGACTTTTATGATTGATAAGAAAAGTGGGGTGCACATTTATGTCTTTATATAGTGATTTATGGTAATACTTTTGATCCAAATATCTTGTGGTTTAGCATAAACAATTAATGAGAACAAAGTCAACGGTTTGGTCTGAGATTACCCTTTCGAAGACTTGGGAAGATTGTGTTCCCTCTCTGGCACAAGTGTCTGTGTTGTCTCCGTCCAGCTGAGAGATGGCTCCTAAACATGCCAAAGGATGAGATATGAGTATTTGTTTTATCATTTATCAACTGAATAATTCAGTTTCAGATTCCAAAGAATTCTATATTTCATGGTTACGTCACCTATAAGATACTCTACATATTGTAATTGTATCCTCTTTTTCTATGAATCCTCTAGAAGATATACTAATCGGTTAGAAAATATTTTTTTTTTCAAAAAAGATTGCATGGAATAAGCATAGCACTTTGCTTTAATACATATTTTTTGTGAATAATTTTTATTAGAGAAATATCCTCAATACCACTAAATTAAGTTTTTATTCTAAAAACCTATCACTAGTGTTTTTTTTTCAAAAATACAACTACAAACTGTTAACTCTAAAAATACCATAAAGACTAAAAATGATTTTGTTTAAGGATTTATAATTTAAAAGTTTGAGTTTGGGTTTAGGGTCTTGCTTTCAGGATTTAGGGTTGAACTTTTAAGGTTTATACTCGAATATAAACTTTATAGGATTTAGTGTTTTATAGGTTTAAAGTTTAGTTTTAGTTTTTTTTAGTATTTGAAAAAATATCTTTTAATGGTATTTTTGTAAAAACGTATGTAGTGGTATTAATGAGATTTTTTTTTGTTTGTTTTAAAAGTCAAAATTTTGGAATTATAGGTGTGTCTATCAGAAATATATTTGTAAGACGTGATTTTCCGGCTTAAAAATGAAAATATTGATTATATTTAAATATGTTGATCACAAAGTCAAACTATTTTAAATATTTTAACTTGGTCACAAAGTTTAAACTGTTTGAACTATTTTAATTATATATATTAAAAATGAATTTTAAGAGCTCGTGGATTATGGTAAAATTGGATAATTAGAGGGTTGATGTTTGTAGGTCTGTGATCATTCAAAAAGTTGATCTACCAAAACATGCAAAATATTTTAGTTTAATACATGGAGTAATATTAGATGGGTTATTCCGAACACAAATATAGATTGCATTTATATGTAAGAAAAAAACAATCGTAAATTCAATTTAAAAACTCTATAATCAGCCCGCATAATTAACTCAACCCTCACATGTTAAAGAAAAAGATAAGAAGACCCTCTATATGACTTGATACGCTTTATCACTGTCTCTCACGACTCTCTATCTTCCAGTGAGCAGTCTCCAACAATGGCGTTTCCTAAGTCACTTTTGTTTCTTTTACTCGTACCTCTTCTCTGTTATTTTACACTGATAACAAATAAGGTTCTTCCTCAGGTAACCGTTCACTGGAATTTCATATGAAGTTATGTGTCTTTGTTTTGTTTCTGAGAAATTCGGATAGAAGTTGAATTTTTTAGGGTTTAATATATTTGGCACAAGAGAGACTTTTGAGCTTCCGTTCTCTGTTTCTGGAAATCACTTTGACGTTTTGTCTCTTTCCAAAGTTGGAAAGAGTTAACAATTACTCAAGCTGCATCATCTTTGATGTGGTTGGATCTCTTCAAGTGATATTTTTAATTAATCTTTGGTTCATGTATTCAAAATTGTTATGTATAGAAGAAACTTATTTACACTTTTGTTGCTGTTGATGCTTTTTTATTTAGACTGAGAATCCAGTGAAGCAGAAGGAACGGCTTATGAACTTCAGAAACAGGTTGGTGTTTTGTAGTTTGAGGTGTGTATTTCCTTCTTGTTTTGTTACCTCAATTTAGTTCTGCATTGGCAGATACTTGAACTACGAGAAGAAGTGGAAATGCAACGCAAGAGAAGTCTGGAAGTGGAAACTCGAGCTGAAATCGCAGAAAAGAAAGTCGCGGAACTTGGCTCAAAGCTTGAAAATGTAAGAAACATGGTGTCCCTTGGATCTGATGTATGTACATATTCAAAAGCTTTCTTTACTTTTTTTTTACTTGTGTTCAGATCGATGGGAAGTTGCTTGGTCTAAACCTAAATAAAACTCAGGTAACTCTATAAGAAGGTTCATAATTAACATCGATAAAATTGTCATAGTGATCAATCTTAAATGATCCTCTTTTTTTTTATTATGGTTGCAAGCATATATAGTGACTCTGCGGCAACAAGATCTTAGCCAAACTCTTCAAAAGGTTTTATTCTGAAAGTTTTTGGTTTTCGTTATAAGACAAGTCATTATTGCTTTATTCTTATTAACCTTTGAATTCTTCTCTTAGATATCACAGAAATGGATTCCAAGCATCAAAGATGTGTATGTGACATTAACCATTTATCTCCAACCAAAAATTCAATACTTAACCGATAAGTCCATCGAGGTGTTACATACATGTAAGCAGGCTTTTGACCCCACATTTCACCCAACCATTCGACGTTTCCTACGACTATCTTGAGGTTAATATGTTTCCATCTTTATTCATTATGTCTGATTCTCTTTTGACATTGCACTATACATTGTGACCATTGTTACTTGTTTTTCTAGGTAAGCCGAGTTATGACAATATGGAAACCACACTTTGAGAAAATACAAGTTGCCTTAGAGGCATATACTGAAAACGTAAGACATGGCTTCGAAAAGTTGGTTAACTGGACAAAATCTTTGGGAGGACAAAAGTAATATCTATTTTCTTGTTTGGTTTTTACGGCTACCAGCAATTGCCGGGTGGTTTCTTTCCCATTTTTTTTTAGTAATTGGGATGGGAGACGCTCTCTTTAATCATTTTTCGTATTTTTTTTTTCTTATTTTGGATGGTGATGGTGTTACCAGATTCAAAATCAGAAGATTCATACCACCGATGTCTTCATCCAGTGTCATGTTGATTCGTTTGAATCGTACTATATTCATAAATATAAAGTTTGTTTTCGGTGGTCTCACTCACCAGCGCCATATATGATTCTCAACCGACGGATTTTCTCCTAACGGTTTGGCTAGAAGTCATTTGGATATTTGATCCGTGAATCAATAACCAAATATGAATTTGACCTCTGAGATAACTTCTCATTTCTAGTTTTCTAATTTCATCCCTACGCTAAATGCACCAATTGTCCCTTATTTCGTGAAGCACGCGACACATGCTTTGGCTAAGCCACATAACCTACACTTGGTAGCATTTGAGATATCAAACTTTGGTTTTCAAAAGTTCGACATCTTGTGATACTAATTGGTCGAAAAAAAATCACAACCAAAACGATTAAAAAAAAAAGTTGAAAATGAAGAGTTGACTTCTTTAATCCTCGAGTCTTGATAATAGAAGAGATAGAAAAATAGAAAACGATAAATTTAACAAAACTAAAACTTTCTCATTTAGGGAACATGAGCCTCTTTAGGAAACTTTTTCTTTACGTCTACTTTTAAATTCATTACAATTACATAACTATTTATTTATATAAATGAACTTCTTGCTAAATTCATATGGTAGGGAGGATATTATTACATGAATAATTTGAGTGATGTCTACCAAATCTCTGGTCCTAAAACCACTCTGTGATTTCAAGGTTAATAACATTGATTGAAGCAGAAAAACAAACCTTTTCGTTTGTCTTCACTTTTGGCCTTTGGAGTTTCCCCACATTCATCAAGCTTAGCCATCAAAGAGCTAGTTCCAGGAGAATCCGGTGGCAATAGCGTGTTCTTCGAAGCAAGAATCCGTTGTGGAATAGCGGATATCGGAGATCCAACTTTAGAGAGATAGTTAAGAAGTAACTCAATGATATGCGTGAAGTTGGGCCGAGCATTCGGATCCTCATTCCAACATGATGTTACAATGTCGCCCAACTCCTCCGGTAAGCTCTCCGCGCTTGGTCTCACATTCTGTATAAGAAACATGTCAAAACAAAGAGAATAAAGTTCAGCGAAAATCAAAAGCAAAACAAGACAGTGTTACACACTTTGAAGGCTGCTGCATATGCTGCTTGGAGATTTGACATTCCCTCAAAAGGCAATTTATTGTGTAAAAGCTCCCAAAGAACTATTGCAAAGCTATAGGCGTCGACTTTATGATTGTAGTGCTTCTTCTCTCCCAATCGAAGAGTTACCGTGCTGTACAACTGTAATATTCCACCAAGATTGTCTTTAAGTAGCAAAGAGAAGCACAAGAAATGAACAAATATGTCTATAAGTAAAGAAGAACCTCAGGTGCCATCCATCGGTATGTTCCTGTCTCAGCCGTCATCATCTCAGTCAGTGACTCTTCTCTTGCTAATCCAAAATCTGCTAGTTTTACTGTTTTATGGTCTGCAGTTAAAAGCAAGTTCTCTGCAAAACAGAACAATAGATCCTTTAACACCATCTTCAACACTTAAGATTAAATCTTAATCATAACCAGAATATTAAAAGAACTTGAAGCGTGTGTGGTGTCAGACAATAAAAAAGAAAGAAAAGATTCTTTGTGATTGAGATCTGAGCATGTGGTTTCCATGAAGCAAGGTGTTTTGCAAATACTTTAAGCAGATCATTAAATGATACATATCAGGTTTAAAGAGGTAGTTTTACCGGGTTTGAGATCACGGTGAATGATCCCATGGGAATGCAAGCATTCCATACCACGAGCAATATCAAGCGCAAAACCGATAGCCACACGAGTCTCCAAACATGCGGGTCTCAAGTTTAATAGATATTTACGCAATGTACCGCCTTGAAGAAGTTCTGTAACTATCACCATTACAGGCTCCTTGCAAGCACCAATGAACTGATCCAGAGACAAAACACAATCATGAACTCATGAAACCCTTTAAGCTAGTAACAACAAAAACAGCCATAGATCTCAAGAAACAAGAACCTTGACCAAATTCTTGTGTTGAACACGTGAGAGCATTTCTACTTCTCTAAGGAATCTTGAATCTCTTTTAGCAATCTCTTCTGGTGTTTCTCCTCTGTGAACTATCTTTATAGCAACTGTCTGATTCTTGTATCTGTCTCAGATCATAACGACCAAACACAGTAGAGATCCATTAAAAACTCCAACTTTACAATTTCAATAATTCAACTAGACAAATCAAGATAGATGAGTGTACCAAACAAGCATTTTATTCATACCCTTATAGAACAAATACTAGACTTCACTTACCCACAAATCAAAATCCAAACTTTCCCAATAATCTCATAAGCAAATCAAATCCAGAAAGTTAACAAAGAAGAAGAAAGGAGCTTACTTTCCCTCATAGACTTTAGCATGAGCTCCTTCACCAATCTTTGGACCAACAAAGAGAAGCTGAGGATCAATTTGCCATTTGGGTTCCATTCTAAATCCAGTCAAAGAATCCATTGCAAGATTACTTCAAACCTTGCAACCACATTTTTTCTCGATCTGAAATACCAAAAAGACTTGTCCTTTTTTTGTTTGATCACTTTCTTGATTTGTATCTATGAAGATTTGAGAGCTCACAAGACAAAGAAGAGAAGAGAAGAGATAAGTAAATAGCTAACATGCCCTTCGATGAGGCAAAAGCGAAGTATCTTCACATGTCCGTAAATTAAGCACAAGTCTTAGAGAGAGAAGAAGGCGACACCAGGCAAGCTCTCCCCCAACTAAAATTATATATGTATTTATAAAATAGAAAAAACACAATGGATAAGAGAAGATTCTTAACAAAACTAAGAGAGAAGAAGCAGAGCAAGAAATGAATCAGTGGAGAATGGATCTGTGAGTACAAACAACAACACTGGTTCACTTTGGTTTTTGGGTTTTGTAATAAGAAACTTGAGGGATTCACTTGTTCTGTTTTGGAACTAGCAGAGACTTCTTCTTGATGTGGAGAGGGAGATAGAGAGACAGAGAGAGTTATGAGTATGGAGTGGTAATGATAGGATAATAAAAAGATAAACCAGAAGAAGTTTATATGATTGATTGGTGAAACATATCACATGGTTCAAAATTTCTTGCTTTTGTTTCTCAAAACATTCTTCTGAGTTTTAGGTTTAATTTGAGTAATATTCAGAAGCAAATATTGGCTATAAATAGGGAATTTTTATGCTTAATTATTATTTATATGTGACATTTGGAACCAAATTTGATTGTGTAACATGAACCAAGTAGGTTGCTTTGTGGTCAAAAGCAAAGAGATTCATTAGTACTATACACACCTATAATGCTTCCATTGTTCTTCTTTAGTTCTGTAGCTTCTTCTTTGCATTTCATCATCAGAGAAGCTTTGCTACAACAACACATGAACACTAGTTGATTCACACTAGCTAGAGTTTAGCAGATCATTACCAAGATGAGGGATTTTCAAGTTTGGGCAACTCCCAAGAAATGTTTTTAACCATTTCCAATTAGGTACATAAATATCAGCATACATGTGGGACATGTAACCAAACCGAGGAAGCGGTTCTAATTTTGAGTATTGATAGATGATCTCGAACCAAAAAGAAAAGTAATGTAGGTCATAAACTTTCATGAATCATGATAGAGAACGTACATGTCTTATACTGGAATTGACATGACATATATAGCTTTAAAGTGTTTAGATATATGATCATTTCCCCGACATTTGAAATCCCGAGCAGAAAATTGTGGATGCTACTTCTCCTCGATGAAACCCTTGTTGCTTCATCAAAACTGTCCAAACCAAAGGCGAGATAAACATTTAACTTGGCAGTGGAACTCAAATTGTTTATTAAATAACTTCCAGCTTGGTCATCATCAATAAACAAATCGCGTAAAAGAGGAGCATCAGTCACAACTCCATATTTATCTTTATATGTACTTGTACAACCGTAGAATCGCATAGCTTTATTTTGAGTCTCTTGATCAGTGACAAAAAAATTCAGCCGGAATGACTTCCGGAAGATTCCAACATTCAACAATATTTAACTCTTCCAATACAGGATAGCAAGAGACAAGTCTTGCAAAGGTGGCCTCACTGGGAGACCAAATACGTTACAAATGCATAACAGCATAAGGTAAAGAAACGAACTCGGCATCATCCATGGTCACATCAACGAGATTTAAGGATACCCGAGTCTTGCAGCTAGAAAAACATGGGGATATTACAAATACCATCTGAAGGACAACAAACATGAAGATGTTGTACCTTACGTTTAATCGCAGAATCAATCCATGACGTGAGAAAAGAGGCATCATATCATCATCTACATTGTTCAGATTTGTATCTTCGTGAAGATGTAACTTAAGCGTGTTTATGATATAAATCATAAACAAAAACCATAAGATATCTCAAGTTAACAAATCCATTCTTAGATTTGTGTAAAAGAATATAAAACATATTTCTTATCGGGCTGACGTATTTGTTCTAAATATCTCACCAGTCTAGTGAAAGTGTCGCAACGTAGTACAACGTATTGTATGTTTAAATGAGTGACAAGAGGTAGCAAATTGTATGTGACGTCATCTAAATGGATATGAGATATTACAACAACCTTTTTAAAATTTATAATTGAGGATCTTTTGTAAGTATATTTTAGACATGTAATTGGTTTTACTTAAGGTTTTCTTCCTTATTTTATTTTAGAAAGCTAAACTAATTTTGTAGTATAGTAGAGAAGAAAACTGTAAACTTTCTGATCCCATTTATTTATAGTGAAATATGCAGTGGCAGGAAATTAAGATCATTTTTGGTTTTATTTCCTTAACCATTTTTAATATCAAAATTGCGATCAGAATCCCCGATTATGATATGAAATAACTCAATAAATATTTTTCGTATTAGAAAGATTAAAACATTTTTTTAACATCTAAAGATTAATTCTATAGAAAATTGTAACTATAGAAGTATTGAATAAACATTTAAAGCACACATACATTATGTATATATTAAAATTAAAATTCGAATAAATAAATACACAAAAGGGGAAAAATCATTCACAAAAATACATATATTTTTGTTATATACAAAAGTGATATGTAAATACTCTCTAACAACAAACAATCTTCATGAGACTAACCACGAGGATTTGCTTCTCTAATCAGAACCCTGAACAAGCTCATCGCCACGTCCGCCGTGATCGTCTTCCCCCTCCGCGCTAAAACACGGCGACGTGTACCCGAAAAGGCCAGTAAGACGAGGACCGTTATCCACGCAACCATGGTGGCTCGTGCTGCTGCCACCAGTAAAACAAGCGACAAGGCTGCAGCGAGGAAGAAGCCGATGAACAGAAGGAGTTGATAGAGCGGATTCGTGACAGATTTAGCGGTGGAGATTGTGTAGAATGAAGAAACAAAGAAGATGAGACATGAGAGAGTAATGGTGGTTGTTGCTCTACTTTTGCAAAGATCCATAGCTTTGTGAATGTGAAGTCAAAAGTGGTTGTTTAAATTTTTTAAGTTAACAACAATGCTTATAAATGGAAATTAATAGGCTTAGGAAATTAGTTTAGTTGAGTGGTGTTTCATTGGAATGCATGTGAAGGCACATGGGGGGAGGTTGAGTTTTATGGGTTGTGTTATGAAATGATTCATGAGAGTGGTTTGAAGTAGGAGACACTTAAAGGCATTGGGTGTCTATTTTGGATTAAAGAAATGAAAAAGATGGATGAAGACAATGAACAGACAGATGCATGGGAATTGTGGGATTCCTCATCTCGGGGCAAAAACTGAGGAGCAGTGTATGTTATGTTCGGTTGCTGAGTCAGTTTTTGGGATGTGTTACTGAGGTACCAACTCGAGGTTTAAAGATTGGCTATTAGATTGATGTAATATTATATATATATATATATATATATATATATATATATATATATATATATGTTAAAACGGAGCTAGCCTTGCAAAACTCAATTTGATGACAAACTCAATTATAGAGAAAAAAACTCAATTTGATGAGAGAAATAGTTTTCTATTTGTTTTGGATAATCAAGATATCCCGAACCGAAGCTACCCTAATTTTCAAGAGATGTGAAAAATTCATGAATCTCTCATCTTTGGGGTTAGAACTGTCAATTGGACAGGCGGCCCATGGGGTTGCCCAGTCCAAATGCATATGGACGGGCTATATTCCGGACCATAAAACAAATGGTCTAATTGGGCATATGACCAGTTTTGTCCGCGGATAATATGGGCTTGACCATATGGACAATGGGCTGCCCATGGGCATGAATTGAGGGAAAAATACAATTCTCCGATTTTACGATTTTGACGGAAAAACGTAATTCCGCAAATTTCCTCTAAAACGCGATTTTATTATATTGGCGAGAACACAATTTTACAGTTTCGACGGGAAAACGCAATTCTCCGAATTTACGGTTTTGGCGGGAAAACGTAATTTTTCTGCCAAAATCGTGATTTTATTATATTGGCGAAAAACACAATTTTACAGTTTTGGTGAGAAAACACAATTCTTCGTTTTGGCGGGAAAAAACAATTTTACGATTCTACCGTTTTGGCGGGAAAAAACAATTTCATAATTTTTCCGCCAAAATCGTGATTTTATTGTATTGGTAAGAAAAACACAATTTTACCGTTTTGTCGGAAAAATGCAAAATGCAAAAACACAATTCTTTAAAATCATGATTTTTGATTTATCAATAATAAAATGGGCTATACATGGGCTTGCCCATATGGACATGGTCTTTATTGGGCATGGACATTTTTCGGACCATTGTCCATTATGGACCGTCCAACTTGGCCCATAAAAAAAACTGTCCATACGGACACGCCCAATGGTCCCTGGACGGACCATTTGACAGCTATATTTGGGGTAGACAAATGAGAATCTGTGACATGGCTTTGCAAATACGGTAGGGACTAGGGAATGAAATTGAAAATCTTATAAATATAGACATGGCTTAAAATTTAAGTGTATAAGAGAGAGAGGCAAATGTGATAGCTGATATGCTTGCTAAGAATGCTAGAATTAATATAGAAAAGTATGTTGTAAAATGGACGTTGTAACGTTTTATTATAAATGAATTTTGGTGATAAAAATAAAATAATACTATTTATAATTAAATATTGTTATTCTAATGCTAAATCTCCCTATATTATTTCAAATATTAAAATTCTATTCTATTTAATTTATATAATTATTTTTCTCATTTTTCGAAAACAAAATTAATTGTTAGAATTAATAACATGTTGTTATCAATGCATTATATCAGTACAATAATAGAATGATATACTATATTTGTTATGTATACTTTTTTCAGTATTAATATAACATAAGATTCTATTTGCGATTATAGAATTCCATAAAATCACGTTAGTTAATAGTTTATGTCAAATTTGTGCCAACTTTTGTACTACCAACAACAATCATTGACTACACAATCGGTTGATAATTGAGCCGACGGTTATTTCAATTAATTTTGTTTCAAAATTGGTTAGTACAGCAATTTACTCCTAATGTAGCTAATATCACATAGTAACCGGTTTGTGGCTGCTTTGGTTGGTCGCTAGTAGCTGAATAGAGATATAGATCCACAGATGTATAAATCGGACATAGTAACTATTTCCAAATATTGGATTTTTTACTGGATATTTTTTCTCTTTTACCTACATATTGTACGTCGACTTCTTGTATTTTTGTTTCGATGATAAAATCTAATAAAGATAATCTAATTTAAAATTTTATCTCCCAATTTAATACTTTTTTTTTTTTTTTGGACAAGAAAAAAAGTAGTGACTATGGTGTAATATTTTCTTGAATCTTACCAGCTCTGCATATATGCTTTCATCGAATGTGGCAACTATTTATTTCATTTCACTGAAGCTATTTGAACATTGGTGCTAATTAAGCACTAATTTTGGGGATATTGTTAGGAAATGTTCAATTCCCTCCCATGTTGTCAAGTGGATCACGTGCAAGCCACATGACTGGATCAGGTGAAGGTGACATATGTAGTCAAGATTTAAAATTTTGAGTAATGAGAAGAGATCTACAACAAGTATAGTTTTATTCGTCAGAGAAGTGTCAAAGATGAATTTGCAACAGATTCTTTCTGGAACAAATCAAATATAACTTTGAATCGATTCCTAAATTTCTCCATTATACTTTTGCTAATTCTTTGCTCAAACTTTATTGTTTTGAGCCACCTGATCTTCAAATACACTTCACACTTACTTGTTTTACAATCAACTCCTGCTTTCTTCACCTCGTACCTTATATGAACCTACAATATCGTCATTATAATTTAGTGGACAAAAAGTTGTTTCTGTATTGGACTGTATATATTAAAGCAGAGGAAGAAGAAGACTTACACGAAAATGATCTCCGAATGGAACATCGTGGAGAGCCACAATTTCATTCAAGATCCAGCCTTCATCATTTGGAGCTGGAGATTTCTGTTGTGCACATGTGACTCCACCTCCAAACACAGACACATAGTGGTTATACTTGTAAGAAAGCCGTCTTTCGTAGACTCCCGGTTTTTTAGATTCCCATGTTGTACTAGCGTAACTCAAACATCCAGATTTCTCCATGATCTTACGCTCCAATTCTCCTCCACCAAAGATCTTCATTACTAATTCTACCTGTAACAGAAGAGGACTGAAATCAAATTCAGGGAACACCATCATCAAACAGATACGCACTAACACTGAGTTGTATAGCCTTAATTAAAATGGAAGTAGTACAAAGAAGAGTGAACTATGATTCATACATCGCAAGGTAGATCACACGTGTACACTTTTGACATCATTAATGCATCCGCATCTGAAACAACTGTAACAGCTTCAGGCAAGAGGAAAGGATCTGCCACATCTTGGTCTTCTTCTACTATTTGTGCTCTATGATCCACACTTAACGTCCTTGTTTTCCACAAAGCCATGATTGTCCTGCCATTTTCATGAATAATTCACATTCAATATAGTTGCAAACAGTAAACTAATCGCTTTGGGTCGTTGATGATCACGTAAACCAATACCTGCTGGTGGCATCAAATGATACAAATGACTGGAAATAGAACGAAAGTCTTCCTTCATCATCCTGAGATTTAGCTCCATGCTTTGCATCAAGACCTCGGTTCTTTTTCAGAATAATGAGTAGCAAAGGGCTTCCTAATGAAGCAAAAGTTGGGGGAAGCACTTGGATGTCATCAATATCTTCCCAGAGGAAATAAAACTTTGTCTTGTGTCCAAATACATTTGAGTAGAACGCCACAATTCTAGCAGACAGAAAGAGCTTGCCCTGTGAAAGCAGATTCTAATATCAGTTTCCATTCTATTAAGATGCATCTTTACTGTATTCTCGCTTCAATCCACATAAATCTGTAGGTGAAGTTTTCCAAGATAGAAAACTAGTTTATGAATGAGGCGAAAGAAAAGTAAACAGACGCAAACCTGCACCGGAAGTTTTCTCTTCAAGTAACAAGTATATTCTTTGAGAAGAAATTCTTCATGTGGCAAACCAAACAGTTTCTGGAAAGCAGAGTTCTTCTGTGGTGACCGAATGTTCAACTGTCAATACATACGACAAGAGTCAGAGTTGCACATGAACATCATAAAAGCTTTTTTGACCAACCACACCGATTCGCAAAGACTGGCCATTTAATGATACTTCATTAGAGTGTGTCTACCTTCTTGCCGACTTCCTTTTCCACCTTACTCAAGTAATCCTTCATTGTTTCAACCCCGTTCTTGTTTTCCAGGAAAATTCTCAATTGTAACTTCGACTGAGACGCTTGAGCATGATTACCAACTAGAGCAACACTCAAGTCAGCAAGTTCATCGGCTGTATGTTTCAAGAAATTGATCTCTGCATGACCAAGAGAAGCCCCCTGGTCAAATGGACCATCAAAATCAAATACCTCCACATCTAATACCGATGGTGGTTCCTCCATTGCATCAAACTCGATTACCTCTGTAAGAACCACACCATGTATTTTAGTGGCACTGTGGCAGAGACACAGGATAATCACGAAGTGAAGAGATAAATTAAAGAAAAAGTTTGATTACCATTCCACTGAGGATCCTGGGCTTGAAGTTTGACAGAACTTGTTCTTGTTTTCCCATTGCAAGTGAAAACAACATAGGGATCAAAAAGCTCTGTTGCTTCCACTGAAGCCAAATTTGTTCCCTTAATTAAAGCTATTGTCAGAATCCACCCCTTACCATTTGCTTTGACTCCCTGATCTCTTCCTGAAAAAAATTAAAAATAAAAAGACGTCAATTGGACTGCACAAGCAATACAAGGCCGAAGGTGTTATTTAAATAGAAACTCGCCTCGATGTAATCTAGCTTGTACGAAGTGCACAGTCATTATGTAAACACGCTCCAGAAGAAGAACAAGTATTCCACTACTGAATAGCTCTCCAAAACTATCAGGCAAATCAAGCCCATAGAATTCAAACCCTTGGATTTTGCTGGGCTCACAGTGCAGCATATGAACTACAACATATACAGACAAAAGAACAGCACAGATGACAGAGGAACTCCAGAAGTATAGAAAAGCTGATTTCAAATCAGTCTTTGGCTCTGACTGCACTGTTGCTATAACCTGCTCCTTGTCCAATACAACAGCCGGATCAAGAGTTTTATAAGTCTTAGCCAGGAGATTAGAAAATTGTTCAAAGCTTTCTTTCAGCCCTTGCCTAGCACCTCCTTCAATCATACCTTTCATTATAGTACTTTGACTAAATTGAATCCCCCATGATATGATCAGTCGAGAAGCTTCCCCACCAGCAGTTGGCTCTGTTTCAGGTAGTATCTTGTAAAGCAACTCTATTTTGAAGGTATTTCCGTAGGGAACATCTGGTGTGCTTACACTAACAAATACAGCAAACTGCTTCCCGCTAGCTTTCCGGTAAACTTGATTTTCTGTTGCTTTTACTGCTTTGACCATCTTCGTTGCAGCTCTCATGTATGTAACAACCCGTGTTAGACGAGGAGTATCTTCTTGCATCATTGTCCAAGGCCCTTCCTGTACATCTGATAGACCTTGAAGTTCAGCCAATTCTTTCCTAAATTGCGAACTTGGCGTAAAAAGAAATTTGTTAAGTTCACAGGGTGAGACTAAATATTTCTGATCAACAAGAACTCCCCCTGTAAGATTCTCAGGCATTTCTTCTCTTTCGCTATCACTAGACTGCATCAGGTCAAGACCTTCCTCAAAGCCAGTACAAGTAGCAGAGGAAGAACATTGGTCAGTGGCATCCTCATAATTTGAGTTTACACTTTGTCCTACTGAAGACTCATCATGGAGTCTCTTAGAGATCTCCTCTTTCTTATGAAAAAGCTTGTCAATGTGGTTCACAATATTCTTCATTATGTGCTTCCCATCATGGTGTTTACGCCGTTTCCCATCTCTGGAGGAGATCAAATCTTTAGGCGATCCTTCGAGTTCTTTCACACCTTCCAAGTTAATAATATCCTGCTTATCATTAAGAACCTTCTCACCAGAGGTACTTTCCCATTTCCCTTGCAAAGACAAACTCAGAAGAATTTTCCCTACAATACAAAGGTAAAGTTCATATCCAAAACCTCCATATACACACACACAGATACAGAGCCCAATTCCTAATTCACTAATGATAACACACACACACACACACACACAATTGATTCACTAACTAGAGACTTAAAATTCTCACCTAACACCAGAAAACACCATTTCAAATGAATCTACAAGTTACTTAACCAATGCTCAAAGCATGAATCACCAAAGAAGACACAAACATGCCATTTCTTCTCATGCTTAAACATTCATACTCTATGGAATCAGTTTTCCTGATAGACGAAGGTAAAGTTCATATCCATAGATAAACCAACACCTCCATATACAGAGACTTAAATTCTCACCTAAACACCAGAAAACACAACTTCAAATGAATCTACAAGCCACTCAATTCATGAACACAAACATGACATTTCCTCTAATGCTAAACATTCGTACTCTAATAGTTCTTCCACAAGTGATTACAGAATCAAAATCCAACGAAAAACAAAATCGATAACAACAAAGTTGACAGAATCAGATTACTAACCACATTCAATGTTAACGAACTTGCCATCACTAGGTTTCTCAATGACAAACCAAGTCGGCAACAAAGTTTGATTCTCTTCAGCAGCAACGGAAGTAAGCGGAATCCGAACTTTACCAATTAAACCGGTGGAAACAATAGACTGATGATCTTGCTGCTCATGGTGAAGAATCGATACAACGACATCATCACCTTCGTCGACATCACTGATTCGAAAAACGAATTCCTCGTTCCAGATCGGTGACGAAGTATCTCTCGCGACTCTCGTTTTAGACTTGTGTCTCCCAACGTGAAGCTTAGCGAATGTCTCTTTCGCTGGTAAATCTTTGGCTTGTAATATGTAGACGTAGAGCCTCATCGATTTGAGAGAGAAGCGAGAGAGAGAGAGATGATGAAGAAATCAAAATGTGAATTGTTGTTGAATTTGAAAACTGAAGATTGAAGAAGAAGAAGAAGGAGAAGTTAAAACCCATAAAGGGAAGAGAGAAGAAACGTGGGAGAGGAAGAGAGTGACACGGGAAGAGATGATTGGGATGATGGGTCGGTTTTCTCATTACACACACATTCGGCGATTTTTGTTGGTTCACTCTTTTTAGCGGTTTAATTTTTATATTATTTTGTTATAATTTGGGGTTTTGCAATTTTGTATTTGTTTGAATGGTGAGCAAAACCGTTTCAGCTTTAATGGATTTTGTGGAACACGACTCTCAAAGCTAGTTTTGTGAAGTGAGAGAGAATCTTTGGGTAATTGGGAAATAAAAAGAGTTACTATTAGAATTTGAGCTTTTTTTGTACTAGTGTTATAACTTCTTTTGATTTGAATGAAAACATTGTTTCTGTCTTTTGTTTTGTAAGTGTGTGTGAATTGTGTGAGAGAGCATCTTTGAATTGTTTATGTTAAGATACTATCTTTTTATTTCTCTTACTTACTCCAAGATTTTGTGGATTTAATTATTGAATTATGGGAATTGTTGTGATTTCTTTCTTTAACTAAAATGTATATGAGGTAGAACTAGGCAAGAAATGTTTATAACAAAATTATTTTTGGTAGATTAGATTTGTTTCGATTTGATATTTAATTCGATTCAGTAAAAGTAATCTAAATATTAAATAATATTGTAACATATCGATTTCAGAAATATAATGGTGTATGCAAATAAGTTTAAGAGAATTTATGTGGTTATATACGTTACAAAAGTTTCGAGAGAATTTTATAGTTAAACATGTTTAGGATAGAGTAATTTCAGGATGGACGACCTTCCGAGAAGTGATTGTCGAAACCTAATAAAGACGGTCGGGACGTTACAAATATAAAAATATAATGAATAGAGCAAATAAAGAATACTAGTTTTGGAAACTTCTTAAGTTATTTATTTTTGATACTTACATCAACTAATTGTATATAATAATTCAATAATAATATAGGGCTCCCATAACTAAATATTAATTTAAACCATAATTAATATTACTTAGACAATGTTAAACAACATTTGGAAATAAATGATTTGTAAATAATTATTTTTGTACATACATTATGCTATTTTATATTCCTATGTAAATGTACTTTGAACAATTCTAAGATATGTTTATTTCCTTATTTCAAATAAGATTTTATTAGGATTTTTTTCTTAATAAAATCTTGTTTAAAATACGGAATTTATGAGGATTTATTTATTCTTTCAAATATTTTGCTTTCCTTTGAGGTATATTCTTAAAAATCTATTATGCTACGTTATATTGCAAATTTGTTTCTCAACATTTTGCATGTGAATTTTTAATACCTCCATCCGCTAGATCAGAAAAAAAAAAAAAAAAACCGTTCGCGTAACTCAATTAATACAGGACTCTTCTATTCAATGTATACATAATACATTGCCCAAAACGTACGATTGCAAATTTAAGGATGTAACGTAAATCTTATAGTATATGGTTTCTGATTATTAGATTTAATCCACAAATTTTGAAATTTCAAGGCGGCTAATATTTTGCTTGACGTACGTAAGTCACATAACTGCACCAAAACTTCCACATGAAGTAAGGCCCATGTGTCACAGTCTTTTGTCTTACACGTATTTTTGGGCCACAAAACCTTTAATTTGTTTTTAAAGTTGGCCGGATTGATAGAACGTTTGCTTAAATTGCGTTTTTTTTCCTGGTGATTCCCCGGAAGAAACCTATCTTGCCTTGGTCTTGTTGACACAAATAATCTAAAACATAGTCAGTTTATTTGGTTATTAAAACTTTGTTATGTTAATTACTGGACTACTGCAGGTTTAGTGGCATTGTTTTTAAATTCCATGAGAAATGCGAAATTAAGAACAAAAAAACAAATTGCTTATTTGCAAATTCTCCATTGAGAAAATTGATTATAAACTGCAAACATAATGGTAAGATAGAGATCATAAACAAAATCAAACTGTAACCATATTGTGAGAGATCAAATTTTGACAGTTTATAATAAATACATAAATTGTGACAAAAGCAAAAATTTCTATCTCGAGATCAGTATTAATCATGAGTTATGGTAAAAAATGTTATAAATGCAAAATTAGGATTAAAATACCCTCACATATTCAAAAATAAATTTTCAAACTAAATACACAACTACTATATCTATATGCAAAAATTCTTATAAGTGATTTTCAAAAATTATCATGCTACTTTGCTATACTATTACATGTTAGTTTAACTTTTCCAAATGAAAACGTTTGAAGCTATTTTTACATTGTTCTATTTAAATTTCAAAAGAAAATGCTAGATAAAGAAAAAAAAACAAATATGCATTTTATGCAAATTCTCCTTTGAGAAAAAAGATCAAACTGCAAACATTAAAATAAGATAGAGACCCAAAAATTATACAACTATAAGATAAAAAATACAGGAGAATGAGAAACTAACGATACAAACTTAGAAAATGTTGTTAGATTAGAGGTTGAAATTAAGAGAATGAAAATTTAGATTCATCTTCATTCTGCTTCTTCTTAAATCTTCTACTCCAAAACACTGAGGCCATTGGCGACACATTGATGCCACAGCTTCTTTCACTGACTCTGGTCCACATACTAAAACTCCAACACTCGACCATCCTCTCAAGTTCTTCTCAAACTCCGACATTATCTCTGTGTTACAAAAATAAATACATGAAACTTTATAGACATTATTACTCAAGAAGATAGTAGTTTTAATTAACAAGTACCTTCGAGTTTTGGCCTTTCTCCGATATGTATCTCATGTTCCTCAGTAATAGGAATTGGTTTTAACTCGGTGAAGTTTCTTTCCTCTGGTTTAATTACTACTTCTTTAGACATTCTTGGTGCTTCTTTATGTTTTCGTCTCCGTTGTAGAATAGTTGCAGCGAAACCACCAACTGAGATAGCTATAACGTAAGAGACAATGATAATCAAATCTGGAACCCATGAAGGAACCTTTTCTTTAGCTGTCTTCATTGCTCCTGAAGCAGCTAACTTCATAACCCCTGAATGATTCTTGTGTTCAGAAGGTATAAAGAAATGGCTTAAACCTATCAAGAAGCCGAGAAACGTAAGCACGGTTATGAGGACTAATGTGGCAAGCCATCTGAAACTTTCAGGCCCGCGAATCGGGAATCTTGAATAGTCCTCGTCGGTTCCGAGGTGAATAGACTGAACTTGTGATTGAGCCAAGAACTCTTGCAGTGTTGTTGTACCATTGGAAGGCTTTTTTTCTTGGGTGACAAAAACTTTTAACTTGAGGTTTAAGTTGTAGATTGGGTTAAAGATTATAGATGCTATCGGAAGCAACATGTTAAGATCTTGGAATGTCCTAACCGCAAACACAAGCTGCACTCTCTTGGGAGATTTGAGTCGGTTTTTGCTCGCTAGTTCTTTCAAAATGCTTAGAAATGGTGTGATCCCAATTCCTCCCGCCACAAGAAACAGATTATCATACCTGCCAAACAAATCAATAATTATATAATATATAAAACAATTTCTTGAAATTGAGCTGATGTAGAGAGTGTTTTAGCAACCTGAGAAAATCTACCGAGGCAGGTCCATAAGGACCTTCCACTCTTACGATTATGTTGTTAATCTTATTTTCACAATTTGCCGCTTCTTCTATTTTGTTATAAACAGAATTTGTCCAATCTCCCTCACATTTCATCATAATAGACAATGAGTGTTTGTCTACACTCGAGCTTGAGATAATACTAAAGGGATGCCATTGAAACCGTGAGACCAACGGAATGTTCAAGAATATAAAACTTGATGGTGCATAGTTAAGCACTGCAAAATACCAAAATAATTCACCAAAGTTAAGGAACGTTTTTTTATATGTTTAAAATACTTGGAGAAATTAATTTTCTTACTTGGGTCCTTTGGCAAGACAAGCTCAATGGCTTTACAAGAGAAGAGATTGGCGGAAAGAATGCAGCTTTCAGATCGTGATTGAACAATCCGAAGTATCTTGTCGAGTCCAAAGAGAAACATGCCTGGGAGGACCCAGTAGAAGTGACGATCACCGGCATGAAACAAGAAAGCTACAAGAAAAACTATATACAAATGGTGTGTGTAATAGAAAACTTCAAAATTTTTCCTTCGAATTTGAGGAAGTGATGTGATCCACATCAGTAATCCTGTTACAAGGCTGATTAGTCCAGCTACATATACCCGACCCGTTCTCTGCCATTTCCAAATCTGTTTTTACCACAAGAATTAGAGTTAGGACACTAGTTTAAGATTGTTATAAAAAAAAAGAAGTTATTTAATTTACCTCTTCTTCAATGTGATGAGTAATAGTCCATATGAACAGAGTGCTTCCACCATGAACCAAAGAAAAGAAGATCAAACCGGTCCCGAACCACACATGATATTTTACAGAAGCTGCAAACTCAATGTTAAGTAACCGGAACATCGAGAGTCCCCTCAAGACAGGGAAAAGAAGAAGAGAGAGACATGCTTCGGCTAATAGACCAAACCTTGTAGCAACTCTATAGTACTTAAGCTGCCATCTGAAAACATATAATAATAAGTGAACAATATTTAACAACTCTATATAGAAAGACTGCACAATTTGGAATTGGAGAAAAGTTTTACAAGTTAAGATTCATGGTTTTGACAGGCATCAGCTTCTTGAAGTCGTTAGAGACACGGGCATAGAAGTTCCAAGCAAGAAAGAGTAGGAACAAAAGAAGAGCAAGTATCTCGAAACAAGACACAATTCCAATGAAGCTATTGATAATGGCTGGTCTTGAGACAGTAATAGCTGCACCCCTCCCTCCTCTACAAGTTGACAAAACACTACTTCAAAGTTTTGATCATTACTTACTTTCAACTTTGACTAGGGAATGAAACTATTTTTACCTTGTTGGATGATGATGTTGTGGCAGTAAACTCAAGTAAATGAGTCCAACGATAGAGAGAGCAATAGGAGGGAATGAAAATACGGCAAAGTTGAGACCTTACAAGTCATAAATGCAAAAATCAGAGTTATATTTAAGTACAATAAGAGAGATTTGTGGTTTAAGTACATATATACTTTACCGTAATAGCCGAAGAAAGTGTGTCTGGCGGTATCTTCAGCTTGACGCCAAGATTGTATCCATATGGTCGTGGGTTTGATGATCCAGAGAGAAATCCAACCGATAAGTAAGAGGTTCATGAGTAGTCGAAGAACAAGTAGTGTCAACACTTTGGCCATCTTTGTGTTCAATACTTAGATAGTTCCAATGTTTGAAAAGTGGTTTTGTTTTGAACCTTTTGATCAACTTCTTCCAATTTCTCTATATATGGACTCAAAAAAAAGAAGGCCAAATGAAAGGCCCCACCACCTTATCACAACTCTCTTTTTAACTATCAAGAGATGTAGATTTTAGTTTTACTGTGTATTCAATTATTTTATGATTTATTTATTTATTCTTAAGTTCTTAAACTTTATAGATTATGCCCAAAAAGAATGACTTTTGGGAGTTTTAGTTCTTTACCAAAATGTCTAAGTTATTCATGTTTTCCTAAGAATCTCTTGTTTGCTAATGCACTTCCTAGCATTTGTTCGTTTTCAGTTTTCATCATGTATATGTCCTAAGAAATCATTTAAGTTTCCCTTAGTTTATTTCAGTTTATTTCAGTTTATTTCTTGGTCATTATAAACATATTTTTGTGTGTGTTAAGTTACATGTGAAACTATGTTATTTTCAAAAGACTCATCATTAGCTTGGTTTATCTTTTTTTTTGTTTTTGGTAGCTAGCTTGGTTTTATCTTGAATTCTTCACTATTAATTTTTTCTTGTTTCATTATGGTTCACTATATATGATTCGCGTTTAATATTTTTATAGGTTAGGTTTTGACGTTTTGTTGTCGCCCGTCTTTCCCTAGAAATGCTCCCTACCCCGTATTCTCTTGCATTCTTCATGGTCCAGGACACTTCATTTATGAGTAAAAAAAAGTTAATGTTTATTTTATTTTCTCGTTGTCCTTTTTTCGGTGAATTATTTTCTCGTTGTCCTTATAACTTGGGAAAGAGACAAAAAAATTTGATTGTTACATCAAACTTATGATGTTTTATGGGTTTTACCTTCAAATTCTTTTTCTTGGTGATCGTCTAGTATGTCTTCGGATAACAGAGAAGTCATTGTCGGATATGGTTATACTATACAGGTTCTTATCGGTCGTCTGCCATACCAACCATAAGATATTTTTCTCTGATATAATTCAAAGAGTATCTAAATGACCAACCCAAGATGTTGGTGGGTTTATTGGAGCATCTTTTTTTTTTTTTACCAAATGATACTAAGTAAACAAACTTGTTCCCAATTGAAAAATTTCAGTTTATAAAGAACAGAAAAAGATGTGTTGTGTTTTCTATAGAGTTATCGATTTTAGGTTTCCTTAGGACAAGTTTTATGTTATTTGTGTTTTAAATGAGGGACTATGAAAGAGGGGTGGAACTCCTTGAAAAGTTTCCGATGTTAATAAAACACCTTACGATTGTTAACTCTATAGTATAACCATATATATTACAATAAAAGAACTCATTTCTGAGTTTTGACGGATACAACATTTAGAAATCCATTGGAAATTGACTTTTTTGACGAATTTACGTCGAAGACAAGTCGACTGTCAAGAAACAAGAATCTAACTTTCATCATTACGACGAGGTGTGTAAAATACACTGTGTATCAGCTAGCATTTGACCGTAATCAGGGAAAATTGTTAGTTTTTTTTAGTGTATAATCAGGGAAAATTGTTGGTTTTTTTTAGTGTATAGCCAAAGGGGAAACTTGTTGTACGACGAAACATGACATATTTGTAGCACTCTTCATTTATGGTTTTGTTAAACTTTGGAACTCAGTGTAGTAGAGTTTTCAAATTGATTGCCTAGTCCACTAAGATAAAGAAATTTAGGTGAAAAAGCATGAATGACGTTGACAATATTATCACGGGTGTGTAGGAAGTGGTAGTCGCGGTCCTATTTCCTCACTTGTGGAAAGTTGGTCCCTAAGCGTCGTAGTGGATTAATGGTCCATCCGTTCATCTATCTTTATTCGTTACTGAATTAACCTATAGATTACTAGTCAAAATATATATATATATATAATTGAAAACCAATAAAATTAATTATGAACAAAAATAAATAGAGAGTTCAAGTTCGTATCTTATGACTACTTTACATATGTTATTGTAGTCGGGAGTAATATGACCATATTGTCGCACACGAATATTCTTTTTCCTTTCAATTTAGTTAAATTTGTATACATGCAATGAATGTGAGCCTTATGAAATTACTAATTACATCGAGTAAAATATATCTGATTGATTTATGTCATTTGGGGAGGGTCGGGTTGGGTTATGTAGGTGGTTGGGTTCAATTTAACATATTTGTTTTGGGCTGGGTTAAATTTTGGTTGGTTTTGTTTGTTATGGAATTTGGGTCGGATCTTTAATTTTGTTTTTCTTTTTTTTCTCCAATTTTCGCAATGACATTCACGGAGATGATGTTTATTTCTTTCTTTAATTTTCTTTAATATAAGTAACAGTTTTTGTCGCGGTTGGACAGATGAGGTTTGTAATATAATCCCTCCATATTTTTCATTTGGTGTTTTAGAAGAAAATTTTAAAATATAATATTTAAACATAAAATTAATTATTATTTTTATATTGGTTTTGACAATTTATATTATGCAGATTGTTGTTTTATTGACTGAATTATATTTAGATAAATAATTTTTTAGTTTAAAATAAATAAAAATTAAAAATTCTTTAACATGTGTGAAACAGCTTTAAATATTAAAAAAAAAAAAATTGAGAAAGTATTTTCTAAAACATACATAATTTTAAAAACCGATGTCATCATTGGTTTGTTACTTTTTGGTGTGGGTTAGTTACATACAGATTTTCTAAAACATACATATTTTTGATCAAAAAAAAAAAACAAATTTGAAAGCATTTTCTAAAACATACATATTTTTAAAAACCGATGTCATCATTGTAATTATATAAAAGATAATATTTCGTGTAACTAACAAAAAAAAAATGCACAGATAGTAGTAATTAATTATAATTTTTTCCCTTCGATGTGGTAATTGATATTTTTCTTTATTGAAAAAGGAAAGAAAAGTAAAGATGAAAAAATTAGTGTCTTAGTGACGTTGGCATTTTCATGATAGTAAGAAGTGTTTTGTCTTGTTAAGACACAAGATATTTCTGTTAAACTAAATGGAATAATAAATCTAAATGTTTTTAATGTTTTTTTTTTCTTTTGATAGATAGAAATATCTAAATGAGTGTGAAAGCTGTTGTGTGATTGAGATTTGAAGAAAATTTGTTGCTAATGTGGCAAAAATTCCTACAAGGAAAAGACAGCCACGATTAAAGGAGAAGAGTAGGCATTTTCCTGTGGCTTACTTTAGTTTCTTGTGAAAGTAAGAGAAAAAAAAAACACTTTTGATTAACAACGTCTTAATAAAACAGCACAAAATAAACTCAAAAACCAATTTGAACAAGTCCTGGACCAATCCAGCTCTTAAGTTTTATCCAACATGATTCATTGCTCACGGCCCACTTTGATATTACTCTATATTCCCCACGCCTTCTCTTTTTCTTCTTCACAATTCACTAAGTGGGCAGGACAACTTTAAAGATACAGAAACTCTATTTGCAATTGTGCATGCTCTTTTCATTTGAATTCATCGATCGACAACAATGAAAATAGTATAGTCAATTTGGTGAGAAGAAGTGTGTTTGAATTTCTTCATAGCGGATTATATACAATACATAATTCTTTTCTTTAGAAGAATATTATTCCATTTAAGACAAATAACAGATTAATTTCAAATAAAATTCAAAGTAGTGTTGTTTTTGGTATCGCAAAAAGAAGAAGAAGAAAAATGAATTATTGGTCATTTTCTTTTCTATGAATTATTTTTTTTTCAGCCATGGATAGATTCATTATCTTATACGCTCTATTATTTCTACCAGATACTTATAAAATATTATGAAGTACTTTATATAGAGCAACATGATATTTTGTTTTTTCTATGCTACATTTGGCGACAAAATTATGTTTGTCTTATCGGTAAGCAAATACTAAGGGTAATTACAATTTTAGTTTTCGATTTTCGATTTACCTGTGCACATTCTCTTGCCATTTTCCAAGCCGTTGAATTTGGCCTGAGTTTTTTTTTGGGACCCATAATTTGGATTTAGCTCCATTTGAACTATTATTCAGTAAGCGGATTGACTTGGGACTTAGAGTGTGTACCACGTAGCAAGCTAAGCTTGTTTTTGTTAGATCTGCTAGCTACAAGTTTGGCATTTCCAGGCCCATCATACTTATCAAAGCCTGTGTGTTGTTTTTCCAGTGTCTTTCACTTTCATTAGGAAAGATAGCAAGCGTGTATATAGCAAATGTGTACTAAGTACCAAGTGTGTCTTATTACGCCTTTCATTATATATTTGTTCTTTGATCATGATGTTTGAGTAGCCTCTTTAGTGGATGATGGGTTATGCGGAATACAGTCAAACCTTTATAAATTAATAATATTAGGACCACAAAATTCTATTAATTTATAAAAATATTAATTTTTTGATAAATTAGGAAATATTAATTTATAAAGAAATTTTCCTAATTAACTACTACGACAACCTCTAAAATATCAACAAAGTAAACCTTGTTATGAGTAAAGATAGATGAATTTTATTAGCATTTGAATCAGGAGTTACATATATGCCAAAAAGTATTTTTTCTGTTTTCTTCCCTATTTGAACATTTCTTACCTACTCGTACATCAAACGAACTATCCCATATAAAATTCATATATGTTTATGAGTATATGCTCCGCTCCGCTTTTCTTTCGCAACTGTATTGCTGAAGTTTTTTAGATTAACTCTCCTAAACTGATCAATCTCTCTCTCTCTTTAGAGTCGTTCTCTACATCGATCGACTGAGGTTCGAATAATAAAAAATCTAATTATAAATTGAATTTGAATTCTAAAAACTTGTATGCTTGAACTAGAAAAGAAAGAAAATAAATTATTTTACACCGCACTTTTAATACTTTTACAAAAGAAAACTTTTGAAGATATATCTTTATTTTTACAAGTACAGTTTTGTTTTGTGTATTTGTTTTTGTTTTTTCTTTTAGTTTTCTTTTGTTTAAATGTACTTGATAGTTTAAATATCGTAATATTATCTTCTGCGAAAGGTAATCGTGTATTTCTCTGTAGAAAGATTTGTTTTTTTAAAATGTTTTGGAAGGGTCCAGAAAATATTTTTTTCAAACTTTTACGGTTCATTTTCACTAATTCTTTCATAAAGAAATCATAAATGAGTTAAAAAAAATAAGAGTGTGTTGAGATGTTGTAAAACCTAATAATTACATGGTACCAAGATTGTCAAAAGTGGAGAAGAAACATGGGATCTGAGTGCTCTAACTACTTGATTACGGTTGGAGCAACATCTTCCATTAGCCAATGCATACCACTTTCGAAGTCCCTAATTTTCTCGTTCGGAAATTTAGACCGACGCTTAATCGGATGGACTATATAGTTCCCTTTTTTCTTCCAAAAGCGTAATAATTACAAAAGACTAATGCATTCACTCGCTCAAAAATTTAACAAAATTGGTGGAAACTTTAATGATGATCGACCCCGCCTTATTGGTAGATCAAAACATTCGAAATGAAAGACAACAGAAACTAGAAACAATATATACATAAATCATGTTTAGCCCTTTTGGTAGTGAGTACACCAATAGAAGTAAGCTGTTTGGATTAACACACTCTGTTCTCTTTTGCAGACCATTGTAAAGCAGACTTTATGTTCAATGAAAAAGTAGTCGGTAACCACGTGACAGTCAACAACCCAAATATTTGTCCTCTTCAATTATGTCACTTTTCAATGTATAAAAGTTGATGCTTCGGTCTTAATTTTTCTATCTTTTATAATCAAATTATCTTATATCGAAATCCAAATCCTGTTAGTTTTTTAAAACACTTTTAATGGTTTTATAATCAAATTATCTTATAACATTTTTTGAAGTTTTTGATAGTGGAAGTAACACTTGAAAGTAGTTAATATGCCGCTGCAGTCGACGAAACTCGGTCTCATGGGCGGGACTCACTTGCTTGCATCGACTAGTATAACGAATCTTGAACCAAACTACCATATTAAGTAGTTTGCTTCTATATTATCCTCTCTTTTTTTCTAATGTAATGTTAAAATGCTTCTATATTATCTCATCTAATGTTGCTGAAATTACATATTATTCGTTTATTACAATTCAGTATAGGTCCAAATTGTGGATAACTATTCTTGGTTTAAGTTCAACATATAACCCTGTGAATACTACTTATACTGAAATCCTATGGATAGAAATTTTGTCAATGATATATATTATTTAGCTAAAGCACTGAAATAATTGAAGAAAAAAGACAAAGCACATGGTCTCCATATTAAAAGTTCAAAAAAGCAAAAGAGGAACCTAATGATCATCATCCATCTTGGTCGCCCCAAAGTTGGCACCAAATATGTTAGTAGGGAATTTATATACAGTCATAGATAATTGATTTGAGTGCTCCATTACAGCCACTTGTAATGTCCTCACATAGGCAATATAATAGATACGTCACCAATGTGTAAGGAAAATATCATCGTCGTCTTTCTATCTGTTTGTACCTAAGTGGTGGTATTCTAGTATTTGTTGGGGCACTGACGTTCTCAAAAATAACATAAAATTTTAAAACAATCATGGATTCTAAAATCAAGTTGTAATGTGTTCTATGTTCTACATTTCTAGATTTCATGTCAAAGTATGAAATTTATATGATTAGTTAATCATCTAAATTCTAACCTGATTCCGGAAAGATACCACAGATAAGGAGCTTGATTAGCTAAGAGGTCAAACTCTTTTTTGGTTTTATTTATTTATTTATTTACATTTAGAACAAAACCATAAATCATCAGTTGCATGGAGGCTTTTTCGAAGTACGATTTCAGCTTTTATAGTCATAATTAATCGGAATTTAATTAGCTCTCAAAAGCATAAGGAAACACCACAGAGGTGCGTGGTTGTATGACAAAAAAATCATATCAGAAACACGATGAAATCTTGCCTTTCTAGTTTTGAACTGTGGTGGAATGTTTGTGTTTCCATTTCGATCGTTAATGCAGTGGAAGCTTACATTTCTGTATTGGAAGTGCGAAAACGTAAATAAATAGGAAATGTATTTTTACGTACACACACTTTTGATTTAATAAAAATGATTAAGAAATTTTCTACCTGTTAATATTTCCTCTAAGTCCACAAACATGGTTATCGTTATAGCACTTAAGACTCAAATCCGCATGGAACTAGAGATCTGAAATACTATGAATACACCTAATGCCATGAAAATCCAAGGAGTTGTCATTTAATTTTTAAAAATTCATGTTAGAAGAAGAATTAAAGAGATAGATAAGAGATGAATATAAATAAAATCTTGAATAAAAGAAGGAATCACAAGACTTTAGAGTTGATTACAAAGAGAAATTAAGAAAAGTAGGTTTAGGGGTTTAAACATATTTATAGAGAAAAGAAAATAAACCGGGTCAACTCAGTTTAAGCACCCAATCGACCAAGTTTTGGTTGTGGATCAGAGGCTGGATTAGTCCCAATCGACCTCTTCTTGAATTTTTGTTTCTTCACTTCTTTTAGCTCCTTCTTGCTCTATTTGCTTCCAAATTCCATGTTCCACTCCAAGATCCTAGAAGTGAGAAATGCAATGCAAACATGCACCTAAAGACCTAAACATGAATGCAAAATGATGGAAACTAAAAGAGACGAAGCTAAAAAACCAACAAAAACACAAGATATCAGCAAACTAGACAAAATAATAAATATTTTGTTTTTTTTGTTGTTGTTGAAATAGTGGATATATTTTTGTGTTTCTAATATTAATTAGTATATCATTTAATACTTATAAGTTTTTTTGGGTTAATTTAAGTGTAATTTAATATTTCACATGTAACAAGAACTCCATTTTATTCTTGTCCGGTTCTTGAATAAGATGTGAAAGTATTGTATCAATTGAAAAGTTATTTTCACACAGAACAAAGATCCAGAAACATAATCAAAATTGCACAAGAATGGACGCATGGTTTTTAGGTCGAGAAGAGAATTTTAATTACAATTTGTGAATGTGAGCTTTTGTTTAGTTTTGTGTCCTATATTTTTCGAAAAGTGTATTTGCTTATATATATATCAAAAGGACCATTCTTTTCACTTTAAAAATCGAATTAAACATCCTGCTCTACTACCTAAGCACGTGTTCTTCCACTGAAGACGGCTTTGTTTATATGTAATTTTTTTTTTGTAAGTATACCAAAGTTTGTCTTTAAGATATTGGATGGAAAATCAGGAGATATACAAACATACTTTTCAAATTTGTACATCGACGTTTGCACATATAAGGTAATACGGCTTGTACAACCAATACACTTTTTTGTTAACACTGAAAAAAATACTAAAACAACGCAATTCAAAGCAAAGTAATGGTGACCAAAAAAAAATCCTGAAGCAAATTAATAGAGGAGATATATGATCAACCTTTAGTTTGGTAGCTAAGGGTATTAATATTCTTTCACCTTTTAAAGAGCTTTAAAATTCTATGAAAACTAGAGAATTAACAAAATTCACACTTTATTCCAAAAAATTTAAATACATTAAAGATGAATGAACGGTGGAAGATTATTATTGAACAAGTTCGAATAATATTCCCAAATAATAATATAAAAATAAAGTGAAAAAATTAACTTTTTACTTTCTTACACTATTTTTTCCTTTGACATAAAGAACTACTGATTTAAGTATTTAACTTGATTTCCAATTCTAAACCAATTGATAAGGATCGGAATACAGTGATTCCTTTCTTTCTTTTTTTTTTTCTTTCTATTTAACATGTATCTAACTACTATAAACCCAAATTATGACGATACTATTACAATTCATTGGACGACATACTATGGTCCTTCACTTTCTACTTTCTAGCTTATTCATCTTTCTTGTATTGCGTAAACTCATGAATAAGATGATGAAAGAGAGTTTTGAACCTTAATCTTTCTTAGTATAGTGATAAATCCATGTCCCATCCTCGTCATGTTTGTAAGATGATAATCATTATTAACTTATCACCATCAAGAGTGAAGTAAAAAATGGTTAAATGGACATGAGGTTATGGGTAAAAAACGTGGGAAAAGGCAAAAGGCAAAAGGCCCACCTTCTAAGCACTCTCTTTTGAATGGTAATTCGTGCCTGTCAAAGCTTAGACTATGTCGGAAACACAACCCCAAAGCCACTTACTTCATCTCTTTCTCTCTTTTTTATTTATTTATTTTAAAACAAAAGCTTGAGAGATAAAGTTTAAAATTCTACAAACCCCAAGAAACCCCCTAAAAATAAGAGGAAATAAAATCAAACTGAAAATAACATTAGTAGTTTTTTTGTTTGCTTGCTCTCTGTTTTCCTCTGTCTGGAGTCTGGCCATTGGGATTAAACTAACTTCTCATTCTCATTCCACCTTCTTCTTCTTTGTTCTTGTGTGCTACTAAAAATCAAGAAAGCACAAGGAGACAAATAAACCTATCCATTTCATTACCAAACAAGCCGTACATTCTCTAGTTATGGCTTCTTCTTCTTCTTCTTCTTCAACTACTTCAACCATCACATCCAAATTTATTGGGCTTATGCTTCTTCTCTCTCTTCAACTAGACTTATTACTCGGATCAGCTATTCATCTTAAAAACCAAACTTCATTCAGACCCAACAGGGAGATTCAGAAGCTTAGAAGAGTGGAAGCATATCTCAGCAAAATCAACAAACCTTCCATCAAAACAATCCACGTAACCAAACAAACCCTTTATGGAATTAATCTACTTTTTTTTTCCATTTCTGTGATCATTTTTGTTATTGTGAAACTGTAGAGCCCAGACGGAGATGTAATAGAATGTGTACCGTCTCATTTACAACCCGCATTTGATCATCCTCAGCTACAAGGCCAGAAACCACTTGTAATGAATCTACTCTTTAACTTTACTTCTTTTGTAAGTTTTAGGTATAAAAAAGAAGTAATTCTATTAATATAAACATGCAGGACTCACCTTACAGGCCAAGTAAAGGAAATGAAACAACATATGAGGAAAGTTTTAATCAGTTATGGAGTATGTCCGGTGAAAGTTGTCCAATTGGGTCAATACCAATTAGAAAAACAACAAAGAATGATGTTTTAAGGGCAAATTCAGTTCGACGGTTTGGTCGGAAATTAAGAAGACCCATTAGACGAGATTCATCCGGAGGTGGTCACGAGGTAACTTCTTCTTCACCTCTTGTATCGTACGACTCGATCATGCGAGAGAATAATAATGTTTTCTTATGCTTTACTTTAACTTTTTTTTTTGTTCAATAAAGCATCTGATTCTCCAAAAAGTATACTATAAAGCATACAATAAAAAAAATGATTCGATCGAGATGGAGAAATTAAAGAGTCTTCGTTCAACTGATATTCTTGATATTGAAGATAAAGTGTGAACTTAGGTTATTTTTATGGTGTAAAATTAATTAATGGTACTTAGCTTAATAGAGTTTAAACTTACATGCAGCATGCGGTGGTGTTTGTAAATGGAGAACAATACTATGGAGCTAAAGCAAGCATTAACGTGTGGGCGCCACGTGTCACTGATGCTTATGAGTTTAGTTTATCTCAGATTTGGCTCATCTCTGGATCCTTTGGTCATGACCTAAACACCATTGAAGCTGGTTGGCAGGTACCATTCACTTTACACTTTACAAAATTATTTGCCACTAGTTTTCGAATAGAAAAAGAGAATATTTTGTCAATATATGTAATATTACCTACTAAACATCCGAGTAATAGTTAATCACTAGACAATATACATTGTTTATAAACATTTTTCGTCGGTTTAAGTGTGAATTCTTTTCATATGATTCTGAAACTTTCATCATATTAAACAGAAAAAGTTTTTTTTGTTAGTATTATAAGCACAAACGCCACAAAACAACAAAAGGATAATAGTTTTACCACATTCGTTTTGTGTTTGATGTTTACGTTTATATTTTATAAAAACACAAAGATTAGCTTTCGAATCAATCAGGAGCTTAATTAGTCAACCTTCTAATTTTCTAAACAGAGAACCGGCAGACAAATCAACTAGTAATATACAGTAATGAGTTGCAAAAGAAATGTGGTGGGGATATAGATAGGGTCCAATTATAATTAGGTTGGTGATTACTGATTACATAGCATTTTGATCCTTTTGCAGGTTAGTCCTGAACTATACGGAGATAATTATCCAAGATTCTTCACATATTGGACGGTAAGATCAATCACTACTTTTTTCAAACTTTTTGCTTGAATTATTTATTTAATATCATGAGGGAAAATAATATATTGAATTGAAAATTTGGAAAAGCAGACTGATGCATACCAAGCAACTGGGTGCTACAATTTACTCTGCTCTGGATTCGTACAAACCAACAATAAAATTGCAATTGGTGCAGCGATTTCCCCGAGGTCCTCTTATAATGGAAGACAGTTTGATATCGGTTTAATGATTTGGAAGGTCAGTCTTCATTTCCTTCCATTTATTTCCACACTTCTAACCATATTTTTATCATATTCAATTCATAAAGAAGGACTAAAAAATCCTGAAAACTTAAAATACTTGACACTTTGTACATACTTGATGATTTTGGTCAAACAACATGAAACAAATACTCATAGCATCATTTGTTGAAAATTATGGTAGAATCAAGTTGCAGTTGTACGTGCATTATGTTTTTGAATTTACCAATGAACTTCGATAAGTATTTAAATTAATTGGAATGTGTAATTTAGCGCATTAATAGGTGTTCTGTTCTTATTTTCTTTCTAGATACTATTAAGAACAAGAAGCTGCTGACCCAGAATAAAATTAAAAATAGTTGTGTCATTAATGCTTAGGCTATATGATTGCTTGAAACTTAAGATTTCTTTTAGATAAGTCCACCAAGACAAAACATTACATTTTTAAAGTACTGAGACCGACATATATAAAGTCAATAACGCACTTGATACGCTACGCAGATGTCTCATAAAATTTTTTAATCAACCGACACATTAAGCATGAGCTTATTCCACGAAATTATAAATTAGAGCAAATTGTCCAACCATTCTTTCATTGTTTGTTTAAATATATTAATATACAGTTTTCATCTACCTTATTGTAGTTTCACTTCAGAAAATTATTTTTGGGTTTTTGTGAAGAATTTATAGGTCTAACGACATATATCAATGTTACAATTTTGTCTATAGCTTAAGATATTTTTTGAACCATGAATATTATATATACTATAACTTAACAGAAAATCCAAAAAAAAGAAGATAAAATGATAGTGTATATAATATATCTATTATACGTCCTAGTAAACTACAAACATTTATTTAAATGTTATTTCTACCTAATTCATTTTCACATAAAATTTTGAAAACCAAATCATCATGGTGAGAATTTCAGCTGTAATTTGTACTTATAGACATAACTCACGTCACAAAAAAGAACTCACGTAACGTAATCATAATTTAAGGTAATACTATGACTCATCAATAAATGAATGAAAATCACCCCGAGGCAATGCTTAGTTATTACAACGTGTGCCACTGTAGGTACTTTGAATACCTATAACTCTTGGAGAAACAATAAAGAAAGCAACCAACCTCGAATTTCATAAACTGAACCAATAAAGGAAAGATCGCTTCAGCTTTTTTCAAAACATTGTTAATAAATAAAAAGGTTGGATTTGGTAAGAGCATTAAATTGTATATGAAATTGATGACAGAAACTTCACTGCTCCTGCAGTAAAAGCAAATCTTTAATGTACATCAACTAGAAACCTGTATGCGCAAATTTAGCTGACCTCTTTATGTATAACTAAAAATATGAAACATAAGTTTATTTGGTAACTCACATGAAGCTAGTTATAAAAATACATAATGATGGATATATAGTGTTTAACTAATTCTGTATCCATGCCGCAGAGCCATATGTTGGTTTTGATATAATAACAGGTTTTGAAAAATTCGATCGTTTGACTTACAGAAATCATCTATACTATACTTTTATTTTCTCTTGAAGCTAAATGTGCTATTGCCTATATTGTGGTCATTTTAAACTTAATGTAGGATCCAAAACATGGGCACTGGTGGCTTGAACTAGGGAATGGACTTCTTGTGGGATACTGGCCAGCTTTCTTGTTCAGTCACTTGAGGAGTCATGCAAGTATGGTACAATTTGGCGGCGAAGTTGTGAACAGCCGATCAAGCGGTGCTCACACCGGAACACAGATGGGAAGCGGCCATTTCGCAGATGAAGGGTTTGAGAAAGCTGCCTACTTTAGGAATTTACAAGTTGTTGACTGGGACAACAATCTCTTGCCTCTGAAGAATCTCCATGTCTTGGCCGATCACCCCGCTTGTTATGACATCAGACAAGGCAAAAACAATGTATGGGGGACTTATTTTTACTATGGAGGGCCTGGTCGGAACCCAAGGTGTCCTTGACTCACCCAAACAGAAATATAAAAAATATTTGATGTGAATTTATGTTATTTTTCTGTTACTAGATTTTTTATTTCTTCTTAGATTTTTTTTTTTTTGGTGTTTGTAAGGCTGTTACTAATAAAACAGTTTGTGGTTCTACTGTATTTTTTTGACGTGATGAAATAGATAACTTTTATATTTTTCTTTTAAAAAAATATCTATATTAATTTTAATTCGAAAGTTAAAAATTATATTTATGACAAATATTCAGTAGCTAGAGAGCTCACAAGAAGTTCTTTTGATTGCTCTAATTAGGAAACAAGGTTTTATACATTGTTATTTATTCCGACGGTTCTAGTAAACATGAAGATTTTAAAAGAGTAAAGGTAGAAATAGACATGGGAGTGTAGAAACAGAAGAAAAAGACACTGTTATATATCGGAATCAAACCAAGGAAGTGAGACAGATATGAAAATGACTTGGAGAATTGCTGATTCGGAAATGTTGGTATAGACTGGGGACGATAACGGTGGGTTTGAATTGAATATGTGGGAAAATCTTTGGGACCGTATGAATTTTTGAAAAAGCATATATTTGACATAAAAAATATTGTAACTTAGGCGGGCATCATACTTTTCAAACATATGTTTTCAGAATTGATATATGCATCAATGAAAGATAAATAATTTTACAAGTTTTCCATCCGTGTTGTATGGTAACAGATTTAACTATATAGTTTTCGGATCACACAACACAATTACTAAACAAAACAGTAATCTAATGATAAATACATTTTTGTAGATACTTTCACACATAAAAGATTAAAAAAAGGAAAATGAATGTAAATTACCCGATGGGATGGAGTAATTTAGGGAAGGAGAAACAATCAAGCTTGACCCAACTGTGATCACAGAGGAAAGGTTAATGATTCGTCCTTAATTAGATTCCACTTTGCCGTTTGTATCATTTTCTCTATCAGCATTTCTGTTAATAATTAAAACAGAAATTTCAAGCTATTAACAAAGATTCCATTTGTAATCACAAGACTAACATGCATTGATCTCAAGCCTAACTAACTACCTAGCACCTTAACCATCAATTTTTATAGACTAGGAATGTTAAGTACTCACTAAGTTCTTTCGGGAAATTTCATCAAACACCTTCTGCTTCCGAACTTGGCAAGACTAATCTAGCATTAAGACCACCTTGATAGTAATTAAGTATCTACTAAAACTAAGCTCTAAGCATCTCGAATCAACCAAGAAATACCCTAATCTACTAAAACTAAAAGATCAAAAGATACTTCTCAGTTCTCACTAATCACAACGAAAATACAAAGCATGGGAAAATGATATTTTCATACATTAACAATCTTCAAAGTGTGTTTACGTACCTGAACAAATTTGTAAGATTAATTTATACCCAAACCCAAAAAAATTTGAATTTCAAACCCAAACTTTACATTTGGTGTCTAATTCAAATTCGTAAATAACGGGTATTAGTCAACTGTTACGGTTATTAAGTCAAATGACACGTATTTGATGGTATGTCTTAAAACAACATAATTTTAAGTGTTGTAAAAATCAAGTCTCGAAATCACGACGTTTTCATGATAGTTGTCGATCAAATGGTAATGAGCTCCATAAATGAGTGAAACGTCGTAAATTCGAGACCTGATCATAATTTAGGTTCGAGACACCTATTAATGCACCAAACGTCGTAGGTTCGAAACATAATCATAATAAAATCAGGAGATAAACAAAAAAACTTTAAAAAAAAGAGACATTTTTTTTTGCATAAAACACAAAAAATCACATGCAAATTCTCTAAAAGAAAATGAAAATTCCAAACAGGTCTCAGATCCATATTTTTATTATGTTTAGGTTTAAAACAACTATATAAAAAAAGAATGCGATTCGGGTCGACCCGGGATAAACTGGGCGAAACTCGGAAAATAACAAAAGGAAATTAATTGTAATCGACCGCCTAATCGAACATTAGATTGATCATGTCTTCAAAGTAATCGATCTATCTGGCGGTGGCTTGTTTCCTTGCCTAAGATGCTGGCCATCCTCCAATCGAGCTCTTAATGGACCGGCTGGTCGATTGGAATCTTCTACTGCTCTAGCTCTTGATCGATCGATCACATGGTCGATGGCTTGCTTTTCTGTCAACTGCTCCGACATTTTGGTTTTTAAGGATGTTTCCAAATTAATTTACTTTCCGCTCCAAAATGATATATGTCCATTAAAACAGCCATAACTCTTGAGTCGCAGCTTTGATTGGCTTGAAATAACCTCTATTGGAAAGCGAACTCGATTTAACTTTTATCCTCTTGAGAACTTCTAAAATGGAAGAAACTTAATACTGACTTGATAAAAAATACAACAAAAATACCGGTGAATCACGTTAAAAAATATATTAAAAACATTGATAAAGCGGTAAATATGAATTATATCAATAACCGTTGTGCATATTTATTTTAACTAATTGATATAAGTTATTTATACAAGTGATAAACAACAAAATCAAAATTAATACAAATTAAACGACACAAATCCTTTAGTAAAAGGATAACATATGTAAAATAAATAATAATAATAATAATAATAAAGGATAAACATATACTAGATCATAACCCGTGCTGTATACAGCACGGGCATTAATATTTTTTATAAATTAAATTGTATATTTTGTTCGAATTACACAAGAAATAGTATAGTATAAAAATAATGTCATAATATTTTTCAATGTTTGTACTCTTTGCATATAATGCTGCATTAGATTGACTTTGTTTAAAAATGTTATTTTTATAATAAATACAACATATGTAATTTTAAGTAAATGTGTAAAATTTGTATACAAGTTGTTTTGGTAAGAAACATGTTTTCTTTGTATTAAAGGATATAATTTTTGGCTTAACTTAGAATTAGTCTTTATATAGTATTTTGGTTATATATGTGAACCTAATTGGGGCCTATATTAGATTATCTTTAATAGGGCTAACGAAAGAACGGACCCGATAACCAACCTAATACCCGAACCAAAAAACCGGGTTAAGGCGGGTTAAAATTTTAGGAAATTTCCTTATTGGGTAGAGTTTTAGTAAACCCGTGGATATCCGATTGGTCCGTAAATTACCCGTTACCCAAAAAGAGTATTCAAAAATCCAAACATTAATTTAATATCCAAAATATTAATTATATTTAATCGTAATATTATCTAATTATCTAAGATTATAATTATAAATCTAAATATATCAATTAATTTTGGACCTAAATATTTAAAACAACTAAACTATTCAAATTATTTGTTATGTTTGTCAAAATTTAGTAAAATATATTCAAATATAATTAAATTTATTAAAACTTAACAAATTTAAAAGTTTTTTTTTGTTTGGAGACCCGCTATCTACATACAAATTTCTCGTTTCTATTTTTTTTGGTATTTTTAGGGTCTGAAACGTTTTGTGCAAACTGACCCAAACCCAACTGGATCCGACCCGAACCAGAACCGAATATTTAGAATTATTCTATTAGGTAGTAAATCATATACCCATTAATCCCAAACCCGAACGGGTTCTACCCGAACTCGAATGGGTTACTCATATGCCCAACCTTATTCTCTGATTTAATTATCTAAAAACTCCCAAAAAAACATATGTTTTGCTGACTACTTTTTATTCAAAAAAAATTACATCCTCTTCTGCCAAAATCATTTCATAAGACATCCCAAAACCCTTGGAATAATGATTCCATGAATGAAGAATCCTAATTTGAATATACCAAGAGGTTTTGAAAGGTTTTAAGTTTTTGATAGGTGTGTATGTGAGAAGGTACAGACATCGTGATGGTAATCTGCTTATTTATAATTTTAACTTGCAGTATACCGCAGGTAGGCTTATATTTTAGTTAAACTAAAAACTTTTATTGTAAAGATGATTATAAATATATGATATTATTTTATTTGATTTAAAATGTATAGTAAACTGCGAGTTGTATATGTTTTGTTGATATTATTTATATTGTTTAGTGTTTAAAAATATACACTTGTATTTTGATTGTTAATTTTAGAGTTTCACTTGTAGTATACCATCTTGTATTAATATCGATTTAAACCCGTCAATTTTAGGATTTTCCAGCTTATATTTTACTCTTTAAATTTTATTTCTAATGGCATACCTATGTAATTACTTATAAAAGATAAGGTTACATTTAAAATGTACTTCCCAAATAATATAGTAGGATGTATATAATATATAATAATTTTAATAGCTGTAATAGCCATCCACGAAAGCAGCTGCCTTATTCAGGGTTTCTATCCTGGACATCATATTTTTTCTCATCTTCTTCTTCCTTGACATATGGTTGGCCAGCTTAAACCATAGAAAAATAAACATACCTCCTAGCATGACACAAGCAATAACCAGAGTGGCTTTGAGTACCCATTTGTTTCCTCTAGAATGGGGTAAAGTGACACATGTACCAGCGACATAAGCACTTGCCATGGCTATAACAGCCAGCCAAATCATCTTATGTGTTATAATCAAGAATGTCTTGAGTGATTTCGTCCTAAATGGTATAATGCTGAGCAGAAGAATGACGATACATAGTGATGTAAACAACGCGATGCTATTGCTTACCGAGAAGACCTTGAAAGCCACCGTTCCCCCCGCGGTTGCTTTCCCTATGAAGTGTCCATCCTGATAGACTCCACCAGGCGGGTTCAACCCACAAGTGAAAGTAACTGATGCAATCAAGACTGCGACAACCGTAATTGTATTCCTTGCGTTTTGCAAAGCCTCGGACTGCATCTCTTTTTCCTTGATGCGACTCTCTCGAAGACCATGTCTTATGCCATGGAGGGTATTTGATATTACCATCTCGGTTTCTGTTTCAGGTGTTAAAATTCCTGTCCGACTTGAAGGGAGTTGAAATGTTTCTGAATCAGTCCCAGCAAGCATTTTTAAATCTCCATCTTCTTTGGTAGGAAGATCAATCGCTTCAAAAACTTTATTGTTCTCGTTGGTGACGTTCTCTTCTTTTATTTCAGGAGCTACTAGTCCTTGTTCATGGTGGATTTCGGAATTTTCCACCTCGGTTTGTGTTGAAGGTGTATAAGCATCTCGTGGACTTGAAGCAGCGCGTTGAACTATTTCTGAATCATGCCCCAAAATCATAGACATCATTTTGAAATCTTCATCATCTTTATTGAGAAGATCAACAGCTTCAAAACCTTTATCGTTCTGGGTGGTGACTTCTATTTTTATTTCATGAACTATGTAACTTACCAGCTGTAATACATTAATATATTAGAGAATTTCAGATGAAAATACCAGATATGTAATATGTAAGGAATCTATCAAAGATTGCAGAACTGCAGATGGTCGGTTTATAATCTTTGTACATGAAATATTTTTAATGAAATGGATCCTTAAAACTGAAATGATGATTAATCAAATATGCAAGATTGCAATCGATGATATTTTAAATTAACGTTGTGTTTTTGAAAATAAAGTAAGGATATTTATTTGCTTCTGTAGTTCTATATTTTATTTAAATCAAATAGTTTTCTTTTTCTTTTTCTTAACGTCATTTTATTAGATCAGAATCTGTTTACATAGTCATTGAACAAAAAAACTCCTTAAACATAACAGGTGATGATGAATTGATGATGATGATGAATTTGAGAAATAACAGTTTGCCGATAGATTAACAAAAGATTTTTCAAAAAATTGAAAAATCCTTCATCTTCTAGGCCTCTTGGGCTTCGCTTTTTATTAGCCTTGTTCAAGATTGTTTCTGCTCTGGGTTTCTTAGGGCTTATGTTATGCTTACTATTTCATCTAGACTGGGCTTTGTAGAAACTATGTACTACTCTTGCATGTCACCCACAAGAGAATCCCGATTCAAATTTGAAGAGGAATTTTTTTTGCTAGTTATAAAAATCAGCACACAGAATTTGTTTTTGCTACAAATAGAAAACACAGAAAAAAGGAAAAATTTAAAGACGAAGGAGAAGACTTACGGAGAGAAAGCCTACAGAGGCGGCAGCATGAAGCACAGTATTGCCCTCTCCATCCAGCTCGTAGAGAAGTCTTCTTAGGTTGGCATTCTTGGCCATGAAAATAAAGGCTTCCATCTTTTTGTGTCTGGCAGCTAAATGGAAAACTGTTTCGCTTGTTTGTAGTGTGACTGAGTCGAAAGACAAGGGAGCTTTGTTGATAAACGCAGTCAGGGTTTCGACGGAGCCATTCATCACCGCGCAATGCAAAGGCGTAAAACCATCTTTATTCACCATTTCTGCAAGTTTTAGATCATTCGGCACTGTCTCCTCTAGGCTTTCTATGGACTCCGCTGTGGACTCTAACATCAGCAGCAAGATGCTTGTGTGTCCCAATCTCGCAGCCAAATGGAGAGGTGTGTCACTTTTGGTGTTAGTGGAACTGACTAGGGAAGGGTGAATCTCGACTATCTTCTTCACGAGTTCCTCATTTCCCAGTTTCACAGCTAGGTGCAAAAACGTTCCCCCAAAGCTCTCGTCTTGTTCCTCTAGCTTTTTAAGAAACCAATTGGTAAAGTCGATACTGCCGAACATTGGTAAGGCCATCAAGTAGTTTCCAAGGGCTGGAGAAAACTTTCTTCTTTGTTTATCTTCCTCAACAGAGAAATTTTATGATTACATTTAGTCGCTGAGGGTTCTCTATAAATAGTATTCTCAGGTCAACCACTGCTCTCTTCGACGTCTTCGTAGAAGTTTAATCTAACCCACTGGCTAAAATAATTAGTTTTTTTTTTCTGCTAACTTTACTTGTTTTATAGCAAGTAACACTTATTAACGTTTTCCCTAGTTGACCTTGATTATAACTTTCTATATCTAAGGTTTTGTGGCATGCTAAGATGACGTGTCCATCTTCAATCCATGTATACTCTGGAAGAAATTGCTTTACTTAGTCGGGTTGTATTAGCTTTTCGTTTCACGGGTCGTTGATCTTTTCATTAAGCAGTTTTGGGCGTAAAATGTTTTGAAATTACGTTTGAGTGAAAGCTTTTATAATACAAGAAAATAGTATTACTTTTTTTTTATTCTTTTAGTGGTTGAAAGGAAAAAATGTGTAACGAAAATGCCATTTTCTTTATTATTATTATTATTATTATTATTATTATTATTATTATTATTATTATTATTATTATTATTATTATTATTATTATTATTATTATTATTATTATTATTATTATTATTATTATTATTATTATTATTATTATTATTATTATTATTATTATTATTATTATTATTATTATTATTATTATTATTTATTATCTTTTTCGTTACAAAATTCAGAAATGTAGATTCTTTAAAACAAAACTGAATCTTGATAATTGGCATATAATGTTGGGAGTTGTTCCAGAGTTTCTTCTTTTCTCGAAGATACCTTACAAATTGACCGTGAAACGATGTTCGGGGATAGATTCATGGCAGCCTGTCTTCATAGGGACGTCTCCGTCCCACCACCGTTTTGTCTCTACTTCTTAATGTACAAAACAGAACCTTCCATCGATGCTTCCTTGCACTGTGGATCATATAAGTTTAAATAATATAATTTGGTCACATGCATAGAAAAATCTAGGACCCGAGAAAGTGTAGTCTTCCTTGGTGGAGGGCCGGGTGCATAACCTTATACCGTCATACGAAAGTCATTTTGTTTTGGCGGACTATACTAAAGGGTCCAAGTACATGACTTAGAATCTGCCTATTAAACCCCAAGTCTACTCCGTTTGGATTAAAGGTCTTCCAAGTCCACCTCATGCGATATTCTTCTGTCCAAATTTATAGTTCGTTATACAAAATTAGTTGTGCTCCAATAAAATGAAGTCTGCATTTTTTGGAGCAAAAAAGGTGAGTGAAAGCAAGGTGATAGTGTCTCATAAAGGTCTATCCACATTTATAACTTCGATAGATCTTCCTAAGAGTTTCCATAAGGTATGGAATTGTATGTTATGTGGAGAACGTGCAACCATATGCATGAGGTATGCTTACAAAACCCAAGAGTCAATGGCGTCTTCTTCCGAACAACAACAACAATAGTCTGCTAACAAAGTCTTCTTTTCTTGAGACAAGTTTTTTTTTGGCCCAAAAACATATCATCTGCAATCGGTTCTTAAAAGCGGTGTAGGCGGTCACTAAAGCCTTGACTAGGCACTAGGCACTTAAATGACGTCTACGCAACTGTTTTGACAGCTTAAAATTGTATAGACTTTGTTTTAATATGTTTTCTAATTTTTAACTTAGTTTTATCTTTATCTACATAGTTATAAACGTTCATATAATTTTTGATATAAAATACTGTTTAAATTTTGTTTACGAAATAGCATTTTTATTTTTCTAAAAAATATTTTTATATAATTGTTATGCATAATATCATATTTATAGTATTTATGTTATAAATGCATAAAATAGTTTAGGCTCCGACTAAAGCACTAGGTTAATTAGCCCCTAGTGATTTCTTATCTGTAATCGTTGCTTATACAAAGCCTAACTTATTTTTATCTTTTTTTTGGACAAAATGTTATTTTTATCTTAAGTGGCACATTTCAAGTAGTGATTCTATTTGATCTCAAATTAATAGCAATGATGAGATTTGGCATACGAATTGTTTCTTTTCGGCATGTATTTATTAGATAGAAATATAATGCCAAAATTGTATAGACAAACAATTGGGCAGATTAAAGCTAACTTCTATAGGAAATATTAACTATGCAAAGACCTTAAATGGTTTATATACATATATAGTTGCATATGCCATTGGTAAGGCACAACAACACGCTATACACATGACATAGATTGCAATGTTCACAAGCCAAGTTGGTTCCTTCTTTAAAAGTCAACTAATAAGAAAAAAAACACAAACAAACCTCTATTGTTTGTTTAAATTCCAACAATATTTTAAGATTATATGAATACTATACCACTAATTTATCGCAAATTGACAAGTTATATTCTATAAATAAGGGGAACAGACAAAAGACTATCCTACAGAAAATACATCGTGTCTACGCTCCTATTAATATTTCGATAATTGTGATGAGTGGAATTCTTGGTGTATAATAAGATGCCTCATCTACAATTTCAGTCTATATTTTATAAGCATGTTCTCGCGTCATGTTGATCTTTTAGTTGTGCTATTTATCGATTCTCAGTTGTGTCTCAAATAATATTTGGAGTCAAAAGTTCAAAATACATGCGATAAATACTTGTGGTAAACAAGCAATTCCTGTATGATGACTAAACTATTAATCTTAATAGATTCATTGTTTATGTATACACACAAGGAGATTGGTCTTGTTTAAAACACTGCTTTACATAAATAAAATGAAGGATGGTCTCTGACAGAAAGTGAATTATTAAGATGATTTACAAAAAACATAAATTAGGAAGGGCATGTATTTGAAATTCATGCAAATGATCATGGATTAAGGCACGGCTTTGGGTGCAGAGCTTGAGAGCCACATACTCATCATTCGCTAAATCTGAGCAATTGGTCTCATTGCAGTCTGCAAAATACTTTCCACTTAACCCTTTGGTTTCGTTGCTCAATGCCACATAACATGTTGTAGCTGCGCCCTAATCCCATTAGCATATTTTTAAGAAATTTCATGTTATTATTATAAATGAGTCAATGCATGAATAATGATGATGACAAAACTTTGATTTGGGATGCAAAAAAACAAAAAGGAATCTAGTGTCAGAAAAAAGAGGATGAACTTGTTGCCATGTTGGGCCATAACTGTACTATTTAGACAAAAAGGAAAGCATGTATTATTCACACCTACCTGGCTTATAGATTTTAGCAGCTTCGAAGCTATCAAAAACAGAGAATCTGCATGCATCATCAGACCACATCATGTTTTAGATTTTTTAATATTTTTTTTTACTTATTAGATTCCTTTTGCACTTCTATATATATGTATGGTTAAAAATGTTTTATTTTACCTGTAAAAAGACCCTTGTGTGCTCTGATAATTCCAGTTTTAACAATTCCTGGATGGACTGCATTTATCGTCACGTTTGCATTCCTGTCCTGTAAGCACATTCAGTGATAAATATTTCTGATTATTATTTTACGTGAAAAAATGAAACAAAAAAGAAAGAATGTAATTATTAATATTCAAATGTACCTTTAATTGCTTGCTCAACGCTTTCGCATGTAAAATTGTAGCCAACTTTGACTGAGCATATGCCCTTGTCCCGTTATACCTACTACACGATTACAAAACACAATTACAAATTAAACACAATTACACAAACCTAATGATAATAAATATATTTTTGAGATAGATTTTTTCTTAGATACTTTCCACACGTAAAAAATGGAAAACGAATGTAAATTACCTAATGGGATGGAGCAATTTAGGGAAGGAGAAACAATCAGGCTTGACCCAATTGTGAATCACAGAGGAAAGGTTAATGATTCGTCCTTCGATTCCACTCTTCTCTGCCGTATCTATCATTTTCTCTATCAGCATTTCTGTTAATAAGTAATGTCCTGAAAAGTTATGCTAACCATCATTAATTTTCTTTCACTCTACATAGATATATTCATGTATCATATGTAATTCCACAAAATTACCTAAAAAGTTTGTAGCAAATGTCAGCTCAATCTTTTCTTCGGAGAATTCAAGATTTGGAGAGAAAACTCCTGCGTTGTTTCTGCAAAATTCATTTTAACCATTAGAATTATTAAATTCTCATTTTGTATATGAAAATTGGTACGTGCATGGGTAACATGTAGAGTGAATCTTACGTACATGAGTATGTTGAGGGGAAGATCTTGGGAAAGAAATTGAGAGCAGAATCTGGCAACGGAAGATAGAGAGCTCAGATCAATCTCGAATAATATAATGTCAGCTTCTGGATTCTCTCTTATTATTCTCTCCTTCACCATTTCTGCTTTCTTCATATCTCTTACTGCCATCACTACTCTCACCCCTCTTTTTGCTAACACTCTCGCAGTTTCCGCACCGATCCCAGACGTTCCTCCTGTTAGAAAGTAGTATGCATCAAACATTTCATAAAAAAATACAATCTAGTATATAAAAAACATGAACCATTTCACTTCGTATCAGTTAATTTTGAAATGGTGCTTTTGGACTTTCTTAGATAAAAATAATTTTAGCAAGTGTATTTAACAAAAGTGAAACTTATTTGTTATTAAGTATTTTCTCCAAATTATGTGTGTATATGGAAAAAATAAAAAAGAGTCCACAGTTAAATTCAGATCCAGCATAACTGAAATCATAATTAACCAGATTATTTCACTACAATTGGGTAGTGGAATTGGTTTTCGACAATTGATGTCTCTAAAAGCAGCCTTTTTGTTTTTCTTTGCAACATAAAGAGAGAGTAAAGAGAGGCCACTTTAAAATTCATTGACCCTCATTGCATAAAGTTTTAACCGACAAATTAGGGAACATAAAGATGGCATAAAGTACGTTTTGGGCAGGCTGATCCCTTAAGAAAATTAAATAAAGTAATGTTTTGCAACGATGAGACATGTATCAAAGGTTAAAGTCAAAAGGCAAATCAATTGTATATGGACATATGCTGTAACCAACCATACCTATTGTTTCAAATTTCAATGGAGACAAAATTGATATATTGTCGCCGGCATAAACAAAACACATATCTCATAACGTTTGATAATAATATTAATATACATATCGTTTCTTTTGCCTGAAAAGTTTCTTTCCCATGTATATTGGAAAAAAAAGATACAACTTATAAATTATCATATAACTGTCTGACTCTTATCCTAGCTACTTTCGTTTTTATGAAATTATAACAATAATCATTTCAAGACTAAGTTTTTTGTAATGCAATTTCAAGACAATAAGTGAAATATTATATATAAGTGTCTGCTAAGTTTGACAAAAAAAGATATAAGTGTCTACTATGAGAGTATCAGAAGCTTTTGATAAAAATAAATCTTCAAAACATTAGATTAATTGAGGACTTTATAATTATCGTAATTGTTCTTCCTTGTGTAAATATAAACCTTTTGGGAATTATCGGCGATGTGCTTCGATCATGTAAGTTCACAACTATTTGGTTTTTACAATATTTGAAAGTTGAAACCTTCCTTAGGACACACGAACGCAGAATGTCCCTCCCGGAACATCCAAGAAATTTGGAAAGAAACACAAATATCTACTCAACAAAAACACTATAAAGACTGAAATAGTAAATGGTAGTTTAAGTGATGAGGGGAGACAAACCAGTGATTATGGCAGTGAGATGTGAACAAGGAAAAAAGCTATGTTGTGTAACTTGTTCAGCTGTGGATCTTGAGCCAAACCCATTTGGCCCAGCGATTCCTGCTAAGTATCTTAGAGTTCCCTTCATTAGAGAGAGAAATAAAGAGAGAAAATCGAATGAGAAGATTTTGTAGCTTAACTCCAATACAATTTTTGATCACTCATATAGAGGAGACCCATGCACACACGTATCTATATATACACATATACTTTAATGTGTGTTTGTTGTCAATTTTCAATAAAAAAAAAATGGAATTAAAGTAAGTAATTACTTGATTGCTCGATGGTAACACCTCACACGAGTACTCGCCTAAGTTTCTTTTACTTTTGATCACCAACCCTTTACTTTCACAGAGTTTGTATCTACTGATAAAAACAAAAGATTTAGTAGTTTTAAAAAAAAAAATGATAAATAAAAAACTTTGTCTCATGGATGTTTTTCTTTCAAAAATCTTAATTTGCTTTTGACACGTTACTTTTGAAATTAGTATAAGCTGTTAATTAAAGTCAACAGTATGTAAATTTTTAATCAAACTAATGAATTCAATTAATAACACAGTCCACAGATATATTAAACATATATACTACTTGGTATGTTTAAACTCATTTATTTTTTCATAAATACAATAGAGGCTGTAAGAGTTGGGAGTCAGATAACTGAAAACGTACAATATATTGGTTGAAAACTAGATTTACCTGCAGGAAAAAAAACTCTATAATAGAAAAACACATGAAACTGAAATGAGTTCAAACATACCAAAAGCCACTAGGAATCATAAACCGTAGTTTTCCAAGGTTTAGGTTTTTGTTTTTGTAATCTTTTAGTGTAAGAATTTATTAATACTGGATTCCAAATCCTAGGGAGGCTTACGCGTAGCCCTACCTGTTATATTCCACTTATGAAAACCCTCTTGTATCATTTATATTTCTAGTTTGGTGAAGCTTTTCGGATATTGTTTTCTTATCGATTTGAGTAAGCATGTGATCTAGCTTTTTTGTTCTCCTGACATTATCTAATAACAAATACCAACATCAATCATGCAAAAAAAAAAAAAAAAAATGACTCAATCAAATTTTTTCTGACAAACGGTTTAAAATTAAGGTAATATTTAAATTAAGTTTGTTGATTGATAGATTTGGAAGAATGATTAATAGGGATGGTAATTTGATTGCTTTATTCAAGTATTTAAGATATTTACATTTCTTATATTATCTTTTTAATGAGGTATCATGAAAGTAACGAAAAATGTTAAGATGGGTGTAAATACAAATTAGTGGTTATAGAAGGAGAGTCGCACTTTCCCGGTGGGGAACATTGGACCAGCTTCCTCCACACGCATGCATTCTTTGACAACGAACACCCGCCAATTTTGTATTTTCTCTTCATTATTACTTGTCTCTTGTTTTACTTTGTCTCTTCTTATCCCATCTTTTCTTTCGAAAATATATATACTAATAAACATAGAGATATTTTTGCCATATAATTTGTTGACTTAAACGTAGAGATATTTTTTATTTGGTTCACCAAACGTAGACATATTTAATGCCATATATTAGTTTTCTTGTTTCCAACAAAAGTATATATTATGAGGGTTTTGAATTCGGATAATGATACATCAATGATAATATATAACACAAACTAGGAAGACTATAAAAAATGGAAGATTAATGTTTTGGTCACAACTTAGTAGTTCTTAACTTGTTAATTGCTTAGAGTTTTTAATATCTACTATGTATATATAGATTTTCAAATGTCAATAGTCACCTAAACAAAACCAAAATACTTCTTAGAACTATAAATTCATATGATGAGAATCATAATCTTTTTGTTCAGAACTAGGGTGATATGATTTGTCGGAATTTAATACTCACTATGTCTCATTTTGTTAGATATTTTGGGTGTTTTTGTTTATTTAAATTTATTAGATGTTTTGCAAGTTTGTATACAAAATATAAATGAATTTAATTTATTATATTTTACAGTATTTTCTATGATTGGTTGAGCTGTTTTAAATTAAATTATTAAATAATAATTTTGTAAAAAATATTTTTTATTATTTAAGCCTTTAGTAAAAACATGTAATATATTGGGACAGAGGGAGTATGATATAGTGTAATTTTCGTAACTAGGTAGCATATTTATCCAAATTAAGATGTTATCAAAAATTCAGAAAATTGATCAGATATGTATAAAACTAGGTAGCATATGTTTCCGTTAATCAAATATAATTGCTTGAGTAGAATTCCTAATATGTATTTTTCCAGAGTCAGTAAATCTGTATTTTCTAGCATTAATTTTCTTATATTATTGAAAATTTCGTAAGATATGAATTGACAAAAATAATTAGATATATTGAAAATGATGTAGAATAAATGTGATTAATATTAGATTTTTAAACGTTGTTATATATCCCTCTCAGAATATCTCTTTTGGTGTTAGTCATTTTATTTTCCATAAATTAAAACAAGTACATATAAGTAATGGCGCAATACCATCTCTTTGGGTGGAGGAATTGGTCACTGTCTGGTCAACTTCTGGACTATACTTAGACGCTAACGAGCATTCCTTTCTGGTGGTATTGATACCGTTGTATGACAGAGTATCAAGGTCCTACCACGCGTGCTACGGAGAGACCAATACAAAGTGGTAAAGATCTTATTTACTCTCTCTTCCACCAACATGTAGTGGTTATATGATAAATAAAAGTTAAAAGTCTATTACTAAGAAATATAATAAATTGCATAACTAATAACTGGAAAAAAAAAATGCTTACTATAGTTAAGTTTTGGTGGGTTTTCTAAATGACCATATGGAGACTTATTTGCTGGAATAAAAAAAAATGGTGACGAAATTGTACTCCGTGAAGTATATTTCAAGCTTGTTATAAACGGATACCGTGATTTCACATAATATTGTACGTCGACTTAAATAATATACTATTTTAAAATAAGATCTATTTGTTAAAAACATTCGTACTAAATGATCCAAACTTATTTATGATTAGGTCATCCATCATTTTCGAAAATAAATAACCAACATATGGCCATGTAAGTAGTCTTAGTGCATATACTCTGAATTTTATATTTACTTTCTTCTATTATCTTCTTTTATGTATTTTGAATTTAAATCATACAAATAGTGAAAATATACACATAATTTAATAATTAAAACATGTGGGTCTCCTTCTTACCAATTACCACCATTATACAAACATCTGTTGAATTTACCAATTAAGACAAAGACACAACTTTCGGTGATTTTGGCTCTCTGAGGTTAATGGGATCACGATATCACATCATGGTACATCTATATGTGCTCCCATGAATAACCCCGACGACTTTATCATTCGATAAATCCCGAAAATTCATCCTTATCAATAATACAAATAAAAAGTAACAATTAGAGACTAAAACGTTTAAAAGAGAATTGTTGAGTCGAGTAGAATTCGATTGAGAACTAACTTCAAATTGTAAAATGATGCAAAGGAGTTTGAAATTGGCTAGTATCACCGATCCAGACAAAGGTAGTGGAGAATGTGAAGTGATCCACACGTGAAATCGAGGAAAAAGGGAAAAATAAGATTTACTCATAGCGATCTTGAAAATATTGGAAGAATGTCCCAATAAAAAGACAAAACGAAGGAAAAGCATGATGAGACTCGTGCATTCTTCCATTTTAACAAACAGAACCACTCATTTTGCACCATTTTAATCAACCTCAACGTTTTGCTCTTTTTTTTTCTATCCAACCACTGATTTGAGAACTTTTTTTGGCCATAATTAAAGCTTATTTCTCTGTCTTCCACACGATCAAGTTTCAACGATAACTCGTAAATATACATATATAAGTAACAATATTAGTATTCCTGGATTTTAAAAACAAAACAAAGAAACAAAAACGTTGGATGGTTTGGAAGGACAAATGTAGTAGACAACTATTATATAGAGTTCTAAGAATTATGTTAATCTATCTTATGCTTATATAGTACAAAGAATAAAAAATAACAAAGAAATCGTAAATGGATCATCAAAAAAAAAATGTGTAAAAGATCGCCTCTTGCTCAAAATTTTGAGTTACTATCCAAAAAAGAGTTAAATGATTTAGCTTAAACCGGTATTTGAGAAGGAATCATATCTTCCAAATATCGTTGTTTAATCGAGGAAACAAGGATCACTTTTTTAAATAAATTATTTTTTTATAAAAGACTTATTTGATCGTGTTATTAAGATTTTATTTTTAATTGTTATCATAGACGGTAATGGAATTCTCTTACGTTAGTTCTATCATGTCTCATCGATGTTAGACGCGATTATTCATTGTGTTGAAACTTTAGAGATATCAAGCACAAAGCCACAAACAATAGTCTATGGTTTTCGAAAGTTTTTTTTTTTGGTTGATAATAATGCTTTTCGAAAGATAAGTGTATGACATTGGTAATTAACACGCAAATCACTAAAGTGATATGTAAAATACCGAAGTGATTATTTGAGATATTTTTTGCGGGAATATTACTTTTCGTGTAAATTACGAGTTTAGAATTTCAAAATTACTTGATAGATAAACAAAGGAGACAGTGAAGTTGACTCATCAACAATTAAAACGCTTTAAAATCGGCAAAAATGTAAATAAGGGACCCATTATTTGTTCCCCATCTCCTTTGCACACTTTCATCAACATGTTTCTTACTTCTTCCTAGCATTTTCCCCTCTCGTGTTTCCCCCACTTTCTACAATCTCATCCTCTCTCTCATATTTTTTTCTAATACCACCAAAACATAAATTATTTTCTAGCTTTACACGATCTATGGTTAGTAACTTTCTTTGCAAATTTTGGTTTTACATTACAAATTTATTATATTGATGTATATATACGTTTTCAAACTTTTACCAATGTTTCAATGACTTAAATGAGACCGAAACTTATATCTTAGCACCGGTATGAAATTGTGGTTCTTCGGGTTATATCCGGTTTTATTACAAATACAGTTATAGGTCTCGGTTCAGAAGGGCTTATTATGCAGTTGGATTGAGCTGTGGAAGAGTGGGCTTCAAAATTGTTGAACCAGGCCGAGTTAGTTGAGGCAGCCCAACTGACCGTTGGAGTGTCTAGAAACAGAGAACTTAACAGAAACATAGACCAAGTGCTTCATTTTATACCTTCCTTCTTCCAAAAGCCTTGTATCTTCTCTTAGTTTTTCTTCTTTCCTCTTGTATACACCTGAGATTTTGCGGGGAGCTCGTAAAGTCGACTCGAGCATTTACTTTCAGCAAACTACAAACGAGTTCAAGAGAAATTTGCGTGTGAGTGATCGATTCAACAACGATATATAACTTTATATCAGAGCCTTGAATAAGGCTGAACAAGCTTTTTGCATAAGTGTTTTAGGTTTAAAAAATCAAAGAAAACAAGGAAAGAACTACGACATCAAATGGTAAAGAATCTTATTTGACTTTTAGGGATCTTTTGTTTTGTGGTTTTGTGACTATTTCTCTTGTGAGGAGATCATCCGTGCATTCTTGTTGCATTGTCCATCTCTGAGGGTTCTGAAAGGCATTAGTTCAACTGGAATATATGGTAAGGGAAATATAAGACCATGAGTTAAGAGTGTAATCAACTCAAGCACATTTGAGGTAGAAAATTTTGATGGAAAAGGGAACTTTGTTCTCTGGAATCACAATGCAACAACAATGCTAGGAGTTGGCTTAGTTATAGAAGAAGACATAACATAAGCACAATATTACATCCATTTTTCCAAAAAAAAAAAAAAAAAAAAAGAAGACTTCTATACTACTTTACATCCCTTTTCACTTTTCAGTTTCATGATTTTGGTACATTATTTATTTATTCATTTATTTTGATAAAGTTGGTGCATTATTTTTGATTTGGGTTATTCGTTTTTTTATAATAATTTTGTTTCTATTGGCGGTGGTTTGGTAGTGTTTGACACATCTAATTCGTGTAAAAGTTTTACACATTAAATCAATAATATTGTCATAACTCACGACGTATGAAACACATCCCAACCTTAGCAAATAAAATAGTAATCTAGGGCCATCCTTCAACTTTTTTCTCCACTTTTGTGAGAAAGAAATCTACCAAACAAGATTGTGTCAATAAATATAACATTTTTAAATATATATTGCATCCTACTCATCATCCCATCACATTATTCTTTTCGTTTCCGTCAGATTTGCTCACAACGTAAAGAGTCCAAATTTGATATATATTAGAATAGTCCAAGTCTAGGAGCCAATCGTTGTTTCCACGACTACTTTCCCCCAAACTTCATCTTTTTCTCTTTATATTACATCTCCAAAGGTTTGCTCATTGGTTTCAATCTTCCTTCATAAGCAAAAATGATACAATTTCAAGAATCCGAAGAAGAACCAGATTTTTCTCAAGAAGATCATCTAACATCTTCTTCTCAACCACTTCATCAATGTATTGCCACTCTTGTATGTCACACAGCATCCTACATTTCATCTCTAACTCTTGCAGGAAAGAGACTTTACACAGGCTCCAACGACGGGGTTGTTAGATTATGGAATGCAAACACGTTGGAAACATTAGCCGAAGCATCAAGCAACGGCGATGTAATAACAGGGGAGAGAGGAGGTGGAGGAGCAGTGAAATCTTTGGTAATCTTGGCTGATAAACTCTTTACAGCACACCAAGATCATAAGATACGTGTGTGGAAGATAAACGACGTCGTTGAAGAAGACGTGGGTGGTAAAAAGTACATGCATTTAGCGACGATGCCAACGATTAGCGATCGTTTTGCAAAGTGTTTGATGCCAAAGAACCAAGTTGAAATAAGGAGGCATAAGAAAGCTTCATGGGTTCACCATGTAGACGCGGTTTCGGGTTTAGCCTTATCAAGAGATGGAACACTACTCTACTCTGTCTCATGGGACAGGACGCTTAAAATCTGGCGAACCACCGATTTTAAATGCCTAGAGTCATTCACAAACGCCCACGATGATGCAATCAATGCGGTTGCATTATCCGAAAATGGTGATATATATACAGGATCTTCTGACCAAAGAATCAAAGTGTGGAGGAAGAACATCAATGAAGAGAATGTAAAGAAGAAGAGGAAACATTCTTTAGTTGCAATATTGTCAGAACATAATTCAGGTATTAACGCATTGGCATTGAGCGGTACTAATGGCTCTCTTTTGCATTCCGGTGGATCTGATGGATCGATATTGGTGTGGGAACGTGACGATGGTGGAGACATTGTAGTTGTTGGAATGCTTAGAGGTCACACAGAGTCTGTTCTATGCCTCGCGGTTGTTTCGGACATACTTTGTAGTGGCTCAGCAGATAAGACAGTGAGGTTGTGGAAATGTTCAGCCAAGGATTATTCATGCTTGGCTATGTTAGAGGGACATTTAGGACCGGTTAAGTGCTTGACAGGGGCATTTCGTGATTCGCGTAAAGCAGATGAGGCTTCTTATCATATTTATAGTGGAGGACTAGACTCTCAAGTTAAGGTTTGGCAGGTTTTGGTGCCGGCCTAATAAAAGAGTTACTTAATTATTTCATTTGGATTGTTTTCTTTCCTATATTGATGAGTTTATGAGTTTTTGTATATGAGTTCATCTTTTGGGATAATATGTGAATGAGTGTGTAATATGTGATGTACTATGTTCGTTGGATAGAAGAAGAGGGCTTCTATCACATCATAATATTGCCATTCCCCTGTTTTTTTTGTCCAATTTCGGACAATACAATTGCGGACAATTTGGTATCAATATAATCTATTAAAACCAAGTAGGTAACATCTTTGTTAAAGAAATATATTCTATTGGAGCAAATAGCGTATAAAATATACATAAAGGAAGACAAGTAGTTTGTCTAATCTTGTATTATTTCATTCAAAAGTATTTTAAAGAATAATTAAGGGTAAAAGCCATCTCTTTATGGAATTTGCTTTAGACAAAAGTAGTAGAGTTTACATATAAAAAATCTGTTATTGTTATTCGTTCCTTGTGGTTGTGGAACATGCACCCACCCATATGAGGCTAAAAAGTAGAAAACTCAAGCTTTTTCGTTTTAGGTTGATAAATTACTACCCATATTGGAAATTGCGTATTAAATGTGAAGTTTTATTTCACTTTACGGCTCGTAAAATACATGATCGTACACAACATGCATGCATGCAAAATGACCAAAACAATGACCCGAAGTGTACGTGATCTCTATTTTATAACATCATATACGGGTATAAGAAACTAGATTTTGTATCGGATACCATAATTCAAATACCTGACGATTTCAACTAAAAAGACAAAAACGTTTATTAAACACAAGATAGACAATTGGAGGCCACACGAGCAGGAAAGGAATAAAACGTAGTAAAGAAAGTATAGATTGTGGGAAAATGATGTCATACAATATAATGTGACTATAACCTACTCTCCTTTTGTTCACATTGTGTCTTCTTTTAGGATTCTCTAAATTTTGACATAAAACAAATAAATTAGAAATGGATAAGTTAGGTATCCAACTCATTATCAACATTTCCAAGATTATCATTGGTAACTTGACCTCTAGATAAAACATCGTTTTTCTTCGTATGGATACAAGTAGAGCAGTCACAAAGAGATTAGAGACTTGAATAATGTGCTGGCTTGCACTAACATTTTTCTAATTGCTCAAAATTAGAACAAATTATGTTACTAATTGCCAGCGACAATTATATAGGATATACAACCGAAGAATGATAGAGAACCAAAACCTATTGATTAAAATAATAAATCAAAGTTAGTAGCATGTTGATCCTAAGCTTTAGTGCATACTTTGAGCTTTATGTGTAGATATGTTACATAGGTCATGAAATTGTAATTAAGTTGTATGGCAATTTTTGTTTTTTTAATTCTCTCTTATTAATCTGTCCAAAATCAACTTAAGTTTCAACAGATAACATCATCGTAATAATATGAGAAGAACGAGGATATTGAATAAACAAATTATAAAAAAAGGATTTACTTATTTATTCCTAGGCCATGCTTCTATGGACTCTTCAAAATACCTTAGTTATAAATTACACGGACTGAAAGTAACCTCCAAGAAAAGTGTTACATATTGCTGCATAATACATTGTAACATTGTTAATAGTTTCCACTAACCAAATCAGCTTCCTCCTCTTTGTTTATTCCAATTCTCTCATCCTCCTCAGTGAGAACTTTGAGAAGCTCATGTGTCAAAGATGCTGGATCAAGCTCCAAGCAATCTGTAGGAGCATTCTTACATTTTTTACTTGTAAGTAATTGATAAGCAACTTGATGCGAGAACCTGAACAGTTCTTTCCTTGGGTATGTCCTCGGATTCGAACGGCGACGAAACACAGTTTTGAATCCTGGGACTTTAACTAGCGGTACAACTGTCACACCTCTTTCTTCATCGAAATCTTGAAGCACTTCTACCATATCATACTTGTTCATTTCTTCTACTGAAGTTGAAATATCCCAAGATGGTGACCAATTTGCATAAAGAGCCCAAACGTTTCCTTTTCGGGGATATATGTACACCAATCCTTTCTCACCTATTGTTCATTGGACTCTATGTGAGAATGAGTTGAGAGAATTGTTGCTGTTACGTTTCCCGATTGTGAAGCACCCACTCGTCTTGTAATACCCTGAATCAATCCACTTCTTCATTGAACCCGTATATCCCTTATTCTTGCCATCAAGCCAAGAAATACACAACTCGAACGGTTCTTGAGAGACAATCTTATGGACCAATGCATACCACCGAGGCATTCCGTAATCATCGTAAGCAGCCCATACCTGGTTTTCTCCAAACGAAGCTAGAGTCCGATCCTTGTCGAAGTTGTAGTAATCAGCATCCGGCACACTCATTACCACCACATTATACTCATCCTCATTCACCATATGAGTAGTGTTCTTGGTTTCATTAATCTTTACTCTTTTCGCTGCATCGTACTTCTTTGAGTCTAGAGAAGAAGAACCAGACCTTTTAATCCTCAGTTTGATCATACTTGGAGCCTTATCAACCAAATCACTTCCAAGCATATTTGGCATAAGCTCAAGACTATCATGTCTGATCCCTGCGTCGTTGTCGATTCTTGTTAACTCGTGAACATGAAACTGATCTGTTGATGGAGGTCCCTTTCTTTTGCTTTCTCCTGCGCTAATGCTACTTGATTGGTTTACAGGACCTGAAGCATTCAATGGAGTTTCAACATAATTAAACCTAACACATCTTCGTGAAGGTGGAATTACTTTGCGTGCCTTGGCCTGCTCCAACTTTTCTTTGCTCAAGTAGCGCCATGCATCAACCAATATCTTTTGTGTTTCATCAACCCCACCAACAGAGTCGTCACGGTCATAGATCATGTTCCTAACTAATTTTTTATAACGTACCGAGATGGTTCCAAGATCCTCAGTTGGGTCTGCCGATAAAACAGTATACCAATTACCTTCACCATTGATTTTCTTCTCATAAGCCATATGCACATCAAGAATTGTATTGAGACAGCGAAGACCACCAAGTTCTGTATCAAGACTGTGTGCCTTGACAGCAAATTCTTTGGCTCCAACAAGATCACCCGCATTATACTTCTCCACAGCAACTGCTTTCGCTCTTCGTGCTTCTTCTTGGATGCTCTCTTTCCTTGATGCGTCCATTTGCGTCATCTCTTCGCTAAAATAGCACACAATTTCTTTTAGTGACTCTTGGTTTTGATCCTGCAAAAGAAAAAGATTGATCAGAAAGTGGAAATAGGGAAACCTTTTGCACCAAGAATACCTTTCATCATTCAAATATATCTTTGAAGCATTTATACCAACTTTATCCGGTAAACACAGCTTAGATAAATAACATTCCAAATCTATGAAAACATAAGTGATGGAAAGAAATATTTGAATAGTTAGTTTTCAGGCCAAAGTTCGTTTAATATCAAGGTTGAGAATTGAGATTTTAAGATCCTAAGATAGTGTTCCTCAAGTATTGTTTCCCTTAGATCTTGAAATCTTAGATAAGGAATGCATCAAACTTGTTAAGAGAAATAAATACTCTTAAAACAATTAACTCATGTAAAACTGCAGTAATAATAGATGGTTTGCCCGTGAAGTTTTGTTACAAATTTTATGATCCAATCAGAATTTGCGAGCGAAATCAAGTTCATTGCATAATAAATTGAAATTAGAGTTTGCCGGTGAATTCCGTTGAAAAAAAGATTTGGTTTCAAAAAGATCTTTTGCTAAATTTTAGGATCACGATGCTTATTAAATGGAATCTAACAAACATCTACAAACACAAATAGTTCTAATCACAAGCTTATTATTCATTCATAAAATGCATAGTATGATGTCATTTCTTATGCCCCAAGCATAGAATAGAGACCAAAGAAAAAGTTCCCTAATATCTGATATATATCCCACCAAAATCCAGACAAGAATCCTCCAATCAAACTAATCAAACTAAATAACACGAGCTATATATCAAAGCAGATTTCTGTAATCATACCTCTGCGTTTAGAGTGAGGTAGAACAGCTTCAGACTTGTGGGTGATTATCGGAGAAAGAACAATTTTATCTTCTTCTTCTTCTTTAACATTGAAGTAAGAACTTCAAGAGATAAAATTTATAGGCTAACGATGAACATGTTGTATTGAGAATTAATACATGCATATAAATTTTTATGGTATATCTTTCAATAATTTCTGTACATGAAATATATTTCATTTATGGTATATATTTCATTAATTTTTATGGTATATATTCACAAATTTTTATGGTATATATTTCATGAACATGTTGTATTCACAAATTTTATTTATTTTATTTTTTTTGGTAAAAGAAATTTTATTCACAAATTTTATATTCTCTGTTATGTTTTTCCTTCAGTCAAAACACTTGTTGTCTAATATAAAATTATTTCCATAAAAGAATATTTTTTAATTACTGTTTTTACTTCTCTCTTTGTTTCAAGAAAAAAAATACTTTGAACAAAAACTCTTTTTTCTAATCTCTAAAAGGTAACCAAATTATCTCTACTCTTAACGAACCCTAGTGTAACAAATTCTGCATCTGTGGCAGGGTCTGTTTACTTCCGATCTAGAACTACTTTTCTTGGTTCGGATTCCGCCCAGTTGCGGCGAAGTTTGATCACCGGGTACTTCTCCGGTTTATCATTGCATGCGGTTGAGACAGCTCATGTTTGCTTCCAACCTAGAACCACCTCTGCTGGTTAATACTCGTCTTAACGTCACATTGTTTGGTGACTATCTTCTTACCAATTGATGATTGTGTGTTGAATGCGTTTTCAAGCAAGACAATGTTCATGTTAGTTTGTTTCGACGTTCTTCTTGGTACCCTATCAACCTTGTTCAAGCTTGTGTCTCTATGTTTTATTTCTGTTAGCTCTTGGGCTTTATGTTTTAAGCCTGCTATTCGGGTTTGTCCTAATATGCTCAATTCTGATGTATCTTTCTAGTTTGAATAAGAAAAGTTGGTGCACAAAAAAAGAGAGATGTTCACATGCATATAAAAATAACTAACTACTACCTAAACAAATTATGCATGCTAAATCTAAAAATATTGTAATAACGAATTGACGGGTTGCACATGAAAGTTGTGGCACATTCAAATCGTTATAGAGTATTTTGCTTTAAAATAGTTGCATAGTAAAATCAAATATAGTTTATGCGCAAAAATCCGTTGATAATTAAGAAGCTGGAAAAACAAATGAATTTCAAAAAGATCGTTTGTAAGATCCTAAGATCTCATTATACCTCTAAAATTTATTCTAACAAACACAAAGGAGTCATAACATAGAAATGCCAAAGATTGGTTAAATTTCCAAATTTGAAAATTTGTGAATTAGAACCAAATGTCAAATCGACAAAACTGTAATAAATGATGATATAATTAGGTCGATGGCTTGTTCGTTAAAAACGCGCCAAAATTCGTAAAAGACTTTTTAGTTGCATGTGATGTAAATATGATCACATTATAAAAAAAAAAGAAAAAAAAAATATTTTGATTCCATTATATGAACTAGGATTTGTAAACAAGTATATATTTAGATTTTCAAATCGCCTATCAATCTCTCTTGTGTTTTAAATATATTGTTATTTTCTTATTTTTCTTTACGATTTTAGTAATCTCTTCCATCTATCGATTCATCCAAATGACCAATGTATTGGCACTCTTGTTTTTTTTTTTTTTGCCTTTCAAAAATCGCCACTCTTGTTGGTCATTTATCCTCCTACATTTCATCTCTAACCCTTGCAGAATGGAGACTTTACACAGGCTCCAACGACAGAGTTTTCAGATTGTGGAATGCAAGCACGTTTGAAACACTATCAGAAGTATCAAGCAGTGGCGACATAATAAAAGGAGAAGGAGGAGGAGGAACAGAAGCAGTGAAATCTTGGGTAATCTAGGCTGAGAAGCTCTTCCCAGCGCACCAAGATCAAAAGATATGTGTGTGGAAGATCAATGACGTCGTCGTTGAAGAAAAAGCGGGTGGTATAAAGTACATGCATTTGGCTATGATGCCAAAGATTAGTGACCGTTTAGCAAAGTGTTTAATGCCTTAAAAACCAAGTCAAAGGCTTCATTGTTCACCATGTAGACGCGGTTTCAGGTTAAGCCTTATCAAGTGATGGAACACTCCTCTATTCTGTCTCACAGAACTGGATGTTCAAAATTGTTCAAAATATAGCGAACTACCCATTTTAAATGCCTATAGTCCATCACAAACACCCACGATGATGTAATCAATGCGGTTGAAGTATCCAATTGGTAAGCATACATGGGATCTTCTGACCAGAGAATCAAAGTATCGAGGAAAAAATTCAATGAGGACTTGTGACAAGCTACTTTCCCGTACTAGATCTAAGGTCACATATAACTTGTTCTTTGAAGTTGAACAAAATTCTCCTTAATATGTCCAAAATAAACTTATGTTTCAACAGATGGCATCATCGTAATATGAAAAGAATCAATACTAATTATAAAAAATATTCAAAGTGAACTCCAAGAGAAGTGATATAATATTCTTTTCAATCTCTTACAGATCAATGTTACATGGAAGGGTTTGGACATTATTTACAACGGTAATTTAGCAGGAGTACCTGCTTCACGTGGATATTTTTGTGGGGTGGAATGATCTTTACGACAAACAACCGTTGTCCGCTGTCCGTATGGGCTATGTGAATCCACTGCATCATATTGTGACACAACAAAATTAATGTATATTTGCAGATTTTGATTATTGAAAGCCATAAACGAGTAATAAATCCGTTTATCCATAGTTACCTAGCAGGTTTCCTGGTGGTACCAAAATTTTACCACACTTTTCTACCTTATTTCCACTAACTCAGCCCACAATTACATCTTTTCTATTTAGCTCCAACATTATGAATAAAATTTTGTGATATTTTGGCATATGAAAACCAAACATTTCCCAACTTAGCAAGAGATGTATCATCTTCAGTAGTATTGTTATAACGTTCGCTTTCAATAAAGTTCAAAAACATTTTTAGTCCTTGCTATGGTATAATGCGAGACGTGTAAGTGTCTTCTGATAAACTTCTGAACATATATACAGGCCCAAAGAAAACACACCTGGACTAATTTGTAGTATTGAACCACCCAACAAGCGAACAGCATTTTCTGCATTTTGAACTTCCTCCTGTTTTTGACAAATTCATGAAACATTAAGGTTTTAAAGAACGGAAGCCAGAATTCAAAAATTTGTATACAGTCATTACATGAAGTAGCAAGAAGCAAATCTCCCAATGGAAAAATTAATATTCACTAACATCATATATTAATCAAAAACAAAGTGTCAAATGAGAACTCGTACCTTTGGGTCATGACCCTTAGCAGCTACAAACAATCCACCAATCCGAACCAGAGGAAGACAATATTCAGCTGAAAATTCATAACAAACAACTCAGATCCACTTTGAACACTAACTAATAAGCAACTTTGTTTCTTGCACTACCCTACTTGAAACTTGTAAATAATACCTAAGACTCTCATCTCCGCGACAGCTCTTGCAATAGCCACATCAAACTTCTCTCTGTACATAACATCGTGCCCACAACTCTGTTCTATAACAAAAGTAGGACAATGTAATTTAGAATCACCTTACTGGCTATTAATGTCATTACAACATTACACAAACAGGATCACAGCTAAGGGGAGAGATATTTATAGCAATTCCAGAATTAGGAAAAGTTTTTCCAAATCACGAATCATAGTTTCCAACAGAAGCTTTATATAAATACCATCATCTAATATACTCTAATTATACAGTCTAATCCATAGATTTAATGGAAACCGATTCTAATCTCAGGAAACTCTCTAACTATTTCATGCATTTGGAGTATTAAGTTAAGTTCTTAGCTTTGAAACAAAAAAAAAAACAAAAAAAAATCAGTTATTTCAGAATGTAAGAAACTGCATCTAGTTACCCATAGATAGTAGACAAGTCAACTAAAAAGTGAACCTACTTATGCTTATAGCACAAACTCATCACAAAAATTAAAGAAAAAAAGGGGCTAAAACTGTACCTCTGCTCTGCCCCTAACGATTGTAACATTTGTAAGCCCGGTAACATTCACAACGTGCTCCAAGAAAACACATCGCTTATTTATAGACTCCAGTAGAGTAACTCTCCAATCTGAACAAAAGAACTTGGCATTTTTAATAATCTGGAATACCATAACAAGCAAATCTGACAAAATTTGCATAATCATATATGTAATTAAAGAGCACCTGGGCATGCAATGGCTAGAACCAACCCAGGAAGACCAGCCCCGCTTCCAACATCGATTAAATTGATGTGATCAAACAAATCACTGGAATGTAAGTTGTAACAAGTCTTTATAGGAGGCAATATCGCAAGAGAATCTTCGATATGCCTCTCCATTACTTCATCAGCTTCTTTAGTTGCTGTAAGGTTCATTTTCTGCACATAAATCACAAGGCCTACTCAAACTCACATAGAATTCCCAAGCAAAAACATACTTTAAACCCACTGGTAACATAGACATTCACCAGTGATTTCAATTGAGTAACATCAGTTTGAGTTTGAGGTAGGAATATATAACAAACCAAACACTCAGATGTTAAAGTGAAGTGCGCCAAAAAAGGGACAACAAGATTGAATTTTTTTCATTGTGCAGGTAAAAGCATTCGACTTATCATGCTTTGACCCAGTAAGGACTTATAACAAATACTTGGTGGGCAACAAGCTTAAACCAACCATTAAACCCAAAATTGGATTCTAAAGCTTTCAATTTGATTAGAAATTCACGAATCTTTTCAAACAAATAATGCCCACGAATAATTCCAAAGTTCCAACATGTTTATCTAGCAAAAGGGTCGAGAGATAGAGAGAGACCTGGTTCCATTGGAGAAGTGTATCAACGTAGAGATGGATTTGGTCCTGTTGGCTAGAACTGAGAGTTTTGAAACATGAAGCTGTTGTGCTTACGGTGGCATTAGAGAGGGCTTTGTAGTGAAATCTCCTCCGAAGAAATGTGTGCGATTTGGTGCATGGAAGGTGTTTGATTAAATGCCCCAGAGAGAGAATATGTGAGACGCAGTGCATTTTTTTGGTGTTTTCAACAAATGAACAAATTGATCTCATATTCTATTGATTCTTAAAGTTTTTTTTTCACATACAACCTTTTTTCTTCTTTGGTGACTGGGAACAAATCTACAATGTTGAATTTCATTTTCATTATTCAAACAAATATTTCAATAACATTAGTAAGCTAACCTTTACAAAATCATTACCAAATATAAAACTCTTAACAGTTTCAAAATTTGCTGAAATTATTCATGTGTATAATGTATCATCAGGATGATTTGGCTAATGTAATGGGGCTGTGTATCATATATATACAAATTCTCACACTCACATAAAGAAAATTTGTAACTCCAAACTGGTTTTGGTATTTTGTAACAATTCAAAGAGTATAAAGAAAATTCATATCTTGCAGTTCTTGCTTTCACCACATGTCTCTACCTGCAAACACAATCATATCATTGATTGGTTTTACCGAGCAAAGGTTACTACGACAGAAAATCGATAACCTTTGTTCCCTACCTTATCTTTCTTTCTTGCTTCAAGAATAGCTTCTATAGATGGCCTCCCTAATCAACAAAGAGATCTAGTTTTTGAGACGCACAAATAATCAAGTAAGCTTGTACAACATTTTTCAGGTCATTTTATATACCTGTGACTTGAAGTCGGTATTTAGCCCATACATCATACACAACATCTGCTAACTTCCCTATCTGCAAGTAATCGCGTGTTATCCATGAATACGGAACTTAACACAATGGAAGAGATCACTAGGAGATAAAGAGAGAAAAGCTTACTGGTTCAAATTTGGTGATAGTGTAAACCCATCCAAGCCCAACTTCTTCATACAATCTCCTAAATGCCTGAAAACGTTACACCAAAATGATAAATATGAAATGGTTAGTGTAAAACAATGATGCTAATAAGCTTACCTCCACACCCTTAACAACGTTACCATCAGACTGAATGGCATGAATCTGCCCCATCACCTAATAAAGATCTCGATCAAATCCGAAAGTTCGAACATCAAACAGAAGATGAAACAAAATTGAACCAAATTAAAAGACAGTAAATTTACTGTTTTGTAATCAAGCCCTTGATTATCTTCCGGGGAATAATCATTTGAACTTATGTCGACAAACTTTATAGTTCCATGTTTTTCATTCCTTTCCATAAGCATATTAACCTTCATTCACCAATAAAAAGACAAAAATTCAGTATCAAAAACACTTTATGAACAAACATAAACAAGAAACAGAGGTCTAACTTAGACCTCACGCATACAGAGAGGACAATCTCCATCATAAAGCATTTTGATTTTCCAGTTTTGTGGCTTTGGTTCCTCTCTGTTCTTTAATGGTGTAATGACAGGATCAGTACTTGTTCCTTGTATCGCCCTAACTTGATATTTAAACCCTACAAGGAAAAATCATATACACCACAATTGACTTTAAACCCTAAATTGATATGAACTTTTGACACAACTCTTATGTTTCATGTATCTATCTTAGAACAGAATTGTAATGAAATTGTACCTGTTGGGATGATTCTATGATTGAAATTGGGATTGAAATGGCGAGATAATGATCGAAGAGAAGGGTTTCTTCGGTGCTTCCATATTGTGGATGCAGCAGCAGCAACAGCTCCTCTCGTTGCCATTTTTCTTTTTTTTTTGTTCTTGTCCAAAATTTTAAAAGCCCCTTTGATGGAATTTTGATTTTTGGTGTTTTTTCTCTATGTAGCTTTGGTTATGTCAATTTGTCAATGTGTGGTGTTTTAAATCAGAGGCGTTAAATTTTATGGTGCAGAGCCGTGCACGTGGCATTACTGTCTCCTTCAATGTTTTGTATTGTATGCCAGTGTTGGAGTACCGTGGAGAATGGGAACATCGAGCGTATCCCGTGTGTGGTTAGGTTAGGTCGGTCGGTTATGAGCAATATCAGAGACCAACTCAGTATATGTTTTACAGTTTTAGCTATTAGAGGGGTTTTAAAATTATAGTTGAGATTTTTTGTATGGTTAAAATTCATATTTTGTATTATTTATTTATTAGTTTAATGTATTCTATTGATTTATACATATTAAATATTCTATTAATGTTTTAATAATTCCAAAATTAATACGTTTTTGCTTTTCGAAATAGTGTCCAAAGTTTACAAGCAAGATTTTGATGGAGTCAGTAAGAAATAAAAGAGACTATAACATTGGTTACCAATTTTTAGTCATCACAATTTTGCAACGGACATAAGACTGCAATGATATGATATGTCTATCTTCAAAATCTGTTGTATATAAGCGAGGGATTAGCGACAAAAATTTTCCGCCGTTCAAATCCTCGTTAATTGTACATACTTTTTTCGTTTCTCTTTTAATTTTTAGATGTTTTAATAATACTCCTTTGGAGTACATTGGATCAATTATCTAATACATGATCAGCTTCAAGCACGCTCGATGCTTTCGGTTACGTTTGTAACGCTAACTTTTGATAATTTTTGTATTATTCTACTAGAAGAAGTAATGAGTCTTCTTCAGTCAAAAAAAACTGAATGATTGCTTTCGAATTTTTTCACTTTAATATCACATACTCCAAAGGACCAGCTTTTGTCATTAGCCACTCACATGCCTTCATATTTTCCAAACTATATCCTTAAATTCTGAAGCTTCTCTTTAATATTCCCCAAAGTTTTAGAATTTGCTCAGCTTGATCCTCCTTCCGATATGCTTTGTAATGATGGCTGCCATGATCTTGAGATTCTTGACCTTTCTTTCTCCTGTTTCTTCATTTGCAGCTATAGACGTTTTTCATCCAAGTTAAAACCAATTATCACTATAATTAAACATGGTAATCTTTGTAATCACATATTACCTGATCTTCATTGTCAAGCTTAGTAGAGTTTATTGCTTTCACCATCTCTAGCTTATCATCCGAGCCTTTACTTTCTTTCTTCAACTTCGAACATTTTTTGGCCATTAAACCCTTCATAACCTCTGAATTTCACCCCAAATAGTATCAAAATTTGTAGATTAGACCCCAAAAACGTATATAAATATAACTTTTAAGAGAGTGTTTATTTTAACATAAGTATAAGTACGGTTAAGTAAGTTTTCTAAAGCGCCTACAAATAGTTTGAGAAAATCAAATGCTAACTATGCGGAAATAGCTCATTCATTTCCTAGGGTTGCAACTTACGAGATATATGTAACATATTTATCAAACGGACTAATAAATATATAGTTCAAATTCAATTACGAGATATGTAATCGAGATGCAAGAATATAGAGTTGGAGTAGAATTATTGTTAGTTGAAATGTTGGAGTAGATTTAGGCATGTTACTCTAATATATATACCTTTGGTGGTAATGAGTCTATAGACGTGGCCGAGAACAAGCGTATCCGTGGGACGAAGGAGCTTGATCCTCGTGAGCCTAAGAGGCCCTCCATGACCGGAAGATGCTGACGAGAGAGCGGTGGTAGAGATGAGGAGAGAAACACAGTGGCCAGGATTCATCTTCATCACATAACTTGCAGAAACTGGACAACTTAACTTTTCTTCTTTCCCATTTGGGTGTTGTATCACCACTCTCGCTGTATCCACTGCTTGACAGTTTCCCATCTTTTTTCTTGTAATGTATAACTTGTAGAGAAATCAATAATGGGTTCTTATTGTGAAGTGGAGATTTGGAAGTATTGGATAGAAGAGAAGTTGTAACCGAAGCAGAACACGAGAAGAGCGTGAAACGAAGGAACAGTTTTAAATGTGTTTGACTCGACCAACGAGAGAGAATGAGTGCGGTCTTTGTCTTTGACGGTGGAGTCAAAATAATTACTGTCACCGCAGGCCAAATGAGTATTCCGGTTTACGACAATCACTCCCAATATTCTTTTCAATGATTTATGCAAATTTACGTGTATGACCCCCTATATATCTCTTTTTCTGTAGCAATCAAATTGATTGTACTCGTAATGTTGTTAATTATAACCAAAACAAAGTGTCTATATATTAGTTAGTTAATTACTAGGTGCTAACGAAATTGCAAAAATAAAAGTGCAGTATGTTCATTATTTGATTTATAGTTTTTTTATCCTGTATTCTCAAAAAGAAAAAGGAAACTTACGTTTTATATATTTTAGATAACTAATGCGAGGAAATCATGAAATTGGGTCTGATGTAACTCGATTATTTTTATTTTTATTTTCTTGACAACAAATATTACTGAAACATTTATGTTAGTGAAACATATAGTTTCGATAATAAAGAAACATTACTAAAAAATGTCAGATTTACGGGATATAAGCAAATATTATACTCGTACTTTTACTAAAGATTTTCATTCATATTTTATAACGTATTCATCACATATATATATCGTTCATTCTCAAACAATATATATTCAAACAATTTTTTGCGTATTTTTACAACTTTATATGCAATGTCATCTTATAAGTTTGATCATTGTTATGCTAACAAAGAAAAGAGAATAACGGCACGTCAAGCAGAATATGGGACCCAACCGTTCTCCACAGTCCGCGACACATGCTCGATGCTTTGTCTTATGTACCTTACTTTTCCATTTTCTATGAACGAGTGTGTTGTTCTACTTTCTTTTCGTTTTTGATCTTTTCCCCCGAAAGGGAAAGTGTTTCAAGATGGCTTCGTTTATCACTCTTCTTTTCCTTCACGTGTTTTGCTATATGAATCAAACTCCTTGCAAGATTACAAAAATGTACGTCTCTTCCCGTTGTACGTACACGATATAGTAACATAAAAACTTACAAGTTTAAGTTACAAAAATGTACGTCTTTAGTCTAAGTTAAGTCAGTCAATGTTGATATGTGTCAGCCACAACATATTGTATCACGTTACTAGCTATGTTACTTTAACCCAAAATAAAAACAAACTTCTTTTTTCAAGCTAATTTTTACATTAGTAAGCTTTTGAAAACTTTAACATTCTTCAAAAACTTTTGTGTTTACCTTATACTGTTCTTCTTCTTCACATGAAGACTTATCTTTTCATATCAAACAATCTAACCTCTGTGTCGTGAAATCTAAGCTCCAACCCCAACATCTAGGGGCGGCTCTTGACATGTGCAAGTGGAACAATGTGCAGGATCTAAATTTTTTGGGATAAATTTAAGGGACCAAATTTACCTTTTTAGTGTAAAGAAAAAAACAATTTCAAAGATTTTTTCAATATAAAAAGGGTCCAAATTTTTTTTAGTATGAAAGGACTAATTTTAAAGATTTTCTTAACATAAAAGAGAGTCTAAATTTTTTGTTTTTAGTATAAAAACCCCAATTTTTAAGATTTGTTCTGAATTCATTGAGCCGGTCCTGCCAACATCCTAAACCCTTATTATCGTATTAAGACTCGTTGAGATTCATAAACCTTTAATCTTAAAATCTAAACATTAATTAGCCCAACGTTATTATCCTTCTCGAAGCATATATATCACCACTGAACACCCAACCTCTCTCATGAAATCAAAGAGTGATCCATACGATCAATCGGTGGTTATAGTACATGGGAAAGATATTACAATCATAATGAATAAATTCTTCTAAGTTACGATGAACAAGAAGTGGCCACTCAACTAAACTGATTTGAAGGATGCATTTTTCATGGGGAACTTGATACAAAGGTTTGCATATACAAAAAGCTCATGGTCATGTGCTCATAGATTACATCAAAATGGCAAAGATCTTACTAATCTTGTTCGGTTAAAAAGAAGACAATTTACAGACTCAAACAATCTCCATGACTGTCAAACAAGCTAAGTTCCGCCATCAGATCCCAAGGATTCAAGACAGAATTGTTTTCTTTATTTACCTCAACGACATCGTTATTTCAGATAACGTCAAACAAAATCTTAAGAATTCGTTTAAAGAAGATGGAGCAAAAATATCACTCGAATAAGAAAAGTAAAGTCAGTGAAAGGAACCACAAATAGAAGGAAACCAATGAGCCAATGACCCAATTAATAGCTTACACCATCATAAATATTTATTATGATTGACTTTGTATTCGACGTGGAAATGTACTGTTTTAATGGATTTTTGTAAAATTTTAATTGACATAAAAAGATAAATCTTATTTTTTCTTGCCTCCATGATTTCTATTTTATGTTTCTTCGGCTAGTAAAAGTATTGATTTAAAATTAAAGAGTGCATAAGTTGAGTTACGTCGTCTCGTAGACCTAACGTTTTCTCTTTGACATGTATGAATCATGAATATAATTTCAAAAGGTCGGAAAAATGAATGATGGTCCAAGACAAGAATCATGGAAAGATTTTGTCAAGATAGCTCAAAATGTACCATGTACGTGACATCGAGCTAACCCATTGCCGACTCTTTTGCTGCATCTTGCCTAATTTTTGTCACTGGCCTAACTCTGCTTGTTTTCAAGGTTATTTTTTTACAAAAAAATCGAACATATACGATTCGGAGCACAATGGAGAAGTGTTTCGATACTAAACTTTTAGAGGTAATATTTGGAGTATTGTTTCATTTAACCAATATAATTCGTTAGACGTAACTGAGATACGAAACTAAAACGTGTGGGAAGTGAATTTTGGATGATAAAAAAGATTCTACAACAAAAAAAGGGAGAGAGATTAGTTAAGGAAAACAAAGAGTACAATATATTGTTTAGCACTTAAGAAGGTATACAGACAAGAAAATCATTTTCATTTAGCTATGTATTTAATTGTATTTGTAGAGCTTTAATAAAAGTGAAACTATGTATTAGGTAGAGAAGGTGCAGGAAAATTAGAGGAACTTGGACCAGAACTTGAAGGAGGCAGAGGTTGTTCCATTGGTGAATGTTCAAATATGTTACTACTCTCTTCTTGTCCTCGCTCGAGAAATGACCGTTGGCCTGAACTTTGCAACAACTTTGTATAACTCCAATAATTTATCAGATCCTCTTCTGCTTTATTCGCCACCGTGTCAGCTGGTGAACGAAGAAGAGGAGGGGGAGGAGGAAGAATCCTTACATCCTCTGGGAAATTTAGCTTTGCTTTATTTCCACGGAACCGGAGTGCAGCCTCGTCGTAGGCTCTAGCCGCGGCCTCCGCTGTATCAAACGTCCCGAGCCAAACCCTAGCGGCTCTATGTGGATCACGTATCTCAGCTGCCCATTTGCCCCATGGTCTCTGCCTTACTCCTCTGTACCTCCTTTTTTTCTCCCTTGCTTCCTCTGGAAATGCCTTGCTCATGGATTCTTCTGTACAAAATAGCGATTCTTTTTATGATTTGACGTGTAATTTTTTTGTTTTAATCAGACAGAAACAATTAACCAAATTTTATTTCTTGTCTTTGAGATGTTAGAGTCCATGTTTAAGCAAATAAATTCGAGAACAAGAACACATATCAAAAATAAAAGCTATAGAGACGGTTCACGAAATGTAACATCTAGACTCACCGATCGGATTATGTGAAGAGTCTACACGAGCAAATGATGAGGGAATAGGAGCAGAATCGATTCCAAGCCATCCTCTTTTATGTCCAGCCGAAGAGGAAGAAGAGTGAGCACCTTCAGCCTCAGTCTGAGAGTGAGCACCTTCAGCCTCAGTCTGAGAGCGAGCAGAAACCACCTGTGTCAAGGCCGAGACCATGGCAGACATCTCCGTGCCAAACCTATTGAACCTATCAACCACAGGGTCGTCTTCAAAAATGTAGATGTCATCAATCACTGATTTGATACCCTCAGGCTCATTGGCCCTGGACTCTTCTTGTTCTCCTTGGTTTGCCACCTTGAGCAGCGATGAATAACACCAATAAACAAGTACTTTTCGGAATGTGGTCTCTCTTTAGAGGCTTGACTAGTTTATATATGGAAATAAAGTTGTCACACAAACCAAAAGCTATGTCCGAATATATACATCTAAATTAATTTTAACCACAGGAGATCTTTCCTAGATAGTTCATTTGGGCCCAAATAAACTCACGGTCGAAAATATTTGAGCCTCATTAAAACATCCAAAAGCCTAAGGCCCCAAAAGTTTTTAAGCCGAACCATTTTCGAAAGTACAAACAATCATGGCCTAGTATGTAACTCTTAAAATTAAGATTGTTTTATAAATGGTACTCTTTAAATCATATATTAAGATAAGCACGATGATATATGTTATCACTTTCGTTTTCACCCGCCAAGAACTTGTGTGGATGCAAGAGCAAGAGGAATGAGCTTCTCCATTTGCATTGTCATCTCTATGAGAGTCTTCGAAGCCACATCTGTGTTTTTTCCGACCAAATTCTTCACTTGGGTTGTATGGTCGGTACAAGTCATAACATCATAGGTTGCGATATGTGGATCGCGCTTGAGTTCTTCAAAAGCGCTCATGAGAGAATCTCCAATACTTACAAAGGCCTCTTGGCACGTCTGGAACTGTGTCTTCAAGCTCGGCTCCTTTTTCGCTGCTCCATTTGCAAAACTCGCAGACTTCTTGGCTTGGGGTAGGACAATGCCGCGGATCACGGCTGACGCAAGTGGGAGCTATATTTGTCATATTATTTATAAAAAGAAATTGTTTTAAGAATGAGTCATAAATAAAAACATATATATGATTTTTTTTATGTTTTGAAAAGTGGTTCTAATTTCTTTCAAACCATACATTCAATTTTTTTTTTTTTTTTCAAATTTTATTAGACTGATAATCCATGATTAAACAAAAAAAATAAAATAAGAAAACGTAGATGATAATGAAACATATTTTCGAAAATTCAATTGACACGTAAACGTTGGATAAAAGTATAAAATTAAAATATATGCAAATATCAAAAACTAGTTTGATTGGAGATATGGGTTCAGATATTACCAAGCCAGTGGCAGAAGCCGCAGGAGGATAGGCACTCAATGTTTGCAAACAGAAGGGTTTATTGTCGACAAATGACATCTGGCATAATTTATTAATGTATTTTGTGGAGGTTAAGGTTAAGGCCGAAACAGGGGATAAGAGAACTTGCAATAGAAGTGCCACTGAAACGATCAAGAAACAATGAGAAGAAGAAGTCATTTCTTCGTGGGAGAACGTTTTGTTTCTCTCAACCTATAAGTTAAATTAGGATTCAACTTTTGGATTTGCTTTTTGATGTTTGTGGTTATTGTTTATACCAGTCATATTTATGTGCAAGGGAACTTTTCTTGGAAGTCATGAAATTTATCACCATCTTTAGTAAAAAACAAAAACAAATCTGACTGGTATTAATTATATTCTTTCATTTTCATTATGTGCTGAAATCTAGGAAATCTGACTGGTTTGTTGAGATTATTCTTTCCTTATTTTTCATCTTAGTACAGTCTATACAATTTGTTGACTAGTTTTTTATTTTATTTTGGTCAAGTTTTTTTTTACTTTTTGGTAACTCTTTAGATTTTTATTAACGAAAAGTTTATAAGACTACTGTGATATATGCTCAAGGGCGTTAGCTCCAAGAAGCAAAATGCTCAATTACCGGCGGCACCACGGAAAAGGATTATACCAAAGGGAGGAGAACAAGTGAGTGATAGGATTAACCCGACGCACCATGGCACGGTGAAGGGCTTAACGGTGGAGTCAAGCCACCGAAACCAAAGGTTGACAAATGAAAGTAATAAGTTGGGATTGTTTTACATTTCGAATTCGGGTTCAAATTGATTATTATACAAATAGATATATAATGCATATGCCTTAGTCGTATATGTCAAATATCAAAAGACTTAACATACATAAGCAACTGTTTTTGACATTCTGCTTCTTGAAGCTTAATGAGCAACTTTGTTTTCACCGTTGTCCTTCTGCTCAACCAAATTCACATAGTTCTCATGAATTTGAGCCATATTTGCTTTTCGGTTTGTTGACTAAACCTGCACTTTGGTAATTAATTCTTGAAGGCTCATAGATTTTCGCTTGTGATTGAGCTAACTCTTAAAATCATTAATTTCGCTTAATGAAAAAAACCACCTAATACATATCAACCTTTGTCTTGTACTTCTTTTACAACAAAACTTAGAGTACCTTGAAAATATATTGATTTTTATTGCAGAGGATTAAATCATTACAATCTTTGAGGAAATGCAAACTACAAATTAAAAACCTAAGCCAGCTTTTGACAACGCCACGATTCATATTCACCCGCCAAGAGCTACGGTGGCTCCAAGGGCAACATCGATAATGTTCTCCATTTGCAATGTCATATCCATGAACGTTTTAGAGGTGTTGTCTCTGTTTCCTCCGACCACATCCTTCAGGTACATAGTGATATCCGTACAACGAAAAATGTCATAGTTTGCACTCATTGGAGATTCCTTGAGCTCCCCCCTTGCCATTCTTAGATACAACTGAATACCGTCATATTCATGCTGGAATGACTTGAACTGCACCTTCAACGTTGGCTCTTTCTTAGCCGCTTCGGCGGCAAAAGCCCCCGTGTTGTTGGCGTAGGATATGCCGAGGTTGATCACGATGTTAGCCAGGGAAAACTATAGATTAGAAAATACAGTTATTGATGGTTTACTAAACAAAATCATACAAATTTGATGTTAATGAACTGAAAATAAATTATAAAGATAACTACAATTGCAAAATAAAAAGTTTATGTTACATCTTGCAAAACTTTTGCCTACAAGTGTCCAAGTGCTTGCAGAAAAATGATCAACTTTGCAAAGGTGAATTAACAATCTAAACAATATTTTTTTAATTCCAAAAGAGCGAAAGAATAATTGTGTAATGATAAATCAAATCATAAGTTTAAGAACTCAACTGAAACTTTTGCATGTAAACTTTTGGTGTGATATCAAAGAAAGAAGAGAAAACGTAATACAGTACCTTTTTTTCTTAAGGTTAAAACAGAAACATGAGAAATTTAATAGATGTGTCTTAAAGATTAGTACCAAATCGGTGGCAGTAACCGCGGGAGGATAGGCTCTCAACATGTGCATGCAGAAGGTACCGTTTTCCACATGTTGGCATAGCGCATCAATATATTTTGTGGAGGTTAAGCCCGAAGAAGAGATAAAGAGAATTTCGGATAGAACTGCCATGGAAACGAAAAAGAAGCCATTTCCTCACAGGAGAATCTTTTTGATTTTTTTGAATGGACTCGTTACCGTTGTTATTTGTAGTCATATATTATTTATGTATCTTGAAGGCGCCATATAGGAGGGGCACTACGCTTTAGAAAAAATAGTAGAATTAGATTAGGTGGGTCTCAATCTTTTAGATTTCCGTTTATACTTTTCTATCCTATCGAACTTTAAGATGAGAGCCAAAGGTATCTCGTTCAACAAAATATATTTTCATATTATTCTTGATCAAGTTACTAAAATTTGATTATGATAGAAATATATCAGTATTCTTTAAATGCTATAAAAGTGAATTTATATATACTTCATAAAGTTTCTTAGGTTGGAGAAAAAATAATTATAGACAAAAATCTTTAGATGACAATAATTAATTTCGCAAAATCTAGCAGCTGCTAAATAGTATAATCAAAATACATTAAAAATTTTAAATAGAAAAACATACCTTCCAAAAGTTTAGCATTAACAATATGTTATTGGATCGTAATGTATATCATTCCCTCTTTTATCTGCTTTCTACTTGCCACTTTCTATTTATTTTCTAATTTCCAGTACTATATATTATTTCAAAGCCAAAATATTTAAAACTTCAAGGAAATATCAAATAAATATTATTTATGATATAAGAAGTAATATGATTTACCCTTAGGATAATTAGTAAAAACCTTTTAAAAAAAATCAAATAAAAATGTAAATAGAATGAAATGAGAAAAAAAAATTGTAAATCTATTTTGTTATCCCTTTTCTTCCGATATCCATTTTTCGTTCTTTTCAATGATTTGCGAAACATGAATTTAGCCAATGCTTATAACTGTTCTCGTGGTGGATAAATAACGGCCTGCCACACTAATGGGTGATCCTTACATTTGCCTTTACTACTTCAAAGCTGGAGAAGGAAGGAAAGATAGTCATTAGTCAGGTCTGGGCCAGATCTTTTGCCACACCTGGCTCCCAAAAATCTATCGGTGAATCATTAAAAGCCATATCAATCCGTATAAAAGGAAAAGCCTTTTGGTATGTGATTGCACGAACGAACTAATTAACCAGTTAGTTCCTTCTAGAGACTAGGCTTTTGTTTATCCATCAACTATAAAAATATGTTGGAAAAATAATAACTGATATTTATTATCCAATATTGAACACAGTTAAAAAAATTATATCACCTTGTTAAATTAGTATTTCCAAAGACTTTTTTTTTTGTTAAAGGGTTTGTATTTCCAAAGACTTCGATAATTAAGTTAGTTAATGGATAAAAAAATTTTATATGTTTATAGATAATTTTTTGTTACTTTTATTTCTTGACCTCTAAAAGTAAGTTACTTTGATTACAAAGAATAAGATTACATTATCTGTTTATTTACTTTTTCCTTCTTCTTTTTTTGGATTTTGTTATTATTTTTTTAAAAAGAGAAAGATCAATATCATTCTTTTCTTTTTCATTGAATTTTATGAATGTTTATGAATTTTGGAAAAAAAATGTTTATAAGAAAAGAATGTTTATGAATTTTGGAAAAAATATATAGATGAATACTAGAGATTCATGAATTTTTAATTATTTTATAATTATCAGAAGGTTTATTAACAGATCCTAGAATGTCATATGGTATATCCTTCAGAAAGTCTTATGTTTTAATATCAATAGTTGAGGTGGCTCCAATGGCGAGAAAGATAAAATTCTCCAACATCAATGTCATCGTTATGATAGTTTTCGAAGCCTTGTCTGTATTTTTCCCGACCAAATTCTTCATCGTCGCTATGTTGTCGAGACAATCCGTGACGTCAAAGTACGCAGTGTCATCATAGAGTTCCTCCGAAGCGTTCTTGAGACCCCTGCTAATGAGCGCAAGTTCAAGTTGACATGCATCAAACTTCTCCTTCAACTGCGGATTTTCCTTTGCCGCTTCTCCGGCGAAACCCGCAGCGTTATTGGCATAAGACACTCCTAGGTGAAGCGTGGCCACAGCCGCTTCGAACTATAGATTAAAATAATAATAAATTATGTATCAATGATTTAGTTTGAGACATGAACATATATACTTGCAATTACGAAATTATGATTTTATTTTATAACCACATTTCAATTCTAAACCTGTAGGATTTTCATTACACTTTATAAGAAAACCATGTATATATATTTAAAATTTAAACCATAACTTCAAAAGTTAAATTGATAATTTAAGGAAAAAACGTAGAACAAACTTTTTAAGAAAAAAAATAAATAATTGATCGAGCAACCAAAACATTTGGAAAGTAACAAGTGATGTATTTCTATCTATTACTTTTGGTGTATATATATTAGTACCGTGCTGGTGGCAGAAGTCGCGGGAGGGTAAGCATTCAAGGTTTTGGTGCAGAAGGCTTTGTCGGAAACAAGATGGCATATGGCGTCGATATACTTTGTGGCCGAAGCAGGGACTAAGAGACATGGTAACAGAACCGCCAGATACACGACACCAAAGCCGTAGGATGAAGAAGCCATGCCTCGTTAGAATTCAGATTTTGGTATTGTACATTGTTCATCAATTGTGGTCATTGGTATATATAATACTATCTCTTTATGATTTCAAATTTTCTGTAGAAGGATATAGAAGATCCAGAAGTTAATATGAAGATATAGTATATTTATTATATTGATATGTAAAGATTTAGTTCTATCTTAGTTTAGGAAACCATTTTACTATATAAACATATGTAAGTATGTAACCCAAAGCTTACTATTATGATAGTAAATATAACTTCTTCCAATTCCTAAACTCTCATCACATTATCATTTTTACTCTCTATATAGATTATTAATACTTTGGATGCATATTAAATACTACCTCTTACTCACATAGTCACATGCTTCAAAATTGGCAACGATTCCATTTACTCTTTTTTTTTTATAATTCTATATTTTCATGAAGTTAAAAAAGTACATATGGATAATCTGTGACCAGTTCTTATTATTAGGCTATAATTGGTAACCAATATTCTAATATATAATTAATTCTTTCCAAACATTTATAATATTATTATTGTTGGACTTTGTTTGTTTTACCAAAATCATAAAATGTTATAAAAAAACGTGAAGTCATATTTATATCAAATAAAGTACACATTGATTGTCATTCTATTTACAATGTTATTTGTGTAATTTATGTTTCAGTAAGATTAAGTCGTGTGTACACAAACTAATTTATGTGTAATTTCTATAAAAATAAGCAAAATATGGTAGTTTGGAATCTCTCCGACGCTCCAATATGGTTTAAAACCAAAAAGAATTGAAAAAACCTTAGGAAATATTCACTGGTAACACCTAGCAAAAGAATTATATATGGTCTTCGCTCTTCAGTAGTGTCCCACATTTTAGTGATCATGATAGTGAAAAAATAGTAAGAATACGGTGTTTTTCTTTTCCATAAGTATAATGACAAAAAAGATGGTCAAAAATGAGTGAGACGAGGTTCTCGAGGCCCAGAGAAAGCTTTAACTCTAAAGAGCGCATCAAGAGGAAGACTGATGCATGAATTTTTAGAAAAAACGTGTGAATAAGTCCCCATGAAGGGTTAGTTTTATACAGTGACTAACTGCCTTGAATTCTAAAGTTAAGTTTAATTTATAAAATTGTAAGAATTCTTATGTCAATAATCAAACTACTGTATATCTTAATAGAACTATAATTAATGATAACCAAACTTTTTGAGTAAGAAAAGATTTTTTTGTCCACATTAATTAAAAAATAACTCCATGATTGGTTACTAATAATAAAAAAAATCAATGAAATTTAAAAGTTATGAAATCAGTAACAGTAGATTTTACTAAAAAATCTTAGAATTCATAAAGTAATGTAAATCTGGAATCCCAAAACAAAAAAAAAAATCATTCTAAATCTTTCTACCAGTAAGCTCCTCTTGGATATGTACACGTACAATTTGGAAATCATCAATGATTTTAAGATTAAATATATGAATTTCGAAGTAAGATGATTTATCCTCGGATTTAATAAGTTTTTGTATTTTTAAGTTCACATTCTTTTGAAATACATGTAAATCAAAACCTTAATGATAAATCACTACATGAATAACATTTTCTTAATTGAAAATCAGATTTCAACTAGTAATTAAAAACCATTAAACGAATCACATAATTTCGAGAATAATTAAAATCAATGATCCCAATAACATATAATGGTCCTTAGATTTTTCCAAATCATCTTAAAATTCACTAAGCAAGTTTTCATCACATACAGATGTTCCATCGAAAGAAAAAATGTATGGATCTTGAAAACAAAACATTGCATCATAAAGAAGTAAAATAACCACAATCTTTTTATTGGGTAAAAACCGTAAAATAAATAACCACAACCTTTAACCAGGGTAAAACGAAAGATGGTATGTACATGTTCTTAATTATCGTTGTCTTTATCCGCCAACAGCGACAGTGGCTCCAACGGCGATTGTAAGAAGTTTCTCCATCATCAATGTCATCGTCATAACAGTCTTTGACGAATTGTCTGTATTTTTCTCTACCAAATTCTTCACCGTCGCTATGCTGTCACTACAAACCATGACATCATAGTTGGCAGTGTCTGGCGATATCTTGAGTTCCGAAGCAGCACTCTTGAGAGACTTGCTAATGGTCACAAAGGCATCTTGACTCGCTGCAAATTGCGTCTTCAAGGTTGGATTCTCCTTTGCCGCATTTCCGGTGAAACCCGCAGACTTATCGGCATAAGAAATGGCTAGGTTGAGCGTGGCCGTAGCTGCTTGAAACTACAAATTGAAAGAAAGAAGAAAAAGGAATCATCTGTCTATGACTCTATGATTGAGAAAGAGACATGAGTACTTGATATTACAAAATTGTGATTTTGGAATCCTAAATGCATTTTCAATCCTGATCTTTAGGTTTTTCAAAACACCTTTATGATAACACCATATGTTTGATTCAACTTAAAACCATAACTCCAAACTGTTGATTATAATTTAAGGAGGAAAAAACAAATAATCTAAGAAATAAGAAAAAAAAACCTTAAAACAATTTTTTTTTAATTTTTACATTCTTTCAAAAAAATAAAAAGATTTCGTTTAAGAAAAAATGTAACTGATCACGAAACTATAACCTTTTTTTTGTTTTCTATAACCTTTGGAAAGTAACAAATGATATATTTTTTATTTTTCCCAACCACAAGTGTTATATCTATTGGTTTTGGAAGATATATATTAGTACCTGGCTGGTGGCAGAGCCCGCGGCAGGGTATGCGTTCAAAGTTTTGGCGCAGAAGGCTTTGTCGGTAACACTTTGACATATGGCGTCAATGTAAGTTGTGGCCGAAGCAAAGATTATGAGAAATGGTAACAGAACTGCAAGAGAAACTAGGAAAAAATAGTTGGAGGGAGAAGCCATCGTTAGAATTCAGATTTTGGTATTGTATTGTTCATCAATTGTGGTTAGGTTTATATAATACTTGCAAGTATGTTAGATACTACCCCCATGCCCATTTGTTTCAAAATTAGCGAATCTTTAAGTTTTACTTTCCATTTACTCTCTCTTTAGAATTTCAGATTTTCATTCTCTGTATAGAAACTAAAAAGTAAAGATGGATCAAAATATGTGGTCAATCTTCTTATTGTTAGCTTTTTTTTGGAGAATTTGGTGAATGAACCATAACAGACCTAATTTTAGAGCAATGGCACTAATATTAGATCAATGGCGTATTTAAGGCTTATATAAAAATAAAATAAATAAACATATGTAAGGTGGAAATGAATGATTATTATAACTTTTTCTTCCAAGAAACATGGACAAACACAACACATGACATGGAAGATATGGTGGATTTATTCTTCTATTAAAATATGAAAAAGTTGTTTTCTACTTTTATAGAAAGAAAAAATTGTGTAAGTTTTGACAAAACTTTGGCCAAAACTCATTAATGACTCAAATGAGATTTTTTTCTTTCTTACCCCCATATAGTTTTCATGACTTCATCATATCCTCTCTTCTCCGGCCAGATTTTATTTCTTTTTCTATTTTTGTTTATTTTCTTTCAATAATCATAAATCTTAGGGGCGTTATTGGTTTTTAGTTTACAAGAATTTTTGATAACTATAAGAAAGTCATAAAAATATAAATAAATAAAAGATTCAAAACTGTTTTTATAGAGTTCTTTTTAATCTTGTTGATTAGTTATTTTGTAACCTTGTAAAAAAATTCAAACAATCTGTATATTTGATGATACTTTTATGACTTGATTTTGTGAAGAAACGTATAAAAAGTCTTAAACCAATAAAATAAATATATAATTCAATAATAATCATAGATTCTTTTGTATTAATTGAATAACCCAAAATTTTTATTAACTTTATAAATGTATGAATCAAATAATTCCAGATTTATTCGTTGTACCACCACCATTCCTACTTTTCCAACATGAAACTGAAGCTTTACTTAGTTTTATGATAAGTAATGTTAATTAGAGGTCCTTTTGGCGAGATGTCCAGTTAAGATTTATGGAATTTCTGGACGGATAATTTTTGTTTCTAGAAGGAAAATGGTAACTAATTTTTTCGTAGACAAATTAATGTAGGTATACAAATTATTAAGGATAATAGTATTTTCTACTTTTGGTGGACAATATTTAATATCTTATAAGATTAATGACTCAAATTTTATTTCAAAGTATGTTCTTTCGAACTGGAGATGATTTGCGTATGATATATGTCTTTAAAATCTCTTAATTTCAACTGGATATAAAATTGAATATTTTTGTCTTCCAAATATTTTTTAAACTTAAATTACTGTATTTAGCAAACGTTTTTTTTTGGTTAAATTAGGCACTTTCCATTAAATTCCCAAACCTAAAATCTCAAGTTAATAGCTCTCACGTATTTATGCTCGCATGTATAGAAATTACTTGCTTCGAAATTAACAAATATTACAATTTGAAATTATCCTAAGATTCAATTATCAGTGACAGTGACATATAAAAATTTATATATATGTCATTTGAATCCATTCATATTTTTTTATAACAAAAGTAAACCGAAAACCGAAAACAAAACCCAACTTAGTTTCAAACTTCAAGCACGACGATGTAAGTTCTCATCGTCGTCGTCAGCAGCATCGGTGGCTCCAGCAGCGAGATCAAGAAGCTGCTCCATCTGCAGTGTCATCTCCATAAGCGTCTTGGAAGCAGTGTCAGTGTTTTTCTCGACCAAACCCTTCACACGCCTTGTATCATCGCCAGAAACCATGACGTCGTAGTTGGCAGTGTCTGGTGAGTCCTTGAGTTCCAGTAGAGCGCTCTTTAGAGACGCCAAAATACCAACATAGGCGTCGTGGCACTCGTTGAACTGAGTCTTCAATGTTGCGTCCTTTTTGGCTGTCTCTGCTGCGAAACCAGCTGTCTTCTCGCAGTGGGATATTGCAAGGCCAACCACGGCCTCAGCCAATGGTAACTACAGATTAAAACATAAGCAATTTCAAAGTTTTAATGAACTTTTTAAACACCTATAAAAACTTCTTAAAACAAATGGTTGGTTCTTCACACTTTTTCCATTGAATTCCTTTTAAATGATGTTGCCATAGACGCTTATCGAAACAAACCATCAAAAGCTATGTAGATGTGTTTTAGTTTAGAATTATTACTGAATAACTATGTGTTTAGATGATCAGTACCAGGCCGGTGGCAGCAGCGGCAGGAGGATAGGTGGTCAAAGTTTGGATGCAGAAGGCTTTGTTTTTGACTCTTTGGCAATTGGAATCGATGTATTCCCTGTTGACCAAGGCTGAAGCTGGGGCTAAGAGAAATTGTGACAGAACTGCCAAAGTAACGACGAAGAAACAACCGGAGTAAGAAGCCATTGCGTCGCCGGAAAAATATTTTATTTCTCTTGACCTCTAAGTATGGGGAAATCGGATTTTGGTTTTAGCTTTTGTTGGTTGAGGCAATATCACTTTGGGTCATATATATACCAAAATGGCAAGTCTAATTTAAGAATGTAAAAAATTTAGTGTGTTCTCAGTTTGAACGGTCTCTATAAATAGATCATTGTCATGGTTCCTATAACTTTGGTCAGGGGACAAAAATATTCAATCTTATCGCCTTTCTTTATTTAGAAAGAAAAACAGTAAAATAAAACTGTGGTTCTGTCTATTTTAAGGCAAAAACCAGAGTAACCTAAATCATCATTAGAAATCATCATCACGGCAAAACATTCAAAAAGTTGATTACTTATAACTTAATTCGACCTCTACCCAAGCTTACACTAAACTTATTCACAAATAGTGTTCACAACTCCCAAATCAAACCAAACCCACAAAATAATGAAAAATTGAAAACAATAAAAACTTAGTAAGAAAGAAAAAGCTTCAAAATAATTACCCTACTACCATCGTTCACTCATCACCGTCCCTCCTCTGCAGCTGCATAGCTTCTACTTTCTCTTACTGAAGAACCAGCAATTACGTCCTCCTCCTGTGCATTGCTTCTTGCTCCCCAGTTTCCATGCCTGGCTTCTGATCGAATTGTTGGCGCTCTCTCATTAGACCCGATTCTCATTTGGTCAATATCGATCTTGTGATGCGCTGTATCGCTGCCCTCTTCGTCATTTAAACGCTGCTGCAGTTTCATAACATCTTCATCGATGTCTAGATCGTCTTCCACCTTCTGGCGCCGTTCCTCCCTGTTTTCTTCATCTGCTTCTTCTGGTCGTTCCCATGTGGTAGCCAATGTAATATTCCTTGGAGGTTCTTCTTTGATGAACGCTCTGAAGTCATTCCTTGAGGGTTTAACTTTTGAGCAAAATGTCTCAAAAAAATTGTTTGAACACCCACGGTTATAAACGTTGATTCTATTGTCTGATCTGTACCGGAAATTCTCATAGGTCGTCTGAAAAATTGAAATGTTGGGTATCAGATAGGACACAATTTACACAACGCATACCCTGAGCAGAACAAAACTAACCTGGTTTGTGCTAATGAGGTACAAGTGAAACCCAGTAAGCCCTCCAACAAACCACAGGGAAATAAAGCAATATATCATCAGCATAACCGCCCAGGGTGATTCTCGCATTGCCCTCCACACAGTACCTTGATGGTTATCCATCAGAACCTTGATGTATAATGCCGACATCGAAAAAATGTAGATGCAGAGAATAGTTGCCGAAGAAACAAACATAAAGAAGTACCTATAGTTTCTCTGCCCACAACACACACAAAACAAAATGTCAAGATGGAAAATTAAAGTTCACAGTTTTGTCAACAACTAGAAAAACCAGATCCTCAAAATATGAAATCCTTTTATAGAAAATCCTGCACATTTTTCTGCTTATAAGAACTTATGAACTGCATATCTTCCCAGTTTAATATGCTTTTGAATCAGCTTACCACTCCAATGCATTGGCCTACCCAAGGGCAATGATGATCAAAGCGCTCAACACAGTTGTTGCAAATGGAACAATGGGAGCATCGAGGAGGCCGATAAAGCATGCATGTATCACAATATTTAACTCTAACAGAAACGCCATAAACCATGACTTCCTTCGTCCTAGGAATTTGAACAGTGGGTGTTTGTCTTCCATCACTTGATACAGTTGTATCATAGCATAGTTCTTCCTCTGGCGGATGCGAATTTCTTGGAACGATTCCAGGATCCCGCGCAGAAGTGAGGAAGAGAAGGATCAGTACCTATTAAGTATTTACATGATTTTAAAAAAAACATAAATGAAGGAAGAATAATAAACCTGCCCAAAAAAAGCATAATCCAAAAGCCACACAAAAAGTGACAACATTCAAAATAATACTTCAAACTTTATATCTAAGCTAGAGGAAAGAACATAACAAGAAACACAGTAAGATACATGTTATTGAGGTGTGATTTCAAAATTTTGGTAAGATTTTTAACTTATTGTCGTATAATTACAAGTGAATCATACTATAATGCATGTATATAATCAACATTCAAAACTTATAAAAGAGTTGATAAGATCCTATAATATCCCATGATAAGATTATAAGGTATACAAGATACATGTGAACAAGAAATCAAATATCAAATGGGCATTGGAGAAAACTTACAAAGACAGTAAATAGAACTCCTGCCACTAAGAACACATGTCCCGCATTGTTTGGTAAGAGCTCGCGGCGAAGATGTGTTGCAACAAATACAGAAAAGAAACAAACGGGAGTTATGATGAGCAGGAAGGTAAAAGGAATAGACCAAGCATCTGGCCCAAATATCAATCTCCCACCAAACAGAAACTTCTGCAAAAGACCAACAAAAGAGAAGATGATCATCATGTTCAGAATAAATACAGCATAGAGCATTGCATCAAAAGCTACATTCACAAGTGGTAATGGGTTCCATTGAACAAAATCTGACAATAGACTGATAGAGTTCACCAAAAATGCAAGTTCATGCTTGGAGAGTGAACCAATAGTGAATAGAAAGCTCATCAATGTTGTAAATATGGTGATGCATCAGCATGGAACCAAACCAAATCTAACAAATACGGTATATATGTTCAAACTTAGATCTTCGCAATGATAACAATAAATGACACTATCAACAGTGATAGAGTTGAAAAAGATTCGAAATTTAAAGCCACCAAATTCAACATATACAGTCGAATCCAATAAAGCTCACCAATGTAATCTAATTGAATATGATGATACTAATTTCTTCACACAAAAGTACAATTTCCCTCAAAAATGTCCACATTGTTCTCATCAAAACAACAAATCCACTCAGAACATTCTTCTCTGCAATTATTTTTCTTAAAACTAGGACAGTGAAGTCATAAAAATGTCGCCTTTAAGAAAACCTAAATGTAGATTCCAGAAAAGGGAAAAGAGTAAAGCGAAATCGAGACGCCTTAAGAAAGAAAAAGAAAAGCTTACATTACTTCCCTTCCAGGCTTCGAAGACCCGTCCAGCCATTAGAATCAGCGAACGGATCAGACACTCCTCGCTACACTCTCTGACGAATTGGAGGATCCTGAAAATTTTCTACGCCGATTCATTTCACATCAGAACTCCGCCCAAAACCTAAGTGTTGTCTCTCTAGCAACAAAATTCAGGTGGGTGAGAGTAATTTCCAAAACAAAATTGTAGTTTTTGTGTGGTGCGATCTCTTCTCTTCTCTTCTCTTCTCTTCTCTTCTCTTCTCTCTCTCACAAAAGGCGTTTCGTTTCTGGATTGTGTCTCCCGAGACGAACATTACAGTTTTGTTCCTTCATTTTTTTATTACGCATATAAAATTATTTTTGTAATGTTTTAAAAACCGGACCGGTCCGGTCCTGCAGACCAAGAATCGTTCATGTGGCTGAAATTGGGATGAACCGGTATCTGGTCCGGTTTCTAAAACATTTAGCTGCAAGATTTATTCTGAATGGCTAGAGACATGTATTCAAAACTTATAAACTGGATGGGACTACAGTATATCACATGTCACTAGTTCTATGCACAAAAGTCAGGAAATGACAAGTGATAAGAGTCTTAATCATGAAACAATAGGCAAAAATTGCTACCATATTGACAAAAGACTGCCAAATATCCCACCAAATCACATGTCTGTTTGGCACGAAAACAAACATCTTTAATCATTTGTAAAAAAGTTAAATTAATTGTGTGTTTACCATTATAATTGGCCTATCATTGAAAATGGTTATTCAACTTTCCCATTTATGATTCTCTCGGCCACACGACTCACAGATGAACAATAACAACCACACCGACAAAATCTTATAGAAAAAGAAGAAGCAACTACATGATATAACAAACAGCTAAACGACTGAAATTAAAATTTCGCAATCCATCTTAATCATCAACTAATATGAAATATTCAATTTGCATTTTAATATCAATTCCTTCTCTTGCAACTCCGAAACATTATTTGGTTTATCTTCCAACTAGCAACAACCTGATCCCTTTGTAGCTTGACAAGAGTACCACGGTCCAATATGTCTACTACTTTGTTTAGAAACCAAGTCCACTTGCCAATGCTAATATGTCTTAGGTATCCTACAAACAAAGAACCTCATGCTTCTCGATTTTTCGCTTCCATCTTCAATGATTTAAGGTAATCAATGGCTCTATCGATGACTAAGATCGGGTCCACCAGTTCCTCCCCGGGGACTACACTGCGCAAGAGGCTTACAGTCTCAAATATCTTCTCTTCTCCTATCTTGTTACTAGACAGCTTAGAACGTTTCAGAAAACTAATCCTTGTGTTGTCACAACTACCACAGCTCGATTCAGCGTCCCGCATACTCTCATTCGAGGTTTCGAGTATCTTTCTCTTTTTAGCATTTAATGGTTGTCCATAGCTTCCAAGAAATGTTTTTTGGTCCTCACGGCCTGATACTACAATGCTTGGGGAATGGTCTGCGCTTGTAACCTCATCTTCTTCAGAGCAATAACCACTCTCATCTTCAGAGTAAAGCAATGCATTTAGTTCTTCCGAATCCTCCTTCAAATCCGGTTCGCTATTTCCTTGCATTCCGTGACAAACAAACAAATCTTTGTTGCTTCTTTGGAGCTCTTCCTTCATATCAGGACAGGCATGCTGTTTTAGGGTCTCAAAAGATTTCCGTATATCGGAAGCGAGTAGCAAAGTCGTCTGATCTCCAGACTGATCAAACACTAGGAACCTCTTCTGACTACATTGTTCCTCAGCTTTAGATATAACACCGTCTACTTGAAGAGGTACTTGCTTCATACATTGGTTTTGAGGAGGCAAGAACTGCTGCTGTAGGTGGGATGACCCATGAACCCATCCACAATACCCATCAAAATAGGATTGAGAGACTTGGGTAGAAACTTGATAAGATCCACGAGTAGAAAACATGTCGGTGGTGTCGCCGCAGGTTTTAGATACTAAATTCAAGTCTTGCTTCCCGAGATGAGACAGAGCTAGGGAAGACAAGGAACACAAGCGCTGAGTAGGAAACCCAAACCCACGATCTTGTCCCATCCAACACTAAACAAATCAACTATCCAAAACAGAGGACATCATCATCTCAAACAAATCAGCTACTTATAATCAAGAATGGGAGGTCAAAAGATTATGTGTGCAAAGACTGGAACTTACCAACTAAATGGATAGAAGAAACTAGGCTTGAAACAAGAACGATAAGTATCGAGCTACTCTACGTGACGGGCTTCAACAATTGACGGAAATATTCAGCCTGCAAAATACACAACATCAAAGCTAAAACGAAATCAATAAAAAAAAGTTCTGGTGGTTTAAAAATCTAAATATATTGCAATAACATAAACTCATCAAACAAGAAAATAACCTGGCAATCTTGGAGAGGTTGAAAGCATGCAATGACTCTAACTACAATGTTTCCTGTGATACCGTGTTCGTGTTTGAGTGTACGAAATCTTGTCTGTCCCGCTGATTGACAAACCATAACTACTTTCTCCCCAACTGATTCCTTCTCCCAAAACAGAGTATCCAAACGAAGTCTTAAATAATTTGGCGGACAAAGTAAGGGAATGTGAAGAAAAAAGACGACCCCATTACATAAAAAAGCTATGTCTGAAGTAAGATCGCAGTTTACAGAATCACACGACAGAAGACTACTACTGTACGAAAAACATAAGCAGAAAGACACAACCACCACCGCATGCTGTTGCTTTGTTGCTCTTTCTTGTTTTATCTCTGGAGTCAATCTCACTACTTCAAATGAATCTGCAAAATAAACGAGAGCAATAGATTTAGTGCTAGCAAGAAACAGAACACTTTAAAACAAATAACTTAACCTAGAAAAATATGCACAATGCATATTATTACAGAGTTTATAAGTTCTATCTCGAAAACTGAAGATAATAGAAACTCACAAAAGTGGAATGCAAGAGAAGCAAATAGAAGTTCTAAGGAGGAAGCAGAGAGATATTAGTTTCAGTGATGGCGAAGAGAAGTTAGCGAGGAAGAAGATATATACAAGAGAAAAAGACGAAAGTGACCTTCATCATAACAGAGATGCGTGCGTGCGTTAAAGTTTAGGTATCGTGATGCCACAGTGTTTACCAAATCCGATAACAAATGTTTTTGGGAAAATTAGCTGAATTTGGTGGGTTCAAAATCTAAATAGTTGTTTATTTTTCTCGATGTAATTACTAATTAGTAAGATATACTCATAATCCATATTGTTGTTAACATGCTTTTTCGGCTTATTTATATTTGGCTAAAAGATATACATTTGCCCATTTGGTGGAAAAATAAATTATGCCAAATAGCTTGTTTTGGTTGGAAAGAAGAATCAGTCGACTTTCACTTTTCATCACATGTAAACAAATTCAGCTAACGGAATCTAGTATCTTTCAATTCCACCGAAACACAAATATCATTCACATAATATAAAAATGATCATCAATGAAGCTATACAAAAAAAAAAATCCATTTGAAGCCAAAGTATACTTACTTCATGCAATCATGTTTTATAAGACGCTCGCTTATGTATTTTGTTGGTTTCGTACTTTCGTTCATCGTCAGTAAGAAAAGTAGTGAAAGTATCCAATGTGAAGAAGAAGAAGGTCCAATCATTTCTCAAATACTCTCGTTTGCAATGGCTTGACCGTTCAAACCCCAAATCATTTCTACTTTTACTTTTTACCTTTTTGCACCCTCCATTTCCATCTTCTTTGGGTTTCACATTATGTTTTGTCTTCCCATTCTGGTTGGTCTATTTTCATATGGATCTCCAAAACACTTTCGTGGAAAATGTATCTATTGCACTTATAGTGAAAAAACGATGAAATATGTGACGATAAATATAACAAGAAGAAAGGAAAATCCTACAAGACAATTGATTGCTCTTCATCTTTTCTTTATTATAATCTCTTCCAAAATATGTATATTTTTCTATATATACTAAAGTGTTAAGAAAAAAAAACAAGCTTCATTATCATTATAAGACTTCCGTTTTCACTATAGAAGTAGGAACGGTACAAGTCATACTCACTGACTTATAAAAATACAAACAAATAATGATAACATAAGAACATTATTATTGAGATCATAATTTATGACCAATCCACAATAATTTATATTATGAAAATATAAATTCAATATTAGATACTGTAAGATAAGTTTCGAAGGACAAAAAAGGAGATAATTTCTATACAGAAACCCAAATGAACAACCTGCATCACCAAAAATTACCAAGTTAGCCAAAAAAAGTTTTTTTAGCTAGTTAGCCAATGACTTAATCGTATATTATCAATCATAAAACTTGATACCAAAATTATCTAAACCTAATTAATCCCCCAGAAGAAACAGACACGTTCTCTCTTGTCAGAAAATGGCACTGACTAGTAATAATTATACCCAAGATATTTTTCATTGACAATCAAAGACATCTGAAACTATATTCAATAGTGATAGATGTAGAAGACCCATGATTTAGTAACCTGAACCAAATCTTTGATGTACAGATAAGAGAGATCTGGTTGCTCACAATCATACAAGCAGAGTAACATTTAATATTACCACGCCAAATATTTAAGTTATACAAAAACCATTAGGATAATATTACTAATCCGTATAGTATATAAATTAGGATTAATTAAAAGTGGATACACTTAATCCTTACTGGCTTTAATGGTGTCAGGGGCCCAAAACAAACCCTCCACCGTTTCTCTCTTTCTGTGTGTCTCTAAAGCAATCATCATATCCTAGGTCCACCATTTTTATACACATAAAATAACACTCTTCTCATTTTGCGTGGTTAAAAAAAATACACATATATGAGATGTTTTTTTTTGATAAAGACACATATATGAGATGTTGATTTGCTATCTTTTATGTTCTTCAATTCAACAAATGTTCTCGAAAAATATGACATAATAAACTGGCTGAATATCAAGATCATAGTATAATGTGCTCCAAAATGTTGGACCGAGAGTACTTATATAACATCTATATAGTTTACATATATTCACAAAACGCATTAAAAATGCTACATATCACGACTTCAAGTCTTCTAGCATGACCGTGTTTTGTAATGGGTTTCAGAGAATATTGAAATTTAATTTCCTTCTGAGTAAAGGAAAACACGCATGGGAGATGAGTTCACATTCTTTAATTCTTAGATAAAGCAACTAAGTGGGTTTATAGTATAATTTAACTATTTAAGTACACGGAATTAGAGTTATAGTTGAGGAAGAGCTGATCATGTTAATTATTTTTAAATTTTAAATTAAAAAGAAATTTGTACACCTTAAAGGCGAAAATAAAATAAAATTGAGGAGCTTCTAATGGCCACTCCCAAATTTCAAAAGGTATTCATTTCCCATATTTTCGGCATAGAAATTCTAGCTTTTGTTTTATATTTGACCTTTTAATTTGATTTGGTTAATATGTAACGAACATGCGATTATACAATACATTTAAAATAAAAAAAAAAAGAGAAAAGAAGAAGAGCACCATTGTGTATATGCTTTATTTGAGAGAATATATATATTTAATATTGATCTCAAGAAGAATAGTGAAGGTTTTGGTAGGGACAACAGACAATGCATGGAGCCATTTGGTACGTGGATACGCCAACAAAATCATCCACGCTTCGTGCAATTTAAAGCAACCAATACACTTAACCACCACTCTAAGTTCCATTCCTCAATCTTCAAATCAATTGATTATCATATGTATCCCATACGTGTAAGCGTATGTGAAAATAGATTTGGTTCAATTTATAAAAAATAAAAAAGTCAAGAGACATGATTGGATCCACTTATCATTATACTCTATATGCTGACAATAGAACAATATTTTACATAGTATAACTCGGGAGTTGGTCGAGTTCATAGCATCAAAGCGTACTTCAAACACACACTGAGTTGTAACAAGCATGTCCAATTGTTTAGACATGCCACAACCGATATCTTCATGTCAATATCAAATCAAGATGAGAAAGATCGGCTTAGTTCTTCCTAATATCTTTTAACTTCGTAACATCAATTTATATTAGTAGTTTATCCATAGTATGTGAAACCAAGTTGGAAAGACCAAAATCAGAAGTATGATAAACTCCACATACGACGTCAAAAATGTAGATGTCGAAATTCACATACTAATATTTTTGTATTTAGGTTTACGAGGGAGCTCAAATCTTTGATGGGCCGAACATCCAGAGTAATGGGCCAAACTTTTGCACTCACTATTCTCGTCAATAAAATGGTTGGTACCAACACTTATTTTGATAATAAGTGATGATTATTGTTTTTGGAAATACAAAACAAAAAAGTATTTATTTTATGAAAGGAAAAAAAGAAATGTAAATACAGATACATTAGCGTCGAGGCAAGACCATGTGCTCACTCACATGCGGTCTTCTCTTCTCTTCTCATCTTCCCTTTTTATGATTTTCTTTTCCCATTTTCCTCTGCGTTTGATTATCTGAGAGAGAGAGAGAAGAAACTTGTTGAAACAAAATCAACAACAACTTATAGAAGACCAAAAAAAGATTCATAGGATCTTTTGCTTGACAATGAAAGAAGGAAAGGATGGGTTTGTTCGAGCAGATCAGATTGATCTAAAAAGCTTAGACGAGCAACTAGAGAGACACTTAAGCAGAGCTTTGACTTTAGAGAAGAACAAGAAGAAAGATGAAGAAGACACAACCGCCGTCGCCATCGGTGGCTCTGCTTCTTCTTCCCCTGTCACTCTAAACGGCGGCGGATTTGTTGGCAAGAGGAAACAGAGACTTGAGTGGGAGATCGATCCTTCTAAACTTATCATCAAGACTGTTCTTGCTCGTGGCACTTTTGGTACCGTTCATCGTGGTATCTACGACGGTCAAGATGTTGCCGGTTAGTCACTTTCCCGTCGTTCTAGCTTCCTTCTCTCATCGAAACCTTTCCCTTTCATTTTATATTATTAGTTTGTAACTGTGAAATAATGCTAAAGTCTTCAAGTTTAGTTTAAAGTCTCGAATTTAAGAATGGATTACTACATTTGTACTTGAAATGTCGGATCCGAAACAGGCTTTGTACTTGAATAGTTTAGTTCTGTGTTCGTGTTTTTTGACCATGAAACTTGTTAGATTGAAAAAAAGTTTGGATTTTTAAGATTAAAGTTGCTGAATTGTTTTGGATTTGAAGAGTTTTTTTCTTTAGAGGGTAGAAGCAAATCTTGTGATCTCCGTGAAGCCGACACGGGTTTTGCTATCATAAGTGTTTCTTCAGCTACTTGAAAGGTCTCTACTTGGATAATTATGATTCTTTTGCTTTGTGGATCTTTCATGTGATTCCAGCTGTTGTTGTCTCAATCTCTCTTTTTCATGAAATAAATTTTAAAGAAAAAAAGAGTGAATAATAGATCCCTTGAATGCAGTAACTAAAGAGCTTTTTTACTGTTATTAAATTTAAAGTGAAGAAATGAGCTAATCATTGTGGTGAAATTGAGCAGTGAAGTTGCTTGATTGGGGTGAAGAAGGTCATAGATCAGAAGCTGAGATTGTGTCTTTGAGAGCTGATTTTGCTCAGGAGGTTGCTGTTTGGCATAAATTGGATCATCCTAATGTCACCAAGGTTCATATTTCACTTCTGTTTACTTTTTACCATTGTTATATATTGAGGATATAAATAAGATTTGGGTCATCAATGAATGTATATTTTGCAGTTTATAGGAGCAACAATGGGTGCATCAGGGTTACAGTTGCAAACAGAGAGTGGTCCATTAGCTATGCCAAACAATATATGTTGTGTTGTTGTTGAATATCTTCCAGGTGGTGCTTTAAAATCTTACCTGATCAAGAACAGAAGAAGAAAACTAACATTTAAAATTGTTGTTCAGCTCGCTCTTGATCTCGCTAGAGGGTACATTATATTCTCCCTTCTTTCGCTGCCTTCTCAAGTCGTTTATCTGCTCTAATGGTTATTGTTATGTTGCTTTTAGGTTGAGTTACCTTCATTCGCAGAAGATTGTTCACCGAGATGTAAAGACAGAGAATATGTTGTTAGACAAAACCCGGACTGTTAAAATCGCAGATTTTGGAGTTGCGAGAGTTGAAGCATCTAACCCTAATGACATGACAGGAGAGACTGGCACACTTGGCTACATGGCGCCTGAGGTACTATAGTGATAATGCATCATCAAGATTGGTAACAAACCAACTTTTTATAACAAATAAACTTTGGCTGCAGGTTCTCAATGGAAACCCGTATAATCGAAAATGCGATGTATACAGTTTCGGGATCTGCTTATGGGAGATATATTGCTGTGACATGCCATACCCTGACCTTACTTTCTCTGAGGTCACTTCAGCCGTCGTCCGCCAGGTATGGTTGAATAGATTAAGCAAAGAAAAGTTAATTTAATTGAAATGTGCATATTGGTTGTTTCACAATTATATTTTGTTGTAAATCTTGAGGAATCACTGAAGTAAAAAATGTGATCTAGAGTAGTGTAACCATTTCATCATTTCACTGAAGTAAAAAATCTATATGCAATATGCTGCTACATATGATCAATGCAGAACCTGAGACCCGATATACCGAGGTGTTGCCCGAGCGCACTTGCAGCTGTGATGAAGCGATGTTGGGATGCAAATCCGGACAAGAGACCGGAGATGGATGAGGTTGTACCAATGTTGGAGAGTATTGACACAACCAAGGGAGGAGGGATGATTCCTAACGACCAGCAACAGGGTTGCCTATGCTTCCGAAGGAAACGTGGTCCTTAATTCCCAAAGACCAATCTAAGATCATTCAAAACTCAAGATTCGTGTCCTTGCTTCTTTTCTTTTTCTTTTTATAATCCAGAAGGAAAAAAAATGGGAAGGCTTGTTAGGGATCTAATGGTTGCTAAAATTTACGTAAAGAGTATGATTTGGTTTCCATATTCTTCAACATTTCTTGTTTTGCTCTATTTGTGAGAGTTGCTTATTAAATATTTATGGTCACGTATATCATCATCTCTAATCATATATTTGATATAGCTAGTCAATGGTACAACTGTTCTTTTTGTCTTTATGGGTTAACCAACTACACTCGACAGGAACATCCTATTTGATATATATAGTCCAATGTTCAGCTATGATAAACCTCACTTCCCATAGAAGGACCATTAGGTTGGAATGCATAGTCGAGAAACAACTTTGTTGAAGATATTATTGCTACTTCAGTATTGTCTTTTGGTTTAATAGAGTAGATCTAGTCAATAGCTACTAATCTTAGCTTAGTCCACATTTCTTTGCCCCATTATGGTCTAATCTTAGCTTAGTCAACATTTCTTTGCCCCATTATGGTCTTTTTGTAACCTTAGGTTATCTTCTCTCTTTGTATAACTATGGGTCTAACGCCTCATTAACAATAACACAAGTTAACAATAACGTATTATTGAGACTAGAAGCTTGTGCTAATAATGTTTCTTAGAAGTCTAGTGTTTAGTGCCAAATTGTATAGTGTGTTTAAGAACACTGATTATAAATAATAATAGCAGTTGGCGACACCACAATGAAACTATATCTATATCATTCATTCATTACCAAACAAATAAATAAGTATTGTCTTCATTGTCAAAAATTTAGTAATAAGAAAAAAGCGTTGGGGAACTACTAATGACAAATGAATTAAGAGTAATGACAGGTAAGAGGTTGTTTTCGTGGTGACGTCAATCGGTGCACAAAGTAACGCTGATATAGCGAAACGTAGACAACTGTCCCCTCTGCTCCTTCCTCATCAAGCCTCTTCTCTTCACTGCTTCTTCTTCTAGTTTACTCTCCAATTTTCTTCTGCTGCTGCTTCTTCACAAGGTTTCTATTTCTTCTAATCTGTGTATAATCTCTCCTCTCTGCTCTTCTTACTTAAACAGAATCATTTTTAAAACTCTGCTCTTGATTTTAGCTTTAAAAACGAGGTCTTTTTGTTGGGTTTTTGTTCTGTTTCGCCTTCTTTCTTCATTTACGAGCTTTTTGAGCTTAAAGTTCGTGACTTTTGCTGCTTTCGTGATTTGGGTTTCAGTAACTTTGCGGTTTATTGAAGTTTTTTTGGTGTAAAGTTACAACTGTGGGTTTAGCTCAAAACGAGGTCTTTACCTCTGTTTTTATGTTTTCTACTTATTGAGCTCAAATTTCGTAGCTTTTGATTCTTCTGTGATTTGGGTTTCAGTCACTTTTCGGGTTAGTGAAGTTTTTGGTGTAGAGTTTTGGTTTTTATTGTTTTTGCAACTGTGGGTTAGCTCAAAACGAGGTCTTTTTCTTGTTTTCTGCTTCTTGAGCTCAAATTTCGTGAGTTTTGCTTCTTCTGTGATTTGGGTTTCAGTCACTTTCTCGTTATGTGAAGTTTTTGGTTTAAAGTTTTGATTTTTATTTTTTTGTTGCAGAGGTTGAAGAATGTCAGCTCCGAAATCGGGTGGTGATCCACTACCACATCCGCCGAAAGAACAGCTTCCAGATATCTCTTACTGCATTACAAGTCCTCCTCCATGGCGTTAGTTTCTCTCTTCTTTTCCTTTTCCCTTAACGTTTGACTTCTAGCTTTTGTTCTAGGCATATCCCTGGTTTTGAAGCCTTGTGATTGATTAGCTTCTTCCATTTTTACTTTTTCTGATTTTGGTATCATTTACTTTTTGCTTTTTGTTGCAACGTGAGGATTGGATTCTTACTTTTCTCTTTAAGAAATATTCGTTTTTACCTTGAGAATCTCCTACTAGGTGTTTTGAGGATCATTCTTTGCTAACAAAGGAAATTAAACTTAATCCACCCCTTGGTTTTGCTATATGTTCAATCTAACTTTTATTTTTAGTGTTACTGTATGTTTCTAATTTGGTAGTTGGTTTTTGAATAATTCTTGTTTGAATATGAGGTTTTAAGCTTCTTAATTAGTAAATGTGAGACTGAGTTTATTCTTGTCTTACAGCTGAGGCTGTTCTGCTTGGGTTTCAACACTACCTTGTGATGCTTGGAACAACAGTTCTGATTCCATCGGCTCTTGTTCCACAAATGGGAGGTAGAAATGTAAGTTAAGTCTCTTTTCTAGAAAGATAGTTGTTCACATTATTCTTTTCAGTCTTTCATTGTACTTAAAGTTTATGATTTTGGCAGGAAGAGAAGGCAAAGCTGATCCAGACAATATTGTTTGTAGCTGGATTGAACACACTGCTCCAAACTGTGTTTGGAACTAGATTACCTGCTGTTATTGGAGCATCTTATACATTTGTCCCGGTTACTATCTCAATCATGCTTTCTGGGAGATTCAATGACGTTGCAGATCCAGTTGAGGTTCGTAGCTCACACTTATCCCCTAATTGAATTGTGTTATTATCTATTTAGTGTACTATCACTATCAATAAAGTTATGCTTGAATATGAAGTTTTACTCTAAATTACCTTTTTGATACCTTATCAGCGATTTAAGAGGATAATTCGGGCAACCCAAGGTGCTCTTATTGTTGCTTCAACTCTTCAAATTATCCTTGGCTTCAGTGGCCTTTGGCGTAATGTTGTAAGGTCAGTCTTTGAGCTACATTAGACTCAAATCTTGTTCCACTGTGTCAGGTTAAAGAATATGATATTGAACTTCTGTTCGTCCAGGTTCTTAAGTCCACTATCTGCTGCTCCTTTGGTTGGATTAGTTGGTTATGGCCTGTACGAGTTAGGTTTTCCCGGTGTAAGTCTCTTTGTTCTGTAAATGGGAACAGATAAACTAAATTATATCAACCTAGTGGAATCTTGATTCTTTGTTATTTTGGCCAGGTTGCTAAGTGTATTGAGATTGGACTGCCTGGGCTTATTATTCTCATACTAATATCACAGGTAATTGTAGGTAAAGATTCATAACTGGTAGCAATTTGCAGCCGGCTCATCTGTTCTCATTGCATAAGTTATTGATCCGGATGTGTTCTTCCAGTATGTTGATGTTTCTAATCATCTGGGTCATACTTTTTGCTGGTTTTGTAGTACATGCCCCATGTTATAAAAGGAGGAAAACATGTGTTTGCTCGCTTTGCTGTCATATTTTCTGTGGCGATAGTATGGCTTTATGCTTTCTTTCTTACACTTGGTGGTGCCTATAATGGTGTTGGGACAGATACTCAAAGAAGCTGTCGGACTGATCGCGCTGGGCTTATAAGTGCTGCTCCATGGTAAGAATTTCAGAACAAGGCTTGAACATTGAATGTCTCGCTGAGTTATGTTAGCAAAAAAGTATTTTCTTTAATGACCTGTCAGTGAATACAAGTGTGGCTTAGCATTTTACGCTTATTAATTGTGCAGGATAAGAGTTCCGTGGCCTTTCCAATGGGGAGCACCATTGTTTGATGCTGGTGAAGCATTTGCCATGATGATGGCTTCTTTTGTTGCTCTTGTTGAGGTTTGTTTCACTCATCTTCACCTTTTTTAAATGACATTAGACAATTATTTATGATATGCATAGATTTTCATATCCATTTATATAGAAAGGCTGTCCTTAATAGATGAATTTCATAGGTTGCATACTCATTAACTTTTAAAGTCAATGAGACTCTCTCTTCATTCTTTCGAATTTTCTTGCTCTTTGGTTTAATCTCATCTTGCTTACTCATTATGTTGACTTGTTTGTCAACAAAAAACAGTCCACAGGTGCTTTTATTGCCGTCTCAAGATATGCTAGTGCCACAATGCCGCCACCTTCTGTTATCAGCCGCGGGGTTGGTTGGCAGGTAAATACTCACTTCATAAGCTTCATTTTACAAATACCATCTCGAGGTTTTCTCGGGGCAAGCAAGTGGCCATTTATCTAACGTTGTGCCTCAACTATGTTCTCTTCTGGTTTAGGGAGTTGCAATTTTAATCTCAGGGTTGTTCGGAACTGGTATAGGGTCTTCAGTTTCTGTGTAAGACCTCCTATCCTTTTCCCAAATCTAGGACATGAGCTGATTTTGAATGGTGTGGTGAGTTTGTTTTCACATGAATGCAGCGAGAATGCGGGTCTGCTGGCACTAACAAAAATTGGTAGCAGGAGAGTTGTTCAAATATCTGCAGGCTTTATGATATTCTTCTCAATTCTTGGTAAGCTTGTCTCTCTCACAAAAATTCATTAAGAATTGAAGTGGACTACGTTAAGTAATCGTCTTAAATAAAACTAATGCAGGGAAGTTCGGGGCAGTATTTGCATCCATACCTTCTCCTATCATAGCTGCCTTGTACTGTCTCTTCTTTGCGTATGTAGGTAAGTATTGTTTCTTTTTTAGCTTGGTTTAGATTGAAGCAATTTGGTTCAGATTGGTTTGCTTACCAACATATAGAGCTAGAGACTTGTTTTAGCTATGAGCATCTTTAATACAAAAACTGTTGTATAGGTGCTGGAGGACTGAGTTTGCTGCAATTCTGCAACCTGAATAGCTTCAGGACATTATTCATACTGGGCTTCTCAATCTTCCTAGGCCTATCAATTCCACAATATTTCAACGAGCACACAGCCATCAAAGGCTATGGTCCAGTTCATACCGGGGCAAGATGGTTCAACGACATGGTCAATGTGCCCTTCTCGTCCAAGGCCTTTGTGGGAGGATGTGTGGCTTACTTGTTGGACACGACGCTTCACAAGAAAGATGGTTCGATCAGGAAAGACCGAGGTAAACACTGGTGGGACAGATTCTGGACTTTCAAGAACGACCCGAGAACAGAAGAGTTCTATGCTCTTCCGTTCAACCTCAACAAATATTTCCCTTCTGTCTGAAAAAAAATCCTTCCAAACTTTATGGAATGCTGTTTTGCTAGTTTTGTGTCCCTTAGGAGGACACACCTTATCTAGCTAGGTTTTATGTGCATATTCGGTGAGGAGACTATAAAACGCAACTAGATATTATAACCCAAAGTGTTAAGTAACATTTTAGAAATATTAATGTGATGTTTCTTCTATGTTTAGATGTTTTGCATTAAAGATGATACTCGTTTTGCCAAATTTAGAACTAGAGTATGTATGCTCTGTTTTAATACAAATGATTAAAAGAGAAAATTTTGTGAGTTTTGGAGGCTTTTCGATTCTAATTCTATAACAAAAAAAATTTCCTACAAAAATTTGTAATGCTAGATTTGACGTTGAAACTCTTATGATATACTTTTGAAGATAAGTAGGGGTTCATGTGCTTCATTCTCTGTCGTCCATTTAAACACTTCTTTGGTTGCATATAACTAGTTGATAGGAAGTTAACGATAACTAAAAGTCTAAAACAGATGGTTAGCCACAACGATGAGTATTTGCACACAAAAAACAGAGCCTCAATGATGAATGGGTTTTGTATTTAGTTGTGTTATACTGTATTTGTTTTGTTTGATTGGTAGAATAATATGTGCTTGTTTGTGGCACATATATAAATACATTTTTGACTGATAAAATTTAAAGACGTCATTAGCTAAATCGGTTACCACTTACCACCTTAGGTTAAGGTATAAGAAGTTATAAACTATTGTGAGTTACTTAATAATAATCTACGGATCAAAAATGTTAGAATCCAAAAAAGTGCACTAGTTCGAAATCATTTATGCGGGTCTATACATATAATTCGTAGGAGGTTACTTGAAATGATCCCAACCAATTTGTTCATATTATCTATGCTTAGTGATTTGGTTTAAGACAAAAAAAATTACCCTAACCAATATGGTTAAATTCTCAACTTATCTCGAAAAAAGGGTAGGCAAGTGTCCTACACTATAGAAATGGATAATGTTGATTTTATTGTTTTCTAATTAAAACATTGCTAAAATAGAGATCTGAAGAAAATAAAGAGGACGAAACTGTAAAGTGTAAAAACATTGATGGAGACAAGAAAGCAGAAAAAAAGAGTTACATTTTACTTTCTAGTAAGAAAAAAAAAACATGAATATTAATTATTTTTGTACATAAATATAAGAAGACAAAACAGAAAATTAAAAATAAAAAATAATCCCCAAATAATGGAGACGAAGTGGAGAGAGAAAGCTCCCACTCTCTCACACCCCAAAGCTTCTTCTTCTTCTTCCTCTTCTTCCTCTTCCTCTTCTCTAATCTGAATCCAAAGCCTCTCTCTTTATGACACAAGATCGCTCAGAAATGTCTGAAGATGACGATGACCAACAATCTCCACCGTTGGATCTACCCTCTACCGCCATAGCTGATCCTTGCTCATCTTCCTCTTCACCAAACAAATCTCGTAACTGTATCTCAAATTCTCAAACTTTCCCTGACCATGTTCTCGAAAACGTACTTGAGAACGTTCTTCAGTTCCTAGATTCAAGATGTGACCGTAACGCTGCTTCTCTAGTTTGCAAATCTTGGTGGCGTGTTGAAGCTTTGACTCGATCTGAGGTTTTTATTGGTAACTGTTACGCTCTTTCTCCGGCGAGGTTGACTCAGAGATTCAAGCGTGTTAGGTCTCTTGTGCTGAAAGGGAAACCTAGGTTTGCTGATTTCAATCTCATGCCTCCTGATTGGGGTGCTAATTTTGCTCCTTGGGTTTCTACTATGGCTCAAGCTTATCCTTGTCTTGAGAAAGTTGATTTGAAGAGGATGTTTGTTACTGATGATGATTTAGCTCTTCTTGCTGACTCTTTTCCTGGGTTTAAAGAGCTTATCTTGGTTTGTTGTGAAGGTTTTGGTACTAGTGGTATCTCTATTGTTGCCAACAAGTGCAGGTAAATGTTACAACTTATTGGATATGAAAATGCTATCTTTGAGTAATGTTTTGATAGTTATGAACTTATTGGATATTAATTTGTTTTCAGAAAGCTGAAAGTGCTTGATTTGATTGAGTCTGAGGTCACGGATGATGAAGTGGATTGGATCTCTTGTTTCCCTGAGGATGTAACTTGTTTGGAGTCTTTAGCTTTTGACTGTGTGGAAGCTCCTATCAATTTTAAGGCGCTTGAGGGTCTTGTTGCTAGGTCACCGTTCTTGAAGAAACTTAGGCTAAACAGGTTTGTGTCTCTTGTGGAGCTACATCGTCTGCTACTTGGAGCTCCACAGCTTACTAGTCTTGGGACTGGTTCATTTAGCCATGATGAGGAACCTCAGAGTGAGCAAGAACCAGATTATGCTGCTGCATTTCGTGCTTGTAAATCTGTAGTTTGCTTGTCAGGGTTTAGAGAGTTGATGCCGGAGTATCTTCCAGCTATCTTTCCGGTGTGCGCTAATCTCACCTCCCTGAACTTCAGTTATGCTAACATTTCTCCTGACATGTTCAAGCCCATCATACTCAATTGCCACAAACTCCAGGTGTTCTGGGTATGTATCCTTCTTGATCTATGTCTTCATGGCTTTATTAAGTTATATGTGACTTAACTCTAGTGACCGTATTGTTTGTGTTAGATGGATAGAATGAATAAACTTGATATTAGTTGTGTAAGGAACTTGAGTAAAATGCATGACTTGAACTTTACAATGCAGGCCCTTGATTCAATATGTGATGAAGGACTACAGGCAGTTGCAGCCACTTGCAAGGAACTCCGTGAACTCAGGATCTTCCCTTTTGATCCTCGGGAAGACAGTGAAGGTCCTGTCTCTGAATTAGGCCTCCAAGCAATCTCCGAGGGTTGTAGGAAACTAGAATCTATTCTCTACTTTTGCCAGCGCATGACTAATGCCGCTGTGATAGCCATGTCAGAGAACTGTCCAGAGCTTACTGTGTTTAGGCTGTGCATAATGGGTCGACATAGGCCTGACCATGTAACAGGAAAGCCTATGGACGAGGGATTTGGTGCCATTGTTAAAAACTGCAAGAAGCTAACTCGCCTTGCAGTGTCGGGATTGCTGACAGATCAAGCTTTTAGGTATATGGGTGAGTATGGGAAATTGGTCCGTACGCTTTCAGTAGCTTTTGCAGGGGACAGTGACATGGCTCTGAGACATGTCCTAGAAGGTTGCCCTAGACTGCAGAAACTTGAGATAAGGGACAGTCCCTTTGGAGATGTTGCATTACGGTCTGGTATGCATCGCTATTACAACATGAGGTTTGTTTGGATGTCAGCATGTAGCTTGTCTAAGGGATGCTGCAAGGATATTGCACGAGCAATGCCGAATCTAGTTGTGGAAGTAATTGGATCGGATGATGATGATGACAATAGGGATTATGTCGAGACTTTATACATGTATCGGTCTCTTGATGGTCCAAGGAATGATGCACCAAAGTTCGTCACGATTTTATAGAACGAGGAGCATTTCCGTGTTTCCGTTTTTTAAGACGGGAATGAAATGGGTAAGTGTAGGAAGCTCAGATGATGATGGTGGTGGCATCAGAGGCACACTACATGATTGTTGATGATGAATGATGGTGGTTGGGACTTGGGAGGAATGCAAGATTGTTGTATCATTATTTTCTTTTTTTATTTTTGGGTTCAAAAGATGTTATTTGGGTGGTTAGGTGGAACAGTGGATGTATGTTTTGGGAGCATCGGTGTTAGTTAGACAGCTGAGTTGGTTCTAATAAGCTGCACTTTTGGCTCTCTCTAGTTGTTGTTGTTGAGAAACTAATGAGACATCTCTCTCTTTTGTCTTTCCCATTTTTAATTAATTTTGAGATATTTCATCTTAATCTGTTTAAATTATGTCATTTGTCAGCAAACTATAATGTAACTTCAAGAAAAGATCATTTTGATTCGATTCGATTATTTGGCTTCGTTCGGTTAAAATGTGGTACGCGTAACTAAAATGTAGGGTGAGGGAAAGTGTGGTGGTGGAGAGATATGAGCTAAGGTTCTTATCCAAAGGAAGACCTCTCCTTTTGCCTTTTGTTGACAAGCCATCTTTGTCCCCAAAAGACTACATATTTTCAACTGACAAGAGACCCATCATTTATTTCTTAAAGGTCATAACCAAAACTGAAATAATGCAGAGGATGGTGACAAAAACATATGATGGTGGTGGATTAGAGATAATTTGGAAAAAGGGGGCTTAGATATTAGGATTGATGTGATCATCTTACCTACTCATTAAACCACTTAACCCCAATGTTTTTTATGCTCCCATCATTTCATCCTTTATCATCCTACGGTCACCATTCATCCAACTTTCCATCTCCATTCCCTCTCCTTCCATATACTATTACATAAATAAATAAGATATTGTCTTAGTTTGTTGGTTACATGCATTTGTCCCTTACATAGAATATGTCTTCTTCTGTTCAACTTCAGTTGGACGGTGATATTAGCCACTACCATTTGGGAAGCATTTAAACGTAGAAGATATTATCTTTTCATATTTATAGTCAAGATTTTATATTGAATTTACATTAAAAAAAAATTTGTTTGTGTTAGATGTTTTTGGACTTGGAGCCATAGACTTTTGGGAGTGAAGTGTCAGGGAAAATCCAAGAGGAGTCAACAAAATCTGGTTTGGCCTGAAAAATGGGTCTTATTTTGGTGTAAGTGGCAAGGATTTGTCCAAAAAGGAACCAATAGTTCTGTAAAATTTTAGGCCAAACCATCGTCTCTGCGATAACTACTTATCCGTCAAGACACAAGTTGTATCTTTGTATTGGTTTATCAAACACAAAAGCTAAAATAAATCACAGTATTAAGTGCTGAAAATGGAAAAGCACTAATAATTTAGTCACATTAAGAAGATAAATCGCTATACAGCTATAATTAAAATCTTATTCTCATTGTAATGGTTTGATATGAATCACAAAGAGCCATGTTCTTCACAGGGAAGAGGTAGTGAGTAGAAGTCATGGGGCCAATCTATGAATTTTCCACGCAGGATTCCCGTTTACGTCTTGCAGAGAATACTGCAGCCTGTGTTCGACGACCATATGTTAGCAAACATTGGCCATGGGCCCATGGCTACTTTTATGTGTTCTAAGCGTAATTAAGAGATCATTTTCCTCTACATTTTTTCCAGCTATTTCTCGAAATCTAGACACCTGATCTGTCCATCGAAATTACAATAAATTGTGAAGAAGTAGAGCGTACCTGTCATGTAAACGAGATGGCTGTCCCTGCCAAAACTCGAAAAGGTTTGGTTTAAGTCTGAATCCTCCCCAGTTTTTCGGCTTTGGTATCACACTTCTGCAAGCCAAAAACATATTCTTAATCATCAATCAAGAACATCAAATCAAAAATGAGTTCTTTTGAAGAGTTACAAGGTTTTAGAATTCACCCATCCGAATATTGTTTTGTCAGTTCTTCATATTCGTCGTATAGAACATGCCTGCCAGGTACAACAGAACTCTGATAGCAACCAAAAGTTGAAGGGTAAGGGTCCAAAGCAAATTCTTAACATCATATGAAATATTTTGAATACTGTAACAGATCACAAGGCACCTGCTTGCTAACAATAGCTCCAATCTGACTTCCTCTAGGACGACTATGAAAGTAATTCTCGGATTCTGACTCAGGTATTCTTTCCACTGGTCCTTCAATTCTTACCTGGTTAAGTACATTGGACATTAGTACTACGAAAAGATCTTCATCGACCAAGTTACTAATTCTTGTGTATCAGTGGTTGGCCAATTGGCTTTGTAGGACATATATTTTACTACAGTGCACCTCATAAATGGATGTGCAAACTATTAACTAAGAGCCTAAAACACACAAGGAGGTTAAAGAAGATGGAAACACACACCTGACGGTTCAAAATTTCCCAGTAAAAAAGAAGTGCTGCACTAGGATTTTCTGATAAATCAGAACCCTTTTTACTTTCGTAGTTGGTGAACCTATATTTTACAATTTAAGCAAGTAACATCAGGTTGGACACAGAGATTGCATACCCCAGTTCTCATTAGAAAAGGGAGAGAATGTACTAACCAGACAAATCCATTCTCATCAAATCCTTTTAGTAAAACCATTCTTGATGAGCTGTAGGATGATCAGGCTAATTAGAAAAGATAGTGAAAAAGAAAGTAGACTGGCAAATTCTGTGCCTGATACAAATATGTGGTTGTTCTATTACAGGCAAATAAGTTGTATTCAAGCATAACTGAGTTCGCCCATGATCAAGATTCGTGCATGCAGAGACACTAACATATATACTTACGACTACTTCAAAAAGAATGGAATAAGAAACAACATGTTAGAAATTGCAAATCATGCAGCAAATTGGAAACATCAGACGCACTTTTTGTATCACATGCTGTATATCAGACAACAACTAGTTCAAAGAAATCATAGCTAGATCTATCTCACCCTATTGCAGAAAGCTCTATAAAGTTCCACTTTTATAATTCAGTAATGCTAGATAACATCTAAGAGATATTGTTACACGGGGTAGGAGGATCTCCTGAAATATCAAAGTATACTTACGGTTTTTTGTCCTTGTTCGCTGTAGACAAAGCCATAGCATTTGTTTCTCTCAATCCAGCAGCAACTGCCTCATCAAACCATTTACGAAACTGCAAAACAAGAAAGACATGTATTAGCCAAACAGATGTCTTATCTCTAATTAGTAACCACAATAACTAAGCAGTGACTAGTCTAGAAGAACGAGTTATTGAAAAGCCATTAAAAATGAGCAAAAGTGAAAAGAGTATTATTACATCAGATAACAAATTGACTTGGGCAGAACAAAGACGCTTCATTTCTAATTTTCTGAGAACAATATAAGTTTCTGCTCATTCATTACCTTGTCGAACAATACAGATAAGTAAAGACAACAAAAACGATTTATACCTGTACCGTAGGATCAGTTTCAACCTGCTCCTCAAGCAATTCTGGAGAGACATAGTTCACTCTCATAGCAGATATGTCAACTTTGGGAGGTTTACCAATTCTAACACACATAGATGTCCCTGGGTAACTAGGGAGCTCCAGCTTATACTTTTCTGCAACAGAAGGTGGTACAAATCTCCCACCTAAAAAGTGATGAGGGCCACGGAATCTCTTTGCACATAATTTTGGGGCAGTCAAAGATACCTAAAAAGAGTAAATATGTTCAATTTATAAAGTAGTTTTCATTATATCAGATAGTAACAAATGAGTACAAGAGAAAAAGAGAAACACAAGCATTTCGGCTAAGACTTACCAACATATCAGGCTTAATTCCTCCATCTTCATGGTCTCCTTCTTCAACGTGCCAACCAGAGGGAATATCCACAGAGACAATGACTGGGTGTTTTTGAAGAGTCTGCTCATAGTTCTGTAACGATACTAATCGCCGGATGAGGTCATCAAAAGGAGGCCTGGGAGCTCCTACATGTGCAAAAAATGGATTTTCAAAGGCCAACTGAAACATGATGCAAATGAATAAGGTGCATCTCTGAGACTTTGATTCCAAAACTTGCTGTTCAAAAGTTTGATGAATTTACTTCTTATAATTGTTTCATGCTTTGAAGAATTCTAACGATTCATGCACAAAAATAGTTACCATGGAATGAAAACCCAAACATTGCATCTACAATAACATCAAAGTCCTTTGACAAGTCATCCGGCAGATCCTCAACGGAAACAAAAGGGACTGAGAGTGAATCCAACTACAAAAACAGGCAAATTCAGCAGGCAGTAAAGAAACGGAGAAAGCTAACAAAGATCCCCCATAAATTAAGCACTGGTTACACAAACCTGAGTGACCAGTCCAGTATAAAGTGGCTTGGCTGTACGTTTGGGATAACAAATAAACGGTTTATATCCAAAGTGGTGCAAATGCCTCGCCGCCACCAAACCATCACCACCATTGTTCCCAGGACCACAGATAGCTAGAACCCGGCTATATTCTTCCGGTTTATAAACCTGGAAAAACATTGTAGACTTCAAATCCAATGTACATAACAAAAACAAAACTCTGTAATGCTAAGATAAACAGTGATACCCAAGTTTGGGTTCAATAAAGTCAGATTATTTCACTGAAGTTCTTAACTTGTGAGACTCATCCAAGGAAAAGAGAGAGCTTTAGAGGTTTATCGGTTCAAAGGTTAAAGCTTTGAGCTTTACATTCAGATACCTACAATGAAACGTCTCACACATATGTCTAGATCTAAAGTGATCGAATTACCTCAGCAATTGAAGCTGCCACACTAAGACCAGCCAATTCCTACAATCAGAAGAAGAAGAGCAAAATCAATCACGAACAGGTAGCAAACCATGGGAGAGAAGAAGAAGGAGAAGAAGAGAAAAATGGAGGACCATGAGCTGATCAATGGAGAAACCAAGAGGACCCATCAAGGTCTCATCAATCTCAGCGGCTTCTCGCTGAGTAAGATAAGAGAGTGGTGGTGATCCTGAATCTTGCATGTTTGGTATGATGACTTTGGTACACAAAGTCCGTAGACGAGAGCCCTGGCTTGGAGTGATGAATCGCTGCGTTTTTGATAAAGGAGAAGAGGAAAGAGAGAATTGAGGAGGAGATGGAGAAATTGGGAGTGGTGGTGATTGGAGAAGGAAGGTGAATGTCATTGTTGTGACTCTGCGTATCACATTCCTCATTTAGCCCAATGACTTCCCACACCACAACAACAACAATTAATTGGTAGTCTCTTTATGACCCAAAAACTCTCAAAAATAAGCCACCAACTTTGTTTGGTTATTTATATCCATGTAGCCTATGACATAGTTCATTTTGATTACTAGAGTCTAGATATAATATATACAATTCTTTAGATGATTTAAACTGTAGCTATAGTTTGAAATGGAATAGTTTCTGTAACTTTTTAATTTATATGTAAGAAAAAATCGATTAGAACATGAATTCATGTGTTACACTGTTATATAAGTGTAAACATATATATATATATATATATAAATACGACATTATCCTACTTTATTAAGTATACACAACCAGAACTCAAAGAATTAGCAAAAAAAAAAAAAACCGAATTGATTATCAAATTACTTTTAAATATTATCGAATATCCTAAGATAAAATGAGGATTTTTTTTTTTTATTTGCTTTCAACTATTTTAATTCTTAATTGTATCATCATCTAATTTTAATTTTTGTTTATGTAAATTTATAAAAAATTTGTTGATATAATATAGGTGTATCAAAATCTTATTCGGAAGAGACAACATTGATTTTGAAATCCTATTCTTATCATATGCAATCTCGAGCATCGATCCCTCCAATTGATTTTGAAATAGAAGTTGAAATATTACCAGATGAACATTGTTTCAGATAGAAACAAATTGCATAAATTGCATTATCTACTTTTAGTCGCTTATGGCCTCTAAAACGGTAGGAACGGCTCTGCAGATACTCCATTTTATTTGATATATAATTTAGTTTGCTTATTGTTTTTCATTTCTGATCATATGACTGGTGGCATGAAACTGTAGTCTTCATTATGCTCATCTTGAATATGTATATATAAGTAGACCTGGCAGTAACACCATGCACACTATCATATCAAAATCGCATCGTTTGAATTTTTGACTCGGGATACCATGATATAGTTATCGTCGGTTTTAGCAAACTAATTTCTGAAGTTGTTGACAGTCATCGCATAAATAAAAGAATTTCATATCCATGAACAAGACCAGCTTTTGATTCACTTCACACTCTCTCTATGTATATAAACTCTTCCTCTTAACATTTTTGCTCCGGCAATAGAATTTTAACATGGGACTTATTAAAGGCTCGCTTGGGACATTCATTGTGGCGGTAAAATGATTTGCAATGTAAATTTTACACAAACCATGTTTTGTTAAGTTTTATATAATAGGATTGTATATAAAAATAGAAAAATTACTAATTTACGTATCATTTCAAATGAAATATAATAAATTTGATAGAAGAAAGATACTTTCTAAATTGGGTATCAAAAAGCTTTCTCCCTCCATTTACTTTTTTGGCATTTGTTTATTCAAAAACTGTAACAAAAAGAGACAGAGAGCTAAACAAACAGTGGACTGACGAAGAAGCTCTCTCTAACTCTCAGATCTCTCTTCTTCCATGTTCCAAATTTCAATCATTGTAACTGATCTCTGTTTCTCAATTTACTTACTTCAACCCGATGCCGATTCATACCCCTAGAAGAACCTCTCTGTTCCAAAGATCCAAAACGTTACCAACAAACTCATATCGAAGATTCACCTCTCCTGTGATTCCCACTTTCAGATATGATGACGGAGATACTGTCAGCTACGACGGTGATGATTCAAGTAACCTCCCGACGGTTCCGAATCCCGAGGAAAAACCAGTGCCGGTGCCGAGTCAATCCCCGAGTCAGAGGATAACTCGGTTATGGACTCAGTTCTCTCTCACTCATTGTGTATGTTTTATTCTGAATTCAATTACTCATTACTCATTTTTATTAGGTGAATATTGAATTTTGGTGTTTTCTTGCAGCTCAAATTCATTTGTTCATGTTCTTTTACTTATGTGATGTTTCTTCGGTCTAAAGTTTCAAGACTAGAGGTATGTTTTAGATTTTTCTGATTACAAGATCAAAAAACAGTGGTTCATATAGATCAAGCTGGTTGTTTTTCTGATAACTTGTGTTTTGTTGTTACAGGCAGAGAATATAATCCTTCTAACAAGATGTAACAGTAGCAGTGACAACAATGAGATGGAAGAAACTAATTCTAGAGCTGTTGTTTTCTTCAGTGTCATTATCACCTTTGTGTTACCATTTTTGTTGTACATGTATCTTGACGATCTCTCACATGTCAAGAATCTACTAAGACGAACAAATCAGAAGAAAGAAGACGTTCCTTTGAAGAAGAGACTAGCTTATTCGTTGGATGTGTGTTTTTCAGTGTATCCATATGCTAAGCTTCTTGCTCTTCTGTTGGCAACTGTTGTTCTTATAGTTTATGGTGGATTAGCATTGTATGCTGTTAGTGACTGTGGGGTTGATGAAGCCCTTTGGTTATCGTGGACTTTTGTAGCGGATTCGGGAAGTCATGCTGATAGAGTTGGTGTTGGAGCAAGAATAGTTTCTGTTGCTATAAGTGCAGGTGGTATGTTGATATTTGCTACAATGCTTGGACTCATTTCAGATGCTATCTCGAAGATGGTAGATTCGCTACGGAAAGGGAAAAGTGAAGTTCTTGAAAGTAATCATATACTAATTCTTGGATGGAGTGATAAATTGGTATGTTACTAATTTTTGCTTTACAGTGTTGGATTGGTTATAAATAGCTTAGAGGCAGAGAACGTATCATGTGTGTAGGGGTCACTTTTGAAGCAGCTGGCAATAGCAAATAAAAGTATTGGTGGCGGTGTTGTGGTTGTGTTAGCAGAACGAGACAAGGAAGAGATGGAGACTGATATTGCTAAATTTGAATTTGATTTAATGGGAACATCAGTTATATGTAGAAGTGGCAGTCCACTTATACTAGCTGATCTGAAGAAGGTCAAGTTTCTAAAGCTTTAATTGCATAACTCTTGGCTGGTGGTGAAGCTTCTGAAAACCTTTGATCTACTGACAGGTTTCAGTCTCGAATGCACGTGCTATCATTGTACTAGGATCTGATGAAAACGCGGATCAGGTTTGTTTATCGCTATCAATCACTTCTTATTCTATGGTGTTACTGTTTCTTGTGAAGTATTAATCACTTTTGGATGATATAAACAGAGCGATGCACGTGCCTTAAGGGTTGTGCTTAGTCTTACAGGAGTAAAGGAGGGTTGGAAGGGACATGTTGTGGTTGAAATGTGTGATCTAGACAATGAGCCATTGGTAAAGCTTGTTGGTGGAGAACGCATTGAAACAGTTGTAGCTCATGATGTGATTGGACGCCTTATGATACAATGCGCTCTTCAACCTGGTCTTGCGCAGGTTAGTTTGTTCACCTAACCTGAAGAACACTTTGAAGTCTACATGGTATTCTTTTGCTTTTAACTGTTTCTTTTACCATTTTTAGATATGGGAGGATATTTTAGGATTTGAGAACGCTGAATTTTACATAAAGAAGTGGCCTCAGCTTGATGGTTACTGTTTTGAAGATGTCCTCATTTCATTTCCTAATGCGATTCCTTGCGGAGTTAAGGTTGCAGCTGATGGGAAGATAGTTTTGAATCCTAGTGATGACTATGTTCTGAAAGAAGGTGATGAAATACTTGTTATAGCAGAGGATGATGACACTTACGCTCCTGGTTCTCTTCCGGAGGTATGCATACATTATTTGTTTTTAGTACAATGCTTGGACACCTTGAATATACTGACTACCATCTCATGCAAACATAATTTCCTTATATTGCTATATTGGTTGATTAAAGATAGAACCATATTCATATATGTAGGTACGGATGTGTCATTTTCCCAAAATGCAGGATCCTCCAAAATATCCAGAGAAAATACTTTTTTGTGGATGGCGTCGTGATATTGATGATATGATCAAGGTACATGATGTATCAAAAGAGAGTGAAGAACTATAGTGTAAACATTGTTCCATGCAAACTCTGTGTTAACTAGTTATGTGCTTTTCTAACCGTATAGGTGCTAGAAGCTCTGCTTGCGCCTGGATCTGAGTTATGGATGTTTAACGAGGTTCCAGATCAAGAAAGAGAGAAAAAGTTGACAGATGCAGGACTAAATATATCCAAATTGGTGAATATAAAACTTGTGCATAGGCAGGGAAATGCAGTGATCAGGCGTCATTTAGAGAGTCTCCCTCTAGAAACTTTTGATTCAGTAAGTTGTTTCCTCTTTCTGGTTGATGTAGCATGAGAATAGATATGCCACTTTCTTTCCACCATCTTCATGATTACCAAATCAAATTGCAGATCTTAATTCTTGCAGAACAGTCACTAGAGAACTCTATTGTTCATTCAGACTCTCGATCTCTTGCCACGCTTCTCCTTATTCGGGATATACAGGTACATGTCCTACGTCTTTTCTAATGGAAGCATATAATTCAGTTATGTTATTATAATCTTTATGCATGCATGTCTCTTGAGCTCATAACATATATATGACTACTAATGGAAGCTGTTATATTCTATTTCAATCAAACAGTCGAAACGGCTTCCATACAAAGATGCAAAGTCAAGCGCGTTACGGATATCTGGATTCCCAAATTGCTGTTGGATTCGTAAGATGCAGCAAGCTTCAGATAAATCAATTGTGATAAGTGAAATTCTTGATTCAAGAACAAAGAACCTTGTATCTGTGTCAAGAATCAGTGATTACGTACTCTCGAATGAGTTAGTTAGTATGGCTCTTGCGATGGTCGCAGAGGATAAACAAATAAACCGTGTTTTAAAAGAGCTTTTCGCGGAAAAGGTACATAAGAAACGAACTTGCTTTGCTTCTGTAGAATGTGAAGTTGTTCTCATGAGTATAGTCAGTTTTTTTTGTTGCAGGGTAATGAATTGTGCATAAGACCTGCAGAGTTTTACATATATGACCAAGAAGAGGTTTGCTTTTATGATATAATGAGAAGGGCTCGTCAAAGGCAAGAAATCATAATCGGTTATCGCCTTGCGGGAATGGAGCAAGCTGTGATTAACCCTACTGATAAATCCAAGCTTACTAAATGGTCCCTTGATGATGTTTTTGTTGTCATCGCCTCAAGTCAGTAACTTACAAAACCCGTAGATGATCTCTGACCGTTTGAACTCTCCAGGACGTAACATGGTACCTTGAGTCCCCATTTTTTCGCAACTTGGTCTGACCATTTTCTTAGAAGAAGCAAGAATCATTGAAGACCCCATTTTTTTCCACAACTTGTTCATTTAGTCACTACGAAACAGAGACAATTATTTGTATAGTAAATGACCATACACTCTTCAATAAAAATCTGTATCTTGTTTTAGTTCTACCCATGAAATACGTGATTCATCAGACAGTTGCAGAGCAAAGTTAATTCAGTAGTGAATTTGGGTTCTGGAGCTGGTGTTTGTATAAGGTGCTCAATGTAATATCAGAACCCTTTTCATCGAATCTTATTGGGCCTCAAAAACAAAAAAGGTTGGGATAGAAGAAAGCCCAGTTTCCCATTCAACGTGACCCAATTGGATTCTCTTCTCTTCTCTGTTAAATTGTTTTTTTTTTGTCTCAATAAAGAAAAAAACCTGATTGGTTGTGAAGTGAGAAGCAAATGTCATTAGTTTTGTTCAAACAAATTTTGGTCGTCTCCACTCATTGAGTTTAGAGAAATCTCCCAGAATCATCAAAAGGTCTTTACTTTGAGATTGTCACTATGAATTGCGCAATCACAGAGGATGATTTGATCTCTCCTTACCTCATCATCTTCAAATCGCTCTTACTCATCCCAATCTCTCACTATCTCATCTTCTTCTTCCTCACAATCTTACTTTTCCTCTACTTCTTCCTAGAGATTCATTTTCCTAAAGCAGATCCTATCTCTCTTACCTTCAATCCAAACTCTGACTTCTGCAAGTTTATTGTCTCCAAGTGTCGTCTCCTTCATGGACGGTAATGGGTTCCTTCCTTCTATTGATCCATCATCGTAAAATGCGATCTTTCTTATGTAAAGATTTGCAATTTTGCAGATACTTTCCTACGTTCTGGCTTTCAAGCCCTCATCTTCAAACAGCTTTCCTTACCCTTTTTGGAAAGTCTCCTCCTTTCTCCTATAAGCGGTAATTTCAAAAAACCACATCTTTTACTTGCTCAGATCTTCTAGGCACAACTGTTATGTGTTCATGTGATATAACATCTTGGTTTTTCCTATAGACTTGATCTTTGAGATGTATAAATAGTGTTGTATCTCTTTCTGTGTCTCAGAATTCTCTATCAGGCAACAGATGGTGGCACAATTGCTTTGGATTGGTTAATGCATTCTGATGGTTGGTGGTATTAAGAATAATAACTTAACACATTTGCTGTTTTCAGTTTTGATTTCATGGACTTAAAAACTTTTTCTTGTTCTCTATAGTTGTGGAAGGTATATCTCAAGTGGTCAATGCCTCAAATCCAGGAACTGATAGGACTCCAATTGCTATTATAGTTCCAGGGCTCACTAGTGATTCTTCTGCTGCAGTAAATTTCACCACTCCTATCTACTTTCTTCCTCTGTTTCCGTTGGGATAGTCTCATTTGTCTCTTGCTTTTGCTTACTCGAACTCTTGTTTTATTCCTTTTTCACAGTATATTAAACATATTGCCTTCAGGCTGGCAAAGGAAGGATGGAATGTTGTTGTGCAAAACCACCGTGGACTTGGAGGGATATCTTTAACTGTGAGTTTCTTTGTTTTGTGTTCTTGATTTTGTTTCATCCTTTGTATCTAGGTGATATTTTGAACCATGACATATGCTTAATATTATCAAACCAATTAAGTAGATATGCTTAATTTTGTTCTCATAAGTTTAATATTGTGAGGTTGATTCATTGAATGATGCATGTGGATTGAGAAAATATATGAATTATTCACTGACTGGCTCTTCAAATCATTAATCAGTCTGACTGCGTCTACACTGCCGGGTGGACAGAAGATCTTCGGAAAGTAATTGCTCACATCCATTCTCAGTTCCCAGAGGCTCCTTTGTTTGCTGTTGGAACAAGCATTGGTGCCAACGTTCTGGTATATCGTCTTTTTTTTTTTTATCTTTGATTCCCTTAATCTTGCATCAAAAGGTTGAAATATTGTGGCAACCATTGTTTGTTCTAAAGGGATAACATTTCACACAATTAGTTTGATATCCCATATATTATTGCTACGATGAAATTGAGTGGCTTTCATGTGGTTTCTCTTACTTACTTTTACAATTTAAACCTCATCCAGGTAAAATATCTTGGGGAGGATGGGCCAAATACACCTCTTATTGGAGCTACTGCTGTGTGTTCTCCTTGGGATCTATTGGTCAGTAGACCCTCACCTCCACTCTAACTTAAATTCTGTGATATTGTTTAAACTTAATAGTGAAACAATCTCTCTTCTTCTTCCTTGAGATACTTATAGTTATATTTTTGGTCCATGGAATGTAGAAAAGAAAAACAATCATGCCTTACTGTTTAAAATAATATTCTTTGCAGATATGTGATCGATTTATCAACCGCAAACTCGTGCAAAAAGTGTATGACAGAATGCTTACTATTGGTCTACAAGGTTATGCACAATTGTATGTCCAAAAATTCTTGTCTTATATTGTTAACTTATTGTTTCCATACCTACTTTTGCTAGCTTTAGTTACGTCTTTCTTGTTCCCTAACACATGGTGGTACCTGCACCTGCAGGCACCATTCCATCATTTCTCGTATAGCCGATTGGGAAGGCATTAAGAAGGTGAGTTTTGATTTTCTATATATTTGCCAAATCATGTAAATTGACTTAAAAGATTCACCATTCATCTTGTGTCTTGTTTTAGTCACGTTCAGTTCGAGAGTTTGACAACTACGCCACCAGGCTTGTTGCCAAATTCGAGGTGAAGTTTGCTTCACATTCTCCTTACCCTTTGTTTAATGTATCCCATCTTTCCTTTTAAGCAGTAAAACTTCCAATCTCTAATGATGCAGACAACTGATACATACTATAGACGTTCAAGCAGTTCACAATATGTGGAAAATGTCGCTGTTCCGCTCCTTTGCATCAGTGCTTTGGATGATCCAGTTTGTACTAGAGAAGCTATTCCTTGGGATGAATGTAGGTAAGAATCCATATGCTTCGACCCTTTAATCATTCTTTCCACCAGTTTTCAACTCTAGAGCTGATGGACTAGATTAATTTGCACAATACATCGGTTCTCTTATGTTGTAGCCTTGTAGGGCCACTGATAAGTCCTCAGAAGGAGTACATTTAGCTGTTAAGTAATGCCACGTCACCTCACTAAAATTCAGAAGTTAGATAGAGGGAACAATAGTCTGAATAGGGTATTTAACAGGATCCGAGTATTTGGGGAATTGGTTTTGATATGGGATAGTAGGAGATGCTCTAGAAAGTCATTCTTATCTGGTTTTGTTGTTGGTTTTGTTCTTGGGTGCTCTAGAAGTTTTCACAAGATTACGGTTGCTAAATTGAGTTGGTAATTCTTCTGTTAAACTGACTTGGTAGTTTCACTGTCATATTGAGTTTCCATGCATGGCTAAATTAAGAAGTGAACGGCTTTAGGCATCGTTGGCGAAAAATTTGATGCGATTCTTGGTTGTATCTTTCTGCATTGCATAGTGATGGGTCTCCCTGTATTATGAAACTGATGTTCCAATGTCTCAACTTTTGCAGGGCAAACAAAAACATAGTTCTGGCTACCACAACACATGGTGGTCATCTAGCTTACTATGAAGGGTTGACAGCGTCAAGCATGTGGTAATCAATCTGCGTAAATCCGCAGTCTTAGAAACTCATCTCACATTTCTATTCACAAGGACTTTCTTAGGAGTGGAATTGAAAAATGTGAAACTGTAATGTATAGGTGGACAAGGGTTGTACACGAATATTTTGAAGTGCTACTCTCCAGCCCCTTTGCAGACAGAAGACACAAGGTATGATGAAAATGAGTTTTAGTCCATTTCCATGACATTATCCACTCTTAGTCTCTTCTAAGACATGCATCATATATTTCATATGCAGATCATCCCCGAACCATTGGGATCTTCGATTGATCAGGGACCATTCGTGGATGCTGGAGAACACGGGATGGTTGCTGCTGCAAGTGAAGTGGACACAACAAGAGCTGATGCAGAACCAGAGGATAATGCTCAAATTTATGTAAAGACAAGTAATCATCTACACAAGGACAATAATCCTCAAGTTTATAACAATATACTCGGTCCTTTGAAGAAGAGAGTGGATCAGCTTTCAAGATACAGCCGGAAATCGATTTGGCTATTGGCATACATTGCTATAGTCACGACGTGGCCACTAGTAGGACCTGCACTTTTGTTTTCAATTAAGAGAAGATTCAGAAAGCTCGTAGAAAAATAGAGATCATATTCTACTAGTGCAAAGTAAACTATATACAGTAGATGACTTATGCCATTAATAACTTTGGACTGTAAGCTACATGAGATAAGCCTGCAATAAGCTATTTGCCGTCAATGTTATACAAACTCTCAGGGCTCAACATATAGATGCAAAGAACAAAGTAGTGTGCATAGATCAGCTTTCTTCTATGAGACAATATGGGTACAATTAGCCATTTGCCATCCATACTATACAAAGCTCTCGCATGACTTTCCACCTCAACATCAAAAACTCCATTATCAAGTCAAACATGGTACTACTTTAAGGGAGAGTATTATGAAGCAAAGCAGCCATCGAGTAAAACACGTGCTGATGTTTTCTAAGCTTTTTAGAGTTTGAACTCTGGAGAGTGATTTTAATGCATTAATTCTGGATGGCTCTCTTTGATTAAGCTTTTAGCTAGTGACTACGGCTCATCTTCATTTTTGGTACTGCCTTTTTCACCTGCCTTGCTCTCTCTTTTGCCTCTTTCTTCCTTATCACTTCTGCGCTCATCTTTGCTTCCGCTTCCTCCATCATTTTCTTCTTTTCTGCTTTCTTCTTCTGCAATGCCTCTTGCCTCGCGTTATGAAGTTCCTTGTATGCTTCCTCTGCTGCCTTTTGCCTACCACTCTCAGTTTTGTTCCGCGCCTTCATTAAATCAAGACACTTTAAACTCAGCATTTCACCACTTTTAACAAGACTATTATAACTAATCATAAGTTTGCAATTTACCTGCGAGCTGAGTCTGTATCGTCCTACTAAGTCGATGTAATATGGAATTAGCGCCACCAACCGGACAATATCATCCATATGTTTAGCATCAGGTAAAGAAAACTTGAAAAGCATCATCTTCTTGTGCTTGCCAGGGTGTTGGTCAGATATATGCATCGACATGAAATTCTTCCCATACTTATCCACAGCCTTGTCACCAAAAACCTACACGCCTGAGTTTGGTTACTGATAGTATCATAGAGATAGAGAATGTGCAACGTTAAGCCAAATCTAAAATGTTAAACTAAGGTTCCCATTGGAGATTTGGACGTGATTGATTTCCCTATTTAACCACATAGAGATACAAACAGAGACACAGACATAGAATTCAAGCCAGCTGATTACCATATCCTAACTAACTCCATTACTGAATGCTTAAAGACACTAACGCTTCCTTCAACATATCTTACACTCACTCGAAAACAATAAGATCCATTCAAGTACACTACAAAAGTCTCCAAATCAGACTGAACTCAGAAATGAGCTGATATTGGAACTGCCAAATTCTGTGACTACCAGTTCTCACTCTGCTAATAATTGATCCTAGCTCGCTATATCCCCAGCGAATACACATTTACAGTTCTACTATAGGTATCATCAATCATCAAACAAATGAAGAATCTGAGAAAGAACAAAAAGAAAACTTTTCTCACCTGATCAAGAACAGTGTCAGTGATCAAATCCGCAGCAACTTCCTTGGATTCAGAGATCAAGGCGAACTCCTCCGACACCCATTTCCTTCCAGCAGGAGGAGACACAATCCCAGCAAATCTTTGCAAATCCCTCATCTCCTTTTGCATAGTTTTTGCAGCCTTCTTCTTCGTCATAGCAAACACAACATGATCCATAGTTTCTTCATTCATATAAACCTCAAAAGTGATCTCATCTTTACAAGGAACAACCAAATTAAACACCCTAGAGATCAAATCATGTCTACTCTTAAGCTCCATAGTAGCTAACAATCCATGGCAATACCTACGACCACTCGCGTAGAATTTGAACACATTTAAGGCTTCTTTTAACAACAATGGCGAATCCTCTAATTCACTAACTCCAAGCATACTAAAATTCTTCTGGAATATTGTATCCTTAGAAGCAAATTTCGCCGCCCAAGCTAATGCGAGACTCTCGTTCTCACGTTTACCAACGAAGTAGTTGATTGCGAGTGCGATTAAGAAACAGACGCAAGCGATCTCCACCGCGTACGACTTCTTCTTCTTCGTTTGATCATTAGTGTCTCCTTGAGCTTCCGATGAAGTCTTGAGATCTGGCGTCTTTGGATCAGCATGAGTTCCGTTTTCTGTAATCAATGGAGATTCAAGTGTCTCTATCTCAACTGGTAGTCCTTCGAACTCGTCTTCGTCCCAGTACTCAAATGGTGTAGACGAGGGAGTTTTCGAATCGGATTGATGCTCGAGATCTGATTCAGTGATGAGATCGGATTTACATTCGGCGGAAGAAGGTTCCGGCTCCGGATCGGGATCGGAGAGTGATGAGTGAGACTGAGTGAGAAGAGGCGGAGGGAGTGAGTGGTGAAGAAGGTGAGAGGAATCGTCGGTAACGTCGTCTTCTTCAGCATCAAATCCTTCGAATGGAGAAGCTACGATAATACGATAATGGAGGAAGAGAGCTAAGAAGAAGAAGGAGAAATATCGGCTCATTATGAAAACGATGGAAGAATCAAATAAGTCTCTGCTCTCAAGTAAATAATAAGGACTTTTTTTCTAAGTAAAACAAAAATGTTGAAAACTTATTTGAGGACAAATAGCAAATGTCAACAAAACACATAATCTATGCACAACAACTATACAAGGGAGCTAATACAAAGCATACAAGAAGAGTTGTTGTTTCTATATAAGTTGAACAGCTGCGATTGATGGAATTTTCTCTCTTAGTTTCTGAGTGACTGCTACACGAACTGTCATGACTCCAGCTGCAGGTCCTGTGATTCTTATCTTCACGATTGGATCTTCAATCTCCACTAGATCAAGCGATCCATCTGCTGTTCCGATTAAGTAAGGCCTGATTTCTTCCAGCACCTAAACAATATATTGCACACCATTGAGTAAGTGATTAGAACAAACCCACATATGCAAAGAACTTAAGCAGCATAGAGCTAATACCAAAATTTAACCTTTTCAATGTTTTCCTCATTCAGTTCAAGGCCAGTCTCTTCATCTGGAAGAGCTTCTACAGCCACTATTTCAGGGATCTTTTCCATTAGACGACGCTCAATACCCATCTTCATTGTCATAGTAGAACTTGGACATGATCCGCATGCTCCCTGCAGCTTAACCCGCACAATATTTCCATCGATCTCATGTAATGCCACATTACCACCATCAGACATAAGGTAAGGTCGGATTTCATCCAAAACGCTTTCTACATTTTCCTCAGTTAAAGGTACTTCCAAGATGGGGTCTGGGGTTGCTACTGCCTTGACAACTGCAAAAATCCAGAAATCAACCATAAAAACCTAAATACATATCTCTCCAGGAGAAGATACACACAGAAGAAGCAATGATAACGTTTCAAATCAATGGAAATGGATATCAAACTTAGGAAAGGAGAACCTTTACTGTAACTTTAGGGAAACGTTGTAACCATATAATGTCTGATAGAGAGATGGGACCAGAAACCATTCGTTCACAAACTACATATGAAATTATATACCCCTAAAGCAACCCAATAACCGATGATAGCCATATGAAACAAAATTTGTCACGTCACAGCGCAATGCAATCACAACACCAAATTCGAGCTTCCCAAGTTTCACGGAGACTAGTAAGACAAGAAAAGCATCTGATTCTAAACTAGAACAGTTGGTTTTCAAATCTGTGAAAGTTCTTCTGAGCACTAACCAACTATATACATCAAAATCTCTGATAGTTCATTACAAATTCAAGATTCTAACAAAAACTAGAGTTGAAATAATATTTCCCTAATGCAACCCAAATAAAAACAGAAGACAGCCATAGGAAAATGAAGAAATTGTCATGTCAGAGCCCTTTTGAGATTGAGTAAAACAATTCAATCACAAAGCTTCCAAAGTTCAGATGATAAACGAGACCGTTGATAATTTACCTGTAAAATATTCTTACGAGTATAATCTACATCAAACTCTCTATGAATTCATTAGAAGTCCAAGATTCAAGGACAATTTTTGAACTATTTGATCTTTGGTCATAGAATTTGCCCATGCGCTCAGAAGGATACAATAACGACGGCAACGATGAGTAATCGAATCAACATCGAGACATCTTTCTAAACGGAGATATTCGTAGTCTGACCTTTGGATCGTCGGAAAAGCTGTCGACTTGATAAAAACCTAGATAATCCTCGTCGAAGTGGATTACAAGGCCTAGCTACAAGACCAAGAGCGCGTTGGGAGCTCAAAATCTGCCAAAAGAATTCGGAGCAGAGACATCGATACAATGAGTAAACATAAACAAATAAGCGTGTGAAGAACAAAGAACGAGATTAAAAATCGAAGGAGGAGAAAAAGTCAAAAATCACCTGAGGAAAAGGAAGAAGAAGACTCGAGGATGAGGAAGGGTCTATGGCTTGCGGCGGCGTCCTGGAAATGGCCGCCGGATTTAGCGTCAGCAATTGCATATCTCCTCCACGAGTTTTTGTTTCGGAGATGATACGATCGTGAGATTTCCTTTTATCGGCGGCGTCTTGTGTTACAAGGCCCACCCAAAGTTTTTTTATTGTTTTTTTTTTTTTTTTTGCGTGAACACTTTTTCACAAATTAATTTATAAATTATGTAAATATTTGCAAATTTTTGTTCCAAATGTATTTAAATCAATAGACATTTTATTACTATTTTGTCTATTAGCGAGTGAAGCTATGAGGTTTAAAAGCATTCCTAAAATGGTTTTTTTTTTTTGATCAATCCTAAAATGGTTTTAACTTTGGGTTTGGAAAGTTACTAGTAGAAGCAATAAATTGGGATATGAAGCTGTCTCCCCTAAATTTTCTTGGAAATAAAAAGTTTTAAACAAATATTCGAAATCGTTCTTCACCACAAATCAACGATTTGAATTTCAAGCAAGCAATGCATAATGTTATTGCGTAAACCGGGAAAATTTTATATTGACCAAAGCATTTTCCGTCGCTCTTTAACCCCTATTAATTTAAAAGATCATATTAGTTTTATTATGAGGTTTACAAGCAGTCCCAATAATTGGATTAAAACCGGTTATTAATCCAAACTGGTTGATTAATTTGATATTTGGAATTCTCATTTAACTAAGAGTCCCAATAACCGGGTGGTCTTTTTCGTTTTGGACAAAACAGGATGTTCTTTTACCAGTTCTTGTAAAAACGACACATCAGTGTTTTACTGTTTGCTGGTTTAAATGATTACTTCCCCCCTCCTGCACACTAATATTGCAGACTCTAGTAGAGATTGGCCTTGAACTAAATTAGGAAAACAATATATGATCTGATTTTGCAGATTCTAGTAGTTAGACTTTAATTCCTAATTTCTTCTATCGTAATTTAATAAAATAATACACATAAACCAAAATGAAGAAACTTGAGCCATTAGTTATAAGCAGAGGAAAAGAAAAGAATGATGATCAGTTCAAGAATCATAATCGTGATCTTGCTTTTCGTCTTCACAACAAACTGTAAGTACATTTCAGATTTGCATAGTTGCATATGTCGTATAGTTAAGTATCTGATTTCGCACAACAACAAAAAAAAAGTGAAAAAAAAAACTGAAGTATCTGATATGAATGTTTCTAGAAGTCTAAACCGTGGATTGTTTATTCACGTATGTGGAAAAAGAATAATCAAGAACAAGTCAATCTGTGAATTGGAAAACAATCAACGTTTCTGTTTAGATTTAGGAAGTTGCCTATAATTTTTTATTTTTCCTTATTTTCTTTGAATGCTTGTTTACGTTTACTTATAAATAAGGATGTAGTCTCGTTTTTGAAAAGCATCCAAGCAATTGAGAGTTTTGGAGGATTCTGTCGAATTAGGCCGAGGAGAAGAGGACGTAGTTTCTCTTTGAGGAGTTTTACTCTAATCTTGTTACGCTATCATTTTCTCAGTTTTAATAAAGAGAGTTTAGAGATTATTTTTGGCTTCTAACAATTGGTCCGACCTAAAGATCTTATTTATCTAACTTTCCATATTGTTTTGTACACATTCAGCTTTAACAGAACTAATATCTACATTCTCTACCACTTCTATTCACTGTTCATCTTGTGAGCAGGAAAAAAACCCGAATCCATAGTATTTCTGTGTGTATCCATTCACAAGAACACTCTTTTTCGCGGTTCCTCCCTTCTACCCTTTATCCAACACCACAAACTTCCTAATTCTCCATAAAGATATGGTAAAGTTCCTTAAGAGTCTAAATCATCGAGTTGATACCGTTGCCATTAGGAACATAAAAGCAAACGAAAAGCTTCATCAACTTAAAGTATATATCTCTATTTTTCCATTAGGCACAAATAGATTTAGTCAAATGGAAATGGCCCTAATTGACTTGTCTTCAGCAAAAAAGATTACAAGCCTCCAGCAATATTTGGTGAATACTATTTTAAAGCCGATATGTACCATCATTTCGCTGGTACGTTCAGTATTGATTATGACGTCATTATTATAATGAAAACAAGTACTAATAATAACATTAATTGGTTATGACGGATTTGATATATGTTCAAAATTTGCTTGAAATATGCACAAATTGTGCTCAAAATATGACAAAAACATATGATCTAGTTATTTGTGCAAATGTTATCAATGTGTCATTTTCGAGTCTAAACCCAATAATACAAGTTGTAGACAAAAAAAATGTATTCATTCACAATTTTATTAACCAATTGTGGGAAATAAATATATTCTTAAAATAATTAGGAGAAAACCTTATGGTAAAACTACTTTCACCATAAATTGCAGCTTACTCTATCAATTTGATTCTTGAATAGGAGTTGAATATTTTAGTTACTTTATTTTTGCTGCATAGATTTTATTGTTCATAAATAATACATACAACTGTTATATGTGGATTATTTATCAATTATCAATATTCAAACTGAGACAAATTAAAAACTTCTCTAATTAGTGTATTAGACTAACCGGTTTTAAAAAAGCATGTAATTTTGATTGGTTTAGATAACTAATGATCGTCTTTTATATTGGGCTTATAGGCCCTTCTAGTCGGCCCAACACACATGAATAGCTCACAAATTTCTCTTCTCCTTCTTCCTCTTTTCTCACAGCTTAGCACAGACCGAATTTTAATTTCTAACTTTGACAAACAGATTAAAACCTTTCTTCGATTCGACACTGAATCACGAAATTTCGAGAGAGACTAAGATATGGTGAAGGTACGAATGAACACGGCGGACGTCGCCGCCGAAGTCAAGTGCTTGAAGCGATTAATCGGTATGAGATGCTCCAACGTCTATGATATATCTCCCAAGGTAACAAATTTCTACAATGAAAAGCTTCAAATCCCCTGATTCATTTGATTCGATTTCCATTAGGGTTTATGTTTTGATTTTGCTCCAATTTCTTCTACAGACGTATATGTTCAAGCTCTTGAATAGTAGCGGTATCACAGAATCTGGTGAAAGTGAGAAAGTTTTGCTTTTAATGGAAAGTGGTGTTCGTTTACATACCACAGCTTATGTCAGGTAAAAACCCATCTCTAGATTTTGAGCTTTTGTTTTGGGGAAGTAGTAAAGTAATGATTTTTTTTTCTCTCACAAATTTGTGTAGGGATAAGAGTAATACTCCATCTGGGTTTACTTTGAAGTTGAGGAAACATATCAGGACTAGGAGGCTTGAGGATGTTCGACAGCTTGGTTATGATAGGGTATGGAACTTGGAGTTTTCTATTGTGTTTTGTTTGGTTGCCATTTATTGCGTTTTTTGGTTTTAACTTTTGTTGTTTGTACCAGATTATTGTCTTCCAGTTTGGGCTAGGTGCTAATGCTCACTATGTTATATTGGAGCTGTATGCTCAAGGAAACATAATTCTTACTGATTCTGAGTATATGATCATGACACTCCTCCGCTCTCATAGGTTTGTTTTTGTTACTCTACTTTTATCAGATCGTTTGTTTTTGCTATGTTTGAACTGCTCAAAGTGCTTTTGTTCGTGTGGCTTTTTATACTGAATGATTGATTTTTATTTCTGTAGAGATGACAATAAGGGTTTTGCTATTATGTCTCGTCACCGTTACCCGATAGAGATATGTCGAGTCTTTGAGAGAACAACTGTTTCAAAGCTTCAGGAATCACTTACTGCTTTCGTGCTTAAGGATCATGACGCAAAACAGATTGAACCGAAGGAGCAGAATGGTGGCAAAAAGGGTGGGAAGTCAAATGATTCTACGGGTGCCAAACAATATACATTGAAGAATATTCTTGGTGACGCTTTAGGCTATGGGCCACAGCTCTCAGAGCACATTATTCTGGATGCTGGTCTAGTTCCAACTACCAAACTTTCAGAAGACAAGAAATTAGATGATAATGAGATTCAGTTATTGGTTCAAGCGGTGATCGTTTTTGAAGATTGGCTTGAAGATATTATAAATGGTCAAAAAGTTCCTGAAGGTTATATTCTAATGCAAAAACAAATTTTGGCAAATGACACGACTTCTGAATCAGGAGGTGTTAAAAAGGTCACTATTTTACTCTATGCTTCTTCATTTTTGTATTGTTTAATGGCAATGGATTTTATGTATTGAATTTTCGTTTGCCTGGTTGCCTACAGATGTATGATGAGTTCTGTTCAATCTTACTAAATCAATTCAAATCAAGAGTGTATGAAAAGTTTGAAACTTTCGATGCGGCTTTAGATGAGTTCTACAGCAAAATTGAGAGCCAAAGGTCTGAACAACAACAAAAGGCAAAAGAAGATTCTGCCAGTCTGAAACTCAATAAGATTCGCCAAGATCAGGTTTGTAGTATTTATTAATGTACTGGTTTGGAACTTCCATTTCCATATATCTCTGTAAAACTTTTCTTTAAACTTATCTTAATTGCAATGTTTCTATACTTGTGTTTTAGGAGAACCGTGTTCAAATTCTGAAGAAAGAAGTCAACCATTGTGTTAATATGGCGGAATTAATCGAGTACAACTTAGAAGATGTAGATGCTGCCATATTAGCTGTTCGTGTAGCACTTGCAAAGGGTATGGGCTGGGATGATCTAGCTCGCATGGTCAAGGAAGAAAAAAAATTAGGAAATCCTGTTGCTGGAGTCATTGACAGACTTTATCTGGAGAAGAATTGCATGACCTTGTTGTTGTGCAACAATCTCGATGAAATGGATGATGATGAGAAGACGGTTCCAGTGGAAAAGGTGTTGATCTCTCCTCACTTTGATTGAATATACAAAGCTCATCTTCTTTCTTGTTCTGACATATGGAGCACGATGTGGTTTTGTAGGTGGAGGTTGACTTATCACTTTCTGCGCATGGTAATGCTAGGCGCTGGTATGAAATGAAGAAGAAGCAAGAAACCAAACAGGAGAAGACTGTTTCTGCCCATGAAAAGGCTTTTAGAGCAGCTGAGAAAAAGACCCGCCACCAACTTTCTCAGGTAAGCTTCCAACCTCGTCGCTGTTAATCTTGTTTAATGTTTCTTCCTCGCAGTCAACTAATCATTTGCATTTTTCTGGCTGAAAGGAAAAAGTGGTTGCAACGATTTCACACATGAGAAAAGTCCACTGGTTTGAGAAATTTAATTGGTTCATTAGCAGTGAAAACTACTTGGTCATCAGTGGTCGTGATGCTCAGCAAAATGAGATGATAGTTAAACGTTACATGTCAAAAGGAGATCTGTAAGTTTTAATATATAGAACTATTTATCTAGTCTTTGTGTTAGTATTAAATATTCAAAGATGATGATAAGTTTTTAACCATGCTTTCTTAGGTATGTACACGCAGAGCTTCATGGAGCATCTAGTACTGTGATAAAGAATCATAAACCTGAACAAAATGTACCGCCTCTCACTTTAAACCAAGCTGGATGTTTTACGGTAAGCAATTTCATCTACTATTTTGGTTGTTTGAATTATGTGAATATGGTGCAATGTCTTGATGGCAGACTTTTGGATATAATATGATGCAGGTTTGTCATAGTCAGGCCTGGGATTCCAAGATTGTTACTAGTGCATGGTGGGTTTATCCTCATCAGGTCACTAAAACAGCTCCTACTGGGGAATACCTTACAGTTGGAAGTTTCATGATACGAGGTAAGAAAAACTTTCTTCCACCACACCCACTCATCATGGGTTTTGGATTATTGTTTCGTTTGGACGAGAGCTCCTTGGGAGCTCATTTGAATGAGAGAAGGGTAAGAGGGGAAGAGGAAGGAATGAATGATGTAGTCATGGAAACACATGCTCCTGATGAGCATTCAGATACTGAGTCAGAGAACGAAGCAGTGAATGAAGTGGTTTCTGCCTCAGGAGAAGTTGATTTGCAGGAATCAAGTACGGCATTGAGCCAAGATACTTCTTCTTTAGACATGAGTTCATCTGGTATTACTGAAGAAAATGTTGCATCAGCCACCTCACAGCTTGAAGATCTTCTTGATAGAACCCTTGGTCTTGGTGCTGCAACGGTGGCAGGCAAGAAAGATACAATAGAGACATCAAAAGATGATATGGAAGAGAAGATGAAACAGGAAGAGAAGAATGCAGTAGTGAGAGATAAGCCTTATATGTCAAAAGCTGAAAGAAGAAAGCTTAAGATGGGCCAAAGCGGCAACACAGCTGCTGATGGTAACACTGGGCAAGAAAAGCAGCAACGAAAGGAAAAAGACGTTTCTTCTTTAAGCCAAGCTACCAAGAGCATACCTGATAACAAGCCAGCTGGGGAAAAAGTTAGCCGTGGGCAAAGGGGTAAACTTAAGAAAATGAAGGAGAAGTATGCTGATCAAGATGAAGACGAAAGAAAAATACGGATGGCATTGTTGGCAGTAAGTACTTCCCTTGGATTCTCCATTTTTTGTCATAGACCATCATTGTTCTCTTATCAGTACTTCATAACTGGTAAATTAATTTGTCTCCCCTTTGCAGTCGTCTGGAAAGCCACAGAAGACTGATGTTGAATCACAGAATGCAAAAACCGCGGTCACTGAAGTGAAGAAACCTTCTGAAGGTAAAAAATTTCAATTTTGTCTTTTTTCTTCTGAAATTGTTTCCGGGCATACACTTTCCATTAGACTGGAACCATATGATACTGATAGTTGCTTTGGGTTGCTGTGCAGAGACAGACGATGCTGTGAAAATATGTTACAGGTGTAAGAAGGTTGGACATCTTGCTAGGGATTGTCATGGGAAAGAAACTTCAGACATGGACAAAGTGGTGATGGAAGAAGACGATATTCATGAAGTTGGGGACGAAGAGAAAGAAAAACTGATTGATGTCGATTACCTTACTGGTAACCCGTTACCAACCGACATCCTTTTATATGCGGTCCCCGTGTGCGGCCCCTACAATGCTCTCCAGTCATATAAATACAGAGTCAAAGCGATTCCAGGCAGCATGAAGAAAGGAAAAGGTAACAACACATTCTCTTCCAAGTAGTTGTAAATGTAGAGCTTTTGGACTGTATTGATGTTGACTTTTGTGTTTGGACAGCTGCAAAAACTGCAATGAATCTGTTCACACATATGTCGGAGGCGTCAGTAAGGGAGAAAGAGTTGATGAAAGCTTGTACGGATCCGGAGCTGATGGCTGCTCTTGTCGGGAATGTGAAGATCACAGCAGCAGGTTTGACGCAGTTGAAGCAGAAACAGAAGAAGGGCAAGAAAAGCGGGAAACAACAACATAGCTAGGTTTTAGGTAACTGCTGCGTTGCAGCGAAGAAGGCTTTTACAAACATATAGCAGATTGGTTCATATCTTTGTATGTTCACTCTTGCAAAAACGAAACATCATGTTACAGCCCAAATATTATCAGAATCAAAGTGATTTGAAAATTTAGTAAATTTTGGCTAAAGAGAGCTCTAGTTATGAACTAATACATTTCATTATCAGTAAAATCCATAAATAGCTGAAAACAATCTCAAAATAAGCTTTTAAATCCTACGGCATGGATTCTTCTACTCCTGTTTTTTTTGCTTTTAAAACCTTTTCTGCTTCATTTTTTCTTGTTTTGTAGAGAACTCAGAAATAATTTGCGAATTACAATTTGATCAAACCTCTCTTCTTCTCCTCTTTCTTCTTCCTTCTTCATCAAAACTATTACATTTCTACATTATCTCAAACATCTCCAAATCATTATCTTACACGAAGAAGGAAGAGATAAGAGCATCAATTTTTAAGTATCGGGGTTTCAATTTGCATTCGATCTTTTATTCCATATTTTACTATTTGATTTGATTTTACCAAAACCTAAAAAAAAAATCTGCAATTTTGGGAGGGAAAATTGTCCTTCAAACTATTCTTGATTTCGTCTCTGTCCCCTCCAAACAATAACCAAAAGCCAAAAGAGAAGTGCTACAAAACATCAATGGCGGAGGAGAGATCGCCGAGTAAGGTGAAGTTCATGTGCAGTTTTGGCGGCAGAATCCTCCCTAGACCATCGGACAGTGTTCTCAAATATGTCGGCGGAGAGACTCGCGTCGTTGCTGTATCTCCTGACATCTCCTTCTCCGGTAAATTAACCAACTCTTCCTTTAATCGATGTAATCTCACAATACGTCTTCTTATCATCGAGCTATGGTTTCAATTGTAGAACTCATGAAGAAACTTACGGCAATCACAGAGAACGATATTGTGCTCAAATACCAGATCATTCCAGAAGATCTTGATGCATTAGTTTCTGTAAAGTCTGATGAAGATGTGAAACACATGATAGAGGAATATAACCGTCATGAAACACCCAAGCTCAGAACTTTCTTGTTTCCTGCAAACCCAGTGGTTCTTGAGAGTCAGTTAGGCCCCATCGAGCCACAAACCATAGAGCAACGCTACATTGAAGCCATCAATGGCATTCTTCGCACATCCAAGAGTGCTACTGCTCTTCGTGCTCCCATCAAAACACGACCTTCCTTCACCGTCTCTACTTGCTCCTCTCCCAAATCAGAATCACCTGATGGATACAGTCACGAGCCGCCAGAAACGAGTTTTCAGAACAACTACCAATTGAGCCGGCTTTACCCAATGCATAGAGTGCATAGCAGTCCCAACATCTCACACCAGCTGCAGCCACACAGCCACTACCACAACCACAACCACAATGCATACGTGCAGCCTCCTACTAACTACTTAACGTGTAGGCCACGACTACCAACACCGTTAGAAATTCCCAGAGGCATCGGTTGGGACCAATCATACACAACCACACATAACTCAGGTGGCGGTAATGGCAAGTACGGGTGCAATGATGACCGCAGGTTCTGGGGAAGAGCAAGCAGCGTTCCTCAAAGTCCTAGGAACCATGGACTCCGCCTCTGATATGCTATGCTGCATTACATTGCAACCATCTGTATATATTTGGTTATGTGTTTGTTGTACAGTTCAACTTTGTAGGTATCTAATGTGCGCCTGCATGATATGCTAACAGAGAACGTCTCTACTTCTCTGTGAAAGGCTGCAAGAGGTTTGGTTTATTGTACATGTTTTGTAACAACACTGCATTTATCGACAATATGTGCTCCAGAATATTGCTTCAATCATGTGTTTAAAAAGACAAAATTTGACTCTTACCATTCATTTGCTGCCAACAAATCACATTATCATTCCTACAAAATCATGGACAAACCCCATAAATAATCCTTGTATGAATCCAATTCGTATTAATTGCTGTCTGTGAAGTCAGCGTCAATCACATCACCGCCGTTGTCTCCACCTTTGGCTGAGGATGATGTGTCAGACGACGAGGAAGCTTCACCTCCAGGAGGAGAATCAGCACCACCTGGTTGGGGTTGGTTGTACAGAGACTGGCCAATCTGCATCACTTCTTGGTTAAGAGCTGCCATGGTGTCTTTGATTTCTTGAGTTGATCCGCTTGCTATCTTCTCCTTCAGCTCTTGGAGCTTAGCCTCAACCTTTTCTTTCACTGGACCTGGAATTTTCTCTCCAAGTTCTTTAAGCTGCTTCTCTGTCTGGTAAACGACGGAGTCAGCCTGGTTCTTTGTGTCAATCGCATCTCTCTTTTCTTTGTCTTCCTTTGCAAACCTCTCTGCTTCTTGCACCATTGTGTCTACCTGCAACATCATACAACCAATATGAATCATTGATATGAAGAAGAAAAAAAATTACATATCTGACATAAGTGAACCAAGTTTGATAACTGTACACACCTCATCCTTTGGTAAGGTACTAGCACCAGTAATGGTGATGTCCTGCTTCTTTCCTGTACCTTTGTCCGAAGCACTGACAGATAGAATTCCATTGGCATCAATGTCGAATTTGACCTCGATTTGTGGAACTCCACGTGGTGCAGGTGGAATACCATCAAGACGGAAGCTACCAATAGACTTGTTATCTCTTACGAACTCTCTCTCACCCTGTAACACATTAATCTCAACGCTTGTCTGTCCATCTGCAGCAGTTGAGAAGACTTCTGACTTAGAAGTTGGAAGTGTGGTGTTTCTTGGAATGATCTTGGTCATGACACCACCAAGAGTTTCCAAACCAAGCGATAGCGGCGTCACATCAAGAAGAACAATGTCACTCACATCTCCTGATAGAACACCGGCCTGGAATCAGAGGCCAAATAGCATTTTAGTGATACGGCTCATCCAAGTAGAATGTCAATTTACTGTTACAACTACAATGTGTGAAGATTAGAGGTCAACAAGAACACACCTGAACTGCAGCACCTAAAGCTACAACTTCATCAGGATTGACTGAGACATTGGGTTCTTTTCCTGTCAGCTTCCTTACAAGATCCTGAACAGCAGGGATACGTGTGGATCCACCAACAAGGATCACCTCATCAATATCTTTGAAGCTGAGTTTTGCATCCCTCAGGGAATTCTCCACAGGTGTCCTGACCCTAGAAGTTTGAATGCAGAGAAACAAAACTTAGGCACACATGGTGAATCAAACAGCAACCATGTTTTACATGGCAGGTTCTGATCTCATCCATATAAACAATAACTGAAATATACCTGTCGAGTAAGTCAGAGCACAATTCTTCAAACTTGCCCCTGGTGAGAGTGGTTTCAATGTGCTTAGGCCCATCAGCCGTTGCAGTGATAAAAGGCAAACTGGATACAGAATCGAAATCAGTTAATATCCTACATACCAATGGGAACGAGGTAAATAGATTTGAGAGGGAAAAGTGAACCTCATGTTTGTCTGAGTCAGTGAGGAAAGCTCAATTTTAGCTTTTTCAGCTGCCTCCGTCAACCTCTGAAGCGCTTGCTTGTCTTTGAGAAGATCTATACCTTCATCCTTCTTGAAGGTTGAAGCAAGCCAATCAACGACTCTCTGCATTGCAAAAGTCGTATCTACCAGTGAGTAAGATGATTTATAAAGCATTTCAGACAGACAAAGTCTGTGTTTTGACTCACCTTGTCAAAGTCATCACCTCCCAAATGTGTATCACCAGAAGTCGAAAGCACTTCAAAAACACCGTCACCAACCTCAAGGACTACATTCCAAGAAACAAAAACCCAGTAATAATTAGAATACTCCAATACCTAAAAAGAAACTAAAAGCCAAGGACTTTGCGATCCCAAGTAGAACTCTAGTAAAAATACCTGAGACATCAAAAGTACCACCACCAAGATCAAAAACAAGAATAGTTTCATTGCTTTTCCTCTCAAACCCATAAGCCAAAGAAGCAGCAGTAGGCTCATTAATAATCCTAAGAACTTCCAATCCAGCAATACGACCAGCATCTTTAGTAGCCGTCCTTTGTGAATCATTGAAGTAAGCAGGCACAGTGATGACAGCTTTCGTTACTTTATCATTCAAAAATCTCGAAGCATCATCCACAAGCTTCCTCAAAACCTACAACACAACCACATATCAAAGCTCCATTCACCCAAAACTCAAAATGAAAACTTTAAGAAAAAATCAACACAAACCTGAGCAGAAATCTCCTCAGCAGCAAATTGTTTACCAATAGCAGGACAATCAAGCTTAACATTACCATTCTCATCTTTAATAACTCTATAAGAAACCTGCTTAGACTCTTCAGCAACTTCATTCATTCTTCTACCAATAAACCTCTTAACAGAGAAGAAAGTATTCTCCGGATTAACAACAGCTTGACGTTTAGCAATCTGACCAACAAGTCTATCTTTACTCTTAGTATAAGCCACAACAGAAGGTGTAGTTCTTTGACCTTCAGCGTTAGTCACAATCGTTGGTTTACCTCCTTCCATAGCAGCAACAGCTGAATTCGTCGTGCCTAAATCGATTCCGACGACTTTCTCGTTAACCACACGGACTGGACCAACGGTGTATCGGGAAGCGTTGTTGTTTCTTCGTCCCATACGAAGGAAGGCGGAGGTTGGAGTAGTGAAAGGACTTGTTCTGTTGCCGAAGAAGACGCTTCGTGGAATGGAATTGGTTTTGTTGTCGAGGTTTTTGGTGGAGGAGGAAGAAGACGAAGTAGGGAATCCGATTCCGCCGAGGATGTGAATTTGGGCGGCGGAGGAAGCCATGGTTGGAAATGAGAGATTGATAAAACCTAAGTTAGGTAGATGAAGAAGAAGAAGATAAGAAGAAGGAAGGAGAAGAAAACTATGTGGGAAGCTAAGTAAGAAGAAGTGGAAGGTTCTAGAAAATGGTTGGTGGTGGTAACATATACCTTTCGATTTGCATTTATTTATAATTATTTGGGCTTCGTATAATTGAGCCCAACATTCTCATATAAAATAACTTGGCCCATCATAAACCATTCGGAACACGGTTCAAACACAAATTAATTCGAACCGGAGATTCAAAAGCAAGAAACTGTCAAACACACGTTTGGAATAGAGTTCGTTTCGTGATGCTTGCTCTATTCAAAGTCATGTCGGTATGTTTTGTTAAGGACATTAATTGATTTGCGTCTTATTTAATCACTTTACTAATTAAAAACAAAGATGCAATCGTGCAAGGCCCAAGTTCTTCTAATAGGTCCACATATCAAGCATGATGATGCAAAGTTGCAAACACAAGTAACGTGTCAGACATTGTTTCACTACTTTGTTACTTGTTGTCCTAAATAACACCATTGTGTAATTGCGTCATGAGTTTAATGATTACTCTCAGTTTTCATTAGTATTAATAATTACTTCTTTATTTTTGTCAGTAAATCTTAGTTTTACATTGCTTGAAAGTAAAGTTTTGAGATCAAAAAGGTAGTTAAGATGTTTTGGCCATACTGTATTAATAAAAAGATTTTTGGTCAGGGAATCTCTTTAATAAAAAGATTTTTGGTAGTTACAAATAGTGTGTTACATTAAATATTAAAATTGCTTTAAAGTAAAGTTTTAAAATCAGAAAAACACGTTTTGACCCAAATTAATAAGACGATTTTGATCTTTAAATAGTTGTTTGTGCCTTTGTGGTGGCGACTGGCGACCATATCTGGTTAGTACAAATAATTCAGGAGATATTTTATTAAATTCTAATCTCAAACACAAAAAATTCATAAGTCACAAATACACACACACAAAAAAAAAAGCTTTGTTGAAAAAGTCACGACTTTTCAAATTCACTTTACGAAAGTTTATATATCTATCTTCTTCGGCTTGATCGTTCTTCTCTGCCACAACAATTCTCACGGTTTTATTCTTGTTTACCATATTTTTCTGATCCAATCCAACCAATAACCAATCACGATTCAGAGCAATTGCTTTCAGGTACTCTCATCATGAGAGTCTCATGTTTTCTATATTTGTTAATTTCTTTCGTCTTCATGAATGATCGCAATGCTGAATTATTGTGTACGGTAATTGTTAGTGTGATTAACTTATTCTCTACTTTGCCATTAACTATGTTTACTTTCTCATTACCAGTTTTTGTATTCCTTAAATTAACCTCTTCATGGCTGACAACTGGAGATGGATAAGTACTTGAAATTGTTGACTTGTACACTGAATTGTTTCTGTGTTTTTTTTAGGACCAATGTTTGAGGAAAAGATCATGGATATTGGTGAAGATGTAAAACCTTTAAACTCTTCTGATACTAAAGTAAGCTTTTTTCCATATTTCTTATATGTGGTTCATGTTTTGAGGGACTTCATTGAGATATATTAGACTAATTTGGATAGCTTAAACTTCTGGGTTCTGTTTTAGTCTCGTATCCATCATCTTTCGAGTCCTTAAATCTGCATCAAACAATACTTGTAACTTATTTTATGTCAACTTGATACCTGAATCTTCAAGTAAAGGTGGCTTGATGTCTTATATTGTTCCCACTTATCAAATCAGGTTGATCCGGCAGTACCTGCATCTTTGACATGGCAAAGAAAGATAGATAGTGACGTAAAAGCTCCACGGGAATTCAATCTGAGTGTTAAAGAGATTTTCCAGCTGGTACACCTATGGAAAACAAAACGTTTTTGATATAACTGTTATTAAAATTCTGTAGGATGTTTGATAGGATTGTCAAAACTATGTTTTTGAGACTTGCTTTTGTTCCGGTAGGCTCCTGTTGGCATTCGGTTATGGTTTCTTTGCAGAGAAGAAGCTGCTAAAGGAAGGGTAAACACATTTTCCTAGTTCAGTTTTACCAAAGAGTCTTTGAAATATGCTTTTTCTTTTTGGTACACAGTTATATTGTAATAATCTATTGATTACAGTTGGCCTTCATAGATCCATTCTCCAAGCACTCTGTAACGTCTTCCCATGGTGTTCCACTTGGAGGTATTGGGTATGTTTCCTTTATATCCAATCAACTTTACCACATTGGTATGTAATAACTGTTTCATTGAAACAACCGTTCGGAGAAATCCATCTCTCTGATCATATTTGTAACCTGTCATACAGAACTTACTGTAAAGATATTGGTAAGTTCTCTTAATACTTATTTAGCTATGGTTACATGCAGAGCTGGAAGCATAGGAAGGAGTTTTAAAGGTGAATTCCAGAGATGGCAGCTATTCCCTCCAAAATGTGAAGATGAACCAGTGTTAGCAAATCAATTCTCAGTAAGTTACAAATATAGACTTTGCAGGAGGAAGATGATAGAAGAGAGTTTCAGGATGGTTATGCTCTGTTTGAAATTTCTCTCCATGGTCTCTACTAAGTTGGTGGATTTGTTTGATGCAGGCATTTGTTTCACGTGCTAATGGTAAAAAGTACTCGAGTGTGTTATGTCCTAGGAACCCAAAGCTTGACAAGTAAGCCACTGCAGTACTCTCTCTTGTTTGTTAGCTTGCAGTGAATATTCTTTTTTGAGATGATTGAAGTTTATATATTCGAACAGACAAGATTCGGAATCAGGTATTGGTTCTTGGGACTGGAATCTGAAAGGAGACAAGTCTACATACCATGCTTTATATCCGAGGTCTTGGACAATGTATGAGGGTAATATATATGCTTTTGAATACAGCTTCACACTTGTAAGTATTGATGTGTCTATGGTAGGAGCCTGAAACTTTAATATTTGATGGTCTATAGGTGAACCTGATCCAGAGCTTAGGATTGTTTGTCGTCAAGTTTCACCCTTTATACCTCACAACTACAAAGAAAGCAGCTTTCCAGTGTCTGTTTTCACTTTCACAGTATGTCTAGTTTTTGTTTTTTTGTTTTTATTTTGTGGAGCTTACCATGGTACTGAACTACTGATGAGTTTGTACATATATTCATCAGCTTCATAATCTCGGAAACACTACCGCGGATGTGACATTGCTCTTCACTTGGGCGGTGAGATACTCGTTGAATGAAGTCATATTGTTTTGCTTTTGTTTTACTGTTCCTTTCACAATACTACTTATGATGATATTGTTTTGGTTCAGAATTCTGTTGGAGGAGACTCTGAGTTCTCAGGTGGCCACTACAACTCCAAGATAACGTATACATTAAATACTTATAATTCTCTACTCCAAGAATTTGTGGCTTTACTATATGAACTCGCATGTTACTTGGAAGTTTTTTAACTTTGTGATGTTGATGATTATAATAGGATGAATGATGGAGTTCAGGGTGTGCTCTTACATCATAAGTAAGTTCTTCCATATTCTTTGCGTAAAGCACCAAACTAAGACAAGAAACTAATCTTTTGTGGCTGTTAAGTATCAGGCTCTGATTGTTCAAACTTTGTTACTCTATTTTTTTCTGATACAGAACAGCAAACGGATTACCATCATTGTCATATGCAATTTCAGCTCAGGCCACCGATGGTGTTAGTGTCTCAGCTTGCCCATTTTTCATAGTGTCTGGAAAGCAGGATGGAATCACAGCAAAAGATATGTGGCAGGCTGTCAAAGAGGTTTGATATATCCTTCCATTTGTTAAGAGGCCTTGGATATAATTGTATTATTCTTCACCATGAGATTTGATATCCACCCTTGTATTTGTTACAGAATGGTTCTTTCGATCACTTAAAGGCTTCTGAGGCGTCAATGCAGTCAGATCACGGTTCATCCATTGGGGCAGCAGTAGCAGCCTCTGTAACAGTCCTACCGGGAGAGTCACGCATTGTCACATTTTCTCTGGCTTGGGACTGCCCTGAAGTGCAGTTTCCTAGTGGTAAAATATATTCTAGGTAAGATTTTCTACAGATTCTTCTGAATGGTGATAGCTAAAGGCAACCTATTAAACAGAATCTTTTCAGGCGTTACACAAAGTTTTATGGCAATAATGGTGATGCTGCAGCACAAATTGCACATGATGCTATTCTTGGTAAAGACCTAATCTCCTAAAATATATTTTCCTGTTGGTTCACTTCAGAATGAAGCTTCCACTGACAAGTATTTTATGGAACAGGACATAGTCAATGGGAGTCCTGGATAGAAGATTGGCAAAGACCAATACTTGAAGACAAAAGACTGCCTGCATGGTAAGGCTTGTTGTTCAGCTTCTATAAGACATATCAGTTCTCATAAAGTTATCACAAACGTGTTTGGTGTTTGGTGTTTTTAGGTACCCTGTCACTCTCTTCAACGAGCTTTATTACCTTAATTCAGGAGGAACTCTTTGGACAGGTAGATTTGGACAAATTTCTTATGATACTATTTACTTTCGTCATGACATTATGACGCCATGTTCTCATGTTAGTCCATATTGTTTTACAGATGGATCATCCCCAGTACATAGCTTGGCAGGAGTCAGAGAAAAGAAGTTCTCACTTGATAAATCCCAACTCGGTCTAAAGAACGATATCGATGTACCGCATCAGAATGATACAGCTGTCTCTGTCCTTGAAAAGATGGCTTCTACGCTTGAGGAACTTCATGCATCAACAACGTCAAACTCTGCATTTGGCACAAAATTACTTGAAGAAGGAGAAGAGAACATTGGGCACTTCCTTTACTTAGAAGGGATTGAATATCGTATGTGGAACACTTACGATGTTCATTTCTATGCATCTTTTGCACTGGTGATGCTGTTTCCAAAACTGGAACTTAGTATCCAAAGAGACTTTGCTGCTGCAGTGATGCTACACGATCCTACTAAAGTGAAAACTCTTAGTGAGGGACAATGGGTTCAGAGGAAGGTTCTTGGTGCAGTTCCTCATGACTTAGGCATTAATGACCCTTGGTTTGAAGTTAATGGATATACTCTTCACAATACGGATCGTTGGAAAGATTTGAACCCCAAATTTGTCCTCCAGGTGTACCGGGATGTAGTTGCCACAGGCGATAAGAAGTTTGCATCAGCGGTCTGGCCCTCAGTGTATGTTGCAATGGCATATATGGCTCAGTTTGACAAAGATGGCGACGGAATGATTGAGAACGAAGGATTTCCAGATCAGACTTACGATACATGGTCGGCGTCTGGTGTAAGCGCTTACTGTGGTGGACTTTGGGTGGCTGCACTGCAAGCTGCATCTGCATTGGCACGCGTAGTGGGTGACAAGAACTCTCAGGATTATTTCTGGTCTAAGTTTCAGAAAGCAAAAGTTGTATATGAGAAGAAGTTATGGAATGGATCTTACTTTAACTATGATAATAGTGGAAGTCAGTATAGCTCAACTATCCAAGCTGATCAACTAGCTGGTCAATGGTTTGTTCCCTACTTTTCTTTAAGAAGTAAGTGTTATGGTTTTTTGTTAGAAGTAAGTGTTGATGTGGTATGATTACAATTGCAGGTACGCGAGAGCATCAGGGCTTTTGCCTATAGTAGATGAAGACAAAGCAAGAACTGCTTTGGAGAAAGTTTATAACTATAATGTGATGAAGATTAAAGATGGGAAACGTGGAGCTGTAAATGGGATGCATCCCAATGGGAAAGTTGATACAGCGTCAATGCAATCACGAGAGATATGGTCCGGTGTTACATATGCACTGTCTGCAACAATGATCCAAGAAGGTCTAGTTGAAATGGCGTTTCAGACTGCAAGTGGTATCTATGAAGCTGCCTGGTCTGAAACCGGACTCGGGTAAGCTTGATCTTGATATTGTTATTTCTCTCTATAGACTATAGTAACTGATACTGTGTTAAAACAGGTATTCCTTTCAGACGCCTGAATCTTGGAACACGGTTGATGAGTATAGATCATTGACTTACATGCGTCCCCTTGCAATATGGGCTATGCAATGGGCACTGACAAAAACCAGTCAAAAACAGGAACAACTTGGTCTTGAACCAGAGCAACAAGAACCAGAACTAGAGCCTAGTTCTTCAATGAAACATGATATTGGGTTTTCTCGGGTTTCTAGGCTTCTGAGCTTACCTAATGAAGCATCAGCCAAAAGCACACTCCAGACTTTGTTCGACTATACTTGCAGGAGAATGATGTCATAGATTCATTTTGCAGTTATGATGCAATCACTCATTGTTTCCGTACATTACGGCCTTGATTAATAACTATTGCTTCTTGTGCTGTGGAAAGTTTAACCTTTAATGCTTTTTCAGCAAAACAGATTTATCGTTCCATAATTTTGACAAGGTAGTTCCACCATTCAAGGGATAAACATAAACATGTGTTTCTAGATGTGCATGCATCAAGGCATCTAGTGATTCTTACAAGGGTGGTTTAGTCAAATAGGTAGGTTTTAAAATTTAGTATGTCGGTAGGTAGTTTTGATTTTTGAAATAACTAGAGAAATATGTATTTTTGGGTTTAAGTGAGAAATAAATGTAGACGTAAATGTTTTGGTGTAAAGCTTAAACCGCCTAAAATCGCGTCGACGTAAATATTTTGGTCTAATTCTTGTTAATGATTTAATATTTTTATTTTTCTAATGGATGTTTGTATAACGTTTATCTATACATTATGTTTATAACCTTTTATCTATCGCTTCAGATTCAAAACAACTGATCGAAGCCATTAACTCGAAGGATCCTCCTTTGGAACTCCACTGGATTTTCCACGATATCCTGCAATTATCTTCTAAATTTCATCACTCAAGTTTTTCTTTCATCTCTAGAAATCACAATCGTGAAGCGGATGCTATCGCGAAATGTGCCCTCAAAACAATTGTACCGATTATGGTTTAAGTTTAATTGAAGCCTTTTGTCAAAAAAAAAAAAAAATCCCTTTTATGTTGTAAATGCTTAACCGCATAAAATAGTTTAAACTCCAATTATTTGTTTTAGGCGTTGATCACCATCCGCTTAACCCTACCACTTTTTAAAACATCGCAATTTACTAAATGAGATTTTTTAAAGAAAAACCAAATGAAGAAAAATTGGATTCATAATCAACCATTCAACGATTCACCATCCAAAAATATACAATCCACCATACGTGATTTAGCCATCCACCATGTAAGTTACTACCATCCACCGTTCACATGCCCACCATTTCATCATCCATTGTTCACAAACCCCCCACCATCCACCACCGATGATTGTTTTGATTGATTTTTAAAAACATTTCGATAGAGGTCCATACATTTTTCTTAAGCTCGATCCAGCTTCTAATAATTTATCTGTATATGCTGTCACTAGATATCTAAAATTCATTTCCACTCAAACTAACGATCTCTGTCAAATGAATAGTTCATTTTTATTTTATTTTTGCGTATTTTTATGTAACTAATTTAATTAATAAATGTATATACATTATTCCAAATGCTATAATGTATGTAGAATAGTCCAATTTTTAAAGAAAGTTTCATATCAAAATTAATTAAATTTTCGAAAAATAAACATAGACTTAAAAAAGTAACAACTTATTTATATATTTTTTATATTTGTCTCTTTAATATACTTATTACTTTACTATTTAATTATTTTAACCAAACAAAAACTCGAACTTTAGAGATTAATTTGAATAATCAATCATACAGAAAACACTAAAATTTGTAAACGACATCAATATACAAATATTTATAAAATTTATGATTAATTTATTTATGATTTAGTTTGAATTTAAATGTAGAATTTGACTAGTTAACCCACAAGGGCATGCAGAGCGGTTCCGAATGTCTTTATGTCTAAAGCAATTTAATTACTAAGCTCATTAGCAATCATAAGACTTGCAAAACTTAGCTATGAACTTTACTCAAAGAGGCGATTGAACTTGAGTTTATTATCTCTCTCAAGAAGAATATTTATCTCTAGAATAAGAAACTTTCAAAATTCTCACAAACACTTGCACACTTGTTTACATCCACACTTGTTTACATCCAAATCATTTTGTATGCGTTTGCTTTTTCCTTTAACCAACCCTTTTTTATTATTTTCTAATTTGAGCATTGCAAAGTCTTTTAGGAAAACTCTCTTTCCCCTCACACATGGTGCGTCCCGAGAGGTTGACAGTTTTCTTTTTGGTGCAAACTTATTTACTTTTTGGTGGTTTAACCATCTCCATCAATGGTTTCTCATTTAGAAACTGTTCAATAGAAAAATAAAATATAATCAAAAAGTATGAGAGAGACTAGAATTAGTCTCTCAAGTGAGAAACTCTGAGAAACCCATAAAAACACTTGTATATCATTTATTGGTCAAATATTATTTTATTGTTAAAATTTAATTATATAACTAATATTTATTAAAATACTAATATCTTTCTTTTTTGAGAAACCAAGAAAATATCTCACTGATGGAGATGCCCTTAATAATTCTCACTAATTCAAGAATCACATGCATAACTTTTTGCTCAAAAACTCTGCACGAACAAATTAGATTACATATGACATATCTACAATTTGTTCCTCCATTTAAGAAATCGAAATGAGAAATCTAGTTAAATTCAAATTTTGTAATTATTACTATTAAGTTGAAACCATTTTATGGCATTGGACCAATACTCTAGAAATAAACCATCATTAGTTAGTCATTGCTAATTTATTTATGGCAATGATATCATCCACTATATTATCTAAGTACGGCTAGCTTCAACCATCCCTAATTTTCTTAACATATATTTGATGATTACAAGTATAGGACTAAATTATATGGATTGCATTATAGTGTAATCTGCTCAATTCTTTATTTTCTAATGGATAAAAGAATCATTTTTTTTTCTTGTTTCTTTTCTTTTGTGCAAAGGATAATGAATCCTTCTTTAGTTCTTTATGTTTGGGATAAAGTTGACGCAAACGTTCATTCTCATGCGTACACGTTTATCCGATGCATAAAAAATAATTCCGACGATGTATCATTTAATTAAACATGCTTAATTTTATATTGATGATGTTTCTGTTCTATATATTGTTGCGTTTAAGACTTCACTACACTATATTAATAATCTAGAAAACTATTTTTTATATAGTAAATGCACGTTGTAGTTGATAAATAATGGTAGTCTGACAATAAGTCGACGAAGATTGATTCAAAATTCTATCCTAGAACCTTGATGTCCACGTTATTAATGCAACTACCCTAAAAGTTTAAATCCTAGATCCTTCAGATCTGCAACCATGTATATGGTATGGCCTTTGGAATATTCAGGATATTCCCACGGTGCTCTTGCAGTTGTGCCCGTCGCTTGCTCTCACCCGCGAACGGCCCTTAAATCCAAACTCATATGATTTGATTTCAAAAGCATTCCATAAAACTGTTTTCTTGTATACAAAGATATAGGTTATGGCTTGTACCACTAGCATCCATATTCCGCAACATGTCAACGAAGATTTCTATAGTTTTAACACAATCATTTTTTTTGTAGATATCTTAGGGTGTCTTCAACTCCACTTAAATTTTCCCTCTATATTTATTAGAGTAAAATCATTTTTAATTCCACACTCTATACATCATTCTAAAACACAGTAAAGGATATGATTACTCTATATATATGTGGAGTAACTCTAATGTTTACTCTATTCTTTTTAGAATAAAATATAATAAAATGATACATTTGAGAAAACCCCTACTCTATTTTAGAATTACTATATTCTAGAGTAAAAAACATACATTGGAGATGATGGTCTTTTAGCTAGATAGGATTTAGGAGCTTCCGCTTGATCAAAAAAAAAAAAAACAGAGAGTTAGGAGCTTCCAAACAAAGTTCAACTATCGTGAGTACATTAACTCATTGCGGATGTTAATATATCTTAGTTGTGGCTTTCACCATTATACTCAAAATAAAAGAAGTGGAGACACTAAGATGTCGACTGGCCTATCAAATGTTGAAAAACCATCAAAACAAAGATCGAGTTGATTAATAATTATACAGTTGTGGCAGATTTTAAAACTAACCCCACAATCTATTAAAACTTGAGAGTGTTCCTTGGAATGAATTCAACATGTGTATTACAACACAATCAAGAAATTAATTCGGTAGGAAACCATGATTTTGATGAGACAATAAACGATTGGATCCGATCAATTTCCCCATAAATTTTTGCAATAATAAAATATGTCAAGGTCAGGTTCCATAACTAAAGGAAAACAATATCTGCATTTCTTTATCGTGTTTCTCCATCTTGCATGAATAAGAAGAATTGTTAAAAAGTGAATGCATACCTTGTTGATCTAATAACTAAAAAAAAAAAAAAAAGAGAAGGATCAACTGATTTACACCAAAGACATCTTAATTTGATTGGATCTAGCCAGTAGCCACCTCTCATAAAAGTTTAAAAGACTTTCTAACCAATAGATGTTGTTTTTTGTTTTGGTTTTAATGTTAAATCCAATAGATTTTGTTCTTCTCTTGAATTGTGTGATGTTTCAACAAGTCTGGCAAATACACAGTGGTTCGTATAATTGGACGATGTCTACCCTAGTTTGGGCTCATTTGGTTTCTTGTTGAAATCCAGTTTTGGGAACTAAAAATCATTATAAAATTTTAACAACAAAATTTTCATATCTAGAAACTAAATAAACACACATGAGAAGTAAGATTTCAAAAATATCTGTAATTGAGTTAGAATCAAAACAAACTTTACAAGATCATGTGAAAAAAATATACATATATTATTTTTATATAAGTATATCGGACACAGTTGTAAAATTTGAGAGAAATTATTTATGAAAAATCAATTCAAAATAATATATATAAAAAACAAATAGTTTTTTCCCCCATAAAATATCACGATTGTATACAAATTTGTTGGGCAAAAACAATACTATGAAAATTTTCATAATTAGATAATTTATTTATGCAAGTTTTTTTTTGTTATTGACTTTTTTATTTATTTAGAAGAATATATCCTTATGAAAATCATAACAAAGAAAGAGAGTTTAGTTTTGCCTAAATTAGGATCAAATAAAAAAACAAAATTCCTGACCCATACCACTCTACGACCTCCCTCAAAAAAAAACAAAAAAGAAAAAAAAACAATAAAAAAATCGACTTTTTAGCATCTGCTTGAGCGCGAGAGGTTCATGATTCCAGGAATCTCGTGCCCAATTATATAGCTTTCCATTTCTGTGGCTTTGTAATCTGATCGGAAATCGAAAACAAACAATTTTATTTTCTTAAAAAAACAAGATCGTGGAGGAGAGATGGATGATCGGCACGAAGGAGACCATCATGATATAGAGGTTGAAGGAGGAGCTTTACATGGTTTCGAGAGGAAGATATCTGGGATTCTAGACGATGGATCTGTCGGATTTCGACAGCCTCTTCTCGCTAGGAATCGAAAGAACACAACTTCTCAGATCGCTATTGTCGGAGCTAATACTTGTCCCATCGAAAGCCTTGATTACGAGTCTGTCCTTTTTCTCCCTCTTCTCTTTTCTTCTGCACATAACTTGATGTTTCGTTCTTTTTTCTGGATAAAGTTTTTAACTTTGGCAATTAGACTTTAATATGCTTAAATGTTTTCGATTAGTTTTTAAACTTCATCTCAAATTTGATTATGAGTCTATGAAGTTTTGGATTATGTAACATTTTGGGTCCCATCCCATGTATAATTTTTAAATCATAATGTTTTCATTTTTAATACTTTTGGGTAAAAATTGAAGCTTTTAGCTTTTGAGAGACATCATAGCCACTTCACCTAGCAATAGGTATGCTATACAATCTATTAGATTGAGAAAAGTGCAAATCTTTTTGGGGTCTTTATGATGATGCAATCATAGTTTCAGACTGAATTTGACTTTTTGTCTTTGTGTGTGTCTCCTACTGGTGTCTTGCCTAATTTGGTGTGAATGATTATAGCTTATGTAAACATATCAGGATCTTGACTTGGGATTTTTATTTGGCAGGATCTTCGAAAATGATTTTTTCAAGCAAGACTGGAGGTCTAGGAAGAAGATTGAGATACTTCAGTATACGTTTCTCAAATGGGCGCTTGCTTTTCTTATTGGTTTAGCTACTGGACTTGTTGGCTTTTTGAATAACCTTGGTGTTGAGAATATAGCTGGATTTAAACTCTTGCTCATCGGTAATCTCATGCTCAAGGAAAAGTAAGTCTAGCTTTTGTTGTTTATCTCTGCTTCTACGCCATTTTTTAGCACTTTCTATCCTGTTTCAGTTACTGTTTATTCACTGATTATATCTAAATTTCTTAATGGTTAATACTGTTATGAGAATTAAGGCTCACAGGGATATATGTGTGGATCAGAATGATAAATGACATCGGATGTTTCTCAAATACTGCAGATATTTCCAGGCATTTTTTGCATTTGCTGGTTGTAACTTAATTTTGGCAACTGCTGCTGCTTCACTCTGTGCTTTTATTGCTCCTGCGGCGGCAGGATCTGGCATACCTGAGGTTAAAGCATATCTCAATGGTATAGATGCTTATTCAATATTAGCTCCAAGCACCCTCTTTGTTAAGGTAAGATCCCCAAACAACTTTCCAAGCAGTCTTTGTTCATCCTGAATTTAGCATTGATGTCTTTGTTCATCTCTGTGGCCTTTTCTGATACGAAATATTTCGTATTGGTAGATCTTTGGCTCTATATTTGGAGTTGCTGCCGGATTTGTAGTTGGAAAAGAAGGGCCTATGGTTCATACTGGTGCTTGCATTGCTAATTTACTTGGACAAGGTGGTTCCAAAAAGTACCGGTTGACTTGGAAGTGGCTCAGATTCTTCAAAAACGATAGAGACAGAAGAGACCTGATCACTTGCGGGGCTGCTGCTGGTGTAGCAGCTGCCTTCCGTGCTCCAGTTGGAGGAGTGCTTTTCGCCCTTGAAGAAGCTGCTTCATGGTATTTTCTGTTTCTCTCTAACTCCTTATAACTAATCCAAGGAGTGATACCTTATGCAAGTCTAGTCATTGTAGTAGACAGACTCTGAAAGGGGAAGCTTCTCCCCAGCTAGAAGTCTTAATGCAAAAGTGCAAGAAGGTCACCATGTTTGTCTAGTTGAAAACATAATGTATCCAACATGACTTCTTTATGCAAATGGAAGTTAGTGAGCGAGGAAATCTAAGTGATACATAGTGTAGAGTTTAGACGGTTTGCGTATATTGCTATATCCATTTGGAAAAGATTATGTCTCACTTTTTTAATATCGTTAGGTGGAGGAATGCCCTTCTCTGGAGGACATTCTTCACTACCGCAGTTGTAGCAGTGGTCTTACGAAGTTTGATTGAGTTCTGTCGCTCTGGGAGATGTGGACTGTTTGGGAAAGGAGGTCTCATCATGTTTGATGTAAACTCGGGACCAGTGCTATATAGCACTCCAGATTTGCTAGCAATAGTATTCCTTGGAGTTATTGGTGGTGTGCTTGGAAGCCTTTACAACTACCTTGTGGACAAAGTCCTCCGCACATATAGCATTATAAACGAGTACGTCATTTCTCAACAAGTTAACTCTTTCATAAAGTCATTTTCCAACGAGTTACTCTTTCATAATATCATTTCTTTGCCTCTTTTCGATTTTCTTAATTTGTTCTTTCCATAACTTGCAGGAAAGGTCCGAGATTTAAAATTATGCTTGTAATGGCAGTTTCCATTTTGAGCTCGTGTTGCGCATTTGGTCTCCCATGGCTTTCACAGTGTACTCCATGTCCTATTGGCATAGAGGAGGGAAAGTGCCCTAGTGTAGGTCGATCCAGCATCTATAAGAGTTTCCAGTGTCCTCCAAACCATTACAATGACCTTTCCTCCCTACTTCTCAACACCAATGATGATGCAATCCGTAATCTTTTCACATCCAGATCTGAAAATGAATTCCATATCTCTACCCTTGCCATCTTCTTTGTCGCAGTGTACTGCCTTGGCATCATAACATACGGCATAGCCATACCCTCTGGGCTTTTCATTCCTGTCATTCTTGCTGGAGCCTCTTATGGACGACTAGTGGGTAGACTGCTGGGTCCAGTATCTCAGCTTGATGTAGGTCTGTTTTCTCTGCTCGGAGCTGCTTCCTTCCTTGGAGGCACAATGAGAATGACGGTCTCTCTATGTGTTATACTGCTCGAACTTACAAATAATCTCCTAATGCTGCCACTGGTGATGCTTGTACTCCTTATATCAAAAACGGTTGCAGATTGTTTCAACAGGGGGGTCTATGACCAGATTGTAACAATGAAAGGACTGCCTTACATGGAAGACCATGCAGAGCCGTACATGCGCAATTTGGTTGCAAAGGACGTAGTTTCTGGAGCTTTGATATCCTTTTCGAGAGTTGAAAAGGTTGGGGTAATATGGCAGGCTTTAAAAATGACAAGACATAATGGTTTCCCTGTAATTGATGAGCCACCTTTCACAGAAGCTTCTGAGCTATGTGGGATTGCCTTGAGATCTCATCTCCTTGTGCTTCTCCAAGGGAAGAAATTCTCGAAGCAGAGAACAACTTTTGGTTCACAAATTCTGAGAAGTTGCAAAGCCCGTGACTTTGGTAAAGCAGGGTTAGGTAAGGGGCTCAAGATTGAAGATTTGGATCTAAGTGAGGAGGAGATGGAGATGTATGTTGATCTCCATCCCATCACTAACACATCTCCTTACACTGTGCTTGAGACTCTGTCTCTAGCTAAGGCGGCTATTCTTTTCCGGCAACTTGGTCTTCGCCACTTGTGTGTGGTGCCTAAAACACCAGGGGTCAGTCTCTTTCTCGCTCTCTCTTCCTCTCGCTAGACTTGTTTATGTTTCTAACGCGTATGTTTTCGTATTGCAGAGACCGCCTATTGTTGGAATACTGACAAGGCATGATTTCATGCCGGAACATGTCCTGGGACTCTACCCTCACATTGATCCCCTCAAGTGAATAAGGTTAGCCGTTTAGTCTTCGTTGTTGCCTGCATTTGGTTGCTCTAATTGTTTTCTAAATCCAATTGGCACTTGTTCTTGCAGGTAATAAAGAATGGAGAAACAAGTACGTGAGAGTTCTCTAAAGATCTACAATGTAATAATATGTGAATATCAAAAAATTAAAAGCCCAGATGACCAATGTCACTTAGGCATTTATTTCAATTATTCGTTGAGATTGATTATGGAAAAGCAGGGGAAGGATGATTGTGTAATGAGGTGATACAAGTTTTTTTTTTTTGGGTTTTGGTTTTCACAACATTTATTCAAAACAATAAATAAAAACTAAACATGTAATTATATTATAAGTCGATATCAATTTTGCTCTAATCTTCTTTACATGTAGGTAGTCTGTGTATTATTTGTGTTTTAAATTCATGGTTATATAAAAATCTGTTTGCTTGATATTCAAGTGTTACTGTTTTTGGTGACTATAAAGTAATAAACGCATAATCAGAGAATGACATTAGATATTCTTTCTGAGTAAATCGAAACTAGTTTCTTTCATACCAAAATAGAGTTACTGACACCACAATTATAGCAGACATAACGAACCAGAGGTAGACATAGATAAGGCCAGTGTTTTAAGCTGCGGCTTTCGAGTTTCAGTTTCTATTCAGCAGGCTTTAGAAATATACAAAACACAGAGTTGGAAATAAGGACGCAGTGCTCTCAATATAGCGTCCGACGGTTGAATGATTCCATCGTTAAGTTGGCTGTAAAAGCTGGAATCGAGTTGAATTTCCTGATGAATATTTCTATCTGCAAGAAACACACAGAATGAGTTTTTACACTTCACTGAGAACACTGCGCTTATGAAGGAAGAAAACTATGTCTGTACTTTACCTGCTTCGCTATGTCGCCCTGAGAGGCATACTCATTGTTCTGAAGGAATTAAATCAGTATCAGTTGATTAACTGATTCAAATGCAGCATATCAAAGTTATACAATTTACAAGAATCACTTACTAGAATACTGGTGTTTCCTGACTCGTATTCAAACTCGAGTTTTTCATCATCACTTTGAGCATATATAGACTGGAGAGTAAACCGAGTCACTGGGATTCCATTGGGACGCTGATGTTCGTCCATTACAATCTGCCAGAGTTTTCAAAAGGAATTCACAAGTTTACAAGTTCTGTAGATGAATAAGACTCTTTGATCATCTATCTACACGAATAACGGAAGGTAAGGAAAACTATAGATAGCAATAGCTGAATCCCTCTTTGCAACAGAAACGCGCAGTTCATAGACCGTAAAAAATGGACAAAAGTACGAACATTACATTTTACAATGTGATAGTCAACATTCAGAAAACTGAAATATCCAGAATCATTGCCTTCAGGGAACCATTGTAATGCTAAAGAATAAAATTTGAGTGCTACGACATAATTATGAGCAAGTGGCATACCTTATAACCAAAAAGCTCACAACAAGCCCTTCTAAACACGGAAATTCTATCAGCAAAAACAGTTTTGTACCTGTTTCATAATTCATAGGCTCCACATATGTTTTAGTATGGGAAATCAAGGTCATATTTGCACAAAGGACATGTTAAACATTTATCAGTAACAAACCTCTCTTCACGTTTTTCAAGCGTAGCATTTTGCTCTTTTAGTTGAGCAATCTTTCCAGTTATATGAGAGTCAACTAGCTTCCCAGCATCTCCTGAATATTCATGAAAAAGAATTTACAGTAAAGCATATTTAGTAAATAAGAATAACATTTTTGAAACACTACAATATTTCTTCTCAAGTCCTCCGGAGGCAGATCAACAGAAAGATTTTGGCCCTCCCTTTTATTCTCGGAAACATAGAATATGATGTAGAGAATAGGGTCACAGAGAAATTAAGGTATGCTTCTCCAGTGAATTTTGTGGTGAGAGTAAAATTGAATGGTAGACTTGTAGCAAACTCAGTATCAAAAACAGGAAAGGTCGACAATCAGAAATTTACCAGACTGGCTCTTTAATTCTTCAACAGCTTGAAGTCTTTCTTTTGTCTTCTGTAACTCAGCTTGTAAAGCCTCTATTGTTTGTTTTGCCTCGTTTTCAACACCAAGAGTATTCACCATGCGCAAAACCCTTGTATTTGCGGCAGAATAATCACCATGACCCAGCTGCCAAATATATGTTACTGTTCAGATCAAACTCTAGGGTAGAAGTTAGAGGTCCTAAATAGCATTTCTATTCGCTTTTACAATAATAAAATCTTCCATGAAACCTAAGAAAAACATAAGATGCAGGACATAAAATTCGCCATTCACCCTTAAAAACTTTTATTATTCATTTCGACCATGGCAGATGAAAGTTCCATAAGCAAATATTTTCTTTGGCAATCTTTTTTACAAGCACACATCTCTAGCATCTGTACCTTTGACTCCAGTAAAGAGATCTCAGAGCGAAGACGATCACTATCCCTTTCCAGCGACTTATTCCTCCTTGCTTCATCAACTAGTTTCTCATTTAGAAGTTCTATTTCAGTACGTTGACGATTATTGACATCCTTCAGTTGATTTAGATCCTGCTCTAAATCCTTAATATAGTTCTCCTTCTTTGCAAGAGAAGATTCAAACCCCTGTATATATAAGCAAAATAAGCTTTATGCTTCCAACAAAAAAGAAGGAAAATCTTCAAAATAAGAACTGTGTTATTCTAGAACCTGAATAAGGGCTCCATCTGCGGCTCCAGACACAGATCCTTCACTGTTTGACTTCCTTAATTCATTAACAACAGCTTTCAACTGTTCTTTCTCCTCCGTGACCAAAGTGAGCTTTATTACAAATTAAAGCTCTGTTAGTAATAGTGCAACAAACTGATAGAAAATTATAAAAAGTTACCTCCAATGAGACACTATAAACTTAATTCCCTTGAATTGTGATAGATTCATGATTAAATAAAAAGTTGTTTGCAACAAATTCTATACTACACACATTATCTCTTATCCTGAAAGGACACTATATTATGGATAAATCAACTCATCATAAATTCGTGATAGACTCATGTTTGGATACGAAGGAATTTGCACCAAAATCTAACAATTGAATACACTCATTAGGAACAAACAGACTTTCCCCACATATATAGAGATATTAAATCTGTACTAATTGATAACAAACCCAACGTGAACATCCAAAAATACTAGGGATATTATCCTATGAATATCGTCTCTAACTATATTACTTCTATCAGCTTCTTATGAATGCATAGATCAACAATCAACATGAAATACAGAGCTGAGCTAGTATATATCCAAGCAAAGACAGTGAACCTAGAGAAACCAAGCAAACAATCAATAAACAAGAATAATGAATATAAAATGATGAGCATTTGAGTGTCACCAATTGAAAATGCTATCCTTTATCTCTCGAGAATCAAAAATCAACTTAAGAGGCTTTAATTGATGCCAGCAAAATAAAAGTGCATTTGTGACCCCTTACAGAGCACCAGCAACAATTTTCAAACTTACCATTACTTCAATTCTCTTCACGTCTGTTTTGAGAGCCTCAGATTTCTCTTTCGCTAATGCAGCCTCACTTACAGCATTCTGTCTGCCAAGTTGTATAGCCTCCAGTGTCTCCTCCAGTTGTTTAATACGGGTACTTGCTTCCCCAATCTTCATAGTGCTTTGAACCACCTCACTTCAAAGGCAGAAACACAAGTCACTAGGAAGTATCATAGATACATGTGTTAACTCAGAGTGCTTGGTAAACTAGAAATCAATACTCTAGATGCTCACAGACACATTAGACCTGCTAGACTAGCAAGCCAGAATATCTGTAAAATATAAAGCCATATCTGGACAAAGTGGTGTTACAGATGTCTCTGATAAATACTATCTAGTTCACCTATAAAGTCAGGAAAATGCCCCGTAACAACTACCTCAGTCTCTCCGCACAGAATATTTCATGGCAGGCATAATTATTTGAAACAATATCAGAAGAAGACTCTAGTGAAAAGATAAATTCTGTATAGATCATGTTGACATACTTCTGTAGCACCGAGAATCTCATAACTATGTCATCAGGACAGGACACACCAGGAATGTCATTTAGCAATGACTTCCAAGAGGACAATTCATTCTCCAACTTTTCCATGCTTAGCTGCAAGTCATGAAATTTTGATAACTCTGACTCTGCCCTCTCCCTACGGCTTTGTTCTTCTAATAAGTTCACATTCAACAACTCCGCATCTAAATGCCGTGATTTTAACTTTCTAGCTTCTCGCACTTCAGCTTCCTGATACAATTATCAAGAATCAAAATCGACAAGAAAAACAAAAACTAAATAGATATTACATGGAAAGTATAGAAGTCGAAAATAGAATCTACAAATAGTACATGTCTTCAAATGATGAAAAGTATGTGAGTCGAATTTACGATCAAATTAAAATTTGACTTGCATAACTAGTGTTACATGAAAAATACATCATTCTATATTACCTCACTTTTCTTGAAAAGTAAACTCTTTTACTTATGAATTGTCTTAGATAGCCTAAGTAAATAAGACGACCATTTTAAGAAAAAAAATTTAACGAGTGTTTTGAGTAAATTTCAAGTGTTTAAAAACTTGCATAATCTCTCTCCGTGATTTGCTGCTTATGAGAGTAATCAACAGAAAATAGAAATCATTGATTCTGGGTATGTAATGCAAAGTTTCTCATGGTAATCAAGAACGAGTACAGCTTCTATTGGTGAATAAAACAGAGAGTTATGATCAATGTCCTGACCACTTTCATACTCATTTTCAATAAATGATTCATCTTATGTAACAACTTTGTAAAATCATTACTCGGGTAGACTAAGAACTGGTAAAACTTACATAGCGTTTAAGTTCTTCCTGAAGATGTTTAACCAATACACTGTTATCTGAAGAAGATGCTGCCTCCGAAGTGAATGACGATAGCTTCTTGTCTACTTCAGTCTTTTCTTGCAAACACTGCATAAAAAGAATCATATGAGAAAGCAAAATAAATTACCAAAGCAAATGATGACTTATGACTGGTGTTATTATTATCTAAGATGCACGTCAAACATAGCTTACCTCGTCAAATATCAGTTTAAGATGCTCCAGTTGTGATCTTAAAAGATTTGATTCCGTCTCAGCATTTTGTGCCCTACATTGCATCCTTTCAAGCTAAAAGCAAAGGAAAACAGGTGCAAATACGATAATTGCATGAGAAACCAAAAACAAAACTTCAGTCAAGCTATCAAGTTTCTTAATCGATACTTACATCTGCACCAATCCTAGCCACAGAAAGCTTTGCTTCTTTACCCAGTTGAGCAATATCATTGTTGAGACGTTTCTTCTCCCTGTCCACACTTCCAGATAGCTGAGTTAGTTTATCCTCCAAAAGTTTAGCTTTTTCCTCAGCTGTTGCAGCAGAAGACTCCGCTTTCTTTCGAAGGTTCATTTCATTTTGAAGTTTTACCTATAAGGATTCAGTTAATGATACTGGCACCAATGACACCAAGTAAAACGAGAAATTTCAAGTCAATTTAATAGTTAGATCAACCTCCAGTTCATGGCAAGATTGTAGTTCTTTGGTATACCGCTCTTGAGAATTGTTGATCTCCATAAGAAGCTGCTCCTGAAGCATTTTCTCACGCGCTTTAGCAGCAGCAAGCTCTTGCTCTGAGTATAAGAATTTATCTCGAAAATGCTTTCTTTCAGCATCTGTTGTAGAATATCAAAATCAAATTCGTTAACAACAGTTAAAGCAGAGACATTCGGAATCAAGACCTTTGTAATTTCGAATTCACAAACGATCTCTCACCTGCTTCGGTGAAGTTGGCATTAAGAGTCTGTAATTTGGTTTTAGATTCCTCAACTTGTTTCTCTGCTGTGCTCAAGGCATCTAGAACATCAGCTTTAACCTAACAACAACAAGAACAAACCTCAGATTCGCTAATCTTCGTGAGGGGATATAGATAGATAGGTATAAGTAGTGACCATTTGGCGGCATTGATAGGTGCAAAGATGTTGATCCGCCGAATGATCATGAGAAGTTTGTAGCGGAGCAGGAGCAGGAAGAGGAGAATCTTCGTAGATGATTAGCTGATTGCCGGAACCAGTAGCGCCGGTGGGGAAGGGGCTTTCTCCGGCGTCGGACCTGAGCCTCTTCGGCTGCGGAGTTCTCAAAATCATGTCTGCGTCGAGAAATTAGGGTTCCGTTCTCCGGGAAGCGAGAGAAAAATTATTAGGATTTGAAAATTGAAATTGCAGAGGCGCCACTTTTTTTTCTCGAGTTTGATGAGAGAGCGTAAAGACGGAGGAGCTAGGCCGTGGAAGAAACTGGAAAGGCTTTTCACAACTATTAAATTATTAATCCTTTGTTAATATGTGTCTATTTTGATATATGATTTTTTGCTTTGTTAATTAATGTCTTATACGAAATTTTGTATGAACAAGATGATCAAACTGTTGATTATAATTTAAATCTTTATAAATTTTGGGTTATTAGATTCATCCTACTATATTATTTGGGAAGTACATTTTAAATATAACTTTAATTTTTGTAAGTAATTACATAGGTATGTCATTAGAAATAAAATTTTAAAGAGTAAATTAATTTATCTCTTTGAGGATTAAAAAGTCAAATACTAATTTAATTAATTAAATTTAATTAAAAACGAAATACATTATTAATTTCCAAAAATAATAACCAATCAAAATCAACATATAAGATTTGATATCTAAATTTTAATTAATTTAATTTAATTAGAAAAACAAAATACATTATTAATTCCCAAAAAAGTAACCAATTAAAATCAACAAATTAGATTTGATATCTAAATTATCATATTAATTTTTTATTAATTATTATAGTTTACTTCTCATCTTTATATGATTCTATTTTTGCCGAAAAATAATATCATCATTATAGAAAAATAATTAGAGTTTTTTCGCATATGCCATAATTTGAATTTTTAAAAACGAATATAAACTGTTCAATACATGAAAAAATATTATAACGGGTGAAAAATAGATTTAAGAAAACTTTCTACTGAGTAACATGTCATAATTTGAAATATTTATATTCAATTTCATACATATTATATTGAAAATTTATAATCTTATATACTACAATAATTAATAACATATTAGATGTGATTCAATTTTTAATACAAGCTGGAAAATCCTAGAATTGACGGGATTAGATCGATATTAATACAAGATGGTATACTACAGGTGAAACTCTTAAATTAACAATCAAACTACAAGTGTATAATCTTAAACACTAAACAATATAGATAATATCAAAAAATATATACAACTCACAGTTTACTATACATTTAAAATCAAATAAAATAATATCATATATTTTTAAATCATCTTTACAATAAAAGTTTTTAGTTGAACTAAAATATAAGCCTACCTGCGGTATACTGCAAGTTAATATCTAGATTACAGGGCTTATTGGATCTAAAGACAACTCATCAAAGATTTCCTAAACTGAAGCAAAATATACTGAATATTCAAATATCTATCTGTTACCAAATTATAAACAAATAAGTTCGTAAAACAATTTAATATTTTATATACGAAATCAACTAAATCTTAATCACATAAAATTAGCACAAAAAAAAAGTATTCAACAATTAAAAATTTATCAAATCTCTATATAAGTTTTGATACTATATTCGAATAAAGTGTAATATACCTTTTCAATTTGTATTCTTTAACTAATTTAAGCGAACTAATATATTTGCTAATCATATACCTATCAAAACCGACTATCGTTTCTTATCTCTATAGTATATTTGCAAGACTTTTTTGGTGGATTTGGATAAAAGTGCATATCGTCCTACTATATTATTTGGGAAGTACATTTTAAATGTAACCTTAATTTTTGTAATTAATTACATGACAATGCCATTAGAAAAATTTAATCAAAAACAAAATCTTTTAATGACATCATTAAGATTACCAAAATCATTTAACGACAATATTCATCTCTTAATTATAGGGCTTATTGGATTTAAAGACGGGTCATTAAAGATTTCCTAAACTGAAGCAAAATATACTGAATATTCAATTATCTATCTGTTACCAAATTATAAACAAATAAGTTCGTAAAACAATTTAATATTTTATATACGAAATCAATTAAATCTTAATCACATAAAAATTAGCACAAAAAAATATGGTACATTCGGGTCTATAGTAGTTTTGCAAGACTTTTTTGGTGGATTTGGGTAAAAGTGCATTCGGGTCATATGGTACATTCCCCTATTAAATAAATATGGTGCACTCCTATGTTATTAGCTAAAATGTTTAGATTATAATTCAGACTTATATCATAAATAAAATCAATATTAATAAAATAAATGGCTTTTTGGCAAGACGGATTTGGAGGAACGGGTTTTTGAATCAACATTAATAAAAAGTAAAATATAATTAATCCACCGTTTCAATACAGGTTAAATCTTTGATTTATTATTTTTAATAAAAAAATAATATATATAAATACTTAATAATAATTATAAACTGTAAAAATATAAATATTTTATAAAAATAAAATTTGCAAGTTTTAATATATATTACTTTTAAAAAATAAATCATCTCGCGGTATATTAAAATCTAGTACTCTTATAAAGTCATTAAAAGTGTAGTGTTATTCAATTAAAATAAAAAATCTTTAATTGTTAATAATTTAAATTATTATGTTATAATATGTAAGCTCTTGTAATCAATTTGTAAGAACCATTGTATCATATTCATAGAACTAAAACTCTTTTTTATTTAAACATTGTTAATGTCATAAAATCGTAAGCATTATTTGGCTGCTTCTTAAATTTTTTGGTATTTTTAAAATTCTAATGGAAAAGTTTGAACATTTTTTTGGCTAATTTTAAAAGTTTGTGATTTTCTTGGCCAATTTCTCAATTTTCTGGTATCGATGAGCATTTCTTCTAGTCCTCTTCATAGCAAAAGTGGAAACCTCTATTATCTATATATACATTTTTTTCAGCCATTTTAATAAATAAATCCTGGATTTGGACTTATTTACAACTCAATGCCATTAGCATTAAATCTTTTTTCCAAAATAATTAATTTTATTTTAAATTCTTGATTGAAATTGTCAACCACATTATCAATCAAATTTAATCCAAACAAACTTTAAGTCAATCCCTTAAAATTAGCATAAACATATTTGTTAACAATATTTTAAAACAAAGTTTTTTGTTAAAAAAAATATTATTCTTACTAAATATTTTTTGTTTAAATATATAAATCATGTATTTGAACTTATTTACAATCTCATGACACTGACATTAATTATTTAGGAATGAAAATATTTAATTAAAAATTTAAATCTTCTAAATCCTTGCTTTTAGAGTTATTATGTCATTACCTAAAAGGTTCAAAATATAAAAAAAATAAATATTATTATTTAAATATTAAAAATTTATAAAACATTATTAATATTTAAAATTATAAAAAGTTTAATATATCATAAATTTTAACATCTTTATATAATATATAGAGTTTAAAAAAATCTCAATTCTTTCCGTCATATTTTGTGATTCAAAATTTTAAAAATAAACATATATTAACCAATTGGCAAAAAATGTGTGAATTTGAACGTCCCACATCGACTAAAATATTTAGACAATGATTCATAAACATATCATAAATAAGATTAACATTAATAAAATAATAGTTTTTTTACGGGACGGGTTTGGCGAGACGGGTTTGGAAGGACGTTACTTAATAACAATTGTAAATTATAAAATAAAAATATTTTATAGATAGATACAATTTAAATTTTTTTATATATACTAACTTTAAAATATAAATTGTCTCCGCGGTGTACCGCGGGTTAAAATCTAGTTCTGTAATAAGAATATAAGATTATTACTACATTGAAGCATTTCTTTTTCGGCCATGGATTAGTTCGGTGATCTACTTGTAATCCTCATAGTTCTGCAGCTTGATATGGGTTTTCTCGGCCTAAGACTAATAATTGGCTACTACTATACACATCAACACTACTAATTGGGTCTAAGACTAATTGTCTACTACTATCCACATCAACACTACTAATTGTTTACTACTACTTATTGTGTACTACTAAGTTATTTTGAGCACTCTCAAGCTATCTACATCAACTTTTTAAAAAAACTCTCAATAGGTCATTAACTCTTCAGAATTAGCCACGTCATCCCAAAAAAGTAGAAAGAAATCGCCTCTTTCTCTCTCCATAAGAACGTATCATTCTCTCCTTGGTTGCCACATGGGAGGCAAAGCTCAATTTCACGGGTTTTCCTAAATCAGTTTTTTTATTATTAAGGCTCTGTTTGTTTCATCAGTCAGATGGATCATCTCGATGGAGATGAGTTTTGATGTTCGTTTAGTGCAAAAAACGGTTCATTCAGATGATCCATCCAAATGAATCATTTGGATGAGTTTGAAAATTTAGGCTAAATTTTGAAACTCATTTGGCTGAACTTAATTGGATCATTTGGATGTAGATGATTCAGTCAAAATTAACAAATGACAAAAATACCCTAATTATTTTAATTGATTATTTAGATGTATTTTTTAGATAAAAACAAATAGACTTAAATCTTATTTTCCAATTATTTTTTAAAAAAATAAAAAAAAAATTTCCGCTAAAACCGCAAAATCAAAATTTTCCGATAAAACCGTAAAATTCCGTTTTCCCGCTAAAACCGTAAGAAAACGTTTTCCCGCCAAAACCGCAAAATCGTTTTTTTCCCGCCAAAACTGTAAAATTTCGTTTCCCGCCAAAACCGTAAAAACACGTTTTCCCGCCAAAACCGCAAAAATCATGTTTTTCCACCAAAACTGTAAAATCATTTTCCCCCGCCAAAATCATAAAATCATGTTTTCTCGCCAAAAACGTAAAATTACATTTTTCTGCCAAAAACGTAAAACGTAAAATTACGTTTTTCCGCCAAAAACGTAAAATTCTGTTTTCCGCCAAAACCGTAAAATTCTGTTTTCCGCCAAAATCGTAAAATCGAGTTTTCCCGTGAAAACTGTAAAATTACGTTTTCCCGCAAAAACCGTAAAATAAATTTATAAATGTAAAAAACTATCATTTAAAATTTATTTACTTTTAAATTTTTTTTAGATTAAGAATTAAAATTAATATGTTTACAAGTAATAATAAAAATATAATTAGATGAAAGCATTGGTATTTTAGGTATTTGTATTATTACAAATTATTTGAATGGAGATAGAGATAAGCAAACGAACAACATGTCATTCGGATGGTCCAGTTAAAGGAACCTACTAAAAATGAAAAGAAAAAGAGTCGAATAAATCATCTAGATGAACATGTTGAATGGATTAGTTGGATGGATCTGTCAAATGGAGAAACGAACAGGGCTTTATTATTATTGGGAAACATCTTCTAACTCCCTATCAGTTACGCTGAAATTAAGTCATACCCCCATCAAAAAACAATGTGAGCTAAATTTATAGTCGACGTGGTGCCCTTAATAAATAGTATTAATCAATTTCTGGAGACTATGAATCATGCAATCGCGGGATATGCGTACTGCTTTCGGCACATAATCCAACTCCCTAATTAACTTCATCACGTAAGGTACATGTATGTATGTCTTCTCTTCTCATGTCTTTTACGTTAAAACCAGAAGACATAAAGTATCTAGTTCATGGTTGGGGATTCGACTTTGCACTCATTGCAAGCAAATCCTCCACATTAGAGGACGATAATAGTCAATCCTCCACATTAGAAGACAATAGTACTTGAAATAGGTGTTTGTGAGTAGCCAAAGGTCCATTCCACCAAAAAAAATAAAAAACATGTTACGTCAACATTGTCCTCATATTTTTAGGTAAATCCATTTCACTTGGTATTTTTATGTCCATTTTATCTTTGCTTAATCAAATTCATTTAGTAATTGATATGTCCACTTAAAGTTTTATTAAAATGATTCTTATCTTGCCATGTTCGTCAAAGACAGTATGTAGTCGCTTGCAATAGGCAAACGAACAACATGCGCTTGTCGCTCAAACAAACATGGTCCTTTTATAATAAGTTGGCTAATTATTTAGTCTATTTTGAGAAGTCATGTCATGAGTAAAATATGAAGCATAACTCCAGAGGTAGATACATCATGCTTTAACTAAGTCAATCGATTTCTTTAATCAAGATCTGACCAACTTTCTTTCCATTTTCCCATACTGTGTTTTGGTTTGTAATTAAGTTTGAGGATCACAAGTTTACAACTCTATATTTTTTGGGTGTATATTCTATTCATATTAAAAACTTTGGGTAAGTGTAAGGCATGTAATTAACATTATTTTGGTTCTTCAATAGTTATAAGCAATATATGATTAAAAACTGGGACTTGCCTTGGCAGTTGCTTGGAGGAAGTTCCGTAAAGGCTTTTAACTATCCGGCTTGGTTGCACACAAAGAAAAAGCTATCCCTATTTATTTTCCATTTTTCTTATCGCGCGTCCTCACCTGGAGTAAAATTGGAAGTTGTAGAATCAAAATAATTTGTGAACTAACTGCTAGGATGTGTAGGATTTATAAGCATGATAAGAGTAAGAGAAGGCTCAAAAAAGACTCCAACAAAATGGAGAAAGAGATAAACGGAACAAAAGAAGGATTAAGACTATGATGTGGAATAAGAGTCGGTCATTACTTACACTTGATTGTTACAATTCAAATACAATATATAGTAGAATAAGATGAGAGAAGACATAGAGATACTTTGTGGTTGAGGCTAGAAACATAGACACGAGATAATTACAAAGGAAAAGGGAATGGTGAAGAAAACATTATCCTATTACATAATTAGTCATGAAAAAGTAAGACATCTAGCTAGAGCAACTCTAGCATCTAGGTTATAATGGTAGAAAACAAGCATAAATGATGTCCTATGCTTTATTTGATAAACAAACAATCAAGATTATTAGAGTATTTATGGTTCCTTCGAGATTCAAATATTCGAAAAATACTTGTATAATTATTTGAAAATTCCTTTTCTGGCACACAACTATAACTCTGTGTACTAATAATTATTTGCAGGTACGTAGCAAATAAAACCAATTAACACTAATAATGCTGATTGCACTTGTCATTTAATCTTAAAAATACCCAAATTGTCCTTACTCTAATCATTATTCTTCTACTGCACACAGGCTATGAATGGAGGCAGCGGACAAATCGGTCTAATTTGTCTGCGGTTTAGTCCATCTCATTTTTTGGACAGACAATAAACCGTTGCGGACCAAGTTTATTTGTATGTCAAAACAGTCCACAGATGGTCCGCTGCGGTTTTCTTCTATTTTTTTTGGTCCGGACCACTTCGGACTATAATTGATGAATGGTAAATAAAAAGCGGTCTAATCCGTAGACGGTTTTGTCCGCCTCAACCGTCGTAACCATTCAAACCCACAAATAAGTATTTCATCTATATCATAATATTTTATTTATCCATAAAATGTTTCCAAATTCCCCCACTAAACTAATTGTACTCGAAAGGGCATTAATTTCTCTCATTTTTTTTTCCACAGTAAATGCAATGGATGCGCCTGATGTATTGTATACCCTAGATATGAAGATGTCCAAAAAACTAATAGATGAGAAGCTGCTAATTGTCTAATTGCATATGCTGGAGTATTCTTTAACGAACGCCGTGAGGCATAAATGCAAGCGTTGACAAAAAAGACTAACTTAATTAAATGCAAGTAAGCTTCCATTATTTGCATAATGTCTACCATTTAAAAAAAATTCTGAATCGAATTTTAAAATTCTGAAAACGATATTTCCGGGAAGACTTTGTATATAAGTTATTTCCCTTGTTTTAAATCACGATTACTTGTGACGTCTTTTACAAATATACATATATATTTTTGCAGGAGTTTTTGGTCACACTGTTTTAATTTTGATCGTTAAATATTCTCGGATCTTTTAAATCTATATAAATTTTTGCAGCAGTTTTTGGTCACAAATGTTTTAAATTTGGTCGCTAATGTTTTAGTGTTATTTGGCCGAATTTTTGACCTGGTTTAATTATATTCGGATCATAAATAAGTTTTATGTATCCAATCATTGATCCGGTTTTATTGTGTTTAGATCCTCGATAACTATAATTAGAAAATCTATAACAAAACGATATTAATTCTTAAAAACATTAATTAAAAAAACAAAAACAATTTAGAAAGTTTCTATTTCTACCAAAAATATTAATTAAAAATTAACTATTTAATTACCAAATAAATCGGAAACAAATATAAGATATCTCTAAACTAGGTATTTCCTAAAACCTATCTACCTAATTTAAACATACCTTAGTCCATATAACATGAGACAAAGCATCGCAGCAATCGCTTAATATATTATTTTCTTTCACTTTTATTTGATTTTATATTTAATTTATTTTGCATTCTTTTCAAAGTTCTTTAAATGGACATATATTACTCAATTGACGAAAAAATAATATGTGTATAATGTCTTACATTGCTTAACAAATTAGACCATGGTTCAGAGTCATACTATAATAAGGACCAAAATGATTCTGAGTACGAATAAACATGAAACTTGATTTATAAGACGTCCAAAATTAAAAGTATTATCCAGTTTACTCCGGTTATTTATTTCAAAGAATTGAAACTTTTTAAAAGTTTGAATATGATAAATATTTGAATTTATAATAATTAATAAGAAGTTTAAATATGATAAATTCATATTTAAACTATATACTACGAGTAAAATCCTATAATTGACGGATTTGCGTCGGTGATAAATACAGGACAATATACTACAAGTGAAATCATAGAATTAACAATCAAAATATAATTATCCAATCTTAAACGCTAAACAAAAAAAAATATTAACGAAACAAATACAACTTAAAATTTAAACTTTTTTAAACGCACCTTGATTTTTTTATAAGAAGCTTAAACATTCTAAATATTTTAACTTTATTCTACAGGTGAAATTCTAGAATTGATTGGTTTGAGTCATAATAATATGGGACTGTATATTAAGAATGAAATAATAGAAATAACAATTAAAATATAATTATACAATCTTAAACAAAAATAAAACAGATAATATTAACAAAAAGTATGATTTGAAATTTAATTGTTTAGAAAACACATATCGATTATTTTATAAGAAACTTACATTGTTAACATTTAAAATTTATGTTATGGATGAAATCTTAAAATTGATAAATTTGGATCAATATTAATAATCAAAATACAATATTCGTGGGGAAGACTTTGTGTATGAGTTGGCGTCAATCTTATCGTGTAGAAGTGTAGTGTGCAAGTGTAACGAATGAGAAAACTTTAGGTCTAACCAAGGATTTCAACTGATTTAAATTTTAACATTTTTGAATAACTAGTTGTCAATATTAGTTAGTTTAATAATCATAACATTTTCTTGAATCTGAATTTTTCTTCTTTCGTATAATTCTGCATTTTTTTTAGGCGGAGAATATAATTGCAAAACGATTTAGAATGTTTTTTTTATTATTTTCTTTCTAAAAACCCTATAAATAGAAACACCTTCATCCTTTTGGTTATAGATCAACATAGCCTCTCAGTTCAATCACCTGTCTCTCTCTCCTCAACTAACATAGGTCAGTTCTCTCTATCTATGTTTCTTTTATTTACATCTATGTTTCAGAGCTCTAATATCTGATCTAAATTATTGCCAAAGTATAATGAGCATATGTGCTTAAAAATGTAGAGCATCGAATATCAGAAAATGTTACTTGGTAGATATTAGTTTTATCTGCTTCTTGTTTCCACCAAAACAAAACTTGATCTTCTTCGTTCAGCTTAGAACTTGTGTTGATCCTTGGCTGGATAAGGGTATATATTACTGACTAAGAAACACATACAATTGGCATCCAATTTGTGTAGATTCAACAGGTTCGAGATGACCGAAAGATTGGAAGCGGAAGGGAGCAGGAGAGGCAACAACAGTAAGTGGGATGACAAATCTGACCACGATGATGTAACAAAGATATATGTAAATTATTCTCTTAGTGGCATAGAGTCCATTCGTTTCGACTATGTCAAAAGTGGAAAACCAAAGGATGGACCCTTCCGTGGTCAATCGTATAATACTTACACGCACACGGTATAAGATGACATTAGAATTTTTTTTTTCTCTTTTTATCTTTCTGTCAAACCCTTTTTCGCTTTTTTCGCATGTGGGAAATTTTGTAATATCATTTTTTCACCAAATTTTGCAGTTTGAGATTAACCATCTAAAATATGAACATCTTGAATCTGTTGAGGGCTACTACACAGAGGACACAGGGATTGAAGCACTTCAATTTAAAACCAACTTGCGGATATCTGAACCGATTGGATATCATCATGATGGGTGTACCAAATTTATACTAGCAGTAGAGGGAAAAAAAATCATTGGGTTTCATGGATCAAGCTTTGCTTTGAGGGTGGGCTCTCTAGGAGCATATTTCACTTGGGATACTCCTACTATAATAAAAGCAGTAGGGGGAAAGGTAGGGACAAAGTGGGATGATGGAGTCAACCAGGCCGGTTTTACAAAGATACATGTACGTAGTGGTCAAAAGGGCATACAATTCATCAAGTTAGAGTATGTTGACAAGGATGGGAATCTAACAGATGGGCCAATCCATGGTTCTATCTATAGAAGAGGTTCCCCACACGTGGTATGTATACATTATACATGTCACGGAAAAATAGTAATTAATTAAAATTTTGTTTATCCAATTGCATGAGTATAATATTAAATGATACATAATCTTTGTTTTACAGTTTGAGTTTAAACATGACGAAGAATATCTGGTGTCTGTTGAGGGTTACTACGAGGGCGACGAGGAATGTGAGGTCATTCAGGGACTTCAATTTAGGACTAACATCAAGACTTCAGAACTTATGGGATCCAATACGGGTAAGAAATTTAAACTTACAGCCAGTGGAATGAAGATTGTTGGGTTTCATGGATATGCCGAGAAGAATCTAAGCTCTCTTGGAGCATATCTCACACCGCTTACTCCAAAAAAGTCGGAATGCAAAGGCATTACTGATGGAAGCAATGTTTGGAATTGGGATGACGGTGCTTTTGAGGGTATTAGAAAAGTGTCCGTTTTCTTTACAGCTCTTCGTATAAGGTGTCTCATGATTAACTATGAAGACGCTGGCAAAGTAGTAAAGCGTAGCCATGGATTGAACAACAATGATCATCAAGAAGAGAAGGTCAGAATACTTATAACTAACTATATATTCGTCTACATATATGTTGTTGATGGTTAGCTTATTCTGTTTTTACAGTTTGTTGTTGACTATCCAAATGAGTTTATCACGTCTGTGGTGGGGACCATGAGTTCTAGTTCGGTTATGCCATTGATTTTTAAAACATCAAAAGGGAGAACCTCTAAACAATTTGGAGACTATTCTTTTGATGATTCAGTTGAATTTGTTCTCGAGAGCAAAGGTTGTGCTATAGTCGGATTTCATGGATGGCATAACCCTGTGTCTGGGTATATGACAGCTCTTGGTGCATATTATTATCCAATGCCTCTTCCTCCTGCGGCGGAAAAGCTAGAAGCACAAGGTGGTGCTGGAGGAGCTCCTTGGGACGATGGCAGTAATTTCCAAGGTGTTAGAAAGATATACATTGGGACTGGTGAGGTTGGTATCGTTTCAATCAAGTTTCTGTATGAAAATGACGTTCATGAGATAGTAGTGGGAGATCATCATGGGAACAAGAACCTACTTCGACATGAAGAGGTGATTACTACTACTTCAGCCTTTATCCAATTATACAAAGCTTATTGTATATTAGATCTTTGATGTTATTCTTTTGGATTATCTTGTTTTTAAATTGTAGTTTGACTTGGACTATCCGTCTGAATACCTCACATCAGTGGAAGGCAGTTATGATGTAGTACCTGGAAGTGAAGAATATGAAGTTATAATCATGCTCAAGTTCACCACTAACAAGCGAACTTCTCCATGTTATGGACTCGATGATGACCCAATCTTCGTGCTCCACAAGGAAGGTCACAAGATCGTTGGTTTCCATGGAAAATCAAGTAACATGCTTCATAAACTTGGGATCCACGTGCTCCCCATCTCCAACTCCTGATCATATTTATATGATTTAAAACGAACATTATCCTCCTCTGTTTTCAAAAACTTTGATTCGTTTCTCTTCTTTTTTATTTCCTCTGTTTTGATTCTCTGTATCTTGTGAACTTTTGAATGATTCCTCTGTTTAATAAAGTGTATGGAGTTGGACTGAAGCTCGTTGTGACTTCTCTGTATTCTTTTTTTTTTTTGTGCACCAAACTTCTCTGTATTCAATAGGCTGTTTCAAGAAGCGAGATTCCACGAAAAAGAAAGACATGTTTTATGAATTATAGGTGGTCTTAACTTGTCTGCTTCGAAGCTTCAGGAACAATATTCTGGTGTGAAACTCGTTGGCTTTGACATCTTCAAGCATCTCTTTGATATTCTTCACTCTCCTTCTAAATCCAGTGAATTGACAAATCAACTGAGTAATAAACTACTCATTGTAGGTCAAGAGAACTACTCAAGCTCAACACAATCACAACTCCTGCTGGTGGTTAGTCTAATCTAATGGAACGTAAGAAATTGGTCCTATGGCCACTAGAATAGAACAAAATAGATATATTAGCATCTTACTATTCATCTACTCTCATACAACGTAGAGTGCATTCCTCACACTCACGTTTAAGAGCACGTTTAAGAGCATCTTACTATTCATCTACTCTCACAAATTACTATTGAACTCTTTGTTAATGAATCTGAACACTGAAACTAGTAAAGTTTAACAACGGAGACCATTCATGCCCTATATATCTAACATTACTCATACTTCTCATGACATTAGCTCGGCTACATACTCTGAGCTATATAGTACAATAAGCTGAGAGAAGAGAACATTTTCATCTTTTTTGGTTGAGGCTAGAAACATATAAGACATGAGACCATTGCAAAGGAAAAGGGAATGGTGAAAAAAACATTCTCATATTACATAACTAGGGTTGATCCCGTGCTACGCACGGGTTTGCTTTACATGTAATTCCGCTAATTCAAATTTAGAAATAATAATTTTAGTGAATATTGATCGCATTGGCTGTAATATGTTTGGGAGGAAAAATATATAAACACTAAAAAATTTCATTTAAGTGTTTTAATGTTATTTAGGATTTGTACTGAAATTTATTAGTTATGTTTGCTTTATTGATAGAAAAATGTATGATAAGATCATATTTATTATGTTTTACAATTATGTCATTATGTGGCTTTGTAATGTAACCAATTTGTAATACATACGTGGTGAAATTTGTGATTGCAATATAGATTGTTAATCTTCTTAGATCCCGTAAATCGGCAAGACATATTTAATAATCATTGCCTTCGTCTTTTGTGGCTTGAATTTGCGTTTTATTAAGGTTTTAGATTACCAGTTTGACATATAATCTTGTGGAAGCATTTGGATAGAGATCTTTGAGTTCGTAGGAGACTTCGAGTGTTTGTGTTTTGTGTCCTCCATCAGAGACAATAGTATAGTTGATAGTGTAGGTTATGATGTTTTCTTGACAGAATACTATGAGATGGAGTTAGTCCTTGATTTATTCGTTTAGTCTATTATTTTCTTTTTCTGTTTTCTGCAATTCATTGATTTTAGAGAAATTAATTGTTATGCAATCATGAACAATGACCAAATACATCAGAAATGTTATTTTGTGCAAAATCTTTTCCTCGGTGCCACAATCCTTTTCTTTGATGAAGAATTAGCCCTGCAAAATGTCATCAAACAAAATAGGAAAGCTTTTCTATTTGTTGCTGTATAAATAAGTTTTTTTGTTCTAAAGAAAATAAGAAAAACCCTAAAAATTATAGGCAAAAAGAGAGAGATCCTTTTTCGTTTTCTTTCTTACTTTATTCCCTTGAATTTTCTCCTTATTTATGGTTTTCTTTCTTCTTGTAGTCGGAGTCCTTTGGTCTATATTTGCATCAACCCTATGCCAATTGTGGTCGTTGTGGTTGGTGAAGCGGTATGGAAGACCTTCTCTTAGATTTCTCTAATCGGTCTTGGTTTGTGACTCCTTTCACCGATAAAATCGATGGTTTCAACATCACCTACCAAGATTTCTCTAACAACCTTTTCTATGAGGCTTAACGGTTAAGGTCCAATGGAGTTTCATGATTACACTTCCCAACTAATCAGCAAATGAGACATGGAGACTGAAGGATTCTGCTTTGGTTTTCGGTTTCCGTTTCCGACGTCTTAGGTTTCTTTTCAGTCTTAAGATATATGGTTATTTTGATTATTGGTACTTTGCAATTGAATCATCAATTATATGATTTATTTTATGATTTCTTTGTAAATGTTTAATATGGACTGTGAATTTATACACTTTCTCTCTCAGAAATAAGGTCCATCAGCTCACCTTTGGTTGTCGTCATTGAAGTTACCAAAGGTGATGGATTTCGACTCAGTATCTGATGACAACGATAAATTTGTGTGATATAATGTTGTCCACTTATCTAATAATGTTGTCTACTGGTCTAATAATATTGTCTACTTCTTAGTTTGTTGGACATTAATTTCACTTTCTTCTATTAATTTCATGTTGTTACATGTTGTCCCGCCAGATTCAAGAAGGAAAAATGGTCACCTACTCATCATGACCAAAAAAGCTGGATTTTGGCATTTTTGGAAAGATAACAATATTGTGGCATTTCTGAAAAAATGTTTTTTTTTTTTAATATGGCATTTCATCTTTCAATTCCCTTGATTTTATGTCATTTTGAAAAAACAAAATTATGCAAAGATGTTGTAGACATGTTTTTCTAAGATATTTCGCACATATTACCTGTTTACAATTTTTTTTGTTTTTTGTTTAAATGTGAAATTCATTTCAAATCTAATGACTGTACAAAGAGTTTTTTGAAACTAAAATGCTAACCAGATAAACAGTTGTAAATAAGAAATTCCCAAACGGAAATAGGGGAGAGGGTAGAGCTTTAAAGTTTTTGAAAATAGTTATTGTTTAAGAAGGATACAATTTGTTTTGACGTAGTTATTGTTTTGACTATGTTTGATTTTCTAAAAATAATTTTCGATCATATGGCTTCCAGTTATTTGTTTGTTACTATTGTGTCTTGTATTTGTTTTTCTGTAACATATGAATATTTACGTGTCATTATTGTGTTGTCAGTTTGATTTTGCTTAATCCCAAAGTCTAGGAACTCCTAAACCAAAGCTGTCTTTGGTTTTATTTTATTTTCTTTTGGTTTGTAAATTTATATTTATATATATAATTTTTATTTTTTTGATATCTTTTTGAAAAAATTTCTGTTGTAGTAATTTAGTTTTTAAAAATTCGTAGTTATTACTTAGTGTCTTAAAAATACTAATGTTAGAGCCACATGGCATTAGTCTCTTTGATGGATGCCAACAAACTTTTCCTATAAGTCTTTGATGAGCTGAGGCACCTCATATTTTCTCTAACTTTGCCTACCAATGCGATATTTGACACTATACTTTGATAACACATGTACTTGTCATTACTGGTAGTAAGTCTAAAATAATTTATTAATAAATATATTATATATTTAGAAAAATGTCATTAAACTTTGAAAATTACTACATATTAAACTACAATTTTTGATTTTTTTTTCTAGCATAATTGTAACTCCCTTAACTAATTACAAAATCAAATCTTTAAAATTTTGACATGATGTTATGTTTTAGACTGCACGATAATAGTTCACTACTAAAAACAATTCTCCAATTTTACAAGAATTTTTCCCAACTTTAGTTTATTTATATCATAATTAATTAAGATAATTTTGTTTCAATATTATATGATTAAAAAAATTAAAGATCTGTTAAAATTTGAAATCTTATTTTCTCACATTTTAACAGTTTTTCTTTTTTCTATGTTATTTATGCATGTATATATTAATAAACATATCATATCTTATTTTTACAAAATAAATGAATGATAAAGTAGATTACAAAATAAAGTAAATTATTTGTTGATATAAACTCATACAACATTCATTATTATATTGACTTGCACTTTAGAAAGGTAATGCTTCTCTTTCTAATTTAAATATCATCTTCCTTACAATAGGTGTGTTACAACTGTTTTTTCGATTCTTTGTTTTCATTATAGTGGTGACTCTGTTTATATCTCACTTTGGGAAAAACTTGTTGTTGACGCCCATGCCAAGCTTATTTCGATTAAAGACGAAACTGTTGTGGTCATTGCAACCCATGTGAACCCTAGGAAAGTTGGTCGTTAAGTAACTTTCTGGTTTCAAAGAAGAGGACAATAGATTAATAAGTCATCTGCCACATACATGTTTGGAAGCTATATCTTATTGATTCCATTTATATTTTATTGGAAATAGTTACCAACTTACCATCTCTTAAATTTGTGTTGCATCTTGATCGAGAATAACAAAGTTATTGTGACCATCATCGACAATCATTCAAAATTACATTCACCGAGTTTGGGTTGGATCACAACTCACAAGTAACAAACGTCAAACACAGAACCAAATTTGGTCATTTTGAGATTATAACAGGCTCATGAAATATAACTGAAAAGATGATATTTGGGCAACAATATCTGATCGTAATAACGAAATATACATATCTAAAAGTTAACGTGAAAGCAAAGTAGCAATAAAACATAATTTGTTACATGCTCGTGCATAGTCTGAAAAATTCAAAACCAGTCGAGCATTAGTGTTTTTAACACTGTACAAAGATGTTCTTTGAGTGAAAACAAAATTTCACTTCTTGTTGCTTCAATAATGGTTGAAGGCTGCGACGACATCAAATTTACTGATTGTGGATTAGAATAGGACTTTGAACTTAGGCATGGGAGGAGGTAGGACGACGGAAGCTTGTATGGGTAGGTAAAGTTCCTTTCGTGGTCTCAGGTTTCAAGTATGGGGAGGAGACGAACAACCATCCTATTGCTATATTTTTCAGTAGAGAGTGAATCTAGGATAGCGTATAGAGAGATTGTTTTAATTTTTATCATTATGAGAGAAAAGTAATAATGACCTTAGCTTTGAGGCTTTGAATACGGATGTGGGTTTTCAACCATGGATTCTAACGTGATTACGTCATTAACTTTCAAAACATCAAAAGGGAGAACCTCTCCAAAATTTGGATACGGAACTTCTGATTCAGTTGAATTTGTCCTCGAGAGCAAAGGTTGTGCTATTGTCGGATTTTATGGATGGTATAAGACTGGGTCTGGGTATACTACGGCTCTTGGTGCATATTATTATCCGATGCCTCTACCTCCTTCTTCGGAAAAGCTAGAAGCACAAGGTGGTGCTGGAGGAGCTCCTTGGGATGATGGCAGTAATTTCGAAGGTGTTAGAAAGATATACATTGGGACAGGTGAGATTGGTATCGTTTCCATCAAGTTTTTGTACGAAAATGACATTCATGAGATAATAGTGGGAGATCATCATGGGAACAAGAACCTACTTCGACATGAAGAGGTGATTACTACTACTTCAGCCTTTATCCAATTATACAAAGCTTATTGTATATTAGATCTTTGATGTTATTCTTTTGGATTATCTTGTTTTTTTTTAATTTAGTTTGACCTGGACTATCCGAGCGAATACCTCACATCAGTAGAAGGTAGCTATGATGTAGTACCTGGAAGTGAAGAAGATGAAGTTATGATCATGCTCAAGTTCACAACAAACATGCGAACATCTCCGTGTTATGGACTCGATGATGACCCAAGCTTCGTGCTCCACAAGGAAGGTCACAAGATCGTTGGGTTCCATGGAAAATCAAGTACCATGCTTCATAAACTTGGGATCCACGTGCTCCCCATCACCCACTCATGATCATATTTTTATGACTTAAAACGAAACATTATCCTCCTCTGTTTTCAACAACTTTGATCCGTTTCTCCTCTGCTTTTATTTCCTCTGTTTTTATTCTCTGAATCTTTTGAACTTTTGAATGATTCCTCTGTTTGAGAAAGTGGATGGAGTTGATGTGAAGTTAGTTGTGACTTCTCTCTTTGATTTTCTTCATTCTCCTTCTAAATCCAGTACATTCACAAATCAACTATCTAATAAAGTACTCATCGTGGGTTAGTTTCTGCATTAAATCAACGTTAAAGATTTCATATTTAAGTTCAAATTTCCTACTCCACAAGGATAGTTGGTTTCCATGGAAAAGCCAGAAACATGCCATTCACATCTGATTATCTTTTACTCCATTCCACCACACGTTTGTCTCTTATGTTGTTTAATCGACAATCTTATATAAGACAAACGTTTTCTACATTATTAGAGCATGTGATTAAATACTGGGACGTACTTACCTTGGCAGCTGCTTAGAGGAGGTTCGATTAAGGCTTTAAACTTTTCCCGCTTCGCCTGAAATAAATTATAAGTTCTAAATCAACATATTATTTGTGAACTAACTGCTAGGATGTGGAGGATTTATACGCTTAATAAGAATAAGAAAAGGCTGGAAAAAGACTGCAACAAAATGGAGAAAGAGATGAACGGAACAAAAGAAAGATTAAGACAATGATTTGGTATAAGAGTCATTATGTTGTGCCGTGCAACAGAACTACTTAAGTCATTACTTACACTTGCTTGTTACAATTCAGACACACTATATAGTAGAATAAGAAGAGAGAAGAGAGATCATTTGTGGTTGAGGATTGAAATGATACCGAAAATGACCTAAAATGTTAGATAAATTATATATAACTGATAAGTGGATTCTCTCGTTGGAAATTAGAAATGACAAGTGACTTTTCTTATATAATCAGTAAAATATAAAAAGATAAAAATATGATTTGTATATAATAACTGGAATTATATAATAAGAGGTATTTCAAATAAACTTGCTTCATTTGCACAATGTGTAGTTTTTTTACTTGGCTCTGTTATCATAATTTGTTATACAAATATGATAAAAATAGGATTTGTATATAATAACTGGAATTATATATGTAGTCTATGTTTGTTCGACCGAACTTTGTTTTTTTCTGCTTAGGTCATTTATGATTGTATAAATTTTAGACCCGTGATATATAAAATGGACTTAACGAAGCTCATCTACGTAAAACAAAACCTAAAGTTTTTTCATTCGTTGCGCTACACGATACGTATACTATAAAATAATCTATGCTCACAGCCTCACATGATAAAGACATGAAACCAACCGTCAGAGTCGGCGGCTATGACAAAAACAAAGCTAAACTATGCAAGTAGAGTTCCGATCCATTATTTGTACAATGTGTAGCTTTAAAAATTGACTGTTGGATTTTTCAGGAAAGTCTAGTCCTTTAAAATAATAATTTGTTAACATACTTTAAAAAAAAAGTTTTGATATGGCTATATATAGTATGTTAACGACTATAGAAACATGAGTCTTATATAATTATTAGATTTTGATCTACGTAAGGGCATATACAATACAATATGACCGGAAGATGACTTAAGAAAACCCAAATAATATACAGTTGGTTCCACTTTATTGACAAAAACTTGTTCCATATTTTATTTTATTTTTGGGAAAATATCTTGATGTCACCTTTTGGAGTTCTTAATTATTTGAAATTAATTTATCAAGTGGCTCTCAAAAAGACCAAGAGTTTCAACTACTTTAATTTTTTACTCTTTTTGTTTGTTTACTAATGTCAATATTAGTTTAAAGTAAAATCTCAACATTTTCTTAAATCAGACTTTTTTTTTTCTTTTTTTTTTGTATAATTCTTCCTTCTCAAAACGAGTAAGAAAGTTTTAAAGTTTTTTTTTTCTTTTTTGAAAAGCCTATAAATAGATACTCCTTCATCTTTTGGTTATAGATCAACATAGCCTCTCAGTTCAATCAGCTGCCTCTCTCTCCTCGACGATCATAGGTCAGTTCTCTCTTTTATATATGGTGCTTTTATTTACAGCAATGTTTCAGAATCATATTTAAATTATTGCATACGTAATGAGCATGTTCATAAAAATGTAGAGCATCGAATATTCAAGAAATGTTACTTTATAGATAATAGTTTCATCCGCTTCTTTTTCACCAAAACAAAAACTTGATCTTCTTCGTTCAACTTAGAAATTTTACATGTTGATCCTTGGTTGAAAATGGTATATATTACTGACTAAGAAACACATACAATTGCCATCCATATGTGAAGATTCAACCGGTACGAGATGACTGAAAGATCGGAAGCGTTAGGGAAGGATGGCAACCGTAGGTGGGATGACAAATCTGACCACGATGATGTAACAAAGATATATGTAAATTATTCTCTTATGGGCATAGAGTCCATTCGCTTCGATTATGTCAAAAGTGGAAAACCAATTGAAGGACCCTTCCGTGGTGAAACGTATAATACATACACGCATACGGTATATGCTGACTTTAGAAAATTTCACTTTTAGTTTTTCTTTCTGTCATAACCTTTTTTTGCTTTCTTAGATGTTGAAAATTTTGTAAACCATTTTTCACCAAATTTTGCAGTTTGAGATTAACCATCTAAAAAATGAACATCTCGAATCTGTTGAGGGCTCCTACACACAGAGAGGGATTCAAACACTTCAATTTAAAACCAACTTGCGGATTTCTGAACCGATTGGATATCCTGGCAAGGATGGTATTAAGTTCATATTAGCAGTAGAGGGAAAAAAAATCATTGGGTTTCACGGATCAACTTATTTCAGGCTGTACTCTCTAGGAGCATATTTCACTCGGGTTACTCCTACAAGAATAGAAGCGATAGGGGGCAAGGTAGGCACAAAGTGGGATGATGGAGTCGACCAGGCAGGTTTTACAAAGATACATGTACGAAGTGGTCAAGAAGGCATACAATTCATCAAGTTTGAGTATGTTGACAAGAATGGGCGTCTGAGAGATGGGTCAATCCATGGTTCTATTTACAGAAGAGGTTCCCCACACGTGGTATGTACTACATATCATGGAGAAATAGTAAAAATTCTGTTTATTCAATTGCATGAGTATAATGCTAAATCTTAGACGTAAACATTGTTTTACAGTTTGAGATTAGACATGTTGACAAAGAATATCTGGTATCGGTAGAGGGTTACTATGACGGTGATGGCGACTGTGCGGTCATTCAAGCACTTCGATTCAGAACCAACGTCAAGACTTCACAACTTATGGGACCCAAAACGGGTAAGAAGTTTAGACTTGCAGCCAGTGGAATGAAGATTGTCGGGTTTCATGGATATGCTGAGAAGAATCTTACCTCTCTTGGAGGATATTTCACACCGATTATTCCAACAAAGTCAGAATGCCAAGGAGTTACTGAACGAAGCACCCTTTGGGATAGTGGTGCTTTTGAAGGTATTAGAAAGGTTTCCGTTACATGGAGATCTTATTGTATACGGTGTTTCCGGATCAACTATGAAAACGATGGCAAAGTAGTAAAGCGTGCCCATGGAATGAACGACGATTCGCGAATCACTGACGAGGTGAGAATACTTATATCTATAAGTCCCTCAACTAAAATATACATATATGTAGGTGTTGTTGAATAGCTTAATTATTCTGGTTATTGCAGTTTGTTGTTGACTATCCATATGAAGTTATCACGTCCATTGTGGGGACCATGAATGATAGTTATGTTACGTCATTTGTTTTCAAAACATCAAAAGGGAGAACCTCTAGGACATTTGGTGAGAGAACTTCTGATTCAGTTGAATTTGTCATTGAGAGCAAAGGTTGTGCCGTTGTCGGATTTCATGGATGGTATGCACCTCTTGGGGCTGGGTATATTACGGCTCTTGGTGCACATTTTTATCCGATGCCTCTTCCTCCTGCTGCGGAAAAGCTAGAAGCACAAGGTGGTGCTGGAGGAGTTCCATGGGACGATGGTAGTAATTTTGAACGTGTTAGAAAGATATACATTGGAACATGTGAGGTTGGTATTGTTTCCGTCAGGTTTTTGTATGAAAATGACATTGAAGAGATAGTAGTGGGAGATCATCATGGGAACAAGAACCTACTTCGACATGAAGAGGTGATTACTACTACTTCACTTTTATTACCTACTTATCCAATTATACAAGGTTATTTATATTTGATCTCTGATGTTCTTCTTTTGAATACAATTGTAGTTCGACCTGGACAATGCTTGCGAATACCTCACATCAGTGGAAGGTAGTTATGACGTAATACCTGGAAGTGAAGATGTTGAAGTTATACTCATGCTCAAGTTCACCACCAACAAGCGAACTTCTCCATGTTATGGGCTCGATGATGACCCAACCTTCGTGCTCCACAAGGCAGGTCACAGAATCATTGGGTTCCATGGAAAATCAAGTAACATGCTTCATAAACTTGGGATCCATGTGCTCCCCATCACCGACCCATGATCATATTATATGACTTAAACGAAATAGTATCCTCCTCTGTTTTCAATAACTTTGATTTGTTTCTCCTCTGTTTTTTTTTCTCTCAAGATCTTATGAACTTTTGAATGATTCCTCTGTTTAATAAAGTGTATGGAGTTGATGTGACACTAGTTCCTAACTTCTCTGTGTTCAATAGGCCGCTTCCAGAAGCGAGATTCATTTTTCCAGATTCCACGAAAAAGAAAAATATGTTCTATGAATCAGAGATGATCTTAATTTGTTTGCTTCCAAACTTCAAGAACAATATTCTGTTGCCTTTGATATCTTCAAGCCTCTCTTTGATTTTCTTCACTTTCCATCTAAATCCAGTAAACTCACAAATCTACTGACTAATAAACTACTCATTGTGGGCTTCCTTGCTCGTATGAGCCGGTCACGTCGTTCTATCCCATCAATACCCCTTTCTCGAACAACAACCTTGTGCTCAAGGTTCGGAATAAAGTCAGGAAATACTCATCACCCATCTAACCAATATTTTTTGGGGGAGGGGGTCTGTTTCCTCTGAAAAAAGAGACAACTGTGGGTCAAGAGAACTATTCTATCCATTTTTGTGGCAGAGACTTGTGGAATTCCCAATGTCAAAAACAGGACAAGGTCGCACAATCACAACTTTTCCTGGTGGTCTGTAATCTTCTATATCGTTTTTTGGCTTGACTAGGTTAGTCCCGTCGAAATGGAACTTAAGAGAGTGGTCCTATGACCACTTGAATAGAAGTAACAAAATAGATATAATTGCATCTGACTATTCATACTACTATCTCATACAATGTAGAGTGCATTCCTCACACTCACATATTTTTATTCACAACTTATCCAACAAGCTCGTTTGAGAGTGCTCTCTCCATTAAAATACTGTTTACTCTTTATCTCTTTGTTAATGAATCTGAACACTGAAACTACTGAGGTTTGCCAACTGAGACCATTCATGCCCTATATATCTAACATTACTCACACTTCTCATGACATCAGCTTGGCTACATACTCTGAGCTCTCTTAGCTTCATCCTCCTTACTCTTCTCCTATAACATCAAACAATTTCTGAAGCTTTCGCATAAAATACATCGTAAGGTGCGTCAACTTAGCACGTGCTGCACTTACTTACCTTTGACTCTGCTTCTTCAACAAATTGTTGCAACACATTATCTCCTTTAAGAATTTTTGCGCCACATCCTGGGGACCCAACTGAACCAACAGCCTCTTCATCCACCAGAACTGCCTTTATACTCTGTGATCCTTCCGTGATGCTATCTGGTACCTGATAAGAATTCACATTTAACATTTAAAACACACAAATAGGGTATTTGTAGTACATTGCAATCGAATATCTACATTGAAGTATCAAAAACTATAAGGGTGAAATCCTCATACCTCAAACATTGCTTCGGTGAGAATACTTTCCAGTATAGACCGTAAGCCACGTGCACCAGTGTTCTTCGACATAGCTTTCCTTGCGATTAGCCTCGTTGCTCCTTCAGTAAATTGCAGTTGGACCTAACACATAATCAAACACCAAAGAGGTTTATAGTAAAGGGAGGATGCACTTATAAGTCAACATGGAGTGGTAAGAAGTGTTACATTGTTCATGCGAAACAATTTCTTGTACTGTTTACCCAATGCACTTTTAGGCTCTGTGAGAACCTGCATATGAATAAAAAAAAGTTATAAATTGCAACAGAGAAGGCTGCCTGAAATAAAAAAAATTAAAGGAAACTCCAGGTGCGATCTCATACAGCTATCACTCATGTACTGAAATGGGATAACAATAGGCAGCTGGGACAATAAGGTAGTTTTATAGAAGACTTCAAGTCTTTTGCTTAATACACACCAATGGAAAACTAATCGAGAATGTTTGAAACCATTCCATAAGATAAATAAATCGAATCAAGCTACCTGTACAAGTTGATCTTCGTTTAATGCGGATAAGCTCACTAAGATGGGTAACCTTCCAACAAACTCAGGAATGAGACCATACGCAACAAGATCTTCACTTTGTAACTACGACCATGAACCATTTACCAATAATTATAAGTGCTTCTTTTATTAGACAATGAACAAGTTGCATCAATTGACAGTAAAATATACACGAAAGACTAGCATACAATTTAGTGAGCCACATGAGGACAAATTCCTTACAGATTCCAACAAGGAGGATGTTACAGCAGCACTACTTAACCCAGAAGTACTCATGTTTGTACGAACGGAAGCACCAAAACCAATAGAGGCATCATGCTGCCTGGTCAAGAGAAATATAATCATGCCATTCAAGCCCTATCGAACACAGAGAAAAGGATAGGATGGAAGATTTTTGCTGAATCTACAAGACTTGAGAAACTTACCTTTCAGAAACAGTTTTCTCCAGATCGATAAATGCACCACCACAAATAAAAAGGATGTCTTTTGTATCCATCTGCAATTTTTATTTTCCACCAAGAGGTTCAGCTTTTTCATGAACCGAGTATTGTGGCTAACTGTGCCACAAAAGGGCATTCTGACATGCACAAAAGAAAGCTTGAAACAGGCGATTTTCACGCATTTACCTGAATGCTATCTCCTCGAGGATCTCTCCGTAATCCTTTCTCGGGAATCGGGACACTGACCACCTGCAAATTAGTAATTAACAGAAGCTGGACATTGTAATATTTTGGATCACCTAGAATGGCAAATGCTATGATGAGATTCCCAGACTATATTGTTTCCTCATAATGTTTGCTGATTAGATATATTATCAAGGCATAGAGTATTCCTAATCGTTTCTGTTAACAGTCTATATGCAGTTGAGTTAAATTAAAGATTTCAAGTAGAAAAAGCTTACAGTTCCTTCCAGCAATTTTAGCAATGACTGTTGAACACCTTCTCCAGAGACATCTCTACCACCATTTGAGCTATGAGACTGACAGCGAAAAATAACTTGCTAAATATTGAGTATCAACCAATTCAGAATCAAAAGTAAAGAGTGAAGAAAACTCAGACCTTCATAGTCATTTTATCAACTTCATCAATGTACACAATTCCCCTTTGAGCTTCTTCTACATTGCACCCAGCTTCCTGCAGTAACAAAGTAAAGCGGTTGCTAATTAGCATCTAAGAAAGAAATTAACATGAATACTGCAAATAACAAGATTTTCCGAATACTAAAATAGTGGATCAAGAAGAAAGTGGTGAGAAGAAATTTTTTTTTTGAACTGTTACAAAGACAGGAACAAAGTACATTTGTAGTTTCAGACGTAGTCAGCGAAAAACTATTTCGTAAGCAGTTGTTAAGATTATATTACAAATGAAGGTATAAACAAATATGTAAAACCAGAGACATAATATGAGGTGATAGTAAGACATACCACATATAGTTTGTACAATATTGATTCCACATCTTCACCAACATAACCTGCCTGGACAAGAAGAGTAGTTTAGTTATGCTAAGAGCAAGACTTGTGTTAAGATTCCTCTAAAAAGCAAGAAAAACATCATCACTTCATTCAAAATATTTTTCGAAATGAGGGATTGTAAGGCATCCATCCTAGTGGGCCTAATGCTTCCCTAATGTACAACATACTAATGTTCTGAGTACCCAAACCTTAAGAGGGATAAGTGAAACAACTTGCCTGAGTTAGTGAAGTCGCATCAGCAATAGCGAATGGCACATTGACAATACGCGCCAAAGTTTTTGCCAGTAAAGTCTTTCCTGTTCTTATAACCAAGCAAGAAACATAAAGGCCAAGATCATTATCATACTAAACAGTATCTCCAAATACTCTCCAAAACAATATGGCAAGCAACAATATGCACCTGAACCAGTAGGACCAAGCAACAACACATTACTCTTATCCAACTCCACGTGATCAATATTATCATCCTCCATATCAATGTTATATGATTCTGAAGCAGACCTGTTATTAAAAAAAGAGCAAAAGAATCGAGCTTTGTTGTATCCCATATAAAGTATCAGAATGATAAGAGCATGGAAGAAGACAAACCCTTTTTTCCTAGAAGCATGATATATTCTTTTGTAATGATTATAAACAGCCACAGAAAGAACCTGCACAAAAGGAAAGATATGTAAACAAGAATCTAATTTAGACACAAAGAAGAAGAAGCTAGGGACCGAAACCAAACCTTCTTAGCCTTCTCTTGACCAATGACAAACTCATCAAGCCCTTGACAAATTTCCTTAGGAGTTGGAAGCTTAATCACAGATTGCTTCTCTTTATCACCACCATTACTTTCATCCTCCTCCTCATCAGCATCCTCACCATCTTCATCGCTTCTAAGACCTTGAATTTTCCAATTCCTAGGGAAAGATTTCTGATCATCATCATCATCATCATGGTCATCATCAGTTCCTTTAACTTTCCCGAGTTCAATAAAACTCCCTTGTAAAGGAGAGAGCTTGAATGGTCTAAAGTAAAAAGCTGTTTTGCATTGAGAACAGAAATTAACAGCTTGATAGATCCCTGGTTCTCTTGCTGTTAGAGACAATGGACGATTTGAGAAGATGACGTGCATCTGAGCAGAGCAACGAGGACAATTGACGTCACTTCTGATGTGATCATAATCATCTCCGCCGCCACCTCCGCCGCCGCCGCTGCAGGAGTCCCAAATACGGCGGGAGAAGGAAGAGGAAGGGATTAGGGTGTTGGAAGAAGGGCGTAGAAGAGGGATGTGAGGAGGAGAATCAACGGAGAGAAGGAATCTGAAACTGCGAGAGAGAAGAGATGATGATGTTATTGTCTTCCTCGAGACAAATCTGGAAATGGATAAGCTACAAAACATCTCTCTCTGTTGTCTCGATGATATGATTCTTCAAAGGTTTTTGCTCAGATTTACATTAACGGCAATCTTAAAGTAAGCATTCTTTAAAACGGCGTCGGTTTAGCTCAAGTGATGGCAGAGGTGAAGGATAAAGGAAAGCCTCCGTGCAAATGAGAGGGTTTCTGTTTTGCCGTTTACTAGTAAAAAATCCAGTAAAAAAAACCCAGAGTCGTTATTTTATTTATTAGTTTTCAACAAGAAAATTCGTTTGTTTAAGCAGACGAAAAAGCCAAGCTACCGTCGTTGGCTAAATCGCTCTGGTTGCCAACTCGATCATCATCTTCTTCTACCCACTTTCTCTATCTGCTCTCCGTATCTAGGAGCTCCCTCAGATCTGTGCTTAATTCTCCGGTAACATTACCGGCATCACTGGGATTGCTGATCTGGAACCGCTGTGAAATTTTAGGTTTTCTCTGAGAAGACAGGCAAGTTTAACGATGGCGGCGAAGACGGCCAGATCAAAAGCTACGCCGACGAAGGAAAATGGTGTCAGAGTCGAGGAAGGATTGAGTCTGTTCAAGTCTGATAAGTTCGATGCTGATGCTTATGTGCAATCCAAATGTTCTATCAACGAGAAGGTTTTTTTCTGTTCTTTTATCATTTCGTGTTCTTATTCTCGTTGATTTGTTGTTATCACGAGTGAGAATTTTCTAGGACTGAGTCTGTGGGGACTTGTTCGTAGATTTGGGATTGTATCATCGCAGTGTTCTTGTTTTGTTGCATTTCGTTTTAGCTGTAGGAAATCGTAATTGTGGAATGGATATTAGGTAGCAGCAGATTTTATACGCTCGAGAAGATGATGAGCAATGTAACAATACTCATTGCTTGTATGGTTGTTCTTGTGATCTTCTGGAGTTTGAAGGCAGTTTGTGAATTATGATTATGTAAAAATGTTACTCTTAAGAAATGCTGATAGGTTTAGTACCCATTTATAAGCTTTTAGCTTGCCAAATGATGTGTTCAGTGTAATACAGAATGTAGCTCATGTGAATATACATGGATGACTATGTCTTGTATCAGAGACAGAATCTGTTGTTCTCGTTTTCTGTTACAGAAAAGATTCAATTCGGTTATGGTATTGGGTATAAAGGGTGTCTCGTCTGTGTAGTCACTTTCTGTGATGGTGTGAGAGAGCTGAGGGAAAAGTTAGTTTAGGCCTTCTAGAGTTTACTACAAAAAGAGTAGTGTTTGATTTGGTTAACATAGATTGTTGGATTACTTGGCTGGACTCTTTGTTTTTTCTCAGTTATTTTGGGATGATGACATATTTCTGTTCGGTTCACAGGATATAAAGCAGTTATGCTCGTATCTATTGGATTTGAAGAGAGCATCTGCTGAAGAAATGCGGCGAAGTGTTTATGCTAATTATCCAGCCTTTATACGGTTAGCTGATATCCTGTCTGTTTTTAGTGCTTGGTTATTTTCTTTGAAGTTGATGTGATAATAAAGCTCTACTTTTTCAAGTTATTTCATTTCTTGTGGGTATTGGTGCATTTGCGTTTTGCATATGACTTCTTTTTCCTCGCACTACCTTATTGTTTTTTCTTGGCGGTGTGTTATTTTGAAAATTAAACTTTTTTCTGTTCTGTGCAGCACATCTAAAGAGATATCAGATCTTGAGGGGGAGCTATCATCTATCAGAAATCTTCTCTCCACTCAGGCGACTCTAATCCATGGCTTAGCAGATGGAGTTAACATTGATGACGATAAAGTTTCTGATGAATCTCTTGCGAATGGTTTATTGAATTTTGAGGACAACGGCCTCTCTGATCTGGAGAAATGGGCTACGGAATTTCCTGACCACCTTGATGCTTTATTAGCTGAAAGAAGGGTGGATGAAGCTCTGGCAGCTTTTGATGAGGGAGAAATTTTAGTATCTCAAGCAAACGAAAAGCATACTTTAAGCTCTTCTGTACTTTCATCTCTTCAGTTTGCTATTGCCGAACGCAAGCAAAAATTAGCTGACCAACTTGCCAAGGCTGCTTGTCAACCTTCAACTCGAGGTGGGGAACTTCGGTCAGCCATAGCAGCTCTCAAAAGGCTTGGCGATGGTCCTCGAGCCCATACTGTACTTCTTGATGCCCATTTCCAGAGATATCAATACAACATGCAAAGTCTTCGTCCTTCTAGCACCTCATATGGAGGGGCGTACACTGCTGCACTTTCTCAGCTTGTGTTCTCAGCTATCTCTCAAGCTTCTAGTGACTCATTGGGAATCTTTGGGAAAGAGCCAGCATATAGTTCTGAACTTGTGACTTGGGCTACTAAGCAAACAGAGGCGTTTTCCCTTCTTGTTAAAAGGCATGCATTAGCTTCTTCTGCAGCAGCGGGAGGACTAAGAGCTGCCGCAGAGTGTGCACAGATAGCTCTTGGGCATTGTTCTTTGTTGGAAGCTCGTGGTTTGTCCCTTTGCCCAGTGCTTTTAAAGCACTTTAAGCCTATTGTGGAACAGGCATTGGAGGCAAATCTTAAGCGAATTGAAGAAAACACTGCAGCTATGGCTGCTGCAGATGATTGGGTACTGACAAGTCCTCCTGCTGGTAGTCGTCATGCTAGTACAGCATTTCAGAATAAGCTTACATCCAGTGCCCACCGGTTTAATCTCATGGTCCAGGTAGACTATCTTGACAAACACTTTTCTCCGAAATTTTCAGCCTTTTTCTAAAGTTGTGCTAGAAAAATAAAGTGCTTAGGAAATGCAGACATGCCTAGAAAAATGAAATATTTTTCACTCTTAGACGTCTGGTGTGTCTCTTAGATATGCCAGTATCCCATGAAAATTGCTTATAATATGAGTTTACACATCAGCTGTAAAATTGACTAGCCATCGTTGATGACGATTGATTAGAACTTGCACTCGCGTTCCCACTGAAAAGTTATTATAAACTCTAGGCAGTACCAATTCTGTCTTAGCTGCTCTGATAGGCAGAGGATTCCCAAGTGGACTGTCATGAACTTTGGATGTATTTGTCAAGTAGATCCTTTTGATAATGGTATTTTGTTGCAGGACTTCTTTGAGGACGTAGGACCTCTGCTAAGTATGCAATTGGGAAGTAAAGCTCTGGAAGGTCTGTTTCGGGTGTTTAACTCATATGTAGATGTGCTGGTAAGAGCACTTCCTGGTTCGATAGAAGAAGAAGATCCAAATTTTGAAAGTTCATGTAATAAGATTGTCCAAATGGCTGAGACGGAGGCAAACCAACTTGCATTACTCGCAAATGCATCATTGCTAGCGGATGAATTACTTCCACGTGCTGCCATGAAACTCTCTCTTGATCAGACTGGTCAGAGGACAGACGACCTAAGGAGACCTTTGGACAGACAAAATCGTAATCCTGAACAACGAGAATGGAAGAGGCGTTTACTTAGTACTGTTGACAAGTTAAAAGATGCGTTTTGTCGCCAGCATGCCTTGGATCTCATTTTTACTGAGGAAGGAGATAGCCATCTGTCTGCGGATATGTACGTAAACATAGATGAAAATGGCGAGGATGTGGACTTCTTTCCATCTCTGATATTCCAGGTAGTTGTTGTTTCATTTCCATCAGTCCAGTTAGCCTTTATGAAGTACTGTACCCAGATGTGTAGTCACTTGGGAACTCTTATCGGCAGATTGGATACTGTAGAGTTGAATCCATGTTTGTCATAGTCTACTGTCCACTTCAAGAACATGATTTTTTTCTGTCTTTTTTAGCTTAATATTCTTATACTTTGGGTGTTGCGTCGTTGGAAAACAGGAACTTTTTGCCAAACTTAACAGGATGGCAAGTCTAGCAGCAGATATGTTTGTAGGAAGAGAAAGATTCGCCATATCTTTGTTGATGCGATTAACAGAGACTGTGATCTTATGGCTTTCTGGAGACCAGAGCTTTTGGGATGACATTGAGGAAGGTCCTCGACCTTTGGGACCTCTTGGCCTACGGCAGGTTTGTACACTCATTCTTGCTTCTGTATATGTATATTCAGCGAGCATCGAAATTGTTGTGTACCTTTGTTAACAAACAACCTGCATCTGTCACAGCTGTATTTGGACATGAAGTTTGTCATATGCTTTGCATCCCAAGGTCGCTACCTATCGAGGAATTTGCACAGGGGAACTAATGAGATAATATCTAAAGCCTTAGCAGCTTTCACCGCAACAGGGATAGATCCATATAGGTACATCGGTTTTGAGGGTGTTTTGCAATGTTTTAGCCTTTATGGTAAGTATAAATGATTAAAATGTGGTTGTGAATGATGTGCAGTGAGCTGCCAGAAGACGATTGGTTCAATGACATATGTGTGGATGCGATGGAAAGATTGAGTGGCAAGACAAAGGGCAACAACGGGGATGTCCACAGTCCGACTGCTTCAGTGTCAGCTCAGTCTGTTTCATCAGCGAGATCTCATGGCAGCTATTGAAACCAAACCCATCTTACATTTGTTAAGAAGGTGAATGGTCAATAACTTTTGATCTTCTCTTTTCAGCTCTGCTTTTCCAAAAGCTTTCTATTTTGTAGAGTCTCCAGTTGTTGATGAGATGATTTTGGGGGCGTGTAAATGTTGTTGAGTTGACATGTTTGTTTTCTTGTATTGGTCCTCTCTCTCTCTCAATGGATGCATTCTTTGGGTTAAAATATTGAAGAGAGTGTTGATCTTTCTTCTCTATGATACACTCTCTTTCTGTTTTGGTATTGGATCAGATGTAGCAAACTTGAATGAGATATCTTACGATTCACTTTTTGTATTTCCTACTCGAATCATGTAGTTCATAGCGTAAATTAGTTTTAAGTAAATCGTGTTGTGTAAACTCCTAGTCTAATTCTTGGTACGGTGGGTCGGATCTTGGGATGTACAAAAGTTTGAATAATGGGTAAGGACGGTTACCTACCACATGGACCCTTAAAGGCTTGGTAATTTGGCCACGCATGCCCGATAAGGCAATAATCATTCGCGAATGAGGCTTAGAGATGCTAGAGTCATCCCTCGCCATTGATGCAAACACCTCCTTTGCTTCTCTACATGTTTGAGATTCATGTTTTGACAGATGACAAACAAAAGTAGGTGGTGATACTCAGGCTGTGAATGGTAACCAAAACCGTATCGCAACAGTGCTGTAACAGTATCAAAATCTTTACATATACATATGTATCTATGTATTTTCGTTCCTATTTGAACCGCACCGCACTTCTTCCGCACCGCAAAACGCAGTCACCATTCGGAGCCTCAGAATGTATAAAACATGGCAAGGAAGATGTGATGTTGATAGCTCTATGGTAGATTTCAGGTAATGACTTTTCCAATGATAATTCCAAGTGATAGTAGTCTATAATCACGTGGGAGGAGGCACAATCAGACTACATTACTGAACATTTTGATTTCAGCTTACTTACCATTCACATGTTATGAGCTGAATCTGATATTTAATTAACAAAATTTGCCTCGTTACAAAAATCGAATTATCAGGGTGCAAAACACAACAATTTATTCAATAGATTATTTCTATTATGTAGCTTAAAATATTTTATTTTTTTGGTGAGAAAGTAACTTAAAGTATTTTAAATGTCTAGTTTGATCAGAATTTTTATTTTATTTTGTCAGATATACACTGTGGGACTAAAAAGAATAAAAGAAGAGATAAATATAATAATAAAATATTGGAGGTGAATTTGTTTGTGGAACAACTGGTTTCGCTTCTTCTTCTACAGAGCTTCCCTCGTTTCCTCCGCCGGAGAGACACTCCATTAAAATCCCTTCTTCATCGATCCTTCATTAGATTTACAACAACAACAATGCCAAGCGTCAAGCTCACACACCATTCTCCACCTGACACTATTGCCTCCGACTCCGTCCGTCTCCTTTCCCGTGAAACTCTCCGAATCAGCGCCTCTCTCGCTTCTCCTCCCGTTGATGATCTCCCTCCTCACTCTCCTCCACCTCCAGATTCTCAATTTCTTCATTCGACTCTGAGATTGATCTGTTGCGAAGAAATCGATGGCCGTCGGTTTAAGTATGTCGCTGAGAGCGATGGTTCTGGGAGATTCAAGAAGAATTCAGTTCGTGCTATTAGCTTGGAGTCTCCTCAGACTCCTTTTGATGTATGCCTTGTTCCATTGATGAACTCTTTTTTTGAATTTTCCTAAATATGTGAAATGTGTTCAATTTTTGTTTTTGGTGATTTGTTACAGGAAGTGGGTTCGTTTCTTAGATCTTACGTTGTACCTGAAGGCTTTCCTGGGAGTGTTAATGAGTCTTATGTTCCTTATATGACTTGGAGAGCTTTGAAAGTATGTTTCGTTACTCTCTAAAAGTTTTTTTTTAGAATTCAGTGTAAATGATTGATCTTTTTGACTGTGTAGCATTTCTTTGGTGGAGCTATGGGTGTGTTTACTACTCAAACTCTTCTTAATTCTGTTGGAGCTTCAAGAAACAGTTCTGCTTCTGCTGCTGTTGCCATCAATTGGATTCTCAAGGTTTTCCTTTCTCGTATATCCTTTCATGCATCATGCATGTATAACAATCCTTTAAAACATGGCTTACTCACTCATTGTTGAATATCAATGTAATTCTTGTAGGATGGTGCTGGGCGTGTTGGGAAAATGCTTTTTGCGAGGCAGGGAAAGAAATTTGATTATGATTTGAAACAGGTACTTATTCCATTACTTAACAAATGCGATGGTTGACTCTCTCTCTCACGTTTAAACTCACTTTGGCTTGCAGTTACGGTTTGCTGGTGATCTATTGATGGAGCTCGGTGCTGGTGTAGAGTTGGCGACGGCTGCAGTTCCACATCTTTTTCTTCCACTGGCTTGTGCTGCTAATGTTGTTAAGGTAGTTTTATCATCTTTTATCACTCATAATTGCTATTCGATTTCAATGTTATTGTTGGTCTTTGATTTTTGTTTTTGTATCAATCATTTGTTTTATCACAGAATGTTGCAGCAGTAACATCAACGTCTACTCGTACACCGATCTATAAAGCCTTTGCTAAAGGAGAAAACATAGGAGACGTAACTGCTAAAGGAGAGTGTGTTGGTAATATTGCAGATCTGGTATGACCCTTTTTCAACATTAGTTTTCATTGTTTCTTGGGTGTTTTGTTGGTTTAATCTGTCAAGCGGAATTAAATTTGAACTAAAGGTGGCTACATTGCTAGTTTGCTACTTGTTGCTTAAGGGTCGAAATAGATTCTGTTTGATCTCTTTTTGAGCTCTAAAATTTTCATTTGTTTTTATTATTTTCTATGTGAAGATGGGAACTGGGTTTAGCATCCTGATATCAAAAAGAAATCCTTCGTTGGTCACAACATTTGGTCTTCTATCATGTGGCTATCTCATGAGCTCGTACCAAGAGGTAGAATCCAGCTCTGTTTCAAGTATATCTCTTTTTATGTACTTGGGGTTCTCTTGATTTATTGCTCAAAAAACGTGGCTGTGTCCTTTACAGGTTAGATCTGTAGTATTGCATACACTAAACCGTGCTAGATTTACAGTAGCAGTGGAGTCCTTTCTTAAGACGGGTAAGCTATGTCACTTTGCTAGCATGCACTTGAGTGTGCTCCTAGAGCTCTGATTTCCCACCCCTTTTGAGGTTTGTCATATTCAAACTTCACAGATTGAACTTTCCATCTATCTGCAGGGCGGGTTCCCTCATTGCAGGAAGGTAATATCCAAGAAAAGATATTCACTTTTCCATGGGTGGATGATCGGCCAGTGATGCTTGGTATGTGTTATCAAGCATTCCATATAAATTATATTCCTTTTTCATTACCCTTACTGATTAGGTTTTTCATACAATTTGACAGGAGCCAGATTTAAGGATGCATTCCAAGACCCCAGCACGTATATGGCTGTAAAGCCTTTTTTCGATGTATGTGTTTTTTCCCTTAATATCAAGCCTTGACCGCTTTATCTTGATACTGTAATTGACTTTATTCTCTTTACTAATGGCAGAAAGAAAGATACATGGTAACGTACAGCCCTACCAAGGGTAAAGTCTATGCACTGCTCAAACATCAGGCTAACTCAGATGACATTCTCAAAGCAGCATTTCATGTAGGATGATTTTGTATCTGTTTAATTACTATTCTGTTGAGACGAAGTAATTTTGGCCTAAATTTTCTCATTCGGTTACATGATCATATATCACAGGCACATGTGCTTCTTCATTTCATGAATCAATCAAAAGATGGTAACCCAAGATCGGTGGAGCAATTAGATCCTGCGTTTGCTCCTACGGAATATGAGCTCGAGTCTCGTATTGCTGAGTCGTGTGAAATGGTTTCCACATCATATGGCGTCTTCAAAAGCAGGGCTGCAGAACAGGTAACTTGGGAGAAACCTGTTATATCCTTTTTAAGTTATTTAATCGAGTGTGCATCTGAAAATTCCATTTTGATAGGGTTGGAGAATGTCAGAATCTCTGCTTAATCCTGGCCGGGCTAGGTTATGTCATGTGAAGGAGGGGGAGTAAACATCGCCTGTTGAGACTGGTCATCGACCTGAATCGGCTTTTATAGTTATTTCACTGTCACACTCTAAATTTTGCTGTCTTGGTTTCATGAAGAAAAAAACAGGTTTTGGTTGGTACACGTTTTATTAACCAGGCTGTAAAAAATAGAACGATATGTAGCTTTTGTAAATTGTGAGAATGCCACTGGTGTAATTTAACAGATGAATCTTCTTTGTGTACCAATTCTCACATCATGATTGTTACACAGGTTCATAAACAGAAAGTCAGAAACTTTGGGTTCACGAAACATACATAGTACCAGATCTAGAATGTATGAATTGGTAGAGGTGTCAAAAACCATTTAGCTTTGGATTCATTTTGAGATACTTATTTGATATCTTTTCTGGAACACATTCTTTTTTTCTGGAACATCATAGAGAGCCCAAGATCGAACATAAAAGAAAAAAACATCATAGAAACAAGGAGACTTATTCACATTAAAATATAAGACTTATTCAAAGTTTTATGACTCCTTTATTAGCATGAAAATATCATACTTCCAAAAAGTAAACCCGTTATGGGGCTGACCAAGAAACGGGAAGCGAGTTATTTAGAAACAACAGAACAAAGGAACGCAGAAGAAGAGCGACGTGTTAAGTCTCAGAACCAGCAATGCACAATGCCCTTTAGTTCAAGTTGATGACATCGTAAATGAAACTGGCACGTTTCAGTTAGCAAGGACGCTTTTAAACTGAGCTATCGATTCAATAGCCTTGTCAAACTCACTATCTTCCAATGCAAATGAAAACCGGCAGTAACCAGGGATTCCAGTCCAGGAACCGCTGTTTAAGCAAACACCGGTATGGCTGAGGAACACATCCCTCATATTTGAATCCGTAAGCTCGACGATTTCCTGTCCATCTCCTGCTTTCAGCTTTACTTTTTTGTTGAGATAAGCTTTTGGCTTTGCCACCATTGAGATTCCAGCTGAGGGTTGGATAACCTCCCAACCAGAGTTCTGTAGTACCTGTTCCAATAATTTAAAAAGGAAGATCAACAACCTAACATCATGCGATTATGCGATCAACATTTACTCCATTTACCCCTCTGCTGCAATATTGTTAACAACATGAGATTCAAAAAGACCTGAGCGGTACCACTAAAGCCTTTCCCACAGCTTTAACCATTTGAAATATTCATTTGTTATTTGCAAACAATCTAAGACAATCTGAGCTCTGATGATAATGCAAAAGGGAGTATAGGCAGAAATGAGTACCTCTTTTAAGCGTCTGGATCTGCCTTCCAAGGTTTTAATGGTTTCAGAAACGGCATCCAGAAAGTCACTTGCTTTCTCTTCCTTCAAAGCCAACATTTTCTTAGCGGCATATTTCACAGTGCTGTGCGGTTTGCTCAGGCCTGGGAGGGTATGGAAGGCATCGATGAGAGACTGATCCAAAACTAGAAACCCGAGTTTAATAGCTCCACTGAGCAAATTCAAAGAGAGACATCCAAGCAGCGAAACTGATAAGGAAGAATCCATTTTCGACAAAGCGTTCTTCAAATCCCAGCTAGTTGCACTGTATTCTAATCCCGAGAATGAAGTATCGATGATGACCTTTGCTCCAAACTTAGCACAAGTAGACAACAGTATATCCATCTCCTCATTGCTGTACACCAAGCCTGTAGGGCTAACCGTTGGTCCAGATATACAAACCCACGGCTTCTTCACAGACTCGAGTGCTTTCGTTAGAGTCTTTTCTGTCAGCTTAAAGCCATCACTAGACTCGGTAGGGATATTCACGACATTAGCTTTTAAAAATTTGGCAGCAGCAACATAATTTCCATTTGTACCAGCAGGTAAACAAAGCGTTCCACCTTCTTGAGCACAACAAATTACCAGTTTATTGAATAGTGCTAGTGAGCCATCAGCATATACAAAGCCTGTGCTGCTTTTGGTTGGAAACCCATAATTACTCCACACAAACTGCTTAATACTTGGGTTGATATCAACTTCCGCTTCAGATATGTTCTGCCTCACAAAACTTTCAAAGATTGCAGCCTTAACAGATTGTGGAATTTGCAAGAAACTTTGATCAACATCCATGTGGATTAGAGAAGTTTCGTCAATCTCAGTGACTGAAAGCTCAGCATCTTTTAGAATAGAGACTGCTGAGCTTGAAAATCCAATGATCTCTTCAGACTTTGCTTTCTCACTTTCCCTCTACAAGCCACATAATAGAGAACTGAGTAGAGTTTCCAGCCTTACGATATACACATTGGTTTAACTTTGTTCTACAAGCGAGCTTAATCTATATTTTTTTTTTTTGTTACTCCTATCGGTCCGGGATTATGAGGTTTAGGGTGTCATGAAAACAAATCACTAAATGTCTTTTCCAAGAATACCACATGTCTTTTTTCAGCCGGCCTCTTTTTTTTAAGGAATACTAATATGCAAGTCTAACACGAATGTTAATTTTTAACTTAACTCTGAAAAAAAATCTAACACGTATGTTAGAATAGATTAAACTACATACCTCAGCCGGGGCATGGCGATCAGCAAGCTGGAAAGCCAAAAGCTCATGGAAAAGGCAACCATAGTAGTATTGACTGATAATAGCAGTATGACCTTCTAAGACTTCCACAGTTTTGGACAGGGCTTTAGCAATGGCATCCACTTCTGTAATGACAAAGGCTACTTCTAAATCCGAATAGACCTGTTGAACGCACATGACACAACGTTAAGATCATGAATTGATCTCAGAGTTAGTTAGATCTCAATTAAATGAGATACAACATAATGCATACTCGTCACCAATGTGGTTGGTCGAAATCTTTACCTTATTCTTTACCAGACCGCAGATAATTGCTGCATGAGAAGGTAGTTGATTTTCAGCGAGATATTTTAGTACCCCATTGGATGCAGGAAGGCTAGACAACTCAAAGTGATCAGATATATCCAAGAAAAGTCGACATCCAATTTCTTTTGTCACTTCCAAAAGGTGCAAAAACGATGAACTGGTAATGACCTCAAATGGAGCCATTCCAGTAACCACCACCTGTGGCTTTAGTTTCTTAATGAGTTCTATCATCAGATCAGATTGGTGCGGGGATTCGATGACTGTGATTTGATCATCTGATTTATCCATGCTAGTGTCCTACGATTAAAACGTTTCCGGTTAAGCACATCGCAAACAATTAACTTGAGAGAGAGACACAGTAAATTCACAGCAGCATCAAGTAAAATGATATTTATTGCAGAAATTTGATCTGTTAAAAATTTACAATACTAAGTAAATTTATATTAGTAGAAGAATATACGAACCAACAATTATTCTTTCTCGCAGCACAGGTCACAAATTTTGAATCCTAGTATAATATGGATGGAATAAAAACAAAGCCTCAAAAACTAGGAGCTTTTGCATCTCATTTGTAGGTACATACATAACTCTCTACACCATCTATGAGATTCTAATTATCTTTTGAATCTAGCTACTAAATTCCTTCTCACTTGAATTACTGTCTCCCCAACTTCTATATTCAATGACTGATTATGTTGTTCATTTTCAGACTTGTTAATTTTCACCTACTTCAGTAACAATTATTTATGTCGAATTCCCGCTTGAAGATATACCCACTCATAACACTAGGAGACACCTTCAAAAGCATCATAACAGCATCAAATTGGGCATAAGCGCGTACACAACATCAATTGCACCATTTTGGTCCAAAATAATGTAAAACTACTAGATATGGATAATGTAAAACTACTAGATATGGATATAAGAAATTTACCTCAATGGCTAAAGAGGTTAGCCAGCTCCTCGGAAGTTGTCGAGTTAAATGCTCATCAACAATTGCAAGTCGAGGAGAGAATAAACGAAATGCACTCTCGATTGCCACAGCCCTTGATGGAAACACGACAATGTTCTTGCAAACAAAAAGAAGCATACTCAGATATGATCGGAAGGTTTTGCATGAAAGAAAAATTACAGTGCTAGACATTTTATGAGTCCAGAAGTTTCAAGTGTCCATTCTTTTTCAATCCACGAGATTTTGAACAATTTTTAGTGCCCCTGAGTTTCGTATATCATCAGTTATAGTGGAAATACATTATGAGTCTGAATAAGTAATTGCCTGGAAACTCTAAGAAAACTGTCAAAAACATAGATAGAGAATAGTCTTACATCCTGATTAATTGGTATACGGTGGTATGTCCTCATAAAGCCTGCAATTAGACTGCAGAATCTTTTGCTGCCAGCTGGAGGTTCAAACGGGAAATAGGAGCTATTTTTCAAGACACTAGCAAGATAGGCTAGGAATGGAATCTTCTCATCAGCAACAGTTTCATCTTCAAAAGATAAATCCAGTGAATTACTGATTTCTTGGAATCCATTTTTCAAGAAGTCAAAGATTATCTTAACCTGTCAATCACAACCAACTTAATTGACTACTTTGTTGTTCATGGTAAGATAAACACATTAAGTAAATGAAAGCTTCTTTATCTACCCACCAGATTTGGTTGGCGAATCTGACAACTATAAACCGATAAAGCATGGGAGATTCGGCCACCAGCCTTCCCATAGGCCCATGCTGTTCGAGCACAAATTGGTTGGTCTCCAGAAAGTCCCATAAAGAACTCAAAACGATGAGGGCTGCTCCTCTCAATTTCAACTAATGCTGAGATATCAGTATCTGCAGCCTGTGAAAACACATGTCAAGTGGCCATTGTGGAGGAGCATAATCTTTCCGACTTTAAAGAAAAAATTCTTACCTGAAGTATTTTAGTCTGCCACATCTGTGTAACACGGACTCCTCGCCGCTCAAACAAGCGTCTACAGACACCTTGCCCAGGACGACCACCCATGTTAAATATCATAATCCCTGCAGGTTTGATGACAGATATTCCTTCTTCAACTGCTCTGGCAATCAAACCTAAGCCAAACTGATCTTCAACAAAACCCTGAATATGGATACAAATTTCATCAGGCACAGGTAGAGCATCCACTTTAACAAAGTTTCCAGTACCTGGTCTATCATTTACACCTTTTAGAGTAAATTAAGCAAGAGAATGTGTCAACGCTGGCAACAGAAAACAGAGAGGATGCTATGGATTTTACAGAGGAGAAAAAAGTTTTCTTATGTAAATACTCATCACAAACATGCAACATTTAGGTTGAAAATGCGATATGTCAGGCATGCATATGACTGGCTCAATCATACTCGCAAAAAGCTCAATGTGAGATTTCACATGATGTTTGATAGAGAAGGAAGAAAAGAGGTATCATAGATTAGACAATTGAATGATATAACATGAAATTGGGACGCACCAGAAGAGTTCTAGGAACTAGCTTTCTAACATACTAATGATACCTTCAGAGTATTTTTGCTGGGAAAAAAATTCCCTTACCTGAAGGGCACAATAGTTACTCAGCGAATGGAGAAATTCCTCACTTGCATTTTCTGTGATCAGCTTAGACATAGCTTCTGGGTTTGGATTAAGAATCTGCCACAAGAGCATAAGATACAAGGAAGCATGCATAAAAGGAAAACGTCAGTTTTTCGGAGATTGAAATCCTACACATATAAGTTATTAGAGACCAGAAGGACAAACTACCTGAGGTATGCATCCTACAATTCTTTCTAACTGAATTTTATTATCTCTACAATAACCAAGCAAATCAGATTCATAGAATTCCACTCTGTCCAATAAAGTTTTCTTCTCTTCGTCATAGACTGGTTCGCCATTATCATCAAGAGCGTTTAGGTACAAATTTATCCAAGAAATTTTCACAGCTCTAGGATTAATATCAAGCCCATATACCTGCAAAACACGTAATTGTGTAGTTATATGCTTGACGCCTGTATGCTAACTGTGAAGGACCAAAAATTAACTTGAAGCATTTCCAGGGTAGATATGAGGGGCAATATCTAAAGTGAAAATAATAACCACACTAAAAGATGACATTATTACAGTTATTTCCCACTTTACTAAGACGAGAACATGTACTTGTCTGACCCAAATATAAAGCTTCAGTAGTGGTCCATACTTCTAAAAAGCCATATAACATATACTGACCTTTGAAGGCAACCACTTAGCAGCAATGGCTATTGATATCCATCCATTCCCACAGCCAAGTTCAGAAACAGTCTTATCCTTAAAGATGGTGTCAGGATGTCTGTTAAGTCCTTCATAAAATGTAAATGACCAGTCTTCTGGAATAAAAATACTAGGAATGACCATCATGGTTAACTTTTTCCTGGACTGAAAGCCTATAGAAAAAAATATAAAGATATGTTGGTGTCTGATACAAGAATGGTTTCCTGAACATAAGGTAGCCAATATCTGCAGCAATGGGATGTTAGAGATATATTGCAAGAAGTTCCTAGAAAGAAAAAAGGACCATCCAAAACAATTTTAACTTAAACTCCTGATGATCATGCCTCTCTGTCAATACGGCTCATAGCAACAGAACGTTTTGTAAAAATTTCTGCTATGGATAAATTTACTGTTCTAAAAATACGATCACAAATCATATAAGAAAAAAATATCAGTGTCAGTATTGAATTTGTAAAACCTAAAGCTCATATGGTTTCCCAAAAGTCTGGAATTCAAACCTTAAACCATGATCAGTTTTTTCCAATGCTAAGAAGGTGGTATATGACACATGTGACACATTTTGGAAACTAATGAGAATGACAGATAACAAAAGTAGTAAAAGGATGCAAAAAGAAAAAGAAGTGAAATGTGTAGTTCTTCACTATGTCACTAAAATCCTAAGAAAACGACAAAAGATCTCGAAAAGCTAAATTTCTATATCCGTAGCCTATTCATTAGACAATCAAGCAGACGTGTTTTTCGAGTACTCGGCGATTCCAGTAAACAAAAGCGCAGATTGATACCGGAATCATCCCAATTCTCCGGGAAATCAAGCAAAAGAAGCCAGAAATCAGATCATTTTAATCGATCATGAAGTCAACTAAACAAAGTAACGTAAGATCGGCGAGATTACACACAGGGAATCACCAAATCAGTATAATCAGCTGAATCAAATCCATTTGACAAATAATCACAGAACAATTCTCAAGGATCGTGAAAGAGGAACAACAAAGAATCGGATCGATGATGTTACCTTCGTATTGATCGAGATAGATGTCCTGGATATGAAAATGGTAGGTTTGGAGAGACGTCTCAGAAGATCCGACGCGTTTGTAGATGTCAGACAAGAAGATCCGAGCCTTAGATCGAGTATTCGGATCCTCGAGCCGCTCCAAGACCGATCGCAAGGCGCCATAAGCTGCGTCGCCGGATTGTTTGCACTGATTCAGGAACTCATCGACAGAGGAGAGGTCCGCCATTATCGTGAACAAGTGATTGCAGTAATAGAGAAGAAAAAGCGAATGAAAGTGAAAGTGTGAAGTCTGTTGGGTTTTGTGACTCTCACCAGCAAGGAATCAAATTATATAAGACATTTGTGGCATAGGACTTTTGACTAAAAATCTATTTTATATTACTTTTTTTTTTTAACGTCTTAAAACTGATTAAGAATTGTCCCTTTATGGCTTTTGATATAAAGGGTAACAAAATAATATATAAAAATTCATGTATCAAATTAGTGGATGGAATTAGAGTATTGTATTGTGTGTAGCTAAGAATCAGGATTTGTTTTGGTAAGAAGCTAAGGATCAGGATTTGATGAAAAGAAAAAGCTATAATGTAGCCGAACTTAGGCAGAAAGGGGAATACTTATTGTTTGTTAGTGAATTAGTATATTAGATACCATCAGAAACCAAGTTATCTCAAAAGAACTCCAATTCTAAAAAGACTACTCTGTTTCAAAAATATAGATGTTTTAGATTAAGGCACAAAGTTTAAGAAAATAATTATTTTGAGTTTTTTAACATTAAAACATAAATTAATATCTATTAAAAATATTTTGACCAATGATATAATTTATTGCAGAATATAAACAATCATATAGCTGTTTAATTTAATATTTTTGCATAGAAACTTGAATTGTTTTTTCGAAACATCAGATATTATGAACAAAAAAAAATCTAAAACATACTATAATCTGTTATTTATGGGTGGACTAGACCCACTTTTGAGTAATGTGGGGGCACTTGCACCTAGTAATATAAATACTGTTTTACACTAGCCAAAGTATTCAAAGTGGCAAAATGGTTTGACATACACCCTAATAATCCATGAGGTACCAAGTTTGATTTCTTGTTCTAGCAATTTGCACCCGCTAACATTTTAATGGCGTCTCTAGGGCTAGCTATAAGCTCTAATGAGTAATTAGTTTTATTGTCTGATTTGTTGACGCATCCTGGAAATCTCCAGATCAAAATGTTGGCATCGGTTTGTCGCTTCATAGGAGGAAGTGAACACATCTTTTTAAAGTATATATATGATGCAAGTGGAACCGATTCACTCCCCATTGAAAGCTAAACTCTAAGCTTAAGAATGGTAGTGCACCAACTTCGGAGCCTAGGATATACTCAAGTAACATTATGTTGGGGCTCTACAACCTAATTTTATACTATATGAAATGATACAAAGTAGAAAAAGCAGCGACTACAAAGAAGAATGTTGACATCATTACCTCTCAACATATGTATGTGACATCTTTTAGATGTAGTTAATGCATGATTTTAACTTCCTCTATCTCACTAGAAGTGTAAACTTAGTCAATAGCATCCATATACCTTAACAAAAAGAGCTTATACTCAATGTAATCCGTAGTATCTTGGAACAAACTTTGTAAATACTTATCTAATGAATTTACCTTCTTTGACGACAAAAAGAAGAAGGAACATTGTAAGTTTGTAACTTCAAACGTAGAGAAGAAGACGCATTTTTTCTCTATAAAACAACAAAAAGATTAAGAAAACAAAAATTAGAACATTTTATAATTTAAGTCGAAGGCTAATGATTTGGATTGGCCGGGGATGAGAGGCACATAAACAAAAAGTAGGTATTCTTTCGATGACTTTTTATTTTAAAATGAGATATATTCCAATAATATCATCATTGTTAATTCTCTCGATCTCGCTAAATAATACAAAGAATAATAAACTAGATGGTGTTGGCCGGTGGGGAATCATGATTCATGAGTAATTTATATAATATACCGACCTGTTATGAGATATAATTAATAATCAATATATAACTTTTAAAATAATGAGGGAAAAAACGGTATGGTTGTGTTTGTGTATCCTCTATAATCGGATTTGCAGCAGCAAGCACGTGAAAACCAGCAGAGGCAGTCCAAATCTAGACCCGAGGAAACAAACATTACTGATTCCGATAATGTCTTTTGGATTTTCTTGAGTTCAATAGTATATGATTATTTTTTTATATAAGTTATTTCATATAGCTTACATATTACAATTATTAATTATACGTTCGTAACTTAGCTATTAATTTTAAATAAGTTTACATATTATTAAACTTGGCGGGTAATGTGGTGTTAAATAAGTAAAATAAAGTAGTTGATTTTATATACCGCATATATTTTGGAGATAGTCAGAAGTTGTTAATTAGACAGATAACTTTTCAAATAAATATATCATAAAAATTACTTATAAAACAAAAGTTTTACGGCAAATGCATGCATATTGAATCATTGTAATAAAGAAATGCATATTGAATTATGAAAGGAAATAAAAGTTTTTATCGACGGTAAAGTATAACGAAAAAATATTAATATTAATCTAGTAACAATCTCAAACTTATGAATTAATAATCGAAATTGTTTTAGCTTATCAAAAAAGTACATGGTTTTTCACGAAACAAACTATGAGCACATCATTTTCAAAAAAAAAATAAAAAAAAATCTAAACTAAACAACCATGATATGTATATAATGTTGAGAGACGCGTAAACTATATATAAATACAATCGAATTTACACAAAACTATTCATGAACAATTTTCACTCAAACAATATATGAGAAATTTTACTGAACTAAAAATTTAACTTTTTATCAATAGTCTGGCATAGTTATAGGTCGATGATATAAAGGAGTCTAAATGTCTAATTCAAGTTGTTTACCAACGAAAAAGGAGTCTTAAAGTGAAAAAGTTATTAAAATAAATAAATAATAACTATATACATATAAGGAAGATGTGTTGAGTACCAAATTAAAGGACCCATAAATCAACGTGAAGTACTTATAAACATTATCATTCACCGAGTAGCACTTGGTCCAGTAACGTATGATCCCGCCAAATGAATGAAAAGTCGTGTTTCCTTGAAATGCTAGTTTCGGTCCAAAGGAATGTATGTCCCTAGGATCCGAAATCTCTTAGATATTCAGAAAAATGAAAATAACATTCATAAAGAATTTCAACTTGAGAATTACACACGCATATATTAATATGTATATAATTAAAATTGTAATTTTCAAGAATGATTTGAGTAAGAGGAAGATGTATAATGATTTCAGTTCCCACTAGTCGTTGCATGTGCCATCTCTACCTTCTTGTCCCACTTACCCACTATTCTGCTTTCAACTCTGTCTCTTTCTCTCTCTCTCATTCTTTCTTTCTTAACCAAATCCATGACTTAAAAATGCAGAGCAACCACATCATAAGTCTTCATACCTTCGGATTCTTCAATCTCTTCTACACATCATGAACGGTCCAGTCCCCTCCAGCCGCTCCTGGTACGTAACATCTATGTTCCAAATAATATGTTTCTATGTTGTGGCTTAATTAAAAGAAATGCTACATTGTTAGGTCGGTGAGCGAGGAGTCGCTGAGAAGGTACGTGAGGTTCGCGAGTGAGAGCTGCATCCAAGAGCTCTTATCTTCCTCTGAGGCCGGACGCTTTGGGAACGCTTCCAATGGGTGGAAGATGGTGAGGCATGACTCGAACGGTGTCGAGATTTCAAAACGCGACTCGGGATCGCTACACGCGTTTCGAAGCCGCAGGATCCTCACATCAGTCTCCCCAGAGCAGTTCATCACGGTTGCAAATGCGATAGACGCGGCCAAGGTAATTATTTCTTAGTGCTTCCTTACAATATGCTACTTTGCATATCCTCAAATAAAAACAATGCTAAGAGAGACATTAACTCAATAATATATTTTCACATCATTATGTTAGCTAAGTTAAATGTAGGATTTACAGATTTACATTTTTCACATCTCAATAAAATATGTGGAAAATGATACATAAAAACTTTTTTTTTAGTAGAGGTGAAAGATAAGTGTGTAATATAATACTGTAAAATACATTATTATTTTTGTTACATAAAATAAATTAGTTACTCAATAAATTTATTAGAATTATACATCCGATCGATTAGTTCTTAAAATTTCTGTGATAGTATTTTTTATTTAACACATGGTAGGTGTTTTTCGTTTTGCTTTAATTAAAATATTAACACATGGTAGGTTTATCACCCACTTCATTAATAATTGGAGTTTGTTAAAATAATAATGATTATTGGAGAAAAATGACAGCAATGGGAAGGCGACCTGGTGGAGGCAACACACATTAGAGACATAGATGAAAATCTGAGCGTAATCCGTTTAAGGTTTGGCGAAAACTCGAAACCGCTCTTTAGGAACAGAGAGTTCATTATCTACGAAAGACGTGAGACCATGCAAGACGGTACTCTCGTGGTGGCGGTTGCGTCGCTACCAAAGGAGATGGCAGAAGGATTGGAGCCAACAGAGAAAAAGAAAAACAATTATATTAGAGGGTTTTTGGTTGAGTCGGGTTGGGTTTTGGAGAAGCTTGAAGATACCTCTTGCATGATTACTTATGTTGTTCAGGTCTTTTAAACTTTCCTCCTTTTTCTTCTTTCCTTTTCTTTTTCTTTTTGTCTTTTCGTTAATAGATGTTTCATTGTTTTGCTTTTTTTACAGTTGGATCCTGCAGGATGGTTGCCAAAGTGTTTTGTGAACAGACTAAACACAAAGTTAGTAATGATAATTGATAACCTTAGAAAGGTTGCTCAAGCTTATCTACCCTCTTTTCCTCCTCCTTAGCTCTCTCTTTCTTTGTCTCCTTCTTTTTGTTTGTAAACATATTTTTCCAAAAGAGTGAAGTGATCGTAATTAAGAGGCAATTACTCCTCCCTCTTTTCTACTCTCTAAATAAAGTAATAAACCTTAATCTATTAGAAGGGGCAATATATCATGTAAAAACATTGGATTTATCATTCTAGGCTTCTAGCTACTGCATTTATATGTTTGTTTTATATGTTGTATCTCTCACTATTTTTTCCCTCCTCAAATGGGAAGTTTTCTGTTCATGCAAATAGTTAAAAATAATAATAATAAATGATTAGGTGAATAAGAAGATTTGGAAGACATATTTAGGTAATAACAATAAGGCAAAAAGAAAAAAAAAGTAGATTACAATAAGAGAAAATAAATATTTCATAATTCTTAGTATTTCATCTAACTCTTAGGGAATGTGATTTTTTTATTTATAACATGTTAATTATGTAACATTGGTGTAACTATTTATTTATATGGATGTTAAGTTCATCATATTGTGGTATTATAACATTGGTGTTCTATCTCCGTGGTTGAAAGCTATAAGATCAAACTCATTAAAGCCACAAAGCAAAAATTTCTTGATTTATCCATCTTCCTCTACACCTCTCCTCACCACGCAGTTACCTCTGTCTCATACTTTAACAGCTCAATAGTTCAAGCATCACCAAATTAATTTCGCAGTTATGGTATCAAATTGTGAGTTTGCTAAATTGGCGTTAAAATGCAATTCTAGTTTAGGCATAAACTTGTGATTTTCTTTGACTGAAAGTGATAGTTCTTTATAAAACATGACTTGTTTTAAACTATTATTAACTAACGGTTTAGTAACAATCAGGGCATTTTAGTATTTTGAATTTTTTTTTATGCATTTTATATGATACATCAAGAGTTGCACCAATTTCTACATCAGAAACTCACATGCCTAAGGTCCTGTTTGTTTCTCCATCCAGATGATTTATCTGGATGGAGATGAAAAATGATGTTTGTTTTTGACAAATTAACAGATCATTTGGATGAATCATTTGAATGTTCCATCTGAATGACTTTATAAATTTAGGCTAATTTGTGAAACTCATTTGGATGGACTTGGTAGACCCATTTGGATGAAGATGATTTAGTCCAAAAAACAAATGACAAATATACCCTCTTTTAATAATGTTAATTTTCAATAGATTTCTTAATTTTTTTTTTAAAAATTTACCTATTGTACCAAAAAACTCTAAAAATTGTGAAATCACTAACTATTATTTTACGTCAAAATTGTAAATTCCTTTTTCCCGCCAAAATCGCAAAATCATATTTTCCGCCAAAGCCGCAAAATCATATTTTCCCCCAAAATCGTAAAATCGTATTGTCCCGCCAAAATCGTAAAATCGTATTTTCCCGCCAAAATCGTAAAATCGTATTTTCCCACCAAAACCGTAAAATCGTATTTTCCCGCCAAAACCGTAAAATCGTATTTTCCCGCCAAAACCGTAAAATTGCATTTTCCCACCAAAACCGTAAAATCGTATTTTCCCGCCAAAACCGTAAAATCGTATTTTCTCGCCAAAACCATAAAATTGCATTTTTCCGCCAAAACCGTAAAATCGTAAAATTGCAGAAAGCATAACATTTGGACGTAGCATCTGGATAAACAAGCAAATAAATCCACAACCAGTCATTGAGGTTCGAGGTTTGTAGTTGGGAAACTTGCACTATACTCAAAAGAGTTGTTTCCATAAAGATCTCCAGATTCTTTGCTTGCTTCATCATACGTTCTTGAACTCGCATATGATTCTACGTTAGGGTTTAATCCTGCATACTGCATTATGTTCTCAATCTCTTTCACAACCTCATTCATTGATGGCCTCTTCACTCCTTCTGGATCTACGCATCTTAGAGCCACATCTACATACTTTTCAAATCCCTTAAGATTCCTGTTGGACGTTGCGCTGATCGTAGTGTCCAGAAAATCTTGTAGGTCATACAAGTTCTTCGATTTATTCATCTTCATCTTCATCTCTTTCACCACATATTTTCCATTCTCTATAGGAATCTTACCAGTCAGTAGCTCAAGCATCATAACCCCAAACCCATATACATCGCTCTTCTCTGTCAATTGATTCGTCATGTAGTACTCAGGATCCAAGTAGCCCTAATTCAAAAGATATTGAGAGTTTAAAATATATTTGATAAAGAAAGAAAAGAGGATGATTATTTTCATTCTCTACTCACCATAGTTCCCTTCACTTGTGCCGTTACATTAGCTTTCTCAGCATCTTCCACAAGTTGAGATAAGCCAAAATCAGCAACTTTTGCAGTTAAACTTTCATCAAGTAATACATTACTTGATTTAACGTCTCTGTGTATAATTGGAGGATCTGCAAGCTCATGAAGATAAGCCAAACCCTTCCCTGAACCAAGTGCTATTCTAAGCCTTCTCGTCCAATCAAGTCTAATCCCACTTTTCCCTGCATTTTTGTCTTGTTTAGTACAAAATAATTTTTTCAAAAGAAGGGATATATAGATTTGATATTACCTGATAGACTATCTCTAAGAGAACCATTTGGAATATACTCGTAGACGAGCATTTGTTCTCCTCGATCAAAGCAAAAGCCTAAGAGTTTGACAACATTTTTATGATGGACCCTTGAAAGAAGCTCGATCTCAGTTTTAAACTCCAACGCTCCTTGCAAAGATCCTGGTTGAGCTCTTTTAATTGCTATGAGTTGACCAGAAGGAAGAATCCCTTTGTATACTTGGCCATAACCTCCACCACCGACATCATTTGCCACTGAAAAGTTGTTTGCACATTTCCTCATCTCTTCAAAAGTAAATGCTTTTGTTCCCATAAGCTGTGGTGCATCGACACTGTTCTGATTCGCATCCCACTTGGCTGTAACATACAAAAAAAAAGCTATTAGTATTTTGTCAGTCTTCCCTGATAGTAAAACGTCCTTACCAAAAGGATTAATTTGATCATTTGCTTTCTCTGCTCTTCTCTTTTGCTTAAGAGCATAGATCCCAGCTATCATTAGAATTAACAGAAAAACAGTAGAACCAACTACAGCTCCAATGATGTGTGACGAGTTTGAACCTCCTACAAAATAAGCAGAGCAAAATGAGTCATACAGAACAGAACTAAGATTAGATTTTGTGTATGATCGTTTTTTTTTAATCATACCTGCAGGGAACTTATTGTACTTATTGGCTTTGAATATGTAAGGGCCAAAGGTATTAGGAGGCTTATAAGTCTGTGTGCTAAACCTGGAAATAACACTATCCATTCCCGTCTCATTAAATCTGTCTTGTTTATATGGAAAGAGAGAGAGATCTATTAGAAGATAATGATCATCTTCATCTTCTCTTATGTTTCTTATGGCCACAGAATCCACTGTATAATTTCTATTCTCAAAGAAACCAGTTAGGTTTAGCCTGAGGTTCTCGAATGTATCGTTGTTGGAATACCCTGAGAAGGAAGGTGACCTAAAAGTGAGTGTTCCTGTGATTGGATACACACAACGGCACGTGGTGGGAATGGGTTCCCTGTCCTCACCACTACAACGACCACATGTGTTCTTAGGGGAAGAATATGAGGAATTGTGTTCGACTTCTATGCAGTATTCATTTGGTGGGTTCCCTACCTCGGGGCACACTGGATTATTTGCCAAGCTGTAGAAATATCAACACTCTTATAAGTAACTGATAGAAAAGAAGTAAGTCATTTTGATATGTGACCATACATACATTACTATCCTGCTGCTTCCTTTATTAGCTGGTTGTTTAATATACTCTGTTATGTCATTATATTGTAAATCCACAAAATCTAGGTTTTGGCTCTTGTTGGTACCGAAGTCTAGTGTTTCGTTTAGCCAGTTACGCTTTAGGATACTGCAAGTAGTCAAGAAAAAATATCACAATTAGTATACATGTCAAAGTTTCACATCTTTGAGTGACTTCTTAATCAAAGTTTCATTTATTGTTTTACTCACACAGTCTGCAATTCAGGAAGACTGAAGAGGGAGGTTGGTATTGGACCTTGAAGTTGGAGCCCTGCCATCCTTCTGCCAAGCAGAAGACCATTTGTTCTTAGCAAGTATATACACATGGAGATCAAGAGCGAGAGAGAGATGATGTTCATACAATGTTGCCAAGGAAGTCGGTAATAATGAGATCCATGATGAAATTTGTGAGGAAGTTAATCGGTTATTGCTGACAGCTCTGTTACAAAACAATCACATCATGGTTTTAGATTGCTTGAGAGTGAAGGAATTGAGCAACAAATTATAGGAAGAATAATATAGAGAAACTTACAATGTGGAGAGACTGGTCAAGCTGGTTAAACTTGGAAGACTACCGGTAAATTTGTTGTCGGACAAGTACCTAAAATGGATTCAACTTAAGAACTCTCTCATCTCTTTTTATTTATTTTCTATGAGAACACAGAACAAATCTTTTAGTTGCTCACTTACAGTTCTTGAAGATTTGTGAGATTATTAAGACTTGGAGGAATTTCTCCACTTAGTCTATTCCTATCAAGGCGTCTGTCACAAAGAAAACAACATATATGAAGAAGTTAACTAGGATAAAAAATGTTTTTGAAAAATCTCTTTCTACTACTTACAACACCGTCAATGTTTTAACAAGGCTGAGGCTTTGTGGGATTTCACCGGTTAGTAGGTTTCCATCGAATAGCCTGTCGATAAAACAACAAAAAATTCAATCACTCATTTAGTTACAAATTGCAACTTTGAAATGTACTATGAAACTTACAAATGTTTTAAAGTCATGTTGGCACTGAATAGCTTTTCAGGGATATCACCAGAAAGCTTGTTTTTTCCAAAATGACTGCATGAGAAAATGAAAAAGAGGTTAGACATGTTAATTAGTATATCAAAAAGAGTGATTAGATAAAGAGAAATAGAAAGGTTTGGAATTGTATATATACAAATGCTTAGTTTGAAGAAGCATATCAAGTCCAGGTAAAGAAGCCCCATCAGAAACTGGAAGCTTTCCTTCTATCTGATTGTCAGCTATATCAAACCAATATAGTTTCGATAACAGGCCAATGGAAGCCGGAATCGTTCCATTAAATTTATTTGAATTCAAGGAGCTACATAAAAGGAAACAAAAATTGTTATACTAATGGGTTTAGAGTACTCAATTGTAAAAGAGATTGTTTATAATAATAAGAAGCAACAAAATCCTACAGTGTTACAAGTTGTTCTAGAGATCCTATGGACTCAGGGATTTGACCACTGAAACCACATCCCATAAGATTTCTGTAGAAAAAAGGAGTTTAGTTAAAATATGTGATAAGACAAAGTGTGTACAATTTACAAATGGGTCATGACCTATTTATCTTACAAGTTCGTCAACTCCTTAAGGTTACCGATATTTAGTGGAAGCGGTCCGGTCAAATTAGGATTAGATGTCAAATCCCTACAAATATTGGATCATAAGATGAAGAACAAAAACATTTGTATGGAAAGGAAGAAGAAGAAGAAGAAAGACCTACAGGGTATGCAATTCAGACAACGTCGTAATAAAGGCAGGAAGCTTTCCTTCCAAGTTAAGGTTGCCTAGTGATCTGCGACAAGCAACAACTCAACTTTATAGTCTGCAGATGATTATTGGAAGAAGCAGCAAAAAAAAAAAGATACTTACATGTTAACAACGCGGCCATATTCACATGCAATTCCAACCCAATTGGTTCCACAAGGATCATAGCCTTTCCAATTCCGAGGAGGTATGGTCAAACTACTCTTCAGGTATTGTAAAGCATCAGCTGCAACAATTTTGAAACTCATTCAAACGACTTTGAAATTCCTGTATCTGAAAAACTCTGATCATCATCAAACTATAAATTACCATCGAAACCATTTGTCTGCGCAGATACAGAACAAAATTGGAACGAAAGCAAGATCAAGAGCACAAAGACTTCAATTCTTGAACTCATCTTGAGACCCACAAAGAATCTCTTTTTCTCTTTCCCTGCTTCTGACTGTATCGGAAAGTCATTCAATGAGAAAGCATGTGATTTGCACACGTTATGACATAGTCTTGAATACAAAAATACAGCTTCCTCGCTAACAAAACATTTACATAATATTGTTAAACAAGAAGGAGAAGACTTTGAATAATGTAAAAGTAAACATATAAATAATAGAAATTGGCAGTGGATCATTTAAAGACTAGTTCCACTTGATAAAATATGAGAATGCTATTAATGGAAGGTTCGGAAAATGTGGTTAGATGGAAATGCCACTAGGGTTAATGGGAAAGAACCAATTATGAATATAAGATTATTAGAAATTTGAAATCTATTTATTTTGAAACAGAGGGAGTAGTTATTTTGAAAGGAAGGTAATTTTTTTTGTTTTGTCCAAAAAAAAAAAAAAAGGGTAATTTTGTTTGCTCTGCTTTAACTCCAATATTTGGATATTTTTTTGGATCAAATCGACCCGAAATATTGAATCAAAACGGAACCAACGTGATGATCAGTTATTGTGATGAGAAACTAGTGTCTCATTTTAAATATGATGTATTAAAACGCTCATTAATGATTCAAACATTTAAAGAAAAACGAAATCTACAAACTAAAAACGTTAGATATGATTGGCTTGCCCAAGACGGTTCAGGTCAGCGAAATAGTTTTCTAACAACAACATGGTCAAAGTCCTGGAAACAATCAGCGTAAGCTTTTACCAACTTGAGATAATATACTAATTGCAGTACCGACGATGCTGATATTTTGATGATATATTGACCAGTACTCCGTTCCAAATAAAATATAGGTTTTTGTTTTCTTTGTTTTTTGTTTCTTGCAATTCAAATGATTATAGATTAAACAATTCACTATATTTTCTCTTAAAAAAAAATTTTCAAATTAAGTGATTTTTTTTCATTTTACTAAAGAAATTCTATTTTTTGTGACCATTTTTATTTTCATATTGTGTCAGTTTTTTTTTAATTACTAGATAAACAGTTTAATTTTATGGTAGAAAATCGATTAATACTGTAATAGTAAACCGTAAAAAACCAAAAAGTGTGTATACAAGTCTGTTATTGAAAGTATTCACTTGATTACGAACGAAGTTAAGAAAATCATAACTACAACATGAGAATAGAGAAAGATCATCCGTTCGCGGATTCAAGAAGGACACACTAGCATCCTTGCTTGGCACAGTATATGTGCGTGGGGATACCCGTAGAGACATGACAACCGGACTGCTGAGACAACCTCAAAGAGAGTATATTCAAAATCCGGTGATTAGATTTATTTAGTATCATGACAACTTAGGGTTGCTTAGGGTTGATGTTTATTTTGATTCCAATCTTGTTTACACTTTATAAGCAGCGACCACAAAACAACATATATCAAAAATCAAATCATGCTAGTACACACACATTCACACGGCATTTAAGGTTGTAAAGTCACTTACAAAATAACCAAAAAACAAAACAATAAAAAACTGAGAAAGAACAAATTAATCAATTATTGCGTTAGGGTTTTGGAGTTGGGAAAACCCCAGTGTACTCAAACGAATCCCTACCATAAGGATCACCAGATGCTTCCTCGTATGTTGCTGAATCGGCGTTAGGGTTTAATCCAACAAGCCGCAATATGCTCTCAAGTTCTTGCACCACCTCACTCATTGTTGGCCTATTAACTCCCTCTGGCTCCACGCATTGTAGAGCCACATCTACATACTTCTCGAACCCTTTCAAATTCCCGCTGTTTTGGATAATTGTCGTGTCCAACAATTCTTGTAAGTCATACAAGTTCCTCGATTTATCCATCTTCTTCTTTACCTCTTTCACAACATAGCTGCCTCTATCTATCGGACTTTTACCGGTTAATAACTCAAGCATCACCACACCAAACCCATACACATCGCTCTTCTCCGTCAATTGATTCGTCATGTAGTACTCAGGATCAAGATAGCCCTAATTAATTCCAGAGATATTGTTAGTTTTTATAGTTAATGGTTTCATATATTTTATGATAGATTCTTTTTTACTCACCATGGTTCCTTTCACTTGTGTTGTGACATGAGCTTTTTCAGGGTCCCCCACAAGTTTGGAGAGACCGAAATCAGCAACCTTTGCGGTTAGATGTTCATCAAGTAATATGTTATTTGATTTGACGTCTCTATGTATAATTGGAGGATCAGCAAGCTCATGAAGATAAGCTAGACCCTTCCCTGAGCCAAGTGCTATTTTGAGCCTTCTTGTCCAATCCAGTTTAACCCCATTCTTCCCTACATTTGTTTTTCAAGTTCAGCACCAAAGAACTAACAAAGCAAGATATATAGAGATTAAATATATACCTGATAGACCGTCTCTAAGGGACCCATTAGGTATGTACTCGTATACGAGCATTTGTTCTTTTTGATCAAAACAGAAGCCCAAAAGCTTAACAACATTTTTATGATGGACCCTTGAAAGAAGCTCAATCTCGGTCTTAAACTCGAACGCTCCTTGCATGGATCCTTGTTGAGCTCTTTTGATTGCTATGACTTGCCCATTGGGAAGGGTACCTTTGTAGACCTGTTTCACCATCAAATTGGTATTATAATTTGAACTACTACCTCTGGTTGTTTCAGTTGAGGACATTGGAAATACACAAACCTGGCCATAACCTCCACCGCCAACATCATTTGCATCTGAAAAGTTGTTAGTACATTTGCTAAGCTCTTCGAAAGTAAAGGCTTTTGTTCCCATTAGTTGTGGAGCATCCATTTCATTCTTCCCCGCATCCCACTTGGCTACAACAGACAAACGAGAAGCTGTCAGGATTTTCATAAGACAAGAGAAAAGTCTTTTGTTCTAGTGTTAAACCATTTTTCTTTTACCAAAAGGATTCATTTGATCAGTTGCTCTCTGAGCTCTCTTCTTCTGTCTAAGAGCGTAAATCCCAGCTAAAGCCAACAGCAACAGAAGAACTACAACACCAACTACTACTCCAATTATAACTTTCATACTTACTGTCTTGGAATCTTCTAAATCTGTGAAACAAACAAGGCTTATAAGTAAAATGAGTTAAATCAATATAGATTTCGTTTGAGTGTGTGTTACGTTTCATCATACCAGAGAATGTTTTGTACTGATCGGCGACGAAAATATAAGGACCAAATCTTGGAGGAGGCTTATAATCCTGAATGGTAAATGCAGAATTAATAGAGTCCATTTCCGTCTGATTAAAGCGGTCGCGTCCCGATGGAAAGATCAAGAGATTTATCAAAAGATGATAATCAGTTGGATTCTCGCTTATGTTTCTCATGGCCACAGAGTCTACAGGATACTTGCCATTCTTAAAGAAAGTCATTAAACTCTCCCCAAACTTTAGGAAGTTACTGTTGTTTGAAAATCCGGAGAATGAAGGAGACCTTAAGGTGAATACTCCTGTAAGTGGATACACACAGTGGCAGCCTTGATTCGGTTCCTTACCTTTACCACAATGATTACCACATTTTGTTAGGGTAGAAAATGTGGAATTTGGTTGGACTGCATTGCAGTAGCCACTCAGCTGATTCGCCGGGTCTTGGCACACTTGATTATCTGCCAACCTATGGATATATCAACACACATACGTAAGTTATTCTTCAAAGATGTTACATATTGGTCAAAGATGAATACATACATTACATTGACGGGGTTATTAGCTGGTGATTTATAACCAGTTATGAAGTTGTCTCGTAAATCCACAAAATCCAATTGTTTGCTATAGTTGGTACCAAGGTCCAATGTTGTGTTTATAAGATTGTGCTTTAGGGAACTGCAAGTCAAGAAAAACCATCCCAATCAGTACATGTTTCACAAATCTTTGAGTTGACTTTCCAATTGAACATTCATGATCATGACTTATTTGACTCACACAGTTTGCAATTGAAGAGGGCTAAAAAGGGAGGTTGGTACTGGACCATCAAGTTGGATATCTTCCAACCTTCTGCCAAGTTGAAGACCATTTTTTCTCATTATGTATGCTCACAAATCTATATATATCTAAAAAGAGAGAGGAATGCTCATACAATGTTGACAAAGAGTTTAAGAAAGGGATCCATGATGGAACCGGTGATAACGCCAACGGGTTATTGCTCACATCCCTGTTACATAATAATCATATCATGGCATTAGATTGATTATTAATAAGAAAGGTTTCTGATGCTAAATTTGAGCAACAAACGAGGAAGAAAAATATTGAAACTTACAATGTGTAGAGACTGGTCAAGCTGGTCAAATTTGGAAGACTACCTGTAAATTTGTTGTCGGACAAATGCCTGAAATGGATTCAACTACAAGATCTTTTACATCTTTTCATTTATATATCTTAAGAAAACAGAACAAATCTTTATTTGCTCACTTACAGTTCTTGAAGATTTGTGAGATTATTAAGACTTGAAGGAATGTCTCCACTTAGTCTATTCCTATCAAGACGTCTGTAACAAAGCAAATATCTTATAAGATTAAAGAAATTTTGTGAACATACAGTTTGGAAAATATATTTCTACTACTTACAACACAGTCAAATTTTGAACTAGGCCGAGGCTCTCTGGGATGCTACCGGTGAATTGGTTTCCATCAAACAGCCTATTGATAAAACAAGAACAAAAATGCAATCATCACTTTGTTAGTTTCTAATATCAACTAGTGAAAACTCTCAGCTTTTGCATGTACTATGAAACTTACACATGTAGCAAAGTCATTTCTGAGCTAAAGAGCTTCTCTGGGATTTCGCCTGAAAGCTTGTTATTACCAAAATGACTACAAAAGAAAGTAAAAGAGAGTCAGAGTGATGAATGTTATATATAAAGAGTAACTAAATAAAAATGAAAACTAAGGATTTGGGATTATATATACAAATGCCCAGTTTGAAGAAGCATGTCAAGTCCAGGTAAAGAAGCCCCATCAGAAACTGGAAGCTTTCCTTCTAACTGATTGTCAGCTATGTCGAACCAATATAGTTTCGATAACCGTCCCATGGAAGCCGGAATTGTTCCACTAAATTTATTTAAATTCAGAGAGCTGTATGGAGGAAACGCAAAGTAATACTTATTATGAGTTTTAAAGATTACATTGAAAAAGTGACTGTTTATAAATTATAAGAAGCAACAAATCTTACAGTCTTGTAAGTTGTTCAAGATTCCCTATGGAATCAGGGATTGGACCATTAAAAGCACATCCCATAAGGCTCCTAGAGAAGAAAACAACAAAAGAAAAGGCGATATATAAGATAATGCGATTGATGGAATTAGGTTAAGATCTTGTTTACTTTGCTTACAAGAAAGTCAACTTCCTGAGGTTACCGATATTTGCTGGAAGCGGTCCAGACAATTCAGGATTGCCAGTCAAATCCCTGCAAACATCGAATCATAAGATGAGAACTAAATCCATTTTTATGCAAAGGAAAAAGAAGAAGAAGAAAGACCTACAAGGTTTGCAATTCAGACAATGTCGAAATTTCGGTAGGAAGCTTTCCTTTCAAGTTACGGTTGGTTAATGATCTGAAACAAGCAAATAACACAGCTTAAAGTCTGTATATAGAGGATTATATTGAAGAAAGAAGCAGCAAAAGAACAAACAAAGAAAGGGACCAAGGTGTTACATTGAAACAACACGGTTATCGTTGTTACATGTAATTCCAACCCATTCGGTTCCACAAGGATCAGAGCTTTTCCAACTCTTGGATAACGTGTCCCATTCGTTCTTCAGGGCTTGTAAAGCAGTAACTGCACCAATATTGAAAGAATTAAAATACAAAAAATTGGAAATCTTTATCTGTTAAAAGAACTCTGATCATCATCTACTTATACTTACAATCTGAACCATCTGTGAACGCATAAACAGAGTAAATTTGGAAGAAAAGCAAGATCAAGAGCTTAAATAATCCAATTCTTGAACTCATCTTCATCAGACACACAATGATATGTATCACAATTCGTTCAAGAAGAAAGCATGTGGTCTGCACAAGTTATGACGAACTCTAACATAAAAATGCAGCCTCCATGTTCTTTGCTAACAAAGCATGTAAGACATAAAGGAGAAGACTTTGAACAAGTTAAGCGAAAATTTATAAATAAAGCAAACAAATAGACAGTGGACCATATAAACAAATAGTTCAACTTGATATAGATAATAAAGAACCGCTATATATTGCGGAAGGGTTCAAAGGTATTATCCAAGGGAGAAATTGAAATGTCAATACGGTAATGTGGAGGAACAAATTATGAACAATGACTTGGCACAAAACACCATTATAATAGACTAGTCCTTTATTAACTACATAAATAAATCTGTTTACATGATAAAGCATAAATATGCAATATGTAACAAAACTTAACTAAATGATCTAACATTTAATTGTTTCTGCACAAAACTGGGAGAAGTCATGTATATATTATTTGTTTTCCTAGAACGTTTCTTCTCAAGAAAAGAGAGATTTTTGAAATAGAGTAATGGTAAGCGACTATGCACTGATATGGTTTTTCTAACAGCAACATGCAATAAAGTCATGGTCATGGAAAAAATCAGCACAAGCTTTTATCAACTTGAGATAATAATACTAATTGCAACAACAATGAATGATGCTGATGGTTTGATGTTATATTGACCAGTACTTCCTCCAAGTAAATTAATAAAAAAAATATTTTTTGTTTTCAGTGTACCCCAAATTGATTAAAAATTAATCGATTTTTTTTTTTTGCCCATATCATATTCTCCGATCAATATACTCCAAACCGACGGAAAACTCAGAGATGGGATGGGACCTTGACCACTCTGACATATGACCACATCGTCTATTTTTTTCCTACGTATGTATGCTAATGCTATTTGGCCACATCCCACCACTTTTCTTATTTTTTTTGTATGTTATTTTTGTTTTGTTAGTGTTTTAGTAAAAAGACTTTTTGTAGTAAATAAGACACAAAAACATATGTGTGCTTTAATCCTCTTAAGAAACTAATACGATATGACTCCGGTATAAAAAAAGTTATGAGTCTACCGTAGTCTACCGTAAAGAATGGTAAATGGAGGAAACATATCGAGAAAAACTTGGTGCCGGTTCGCTACCTCACCATGAAATATATGGCAGAGTTGCCACACACCACATGTCTTAAATCATGTTTCTTTTTATTTTTTGTTAAATCATGTCATACATTTTGGGGGCGTGTTTGAGGTGTGGACAACAAGGACACTAGATCAGAGAGTGCTCTCAGATGAGACGACAACCATAAATTCACCCTGGGTCATGTAACTGTTGTTGTTCGATGGGATCGTTGATGTGTTAGGTTGCAAACCCAATAACTTTATTACTTTTTTTTCTTATTAGTTAATACTAATTTTACTTACGTACTACAAATTATTTGTAATATAAATTTGTAATATAATCTCATGCATAAATGTGAAAGGTTTGGAGTAAATTAAAAGTGTGTGTGATGTGTGGATTAAATCTTTGAAACCACACAAACTTCTCAACAAGAATTAATATATTCAATTATTCATCATACATTGAGCTTGATTACTTTTCTTATGTTTGAAACTGGTGTCGACATTGCCAAAGATCTGGTGGTTTTTGATTCTGCGTTTGGCTCTCCATTCATCTGCTTTATAATCAGCGACCACATATCAAACAGAATCATGCTACTCCACATTCACAAGGCATTTCAAGTATGAAGTCACTTACGAAATAACAAAATAACAAAAAGAAACATAATCAATCATTGGGGCTCAAGCTTTGAAGCTGGAAAATTCCCACTGTACTGAAACGATTCACTGCCATAAGGATCACCAGATCCTTTGATTGCGTCCTCATACGTTCTTGAACTCGTTGCTGAATCTGAGTTAGGATTTAATCCCGCAAGCTGCATTATGTTCTCAATCTCTTTCACAACCTCACCCATTGATGGCCTATTAACTCCTTCCTCCTCCACACATCTCAAAGCCAAGTCTACATACTTCTCGAACCCTTTTAGATTCCCACTGCTTGCTATGATCGTTGTGTCCAACAACTCCTGCAGGTCATACAAACTCCGAGATTTATTCATCTTTGTCTTCACCTCTCTCACCACATATTTGCCTCTCTCTATCGGACTTCTACCGGTTAATAGCTCGAGTAAAACCACACCAAACCCATACACATCGCTCTTCTCCGTTAATTGATTCGTCATGTAGTACTCTGGATCCAAGTAGCCCTGATTACAAAGATATTGTAAGTTTAAAATGTATTTGAGAAAAAAAGAGAAAGGAGGATAAATTTTCTACTCACCATGGTTCCTTTGACTTGTGTTGTGACATGAGTTTTCTCAGGGTCTCCCACAAGTTTGGAGAGACCGAAGTCGGCAACCTTTGCGGTTAGATTTTCATCAAGTAATATGTTATTTGATTTGATGTCTCTATGTATAATTGGAGGATCAGCAAGTTCATGAAGATAAGCCAAGCCCTTGCCTGAACCAAGTGCTATTTTAAGTCTTCTTGTCCAATCCAATCGAATCCCACTCTTCCCTGCATTACTAACATATTCAGCATCCAAGAACTATCTGAAATCCTCATGAGGAAGATAGAAGTTTGATCTTACCGGACAGACTGTCTTTAAGTGACCCATTTGAAATGTACTCGTATACGAGCATTTGTTCATTCCGGTCAAAGCAGAAGCCCAAGAGTCTGACAACATTCTTATGATGGACCCTTGAGAGAAGCTCAATCTCAGTTTTGAACTCCAACCCTCCTTGCAAAGATCCTTGTTGAGCCCTTTTGATTGCTATGAGTTGCCCATTAGGAAGAATCCCTCTATAAACCTATTTAACCATCAAAATTTGGGATCATGAATTTCAACTAAGGCCATTAGTTGTTACATTCATTTGAAGGCATTTGTTAAGACACAAACCTTGCCGTAACCTCCACCGCCAACATCATTTGCCTCTGAAAAGTTGTCAGTGCATTTCTTCAGCTCCTCAAAAGTAAACGCTTTTGCTCCCATTAGCTGCGGAGCATCAATACTACTCTTACTTGTATCCCATTTAGCTGCAACATGCCAAAGAAAATTTGTTCATGCTATTTTAGTCAAGGGAGTAGTAAATATTGTTGTCTTACCAAAAGGATTATTTTGACCAGTTGCTCTTTCAGCTCTCTTCTTCTGCCTAAGAGCGTAAATCCCAGCTATTGTTAACAATAGTAGAAGAACAACAACACCAACTACTGCTCCAATGAGAATGCTTTTGTTTGATGACTTTGATGAAACTTCTACATCTGTGACAAAAAGAAAGGCAGAGCAAATGAGTTATCAATAACAACCTTTAGTTCTAGTTTGATTGTGTGTGTGACAAGGGTTCATCATACCAGAGAACTGTTTGTACAAATCAGCTTTGAAAATATAAGGGCCAAATATCGGAGGAGGCTTATAAGTCTGGTTGCTAAATGCAAAACCAACAAGTGACATTCCTGTCTGATTAAAACTCTCTCTTCCCAATGGAAAGACCAATAGATCTATTAGAAGCTGATGATCAGTTGGATTCTCTCTTATGTTCCGAACACCAACGGAGTCTACAGGATAATTGAACTTCTTAAAGAAATCCGCGATTGCCTTCTGTAGAATTGAGAAGTTGGTGGAGTTGAACAACCCTGAGAAAGAAGGAGACCGGAAGTAGAGTGTTCCCATGAATGGATACGCACAGCGGCACGTGGGACTCGCTTCCATGCCCGGTTCGCATGGAGAACAGTTTGTTGGGAGTGTAGAAAATGAGGTATTGTGTTGGATTGCTGAACAGTAACTCGGCCCGTTTCCCGCCTCTAGACACACTGGATTATTTGCCAATCTGTAGATATATAAACACTTAAGCAGTTGATTGAGACAAATAGAAGTCATGTTTGATTAGTGACAAGGATACATACATTACTTGGAGGACTTTATTAGCTGATGGTTTATAATCAGTTATTTCATTGTATTGTAAATCCACAAACTCCAACTGGCTGCTAACGTCTGTACCAAAGTCTAAGCTTTCCACTATACTATTTCGCTTTAAGATACTGCAAAGTCCAAAAAAAAAAGAATCCCAATTTAGTACAAAGTTCATAATTCTTGAGTTCATTTCCAGCTTCATTTTTTTTTTTTTTTTTACTCACACAGTCTGCAACTGAGGAGGGCTGAAAAATGAGATTGGTATTGGACCATTAAGTTGGATCCCTTCCATCCTTCTGCGAAGAAGAAAACCCTTTGTTCTTAGAAAGTATACACATGGGAGATAAATGGAGAACAAGACAGAGACAGAGATGTTCATACAATGTTGATAGGGAGGGTAATGAAGAGATCCATGATGGAATGGGTGAGAAATCCAAAGTGTTATTGCTCACATCCCTGTTACATTTACAATCACATCATGGCATTAGATTGGTAAAGAATGAAGGTTTGAGATTGGTAGTGATGATAAATGTAAAAAACTTACAATGTGTAGAGACTGGTCAAGCTGGTTAAATTTGGAAGAGTACCAGTAAATCTGTTGTTGGCCAAGTACCTGAAATGTATTCAACTACAAATTCTTGTACCTCATTTTCATTTATTTTCAACAAACAAAAGAACAAATCTTTAGTTGCTCACTTACAGTTCGTTAAGATTTGTGAGATTGTTAAGATATGAAGGAATATCTCCAATGAGTTTGTTCCTATCAAGGCGTCTAGAACCAAGAAAAAACACATAAGAATTATAGACGTTAGGATAAATAAAAAATTTGAACTATATATATTACTACTTACAACACCGTCAACGTTTTAACGAGACTGAGGGTCTCTGGAATTTCGCCCGTGAATTGGTTTCCATCGAAGAGGCTATCGATAAAACAACGAACAATGCAGTCACTTTGTTAGTTACTTACTCACAACTTATGAAATCTCTCAGCTATATAATGTAATATGAAGCTTACACATGTATTAAACTCATGTTTGAGCTGAAAAGTTCTTTTGGGATATTGCCTGAAAGCTTGTTTTTTCCAAAATGACTACAAGAAAAAAGCAAAGGAGAGTCAGATCAATTACTATATTAGAAGGAGTGATTATAATAAACGGAAGTGAAAGATTTGGGATTATATATACAAATGCTTAGTTTGAAGAAGCATGTCAAGTCCAGGTGCAGAAGTCCCATTAGAAACTGGAAGCTCTCCTTCAATCTGATTGTCAGCTATATCAAACCAATATAGTTTTGATAACAGGCCAATTGAAGGCGGAATTGTTCCACTAAATTTATTTAAATTTAGGGAGCTGTATTGAGGAAACAAAAATTAATACTAATGGTTTTAGAGAATGCAATTGACTGTTTATAATAACATGAATCCACAGAATCTTACAGATATATAAGTTCTTTTAGAGTTCCAATGGACTCAGGGATTTGACCACTGAAACTACATCCCACAAGGATCCTGGAGAGTAAAAAGAGTTAGATAAAATAAGAGATAAGACAAAGTGATACATAAGTTGTGTACTAGAGATTTAATGATAGTGTGTTTCCTTACAAGTTCCTTAACTTCCCAAGGTTACCGATGTTTGGTGGAAGCGGTCCGGACAATTTAGGATTGTATGACAAATCCCTACAAAGATTGGATAATAAGATGAAAACAACCAAAAACCATTTTTATGTGAAAGGAAAAATAGAAAGAAAAAGAAAGACATACAAGATCCGCAACTCGGACAAGAACGATATATCGGCAGGAAGCTTTCCTTCCAAGTCAAGGTTACCTAGTGATCTACAATAAGCAACACAACATTAAAAGTCTGCAGAGCATTATTGGAAGAAGCAGCAACAATTTACAGAGCCTTACATTGAAACGACGCGGTCATTTTGACATGTAATTCCAACCCAATTGGTTCCACAAGGATCAGAGCCTTCCCAACCATCAGGAGGAGTGGTCCATTCACTCTTCAGAGCATTTAAAGCAGAAGCTGCACCAATATTCAAGATTAGGAAAAACTCTGTTCATCATCTATATGGTTGTATATGTATATATCCACACACACTCACCGTCTAAACCATTCGTGAGTGCCGAAACAGAACAAATTTGGAAGAAAAACAAGATCAGGAGCAAAGAGGCTCCAGTTCTTGAACTCATCTTCAAACCCAAAAAGAACCTCTTATCACTTCCTCTGTTTTCTGATCCTATCTCAAAATAATCTAAGAAAAAAGCATGTGCTCTACACAAAGGTTTGACGAATCTCTTAATAAAAATTATAATCTCTCTTTCAAAAACATGTAAACAATAATGTTAACAAAAAGAAGACGAAGACTTTGAACAAATAGAGTTAAAAAAAAAAGTATATCAAAAGAAGAAAATAGGAAGAGGACCATAAGAAAAAACTTGGTCAACTTAAAACAGCTGATAATGGGATATAAAGGTTTCACAATTGGGAAGAGTTGTTAAATGGAAATGTCAATTGAGTAATGGGAAGGAACAATTTATGAAACAATACATTAAAGTATACATATGAGTTGTCGTGATGCGAAACTAAAGTAGGACCCTTATTTATCTACTGTATTAAATACACTCATTATTGATTACAAAAAAAAATATCTATAAACTTCAAAAACAAAGAATAAAATATGATTTTGTTTGCCCAAATCGTTAGATCTCAGAAAGAGAGACTTGTGGAATATAGTTGTGGTCATCAACTATGCAGTGATATGTTTTTTTTAACAACCAAGATTGAATAAAGTCATGGTCGTTGCCTCGTTGGAAAAATGAGGACAAGCCATTTTCCAACTTGATATACTAATACTAATTACAACAACAGTGATGATGATGATGATGATGATTTGATGAAATATTGACTAGAACTTCAAAACTAATTATTTAATAATCGAGTGGGTATGCAAAACATATATAAATAAATGTGAGCTATGAGAAGAAGATGTGTAACTAATTTGTGTTGTGTCAAGCTTACAAGGACCAAACCTTTAAATTTGGCTATTGATGAACTTTATTACCAAGCTAGGGGAGACTAAGAGAGTACAAGTAGCAAGGACAACAACAACAACAAGAAGTGGAGAAACATCATAGCAATGTTGTAGTGGTAGGATCAAGCTATTGATGTATGTCAACATAATGTTTTGTCGATCAACTTGATAGTGGACTGAAACTGTTAGTGTCCACAAGCTACACTCGTGCAACTACGTGTGTTTAGGGGATACATATATACACTCAAATACTCTACGCGTTAACTACGTTATATGTTAAGGCTTTGAATGGATGTTACGGGCGGAGCGGACTAAACCATGTTGTCAGCTCCATACCAAATTTATTTCTACAGTATGTAAAATCAGTAGCTAGTTTGTCTACGGCGATTTTTTTTTTTTTCGGTCCACAGACTACAGTTTATGAATGGTAAACAACAAGAGATCCAATCCCGCAAATGGTTTTGTCAGTCCGCCGTGGCCATTTGAAGCCTAAGGTGCACCTCACCACTTACATTTGCTAGAATAGCAATTTGTGTATTGACTGGGTCTTAATAATCAGTTTGGATATAGATTGATCTAGCGATTCATTATTTTTGGAATTTTCTATGATATCTCTCAACAACTTCAAAAACGTTCAACAAGACTTGTGGAAAAGTCTTGAATAACTTATTAAACATGTGTTTTACAAGCATAATATCTCAAGGAAGATTAATTACAACTCCTAAATTATGGTATTGCCGGAATCACAAAGTTCTGGTGCAACAGTAACATTACCTAAGATGTATAAAGCTCATCAAATTCAATGTCTTAGAAAGGAAAGAATGTTGCCAGGGATGGATTCTCAAATGGTTTACTAGCTTTGAACCTGAAGATGTGAAGAACTTGATACATCATACACGGCTGCCTTCATAGCTACTCTGGTAGCTATTCTTGAGATCAGGATCTGTTTGGGTTGCAAAACAGTCTCTGGAATCAAAATAGTCATTGAATATAGTGTTCCGATTATCTAAAAGTGTTGTTGGTTAACTTGGATTTCCTTCCAGACTGAATCCAACTCCTCCAGTGGTTCAACCTCCGTGATTTGCAAATTGTTGCTTCTTTGTTTCCGATTAACTGGAATACTATATCTAATATTGAGATCACAGAAAACGTACATCGTTTCTGTTCTTGTCCAAAATTGTTTCTCTCTCTCTCTCTCGCCTGAATAGTTTCTGAAGAGTCAGGTTTCTTCTTTGTTGTTTCACTTTCTCGGTTTGTCCGATGATCGTCTCTTCTCCCAATTTTATGGGCCTATTGGGCCTTTTTACTTCACAATTTATGGGCTTTCGTATCAAAAATACAAAATAAACAAAAAAATAATTTACGGGTTAAAACTTAAAACCCCACGATTGGAATGGGTGCAAAATAAACCAGTCCTAAAAAGTAAAAACTGACAAATGAAAGAGATTTGAGAAACTTAAAAGCATACAAATATGAACTATACCCATAATGGAAAGCTAATAGAGTTAAGACTTAAGAGGAACAAATGAAAGAGATTTGGAAGGTCGATCCCATGGCGTCCACCACCATGGTCAAATGGTGATGTATTTGAGTACCTTGGCAAAGAGATTCGGAAGGTCGATCCCATAGCCGTGTTTTCCTTATGATGTACCTTGGCAAACACGGCAATCAAATATACCCTCACAAACTCGAAATGCATCACCATTTGACACTTCCAAACCAAAAGGATAAAGAAAATTAGCTAAACAGCGTAAGAAGGATCACAAAATATTCTAATTTCATGAACACATTTTTTTTATTTCATGTTAAGAAAATGAGCCACTATATACAGAGGAAATTCAATTAAAATAAAAACAAGAAAAACAACCCAACACACATAAGGAAAACCCGAAAACAACCTTCAACATGCATGATAAATATTTAAACATGATTTACATTTACAACATAATAAATTATTTCTAGTGATAATATTTGGATGTCCTGAGCTCTCTTTCTTATGTTTAGCCTGATTTCATCCATTTGTCCATCCTTCATCTGGTCAATGAAAATATCATACATTTGAGCTTCTGCTCCCTCATCAACTTGCGTTTTCTCTTATGTTTCTAAACGGCCACAGAGTCCACATTATAAATAAACTTCTTAAATAGATCTTTGATTGTTTGGAGGGTAGAAAATGATGAACTGTGTTTGATTGCTGAGCAGAAACTCGGCTTGTTCCCTACCTCCCCACACACTGGATTATTTGCCAATCTGTAGATATACAGCAACACAGATAACCAATAGATCGAACAAAGAAGTCATATTGCATGATTTGTGACAAATATACATACATTACTTTGATGTGTTCATTAGCTGCTTGTTTATAACCAGTTATGTTATTGTATCTTAAACTAACTAACTCCAACTGTTTGCTATAGTTGGTACCAAAGTCCAAGGTTCCGTTTATCCAATTCCGCTTAAGGTTACTGCGTAAGTAAAAAAGTGAGGCATCTCAATCAGTAAAAATTTCACAAGTCGATTAATTCCAGTCAAAGTTTCATGTAATACTGTTTTTACTCACACAGATTGCAATCGAATAAGACTGAAGAAGGAAATCGGCACTGGACCTATGAGTTGGATCCCTTCCATCCTTCTGCCAAGTAGAAGACCATTTCTTCTTTGTAAGAATGCACATCCATATATATTTAGAGAGAGAGTGAGGGAGACTGAGATCAGAGAGGTTCATACATTGATGTCAGGTTGCGTAATGAAACGATCCATGATGGAACGAGTGAGAATTCCAAAGTGTTATTGCTCACATCTCTGTTACAAAAAAATAACATCATGGCATTAGTTTGGCTAGTAATGATAGTTTAAAAATAGTAATATTAATGGTAAAATGAGCAGCAAACGAGGATGATAAATATTGAAAACTTGCATTTCGTCGAGATCGGTCAAACTGGCTAAATTTGGAAGACTGCCTGTAAATTTGTTGTTGCACAAGTGCCTGAAATGAATTCAACTTACTTACCTCATTTCGCTTATAATATTACAAATACACAACAAAAGGTACACTTACAGTTGGTTGAGACTTGTGAGATTATTAAGACTTGGAGGAATATCTCCACTTAATCGATTCGTGTCAAGGCGTCTTTAACAAAAGAAATAACATTATATGAGATTAAAATTGTTAGGGATCGGATGAATAAGCCTTTTTGTAACAATCTTTTACTACTTACAAGACTAACAACGTTGTAACGAGGCTGAGGCTTTCTGGGATTTTGCCTGTGAATTGGTTATTATTGAATAGTCTGTCGAAAAACAACAAACCATGCAATCACTTATATAGTTACTACTCTCAAGTGGTGCAAAATCTTTAGCTTTCGCTAGTGGGCCATGAAACTTACACATGTATCAAACTCATGTTTGAGTTGAAGAGCTTTTCTGGGATATGGCCCGAAAGCTTATTTTTCCCAAAATGACTGCATGAGAAAGTGAATGTGAGTTCGAGATTAGTTAGTATGAAAAAAAAAAGTGATTATATAACAATAAATGGAAAAAATTGGATTATGTACAAGTGCTGAGTTTGAGTAAGCATGTCAAGTCCAGGTGAAGAAGTCCCATTAGATATTGGAAGCTCTCCTTCAATCTGATTCTCAGCTATATCGAACCAATCTAGTTTTGACAACCGTCCAATGGATGCCGGGATTGTTCCACTAAATTTATTTAAATTCAAAGAGCTGTATGGAGGAAACACAAATTAATTACATAGGGCATTTCCAAGTTCCAACCACACTCTATATATATATATATATATATATATCTCTAAAATAGAGTAAATAATAGGATTGCTTTATATTTAGAGTAACTCCATTGGCAGAGACACTCTCGAATTTCAACTCGGCCAACTATTTTAGAGTAAGAAAGAAAGTAATATATTAGAGAGAAACTTTACTCTATTTTAAAATAAATAAAAATAGAAAAATACATTGAAGATGATTTAATGGTTATTTAGACTACAATTGAAAAATAGACTATTTATAATAACTTGAAGCAACAAAATCTTACAGATTTATAATTTGTTCTAGAGATCCTATAGAATCAGGGATTTGACCACTAAGACCACATCCCACAAGGATCCTGGAGAGTGAAAGATAGTTAGTTTAAGATATGCAATAGAAAAAGGATGTTACAAATGGGTCATGCATGATAATGTTTGCTTACAAATTCTTTAACTTCTTAAGGTCACCAATGTTGGATGGAAGTGGTCCAGTCAATCCAATATTGAATGATAAATCTCTAAAACATTGGATCATATGATGAGAACAACATCCATTTCTTGTATGGGAAGATGAAGAAAAAGACTTACAAGATTTCCAATTCTGACAAGGCTAAAATATACTCAGAAAGCGTTCCTTCCAAATTGTGGTTAACTAGTGATCTGCAACCAACATCATATCGTTAGAACTCTGCAAAGAATTAAATGGAAGAAGCTGGAAAAATAAAAAATAAAAGTTGTTACATTGACACGACGCGGTCATTGGTACATGTAATTCCAACCCAATTGGTTCCGCAAGGGTCAGAGCCTTCCCAACCTTTCGGAGACCTGGTCCATTCATTCTTCATACCTCTTAAAGCAGAAGCTGCACTAGGTTATAAATAATTCAATGATTTAGAAATTCTTATATCAGAAAAACCCTAACCATCATCTATATACGTACCGTCGAAAACATTAGTGAGTGCAGAAACATAACATTTTTGGAAGAAAAACAAGATCAGGAGCATACAGGTTCTAATTCTTGAACTCATCGTCAAATCTACAAAGAATCTCTTCTCACTTCCTTTGCTTTTAATTGTATCAAAAAATGATCTATGAAAAAGCAAGTGGTGTACACAAGTTAAATAAATAAAAGAAAACTGCCTGGCTTTCAAAACATGTAGACAAGAAAGTTTACAAAGAGTAGAATTTGAACAAATCATGTCGATTTTAATAAGATAAACGTGGGATACAGCTAATAATGGGATTTGAAGAAGGTTTCAATTCAAAGAGGTAGGGAAGGAACACATATTAGCTGTTGCTGAAGAAGTGAAACTAGCGAGGGAAACATAAGACATGATACGAGATAATTTGTTTTCCCCAATAAGAAAGAGACTTGTGGAGTAGCATCATGGTCATCGATTATGCAGTGACATGGTATAAAGTCATCCGTGGACGAAAAAATCAGCACAAGCATTTACCAGCTTGACATAGTAATTGCAACATTGATGATGATTTGATTTGATTTGATATTTATTTTGACCAATACTCCCATATTAGTTATAAAATAACCTAGTGTTTATTTTAAAACACATATATACGTTGTCTTATATTCTTTCTTTAGAATGATTATCAACCGTTTTTCTTTACTTTTTTTGGCTAAACTTCGTTGCGTGCTTCTAATCACGTCTATCCTAAAATAAAATAAAATAAAAAGAGAGACACTATTGATCTATCTATCCTATATAGTGTCTAGGTTCATTGGTCATTGTACACTGGTATTACTATAAACAAGTTTAGTAGATTGCATTTCTATTTTCAGTTAAGGGTTTCGGTTTAGCCCAAGTTTGAGTATGTATATAAACCGCCCCATGTATATTTTCCCTAAGTAATGAGAATGAAAGTTATTTTGGTTGTTTAGTAAAATGGTATCATAGCTAAAAGATTTCATCAAACTTTTCTCGATCCCTAACTTTCTCGAAAAATCACTTAATTTTCTTGGAAAAATTTATTCGATTCTCATTCAGTTCTGCTTCAATCTTCTTCGCAAATCCATCTTGTGTCGTCTCTAAGCTTCGTTCATCTCAATCCTATGCGATTCATATAAGTGTTGTATGTTATTATTGACAAAGAGTATACACATATATATACTTGTACAAGGGAGAGTTACTAGGGTTAAGCATTTACAATGGTTTCCATATACAGAGATACGGAACATCATAGTAGTAATGAAGTGATCTTGGATTTTCCTTTACACGCTTCCTCAAGATGGAGGGGGAGCTGCCACTCTAATCTTGTTCTTTAGTTCAACAAATCTTGTCCTTGTGAGTGGTTTGTAGGGCCCGCCCTGAATTTTTGGGGGCGTAAAAATTTTTTAAGGGAAAAAAAAATTGAGGGCCAATTTAAAAGAAATAAATAATTGGGGACCCTTTTTGTAAAGAAAAAATTTCCAATTTTTTAGGGGTCACAATCAATTGTTTCTCCTTGCACTGTTCGGTCCTGGTGGTTTGTGTGAGAATGTCCCCGAGTTGATATTTGGTGTTAACGTGAGCGACTCGGAAGATGTCTTATTGAATGTAGCCTCTGATGAAGTGATAGTCGATGGCAATGTGTTTCATTCGCGAATGAAAAACCGGGTTAGCGCAAAGAAATGTTGCTCCAACGTTGTCGCAGTAGATAACTGGGTTTTTTTCCAGATTCAAGTAATGTAGCTAATCCAACAACCGTCATTTTTTTTTTGGTAGAATGAGGGAGACTGCGTCTCCCGTTTTATTAAAAGAAAATTAAAAAATTACACTTGGACATGTCTCGGGTACGAAACCCCCGCTACATCATCTAACAAAATAGAACTAACAACATCGGGCCTAGACTCCAACAAATGCAAACATAGGAGTAAAGAGAAAGCATAGTTCGTTAATCCATCGGCAAGATGATTAGCTTCCCTATACACATGAGAGATTCGGACTATCCAGTCTTTCGATAAAAAGCCATAGCACAAACGTATTAGAAATGACAAGGGATGAGAATCCGCAATTACTCTATAGTCGTCTAGGAATGACAAGACGAGAATCCAACAACCGTCATAGTCGTCATAAAAACAATCTCTTATCTATATTACGTACTAATTACTCTCAGACTCTCACCTTACCCTCAAATTGTGGTCGAAATCAAACAACGTGACAGTCTCTCTCAAGTACGTTACTCTCACGTGTTAATGACCCTCTCCTTTTTAAAAAAAAAAATAATTTTTTAAAAAAATTGTGTACTAGGATTAATGTTTAAAAGAATATTTTTTATTAATGAGACCGATAGAAACCCCACTGGTCCAGAAATTTTCTTCCTTTTACTCTCCTCCTAAGAATATCTTCTTCTTAATTTATCTCTAGCTAGTAACGCCTCCTTAAAAGCCGATGCTGCTTCTGAGCCAGCTCTCATCACAACACTAAGCAGTAGAAGAAATTCAAAAAACAACATGGATGATCATGAAACCCCTCTTTTGTCCAAGGACTTATCATCATCATCATCATCATCATCATCATCATCATCTGTGGTGGTTTCATCTTTGAAATGGATATTGAAAGTTGTAATGTCTGTGATTTTTGTGACTTGGGTTGTGTTCCTTATGATGTATCCTGGATCACTCGGTGATCAAATCCTCACAAACTGGAGAGCAATCTCCTCCAACACTCTCTTTGGCCTCACAGGTACCATCACTTGCTTCGTTTTCTCCGAAATTTTCCAAAAGCATTGCTAATTTCACTCTCTGATTATCTTAAATTGTAGGAAGCATGTTCTTAATTTTCAGTGGTCCGATTCTTGTCATCGCCATCTTGGCTTCTCTCTATCTGATAATCTCAGGGGAAGAGACGGTTTTCACTAAGTACGTACGGTTGAGATTTCTTTTAACTATTCTATTGATTTGATTGTGTTGCTTACAATAATTAAGCATATTAATAATATATGTGTGTTTCCGTGATTGTGAAGGAAGAAGATAACGAAATTCCCGAGGTTTAGGCTATGGACATTTCCTGTTCTTGTGGATGGACCATTTGGAGTTGTTTCTGCAGCTGAGTTTCTTGGAATTATGGTCTTCTCTGTTTTTTTCCTTTGGGCTATCTATGCTTATACCTTGAGGAATCTCAACGTTCTTGACTACTTCCACGTGCTTCCCAATAACAGAAGGTTCTTAAACTCATTTTCTTCTTTATCCCATCTTAGCTTTTTGTTTCATTCCAATCATTGGTTTTTTGTTTGTGTGTGTGTGTGTGAACAGTATTTTTCTGTTGGAGTTAACGGGTCTGCGTTTTGGGATGATTGGATTGTTGTGTATGGTGTTTTTGTTTCTTCCAATCTCGAGAGGCTCTATTCTTCTCCGGCTTATTGATATCCCTTTCGAGCATGCTACAAGATACCATGTTTGGCTTGGTCATATCACCATGACTTTCTTCTCTTTACATGGCCTCTGTTATGTTGTTGGATGGACCATTCAAGGTCAACTTTTAGAGCTTGTAAGATTCTTGCAACATCATCCTAGTTGATCTGATATATAAGTATAGTGTCGATACCAATTGGTTTTGAGATGGAAACCCGCAATGTCATTTCTACTTTTTCCTCTCAGTTATTTGAATGGAAAGCTACTGGAATCGCTGTTTTACCCGGAGTTATCAGTCTAGTGGCTGGTTTACTCATGTGGGTCACATCGCTTCACACCGTGAGAAAGAATTACTTTGAGCTCTTCTTCTACACACATCAACTATACATTGTCTTTGTCGTCTTCTTGGCACTTCATGTTGGTGACTACTTATTCAGTATAGTTGCTGGAGGAATCTTTCTCTTCATTCTAGACCGCTTCTTGAGGTTCTACCAATCAAGAAGGACTGTTGATGTTATCTCTGCAAAGAGTTTACCTTGTGGAACTCTTGAACTTGTCCTTTCAAAACCACCAAGTAACAGCTCTGTTTTTTCTCTGTAGATGAGAGTCCTCTACCTCCAATCTAGAGCATTTACTGACCATTTTCCTCTCTTATTCTACCAGATATGCGATACAACGCGCTTAGCTTTATCTTTCTTCAAGTGAAGGAACTGTCTTGGTTACAGTGGCATCCTTTCAGTGTTTCATCAAGTCCTCTAGATGGGAACCATCATGTTGCGGTTCTTATAAAAGTTCTTGGTGGATGGACTGCAAAGCTTAGGGATCAATTGTCAACTCTATATGAGGCAGAAAATCAAGACCAGCTTATTTCTCCTGAGTCATATCCCAAAATCACAACTTGTGTGGAGGGACCTTATGGCCATGAATCTCCATACCACTTAGCGTAATGCATTTCGTCTACATGAATTGTTTCAATACAGTAAGCTTTAGCTTTACTCAAGAAAGCTTTATTTGCGAGTGCAGGTATGAGAACCTGGTATTAGTAGCAGGAGGAATCGGGATTACGCCTTTTTTTGCCATCTTAAGCGATATCCTACACCGTAAAAGAGATGGGAAAGATTGTTTACCTGGTAAGGTTTTAGTTGTATGGGCCATTAAAAACTCAGACGAGCTCTCTCTGCTCTCAGCAATTGACATACCTTCCATTTGCCATTTCTTCTCTAAGAAACTAAACCTTGAGATTCACATATATGTCACTCGACAATCCGAGCCTTGCTTGGTAAGTCTTACATAACTCTTTTGGGAGCTGCAATAGGCCTTACTTAGTTTTTGAACTCTTCAATGTTCCATGGTTATACAGGAAGATGGGATGGTTCACAAGGTGGTGCATCCTTCTGTCAAAACACCATGGACCAACGGATGTTCCATGTCGGTTTTAGTTGGTACAGGGGATAACATATGGTCTGGACTCTATCTAATTATCTCCACCATTGGGTTTATTGCAATGATCACATTGGTGGACATCTTTTACATAAACAAGTACAACATAACAACATGGTGGTACAAGGGACTTCTGTTTGTTGTTTGTATGGTTGCAAGTGTGTTGATTTTTGGAGGTCTTGTGGTTGTTTTCTGGCATCGCTGGGAACACAAAACCGGTGAAGTGGAAGCAAATGGCAACGACAAGGTAGATTTGAATGGAGAAGAAACCCATAATCCATCTGCAGCAGAGCTTAAGGGCTTGGCAATAGAAGAAGATGTCCAGAATTACACCACTATTCGTTATGGCACCAGACCGGCCTTTAGAGGTATACACTACAAAATTAGCGGTGTCAAGTCCAGTTATCTCGTTTTTTTATTTATAAAATTATAGAAACTGAAATCATTCGGAACGGTTTGACACGGTTTCGTTCGGTTCTTGAATCCGACTTTTGGTGTAGATATTTGGCTCGATTCGGTTAAGTTAAATCTTTGATTGGTTCATGTAATATTTTTATTTTGTAATTGCAGAGATATTTGAGTCATTGAATGGGAAATGGGGGAGTGTGGATGTTGGAGTGATAGTATGCGGTCCAGCGACTCTTCAGACGACCGTAGCCAAAGAAATACGGTCACATAGCATCTGGCGATCGGCGAATCATCCTCTTTTCCACTTCAACAGCCACAGTTTCGATCTCTAACGATGCTCTCAAGGCCAAAGAACATTATGGAAATTCGAAGATATATTATCGATGCATATAATTTATATAATCACAGTCTGTATGTATTATGGAAACAACTTTAACTAATTTTTGAGATTGATGCTACTTCATGATAGCAATTTCTTAGTTCTTTTGAGTTAATAACTTAATATATAAATATAATGGTACAACAACCATTACAATCGTCATTATAATCATCTTATCCATACTCAATAGTCAATACTCTCACCTTCCCTAAAGTGTGGTTGAAATCAAACTTTACTCTCTCTAGGCCTGATTATAATTCTTTTTTGTCTACACATACAACTTCATGAGACTTAATTATAATTTCTTAGTGTTCTTTTGTTGACATGTAAATCGTAGCTAAGTCTAAGTGGTACTTTTATTTGTTATTGGATTTTGTTTCGGTTACTTAAAAGTGTAATGAAGAATTTTTTTGACTATATACATCTAAGTTTTTCCTTGGACTGATTATAACTTGTGTGTTCGAGATTGATACAACTTCATGATAGTCGATTATTCTTGTTTAACGTAACACATTGTTAGATAGTGTCATTTACCAGAAACAATCTAACAGTGAAACTTTGCAAATTTATCTCTCTGCTGGATCTTGAACGCGGAAACCGAATAATGTTTCTTTCGAGCTAATCCGAATGATGTTGAAATTCTATATGTTCAGATTCAGGTAATGTAAGCTTATCCAATAACCATCATAGTCGTCATAATAACCATCTTATCTATACTAAAGTAGTAAGTACTCTCAGTCTCTCACCTTACCCTTAATTGTGGTTGAAATCAACCTAACGTGACACTCTCTCCCAAGTACGTTACTCTCACGTGTTAATGACACTCTCATTTTTTTTTATAGTTTTTTTTATTGTGTACTAGGATTGTTGTCCGAAGGAATCTTTCATAAATGAGAATGATAGAAACCTCAATGGTCCAGAAAATTTTACTTGACTCTTCTAAGAATATCTTATTAGTTTATCTCTAGTAACGCCACCTTAAAAGCCGATGCTGCTTCTGAGCCAACTTCTCATCACAACACTGAGAAGTGGAAATTCAAATAAAGATGGATGATTATGAAACCCCTCTTTTGTCCAAGGACTCATCATCATCATCATCTGTGATTACTTCATCTTTGAAATGGATATTGAAAGTTGTAATGTCTATGATTTTTGTGACTTGGGTTGTTTTTCTTATGATGATGTACCCTGAACAACTCGGTGATGATTTCCTCACATTTGTCTCCTCCAAGACTTTCCTAGGCACCACAGGTTACATTAACGAGCAGATGCTTTGCTTTCTACGGAAACATGTCCAAAAAGTGTAACTAATTTCATCCTTTAATTGTCTAAATTTGCAGGAACCATGTTCTTGATTTTCAGTTGTCCGATTCTTGTCATCTCTGTCTTAGCTTCTCTCTATCTCATTATCTCCGGGGAAGACAAGGTCTTCACTAAGTACGTGTAATAATATCCCCAATTGCATTCTTTTGGTTGTATCAATTTTTGTTCTTGCATAAATGTGTGTGTCATGATGATTGTGAAGGAAGAAGATATCGAAATTCCCGAGGTTTAGGCTATGGACATTCCCTGTTCTTGTGGATGGACCATTTGGAGTTGTTTCTGCAGCTGAGTTTCTTGGAATTATGGTCTTCTCTGTTTTTTTCCTTTGGTCTATCTATGCTTATACCTTGAGGAATCTTGACCTTCTTGAACGCTTCCACGTCCTTCCCAAGAATCGAAGGTTCTTAAAACTCTTCCTTTTTTTTTCCCATCTTTGTCTTTTTCCTTCTCATTCCAATCATTAGTTTTGTGTGTGTGTATTTTCAGTATTCTTCTGTTGGAGGTAACGGGTCTGCGTTTAGGAATGATTGGATTGTTGTGTATGGTTTTTTTGTTTCTTCCAATCTCGAGAGGTTCCATTCTTCTCCGTCTTATCGATATCCCTTTTGAACATGCTACAAGATATCATGTTTGGCTTGGTCATATCACCATGGCTTTCTTCTCCTTACATGGCCTCTGTTATGTTGTTGGATGGATCATTCAAGGTCAACTTTTAGAGCTTGTAAGATCCTACAACATCATTGAATCTTGACATAATAGTATAGCCTAGTTTATCTACTATAGTATAGTGTCGATCATCGGTTCAAGATAGGTCTATACTCTATAAGTCACAATTTTATCTTCTTATTTTCTATTGTAAAGTTTCATCATCATCAACTACTTACTCCTCTCAGATATTTTCATGGAATGCTATCGGAATTGCTATCTTACCCGGAGTTATCAGTCTAGTGGCGGGTTTACTGATGTGGGTCACATCGCTTCACACCGTGAGAAAGAATTACTTTGAGCTCTTCTTCTACACACATCAACTATACATCGTCTTTATTGTGTTCTTGGCACTTCATGTTGGTGATTACATGTTTAGTATAGTTGCTGGAGGAATATTTCTTTTCATTCTAGACCGCTTCTTGAGGTTCTGCCAATCAAGAAGGACTGTTGATGTAATCTCTGCAAAGAGTTTACCTTGTGGAACTCTTGAACTAGTCCTTTCAAAACCACCAAGTAACAACTCTGTTTATTCTCTGTTTTCTACCTCTAATCTAAAACATTTACTGACTTTTTTCTTCTTCAATACCGCAAAAATCAGATATGCGATACAATGCGCTTAGCTTTATCTTTCTTCAAGTGAGGGAACTATCTTGGCTACAATGGCATCCATTTAGTGTTTCTTCAAGCCCTCTAGATGGGAACCATCATGTTGCGGTTCTCATAAAGGTTCTTGGTGGATGGACTGCAAAGCTTAGAGACCAGTTGTCAAATCTATACGAGGCAGAGAACCAAGATCAGCTCATTTCTCCTCAGTCATATCCTAAAATCACAACTTGTGTGGAGGGACCTTATGGCCATGAATCTCCATACCATTTAGCGTAATGCATTTCGTCTACTTGAAATTTTTTCAATGCCATAAGCTTTAGCTTAACTCAAGAAAGATTTATTGCGGGTGCAGGTATGAGAACCTGGTCTTAGTAGCAGGAGGAATCGGGATTACGCCTTTTTTCGCCATCTTAAGCGATATCCTACACCGTAAAAGAGATGGGAAAGCTTGTTTACCTAGTAAGGTTTTAGTTGTATGGGCCATTAAAAACTCAGACGAGCTCTCTCTGCTCTCAGCAATTGACATACCTTCCATTTGCCCTTTCTTCTCTAAGAAACTAAACCTTGAGATTCACATATATATCACTCGACAATCCGAGCCTCGCTTGGTACGTCTTAAATAAGTCTTTTGGGAGCTGCAATAGGCCTTACTAAGCTTGTTGAACTCTTTAATGTTTCATGGTTATACAGGAAGATGGGATGGTTCACAAGGTGGTGCATCCTTCTGTCAAGCTACCACGGACCAACGGATGTTCTATGTCGGTACTAGTTGGTACAGGGGATAACATATGGTCTGGACTCTATCTAATTATATCCACCATTGGATTTATTTCAATGATCACATTGTTGGACATCTTTTACATAAAAAGATACAACATAACAACGTGGTGGTACAAGGGACTTCTATTTGTTGGTTGTATGGTTGCAAGTGTCTTGATTTTTGGAGGTCTTGTGGTTGTTTTCTGGCATCGCTGGGAACACAAAACCGGTGAAGTGGAAGCAAATGGCAACGACAAGGTAGATTTGAATGGAGAAGAAACCCATAATCCATCTGCAGCAGAGCTTAAGGGCTTGGCAATAGAAGAAGATGTCCAGAATTACACCACTATTCGTTATGGCACCAGACCGGCCTTTAGAGGTATACACTACAAAATTAGCGGTGTCAAGTCCAGTTATCTCGTTTTTTTATTTATAAAATTATAGAAACTGAAATCATTCGGAACGGTTTGACACGGTTTCGTTCGGTTCTTGAATCCGACTTTTGGTGTAGATATTTGGCTCGATTCGGTTAAGTTAAATCTTTGATTGGTTCATGTAATATTTTTATTTTGTAATTGCAGAGATATTTGAGTCATTGAATGGGAAATGGGGGAGTGTGGATGTTGGAGTGATAGTATGCGGTCCAGCGACTCTTCAGACGACCGTAGCCAAAGAAATACGGTCACATAGCATCTGGCGATCGGCGAATCATCCTCTTTTCCACTTCAACAGCCACAGTTTCGATCTCTAACGATGCTTTCAAGGCCAAAGAACATTATGGAAGGAAATTCGAAGACAAATTGATGCATATATTTTAGGTAATCTCTGTCAGTATGTACTATGGAAACAGCTATGGTTGATATGTGTATGTTTATCTTTCAGTTTTCGATGTATAAAGTAGAAATCAAATGTATGAGCATCTATGGTTTCTAGTTCTACACTTGTTGGTGTTTCTACATTGGACATTTAATATTAATTAAATGCAAGCTGATAAGTCCTATAATTACATAGCTGCCCATATATTTTCGGAATTTTTTAAAGTAGAGATATATTCATATATATATGAGGGATTAGATTCTATAATTACGAATGTATTTAATTTCAAATTAAAAGTTAGATTCTCATAATTCTCCTTACTTACTCTGTGAGGGATTAGAGTCGTAAAAATGACCACAAGATGTAATTTTTTTTTAGGTCATTGATCTACCATCAATTTGTCGGACACACTTATCTTATAAGTTTTAAATTTTAACAAATGTAAGTGAAATTTTGTGGTAGACTATCATTTTCAAGTAGAAGTAGAATTTAAGTAACCTTCCTTGTTATAATTTTTTTTTAAAAATTATGTCATTACTTAGAGCCCACCAGAAATGATGACGTGTAAAACACCATAATCATAAAGGATAAAATAAAATTATCATCCCACCGACAGTTTATTAGCGGAGATGTCTTTTTCCATCCACCCGACATTAGCCCATTGCTTTACTAGTAAACAAAGTATATGCAATTTTTTGTTAGAAAAAACGGTGCATAAAAAATAATATTTTAATGTCTCCGACAAATTTTAATTGTATGAAAAATAAATACACAAGATTACAAGTTGGCCAAAACGCTCAATCATAGTTGGCCAAAAATATACTATTCCAAAATTAGAGTTAGCTGTAACGTAACATGTACAAATAAACCAAACAAAACATATAATAACAAAATAATTGAAGTGAGTTTTAAAAAGGAAAAAAAAAAAAGAGTAAAAAACCAAAACCAGATCTCTCAAAGAGTCTTTGTACATTATTGACTAGAGAGAGCTTTTTAGCTTCACATTTCTTCACTTCCACACACTTTTACTTCTTTCTCTCTTCTCTTCTCTTCTCCAGATCTGATCCCAAACCTTTGATTCATTGTTGTTGTTCTCTGCTGCTTTATCAGAGAGCATCATCATGTACGGAAGAGATCCATGGGGAGGTCCATTGGAGATAAACACTGCAGATTCCGCCACCGACGATGATCGTAGTCGGAATTTAAACGATTTGGATCGTGCGGCTCTTTCACGTCCACTAGATGAGACGCAGCAGAGTTGGTTACTTGGTCCAACGGAGCAGAAGAAGAAGAAGTACGTCGATCTCGGTTGTATTATCGTTAGCCGCAAGATCTTCGTCTGGACTGTTGGTACTCTTGTTGCCGCCGCGTTACTCGCCGGATTCATTACCTTGATCGTTAAAACTGTGCCGCGTCATCATCCTAAGACTCCGCCGCCGGATAATTATACTATAGCTCTACACAAAGCTCTTAAGTTCTTCAATGCTCAGAAATGTAAGTGTAGAATCTACTTAGATCTGATAAAATTTAGATATAGAGTTTTAGATCTAAGTCTGATTTTGATTGTTGTAGCTGGGAAATTGCCAAAGCATAATAACGTGTCATGGAGAGGTAATTCTGGGCTTCAAGATGGGAAAGGTGAAACAGGAAGCTTCTATAAAGATTTGGTGGGAGGTTATTATGATGCTGGTGATGCTATCAAGTTCAATTTCCCCATGGCTTATGCTATGACTATGTTGAGCTGGAGTGTTATTGAATATAGTGCTAAATACGAAGCTGCTGGTGAGCTCACTCATGTTAAGGAGCTTATCAAATGGGGAACTGATTACTTTCTCAAGACTTTCAATAGTACTGCTGATTCCATTGATGATCTTGTGTCACAGGTACTTGTTTATGACCTTCGTAGGAGATCTTTCATATTGAGTTGTTTGTTCACTCGTTACATGTTTAATGTAGGTTGGATCAGGGAATACTGATGATGGAAATACAGATCCTAATGACCATTACTGTTGGATGCGACCTGAGGATATGGACTATAAAAGGCCCGTGACTACTTGTAATGGTGGATGTTCGGATCTCGCTGCAGAGATGGCAGCTGCTCTGGCTTCAGCATCTATTGTATTCAAGGATAACAAGGAATATTCTAAAAAGCTTGTCCATGGTGCTAAGGTGGTGTATCAGTTTGGAAGGACGAGGAGAGGGAGATATAGTGCAGGCACTGCGGAATCTAGCAAGTTCTATAATTCAAGTATGTATTGGGATGAGTTCATTTGGGGTGGTGCTTGGATGTATTATGCTACCGGAAATGTAACGTATCTCAATCTAATCACCCAACCTACTATGGCCAAGCATGCTGGTGCCTTCTGGGGTGGCCCTTACTATGGTGTATTTAGCTGGGACAACAAGCTTGCTGGTGCTCAGGTCAGTCCACACATAACAACCTGCTGTGTTTATGTTTCTTAGATATTCATGTCTTCTTGATCATTTGCCTTAACCATACTACTCTTGACTCTTTTGAATCCCTTTTGCGATTTTAGTTGCTGTTGAGCCGGTTGAGGTTGTTTCTGAGTCCTGGATATCCATATGAAGAAATTCTAAGGACCTTCCACAATCAGACCAGCATAGTCATGTGCTCATACTTGCCTATTTTCAACAAATTTAACAGAACCAATGGTTAGTTACCTTCCAGCTTTAATGTCTGCCTCTAATAAAACTCCAACTGTGGGGCTTGTTCTTGTTTCAGATATCTAAAATGAAATCTTTGGTATGTGCAGGAGGTTTAATAGAGTTGAATCATGGAGCTCCACAGCCGCTGCAATATTCTGTAAATGCAGCTTTCTTAGCGACTCTATACAGTGATTATCTGGATGCTGCTGATACTCCTGGATGGTACTGTGGACCTAATTTCTATTCGACAAGTGTGCTACGTGACTTTGCTAGATCCCAGGTATTGCTTCTTTTCCTTTACTCTTTACAGAAATGGTAATCTCAGATATAGTAATGGATAAGATCCAAAAATGACACTTTTAACCAAGATTGTACGAAGATCTTTTTAAACTCCATTTTTTATTTTGACATCTAAATTGGATTTAACTCGGCCTTGCTGTATTTTGGCAGATTGATTATATACTGGGTAAAAACCCTCGGAAAATGAGTTATGTCGTTGGTTTTGGCACAAAATACCCAAGACATGTGCATCACAGAGGAGCTTCGATACCCAAGAACAAAGTCAAGTATAACTGCAAAGGAGGATGGAAATGGAGAGACAGCAAGAAACCAAACCCAAACACGATTGAAGGAGCCATGGTTGCTGGTCCTGACAAGCGCGACGGGTACCGTGATGTCCGTATGAACTACAACTACACTGAACCGACTCTTGCAGGCAATGCTGGTCTAGTCGCAGCTCTTGTGGCATTATCGGGTGAAGAAGAAGCCACCGGTAAGATAGACAAAAACACTATTTTCTCAGCTGTTCCTCCTTTGTTCCCTACTCCACCACCTCCACCAGCACCATGGAAACCTTGAGAAAGCTAGACTTGTGTGATTCTGTCGCTGCTGCCAAAAAAAATGAATGAGGTAAGAAGGATTTGGGTGTGAGACCAGAAGATTAGAAGCTAAACACAAGTCAGCCATAACCAAACTACTAAGGATTTCATTTGGCTTTACTAGATACAAACACGGGGTGGGTTACTTTACCACAAGCATTGTCTTTCTTTTCTTTTTTTGGGTTGCTGTTTTGTTCTTGTGAGATATCATATATATCTATGCGTTTTACTCTGTATATGTTTGATACCAAACTTGTATTCTTTGATAAACAATTTAATGAACTGTATTAAACTTTTAACTATGTTTTATTGTGCAAGTGTGAGATCAACCTGGAATAACAACTGTAGTCTACTAAAATACGTGATTCTAGCATGCATTTACTCATTTAATGGATATAAACGATGATGCAGAAAGAATATTGCAGTAAAGAACGGAATTACATATGGCATTCTTTATACATGATGAAGTTGTATTCACAGAGATCATGGAGAAACCCAAATTAAACTGTTATCACAGTACACAGGCGAGATGTGTTCGAGAAGGCGTCATCGTCAATCAAACGAGCTTCGATATTACATGACATGACGCCCAAAAGGCCTTTGATGCAACCCTCAGGATCACGGGGTTTTGATAGATCCTGTCGGTGAAATGAACAAAATAAAAATGCTTGGTGAGAACGATAAACAATGGGACTATTAGATTTTGCAATGTAGAAGATGACTAGATGATATTATACCCTATAACAGTTGCGCTCCATGACGCTACGTTGTAAGCAACCTTACTTCCATCCCAGGCTTTCCGAAGTTTCCCCTTTCTATTCTTCACTGAGAACATCCTGCTAAGTGCTACATTACAATTCAAACACTAATGTTACAGTTTTACTACTAATCTGATATGCCACCACTGATCAACTTCACACATAATCAACATCAAAGAAAATAACTTGGCGACTTAATGGTCTTTGTTTGTGTCAGCGCAATAACAAGCTTCCTAGTTGAGTTTTAAGATTGGAACCGGTAAACTCTATTTCTTACTGAATTGTAGAACACATATCTAACCACAGAATAATCTATGGATGAATCCTTGAGCCTCCCCTACTTTCCTATGCCCTCTCAAACCCCAAAACCGATTCCCAAGAACAATCAATGCCCTTTACCAGTCTGTCCAATGCCGTATTTCCTCTAAAGATCTATCTGTTCTGAATTTGAGTGTTAGCAACAGTGACGTGGCTATTATGTTACAGCCAACTATTATGTCTACTTATCATTGAGATACACAGCATTTGAAGGTTGACAGAAGAGTCGAGAATACCTTTCTGAAGCTGCTCAGGAGTCAAGTCCTGCACAATGATGGCAACTTGTATAAACTCAAATGAAAGGCTGATATACAATGAACAAATTATAACGAAAGTTAAGACTTTAGATACCTTTGTCTGCTTAAGTGATTGTAAATAAGTAGCCATGAAACATGCAATGCCCTCTGCTATATCTTCTTCTCTAACAAGGACATAATCTTCTTCCCTTTGAGCCATGGTTTCATCATCCCAAAGATCATCTTCACTAACTACATCCCAAGAGCTACTATCTTCTAAAACACCAGAAATCACAATCATCTATACAACCAATGAGCAAACAGGCTTAAAAAAAACATTATAGTCCTCACCAGCAAGATGTTGCGGCGCTGAAACCTGGGCTGACTCAATCTTTTCAAGGAAGTCATCACATTCAACCCTGGATTTGATGAGATCATATAACTGAAACAAGGAAGAAGAAAGTCATGACATTATTGTATCATTACAAACATATGACGCATCATTATAAAATGTTGATGTATACACATTCACCAAAATTCAACGCACACTTATTTGATAAACAAAAAGTTCCGAACTTTAAAGCTTGAAGCAAATTTTCCTCACAATTCCTCTTCAGAGAGATGCATATACTTACTTCATCAGCTTCAGGATCTTCTCGATCGGAAGAAGAAACTTCTCCCCTGCTCTCTTGTGACCCACTTCCCTCGCCGGTGCTTTTATCATCTTCATCGTCTTCAGAACTGACTTCGGCTAAGTTTAATAACTCGAGGGCTCTCTGGCAATCATTGAGCAAAGCTTGCAAAGTTTTCCGCTTGACACGAATATTATCCTTATCGATTCGTTTTCCTTTGCGCTCGCTATTGTTATCCATGGTATTGGGTATTACCCAATCCTCAGAGAGGATACAATCGAAGCTCTTGCGGCATAGAATCCTTTGAAGAACAAGATCTGAGAAGACGACGACTGATCGATCGTTGTTGTCGCGCAAATTCTCTTCCTTTGTTTTGTTTTGTTTTGTTTTTCACGTTATAAAAAAAAAATGGAGTTTTGTTTTATTATGTGTGAGCTGTGACGTGAAACTAATTGGTTTTTAAAACAAGATTTTTGACATTTGGTTGTTCTTTCTTCTACGAATTGCTATGCTATTAAAAAAAGCTTCACAAAACTATTACTATAGTATAATCTTTTTGGACAGAGACCATAATTGAGAAAGCAGAAGAAATAATAACACTTGTTTTCTTGTCTTATCGAATAAATTGGGTCGGGCTTTGAGATTTTTATCTTTTTGTTTCGTGGGTTGGGTTTGTTGAGAGACATCTACATGGGTTTGGAACTTTGGAGGCTTGAGGTGAATTTTTGGATTTTTTTTTTGAAGGACCAACTATGATTATATTCATTAATATTCCCCAATCAATTTGATCATTATGGATTACACGTATTAAGTCATCCTTATTTAATTTTGATCATTTAGTTTACTTTAGATTTTCATTCTGAATTACCATTTGATTGAATTCTTCTTACCATTCGTTTCGGATTCATTTTGATATGAATAGGGGTTGAATTCTTATTTGTAACACTCATCCAACAATTTTCGATAACAAGAGCATTTATCCGAACGACTATCTTGCATCCTCGACTTATTTAGAAGAGTTATCATTGATATTTTATTCCACTCTTTTGCGCTTTTTTTACATTCCAGTAGTTTTAATCTCTAAGGTTTAATTATATATCTGATGATAGTACTAGACTTCGTTTTCATAAATTTACCTTCGTGGACTATGTTCCCCCCGGTTGGGATAATCGGAATTAATCATTTTTGGTGCTATTCTAATTGAAACATATTTAGTAGATACTTGATAGAGTCAAATTAAAATATATACTTATTATTATTTTATATGGCTGATGTCAAAAAAGGAAAGGAAAATGGACATCCAAAAAGAAAAGGTTGTCGAATTTAGTTCACGTTTCTTTCTCCTTTCCTGAAGTTTCAAACCCAAACCCCCATGTAAAAAAAGCGAGAGGGCACTGAAAAGACAAGTGGGTATTGAATGTGTTTATATATATAGATATGTGTGTTTTTGCAGACATTGCAGTTGTATAGTCTTGAAACTTCTGGATATATGAGAGAGACCAGGGACATGAATCCAAACATCAAGACACATTCAGACAAAGCCAAACAGTATCCCATCAATGCTTCACGACCACGTATATGCATAGTTATTGTCTTTTTTTGACCACGTATCTGGATAGTTATTGTCTTTTTTTGAACTTATAAACACAAAAACAAATTCGCGCTCTCTCACGGAGTAGTCATACTTGCATCTTATTAACATGTTTATCCTTTTGGTTAAGTCTATGACATTTTTTTAATAAATACATACGAGTAATTGGAAAGAAAAGCAATTGTGCAAACCTGTGATATGACGAACGATTCGTACATTTTTTACTTTTTGTATTTAACTGTTATGGGAACAAAAAGTATATGGTCAATGCCGCCAAAATTGTAAGGTTGATGGTGTAGTAGAGGATAAAGTAGCCCGCTTTCTTGAGAAGCAGTCAAATATGTGGTGTGGAAGACAAGAATAGCCAGCTTTCTTAAACGTTATAGCTAATTGCTACGTATTAATTATACCACACTTTGAAGATCCAATAAAGAAGCATAATTGTACAATAAGAGTATTAAAATGAAAACAATCATTAGAGATAAATATTTAAATTTCTCCAGAATATGATTGAAGACACTTGGAAGCATATTTATATGAGTCAAATCAAATTAATTCCGCAACAAGCTAAAGAAAACCATAAACCCAAGGTTTGAGAGAGATTACACCGTGGAAAGATATGTCAATTCTGATACAAAAATAAAATCTAAGTAGATAAAAAAGCAAACGATTCTTCATGATCAAAAGCAAAAAAAAAAAACCCTAGTTTCTTGATTCATCCTAACACAAAACAAAAAAAAACAAAAAAAGAAAGAAAGAGATTTGTGAAAGAAGGATTGGTTAGTATGGCGGTGGAGCTCTGGCTGTAGGGGCCCAAATAACATCAGAGCCACCCATGTGGCAACTGTACATTGATACCCCACACGACTCTCCTCCACTTCCCGCCATCTGTCCTGACTCTTCACCGCCACCAGAGACCGGCGGAGATTGTCCCTCTCTTTCCCCTGTCCCCGCCGAGTGTTTTTGCTCTTCTTCCGCCGGTAACCGGTGATAAGAAGGGTTGTTGAAACTTGCGGCGATGACGTAAACTGTTCCTGCCGAAATAAGTGGACCAGCGACGAACCCTCCGATGATTTGTCCTTGAGGTCCAGCGAGAGAGACGGTGAAGAAGTTAGAAACGGGAGGAGACAAGGAAGTACGAGGCGGAGGAGGGAGAAACGTTGCGGAGACGGAGAGGAGATCAAACTTTCCATGGAAAGTTATGGTAGAGCCAAGAGCTGCCGGTGATGGCTGACGTAAAGTGACGTTAGCTACAGAGCCAGAGCCACTAAGGACGCAGACTCCGATGGATTTACGGCGGCAGAAACGGTTGATGGCTTCGACGACGTCGTTTCCTGAAGGAACTTCGAGGATGTAAGGACTCATAGGAGGGTCGGTGTCACGTGTGACGAAGACGGGTGGTTTAGGTTTGTTTTTGGAACCTGGTGGTCTGCCACGTGGACGTCGGACCACTTCGATGGAGGAGTCATCGACGGTGGGGGTTACGGTGGAGGAGAGGTGGAAGTGAGAGGTAAGAGAGTGTTGTTGTTGTTGTTGTTGCTGTTGTTGTTGATGATGAGGAAGCTTGGAAAACATTTCGTTACTCTTTTGCTCTCTGTATTCACCTTTCATCTTTGTTTTTCTTATTTTATGGATTTGTTTATTAGAGATTTCAGATTTGTCTTTGGATTTTTGTGTAAATGATTTAAAAAGAAAATAAAAGAGGAGGAAGAAGAAGAAGAAGATGTAGAGGTTGTTGGTATGGGGTGAATAAAGAGATGATAGAGGAGAGGGACTTTTCGTAAATCCCTTTGGGAAATGGTATGGTGTATAAAGTATAAAATGGAAAAGTATTTGCTTATTTGTTTTTAATATTATTAAAAGAAATGGTTTTGTTTTCTATAAAAAGAAAAAAAGAGAAATGAGAGGATAGGGAAGAAGGAAGATGAGCTTTGAAAGCAAGAAAAGAGAGCGGCGCCGCTAGTTGGGAATTGCAAGTGAAGAAAACAAAATACGTGTCTTTTTGTTGTGGGTTCACACTCTCTTCTTTTTTTTTTTTAATAAAGTTTTTGGGTTCAAACTATATTATAATATAGTATTTGATCAAAACTTCGTCTATTACAAAAATATAATACTTTATGAAAGTTTTTTTAGAATACAGTATCAACGACATAAAATTTAAATTTTTTTTTTTTTTTAAAGTGACTTGCTATATAGTCATTGGATATGTAGAATTTATTCTAAAACCTGATTTGATTAGTGATGCAGAGAGAAAAAAAAGATAGGGAGGAGACAAGTGGGGAATGGATGATGAGAGAGGGAGAGGGACATCCCCCATTTCCCAAATCTGGAGTGTGCTATGAATCAATTCGGTCTCTTTCACATCTCTCTTGTTGGCCTCATTTTCACTCTTTTAAGTTTTATCTTCTTCTCCTTCATCATTATTAACTTATCCATGTTACTATTTGGTTAACACTATACAATTCATCTACCAACTGTCCGTCAACGCTATTCGTTTTCAATATCATTTTTTTCTCTTGGGAACTATTTTTAAAAATTTGAATATCTTCCCACGAAAAACATATCATTTGTGGTAAGGTTTGTTGTAATGCATGCAGGACTGAATGTATGATACATATAAATTTGAATAAATTTGATAGTATAGTTATAAACTTAACGAAATCTAATTTGCGGTTTAGGTTTAAAATAACATAAAATTACGTATGATTTTTTCTTTCTTTTTTGGTCAACAAACAAAATTAAACTAATATCTATTTCATGAATATTCCTTTCTACATCACGTAGTGGATACGTAACTAGGATTCCATAATATATGTGATATGTCCATGCTTTATTGAAGATGTGCAGAGAATAACAAAAATGGTCGACAAGAGAGAAGAAGTTATGCACGTAGCCATGTTTCCATGGCTAGCTATGGGTCATCTCCTTCCTTTTCTTCGTCTCTCCAAGTTACTAGCTCAAAAGGGTCACAAGATCTCTTTCATATCAACACCAAGAAACATCGAAAGACTTCCTAAATTACAATCAAACCTCGCCTCCTCCATCACCTTCGTCTCTTTCCCTCTCCCTCCCATCTCAGGCTTGCCTCCTTCTTCAGAATCATCCATGGACGTTCCTTACAACAAGCAACAGTCTCTTAAAGCCGCTTTTGATCTTCTTCAGCCACCGTTGAAAGAGTTTCTCCGACGGTCTTCTCCGGATTGGATCATATACGACTATGCTTCTCACTGGCTTCCTTCTATTGCGGCCGAGCTTGGAATCTCTAAGGCTTTCTTTAGTCTCTTTAACGCAGCTACTCTCTGTTTCATGGGACCGTCTTCGTCTTTGATTGAAGAAATTAGATCAACGCCGGAAGATTTCACGGTGGTGCCACCGTGGGTCCCGTTCAAGTCAAACATCGTGTTTCGTTATCATGAAGTTACTAGATACGTTGAGAAGACAGAGGAAGATGTAACCGGAGTCTCTGACTCAGTTCGGTTTGGTTACTCGATTGACGAAAGCGATGCGGTTTTTGTCCGTAGCTGTCCGGAGTTTGAACCGGAATGGTTTGGTTTACTAAAAGACCTGTACCGTAAACCGGTATTTCCAATCGGGTTTTTGCCTCCGGTTATTGAAGACGACGATGCCGTTGATACTACATGGGTTCGTATAAAGAAGTGGCTCGACAAGCAACGGCTTAATTCAGTTGTTTACGTGTCACTTGGCACCGAAGCGAGTCTTCGTCATGAGGAAGTAACTGAGCTAGCTCTTGGGTTAGAGAAGTCAGAGACACCGTTCTTTTGGGTCCTAAGGAACGAGCCAAAGATTCCAGATGGGTTCAAAACACGAGTCAAGGGACGTGGAATGGTTCATGTTGGTTGGGTTCCACAAGTGAAAATACTTAGTCACGAGTCAGTAGGAGGGTTCTTGACACATTGTGGTTGGAACTCAGTGGTGGAAGGGTTAGGGTTTGGTAAAGTTCCAATCTTTTTTCCGGTGTTGAATGAGCAAGGACTTAATACGAGGTTGTTGCATGGGAAAGGACTTGGTGTTGAGGTTTCAAGAGATGAGAGAGATGGGTCGTTTGATTCTGACTCGGTCGCTGACTCGATTAGGTTGGTGATGATTGATGATGCTGGCGAGGAGATAAGGGCTAAGGCTAAAGTGATGAAGGATTTGTTTGGGAACATGGATGAGAATATTCGTTATGTTGACGAACTTGTTAGGTTTATGAGAAGTAAAGGATCATCATCATCATCATGATCTTGTTGTTGCTATGATTTTGACTTGTCCATTACGGCTGCCGTGGGAGAACTCAATCTTTTTTTCCTCCAAGTCTCGTTTTATTAATATTTCACAATACCATCATAGTCCATAGACACGCAAGGCACGGCAATATATCCACAAAAGACACGTTGGCTTACACATACATGACGAGTGTTCTAAAAACCAGTATAAACGTTAGGAACTCAGATGTGACCGTTTAGACCGATTATAATTGTATAAATTTCATTTTTTTGTATTTTCCAATGTCGAACGAAGTTTTATTTTCATATACATAGTTATAAATATTCGTATATGTTTAATATAAATTAAATATATATGTTGTTTAATTTTTATTTATGATCTAATATCTTATTTGTAATAGATATTTTTTATATATTTATTTTACATATGATATCATATTATATATTGTTTTATATATAAATTCTTAAATCGCTTAAAATCAATTATATTTTCGATGAGGCCTTAGGCACTGGGAAATCGCATGCTTAGCGGCTTAGCGTCTAAGATTTTCTTAAACGTTAATACGAGTATATGACAACGATAAAAAGGAGAAAAAGAGAAATCAGCATGAACACTTTTTAATACAATTTTAAACGTTAATATGACTTGCTTATTAGCGCCTAAGGTTCATATTAAGGGAGAGGGGGCTTAAAATGATCTTTTCATTTTCTATTATGAGTTGAAATCAGCATGTTTGCATACTGTGACTTGAAAATCATCTGTTCCTTATCTCCTTCATACCGTTTTCTTACTCGGTGGACCTTCGTGACTTATATGTAACATTTCCTTGTCTTCTATGTAGTTTTAGTCGTTTCTTTTTTAGGCATAAGCCTTTCTAGTGAATTTTAATTTATTGTCTCGAAGGTGTGCACATTATTCTTTATCGGAGTTCTTTTTTTCGGGACAGGGTTTGCAAGAAGCAGATGAAGATTTGGCCAGTTATTTGCCTGTTGAAATGTTGTCAGCATCGGCTGATGATGATGATGATCAGGTAAGATACTTCTTTCTAAAACAAGTAAAAGTAATGAACAGGAGGTACGTGGGTGCTGTTTATGTAGATTCTTGGGATTATTGATAAAAGTTTTCTTTGATAGCCCATGTTCATCGAGTGGCATCATAGTAATGTAGTTTTGGGGAATGCAGGAACCTCTTGCCAATCTGGCTAATCCATCTGATTCAGAATTTGATCTACCTTCTAGCTTTGATTAGTTAGAAGGACAACAGGTAGGTATGATATTCATCAGACATGTGCTTGAACACCTGACTTGTGAGACAGCTTCATCAGACGGAACACACCTTTGTGGAATGAGGCAAGATCGTGTAGTTGTGACAATAGAAGATAAATAAATACACAAGTTATGGTGCTAGAGATGTGTTTGAAACGTTTCTTGTTTATATATCTGTTCTTGTGTATCAGTTTGTTGCTTACACTAAATAGATTCAGTACATACATGACACTCTAACGTATGTCTCCAATATGCATGATTCCCAAACAAAACCTTCTTCTTCTATGTCCAGTCATATGTAATAAACCAGTCTTATCAACACTACGCTAGTAAAAGAGTGTAGACGTGATGGGGGTAATAATCTGCAACTCTTTACAAAATTTATAAGAAACAAAATGTTGAATTCTATCTTAAATCTGATTCTGGTCAAGGAACTCTTCGTAAGCAGACGATCCACTGGAAGAGTCAGATTCGTATTGGTCTTCTTCCTTGGGTGGAGAGAGCGTAGGCGAGAGTTGGGTCTTCTTAGAACCTGCAACACAACACAACGGATAGAGTTCTTTCTCTTATCTTGGTTTTGCAACTAATAACTTGACAACAACGAATGATTTTACAATAATACTAAACCTTTTGTAGTGTTTTGATTTTGGAACTTCTTGGAGTGACGCCTGATGAGTTTCTTAGCCTTAGTAATCGTCAATTGTCTTGCGAAAGGAGAGAAGTCTGATTCGTTGTCACTCCATTCCCCAGGGAAGTTGTCTTCTGCTTCCCCTCTCATTGTCCGAAGCACGAATTTCTTGGCCTTTCGCCTTTGTGTATTGAAAATACCTCTAATCGATGTGACAAATCCATCACCTGCATTGTCACCAGGACGTTTCACCCATGCCCCTGACTCCTGATCTGTTCTCCCTGACTCGTCTTTGTCTCTCAAACCAATATCATCTTTTGGAACATGGGCTTTGTCTTTGAATTTCTTCATCTACAAATACCACCAAATGAAACATGAGTTTTCTTTAATCAGGGAGACGTAAAACATATGCATCGATTGCTGGTGTAAATGGTCTTACTTGCATTCCGGTTACCGACTTGAGGACTCCCCATATTATGTGCTTCTTTACTCGAGAGAAGAGTCTCCTCCATGTTCCGCTGAATTCAACACGATGAAATGTGTCCATACAAAGCTTCATATCGTTCACAACAAATCTTGAGCCCTCGTAAGTGATCAACAATTCCACCTAGCTCAGAACCATATTACGACAGTTAAGTTTATTATGCTTGGAAAACTTCTTGAACTTTTGCTTAGATGAGGTAATCAACTGACATACCTGACTAATCTTGATGGTTTGGAATTGCATTATCTTTTGAGGCCTAGATTTCTTGTCTTCTAATGACTTTTCCCCCTTTTTTTCTTCATGAACTGAACGGCCACCAGCCTTGGAAGTTTTTGAATCCTTCAGCTTGCCTTTTGAGGATTCACCTTGATGCTCCATAGAAGATAGAACAAGCTCAGTAGCTACAGACTCTGCCACAGTCTCCTCCCATGATCTGTCAAAAGAGGATGTTCTTCTCAGTTCTCGCCCTGATCCACGGATCGTGCTTGACTTCAGGCTTTGATTCTTTGACCCCTGAAATCATTTTAGGAAAATAGGTATGAAGACTTCTATAGATGATATGAATGTAAGAATAAAAGAGTTAGGTAGCAGCTGCTAAAAAATTTCACCTGGCCTAGATCAGATGCAGCGAGCAATGCTGCCGCTTCTTGAGCGAATGAACCTTTCCTGCGCCTTGATCCTGAGGTTGTTGACACTTTCCAAACTTCCTGGGATACAAAATACAAGCACGTGTCATAACTCCTTAGCAGCAAGCTAAATCCCATCAGCTAGAGAAGTAAAATGGATAAACAACAAACCTCCCTTCTCTGTGAATGTTGCTCCTCTCCTGGAAAGATATACTCCCACATCATTGTATACATTGTTTCTGTCAAATGGATTTTTAGAGGATATATTTCAACCTGTCAAGCGAACACAAAAAAACTCCATTTTAGTAAATAGAGTATAAACTTCAGTCTTATATTATTAGTGTCATTAGAACATGTATGGTAAAGAACGACTTGCCTGGAAAAGTTCATACGGAGCCTGTCCATCTTTTGGGGCTCCTTGTCTTGCATCTACCTGTAACATAACTTTCCTGCATTCAATAAATATAACACTTTAGAATTTCCAGACCTGATGCTGTAAACCAGTTTGGTTTCCACAGTGAGTTTCTACGACTAACAAAAATGAAAAAGAGTAGTGCGGAAAGAGCATCTACCGATTACAAGCACACAACCATTCACGAATTATCTACAAGTCTTCAAAGATGTGTAAAATGAAAACTGCATAACTAGTTCTAGCTGAATATGGAAAACGAGAGCCAAGATTGAAAAATACTCTATGAAGGGATGAATGTAGGAGATAAATTTGATCAAAATTACTTGTGCTAGTTTTAAAAGAAAGGAACTCACTTGCCCCATTCCGGAGGAGGATTCCAAGCTGATAGAACAGTATCACATTTGGCATTAGGCAGACAGTTCCGCAGGACAACATATCTCGTTGTGAATTGGGCAATCCCAATATCTCTGTAGTCCCGGTTAAAATCATATATCTGCAAGCAGTGTGAAACATTTTAGGGATTTTCTTGCCAAAAATTTAGAAAACAGAGTTGGTCTAAATTGAACACCCAAGGCTAGCAAGTAACAGCAGTAAACTGAAGAAAAGTTATGTTCAATGATTAGTTGTTACTAAAGATCCAGAGAAATAACGAATACACAAAACGCTCGACCAGCCATCCGCCAAGGTATATTAATCTATTATATTCGATCGCTTACCATATTGTCTATTTCAACCTCAGCGAATGTTTTTCCATCTAAAACCATAGACCAGATGACTTTGTTGATTTGTAAGGATATGCGCATGGCAGAGGATGGTCTTTTGTTCTTATCTTTTTCCAACAGCCTTAGCTCCGCAGCATTCTTCACAGAAGTCCGCAGTGCTGTATATGCTGTCTTCCTAGACTGTTGCACACTGAGATACGCTTTCCTCAGTCGTTCCACCTACATATGAGACACTTAGTTCACCATATATCATCTGCTGTAGAATTGTTTTTGTTTACTTCTTATAGAACTCTTTTCTCACCAATACTGGCCTCCCACCGCTGATCATCCAGAAATCGCTTTCCTTTTCGAGATTTATGTTTCCTGAGTTACTTTCGTTCTGCGTCAATTTTCTGATGTCATCAAGAAGCATCATCCTATCCCTTTCTTTCGCTTCAAGTTCAATTTTCGCAAGTTCCACTTCCTCAATGCCATCAGGAACTACCTCATCAATTTCCTCTTCAACTTCATCATCTTCTTCACCAGAAAGTTTTAAACTGTCGTTATGAGCCCTGAATTTCATATGCATTTGTAATACGATATAGTCAGGTGCTACATTTTAACAATAATTTTTTTTTATATAAAGCATAAAATTCAGGAAGTGACAATAACTTGCACACAGCTACACTTACTTTGGTAACCTTGCAAACAAAAGATTGGACAAAACATCTGTCATCACTTGAAACTGACGTGATGTCATCGATGCTGTAATATTCCGAGAATTGAAAGTAAGCTCTTTCAGTGGCTTCACCTGCAGCATATAATAATATAAGTCTTGCATTCAAACAATGTTACAAAAGAGTGATACACAGATAACTCCGAGTGCAAGAGAAGTGCATAGTGTGAAATATATGTGAGAGTAACATTACACATTAGTGTATGAACAATTGTAGAAATGCTCTTCAGTAGTACTTTTGTGTATAATGAGAACAAAAGAATAACTTTTTGGTCGACTACAGAGGCTCTGTTGAACTTAATGCCTTTATGCTGATGCATATAAATCATCCCAAAAGAAGAAAAGACTACAAATATCGTGCTTTCACTAAAAAAAGGTTTTACCTTCAGGTCGGGAGTCACACCTTTGTGCCTGGTATATTGAAAGTACATGTCACACGGCATAAAAACCCTTTCAAGCAGTGCGCCAGTACGCTTTGCCTTCGGGGAGCTTCTTCTAATCTTTGGGAGCCATTGCACCCCAGCTCCTGGATCGACATCTGTTGGTGCCACATGAGCTTGTACATGCTCCAACATCATGGACACTTCCATGCGTGTCCATGTCATGTCAGTGCCATTTTCAGGATTATGATCATTTTCATTTTGAGCTGCCTTCTCAATCATGTCATACGCAACATGAACAACTGAATGAAATGATCGTGCTAAAACACGGCCACTAGCAGCAGCGAGCAAAAATCTACCCTGGTAGATGAAGAGAGAATGTAAATAGTGATGACAATTAAAAAACACTGCAAGGTATCTGAAAACATTTACGGATACAAAATTCAACTCTAAAGCTTGGATCAATAAACTCATATCATAGATTTGGTATACCTGGCCAACTGTAAGTATTCTACTTACTTTATCAGAATCACTTGAAGAGTTAGTATTTACAGTTTTATCTAGTTTCAAGATATGGAAGAAACTGTCCAGGAATTGAAAGAATCGTACAGGACAACATTCAGAGTAACATAATGTAACTACAAGGTGATAATGCTTTACTAAATAACGCCAATAAAGACAAATTTTCAAGTTATCATGCATTCTTCTAAACTTGAATGGCATACAGAAGTAATGTAGTAAAGACTCAAGTTTGATCTATGCTTACATTTATGTCTTCTGAATGGAGATTGAATTGTGGCTCAACAACGTTCACCATAAAATGCCGGGTTCCTTCTTCCTCTGGATCATTTGAATCGCCAGTCTTTGTGGCTCCTGCATCGAGATAGATAAATATGGTGAATCATACATGTATGTAAGGAAAATAAGATGGAACATATGATGCAAATAAGAAACGAATTAAGATTTAACTACCAAAGGTTTAAGATATAGACTTACCAAGAGGGAAAGATGCAAAGTTCTCTGTTTTAATTGGTTCTGATGAAGGTGAAAGAACTTCCGCAGGCTCCTTAGATTGGGAAGCGAGATTTCCACTGCCTGTGGAAGGCTGTTTAGTTGGTTCATCTTGAGAAACTTCTGATTCAGAATGCTTCTGGTTGCCCTCAAGTAACTTTCTCTGAGCATACTGACGTGATGGAGAAGGCTTGGGTGGTTGAAATGCCTTGGACATCCCACCAGCAAAAGACAAAACAGCATCTCTGTTTTCTATGTTCCATAATAGTTTGAGTCCGTAAACAAAAATACGCTGACAATTGTCCGCTATTACGACATTGTATCCATCATCATCGCTCGGATCGGAATGTGAATTCTCCTCAGGTTCACTCTGTTTCTCCTTTGTAGATCTTGCATCTACTTTTTCACGATATATTTTTCCTTCTTCTTTCCATACCATCAGTCTTTCAGGGTCAGCCTTAGGGGCCTGCCTCCTGATTGTGAAATAATCAGAAGAAAACAAAAATCCATCGTCAGGATGCTTCTCAGTGCCATCACTGGTAGAAGTCCCATTATCAGAAGTAACTCTATCAGTTGATCCAGATAGTGAACTTGTTCGACTCATCTGAGCTGGCTTTGAGCAATGCTGATCCCTTCTCAAAAAGGCTTTAGGCAAATGGAGGTCTATTCCCTGGTACACTGGATCAAGAGTCTCACGCTTGCATTCAAAAGTAAAGTCCTGGTTGCCACGGCTGAAGCAGATTTCATACTTTAGCTTGGTCATATCAAATGTCAAGCCTTTGGCAGGATTATTAGAATCCAGTGTCATATGCTTGATACAAATAGGTGTAACATCTAAACGGAGATTATATTCCGTCATCACTCTGTCTAGGGACAAATTTCCTGATCTTGGGATTCTTGGAACTCCAAAGCGAGGCCACCGGGAAAACGTGCGTAGTTTGTAAGGAGGAAGGTAATTCATGTTCCAGAATCTGATCAACCATGCCAAATCATGAGCACCAATGTTTATTGTGGGTGGAGAAAAAGAAGATTTCTCAGGCTTACACTCGGATCCAACTTTTTTTGTTTGATCAACTGCAGATACTGATGGGTTCTCAGGTCTTAAAGTGAAATCCCAGCGTAGTGAGAGAGAAGTAGACCTGAACGGATCATAGATTTTATCACGAGCCTTTCCTTCAATAGGTAAAGCAAACAGATAATGATTTAGTGGACTTCCAGACTCGCATTCCCAATCCATCCGGACTTCCAGACTGAAGCGTGGAACCTCAAGGAAAGGGTAGCTTGATGGACAAACTGGAGAGTTCGGATAATGCCTAGCCAAACCTTCAAAACTGCTAAAGAAAATCTTTATGTCCTCAGCAGAGAAGTGCACACGACCATCATATTGCTGAATTTCCACAGAGCCAGAGGTCATGTGGAGCTTGTCAAGCTTCTCATAGGGATCTGGACTACCAAGAACAATCCACTTTGTCTCAGAAAAGGACAAGGTTACATTTCCATGGACGTAATTTCTCATTTCATCCCACCATGGTAAACTTTTCTCCTTTTTAGGAGGCTGAAGAAGACCAGGACCCTTGAGACTGAGATTAGCTCTACGAAGAGCCACAGTGAAGGCATAGCTGATATCAGCAAGTACTGGTTCATATCCAATTCCAAAAGAGATCTCTCCTTTCTGGAATTTTATCGGCAGGTCAAGATATGTTTTCATTGCGGGTGTTGTTCCACTCGCTGAACGGAGCATCTGCACCTTTCTCCATCTTCCTATGTATACGTCATGGATTATTTGTGGCTGAAAAGCTGTTGCCTACGTCAAAATAAGAGAAGGGTTTATAGGAATAAGACTAAAGAACCTTAAAGGGAAGAAAAGACTACAAAAAGAAAAGCAGACAGAAGAAAACAAAAGATGCAGGCGGGAACAAATTTTTCATCATTTGAAACGACAATTCATGCATGTATAATGTTCCAGTGAATTAATCTGTAGAAAACATCAAGCTTCCTCCAGAAACTCTTTATCACAGAGAAAAAAAGAGGATAGCTTTGAAACAAAGGGGAAATAATATGATATTTGCTATAGAGAGAAGGGCAGTCTTACCTGCTGAGCCAACACAAGACACCCTTCGCATTTACCGAAAGCTGTTGAGAGAAGAGGAAATGTGTAATTTCGTATTTGAACAGCGAGAGTTCCAGTGTTTAACCGAAGATTGCTTCCATAAAGCCGCGAAAAAGGTATGTCTTTTTCTTCAGCTACAGGATCAAGCTTCTTAACAATTTCTATCATCCCAGCTTCACCTCCACCAATAGCTGTCAAACTTAGATCCAAATCAGTAACAGAGACAGAAAGTAGAGATGTCCTAGAAGTGCTCATCTTAAAACCAGCCTGAAAACCTTCTTTACAGGCACCTGAACCATCTGAAAGTCTTAAACTTTGACAAGACTTGTAATATGAACTGAACGACTGTTTATATAATTTTTCATTCATCATCTGGATAATGGCAGGATCTTGTGGGTCAATTTCTTCTCCCTCGAAAGAAATTTTCTTCTCACCGTCTGACTCATCTCCCCCAGTTTTAGGAACCTGGTTTCCACTGGACATTAATTCATCAAGGAATTTCGACCTTATGGCTAACTCATAAGCTTCTTTCCTCATAAGATGGTAATGTTCATCAAGCCAACCCTGGAGGGGTTCTTCCTCAATATCAAATATTAACTTGCGAATGCCGAATCTTATACGCCCAACTTTTTTCGACCCAGGTTTTTTAGGTGTTGAGCTTTCCTTTTTTATTGGAAAAATGAGTTTGGTTTTGGCGTTGGTTACAAGCTTCAAAGCCCTCAGCATTTCTTCAACAGCATCATCAATAGCACGGAGCTGTAGCCTGAAGGGCATGCATATATGTATATCAACTCCTTGAACTATCCAATCCCATGGAGTCCCACCTGTTGCTGGGGTCACACTGGATGAAGTGGAAGGCATGCTGGGTATTCGTGATATCTGTACCCGGCTACTTTTGACTATTCTACATCCACAAAAACCAAGCATAAATCCTTCCAGAAGTACTCCAATACCCACATTCTCTGAGAAAATTGACTGAATCTGCACCTCAGCCTCCACCCCATCCCCAGCCTCCGCAGTTATGCTTAACATCTCTACGTCAACAGCAAATATAGATTCCTTCTTCTTTTTCTTATCAAGTGAATTCGGGGTAGTAGTTGGTTCTTCCTTCTGTTTATCACCGGTTACAGTGGAAGCCTCTTCAGGGTTTCTGTTACCATGTTGCTTAAGTTTCTGAGTTAAGACTAGGGACTTCAAACGCAGACCAAGCTCGACCATTGATATGTGCACATCAGGCTCCCATCTGACGGCAATATTAGAGGCACTGAAGAGCGAACAGATTGAAACTTCCTTACCACCGCCTATTCGACGTACAAACTTAGCGTTTTGGATGTCACAAAGTGTCACTCTGGAAACTTGGTGAGGTTCCTCCAAAAATTCCTGGTAGATCGCCTTTGCTGTTTCAAGTTCTACCTGTGTAGACTGAATCTCCTTGTTTAGAGTAAATCCGAATTTGAGTATTTCAAACGAAATTATGTACTTCAACTTCTCATGTTCTTCGGACAAAGTAGAGAAAACGCTGGCAGTTCGAGGTGAGCCGTCAGCTGAGACACTAATTATAATTCTTCCCCCCTGTGATCCATAATTGACACGTTTAGGATCATCAATGACTGTATTTTCCAGGCTTGAATCTCCAGCGAAATTAAGAGAGAAACGTTCAACATTCAGTTTCAACAGTTGAGTCCCTCTGCCCGATGGCGGCTTCGATCTATGTGCCCCTTTTTCCTGTTTGTTCTTACTACTAGAACCAGTTAAACTTTTAATATAAGCCTGACTTGATATTGCATTTACTGTAAGCGCTTCAACACTCCTGAAAGAAAATAAAAGACCTATTTCTGATACGTCAACCACCAGAGTTTGTTTACCCTTAGAACCATCGCCCTCAGGTAACACTTCTTTCTTGCCCCATTCCGATCTGACCTTTCTTATATTGATTAATGAACCTGGATCTGACTCTAAACCAAAAAGGCTTTCTTTCAAACATCCCTTATGTTCATCTACCATGCATAAAGTCAGTTCATTTAGCTCCATCTGTACAACTGTACCCCTATTTGACATATTATTTGCAGTGGCCTGAAATGAATCTAAGCCGCACTGCAAAAAAAAAAAGAAGAATTAAAGTCAGAGTTGAGGTTGATTAGTAAATATTCTTGCTACGCCTTAATGATGCTAATTAAAGATCGTGCAAAACATGCATGAACCATAATATTTCAAACTGAAACAAAGAAATATTGAAAAACTTTCCTGAATTTAGAACCAACAAGACAGCAGCAAACACACGCCTTCTACTTACTTGGTATATAGGAGAACCGCCAGGATTGTATAGCACAACCGTCACATCAGGGGCTGAGGTGGCACATTTCCATACCACAGCCTTAAAACCAGTGGTTTCTGATTTTGCAATGGTAGGTCTTTCCTCTTTGAGAACCATCTTTTTCTTTCTAGAGAAGTGCAAACGCAACAGCGGCTCAAATCTCGTCATTATAATGTTGCTCATTATACCTCCCAGCTTAATCTCAACCTCGGCTCTAACAGGTAAGGATTCCTGAGAGGAACATCAAGATCAGGTAATACATCAAATCATGAACGCCCTTCTGTTAATTGCAGCACATGTGAAAAATATATAAAACCAAAAGGAGCATTGTATAAGCTGTTTTTCTAACCATTTCCGATTGTAAAAGCAACCAATGCACATGGACAACAACAAAAAATGCATTACCAAAGACTTCTGTCTTAATTCAGAGGACTCACCTGTATCGGACAATACACCTTGGTGAAAACTCCAAATTTTGTCATCTCCAAGACAGAAACTTCAGATTCTCTAAAAAGCTGAAATGAAAGGGAAATTTAAAGGCAGCAACAGAGGATGGTACATCAAAACGAAAATTTCACTGGATTATTACTAAGACAACTGATTTTTAACATACATGCATCTCCTGGAGTTCCATGGCAAAATCAAGACATGTGTCTTCCTTGCCATCTTCACCAGATTGAGATTTGGCACTTCTCAATTGAAAGCCTTTTATGCTGTTGGCGATAGAAAAATCATGTTCTTGATGCACAAATCTGATTTCAAGCTTCGTTAAATCAAATAAAACCTACCACATAAAGTCAAAGGCACGAGTAAGACTTCAGATAAAAATTGACTATACACCATATGCACACACTCCTTTCATTGTAGAAGCAAATATTAATCTTACATGGTTTCTAACTGTAGCTTAACGAAATGTAAGATTTGTTTTTAGCAACTATGAGTTGGATAAGTGATGCTGATGCAACATGCATATGTGTGCATATATAATCAATAAAAGACACTTGCAGTTATCTCATGCTAAAAAAAATCACTCACCTTCTCAGGGAATTTTGAAGCATGCTTTGCAACCAAAACATTCATTGGTTGCTTTGGAGGCTTCTCTGAAGTGGTGTTACCTGAACTTGAATCAATCACTTCACCTTTGGAAGCAGCACTTGTCGAGGATTTGTTTTTCAACAGCAGCTTCTCGTTAAGGTTTAAAACAGCATTAGCTAGGTCTACTTCGACGTTCTTTATACTTGGACTTGATTTTCTGCTCCAGGAAGACCAAAATATGGCAGCCATGAGGATTAAAATGTACATGTGAATGGGGTAAGAAATCATATGAGTATGTCAAGCAAAAGGTACCTATTAGGACCAAATTCGCAGGACAAGGAGATCTTTTCGCAATGAAAAGAAGAAGAAGAAGACCCCTCTGCGGTTTTGGAAGGTGTCTGCCTAGCGAGGCAAATGTCACTGTCCATCTCAGGTGAATGAGTGGAAGTAACATGTGGTTCACCAATCTGTACAAATATCGGCAATAGATACAACTTCATGAAAAAATTCCCTGACCCTCTGTCCTTAGATAAATCGAGCTCCAACTCCTTGATTTCTGCTGTAGCTTTAGGTGTCTGCAGTTGCAAGAGAAAATAAGAACAACCAGTAGACATGATGGTTAGTATAGTTCTACAAAGCCTAATTTTGTTCTACCTAGTCAAAACAGTGTTTGAGTTAAACAAGTATATCTTCTATAAAGAATAAGTTAACAGAAGCACAGAAAGCTAACAGTCATTTGAGCATAAAGCGCCTCATCATGGGAAATATATCTAGGCTTGTGGTCAATATTTTACTACTCTATATCTAAATAGCCAGTGAGATAATATTTCATCAAAATTAATGAAGATCATTGCAAGTGAATCATTCATTATAATTTAGTTTATGGTACTAACAATAGAAGCTAGTAGCATCACTACCATTCATGCTGCTTTCATCAAAACTAGCTCAACAAGACAGAATGAAAGGGAATTTATCATGAAGCTAAACCAAATAAAAAGAGCTTTCATGGATATCAGAGCAGGCTACAATTACCTGCACTACCATATTTGTCATGGAAACTGAAAAGAATCTGCCAATATTAGCAAATAGCATCAACTTTCCCTTGCCACCAGAGCTCGATTTCCGAGTTTTTGGTTTGCGCGGACCTTTACTTGAGTGGGAGGGTCTAGTAACTATTTTCAGGTCACATATAGAGAATATAACTTTAGGGTCCTGGATAAAAGCCGTAGCACAAAGTTCAACCAGGGATTGACTTAGATTGGCTTTAAATTCTCCAATGACTATAGATTCAATAGAACCCTGCAAATAATATAAACAACAAACATAGACCCGAGTAGTTAAAACCAGAGATACAGAAATCACAAAGATAAATTATTCGACATACAAACCTTCTTGAATTGCAATGCAACATCCTTCAAGCAGTTCCATCCATCAAACTGAAAACTGAGAGTTATTCCAGCACTATGCCGGAGAATCCAAGGGAGAGACCTAATTAGAGTTGAAAATCCAAAGATCAAACTCAATTCTGATTGAGAAATCAAACGAATTTTAGATTCAATAAGGATTATTGAACATCTATCTATGCTACACTTAAATTCTTGACGTTCAACATCTACCTAATTCTTCTATGCTCAACAATTCTATATGTTCCAAAACTTGTCTAAATCAACAACAATTATCTAAATTCCTCCAGCAATTTGAAACGCAATCCATTCCCGAAACAATTTTTGAGTAGAATGGATTTCAAATCAGAAACTGGCAAAACGGTGAAAACAACGAAACACGATTTCAACGCCGATGAAGAGGCAAAAAAATGGAGACATACTTGAAGAAAACCCAAAGGAGTGCGACGAACAGAGCGATCGTGAAGATAAACATGACGAGGAAAGCTGCCATTTCCGGAGGATATTACAATACACATAGACCTAGGAAACTCGGCGGTGGTTTTATTCCGATCAGCGGTCGAGACGAAGCAGACGCACTGGGGTCATAGCTCGGAAGCCAAAAATAAAATGTGAAAAATTGGAGAGAGAGAAAGTGTAGAAGGTTACGACTGAGTCATTTGCTGTTAGAGAGAAGATGGAAGATCCGAGGAAGAGGAGAGAGCGTGGGAGCGGGAACGAAGAAGAAGACGACGACTTTTCCGTTTTCTGAGGTTAGAAGAAGAAATAATGATCCTCTGTGGTAGAGTGCACCGTTATGCCAGGGACGTGCGTGCATGAGACAGAGCGAGCCCATTCGTGTGGAAGATTTAGTCAACGCTTCCTTTTCAATGTTGCTAAATGCTCCCTTTTTTTTTAGAATTAAGCAAGGTTTTTATTATTTTTTAATCTATTAAAATTCAATTACGATATAAAGCTACTTGTAGTTAACTCGTTATTAATTATTATATCATACAATACCAATTTAAACAGCATATCAATTCAATTAGCACGATTGACCTTTGAGTGGTATCTTGAGTATATCAGTTTTTAGTTCTAAGTGATTTATGATATTAGTACTAAAGACAAATTCATCCGAAATTAAAGGAATAAAGAAATTATAAGTTGTAAAGTCACTTCTTTGACAAAAAAAAAAAAATAATAAAAAAAGTTGTAAAGTCACTTGTGGGATAAGCATTCTCGAGCCGAAGGAGAAATAGTAAAACGGTTTTGCTTCGTTTTCATAGGTAAAATATTTAATTTGCAATATATATGGGATTAGATATGGACTATTAAAGAATTACTCTTTGCAGTACACTTTACAAGAGAGTGAGAAATAGTCCCAATGAAGGGGTTGGGGAATCATTCTTTTGTTCATAAGAATGAATGATTCTTGAAAAATGAAATCGTCATATCACTCATGCCTTACTTTAATTCATTTCATATGTCATGTTTTAGAAATGTATTTGTTAATGCACCAAACAAAATTTCTTCGACTTTAAGCCCATAAACATTTTGGGCCAGCCTTCGTTCAATGCCACGAAGATTTTTTCTTCAACAAAATTTATACAGTAAATGCTTAGTGATTAATTATAATTAGCAATTTAAAATTAAAAATCAATATCATAAAAGCTTAACGCAATATCATATTTTATTAATTGAATGATAGTGCTAATGAATGTAATTTAAGCACTGGATTTCTGCGGGAAAAATAACTCAACAATGATTGAATCAAGTTAAAACTGAAGTAATGCTAATAAGAATTTAGAACAAATTAAAAAGTTCCGGATTGAAGCCATACATTTCTCTAGATCCGGACCAGCTTTTAATATTTTTATCTATATTAACTGCCATTGGATCATGTGACTTTTTGAAGTTAAAAGCCTTTAATTGAAAGTTTGATCATTGTTTGGCACTAACCATTACCTAATCTAGTAGTGAATTTATAAAATTTAAAAACTGTAACAAAAAATTCATTGATTCTCTTTTTCTATTTATATGTTTATCTAATTTGATGGAAAATTTCATGTTTTGTCTTCAATATTTATGCCAATTGGGCGGAGGAAAGACTCACTCCCAGTAGACGGATCTTACGCCCTAATCTCTCTGATTATTCCAACATATAAAATTTTATATTGACAAACAAATTCCACCATTTGAAAGAACGTACAATTCTTATCTGAACAAGATTCATCAGTATCATAATAAATATGAAACTAATAGATGAATGCAAGAACATTTCGCAATGGCATGTGCAACCAAGTCTACGAGCGTGCTCTAATCAAAATTGACATTTAACTACCATCATTATCTCTTGATTAGCTAGCGTTACTTTCTTGTATATATGACTCTTATAATAATCATTAACTTCGATACATTAATCTGAACGCTTAGACTAATAAGAGTAGTAATATATCAATAAACTTAAAAGGAGTTCCATTTTCAACTGATGCAAAAACTTTAACTAGCGTGGTAGTCGATATCTAGGTTGAATTTTACCAAAGAAATAATATCTTTTGTGTACAATATTTTTAAAGTTGAATGGCAGCAGAGTACAAGAAAAATGTTAGAAAATTCTACGTTAATTAGAATCTAGTAATCAAAAACACACATAAGTTTCAAGTATAAAGCTATATATTCTTGAATTTAGTTTCATGATGAGTGGAAAGATGAATAACCATTAACCAACTAATGTCGAATTGTAATTATCCCAACATAAAAGCATCTTGCGTAATCAGAATTCGATATTTACCTATTTGGGCAAGAATAGTTTTTTATGTTACACCTCTTTTCATTTTTTGTTATTATAAAGAAGTTAAGTTCATATCAAAGTAGGAAAAAACAATGCCAAAGTCTCTAGTCTTATGTAAATATTGAAGACCACGCCTTTAAATCTTAAAAAATCCTCAAGAAGTTGTGGACAATTTGTACCAAAAGACAGTATTGATTGATGGATTAAACATATAATAACAATTAATTATCATGTTATTTTATTTTTCAACCAAATATTTATTATTTTATTAGTAAGGTATGAAGACTTTCCTTTACATAAAAAAAGATAATTAGGAGTTAGATGTGCGTGGCTGATTGTTAGGTGAGAGAGCATTAACTGCTTACTTAGACTAATAAATTCCTCTACTTGTTTCATTCTGATTAGTCTATATGTATACTCATGCTAAATCTATCTATAACATATACACGTCATCGATGTGTAAAGCATTTTTATGTTCAAAGGTAGATTCCAAATCTTGGTCGGTCTAAATTTAAGATATGTTAAGGTTATCTAGAGCACTGCTTTTTGAAAACTTCGACTGCTTTCTTTTATAAAAAAGATTGCCAAACAACACGAAAACTTTGACATACTTAGAAATTTCTTGGACCGACGTGTTGAAACAAAAATGGTTTTGGCCCCATCGACCATCATCATTATTAAATTGCCATCTCTTGATACTTGATAGCTTTTGAAAACGTCCACTTTCCGGTTATGGTCATTTTTCTGAAGTTTCTAATATGATTAATCATTTTATGGCAATGTGTTCATTTATTAACAAGAAAATAAAAACATCATTAACAATAGAAGCAGTCAAGCAGGACTTTGGACGCAAGAAAATGACTGATGGAACATAAAACTTGGGACCTAGGATTGCTACTGAAAAAACGATAAAACATATATCTTCTTAGGTCACGTAAACTTGGTAAGAGCTAGAGAAATTCAAAGACATAAAAAAAATATACAAAAATAAAAAAAATCAAAGACATAAATAATTGTTTTGTACAAGCTTTGATATGAAAAGTTCAAAGACTGCTATGAATTTTTATGAAGATAAAAAGAAGACTAGTATGAAGACTTCTTCATGCATGTATCTCCCTAGAAATAATGGTATAGGAAATGACCTATCTCTTACAACAAATTCCCCAACAAACCTTCTGATTTTTAATATATTTTTAAAGTCTTCAAATTTTTAAATTTAATTTGTATTAGTTTAAGCTTTGTCAACCTCAAAATGATATTAAAATAAAATTTGTATTGGTTGCCCAGTCCAAGGAAATGTTGGTACAAAGAATCAAATATTTAAGAGATTTTTAGAAGATTATCTTTTAAAATTCTGAAAGTTTTCGTCAAAAAAATGTTGCTAACTCATCTCTTAAGTAACAGCGGAAATCATTCATCCCCTCGAAAATAAATATTATTTTTTGTTGAAAAACTATACTAAAATTGCTAAATAAGTAAACATATAGTTGGTGTTGGAATTTTGTTGGGAACTTGATGAGTAAATCACATCGCTAATTGAATGCTAACCGACACATAATAATCAATCATAATGTTAGCTTTAGCATTGACGACAAAATACTTCCCTGTAATATTATAGCTCGAGTTATAATGCCGCAAGTGCATGGGTAAATACACTTATTTCATAATCAGGATCATATCCACCATGATAGATCGCAATACTAGACTTCCAAGATCCAATATTTAATCTATACATAGCTAGATAGTTAAGAGTTTTAAAAAAAAAAATCTAAGAAAACGATAAAATACGAGTAACAAGTGAAATGAAGCAATGAAGCGAATAGAAAAACAATTAAAAAAGAAAACAACTAAACTTATGAGATTAAAAAACAATGAAGGACGCATTGGATCAAAGGTTATGCATAGATAAAAAATAACTAAATATCAAACAATTACGGATTAGGTTGAACTGAACACTGGCTTAGAAATTAGAAGATGGTTCTCTTAATTATGATTAATCCACCCGCATGAAGCTAATAAACTATGCTAATCACTTCTAATTGCTAAACTCTCATCTAAAAATAAATAATTACAAGGCAATGCAGAGATGTCCAATATTACCTTACTAATTTTCTTAGCCTCTTAACATTAATTTTCCATGGCTCAAACCTTTTAATAAACAAGTGCAACAAAATGTCAAAATTTCAAACTTGAAAGACTAAGTCTAATATATTAATAATCTCAACCTAAATGAAGAATCTTTTTAAAAGCAACATAAAATCATTATCCATATGATTCAACTAAGTAACTATTCACTTAGCATGATTAGGAAAAGACCAATACGTAATAAATAATAAAAGACATGCATAATTAAAGATGAGACTAGAATTTCTTCTCTAGTTGTCTAGTAAAAGTAGAGATCCTCATCTCAATATTAGAAACAATAGTCCAAAAGTAGTATTCATGATTATCTATAACTTTTTTTTGGTAGCGTTGACTTGATATTCTTTTCAAATACATGTATCGTTAAGTTCTTATAATTCGGTTCTTGGAAATTGAAATGCTTAAAGACGCCATGAATATAAATAAGGTAGGACACAAAGGAGAATCCATATTATAATGACAAAAGAATATCTATGTCGATACAAAAACAAATTGATCAAAGAAATAATCAATAAAAAAGTAGCACCATTAATACTATATAATTAAAGGTAGGTTGTGAAATGATTATGAAGATACATAAACCATGTTGGTTAAGGGTCGCATAAGAGGCATGTGATTGTATTATTAAGGGTCGCATCTTAACTACCACCCCAATAAACACGGCTTCCATTTCAGGACATGTGCGCTCTTTACTTTCTTCTTTTTTTGGCCATGTTACTGTTATATTCATAAGCTTCAAAAGATTACATGTTTTATTTTGCTCATATATAATAAAAGCAAAATATTGCAACACCTGAAAACATTTATTAAATTAAGTCTCTATAACTATATAAGTTATTTTATTTTAGTTTGACTTTCAAAATGATAAAATAAAAAATGTTAGACCGCTTTAACATAGGAAATAGGAAACATTTGTTTTCCAACAACTTTTTCTCTAAAACATTAAGAAAAAGTAGTTTATTTCATATCTTATTTTTTTAGACCATCGTTTTGGATTTACTGTACGGTGGTCATGTGGTTAAGGAGGATCAATGATAGTAGTAATTCGTAGAATAGTTAATGAGTTGTTGTCCTTTGTAATCATGCATATTCGGTATAATTATAATTAATTAGTATGGTTGCCTCTTTAATTATGTACTTGGTCTAGGAAACGAATCTTCAGCCTGGGATATACTAAAATTTTGTTGTGATCTTTTCTCATATGGGCTGTTGAATTCTCTATTGCGGCATGTGCGTTTTGTTATTCGACCTTTGTTTGAATGGTTTTTTTTTTTTTTACTCTTTTTGAATGGTTTAAATGTAGCATATGTGATATGTGAATGAAATTTTTTGGATGTAGGCTTGCACGATATAGCTGTTTGGACGGATCACTTCGATAGACAAGATACAGTAACGTCTTTAATTTGGGTCTTTTTGACATTACATAGTGTGGTCACGATACCTATGACGACATAAATTTTTCAAAACAAAAAAATGACACAACCATATGAGATTTGAGGTCCGAAGACAAAGTATAAACAAGTTGTAAAAGAGACGGTCAAAAGTCAAGTAGGTTAACAACAAGATTCGAAGAAGTATTTAGGTTAGTAACAGTTGCTAAAATTTATAAATTGAAAAATAGCAAAAGAATACTAGCAAAAAATTGGTGAAAATGTAACTAACTAATTATGTTAGTTTTAAAACCAAAAAAATTAATACAATAAATAATTATACAAAACTTTCAAGATATATATATATATATATATATGTATATAATCTAATAAATAACATGTTTATATAGCGAAACATATTACATATATCTATTTGATGAATTAGATATATGAAAAGAAACATGATATAGAAAAAGATAAAGCTCTATGTAAAACTGAAATCACATAAGCAAACATACATACATAATTTATTTCATTTTTATTTTTTACATTGGACGTTTAAATTTATGTATGAAAAACATGTAACGGATAAAATAATTATTTGTTTGTAAAAGCTAAATAAAAGAAGAAAATCGTCTTCAAAAACATGATATATCACATAGATCAAAATATCCTCTTGTCATTCATTTAATTGTACTTTTTCAAATATAAAATGAAAATCGTCCAAAAAAGAAAATCGTCCACATAATAGACTTCTTCAATTAAAAAAAAATACTTTTTGTTTTCGACATTCGCGTCATCAAAAAGAAATCCCAAGAATTAAATGCAAAATCCAGCTACAGTATAAATATTTTAGGCTTATATATCGGACCCTTGAGAGGAATCATAGGAGAAGAAGCAGAGAGAGAGAGTCCAAACTTGGAATCTGGACAATAAAGAAAGAAAAACCATTTTAAAAATCTTTTTATACTAAAACTCCACAGATCTCCCATTCTGAGATGCAGAGTGATAATAACAACAATTGAGACCAAAGCAAAATCCGAAACTGTCACCGTTTTCCTTTGTCTTCTTCTCTGCCAAAATCTTTCAATCTTTATCTTCTTCCTTTTTCTTGTTTTTCTAAAACTTTCTCCATCTTGAAAACCAAAACAACCCAAGATTAATAATATACACCAATGGGTACTGGTTGGCGACGAGCCTTTTGCACCACCGCCCCTAGAAACAGCGATGCCGCGGCGCCGGATCTCGACAAGCAACGCACCGGCTATAATCTTACCCCAAGTCCTAGCCCAAGAAGCTGCGTTAAGCTAGCTTTTCTATCCGGAGGAAGTAATCCTTCAACTCCCCGATCAACTTCTAGTCCTAGCCTACGTTGTCGGACTGCAGATGCTCAAACTCCCACGGCGGAACAAACTTCGACGCCAAGATCGGCGACTAAGAGTCCAAGACTGTCTTTGGCCGCTATCTCTAACCCTTCTTCGCCTCGGTCACCGTTAAAACTCTCTCTGTTTCGCAACAGCTTCAAATTCAGAGTAAGAAACATATTAAGCAACAAAGAGATAAAAATAACTTATAAAGGCATGTTTTTGATGGTTGGTTAACTTTTTGCAGAGTACTTGTGGAATATGTTTGAACAGTGTGAAAACAGGGCAAGGAACGGCGAAGTATACGGCCGAGTGTTCACACGCATTTCATTTCCCTTGTATTGCCGACTATGTTCGTAAACAGGGCAAGCTTGTTTGTCCTGTTTGTAATTCCATCTGGAAAGACGCTTCTCTCCTTGTTCCTCATAAGAATGCAACTGAATCTCCCCTGGACGACTCTGTTTCCGTAATCCAGGAGAAGCGCGTTGTTGTCACGTCTTCTCCCAGAGCAAAACCAAGGCCAAAGCAGAGTGATTATTCGAGATTTTACGACGATGATGAGCCTTTGCTTTCGCCGAGGTTTGTCACTATACCTGAAGCTGATGAGAATTGTGGAGGGGAAGAGGAGGATGACGTGCCTCAGTTCAAGGGATTTGTGGTGGATCCGAACCCTTCTTTTGCTGTCAAAACTAATGAGATTCCGGTCAATGGTCGAGATTTTGGAAACGTTCAGGTGAGTTTGTTGCCTGAAGCGGCGGTTGTCTCTGTTGGGTGTGGTTACGAGACTCGTGCAGTGGCTTTGCGGGTGAAGGCGCCACCACCTCTAACAGCAAGAGGCGGTGTAGGGCGTAGGCTTTTAGATCCGTCGCAGCGTGCACCGGTGGACTTGGTGGTTGTAGTTGACGTAGGTGGAACAATGAACGGTGCGAAACTACAAATGGTCAAACGAGCCATGAGGCTTGTGATCTCCTCGCTTGGCTCAGCTGATCGGCTATCTATCGTTGCCGTCGTCATGACGGTTCCCAAGAGACTCCTTCCGCTGAAGAGAATGACCGAACACGGCAAACGCTCTGCTGGAGCCGTGGTAGATGGGTTGCTTTGTGGTCAAGGTTCTAACACAAGTGAGGCATTAAAAAAAGCATCAAGAGTGCTTGAAGATCGTAGGGAGAGAAACCCGGTGGCTAGCATCGTACTCCTAACGGACGGTCAGGGCCAGTTGAGTAAAGTCCACACAAATCAACGGTCAACAATAACTAACGTGGGATCAACACGTTTTGCTCACATTGAGATCCCTGTTACTGAGCATGGCTTCGGAGAAAGCGGTGGATGTAGTAACGCCCCTGCAGAGGAAGCTTTTGCAAAATGCATAGGAGGATTGCTTAGCGTAGTGGTTCAAGATCTCAGGATCCAAATCCGGGTTGGATCAGGATCTGGACCATGTGAAATCTCAGCCATTTATCTATGTAATGGACGGCCTACTTTGGTTAGTTCCGGTTCCGGGTCAGTCCGGCTTGGGGACCTCTACGCAGGAGAGGAAAGAGAGCTTCTAGTTGAGCTTAGGGTCCCGTCAACCGCCACTAGGGCCTACCAGATTTTGTCAGTTAGAGGTCTCTTTAAGGACCCATCGACACAAGAAGTTGTATATGGACGAGACCAATCTCTCCGCGTTCCTCAAGCCGTTCGATCATCTTCTTCTCCTAGAATCGAACGGCTTAGAAGCCTCTTTATAGCGACTCGGGCTGTTGCCGAGTCGCGGAGGCTAGTGGAATACGGAGAATGCACAAGCGCATACCACTTGCTAACATCAGCGCGTGCGTTGCTTGGCCAGTCGGGAACGGTGGAAGCGGCTGAGTACATAAAGGTCGTGGAGGCAGAGCTGGTGGAAGTTCAATGGAGAGGACAACAACTAATGGAGTATCAAAGTCAGCACCAGCAGCAACATAATCAACGGCGGAGAGGAAGCGAGAGAGAGACCACGACGACGATGACGTTGATGGATGAAAACGGTGAGCCGTTGACTCCAGCATCAGCGTGGAGAGCGGCTGAGAAACTGGCTAAGTTAGCTATGATGAAGAAGAGCGACTTGCACGGCTTCGAAAACGCTAGATTTTAAATGTTATTTTTTTTGTTTCGTCCAGAAATATGAATAATTTTTAATTCTGACAATACAAAGGAAAATGTGTAGTCGTCAGAGAGTGTCATAATAGCAGGCGGCAAATTACTTTTAATTTATTATTGCAAATGATAATTTAACCGAATTGAGTCCGTGGAATTTAATGTCTTCTTTGACATTTTGAGTTGTGCGATTCTATAACAATCTATCCTTTATAGTAAACTCTATTTCACAATGTGTTTTATTTATTTTTCACTAAATTTTACTTTTGTCTCTTTTTATTTCATTGTATGAAATACAAAAAGGAACTTATAAATGTATTAATTAAAATATTTTGAAGTCGATATGAAAATTTAAACATGAAACATAATTAGTATTTTTCATTATACGTAAATAACTCTTTGTTTACAAATTTATGTAGTTTGTGGATATTATTCCTATTTATTATTATTCTGTAACTTTAATTCAACAGTGCTACCAAAAAATACATTCCAACTCGAAGTGACGTTTTGAACACAGAAATGATAAGATAATAATGAAAAGTGAATTAGGATTGAGAGTTGAAGTTAGGGTGTAGAATAATTGAAGCTGGTGGATGAATGATGCCTTTGAAATAATCATGAACAAATGATTCCTATCTTTTATTGCAGTTGTTGGTTGTTAAACTGTTAATCATAACATCGATCATCATCATTGTCATGATAGATAAATCATTGGTTTTTAGATATACAGATACTGGAATGTTGGTTTTTAATTGCTTTTGACATATGAATATTAGGCCTGGTAGTTCGGATATTCGGTTCATATTTGTTGAATTCGGGTTTTTGAGATTTAGAAATTTTGGATCTATTTGGATATTTTAAAACTTCCGGTTTGTGTCGGATTCATGTCAGTTTTTTTGGATTCAGATTTGGATGTACCCAAAATATCCAAATATCAATTTTTTTGTATTTAATTATATGTAAATATACAATTGAAAAATACCCGAAAAATCTACCAAACCCGAGTAGTTTTTACTAGAATATAGCCAAAAGTAGTTAAAGTATCTGAAAATATCTTAACATCCAAATATTTGAGGCATTTAGGTTATTACAAGTAAAAATATAAATATTCTTAATATATTTAACTATATACTTATATTTCCGCTATATTCGTATATTTATTCAAGTTTGGTTCGAGTTTTTTTATAGTAAAGTTTAGGATCCGTTCACATATTTTAAAACATCGAATTCAAATTCGTATCGGGTTCTGTTTGGTTCTTAAAGTTCAAATACTATGCCTATGCCAATATGATTTTTTCTCACTGTTTTTGACGTACATACCTTTCGTTTTAGTTAATTTAATACATGGAAAATATAATTATCAAAGTAAATAATTATTTTATTAGTTTGCTATTTATAAATAATAAAATGGTCGATAAAAAATTGTGTAGTTCACGTCGGATGATGAATCGGAGTCGAGTAAATGAGCAGGTACTTGTGTACCATTGAAGTGGGATTGTAATGAGCAAAACTAATCCTACTTCCTCTCATTGATACATTCATTGTGTTATGAGTACATGGTAAATGCTAATCGAAGACGGATATTCTTTGGAGTACCTGTACACTACTTGCATATCTCCCAATATACACAAGGATTTTACGTAAAATATGTGACGGTCCAAGCCCAAATTAAGTCCAATCTTCATCATGGGTCGACAGACCTCATGGAGCTTAAAGATACCGACGACTCTCCTCCTCCTAGTTTGAAATGAAGAAACGTTTATACTCGCTCTTCATGACAGATCCACACTTTTTTTCTTCCACTTATATTCTCTACTTGTTTGAAAATAAATATATTGTATTTGTTTAATTGATAAATACAATGCGTTTGCTACGATCGAATTGTATTTAATATAATTTCAGAGAATTATTTGAATATTTTCAAACGCTTCACTTATGTAATGTACGTATTTCCGATTCCATGGGACATACGTATGTTTGAAGAAAGCTCAAAATCTATTTGAGAGGAATAAATATAATATAATTAGGGCGAGAAAATGTTTTATATAATATAGCAATCTCTCATGCATGGTTGTGTCCAATGTCCATCCAAAAAAGCACAAGCAAAAAACATGTCGAGACAAGAGCGAGGTTCTTGGACAGATGATCATGCACTCTTTAGTATCAGATTCAGTGATATTTCAACTCTTCTTTTCTGATAAAAATTAGAAAACAAAAGTAAAGCTTTCTAGGGTATAAAGTTGGCTACATACATACACCTCTTAAGTTATTCTCTATAATAACTTAGTGGGTATAAACATAAAGCTTCTTTATGCAAAAAGAAAGATATGTATGTTCCTTTTCTCCAATGATATTATTATTTAAAACTATCTTTTTTCGTAAATTGCATCTATCTGATTCTGATCGTGTACAAAAAACATGAACCCTTCTTTTGTTTTTATAAGCCTATCAACAATTTGCAGTCTTTCAACTTGTAAACTTTAGCTTCTTCTTCCTCTCTTTTTCTCCCAAACACAAAATTTCTCTCTCTTTTCTTGCAACCTAAGTTAGCTCCTCTAGGTTACTTTTGATCTTTCTCTGAAATGCGTCTCAAAAATTTCCCCTTTTTTGTTCTCTTCTTCTTCTTTTGCTTCAACAGCAATCAATCATGGGGCTTGATGAGTTCGAACCAACAACCTCAATTCTTCAAACTTATGAAGAACTCTCTCTTCGGCGACGCTTTGTCCACTTGGAATGTCTATGACGTTGGTACCAACTACTGTAACTTCACCGGCGTAAGATGTGACGGTCAAGGGCTAGTCACCGATCTTGATCTTTCCGGTTTGTCACTCTCCGGGATTTTCCCTGATGGGGTTTGCTCTTACTTCCCAAACCTCCGTGTACTTCGTCTCTCTCACAACCATCTCAACAAAAGTAGCAGCTTCCTCAACACCATCCCTAATTGTTCTCTGCTTCGAGACCTAAACATGAGCTCTGTATATCTCAAAGGAACTCTCCCTGATTTCTCACAGATGAAATCTTTAAGAGTCATCGACATGTCTTGGAACCACTTCACCGGTAGCTTCCCTCTCTCTATCTTCAATCTCACTGACTTAGAGTATCTCAATTTCAATGAGAATCCAGAGCTTGATCTATGGACTCTACCGGATTCTGTCTCTAAGCTGACAAAGCTCACACACATGCTCTTGATGACGTGTATGCTCCATGGTAATATCCCAAGATCCATTGGGAACTTGACTTCTCTTGTTGATCTTGAACTTAGCGGAAACTTCCTCTCCGGTGAGATTCCAAAAGAAATAGGGAACCTTTCCAACCTAAGGCAGCTTGAGCTTTACTATAACTATCACTTAACCGGGAGTATACCGGAGGAAATCGGTAATCTCAAGAATCTTACGGATATCGATATCTCGGTAAGTAGGTTAACCGGAAGCATACCGGATTCAATCTGCAGTCTACCAAACCTCCGAGTGCTTCAGCTCTACAACAACAGCTTAACAGGTGAGATTCCTAAGTCACTTGGCAATTCAAAAACCTTGAAGATCTTGTCTCTCTACGACAACTACTTAACCGGTGAACTCCCGCCAAATCTCGGTTCTTCCTCGCCTATGATCGCTCTTGATGTCTCCGAAAACCGCCTTTCTGGTCCTCTTCCGGCTCACGTTTGCAAATCCGGTAAGCTTTTGTACTTTCTTGTACTACAAAACCGGTTCACTGGTTCGATCCCTGAGACTTATGGGAGCTGCAAGACCCTCATACGGTTCCGTGTTGCGAGCAACCGCCTTGTTGGAACCATACCTCAAGGAGTTATGTCTCTGCCTCATGTCTCCATCATCGACTTGGCTTACAACTCCTTGTCTGGTCCAATACCTAATGCGATCGGAAACGCTTGGAATTTGTCAGAGCTGTTTATGCAGAGTAACAGAATCTCCGGTGTTATACCTCATGAGCTCTCTCACTCCACCAATCTTGTGAAGCTTGACCTCAGCAACAATCAACTGTCTGGTCCAATACCTTCAGAAGTCGGAAGACTTAGGAAACTGAACTTACTTGTACTGCAAGGCAACCACCTCGATTCTTCTATACCTGATTCACTTTCTAATCTCAAATCTCTCAACGTTCTTGATCTGTCCAGTAATCTCCTCACTGGAAGAATACCTGAAAACCTCTCCGAGTTGCTCCCAACCTCGATTAATTTCTCCAGCAACCGGCTCTCTGGTCCTATCCCCGTCTCATTGATAAGAGGAGGTCTTGTAGAAAGCTTTTCGGATAACCCTAATCTCTGTATTCCACCAACTGCTGGTTCATCAGATTTGAAGTTTCCGATGTGTCAAGAGCCTCACGGCAAGAAGAAGTTGAGCTCCATCTGGGCAATACTTGTCTCAGTTTTCATCCTAGTCCTAGGGGTCATCATGTTTTACTTGAGACAACGGATGAGTAAAAACAGAGCAGTGATAGAGCAAGACGAGACCTTAGCGTCTTCTTTCTTCTCCTACGACGTCAAGAGTTTCCACCGCATAAGTTTCGACCAAAGGGAGATTCTTGAATCTCTTGTGGACAAGAACATCGTAGGTCATGGTGGTTCGGGTACTGTCTATAGAGTAGAGCTTAAATCCGGTGAAGTAGTTGCGGTGAAGAAACTATGGAGCCAAAGCAACAAAGACTCAGCTTCTGAAGACAAAATGCATTTGAACAAGGAGTTGAAAACCGAAGTTGAGACCCTCGGGAGCATTCGCCATAAGAACATTGTGAAACTCTTCAGCTATTTCTCAAGTTTGGATTGTAGTCTTTTGGTATATGAGTACATGCCTAATGGTAACTTATGGGACGCTCTTCACAAAGGCTTTGTTCATCTTGAGTGGCGTACTCGTCATCAAATCGCGGTTGGAGTAGCTCAAGGATTGGCTTACCTTCACCATGATCTCTCCCCACCAATCATTCATCGCGATATCAAATCGACAAACATCTTGTTGGATGTTAACTATCAGCCTAAAGTTGCGGACTTTGGCATTGCAAAGGTGTTACAAGCTAGAGGCAAAGATTCAACCACAACCGTTATGGCTGGCACCTATGGTTACTTGGCCCCAGGTGATGATATATAAACCTTATATTATGAAACATTACAATGCATTGAAACAACTTAGAAAATGGTATTTTGTTTATTGTCACAAATGCTAATGATTTCGCTAAATTCGATAAATTTATTTTCATCCTTTTTCAACAATTCTAAAAGTTCATATGAGTGAGTTTTTTTTGTAACATGTAGTTCAATTTCTTTTTCCTTACTAACTAAATGATGATATACATTTTGGAAATGGCAGAATATGCGTACTCGTCCAAAGCAACGATCAAATGCGACGTGTACAGTTTCGGGGTTGTGTTGATGGAGCTGATCACGGGGAAGAAACCGGTGGATTCGTGTTTCGGGGAGAACAAAAACATAGTGAACTGGGTGTCAACAAAGATTGACACAAAAGAAGGATTGATTGAGACACTAGACAAGAGATTATCAGAATCATCGAAAGCAGACATGATCAACGCCTTGCGTGTGGCTATCCGCTGTACAAGTAGAACTCCAACAATCCGTCCTACCATGAACGAAGTTGTTCAGCTTCTGATCGACGCAACGCCTCAAGGAGGACCCGACATGACCTCCAAACCTACGACCAAGATTAAGGATTCAATAGTGTCAGATCATCTCACGCAAACAAGACTCTAGTCATGCTTTCTTGGTGAAGAGGTGTAGCAAACAGTTCGTATAACTTCTAAAGATATCATGTATTTAAATATATATCATAGAAGAAACTGCTTATATATATAGTCTTTTAATACTTCAATGTATTTTAACATCTATCCTTTAAAGACTTTGGTTATTTCCGGTTTTAATTCTCCCAATTCAGATCATCATATAAACAAGAATATATAGTATGGAATTTTTGTCAAAAAAGAAAGAAAGAATATTATGGAAGATCATCATTCAGACTATAATTTATTAGCTGCTTCAAAATAACGCATAGAATCTGAATGTCTATATATGTAGACCCACAAATGAATCATTATAATTCACAAGCTCTTTATTCCTTGTGGACTTTTGATTCGTCATTCCTCTTTATTCATCGGTGAGTGGAACTTCTTTTTCGATTGCATGGCATGGAAGTGGATTCTTGATTTACATTTTTTAAAACCTAGAAAAGGGATAAAGTAATTATAGGGGATATCTAAACACATGTGTATTTATAAAAATAAATAAATATATATTTATCAGTATGATTCGAATACAGAATACGTAAGATTTGTTCGGGTAGTCGCATCGTCATATTTGTCTCTATATATCAACAAAGGGACAAAGAAGAAAGCAAGAGACTCATTTTTATTTTGTGCTTTCAATATAATATTTGAAATGGTTTGAAACTTTCTAGTAAGCATTTGGTAGTGATATATATACGAGTTGTATCGCTTCTTAATCAATCAAATATTAATTGCTATTAATAGATATGGATTTAGGTCGGGCTATGGTAGTTTTATCTCATTGATTAATATAAATTTGCGAAGCATTATGTAATTTTTGATGAGAAATGTAAAGTCTACTATAGATTTTTGTGTCTTTGCAAATATAATGCTTCCATTGTATTTTCTTGAACTTACCAATGATTATGATAACCGGTAGTCATGATTGTTGGGGGTGATCTTTTATAGAATATGTAACGCGACTCATGACAAGATATCAACAATAAATCATGACAAGATATCAACAATAAATCAAAAATAGAAAGAAGTATATCAGGATGAAAAATTTTACTCAAGACAAAAGAATATGAATTTATGGTTTAGAGGAAATATGAAAGATATATACATATTTATGTTTTCGGAATTTATGGTTTAGAGGAAAAATAGAAAGATATATACAGATAAAAGGAATCAAGGTTGTTGCTATAAGGTGTTTTCAGAATTTATGTTTGTCATCAAAATCTGATGGATGTAAAGAAATTTTGGACGATAATCAGCCAATTTTCTCATAAGAAGTGAATGCACACATCGTATGATAGCTTCGTTGTAATAACAGTTTTGGACGACACTTAAATGAGATCTTTGCTCTTTGGTTAACAATTTTCTAGAACGGAAATTGGATGAGATGCTACATGGGAAAAAGATATGTAATTTTGAAGAATACTTTTGGCGAATGACATAATTTTGACCGATATATCTCTGTTTGCACTATAAACAAATAAAATAACTTATTAACTTAATTAAATGAATTTATATTAAACAAACAAAAATTAATGATTCCGTCATTTTTATGACGGTGCAAACAGAAAAGATAGTTTAAAGGTTTAAAGTGTTAGTAAAATTATTTTGGTGGTTTAAAGTTTTAATGAAATTCTTCGAGGTTTAAAATGCTGTCTAATGACATTTTAAAGATTAAAAATGTGATTTTCCAATGTAAAATATTCTCAAAACTATTATCTGCTTGAGGTTAAAATGGTATTTTCAAAATTTATTTCGGAAACCCGATTGATATTTATATAGAAGAGACTAATTTTGGATAATATTCTAATAGTCTTTGTTTTTTCTGTTCAACATATTCTAATAGTGTAGGAAATGTTTTTTGGTCTCCCAACGAATAAGTCCCGTAAATAAAAATAAAAGTAAGGACAGTGAATATAGATATGAATAAGACATATGACAAAATATAGTGAAAGATTTTAGAGGAGGGTGACCATTTTAAATTAGCTTAATTCTTCAAGTTGGAGTGGAGTGTGACCATTATTGTCAAAGATTCCTGCAAATTCACCCTTTATCGGCTATCTTAGAATCTTGGTTTAAATTGGTTAAATTTTGGTATATATTTTGTTTTCGAAACAAAAATATATTTCGGATATCTAATCGGGTTGGATTGGATCAGGTCGGTTTCCGAACAAAAATTTCAATCTCTCCAAATTGAACCAAAACAAACGGGTTTGTACCAAAAACCGAAAAAATTGGGTCGGGTTAATGTCTCTGGCCTAGGGTTAATGATTATTGTACTTGAATAGCTGATCATTGATTTGGATTCTTGAAAATGAATCGTGGTGAGTATATAATTCTACTAAGTTGCTTCAAGGGTCCACGAGACGAATACGATTCGTCGATGCAACTCCAAAATTGTAAAGTCTTCTCCTCACTTTTTAATTTCTTTATTTCTTTTGTGAAATAAGTGGACATTACATCAATGAGGATAAAAGAAAGTAAGAAATGGGTATAAAGACAAGAAAAGAACATTGATCAATTTCAATGGAATATCAAGATTACTTCAAAACCTGAAATGGGAATAAGCTTCATAGGAAAAAAGACAGATCCATCAATACTACAAAACTCAAAACGAGATTCTTAGTGGTTCATATCCGTAAGTGTAAGCCATGTTTCGTAGGTTTTAAATAGTGCATTCAAATATGGTAAATTGATATTTTTGATATATATTACTATTTTGTAAATATTTAATTACTAATATTTTGTTATATGTTAGTAACAAGATGTTTGTTGGAAACATTATTTGATTATATCGAAGTTAAAAATAGTAAAAAAAAATTTATCAAGTATTACGCTAGTTTGAATATGTATAATGATAGAACGACGACAATAGCACAAACTACTATGTTACATGTTTTGCTCTCTATTTTTCTTAAGATATGATAACTATATTGACTAAAAATTGAACAAGATTGGTATAAAAACTACTTTGATCACTATGACTCTTTCTGATTATCAAGAAAAAGAAATATACGGTTACTGTTTGTAAAATCAAATTAAATGATATGACCCTCTTATGAAAAGAGTAAGTTTGAATCTTTGTTTGTTTAACTAGGAATATATAGGATTTTGCATTGGCTATGAAAAGAGCTTTTAATTACCTAGAGGCTAGAGAGATAACTCACATGAATTTTGCGGTTTGATTTCAAATTGATCACCTAGTGAAGTTAAAACATTGTGACTTCATCAAAAGAAGTCATGGGAAGTAATGCTGGATTTATGTTGGATCGACAATTGATTTTTTTTAATAGATGGTGACTAGTGTTGAAAAATCTATATTTGAGTAGGATACTTTAATTTGTATGAACAATTAAAAGACATTAAAAAATCAATTCTTTAAGATATGATTAATATCATATACTATTACAATGCTCATCAACCAGACCAAATATAACTCAAAGTATTGGGCGTGATGCTTCATAGAAAGCTTACAAACGAGTTCTAAGACTCAGTTATCCTTTGGTCAATTTTTGCAAGAACCTCTAGAAACCAAATTATTCAGTATAAGTTGGATAAAAATATATTAATAAAATCTACTTACTAATACCTACTAATTTCGACTATATATGTAGATCTTAAACCACTTTTGATAGTTCAGTGTGGTTTATCCTATATGATTATTCTTCTTTTTCACAAGCGACTTCCTCCAACTTCTCAGAACTCTTAAATCTTGATCTTTCCCATTGCCACAAAAGATTTCATTGCAATGATCCATTAGACTAAGACATGTTTATCTGGTATAACCATTGAACTCTTAGATGTTGATGCGGCTTTAGACACTTGTTATTCAATTGATTTCACATAATCGTTTTAAACTTCATACACTTTGTTAATGTCCAAATTGCTCTTGGTTTATCCTTCTAGCACTTGTTGAAGCATAAATTTTAACATGTTTTCCTTGAGAGATTGAGTAGATGAGCTCCTTTGGCCTTGAAATTTGAGTCCCCTTGAGTTTGATCAAAATAATGATATTTTGGGACTGAATGGATGTATTTGGCCAAAGATTTCGTGTTAGTTCCTCACATTTAGTATCCTAAGTTGATGTAGAAGATTTTAACTATGTTTCTCTAGTAAGAAATGGTAGGTGTTCGTTGAATTCTCTTGTTTTTCCTCAAATGCTCATCCTTGATATCTTTTGTACCATTTTGTATCCTTCTAAACCAAGAATTGGTATTTGACTCAATTTCAAGAACTTGTCAAGTTTAGCATTCAACTCCTCAAACCTTGTAAACTTTTGAATAGTGTCTCTTTAAGTCATAGCACAACCTTCCCCGTGGTTCCCATCGCTATAATTTGAGCTAAATTATCCCCTAGTAACTATTTTCAACTTAAATTTCCATTTAACTTACCATTGTTAGTAGTTTGCTCCTTAAATTTCCATTTAACTTTGTTTGTATTGCTCCCTTACACTCAATTCTTATGTGTGAATTGAAGCTTGGGAGCAAACTTTTTACCATAATCCCATTGATGATATTTGTCGTTTGAGGAGAAAGAAAACAATCTCAACTTAAAAGTGTCTTTTGCAATCTTATTGATGTACACATAAACGATTAAATTGGTCCAAAACTTAAAAGTGTAACAACATTAGTGTCATTGAAGAGTTGTATTTTATATGAACAAAACACCACTTTAAAAAAGTTTATTTTCCATTAGATCACAAAATTTATGACTGACTTGTGAGATTCAGACTAGGTTTGTTTTTTCTCCAAGTTGAGAGACTAGGTTAGAGCTAATTCTAATTTTAGGCTGATACAGATCAAATTTAAGTTTGCATTAAATATACCCCTCTCTCTCTCGTGGCATGAAATTTTAATTTTCTGTTTACCGTAAAGAGACTACAAAACTTTGAAATATGTAACCAATATTTTTTTTTCCTTGGGGAGACAAAACGGTGTCTCGAACCGTAAAGCAAAAACGAAGGAAAAAAAAAAAAAACTGAACCAACACCAAAAGTTTGCAACTTTGAAAATGCCTTCTCATCTTCCAATGATCTCTCTCTCTTCTTATCTTTAGCCGTTGCTTTTATATCAAATCCGTTCTTCTCTTTCCATCTCAACACCCATTTGAACAGAGAACCTGAGAAGCAACCGCGATTCGCCGCCGCCGCCGCCGTAATCCATCATCGGCGGCGGCGAGCGGAACAAAGTACCGGACTGTCAGTGCTTGATTAAGACAACATTCTCTGTACTCTCGACATTGATGATGTACGCGACAGTGACTGAGAAAAGAGATTTGGGTCGTTCCTATGTGAAAAAGGCAGACAGGTTGGAGCCAGGCATAATTGATTTCTATATTTTAATTTGACTAAAAAAAATAAAAAAAAAATCTACTTTTTTGTTTTTGGAGTGACATTTGCGAATGGGGAAGAAGGAGATGAAGATTTAGCTTTTTTTTTGTTCTTTGAATTTTTTCAACCAGAAATGTAAAATCTTTATATCATTTCTTCTGCAGATCATTTTTGTCGTGTTTATGTTCTTTTTTTCTTTCTCACTCTTTGAAGACTACTAACAATTTATGGCCTCTTCTGATTTTGTTTGTGTCTCATTGTATGTAAGTCTCTCAATGATTTAAGTGTATGACATAAACTAGATTAAGAGCAATGTCTTACGAATCATTTGTTACTCAGAGATCGTAAGATCGTATTCTGCTTTTATTTTGAGCAACAAGCAAACTTGTCTTTTAGTTTTAGTAGATAGAACTTGTTATTCTTTCAACTCTTTAAGTTATTTGAATTATTGAGTAGTGAGTTTTTTTCTTCTCAGAAGTGGCCTAACTTCTCCACAAGCTTGTTCTCTATTTCCATCCTCTTCTTCATCAACAAACCATAGGTGGAAGCAATGTTCGCGTCTCCTGCTTTTACCTTGAGCTTGCAGTTCAGAGATGTTGTTTCCAATTTCCCTTCGTAGAGATTTGAGATTGGTACAAAGCTTCCTTTTTTGTTGCAGAGCCAGCCATGAGCAGCTCTTAGTGCAGCTCCAAGTGATGCTGAATCTGTTGCATACAAACAAACACTTTGTTCAATCTATAAAGGAGATCAAGCAAGTATAAGCCGCAACTTGTTTTGTATGTTTCAAGAGTTACCAGGCCTTTGGACAGTATATACATCACATCCGAAGATTGCTGAGATCAGACTCAAGATATTCTCGTTAGCAGATGCACCTCCGGTTGCTATTATTCGGAGGGGAGGGGAGGGCATACCAAATCTCTCAGTATGAGCCCGCTTTGAAAGAAACTGACCTTCAATCAATGCCCTAACCTGACAGCAAACAATACATTGGGATGAAATCGAACTATGTAATTGCCCTGTGGATGTTATAGAGAACAGTGTATAAGCTTGCTTACCTCTGAGGGAGGGTCGAACTCACCGACCTCTTGTTCCTTCACACCCTCAAGAGACTCACCAGAGAAGTTCTCAAGAATGTAACGATGAGAGCCAACTAAGCATTGAGAAAAGCATTAGTAAAGCAAACTTACAGCATGTTGCTGAGGCCAATAGCATGGAAAGGAGAATAACTCAAGCAAATACCGGGAAGTGGGGGCAGAATTTCATTTTCAGTGTAGTAGAAGCCGAGTTTCCCATCTAATGGATCCAGTAGTGTATTTAGAAAACAAAGAATCTGAATATATTATAGATGGACACCTGAAGGATAATGAAATAGCAACTTACTGTTTAGTGGCTGTGTTTGCTGCAAATACTTATTAAAAACATCCCAAGATCCCTCAGCACAACGGTCACGAATTTCTGAAATGGAAATTCACATTCTTGATTGTCTCTGAGGATCAAACAAAGCACATAAGAACAGATAAGAGTGGGAGTTTGCAGTCATGAGTACCTTCCCGGGTGAGAGAAGCATTCTTGTAAACCAACATCACCATATAACTCTCAGGGTCCACAGGATTAGGTAACACATGACCCTCAAGACTGGGTTGAAGTTCTTTGGTAATCCCAAATACCTGTAAGAGTTTATAATGTTCGACATGTGAAATGGTAAGAACACTAGTCTATATCTGGATTAACTAACTAGCAAGCTCGACAAGAATCAAGAGCCTTGCCGTGTCACTGGTTCCAAGACTGATCGCCAGATCTCCAGGAGTACTAAGAGTTAGACCTGCATGACATGGTATAGCCTCATTGGTACCTTGTAATTCATATACAAACACAGACAGAATCCAGTCGCAAGATACACTCTCCATTTCATCATAAATGTCGCAGTTGCTACTCAAAAGCCCAAGTCAATAACAATTTGAAAATGCATAGGAACTTCTCCCCAAGCTTATGTTGTTGAATATGTACCTGCCAAGCTATTAGGATTATCTCCCGACCACTGCACAACCACACAGTTCTTTTCAAAACCGAACCTGCAACATAACCAAAAGAATCTCTGAATCTGACATGTGAAAGTGCATATCATATCCATCCTGATCACAATCGATACTAACCTCTGAACAAAATACTGAGAAATAGAACCAGCAGTAGCATAAGCTGGAGCTAACTTCCCAAGTTTCTCCTCCAAACCTGTCGCTGTAGCCTGCAAACAAAACCTATCAACAAACAACCATTTTTAAATATCTAACTACATCCTCAAAGTCACCCACAACAAACCTCTAACGCAGCTTTAGACCAACAACGTTTCTCAATATCCATCAAATTCATCCCAGCAGCATCAGTTTCATCAATACAAGCATAATCTCCAACCAACAAAGACGCCATAAAAGAGCTAACAAGCGAAATCCTCTCCGTGCTCTTATACACCTCCCCCTGAGTCATAAAAAGCTTCCGTATCTGCGGACCAGTAAACCGCTCATAAGCACGAGAGCCAGTGATCTTCGACAACTCCATAGCTCCACCAACAGCATTCTCAATCTCTTTACATTGCAATGTAGTACTACTATCCATCCATATAGGAGATTCCTTAACCGAAAAAGCGTTTTCGAGTTGTTCTTTCAATGATCTCTTTGAATCCAATGATCTCAATACCTCAGAACTACCTTTTGACCAATACACACTACCGTGTTGTTGCCCGCTGCCTGAAACAGCGATAACTTTGGCGAAATCGAAATTGGCGTTAGAGAGCTTCTGGAGAATGAGATCAAATGCTTCGACCCACATGAGAGTTGGAGATACGATTCTTCCGTTTACAGTAGTGTCTCTGTAAACCCCGTCTTTGGTTTTGTATTGAGGAAGATCAGAATCGAAATGAACGAGTTCGGTTTTGATAATGTTCAGGTTCGAATCCAACACAGTTGCTTTCATTGACCTTTCAATGGAAACAAACAAGATTCAGATCGACCAAACTAACGAATTTCAAAATGATCGAAGACTGATTGTGATCAAATCAGAGAGATAGCAACAATAGTAAAGGAAGGGGGACGTACTGGGTAGAGCTGTCGAAGCCGAGGAAGAGGGAATCGGGAGGAAGAGAGAGATCCGCCATTGTTGATTGATCCAAAGTTTTTCACAGGTTTAGAGGAAGAAGAAGACGAGAGAGAGATGTGTCGTCGTTTTTATAAGGTAGGATCATTTAAAACAGACACTAATCAGTATTTTGGATAAGAGCGGAGGTCATTAGTCATTACTCCGAATATTTAGTGACTAATTGTTATCAGATTGTTGGATTTTGTTTTCTAACCTTAATTAGTTATCCACGTCATGTACACAAAATAAAAATAAAAAATATTTCTAACAAATCATGAGTAAATTAATTTATATTGTTTCGTTTAGAAGAATTTTAATATCAATGTAACGCAAAAAAGTTTTCTATAACATAAAAAGGTTTGGCTCTACGGCCTTTGAGAGGCGATTTTTTTAGGTCTAGCCACCACCAAACTTTTCTTCTCAAATTTCTGACGTTACCTTTCTGATTATCTGGTGCCCTTGGCCGGAGTCAGAGAGGGTGTGTCTGTTTGTCTTTTATTTGCTTTTCCTTTGTTTTGGGTCTTCTCTGGCTCCTCCTATGGCGGATTAAAGACGAGATTCTAGATGGTTGTGCTTCGATTGGAAGGTTGGTTCCGTTCTAGTGATGGTGTCGCTTGGTTCTCCGTGGGTGGTTGGTGTTTTTGTCGGAGCCCGTGTGGTTCTTCACTGTTACGGCAGTTGTTTTTGGAGATGGAGGTTTGGTTTCTTCATCTTATACATACCTGATCTAGTGGAAGCTATGTAGTCTCGATTCTGTCTTAGGCTAATATTAGGTTGCCTTTGGTTGGGTAATTTAGTCTCTGCTCATAGTTTGTCCTTGGTTTTGCTAAGTCTTGGCTCGTTTGTGTTAATTTTCCTAGTTTTAGGTTTGTTTTGTTGCGTTTAACCAATTGAATTAGCTAAGCTCAGAGATCCTTCTTGGTTTGTGTTTTGCGCAAGTCAGTTTCTCTCTGGTTATGGAATTGCCTTTATGTCCTTTGCTCTTCTGCTTTGCTGGGTCCTCTTGGGCGTTTGGTGGTTTTGTTTTTGGCTAGGTTACGGGTTGTGCTTGTCTTTTGGATGGTGTTTCGTTGCAGCGTCATCTACAAGCTCCTTTCTAGCTTCTTTGAGGTTTGAAGTTGGGCTACAGGCGTCACAGTGGAACGATCACATGTTCTTCTCTTGCGAGGAGGTTACCAGTTTTTTGTTGGTAGATGGCTGAAACTGGGTCGACGAGTGTCCGCGTGTAAGAGCTGTTGGTCTTCTTTGACTTGTCTCAAGCCGAATCACAAGGTTTTCTCCTTGTTCCTAGCCTGTCTCTTTATCTCCGTCTGCTATGGTGTGACTTGGCTCTAGTGGTTCATGATTCCTTGGTATCGGGTGAAGCCTTTTGCCTTCCTTGTCGGTGTTGCGATTGGTTAGGCTTTGGTGTTGTGTCTTATCTGGTCTTCCTGATGCTATCTGGCGTTCACAGTTTCTATAGGAAGGTTTAGTAGGCTTCTCTTTGGAACATGTGGTCATGTTTAGTGCATTGGTTGTAGACTTCTCTTAGTGAGCTAATTTTTTTGGTTGTAAGTTGGTTCCCTGTACTTTAGGGTTATGTCTCCCTCGTTTGTTTCTCTCGTTTGAGCTTTTGTTTCCGGGGACATCTTGTTGTTCGCCGGCTTTGTCTCCCGTTAAAGTCGGGCTCTGTTTCCTGTTAAAGTCTCTGGCTAAGTTTCCGGTTTATCCGGTTTTGTAAACATGTTTGGCTTGATTAATAAAATTCCAGTAACAAAAAAAAAGAAAACGCAAAAAAGTTAATTAATGTGAAAATTTTAAAAATATCTCCTACCGGATATTCTCTCTATTTTATTTCGTTTTCCAGTATGTTTTGGCAGTTTTCAAGTTTGGATGAGATCCAAATTTGCCATCCAATATATCTGGTTTATGTCACGGTTTTGTCAGTACGTATTTTCTTTTAGTATTAAATAATTATTGCAAGAGTTAGTGTTGTAGATTCGATGACTTTCTTCTACCTTATATGCAGATTCTCTTTACTTATGTGTCGTTGGTTCAACGATTTACCCAAAAAAATCAAAGAAGATTTGTTCCTTGGAAAATTGGGATTGGCTTTTAGCTTCTATTTCAAGTAATCGAATCTTCAATTTGTTAGCAATCACATGTGGATTATCATAATTTTATCTTCTTGGATCACTTTTTATTGATAATTTTCGCAAGCTTATGAGTTTGATGTACATCGTATCCCTTTTAACTTGTTTTGTAGTAGTTTTATCATGGTTAGAAAAAAAATGAAATTGATGTCTTTTTTTTTTTTCGTCAATGAAAAATTGATGTTTTTTTGTTTTTTCGTCAAAGAAAAATTGATGTCTAAAACTGGAGTTATGTTGCAAAAAATGCCGGAAAAACGTATCACTTTATTCCCACAGTACGTATTTTTATCGTTTTCAATTGCATGACACATGTTTGAGTGGAGATAACCCTTCTTCGTCTTTGGTGGGATTGACGATGAGACTTTTATTGATAATTTATATTTGTAAACTCGTTATGTGTTAGTTTTTTCTTTTTTTTTTTAATGTCGATGAATGGTTTAAATTATATTAATAAAATACAAAAAAGTGAAATGTTTATATTTATATTTTTCTTGAACAATTATTACATTAGAAGTTAGATAGTTTTGATTCAAATATGGTGATGAAGAAGTAGGAGGATTAATAGGATTTGAAAAGAAAAGGTTGTTTGAAAATGAAAAGACCATTTTGGCTAAGGTATATGTGTAAATATGTCGAGAAAACCGCCAAATCAATATGAACTATTTGCATACGGTTTTTTATACCAAACTCTAATGTATGATCGTTTCTTATCCGAAGTGATTAAATATTCAAAAAAATTTAGAAACCATAGATAGTAAATACAATACCATATTATAAAGATGAAAATGAATTCGAGAGGTGAAACGTATATGATCTCTCTCCTTAAATATTTAAATACCTTTAAAATGATGTTAATTTCCAACAAAAACTAGATTGTCTTAATCTACCAAACGGGTGTTAGCTAGAAAATGTTTAAAATATGAACTTAGTAACTTAAGCAAAAATGGTAAACCCTTGAAACTATGTCTTACATAACATTCGTTGGATACTACATTAATTGGATACATTAGTTTTGTTTTCTTACGACTGATCGTCATCATGCTCGAAGTTTTTCTTGTATTCTTAGTCATTTGTTGAGTTTTGACAAGTGTTTAATTTCCTCATTATTTATTTATTTACTTGCATATTTTACTTTTCTTAGTTCAGTTTTTCTATACATTAATTTATTGCTTCTGCTTAGTCACTGAGAACCCAAACAACCAGCTAATCATCGCTTTAACATAAGCTCGATTGTTATAAATTGGGTGCGGAATAATATTTACAAATTAAGCACATTAATTACATGTTTTTAGTTCTTACCAACACTTAATTGACCGGTCGCTCTACAAAAACATTGGATTCTCAGAAATTTGCTTTGTTGTGGTGAGTAGATACTTTTTTTTTTTTTTTTTTTTTTTTGAGTAGATACTTCAGAGTTCAACTGCAAGTGGAAGGAAATTTTGATATTTTTTTTTTCCATAAATATACACTGAAATGTATGTAGCTTTTGTTTTGTCTTTTCTGAATAACATATGTTTTTTGGGGTTGAAATCTAACCTTTTTTTATAAAGAAATATGATCATCGAATAATTGATTTTTAAAATTTCTGATAGATTAAAACGTGATACCATTGTAACTCACTACAAAGAAAAAGTCGAATTGAATCATTTATATTGAATCACAAAATTAAATGATATTATTTTAAATTACTTATTAATAATTGATGCAAATATTAAAATGTAACATCAGTTACAATAGCTGATGCTGTTATTAATTTGTGTCGCATCAATTAATTAAAACTGATGCAAATCTAAGTTAGTTTGTATCACTTTTACATATTGATATAAATATATAAATTTACATCACTTAAATAACTGATATGTTTATTAATTTAATTAACATCACTTAAAAAATGATATATATTTTACATCAATAAAAAAGTGATGCCAATAAATAATTTATCAACTACATCATTTTTTTTTTATCGATTCTTAAGTTAATTTAATTAGCATCATTTCTTTTATGATTTTACATCACTTCATTTTTTTTAATTGCCATCTTTAATAACTTTTGTAGTCTAATATTCTTTTGGAAACAGAATATCCATTTACTTTTTTCCCCACGATTATGAAATCTTCCTAGAATCCTAACTTCCCTAATATCTCTATAAATCTACGTTTCCTTTGCTAATATGATAGATTTTTCTTTTTCTTTTTAATATAACTTCTTCTTCTTTTCATCATCTCTTCTTCCCTAGAAGAACAAAACACCAAAATAATGAAACAAAAACTATGTCGCCAAAGGTAAACCGAACCTACGTTCGTGTAATCGGTTAAGAAGTCGGAGACACAAGTTCTTTCGGTCTCTCCCCTAATTAAGAAAACCAGGGAAGATATCGCAAGAAAACGCCAACGGTGTACAATCTTCAGGGTAAAATCATGAGAAGCCACAAAGAGATCATGAGAAGGTTAAAAACATTAAGCACAATGAAAACATTTTTTTGATGCTTAGATATCTTGTAAGGAAGATGACCGTGAGGAAAATTATGGAGACATATGTGGTATGTCTCTGTGTGATTACAAGAGAATCAAAGAACAAAAGTAGTTTATAGTTTTGAAGTTTAATTTGTAGTATTTTACTTTTGAACTATGTACGTGGTTTAATTTCTTCAATGAATTTAAGATTTTTTGTATTATTTTATTTATAATTAGTGATTATTGAAAATAAAACAATTATTAAAAAATATTTATGAAAACTAAAATTAATTCAATCGGTTATTCAGTATTTGACAAAAAAAAATTAACATCCATTATTTTAAATGATACAATTATTTGAATCATTTATTAAAACTGACATTAATCTTTACATCAGTAATTTACAATCAATACAAATATTTAACATCACTTACAATAATCGAAACAAATACTAACATCATTTTTATTAATCGATGCAAAATTAACATCATCTATTTGCAAATGATACATAATAACATCGGTTATAATAATCGATGCAAATATTTATTTTAAATGATGTAAATTATTTACATCAACAGTATATAAATCATTTATTTAAATGATGTAATTTTCTTTTACATCAATTATAAGTAATACAAATATTTAAAATAAATGATATAAAATGATCACTTTTTTGTAGTGACTGGCTAAACCGATGAAAACAAATATGAATTGAAATCAAAGAAATAATGTTATCTTGTGTAACAAGACTTTGAAAACTTAATTAGCTTATTCTCTTTTAACTTTGGTATAAATAAACAACTTTTATATTTGCTATGAAATATACCAAAAACGGGCTTTGTAATTGGTCGACTCTCTTATCAGAATTTGATGTCAAGACCGCGTGATAAAACATCAAGAACATGGTCTAACATAGTGGAAAGAAAAAAATATTTGATAGTAATAGAATCGTTGAAAATTCAACTATCGTCAACCTTATTCAACAGGAATATAAAACGAAAAACCGTAATTGGCTCGAAGTTTGGTTGAAAAATCAAAAGCCAAAATCTATGAACGAGATTAATCGCCCACTAAAGTCCCTTCTGTTATTGGCACACGCTCTTGTCGTTATAGTTAAAAAGTTCTTCAAATACAGAGACATTTTGTTTATGTACTACATACGATTCGGTTTGGTGAACAAAATATCATAAAACTTGGTTCATGTTGATATATAGATTCATAAGATGTATTTTTGTCTTATATATGTTTCTGTATCATGGGTTAAAATGTTTTACAAATATGTTTTTTTTTTTAAAATATGTATTTATGTATATATGAATCCGTACGCGTAGTAGTAAAATGAATTAGAAAGGAATAGGAATTGAAAATTTCATATTATGTGTATGTGTGGAATCAAGAAATGAATAAAATGATAAGTGGTGGACCTTGTAACCTAAGATCCAGGAAACTACAGAGGAGAGCCACTGATAGTGTGTCAATAATTATTCTCCCACCCATCCACAAAGAAAAGTTAATTTAATTTATCACTCTCAGTAAATTATAATCAAAATAAACACCAACAGTAGTCAACTTTCAACAAATGGGTCTGAGCCTATCCAATATATATAATCGATCGAAGCAATCTATTCGACATTAATGAATCTCATTCATAAAATCATAACGTAAAATAATAAATATATTAATTACAGAGACAGACAATAATGAAAGGTGTGAAAAATGAACACTACAATATAAAAGATGACATTTAAAATAAAATAAAAGAGAGAAAGGGATTAGGTGTGAAATGTGGTGTGTCTATTTAAGTGGAGAAGAGTCCTTGACACTCCATACATACTACCTTTGGCCTCTTCTTCTTATTTTATCATAGCTAAGCTCAAAAACAATCGATAGATGGAGAAGAAGAAGAGCATGTTCGTTGAACAGAGCTTCCCGGAGCATGAAATTGGCGATACTAACAAAAACTTTGACGAGGATGGCCGCGACAAAAGAACTGGTAACTCATCGTTATCTCTCTAAATCTTATATACGCTATGATTCAGACAGCATGATCACATAGATGTGTATATATAACGGGCAAGTAAATAAGTCTCAGCTAGTCCATTGTATTGTATGTGTTGGCATGCAAAATTATGATTATGTTTCAAAGAAGATTTATTTTAGCACGTTAAACAATTCTAGACGCAAGCGTGAAACATTAATAAAAGACGAGAATTTGTTTCCGTTTGACGTTTAAGTGTACACTGAAAATATTTTTTAGTAATTGCGAATATTCTATCTTTTATAGGCGTAAACTTGTTTTTTTTTTCTACGTGTTAATGCGGACATAAACGCAAAATTAGCGTTTGCAGTAATTGCATCCTAAATAACATAGAGTTTGTGTGGTTAATTGAATTGTATAGGGACATGGATGACCGGGAGTGCACACATAATAACGGCCGTGATAGGGTCGGGAGTGTTGTCTTTGGCGTGGGCAATCGCACAACTTGGATGGGTGGCAGGACCCGCCGTACTAATGGCTTTTTCTTTCATAACATATTTTACATCAACCATGCTTGCCGATTGTTACCGTTCCCCTGACCCTGTTACCGGCAAACGCAACTACACCTACATGGAAGTTGTCCGATCCTATCTAGGTCAGATTCGCTATCTATCTTCTTCTTCTTTTTTGTTGGTCAATCACTCTGAAGAACCTTTATGACAAGTAGTATTAAGTTTCATGAACTTCTAGTTTAAACTCGCTCTAAAAATACTAAAAGATTACATTTCAATATATATTCCTGTGTTATATATACACATGCTGTTTTGTAGTAAATATTATGTGAAGTTGGTCTTAAAATTGACATGATGTAAATATCACGTCAGTTTTTATAACCGATTCAAATTAAACATCAGTTATAACAAGCGATGCAAATATTATGTGAAGTTGCATCAGTTGTTAATAAATCGATGTAAATTATTTGCATCAACAAGATACGAATCGTTTATTTAAGTGATGTAAAATTTCTTTACATCAATTATAAGTAATACAAATATTCAATATAAGTGATTTAAAATGATATTTTTTTTGTAGTGATCCCATGTGAAGTTATAATTCATTCTTTCAGCATCATAGTCTCTTGGAGTTTTCTCTTTGTCCTCACCACACTTATTATTCTCTTCCCTTTTAACTATCAAAAGATACCCTCCCCTTAACTTTAAGATTTTAAATTAAGAAATCGTAGACACGAAAAATCTAAGAACTAACAAATATTTTGATAAAGACAGCTTCTAAAATTCAATATCTGAATAGTATCTCTTGGAAAATGTCGTGTTGTGGTCGGTCACATTTCAACACTCTTGTACAAAAGCGTCAACTTGACTTCATGTGACAGTTTTTGTTTATTAGAGATGTTTAGTTGTAGAATTGATGATTTATGTATATAACAACGATATTCTATAGATATATATTGATGTTAAAAGATAAACAGGAGGAAGAAAAGTGCAATTATGTGGATTGGCTCAATACGGGAATCTGATTGGAATAACAATCGGCTACACAATCACAGCTTCAATTAGCATGGTGTAAGTTTTCTTTTTATTTTCTTTTTTTTTATTTACTTCTCTTTTATGATAAATATTTTATTATCATTTGTTAAATAGTCAAAGTCAATAATAGCAAACTCTCCTTTTCCTTAACTTATTATCAAGCATGTTTATTAAGTCTTAAGGCTGGACAACAAATGCCTGATTTTATTAATTTACACTACTACATTTGAAGACAAAGTGCTATGTCTATGATGATAGGCAGCAATATGCTATATAAAATTCCATAAATCTTTTTTTCTTTGGCATGTGTTAGTTATTCGATTTAATGGGCTAACTTATATTGGATCTAATGGAATGTCGAATGAAACAATTTCAGAAAAAAATAAAACAATCAATAATCGAGTTTGATCTATGATGATTGTCGAATTCTGAAAAATAAATTTTTATTTTGGTTAATTATGTTAAAATTATATTGATAAAATATGAATGTTAAATTTTATAACTATTCTTTTGCACACACAAAAAAAAATTATAACTATTATATGAATGAATTGTTTCAATATAGGAAAAAAAGCATTAGACTGACGATGTAAGGATTCATTGAAACAGGGCAGTGAAGAGGTCGAATTGTTTCCACAAAAATGGGCATAATGTTAAATGTGCCACTTCAAACACTCCCTTCATGATCATATTTGCAATCATCCAAATTATTCTTAGCCAAATCCCAAATTTCCATAACCTCTCTTGGCTCTCCATTCTTGCGGCCGTAATGTCCTTTTGTTATGCCTCCATCGGTGTTGGTCTCTCCATCGCCAAAGCGGCGGGTAAATAAAATATACATTCCTATTCTTACAATTATACATCTTCTTAAAGAGTGTGACCTAATGGTTTTGAAGAACGTACAAATAAAGGTGGCGGTGAGCACGTAAGAACAACACTGACAGGAGTTACGGTCGGGATTGATGTATCGGGTGCCGAGAAAATATGGAGAACGTTCCAAGCGATTGGGGACATTGCATTTGCCTACGCATACTCAACTGTTCTCATTGAAATACAGGCAAGTCACTATTAATGTCCTACTGATATTTTGTAAGCATGTTACATGTTGAGGGTTGACTTAATGATAGTAGGAGTTAGGGAGACAGCAATAAGAGAGAGTCCCAAAAAATTGAATTGTGTGCCGTCTGGTCGCAAAGTAAACGTCACTGCATGGACCTACCCATTAAAGACATAGAGTTACTTTTGAGAGGAGACAGTCTATTAGGAAACTTATTCAATTTGAAATCATTTCAATATTGAAAACAATTTAAAAGATTAGGATGAATTAATAAGAGTTCACCACAATCCAGATAACTCATGTTAAAAAAAAAAAAAAAAAAGAGTTTCTGTTAAGTTTGGTTTAGCTTCTATTGTTTTGTTTGTCTATCTCTACTAAACTATTAACAATTGTATATTTCTCTAAACCATGGCAGGACACCTTGAAAGCAGGTCCTCCATCGGAGAACAAAGCCATGAAAAGAGCAAGCCTTGTGGGTGTCTCCACAACAACCTTCTTCTACATGTTATGCGGTTGTGTTGGTTACGCTGCCTTTGGAAATGATGCTCCTGGAAATTTCCTAACTGGTTTTGGTTTCTATGAGCCATTCTGGCTAATCGACTTTGCCAATGTCTGCATCGCCGTGCACCTTATCGGCGCCTACCAAGTCTTTTGTCAACCAATTTTTCAGTTCGTAGAGAGCCAGAGCGCGAAACGTTGGCCTGATAACAAGTTTATTACAGGAGAATACAAAATCCATGTCCCTTGCTGTGGTGATTTTAGTATCAACTTCCTCAGATTGGTATGGAGGACTTCATATGTTGTGGTCACCGCGGTTGTAGCCATGATCTTCCCTTTCTTCAACGATTTCTTGGGTCTTATTGGAGCAGCTTCCTTCTGGCCTTTGACTGTTTACTTTCCCATTGAGATGCATATTGCTCAGAAGAAGATACCGAAATTCTCTTTCACTTGGACTTGGTTAAAAATCTTGAGTTGGACTTGTTTCATTGTGTCCCTCGTTGCTGCAGCCGGATCAGTGCAAGGACTCATACAAAGTCTCAAGGATTTCAAGCCTTTCCAGGCTCCTTAGTGAAAATATGTGTTCTCGCCAACGTCTCCAAGAACACAAGTTCCATGCACTCTCTTCCCTCCAATAAAAGTTTCTATTTCTTTGTAGTTTATTGGTGTGAGACAATCTCATACCAAAATATTGTACCTCTACTTGCTTGTCTTAAACAAATCTATCATCAGTTTATCCCATTTCCTTTTCTTGGTCCTTGCGTTACCTCAATAAAATCATTAAACAAAGGGGAAAAAAGAAATCAGAATATGCTAAAACACAACACAAATTAAGGAATAACCTATCTTAGTATATGAATGTCCCAGTTCGTCTTAAGTCGCTGTGCCAGCAACAAAGGCTACTACGGAGAGAAACAATATACCATAGTAAAATGAAAAGTGATCTCTGTAAATGGACACCAGCAACGTTGGTAGTTATGATTTGAAATCGCTATTATGACACCTCTCCACATACTTGGGTCTTAAGCAACTATACTCATAGCTTTTTTTGGTTGCTTTACTGTGTAGCTGCGACATGCAGAAGTACAAGGCCAATAGCTTACACGTTAAAAGGGTTGGTTCTTCTCTCACAAGGTATAAAACAACACTTTATTCATAAATATGTATATTTTTTTTGGGTCAAAATTCATAAATATATATTGAAATTTAAGTTTTTGATGGTAGAAAAAGGGGTTAAATGATTCATGGAATTGGAAAAACTCTCCTTAAGCTTCGCCTACTTGCTGAGATGTTTGTTTGATCCAATGTGGGTAATTGTCGGAATGCAAGCATCTGGCACGATGCTTAGACTCATCAAATAGTTAGGACAAGATAGAAACGTCTATTGGGACTTCCCATTCACTCACGAGTTGTTGATGCTAATGGATTATGGGCTTATGGCCCTCAAAAATAGAAATTCTATTATGCGCCAAGAACAGATCTGCTTCTTGGCCTATATATCTACCTAACAAAAGTTCAAGTCACGGTTGTTCTTGGGAACTAGACTAGTATACTTGGACTGTTGATGGTCAAGAAAACTCCTTCTTCGCTTCCAGCTTTACGTGGGAACTGGGAAGCATTGTGGTCACGGGAAGCGGCCAAATATTGGTTTGATCACTGATGAGTCTTGCTTTCAAGATGTAGATTTGTCAAATGAATAGACTACCGACTATAGTTTGGCTTGCTTCATGGGGTATGCAGATTGCAACTCACTGTTGTCTTTTCTCTACTTATGATGAAAACCAAAACCACTTCCTTGTGAATTGTGATTACTACAAGTTGATTAGACGATCCATGCAGACCCGACTCAGCCTCACAACCAATATGTTCTATATTTGAGACTCTCTTATTGTCTGAACAAATCTAGGTACACATATTCACCGCCCATCCTGCAAAAGCTAGTGGCTCAAGCCACTGTATATCACATATGGAAGGAAATGAGCAATATAATTCATTAGCAACAAGCAACTCCTGCTACAATAATCTTAATTAAAGACCATTGATATGTAGGCATATTCCATAATACAATTATCGCCAAAAAAGGACATGGAAGAAATTCATTAACCTAATGTGAATAACTAGGGTTGCTTCTTCGTCAAAAGATCCATGTGACCATTGTATTTTTTTTTCCATGTTTGGCAAAACACAAATATAGAAGGTTGACATTATGTAAAACCAAAACACTTCATTTTCTAATGATATTTACATTCATATCATATTATATAAGTAAACGTTGAATTTGTCCCTCAGTATTTGAATGCACCTAGCTAGGTTGGCTAAATGAATTTGAATTTTATGGTCAAACCAATGAACATAGGGGGAACTGGAGAAGTATAAGACGTATATGAACATACAGTATAGTATTTGCAACTTGTTTGAAACTGGAAAAAAGTATAATTAAGTTATTACGACAACTTATAAACATAATTAAGAAACAGAATTACACGCATGAAAAGTCGTAAAATGTCAACCTTCAAAGCTATAGTGCTGAATTAAGTGCTAACTAAGTATACTAATCAACCCTAAAAATTAATTAAGTCCTACCACGATCCTATAATTAATGTTCAATTTGCGGCATTTGGAACTTTATTCATTAGGATAACGCGTTGCATGACATAAAGAGTCAAATGAGATATTTTATTACTCATAGTTTAGTTATTTTCAGTGTATAGATTCGATTAATATCTTAATTAAGAGAGTAAATTGACAAAATCATAAAAATACAGTCTTCATCCTTGGATTTTGGCAGTACTTGTACTGGATCTTTAACGGAGAAATATTTAACGATAAATATTTCTTAGAATTTAAGAAGTGAAACGGATAATTTGGTTTATTTAAGAATAATGAATTGTGCAACGATGGGTGTATTTAGGAATAATGAATGTGTGCAACGATTGGTGTATTTAGGAATAATGATGCTGGTCATGTCTAGGGATTTGGGGTCTAACTAAAGCGAATGTAAATATGAGAAATTTTACATCTAAACAATATAATATGTATTGTAAATTTGTAATAAAATATTTTGTAAAATAACAAACATGATGTTTTTTTATCAATGAAATTGAATTTCGAAAACAAATTGCACTTGATTTTTTTACCAATACATAAAATCTAATTTAAAAATTCGGTGGCTCCAAAATTTGCATAATATTATGAATCCTAAGACTGTTTTTTCGATCAGTAGACATGGTCTAGTGACTAGAATGGATGTTAAACAACCGCACTCGGACTAATCTATGTTCATATCTATGCAAAATGTGGTTTCATTTCCGCCTTGGAAAATGAATAATTTTGACATAAACGGTGTCAGTTTAAAACACAAGCACGAGAACTAGTTCGATTATTAAATTGAGGAAACTGTTTTGTTCCGGTATTTTGTTCATATTTCCTGAAACCAATCCATATTTATAAGATATCTCTTTTTATCAACAATATACTTATGCGGATTTAAACACGGATAGTAATATTATGATGATGTTCTCCTCTCATAAAGATAGTTGATAATTACAAATATATTAGGAGATGCTCTATGTTTTAAAGTTTTTAAGTTATTGGGAAAAATTAACAATTCTAATATTGCGGCCGTTTATGCCTTTGTCCCACATGTTACAAATAAATCTTAAAAAAGAATTATCATCTATTTTGTTCATCTATAAAACCATCAACTTCTCCATCTTTTCCTGTGGATACAAACAACATCATCCATTATCTCTCTAAACATAACTCCAAAAAGTGACTCTTTTCATTTCAGAACTCACTCAAAGACAAGTACAAAGCTAAGTCTTGATTTTTTTCTTTGAATATCTCTTTGTGGGTCACTCTTCATCAATGGGTGACAAAGGAAGGAGCTTAAAGATCAACAAGAACATGGAGGAATTCACGAAAGTGGAAGAAGAAATGGACGTAAGGAGAGGTCCATGGACAGTTGAGGAAGATTTAGAGCTCATCAATTACATTGCTAGTCATGGTGAAGGTCGATGGAACTCTCTCGCTCGTTGCGCCGGTATGATACTCTAACATCTACTTACACATATACACACTTAGATTAATATAGGCATAGACGGTGTGTATAAATGTGCTCCTTGATTGAAAACAAATAAAAATAAGTAACAAACCATATATTATACACAAGTTGTTTCGATCTCCATATGTGTCTTTTTTAATTTACTCAGTGCGCCACTTTTTCTGTTAATCATATCTTTTTGTTTCGAAAGTTCTTTTTTTTTTTTTGGATAAAAGTTTGTTGTGAAAGTTCAAGAAATGGATTTTGCCTTGTATGCACACAAAAAAAAAAGGAAAAAACAAATCATGGGGATAAAACAAAAAGAGTGTCATGCTTTTGTGTTCCGTTCTCTCATTATTTTTCTTCTTTCTGAATTGTTAAAATTATCTATGATCATTCCTAATGAAATCGTGTTTTGCTATTCGGACTCAATTATTATAACTTTTAGGAAATGGATTCAATTATTTAACCCTCTAGGTTTTGAATAGAGTAACTCTATTCGTGTTGAAATAAATGAAATAATTGATCAACATCTATATGGGAAGAGCACTAACGCAATGGAAGAAAGTTTTCAGGAGACAAAGACCCTTTTTGAGAGTTTGCCTCATAGCAACGGTCCCTATAATTTCTAGAGTAAATTTGATAACTTTACCAAATATATATGATCATTATCATGAGTTTCTTGCGTATGAAATCATCATACAATATACGTGTACACGATGATGTCTAATTAAATAATAGTAACTTCCAATATAAAACAGAACTCAAAAGGACCGGAAAAAGCTGCAGACTTCGGTGGCTGAACTATCTCCGACCAGATGTGCGCCGTGGAAACATAACCCTCGAAGAACAACTCTTGATTCTTGAACTTCACACACGTTGGGGCAATAGGTACGTTTTTTAATTACGGTCATTTATACACTTTATTTTCTACTAACAAGATTTTGATCACAAAGATGGCTAAATATTATTGTACACGAATTAGTTCACATCTTTAGTCATCAATACATTTTATTTTCTGTTAACAAGAGTTTGAAAGATTGGTTTATTTGTACTAGTAATGAATTTGATCACAAGTTTTCTTCTTCTTGTGAGGACAGATGGTCTAAGATTGCACAATATTTACCAGGAAGAACGGATAACGAGATCAAAAACTATTGGAGAACACGTGTTCAAAAGCATGCAAAACAGCTTAAATGCGACGTGAACAGTCAACAATTTAAAGACACCATGAAGTATCTTTGGATGCCTCGGCTCGTAGAAAGGATCCAAGCCGCGTCCATCGGGTCTGTTTCCATGTCATCTTGCGTCACCACCTCCTCAGATCAGTTCGTGATCAACAACAACAACACCAACAACGTGGATAATTTGGCTTTAATGAGTAACCCTAATGGTTACATCACGCCGGATAATTCCAGCGTGGCAGTATCTCCTGTATCAGATTTGACGGAGTGTCAAGTGAGTAGTGAAGTGTGGAAGATTGGTCAGGATGAGAATTTGGTGGATCCAAAAATGACATCGCCGAATTATATGGATAATAGCAGTGGACTATTAAACGGAGATTTTACGAAGATGCAAGATCAAAGTGACCTTAATTGGTTTGAAAATATTAATGGGATGGTACCAAATTATTCGGACAGTTTTTGGAACATTGGAAATGATGAAGACTTCTGGCTCTTACAACAACATCAACAAGTCCACGACAATGGAAGCTTCTGAATAGACAAGAAGCTATTTTACAAAGTAAAGGGAAAATACAAAGCTTCTGAATTTAAAAGTGTGAAAGGAATTTGTTATAAACAAAGCTTTTTATTTGAAAAAAAAAAGAAGAAGAAGGTTTTGTTAAAATATTAGCAGCTTTAGACATATTGGAGAGTTTAGGAAATAGTTATTTTTGTAGTAAATTTGATTGCTATTTTGGGATTGTGATACTATATTAATGCTGATAATTTCTAAATTCAGAATCAAATTAATAACAAATCATTTTTTTGGGGAGGATAATTTATTTGAAAGACGATTACACACTAATTAAAAGTGATTTTCTTCATGGAATCATGCTATATAAACAACACTCTATTTATTATAAATGAATTTTCCAAAGCAACCATAATTGGTTCCACGACCAAGTTTCATACTATAATTAATTAAAACTGTATATGTCACACAAGCAGACAAAACATAACATATTAAAAATTTTATCTAATGACTTTAGCATGATAAAATAAGAAGAAGAAAATGGATAATCCGATTCATGATGCTTTTAGGAAACATGTCTATGGGACCTGTATATGGGAAAAAGGGGACCGAAGTGTGTGAAAGGCTTTGGGTTCAAAAGTAGACAATCCAAAACTTTATCATTTCTATAATTTTATCACCACGTAGAGACATCTCAGTGGTTAATGTTTGAGCTTTAAGATGGCCATTAAGGAGATTATTCTTGGAAGAATGTAATAATTATGAACTTAGTTATTAAAATATATACTTAGTGATGATTATTTTTCCACCATTAACGCGTGCAAATCCTTAATATTTAATTGAACCCCATTACAGTACGGACGATCCCACCATTATCCAGATAATTCCTTTCTTACACTGTAACACGTCATCCAAAATGTCGTCTTCCCCTCCTCAATTATTTTCTACGAAGTACTATATGTAATCTCTTTCTTTTTTGCTCCAATTCCAAATACTGAACTTTATTTTGAAAAAAATAATACTTATATAGTAATTTGTATTTATCTACTGCAAGAAATACAAATTCCCATTGGTAAAATGATGTAATAATTCTCTAATAAAGAGCATAACATAAAATAGTATTTGTTGTGATGATTTTTTATGATATATTAAAAATATTTTAGAGATAGATAATAATATCGTCTACAGTAATGTAAATATTAAAGAGGGTTACTAAGTATTGGGAGTTCAAGTGAAAAATATATATTAGGACAAAGCTAAAGAAATCACAAGTTCGAATGACACTTGGGATCCATATAACCTCTTTCTTAGCACGCAAAGAAAAAGTATATGTTAAAGAGGGTTATTTGATTGATGATTTAAAATAAACTCATACTGTTCAATATTTTTAAAGCATTAAAAATAATGATAACATCTAGAAGAATTCTGTGTCTAGTGCATGTGGGAATCTAAATTTTTGGTGTTATACTTGAGATACTTTTTTCTAATTTATTCATGAGAATCTGGTAGCGTTCATTTATTCACTTATTTTTTCTAATATATATTCAATATGCAAAACCTTTATTTATTAGTTGTCAATAATACTAGATTTTAGTATAGCACTTTTAGTTTAAGTTTTTTACTAAATTGAAATAATGAGATGTTATGGTTCACTAAATTGAATATTGTACGATAGATGGTACCGAGAGATTTTTAGTTTTCATTACAAGTTACAATAACTATATATCTAACAGATTCAATTTCATATCAGATTAAATAATCAAATTTTGTTTTGTTAAAATCAACTTATTCATTTTGAAAAACCAAAAATGTTTCTTACAACTTGATTTTTTTTACATAAATACCGTAACGGCTTTTGAATTTGTACAATTGGAAGAACAGTGTCAACATATATTTAGCGTAAGTTACATGTGTTGAGACCCACAATCCCCCAAAATAAATTTTTAAAAAGTGAAAATTTCAAAGGTTTTTGGGCCGAGAACTATACATTTCCTCGTTGAGATTAAGATTTGTTAACTTGCATCTTATCAAAGCTTATATGTGGAGAACTCAGATTCCAAATTGTATACATAAAAATAAAATAAAAAATACAACTAGTTAATAAAGGAGGATTCTTCTTAATACATATTTGAAGAAAGACACAATATCAACCTCATTATTGAAATGACTACTTAAGTTAGAGACAGCTCAAGGTCAACACATGCGTCAGGTAATCTACCACCATATACGGTTACAAAGCCATATACTACGAAACCAGCATCTATATACAATGTATTTCAATACGTGAATACGTATGTATAATTTTCTAAAATACAATATAGATACAGACAAAGTAGTAGAATCTTATTATAGTGACGGTACCAACTCAATCTAGGTCCGACTCAAATAATTATTTTTTTCGTAGTTGTTATTATGTAGCACATTTTTTTATAACCATGTATTAGCACTTATCCCTCCAATATTAATTAATTTAATTTCATCGATCGTAATTAGACCCATTAGGGCTTCAATTCACTTATTGAGTGTAGCAAATCTTGGTTACTTTGGCGATATCTTAGAGTTTTCTCCCCATAAATCAAACTAAGGCACTGATCTAATCTTGGAGATAGTAGGTAACGAGCGTATATTTAATAAGAATCGGTGCATAACCTCGATCAATTTATGGTGATTTAAAAACGGTTCATTACTCATCAAATTAAATTACTCATCACATTTTCTTTATGTTATTCGCAATAGAATGTTTTTATATACAAACATCTTTCTATAGGATCTCTATAAAGAAATACATAGTAAGAGAGATTAGAGAAAAAAAAAATTAGGCAGCTCAAGAGGGATACATAAAAGAGTGGGAATATGAATCATAAGAGTATACAACAAAATCTTGATCGATTTAGTCAAATTAAACAACTAATGTAGAAACTCGACAGAATTGAGAAATCTCGAAGATGGAAATAGTAAGAAGACAGAAAAGAGTAGAGAAAAGGTCTTACAAGGTCAAGAAAAAAAGACCAGAAAAAGGGAATATACCAATTAGTAAAGCTCAGGTAAGATAGCGTCATTGTTTCTATCACGAAGTAGAACAAGTCTTGATCATCTTCTTCTTCTCCTTCTTCTTCTTCTTGAAACAACCTTTTTGTCCTAAGCCAATCAAAAGTTAATGCAACTACATAACATAAGTTATACTTTATCAAACAAACTACATAAGTGATGGACATGATTATTTGTTGGCCTGCGTGTATACCTGGATCATGACACTTTTGTGGTTCTTCAAGCCTTGAATCACTTCCCCATTCATCCATAGCTTGAGAGAAAGATAGAGAGTGCCTTGCGTGAATTATATATTTATAAAGACACACACACGGACGTAGCTATAGTCTATAGATACATATATGTACAACATATATACAACTTCTGTTTTGTCTATAAAGTAAACAAAAACAAGAAGGTTATATTAAATTTTCAAGTTTTCTATATTTTATTCACACATTTGACATGGAATCTCTATGTTGACAAAACTTACACCTATACTCATATAATCAAGAGTTGGACGTTATGGTCACTATTTATGGCTTCAGGTTATTTGAAATGCATTTGCAAAAAAAATATGTCAACATGCTCATTAAATTTTGAGAGTACTCGGAGTTATGGAAAATAACGAAATGATATATGTGGCAATCGTCAGACGATAAGAGAGAAACCATCGGATAGAAAATGCCTCTGAAAATATAGTAAATCTATGCAAAATCATCATCTTGCCCTCTAGCATGAATCTTCTTGTATAGAGATCTTGCCGACAATGGAAAGTCACACGTGCACTAGTAATGTAAATAGATCGAGTTATTTTACTGGCTAAATGTTATTGGATATAATCAAGCCAGATTCAAAGTTGAACCATGCCAAAAAAATTGAACACTTAACGAAAGTAGTGTGGATGCATGGTTAGACTCCAAAATTCTTCGTTATCAAATTTCTGAAATCAAACTATAGCATAATTTTATCATAAATTACGACATCACAAGATCATGAAAACGAGTAGTATGTAGACGTGTCATCTTCTACGACAAATTACAAATTTAATTAGGACATTCCTTTATTAATATTATAATCGTAACTAATGTTTAGTAGACATCAATTAAGGGACGTGAAAATATGATCAATCAATAAAATGGAACAGAGAATAAGAAAGCAAAAAGAGAAACTAAATGGAAAAAGGCAAAGGGAGAAAAAATTGAAGAAGAAAACGAAGCAACTTAAGTTGCCTGAGGAAGATGAGGAAACTGATGTGACCAAAGACACAAATCATTGAGACAAAGTCACCGAGTTCCGACAAATCCTTCTCCTCAATTACACTTTTTCTCCCTTTAATAATTCATCTCCATTATATACATACACATAAAATTTTGTATGGTCATGTTAAGAGTAGACATTTTATGTATCACATAAGATGTACATATAAAAGTGTTTAATTTAAGGTTTGCCCAAGAAGAACCAAGATCTCAAAATATCCTTCATGGGTGGAAGACTAAATGAAAGAATCCTAGGTTATACTAACTTATTATTAACTCAAAATCTCTACTTTGATATAAGATTTTACTAATTCATCAACAATTAATTTGGAACTACTATATAACTAACACACACCCATGCACATACACATATGGAATGATCTTCTTTATTAACAAAATATAATGGGCCTTGGGCCTAGTATTTGTTTATTGGCCCATTCAGAAACATGCGCTTCTTCCCCATCACTAAACTTGTTCAACGCTCAAGCGATTCTTCATCATCCGTTTCGCCATTTTTGTTTCTCAGTGATCTCTGAAATGGTCTCTTCTCTTTTTTTGGTCGAATCCAATCTCAATTATGTTGTTATCTTTCTTCCATCAATGGGTAATCAAAACATAGAATTGATGCGGTAAGACTATAAAGGTTTAGTCTTTAACCATTGTAGATTCCTCTGTCTCTTGTGTATTTGATTGATCTGTTAATGGATAACCAAAAAGGTGCTCTCTTTCCCGATGAGGTTATTCTCCAGATTCTTGCTAGATTACCTGTTAAATCTCTCTTCAGGTTCAAATCCGTTTGCAAATCATGGTACAGATTACCTTCTGACAAATATTTCACTTCCTTGTTCAATCAACTCTCTGTAAAAGAGCAATTGCTTGTGGCTGAAGTATCAGATTCTTCTAGTTTGATCTGTGTTGATAATCTGAGAGGTGTTTCTGAGTTATCATTGGATTTTGTTAGAGATAGGGTGAGGATTAGGGTTTCTTCTAATGGTTTGTTGTGTTGTTCAAGCATTCCTGAAAAGGGTGTTTACTATGTTTGTAATCCGTCGACTAGAGAGTATAGGAAATTGCCTAAGAGTCGAGAAAGACCTGTTACTCGGTTTTACCCTGATGGTGAGGCTACTCTTGTTGGTTTGGCTTGTGATTTGAGTAAGAACAAGTTTAATGTGGTGTTGGCTGGTTACCATAGGTCTTTTGGTCAGAGACCTGATGGGAGTTTCATTTGCTTGGTGTTTGATTCTGAGAGTAACAAATGGAGGAAGTTTGTTTCGGTGTTAGAAGAATGTAGTTTCACACACATGAGTAAGAACCAAGTGGTGTTTGTTAATGGGATGCTTCATTGGTTGATGAGTGGTTTGTGTTATATACTTGCGCTTGATGTTGAACATGATGTGTGGAGAAAGATTTCTTTGCCCGATGAGATTAGAATTGGGAATGGTGGTGGTAATCGGGTTTATCTCTTGGAATCCGATGGGTTTTTGTCGGTGATTCAGTTATCAGATGTATGGATGAAGATTTGGAAGATGAGTGAGTATGAGACTGAAACTTGGAGTGTTGTTGATAGCATAAGTTTAAGGTGTATTAAAGGCTTGGTACCTGGAATCTTCCCGATTTGTCAGACCGGTGAGTATGTTTTCTTGGCTACTCATAAACAGGTTTTGGTGTATCAAAGACGAAGTAAGTTATGGAAAGAGATGTTTTCTGTAAAAGGAAGCTCTTCTCTGCCTTTGTGGTTCTCTGCTCACGCCTTTCGCAGCACCATAGTACCCTGTAATTAACATGTTAATGTTGCCTTCTCTACTCTTTTATTTTTTTTGGTTTATTTTCAGCTCTCGGATCCTTTAGGGCTTATGAAATTTGTTCAAGGTTTTATAATCTTTCTAGGATAACATCATATAAAGTAGTATAGAGTTGATTTCTTCTGTTGCTTTTAGTACAAATAGATTTTGGTTTTGTTGAGTTTTAGTTCTTTTTTTGGCTTCTCCTTGAGATCATGATCATCACCATGAACGTCTTCAAACACCGACAAAGGCAATGACTTGGACAATAAACCGACCTCAGTCTTAAATGTAATCAAACCAGAGGAACGGTTCACTTGAATCTCGCCAAGCGAGATCCAAACCATGAACTCCTTAGCCTTAACCCCAGTGAGTTTCTTGATCCTGTTAGGCTCGAAATACGCAGTGACTTCATCTTCGAAACATACGACAACGTTATCGAATCTTAACAAGTCTTGATATCTCCTTTTCTGATCTTCTTTCTTCTTCTCCTTGTGCTTTAACCAAACGAAACCCGTGTCCTTCACGTATCCACATTCTTTGATCTCCTTGTTACTAAGGAGCCGGTTTGGTAACCCGATTTCGGATAAAAGCGAACCGAATTTCTCTCTGCATGTCTTGTCTCCATGGTACACCTCTGCCTTGGCTTTCATGGCTTCTGTCACCATAAATATTATATGATCAAATAATCTCTTTTTGTGTTTGGATAAGAGTTGAGAATGTTTTTGAGGCAATGAGGTTTTCAAAGTTGTCTTTTTAACCTTTGTTTTAAAATGTTGTGCAAGTTAGAGAGAATATGCGTTCTCGAGTGGATCTCTTTGTCTTTGCAAATTGAAACTCGTTTTTTTGTCATTTCATTAATCTATGTTCAAGACTTGAACGTCAAGTCCAATTTCTTTTGCCCAATTCCACGTAAGTGAGTATCAATATTCAATCTATCTTGTATACATTATACACAGATATACTATGATTTATTGAGCATGCCAACAAAATTCCAAAATTTGTTTGGTTTTAGGATTTCGTATAGTCGCGGATAAATTTGTAGATATTTCAACTAAAAAAAAATCAAAAATTAAATAGCGAATAAAAATTTGTGCTTTTTCGTAGATAACTAGCTACTTCTTAACCATGAATTAGTTTTATAGCTAATGTTATGGATTATATCCACGGGTTATTTAGCTACAAAAAAAAAAACTAAATTCAGTCTATTTTCTTTTGGAGAATTGTTACTGATTGGTGTAGTTAACTTTCAATCTTAAGGCATGTGTTATGTGGCTAGTGTGTTGCTAATATACCTGAAATCGAAGATAATGATAAACTGTTTAATGTAATTAAAAGTTAAAAAATAACATTCAAACAAACCAAAAGGGATGATAATTAATTCATGATTAGTTGATTACATAGAGACGATTAGAACCGTTAAAAACCGCCTAAATAGATATAAAATCACCTAAAATTAAAACTATCATAATTTTACTATAAAAATACTTGTAAGTAATTATAAAAACATCGAAAAGATAATCAGTTTATCTTATATATAAAATTGTCCGCCGTGGATTTGGGTGTTGCTAAGAAAATTACGCTTTAGAATCATTGTTGATGAAATTGTTCATCATAATCGCATATACAACAGGTAATTGAATATTGTAATATGATTTGATGAAATATAGAGACAATAAAAAAAAAAGTTTTAGAGTATAGAATTCATTCGAATAATATTAATTTTTTTTTTTTTTTGTCATCTGAAAATTAATTAGGACTCAAACGAGCCAATCCTGAAGAATATTGTTTACAAATGTAATATGAAGCGGTTGGGTACAAACTTTTCGTGCCAAAAAATCCGCTTTAACATTAGTACTACGAGAGATTAAAGATAGAGAAAAGTTTGTGAACTCATCCTTGTCGCTCTGTAACTCCTCCAAATACGATGAGAAAGCCGACCATTCGGTTGGGGAAGACACCATCTCCACCAGATCTGAACAGTCTGTAAAAAAATCTACATCTTGGTTGTCGGCACCAATCATACACTTCATCGCCCAGAGGAGAGCTTCCACCTCGGCATGTAAAGGAGATAGACTTCTTCTGAGATTGGCAGCTCCCAAAGTTGATGTCTCTCCAGTTGATGATGTACAGTACCATCCTAAGCCTGAAAACTTGTCGGTATCTTTCCAAGATCCATCTACAAAACAACGATATCCAGAATAATTGTTGTCTAAAGAAAAATGCCGCACTCGATTACGATCTTCCAAATTGAAAGAACCAAATTTTTTGTTGTGAAGCTCAAGTTGAGCAGACTTCCACAAGTCTGACTCTTACTCTTTTTCCGCCAAATGTAAGATCTCTAGAGGATCTTTATCCACATTATCAAAGATTTTTTCATTCCGTGCTTTCCAAATATACCAAATTATCCATGGAAATGAAGATGAATCAAATTCCAAAGGTATGCGCCAAAATAAATGATCCAAATTTGCATATATAGATGCATAAGGAAATTTTCCTGGGACCGTAGGTATCTGTGAAAGTGCCTAAATCTGACGAGCATGATTGCATAAGAAAAGCGTGTGGTTAATGGTTTCTTCTAGAGCACCACATCTGCTACATCCTATCTCACAGTTTATTCCGCGTTTTCGTAGATTGTCCATTACTGGTACACATCCCGCTAAAATTTGCTACAAGAAGTGACGTAACTTGGGCGGACATTGTACTTTCCATGAGAATGCTTTTAAGACTTTGATGTCTGGGCCAAAAAAAGAAAAGTTAGCATCCAAAGTTTTTAACCTCGCCGTATGATATCCAAATTTAACTGTATATTTTCCAGATTTTGTGAAATGTCAACCTAGGATATCTTCCTTAGTTGACGCACCCAAGTGCAAAGCACTTATTAACGAGACATCTTCCGGATCAAAAAGCTCTTGTAAAAGATCAATATTCCAGAAATTTGTCCGTGAGTCTATAAGATTTTTCACCTTCAAAGAAGGATCAAAAGCGTAACCATTTTTTAATGCTGGTCTCGGGAATTGAATTGGAATCCACGGATCCTCCCAAACTGAGATGGATTCTCCAGAACCGACTCTTTTAATAAGTCATTTATTAACCAGAGATCTAGCTGAGCAAATACTCCTCCAACCATATGATGGAGAGTATGATTTTATATTATCCAAAGGGTTGGATTTCAGAAAATAACGTCATTTAAAAACCCTCGCAAAGAGTGAATCTGGAACCGTGATTAAACGCCATAATTGTTTAGTTAGAAGAGCCGAATTAAAATCGTCAACATTATGAAAACCCAAACCCTCTTCCGATTTACTATAACACACCTTATCCCATGCCATTCAATGCATACCTCTAGATTCACCATTTGAACTCCACCAGAATTTTGCGATCGCACTCGTGAGCTTCGATGTGATTGTTTTCGGTAGTCTATAACAAGACATAACATAAGTTGGTAATGCCGTAGCTACCGATTTAATCATCACCTCTTTTCCTCCTTTCGATAAAAACTTAGCTGACCATCCATTTATCCTATTTTGTAATCTATCTCTAACAAAAGAGAAGATTTTTGTTTTAGATCCACCTAGACTTTCTGGTAAACCAAGATAGGAGCCCATACCACCAAGATTAGTGATTCCCAATGTTGCTTTTATTTCTGCCTTAAGTGAATCATCGACCTTATGACCAAACTGTATCGAAGACTTTGTAAAATTTATTTGTTGTCCTGAAACCGTTTCATAATGCTTTAAAATTTCCAAAATTACTCCACACTGCTTTTTGCTAGCTTTGCAAAAGAATAAACTATCATCTACAAATAACAGATGAGTTACCAAGAGGCTTGCCGTAACTACTTTCATACCAGTAATCAATTTTTGTTGTTAAGAATAATATTAACTTATTTAACCTTTTTTGTCTTTGTTTTTTTTTTAATTTCTATTAAATGTATGTTCTAAAAATATAGGTGATTTTGAACAAAAACTGAATTTCACCAGCTCATCTTAAAACAGTGACACCGCCGGTCGAAACCACCGTTTTTCTGATCGTTTCTTTTCCAAATCATTCGGCAAAAATTGAAAGCGAACCTTTTTCTTTTCTTCCTTCCTTTCACCTCTTTAATCATAATCAAATCAGTCACCAAAAGCCACAGATAAATCCCAAATTGGTTTCATCGATTATAAGCAGGAAAAAAATTGATCCTTTAGGGCACACTAGTTTCGTCATCTTCTTCTTGTGGGCCTTCTTCTTCTTCTTCTTCTACGACCTTTAAATTGACTTTTCTTTACTCTAATGGAATCTCCTTTTCCTCCCTCTACGCCACTCGTTTCGAATCAGAGTTTCAGGTACTCTTCTGGGCAATTCCCCAATTTTGCTCTTATAATCTCAATTCGATTCTTGGTTAGTTTTTGCTTAATTTCCACAATCAGACGAAATTCAAAAGCTTTACTTATGGGTTTGATCTCAATTACTACAAAAGCTTGTTTGATTTCGTCGTTTTGCTCAAAGATTTGAACTTTCTGTGTTGCATCTTCGATATGATCACTTCTAGTTACTTATTTGGATTAGTTCTTCTTCTCCAGTGTCAGGGAATGTTAGAGAAAGTTTAAGCTTGAGTGGTAGAAGTTGAATTGTGTTTGAATTTGATAATGGCACGAAAAGGAAGTCATCAGAAGAATGGAATGGATAACCAAACGAAGCAAAAAAAGAAGACTGCTTCTGATTCTTTGCTGTCTAATAAGGGACAAGGGAAAAATAATGAGGCTGAGAGTGTTCTGAAAGAGAATTGTCAAGATGATAAGCAGACTAAAAGTAGTCCAGTTTGTGAAACTTTAGAAAGAGATATGGATGAGGCAAAAGGCGCTGCTTCTCTCAAGGATATAGATCAGTCTGTTGCTTCGGAGAGCGATTTAGCTGGAGGTAGTAGACCTCGTAATGAACCTGGTTTTACAACAGAAGAAACTAGATATATTCCGTTTGGTCGTGAACACATTGACAGTGTTATGAGAAGCTTGCTGGATATATTGAGCACGAATAGCCCGTCAGAGAATATTGAGTTAGCATATAATGCAGTACTGAGGAAACTGAGGATATCCACTGCTACTGTATCAAGGGAAATGACTAAGTGTATGGAAAGACACAGGCCTTTGATAGATTCTGTCAAATTACGAGTATATAAAGGTCGTGATCTTGTTCTAACGAAAATGCGGCAAGTATTCCCGGTTGTCTTCAGGTGGCTTATGCACTTTGGCAGCATAATTCTTCTTCTATCTCTGGTTTGGTTGGACTGTGCAATCCGGGGTTTTGATTCATTCATTCGGATGGGAACAGCATCTTTTTTCTCTATCATGTGGTGTGGTCTCTTTTCAGCGTTTTCGATGTTCGGCATGACCAAATTTATACTGATTTCGGTAAGAATCTCAAATGTGATTTCTTTATATGTTTACTCTTTATGCATATGTTAAATATTCGATAAATACAGGTTGCAACTGTTTTGGTGGCATTGTTCATTGGCTTCGTAGTTGGGTCTGTTACGCTTGCCATTTCTGGTTTGGTTTTGCTATGGCTCTATGGTAGCTTTTGGACAACACTGCTCTTCCTCTTCTTTGGAGGTAAAAGTCCTTCCTGTCTCAATCTTGTAGCAACGACCAATCTCTTGCATTATTTTGTCTAATACAGTGTGCATTGTTCGTTAATATAAAGGTCTGGCATTCATGATGAAGCACGAGCGCGTTGCACTGTTTATAATCACAGTGTATTCAGTCTATAGTGCATTGAGTTATGTTGGATGGCTAGGTCTTCTATTGGCTTTTAATCTTGCTTTCATCTCAACCGATGCTCTCATATATTTCTTCAAGAATAAAATAAATCAGCAGAGCACTGCTGATAGACCCACTGAGCCCGTAAATGATTCATCTTTTGAAAATGGCCCTGGCTTTCCGGGAGACCGTGGCCCAGGAGTCGCGTCAACTAGCGGAACAGACTCTGAGTTAACATCTGAAGATGAAATTGCTCGGTTACTGAATTGTCCTGACCACTATTCAGCTTTGGGCTTAGCTCGATATGGGAATGTTGATATGGCTTATCTCAAACGAGAATATAGGAAAAAGGTAATGCTGCTTATTTTTCTATTTGAAGTGAATGTTTATTGGATACTCCTGAGCAGCAAAAAGGTATGTTGGGTTTATAAGCATTGTGGATGATTCAATAGGCGATGCTAGTCCATCCTGATAAGAATATGGGGAATGAGAGAGCAGCTGAAGCTTTTAAGAAACTTCAGAATGCATATGAGGTAATGTTTTGTTTCCCTTTCCGTTTCATCAATTTGTAATCGCTGCATCAAGAACCCGCATCTCTAATCTCCTTAGCTGGCCTTTAGGTATTACTTGATTCTGTAAAGCAAAAATCATATGATGATGAATTGAAGAGGGAAGAACTACTGAACTACTTTCGGAGGTTTCAGAACTCTTCTCAAAAGGTATGTTTATTGTTGTCTTACTCTGAAGTGCATCTTTCTTGCTTAAAGTATCAGGTTTTTTGTCCTTCACACTTGTAAACAAGTAGGCATGTTTCTCTCTACTCGGATATATGTGTTTATTTTAAGCTGCAATGTATAATCATGAACCAGGACACTCGGGGACACGGTTTCTCTGGGTCGGGTTTTGGAAGCTCAGAAGGTGAAGGAGAGGAAGCATTTAGAGAGTGTAGACAGATAGCGTGTAAAAAATGTGGCAATCTCCATGCCTGGTTTCTTACAAAGAAATCAAAATCTACAGCTAGATGGTGCCAGGTTTTTTCCAACTCTTCCCACCTGCATCTTTAAGATCCTATATATTACACCAATTATGAAACTACTTGAGAGGGAAGTATAATACATATAACTTAAACTGATTTACACGAGCTCTGCTTTTGTATCTCAAGGATTGCAAGGAATTCCATCAAGCAAAAGATGGAGATGGTTGGGTTGAACAAGCTTCCCAGCACGTCTTGTTCGGGCTATTTCAAAAGGTATTATTTTGTATTCAAAATTTCAATTCATGGGATAGATGGTAAATTGCTCTATACTGGAACTAGATGCTCTTCACTGGTTGATTCTCAAGAAGACGATTTTGTACAATCAGATGACTTGATTGATATGCTTCTCATAGTCATATGAAAGGATTTGTTGTTTTAATGCAGGTTGATATGCCGCGTGCTTATGTTTGTGCAGACAGCAAAATATATGAAGCTTCTCAGTGGTATATCTGTCAGGTACCAAAAACTTTCGCTTGCTTTCGGCATTTTCATAAGAGATTGTTTGGTATTTTCTTTTATCGGAATGATTAAAATGGTTTTGTTTGATTTGTTGGAAGGGAATGAGATGTCCTGCAAACACCCACAAGCCGAGCTTCCATGTGAACATGAACGCGACAGCTGCCAAACGAGGAACAAGTGGTTCTTCAGGGCAAAAAGGAAACCAGAGAATGCCAAACACAAACCCGGACGAAACAATGACAGAGGAAGAGTTCTATGAGTGGTTGCAGAACGCGGTTCAATCTGGTATGTTTGATAATGCAAGAGAGAACCCGTCTTCAGCAACCGCCAGTAGCACTAGTAGTAGTAGCAGCAAGAAAAAGAAAAAGGGAAAGAAGCAATGGTGAAAAACTCAGAAACAATTCGACTATATTAACATGGTGAAAGTTTTGTACCCTTGTGTTCTAAAGATATTAAACTTGACTTGATGATAAGTTTTATTCACACAGAGCAAAAAGCTCTCGAAAGAAGCCGATTTGATAGATTGCAACTTTAGTTTGTTCTACTGAGAATTCAAATTAAATCCCCAAACAAGAACATGTTCTTATACAAGAGAATAAAACTTACTTATTATCAGACTTTGAACAAGATGAAATACTTGAACAAGTTTTCCCTTGGCTTTCATGCCAGTTTGTTTTGCTATATTTAGAGATTTCCTTATTTACCAAATTGAAAATCAAGGAGAAACAAAGGTGAAATAATTCTTCTCTGGCTCCACACTCATAATATTTTTACCAGAAGAGATGAAAGAATCCTTGCTATTAGTTTTCAAGGAACCAAACTCGTAAGCATGTGCACTTTTTAGAATATGGGTACCTTTGGGGATATGGTGCACTTGTTCTAGTAGGCTAGGTATCAGATCAGCCTAGGAGAGTAGGCGAGGGTCTTACTATGAGAAGATATTTGGTCCATATTATGAGAAGAGTAAACTACAAGCAGGTTCACAAGGCTCAAAAACTGGATGTCCTTGGCATTCCAAAACCTGTGTAACAACATTGATCCGGTTCAATGAAATTGCACATCCAAAGAACTTTAATGATAGAATTTACCGACTATATTCTAAGGAAGTAAGATTCAAATAATGGATTAGCAGACATTACCTCCCATTCTTCATGATGATTGCGCAAGCAACTACTGCTGCCACTCAAGCTATCAGCATCACTACAATCTTGTACCTTACCGTTCAGGAAAAATTGCTCATCCGATGCGTTCCAAGATTAGCGGCTTCTAATGTATCTTGTGTCAATTTCACTCTCTGAAGCCGGAACAAATGCAGCCTAAAGAAAAATAGTGTTCAACTTTAAGAGGGCATCAAGTAGCAAAGCTTATGTCTGTAAAAGAGTAAGATAAATAAATGCACCTTTTGCCTTGCTAGTGTGTCCCATGTTGATGTCTTTAACGAAGGTGTGCTGCTTGATGTGAGTCATGAAATTAGTGTCATTAACAGTTTACAGCTTGTTGGAACTAGTCATCACAGAAAATGTATAGACACATATGTGCTGACTTCAAATGAATGAATGTTTAAATGAGTTGAGAAGCCAAATAAATAAAAACATGGCATTTGAAGACCAGCCCAAGTATGAATTTTCGTATCTAAGATTTTGAGAAAACATATGTTCCTTTGTCAAAGCATTAATAAGAAACAAAGCAGTGATTAGTCTATGACCTGAGGATGTTCTGCTTTGAAGGGTAGAATTTCTACAATGAGTTCAAAGAGGATGATGCCAACCGAGCACCAATCCACAGTTGCACCTGATTGATAGTGCAAGTATATATTTGTTTCTGCAGTCTTGGCATGTGATAAACGAAACAGAATTATCTGAAACTATTGCAAGACATGTCTAGAGCAAGGATATCTTATGAAAGTCAGTGGTCCAGTGTAGTGAGCAACCCTTTTACTTACACCAGATTAGTAGAGCAGAAATGAATATGCAGTAACTAATTTTTCTACCCAAACTACCATCCCAGCTGATGAGTACGGATCGGACTTGGAGTACCAATGATTCTACTTGACCAAGGAAGGATCTTGAATAAAAGACAAGTAGACACCAAGATTAAACATGTGTACGGACAATGTCCTGTCCCTAAAATAATGACACATAGAACTTATGCTAAATTATATCTGTTGCCACTTGCCATACATAAGATTTAATCAAAAATATGAAATTGGGATTTTGATATATGAACAACTATATTAACCATCAACCAACTGCATATTGGACAACATTGCATCTTAACAGGTCAGTCATTAGTTTAGTAGTACCTTAAACTAGAGCTCTCGAACGTTGCTTACTAATTCTTTATTGTAATTATTACAGATTTACAGTACAAGTCTAGAAATGAAATAGACTATATACAAGTATCTTATTCTAGTTTGAACTTCTTTCTGTTTTGTTTTGTCGGCATACGGCAAGTGTAAATGGGCCTAAAATCAGACAAAGCCCAATCAAGAAGGATGGCTTGGGAAACACTTCACATATCGATATAGTGTTTAGTATACAGTAAAGTTTTCAAGTTTTTTTTTTTGTTTTTTTTTCCTTTTTTTTGTGAGTTTGGAAACACTCCACTTACAAAGAATTTGGATGTTGTGCAAATAATCAAATTTCCTATATTACGTACAGCCTCGTTTTCACTTTGTTAAAGGTTTATGATATATGTGTGTTTCTGACTCATTTGCTTGTTAATTATGAACCGTAAATAATCAAAAACACATTTTAGTAGAAAAGCAAAAAAAATCTATAACCGTATAACAACAACCCACATATGTTCCAAAGTTGATTTATAAAGGGTTATGATGCTTTGTGAGTTGTAAGATATTATTAACTTTGCAAAGAGAGACTTACGTAAGAATTTGGATTTTGTGCAAATAATCAAAATTTCTATATTACCACTTCGTTTTCACTTTGTTAAAGGTTATGTGTTTGTGACTCAGTTGCTTGTTAAGTATGAACCGTCAATAATTAAAAAGTCATTTTAGTAGAAAAACAAAAAAAATGTATAATTGTATAACAAGTTAACAACCCACATATGTTACAGAGTTGATTTATAGAAAAGTGTTATGATGCTTTAATTTGTGAGTTGTAAGATATTATTAACTTTGCAAAGAGAGACTTACGTAAGAATTTGGATGTTGTGTTTGTGCACACGCTACAAACAAGGGGTTTCCGATCCTTAAGCTTTGTAAACTCTCTATTTAAGGAAGGAGGATCATATCCCTCAATTTCATCTTCAACACAAGTCTTTTTTTCTATCCAAATGTTTGATCTTCTAGTTTTTGCTCTCTTCGCCGTTCCACTTTTATTCTTAACTCTGTTAATCCACTATTCTCAACTCTTAACCCATGTTCCCCCTTCCATTAGATTTCAGTTATTCCAACCAAAGACGAACCTAATATTTCCAATACACACGATAACATGCATCGTTGCTGCTCTCTTTAGCTTGCACTTCTCTAAAGTGTGGGAAATAGTCCCACACCATTCCATCATGGAGGGTGTGCTTCTCACTCACTCTTTTATCTACATCGGGTTAGTTGGTTTCATCTTCTACAAAGTGAAACCCAAAACTCTATCTAAACCCTTTTCCTTTTCTAAGAAATATCCTCATATGGCCATCCTTTCTCGTAGTATCCTAGAAATGTCCATGTTGAAAGGCCTCATGTGGCTTGAATCCAAGGTGGGAAAAGTATCGGATCTTGCACTGGCAATTACCATACTATTCTTCTACTTGCATGTAGCGGGACTTTTGAAGTTTCTCCTCTTCAAGAGAGATTTGGGATTCTCCGATCCTATCCCTCTTCTCTAACGCTCTTGGTTCAAGCTTCTTGGGGGAATTGGGGTCCATCTTCTTGGCGGGAGTTGTTGCGGCGTACAAAGTTTCTATGTGGGGAGACTGTTGTTCATCCTGTCAAGCCCTCAGGGAGTGGAAGGAATTGGACTTGATTAATCGCCGAAGACATTCTAACCCGAATTAGGTCCAGTGAGAATAGTTTACTAAATCATATGTGTAAATATGGGCTTGTGTCGTGTGTATCACGTTATATATAGTCGGTTGTGTAAACCCTAGAGAATGTCATGTATATAAGTCTATGTTCGTGTTATTAATAAGACAACGCAGTTTGGTATCCAATTCTACACACCTTAATTATAAAATCTAAGCCGGTTTATAACTGCACACATTAGCTTTATTTCCATTAGAACGTTTTATTCCGGCTCCTTAAATGATTTCACCTCATCGCCAATATCTAATCAGCAAAGATCAATTCGTTTTTTTTTTTCAGTCTATTAATTATTCGTATTGATTGAAAAGTATCATAAGGACAATAACACTTTATATATATATCAAAACCGGAGAATTACAACATTAAGAAAAATAAAGAAACAATTTTCTTGGGAGAAACGTTACATAACTCCTAAAAAAACTGTACACTTGAGCTTTATGTCAAATATTTAATTAGAAGATTTTCTTTCTAATTATCAAAAACAATTATTAAATGCCAGTGGCAGCCGCTGTAAATAAATCCCAACTCCAGTATTTATTTCACAAAGTGGCTGCAAAAATGTATATATAGATATATATATATATATATATATATATATATATATATATATATATATATATATATTTAAAGTGATTTTTAATCAATATTATTAATTGTTAATCATTAAAGTTGAATACTTTTGATTTAAATGAAAAATTTAGTTTTATTGTATTTATATAAAAAAGATTTATCATACAAAATTACATTGAGATATTCTGATGATAATATTTTTTGTTAAGATTTTACTTTCAATAGTATATTGATTTGTCGAAAAAGTCTTTTTTCTTAATATATATAAATAAGAAAATTGCAGCGTGAAAAAACAACTGAAATCTAAGTTTTCATTGTGCACTTCTCTTTCCTCTTCATCGTAGGGCTTCCTAGACAACAACACAACAAACATAAAATGGATAAGCCGGTGGACTTGGATGAAATTAAAATTATCTCCGGCGCATCAGACGAAACTATACAAAATCCCACCAAAAATGTTAATATCATAGGAGTAAACGATAGCATCTCACGAATACTATGGAGTCATATGGCTATATTATCCCTATTTGGTGCTGGAATTGCATGGGGCAATATTTTTCCATACAAGGAAGACATGAGCTTCGAATATGCCTGTTCAAGATACTTCGAGTTCGTTGAAACGTTCTTGTTAGTTGGCATATTGAGTCATTGCATCACCTCTTCAAAATCACCAAAACCAGCTTTTAAGGCAAACCAATTTATCGTCAATATTTTCCAATTTATGGTTAGCGTAACCATGTTTTTTATTACTTATATGGATCAGAGGTGGGATATCTTTTGGATATACATCTGTATAATCTTCGTTGTGATCTCATTTGTTCAGTTGAGTTATCCTGTGGATGGCTTTGAGATCCTATATATTATGATGGTAGCCTTTTCAGGATTTGCTTCGGGAATCGCTGGACTATATTTTGAAATTGAGTCAGTAGGACACTCTTGGCATTGGGCTTATTTCATCACTGCTTTCGTTTTAGTAATGGTTGCGAATATATATCGGGAGACGATATTAATCCCATTGAGGAGGATTAATTTATGGTTAAAAATGAAAGATCACCTTAAAGTTTAACTATTCCCAAAAGATGTAGTTTTCTTTTTTACCTTGCTTTATTTCTAAGGAATATTGACATGTTACAAAAGTTTTTTTAATGAAATTTATTAATACATGACTACAAACAAAAGATAACTTACCAAAAAAACATTGAATTTAAAATTTAAAACCAAAATTTTATCAGTTTTAAAAACTAAAATATAATTTCGGGTGAATGAAATAATTGACTAAAAAATGGAACGCTATAAGAAGAGGTTATGTTGACAATAAGAAGATGTTCATGTTTCAAGTAAAGACTTACTTATGATTTACAAAATAATTTTTATGAATTTTTAAATATCATGTGTTATATGAAACAATAGTGAGAAAGTTCATATTTCTTGAAGGATAGTTCTCTTTTCATCTAAAGTGTGCACATGAACATGTTAACCATCCAATAGAACATCACCATTTCATCAACCCAAGATTCTTATTGTTGTGTATACACTTTTATGAAGAACAATAAAATTAAAACCATTACTTAGATATAGACTATTACTAGGAGAACAAGTATTTGCTCCAAAAAAAAATTAGAGAACCAAAATTATGTTTGAACCAAAAAACATCTACTAATTTATAGAGATATTAATTTATCTATATAGAGAGATTTTACTAATTTGTAATACAAAATTTATCTCAAATATAGTTTTTTCTTTATAATCAATATTTTCTAAAATCAATTACAATTTACAAGTAGAAAAGCAACTATTCAGTTTAAAAACAAACACGAAATTTTTTTGCAGAAGATTTCATCATATAATCTAATTACATTGATTAAAAAGTAAAGAAACAATAAATTTATATAAAATGTGGCTTTTAAAATGTTAATATTTCAGGTGGCATATGGCAAATGCCTTTTTGATAAGGCTATAGGCATGGTGTATGGTGGTCATCATCATCATCAGCTCATAAAAAAATATGTTTCTTAAATAAAAGTTTCAAGACAAAACAGGGAGAGTAACAGTCCGATGTGATGTTATCTATCTGCACAATGTTAGAAAGCTATCATCGCTCAGTTTTATGCTTGACATTCCAAAGTAACATAGTTGTAGTTTAGTATATATGCTAATAAAAAATCTCATGGATGAATTATTGGAGTACTTCCATGCGACCCATGGTTGGATGTGTATGAAATTATAATTTTTATATAATTAAACCTGTAAAAAATGTGTTAAAAGTTAGGAGAAGTTTGTCTTAGACGGTAAAATTGTATATAGTTTTTATAATCAAATCAAGTTTGATCTTTTTAAGACAAAGTAAATACTGTAAACGGAAGATATCAAAGCTCTTTATCTATTCCACAAAACTATCTATTTTTCTTGATTAATTTGTAAGATCAACATATGTATAACAGATTATGGTAATTTAAAAACTTCACTTACCATAAAATTAACATATATATTGAGGATTTAGTTTAATTCCAATATGAGAATTGAGAACATATATTTAATGAATATGATTCATCTTGTAGTTAATTCACTTAATTATTAGTCTTTTGAATTAGAAAGGAAATTATAAACGGTAGTATGCATAAGCTTTGTTAAGAAAAACTAAATTTGTTAAGATATTGAATATTATCTTTTTTCCTATATTTTGATGGTACTGTACTTGTTTACTTTCAAATGGACATTTAGCTAACTTTATTTTAGAACTATATAAAATGTTAAATCAGTTATTTAAAATGTAGCCAAGTTAGATATCATTAGGAGATAATTGATTCAATTTATACTCCTTTAATCAGAAAATAATTTATTAATAACAGGATCTAAAATATTTATTTTAAGTGAAGGAAAAAACAAAATAAGACAATATGTCACATATCACAAATATATATATATATTGGAATATCCTATATAAGTTAATTTTCGACTTTAAAACGAAAGTAACATATATATTGCTAACTTAAACATCTTTAAAAATACTTTTTTCAATTTAAATCACATTAATCAGAAAATAATTTTTTATAATAATTTATTAAAAAGTATATTAAAAATATGGCACATGTCAGCAAAAAAAAAATTGCAAATTTTATATATGTCTAGAATATCTTTAAAATGTTTTATATGAAATTTGAAATTTTATTTAGTGATTATAAAAAACTGGTCACCTATTTAGAATTGTTAGCTTAAATAATTCATAATCATATATAAATATTTTTAACAATATAGTCTGCATACGTAATAGAAGTCAAATATATACAGCATACCTTACCGGCCGGTATGATTTCAAGATTTTCAAAATTAAGACGGAACTGTAATTTTATTACCGGCCGGATAAAATAAAACCGAAATTTCTTGTCTTGTCCGGGAGGACTGTTTCTCTCTTGACTTAAAAGACTTGGGATCAAACAAACTTGAGAGATCATTTTGGAATTTCAATAATCTGAGAAAATGGTTGCTCGGAAATTTGTCGTCCGCCATGAAGATTCGAGCTTCGATGTCGACTACAACACTGAAGATGGTCTTGAGGTTTCCCTCTCTCTCTCTCTCTCTCTCTCTCTCTCTCTCTCTCTCTCAATGTATTCTCGTCGTGTCCGATTCGATTATGTGATATTCCGCCATTGAATCGATGTTTCTCTATAGGTTTTACGATTTCTAATCTTCTCCCTCACTTTAGTTCCTCCTGAAGAACAAAAGGTAACTTAAAAATCAGATTTTGTTTTCTCGGTATTCATTGGAATCTTTGATGAGTTTTGTTATCGAATTTGGGTAATATAGATCGTTGCGGAAGATGATAATCGATTGGTGTCTGATGAGTCTGATCTCGCTTCTTTATCTGAGAGACTTCGATTAGTTTCAGTTGGAGAAGATTCTGTAGAGAACTCAGATGCGGAAATGTTGAAATCAGATGAAGAATTGGCTCGAATGTTGCAGGTTTTATATTACTGATGGTCTTCACGGGAATTTATCAACTGATTTTGATGATGATGATGTTTTGATTTTATGTTTCTTGGTTTTCAGGCAGAAGAAGATGCTATTATGTTTCAACAGTTTGTCGCTGCACGAGATAACGGCGAATTCGAAGGGAGAATTAGGCCTTATGTTAGTCAAGTTCTCATGGTAAAAGACTTGATTATTTGAATCTTTGATGGTTGATTGCAATTTTTGTATATTGGTTTATGTGTTGATGTATGATTACTATTTTGTGTGTGTTCAGTATGAAGATCCAGTCCGCCAAGATGCTGCTCGAAAGACTGTTCCTAAAGACGAGCTTGAGGAGAAAGCATTGGTTTCTCTGGCCAAGGTTTGTGTTTATGTTCATCGATTAATTGAACTATAAGTTCTGACTTCTGATATTGAAAATGCTTGATGAAATTTAGAATTTAAGGTTTTAGGTTGATGTTTACTATATTATGTGAGATTTTTTAACTGATCCAAGCTTTTAACAAACGTTTAGGAAGGGAATTTTGAGCCATCGAAAGAGGAAAGAGACTACGCTTTCCTGCTTCAGCTTCTTTTCTGGTTCAAAAAATCCTTCAGGTTTTCCGGACTCCCCTTTTACTTGTCTTTTAGGGCTTAGACAGCCAAATAATCCATTACTGTAAAGTTGAAAGAAAAGAAAAACACATAAAGATTTGGTTCATATTTTGAGCCAAATCTAAATTATTGAATACATTATTGAAATCCTTGATGAGATTTAGAATTGAAGATAGTCTTCTCATTGGTTTGTTCTCTCTATGCAGCATATTTTGTTGTATGAATATATATAGTGGCACAGTAGTTTTAAAGAACCTCTTTTCCATGTTATTGACTTGGGCGGTAATGCAGATGGGTCAATGAACCTCCTTGTGACTTTTGTGGTAACAAAACCATAGGCCAGGGGATGGGAAACCCACTTACCTCGGAGCTTGCTTATGGAGCAAATCGAGTTGAAATATATCGGTACGTGAATTACTTTGTACTGTAGTTTGTATGGTTTATTCTGAAATCACGGCCTTTATTCCGAGAGAATTGTAGGACTGTAAAAGCTAAATCATTCGCGTTTTATAGAGTGTATTGGATTGAGAGCAAGAATTACTCAATTCCTACAGTGCTTTATTTATTTTCTCTTGTTAAACTTTAGTTTCACTTAGTATTTCACTATAACTTATACAGCTGTACCATGTGTCCAACAACTACTCGATTCCCTCGGTACAACGATCCGCTAAAGGTAACTAAATAGCTTGTACATTGGAAGGTATATGTTCTTGACTTCATTGACAGGTTCCATTTTTCTTCCCTGTTTGTGCAGCTCGTAGAAACAAAGAAAGGTCGTTGCGGAGAGTGGGCGAACTGCTTTACGCTATACTGCCGCACGTTTGGCTATGATTCTCGTTTGGTATTCTGCTAACTAACATTATCTCTTCCCACAAAAGTTTTGCTTTTGCTTTTGCTTTTATATTTGTAATGTGTATATGTAATATTTTTATTCATTTACAGATAATGGACTTCACAGATCACGTGTGGACAGAATGCTACTCTCACTCGTTAAAGAGGTAAACTTCATCTGCCAAACAAATGTCTATTGATTTCCTCTGTAGGAACTTTCATTATACCGAGTAATTTGTGCCGTTGTTTTTTTCTGCAGGTGGATCCATCTTGACCCTTGTGAAGGAGTGTATGATAAACCCATGTTATATGAGAAAGGGTAAGATTTCTTGCGTACCAGTTACTTCCTCTTTCCATGTTTCTCATCGAACAATCCCCATAATGGACTGCCATAGTGCCATATTCTAACAAAATCTCTGCCTTCTAGATGGAATAAAAAATTGAATTATGTCATTGCGATTTCTAAGGACGGGGTTTGTGATGTTACCAAGCGATATACAAAGAAATGGCATGAGGTAATGCTACACGAAAACAGTGACTGTTTTGTTTCTCGACACCAAAAACAGTGACTTCTATTAATCACTCATGGTCTTGCTGTTGTTTTCCACTGTAGGTTTTATCTAGAAGAACTCTCACAACTGAATCATCTTTGCAAGATGGTCTTCGAACCCTGACAAGGGAACGACGACGTAGCTTAATGTTTGAATCTCTATCTAAGCTTGAATTACGAGACAGAAATGAGCAGGAAGAACTAGAGAGAAATCTGCATTCCGCAGATAATGCCTCAGTTTCTTTACCCGGAAGGCAAAGTGGGGACAGGGAATGGCGTATTATGAGATCAGAATTTGGTTCAGACGAAAACTCATCTGTCAGCTCTTCCTCTTGCCCAGTTCGCAAATGCGTTGATGACCATGTGACCAACATTTATGACTCGTTTCTACCTATCCTTACTCAGTTCGTTGAGGACGGCTTACCTGTAGCAAGAACAAATGAGGTACTTAAGATGATCAAGCAAGTCCTAGTGGATCTGAAGAATGCGCCTTACAAAACAAGGAAGGCTCGATTGACTTTAGATTCAGATAACTCAAGTTCATTCCCGGAGCAGTTTCTTCCCGCACTAGGCGATTTGCTTCTCGCTCTTTCTTTAAAGAGCGAGAGAGACACAAACGGTAAAAGTGTCACAATATCCGTAGACGGGAAACTCACTAAAACTGCTATAGCATTGCCAGTTGCATTGGACGCGTTAAGGGAACTTGTTGCTGACCTCAGCAAATACCAAAACTTAAACAAAGATTCACTGTCTTTTCCACTTGTTAAACAGAACAGGGTATGCTCTGGTTCTGTCCTCGCAAGTGGTGAAGAGCTTCCTTCTGGCATTGTAAGTAGTATCCTATTACAAGTCTCATCTTACCATTTAATCAAACTTGTTTTGGTTATTCCTAAATATCATGCCTCACTCACTGCCTCAGGCAACCGCAGCTTTTGATGGAATCCAAGAGTCCAAATGGGAAGAACCAAATGGTGCAAAAGGTATGAAATATAGCCTGATCCAAAACTATGATATTTGTTACATGTTATAATGCGAATCTCTCCTCGCACAGGCTGTTGGATCGTGTACAAAACACTCTACAACCAGATGCACCAACTCATAGCATACGAACTCATGTCTGCTAATGATGCCCCAGAGAGAGACCCCAAAGATTGGTAATGTCTGATTCCTATTATTCAAGTCTAGACATACACAATCAATGCTTTAACACTGTTTGTTGCCTCCACCAGGATTCTTGAAGGAAGTAACGATGGTGGTTCGACATGGTGTGTCCTAGACAAGCAAACTAGTCAGGTATTCGAGGAACGGTTCCAACGCAAATCCTACAAAATAACTACACCTGGATTCCAAGCAAATCTTTTCAGGTATGTTAAATAACTTTTCCCTGATAGAACACAAATGTGTTTTGAATTGAGTTTGATAAGAGTCTTATCATAAGACAGTCCCATTTGCTTTTCTTGTTTTTCTTATGGGTCATAATCATATCTAATGTGTATGTTGCAGGTTCCGGTTTTTAAGTGTACGAGACGTGAATTCGACCTCGAGACTACAACTAGGGAGCATCGATCTGTACAGAAGTCACCAGTGATTTAATGATGCATTCATGCACATCAAATGTATAAATATTCCAAAAACATCAATTTGTTTTGTCTTCACTTTCTGCACATTGATGTATTCCGTATTCGTGAGGGAATTGGCCTTTGCTATTGCTATGAAACACCTCTGTCTTAGACAGAGGCTTACAGACTCATGGTCACAGTTGTTATCAACGAATAATAAGCCTCCACGTGTAACTTAACCTAAAGGTCCCTAGTTCAGTAAACATGGAAAGTGAACAAGCGAGCGACAACATCGGCGCCGCAAAAAAAGTGGAATGATTACTCTTCCTCTGCGAGACGACGATGAGGAAAACGACACATACGAAGCTAAAATGCTCCTCATAGGCGAGAATGGTCTCGACGGTGAGAGTTTACCTCCTACTCCTCTGCGTGACGGTGCACTGGAGCTCCAGAAGTATAACATCAGCTCCATCGAGTCAACAGTCGTGATTCGTGAGCTGACGTCACAAGGTCTCTCCTTTCAGCTCTGGCCAGCGGCTTCTACTTTCGTCACGTTGCTTGATAACTACCGACGTGACCCTAGCAAGAGTCCACTCACCGCCACACTCTTGTCGCTGAAAAAACCATCGCCGTTGAACATACTCGAGCTCGGATCTGGAACCGGCCTCGTCGGGATCGCTGCGGCAATCACTCTCTCTGCTAACGTCACGGTGACGGATCTCCCACACGTCTTAGATAATCTCAACTTCAACGCCGAAGCAAACGCTGAAATTGTTGAGAGATTCGGCGGGAAAGTCAACGTGGCACCACTACGATGGGGAGAAGCTGATGACGTGGAGGTTCTAGGTCAGAACGTTGACTTGATTCTGGCTTCGGACGTGGTGTATCATGACCATCTCTACGAGCCTCTCCTCAAAACGCTGCGTTTGATGCAGCTAGAGGGGAAGAGGTTAATTTTCCTGATGGCGCATCTAAGGAGATGGAAGAAAGAATCTGTCTTCTTCAAAAAAGCTCGAAAGCTCTTCGATGTTGACGTTATCCACTCTGATGTTCCTCAAGAAAGTTCTAGAATCGGTGTTGTGGTTTACCGTTTCACCACGAAACAGCCAAATCAGAATGGTCGGATTGTTTCGTGTTAGCAATCGCGTTGTCAGGATTCATTTCCTAAATAAAGTTTGCAAAAATGTTTGTCATGTCTATTCAATTCAGGTGTTATTAAATGATGAACCAATCCATGCAAATTAAATATAAGCATTGAAGACTATAAGGCCTTACAAACTATTTGGACTCTTTTATAAATGATCAAAAACTATAGGTGATAAAGCAAATAAGTTTTTAAAAGGGGTTGCGACCATAAATAGCTTGGGGCCTATTTTTGTGAATCGTACAATTACTAGGACTATTTTGTAAATACTTAAAAACTATTGGAACAAAAGTATCAGAGTAGAACTTGTGACACACAGTCACACAGACTTTGACTGACCAGTGAAGACTACAATGTGGCGCCGGAGCTTCAGTACATTACCGAAGAAGAAATGGGACGCGGTGGTGATCGGAGGTGGCCACAACGGATTAACAGCCGCAGCTTACCTAGCACGCGGAGGTCTCTCCGTCGCTGTTCTCGAGCGCCGTCATGTCATCGGTGGCGCGGCAGTGACGGAGGAGATCGTTCCTGGATTCAAATTCTCACGCTGCAGTTACCTTCAGGGCTTACTTCGTCCTTGTATCATTAGGTGTGTTTGATTAACCTTCTTCCGATTTTGTTCTGATCGTTCCTGGATTGTTTGATAACTTTGATTTTTGGATTCCAAAGAGAATTGGAGTTAGGTAGACATGGACTTAAGCTTTTGAAGAGAAGTCCTTCATCGTTTACACCTTGTTTAGATGGACGTTATCTTCTGCTTGGACCTGATCAAGATCTTAATCATTCTGAGATTTCAAAGTTCTCTAAACATGATGCTGATGCTTACCCAAGGTTATTTGTTTTTTTAGCTAATTCTCGGAATGTGATATTCAAATCAAATAAGTTTTTTTTTTTTTTTTTGCTTTACAGATACGAGAAGCAGCTAGAGAGGTTTTGTGGATTCATGGATCCTCTTTTGGATTCAACTCCACCTGAATCTCTGCAAAGTGCCTCTTCTTTTAATGATAAGTTGAGCAACAAAATGTACAAATCTGCTTTCTGGGCTCGTTGTCTCCGGCAAGCAGTTTCTTTGGGGCATAAAGATATGGTGTATGATCTCCTTTTTCAAAAACAATTAAGCTGATTTGTTTTGTTATCTTTCACTGTTTTGTTTACATGCTCTTTGTTTTTATATTGTGAAGGGCTTTTATGGATCTTTTATTGGCACCAGCTTCAAAAGTTTTGAACAACTGGTTTGAGGTGCTTTTCTTATCTTAACACATATTGGTTATACAACTAGCATTAGCAAGTAGTCTGATGTTGTATTGACACACGTTTTTGTGTTGGCCTTATGCTTGTAGTCTGATGTCCTGAAGGCGAGTCTTGCAACAGATGCTGTGATTGGATCTACGGTAATTGACTTTCTTAATATCTTACTCGTTCTATATTGGGGGATTAATGTAGTGATCTGAACATTAATTCACAGGCCAGTGTCCATACTCCGGGAAGTGGATATGTTCTCCTACATCATGTGATGGGAGAAACAGATGGAGAGAAAGGCATTTGGTCGTACGTATCTTGATTGTTAATTTGTATTTTCCTCTTGATATTTTGGGAATGTAGAAATAGCTGTGTATGTTTTACATAAGTGTTGATGCATAAGCAATTGAAGAACTATCTTACCAGATATTAGTAAACATGCATCTCTGTAAGGTGTAAATGAAGAGCACAAGACTATCTGTTTAATAAAACAAGGCCTGGCTATCGTGAGTAACTGGTAAGAAAATAATATGCAGTTACGTTGAAGGTGGGATGGGCTCTGTCTCCATGGCTATAGCCAATGCTGCAAAGGAAGCTGGTGCTGAGATTTTCACAAACGCAGAGGTATTAAATTCTAGATCATTTTGAGGTTATCCCTCTTTCCTACGATATTCAGAACAGTGGAGTTCTAGTATCATTTCTCTCATCAGAAATCAGAGCAGCTTAGTACATTCATATTTTCCAGGTTTCTGAAATACTAACTGAAGACTCTAGCATCGTGAAAGGGGTTAGTTTGTCTTCAATGATTTGTGGATGAAGTGAAAACGTGAATCAAACTGATATGACATTACCTGGTATAAGGTTTTGCTTGCTGATGGTACACGGGTGGAGTCATCGGCTATATTGTCCAATGCGACCCCTTACAGAACTTATGTGGTAAATCTTTTTAAATCATAAGTTCCAAACTCCCAGTATATGTCAGTTAAAATTTTGTTGTTTGCTAACAAATTTACGTTTGTTCTTTCTGTCTTGGATAACAGGAGTTGGTTCCGACCAATGTTCTTCCTGAAAATTTCGTCAGTGCTATTAAGAACTCAGATTACAGCTCTGTAAGGATTCCATGTCGTTTAAGTCCCTCACTCTCTGGATCAAGAGAAGATAGATTTCTCTATAGGCGGAATTGGTTTTTTTTTTAATTACACCATCTAGCTAATTATCTGGTGATTTGTTGTTTAATTGTTGTGAACAGGCAACTACCAAAATAAACTTGGCTGTTGACAAGTTACCACAGTTCCAGTGCTGCAACACAAATCATTCAGGTCCAGGTCCAGAGCATTTTGGCACTATACACATTGGTGCAGAGAGGTATCATTCGTGCTAATTTGTTCCTCATTATATGTATCTCGAAGAACAAATAATAATACAAATAAAAGTGATCAATGGCTCTGTTCTATCTTCTCTCTGTCAGCATGGACGAGGTTCACTCAGCATGTCATGATTCTGAAAATGGCTTACCATCGAGAAGACCAGTGATCGAAATGACTATTCCATCCACACTAGACAACACCATTTCTCCCCCAGGTACACATTCTCCCCCTTTTGCTTGTTTAGGATTTGAACTCTGAATGTGATTTTGTATGTAGGGAAGCATGTAATCAACTTGTTCATCCAGTACACTCCTTACAAGCCCTCAGATGGAAGCTGGGAAGATCCTACTTACCGAGTTAGTTTGTTATACACGCTTGGCTAAACATTCCTTTACACTACAAGACATGCCAAACCCATCTGGATTTGCTTTTGCTTGTGTAAAAATCAGGAAGCCTTTGCACAAAGGTGTTTCAAACTGATTGATGAATATGCACCCGGGTTTAGCTCATCCATCATTAGCTACGACATGTTGACTCCTCCGGACCTGGAACGGGAAATTGGTCTAACAGGTATATAAAGTGAAGTACTTGGAGAAAGATCCCAAGTACATGCGACATGGCCAAACCATATTGACATGACTGCCCATTTGTATTCTGCAGGCGGAAACATCTTTCACGGTGCCATGGGATTAGACTCTCTCTTCCTGATGCGCCCTGTGAAAGGATGGTACGTGACTCCGAAGTACTCAAAACAGTCTTTACGATTTATGATTATGAAATTCAAAACTTTGTTGGACTGTGTGAAACAGGTCAAATTACAGAAGCCCTTTGAAAGGTCTCTACTTGTGTGGCAGCGGAGCTCATCCTGGAGGCGGAGTTATGGGTGCACCTGGAAGAAACGCTGCACATGTTGTTCTTCAAGACTTGAAAAGAATCTAGCGAGTATAATCTCAGACTGTGCAATGTTAACTCTCATGTGTAAGTTGTTTGTTACTGCTCTGAAAACCTCTGTCGTAGGGAGAGGCTTACAGACATGGACAATAGTTGATATCAACGAATAATAAGCCTCCACGTGTAGCTTAACCTAAATATCACTAATTCAACAAATATGGAAAGTGCCCTAAACAACAGAAGAGCCATTGTTTATTTGTCTTTGTCTTTGTCTTTGCGAAAAGAAGTAAATATCCTCATCAATGGCGGATTCACGAGATGATCTAGCTGAATCGCTACAAAATCTATTCACGAGTGTTTCATCTATGGTCAAATCCGAGCTCCAGGTGAAAATCAATCCGAAATTTTACAGATTTATTTGTTTCCACAGATCTGAAATTGAATTGGATAAAAATAGGGAACGAACAACCATCTAGATCTATTGGAGAAGATGAACCTGAGAGTTGCGTCAGAGTACGATGATATGGGTGACGTGGCAGCTGGGCTCAGAGTTTTCGCAGAACAGATGAAATCAAAAAGTGGTGGCTTGGATGAATTTGTAGGACAAATGGATGCTATCGAGAAACAAGTGTCGGAGTTTGAAGCTGTGATCTCTGTTCTAGATCGATATGTCTCTGTCCTAGAATCTAAAATCCGAGCTGAGTATCGTCATCCTCATCATCAGCGTCGCTCTAATGATTCTGTTGTTACAGACTGATGCATTGTAGCAATAATTAATTTTTATCATTACTGAGATTGTTGGAATCGAGATCTGGAATGCTATTTTGGTTTTAGTTGATATTGAAGCTAGATACGAATACGACGAATGATTTTGTCTACATTCGGTTTAAGTTTAACCAAAACTGAAATTTGCATAAATCAATCTGGAACCAAACCAAACGAAAAGCACCTAAGTTTTTTTTTTACCGCTACTCCATATATAACCATTTACCGTACTTACTAATGCATTGGTTAAGTGTTTTGTTAAACATATTAAAACCTCCTAAGCAAACAAAACCAAACCGAATTAATTTCAGTTTGAATGTAATAGCGATGGTTTTATAAAACCAAAACTTGGAACAAACTGAACTGCTCATCTTTAGTAGTAAGTAACGAATTTTCATAATCACAAATTGTGATGTATAATCATGTTATCCGTTTCAATATCAAGAAATTTAACTAGCATAGTTGGAGAGTGTTGTTAATTTTGATTAGTAGTGGACAATCCGGTTTAAGGTTTGGTTCCGGTTCGATTTTACGGTTTATATATTACTTGTTTTCTCTGTGTTTTTCTTTTGTCTAAAAACACTCTAAAGAACTTAAAGATATTCGTCTGATTGTTCTCTCTCAAATTGGCTCATCCTCTCCATTCAATTCATCCCAAGTACCAAAGCAAGCTACTTCGATCTTCCTCTTACTACTCTCGTTTCTAATTGTAAGTCTATATCAATTCCTTTTCCAAAGTTTGTGTAGATCTCAAAGTAGTAGATCGGAAGAGATCGATAAAACCAGATCGATTAATCATAGTTGCTCCCACTCTCGACTACTTAAGAGATAATCATAAAGTCTTAACCTTTAGGAATCGAAATTTATTGTGATGCTTAGATAGCGAAACCCAGTTATAGAATCATTGAATCAATTAGAAACCCCTAATTTTCCTGTGGAAATTTGCTTAAAATCAATACTTTTTTGGGTTTGTAATCTATACACTTACTCTATGATGTCCAAGTTCTTCCTTTTTTGTTACTGTAATGTAAAATCCAATACAAAGATTTGAAATTTATGTTGTTTCAGATTGTTGTTATCTTAAATGGGTTCATCTGAGAAGAGATCAAAGGATATCATGAGTGACATACCAACTTTCAGTGCAGAGAATTTGCAGAACAATTTGAAAGTCATTCAAAACAGGTCTGATTCAATACAATTCTCTCTCTTTCGTTTTCTTAAAAAGATGATGGTTCTCGGGTTTTTTGACTTGTTATCCCTCATTTTGTTCGTGTTTGCAGCCGGACGTTTCTGTCTATCATAGCTGGTGTCTTAGCAGGAATAATTGGATTCAATGGCTTGATTGGTTTTGTATTTTACTTTGTGGTGATGTTGATCACATCTGTTGGGCTCATGGCTAAGGCAGGATTCTCAGCTGACTTGTACTTTGATTCGTGGAATCGGGTTCTTTTTGACGGTTTTCTTGGTGGCCTTATGGTATATCTTCATTTCCTTTTCTTATTACATTGTTTGTTGCTTCAAGATACATGTTGTTGATCCAACCTGTTAATCTCATACTAATCGCGGTGTTGTTTTCTTTTTCGCAGTCGTTTGTGCTGTTCTGGACGTATCCTTAAACTCAATTTGGTGGTCATACTCATTTTATGATAATGTGCAAAACTAAATCAAAGGTTGATTAGCTTTATGGAAAAACATCTATGGTATGGTGTAGGTAAAAATGATTAGCTTCTTAAGAACCTGTGATTAACATAGAAATGGCCTTTTTGTTTACTTCGTGTAGAATCAAGTATATGCGCAACTCGAAAACAGCTCTCTCTATTCTCTGTTTGTCTCAGTAGGTTTCCTTAACAATGGAGTAGATTTGCGTATGACTTGGTGCACATATTCTGAGGGAACTTCTGCTCCAGATGAGGATGGTGAAACGGCACACAAGATTGAGTTCGGGTTTTGCAGCCTCTTCATCTAAACTGAATTAGATTGACAATGTTTCTCTTGTTCCCTTTTTGAACAACAGTTTATGAGTTCGTATTACCTTTTTTTGTTATTTGAGATCACATCAAACTGTGAAAACCTTTAGATTGAAAAGTTTCAAGTATTTACACTTTCTTCCAATTTCATGTGTTCACATTGTTGTTTTCTTTTTTTTTTACATTCTTGCATGTAAAATATATTCGAATATGCTTAAGATTTCAATAGAGAACATTAGAACACTCTCTGTCAAGTTTGAACTTAGCCGTCTATGTGTATTGTATAGTTCTTTTGTTGCTTCTTATGTTTATTTTCCTGTGTTGGTGTGGCTTGTCTTACCAACTCTAGTTGAGTAATAGAAAAAAGGTTGTTTGATTTCAAAAAGGAAAAACAAAATATGAATATCTCATAACTACTGAACCGTTTACTCATATCAAAATTTATAGACCATTAAAATCTAGTCATGATGATTTAATAAACTCATCATCGAGCTTTCTGTAAAACCCATCCTGAAGAGTTGGTTTCACAGATCTCGTGCATCACCTGTCACACAACACACAGAGTTTAGAGACTAAAACTACGCTTTGGTCGAAACACAAAAAAAAAGTCAAAGAGAGCTCAAGTGAAGACCTTTATATATTCGTTGTTGGTGATTTCACGTTCAAGTTTGGTCCTGCCTGCTGCAAATACCTCAGCCTTCATAAGCTTTGTTCCAGGTGGAGATCCGGTTAAGAGGCTAATGACCACTTCCCTGATGATAAAAACAAAAAAAAAAATCAGAGAAATTAGAGATTCAACCGAAATAAAGAACCAATGTGATCATGTTCCAACAAAAAATAACCTCAAAGAATCATATTCAGGATGGTCTGGAGACGATATGGAGACATAAGACCCGTGAATGTTAGTAGCCACTCCATTTATAACGTCTTCGAGCTCGCCCTGGTAAGCATCCACGGCTAGCGCCACATTCACCGCCATTCCTGAATCAGCTTTTGGATTATTCGATGTCGAAACTGCAAGATCCCTAAGTCCTTGGCAGATCGTCTCATAGCTGCACACAAAATGGTTTATGAATTAACTCTCCTTCCTTTTTCGTAAACAAACTCACATGTTATCAAAAAAATAAATCTGAAAACTCGGAAGTTCAGATAATTGCAAGTATAGTTCCCAAGAATCTCACCGGCAAACTTTGTGAGTTTGAAACACCTTTTTCAAAGCCTTTGGTAACGCCTTCTTAAGTTCTTCTGGCATTTCTTGTGTAACAACACGATGTATCGTATTTTTTGAACTTCCTCCTTTGTCAGAGAGGGTTGTTGGAACCTCCGGTTTAACTGTAACTGAAGAACTTGTGCCAACAACATTCCTCCTTTTATCAGCTCTACTTTTTCCTCCTTGGGCGGTTATTCTCGACTTTAGATTCTCTCTCTTATCCGTCCAAAAAATATCTTGCTCCTTAACAATCTCCGGGTAGGATTTTATGAATGAGACATCAGTGGGCTCTTTGAACTTCCAATCTTTTAGCACATGCCTTTCTTTGGCAAATTCAGTCAACATTCTTTCCATCAAAGGTTTCATCTTGTCACCCGTTGCTTCAACTTCAGAGTACTTTATAGTTGTATTCTGGCTGAACAGAGACAGGACATAATCCCTGGCAGCTTCTACAGGCCCGTCTAGTTTTAGTAGCCTAGTTTTAGGAGTCCATAAACCTTGAACTAACCTGCCATATTCTTGGAGGGCCCCTAAGAAATCCTCGTCTGAGAACTCAGGAGCATAGTGTTTAAGAACACTGTATCGAATCAACGGAGATCCCTGTTATGATCAAACGAGTTAGCCAAATGGCTTATATTTTATTCAAAACTAAGGAGCAGGAACCATATAAACATTATCTTGAAAAACAGAAAAGAACAGGAAATTGAGAAACATAATGCTGATTACAATAGCTACCAACCTCGCAGAGCAACTTTTGCACACGTTCTTTAAGTGGTAGGGAGAGCAAGACCCTGAACTCAAGAGGATATTAAGGAACGTAAGAAAGGGTGTAAATGTTGACTAGATGACACATGAGACCAGACATTGGTAAAGCGACAGTGAATTCCTTTTCGAGGATTAGATGACAAATGTTAACTAGATGACCCTGATATTTTGTACCTTTTTAATGTTTCTTTCGATTCAGAGTTTCTGCTGCTTCCCCCACGGCATAGTTCGTTGATATAAGTGCCCCTTCAAGGAAATACAAGAGGATATTAAGAAAAAGAAAAAAAGTTTAAAGTAAGCAGGAAACCCCAAAATTATCTCATGCGAACTTAGAGAAAGGCATCATACGGGCTCATGTTGAAATCTATCGAAGAGTTCCCATTCGCCATCATCCCGTTAAGATATCTGGAGCAATATTCGGATTGAAGTCCATGATACTTGAGTGAAACCCAAGTCTAAAGAAAGAACAAAGATAGCAACATAAGTTTACCAAGCAATACCCACCAACAAACCAAATAAAAGAAAGGATCACATAAAAACAAAATAAAACCAAATCTCATACTTCTTCATTAATTGGTTTCTGATCCGTCGAAGCCTGCTGCACTCCCTTGTTCTGCCACAAAGGAAATATAGACTCAAAACTAGAATCATGTAAATAGCCAAACTAACTGCTCAGGCCGATCTATACACCTCAATTATTTAGCAAAGGTTGGATCTATACCTGCTTTTTGGATGTTCCCACAGATTCTTCAGTGGATTCTTCTTGTTTCTTTTTTTTGTCGGATGAAAGAGACTGCATAGACGGCCGGAGCTGGGCAACAGCATGAACAGGATTCAAGTGTAACTGCAAGTCAACAAGTCCAATTCAATAAGACATCCAGTCCACACTACACAACAATGTTATCAAGCTTTCGAAAACGAGGAAAAAAAATACCTTATCACCTGAAAGAACCCCAACAGCATAATCCAAAGTAGGAGGCTGCTTCCATGTTGTTTTCAAGGTCTACCAAAAACAAGAAAAATGAAGTTGCATCAAAAAGATTAAACTTGGATCAAGCTTGGAACTAAAACACTACCTGCTTAGTCATATTTAGTCCAAAATTGGAGTCATAGTTCTTCGAATGAACATCCATAGACAAATCAATTTCCACTTGCGATGTAGAAGGATTCACTCTAACCTTAAAGACACATAAACAAACAAAAAGATTAGAACCAAAACAAATGAATAAGCAATACACATAGAGGAACACTCACTTCTTCGCAACGTTCATCCATTTCGTATGGACGCCAAGATGGTCTTAGAGGATATTGTAAAACATAAAGCTGTCACATTTAAGAAACATACATTAGTCAATACTCCAAAAAACGATTAGCAAAATCAAAATATTGTTTGAAGAATCTAATCCAATAGACCTGAGTATTAGCATCAATAGACGGCTTAAAGAAAACATCAATTTCACGAACAACAACGTCGTCTTCTTCTTCTTCTTCCTCCTTCTCCTCCTGCAATGGAAGCTGCTGATCTTCCTCCATCAACTCAGTTTCCATGATCTCAGGCTCTTTATCGACTTTTGAATCGATCTCCATCTTCACAGAGCCATTACAAACCTCAGTTTCAACCTTAGTGCCAACGAATTTAGCATCAACGTCATGCTCAGTCTTGCTCACGGACTCAGTTTGTGACTGCGGCGGCGGCTGTACCGGTTTATCAGCAGTGGGTTCCGGTTTAGGTTTGGGTTTAGACTTTCCGGCACGGCCAGGAGCGAATCTACGGGTTTTGGTAACCTCTTTTGGTTTGTCATCATCATCAAAGTCCATATTTTTACTTCCTGTGACAATGCAAAATTAGGGTTTTTCTTCATTGACAATTCAACAAAACAAACCCAAGCCGCTAATCATAACAAAGTTCATGAGTTACTGATGAAAATTTGTCTAATCACTAAAAAAAAATCAATACTTTGAGAAATCTTAATCGATAAATCTTGAGCTGATAGAAACGGAACTGCAGAAGAAAGAAAGAAAGAAAGAACCTGAAAGTCAGAATCAAAATCTTGAGTAATAGTCGGCTCCTCCGGGCAAAAGAAAACGTCGGCGAAGAAGGGCTGGGAAGAAGAAAGTGAAACAAAAAGAAAAGAAAAAGCGAAATCTTTGAGTATCGAACCTTCGATCTGAGAGATCCCCTTGAACAAGAATTATCGAACTGAGATAAGACTTTATAGGGTTTTAATGTAAACAATAACATTTAATCGAATTACTTCTTTTTTTTCGGGTCAAAACGATTTTAGAAAGTACATTAGATTCTTTTTTTCATTTGACATATTCGTATCGACAAGTCTCAATCCATAACTGTTATAATTTTTATACTATGTACAGTAATGTTCCCAATTTAGTAGAGTCGAACTTCGATGAAAAATATAAAATTAAATGGACTTTTTTTTTGGCAGGACAAAGGGAGACGAATATCCCCTCAATTATTAAGAAAACTTACAAGAACAATATCCTAACATTCTTAACCCGTGCAGTGTCTTGAACATCTATCTGTTATACAATTAGTCTCTTTATATACATGTGATAGGAAGTCATACTACAAACTTTCAAGGAATGATAGCGGATAAGGTTCACTAATCCATGTCTTCAGGAAACCGACAACCACCACGGAGTCCACTTCCAGATTCAACCGTGTAACTCATCTCTCTCAAGCTATATAAAGACTATAATACACGTTCCATAACTCGGCTAAGGCAGCTAAACAAATCCCAAAGTTTAGAGGAAACCCTTGATACCAATTGCCTTCTTCATCTCTCGACACACCGCCCGCTGTAGTAGTTCGTCTTTCCATCATTTTCAAATGTGCAATGCTAACCTTTTTTGTCGTCTCTTCCAAATGTACTTAACCATTTGAGTAAAGACACAAATAAATTCTAATAATTAATAAATTTAAAATATTGAAAAGTCATTATTATAAATCTTTCATCGCATAACGTTTAAATAAAGAAAAGATCTTTAATTGTATATAGTAAGTTTATAATCAAAAATTAATACGATAGCTAACAAAATTTTATTAAGAATTGAAACATAAATTTTAATTTGGGGGGCTTTATACACATCCAACACGTAGTCATAACAAATTCTCTTGATAAAACTTCTCTAACAGGCACATGATCATGCTTTTTTTTTTGTCAATCACATGATCATGATCATCACCAAGAATGTATACATTCTTTAAATAAAATGTGTTTCTCGAAGGCCAAAATCATATATATGTTGATACTTGATAGTATATTAGTTTAGTGCTTAAATCATCCTTTTTAAATGGAGTTGAACTAATTACTGTATGATTTTACATACTCAGTTAAGGGTATTAGCTTTTTCTTTCTTTTTTTTTTGTTGTCAGTTAAGGGTACTAGCTAGACCACCTTCCATTTGGTAAAGAAAATATTCATAAATTTTTTAATTTATAAATCACGAGGTACCTAATCTACAAACTCAGAAATAAATATAATGAAAATATAAAACTATATAAGAAATCACATGGAAATCAACTAGAGGAAAAAAGAAGAAAACAAATATAGTTGCTAATCCGGAAGTTTAGTAAAAAAAAATGGATGGGTTTCAATTTGGAACATAAAAGAACATCCAAATTTTGAGTGAAATGGTTCTAGAAGTGATCCGAGAGACGAGCGTGATTGTGATATATATCGAAGAGTGACATTGGACCGAGAGGTGTCGAAAATAAACTCCCTTGCACTCTAGCTAGTAGCTTGGAATCAGAAATCCTATACATATTGTTAGTGTCCCAAAATGTTATTCAAATTCCAAAAAAAAACATAAAAGGAACACATCGCTCTCTCTTTAGTTTCTACTAGTTAATATTGATGAATAACTCTATCGAGTAAGAATCATAAATAAATAAAGAAAGAGACTCATCGTGCTTCACTCTCTTTGCAGGCGCATCCACACATGAATATATAGGTCACGTGACTCACGTTATACAACCACGTCATTATCCAATCTCAAATCAAAGCTACTAGACATTAACCAGCTAGAATTCATAGTTCTTTCTGTTCACATTTGCGTTTACTTTTCTATATTTGGTATGTATATTTTTCAAATGAATTGAACTCACAATCATACCATGTTATAAGAAAAACTTTTGTTAAAAAATACGCTAAAAACAAACGAAATAAAACATTTCTATTGGCATTTTTGTGTATTTTGTAAAAACAAATTGTGAAAAACTGAAATTTCTTCGATACTTCAGATCAGTAATTTGTTTTATTAGTACTTGCATGCAAATGCAAACATGTTTGACTTTGAAACAGTCAAATTCTCATTATTTTTTTCCGTTCAAAGAAAACGAGAGATCATTTTTACCTAACAGATTATGGGAAATCATAAGGAGGATACGTGACAAGTAAGAGCGGATTATATGTTTGTCCGTTTGTCGTGCTAGATTGGATAAATGAACACTACCTTCAAAATGTTGGTAATTACTTATGCTCAAAGAACCTAGCTAAGATCAATTTTCTACAAAGAATATTTGAGCACTGTAATGCTAATTCCAAAATGTTCCTCTAATGAATTGGACACATAGAGTAGTAGCAATAGTAGGAGTACCGACAAAACACAACGATCACTAATGATAATCAGCCACTAAAGCAAATTATAGTGGGACGAAGACAAGAAGACCCAATGGAAGCATGAAACACGTTCGGATGTATATGGGACCAAAAATATCATTAAGTTTTTTAACTTTCGTCCTCCCAAAACGAAAGGAGATAAAAAAAAAAAAAAAAAAAAAAAAAAAAAAAAAAAAAAAAAAACCAGTACAACCAAATGACCAATTGTTGGTGACATAAGAAAATGGCAAGATTTTATGTAGCAGTAGTCCAAGACCTACTTGATATCAACAAATTTATTTTATTTACGTTAATATTTCCTATATAATGTTTGAATAAATTATTTTGAATCTTATAAAATAATAAATTTATAGTTTTTCATTTATTCTGTTCAAGATAAATACGTAATTCCACTCTTCATTATATTCAACGTTATTGGATATCCAAATATCCAAAACGGATCATACATATCAGCATTTTGTGGGAATTTTAATCTGGTCCTACTAACTTAAGATATTTTGTCGACTAGATACGTTAAACATTAGAAAATTATTAAAAGAATGACCTCTAAATCAAAACCACCTGTCATCAGAAACAGTGACTCACATCATTATTTGTAATAAACAAACTTTCATCTTTTGTTTTTATTTTTCTTGCAAAACAAAACAAAGATTCTCCTAATAATTTCGGAACCAAAAGAACCCAAAACTAGAAAACAGAGAAGAAGAAGAAGAAGAAGAAGAGAGCAAAAATTGGTGATGTCAGCTTCCCGATGGACGTTGATGGATCTACCATCGTACCTGTCGTCATCGTGGGCATTCCGGTGGCCGGAGGTGAATCTTTCATCCCTGAGCTCTGGTTGGAACATGAGATTGTTGTCCTTGTCGGGTGATCTCTCCATAGTTGATGATCTTTTGTGGAGTTTTGTCTCAATCATTGAATCTTTAGCTATCACTGCTACGGTCTGTTGCTTCTTCTTGTTTTGTGGTTGTACCCTCTAATTCCCTTTTTTCATTATTTAATTTTCCGAATTTTATTGCCAACTGAAATGTGTGTAAAGAAAATAATCAATTAAATTCGAGACTTTTTTAGCATCCTCACTGAGTTCTTGGGTCTTCAAATATGAAGAAACTAAAGAAAATGAATGACATTTCCTTATAGATCAAAGTGATATATAACTTAAGATTAATTTGCTTTTCTTATAGCAGGTTCTTCCCAGTTTTCCTATGAGACTATTTTAGTACTATTATTTTGGTCAAAGTTCTTTTTAGTACTTAATGATGATCTAAGTACTATCTACTAGTTGACCAAAACAAAAATGTACGTTTCCTCTTCATATAAAGCAAAAAAGAACAATCTTTACACTTTTCCTCTATTTTAGAGTTAACTCTATTTTAGAGTCATACAATGGAGCAAAACCATCTATATTTTCTCTAAAATAGAGAAAAATATAAAGTTGGGCATTGGAGATGCTCTTATACTTAATTATACACTAATTTTCATGTTTCTAAATTCTAATTATATACGTAACCTAACCAAGTTCCAATTAATCCATTATATCTATGTATTTGGAAAACAAATACAGATTGAATGTTGCAACTAGATAGCAAAAAAAATGGTATGTTAGCTTAAAAGAAAATGTAACAGATCAATACGTTAAACGAGACGTAGATGGCACGTAACTACGTATAAGTATAACTAACATTCTTTTAAGAATACGAGTCAATTATTTTTATTCGCAATTGAGAGGTTCTCGTAATAAGGATTTCCGTTGAGGTGACTAGTTAATTATTTTATTCCATTGTAAGAGATTACATTTGTATATAACGAATCTTCCACGGGTGATAAAATATACCATAGTTGTGATCTGTTTTGTTATAAGCAAAAACAAGAGGAAATCGAGTCATATGTTTGTTCATAAAGATGGTGGAGTTTAGAGCTAAACAATTCTGATTTTTAAAGTAGGGTCTTCTGTCATAGCCTTCGGTCATGGAAACTCCGAAGCCATCCTTCTTCGGCCAGGGATAGACGTGACCGTAGGCGACACCTAGGTAAGTCAACTTTTTCCCTTTGGTGTAGTTTAAAAAAAGAAAACATTTTCCTCTTCTACTTTTACCTCAAAACTCGTTTTCTTCTCTCTCACACACTCTCTTTATTTTATGTTTTTTTACACAATTTTTTTTTATGCTATAGACTCGAAATTTTTACTTCTTCTGATTAATTCCTGCCCCATCTCCTACATCTGCGTCTACTCCCAAAAACAACCAAGGTATGTTCTCGAAATTATCTTCATATTTGAAATATTTTTGAACCACCCTTGCTTATTTTTGATTTTGCTCATACTTAGAGTCGCATTGTGCTTCATGTGTGACGATTAGGTTGCTATTAGTCATTATAATCGCCCCCTTTTGTTGATTACTTTTTTTGGATTTTAAATGTGGAAATTTTTGAATTTTCAAAGTGCAGGGCTCTTGAATTTTGAGAAAATCGAAAAATTTGGAGGAATTTGGGGATTATGGATTCAATTAGGGGTGGGCAAACGAGAATTTGTCGGAATGGGATGCGGACGGAAATTTTGGGAATAAAAAAACATATCCCATATATATGTCCCATTTAAATACAGAACGTGAGCGGACTGGAGTGGGACGGGACGGGATGTGAACGTAGAGGGTAATCCTAGTTGAACGTGTATAGTATAGGTGGACTGCTATAGATACCCATTTTTAAAAAAGGTAAGAACAATAGATACTTGATAGTATGTAAAATGCACTTCAAATGGGCTTAGAGAACGTATGGCCCATGTCTAGAACACAAAACTCATTTCGTCTTTAAGAGACCAACATGTGAGTGAGATGTGTCCACTTAGACCTGAAAGAATGATTAAGGAAGCAACGACTAAGAGAAGATGTGGACCGTCGAAGAGAATCACTTACCTGGACGGGGTCGACTTGCGACCAAGAAGACGAGTGGCCTACATTGCACATAAAAGAAGGGTGCTTAGCTTAATCCTTAAGGTCTCCTCAACTGTGAGAGCATGCGTTATTATTTGTGGCAGAGGGGTCATGCGTTAGCGCGGTCACTACCATTAATAGTTTTAGTTTTTTTTTTCCATGTTTCCATTTCTAAGTTTTAAGTTATAAGGTAATTGACTAAGTTCTTATTTGGAATGCCAAGTTTTGAATATGTTAAAGTTATTATTTTGGTATACAGTCCTACAACGGAAAATGCATCAAGTAAATCGGTTTTGTTTTGATATAAGAGGTTTGTGTTGAACAAAACTTATCTTGGCAATGACACATCTAATGAGGTTCTAACCGAGGCGCGTCTATGCTGGTTCCCTTTGAGATAAAACCCTACAATTATTAGTTCAAATGTATATTTTTCTCAAGTTATGGCATTGAGTCTTCTTCTGACCTAAGGGATCAAGAATTTATGGAAGATGGTTTGTAGCTAAGACATGAACAAATGTCCTTATTGTGGTTATGTCATAATTTAAGGGATCAATATAAAACTCTCAATTTTACAACAACAAAAAAAAAAACGAACTAACGTATTTGTTTTTACTTATTTTGCTGTCACCATTTAAATGGACTAACTTATACGTGTACAAGGGTGTGTTGTGTCTGTTTGTAACTTTGTATATGTGTGTAACTTTACGGGGATGGTGCGATTAAAGGAACACATTAGTAATAAGTAATAACTCTCCATAATACAAAAAGCATGCTTTGTTTTGATACTTAGTTGGTGATGGAATAGGGTTGATGAGTAGCCTGTTAGAACTCCTTCTGTTTCTATTTTTTTAGTGATTAAAAGACAGCCCATTATGGACATTACTAACTCTATGCCTTTTTTCATTTACTTTTATATTTAATATCAGCCATACATGACTTGCGTAGCTATCGGCTTCCTGAAAAAGACCTAAAGCATATATGCACGCATATATACCTCCATACATCAACTTTATGATATATCTTTAGTGTGTTTGTGTGTGTGTGTTAACTAATGTCAAAGGATGAGTTACATTAAAATGAAGTTTAACGAAGTATAATTATACATAGTTACATACCATAACAGTCCAATTCATTTTATTTTTATCTTGTAATTAAAATACTTGAAAAAAGGAGAACTAAAGAAAGGATATGTTGATAATGTCAAAAATTAAATATGGTCCATATGACCATATCTACAAGACTACAACTAAGTAATGGGTGGGTCAAGTACGCATGTAGATATAAACAGTGTGCTCATTAATCCTGAAAGTCTTTTTGAATTTTATTTGTGATGATTGAAGACTAACATAAAAGTCGCAGTGAAGAAAACTATAAAGGAGACTTTGAGTTTAAGACTAAAAGTTCTCTCTTTATGAATCTTTATATAAAGATGAGAATATAAAGCTAACATTTTTAGCACCTATATGACTGATTCATAGATATGAAATATTTTTTTTTCTTATTTAGGCTTTTTGTTATCATTTTAAAAGTTATATGTAGATGTCGTTATGGTATATATGTTTACTTATGAATAGTATGATGTGAAATTACTGTAGTTATGAAAATTGAGAATATATATGAACGTCCAATAAAGTATTAATTTACTTTCAAATATCTTATATCTAATCTAGCCAAGGATCACATTAGGTCATATAAGATTTTGTTTTGTGTGATGGCATTGCATCTTGATGACTATAATACAAAAACTGATCAAGTTAATATATGTAACTATAAGGAATATACATGATTGTAGAATAATATATTTGTTGTGAGCAATGGTAAGCATATAGATGATTGAATAGCAACAAACCTCGAAGTATCTTTGTGTATACTGTATGTTATGTAAATCTACATCGATTAGGATGGATATATGAAAATAAAATAAATGTAAGATTCTGAGCCGGGCTAGTGATAGCATGATTACAAATTAGATGGTCTAGAAACACTATAATACAACTAAATACATACTATATAACTAGATTAAACTCTTCTCTCTCCGAAGTCATAAAAAGTTAACGATACATCTTTATTAATACTCAAACAAAAAATGAAGTTATACCTATATCACATATGCTACATAAACCTCTGTTCCAACTTAGCGTCGATTGCTTATTTCGTGGTGATGAAACAAAACCGATGCTAAATGTAATGAAGAAAAAAACATTAGAAAGCCATCAACATCGGTTTACCTAAACCGACCAAAAACTCCTCATGAAACCTACCTACCGGATCCGGCCTAAAGAAAAAAACAATTGCCCCGGGAAAAAAAACTTCTTCATTTCTTATTCTCTTCATTGGTTTGAGTGTTAATAGTATCGGATCTGATCTGCGAAGGAAGAATATCTTGAAGCAATCCATGATCTCTAATGGAAGAAGAAGTTGAAGTAGAAGCTTGAGACATATCATAACCAAAGCCGGGGAATGATGATGATGGACCTGGATTTACGAAAGTGCCATCGGATGATCTTCTATTGATCATACTTAGAGAGTTGTTGTTGTACATGTTGTAGGGCTGGTGATGTTGAGTCAGCAAGTAACGTGGCTGAGGGATGGAGAATGATGATGATGACGCGGTGGTTGCACCGTGGTCTAGGATTGGTGACGTGAGCATTCCGATGTGTCCACGTGGCGTCATGGGGAAAGGATGGGTATGCTGACCTTCGTAGGTTGTCATGACGATCGAAGGATCATCGGAGGATCTCTCCACTCTCTTCTTCACTCCGCAACCCACTGTGGTGCAACGGTAATAGCTTCTGTATTTTCAGGAAAAATAAATAAATTAAGTACTAATACATTTTCAACAAATTTCTAATCTATTTTAGTTTGAAACATGGAAGATATACAGAGATACAGAAGATCTCGAGATCTGAGATGAAGTTTGGAACAAGATGAAACAGAAATCTTCCGACACAAGCAACATAAATCAAGGGAAGAATAACACAAAACATAGAAACCTCATGGAATGGAACCAAAGAAAAGATATTCTCGAAAACAAAAATTCAAACGTTTTTTTGACCCTACAAAAACGCGTATTAGGTATATACAGTCGTCTATATTAACATATAGTGTACATATATATGATTGAATAGGGTCATGTTATATGCATATTAGACTCTGCATATATAGAGAACACTGAATCTAGGGCTACTCTACACACACCTAAATATATAAAAAAATTATATATGACTACAGATATGGTGTGTTATGTATATCAATATCTGAATGAACATGCATATGTACAATATGTAGAAGTGGATGATCCATAAATTGGATAAACCCGATCTAGCGAAATATACTTACATGTGCATATAAAGTAGATATGCATATAAATATCTTTACATATAAAGTATATGTAAACACATGCATATATAGTGAGCATGGTCTGATGGTCTAAATGGATCTAGCTAGGGCTGCAATATATATGTATATACAGAGTTATATGTATTTATACCTGGGATAAGGACTGTTTTTGACAGCTTTTTGGCCGTATTTTCTCCACCTATAACCGTCGTCAAGATTATCAATATCGCTCTTCGTCAGAAACGCAAACCTAGCTTCTCTAGCTTTCTTTTGATTCTTCTTCTTTGCCTTCAACCTTTAAAAAGAAAACTCACAATAATTAATAAAAATCCAACACCAAATAATATTAAAATAGAGGGTTAATGAATAACTTACTGTGGCTTAGTACCCTTTTGCTCTTGTTGTTGATCTCCTTCTTCTTGATCTTTAACAGTAACTTCTTTACCACTGTTGTTATCATTTGCAGCTTCGTTGGAGGAAGATGAGACTGAGGTTGAGTTTGGAGAAGTCGGTGTTGTGTTCACGACTTCTGATGACTCAGCTTGAGGTAAGGGCAAATCCGTAAAAAAAGAGGTGTTGTTGTTGTTATTGGGGAGAGGAAAGGCATCGAATGAAAAAGAAGAGGAATTAGAGGAAGAAGCAAACTGATGATCTTGTCGGAGCAAGTCTAGGAAAGAATTAGGATTATTAGAAGAGTGATCTTCGAAATAAGAATAAGGAAAAGGTAAAGATGAAGTATCGAAGATGCTTGAGAGATTTCCAGCTAGCTCCAACGGATGATGATCTGATGACGTAACTAGATTCGCCATGTTTGATGATGATGATGCTTGAGAGATTTCTTGTTTTTGTTCTTGTTCTTGTTCTTGCTCGATCTTTGTCTCTGTGTTCTTGATCTCCTTTTGTTGTTGTTGTTGTTGTTGATGATGATGATCCTCTTCTTTTTTCTTCTCCATGTAATAGAGAAAAGATGGAATCTATGAGATGATACTTTTATAGATATATATCATCTTCTCTGAGATTTCGTGAGGGGAAAAAAGGAAAACTTTTCTTTAGCTTTCTGGGTGATTATATGTTTTTTATTTTGTAATGGTTTATAAGATTTTTGAGATAAGAGAGAGGTGTGAATATAACTTTTGTGGAGTTTTGGGTTCTTCTGGAAAACAGCTTGGATTTAGGAGGTTTCCCATTTGTTTTTTTTTATAATAATTATTTATTATTTCGTCTCATTTACGCGGGCAAAAGAATATAAAATAAAAATGGAATTAAAATATAATAGAAAGAAAGAAAACACTGGTCACCGGTAAACGCCGGTGAGGGGTGTGTGGCGTACGGTTGTGAATGGATCAAGACGGTGCCGTCCTCTGCCGAGCATTTAATTTTTGTCCCTTCACTTCATTGCAGTTTTTTTTCTTCTTTATTCCCACATTGTGTCGTGTCTCCAAACGGCATTTGTTACAATTTGGTCTCTAATTCTTGAATACTAACTTGACTTTTTCTTGTCCAAATATAATTCGGGTTCGTTACATTTCATTTTTTTTTTGTTACATTTCATTTTTACTATGAACGTGAGCAAAATTAACTATTTCCAATGATTAGTGTGTGATATAAGCTATATATGGATGGGTTACCGTTTATGAGCTTTCGAATAGTTCAACTATTTCATCATAATCAGAAAAATATATACGTTTTGTATATTTCATAATTGTAAAGGGGGCGAAATTAGAAAAGATACTTTTGATAGATATCATATGGGCATTTAACTCACAACCATATATGCAAAAAAAAATAAAAAAAATTTAAACAAACAAAATCTTACTATTAACTAGATTACAATTTGTAGACATCAGGCCAAACTAAAGTATAGTTGAGGAGACTAATAAACAGTCTCATTTTGTGAATTTTTAAAATTTTACGTCATAACGTTTGAGCATGAAAGCCGATTAAATATTAAGGCTCCGAATGGTGACTGCGTTTTGCGGTACGGGAGAAGTGCGGTGCGGTTCAAATAGTAATGAAAATACATAAATACATATGTATATGTAGAGATTTTGATACTGTTACAGCACTGTTGCGGTACGGTTTTAGATGCAGTTTTGGTTATCATTCATAGCCTAAGTATGGCTGGACATAGTTACTAAGAGAGAATTTCTTAGTATTTGAGCAAATTTTTGTATGTTATGGAAAGTATAGTATAAACAGGTTATTTAGAATTTTAGAACATAATTTCTTAAATAGTTTTCGTATCAATTCAAATAACGTAACAGAATTTGATGAACTCAAATGATCTTTTAGCAAGACTCTTGTTTTTTACGCGTATTAGTACAAAGAAATAACCGGTTAAAACGGTAAGAGACCAAGGGATACGAGGATAGGCGCGTAAGGGAAGACACGTACGAAACCAAAAGGTGTGGGTCTGACGCATCTGATTATTACAGTACTCTTTTTTGTTTTATTTTTCGTTTTCAATTTTAAACTCCTCGCGGCTTTGTTTGATTTTTAACTTTTAACGACAACTTGTCTTTTCCAATACAATTGTAATTGTTTTTTTAAGGGGAAAGATTTTTTTTCGTGATCCTCTCCTGACGTAAAATTTTATACTTATTTAGCCTAATTCTATTTTGACTTGAACGTCTTGTCGCCGATTCTTTTCATATTACACTTGCAATACTTAATTTCTCTTTTCTTAATTAAGATTAAATCAAGGACCAACTATAATTAGATTAATCACCACAATAACTATTACAAACTCACTAGTGATAAACACGCAGTTATTAACTCCTTTTATATTTTAGCGCATTTTCCAATGTGAGAGAAGATAGTAGTATTCATTAGTGTGAAACTTTTAACGGATTTTATACTGTACAAAATTAATATTCCTTTATGGAAACAGCGTGAGCACATACTTTCATGTAGATAGAGAGTATAAGATGGAAAATGTGCTCTGAGGGAAAGATAAAACCAACAGAAAGAGACAAAATTAGTGGAAATTTAAGCTAATAAATTGAATAGATTGAGAAACAGTAAATTTAGGAAAGTAAATGAAAAAACAATTAAAAATAAGGAATAACGCGTAAGAAAGAAGCTTCGAAAATAAGCTGACACAAAGCATACGTCAGCAGAGAGTTTGCTTCTTCTCCGACAAGTCATCGGTCATCAAATCTCGTTAACTATTTATTGTTCCACGCCTCCACCATCATTTCTATTTATTTTGTTAATTTATAATATTAATCCGACTATTCATTTTTTTTTTGGAATCATTTTTAAAAAAAATTACAAACCAAAAACTCGACATACTATGGCAAATTAGGAATTGGTTAAAACGATTCAAATAGTTATAGTTAGAGCTAGGTCAAATTTTCAAGCCGAACCAAACTTCTCGAATCCGAACCAAAAGTCTACTCTAACCCGATCCAAATTATGTTTGATTTAAATGGAAGAAAAAATATTCTATACCGAATAACCCAATTTTGAATCGAACCAAGCTCGAACTATATAAAACAACCAAACTAGCCAAAATTCATTAAAGAGCTTATATTATTAATAATCTACAAGACTACAATCTATAACTACAATCAGTTATAGTAAGCTATTTATGATTTGTTTGTCAAAAACATAACCAAAATATAACTTTGTTTCCATATGCACTAACCGAATTATAATATTAAGCCGAATTGGATCTATTTTCTATAAACCAAAAAACCGAAACCGGAAACCCAAATAACTGAATGTCCATCCCTATACTTATAGTTGAACAAATGGTCATATGTATGTGAAATGGTATATAATAAATGCAGTGAAACAAAATCAATGATGATTTTAAAATGTTGTCATAATTTTTTTTATTTTAATCAGCAAAGCAAAATAAATCAAAACAATATGAAAATGAAATGCACAATTACGTAACAAGCAAAGTCAGATTAATAACTTCTTGTCGTTGTGGTTAAATGTACCGTTCTAAACTTAATATTATCACCAAATACCAATCGATAAATTGGTAAGCTAGTGACAAGAGTAAAGTGGTATAAAAGATTTACAGCTTTGTATCTTACCATTTTTGAGTTTTATTTACTTCGTTACAATATCCTGAAAACTTTTGTTGCGAGGTGGGGATTACACGCTTTTCTCAGAACATATATAACCTTTTGCGTCTGATGAGAATGGAGTGTCAAGGTCATGGACCCATCCGACCCGGCCCGATCCAAAAGCTAACACTGTAAAAATCGTATATCAAGCAGCTGTTTATATGACATGTGGTTGATCAAACGGCCAAAATATCACAAAAGAGAAGGTTGTCATAAGCACGTGTGGTTATAACGCGTTATTAGCTGTTTTATTTTCCTTACCCTCATGTCGGTTGCTTCCTACTCAAGCCATTCACCTTTTATGTTTTGACTAAGCACGTTACTTTGTTTTGTTTTGTTTTTAACTTCACAGGTTGATGAATGATATTGGACCATTATTATGAATGATTAATTAATTAGTAGATAAAATGAAGTGAAAATGGGAAAAACGCGTGATCAAATCAAATGCTACGTTAGTTTTTAACCCAAAAGATAATAAAATGCTACTTTTCTAATTAATACTATGATCATTTGTAAAAAGTTATAAACCATCACGAGGTAGCAGGGTGGTTGAAGATCTTGGTTTCAAGGTGTAAATTTGTATAAGTTATGGGTACGTTTCCACTTCAAAGTTGAAAAAAAAAATCGTTGACTCGTTGTAGTGTGGCCATTTAGACTCTTTTTTGGTATGGATACATTAGATGCGACTGGTTTATGAGAACTCTTGCCAAAATATTTATGGGTTATTAACCTCGAATTAGTCGGGTTTGACCGAAACACCAGTGACATTAAAAAATGCTATGTTGTTGATGCTTACTACTGATCTAATTCAATATGTACATTTCAGTGTTTCAAACATACGTACCAAACCTCACAATTGCTAATACTTCCCATCGATCCATTTCAAAATGTATGTTTCTCTGTTTCACGCATAAGTACAAAACCTCACAATTGCTAATACATACCATGGGTCTCAAAAGTACATTTCAGTGTTTCATACGTACCAAACGTACGTGACGTGTGAGGTTGTGTGTGTAGACGCGTGCACTGTTCTTTTGTACGAAAAGATATGTAATGTGCCGTCTTGAGGTGATAATATACACCAATGAATTAATGAATGAAATTAATTAATGGAAACCAAATCTCATTAATATAAGAACTGGTTTGACATGGTCCACTCGTAAAAAGTTTAGTAGCCGCAAACTAAGGACGTACGTCCACACACTCCCTTTTCTTACGTTTTACTTTAAAAATTCGAAATCGCCAAATTGCTAATACAATACTTGTTACCACAATAAATCACTCGGTCCTTCTGTATAATATTTATATTTTATACGCACATATCAACATCTGTGTATGCAACGACTCCGATTCCTACATATATATATTATTATTATTATCTATAGTATTGGTTATTCTTTCCTTTTCTCGAAAAGAAATATACTAAAAAATATAATAGAAAGGTATTGTATCTTCACTACTTACATATAATTAATTATCGTTCACACACACAAACATATGCAAGTGTAGTGCGATTAGTTAGACTGAAAAGGGTCTGATACTTCATTATGTCATATAAAAACATACTATTTTAGTTCCTATACTGACTTTAATCTTACATTCCAAAACTATGCATTTTATATATATGCTAGATATGTAGCATGTATGTCGTATACATGTGTGTGTGCACATGGGAGATGAATGAGATCGGGGTTTGTTAATTAAGTTTGATTTGTAGTGTTTTTATATTATACTGCGAATAAAAGTAGTGCTTTCAAAGCTGATAAAATAAAGACAAAGGGTATGATTGACCACAGGATCATAGATAGCTAACTGCTAAAGTTCACGAGACCAGATCTAAGAAAATGTATATATCTCATTATGGGTGAGAAGAAGTGGTCAAAAGTCAAAGGTGTTGACCATCAGTTATTCAACCAAGCTTTTACACTCGAGTTATCCTAAATAATTTCAGATTTCGATTGCAAGTTATCACATGTAGGTATTTTTCTCACAATTTAATTCTTAATACAAAAATTTCAGCATTCCAAAAAACAAAATTTTTAGATCCATAGAGAGTAAACTTTTACAATTACAATCTCTTAGAGCATGATAGTAAAAAATAAAATCAGGAGAAGGTGGTGGCATAATGTCCCACCCTAATATTTTAGGGTTATTCCAATCCCACAAATGTGGTTGAACTGCCTCCCCCAATGGGAGTTTAAATAGACTAGAACCTTTTAGGTCAATTGGTAAAGTATATTCATGTTCCAACATCAGCATAGGTATGTGGGATGCATGGTAAGGATTGTAGAAATTTGTATAATGAAAGCTTAATACACAACATTGAACTAATATTTTAATTTTAATTTTAGTTATAGTCAGAAACCTCTAATTACAACAAATACACCTACAAAAAAAAAATCTACGGTAAAATCTATTTATCATAATCTAGCAATAGCACTACAAATCGAACCAATCACTCACTATATATAATGAGCTGCTGACTTATCTATATCGATATAATATCCTTTGACCAATGCAATTCAAAACCCAAATGCTTTTAAATTAATTTATAAAGCTAAAATTTATAAAGTTTTGAAAAAGATTGTCATGTCACTTGTCATGTTGAAAGGAATAAAGGACAAAAGAGTTAGCTATCGTCGGTCCAAGCCAAGTGAGCCATGTGTGTATTTGTATAATTATAAGGTCCTCATGTAAACTGTATTCGTTGACTATGAATTCCGATGAATATATGTTCTAAAGCAGGTGTTTTAAAAATTTGTAAGGATATATCATATATATACATGATTGATTACATGAAACTGGCATCGGAGCAAACCAAACATAGAGATTTTCGAGACTACTCAAATTTTCGAACATGTATTGGTAGTGGTCAGATCTAGTCATCTATCTTAAAAGAAACTGAATACTAACTTAAATCAAACCACATATACAAATGGTCTAGACAAAGTGTGATATTTGTATATGAATTTGGTAGATATCAGCTAGTTCTAAATGATATACTAGTAGTGTCATTGGTTATATAGATAATAATAATAATAATAATACAATGTAGATCTCTTATCGACTATTGTGATTTGCAGATTAAACAAAAAATGAAGAATAAAGGTCAAGATTCGTTCTGAGTAAAATGCAGGAGGGCGGGAAAACAACCTGTTGACTTAGAAAATCAATTTTTCTTATAAAAACAATTGTCAAGTGAGAACATCTACCGATGATTGCGGCTCGCAAAGTTTTTTATACTTTTTAGAAACCAAAATTTCAATTTAATAGTTTTAATTTGTCCCAAGAAGATTACAAGAAGAAAAGAAAAGGTCAAAGTCAACAGATGAGTATGGTTGATTTGATTAAAATGGGAATAATAATATTTGTAACGCAAAACCCTAAAACGCGTTATTTTGGGCACAAAGAGACAAAACCACTTTAATAAGTCTGAGAGGGGACAGACAGCTTTGCTTCTCCAAAATCCCCCTCTTTTTCCGTGTACGCTTCTCTCTTCTCTCACACTACTATTTTGAGATTACGATATTTATCTACAATCTCTATTTCCAAATTCTAATAATACAAATTTTTAAAATATTCTGCGCCATTTTTATCTTTCTATGTTTATTATGAAACATACGGAATATATCGTTATTCCAAATCAAATAACCGATTTTCTTCATAGCATTGTTAGATCTCTATCTTGATTGTACGGATTGAATAGGTTTGGTTTATCTACTAATTTTACTATAGTGAAGTGAGTCATTGACAAGATTAACATAATCAATGCTTTATGCGATCGAATAATGTTTGATATATTTGACTCTTAACAATTACGAATGATGTTATCATCTCGATCTTATGTAATAGCTACATATTTGATTGTAAACATTTATGAAAGTATCGTATGTATAAGTCTATAAGAAAGTCAACTTGAGTCAATTCAAATCATAACTACGTCTAATGCATCCAACGTTGAATAAAATAGGGAAAACACCCCAAAATTTACGAATTCTTTGAATTGTAATGAGGGGTTGAAATTTCATGTCCGTATATACATCAAAGTTGTTAGACCCAAAAAATGGTCTTTTGTGGGAGAGCTATAAATGCATTTACATGTCATTATCAACATATATACTATCACCTAAATCTTCATGGTCCATGTATTCCCAAACTATTTTATTGTAACCAACCACTAATATACATCAATGTCGAGATCGTATATAATCATGAAGAAGTGTTTTTCCGGAAATTAGATGTACAATGTATCAAGTTAGTGTCATAGATATTAGATAATTTCAAAATAATGGTGTAAAGAGTGGTTTAAAAAATATTGGTGCAAAGAGTGGTTTAAAAGAGGCCAAATATGAAGGAAATGTTTGGAGGAAAAATAAGGAAATAAAATTGATAAACAAATAAAAAGTTGTCAAAAAAGAAGAAGAAGTGAAAGTCAATAAGTGAAATATGGACCATCATTAATTGAGAGGTTCATTTTCTATGGCAGTGGAAGCAGAATCCGTTGATGAATGCCCTATTTTTGTTTGCTCTCTCGTACTAATATTCTTTATCAAAACGATCATAAATAATACTCTCAACTTGTTAAAGGGAATTACACAGAACATGATACCCAAATTGATGCCTAAAATAACCTATACCCAAAGTATTTGAATATGGCAAAGATCATGACCAAATCATCAAATAAGAGTTTGTTTTAATAATGGTTGGTTAAATCCTCCCAAAAGATTTACTATAAAACGTCGTATCAGTGACAAGAAAAGATGTTATATTCAGAAAATGAATCTCATTCCTTTAAATGCATATGCACAAATGAGAAAAGCTGATAAAAAGGTTCGATTTGATCACGTTTTGTTTCCCATTTCCACTTTTTGCTAACCAAAAGTATAAGCCGTCACCAATATTGAACATAAAAATTTCGGAGAAAATGACACAACTTGACTTTTAGTAATTTCTCATCCTTTTACTTCTAGAATCATATCTTCTGAACACTTGGAAGTTGGGACATTAGTCAAGACCACCAGATTCTGCAAATAGTTTGATATATCTCTAACATCCCTTACAAAAGTAATACTTCAATAGCGGGGAACACAAGCTGATCTCAAAACTCCACAGGTATGTAGCGAAAAACGGAAGGCAAGCGATGATAACAATGCTAATGTTCTATTCATAGGTTTGTCGCAGCAACACAAATTTCATAAAGATAGCAAAGATTAAGAGTTACAAACAACCTGATTGAGGCAAAAGGTGTCCAAATAATCATATTACCTCGTTTAAGCCCACACGATTATAATTTGGATCTCTAGTTCATGAATCTGCAACAGCAATAGCAGTAGGGGTAACTTGTTTAACCCTCCTTTGATGAACATCCCAGTTATAAACACGTGCAATAGTTACCTGTCGATCACCAAAAAGTCCTAGTCAGAGACTACTCTTTACTCAATCTTTGTATGTATCTACAATACAGGTTGCCTAAATTGCAATTTTGGGTTTTTGATAATTAACAGTTATGTTAAAGTAAGATCAGGCCCCTACTTATATGTAACTTCTCACGAATTAGGGGCTAACTCAAATGAAATGAGATAAATTTACAAGTATCTCTGTACCTGAGTAACTGTGACTTGATCCCTCAAGAACTGTAAATCAGCTACAAGAACCTCCAGGCTGGCTTTAGCATTTTCCAGATTGTTTTTCAGAAGAGCTGAAGCCTGTTGGAACAACAAAGATTATAAGAACTTATTCTATGGTCCCGGAGATTTAAAATAGCGAATAGAATATGTTTTTAGGGTAATGGACCTCTTCACAGGAATATTCCAGCATGACATTAGCTCCCAACCACAAACACACTGAGTCTGTGTCTTCAATGCAGGCCCGTGAATATATTCCTTCAGACACCTCAAAATCAGCTAAGAGCGCCTGCATTGTAAGAAGAATTCCATGTGAGAAAATAATGATGAAGAACACAAGAATCAACAGTAAGTCTAAAAACCAAAGACACTTTCATATAGGAAAGACAAAACATCGTGCCCACTACAATCTCTGTGTCAGCGATTCACTGATTCTTCCAGTGAAGCAAGAACTCAACATGTTCTGCTGTCACCATCAAACACCACTTAACACTAATTTAAGGGGCCATAGGAATAAATAAGAACTCTGATTAGTGATTTCGACATTGTCTTTTCAACCAATCAATCTCGATCTTCAAAAACAGACTTTCAAATGCAAGTAGGCTTATGAGATTCTAAGGAAATGTTGCAAGTAAGACTGACTCGCGCAGAAGAGAAAAGAAAATATCTTCACATGAACACAAAAGCTTGCATTCAAAGATTGGTAAGAAATCAAAGCACAACAAAGTTCAACATTATGGAATAAAAACTCTGGATTCTGGATTCAAAAGTTTAAATAACAATGTTTCTACATTTATATATACTCACAATCCATCTCAAAAACAGTAGCAAGACACTGATCATAACATCAAAGCTAAACAAAATGAAAATGAACAACGACGAACCTCACCAGTACCCTTCTTTGCTTCCAAAGTAGCAACAACCTCTAAACACTTTTCAATATCTGGGATTTTAGCCTACACATTTACCAACACTAGTGAGATATCATCAAGTAGAGATAACTTAAAAGCATCATACATAAACTAGAAACAAGTGAACCTGAAGATCCCTTTGTTGAGCAAGAAGCTTCATCTCAACAACTTTATATTGCTGAAGCCTAAAACCATAGAAAGAGAAACCATAAAGGATTAATCACAAGTAATGATTTTGGATTCAATTGATTATAAATCCGTAGGAGATCTGGGATTTGAGCTTAAGAAGAACACACTCAGATAAATGAGTAGACTTTCAGAGTGAAAATGAGAACTAGAAAGAGGAGAAACCTTTCTTGGTGAAAGGCGAGAGCAGAGTTAGGATCGAGACCAGACTGAGAGAGATAAGTCTCCACATCTTGGATGAATTTGGCGGCAGGGATCCCTCTTCTCTCAGTCAAATCACTACCGCTTCCACTCGGAGAAGACGACGACATCTTCGAATCGGAATCTCAGTTCCCGATTTGGGGATTTAGGGTTTTAAAAGCTTCGACTTGGTTTTGTATGTTTTTCGAATCTGACGACTCCGACACGGCGTCCGTAGTCGGAATTAGAGTAGTGTAACGCCGTCGTTTTTTAAGAAGGGGATAAAAAGGCCTCGCAGGCCCATTACTATTGAAGACGGACGCGGTTTTGTAAATTAATTAGGCCGGTTCCGTATTCACGATGAATTTTTTTGAAAATTGTACCATTGGTTTAGCACTTATTTGGTTCTAATTCAATTCAGTAGGGGAACAACTTACTATTGGGCCTATGGAGCTATGTTAAGCCCATCGTTTTGATCCTAACCGGTTTATAATTTTTTAGAATATAGAAATGAATCTAAGATACTCAATGTTTGACCCCCAAAAAAAAAAAAAGATACTCAGCTTCTCCCGTCTCGCTAGATCTTCCAAAATCCGACAACAGATATATAGATCAACCTAATTTGAGGTAGAAGAATACAGAGAGCAGCGAAAATGGTGTTGGCGGAGCTTGGAGGTCGGATTATGAGCGCCATACAGAAGATGAACAATGTGACAATAATCGATGAAAAGGCTCTGAATGATTGCTTGAACGAGATCACTCGTGCTCTGCTCCAGTCCGATGTTTCTTTCCCCCTTGTGAAGGAGATGCAGACCAATATTAAGAAAATCGTCAACCTTGAGGATCTAGCAGCCGGCCATAACAAGCGTCGTATCATTGAGCAGGTCTTAGGCTTTACCGCAGATTCTGCATGTCTAATTTCGATTAAATAGGTTTACGTTTTTTTTTTTTTGTGATTAAGTTCTTATGATTCTCTTTCAGGCGATCTTCAGTGAACTCTGTAAGATGTTGGATCCAGGAAAGTCTGCATTTGCTCCCAAAAAGGCCAAACCTAGTGTAGTTATGTTCGTCGGATTACAAGGTGAGGTATCTGATCTCTCTGTAAGATGCTATGCTTTTGTGTAGTTGTAAATTCATTGTTAAAATCGTCCAAAACTTTTTGACTGTGTGTTAGGTGCTGGAAAAACCACAACTTGTACCAAGTATGCTTATTATCATCAGAAGAAAAGGGTACAAACCAGCTCTAGTGTGTGCGGATACTTTCAGGGCAGGTGCTTTTGATCAGCTGAAACAGAATGCCACCAAATCTAAGATCCCCTATTATGGAAGGTACTGACATCAACCCTTTTTGCAGTGTTAAAAAATCTTATATCTTAGTTATTAGCTTTCTTCCTGCGTGCTTGGAAGACCTTTGGTGCTTGCATTTCCAAATATATTAGCTCACGTACAAAAGTGATGTAATTTTATTTTTGACGGTAGAGCCATGGTACACCATTTATGAAATTGTTTGGTTTACACTCGAGGACTACGCCACTACGGTTACTGAATATATCCCTCTCCAGTTACCTTTAAATCCCTTTTGCCAGTTTTTTCTTTGCGCTCTTTTTTCGGTATTCATTTTACAGTGCCACTGTAACAAGGGATCTCACGTCTTTTTCATAGATTTGTACAGTATACATAAATGGATATTTTGAGGTCTTGTGTTATCTTCTGTTTCTATTTTGCAATTTGTCAATTTGGTTTTACTTCAATGTCAATAACATGACGAAATATATATAAAATAAAAAACTCTTATGGATTGAAACCATTAGCCAGGGCATACTGTGATAGCAGAATGTGCTAATACTGATTTGTGATTCTTTGCAGTTACACAGGATCCGATCCTGTGAAAATTGCTGTTGAGGGAGTTGATAGGTTCAAGAAAGAAAATTGTGATCTTATTATTGTTGACACCAGTGGTCGCCATAAACAACAAGCTTCTCTCTTTGAAGAAATGCGTCAAATTTCTGAAGCAACGGTTTTACTCTCTTATCTTAAAGTCTTCTGTTCTTGTTCCTTAATTATGTTGGAGGCGCTAATTGCTGCCTTTTCACTTTACAGAAACCAGATCTTGTTATATTTGTTATGGATAGCAGTATTGGTCAAACTGCGTTTGAACAAGCTCGAGCATTTAAACAAACTGTTGCTGTGGGAGCTGTAATTATTACTAAGATGGATGGTCATGCCAAGGGTGGTGGGACTCTTAGCGCGTAAGTATCTTGTAGCTGCTGAGTTGTCATGTACTCGAAATGGTGATATGAAAATCATGCAAGCTTTTCCAATTGGGCAAGTGGATCTCATCTATTTTCCATCTTGTTAGTGTTGCAGCTACAAAAAGTCCTGTCATATTCATTGGAACAGGAGAGCATATGGATGAGTTTGAAGTTTTTGATGCTAAACCGTTTGTCAGCCGTCTCTTAGGTAAATATCATGGCATTGACTGATTGTGAGGAGTTGACTCAGAATCTTGATAATGTATATGTACAATAGGAAATGGTGATATGTCTGGATTCGTGAATAAACTACAAGAGGTGGTACCTAAAGATCAACAGCCTGAACTTCTGGAAATGCTCTCTCATGGTAAATTTACATTGAGAATTATGTACGACCAGTTCCAGAACATGCTGAACATGGGCCCACTTAAGGAGGTCAGAATCTCTGGTCAAATATTAGTAAGCTAAAGAGCACAACGTGATGCTGATAAGACAAAAATATGAAAATACGGTGTTGGTTTGTAGGTTTTCTCCATGCTACCTGGAATGCGTGCTGAAATGATGCCAGAGGGACATGAGAAAGAAAGCCAGGCGAAGATAAAGCGATACATGACAATGATGGACTCTATGACTAATGAAGGTGAGAGCAATATCTTCTTTGGAGAAAGTTTCTCTGTAAAAGTAATAGTAGTTTTGAGCAATAACTGATTGGTGGTTGTGCAGAACTGGACAGCTCAAATCCAAAGGTGTTTAACGAGTCAAGGATAATGCGGATAGCAAGAGGGTCAGGGAGGATTGTAAGAGAAGTGATGGAGATGTTGGAAGAGTACAAAAGGTTAACAACTATGTGGGGGAAGGTGAAAGGGCTTAAGAACCTAGAGAAAGGAAATATGAGCGCACTCTCAAAAAACAAGAACTCGCAGCAATTGAGTAAGGTCCTACCGGCTCAGATGCTAAAGCAGATTGGCGGCATGAGTGGTCTGCAGAGTCTCATGAAGCAGATGGGTTCAGGTAAAGACCTGATGGGAATGTTCGGTGGCCGAGACGAGTAGTTTCTTCCAGTCCAAAACTATAAACATAGCTACTAGAGATAATGAGTGTTGAGCGAGGACTGAAATATTATTATTTTTTTGGTAGACAGGACTGAAATATTATTGTAGTGGTGAAGTGTGATTGAGAGAAAATTTAGGACATGAAAATATGTGATTCTCCGTGTTAGTTAATCGAGTTTATGTATTTAACTAATCTGTAACTTTATAGTCTATTGGTTGGGTTATTATTGTCGTAGTAGTTTACCGTCCAAATTCAAATTTGGTATTATGTTGATGATAAACATAAAATCTAATTTTCATGTTTGCAACTAATTATAAGCATATCGAATATACACTAAGTATGGTCTGTGTTAGTATAATCGATGATCGAACCGCAATATATTGTTGACAAAATCATAAGCTTGAAACTTTTTCATTTAAAATAATTCGATGAATGTGAGAGTTATCCTTAGATATTTTTGGTATTTCTGAATTGTTAGTAATTAATTAAGGCAAAAATGATGTGGTGTATACAACTATACAAGTATATATATGGGTGCTAACTAATGGATACTTCCCTAATGTTGTGGTGTATACAACTATACAAGTATATATGGTGCAATCTCTTTGTAGTCACTCCAAGTTCAAAAATCTGAATCTCTCAAAGAATTCATGTCAAAAGATAGATGAGTTCGCTCTGTGCCAATGTTTAAAACATATATATTCTTGGTTCATTGTTTGTTTGGTAAGGTTGGAGCCAACGATCGACTACTATATGGAAAATGAAACTTGGTGCACTCTATTGGAGCCATGCTGCTTATACTGAATTTTAACTGAGAAAGGATTTATAGAATTCAGTGTAGGGCACATGCCCCACCCAAGACCAACGTGGTCCGCCACTGATCTTGACTCTTGAGTTCTATGTTGTAAAACGACATCACGTTGGGATTTGTGGTAAGAAACTAAAGCACCTCCAACGTATAGGATTTATATAGTGTCTAAAAACCAAAAAGTATTAATATTTTACTTTTATATCCAAAAAACAAAAATACTAACGTATAAGAATTATAGAAACGATTCTAAAGTTAGAAATTTCAGAGATTCTCTCTCATCTCTTTCTTTTCTTTTTTTTTTTTTTTTTTTTTTTTTAATTATATGAGTTTCTACTAAAAAAAACTACGGCTGCAGTTGGTGTAAGAACTCCAAATTGTGTTCAAAAGAAATAAATAGAAGTTTTGCTTCTTGCTCTCGTGAGAGAGCATATACACGAGAGCATATAACAAAGTAATGCTTAACATAATTCTTCTAGGAAAGACTAATTTAACTAAAGCATAATTGTAAATGTCCTTATTGCATAAGAATGCTCTTTTTCCTAATTCAATTAATCCAGGTCATATACTTCTTCTTCGTTTTGCATAAGAACTCGTGGCTTCATTTTCAATTCGAGTAACTGAAACTTGCCATTCCTTCTCAAACTTTTCTTCAATTTGTGATTTCTTCTTTTCTAGCATAATCAAAGGATTTGGTGAGATTCCAACAATCTCGTTGGAATTGGCAGGTAATTCATCAGGGACGCAACAAATTGTAGTAGTGTTGGAGTTAGGATTTAGGGTTTCATATTGAGTTCCGTGTTGTAAAACAACATCGCTCCTCTCATTCTTCTTCAAGTCCTTGTGATCGTTAACTAAAGCTTCCTCCCCACTCAATTCCTTGAGATTACTCAAGAGCGTTAACATAGAGTTGATAGCGTCACTAATCTCTTGAGGATTCTCCGATTTGTTGAGGCTCTCGTTGTTCCACCAAAACCCTAACCCTAGATTTGTACGAGACAAGCAAATAGCAACGTCCTCTCTCATCTCTTTGGTATCCTCCTGAAGAGGAACACAACGTTGCCCGGAGAGGAAAGAAGAGACAACGGCATCAACGGAGGAGTGACCGAAAGAGTAGAAGGAGATGTTGGATTCAGAAGTAGGAGGAGTCGCTAAGATAGCGATCTGTGCATCGGAGAGAAGACAAAGCTGAGAAGCTTTGCTAAAGAGACCTTCACGACGTTTGGTGCAAGTAACCCTAAGGTAATCGCTCTTCTGTATCGTCTCAATCGCAATCTTCCTCTTCGTACCTCCTTTTTTCACCATTCTGATTTTATCTATTTCACCACAGCGACGGTTTTTGTTTTTGCGTGGAGAAAGATAATTGACAAGTGAAAGCCATAATCTCTCAATCTCGTATAAATAAGGAACGAATCTCATAAAAATAAGAAAATATTGAATCTCATATAAATAAGGAAATATTGAATCTCATATGAATAAGGTAATATCGAATCTCAAATAAAAAAGGAAATATCGAAACCTCATCATCCACCTAAACTAGTTTCGACTATGTACCACAGCAAACCGATATCGTTCCAACAAAACCCAATTCTGAACCAAACCAATTTGATTTCAATCTCTAACGTACGGTTCACGTAACTACTAAATAGAGTAAACCATGCAACGTAATATTGTATGGGCTAAGTTCCAACTATCCACCAGAATCCTTCTTTTTATCCTTTATTATTTTCTTATATAAATAAATTAAAAATATTCGAGAATGACGAGTTGATTTTTTTTTAGAGGAATATATTCAAGAAGGAATTACCGCCAATACAGAAAAAAAGTAGAATGATATTTATGCAACGGTTATAAAATGAAATTAAGCCCAACCAAATAATCATGTAACTATACATCAAAACCTCTATGACAAGACCAACATTACTATGAGAGAGTAGAGACTATTGTTTTAAGAATAAGAAACATGACTTAGCTCTCAGCGATATGAAAAGACTAGAAAAGTTCACATACTGTTTTAGGACAAACCATAATGACTAGAAAAGTTCACATACTATGAGCTCAACGAAATGTTGATTTATCTTTTAAATTTTAATTTAAGATTTTTTTGTTGTCAAGGTTGGGGTTAAGGTATATGTGAATTAATTTATTAATGGATTGTAAAATAAAATTTGAATCAACTAAGGAATTGAAGGAGAACCCGATCGAGCATCCCTCTTTGGCCCAATGATTTCACCTACTCTCTTTTGCTCTTTCTTCCACAATAGTTTTTAACAATATGACTGGATTGGTTAATAGATTTAGCAAATCACGATTAAAAAAAAAAACTAAAGAGGTACCACATAGTTCTCAAGCGTAGTTTGCGCTACAAGACAAGCTCGACTCTATGTTTTTTAAATGAGTTTTATGATTTTTTTGTATAAGAGAAGGTCGTTTGAATTCATTAGAGCGCTAAAATTTTTATTATCTTCAAGTAATGCTTTTTTCCTGCAAATTGAACTTTATTATGTATGTAAATCTTTACAAAAAAGGTTTTTGAACCATATTGGCTGATTCCCTAAATCTGTTTAAAACTCACTAGTTGTGTAAATTGAAGTAATGCTTATCATAGTTATATTTCTTCGAAATGTATCCATGAAAAAAATAACTCCATGACACACAATAAAACCTCAATAAATTAGTATTGCTGGACATTGCATATTTATTATTTTATCAAAATATTAAATGAAATATAAAAATAATAATTATTTTTTACATAAATATTAGTATCAAAATTTGACTAATTATAAAATTTTACTGTGAGATTATAGGAAGATACAAGTGAGACAATTTGATCAATACAAGATTATAAACTAATTTTACAGTATCAACTTGTTAAATTTAATGTTAATAAATACAACTAATTTAACTGGTTGAATATATTAGAGTGATTTATTTAGTCCTCCACAAAATTTAAGAAAAAATATTATTACTCTATAATTCAATTTTCTTATCTATACATTTCCTCTATAAGTTCCACTATTTTACTCAAGAGGTTTCACGAATCATATCCCACAACAAAATCTTGCCGATAGAGCAAAAGTTGTCCAGATGCAATATCAACAAATCTAGACAAAATTAGGGGTCAAAATAACATAAAGTTGAGGTGAAAATTAACAATCTAATTCTAACTTTCACCAAAATTTATTCCAAAATTAAACTAATAATATCACCATGATACATCTTTAGCGTTAAAAGTTTATAGTAGTTTTTTAATGATAACTAGCAAGATGAAAGGTTAGAACAGACAAAGAAAAGACAGTAACTTCAAATATAATTTTTTGGGATTTAAATACAAATGTGGGATAAGTAATACATTTATGTGGTGGCGCCTGCGTTTGGGGTTGTATGAACATTAGAAATTCTTCGGCGGTGCACGAAACAAACCTCGCGTTTCAAGCATCTAATACTCACTGACTCAATCGCGATGAGACTAATGTGATTTACAATAACCATGCGGCTAATCCATTTGCAACTTCAGAAGATCTTCTTGGTCTCAAACCCTTAGTTGAAGGTTTGTTTCTTTATCCCGATCAGCGAAGATTTAGTGACAACTACGTATGGATCCGTGTCCAGGAAGAGAGATAAAAGATTGGTAATTATTTTTTATTGGTCGAGCTTAAAGGTTACTTTGATCATCTTCTAATTTCAAACCGTTCTTCAAAATTTTCAGTTGTGCTTTTGTAGTCTCGATCTCGATCTGGATTAGGTCAAATTGGATTCATCTTAAAGTCTGTTTATCAATTTTGGTTTCAAGATTCTGTGTATTTGGATGTTACAAGATAACTAAGGTTCTCTTTTGCGATTTTGCAGTTGGGGAGGAAACTTTGAACAACAAAGAAATTATTAAACAATAGAGGTTGTATGAACCAAATATTGAATTATGCATTTATGCTGTTCATGAAGTATGTATTTCCCAAATTCATCAACACCTATTGGATATATAGATTCGTTTGAACGGCGATCGGAAAATCCTAGCTCTATACAGAGAGAGCTTATCACAAAAATTTGGTCTTTTTGCAAAATATACGATTGTCTAGTAGTTTCGTGAAGATGTATCATCTTCGAGTTCGAAACTTCAGTATGGCTTAAGAGATCTCTTTTGTTTTCCAACAGAATAATAAAATTATTCAAAATTTGATGTAGCGGCCCATTTTTTCCTCATGTATGTGGTCTTATAAAATTCAGGGTCGACACTGGTCACGAGCTTAATTAACCCGCCAATAGTGATAATGGACTTTTGGCAGATAGGAATTCATACGGACATGACTTTGGTGGACCGGATAAAAAGCTTGGTTCAACATCCCCATTAACTAATATTGGTAATCGATCGACAAAAATTATGTATGAATATATGGCTTAGCTGAAAGTGTATGTTCTATATTGGATAAATCAAATGATTCTATCTTCAAGCAAAAAAGATAAACACAAAACACCAAAATACAAACACAACATGCGTTAACATATTCGGTCGAGTCAGATGATCAAATAGCACGATCCTTCCTTGCCCTTCACGCATGAATGCGGATACCAATAAATCTATTAGAATCGAGGAAGAACATCACTGGAAGCCATGGCAGACGTGTGAACTGTGAGAGAAAGAGACCATTACTAAGAAGTAGCCATATCTGGTCCAAACGGTTCAGATAGAAAAAATCTAAAGATTGAATTGTGAAAAGTGAGAGTAAGCAAAGGAAGTAGAACACAGTTAATGTGTTTTTCTGTCCTTTCTCTCTATACAACCAATGAGAAAGTATCATTGCCTTTTCACTTTCTTTTGTTTTATCAAACTAATGTTCCGGGATATGCCCATATAAGATAGAACCGTTTTCATCAAAAACTTTGATTCCTCTACATGTTCATCACAACACTAAACAAAGGAAGACCTACTCAAAGTACTTTTACGAATCAAAAAAAAAAAAAAAGTACTACAAACATGAAAGTTCTCTCCTTCGAATAGGCATTGGAAGAGTGGTTGCATTGAAAAGATACATGGTGCTAAATGCCAGTTAAGTGATTTATGGGGTTGATATATTTGGATTCAGAATAGAAGATGAAGAGGCATTTGTACTCTCTAGAATGTTTTCAATGTTTGGTATTAAAAACATAGTTTTCAATGATAGTGAAGAAAGATGTACAACTAGTTTTTGATTGCTCTGCTTAAAAACATAGTATCAACATCAAACAAGATATGTATCATTCGTTGGTGGGTTGGGCCCAAAAGACTTTTGAGAGCCGTTGCTGTAAATCACAAAATATATGAATAGTGTTCCAACATTAGTTTTCTCACATTTTTATAACAACATAAAACAAAATCTGGGTGGACACAAATACACTTCTGCAAACAAACAAACAAAACTGAGAAACAAAATAAAGTTGGAAAATGTGCGGTGTCAAAAAAAACGAACTTTTTTTTTCAACACCCAAAGATCTTAAGCAGACCGTCGAACGAAACGCCGTCGTTTAAATCACCACCGGCTAATCGAATCATAGATTTGATTTCATCGTCGGTTACAGCTAAACCAGCCGAATCCATATAACTCTTCAGATCTCCGTAACTCAGTCTCCCATCTCCGTCTTTATCCATCACCTTAAACACATCTTTCATCAATCCATCGTCTCCTCCGTTACCAGATCTAGAAAACGGCGTCGTTTCTAGAACTTTCTCGAATTCATCGAACTCAACGAATCCGTCTTTGTTCGCGTCCGCTACTGATATCATCGTTCCGATCATCGTCTCGTCGTTGTTTTCACCGGAAGGGATTCCGGCGTAGAATGCACGGAGATCGTCGCTGCTGATTTTACCGTCGTGATCTGTGTCGATGATTTCGAAAGCTGGTCGGAAATTTGGATTCGCGGTGGTGGTTATCGGAATCGCGATTCTACCAGAAGGACACATCTCTCTCTCTCTGAGTTTGAAATTTGAAAAATGGCTTTTGAGATTGTGAAGGAAGCTTTAAGAGATTTTAGAGAAGACGTGTGGGAGCGTAAGGTTTATATAAGGCCAGGGATGAGAGGTGGCTCAAAAGTCAAATGTTTGACTATATTATCTCTAAAGCTTGCTTTGAAAGATTGGTTACTTCTTTACTTATTTTTCTCCCAATTATTATTTTTTTGTTGTTATTTATTTCATCATTTTGGTCAAAATTTGGTTGTTATTATAATTTATACTGTTTTTGTTCCTCAGATTTTTTAATGTTAAGCTATAAATAGACCATTTTCTTAAACTAATTATTTCTCTATATTAATTCAACAGATTCAAAGATTCTTAATTGATAGTTTTTGAAATTTAGAACTATAATTAGTAGCGTACAAAAGTGTTATTTTGACATGTTTTACATTAATTAAGAAAACTATATAAATTTCTATTATATCCTTTATACATACACTAAAAAGCTTTATCTTTTAATTATTAAGTTAAAGTAATAGGGATGAAAAGAAAAAAAGAAAAGAGATTTAGTTTTAAAAACTGCATCGAAAATACAAAATGATATTTTTTGTGACACAAAACTTAAGTATTAAAACGGCACTTTTGTGAAATGAATTAGTATTATTTGATAAAATTCAAAACATTGAAAAATAAATCTTATAGAACAAGAAATTTATATTTTAAAAAATCTCTCTTTTAGGAAGGAAATAGTGAGTACTATTTTAGAGAGGACTCCATCACAAATATATCACATTTATTAAGAGGGGGGAAAATACGAGTTTTTAATATTAAAAAAAAACAAAAAGGGTCGGTTACGAATAAATAACATTAATGGAAGTGAAATTTGTGGTAAGATATTTGGAGTCGGAAGTACGTACGTAGTGCATGACATCACCAAAGTAGTGACTGGTATCTGATTCGTTGAGAAAGTTGATTTTGTCTTTTCATGTTAGGATCAACTAAAGGTCTATCTTGCGAGCAATAGGATCCGCAAATTTTTAAATGGACCCATTTTCTAACAATTTTAGTCTTTTAGTAGGAAGGTATCTTCGTTTTCATCACAAGAATCATTTTCATGGTGGAATAATATTTTGTGGATGGAGAACAAAACTGCAATTTGCTTCATTTTTTATTTCACGTATCCAATATTAGTGTGGTCTACGGTTACCACACGTACGATAATTTGTTTTCTTGTAAGGTCAAACATTTGTAAAAAAGCCAAATTTTCGGATATAAATGTTAATTGTTAGGTAAGTATTATATTAGCCACCATGCAAAAGAGGCAAGTCGTCGATAAGAAACATAAGAAAATCGTTTCTGATCGTCAGGATCAGTAACGTATACGATCAGATATTTTTGTAATATTTTACAAAGATTTTTGGCTGATACTGCTTGTCACATTCTCTTAACTTAAACTACTGTCTACTAATATATATGGGTATTACTTATAAATCATATTTTTCGTAGGGGATGTTACATTAATACATTAGATGTGTTGACGCCTCGGATTAAAAACTAAAAATCCAAAGGGCACCCGTGACCCGACCTTGTCGTGACATTACATAAGATGTCTTGCGGATTCTTTAAATTTTGGGTGTTGTTGTGTAAGTGGTGATTTCTCTATTTTTCCTCAAAACACTTGTGCTTGGCGAGTTTTGGAGTAATTTATGTGGATTACTCTTTAATAGCCTTTTTCTTTTTTTTTTGAGCAACATAGCCTTTTTTTTTCTTTTAAAGACTTGATTTTCAATAGAAACAACAATACATAGGCCCAAAAGTCCAAAGACAACACGGCCCACTAGAGGAACACATCTCCAGCGCCAAAAAGAACAACATTCTGCAAAACCCAAGGCACACCACCTGTTACAAAAGTCAACTTTGAAAGAATTCAATCTGAACCACAGCAGAACACTAAGTAACTCTTTAGTTTGTAAATGTGACATTATCGGATTTACATACATATCACGAAGCATAATGCTAATGAAGAGCTATGAACACCTTTTTAAGTCAAGTCGCATACCTTTGTGGCATTTGATAACTTGGGATGTTGAGGTTATAATGAACAAACTTTCTGAGTTTTTAAGAAAGAAAATAGAATAACCTGACTCCAAACATTAACAAGGCATGTTCCAATAAAAATGGCAATATTTACTCAGAATCAGTGTTCCAAATCTTGATTCTATCTCATACTTTCACCTGTACAGACTATTCTTAAAAAATTGGGTCTGTCACAGGCATAATGGTTTTACATAAATAACCTCTTTAGCTCGCCTCGCAATCGATGACGTTTTCAGAATCAATTCCATACAAAAGAATGGCTCGAGAGAATATGTTTGCATATACCAAAACCCTTCTTTTTGGTGCTTCTCGTCATTGCGCTTCAACGCAAACATGAAACACCTTTCTGCTTTGCTTATGTAGCTCAGCTTTCTCAACGCATAATCAGACTCCGCTCGGTCCATTTAATGGTTTATTTTTCCTTGAGGGCAGAGTTTTCTATTGATGCAGCACGAGCCGCCTGAAACTGTATAGTGTACTTTCTTTGAAGCTCTCTTAGTTTCTCCATAATTTCTTGGAACGATGGTCTGTCCTGCGGTTCACTGCAAAAATTATCTTACTAACATTAGCTGCTGCTTCATCTACTACAGAAACACATTAATCAAACAGCTGTGTAAGAGTTTAAGAATGTTTATCAGCTACTTTGTTTAGTTAAACTTAATAGAGTTTAAATATCTTTTCTATAACACTTTCTAATTTCCTACCAAGGTTTCGGTTGAAAGAAAATCTCCAAAATGACACCAAAGTACCAAACTTACACTAATCATGATACCAAAATTTCTTGTGTAAAAGATCTAAAATGATACCAAACTTACACTCATCAAACTTTTGTTTACTTAAAGGTCTCTTTACACATTATCAACTATTCCAAAGTTTGCATTGTAATAGTTACAAGCACATTCACTTTCTTTCTTTGCTAAAAGATACAATAAACACACGATCAAACAAAAAACCGTTTTTGTTTGCTGACATTTCTACAAAACTAGTTTTTATCTACTCATTCTACAAGTAAAATGACACAAACTTGCAGATTTAGCATCTACTTCCGAAAATCAGAGACTGTGGCATATGATCTAAGTCGTTTATGAAAAATCAGATTTTGGTCCCAAACTTTATGCAACACAATTGAGGCTAATTATTCTCTAGCAAGGTATATGTAATGTTAAGTGTGTTATACATACCTATGCCAGCAGCTTTCCATTAAAGAAATCCACTGAGGATCAACATTTTTCGGGACTTCCAGTCTCTGGTTCATGAACCCTACAGCTCCAATCACCTGCAAGTATCCTAAATAGAATTCTCTTCATATTTGGTTCACTTTGTGTGTTCACAACATAATATGCAAACTTTCTTAAGCAGAAGGGATGTTCAAGACGGCTCTAATTCATACAAATTTACCCTTTCAATTTGCCCCCAAAAAAACAATCATCAACTCACTGGACTTGCAGTCACAGGAAGTATTTATTTACAGTAAAAGATCATTCATTGTACTGTTTTACATTCATATATTGATATTACTAAATATCAAAAATGAGTAGTATGCTTTCCTAATACCCTTTACTGAGTACAGCATATTGATAGGGTTGGTGGACTAGATGCATTTTAACAGCGACCATATAGCTATTAGCTGCAATATTTACCTAAATACGCAAATTATACCTGCATAGCATTTAGACTTTCCCACGGGATCTTCTCAGTCACCAGCTCCCATAGTATTACTCCAAAGCTGTAAACGTCAGACCTGTAGTTTAAAGAGTAGGAGGAACATTTTCAGAGATGAACGGTAGAACAGTAGTTAGGTAACCCAAGCAGAAAATGGGGAATATACTTTTCATCAGCAGCCTCATTTCGGAGAACTTCCGGTGCCATCCATTGAGGCTGCAACACAGGTAAAAAAGCAATGGGATTTCACCCTAGGAAGAAATAAAATCATAAAAATAGAGGAATCAATTCGTTAAAGTCTATCTCTAGTACCGTTCCCCTTCCTGTCTTTGTAGTGAGGTACGTCTCATGCTTGATACGCGAAAGACCAAAGTCAGCAACCTGTTAGAGATGACACGGTAAGTCAACTATGACAAGCGAAGCCTTTTTTATGGTAAATATTAAAATCTAGTTCCATTGTGGACAGTATTTTCTACGGAATATAACTATCTTGCTTTTAGCTCTATTGAGATTACCAAAGGCATGGTGAAAAGTTTGTATTTTTCTGTCTTAAGGGAAATTATATGACTTCTAAAATGAAAACAATACCTTCACGGTCCAGTTTTTATCAACCAGTAGATTTGATGACTTCAAATCTCGGTGAATGATCGGTGGAGTACAATGGTGAAGATAATTCATGCCACGAGCCTGTGCGAAGAAGTATGTAAGAAAAATGTGTAACATGTTGTAGACAAGATACAGTAACTGAATTAAAGAGTCCAAAGAATAATACGCAAGATAGCTGCAAGTAAAAAACCAAATAGAACAACTTTACTTAGAAAACAGTGGGTCTGCAGACTCTGCAGTCACACAACTGGAAAACTAGTGTGTGACTAATACTCACAATATCCGAGGCCATATGGATACGTCGCCTCCAATCCAGTTTTGACGTGTTCCTCTGCAGCAAACGGAAGAGACTTCCACTGCAAATGTTATTTGATAGGGTAAGTCAGAGTTTTGGCCCCGGAGTTCGAATAGCACAAAAGGAAGTGTAATATTAGCCAAAGTAATAAGACCAAACCGTGGAAGGAACTCTGTCACTATACAGAGACGCTGAGGTGATGTCACGGCTCCCATAAACAGTAAAACGTTAGGATGTCTAAGTCTTTTCATCAACGATACCTTCAGAAAAAACCAAGTTCAGCCGATGTACATCAAAATGAGAATGAGTAGCTAAGCTGGTTTCATAAAGGATAAACTTTTCGGGTAGATGCAGTTCCGAAGAAGATTATATATGAGGAAATTGTGGTAGTTTAGGGACTAAATTTTCTAACGAAAGAAACTAAGAGAGATGTGAAGGCAGGTGTGACTCACTAAAAAAAACAAATAAAAATTCAATTTTCTTTTACCAAACATGCTTAGAGAATTGATAGAAAACATAATACCTCTTGTCTAAAAGATGTTATGATCTCTTCTGAATATTCTTGTTTGGAAAACACCTTTACAGCCACATCCTGCAGTGACATTAGCAACTCTTAGTAAGAGGCTTGTAAAAATCGATGATGCATATTCTACAACATCAATAGAAGGCAAAAACGTACGGATCCAAACCATAGACCGTGATAGACAGTTCCACATGAACCTGTATGTACAGAAAAGGGAAACTGTCTTAAAATCTTAGCAGAACAGAGATAAGAAAACCACATAAATACGTAAGATATCTTCAAGGATGGATTTTTTCGCAAAATGGTTCATCTTTCTCAAAGGAGTACATCACCTTGCCCGATTTGTTCTCCAATTGTCAAATCTTCCCATAAGATTTCATAATCCAAGCAGTCACTATCCATATCGACCTTGTTCATAACACTGCTGCTGGTACTTCCACAGCTGCTACTACTGCTTGTGCTGTTCACATTAACAGAGGAAGACCAATACCCCATAGGCTCGTTACTGGAAGCCTTAATACTTTCACATGCCTGGCTTTCAGACTTAACACTGTGATTAGAATTGCTTTGATAAGCCTGTTGTTTTTGTTGTTCATTCCGCACCCAAGGCCACACAGAATGACTACGCCTTCCTTCCAAACCTTCCCTTTCATTCCCTTTCCATGGCCATGATAATCCTTTCTTTACCATCCACTCTTCAGCTTTTGAGGTCAGTGTTTTAGGTACAACAGAGTTTCCATCACTTTCATCACTGGAATCTCTGAAGGGCTTTGTAGAAGCTTTCTCATCGCTACGTAAGAATACACCAAAAGGAGATTGGATAAAATCCCCCCTAGGTGTATCAGCACCACTTGTTGCTGCATCCTCCCTCCGGTCAGCGAAAGCAGCATCAAAGAAACCCTGATCAGATTGATGACTGTCCCCACTTCCACCCTCAAGGTTTGCAGCGTTATTATCACCTGCTCGCATTTTCGACTTGACCTTGTTGCCCACCTTAGATGCCTGAAATGTTGACTACACTAGTCATACGACAGTTTACGAAAAGATCAGAATATGCAACCTAATTAGACTAACCAAATCTGATATCTTTGAAGCTATAGCAACTTGTATAGGCTGCTGAGAATCAAGGCCAAGTTTTGATACAACCGCCTCTTTCGAGTCAAGACCAAGCTTAGATGCAACACTACTAGTCACCCGACTAAAGCTCGTTTCACCTTCTTGCCCCCTCCTTGTCTTAGCCGGAGAGCCTCTCGGGTCTTGAAAGAGTGCCGAATCATTTGTGATACATATGATCCCAATAAGACAACCATCATCATCATAAGAAGGAGACATCGTAGTCACAACTGAAAACCTCTCTCCAGCTTTGTTCTTTACAGGAAACTCACCAGTCCAACTCTCTCCACTACTGCAACGCCGAGTGATATTCTGTGCAACCGAAGCATCCTGAACATCTACAAGAATATCAATCGGATCCTTCCCCAGTGCTTCTGAAGCTGAGAATCCATAAAGCTTCTCCGCCATTGAGTTCCTGGAATTTTGAATCTGAATATCAGTTGGGACATATCAGCTACTACAAAGACATACACATTACAACGAAACTATAGGAATCAAAATCCACAATCCCAGAAATGTTCTAACTAGTACTCACCAAAAGATAATTTGGCCATTTAGATCGAAGACATGAACAGCTTGAGCCATAGACTGCAAAATATTCAAATACTGTTTATCGGTGAACTTGCCTGCCGATTGCCCCTCGCCTCCGCCGCCGGCAACTTTCGCATGGCTCTCCTTACGCAACGGAGAAGCGTGACGAAACGAAGCCGCACCGGTTTTTCTCCACATCGGAGTTCCGTCGTTACTGTTTCTCCTCACAGGACGTTGCGGCGATGCTGAATGCGAACGCTGCTTCATCTCCGCCGATACTTTAAGTCTCGACATCTCTCGTTTTAGATGCTCTTGGCTTTCTTCTAACTCTCGTATCTTCTTTAGAAGCTCCTCCGCTGGTGGAGTCGTCTTCTCCATTGCCAGAAAAACGCAGTCAAATCAAATCAACGGAGATCAAATCTGAGTTTGAATCGGAGAAGCTGAATCAAGGTGAAAATGGTGGAGAAGCTTGAGAGATGGATTAAGGAAGAAGAAACAGAATCTGGAGAGAGTCAACAAAGAAGGAAAACTAATTTGCTTATCTTTCTTTGTTTTGATTCCTTTTTTTCTGGTTTTAGGTTTCTCAGTTTGTCCTTACTTTTTTCTTTAATTTTTCAATTTCTGTTTTTTGCTTCTTATAGAGTTTTTCTTTTTCTTCTTCCTAATTCATGAATAACGATTAAAGTTGTTTATTATAGTGGGGAGATTATGTAACTAAATAATCTAGATTTTTTCTAATTTCAAACAAAAGTGTTTTGGATTAGTGGTGTGATAAATGGTTTGTTTCAAATTACTTAAGTTTGGCTGCTTGTTTGGTATAAGCAATTTTTTATTTTTTGGTTTTTTTCCTCTGAAAGACCATTAAAAAAGAAAAAGTGAAGACTTTATAAATAAATTTTTAAAAAACAGATAAGATGGAAATATAAATTGCTTTATTTTAGTCATTTAGGCAGCCTATATTTTGACCCAAAATAATGCCTTAATTTTTAGATAATTCAGTATAATAAATTATTAAAATATTTATAAAGAAGATAAATTGTAAAAAATGGTGATAAACAAACACAAAAATTTCAACAAACTATTTATTAAAAAAAATGTATTTTATACTACTAGGAGACTAACAAAATTCTCTAATCGAATTAAAAATAACTCCAAACACATATTACGCTCAATAAATTAGAAATCTCATATGTGATTTAGTGTAGTGATATACTTTAAGGAGCTATCCTTAAATACAAGACCCCACGCAATTAATTTTGCATGCAACCCATTTCCATTAATTACTCAAGAAAAAAAAAGTTATCTTTTTTTGGCAAGCTCTCAAATTTAAAGTCTCCCATTGGTTGGACTTCTTTGTTTGTTTCTATTATGACCGTACAAAACTACAGTACAAAATCATCATCGATGTGAAACTTTTTTTGTCGTTCATGTTATTTATTTATTTATTTTCTTGTTTTTTTTTTTTATCGTCTGAAAATTTATTATAGAGATTTCGATAAATTACAAAGCCGGCGATTAACAACTAACCCTAGAAATATAAGCCGACGATTAAAAGATAATCTCGGAAACAAAGCCTAAAGGAAAGGGAAGCAAACAAGGCAAAACAAACCTTACATACAAAGAAAAAATTTTAAAACTGAAACAAAGAAGCAACCAAAACAACCCAATGTTTAAACACAATATCTCGTCAACCACATTACCAGACAAAGGAAAGGCAGAGCTTTACATCAAGCCACTCCGTAGGGGATAAGGAACTCCCAACCAAACGGACAGCGGTGCCACCTATTACGATGAAGACTACCTTACATAGAAGAGTTCCAAGGAATCCATACCGGCGAGAAGAACTAGGCCAAAGACGACAAGTCACACCTACACTCCCGGAGCGGCAAAATCAAAGAATATGATTGTTTAGCGCCTCAAAGGAAACCAGCCAATGAACATATGAGATCTCGATAAGATCTTTAGAGTAGAGACAAGGAGAGAACCAAATCAATCTGAACCACACCGAAGAAGATAAACGGTAGGAGATCGAACCGGACAGAAGCGAAAGCAACCACCATACCTGGTAATAGGCTAAACGAGAAGAAGGTTAAACCAAATCGGATCAAGAGGCGCTACAAGCAACAGAGACGACCAACCCACAAAAACAACATGAGCCATCTAAGAACCACCTTAAATCACTACACTAAAACGCACATAAACCAAACAAAAGAACCATAAAGTTTACAGGAGAGCAAGAGAGGCATAGCTCCGGCGCTATGGAAGCCACCGGAGCCAACCAACGCAAACTGAGATCTAGATTTACTTTTAGAGAGAAAAGAGAGCTTTTAGAGAGAGAAAAGGTAGTGAAAACTTTTGTTTAAAAACTTTTGTGTATGCTAGGGGACTTCAATGCCATTCTGCATAATGGAGAGAAGAGAGGTGGTCCTAGAAGGGGAGATTCTGCTTTCTTACCCTTCAAAGATATGTTGGAGAGTTGTGAAATGCTGGAGCTGTCAAGTAAAGGTAATCCCTTTACGTGGGGTGGTAAGAGAAGTGACATGTGGATTCAAAGTCGTCTAGACCGTTGTTTTGGTAACAAGAATTGGTTCAGGACTTTTCCAGCTTCTTTTCAAGAATTTTTGGATAAGAGAGGTTCTGACCATCGGCCAGTTCTTGTTAGACTGTTTAAGATCACGGAGGAGTATAGGGGAAATTTCAGGTTTGATAAAAGACTTTTCAACCAACCGAATGTGAAAGAAGTCATTTCTCAAGCTTGGAATGGGATTCATAGTCAGAATAGGCCTTTAGTGCTGGAGAAACTGAAGAATTGTCGGTCAGCCTTGAGTAGGTGGAAAAGGGAGAACAACTCCAACTCTTTGACAAGAATTACTCAGGCTAGAGCTGCGCTTAAGGTGGAACAGTCCTCTGCTTTCCCGAGTACTGAGGTGGTTTGGACTCTCAAAAATGATCTCTGTAAAGCAAATCAAGATGAAGAAACCTTTTGGAGTCAAAAAAGCAGAGCAAAGTGGATGCATAGTGGTGACAAGAATACCTCTTTCTTCCACGCTTCTGTAAAAGACAACAGAGGGAAGCAGAATATTAATCAGCTATGTGATGTTAATGGCAATCTCCACAAAGATGAGGCGACAAAAGGGATTATTGCTGAAGCTTATTTTAAAGAACTGTTCACATCTTCGGACCCTCGCAGCTTTGAGGATCTTTTTGCAGATTATCCTTCTCGGGTCACTGATGGAATGAATACAGTGCTTACAGCTTCAGTCTCTAAGAATGAAGTGAGAGAGGCAGTTTTTGGGATAAGAAGCTCTAGTGCTCCGGGAGCTGATGGTTTTACTGGTTTTTTCTTCCAGAAATATTGGAGTATCATAGGATCTCAAGTTATTTTGGAGGTGCAGAGTTTCTTTCTTCAAGGTACCTTTCCTAAAGAATGGAACTTCACTCAGTTATGTTTGCTGCCAAAAAAGAAAAATCCTGTCAAGATGTCTGATTTGAGACCTATAAGTTTGTGTTCAGTTCTGTACAAGATCATCTCAATGATTATGGTTAGACGTCTCCAACCCTTTCTCTCTGATCTGGTTTCTCCTAATCAATCCGCCTTTGTGACTGATAGGTTGATTTCAGATAACATTCTCATAGCTCATGAGGTTGTTCACGGGTTGCATACTCATCGAACTGTGTCAAAAGAGTTCATAGCCATCAAATCAGACATGTCAAAAGCTTTTGACAAAGTGGAGTGGAATTATGTTAAAGCTTTGCTAGAGGCGCTGAGATTCCATCAGAAATGGGTGCAATGGATCATGTTTATGATCACTTCGGTCTCCTTCTCACTTCTAATCAATTAGATATTCTTTCACCGTTTCTGTTCGTCTTGTGCTCAGAAGATCTCACTCACCTTATGAATCGGGCTGAATGTCAATGCCTCATCAGTAGTATCAGGTTCTCTCCAAATGGACCAGCTATCCATCACCTTCTATTCGCAGATGACAGTCTATTTATGTGTAAAGCGGATAGAAATGAGGTGGCTGTGATTAAGAATATCTTCAAGATTTACAGTAATGCTACAAGGCAAAGAATCAATTTTAACAAGTCCAGTATCACCTTTGGAGCTAACGTGGAGGAAGAGAGTAAAGTCTGGATCAAATCAGAGACGGGAATCACCAATGAGTTATTTCATTACTTACGTTTTTTTTTCTCTTGAGTTATTTCCAATTATCACTTCCGTTTTTGAGAAGTATGCTATTTTGAAGAATTGACGATAATAAACAAGTTTTTTATAATAGAAAATTTTGACTTTCAAGATAAAGTAGATACATGCATGCTCTTACTAAAATTTTTTTTTACAGAAATAATTCCAAGTCTCCTACATTAATATAGTTACAAAGTAAAATGAATTATATACACATATTTGACAAAACGGGTACTGAAAACAAAATAATCTAAACGGGTACATGATAATACAGGGTTTTGTTTTGAAGATGGACATGTTCTATCTTCTCAAGAAAATAATCCTTGAAGATATATGTTTCAATCGATATAGCTTTAGTATGCAAATTTTTCGTTGTTTCTAATGAAGATATTAGTTCCCCAACGATTTAGCTTTGATATATATGTAAATTTTTCGTTGTTTGTAATGAAAAATATTAGTTCTCCATCGATATAGCTTTGATAATATGCAAATTAACGTCGTCATCACTGAAATGAAGGTGCTTAATTAAGAATACACTTAATAATTTAATTAAATCTTGTGATCGCGTGCGTCCAAGCTCTTATTGGCTCCAAATGTCAACTCTTTCCCCCTCTCTCTTGTTTTTCTCCATCTCATCATTATTCTTTTGTGGAGGTAATCAAAAAATAAGAAGTTTGAAATGGATAATCCAGTGACCATTCTTGTTACATGTATTAAAACTCGCAATAATGTCATTGTAAAATCTACATGTATACATTCATTTATAACCAAACTTTTAAAAATCAAGTCACGGATACTTAGAAGATTCGACAGTTCGACACCCATCCTAATCAAAATTAATTTCTGTAGCGAGTGGACAACAAGATCCCTAGCTCATCTAAGATATTTAAGTTACTGACCAAATATATATCTATATCTATATAGATATTTGACCATATATATATATATATATACATATATGTTTTCCTCATATAAGATATTAGAGTAGTTGGTAAAAAAAGAAGTATGGCACCAAACAAATTACGTGTCTGAAAATAGAAACTTAACCGAATTCTTAACCTAATGAAGGAATAGGTGGGAAGTTTTGTTTTATTCATATAAGTTTAGACATGAATTTAACAAAAAAAGAGTTTGGACATGCAAAATAAAAACCTAATCACTTGAAAAATCAGAATACAAAACATCACATATTGTTTAATGATGAAATAAAGAACGTCGTCGACGCATCTATATCCATAAACAGAGGAGAGGTTATAGATTCTATGAGTTGGTAATATAGATATATATTTGCTTTGATATGGTTGGACTACAATTTGGTAGTTGTACTTGGTAGATCACCAACATTTCGAAGGACAAATCACGATTAAGATATAGACATGCATGAGCATGACTCATAGAATCCCAAAAAATGGTGATTTGGATGTAACAGAGAAAGAGAGACAAAGAAAGTTTAAATAATTGAAAAAAGAAGAAGAAGTGAACAAACATACATGACAACAAAAGAGACAGAAGAAGAGCATATAGATATGCATTTTTTAAGTAAACATCTCTCAGAAGAATTTTAAAAGGCTAATTAATTGGAATAATAACAAAAATAGGATTGAAATGAGTTTTACTTGGTGTACAACACATCTTCCCATGGGTGACGATACAGTGGCTGCTTCAATCTCTTCTGATCAAACGTGTGCCCGATCAAACCGATGGAGCGAGCAAGAACAAACAGACCGTTGAGATAACCGATCTGAACAATCTCGTCAATCTCTTGTTTAGTGAACATCCCACTTCCAGCTAGAAGGTCCAAGAAGAGAGATCCAATGGCTCCATCAACGTTGAGTACGAGGTTGTTTGCCTTTGAGAGCGTGTATGTCTCCACTGTCACTGCGTACTCCATGTACTTCACTGATGGGAAGTTGGACCGAGCAAATTTCTGAAGAAGCTCCACTCTTTTGTCTCTGTTGTCTCTGCTCTTGATCCTACCATAAAGAAGAAAACAGTTTTCAGACAAGACAAGCTGTGTGGATTTGCCTGTTTCTTTGGTACAATGTTCTGTTTTCTACCTGTGTCCAATCCCGGGGACTCGGATTCCCTTTTTCTTCATTCCCTCAACAAATTCATAAGGTGTGAGATTCTGAAACAAGCAACCAATGTTATTAATACCAATTACAATTCAGATTCAGAAATTTATATTGGGGAAAATGATATAGCCTTTTACCCTGTCACACGCGTCTTTGAAGTATCGAGCAGCGTCATCAATGGCACCACCAAATCGGGGACCAATGGTCAATAAACCTGTTTTATGGTTTAACATTCTTAGAGATTGTTGGACGGTAAAGAGAACTTATGTGTTTTGTGGGGGAAAAAAAATGTTGACTGACCTGAGACAAGACTTGAGACGAGGTCTTTGCCTGCTCTTGCTGTTACAATGGTGTTGTGAGCGCCGGAGACGCATGGACCGTGATCAGCACACAGCATTATGCATATCTAATTCAGAAGAATTATCAAAAGTTGCAGACCAGAGTCAAATTTCACTACGTAACAGTATGTATGTAGTGAGAAAGAATAGGTTAAAAAGGCAAAGAGAGAAACTGATACCTCAATGAATTTTGTACAGTAACGAGGTAGACTACGTTTGAACCATAGAAGGGAAATGACATCACCCACTCCATAGCCTTGTTCGATGATGGAAGACATTGGAACACCAGCATAGCATGGTTCCTCCCCTGCAGATTAATATGAGAAGACAAATTTTGTAGTTTAGTGTCAGAAAATGGGCTTAAAGAGGCATATGAATCTATGTTCTGTGTAACTCATTTGCCAATTTCTCTGTGTTTCAACTCCTTAGAATATGGTTTAGTGTCCATAACAATACCTCTGTCATCAGATATGGTGGAGATGATGTGAGTAGGAGCCCGGACTTTCCCACTCTTAATTGCAGAATTGAGATCCTCAGGGATTTGTGGAGGAATGACTTCCTTGATAGGAGAGACCTTTCCTTCTTCAACCTTTTAAGAGTAATTGAAAAGAACACATAAGATTGCAACAGAAGTCAATGCCAGCTAGCGAATAACACGGGAAAACTAACCAGTTTCTCAAAAGTCTCTTTGATTGCAGATTCTAGAGCTTCAAATGAAGTGGGAACAATAGCTCCAGCATCTATGAGAGCTTGATTCTTGGCTTGTGCAGACTCCATCTCGCCGCCACTTTTGGCACCCTATTCATATATAACATGTTCAAGAACTATTTTGATTTGTACAAGAGATAAAAAAAAGGCATTGCTTTGAAAGTTCTTCCGCGCCACTTACTGCATGACCAAACTGTACTTCAGACTTGAAGAGTCGTGCACAAGTTCCACTGACCCAAGCAACCACAGGTTTATTGACTTTTCCCTCTTTCAAAGCTTCAACAAGAGAGTATTCATCTCTTCCTCCAAGCTCTCCAAGTACAACCATCATTTTTATCTGCAACATAGCTCTTGAATTAAGGCATAATGAATTGAAAGAGTGAATATAAGTTCAATTTGTAACATCAAAACTCCACCACCAGAGGCGCGTTCCAGCGAGCAGCAGGTTAAACAATTGAAGATTGGTATATACCTGTGGGATGTTGTTAAACCGAAGGATGTGGTCAGATAAAGTCGATCCTGGGAACACGTCTCCACCAATAGCAATGCCTATAACAATCCCCCAAATATAAAACAGTGTTAACAATCTTCAGCTTAATACGTCATTAGTAGATTATCTTACATTAAAACTCACCTTCGTAGATCCCATCAGTCACACGGGCAACAGTATTGTACATTTCATTAGACATTCCACCCTGCGGGAAAAGAAGAGTAACGAATAAAACTCTCAGACATCAAAGTGAGCTTTAGGCAGATTATGAAATTTTGCAAAATCAGCACATACAGATTTGGAGACAAAACCAACAGATCCAGGTCTGTATAGCTTGCACTGGATAATGTTATCAATTGTTCCTGCAGTATCACCAATCTTAAAGGCTCCAGCTTGAATACCTCCAACAGTAGCCGGTCCAATAACAACCTGAACCAATTCAATCAGTCTCACAAATTAAGTTCACCATACGGTTAACTGAAGCTAATCATCACACAAAACACACCTTATTGTTTGCACGAGCATACGCAATCAGCTGCTTAGTGTCTGATTCTGGAACACCTTCAGCTATAATTGCCACAACTTTAATAGTCGGCTGCTTCAAAGCAGCCATGGATGAAGCAGCAGCACTATAAAACAGAAGAAAGAATGAAAACATCAACAAAACTATCACAAAGAGGCAATGCTAAGTTTATTCCATGAAATTCTCATAACAAACCTCCTAAAAGATGCAAAGTTGATGAATACATCCGCTGTTGGATGCGCAGCACAAGCTGCCTCAATGCTGTATAACAGAAAACAAGTTAAAACAAAATTTTCACATAGTTAGTTCCTCTCAAGAACTCACATGACATTCTCAAAACTTACGCGGCATGAACAGGGATAGCGATTTCCTCCTGCCCGAAAAAGAGCTTTTGAAAACCTTCAGAACCAGGATTTATGATTCCAGCAACAGAAGGCGTTTCACGTCCTGTAAAAGCAAATCATCTTTAACATCAAAACTTGATCCAAACCAACTGAAAACTAGACAATGTAAATTGTTATGTTACCACAGAGAAAGTCGAAATCGAGCATTCGTTGAACAGGAAGCTGCTTATAGTTGTAGAACAAAGCTTGTGTGGTACGAGAAAAAAGCTGTCCCGTTGCCATAGCTCAGATAGAAAAAACTGAGAATCACAACAAACAAAAGAGAGACAATGATCAGATCCACAAGCTATAAATTGTTCCTATCTCAATGTCGAATTCGAAATTAGGCAACATTACACTAATTCGATAATCACTAACAAACAGATCTCATTACTCCATTAACGAATCTGGGATTGAGAAAGAAAAAAAGTTCCGATTTTTACGCAACCCTCCTCGTAAATATCGAAACTTTGGTATCAAAAACACGAATCGGAATCAAGACAGATCTAAGAAAAAAAGTTACGAATTGTTAGAAGAGAACAGACCTGGTCACGACCCGAGTCGAGTCAGTGATTAAGGAGAGAATAAATGGTGGTAGAGAGAAAGAGAGAGGAATGGTTTAGAGAGGAAGCACCATTAATATAGAGAAATGGGAGGGAAACAAAAGCTTCTCACAGTCATGTGGCTTATTGGTAGGTAGTTAGTTCACAACTTCTTTCTACCCAAAATTGATTTCTCTATCTTACATTGACAAAGAGAAACACCTAACAGTTTTTTTTTATTACAAATTTGTTTTTGTAACATCTTTTGTTTTATTTTATTGCAATTTTGGTCGTTAACATGTCGTCCTTGCTGGTGGTGTTAATGAATAGGCTGTTTTGTCTTCAAGATTCAGCAATATTTTTTGAAGATTGTGAATCACGCATTCATCAAAACATTGTTTAATGTGTTTTTGAAGTATTTTAAAAGTTAGAACGTGTTATAATTTCTTCCTAATCACAAACATAAATAAATGTAAAGAAACATGACTAATGAATACTTGGAGAGAATGATAGAAAGAGAGGAGGACTCTTTTTTTGGCTTATACTTTCTTATGGAAGTGAAAGTGGTTAATCAATTGTGCAATAAAACTTATGTTCGTATATATTGAAGTAAAGTGATAAAGATTTATTGTGCATATATAGATGAGCTCTACACGAATATATGCATACTTATGTCACTTTCTCTTGCTTGATCTAGAACGTTATCATACTAAGACTATGTCTTACGGACTTTTTGTTTTGTGACTTGTCATATGGTCTATTTTCTGAGCGAAAAGAATTATCGGGAAGATAAACTTATGCCGTTGTGAGGTTTCCTGACCATTGCTGTGGACTTGTGGTCGCATATTTCATTCCTGACCATTGCTGTGGACTTGTGGTTGCATATTTCATACTCCTACAAAGAACGGATATGCTCTACGAATTGTTTCAGTTTAAGGAGGCGATTTTTCTTGAAATTGATAGACATATCACTAGAGCTAAAAAATCACCTCGATCATATTTGAAATCATTGAATTTTATGGTTTATGATAGTTCATCTATTGTTCTATACATCGAATATATATATAACATTTATAGACAAATAAATCACTTAAAATCAATTAAACTCCTACGCGTTTAGAATACTCCATGTTGAAAAAGATAGAAAAATCTTATAATTATCACATTTTCATTAATCTATGGGCTTGAATGGTTTACCGTATACCAGTTCACGTGGTCACGTTTTTAAAACGTGATTCCGCTATTTTTACCTTTCAAAATTTTATCAAGTTTTAACGTTTTCATGTTTAAAAAAATGATTCCATTATATAGCACTAGCGTATTAAAAATTATAACTAAGAAACGTGATTAATCTACAATAACTAGTTTTTTTTAGCAATTTATAATCATTCTACATAAACTTTCTTTAGTTCATTTCATTCAGCTAACCATTATTTAGTTATTCTATTGTTCAGCTATCCATCTCACATACCAATCAAACCCATCAAAACGAGAAAACTCTAAACTAAGGGGTAAAGACTTGACTGGTACATTAGTTGAATAACTGAACAATACAATAGCGGAATCACCAGGACGACAAAATTCAAAACGGAATAAACTTAACACGCCAAAAAGCTACTTAATAAATGACTTTGTCTAAACTAGTTAGTTATACATTTAACACATGCGAAATAGATTGGAAAATAGCTTATTAATTTTCACGGTTTATCACTCCGTGGTTATTATTGTGAATGGTATACACTCGGCAAAATCACGTTTTGAAACACATGAACATGCAAATAAGACACATACCATTCAAGCCCTATATTATTTTGAATTATTCATAAAATTGAAAAATTTGACACAAAAAATTGTTATCGTGTTACCAAAGCAATTTTTATCGGTAATACTCAATTATGACCAGAACATATACTACTTCCCCACTTTTTGCTTCAATTTTGATTACTTCATCAGTTCTGCCATTTACATGCAAGGTACCAAAAAAACTTTTTTTTTTTCTTTCGGGTTAACCACCGAAAATCATATAACGTTAAATGAAAATGTTGAAAACAATAAGATATGCAATTGTATCAGAATTCAGAAAGTAATGAGAAGAAACAATTCGATATAAAAAGATTACAAAAACTATAAAATGACCAAAGTAAAACACACACTAATACACAAATCTCATGTCTTAAAGGACGCCATTGGTTGTAGAGAACCACAACTCAATTTCCACGGTGTACGTCTACAATCTCCAACCGCTATTCCCGCGTTTGCGTTCTGATCGTCGACACAATCGCCACCACCACTCTGCGTCAGCGTTAAACTCGTCGTAGCAATCATATTCTCTAAATCGCTAACGTAACTCGAGAGCCAAATCTTCTCCGATCTAAGACCCGCGTTCTCCGTTTCGACCGAGTCAAGCCTCTGTTTTACAGCTCGACATCTCTCACTGTTCTCTTTGATTCGTCGTTCAAGACTGGAGATCTCATGAATCGTGTCTTCCATTAACTTCTGTTTCTTCAAACGCGACCTCCTTGCAGATTCGCGGTTTGATAACTTGCGTTTTCTTTTCTTCTCATCTATGTCGGAACCTGAACTTGTCTTCTCTGCGTTTGCCATGTTTTTTTGTTCAAGAGATAACGTAAAACCAATGAAGAATCACAACTGATATAGAATGATAAACAAGGAATTGGTTGAGATTTATCATTTCATAACTCTGTCCATTGTCTTTTCATAACTCAAGAACTCAAGAATTTCAAGACAAGAAAAAAGAATTTCAAGAATCTGTGATTTTGCGAGGATCAAGAGAAATTAAACAAGAAGATCTTTATTTATGATTACGTTTGATTTTAAGAGAAGAGAAGAGATTAGTTAGAAGAGAAATAGAACAAGGAAGAAGATAAGGATAAGATCGAAAATAAGGAAAGTGGGAGAAGTTGTTCGTTTTAGGTTGCTCTTATTTATAGATTTAACATTATAAAAAAAAATCTCGAATTTTTACATTAGAAAAGATTATCCAAATTGTATAAGAAAGGAAGATTCATCGAATGACGAATCGGAAAAGAAAGAGAATTTTAGTCAAACATTTTTATTTTTTACTTTTTTGGTTTATTGTTTTTATTTTATTTTATTTTTATTAGGACATAACAGCTAAATAGGTGTTGGTGTTGTTCCTTAATAGGTGACCAGTAATTACTATTTTTGCTTTTTAGCATTTAAATTGTTGTTTTGTTGTGCATTTAGTTGTCACACTCGTAGGATAATTCAAGAAATATCCTACGAAAACTAGATTCTATAACCTTCTAATTATGTATATATACTTGTCCAAATTTAATTCATCGTTTTGTAAGTCCCTTTTTCTGCAACTCCAGTAAAAATAGAGTATGATTGTCTAAAATCAGTAAACTGGATCAGTTAATGTCAGTGGGTAATGCATTAGCTGACATAAACACGTTCCGATCATTATTTCTTCTTAGTTCGGTTTTAACTACTAAGCATTTCAAAAAGTTACACAACCATTTTAAATTTTAAATTGCTAATGGGACAAAAATACCTCATTTAGAAAGAATCATACGTACGTAAACTATATCGTCAATGAAACACGAAGTTCTTTTGGAATTGGACAGGTTAAACGTGGAGCAATGACCGACTATTTTTAGTGTTTTTAATTTTGGGGATTTAGAGATTACGCTTAACATGGTTGACAATTTTATTATTAAAGAAAATTATCCATGTTGAAAGCAAAATTCCATTTGATATTACTTTTGTGTGGGTCTTATCTGAAATGATTTTAGTAAACTAAAAGAAAGAGACTGTATATATTGATAAGCCAGCCCTGCTTTCTTTTCAAATGAAAATACAAAACAATAGAAGATGGGCGATAATTTATTAATTAATATAATACTTGAAAATACACGATCCTTATCTGCTCACCGATAAACTATATATCATTATTTATTTATCAGATAAATAAAATACTTCAATATAATTATTTTTCATAAAAAAAAAGTAGATGCACTTCATTGGTTGGCTAGTTTTAGAAATTTGTTTAGGTTCTACGGACCTTTTGTTCGGGTCTGAGTCAATCTTGATATTTGAGGTTTTGAACAAACTAGAAAAAAATGAAAAAACTAATGCAGAAATCTACATGTAAATTGCTGTTAATTGTTATTTTATTTTAAGTGTTTATAACGTGGTAAAGTATATTAAAAGTTTTATTTAGATAACAAATTTATTATTATTTTTGTTTGACATATTTTCATTAATAAGATCTGATCTATAGATAATCCCTAACTATTATCCAAATAACGTGATTTAATAAAGTCAAACTCCAGTAGAAAATGTGGAGTTAAATAGGTTTAACCAATTGACTATTACCACCATTATTGTTTAAACTACTGGTTACATATTTCTTTGTTTTTTTTATGAAATTTGTTAAATTTGTAATCATATACATGATATATTGAAATTTAATGTTTTGGGTTTTAGGGAGTGTTGTAGTTTCTCTTTTTTTTGCCATTGATATTTCTCTATCAACTTTCTTAATTATTTTTTTAATTATTAGTTCCAAATTGTGGTTGAAACTTAGTGGTTTGTTTTAAAAGTGTTGTTGTCATATTAGAATCCTAATTTATAGTTTAAAATGTATGTGTATAAACTAAATGATAGAATAAACATGCAAGTTTTTTTTTTGAACCCTATATCTAATTTTAAGAAGACAAGTACAAAACAGAAATAAAACTTCTCAAATTCTAACACATTTATCTAAGAACGTGAACTAAATCAAGTTTAACAAATAAAAACATTTGCTCCTGTTTATCGTATTAAGAAAGTTTGCATTCTTATTTTTGTTTTCTTTGTTTTAACAGTAGTTTTGTGTGTGCTCTAGAAAGTCAATCAAGTGTTTCAAATATAGAATTTTATAATCCTTCTAACGTTATAGCAAATACCTATGTGTACAGAATATATATATATGATTTATCGTCTTCGACTTCTTTGTATACAGACATTTATAATCTTTTAATGGGTTCAATATAGATAATTGCTGATCCGACAATTAGTATATTCTCGTAGTTATCACGATTCATGATGATGATGATGATGATGATTACATCATCCAATTTGTTAGACAATTTCTATGGATGACATCTGATAAACAGAGTGAGAAGTTTGCTTAACGCGGAACATATATACACTCAAGTATTTAAAGAAGATCACGCGCGGCGATTGATTAAGCGAGAACGACGCTACAGTAAACCAAAACCAAATCTAGATCTGTGCCTCTCCGGTCACGGTGCTTCTCACCGGTGGCCGGAGAGGGCTTCTCCCTCTTCTCCTTTCCTCTCTCTTATCTCCTCTGCCTCTCCTTTGAAGCTCCGGTGGTGTTCAAATCTGGCTTGCTCTTCGTCTCTTGTTGGTGGTATGCGGCGAGTGGTCACGCACGGAGCAAAGGACGTGCGGCGTGTCTCTCTCCGTTTAAGGCAGTGGCTTTGATGAGACGACTGTAGCGGTTGTGCGGCTCCTATCGACGGGACCATCTTCCAGATCTGATAAATTGGTGGTGCATCGCCATGTTTCTTCAGACATCGTCGTTCTTCTTTGATTTGGGCACAACGGTGAGTTTTCGGTGTGGCAGATCTTCTCTTCTCGGGTCTCTCTACCTGTTTTTTCTCCAGCTCTGGTGATGGTGTGATTGATCCGACGGGCTTCTCTTGTGGAGGCAATCCAAGGAGTCGTTTGGCTCTTGTGGATTGTTCGTGGTGGTTAGTGGCGTTGTGGGTTTTGTTTGGTGGTCGACGTCTCTCCTCCATTGGTGGGCAGTTGAGGGTGGTAGCCTCTTCGGCCATGGGTATGGATTCTCTGTGTCCATTGGGTTTCGTCCCTTTTGCTTCATCTCTGGTTTGCTTTCAGGTGGAGTTTTGTTGTTCATGGTGTTGTCGGTGTTGGTTCATTTGGTGAAGGTGAGCCTTTGGGTGTTATGGCTATGTTCACCGAGGGTTGAATAGAGGCGGCGGATAGGTCTAAGTGGCATCACTAACTCAACGAGTTAGTGTAGAAGTCCGCGGTTGTCTTTACGTTTTTGCGTTAGTTCTTTGAGAATCTGTAGGCACCTATCTCGAGGTTTGTGGACGGATCTCAGATAGTTGAGCTCGTGGCAACAACGATGAGGATTCCAATACTTCGGTATTGTGGCAATCACGCAAATTTCCAAGTTTCGCGGACTTGAAATCGGTGTTTCCCTTCGCAACTTAGTCATAATTACTCAGCTGCAATCCGAAGTTTTTTGAGTAGTAATGTTGTTTTTAATTTTCTGTAGTGTGCTTTAATCCGTTCTTGTATTTTCTGTAACTTCTGTCAAAAATCTTAAAATGGTATAAAATTTAACTTTTTACCAAAAAAAAAAAAAGTTTGCTTAACGCTTACATATGACGTATCTACGTGGATGATTTATGATTACAAGCTTTTGTAGTTACATTTTCTTTAATTGTTATTTATCATATTTTTGTTAATTAATAATGTTGGATCTTTTTTTTCCAAACTAATAAAACTTAGCAATATGTAGTATATATGCCATATAGAAATACATACTCCAAATTATTTTCTTTTCTGGTGTTAATTTTTTTTTTTTCGAAAAAAAGAGAAAAGAGTTAAGTCTGTGTTAATTCTTTCTCTACTAACTTTAAAAGAGAGAGATCATGTTACAAAGAATAGAGAACATTGCGTAAATCTCTCCATCTCAAACTCTTCTTAGTTTATTATTACAAAGCCACTCTACATAATTGGGATGCAAACGACAACGTTCATGTCTATAGATGGATAGAAGATAACATCATCGCTCATATTTAGTTAGGCAAAGTATTTTATTATATAGTTGAAAGAGTCTATTTAGAGTCCGACACGTGACAAATTTTCTAAAATATGTAATAAAGTTGCAACGCGTAACAACAAATCGATTAAATTTTGACTTATTTAAAATATTTTATATGTTATTGGAGTGTACAAGTTTTATAATTTTTTTTTCTTATATTTTATCTTGTTATTTTAATAACATTACAAGCTATGAGATTAAAAATGCAGAAATCAATTTACATTTTGTTACTTTTCAAAGTACTAATTAAACAGAGTAAAATATTGATAAAAATTTGAAAGTTCCATAATCTTTTATTTTGCAGGATACCAGTCAAAAATGGTAAGAATTTATCATTTCACTACATAGAATACCAATTCAAATATATAGCTCAAATTCCCCCCCCCCCCCAAAAAAATATAGCTCAACATAAAGTTCACTACATAAATCCTTATTTTCTCAATATATCATTTTATATAATTTTTGTTCATTACTTTACATGGTATAAATTTTATCGATTTATATTCAATTAGGTAATATAATCTTTTATTTTTAATAATATCATATTTAAAGCATGATGATACGCGATATAATTTTTTGGATAAAAGTAAAGACGCGATATGATTATTATGTGTTCAACATAATGTACATAAGATAAAATTTATTTAAATCTATTAATTTTTTTTATAAAATCAATTTGAATGTGTATGTGACATTGGGACATCATCTAGTTTATTTTGAAATATATGTAATTAGGTAGTATGAAACTCTTTTAGACAATAAAAGGTAGTATGAAACTCTTTCTGACTTTGGTTTTTAAACAACCCATATATGTCTCTTGTAAATTTACTTTCAAGGTTGGTTTGAACTCTTATTTCAGTGCAACTGGTTGGTTTTTGGTTGGTTAGATTTTGTTTATTAAATGTCGGCCCATTAGTTAGATGGCAAAAACCATGGGCTTAGTAGAATTCTAATCTATAAGTCCAAGCCTCTTTTTGATAAAAGAATAAATAGAAAAAAAATGTGGCTGCTGGGATTCGAGCCCAGGTCTCCACGGCCACAACGTGGAATTCTTACCACTAAACTACAGCCACTTTGTTGGTTTGAAGCATCAAGAAACAAATACAAAACAAAAACTATCTGATGATAATGGGCCATGGCACGTGACCCATTGAATGAAATCAGCAAAACGCAGCGTTTTAGGTTCGAGTTCGTTTTTTTGCGTTGTGCTCTGTTTCTTCCCTTCTCTCTCTATCCAGTGCGTTTCTCCACAATCCTTTCGCCTTCTTCTGCCGAAATTTTGTCTTGCCCAAAAAACACTAAAAAACCGAATAACGCAAACTACTAAAAAGCTTCAACAAGATTGAAACTTTCTGCTTCTATTGATTCTAATCATCTCTCTTTCACAATACCCTAGTATCAATTTCTCCTTTTGACTCTCTCGGTTTCTAGAGATTATTTGTCTTCCATCTTCAAATCCAAACCAAGCTTTAGAGGTTTCGACGACTCTCTAGCCGCCGCTTTTTCTTAAACAGAGAAGACTTCAAGAGGTTCGAGAAAGTTTTCTCTTTTTAATTGGGATTTTTTTTTTATTGTATAGAGGAACTGATGCTGGCATTGTGCATGTGCTTTGTTCAATCCTGATTCTGTATTGAAATGTTTTGATTTAATTTGCGTTTGGATTCTTTGGTGATTAGAGATGGGGCAATTCTAATTTAGGGTTTTTGTTTTTTTGATTGTTGCAGAGACAATGTGTTATGGTTTTGGACTTCTTTCGAAACAATCGTTTGCTCTGTGATCGTAGTTCTCCTTAGCTCACGCGGCATCACCGAGGTACACTTCCTAAGATCTCTTATTTTATTTGAAAGTTAATTAGAATGTTTTGTACTGTTGTTCGTGGAATGTTTTGGCATGTATATGTATGTGTTGTGGGTTTAGGATATTTTAGTTAACTTTTGAAGTGTATTCAATGGAGTTCTTAATCTTGGTTACTTGAGTTATGTAGTTTTAAGTTCCCTTCTGGTGCTAGAAATTATCCTTGTAATTGTCAAAGATTGTATTTTTTAACATTAGTGTAAGGATGGAGTAGACTGGTTTAAGCTTTAGTACAAGGATTATATTCCGCCAATTTGTTCAGTTTTTCATTTATCCTATAGTGTTTTAGATAGTTTCCGTCGAAGAATTAATAGGAACTACTTGGTGTAGGTTTTAGTATGCTTGAAGCTTATGAGATGCATAGGTTTTGACGTTATTTGCAATCCCTCTAGATTTCCACAGTTGTCTCACTGTAATTTTCCAGAGAGTAGAACTAACTGAAAAATCTCCCAGGATCTTATTTTCACTTCTCTTGTTGGTTGAAAGTATAATATCTTCATGATGTTTTTTTATTTTTCTATTCATGTTCTAGCTGTTGGATTTGCGTTGATGATTAACGTCAGTGTCTGGCAAATTGACAGGGTCTTATGGCTCTTAGGAAAAATACTCCAAAAGGCGATTCAGTTTCACTACCTATGAAGCCTTTGAATTTCTCCAGAAAATTGCCAGGAAATGTGCAGATTCCAGACCCTGATATTGTTCAAAGTGTTGCGCCTAACATTGATCTAGACCTCCGGGAAGTTTACTTTTTGATGCTCCACTTACTTTCATCTGGGCCGTGCCAGAAAACTTATGCACTGTTGCGGCATGAACTTCTTGAACATGAGCTTCTTCCTAGAAGATATCATGCTTGGTACTCGAGGAGTGGATTGCCTAGTGGGGATGAGAATGATGATGGCAATTCCTTTCCTTTGAACTATACTGAGTTGGCTAAGAGGTAACTAACAGTGTTACTCTCACCGTTTGTAGTACTAGTGTGAATTTTAAATTATTTTTCAAGTGAAGAAGTTAATATGTCATTCATTTCTCCTAATTCTGTATTTTCTAATTTGTTAATGACTGGGTTTAGGGTTCTTCTCACCAGAAATATTTAACTTGTTTCATGGCATTGTATGTGCACTTCCAGGTATTCTCATGTAAAAAAAGATCACCTGGTGGAGCTTCTAAAGCAATTGGTCTTTGTTTCAAATAGGCCTAATCCCTCACGAGGGATCGGTGATGGAAATAAAATGATTGGAGCTGGGGTTCCAACACTTTTAGGCACTGGCTCGTTCTCCCTTTTGAGCTGTAGGTGATTTCTAGAATTTGTTATTTTATTGGCACGTTTAACTCACTCACATGCACATACATAGACTCATACATACATATGCTTGCATATGTCTATAATAACATATTAATACTACTAAGGTCTCTTATAAATTATTTGGGGATTCTTTAGCATTTACTAAATTCTCTTTGAAAATCTTGATTTGCTATTAAGCTACTTCGTTTGGTTTTTCAGCTGACAAGGAAATAGTTGGAAGTGATCTCAAACCACCACCTATTGGCATGCGTTGGCCTCATATGCATGCTGATCAGGTTCGTGGTATTAGTTTGAGGGAAATTGGTGGTGGTTTTGCCAGACATCATCGTGCCCCATCAATTCGAGCAGCATGTTACGTCATTGCAAAACCATCGTCAATGGTACAAAAGATGCAGAACATCAAGAGGCTACGTGGACACAGAAATGCTGTGTACTGTGGTATGATATTTAATTGTTTAGGGATGAAATTTTTAGTGTCAAGTTCCATTACTAAATAATAGACTAATCATTTAGATGAACTGGATACCTGAAGCTATCTTTAAATGCTGCAGCTATATTAGATCGCTCAGGAAGGTATGTAATCACTGGTTCAGATGACCGCCTTGTAAAAGTATGGTCGATGGATACTGCATACTGCCTGGCCAGCTGTCGAGGGCATGAAGTGAGTTCCAAGTACTTTGTGAGAATGCTATCATTTTGTTACTGTATCTTTAAGTGGTGCTTAAAATTGTTTTTGGTGCATTTGTAAGGGTGACATAACTGATCTTGCTGTGAGTTCGAACAACATTTTCATAGCATCCGCATCAAATGATTGTGTGATCCGCGTTGTAAGTTTCTTGTATCGTCCTCTGTATATGATTGACTTCCACATATTAGCCTCTTGATGACTTCACCCATCTGGATTTTTGTAGTGGCGATTGCCAGATGGCTTACCAGTTTCTGTTCTCCGTGGACATACTGGAGCTGTTACTGCTATTGCCTTTAGTCCCAGACCTGGATCCCCGTACCAGCTTCTCTCGTAAGAATTCTTCCTTCTTTTTTGGCATCATGTACGCTAAATGTTGCATTATTTTCCCTCTTAATAAATCATTATGTTTTGTCACTTGTTTTCACACTATTGGTTTGGTGTTTGCCTATGTTATTGTTTTGTGATTTTGAATCAACTAACCTTGTGGTCACAAGCTGCAAAGTTAAATGCACTCTGATTCATACACCCTCAGATGGAATTTATTATTTAAGCTGTGGATTCTATCTCTGCTATTTCATAACTCGTGTCTTTATGTTGTCTGGAGATTCTATTTGTGTGTTTGGAAAAGGTGCTTTATTTCATTGGTATCTTTATAAGCTGAGCCTTTGTTATATCTCTGCAGATCGTCTGATGATGGTACATGTAGGATATGGGATGCCCGGGGAGCCCAATTTGCTCCCCGGATATATGTCCCTAGGCCTCCTAGTCCTGATGGTGATTGCTTTACGTTCATAGTTAAATTATTTTGCGTTGACTTATTGGAAGCTGTAGGACTGACTTGGGAATCCTATTCCAGGAAAGAACAGTGGCCCTTCTTCTAGTAATGCTCAGCAGAGTCACCAAATCTTTTGCTGTGCATTCAATGCTAGTGGATCTGTCTTTGTCACTGGCAGTTCTGACACTCTTGCTAGAGTATACTCGGTACTGAAAAATGTTTTCTGACTGCATCTTGGTTTGAGTCAAATATTGCAAATCCACATAAGGTTTTTGCCAAATTAGGATTCACTTAATTTACAAAAGGTGTTTTCTTTGGTTACAGGTTTGGAGTGCTAATAAGACCAATACTGATGATCCAGAGCAGCCAAATCATGAGATGGATGTTCTGGCTGGACATGAGAATGATGTTAATTATGTTCAGTTCAGGTTGGCTATTCACTTTTGAAATTACTTTTCTCATGAGATCCTAATTGTCTTGATCCTATTCATTTGCTGTTGTGCTTTCCAGTGGTTGTGCTGCGGGGTCTAAATTTTCTGTAACTGACTACTCAAAAGACGAGAATGTTCCAAAATTTAAGAATTCCTGGTGTGTGTTCTCTGCTGCAACTAGATAATCATGCAACTACTATTAACTTTTCACCTTTTTCTAATGTTTTTTTTTGTTTTTGACATGGTGTCTTTTCTAGGTTTTGTCATGATAACATAGTTACATGCTCTCGTGATGGTAGTGCAATCATTTGGATCCCAAGATTACGGAGATCTCATGTAACATTCAGTTTTGCTAAGATAACTGCGACTTTAATAGTTTATTTACATATTGTATATTTTCATAGGAGCAGAAAATCAGATCTTTACTTGTGCCTTTCAGGGAAAAAGCTGCCGATGGACACGAGCATATCATCTCAAGGTTCCACCTCCGCCCATGCCCCCTCAACCTCCTAGAGGGGGGCCACGTCAAAGGATCCTACCTACACCCCGTGGGGTTAACATGATTGCTTGGAGTCTGGATAATCGTTTTGTCCTTGCCGCTATTATGGGTAATACTATTTTGACACTCTTAATGGCTATGAGTTTATCCAGGTCGATTTCTAGAACGCTGCACTCTTTCTAACTAGAATCAATTTGTATGTTAAAGATTGTAGAATATGCGTGTGGAATGCCTCTGATGGTAGCTTGGTACATTCTTTGACTGGTCATACAGCATCTGTGAGTGCTTGATCCCTTCTGTATATTTCTCTTTCTCTCTTAAGGCAGGTTTGGGAATTGCAAAAACTTTTGACCTGTGTACGTTAAAGAAGAAAAAGCAAGAAATTTCTGCCCATGCCTAAAATAATGAAAAATCATAATTCTGTTAAGAAGACCATAATGCTCTGCATTATTTCAACCATAAGTTAATTTCTTTTCGTTTTCTGGAAACACTCCCAAGTCCCAACTCTACTTAATGTCATTTATGCCTTGTTATAGTCTGTAAAGTATGACTAGTAAAGTTAGTCTGGTTTCTGTTTTAGTGTTCCAGATATGATTTCCTCTTTGTTCCTTGTATTACCGTTATCAACATGTTACTTTTTGATTGTAGACATATGTTATGGACGTCCATCCATTCAATCCTCGTATAGCTATGAGTGCTGGCTATGATGGAAAAACAATAGTGTGGGATGTAAGTTTTACCTTCCTCACTGTCTAAACCCTTCTTCTTCAGCATCTATATTACTAAAGCACTTGTTCTCTTCCTCTAGATATGGGAAGGCATACCTATACAAATATACGACATTTCACACTACAAGTTGGTTGATGGGAAGTTTTCACCGTAAGCAAATAGGTTTTGGGCTGTACTCCTTATGCTCCTACTCCATCAGATTGCTAATCTGTATCTTCATAATGTAGGGATGGAACTTCAATTATACTTTCAGATGATGTGGGCCAATTGTACATATTAAGTACTGGCCAAGGGGATTCTCAAAAAGACGCTAAATATGATCAGGTACCAATATAACTTCAATTGTGGAGAAAGCTTCATTACTGTACTTCAACTAATTCCGTTAATCGGAGAGGACAATATCTCCTTTCTATCAAAACATTCAATAAACATTAAAGATCTCTGTGTATAGGGTTTAAACCAATAAAACCGTAGAGAAGATATAGGAAACATTCACATCCATACATTCCTACTAAACATTATAGAAATATTTTAGTTCTACTTGCCCCAGTTACCTCCTCTAAGCTAGCTGGCTTCATCAATATCATATGCAAAAATAGAATTTTCTTATATCTGCTCTGTGCATCTTGCAGTTCTTCCTGGGGGATTATCGTCCATTAATTCAGGACACATATGGTAATGTCCTTGACCAGGTAAGGAGCTCATCTTTTCTTCCCCTTCGAGTGGTTCTACTTATAATGTAATCACTAATTGGCATTGGAAAACTTTGATTCAGGAATCTCAGCTTCAACCTTATCGCCGAAATATGGAGGATCCTCTTTGTGATTCAGGTTTTAATTTCTTTTACTATGATTCTAAATGCTTTGTGGATCCTTCCACTTAGGATAAGCATATTTTATTCACTCTCTATTGTTCTGCATTTTAGGGATGATTCCATATGAAGAGCCATATCAGACCACGTTTCAGAAACGGCGACTCGGCGCCTTAGGCAAAGAATGGCGACCATCTTCTTTGAAGCTTGCTGTCGGGCCAGATATCACTTTAGATCGAGATTACCAAATGCCACCTCTGGCAGATCTAGACTTAGCCGAACCGTTGCCAGAGTTTATAGATGTAATGGAGTGGGAACCAGAAGTTGATATCTTAAGTGATGAAAACGACTCTGAATACAATGTGCCAGAGGAGTATTCGTCTGGAAAAGAGCAAGAATGTTTAAATTCTTCAACCTCTGGTGAGTCAGGTTCCAGTTCTGGTGAAAGCTATGAGGATGATGATCATCAGAATAGCCTTAGAAGATCCAAAAGGAAAAAACATAAGAAAGAAGTGAGTATTTTGTAATATTGCTTTGATCTTGTGCCTAAATAGGCTTCTAATCCCTTTTAACCTCTTTACCAGGCTGGGATCATGACTTCTTCGGGTAGGCGTGTCAAAAAGAGGAACTTTGATGAGCTTGAGGGAGCTCCAAGCAACAAAAAACGTACCAGAAAATCTAGGAGTGGTCGTAAAGAATCGAAGAGGAAATCTTCAAAATCTAAATCGTCTAGACCTAGGCGAGCAGCTGCACGAAATGCTCTCTCTTGGTTTTCTAAGATTACAGGTACATCTAAAGATGCAGAAGAGGAGGAAGTCTCTGAATTGAGTGATTCATCAGAAAGTGAATCGACAACACAAGACTCAGGTACTGGGGATAGTGAACTTGAAGTAGCTTTGTTAAATGGGCATGGGAAGCAATCGAAGGGGAAAACTATCCTCGTATGTGATTCTGATGATGGGGCTCAACAATGTGATATCAGAGAAACTCATACTGCTGAAAGGAGGAGATTGGTTCTTAGATTTCCTGTTAGGAATTCAGATAAGCTTACCTTACTGGAGAACCTACCTGGATCATCTTGTGATGTTCCAAGTCCAACTTTAGGGAACGGCTGTACTGAAGACTCGAGGATTCCTGGGAACCAATTTGAAGGGCTAGATGTAAGTAAAGTCAAATGGGGAATGGTTAAGGCTCGTACAACAAAGCGAATAAGAGGTGAAGCAATATCATCGCATGAACTTATGGGCTCTGACCCGGAGGGAAAGGAAAATAATGTTAAGGAAGACTCAAATCACCGTGGAAATGGTGTTACAGCACCTAGTTGTTTGGAATTGAAAACAGATATAGATGACATGGCAGTTGACACTGACACGGTGATCTCTAATGGTTTGCCAAATGGTGGGAAGCGATATCCAGAACTGGATGGGTCACCAAGTCGAGTGGCTGATGACAAGGCCTCTAATAGTTCTCAAAATGTAACCCACCGGCACGATCTAATAGATAGCCTTCCACCAATCTCAACGACATTGAAGATACGCTCCAAGAGAGTTTCAAGGGCTCCGGATACATCTTTGAGGCAAGAAGGAAAATCCTTATCAATAGATCAAGAGACTGGTGGCTCTGATGCATTAAATGATGGTTTTGAAGATGCTAAATGTGATTTGACATTGGACTGTCAAAAGGATGGTGTGGTTGGGACAGAGATATCTCTGCGAAATGATTGTGTTCTGGAATTAAATCCTCAGATCTGTGATGCGCTCTCAATTGCTAATGATGTTCCTGTGTCACACTCACATCCTAAACGGATGTTTGATTTTGTCTATAGACGAAAGTCACGGAAGCATAAGAACAACTTAGACAGGGATGCTGCTCTTACTAAAGAAGTCAGTCCAGGTTCTTGTAGTCAGGATCATGGTAGTGGCTCTAAGTCCCATGAAGGTGCCTCTAATGGGTTCCATGGGACTGAGTTGAATGGATTAGAGAAGTCGGAAGGCAGTTTGACCCACATCCAAGATAAAATAAGTGATTCACGTGGAAACCAAAACTCTCAGGAAGAATTGAGATCCGCTTCTGGAGCAACACTTCGGTTGAGATCCACAAGAAATAGAAAGTCTACTTATCCCTTTAGTGAAACTAAACCTATTGAAACAAAGAAGCCTCAGCAGTTAATAGAAAATGTATCCTGGTTGACATTATCGATACATGAAGAGGGTTCTCGTTATATTCCACAAATGGGGGATGAAGTTGCGTATTTGCGACAGGTAAGTTTTGAGGGTAATCTTATCTGTTGTTTCGTTTAGTCGACCTTTGGTATCAGTTCTCTTATCTGCGGCTGTTACTCTTATCTTTCAGGGGCATCAAGAATACTTAAACTTTAGCTCCCTGAGGGAAGTGGCTCCTTGGACATCAATAAAAGGAGGAAATATAAAGGCTGTAGAAATTTGTAAAGTGGAAAGTCTTGAATATGCAACTCTGCCTGGTTCTGGGGATAGCTGCTGCAAAATGATACTTAAGGTCATCGATCCAAACTCCGAAGTGTTCAACAAAGCTTTCAAACTTACGTTGCCTGAAGTGGTGACGTTTCCAGATTTTCTTGTGGAAAGAAGTCGGTATGAAGCAGCAATACAGAGGAACTGGACTTGCAGGGACAAGTGTAAAGTTTGGTGGAGAGACGAAGGCGAAGAAGATGGTAGTTGGTGGGAAGGACGGATTCTAGCTGTGAAACCCAAATCACCTGATTTTCCTGATAGTCCGTGGGAGAGGTACACAGTTAAGTACAAGAGTGACCCTGCCGAGACACATCTTCACAGTCCCTGGGAGCTTTTTGATGCAGATACCAAGTGGGAGCAGCCTCACATTGATGATGAGCAACGAAACCGTTTGCTCTCGGCCTTAACAAAGTTAGAGACTTCAGACAAGAGAACCCAGGTATGTGATCCTAATGAATATAATATCTCATGGTGTTAAATCTAGCCTATCCTCCCCACCAAATTCAGACTTCACCCAAAGAGCTTAGGCCCATGTTTACATTAGCTTAGTTGGTTTATAGATCACATTCTAAAGCTTAGTGGATTAAGACACAACATTATCCCAAGAACTAACAATATTGATATAATGTGGGCTAATTTGTTTCAGGATTCTTTTGGCCTCCGAAAACTGAACCAGACCGTGGGAAATTCCAGCTACTCCAACAGGTAAATTTCTACAACCCTGGAAGAGTCTTTGGTGGAGCCAAAGCTGACATGGTTTTGTTCTATGGATTCATTCTGCAGGTTCCCAGTTCCTTTGTCTCTTGAAGTAATCAGATCAAGGCTTGAGAACAACTATTACCGAAGTGTGGAAGCATTACGACACGACGTATCAGTTATGTTGTCCAATGCAGAGACTTTCTTTGGTCGAAATAAAAGTGTAGCAGCCAAAATCTCAAATCTCTCTAACTGGTTCGACCGGACGCTACCTTCTTCGTAGCTTATCATCGCGCCTATGTAGATAAACTGATGTTTTTTTTTCTCATGTTTCCAAATTATTTAGTTAGGTTTCCTGCAATTCTTTAAAAACTCTGGTTCTAATGGCAGAAGAGAATTTTAGGGGATTTTTTTTCCTTCAGTTAGAAAATTTTAGGTTTAGGGTTTAGTTGGAGATAATCTTTTTCTTTTTGAAATTGTATGTAAAGAGAAATTGGAGGAGAGGTCAAAAACGTTTGATGCTTTGGAATCATCTTCTGTTGACTGACCAACCCCAAATTTGAGAATCATTTCTTTTTCTGCTAATGGTACAACAACAGATGAAATTGTTGACATTACATGTGCAAATATCCAGTCTACAATAGATGATCAAGACAAAAACAGTATAATTGCAAATATTTTTGACAAAAAATTGATGAATACTAAGAAACAACGTTTTTATAGAAAGTCTGGACGATTTGGTTGCTCTAGACAGTGGTAGTAAACTGAGTGATAGATATTGCTAGGTGTTTTTGAAACACTGTCAAGGTTAAGCTCCAATGAAATCAGTCAGTGATTATATGTTGATGACCCTCTCTCAAGGTTTGTTCTATAGTCACCAATTACAATTGTTTCTTCTTGGTATTGATATTTTGAGTTTTGTGTGTTTAGGATAGCTGATAGGCTTTTTTGTTAGTTTTATTTGATGGACTATTGTTTTTCAGTAGGTCTTTAACAAAGTTTTCTTCTGCTACCAGGTCACCTTTGTCAACTCCATAGCCACATTTTAAGGAGTGAAGAACCAGAAAGAATGAACACGATAATGTGAAGAACCAGCTATATATTTGTTTGTCTCTCTCATAATAATCTGACAAAATTTTTTTTGTAGAATCTAGCAAAATAATATTTTTTGAAAAATAAAAATATCTCCAAATAAATCTGAATCATAATACAATAACTAAAAATTATCAAAATAAAAATAAATAAGACTGCACTAAAAAAGGATTCTGGTGGATAGTTGGGCTTAGCCCATACAAGATTACGGTCCATGTGGTTTAATCGGTTTAGGTGGATGATATTGATATGGGGTTTCGATATTTCCCTTATATATATGAGACTGAGAGATAGAAGAAGCCTTCACTTTTCAATTATCTTTCTCCACACTCAACAAAATTGAGAAAAATCAATCAGAATGGTGAAAAAAGGTGGCACGAAGAGGAAGATTGCGATTGAGACGATACAGAAGAGAGATTCCCTTAGGGTTACCTGCACCAAACGCCGTGAAGGTCTCTATAGCAAAGCCTCTCAGCTTTGTCTTCTCTCAGACGCACAGATCGCTATCTTAGCGACTCCTCCTTCTTCTGAATCCAACGTATCCTTCTACTCTTTCGGTCACTCCTCTGTTGATGCCGTTGTCTCTGCTTTTCTCTCCGGACAACGTCCTGTTCCGAAGGATAACAAAGAGACGAGGGAGGACGTTGGTATCTGTTTGACTCGCAATAATCTAGGGTTAGGTTTTTGGTGGAACGACGAGAGCCTTGCCAGATCGGAGAATCCTCAAGAGATTAGTGAAGCGATCGACTCTATGCGGACGCTGTTGAGGAATCTCAAGGAATTGCGTGCGGATGAAGCTTTAGCCTGTAATCAAGCTTTCGTTAATGATCGCGAGGACCTGAAGAACAACGACAAGTGCGATTTTGTTTCAGACCACGAAACTCATGATCAAACCCTAATTCTTCAGTCCGCTTCTCCAATTTGTTGCATCCCAGAAAATCTCAACGAGATTACTCAAGAGCCAAATCAAACCCTAAATATTCAGTCGAGTACTTCTGCAATTTGTTGCGTCCCTGATAATTCACCTGAAAATTTCAATGAGATCACTGAAGAACAAGATCAGATTCGCTCGATTTGTGAAACTTTTTGTGTTATGGATAACAACGCTGCTTTACCTGAAATGAACCTGGATTACGATCAAGACATTGGCTTCGACACGCCTTTTGAGAGCGCGCTAAATGATTGGTTTTCGGACAACACTACTCATCAGGAGATTAGTGCAAGTATTTTGAACGCTGTTGTTGATGATCAAGTCTCGGTGGATCTAACTCCGTTTTCTTATTTTCAGAGATGTTTGGATGGAGATAATCTACGATTCTCTGATTGTTTCAAAGACTTTGCAAACACTATTTCAGCACTTTGAAGATAATTTCTCTGCAGTTTTCAAACTAACTTCTAGTTACTTCTTTATTATATGTATGTATTGATTCTGCTAATTTTGGTTACAGATATGTTTTAGCAATGTAATGAATGAAAGGGTCTGGTTTGACCTCGATCAGTTTTCCATACATATATGTATGAGGGAAATTGATCGAAATCAAACTGGTTCTCTGCTTCATCAGTTTGGTTTAATGATAATATTTGTCTTCTGTTTCTATGTTTTGTATTTGTAGTTTCAAGTCCAAACTCATGCGATGAGAACATGACCAAGGCAACCAAACCACTTGAACCACAAAAAGACGAGAAGCAGCTTGTACCGGAGGAAGCATTAATCGTTCTGGCGGGTCCTCTAACAAGATCAAAATCTAAGAAGTTCAACCAAGCTATCAATGGACTACTCAAGGAGCTAAAGAAGAATCAAGAAGACGTGACTCAATCCTCCTTCATAGTGATCACGGCTCAAGAGGCTCGGTAAAGGGTTAAGTGTTGCTTATGCATTCTTTTTCCCTTATCAAGTTTTGTCCCAATGGGTTTTCTTGACAAGGTTTTTAATGAGGCCTAAGGAACACTTTCAAGCCTCCCTTTATCAGCTCAATTCGTGGTCCAAGGCCCACTCACAATGCCGTGGCCCATTTTCTATTTTCTCTTCAAACTTTGCATTTATTGTTTTTGTTATTTCCAAAACTCTTTGCATGAGTGTGTACTTGTGCATGCTCTTGCATGTCTTTCTTCTCTCACCTCTTCCCCTTCTTCCTCCTCTCCTATATAAACTCATTGTAGTTCTCATTTGTAATCATCAAACATTTTAATCAAAAACTTTCTCTTTCACTTGTTTGATCTGAAAAGTGTGTAGTATCTTTTCAACTTGTTTTCTTCTTAGTGTGTAATATCTAAGTTGGATCCAAGCTCGTAGTCTAAGAGTCTTTCATCACTCTTGGAAGTACAATTCGTTCCCCTTTCATTCCGCTGCATCCACTCGATCTCGTCGCCATCCCCATTCATCGTCTTTCCACCGCTTTGATTAAGATCAATCCATTATTCACTATCAACTACATCATTTCCAATTCAAAACCAACAAAGTGAGTCCTTGGAGTATAGATCCACTTCCAGGAGTGTATCATCATGTCTTTTTAATATGACAACAGAATCAGGTGAAATTTCGATTATATACATAAAGTTAACCAACTGGTATGCAGTTGTATCATTTACACATTCTTCAACTGTAACAACATCAACTTTCATCTCATGTCTTTTCATATTCAATTGTCACGAGAATCTAGACAAGGAATCTTCAGATGCAGGCTACATATATGTGCTATTGATTTTACTAAGGTGATCATTAATAACTGTAAGAGGAAGATTCAAGAAACAAAGCCTTAAAACTTAACAGAGTCGGCTCAGGGAAGTTTAGGAGGGTGGCCAGAGGATTTTCCTGTGAGATTTTCCGGTGGTAACTTGGGGAATTTAGAAGAAGGGTTGTGTTTAGTGAACCAAGTAGTGTACAAGAATTGCTTGTGAGGACCAACATGGTTACATATCAGCTTCAGCTTCTGTCTCTCTCTCATCCACCTTAGTATTATCTTCATGTGACGCTTGCTCGTCAGCCCTCTTAATCCCACTTCCTGTTCAAAAACATTTATACCAATTATTATCAAATTGAAAACTACAGTTTTGTGCTGACTATCAATGGTGATGATACTTGCATAATCTCTGTTTGAAAGCTAACCAACAACGATTCCACTTCTCTAAGAGTTATCGTTACTTAACACATCACCAATTGGTTTTGAGACAGTGTCTATGAACCTTAACATTCTCTACCTATAGTTATAAAATTTCAGGTCCAAAACCTCTAACAAAGAAAGTGAAACCATCTAGTAATGTAGAAGAAGAGTATTATATCAAAATCGATTTTGAGATATCACTCTCTCTACCTTTGGAACAGATTTGAGAAACAATCATTCTACTTGTCAAAGTCAATCTAAAACCTCTAACAAAAGAAATGAAAAATGCATATGGTAATGTAAAAAGTCTATACCTTGACACGATCCCAAGTTTCAGCAATGGTTAGAGGTCCATGATCCTTCAAAATATCAAAGATCACTCGGGTTATCGTCTGAGTTTGCTCCGGTGGTGTGTTCAGCTCAATCGGTTTCATCTTGGGTTTTGGTTTTGTGGCGAAATGCCTTGTTAACATTCCAACTACATTGTGATCGCTACTGTTCCAAGGCATCATCATGTTCCGTAACATACTTTCACTTGTTTTCTCAGAAGCTATAAATGAAGATCACAAAACCAAAACTGTTATGATTAAAGTACCAACGAAATGGAGACGATTAAACCGTTATGTTCCTAAATAACACCTCTAGAGAATTCCTACGAAAAAAAATTCAAGAAGTTGAGGGATAGAGAGTGAGAAACAAACCAGTTATATGCAATTTTTGTTTCGGCTAGGCATTTTATCGAACACTTTGTGTGCAATATGAGCTTTACAGGTGTATCAACAACAGAGATTGAAAAAAGGTAAAAACTTTTCAAGGAGAACACAAAGTGGAAGCTCCAAGCTTAGACTTTGTACTAGTTTAAAACTTAATGCAACTTTGGGAGAGAGAGGGATCAGTCTGTGAGGAAGGAGACTGGGGACAGAGTCACAGAGATAATTAATGCAACTATTTCTGGAAGATAAATTACGGATATTTACAAAAGAAGCCCTTGACTTTATTACACATATTTGTATGTTTCAGGGGATGATTTTAATTTTGTTTGAACTGATTACTTTCCAATTAGTATTGGATTGATGTGGTTATTATTTTTTTGTTACAGAGTATCTAGTACATAGATAATTTCCATTGAATGCCAAAAAACCTCCTCCATCCTTCGAATATATGCATGCTATAACCAACAGTCACTAAAATCTCTCTATCATAACAACACAAAGGTATTTCGTTTAGGTTTACAACATTCTCCAAGGAGCTATTGAGCTATGAAAACTTGAGGAGATTCTAAAGATTTATCAGTTTGTTACAACATAAAGCCATAAATGGCTGACAAAAAGAAAAAATCGAACTTGAAGAAAAAGAAGTAACATAGCAGTGAGTTTCCTTTAAGAAGCTTAAAATGATTCTAAGGCATGAAAATTTTCATCCACTTATCGATTTCCTAAAACCAATTCAACGACGCTTGTTGCTGTGCCTCTTGCTCTTCTTCTTTCTTCTGCTTCTATCTTCATCAGAATCTGAGTCCGAAGCTGATTCTGACTCAGATGACTCCGATGAAGAAGAGCTGTACCTTCTTCGCCTTTCTTTCCTCTGCTTTTGCTTCTTCTTGCTCTTCTTGGCCTTTCTTCTCCTCCTCCTTTCGTCCTCTGAGTCCGACGATGAACTGTATTCTGAACTACTCTCTCCAGATGAGCCATCACTATCTGTTTCAAACACAGAGGCTTCACTATCACTTTCAGAATCAGACTTTGACCTATGCTTTCGCTTACTCTTCTTAGATCGCTTCTCAACTTCTGCTTTCCCATTAGTTGCATCAGGCCTTTCTTCTTCATCATCATCATCACTACCATCAAGATCATCAACAGAAGGCTTCGTTCTCAGTTTAGGATTCTTAAGCTGCTGAGTTCTCGAAGGCCTCGAGATATAAACCCTTTCATTCTTACACTCATAAGTCCAATGCCCAGCTTGGAAACATTTCTGACACTGTGAAGCCGCCGAAGCACTGCTTCCCACGGCTGAAGCTGACATTGTTTTATCTTTCCTTTCACCAAGCCTGACAGCTTTCTCAGTACTCATCAAATACATCTGCCTCTTTAATTCTCTTTTCTCCTGCCATCTACTCGGACCTTCTTCTTTCTGGCCATAAGCGTTAACGTTTCTCGCTGCTGCAGCCGCTGCTCTCTCCGCTTGTGTACGGCTTAGACCTTTAGCAGCAGTGAGTGTTGCAGCCTTGATTCTATCAGCTGCATCTTGTGATTTCTCGTCCTTTGAATTAGACATGTTTCTGCATTGCATAACAAAGAATATACTAGAGACTTAGAATCAAATCTTCAAAATTGGACAAATAGAATCAGTATAAAGCTGAACAAAATAGACAAATTTCGAAACCCTAAGCAGGGGATCTAAGATTAGGGATTCTACTTGATGGAGACGATTCAATAAACTGGGTTTTCGTTAACTAAACATCACAATATAATTCGATTTCTAAATCCTTACGATTATATACGGAGAAATCTAGGGGAAGTTGCTAGAATATCCACGGAGAAACTAGGGTTTATCGATCTAATTGCTCGAATACAAGATCTACACAAACGTTGGAATAGGAGTTGAAGAAAACTTACAATTAGAAACGAGCGTACCAAGAGGAAGATCGAAGGAGCGTGCTTGGAATGGATGAGCCAATTTGAGAGTGTGAGAAGGCGGCGTTAGAGCGAGGAAGACGAAAGAGAAAGACAAAAGATTATTCACAAACTCTTTTCTTATTTTCTCTCAAGTCCTTCACTCCTTTTTTATTTCCTTTTTTTCCTAAAATTACAAATTGTTTCTCTATGAAGATATATCAAATTGAATTAAATAATATGAATATGTGTGAAATTTCATCGTTTGAACTTTGAATTATTTAATTATACTGTATGATGCAAATAGGCGCTTTTTGGTGTTTGTAAAAACGCTTGAGTTGATGATATCAATTAGAGGTAAATGGTAAATGTGGACATCAAGAGAAACGGAAATTATCAAGACATCTACAAACAAAAACAACCCATTACCTGTTTCAAAAAAATCTGATATATATACACAGAAACACCTGCCTGAAATTATCTTAAATCCTCGGGTGTATGATGAAATCCTCCAAGTCTCTCTTTAAGAAATTGTAATTTCATTTTCACACAAGATTCATTTACAAAATGCAATTGCATAGTCATTTACACGGATCATCGAGTTGTCTTCAAAAGCATCATTTTAACCCTCTATACACAGTTTCTTCTATTCTTCAAAAATCCTATCTATTGTCAAGAATGTTAATCTCAACATCTCTTTACATCTGCTTGCTGTCAATTTCTTCATCTAAACTATTGCTATCGTCATTAGCTCCTTAGAGTTCTCCAGGTTCCTTAGCTTCACCACCTTGTTCTGGGGTGTTCTTATTTCCTTCACTTGTTGAACTGAGCTTCTGTCTTTTACTCTTCTCTAGCTCATCTTCGTCATCCTCATAATCAACCAAACCTCCAGACCTCTTGCTATATGATTAATAGAAAACAGAAAGCAAATCTATTAACTATATTTGTTGCTTCTAATGAATTTCTATCGAGAGAAACCAGAAACAAATACCTCGGAGAAACAGAACTTGCAGCTGTGACACCAGGATTATAGGGCTCAGCTACTTCCATCGGTGTGATAGAAGTAGAACTTGCAGCTGTGACATCAGGATTATAGGGCTCAGCTACTTCCATCGGTGTGATAGAAGTAGAACTTGCAGCTGTGACATCAGGATTATAGGGATCAGCTTCTTCCATCTGTGTGCTAGAAGTAGAACTTGCAGCGGTGACACCAGGATTATAGGGCTCAGCTACTTCCATCTGTGTGCTACAAGTAGAACTTGCAGCTGTGACATCAGGATTATAGGGCTCAGCATCTTCCATCTGTGTGCTAGAAGCAGAACTTGCAGCTGTGGCATTGGAATTATGGGGATCAGCTTCTTCCATCTGTGTACTGGAAGCAGAAGCTGGCTTTTTTTCATCCAGAGCACGCCCATCTTGTCTCATATCAGATTCATCATCAGTGGTGCTCTTTGGTCCCTAAGACAACATTGACACATTGTTAAACAAAGAATAGTTTAGGAAAACTTTTCAAAGTAGAAGTTAGATCGAAGAATGATACCTTCTCATATTTCGTTTTCAAATCCTTGATGGAACGCAGGTTCTCAAATGGAGCTAGCTGGTCCCAAAATGTATCACCTACGTATTTGACCAACACTGCATATTCCTGCACACAAAACAGTAATATGTATTATGTACAGAGGAACACCCCAAAGAAACAGTGAAGAAAAGGATGAAATAATAGGAACCTTGCGTATGTGCTCAAGAAGCTCCAACACAGCAGCAGTCATCAGGTTGTCCCGATGACGATTAGCAACAAAAACTTCGATAATCGGTTTCAGCGTGTTGTTCTCAACAATGTAACTCTGGACATTATCATTCTGAAATAGAACAATATTTTAGAAATTGCATAACTTACCTAAAGACTTATTGTCATCCGAGAACATTTTCTAGCCATTATAGAATCAATTGTCTAATTCATTCTCAAGAGAGAATGCACAGATGAGCCTATAAGAAAAAATGCTGATCGAAGACTACTTTACTTACATGGACAGAGAGGAGAGTGCGGACAAATCGAACAGCTGCAGCCACTAGGGTTTTTTCCTTTCTTCGAGTGAGAAGCAAAACCTTTTCTATCACACTGTTATGGAGAAAACTGCACGTAGCAGACAAGAGAAGTAAATGCACAAGAATATTAGATGGCTACTGTAGTGATACACTAAAACAGAAATAATGTGATAATCATCATAAAGGTTACTTTGTCCTGGATGGATCCAGCTGAACGCAAGAGCACAGCAATTCACAAATGCGCAATAGGATTCCCGGCTTTGTTCCACGATGGCTGCCAACTCTTACGAATGCACCTTCAGATGTATCGCCAGGTCTTTCAGGACATGAGGCCATTATGAAATCAACTAATTCAGGTAGATGCTTCTCACAGAAAATATCCCAAATGATCCTTTGCTGCGAAATTGAAAAATTTATCAAAGAACTCTTAATAGAAATCAAGATGTATTGTAGTTCAATAAAAAGAAGAATTACGGATCTTATACCAACCATTCTAGCAGATATGTATCGAAGAACTATCAATACAAGGCAAGAAAAACTTACTCTGTGAGAAACATTTTTTATTATTTTTCTTCTGCTAATTGTTACGTGCAACTATAACCATCAGACCTTATTTGACTATGACATTTTCTTACAATGGTACATATAAAAAGGGGAAAATACCATATTCGTCTTCTTATCAGAGACCTGAGCTCCACCACATCCCAATACATTTTGAATAATGTCCACAAACAGCGATTCCATCTCATCACCAAAATCTTCCATCATTCCCTTAACCTATTGCACATCACGAAAACCAATTATCACTCCATTCTAATATAGAAAGAAACAGGAACGGCCTCGTAGCTGAAAAGACAAACAATCCAAAAGAGAACAATAGCTAAAGAAAATATACCAAGAGACCAAGGAGGTAAGTTTCTGGTCGAACAACATAAGAGCATAAGCGGATGGAATCTTGAGCCAACAAAACACTAAGGATTTTTGCCCTGCATCCATCAAACAATAATTATAGTGAGTATCATGTACTGAGGGCATAAGACAATAATAACAAAAAATTGACGACCAATCTATCATATATAAGTGGCTAAAGGTAATATAATATACCCCATTAATACGAGTTTCTTATCTGAACTCATCAAGACTTCTGCAATGATGTCAAAAAGACCGACTCTGATAAGTTCCCTACACGATAAGTAAATAGACAAGCACCCCACGTAAGATACAGAAATTGACAACATTCTCAACTGCACTGAATTGATAATCCACAAATGATAATTCAATAGCTGCTACATATCCATTTCAAAAGACTATTTCTCAGTACTAACAATAGAATTAGTTTCTGAAAAGTAAGTACCTCAAGACTGATACATTCTTCTCTTTCGTGCATAAACTACAAAATTCGAGCAAGAAGTACACCTATTTTTTGAAGAATTAAAAACACATCAGTCTAACTCACCCAGGAAACACTATGGTTTTGGCAAAGATATATTGTATGCGTCTATACAAGATTAGCTCTAGTTTCTTCAACCAAATGCCTGAATTAAACTGCAATCCCTTCAATGAATTTTGACTATGACCAATGCCTCAATATCTGAATACGCGTGCAGACACAAATGTTTGGAACTCTTTCATCTAAGAACCTAAATGACAGGACCCTGCCCAAAATCAAAGAACGTCTACATGGATTTCAACTAAAATAACCATTTCCATACATTACTCCATGAATTACAAAAAGACCATAATCTCAAGAAAATGATGGATGCCTCATGAAGCGGAAATACCAAATTATTCCTTGATTCGTCAGATGTAGAAGGTGACCGTAACCTTGCAAATGACTCTTGGATGTCATCCTTCAGTAGTGTAAGAACCTGCAGAACATAGTCATTAATAAAGCAACATATGGGATGCATAAATGTTGCATTCAATGCGTTAAGTTTGAGATTGTTTATTTGGATGACTTACAGTAGCTTTGTTTGCATTGATTACTGAATCTAGGAATGCGGATGTAGCAACATCTAGTACATCCGTCAAAACAACATCCTGCAAAGATTTGAGGAAAAGGTGAGACCAAAAACCACAGAAAAATAAATCAGTAAAATGTTTTCAGGAGAGTTCATGGGATTGAACCTTCAGAAAATCAATTCTGTATGTTTGGTGTATCTTCGACAGAACCAGGGGATTCTTAATTGGTATATCCTGCAAACAATTGTGGGGTTTTAATAACAATGTTTTCAAGTTAGAACTTTTTCTACAAATATCCTACAGAATGTGTCACCAGTAATTCTTATTGAAATAATGTGTTCCCTAAGCTCAGTTTGTGCTAACTGGTCCATAAGTACATGGAATCATGAACATACGAGAACATTATATTACCTCCACAAAAACAACATTCTTTCTCAGAGAAGTCCGGTGATCTTTAGATTGGGGAACATCGGGATCATCTGTGTGGAAAAACAAAACACACAGCATTCTTTAGCATCAAAGATTACGAATAGGGCAAGAAACAAAATGCATACATTGGCCTATAATATTTGCGGTTCCAAATGCACGTAAATTTTTTACTCTCCACAGGTGAGAAGTTCTCAGTACAAGTCCACATGAGATAATTAAACGCTCACACTATCCCTAGATACAAAACAGCTACATCCTACTGGTCATGCCCTTCGTCGTCACTGAAACTTATAATGATCAACATTCTACCAGAGTCTTGAAGCTTACACTCAAGGCACCCGAAAATTTTCATGAACAGTTGATCCCCTAAGATAATCTCCAGGATCTGATAATTGTTGACCGAAACTGCAGTAAAAACAAGAAATGCTGCTCATTACATAAAATCCAGAAGCTTAGGTAAGAAAAAATGATGTTGAGATGTAATTACTAACTGATTTCTTTGACAATATTGAACATCATATGAAGGCCATCAATATCTTTCCGATTCTCACAGTCATCAAATACATCGATCAATTTCTGAAAGAAAGCACCCTGCTGTAAGTGTGAAAAAAGTAGGTTAAGGAGGGTGTGCTTGGTAAAAGTTTTCACAGAGAGAGAGAAAGAATGAAAACTCAATTATTTCTTACAAAAAGAAACATTAGAACTTTGGAATGCACTTAATACTTACATTCTTCAGCATAAGTTCGGTTAATCGCATCTGATCTGTGTTGCCATAGTCAGCAACAACCTGCAGGGAAGAGTGAAACAAATACATTAAGTCCTCGACAAAATAGAGACCTATAATGAAAAATCAGGACAATAAAGGGCACCGTTTAACACAAGAAAATTTCTACGTATTCACGTAAATGCATTGAGAGCGTAAATAAAGATGAGAACAAACAATCGCAGTTCTGGGAGATACAAACTATGAAAAGAAACTTTGAAAAATCGGTAGCACTCTGGACGATGAAAAGACAATGAGAGTAATAAAAAAGTAGGCATCCAAAAGCAATCAAGAGAAAAATATAAACTTATAGTCGAACCCTTACGATAGATATTACAGTTAAGGCTGGTAAGTTGCAATTATCAACACAACGGAGCTCTAAGCTAACCACGAGCAGAGAAATCACAAGATCATTATTATCTTTGAACCTTGAGTATTAGGGGAAGATTAGAAATGTTGACATCAGGAAGCTCCTTCAACTCACTGATCACATTGTGAAACGCTTCGCCTGTTCAAGCAAAGATGATTATGTTGTCAAATACAAAATTTGTGACCGTTACATAGAAAACAATACTTGGAAAGCGATCAAAAGGTTTAATCACCATGAAAGTCCTAAAACAAAAAGGTACAGTCATTATATGATTATATTCAAATACAACAATCATGACTACTATAATAGAAAAAATGCTAGTAGATCAAAAGTTTCATCTTCATAAAAGTTCTAAAACAAATTATTTCTTTTCAGATATTCTAAAGTCCAACTGTTCACAGATGGAAATGAGCAATTGGCCACAGAAATCTGAAAACTCTATGAACTAATATATGCAAACCTCAAACTCAGTCGGTCAGTCCTATGACACATTGAACAGACCATATATATATAATAAGAAAATGAAAAAGCAGAATATCAGACTGATATGAAAGTTTGACAAATACTATATATTTGATCAGGAAAAATCTCTTACTGTTCAGAGAATCGAAATGTAGAATCCGTTGCATACTGGATATTTGATTCCTGCATAGGATGAAGCACCATTTTTGTAGTCAGTAGAATGATCCGTAGAATGGAAGATATTTTTTGTCACTCACCATACGATCGTGCATCCTGCAGTCTCTTGAAAGCTCAAAGCCAATTGTGCTGAGTGTTGTGGGTCAATCCATGAGATAATTGAGTCTGTACATTGACACCACTTATGTAAACAAACCGTGGACCGAAGACATAATAGTTAATAAAACCATAACACACAAAGGTTACCGTCTTGCTGCTTGTAGATATTATCAATGCTGATGCGGTGTGCAAGCAATGTCGCATTATCATCTTCATCAATTACATAAAGATTGAATACTTCCGATCGCTGCATGTTTTAGCGTTTCCATTTAGCTACAAGTAATTTTCCAGAATGCGCAGTGCTGGCCCGCAGGAGGGATCCAGGAATGAGAACAAACCTCCATATAATCCATAGTAATGTGTCCAGTTCCTTTATCATCCCATTGACCATCTTCATTCAAACGATAAACCTTCACTCTCTGAACAACAATAGTAACAATGGCAAGTATAATCATTTTCTTGTGGTTTCTGAATACATGTAAAGATCCAATTGGAAATAAACTCATGAATCTCAAAGATTTTATCAAATAGTATCAGTTATCTCCTCTCCTACACTACCAACAAAACGCAAATCCAGTGAATCCCATCTTTGAGATCCTCTAAAAACACCATCACTAGTGAATTGATTCGCAATTGAACCAAGAAAGATCAATACATTACTAGTTATGATCCGCGAGCACTCGAACTCTCAGTGACATCTTCGCGCAGACTAACGAACAAGAAGATAAGCAACAATGCAAAGATAGAGCTAAGAGACAGACCTGCATTGAATTGGTGTTTCCCCGAGTGGCCATAGCTAGCTATCACCTCCGTAGATCACCGAATGGAGCCGGTAAAGTCAGTACGGTGGTCAGAGGGAGCGAAATTCAGGGTTTTTGGAGGAAGAAGAAGAGATACAGAAGTAGACGGAGGAGATTTGAAGTTTACTTGAGGTTGAAAAGAAATCAACAGAAACTCGAAACCTCCATTAACGTAGAACCAAGAAAGCTTGACATTCTTCTCTCTAGTAGTTTCTCTCACTTGTCTCTGTGTTTTCTGTTATTTTGTTGCGCAAAGAGCTTTTCTTTGACTGGAGAAGAAAACAAAAACAAAATTAAGCAAAAAAAAAGGAAAATTTTATGCATCGAATTAATTTAAAATCCGTCAAATTTATAACAAACTTATATTTTCATTTCGTGTATTTGTCGGCGCAACTAAGGAATATTAATTCAAGAAAACCTTATTATAAATTAGTTAAAATATGATTTGTTTGGGTGAACCTTCGTTAATTATTTAATTGCTACAGAAATGGTTTAAAATTTATAAATTAGAATTTTGTTTTTTTCGTCACTTGATGAAGTCTGATGTCAAAAAAATTCCAAGTTTACATATTGGGCTTTTCATTTAAGTTATTGGGCTTTCTTTTTGTTTGGGCTTTTGCCCGTATTGTTTATGTGTAGGAGAATGTTAGCCTACACTTCTGTTGGCCAGTTCTTGTGTTGTTTGCAAAGAGAAGGGGAAGTGCACAAGTGTGCACTGACTGTTTCCTTTGGAGAATATGAGAATAATTACATGGACTAAAACCAAATTGTTGGATGCATTTGTCACAATTTTTCGAGCCTTTTCTCACAAGAACTTGAAGAGATCTCTAGAAACACCAAGCTTTTCTTTCTCTCTTTTGAAGATTGATAAAAATCTTCAAAGGAGAACCAACAACAATCTGCACACTTTTGAAGTTTGTATACCGTTCGAAAGTATGCTGAAATTGTGGTAAACTTGCTTCTATAGTTTTTGCTTTCTTAGTTGTAGTTGTTTTCTCATTTCAATTAGTTTTGTGGTGTGTTTTTTTTTTTTGGAATTTTAACCTGTTTTTAACCGTATATCAATAAAAATTTTTTTTGACAATTTTTACCTATTTTCTTAATTGGCAAAAAGGCACATAAATAATATGACTAAGGATTTAAAAATAACAATAATAATAATGTGATTTCAAATTATTGCTAGAATATTTTACTCGAATGCTCTTGATTGAATAACCTCGTCATGTTTTGATCCTCTCTTTTTTTTTTAAACTTTTACAATCTACTTTAATTTTATTTTTTTATTGGTTAACTAACTACTTTTCGCTTTCTCTTAATTGTTCTTGATAACTTATAATAGTCCTGAAATATCATATGGAGCATTAATTTCAAACTTGTGACATATCGTGTAGAAGAATATAACTTCGGATCGGATTTGAGTGATAGTATGACACTGCAACTGATGATGTTACCCAGATGGCTAAAAGTTTAGAAGTCTTATGAAATGGATCAAATTTAGATTTGTTATCAAATTAGGCTTGTTTCGGGCCCATCCTTTGCCTTATCTCTTCTGTTGATCATTTTTTTGTCTTACACAATTGTATTAAATTATAACTTCCAGCTTGCTAATATAGAATTTAAAGTGAGAAAAAGACATTACTTTATAGATATGCCTGATTAAAAGACAAGCGGGTTAAGCAGAAGATTCATACTATTTAACTTGTTTGGTATAGTAAGTATTGCATTTTGATGATCATCAATGTGATAAATTTTTACACATTTGAAAGTAAATTTAGAAGGGATCGCAGTACAGTTTTTTTTTCCCTTGATTTGTTAAACAATTGTAATTAATGGTCCTGTTTATGGAGACCAAAGTTGTATATTTGTTACATAAACTAACACATGTACGTGATTTCTTTTATTATTCCTTTTTTGCAAATGTTATGAAATTGTTTTTCGAAATTTTGATTCATGCAGATATATAAAAAATGATTAGATGAGATGAGTTGTGTGGATAGAGGGTGATACAATCCAAAGAAAGAAAATGAGTCGTTAAGATAGAGATAGAGCTGTCTAATATCATTGGAAGGTTGGAAACAAGAAGACGCATTCTTCCATCAAAGTCACGTTACGTTGCCAATTTAATGAACACAATTTTATGTCATAATAATTACAATATTGAAGTATATACTATAACTCTATAAGTGGTGATAGCTAACTAGATTTTCAAAAATTCAATTAGTATTATTGCTTCAATAATTTTCTGAAAGATGAATTACGCTTTTATTATCAAAATCAACGTTTAGTCTCATGTGGAGGAAACTTATGGGCTAAAGATCTATACAATATAGAGCATATGCTGCATATCTATGAATGTATACGTACATGTACATGCATAATTGCATATGAGGATATGAATAGAGAGATACATGGAGACAGATATTGTTAGTTGGCAATGCCTCCAAGCAAAACCACAAACTTTTTTTGATCCAAAATTATCTTCAATTTCTTCCAACTTGTATAAGTTTGTCTAGAGGTATAGCCGTTCATCATTAATGCGATTGTTTGTTTATTTTATCCACCACAATATCAATATATAAGATGCATCAATTATTCGGATTGAGATTCGAAGTAATTATTTTTGTTATAATTAATAACCGATTGAATTGTCGGTTTCGAGGATGATTAGATGCGATCTCTTCATATAAAATTTGTAATGATTTTATATTTGACTACATCTTTATCGGTTGTTCAGATCTATTCAACACAATTGGACTTGTTAGTATACTTTTTCAAATATTTTTCTTTCTATTTCTTCAGTCTAATTAAAAAAACAGAGAAACACATACGATCATTAATCACCATAAGATGTAGATAAATTAGATATGCATGATTACGTCCTTTTCATTACTATTTTTGTAAGAAATTATTTGTTTGTGTGGATTGACACGAATTGACCTGGATTGCGAGGCTGACGTGGCACAGTAATGTCGTAATCAATTTCATAGAAGAAAGTTAACGGAAACGGACATATCGAATCATATTCATATGAATGTCTGTTATATTTTTTTAATTTTTTGTAAGTTTTTTCCAAAAACATTTATAAGTGAGAAAAGCATATAATTCTGGCCTCTCGATCACATCACCCAATAACCAACTAATTACTTACATATACTCATATAGGTGTACTCATTTATACGTACACGCATACAAATTTTCTGCTATGTTATAATCTTTATTCAATGATTGGTGGAAATGTACGTTTATTTCTTTTTGATTTTTAACGTACGATTTCTCTAACGGCGTATTCGTAGGATGAGCAAATATTTTCTCCCGAAATAAAAATTTCCTAAAATGTAAAGAAATAAGCGGATAAGTAATTCACTTGTATATATATATATATATATATATATATATATATATATATATATATACACAAATTAAAGTAACACTTGTAAAATAACATGATTTATCCACCGAAAGTTTTTTGATAGTCCGTTCAGTAATTAGTATTTTCATGAAAATGTTAATGAGTTGACCAAAGGTACTGTTCACAAATGACAAAAAAAAACTATTATTTTTGGGTTTTGTTTATTACAATTTCGTTTGTGATGCAACAAAACATTTATGATTTCAAAAAAAATTAGTTCTAGAAACTTTGGCATGTAATTGTTTATAAAATAAAATACATTATTTCAGAGATTTAAGCATAGGTGGGATATGCATGTTTCAAGTAATAAAAAGGCCATAAAAAAGTAATATACAACAAAGATTATAATTTTTGAAAATTTTCACGGAAACTTTCACTTGTTTTAGGAATTTTTATGTGTGCATTATAAATAAACACAGTTCATTTTCTTCATTTGAATGGTTAATTTTTATATATCTAAATCCTAAATAGTAAAATCCAAATTTTCAATCCAAACATTATAAATCTTAACCGTTGTTTGTATATTAATTTTTGAATCTCGTAATTCTTTAATTATAAAATCTAAACATCAACCTATAGTTTATAGTTTCAAATTCGTATCACTCATCGAACATGTAAAAGTATCCGCTTGCCAGATAAATTTCAACAGAAAAAAACATAAATAAAAGGGTATTTTATCAACTTTGACAAAAAAATAAGTAATTTATCTAATCTAGGGTGAATATAAAAGTGAAAACGTAAAATACTGTACGACCTTGTACTATCCAAATTAATTTCTACTAACTACTATGTAGTTTATATGTACTATTTCACATAACTTGAAATTATGTTTGAATAATTGGTAACATATTTGATATAACTATAATTGATCTGAGGCTGCTATGTAAATAAGATATCCCCAATACTTTGCACGACGTTTGATTAGAAAGACACTGAAAAAGAATTAGTATATACTTAATTTTATGGGTTTTGTTTGCTAGAGACGTTGAAAGTTAAACTATAATTTCTTTAGAATTTTCAAATCCGGATTATTTGTTGTGGCCATTCAAATTCGAATTTTTAGTTGTTATGTTTCAAAAACGAAAATAATAACTTGTTTTACTTTTTAAAAAACAATAAATAATAAAATCCCTAATTTGTATATAGATAGACAAAAAGTATTAACTGCTACTTCTGGAACAAAAGTAAAAATGTAAGGGTCACGAGTGAGTGTTTTCGTTGGGCCTCACGTGTCTGTAAAACTTGTTTTGGTTGCTCAGACCACTTGTGAACCGTACAGTTATAAACTTATAATCATTCCACCAATCCCATTTCAGATTCCTATTTTACGTTATATATTCACAAGTCTTCTTTTTTTTCTCCCGTAGCTTTATGTTTTGGCTTTTGTTTGCATCAACCTTACCTTGTGCAATTTGTTCTTTTGTCTTTAATTAGGTAAAACGAGAACTTTGGTTATAACTATCCATCAGTTTACCGTTAACGGTCAAAACTTTGTCAATGACAGAATGGTATATAGTCATTCGTTGTCAACGAATATATGAGAAGTTGTTAGAAGGAATTGAAATCTTTCTATTTACATAAACTTTCGTATCCAGTATAACTCGAACGAGAAAAGTAATTACAAGCAGGTTTATACTTATAATAATAATAATAATTCGTTCTAGTGTTTTCATTACAGAAGCAATATTTGGTTGTATTAGACCACAAGTATCTATACCCGAAACAAAAGAAAACGAGCGTCGTTATGTTGATGGGTCAATTATTTAATAATTGATGAATATCTCTAACAATAAGCTGATCTGTTAGAAACTTATAATAAAGAAGACCAATAAATCAAATAACAATTAGGAAAATAAATAAAGAAGTATGGGCAACATGACTAGATGCTTATTATTGGCCAATTTGGTAAAGAGTCGATCGATGCTCGAGACCCGTGACAACCTTCTCTGTCTGTCTCACAGCTTTATTAGGTCTTACGTTTCATTTTTGAATTTCTTTATAACTAAATCTGTAAATGTTTCTATATAGATATTCTAATTGATAAACTAAATATACTTCTCTCTGTTTATTTATGGGTTATTTATTTGCTCATAGTGTCATTGCCTCGTCTGACCACGACCTTGTTCGCGTGGTTTTTTCCCATGCCTATACATTGATCTAACCATATGTGCATAAAATTACTTACAAAATATATGTATGCTAATAAAGAGGACTGAAATCAAGAATAGTCTTCAAAATTTGCATAAAACGTGTATTTTTGCCATATCAAACGTTTATAATTCTCATTCATGACTAAAAATACAGTTGGAGGGATCCAATGTCTAAGTCCATAATAAATCTTTCAACTATACTAAACGGACATGAAGTGGTTCATGTGTAAATACTCTTACATGCCACCAAACTTAATTTTAAAATTCCACCAACTAAATATTTTTGTCTAGATTATAAGAAACTTTTGATTACAAAAGTGTACTCCCCAAGGCCCCAAATGTTTTGTATGAAAAAATTGTTGTATAATCTGATCAATAATATATCTGCAAACATATTAATATAAAATTGTTAAAATGTTTGAACAAGGAATTAGTAAATTAGTATAAAATGTCAGAACTTACAAAATTGAAGTAGTTTGTTAGCTGTATAATGGCATGCAAAGAGTGAGTTATGGTTTAATTAAATGTAATAGTAAGTCCATTAAAACAAAAGAGCTAAGATTATAACATTTTTTAACTAGCGTTAGGGATTATGCGGATGTAGTGGCGGCGGTGGGGCACGAGTCCAAGCATGGACATGACTGGAGGCTACGGTAGGTGGTTTCAACGATATATAATTAACAACAAATGAGTCTTTAACGTTGAAAAAAAATTAACGACAAATGAGTCTTTAACGTTGAAAAAGTTTAACAGGTTGATTGATGTGTTGATTAGTTAATATTACTGATATATTTATGTTATTTGTAGCACATTAAAATTGAGGAAACACATTAAAACCTTCATGATAAATAGTCACAACAGTTATATGTATTTTCTTTATAAATAAAAAAAAATATTTATTTCACTCACATTTATCTTAAAATTAGCCATTGTTTTTTCTCTGTAATAGATCTATCGAACATAGTTGCTACCGAATTTTTCATTTTATCGAAGACCATTTTAAAAATATTATAATGAACGATTCTTTGCATAACCAGCATATTTATATATAAGTTACGATAAAATTATAATTAGACGTTGTGCGCTTCAAATAATCATCATCACTGGTGTTGCTTGAGTCTTTATATTGACAAATGTGATCGTACTGAGAAAACGTAAAAATAATGTTGAAGAAAGGAAAAACAAACTGACGCTTTTGAAAAAGGGAAAACAAACTATTAATTTTTTAAATGTTTTCAACAAAAAAAGTTTTTTCTTTTTCTTTTGAGATATCTCATTTTCGTAACCTGTCCAGCTAGATCGTTTTATCTCTATCTTATTTTATGTTCATAACAAGAGTCTCTTATCCTTTGTCATCAATTTTCGCCGAAAAGATCTCTATAAATACCATCATTCACTTTCTATCACATGAAAACTAAAAAACACAAACATCACATGTATACACACATATAGTTACAAACACACATACACAAAACACAGATATATAAAAATGTCTTGTTATAATAAAGCACTATTGATCGGCAACAAAGTCGTCGTTATACTTGTATTCCTCTTATGTTTGGTTCACTCGTCAGAGTCACTTCGACCACTGTTTGCATGTGATCCAGCAAACGGGTTAACCCGGACGCTCCGGTTCTGTCGGGCCAATGTACCGATCCATGTGAGAGTTCAAGATTTGCTCGGAAGGCTCACGTTGCAGGAGAAGATCCGCAACCTCGTCAACAATGCTGCCGCCGTACCACGTCTCGGTATTGGAGGCTATGAGTGGTGGTCCGAGGCTCTCCACGGCATTTCCGACGTTGGTCCAGGCGCTAAGTTCGGTGGTGCTTTTCCCGGTGCCACCAGCTTCCCTCAGGTCATCACCACCGCAGCTTCTTTCAACCAGTCTCTATGGGAAGAGATCGGACGGGTGAGAATAATTTAAGAATATTATGCTTTAAAATACATTTTTAAAAAAAGGAAGAGAATATAAAATTTATGATTTTTCTACGTGAAAAAACGACATTGAAATGGACATTGTAGAAGACTAGAAGTCATACAGTAGAGTTTGTAGTGGGACGCTCTATATTTTTTTTTTTTATAAAATTATAAATCTTGAATATTATGATTTTCATTTGAATTATATCTGACTACGACATGAGTCTATCAAATAAGTCCGAAACGTAAGTTAGAAAAAATCCAAAAACCGATAATATTTTCCTTTAGACATCAAATGCAAAACCAATATATAAATTTATATGGGTACTACCAAACTTTTATTTTGTAATGTTTTTGATAAATTACTTAGTGTGTATATATGCTGTACTGATATCCACGATACTTCCATAGTTAATATGATGATGGGCAAGCTAGCTATAACCAGTGAATATAAGAGAATACTTTTTAACATATGGTTTATATATCAAGTATATTTATTTCTTTCAACAAAAGCAAAGGTGTGTGGAGAATATCTTAATATTGACATGATTTAAAATGAATAAAAGGTGGTGTCTGATGAGGCAAGAGCTATGTACAATGGTGGCGTGGCCGGTCTGACATATTGGAGTCCGAATGTGAATATCTTGAGGGACCCGCGGTGGGGCCGAGGCCAAGAAACTCCCGGAGAAGATCCTATCGTTGCCGCAAAATATGCCGCCAGCTACGTCCGGGGACTTCAGGGTACTGCTGCCGGTAACCGCCTTAAAGTCGCCGCATGTTGCAAACATTACACTGCTTATGATCTTGATAATTGGAATGGCGTCGACCGTTTCCACTTCAACGCTAAGGTAAATCTTCTTCACATATTATATATATCTAATATCGTATATAGTAAGAAAATATTTTGCAATTTATTATCAAATTTATATAACCAATTTTGCATGTTTTGTTTCAAAGTTTGTATGCATGTTTCATTTCAAAATTATATTTTTGCAATTCATTTTGAGGCTAACTTCTTATTGTTTGGTCGAAAAATGCCAAAAATCTTTGAAATTTAGATATTAGACATTGTTATATATTTGTAATTTGTGTGGAAATAAAAGAGAACCCGTGAGTCTCTATTTTCTTACAATTTAAGTGGTTTTTCATTTCAATAAAAATTTCAAATTTCATTTCGTTATCAAGAAATATAAAACAAAATACGTATTGAATTTTCTGCTTAAACATATAAATATACTTGCTCGAATTAGAAAGCTCTACTTTATGTCGTTTTCTGTTATTTATAGCTCCACGTAACCAATTGGATGTGACTAAATATGCGTTTTCTTGTTAAGGCCCATCGTCTTTTATCTTGTTTCATGACTAGTTTCGTTAAATTCAGAAGATAGCTTAAATCTAGATATATCCCAATCGTTAGTCATTAGTTATTTTTGGAGTTCCGTAGAATATGCGTCACTTCGTAATATTGCAAAACACTTTTTTCATACGACTCAATTTAAATTCATTATCAAATAAATAAAATATGTATAGATTTGTATGCATGTCACAGTCAGATACAAACAAAACATTTGCCTAATATAAAACAGCTAATTTTAAGACAATAGACAGCGTGACTTTGTGATGTGTCATATGCATAGTCTTAAGTAATATTGGTGGAGAATCTTATCCTTATTGGTTCATGTGGACCAACTTGGCCCAAGCTCATTGCATTCTATCTTGTTCATCCAAAACATATACTTTAACATTAAATTATATTTTAAAAAGATTCGTTTCTCATGCATAAATAATTCAAAACATAACAATCTAAACGAAAATTCTTTAGCCGGCAAAAAAAAAAAAAAACGAAAATTCATTATTGATATGTATAATTCAAGATAATAGTAGTATGTTTTATTACAGATAGCTAATAGGTGCATGGGTTGGTCCTAAGACTTTGGGACCTCAAACCTAAAAGAATATTATATCCATTTAGTTAAGATTAAACAAATAAAAACACAATAAATTGAAGTAGTGATTTTTTAAACAAAACTTTCAAAGAACTAACCATTTAAAACTAATACAAGTTTAGGATCTTCAAGCTAATTATATCATTTACTAAAGTGGTGAATCATTCGAAATTTTCCTAAGAATGGGTTATTTATAAAAGTTCTGATGGGTTTAGGTCACCCAACAAGATTTAGAGGACACATACAACGTGCCATTCAAATCATGTGTTTACGAAGGAAAAGTAGCGAGTGTAATGTGTTCGTACAACCAAGTCAATGGAAAGCCCACATGTGCTGATGAAAATCTCTTAAAGAACACTATTCGTGGTCAATGGCGTCTCAATGGGTAAGTTATTAAAAATCAACATAATCAATGGTTCATATCGATTTTACATAAAGACTAATAATATCATCAATGCATACGTATGTAGGTACATTGTCTCAGATTGTGACTCTGTTGATGTTTTCTTCAACCAACAACATTACACTAGCACTCCGGAAGAAGCCGCCGCCAGATCCATTAAAGCCGGTGAGTTGTTTTCCTCCACCGTTGATGTTAAATCTAATGCATATGGACCGTTGCATCAATTTTGATACGAAAAACATCGTGTCGTTTTTCAGGTTTGGACTTGGACTGCGGGCCGTTTTTGGCGATTTTCACGGAAGGTGCAGTGAAGAAAGGATTGTTAACGGAGAATGACATCAATTTAGCACTTGCTAATACATTAACAGTCCAAATGAGACTTGGTATGTTTGATGGTAACCTTGGGCCGTACGCTAATCTTGGGCCAAGAGATGTTTGTACTCCGGCCCATAAACATTTAGCTCTTGAAGCAGCCCATCAAGGGATTGTTCTTCTCAAAAACTCTGCTCGCTCTCTTCCACTCTCCCCCAGACGCCACCGCACCGTCGCCGTGATTGGTCCAAACTCCGACGTCACTGAGACTATGATCGGCAACTATGCAGGGAAAGCATGCGCCTATACGTCGCCGTTGCAAGGGATTTCAAGATACGCGAGGACACTTCACCAAGCTGGCTGTGCCGGCGTGGCTTGCAAAGGGAACCAAGGATTTGGTGCAGCGGAGGCAGCGGCGCGTGAAGCCGACGCGACGGTTCTTGTGATGGGATTAGATCAGTCGATAGAGGCAGAGACACGAGATCGAACCGGGCTTCTCTTACCGGGTTATCAACAAGACCTAGTGACCCGTGTAGCTCAAGCTTCTAGAGGTCCAGTCATTTTGGTCCTTATGAGTGGTGGACCAATCGATGTAACCTTCGCTAAGAATGATCCTCGTGTTGCTGCCATCATTTGGGCTGGGTATCCGGGTCAAGCGGGTGGAGCTGCCATCGCCAATATCATCTTTGGTGCTGCTAATCCCGGTACGTTGTTGGTTTTCATTTAGATCAAAGTAAAAATTAAATTTATTTAATTTAGCTTTTAGTAACATTCAACATTATATATCTTATGATAGGAGGAAAACTACCAATGACATGGTATCCACAAGATTACGTGGCCAAAGTGCCAATGACGGTAATGGCCATGAGAGCATCCGGTAATTATCCAGGAAGGACATACAGATTCTACAAAGGTCCAGTAGTATTTCCATTTGGGTTCGGTTTAAGTTACACTACCTTCACTCATAGTTTGGCCAAAAGCCCATTGGCCCAACTATCAGTTTCACTCTCCAATCTCAACTCTGCCAATACCATTCTCAACTCTTCATCACACTCCATCAAAGTGTCTCACACCAACTGCAATTCATTTCCGAAAATGCCCCTTCACGTCGAAGTATCAAACACAGGTGAATTCGATGGAACACACACGGTGTTTGTATTTGCTGAGCCGCCGATAAACGGAATAAAAGGATTGGGTGTGAACAAACAATTGATAGCGTTCGAGAAGGTTCATGTCATGGCAGGGGCAAAACAGACCGTTCAAGTTGATGTTGATGCTTGCAAGCATCTTGGTGTAGTGGATGAGTATGGAAAGAGGAGAATCCCAATGGGTGAGCATAAGCTGCACATTGGTGACCTTAAACATACTATTTTGGTCCAACCGCAACTTTGACGGACGCATAAAAAAACCAACAAATAAGGAAAGCATTTTAACAAAGTGGAGTGTTTCCTCTTATTTATATAATATAGAGAGATAGGTTTATTTTCTTATGAAATTATTACTCAAGAAAGTATGAATTTGTAAAGAACCACCAAAGGGTTGCTTCTTGGTTGTGTCTTTTTTCCTTTAATTTTTTTTTGGACCAAAGGTATTGTAACTTGTGGCTCCCAACATAAGAAATACAAGGAGCCCTTGTAAAATGCTGAAACTAAAGATAAATGATAAATTTGATATATACTGGATTTTTAGAGTATACATCGCGAAATTAGAAGAAAAATAATTCCTTCACATGTATTTGAAAAACGAAGAACAAAACACTCTGTTTATGGAAAGAAAAAAATATGTAACATGTCCCATATTGATAAGTTTGGAAAATGTTATTATTTGTCAAATACTAATGCCTTAAAATTAAGGGTGTGTGTGTTGTTCTTTTCTGTTTTTGTCTTTGTATAATTAGTGTCTTTAAGTATTTTCGATGTTGTGAGAGGAGGAGTTTTTGGTTGGACCATTGGGCATAAAGTCGCAAATGACTCACTGCAACTTTATAGGTTCATGGAATGGTGTGAAGATGTTGTTCTGGTAGATGAGATTTATTTTTAAAGTACATTGATTTGTATCTGAGCCTCTGAGGTCACTTTTTGGTTAGGTTTGATTATGTATTTTAGTTTTTTTTTGGTTTGAAATATGTCTTTAAGTTAGATTTGTAAATGCTTTCACTATCCTTCTTTGGCTATAAAACAAAAAAAGAACACCTTCTTTCGTGTCGGGTCTTGAGATCACTTTTAGGTTTGATTTAACCTTTCTTCCTAATATGGTTTAGTTTCATGGCAGTCAATAAATGGATTACAATATATAGGCAAAGTAAAAACACAGAAGGTGGTTGGTGATGACTTTTACTCAACTGCTACAAACTTCTCTGTATATATACAAAAAACCTAAATTCTACTTACTTGCATCACACGTCTTGAAATTTTCCAGAAACACCTAACAAGAATTATATAAGAAGGATTTACTAATTCTTGTAAACTCTTAGCAATGGCGTTTTCATTCAACAGAGAGCTCCGGATCTCAGTCACCATTGTCACTTTTTTCTTCCTCTTAGTTTCCTTTCCAGGTCTGTTGTTCATTTAATACACACGCATGTATGTTACTTGTACTGCAGGCTTTGGGTTGCTTCATTTAAGAATGTCAATATTACAGGGAACACTTATAGTGAAGAAGACGATTCAGAGGTAGGAGGTGAAGGTGGAGGAATTGGAGGTGGCGGCACAGGATTTGGCGGTGGTGGGACTGGTGTGGGAGGCGGAGGGACAGGTTTTGGCGGAGGAGGATTGGGTGCTGGTGGCAGTGGTGGAGGAGGAGCAGGAGGATTAGGCAGTGGTGGGACTGGTGTGGGAGGCGGAGGAGGATTGGGTGCTGGTGGCAGTGGTGGAGGAGGAGCAGGAGGATTAGGCGGTGGTGGGACTGGTGTGGGAGGCGGAGGGACAGGTGGTGGTACTGGATTTAACGGCGGAGGGACAGGTTTTGGGCCTTTTGGCGGAGGAGGGTTGGGTACTGGTGGAGGCGGAGCAGGAGGATTAGGTGGGGGTGGGGGTAATGGAGGTTTCGGAGGAGGAGGATTAGGCGGCGGGGGATTAGGTGGGGAAGATCCACCGGAGATAGTTGCCAAAGCTTTGGAATGCTTAAATGAGAAACACGTAATCAAATTTAAAGCCAGTTACTTGCAACACAAGAAAGCGCGAACTAGTTCAAAAATTAAAAAACCAACACCCACTCTAATATTATTTATTTATAACTTAACTTTTCAGTTTTCATCCTTGGCTATTACTTTCGATTGATTACAATTTTCACTCAAAACTCCCAAATAAAATGCAGATATACAGAGAGTGTGATGAATCATGGAGGCTAACGTTAAACGGAGACCTAAATATTCCGCTGGGGAGGACAGAAGAGTTCTGTGAAGGACCATGCTTCTCAGAAACACATTTGGCTTTGAATTGCATTGAAGAAATTATTCACCACTACAGATTCTTTAACAGAGCCACCATTCACGACATCCGTGAAACCCTCAAGTCTGGCTGCAGCTACGGACCTGAACGAGGTTTACGATTTTTAAAGACTGGTTCTTGTTCTGGTTTATACCGGTTATTCGCTTCCTTGTTTAATGTTAGTTTATATAATTGTATGCAGGTGTTTTCAACGTCTTGGAGCATATTGAAGATGAAGAAGAAAATGCAAGTGAGAAGATAAAGTCAAGATTTGGGCCGTTGCTATTCATTATTGCCTTGCTTCTCTAAGACCTCTCTTAATTTTTAATCTTAGCCATTATCTGATATACATATATGTTGCTTATCTAGTTAATACAATAAATATAAACCGAACTATTTGAATACTTTTTATGGTGGAATCTTTTCACTTCCATTATATTCAGAGGCTCATGTGTTCTTCAAAAGAAGAGCCAAACCGATGAGAAACTGAGGTCAGATTGGAAGTTTTTTCTGACGTTGCTTCATCGTTTACATATCAATAGATGGGGAAGCTTTTATTTGTTGGTGATCAAATCTGTCTTCAAAGACAAAGAGGAGACTTTTACATTCAATATTGAGTTCACAAGTTGCATATCAGGTTTTGTTTCTTTCCATATTCTAGTTGGAAGGTCACTCAAAGCAGACATGCTTCATCAAGTTGTGTTCTAAGACAAGAGGAAGATTATGTGCTAGTGTTGTTCACTATTGGGGAGGCTGGCTTTAACTACAAAACTGATTTCTAAGCAAAATAAATCTATAAAACTAGATTATGTCAATCAACTCAGAACAATTCACCGTAATTCAATTCTGTATTTAGGAATTTAAAATTTATATATACCCTTAAATTCTGTAATACAACTTAAATATTCTTTTTTTGAACAAACAAAGTACAACTTAATTAATTTTATATTTTCACTAGGACTCTGATTATCTAACAAAGCAATTTAATTTCTAACCGTTGGATTTTCCCTTTCCCTCCAAAGATATCAGATCATAATTGTTTTCTTTTTCTTTTTCCCGAAAACAGAGAAGAAGAAGACGAAGAACAAGATTGTCGACGTATCAATGGCGGATCTAAAGAATCTCTTCCTCATCACGAAACATCCATCAACAACACAGATCTTCCTAACGTCTCTCTTCTTCCTTTCTCTCTTCCTCCTCTCCTCTTCTTCTCTCTCAGATTTCTCTCCATCACTCATCGTCTCTAGCTTCACCTCTCGTCTTCTCACAGCAGCAAACTTCTTCTCTTCTCCTTCTTCTTATACTTCCTCTGCTTCAGATACAACTATGTTTCTCTCTTCTGTTTCTCCCAGAAGAATCAACGAGCCAAAGATTGATTCGGAGACCAAAGAACTCGCTTCTTGCGACATTTTTGATGGAACTTGGGTCTTTGACGATTCTGAACCGGTTTATCTTCCTGGTTATTGTCCTTTCGTTGAAGATAAATTCAACTGCTTCAAGAATGGTCGACCTGATTCGGGGTTTCTCCGTCATCGATGGCAACCTCATGGATGCTCGATTCCAAGGTTAGTTCTTGTTTTCGTGTTAATTACGATTCTGCCATTACCCTTTGCGACTCTGTTTTCATGAGATTGTTTCTGTCTTGCGTCTTTTAGATTCGATGGGAAGAAGATGTTGAAGATGCTGAGAGGGAAAAGAGTTGTTTTTGTTGGTGATTCATTGAATAGAAACATGTGGGAGTCTCTGGTTTGTTCACTTAGGTCAACATTGGAAGACAAAAACAGAGTTTCTAAGATTATTGGAAAACAGAGTAATCTTCCTAACGAAGGCTTTTACGGTTTCAGGTTCAATGTAAGTGTCTCACAGAACAGAATCCTCCGTTGGTTTATTTTAGTTTTGGTGATGAATTTTGATATTTGCTGTTAGGACTTTGAATGCTCTATTGACTTCATCAAATCACCATTCCTCGTTCAAGAATCAGAAGTTGTAGATGTATACGGGAAGAGAAGAGAGACACTGAGACTCGATATGATTCAAAGATCGATGACGAAGATATACAAAAACGCAGACATTGTTATATTTAACACTGGTCACTGGTGGACTCACCAGAAAACCTACGAAGGGTATGTGAACTATGAGAAAAACCTTCTTCTTTGTTTTTGATTCGTATCACTTCAACCGATTTTTCGATTTGCAGGAAAGGTTATTACCAGGAAGGAAATAGGGTTTACGAAAGATTAGAAGTGAAAGAAGCTTATACAAAAGCTATTCATACATGGGCTGACTGGGTTGATTCCAATATCAACAGTACTAAAACCAGAGTCTTCTTCGTTGGTTATTCCTCTTCACATTTTAGGTATGAACTGCTTTCTTTCAATCCAAGCAATGTGTTGAACGGCTTAGGGTTAGTTTTGATTCTGAGTTTTAACTGCAGAAAAGGGGCGTGGAATAGCGGAGGACAATGCGATGGAGAAACAAGACCGATACAGAACGAAACGTACACAGGAGTGTATCCATGGATGATGAAAGTTGTAGAATCTGTGATCTCGGAAATGAAAACGCCTGTGTTTTACATGAACATTACGAAGATGACTTGGTACCGAACAGATGGTCATCCGTCGGTTTACAGACAGCCCGCCGACCCCCGAGGAACTTCTCCTGCAGCGGGAATGTACCAAGATTGTAGTCATTGGTGCTTACCTGGAGTTCCTGATTCATGGAACCAGCTTCTCTACGCTACTCTGCTAGTTTCACATGGTTCCTTGCCTGACAAGTCACTTGGAAGTCTCTTGTAAAATTGTGTTTTACTTTCTTTCTCTGTAAATTAGCCACTTTTTTGTTGATATTAAGTAAGCTTTCTTTTCCATTGTTCTTCTAAGAAATTTAAAATAGAATAGGTCCAAGTAATATAGTTCGGGAGGTGTACCATTTTAGAACCCTCTTATAAACTAAAAAAAAAAAAATACCTCTTATAAACTTCTCGTATTTAAGATTTTGACAAAACAAAAGAAAAAGATTTTACTACATTTTCTACACGGACAGCTATATTGTTCCACTGCTAGTATGTTGATATTTCAATTAGTAGATTATTTTGAAATTTCAAGTTTATTACGACTAAAGTAATGCAATATAGCAAACCAACCGCACATACATAATATTATTATAGGACATGTTCAAAACTAAAAATTTTATTAAATAAATCAATCAATTCTTAAAGAAGAAAATAAAAAACGTTTTTTTAGATAATTTAATTATGGGGTTTACAGTTTTCCTTAGATAAATAACCTTGGTAAATAAAAGCTTATTAGATAACTTAATCGGTCGATGTATAAAAAAGGATTATCCTCACATGTAACTAGTAAACTTTGTTGATGATGTAATTATTTTCTGTTAAGAAAACTCTATTAGTTAAATTTGTGTGATTATAAGTTTTTTACATAGTGAAAGAATAGTTGCAGTCTTGTAGATGTTTTTTTTTGTGTGTGTGTGTGCAAGACTAAGAATATACCGTTTTCTTAGTATAATATGTCGAACGCATATTCGTAATTTAAAACCCCAATTTATTGGCTATGGGTAAAAGATCCAACTTGTGTATGGTTTTCAATTTTCATATGATCGTGATGTGGCTTCACAATCACAGCCATACTGATTACCGACATACTCTCTCTCTATTTATATCTAAAATCTTCTCTATTCTCTTATTTCGAATGTTTTTTTAGCTAAATTGATTTGCATAAACATTAGGCTTCCAGGATTTTTTTGTTTGTTTGTTGTTGTTGTTGTTGTTGTTGTTGTTAAAGGGTACTAGTTTTTGCAGGATCAAAATTTGAAATCAAAAGGTCAAATTGATATTTAGATGTAGAAATGTCCTGAAAGACACCGTGAGTTATAAATAAGGCTAATCATGTTTAATAAGAGGTTTGTCAATTAATCAGAGTTTATGTGAACCGCTCTATAGCTTTGGCCTTTGCAGGGCGATTCCTGTCGCTAGAAGGGAAAATGTGATATTTGCTATTCTTAATTTGTGTACCCAATTACACATCAAACAACTCACTCTGTCCAAAAAATACACACATCTTGCTTACGATTCAATTTATGAATAAGTATCAACAAATATGATAGAAATTTGAGTATCTAACAAATATCAACACTTTAAAACATATAAAAGAAATAATAATGATTTTAAAATATCTAGTACAAACAATAATAATAAAAAAAAAAATCTATGACGAATCAAGCTATATACCTGTCTCATTCAAAAGAAAGAAAAATAAATACCGGTGACTTAATTACATAGACTTTATTTTTGTGTCTTGTCTCGTGAATGTTATAACATGTTACATTTTTCTGTTTAATTGGCAGGTTACTAATTTCTTTAGGGGACGAACTGTTTGGATTTTGTCATCAAATTGAAGACAAAAAACAGAGCTAGCGTAGCAAGTTTATACATGTATAAATGTATAACAACCATACTCAATATGATCATAGTTTTTTTGACCTAATTCATCCATAAAAGAATTGTTGGCAGCAATTATCTGTAACATAAAAAGAAAAGTTAGATTTGAGGTCTAGAAAGCATAAACACTTGATCTTTGGCTACTATTATTGAAAAAATTCATTTTAAGAATATAATTTCAACTAAAAGAAGTTTCATTTTGAAGAAATATAATTATGGTTTCTAGAGCTACGGGCTACAAGTGTATATGTATATGGTTACATGCAGGACATGTCAAAGAGATCGGTTGGGTAATTATTACTCAAGTGCTCATATGCAAAACAAAGCGTATTTATATCAAAGGTCAGATTTATGTAAGTTGGTGAGAGGATCGCAGGATCCTTATGGACCTGCATGGCCATTATAATCTCCGTATTTATACCAACGTCTCCTTACGCGTGGACCCAAATAAAGCATTTTAATATAGACCTAATTTCTATATATGTACAAGTGTGATATTACCAATTTCTAAGAATATAGAAAGAGATCTAAAAAATATATGGCTTCATAAAGTTATAAAACGAAAAATAAACTCTTCTTTTATTGAAAGAAATATATGTACATATGATTTAAATTGTAACTTAATGGTTTATATACTAATGCCATCGTTGTATTATCACATGAATTCATATCCGCATAGTACATGTTGTTTGTAATTTTTTTTTGTTAAATATCTAATTTGAATATCTGTATTATTCGGGATTTTTGTAGGAATACAAAGTAATACATATATATACGTAATTACGTATAGCGTATGCATATATACAATGCAGCAAAGTAATAAATTTATTTGAGTGAGTTAGAATCGGTGTACATTCAATAGATTGGATTGTTGTATGAATTTTACGAAGAATGGGGGATAGGGAGAGGTAGAGGAAGAGACAAAGGACAAAAAGAATTTAGAGCAATGCCTTTAATGGCAAAGCTTTTGCTCGTTGTTACTAAAGTGACTCGTGATGTTAACGTGACTGGTTCATATGTAATATCATCATCCTTTTTCCCTTCACTCTTTCTACGTTCAATATTCATTTTATACATATACCTCAATATATTAGGGTCAATTTTACTTTAATTCTTCTTAATGATGCTTAGGAAAAAGCCCTCTTATTTTATTTGTTCATGGTTATAAACGCATATAATTATTATGAATTGACAAAAAAAGGAAAGAAAATGGGATGTGTTTCAAATTAGGAAATGAGATGTGTAACTACATTAACTCAAGATCTTATAACCAATATATTAGACGGAGTCTTACTCACACTATCTATACCCAATATGTTAGGCTAACTCTCATTGTCTTTTTGTAGAACTCATAATCAACTTGATACTTCACCTATCCATTTATGTTTCCATTTACCAATTTCGGTGGCCCATCTATATCTTCATCGTTTACTACTTTCACAAACATGATTTGTCAAATACTTTTACTAGTTTCAAAGCACGTAATCATGTGTTGCCTCAACTCCCACTCAGCTTGATTTGCTACCACACTAGAGATTACATTTCAACTCCTATGAGTGCTTGAAATTTTTGTTAGACCTTACCATGATCACGCTGAGGACTCTCCAACATTCAAGTAAAAACCGGATTTTCTACGGTGAAAGCGGAGAGCATCCTCGTTTGCTTATAGCTTCATCAAACCGGATCCACCTTCTTCAGAATCTTCTAGTGGAAATGTGAAGAGAGTATTTTTAGTAATTGTCATATATAGCTATCAAAACGAAAATTATAGTACTCTTACGTACAAGACCTAGCTCAACAATCGGATTAGATGTTGTTGGGTAGATTTTACCTAATTAGTAGTTAGGACTAGAGCGTAGGGTTTTGCATAATTTAGGTTGCATTAATTTGAAGAAAATGGACTGCCTTGATCAGAAGAACGTTCTAAGATTAGAAGAGGCAAAGTCCTAATTAATTTCTTATTTGAAAACATGTAGTCCCAAAAGCAACCAAAATGTGACTTTGAAACCTGACTCTTGAGGGCTTATATATTACTTATCTTCCTAACTAATTTCTTATTTGAAAACATGTACAATAATAAGTATTAGGAAACCTACACTATTAATTCTGATTATATATTTGTTTAGTATAAATTTTAGATTTAAACTATTATCATTATTAGTTATGGTTTAAAAAATAGTTAAGTGAAACACAATAATACATGCACTTGCAATGTGGGAGAGTTGCATCGTGAGTGGCTGTATAAAAAAAAATTGTAACTTAAAGAAAAAAATTTGTAAAGAAATATTGAAAATTGATTAAAATAACAATATATGTTAGTTGTCAAAAGAAAAGACAAATAAACGAAGGTTAGTTGTAAAAAGGAAGAACATGTAACCAAAAAATTAGCTGAAAGCCTAAAAATAAATATAATAATCGACTTTGGATTAAAACCCCTGTGCTTTAAGGCTCGACCAGTATAAGCCATTTGCCTTTAAGAATAAAAGAAATGAATTTCATGAGCATACTACACTAAAATCCTTTTTCTTCTTAATTTTCAGTATTGTCTTGACAATTTTCTACACTTCATCATTAGTAAACAAATGCAAATAAAACAGTGGAAGAAATTCAAGATTCCCTTCAACTTTACCACTAATTTAAATATCACAGATAAGATGAAAATATATTTCTGAGTTACTAAAACACTGAATCCAACATTAAACAACGCTTCTTCCCCTTTTGTAAGCTGAACAAGAGAGCCCTGTTGGATACGAGGATTTAATTTACACTGGCTGTTTTGAAGGAGATATTGAGATTCTCATCAACAATATTAATAGTTCGTAAAAAATTGCGAAATAGCAAATTTACTTATCGACTAAGTTTAAGTTTAAGTTTTCATCCATATGTATTAGTTTCACAAAAGTTTGGACCATAATGTAGCTCATAATCTTGCTAAATTTAGTTGTATTCACTCCTTTTTCTATTCCAAAAATGTAACTCACCCGCGGTGGCTTAGATACTTTTTATCTCGATTATTTGTATTCGTTATTTAATTTAAATCAAATAATAGTATATATAATATAGAAATAGTCGAATCAATTTACATGAAGAGACGAAAAAAACAAGAAAAAACAAAAAGAGAGTCGTTGGAATATTCCTACTACATTCTGGATGATACCCGAATTAACCGACCCATGTATGTAAGTATGTAAGTATGTAACTATTACTCAATAATTAAATCAACTTCTTCTTTTTTTTGTCAAAGAAATCAACAACTTCTTATGGCCTACCACAAGACAAAACATGTCCACTTACGAATATGGACCATGATCTTCCACATTAACGTCTATGTATTAACATAGCCATTGTGACCGACTCTAATACTCATTAGACGTGTTCGTTTCATAGACTAGTGTTCTGATTTTATACGCTGTAGTATTAATGTTTTTTGTCTTAGCAATTTCTGATTCGAATCCGGATACATAAACGGCCTCATAATTGTACTCTTAGGCTTCAATCAGATATCTTATAATGTAAATAGTATACACCTAATTTATTAATTATACTCCCAAATTAATTAATATGTACAACTAGTATATATATATATATATATACATTTTGAGTTTTGAAAACTAACTTAAGCACCATTCAACTTAGAGAAGACATGCAAAAATCCTCCAAGTGACAAAATATCCAAGATCAATCTCGTACGATCTAAGAAAATTGCAAATCAAACAATGATCCTATTTTTTTTTTTTAAACCCTTAATCTAAGAATCTAACAATCGTAACTTGTTGGAGAGAACGGAAACCACAATCGTTTCCAATCACAACCTTAACGACATTGTTTACGTCAAGGTTAAATTAACCCCCTTTTAAAAAAAAAATATGATCGAGGTTTTATTGCAGTTTCTTACCACTTCAACTATTAAATAATTTTTACCACCTACTGAAGAGGTGAACCAAGTGAAGAAAAGAATGTTGTAGACACGCTCATTGAATGCATATACAAGTAGGTATATGCGTATAGCTACATTACATGTACATGTATATGCATGAAGTACGTATTTAGGTATAAAAGTATACATAGTAATAAATATCTTGTAATCACGGAAAAAGGGTCGAGAGGGAGGGACCAAAGGTTAGAAGGAGAGGTACGTGGAGTGTCTTATGTGCCGATGGTTTTTAGGATGGACAATACATAACTTTTAATTCCACCGCAACGTGGTTCATTCCTTCACCTATACGAAGTCATTTTCAAACCTTACTATCTTTCTCCCTTTTGTCCTCTCCTATATTAATCACCTGGATGGTTTCTCCTATTCTCACTAACTCACTCTCTCACTCAAGGGTCCAAAAGTGTTTTCTCTTTTTCAGTTTCTCTTTCTCTTTTTGACAGAAGAGACCGAGAAGCAATGGGAAGGGCTCCGTGTTGTGAGAAAATCGGGTTGAAGAGAGGGAGATGGACAGCCGAGGAAGATGAGATCCTCACCAAGTATATTCAGACCAATGGTGAAGGTTCTTGGCGATCTTTGCCTAAGAAAGCTGGTATATACATCTTTATATAAAAAAAATTACCTTTCCTAATTGTCGATACATCTCTCAGTTTAGTAATCGATTCGATTTTAACATTCAAAAAAGTACTAATTTCTTCAAGTTGTTGATGCATGAAAACAAAAAAATGTGCCAATATATCTAAAACCAAAACTTGTGATGTTATATTAATAGAAAAAAGCGTTGTAGTTATACATGTTTTAATAGTTACTTAAAAAATGTGTAGGATTGTTGAGATGTGGAAAGAGCTGTAGACTAAGGTGGATAAACTACTTAAGAAGAGACTTAAAAAGAGGAAATATTACTTCCGACGAAGAAGAAATAATCGTCAAGTTGCATTCCCTTCTCGGCAACAGGTATTAAACCAAAATTAATCAATTTCCCAATCGTTCATTTATATGTGATTCAGAATTTCGTTTTTATATTTACAATTTTGCCACTATGTGAATAGTGACTGTTAATGCTGGGGTCACGTACACAGTACAATTATATGCATGTCTTGTCAACTTAAGAAACATATAGAAATGGTCAGACTCCGTTCCAACCGTCCAAAAATAAATAAGAAACAAAATTTATCAAATGTATTGCCATGTAACATTTCAGCGGTTGATCACTGTTGGAATGGTCCAGCCTTTGAAAAAATATATATATATATATATATATACGAGAATATCCAATTTGACTTTTTGTCAATAAGAAGCTTTGGCATTATGTTGCTATATATCTAAGCGAATTGACCTCTCTAATTAGTCTTGTCTCATGTGTGTTTTGTGTACGGCCCTGATTGTTACTGGCTCTATTGCCAGTTGGTCACTGTAACAATGAGTGGCAAAGTGGTCATGAGTCTATAGAGTTAATGCATTGTTAAAGCTCCAAATTTGAATTTTACTGTGCCTAAACTTCTAATCTTCTTCATTGAGTTTCGGTATTTTTAGTTGCAATAAAATTTAGAAACTTATTTACCAATAAATCAACTCATTTCTAGAATTAAGGTGTTTCTACGAAATCTGAATATATTCAGTGCTAACTCTTATAAAAAAATGAGGAACAGTCCAACCATTTTTAAAGAAAAATTAGTTACACATAACTAAACCATGCAATTTTTCTGACGTCATACATTTTGTTGTAGTATTGGTATTGAATTAATGAGAAGCCAACTTGTAAAGAGTGTGTACACATAATTAATTGATTTGTCTAAATTTATGTTGTCTCACGTGTGTGCATGTGACTATTTTCTTATAGATGGTCACTTATTGCAACACATCTACCAGGAAGAACAGACAACGAAATTAAAAACTATTGGAACTCACATCTCAGCCGCAAAATCTATGCCTTCACTGCCGTTTCCGGAGATGGACACAATCTACTCGTCAACGATGTAGTCTTGAAGAAATCTTGTTCATCGTCTTCTGGAGCCAAGAACAATAACAAGACCAAGAAGAAGAAGAAGGGAAGGACTAGTAGGTCATCCATGAAGAAACACAAGCAAATGGTGACGGCCTCACAATGTTTCTCACAACCTAAGGAGCTAGAGAGTGATTTCAGTGAGGGAGGGCAAAATGGTAATTTTGAAGGAGAGTCTTTGGGGCCTTATGAGTGGTTGGATGGTGAGTTAGAACGGCTCTTGAGTAGTTGTGTCTGGGAATGCACTAGTGAAGAGGCTGTGATTGGAGTAAATGATGAAAAGGTGTGTGAGAGTGGGGACAATAGTAGTTGTTGTGTTAATTTGTTTGAAGAAGAACAAGGAAGCGAGACAAAGATTGGTCACGTAGGAATCACAGAGGTTGATCATGATATGACGGTGGAAAGAGAAAGAGAGGGAAGTTTTTTAAGTTCGAATTCAAATGAAAATAATGATAAAGATTGGTGGGTTGGTCTATGTAATTCTTCAGAAGTTGGGTTTGGGGTTGATGAGGAGTTGCTTGATTGGGAGTTTCAAGGTAATGTCACTTGTCAAAGTGATGATCTATGGGATCTCTCAGATATTGGAGAGATAACATTGGAGTGATACTACCGAGCAAGTGGATTGTACATTAGAAGGCGCGCGTAGAAATCCAATAAAACATCGATGTTTTGATTGTAAAGTCTAGTGTTTTGTTTGGTTATAGTGGATCTTGTGGTTTTGTAGTAGCTTGTTGGAGTGTTTTAAGAAAGTTAAGATAAATGTAGTTTCTAGTTTAGACTAGTTTGAAGCATGTTATGCCTTTTCTTCTTTGTGACTCTTTCGTTCTCTTTTTGTTGCTAGTTATAATGTTTGTTTGTACTTTTTTTATGTTTCCTTGTCAATGTTCTGAAATAATGATGAATAGAATGGGATCATTTTAGTCTTCGAAGTATATGTTTTTACTTCATGTGTTAAAATTCTCAAGTTTCAACGAACCGCCTAACTATAAATCCTAAATTATTAAGTGTTTGTCTTTTTTTTTTTTTTCCAGTTGATGTAAATAACTTTCTTGGTTATTTTTTGTAAAAAAATGGCTGATAAATTTTACATTTTAATAGGATCAAGTATTTGACCCAGCTAGTATTTTACTCAAATTAGATTTTACCCTCTTATAGTACTTTCACACACTCTTGTTTTTTTTTTGCTCTCTCTTGTGAAATTTTAATTTACTCTCGAAGAGTTCAAAATTCAAATAAAACTAACCAAAATACTATAGAATATTTGTCTATAATTACACAACTAATATATATATATATAACAAGGAGTCAATATCTTGATATGGTATATGTAGGTCTTCAAACGACAATTCTTCTCAAGGAGACCATAAGACCATTTCCATCAATGGTTTCTCATTGAGAAACTGTTCAATATAAAAATAAAATATAATCAAAAAGTATGAAAGAGAGTAGAATTAGTCTCTCAAGTGAGAAACTTTGAGAAACCCATAAAAATACTTGTATATCATCTATTGGTCAAATATTATTTTATTGTTAAAATTTAATTATATAACTAATATTTATTAAAATACAACTTTTTTTTTTTTTGATAAACCAAGAAGGTATCTCACTGATGGAGATGCCCTAATATTGGTTTCGTCCAAATAATAGTTTGAACTCTCAACCTTATTTATGGTCCAGAGACCAGTCAATGAAATATAATGCTAATGTTTGGTTATTTTTCACAAAGTTCGAATAAAGAGAGAAAATTAAAAGTTTATTAATAATGCAAAAAAATTCTAGAACTTTTTGATCATATTTTTCAATTCTTTTTGCTTTCCCTTTTTTTTTTGAAGAAACTATTTTTTTTAGAGGCTTTATATATTAGATTTAACGAGTTAAAGAAGAAAAAAAAATATCATTAAAAATATAAATATGAATAAATAGGAACAAAAATAGACAGAATGAAATATATAAAGATAAACCTATTTTATAGATTCACTTTGATACTTGCGTGATGGATCCGAGAGATTTTTTTTTTTTTTCTTTTTTCTTTTTTTTTTCTGTCATCCTCGAGAATTGTCTCTAAGAAAAAAAATATATATAGATATTCGGACCAAAGAACTTCAATAGCACCATGGACGATCCAACGTTATTGAAGGCTCTATTCATGTTATAACGTTTCCCCTCTTTTTAATGTTATTGAAACTTTGATTAAAAAAAAAGTTATTGAAACTCATATATCATAAATAAATCATAAACAACCAAAAAACATATATCATAACTATAAAAAATTATCTAAATAAAATACTACTTTAATAATCTGGTAGGAGTTAAAAGTTCAAAATAAAAAAAACTAACTAATGCAAATCTATTGGGGGAGATCAACAGTTTTTACTCTATTTAATTTTTTTTTATATATATCAATTTTGTTTTAAAAAATCAAAATTTCAATGTCCATACAAATTTTGGATCCTAGTTCATGGCTTTTTTTTTTTTTTTTTTTTTTTTTTTGTCAAAGATCCTAATCTATATATGCCTTAAGGTGCTTATACCATGGACTTTGAGTATAAGTAAAATTTTAAACCCAATATTTTCACATCATAATTTCGAGCTTTGGCGATGGTAACCTCAACTTTCATAACTCATATAGCACAATTTAGGTACATTAAATTCAAAATTCTTACGACGAGTGACGACATCACAAACTTTGTCATGAAAATACCACATGAGTGATGAGTACTTAATACACAACCATGTTCTTTTCAAAACCGATGCGACCAGTGTCGGCAACAATAAAAATATATACTATCACAACGGCAAACACAACATCGGCGAGACACTAACATTAAGGTGATGACAACTTGACAAGTAGTGTTGATCCAATTCGAAGCTAAAGATATCAGTGACACGAGCTCGTTTTTTCTGTCACTATATGTCTTTGCTTTTGAAATGGAGTATCAGAAACCGCTTCTCTATTGGTTATTTATGGTGGGGTGTGGAAGGCTTTTGGCTTCCTATTAAAAATTACACGCCCTCACATGATTATGCTAATAAATAGTATATAGAAATAAGACAACACTCAGTCACTCACGACTCACGAACAAAGTTCATCACCTTATCTTTTTATCTTTATCTTTATTTACTTTCAAGATAATAAAAGGTACGATGTTCTTTGTATGAACACAAAATAAAAAGAAGAAAAGAATGTTCTTATACACGTGTAATATATGAAAAGAATCATCCAACTAACTCCATTAACGAACTCTCGTCACATTATATATTTTACACATCATCGTTTAATAGACACTATACGAAAACAGTATAGTATTTCTAAAAAGACATCCGAAAGAGAACCTGCGAATCTTGGCCTTTAAGCAACCTTTGGCTGAAGCAATTCTTCTATCCTCCTCTCCTTTTTCATTTATTTATCAAATATACTCCAGTTTATTCTTTTCTTCCCACTTTCAATGCCTCTCATATATGTAAAACAAATCAAAGTATAATAACTCTCAAAACATGTAACTTCGATTCCTATCTATTAGAAATTGACGAGAGACATGTCGAGAACAAGAGTGCGAGCTGTGACCCATCAAGATCTTGTTCCAAACCCTAAAACCACAGATCTCAGCAGCAAAACCGGTATTTTCATCGCTGTTTTGACAATAATCTTTGGCCTCTCCTGCTTTGTTCTCTGCCTCTATGCCGAAGCCACAAGATCTCAGGTACATTACTATACAGGGATGTATATAAACTTTCTCTCATATGTTTTCATCATTTATATTTTCAAAATAAATCAGAAATCTATATTGATTCATGTTTTATATTAATTACCATATCGTTCGATTATAATAGTATTTAGTATAAGTTATATCATTGCCATTAATATGTTGTCAATCATTTGCAATAGGCGACATGGGGAAGCAAAACATGCGTGTATAATGGTAGCGGGAAAACGCCGTTGTTGTGTGGTGCGATTGCGTTTGTGGGACTAGCGGTGGCGATGGTGGGCTTCCACATGTACTTACTTATCGCAGTCACCACATCGCCGTCTCTGGTTCTGGTTGAGTGGGATCCTGACTCTGTTCCTGCGAAGAGGCTCACTTTTCAAGCTGCCTTCTTCTTCGTCTCAACATGGTACGTAGACTTATTCTAACGCAACGAATTAATGTCATGTAGTTATAAAAAATAAAATAAAAATAAAAAAATCCTAACTATAAGCAATCGTGAAATGACATATTTATGTTACTGACCATAGCTTAAGTTAATGATAATTTTGTGATTATATTATTCTTTTTTGTTCCTATAAGGGTTTGCTTTGGTGTTGGAGAGGTTCTACTGTTGGTTGCACTTAGTGTGGAATCAGGACATCTAAAGAACTGGTCTAAACCAAAACCTAGTTGTCTAGTAATCCGGCAAGGCTTGTTTTCAGCGGCCGGAGTGTTCTCACTTATAACCGTCTTTCTAGCCACGGGACTTTACCTAACCGCTCTTCAAGCACATCGAATCTCTAAGGATCTTGAAAACACACATAGAGAGATCATCGAGGCATCAGTTCTTTATGCATCTCCTCCAAGATCGCCTACAAATCGGATGGCTACGGTTGCTCGAGAAGGTCTTGCTACTGTTAGAGATGAATCGACGTCTTTGGAATATCTTGTTTCTTTAAAGCAACTTGCACATATAGTATAGTGTACAATGTATAGTAGTTAACATAATCATATGAGAAAAAACAATGTTTTTACTTCTTACATAAGCAATTCAAAATCACAAACCAAAACCTACTTTTTCCAATCAATACATGAACTTTACCGGAAAAGTAGGTTTTCCTTCGCCGGAGAAAACACTACACATCTAACGAGTAAACTCTGCAAATATGGTTCTTTTTATCGTCGGTAACGAGTAACTAAACCAACTTCACGGTTTAGTTCGGTTTAGATTCAAGTATTTTAGCTTATAATAATTATTGACTAATTATTTCAATTTGGAGCTCTTAATAATATGATTGTAAACTTTATCTTAAATTTAGATTATCAATGATTTATGATTCAATCTACTGTATAAATACGGTTAACAATTAAAAACGATAATTAGAAAACCCTCCCGCTTCTTCAAATTGAAACTGTTGTCGCTTCTTCTTCATCTTCACCACTCTTGCATTCTCTTCTTCACTTTGCAAATCCCATTCAGTTCAAATTTCTAGGGTTTCGCTTCGATTTTGTGAATTGATTTAGAGAGGTCGAAGAATCGAGAAAGCTATGTCCTTGCGACCGAGCACGAAGACAGAGATCCGTCGAATCCGTTACAAAGTCTCTGTAGATGCGGAAGAAGGACGCAGAAGAAGAGAAGACTTTTTAGTCGAGATTCGCAAGAGTAAACGCAACGAAAATTTGATGAAGAAACGTCGTGTAAAAGTTTTGCCTCCTGATTACAAGTTGATTTCCAACGACCCCTTTGAGAGTTTGGTAAAAGTTTGATCTTTGGTTTTGGATTAGTGAAACCTAGGTTTTGAAAGATACGACCTTTATCATTATACTCGAATGCTTTCGAATTGGGTAATTAAATTAGATCCTCTCTGGTGATGGTTGTAGTTGGAGATAGCGAATATGATCACTGGGGTTTTCTCGGATGATCCTTCATTGCAGCTTGAGTACACAACTCGGTTCAGGGTGGTTCTATCATTCGGTAAAACTCTTTACTTTTCTTTGATCTTGAGTTGAAAAAGATACGAACTTATATTTACTTGAATGGTTTCTTAAAGTCTTGTGGTTTTATATATTGTTCAGATAGAAGTCCACCTACTGATAATGTGATAAAATCTGGAGTTGTGCCACGTTTTGTAGAGTTTCTTAAGAAGGATGATAACCCTAAGCTTCAGGTTAGACTTAAAGTTCCCATCTTTGATGATTAGTGTAATCTTTGGTTCTGAATTCTTTGATCTTTTTTATAGTTTGAGGCTGCTTGGGCTTTAACAAACATTGCTTCTGGCGCATCTGAGCATACCAAGGTAGTGATTGATCACGGTGTTGTGCCACTCTTTGTTCAGCTTCTTGCTTCCCCTGATGATGATGTCCGTGAGCAGGTATAGTGCTTCTTCTGAGTATGAATGGTTAAATATGTGAGTTCAAATTTTGAAGAGTTTGATGTTACACTTAATTTGCAGGCTATATGGGGACTGGGTAATGTTGCTGGTGATTCAATACAGTGCCGTGACTTTGTTCTTAACTCTGGGGCATTTATTCCACTGTTGCATCAGCTGAATAACCATGCTACATTGTCGATACTTAGAAATGCGACTTGGACTTTATCAAACTTCTTCCGTGGCAAGCCTTCACCACCCTTTGACCTGGTATTCTTACTTCTCTATTTCCTCAGTTTTATAGGTGCAATACTTAAACTTATGAAACATGATTTATAGGTGAAACATGTTCTCCCTGTACTTAAAAGACTTGTTTATTCGGATGATGAACAAGTCTTGATAGATGCTTGCTGGGCGCTTTCGAATCTGTCTGATGCTTCAAATGAAAATATCCAAAGTGTGATCGAGGCGGGTGTTGTCCCAAGACTAGTTGAACTTCTCCAGTTAGTACTTCTCTCCAAATATTAAAAAATTTAACCGTTTGATACATGTTTGGATAATGAAGGCTCGCCATTTTTTTCTTTTGCAGACACGCTTCTCCAGTTGTACTTGTTCCTGCACTTCGTTGCATTGGGAATATAGTTTCTGGAAATAGTCAGCAGACTCACGTATGTAATTCATATTCCTTTGATGGAGCCTTCAAGAACACGTCTCTTGTACACCGTGTGAATTTATTGTTTTTCAAAGCAATAGCACTATCAAAAGCTTAATTTGTAATCCTGTATCTTGGATGATTATATCCTGGAGAACACTTCATTTATATGTTGCTTGAGTACTGTGTTGAGATTAGATTTTGTAACCAAATAACTCTTTGAACTTATTTTTCAGTGTGTGATCAATTGTGGTGTTTTACCCGTTCTTGCTGACCTGCTTACTCAAAACCATATGAGAGGCATAAGGAGGGAAGCTTGCTGGACGATTTCAAACATCACTGCCGGTTTAGAAGAACAAATTCAGGTGAGCATGAGTTTGTGATTGTTACTGTTGCAGAACTTGAACAATTTACGTTGCTATCACTAAATATTTTCTATTTGTCTTTCTTGCATTGATGATGATAACAGTCGGTTATTGATGCAAATTTGATTCCATCGTTGGTCAATCTGGCACAACATGCTGAATTTGACATAAAGAAAGAAGCTATATGGGCAATTTCAAATGCTTCCGTGGGTGGTTCTCCTAATCAAATCAAGTACATCCCTGTCTTCTTTCTTTATCACTTTTTTCATGCTTATTGATCATCTATATTCACAATATCCATTGGTGTGTATCAGATACTTGGTGGAGCAGAATTGCATAAAAGCTTTATGTGACATCCTGGTTTGTCCAGATCTAAGAATCATCTTAGTGTCTCTAGGTGGACTGGAAATGATTTTGATTGCTGGAGAGGTGGACAAGAACCTAAGAGACGTGAACTGTTACTCTCAAATGATTGAAGATGCAGAAGGGCTAGAAAAGATTGAGAACTTGCAGCACCATGGCAACAATGAGATCTACGAGAAGGCTGTGAAGATTCTGCAAACATACGGGCTTGTAGAGGAAGATGGAAGGTTAGTTGAAGAGGAAGATGAAGGTGGTGATGGTTGTTCTCATCCGGAATTCCAGTTTGATTTTTCTCGTTAAGATCCCACATAATCTGATATTAGATTTTGATGTAAAGAAATAGCTGTCATATTGAACCAAAAGCATGCACATAATATGATGGTCCTAAAAGACAAAACAATGTGGATTCCAACAGGAAGTGGAACTTGGTTCTCTAACAGCTACTCATCATATTGGAATCAAGTTCCACTTCCTGTTAGAGAACCAAGTTCCACTTCCTGTTGGAATCCACATTGTTTTGTCTTTTAGGAAAAAATTTTACTCAAATTTACCGAACTAACGGTCAAAATTAAGAAAGGGTTAAATTATTTGTTTACCGAACTAACGGTCAAACTTTAAAGATGGATTCAGTTTTTTTGACGCGGGACGGATTTGTTTTTTTTTTTTTCTTTCGAAATGGATGGGCTCTTATGCTATGGGCTTTGGTATAACGTAAAAGGCCCATATATTCCGAAACCACTTTGTGTTTCGTTTCCATGGAGAAATTGAATCATCGAATTTGGTCGCCACTTTGAGAATTTAGATGAATTCGATAACAAGCTCAAGTAAGAAGGTGCAGAGATGCTTTATTATTTCTTCGCTCGTTGTTAACTCTTCTTCATTCTCGTCTCTGCTATTTTTTCTTAAGCTTCGATCAAAAACCCTAAACAATTCATCTGGATTGAAAATAGAGAATGCTAGACCACAGTGAGAAGATAAAATGATCTGATTCTGATTCGGGTGATCGAAGATGAACTGTTGGAAATGATGATGATCTGCTTCTGTGTTTGTTTCAGATCTTCTTGGTCAATTCAGAAACCATGAAAGCAAGAGCTCAAGTTATGATCGAACAGAGAAACCACAAGAAGAATTGTGCTGATCGTGGTCTTCGTCATGGTGGTGCTAAGGTGATTAGACATATAAACCCTAATTTCACTCCGATTTGGGGGGTAATTCGAGATTGGCAATGATCCGATGATCCTAACCAACACGCCTAACATGTTGAAATTTGGGTTTTATTAAACCGGATTTAAACCCAAAACCAAACTGAATCAATTTGGTTGAACTGAACCGGTTTCAGTCGAAATTAAATCAAACCAAACAAGCCGGTTCTGATAACGATATTGTCGTAGTAAATTCATCTGTTATTTTCGCTCCATTCTTGTTTGCATTCTTGCACTGAATTGCAAAATTTCTTTGCCTCTTTCACATTTCAGCTCAGATTTCTCTTCAAGTTTTGCAAATTTCTCTGGATAGGTCAAAGAAGAGAGAAAACCCACGTTGCTTAAGACCCAAGCTTCCTCTAAACGATCTCACACAAAGTTTCAGCAGCTATGAGTTTAGCCAATGGCCTTTATTCAAAAGATCCTTTGATACAGCTTGATTCAGCTATCAAGATCAACAGGATTCTATCAGATGGTAAATAAAACTTCCTCTGTTTCGATCTGAAAGATTTCATCTTTTAACATTTCTTTAAGTTTTGTGCTCTTATATCTGTCCAGGAATGCAAAGAAACTTGCCTCTTGGTACAAAAGATCTAATACGATCTGGAATTGTTGCTCGTTTCGTTTTCCTTCTTCACAATGAAGAATTCCCTAAGCTTCAAGTTAGAAGAAAAAAAAGAACCCATCAAATTGTTTTTTACGATGATCAGTGTAATCTTTGATTGTGATATATTCAATGGTCTTTTCTAGTTTGAAGCAGCTCGCGGTCTAGCAATCATTGCTGCTTTTAAACCGGATGTGGTAGTTGATCACAAGGTTGTTCCAATCTTAGTCACGCTTCTTGCTTCTTCGACAGATAATGTCCGTGGACAGGTAAAGATTGTACCTATGTAGTAGATAAGTATGAATGATATGAGTTTTGACATTATTCTTGCAGGCTATATTGGCACTGGGTAATGTTGCTTATCATCCAATACACCGTGACTATGTTCTTCAATGTGGGGCATTGACGCCACTGCTGATTAGGCTGTACAAGGATACTAACTTGCCGATGCTCAGAGCTGCCATTCGGACTTTGGCTTTCTTGTGTCGTGGCATGCCTCCGTCTACCTTCAACGAGGTCTTCTTAATTCTCTCTCTCTCTGTTTCCTCTATTTGTATGCGTCCAATACTTTCAACATATGAAGCATTGATTAACAGGTGAAGCCTGCACTTGAAATACATCTTAATTCAAGTGATAAAGAAATCTTGAGATATGTTTGCTTGGCAATTTCGCATCTGTGTTATGGTTCAGTAGATGGAATCCAACGTGTGATTCAAGCTGGTTTTGTCCCAAAACTAGTTAGCGTTCTCCGGTTAGTATTTCTCAAAATCCTTTGTGACATCTGACATGTTTGGATACTGAAGGCTGACAGTTTTTTCTTTTTTCAGACGCCCTTCCCCAGTTTTATCTGCTCCTGAACTTCGTACCATTGGGACTCTAGTTACTGGAAATAATCACCAGAGCCAAGTATGTAATTCATGTTCCACTTATGTTGTCCATCTTGTGGAGTAATCGTTTATCAAAAACGATAAATCTGTCGAAAGCTTATGTTTATCACAATGTCTATAGAATGTTTAGTAGAAGGGATGCAGTGCTTACTTTGTTATATGTCCCTTGTTTACAATGTTATGATTAGATTTTGTAACCAAACAACAAAGTACGTAGACTCTGAATAAACCTTTTTGAACATATTCTTTAGGCTGTAATCAATTGTGGTATCACTTATTGTTTTCTATTTGTATTTCTTGCAATGATGATAACAGTTGCTTATTGATGCAAATTTGATTCCATCGTCGGTCAATCTGGCTCTAAATGCTGAATTGGACATAAAGAGAGAAGCTGTACGGGTAATTTTAAGGGCCACCGTAGGTGGTTCGCCTAATCAAATCAAGTACATCCCTGTCTTCTCTCTTTATCACTTTTTTCATGCGTTTTGATTGATCATCAAGTAACAATCTCCATATATTGGTGTGATTCAGATACTTGGTGCAGCAGGGTTGCACAAAACTTCTATGTGATCTCCTGGTATGTCCAGATATAATGATCATCAAACTGTGTCTGTATGGGTTGAAAAACATTTTGAAGGCCGGAGAGTCGGAAAAGAACAGAGGAGACGTGAACTATTATCGCCAACTGATTGATGCCGCGGAAGGGGTGAAAAAGATTAAGAACCTGCTAAAACACGAAAGGAATGAGATCTACGATAAGGCTTTGAATATTCTGGAGACATACTGGGATGTAGAGGATGATGAGAAGACACAAAAGCCTCCAAGGTGATGATGATCTTGTCTTTCAGTTCCAGTTCCTGTTGGAGGATTCAACTACAGTTTTGTTTTGTGAAGTTTTGAGACTTAGAGTAGGATTTTTTTGCCACCTTCACATGTATTCAACCTAAAGCTAGCACAAGTGATGGATTACACAGTAGGGGCATCGGTATTCTTGACATGGATGAAACTTTTGATTACTATTCATCTTTCCAAGTTGATAATATAATCTCTCTAGGACATTTGGGTATATGTTTGTTTATTCACTCTCATATAGATGAAGTTTGATCTCGAGATTTGGCATATTTGTGACTAGGTTTTAGAAATGTCTTGATCATTAGACGTAGTAAGTTGTAATATATGTCTTGTATTCAAAAAACTCAGCTGCATACACTTAAGGAATCGGCAGCTAGCAATAGGCTATGTACCTGAACGTAAATGTTAATCAAGAGATTAGGACCAATCGTGAGTCTTAATCACATGTATTAAAGATTAAGATCTTGTCTCCGGTCCAGCTTCTTGCTAGTTATCTGAGGAATTTGTCCTAATCATGCAGTTGTGTTTCATTGAAAGAAATGGCTACCGTTTAGGTTCAAAAAGAGCAACATGCTTCTTTCTTGGATGTTTTGAGAAACGTGCTTCTTTCTGTAACTTACAATCTTTCTTTCTTGGATGTTTTGAGAAATGGAGACTGGCCACTCGTGTAAAGTTCTCTGATCAAAGGGATAGAAAAGATTCAGAACCTGCAACAACACGGAAGCTATGAAGTAGACAAGAAGGCTTTGAAGATTCTGCAAACATACTTGAAGAAGTCTTGAGATATGTTTGCTTGGCAATTTCCTATCTGTGTGATGGTTCAGAAGCTGTTATCCAAAGTGTGATTGAAGCTGGTTTTGACCCAAAATTAGTTGAAGTTCTCCAGTTAGTACTTCTCATAATATATACACATATTTAACCCTTTGTGCAAGTTTGGTTTAGATACTGAAGACTGACAATTTTCTTCTTTTGCAGACGCCCTTCCCCAGATGTGCTTGCTCCTGTACTTCATAACATTGGGACTATAGCTAGACAATATAATCACCAGAGCCAAGTATGTAATCATATTCCACCTACGTTGCCACCTTGTGGAGTTATCCTTTATCAAGTTAAAAAAACTGTCAAAATCTATGTTTATCATAATGTTTATATCACTATACCGCTTTTAGTAGAGAGGATGGAGTGCTTGCTTTGTTATATGTTCCTTGTTTACAATGTTGCGATTAGATTTTGTAACCAAACAACGAAGTGCTCTGAATAAACCTCTTTGAACATATTCTTTAGATTGTGATCAATTGTGGTGTTTTACCCATTCTTGCCAACCTGTTTACTCGAGACTATGAGAAATACATAAAGATAGAAATTTTCTCAACAATTTCAAGCATCACTGCAGGCTTTACAGAACAACTTCAGGTGAGAAGCTTTTGTTGCAGAACATATACAAATTTACCCTTATGTTGCTATCACTAATTGTTTTCTAGTTGTCTTTCTTGTACCGATGATAACAGTCGGTTATTGATGCAAATTTGATTCCACCGTTGGTCAATCTGGCTCAACATGCTTAATTTGACGTAAAGAAAGAAGCTGCATGGGCATTTTGAAATGCCACCGTGGGTAGTTCTCCTAATCAAATCAAGTACATCCCTGTCTTCTCTCTATTTGATATAGCTTTTTATTGATCACTAAATCACAATCTCCATATACTGGTGTGGTTCAGATACTTGGTGGAGCAGGGTTGCACAAAACTTCTATGTGATCTCTTGGTATGTCCAGATGTAATGATCATCTCAGTGTGTCTTGATGGGTTGGAAAACATTTTAAAAGCCGGAGAGGCGGCAAATAACACAGGAGACGTCAACTGTTATCGCCAACTGATTGAAGATGCGAAAGGAGTCAAAAAGATTGAGAACCTGCAAGAACACGAAAGCGTGGAGATCTACAAGAAGGCTTTGAAGATTCTGGAGACAAACTGGCGTGTAGAGGATGTTGAGATCTGGCTTTGATCTGGTTTTGCAGCTGTGAGAGAACTAAGTTGCAGTTCCTGTTGGAGGGATTCAACTTCAGTTGAAAAGTAAACTCAAAACTACACAATCTGATATTAGAGAATAGAGACTATAAAGTAAAAAAAAGCCTCCGACATGTAACCAAAAGCTTGCTATGAAGGGTCAAACTCAATGTGGTTCCATGGGAGACCAAGAAGTCCCTTTCTTTCTACTCAATCAATTACAAAATAAATTTACGCTGTCCAAAAAAAGAGAGCAAAATCTTATGTTTTTCTACATTAAAAGATATGCCTTTAATATTAAAACTTATTTCGAGTATTGTCACTTTGACCAGGAAATTGTTGAGTCAACATTACACACAAGCACACTCTCTTATTTTGGAACTATGCAGAATAAACCAATAATATATGGTCTGAATTCTATCTAGTAGTAGTCTACATGGCTTAACCCCTACCACTCTCTTTGTTTGTTTCTTCCTCTTTATAATCCATCTATCTTTAGTATCTAAAATTTCACTAATTTTGGTTTCCCAGTGGATCTTCTACTTAGGATATAACCAAAATGCATCTATATTTAAAATTTACATACACCCAACATAAAAAAAATTTGTGATTTTGCTTACTTTGCAATCTGATCTACACAAAAAGAATTGAATTATGACATTTTTTATCTGTGAGATTTATATGATTGTCTAGTGCTGTACACTCCAAAAAAAAAAAAAAAAAAAAAATCCTTAAATCCACACGGAAGAAAAGAACCGTTAAATTTGTAGAGATCGTTAACGAACGGCTACGATCAAATACATGTGAATCATCATCATTGACCATTCGAAGAAACCTTACTCTTTACCGTATCTGATCAAACAATGGTCAAAGTGGCGCCCTTTTTCTTTTCACCAAATCAGACAATAAGCGAAAATACACATTTTCCTCAAAAATTCCATATTTTGGCGGGTGGCTTCTTCTGATAATGGGGACGAATAAAAGGGCAGTTTCGTCATTTAAAGACCAAATCCTAGGGTTTAATTCTGAACCAATTTATAATCGCGTTTGGTTTTTCTTTGGATCATTGTCTCTGTCGGTTCGACCCTTTGAAAACCCTCTCTTCCTCGCTGACACTCTTCTTCACTCTTTCCAAGTCCTCTGCATGTGAATTTGCGAAGAAACGTGATCTTCTCTAAACCCTAGTAACCAGATTGATTCTGATCCTTTCCTTGATCTCTGTTTTCCCGATCGCGGCGCCAAACTTCAACCACATCCTCAAAAGTCCATTTCAATTGACGATCTAACAGAATGCTAGATCACAGTGAAAAGGTAAAAATGATTTGCTTCTCTTCTGATCTCTATTTTTTGATTCTGACGACGATGATCTAATAATAAGCTGATCGCTCTTCTGTGTTTGTTTCAGGTCTTATTGGTTGATTCAGAAACCATGAAAACAAGAGCTGAAGATATGATCGAACAGAACAACACTAGTGTTAACGACAAGAAGAAGACTTGTGCTGATTGTGGAACCAGTAAAACTCCTCTTTGGCGTGGTGGTCCTGTTGGTCCAAAGGTTCATACATAAACCCTAATTTCACTCTGATTTTGGGGAAAAAATCGAGGTTGATCATTTGATCTTGTCTCTGATCTCTGATTCTGATATGTTTTGGTTTTGGTTCTGTGTAGTCGTTGTGTAACGCGTGTGGGATCAGAAACAGAAAGAAGAGAAGAGGAGGAACAGAAGATAATAAGAAATTAAAGAAATCGAGTTCTGGCGGCGGAAACCGTAAATTTGGTGAATCGTTAAAACAGAGTTTGATGGATTTGGGGATAAGGAAGAGATCAACGGTGGAGAAGCAACGACAGAAGCTTGGTGAAGAAGAACAAGCCGCTGTGTTACTCATGGCTCTTTCTTATGGCTCTGTTTACGCTTAGTGCTTTTTTTTCTTCTGGATCTTACCATGATTAGGGTTTGGAGAGCAATGATGATGACTAACAACAACAACAAACTAAATGTGTACTTTTTGGTAATTGTTTGGTTTTTGTGTTCTTTCAATCATTTTCTACTCTTTTTTTACACCTATGAATTTTGGGTATCTCGATGATGTGAGATTTGGTGGTAATCAAAAACGTTTTGGAAATTGTAAGAAGATGAATGAAAAAAAAAAAAAAAATCGGTGGTTATTACTAGTTTTTTATTTAATTTTTAAATAATTGTTCTGTGCTGAGATTTTGTCTTTATTGCGACAGGAATGTGACTTGCCTATCTGTTAAGCACAATCTTTGTCAAGTCAAAAAAATAATTATATAACTTAACTTTAAATTGAAAAATGGTTTAAATTTCGTCAAATTGTTATTTTTTAGTTTTCTTTTTCAACATCAGATTGTAATGTTCTACTTTAATTCTGCTGCCATTTTAAGGATTGATTGACTCTTCAATCGTATTTGGTAATTTAACAGTGGAGTTTTTTTAAAAAAAATTCATTAGTTCCGTGGGCATCAAACAATTCTAGAAGTAGGGAATAATCATTTTTGTACACAATGAGACTAGCATTATAATTATGTCAACATTAAAACCATAGTCATTAATAATACATGTCCTTTAGTTAGGTAACACAGATCTTGGTCTCTGCCCGCATGAAAAATGTTTATCTTTTTTCCTTTAAATCAAGTCCAATTGCCATTTATACCAATATCACTTAACTAACTAAACCAGATTTTTTAACCTTATTATCAATGATTTGATCATTAACCATACATAGACGAATCTTTTGAAACAGAGAACCTGCATCAACTTACATTCCTCTGTCACAGCAAGTAAAATCCAAAGCACATATATACTTACAAAAAAAGACAGAGGATTGAAGCCTGTTTTGCTTGATAAGGAAGACGTAAGAACTGTGCTGAAATGGTTTTAAGCCAACTTACTTTTCGCAGAGGCAATGAAAGCATCGACAAGGCGGAGCCATGCTCGACGCCAAGAACAATCAACACACATAAGTACAAGAATACCTATCAATGCAGTCACATAAGTTCCAGCAGTACTCCAATAGAAGACCAACATGTCAATAGCAACTTCTTTGTCATCTTCTTCTCCTCCATTGGCATTTTCCTCTGAGTTCTTCTTAGTTTCACAGCTTGTATCGGTTGGCGGTCCACAGAGAAGAGGATTTCCTAAGTAGCTGTTCTCGTCGAAGGTGTTAAATTGCTTTCCTTGGGGAATGATGCCTGATAAATTGTTGTAAGAGACGTTGAAGATAGCAAGAGAAGTGAGGTTGGTTAACTGGTGAGGAATGCTTCCTTGTAACATGTTATAAGAAAGATCAAGGCTCTCAATGTCCTGCAATTTAGAGAAGCTATCCGGTATATGACTCGACAAGAAATTGTGAGACAAATTCAGGGCTCTTAGTTTGAAGAGATCTCCAAGCTCTGCTGGGATAACACCACTTAATTCATTGCTTGACAGATCCAAGCCATACATAGAATTAAGTGTTCCTTCGCTGAACTGAAATGCTCCTATATAAGAATCATACCTTTGCTTGGTTGCGAATTTTACATCAATTTCAAAATAGTTACTGTAGTCTAACCTGAAATTCTCAACCACAAATGTGGATTTGTAGAATCCCAAGTAAAAGCTCTCCAATGCAACTGCAACATAGTAGTTAGTAATCTCCTCTTTTCTCGCCAGTCCAAATGATAAATTATTGAAACATGAAGGTATGAAGCCATTGAGCTTGTTATCAGAAAGATCTAAAAGTCTCATCTTGCTGAATTCACAAAGCGTACTTGGAATATATCCCGTTAAACTGTTCCCCCTCAACAAAAGAAAACTGATGTCTTGGGTATCTACAAACTGCGGTATATTCCCAGAGAGTTTATTGTTCCGTAGATCAAGTATCTGGATGCTTCCCAAAAATGTGTCCGGAATTGGCCCTGTGAAGTTGTTGTTGTGTAGGAACAAAACATTATCCAAACTAACATGTGATGGTAAGGCTCCAGATAATAGATTTCCAGAGAGGTCCAGAAAATTAAGATATTCAAATACCAGAAGCAAAGGTGGTAGCTCACCTTCTAAGAAATTGTTGGACATGTCAAGTATACACAAATCAACCAAGGTAAGCAAACCAACTCCGATCTTCCCAGTAAATAAGTTGTTATTGATTCTCAGCACGATCAATGAAGTGAAGTTTGTTTGTCTTGGAAGAAAATGGCCGCTAAATTTGTTGTGAGACAGCTGCAGGATGCTTAATGAAAAACAACTTGAGACAAAACTTTGAGGTAACTCCCCTGATAAATTGTTATAAGACAGGTCCAGGAATGAAATATTATACATTTCACCCATGGAGGATGGGAAATTCCCTTGGAACCCATTATTGGAGCCATTCATATGTACCAGATTCGGAAGCACACGACCAAAATTATCAGGGAACAGTCCACCAATATTATTTTCTGAAAAATCCAAAACCTGCAAATTATGCACTGATGTAGGCATCTGAAAGATGGTGAATGAGTTATTCTTCAACTGTAGGACTTCAAGTTCTGGATTATTCTCCAAAAGCCATGTAGGAATGATTCCAGATATTCTATTGCCAGATAGATCAACGACATGCAAGTTCTTCTGGTACATGAGAAAGTTAGGGATTTTCTCCAAGCTGCAAAGTCGTAGTACAAGAACACTTAGTTGAAATAATGGCTGCCAAGTACTTTCAATCTTTACTTGTACCATATCATCTTTTGATGAAAATATGAACACCTTGAGCTTTGTGAGGTTGGTAAGTGGATTGAGCGAGAAAAAGCCTTCAAAGCTATTATCTGACAATGATAGATATTCGAGGGACTCGAGGCTACTGAAACTGGGTGGTATATTTCCAGTTAATTGGTTTGATGAGAGGTCAAGAAACCGTAGCTTGTTCAAGTTACCAAAACAAAGAGGAAGCTGACCTACAAAATTAATTCCTCTCAGATCAAGCTCCTGCAAATTCTTCATTTCACAAAACACTGCGAAAAAGAAAGTTTGGAGAACAACAAGATGATGAGAATAATAAGAGTAGTTGTATTCCTCTCGAGAATTCATGAGACACTTTTCAGAGTAAAAGTTATGATGCCCATATTGATAATCTTGGAGGTGAAGCAAAGACAGATCACCTTCTATTGGTATAGGCCCGTCGAAATAATTATAACCAAGACTCAGGACTTCCAAGTTAGTCAAATTCTTTAATCCTGAAATAACGTAAAGACATAAAGGATATACCTTGAAAAATGATCTTGGGAAAAGGGATTCACATCCATTCTTAGTAAAATAAAAAATAACGTTAAACTTGAGCAAACTTGCCTTGCCATTCCATTGAGCTATAAATTCCATTAGAACTTAGATCTAAAGCTTTCAGCTTCTTTAAGTAAGGAAACTCTGCCACAAAACAAAGAAACCAAAAGCAAATTAGGCACCTACTACAATTAATATGGATATGATGTTCTTAAAGATGGCATAAATAATTTCAATAACTATGTAGAGGGTTAAATGTGTTAAAGTTCTACTCTAGAAAAGAAACAGACATATTTTATATGGACAGTCACCAGTGACGTAAATGATACCTCTTACAGGCATGGAACCATCAATTCTGTTTCCACTTAGATCCAGCAGTTCCAAGTTTGTCAAGTTTTTAAGTTCTGAAAGGGAGTCCAAGAGAATAGTAGACTGATAAGAAAATAAAGAGACAGCAAATTGTAGCGTATATATACTACATAAAAATCAAACAATCTAACCAATGATACATCAGCAATAAGTAGGTGTACTAGAAGGAGAAACATACCTTTAAGGGGAATAGGGCCATACATATTGTTACGCCGAAGAGAAAGAGTTGTAAGTGATGTAGCAGCATTAAGAAAGGGAAAGATGCTGTTGTTGAATTCATTTGAAGAGAAATTCAGAATCTGCAGGTTTCTTAATCTCCTTAGGCTTTTATAACCTGCAAGAAAATAAATTCTTGTTAACAAAGTATACGAAAACTCTAATAACTATGATAAGTTCCATTACAGTCTGAGTCTAATCTACATGTCAATATAGAATTATGAGAATTTAAAACTGTACAGACACTTCAGAATTCAGTAATTTTGTTCTTCATGGCATAGTTCTAAACGGTATCAACTTACACGAATCTATAATTCAAACCTTTTTTATTGCAGGGAAAAATGTTTCCAAATGGAGACCATAATAGGTAAGAAAGAGACATTGGGAAAAGCATGATGTTATACCTTCCACGTCATCAACCAATCCGTTTAATCTGGAGTTTGATAAGTCCAGACTTCGAACCTCTTCAAAAGGATGCAGCAAAGAAAGGTTTAGAAGAGAAATCTCTAAGTAGTACGATGTGTAAAGGGAAAGTCCCGTAAGACGCCTGCTTGTACGATTGCACTTAATATTCTCCCACTGACAGCAATCGCTCTTTGTGTCATTAGTCCAAGTAGGGAGAACAGAGTCATACTCGCATTCTTCGCACCTTGACATGACGAATTTCTTGAGCTCCAACAAAGCTTTCCTTTCTTTCTCAATACAGCTGCTGAAACCATGTAGATGTCCCAACAGTAACATCACCAAGATCAGTTTTTGACCAGAGAACACCTTTCCTTCCATTGGTTTGAGCCCAAAAGATAAATAGCAATCAGAGATTCAAAAACATTGCAAAAGTTTGATGTTGTCCAGATATATACAAGGACTACGACTACTGGTTGACATTGAATATTACCAAGTTGCATTAGAAAATATATATTATACGAAGTCAATATCTTCTGTGACAAAACATTCATATGATAATGACATATACTTGTGGCGTGCTTAGCATTATCAACTTCAACTAATCTTTAGTAGACAAATTGTATGCATTAGCCATTACGATTTCCTCATCCTCAAGAAGAAAAGCTCAGTCATAATTAACATGATTCAAGTACAAGCAGACAATTAATAATGAAATCATTTCAGAAGAAAGATCTAACCTTTTAAGTTCTCTGCCAAACAAATGATCAACACTCAAAACGGTAAGAACTGAAGTTGCTTAAACACCAAATACAAAACGCCATCGTTTCACTCCTTTTGATTAACGCGAAACCTCTTGATTACCATTGCCATGAGAGCCAATTCCCATCGAATCGGAGAAGATACACGAATAAGGAATCCGATCGAAACAAAAGATGACAATTCTGAATTTCAAACTCTTTTTGTTAATTCCGGTGATGAATTGAGCGGTGTTTCTCATGACTGTAGAGTAATACAGTTCTCCAATAGGGTTATTGGGCTTTTTGTTATTGGGCCACTAAGAACTGGCCCAATAAATAGAAGAAATGCTCTCTATAGATATAAATTGAATTTCACAGATCGACGACAACTTTTTGTTTTTATTCAATTGAAACCCAAAAAGCAAAAAGTTCTCACTTATATAACCAACTTTTGTTCCTCAACAATCAAATGAAATATAAAAGTTGTCTTTAAACGAAACGAATAACTAGTAGGATGGTGAATTGCTATTTTGAATCTAATTAAGCCAGAGTTCAATTCTCAACCCAACGCTGCAACGCATCTTCTCTTTAGCCATTGCAAAATTCACATACTTTGCAAACTTTAGAGATTAGTTTAAGATTTTGTATGACTTTCCAGTTTTTTTTTTCTTCTTTGTTAACATGAAAATGTTTTAGCATTAACAATTGATTTGAGTCAGAAAAGCAAGCAAAATATTTATCTTTTAAAAAGCAGAGTAACTTTAATCATGAGATCACCATAAGCATGGTGTGATCATCTTCAATCGCCTGTTCAGTTTGATTATAAACTAAGAGTCTAAGCTTGCTCAGATTTTGTGATTGGTATCATCTTATTTTAAGTACCTAAAAGATTAAGACAAACAGGAAACATTTTTTTTTTTTTTTTCTTGTTCTTTTTTAACTAAATCAGTCGTTTTAGCGGTATCATTTTACTTCGATTATGATATTTTTGATAAAATGAGTTCTTATAGAATGCAAAAAATATGTGCTCAACACCTATCCACTAGGTTTCGTGACTTAGTTTCTCTTCCACAATGTTCACATATTCTTTTGCTATGAAAATATGACATCTCAATACGGGACATAACATCCGAACATGTGGTATGTTCCAAGTCTCTCACTGCTGATACAGTGACCCAATTTTATTAATTTGATTATGAAATAAGAAAAACGTAACCCAATTTTACGCCATTTATAATCATGACGATCCGATGTTTTAAATGCTTCGTAAAATTGCCTACTTTTTAATGTTCTTTTTTTTTTTTTAAATAAATACTTTTTAATGTTAATAATGAAATTTGTTTGGAAAAAAATACCACATAACTTGATATTCTACTTGCATATTGTCTAGACTGGATAAAACTGATCATACCATGGTTAAACCTAGAGCTAATTTAAACTTGATGTTATACATTTGAAGTCACAACGCTAATTAGTAGAGCTTTGAACTTTTCTTGTTTGTCTTATATATGGAGGAATGTTTTTGCTTTTGTTTGCTACTCAACGAAATTTCTCATATGTTTTTATTGTCGAAACGAAAGAAGTTGTTGATGAGAAAAAACGCTACTTCACACTAATCGCTTAAGTAGGGGACTTCCGTCATCTTCACGTCTACTCTTCTAAAGCTACCACGTCATAAAACAAAAAACCAATGAATTACGTCCACGTGTGAAAGCTTGCAAAAGAGTCAAGCCCCACTATAATGACTTTTGTTGAAGATTCTCTTTTATTTCCCCAACCCTACTTGGCTCGTCGACGCAGCCGCCACGAGGTCGCCACGGGACTAGAGGTATCATCGTAATTTCTACATTTCAAGAGATTACGTGACGTCTTTGCCCCCGACATCCGCGTATTTCCGGTGCTTTATTACAAGACCTTTGGTTAAAAAGGTTAACGTGTCCGCGTCAACTTTTTCTTGCATTCTATTCATTTCTTTTCTTAAAACACTGTGATTTCTAAATTAAAATTATTTACCAAAAAATTCTACGTCCTCGACTACTAAAATCATGCTTTGAATAAATAAAATCATGCACCACAAAAATTACAATAATTTTGTATCTGCAATGGATAATTATAATTTTCACACACAAAACTATTGATAAATATAATATCCCAAGAATCTCCAATAATTAATCTCCAGTAAACTCTATTTTATAAGAATCAGATAAATTCTTAATACACTCCACCGAACTTTTACTAATTGTTTCTTTATTAAAACACCTTTTTTATGCTGAAAATATTTATTTATAAATTATTTGTAAAAGCCATCGATAAAAAGAAGAACACTCCTCCTCTGAACGTGCTTCTTCTTCTTCTTCTTCTTCTTCTTTCCCACTCCTACTCTTTCTCCCTCCTCTGCTCTCTCATCTACTTCCTCTGTATATTCTTCGCACAAAATTAAGTTTCTAAATCCAGTTTCTGACAATGGAAACAAACCATTTATACACTTTGTCTACACTTGTTGTTATGCTGCTAGTGTCAGTGACACCGACAGTGACATCAAAAGACGAGGTTGTTTCTTGTACAATGTGTTCTTCATGCGACAATCCATGTAGTCCTGTCCAATCATCTCCTCCGCCACCTTCTCCTCCACCACCGTCAACCCCCACAACCGCATGTCCTCCCCCTCCTTCTCCTCCAAGCTCCGGTGGCGGTAGCTCTTACTATTACCCTCCTCCTTCTCAGTCCGGTGGAGGCAGTAAATACCCTCCACCATACGGTGGCGGTGGTCAAGGTTATTACTATCCTCCGCCGTATTCAGGAAACTATCCTACGCCGCCTCCGCCGAATCCGATCGTCCCTTATTTCCCGTTTTACTATCATACTCCACCACCAGGTTCTGGCTCAGATCGGTTTATGAGTTCTTACTCTATTATTTTTGCTCTTTTTGCTGTCTTTCTCTGTTTAGTGTGACGGAAAATAGTCGGAAAATTCGCCGGGAAAATGACGAAGAAAAAGTCGAAATAATGTGGCAGATCCGTAGATCTATAAATCTTTAGATTTCTTTGATCATGGAAACTAAATGATGTTGGATCTTTTACTTTCTTCGATCTGTTTTAACTTTTTCTTTTGTTGTTGACAATTTGTATTTAATTGTTCTTGATTATTAACATATTAATTACTCGTTATTCAGATTTCAAAAATAAAGAATTGTTACTTTCTATGTACTCTTTTAGTGGTTTACACTCAATTAGTTCAATTTAACACTATTTTGTCGGTTGGGTTTAATTTGCGCTGAAACTACAATTTCTTATCTCATTATTCGTTAATCAACTAATTCTGCATGTCGTGTCACGACTAATGGAAATTGGTCAAACAATACAGTAAATAATTAGTTATGTAATCTATTAATCAGCTAAATTCACGGCTAGTAGTATATTTTACTCTTCTTAATCCATAGTATTAGTTTATAATTAACATGTGATTGTCGTTAAAGCAGAATATCTTTCTTTTCTTCAATTATTATGAATTCGCACCGTTGGAAAATTCAAAATACACATGCAAGACAATTTTATCGCCAGCTTTGCTCCAACACATATCTCTCTGTTTTCCCAACACGCTAAATTATGTATAGCTAAGAAAAAAAAATTCGCCTTTGTTTAGCTGATACGGTGGAAATTTATAAATACGTGAACTTTATTGTTGACCTTAAGATAAGCCGTAAATACCTAGAGAGTATTAAAATACGAATACCCAAAATATAGATAGTATATTATTGAGGTAGTGGCAATTAACCCAAAAAAGTTGTTGAGGGAGTGGGACAAAAGATCAATGGTCTGTCTCTACCACTCTCTACAATAATTGATTACATTTACTATATAGTATACAGTGTATTGTTGAATGTTGGTCTTTAGTTTAGGAGACGATAATGGTAAAATGTTGCTGACACTCTGTTTCGGTTAGAGGGTTAGTTTATTTGATCAAGCTGAAACATGGGACTACAACGGCCTGAGAATTTGAAGGCTATCAGCATTAAAAAGATTCGGGCCATTCATTATTGAATTTTTTGAAGGAAAAATTATTCAGGATCATAGTCAGTTTTCTAAGATATACTATACGACTAAGCATATCCGGCCCTCTATTGAAAACCCGGTCTTCGGACTTGGGTCACGTTTTGTTCCCTATAGATACCTTCTTTATTACCTTCAACTAAAAAATGAGATGGACATCAAATTATGATCCTTCTAGGATATATATAGTACGGAAAGGTTCTTAAAAACGATATGTATGGTGAATCAAAGAAAGATATCTTTGAGATCTCATACCCATCCATCTCTTTCTAAACAGTGCTGTCGTTGACCTAGTGCAAGATGTGCATTGCCAAAAAAAAATTGCATCTCTAGACCTTCTAAAATTAACATGAGCTTAGTGAGAAAAGTTGGCCGACTACATATGCTCATTGCACCGCTGTGATCAAATATAAGGTCACTAGATCAATCACTGTTATTCTCCATGCTGTACAACATAGCTACATGTCATATAGGGCCAAAGTCCAACTACATTCAGATCTGAAAAAGTGGCGCTTTCCAAGTTAAACGTGTTCAAAATACTATGAAACGTTATAGTTTTTTTTTTTTTTTCTTAATCTGATCGGATTCGATTCGGCCTTCTCATACTATGAAACATTTAGTTTTGTTTGATGCAAGACTACATGTTTTCAATCTTAACTTAACCATTTTGTTATTTATATATTGTTAAATTTTGGTTGGCTTTTAGGATAACTTCAAAGCGTATGAAAATATATATCATTAATGAAAATAGGAAGTATAGGTTGAATTTGTATTCAATTTCTTTACATTCAAATTTACGTTTAGACTAATGTGGATTTTTAAAAGTAAAAGATATATATCATTGTTGAATCTTAAAAACAGTTTTTGTTAATTAAAAAAAAAAAAAAACTGAAACAATACAGGCTTACCTTGTAGCTGTTATCGGCTGGATCATACTTTAAAATATAAGTCCAAGAAAATCGAGCATGATCAAACCAAATTCAAAAATATACAGGTTTTACGAGTTTGGGCCGGGACTGACCATAATATCTTAAATCTCTTAGAAATATATATGTTGGCATATTGTTGGAATGATCGTGTCATGCCGATGATGTGAAAACTAATAATTTTAATTTGCGTCCACGACTCTATTATTACATTCCCTACTTCATAATCGACCCACCAACGTGCGTGGCACGAGTTCTAAACTCAAAACCTCTCGACGTGCATCCTAGTATCATACAACGTTTTACCATAACCTCCTATGATTATAGACTCGCGTTACACTATTTGTTTCAAATAAACAAAACAAAAACCATTTGGGTTCTTTCTCCAAGTAAACTTAACTTTCTCTGGAGAAAGACACAATGGGCGTTCTCCTTCCGATATTCTTCGGAGTGTTACTCTTATTCACCGTTACTCCACCGTCTATGTCTCAGCTTCCTCCGACAATCATGGTTCCGGCACCGGCACCGGCCCCGATTTCTCCATCAGATCTTTGCAACGGAATATTTCTCTCTTATGATTTCATACTCGGTCGCAAGATCCCTCCGAACGACACAGCCGATCAGCCTTATCGGTTCGAGTCAGTTCTTACGGTTCTAAACAATGGCCGTGAAGAGTTAAAAGAATGGAGAGTGTTTGTTGGATTCCAACACAACGAAATCCTTATTTCCGCCACAGATGCGTTAATAGTCAACGGGACAGAGCTTCCTGCTTTGGTAGGAAATGGTACCATCTTCGGTGGCTATCCTGTCTCCGACCTCAAAACGGCTATTCAAACGGCCGGAGACTTGAAGCAAATGACGGCTGAGATTGAGCTTGTCGGGACTCAGTTCATGGTGGCTCCTCCGGCGGTTCCTTTGCCATCCAACATATCGCTTGTTAACGAGGGTTGGCTCTGTCCTGTGCCTACTCTTCAAAGTAATCATTCCAATCAATTTTTTACTTTTTTATTTTTATTTTTTAAAAACATTTTATATGGTAATTGCTAATGTTCAAAACTTGATTAGAGGTCAGACACTCTAATTGCTTTTATAGGTTTACGGATTTAACTGATTTAAAAACTCGTTTTTTTGAAGATCTTTACTAGTTAATCAAAAGTGTTAACTAGTGTAAACAAAAAGTGGACTTTCAAATAACAAAGTTTATAAATACTTTGTAGATATTTTTCCTAATTCTGATATTATATGAATACAATATTTTAGGAAACAAAATACACATACATGTAACTTTATTTTTTACGGAGATGCAGTAAAATTTGAAGTGAAAATATTAATGTTAGTCTTAACTAATTTTGTGTCCATTAGGCAAAAGAGAACTAACGACGTGCTGCATACGAGACGCGAGCATTATAGTCAACACAACAATCACCACCAAATTCCTCCCACGACAACCCGGAGACTTGACCATAATGTACGACGTGATCCGAGCCTACGACCAGAACTACCTAACTGAAGTAACCATGGAAAACCACAACCCGCTAGGCAGGCTTGACCATTGGGAGCTTAGTTTCGATTGGATGCGAGACGAGTTCATACAAAAAATGCAAGGCGCATATCCAACGGTCGTGGACGCCACAAAATGCATCTTTGGTCCTCAGTCCCTAATCTACACTGGTCTAGATTTCGCTGACGTTCTCACATGTGAAAGAAGACCAATCATCATAGACTTGCCTCCAACCAAAAAAGATGACTCTACTTTAGGAAATATTCCTTCTTGCTGCAGAAACGGTACCATCTTACCACGTATCATGGACCCTTCCAAATCAGTCTCCGTCTTCACGATGCAAGTTGCCAAAATGCCTCCTGATTTCAACCGATCCGCGCTTTTCCCACCGCAGAACTGGAGGATTAAAGGGACGCTAAACCCGGATTACTCGTGCGGGCCACCCGTTCGGGTAACCCCGACTTTTTATCCGGATCCGAGTGGTATGCCGACCAACAAATCATCTTTCGCCAGTTGGCAGATCGTATGCAACATCACGCAAGCCAAAACCGAGATACCAAAATGTTGTGTCTCCTTCTCTGCTTTCTTCAACGACTCTATCATCCCTTGTAACACTTGCGCTTGTGGTTGCGTTTCCGAAACGCGACGCACATGCAGTGCAGAAACTCCGTCTCTTCTCATCCCTCCAGACGCTCTTCTCTTACCTTTCGAAAACAGAACCGCTCTAACGCTTGCTTGGAACGCACTCAAACACAAAACCCTACCTAATCCAATGCCGTGTGGGGACAATTGCGGTGTATCGATTAACTGGCACATGGCGTCGGATTATAGAGGTGGTTGGACAGTGAGGATCACGATTTTCAACTGGGGAGAGATAGATTTTCCCAACTGGTTCCTTGCGGTTCAGATGAAGAAACCGGCGCTTCTAGGGTTCGAGAAAGCCTACTCGTTTAACGCGAGTCTCCTTAGCGTGGACGGAGGTGTAAACAACACCATCTTCATGGAAGGTCTTCCGGGTCTAGATTATCTTGTGGCGGAGGCTGATGAAAAAGATCCAAAGAAGAAGAATATTAGGATTCCTGGTAAACAACAATCCGTGATACAGTTCAGCAAGAAACTCACGCCGGGGATTAATGTGGCGGAACGTGACGGGTTTCCGGCGAAAGTGATATTTAACGGTGAGGAATGTTTGCTTCCTGATCTGCTTCCGATGGCTAGTGGTGGCAGACGAAATGGGGCTATCACGGTTTTGTCCTTTATAACGTTTTATGTTGCGGCGTTTATGGTTCTATTATAAGCTTTTTACTAGGGTTTTATTATACTCTGTTTTGTTGATTGATTAATTTGTTTTGTAAAATAAAATTGATCTTTACTCTGCAGTTGTTTGTAAAACCATGCAATATTCTAGATTTTTGTTTTGTCTTTTAATACCACAAAATTTTGAACACAAAAATGTAGAGAATAAACTTTCAAGTTTTTCTATGCACTTACTTGGCAGACGAAAAGCAGAAAACCATATGTTTGTGTGGCTTGAAAAGACTGATTTTATCAATTGGAGGCAACCGACGAAATATAAACAACGACAAGTGCATGAGGTGATACGTGATTTGATCTAATTCTCTTTATCAGAGGAAGATAATCAGCTCGCGCCATGCTCAATGCTGTGTAGCAAACCATGCCATGAACACTAGGGAACTCTCTAACAAAAAAAAAATCGTTACCATCGAGTCGAGTAAAACCGTATTACTGATTAATAGTTGTTACCGTTCGAATATTGCGTTTGTTATGCAATAATCCAAACCTTTTTTTTCAACTGGTAACGAGGTCGAAGCTTGCAGTCAAGAAGGACCTAATTAAGTATTAGAGCATTCATAGAAGCCAAACATTATCTCACGAGAAGTTCACAAATCCATGTAATTAACTTTTTCTAACAAGTTTAGATTCATGCTGTTATGATATGAGCATCAATGTAGTAACTTGGGGAGTTGATGCCACTTTGAACAACTGTCCTTATTCCCACTTATTGTATGATATCAATCTATTATTTACCAAGGTTATAGTGTTCTTCCAGTAATCTTCCCTCTTTTACTTTCCTTGCATCTATATAAAGCTCATTAATGATCTATTTCCTTAAAAGTACATATATAATCTAGGTCTAGCTATCATAATAAAGCTATAACAGTTTGAATCCTTCTAGTTTTGGATTTTCCTACACTGAGTTGCAGGTATTTTTTTCATAAACAGGAAATAATTTAAAATATAGTCAACACATTACTCATTTGGTCATTGGTAACGCGCGATCGTTTACTGGTAAAACATTTCTAATTTCTGTAGTAATTTAGGGACGATAGTGTTCTAGCTAGGTAAACAAGAGAATCTTGTATATACATACTATAAAAGCATTGGTAGCAACGTGTCGACTATATACAATTTTAAAATATTTATCTCTTGCTACCTTCTCTCAACTATATAGGGATTCAGATACTTATAACGGGATTAAGATAGAATTGGATCAAAAAGAAAAGAAAATTTTCCTTTTGACCGGGAATTTTTATATTTAAATTTTATCGTTAATAATTATCTTCGTTACATGTTTACTTTTTCTATACTTTATAGGGCTGGGCGGTTTTTCGGTTTGGTTTCGGTTCGGTTTTTTCGGTTTTACGGTTTTTCGGTTTTAAAAAAAGTAAAACCATATAAAAACCATATGAAATTCGGTTTGGTTACGGTTCGGTTTTAACGGTAATACCGTTTTTTGGTTTTAGAAAAATTAAAACCATTTAAAAGCCATATGTATTTTGGTTCGGATCGGTTCCGGTTTTGACCAAAACAATTAAAATCATTTAAAACCAATTTTTCATGTTTTTACCAAAACAATTATAACTTTGATGCATAAATAAAATTAAAATCTAGTTTGTAAACCCAAATTCTAAATGACAGCATGTGATTTATATAGAATTTTAGTTTAGGTTAGGGTTAGGGTTTTGTTTTTGATAGTTTAATAGATATGATATTATCAAATGAACATTATATTTATATATACACAATTAATTTTAATTTTAATCAAAAACCAAAAAAAACATTCGGTTTTGCGGTTTTTAACCAAACCAAACCTAAACCGAAACTTAAATAAGAATTACAACCAAATGGATTTTTATTCAAAACCATAACCAAATCAAACCATTTGTTTCGGTTTTTCGGTTTTCGTTTTTTTTGCCCACCCCTGAGTTTATTAACCTTTTTAGATTGTAGTACAATTATTAATATTTACTTATTCAATATTGTTTTTACGCAGTCAGATTTGTTAGCGTGATCTACAATATAAAGATTAAAAATCAAGAGAATAATCTTTAAAAATCTTCATTAATTTGAATTCTTCGAGCATATATATATATGTTCTTCTTTCATAGACCTATATATAAACCCTCAAGGCCTCAATAGTCTCTCCGATCTTTACACCTTTTTCACTTAGTTCCACCTCATTTTTATTTTCCTTTCTTTTTTATGAAAGATCATAGGTCGGACTAGAACTCATCTGCGGAATTTACAATCTCCATGTAAATTTCGCAATGAAAGAAAAGGATGCGTCCAATATAAATCGCTATGTGACGTTGATGATCGAACAAAATGATTATGATAATCAAACAATGAACTATCGTTAATTATTTAGCTTATATTGGCTTTTACACTAAGAAACGTTTATTGGGGTTTTTTAGTTCCAACTCTAAGAATGTTTTAAGGTGTTTTTTTTCTTTCTCAAGTTTGTTTAGTTCCTCCATTTTTTTAGATATTTCCTTTCTTATCTATGAATAGATGAGTTAAAGTTGGTTGGTCCAACTGGATCAAAGACAATCTAATAAAATGATCTATGGCGGGTCAGTCCCAACATGCAGGGCTCGTGGTTGACATGAAAAATTGTATTTGGTCTGCGAGTGTCCATCGTTTTGGGCCTTCCCATGGGATTTTTTAATATATATATAAATAACAATTTCAATGTCATTTTGTTTTTGTTTTTAACCTTTTTAGTTTCATTCATAAGAAATTCACACATACAAATTGTATTTTTATTTTTTTTAACTTGTGGATATACGAGGTCCTCTTTTTGATGGATTAAAATTTTATAATAACATCCGCCGTGTGGTGGTATTGATTAGGTTCTGCCCGGGGTGTTCCCATTTGAACACTTCTATCAACCGATTCACTTTTTTCAATCGAATTTAATAATTAGTTTTATGTGGGTTTTTTGTTGCGACGTCCAAATTAATCGCCGAGATGAGCAAGCATTCCGATAAGAAAATTCGACAATCTCATCTCGGATAAAGCAATGGACTGAAATTCAGTGTAATGACCGATTAGCTTACATGAAATATTTGATCGATATATTGAATCCGGAAACGTATTCTTTGTTTTGATTTAGTTTTAGATCACGTTTGACATTGCTCTTATAAGAGAAATGTGAATATTTTTGTATGGCATACTCCTTCTGTTGCATTATATTAGATGTTTTAGGAATTTTATTTTGTTTTATATTATAAGATTGTTTGATAGTTTAAATGCATTGACAACTTATGTCTATTTATATTCTGCAGACTATGTTGTGATTGGTTGATTTTTTCTTAAACTAAAAATAATGATGTTTTAAAAAGAAAAATAAATGATCTAAATATGTGGGTATTTACCTTTTTTTTTTTTTATTGTCAATGTGGGCATTTACCTTCAACCTCTTATTTGAAACTGAGGGAATACTAGTTTTGGTTTTACTTAACATTGCATGAAATAGATGATTGATTTATTCGAAGATTTATTTTATTACTAGCTGTAGTTTAATTAAGTACGGGACAAGACGTCTTTTCTGGTTTGGTTCTATTTTTAGTAAAAGTGTATCCGTTATTGATTGTTCACATTACTCCAAAGATCCTACCTGAAGAGTGAGGAAGTGCATCAGTCACAAAAATTTTGGTAGGTTGGATTTCTTTAGTCGTTTTGATCATGTCTTGGTTGTACAGTTTTTAAATATGTAAGTAAACAATTTTCATAAATATTATTTGACATTTTAATTTCTTAACCAATTTTTTTTTTTGAACGTTTGGTCAATAATCTCTTTAGATTCGAAACTAGTTTGGGTGGTTTCATCATATCATCAGTTTCCAAGCGTATTTGATTAAAACATAAATGTTTTGCATATTATTATCACTTTTTCATTATGGATGTTTTCTCTTCATATATTTTGTGCTAGTAATGGGCGTACAACTTAAACGTTATGGACAACGACGACCACATTATTTGCTGTTGGAGGAGGAAATACGGCTCATTTATTGAATAGTTGTAATCACTTGCAAAATATTCTATTTTTTTATATATATATATCCTATTAGTTGATCCGGTTAGTTTTGGTAGGAACGCACTGAAGTGTTACAGAGTGGATTTCTCCTGATTCAGATAGAATTGGGCCACCACACTGCCTGATCCAAGTTTAGAATGTCTTCCGACTAATGTCAGAATATAATCAATAATCAGGCCGCCTGCATTTCTAACTACCAGGTAAACCAATTAAAGCAAAACCCAACTGATATACTTCCCAAACAAATGTAAAAAACAACTTTTTCTATTTTTGCAAATTCTTACTTTAAATGAAGAAAGAAAACAAACAATGTATTGATTTGACTCGCAACAATGCAATGATAATTCGAGCATGTAGAAAAGAGAGAGAAGAGTACTTAGAATATGAATTAAACCCTAAACGCTAGATATTAATAAAATTAAAAAAAAAAAAAAATTGTAGTACGTACATCATCTTCCGTCTTCATGCTTGGCTCCGATCTTGACCCATCTTGATCCCTTCTTGCAAATCCCAATGTTGGATTCATCATTAGAAAAAACAGTATTGTAGCTAAGTCCTCCACTTTCTTGCTGAAGAAGCACACACACACAAAATACAAAGATATGAATAACACATAATGTTTATTCAAGAAACATAAGACTTGTAAGAAACATAAGCCTCATCACCTGATCAAGAAAGGAACTACGTTGGTACTTATTAGAGGAAAACGGCGAATGAAATATGGGCGATGGCACAACTTCATGCCCATTCTTCTTTTCAAAAGAAGCATCATCCGGCTCGCTCAAATAATATGTTGATGCCATCATTAAATCTTCCTCAGTAAAGTTGTTATCACCAAGATTCTCTTCTGGCGTGAAGTCCGAGGTCTGTTGGTGGTGAAAAAATTGTTGATTCATCTCTAGGTTTGTATCGGGAACCACAATAGAGCCTCGATGATCAAAATGATGTCCGAGAGATGGTATGAGCTGTGTGTTGAGATTGTTAGGGTTCAAGGTGTGTTGCGGCACATAAGAAGGTTGAGGAATATTGTTGACATGATGTGTTGGGAAATGATCATTTCTTCCTCTGTAGAAATTTGATGGATCTTCTCCAACATACATTCTTCCATTTTGTGGGGTTATTAAAGATTTGTTCATCTCCTCTTTCTTAATCTTTTCATCATTCTCCTTCTTCAGCATGAGCCGGAATTTCTACACACCCAATTCAGGACAAAAGAAAATTAGTACGATATATATATATATTAAAACATAACCAAATAAGGATTATCTTTTGACATTTTTAAATGTATTTTACTCTAAATTTGTGTCAACCATATTTAATTTGGTGTAGTTTAATTAGTTGAGCTTTCTGATAATATAACTAGTATATTAACATCCATATACTCTGATTTATGTATATGATGTCTTATTGTCTTACTTATTTATCCCCAACAGTTCAATAAGAACTAAATCATGTTAAAATTTTACCAAAAAAAGAAAGAAAGAGCTAAATCATGCTAATATTTTACCAACAAAAGAAAAGAAAGAACTACTTTATTTCTAAATAAGAAAATAGTTGAATGGAATCTACCCATGAATTAAAGTTCCCAAAAAAGAAAGACTAGAAAGCAAATACAAAATTTTAACTACTAAGTATGTCTTAGTATGGTCTGTATCATGATTTAAAACAATAAGTAAGAGGTCATGAACTATATATGAATATCAATTAAAAAAACGGAAAACCTCTGTGACTGTTATCAGAAGAAATCTGAAAATCACACTAATACACATAACTTTAAAATAAAATAACTAACAAAAGATGATCTATAAGCATTTTATTGGGTGAACACCTCTCTATTATTTCTCCTAACATCTCTATTAGTAGAGTGATCAAAAATATGGGTAATGATGACTAAGATATTCAGCTGATAAAAACATACTGGTAACACCATGGTCTAATCTGTTACATTTTTAATATCATCTAATTAAAAACATGCAAAATCGGTTGACCACAAAAAAAAAAAGGAAATTGTAAAGAGAAATTGTGAAAATATCATTTTTGGAAAAGGCAAGGAAGCGCAATGCACCATGAGAGGTCACGGTAAATCGAGAGATCATCCTCGAAGAGTTCGAAGGACGACGGATTAGTCACAGTCGAAGGATATAGTGACATTGACAAACGGATCAATGATATGAATCTCGCCGGAGCAAGCTTCATTACCCACAGTAACACGATACCAAGGATTCGGGAGACTATGGTGCGATAGTCAGGTGAGGGTGGCTTTAGAAACCAACTCGAATGAGGATCTCTCCGGTCAATAGCGGCAAAGACTATGAAGCATATGGTCTGGAAGATGGAGATGATAAAGAGGGTACAGTGTTTGAAGACGAAAAGTGAGCTGCTTAGTGGCAAATGAGCAACGAAAAAGAATAATCCAATACCACAAATGCCACAACAATAAGAACGATTCAAGGAACTTAGCACAACAATCTTCAATTCTTTATAAGGATACCATAAAGCCTTAAAGGTAGCTAAAACCAAGGTTCGCATAAGGTAAATGAAAACCCAAACCGTCAATGTTGATGTCTCTTTCACATGGAGTCCATGACCATAGAACAGAGGAGATCGACACAAAGAAAGTAATGGGCTAAGCATAAGAATAATGAGTTCAGACCTAAGATTAAAAGCCTTAGAATGATTAAACCAGCAGGTGGGCTTGGACCTTATTATAGGTAATGGGCCAACAGAAGAGTCTAGGTCCACTGGGGAAAACCCTAGGTTCACTTCAGGATGCCAAAATGGGGCAGACTCTGACCGTGGTTGTGTTGAGGTTCCAGGGGTTCGTAGCCTTTCCTACAAAGGGAAGCAGATCTGAAGGGAGTGTCCAAGGAGATGCAGGGAAAGAGTGGGAGAAGGGAAGAGCACAATGTCTCATCCTTCCTTCTTCGATTGGATCTGAAGAGCAACCTGAAACCGATGCAAGGTGAGGTAAAAAGTTTGGAAGGGTTCGTGGTGTGTTTTTTGTTTTTTAATCTATCCTTTTAGTTAAAAACTATTTTTTTTTTAGTTTTATAGAAAAAAATTTGTAACTCAATCCATTAAATTATAGTTTTTTTTTACTTTATACTCAAATAAAGTTATTTGCTACTATCTCATAGTTAAAACATATAAACAATAATGTTAATTATGTGGTTAACTAATATTTTAATATTAAAATGACATATATTACCTACTCCCTATGTATAACTTTAAGTGATGTTTAAGAAAATTTATTTTGTTTCATTTTAAGTGATGCTCTCATGTTTCTATGCAATAATTCAATATCTAAATGTTGTTTTTTTCGACCAATTATATTTTAGAGTATGTTTTCAAATTGGTTGAATTCATTTTATTTAGTTTTGTTTCTATGTAAAAGAGGTATATTAAATGAAAGATTTATGTTTTCATAATTTATGTGTAGAAACCTTAAACATCACTTATAATGATGAGGGATCAGAGTATAACATAACTAAGGTAAAATTACAAATATATGGGTTGAATTTGTAATTTTCATAAGTAAATTATAAAGGGTCATTCTGAAAATCAATAACTAAATAGATTTGAAATCTTACTCCATTTTGAAGTATAAAAAAAATGGAGATGCTATTCAAGAATAAAAGCAAAAATGTTGTTGAAAATGAACAATTATGTTGTATATAAGAAACGTTACCTGAAGATGACTGGCTACGTTTTCTCGACTGATGTAATCAACCTTCATAACATCTAATATTTTTTTGGGAACAGCTCCTGCATGAAAATATAATTATTCACACATTTATTATATAAATATAGAGAGGTATAGTATATATAATAAATTGGGAATGGTAATTATAAACAATAATATTAGTGTTTGTGACTCACTTTCGAGTCCAAGAAAATCCACGGCGTTGAGAAAGTTTTGGTGAAGCTCCTCGTCCCAAACGACTCGTCTTTTCTTGGCACTAGAAGCACAAGCACGATCATTATGATCATGACGATCCTCCTCGTTGACTTCTGCTTCAAGGCAACTACTTCTTTTACTCTTGTTAGGGTTTCTTATGGTGGAATCTCCGACAGAGGATGATTTCTCACCTGCTGCTTTCTCTGCCTCTCCGGTCACCACACTCCTCCTTTCTCTCATCTTCTTTACCAAATGTTTGAATACTATCCGTAGATCTTCGGGTCTTATCGGTTTTATAAGATAGTCGGCAGCACCGTTAATCATCCATTTCTTCACCGACTTCACTGAATCGTCTTCAGATATTACTGCGGTATAAAAAAAGGTGTGTTTTCTTGTTGCATATCGAATTTACACTTAGTTCAATGAAATGACATTTTTATTAAAATTATGATACGCTTATAAAATAGTAAGAGAGAGTAGAGAGAAAGACATCCTGCGTGATGATTGATGAGTAAAGAGGATTAGAGCTTTATGTGCTCTGTTCTTGGGTGATTAGATATCTTACTGATGATTGGAAGATCCATTTCCGATCCGATTTCCGAGAGAAACCGGAATATATCACCTTCTGCATTATTTACTTGTATCATAGCGAGGTCGAACCTATTCCTATGGTTGCGGAGTGTATGCATAGCTTTGTTCACTTCGTTGCATATAGTCACTGCAAAAATACACATCGCCATTAATATGGAGAGATCTAGTCCAAAGCATGTCATGGCCTCAAATATAGGTCAAAATTTGGGAGAAATGTTTTAGGTTTTTTTTTTGTCAACGACTATATGAAAAGGGGAACAAAACTTTTTCATACATTTGAAAATGTTAGACCAGCTTTGAATATAGACTTAAATAAACACTAGATCAACTTCGAAAATGGTTAAATAGCTACCTTGGTATTGAAACTTTTGGAGATGTCTCTCCAATATCAGAAGATACGATGGATCTTCATCGAAGACTAACACTCGCAAACCTTCAGGAAAGTTGCTTGAAAACATATCATAGAAGTTTGTTAGATTTCTAAATGGACCATCATCACCGTCGGTCAAGACTCCACGGTGATCCAATATCTCAGCCATATTTAATGGCTGCATATAAACACTCTGCGTGTTTTTGTGAAGGTGTCCGGCCTTTTAAACGAAGGAAATCTGAAGAAATCTGTTTTTTTTTTTTTTTTTTTTTTTTTTAAAGATTGTGATCAAATTTTGATATTATCTTATACAAATATTAATGTCATTTTTAAGAGTAAAATTAGGAGGTGGACCCCAAAATCATCATCTTGTTAACAGATTTAGAATTTTGAAAAATTAAAATCGTAACAATTAAAAACTATAATGTGTTAAAACAATTAAAATCCTCTCCTAAGATAACACGCCACCATCTATTCGTTTTAATAAAACCGTTATCACGATCTTCATCTCTTTTTGCAAAGCTTCTTCATGATCATAATTTGAGTTTTTCAAAATTAAAATGGATCCTCTAAGCTTTTATTTATTTATTTAATTTATATAGTTAGATCCAAAGCTAAACAAAGGTAAAAAAAAAAAAAGGAATAAGATTCTTACAATTTAGAAAAACTATAAACATTGTGAGGTAAAAACTCAACTAATTAATGTATGTCTAACTATCAAATATAACAAACTAAACATTTTGCTATAAAAACTCAACCAGTCAGTTTAAAACACTCATAAACATAAAATTGCTATATAGAGAAATGACTCTTGTGTCAAAATTAAATTACTATCCAAATTTTCCTTATTGATTTCAAAAATTCAAAATTTGTAATTTTGTTTCATGTATTTTCTTTTTTGAATTTTTATTTAAAATATTTTAGTGGATTTATCATAAGGAGTTTCGAAGTTAACATTAGTGATATGAAAATATATAAAGAGAAAAATCAAACAGAAACAAAAGTTTAAGAGATCGGATGAAACTAAATTGGTCGAAATGAATAGATATTTAATCAATAACAAAAGGAAATAGCTATTGAAAATTGTGAAAACAAATGACAGAAAAATGGTTTTGAGAAATATGTCAACAAAAAAAAAGAGTTGGAATTAAGCATCAAACTACTTCTATAAAATTTTAATAGAGATATTCTTCACTAATTACTCCAACAACCTTTAATTTTTATAACAAATTGCAGTTTTTAAAAAATCATAAGTAAATGAATGAACGATGAAGTATCACATTTATGTTAATTTCAGTTCGAATTATGAATAAAAAACCAAAATACTTGTTAAGAAAAAAAAACCAGTTTGTTTTTGTTCTTAACAAAAAAAAGGAAATTGGGGATCTTTTTGTGCGTGACCATAAGTATTTTTACTTTACAAAATTTGCATGCATAAATTTTAGTATTAAAATAATATATTTACTTTATAAAAACTCATATGATATTGGCTCTAAAAAAAATAACAAGACTAAATTAAAAGTGAAGTTAACCATGATAACTGTAAGAAACATTGTTAGGATTAAAATCTTATAAGGTAATATCATACTTTAATTTATGAAAAAAAGAAAGTCTTAGAGAGCCTTACTTATTAATTTTTTAAATAAAATTCTCTTGAACAATATCTTCCTTTTCAAATATTAATGTAAAACTTTTTTTTTTTTTAATACCAATATTAATGTAAAACTTATGTAAACCAAAACCTTCTACATCGTCGTTAGCAACCGGTTTAACAATTTTTATGAGTTGCTTTCTTTTTTTAATTATCACTTTAGGTGACTCTCCTTTTCAGTTGCTTTTAAACCTTGTACTGTTCTCCCACTTCTCCTTGCTTATATATTGATCAAAAGCTCTTGAAATGTAGGAAAAATACGGTTCATATAAAACTTCCTTAATCAATCTTAGAAGAAAAATCGGAAAACTTTTTTGATCAGAAGTTTCGTTCGATATATGTCTTGAGCTCTAGGGTATAGTTTCAAAGATTCTAACATGAGATATGGTCGAAGTCAAAGTCAAAAGACCTTGGGACTCAACACGTCAAATCACGAAGCTTATAATAGTATGTCCGATCAAGAAAAGATACAATGCTCGATCAATTGATTTTAATATTTTATATTGTAAAAAATTATATAAAAAAAACACATTCCTCTCCATAAAAATTTTGTAGTAGATTAACCATTATCAAAAATAATAGTAGCATAATTAAAAAGCTTAAATATTTCCCCAACATCAAGAAAACCAAGGTTGCTAATATATTTTTTTTGTCAGAATTTTTAAAAAAATAGTGGTTCATGTCAATGTCATTTGCTATCCACTTTTCTACTAAAACCAAAACTTGGATACAAAAAATTAGATGGAAAAAGGAAGGAAAAAACAAAAAGCACACGAGCCAGAAAAAGTCACACGTGTGAAAGTGAAACATAATGAACGCAGTACAAAACACAACTACCACTAGTTTCGGTTTGGTCAAGACTGTAAATACTCAAACAAACTCCGAACCAGTAGTAGTAGTTCTGGTCACAGCTCTTTGTTTCCACTCTCTCTCTCTCTACCTCTCACATCGTTCTACTTCTAGGGTTTGGCTAATTTAGATTCAACATCTCCTTTAAAATTCTCTGTTCTTTTGTATTCCTAATCTTTAACAATTTAAGAAGAAATGGATTCGAATTCATGGATCAATTGTCCCCCTGTGTTTTCATCATCGCCTTCTTCACGCCGTTACCAATCTCGATCAGGTTTGTTTAAAAAAATGCTTGAGGTAGATTGATTATGTAAAGTTTCATCCTTTGTTCTGAATTGATGGTGATTAACACTTTTTGACGCAGATTTGTATTTGGGAGATGTTGAAGGAGAAGACGATTTGAAAGCTGAGTTTATGTGTCCTTTTTGTGCAGATGAGTTTGATATTGTTGGTCTTTGTTGTCATATTGATGTGAATCATCCTGTTGAAGCTAAGAATGGGGTAATGTTCATTGAGTTTTTTTTATTTCAAGAGTTTCATGATGATTCTTAGGTTTTATATTTAGGTTTAAATTTCCAAATCTCTAAGCTTTCCTGAAATAGAAAAAGTTGCTTTTCAGTTTTAACCCATTGTTTAGCTTAATCAAGTGAGCATTGTAATTACCATTTGTAGAAGATTATATAATCAGTAATTTAGGGTCTCTTATGTGTCATCTTTGATATGAGAACAGAGTGCTTAAATGATCATCCGCATTTTACATTTACATGTTATTCTTAGATTGATTATGTTTATACTTAGGTTTGATTTCCAAATCGTGAAACTTGCTTGTAATGGAAAAGGTTGCTTTTTTACGCAGTGTTTAGCTTAGTCAAGTGAGCATTGTAATCTCGCAGTGCTTCTGGATTAGAAAGTTATTTAGGTTCTCTTATGTGCTATCTTTGATGTGAGAACAGTATGTTTTTGCTTTGTTACTAGGTTTGTCCTGTCTGCACAAAGAAGGTGGGATTGGACATTGTTGGCCATATAACAACGCAACACGGGAACGTATTTAAGATATCCTTTTGAAACTTTGATATTCTCTTTTAACGGTTTTAGTAGAGTTTGAAGAGTCATTTTGTGTATTCCTTGACGTGAGAGATTTTACGTGCAGCGAAGAAGAAGGTTGCGTAAAGGTGGATATAGCTCTACCTATCTTACTCTTAAAAAAGAGCTTCGAGAAGCTAACTTACAGTCTCTTGGAGGGTCTTCCACTTTCATTCCCTCTTCCAATATAGATTCTGATCCTCTACTCTCATCCTTTATGTTTAAACCCCCTTCGGCTATACCTATCACTGAAGGAGACTCGGTAGCACAAGTCTCACCTAAGGACACCTCTAAAAGGTATAATTCCATACTGTATTCTCAAAAAAATGTGTCGCTTCCGTTTGTTTTCTCACAGTGCCTGTTTTTATCATTCCTTTACAGCAAAATACAACAAGAATCATTCTCAAACGAAGATCAAGAGAAGGCAAAGAAGAGCAAGTTTGTGCGGGGCTTGCTTTGGTCAACCATGCTTGAAGACAAGTTCTAATTTATCTAGATATCTTATATTGTAATCAATGTATCAAGAAATCATACATTAGTCTCAATGTATGTAGCAGAGGCTTGTAGCAAGCATAATGGCATGCTGAGTATGTTGTAATCGGATGTTCGTGGGGTATCTTTTATGTGCATAATCAGAAGATATATAAGTACTATTTCACTCTACTCAGGACTCGTAAAATTAGCCAACGCTTAAAACTTTTCAGTATAAAACTTATAAGCCAACCCTGTGTTTCATCAGTTCAGCAATCAAATTGTATCACAAAAAGTGTTGCATCTCAACATTACAAAAACACTCCTCGCAAATTTCACTATATGGGCTCCTCAAATCCTTATTCAGGGAAAATCAAAAGACTAAGTTTCAGAAGAAGAAAGAGGAAGATTAGGCTACAATTCACAAAGCATCTTCTGGAAACGAAACAGCAGAGACTCTTAAATCGCCTGAAAAACACGCAAGAGTCTAACCACTATTTGGTGGTTCTTCAGTGTAAGAGAGACTTTATATGTGAAGTAAGAGCAGCAGATAATGGGTCTTTTGATCAGACCAGAGCCAAATCCATGGTCAAGAATGTATCTTTCATTTTCACCTCATTTGTGGACTGTTAGAGGTGAAGAATCTGTAGTCTGGATGATCAACTTGCAGACGCTTGAGCCATTTATCTGCAGCTTGTAGCAAAGAAGTCATCTTTTGGGACTCTTGAATTCTATTTTGGTTCCACACAGATACTTTCAGCTTATAAGATGCGAGTCCAAAAGTAGGCAACGGTAGCTTTGTGGATGGTTGTGAATCACTACAACCCATAGCACCTGCTCCAATACATACACAACACTGAGAAAGAGATCACAAGTACGAGGACATAAGAGGATATTGTGTTCCATTACGTCATCGGGTGCTTACTTTGAGGAGGTGCTGTTGAGAGAGAGTGAAAAGTTAGAAAGCAGGCATCAAGATTTTGTAGTGTTGGACCAACCGGTATTCTGTATATTGGATACCTACACACCAACAAATTCACAACTCAATATTTTCAAATCCATTTCCACATATATTCCAAAATGTAACGATCCCAAGAGTCAAGACTCAGGAAGGTTCACATGAAACATACCATGACACAGAGACCCAACTTGAAGGAAGAAGATCACAGCTCCGGTATGTCATTAGCTCAGGAACTCTTGACGCGAGATCCGAGATCTGGTGTGTATGAAAACTTTATTAGAAAATATTGAAAGTTAATAATGATCTAACTGTCTTTGCTTAAGAGGATATTTACTTTGTTAGCCAGAGGTTCCCTGCCAAATGGAGGTTCATACTCCAAGTACTCGAATAGTAATCGTCCCTGCGGATTGCTGATCTCAGCTTCTCCACTAGACAACGAGCCAGTAATAGATTGATCTTTCAGACTAATTCTATTCAGTTCACCGACACTCAAGTCCACCGGCAAAGTCCTACTGTTGCTGCTTCCTTCACTACTTCCTTCATTATCTCCAACTGGATTTCTATTCAACAAGACCATAATCAAAACCGTCAAATGTAAAAAATCCTGGAGTTCTTCCGCGCAATAAATCATATACATATCAAACAACTAACCTAGGCTTCTTCAACGGATCAACATACAACTGAATACCGGATAAGTAAGGCACATAATACTGCACAGTGGAGTCATTCCCATGCATTTCTAGAGGATGCATCTCTAAAGGAACACCAGCACCGTATGCACTCCATTCAGCAAATGACTCCCAAAGATCCTCCAAAACAAAATACGTATGGCAATCCGATTCACGGGTTTTAAGTTCCCACCTGCTCCTCTACACAAAACAAATTGCAGCAAAAAGCAATGCTCATAAGCCATAATACAAAATCAACTGAGTTCTACACTAAATCACATGACAAAACTCAAAGTCTTCTCCAATTCAACTCTATAATATCAAACAGAGATTACAAACACAACGAACACTATAGTATCAAGTTCAAGTAGCCACAACAGACACAGAATAAGTATCAAGACCCAATAGATTTGAAAACAGTGCTTACCATGGGAAATAAACGAGCAGGAACAACAGGAGTAGTATGCTCCAAGAACCGATCCAAGTTAGACCCATCACTAAGAACCCGACCCGACCCGGAAGAAGAATCAGAAGAACCGGCACATACTTCCGAACCCGAAACAACAACCCGACTCTTACTCTCCGACACACCAAGACCTTTCCTAGTAGTCCTCGGAGCAACAGTAGCAGCCTTTCTCCTTTCCTTATCCATCAAAACCTCATCTTCATCATCACGACGTTGCTTCTCCCTAATCTGTTGCTGCAATTGGGCCTCTTGCTGCATCCTACGCATCGGAGGTGGATTATAAAACCGATTCTCACCACGGATCGCTGTACGTGCGATTGAAACTCCTCCAGAACCCGACATTGTTTGCTAATTTCTCAAAATCGATCGCAAAAATCCAAAACCCAGATGAAGCAGAAATCGGATAAAAAAAAGTGAAATTTCTTTCTCCCCAGAAAAAATAAAGAAGAGAAGAGACTAAAGATTGCTTCTTTTAGGGTTTCGCTTGATGATACGAAGTACAGAGTTGGAGAAACTGAGGAAGTGAGTTTCTAGGGTTTTAGAGAGATTGGGGAAGATGAAGGAAATGGGTGAATTTTTGATTATATTATTATCTAATCAGGAAGGTGATGAAAAATATTTTATATAAAAATAATTCTAGTGGCATACACTAAATTAGTTAATTTAATAATAATAAGTTGAACATAGTGAGAAAAAGTAAATATTTACGGGTGTGGCGAAAAGAAGAAGATGGTTGGAAAATGAAGAGATGTGTCTCTGTGTGGTTTGGTAAGCGAATGGTTTCGTGACGTCTCTTTTTACGAAGCAGCTCTTTGTTATTGGGCTGGGCTTTTTAACGAGGCCCAAATATTTAAAAAAATTAATATCTGGTTACTGGGCTAATACAAAATTTCTTTGGTTACACATGAATGAAGAAATGAACCTGTACAAGATATATTAATCTCACAAGCTGCAAATAACAGGGACAACAACACCAACAAGGAACAGGTAATAATTCTACACACTGTGGTTTATTTTTGGGGAAAAGAAAAGAATCAGAACCATTTGCTCTCTCTTAAACAAATATGAATCATCATTCCTAATGAAGTTTGGTTTCATAAGGCCTCAGCTCTACCATAGTAACTATCAAAACTCTTCAGCTCAAGGCACGGTTCAGGGACTACGAATTCCGAAGACCCGTCAACATATGAGCATTGCCAAGAATCAGCAGGGGAAGCCGAGTTTTTAATCGACAGAGAGATATTCGATAACAAAATCGAAGTGAAAGGAGACTCTTTCGTTCCAAAGAAATATCCAGCAGTGCTTATGTTTTCTCCAACAATGTCATGTAACCTGATGTGACTCACAAGCGGGTAAGCATTTTCATCGAAACCAGAATCCGGATGAGTACCGAAGCTACCGTTGGCTAGAAATGCAGTACCAACATTAACCATATGGATGTTGGAAATATCAATCTCCTTAATATAACCACCTCTTCCATTTGTTGTTCTAAAGGCAATCCCGGATAACGAGTTGTGTATGTGAGCATCACTGACCTCAACATCAGATATACCACCAGACATTTCACTACCAAAGGAAATGGAGGAACCAGAAGCTGCTCTAAGGTAAACATTTCTTATCTGGACATTAGCAGTAGGTCTTGCATACGATAAACCGTATTCATCACAACCACTTTTAAGAGAAATGGCATCATACCCCATGTTGATACTAGATTCTTGGATACACACATTTTCAGAAGAATCTGAAAAAAATAACAGTTTGAGATTTTAGTGCTGCAACAAATTGTTTCAAATTACACATATATCTGGATAATAACAACTAACCTGGGACAATACCGATGGTATAAGGAGATTCTGGACAAGTATTAGCCGTTACTCTATGAATGTATAAATTGCTGCAAAACGAGTCAAGAGGTTACCAAATGATTTCAAAACCAAAGGAGGTATAATAATAAGAGGGAATTTTCAAACTATTTTTACCGACAATAAACTGAATGGATAGTATAAGCCGGAGCGTTCAAGAATGTAAGATTTGATACAATGACATTTTCGGCAGAGACAAACTCGACAAGGTGAGGGCGACTGTACTCTAAAGAATGAGAATTAAACCGATCCCACCAAACAAGGCCTTGCCCATCTATGGTACCGTTATCACCTAAGCCAATGAATATGGTATACAACAGTGAGTTTTTATTTAGCATTAGCAAACAAAATGAAATGAATGGAACAAAATATGTATATAACCTGTTACTACTACATCATGTAGCATGTCACCGTTTATCAAACTCATGTATCTCTTCCCTGGTAGATCAATACCCCGCCCATATGACGGTAAGGCATCCGTGACTTGCCAATGCGATGGATCCTTCACACGGTTGAGGTAAGAACAACAAATAAAAGACAAAATGAGAAACAAATACACAAATGTTCTGACTGATAACAATGCAGAACCATGGAACATTGGTAGATATATATATTGATTTAACTGAAAACCAGCGCAATGAGATATATCCTTTTATAATCCCCAATCTTGCTAGCAATTGGAGCCAGAGGTCATCCTAAGCCACAATGCCTAACTACTGAACCAAATTTGGGTTTCTACACATCAATTCAAAAACAGGATTCTCTGAAGCTAATCAGAAGTCTATGAAACAGTTAAGCTGCAAACTCTGATCTTTACTCTTTAGAATGATCAAGACTTTAGACAAAGAGAGAGAGAGAGAGACACACACACAGACCTGTGAGGCAAGTATGACGGCGTCTTTCTCGAGAAAGAGAGTGAGATGACTGGTGAGGTTGAAACTTCCGGTGAGCCACCGTCCCGGAGGAACATAAAGCTGAGCACCACCTTTATCAGCGAAAGACTTTAGATAAAAGACAGCATTTTGAAACGCAAGTGTGTTCAACGTTTTCCCATCTCCCACAGCACCAAAATCAGTGATTTTGACACTGTGTGGTCTCTCGCTCGGTCTCCGACCACGATCGCATATGTTTCCGACGCCGTAACTTCTCCCATTAATCAGAATCACACTGCTCAATGTCAACAGCAAAACTAGTGCCACCTGAATAAAAACATACTAAGAGCTTCAAATTCAGATCGGGAATCAATAGATAACAAAAAGGAATCATTTTTCTAACGGATCCAGTGAAATGACGAAGACCCAGAAACCATTAACGAACTGGGTTTGTTTTTCAAGCTTCGTCAAAATCGAGAATCAAGCAATTTCGGACAAGAGAGTAAAAGAAAGACAAGAGACTTCAGAACTAAACTTATAAAAAGACACTTACACTTACTGGCATCTTTATTTGTAACCAAACAAAAAAAAAAACTGTCAGAGAACAAAAAAAAGCTGGAAAAAGTGAAGAACTTTTCGCGCCAAATGGAACCCGACAGTGAGAAGAAGAGCGAAGAAGAAGAAGAAGTGAAAAGAAAGAAGAATGACCACAGAGAACAACACAGAGAAGCCTTTTTTTCTATTGATTGAGAAAACAGTCTACAAATGAAATGATAGGAAAAAACGAATTATGTTTTTTTAACATATAGTATAAAATAATTCCATTAAAAAGGAAATAAAATTAACGCCAAATGACAGCCTTTTTTATATTCGTATTAACAATTTAAGAATTTATAATTAATTTTTCTTTCTTTTCACTTGTAAAGGTAAATGAAAGCATAACGTTATTAATATTTATCATTAATTTCCACTAATTAGCAATTAATAGCATTTTGGCTACAAACTTGTTTGAAGAACGAGCGTAACGTATATTATCGCCGACAGGACTACCGGAGAGAAAGAGAAAACGACGTTTTTTTTCTCTCTTCTTCATGAAGAAAAAAGTTGTGGAAAGGAAAATTGGTTGTCTGAAATCGATCTTTTTGTCTTTTACTTGAGAGTGCATGTGTTTGGTTTTAGTTTTTGTAAATTTATTTTGATAAGAACATTATTTTAGTGTTTGATTTTTTCTAATGTTTTGTTTTTATTATGTCTTTTTCATTGTTTTGTCGCCGTCAGTGTGATGTGACGGTGTTATGGTTGAATTGTATTCAGAAAAAGTTGGACATGTTGATTTGCTTTCATGTATACTTTGTTTGATAATTTCTGTATAAAACTTTAGATTAATCTACCGGCCAAATTAATTCTCGATTTTATATTGACGTGACATAGTCAGTTAAAAGATTGGATATAATTCTGTCAAATTAACATAAAAATAAAAAATTAATTTAGTTGAAAAATAAGTTAGATACTGATAACCACAATTATATACCCGATTTAAAATCTATAAAGACGGTTGTCTACATTTAGCTAAACAAAAAAAACACAACCAACACCAATACCATATTAACCTAATGAAAATTACATTCTAAAACCAGATTGTTGTTGTCTTTACTTGAGATTCTTGTGGAGTGGAACCTCTTTGCTTTGCAGAAAACTTTTCAATAGTTTGCTTCCAGACAGATTTCAAGTTCTCTCTTGCAGCCGTGACATGACGCAGTTTCTGTTTCAACTGGCTCACGATCATAGGTAAAACTCTTTGATGATCTTCTGTCACTATTTCAAACATATCTCCACCATATAACATTTCTACACATTTGTAGAACTTCTCTCCAAGATCTTTTGGTTTCATCTCTCCCTTAATAACTTCTTATGCACTCTCCACTACACTTGTTAGAGCTCCCATCAATATATCTACCTCGAACATCTGATCTTCGCATTTGTACATATCTTCCTCGATATCGGTTAGATTTTTATGTCCCTAGATATCATAACTCTACACAACACAAGTGTTGTTTAGTACTTTTGATGAGACCGGCCTTTGTTTTTTCTTATGGATTAGCTTATAGCAAATTTTCTCCTTTTCTTGAGAGGTCTCTCAGGTTGGTCCAGCAACATTCCTCTCTTCCTTTTTCCCTCCAAATTGATCTTATCCGACTCTGTTTTTTGCGGGCTATCATCTACTTTAACCCTAGTTACAGCCTCATCTTTTCTATCACCGTAGACAATTTTTACGAACCGTTGATAAAGATTCTTGTACTTGTCGATCAAACATTGAAGAGACTTACTAAGCCCATTACTCGAATTAACTATTGGGCCTCTAGAAATTTACAAATTCGGTTCCTATAGAAAACTACAATATTGTCCCTCATGGCATTGTATAAATTTACAAAACATGTCACGCTGATAGGCCTACTAAGCCCATTACTCGATTAACTATTGGGCCTAGGTTCATTATATTCGAAACCAATGAGGAAGATGATTTACCAAAAAACAATCTTCTACTGATAACAATCAACAAGAGAAAACTTCTTATTAATGATGATATTACGACACCAGAACCACAACAAACAAGAGATTGGTCACAAGACCACAATTCTCATTATGTGCTTGATGCAAAAAGGCTAAAACAGCCTTCGCTTTCTTCTCTAAGAAAAAAAAAAGACTTGTCTTCAACAAAAGGACTAAAGTGATTGTTTCTTAAACAAAGATTCAGAGGAGAAGCTTTGGTTTAGAGAACAACGTTGTCAACCAAGGCTTCTGTAATCTTCCTCTCCAGTTCTTTTTGCTCGATCCATAGTGAACTCTGTTCACGCAGTAGCTTCTCTCTCTCTTTGATCTTCTCTTCCCTCTTTTGGCCCATCATCTTCCACATCTCTAGCTTTTCTGCTCTTTCTTTTATCTACAGTTTATTAAACACATAAACCAGTCAGTGAATCAAGCTTGAATCAGTTTTACAACTTTAAGAAGAAAAGCACTATGACCATTACTGCTCTGAGGCTGTGACCAAGAAACATGAGGAACTCAAACTAGAAATAGAAACCTAGGAGTGGTACTACTCTTCTGAATTAATTTGCAGACATAAGTACGTGAAATCAATTAATGAATCAGTGAATACTGCTTTGGTCAGTGTGTGTGTGTGCGATGTCTCATCTACCTACAGCCCGAACAAAGGAAGCTTCTAACTAACAAGTTTCACTGCCCTCAAAAGAATTCCCATTAAAAGCATCAAGATCCAGCATCAAAATCCATCTTATTTTTGATTGTTAGGTACGATGCTAAAGCTGTAACCAGAACAACAACAGCTAATGTAAGGAGACAATGATAACTACAGGATTCATCAAAACCTCCACTTGATGCTAAGCAACGTTTATCAAAGCTCTTAGTCATACATCTCCATCAGCTCTAATCTAAAGTTCTCTTCCAATCACAAACATAATACTATACCTTGAAGTTCTCTTCTATATAATACTACTACACCCTGATGCATAACTAGGAAAAGGTTCCAAATTTTCAAGAGGAAAACAACAATTTGATTCTCCACATGCTAGATGAACCTTATCCAGACAAACCCATTCTCCTATTTACTCAAGAATCATCTCACACTAATCCAACTACTTGATCAAACATCCACCATGGTTTCTATACAATAAACAAAGAACGGAGAAGAGAGAAAGTGAACTCACCAGAGTTTGCCTGAACTCTTCGTCAGCAATCTTACGTTCCTCAGCTCTAACCTTAGCAGCCTCAGCCTTCAAGAGTCGCCTCTCTTCATTAGCAGCTCGTTCAGCCAACAATCTAGCCTCATCCTTACGCTGTTTCTCAACACGAAGCATCTCAATCTCATGAATGTACTCTTTACGATACACTCGAACTTTCTTAGCATAATCTCTCCTAAGCTGAGCAAGCTTTCTCTCTGCATCTTTCGGATCACTCGGAGCTTCCCAGCTACCAATATAGTATTCTGGCTCAAGAAAATTGTGAGTCTCCTGGTGGAATCTATGGTGAGTGGCATCAGCAGAGAAAGACCTGAGAGAGCCAATCATGGAAGCATTCTCACTCTGCCTCCTCACGAAACGGCTTAGCTTATTGCAAAAAGCCATTTCACTAAATCTTCTGATTCTACACAAGGAGACAAAACGTTAAACTCAAATACAGATTCAGATTCAAAAACAATTAGATCCCTAGAAGTTTCTGGCTAAATCCTGATTAATGGGAACAGCTAGGGTCTGTGAATCGGAGAAAAATGCGAAAGTAAAATTGGTCGAAGAAGCTTACCTGGGAGGAACGAATGAGTCGTCGGAGATTTGTTTGTTTGAGAGAGAACCCAGGTAGAAGAAGAAGAAGAAGCACAACGGCGGTGAAACAAACCGGCGTGAAGCTTTTTTAGGGCTGAGAGAGAAATGAAGGAATTTTTTTTGTTGTTGTTCGAACAGTGAATATTTTATTCTACTCGAACCAAACCAATAAAACTAAACATTCTAAATCAAATATGTAAACCGAATATAACCGAATAAATTGGCTTTAATCAGAATCATAAAATTGTTAGTTATTCAGTCGATTAATTACTACATTGGCTTTAATCAGAATATTTCCTTGTTCTTGATCCATTTTTGTTGAATGAGTTAGTATTTCACTGTCTCAAGGTTTAAAAGAAGTTAGTCAATGGATTAATTACTACTTTGGCCTTCAATACTAAAAGGTTTACATCATTGTTAACATATGATATTGACTCTAGGGTGGTCTTGGCTAACAGTAATTAGACAAGTTGCGATGGACTCATCCTGATTTAGCTCTAATTAGTAATTAGTATACAGAATAAAGACCTCTTTTTTTCTACTAGTACAGAGATTTTAGGGTATAATTAATGACCTAACCTAATGATAGAATTGAACATTAATTGGACCCACGAATGATGGGCCTAAAGTTAAGCCCAATAGAAATTATTATAGCGTAACCGCCACGCTCATCTATATATACACCATTCCTCTGCAGCCCCAGATCATTCTACTCTTTACATGTTCTTTACTCCGTCTCAAAATTTCCTTTTTTTGTTGGCTCTCTCCGAACGAGTTGGAGAAATCGTTAACCCTAATCGAAGATCTAGATTCCTCTACATACGTTTGATCTCTCTCTCAGTATGGATTACAAAGCGCCAAGGAGATACTACTCACACGGAGTTGTTGCGAGACAGCAAGATTTCGCAACAGATATAGTTACGAGAAGAAGACCTTATGTCCCTTACGACCGTCCAAATAAGTTTTCAAGGAGTCTGGTTTGGACGTCAAAAGAGTACAAATCACCCGAGGGCAATAATATGCCAAGGACCAATGATGTGTCACCGAAACCACCAGTTTTAGGTTTGGCGAGGAAGAATGCTGCTTGTGGGCCAATGAGATCTTCTAGTCTCAGAAAATGGGTATGTAAGTATTGGAAAGATGGAAAGTGCAAGAGGGGTGAGCAGTGCCAGTTCTTACACTCTTGGTCTTGTTTCCCTGGATTGGCCATGGTAGCTTCTCTTGAAGGGCACAATAAGGAACTAAAGGGGATCGCTCTCCCTGAGGGTTCAGATAAACTCTTTTCAGTCAGTATTGATGGTACATTGCGAGTTTGGGACTGCAATTCTGGTCAGTGTGTACATTCCATCAACCTTGACGCAGAAGCAGGGTCTCTAATCAGTGAAGGCCCTTGGGTTTTCCTTGGCTTGCCAAACGCTATAAAGGCTTTTAACGTTCAAACCAGTCAAGATTTGCATCTTCAAGCAGCAGGGGTGGTTGGTCAGGTGAATGCAATGACTATTGCAAACGGAATGCTTTTTGCTGGAACAAGTTCTGGTAGTATCTTAGTCTGGAAAGCTACTACAGACTCTGAGTCTGATCCATTCAAATACTTGACATCTCTTGAGGGACATAGTGGTGAAGTCACTTGTTTTGCTGTTGGAGGTCAAATGCTATACTCTGGTTCTGTCGATAAAACAATCAAGATGTGGGATCTCAACACCCTGCAATGTATAATGACCCTGAAGCAACATACCGGCACTGTCACTTCACTCTTATGTTGGGATAAATGTTTGATATCGTCTTCCTTGGATGGGACCATAAAAGTTTGGGCTTATTCTGAAAACGGAATCTTGAAAGTTGTTCAAACTCGCAGACAAGAACAGAGTAGTGTTCATGCTCTTTCTGGTATGCATGATGCAGAAGCCAAACCGATAATATTCTGCTCTTACCAAAACGGAACCGTTGGCATTTTCGACCTACCATCTTTTCAAGAAAGAGGAAGGATGTTCTCTACGCACACGATCGCCACACTCACAATTGGTCCTCAAGGATTGTTATTCAGTGGAGACGAGAGTGGTAACTTGCGTGTATGGACCTTAGCTGCTGGCAACAAAGTTTAGTCTTTTCGACTAAAGAATTCTGATTTAATTTTGTGGTTTATATGTTGAGTTAACTGTTAAGAGAGTTTTATTTTGTAATAGGTGTATCAGTCAATAAACAATCTTTGTATCAACCAAATGTAATTTTTCTCGTTAATTCGATTTCAGAGTTTTTACTTTAAGATAAACAAACTCTTTCACACATCATTTAATGAAAGTGGAGAAGCTTAAAAAACAAACAAAGAAACTGATCCATTTTTGGCGGGTCTTCTTCTACTCTTATTCATATGTGTTAACGAACTATAGCGTAAAATTCAGAGCAAGCGATCTCCGATTTGAACGTGGCTATCACCGGAGGCCCACCACTACGGGCGATACGCTCTAAGTGAGGATTAAAGTGCTCTGGTGGTGACGTTGAAGAAACTCGCCCATGGTTTTTGTTATCTCTGCAGCCAAGTGTCGTTCTTTCTTCGCCACTTCTCATCAAGCTACAGTGAATTTAAAAATGGCGTCTTTCTTTGATCTCGTATACATAAGCTGGATTGGTTTCTTAAACAAATTCCTCTCCTTTTGGGTCTTCTGGGTTTGCCTTGTAAGTGTTTGTGTTTTTGCCTCTGAGAAAAAATCATGCCGACTGGTAGGTTCGAGACTATGCGTGAATGGGTTTATGACGCTATCTCTGCTCAACGCAATGAGCTCCTCTCTCTTTTCTCCAGGTTTCTTCTTAACCCTCTCGCTCTCTCTCCCTGAGCCTTGCTTATAAATGCATGTGTGTTGTGATTGGTCTCAAGTCATGGGTAATGGTTTTGGTTGTTATCTTTATTAGATATGTAGCCCAGGGAAAGGGGATATTGCAGTCCCACCAGCTGATTGATGAGTTCCTTAAGACTGTGAAAGTTGATGGAACATTAGAAGATCTTAACAAAAGTCCATTCATGAAAGTTCTGCAGTCTGCAGAGGTGAACATATAGGATCCGAGTATCATTTTATGGCTACGTTGTGTTCATATATCTTGATTTGTTAATAAACTCAAGTTTTCGCATTCAGGAAGCCATAGTTTTGCCTCCATTTGTTGCTTTGGCTATACGTCCCAGACCTGGTGTTAGGGAATATGTCCGTGTGAATGTGTATGAGCTGAGCGTAGATCATTTAACTGTTTCTGAATATCTTCGGTTTAAGGAAGAGCTCGTTAATGGCCAGTAAGTAAATCCTGCGAGCAAAGTTTTTGTGTATATGTGTCTATACTTCTTTTCTGCTTGGCTTAAAGTCTCAACCTTTTTCATTAGTGCCAATGGAGATTATCTCCTTGAACTTGATTTTGAACCTTTCAATGCAACATTGCCTCGCCCAACTCGTTCATCATCCATTGGGAATGGGGTTCAGTTCCTCAATCGTCACCTCTCTTCAATTATGTTCCGTAACAAAGAAAGCATGGAGCCTTTGCTTGAGTTTCTCCGCACTCACAAACATGATGGCCGTGTTAGTTTTTTCTACACTTGAACGTAGCTTATGTCATAAACAATGCGTAATTAGTATATAACACTGACTCTGTACTCTCTCTGTATAATGTGCAGCCTATGATGCTGAATGATCGAATACAGAATATCCCCATACTTCAGGGAGCTTTGGCAAGAGCAGAGGAGTTCCTTTCTAAACTTCCTCTGGCAACACCATACTCTGAATTCGAATTTGAGTAAAGATCTTTTGCTATTCGCGTCATATCTGTTTTTTTCTGTATTTGTTAGTTAGCAGATTATGTTGCCTTTTTTCTTATATTGGCAATGTTCTTTGGTGAAGACTACAAGGGATGGGATTTGAAAGGGGATGGGGTGACACAGCACAGAAGGTTTCAGAAATGGTGCATCTTCTTCTGGACATACTCCAGGCACCTGATCCTTCTGTCTTGGAGACGTTTCTAGGAAGGATTCCTATGGTGTTCAATGTTGTGATTTTGTCTCCGCATGGTTACTTTGGCCAAGCCAATGTCTTGGGTCTGCCTGATACTGGTGGACAGGTATACAGTATTTAGTTGGAAACTTCCATATCTTAGAACTTGGTGATCCTCTGTTGATTCAACTTACAATCTACTGTTCTGACTTGCAGGTTGTCTACATTCTTGATCAAGTACGTGCATTGGAAAATGAGATGCTCCTTAGGATACAGAAGCAAGGACTGGAAGTTATTCCAAAGATTCTCATTGTATATTTGCTTGCTCACTATCATCTACTTCGTTCTTCATGTTTGAAAGTATTTGTTATTCGAGTTCCAATAAAATTTTATGCTTCTATGCTGGCTTATATAGGTAACAAGACTGCTACCCGAAGCAAAGGGAACAACGTGCAACCAGAGGTTAGAAAGAGTTAGTGGTACAGAACACGCACACATTCTGCGAATACCATTTAGGACTGAAAAGGGAATTCTTCGCAAGTGGATCTCAAGGTTTGATGTCTGGCCATACCTGGAGACTTTTGCAGAGGTTAGCATTAATTAGTAGCTAGAGTTCTATGTAACTTCTGCAGATTATTCTTGCTTCTTCACTTAGATGTGGTTAGCTTAAAGTTACGGTGAATTAAAGAATATACTTGTTCGTATCACATAGGACAATCTGCTTCAGCTGTGTATGCATGCCCTATGTATTGGCTAACACTTTACTTCTATCAATGTGACTAGGATGCATCAAATGAAATTTCTGCGGAGTTGCAGGGTGTACCAAATCTCATCATTGGCAACTACAGTGATGGAAATCTCGTTGCTTCTTTGTTAGCTAGTAAGCTAGGTGTGATACAGGTTGACGGGTTTTATGCTCTCTGTAATATTAAATTCTTTTTTGTTGTCTTTTGTTCTGATCTCTCCTTTACCATTTCGGATGCAGTGTAATATTGCTCATGCTTTAGAGAAAACCAAGTACCCCGAGTCTGACATTTACTGGAGAAACCATGAAGATAAGTATCACTTTTCAAGTCAGTTCACTGCAGATCTAATTGCCATGAATAATGCCGATTTCATCATCACCAGCACATACCAAGAGATTGCGGGAAGGTAAAAATTCATCCGCTATTCAAAGGCATGTTATTGCCTCTGGAATTGTGGTTTGATGCCAACAGAAACTATTTTGCTTTTGTCACAGCAAGAACAATGTTGGGCAATACGAGAGCCACACAGCTTTCACTATGCCTGGTCTTTACCGAGTTGTTCATGGAATTGATGTCTTTGATCCTAAGTTTAATATAGTCTCTCCAGGAGCTGATATGACCATATACTTTCCATATTCTGACAAGGAAAGAAGACTCACTGCCCTTCATGAGTCAATTGAAGAACTCCTCTTTAGTGCCGAACAGAATGATGAGCATGTGTAAGTCCTCTTACAACAATTCTGATTTAGCAATTAAAAAAACAATCTCAGACAACCACATAATATTAAGATTGGTTTGCATGTCTCAATCTTCTTGTGTTGATGCAGTGGTTTACTGAGCGACCAATCGAAGCCAATCATCTTCTCTATGGCAAGACTTGACAGGGTGAAAAACTTGACTGGGCTAGTTGAATGCTATGCCAAGAATAGCAAGCTTAGAGAGCTTGCAAATCTTGTTATAGTCGGTGGCTACATCGATGAGAATCAGTCCAGGGATAGAGAGGAAATGGCTGAGATACAAAAGATGCACAGCCTGATTGAGCAGTATGATTTACACGGTGAGTTTAGGTGGATAGCTGCTCAAATGAACCGTGCTCGAAATGGTGAGCTTTACCGTTATATCGCAGACACAAAAGGTGTTTTTGTTCAGGTAACATGAGATAAATTCCCTTGTATTTGGATTTTTTTTTTGTTGAGTCAGCAGACCATCTAATCTCTCTTTTTCCACCACAGCCTGCTTTCTATGAAGCATTTGGGCTTACGGTTGTGGAATCAATGACTTGTGCACTCCCAACGTTTGCTACCTGTCATGGTGGACCCGCAGAGATTATCGAAAACGGAGTTTCTGGGTTCCACATTGACCCATATCATCCAGACCAGGTTGCAGCTACCTTGGTCAGCTTCTTTGAGACCTGTAACACCAATCCAAATCATTGGGTTAAAATCTCTGAAGGAGGGCTCAAGCGAATCTATGAAAGGTTGGCCCATTCTCCTTGACAGGCTTAACAATACAACTTGTATCGCTTCAACAAGATGATGGCTTAATAAGGATTTTTGCATGTATAGGTACACATGGAAGAAGTACTCAGAGAGACTGCTTACCCTGGCTGGAGTCTATGCATTCTGGAAACATGTGTCTAAGCTCGAAAGGAGAGAAACACGACGTTACCTAGAGATGTTTTACTCATTGAAATTTCGTGATTTGGTTAGTGTAACCCACTGTTATTCTTTTGATGTCTACATCTACTTTACTTACATTATTCTTTTCTTCGGTTTGCAGGCCAATTCAATCCCGCTGGCAACAGATGAGAACTGATCATGACAGGGTAGGATTTTATTTCCTGCACTTTCTTTAGATCTTTTGTTTGTGTTATCTTGAATAAAAATTGTTGGGTTTTGTTTCCTTCAGTGGTTTGATTTTGGACTTATTTGTGTTAATGTTGTTTTGGCTGTTCTCTTAATATCAATAACAAATAAATTTACTGGTTGGTATCTAAGATCTAACAATAGTTACTATTTTTAGAGGTAAAGACACCAACCTTGTTATATTGGTCAGAGAGCTAAAACCTTGACTTGTTGGGAAAACAAAACTCTAATGACAGAAAATCTGACATGATGCCTTATAATTCACAGCCTCATGTTCTACATAAATCCTAACAATAGCACTTTGTTTCTTCATTATATTTTGTTAAGTCCACTCTTCTCTCTCATATCTTCTAACCAAAACAGAGTCACAAGGGGCTCTTAAGCCCTTCCAACTAAATTCTTTTCTTTTGTTCTCTTGAAACTGAATCCACCAGACAAAAAAATGGGGGTTGATGGTGAACTGAAAAAGAAGAAATGCATCATTGCTGGGGTTATCACAGCCTTGCTCGTTCTCATGGTTGTCGCTGTTGGCATCACAACATCAAGAAACACCAGTCATTCAGAAAAAATCGTCCCTGTGCAGATTAAAACAGCCACCACGGCAGTTGAAGCAGTTTGTGCACCTACTGATTACAAAGAGACTTGTGTCAATAGTCTCATGAAAGCTTCTCCTGACTCTACTCAGCCTCTTGATCTCATTAAGCTTGGCTTCAACGTCACCATTCGATCCATAGAAGATAGCATCAAGAAAGCTTCCGTGGAGCTGACAGCCAAGGCAGCTAATGACAAGGATACCAAAGGGGCTTTGGAGTTGTGTGAGAAGCTTATGAATGATGCTACAGATGATCTGAAGAAGTGTCTTGATAACTTTGATGGGTTCTCAATTCCTCAGATTGAGGACTTTGTCGAAGATCTTCGTGTTTGGCTTAGTGGCTCCATTGCTTATCAACAAACATGTATGGATACGTTTGAAGAAACTAACTCGAAACTTTCACAAGACATGCAGAAAATCTTTAAAACATCTAGAGAACTCACTAGTAATGGCCTTGCCATGATTACTAACATCTCTAACCTTCTCGGAGAGTTCAACGTCACAGGTAAAACATTTTATATACATGTTTAAGTCTTACACAAGAATTATGAATGAACAAGACTACAATTTTTGGTGGCAGGAGTAACCGGGGATCTCGGTAAATACGCAAGAAAACTTTTGTCGGCGGAAGACGGTATACCAAGTTGGGTTGGACCAAACACTAGACGGCTCATGGCAACGAAAGGAGGTGTGAAAGCTAACGTGGTGGTTGCACACGACGGAAGTGGTCAGTACAAGACTATCAATGAAGCCTTGAATGCAGTGCCTAAAGCCAACCAAAAGCCATTTGTTATCTACATTAAGCAAGGTGTCTATAACGAGAAAGTTGACGTCACCAAGAAAATGACTCATGTCACTTTCATCGGTGATGGACCAACCAAAACTAAGATCACTGGTAGTCTCAACTATTACATTGGCAAGGTCAAGACATACCTTACTGCCACTGTTGGTGAGTCCAATTCTGTTTCTAATCCCTAAAAATTCCCACATTTCAACCACAAACATAATTATCAAAAATTTGATAGGACTTAAATTTTATATCCAAGTTGGTAAAAGTGATATGAAGACATTTAGTTTGCAAAATACCCCTATGTTGATGAAAATTGCGAGCTTTATATTTCATGGTTTCATTCAGTGACACTTTTTTCATTTTTAACATGCTATTTTTCAATATGTCTCCCGTAATTACTATTTTGCTACTTGTTTTTGTGCGATCTAGTTAACCCAATTTAACATGCATACTTTGTTACAGCGATCAATGGTGATAACTTCACGGCGAAGAACATCGGGTTTGAAAACACTGCAGGTCCCGAAGGACATCAAGCTGTGGCCCTAAGAGTCTCGGCGGATTTGGCCGTCTTCTACAACTGCCAAATCGATGGTTACCAAGACACACTCTACGTCCATTCTCATCGTCAATTCTTCCGTGACTGCACAGTCTCGGGCACCGTTGACTTCATTTTCGGCGATGGTATAGTAGTCTTACAAAACTGTAACATTGTTGTGAGAAAACCCATGAAAAGTCAGTCTTGCATGATCACAGCCCAAGGCCGCTCCGATAAACGTGAATCCACCGGACTCGTGCTACAAAACTGCCATATTACCGGAGAACCAGCGTATATTCCCGTAAAATCTATAAACAAAGCATATCTTGGAAGGCCATGGAAAGAGTTTTCAAGAACCATTATAATGGGAACAACCATAGACGACGTTATTGATCCAGCGGGATGGCTTCCTTGGAATGGTGATTTTGCACTTAATACGCTTTACTATGCTGAGTATGAGAATAATGGGCCTGGGTCAAACCAAGCCCAACGTGTTAAGTGGCCTGGAATTAAGAAACTATCGCCCAAGCAAGCTCTTCGATTTACTCCTGCTAGGTTTTTACGTGGTAACTTGTGGATTCCACCAAATCGTGTGCCTTACATGGGGAATTTTCAGTAGATTCCAATTGGTGAATTTTCCACTTTCTGTGTGCTCTTTAAAAAAAAAAATGAAGGTGAATAATTTATATGCGTGTCTTGTCTTAAAGTCCTGACTTGCCGAATCTAGTATCTTACTCTCAGCCAAGTTACTACATTGAAGATAAAAGGCTTGTCGTGTGCTCTTAGGACAAAATTGGTCAGGCTTGGATCTATGTTTTTGGTACAAATAAGTTGATCAGTAAAACTCATATAGATTTGTGGTTGATCATTGGCCTTATCATTGTACCTTTATTACTAATTGGTACCGGTTCCTCGAGGTCAACGTGAAGAACCAGCAGAATTACAAGCTTGATGTTATTGATTTTTAGGTTCTTGTTTCTTGTAATTTTTTGATTTGTTTTGTTTTATTTTAGTACAGATTCTAGTTTAATCATTTATTTTTCGGGTGCGCATTCTTTAAGATTGAGTTTGAATGTATTTGGGAATGGACTAACCGAAAAAGAAGGTGGAAAGTGACAAGAGAGTAAAGACTGAAGAGAGTATTAAATCAAGCAAAGCACCTTTACTCTTGGAACCCCTAACCGATGTCTAACAACAAATATCCTAGTTTCTCGATATCCAAATCCACTACTTTCAGTTTCATGGTTTTTTATCTTCTTCTTCTTCCACTAATAAATCAATGTAACTATATTACTTCAGGGAACCACTAATAATATAAACTTTTTTGATAAAAGTATTATTTAACTTAAAAGAATAAAAGAACCATTTAATACAAAGTTCTAGCATCCTGAATTTTAACCTAGTTCTTGTATTAAAGAACCACTCGTTTGGAGTAAAGTGTCATATGCTTTTTGTGAAAGTCATCTCAAATTCTTAATGGTTATTACATAAACATAGTAAATGTGTGGAAGAATAAATGATGAGAAGGACCCATGCAAATTCCTTGGTAGTATTAAATGTTCAATGGATCTTAAGATTTTCAAAACAAAAGATATAGTATTACTTTTCCGTTTCTAGTGGGTCATATATACAAAAGCAAAACAAAACAAAAATCGTCAAAATTACGACAATGTTTTGTATAATAAGAAACCATACCCATGTGATTGGTTACAGAATACAATTCTAACTTTTTATTATTTTTAAATACGGATCTCCATTTTTTTTTTTAAATAGCTTGAAAGTATTTGGGATATAGATTATAGACTAACCGAAAAGAAGGTAGAAAGAGACAAGAGAGTGAAGAAGCATTGAATCAACCAAAACACTAACACTAGAACACCTTTTCTCTTGAAACACTAAAAACTAAAGTCACTTCACCAATGTCTAACAAGAGCATATCTCCAATTTTCCCAATGCTCCAATCTCAACATTTTAGCGATTATGGCTTCGATCCCCAGATCCATTACTTTCAGGTTCTCTTCTTCTTCTTCTTCCACATTGTTCCTAGGGTTTCGATATAAAGCTAACTCTGTTTTTTTTTGTTTTTGTATATCTTAAGGTTTTGGAAGAAGCAAAGAAACACAAGTCTTCCTCCATTGACACATTTCAGTTCAAACTTCAAAAACCTATCTCGAAAGACGATTTGATCCGAACCACTCTCCACAACAAGAACAAGAACAAGAAGCGTTGGTTATGGTGCAAGAACGCTTTGTTCTTCTTTAAGTGGCGGAAATGGCCAATCTCCTCTGCCGTCGTTGGAAGATGCTCCGGCGAAAACGACGGAGACAATGAGTTCGACGATCGTAGCGATGTTCATTTTGCTAGAGCTAGAAATTTTCGAGCTGGTTCGATATCAGGTCCGGTTTACGTGACAGAGAGTTGGAGCGGTTCGAGTACACCATACCGGCCGATGACTACGACGTCGGCAGTTCAGTATTTGAGTCTACGGGAGCTTAATATGGAGCGACAGCAGAGGATCACTACCTCTTCTTCTATGTCCGGTCCAATTTACTTGGTCACGTGAATAAAAACATCAATTTGCAGAATTATCCTTTTATAGGATCAAAAAAGGAAAAAGAAATTAATAAGATTTGTTTTGGGAGGTGTGGAAGATAAGTTTAGATTTGGTTTGTGGGCCTAATGGGCCCAATTGTTTTATAGGATATGATGAGTCCATTACATAAGTGTGACTGGGTAGCTTAAGGTAATAATAACCAGCTCCCGTTATTTGTTGTTTCTTTCCGTTGGTTGATGCGAGATAATTATAAACTGTTTTAGGTGTTTTTTATTTACCTAATTTTTATAATATTGAAGTTTATATTATTATTAACTGTTGTACAGTGCATTTTTCAAGAGTCTAAAATTGATAGATGACTGAAACCTTTACATGTTCTGGACAAACTTTATTTCGACGCAATATCATTGAAACTGTCTCTCATATCTTTAAATTTTCGACGCAATATTATTTCAACCCAATTCACAAGGCAAATAAATCATAGTCTATAGACATCATTGCTTGCTTGTATAATGAGATTTTTCAATCCGAATACGGAATATACAAAAACTCTTCGTAGGCTTTCTTTATCAAAAGTATCAGCACCAATGAGTTTCATTCAAGACAAGGATCATAATGACTAATATTATTGAAAAAGGAAATGCCAAATTTGGGTGGTTATCTAGGGTTGGTGTTGAGGAGACTTCTTGAGATGTAGGGCTTCTTTGAGCTTACGACCTAGAGCAAATGCCAATGGTGGAGGGACTGCATTCCCAATCTGCCTGTGCTTGTGATTTATGTTCCCTGCAAACTCGTAGCTATCCGGAAACCCCTGCAGTTTTCATTAACAACAATTTCGCTTAAAAGGCCATATCGATAAAGCTAACATTACTACTCTATCTCCCAAAACCATTCAGTGCTTTGCAATCTCTAAGTCTGTAACTGATGCTATAGGACTGACTGGGAACAGAAGAGTTTTTCTTACCTGAGATCGGGCGCATTCACGGACTGTAAGGATTCTGTGCTGTTCAGGATGAAAGCACATTCCAACCTTACCCATGGGCTGAGGATCCGTGACGGAAGTCGGAAAGTTTCCTTGCCAATCTAATCTCCCATATAGTCCCTTCCAACCGTTGTGGCGCTCAGCTGTGTTTGGGAGACAAAAAGGAATCATTTCTTCTACGCGCCCATCAGATAACGTAACCTGTGATATTAAAACAAAGCGATTTGGGTTGATTTCTAGTTTCAAAAGCAATTCTTTTGACCGTAGTCAACCTGACAAAGGTATTCCTGAGGTAGGATGTATAAGACTGACCTTTCTCTTTGGCAAGTCATGCCAATCAGCCCCAGGCCTAGTTGGGATTAATTTGCATCGAATGAGGTTAAGCTCATTCATAGCCTTGCAGATATGATCAGTGAGAGCAATCGTGTTTCCTCTTATCTCCTTTTGGAACCACGAGACTGCAACCTCTTTATACTGCAAGAAACAAGAATTTCCCCCACATAAATTAATAAATTAATGGGTTCACGTCATTTGTGTTTAGCAAATATGTATGTATAGATATTTTCTCCAGATGTGTTATCATACCTCTTTGTTTGTCCTAGAGTCTCCGTTTTCTACTGATGGAAGATCACCAATTGTGTCTCTCACGGTGATTGGACGGAAAGGGGCACCAAGTGCAGTACTACGAACAGCAGCATAATGTAAACCTTGAGATAGTGAGATTTTCAACTTTGGAACACCAAAGACATGCATCGGCTCAGGCCATTCAGGGAGAACTTCTTCTGGTGCAGCAGCCCAAATGAAAGCTCGTTTACGAGATTGGGATACTCCATATGCACCGGCCTCCAGGATTCCAAATCTCACCTGGGAAACATCATAGAAACATCATATTTAAGAGATTTAAGTCAATTTTTGTACTTCGCAAACCATTCTTCACAGAGCATGCCAACTTCTACTAAAGAGAAATCAATTTAACAAAAGCGTTAGGACTTTACCTGGTAACCCATTTCGAGAAGGGAAGCCAAAGTAAGCTGAAATGTCTGCCCTTTATTGAATGACACAAAGGTCCTCACGTTCTCCAGAAGAAAATACCTTGGCCGGAAATAGTCAGCAAAGGACAAGAATGCTAATATCATTTCACACTGAACTTTACTCCAAGAGCTTTGGTTGAACCTGTTCATACCAGAAAATCCCTGCCAAATTGCACAGGTTAAGGGCTTTTCACTTATTCAACGAAAAATTTACACAAGTATAGCCACAATCTGAAATATATACCTGACATGGAGGTCCACCATTGATGAAGTCCACTTGACCAGGCAGTGGCAGAGTACTCTTCTGCTCCTCAGTTAGTTTAGCTGCTAATTCATTTGCCTCTGTAGTAGAGACACAATCATCTTGATCTCCACCTTTCTCCATTATAGCCCTGCAATTAATCACAACAACTGATCACAATGCAAAAAATAGCCACACTAAAAGAGTAAGCGATAACTTGTTGGCTATTTACCTAAGAATCACATTGCAGTTGTCAACAAAAACTGTTGACTCAGGATGGTTTTGTTTAAAAGCCTGCCCAGCTGGCTCTTCATACTCAATCGCCCACTTTGCATCAGATACACCTTTTACATATAGCATGAATATTAATACAACTTATTCAAGCATTTTGGAAGATTAAGAGTTGACTGGATATAATACATACCCGCCTTTTTCAGTCCATGAGACAGGCCACCACAACCAGCAAAAATATCTAGAGTAGCCAGACGAATCTCTTTAGGTGGCTCAACAGGCTTGACAATCTCAGACTCAATTTCACTCTCTACTCCCTTTCCCTTTTTCTTTCTTAAAAGTGTGTCGTCCTTAATAGTAGAGAACTTTGGCTTCATATTGGCGGGCAGCTGTTACAAGACAGTATAGAGAAAAAGTTCAACTTTGTATCAGAACAACAATAATCATAACATATAAATCCTAGACACAACTATATGAATTCCTTAAGAAACTAGGTACACAAATAATTGACAAATACGAAGTGAAGAGAGGTATATACCTGCTTGAGAGAACCTTTGGAGGTGTCAAAGAAAAGATCACAGAAGAAAATATGGTCTGATATTGGATATTCACGGGATAAGGGCATATCACTTTTCTTTCTTACTTCACATTTTCCCTCTAGAGCACCTGGAGGGAGAACAACTGTGTCCTGGCTGAAATACAACTTAAGAAATTGCAAAAAGAAAGAAAAAAGATTGTCAGATAAACTTATGAAGAAACCTCACCACTGAACACATTACCAGATATAAAAAATAGTTCTTACTTCTTGGATGTCTGAAGCATAGGCCTTCTCTGCAGAAACATCCTCAGGCCTATAAAACCTTCTCACTTTAACATCAAAGGAACCCAAATCAGCCTTTCTAGATTCCTTTGGAACAATTTCCAGCAATTGGCAAACAACATACGCTCTTAACCCAATGTTTCGCCCAGACTTAAAAGAAGTTTTACTACCCTCCTTCAACCCACCAATAGAGTCAGGGTTGACATAGACAAAATCCTCAACAGAATACTCAATCCCATTGATGAAAAAGCCTGTCTTTGAAACATTTAGTTTAATTGTAGACCTCTTCTCTTCATCCTCCCTTATCTTACATGAAGTGCAGAACCCAGAACTGCGACCAATATCACTTAGTGGAAGACTAAAGAATCCCCCTCTCTCAGGTGAGTACAAGCTTTTGCAGTAATACTCTGTTGGCAAATCTTTTACTTTTCTTTCTAATGCTCTAGCCCAGTCAAGCTTATCCGCAGTGATGTTCTTTTTCCTATACTGATGCCCCCATGGCCTTGATCGAATCTCAAAACTGGCTACTCCTTTAATGTCCTTGAGCTGTGTAGTCATGCATTCATTAGTCAGGAATAGTTCCCTCTCGTTAGCAGCATTCCCCAGAACAGTCATAGATCCTCTTTGTAAGAATCTACCATGTAACATTTTGCAGTGATCTGTACTTTCGAACATGTACTCCACAAAATAGATGGCCGGCATTTCATCTGGATCATCAACTTCCAAGGTGACAGCGCCACCTACAGCCACCATTTCCCCTCCAACAAGGGCTTGTTGATAGAGAGGCTCGCCAGCAGAAGTTTTTCCTAGACTCTCACCATCCCATTTTATTTCCCTTTTTCCAGAACTGCCTCGGATTTTCTTAGGAGTATGAGGCTTCTGAACCTCAACAGGTTCTGGTACAGTGTCCTCTGTGAGACCATTTTCACCTTCCTCTTCAACCTCTTCCTCCCCATTTCCGCCTTCCTCTTCCACCTCATCCTCCCCATTTTCTGCAGCAGTCGCCTGCAATGGATCCTCTGGAGAGTAATTGGAGTAAAACTCTCCCCAAATTCTGTTGACCAGGCGAGTTGTTGTTGCTTGCATAGCTTTCCTCTTCGATGCTACTGGTGCCATGCCTGCCCTTGGATTCAGATTCAGTTCCTTCAGCGAAATTTTCTTCTTCTTGATGATCCATTTTGTGTGGTGCCTATCCTCCAATTTGCTTGCAAGACCAACAACAAATGGACACCTTTTGACATTGTCGTCCGGATAAACTGCAAAAAGCTGTAAAATAATTTGCCCATGGACGACCAAATATCTCTCAACAGCCAAGGGGTCAGAAGAAATGTAAGCTTTATCATTCGCCTGTAACCCAGACAGTCTTTTTGTGACATCTGCAAATGAAAGCCTAGCAACCCTACTTTCCACCCTAAGAAAAGTAAGAATGCTTATCCCAACCCTTGCTGTTTTCAGAACAGGTTTCCACCAAGGGGCATAAAGTTTTGATGGTTTCCCAAGACGGTACCTGTATATACCTTATACATCAGCAACAGAAGAAAAAACAGACGTAGAAACATGCGAGTACAAAATACTAGGATAGTAAGCTTACCAGGCCACATCTGTTCGTATAGAAATGGAGATAATATCATCGCTCCCAAACTCAATCATCCATTCTTTAATTTGACTGAGGAATATGCACATCCCATCAGGATCGTGTGACTGAGAACCGCTGTCAGGATCGTTTAAAGAAATCCAACTTCCATTATCATCAGTCACCACACCTGACCCAAAAATGTTGACATCAATATCATCACATTGTTTCATCGGTAGAAGTTCCAGTGATATGAATCGTAAATCAGAGTTATAAAGAGCCCAGTTGTGAAGCATCCTGTGAGGCAGGTGTTCAGATTGAACCTCATAGGAAGCATCATAAAGTATAAGTTCATCTGTTTCTTCTTCGGAGGTCTTATAGTACGATGGGAGAGGATAATCATTGGCAATCTCATCTTCATTTATCTTAATGTAGAACATATTTGAAGCAGAACCTGAGCTGCTGTTTTTTCTGGGCTGTTGCATAGATTTCCTATTCTCTTCGTCTTGTAAGAGTATAGCATATCTTCTGTCATCATCAGTACCATCAACCAGTTGATCAGATGTCAAGGCCTCGCTCTCCGCAACTTGAGAAACTTCTTTAATCCTCACACCATTAGATGGGTTTCTTTCCCTCTGCAGAGGCTTGTCAATCTTACTACTCTTCTCTCTGAGAGCTACAAGAACAGGAATCTCAACATAGCTTGATTCATGTTTCTTGGCTGTCTCATCCAAACCAGCGAGTTGGTTATATATAAAATCTCCCTGGGATATAACAAAATCGATGATTGCCGCACCACTAGAAAAGTACTTGCTTCCACTGCTCATTGATCTGACAACCGCCGCAAGTAACTCCTCAAGACCTATATCAGGATCCCCACCAGATGACTTGGACAATTTCTTATACACAGCCACTGAAGCACGAGCTTTCTCATAGAAGTAATCATAAACCTTCCTGTAGCTAGCAGCAGGTTTACGACAATCATAATCCGCCAATTCCGTTGAGATCCAAATAACAGGGGAACCATCTTCATAACCAGAGATACTCCAATGCTCAACCCGTCCAAACGATGTACACCTCACACCCTTCTCTTTCTCCTTATCAGTACACACATCTGAAGGTAAGATAGCACCTGAAACGAATATGTCATGAATCTCCAACATCTCCAGAGGTTGTGGAACTCCATCTGAATCAAACAAAACAAAATCATTCAGTCTCCTGGTTGGACGATCTTCAACATCAGTTTCCAGAGCCGTTAACCGTAACGCGAGAAACTCTTCCTCCACAATCTGCTGTTTCTTTACTTCAATAGTAGCAGATTTCTCACAGACTCGAATAGATTTCTCCTTGAAACTGGTACACGCTGCAGCACGCCTTGGTCTCCTCGTCCTAGGTACATCTTCTACCTCTTGAATCTCTGGAAGTGGTCTCTTCTTTCGCTTCGCAGCTTTAGCCCCATTTTCCACCATTTTCAAAATCCCTAGTTTCAAAATCAAAATTACCAACAAAATCATCACTATAACGCAATTGGACTATAAAATTTTCACACAAATCTATGTAATCGAAGCGTTCACTACATCGCATTGACTAAACCGACGCAAATAATAACAAAGCCCAGGAAAATTTCCGAGTCTAGGGTTTAACAATCACTGTAGTTAGACTGAAATCGACACAGATTATAGAGAAAAACTTACGTTGAGAAGCGAAATCTACTGGAAGATTGCGAAACCCTAATTGGTCTGAGAGATAGAGAGGTTGAAGAAAGCAGTGATGTGTGATTTGAGAGGAAGAGTGGGAGAGAGAGAGAGGGGGTAATAATAAAAGGAGACGAGACGAGGAGCGAAAACGACGCGCGGCAATAAACGGCGCTAAAAACTTTTTTAAAATGAAAACGAAATAAGAAAAAAAGCCGCGCCTGAATATTTAGGGCTACCATAAATGGCTTTTTATGATTCAATGATTTTATCTTTTGGGGAATATTCCGTATAAATAATCCTAATTTTAAGATTTTTACAGATTTGTTTCTATCTCTAATGTTTATATTCTAATATCTTTCCATCAGTCAACAGTCAAAGTATACGAGTATTATTTTGATTAAGATTTTTATTTGACTACAAAGTATAGATATTTTTTTGATAGAAAAAAGTCTGATTTTTAGACGAAATGTTGAGGGTTAACAACTTAACAATGAGATCCTCCAATAATACTTTTATGTGTGTGTTTTTTCTTATAACAAGAACAATATTTTTATTTTCAAAACTAATACTTTATCATGAAGTGTTTATCAAATGGATAATTTTAATATATATACGAAAAATCTCAAATTGGTAGGATGCCGCTATTTTAGTTAGCTCGTTAGGTTTATGATTTATAACAATATTTTTTCTTTCGAGAACTAACATTTTACCATGATCCTACTATATTATTTGGGAAGTACATTTTAAATGTAACCTTACTTTTTGTAAGTAATTACATATGTATGCCATTAGAAATAAAATTTAAAGAGTAAAGTAATTCATCTCTTTAAAAATTAAAAAGTCAAATACTAATTTAATTAATTAAATTTCATTAAAAAATGAAATACATTATTAATTTCCAAAAAATTAACCAATTAAAATCAACAAATTAGATTTAATATCTAAATTATCATATTAATTTTTTATTAATTATTATAGTTCACCTCTCATCTTTATATGATTCTATTTTTGCGAAAAAATAATATCATCGTTATAAAAAAATAATTAGAGTTTTTTCGCATATGCCATAATTTAAACTTTTAAAAACGAATATAAACTGTTCAATACATAAAAAAATATTATAACGGGTCAAAAATAGATTTAAAAAAATTTATTACTAAGTACTGGGTCATAATTTAAATATTTATATTCAATTTCATGCATATTATTTTAAGAATTTATAATCTTATATACAACAATAATTAATAACATATTAGATTTTTTTATGTGTATGATGTGATTCAATTTTTAATACAAGCTGGAAAATCCTAGAATTGACGGGTTTAAATCGATATTAATATAAGATGGTATACTACAGGTGAAACTCTAAAATTAACAATCAAAATACAAGTGTATAATTTTAAACACTAAACAATATAAATAATATCAAGAAAACATATACAACTCGCAGTTTACTATATATTTAAAATCAAATAAAATAATATCATATAATTAATATTTTGGATATTAAATTAATGTTTGGGTTTTTGAATACTCTTTTTAGATAACGGGTAATTTCCGGTCCAATCGGATATCCACGGGTTTACTAAAACTCTACCCAATAAGGAAATTTCCTAAAATTTTAACCCGCCCTAACCCGATTTTTTGGTTCGAGTATTGGGTTGGTTATCGGGTCCGTTTTTTCGTCAGCCCTATTAAAGATAATCTAATATAGGCCCCAATTAGGTCCACAAATATAACCAAAATACTATACAAAAACTAATTCTAAATTAGGCCAAAAATTAGATCCTCTAATACAAAGGAAACATGTTTCTTACCAAAATAACTTCTATACAAATTTTACACATTTACTTAAAACTACATATGTTGTATTTATTATAACAATAACATTTTTAAACAAAGTCAATCTAATGCAGCATTATATGTAAATAGTAAAACATTGAAAAATATTATGGCATCACTTTTATACTATACTATTTTTTATGTAATTCAAACAAAGTATACAATTTAATTTATACAAAATATTAATGCTCGTGCTGTATAGCACGGGTTATGATCTAGTAAATCTATTAAATGAATAATCATATGAGTTAATCAGATTTATATACATTGAAAACCTCAAATTAATATACTTATTTATCTTTCAATTTTGAGCATAGTTTGTGGGGATTTTTTTTTTTTCGCAAACTTATTTAGTTCCTTCTTATATCTTTTAATGGCATTATTAATAGAAACACAGATGACAACAACAACAAAATTCGATAATGCACGATCTACAGAGTAAAAGTTTCTATCAAGACATTAGGAAGCTCGTACAATATAAAAATTCACTACACAAAAGTCAATTTGGCCAGATTCGATTGCTCTTTATACAATCTTGTAACGTAGAGATCACCACGCTCCATCTCCACAGTCTCGGGGATCTCTCCGATCCTCTGCCAAAATAAGTAAAGGCAAACCCAAACTTAGTTTACAGAAAGGTTGTGTATATATGTGTATGGAGGGAATAAGAGAATTCTCACTCTTCGTATAGATTGAGGGAGAAAAAGTTTACCATTATAGTCATCACTAACAAAAACAACTCTAGCTACTGTGAATGGATTTTTCAACTATAATAACAAACAAGCTTAACCAACTTAGATGATGGTTCAAAGTGATTAGGTTAAGTGAAATTTTCTGTCTGTGTTGTAGAATGGTATGGTTCTCTTTAGATTCACAAAAACTAAATCAAGATATACAGTTAGTGCTTTTTTTTGTCTATTTGTGTTCTGTTTAATGCAGATATTTGTGTTCTGTTTCTATGTTTTGTATTTGTAGTTTCAAGTCCAAACTCATGTCTTTTTATAAATCTAATCGGATCATTAATCAATTTAATCTTGGTAGCTAAACCAAAAAGGTAATTATAGAATCATTGAGCATTTACAACAGAAGCATGACCAAAAAACATTCTGATGGCTCAGATTTATCAACTTCGAGCCTTATCTAGCTGGAACGGAAAAATGTTAATATCTGGAGACTACTGCTTATTCTGGTTGCCGGAAGTTTCACCTATGTGTCTTTACCAACAAACAAATACACAGAACAGATTACATTTCAACAAGCGATACTATTTTATACAATTAAACCATTTCCCCCAAAATATACCTCTGCTGCGGATGGCGATTCCAGATACTCTCAGGTAGACAACCAGTGATTGTTGTTGTTGAAAGATTTCTGTTTAACAATTCGGCATTGTCCTGCTCCAGAAGAGAGAATAACCTTTTTATGCTTGAATATAAATGGCTATAGGAAAATACAACAAGAGAGATGTGTTTTTAGTTACCGTTGGTTTCTGCAAATTCTTGTGTTGGATTCTTTTCTCGTGTACTAGTAGAAATGCGCATTTGCAAGTGAAGAACAGAAGCAAAGTAGCTAGAGAAAAGACCACGAGAGACTCCACTACAATCACAGATCCTAGAACTGCGACCAAGTGACAACACTATTAAACTATTTGAACCGGAGAAATAAGAGTGATAAGAATTAAGATATGAAACTCCTCTCTTATCACTTCTCTACCCAATATACATATGCTTATCAGAGGTGTGCCTAAGAAACAATACTAAACCAATCAAACCATTTTTTCAAGCGACACTAGAATCCAGACCACCAATCACCTAACTCTTTATTACGTGTACGTTCATATATGCATTTAATATATGATCTTCATGTTCAAAACAGATTTAGACTAAACAAAATCACACCAGATTTAACCTATCAGAACCATTAACAAACTAAAAAGCTTAATTGAAAAAAAACTGAATGGAACCACAACCAAGTATTTCATAAACGTACCGTGGGCTCCAAGGGAACTCAAGGGTCTCTTCCTAATGAGGTTTACGCGAGCTTCTGCGTGAAGAGGCAGTGAAATTCTCTCGGTACAGTCAAGGAAGCACCCGTAGTTCCCCATGTCACTCAGTTTCAAAGTCAAGACCGCACCATTCTCTCCTCCCTACACAAGATTTGTGATGATAATGTACATATGAGGAACCAAAAACATTTATCTGAATGATCAAGAAGAGAATTTACGCGATGGAGCAGCTGTTGCATGAGGTCGTTGCATTGCCTTATAGTTCCACGAAACCTGATCCCACTAGCTTTGACATTCACGTGTTTAGAAATGGCAGCATACGTCTGAATTGGCTGCCATTGGAACAAGTTTTTGAACTTCAGCTCTGTTGAGTTTATAAGCTCTGACGGTAAGTTTGTCAGCAGAAATCCGTCAGTGACTTCCAAGGAAAATGTTACTAAGAAATGAGATTCACCACCTGAAATTTGCTTTCATCAGTCCAAAAAAGGATAGTTACTAGCTTGAAAGTGATCAAGAGTGAACATTACCGGGGAAATTAACAAGATCTGGATCTCCAACTGAGAAGTTGAACTTGTCTCTTTCGGGGTGAAATATAAGTGACTCACTCCCATTACTCTCCAGCATTATATATTGAGGAACATTAATAAACGGTGGGTCATTTACAGGTTCAACGAAAACCGGAACATCCAGATGGTTGATCCCATTCTTGTTCTTTGTAGACAGCCGAAGAGAATCAACACCAGCAAAATTCTCATTTCTGAGGCAGGCAAAGCCAAAGAAAACAAAGTTGAAATGAATAAAACTTGAAACTCTCTTAAGATGCAACAAATAGTACCTGTGGTTTCATATATACCCGAGATATTGAATCGACTGAAGTGCGGGATTGATAACTCCTACTTGTCCTTCTAAGATTAAGACCCTTCTATCTTCACCTCCATTGCTAACTGAGAGTTTTCCACTTCCAGGAGGTCTAAACTGCATCAACATCGGAGACAGAATGACTGATCCCGAAAGTGCTTGTACCATTACTGAAATGTTCTCCAGCAGGTCTGAGTAGCTTATCTCCAGGCCAGAGAAGCCACTATAATAACATTCAAGAACAGGATTACTATATATAGCTGAAGTGGAATTTCATTATAAAGATAAATTAACCTATGTAAGCAAGGAAAAATGAAGAATGCTTGCCCATATCTAGGACTGATTAGATCTTCAGTTGCTTGCAATCCGCCCGAAAATGAAACAAACTGAGGAGGAGCAGTAAGAACAAAGATGTATACTGTAGCTGCGGCTAAGTTTCCATTGATATCAGCTATTGTATAAAGAAAGGAGTCATTTCCTGAAAAATTCTTCATTGGCGTGTATCTAAGGAGGTTTCCATCTCTCAGAAGAGAACCATGACCTGGCTAACATCCCAAAACCAATAGAAAACAACAGTTTAAAGACAAAGATTTTGCTACTGTCAAGTGATTTAACTATCTGCAAAACAGAGGAAATGAAACATTCATTCCTCACTTGTGAGAAACCGAGCATGCTTGCATTGTCGCCAGCAAAATAGTCGTTTTCCAGTGGATTGAAAGATATTGACTCATCTTCCCACACATTGACTGGATCATCATAGGCTCTTGGAAAGTATCCATCTAAATCATGGCAGAATCTCAAAAACATGCAAACGAAGAATCATATATGGTGAAAGAAGAAAAGTAATGGACTTACTGCTATACACATTTACGTCGAAGGGGCAAGGTTGGATATGTTTATTGTCAAAAGATATGCACATTCGGTAAGTACCAACCTCCATGGCCAGATAGCTACCAGTATATGTCCCATCATTATTATCTACAAATTCCCATGTAGTGAAACTTGATGTATTAGCTGAGGTGATCTCAAACTTTAACCGAGATGGCTGTGACGGTACAGGATTGTAGAAACCATCCAAGAGCAACACTACAATTTCATTCTTGATTTCTTTTGGTACTTTTCCATTGAATTGAGTCACACTACACGCTGCCACATTCACTTCACCTAAAAGAAGCAAGAGTGTGCTGGTCACAAACAAGGAGAGCGGACATTTTACACATGGAAGTTTCCAGATGATACCTGCATATACTTCCTTGATGAAAGGCTGGCCTCCATTGAGGACTATGTTTCCAGATGATATAAAGATTCTATAAATTCCAGTCCTTTTAGGAGTATAAGTTACGTCAAAAATACTCGCTTGAGTCACTAGGTTGCCTGAAGCCTGCAAGATGGAAACAACCTTAAGTCTACAGGCCTAATCTGGTATGCATAAGCACAAATGCAGATAATCTACTTACTCTTCCGCCATGTTTCTCGTACAATGGAGTAGCAGCTTGGTGACTTGATCCAGTCCCTATTAAATCATTGTATAAGCCACCAGTGAAGAAATTAACCAATACTGAAAGTAAGCAAATCAGGAAAATATGTTTATACCATTGAGAGCCTCTCTTGGCTGTATGGTTGGCAAAATAATTGAGGAATCAATCTCTAGTACGATTCGGACCTGAAGTCTATCGACTTGGACTGGTGAGGGATAACCATAAGCATCTTTCAAGTAAACAGAGAAGCCAAGAGACTCCCCAGCAATAGAAGCATTGATCCCTGAACCATTTACTATACTTCTTGATCCATCACAATAACCTGTCAAGAAAAAAAATGAGATAAGTGCTGCAGAGAACATTCACAAAGAAGCATCATACCATGGAGGAGTTTAGGCAAACACTGACCTATATATACTGTATACACATATGGCATACTAGAGATGCTCTTATTGTGCTTCATATCAGAGAGAGTAAGCAAGAAATTTCCAGGTTCAGATAAGGTGAAAGACATCAACTGAATCCCTGGCTCTACATACTCAAACTGGAAATCTGCTACCGGTATGGACAAACCCGTCTCTACTTCCACCACATCAGCATCAAATTCGTAGAATCCAGAAACAATGTTCCCGAAGCGATCTTTCTGGTGTAACAAGATCTCCATTTTGGAAAATATCTGCCATGTGCTTAACTCTGACTTCCATATACTCACACAATTGGAAACATCCAATGGTCCTGCACAAAAACCAACAAAATTTCTCAGCTTAAAAGTCCAAAACGTTCTGAAACTGAGAACAGTTTAAGGAATCGAAACCCAATCACCTGAATTCACCTCAAGAGGTAATGGACCACCATTCAATGTTTGGCTTTCCTTCTCCACAAGCAATAAGAATTTTCCAGAAGTAACAAGAACAAAATCAATGGAAATATAACCAGATACAATCCATCTAATGTGTGTACTATTAAGAACACCAGCAAATGAACCATTTTCACTAATAAGAGACAGAGAAAACTCCTGAAACTCCATCTTCTTCCCGGAAAACGATATGTTGTTCCCGAATGCATCCTTCGGAAGAATCAAAATCGACGCATTCATCCCGGCTTCAAACACATTTGCAAGACCCATCCAAGAAACAACACTAACAGATGGGTACATTAACCCTTCACAACAAGAGTATAAAAACTCATACTTTTAGTAAATTTCTGACACTAAAACAATTAAAGGAACATTCTCAAGAAATCGCGAACCTGCTTCGACTTCAAAATGGAGCGACGAATCGAGGACTTTGAAATTCTCCTCATCTATAACAATATTGAAGATACCAACCATGATTGGAGTAAAATAGATCTTCCAATTGCTGATATCTTCACCAAGATCCAACGAAACCCCAGAAATATACGTACTGTTCCCAAGTTTTCCGTTAACAGTAACTGTAGGCTTAAAAGCTCTCTGACCCAACGAAGCGTTTCCATGGTTGTCGAAATTTCCCAGAACTTTGATTGAAATTTCAGAGATTTCACCAGATTTGAACTTGTTCTTATCATTCGACCAACTGAAAGTAAATTTCGGGATCCCAGATTCATCTAAGATAAGAAAAACACTCAAAATCAAAGCCCGTCGAGTAAAATGGATAAAGTAATGACATAAACGAACCTGTGGATTGGGAAATTGAGATTGCATTGAAGAAGAGGAAGAAGAAGAAGAGATTTAACAGTGAAACGAATTTAATCGCCATTGATAAAGAGAAACTGCGACGATCGAAGTTTTTTAGGGGGAAGAAAGCGCCAACTGCTGTGATGTTTGGGGATTTGAATTTCGAAAATTACTTTTTTAGTTTTTTTTTGTTTCTTCTTTATCTTCCGAATTATTTGATCGATGGATAGAAAGTATAACACGTGTCCAATAGAAACCGTTTGATTTCCATTATTGCGGTTTGAGGCGGTCGTGGAGGAAAACCACTCTAAACCGATTTTTAACTTTGTTTTTTCACTTTATTCATTTAAAAAACTACATGCAGTGCACATCAGCGGCTATCAACGTCAAAGGCTTTGCGAACTGTTGGGATTTCAAGTCTAAAACAATAAGAACATATATAATATCCCGTTAATGTTAGCTTAGATTTTCTTTTTAAAAACTCATATCTTAACTACAATTACAAGAGATGTAGTTGTAAGGTCGTGGTTTTATTTTCAAATTCAAAATTTAGTTGAGCTTTATTCTTCTTCTCTTTTCGTTGTAAATATTCTTTTTTTTTGAATAGTAGATTTAACATTTCACAACAAAAAAAAACATAAATAAATGATTAACTAAAGACTAATAATTTCTCTAAGTCCACGATAATATTAGAAAACCGATTGCAAGGTTTGTCAAGTCCTTAAGAATGGTAAAATATAATATGAATCAATCATATTTGGCTTATCAATTATTATTGAACTAAGAAAAAACATTAAATAATTATATGTCACATTCAAAATTTGATATGTATTAGCTCATACAACTTTTTTCCCCTCCATTAACTTATTTTTACTTTTGAACTTTTCAAACCGCTGACATAGTCGATAGATCACCTAATTCCGTATAAATTAAACAAGAAGGGTCATTCGTTAGCTCCATGTATTATGTTCCATAGAAATTACACAAGGAACATAGAAATAATTGTTTTATATTATTCCCATGGCTCCATGTTCTTCGTCTGGCTCTAGTAGCTGTTGGAAGTATGACGTCTTCCCCAGCTTCCGAGGGGAAGATGTTCGCGGAAACTTTCTCAGCCACTTGATGAAAGAATTTGAAAGCAAGGGAATTGTTACATTCAAAGATGATCTAATCGAAAGAAGCCAGACAATCGGATTGGAGCTCAAAGAAGCCGTAAGACAATCTAAGATCTTTGTGGTGATATTCTCAAAGAACTATGCTTCTTCAAGCTGGTGTTTGGATGAGTTGGTTGAAATTTTAAAGTGCAAGGAGGAGAGGAGGCTAATACCGATTTTCTACAAAGTGAATCCATCCGATGTAAGAAATCAGACCGGGAAATTTGGGAGAGGCTTCCGAGAAACCTGTGAAGGGAAGAATGATGAGACACAAAATAAATGGAAGGCAGCCTTGACCGAAGCGGCAAATATAGCGGGAGAGGATTCACAAAGCTGGTTAGAGTTTTATTTTTTTGGTGCACCCTTCTTAATATAAATCACATTATCACAAAAAAAAAAAAAAGCAAATGAACATGATTTAAGAGGCGGTGAAATTTCTTAGGCTTCAAATACCAGTATTTAAAAAAAATAGTCTTCACACAAAATTTAGAACGTTTATAACATAGGTTTTTCTAGACAAAACTTTAGGCTTGGTATTGTTTTCTCTGCAGGAAAAATGAGGCAGATTTTCTCACAAAAATCGCGAAAGATATATTGGCCAAACTCAATGGTACACCGTCAAATGATTTTGAAAACATAATTGGAATTGAATCCCATATGGAGAAAATGGTTCAATTATTATGTTTAAACGATGATGACGTTAGGATGGTTGGGATTTGGGGTCCCGCTGGTATTGGTAAGACCACCATCGCAAGGGTTTTACACAGCCGCTTTTCTGGTGACTTCCGCTTTACTGTTTTCATGGAGAACGTTAGGGGAAACTATCAAAGAATTGTCGATAGTGGCGGCGAGTACAACTTACAGGCTCGTTTACAAAAAGAGTTTTTGCCCATAATATTCAACCAAAAAGATAGGAAGATAAATCATCTATGGAAGATAGAAGAAAGGCTAAAGAAGCAAAAAGTTCTCATTGTTCTTGGTGATGTGGATAAGGTAGAGCAATTAGAAGCCTTAGCTAACGAGACACGCTGGTTTGGTCCTGGAAGTAGGATCATCGTTACCACCAAAGATAAACAGATATTGGTAGGACATGAGATAAACCATATATACGAGGTCAAATTACCATGCAGAAAAACAGCACTTGAGATCTTATGCCTCTATGCTTTCAAGCAAAATGTGGCACCAGATGATTTCATGGATGTGGTGGTTGAAGTAGCAGAGCTTTCTGGTCATCTTCCATTAGGTCTCCGTGTGTTAGGTTCTCATATGCGCGGAAAGAGCAAGGATCGGTGGAAACTTGAACTAGGAAGGCTCACAACTAGTCTTGACGAAAAGGTGGAGAAAATATTAAAAATCAGCTATGATGACTTACATATTAGGGATAAAGCTTTGTTCCTTCACATTGCATGTATGTTCAATGGTGAGAACATTGATCTTGTGAAGCAAATGCTTGTCAATAGTGACTTAGATGTGAGTCTTGGGCTCCAACTCTTGCTTGATAAATCTCTCATTCAAATAAATGATGATAGAGAAATAGTCATGCATAGTTTGTTACTAAAAATGGGAAAAGAAGTCGTTTGTCAGCATTCAAGCGAGCCTGGAAAACGTCAGTTCTTGTTCAATACAAAGGAGACTTGTAACATACTTTCAAATAATACAGTACGTATGTTAACAAACTTTGATCATGATTCATGAGCTTGGCTTGATGAACTTGTTTGACGTTCATTTCACACATTTTGTTTTTCATTGGTAACAATATTTACAGGGTTCAGAAGCAGTACTTGGCATATCATTAGATACATCTGAGATCCAAAACGATGTCTTCATGAGTGAGAGAGTTTTTGAAGACATGCGCAATCTAAAGTTCCTAAGATTCTACAACAAGAAAATTGATGAAAACCCAAGTTTGAAACTCCACCTACCTCGAGGGCTAAACTACTTGCCTGCTGTAAGATTATTACATTGGGATTCATATCCCATGAAGTATATTCCTTCTCAATTTCGTCCAGAATGCCTTGTGGAACTCCGCATGATGCATAGCAAAGTGGTGAAGCTTTGGGAAGGAACCCAGGTTAGCTCTTATTCTTGTTATAGTTTCTTCATATGTATATTTTTCTTATACTTATTATAGTTTCTTCATATTGATAGAACCTTAGTTCTCTCTCTAGTACTACTCTACATAGCTTAAAAAATTAGAAAATTACATTTAAAAAAGAGAGAGAGAGATCTAAAATAATCACTTCAATATCTTCTTAATTGCCCAAAGTTGTCATCTAATTAAGTGATATTGATAAAAGTGTTTAGACTAAGGGTGGAAAACTTGAAGTTGCTTAAAATTACAAACACATCACTGAATGATTATTTGTTTGATGTTAATCTTCTTCCATCATCGTCTTCCCAAACTTCCACATCATTTTTCGTAATAACCGAAATCACAAAACCATATAGTTCGATTTATGTTACAAAAACTATGTTAATCACAAAACCATAGTTTTTGGGTGGTTTATCTAGTGTTCACTATTTTATCAGCATAGAAATCGAAAACTATATATTTTCTATTTATTTTCATTTTTATTAAAATGAGTTAATCTTAAGAAATTTCTTATTCTTATTATGCTTAAACATTAACTTACTAGCCCACTTGGTCCTTCTCTAGCACATCAATCTTTATATATATGCGGGTCCATGGAAAAATGGTTAAAGAGTTCATCAATATTTAAACATGTTATTTGTCTATGTAAGTGTTGTAGTACATTCATTTCTTCTAAACTCTCCCGAATGATTCAAACATACATAAGCATATATTTTATATCTTAATGATGTGTTCTTTGTTTGCATATATTATCAACTTATTGATGTTGTCTTTAGCCTATATTATTATCTTATTGATGTGTTCTTTGTTTGAATATGTTATTATTATATTATCTTATATTGATACGTTCTTTGTTTGCATATATAATCATCTTATTGATTTGTTCTTAGTTTGCATATATTCTCATCTTATTGATTTGTTCTTTGATTGCATAGCATATATCATCATCTTATTGATATGTTATTTAATTTGTTTGCATATGTTATTATACTATTGATATTTTGTTGATACATTCTTTTTTTGGTTGTTGTGCTTCTTGCATTCAGACGCTTGCATATCTCAAGACGATAGATTTGAGCTTCTCCAATAATTTAGTAGAAGTTCCGGATCTTTCAAAGGCAATAAGTCTCGAGACATTGTGTCTAGAAGGTTGCCAAAGTTTGGCGGAGCTTCCTTCCTCTGTCTTGAATCTTCATAGACTAAAATGGTTGAGGCTGACTATGTGTGAAAAGCTAGAAGTTATACCGCTTCACATCAATTTGGCATCTCTTGAGGTCCTTGACATGGAAGGATGCTTAAAATTGAAAAGTTTTCCAGATATTTCGAAGAACATCGAAAGAATCTTTATGAAAAACACAGGGATAGAAGAAATACCTCCATCAATTAGTCAATGGTCTCGCCTTGAATCCCTTGATATTAGTGGCTGCCTAAACCTCAAGATATTTTCACATGTCCCCAAGAGTGTAGTGTATATATACCTAACGGATAGCGGTATTGAAAGGCTTCCAGATTGTATCAAAGATCTCACTTGGCTACACTACTTATACGTCGATAATTGTAGAAAACTTGTGTCACTGCCAGAGCTTCCAAGTTCGATCAAGATTCTATCAGCAATAAATTGTGAATCACTTGAGAGAATATCTTCATCTTTCGACTGTCCAAATGCGAAAGTCGAGTTCAGCAAATCCATGAATTTCGATGGAGAAGCACGACGAGTAATCACGCAGCAATGGGTTTACAAGAGAGCATGCTTACCTGGCAAAGAGGTTCCTCTGGAGTTCAGTCACCGTGCCAGAGGAGGTTCCTTGACCATCCATCTAGAAGATGAAAATGTTTGTTCTTCATCTTTAAGATTTAAGGCTTGCATCCTACTTTTCCCAAGCGAAAGGAACAATATTTGTACTGTATATTGTCGTCTCATAGGTGAAAGTGGTCGTCTCATCGCAGCACATAGATTTGGTGGAGTTGTCAAGGACTTTGTCACACCGCATCTGTTTATATTTAACTCAGTCTTACTTGAAGAAGTGGATGTGATACGGTTTGGATTCAGCAGCATACACCACGAGATTACGGAATGTGGTGTACAAATATTGACAGATGCATAAGCATTCGGGAGCTATCAGGAACTTCTACAAGATGTCGGAGCGTTCGAAAATGAAAAAAAGTACTTATGTTAAAAGTTTAACTTCATTTCAAACTATATCCACTAAAATACTCGCACGTTATGTTGTGTTATTAGTGCTTCATTATTGGTTTTATTTTGTTCAACAATAACAACTAATAATTGTGGTGTCAAGTTTACGCTTAAGCCTTTGATTTGTTCTTGCAAACCCCGTACGTGTGATGTTGACAGAGATCGGTAAGGTTTAAGACTAATTTTCAATTCAAGATTTATCAAAACTTCTTTTAATAGTGACTATTGTAGATAAAATTGCTCGAGCCAAAGTGTTAATATAAACAACAGAAAACAGTGAAAAGGTGAAGGAACACGTGTTAATTAAGCAGGGCACATCATGGTACGTACGAACGGAAGGTAATGAAGTTTTTTGAGGTAAAAAACGTCAAACCTCAAAGGTCTTAGTATTTGTTAACAACAAAGGAAACAAAACATAATGTGTCTCACTCCTTATCCCCTCCCCACCTATCTTCTTCGATCGGGCTTACTTTCACTACACCCAAATATATTCGTGGCTAATTCTAATTGTTGATTCTTTATTCTACTTTTACCCAAAAAAACTAAAAAAATTGTTGGCGAAAAAAAACAAAATTTTGTTATTAAGACTTACCATTTCTCATTGACTAATCTTACCGGAACATAGATAATTTTGCATTCAATTTTTTTATAATATATCTACGCAATATATTCAGGGCTAATAATAATATATCTTTAAGATAGTCATGCAAAATTCTCTTGCAATCGTACGTAGTTATTATCAAATACAATGGCTTCAAGCATGAAATTAGGCAACTTACTTTCATCACCGATCACCATTTTTTTTGTTTTTTGTTAATAATTAATTCTATGCCACATTTTTTCTGATCTGAATGATACAAATTTTATAATATTTTATCAGTAGTAATTTGAAACTGTGTATATGATGTTTCTTTCATTTTAAACCTCATTAAACATACTAACTGCTTATTCCACTGCCAACATGTAAACATTAGTTTGGATTCAATTGAATGAAAATGAGAATCATATATTTCCATTTAAAGGTTTCTGAAAGTATGAGCTTAAAGCTTTAGTTGTTGTGAAAGATAATTAAGGTGGGAGAAAAGAAGCGAGAAGCCACAAGGACACTAATATGATGCCTATTTTGTATGGGTACACATGCACATGCTTGCACATGTGTTCCGGCCAATTAGCTCTTGTTTTTCCATGTGGTTCGGTATCTCTATATACACTCATGCACCCAATATATATTACACGTCATGGTCATTAGCCATCGCATCCATATAAGTCTTCATCATCCAATCCACGATTCCACTCCCTTCAATAATGCAAAATCTTCAACAGTTTTGTGTTTCATAAAGTTTTACATTCTGTCCTTGTCCAATGAAGACACTTACATAAATGTATAAGTTTTAAAACAAAAGCAAATCATTGAGACATAAATGGAGATAGTATATATGAAGAACAAAAAGAAAAGAGAAGGAAAAACTGTTAGTGTAGGCCTTCTTCGCATTTGACAATAATTTGATCGACATTAGGTGAAATGACGTTCTTGCCCACCAAGTCATGAGCCTTCAAGGACTCTTTGTTCCAATCTGTGTTATAAACAACGGTCAAAATGGAGATTGCACAAGCTAGCTGTGCCCCAAGCAAGCCATAGCATAGGCCCATGAAGCCTAAACCCCACACAAACGCTAAAACAACCGCCACTGGTGCTCCAACTACATAGAAGGCGTAGAAATTAATCTTGGCCCCTATACCTGGCCTCGCACTGCCACGTAAGATTCCACAGCTAATGGTCTGAGGACAGTTGGCAAGCTCACAAGCTCCAATCACCGGAATAACCGCCGCCGTCAGCTCGAGGACAACTTTGTCGGCGGTGAAAACTTTTCCCCAAGCTTCTCTCCCCACGGTGGTCCCCACAAGTCCAAACACTGACACTGCCACGGCGGCTCCGACAGCCACAGTCGCCGCTGTTTTTGCTTTCTCTGGCCGTCCTGCTCCTAACTCGTTGCTTACCCTCGTGGATACCGCGGCCGAGAGGGCCGTTGGGATTGTATACATCAATGAGGTTGTTTGTATCACGATGGCGGCTGCTGCTAGCGCCACCTTCGGCTCGGGGAGATATCCAGCGAGGACCGTCATGAACTCGTACCACCACCACTCCAAGCAAACCGCTATACAGCTCGGAACAGCGAATTTAACCAGCGTTGACCACACATCATTTTCACCGGAGTCTCTCGAACCATACAGCATCAACGGCGTATCAAGACAAAGAGACTTGGAAGTGGTTTTGTCGTTGTTGTTGTTTTCCAAGTAGATGTAGCAAAGGAGAAGCGACAAAGAGATGAAGTTGGTAAGAAAAGAAGAGACGGCGACTCCGGGAACTCCGAGAGAGATGTAAAACGTGAAGAAAGCAGTAATGGGAAGATGAAGAAGGACGGAGACTAACGTGCACCACATCAAAGGCCAAGTGGTGCCTTTACAACGTAAGTAAATACGTAAAGGATGAAGGAAACTATTAGCGAGAAGATCAGGCAAAGAGAAGGAACAATAGAGAGATGCGACACGAGTGATATCATGTTGTTGGCGGAGCATCAGCATTAGAGGCGCGAGGTTTAGCCAAAGGAGTGATATGGGAAGAGAAGCTAAGAGAAGGAGGAAGATGGTTCGCTTGAGGGTTAAGGAAGCGAGTGAAGGGTTTTTAGAACCGATGGCTTGACCACATAATGGTTCCATACCGGTGGCTAAACCAGAGAGGACGGAGTAACCGGTGATGTTGGTGAAACCGATGGCTAAGGCTCCTCCTGCGAGCTCAAGGCTACCGAGTCGTCCCATACACACGACGGATGTCATGTTCTTTAGGTAGTTTAATATGCTCATGGCGGCCACCGGAAAACTTATGTCCCAAATTCTCTTCAGCTCCTCCACCACCTTTTTAAATATTTTAAATAAAAAAATAATAATTATAAGAGAGGAGATATTTGAAAGACTCTATCTGAGGAAGAAGTTTACTAAGAATAGAAGTTTTAGATTTAATTTAGTACCTCGGGCATTGTCGGGTTGTACTTGTGTTGGAGATTTATGAGACGTGAATCTTCTTCGACCACCATTGTTAGTGTTTGTTTATTGAGATGAGAGATTTAAAAAATATGAAGAGAAGATGCCATTTTATAAAGAAATTTTATTTGTTTTGTTTTGTAACATGGAGTTGGGTTTGGCATGGTGGGGGTTCCCAAAATATTGATGTCATTATTTGTTATCCATTTTTCTTTGTGTGGACTCTAATATATACAAGTATAAATACAAACTAAGTATAGTTTGAGAAAAATATAGGATATTAAGTTCAAGATTTAATCGTATATCTCTTATACTATCAAAGTTCGAGATTTTTTTATTTTTTTATTATAGTACGACTCTCAATATCCTACATTTTTATTAAACAACATATTTCTTTATTTTTGGTCAGAATTAAACAAAAGAATGTATTGACCTAAAAGAAGTACGAATCCAAACCTGATTTTGTCGTACAAAAGCGTCACATAAACAAACGAAAGTATAGGCATGTGGAAATTTAAAACAACAAAAAAAAAAGAACAAAACTCAAATCAAATTTCTTCTCAAGATTCTGTTAGTACAAAGTTCCATTTATGATTATCTCTTTATTTAATCTTTGTTAAGAAAGTGAGTGTATATTTTCTTTGGTTATAAAAAAATCATGCATATAGGCAATCTAAATTAAACTAAAATAGTGTTCGGAACATACAATTGTTATCTAATCCATAGTAAATATGAATGCATCTCCGGTGAAACAGTATATATTTGGCCTAATAAATTTGTTAAGAAAGTGAGTGTATAGTTTCTTTGAGTATCGGAAAATCATATAGAGAATCTAAACTAGTGTTCGAACATACAATTGTTATCTTAAAAAATGCATTTACCATGAAATAATCTTTGTGTTGAAAAAATATTAACCAATAGATTACTAACACTTGATTTTAGATATCGAATTTGTATTTCTCCTGAGGAACTACTCTCTTTTTTTGTCCATGATAAAATGTAAGAAATTGAATATGTTAGTTATAAAGGCGTAAATATTATTATGAATATTTTTGAAACTTCGTGTGGTTTAAAAAGATGCATAGAACTAACAACAACCTTTCTAAAATAAAATGTGATAAAAGATATTTATGAAGCTCAAACTAACGATATTAGTAGAAAGTGATATGATTGGTCCATCAGTCTAGAAATGAAACTAGTTAGAATTAGGTATAGCGCAATGTGTTGTCTCCCTCTCACTGTAATTATCAACCCAAAATCGACTTGAAAATTATGTATACCTTTCCTTTAATTTTTTCCCTTTTCCTACTTATTCCCACTCCACTCCCTATAAACTAGTGACATTTTACATCTTGTCTCTGCTTACGTGGATAAATGATCATCATGACAATCGAAAACAATATATATATATATGTGTGTGTGAATTAGCTAGATAGCCCATGTGTGGTTTTAATAAAAATATGAGAAGTTTGATTACATATATTTTAACATTATAAACTACTGAAATACAAGATTGATGCTTTTTTTACCAGGATCTTATTTTATAAGTTCTATAGTGATGAATTATATCATATGAGTAGTGAATTTTTTTAATTTTCATATATTTAAATTATTATTGAAGTTATTTGGTTTATTTGATATATATATATATATATATATGCTAAATACACATATATAGAAATTGAGGAAAATGATTTTTAATTGAAAATACTATTATATATGTAAATCAGATTTTCATATCGATCGTTTTCATAGAATTTGCAAGCCGTTCCAATTGGTCGATATTTGGCCACAAGATATGATTTTCGCAGATGTATAAAATTTATACACATCTTCATACCGTCAATTTTCACACACATGAATCATGATTCATGCATGCTTTCATACGATTTCATGTGTAGTTCTATATAAAGATGTATAAATAATCTTCAAAATCTGTAAATACGAGCAGAAGAAAGTTGTGTAAATCGTGGGGGAAACTAAGTACTGAAAGAAAAAACATAGACAAGTAGTGAACTAGAAGTACCAATAGAGACAGAGTTGTGATGTTCCCATCACAAAGGAAACATATCCTCTCTCCTTTCGTCGCTTATATCTTCTTCTTCTCTTCTTTTGCTTTTTCCACACGTGGCTATTTTTACTTGCTTCCATCTCCACCGTTGATCTCGATGCCCTTTCAATCTACACGTAACATATGCATGGACATATGCCTAACCTATATCTATACTATGCATCGTCTAGTTCGTGTGGTATGAACTTTGTCTCCAATAGCAAGCCGTCGCTCTTCTTTTGCTTCCCCACTCATAGTTTACTATTCATTTTTTAATGTTTTCTAATATGCTTGCTGATAAAGATCCTTCCACTGATATTTTTGTAGCTGGTTTATACGAGATGCATAATTACTAAATAACTAGATTTTAACCCGTGGTACACCGTGGAGACAATTTATATTTTAAAATTAGTATATATAAAATTTTGCTATAAAATATTTTTATTTTATACTTTATATTTGTTATTAAGTAACGTCCTGCTAAATCGCGTCCCGCCAAACCCATCCTGTAAAAAAATCATTATTTTATTAATGTTAATCTTATTTATGATATATTTATGAATCATTGTCTAAATATTTTAGTTCATGTGGGACGTATAACTCACACATTTTTTGCCAATTGATTAATATATGTTTATTTTTAAAATTTCGAGTCACAAAATATGACGGAAAGAATTAAGATTTTTTAAAACTCTATATATTATATAATAATATTAAAAAATTATGATATATTAAACTTTTTATAAGTTTAAATATTAATAATGTTTTATAAAGTCTAGATATATAAATAATAATATTTAATTTTTTTATATTTTGAGCCTTTTAAGTAATGACATAATAATTCTAAAAGCAAGGATTTAGAAGATTTAATATTTTCATTCCTAAATAATTAATGTCAGTGTCATTACATTGTAAATAAGTTCAAATACATGATTTATTTATTTAAACAAAAAACGTTTAGTAAGAATAATATTTGTTTTAACAAAAAAATTTGTTTTAAAATATTGTTAACAAATATGTTTATGCTAATTTTAAGAGATTGATTTGAAGTTTGTTTGGATTAAATTTGATTGATAATGTGATTAACAATTTAAAGTAAAATTAATTATTTTGGAGAAAGATTTAATGCTAATGGCATTGAGTTGTAAATAAGTCCAAATCCACGATTTATTTGTTAAAATGGTTGCAAAAATGTATATATAGATACATCCCAATAAGTTATGTTTTCTTATTTCTGATATAGATAAACACTGTCGGATTTCTTTGGATATGCCAAATTGTAACAATCACGATATTTGTCAAGCCAAATATTTTTTATTTAAACTATTAATTCTAAAGAGGATAAAAACTTACAAATTAATATCTTTGCACATTAATATTCACATTCCGATTAAAAGAGTAGATTTAATATAATCATGTTTGCAAGAATGTCCACGTGAAATTTTAATTATGTTTATGTGTGATTGACTGATTGTTTAGAGTCATGAACTCATGATGCTTAGTAGTCTAATCATCAACAATAAGAGCGATGCTTTCATAATTAATCAACCATTGCTTGTATCTAAAACAAACAAAAAAAAACCACATCTTCCTAAAGATATATGATATGAGAGGACATCATTATTTGAAAGAGAACATTCGTATGTTAAGTTGTTAACGGACATTAACTAAAATTAGAAATGTAGACGGAAACAATGGTTAGAAACTAAACAAAATAAAAATATCCTTTAACCTTTCCTTTATCTTGAACTAATGTCTTTTTTTTGGCAGCACCTTGGACTTGAACTAATGTTTCTTGAGCCGAAAGTAAAGCTTCCAATCATTGGGCCAAACTCGTGATTCTTGTGTTAATGGCTTTCTGACTTATGCATCTAATATGGACGAAGCCCAACACCAACATAGAGATAAATAATGTCAATATATGATGTAACTGTTCACAAATGTTTTCAAATTTTATTTGCCAATTTCAGATTGTTTTATAGCAGAAAGTGTTAGCTTATTATATAGATGAAACTGCATAATAAGAAAATCTAGTGATGAAGTAAAGCAAACTTGACAAAATCATGTGCTTGCATTGTAGCTTGTTTGACAAAAAAAAAATATAAAAAAATAGTGTTTGTAGTTTTTACTTTTTAACAATATGGGCCAAAAAAGATACCCGACCCACCTTCCTTTTGTCTTCGACATCTCATGTGTTGTGAAAACTCTAATCATCGATTCCGCATTTCATCTATTGGTGAACGACTTCGACATCTCATGAGTCATGATACCACGGCTTAGTATCTCGGCTTCAGTCTTAGGCCTGTTTGTTTGATCATTTGGCATTTACATCCAAATGATCCATTTACATGATTCATTTGGATGATGCATTTGAATGATGGTTGTTTGATTATTTAGTATTTTATCTAAATGATGCATTTAAATGAATATTTTTTTGCTTGATCATTTTGTAATTCATTTACATTCTCATTCTAATAAAAATAACTAAAATACCCATGTTATAATTTTAACAAATGACAAATACTTAACATCATTACCAAATATAATTTTAATGAAGAAATGATTTTACGGTTTTGACGGAAAAAATATGATTTTACGGTTTTGGCGAAAAATATGATTTTGTGGTTTTGGCGGGAAAATATGATTTTACGGTTTTGGCGGGAAAATATGATAATACGGTTTTGACAGGAAAATATGATTTTAACGTTTTGGCGGGAAAACATGATTTTGTGGTTTTGACGGGAAAATACAATTTTACGGTTTTGGCGGGAAAATACAATTTTACGGTTTTGGCGGAAAAATACGATTTTACGGTTTTGGCGGGAAAATACGATTTTACGGTTTTGGTGGGAAAATATGATTTTACGGTTTTGACGGGAAAATACGATTGTACGGTTTTGGCGGAAAAATACGATTTTGTGATTTTGACGGGAAAATATGATTTTACGGTTTTAGCGGAAAAATATGATTTTGCGGTTTTGTGGGAAAATATGATTTTAACGTTTTGACAGGAAAATATGATTTTGCGGTTTTGGCGAGAAAATATGATTTTGCGACTTTGGAGGAAAATATGATTTTGCGATTTTGGCGGGAAAAACGAATTTATAATTTTGACGTAAAATAATAGTTAGTGATTTCACAATTTTTAGAGTTTTTTAGTATAATATGTAATTAAAAAAAAAAAAAAACTATTGAAAATTAACATTATTAAAAGAGGATATATTTGTCATTTGTTTTTTGGACTAAATCATCTTCATCCTAATGGTTCTACCAAATCCATCCAAATGAGTTTCACAAATTAGCCTAAATTTACAAAGTCATTCAGATGAAACATCCAAATGATTCATCCAAATGATCTGTTAATTTGTGAAAAACAAACATTATTTTTCATTTTCATCCAGATGATCCATTTGGATGGAGAAACAAATAGGGCTAAGGCTGAATAATTTATCATAATAATTTATGAATTACCTAATTTGTAATCACCTCACACTTTTTCGAATACGATGATATATATCATAGACAAACTGACAATTCACGCCTAGATAGAAACCATACTATAAGATCAAGATCTTGATCAGATATGATATACAAAGATATGAGGAGTAAAATATCCAAACTCAGTATAACACCATGCTCGAAAAATCAAGAAAGGTAAGAGATCTATAGACTAACCTCATAAGATAATAAAAACCTGCGAACCTAGCAATAACCAGAGTCGAGCAACCACTCATTGTCACACCATAAATGAAAAAACTGACCCCTTATCCAGAACAGCCAAAGACATTACAATAACTATTCATCTAAACCCTGAAGATACTCTCTATTCCACATTTCAGATAGTAGGATAAAATGAAAAATAGTAATCGTGTATGCATGCTAAATTCAATTTAAATATTTAAAATGATAAAATTTAAACTCAATTACCGCAATCCAACCTCAGTTGTAGACAAATTTGACCAATGGTTGAGTTTGAATATTTGCGAGATCATACACGAGTTCAGCTTTATCAATTCATTTTCATCTTATTCAATGGAAATTAAAAAGATTATGTATTTTTTCCCAACCAGCTGATTTATCATCGTATTAACATCATCAATCACGCAATTCCACGTTAATAGATCCAAAAGAGTTGAATAATTTAAAAATATCTTCTAAGAAAGCTACTAATCTTAGCATTACGAAATAGAGTTAGAAATGATACAACTTAGACTAGAAAAACATGAAATAAGGACTGAAATTTAAAGATGACACGTCTCAAAACAAACTCTCCTATAGTAGTAGTAGTAAATAAGAAAAACAAAAGAAAACGACAAAAGTAAAATTTGATAATATTGTAAACATTTATCCCAAAAAAATGGGTAAAAAAGATTACACAAGTAATGAAGAGAAGGACACACGTGGCGTATATCGAGCAAAAGAAATCAAAATCAATCGTCCTCGCATAGTACACTTGTAGGTCCCACCTATCCTCTATAACTCTTTTCTCGGCGAATCCAAAAAAAATAAAACTTCTTCTTCCTTCTTTTCGCTATTAACACCTGAAAGAAATGAGATAGGAGAGAACAAAAAAAATGGTGGGACTAAGTATTGTTTTGGAGATGACTAACAACAACAACAACAACAACAACAACAACAACAACAACAACAACAAAAACCCTCTTAGTGAAGGTGTCTTAATTAGTCCTAAAGTCGTCAACAAAGCCAACATTATTGTCACCACCGCCGTGACGACGGACACGACTAATCTCCGTCGTTGTTATCAAGATTCTGGATTTCTCGAACATTGTTTTCTCTGTAGACGAAAACTTCTTCCAGCGAAAGATATCTACATGTATAAGTAAGTCATCATCTATAAATGGCTAAATCCATATATATTCTTTTGTTTGTTTCCTGAGATCTTTGATATTTTTGTTTTAGAGGTGATAGAGCGTTTTGTAGCGTGGAGTGTAGATCGAAGCAGATGATTATGGACGAAGAAGAAAGCTTGAGAAGAGAGTATTGTTCTTTAATGGATGTTAAGAAGAAGAAATTTGATTCTCCGGCGACTGCGCCGTCGCGTTACCGTCGAGATCCGAGAAACCAAGCAGGCGGTTTCGCTTACTGAAGCAGAGAGAATCGCAAAAACTGAAAACTTATGTTTTGTTGACTTTGTTACCCTTTGGCTAATTTTTGTCGTTTTGTTTAATAACGTGTAAAGCCGAAAGGGTGTTTTGGGTATTTCAGAGCTTTCTTTTTGCATATCTATGGGAGCCCCTAGTAAAATATTTAATTTCATTTAGTGTTTTTTAATCTGATTGAGACCTTTTTGACAATTAAGTTAGCTTTGATGGAACTAACTTAGAGATTAGAGTTTATTTAGTTCGTTTATACAATTAGTATTAAAATCTCGCAACCATGCAACTTTATATTTAAAAGATTAGAAATTGTTAGAAGATGATAAACAAAAGGGAATTTGTGATATTATATAAGTGATTAGTGATAGACTATGTTGATCTAATCCACAAACCGACAAACAAAAGGGATACGTAATAAATACTACATATTTTTTTATTATATAGTATAAATAAAGATATTCTCTTGGTTTCATGCGAATTTAGCTTCAATGTGTGGGCGAATCTTTAAGCTTTAACCGACATAAGTTTGTGTAATATTTATTTCACATGTAGACGTATAAGAATTTTATTTTTTTGGAATTTAATTATGAACATGTTCTGTATTACTCGTTCTTTAAAGGATAAAACATTTACCAACTTACATACTTTTTCTTTTATAGGTTGATTGTGAATCGAAGTTATGCGTTATATATTCATATGACAAGCAGAAATAGACTATAGAAACCTTTTTTTCAAATCGCTTACTTTGTTTTATTCATAAAGGAAAAGCATTATCTCGTATAGTGTCCAAAATAATACAGTACTACACAAACATGTCATTAACATGCTCTGCTCAGTTAACAAAAAATATCTTATATGTTTTTTTTTCCATAATGATGAAAAAATGTATGGTTCTTTGTGTCAGAAAGTACGTTTCTAAATGACAATCACCGGAAGTTTATACGTATTGATCTAGTTGTATAAAATGGAAAGGATCATATCAACGATCACTGGAATGTTCCAAAATGTTCAACTTGAAATTAAAAGGATACTGTATATAACAAATCGTTTTAAAGACGACATTTGTGGATTAAATTAAATGGCTTTACTATAGTGGATTAGTGGTTTACAGTATATAACAAATGGGTTTACTATATTGGTTTCTCTATTGGTCAAAACAAAGCAAAAAATCGTATGCAATGCAAAAACTTGATTAATGTGAGTTTCACATTGCAATTAAAAAAAAGTTTGAAGTTAATTTTCATCTTAATGCAACGATCCGCTTCTGCAATTCTTTTTTATCCGAATTCCTAATGAAAATATCATGAAAAGATAAATAAGAAGAAGCAAGAGATCATACAGGTGGTTGAGATTCGATATAGTCATGTACAATCGGAAAGTTTAGGTCAAAATCAATAATTTTTTTAGATTTTTTAAAAATCAATATTTAGTGTTGACCAGCACGATGGCAACGTAAAGAGTATTATCAATTGGTCAAGTCTCTAGACTCACAAGATTCTAGTTTTCTTAGGTTTTGGAATAATGTGGGGTAAATTTATATATTTTGGCATTTTACTTTGTCTTTATGTAATAATATGTGTCCCATGAAATTAGTGCTCCACATTCATAGGATTCGACTGTAAAAGACACTGAGGTCCCTTACCTATATGTCTCTTTCTCACTTTCAAAAGTGTGTTTATTGTTATATTGGTGGGGTTTAATACTTTGTGATCAATTCCTTAATTTAATGCAAAAGATTAGAGAAGCTGGTTTTTAGTTGAACAAATCAATGCTCTCTTTAAATTAATGCCTTCTTCACATAAACACCTGCTCATTCATTAACAATGGCTCTTAGTTATTGCATGCCTGACTAATAAAAATTATACAGCCTGTAAAAAAGCTGATGAACTCATAGATACGTCAGACATGTAATTTAATTATATTATTAAAAAAATTGTTTTAGCTTAGGAATTTGTGAATTTGATAACCATTTTAAAACCTAGTTGCCTTAGTTAGTAGGGTTAGTTAATCCCAACTATGCTTTTAATAACTAAAAACTTCTGGATAAGGCTTGTGATACATTAGTTAATAATGAAGGTCAGACCACATGTTCCCTTATAAACCATCATTTTAATGCATAATCCACAATTTTTTCAGAGGCACAAGTCACAACACTAAATTACTCAAAAGGTTAGTGGATGTAGCATAGAGTCTACAACAGCAACAAAAACAATTTGTTATTATGAATTATGAAGATAGTTACATTTAATTTGGGTCATAGTTAAATTAAGTAAATAATTTTGATGGCAAAATGATAAAATGATGGGAAGGAAAACGGGATTTTTGCGTAGGTTGGCGAAAAGATTCTTATGCCTTTTTAAAAATTCTGTGATTCTATAAGATAACTTGACATGGTAAACTAATGTCTTCTGGGCAAAATAGCAATAGCGTACAATTATGAATAACGTGTTTTAAATCACACGTAAAACACTTACTAATTTAAAAGTCAAATGGTAAATAATCAAAATGTCGTTTACGTAAAAAAAGATTAAAAAATAGGTCAATGTCCTTTACTTGATTTATGAGAAAATGTTTTTGGATTTTGACTCCGGAAAAATGTACTTATCTAAGTGTATATTCCACAAAACACTATTAAAGATCTCCAAGTATGGTGAGATTATATAAATTATATAATCAAACTGGTTTAGGACTATTATCAACATTTGACTCACATAAGCTTGCAGCAATAGAAACCCTAATACAAACTTTGTAGAGATGACCTGCCATGAAGACTTGCTCTTTAAGGAAAAACCTAAGAGCTATAAGTATATAATCTTTATGTGTTCCTTCTCTGAGCTTGCTAGTTTTATTTACAAACAGGGAACCTAAAATGTTTCAGAATCTTCATCAGAATCTTCCACAACCCAACTCTTCCTAGCCATCTTTTTAGGACGATTATCGCCACTTTCTTCTTCTCCTTCATCTTGTTCTTGTTCTTCTTCATCGTCCTCTTCTGTTGCTGCTGCTATTGTTTTATCAGAATCTAATCCTGGTGATGATACTGAACTAGCATTTCGGGGGGACAACATTTCTTCTGAACCATCATCATCTGACTCTTGTCTTAAATCATCCTCGCCAATATTATTGTTCTGTGTCTCTGTCTCTTCTTCCTGGTTTCCTCCATCTTCGCCTCCTGCAGGAGGGTCTGAATCTTCAATTATTTTGAAGTCTCTGGCAGTGCTGCGCTTGGCATGCCTCAACAAATTCAATTTAGTAACTTTGCTTAGCTGAATTAGGTATCTTTCACAGTCTTCTATCTGGAATATCAAATCAGGAATGCATTTGTTCTCCTGTTTGATCTTATTGATTATTCCCTTGGAATTGTGACTCACACTTTCTTGTTGTTCCTGAATTTGGAAAAGAAGCAACACTTCACGCTTTTGGATACGAAGAAACATCAATGTAATGACTGCTTGAACAACTTTTACCTTTTGCATTTCAGATAAAAAGGGATATAAAGGAACCGTGAGACTCTTGCAAGTCAGTTCCACGAGTTTTTGAAATTTAAGGCTAGGAAGAATTTGCTTGCAACCCTTGGGAGCAATCCTCAGCTTCACAATTTGTGCCAATTGTTTATAAAACCTAACTGCTAGTCTAAGAAACTGCGCTGCTTGCGACTCTGCAGATCACCAAAAACATCTATTAAACAAGCTCAGTTAGAGTTAATGAGAAGCAGATCAGTGAGAAGTGAAAACTTACCTTTGAGGTTCATCAAAACAAAGGAAGAAAGTATTCTGACTGTTGACTCAGCCATTGAGTAAAGGGCTTCCTCGAGAACCGACCCGACTGTGCTCTCAGTATCATCGCTGAGATGGATGTTCTTTTGAGAGACCACATAAAAGTTCTTTAGCTTCTTTGTGGCCCAATCCATGTCAACTATTGCTGAATCAATAGACTGTAATATACAAGAAGTTACGGAAGCACTAGTTGACTGGTTTATGACCATGTATGACTCAGACACTTCTAACGTATCAGATTTGTCTAAACCCATGATATTTTGCAACTCCTGAGCCACTTCCACGGCTATGCATAGATCACCAGGGGATGTAGTAAAAGAGATGGCAAGTTTCAGAACGCTCTTTGCCACAGTGGTGTTAGATGTTTCACAGCTTCTGCAGATTTGATGAGCCCATGATCCATGCCTTTGTTTGAATTTGTCTGGTAGATTGTTCCCAAGCTTCAACATTATGTCACAAAGAATCTGAACAGTGCAATTGAATATTATGGTCTTAGCTTCCTGTGCGTTAAAGAATGCACTCAAGAGAAATAGCAGGAAAGTTTAAAGGATTTTACCTCTACGTCATTAGAGTTTTGCGCGATAAAGTCTGTGATCATGGGCTTCATGATTTTCGCCATGAAAATTTCGATGCTCTTTATAAGTGGATCTTCAATTTTTGAAGCTTCCCTGCACTCTTCTAAAGTAGCATCCTCGGATGCAGGTACTGCCAACAAATCTTCAAGCAAGCCAGTCAAACCAGATCCACTTGAATATATATTGAGTAGCTCTTTCAAGCTAAGTAAGGCCAGATGTAGACACTGTTTTCTTCCGTCAACATCTTTCCTTCCTTTCTTCTCCTTATTCGTCTGTCCAGTAGCTAGAGGTGGCTCTGGCTTTAGCAGGTAAACTACTTTTAGCAGTGGAGGACCCAGAACCTTCATGTCACCACAGACCAACGGTTTAAGTGGATTTTCCTCCTTCATGCAAAGAGATGAATTTATGTGCCCAACACAAACATGCAAAGTGAAGGAGAAAATTGATTTTTCTGTCTTCGCTGGTGATGAATGGCTGTGATCCTGCGAGCCTGACTGAGTACCAACGGATTTGCTGCTATAGAGTTTGAAACTGAGTAGAAATAGCTGGTAGATACTTGAAGTAGCCAAAAAGGGAACTTTCTCTCGCTCTTCATTGATACTCGTGTTTCCCAGATCAGTATCATTACAGGCGCTAAATCGTACTCTCTTGCCAACATTGCTCTGCTTCGATTTTCCCACATCCTTTTCCAGTGATTCATAAAGATCAATTAAGTCGACAATCTCCTTTCTGACAGAACCCTTTTTCCCTTCTGGCTGTTTCTCTAGATCCACTATAATATAATTTAGCAGCACTTGAACGATTCCCAATATAATCAAACAATAGGATTTTCTTTTATCTTCTTCGAGAGATGCAGAAACTGTGTCCTGAGACTGCCCTACAATATCTGTAAAATGCAAACGAAAAGATCAGAAGCTATGTGCTAAATAAACAGATTTTTTTTGAGACAGGTGCTCCTTTCGGTTAGAAGACTCACTATTTATAGCTTGTACTTCAAATGACACTAGACTAAGCCTAACACACAACCTATACGAACCAGACTTGAAAGCAAACAAATGTAACAGCAGATCAAACGTGTTCAGGTATATAAAACTAGTCAAGGCTTTTTTTAAGAACGATCATTTGTCACGTACCTCCTAACTTCTTGCCTAGTAAGAAGCTTCGGATCTTTACCAAAGCACTGGAGTACGCTTCATGAGATAGGTTTCTTCCAACCTGCTGCTGCCATACGAAATTTGAATGTACCCACACGTTATTATTGACAGCTATGCTCTATTAGGTAACACAAAACCAGTTCTTTCTGTAGCAATACCTCATTATCTTGTGAAAGGGAGAAACCAAAGCATGGCCACGCAGCATCGGAAGGCCGATCAGAGCTGTTTTGCTGCTGGAGAAGTAAAATCCAAGAGACACAAAAGAGAAGCCTATCCAAGGGCTCTTCAATAGTAAATTTGTCACCTTCTACTCTAATGCATGAAGTGATTCCAAGTTGAAAATCTGTGTCCTGCCAGCATAATCGTAAGTTGTCAAAATATGTGTGAGGTTGTGTCTTTCAACAATAAAAGTTGAAAAAATCAACAGCAAGTCCCTGTAAAAATAGTCAAGGGTAGAGAGAAGTTCACAATATATATATATATATATATATATATATATATATATATATATCAACGTTTTCTGTTTTGTCAAGCATGGAGGGATGAAGCTGACAGTTACCTGTCCGAAGAAACGAAGAAAATGAGGCATAAGAAAGTCCAACACATGTCCTCCACTTGATGGATCAATCAGGACTAACTTCACAAGCCCATCATAAACTACTTCCTTCACTCTTGCCTACATGTAGGAACCAAAGAGCTCAAAGAATATTTTCATACTCTTGAAAGTAACTTTTCATGATAAAGAAGGAAAAAGACACCTGCTGGTAAAGACATCTTTGAAGCAACCCATTCAGTTCAGTAAAGAGGTTTCCCCTCACAATACAGCTCATCTCAGTCTGCTGACTGGAACTGGCTTGGCTTGCTGAGTCTTGGAAAGTAAATGAGCTGTCTCTCTTAGCTAGTTTCTCTGCAAGTATAAGATCAGTTATTACTTTGGTTGCTGCAACACGAACTGTATCTTCCCGTCTAAACATAGCTTTGCGAATCACCAAGATGGTGTAGTCCTGCATCATCAAGTTAGATTTAATCTGAGGTCTTGGCGTGAACAGCTTGTTTTTTTTCCCAATTCCATAGACAAGTAAAATGCATACAAATTGATGAGTATAATCAATATGAAACACTAGCAGCAGCAGATGTGCAGAAGAAAGTATTACAAAAGAGAATGTGCAACACATATTTTACCTGAAGATCACGGCTGAATTTGATGAGCGGGATAACAGCAGAAACAAGAAAACAGCTGATATGTCCCTCCATGAAAGTGAAATAATCCAATAACTCTTTGAGATGGTGGACAAATTCCAACATGATAAGTGAGTATCTCTGGACAAGATACCCTAACAACCTACAAAGTCAAGTCAACAACCTTAGCACATGGAAATAAGGTTGACAACCCTATCCATTAAAAACATTATTGACCTTACTATTGGCTTGCTCTTTGCGCATTTCAAAGAAAGAATGCGAAATTTGCATTGCTCAATTATCTGCAAAATTTGAATGTCACTCAAATATGTTTTGTTAAGTTACGGATGCAAAGAACTAGCATAAAAGTTTAAATGTCAGTCTATAAAGCATTAATAATTAAGGCAGTAGTAATCAACCTCGTTTCTCGTCATATCATGGACTTCAAATAGGGTTCCCAGAATCTGAATGCTAAGCTTCTCAATACCGAGTACACCTTTCGAATCACCAAACTCATTGGATCTACCTTCTTCAACAGATTCTAGCAACATAAAGCCAAACTGAATAACACTTGGAACCACATGCTCTCTCCCATATCGGCACTCACTAACCTAACACAATATAACAAAATACTTTTTTAATCGTCTCGCAATGCTGTCCTGGTATGATAGAAAGGGCTAAAAGTCCAAAAATAAAAAATCATGGCAACATACCGCTCTTAGCAAAGATTTTTCAACCAATTTGGCATGCAGGAAACTCTCTTCCTTAAGCTCAACAGGTAGCCACTTGCAATCTCTGTACATCATTGACGAAAACATTGGTAAAAATGTATCCCTACAGCCTTCTTTGTGTAAGAGACTATTACTTACTTGGAGAGTCTGTAATCATTGTACGCAGTAAGCAAAGCCGTTCTCAACATCCCCAAGGAGCTCTCACCGAATTTTCTAACCCGAGCAACGGAAAACAGAACCGCGACTGTAAAATGATTGAAAGCTCTAAGATCAGATTTGACTAACGCCACAACCTCTTGCCCCAATGAAGGATCCTGCTTCACAGCAAAATTCACATGAAGAAGAACTGTTCCTTCTATCTGTCTAACAACGGAAGCTACTCTAGTCTCAGCTTTAGACCCAAAGTAACCAACAACACCACCAATCACTTCCCTCTTGCAAAAACCTTTAGAGGCAAGAACCAACAATTGATACACAAGTGAAGGCAAATCCTGCAAGTCTATCAACTTAATACCAACAAACACTTTCTCTACCAATTCACTTTTTCTCCCTTTATCCAGAAATGAAAACTCCTTTGCAAGAGAAACCATTTTCGTCAACAACGCTTTGTTCCATTCACAACTAAGAACACGATCAATCGCCGAATTAACGAAATCGATTTCACTAGCTTTACCTTCTCTACGCAATAAATCAAAGCACACAGGCAATAAATCGAACACCTGGGCTTCATCAACAGTGATAACTCTAGTCACACCTGATAAGATCGAATCAACTACAGATTTCACCTCCTTAACGTGTAAGTATCGTAAGAGAGTACCGAAGAGCTGAATCGTCTTGAGAGAATCAGAATCGCTTGGGATTTTGCAGGAATTGAAGATTTGGGTGTAGGAGATGAGAAGAGAAGCGAGGAGAGAGCAGAGAGAGGGAGTAGTAGGGGAGAGAGATATTAGAGATAGAAGAGCGATTACATACTCAGAAACTTGTTTCGACGGAGATGGTGAAGAAGAGCGAGATTTGAGGTATGAGAGAAGGGAATCGTGGGAAGACGGTGAGAGAAGGTAAGGTGGGAGAGAGAATCCGGTTTGACAATGGTGGTACTGTGCTAAACGAATGATATCTTTGTCGGTGAGAGGTCTCTGAGATGGTTCTTCGGCTGCGGCGGCGACGGTCATTTTCTCTCCGGCGGGATTAATCTGATTTCGAAACTTCTCGGGGAAGATTAATTTTACGATTCTTTTTCCTTTACGCGGGAAACTTTATATGGGCCTTAGTGTTATATGGGCCGAAGGAATGCGGACCAAAATCTGCAATCGGAAAAAACTATCGAACCAAACCAAAATTGTAAAACGAAACTGTGTCAAATTAAAAATTTGTTATCCATGCAAATTTAGCCTTTAATGTAGGTAGCTATAATTATTATTTCAGTCCATCTTGGTCTCTCCATCAAGTTACACTATTACGTGAAGCATCTGTATTTTAATATTATACATAATCCAGTCATAATTTAAGACCTGTATATTATATCATAAAGTATGTAGCCATGTAGTCGATTAATGAAATAGGGAAAATAGCAAGTCAAAGATAAAATAAAATTGGAAAGAAAAATAGTTCGTAGGTAGTGTGCTCTCAAGGTGGCGTGACACCTTTCCCATATCTTTCGCTAAGTTCTTTAGAATAAGACAAAACAAAAGATGAAAAATGTGCATGTGACACTCCTCTTATTGCAAACTGCGTAACAACCACCATTGGATTCTTGTTCGGCCCGTATTTGTAGTGTATTGAAACAACAAAACTTGGTTTTCACAATCAATAGGAATTTACTGCTCGAGTCAATTCGTTTTTTTTTTTTTACCAGCTGCATCAAGTATTGATCTTTATATAGTCTACAGAGTAAGTTTTGTTGTTTAAAGCTACCTACGTATAACCATTTCTTTTACATGAATACTACAGACTACAGAGTAAATTACTGTATAGTGTATAGCCTAGTTAGCTTTTAGCTATATAGCCTGTAGCAGGTGCGGTGATTTAAAGCGAGCTAGATTTAATTTTGTCCAAAGAAAAAAAGAGAGCTAGATTTAATAACAATAATAGAAACCAAAAATAGAAGAAACAAAGCCACGTGGATGTATGGTTACATTACACACTAGACCAGAAAACCTTTTTAGTCCATCCCAAACCAACCAAAAAAGATTGATGAAAAAAAAAAACCAACCAAAAAAGATTAGTGTTAAAAACCTTTTGGAAGATTTGAAGAAAAAATAGAGAAGAAATAGAGAGAGAGGCCACAAGGCACACACAAGTCAGTATCCCACGTGCATCTGGGAACTCGACCCCTCTCCTCTGCCACAACCCACTCTTCATTTCTCTCTTTCTCCACCAATCTCTCTTTCTCTCTCTCAAAAGAAGAGAAACTAATAATTCTCAAAAGCTCACACACAGAAACAGAGGAATCTATAAGGAAGTTTTGGTTTTTGGTTATCAACAATGGTGGAAGCAAAAGATCAAGATATGGGTGATGGTATGCAATGTATAAACCATCCATTTACTAAAAACCCAGGTGGGATCTGTGCTTTTTGTCTTCAAGAAAAGCTTGGAAAGCTTGTAACTTCATCTTTCCCACTTCCTAAACACCTCACTTCCTCTTCAACTTCTTCTTCTCCTTCCTTCAGATCTGACTCTGTTGGTAGCACAACCACTGCCTCTGCCGCAAATCTCTCAGCGTCTCTTTCTCTCTCTGTCTCCGGAGCAACAAACAACAACAACAGCAAGCTTCCGTTTTTGTTAGCTAAGAAGAAGAAGAAGATGCTTACTGCTTCTTCTTCTTCTTCGACCACGGCTAATATTGTCTACAAGAGAAGTCAATCTACAAGGACTACGAAGACAACGTACGGAGATTCAGATTTGAGCCCGAGAAAGAGAAATGGGTTTTGGTCCTTTTTTCATCTCTACTCTTCGAAACAACATGGTAGCAGTAAGAAAGTTGGAAACTTTCATCAACCCATAAGCCAGACTGAGACAAAAACAGAGTTGGCAGAGACTACAACAGTGGGATCTTCGTCTTCTTCGTCAGCTTCTTCTTCAATGTCAAAGAGAGTTGTTGGTGGTGGTGGGAGTAGTAGTAACAGAAACGGTATTGATGTGATTGTTGAAGAAGATGGAAGTCCTAACATTGAAGTCACACCAAGTGAGAGGAAAGTGTCGAGATCTAGATCTGTTGGGTGTGGAAGTAGAAGCTTCTCTGGTGATTTCTTTGAGAGGATCACAAATGGGTTTGGAGATTGTACTTTGAGAAGAGTTGAGTCACAGAGAGAAGGTAATAATAACAAAGGTAACAAGGTCAGTAGTAACCCTAGTAATGGTGTTAGAGAGATGGTGAGATGTGGTGGGATCTTTGGTGGGTTTATGATAATGACGTCATCGTCTTCTTCTTCATCTTCATCATCATGGGTATCATCATCATCAGCTGAACATCATCATCATCATAATCATAACATGGGTCATGGTGGTGGAGGAAGGAACAGAAGCTGGGGATGGTCATTTGCAAGTCCAATGAGAGCTTTTACTTCTTCTTCTTACTCTGGTAAAAGAGGCCGTACAATTTCAGATTCTACTACAAGCAAGAACACAACTCCAAACTTGGGTGCAATTCCTTCTTTGTTGTCTGTCAGAAGCTGAATTAATAATAAACTTTGATCTATGTGTTTCTAATAAGTTCTTAAACGAGAAAATACATTTAATTAGTTTTTATCATTTTCATCAATGTGTTTATCTTTTTTTTAGGTGTTCTTCAAATATTTGTTGATGCTCTTTTTGATAATCTTATTAGTATTGTAATGTCACACCACTCTTCTATGTTCATTATCATCTTTTGTCAAACAAGGAACTTAGGATACTTTGAGCTACTTTTTCTGTTTATTTGTCTTTTTCTCTTTTGTTTATTTTGATCTTTGGATTGATTCCTATGTCTCTTTGAATGATCTAATGGTAAATAAATTGGTTTTATTTAGATTAATATCATGTGATTTTTCTTTGATAAATTTCATTCTATATGATATAACTTTATTTACCAAATGACTTTTATTCATGTTTTTTTTGGCCAAAGCTTGGCTCTTTGCCAATTCTGTCTATTTTATAAATCCTATTTTCTTTTCTCTAATCTCTCTTAGAGCCATGTGTCTTGCTTTATGTTGTGATTATGATGTGTGTTTTAGAAGTATTAATTAAATTAGTAACCAAAAACCAACTGGAAAAGCCAGTCAAAGGAAGAAATTGTTTTATGAGTTTGACTGGCTTTTAAGTGTATGTTTTGTGATAGATGAGTGAATCAAAAGGCACATGCCTTTGCACATGCATTATGATTCCATGGTCCCCAAAATACTTCAATTTTTTTTTATCTTATGTGACCCACAAAATTAAGGCATTAATAACGGTTGCACTGCTACATACATCACTGATCACCTAATCTTCAGAAATCAATACAGTGCAAATTTGGTTTCACATCGATATTGTTAAGTAGATTAACGACAAAAAGACTCAGAAGATTTGTTATTACATAACGTGTTGAAGAGGACATGAAAGGGGTCCATGAGATGGAAACTACACATATCAAGGATTCTGCAAAGCCAAAGAGACAGGGCAAAAAGGTCTCATTATTATTTACTCTTTCAATCGTTATTTGTATTTTTTTTTCATGTGGATTCATCCATGTACCAAAGACCAAAACTATGTGTTATTTAAAAATTAAAAGCTGATCATGTGTTCTTAGATCAATTTTAGTTGGATCGTTTAAGAGATCAAGATCTCAATAAAAATACTAGGCATGTTGTGTTCTGTACTATGAATCAAAATTTGGTAATTTAACCCAAGCAAAGTGGTGCAATGGTAGTTAGATCATAATCTTAGAAAAGGAGTTTGTATCCTTCTGACTTTAGTGGGAGTTTGATTTTTTGTCCAAACTAATTCGTTTTGTTTGGACTACTTGAAATTTTGGACTTCGGTTCTAGGGATAAATCCGTAGTGGAATTGTGGGAAACTCCTGCCAAAGAACTTGCTAATCTACAAAATAATCGGCGTTGGTTTCTAATTGTGTTTCTGAAAATCCATGATCGATGCTAATCTAAAAATATATATTCAGGATTATGATTTTAATAAAGATTTAAGTTTTTTTATTCAATGCAAATTTCTGCTTTTGCAAATGCATTTGTAGCATAACTCGAACATTTTTATTATCTTTTATAAAATAACCTTTTCATTTTATTTTATTTTAAATTTCCGAAAAGAGTTTTGTAGTATAATACAAATGCACGTTGTTTGAGTTTGGCTTTCAACAAATGACAAAAAAAGAAGTAGAAAAATGCAATGAAAAAACAACAATCGAAGTCGTAATCTGAATATATCACGGCCCAGTGTCCCACTTTTGGATACTCGCTAGAGTGATTAGTAGGAACACAACCACTCATTATTGATTATTACATTAAATTCCGAAATTTGCGCTCATAACAAATAGTTATTTCAAGATCAAGTCCATAGATTTTTGATATAGCTACCCCGGAAAACTTAAAGGTTTTTTTGCCGACCCAGCTAATTCAATCATGGTGTGACAAGAACATGTTGGGTCTATAAATACTATTCATGATGGGTCAAACCCGTCCATTTAATACCTCTATGACTTCTTCATGCTCATGTGTTGCGTTGTAAGTTTCGTCGATCGTTTTCATAGTTATTGCCAAAGCCAACCAGAATCTATTGTGTCTGTAATTTCCAAAACCTACTTGTCATTAATGAGGCCAATATAATCTGAAAAGCAAGAAGTTCTGCTATAGTATTAGAATGGCATGCATTTTATATTTTTATATTCCATCCGCTTCATCATATGATGTTTTAGAAATTTGTTTTGTTTTATATTAGATGATAGTTTCAACTTTCGATACAATATTAACTAATATATTTAATTAATTTTGACAATATATATTTTCTGCAAATTTTATCATTGAATTGTACCCTTTCTGTTTATTTTAATTGATTTTCTAAAAAAAAACACAAATTAAGAAAATATATTAAAACTGGTTATAAATGTATGAATCTTTGTGATTTATATTTTTCTATAATTCTAAACTAATGATATTTAATTATTTATCTTGAAGTTTAAAATACAACAATAATAACTAATAATGAGAAACAATTTTTTTCTTAGAAAAATCAAATAAAAAGAAACAGAAGGAGTATTTAGATAGATAAATAATAAATAATATTTTAGAAATAAACATAAATAAATAAATTTATTGATCTGTATGCAAAAACTTTGAACATCATATATTTTCAAACAGAGGGAGAATTCTTTTGCTTAAACTGAAATCATTGTTGCTCTCATTAGTGTTTTTTTTTTCAGTTGATAAACAACATTTGAAAAAGCATCACAATTTCTTTTGTTTAAAAATAAAAACCTTAAGATGAGTATACAGACTCTATCGATTCTTCTGGAAATCCAACCATTTAAATAATATAACATTGTGTTTTTATCCCTTTTTAGCATCGTTTTATAAATGTTATTATGATCTTAGTGTTTTCCACCATTTGTGGTCTCAAACACTTAATAGGTTTTCTAGACAAAAAGAATGAAAAAGAAAACATGCATTTTGGAAATCAAGACATATTCTCTACCTAAAATGTTCAACCTCCGTTGGGAGACATATTATATGATGAGAGGCTACTGACTAACTTTCTACGGTATAAATAACAAGGAATATGTCAGAATGTTTTGCTATTTTAACATTCCAAAGTCAAATCTGTCTATCAAGAATCAAGTATAACAGGTCGGGATCAATTCCCCTTGAGAAGTGTAGGTATCATACATTTATACTATGGCATAGATGATAGATGATAGAAAGAAAATGGTAATGTCAATGTCGCTTCTTTCAAATTCTACGTATTTTAATCAGTTGAAACGAATTTTCATTGTTGCTGCATGCATTTAGATTTTGACATACTGCGAAAGTATACTGAATGCCGAAGAAAACAAATTGTTGAAGATATATATATGATTTGTATATAATTTTTACTGTTCATGAATCATATCCCTTAAACGTGCCCATTATTTTGTAGTTGATATTGGTGTTTGCAAATAGTTTCATGTGCAGTAATAATGCAAAAGATGTGTGATGCATGTAAGCATCCAAATCAAGTAGCTTGGCACAAAGGAGCATAGTTTGCTCATGAAACTCCGAAACACTTTTTCTGTGTTTGGCTAGCAATCCTGAATAGACTCTCAACAAGGGATCGAATGGAAAAATGGAACATCCAATCTTCAGTGGGATGTGTTTTCTGTAACAATAGCTTGGAATGACGAGACCACATCTTCTTCTTTCTGCGCCTACACATCAGAAATATGGGAAGCTTTAGCAAAGAACATTCTCAAACGAAGCTACACCACAGACTGGCATAACCTCATCATATCTGTATCTGACCAACGCCACAACACGATAGAGGGTTTCTTGGCTAGAAGTGTTCTACAAGCATTGGTATATACAATTTGGAGAGAGCGTAATGTGAGAAGACATGGTGAATCCCCAAAACCAGCAGCTAGATTCATTCAGTGGATAAATAAACACATCAGGAACACGTTCTCAGTTATAAAACGAATGAGGGACAAAAAATACGACTAAGGACTTTAAATGTGGTTCGCATTACGAGCTTAACACTCTTTAGTTTTAATTTTTCCAGCCCTGTTTACCTATCAATAAAACAGTTACAAAAATTATAAAACAGTTATTTAAAAGAGAAATATAATTTAACATTTTATTCAAAAAAAGAACAAAGATCCTTTTTACATTTTCGACATATTTCAACGCTACTCTCGTAACAATTAGGCTCTAATGCTTTCCTCTGCCAAAGAATTAATTGCTTCACCTTCCATAATTTATCTTGAAGAGTTCTACAAAAATATTAATCTATTAATTTCAAGAATAATTTGACCCATAATTACAAATAAATATTTCATCTACACTAAGTTTTTTTTTTAGTACATATTAAAAAATGTGTTGTTGGAGGAAGAATCAAAACGTCATGTGAACCTGTATATCGATCACATTGAATTCTTAATGAACTTTGTTTTCAGAAGTATTTCATTTCTAAATATAGTTATTTTTATTTCACTTTAAATTATACAACTTTCAAATTAATAAAATTGATTAAAACCAAGTAAATCGTTTATGTTCGAACAAATTTTACCCAATCTATACACCTCAAATAATCATCAATCGACGGATATGTTTTGTTCTTCAAAATAATTGAGTCGATAAAATTCATACAAATAAAGATTGTGAGAACATATTTAAGAAAATGAAAGATGCAAGAGAATTTAATAATATTTATTCTCCGAGTCACTACTTTTCAACTTACAACTTAGCACGTACCCTTATGTGTTTGGAAGTGCCACACACGAACCCAAGTTGACAAGATAATATGCTATTTACATACAAAGAAAAACTATATAAAGGGTGTTCATGTTCAAATATATCATAACAAAAACAAAGAAACAAAAAACCAGTGAAACGATCCTCAAAAACGATGGGGTTAAGGCAGTTTTTGGTTTATGTCGTGGTCTTAAGTGCCATTGCGGCTACGGTGACATCATATCCTTACTCATCCCCTCAAACACCACAATACAATTTTCCCAGCCATCAACACAAATCACCTAAGTATACACCACATTCAAAACCATATATCTACAACTCTCCACCACCACCGTATTACTCTCCTTCTCCAAAGGTTAACTACAAATCTCCACCACCACCATACGTCTACAGCTCACCACCTCCACCGTACTACACTCCTTCTCCAAAGGTTGATTATAAATCTCCCCCACCACCATACGAATACAGCTCCCCACCTCCACCGTACTACTCTCCTTCTCCAAAGATTGACTACAAATCTCCACCACCACCATACGTCTACAGCTCCCCACCACTACCGTACTACTCTCCTTCTCCAAAGGTTGACTACAAGTCTCCACCACCACCATACGTCTACAGCTCCCCACCACCACCGTACTACTCTCCTACGCCAAAGGTTGACTACAAGTCTCCACCACCACCATACGTCTACAGCTCCCCACCACCACCGTATTACTCTCCTTCTCCAAAGGTTGACTACAAGTCTCCACCACCACCATACGTCTACAGCTCCCCACCACCACCGTACTACTCTCCTTCTCCAAAGGTTGACTACAAGTCTCCACCACCACCATACGTCTACAGCTCCCCACCACCACCGTACTACTCTCCTACGCCAAAGGTTGACTACAAGTCTCCACCACCACCATACGTCTACAGCTCCCCACCACCACCGTATTACTCTCCTTCTCCAAAGGTTGACTACAAGTCTCCACCACTACCATACGTCTACAGCTCCCCACCTCCACCGTACTACTCTCCTTCGCCAAAGGTTGACTACAAATCTCCACCACCACCATACGTCTACAGCTCCCCACCACCACCGTACTACTCTCCTTCGCCAAAGGTTGACTACAAATCTCCACCACCACCATACGTCTACAGCTCCCCACCACCACCGTACTACTCTCCTTCTCCAAAGGTTGACTACAAGTCTCCACCACCACCATACGTCTACAGCTCCCCACCACCACCGTACTACTCTCCTACGCCAAAGGTTGACTACAAGTCTCCACCACCACCATACGTCTACAGCTCCCCACCACCACCGTATTACTCTCCTTCGCCAAAGGTTGACTACAAGTCTCCACCACCACCATACGTCTACAGCTCCCCACCTCCACCGTACTACTCTCCTTCGCCAAAGGTTGACTACAAATCTCCACCACCACCATACGTCTACAGCTCCCCACCTCCACCGTACTACTCTCCTTCTCCAAAGGTTGACTACAAGTCTCCACCACCACCATACGTTTACAACTCCCCACCTCCACCGTACTACTCTCCTTCTCCAAAGGTTGACTACAAATCTCCACCACCACCATACGTTTACAGCTCTCCACCTCCACCGTACTACTCTCCTTCTCCAAAGGTTGATTACAAGTCTCCACCACCACCGTACGTCTACAGCTCCCCACCACCACCGTACTACTCTCCCTCACCAAAGGTTGACTACAAGTCTCCACCACCACCATACGTCTACAGCTCTCCACCTCCACCGTACTACTCTCCTTCTCCAAAGGTTGACTACAAATCTCCACCACCACCATATGTTTACAACTCCCCACCTCCACCGTACTACTCTCCTTCTCCAAAAGTTGACTACAAATCTCCCCCACCACCATACGTTTATAGCTCACCACCTCCACCATACTATTCGCCTTCTCCTAAAGTCACTTATAAGTCTCTCCCACCTCCATATGTCTACAAGGCACCCTATTATTGATTTTGAATTGTTTCATTAACAAGAAACATGATTGCAATAATTTCTTTTTGTCATTTTTTTCTCTTGATTCTTCTGATCTTATTTTTTTGTTAAGCTTTTTATTTGACCAATCATTTTTGGCTATCTTTTTTATATGCACCTTTTTGTTGATATTTGTTCGAATTGGCATGAAATTTCTAATCTATATATTTTTTGCAATCCAATGATTAAAAGTATTTTGGTTAGGATAGATAGTTTCTTTCGTTATTTTCTTGATTCCTCGTCTTCTCGTTTATATTGCATAATGGCCAGAAGAGGAAGAATTAATCAGTCAGTCACCGGACTCGCAGTGTAATCAGTTGCAAAGGAAGCCAACCCCTTGAGAGAGTATTGTTTGTTGCAGCTCATATCCCCTGCTTATCCTATCCGAAGCTCTTCACATGCAAATTACAAACAACAACGAACAAACAAATTGACATAACAACTTTGGAATTAGTCTCACTTTTTCTCTTACAATATTATTTAATAATTGCAATGTATGATTTTCAAAATTTGGGAAGGATTTTGTTTTATTAATCAACACAATTACAATAATTTTACAGTGGCTGGTTTAACGTGTAAACCCTTAGACCCAAGTTAGCTCTTAACTAATCAGACAAGTAAGAAGACGTGTTGTGACTAATTGTTAGAAAGCACATAAAGAATGCTGAAAAAAATAGCATTGCCTAACGCAGTGAAATCCTCTGCAACAACTTCCACATGATAAGTCCATTCTCTTATATCTTCACGTAAAAGCCACCATAATGGGAAAATCAATCATCCATGAAAAACTTGAACCTAAAAGAATAAAGTGAAATGAATCAAACGATACACAGAGTTTCACCAATCTCCATGAGCATCTCAGAGCTGACAACACTTCTCAGCTCAGGTGTTTCTGTCTTTGAGATCTTTGCCGGTTTGCTAGTAGTGCATCTGATCTACCAAAGAATTAGAACAAGAGTCAAAGTCTACTTACTTGATTTCACTTGTTACCGGGCACCTGACTCAAACCGCGTCCCAATGTCAACTCTTATCGAAACCATCTACCTCGATGACAAGCTTGATCAAGAGAGTATTGACTTCCAAGCCCGGATTCTTGAGAGGTCCTGGTTAAGCAACCAAACCAGTATTCCTCGTTCCCTGATGGAAATACCCCTCAAGAAATCTCTCTCCTCGGTCAAAATAGAAACCATGACCACTATCTTCACCTCTGTTGAGGATCTCCTGAGGAAAAACAAACTAAGCCCAAGAAGCATAGACATACTGATAACAAACTGTAGTTTGCATTCGCCTTCACCGTCTCTAAGTGCAATGGTGATCAACAAATTCCATATGAGAAGCAATATCAAGAGCTTTAACCTGTCTGGGATGGGTTGTGCGGCTGGGATTCTATCAGTCAATTTGGCTAATGATTTGCTACAGGCTCACCGAGGCTCATTGGCTCTTATTGTTAGCACCGAAGCGCTGAACACACATTGGTACATTGGCAAAGACAGATCTATGCTTCTTACTAATTGTCTCTTCCGAATGGGAGCAGCTGCAGTTTTGATGTCTAGCAATGATCATGACAGAGACAATGCAAAGTATGAGCTCTTGCATGTTGTTAGAAAAAATAAAGCGAAAGATGATCGAGCTTACCGATGTATCTATCAAGACATAGACTCTGATGAAAAGCAAGGGGTGTCGATAACCAAAGATGTAATCAGCGTTGCTGGGGATATGCTGAAGATGAATCTAACTTCACTGGGACCTCTGGTATTACCTTACTTAGAGCAATTCCAATATGTGATACAACACATTCTTTGCAAGAAACTAAAGATCTATGAGTCGAATTCTTCTTATACACCAAACTTCAAGACAGCGTTTGAGCATTTCTGCATTCATACAGGAGGAAGAGCTGTAATTCAAGCAATGGAGATGAACCTGAAACTGACAAAAGTAGACATCGAGCCATCAAAGATGACTCTTCATAGGTTTGGGAATACTTCTTCGTCATCCATTTGGTACGCTCTCTCTTACTTGGAAGCAAAAAGGAGAATGAAAAAAGGCGATAGGGTCTTGCAGATTGCATTTGGAAGTGGGTTCAAGTGTAACAGTGCGGTGTGGAGATGCATCCGAAAAGTGGAGCCCAACACAGAAAACAAATGGCTCGACTTTATCGACTCATATCCTGTAGACGTACCTGACTCTACAAATATCAGACCAGGCTAGCATGTGCAAGCAATATAACATTGAAGATAGAACTCAGGAGGGTTCTGAGTTATTAGTTCAATTCATTCTCAATGAACACAAAGACCGCTTTTCACAGGTTTTGTAATGTTGTTTGGGCTCATTTTCACCCTCTATTAAGACACTGGAATTTGATATTTACTTTTCACATGATTCATGTGTATAATCTAGCTGTAACAATAGCATTTGAATTTTTGAAATAATATATGACCAAGAACCGAGAATCTTGAACCAAAATGTTCTAACGTAAAGCATTAAGAGATCTGATTGAAACAAATCAAAGGACTTGTTGCCATATAAACAAGTAATAGAATTGTTATCTGCTACATCTTCTAGAGAGAATTGTTAGACTCAACCTTTATTTTTATTGAATCATAATGTGAGTATGGTGACAAGTACCTTGTTGTGAGTAATTTCTTCTTTGTTGTTCTCAATATTCACCTAGGAATTATCATCTCCAAATCTATATGAACCAAACAAAAGAGACTATTGTTATCCTCCCTACACACATTACAGATTATACTTGCAGCCCAAGAACCTCTGGAACATCCAAATCTGGCAGGTCTCAGCGAATGTTGGAAAGTTCTGAGCTGGTATCATATCGGTATATGCCTGTTTTGTGTCAAACAAACAAAGGACTAACATCAATGATTGTTGTGTGACCATAAGAAAATCTAGCACTAGCATTTGTAATAAGTTATGTATGGGTTCCACGTTTTGTATGAGAGATATAGGTTCTATGTGTAAGGCCCTGTTTACGATCTTAACCTGTCTAAAAGCCTTCATTTGTTAAGATCTTAAAAAGATTGGTCAACTCGGCTTCTAACTGTGGAGGAGCTTAGTAAACATGATACGTGGGGATCTATGAAGTACATGACATATCTAAAACATAAATGTGGAGGTAAAGTAAAAGCTGTTACCTGTCAACAAATCCGCGATCTTGAAGTTCGATGCAGTGAGGGGTTGGTATCTTCTTGTTCCACCGACGTTTTTGAAGCTCAATGCGACAAGACTGGAAAAGAAAGTGTTTGTACTCTTTGATCACGTTGCCCTCAAGGTTAGCTCGGGCTGAGCTACTGAGCGGAAACTTCTCATCAAAGGCTGATGCTGATCTAACATAAAAACTAATCTCCGTATTCTGTGTCGTCTTTGGTATCTGATAAGACTGGTTCTTGTGCAGAGAATAGTCAGGCTCAGAAAAGGGTAAATAAGCCAGCAACAAAAGCAGAAAGAATGGCAAAATCTGAATAATCGTCAAACAACTTGGTCCAGCAACATTAATCTCCTCCTCTCGGAATTGGTTACGTGGTTGTCTAGTCCTATAAGCATGAGAAGCACGAAACACCTCTCGTTGTTGACCAAAAACCGTCCTGAATATCTCTTCAGGATCAAACTCATCATCAAAGAAATCATTCCGCGTATTATATCTCCTCCTCGGCCTACGATTCCGCCTCTGAACATGATCAAACTCATCAACAATCCCCACCTGATCAAACTGTCTTCTCGAGTTACCATCACTCAAACAAGTAAACGCTTTCGAAACTTTCTTAAACGCCTCCTCTGAACCAGGTGCCTTGTTCTTATCTGGATGAACTTTCAAAGACAACTTCCTATAAGCTTTTCTAATCTCATCAACAGAACAATTCTTTTCCAAACCCAAAATCGCATAATAATCATTGTTTCTTATAATATTCCTAACCAAATCCACATTTTCCTCAGTATACTTCATTTTCCCAGTCTCAAGCTTATCATCATCACCGTCCATAGTTTTAAGCTTCTCGCTAACAGAAGAATTCCTCGAAACTGAATCCAGATTGTCACAAGCAGCAACAAGTTCATCAACAGAGAGACTTGGATTAAGCCGTTTCGCCATATTGATGAATTTCAACGCTCGTTCTTTATCACCAGAAACAATGGCGTCTTCGGCGATTCTCAAACACCGAGACGCATCATCCTTATTACCATCCATCACTATTCAAAACCCCTAATTTCAATAATCTCCCCTCTCAATACTTCGATTCCACAACCTTACACGAATTCAACAACAAATGGAATCAGAATCGTAATATCAACCCTAAACAAATGGAATCGAGCTTCGATTTTGAAATTTTCGTATTTCTAGGTCAAGACAGCAAAGAAGAGTCAATTTCGCGTACTGAATAGAAGGTGTAAGATTTAGAAAAGTACCTAATTCAGACGACGAGAATCGCCATGGAAGAGAGAAGGAGAAGCTGATCAGTTTTGTAGTCGTAGTACTAAAGTAGGTGATGCTGAACCATTTTAGAGTTAAGCTAAACCTTGCGTAAATCTACAGTAACACTAACAGCTTGTGAAAAAGGAAAAAAATATATTAACAGCTTCCGTAACAATATTTAAGAAATCGTGTATCAAGCAAGCGAACGTGTTTAAAACAGTCTGATAATCCAATAAAAAAAAAAACAATTTATAGTATGCACTTCAATGGGCCTAGAGGACATATGGGCTATGGCTCATGTGTATAACATAAAACTCATCTCGTTAAAAAGAGACCAATAGGTGTGTGAGATGTGTTAATTTGCAGAGTCCCACATCGCTAAGACCTGAAAGAATGATTGAGGAAGCAGAGTATAACTGAAGATGTGGACAGTCTGTGAAAATTACTTACCTGGACGGGGTCAACTTGTGATCAATAAGACGAGTGGCCTAGGCTAGTGACCTCCATTGCACATAACGGAGGGGTGCTTAGCTTAAGGTCTCCCCAAGTGGGAGAGCCTGCGTCATTATTTGTGGCAGAGGGGGCCTGCGTTCGCGCGGTCCCTACCATTCTTTTTACATGAAACCTTTGTTAAATAAAGCTGTAAAAGGTAATTTCTTATTACGAATTGTAAGTTTCGAATTCGATTGTGTTTATTTATTGTATTGGTACAAGAATACCACATCGGAAGAACGCATCAAGTTGGTCGGTTTTGTTTGGATATAAATAAAGAGGCTTGTGTTTGAAACAAACTTATCTTTGCGCTTGGGGCAATGACGCAGCTAATGAGGTTCTAACCGAGGCGCGTCTATTGCTGGTTGAAAACTATTTCCAAACCCCCTCCTAGGCCTAAGCTTGTCTTGGGCCTTCGAGAATTTCTGGAAGGGCTCCCTTTGGGGTAAAGCCCTACAATTTTCAGTTCAATTTTTAGTTGTGGCATTGTGTCTCTCTTTCTCGAAGGGCTCAGTGAATTTGTGGAAGACACTCTTTTGCATTGGAGACGGTGCAGCCGGTTTGATCGCATCGAACCGGTGGCTGTGGTGGTACCGATTGGACGGTCCATATTGTGACGATGAAAGATAGAATTGAGAACTGCTGGAGAGTATGAGAGTAACGCATCATTATTTGGAGAGATTATGTTTATCCGATCTTTTGGATCTGTGATATTTATGTTTTGGAGGTTATGTTAACTATGTATAAATGAGTTTGAAGATTGAAAATATTGCTTAGAAGGAAATCAACATTGCCGGATCTTTTTATATTTAAGACACCAAGTGTTATCTTACACAAGCTCGGATTGAAACCTTGTTATGCAAACTTGACTCATAAAATGGTAGAGGTAAACTGAGAAAAGAAGAAAAAAGTTGCTAAAATCGATTGTTTACAAGTCCTCAGCAGTCAGCAACATGATTATTTGGTTATAGGAGTTTTAAATGTCTTTCGCATAAAACACAAGTGGCGTCTTCTACAAGCTCGGATCAAACCTTATTATGCAAACAAGACTCACAAAGTGGTAAAGGTAAACTGAGAAAAGAAAAAGAAGTTACTGAAGCCATTGCTTACAAGTTCTCGGCAACATTGGTTATAGTACATTCACGATAAGGTTTAATTTCTACCTCAGCTTTGTACATGATCAAGCTCTTTGCAAGGTACTACAAGTTTCCAAAGAACAAATTTAATTGGAACCTTTCAATTATGATCATATAGAATAAATGTAAAAATGTTCTAAGAACTTCATTTTTATGCAATATATACAGAAAAAAGTAAGGAGATTAATAACACAAAGAAGAGGCGATTAATATAGTGAATATATACAATGAGTATATACATTAGAGCTAAGCTATTAACGTTGAAATGGAAGATGTTGGGGAAGAAGAGTATGCACAATGTTCGATAGATAGGGTCTTACTTAAGAAAACAGAATGGTAACATATACGAAAATCACGTCGTCTTGTTCCTCATTGCTGTTTATTGGTAGAAGTAGGTTTATCCTTAGGCTTCTTGATGATCAGAACGGAGGAATGTGCTTAATGAGCTAAATAGTTACGCACACTTGACGCTCCACAAAAACATCCTCTTGACGTCAGCTCCATAACCATGGCTACCAAGGACAAGAACTCATGCATGATGTCTCTCCACGGCTTCCAACATTATGTTTCTCGGATCTCCTTCAATCACCTCCAAAGACGAGATCTCAACGGACTTAGCCGAGCACACTTCGGCGCACTTCTTCTTAACCAAGTCCGCGGTCTTGTTTAAATCTTCTTCCACCATTGGTATAATATCGACCGTTCCCGGGCCAGCAACACCGAGGAAGAAGGTCGCTGTTGGTCGAGCGTGAAGGACGACAAGTTTGAATCGTGGGTTGGCCTTGAAAGGTATGAAAAAGAGATCAAGAGCCGTCTCGAGTGCATGGTAGCTATGGGCTGAATCATCTACTCCGACAACCACCACACGCTCACTTCCACTAGCCATTTTGATTTTCTTTAGCTTTCTTGATTTGCTTTGTGATTGTAGAGTAGTGATCTCTATTTGAGCGTTGTTGTCTGGACCGATATTCACGCGAGGCATATTGTTCCAACTAAAACAGGTCAGTTTCAATACTTTTTGTTAAAGAAACATTTAAATAGTTAGGTTTGTTTTCCTTTCCCGATTATATCGGTCTATTAAGGTTATGACCAAGGTGTTTTTATTTTCTGTTTGGTTTTATATGAATAAACAAACCAAAGTGGAGAGAGTTCAATTATTCAATCTTTTGCATGAAATAAAAAGGTAAAGCGTGAGATTTAATTAAAAAAAGGATATAATATTGTTTTTGTTTTTAAGAATTTAACACCCCAACAAAAGACTCGAAATCAAAGCTTAGAGGAATCGTATAACTTACAAATGCTCACCTAGCTATACTCATCTAAATACTTTGCCAATCAAACTTTTAGAAACTGATATTGATTGAATCTTTTGTAACTTCCCCCATAAAATACAATATTTTACACTTTATTCACCTAACAAAATCAAATAATCCAAACTCACTTTATTTTCTAGAAGATTTATCAAATAGCACGTCTTCTTCTATATGTAGACACTCGTTTATCTATTTCCCCTTTTTAATTTTCACACTCGTGATCTCATCTATTACTCGATATATATAGCACGTTGCACAGTTGCAGTATATACACCCACAATTTACATAAACTATCATTCTATCAACAACAAATAAAACAATTAAAGTACGACACCAGAAAACTAACATGTCAAAGCTCATTCTCATCCTCACCGCACAAATCCTCCTCCTCACCGCAACCGCCTTAGCCGGAAAAAACGGTGAAGACTTCGCAAGAACAATAAACCGAAAACACCTCGGCCTCGGCAAAAAAGAGAAACTCACACATCTCCGTGTCTATTGGCACGACATTGTAACTGGTCGAAACCCAAGTTCCATCAGGATCCAAGGGCCGGTTGCAAAATACTCAAGTTCCTCATATTTCGGATCAATCACCATGATAGACAACGCTTTAACATTAGATGTGCCCATTAACTCGACTGTGGTGGGTCAAGCCCAAGGGATGTACGTTGGAGCAGCCCAAAAGGAGATAGGGTTGTTGATGGCGATGAACTTGGCTTTTAAGACTGGGAAGTACAACGGGAGTACCATAACGATTCTTGGTCGGAACACGGTGATGTCCAAGGTTAGGGAAATGCCGGTGGTTGGAGGCAGTGGAATGTTCCGGTTTGCTAGAGGTTATGTCGAAGCACGGACCAAGTTGTTCGATATGAAGACTGGTGATGCTACTGTTGAGTCTAACTGTTATATCTTGCATTACTGATGATATATGCCTATAAATTCACCCGCCTTATCTAATGGTTGTTTTTGTTTTTGTTTATATTTAATCTATTTACCATACATGTTAAAAGAATTTCGCCTCTTGTTACTTGTTAGTATATTTATGTATTTAAACGTGATTATCTTTTACTATTATGAGCTTGAAGAAAAAAAACAAGAGATTTAGGGATTTAACGGATAAAATCCAAAAATTGAAACCGAGTTCTGAGGTTTGGTTTTAGTTTCAACTTTTCAGTTATCCACACACATACACACATACGCTTCCCTGAATTTGGTGACGTTAGTCTTCTTCCTTCCTTCTCACTCTTTGTTTCGCCGTGAAAATGAGCTCTGATAGATAGAAGCGACAGAGAGAAACTTGAAGCAGATGTCGTCTTTCTTCAAATCCTTCGCGGGAAATCCCAGGGAAGCTGCTGCAATGGCGATGGTTCAATCTTCATCTTACAGAGTATGTGAATGTAAATTTGATTACTTTGAATCCATCTCTGCTCTGTTGACTCTTTGTTTTGTGTGCTGGGGAAAGTGATAGTCTTTCTAATCAAGTTCGATTCCTAGAACACATTTGTCGACGAATTGGTTCTTATTATCAATGCATTGGCAATTTCGGTTTGTGGGTTTCGTTAAAGTAGTTCGCTTTCTGTTATTGTTTGTGTTCTTAAGGTTTACTATTGCACACCAGTTGTTCGATAAAATTTCAGAGGCTTCTTGGTTGACTTTTATCCATTGCTTATATCTTTGAAGAATGAAATTGCAAGTAGTTTACTTGAGTTCTGACTATCTGAGCATCACATGACGAGCTCATATGTGTCCTCTGTAATGCTTAAAGCCCTTATTAACCAAACTAAGTCTGTTTCTATGCTCTATTTTCTTTCTTAGAAAAATGTGTTGTCTCAGGAACTTGTTTGGAGAAACTACTTCTACCACCTATATCAATCTGATAGAAGTTATTGTGTCTTGCTGAAAATTTGCGTGGAAATAGTTTTTGAGATGTAGTTTGTCCCCGTTTAGGTTTTGTCAGGTAAAAGTTGTTCAAATTTAAGGAGAAACACGCCGTTGGATTCTTTTCTTGCCAAGGGAAGGTCTTCCGTCAAGGCTTTTTCATTCTTATATGTCTCACGGTTTTCAACTGAACCAAACAATGAGTTTGGTCATTCATCAAAACGAAGGTCTCGTGGGCCTGTTATGGCAGCCAAGAAAGCATCTGAAGGTTTGCATCACATTGCTTGTACTTCTTTCTTAATACTATATTGCAATGTGGCACTCATTTACCGTTGTGTGTTGGTTAGGGGAAAAGCAAGAAGATGGAAAGTACAAGCAAACGGTTGATTTGCCAAAGACTGGTTTTGGTATGAGAGCGAATTCTTTGACAAGGGAACCTGAACTCCAGAAGTTGTGGGAAGAGAACCAGGTCTTCAAGAGAGTTTCTGATAATAACAATGGAGTGAGTTTCTCAAAATTATCTTATGCCAACTTTGCTTTGAGAGACTGGTGTCTGATAGTTAGTTAGAATTTCAGGGGAGTTTCATTCTTCATGATGGTCCTCCTTATGCCAATGGTGATCTGCATATGGGTCATGCTCTTAACAAGATACTGAAGGATATCATTAATCGCTATAAGGTATTTGTCTTTCCTACTTGGACATCCATTTACTCTCCTTAGGGATTCTTTATTTTCCTTACGTCCAATAGTGGAGTTCCTTCTCATCAAACTGCCTGCTTCTTCATGCAGCTGCTCCAAAACTATAAAGTTCAGTACGTTCCTGGGTGGGATTGCCATGGCCTTCCAATTGAGTTGAAAGGTAAACACACAATAGGTTATGGACCTTTGAGTCATTAGAAACAGAAAGTAACTGTGCTTTTGTTATTTTCCAGTTACTTACTTGCCTGTGTAATTTGGTGTAACCGTCAAACGTTTCAGTTCTGCAGTCCCTGGATCAGGAAGTAAGAAAGGAACTTACACCATTAAAATTAAGGGCAAAGGCGGCGAAATTTGCAAAAGCAACAGTCAAAACACAAATGGAATCATTTAAGGTGGCTATCAAGCTTTGTTTTCATATCTGATTTCTTGTTTTGAATGCAACCGTCATAATGATTCTTATATCTCTCAGGACATAATAATTAAGAAAGATATTTCGTTTGGTATTCGATTGACATGTAGCACATATGACATTATTCTTGGTGTTTACAGCGATTTGGAGTATGGGCAGACTGGAACAATCCTTATCTAACTCTTGATCCGGAATATGAAGCAGCTCAGGTAATGGTCTCACGTCCCACATTATTTACTGGATGAAATAACCGTGTAGGAGATGATTATTAGAGTTCTTCAAAGCCTGATAAAGTCAACATATATTTTTATCATATATTGTAGATTGAAGTATTTGGCCAGATGGCCTTGAAAGGGTACATTTATAGAGGTAGGAAACCAGTTCACTGGAGCCCTTCATCTCGGACTGCTCTTGCAGAAGCTGAACTAGAGGTAAATTTGAATCAATAATCTAAGAATAATAATAATATTACGGCCAGTTCAATGCAAAACTTAAGTCTGCTAAAGTCATACCAGTCTTCCTATTCTCTTTCTTACTTCCGTTGACATTTTACCATGATGCGATCTGTTGTCCATTAGTCGAAGACTAATTCTTTATGTATCACCAATGAACCCTGATTTAATGTAGTTTTCTATTGCTGTTCTCAACGCATGCCGCTTTCATGAAATAATATTTTGACAATTCCACACTTTACCTTGTTATCTGATATCAGTCCCACATGTATCTGCCATTATGTGTAGTATCCGGAGGGTCATATTTCCAAAAGCATATATGCTATTTTTAAATTGGTTGGTGGAGCGAAAACAAGCCTTTTAGATGAGTTTATCCCTAATATATACTTGGCAGTATGGACAACTACACCTTGGACTATGCCAGCCAATGCTGGTAAGGGGTTATATTAGTATATGTGTTTCTCTCAGCTGTCAAATTGCATCCTACTTTACTTTGTATCCGTTCTTTCTCATATCTCTTCTCCACTTAGAAGCAATAATACGTACCTTTTTTGAATGCTATATAAGCACATTTAGTGACTCTTCTTCTATTCTTTCTTGTCTAACTTTCAGCTGTCGCGGTGAATGCAAAGCTTCAGTACTCTGTTGTGGAAGTGCAGTCATTCTCAGAAGATGAATCAACAGTGACAAGCAATAAAAAGAAAATTCCCGGGAAGGTTCTAAAGAATCAACAAAAGCTTTTCGTGATTGTAGCGACCGACCTTGTGCCAGCATTAGAAGCGAAATGGGGTGTGAAGCTTAGCATAAGTAAAACATTCCTTGGTTCAGATCTTGAAAACTGCAGGTTACATTTTAAGTTAGAGAATAAAAGAAATTCCAGTTTTGCATGTAATGCTATAAATTGAACCCCTTAGTTTATGGTGTGTCATCATGGTTGTAGGTACACTCATCCCATTGACAACAGAGACTGTCCAGTCGTTATAGGGGGTGATTACATAACTACAGAATCTGGAACAGGGTTGGTCCACACTGCCCCTGGTCATGGTCAGGAGGATTATGCAACTGGCCTGAAGTACGGGCTGCCTCTTGTCTCTCCGGTGGATGATGAAGGAAAGTTCACTGAAGAAGCTGGACAGTTTAGAGGGCTCTCTGTCCTTGGAGAAGGGAATACCGCTGTTGTCAGTTACCTGGATGAAAATATGTCTCTGGTCATGGAAGAATCTTATGGTGAGTTTGATTCAAATGCTTTCTGAGGAACCATTTGAGGAAACATTTGCTATAGAGTCTCATGATTTAATTTCCTTCTTGTCATGCAGCTCATAAATACCCATATGATTGGCGAACTAAGAAACCGACGATATTTAGAGCGACTGAGCAGTGGTTTGCATCGGTTGAAGGGTTTCGCACAGCCACAATGGATGCAATCAACAATGTAAAATGGGTACCACATCAGGTACCTAGTTGAATACATACTGAGTTTATAAGTTGATTTTTTTTTCTTCATTATGTGGGCTAAAAGTATCATGTGTGGGTGTTAGCTGTGAAAGGAGATTCATAGCACATGAACCACATGATCTGATCCACCTTGCTGTGAGATTTTTTCAATGTTGAGATGATACCGTACTGCTTGACTTAGCGTCTTTCCTTACTTTATCTTTTTTAAGAGATGCATATATATTGTTTGGAGTTTAATTTTGGTACTTGTTATCTTTTGGCAATTGTCATTCAGGCAGTAAACAGAATATCTGCCATGACTTCCAGTCGATCTGATTGGTGCATCTCAAGACAAAGGACATGGGGTGTCCCTATTCCTGCTTTTTATCATGTTAAGACAAAAGAACCACTCATGAATGAAGAGACAATCAACCATGTTAAATGTAAGGGCCTATAAGAGAGTATGGTGTGTTTTATTGGTTGTTATTTACTGGCTGTGTTTTCTGTAACCTTATTTGAATACCTTGTCTGGCAGCTATAATTTCCCAAAAGGGTAGTGATGCGTGGTGGTATATGTCAGTGGAAGACCTACTTCCTGAGAAATATCGTGATAAAGCAGCTGATTATGAAAAGGGGACTGATACGATGGACGTCTGGTTTGACTCAGGTACTATGATAAAAGAAGCTAATTAAAATCAGATAGTCACACTAAGCACCCAACACCTATTTTACATCACTTTCTTTCCCATCTGTATGTCCAGGATCTTCTTGGGCTGGTGTATTAGGGAAACGCGAAGGTCTTAGTTTCCCTGCAGACGTGTATCTAGAAGGTACAGATCAGCATCGTGGATGGTTCCAAAGTTCTTTGTTAACAAGCATCGCAACGCAAGGTGAGAAGTGCATGCCATGATATTGCCTTATAAATTGAGATTATTCTACAGATTTTTAGCTATCTTTGTGTGGCTTTTGATTTTTTTCTTCACATTTTGCATGATTGTATATAGGAAAAGCCCCCTATTCTGCTGTTATAACACATGGATTTGTATTGGATGAGAAGGGTATGAAAATGAGCAAGTCTCTAGGTAACGTAGTGGACCCACGTTTGGTCATTGAAGGAGGGAAAAATTCAAAGGTTTGTCACATTGTAAATCCCATTGTATAGAACTATCTTCGTTATTTAATCTGTTTCCTGACATGGGTTTGTCTTCTTACAACAGGACGCACCTGCTTACGGAGCTGATGTTATGCGTCTTTGGGTTTCTAGTGTAGATTACACAGGGGATGTACTAATAGGTCCCCAGATTCTTCGTCAAATGTCTGATATATATAGGAAGTTAAGGGGAACGTTAAGATACCTCTTGGGAAATCTTCATGATTGGAGAGTAGGTTTTCTAACTCTTAAGCTTTACATAGAGTAGTGTTTTTCACCTCTTTTCCCACTTGTCAAGACTTCTTGCTTCTGTTTTATATTCTGGGGTTGGTGACAATCTGTTAATATTTAACTTGTGTTGGTTTGTAGGTTGATAATGCTGTTCCATACCAGGATTTACCTATCATTGATCAGCATGCTCTCTTTCAGCTTGAGAATGTTGTAAAGAATATACAAGAATGTTACGAGAACTACCAGTTCTTTAAAATATTCCAGGTAACCTCTCCATCTTATTTTGGTACATCATTCACGTATGTATTGATTTTCCTGTGACGGGAAACAGACATAGATCACTCTTACAGGAGTTAATTTATCAGTTAAAAGCTTTAATATATCTAAGAAACTTTAGTTCAGCAATTGGATCACTATCCATTAAGGTGAGAGTGAGGTTGATGTATTTGCAATGGACCTTTGAACCTCATGAGGCTTAATTTCATGTTCTAGATCATCTGTGTTACTAAATGAGCTTTCTTTATTTCAGATCATACAACGATTCACAATTGTTGATCTGTCAAATTTCTACTTCGATATAGCTAAAGATAGACTGTATACTGGGTAAGTTTCTCATCTTCTTTTGGTTGATATTTGCTAGAACCTATGTAGACCTGTTCTTAATACGTCTGTGCTATTCAACGTAATCTGGACCAAAAATCTTTTTTCTCAGGGGTACTTCAAGTTTTACCAGAAGAAGCTGTCAAACAGTTCTTTCAACACATCTTTTATCCATATTGAGAGTGATTGCTCCAATCGTACCTCACCTAGCGGAAGATGTCTGGCAGAATCTTCCATTTGAGTACAGAAATGAAGATGGCTCTGCAGCAGAATTTGTCTTCGAACTTAAATGGCCTACTTTGAATGAACAATGGCTTTCATTTCCTGCTGAAGATGTTCTCTTCTGGCAAAGGCTTCTCGAGGTATCAAAACTCTCCTAAATCAATTCGGAAAAACTCAGCAATTCAGCCCATTGTATACTCTCTACTCTGCTTGTAATTAAAGTAATAGAGTTCCTTAGCTACTTAGTGGAGATGAACTCAATGAAATCTTACACAATATCAGAATATTCAACTCGATGTTATGTCAAGTTGATCGTGTAATCAGTTCTTATGATATGGCATTATCGAAATTTCTCTGGAAGAACTTTTACGTTTATTCTTTGTTTTACTGGCCTTATTCTTGATGCGCTTTTTGTAATGAGGATCTTAGAAATACTTATGGTGTTTGTGTGACAGTTGAGGACTGAGGTGAACAAAGTGCTGGAGCTAGCACGTAATGAGAAAATGATTGGTTCCAGTTTAGAAGCAAAGGTGTATTTGCATACTGCAGATGCAGGCATGGCTGCAAAATTACTAGAGATGAGTGAAGCAAAGAACGAGGCTGACACTCTGCAACGCATATTCATAACATCACAAGTAAGCACTAAATCTCCTTATCTGGAAAATTCATATTCCTGTTATAGCTTAAGATAAATTAGAATCATGGTGACCATCAACAAGTAGGGCCGTTTTTATGTGAACCGTGGTTTTTCTGTGTAAAGTTCAGGCCAAACTACAAGTAGGCTCTTCCCAAAACAGATAAGTAAAAGATTTAGTGTGAATAGGATTAGGCACAAACCGGAATTTGTTTTAATCCAGTCTGGTTCTTTATCCTAGATATAGTATTTGGACCCCAAGAGAAATGCTAAATGTTTAGATGTTAAAAGAAGAGTACTTTGTAGCAGTAGACACATGTACTGATCAGATCTATAGAAGTCACTCTCGAAAAGCCCTTTAAATCCCTAAGAAATAGGTATGAAGGAATTACAATATATTGTGTTTTTAGTTATACTTGGTGATGGTGATTCATCTCAAATTCCTCAATTATTATCCACAATTTTCGATTGAAGTTGAGATTTGATCATGCTGAGTGTAATTCTATGAGACTATAGCCATGAAACTGATGTGGATGCATATTACAGGTTGAAGTATTGTCTTCAATGGAGAAGGAGATGATAAGCAGTGTGCAACACACAGGAGAGTATGTGGAGGGAGAGAACAAAGTGTGGATTGGGGTGTCACGAGCCGAGGGGTCTAAGTGTGAGAGGTGCTGGAATTACTCGGGCCAGGTCGGATCATTTTCTGACCATCCTACTCTCTGTGGACGCTGCTTCAGTGTCATTGTTGCTAATCCACCTGAGCCTGCAGTTGCAGCTGTGAACAGCTTAGCCTAAAATTTGCTCTATACTATTACAGTTCCTTTGTCCATTGCACAATTTGCACGTTCTCCGATTCATTTTTGTTTCAGTAAACTCAATAAATTGAAGTCAACTCCAGTTATGAATTATCTAGGTCCCTATTGCAGATTTGAAAACAACTCCAAATCAATTTTAAAAATTGCAGTGTCAGAACATAGTTGTACAGAAGTTCAATTAACCTGGCTTAGCGCCCAAAATAGAATGATTCATTTGCGTGTAGAGGATCAAATACCATGTGGGTGATACGTAGTGAAATAGAGTCGAACTAGACAAGAAAACGCAAGATAATGTCTGAAAATAAAGGGTTGGTGCTAAACCGTAGGAAGCAGACGCAAAGTACAAATACATGGACAGAAACAACGGTTCTATTTCTAGTTCTAGTTCTAGAGCTGAGCGTTTGCGTTTTGTTGTAGCAACTCTAGTTCTTCCAAGTCATCACTATGTATATGTATGTCCTGCACCAAGAGAATGTCCACATATGTTTAATGCTGATATATACTTTTGCAAATATGCAAATTCAAAGAATGTAATGGCTTTAAAGCGCCAAATGATTAAACACAACAGCAATCATATCCTGATTGTTTAATCAAGACAATAACAAACGCTTACTTGCGACTGAGCTGGTGGTTCCTGTGTAGGGTAAACCTGTGGCTGAGACATTCTATAATAGGGTTCCTTCAGATCGAGTTTGCACGATGATGTCTGGAGGATTCCACCTTGATTGGCACCGGGACCCCACATTTTAGCTGTGTTTAAAAAGCCAATCAGAAAATAAGTCCAAAGTAGATGATATGATTCAAAAGGAGAGATGTCAGAAAGCAAAATTGACCTGAGAGTGTTAGATTTATAGTGTAACTCTGAGCACTGTGGGCAATCAAATGAAGTCTACCAGTGATCTCTTGCCCTGCCATGACGTGAATAGGCTGCGAGAGAACACATCTTATTTGGTACCAATGGGTTGTTGGTGCACCGGGAGCAGTTGTAAACCATCTTTGCACCGTGCTGTTGGATACAAAGCATCAGGTTTGTATGATATACCTTTGAGGCTTTGATGGTCAAAAAGGAATATTAATCTTTAGCTAGCACAGGATGAAAACATATAAATTGTTACGGCTTGATACCTCCCGTCAAAGAGAACATCAAACCAGCACGCAAGTCCATGAATTCTGGTACACACAGACGCAGTGAACTTCAACGGGATATCAATCTCATAAAATTGTTCTTCCTGTGAAAAAAATTTGACAGTTATTGAATTTGGATCATGCCATTCACTAAACAGGGACGACTGCACATAGAAATAGCATGACAGAAAAGTGTCCTCAATTTTAAGGAAACACCGTGGAACCGAATCTAATGTAGGAAATAGCTTTACCGTCATCATAGTGAAATCTATCACATGAAACATCGAGGGAGCCACCAATAATCTCGGATCAAATGCATCAACCACGGGCTACAAAATCAGTAAATATGAAAAATTGTAAAGGATGAGACAAGCAAAGAAATATCAGTGATTCACTGGTTGTAAATGCATATACCTGGGAAAAATAACCCTGGTGGGCTGATACATATAGAGGTGTCAAATCAACTCCATAATAGTTCTGTTGTTGCCAAAACAAAGCCTGCATAGAGAGGTAGAAAAGCCTAAGTTACTGAAAGCCTAACCATCCCATACTTAATTCAACCATTTTATTTTATGTTACAAGCAATCTCAAACATATCTTCCTGATAAGATGTGCAATATGTACCTTATTTGCCATTTCAACAAATAAGAATTCATCGGCGAAAGGTGCCATGTGGATCCTACAGTGACAAAGTTACATGAGAAAGAAGACATTTATGAGATAGAAAAGTAAAACTATCGAAGATCAGCTTTACCTTCCAACCGTCGGAAACATTTTTCCGTTTGGAGACAGAAAACGATCCCTAGCAATAACATATGTTTCCAGCATCCTCTCATTGACCAATAGGGTGCCTACAGACACAGGTATATCAGATATAAGAGATATTCTTTCATACATAACTTTGAATCAGCAATGGTGTTTCTCCATTTATTTTCTCACAGACCAAAATTTGCCTTCTGAAAGATTCTGATTTTCATGAAGAGCACGTGAAAAGAAGAATCCGTCTCTGAAACACGTACCCATTGGTTCAGAGATCAAAACATCGGCCTTCTCAGGCAACTCAATATCCTCAATTTTTCCCTTGATGACCTACAAATACAATTGTGTCAAGTTGAAGAACATCAGAAAAATGGATATAAATGAAAAAAATTACAAACGAAACTGGACTACAGGTCTTACTGTGATCCTCTCAGCAAGCAATGGGTTTCCAGCAATCAGTTTACGGGCATATTCAGCCATTTCTGACGCCTCCACAGCATACACATGCTTGGCACCAGCCTAAATTAGGAAGAAAATAATGGACGTTTATCAGAAAAAGTGAAAGCAAAATGCAGACGAATAGTAGTAGTAGACCTCTAGGCCCACAATATCTTAAATTTATGCATACCAGTGCAGCAAACATTGACAAAATTCCACTACCAGCGCCTACATCGACAACAACACGGCCAGAAAAATCTGAACGGTTCTCCATGACTGCAGCATGATATGTACCTGAAGAGAGTAATATGACGAAAAAGAGCTATCTTGGGTCAAATTGCTGTTCGCAACAACAAAAAAAAAGTTATCCTTCCTCTGAGGTAATCAATGCACAAAGGCCAGATCTTACCCGTCCTCACATAATCCTGTAGCATATTTTGCTGATGTAAAAGTTGTCCATAATAATGGAAATACATTTTGGCTGAAGCAGCCTCAATCTTATCATCGAACTTGCTTTTATTAGCTGAAACAACTGTTCCGTTCGGCAAGGCTGATCCTAGAAACAAAAGAACGAAAAAGACATCAAAGAATGAGTACGATCAAGAGTCATGAATATATTATGATCAATGAAATGGGATTTTGATGAACGATACAACTAGGATGGGGAATTAGCACATTGATTCGCACCTTGTTTAACAGCATCATCCTTTTTACATTCCTCAAATGAATCACAAAACTCCTTGCTATCCTTCTCATCTCTAAATTTTATTACAACTCCTCGAGAAAATGACGATTTCTGGTAACAAAATCAGCAAAAACATTTCCGATTACACACTAGATATAGTAAACAAGGATGCGCAGTCGATCAAGTCATCTCCTGCAACCAACTACACTAAACCAATCCCATGAACACTCAGAAGAAACTGAACAAAAGAAATGTTTCACGTACCTCCTTTGCAGAAGAAATCGAACCATCAGATACACAAGTGAACTGAAGTGGCCCCAACTTGAACAACTGAGCAGCACAAAATCAAATACACTAATCAGAATCTAGCTCAAAGAACAGAAACTTACCACACGTATAATTTAATAATCCTAACTAAACAGAGATTGTTTTAGTGCATTACTTAACCAAGCATAGAAACGTTTCAAAACGAGATTAAAGTAGATTCTTTAACCAGAAGAAGTGCAAATTGTAAATCGAATCGAGAGCCACCTGAGTCGAACTAAGATCAAAACTGAAACCATCAGACGATTTCGATTCCTGAAATCGGAGTTCCTTGACTTCATTAACGCATGAAAACGTAGCTACAACAGGAGAGGACGAAAGAGATGAGGAAGGAGAAGTGAGATCAGTGACGGAGGCGAGAGTGAACTCTTGCTGCTTATTCAGAGAAGGAATCTCCATTGTTTTGAGAATACAGTATGTGTCTGTATAGATGAATCAGAAAGGACTTTTTTTAGGGTTTTTGATTTCTGATGAGAGAGCTTCGCGAGCTCCGAGCGACGACGGCAGAGAAGAAGATGAAAAGAGTGGAGTTAACCGAAGTGGTATTTTCGTAATTTAATTGGATAGTGGAGTCTGCTTTTGTATTCAAAGCACTTTAATGTGTGTGATTTTTTTTGACCTTTCTGGAACTTTTATATGACGTGTCGGATTATTATTGGTTGGCTGAGTCGAGTAAATACTCTCACTTAGTAATTTTGACTTTTGCTCTTCTAACAATCTTCTAAATTCCTAAATAGAGAATTATATTCTAAATTTCTAACTCATAATTCATAAAATTGTCCAACCGAATGGCCGGCATTTTCTGTGTATTTGGAGGAATTGCAAAGCGACAAGGAAGAACTCACAAATTTTTCTTTATCTTTAATTTCTCGAAGTGCTAATGTAAAAGCGAATAATTTGGCGCGGAAAATCCGTACCGAACCGCATCATATCACATGTGTAAACAATATCCCTCGAGATTGGCTCGTTTGAGTTTTAATTAATTTTGGATGACAAAAAAAAAAAGAAAAAAAACTCATAAAATTATATTCCTTCCGTTTATAAATAAATATCGTTTATATAAAAAAAACAATTTTAAAATTTGACATACATATGAAAAACCTATTTTTTACTATTTATTAATATATTTTATAAATTTTCTTATTAAAATACATTTAAATTAAAGTCATAAAAATGTAAATAATTTTTAAAATAATGCATTAAAAATGACATTTAATTTTAAACGGAAATTCAACAGTTCAAATCCTAAATGCCATGAATAGTTAAAATTCTACATGAACAAAAGTTGTGTCTGTTTAAGTTTAGTTTGTGTTAAATAGAAAATCATTTGAAATCATTTAACCATGCTTATCTATTTGATAAAGTCAATATCGTGAATTTCAATCATAATATATAAATTTGATTTGGGAAAGGTGGAAAAAGAATTCAGATTAATTATAAACAACATTTCTAATTACATTTTGAGAGATTGATGTTTTCTAAGGCTAAAATCTTTCACTTAACTCCTCCACCAGGAGCTTACATGATTGCATCAAATCTCCTCCTCATCAATGCAAGCTGAACAAATCAGAGGAATCAGAATCAGAATCGGAGAAATTGATGAAGAAGAACGAATAATCACTAAAGGAAAACCATTGTATATCTGCTAAAAGATAAAAATCATGGTTTAATCTAGATTCTAAACTGATACCAACTAAGTTAATATGTGATGAGAATGTGCCATGGTGCTTGCATATAATGCTCAAAGGTCATACGAAAACATTGGTCCAGAGATCACACAGATACTAGCTAAGGGGAAAAGTGTCGAGAAGGTTTATTTACCTCCACAGCAGAAACAGCAGTAGCAGCAAGAAAGAACCATGGCAACATCTCTACAAACAACAGCAAACCCACCACCAGACGAAATCTCGGGGCTTCCAGATTCTTTGTCGCCGTCAAGGAGTTTCTGCTGATTGCTTTGACTTTGTTTCCCACTGTTCATCCTTTGATATCTCTTCTGGCTAGTGCTCTTGAAAGAGTTTCGAAGTTTCAACGATGGCCACAAATGCATCTCTGCTCAAATGTTTATAACACTAAAGCAGTTCTTGGATAATAACACGCAGAACGATCTTCTATTGCGTCAAAAACACCTCGATCTCTGTTTAAAGATTGACAAAGAAATCAACTTTAAGAAAGAAACAATTCTGACATTACAAGACCAAAGAGAAATACAAAAGCAGGCAAATCTTAAATCCTCACAATAACAACCAAGAAAACATGTAAACTCAATAGAGATAGTCACCAATTTGCTAACTTTAACACCAAACTCAAAGGACAATGCCTTGCAATTCTCAAATCAGTAAGAAACATTAATAATCTCTATGCATTTACCAGAAAATAAATTCATCTCAAATCTCATATGTGTCACTGTTATCCAACTGAGTTCACTAAGAAACTCAAAATAAACAAAATTTGACAAAGATTACAATTTCTGTACTTATTCTGGAGAAACAAAGATCCAAAAGGATAAATCCAAACCACACACACACTGGTCAAAGAAGATATTTAGGAGAAACCCAAATCCAAAAAACCTAAACTTGATCGATGCAAATTCAAAGAAATCAACATGAGAATTCAAAAGCAGCTTCAGAGATTGAAAAGCGAAGTTTTGGGGATCTCTTACCTCTCAATCCAAGACTGAGCAGAAGATTTGTTTTTCTATGGCGGCACACGTAACCGTAACTAGATATTTTAGTACTAGCCTTTTGTTTTTAAACTATAAAGATTCCATCTTTTTTTACTTTTTACGGCTTTTGGGGTCTTACTCAGTCATCATGGACCAATTACAAAAAGATCTAAGAAAATAAAAAATAAACAGACAGGCCCTTTTAAAAAGAAGTATGTGGTTTAGTTATGGACCATAGATTCTGTGAGTCCGATAGATTCTTTTCGTTAGTTTGATAAGTCCATGCTCGTGAGATTGATCGAGTTTTATCCAGATGACTTTAGTTTTGTGGAGCGTAGATCTCTTGATCATCAACTTGAGATCTACCTTGATAATGTGAAAAACGATGAAAAGTTTACAGATTTAAAGTGTCTTGGTGATCTTGCTCGTGTGATGGTAGAGACAAAAAAGCATCTTTCACATCCTTTGGTATATCGTCTTCTAAAGCTATCTTTGATTCTTCCTGTTGCAACGGCAACTGTCGAAAGATGTTTTTCCGCGATGAATTTTGTGAAGACTACATTGCGTAACCGTATCAGTGATGTGTTCTTAAGTGATTGTCTTGTTTGTTTTATTGAAAAGCAAGTACTTAACACTGTTACAAACGAATCGTGATAAAACGATTCCAAGATATGAGTGAACGTAGAGTTCATCTTTAGAGTTTTTATTTGTAATGACATTGTTATGTTTATAGTAAAGTTTATCGTTTCGTTTAACTTTTTTTTGACCCCAGTGAGTCATTGTTCTGGCTCCGCCACTGGTTATGGTTAAGCCAATGGATAGCTAAGCTAGGCACAACTGCAAGAAGCTACAAAGATACTAACTACTAAGTTTATATCAAGAACAGAAACTCAAACTCACTATACAACTCAAGTAACACAAGATCATACAGAGTGAATACTGGTAGCATCATCCGAAACTTATTCTATGAGAAGAGATTTGAGTGAAAAAAAAGGCGAGCTCAGATCAAGTCAATTTGGCCAGATTCGATTGCCCTTTTTACAATCTTGTAACGTATGAAGTAGAGATCACCGCGCTCCATCTCCACAGTCTCGGGGCTCTCTCCTCTGCCAAGGTAAGTAAAGGCAAACCCACACTTAGATTACAGAAAGATTGTGTATATATATATGTGTATGGAGGAATAAGAGAATGCTCACTCTTCGTATAGATTGAGGGAGACAAAGTTCTTGCTTCTACAAACAACAAAGGTATCCAAATGCGGCTGCGGCACTGTAAGTTCACAAGTGTAGTCATCACTAACACAAACACAACTCTAGCTACTGTGAAGGGAATGCTCAGATATAATAGCAAACAATCTTAACCAACTGAGATTATGGTCCAAAGTAATAAGATTTAGGGAGGTACCCATATCATCCACTTCACTTATAAGGGATTGCTTGAGAACCGACTGATAATTCTCGGGCAGCTTAAGCAGTACAGTCTCTTCGAAATGCTTTGCCAAATCATCAGCACACCTGTGATCATTCAAATATATGTCTCACAACAGCAGCCACTAACGTAAATTGTAAAAAAATTGAGTTTAAAGTCTGAAAAAACCACTCAAACAAAATATTCATGAAAAAAGTGCCTAGGCTACCTGAAGTTTTTCAATTCTCGGGACAGTTCAAATACTCCATGAACAAGAACTATATTAATATGTAAGTTCATTGTATCCCATTCACAACTCAAACATGTAGAGAGTAGTACCAGACAAATCTCTAAACACTATCTATTCCACACAGATTCTACACCAAACCTATAACATTTAGAACAAAACGCATACAAGGAAGAAGACAGCCAATTAACATAAAGTCAGACAAGTAAGAAAACAAACCTGGTAGCAAACACTTTCTCTTGCTCAGAAAGTCGCCTTTCAGCTTCTTCTGAGTTGAGGTTGTGGAACATAAACTTCTCTATCTGCAGCAATCAAAAGAACACCATTGGAGATGACATAAAAGCAAAGTCAATTAAGCAACATTGACACTTGGAATCAACGTTGATAAACTCGCAAAACTAATATGAAAGTCTTGGAAAAAAAAAAAAACCTTGAGAAGCCTAACTCTGAGATATGATCTGAGTAGAAACTGGGCTCTGTCCAAATCCATCTGATATAGAGACACCACCAGAGGATCTATGCCATTTTCCACATAATCTTCAATTGTTTCTTCCTGTTTATTTACAAACATTTCAAAAACTGATAATTTCCAAATGCAACCACTAGAAAGTGACAAGACAATGAACAACTCTAACTAAGTTTAATGTGGCATTCGATTTCACACAAAAACGAATACTATTCTAACAATTGGAAAGTCTAATTTGGATCATAGACCAAAAGATTTCTGATTTAGTGGTTAATTTCTGGGAAAAAATCCAACAGAATAATTTAGGGTTTTAGACATTTTACCACTAATTCGATCTGTTCTTTGGCTCTATCGACAAGAGCTCCTTCGTACTGAAGAATCTCCGGCGCCGCCTTCTCGTTACGCCACGCCCTCTTCAATAGCTCAACGTCCGATGTCGACATCAATGTTTCGTAATCCGCCGATCCTCCCGCTTCCGAATTCGACGCCATTAGATCAATGTACTAACGAATCTCTCTCTTTCTCTCCCCGCTTGAAAGACTCGGATCAGATCAATTTGCTCGAGCGGGAAATAAAAACATGTAACTGCGGGTTTGGCGCCAAATAAAAGGTCGAAGAAGAAGGATTTAGGGTTAATTAATTTATATTGAGCCTTTAGCAAATGTGTGGTTGAGAAATCGGTTTAGTTAATTTATATTATATAATATGAAACTCAGATCATTGTGTCCAATTTTGTTGTATTCAGGAAGTATCTATATAAAGGTATTGGCACTTGGCTTGATGTTACTACATGATGATAAGAGTCTAAAAGCCTTAGCTTAGCGCACATAATTGCAACTTAAATCTTCTGATTTGTTATAGTTGTCAATTAACCTCAAAATCAACTTAATCAACAAGCAAGTGACTGCAAATGTTTATAAGCAAAAACAATGTCAATTTCTTCGGCTTTTCCTCTTTGTTCTTTTTTAAATTCTTGCTCTTACTCTCATCGCAAATGTACATTCTTTCTAAGACCGAGAAGGCAAAAAAGATTCTCACTTCCCTGTCCCATCAAGTTGTTGTTTCAACCGGTGAAGGTGTAATAACTAACTACTAGTTCAGTGATTTCTAGACAACAAAAGACGCTATAACTGAATAATCTTTGTTTGATCTTGACAAGAAAACAAAAATGAAGAAGGAAATGAAGCCAGTTGCATTTTGAAATAATATGGTAAGAAGAATCCCATCATTAAGTTATTACAACATAGAAAGCAATTATCTGTAAGCTAGCTAGACAATCAAATGTGTGTGCCTCGTATGGCAATCATCATCAAAGAGTAGCAGCAAGAGCACCCACAAAGTTATAAGAGCTAGGTACCGTAAGCATATCATCAAACCACTCAACCTTTCCCCTAATACCCTGATTCTTGCATCTCTCAAGGGAAACCACCGCACACGAAATCGAATGACTCTTATTCCCACTACAAGGGATATACTTGTCCCACAAAAGAGCCATCTTTCCACCATAATCCGCTAACTTAACACAGCTACTAGCAAGCTTAGACAATCCCTTCAAACCCCTCAACTTCCTCCACGATCTTTTCTCTGATTCATACCATTTGATTCCACCAGGACGATAACAATACAGTACATTATCTATCACGCAATAAGAATGAAAAAACAATCCCAAATCCATACTCTGATGTTCTCCTACACCTCCCCATCTATCTTCTTTAGGCTTGTAAGTCACAACCTTATCCCCAAAAATGTAGATTTCTCCTTCAATCACCAAGCTCCTATATATAAATCTCTCCGCTAAAGGGCTTAACACAAACTCCCAAGTTTGAGTCTTTATATCGAAAACCTCCATCCATTTAGATGAATCAAACTCTTCCAAGCCTCCTGCTACATAAATCTTCCCATCAACAACATTAGCAGCTGGATAATTCCGCTTCATCCTCATGCTTGGTGCCTCGTGCCATGTATGAGACCTGCAGTCTAAAATTGAGACTTTAGAAGAGGGTGCATTCTCAATGGATCCACCAATGGCATAGATGTTAGACCCAATAGCAACGATACTCGAACTATGTGAATGGTGATTTGGGATTGGGGCTAAAACAAACCCGCTTGAGTTCTTTGTCTTCTCGGTGATGTTTTGGTTAGGTTTTCGGTAGAGTGTAAACCAACGTGGGTTAGGGTCAGGAGGGAAATCTAAGCATACATAGAGACAACTCTCCGTTCGGTTGAAGAAAGATCGAGTCTTGTATAGCTCCGGCGAAGTAACGAGGGTTCGAGAGCTCTTGGAGACTAACGAGAGAATTGGGTAGTACAATCTAGAGACTCGGGCTAAGATGCTCACAATCAAATCATCGGGAAGTGACGGGTTTGGGGTCGATTCCGGTGACGGTTCAAGCGACCGTTTCTTCCTCTTCCTCTCTGGAGACGACATTGGCGAGATTAGTCGATTTCTTCTGCTTCTACTCCGACTTGCAGATTTTCATTGAATCTTAGTGGGCCTTTAGAAATTATCTAAATAATTTGCATTGAATCTTAATGGGCCTTATAGAATTATCTAATTCATTTGTATTGAATCTTAATGAGCCTTAAAACAATAGTTTTGAGTCACCACAAATTTCTACAACACAACTCAAAATTACCAGTAGAGGACCAAAAATTCGTCAAATATATATATTTTGTTACACTTATTTCTTCCTATGAAGCTAGTAATCACGTATGTTCAACAACAAAAAAAAAGTCTTTCAAATGCATCATAGTGGTCAATGGCACAAAATAAGTTAACCCTTCAAAATTTCAACAAAATTCAAAAATGACAGTAGAGCTTTGGACATATGATCAATTTAATTTTCTGTGCATAATGGAATCTAACTTGAATTGAATCATAAAAAATAGAGAGTATATAATTGGATAATAATAGTGTTCGATTGAGAAGAAAAGAAAGAGTGGCTTGACAAGTCCACCCGTATTTTCACACAAGATCCTCAAATTGTTACAGTAGCAATTTCTTTGTAGGTTAGGTTGGCTACAAGTACAAGACATGAACATAAGCCTCAGTTTAAACAACAAAACAAGCACTAACTGTGTATCTTGTTCTAGCTCTTATCGTGAAATGTAAAGATAACAGTACTTTTCTATGCAAGACAAACAAAAGTATTCTCATAGACAAAGTAAGCTTAAACAGTCTACAAGTGAGTGCATATGTTTAGAAGTGAAACAATATCCGCTAAAAGCATGAGAGAAGCATTCATCATAGTCACATAAATATAGGCATTTTGCAACACAACATTCAGAGCAAAAAACAGTAGGAGAAAGAGTTTGGCATCAAAGGAATTATCAAAGAGACAGTCACAAAATAAGCTTAATCATCTACAAGCAAGTGAGTGCAGGTGTTTGTAAGGCGAAAACAATGACAACTGCATTCCGAAAAAGATACAAGACATTCTTTCAACTGTGACATACTAAATAAAAGAAGCTTCGTACCTATGTCCTGAGTCATCAATCAAACAGTAGCAGATTTAGCACAGACGAATTTATAAGACTTAGGGACTGTAAGAACCGCATCAAACCACTCGACCTTCCCCCAAATCTCTTCACTGTTGCGCTTTTCAAGCGAAATCTCTGCACACCAAATCATCTTCTCCTTATACCCACTTGCAGCTACATACTTGTCCCACAAAACAACCAGCTTCCCGCCATATTCCGCTAATTTAACAGTACTATATCTAGCAAACTTAGGTAGCCCTTCTAAACCCTCTAATCTGCTCCAGTCTCCTTCCGCAGTGTTACAATTCATCCATCTAAACTTCCCACTAGGGTCATAACAATAGGCTATGTTCCCTATCATACAAAAAGAACCCCTATCCAAATTCGTACCCAATCCTACCGCTTCCCATGTCAAAACCTTTGGGTTTAGAGCCACAGCCTTCCTATGATTCTCTTGACAAGGGGGTATGTAAATCTTTCCTTCCATATTTCCGAATTTGAGTTTTCGTTTTTGGGGAGGCACGGGATTCCAAGTCTGAGTATTTGTGTTGTACACTTCAACACAGTTCAAAGAATCTGGCTTTTCAGAGCTTCCTGGGAAATACGTCCTCCCATTAAAGTCACTATTGATGTGAGCCAGTCGCAATCTTGGAGAATCAAGCCAAGTGTGCGTTCGACAGTCAAGGTACCAAACGTTAGAGCATGGAGAATCTTTGATGTCTGCGGTAATGGCGTACAGATAAGAACCAACAGCGACTAGACTTGACCATTCCACAGTTGGAGAATTGAGAATTGGAATTGGAGCCAAAAGATGAACACTTGAATCCTCTTTCTTCTTCTTCTTCTTAGTTAGGGTTTGATTAGGCTTCCGGTAGAGAATCAACCAACGAGGATTAGCTTCATCAGGGAAGCGTAGGCAGACATAGAGAAAAGTCTCGGGTTTGCCTAAGAGGGTTCGGGTTTTGTAAAGCTCCGGTGAAGTAAGGATTGATCGGAAGGTTTTTGAGACTACGGAGAGATTTGTGTAATACGATCTCGAGACGCGGGCTAAGATGCTCACTATCAAATCTTCTGGAAGTGACGGATTTGGGGACGATTTCTGATTCTTCTTCCTCTTCTTCTCTGGAGACGACATTGGCGAGAGATTAGTCGATTTCTTCTGCTTCTTCTCCGACTTGCAGATAACACAAACGCAGGGAGGGAGGAATTTAGGGATTTGACACTCTCACTTCACTGCTAGTGAACACAAACGCATGGGCCTTATAGAAATGATAAAAAAAATCATTTTCATTGATTCTTAATGGGCCTTAAAACAATAGTGGATTTTGAATCATATTCTGTAACCTATTATTCATTGAATCACTTAAGCAAGTAAAGCAACAATTTCGTTTTGTGTGCATTTGTAGGAAATCTAACTTGATTTGAACTATGAAAAAAATTAAGGAGTAATATCAATGGAAAATGAGTTAACTGAATTGTAATGACTATGTTCGACTGAGAAGAAAATAAACAATAAATAGCTTGACAAATTCAAGTTCCCGAGTCATCGAATCAAAGAGTAGCAGCAGTAGCACACAAGATTTTGTAAGACTTAGGGACTGTAAGCACAGCATCAAACCACTCAACGTTCCCCCAAATCTCTTTACCGTTACGTTTTTCGAGCGAAATCTCTGCACACCAAATCATCTTCTCCTTATACCCACTCGCAGGTACATACTTGTCCCACAAAACCACCAGCTTCCCGCCATATTCCGCCAATTGAACACTAGAATATCTAGAAAACTTAGGTAGCCCTTCTAAACCCTCTATTTTCCCGTAAACCAGTATCTTACCGTCAAGTCCTCTCCAAATAAAATTTCCTTTACGATAAAAATAGGCTATATTCTCTATCATACAAGAAGAGCGAAGATATGAATCCACCGTATCCAATACTACCAATCCACATGTCAAATGCTTCGATTTATAGCTCAAAGATAGACCTTTCCCAGCCCTAGAGTCTAAATGAAAGCTCTTGTAGTAAATCTTTTTTTCCAAATTTTCCAATTTGAACATCCGTTTTTCGGGGGGCACCGGTTTCCAAGTCTGAGTCATTGTGTTGTACACTTCAACACAGTTCAAAGAATCTGGACTTTCAAAGCTTCCTGGTAAATACACTATTCCTTCAAATTCACTATTAGTGTGAGCCAATCTCATTCTTGGAGCTTCATTCCAAGTGTGAGTTCGACAATCTAGGTAAGGAACGTTAGAGTACGGAGCCTTTTCGATGTCTGCACTAATGGCGTAGAGATAATGATCAACAGATATGATAGCTGACCATTCCACAGGATGAGAATTGAGAATTGAGATTGGAGCCAACAGATTAACACTTGACTTCTCCTCCTTCTTCTTCTTCTTCTTCTTCTTCTTAGTGGTGTGATCGGTTAGGGTTTGATTAGGTTTCCTGTAGAGAGTGAACCAGCGAGGATTAGCTTCATCAGGGAAGCGTAAGCAAACATAGAGAAAATTCTCGGTTTTGCCTAAGAGGGTTCGGGTTTTGTAAAGCTCCGGTGAAGTAAGGATTGATCGGAAGCTTTTGGAGACTAAGGAGAGATTTGTGTAATACGATCTCGAGACGCGGGCTAAGATGATCAGTATTACATCATATGGAAGTGACGGATTCGAAGTCGTATCGTTCGACAGCTTCTTCTTCTTCCATGGTGGTTGGCCGTCCTTGACGCCGGAAGCGGTGGACAACCTTTGGGAATCCGCCATTGAGACAAATTCAATCAAAAATTGGGCCTTGTTGGACCAATATTTAGAGATAAATATAAAAATTACAAAACGATACTATCTTTTTAGCTAATTAATTATTCAACAACTTTACTCCAAAAATTAAAAACTTATTTTTGTGACTAATTAATTATTCTACAACTTACTCCAAAAAAAATAAAAAAAATTTTGTAAATAATTAATTAGTCTACAACTTTACTTCAAAAAATTAAAAACTTTTTTTTGTAACTAATTAATTATTCTACAACTTTACCCCAAAAATAAAGAGAAAGTATTCTAACTCTTAGCAATGTTACATCCCATTAACTTATTCTAAATCTTATTACTTAAAAATTTATGAATAGAAATATAACTTTTTGTGATTTTTGTATGTATTTTCATTCTTCCATAGGGTTAAAAATTTTCTATATTTTTTGTTTTAAATATTAACAAAATTAGATTTGACACATGTCGATGTGTTGCAAACACTTGAGTTACCAACTATGAAAATCATATTTTACATAAGAAAATGTTTTAGCTAAAATCATTAAAAAAAATAAGAAACTATTTTATTATTTTTACATAAATGTATTTTAGTGTATTTCTCTAAAAAAATCTTATCTACCTTTATTTAAAAAAGTTTAATCAAAAGAAAAAAGATTGCAGAATAGAAATAATCACAACATATTAAATATGCATAAATTATACATAATGTTTTTTCTTAATATAATAAAATGAAACAAGAAGAAAGCAGAAAACATCTAATATATTGGAACATAAGGAGTAATTTTCTTTTTGTAAGGGTCTCTGTTGATCTTCAAATTAGTAAATGACTAAATCCATCCAACAAACGTAAAGGAAGAAGGTTTAAGAGTAACCATAAAACCCCTTTGAAACAATTTAATTACTTTAAGACGAATTGATACTTCATTAAACCGAACCGACAAGAGTCCTAAAAAGGGCAAATTTTGTAAGAAAGCCAGCTTTAATCTCTCTATCGGAGAGAACACGAACGTTGACGGAGAAAGAATCTCTCAGCTTCTTTTTTTTTTTATAATCTTTTTCCGAGTCAAATCATTTTCAATCTCCACCCAACTCTCAAATCCGCGGCAAACGTTTAAGGGTCATCTCAAAGTTCCTTGCTTTTTCCCCGGAAACTCCATCAATGTCGACCCTTTTCGTTTCTCGCTTTATCTGGTAAAAAAGATTTCAGTTTTCGTTTTTGATTTTATTTGTTGCCTTGAATTTAGTTTCTTTCCTTATTTTGTTTGAGGTTTATTATATTGATGATAGGGTTTTGGAAACTTTTTTAATTGATTTTAGCTTATAGAGACCAAAAACCCTAGAAAAATATGATTCCTACGACGGCGACGGTTGATGATGAGCCGGGACAGATTAAACGTGCTCTGATTGATGCTTCTGCCGGAGCTATCTCTGGTGGTGTTTCTCGTTCTGTAACTTCTCCTCTTGATGTCATTAAGATTAGATTTCAGGTTTGGCTTTTTTTTTCTATCCTCTGAGTGATAAAGTTTAGATTTTTATTTGGTTTAGCTAAAGAATATTTGAGTTTGTTGTTGTTGCTTTGGATTGTATTGTGGAGGTTTTAGATGAGAATTATCATTGTTAGAAAATGGTTAGCTTTTATATATTTAGAGATGGTTGAAGAATGTTATATGTGATTGCAGGTTCAGCTAGAACCGACGACTTCATGGGGTTTGGTTCGGGGAAACTTGTCAGGAGCTTCTAAGTATACTGGAATGGTACAGGCGACTAAAGATATATTTAGAGAAGAAGGTTTTCGGGTCCGTCTCTTGAACATTTCCGTTTTCTGAAACCATTTCTTTTTTGTTTATAGTATGTTAGTAGTTTCAGGTTTGTGGCATTAGTTTTTATGAGGTCTTGTTCTCTGTTTTGATGTTTGATACTTGTTTTCTTTAGGGGTTTTGGCGGGGTAATGTGCCAGCTTTGCTCATGGTCATGCCGTATACTTCAATTCAGTTTACAGTACTACATAAGCTGAAATCTTTTGCATCTGGTTCTACTAAAACAGGTAATTTAGTCTACTGAGTAACATTGCGGTCTCTCTAGATATGGTATTTGGTAGATTGCCAGTGCTATTTTTTGTTGTAGTCTGGTGGCTATCTTAGGGGTATCATTTCTGTTTGTTAATTGTGTATTTCTTTGAATAGCTTTTGGAATTGACTCGTATAATTTAGAGATCAATGTGGTTCCTTACTTATTAGCTGGTTGTGATCTTATGGCAATGCAGAGGATCATATACATTTGAGCCCTTATCTATCCTTCGTCAGTGGAGCGTTAGCAGGATGTGCTGCTACTCTAGGATCTTATCCTTTTGATCTTTTAAGGACAATATTGGCCTCACAAGGGGAGCCTAAGGTTAGTTGCGTGACTTATGAACCTGTAATATAATTTAAATTCCATGTACTGGGGATTTTCTTGTTTTTCTTCCTTATTCATGCTTAAGTGACATATAGATGACTGACTGATGACTGTCAACAGGTGTATCCAACAATGAGGTCTGCTTTTGTCGATATTATTCAGTCTCGAGGTATAAGAGGATTGTATAATGGATTAACACCAACTCTTGTTGAGATTGTGCCTTACGCTGGCCTGCAATTTGGCACATATGATATGTTTAAGCGTTGGATGATGGTAAGAGCATAGGAATATATAGTTTATGTGTGATCAATGTTCATATGATAATCAACTCAATTGATTATTTTTAAACAGGACTGGAATCGATACAAATTATCCTCCAAAATCCCGATCAATGTGGACACCAACCTTTCTAGCTTCCAGCTTTTCATTTGTGGGCTTGGGGCGGGCACTAGCGCCAAGCTCGTCTGCCATCCCCTTGATGTGGTCAAAAAACGATTCCAGGTCAGTTAATCTTTACCCAATGGATTCTCTGGGAAGATAATGTGATAGGATCCAAACTATTAAACTCCTTATTTATTCACTTCAGCAAGAACTACACATCATAGAGAGACTTGATTAATGAGAATCTCTACTCGACCTAATTACACATCCCAAACTTCCTTTTAGCCACTTAGCTCTCTTGCTAACTTACTCAACTATAGTTGCTGAGTTGTCAACACATCTACTATCTACTACAAACCAGCTAGGGTAATTACAATGCTCCTACACTGAACTAGCGCAATGACTTATCGTATTCATGTGGTTTCATGTTTTGGGTCTATCCTTATGTATCTTAGACTAGACTTTCACATTTACTGCCCTATGATATGTGCTTGCTGAGTCTACTTACTGATTCCGGGTACCCCACTTGTTCTGTCACCGTACCTATAGAAAGAAAACTCCAATTTGTGTGAAACATTTCTTAAATATAAAAGCTTTTCAAACTTGCCAGTGGATCTCCAACGCAATGAAAATGCAATTGCCTTCAAACATGAAATAATAGAAATGCCAGATAGATTTTGAAAGTTTCTTTTGTTGCAGATTGAAGGTTTACAGAGACATCCAAGATATGGAGCCCGAGTGGAGCGACGTGCATACAGAAACATGTTAGACGGTCTTAGACAGATTATGATATCAGAAGGGTGGCATGGTCTGTACAAAGGCATTGTGCCATCGACTGTGAAAGCTGCTCCTGCTGGTGCTGTAACCTTTGTGGCCTATGAGTTTACCTCCGATTGGTTGGAGTCAATTTCTTGGTAGAGATTTTACTCTTTTGATACTTATATCTTACTGTCTCTAGCATTTATTATAGGCTCATATGAACATCGATCATTTTTGGAATGTAAACGTCAAAGTGTTGTCGGCAACTGCATAAGCTTTTTAACAAGTGTGGTGGATTTTGTAAAGCTCGAAATACAAAATATATGTAATTGAAAAGATTCATTGAAATTTTTTGTTAAAAATCAAATTACATACAAAAAAATTTATGTAAAATCTTTCATCAAGTTTAATGCCATTTAGGAACAGAGATTCTGAGCCGCTTTGCTCTCTTCACGTTTGGGTTTCAACCTGAAGGAGATTTTTACCCTTTAAGATCATTCTCAAAAACCCAACAAACAGAAGAACCAAAACCAAAATGTTGGGCAAAGTCAGCTATATAACTACAAATTTGTCCTAACCATGTCTCTCCTCTCTATTTCTCTCTCTCTCCCTAATACTTAAGATACAGCTTTGCAGGTCTTCTTGTTGTGTCCTAAACCCTTGCAGTTGCTACACTGGAGCTGACGCTTGAACATGTCCAGCGGTTCCACCTGCTTACTCTTTGGCCTCCCTGGTGGTGTTAGTCTTGTGGGCGGTGGAGTAACCGAAACAACCCCTTCAACGGGCGGCTCCTCCAAAATCATCATCGTCATTGTTGTGTTAGGGACAGGGTTAATGGACTCAGCATACGTTAAACGGTAACTCTCTGAGGTAAAGTATCTGGAGCAGTATTCATAAGGGCTTTTCCCTATGCATTCAACCACTGCAACTGCGTGGCTACACGGTAAACCCGTTAGTCTCCATACCTTACAGTCGCAATCACACTGATTGATGTCAACTAAGTTGATGGTTTCACCATGAACCTCGAATAAGCTATTGTGAGGCGCTGAGACCTGAAGTGACCTTGCAAGTTCTATTTCTTTCTGTAGCTTCTCTTCGTTGGTTGGTGTTAGCGTTGAAACAATCCATTCCCGGGATTGTACCTGATGGGTATATATTGATTGCATCAACTTTGCTCGAAGTTCGTCTATCATTTGAGTTATGGGCAACTCATGTGCTTCAGAAACCCAGCTGTAGAAATCTAGCCCAAAAATGGAGTTCATGTGGTTATATCTCTCTCCTTCAAACAAAGCATTTGCCCAATGGAGAGGCTCACTTTCGATAACCCAAGTATAAGCATCAGGGGAAATGCTTTTTATATTTTCCAAGGAACGGTAATATGCATCAGGTTGTGTCGCATAAGCAGCAGCATAGAAATCATTGAGTATAAACCGTCTTGCTTCATGAGAAAACTGAGCCTGCAAGTCCATGTTTAATTTCTCAGCGAGGTGGCGCAGACAATAGGCATGATGGTGTTGCTTTTCAAATACCAGAGGTAATGCAGTCTTCAGACCGTTTTGAAAATCTGCAACAAATGTGATTGTCCGGGGATCGGCCAGTGCCAATTTGAGGTGCTCCAAAAACCAAACCCAGTTATCTTCTGTCTCAGCATCCACAACTGCAAAAGCTACTGGAAATATTCCATCTTCGGCATCAGGAGCTGTAGCAACAAGCATAACCCCTTGGTACTTAGAGTTTAAGTCGGCGGTGTCAAGGAAAAGGAGAGGACGACAACCTTGTCTAAACCCAGATATTGATGCATAGAACGATATGAAAAGCCGATGGAAACTCGAATCTTCTTTTGTCATGAAAATGGCAATACTTCCAGGATTTGTCTCCCTGATCTTCTTGCAGAAAGAAGGAAGTTGACTATATGCCTTTTTATAAGAACCTTGAAGCTGCTCTCTAGCAATCTCTTTAGCTCTCCATGCCTGCGAGTAATTCAGTTGAATCCCATACTCTCTTTTGATATCCTCTGCAATATCCTTCGGTTTGTAATCTGGAAAAGCTTTCAACTTCTCCTTTATGATACTTCCAACCCAACCTCTACTTGCACGGTAACCAGCTTTCACAACCGCTCTCTCACACGTGTGCCTCGTATTCATTTTCTTAATGCAAATCAGCTGCGTAGTCGAAAGCCTCGATGCAGTGATACGCCATGGACAACCTTGAGCTTTGCATTTGACTGAAACACGATGGCTATCGTTCTTCTTGTACTTGTAAGTAAACCCATGTGCGATCGAGTACTTGTGCAACGCATCTCGGAACTCAGTAAAGCTATTGAACCTTTGATCAACACCCGTAATAGCGTTTTCCCACTGCTGTGCAGCTTTTATATGTTGTTTCTCATCAGTCAAAACAAAATTACACGGCAAAGGGCTGCTTTCTTCAGGCATTATACCCATTTCAATCTGAAAATCATTTGCTATCATATCATCTCCCACAACAATATCTCCTGCAGACACTACAGGTACCACTGCTTCTGATGCAGTTGTCCTACTTGATCTGTCAAATACAGAAATCCACACATCAGTCATTACAATCATAAACAATGTCGATAAACCGTTAGGTCTTAGAACTAGAACACACACCTACTAGCTGGCATGTTGGAGACATTCCTTGCTTCGGCTTCTTCGGGTAAGACGAAGATTTCGACATTTGGTGCGTCTGCGGAAAAGCTAACCATGCGTTGGAAATCTTTATCCTTAGAGATAGTAATTAAGGTTTTCTTGTTTCCAGGGAGGAAGTACTTGAGTGTCATATTCTCCCAACTAAACCCGAAATTTTCAGCTAATTCGGATTTGAAATCGCTCATACAAGTGTCCTGATCGATGTCTATGGCATAAGCATCACCACCAGAATAAGCTAATGAGCCATCTTTATTAGTTACAAACTCTCCTCCTGACTGACATATAGCTATCACTTTCTTCGTCGCCATAACCAAAAACCTTCAAATTTACAACAAAAAAGAATCTGACTTTTAGGTATCCAACTCAAATTGGGATTCTAATCCTCAGCTAACGCAAGGCAAAAAGATGTTTCGAGAATCTTAAAATTACGGAACCCTAAGATCCAAAATTGAACCCTAAAAACTAAGCTGGGTGATAAAAAAAGAGTACCTTTTTGAAAGAGAGGGACGAGGCACTGAGTTTTCGTTGAAAGTCGGAGTTTTTTTTGCTTGGAGAAACAAAATCCAGAAGAGCGAATAAGAACGACAGAGAAGAGTCCGTATGTTTCAAACTTTGACGTAAGGAAAACGGTGCGTTTTCTGCATCATAGGTCTTAGATGTTTCGTATAGTAATATCACAAATTTGTTATCTGCGAAAGATCGAGATACTGAATAATAAAGAGATTGAGAGATTTCTTATTAATTCTCTTGCAATTGAAGTAATGAATTGTGTGCTCACAACGAATCGATTGTTTATATAGAAGTCTGCACTGTCTAGTGTCTAGTGGTTGATATAACAGTCATCAGAATTCACAAAATCTCAAAGTATAATGTTTCTCTAAAAGTAGTCATTTGCACAATCTGCCTCTGATGTCAGCCTGAAAAAGCTTAAAAAAGATAAGACAGTAAATAAAAACAACAGCAACATACCAACCAAGGCCAGCTTTAACTTCAATTCAGAGAATAAGAATACACATTTTATACATAAAGTAGACTTTTGAGCTTAAGAATTTCTATTGTTACATTTCTTCTATCCACAGTTTTTTCATCTAAAAATATTACAACACACAAGTTGCCTCAACTTTGGTCACAACCGCTAGTTTTCTATACCCGCATCTGGAAGCGGAGAATCGTGAGCCAGTGACTGCAGAGGAGAGAAAAAACATGAGTGAGTTTAATTAGAATCTGCCTCAGATTTCGTTTGTATCTATACTGATAATCTGATTTAAGCTTTTTACCTGCTCTTGTGAGCGGAAATACATGAAGGGTGTGTAGTTGAGGAAGTTGGAGACTCTTGATGTGTATATATCCGCATACCTGAAACCAATTTTGAAGAAAGTAAGTGTAGTTTAAATGTGAGCTTGGTTTGAGCTTATGAGTTACTCGGAAATGCAGAGAAGAGGCATAAATACTTTTCGATTTGTCTCATCAAGTGGCTTTTATCCCACAAACCCGCGCGTGAGAGGAAGCCCCACCTGCAAAACAGCCCAAGAATTATGGCTCAGACATATCCCTTTCTGTGAATCTTGAGTAATCTTACTACATTTGTTTGTCTTTTTCTTTTTACCTTTTGTTAAAGAGCTCGCCATCTGTTTCCAGCATTAGACCAATCTTGTCATCTAGTCTTTGCATTACAATAAGAAGCTTTTGCATGGTCTCTGTCAGTTCTTGATCATCCAAGTTGGTAGCAGCGAGAGTCTAGAAGGAAAAGAGAAACGGATATCTTTATAAGCAATTTCCGTCACAAATCTCTATCTATTTATCTGTTCATACACATTGTGTTCCACACAGGGAGAGAAGATAGACTCTAGAGCTTGTAAGGAGATAAACAAACCTGAGCAGGACGGCCTTTGCTTCGTCTTTGAAGAGCAAGCCGAAGTTGGTTAAAGAGATCCCCAACAACCTCTTTTTGATTTATAAGCTCTATTAGCTCTTCTCGGTGACCACGACTGCCAATTAGAGCCATATACTGCAAAGAAACAAGAGAAAATCAGGGTTTTTATGTTACTTCAACGAACGAAAACCCTTCAAGTTCTGTCATCTATTGATATAGTTCAGAGTATAATTTATCCAAACCTCTTCTTCCAGTTCACGGCAAATCAGCGCAGTTCGCCACCTGAGATGGACTTTGGATACGCTGACATCAGTGTAGATGTGGTCACCAACATACAAAATCTCATCTCCATGAACGTTGAGTGAACTCTCTATCATTTGAGCACTTCCTCCTGAGTACAAACCTCCTATAGGAGACAAACAGTGAGAGGAAAAAAATTTTAGCTTTCTCCACCGTAAAGTTATCAGCTTAAATTCAGTAGAAACAATGAGAAATTACCTGTTTCAGCCTTGAAGCATGGACGCATCAAACCCTCTCCAGTCACAACCTCATATAGAGGGTGCGACATCTGGAAGAACTCTGGTTTCCTCGCAGAAACTATCACCTATGTGGAAACATGAATTCAAAAACAGTAAAGTCTAATGCAAACTACTCTCTGAAAAACAACAGATTTACAATCAAAATGCAGAAACAAATTTACGTTTGCTCACCATGTCAAAAAGATCTCGCCAGTCCATGTCATTGGGAAGGAATTTGTTAAATGAATGCTTCATCATTTTGTCTGTGTAGTGATAATCCGAGTTTGTGATAAGCAAGAGCTTCTTACCAGCCTATGAACGAACATGACAATATTAACAACTGAAACCATCATAGTTAGATATATTGTGTAAAGACTGAACCATTACCTCCTTTTGATCTAAAAGAGCTAAAGGTAGTTCTGGGTCTGGCTCGACAAATAGTTCCGGCTTGGACATTATCTCACTCTGCAAAGTAACTATTATTCAAGAGGGACCGGAGAAAACTGATATTTAAGAAAATGATTATGGAATGGACAAACTATCAACCTTAAGTTGTCCTTCAACATGTGCTCTGAAGAGAGCTTTTGCAACAGCCTGGAAAAAATGATTAGATTAAAAAATATATATGCAAAGATTTCAGTTCAATGAAATTTAGGTTCTATGAAACACAACCTTATACAGTCCTTTATAATCAAGAGTGCCAAGATCTGCCGAAATAAATCCATCATCCAATCTATCAACCATCTGAAATGATTTGAACTTTCATTGCTTAGCAGAAGCCGTGCGGAAAATTTTGTAAAAAAGAAAGTTCATTGGGGTGAAGAGTCATCAGTTGAGAAAACGAATGTGAAAATTATATGAGTTACAAATAAATAAATAAAGTAAATTATGTCCAAAATCAACTGCAAATTGTTCAGCTACCATTTCTTGTAATAAAAGAACGTACCTGTGCATAAGCCAGAGCCTCTGAAACTGAAAAAAATGTATTGAGAAACTCCCATCGACTCTGGTTCCGCAGGTCAACTAACTCCCTTCCATAGATCTCACTTTCATCCATACAAAGACAATAAGAGAATGAGACTTCCTTCAAAACAGAACAATGACTTTGCAACTCTCTTTTTTCTTCACATTACCAATGGTGTTGAAAAGTCAAATATACCTGACAGCTTTATTTGATAACATCTTTGTACCGTGCATGGCTCTCTTCACATACCCAAATCTATCGGCCTTAACTAAATTACCTTTCTCTTTGTCAATCATGAGACCCCTGATAACCTATAATAAGAGAAAACATAGTTTGAGTACTCTAAAAACTAGATAGGGTACTACAATGTGGAACCTTTCAACTTTCACAAGAAAATAAACATATCACCAGTTCCGGATCAAAAGCAAGTCCATCAACAGGGAAACCCATGCTCTTTAGATTTTCCATGCAATAGTCATAAGCCTTTCCTTCCCAAGCCTGAACAAGACCATAAATTAGCATCAAATATGGGTGCATAAATGTTTCCTACTTATGTCTGAGAAAGGAAGAACTCACCATGACATTGTAGTGCATCAAAGTGTAATCCATATCATATCCAATTGCACTAATGGACCGAAGATTCAATGTACGACTACAAAATATACCCCGAGGAGAGTGCTGTGCAGAGAAAGGGCCCTGCAATACCAGGCATGAGAATGTGACACAAAAGAAAAAGAAAAGTCCATATAAAACCAGACACAAATAACTCAATACATTCATGTTTTCGCAACAAAGGGATACTCAAACTTCAAATACATAACACAAAGTTGTAAGGATTAGATAACGAACTTGGATACCCAACTCTCTAATCAAATTTTCAGCCGCTTGAGCCTCTGTTCTCGCTACCTCCTCAATGGGACCCTCCAATGTAGCCTGCCCATCTCCTACATAGATACACCAAAGTTACATTTTGCTCATACAACGTGACATTCACAACAAAGGTTCGATCTTTTTAGCTCTTATTTATCTCAATTAAACAAACATCAACCAAAATCAAGTTCCCTAACCAAAGACCAAAACTTTATCCCACATTTCACTAAAACCAATCTGAATTTCGAAAACTAACAAAACAAAAAGGAAGATTGTATATATACCAAATGACTGAAGAGGGTCAAGCTTGAGATTCAAATCTCCCTTAGTACTTTGACCCAGATAGTCAACTTCATACTTAGAAGAAGTAGTAACCGAAAACACATCATCCCCAACAGCCACGCGTCCACCGTCAGCTCCGGCGGCTCTGCACTTGATCATCCTAAGAGATCCCCTCCTCTTGTTACTTTTCCTCAAATCAGGTAATTCCGCAGCAGAAAAAGAAGGAAATTTCATCTTCGTTGACATATCTCTCCACAGAAGCTTTTTATCGAACACCTGATCGGCACATAGATTCATTCTCACTTTGGGCGTTTTTGTACTGTAAAGAGATGAGAGTTGGGGAACGTTAACTGAGAAATTAGGCATCTTTACGCTCGTTCCAATATGTGAGACAGAAAACGACAGAACATCGGCGTTTGAATTCGGAAGATGGCGTGATGTTTTAACTTCTAGAAGATGAGAGTGAGAGATGATGATTCTCTCTTAAATAAAAGACACGACACAAGGAGAAACATGTGCTCTTAATAATATCCAAATTTGGCATCAGAATCTATTCGCACGAATCGCGAAAAAGCAACTACTAATTTTTTTTTTTAATAATATTTATATACATTTATTCACACTTGATGATATATTTACAACTTCTTATGGATTATGTCGAATAATCTCTGACCAATAGTGTGACGTTTGTTTGATAGTCATGTATCAAAAATATGATAAAATATATATCTTGATGATAAATGTCATATTAACATATTTGTCACTCAGCGAAAGAATTAATTAACGGAAAAATGTGACATTTACAAAGTTAAAATCAAATAAGAAAGAAAGTAAATTCTTGAAAACCTTTTTAAGGCCAAAGCAAGGTACAAGGGGCGGGTTAGCCCTCTTCTATATGGATGAATCAGATAATCATATACATGATCGATGTTGAGACCAAGTTTGAAGGCCATAAAATCTTTATGACATTCGTTTATAGAGATCATGTAGTAAAATAGATTCATTTTGACTTGTTGAATGAAGAAATAAAAAATAGGGCGAGACACATGTGCAAAGACAAGAACATGTTTTCGGGTTAAAGAATAACATCAATTTTCCTTAAATGTGGATTTGGTTCAAAATGATGATTGGCATTGACCAAACTATCTTTAATTTATATGGATCTTCTTTCAGTAGTGCTTTCTATTTATTTTCATATATATTAGATTTATTAAAGAAATTTCTGTGTAGTTCTTTTTTCTTAAATCTAAAATACTATGATTTAATGTTCATTTAAATAAAATGGTATATTTAAGGTAACAAGAAATTTTATTAATGTTTTCTTTGTTAATTCTTGATATGAAATTTCAGTTTCTAATTTTCTTACATAAATGTTTCTTAATTGTATTTACATATGATATAGCCTTAATAATTTTTGAACCCACTTTGTTTCTGGTATAATATAAAATTGAGTAATTATTTTACTAAAAATTAAATGAGAATTATCTCTTTCTTAATATATATATAGTCAATTTCATAATGCGTTATGCAGGTTTAAATCTAACCAAAGTTGACACTTTCATGAACCATCATATCAAAATTATATCTTAGCTTTTATAAATTTATTTTGTGGGTATAGAATAAAATCCAGCTAAATTGATTAATTTTATCTGCGAAAACCAAACCCCTATATAAGAGCACTTTAATCTCAATGGATACATCTAAAAACAAAGAGAAAACAAAGTAATAGCTATTAGCTAGTGACACCTCAAAACAAAAAAATGCAGAACCAGAAACATTCACATATACTGACTGCCATAACAATTGTTCTCTTGTTTGCGATGGCCGGTAAGTCAATTTACAAATTCATAAAACATATACACAAACTTTTTGATTTCTATTAGGGTATTTTCTTGATCTAAACCATATTACCTTCGTTTGTTTATATATATACCTTATATTTTTTTTTAATATAATTTACATCATTCAGCAAAATACACTATCTTCGTTAGTTTATCGTGAAGTAACCTTACCGTTTGATCGTGATCGAATCTCAATGTAGAGCTCTCTAAATATAAACATAAATGATGATCTATCATATATAATAGATTTTTATGATATCTTTTACAGCTAAAATAAACGCTATTGACGTTCATGACGCCATGTGTTATCGGTCCGAGTGTACAAGCGTATGTGATCAGATTTGCTTAAGCCACGGGTATACAAATGGATGGTATTGTGGAACATTTAGACTCCACACTGGATGTTGTTGTCTCAAGAAGAAAGAACTCAACCAAATAATATCTCCATCGAAAAACTAATATCCATCTTGTTTTTTTTCTTTGTATACGAAGATTTAAATGGTATTGATACACATTTATAATATGAAGAAAGATATCTTAAATGCACTACATAGTTGTGGTAATTATATTATGCGTATCAAACTAAAAAAGTATGTATGATTCAGTTATTACAAAGACAGAATTTTATGCAAAAGAATCATATAAAGGAGTTTAGTTTTGTTACCCCATCTATACGATTTGGACGTTTCAACAAAATAGTCTATTAATACTATATTTCAAAATGATCTACAAACTAAACCCACAATAACTTGTCAATTTTTATAACCTTATAATATCTCATGTTTGGTACAACAATTTATTAAAACGTTTGGTTCGTACAATAAAACCAAACTAAAATTGTTCTTATTCCTAACAAAATGAGATAGATACAATTTGAATTTATAATTTGGATATAACTTTCTTCAGCTCGTCTGGAGCATCTTTAACATGGTCCGGTATAGGTAAACCGCAGAAGAGAGTAACCCGTGATGTTGATACCATTATTTTGTTGTCCGGTGTCTCGGTTTTCTTAGCTTTCCATAACCGGACCTCCCACACCTAGTTAGATACAAAATACTCCACACAACGTGTCACTTTCACATTCATTTTACTCTTTAGGTCTTCAGTCTACGATAAATAAAATAAAATATTTGCGTTGGTTTAGTCCAATGCATGCTAACAAAATTAAAGTTTCCGACAACTTGGTACACGAGCTGCTTTTGCTTGCCGGAAATTTATACAATTCAAACTCACAAGTCTATCAAATACATGAAAAAGTTTTCCAATTTTCATTTTAGGTGAAATTAATAAGGTTCACAATTTAAATATGGTATTGCATATATTAGTTTTCTTACTTTTCACACGATATTGCATCAAAACAAATTTCATTTTTTAAAAATCACCTGGTTATAAAACATAACTTGTCACTTTTACTTACTAATACGTGAAAATTTATCTTATGTTATCTCTCAAATTGCAGAATTATATTTAACTTCTTCAACAAAATATTAATTTTTTTTTTTACATTTAAAAAAAATTTATTTTTACATTACTTTGACACAATATTAAAATTTAATATTACTAAAAACTTTTCTAGTTAATATAATTTTATATACATTAAAGTCTAAAGATAGCTGCGTATATATGTGTATTGGTCAGTGTTATGTATAGGTTACCTGAATATTTTTGCCGACTGAGACTGGAAAAGATTCGGCGAAGACAATTTCGCCGAGAGCAGCAGGACGGAGGTGGTGAATAGAGAGATGGATTCCAGCGACGCGTTTAAAACCAGAGGCGATTCCGGCGCCGAGACTGGCGAGTGCCTCAGCGATCAGAGCCGATACGCCGCCGTGCAAGACTTTGAACGGCTGGCAACATTTTTCAGTTAGGGTGAGGTGGCCGGAGACTCTGGTGGCGGAGAGCTCATCGAATACAAATCCTAAGATTTTAAGCGGCTGATCAATGATAAATTCCGGCGATTTTGGATCCATTTCTTAGGTTTTAACGATCGATCAAACCAACTTTTTTTTTTTGTTCGGTTACGTCTGATTTGTTTGCTTCAAATGGATTGATGTCATAAAACGAAAGAGAAGAAGAGGTTTGTTGGGCTTAATGGACTTATTGACAAAAAGACTTACTGGGCCTTTAGTACGATTTGTGACAATTTTTGGATGTGTTAATTTTTTTTTTTTTTTTTTTCGGCATTTGGATGTGTTAATTTAATCATGAATTTTGATAGAATTTGAAATTTTAATTCAATATATGATATCAAAATCATTTAAATTTATTTTTAATTCTTGTTATCTTACTTATGTTGTTTGAACTAACTAGAGGGTTAGACAATATATGATATAGAGTATGATTTTTTTTTTAGAATCGGCATATTACATATTGTTGACAAAACAGAAACAAAAAAATAATCAAAATAAATTATTTATCTCTCATTTAATTGAAAAATCTTTTAAATTGTATTGGTATGGCAGATATAAATAAATTTCTATGAGTATAGTTAACATAAATTTCAGCATTCGTATGCTTTATTAATATATACGATCAAATGTTTGGATCGTACTATAACTTACGAATGATTATCCATATTATAGATGGTTCAATATCGAAACATATTTGAATATATTTTTATTCATATCAAAATACATATATCTAATGATGTACTAATTATTATTAATAATGATATCATTAGATTTGAAAGAATCTTGAGATTTGAAATTAGGTTTACAGCAACAAGCACCGGTTGTTGAGCCTATGCTCATGCTTACACAAGCCCCTCCTTTGTATCCATTTGATTTGCAAGCTGCATTGCATTCCGATGGGTTTGTACATTCGCCCGGTAAACATGTTATGATTTGTCCTGTTTAGTTTATAAACAAACAAATTAAACGACTCTAAAATAAAAATTGATCAATTTCAATAAACGACTATTTTCTTACTACATAGTGCAATTTTCTTCTTCTGATTTTGAACACTATTTTTAAAACCACGACTGTTTAGTTCAAAATCAAATATTTGTGTTACTCTAATTGCACTCGTAATCTAAAATTTGTGACCTTCACAAAAAACCTACAAAAGTGACATTTTGTCGTAGTGGAGTAGAAATATTTTCACATAAAAGTAAATATACAACTTAAAAACTTTATTTTTTTGGTTATATTTTTTGATAGTTTATGTTTAACACCCATGAGCTAATTAAAACCTTCAACAAAAAATTAGGTTAGGTTTTGTTTTTCATAGAAACACACGGTAACTTTCATATTTAAAGTAGAATTATTTATCATAACATTACAAACCAAATTTTAATAGATAATAGATGTGTTACCTGAAATCATTGGCAGCAGAATAGCAGCAAACGCCATCAACGAAAGCAACAAAATAGATAAAAATTTATTTGTTGCCATTGTTTATGTTGGTAACTCTTGAAATAAACTTGGATCTCGCTTTGAGAAAAAAAAAAAACTAGAGAGAAACAAGTTTCAAAAATAATGTTAGAAGATATTATTATACCATAGGAACATGGATAGTTAGAATATATAGATAAAACTATTAGGTATGTTATAATTTGAAATCTTATTTTATGGTAAAAATTGTTTGAGGGACTTCTTAAAGATTAAGCTTCACTGTTTCATAAAAACAATTATTGATTTTTTGAAAAGAAGATTTTCAACCATTTTTAAATAGACAAATATATATAGATTTATAACCTTTTTAACATTTTCATCAATTTATAATATTAAGATACTTACTCATAATGATTGTGTTAATATATATGTCTATATGTATAATAGGTCTTCCACATTTGCAAAGAATTATTTGTAAGAGATATATTTCCGTAAATATAGATTTTTCTTTTATTTTATTTTATTTTCATCAACCAAACTTTAGACTACAAAAAAAATCTGAAAATTGAAGTTAAAAAAAAACTAAAACATGAATCTATACTTATTATTTATCTGGTCAACAATTTCTGTTCAATTTTATTTCGTTACTTAATATACACACTGGTCTTGGTTAAGGGTTTGCTATTTTATTTTTTAATTAAACATTTGTATCTAATTGATATAAAATTATTAAGTTATAGAGTATATAGTGAAGGTACACTAATTATCCGCCTTCCTGGACAAACCTCGAAAAAATGGGTACAAAGCAAAAGGTTCCGTGACCGTCAGCCACGATACATGATTTATCTCGTGAGTCACAGTTATGAGTTATGACCTCCTCATATCTGTTTTCACTAGTTTTTTCTTTATTTGATTTTCAAAAAAAAATCAACTTGACGCCTTGACGGAAGAAAATGTAAAAGGTAAGACGAGATTAGTCTCCGTTAATTTTTCTTGGTTTGAAACACCGAGTTCATCTCAACGTCATATATAGATAAAACAAAAACTTTAGACATAGAAACTTGTTCACTTAAAAACATAATTACCCATGCATTTATTTAAGATTTGGTCTAACATTAGAAGTAGCAGAAGAAGAAGAAGAGTAAAGCAAAGAAGACGCAGAGAAACTCGTGCTACTACTTCTCAAATACTTAGCCGTTTGTTGCATAACCGATGAAGTCGAATCATCTTTGCCACGTTCTCTTCCATTGTTACAACTTCCCGAGCAACCATCAACTTTCATCGATTCCTCTCTCTCTTGACATATCTCACTAAGCATAGCAGCCACATCTTTCATTGTAGGCCTGTCTTCGGGTATTGGATTAATGCATAAAAGCGCGACTCCTAGCGTTTGCATCATCTCTTCAACCTCTGACTCTGGTCTTGCTTGTAGTCCTTGGTCGATTACTTGTATGTCTCTGATTTTCTTGACCCAGTCCACTATGTGGAGTCCATCTGGTATCGTTGGATCGATTGGTTGCTTACCCGTTAGTACCTCGAGCACTACGACTCCATAGCTGTACACGTCGCTTTTCTCTGTTATCTTCATTGAGTATCCGTATTCTGCATAATTATAGTGTTATAGCCTTATGGGAATATATAACGTTATGCTTCCCAATTGATATTTGTTGTTAGTTACTAAGGATGAACATATAAAAACCAAAATGCTTACACCAAAATTACATCGAAAATCTTGTAGCGTGTAAGTATATGATAGATTGGTCAATATTTTAACTATATGATTCACTTTCAGACTAATCAAAACGAAACCGAACAAATATTGATTAGTATGAAAGTCATGAATCATATATATAGTAAAAATATTGAACCAAGCTACAAGCAAAATATCGAGACCAAACCAAATCAATTTTTTTTTTAAATCGTATACAGTAGATGATATAATATTAATCAAAAATTATTTCTTCTACCATTTTTTTTCTAAAATTTTAAACCAAATCGAAAATCAACTGAACCAAAATACTATTCTTTTCAAAATGCCAAAAACCAAAACCAAACTATAAACCTGAATTTCTACCATTACTAGGCTAAGACTACTAGTAACTTATGATGTATCAAGTTAACTAATTAGCAGCAAAACAGAAATTTGGGAAGTACCTGGAGCTATGTAACCATAGGAACCAGCAATGGTGTTGGAAGAACGAGCAAAGTCGCCATCATCAACAAGCTTAGCGAGTCCGAAATCTCCAATGTAAGGTTCAAAATCAGGGCCAATCAGAATATTATTTGCCTTGATGTCTCTATGAACAATGGGAGGAACACAGTCATGGTGCAAGTAAGCCAAACCCTGAGCTGCACCAAGTATAATCTTGTACCTCACTTCCCATCCTAAGCTACATACACCGCTCCTTTCGTGAAGCAAACTTCCCAAACTCCCATTTGACATATAATCATACATAAGAAGTCTAGTGTTCTTGTTCCAACAACATCCCAAGAAGCGTACAATGTTCTTGTGTCTGATCGATCCAAGTGTTTTTACTTCAGCTGAGAATGAGTCTCGAACTCCTGATGACTTAGTTTTCTCATTCAGATTAGGTACTGTCACTGGCCAGAGCTTTTTCACCGCGATGACTTCTCTGTTAGGCATTTCAGCTTTGTACACTATCCCGGAGCAACCTTTCCCTATAACATTACCTTCTACCAAACACTTGAGTACATGTTCGACTGTGAAGTTGAGTTTCTGAAAAGGTGTGAATTGCCATGTCCATAGATTTTCTCCAGTCTCTGAATCGTTATCATCTCGAATCATTTGTTTAGCTCGTATAACCGCCAACACGCCTAATACCGCTAGAACCGCTGTCACGCTGATTAGCAATCCAATGGCTATCCTGAGTCTATGTGAGTGCACACCACGCTGTGTAGTTAACTGTGAACTGTTACTTACAAAGCAAGACCTGAAACCTTTGGAACAGAGTCCATTGTTTCCTTCCATCTCTGCTCCTATCAGCTGTCTAAACACTTTACTATCTGGAAGATAACCTGAGAATCTGTTATGAGAGATGTTCAGAGAAACCAAGTTTTCTAGACCGGACAGCGCAGAAAGGTCGCCTGAAAGCATGTTATGCGAAATATCGAGCACGGATAATCGGTTAAGCGCGGAAATCCTTTCCGGGATAAAGCCATCTAATGAATTCCAGCTCAAGTTTAACGCAATGTCTAGATCTTGGATGTCAAAAAGCTCCTCCGGTATAGTTCCAGAGATGTTATTACTGCTGAGATCAAGAAGCTGAAGATTCGTGCAGTGACCGAGAGACGAAGGGATTTCTCCATTGAAAGAATTCTTACTTAGAATGAGCCGGTTGAGTGAAATGAGATGACCTAGACTATCAGGTATCTTGCCAGTCAAGTCATTGGAAGAGACATCAAGTACTTGAAGCTTTGTTAACGATGATAAAGACAGAGGAAGATAACCTTGAAGAGTGTTGTTGCTCAAGTTAAGCATCTGGAGTTGTCTACAATTACTTATCTCCAAAGGAACTGGACCGGAGAGATTGTTCTCAGACAAGTCGAGGAAGCTAAGGTTCTGAAGAAATCCAATACCTTTAGGGATTTCTCCGGTGATTCTGTTATTGACAAGCCTTAATCTGACAAGCGAAGTGCAGTTCCCGATCTCCAGTGGGATAACACCGGAGATGGCATTAGATATAAGCAAGAGCTTAGTCAGATTACGAAGCTGAAACAAACCTGCAGGTAATGATCCGGTGAGATAATTCTGTGACAAGTCAAGAGCTTGAAGATTCTGACAACCAGCTAACTCGTCCGGAATATTCCCTTCTAGCTTATTCTGCCATCCCAAGAAGATGTTGAGCTCCTTAAGCAATCCAATCTCTGGTGGAATCAAACCTGAAATCTGATTGGCGTCAATCTGGAACTGAACAAGCTTTGTGCAGTTACTTAGAATCGAAGGTATTGACCCGGTGATGTTGTTGCTGCTAAGCATAAGCTCTTGGAGATTCGACAAGTTACCGAACGATTTAGGGATGGTTCCTGAGAAATAGTTCATAGAGAGATCAATGGCGTTTAAGCTTTTCATGAATCCAATCTCCTCAGGGATAGGTCCGTGGAGATTATTCTGCCATAGAAGCATCTTCTCTAGGTTTTGAAGCTTTCCTAGTTCTTTTGGAAGCGTGCCGGACAAGTCATTGTCGTATAGAAACAGATTGATAAGTTCAGAGCAGTTTCCAAGCTCTTTAGGGATCTCACCTGAGAGCATTGTAGAATAGACAGATAAAGACTGGAGCTTGCTTAGTTGACCCAACGAAACAGGTAAAGAACCGGATATTTTCGTTGCTGCTAACCCTAAGACCTTGAGATTCCTACAGTTTCCGATCTCCTCCGGGATCTTCCCTGAAAGCTCTGAGTTTCCTCCGGCTCTTATGCTCTCAAGAGTCGAGATCTTTCCGAGCTCCAACGGGAGATTCTCGGATAAGTAGTTATCGAAAATCTCAAGATTCTTGAGGCTAACGCAGTCGCCGAGTTCCGGTGGGATCTTTCCTGTGAGGCCATTGGAGTTTAAACAAAGTTCTTGAAGATTCTTGAGCTTCCCTAGACTCGAAGGTATTTCACCAACAAGACTATTTGAGCTTAAATCGATAACTATAAGCTCCGAACAATCTCCGATCTCAGAAGATATAGCTCCGGTGAGATTAGTGTTGGAGATAACGAGTTTCTGAAGTGAAGTAAACGAAGAAATGTTAGGAGGGAAAGGTAAAGCTAACTGAACAGAGACGACATTGATCTCTGTAACGAGTTTGTTGTCTGAGGAGGAACAAGTAATGTAAGGCCATTGACATGGGTCAGAATCAGAAGGATTCCAGCCGGAGAAGACTGACGGTGGCGGCGAGTTCGAGCTGTGAAGCCAAGAAATCAAAGCTGAGACTTCATTGGTTGATGCAGAGGTCGAGGAGATGAAGAAAGCTAAAAACAGAGACAATGTAATGGAAAAATGAGAAACAGTTAAGGCTTTTTTTCTTGGAATCGGCATTTGCAAAGACATAAGAGTTTTTTTCTTTGCATTTGGCTCTCAAATCCAAAACAAGCCTTCTTGGTTCTGCATCGATCTGAGTCCTTTGGCTTAGGGTTTAGGGAAGTTTTTGCTTTAGAGATAAGCAATAAGAAAGAATGATATATTAAATATATAAAAGTACTAAACTTCATGTGCTCTGTCTTTTTCTTTTACCTCGGGGTTCTGTTTCTAGCTTCAGATTAATTAATTACAGTCATTAACTTTTCTTTGAAATATGTTTGCCAAGAGCCCGAGACACTATCCATAGATGACAAAAGTCAATAGTTATATATACATAAAATATCACAAAACAAAAGGCATTGGTTATATATATACAGAATCATTTCACTTAGTAGTGTTTTTTCTTATAAGATTATGATAGAAATATGGAAGCATGCATGTGGTTTTGCATTGTTTTCCTCAATTAAGTCAGGATTGTGAGTTGGTTTGTTTTCGAGACCTGAACCGAGCGTTTAAGATTCTTCCTCGTTTGAAGTAAACTCCATAATTGTCCACACCTAAGCTAAAAGAAAGTAATAACAAGTTTAAATATTCATGACAAGGAAAATATTGCATTCAGAAAATTGTTAACAACGAAGTAAACATTTTTTTCAATCCGATGCCAATAGTCTCTAGCGGCATCAAAAGTCCACAAACTCGATACCTCTGGGTAAATGAGCGAATGGGCCGGTCCGTTGTAGCCCAGAAGAGAAATTGTCCTCTAAATTCCATACTTCCATGAATTTTCTCTGTATATCCTCGTTTGATGTATGGTATATTTGTTCCGCTCTAAATCATGACCAACCCAAGGTACTAAATTGTCATTTAAGCTTTGATTGGTATTTGGTAGCATGGGTTACCATTGACCAACCCACGGTACTAGTTGCTTTTCTTTTAGTTTTGCTTTTGCTTTATTTTCTTAGAGAGTGGGAGGACAAAAGGTTTGGATCATTAAGCCAATGAATGCTTCAAAGAAATTGAATTTTTATTAGATCCTCAAACCAAGTTGGATCATCAAATAATGGCTAAGAAATAATTTTAGAACAGAAAGCAAAGAAAAGCTATCCGCAACAACAACCATTAGTTAATAAATTAAAATGAAATGTGAAATTTATGACTAATTGAGGTATGTTTTCATATAATATAGTATAGTTCGGATATAAATTCAACATAATTTATTTGTGGTGTACTGAAAAAAAGACTTTCTTGGATTCTGACGTAATTCTCTTAACACGTGAGTTTACGCCGTTAGATGTTATTGGTGGTTGTTGTTATGCTCTGCTACGTGGTAATGAGTTAAGTTAAGCCAAACTTTGGCATTCGATTGACTAACTTGTACGGTAGCTATAACAATCAACTTGTCAATTTTTTTTCCTTCTTCTTCATTCGAACTTTATACTATTTAAGCCCATTAGTATTATTTGGGCCTTAGGACAGAGGGAACGGGTTTACCAACCCCGGATAGAAAAGTAGGACCGAGTGATGAGATGGACCAATGATAAACCTTCTGAGAGAGTTGGTCGACAGATGGAGTAGGCGGGGTCGTGGGGCGGTAGGTGAAGGATTACGACCTTTCCTTTTTTGTTCACACCCACTTATATCTACCCCTCCTCGCTTCTCACACAATTTCTCAGATCAAACTCAAAACAAAATTTGTTTGTTCGTTTGATCTTTCTTAAAAATATGAAAATTAACATCAGAGATTCCACCATGGTCCGGCCTGCCACCGAGACACCAATCACTAATCTTTGGAACTCCAACGTCGACCTTGTCATCCCCAGATTCCATACCCCTAGTGTCTACTTCTACAGACCCACCGGCGCTTCCAATTTCTTTGACCCTCAGGTCATGAAGGAAGCTCTTTCCAAAGCCCTTGTCCCTTTTTACCCTATGGCTGGTCGCTTGAAGAGAGACGATGATGGTCGTATTGAGATCGATTGTAACGGTGCTGGTGTTCTCTTCGTTGTGGCTGATACTCCTTCTGTTATCGATGATTTTGGTGATTTTGCTCCTACCCTTAATCTCCGTCAGCTTATTCCCGAAGTTGATCACTCCGCTGGCATTCACTCTTTCCCGCTTCTCGTTTTGCAGGTCAGCTTAATTTAAAGTCTTTCCCTTTTTTAATTTATTGAATGCTTGTGTTGTTCTGTTTTTTAGTTCTGTAATGATATTCTTTGATGATGTATGTTCTGTTTTTAGTTATGTAATGATATTGTTTGATGATATAGGTGACTTTCTTTAAATGTGGGGGAGCTTCACTTGGGGTTGGGATGCAACATCACGCGGCAGATGGTTTCTCTGGTCTTCATTTTATCAACACATGGTCTGATATGGCTCGTGGTCTTGACCTAACCATTCCACCTTTCATTGATCGAACACTCCTCCGAGCTAGGGACCCGCCACAGCCTGCTTTTCATCATGTTGAATATCAGCCTGCACCAAGTATGAAGATACCTCTTGATCCGTCTAAATCAGGACCTGAGAATACCACTGTCTCTATATTCAAATTAACACGAGACCAGCTTGTTGCTCTTAAGGCGAAATCCAAGGAGGATGGGAACACTGTCAGCTACAGCTCATACGAGATGTTGGCAGGGCATGTGTGGAGATCAGTGGGAAAGGCGCGAGGGCTTCCAAACGACCAAGAGACGAAACTGTACATTGCAACTGATGGAAGGTCTAGACTACGTCCGCAGCTGCCTCCTGGTTACTTTGGGAATGTGATATTCACTGCAACACCATTGGCTGTTGCAGGGGATTTGTTATCTAAGCCAACATGGTATGCTGCAGGACAGATTCATGATTTCTTGGTTCGTATGGATGATAACTATCTGAGGTCAGCTCTTGACTACCTGGAGATGCAGCCTGATCTGTCAGCCCTTGTCCGCGGTGCACATACCTACAAGTGCCCAAATTTGGGAATCACAAGCTGGGTTAGATTACCTATTTATGATGCAGACTTTGGTTGGGGTCGTCCTATCTTTATGGGACCTGGTGGAATTCCATACGAGGGTTTGTCTTTTGTGCTACCAAGTCCTACTAATGATGGCAGCTTATCCGTTGCCATTGCCCTCCAATCTGAACACATGAAACTGTTTGAGAAGTTTTTGTTTGAGATATGAGAGCGTTAAGCCCTCGTTTTTCCCTCAGTAAATTTGGGCAAATTTGCTTCTTGTCATCATCCTGTGTTTTAGAGGGTACAACAAATCATAAGGTGTGCTTATGGTCTGTAACTTTGGACTATGTCGTATAGGAACTTTTGCTTTATGTTAATACAGATGATAAGTGTTGTTCTATAACACATGCCGTGATTGTTTTGTGTCTCATTGGTTATATCCACCATGCTGTATGATTTTCAGCTTCCATGCAATAACTCTGTTTCTATCTTTCTATCTTTCTATACTTGTGAATTTTGGGAGAATTAGAGCTGCTTTCATTACTTATTTAATAGAAACATCTGAAACTCGAGTTAAATGGAATAATGTTATTGAGAAACCAAACAGAGTACACTAGGAATCTACATTAAAAGCCAGCAAACGGAATCAATGATCATAAATATATAAGGTTACTTACATTCGCAAAGTGGAAATCATAGTAAAATATTAAGTTGTATTAATTGGACGGACATGTACAGCATTTATCTTGGAATCAATATCAAGTTTTGGATTGCAAGATTTGGTACCATATTTAAATTGTTTTTATTAGTTAGATGGTGTGAATAAATATGATTGTTTACATTTTGAGCCTTTTGATTTAGGACTTTTGCTCAGTAAAATGATGATTGGGATCTGAAATATCAATGGCATGTCTTCCAGTTGAACTGAGGTGACTAGGACGGCTAAGCTTTTCAGTCTTGTGAATATCCTCTACCAAATGAATGTCCTCTTCAAGCATTACCACTCTCGTTTGTTCGCCATGGGGTCCTTGCACTATGGTTTCTTGGACTTTGAGGTGTTCATCAAACTCGATAATCTCAGCCTTTGTAGAAGACTTTCTTCTTTTCTTGAGATAGCAGAAGAGAGCAGCAGCGAGGAATGCAAGAAAAAACAAACTTCCAAGAGAGATAACAACCACAATGATAACATGATGCCCCGGTGCTGGTGTTGGTGGTGGTGGTGGAAGAACGTGAGGTGGAGGCGGTGGCTGATGGGGATGAGGATATGGTGATGGTGGTGGCGGATGAGGATGAGGATATGGTGATGGCGGTGGCTGATGAGGAGGAGAAAAATGTGGTGGTGGTGGGTGATGAGGAGGAGAAAATGGAGGTGGTGGAGGGGAAATGTGGGAAGGAGGGGGTGGAACTGGAGAAGGGAGAGGATGTTGATGGGAGGGTGGTGAGTAATAGGGAAAGTATTCCACAGAGGCAGCCATTTTGGGAGTATGTATGTACTTAAATGGTTGTTGCAAAGGTGAAGTGCATAGTCTCTAATGTTGAAGCCTATTTGTAGTAGTAATAGTAGTAGTGTAAAGGTCGGATTTGTGGAATGTGCTTCTAAGCTTCTGCTTGCGTGACTCTCATGCTAAGCTTTGCATTAGTTTAGTCCCAACTTGGCTTCCTCTTGTCTCATAAATAATCAAATCTCTTTGTCTGCGCAAATGCATAAGATTATTCGGTTATTCGGTTAGAGTTCTAACTATCTTTAGATATGACAACAAAACGGTTCAGAGTTGCCGAACCGAACCGATCCAAAGACCGAAATTCCAAAATAATTTCGCCGATCGGTTAACTCCTCCTTGCAGCTTCAGCGCCGATAACTGAATAAATCGGTTTATTCGGTTCGGTTTAATCGGTTTTCGACCACAATCTTTATTATATCTTGTTATGCGTCTTACATAGCCACACGTAGGAATCTTTGTTGATTCTCAATGAACCCAACACAGACACTTTTCTCTCCCGGCGGTAACTCGCCGGCGTCTTCTCCGGCGAGTCATCCATCTTCACTCTTTCCTCAAATCAACAACTGTCGAACTATAAGAGACCTCTCTCAAATCCATGCCGTTTTCATTAAATCTGGTCAAATGCGAGACACTCTCGCCGCCGCAGAGATTCTCCGATTCTGTGCTACCTCCGATCTCCACCACCGTGACCTTGACTACGCACATAAGATCTTTAATCAAATGCCTCAACGAAATTGCTTCTCTTGGAATACTATAATCAGAGGTTTCAGTGAGAGTGACGAAGACAAAGCTCTGATCGCAATCACATTATTCTACGAGATGATGAGTGATGAGTTTGTTGAACCGAATCGGTTTACGTTTCCCTCTGTTCTTAAGGCTTGTGCGAAAACTGGGAAGATTCAAGAAGGTAAGCAGATTCATGGTTTGGCTTTGAAGTATGGATTTGGTGGTGATGAATTTGTGATGAGTAATCTTGTTAGAATGTATGTGATGTGTGGTTTTATGAAAGATGCTCGTGTGTTGTTTTATAAGAACATTATAGAGAAAGATATGGTGGTGATGACTGATAGAAGAAAGAGAGATGGTGAAATAGTTTTGTGGAATGTTATGATTGATGGTTATATGAGACTTGGTGATTGTAAAGCTGCACGGATGTTGTTTGATAAAATGCGTCAAAGAAGCGTTGTTTCGTGGAATACGATGATATCGGGTTATTCGCTGAACGGGTTTTTCAAAGATGCTGTTGAGGTTTTTCGTGAGATGAAGAAAGGGGATATTAGACCGAATTATGTTACTTTGGTTAGTGTTCTTCCTGCTATTTCACGGCTTGGGTCTTTAGAGTTGGGAGAATGGTTGCATTTGTATGCAGAGGATAGTGGAATTAGGATTGATGATGTGCTTGGCTCTGCTTTGATTGATATGTATTCGAAATGTGGGATCATTGAGAAAGCGATTCATGTATTTGAGAGGTTACCTAGAGAGAACGTGATTACTTGGAGTGCGATGATTAACGGGTTTGCTATACATGGCCAGGCAGGTGATGCTATTGACTGTTTTTGTAAAATGAGGCAGGCTGGAGTTCGACCTAGTGATGTTGCCTACATTAATCTTTTGACTGCTTGTAGCCATGGCGGGTTGGTAGAAGAAGGAAGGAGATATTTCAGTCAGATGGTGAGTGTGGATGGTTTAGAGCCTAGGATTGAACACTACGGGTGTATGGTTGATTTATTGGGTCGTTCGGGTCTTCTTGATGAGGCTGAGGAGTTTATACTTAATATGCCTATAAAACCAGATGATGTGATATGGAAAGCACTTTTGGGTGCTTGCAGAATGCAGGGAAATGTCGAGATGGGCAAGCGCGTTGCCAATATTCTGATGGATATGGTTCCTCATGACAGTGGAGCTTATGTCGCCCTCTCAAACATGTATGCTTCTCAAGGAAACTGGTCAGAGGTTTCAGAGATGAGGCTGAGAATGAAGGAGAAGGATATAAGAAAAGACCCTGGGTGTAGTTTGATCGACATTGATGGCGTGCTTCATGAGTTTGTTGTGGAAGATGATTCACACCCAAAAGCCAAAGAAATCAACTCAATGCTCGTAGAAATCTCAGACAAACTGAGACTAGCTGGGTATAGACCAATCACCACACAGGTTTTGTTAAACTTGGAGGAAGAAGATAAAGAAAATGTACTTCATTACCACAGCGAGAAGATCGCTACAGCGTTTGGGTTGATAAGCACGAGCCCTGGCAAACCAATACGCATTGTTAAGAACCTACGTATCTGTGAGGATTGTCATTCGTCCATCAAACTCATCTCCAAAGTTTACAAGAGAAAAATAACGGTACGAGACCGGAAACGTTTTCACCATTTCCAAGATGGCTCATGCTCGTGTATGGATTATTGGTGAAACTAAACATAAAGACGGAAGACTCTTTCCCTGTGTATACACAAGCTCTGTTGTTTCTTTACTGACTCCACATTTATAAGAATTGAATCTTTTATTCAGTAGTTTAGAAATGTGATAAAATAAAAATCTTGATGAATTGTAATATAAAAGGTAAATGATGAATTATGTCTCAAAGTTTTTATTCAAAAAAATATCAAAACTTCAAATTTATAAGAAACCAAGTTTTATGTGTGTAAAATATATACAGTAGAATAAACTCATTCAAATATTTATTACCAGAGTTAGACATTTGGGCTGATTTTTCTCAAAGTAGGGAGAACCCTAACATAATGGGTCTGATTAGTAACCAAAAATTGTACAAGATTTTTAGCTGTTAGCTTTATTGGAACAGTGCAAAGCTGTTAGAAAAAGTTGTACAAAAAAGTTGTACAAAAAAAACTCTGAGTAAAACTTTTTGTAACGTTTTTGATAAAGTTTTTGTGATTGGTAACTGTCAAAGCTGTACAAGCTGTATCGCTTTAATAAGTAGAACTGTCAAATGGTCATCCAACCATGGGCTAAGCTCAGTCCAAAATATTGTGGACGGTCTGTGGTCAGCCCGCAACTAAAACGGATCATATGGTCTAAAGACCAATTTTGTTCGCGGGCATAATGAGCTAGCTCATACGGAAAATATCTTTAAAATTTACACATTTGGGGAAAAACGAAATTTAGACTTTCTCGCTATCTCCTCGTATCTATTCTCCTCGTCTAAGGAGATTCTTCGTCTCTAGCTATTTTCTCGTCCCAAATCTCGCAAAGGGTACCAATCTTCTTAGTCTTTAGCTTGTCTTATGCTTCCAATTTTGGGTTTGATGTGTATCATTTGTTCATGGGTCTGTGATAATCCGATGAGGTAGAAATTGATTTTGTGTGATTAAATTGTTATGCAGGAAGATCTAGAAGAAGGAGATGGCTACATCACGTTTATCAAAAAATGGTTAAAGCACAATATAGTAATATACTATCAGAAGAACAAACCTTAAATATGGCAAGTATAAAAGTTTTGTAATTTTAAGATAAAGATAAATTTTCATTTTTTGTTAAACTATTACATTATTTGTAATTTAAAGATAAATTTTCATTTTGTAATCCATAGAAAATTAAACTATTGTTTCATTGAGTTTACATTATCTTGCGTTCTAAAAAAATCCTGGTGGACCACAATTGTAGAAACAATTACATGTATACTTAGAAGAGCCTGGTGGCTTCTCAATACAACTCCCGAATCCTTTCAATTGTTTGAAACACAGTTCCCTACACTTTGCCAACACACATTGCTTTCCCGGCTCTAGTTCTTGTCTACATCTCTTTTGTGCCTCAGTTTTAGGAATAATCGTTAATACTGCAACAAATAGTGAGTTAAAGTATCATAGATATGTATCTAAATTAAAAACTATACAGAATTATCATTAAAATTAGTATGCTTCTTTTAAATAAAATGAATATGTATGAAGAAAAAAATGATAGCATTAGTTCATTAGCTTCCTATGAAAAAAATATAAAGAAGTTCTGTCAAAATGTCAAAGCTAATTGTACATTGACGTATTAGATCGTTGAGCATATAAGAAGAAGAAGAAAAAAAGTTAATTACCTGAGAAGAGAACTACCAAAAGCATGAAATAAGAAAATAATTTCGTAGACATGGTGCAAGACTTATTAATTATCGTATTATTTCTTATGTTGTATGTAAAATTTACTTTATTGTTGTCAAATAGTTTATCTTATATACTACAAGAGGAAAAAACCTTAATGTGGTAGGTAAACTATATGGGTAAAAACTATTGATTTTTTAACAAATTTTGATAGTGTTGACTATCAAAAAATGGAGACTATATTTGTTGACCAAATAATTTCATACCAATTCTATAAACACTATATATTATGTCATAATTCATACAATATAAGGGGTGAGAAAAGTGTTGACTACTTTTTATCTAACATATTTGATATTGTGTTATGTTCGCATAGATAAATGAGTTTTTTTTGTTTATGATTTTTAAATACAAGTGGTTTTTGGTATACGTCCAAGTACGGACAATAATACTATGTCGAAATTTTCAAAACAAAATCTAATTTAGATATTATGTTTTCTTCATGGAATAAGTAACATAGTAGTATGACGTCAAAATTCTCTATTTGACGTCTTTCGACTTTTGTTTTCAAAACGGCAATGTATTGTTAAAAGATTAAAGTACATGCTTTTGAAATGTTAACATATATAAATCTACAAAATAAAATATATTTTTTGTGATGAAATATTCTAAACCGGAGCATGTAACATAATTCCCTCTGTACGTCTTAGATTTCTGTAACATAAGATTATTATTCTTAATGTATTTAAAGGATGCTTAATATAATTGTTAGCCACTTGTACGTACGTCTTTCGCGAGACCACGAAAACAAATTGAGATGGATTGTTGATGTGTTCATGATGCTATTTAAGACGGGGTTATGTGTACACTTCAGGTCAAAAGAAAAAAGAATATCAAATTCTAAACTTAAATTTTAATTTTATCTAACCTACTATTCAAATTGTTTAAGAAATTACTCCGCTTACTCACTTAAGAAACAAATTAAATTTAGTTAAGATAATTAGCATGTTCGTTTAACAGTCGCAGCTGCAAGAACTGCGGCACAAATAAAAAGCCTGAGATGATGTGTATTTGGGAAAAATAAAGTGCCGCAGTTGCCGCAGCGATCAGAAAAAGAAAAAGAAACAGTAATTCCGTAATCGCTGGAAATTTCAGCGTCAACTTTAAAAACTGTTTTTACTTGTCGTCTGAATCGCAGCGACTCAACGGCGTTAAATTTCTTGCCGTAATAGTGTAATTTTGTGGCCGTAGAAGCAGTCTCTGCGACTGTAAAAAAAAACACGCTAAATGTGACAAATTAAGAAAATAAAAAAGGAGAGATTAGCATAAAGAGAACATTTGGTGAAACAAAGTGTGTAATGAAAGAGAAGCAAGCCATTTGCCAAACCTATCTTATCAATATCAACAACATAACATGACAATGATACTAAGGTCCTTTCTTTTATTTCCTCTCATATGCTCTCATGTGGTTCTTGTCTCCTCTCACGTGGTTCCACCACCTTCACATCCCTTCTTATTCCCTTTGACACCATACCCCACACCTCTCCATCATTATGAAGGATGTTATCCTCGACCAAACGGGGTTAGTCTTGGTCAGCCCATCTTAATCATATCCCGGTTAGCGGACTCTACGGGTTGGTCAGGTTTAACCTTGAATGACCAACTTGTAGTTAGCCTACATAATAAGACGACCCGTTATGCGGGATTTCAGCCAATGGATAAATAACCCAACCGAGAAAACCGAACCGGATTGAATCAAGATTTTCAGTTCTATCGGTTGAACCTCTAGGAAGAACTTTAATTTTGCATCGCTAAACGGAAAATTTTGGTTCGGTTCGGATCGAACCGTCCTTAGGTATTTTTGTTTTAATAACCAGATTATACCAAACTGAGACCCGTTTTCACCAAATTTTTAGACTTCTTTTAACTGTTACTAGAGTTTTATTGAACCAATTTAACCGGAAAATAAAACCAACTTCAGCCAAAAATAACCAATTTAGCCGGAATAAGAAAATCGGTTAAATTTGGTTTTGAAACTCTTAACCAAAGCTAACCAAGAACAAAAACAATCATAGGCGATATAACCGAACCAAACTGATCCAAAAACCATAGTCACATGCCAAGATGATAAACTTCACCAATATTATTGATACTACATTGCATTTCCGAGAGAACTGCTATTTTTTTTTTTTTTGACAAATTTCTATGTTTCTTTTATCCTTGTGTAGGAAAACATTAAGATGAGAGAGTAAAGGGAGAGTTCCAACTTTGTTTGCTTTTATAGATACATCAATAATTGGCGGTGAAACAAATCATTACAACTTTATAATACAGTTGAGGCAATTTTAAATCAAGCCTCGACATTCAATAGTGCTATTGCCATGTATAATGCAAGAAACCAAAAGAAGATAGACTTTAGTAACTATTAACACCGGCGACCACCTCTGCAATTAAGAGCACCGGCATTGTAGGTAATGACGCCAACAAGAGATGATGATTTGGCTGCTAAACTTGAAGCTCTAGCGTAGCTAGCTCCAAGACCTGATCCAGAACGTGTGAAGAAAGCTCCGTTTAAAAAAAGATCTCCTTCTGATCTCCAATTCCAATGCCTCCATTGCCATTGCCCTGCATAGTCTCTCTTTGTCACCTGAAACATCCCATAAGTTTTTGCTGTAAGAATTTTGTTGAAACTGTAATCTATAAGTATAAGGGTTATAGTTTGACACTAAGTCAAAAGTCAAGAAAGATCGGTTCTTTATTTGACCTAGTCGACCTAACTCTTGAAAGTACCTCTTTAGCAAACCGGTTTCTTGGGGCGAGATATCTATTTCCTTGGCTGTTAATGGTAGGACTCGCACTGCCACCGATCGCATACATTTCCCAATGTGTATAGTCATTGTTAACTACATGAAAATATCCATGCCTACACCTGCATTAATGAAAAATGTTTATTTTGTCGACTTTTCGAAGTTTTTGCCAAGAATCATAAGTTAGGCCAAAGTATGTACCTCGGCATTCTCTGAATAAGACCTTCACCAAAATGATTATAAGCTATTGTAACTTGCATAACCTTATCCCTTGTATAGGTATCACTATGTCCCAATAACATAACCTGTCATAAAACAGAGCTACCATAAAAAAAACTAACTTCCGATTCAAGCAACCAAAAAACATAAAATGTGAGACAAATTCTTACCTCATTGTGGTGTGTGAAGTAATTATTGGAGATAGTAATAGCAGTAGAAGCCATAACAGCATCAATAAGCCCATCAGCACAATTCGAAAGCGAATTATGATCAATCCAAATATGACTCGACCCGAAAATCGAAATCCCATCTCCATCAGCCATAGTTCTCCAACCATAATGCGAAGGAGAGCTTCTAACCATAGCGTTACCAGTTGGTCTACAATCATGAATATGTATCCCATGAATGATAATGTTAGTCACGAACTGAATCGTGATGCATGCACCATTAGCTATGTGAACGTTGACGCCACGACCATCGATTGTTTTGAAACTGTTCATGATTAGTTCTTCTTTTAATGTTATGACCATGTCACGTTTAAAGACGATCCATAATGGTTCTTCTTGAATTACTGCGTGACGTAATGTTCCCGGTTTAGGGTTAACCGGGTTATCGTCGTTTGGATCACTCACTACGTAGTAACGACCGTCTCTACCGCCGATTGCATTGCGACCGAACCCGATTGCGCAATTGGCTAGATGTTTTCGCCGGGATTGCCATCTCCGGTCACAACGCCAACAATCATCGATTGGATTTCCGGTTGAGCATGAGAAGTATCCTAATCTTCTTCTCGCTGTGCTGTTTCGAATGCTCCTGAACCATCAAAACCGGTTTAGTCAAACCAGATTAATTTAACATGATCACTAAGCTAAATTGAATTATGACAGAATTAATCACTAAATATAAACATGGTTACTATATTAACCGAAATCAGAGGAATTGGGTGGACCACTTTTAATGTGTGTCATTTGACAAATAGTTTCGTCGGTGGGATTATTCTAATGCTTCTAATTCACGCATTGTAAGAAAATTGAAAAAAATCTTGCTTTGTTACGCAAACTATTCCTATTCAATCAAGAATCCAATGATTTCTAAAAGCCAAAAATAAAAATAAAACACTGCTAAACTTTCTTAGAAATGACGTTATAATAGTTGTATATGTTTTTGGGTAATAATAATCCAAAAAATACTATTCGTTTAATCATATAGTCATAACATTATAACTTGTGCCAAACAGATCTTTAAAGTACTAGTATAGTTATAAGTAATAACGAGATAAGACTAAAGATACGAGTGAAATCATTCAGAGAACAATTCACTACACGAGGGAGATGCATGGGGCTGATGGCAATTCACTGTTTTAAAGATTAGGTGTTGGAACATTTACACATGTTTCTCTTCAAAAACAAAAACAAGAACATTACACGTGTTTTTGGACCAATGTCTACAATAACTCCATAAGATTTTTGCAAGCAATAATATTTAATGTTTTTTACAAAAATAAATTTATTCATCTATATGATTTGGGTGCATTGCATTAAATGAAGAATCCCATCCAAATCTTACTCAACTAAATGAACCATGTTATGCATCATGTTTCATGTCTGGTCCACCAATAACTCTGAAACCCCTCAGTAAGAATAAGCATAAAGAACTTATCCTCACTACTTATTTGATTTTTATTTTTTTTATGTTTTACAATATGATTTGCAAATTGTTTAAATGTATTGATTGGTTTCATGCCGAAAAAATTTAATTAAAAACATGGAAGCGAAGACAAATCGAAAATCGAGTCTGTTGGCATTAAGTTCTATAACTTACGGAGTCAAAATGTAGTCAATCTTGAAAACACAAAAAAGAAAACGGAAGAACCAAAAAATAACTCCGATGGGAATGTTTCTATAAGTGAAAATCAAACTTTTATAACCTATTTAGGTTTTCGTTTTGTATTTGATAAATGTGGAAACATAATACTGTATAAAATAGAACAATCAACAAAGTTTTCAATCATTTTCTACGGCAAACGAAAAATTCTAAATAATCAAAAGATTTTCTCGTTGAAAAAGTCAGTGCGCGGGAACCAAGAACATACTTTTAGTTAAAAACAGTTAAAATTTGCATAAGAGAAATTTTTTTTATCATTATGAGAATTAAGGTAATATAAAACAAAAACATAAACAAAAAGTATGAAAGAAATGGAATCGAGGTGTGGTGTTTGGCCCTATGGATTTTGACCTTTTGACCTTTTGACCAGAATGTATAAAAATTCTTACACAAGTGCCATGTGAGCCCTGCTCCACATAAATACAACTTTCACCAGTTTTCTGATTTTTATTTTCTTTTTCTCCAGTAGTTAAAAATGTATAAAAGAAGATCACATGAATTTATCCAACCAAAACGTCAAGTAATGCTAGTTTAGTGTATTTTTTAAATTGTTTTACTAACTAACCAATCGCATTAGATGCTAAAATACTTAATTAGAGAACAAACAACAATCATTATTATTCATATATAGTATATAACACAAAATTTAAGCAACAGAAAAACTCACATGTCCACCATGGCAGCTACTTCCTCTGGATTCTCAACTGCATGTTCATGCCATGTTTCATTAGACCTGGAAGTCATTAATTAACCAACTCATTAGTTAAACCCGAAAACACAACTCAAATTATAAAACCAATATACCAAACCTCGCTTAATCACTGCTAATACACATTGAAATGTTGCATTATCATTCAATAAACTCTAATAACACACTTGTGTTTGATCACATGGATCTCTACATAATCTATGATAAAAAAATAAAATAAAAAGAACTCCCTCCATATTTAGATCTATAATACAAAATCCATGTAATCATGATCAAGTAATTCAAATCAAGAAAAAGGGTTTTCTTGTTTTAGCTTAGATTTGAGAAGTGAGAACTTCAATGCTTTGTTCCATGAACCAGATCACGTATAAATTTGACTCAAAAACATTTCGATACCTTGTGGAATCGACGCCAGTGAAGAACATTGATAGGAGTAATGCAGAAGCAAAGACGACAAGTATTTGTGTAACAGCCATTGTTCTTGCTCTGTTCTGTTTCTTTGTCTCTGTCCGAGACAGAGGCTTTTGTCGGTTTTTTGTGTTTAAAGAAGAAGAAGGAAGAAGGAAGATGAAAAGAGTTAAAGAAAGGCTTCAAGGGAAGGAGTTATTATATAAGAGAAATTGAGCGTGACATTTTTCACTTAGAATAATATTTGGCCTAATTAATTATTTAGAATAGATCATATAATTTCTTCATTATTTACATAGTTTGAAATGGCCCGATGCTGCTGACATGTTTTTTACATTATAGTTTGTTCGCATTTATAACATCCAATGCTGAAAATGTAGGTGATACGACAAGAGACAAATTACACAAAAAGGAGGAAATAGAAGATAAATTGTACTTTGTGTCCAAAAAAAAAAAAAAGGGAAGACAAATTGTACTCACTCGTTTTTGTTTTCAGTAAAAGCGGAAATGCTAATGAGAATTGATGTTATAATTGTAAGTCGCTCACATTTTCCATGTTTTGTACTTGCTAAAACATTTATATATGTATCACATAGAATAAAATTTAACAATATGTATAATAATCATATTGTCACAGTTTTATAATCAAAGTATAATCATTTAAGACAAATAGTTTAGCACTTTCATTCTTCTCACCATTAAATGATGGGCTAAAATCTCAACAATTGGAATTTAAATGTTGGCAAAAAAAAAAAAAAATGAACCAGGAAAAAGGTATTATAAACTTTTTTTTGACTATTTCTCCAAATAAACTCTAGATTAATCACAAACACTTTCGTTAACTGAATATTTTTAATTCAAATAAAAATTAACATTTATATAGTGCTATGAAAGACGTTAATCATTTTTTCCTCCCGTTTTAAAACTAGAAATATCCAAATTCATCAATAGGTAGTAATTTTACTAAAATATCTAATTCCATGAAAATGAACTTGAATCGTTAATGTGATTTGAGTTACGTACCTTATGATTTTAAGTAGATTCAACTGAACTAGTGATGTAAGTATATTGGTGAAAACACTTCGTGAAAATCATAAAAGCAGAAAATGGCCCAAGCTCTATATGTTTTGTTTCTAATATTGTGGAGTTGTGATAGCAGTAGATTAAGACACATTTGGATTTAGAATTCATTAAAAAAAAAGTTAAAATGAATCACGTTTATACAAAATTTATTTAATAATATTTTAAGTTGATGTTTTCAATTACAATTAGAAACATTTAATGGAAATTTTTTGTAGAGAATTGTTTAGCTTTATCTAGAGGAGGTGGGTTAGTGGTTCTAGTCTCGTGGAAGATTAGTCATGTTGATCAAAGCTTGAAATCGATTCTCCTAAAACATAGAATTGAATTGTTTAGCTTAGCTTTATCCCCTGTTTGTTTGATCATTTGTCATTTACATCTAAATGATCCATTTACATGATCAATTTAAATGATGTATTTGAATGATGTTTGTTTGATTATTTAGTATTTTATCTAAATGATGCATTTAAATGAATATTTCTTTGTTTGATCATTTTGTAATTCATCTACATTCTCATTCTAATAAAAATGACTAAAATACCCATTCTATAATTTTAACAAATGACAAATATTTAACATCATTACCAAATATAATTTTAATGAAGAAATGATTTTACGGTTTTGGCGGAAAAATATGATTTTACGGTTTTGGCGAAAAATATGATTTTGTGGTTTTGGCGGAAAATATAATTTTACGATTTTGGTGGGAAAATATGATAATAAGATTTTGGCGGAAAAACATGATTTTACGGTTTTAGCGGGAAAAATATGATTTTGTGGTTTGGTGGGAAAATATGATTTTACGGTTTTGGCGGGAAAATACAATTTTAGGTTTTGGCGGGAAAATATGATTTTACGGTTTTACCGGGAAAAATATGATTTTGTGGTTTGGTGGAAAAATATGATTTTACGGTTTTGGCGAGAAATATGATTTTGGCGGGAAAACATGATTTTATGGTTTTTGCGGGAAAATATGATTTTGCGGTTTTTTGGACTAAATCATCTCCATCCAAATGGTTCTACCAAGTCCATCCAAATGAGTTTCACAAATTAGCCTAAATTTACAAAGTCATTCAGATGGACCATCCAAATGATTCATCCAAATGATTTGTTAATTTGTCAAAAACAAACATCATTTTTCATCTCCATCCAGATGATCCATTTGGATGAAGAAACAAACAGGGTCTAACTACATAAATATGGATCTCTTGTTTAGAATCAATTTAAAATTTTGTGGGACTCTACCCAATAAATATTTTCAGAGTTCAAAGATTTACCTTAAATTAATATAAAAAAAGTAGAGAAAACTACAAATAATGCATAAATCTGATTAGAAGTTTAATAATGCTTTAGTATTTGGTATTTTCTAGGATAACGATTTTAACATGACTAGGAACAAACTAAAGCATTATCCAAATTTAATCTCCAAAGGCAAATGCTATTTAAATTCTTACCGGCCTTATTACTCCCTATCTCCCTCTGTCACGTGTGGTGGGTCAGATGGATCACGTGCCCGGACGGCTGGTCATTCAGACACGTTATTCTCATAAAAGATTCCACGTCACTGTTTGATTAATATTTAATAGTATAATTGCTATCTGTTCGTCGGCTTCGAATGTCCGGGAAACACGCCGGAGATTAGATTAACGTGGCAGATCATATAAACTAACCAATCGAAAGTTATCTATATTACCTTGAAGACCCAATCATCATCGTTTGTTTACCTATTTTCTACTATTGTTTAAAGAAAACGTTAAATTTTGCTACTGTTTTTTATAACTGTACATATAATATACAGTTACGTATACACTGATGCCAAATAAGAAAAAGAGTTAAAGAAAAGTTAAGTGATTTACGTTAAAAGTTATAATCTACAGCTAAAACATTATGTGTAACAATGTTTATAAAGAAAATATTATTCGAATAAAACAAAATTAATTGACAAAAGATTAGTTTGTATACTATTATAATTACTACATGGATTACATTATCGGATAATAATTAGCAGAAAGTCAGAAACCAATGAAATGAATTATTATTGACACAATCCTTGAAAATTTTAAAATAGCTTAGCACATTAAGTCATTAGCATTGATATAGTGTTGAATCAAAATCAAGAAGATTTTTTTTTCTGGTAATGTTTTGTATTTTACTTTTATTTGATTAAATTTCATATCACTAATTAATTTTGCATACAAAAATTAGAAAATTAGAAAATTAGAAAATTAAAAAATCTGAATGATCTCCTATTTCCAGAAGTACAAACAGTATATTAATTCGGGTGTCTCATCAATTTTCACATGTTGGACAGTGATTAGGCTTCCAGACTGATCAACATTAATTAAGAGAAACAATATTATACAATATGCTTAGATATTCAATGACAACAATAATGAGTTTGGCCAACAACGGATCATGTCATGTGTGAGTGTTCTTCAATCCATTTTTCTTTCGGTCTCAATTTACAAATTAATTTTGAGAGGAGAATAACAAATTAAATAAATAAATAAAACTCTTAACAAGTAATGTAATTAAGTTGTAGGTCTTATTTTGTCCACATCAATATATTATCTGTTCAGCTCACATTAATTAGTTTTTCCTATGGTTATCTTATACATTCTCTCCGTTTTGAATTACATGTTATTTAAAGTTTTCTCATATAAAGTAAGAATGTTTTATCTTTTATTAATATATTTTATAAAAATTTTTATTGACCAAAAGAATTAAAACATTAGAGCATCTTCAATGTGAGTCTTTAGAGGAGAGACTCTCTATTAAACCAGAATAAAAAATTAGAAAAAGGAGGAGAAAGAACAGAAACGTTTCTCACCTGAGAAACGTTTCTCACCTGAGAAACTTTGAAAACCTCATTTCTACCTTTACTTTGTTCTGATTAGTTTAAATAATAATTAAAAATTTGAACAGTAAAATAATAATAAAATTTATATTATTTTATAAAAATGAGTTTCTGGAGATGGTCTTAAGGATAAAACTATAATATTTACCAAATATCTGCATTCAAAACCTAAAAACAGGCCCAATGATTTGGGCATATCACACAACAACGTCGTTAAAAAATAAATTAAAAAAAATCGTTTTTTTTTTTTTTTTTTTTTGCCAACCTCACTCTACATCGGTATTTTATAAACCTAAGTACCTTAGCAAAGTTAAATGTACAAAGTCCAAAAGATTTCAAGAATGATAAACCAAAAAAAACGTAAAAGAATTACAAATAGTTTAATCACTATATATCGTCCATTATTTCTCGGAATACCAATTAAAATCAGGATACGGATGGAACAGTTTGTAGTCAATTTTGGCAAGACCATAACTAACAAATGATAATGCTAAAATCACAAATGTAGGGAGAGATCAAGACACTGATCTTTACCCTTGTCACTATTGACCACGTTATAATGATGATCCAAAATGTCTACACGTTGTTGACAACAGTACCCTCCTTTGCAATCTCTACCTTGGTGGGATGTAGCCAACACGACATGAGAACCACTGGATTTGAAAATCGGATGGTCGGGATGAACCGTCGGAAAACAGGCAACGGAGGCAGAAGCAGGGTAGCCTAAGATGGTCAAGTGATGTTGAGAGGGAGAGGATAAGAAAACAGGTAACGTGTGAAGGAAGTCATTGTTGTTGACAAAATCATAAGCCCTTTTGGCTCTTCTAGCAGCGGTTCGCTCCTTCTTGTGGGCGTTCTGGTGGCCTCCTAGGGCTTGGGAGCTATGGAACTTTCTAGAACAAAAGAGGCAGGGGAATATTCTTAATGATGATGTGTTTTCGTCTGTCTTGTTGGCTTCTTTGCTTGGCTTGATCTCTTCTTCTCCCTCCACTTCTACTTGATGGTAATGATCTTCCATTCTATGTTATCTATACACATACAAAAAAGTGACTAAGGATTATATTAACTTCCAATAAGTGCACAAACAACTTGGAAAGCCAACCCTAAAATGAAATGCGTATGAATGTAGCTATACCTTGAGCTGAAGACCGAGAGGGAGAGAAAGAGAATGTGAGTGTTGTGGGCTTGAGAGGATGAGTTTAAAAGGGCAAGTGTGAAGATGAGAAGTAGAAGAGAAGTCAAGTTTAAGATGGTGTTTGAGGAGAGTTGGAAACTGTGAGACTGTGAGTGGATACATTAGTGTTACTACAATTAAGAGTTCTGTTCTGTTGCAGAGCCAACTTTGGGAGCAGGTTCTTTTGCCCGTATGGGCTTGGGAACAGTGGAGATAAGAGAGAGTCAGATAAAGAGAGAGAAGAGAATGAGTAAAGGTGGTGCATGTTAATGAAAAGGAGATTGATTGGTGAGAAAGAAAGAGACCTTTGAATTGGGAAATGAAACTTCTTTTTATTTTCATATCTTGAGATTAGCATTTTTGGGTTTTGCATCATCTCTAAATGGAACTCTATTTGCTATTGGCTTAACTGTAATTTCCTCGCAAATGGAACTCTATTTCCTTTAGTGAACTTTGACTATTACCTTTGTCTTTCATTTTGGCACACCAAGAATCACAAGATTACCTTCTTTGAGACACATATTTACACATGAATTATTTCATCATATTTTAATAAAAAAAGTTGGTTCTTGTTACTCTATTTCATTTTCTACTTTCTAATAATTTAAGTTACAGAAAAACTAAGTATATTTTTCCTACCAAAAAAAAAAAACTAAGTATGTTTTTACTAAATACTATGCTTAAGTTATATAACGATATATCATGTAAACAAAGAATGAGAGTTCAAGATTGTGTTTAAATTGCGTGAAAGAAATCAAATAAAAGGAAAATCTCTTTCATTTATGAATTATGATATTTGGCTTTATTCATTAGTGCTTATCTAGATTCAATCGTTTTGTAGAGGTTGATAAACCGTGTATGGAACTAATGTTTGTATAATGAAAAGTTGTGTTCAGCCCCCAAAAAAAAAAAAAAAGAAAAAAACATCAGTCGAAATCAATATATTTGTTTAAAGAATAGAAGCAGAACACTCCACAACTTGAGAAGCAAATGGGTAGTCATAAAGACTGTGATGGGTCCTGACTCCTGACCGATCGCACCGCCCACATTCCCTTGCAACTTGTCTCCTCATAGTTGGCTACTTCCTCTGTTCACTATACCAAAAAAAGTAAGCCAATTAGTTTTACGTTTTATGGACTTGTTGCGGCCCGTTTAGCTTTCATTTGTTATTACTAGGCCGGAAACAACCCACTGGCCTTTACACCTCTATAAACCACCAACGCAAGTTATTTTCTTTTCGACATTGAAATTTAATATATGTTTTCATCAATCTCAAATTCATCACAATGCAGTACAAGTGAATTAACTAACTACACTGTAAATCTGTTTGGGTTACATAAATTGTATAGCGTGAGCTACATACAAATTTTCTTTCTTTTCGGTGTATGTATTTTTGTGTTGGTTTTTGTTTTAGGATTCTCATGGCTTTTGAATTGTTTCTAGTTATGCTTCATGTCAAAGCACAATTTCATTTAGGTTTGACAAAGCTAGTCATAGTCATGAAAAATATAGGGAGTATATTAAAGTAGGATTTTGCTCTTCTCCTATTACACAACTTGACATGCTTTTTGATAATCAATATTTATAAATAGACTATTTTATTTAAACTACTCAACAAAAAGACCCAATTTAATTGATTATTATTTAATTATGAAAATAAAAATAGGACTATTATGTTTCTTTTCTTTAATTTTTAAAATTCTGTTTCTAATTTGGGCTGCTTAGTTGAGTAGTAATGTAGAGGACTGTTTTAATTAATTACTGAATTTTTTATTTTAAAAACAATACTATTAGTAATGTAATTTTAAAAATAAAAAATAGTATTGTTTGCATGGAATACTTTGCCTCATAATGGTTTCACTTTGACTATTAGAGAATGGGAAGAAGAACTGTTTGAAGATGTTGAACTGGTTCTTCTTCCTCTTTGTCGGAGTAATCTGAATCGAAATCGACGACAACCTCCATTGAAAAACATATATATATATATGTATAGATTTAAGAGAAACCTAGTAACATATTTAATCAATTCAATATTTGATTTATTGTTTTTAAATAGATAATTAAACATTTTAAAATAGAAAAACAAAACCAGTTCAAAACCTTACTTTATGTAATAAGTTAGATACTTAATAAACAAATAAAAGAAATTAGGTTTGCAAGAAATCTAACATGAATGGAAGGTTAGGTAGGCATAAAAATGAAAGATAAGTAAGGAGGTTGGTAGGAAGAGTGGTGGAGGATCAAAAGAGTATGGCAAAAGAGTTAATTGCCAAATGCAACGTCACTTCTTTCACTCCTCATCTAACTCTCAACACTATTTTTGTATATATAATCTTGAACAATCGGTTATCTCAACATTTGCATATTGTCTACTTTTAGATTTTGATATCTATTGGAACTCTTACTAGCTCATTCATCCGTCGGGTAACTTTCTTGACCTCTCTCCATCTTATCTTTTACGAGTCTTAAAGACTTTACTTATCTAAGAAAATCCGTTTTAGTCTCTCAAAATTGATTTATTAGATGGTATATTCTAGTCACAACAACTATTTTTTGGACGAGAATTTTACAAAATAATTGAAGGATACTTAACTCTTTCTTACTAAACAAAACAACTTAAATCTATATCCGATATGAATTCTTGTGGGTAAAGAATACAAATCATGTATATTATCTGGATATCCAAATTATTCACTAAAATTTTATAAATTATCTCAAATTCTTCTAAATTTGTAAATTACTCAAATTATCAAAATCACTAATACCCAAAATGAGAAGAAACATTTATTGCTTAAAAGTTAGATTCTTCCCACGTGGCCCGGTTTAGTTATAGTTGCCGACGATTAATTTCCGGTCACATTTTTAACGGCGTGAGTTTGTATGTGGCGTAAAACATGTCAAAATGCGATATTTTCGTAACGACGTTAACTTATACAAATACGACAAGACAAGGTTTTGGCAACGAGGCCAATCAGACCAGACTTGTGAGAACTGAGAACGATCGATCAAAAATCTCTCCCACGATAAAAATGAGGACCCTGAAGCTCATTGTACTTAACGTCTTCCCCTTTCCAGAAAAATCAACCAAACCCATTTCAGTTTCCCCGGAAAGTTTTTGTCTTTCAATCACCATTAGAATTCAGCTGCAACACAAGTGTTTGCAACAGAGAGAATCATGGAGAGAGCTATGGAAAGACAAAAGATATTGCTTCGTCATCTCAATCCAGTTTCTTCTTCTAATTCTTCTCTTAAACATGAACCTTCTCTTCTGTCTGTAAGTTTAGTTGTCTTAATCCGTGAGTCTTAATTAGACATTGAAATTGTTTGTGGAAGCTGATGATCTTTAACTCTGTTTTATTATGTGACTCACTTGTGTTTTTGTTAATTTTAGCCTGTGAATTGTGTTTCTGAAGTTTCCCCAATGGCTGCTTTTGGAGATGACATTGTGATTGTAGCGTAAGTATACTCATTGAGTTTGCTTCACTTTCACTTTCTTTAGTTTTCTTTGTTTCTTGATTCTTCTTCTTCTTCAGGGCATATCGTACCGCCATTTGCAAAGCGAGACGTGGAGGTTTCAAAGACACTCTTCCTGATGATCTTCTTGCTTCTGTTCTTAAGGTAAGTCATCAATTAAACCTTGTGCATGCATGGAGTAGTAGTATCAATGATTTCTTATGTTTCATGGTTTGTTCTGATTAGGCTGTAGTGGAAAGAACATCTTTGGATCCAAGTGAAGTTGGTGATATCGTTGTTGGTACCGTGATAGCGCCTGGTTCTCAGAGAGCAATGGAGTGTAGAGTTGCAGCTTATTTTGCTGGTTTTCCTGGTACTAAATCTCATTCAAGAATCAAGATAAACTTAATATCTCACAAGTTGTTGATATGTTTCTTCATCCTTCTCTTTTACGAGCTAGACTCCGTGCCAGTTAGAACTGTCAATAGACAATGCTCATCAGGACTACAAGCAGTTGCTGATGTTGCTGCTTCCATTAGAGCTGGTTATTACGACATTGGTAAGATGCTGCTGCATCAGTTTTTTGTAGTCTCTAGCTGCTTGTATAGGCCATGGGATTGATTCTCTCAACTTTGTGAATTGCATAGGTATTGGTGCTGGAGTGGAATCAATGTCAACTGATCATATTCCTGGAGGCGGCTTTCATGGCTCTAATCCAAGAGTAAGCTATCACAATGAGTGTATAAATTTACTCAACAAGAAGAGTTTTGTGATGATCTTGTAAACTCTACATGGGAATAGGCACAGGATTTCCCAAAAGCCCGTGATTGTTTGCTTCCAATGGGAATTACTTCTGAAAACGTTGCAGAAAGGTTCGGTGTCACAAGAGAAGAGCAAGATATGGCTGCGGTTAGTTAGTTATTCTCTTCACTTTTTTCCTCTCTAGTTCATATAAGTACTGATTCAGTAATAATCAGGTGGAGTCTCACAAACGCGCTGCAGCTGCAATCGCGTCTGGTAAACTCAAGGATGAAATCATTCCTGTTGCTACTAAGGTAAAACAAGAACCTCCCAAACTTCCTTTAAAGCCCTTTTGGTAGAGCTTTCTCAGTAAATGATATTGTTCTTGACAGATTGTGGACCCTGAGACTAAAGCAGAGAAGGCAATCGTCGTATCTGTTGATGACGGTGTACGTCCAAACTCAAACATGGCAGATTTGGCAAAGCTGAAGACTGTCTTTAAACAGAACGGTTCCACCACAGCTGGTTAGAAACAACTCTCTTAACTATCACTGGCATAAGTGAGATCATAGATTGAAGCATTTAAGTATATGTGTTTTGTGTAGGCAATGCTAGTCAGATCAGTGATGGTGCTGGAGCAGTACTGCTAATGAAGAGAAGTTTGGCTATGAAGAAGGGACTTCCCATTCTTGGAGTATTCAGGTAAAATGAATATACAACATTTTGCCAGTTCAAGAAACCGAGCAAATCTGATTCCGGAACAATGCAGGAGTTTTGCTGTTACTGGTGTGGAACCATCTGTAATGGGTATTGGTCCAGCTGTTGCCATTCCCGCTGCAACTAAGCTCGCAGGGCTCAACGTCAGCGATATTGATCTATTCGAGATCAATGAGGTAACAAAATATTTCACATTGGTTTTTTTCCTGTTTCGGAATAATACATACATATAAATCTTTATTGTTGCATTGTTAAACAGGCATTTGCATCTCAGTATGTGTACTCTTGCAAGAAGTTAGAGCTGGATATGGAAAAGGTCAATGTTAATGGAGGAGCCATTGCTATTGGCCATCCCCTGGGTGCTACAGGTTACTACTTACCAAGCTTGTCGTAACTAAATAAAATGCAACATTTGTTACAGGCTAATAGAGTTCTTTTCTATATGTTCAGGAGCTCGATGTGTTGCGACATTGTTGCACGAGATGAAGCGGAGAGGAAAAGATTGCCGCTTTGGAGTAATCTCAATGTGCATAGGTATATATATAAGATTTTTTTTCAGATTGAATTGGATCAATGATTACCTATGTTAATGGTATATGTAAAATGCGAACGTCACAGGCACTGGAATGGGAGCTGCAGCTGTTTTTGAGAGGGGAGACTCTGTTGATAACTTGTCCAACGCTCGTGTGGCTAACGGGGATAGTCATTAGAACATCGAAGAGAGCTTGAATAAGTAGAAGTAATGATGCATTGAGTCTAATAAATATGATGCTTTAGCTCTTTCACATTGCTGAACAATGAAAACTTTTGTCATTCTGAGTTTAAAATCAACTACTTTTCTCTGAACAAAGTGTTAAATCTAAAACCAAAAGTTACATCCTTCCTCACACAAGTCTGAAAACACCAATCAAATCTCGCAAATCTCATTCTCCATCTTCGGGAGACCCACCTGGCACCAGCTGCATCACAAACATTTTCAACACCAGTTTCTTAGCAATTTGACTATTCAAATGACCAACTGTTTATATCAAGATACTTGAAAATTCATCACAAGGAAGTTTATACAACGTATGGCTATGAGTAACCACAAGTGTTTTTTTACTTACAATGGCGATGTTGTTGCCATTGAGTAGAATCTGATCAAGCTTTGTGACCCGTCTTCCTTCTGCCGTAATCTCACTACACAACGATGCTTAGATAAATTAGTAACACACTCTAGTTACAATTCAATCAAGAATTTGTTACAATCAAAACTTGAATCTATGAGATCCTAACTCCAAAGCAACACGGGTTTAAGCATCAATTAACTAATCCTCACACAACCACAAACAACTCAAGTCACCGAAACCACATATGACCCCGCTGAAATAGACTCTATGCATACACAATAAATGTCATTAATCAGCAAATGAATGAACTGTGATGGACATTCACAAATCAGTATTGAGATCAATTACCCAAAAACAAAATCCAAAAGGCTAAGTTCTGCATAATCACATCCATGGTTCAATGTCTATGATTCACCTCCTAAAGTGTAATAGATCAAGCAACATTCCAATTAAACAAGATATGAAGCAATAATCGAAACCCTAAAATCAGACTTACTATTCGGTGACATCTTCAAGAACCATGTTGACATAAACATCGAATCCTTTGAGAATACCAACGAGCTCCTTATCTCCTTTCATTATCACCCAAATCTTAGACCCTATACACCTATCGATTAGCTCTGCACAAACAAACCAAATCGCTCAAAAATTGAAAACCAAAAAATCGCAGATCTAGTTCGATTTTCTTACATATAAGAAGGTGGAAAGTGAGAGATGTGAAGAAAAAATTGCATACCTGAAGGAAGAAGCTGTGAAGGATTGTTCGCCATGACGAAGAACAGTGAGGCAAGTGAAGGGTTTTTGAATTTTCTCTGATTTTTCTTGCTCCGAAGCTTTTTCTGATTTTTCGATTTTTAGGGTATTAATGTTTTACTTTTAGGAAATTTACAAGAGAACCCTCAAACTATCTTTTTGTTTCAAGATTGACTTTTAACTATGGAAAACTTAATATATAAACCTTCAATCTAATTAGAATATTAAGGATAAATAATCACGTCTCAAATCCCTACATTACTAGTACGGAAGTACCTTTCAAATAGTAATATTGGCTTTTGTAAGATATTATGTTACAATGTCATTGGAAAAAACTGTAACCACCTAATTCACTTTACTTTAGTTATAAGGTCAATTTACTTTCGAATTTAATTATGCTAATCTTGAATCATGGATCCATTATACGGATCTATGAAATTTTCTTGTTTCTTCCAAACATAGGTCTACTGAGATTTTATTATTTCTTTGAACGATTGATCTGTAGTAGAGTTATCAAAATGGACGAGTGGCCCGTGTCCAACGCCTAATGGACCGGGCATGGACAAGCCCATTATGAAGCAGGCATTAATGGACATGGGCGTTAACGGACATGGGCATCAGCGGACTGGACGTGATGGACATGGGCGGCCCAATGGTCAAAAAATATTAGGTTTAAGTGTTCGGGCAAAAATAAATTTGGGGAAAAAACATTTCCCCGACGCTTATTTGGCGATTTCTTCTTTCCGGCGATTTCTCCGGCGAGTTCCTTCAACATCTCAACTCCATCACATCATGGATCCTCCTGAGATTCCTAATCCAGTTCAAGTAAGCAAATTCTCGTCATTTTTACTCAATTCGATCTGGGTTTTTGATTACTCAATTCGAAATGATTTTTTGTTACTGTTTTTTGCTTATTGAGAGTGATTTTGACATGGGTCTCTTTCGATTTCTGTTACTATTGTTTGATATAGTGTTCATTGTCTGCATTATGCATAGTATGAACTATGAAGCTTGGTCCTTTGACACCGTGTATTCATGAAACTGCAAATATCAAAAGCTTAGCTCACTAATATGAGTTACTTAAACAGAAAAAAGAATTGGTAGTAAGCACAAAATGGAATTCTACACATCTAATGCTCTCTAGAGCGATTATTTACAAAGAAACATTCAAGCATCTTGCTGAAGCAAATACTATTGTGTTAAAATTTGGTTTTGTTATGCCTATTGGACAACCCATTTGGACATGGACATTAATGGGCACGGGCGTTAATGGACATGTGCCTTAGTGGACATGAACACTATTTGTCCAATATCGAAATGGACATTATTGGACTGGGCTAATGGACATGGACAGCCCGCTGTGACAGCTCTAATCTGTAGCAATCCATGTGCAAAGCTACATCCAAGATTAGCAAAATTAATTGTTAAATACACATTACCAGAAGAATTGAAAAGAAAGTATATAGTTAAGATACCATTTGTATCATTAGATATTCAATCTCGTTGTTGTAGTCATATACTTGGAAGCTTAGAGGATCGAAAAACAAGGTGCAACACATGTTAATGAGGATAGGAACTTATCAAAGATCCTTGCAAGAAGGTATGGAAGTCGTGCTTTACATTATTTCTATAAAGAACAATGTCCATATCTTCTCAGCTACGAGGTATCCGAGAGTAAGGCGAATAAGAAAACATGTTTCAACCAAATCAAGAAACATTTTTCCAGTCAAATTCAAATCAAGAACTCTGTTTTCAGCCAAATCTAAATCATGATCATGTTTTTGTTTTGTGTAGAGAAGACGTTAGGCGTAAGAACACACAAAAACATTAGCATGAAATTATGTGATGTAGTCAGGACCGGCTCAAACATTTTGTAGATCCAGTGCTATTATGTAATCATATCATGTTTTTTTTTTTTTGGACCCTAGACCATATGTCCTAGCACCTTAAGCACATGTGCTAAGCCGGCACTAGATGTAGTTGTAATATTTTATATAAAAAATGTAACATTTTTTTAATCTTCTATGCTTTTTAGTTAACTCAAAATAATCTAACATACCCGTAATTTTTGAAAACAAAAAAAGAATTGTTCAGCATACTTTTGAATGAGTAACCAAAACTCATGCATGATATCACATATGTTTAATAGTGGGCCATATAGACTGCTTCACAAACACCACTTTTAAGTCTTTAGCAAGCTTTCTCCGTTATTATCTTCACGATTGTGTACCCAAAATTGATATGATTCATAAAATGTTGTTGACTTGTTGAGTTCATAAATTCAACCCAAAAGTAAATGAAGAACAATGGACAACAAAAAGAAAGTAATTGTGGAAGATAATTGGTTAAATTAATTCAAATGTCGGTTCTTGCCTTCTTGGTATAGAGGGATTATTCAACTAGTTAGGATCGATTTCAAAATTTATGGAGATAGAAACAATGACAGTTTATATATGTATGTTCTCAAGACAATATTCTATTAAGACCGGCTTTGCACCTAAACAGAATAAATAGATGTAATACGAAATAAATCGAACGAGTGATTTATATGCAAGCATGAACCCATACTCTAAGGAATGAATTAATCAATGGTTCTTATTTTTAATCATGTTAGTTAGATGCAAACCAAATCAATCTTGAATAATGCTGATAAACCGTCTTAATTCATGCGATGTCTCCACTAGTCTCGGATTTCTATAAAATATTCAATATTGACTTATAGCTAAGTCTCAAGTCCGTAGAATTATTGTATATTTTTGTATTCCCCGAAAACACTATTTGCCTTATTGCTTTGTGGTCCAAAATGTTTATCAGTGAGCGGCAAGTCTTGTAAACTAGTGAATAATGCCTCGCAAATTGTCCAGATTCATTGTGTTTTGGCTTATTATTGTATATGCCACAAAACGACTGAGAGTGACGATGATTCGCTACGTTTTTTTTTCTATAATAAAGTTTATAATTATTGATGTGGTTACCACTTAGATATTAAAATCAATTATATCCTTTTCAATGATTCTAATGACGATTGGATAATTAAATTTAGATAATGCTTTTTTGTTTGCTACTTTTTTCTTTTGTAATGAAGATTGAAATGCTTTGCACTAGTTGGGATCGAATCTGCTTATAGTATAGTACTTATATTCCCACAGTACATCCCCGACTTCTTTTTAATGGTATTTGCAACTGATCATGTGTACAAGAATGGACTGATTAATCTCTGAAACATGAATTATAATTTAAGCTAAGAAAAGTAAAGAAAGTACCTAAAATAGATAGTAAAACCTTATAAACATAAATCTAGATACTACTTTAACTGATAAACTTTTTTCTGTGAGGCCATTTTTTCTAATGGATACTAAAATTTATTATGTGCAATTGAATAAAATCTGAATATCACTACAAAAGAAAAAAAAAATGAACAATGGATTGACTAGTAAAACATTTGAATGATTAGTTATTCACTATATATGTAAAGGATGATGTTTGTGATGGTACTATCCAAATTGACAAAAAAAAAAAATCAAAGATATTTCGTCCAAAATAAATTTATGCGACGAGCTGACCTAAGTAATGACTTGTGGTCCGAATCCTTTTCTGTATAGTGTCTTCTGCTAATTATAGGCAAAGAGCTGATATACGCTTCTCTTTGTCTCTCTTGCGATTTCTCCTTTTTATCTTTTCGAATCTATCAGGTTGGGCCAAACTAAAATGGACCGAGCTAAAATATTACTAGACTAAGCCACTGTTATGTTGAGTTGAACCATCTTTATTTGGGTCGAGCCGTTGTCTTAATGGGCCGATGTTCTAATGGACCGTTTTACCATATTAGCAGCTTGTTTGACTTAGTTAATCTTTGTTTGGCCGAATTAGGCATGGAAAACAAAACAAGTATTACATACTAACTATCACAAAACATATCGTAAAAAAGATTATATATTTTTTCATGCAGATTTTTACTATAAAATTTAAAATTAAATGTAATGTATTAATTATAATTAAACTACAATAAATAGAAGTTAAAACAAATATTAGAAAAACTGAAAAGTATTGACTTAAAAATAATATTGTCATTTAATTTGTTCGTCAGATACTCAGATCTTGAGCCATCATGGGCTGTTGAATCTTGAGCCACCTTGAGTTTCTAAAGCTGGTTGTGGCACCATGTGATCCACCTCCCCATGATGTCATTGGAAGCAATTCGCAATCATAAAATGGTATTATTGTCTAGTTTACCATTTTTTGATATTTTGTTTTAAAAATGTCATTTTTACTAAAATTTTACGTATTTATTATTTTTAATATTTAAAAATATACGTATGTACGATATTTTTTTCGCAAAATACATATTGTATATTAAATACTAAATTTTAAAAATAAATAGAACTGACTAAATCCAAATATAAAAGGTAAAATGCATGTTAAATCATAATTTTATTATTTAAAAATGGTAAAAACCACAAATTATTCAAAAATACATAAGCTATAGTTGATTCTTGTCCAAATTTGTGTACGAATTTGCAAACTCGAAAATTCATATACACATAACAACAAAATCCTTAAACTTGTAAATGAATATAATTGACCGTTTTTCACACCATTAAATCGATAAGTCTAAAAACCTTTAGCTGAAACCGAATTACGCTAAAATATTTGACCGAGTAGTCAAGTCGGAAATGGGCACAAGACCATCGAAAGATCTTCTTTTACACACCGTAATAGTGAATACTTACATGCAACATAAATTATTTGACGGTTAAACCCAAATTAATACTCCATAAAAAGACACAAAATATGTAGAAAAAGACAAAAAGCAATGGTAATTGTAAAACAACACGTTTTGCTCGTTCACCTACGTGGTAAGAAGTCACCAAGTGATGTGGCAGTATAATTTTAAGCTGAAACCGAATTTGCTTAAATTTAACCGAGTAGTCAACTCGGAATAAATGGGTACAAGAACAGTTCTTTTTTTATACACCGTAACAGTCAATATATATACATCTTTTAATGGTTAAAAACCTAATTAAAACTCCGTACAAAAGACACCAAAAATGTAGAAAAAGACAAAGGCAATGGTAAAACAACACGTTTTGCTCGTTCACCTACGTGGTAAGAAGTCTCCAAATGACATGGCAGTATAATTCTTAGCTGAAACCGAATTTCGCTAAAATTTGACGGAGTAGTCAAGTCGGCATTAATGGGTACAAGAAGATCGAAAGTTCTTTTTTTTTACACCGTAATAGTCAATATATACATGTTTTGCTCGTTCACCTTTGTGGTAAGAAGTCTCCAAGTGACGTAGCAGTATAAGTTTTAGCTAAAACCGAATTTCACTAAAATATGTAACCGAGTAGTCAAGTCAGAATTGATGGGTACAAGAACATCGAAAGAACCGTAATAGTCAATCTATACCTGCAACATAAAAAATATAGAATCTTTAGACAGTTAAAGACCTAATTAATACTCCGTAAAAGACACCAAAAATGTAGAAAAGACAAAAGGCAATGGTAAAACAACACGTTTTGCTCGTTCACCTATACGTGGTAAGAAGTCTCCAAGTGACGTGGCAGCTTCTATGAACAGAGACGAAATATTGTCCAAATTCATTTCTTACAGTAACAAACGTACGCATATTTAAGATCTAGTGCAGAGGTTGTCTTTCCCAGCCTGTCAACAGACATCTTTATAATTAATTATTGAGAAAAGAGAAAAACAGAGGAAAAAAAGATGGAGAGAAGCTTGAAGAAGACGAAGAACAATTATAACAACTCCATAAAGAGCAATCTTATGAAAGATGATGAATTGTTTCATGTGATTCACAAAGTTCCCTGTGGAGACACTCCTTATGTCAGAGCCAAACATGCTCAGGTCCAGATTCTTTATCCATTCTTGATATGAGTTTTTCTTTCTTTGTTGTTGTTTATGAGTCAACAAAATTTTGAAAGGTTACTCATTCTTTCATATGATACTAATGAAATTACTGATGGTAGAAGATATTATTGTTCAAGATAGAAATATCTTTGTTGTGGGTGAATATTGGTGTAATTTGGATAGAATGTTATTGCATTTCTTGCCTGAAAAGGTTAGATAGTTTACCTAAAAAAACAAGCTATAATAATTTTAGGTGATCTGGTAAAAAAGGGTATATATATGCACTCAGGTTTATTTGCATATGTTTTAAACATATATCATGATTAATACGGGATCTAAAATAAATGTCATGCCACTTTTAATTTACATGATTTAAAAGAAAAAAACATGCGCGGAATTAATATCCACTTATTTACTAATTTTCCACTTCGTTAATTTTAAAAATATCCTTTCAAAACTTAGTTACCTAGCAAATTAACCAAGAAAATTATATAACCAAATAGTTTTGTATATAATTTTTTGAAAGAAATAAAAATGTGTATTTTAACTATTTTCCGGTTAAAAAAGGTAACACTTGCAAAAAATTGACCGATTGGAAAACGAAAGTAATTTTCTTAAATTTTATCTCCAATAACGTGTCACACTTTATTCTATATCTTAAGTTATGTTTATTTGATTAAGCCAAAAAAAAAGAAGAAGTATATTGTTCCAATTTGTTGAACAAAAAAAAGTTGTTCCAATTTATGGTCTAGATGTTGCCGTGTGCGTATGAGAGTCAGTCGTTGCACCGAACGGTGTGGGATCTCGTTTACTTTTTCCGAATAATAGTGCAAAAAGTCTTTTACGTTTGAAAGAATATAATTCTTCACATTTTTTATTGGCCGGCCCATCGAATCATATCCTAATTGGTCAAATACATGAATATATTTCTATATGAGAAGAGTAAAGTAATTGGTTATTAATAATTAGTATGTCTTAATGTTGGTTGCAGTTGATAGAGAAGAACCCGGAGATGGCAATAGTGTGGTTTTGGAAAGCCATCAACACTGGAGACAGAGTAGACAGTGCCCTCAAGGACATGGCTGTTGTAATGAAACAACTTGACCGTTCTGAAGAAGCTATTGAAGCTATCAAATCTTTCCGTCCTCGTTGTTCCAAGAATTCCCAAGATTCCCTTGACAATGTCCTCATCGACTTATACAAGGTCTTACTATAACCATACACGCTAACATACTCTATTTGTGGAATTCAGTATATAAAAATGATAATAGTCCTTTATTATGACACTGACATAGCGCAATTTCTTACTATGAATAGAAATGTGGGAGAATGGAGGAGCAAGTTGAGTTGTTGAAGAGGAAATTAAGGCAGATCTATCAAGGAGAAGCTTTCAATGGTAAACCTACCAAAACCGCTCGCTCCCACGGAAAAAAGTTTCAAGTGACTGTTCAACAAGAAATCTCAAGATTACTGGTATGTAACAAATGCTCCAACTCGATTTGTGTCTAATTTCACTCAGTGTTTCTTTTTGGTAATGGACTGACTTATTTCATTGGAACTCATATACAGGGTAACTTGGGGTGGGCATATATGCAACAAGCCAAGTACTTATCGGCCGAAGCGGTATACAGAAAAGCCCAGATGGTTGAGCCAGATGCTAACAAATCGTGCAACCTTGCGATGTGCCTTATCAAACAAGGCAGGTTTGAGGAGGGAAGATTGGTTCTTGACGATGTTCTCGAGTATAGGGTTTTGGGTGCGGATGATTGTAGAACAAGGCAACGGGCCGAAGAGCTTCTGAGTGAATTAGAGTCTTCGCTGCCACGGATGCGAGATGCTGAGATGGAGGATGTCTTGGGAAATATCTTAGACGATGACTTTGTTCTTGGGCTTGAAGAGATGACATCCACTAGTTTTAAATCTAAGAGACTCCCAATCTTCGAACAGATCTCGTCTTTTAGAAATACATTAGTTTGCTAGTTAATTCATTCTGTGTTTTCTTGTGTATCATCATCATAGCTTTGCTGCTTTATAGTTTTGATGAGTTGTAAATATATGTTTCTCTTTAGTAACTTTGTACATACAACAAATAATGGGAACAACTTCATTTAAGCTCCAAGTTTTTGCAAAATCTCTCAAACTCCGATAAAGTGAGTATTTTTAGCGAAATAGAATGAAAACCATGAAATCTCTAGAAGTTGCCGGTTCAGTTGATACTTACGACGTACGAGGGGGACAGTATAAACTTTATGGCTCACTCGTTTTCTGGATAGGTTAAGTCTGGTTCGCGAATTTTCTTTTGTAACCACGTTCTTAGACCGGTTACAAGCGTGGTTCTTGAAATCTATCGAAAACAAACCGGAATATACAAAAAATTCAAATTCGGTTAATATTTAACCAATCATAAAATCCCATAGATTTTGTTCTATGACCGGTTTATTTTTGGTTTAGATAATTCCAGTTATCTCTCTCCACGAGAAACATTCGTCGGAAGACAATCTCAATTTTCCGACAATGGAACCAGAAGTAATCAGAGACAAAGACTCTATGAGAAAATGGTCTCGAGCCATGAGATCACAAGGCAAGACCATTGGTTTAGTACCAACAATGGGTTACCTCCACGAAGGTCACTTATCTCTCGTTCGTCAATCACTAGCCCTCACTGACGTCACCGTCGTCTCAATCTACGTCAATCCAGGCCAATTCTCTCCCACTGAAGACCTCTCCACATACCCATCTGATTTCTCCGGCGATCTCACTAAGCTCGCGGCTCTTTCCGGTGGTAAAGTCGTCGTCTTTAACCCAAAAAACCTCTATGATTACGGCGGTGAGACGAAGAAGATAAACGACGGTGGTGGTAATGGTGGGAGGGTAGTGAGTTGTGTGGAGGAAGGTGGGTTAGGGCATGAGACTTGGATTAGGGTTGAGAGATTGGAGAAAGGTTTTTGTGGGAAGAGTAGGCCTGTGTTCTTTAGAGGTGTTGCTACTATTGTTACTAAGCTTTTTAATATTGTTGAGCCTGATGTTGCTCTGTTTGGTAAGAAAGATTATCAACAATGGAGGATTATACAGAGAATGGTGAGAATTGGTAACATTTTGCACAATTTCTTGCTGGTATAGAGATTGTAGAGAATGGTAAGCCTGATGTTGCTGTGTTTGTTATGTAGGTTCGAGATCTTAATTTTGGTATTGAGATTGTAGGATCAGATATAGCTAGAGAAAAAGATGGACTTGCGATGAGTTCGAGAAATGTGCGTCTTTCAGATGAAGAAAGGCAAAGGGTAAAGTAACAACTCCTTTATGTTCTGGTATGTGAACAAGGATCAAGGATGGCTTACTTTGTTTCTGTTGTTTTGTTATGATATGGTAGGCTTTGTCTATAAGTAGGTCACTGGCCATGGCTAAAGCTTCTGTTGCAGAAGGGAAAACCAATTGTGCAGAGCTTAAGGATATGATCATTCAACAAGTTGTTGGATCTGCAGGACGAGTAGATTATGTCGAGGTAAGCATTTCATTTTATTGGAAGTGGAGTTGAATTTCAGTTGTTGTTTGGATCAATCTGTACACACATGTGTTTTGATGTGAGCCATGCGATTGTGTGCATATGCAGATAGTTGACCAAGAAACTCTTGAAGGAGTAGAAGAGATAAAGAGTGGGGTAGTGATTTGTGTTGCTGCTTGGTTTGGAACGGTCAGGCTCATAGACAACATTGAGATCAATGTCTCTCTCTAGATCTCACTGTATGCATCAAACTTCATGAAAAAACTTGGAAGCTTCGAAGCTAGTTATTTTTGACTGGAATATGTGACAAAAAAATGCATTCGCAAATCCAAAAGATTGATGAGTATCATCGTAAACTATCAGCTTCACCATGTTTGTGTGTACGTGATAGGATTGAAGCAGGAATGATATTTGCACATTCTCGTTGTCTCTGTTATAACCTCTTTCATTGCAAACCTGAGTGTTTTGAGTTTTGAATTTTACACACAGTTTTGGTATTCTGTATACGCAAGTCGGAATGAATTAAACATCACAAGCTGGCCATGATAGAGATTCATCTTTATACATATAATATGTTACTTATATGGAAAGACCCGTCTGAAGGGGATCGATCACGAGCATCAGATTACTCCAGAGTGATATGATATTGAATCACTTTGACAAGCTCATTGTACAAAGCTATCTGTTAGTTATGCGTGACACAATGGACATGCACACACTTCTGGCAATGGTTAAGCAAATGTCCGCTTTTGCACTAAGAGAGGCTGATAATGCTCTTCTCAAATGGCTTTGGCTGCTCCTCACCATTTTAACGATTAAATAAAAAAATATTGTGGGGTGAGAGAGGCTCGAACTCTCGACCTCAGGATTACTCAGATAGCTATGAGACCTACGCGCTAGCCAACTGCGCCACCACCCCAATTGTTTACTCCCTTTAGAAAATACTCTATCAAGCATTTCAAATCAACACTATCGTTCTCGTCTAGTCTCTGTCGAGGAAAGAGAGATTTTTCACGTACGCACAACCCCAATCCGCTTCTTCTGCTCTGCTCTGCTCTGTCTCAATTCGTCCTTGTTGCTCTTCTCTTCCATGCTAATTTGAGGTTTGTTTGCTACTTTTCACTCTAGCGTGATTCTCGTCCTTTGACTATCGATTATCAATGTAGATTGGTTTCCTTGTTCTATTTTGCTTGTAATTGGTGTTTCTTCGGATTGTCTCTGCCATTGACACTGGAATCTACTAGTTTGGAATCTGTATCTTGGTGCTAGAACTGGGATTCAAATCTCAAATTCAATAGCCAAGTCTGTATGCAATTAGGTTCTGGAATTTGATTTGTTTTCTTCTTGTTGATGTAGAGATTGGGCTTGAGGATCTGTTTCCGAGATTACGAAATGCTTTAGTAGTGTGAGTTCTAAGGTTATTTACCAATGGTTGGACATGTTGTTGTGTCTCCTTCATCGAGCGTTCAGCTCCGGATGCACAATGTTCACTCTAGTCAAACAAGCTGCTTCTCCACAAATCCTCGTGTAAAATTTTCCCAGAGGTTTGATCTCAATATCTCTTCTTTAACATATGAAATGGTTTAGTAGTAACAATGTATCACTATTGTGTTAAGTCATGGTTTCTATTTTGTAGGAGTTGCAAGATCGTATCAAGGAAAGCTTACAAATTTAATGTTTCTACTTCCTTGAATCTTGGATCGTCTTGTTCTCAGGGAGATTCTACTTGTAAGTGTACTTGTTTTGCTTCTCTGGCGGATTTTGATGGTGTTGCTGGTTCTGGTTGGGTTCCTATTGGTGACCAAGTTCTCTTGACGGCTAGTATATTTCTTACGTATATGGCTGGAGTGATTCCTGTTCAAAAAACCTCTACCTACTCTTCGGGAAAGAGTACGATCGTGGAGGAGATACCAGAAGTTGGAACTTCAAAATCTTCTGGTAGGTAAGAGTAATCATCTGAAAAATTCCATATGTGAATGATATCTCTGTTCCATTTTAGCTTTAAGATATCAATAAAATAAACTGCTGTGTATTTACACACCTCCTTTCTTCTATGCATTGACTTTAGGGAGACAGATTTTGAGGGTGATTTGAAGTCTGTATGGGATGTGGTGAAAGTAAAGCTTTTAGATTCTTTAGACGCCATCAAGCGTGAGAATACACTTGGAAGCAAAGTTCTCAAACCCAAACCTCCCCAAGGGAAGCCCCCATTGAGTTTGTATGCGATATCTGAAGGGCCTCAGTTGTACTTGCTCTGGTCATGTTTTCAGAAACTTGAAGAAGAGGTCAGCTTTTACCTTCTTTCTCCTATAGTTCACTTTGCGCTTATCTGCTTTCAAATTCCAATGATTTCTAATTCTAGTTCAGGGGCATATATCAATAAAAAGCAGAATGTGCACTTTGAGTTAAGGAATTGCATTAATGTCCGTTCTAGTGTAGTAGAAACCTGCCATTTAAAAATCTTTATGGTAAGAAAATTTGATTCACATTACCTGTGGCAAGAACTTACTGATTCATTCGATTGTTTTCTTCCTCTCTGGTAGTAAGATCTGTTTATTCTCTAGCCTTAGTAGCATTCAAGACATTAGTTTTCTTTGATTCTTCATACCTGCTGATAAGCTATTGAATTTGCTTTGCAGACAAATAAGATCTCTGGCACAATCAATTCAGATGAGTGGATGGGTAGTTTTACTCAAATTGTTCGAGAAGCATATCAAGCAGCATGCACGGCTTGGCTAAAAGAGGAACTGTATGTGGAAAACACTGATTCTGACAATGTAAGTCGATATCACATAACGTGTTCGTCATTATTTGATTAGCAGATTTAGATATGAACTCCAGAATCTAGCCCGTGATTTGCAGGCGATAACTCCTTTGCTGATCAGAATGCTAAATGAAAAGGATGCTATATTTGACAAAATAAGAAAATCAGGCAAGGAGGATCTGTTTGCAGAATTTTTATATTTCCATAAATTTGGATCTCCCGGGAAAGCTTTCTGCTATGACTTGAGCTTCTTTCGCACTCACGGAGTTGCCATTTTGGAAGACTTCATGATAACATTGGCGGATGGGGTCGCTAGCATCTATCTAGAGCTTATTTCTGTAGACAGCAAATTTTCAAATGAAATGAATAGTGGAGGATTAAGTATCTGTAGCCTTTCTAGTCGAGCACTCCAAAAACTACGTAACGAGGTAAAAAACCACTTCACTTTTGTTTAGTTCCACCTTACGTTTCATCTCTCATGGACTAAAATTTCATTTCTTCCTGTTGATAGGTAGCTCTATATCAGTGGTTGCATCAGAATCTGGAAGCAGTTGTATCGATGTATGAAGATCGCTTTGACCTCTACATTCTTCAAACCCAGGTTATCAACAACCTTGATGGTAGTGACGATACAGAAAGCCTTAGTTGGTGGAGAAAGTTCACACTGGGAAAAACTAAAGCTGCCCCATCATCACCCTTGCGATACTCCATAATCAGCGACTTTTCATTGCCCGTTAAACGAACCAAGGAGCTTAAAGCTCTATCGGGATGGTAAACCTCTCTTCTTTTACCTTGATCACAAAACCAAAAATTCCATGAGAATTCCACATATGAAAGTGTTGATGTGTACAGGAGGTACTACTTCAGTCTATTTCTGGAGTTATCAGACATCGGGATGCCAATTATCAGAGTGGTGTTGGATAAAGTGAGTAGCGTCATATCCTTCTTTCTCGTCACCTTGATCGGTAGATCAGTCGGACTCATCTTCACCGGCATTAGACAGTCTCTCCGCTGGAAGTGAAATCTCATATAACCGTGATGGTAATTTTTTTGCGTCGACCTCATTTTTGGTGTTCTTTTCATTATTCTTGTTTGGTATGTGATAAATTGGTGAAATATGATTTTTAACTTGTAGTTTTGGCATTGATTCAACAATATTACCAATGTTCTTGTGCTTCCGGTTTTTTTTTTTTTTTTCCTCTGGAAAAGAGTACCTTCATGTCTTATGCAAGTTAGGAAATTTACGAGCTACCTAGGTATGTGTCAATTACCAAAATGATACTACCTTTTGTATCAATTTTTAGAGTTGATCTTCGTATTTGTGATGGTTTTAATAATTGATGTCAATTATTTCTATCACTTATAGTTATATACTTATATTTCTATCAATTATTTATAAGTTTCAATTTATATAAGAAGACAACTAATAAAAATTAATAATTACTTTCTATTTATTTATCAATTATTCAGTTCGTTACAATCATTAGTTATTCCATTCGTTTACTAAACAGAATAAATGTGTAGGATTAAACGAATTTAGGTTTTGTATAAAATATATTTATCAAATAAAAGAAAAAAGCATTAATATTAGCAATTAAATGATAAGACATATGATTTATGGAATTGGATCTTCAGAAAGATATAAGAAGAGAGAATGAAACATAATCACAATAGTTGAAAACACATTCACTAGTTGTACAAACATTACTTTTTCTATAAATATAACTTAACATTAGATTAAAAAAAAAAAATAGTTGAAGATAATTCACACAATTATGTTTATATTATTAGTATTATTTTTTATTAGCATCAATTTTTATTGATGTAAATTTTGCAATGTTTTTATTAGTGATGTTAACAAAAATTAATAAAGACATTGATTACCTAAGCAAGTTGTTGTTGAGAGTTTATGTCAAAAAATAATATAGTAACTTGTAATCCAAACAATTAATACATATTTTTCAAAATTTAAATTTTTGGATCCACCATTGGACAATGTAATATTATTAAAACTCTGAAAGTGTCTAAACTATTGGTTTTTGTAGTTTTAAAATTATAAATATGGGTTGGATCCTAAATTTTGGATCCAACATTTGATGTTTCTCTTATCTACTTCATCAAACGAAAAAGTTTGGTTTTAGAGGAAGACTTGTGGCATTTTATATGGTCTTAATTAAACATTTTGTTTTTAGTGTCTAAAGTTGGGATAGAATTTAAATAATGGAGTTTGTGTTCTCTTCGGAAATCATATATATAAGAGGAGGTGAACTCTTTCCATCATTCGATCACGTCAGCACATGAGAAGATGATATGTGGCATTTAAGTTCTCTAGACTAAATCCTAACATCAATGAATCTCTTTCTCCTACGATGTTAGGGTTTCACATTTATCGCTTCAATTTTAATGTTACTTTTCATCTTCTTCTTCTAGCCCGTTTAAGGCTCGACTACTAGAAAAACGATTGATTAATGTCAAATCCACAAGAGCGTAGCAACACAGAAAAAAAACCCGGCTCAAGGACATGACGAAAGACGTTGAACAATTGAAACGTGAAATGTAAGAAAGTGTAAAGATTGAAATATTCAAAACTAACACGTAAGATCTCTAATTCTACCTTTTGTTTTCTATGATTTATTTTATTTTGGAAAGATAACAAAAAAAAAATGAAAACGATTTTAGCAAAAGTTACGGGCTAAGAAAAAAGAAAACGTTGACTCGAACAAACTCTAGAAGCCTGCTTCTTTCTTTCTTCTCTCATGTTCTCCCAAACGTACAAGATCAACACAACAATTGGACGAAGTAAAGATAAAGTTTGAAAACATTGTTTGTGGTAAACCTATAAGTATATTAAGTTATTAACACAATCCAAGTGAAATATAAAAAAATATCAATATATATATCAAGTAACTCAATAAATTACCACATAATTCAATGCATAGTGAGGGTACTCATCTAGTAATTTTTAAAAGTAATAACTCTCATGCCATTAGCCCACAAAAGTTTATCTAGCTGTATCATACAACTGCAATTTGATATCTTAACAGAGTTATTTCTCCAATCTTGTATATGCCATTAGCTCTCAAGTGAATCCAAATTACAATGTTGATACGTACACCGAGCATAACTAGAGTAAATGTAGACAAAATTTGGTATGTCAAGTGAAACAGAACGAATGCAATCAACATCATTAACACGCTTATAAAAGATGACAAGTCTCCTAATTGTTTTGTTGGAGATAACTTTTGGCAATCCTGAAAAAGATATCATGGGCAGGATTGCCAAACGTTATTTGAGCAATACAAGTAGGAGATTCTCCATCATTTATAAACGTGCTCATGATGTAGATTGTTTTTCGCTATGTTTTTCACTCGACACACCAAATCTTCTCTACATCTACTACTCTAGTTATGGTCGGGGTAGGTATCGACATTGTAATTTAGAGTCACTTGTCAAAGCTACACTTGATCATGATTTCTTAGTAGAACATGACAATTGTTGTTGTGCTAATGTTTTAAATTGGTTTTAGATGATTAAAGATGAATTACTCATCTGACATATAGTTTTTAGTTTCTGGTTTTGTTTCTATTGCTAAGTTCCGTGGAAACAAATACTCTAGATTTTACAAATACCCTCCTTGTTGCCGTGTGTCACTTTCGGACTATGTACTCGAAACACTAAGCATCAGGTTGGATATTTCCAAGTTGACTGATCCATTGTGAAGGAGTTACTAATCTCTAAGCCGTTCCTTTAGAAAATTCTTCCCAACCCTTTTCCACTCGAATTCTCATGTGTTTTTCGTAGAAAAAATTATATCCACTTTGTACCATCTGTTCCCAACAAAATTACCGTCAAATCTTTTTCAGGGTCTTCACCATTGCCATTCATGAGAGAAACTGACATGAATTAATCTAGGATGATAACTTTTTTTGGAAAAGATGGTACATAGATGACACATCTTCTACGAAAATGCACTGGAAAGAATGAGTTTGGGAGCACATAGTTTAAAGATTGGTTAATTTTCACGTTGGAGTCAATTTGGAAAAATGTAATTCCTAAGCTCAGTTTTTCTAGTACAATATCCAAAAGTGATACAAAGGCAGCACGAAGAGTATCAAAAGCTAGAGAGAAAGATTATATTTTCACTAAACCTACCAGTTTTCGAAATAAAACCAAGAAACAAAATTAACATCAATGATATGATACGCTTTCTAATAATGGTCTCCTAATGTGTTGTAAGTGGGATATATTGAAAGAATTAAAGTTCATATAAGATACATATGCTCTTGGACATATATATGATGCAGTTTAGACATAGTTTATAATTGAAAGTGAAATACAAGAAATCCTCATTAGATAGTTTATGAAATATATTGAACTTTGTAAAAATAGTAAACAAAAATAAATCTAAATTTTTATTTATTTTGTATTTGAAATAAAACCCAAAAAGAAGATCTTTTCATGAAAGAGAAAAAAAGAAGTAAAATTGGTTGTAAATTTATTTCTGAATAGAAAAAAAAAAGAAATTGTGCCACGCAAAACCTTAATGCTTGAGCTTAATAAAATGAACCTTAATGCTTGAGCTTAATAAAATGAACCTTAATGCTTGAGCTTAATAATTGGGGATTATGTGGTTAATAGTATGGACCAGGAATCTTAGTCAGCAAACACTATATGGATTTTCTAATTATCTTAAATGGAAGTAGTAATTTATTTGTTTTTGTTTTTTAACATAGGAAATTTTGAAATATTTAGGTCCAAATTCGTGGTTTCCAAATATCTACACTTCAGATATCCAAATTTGTGGTTTAATATATATGTATATCCAAACTAAATTTAATTACAAAAAAAAAGTGGAATTTTAATATTTAGTTTGCCATTAAAAGATTTTAGATACAGTATATGGATTTTTGAGAGGCATGGCACTATTATTCGGAATCATAGATCCAATCCGGAATTCTTTCCGATCCGATCCAGAAAACCGGATATCCAAGATAGGTGAATCCAGATCCAGAGAATGAATTTACGGATACGTATAATCCGAATTATAATTTGATTTTAATTTATAATGGTGGGATACATACCTTCATCTTTGTTGCCTCGTTCCAGCTTGCATTTCTCCGTAGTAACATGTTGCAGATGATTCCTTCCTAAAGGTTTTGATTGGTATTTTATATTTCGCGCGGCCCAATTGTCACATACATTTTGATTATATCCGCATAATAAATGTTGTTAGCAAACAAATGAGGATTAATATTGAAAATTGTCCCTAGATCAAAAATTTATTACTGAAATCATACCTTTCTTTGCATATACCACATAAAATGCCAATGAATCAAAATTCATCACAAGAAGCAATCATCACTAGTAGCTGATGTGTATATGTAGACGTCTCTTTAGGGTTTTTACAACAATCTCCATGGAATTTTCGATCAACATGTTTTATTAAATCATATTGATTTTTTATTATTTTATGTTTTAAGGTAAATAAGAAATTGTTTATTTTCTTCTTTGTAAACTATTGTCGGATCATATATTTATGTGATGTAGAAGCCATGTTATCGTGTACAATGCGTGTTAAAACTTAAAATTGTGAAACTTTTGTATGTAATAATGATTGATTGACTAATTGATTTTAAAAGATAGAAAATATATAAATTATGGGTCCACATGGTAATTTTATAAAGAAAAAATCCCGGATTTTTTCTATTTAATCGAGAAATATAGATAATGATATACAAAAATTGGTGATTTTTTGTGAAATGTCAGTTGACTAGAAATTTGAAACAATTCTTATCAATGTATTTTTAAAAATATCATGTTTAATATGTAAGTTTAATATTCATTAGTGTGCATAATGTAAGAATAATTACTAATTTACATAAATATTTTCTCTTATATGTGAAAGTATTTAACTACTGATTTATTGATATACAATGAAAAAGTATGGGCTATTAACTTTATATGATTTCAATAATTTTTATGATTAATATATTTGATAAAAATGATAAATAATAAATCATTATTTTAAAAGAAACATGTATATCCAACAAAAAAAGCCGTGTGTAATACGCGTTGGTTCAAAGGGTAATTTAACTATGGAAAATAGTCCTAGATTTATTTTTGTTAAATTGAGAAATAAAAATCATTATATACCAAAATTGTAAACTTAGCAATTTTTTGGTGCAATTTCCGTTGACTCGATTTTTTGGAAAAAGTCTGTCAATTTCAAAGAAAAAATATTATGTTTAAATACTTAAGTTGAATATTTATTCGTGTGCATAATAATAATTTATTTTTCGTATAAACATTTTTTATTCTATGTGAATGTATGTAACTAGTTGTTTGTTGTTACATGTTAAAAGTATGTACTATTAAGTTTATATGGTTTCAATAAAAAAAATTCAATACTTTTTATGATGAAATTATTTGATAAAATTTAAATAAATGAAAATTGTTTTTTTAACAACAAACCGATCATATTAATGAGAATTTATTTTAAAATAGAAAAGCCGTATGCAATACACGTTATATTTAATAGAAAATTCGTAGTCAAATGATGAATTTAATTAGCAGTTTAATTTTTAAGAAGTTAAAGATTTAGTCAAATGATGAATTTAAATTTATTCGACAACAAAAATTATCAATAAATCAAAAATGTAAAACTGACGATTATTCTATGAAAAGTGAAAACACAACGGAAAATACAAATAATAATGATGAGTTTGGGGTTTTATTTAAAAATAATAATAATAATAATATTGTTTTTGACAATTAGATAAAAAAGGTAAACTTTTTTTTTCTTCTCCTTTGTTTTATTTTAACCCCACAAAACTCGAAAACCTTTTTCCCATTTTCTCACTTTCCCTCTTCTTCTCCTCCCTCAAAGCTTTTCCCTCTCATTTTTCTCTTTCCGCTTTCAAGCTTCTTTTCCCTCTCTCAAAAAATGGGGAAATACATGAAGAAATCAAAGATAACTGGCGATATCAGCGTCATGGAAGTCTCTAAAGCAACAGCTCCAAGTCCAGGTGTTCGAACCAGAGCCGCTAAAACCCTAGCCTTGAAGCGGCTTAATTCCTCCGCCGCTGATTCAGCTCTACCTAACGACTCTTCTTGCTATCTTCAGCTCCGTAGCCGCCGTCTCGAGAAACCCTCTTCGCTGATTGAACCGAAACAGCCGCCGAGAGTTCACAGATCGGGAATTAAAGAGTCTGGTTCCAGGTCTCGCGTTGACTCGGTTAACTCGGTTCCTGTAGCTCAGAGCTCTAATGAAGATGAATGTTTTGACAATTTCGTGAGTGTCCAAGTTTCTTGTGGTGAAAACAGTCTCGGTTTTGAATCAAGACACAGGTTCGTTGTTTTTTTTTTTTTTTTTTTGTGCCCTAATGTTTTCTTATTACCAATTCGACTTTTGTGTTCTGTCTTATCCAATAATCTTAGTTTTGAGTCTTACATAGTTTTGAATCTTAGTTAGGTTTCTCTGAAACTTTTGTTGTTTGCTTCAAATCAATTTTTTTTTTTTTGGGGGATGAAAATAGTTTAGTACAAGAGAAAAATAGGTTTTTTATGTTTCCCTTATTGGTTTGGTTTTTGTTTATGAATTGACTCTCTTGTGATGTACTGAATTTTGTTATTACTACTTCTCCGTATAAGTCTCTTTTGGTGTTAGATTTACATTATATCTGATTTATTGCTGTATGTCCCATGTGTACTTCATTGCAGAGATTATCAATGAATGTGTCAAAGCTATTTTCGTTTTATATATGTATTTCATTATTTGTTACAAATTTGGTGAAACTCTGATCTGTTTTTGTGTATTTTAATTTGTTTAAGAACATGTTGATTCTCCTTGTTATTAGGCTAATGGCATAAGAAGTATTTGTACATTGGGTATACAATATTGGGATTTGGTTATTGGGGGTTTACTTAAACACATGGTTTTCGTTTTTACAAAAGTGGGTTGTTGTATAAAGGTCAGAAACTTTTAATATGTAAGATTATATGAGAATTGGGACTTTCCTCATAAGTGTAATGCAAGTACTGTGGTGTCATGTTCATGGGACCTAGTGGTTTTTGCATACTTGGGGAATACTTTTGTAGGATCCTCTGTTTTTTGGGGTAACCGTCCTGCTGCTAGTTGACAATGTGGTGATTGCCTTCTCTTTGTTATTTATTATCTTATGGGACCATATTACTTAGAAAGTCTCTAGCTTTTGTTGTTTACTTAAACCAAGCCTCTTTTTTATTCTGGATGTTTGGTTTTGGTTTGATTCTTGATTTGGTTAAGTGTCTTTGTGGTGATAATGTTATTGAAGTTATTTTATCTGTGTTTTTTTCTGCAGCACAAGGGAGAGCACGCCTTGTAACTTTGTTGAGGATATGGAGATCATGGTTACACCAGGGTCTAGCACGAGGTCGATGTGCAGAGCAACCAAAGAGTACACAAGGGAACAAGATAACGTGATCCCGACCACTAGTGAAATGGAGGAGTTCTTTGCATATGCAGAGCAGCAGCAACAGAGGCTATTCATGGAGAAGTAAGCTTATTCTTTATTTTATTTTTGTGTCATTACGAAGAGGGTGAACAACACTCATGTGTTTTCAATAATCTTCAGGTACAACTTCGACATTGTGAATGATATCCCCCTCAGCGGACGTTACGAATGGGTGCAAGTCAAACCATGAAGTTCAAAAGGAAACAGCTCCAAAAGACATGGTGTGAAGTTAGAGAATGTGATGGAGTTAACAGACTAACCAAACATCAGAAATCGTGTAATCTTAAGTAATAATGTGGTTAGAGAACAAGTTTGAGAGTAGCTTAGGGACCTTAAAACCTCACACCATTTGTACTACTAATCTTCTTCAGATGCTTAGTGAAATTTTCTCATCTGTTTCTTTCAAGTGTTTGTTTTTCTATCTATCTCTCATGTTTATTCAAAGCTATATGTAATGATGATGATTGAGAGGGATGTGTGTGAACATGTTTAAGCTTGGCATATAGTGAAAAAAATGATTCAGATGCAGAAGAAAGAGACCCAATTGAGAGGTTCACGTGTGAATTTTGGTAGGTGTAAAAATCTGAATCATATCCTTTTTCTTTCAACTATACAAGATTGGTCCCTTTTCTTCTCTTACCATAATTATGACGCACGTGAATGTGTGTGTAAATACTTTGACGTTTACATTGAAATACTGTAATGTAAGTTCAGAGTTAAAAGTACAAACACAAAGGTGAATTTTGTACTAATTAGTAAAGAGATAAGAGTGTTTTGAATCTTGAATATCAAATTATTATTAACAAGAAACTGACAAAAAGATGAGACAGTGTTCATTGAGAAGATCTCTGTTGTTTTATCTTTTTTTTTACATTTCTTGGAAATTGGCAAAACCAGTGTGATGAAACTGTGAAATCTTATCTCGAACCCAATCATTGTTCTATGTTTTTCTTTAATCTCTAAAAGTGAAAAAGTGAATGCATGAAACGTTCAGATACATTCATTATATTATACATTTATACATATGGACATGGTGTACGTATGTACACGGGTGCTTGTTTGATCACGGGCTCACTGACTATAAAAATCATGTTTTTTGGGACATATAGATTCGCTTACATCAACTGTGTGACCAATGGGGTATCTGAATTCAGCTTGTTCGATGTTTTGTTTGACTCTTTTAAACTATTTGGTAGTAAAAAGCCAAAAAGGAAGAGCACTGATTACGAAAGCCTTTTTGTCTTTTTGTTTCTTCTTCTCTAGCTCTCTTTCGTTCTCCTTTTGGGTTAGTCCTTCAAAATAAATGTCTTTAACTTGTCATGTATAGTTTCTTTCTCTCGTTGAACACCAACCATAGGCCTTGCAATGTGAGTCAAAACATGCATTGAAAAAAGAAGTGAATTTCAACATTAAATGCTCTCGTTTAACATGCCTATGGTTCCATTAAGCAAAGTACACACTCTATATATGTCGAAAGAACTATACAGTCGGTGTTTTAGCCCTATAGTTAGATACATTCGAACTGATTACAGAAATATCAAATATCCAGTTCTAAGATCGGATTAAGGCAAATACATTTAAACTACTTCTAGCGAATGAGGTTCACATAGAAAAACTTTTTAAAATGAATCACTAAACAAGATTCATTTTCTTTCTAAATAGTGTAAAGACGAGTGATGCATGCAACTGCTCTCCTTTCCGTTGGTCCCTTGTCAAAATATACGACCGTGAATAATTCTTCCCATCATATTTATCTGTCGGAGAGTTCCAACCTCAAAACATTCTCCTTCTCTTATCAATTCTTTCTAAAATCATAAACCAACAAACTGGGCCTATGATCAATTATTCATATTCAATTTAGCCTATAACTAAAACCACACTGCTTTCGTTACACTGGCCTTCCGACAAGTCTCTTTGACTGTTTTTATCTTAAGCGCCATCAAGTTTTAAAGAAGACAACCCCATATCTTTCCTCCCATGAATCATCGTGTCCATATTGCTATAGTTCATGAAAAAACTAAATACTATCGACAACTGAAGAAAAGATCCGGATCTTGTGGACCGAGTGAATGGTTGGGCCCAATTAGAATGGTCTACCCTAACATCTAGCCGTCTACACGATTGATCATACGTCTAAGAGGGCGAAACCACCAAACGTTTGGATTTTATCTAAATTGATGTACATAAAGCTAACATGATTTTAGTATAAACATTATAAGCATCATGGAAATCAATAAGCTAACATGATTTTAGTAGAAACATTATCAGCTAACATGAATTACTAAAAACATTTATTTTATTTTAAGGAAAAACATACAATACTAAGATTTTTTATAACATTTTTTCTTTGTAACATTATAAATTGTTTTAGTTTCTACATTAATTAAATATATAAAATAAATTCATTTAAATAATATAAGAAAACGGAATCTTTGATTAACTGCTGATTATTGGCCACTGATTAATTTCCGACCCCATCAATAGATGAGATCAGACATACACAACTTAAGTAGACCAAAAAAGCGGTTGGTGTAAGATCCCAAACTCACAGATTCCCAAATAATAGTAATACTCTTCCTCTTCTCAACTCTCACCAGTCACCAGCAGATCATCGGAGATGGGCGGAGACGGAAAAGTTTTCACCTTGTCCGAGGTTTCTCAGCACAGTAGCGCCAAGGATTGTTGGATCGTCATCGACGGCAAGGTCCTACATCTCCGATCCCAGTTTCTCATTCGATTTTCCGTTTTCCCTTAGATTTTGCATCTTATCTTCGTGAGATCCGAAATTCTTGAGTTGTGTTGACTTGGATTTATAAATCTAGAGTTATGTAGTAACAAGTTTGGGGATAGATCTGATCTGATTTGCTAGATTAATGTTACTTTTCTAAGTCTAAATCACAGAGAAATTGCTAAAAACTTACGTCTTTATAATTGAATGTGATAGTTGGTGCTGCTTAAGATGTCTCTGTGTGATCTTGTATCTGTAGTTAAAGCTAGTAAGGTTCATGTAGTTCATGTATGTTCTGATGTATGAACTTTTGATAACCCACTTAATCTAGGTCTCTGATTGTGTGGAATTAGGGACTTATATGACAAAGTTTACATTTTTTGTGTGTTTCATTTTGATGGTTATATATAGGTTTATGATGTGACAAAGTTCTTGGATGATCATCCTGGTGGTGATGAGGTTATCTTGACTTCTACAGGTAACATATAGAGATCACTTTCTCTGTTTGTTAGTTCATGTTTATGTTAACAAGAATGTGTTGTTGGTATTCAGGGAAAGATGCGACCGATGATTTCGAGGATGTGGGACATAGTTCGACTGCGAAAGCCATGCTAGATGAGTACTATGTGGGTGATATTGACACAGCTACTGTGCCGGTTAAAGCTAAGTTTGTGCCTCCTACGTCGACGAAAGCCGTGGCTACTCAGGATAAGAGCTCGGATTTTGTTATTAAGCTCCTTCAGTTCCTTGTTCCACTTCTAATCTTAGGCTTGGCTTTCGGCATTCGGTACTACACTAAGACCAAGGCTCCTTCTTCTTGAAAGATTGAATTGTGGCCTAAGTGAATTGCTTGTGTACGACGTGGTTAAACTCTGTCTCTACCTCTGTTTGTCTTGTAAGACATCATTATATTCTCTATTCCAATCAACTGATAGACCTTTGATTTTTAAGCCATCTACCTTTGTTGTCTTATATCAATCAAATCCATTTACAATATCACTCACACACCAGTCTCAAGTCTCACTTAAAAAGCAGCAACAGGTAAGAGAAAATGATAAACACTGAGCTAATCTGTGCTTGCGCAAGTTCTCTCCATCAGTACCTTTGAATCTGTTCTGAAAGACTGCTTTGATGGAGAGCTTGATCCTCTTGAAGAGCTATGCCCAAAGAAGCTAAGTTTCCCCATTTTCTTTGAGAAACTGCTCATGAATTTGCGCGAATGAGACCTCTGCATATCTCTCTTCATACATATATGTTCTTTCTCTAGGTCGTTGAGTCTCATTCTCAACCTAGCTAACTCGAGCTTCAGTTCTCGGTTTTCTCTCCTCAGAGACGCATAGTTGTCTTTGGGGGACATTGTTGCACTGAGAGCTCCGCTATTGATTCTCCATGACTGCTGTTGTTGCTGCTTTGGCTTTGGCTCTTCGTCTGAGTAAGAAGAGCACAAGGAGCTTCGAAGCTTGAGTTGCTCAAAGTAGAGAACTTGAACTATGGATTGCAGAGGAAGCCGCTCGTTTTGTGCAGCGTGTGCTCCAGCTTCTTGTGAGAGTTTCTGGAAGTCAATAAGTTTTGATAGTTTCTTCTTGTCTGAATCTGATAACCCTTGATGTGCCTAAGAGCATAAAACCTAATAAGTATCAAGTCACAACAAGAGTAAGTAAAATTTTCTTGTAGCAACATACCTTAAGATAGAGATCAATGGCGCGGTATAAACCATCGTGAAGGGTGCGAGCATGAGGCGGTAAGGCTTCTGCGATAAGCAAGAACTTAGAAAGGTCAAGGTTAGCATCGGGAGCTATCTCAGCAAGATAACTGTCTACAAGCTTTGCAACTTTAAACATGGCGGTTTGTGAAGGCGAATGTGGACTATCGCATTCAAACACAGACTCTTCATCCTCACTATCATCTCCTCCTTGCTGTGAGAAATTCACTAAGATTCTGTGAACCGTGTCAATGTCGAACAAAGTGTCTCCTGCATGACGAAAAGACGGGATCAAGAGATCGTCAAGAGTCGCCATATCGAGCTGAGAACCTAACCTCCTCTCAAGATCAAGCCTGCAGGAAACTGAAGTATCAAGAATCACTGCTCTTCTCAGTAACCCGAATAGGAAACTGATCGGAACCACGAGGTTTTCGACTGGCAAAAGCGTAACAATTGTCTCAACAATGGTTTGTTCATGTTCAGATCTCTTTGTTAGCTCTCTCTCAGCGTAACTAACCAAAGAAGCTCCTATACTTTCTGGACGTACACCACGACACTTCATTGCATTCATAACTCTCTGATACAAATCAATCCTCAGAACCGAAAGATCTTCGATCCACCAATCTCCTCCATCACCACTGCTTTTCACTTGTCTGCTCATATGAAGCCTCCCTGAGCTACTATACTCCAACCTCGAAAAGCTTGAAGCGATCTGCTCAGCGCAAGCCTTCGAGGCAATGGCATCGATACATCTACCTATGATATTCAGTTCATCTGCAAGAGGGAGAAGAATCTCGGATTGTTTCAAGACTTGAACACACATCTCAAGATTCTTGCATACGATGCTCTCAAGATACTCCTCTGTTCTTGAAGCCAAGTTATCTTTGGAGTACTCTTCCGTCATCTCGAGGTAATCAGAGACACAAAAGAGCTGTGCAACGTTCGAAGAAGTGATCTCGAAGTTAATCCCATAGCAGAATTTTGCTGCTAGTTCGAATGTCTCTGCTCCTCCTGGGAGATTAAGAAGCTCCACTTTGGAGATATCTGAATCTCTATGTTCTGCAACTATTCTTCGGATTCTTCCACTTCTAGAGACTAAAGGGAACTGAGAAATGGAGAAGCAAAGCATGTTCAGTAATGGTTTACTTGAGAAAGCAGTGATGGTTGTGTTCTAAGTATGCATATACCTTATGCAGAGCAAAGTTTCCACCGTTTACTTCTATGGTTATATCACTTGGAACATCTCGAAAGATCCTAAAAAGTTGCAAGAAAGAACATCATTAGCAAGATTGAGACAGAGCCATGTGCAGACACCAGTTTCTTGATCAGAGAAACTTAAAGTGTTTCAACTGGTAACATTACTCATGAAAGAGAACATACCATTCACTACAGCTTTGTCTGGATGATTTGGCAAGAGAGAGCTTCTGATGATGGTGAAGATGTTGATGATGCTGTAATAAAAGATGTTGATGATGATGCTTGTCCATGAAGCAGAATTATGTTCAAGAACAAGAGAAAGAAGAAGAAGATGGTTATGGCTAGGTTTTTTCTCAGGCAGTTTTCCAAAACCAGAGAGAGAGAGAGAGATGATGATGATGGAAATGGTAATAGTAGTGTTGAATGAGCATTAATCATAGTATTTGGCAAAATCCAAAGTTTTTGTCTTTGTCTTTGTTGTTGGGTCCCTTGACTCACTTCTTGTCTCTCCAAATTTTTCTCCTTTACTTTTTTCCCTCTTTTGAAATTTCAAGATCAAACCTTTTTCAAGCAACATTGTCAAACGTGAATTTAGGCACCTTTTTCTTTGGGATAACAAAAGATTCTCTACAAAGTTGGAGCAGAAAATATGAATTAAGAACCAAAAGTTAACAATGGTAGCTAGTGAAGAGTGAAAGTCGACAAGTTTAAAATGTTTGATAAGAGATGAGTAACAACAAAACAGAGAATAGTGTAAAAAGTGTGAGAAAAAGAAAAAGTATCATGAGGCTTGAATCCAAAGGTAAAATGATTTGCGAGTGGGAAAAGTTAAAGCGGGAACAAAAAGGAGCGTTGATATTGGAAATCTATTACATTTCTAAAATCCTTTTTTTTGTTTACTTTTGTCTCTCTTGTCATCATTTTTTATTATCTTTATTATTTTGTCTTTGGGGTAGAAAGAATAGAGCCCCTTTCCAAACACTAGGTTCTGCTTTATCAATTTACATATTTTTATGGTATATATGTTGGGACTAATTTTTGGTTTCCATCATAGGGTCACAATTGTTATGGGGAACATCGGTTGTGTTGTATTGCTGTTGAGCATATGTTAGGTGATTCGACCACTTGCCCGCGGACCAAGTTAGATTGTTTGTTGTTAGTCAAGGTGAGAGACTCTTTCCCTCGGATTATGCCATGGCATCGTTTTTCAAAAACAAATTAACATTCGAAATGACTTCCGGGAGGAATAAACTGTCCTCCGGCCCAAATATTCCTCCCTATCTCTCAAACAAGAAGAAAACAATATGATTGATAGCATAGCTGATTTTACGGGAGGAGATATGGACATGTGGTGGTTCGGTTCTGAACTTACCAAGAGATATCCAACCTCATATGATGTTAGTGAATTTCAAGGGTGCATAACTAGTTGATTTGAATATGAATATCATGATAAAAAAAATCAAAAATACAATTATTGTCAAATTCAATTAAACGCAGTTCTAAGACAAACTAGTTGATTTGCCTCTTATGTTGAAAAAGAACATTGGAATACAAAACCGAAAAGAAAAAAAAAAAAAACCTATACTTAGTACTCTTCAAGACTAAAGATTTCCATAATGATTCATCCATTATTTAAATCTTTTAAACATAATTTTAAAGTCATCAATCTCTCATTAATGATCGTAAATTATTGATTCATAAATTTAATATTTTGAAAACAAAAAAAAAGTATTACTATCAAAGCCAATCGTCCCTCTATAGTAACGATATATTTATTCTAAATCAGACAATTTCAGAGTTTTTATTTTTTAATTTTTAGAGTTTGTTCTTTGTTGGGTTGGGGTTGTACGTCTTGGTGTGTGATGTCGATTAGTGTTATTGCTTGAATCAAGTAGGGCCCTAATCACACGTTCTTCATACTTCATTCACATTCACATGCCTTAATAAATCGTTGCAAATACATGCATTGACGTATAGAATACTTATAAAGATAGGCAACTGATCCCATTAAAGAAATAAGTATAAATAGCAAAATTATTGGTTTAGTTTTGAAATTCTTGAAAAAGTCAAATAAATCTATTTAAACTGGTTGAGAATATATTGATAGGCTATATACTACTAAGAACAAAGAACTAGAGTATACTCTTAAAAAGTTCTGTAAACCTCGTTTATAAAATCTCAAAACAAATTTATCAAATCTTAATTAAAATATCAAAGAAATTATGGAAACCCAATGTCCACAAAATTAATCTTAATTAAAATAGAATAAGCATTAAAACTAAAATATGGAGCACGTCTATGCTGCACCGCATATTAACACATTCATATATAACTAAGTATTTCATTAACCTTAACGTTAACCTCACCGCTCCCGAGGATTGCAAATTATTTAAATATTTTTCTCTTATGCTAACTAAAGTTCCAACTACTCACTGCCATTTAACAAAACAAATTCGTGTGATTCCACAAGTTAAACTAAGCATGATAAAATATATATCTTCTAAAAATTATGAAAGTATTTTTTTAAAAAAATTATTAATCAAGGACTAGATACATCTATAACATTTTAAGAACACTTTTGTTTTTCTAGGACTAGGTGGATCTTTCATCCTTTCATACTCGTCGATTGTTAAGATTGCCAATGAACACGTTCTTTGTTCCACTATTTTCTTTATTTTTAATTGCACATTAGTAAATAATTTTGAACAATTTATATGATTTACGTAACAAATTATATTAAATATAATATTAATAGCAAAAGCTGAGGATGCGGAGATGATTATGTGAGAATGATGTCTTCTTCACCTCCATTATTACCTTTCGATTTTGATTAGTGCTTTTAGGTACAAACAAAAGCATTGTCTTTTTATTATCTATCTTTAACGGAAAATATTGTCTATTTTGTAGTCTTCCAAGTCAAAACTTTCTTCAGTCCACTCGTTTATATTTTATTTCGGCAACCCGGCACTAGCCACCAATATTCAATGATCATTTTTTATATCATTTGATTTTAAATATAAGAAATTGGAATCAACTATTTAATTGGAGTATATGTTGTTGGGAGATGATTATCCGATTGTCTACATGTGGACATGTTGCGGTAGAATTTGTAACCAAAATTTTGAAAAATATTTGGTTCTGCGGATAAATGCTAAAACCTAGGCACCAATGGCTTAATTCCCTAGCTATGCAAAACGCGGCTCGCTATCCTAAGTAATTATGGCAAACAAACCATTGTCCGCATCACACAAAGCCGACTAAATGCATTTGTACGAAGAGTCATTTACGTCAAACACGCATAGAACGTTCCCTCGATGGATACAATATCTACAACAAGTAAAAGACTACACCAACACGAACCCGTTACATCGCACATGCTGAAAGCACATTGCATCCGGTATTCTAAAGTCATATGACTAGATTTACCTTACACAAAAAAAAAAAATTTAAGATATAGATCATGTATGTTGTTAGAAACACTCTCTCATTAGTTTATAATTAAAGAATTGGAAAATATTTGGAAAAGAGGATAAATATTAAAATTTCAAAAGATTGAGTCGTACACACACGCCTCATGCTAAATAAACGCTTGACCTTAATTACGTCGGTGGCAACGTATCTTCAATCCGTCCCTTACCATCATTCTATGATTGGAGTAGTCGATTAACCACACTCGCCACTTGGAACTCTCCAACCCCTATCCAGGAACCCTTCTTCGTTCGCTGAATCCCTACCAAACTCACTAAATATCAAGTTGGAGATGAACCACTTCCAAAACTAGATCTATATATCTTTTTTTTTTTTTCATAATGTAAGTGTAAATGTATACATACAAGTAACAAACAATCGAAGCCTTGTTCTAAAAGAACTTATTTTTGTAATCATTAACTATTTGTTGGATTATAAACAAAAAAAAAAACTTAAATGCATGGCAAATTGGCATTAGTCCATGTTTTTAAATTTAGTTACGATTTTCATGATTTGTTTTCGTTAAATATTATAAAGTTGAAAGTCACGTTTCAACGTATTCATATAAGTTAAAAACTTAACATAACATATCTCTTAAAATTATCAATGACGGAAATTATGGGAATTCTTGTTTTCCTCCCGGTAATTGATGGCCATTCGAAAGAAAATGATTATCACAATTCATAAGACAATAAGAAACATGAGTGGGTCAATGGTAGGTATGATATTCTTTGGTTTCGATTATGTTTGGGGATGGGATGGTCTGTGTTTTCTCATATGCTTACAATTATCTTCTAATATAATTCTAAGAATTACATTGATTCTGATATATATCTTTCAGGTATTTATGAAAATAAATTTAAAACTTTATATAAATTTTTTACTATATATCCATAACTGAAATTCTACGAGTATAGTGAATTCGGATAACTATTTTACGGATTCAAAACATGCGGAATTTCAAGGTATCTTCTTAACATGCCAAACATGAATAATAAATAGAGAGAAAAACAAAAAGAGACAATTCACATGAAACGAAAGGAGATCCTTTAAGAACGCATAATTTGTCTGCTTGCACGCTCTTTGATTGCTTCGTGCATTTAACGCTTTGATTGTCATTATTATTGTTTTGGTCTCCTTTTCCTTTTTGTGTGTGGACATACCCAAACAAGCATCCAATGCAAACAACACAAAAATAGATGTTGGAGTTTCCTAAAAATCTCATGTGGACCGGTCTTATTAGTCTCCCAATATCAAAGTTTAAGCCCAACCCATATTCAGTTTCTCCGACCCATATTTTATATCATGGTCTAGTCTAGTCCACACCTAAAGTCGATAAGTTCGAATTAAAATGAAAGTGTTAAAACTATTAAAATGAAATGAAAACTATTCAAATCAAAAAGCTAATTTTGCAAACGTTTAATGTATTAGAAAACAAATCATTGCTTAATTGTGTGTATGTAATTTATTATTTATTATATTATTTTTATAATTACTAAATTTCTGTAGGGTATATAATAAATTGAAAAATATTATTTTGCAAACGTTTATTATCTTAAGACCTTTTTGAAATCACATTATCCAAAATTCAAAACTGATTATTTTCCGTAAATAAATTAGGAATATATAGGATATTAGGATTTTCCCACTCCACAAAATTCTGAACCAGAATTATTAAAAAAAAAAAAAAAAACACATTGTCATATCTCTGGTCCCATATGTGATATGTCACCGTCCTTCTCCATCGCCACCACCGTCTCACCGGCTTCTCTAGCCGGGACTCTGGCCTCGAACTCAAAGGTAGCTTATCGCTGAGACTTTTCCATTGATTAGTGAAGAACGTGTGAGATTACGTCTTTGATTAGTGTTGTATCTGTTTTTTTTTTGCTGTAATAATTCTGAAATTAGAAAGACTCAAATCACACACATATCAGCTTTAACGTTTCTAGATTTTGAAAATTGATCAATTAACTGTTATGTGTTCTTTAAATTCAGTTTACATTTGTTTTTTTTGTAGAATGTTTTGTGTAGTTTACATTCAAAGAACAATGATATTACCAAGACAAATAGGAATCTGAAGTTTAGAGCTTGTTCTGTTTCTGGAGGGTATAACAACAATACATCTGTGGACAATGTACCTTTTCCTCGTGATTACGTCGAGCTCATTAATCAGGTAAGCTATCTAGTTTCTGTCTTAAACAAGCTAGCAATAATGACTTATTATGTATCACTATATTTTTACATGGACTGATGTTCAATTTCACTGTATAGAAACTTTAGTGTTGTGGTTAAATGAAGTAGCTAAAGATTGTAGATTTCAGGTTTCCTATGCAAACTTACTTGTAATGCTAAAGTATTAAGGGATGATCTTTCTGTGGTTGAAAACTTACAGGCCAAAGAAGCAGTGGAAATGGCTTTGAAGGATGAGAAACAGTTAATGGTGAGTTTTGTTGCAATGGTCTGTTTTAAAATGGATGTACGAAAACACGTTATTTTTCGTGATCCAAAGGAACCCTTTTACAGGAAATTGAGTTCCCAACATCTGGTCTAGCATCTGTGCCAGGTTATAATCTTTTTTCTTCTTATACAATTTTTCATTGAAGGCTTTTCTCTTCTTGCTTTTTCATCTTAGCAACATTGTTTTTTAGTTCTTTTTTACTTGTGTTAGGTGATGGTGAAGGAGCTACAGAAATGACAGAAAGTATAAATATGATACGCGAGTTTTGTGACCGACTATTAGCTCCTGAAAAGGCTCGAAGTACAAGAATTGTAATGTGTTCTACTTATTGTTGTTATCCAAGTCATGATTAGATTCAGAATCTTTCTTAAACAAGATTGTGTTACATGTTTTTTTCAGTTCTTCCCGGAAGCAAATGAAGTCAAATTTGCTCAAAAGACAGTCTTTGGAGGAACTTACTTCAAGTTGGACTATCTAACAAAACCATCTCTTTTTGAGGATTTTGGTTTCTTTGAGAGAGTAAAAATGGCAGATCGAGTGAAGCCAGAAGACGAACTGTTTCTTGTCGCATACCCGTATTTTAATGTCAACGGTAGTTCCCTGAAAACCTCTTATCATCTATACTGTTAAACAAAATCCACGTTCTGACTCATTCCTTTGTTGTTCTTCTTTTTCCACTCAGAGATGCTTGTAGTGGAAGAGCTCTACAAGGAAGCTGTTGTGAACACTGACCGAAAACTAATCATCTTCAATGGAGAACTTGACCGCATACGATCGGGTTGTATCCTTTTTCTTCTCATAAATGAAACAAAGTAGATTCTTTTTTCCATTTGCATCACAACTTGAGAGCCAAATGAGAAAGCTGAATCAAGAGAGAGAGACTCTTGTTTTCCTTAAAAGAAGACAAAACAATAGACTATCCAAAGTTCTTTTATCCGAAACTGGCTGCACTTACCAAGACACTTCTTCCAAAGATGGAGACAGTGTACTACATCCACAATTTCAAAGGACAGAAAGGAGGTGTACTTTTCAGGTTTCTGCTATAAACCTGCAAATTAATCTTCCCTTGTTTCTTTATCTTTAGCTGAACGGTGTTGTGTTTCGAATGGATTAGATGTTATCCAGGTCCATGGCAAGTACTGAGGAGAACAAGGAACAAATACATTTGTGTTCATCAGCAAGAATCCATGCCTTCTCTTAAGGAAGTTGCCCTCGACATTCTTGCGTCCGCTTGAGATTTTTGTATTGAAACTTTTTCATGCATCCACTTGTAAGTACATGTCAAAATTAATTGTTTTGTGCTGATATGAGTTATAGTGATCCATACTTTATATACAATTCATGCTTGTCAAGCTAAAATTTGAGCAACTTCTTAAAAACTTTAATTCGGTATCTTAAAGTAATTCCTATCAGAAAAATTAAAGAAAAAAAGTATTCCAATGTTTTATCACAAATACAGCGGCGTCAATTTATTTTTCAACTTCCAGTCCCGATTTAGCATCCTTAGCTATGTATCAGAGATTCAGGGTAACCAGATTGTTATGTGGTCCGATACGGCGATACATACCAGAAAAGAGGCCAGCAATATATGACGGAAACTAATGTTGTTCATCTACTTGCCATGGCTATTCGACTGGTACTCAAATTGTACCTTTATTCTGCTTTTCTTCAAAACACTGCAATATAGTTTCCCAGTAGGATTCTTTTTTACGATATAACATTGAGCCGGTCACTTTAAGGGCTAAGGGGAGAAATCCAACAAGCTTGATTGCCCGAACTGATAGCTGTCTGAACCGAACCGGAGGTGATTTCTGCTTGAAAGCGAATTGATAGAAAAGTTGAAGAGCTTGGTCAAATCTCAGGCCCTTAACTTCAAAAATATATTTCACTCCACTGGCCAGAAGAAAACTCTCATCTCGTGCAGTCACAATAACTCTACTTCCAGGGACCAACCAACTGGTGATCTTGAAGACTTCCTCTAACGTCTTGACGTTATCCACATCATCAACTATAAGCAGAACTTTTCGGTGTTGAATCAATGATTTCATTATTTCTGGACAGTCTTTAGAGTTCCTTACTGCAAGCGCTTCTCTTTGGATAGCTTTGGATAGAAACCGTTCTTCTAGACAGGATGAACTGCTCTCTTGAGCATTTTCTAGAAAAGCATGGGTGTGGAATTGCTGCGAGATTCTCTCGTAAGCATATCTTGATAGAGTTGTTTTACCAATGCCTCCTGTACCCCAAATTCCAACTACACGAACTTCTTTGTCGGATTCTAGCTCTAACAATGCCGACAAAGCTTGCATACGATGATTCATCCCCACAAGGTCTTCAAAACTTCTTGTTGTGCTTGAAATCGGTTGACTTGAAAAAGTTTCCATGATAGAGCTGTATTCGTATAGCCCATCCAGGCTATTTTTTTCGGGATTTATAACACCGTTAACAGTTGATCTTTCGTATCCAAACAAGATCACTTCCCATTCATCCTTCTTTCTACCAGAAAATCTGGAGCCTAATCTTTTTAAGGATAAAGGAAAACCACCTGCGAGTTTCACTGCACGACATGAAAGGTCTTCAAAACCAAGAAAAGGATGAGTCTGCTCGAAAGCATGGAGACAGAAGAGCTGAAGAGCTTCAGAGAACTCCAGCCCTAAAACTTCATATTGAAACGGTAAAGGGGAAGTCGAACTGAACTGCAAGTTTCGGGTGGTTGTAATGATCCTGCTCCCTGGACCAAAAGAACTAATCACCCTTGCAAGTTTTCTTATTGGGTCAAATGATTCATTCACATTATCCAGTACGAGGAGAAACCTTGATGCAGTGTCCTTCGATGTTTTTGACAAAGTTCTTGCTTTCTCAAGTCGAAGACACACATATTCTGCCAAACGAACCTCCTCAAAACGCGAAATTCTTTGTGGAGCTTTTAACATGACATGGGTATCAAAGTTGTGCAAAATCTCTTCATACAGATATTTTGCAAACTCAGTCTTGCCGATGTCTCGGCTACCCCAAATTTTGATATGACGAACTTCATCTTTCAATCCTAAATCTAACAATCTATACATGGCTTTCATGTGGCGATCCATCCCCACAAGACCACACAAATCACTTGACTTGGAAGCGACAAATATATTCCATATGTCAACGGTAATTTGATGGATCAGCTCTGCATCACCATCCCTATCACAGAGAATACTAAAATCAGGAAACCATTTAAAGTAACACATAAAAAAATTGTTAGATAGAACCTGATTATAGGATTACCAAATCTCTGAGTACTGGCCGCCCGGAATGCTGACCAGTTGGGACAGTGCTTGCCTCCATGTTTGAACCTTTTCAGGGTTTTCTCTCTCATGCAATGAGAATGCTTCGTACAGTTTCCCAATTTGTTTTCTTACATCCATAGGATCAACTTCATAGAAGATTGGTATCAAAACGAGTGAACCTGACTGGTGAAACTTCAAAATCTTAAGGAGACTATCCAGGCACAAAGGTGAAGAGGCATAGTTCACCGATATCAAGACAACGGCCACTTTTGACTCTCCAATTGTCTGATAGACCGCAGAAGAATCTAATTCACCTCTCAGAGACTCATTTTCATCTTCAAAAGTCTTAATGCCTTTTCTGTCCAATGAACGGCGGAGATGGCTGACAAAGGTTCTACGGGTGTCCAGGCCTTGGAAGCTCAGAAAAACGTAGAATTTCTGACTGGAAGAGGAAGAAGAGGAAGACATAAGTTTCCAACAAAGCCAGATTCAGGGTTGCTACTCCTTTGGCAATATGAGAAACTAGCTAGTCAACATTGAAATTGTCAAAGATAAGCAAGTTTATTGGTTTCCAAAAATTATAATACAGTAAATACAAAATATAAATACACACACCTTCATGCCTCATGGAAGCACGCAAACGATATGCTCCAGCCTGTACGGGTAGTTGACTTTGTCCGGAATTTCATAGTCTAATTGAAGTTGTTTGACAATTGATTGTGGATCCAAACCAAAAATGGCTTCTTCGTCTTTGTCTTCACCTCCTCCCTGTAACTATGATGTCTTCCTAAGCTTCCGTGGGGAAGATACACGTAGAACCATTGTCAGCCATTTGTACGCAGCACTTGGTGCAAAGGGAATCATTACTTTCAAAGACGATCAAGATCTTGAGGTAGGTGATCATATTTCTAGCCACCTCCGCAGAGCCATAGAAGGTTCAAAGTTCGCTGTTGTGGTTCTCTCTGAAAGATACACAACGTCAAGGTGGTGCTTGATGGAACTGCAATTAATAATGGAATTGTACAACCTTGGTAAACTCAAAGTCCTTCCCTTGTTCTATGAAGTTGATCCCTCTGACGTGAGACACCAGCGAGGAAGTTTTGGTTTAGAAAGGTACCAGGGTCCAGAATTCGCGGATATTGTGCAAAGGTGGAGAGTAGCTCTGTGCATGGTAGCCAATCTCTCAGGCATGGTTTCCAGATATTGGTAAGTGTTTCTTATATTTTCTCCTGGAGAAGAAAAGGTAGTCTATATATTCATTTATTACTACCATGTCATTGCAGTGCGGACGAGGCTATGATGCTTGAAGAAATTGTTGAAGTCATCTCAAGCCGGTTAGCTTCTATGCAAGCAACTTCTTTTGAAGATTTAGTTGGTATGGAAGCTCACATGGAAAACATAAGACCTCTCTTGAAGAAAGACTTTGATGCCGAGGTTTGTATGGTTGGAATATGGGGAATGGGGGGCATCGGAAAAACTACCATTGCTAAGTATCTATATGAACAGCTTGCAAGCCAATTTCCAGCTCATTCTTTCATTGAAGATGTCGGCCAAATCTGTAAGAAAGTTGATCTAAAATGTATACAACAACAACTTCTCTGCGATATTCTAAGTACAAAACGAGTGGCCTTGATGAGCATCCAAAACGGTGCAAACCTTATTCGGTCAAGGCTTGGAACCCTCAAGGTTCTCTTTGTGCTTGATGGTGTTGATAAAGTGGAGCAGTTACATGCCTTGGCAAAGGAGGCTAGCTGGTTTGGTCCAGGGAGCCGAATCATTATAACCACACGTGACAGAAGATTGCTAGATTCCTGCAGAGTGACCAACAAGTACGAGGTTAAATGCTTGCAAAATGAGGACTCGTTAAAGATTGTTAAAAATATTGCTTTTGCAGGCGGAGTTCCTACACTTGATGGATATGAACGTTTTGCGATTCGAGCATCTCAGCTCGCTCAAGGTCTTCCTTTAGCCCTGGTAGCTTTCGGTTCATTTCTCCGTGGAGCGACCTCTATAGACGAGTGGGAAGATGCAATAGACACGCTTGAAACAGCTCCTCACCAGAATATCATGGATATTTTAAGAAGTAGCTATACCAATCTGGACCTACGAGACAAGACCATTTTCATTAGGGTCGCATGTCTTTTCAATGGAGAACCAGTCTCCCGTGTTTCTACCCTTCTCTCTGAAACTAAAAGAAGGATAAAAGGTTTAGCTGAAAAGTCTCTCATCCATATATCAAAAGATGGATATATTGACATACATTCCTTGATAAAACAAATGGCTAGAGAAATTGTTGTTGAAGAATCATTGTACATACCTCGACAACAAAGAATTTTGTGGGATCCTCATAACAGTTATGGCGTACTGGAAAGCAAAACAGTAAGTATTCTAGGAACGACATGTTTTTTATTCTTCCATAGGACTTGTCTTATATGGTTTCTTCTTGTGCTTTTATTTGTGTATGCTAAGTAAATCTGACATTCAATCATCAGGGGACAGAGAGAATCCAAGGCATGACACTACATATGTGTGAATTGCCCCGAGCAGCATCCATAGATGGGAGTGCTTTTGAGCAGATGGAAAATCTCATATTTCTCAAATTCTTCAAACACTTAAATGATAGAGAGTCCAAGCTGAATATCAATTCAAAGAATCGTATGGTACTTCCACGCAGCCTTAGGCTATTGCATTGGGACGCATATCCATTAACAACCTTGCTTCCCACATTTCCTCTGAGTCGTCTTGTTGAACTTCATCTGCGTTACAGCAATCTGGAGAACCTGTGGGATGGAAAAATGGTAAGCTATAAACGAAACTTGTAGTTTGCTTTTCAGTTTTCAACTCTCAGCGTTTACAAATTTAGAATGTCACCAACGCCATCCAAACTGTCCTTTCTGTTGTATGATATTCAGTCGCTCTTGGAGTTAAGGATGCTAGATGTCACTGGATCTAAGAATCTGACCAAACTTCCAGATCTTTCAAGGGCAACAAAGCTTGAGGAGCTGATTGCTAAAGGTTGCACGAGGTTGGAGCAAATCCCGGAAACAATTGGTAGCTTACCTTCACTGAAGAAACTTGATGTATCCCACTGTGATCGCCTCATCAATCTTCAGATGATTATAGGAGAATTGCCTGCCCTTCAAAAACGTAGCCCAGGGCTTTTTCGGCAAGCTTCATTGAGTTTCCCAGATGCTGTAGTTACACTGAACTCTCTTACGAGTCTAGCCATCCATGGCAAATTAAATTTTTGGTTGTCACATCTCCGAGGAAAGGCAGACCACCTCTGCTTTAGTTCCGAGCAATGGACCCCTAACAAATTTCTGAAGCAAGTACAAAAGACGCCTAAGCTCATGTCTGAGTTTTACGGATTTAAATCACTCGACATCATGCAGTTCATCTACCGTAAAGACAGTGCCTCTTTCCAGTGTTATAGCTTTTCAGATTTCCTCTGGTTAACCGAGTTAAATCTCATAAACCTAAACATAGAAAGCATCCCAGATGACATTGGCCTTTTGCAGGTCCTACAAAAACTGGACCTCAGCGGAAATGATTTCACATGCCTACCCACAGATATGGAAAATCTTTCTAGTATGAAATCTCTCAGGCTTTGCAACTGCCTCAAACTTCAAACACTACCAAAACTACCTCAACTGGAGACACTCAAACTTTCTAACTGTATACTTCTCCAAAGTCCACTAGGACATTCAGCTGCCAGAAAAGATGAGCGTGGATACCGCTTAGCTGAGCTTTGGCTTGACAACTGCAATGATGTTTTTGAATTGTCATATACGTTTAGTCATTGCACCAATTTAACATACTTAGACCTCAGCGGAAATGATATGGTGACGATGCCTGTAACTATCAGATTCCTTAGGCTGTTGAATACTCTCTGCCTCAATGACTGCAAGAAACTCAAGTCAATGGTACAGCTTCCACCAAACCTTACATCTCTCTATGCACGTGGCTGCACTTCCCTGGAAATTATTCACCTTCCCTTGGATCATTCCATAAAACACGTTGATCTTAGCTACTGCCCCAAATTGAATGAAGTTGCGAATCTGATGGATCGATTTCTGAGATGTGGACGAAAGGAAGAGGTGAACTTTCTTCCCTTGTGTTTCTCCCTTGCTCAATTCATACATCGATTCCAGTTCCATATCTTTTCTTTTATATTTGATCTTAATAGGTGCCTCAGCGTTTTGCTTGCTTATCTGGAAGTAGAGTGCCCATCTACTTCGACTATCAAGCAAGGGAATATTCCAGAGAAATCAGCATACCCCCAATATGGCATGCCTCTGAGTTTGTGGGTTTTGATGCCTGTATCATAATTGCTTGTCAGAGTCCTTATCACATAAAGCTCTCGTCATCTTCTTATAGCTGTAAACAGGAAGATAACCAGTCCTACCGAATTGACCTCAAGCCCGATTTCGTTCTCCCACCGGAGAGTACTCGTAGCAGCAATGACAAAGAGGCATTCTCAGCACATCACATGTTCATCTTCCACGTTCCAAGTAACGTAGACTTCAACGAGTTTAGCCTTGAGCCAAAACTTGTAATTTCAGAGGAGTTTCAGTCTACACCGGGCAGAATAATATCATACGGAGTTCGAGTAGTACTCAAAACTGAAGAGGATGATCGAAACTACGACATAAACTGCGGAAACCTATCCAAAAAAAGGAAAACAGATATGTTGACAATTTGAAGGATAAGAACGACGACCAAATCATAGATTTCTTTCAAAATAAAAACAAATGACCGATGCTTCATCTCCCCATGTATATTTTCCTCATCGATCGCCCATGATCAGGCTGTTTCTCTTCCAATTTTTATGAGAATAACTGTGGATTTTTGGTTTACCATCTGCAGGCATGCGATCGCTTTCTCTTAACTTGAAATCTCTGCAAATGCGTCTGGAATCGATGTTGGTCGGTGAGCGGGGAATTTCGTCGTCTATAAATCCAGGGAAAATCATAGCAAATCTGTTTTGTGCATCCATCCTCTCAAGCTCACCGAAAAAGTTTCCAAAATTATTTTTCTTTTTTAAACTCAACATCACTGGGATTCACTGCTCTCCCGTCATCACCGATTCGGCGATTCCGTTCTGTTGGTCTTGTGTATATTGAATTTAGTTTCTCTGAACCCATGCGATTACGGATAAGGCCTAATTGATTCGGCCCATCATAAAAAAAACAACTTATTAAAGTGACGTAAATACCCCCAAAACCCTAATTCAAAAGAACACGAGAAATATCATCAGCCGCTCAAGCTCTCACCACAGTTTGAGAAGCGAAAATGGTGTCAGGATCAGGGATATGCTCGAAGCGCGTTGTCGTCGACGCGCGCCACCACATGCTTGGCCGTCTTGCGTCGATCACCGCTAAAGAGCTTCTCAATGGCCAGAAAGTTGTCATTGTCCGGTGCGAAGAGATTTGCCTCTCCGGCGGACTCGTTCGTCAGAAAATGAAGTACATGAGGTTTCTTCGCAAACGTATGAACACTAAACCTTCTCATGGACCTATTCACTTCCGTGCTCCTTCCAAAATCTTCTGGCGTACTGTTCGCGGGTTCGTATATCAATCTCTCTTATCTCTCCAATTAGATGAGGTTTCGAGAAATTGATGGTTCTTGCTCTGTATGGATTAAGTTTGTGTTTGATACTTATGAGTGAATCATTTGTGGTTGATTTCAATTCAATGCTTTTGAAATGATGATTTAGATAGCAGAGTGATTCATAGTTGTTATGTGTTTTGATTTGTGAAGTATGATTCCACACAAGACGAAGCGTGGAGCTGCTGCATTAGCACGTCTGAAGGTATATGAAGGTGTTCCTACTCCATATGACAAGATCAAGAGGATGGTCATCCCTGATGCTCTCAAGTTTGTTCCTTTTACCATTTTTGTTCTTCTCTTTTGGATCCGTAACTGTTCTACTTCGGGCATTGATGATTATCATTGTGGCTCTTCTTCAGGGTGTTGAGGCTTCAAGCTGGTCACAAATACTGTCTATTGGGCCGTCTTTCTTCTGAAGTTGGGTGGAACCATTACGACACCATCAAGGTATGTGTTGTGTTCTACTTGCCTACGTTGCTCTGTAACTACTTTGATTGCTTGTATTGCTAGTTGATGAATGGCCTTGTGATGGTAGAAAGGATAATATTTAGCTACTTGAATATCTAGTTTTCTAGTTTTTGTTCAGAAAGAAGTGATAGATATTTAGCCTTTTCGTCTTCATTGCTCCTGAACCACTTTGAACGCTTGTACTAGTGGATGTGAGCTTTTGTAATGATAGAAAGAAAGAGAATGTGTCTAGCTTTGTTCATAAAGTTATGATTGATAGAAGAAGGAAATATTTTTGGCCTTCTTGTCTCCATTGATCCTGATCCACTTTGATCGCTTGTACTAGTTGATGTGATGACAAAAAGAAATATAGTTTGTGCACAAAGAAATATTACATAGAAAGAAAGATCTTTAGCTATGAGGTTGTGTGGGTACTTTATGGTGTTTGATGTGCAATAAGCAGGAGCTGGAGACAAAGAGGAAGGAGAGAGCCCACGTGGTTTACGAGCGAAAGAAGCAACTTAACAAACTTAGAGTTAAGGCCGAGAAGGTCGCTGAAGAGAAGCTCGGAGCACAGCTCGATATTCTTGCGCCAGTTAAGTACTGAGCTTGTCAGTAGTAGTTTTTTTTTTTTTTGGTAAGGAGCTTGTCAGTAGTAGTTTGTCTTGGCATGTTTTGAGCCAACCCAATACTTTTTTACTTTTTATCTTTTACTTAGGTCTTGTATCGAAATTTGTACTCCTAACATTTTATGCTTGAGTTTTATTTATTAGATTGTGTGGCTAACTCCTTTGGTTTAAAAAGTTTAAACAACGAAAATAAATCGCTTTTACGAAATTGAAATGTGGTAGAAATTAGATAAATTGAAATTTGGGGGGACAAAAAATTTAAATAGATTTGTCGGCAAGGAAAAAGAACGATTCACGAAAAAAAAAGGAAAAATAACGATTCACAACTACACTTGGAATTGGAATCGTGTATTCTTTATAAATATAGACCACTAGCTAACAACGAAAAAATTCATTAATCGAATTTCTTCAAAAGCAAGATACTCTGACTTCGAAAGATTAAACCTAAGTGTTCTCTCGGAAAATCCATCATCATGTTTCTGTCTTCGAGAACTATTTTTGTGGGTTTGTGTTTTCTGTTCGTTTTGGCTCCATGCTTTACTAGAGCAACAACCAATGAAGTTCAAGTTAGCTGCGACTCTCACAACTTCAACAATGGCAAACACTTCCGTTCATGTGTTGACCTTCCTGTGTTAGATTCGTTTCTACACTACAGTTACGTTCGAGAAACCGGAGTGCTTGAAGTTGCATATCGTCATACCAACATCGAGTCTTCTAGTTGGATTGCTTGGGGCATAAACCCGACGAGCAAAGGCATGATAGGTGCTCAAACACTTTTGGCTTACCGTAACTCCACGTCCGGTTTTATGCGTGCATATACTTCCTCAATAAATGGCTACACACCTATGCTTCAAGAAGGCCCTCTGAGCTTTCGTGTAACGCAACTATCCGCTGAATATCTCAATAGAGAGATGACTATATTTGCCACTATGGTGTGGCCGTCTAACACAACCGTTGTCAATCATTTATGGCAAGACGGTCCGTTGAAGGAAGGTGATAGGCTTGGGATGCACGCCATGAGTGGAAATCATCTCAAATCCATGGCTAATTTGGATTTGTTGTCCGGACAAGTCATGACCACTAAAGCAGCTAATGATAACATGTTACTAGTCAAAAGCATTCATGGACTAGTGAATGCAGTGTGTTGGGGGATTTTCATACCCATTGGTGTCATGGCTGCAAGGTACATGAGGACCTACAAAGGACTGGACCCCACTTGGTTCTACATACTAATCCTCTAAGGATCTAGAAGTTGATCAGACGGTTTGCATTGATGTCTATGATGTCTAATTTCTTAAGGTTGACTTAGTAGTTATATTGCTAGTTTGCTATTAGCTAAGCCTAGTTCGTGTGGCTGTCAAAAAAAAAAAAAAAAGAAGCCTAGTTCGTGTGTAACGTCCAAAAAAAAAAATCAATTAGAGATTAACGATTTTGAATTAAGTACTAAATACAGATTTATGTTTTTGAGGCATTAATTAGTTTTTCTTTCTCCTTTTCAAGTTATGGGAGACTTTGGGTATGTAAACGATTTGTCCAAAAAAGATTTTCCCTTTATAAGGAAGCTTAAGGAGGATGCATTGAGGATTAGTGTTGAAGCCAAGCAAAACATAAATATCATTGCATTTGAAGAATTCTCACTCAAGCATCATTCTCATTATCATTCTTAAAAATTGAGCAACCAAATTTTGCTCTCTTTTTACATTTTAACTCACAAATACCATATTTGACACTAAAAAGATCTCACTTCTATTGTTAAATAAACATTCATTTTAGTTAAATTGTAATTTATAATATTAACTTGACACTGACTGTTAGTGCATTCTGATGACCACTAAGTAAAGTACCTACGAGTCATCATCATTGACATCTTCACACAGACACTCATATTATATAAAGAATGAATTCACTCACAAATTAGGAAACAATATAGAACAATTAGTTATATATGTTCTTCAGATTTCAATCAGGAAATTAGAACATGCTCTTTTGGGTTTTGCTCAGTAGTTTCTGTGTGTTTTGTTTCTCCAGTCCAGATGGTATGCAGATTCTAGACTTTGTCTCACATTATTTGTACTCATTTTGCCTTCAACTGTTTGATTGAATCTTTGTGATGGAACAGGTTTCTTGAGCTTATCATGTGGCGGCTCAAGTTACACCGCTGCTTATAACATCTCATGGGTTTCAGACAACGATTATATCGAAACAGGTAACACTACCACGGTTACTTACGCCGAGGGGAATTCTACTTCCAGTGTTCCCATCAGATTATTCCCGGATCCTCAAGGTCGCCAATGTTACAAGTTACCTGTGAGGAAAGACTTGTCTTCAGTTCTGATTCGTGCTACATTCGTTTATAGAAACTATGATAGCCAGAATAGTCCTCCAGCATTTCATGTCTCTCTTGGAAGGAGAATCACTAGTACTGTTGATCTTAGAACCAATGATCCTTGGATTGAAGAGTTAGTTTGGCCAGTCAACAATGATTCTCTTTTGCTTTGCTTGCTTGCGGTTAAAGGAAGAGGTATTCCGGTTATCTCTTCTCTAGAAGTACGGCCACTTCCTTTAGGTTCTTACAAATACAGCCTGGAGGGTTCACCAGATATAATTCTCAGGAGAAGTTACCGAATCAATAGCGGATACACAAATGGGACTATCCGGTAAGAATTCTCAGGCTCTAAACTTTGATCGCTGTCTCTTTCTTTGGTGTGTTTTGTTGAATTTTCTTGGTGAATTATGTTGAATGGTAGGTATCCTTCAGATCCATTTGATCGAATATGGGATCCGGATCAAAGTTATTCACCGTTTCACGCCTCTTGGAGCTTCAATGGACTCACAAAATTGAATTCCTTCAATATTACTGAGAATCCACCAGCTTCTGTTCTTAAGACAGCAAGAATTCTTGCTCGCAAAGAAAGTCTTTCATATACTCTTTCTCTACATACACCAGGGGACTACTACATTATCCTCTACTTTGCTGGGATACTCTCACTCTCCCCTTCTTTTAGTGTGACGATCAATGATGAAGTCAAACAATCTGATTACACCGTAACTAGCTCAGAAGCTGGTACCTTGTACTTTACGCAAAAAGGAATCAGTAAGTTAAACATCACCCTCAGAAAAATCAAGTTCAATCCTCAAGTGAGTGCTCTTGAGGTATATGAAATCCTCCAAATCCCTCCTGAAGCTTCTTCTACCACAGGTACTCTCTTTTGAGGTTGTCTGGATAAAGCAAACTACACAAGAGCCGAAGTTCACCTTTCAAGTTTATATTTTTGCAGTTTCGGCACTTAAAGTCATAGAGCAATTTACCGGGCAAGACCTTGGATGGCAAGACGACCCATGCACACCGCTTCCTTGGAACCACATCGAATGTGAAGGAAACCGTGTTACATCATTGTAAAAACAATCCTTATCATATCGATTGCTTTCAACATTTCTTCATCTCAGCTCATATTTTTCCTTCTTCTGGCTGTCCAGGTTCCTTTCAAAAATCAACCTGAGGTCCATTAGTCCAACATTCGGAGACTTGCTCGATCTCAAAACACTGTAAGGCAATCACTCTTCAACAGTTGTAGTGTCTCATGTATACGTATGTGGTTACCTTGAGTGTTCTCTACTTCTCCGTGCAGCGACTTGCATAATACATCACTTACAGGAGCAATACAGAATGTAGGCAGCCTTAAGGATCTCCAGAAACTGTAATACTCATCCATAGAACATTAACATAATTTTTATGTTTCCTGTAGTACTAAAAAGCTTCTGACGGTATATACAGGAATTTGAGCTTCAATCAGTTAGAATCTTTTGGCTCCGAGCTGGAAGATCTGGTTAACCTTGAAGTTCTGTAAGTCAATCTTATACTGAGAGTTTCTGGATATACGTTCGTTCTTTGTGGAAAATTTTAAAGTATTTCTCCATTTCTTGAAGGGACCTGCAAAACAACAGCTTACAAGGATCAGTTCCTGAAACATTAGGAAAGCTGAAGAAACTTCGTCTCCTGTAAGTAAACATTAACATCAAGAAGTAGCTTGTACATACCATATTCACACAGAAGAGAATCTTTATGTTACTTCTTCTCAGGAATCTGGAAAACAATAACTTAGTAGGTCCCTTGCCACAGTCTCTTAACATAACGGGTCTGGAAGTCAGGTATACACGATTTCTGTCTCGGCATTTGCTACACTATTCTGTTCTTGTGCATGTTACTGAATTGCTTCTTTTTTTCAGGATAACGGGAAATCCATGCCTTTCGTTCTCTTCAATATCATGCAACAATGTGTCTTCAACAATTGACACACCACAAGTCACTATCCCTATCAATAAGAAACAAAGAAAACAGAACCGTATAGCGATCTTGCTTGGAGTTTCTGGTGGAGCCTTGTTTGCCACCTTTCTTGTCTTTGTTTTCATGTCGATCTTCACGAGGAGACAGAGAAACAAAGAGAGAGATATAACCAGTATGGGAACAATGCTTTCTCTTTGCCCCCACAAAGTTGTCCCTTTATAATTCTTATAGTATATCAAAATCTGTATCAGGAGCACAACTGAAAATGCAGAACTGGAACGCTTCAAGAATCTTTTCTCACAAAGAGATCAAGTCAGCTACTAGAAATTTCAAGGAAGTGATTGGTCGTGGAAGTTTTGGAGCTGTATACCGTGGAAAACTACCAGATGGAAAACAAGTTGCGGTCAAAGTGCGATTTGATAGAACTCAACTTGGAGCTGATTCTTTCATCAATGAGGTTTAAGCGTCCACATAGTTCTCCCAAAATTACTGTCCATATTTGAATGTCATGCATTCCAAATCCACGGTCAAGTATACATTCATCTTTAGTGATCCCTTTGTACTGTCTGCGTTCTAGGTGCACCTTTTGTCTCAGATCCGCCACCAAAATCTAGTTTCATTTGAGGGCTTCTGCTATGAACCAAAACGTCAAATACTGGTGTATGAGTATCTGTCTGGTGGATCCTTAGCTGATCACCTTTACGGTATGAAAATCCTCAAGTATCTAGCAATTCTCATCATCTTTTTGCAAAATCATCTTCCTCGCAAAGCTATAGCTGTCGGTGATATCTTGCTTCTGCAGGTCCACGTAGCAAAAGGCATTCATTGAACTGGGTTTCAAGACTAAAAGTTGCTGTTGATGCTGCAAAAGGTACATCTTCAACATCTGCGGATCTGCCATTGGTATCATTATAATAAAACTCGTTTGATCCTGGTAGATAGTAAAAGTTTTGGCTTATTCATGAAGGATTGGACTACCTGCATAATGGAAGTGAGCCGAGAATTATACATCGGGATGTAAAGAGCAGTAACATACTTTTAGACAAGGATATGAACGCGAAAGTTTCTGATTTTGGCCTGTCAAAACAATTTACAAAAGCAGATGCATCTCATATTACTACTGTTGTTAAAGGCACCGCAGGCTACCTTGACCCCGAGTAAACTCTTCTACAATATCTCTCCGAATTCGTGATGGATTAACAGCTTCATTAGCTAATCATTACTCACACTTTTTCATTCCAGATATTACTCTACCCTGCAGCTGACAGAGAAAAGTGATGTCTATAGCTTTGGTGTGGTTCTGTTGGAGCTTATCTGTGGAAGAGAACCCTTAAGTCACTCAGGATCACCAGATTCGTTTAACTTGGTCTTATGGGTGAGAGTAACATAGAATATTATCTTAGTTTCTCATCTCTCAAGTATCTGAGTACACAGTGTCTTAAAAGATCAGAATACTTAAATGCAGGCTAGGCCAAACTTACAAGCAGGAGCTTTTGAGATTGTGGATGATATCTTGAAGGAGACATTTGATCCAGCGAGCATGAAAAAAGCTGCTTCGATTGCTATAAGATGTGTGGGAAGAGATGCATCTGGAAGACCGTCTATCGCCGAAGTTTTGACTAAACTGAAAGAAGCGTACAGTCTTCAACTCTCATATCTAGCTGCTTCAGCACATACAGACTGATAACACATCACAAACAAGAGTAAATACATAACTTGTATTATTTTTTTTTGTTTTTCCGTTTGTGTTACATATATTTGTAATCCAACTGAAAATGTATTTACTCTTATACTAACTACATTTTATCATTAGAACAAGGAGATGGATACTAGAAAGATATATACTAGCAAAATTGAGCTCTATTCCTCCACTAAAAATCTGGCTTCTTCACCACAACTTGGGCTTCACCAACAGACTCAACCACACCATGAAGTTCCTTTACATGGGTAGTCATGCCACTAATTCTATAAGCCTTAACCATTGTCCTGTATGTAATCTTATCAGGTTTGAATCCCTTCTTTTCCATTAGTTCAAGAACACCTTTCATCTCTGCAAACTTTTCCATCCTCCCGTACGCATCTACCAGACAGTTAAAGAACACGAGGTCTAACCTTATGTCTGAGTTCTCGATGAAACGCAATACTCCTCCAATTTTATCAGCTTTACTAGCTCTTCCATAAGCACGAACAAGAGAACATAGTGTAACACAACTCGGGAAAATTCTCTCTGATTGCATCAGTCTAAATAAGTATTCCATTTGTTTTAAGTCTCCTGCCCTCCCAAACGCGTCAATGACCACATTATAGGTGACTATGGTCCATGAATAATGATACTTCTGCATGTATTCCATCACAGCACTCATCTTCTTGTAGTTTCCTGATTTCCCATAGGAATCAAGGAGGATATTGAAGGTTCTGATGTTGGGTTCAATCCCAGAGCTCTGAAACTTCTCATAACAATTCTCCATCATTTCTATTTGTCCATTTCCCCCAAAGGCTCTAAGAGTTGAGTTCATGGTCCACGAATCAGGCTTGCAATCATCCTCTCCAAGCATTTGGATAAGTGTTGATTCCATCTCCACGAACCTTCAAAAACAAAAGAAATATCTCAGTTCATGGATGCTTTGAAGTAAAGCATAACAACTAAAAATGTCAAATTCAGGTATTTACTCCATCCTAGCAAGTGTAAAGTTCTCGGTTAAAATGGAATGAAAGATAAAAGGCGTCAAAATGCATGTGTAAAGTTCTCGGTTAACATCACACGGGATGGAGTGAGTGCAAATTGCTACAACATCATAAGAATTCAAAAAGACAGGTTGCTAAGTACATTTTTGCTTTCCCATATGCATCGATGAGGGTATTATACGTGATTGTATTAGGCCTAATACCCTGTCTTCTCATATCAGAAAGCAGATCCTGAACTTTATCAAACGCAAAAACCTGAAGAAACGACTTAATAAGGATGGAATAAGTGTGCACATCCGGCTGACAGTTATGACTACTTTTCATACGTTCCAGAAGAGTAAACGCAGCATCAAAGCGTCCACTCCTACTATAAGCAGATACAAGTGCAGTATACACTTCATGATTCACCACACAACCTTCATTAATCATTTCCTGAAAGAGTTCATGAGCCTTTTCCGGCTGTTTGCATTTTCCAAGCATCACAATCAGCTTCACATAGATGCCAACGTTTGGTTTGTACCATAGCTGTTCGCGCAATAGTTCAAACACCTACAGATCCACCAACGTTATCTTGTTCAATATTGCAGCTAATCAAAATACAATCTGAAGCTAAGCTACTATAAGCATAATCTGAGTTTCTCTTCTTCAACATTCATCTATATCAAAATCTATAACCTAACATAATCAAATTAGTGTATCAAATTCACTATTATTGCCAAAACTAAACTTACCAATTTGAGATAATTGCGGAGAAGAAGAAATCTACCTGAATAGCAGATTCCCATCGGAGAGCAGTGATTCTTTCGTGAAGAGACTCAAGCACAGTCCTTGGAAGAAGCTTCTTCGAGCCTTTCTTCTTCTCAATGATCGATTTTGTAGCTTCTCTTCGGAGTATTATCGATATCGCCTTCCTCGAAGCGATCTTCGTGTTCTTATCCTCTTTAATCTCCTTCGAATCTCTTTCATTCACGTCCTCTGCATTGATTAGCCATTTGCTTTGTCTCGTCTCTCTAAGCGACAAGGAGGTATTGTTGCTTTTATCGGAAGTAATTGCGTAATTAGGCTCGCGTGGGGAGATGGAGATACAGCGGACGGTAAAAGTTCTCTCCGCCGTCCGGCGGTTAGTCGGAAGTGGTGGCGCGTGGCTAGTGGAGGTGGAGAGTGAAACCATTTGAACCAATCCTGAGAAAATTTAAGGATCAGACATTACTGAAGAAAAAAGAAAAATGGAAAGTTTTATTGAATTTTATTGGGCCAGGCCCAAATAACTAATGAAATGTGACCAAAACAAAAAAAAACACAAATTTTATTTTATTTTTAATTCGAAATAATGAGTTTTGGGCCCAAAATTCTTTGAATTATTTAGAAATTTGACCAAAGACAAAAATTAATCGTGATTACTGAAAAATACTTATGTATTTATTATAATAAGTTTTGTATTATTCTCGAAATAATATTATCTAAACTATCTCGTCAACTTTTTTAACATTTTTTGCATGTAAGAAGTATTGTGCAAATAAAACATATATCTTCCACCTAGAAGTAATAATCTGTTTAAGAAAAAAATGTGTTCTATTTGTCATTTTAATGTGTGACTATAACTTCTTTTTAGCCGAAAATGGATCTGATGCCAATAAATAGCTGAAGTTAGAGAAGAAAAGATAGAGCAAATGTGAGCAGAATTTTTTTTTACTCTGGCGTAAAAGTTTACTTAAATTTTTATGAAGTAAAATTTTACTCTGCTTTATTATGTTTTAGCTATAATTTTCTCTTTCCTATGTTTTGCTGATTAGATGAATAAAAACTGAAACAAGCTGAACTGAGTAAAATTTTAATTTTCTGCTCACTTTTTTGCTCTAGCGTGTATAAATCCAATGAGAACCAAAGAGTAGAAAGAAAAAAAAAATACTTTACCCTTCATTTGTCTGTAGTAAAAGTTTTAACCCTCAAATCCTCCAACAATGGGATAGTCAATAAGTCATAACCAGAGTCAAAAGAAAGGATCATATAAATTCATCATATAATTGATAATTGTTTAAAGTATATATTGATTTGACCATAATCGAACGTGATTGATATTGACTGATGATATGCGTCATGCTTGATTGATCTCAGTAATATCCTTTGGATTGACTGATGATAAACGTGATTGATAGCGAAGATCTCTAGACTCTAGGGGATTTGCTTAAGCGTCAATTTAGGAGAACATATTTTAAAATCCCTGAACATACTAAAACCTCAACTATTTTGATATTTTCAAAGCATACATTATAAACTTATATTTACTTTTAAGTTTGTTTTTAATCTCTCTTCTTGACCATGAAACGCAACGTTTCACTGCAATGTAATGGATAACAAAACTTGCTTATACTTTGTATAGCAGTCCAACCAGAGAGAGAGACAAGTTTCAGGTAACATTGAGAACCAGGGACTTTATACAAACAAAAATATCTACCACATGGCTAACAGATCTTTAAAGTTTTCTTTCATACTACAGATACAAAAACGAGACAAGAACATGATTCATAATAAGATCTTGAAGAGTTTTTAGCCGCTGTACCGATAAAAAGGCCCTTGACTGGAACTATATCCGATAAAAAGGATTTAAGGGCCTCTGAGAATAAGGCAAAAAGTTTAAAAGTTTTCTGCAGTGAATTTTTAAAACCTTCTATCAGCTTATTACTACTTACTTAACTTAGCTTTAGCCTCTAGTCCTCATTATCGTGATGCTTCCTTTTCCTCCTTCGGTGCGGATTTTAGTCTTTCCAACAACGGGTTTCCCTGAGAATGCTGAAGTTTGGATCACTGCAGGCTCTTCTATGTGTGCCTTTGGTTTTGCTGGTGGATTTCGGATTTTCTGGTTTATGTCCTTGAGAGTCATTCCACCGTGAACCCCACATGGTTTGATGAATGCAAATGGATAGATGATTGAAGATGGTAGCTTTGAAACTGGCCTTGAAAACGATTTCCTACCTGCTATTACCAATTAACATTACAATAATGTTTTGTTTTCTCATTTTCGTCGTGAAATAGGTGTGTATGAGACTCATTTGAGACTAAACCATTTTATTATTTTACCTTTAAAGATAACATTTGGAGAAGATCGAGTCACAGGCCGCTGAACTTCCCTAGTCTCTGTTTCTGGTGGCACATTCAAATACTCTGCATCAAACACAAGGATGTTAGCAAGAGAAGCCAGAGCTAGGACAGGCTAAGGAAGAGATGAAAACAAAGATATCTAACCTGAAATATCTACTTGAACATCAGGTGAACCAAAGTTTCTGAGAAAAACAACAATAGTAACCAGTTAATGAAGCAAAATGATGCTACTAAACATAACATAAGCAAAAAGAAAGGTTGAAACATACAAGTCATCAGGTAGCATTGGAGTCTCAGCATCATTTAAGCAATCAGCATACCACTCTTCAGCGTACAGATCAAGGCCCTCGAAGCTAGAGGCAGAAGCGTCTTCTGAAAAAGAGACAGTGTTTTGTTTAAATGGAAAACACATTGGCACGACTGACTCGGAAGAATTATAAGAGCCCAACCTGAAAACCCTTCTATAAGCTGAGACCCTTCGGGTAAAAGCTCATCAAATGTGTCATCTCTAGCCTGAACATGCATAAAGAATCATCAATCAAAGCATTAAAGATAGCATCAGAACCTCATACAACCTCCTAAGCTATCCAATGTTACTTCGATAATAAGATCACAACTGAATTAGGTAGCCAGATACTAAGAAAGTAAGAGGCTTGAATTTGTTCTAGGAGTAGAAGTAAAAAGTCTATGAAACAAAACAGAATCCCATTTGCAAACGTTTGAAAGGAACATGCATTCACATTGCAGTCCATATGCAGTGTGATAATCAATAAGTGAGCAATCAGTTTGGTTATCTGCAATGCATATGTGGTCATTTGGTGCCTAGCTAGAGACAAGATATGGGTATTGTATACTCACACTTGATTTTAAGATTGCAGAGAAACTCTCACTGCTGAAAAGGGATGTTTCAGGTTGGTCTTCAAACTGCAACATCCGACGCCTTTTTAAAGCAGAGCGTGTCTCACTGTGCACTTCCATTTTCCTGTTCGTGTCCTCTAAAGCCAAAGATTCTTTAGATTAGAAACCATCGTCAACCATACATCAGGAATGGAAATGATCGATCACTTGAAAAAAAAAACCCACCTGTTGTGACATGGTAACCCAACTCGCTACATGCCTTCACAGGAGTATTTTCATCATCAAACATGTACGAGTGATCTTCTTGGTTCAATGTGACTTCAGTCATCGTGCAGTCAGGCACATCCGCTGGAGTTAAGATACCAATTCAATCATGGTTATTACAGTGTTGTAAGAGTTAACTGATTCAATCATGCTCGTCACAGAGATGTAAGACTTACAGAAATGAGACTGAGGTTGGTGATTATAGTTATCCACTTGCCAATTCCATGAGGAGCTACTGCAAAAAATTAACACCAAACATGATCAAACCCATAGTACATTTTACATGATTAGAGACTACTGTTTACTACTTTAAAGCTTTTTGAAGACTGAAGAGTCTCAACGACTCAAAACTAAGCAAATAGAGTAAGCACATTGCATAGTTTCAAGCTCAATCACAACATCCCAACCTGGATTCTGACCATAGAGCACCATTTTGACAAGAGAGGGCTTACGAAACTCGGGATTTAGTAGAAATGATAGAGCATTGACAAGCTAAAATCCAAATCCTAAATGATTGATGAAACATTAAATGACCAAACATTTCTTAACTCACAATTAACATCAAATCCAACATTTCATCTTCGCATTAAAAACACAGAAATCAATCAAAACCTAAAACCCAGTAACCACCACCAAATCTAAGCGAAACCACAACGATTACAGTGAAACCCATACAAGAGAACACACGAATCAGACTAAGAAAGCACAAAAACACACAAAAATCGAAGAATGTACTAATCAATCAAACACACAAATCCAAACGAGAAAACAAAAACCAAGAAACACATCAAAATCAAAAATAAACCAAATCGAGATGAAATAAGCAGCGATAAAGGAGAAATCTACCGATCGTCGTCTCCGTAATCCATCGATCTTCTTCTGTCGTCTACAACTTGTGGGAATAACTAGCCGTTGCCCAGAAAATGAAAACACACACAAATCAACAATAAGAACAAAAAACATGCACGCTCCAAAGACCCACAAAGCAATATATATATATGAATCAGAAAAAGAAGCAGTTTTTGACTGACCTTGTGTGTGTGCTCGAGATATGTGCTTAGTGCTTACTGCTTAACCAAAAAAAAAAACCAGAAAAAAAAAAAGTGTTAAAAGCGGCGAGTTTCTCTCTCTAGGACACTGGTCAATATTTATAGTCTTACTGCATCTCTATTTATGAGGGAAGAGAGAATTGCAAGAGAAGCTTTTTATTTTTATTTTATTAGTGTATATTGAGAAGAAGAAGAAAAAGAAAAGACCATTGCGAAGCACGCTTTCTAGTTTTTTTTTTTTTTGCAAGTTTCAATGTGTCGTGGGTTCCTCTTTTCTCGCGATTTTCTTTACTTAATTGTTGCAATTAATATTACTAATCAATCATCACTTTCTTTTTAATGTAATCTGTTTATTTTTGGATATAACATTATTCGCTTTTAGATTTCATTTCAGTAACTATCACTTAATTCGTGTAAATTGACTCTGTCTACTGTATCGTTGAATTCATAAAGCAAGATAAATCAAATTTTCATAGTCAGTAGTCACTGATAATGTCATAATGATTTTGACTTATCTTTCCAAGACATTTAGAAATGAGTATTTGTTATAAATTATACTTCATTTCCAACCTAATCATATGAGTAGTTAAAATTCTATGAGAGTTTTTTGAATTTTGGCTAATATAGTTAAATCCATCAAATTTAGTATTATTTTGTGAAGACTAATTTTATTCAAATTTTGTTGATTTTATTGTAACTGATAAAGGAATGAACTTATTTTATTCAAATTAGTTTTGTAACTTTTTTTTCTTTATTAAGTAGTGACAAAATTAGTTTACTTGTGTATATGATTCATATGTTGACAAAAAAAAACTTAACGCACAATAAATAAAATATACGTTTCGTTGAACGATAATTGAAAACGTTAAAGTTTCATGATGTTTTAAATAAAAACAACAAAATATAACGCCTATTTTAAAAAAGTAAAAGTCAATAGGCTCACGTTTTAAGCTTATTTGCGGATTTTTCAATGTAAAACTTCTTTTTATATATTAGAGAGTTTGAAATATTATTTTTTAAACCATAAAATAAGAATATACTATCCTGTATTGGATTTTTTTTATGTTATGTGGACACCAAACCTATTCTATTTAATGATTCTTCATTCACCATTTATTATATAGTTGGTAGAACATAACTCTTCTTTCTTTATTTTAATTTATTGTATAGAACTGAACCCAAAAAAAAAAAAAATCTTTTACTAAATAAAAAGTTATTTAGCTAAAATTTATTATGTTTTTTTTGGTTCAGTTCTATATCTTTGGATTGTATTTCTCATTATATAAAGTTATGTAGCTAAAATTACAATATATGAAAATTTTAATAGTTCTTTTATAAACTGTGGGAGTTGATATTTTGAAAGATTTGATGGAATTTACTATTTAGATTTGGAGTGATTTAAGTGATATTTTAGGATATTTTGATTAGATTTGTACATTATGTTTAACAAATGCCAAACCAATCTTATGATTGGTCCAATAATTAGTGTAGGCTAAAAATTGTAATTGTGGCCCAAATCTATCACAGTTTGTTTTGGTCAAATATCATCCCAAGAACTTGAGCGAATTTCTTAGCAATATATGTATTTTAGATTAGCGTCACATTTGGTCTTCAGGCCAACTCTAGCGATATATGGCCACAATTTTCTAAGTTAATTAACAAAAGATGCACATCAAACTAGTTGTTGAAAGAAGTAAAAGCATCATAGATCATGGTAACAATACTATTACGAATACAATCCTCTACAGTGACCCAACAATACATTAATTTCATCTCTATCTTTCATATCAAGCTGCATCAGTATATAGCTCAAAGATTAGATATCAACCAAAAACCATCAGATACTAGGCCAATCTTGTCATCAAAGGTAGGTGGAGAAGAAGATGAGCAAGCTCAAACAAGGTTCATGTGGACAAACTCTTTCCTAGAAATCAAAAGTTTGTAGTGCTTTTTGGAAATTATTCTATATGCTTATATCTATGTTATTTAGTCATATAGAATTCTATCAGTCCGCTCTGATTAGCTTCCCGAATCGTCATACAAGATTAGATTTCCAAGAAGAAGCCAGCAACTTACCTTTGTTATCAAAACTCAAGGTATAAAATTTGGTCCATTGGTGTTTCCTATACGAATACAACAAATCTCAGCTTTGCTTGTGCCTCACAACCTTTTATTTTAGCTTGACTTATAAAGATTCAAAAAGTAGGCATAAAGTTTTTTTTTTGTTTTGTTGGTTCTTTGTTTCAATAGAAGTAACACGTTTCCTCTTTTTAATGGATACTTTTTGTAACATTTTTGGTGTCGAGAATTCATGAACATGTTCCAAGATTCAGGTCAATTAGTTGGAACTATCTTATTACTCGGTGTCGTTGGAGGTTGGAGTCACGGAACAATGGGGCGGGCGGATTTGACCCGTTAGCAAGTATGAACGCAAGACCTTTTGGGGTCGAGCTTTGAGCTACGTTTGATGGTCATATATGTTTCAAGTTTATACTTGTCAGAAGAACTTAACCAATGCACTTAGCAAAGCTAATCTATTGGTTCTCATTTAGGGAGAAATGTTATCATGAAAAGATGTTCTTGCAAAGTCGAATAAAGTTTATGTTCAATTAAAGGGTTTTCGAGATCATGGAAATGAAATGTATATACCATGAAAGAGTAAATATCTGATCGTAGTTATCTTGTATTAATAATAATATCCTCTGGATGCTAATCAAGAATTTGATTTACCATCCGCTCTTGTCAGCTTTCCAGAGATTAGAATTTCCAAGAAGAATCCAGCAACTCGCCTTTGTTATCAAAACTACTCGATAAAACACACGAAAGTGTTCAAGTTTCTTCCATTTTCGTAGCTTATTTGAATACAGCAAATTCAGTTTGTTCTGTTTTTGTTGCAGGTAGTAAAATCATGAGTGCGTTAGTATGATTGTAACATCCATGTCTCAATATATGGGCTATTTGTTTTTTAAATCATAAATATCAGCCCATTAAGGCCCAACTTCATCCTTGGGTTAAAAACGACGAGGGGTTTGCAAAAGAAACACTGAGCATATCAAAACCCAAAAGCAGCCACCACGTGAGTGGGAGAGAGACAGTTGAGCCACCATTGTTTATTGTTGTCCCCTTCGTACTGTCACCGGAGCAGTCGTAGCCAATCTTCGAGGCGGTTAAGGGTAAGAAAACCCTAGACTTATTCTGTAACTTGCGCAGGAATTTTCTGTTTTGGTTATAGGATATGTTGCTTGTGCTGCAAGTCATCCAAATCCTAGATCTAATCTCTGTTTTGCCTTTGATTGTTGAACCATTATACCTAACAACCATGGGCTTGAACCACCGCAGATCTTTACTGTAGAGCCGTCCACTTCGCCGTTTGAGCCGCCAAGCCGAGTGATCGGTCATGATCTGTACTGTACTGTTCTTGTTTATTTCTGTGTATTCATTTATTGAGAACTGAAATATCTGTTCAGACCGGTTGAGATAATGTCAACAACGAGCAGAGTTGGAAGCAATGAAGTGAAGATGGAAGGGCAAAAGCGTAAAGTTGTGTCGGACCCAACTCATGTTACTCTGAAAGTTAAGGGTCAGGTATTGATTGTTTAAACCTTACATTTTCTTAATTCAGTACATACATATAACATATCTGACTAATAACATAACTTGTGTGGATTTATATAGGACGAAGAAGATTTTAGAGTGTTTTGGGTGAGAAGGAATGCTAAGCTGCTTAAAATGATGGAACTTTACACCAAGATGAGAGGCATCGAGTGGAACACATTTCGCTTTCTATTTGATGGCTCGAGGATTCGAGAGTATCATACACCTGATGAGGTATGTATTTATCATTCGAACTTGTAGATCCGTCATTCATAAAATTATCTTTTGTTCACTGTGTTTTGTTTAGCTGGAGCGTAAGGATGGAGATGAGATTGATGCAATGTTATGTCAACAAAGTGGTTTTGGCCCATCTTCTATAAAATTTAGAGTTTGAGTGTTTATGTTATATGCAATTACATGTACACATATTTAGATTTCTAAAACCCATATATTATATGCAAGAAAATGGTTCATTGTTACATGCAAGAAAGGAACAAAAAGCTTTGTTACAAGTTTTGAATAGAATAAAAAAATTGCATAACTTTGAGGAAAGGGAAGCAACAAAAGGAAGAGTTTATCTGTATTAATGTTGCTTGTGCCTCTAACAACCCTTAAATTTAGCATGTCTTACGTAATTCTGATGCACAAAGCCCTTGTTTCAAAGAATTGTTTTATCCTCCATAGGCATGTAGGCGAAGAAGGAAAGATTTATGAAAAGCCAAGGTATTTGGACGATCTTTGAGGCTAACTTTCTTCTAAAAATCTATCTTGAAAAGAAAACAATGCACGTTTAGTGTCACTTCTCCAACTCTACAAATCACTAAATCAATAATACCATATCTAGACTTGTCTTTGTTTTCATTCTCTTCTCATGAAAAAAAAGCGCCTCAATAAGTCTAAGTTCAACATACAAAAATCCACCTAGAACTAGTAATAGAAGTAAAGACATCACAGATCATGGTAACTATGTTGTTACGAATCCAATCCTCTATATTGCCCCAACAATTATTGCTTCGATTCCTGCTCCGTTTTCCATATCAACCTGCACCAGTAAATACCAAAAGATTAGATCACAAATTCTAGGCCAAGAATCAAGAATGAGACAAGAAACATTGAGATCAAATTACCTTATCATCAGGTGTGAGTTCAGGACGTAGACGATGACCATTGTAGAGGAAGACGAGGTTGTCATAATCATCCTGAAGTATCTCACATCTTTATTTATATTGTTACAATTCTTAGTTCAGTATTTATCTCTACAATTATCTTTGGAACCATTGTGTCTGCCAAAGATATTCAAGAGAATATGCATTAAGTATCGATAAAACAGAGGATCAAGCCAGACTCTATCTATTTTAATGGTTGTGATTTGGCACCAAACACATATTTATCTTCAATCTCTCTACGCGCAAGGTCGAGCCATTTATGTCTTCCACTAGCAAGTTCTTTGATGCTCGATGGTTCATCCCAAATATCTAATGTAACAAGTGTTTATTCTTTCTTTCTTTTTTTTTTCTTTTTTTTGTCATCGCTCTTGACTGGTTTTATAGACTTATAGTCAAATAGATTTCTATTCTTTGGGGAAGCTACGTAAATGTGCCTACTGCATATTGACCACTATTATTTCTCTCTCTTTTGTATTTAAATTTTTCTTCTGGATGTTGCAGGGTGGTTTAGCTGCTCATGTTCTGTACTCTCTTTTGAACCATGCATGTCACTTTTCTTCCGTTTGCAATACTGACCAAAATGTATAAACTGTTAGCAAAATCGATTTTGTTCACATGTGAATTAGTCTATCATGTCTGCTAGTACGGACTAACAAAAACAGATTCATATATTGTCAGTCTTCTATGCAGGACCATCGTTCATGGACCCGAAAAATATTGCTTCCCATTCATAAGACTAACAAATATAGTCATGAAAATTTAAGAATTTAAACCACGTTCTGTATTATTTCAATAACAAAAAAGTTTTGATGATTGAGGGTTCTTATACAGCAACTCCAATGGGAGTTCTCTTCAATTTCTTATGGGTTTTCTCTCATTTATTTCAAAAAAATAGTTCTAAAATCGTTTTAACTGAGAGAAGCGGCTCTTTTTAGAGAGTTTTGAGAATTTGAGAGAACATGGCACGTGTCGTCTTGTGATTGAACACATATTTTTAACAAAAAAAGACTTTTTTACATTCGTTAATTTTTTTGTTATCTTTTAATTTATACTAGAAGCTATCAAACGATATGACTTCTTCATCTCGTATTCCATTTGCCGATGTCATAGAGCAAAGCTTTGATCGTAATCAATTACTCGATCAACAGTCCGATAATATATTTTGTTTTTCTTTTGCACATCTATTTTAAAAATAGTTTAAAATAATGTATGTTTAATAATTTTATGAATTACAATAATTATTATGTCTAATAAAATAAAATAATTTAAAATACTGTATGTTTACTATTTTATGAATTACAAAAATTATTAAGTTTTATAAGTTTTAGGAAATAAAATATATATTTTTTTCTTGAGAACCCCATTAAGAGAAATTACGATTGGAGTATGAATCTTTTCTTTTAAAAAAACTAAAACTCTCTTCTATTTTTTTTTAAATTTATACTTCAAAAAATGGAGAGAGTCGATGAAGATCTCTCTCCATTAGAGATGCTCTTACCAACTGATACAAGGCTTGGTCGCATATCTCTTTGTTGATCTTCTTGCAATTTGTTGGAAAGCAAGCTAACAAAATTCTCACCACTTGCTTTTACACAAACAATCCTATATCATCTTAATTATTGCAGTTTTAGTAACAATTCGATCTCTCTCAAAAGTTTAGGAATGGTTTATGTCCTTCCATATTTTATTATACTGATTTTGTAATAGGGCCTCACAAATTTCCATATTTCGCCTCTCTAATCGAGAAGACTAATTCAGAAGATATGATTTGTATCATCAACAAGATCATCTTACATGGTATATTTTATTCCCAATTTCTTTGTTTCAGTTTACTTCATCATGTCATTGATCATTCTTCATCATCTTCTTGTTTTCCTACAGCTTTTGACACACTACCATGGTACTCGGGACTTGGGAGATTTAATTACTCTTCATCAGGCTGATCATCATGGTGATGACTTAAGATTCTTCATTTTGGAATCCATTACACTTCTTCTTCTTCTCCGTAGAAGAGAAAGGTCCATTCAATTAGCTGTGAGATACAAAATAACGATGGAGCAGCACGAGACTCAACTTTCAAACTCTTCTTCACTTCTTCACTTCAATAATATAATACTTAAAAATTTTGGTTAAGATAATTATGATTCTCCTATCATCTTTGTTTGACCTTTTCCAATTGTTTTGAATCATTAATAATACATAAATTAAGAAAATTCACAAATTTGTTTCCAGTATATATTGTGCTTAAAAATTTTAAAAATGTACATATATTACTCAATTAATGAAGTATTTAGTGTGTTAACATTCCAAATCGGCTAAAATGTTTAGACTATGATTTTGAGCCAGAATATAAAAAAGATCAAAATGATCATATAAATCAGAATGAGCAGGAAATTTAACTTACGAAGCATACAAATTTAAAAGTTTGTAGACGGTTCAATTCAGATTTTTAGTGAAATCATTTAATTCTACCGGCTATAGTAAATTTAAAACTTTTAAATTTTATAATTGATATATTTAAAATCAATAAAAGTTTTTATAATATTATGAACATTTGAACATAGAAAAAAATATAAATAACAAGAAACATGTTATTTTACGAGAAAACGTTATGGCAAAGCAAATTTGAATCAACATTAATAAAAATTGTAAATATCATTAACCCGCTGTTCCAATTCGGGTTATATTCTCATTTTATTATTTTTAACACCACCAATATTAGATATATCGAATCAACCTGATTTAGATAAGATTTTATAATATAAAATTGTCATGTGGTACTATTAGTTACTTAATGATACTTGTAAAATATAAAATATCATTATCTTTAAAATGATACAATTTTCAAGTTTTTATATATAATATATAATCATAAAATTTTAAAAATCACAAATTTTCAAAAAAGAAAACAAATTGTCAGCGGATCAATCCCTAATTTAATTGATATATCATTACAATCAATTAACCGATTTGGTTGGGTTGGTGGATTATATAATGGATATTAACTTTGGGTACTAATTTGATTTAATCTTTGACCAGTTTACCATAATTGATCTAGCCCGAGTTTGTTGTTGAATCAGGTTCTAATCTCCCGTTAGTCCTAAACCCATAAATCAATCTATAAATTGTTAAGGTGAGGACAATTTCATGTCTTCTTCAGTCCTTCACTGATACGCCAAAATAATTTTTATTACAAAAATCTTAAATCTAAACACTAAAACAAATATAAAAATATAGAGCACTATATACAATTTTTCTTTATTAATCAAAATAAAAATAATAATACATGAATGATGTCTTGGTAACAAGAGAATTACATGTACATGTCAACTGATTTTAAATAGCAAAATCTTAAATATATTTAAACACAAATTTAAATACATGAATAGTGTCTTGGTAACAGTACTACATGAATGATGAATAATGTCTTGGTAACTTAAATATAGACATTAAATGAAAAATAAAAATACATTAATAATGTTTTGGTAATAGGAGGATTACATGACGAGTCAATTGTTGTTTAAATAACATAAATCTTAATTATAAATATTAAAATAAAAATAAAATACATGAATGGTGTCTTGGTAATAGGAGCACTATTTGGACATGTCAACTGATTTTCAATAACAAAATCTTAAAATAAATATTAAAATTAAAATTAACATACTACATGAATAAGATCTTTGTAACAGGAGGAATACATGGAAAGATCAACTGATTTAAATTAATAAATATTAAATAAAAATAAAAATACATAAATGATGTATTGGTAACAGGAGCACTACATACACATGCATGTCAACTGATTTTAAATAACAAAAATCTTGTATATATATATTAAAACAAAAATAAAAATACATGAATGATGTCTTGATAAGAGAAGGACTACATGGATAGATCAACTGTTTTAAAAAAATAGAAATCTTAACTATAAATATTAAAACAAAAAGAAAAATACAGGAATAATGTCTTGATAATAGGAGCAGCACTACATGCAAAGGTCAACATGTATTTTTTCTGCTTCCCTCCCATTCAAAGCCTTAATCAATGAAGTTTTGGCTAAAAGAATGTCATAGAGAATTAACATTGGGAGTAGTAATAATTGGTCGACCATAAATTTTTGACCGATGGAGTATTGTCTCGCTTGTCTTTCAATCTTCGTCAGTTTCTTGTATAAATATACAACGATTAACTCCTACCTTTTAGCAACAACAAAAAAAATCATTCCTACGTAATCATGTCTTGAGAACTGAATTATCTGATCCAACCAGTGGAGATAATGTCAACGAAGAGCAGTAGTATTCATGGAAGGAATGAAGTGAAGATGGAAGGGGAAAAGCGTAAAGACGTTGAGTCGGAATCAACTCATGTTACTCTGAATGTGAAGGGTCAAGTAAGATTTGATTGTTGAAACTATACAATTTCTATATTAGCATGCATGACTTAATATAACATGTGTGGATTTATGTAGGATGAGGAAGGGGTTAAAGTCTTCCGGGTGAGAAGGAAGGCTAGGCTTCTTAAATTGATGGAATATTACGCCAAAATGAGAGGCATAGAGTGGAACACATTTCGCTTTCTATCTGATGATGGCTCAAGAATTCGAGAGTATCATACAGCTGATGACGTATGTATTATCATTCAAGCTTAAAGATTCTTATAATATATAAAGATAAATCATTCATAAATGATCTTTTTTCACTGTGTTTTCTCAGATGGAGCTGAAAGATGGAGATCAAATCGATGCATTGTTGCCTCAAGAAAGTGGTTTTGGTCCTTCTACAGTATTTAGAGTTTGAGTGTTTCTGGTGTGAATGTAATGTTGGAATTGGTCAAAGTTGAAGTCGTTTTCTGAGTATTTTCGTATCACGTTTAGCTGAATAAGTTACAGGGCCGAGTATTATGCTTGTGCTGATTTGTACGAGTTATTGTTTTCGATTTGATTCCTGTAAACAAGTCTCCTCTATATAAAGGAGCAATGAGTTTCTCTTTAATCTAATAAGAAAAGCTTTGATTGAATACTCTGTTTTATCCACTTTTAAGATGTAATAATACGCAGATTTAGATTTCTAAAATGGTTCATTGTTACATGCAAGAAAGGAACACAAAGATATGTTGCTTCTGTTACAAGTTTTGAATAGAATCAAAAAGTTGCAAACTTTGAGGAAAGGGAATCAACAGAAGGAATTTTTTTTTCTTATATTACTTAAATCTAATGTACATTCAATGATGAAACATCCTATACAAATACAATTGATACCATTCTTTCATCGGCTTCAAACATCAATACAGAGTTCAAGAAATCTCTGAGATTTTTTAGAAATATGTCAGACGGAACCGGTAACAATAATAATTCTTCTCTGTTTCAATATCAAACCATATCATAGTTCTGGTGTTTTGAGGGCTCATTTCTGTTATCTAAAGCTGTTGTTGATGGTTTTTTGGTGAAACAGAAAATGCTGCAATTGAGGTTAATCATGGATTGCTTAAGGAGCTTGAAGATATGGGATTCTCTATGGCTCGAGCAGCATGGGCTCTGCATCACTCTGGTATGTTTTAACCACTTCAGCATATTCCAAGAATCATTTCATGGATCAGTATCACCCATATTTTGTCTCTCTCTTCATCTTCAGGTAACTCAAGCCTTGAAGCAGCTGTGAATTGGATCATAGATCATGAGAACGAATCGCAGTTTGAGAATATGCCTTTGGTATGTATTATTCATCTTCATTTCTTTTTCATATATTTCATAGAAAACTTTTGATCAAAGGTGGTCTTGCAGGTGGAGTTTAACATTGAGATTGAGTCTCCAAATCCATCTGATGATACTGCAGAAACTTCTCATGCAAGAGCAAAAGAACTATCGTAAGTAAGTCTCCATTTAAACATATATGCATATTTTTTAAACTTGACTCTTTTTTAGGACAAATGACTTCATTGTTAATTCTCAGGGAACAAGCTCGTAAACTAAGAGAAGAACAAGAAACTAAACGCGAAAGAGAAAGAGAAAAGGTACAAAGCAATTACTTGCATCATATACTATCGTCACGAAGAAGACTAAAAGCTTTAACACTCTTGCAGGAAAGGATACGAGCAGGGAAAGAGCTGATGGAAACAAAGCGAATTGCGGAAGAAAACGAAAGAAAACGGTATGAGAAAGAGAGTTTTGAATCTCATATTAGCCCTTTGAACTAAGTAAAACAATGTTGGATGCTATAAAAAACAGGAACATAGCTTTGAGGAAGGCTGAGAAAGATGAGGAGAAAAAGGCAAGAGAGAAAATTATGCTGAAAGTTAATGCAGACAAGGTGATAGATCTTGATATCTTGTTGTACACTCAAAATTGAAAACTGATGATTCTCTGTTAACAGTATTTTTGATTAAATGTATCCTGTAGCTGGAGAGAAAACGGAGGCTCGGATTACCAACCGAAACAGAATCCGCTTCGACATCAAATCCAGTTTCGCCACTTGACCCTAAGGTACACATTTTGTAACATTTTACTGTGAAGAATGTGATAATATTGCCCTTAACATTACATGTACAGAGAATAGTGATGTCGTCGCCAAGCGTAGTCTCGAAAGCAGAGGAGATGAGAGAATGTTTAAGGTCATTAAGACGAAACCACAAAGTAAGAAAACGTTATAGGATGATTCAAAAAACGAAAGAAGAGAGATAATGAAATCTTGTTTGTTTTTGTAGGATGAAGATCCAAGAATCACGAGGAGGGTATTTGAAACGCTTCTGACAATTGTGAGGAACGTAGCGAAGAAGCCAGACGAAGAAAGATACAGGAGAATCCGTCTCAAGAACCGCTTGTTCCATGAGAGAGTTGGAAGATATAAAGAAGGTATTGAGTTCATGGAGCTTTGTGGATTCAAAAGAGTTGAAGGATCTGAGTTCTTATCTCTATCGAAACGTGACTCAGACATCAACCGGCTTCGAGACGCTGCGTTTCTGTTGAACTCTGCGAGTGCCAATCCCTTCTTTGGTCTTCTATCCACGGAAGCTGAAAGACCGTGAACAACAAACTTTCGCTTCCTGAATTGTTATGTTCTATATAAGACAAAAAGTGTAAAAGTGCCTATTTTGCAAGTCGAAACTCAAAAAGTGTTACTATGGCTACAACAACAAATGTAACCATATCAATACATATATAAAATTGATGGTTATGGTACGATATTCAAACAAAAGTTAGAACTTCAATGTGGATGGGGAAATTCATAGGAAAAGATTAAAATTGCCGGAAAACTCACGGATTTAACAATAGTAGTTGACCACCGTTGAGATGAAGCAAAAGATAGATTTAGATCAAGAAAGTCATATTTGTATTTGAGAAAATAAGAGAAATTTTCTTCTCCGGTGGTTAAAGAGGATTGTAGAAAGATCCTATTGATTTATACAAGTTAAGATAATGGTGATTGTCTTAGCAATAAGAGGAGATGAAGAGTGTGAAGTTTCATAGTTTAAATAAGTGTATAACATACATATATATATGTAGAATGAAGCAACGTGAAGGAGAAGTTAGTTACTTGCAATTGAGCTTATGTGAGAGTTGTATATAAACAATTATAAGTTCATTGTTTGAAACTATTGAGAAAATCAGTTTTTTTTTTCTCTTTTTTTTTCACAAAAATTATATTGGATTGAAAAAAGTTACCACATACAATACACATGAAAAATAAAGAGATACAATGTTCAACTCATAAGTCATAACATATAACAAGATGAAAAAGAGAGTTTTTGATAATACATTGCAAAAACCAAACAAATCTTGTCGCGAGACTAAACGAAGCTCTCGAATCTCCCATACTGCACAATATAAAAAATCAGTTTGATAAGTACTAAAAAATCTAAAAAAGTATAATATAAAAACAAAGTTTTTTTTGGACTAATTTTAAAACCCACTAACATTTAACCCGATATTTCAGTTTTAATGATATATATATTTTTATATAAATTATGGTAAGAAAAAAAAAAAAAAAAAGAAATAAACCTATCTGACCCGACTTATTTGATTCGACCCGATTGTATAATACTTCGGGTAGACCCGATTCGACCCGGGTTTGTTTGATAATAATATTGTGAAACCTGTCGAGCTCAAGTTTCTGAGATTTCCGGATTTAGATTTAGGGTTTTGTAACTTTGGAGAGCTCAAGTTCGGTTTCGTTCATCTCCCTCTTAATTCACTTTAATTCAGGGTTTAGGGTTTCATTTATTTTGTTTTCCCCAATTCGATATGTATTCTGATCTAGTGGTGGCTGAAACTAAAATCAGCAAAACGTTCAAGAACCGTCTCAATGGTGGTTCCGGTGACTTCTCTTCTCGCGGCAAACAACAACAAGTCACAAGGAAGAGGTTCGATTTAAACTTTGCTTTTATGAATTCTTACTTCTATGGATTCTTATTTCGAATCTCCTCTTTGGTTTTGTATTGAAGATAACTAGTTGTGATTTTTCTCATAAACTCTGTTGCTTTACTACAATTTCAAACAGTTCCATAGATTTTAGCTCTGTATTATGATTGATTTTGTGATGTTTAAACAAAAGCGTGATGAGTATTATTACCTAATTGTATTCAGAGGAAGGCAAGATGATGATAAGTGGGAGCATGATCTTTTCGAAGACGATGACGAGCCTCGGCTTTCAAGTATGTTGTTAGCTATCACTATTCCTTTGCTTGTTTTACTTACAATCATTGAATGCTTGTGTATGTATATTCTGTTTGGTTGTTGACTCTGTTGTATTGACTTTGCTAAGAACGTAGAGTTGACCCTAAAGATCTTCGCTTGAAGCTCCAAAAGAAACGTCATGGCTCGCAAATTGGTGGACGAGTATTTAGTGTAAGCGTGGCGGATCTACGAGATAAGTTATCCAGGACAGTGAATCCACAAACAAAGAACAGTAAAAGGGAGGCTGTTAGACCAGCCATAAAGAAGGTTTCAGTGGGAACCAAACCCGAGACTAGAGCGGCTCCGAATAGAGCTACCAAGAAGGATCCACAGCAGGCAATATAATTCATTCTCTCCAACTATATAATTCTTCACCAGTGTTTTATGCCATATAGATGTTTCATCAGTACTAGTTCTCAGTTTGTTATCTTTTGGTTCAGAATGATGCATCGGTTGATAGCTTCCTGGAATCATTGGGTCTCGAGAAATATTCGACTGCATTTCAAGTGGAAGAAGTATGTACATGTATTTACTGTTAGTTTCTGTGTTCTCTTCTTGATGACATCTATAGATGTACAAGGATTCTTATTGGTTTTCATCTTTTTGCAGGTTGATATGGATGCTCTTAGGCATATGACAGATGATGACCTCAAAGCTTTGCTCATACCAATGGTAAAGTCCTTGATAAGCTTCCACAAGATTTGTTGTTGCAATGCTTGATATCAGCATACCTTACTAATAGTCATGGCCTCAGTTTTGCTCCATATTTAATATGGTTGCTATTAAGAAGACAATGTTTAGATTCGAGTTTCTTTGTTTGAAATGTTGACAAGATGTGTTCTTTTTCAGGGACCTAGGAAGAAGATACTTCTTGCTTTGGGAGATAACCGTGGATAGTCCAGCTTCGAGCTTAGGTGCATGATGATACACATCTCGGATATTGTCAGAAAGATGCTGCATTTTGACTTTTCATTGTCTTTTTATCTTTCTCATATGTATCTCAAGAGACAACAAGTAGTTAGAGTTTTGAGATTAAACAGTTGTAACCTTTTAACATAGAGAGACAAGAGGAGCAATGTTGGAATGTGTTTAAGATCTTGCTTCCTTTAGTGAACTTTGTATCAAAGCAATGCGAACAAGAAAACAAACTTGTGACTGGAATGTAAGAAACAAGAGTTGATCATTCACCAAGTTTTGCGAATGAAAAACGGAATTCGAAAGACTCTAAATTACAATCCTCAATTTGCAAAGAAAAGACATGATAATGAAGATTGAAGAGGTGTTTAAGACCAGATTATGTAGTAAGGAGGCAAGAGTTATTGGTCTTATGAATATAACTTGAAACATTTATTAAAATAAGAATAGATAACATGAAGCCGTCTTAGCTCAGTGGTAGAGCGCGTGGCTTTTAACCACGTGGCCGTGGGTTCGATCCCCACAGACGGCGTTTAGAGCTTTTTTTTTATTTATTGTTTGAAATATTACTATATTTTATGATTTCTATTTAAAGCATGTGGAAGTCTGTGTTCTATATCAAGTTATCAACGGTAGTGAATGCTACTTTTGTTATACTTACAAAATTTGTTTTAACATAAATAAAAGTTTAGATTTTATTTTTTTTTGTAAAATTTAAAAACCCAAAGACTCTAACCAAATGCTGATGAAAAAAAAAAGTGAAAAACTTTTGTTTTGTTATAGCTCTCCAAATTAATAAACTTTTAGTTTATTATAGCTCTTAGAATTTTGTTTTTTTGGTTATAGTCTTTGCGTTTCTAAATTTAAGAAAAAAAAATGAAAAATAATTTTAATTGATTTGATTTTCGTTTTTCCTCTTGATTTGATTTAACTTTTACTCAAATTTAACTTTTACTCTTAATTTTAAAAAAAATCTAACTTTTACTCTTGATTTGATTTTTTTCTTTGAGCTCAGTTACTCTTATTTCTCTTTCACCTTAATTGCTCTAGATTTGCGGTCCGAATAGTGGCTGCGTTTTGTGGTGCAGGGAAATGCGGTGCGGTGCAATAATAATGAAAATACATAGATACATATGTATATGTAGAAATTTTGATACTTTTATATCACTGTTGCGGTGCGGTTTTGAATGCGGTTTATGTCACCATTCATAACCTTGATGTTATGATATTTCATGTGTAAATTAATAATAGAACCGTATTGCCCTTACATGCGCATTTTCTTTACTCTTGTTTTCTTTTCATTTTCTCTTTCTATTTTTCTTTTTGAATAATTTCTTTTTTCATATCTTTATATTTATTTGCAATCAATTTTTGTAAAAACTAAATGAATCTTGAAACCCCTTTTAAAACTTCGCTCAGGCTACGATTTTAATTTTCAAAAAACTAAATGTATATGTGACTTAGTAAAACGTTTCATTCAATATAGAACATATACACTAACACATGTTTACATATAAATCATAAAATATAGTAAATCTATCTAAACAAGCTAAATTTTTTTTAGAGTTTAAATAAAAAAAACAATACCAAAAATAAAAAATTCTGCTCTAGATACTTTTTATTCTTAATTGTCTTTTACACTGTTTTTAAAAAAAAAAAACTCTAATAGTACTTTCCAGGAAGACCATTTATGTTATATGATTATTTGACAAAATATAAATGTTTATGGTTATTTTTGCCAATTTCTCTACAACTACTATGTAGAGTTTTTCTATATTATACATTTTTTTATAAATTCCATATAAATATACTTATACCAATTATTTTATTCTAAGAATGTATGTACAGTTGGTTAGACTTTTGATTTTCAATATACACTCTGATAGTCTGATTCATTACTAATGTGACTTGTAATATTCTGATAACATCACAAGTTGGCTACAAAACAATTTCCCATCATGTCCCTTCTAAAATTTTATTATTTAAGTTACCACCCTCAATTATTTATTTTATTTTTCATTTAAGAAATGTTAAGAAATGTGGTATAATTGTACATGCCTTTATTTCTGAAATATTTATACTTCATATGATCCAACTATATTATTTGGGAAGTACATTTTAAATATAACTTTAATTTTTGTAAGTAATTACATAGGTATGCCATTAGAAATAAAATTTTAAAGAGTAAACTAATTTATCTCTTTAAAGATTAAAAAGTCAAATACTAATTTAATTAATAAAATTTAATTTAAAAACAAAATACATTATTAATTTTCAAAAATAATAACCAATCAAAATTAACATATTAGATTTGATATCTAAATTTTAATTAATTTGATTTAATTAGAAAAATGAAATACATTATTAATTTCCAAAAAAGTAACCAATTAAAATCAACAAATTAGATTTGATATCTAAATTATCATATTAATTTTTTATTAATTATTATAATTCACTTCTCATCTTTATATGATTCTATTTTTGCGAAAAAATAATATCATCATTATAAAAAAATAATTAGAGTTTTTTCGCATATGCCATAATTATAATTTTTAAAAACAAATATAAACTGTTCAATACATGAAAAAATATTATAACGGGTGAAAAATATATTTAAGAAAACTTATATTTCTACTGAGTAACGGGTCATAATTTGAAATATTTATATTTAATTTCATACATATTATATTGAAAATTTATAATCTTATATACTACAATAATTAATAACATATTAGATTTTTTTATGTGTATGATGTGATTCAGTTTTTAATACAAGCTGAAAAATCCTAAAATTGACGGGTTTAGATCGATATTAATACAAGATGGTATACTACAGGTGAAACTCTTAAATTAACAATCAAACTACAAGTGTATAATCTTAAACACTAAACAATATAGATAATATCAACAAAACATATACAACTCACAGTTTACTATACATTTAAAATCAAATAAAATAATATCATATATTTTTAAATCATCTTTACGATAAAAATTTTTAGTTTAACTAAAATATAAGCCTACATGCGGTATACTACAAGTTAGTATCTAGATTATAGGGCTTATTGGATCTAAAGACGGATCATCAAAGATTTCCTAAACTGAAGCAAAATATACTGAATACTCAAATATTTATCTGTTACCAAATTATAAACAAATAAGTTCGTAAAACAATTTAATATTTTATATACAAAATCAATTAAATCTTAATCACATAAAAATTAGCACAAAAAAAGTATTCAACAATTAAAAAATTATCAAATCTCTGTGTTATATAAGTTTTGATACTATATTCGAATAAAGTGTAATATTCCTTTTAAGTTTGTATTCTTTAACTAATTTAAACTAACTAATATATTTGCTAATCTTATACCTATCAAAACCGACTATCGTTTCTTATCTTTATAGTATTTTTGCAAAACTTTTTTGGTGGATTTGGGTAAAAATGCATTCGGGTCATATGGTACATTCCCCTATTAAATAAATATGGTCTACTCCTATGTTATCAGCTAAAATATTTAAATTATAATTCAGAGTCATATCATTAGTAAAATTAATATTAATAAAATAAATGGCTTTTTGGCAAGACGGATTTGGAGTGACGGGTTTTTGAATCAACATTAATAAAAAAGTAAAATATAATTAATCCACCGTTTCAATACGGGTTAAATCTTTAATTTATTATTTCTTAAGACCACTAATATTAAACATATCAAATCATCCTAATTTAGAAAAAATTATATAAAACCAAAAATGTTATGTGGTATGTATAATGTTACTATATATAAAATTAAATTATAAACTATAAATGTATTAGAGAATGATACAATTTGCAAAACTTATATATATAAAAAAGAATTCTTAAATTTTAAAAATTATTACTTTAAAAGAAAAATCACAGGACGGGTAAATAAATTATAGAACAGGTTTTATTTTGGAATTGGGTTATATGGTGGATGTATTTGAATCAATTTTTATAAAATTTTAAAATATTATTAATATGTTGTTTTAATAGGGGTTACAACTTCAGTTTTTTAACAATTGTCTCATGGATTCGTGGTATAGCGTTACTTAATAACAATTATAAACTATAAAATATAAATATTTTATAAAAATAAAATTTGCAAATTTTAATATATATTACTTTTAAAAAATAAATCGTCCCGCGGTATACCACGGGTTAAAATCTAGTGTGTATTGTAAAATTCCTATCTATGCAAAAGCATGAGATTTATGAAACGATTTTTTTAGATTAACTCTATGATGCTTAGATCATTCAATAACCTATATTCATTGTTTCCAGTAAAGAAAAAAATCACAAAAATATATTGAAACAGAATCTTTGACTATCTTATAATACCAAATCCTACTAGTTATCACAATATTTGAAATTATATTTTTAAATAATTGTACTAAATGCATTTTGATTAAATAACATTACTAGATTGATATTTCTTGATTATTGTTGTTAAAAAGTAAAATTGTTTATTCTATTTTATTGTTTTCATATTATCATTCTCATATTAGATTAATACAATATTTATCTATGACTTTTGGACAATAGTATTTTCATATGTCAAACCAGTAGTCCTAATACATGTAAAATGAAAAACGGTTTTCATCTGTATCTAAAATCCATTCAGATTTTTTAATATAATGTTCATGCATTAAGCTTGATTTGGACGTTTAGATTTTTTTCTTGTAATAAAAGAAAAGATACCCTATATAACACAATTTTATTAGCAGTAAATATTTTATATTTTTTGACTACCTGTAATCTAAAATTAAATGTCACTTACTAAAAGAAACAAAATTTTGTACCCTTTCATTACTATATATATATAACAGTACATATTCACAATCTCAAAACAAAATACACAAATAAAAAAGAAAAAACAAAGAGAAATATTTTTTCAATGACAAGAAAGAAAGTGAAACTTGCTTACATTTCCAACGATTCTTCAAGAAAAGCGACTTTCAAAAAAAGAAAGAAGGGTTTGATGAAGAAGGTACACGAACTCTCGACTCTTTGTGGCATCACTGCATGTGCGATCATCTACAGCCCGTATGATACCAACCCTGAAGTGTGGCCATCAAATTCCGGTGTGCAAAGGGTGGTTTCAGAATTTAGGACACTCCCAGAGATGGATCAACACAAAAAGATGGTAGATCAAGAGGGTTTTCTCAAACAAAGAATCGCGAAAGCGACAGAAACTTTGAGGAGACAAAGAAAGGATAGTAGGGAGCTAGAGATGACTGAAGTCATGTTCCAATGTTTGATTGGAAACATGGAGATGTTTCATTTGAATATTGTGGATCTTAATGATTTGGGTTATATGATTGAGCAATATCTTAAAGATGTTAATCGCAGGATTGAGATTTTACGAAATTCTGGTACGGAGATTGGTGAATCTTCTTCTGTTGCGGTAGCTGCTTCTGAAGGGAATATACCAATGCCGAATTTGGTCGCTACAACAGCTCCCACCACTACAATTTATGAGGTGGGTTCTTCTTCCTCATTTGCGGCTGTCGCGAATTTTGTTAATCCTATTGATCTTCAACAATTTCGTCATCCGGCGGCTCAACATGTTGGACTTAATGAGCAACCTCAAAATCTAAATCTGAATTTAAATCAGAACTATAATCAAAATCAAGAATGGTTTATGGAAATGATGAACCATCCTGAGCAAATGAGGTATCAGACAGAGCAAATGGGATATCAATTCATGGATGATAACCACCACAACCACATCCATCACCAGCCACAGGAGCACCAACATCAGATCCATGACGAATCTTCCAACGCTCTTGATGCCGCCAACTCAAGCAGCATCATCCCTGTTACTAGTTCAAGTATTACCAATAAAACATGGTTCCATTAGGTTTTTGTTAAATGTTATATTACAATAATTTGGATGAATTGATAAGTGAAATTATGATCAGCTTTAAGTTTTTTTGTGTGTAATAAATTGCATTACAGTTTATGTTCTCAAAGTTGTGAGTTTGTGACTGTGTTATCTTTACTATTATAGTTTTGCAATAATTATGCCTTTTAAAGTCGTAGATGTGTGATACTTTTATTTTTGTTGTTTATTTTTCCATGTGATATGTGTTTTTCCCCACAAATATGTCAACCAAGCTTGGAAAAGCTCTTACCAAACGGGTTTTAGTTACAAATTAACTATCTTAGCTCTCTTTCTTTGTCATACTCAACGCTGATTTTGATATAATTGTCGTCACAAAAACATTCCAAAGACTTGAGAAGAAACAAGAACCATTCAATATCCATACACTAAAAACAAAAATGTTGCAAGAATTCCTGCAACTACAATACTCTATAAACTCTCTCATTGTTAAATAACACCAGACAATCTTAACATCAGCTCTTGGTTTTCCCCAAGATTTGGCTTTGGAGATGTTGGTTATCTTCTAGCAATCTATCATACTCTAGAAGCAGCTCTGCAGACTGTTTCTGTAACGCCGTAACATGTGTTTCAGCAGTTTCGAGTTTCTTCTCTTTCTCTTTTGACTCAGTCTCTGCTTTCTTTAGTCTCTCTGTAATAGATGACAATTTTACTTGCAACTGCTTGATTTCCTTGGATGCTTTCTCCTCTTTCTCCTTCAGTTCGGTTCTTTCTTTCTGGAGCTGTTCAAGTTCTTCTTTCGATGATCCGACGTTGCTTCTCAAATTGATTAGCTTTCTGAGGTAGTGATGCATTCTGTCAATTATAAAGCCGAGAAAAAGTACGACTCCTGCAATGATCATTAAGATTTTTTAGCTTCAAATGTAATTTCATTATGTTACACACTTTATATAGCTCAACATTTTTATGTGTTACATATAGCTAAGAGCTAGATCATATGTGAATGCACTGTAATCAACAAATCAAGATCAATAAAGGAAGTATTTTGTTACTGTTAATAAGGATTCAGGTTCCAAACTTATCAACTACCGAAGCAGCTTCTCAAATCTGGTGAATACTAGCAGAACAGAGCCTTGGAGACAACTATAGATATATTCATATGTGCGATACGAAAACACCGGTACTGTGGTTCTATACATCGACACCACCATCCACTCAATTGGTATACAAACTCTTAATCAAAACATTATTAACTTCTTACAGAAGTGCTCACTCAACTTAAGCTTGCGAATTTGCATTATTCAGATCATTCCTCTATGAACAACAAAGCCTACAAGAATTCAGTAAAAGCTGTATTAGCCCTACTTGAGAGCCATGATCAACACAAAGTCTAGCCAAGATTTCAACTCTTGTTCAGAAACCATAACTAAAAACTAATCAAACAACAAAGTCCTATGGTTCAACTGTTGTTCAGAAGCCAACAGCTAAAGACAAATCAAGACAACAATCAAATAACAAAGCCCTATGGTTCAATTTTTATCACATCAAGAGAAAAAAAGAGAGAAACTGACCCAATAAAGAAGCTTCAAGCAAGTGTGTTCTCCAAAGAACCTGATCCATAGGAGACATTGTCCCAAGCTTTGCACCTTTATTCTGGATCTTGACAATGCTCATAAGATTAGAAAAGAGAATAACAGACATAGTTCCAGCGATTGTTTTCACAGTGGCAGGACCTTTACCCATCTTCATCTGGTCAAGACTTTTAATCACAAGCTCTCTCAAAGGACCAATCTTTATCAACAGTAAGAATGCAATCGCACCTTCCACAAATAGAACTAGAAACAGTAACTGAATCATGTCTGAATGAGTTCTCCCCCTAAAGTTTGTTCCTTTACCACAATTCACCAATAAGGTAAACTCTAAACCCTAATTTCTATAGCTCTTGTCTTCTAGTTTTGCTACTTGGGTATGGATTTAAAACCAAAACCCAGATCGGAGAATGAAGAGAAAGCAAGCAACGAGTTTATCTAAAACTCATTAGCTTTTTCAAGAAATCGGTCACTGAGTTCTTGATACCACCAAGAAATCATAAAATGGAGAAGACTAAGAGAAGAATTGAATTCAAGAAACTGAAGAAGGTTTTAGTAGGAGAGAGGAAACACTGAAGAGTGAAGAAGGATCTGAGAAAAGTTCAGTAGAAAGCATAAAGGTATAAATGTTGTTTAGTACTAATCTAGCGAGAGAGAGGGAGATCAATGGTTGTGATTAGTGGTGTACTAATTAATTATGTAAACTTAAAATTTAAGAGTGAACTCTATACTCTACTCTAAAGTCTAAAACTACTCATGCCTTTGTAAAAGCAACAATAAATTTGTCCTTTTGCTTTACTTTTAAGAGAGATGACGAAGCAATGGTAAAGTTGCATCTGTTTTTTTTTTTCCATTGAATTGTGGATTTTTTTGGTTAGTATATCAAATTTATTCAATATACAAAAGGTTATTTACAAGAAAAGAGACCAAAAAACATTGGAAAGAATTTAAGGAGCCGAGTTAGAGACTTGATCCATCGTGGGAGGAGTGCAAGCTGTCATGGTAACAAAGGGAAGTCACCCTCAAGTTCTGTTACAATTGGGATGGCCTTAGGTAATTTCTGTCATTCACTTTCTTTCCCATACCTTTACGAAACCAAAAACATTACTCCGCCTTGTTCTATAAAGTTTCTCTACTCACATAGTTGAGAATAAGTTTAACTTGTAGCTTAATAAATTCTTCATAAATTCTTTCATTTTTTCATAAAAGAATTTTAGGCATACCATCTCTAACTTTATTATCTATCTCAAATAGCTATATGTCAATTACTCAATTATTTGATACTAGTTAACAAAAGTTATACATGGTATGTCACAAATATTGGTCAACTTAACTTCTTTTTTTATTTGTCTAATTTCGAAATTAACCTTCTCAAATAGTAGTTTTTTTTGTGGTCAACAAACTCAATTAGGTTATTGGACCAATTAACTATAATTTTTATGTGATCGGATAATACCTAGTATGCAATTATTTTATTTTGATTAATAAAACAAGCATGAAGCGCGTCGTTCGTTGGAACTATTCGTTAATCATTAAGGTGCAAAGAAGACCAACTAGCACCGTAGAATGAGTCGTCGTTGGTTTACGCAATCACAAGAAAGACAAGTCAATGACAATGAATTGTCAACGCCTTCGTGTTTACACGTCTCTTACCTCTCTCTCTATCTTTCAATAATCTCTCTTTGTTTCAGACTCCTTGAAGCAATTCTTCATTCTGGCTGCTTGACATTCAGAAATATGGCAGTAAGTTTTTTTTTTTCTTTTGGGTGTGGTTTTAGTCTTCTTTTTATTTTGATTTTCTAAAGCTTATTATCCTACAAGTGTAGTATTTATTATACCCACAATCTCTGAGTTTTATTCCGTGAGAATGGAGAGTAATTGTCAAATATTTGTAGTTCTAAATATGGATCCTATATCATCCTGTTTAGGACATATAGTGTTTTGTTTTAGAATCGGCGGTATCATGAGATTTTCTTTTGTTTGACATTTATGCGTAGGAAGATCACCTAATTCTTTTTGGTCATCTTCTGAACATCAATATAATTCATATGTAATGAAATTATACTTAGATTCTACAGATGAGGTTTCTGTTCAATCAAAACCAAAAAAAAAGAGATAAGGTTTATGTTTCTTGCACCTTAAGATTCAGCTCTAAACATTTAGCCAAAAACAAAGTTTCAACTGTAAATCTCTGGCATCAACTCCAAAATACCGTATATATGAGATTTCGATTTTCTAATATTTATGTCTCCTACTTTCAATTTAAATGCAAGCCTATGTTTCTCAAAATCTTTTTTTTTTGGTTCTTGTGGTTATAGAATCGTCCACACGTGCCCAAATTCGGAGACTGGACCGAAGATGCTCCATTCACGGTCGTGTTCGAAAAAGCAAGCAAGAGCAAGAAAAATATGAACGTGGCCAACCCGAATGAATATCCAGATATGAATCCAAACGCTGCACAAAATCGAAATATGTCTAGGCCTGACCAACAACCACCAAACCATAATGTTAGACCAAGACATGAAAGATTCAATAGCAGAGACGAAACCGAATTCAGACCGTCTCCTGCACACAATGAAAGAAACAACAGAGTTAGATCAGTTCCTCCCACACCAGAAACATACAACCATCAAACATATGGTGGAGGTGGCAGATCAATGGGAAATCCAACAGAAATAAATAGACGGCAATCACGTGATCATGTCCCGGCGCGGCCAATACGCAATCTTAGAGGGCAAAGTAGTGAAAGGGTATGCATAACTTTACCATTTTATAGTACAAAATATGTGTCACAACTCATAAATATATATCGCTAAGTAAGTGTATTTTTCTCAATTAGGTGGCGACTATTCCTCCATTTCCTGGAACGGGTTCTAACATGGAAAATCAGAGTTACACACTTATCTTTGACAAAGTGAAAGAAGATAGGAACCAAGCGAGATCTTACAATGGAACCGATCATAGCACCCCGACTCGACCCATCATCGACCAACATCATCAACCATTACCTTCTAGTCCCAAGGTAGATAACCAAAATATCATTTCCCTTTCTTTCATAAATCCTCTTTTTTTACAATTGACGTTGTTATGTGTAGGGTTGCTGTTTTCCTCCATGGAGCCGAAAGGGAAGCTAATGAAGATGATCATTTCCCTTTTTTACATAATCCTCTTTTTTTTTATTTGCTTCTGCTTGATTTTTTTTAATAATATCTTTGTTATTCTTATGGAGATGTAAGGAGTAGTTTTTGCTAAAACATTATGCAACTTCTGTTACTCTATTTGCGTTTTTTTGAACAATACTCAGATTCATTTATAGGGGTGAATCCTTTTATTCACCTCCTATTATAATAAACAAAAATTAAATTTACTTAATTATAATATACAAACCTTAACTATTCTTTTATAAACCCAAGACGATATTTAATTTCGTTTAGTTACAAAAAATCTAAACTCTAATCTCTTTTTGTAAACCTAAACCGACACTTAACATCGTTTAATTATAAAATATAAATCCTAACCGTTAATTTTAAATCCAAACCGAGTTTTAACCTCGTTTAAGTGTAAAATCAGAATCCGTTTATAACCCTAAACCGAAATTTAACTTCGTTTAATTATAAAATCTAAACTCTAACCCTCTTTTATAAACGTAAAAAGCCAAACCGACATATAATTTCGTTTGGTGACATGTTATATTTTATAATTATTATTATTTTATCAGATAAAAAATTCTGATTGGTTAGAAAAGATGAGGTAAATAAAAAGATTCACCTCTACATGTGAATTGTGAATCCAAATATTTATCAGAAAATCAAACGTTACGATTAAAATGACATTTCGAACATTCATGTATTTTATTTCAAATTTGAAAATTTGCGTTTTTTCGACATTTTTTTAAAATGCGGTGGATAGATTTACAAAATTAAAAAGTTGAAGAATTTCTTAGCAATATTTATATGTTTTTTATTTACCTGTACGAGTGTTTGAAAATCCAAACAAATGGGCTGAACAAAGTTTTATAAATTGTTATCGTCATTGCTAACGTAAAACCCAATGGGCTATTTAAACATCTCAAACGGGTCCATTTTAGAAATTTTGCTTTTTCCTAGGAAACAACACTGTAAACCACGAGGAAGCTACATTACGATTTCGACACGTGTCACAATCGCACCGACCGCGTCGCTTTTTATTACGAACTCAAAAAACTCTCACCGTTTCTCACCACCTTCGTGTTTCTCTCTCTATTACAGAAAAAAAGATTCAAAAACCCTAGATTTCACAAAATCGATTGGCTGTCAAATTTCTCTCCGGCGATTTTCCTCGAGTGAAATTCGGCTCAAGGTGATTATAGCGATCATCGAATCAAATTGATTGAAGAGGTTCTTCTCTATCAAAACCTAATCTAATTCATTTCTCTTGTTGTTTGATTAAAAACGATCATTCTCGATTTTAGGATCGGATTTGTTAATTTGATCGTCTCGTTACTGTCAATTGAGTTTAATTTCGTAAAGTCGATGAATTTCTGGGAGATTGATTCTTTTCCCTTTTTGCTGTGAAATTGTGTTCTTTTGAAAAATTCTGTCTAAAGTTTGGATTTTTTTTTTCTGTAAGTATATGTGAAACTATACATTTTGAGATTATTCACGGAAATTATATTATCTTGCTTGCAATGATTTGAGTTTGTATATAAGACTTTGAGGAGTAAATTAGATTGTTTTATTGTTTGGTTGAAACTTACAGGTACAAAGGTTAGTTACTTTGAGCTGAAAGATGAACACGTCAGAGGTGAGAGTACCTCGAGGAAATCGACGGAGGAAAGCTGTGATTGATCTGAATGCGGTACCTGTTGATCAAGAAGGGACCTCTGCTTCTGTTAGAACTCTTACGGTGCCTATTACACCGTCTCAGCCTGCTCCTACGATGATTGATGTCGATGCTATTGAGGATGATGTTATTGAATCATCCGCTAGTGCTTTTGCTGAAGTATGTTTGATTTCTGTTATCTTTTAGTTTCTCATTTTTGCAGTGATGGATAGGATTTGTTTGTGTAGTAGGTTCACTGATTTTGTTTTATTTTGATACCAGGCTAAAAGCAAATCAAGAAATGCACGTCGGAGACCTTTGATGGTTGATGTAGAGTCAGGTCAGTTTTTATCTATTGTGAAAAGAAATTTTACTCTTCTGGTTCAATGTCATGTCTCAAGTAGTAGGGAGAGACAGAGAGTTTGATGGATGGATTTTACTTTGTGTTTGCAGGAGGTACGACTAGATTCCCTGCCAACATAAGCAACAAACGCAGAAGGATTCCTTCTAGTGAATCTGTCATCGACTGTGAGCATGCCTCTGTAAATGATGAAGTCAACATGTCTTCGGTAAGAGAGATGTGAATTTCTGGAATCATGTACTGTGCAGTTATGCGATTTAGTCTAAGCTCACAATTTCTTTTATCTTGTGTAGAGAGTGTCTAGATCAAAGGCTCCAGCTCCTCCACCAGAAGAGCCAAAGTTTACATGTCCAATCTGCATGTGTCCCTTTACGGAGGAGATGTCAACCAAGTGCGGTCACATCTTCTGCAAGGGATGTATAAAGATGGCAATATCTCGCCAGGGCAAATGCCCTACTTGTAGGAAAAAGGTTACTGCAAAAGAGCTGATTCGAGTTTTCCTTCCAACCACTAGATGAGTGGTCCGGCAACATCACCAGCCACCCTGTAGGTCAAACAATGATTATATTATCATCCACGTTTGTAGAGATTTACTAGATTTGAATTGTATACTTAATTAACTAAACTGGAATTTGGTTTCCATTCTCACAGGTCTAATGGTTTATCAGACTATCCTCCTATTCACTTTGGAACATTGAAGGGACTTCGTTGACTTGGTATTTTTGAATATTTTGCTTTGTTGGAAGAGAAATATTCAGTGATCAAGAAGCCAGAAGGCCCTATCATTCGATGGATATCATTGGTAATAACTCTTTGTTTTTAGTTGTTGTTCTATGTAATTTAGGTCTCTGCAAACCTCTCAGTCGATACTCTTCTCTCTTGATAGATGATAAGATATATGGAAAAAAAAATTAATATTGAATCTTTACTAAAATTCTACATCTTGATCATGTCGTGTATGCCAGTTCTCATCTCACATTGCTGATAAATGCGTAAAGTATTTATGTATGTCAGTATGAGCAAATAGTAGGAATTATAAGGGAAATTTATTGTGAAAAAAAAAAATAAAAAAAAAATAAGGGAAATTTATTAGAACTCCATGCACTGGGTCTAGAGTACAATGGTAGCAGAAGATAGATTGCAGAAGCTAATAGAATCGGTTTTGAATCGATGCTCTATTGCTCTGCCTTGTGGTTATTCACTCCTTAAGGTCACATTTTGCTAGCATGCATCGTCACCTAGTCATGGAAACTTGGTGGATGCAGCAACATTGGCATCACCTGTAGTCTGAGATCCGGGCACGGGGTTCTGTTTGTTGAGGCCAGCTTTGGGAGGAAAATAACCAAACCGTCTTTTATGAAAGGGCCAGCCATAATGTGGAAGAGGAAACCAACCCCAGAGTTGCTGGTTATTGGTGATAACCTCACTTTGCTCCTCAGGTGCATACCTCCCTTCAGCGCCTGATAGTAGAAGTGCCAGAAGGAGCTTGGCTTTCGTGTTATTCTTCTCCATTGTGATTTGTATATGGTAGTCTACTTTGATTTCTCGTTTTGCTGGGTGGTTATACTGAGAAGTAAGAACTGGATACTATAGGCCAAGCTGGTGATATGGTGGTTTTTTAGATGCCTTCTTTGTGAGGGATATTGAATGGTGTATAGATTATAGTTTTTGATCCTTTTGGAATGTTAGTCCACAGTTTTATTAACTGTTGTGTGATTAAGATCTTTCTAGTGGTAGATGCAATTCCCTGAACTCCATTGATAACAAACAGACCAAGAACACCAACCTCTTGAGCCTTGAATCTTGTAGTCATGGAGTGTGATTGGTATAGCAATGTATTGTTGAACATTAGCTTAGTTTGTTTTCTCTACCAACTGGTGAGTCGCGACATCTTAAATATCAAGAAGATAGAAATCGCACCTTGCTATTCCTATGTGTAGCCTCTGAGATTGTTGGCCTTAACGACTAGGTTTTGGTAACGACTCAAATTACTTGTCTTAGTTATATCTTTTCCATCTGATCCAACAGTCCTGAGTAACCGTTAAGCGGTCACTTAACTTTCCCAAGAAACCTAAACCACCATCAAGCCAAAGACTATCTCAGTCAACTAAACTCGACTAAGTGTCGGTAAACTTATTTGGCTAGTTGAGCTATATAGTTTAGTCGAAATATCTCAGTTTTTCCAGCTCATGTCATCTCGTCAATGCACTTTTTCTCAATACTGGGTAAAAAAGTAGCTCATGCTGCTGCATCCGGGTCAAAATTCCTAGGTCAAAGAAGGAACAGTAATACCAGTATACCACACGTTCAGAATCAAATAAAAAAACAAAAAACAAAAGCATAAGCACATTCATTTCATTAAATTTAGATTGTCGAATTAGAAACGTCTTACATATCATAAGCCATAATATCACCACAAATCCTTTTTTTTTTTTTTACCTTTTACTAATATTTGAATACCCGAGAGAGAGATATCTACCAATTCTGTCTGTCTTGCTACCATCTTCTTTCCACCATTCCAAAAATCAATTATCCGCCACAAGAGAACCCAAATCCGCTCTAGTACGAGTTGATGCTGGCGACGTATTCATTGCCTCTACGGTTAAAAGACCTTCCTCCTCCTCCAGGACCTCGACCTCCCCTCCTGTAATCATAGCCATATCCATAACTTCCTCTTCCTCTCATTCCCACTCCCACATTCCTATTTCCGTATCCCACGTTTCCATTTCCTCTTTTACCTGTTACTCAAGCAAACAAACAATCATCATCCTCTTTCTCCACATTACCATATCAACGTTTTGCTACTTTGCTCACCTCTTGATGTCGATAGCTTCTCCTCCACAAAAGCTCTCAGTCCACCAATCTTCACAGGTGAAGCCTGCATCATTCAGATGATTTCATATCGGTTTTCTATAATGCTAAACAAGAAAGTGAAAATTATATTCAAGGTTAGAATATAAACCTCTATTGCTCTGTGGGCAGCATCTGCCTCCTCAAACTCAACAAAACCATAAGGATAACCAAGGCCCTGCCAGTCATACAGTAAATTATCATTGTTCAGAACAATAATATATGTAAGATCTGCCAGTCATATATGTAGGATTCAAGCTTCCAATACTTAAGTGTTAGTTGATTGGTCAATCTTACCCTTTGATTTATGACTTGAATCCCACCATTGGTAATAGCTCCAAATTGCTTAAATTCAGCCTCAAGCATGTCAATGTTGGCATTAAAAGGAAGATGTCTCACATAAATAGATGTACCCTCAGCTACCGCTAATAAAAAAGACAAAAGAAGTATAAAACCATGTCATGAATAGATATGAGAATATAGACCACCAAATATTATAATTGAAAACTTGAGGATCAGCTATACTGTGAACTACTACCTTCCTGATTGTGCCCATTTTCAGAAGCATCAACAGACTCAGAAACTGTATCAGATTCTATCACTTGAGAAGGATCTGAAGATGCTTGTTGACCTTGGTCTTTGAGTATCTGGCCTGTAGAAGGATCTGAAGGCGCTTGATGTTCTTGGTCTTTAGGTATCTTCTTTGGAGAAGGTAAAGAGACAGCTGGAACTCCAAATTTATCTTTCGTAACCTTCAACTGTTATGATAGTCATTGATTATCAATAGAAAACTCAAGAAGTGATATAGTAAAGCCTAAAATAAGATGTAACAAGATCGAGTATGAATCCTCTAGGGTGACTACTTACCACAGAGGCATAGGATTTCTTGGGAGCATCTGCAAGTCCATCATCAGGGTCATAATTTTTCTGTGAATCATCTGCAACTTCTTTGCAAGTTATCTCAGTCCTTGCAACTTCATTAGCAATCTCAGGTACCAGAACATTATCCTTAGCATTCTCATTATCCAAGGGTTTGGACACTTCCTTACAAACAGGATTCACTGAAACACATGCAGCTTGCTCCGAACCCTTCATGCCTGTAGGAGCTAAAGTGTAAGAAAAGGATTGGAATAGAATTTGCGTTAGAAGAAATATAAGTTTAACTTACCATTGATAATAGTGGGTGTTGTAGAGTTTATCCCAGAAACAACTTCCCCATCTATGGTCTCTGGAACATTATCCTTAGCATCATCATTAACAAATCTGAGGATGTCATTCAGAACAAAGAAACCCTTTTCTTGCGGGGCAAGGAAAAAAGTTTGGGTGAATTTCCTTCTCGATCTCTCGTTTAGAGTGAAGTATCCAGTAACGAAGAGAAGGAAACCCCCATTGTGAGACTCTTGAGTATCATAACTGGTTATCTCAGCCGAGTTGCAATCTCCATAAGTCAGTCTCTTAAGCTCCTCACTTATACCCTGCACAAAGAATAAGCATCAATGAGAGACACTTTTAGCAAGTTACTTAAACTGCCATCCAATTTCCACCATACCAAATGACACTCCAGCCCAACCCCATGTTAGTTACTAATCCTTAACATCATAAAAATGATATAGTCTCATCCTCATTCAACCAAACCCAACTAAACTACTAAGAACTACTTACTTGAAAAGTGGAGAAATCACGCATGACTCCGTCCTGTCCAACACGGCCAACTCTACTGATCTCTTGATAAAACCGGGGCAGATGCTCAGGCATGTTACAGAAAATGTAGTAGTACTGATTGACAAACGCACTCCCAACCTATATTAACCAAACCCAAAAATACACTTTAACAACAACAAAAACAGAACAAACCACACAAAGAATCACAATTACAACTAGTAAAAAGGAGAAGAAACCCCATAATTGAAAAAACATACAGTAAGTGGGTCAACAACACGTTTGGTTGCAGCAGTAGAATCCATTGTATCGCCAACTTCCAGAGAATAAACAACACCTGTAATTCATAGAAGACTGTCAAAACTCAGAATCAATGTAAATCACAGAACAACCCAAGAATCATGTAAAAAACAGAAAATCTCTAAATCTCACACACAACTTTCCAAAATCGTTTCCGTAGAAAACGTAATTCATGAACTACACATAGTGACTCGATAAACACTTAACAAGCAAGAAAACGAACTAAGAGGCAACAACAAAATCAACTTCACAAAAGCAACCCAAAATCGTTTCATGAAATAAACACAGAAACAACTTCGAGAAAAGCACAAACTAGCTAAGAAACCAACGAAATCTACTTCACATTTCACTCCGAAACAGTGTAGATCACATTTTTCCGGCGAAATCGTGACATTAAACTGACGGAAGAGAAATAGTAGAAGAAGATTCACCTGAAATTAGTGAAATTGGAGCTTCGATTGAAGTCTGGGACCAACAATGGCGGGACCTAGGGTTTGATCGCTAGAAGGAAGGCCAAGTGTACGGAGAAAGCGAAAAGGCAACGGAAGAGGACTTTGTGGGGACTGTGAAGAAGATGTTTATATAGACGGGGAGAGAGTGTGTGTGTTGACGACTTTTTTATTGCCTTTTTGACTCTCACGTGTCAAACATGGTCCGTTGCACTTCCTCACCTTTCTTCAACAGATTTTATTCTCCACTAACTTTAATATTACTTACCTTTTATTAATGAGTACATTAGATTTTAACTTGGGTTAGCACATAATCCCAAAGAATTCTATAAGGTGAATTAGAGAATAATAACTCCTCTTGAATTGTTTTGATAGCGAAAAACCGGAATTAAATTTAGACACGGGATAATCGATACTCTTCTCGTGCGTTTTTTAGATTGTAGTCAACTTATTTGGCTTATTCCTTTGTCATGCGGTTTTTCTCGTGCGTTTTTAGATTGTAGTTTACCTATTTGGCTTGTACCAAATATTGAACGTGAGAAACATGTAGGGTGTTAATTTGAGTATGTATTAGTCTAAGTTTAGTTTGAATTTAGTATGTTTAAAGAAAAAAAGTTAGTTTTGATAAAGGAGTATGGGCTCAATAAAACAAATGAACATGTATATTAGGCAAACGAAAAATGTGTGGTGTTCTTCTGAAAATTCTTTTATGAACACCCAAACTTATGGTTAGAAGAAAATCACTGATCAAGCGTTTGAACAATACATGATACAAAAACTTGTGAGAGAAAAATATTCGGTGTGGCTGATGATATAAAGCTAGAATTTTTATAGCCTTAATCATGACGAAAAAAACCAAACTCAAATTTAATCCTTTTGAAACTGATTATACCTCGTCGAAATGATATATTCGGTCACTTCTTAGCTATTTATAAGATTTCAATTTTTATCATCTATATGTTCTGTTATTCAAAAAACAACGAACATGTTATATCAGAGTTAATACTTTCATTTGTTTGCCTATTGGGCCGATAATGGGCCGAGCCTTAAATTTAATTTCAGAAAAAAGCAACGATATGATAGATCATGAGACCACCAACCAAAGAGATTTGACAGATAACAGAAAAATGTTGAACTTATGAGCTAAAAAAGCTTCTCCTCCTTACCAAAGACTCGACGGTCTACCGGAAAAAATGGCTGCCAATTTCTGGAATTCATCTCACTAGTAAATGTTCTTTAAAACTTTACCCATCAAAATTCACTTCTTCTTCTCCTTCTAAGCAACTTCTAATTTCAATTTCTCGAATTTTTTTGTTTTGTTTTTGCGTTTGTACGAAACAGTAAACAGCTTTTGGATCCAGAAGAAGTCGACGTAGTTCATGATCTCGATAAAGAACGTGGAATCTCAATTGATGATTTTAAGCTCATCAAGTTCCATATGTCTAATCGTACGAAATCCTTTTTCTTCTTAATTCTTCGAATTCTCCTGCTTACTTAAGCAAATTTGTTGTCTCTGTTGCACTGGTTTGATTAGAGATTGATCAGAGAAGTTTTTTGAGTTTATGTCTCTTTGTTTCTTCATTTATTGTTGTTTTCAGATATTATGAAATTGGCTCAGCACATTAAAGTGAGGCAAAGGTTGGTTCTTTACAATTTGGGGGTCCAATTTTTGCTATATCAAAGAGATTCTACTGTTGCAGTACTTCCATTACTTTGTTTTGCTTCTGTAGATTTAACTAGCTCTAATATCTGGTGTAACCTGGACTTGTATATGAATCGTCGCCTTGGTTTTTCTACTTATGTAGGGTTGTAGCTACTGCAATTACGTATATGAGACGGGTTTATATCAGGTATGCAATGTATTTTTGATATGATCGTATACATCAATGTGCATCTTTGTGTATGTGAGGAATGAAATGAGTTAAATTCTTGTCATGCCAGTGTCTCTCTATGTTGCATCTCTGCTATCAAAAACGTTAACTGTGTTACGAAAGTTTTCAGTTTTGGTGTCTAATATCTTCCTTTTGTTACTATACTATCTCAGAAAGAGTATGGTAGAGTTTGAGCCTCGACTTGTTGCTCTTACGTGCTTGTACCTGGCATCTAAAGCTGAAGAAAGCATAGTGCAGGCCAGGAATCTTGTTTTTTACATCAAAAGATTGTGTAATATCTTCTTCTTCTGTTTTTTTATTTTTCAAATCATGAGAGTACCTCCCCTTCAATATGCTTTTTTTTGACATATCGACGACAACGGTTCTTATATCTTTGCAGATCCTGATGAGTACAACAAATATGAACTAAAGGATATATTAGGAATGGAGATGAAGGTGTTAGAAGCACTAGATTATTATCTGGTTGTGTTTCACCCTTACCGGTCATTATCGGAGTATGTCCACTCATCTCTCTTATCCGCTTTTCGGAAGCTTTGAACATGTTTGCCTTATTGTCTGTGGTTACAAACGGAGAAGTGTAAATGATGATACATGTAAAAACTTGCAGTCTTCCCATACAATGTTCTTGATGTTTCTCATTATATCAAAATTTTGGACCACCTTAATATTTCCTTGGTGAGAGTTTTGTGTGCCTTGATGGTCAGAAAATCAACACTCATTCTAATACTTCATTCTTTTGATTTCTAGGTTTTTGCAAGATGCTGCATTAAACGATGTAAATATGAACCAGATTACATGGTAAGTCCTTCTATATGAGATATATTGCATAGAACTCAATTCCTAGCTCCAACCTTAAAATCTAAGAGATCTCTGACCTGTATAAAAAGCATTTTGAAAACCTATTTTCCGTGTTTCAGGGGAATTGTTAATGATACTTATAAGATGGACCTCATTCTTGTACACCCTCCCTACCGCATAGCGCTAGCATGCATATACATAGCAAGTGTCCACAGAGAGAAAGATATCACTGCATGGTTTGAAGATCTTCATGAGGACATGAACTTGGTCAGTCATTCTTCTAAAAGTTATTCAATCATTAGTTAAAGCGAATAGCTATGATCTTTTGCGTGATTTTCGGTATTCTTTAGTGACTTTGAAAGCTCTACATGGGGCAATGGGTTGCAGGTAAAGAATATTGCCATGGAGATACTGGACTTCTATGAGAACTACAGAACAATCACAGAGGAAAAAGTGAATTCTGCCTTCAGCAAATTGGCTTTGAAGCTGTAGAGAATCACCTCCATCTCCAAGACTTATCGCACAGAAAAAAATGATTAGAGACTTCCACAATTGCCCATCCATCTAGCTTTGTGGCAAACATGTAACACTGTTATTACCAAACCTATTAATCTTAAAGTAAACATTATTGTTAATTGTTCATCATAATGGGTTTGTTTTCCCTTTTATTTTCTCCAAAACCTAAACCTCTCGTAGAAGCAAAAATGTGAAATAAAACAAAGGTCAAATTGATGAAGATGAGAAATATGAAAAAAAAAAAAAGATTTCATATAAGAATTTTAAAAACTTTTTTTGGTAAATAATTTTTTTTCTATCAAAAAAGATAAATACTGAATTATTACTTTTTTTGTTTTGTATTTTTCCTTGGTGGTCTTTATGCTCTCATTATCCACACCATAAAAATAAAAAGCTTGTATTTTTGAAGTTGAAGGATCAAAGAAGCTATGGCTTCCAATTTCTGGACTTCGACGCACTAGTAAGTTTCAATCAATGATTAAAGATCGTCTTTTTTTAATTCAATTTCCATGTTCCTGATTGATTCGTTTTGTGGGTTTTATTTTCACAGCAAAGAGCTTAAGGACCCAGAAGAGGTTAATGTTGTTCATCCTCTTGATGCTCAGAGAGGAATCTCTGTTGAAGATTTCAGACTCATTAAGCTTCATATGTCTAATTGTATGTTTTCATTGGATTTGATTACCTTGTTAATTAATTTCCAGATTGGATTTAACATCTCTAATGTCATGAATCATGTTTTTCGTGTTTTCCTTGTTGTTATTTGATTTCAGATATATCGAAACTGGCACAACACATTAAGATTAGGCAAAGGTGAAGTCTTTCGTTGTTAGTCTTAAAGAGATATGGAATGTGCTATGACCCTTTGAACAATGCTGACTGATTTTTAGCACTTTTATGATTCAGAGTTGTTGCAACTGCAGTAACCTATATGCGTCGTGTTTACACAAGGTATGGCTTCTTTGGTAATCGTTGTGTAGCACGAGGCTTGGTCATTTGATTTATGGGTACTGTTGTGTGTGTTTTGACAGAAAGAGTTTGACGGAATATGAGCCTCGGCTTGTTGCTCCTACATGCTTGTATTTGGCTTGCAAAGCAGAAGAGAGTGTGGTGCATGCCAAACTTCTTGTCTTCTACATGAAAAAACTTTGTAAATTCTTTTTTGTTTTCTGCTTCCAAAATTTTCTTGAGTTTTTTTTGTCTGAGTTTCTGATGAGATTGGATGCTTTCACTCTCTGTAGATGCGGATGAAAAGTTTCGATATGAGATTAAAGATATTCTGGAAATGGAGATGAAGGTCTTGGAAGCATTGAACTTCTATCTTGTTGTATTCCACCCATATCGATCTCTGCCTGAGTAAGTCGTTTGCTTAGGATCATATGTGTCGTCATCGAAATCTTTTTGCCATTATACTCTGCATTTCGTTTTGATTATTCCTTCTTGCATTACTTGCAGGTTCTTGCAGGATTCTGGAATCAATGACACTAGTATGACCCATCTAACTTGGTAAGTGTCCAAAACTTTTGTCCTTCATTAAGCTTCTTGGAAGAGAGCCTAAACAGGTTTTGATTTGCAAGCAAAAAAGTAAATGCTCTCTTGATGCTTTAAGTTTTGTTGTGGAAACTTTAGGGGTCTTGTCAACGACACATATAGAATGGACCTCATCCTTATACATCCGCCGTTTCTCATAACACTCGCTTGCATTTACATTGCTTCTGTACACAAAGAGAAAGACATAAAGACATGGTTTGAAGAGCTTTCTGTCGACATGAACATTGTAAGTCCATGCACTGTTATCTCTGTTGTTACTAGAAGGCATGGTCTTGTTTAGTTGTTCATCGGAATGTTGTGAACATATTGGCAGGTGAAGAATATTGCAATGGAGATATTAGATTTCTATGAAAACCATAGACTGTTCACGGAAGAGAGAGTTCACGCCGCCTTCAACAAACTTGCTACAAACCCATAAAGTTTCGACTTGTCTGTGTGTTTTGTTCCCTTGAGAAAATATAATGTTTTGCCAGAAGTTTTGGAAATGAGATTATTCTGTTTATTGTACATCAGTTTTGCTCGTCTTGGTTCAACCATGTCTTGCCTCTGCGTATACACAGTAAAAGAGGTGCAAAACTAACAAAACGTCAAAAAAAACTGACAAGATTTGATGGTGTAAATAGAGCTTACAAAACGAACTGGGTTAAATCACAAACGAGAAAGCAAAACGCAATTCTTAAAATATATCCAAATTTTACAATAAACAGAAAATATCCAAATTTTACAAGTTTCGTTTCTCCATTTTGTAAAAGAGTTCTCAAGCAAGTTCCATGCATCCACATCAAAAACAAACAACAATATAAGCATTGTTTCTATAATATAGTTCTGAGCTACACAACATAACGATTCACTGAAAGCGAGAGCTCCAAGACTGGAAACGTAATCATTAATACTTGAGGATCTGTATTCTTCATAAGCTATTCTTCGGAAAAACCTGTTGATCAGCTGATGACTTTTGTGAAGCAGCCTCTATCTCTCCCAATATAAGAGAATTTGGCTCGCTTCTTGGTCTTTCCTGCATCTATTTCAAAGATGATCGATGCTGGAACAATGTATAGTCGTTGAGACTGTCCACATGACTTTCACACGAATCCAACAACAACATAGAAAAAAACAAAGTGAACACCATACAATTTATTTTTTACCTGCTACAGGTCACAGTTGATAAATTGAACATCGGGAATGTGTTGGACTTTGTAGTAATCTTCTCCACCTGGTACCAGTTTCTCCTTCCACTCCCTCTTCATTTCTCTAATCTTTAGCTCCTTTAAGGATGTTATGTACTTGAGTCCATCAGGAAGTTCCTTCAACTTTTCGCAATCATGTATAGTCAAAGTACGAAGACATGGCATCGACCCTTCTTCTACTATCCACTCTTCCAATTCTGATTCTCCAGATATTCCTAGGGCACATAATTGAGGAAATCCGCCTTTTGAGCACACCACTCTCCGCCCGATGAAAGCACCATAACTTAATGCAACCGACTTCAAATGAAGCAACTTTTCTAGAATTGGCATTGGATCCTCTTTCATGACGCAATGCACTAGATGTATGTGGGCAAGGTGGGGAGGGAATTGATGTTGATCAGGAATCTTTGACATACGTACTGCCAATCCCAACTGTTTTAGATGAATAAAATGATCCAGAACAAACTCTCCCATATGATCAACCATAACGATTTCGGGCGAAAAAAGGACATTAAGCATTTCGAGGTTTCGCAATTCACGGAGAGATGACGATAGAGTTTCAAAATTGCACCTTTCGCTCAAAGATACACCGAGATTCCGGAGCTTAGTCATACGGAGGAGGTCTGTCACACTACTGTGTTGCGTTGAGAAATACCACAAGTACTCCAGGTTCACTAGATCACCCAATTCCAACTTGGTTTTATCATCCATTTCCTGAGGTAGGGAAAGGTACCTCAACTCTAGCATCTCTTTCAAAACATTTGGCACGTGAATCGGTTCCTTGTTATCAACACGTAAGTTCAAAAAGAGCAGAAGCTTTAAGTTCCGCATAGTAGAAGGTAGATGAGATACCACAGCTCCGTATAAGCTCAAGTATCTCAAGTGGATGAGCCCTCCAATGCTAGAAGGTAACTTCCCTCCTTCAAACTTTACCCTAGAAAGATCCAACACCCTGAGCAATGTTAAGTTGTGGAAGACTGAAGCTGATCGTATCCAAAAGTCTTCCTCGAATCTCGAAACTATAAGAGATCTCACCTTTGGATTGTTTCTGTGTCCCAATATATGAAAGGCTTTACCACTATGTATGCTGAATCTGCGAGATCTACTAGGAGATTGAGCATTGATGGTAGAGGTGGAAGTAGGGTCTTTGATAATTTGTAAGAAGTTCTCTTCTTTGGCTTTAGATAAACATACTTCTCTCATCATGTCGTGCATTTGACAAAAATTAAATTCCAAACTCAAATACCTGTTGTCTGCAATAACCAAATTTCTCCTCACTAGCTCTTCTAGGTAGTATTCTCCACTATCTTGGATGGTTGATCCATCGTAAATCCCTTCTGCAGCCCAGTAATTGAACAAATCCTGCGTGTATATCTTGGAATCTTCAGGGAAATGGGCTAGGTAAAGGAAGCGATGCTTTAAATGCGTTGGCAAATCTTCATAACTCAGAGACAATATTCGGTTAACCGAATTGAGACTGTTGTCATCTAAGCACGATCCTCCTACTATTTGAGATCCAATATTGTCAGAAACTCTTTTCCACTCAGGAACTGTATGTTTATTAGCTAACAAGCCTCCCAACGCTTTAACAGCTAATGGTAGTCCTCCACAATGTGTGACCATTTCCTTTCCCATGGCTTCCATTTCTTCATCAAGCCTTACTTCTGCACAATATCACAAGCTAATACATTTCAGGATGTGAGCTGCCAAATTAAAATAATACACTAGATTCTTGGTCTTAGTATTCTATTTGAACTTTATTACAAGGAATCGTGTAATCACGGGTTAATCAATACATGTTTCTTTCAAATTTAGTTGATTTTATTACGTTAAATTTTTATCAAACCAATCATGAATTAACCATAAAAGTAGATAATTCGATATTCTAATTTGAATAAACCTATAAAAAATAGGAAGAAAAAAGCAAAACCAATTTTCAAGGTTCGTAATTACTGACTTACTGTACTAGGATTAGTAGTTAATTTTTTTAATTGTTATCCGATTAAATTAATGTTTAATAATTATATTGTCCTTTTGAACCTCAACAACACTCATTGTTCATGTTAATTAAATTAATTATTTTTATTTTTGTCAAAATCAAGATTACCATTGATATTTTTTTATACATGCCTAAATTAGCATATGGATTACCATACGTTTTTAGTTAGTTGTTCTAATAGTAAGGAAAAATTAACAATATGTATACAAATATTACTTTTTGGTTAAGGAAAATAAAAGTTTATAAAATAATTTAAATATATACATGTAAATTAGTATATGTAAATGTATTTTTCTTAAAAGTTAGAGAAACTAAACATTATATAATAAGATATGTACCAGTTTCATCTCTCCTAGGGAATACTATTCTCTCACAGAGCTTCCAACTTTCTTCAGGGTTAAGGATGCTTGCTCTAAAAGTTAAACATGTTGGATCAGCATGTATCCCAACACCTTCATTTCGAGAAGTAAGCAGCATCTTCCAACCTGCAAAAATATTTGTGTTTCTCATCTTAGGGAATAAGAAAGGCATTTATTCTATATATTTCTTTTAATAATCAATTTTATGAATTAAAAAGAAAAAGTGCTGCATGTATGTACCATAAGAGCTCACCTCTTTTCCGTGGAAACACTGCTTTTATTCGATCCCAGTCTTCTTTTTTCCATACATCATCGAGGACAAGTAAATATCTACCGGTCTCTAACAATTGAAAGAGTTTAGGCTGAAGTGCAGATTCGTCCATCTGTAAAATATTCCCATCATGTGGCTGAAGTTCTTGCAAGATCCTCTGCCAAACATGTTTCAGTGTAAATTGTTGCGAAACACAGACCCATGCGAATCCATCAAAGTGACGCCGGACTAAATCATGATGAAAGACTTGTCTAGCCAGAGTGGTTTTACCAATACCGCCCATCCCAGCTATAGAAACCACTTGATAAATATCATTCTCCACCAAATGACCAACCAATTCTTCAACACTCTGCTCCACCCCGACAAGATCGCTTTCAGAACTGTCAGGATACGTTTGTCGGATCTCCCTCTGCACCCTTTGTCTTTCCTGAAGAGACAGCGAACGAACACCATCAATGATTTGTTGTATCCCAAAACTCTGCATCTCCCCAATCACATCAGAGATCCTCTTAGTTATACCCTCGATATCTGAAGCAACTTTGTGGCGATCCGTTAAGAAGCGAGCAAGTCGTCTCACATGCTTCTTGACCCCTTTTCCTTCTCCTCTAAGTTTGTTCAGAACATAGGATTCAATTATATCCTCAGCATCAAAAACAAGGTCTTTGACATCTTCCAAGAAGTTCCTCACCCTATCACTTCCATGTTTCTTGGCATCTGCATCTTTCAACAGCGACTGTAAACTTCTCAGCTGACGCTTTAGTCCATCAAGTTGCTCATCAATTCCCTGCAATCGCTCTGATTCTCGACTCAGGAGATCCCAAAGCTTCTCAAGCCCAAACGACACAAATCCTTCAGCCATAACAACTAGACGTCGAGTATCACCTACGATGAACCAGTACAAGAACGCCAAGGGTACAGATTCTCTGGAAAAAAATGAGTTAAAACGTTTACTATAAATGAAGAAAGCTATAAAATTTATCAAAACTCTAAGCTAGAAGTTGACTCCAAGTCAACCTTATCTATCTAGCTACCAATCTCTTGGCTGAGGGTTCTCTACAATAATATAATGATTAATCAAATAAAAGATATATCCCTATATTTTTTAATAATAAAAGATATTTTATATATTTTTTAATGATAAAAGTTGTCGGAACCAAATTGAAGAAGCAGTTTGCTTAGTTGTCGGAACCTTCACGTTCTTGAACTATTGACCCAGTCCTATCATTGCTTATTGGATTCTCTAGCTCATTCACATTGCTGCCTGAACTCTGCAAACTAGTCATATATAGAGCTCGTTAACACTTCAGAGACTATATTTTCAAGAGAGGAACACAAAACCTTGCACTGTTGAAAACTATTTAGAGGATTGATAAAGCTGTAACCAAATTCTCATCAGGATTCCACGAGCATATATATATATATACAGAGTAACAAATATATCATTTTGAGAGAAACACACACGAAGACACCTTAACTCACTGTAAGTCCTCTAATAATAGTTAACACATGCCTAAGTATTACAAAACCACAGAAACTGTCTACTATAGTAAGCAGGGCAGGACAGTAACAGATTGATCAGTTAATAAGCAATATATTATTGTAACCTGACCAGATACTGATGAATACACACGAATCTAAAGAGAATAAAGGTTTACCGTTTCAGTCGCAGGAGATAGCCATTGAGAGAGGAGACAGCTACAACAAGCTTATCAAAAGACAAGACCACCACGTCACTGTGTATTCTAGAATTCAGTATCAAGACCACAAGGCTTCTTTGCTTGATATCTTGTTCTATCATTAAAAGGAATTCGCATCAGTAAAAAAGCTCTTAGTGAAGTAATTTCCCGAAAGTCTCTCCTACGCATTTCATCGAACACCTTCGCTGCATTGATCACTACAGTAACCAAAACCGAAATTGCTCTCTCCCAATTAGTGTGAAAACCAATCTCTCTTCACCAATTTGCTTCTGATTGAGGAATTCGATCATTTGACTAAGATCATTGAACTTAACTGAAGTTGGTATAATACATCCGTAAAAAAATGAAGTTACAAGATTTCCCGAAACGATTGAAGTCCATGGTTTGATATTTGAAGTAAGAGACCGATCCTTTAAGTCAAATTTATGAAAGATTTAACCTTTAGGATAGAAATGATTGAATTTACTAAAATTATACACAACATTATTAGGCATGGAGCTAGGATTGGCTAGTGATCATTGGTTTATTCAGGATTTGGTACAATAGTATTCCTGAGAAACTCGAGACTATATACTCTATAGTTATAACGGAAAGATTAAACTTTCTTCCGTCTCCACGCCCAGTAACACACATAGAGCCCTACTCTTTCTTTTTCCATTCTCTGTAATATACAAACTTTATCCACTAATGTTGATGATGCAAGCAGGGAATCAAAATTGCGTGCAGAACAAAATGCCACACATATCCTTGTCCTTATAACACAACATGGTGTCAAACAACAATCAACTTCTCTATAAACTTACTCTACTTACATCTTCCTCATTCATTCTTTTCCCCCACCCATGCAGAGCTTTGTGGGTGTTCATATTATGGGCGTGTATAACATATTTGATCCCTGCTCATAAACTTTGGGGAGCCATGGACTGCTGTTGTCGGTCTTCTTTAATAGATGCTGCTGCAAAGTGGCGTTGTGCGAGGGATAGTTCTTCTCCTCAGGGATTGTAGCGTAGGAATATAGTCATAGCTAAAATGGAACTACATAAGGAAGAGCTGTGATATCCGCAGACTCTATTCTGAAAGCTTGGTTCCAGACCTGCAAGGATTCGCCAGAATCTGGAGGATCTGTTCTCGCCCTTTTTAATTTGATACCCGACTGACCAAGTAGCCATTCTTGGTCATCATCAATCTCTGGCAACAGCTCCCTTGTAGGTACATGGAGTATCTGATTGAGATACTTTAGGTCAGGATGAGGCGGCTTTGCGGATGCTTCACCATTTTCCTTGACTTTCACTTTCATTGTTGCAGCCAAAGGGCTTGGTGGACAGACTTTACGTTTTTCTCCAGAGACAGCAAAACCATTAATTCTGACTTCTTTGACTTGTGGCTTGCAAGTTGTTCCTTGCACCTCAGAAGCAGGCATTGGAGGAGTTCGGGGTGCACCTAATGTTCTTCCATTTTCCACAGATGGTACAGAAGCACTCAGCTTCTGTAACTTGTGTGGCGTGGTTCCATTTTCTGCGAAAGAATTAAAGACTAATGTTACAACAAACAGGTAATAAACTACATTGTTAACATTTCAGACCAAAACCAAGAAATACGGATCTTGCATCATTACTCCAAACCAAGAAACTACCAAACCAGTAAGATACCCGTAAATTTAAAAAATCTTTTAAGGTAAGAAAACATACCATGATTGGATAAAACTATTAGATGCTTCTAAGTACCAAACCATATATCATACGATGGTTAATATGGCAACTACACTCCTCATTCACCAGACAGAGAATTGGATCAGAGAATAACTCACCATACAGGAATCCATTTGTCATATGATCCTTCCGTTTGCCAAGATTTCCCTCGGTGTGAAGGTTCTTGATGCTTGTCCGTGAAACGTCAGGCAGCTTGCAATTTCTTAAATCCGGAGAGTCCTTTTCTCTTTCCTCTAACTTGGGCCCTCGTATCAATTTTGGTTTCTCCTGACGAGTTTTATTTATCGACTCTGTTTTTTCCTCTTTCTTCTCTTTATTTCTGTCTTTATCCTTTGCTTCAGTCTTCTTTACCCCTTCTTGATCCCTTGGTTTCTCACTCTTGGTCACATTTTCCTTGCGGTGACTCTTCTCAGCTGATTCTGTTTGCCTCACCTGGTCTCTGTTCTCCATTGGTTTACCCATCACCTCAGCTCTTTTATGATCTGCACCAAATGATACTCGAGAAACTGCATTTTCAGAACTTTTTGCCGCTGTAAAGTTCTTCTGGTTATTGATTCTCTTATTGTCATCTACCCTATGGCTTGTTTCTTCAATTGGGCTGTTCTCAAATGCTTTTTCTGTTATTCCTACATTTTTTTGGTTAGGATGATCAATCCTTTGTGCACTCTGACTTCCTGTTGCTTCTTCGTCATATCTGATCCTTCTTGCCAGGTCCTGTACATACTTTGACTCTCCATTACTATTATTCTGCACCGTATCTGTTACACGATTCTCTCTGTGCCCGGCATTTGTCAGCAGCTCAGCTTTCTTCTCCTCCAAAGGTTTGCCTTTTTCTTTACCTTTCTCCTTGTCTTTCTGATCTTTATGTTTGTCTTTTTTCTCCTTTCTTTCCTTCTGTTTGTCTTTGCTTCTATCTTTACTCTTTTTCTCTTTACCCTCTCTCTTTTCTTTATCCTTCTTATGCTTCTTTTCCTTGTACTTGTCCTGAAATTCAAATCCCATGAAGAAAATCATATACATATAAAAGGCAACTGCATATAGTTCAACCTAAAACAGACTAATCTATACATGGCAGAAGCATCAAGATAGCATACAAAAGCAGTTCAGCACAAAAATTTCATTGTCCACAAGTCAATTACACTTGAAGCAAGAACGAAAGTCTCTAAATCCCTCAATTATTAACAGACAAGATTGACCATGCTTGGTAGATAGGACTTTGAAAACCAATATGAGCTTATATAAGGTTGCTGGGCAAAAACAGTGAAAAAAATGGATATGCATTGTTTGCGGGTTTTCTCCAATTCAAGGAAGTGTTATCCTCTAGTAGGTAACTAGTCTAACCGGCCTGCCATAAGCTACTACCAGTAAGTTCAAGTTCCATAACTAATTCCTAAGCTCCTTGCTACTCTCTCTGAATATCTTTTACTGCAGTGTCTTAATATGGCTATGAAATCACCTACATCAATGCAAAGAATATCACCCTCACTATCTCCCGGTCCTCAAATAGTCTAATCCTAAATGGGTTGTGACTCTAAAGAGACACTACTTACTATGGTCTTCAGGCCAAATAAGTAAATCCTAGTGAAAATAATGAATGAGATAATTCTAATATCTAAGATTCTGAAACAAACTACATGAACGGCCCTTTACTTGAAAGCTTGCACCTCATCATTTAAAGTCGATAAAGTATCCATCAGCCCTATATGTGTGCTATATATATTAGGAGACAAAGGAACATTCTTGCAGAATCAAGAAAAGAAAGATACAATTCTATAGATGATAAAAGATACATCTCTGATGATTTCTCTACACATCAGTACCAATCCATCAGCATCAGTAATGCTCTTGTTAGAGATAGTCAGCTCGTTACTATCGATAATAGGTGAGAATACTCAAGGTTTGACCACCTAGCAATGACGTTTCCATAATAGCAAGAAACTAAGTCTTCAGTCTCAAATTCCACTAATCAAAAGGGTTTATCAAGTATGTCTATATGTCCTAGAAAACAGCGAAAAATATTCCAGAATACAAAGAATTCCGTGAACCCATTAATCAAAAGGGTTTATCAAGTATTTTCACCTAAATTCGTTCAAGTTCTAAAAACAGCAGAATGACCATGATTCATAGTAGAGAAAATTGTAAGAGTTGAGTCAGTTGACATATGAACCTTTACAAGAGGGTCTGCTTCGTCAGTTCTAATCTTCTTCTCATATCCTGGTGGAGGAAATGGGAAGCAGCGAGACATGGCACTTGTCCGTGGGAACTGTAAAGTGGTATACTTTAACCACACACACTCCCTACTTTTTGGCTCCTTTATCCCAACACTTGACCAGATCAGTATCTATGATCCAGTTTACCATTCCAGCTCAAAATTTACTTTCCGACCCGCAATAATATACTTTCCGACCCGCAATAATCACCTCCAAGAAATCAAATTCCAAGTCCACAATTCTGAACCCTCTGATAAGGGTCAACTTTGGTTGAATAAAGAGTGATACCCCAAGATTGGAGATTTATATAAGCCTGCCAAACCAAATCACCAGAAATCGAGATCAGAACCACTTTCCACAACTCACATTAACAAGGTTCAAAGTTATGAGCATCTCAAAAGCACCTTATTAGCTTAATCAATCAACTCAGTGGCAGAAACCCAATTGGGAAATTGGGGATAAATACTGACTCGCGCATCAATCAATCCTCACACTCCAAACGTTTGAGCTTTTACTAGTATACAAAACCACAATTAGGGTCGATTCCAAAGACGATCCAATCAAAACCCTAGAAAACCAAATTGAAAACAAAATGTTAAGTGAAATCATCTAACTTCTCAAAAGGAACGTAAAGTGGAAGCTATGCACAAATTCTCTCCATGTGGGTTTGAAGTAAACCAAACAGAAAGTATCAGAGAACCCAAAAGAATCAAGCTTTATAGTATCTGGGCGGATCCAATTTCAAAACTTTGGAACAAAATTCACTCAAAAATCAAAACTTTTAGTAATGAAATCAAACGATGTTGATATAAAATCAGCTTTGGTTTAACGTGAAATCAAAAACTTGCGATTTCAAAGATCTCACAGTGAGAAATACCAATCTCTTTCTCTCTCTCTCGCCCATCTCTCTTCTAATCTATATGTGTTGGCATATGTATGTGGATATATATACCTTTCTCTTTGTGTATATATATGTAAATGTTCTTCTGTGAAGGTTTTATTTTCGAAAAAAATGAAATTTTACGGGTTAAGTTTTGATGGGTTGGCTCTTGATGTGGGAAGAAGAAACTCTCTCTCTCTATTTAGTTTCTCTCTCTAAACCCCAGCGAAGAAAAGAGAAACTTTGGCGAGAGAATGGTAAATTGGTATTTATAGACGACGAGAAAGAAGAAGGACACGTGTCATTCGTATACTTATTTCTCGACATTCTCTTAGAGTAAATGGGCTTTTTGGGACTATTTTCTTAAATTAGGCTTGGCCCGATAATGACTCTGTTTGATTCGTCTTTTGCTTTTGTTACAAATTTATCTGTGTGTAGAATTCGCTTAACAACAGAGATATCATTTTCACTTCCAATTCATAGTGCACAAACCCGCCCTAGCCTCCTCCCTAAAAACTGAACTAAATCATATTTTAGAAACTAATAATCTCTTGTTTTTCGTTGACATATAAAATAAACATGTTCTCTATCCAAATATTTAGAGATCGTATACGAATAGTCCGAATCTGTACCAAATACTTAAAATTACAAACCTTTGGGTCGCTTATTTTTCTTCTTTTTTTCGTTTTTTCTCCGAACAAAAAATATCACCTTTTGATGTTCCATGAAAATTCAAATTTTCATCAAATAATTAAAGAGATTTTTTAAGAAAAATTACCGTCAGAGACATCCTTAAAACCGGAAGTTCTAGTGATTTGGACCAAAAACTTTACAACGATTCCTATTATAAATCCATTTTTCAATAGCATATTTTAGCATCTTGGTTTTATTACATGGAAACCAAGGAAGAACTTTAGATTTCGAAAATAACCCTAACTGGTTTTGCCTTTATACTCTCTCACTTTCTCTATTATGTCTATTTTTAGATATTGTATATCATTATAAGTTTTAGTTTAGCGAATTTATTTATTTAGATTCTATAACCTAACATAAACATTTCATGCAAATGTACGTATACATAACAATTGGATTAAAATAAGTTGCAAAATGAAAACATAGAATCAGCAAATAAATTTTGTATATTACAAGAATTTAATTTTATAAATAATTTATTTTAAAAAGGGAATGTTTTACAAAATGTCTTCCAATGTACAACGACAAATAGAATTTTCACAATTACCTATATTCTTCTTTTTCTCAATACAATGAAATGCACATTGTTGGCAAAAGATAATTTTCATATCATCGGGAGAGTGTCCAATATGTTCGTCCGCTGGATCAACATTAGGGCTCAATGCAGGGCTGAAAAACTGAGATTTTACTTGTGAAATAGATTTTGTCATAATATTTGATGTACCTATAAATAATTCAAAAGAAAATAAAACTATTAAATTATTATACTATTATAGACTAAAAACTATTGTATATAACGAGAGTAAACTTACATGATGAAACAAGAACTATAAAAGTTATAAAGAAGAAAATCGTCTTCATTTTCTATAGAAATTTCAAGATTTTAACAAAAATAAAATAAGTAATTTGTTTGCTAATCGTTTTGAGTTTTGGTTGTGATGTTTTAAAAGCATGATAGTCATACATTTATAAGTCCTTTACTTAAGTTACATAGTAGTTAATGTTTTATCAAACGTATTTTCTTAAGAAACTATAAACTTTTAATTTAAAGTTTTTCTTTTAAAGTATTAACTAAAACATAATTACTATATTCACTAGTGAATTGATTATTTCAGGTGAAAGTGAGGAAATTATTTAATTAAGTTTTGTTTAGAATACAAAAAAAGATCGAGAATGCTGGATCTTATCATAGATGGGTAAACAACGTCTCGACGATCTATCACGCTGAATTCATCAGTCAATTATTAACAAAGGTAATTTCGAAGAACAGTTTCTTTTCTTGGTTTGAATTGTAGAGTGCATGAATCATGATCACAACATGAATTTAACGACATAACATGGGCCAGAAACTATACGTTGGTTTTCTATTGAGATTCGACTGATGAACATGTGAAATTCTATAAGCAAACTATATTATATACGTTATTGCTATAAAAATATATGCTTTACGTCAGTCTTGCAAACTCTGCTTCTGTTTAGAAGAATTATATTCAAATCATGAAAAACACCATGAAGAATTATAAAGCGAGTCACCGGAAACTAACCGAAGGGAAGTACACCCGAACACAAATGTCATGGAGATTTGAAAACCAAAGCTAAAGAATGTATTAAAGAAAGATATGAGACGGCTTACGAAAATACATACTAGTTATTGGATTTCATACTTATTTAGTTTACATAATTTTTTGGCTTCCAATTTTTTAAATTTCTGACCAACAAACAATCCGATGTATATCAAGTCATGTCCAAATTCCAATCAAGTTATAAAGTCAAATTGCTTTGAAAAGAAGAAAAAAAGATGCAAATAGTTGACTTTGACCAGTAGTCAAAAAGTAGACTAGCATAACCAATACTTACAAGAGACAAAAGTAGATTAATTCTCTCGGCATAGTTAGTGTTAATCCCAGCATAAAAAAAAGCAAAACCCAAAATTACAAATACAACACAATAGTAAGTGGTTAATGTAGAGATGCCATTTGGTAGACTAAGCAGGAGTTTTCTGACAAACTGCAAAACTTCCAGGATTGATCGTAATGCTCTTCGTACAGTTATCTGTTTTGTAGATTCCCACCAATCTATCTGCTAGCTCAAACATGTTGTTCCTCAAACTGCACACCATGTCACCACATTATTTATATATATTATTAATTAGACCTCAAGAATCAAGAACTGGTTGAACTAGAAGATTGAACTGACCTGATGATAATGAACTGAGCATCTTTAGTCCGGTCTTTCACGTAATGTCCAACGATTGATACGTTTTTGAAGTCTGATGTAAGAAAGAGTCAGGGATCAAACGTTTTGGGAGATGAAAATTGACAATATGAAGGGGATGGAAGAGTTACCGAGAGCAGCGTCGATTTCGTCCATGACGTAAAGTGGAGTAGGCTTGTAGTGATGGAGTGCAAAGACTAGTGCGAGTGAGCTGAGTGTCTGCAAGTAAAAGAGATAGACACGTTTTTATGAGAAACTGGCGATATAAAAGTGTGTTAAGAGATGTTTGTTGAAATGACCTTTTCACCACCCGACAAGTTTGCAATGTTCTTCCAGCTCTTCTTGGGAGGTCTTACACTGAATACCACACCTTCTGAGAAAGGGTCCAGCGAGTCTACCAGCTCCAGCTCTGCATCACCTCCCAGAGTGATCATCTGCAGAATCATGTTTGTATAATTCATCAGAGACAAAGATAAAATCTATAAGATAGGCCAAGCAAAGAAGTATCTTCTAGTTGTAAGATTTGAAAAACTCAGCATTCTTAAGTTTTCTTCTCAGTTCTGGATATCTTCATTATACACCCTATTGTTATTAGCCAAAAGCTTTTGGAGTTGTAAACAATGTTCAAAAGGTAAACTAACCTGATACATTTCTTTGAGCTTTAAGGATATAGTGTTAAACCCTGCCATAAACTCATCCAACCTGAAATGAATTCGTAGTCATCGAAGTGTAGATTGGCTTCATGAAACAAGAGCAGAAGGGAAACAAATATATATACAAAGAAAACTAGAGGTGTGGAATACCTTCTTTTTCTCAATTCATCATACTGCTTCCTTGTGTCATCACGTTCTTGGGTCACAGAGTTAAGTTCGTCTACCCGTCCGTTGTAAAGTTCCACTTTGCTCCGGTACCTTTAAGTAATTACAACAGACAATTAAGAAAGCTAGAGAAACATGAGTCAATCGAAGCAAGAAAGAAACAACAACAAAATTCTTACTCGGCGATTGAGTCAAGATTTGGATTCAACTCTTTCAGCTGAGCCTCCAGTAAGGCAACCATTTCAAGAGCCCTTTTCAGATCACAAGCTTCATTCAAATTATTATCCATCAATGTTGCTTGAAGCTTATCCGGATCAACAAGATCTTTCTGAATTCTGCAATGGAGAATGACGAATTTTAGATGTAAACGAGGTAATCATATAATGAAGGGTTTACCGCACTTACTGTTCCATATGCTTTGTGAATGCAATCTGCAAGTCATTGAGTTTCTTCTTGTAACCCTTCTCTCTCATTTCTAATTCATTGTATTTCTTTTTCATATCTTGGACTTTGAATTCTGCATCTACCTGTATTCGACTAAAGTTTAGATGATGAAAACAACGCAATGAAATATAGACCGAAAGAAAAAGATTTAGTTGTTTGTTACCCTAGATGCCTTCAACTCATCCACAGACTTTTTCAGGTTCTCATAATCGGACTTTGCTCCAGTCAACACGTCTTTGTGCTCATCAATCAACTAAACAAAAAGAAAGGACTGATCTGTGACTGCTATCCAGATAGTATATAGATAACAGGTATAAGAACTGTCAAAACCTGCTGTGTTTTCTTATACGTCTCTTGGATCTCGAATGCTTTCTGCGTTATATCTTTGAAAGTCACATGCAAATTTTCCTTCTCACCCTCTAGCCTCTCTTTTTCTCGAGTAGCCTCTTCAATCCCCTTTGTCAACTTCTTTATCAGTTTCTGGTTTGTTTCTATTTGAACATTACACCGATTGATCTCTGTATTGTTTTTGTCGATATCCTAAACATGTGCAACATAAATTAGGACACACTTAACTGTGAGTTCACTAACAGCATGCTAAGAACAAAAGCAAACTTACAGTCTGAATCTTCTCAACCTTTGCCTTTTGTCCTTTTAATTTTTCACCACCAGCGTTCTCTATGTTGGTTTGCAGCTCCAAAGCCTATAACAAAAAACCTCGTCAGTTTAAAATGCACAAGTTCTATATTACAGGGTATTAAACAAGGAACAACTCCATAGATTTTGCGTTTACTGATCTAAGCTCCCAGGGAAAGATAAGTCAAAAATTTCATAAGCATGGCTGGTTAGACCAAAAACATATTGGAAGAAAAGGGATGTGCCACATTAAAAAAAAAAAAGAATTACTGATGTTACGCACTTTATCCTTCAGCTGTTTAGAACCCTTCTCAAGGTTTTCAATCTCTTTTTCTTCTTTAGAGATTATTTTCTTGAGCTCTTTAAGCCTGTCAATCTCATCTGTCTTTGGTTGAGATGCGGCTTCCAGGGAAGCTAGTTGTTTTTCCAGATAATTATGCTCTGAATTGAGACTTTCAATCTAAATATGAAAGAAAGAAACAATTGATTACATTTAGGGCAACTTGATTACATATCTCAAACGGGAGGGTTATACTCATAAATTCACGGAAGACAGTACCTCTCTTTGGCTTTTCGCCAGTTCCATCTCTAGGCCAGAGACTTCGTTTTCTGCAGCTCGATACTGTCTCACAGCATTTCCAACCTTTTCACGGATGTTGTTTAACATGTCAACAATTTTGGAGAGCTCATTTTCTGCATTAGCAACAGCTTCACCAGACACACCAGTGGCTCGAATAGAGGTTCCCATTCTTCCACCACGTGCCTTGCCTCCCCCTCCACTCATGGTACCAGATTTTTCAAAGAGAGCGCCATCAAGAGCCACGACTCTTCGAAATTCTCTGTTCCCACCATATGCAATACGTGTTGCCTAATAAGCAAGAAAATTGTATCTATTAGGCTCAGCACTGAGTCCAAAGAAACTTTGTATTTTAGGAGGTATTACCCACTTGGGTTTCACTAGATTAGCCGAGCTTAGCTCAATTCATAATTTACTAATGGCAGTAAATAAATTATGTAGCCGAGTCAGTCTTGATGAGCAAACATAATATACCTGATCAAGATCCTTTGCCACAACAGTGTTTCCCAAGGCTGCATAGAATGCAAGTTTCATCCTTTCATCCTTAACTCTGACAAGATCAAAGAGGCGTGGTACATCCTCTGGTGTTTTCACTTTCTCCTTCAGTTTATGTATATGATCTGTTTGTTTTTCCTGCAAAAAAGAATATTGTTGAAGGGTTATTCACTCTTTATTTGCACGAGCAATTACTAGAACCTACTTGGCGAATGAATGTGAAGCTTCAGATTCAGTCCCCTTGAAGATTTACTAAGACCGCTGCCTATTGCATTTCATTTGCTGAATCAAAATCCACCATAACACGCTCCTAACTTCCTAATTAGATATAATAGTTTACTAAGACCAACTCAGGAATCACAATTTTGAGGATCCCTGTATAACGATTCTTCTGTTTAAGTTGGCATTTTTAATAAAATGGCCAGGCAGGTAATTCAAAGCATATAAACAGAAAGTGGTATGCAATACCAATATCATAAATGTTGCAAAGCCAAGATTTCCCTTCCGCAGCAGCTCAACACATGCTTGTGCTGAAGAAGTTGTTTCAACAACAATGTAATCAAGGCCGGCGCACGCAGTTGATATGGCGACATCGTATTTTGCTGCATAGGACAGCCATGTCAGTGATTGTTAGTTTCGCTGTATTTCTTTTAAAATCATTTAGACAAGCAACTGGGGATTTACTTCTAAAATTCATTTATCATTGAAAATATTGTCAATCAAAATTTCACACCTCATACTACAAGGAGAAAATAACAGTCTGCAATATTCAAGGTCAGAGCAATGTTATAGTAGACAATAGACCAATATACTCACCATCAATGGCACCTAAGTCCCCCATCCTTCCATATATTCCTTCAATTTGATTGTTCTCCTTCGCTCTTAAAACTGCCTTCAAAACCTCATTCTGACTCTTCTCAGAATTCATTGCTGATTTGAGCTCAGCAACTTTTTCTCTGGCTGCCTGTTCTTGTGGAACGAGTGTTTCTTGTTCTTTAAGTGATTCCTGCAGAAGTTAAGATGCATACTCTCAGTTTCACCATCTAAGCTGCACAGATTACAGTCATATCTTAATAAAAGTACCTCTTCCACTTTCCGAGCTTCGATTGCTTCCTGTTTCTTCTTCTTTATATCAGCTTTCCAAGAGGTAGTTGCTGCAGCTTTTTCTTTTTTTCTCGTTGATATATCAGAGAGCTGTTTCTGAGCATCTGTGAAGGCTTTCAGAGCAGCTTCATGCTAGAATAACAAAGAGGTAATGTTCAAACAGAAACAAAAAAATTAGTCGTCCAACAGTATTTTGGATTATTCAGCGCGAAAGCAGCTCCAGGAAGCATATAAAGATTTGACTATGGCAAACGAATTCTTTAAAGAAGCAGTGGGATAAGCTAATTAAAAACCTCTCTAGAAATTCTTTTGAAGACGAGCCAAGTTATTTTGACAAGCAAAAGTTCTTGACTCCAAGCAAATCGTTATAACTATATGAGATGTACCTTCTTGCTCAAGAGTTCACTTTCGGATGATGCAACATCAAGCTTTCCCCTGTGCACAATTAGATCTTTTTCCCAAGGTTCTAATTCAGCACGAATTTTTGTAAGCTCAGACCGGTAACCTTCAGTTTCAACTGTAACAAAATTGACAGAAATTATTAACTGAACAAGCTTACTCTTGAGCAAGAAGCTAATCGTTATAGATGGGTACTAGCATGTTTAAGAAGTTGCCAATTCCAAGTACTTTTCACTGTGATGTTGTTAAAGAAGCTGCCAGGGTAACAAGGACATCATTATTTGGGGACTAATATCCTAAAGCATAACACACCTTTAGCTATCGCTTTGATTTCCTCCAATTTCTTCTCCTCATCTAGCAAGACCTTCTGAAGCTTTGGTATGTTTTCCTGAAGTTTCGGTATTAGATTGCTTGAGTCCTCAGACTCCTTTGTCATATCACCGATTTTGGATGAATCCTGCATAAGAACACAGGTAAGGTATATGCACGCCATAAAAAAGTCAACCATCCTTCCAAAACTATTAACCTTCTCAAGTTTATCCTCGAGTTTCTTGATTTTTTGCTTCACATGCTTCAAGTCCTCCCTATGCTTTACGTCCTGCCTTTCAAACTCTTTGAATTTCTCCTTACAGGCTCTAAGTTCATTATCAAGAACCTAATCATTGCAAAGGAAGATAAGGTGATTCACCATTTGTTGAAAGTTAGGAGAGAGAAAAATGAATTTAGCCTCGTCGGCAATAAGCATGAGAGCAGACACATCTTATTGATTTCAGACATACCTCTTGTCTCTTCTTATGTTTTTCATGCACAGACTCAAATTTTTTTAACTCTTCATTACTCTCATCCATTTTCACTCTGTAACAGAAATGTTACGATATTTGTTACAAATGAGTTTATATAATTTCTTTGATATTTTAAAGAAAAATTAGTAGTGCTTACCGCTCATCTTTTAGACTATTTTCCAAATTCTGCAAGCTGTCTCTCTGTTCAGTAATTTTCGCTACAGTATCTTCATATGCCATTTTTGTAGCCTTTTCTTGCCATTTAAGATGTGATAACTCTTTCAGCATGTAAGTCTCTGCCTCATCCTTCAAACCCTGTTCCAAAAGCACATCAGCAACATATACAACAAAACCGGGTCACATACAAGAAGGAAAAACGTCAACAAACCTCTAAGTTGTCTCTTTCTTTCTCCGCTAATTTCACCATTTGCACAACTCCAGACCGGCTTTCATTGAGGGTTTCAAGCCTTAAATTTCAGAGGCAGTTGCAGTTATATTAATAGCATCCAACAAATCAGGAACCACTTACGTCTAAAAGAAACAGTACAAATGCATAGATTACTCACTGCTTATTTAATTCATCTATCTTCTCCACATATTTATTCGTTCCAATTATATCCTCGAGGTATTCAAGAAAACCTTCATCATGGGGACCTTGTGCTTTCGGCTTCATGAGTGATATTTGTTCTACCTCCCCCTGTCAACGTTCAAGAAACAATATTAGAGGGGGAAACAAGTTAATTCAACAAGCTGTTTCTGTAAAGTGAGAACCTGAAGAATCAAGAAACGGTTGTTGTCAAGATCTACTCCTTTCCCCTTGAGTTTTTTGGTAACTTCAGTGAAATTGCTCGACCTCTCATTGATATAATACTTGGAAGAATTATCTCGGAATGCAACCCGAGTAATCATGAAATCGCTTCCAGGAACAGTTTCGTACAATCCATTTTCCTGAGTTAGTTAAAAATAAACAATTCACATTACTAGAAAGCTTAACCAAAGTCTAATAATAGGTAAGCAGACAACAAGTTTTACCAAATCGATAATCTCTTCAAACTGTACAGAAACTCCAGCACTATCCAAGTTCTGGTGATTAGTTGAGTTGTGAATTAGCTCTGAAACTTTGTTCAGCCGCATCTAACACCAAATAAACATAAGAGTTACTCAAACAAAGTTCAGTGACTAAAAGAAAACACAAGAGTAAATCAAGTACCTGCTTGGCTCGTTTCCCAAATACAAAGAGCATTGCATCTATCACATTGCTCTTTCCACTCCCATTAGGTCCAACCACCGCAGAAAAACTCTGAATTTTCAACAATTCAGTAAATCTAATTTTCCGAATCAATAGATTCAAATGAAAATCTTGTAATTCGCAAGAGCAATTCAAACTAGCCAAAAACAGAAATCCGAAAAATATGCTCAAATTCATCTTCAAATTGAAAAAAAAACTGAAATTCGCAAGGGCAATTCAAAAGCGAGAAATTCGAAAACTATACTGTAATTGACATAGAAGCTCAAATTCGAGAAAACCCAAATCTAATCAGCGTAAAATCCTAACCTTGTGGAAAGGACCGACGCGTTGTTCACCAGCATATGATTTGAAGTTTCTCATGACAAGCTCTTTTATGTAAAGTCTCGGAGTTCCAGATTTCCTCTGCTCAGGCTCAGACTCGCCGCCGCCCATTGGCTCATCTTCCTCCATAAATAACTACTCTCCGGTCAACAAAATCTGATTTCAACAACTTTGGAGGAGGAGGTGCGAATTTTGAAATTGAAAGAGAAATGAAAATCGAGGGAGATTCAAACAAGATTGAAAGAGAATGGGAAGAGGCACGGAGAGAGAAAGGGAAAGTTAATTTTAGGTCACAAATGAAAATTTATGGGGGGAATAAATTGCCGCTAATTCTTTCAAATACCATCAACTTTGTGACGTTATTAGTTACCGACGTAGGAAAAAACCAAAAAAATATTTCATTTTTAATTGGACGTTTAATTGTTACTTTGTTTTTTATTGATAAAAAATACCTCATTTAATTAAACTTTTTATTATAATATTTTGTCTTTAAATTTTTGATAGATTCAATCCTCTAATTTAACGGTTGTTATGCAATTAGTAAACATCGTAAAATTTAGACTAAATAAATATATATATATATATATATATAATTGTTTATAATCAAAACAAACAAGATAGTTTCTAGGTATTTTTTCGGATTGTTTATATTCAAAAAAAGAAATATATGACTTATGATTTTATATTCTATTTCTAAAATTAAATTCTCTTCTAAAAAAGCAAACCATGAGATGATGAGTAAATTTTATGTGATAACCTTCACAAACATTTTATAAATAACACATGTAACACTTAATACATATAGAAGATACAAACAAAAATTACAATTTTGATTTTTTTTTCTTTGTTATAAAGATTCAGTGTATATAGTCGTTTAAATATATGTAAAAATGTATAACTCAATGTATTTTCAATTCTATATTATTAATTTTTATTAAAAATTGAAAGGAGGCTGTAAAGGTAGAAAATCAGTCACAATGATTATTTCTTATATTATTCTAAAAATATAATGTCTTACAAAATGTCTTCCAATGTACAACGACAAATAGAATTTTCACAATGAGCTATATTCTTCTTTTTCTCAATACAATGAAATGCACATTGTTGGCAAAAAATAATTTTCATGTCTTCGGGAGAGTGTCCAATATGTTCGTCTGCTGGATCAATATTAGGGCTTAATGCAGGGCCGGAAAACTGAGATTTTCCTTCTGAAATAGATTTTATCATAATATTTGATGCACGTAAAAATAGTTTTTTGAAAACTTATTAAATTAAAATTTAAACTATAATATATATATATATATATATATATATATATATTTTTAATTGAACAAGAATGAGAACTTACATGATGAAACCAAAACTGCAAGAGTTAAAAAGACAAAAATTGTCTTCATTTTCTTTAAAAATTTTAATATTTTAACAAAAAAATATGGAACGTATTTGCTGATCGTTTTGGTTGTGATGTTTTAAAGTTAAGATAGTAGCATCTTTATATGCGCTTTTACTTATGTTTTTTTTTTGTAGGGTACGGTTTTACTTATGTTACATAGTAGTTAATGTTTTATCAAACATATTTTCTTATAAATGATAGTAAAAAAAACTATAAACTTTAATTTACAATTTTTAATTTAAAATACTTCATCTGTTTCACAAAAAATATCGTTTTAAGATTTTTTTGTTTTGTTTAACAAAGATTGTTGTTTTGTGTTTTCGATGCCGTTTTTAAAATCAAATATCTGTTTTATTTCTGTTTTTTCAATTATTAATTAAAAATAAAAAGTGTATTACAATAGGTAAAAGAAATTTTTAGATGTTTTTTTAATTTGTGTTAAAAATTGTAAAATGATACTTTTTGTGAAACATAAGGAGTAGTAACTAAAAACATAATTACTATATTCAGTATACAGTATACTGCATTTACATATAAATTTTGTCTTTTTATTTTCAATTAACTAACATGCGTCCACAAGTGAAAATTGATGAGAGATGAGAAACTGGTCAAATATGAGAGACACCTAGAATAAATGTGGTTTTTAACTATTTTCTTTTCCTCTGAAGTTGCAATATATTGATGGATATATAAAATGACAAAACCAATCTCTCTATTAAATCATCCATTATACACTATACATATGATTACTCAAACTATAGACAAAAATAATTTCATATAGCCATTGACCCTGATTTAATCTATATATTATATGCAATGTCCACCAAAAAAGATATTCAAGTTTTCTTCTAGCAAACTGGTTCATACATACTTCAAACACTGCTATTTGTTTCTTCCTCTGCATTCTCATTCTCCTTGAGCTTAAACGCGCCATCTACATACTCCTCTGTGTCCCATAGAAACGTACCAAACGCCACAGCCTCAAGAAGCAACCTCTTCAGGCTAGAAAACGATGTCACAATGCTCTCTTTGCTGCTTTCCTCAGGACCAAAAAGAGCTAAACTCTGCTTTTCTATCAGGCTTTTTGCTTCATGTGACCTTGGTTTTGCGCATCTCCGCAATATCTTGGGATCGAACTCAGAAATGTAATGCCTCAGTTGCTTAGTGAAACTTCCATGGTGTTGTGATAATGAGCATTCGAGTTGGTGTCTAAGAGAAGCAGATTTTAAAAAGTATCCATATAAGACCGAAGCTGTGTATACTTTACTGAGACGATTCTTATCTATCTCCGTTGTCGCACAATCGTCAGTCAAACTCGAATTCACTCTTAAACTGATGACTGCGTTACTATGTTCTTTGATGAGTTCAAGAACGTCAAAGCTATGGATTGACTCAAGTTCCCAGTCTTTCGAAGGCGAGATCTCGAGTCTTCCGTTGTAAATGCAACTGGGAAGCTTTGGAACAAGAGGCACTCTTATCTCTGAGAATTTGTACAAGATCAACATGTACATTATGTCTTCAATTGCAATTTGGCAATCACTCTCCTTAAGTTGAGCTATCCTTCTGCAAAACATCGATTCAAATACGTTAATCAGTCTCCATATAAAAGCCAGATCATAGAACATAAAACAGAAACAACCATTCCATAGTGATAACCAACACTAATAAACCATTGATTAGCATAATTTCTGGATTCAACCAAAGATTCAAACATTTCTGGATTCTGCAATTTTACAGATTTTGTTTTCTTCTACAACTCGGCGATTCTACAGTGACAACAAACACTTGCGATTGTGATTAAGAAAAGTGGAGGTTAAAAGGAACCTGTGGAGGGAAGCTTCATCGGAACCATAACTAAGGAACATACGAGATAAGGAAGCTTCCTTATCATCAGCGAGCTGTTTAAGCAAATCAGCGACGGCGAAATGAAAGAGCTGCCGTTTTTTCACCAAGACGGAACTTAGAAACCTTCCCTGAGGCGACCGTGGAACTAGAGGCGCGTCGATGCTCTGTCCCGAAGACGCAGCGGAAACCACCACCAACGAATCGTATCGGAACTTACGACGCGAGGGGAGAAAAACGCAATCGCCGCCGCGGTTTTGTTTAACGAAATTGCGGCGCGATGGGGGAAACGGGAGAGATCCGTGGTGGGAGAGAGAGGTGTCCATTGAAAGAGATAAGCAAAAAACGATTGTGAGATTTTTTGGGATTGTGAAGAGATTACAGAGGAGAAGATTGAAGGAAGAGTCAGTGGGAGCAGATTTGGATAAGGTAAGCAAATGGTAAAAAATCTTTTTTGTTTATTGCTTTGTGTGGTTAATGCTGATTTTGTAAGTTGACTAGTAAAGTAAAGCGACGTTTATTTGGGTAATATAAAAACTCTTCAAGGATCACCTTAAAAACTTTTTCATTTTAATAAATTTCTTTGGATATTAATTGTAACATTAAACTATGAAAGTCTTATTGGTTGTAATTTTCTTTGAATTTAGTCGAAATGGCTTTTGGTTTTTCATCAAGCTAGAATTTTCGAATTCAAAAATATGAAGAATCATTTTCTGAGATATAAATTAAAATTTTAGCTTAGTTAGTTAAAAATTAAAAGATTCTTCATTTGTCCCATAATATTATAAGATATTCTAAATAAAATCACAATGGTTAAAAAACCATAAATATTTTTGTTACTAGATATTTGTACCGCAGTCTATATTATTATTAAAAAAAAAAAAAAATTACACTCATCTCATCTTTTAAATAATATGTGACATACTAGAAAAAAAATTAGAATAGAATATGATAATAATAATAGAGATTAACTGTTTTTTTCTATAACTTTAAATAGTGACATAAATCTTCAAATGAGATTGTGTGAGCTTCTCATCTTTGTTTGCTTCCTCTTCTATATTAAACAAAGATATTAAACCGTGAAATTATAAAATAAAACTTTTATTTGTAAAACATTACAGCAACTTAAACTACAATTAGATGCATGCGAAACATTCTAATATAATTAAGAGATAATGTAGTTGTCTTCTTGCTCGTTAAATAACTCTTTGCATACCGGTGTAACCACCATAGTGAACACTCTTGAGTAGATTTAGAAAGAAATGAAATGAAATGAAAACTCTTACCGAAATTTTCAACTTTGCTAGTAGAAATATAAGACTCTAACGTAGTGAAATGATAAAACTCTTAAACCGAAATTTTCAACTTTGCTTGTAGAGATAAAAGATGGGCTTTTACAAAAATGCAGAACCCCACAGGCCTACCTAGGCCCAATAAGATTACCTCTATACACTGAAGAAAAGGAAAAAACTGAAGAGTGAGAACTGAGAAGCGATTATGGCGAGCAAGATGAGTCTCCGTTACTCTCTCTTTTTGATCTTCTTCTCTCTCATTTCACTCCAAGGTTCTCCATTCATCTTTCTTTCTCATTATTGAATGTGCTAAAATCATGATCTCTTTGTTTCCAATCTAATTCCTTGTAATTGGATCTGTTTATAGGTTTTGCCAAGAAGACCGGAGATGTGTCGGAATTGCAGATCGGTGTCAAGGTAATTTTTATATTTTCCGATCAGGAAATGAACGATCTCGTATACTGTTTCTAGCTATAATATTGGTTTATTCATTGTTGTTTTCTGGAATGTGAATTTGGATCTGGTTTTGATTGTGCTGTGTTCTGTTTTGGTTTGTCTTTTGACCATTTGGTTTAGTTGGAGTCTTTTGGATTTGACAAGTGTGATCTTGTCAACAAATTTGTAAGATACTTAGGGTTCTTGATTGGATTCAGAGATAATAAAGAGTTTCTTTTTTTTGCAGTTTAAGCCAAAAACATGTGAAGTTCAGGCTCACAAAGGTGATACGATCAAGGTGCACTATAGGGTAAGTTTTTGCTAGATCTTATAACAAAATTGGGATTCATTATTGTCATGAAGAAATGTTTATTGTTGTTTTTGTTGTTGTGTAACTTAGTGTTGTTATGTGGCAGGGGAAACTTACTGATGGAACTGTATTCGATTCGAGTTTTGAAAGGGGTGATCCGTTTGAGTTTAAATTAGGAAGTGGTCAGGTTATCAAAGGTAGTGACTTGCTTTTGGCTTTTGAGTATCTCTTTTCTTTTAACATTTTCTTAATTCCTTCAATGGTAATTTTCGGTTTTGTTGCAGGTTGGGATCAAGGTTTGCTAGGAGCGTGTGTAGGTGAGAAGAGGAAGTTAAAGATACCTGCTAAACTTGGATATGGAGAACAAGGCTCTCCACCTACTATCCCCGGTATAAATACGCTTCATCAATAAGCTTTTAAAATGTGTATTCATGTTTGTGAAAAAAATACGGGATTTCGACATTATAACTAAAAACAACCTTGCAAACTTCAGGTGGTGCAACACTGATCTTTGACACAGAGCTTATTGCGGTAAATGAAAAACCAGCTGGTGGTGAAGAATACGGAGGGGATGAAGATGATGAGGGATATGGAAATGACGAGCTATGATCCGGTCTCCGTTCTTTAACGATTTTGCTTCAAGAGTTCTCTGGATAATACAAAGAAACCATCTATGGGAGGGTTTTTTCTAGTCTTTTGGCTTTTAGGCGTAAAGACTGCAGATGATTGTTATGGTGATATTTAACATTTTCTTTTCATAATTGGCTCAACTTCAATTAGTTAGCCAAAGCAAATTACACAGTACGGCTTAGCGACCTCAATGGTGATCTATGCGCAGAATGAGAGGGGTCAAGAAAAATCTTAGGCAGTGTCGTCTTACAAAAAAAAAAAGACAACTACAATGGCAAAATACAAAAGTTTACCATCAATGCTTTTGTGAAACTCTTTGCTATTATTTTGACCTCAATCCACCAAATTCTCAATGGTCAGTGGATCAATGATTCTAAACATTGAACACTAAACATATCTACGAAAGCAGAACAAATAAATAAATTTCTTCAACCTTCATTTCTCACAAGATAGAATAATGGCATGAGTTCAGCTGTTGTTATGCTTCACCATTCTTTTTGTATCTGTGTCCCTTCTGGACATTGTTTCAGCTCACTTGAAGATTAAGCCATCTTTACCTCAAATTCCAGATCCGCAAACGGTGAAGGATGTAGAGCCTTGCACCGTTAAAGTAGTGATGGTCTTTGTGTCGGACCTCGAGAAAGAATGTTCTAAGACAACTAGACAAGTAAATTCAAATTTACTTCGAAATACATTCTTTTCTTGAAGGTGAAAATGTATGGCTAATGAAACATTTTATTTACTTCATCTTGCATATGTATAACAGATTAAGAAAGAAATTCAAGAAGAGAAAATGGATGTCATAAATACCTTTAAATTTATGAGAACTGAGGCGGGAAAGATTATAGGTAGCCGCAAGAAAGAGGAGAGCGAAGAATCCATGAAGCTAGCAGCTCAACATCAAAAAGAAATCAAAGAAGGGATCTTGAAATGGAGACGGTTATTACTCGGATCACAAACACAATTGTTGTAAACACAACAAACTCTTTTTCAATGGAAAGTTCTACAAGCGGAAAAGGAAGTTCTAGCGATAATAGCAAAAGCTTTGGTAGCTTCATTAGCGGAGGCGCTTTCACAGACACTACAGGTTCAGGCTCTAACTTAGGCATTCCTGTAGTTCCTGAACTACCGGTAGAAGCTTGCTAGTGCTAGTGGAAGTCCTACGAGCAATCCTTCTGGCAGTGGGGTTTCCTTTACGGACACTACTGGTGGAAGCTCCATTAGTCCTACTGAAAGTGGAAGTGCTGGATCAGCAACTCAGAAAAACGCTATAACATTGACACAAGTTGAGGCTGAGACTTCCAAAGAAGTCATGATATTCATAATAAACCTCGAAAAAAAGTGTCCACCAAAGGAGGAATACGAGGTCTTCTTTGAGAAACTCAAGGGTATAATGGCTGCACGCTCAAAGAATTCTCCCAAAAGCAAAAAAAGTTTCTTCTCTACGATCAAATATGCTGCTGGGAAACTATCTGATGACATGACATTTATGCGGTCAAGAATTGGAACCAAATCAGCAAAGGTACAAAAAAGATACGTCTCTTTCTGTTGTTACTTGCTACATGTTCTTCTAACTCACAATATAGGTGAAGCAGTCCATGGAAACTTACCAAAAAGAAGTGAAGACTATCAAAGAGTTAGAAACCATCCATAGTAGAATAGTAAGTTAGAATAAAGGCAAGAAAGATGGGTATTTGACATGCACAACGGCACAACAAACAGAGATTAAGAAGACAATCACTAAGTGGGAACAAGTCACAACCAAATTCGTTGAGACCGCTATTCAGAGCGAGACATCTACAACTTCTTCCTCTTCTCCCGGCAAGATCAAGTCAACTTGAACTCAAAGGCATAACTATACATAAACTAGTTAGCCACAAATCATAAAAAAAATTGAACCAACCATACGAAATACAGATCAATTAACTAGCTAATAATTTTAGTTTTTGTGTTTATTGTAAATAAAACCACGGCTATAGATATTTCAAAAAGATAAATCGTTTAAGTCTTTATGCTCTTTTTAATTTTTATTAGTCAAGGATGATGAATAGTAAATTGTATAAAATAAAATATTATTTGATTTAGAATAATAAAAAAAAATCTAGTCACAAAAATAATGCTTCTATAATCAAATTTTAAATTTTAAGTATTTAAAATGATTCAAAACTTGTGTGTTTTTAAAAAATTAATTTATTAATTTTAGATTAACGAGACCCGCTCAAAAGAAAAATAAAAAGTGTTCTAACAAATAAAAATAAAAATCACGCTAACAGTCAGTATCTGGAAACATCGGGACACATCTTTAGGCTCAAGGATTCAAATGAAAATCAGAAGTCTCTAGAAAAACCCCAAAACACTCTTTCTTCACTCCCCCTATAAATTCTCATCACAATTTCTCAAACCATCTCATCTCTGCCAACACACTCTCTAGAATTCTCTCGTGATTATCGATTTCACTCTCTTAAATTTGATCAGAAAATGGAAGACGATTTCGACACGCAGAACCAGTTTCCGGAAGAGGAGCCAGAGGAGATGGATATGGATCTCCCCGACAATGACGAAGCTGACTCTGCTCCTTATCTGAAAATCGGCGAGGAAATGGAGATCGGAAAATCAGGATTGAAGAAGAAACTTGTTAAGGAATGTGAAAAATGGGACACGCCTGAGAACGGTGACGAAGTTGAAGGTAATTTGAAATTGCTGAAGTCTGATCTGATGATAATATATGTGTGAATCAGGTTCTCAGATTGTGTTTTCTTTTGCAGTGCATTACACTGGAACTTTGTTAGATGGTACCAAGTTTGATTCGAGCCGTGACAGAGGAACTCCTTTCAAATTTACTCTTGGCCAAGGTACTTTTCTATTTTGCAACAATATTTGTGAGGCCTATGTATTCGGATTTGGATCGGATTTTTTCGGATTCGGATAATATTATAGGATCATATTAAGGCTGTTGTCTTCTTTGAGGCCGGTTTGTGAGAGAAGTTTTGGTTGAGAGTTTGTTTTGATCGATAGTTACTATTTAATTACGGTGTCTTTCGAGTTCTGAATTTTGTTTTGGTTTGGAATGGTCAGGACATGTCATTAAAGGATGGGACTTGGGGATCAAGACAATGAAGAAAGGTGAAAATGCTATTTTCACCATTCCTCCTGAGCTGGCATATGGTGAAACCGGTTCACCGCCGACTATACCTCCGAACGCTACTCTTCAGTTTGATGTGGAGTTGATAGCATGGAGGAGTGTTAAGGATATATGTGGTGATGGTGGTGTGTCTAAGAAAATAATTGTGGAAGGAGAAAAATGGGAGAAGCCAAAAGACCTTGATGAAGTTTACGGTGCGTGTTTTTCGTCTTCCTATGATTTTGGTTTGATTCTTTGTGCTGGAATATAGTCTTGTCGATGTTGTTGGTTCTGATTTGTTTTATGGTTTGGTACCGTGGCAGTCAAGTATGAAGCTCGGCTTGAGGATGGCACCATTGTTGGAAAGTCTGATGGTGTAGAGTTTACTGTCAAGGAGGGTTAGTATTTTTTTTTCTCAACCGGATATTATTAGCTATTCGAGGATCTAAATACTTCTCGTGTAATAGGCCATTTCTGTCCTGCGCTTTCTAAGGCTGTCAAAACCATGAAAAGAGGGGAGAAGGTTCTCCTGACTGTGAAGCCACAATGTGAGTATTTTATTTGGTGTTTGTCCTTATTTAGCGATGAATCAGTGAATTTAGATTGATGTGTGACACTCTGACTTGTACAGATGGATTTGGGGAATTTGGAAGACCAGCTTCTGATGGTCTTCAAGCTGCAATCCCACCAAATGCAACCCTTCAGATTGACCTTGAGTTGGTTTCTTGGAAGACTGTGGTGGAAGTAACTGATGACAGGAAGGTTATTAAGAAAATACTCAAGGAAGGAGAAGGATATGAGCGTCCCAATGAAGGAGCGATTGTCAAATGTTAGCATCTATCTTTAAGGGTCTTATCTGAAGACCTCCTCTACGCTATGGTTAAGCTATGTGATCTGACAACGAGTTTTTTGTTGCAGTGAAGTTGATTGGTAAACTTCAAGATGGAACAACCGTGTTTGTGAAGAAAGGTCATGAAGAAGATGAGGAGCCGTTCGAGTTCAAGATTGATGAAGGTATAATATTCATATATACAGAACTTGGAATATTGTTTCCTTTTTGTATTTGACATTTCACGGCTATGATATTAAATGACAGAGGATTGGTGATCTGTGCAGAACAAGTGATAGAAGGGCTTGAAAAAGCTGTGATGGGCATGAAGAAGGGTGAGGTAGCACTCATCACAATTTCACCGGAATATGCTTTTGGTTCCTCTGAATCAAAACAGGAGCTGGCTGTAATACCGCCAAACTCGACTGTATACTATGAGGTCGAGTTGGTATCTTTCATCAAGGTGAGAGGATTCACTTTCTGAGTGTTGTTTCTTTCTTTATGAAGAAACTTAAGTGTGCTAATGATATCGTCTCTCTTGATGCAGGAGAAAGAGTCTTGGGATATGAACACACAGGAAAGGATAGAAGCTGCAGGCAAGAAGAAAGAAGAAGGCAATGTGTTGTTCAAAGCTGGAAAATACGCAAGAGCTTCAAAGAGATACGAGAGGGTTTGGGATTTGGTCCTAGTATTTGCTAAAGAAACTTATGTTTTTGTTTAGATTTTAACATCAAGTTTTGATTGCAGGGTGTCAAATATATAGAATATGACTCAACTTTCGACGAAGAGGAGAAAAAGAAATCAAAAGATCTCAAGATTGCCTGTAACCTGAATGATGCAGCTTGCAAGCTGAAACTGAAAGATTACAAGGAAGCAGCAAAATTGTCCACAAAGGTAAAAACAAAACATTTCAGTTTCAGTAATTTTGGATATTACAATTGGAGATGAACGACTAAGTAGTGAATGAAACGAATGTGAATAGGTGTTGGAGATGGATAGTAGGAACGTGAAGGCAATGTATAGGAGAGCACATGCCTACTTGGAGACGGCGGATCTTGATCTGGCTGAGCTTGATATCAAGAAAGCTCTCGAAATCGATCCAGACAACAAGTGAGTAATTTTCTATTGGTCCTTTGTTTTTTTCGTTGCGATGTATTCTAATTTCCAACATGGGTATGCACAGGGAGGTGAAGATAGAATATAAGAAGTTGAAGGAGAAGGTGAAAGAGTATAACAAGAAAGATGCTAAGTTTTACAGCAACATGTTGTCGAAAATGCTTGAGCCACACGTAAGTAGTTTCTTAAAAAGGAGAGTTTCAATGGGTAAAAATAGGGAAAGCTTTATTGAGCTGATAATATTCTGGTTTGTATGAACTGTGATTGTGCAGAAAGGAACTCAGAAGGAAGCACAAGCGATGAGTATTGACACCAAGGCATGAGTCTTTGAATCACTTTAGAGAGTCGCATTGATTCCAAAAACTAAATGTGAAAAGTCTACAAATTTCTGTTTTTACTCTTTGTAATCAATCTTGGTGTGTGTTACTGTTTCAGAGTTGTTATAAAACAGACTTGTAATAAACGAGGATCTACTCCAAGTTAATGACCCCAATAGCTTGATATATCATATCTAGTAGTTATGTTCTATCTACCTATTGTTCAAAAACAAAAAAGTTCTATCTACCTAATAATATTTAAATCTAGGTTAATATAGAAACAATATTCAGAATATCTAAAAATGTGTGATCATCATATATATTCAACTTTACATATTCAATAATTATATATATATATATATATATGTTGATTTGATGGATGAAGCTCTAATTAATATGGAAAACCTTTTGTGATGGAATTATATTATATGTGCTAGTTTAATGGTTTTGACCTAGCTATACGGTGACTGCTTGACGGGACTATCAAAATTAGTGTACAAATCCAACGTAAAGTATCTTTGATTCGCATCTTATTTGTTTAAATTTCTATAAATAGGCCGGGTCAAATATTTCAACGTAACGTTTTATATTTATAACAAGTTTTTGGTTACCAAAGATATAGATTTTCCAATAGATTGTTATAAAAGATATATTAATATTTAATGGGTTAACACTACATAATCAAAAAGAAATGGACCACTCTAATGGATTTGGGAAATGTTCGAAAAGAAAAGAAGAATAAGCTTTCTTCAACATAATAAGTAGTGATTTGCCACTGTACAACATTTGTGAAGATAAAAAGTATATCACATGTACACTGTCATTACTTTGTAACCATTTTTTAATATCATTAAATTTCCGAGTGAGATGCAACTACTCTTCGATATTAAAAATATAAAAACCACCCACATTCAAAGCATCTTCTACTTTTTATTCTAGTGATCAAAATAGAATGGATTAAATTAAAGTATTAGTAAACAAAAGCAAATTATAATTCACCCTACCTATTCCTGCGTCCAATAATTCAATCTCCAGTTCTTAATTATGAATTTATAACTAAAGCTGCAAGTGAAGACTAATAAAACCATAAAGATTTATAAATTAGTTTAGAAGTTTTAATTAACAACTTTTCAATTATGAACTTGAAAGTAGTTGGTGATTAATAAAATCCAATATCATTATTCTGTGTGCTAAGTCCACGAATCAGAGTGCAGACCCATGTGATTGCTATATTTTTGTTAATTCCCTTTCACACTAGTACTCTACATAATTTATCAGTTAATCTTCATATAATCAGAAATGATTATACCTATCATTGTTTCCTTATATTATTGTTATACTGAAAAATGCATTTTTGAAAGATTATTTATGTATATGGAAACTAACTTCGCCACAGTGAAGAAGAAAAAAAATCAGCATATCTATATATTGACATATAATATTGTTTGATAAAAAAATGAATTTTGTTTGCATATACATAATTTGCATAATCATAAATAAGACCCTATTTAAAAGACACCTGAAATTTAGTAAGATCAATATGTTACATTTACTTAGATTAGTAAATAAGATGGTGCAATCTTTGCTATAATTCGGTTGGTCAGCTAAGCCACTTAAATAGACATAATGATGAGGATATAGATTTAGAATTCTTCAGGCCAAAACAAATATGCTCGAGAAAATTTATCCGGTATAAGAAATAGTCGAACAAATCCAAATATTATCAAAAATATTATCAGAAGTGATCGAGAAAAACCCGATGTTGAAGATGATCGAACCTGAAGTGTAAATGAACAGAATTTTTTTTATCATAAACAAGATTGATCGATCGATAAATCTTAACGTAATCAGGATTGATCGAAAAATCTTTACCAAAACAAAATTGATTGAGAAATCCTTACTAGAACTGAATATGATAGAAAAACTTGCCATAAATTGATCGAAAACACATACTGGAAGGTGATCAAGCTCAATCGAGCAATATACATACTTAATAGTATAAGACATACATGACCTAATTTCCTATAGATTTGTATACATGATTCAGTGGTCATGTTTATTCTAGTTAGGACCTAACACCTACTGGAATTTGGAACAAACAGAAATTTAAGCTACGGAAAGATAAGATTAAAATAATGGAACAAAATTATTAATTAGAGAAAGATATTTGGTTGATCATTGAATCATTGGTTGATTATGTATTAAACCGGTTAGAGAAAAAGCAAACATAAGATTCCGCCTTTTCTCAGTAGATCTCAAGAAATTACAAGCAGGACATTTAATTTTCAGAAATCACAACTTGATCTCACTATAATATTGTTTTCAAATCCCACCTCTAATCCAAAGACAATAGAGATAAAGACATAACACCTCACACAGCTGGTTAACATTAGCAAATATCAAATCAAAAAGAATCTAGGAATGAAAGTGATGTTGACTAATTAGGAAGTAACGAATGTAAACAATAAATTTTCGTATTTTGATATATCATTTAAATCAAGTTTATTTTAGATCATAGACCATCATTAAGAAATTTATTAATTATCCAGAGGTTTCTTTCTGTCTAATGATATTTGTCGGAAAGTTCTTTGTCCTTAAGTGTTTGATGTAAATGATTTGATTTAGATAAGATTGTAATTATTGACCTAGAAAATAGTAACTACGTTGAATAATTTTGCATAGGATCCAGGTTAGGGTTTAGTATAGCTGATCACCAGTGTTTTCACGCCAGACCCGAACCGTCCGGTCCGACCAGTTAACCCGTGATTTGAACACTTTTCCGGTTTGGGTTTAGTGTTAAAACCCAACAAGTTCAAAACCAAAAAAACCCACAAAAACTCACAATTAACCCGTGACCCGGTAAACCGGTTGAACCGGCCGGGTGTGGGTTTTAAAAAGTTCTCTTGATTTTACAATAAAATATGGGATTTTAGACTTTATTCAATTATTTTTAAAAGTTTTTTCAGTTCTTAAATTCATTTGATGTTTTAGATTTTGGTGAAGACTTTACAATACCGCCTTAAAATTGAATCGAATGGTGAGAGAGACAACCGAGATTAGTTGTTTTAATTCACGATGTTTTATTAATTTATTTCTGTCATTGATGATCTCCTAATATATTTGTTACGGTGTGAGACATTTATTGGATTTCAAATTTTTAACCACTTTATTATTATTGTTTGATTTTTTCTATATATATATATATTTGGGTGTAAATGATTTTATATTCTGTTAAACATAATATAATTTTATATTTGATTAAATATGATATGATTATTTTTGTTTTATATTAAATACTACAAAAATTTTTTATAAAATATTCTAAAATTTCTATTAATATTAAATTTATTAAATAAATTTTAACTAATTAACCCGTGGTCCAACCCGGTTGACCTCCTTAATTTAATAAAAACATAAAAGGAGTTTTTTTGGAAAATGTACACTTTCATATAAAAAAATATTGTGACAATAAGTTCCTAATTTTACAATACATTTTGAAAACGATGGTCTTTCTATAATTAACTTAAAATCAAATAAATATAAAAAGTGGTCTTTTTGTTTAGCCTAATTTAGAGTAGATTAGTTATCTTGGATTGTAGTGGATGGTAAGAAACTTACATTGATATTACATCAGAAAAGCAAAAGGAATCCAAAGTGGATAACAATACAATTGAACCCTAATAATGCTAATAATGAATTGGAAGATGATAATATAAAGTATAAAAAGTAAAAAAATATAGGTTATTTCCATAAAAGTGTGTATACATATATATATGGAGATGAGTATATGAATAAATCACAAATATTGGTATGGTTTATGTACACCCATCAATCCTTTTTCTCTTGTTTTCTTCCTTGAGACCTTGAAAAAAATGGTTGATCAAAGCTCAATTTTCATGTGTTGAGATTCATTGTTGGGGTTTTCTGCCACTCCCATTCCTACTATGCTTTGTAAATCTTCTTCGCTAAACATTTGATACTGAAAACACAAAAGAAAAAAAAAAACTTGTTATATAAAACTTGAGATTGAAGAAGAAAATTAAAAGAGTAATTTAAACCTGAGAAATTGAGTCAGTAAATTGGGTAAGTGTTGGTAAGTGAGTGAAGCTTCTGGCTAAGGTAGAGGTTTCCAAAGAGTTCATAGGAGACTGGAGCATCATGTTATTGGAAGAAATATTGGGAAGTAATTGTGAATTATTGTTATAAATATTAAGTTGTTGTTGATGATGATGACTTGAAGACTTTGATTGGAGTCCTTCTTCATGCAATCGGTTGTTACTTGATGGAATCATCTGAAAAAAAAAATCAAATTACACAAAACACATTTAAAAAAAAAAGATTGCATATTATTCAATAGAAAAGGTACAAAAGGTACTTTATAAAAGAAAATAAAAAGCTGCCTGATTAATGCTAATGGGTGGATTGAAAAAAGTATTTAAGATATATATATATATATATATATAAAAGTGACGACAAAAACAAAAAGCAAAAAAAAAACAAGGATTTGAGAAATGAATAATTACAAATTATCATTATTAATGGTTGTTAAATTGATGTTAATGTTTAAGGTGACTTACAACATCCTTTGACACAAGAGCGTCCACGTTAAAATCCAGCCTGGTGTCGTTCACTGATGATAACTTCATTGACAAGAACTGCCCATGATTATTAAACACAAAATATTAGAAAAATAGATTAAAAAAATCATTGCAAATAATTTAAATTCGGTGATTAATGAATGAAACAATTAATTAGATTTTAGATGAAACCAAATAATAATTATACCTCAACTTGTCTTTGCAATGATTGTACGTAGTTTATAATTTCATCAAGCATCAGTGCTTTTCCAGTAACCTTTCATCGTATAAACAAAGAAAAACAAAGACATTAATTTTCTAATTATACTAATCAACAATTTAGTTCATAACGAAAAATAATCAGTGATAATCATGTACTTAAAAGTATAAAAATAAAAGTCTCACCTTATTGCATCCAGGCACAAGATCTTGAAGAAGCTTCATCCTTTCACCAATTTTCTCCCTCCGAACCTAAACCAACATTAAAGAACAAAATCAAACCCAAATTCAATTAACACAACTAATAAAGGTTTAATTTATCCCCTTATTACTAAAAAAAACAGTACTGATCAAAATTTAAACTAGATCATTGAACTTGCAATGTCATCAAGAATTCACTAAATGTGATTATATTTTGTTTTATCTTCATATCCGATAAGTTTTGGGCCAAAACCTATACATTTCTTTGTGCCAAAACCTATAAATTTCTTAGCATTTATTTTGCCTCGCAACTAGTGTTCCAACTCATACATTAGCCCGACTCTCTCGAAATTTTGGTTTAAAATTTAACCGAATCTAAAGAATATTTTGCCAATTTTATCCGGAGTTTAACAAACTCCGGATAATTGAGGTCAACTTTACTATATAAGATTTTAGGAGAAGTAGAGAGTAAAGAGAAATAATTACTCGTTCGGCGAGGCTGTGACTATCGGTTGCTTGGCCTCGTCGAGCTCGAACATGAATGTAATCTTTAGGAGGCTCAGGTGGTTTTGTGTTATTGCTTTTGTTCCCTTCACCTTCTCCTTCTTCTTCTTCATCATCTTCTTCTTCTCTTCTCCTTTTTCCTCCTTTTTCTTCTGAACTTTTACTTCCTCCTTTTCCACCATTCTTTTCCGCCGTCTAAGAAATTAAAAATACAAAAAGTTAATCACTTTATATAAAAGCTGACTTTTCAAAGAACTGGGTTCTTCCAACAGTGACGCTAGAAAAAAAGCGGGTCTTCCAAATTTTGAAAAGTTGACGAAAAAATTATAACTTTCCGGGAAAATTTTGTGTACCTTTGAGAAACTAGGAGATGGAGAAGCTGTAGAAATGGGGTTTTCTTTGGATTTTCCTTTAGGCACAGATTTTCTCTTCCGGGAAAATTCGCCGCCGGGTGTGACTTCCGGTGAAACAAGAGCCTTAAGAGCTGGTGTGCTGGAGACACGTGTCAGCTTCCCGGAGTTGTTGACCATGTTATTACCGTTGTTAATCGGAAGATTTGTATTGGTTCTTCCGTTAAAGCTCCGACTACCAAAACAAGAGAATCTAGCTGCTCTCTCCGCAAAACCCGGATCTGCTGAGAATTCCGTCAACGGCGTCGTTCTGTTCATCATCATCTGAGAATTCGAATTCGTCGGTGGCGGTGGAGAGCTCATCGGAGTTGCGTAACATGAGGCGGAGCGAGACATCGGAGTTCCGTAGATCTCACCGGAGTTGTTATTATTATTACCGATGTTTCCAAGCTTTCCGATGAGTTCTCTGATGAGAAAACCGTCACCGCCACCGCCGGAGAAGTTGGAATTTGACGGCGTCGGTGATGAGACTAATGAGCTTAAAGCAGAGTCAAAGATGCTTTGTTGTTGTTGTTGTTCCGTTGACTTTTCCCATAAAAAGGAAGAATCTTGATGCGGATTTGGATCCATTAAAGCCCAATTAAGCATCATGGCCGATGAAGAAGACTGTTGGTGTTCGAAATGCGTCGCCATCTCCGGCGGTGGTGGAAACTCTGTGTTCATAAACAGCTCGTTGTCCATTTTCTCTCTAATCTTTGAATAAGAAGAAGATTGGTGAGTTAAAGATTTGTAGTAAGATCCTGAATTACGAAAGAGTTAGTCAAATTCGCATCAGATAGATTTATGAGTTTTGGAGTGTGTCGGAGGAGAAAGAAGAGAACGTAAATAGTAAGGGAAATGCTTAAGTGGTCGCTAAGTTGGTTTATATAGTTGTTTAATGGAACATTAAATTACGTTTTTTTATATTAATAAATCATTTAACGTAATATAGTTATAAAAAAATAGTAATTCAATTATCATTTTGTGTGTTGCACCGTAACGGGCGGAGATTAGGAATTGTTTGCCGGGCCTTTGACGTTGAGAGATATTTGCTAATAAATATGTAATTGTTTTACAATATCGACGTAAAATTTTACATGAATGTCAAAGTTTATTATTTATTTTATTTTATTTGGAATCATTTTTAAATTTCTTAAATGAAAGAAAGTCTACTATTGTATAAGGGGTTTTACAAGCACGGTCTCCAACTTGTTCACTTCTTTCTAAAGGAACATTTTAGTACATAAACTTGTTCTTCTTATTGACCAAAAAAAAACCTCCGTTCTTGCAGAGATCATCTCAGATTTATGGAAATCTATGGCGTTATTCATTGGATATTAACTTACTTAAGAGCCAATTAACCGATATATGTCATTTTTTTGGTTAGAGTTGGTTGTATCTACGATTAGATGTTAACACTGTTCTTGAGGAGATATTCTCAGATTTTAAATATATACGTTTGAATTTTTGAAGTCTATGGCGTTATTCATTGGATATATATTAACTTATACAAGAGTCAATTAACCGATATAGTAAAAAAAATTTTGTTAAAGTTGGTTGTATTTACGGTTAGATGTTAACAACTAACACTATAATTTATAAACGTTATTATTATGGATTACGAAAAAAAACGTTATTATTATGGACACATTTTGTAGTATGATCCTTGCGACTTCAATACTGTATTTGGCATTATAATTAGTCAATTCTTGTAGCATTGAATAGAAACCATAATAAGTTTCATTGATGGATATATATCTCAACTTCCAAAAAGTCGTTGATAATGCGGCATAGTTTCTCACAATGATATGATGGTATATACATTCGTGGTCCGTGAACGTAAGGCGGATGAAATATCAAATTCATTAGCACCCATGACTCCACTTTTCAAAGCCCTAAAGCACCTACTGCCCTAACACGAGAGCTTGTTCCGAGAGGTACTGACGTATCTCTCGAGCATTTGAAAATTTGAACATTGATTGGTGATGGCCGCCCGAATTTTACCTCATATGTTCATATGGTCTTCGTTCTCATACTACATGCCCACTTTAGGAACTTATATTTATTTTTAGAGTTGGCAATCTTCCTAAGGCTCCGTAAGTATATCTCCAACTCATCTCTATGGTTGATTATATGTACTTCAATTCCAGCATAGACTCTATCAGAGACTATTTGATTATGGTCCTTAATCGAATGGCGATCTAGTTGGAGTCTCTGATTGAATTGAAGAACATATAATCAACTAATTTTATGAAATGCGTGATTATCCTTCGAAGTATAGAACTCCAAATTTTTCATCAATCTCATTCCGATCAAGTCTAAGGCATGCAATTATTATTATTATTATTTTTAATCTGATCTGGAGATTTTTTAGGGACCATACAACTAGAAAGGATGAATTTGATGTCTTCAAGGCTATTAACCACTCATCGACGAGTGTTCTCTGTATCCCATAGCATGACCACAATATATAATGTTTAAGGCTCAAGTAGAAGGTGTTTCTCATCAAATTGTTAAATGTCTTTGTAGATACGACTTACGAGCCCAAAGACCTCTAGAACTAGCATAAGAGACCAACACTGAACTACTATTTGATGTTACAACATTTTTCTACGTTAAATTACTTATGATGATGCTACAGTACTATTTGCTTAAACCAAATTATATGTAATGTTAAATGATTTTTAAAGCTTGTTATAATTTTGATCCAAATGTATTATTATCATTTAAAAGAAATTAATTTAGTTAATTTCTACATATATATATATTGATTTATGTTCTAGTATATAAAGAATTGAGCATGTTTTATTATAAAGTTACTTTTCACTGTTTGTAAATATTCTGGTTTGTAAATGTAAGTACAAACTAGATACATATAATCCTCGACAAAAGATGGATACATATATAAACTAACACTTATTAAATTAGTATAGTTCACATATACAATTACGAATTCTATACGACTATACCCTATTTAGTCTTTACATAACCACTAATACACACTTGACCAAGAATAAAACAACGTTACAGGTTCTCTCTCTTATGCGAGATCATATATATAAAAAATGTAAGAAAAAACAAATTTCAAGTGGTCGTGATATGCTGTGAGAATTCACAAAGGCTTATAAATTTATTTTCAAGTTGATATCAAATAAATATTGTTAAGAATAAATTTTCATTAGAAAAAAAAGATTCGTCAATGTCATATGTACAAAACCGCCTACCTAGTACCTTCTTTTCTGTACACTCTTTACAAAAAGACATTCTTTTAAAAAGCAATTATCTATTAGGAAAATGCGTCCTAGCTATATCAGAAATATAAGTTTAATATGGTAATTAAGAAGAGCTTTTTAACTGTGCTGGTTACAGATAGCATCTATATATTAAACTTATAACCAAAATGAAAATAAAAATCATGAGGTCTGTGAATTATTCTATGTATAATATATACACGTATGGCCAACTTGGACGCAGATCCATCCCCTTTAGTCGTAGTTAGAAGTTCGATCCGAAATTATTAAATTGAAGACGATAAAATAATCAAGGAAAATAACTGTGCTGGTTACAGATAGCAGCTACATTTGTAGGTTAGAAGTTAACAAGACGAACAAGTAACAGAAGAAAACATATACTTTTTTTTCTTTTTTCTTTTATGAAATTAGTTGTGGTTAAGTTGGATTTGCATGTATGAATATTGAATGCAGTTGTTTACATCTAAAAACACATTGATTGAATATTGGCCTAACGAGTAACGACTCATGTTGGTAAGAAAAATGAGGGAATTAGGTTTGGTAAAGTAAAATTTGAAAATTGTATTGGGGGTTAGGTCGTTGGACATGACTTCTATTGCTAGTTTGGTATTTATGGATCAAATCGACAAATACCAAAAAAATATATGAAAGAATCTTATACACCAAAAGTGGAGGAGCTCGAAATAGCCATAAGAACTATATTAGCAATAATATTGTCCGCCCTTGGAATGAAAACAAAAGAGATATAAGCAAAAGAGTTCCAAAGCAAAGCTAAATCATGATTTGTTTGCAAATTGTGTCTAAGGGTATAGTAATGACAATTGTGGAATTGTTTTATAAAACTATATGCTAAATCTCTTTTGTGTTGCCCCTTTGATATAATAGATGAGTAATGACTGTTGTTGTTTTCCAATGATAATGCTCCAACGTCTGAATTGTTTTAGAGAACAAATTCAGGCAGAAACTAATTAAACAACTCGATCCGGAAGTATAGACTCACCTAATATTTAAAACGGGAAAGGGAAAGGGTTCTCATGAGAAGAGATGGTCCTAAAGAAAAATCCATTCAGCTTTATCCTTCATTTTTACAATTTTCTCAAGTAGTTTGTCTTTTTCACGGCGGTCTTCATTATACCTAAAACCAATAAGCTCATCAAATGTGGAGTGTAAAGTATCAAAACAATACCTAAACTCATAAAGAAGATCATCTACGCCCGTAAGCATAAAATGGAGACGTCCTCGAAGACGTGCACCAGCATGAGGATGAGCACATATGACTCTTGATTGGTCATAGTAAGTCTTGAGACGTAGTAGATAATTAGGAGTATAACTGATGATGAAATCCCGACTTATTAATCCTTGAATCTCATTCTCAAACCCAATATACTCCATACGTGTTGTCTTGAAATTCAAGTAAATACAGACAGTAGAGTCCCAAATCCGTAGAAGCAATCCTTCCTTCCAAGCACCGACCACATGTAATCTGTTAGTACTCCAGTCATGGCCGCGGCAGAAGCATCCCACTTTGTCTCTGAACACATTGGCGTCAAATCTGTAGTCGAAAGACCATTCTCCTCTCGCCTTGTCTCTCAGTGTCCACAACCCTAAACACTCCTCGGAAGAAAAATCCACCATTGCCAAGGTCCCTCGAAGATTAGTGAGGCGGAAGAGTTGGACGAGAGACCCCTGGATGATAGTTGGGTGAGGAAACCACTCAAATGTCTCCTATATAGGACCATGTGCTTTGTCCAATTTTTAGTTTCCAACCGATAGCCTGTCTCAGCAGATCGACAACCACATGTACAAGCCCCTTGAGATCCCTGAAATATTTGTAAGAAATAAAACTACGATCATACAAAATACTAATAAATTAAAGGTATAATCCAAAATTCTATGTATACAATAAATTATCGATACGCTATAATAGTAAAACTTGTTGTCTGACACCCTATTTACATTTGTATTCATGACTTTCATCATACTTAGTGACAGCTTAACAATTGTTATGAAAACAAGAGGCAAAGCTATTACTTAGACACTACTCACCTCGCTTATAGTGGCAGTCCAATAAACATATCCACCAATTGTCACCGTGGAAGAAGAGAAGGAAACATGGCCGAAAGGTAGAGCGGAGGCGGAAGAGGAGATGTCTAAGCTCCTCCATTTTGTGTCTGTATCTCCGAGGCTGAATATTTCGGCCACAAGCACGTGCTCTTGTGTCTCCCAAACACTAATGATCTTGTGAGTGTTTCCTTTGGGATCATATCCGAATCCTAGAGGCTGTTTCCATGCGTTTTCGTCCCCCTGTGCTGGTATCTTCATAACCTCTTTCCGTATAGGGTTGAAGACAAACGGACTATTAGAATTACATCTGGTTAGAATTAGTCCACCCGAGCTTATAGGGTGAAAATAAGATTGTGTTTCTATGCAAGGATAATTCCAAAGGTGTCGATCGTCCACCTTCAACACTTTTGCTTCATCACTCTCTTCCAGCATCGTCTTACACATCCACAGCTTATAAAAGACTGCTACATCATGGACTCCATAAGTGAGCAAAGCTGGAGGTTCACCGTCATCATGATCATCACGAAGATGTCTCTCCATGAAGCAAGGAGAGTCTAAAACACTAAGAAACGTCTTGGAGACACAACGGCAGATCAATGCTTGTTTTCCTGGTAATTTTCTTAGAATCATCGTTAGAATCTCCGTTGGTAGCTCCTCTATAAAGCTTCTACGTATATGACCCTTCTCTTTTCCTCCCCATATCACCCAAGATATTAGCTTTGTAATCATTTTCATCTTCTCTCTATCACTTCGAGCGAGTTCTTCATATATACGTGGGACCGGGAGGAACTAATTCCTCTAATTGGAGAACAAAAAAATATCTCTTACTTTATTGTGGTTCCAATTTAAAGCTAGACTTAGTCCCAAATGCGACTTGGATTTGGTTGTTTGCAATTTGAAGTTAGACTTAGTCTCGTTATATCCCAAAATTATTTGCAATAATTACTATTGTTAGGCAGTGGCTGATAAACTATTATGATAAAGAAAAACCTTAATCAGTTACACAGCCTACACCAAATAGTATTAGTCTATCATTAAGGTTTTTCTGAAAAACTGCAAGCAATAGTTAAAGAAAATGTTTGTAGGCAAAGAGAACCGGAAACAAAAATCTCGGTTGAGCTCGGTTCGGTTTTTGGTTTGGTTCAAAGTCGCAGCCCTAGCTGTAGCTATGGGATGGATGGAGAAGGAACACAAGAGATGATTTTGCTGTGAAGGAGAAGAATGCTGAGTTTCTATCTCAAATTGGATTATATATATGCAAGAGTATTACTAGTTAGATGATCTTAACAAGCCTCTGATTTGAATGAGACTTAACAGCTTCTTTTCTATCACCAAATCTTAATAAAGTAACAGAATATACTTTGGGTTTGGATTCAAGAATTAGATAATATCAAATGAGACTGATTACTGGAGATGAACCTAACAAGCCTCTGATTTGAATGAGACCAACTTCTACTTGTATCACTAAATCTTGATAAAGTAACAGAGATTCAAGAATTTAGATGAAATCAAATGAGACTGAATATGAACTATACAGAATATACTTTGGGTTTGGATTCTGTATCTAAAGTTACAACAATGGGTTTCTTGAGAAGGGACTTTTACGAGGGTTGAACCAGTTGTTCTTCAGGAAGGCTGCACAAGTGTCGTCGAACACACGATACCAGTTGAGATGCTTCCTTGTCAAGTTTCAGAGAGTGTCTCCGTAAGCTCTGTCATCACAAACAAAACAAAAGACTATCACATCAGGCAACTTTCATAAACCTTTCAAAATGTATAGTTTTGATCTTGTTTTGTACCTCGGAAGCCCATAAGCAGTCACGTTCCTTACGCGGGATTATGTGAATGTGTGTCTGAAATGCAAACAAAAAAGGAACTGTTAGTAGAAACTTCCTTCGTCAAGAAATAAGAGAAATGGAAAGTTGGGGAAGTCAGTATGTGCTAACGTGAAATATGACTTGTCCAGCTGCTGCGCCGTTGTTAACCAATAAGTTAAATGAGTCTGATGAAGATGAAATAGTTTCGAACAACGAATGAGAGTCAGAATCATACACCTTAAAATGGTTAAAGATTCCAGAAAGAATGGCAAGATTACTTTAGAATATGACAGCAAGTGGTAAACCCCGTTATAACTCTATTTCACTTGCAAAAAGATTGCTATATCACTAAATAAGAACAATAAACCTAGTTCACAAGCAATGTAAAGTATCCATTGGTTGCGTAAACTAATGACGAGATTGATACTTCGAGTCTTTTACTCTTCTAAGTAACCAGTGTTTAGCATAAGAGTAAGTATGGTTTAAAGGTTCCGTGAACCATCTATATAAAATGTGCAGAGAAATGGGGTTGGGATCATATAGATTCAGGGTTGCTAAGGGAAAGTAGGAGGAGCTCCATCATCAAAATGCTCAGGTTTCTATGCAATTCCAGCAGAAATATAAATGTAAAGACAGTTCCAAATAATCTCATCATATAAGAAATGGATGGAGAAATGAGAAGTGATCGAACATACCACTCCCGGTAGCTTTCACGATGGCGTTACTGATAAGAGGCACTTTAGAACACATGGCAGCAACAACCTGCATGCTCCTTGGAGGAGACCTATAATCAAAATCTTATACGCATATACATTTTCGATATACTAAAATACTTCCAAACAACAACAACACAAAACTAGCAAATTAATATGTTCAAAACACGCAAAATCCATGAGCATAAAACATTTTAATGTAGGAAGAGGAACTTACTGAGGGAGGAGTTTCCTCTAAGGTTGGATAATGTAACTTTGGAATGATAAGAGAGTGCCTGAAACACACACAAAATAAAGTTCATACCTTTTTAGATTCAAGAATAACTAACACATGTAAATAACACTATCCATTGATAAACATTCAAACCAACTCCGCCAAGTAATCAAGTAACCAAAGCAAAACTACATAGACGCACAGTAAATAACAGAGCAAATGGTAAATCTTAAACAAAGAATCATGGTTATTACCCATGACTTAGTGGATTAGTATCCAGAATACACAAACACATATCATCCTCGTACAACTGCATCAAAGTAAGAGTTTAGTTAGTTCTGTTCTGTATAAGAATTAGAAGAAACAGAGACATAAAAGTAAACCTTGAGACATGGAGACTCGCCACGGATAATCTTGCAGAAAACGCAGTCGTTTTGGAGAGTAGATGATTCCACTTTCCCGTCGCCGGAAGAACCAGAGCTACAATCGGAGACCCTGAGAGTCGGGTCTCGGGTCGGGTTCGGACCAGGTGGGTTCAGGTGAGAACAGAGGATCGCGAGTCTTCTAGCTTCCATTATCTGAATTCAATTACGATTTTCCGAATCGAGCAAATAATGAATTCAATAATTTTATATTTAAATGTATTATTAATTCATTAGTGAGGATGAAGATTGAGAGGAGAAGAGTGGATCATGTATGGAGTGGGGTGTTTTGTTTTATCCACAACCAATTCCATGTGATGACACTGTCCACTGTTTTCTCTTCATTAACAATCATAAAAAAATTATGGCCATTGGATGCTTTAGAAGGGAATTGTAACTAATACTATTTTTCCAATCGATAGAATTAGAGGAATGTGTAACAGATGGAATTTTCAAAAGAATAACATATTTTGCTATACAAAATTGCCATTTTTTAATTTTCTATTTAAATAATATTTGATTATTTCTTGTGCTAAGCAATTACGGATAACAAATGAATTAAGGTTTGTGGGTGTTTAGTGATGGTTGGTATTTACACTATGCTTATAATATGATTTTTCCTCATCTAATGTATTCAAACCTCGATTTACTTCATATGAAAAAAAATTATCTAACTTCGCTCCGCTATTCGATTTTATCCACCCAACGGTAAAATCACGAAATCCTGATTTAAAAATAAAAAGAAAGAATACAATCACAATAAGATCGGTATCGCAATACTCGATAGTAGAATCTTCGAATTTTAAATAAATCATATACTCTTGAGACCTACTTTAAAAAGAAAGAGAAAAATAGGAGAGAATTTCGTTTAGCTCTGAGCAAAAACTAATGAAGAAAATGAGAGGAGGAGGTGTTCTTTTTATAGGCGAGAAGGAGTAGATTCGATCCGCAATTTACACCCACAATTCTGAGCTTCATGTTACTTTTTTCAAGTGAATACAAGTAAAAAATAATAGGTCCCAAACCTCATAAAAATATTTTATTACTTTGTAATACGAATATTTATTAAAAATAAATGGGTAGCAACATTAGTAAAGTGGAGGCCATAAACCACAACATTTGCATTGCTTAGGATCTTTTCCTTTGGCATTAAACTTCCAGCAAATACCCTCTAACCCTTTACTTGTCTTCTTACACACAGACTCACAATCTTTGAGAACACACAATCCAGTTTTTGGGTTAACTGGAAAGTCGATACATCGATTACTTCTTTTTTGTTGTACATTCCCCACCACTCCTGTTTTCATAATATTTAAAATATAAAATGTCAGTTTGGTAATAAAAACTAGAGAAAAATATTTCTAATCTAGAAAAATGTTTAGAGAGTTCTTTGTATATTGTAACTAAAAACAGATTACGTAAAATTTATTCAAGGATATCATATGAATTTATATCAAAAACTATGGAGCATAACATTTATGAGGCAAAATACATATCTATCTTTGCACCACGAACATAAAGAATCGAAGATGAAATAAAACAAGGGAAATATGCCGTATAAATTTATACTACAATAACTCTTACAATATATCAGGACGAATTTTTAATAATTAAAATAATTAACCAAAATAGGTGGAAATTTGTTTTATTTTTCATATACATTTCGAAATTGGTTTTTAGGTCTAGCAACTCAATTGTCTAAATCTAAAATGAATTAGACATTATAATGCTTTTTTTTTTTTTTTTGTGAAACAGACATAAGAATGCTAAATATGATATTGTGTAATTTTATAGTGAAAACTCTTGCTATAATTTTACATAACTTAGTGTAACTGATGTTATACAATAATAGTATGATATCCAAAATCAGTTTGTTGTAGAACGAGTATATGTAATATATTAATATAATTCTAAATGTATAGACTAACCTAGCACAAGACTGATGAAAATAATAAAAACAGTAAATGACAGTTGAAAGATTTTCTTCATCACCGATCGATGATTAAAATGAATTGATGGTTTTAAAACTGAAAAGAAGAAAGGTTATGTATATATATAGAAGATATTAGATTTTTTCACACAGAACATATCTATTTAAAAATAATTACCTTCTTTAGTTCCGAGTTAAAGGGATCTTGAATTATTCAAATTGCTAATTTTTTTTTCTTATTTGACACGTTTTTAGATAAGTTTTAGACTTGGTCATTGTTAACAAAGTATTAATTTTAAAAAAGAGTCAGGATATTTTAGAAACTCTGTAAAATTATAAGTGCATGGCGCTAGCTAGCTTAGTTGATTAATGCTATATTTTTAATTGTGATTTTATAAATATATTTTACTGTGGTTTGAATAGTTTTGAGATTTTTTTCCAAATCTGTTTAAATTGCTTCATTAAATCTGTTTAAAGTTTGAATCAAATTCGAGAACATGTAAGCTAGACCGGTTAACTAGAATTCTAATTGGTTCATGAATTATTGATTGATTGACTTAATTGGGTGGTTGGTTTGATTGAATAGGCCGGTTAAGGTTCCAGTGGTAAACTGATAATTCCGTCTTGCACATTGGTTCAGTCTTCGGTTTAGTTTGGATACACTAACTGTCATAGGTGAGTCATGGTGACCACCACTGCATTTTAAAACTGAAGAATGGATATTGGATGTATGATTATGATTAAATCTCAAATGAGACATATTTATTTGGTCATATTCACATAATGAGTACATGAAATGATGTTATTGTGTGGTGTTGGTTGGTCGTAATGTATGAGTTAGTGGTTAAAATGAACTTGTTTCAAAGAAGTGAATGACCACTCCACGATTTCCTCAAGAACCTTGCGATGGTAACAAACTGTAACATTCACCTCTTCTAAGATAGTTTTGGAGACTGGATTTGAAGTCAAATGAGAGTAACAGACACAAACACACAAAAGAAATATTGAATTTATTACTAACTTGCAAGTTGCAATAACAATTGTTTCGTTCATCCTCCAAGTGTTCGCTTCAACTTAATTTTGTTTTATAATTAGCGTGTGACTCGGGTTTTTACCACATGACTAATTTTGTAGGGTGAGTGTTTTCTAATGGCCATAAAACGTGACACTGTTTTGATGGGTCAAATCAGTGGCGGAGCCACATTGGAGGGAGTGGGATCAACTGACCCCAATAACTTTTATATTTTAACTGATTTGTTATTAAAAATTAAGAAAAATTAGAGAAAATGGTTAAAATTTATGGAATTGACCTCGTTAACATAGGTACGAGTTTCTTTATTTTTATTCATGTAATACATTTGATCCCATTAGAAACTTATTCTAAATCTACCACTGGATCAAATGGAGTGATTTAGTTAATTTCACGTTTGAGAAGAATTGATCTTTGACCTTGGCCTACATGACAACTCATTCTCTAATAGAAACAATTAGACCACTATCATTTGGTTCTTTTGCTTCGACCTTCAGCCCTACACAACTCACTCTCTAGTAGATTATTACCCCACTATCATTTGGTTCATTCGCTTCAACCTTCAATTTTCAACACATACTAGATCATAACCCGTACAACACGGGCATTAATATTTTTTATAAATTAAATTGTATACTTTGTTCGAATTACACAAGAAATAGTATAGTATAAAAATGATGTCATAATATTTTTCAATGTTTGTACTATTTGCATATAATGCTGCATTAGATTGACTTTGTTTAAAAATGTTATTTTTATAATAAATACAACATATGTAGTTTTAAGTAAATGTGTAAAATTTGTATACAAGTTGTTTTGGTAAAAAACATGTTTTCTTTGTAATAAAGGATATAATTTTTGGCGTAACTTAGAATTAGTCTTTGTATAGTATTTTGGTTATATATGTGAACCTAATTGGGGCCTATATTAGATTATCTTTAATAGGGCTAACTAAAGAACGGACCCGATAACCAACCTAATACCCGAACCAAAAAACCGGGTTAAGGCGGGTTAAAATTTTAGGAAATTTCCTTATTGGGTAGAGTTTTAGTAAACTCGTGGATATCCGATTGGTCCGTAAATTACCCGTTACCCAAAAAGATTATTCAAAAATCCAAACATTAATTTAATATCCAAAGTATTAATTATATTTAATCGTAATATTATCTAATTATCTAAGATTATAATTATAAATCTAAATATATCAATTAATTTTGGACCTAAATATTTAAAACAACTAAACTATTCAAAAATTATTTGTTATGTTTGTCAAAATTTAGTAAAATATATTCAAATATAATTAAATTTATTAAAACTTAACAAATTTAAAAGTTTTTTTTTTTTTGGAGACCCGCTATCTACATACAAATTTCTCGTTTCTATTTTTTTTTGGTATTTTTAGGGTCTGAAACATTTTGTGCAAACTGACCCAAACCCAACTGGATCCGACCCGAACCAGAACCGAATATTTAAAATTATTCTATTAGGTAGTAAATCATATACCCATTAATCCCAAATCCGAACGGGTTCTACCCGAACTCGAATGGGTTACTCATATGCCCAACCTTATTCTCTGATTTAATTATCTAAAAACTCCCCAAAAAAACGTATGTTTTGCTGACTACTTTTTATTCAAAAAAATTTACATCCTCTTCTGCCAAAATTATTTCATAAGACATCCCAAAACCCTTGGAATAATGATTCCATGAATGAAGAATCCTAATTTGAATATACCAAGAGGTTTTGAAAGGTTTTAAGTTTTTGATAGGTGTGTATGTGAGAAGGTACAGACATCGTGATGGTAATCTGCTTATTTATAATTTTAACTTGCAGTATACCGCAGGTAAGGTTATATTTTAGTTAAACTAAAAACTTTTATTGTAAAGATGATTATAAATATATGATATTATTTTATTTAATTTTAAATGTATAGTAAACTGCGAGTTGTATATGTTTTGTTGCTATTATTTATATTGTTTAGTGTTTAAAATTATACACTTGTATTTTGATTGTTAATTTTTTAGAGTTTCACTTGTAGTATACCATCTTGTATTAGTATCGATTTAAACCCGTCAATTCTAGGATTTTCCAGCTTGTATTAAAAATTGAATCACATCATACACATAAAAAAATATAATATGTTATTAATTATTATAATATATAAGATTATAAATTTTAAAATAATATGTATGAAATTGAATATAAATATTCAAATTATGACTCAGTACTCAGTAGAAAATTTTCTTAAATCTATTTTTGACCCGTTATAATATTTTTCATGTATTGAACAGTTTATATTCTTTTTAAAAATTCAAGTTATGTCATATGCGAAAAAAATATAATTATTCTTTTATAACGATGGTATTATTTTTTGCAAAAATAGAATCATATAAAGATGAGAGGTGAACTATAATAATTAATAAAAAATTAATATGATAATTTAGATAATGTATTTTGTTTTAATTAAATTTAATTAATTAAATTAGTATTTGACTTTTTAATTTTTAAAGAGATGAATTAATTTACTCTTTAAATTTTATTTCTAATGGCATACCTATGTAATTACTTACAAAAAATAAGATTATATTTAAAATGTACTTCCCAAATAATATAGCAGGAAGTTTTCATTTTTAATTATATATGTGCCTTTTCATTTAACAAATTTTCCAACATGAAAAGAAGATATGTTGGTAAATGGTAATCTACAAACCCAAATAAAAAAGAATATAAAAAAAATTTTAGTTAAAGATAAATATAAATTCTTTATCAATACTATTTCCATACCAACTTGTAAATCTTCAAATTATTTTGATTAGTATCTATCTACACCAAGTACCGGAACAAGTTTTTGTGCAATACGGAATCTTCACCTCAAACCAAGCCTAACATAGGCATTCATCAAGGCTGAAATTGTGCACAATAACACGTACAAAAAATCATCGTAAAATAAATACGAACATCTCTCGAAACAGAGAAGTGGTCAATGGTGGTTATATTTTTTCTTTTTTTGTGGTGGTGATATTATGTAATATGATTAGTCATTGAAGACCTTTTGTAGAGAGAAGTGGTCGATGTTGCGCCACTTTAGCGTTAACGTTGACGTTTGGAAATAAGAAGCAATAAATAAATCGACGGTCAATAATTCCTGCTCCATATATGTTGACCTACACGTGATGCCATTTTGGAATCTTCCAACGAAAATTATTTAGTTTTAATTCAATTCAATATATTATCCATTTTGTCTTTCTACAATACACAAATGAAAAAAACAAAGTAAAATTGACCAACTAATATTTATTTACTGATTTGATTGGTCACAAACTCACAAGATTTTGGCCACAATATAGACTTCTCGGTCAACAAAAATTTGTATTTGATCATAAATAAATAAACAATTATTTCCCACTTGTTGTTATGCGTTTTGACCGACTTCTAAAAAAATCAACGTTCTAGAATAGATAACGTTTTGGTATAAAATCAGTCTCTTCTTCTAGTGACTCAAAACAAACTGTAAAGTTTATTAAGAAATAATAATGAAGACATTAGTTGTGAAATGTTTCCTTCTATTGGCTCTTGTATGTAGCTGCAGAGCAGCAGATTCAATATGGCAACTCTGCAACACAAATTCAAACATCTCAGCAAGCAGCCAAGTCTCCAAGAACATCGATTCTCTTCTCGCGACGCTTGTCTCAAAGACTCCTTCAAAAGGTTTCAAGACCACAACTTCTTCAAGTTACAACAACAAAGAGAAAGTGTATGGACTTGCTCAATGTAGAGGAGATATCAGCAATACCGATTGCTCCACGTGTATCCAAGACGCGGCCAAGAAAATCCGTGAAGTGTGTCAGAACCAATCCGACTCAAGGATCTTGTACGATTTCTGCTTCTTACGTTATAGCCAAGAGAATTTCATAGGGAAGCTTGACACGGGGGCTGGTCTTATATACTTCAACGTCGCTAACGTAACCGAAATCGACCCCAAAAAGTTCGATAATGAGCTCGGGGCACTCTTTGACAAAATTAGGTCTGAGGCTGTTTTACCTAAGAATAAAGGTTTAGGTAAAGGTAAGACAAAATTGACACCTTTTGTGACACTAAACGGTTTGGTCCAATGCACGAGAGACTTAAGCGAATTGGATTGCGCTCAATGCTTTGCAACTGCGGTCGGGAGCTTCATGACAACTTGCCACAACAAGAAAGGTTGTCGTGTTTTGTATAGTAGTTGCTATGTCCGGTACGAGTTTTATCCGTTTTACTTCCCTCTTGATCCGGCTAAAACCGGTCCTAGTGTTGGTAGAATTTCTTCCGTTCATCTCTCTCCGTAATCGCATAGTCTAATAAAAGAGTAAGTTTGTTTCTAAAGAGTATATGTATATGTGTGCAAAATAAGGCTCTTTGCTTATGTTTCTTTCTTTAAGATGCAAGACAATTAAGTAACCAAGTTATTTATGTTCTAGACTCCAACATGTATAGTTGCATACAAATCATCGGATCATAATGCATCAATGGAAAAAATAAACGAACTAACAAAAACCGACTTGGTTTGCTATAAATGCAATACCGGTTTGGTTTGGTTTGGTACAATCATATATGCAAATAGGTTTACTCAGTGAACGCTCACTTACCAACTTCACCAGCTATGCTCTCCGTCGCAAGACGTCTCGGTTCGGCGACGCCGTCGCTTCAAAACGGAGCTTCCTTACTCCGGTTCATGAGAACGGAGGCAAGTCAGCCAAGACGGCGGAACAAATTTCCCTCTCTATCGCCACTCAAGAAGAAAGAGGAGAAATCAGAGTGGTGGATCGTCGACGGAGAGATGCACGAGATCGGAGATCACGTACCTCTGCGTGAGCGTTTCACAATCCCGAGAGACAATATCCCCAATAAGCGCCGGAAACAGCTCCGTGAGCAGTTCATGCGACGAACTCGTCTCGTTCTTAAAGAATCGGTCAGTGTCTTTTCACAATGTTAGGATTTAGAGGACTGAATATGAATGTGTAGCTTTTGATTACTGATTGGATTAGTATGATTAGGAGCATGAGCCATGGTGCAAGAAGTACATGGAATTGTATAATGAGGTTAGAGAAAACTGGGAGAGGCTTTATTGGGATGAAGGATATTCTAAGAAAATTGCGAGAGATCATGCTAATTATGAGTCTGCTGAAGAAGATGATGAAGATTTTAATCCATACAGGTTTCTTTATTTGTGGAGATAGCAATGTTACTGTACTGTGTGCTTATTTGTCGATTTTATGGTGTATTGATGGATTTGGTTCTCTGGTTATTGCAGGAATAGGCGTCCTTATAATGATTCAATAAAGGTATTGAATTTATAAGTTTGAATTGGTTGTTGTTGTTTTCTTGTGTCTAGTTTCTATAATCTGATATTGTTTGGTATTTTGATTCTTGTGACAATTTAAAATGACAGCAGGAGCAGGGGTTTAATAGAACAACACAAGGTGATGATAACTGGGAGAAAGTGAGTCAAATCCGGGACAAATTTGAGTATGACTGAGAAAGGAGAATGAGAGAAAAAGGTTAGTCTACATCGCCTAGTATCTTTTTGTATTGCAGGATATTCTATATTCATACTCCTTCTATTCCTGCATGAACAGAGGTTATGATTTGTTAGTATGAAAAAACAAAGATGACGCATCAGTTTGCACTTGAGACTAGGTTTAAGCCAAGCATATTGATCCTTATTTTGTTGCATGAGTCTGATACTGGGATATATCATAAGTGGAAATATTGCAAAGTATTTTCAAATCTCAGTTAATGGAGAGGTGAATATGAAATTATATTGATTTGTTTTGTAGTTCGCCATCTGCGTTAGAGGGTGTGGTATGTTGTGCTTGAGTTGCATAGTATAATTATCGGTTGTTGATCTCTCTGTCGTTTCGTGTCTCTGATTTGTATAGACTGATATGCATATCTAATACAGGATATATACCTTTTCTATGTTTCTTACATATCGTTTTTAAATTACGTTTATTTGCTTCTGGATTTCTCAGTTGTCTTTTGTAACTCTGTTATGTTGCAGCCTTTGCACCAATGAACGCCGCAGCACCAGACTCTAGAGACTTGAATTGGAATGCACAGAGACAGCCATTTGATGCTGAGAGATACACTCGGGGATTGAATTGATCATTTATCGCATAGGTTTCAGGTTCTTGGTACTATCATTTTCAGTGTGTCACGGAAATGTAGATCTAGCAGAAGTTCGAGTCATAACCTGAGTACGAAAGTTTATCTGACACAACACGGTTTGGCATCTGATTGTCGACCACATTACAATTGAAGCAAACGTGCTACAGAACAGAGTGATCGCACTTCCTAGACTAGATGGTGTTTGATCATTCAGTAACCATCCGCTCATGAGTCACAATCCCCTTCACCAAGAGAGTTTTGATCCTGAATTTCTTCACTATAAGTATGTAGTTCATTTTCATCCATTATATCTTTCTTTAGCACTAACAATTTGAGTTTGATTAGGAAACACCGAAAAGGTTCTATCAACCGTAAAATAAGTTCACATGAGTATTTATGCACTACAATGTTTGTTTGGTTTAACTATAGTTTTACTATTGGCCTCTCCAAGATGGATTCCGAGATGGGCATTTAAATTTGGAAAAGGACATCTTGAAACTAAACAACACAGATTCGAGCACGAATCTTGACATCAATTGTTTTGAGAAATGTGAGTAATGGATGACATTTCAATAGATGCATGTATGTATTCATTTCATGGGGAAATGGCCAATTAATACACGAATTCTAGCATTTTGTTACGATAGCATATTGCGAAATTTTTAGTTTTTACATCACATTTAAACATTTGGCCAATTCATTTACACAAACTGACATCATTTGGAAGTTGGTGTATGAATCTACACATCTCTATAGTTCATCTACTTATAGTAGTGACTAAAACCATAGTTCGTGTATTAATTGGCTGTCTGCCCTCATTTCATAATAACCTGTATTGCTTTTGAACTGGAAATTATTTTTTTGAGAATGATGAATTTAAAACCAAAAGTAGGAGAACAAATGTAACACACAAAAAAATAAGAGGCAAAAGAAGAATTATACAACTGAAAATACTAACGAAAGAAGAAAAGCTCAAATAACCCCAACAAACCACGAAACTCAGAAACAATAGAAGATGGGCAGTAAGTAAAATCAATCAACCACTAGATAATACAATCACAAAGTGAAATGACAAAAAACTAAGAGAGATCACTTGTGCTATGTACTTATGGTGAGAAGTGAGAACCTACGATGATGAGGCTTGGCGAGCACGAACGAGTGCATTGAGTTCCCTCACTTGGTTTCTCAATCGCTCTGGGTTGCAGAAAAAGTCCACAAATACCCGCCTTTGAAGTTCCACGTCCTTGGCGTGATGCTTCACAATCTGCAACAATAGTAGTATATTCAGATTGTCTATTTCACTATAATCTATATATATACATTCATAGGAGAAGAATTAAGACTCACCTCCCTTTTATTGCGGTGCTCAAGCGTCACCTCTTCCACTGCTGTAGAGAGTTTGGAGTTGATTTTCCCCATTTCATCAAGTTCTTTCATCAGTGGCTAATAATACATGAAGGAAACAACATTTAGTTAAAACTTTCATATATTGGTTTAGATTAACGACTAAAATTGGTAACTGAGAATTATTTTACCCAAGGTGTCAATATGGGTTGTGCCGTAGTTGAAGACGCAAAGAGCAGTTGCTGCAGATTCTGAATATGGGTACACCTGAGAAACAGAGAAGAGACAAAAGTGATATATGAGCATCGTAAATACTTGTTTCTGTGAAAAGAGATTGAGAATTCTGGACTCACAGCTCATTAATGCATCTATTTCGGTCATCTGGAAGGGAATTCTCGAGGTCAGACTGAAGAGACGACAGATCGGATTGAAGAGCAACTATCTGCTGAATGATGGCTGGAGCTGAGACATAAGTTGATAATCCGGCTTGGGTATCTATAACAGCAAGAGATGAAGATTATCAGCCAAAACTAGGTTTGGAAAATGTCAGATAAAGGGGAAATAATTTGTGTAAAATGATAGTGTTGACTACTTGAGTGAATGCTCAAGAGATCTCTAACTCCATGTAAAAAGCTGTCACGGTCATCTACTGCTCCTTGTTCTTGCACATCAGATGCAGCTTGTATCAGTGCCGAACATCGCCCCTGTATATATAGTGAAACGATGAATTAGTTTCAATATCCAAAAGTTGCAGGAAAGCATGGACGGTAACTATGAATATGACCATACCACACGGCTTCTTGTGGCGGAGAGGTAGCCCTGAAGTTCGGATTCAATTACTTTTAGCAGAGAGAATGCTCCAAGCATGTTTTTCTTTTCTAGCTGACATGCTAATTTTAAGAACTGGTGTCTTGCTAGCTGATTAACCAGATGATTGATGAACTGCAACAAAAAATTTGGAATATCAAAGACAGATTAACAAGTAGATCTTCGTATTTCATACATGGAAAACACACAGTATTGTGGCCAACATATCTTGAAGAGATCTAATCAACAGAAATACTAATAAAACTGAAGGCCAGGCCAACATACCACTTTCTGTTTACTAATATACAGTTCTTGACGCATGACCTTTAGATCGTAGTCACCTACAAGGTTATGATGAGGAAAATGATATGACAGCCCCAAATTATCCAAAAGCTACAGGTAAAGAGCAAAGACTAAATGCTGAATACCTTGCAAGATATAGGTGTCCTGCAGTTGTGCGAGCTCCCAACATAGTTCGGGAATAGTCTAAAAAGAAGAACGGATTAACATGTGTAGTTAGTCAAAGAAGTGCCTAGTTTTTCATAGTTTGGAAACACGATATTTGAAACGTTAAAATTGAGTACATAAACAAACCTCAGATAAGAGTTTTTCTTCTTTCTGATAAAGGGTAGAGATTTCTTCGACTAGATCTGCATGTTTTCTCCTGCACAGATAAGAACATGAACACCAGAATACAGTATGAAAAGTTAAAGACTTAATGATGATTTTATCAATGTCTCGTCCTTTGATGTTCGACTAGATCTGCATGTTCTTTTTACCTCAGAGAATGTAGATCAAAATGAATATGAGCTTCCACTGATGTTACTTGAGATTTGAGTGTCAAAAGAATAGCTTGTTGCTTAGCATTCTCCACCTGGGCTTCAATCCATTGTCTCTCACTTGTTCCAAAGCTGTGAGTAACCAGGAAAATGCCTTGGAGAGTGAGAAAACTTGTATGCGTGAAAAGTCCACAATTTTCTATGCCCTAAATATATACTGAATGCCCTCAATTCTAAAAATCCTAATTTCTATATTTCTGAGTACAATTTTTCTCAACTAAAAGACTTTATCCAAATCCAGAGTAACGGTCAAAGTGAAAGCTGAAAGTTATATTGCCGGAGTACCACATAATACATACATGGACCGAAGCCGTTGGAGTTCAGCTACACGTTGATGCTGTGACTTTTCCAAATCTGCTGCATTGTAAATAGAAAAGTTATAGATGCACAATAGCTTCAAAACATAGGAATTTTATTATACAGAGGGAAGTTACATAACTCCACAGGGATATATTTCTGCTATACAAAATCACACTGTAGCAAAGTTACCTCGCAACATGTTAGATGTATCATCAAGACTGACCCATGAGCATTTCGATTTTCCTTCCTCTGCAACTAAACGGTATGGCCCCTGATATGACAGCAGATAATTACATTAAAAAGAGTGCAAGATGAATACAGTTGATACTCTCCATTCTCAAAAAGTGGCAAACTACAGCATTTCTCACAAGGTACTAGGAATAAGATCTCTTGCTAGACTTTTCTATACGATGAAGAGAAATTGAAATCATCAGCAATGTATTCACCACTAATGTCATTCACTTACTGTGTCTAGCTGCTTAGCAAACCACTGATTTAGCTCCTTTGTGCAGGCTGAATCTCCAGCCAAGTAGGCATGGAAATCGGAGTATGCTAAGTATATTCCATCCTCTGCACATATGAAACAACCAATTAAGTTAGCTAAAAGATTTGATGACAATTTACTATAATACATATTCCATGAAATAATCAGTTAGATTTTGCTGACATAGCTGTGAAAACCACCTTTTCGTCTATCATCCAAAAGAAATGTCTACAGAAAATACAACTTATAGAAAAGTTTCATAAAAATGAAATCCAAAAGTTGCTACAAATATAACCTCGATCTAACTTATCAATCTTTCAAATAACTACCAGAGCTAAAGTTCCTCCCCCAAATGCTGCTAATTTGACGGTATTTTGCATTGAAGCCTATTAAAAATTTCAGCTTCAAAACAGATTTACAATAGTTCACCAGATATGAAAAAGTTAAACCAAAAGATTGAGAAGGGATACGAAGGACACCTTCGCCAGAATGATAATGCGCCAGCTCTTGAGAAGTGGAAGCCAGTCTTCCTAGAACTCCATTCATCTAAATCACAGTAAAATACAAAAGGAAACATCACAAACTTATCAAAAACCAAAATAATTGCATTCCACTTTACAATTGTGTAGGACATGTATCAAACCTGCAAATTTCGAGCAGATAAACTGTCTTCTATAGCTGTTATCTGTCCAGAGACAGCAGAAGTTGCAGCAACTCGAGCACGTCTCCCTTGAATAAGAGCTGAAGATTGGCCAGTGAGTAAATCATATTGAGTTTGTAACCGCCTTAGCTGCCTCTGCAACTCTAAGGCTTCAGCCTTATGCGCCAAAGTTGCATCTCTGTCAATTAAAAGAAACTGTCAGTGGGTGCCATGTAATGATTGGTATACACGACTACATCAGCAAAATCTAGTGATACATGAACATCCAAGTGATGTGAAACACAGTCCCTGGAAATTTCTCAAAGGGAATAACAAAATACATTTATAGAAAACACCAAGGTCAAAGAAACCTACAAGTACGTAACTTATGTAAACGCATGACCTAACAAGGTAATTGACATGAAACCAAATTTCTCAACAAAATTAACCAACTTCTCACGAGGAAAAAAAACATTTATCAGCGCATCATCGGTCAATAAACTTCTCACGAGAAAAAAAAAACATTTAACAGTGCACCATCGGTCAATAAACTTAGTGCACACATGATAATCCACACTAAAAAACTGGACAGTTATACTTGTTTCAAGAGCCTTATAATAGGCATGAAACAGAAAGTACAGATTCGCATATGTGATATGAAGGTCTAACCTTACTTCTTTAATGCTTTCTTCTGCTCCAAAAACGGCCTCCTGGTTATTTCTCCTGGAAGAAAATGCTGATATGCTATCATATGCCTGGTCTAGATCATCGCCCTGAAGAGAACAAAATGCGCCATAGGAAGGCAATGAAGTAACATCTTAAGACGGATGCTTCTAGATATGATTAACTCTCAAAAAATTTAAGAAAAAATCACAAGCAGAATGGCCCAAGAATTACCTCTAAGAGTTTCCCATCTCGTTGAAATTGCTCATATCTGGATCCAGAAACAAGAGAACAACCCATTAACCACTGATATATGAACTAACTACATAGATTAACGACAAAGAAAATTAATCTGATTCATTGCTAATATGTTCCAGATAACTAAATGCAGCAAAACATTGATCAATGAGAAAATTTTAGGAAGCTAGCAACAACAATCGAAAGTAAAACCACAAGGATTTGCCTAATTGCAACAATTCAAGCTTCATCAAACTGGAATACAAACCTAATTCACCAAAACCAAGACAAATTCAACCGAATCCGGAAACGAAACAACATTGAGAAGTGAGACATTCGATGTGAATCTGAGAATGAGAGCGGAAATGAGAACATACAGTGATAGTTCGGCGAGAGAGAGGACATTGGAAGGACGAAGAGAGGAACAGATCCAGTCGAGGATAGGTCGAGCATCGTCGTACTGAAACGGCCATTCGAAGCTATCGGGATCCAATTTTCCGGCGCCTTCGTAACCTAGCTCCGCCACAAGAGAGCACAGTCTCGCGCTGCTCATCTCCGATCGCCGGTGGGAATTATGCGATTGCCTCAGAAATGAAATTTGAAATTCTCACTGTCGTTATTGCCTCTAATTCAATTTTGAAAGTTATGTAAAAAACAATAAGCATTCGTTTTCAATAGATAGGTTGTGAAGAGTTTTGATTTTTGATTTTTTTTTGTTGATGTTGTTTCCATTTTCCATACGACGTCTATATTTCACTATGTAAAGTAAGTATTTCTTTATTTATTTTGTTTGAATGCAATTATGCATATATGGTTGATGGGCCTAAATCATGATTTTGACGATAAAAAGAGATTATTCACCTTAGAAAAATAGTATAAGACTATATGACCAGACCATAGCTAGTTTCCAAACTGATGCCATAAATTTGGAGAAGGAAAAAGAATCGATGCTACAAGAGAACGTGACCCTCAAGAAGCAGAATAATGTTTTGAGGGAAGAGATCAACTTCTTTTTGGATCGAACGATAGAAAATTATGTTATTATGTAAATGTAGACGCAATTGAAAAATCACTTAATCAAATTTACAACGTTAATTGAACTTTTTCTCTTTAATCAGATTTACAACATTAATACAATTAGTCAGTCACCAATTCCTAATCTTCTCAACCCCACAACCAAAACAATAGATATGTTAAACACTCTATTCACTCACACCAAGAACCCTAAATAGTTTCTAGCCTATAACTTGTGATTCATATAAAAGAGCAAAACGACCAACTTAAGCCTAATGCTTAGACCGCCAATATACATGTAACAACAGGTAAATAGTTTCTAGCCTATTAACAACTGTACCATTTTTCACACAAATTAATAAAAACATCTAAATTTTTCTTTTACACTTTATTTTTAATTAATAAGTTGAAAACACATAGATAAAACAGAGATTTGATTTTAAAAACTACATCACAGAGATTTGATTTAAAACATAAAAAAAAAAAAAAAAAATTAAACAACACTTTTTGTGAAACGGGTGAAATACTTTAAATTAAAAACTGTAAATTAAAGTTTATAGTTTCTTTGACTATGATTTCTAAGAAAATATGTTTGATAAAACATTAACTACTAGTACTATGTAACATTAGTAAAAGCACATATAAATATGCTACTATCTTGACTTTAAAACATCACAACCAAAACTCAAAACACAAATATATTCCATTTTTGTTTTTGTTAAAATATTGAACATTTTAACGAAAATGAAGACACTTTTTTTCTTTCTAACTATTGCAGTTTTGGTTTCATCATGTAAGTTCATTCTTGATCAATTTATATTTATATTTTAATTTAAAAAGTTTTCAAAAAAACTATTTCTAGGTACATCAAATATCATGACAAAATCTATTTTAGAAGGAAAAACTCAGTTTTCTATCCCTTCATTAAGCTCTACTATTGATCCAGCATACGAACATATTGGACATTTTCCCGATGACATGAAAATTATCTTTTGCCAACAATGTGCATTTCATTGTATTGAGAAAAAGAAGAATATACCTCATTGTGAAAATTCTATTTGTCGTTGTACATTGGAAAACATTTTGTAAGACATTATTTTTTTTGTAAGACATTATTTTTTTGTAAGACATTATTTTATAATAATTTACTATATTTTTTTTCCATGTTTTATATGTCATTCTAATATAAATAATCTAAGTTTGGCCTTTGAGTTCAAGTTGACTTGATCTTGCCGAGAGAAAATGAAGAAGTTGAAGAAGATTGTGTCATGCTCTGAATATTGGTCCCTCAACGAATTTGGTTGTGACTTGTTTTCACCTAGTGATTGTCTGCTTTTGTCATATAAGCTCTGCCGCGGGGTAAGTGAGATTAAGCTTGCATTATGGCCCTAAGTTAAAGCAGTGAATGGATTCTAGAGATCGAGTGGTATTGAGATAGAATTCATATACTAGACAGATTTGCTAGTAGGAACTATATGGATTAATCGTTGGAGTCAGAGTAGCCTACATTTATCTCCATAGCAGGAATTGGGTTCAAAAACCACAAAAAATATTGAATTCACTACAAACCGAGATATCATACTTAAAAAGGAAATATCTTAAAGTGTGAGGCCGTTAAGAGAACTTTCAATATGTTGAGTAACTCGTTTTCGAATTTGTCCTTCAGAGAGATTCTTCATCATTCACAACCTTCATCATTCATAGTAGAATAACTGTATGATCAATATCAATCACCAATTCTCTCATTAGGAATCACGAAACAATCAACAACACATTCCACTTTAATAAAGGCTTGCTAGTCCAAGTGCGCGGGTACCTTTGAGATGATTAATAAAGTTACACAATACGCTTGGTTTATATAAAATCGATCTGTTTTCTTAACATTTGTCTTGTTTTTGCATAGTAAGAAGATATTATTAGATATAAATAGATATACAAGCCAATTATTTTAATATGAGATTTGCTATATAAGTTTTAGAAAACGAAGAAATCCAATTCTTTTAAAATGTGAACATGAGATTTATCGAAGTGATACGACAGAAATTAAAATACATTGTGATTCTCTAGATCAAACGAAGAGTACCGTAGCGACAACAATTACAACAGTACATACCTTGAAGACTATGGTTTGAACCACAGGAGGAACAGCGTAAAGTAAGAGTAATGAGAGAAACCTTCATTATCTCCACGGCAAGATTTGGGTTACCGGCGACGAACAACTTGAACTCATCAGAGCTAGCAATCGTACTTATATTATTTTTTATATAACTGAAACTTTCATCGTTGAGGACTTTGTCAAAAGGGATTTGAGCGAGCACAAGGAGGTCAAGAGAATTCAACAAACTCAGAGAAGATATAAGCTCGGTTCTGCATAGGTCTCGTAGATGCAGAATCTCATACTTATCAGCCGCAAGATAGAGTGAGCGAGCATGTTGTTTCACGTTGGCAGAAAGCATTGAGCCATCACTGCATATAAACTCAACAAAAGCTTCTAACTCTTCATGTTTCATCTCTGAAAGAGTAATTGTTTCCACATGTTTAGTCGAAGTCTTGAACTCGTCTAATTCGAACATATTCTTAAAAACCTCCGATCTTGATGCCTATTCAAATTCCGAACATATACGTTGAGAAAACTTCATTAACCACACAAAGCAAAAATATAAAAAAATCATAGTGATTCTTGAATCAGATGATGATATCAATAAAGAGAGAAGATGAAAGAAGAGACCAGAATAAGTTTGTGGGCAGAGATAGCTGAACCCTCATCACTATTCTTTGCCTTGAGCATTACGTCAACTTGCCATTTTTCTGCCAAAACCTTTGCAAGTCCACCCGAGAAATGCTCTTTGTTGGTTGGAGTTGCCATATTTATAATGTAATGTATATTTTTCGATGTAATATGATGGTGGTTTAGATAGAGGATACAATGAAAACGGTCAAAATAACTTTTGGAAGTGGAGAAGACAGAAATTTAGTACAATGAAATTCCCAAGTCCAAACTCTTAATTGGCGTCCTCCTCTCTTGAAAATTGTGTAACGAAATCAAACCGGTGCCAAAGAAGAATTAGTAAATTGTGTAACGGAATGATTGAGTTATTGGCTTTATATTCATAAATACATTATACATAAACATATGAACAAAATGATATGTCACTAAAACTATATTGCACTTTGAATGTAAAATGGTTAAAACGCTAATATGAAGATGATTAAAATACTTATTAAAAAATGTTTAAAATAATAGCTTAAATATTTATCCAAGTTTTAACAAAATAAAGATGTTTTCCAATTTCCAGTATTTTATAATGTGATCTATGTAATTTTGTTTACACCAAATGTAATTTCGTAAGAAACGAGAAACGGAGAATAGAAGCTAAATTTATACGGTATGTAGCTTAGTTTTGCATGACCATAACTCGTGATAACGTGGACGTATGCGTTTTTATAATCACCATCTACGTTTCTCTTCTATACGTTAAAACTTAAAAACACATGTCTATGGACGTATTAGGTGCCTCAATCCATTAACATCCCCAAAATTTAAGCACCTTATGACAATACCGTAATAAGAAACTTATGAATGGTTCTTTCTTATTTAGACTTTGAATGTAATTTGTAATTTGAATGATTTTACTGGTTTTAAGTGGTTTTCTTAAAATCTTTTTTCACTATTCCGAAATTTTAAAAAATTTAAGAAAAATAATTTTTGTGTGGTTTCTTTAAGTTTCGAAGAGAAACTTAAATGTAAAATTTATACATAAACATGTTAAAACGCATACCCCCACGTCCAAACTATGAATGACTGAATGTTAAATCAAATATTAATATATCAATAATAGGAGTGCATATCAACTTAAGGGTCTACAATAAATAATTAAACAGTACAGGAATAAACATGAAAAGAAAATAGTTAAACAAAACAAACTGAATAGAACAATTATTTTATTCTACTTATTCTTTTACAAAAAAAAAAAAAGGCTTTAAAATTTATTCAAAATATTAATATTGTAGTGGAATAAATGAAGCTATTTATACCCACTTTTCATCACAAGTAGTAAAAAGTTGTAGAAAGATTATTTTTTATCCAACCTATTTTGACTTCTAATTATACAACTATTTAATTCTAAAAACTTCTCTATGATTGTAATAGAAACGAAAATATAATAAAACAACCATTCCGCGACAAAGTAAAAAAAAAAAAAGTAGAAAAAAAAGATTGATCAAATTAGCTTCTACTTTTTTTTGATCAATCTTGTTGCTTTAAATGTGCTTTAATTTAGAGTGCTACCGTTCTCTTTCCCTAATTTTAAAGCGTGGGTGTTTCCTTTAATGACATTTGATTGCCATAATTCCACAACTTTTGTATTCTTTTTTAAACACTCACTTTTGCCTTTATTTGAACGTGTATTTTCTTTTCTTTTCTTTTCATTTGTTTACTCAAAAGATGATAAAAAGATGAAATAATTTGGTTAGGAAATTAATAGCCTGTATTTTTAGTAGTTGTAAGTTGTAACCTAATAAGAAAGAAAGCAAGTCTTTCATAATTTACTTAAGAGTCACGCCCAACATTCACATGATACTTTAACGTTATGTAAAGTCTTTTGGTTACACATAACTCAATTTTGTTTTTTGTCAACGGATAAAACTCAATTTGAGAAAAATGCTTTTATGAAAGACGTACTATAGAAAAGTTATAAAACATCGTGAGAAAAATGCAAAGCAAAACAAGAAAAAAGAATGATTTTGTAGCTAAAGAAAAAAGGCTATATCTCTCCAAGAAAATGAATTGAATATTATGGTTATATAAGCATATATTCTACAAGATCCATCCAGACTATGGATTCCAAAGAAATACCATCAGTATACAGTGAAAAGTTAAACGAAATGTAGGAGATTTCGACAACGTTGTTATACGTTACAAAAGTGTCAGTAGTGAAAAGAAAAGGTGAAGGGGATCATCAGTCACCATATTAGCTGGGGTAACATAATGATATTAAGTCATTTCATGTATTTTGGGTTTGGTAATAATGGGATCTCTGTTGTTTGTCCAGGAAAAAAAAACAAAAATTATGCTACCATATTTGGGAATTTGTTTTCTCTTTTGGTCATGATATTAATTTTTCTATTAAGTATTGTTTAAGAGGTATGAACTTCATAGTATCTATTAGATCCGTTTAAATTCGATATCATCTTGATTCGATGCAAAAGATTGGAGTATTCGTCATGATAAAAATTGAAGGAATCAAATAACAAATACTACTTTTACTATTATGGTTCAAAACTCTTTATATTTAACATTGAATAATAATTTATTCCAAATGGTCAATCAACACAACCGTTTCGAAACTCTTTATGTTATATTTTTGACATATAAATGTTTTCTTATTTGTAAACTTCTTTTTTCTTTCTAGTACATCACAAGTAAGCACCGACGTATTTTGAAGAATATTGATGATTCAAGTTCTTTGCCAACCTTGATATGCATCATTTGAATATCCCTTGAACCTTAAAATTCTGATATCCGCTTCGTTAACATCCCCAAAAATAAACTTCATTGATTCATCGGTTACCCATGAAAACCCCTTAAAAGCATCACATTTTCACATAAATATTCATTGAGCATTTACCAATAAATGATAGTCTTTTTCCAAAACAACCCAACCGTAGAGGGCTTTGCTACATGCGTAACTTCCCCTATGACCTTACAACCATCTGTGCTTATCGAAGTATTTGTCTCCAGGCTCTGTTAGAATTTTCTTATATATAAGTTACTTATGTTTAAAAATTAAAATTACAGGATTTTTAGAATTTTCTTACAAGTACCTATCTCCTAATATAAATCCTTTAACAAAAAAAAAGTACCTATCTCCTAATATATTTAAGATTTTTTTTTATAAAATTGTAGTTTAGTTTGTCTCCACCTTAGAAGACAGATTGTACTCATCCTTTCACCAAAGGCAACATCCAGTTTCACGCAAAGCCGACTTACCAAACCAAAAACATACGACGGCATTCTCAAAAGCTTTGACATTAATCCCTAAAATATAGTAAACCAGCTCACATTTTACCTTAATTTTTTTTTTCCTTGAAATCGACCATTATCCTGAAGATTTGACAAAAACCACTATAATTAAGAACATATGATTGTAAGTTGTAACCTACCAACATTCTTTAATTATCATTACTTAGTTACTAGAAATTGACCCCCCAAAAAAAAAAATGAAGTCCCCCAAACATAGAACTCAGCTAACTATAGTTAAAAGTGACAAGCCATCATCTTATCTAGTAATTTGTATATAACTATATTGCAATATTCATTACACAAACTTTGGACTGGTAAATGTAATAATTCGACCAACTAAGTTTCAATTAATCCACTCAATGATTATTCACTTATCCCATAACTCCCATTAGTATTCTGCCAATTTCTACAAATATCAATTTTTCTATCTTTTAGACCATTTATCTGATTTTCAATAATAATTTTCATATAATTATCCTTTCTTTTTCAAATCGGAAAAAAAAAGTAAGGTATCTCTGCGACAAGTCAAACTTTCAGTAGAAGAAGGAAGCTAAGCTACTATTCAACATTCCCCTCCCTCAGCTTTAACTCCTTTCACATCCCTAATCTAACCAAACCCATCACTTACACTATCAACATAATATATAATTAGATGATCTGAGCCGAATATAATACATAATTTGCAAAACCAAGTCTCATTTATAGTTTAGTTAATATAATATGGCTAAGCTTTTCGCAAAAGCTACATTGGTCTACTATCTTTTAGCATTCATCTTTTTTTTTCCTACGCATTCATAAATACATACTCTCACAAGCATAGTCTTTTGATATATATAATAGGATTAGAAAAAGAAAAGAAAAAAAAACAAAGTGTTCTTCTGACTCAAGTCTCTCACGCTTGTTTCTTCAAAGCACCCGTGTTGGCAAAAAACACCTTGAAATGCACCCAAACCCACCTCCTCCTCTTTTCTGCAAATCTCAATTATTAACATTTTCCATAATCAAAATCATTAATCGAAGCAGACTAACAAAGATAAGACTAATTTAATAACAAGTTAATTAAATTAAAGTTTAATTACCCTTTTGGATTTGACTGAGAGAAGTTGTGGGGAAACTTTGTACAAGTCTTCATCCACAGGCTTTGGTGCCTTCATCCTCCGCTTCACAACCGGTGTTGGACAGCTTACCGGCGCGTTAAACTCACGCGCCTCCGTCTTATAGTTGTGTTGCTGCTTCGACACATTTCTCTTCTTCTCCGCTGGTTCTTGACCCACTTTAGCCTAGAAATAAACATTTTCCACGAACATAAGACTAAATCAAGAAACTCAAGGCGTCGTGTTGAATACATGAATCAAGAAAGTACCCGGCGACGAGGGACAATGATAACGGCCGGAGCTACAAGGTGGTGGTTGTCGTAGAGATCACCGGCGAGGTAAAGATCACGATCTTGAGGGTAAGAAGCATAGTGAAGAAAAGCTGGTTGTTGAGTTGTTGCTGTCTCGAAACACTGAGTGAATGGAACGGCGTCGTTCCAATCCCAGCTTCCAAAAGCTGGCACGTGTCCTCTCCGACAGTACTCTCCTCCTCCGTATTCCTGATTGAGAAAACATAAAAAGTTAAAAACTTTGTATAACCCACAAGAAGATGACGAAGAAGAAGAAGAAAGAGGAAGGAGCTTACGTAGTCCATTGTCGTAGTAGTTGTGAATGGGTTTGATTGATGATGTTCGGACCTCTCTGCTTTAAGTAATCTAAATAGAGAAAGAGAGAAGAGAGAGATCTATGCGTAATAAATAACCAGATGGGTATTTTACATTACTCAACACTGAGACAAAAGTTGTCTTAAAGTCTACTTGTAGGAGATAGAGAAAGAGTAGTGAGGGACTGTGTGTCTCTGAGCATAGAGTGGTGTTTTCAAAAATATAGTGTAGGGTAAGTGAAAATAATATAAAGTTGGGCTTTAGCTACTCTTCTTCTACTACTTTTTTTTTTTTTTTACTTTTTAACAAAATTCTACTGTGTTTTTTTTGGGTTTTTTATTTCTTTTTATACAATGTTCTGTAGTCTGTTTTTACTTTTGATCTTTTAATAAATTTTTATCCTTTTCTATTAGTTTTCTTGTTGGCTTTAGATTTTGTTTTTACATGGGGTAACTTTACTTCTATAACAAACGTTTTTTTTCATGGTTGACTAACAAAAGATACACTACTTGATGTAACGTTACTTTCACTAATAAAAGAATTGACCAAGTGTTTTATGGGTTCTAAAGCTGACTTATGCATTCCATTTATTACTGTATCTTGTAATACATCTTCTGTGTTGGGGAATTAAATAAGTTTTTTTTGTTGTTGTGTGGAGTAGATAACATTTATAGTCATGTATCAGAATATCCAATTTGAAAAAAGGAAGAAAAAAGAAGTGTAAAATTTAAGAGACAAAAGAGTTAAGAAAGGAGCTTTAGGAAGAAGGGGCCACATGCAACAATTACCTCTGTTATGAAACTTTGTGCTATGTGCAGTGTGCAACCAAAAACATTGCCACGACTCCAAGCAATCCCATTTATTATCTTTTGTCAATTTCTCTTACTTTTTCCTTATAATATTCCAACTTTACAATAATTAATAGTAGTATGTCTAGAAATTTTGAATATTTTTATCAAGTAAGTTTTATATTGACAGCGGACAGGTGGGGTTAGGTCAAAATTACTGATACTGTTGATAGCAGGATAATAAATTGGAACTGCTCATTGCAGCCTTTGAAATTGAGAAAACAGTTAGAAAAAACACAATTCAGCGGAATGGGCTTTTCACTGTTGTCATAAATATCTTGGTTAGGGCAGTTTAACACTAGCTAGAGAAAATATTGTAGTAAGCCATCTTAGGGTTAAATGTTTTTGCCTTGAAAATTTTCAATTGTGTTGGATTATTGATGAGCTTATAAGTATGGAACTTTTGTTGGTAGAACCACTAAATTAAACAAAATGGTAATCATCAGAAATTTTTTAGATTAATTTTTTATACACCAAATTATATATCAATGAACATTAGGGGAAACAAAATTGTTGAGTCGAAACTAAAATTCTGTAGTAATTGTAAGGCAGTTTTGAAAATTATTAACAATGTTTTCTTTAAACTATTAATGAGTTTTAAGAAATTGTTTTTTTCATATTTTTTTAAAAAATAAAAACGCTTTAAACTGCAAATTAAAAATGGAAACGCTTTGGGTAGTTTGTATAAATATTTTGCAAACAAATATTTAAAAAAACAAAAAAAAAAAACGAAATGGATGCAATGCTTCTGAAAATCCCTAGCTTGCTTTTTGGGTAGTTAGGTATTTAAGATATCGTGCTTTTGAGTTGTCATGCTGTAGTGTTGTTTATGTTGCTTGGCCTACTCTACTGTTAACGTTTGACATTTCTATCATTAGTCTTTTCTATGTTTCTATCCTTAATCCACCGGGTTTGTGTTCTTTTGCAGTTAAATTTACTTTTTACGAAATATGTTACTTGAATTCTGATGTTTTCGCCTTATAACTTTAATATAAAACATAGCTACGCATTAGTTTAGTAACTTCTATTAAAAATTAAAATAGATTGGATATTCAAAACTAAAGATATCTAACGAATTTTATAGATTCACATACGTGAACGTTATACAAAATACTCTTCATTAGTTTAGTAACTTCAATTAAAAATAAGCATAGATTGTTATTCAAGATCTAAAGATATCTAAGGACATTATTTAGATTCACATATGTATGGAGTAGGATATATAATTGATACAACATCACTTTTAAGCTAAGTAAGAATCAACATCACTTGCAAGGCTACCATTAATATGCTACATTAAAATAGTGAGTATAAAACATTTGTGAAACAGGAGAGGATAATTGAAAAACATTTATTGATACGGGAATATAAAATGAGATATTAATTTTCGTTTTTGAGGTTTCGTGAACATGCTCTACTACACATTGAATGAACCTGTTTAATACTCCTCCTTGGGACCTTGAAATATTAGATACGTCATTTGAGTACTTTGTGTCAAAATAATTGTTAGTTTTTGGAACTCCTTGGAGCCTCTTGATACAACTACTCTAGAATGAGCAATGCTACATCACTATAGTGTTAGCCTGTTAGGTTCTAGAGGTTACAAGTTATAGGTCTGGTCAACACCCAATACTATTGTGGTTCTCTATGCGACCTAAGACTTATTTATACTCTATCAGGCTAATTAATAATCCTAATAACGAACACAATGAAACTACAAAATCTAATAATGAACGATCAAAAATGTAAATTATACTTATTTAGAATCATCATATAGTTAAGGTTCACATGATAACATCATTCTTAACATAAAACATGAATAATAATTATATCAAATATCAAAAACATCACAAAAGTTTGACAAAAAAATTGAAAAAAAAAAGAGAAAACAAAGTTGATGAGAAAATCAGTTGTTACATCAAATCTAAGAACCATATAGATCTCAATCTAATTGCATATAAAAGTTGAAGTTCTTGACTATGAAATCTGAATTCCTCCTTTTCCTCTTATTTTATTTTTCTATTGGCTCGGATACCTCTAAAATTGAGTCTCTTTAACCTTTGTTGGCATAGGAATGATTTGCTTTCATTCTTTTCAAATGCTTAGCAGAAAATGATTGTAAATTAGGTAAAACAATAATTATCTTTGAAAACTTATGCTCTTGTCTTTCAACCCTACCAATTTTGAGGAAGATTAGAGTGAGTGAAATATATAAACTTATCATCTAGAAATACGTATATTAAAACCTTTAAACCAATTTATTATCAGTGAGTGATTGAATAAACAAAATCGTAGAGCAAAGAATCGTCGCGTTTGTGCCATGAATATTACTAATAATAGGACTGAAATTCTTATTTATTTATTTTTTAAATAGAAGAGTAAAAGTAAAGAAATTGAGAATCTAGTGATTTGGATTTTCTCACAGAGAATGAAGGGAAAGGCTAGTCTAAGACAATGGTCAAAGGTTATTTTTCATCTTCTTTTTTTTTTTTTGGAAATGAATTTTCATCTATTTTTTCAACTTCATATTACTTTCTTTTTAACTTTACCATTTGTGAGTAAGTCTGAAAACTGCAGTAAACTTTGTATGCTTCTTTTATTCCGAATAGTCTCGACACTCGAGTCATTGAGAGAGATTCTCGTTCTCGTTCTCTTTTTATTTTTTTCCTTCTATGTTTTGTCCCATTTATATACTAATTGATATTCTCATTAGTTTTGTGGTTAAAGTAGCTAACTTTTGTTGCCAATAAAGAAAACGTAGCTAATAGTGGCCAGAATAAGTTTTGGGTTGGGTTTATTCAGGTTTTGGTAACCCAAGTAAAATCTGGATTTAAGGTCTTTAGATTTTATATTAGGTTTAAGTTGTTTACGATCATAAATACTTTGACCAAAACAAACTCAAATCTAAAATTAAATCAACTTTATCTGGAAAATATTTTAGTTATACAGATTTGTCTGGTTATTGAGTTCTTATAAAACTGACAATAGCATCCAAAATGAATTTCAATAGATAAAATAAGTTGAAATATCCAGAAATAAAATAAGACATGCTAAACCTTTTTTCCCTCTTATTTTTCAACTTCAAATTTTTTATTTTTTCCTTAGCATTTATTTGCGAGCAAATCTGAAATGTGCAATAAGCTTTTTAAGCTCCTTTTAATTTCAAAAATCTGGAATTGATGGGTAATGAACAAGGAGAGAGTTACATGATATTCTAGTTTGGGAAGCTCTTAAAAAGCATCGAAACACTAGAAAAGCACAAATCCTTCATGGGCTAAAATCAGGCCCAGTAATTGCAAATGCCTTTTTCATATATGTTATTTTTGGAAAAAAGTATTTGCAAATGTTGATTAGTTTACCTATATAAATAAGAAGAATATTTGTAGTTATAAAGTGTATTAGTTGAAAAAAGTTATATATAAGTTGTAATTAGGGTCTATGACATTAATAAATATATGTTGCCCTGCATCCATTACTTGGTTTTGTATCCGCCTTAGACAAGATTCATCGTTATCAAGTAAATAACAAATAACGTAATTTAGATACTCGCAAGTACGGATAATAAGATTTAGACAAAAACAATAATTCATGACTAGTTTTATTAATTTTCTGTTTGATTGTTTACTATTTATAGAGATATATTTTATTTTAAATTAGTTTTTAAAAGTAAATATAATATTATGTTATAAATTTAAATTAAATTTTAACCGGAAAAAAAAAGTGACAAATAATCAGCAAGTGACATACAAATAACTGTTGTATTTTTTTCTTGGTTATAGTGGCATACAAATTACTTGCCATTAATCCACAAATATTTGTAAGAAGCAACATATGTTTATCAATATCAAGAAAATTTACACAATGTGCCAGTTGTATTACTCTGGAATTTTCTTCTTCCATTTTGTAGTAAAAGATTTGTGGGCTGGAGATTGTGGATAATTGATAAATACCAAAAAAAAACAAAAAAGAGCAGCAATAATAAGAATCCAAGTGACCAATACCCTATCCCAAAAGTGAAGAAAGAAAATCCAATCTAGTTCACGGGTTTGCTCCAAAACTTAATAATAAATACACCATTGCATGCACATTCATTTTAACACCACAAACACAACAAATATATAAAAAATAAAGAGGATAAAATGACAAGCAAGAAGGTGGCAATTATGGTGATTGTAATGGTGATGGCTAGTTTAGTCGTTGAGAGGTCAGTGGCGATTGACCTTTGTGGCATGACTCAGGCAGAGTTGAATGAATGCTTACCAGCGGTGAGCAAGAATAACCCGACGAGCCCATCGTTACTTTGTTGTAACGCTCTGAAACATGCTGACTACACTTGTCTTTGTGGCTACAAAAACTCTCCGTGGCTCGGTTCTTTTGGTGTAGATCCCAAGCTCGCTTCTAGTCTCCCTAAAGAGTGTGACCTAACCAACGCCCCAACTTGTTAAGCATTATGGTGTTTTCCTTTGTTTGTTTATTATTTACCATGTTTAATGGAATATTCTAATTAAATATAAGGATATTTTAATGGATTCGCTTAGATTCATACCGAGATTATCGCATAGCTATGGTTCACACTTCACAAAATAATATCAATGATCTAAACCTATAAAATCAAAAATACTTATCATAAAAACGTCACAAAAAGTTCACCAAAAAATAGTATGAAAATAGAGAAAACAAAGTCATGAAAATGCTGTTGTTGCATCAAATTCATCATGAACAATAGATCTCAATCTAATTGCAAATGAAATTTTGATGGTTTTGACTATGAAGAATGAACTCCTCCTTTTTCTATTCTTTTCCATTGGCTCATATACCTTTAAAATTGGTCATTTGTTATAGTCTTTCTATTTCTAACCTTCGTTGGCCAAGGCCTAATTTGCTTTTCCTAAAATCTCTTTAACAAAAAGAAGATAATTGTGAATTAGGTAAAATAATGATTGCCACTATACAGTTTTTACTTTTTAGGTTTCGGTAAAACAGTGATCGCCGGTAAAAACAGTAATTGTAGTTGAAAAACGATTAGATGGTGAAAAAGTATCAACTATAAAAATACATATATTAAATCCACTAAACCATTTCGTAGACCAAATAATCATCTCGTATGTGCCATGCTTATGAGTTTATCACTAATTACACTAATAGGACTGAAATTCTCAAAGAAAATAAAACATTTATTTGAAAATAGAACAGCAAAAAAATTGAGAATCTAGAGATTTGGATTTATTCTTCGTTCTATATTTTGTCCCGTTTATATACTAACTGATGTTCTCATTTGTTTTGTGGTTAAAGTAGCTAACTGTTGTTGACACTTAACAGTAATACTCGCTAACTGTTTTATTTTCGTAATTTGTGAAACTTCTTAGAGTACTCTTACTTGGGCTCATATCAGGCCCAGTATTTTGCGGATGTTTATTAATGTGTTTTTTTTCGATTAAAAGAGAATTTTATATACAAATACAATGTGCAAGTTGAATTTTCTTTTTCCATTTGTAGTAAAAGATTTGTGGACTGGAAATTGTGTAATCGATACTTGATAATTGATAAGAATCCGAAAGCTTATGATTCTATGACAAAAGACCCTCTCCCAAAAGTAAAGTGGAAAAACACATCCCCGTGACTATATGGAGCAATCCAATCTGGTTCACGGGTTTCTCTAAAACTTGATATATATACACCTTCTCATGCACATTCATTTCAACACCACAAACACAAACAAACATATAGAAAAAGAGAGAGGAGGATAATAATATGGCGAGCAAGAAAGCAGCTATGGTTATGATGGCGATGATCGTGATAATGGCTATGTTGGTCGATACATCAGTAGCGATAGATCTCTGCGGCATGAGCCAGGATGAGTTGAATGAGTGCAAACCAGCGGTTAGCAAGGAGAATCCGACGAGCCCATCACAGCCTTGCTGCACCGCTCTGCAACACGCTGATTTTGCATGTCTTTGTGGTTACAAGAACTCTCCATGGCTCGGTTCTTTCGGTGTTGATCCTGAACTCGCTTCTGCTCTCCCCAAACAGTGTGGTCTAGCCAACGCCCCAACTTGTTAAAAGACTCTGTATACGTGTGTTTATGTTTTTTATTACTCCTATTCTAAATATCGGATGTTATTAATAAATCGTATTTTCTGCCAAATGGCGTTTATGGGTTAACCCCAAAAACTGGTCAAAAGAAAAGAAAGAGGACCAATCGAAAACTACACAAGGCCCAAACACGGAAGGGCAATTTCGAAAAATATGTAACCAATAAGCGATAGAGAGAAACCACAAAGCACAAATACAGAGGTTTATGGTTTCACTACCTCTGACACAGTATTCAACACTCTGACACCAAAACAACAAATATTCTTAATTCCGTCTTATCTAATCACTAACCATTTCATTTTCATTCCAAATAGACGATTATACCCTTAGTACTAAACCAACAAAAATGACAAAGAACACAGATTAAACACAGAACGATTATAGAAGATAGATAGAGAAGCGAAATCATCAACAAAACATAATATAGCCCGAGATTAATATGCAATTTCACCAAGATTAGAGTTTGTCAAAAGGGGTGAAATTAGAATCCGAAAGTCATTAGCCTACTCGATCCGGTTTACTGATTACCGGATTCCACAAAAGACAAAATAAAAGCATAAACCTAGGATAATAGATAGTTTTTTTTGTTCAGAAACCGACGAAGAATTAGATCCGACGACAGATTCTAAACCTCTTTGTTCTCGTCGGTGATCACGGTCTTCTTCTCCGCGAAGATCCAAGTGACACCAAAAGGATCCGTAACTTTTCCTTTGAATCCCAGTTCAACTTCTGCCTCCGTAACCTCCACTTTCACAGCTCCGGCGTCAACAGCTTTCGCAACGGCGGCTTCAGCATCCTTAGTTCCGAGAAGAAAAGTCACTCCCGAACCTTCCGATTTCGCACTGTTTAACGATTTAAAAAAGAAACAAAACCACATAAGTAAACAGTAATCGTATTTAAGAAAAGGCACAATCATCCACTTAAAATAGTTTTTTAAGCGTTATAAAAGTTTCCAAAAACTATTCATTTCAAAAACCTAAATCCAGATCTAAAACGAACAAAAAAATCGTGTTTAAGGGAGAGGAATAACTTCTAAACATGATTTATTCTCCAGATTTCTTCTAATAAAACAACCTAAAACCAGATCTAAAACGAAATCAAACACTAAACGAACAAAAACCTAAAAAAAAAACAGAAAACATGGAGATCTAGAAGCTAAACACCAAAACGAGAGAGAGAGACTTACGTAGAAAAACCAGGGAGAGAGGAAACGTCGCAAACAACGAAGGAAGAGCCAGCGAGATTAAGCTCAGAAGAGAGAACATGAGGAAGCTCTTGGTCAAGCTTACGCTTAGGGTAAAGAGAATGACCAGACTCGATCGCACCAAAAGCAGATTTGTAGAAAGTAACAGCGTCACCGACCTTTTGAGCTTCAACGAGCAACATCTGCTTGAACTCAGTGAAGACAAGATGCGTCTCCACCGGACCAGCACCGTTAGTAGCAACAGCAGTAACATCTTCTTGAGCCATCGCAGAGAGAAAATAAAACTTTGAGAAGAGAGATTCGTTTACGGTTAAGAGAGAAATGAAAATTGCGTGTGAAAGAACAATCTAGAGACGATGAGTGAGATATTTATGAAGGAAGCGGAGAAGCGGAATCGTTTCGTGTAACCTGACGAGGATTTCAAATGGATATAACAATTGCTCTCACGTCCGTGGATTTTTACCCTTACTTTTTGATTTATTTACGTGAATATGCCCCTACTAATCACTTTTCATTTACTACCCTATAGGACTCGTGTCTCGTTCGCATGTCTCCTCTATTAAACCGTTGGAAAGAAATCAATTAAAATTGGTTACTCGAATATTTTAATCTTTGTTATATACTGTGTCATCAAATATTTTAGTTTGTTATCATTGTGTAACTCTGAATGGTACACATAGGACAAAAGTTACGATTTTATTTTTTCCCATCCGTTTCGAATGGGTTTAAAGATATGTTAATATCACTACCATTATTCTTTTTTTTCTTCTATCCCTTTCCAATTTTATTTTACGTCACATGTAACTTTTGAGGTTTAATGGATGTGCATAGTTTAGTAGAGAGACATTATATGTCATATCAACCAACCAAATTACAAATTATATACCGATCAAGATTATTTCAGGACGCAATCTCTACCTGCGAGTCTTTCTTGATGTAACAAAAGATATTACTAATAAGCGATTTCTTCAAGAACTTGGAGGGTTTTTTGGTGAACCTGTGAACAGAAATAAACTATGATGAATGCAAAGAAACGAGACTTTGGTTGCAAATGTTTTGGTGTTATGAGGAACTTACCCATTCTAGATGTTGTGCTGTTATCCCGGAGGCATTACCCGAGTATATACTTCCCAGTACCTATCAAGATTGGATTTAAACATCACATAAAAAAGTGGTCAATGTTCTCTATTACTATCATCTGTTGAACATAGGGGATCGAGGAATGTTGGAAACATACCTTTGTGACAGTTTCTAGAAACATTCCTGGTCTTACTGGTAACGGTTTTCTTCCTGTAACGCTTCCCTGAGATCGCATCAAGTAGGCCAAGTAAGAAAAGAAGACATATCTTTGGTTCAGAGCCTACTGAAAAAGTCTTCTCTTTTAACAAAACAATGTGTCACTTGATCATACTTACCCTTCCATTTAATCCACTTGGTTTTCTTCCTTCGGTAGAAGAATCGTCTTCTTTGCTAAGATTATCTGCGCCTTCATCTTTCCCTTGCATTACATTCTGGATCATCTGCTGCACAGTCTTTCCAGGTTTCAAAGCTACCAATTTGGCTAAGAAATTCACCTGTTTGACGATCAAGCAACAAGTCACTGTATCTCAATGTTTAAAAAATGTTCACAAACACAGCATCATGGACATAATAGTTTGTCACACAAACCTCTGATTCAGGAAGAGTAGTGAAACCTCGGTCATTTCTTTCATCAAGTATACCTCCTCCCATCATGTTCCGGGCTTCCTCTCTAATCAAAACAAGCCTCGCTAGTAGTTTTCGATCCGGAATAGCTGGCCTTGTTTCCATAGTCTGCAAAAATCCTCAGACTTGTTCACATTCTCAAACTATCTCAAATACAGATTGATATCTATACTTAAACAAACACAAGTACCTCTAGCAAGTCATCAGCTTGATTAGCTATGTCATTCAGATTTGCTCCGGGTATATGAAGTTTAGTACCGTTCTCACTTTCAAAAGCCCCACCACCTGCAGCCACCCTACGCAGAAGCTCATGTCTACTTTCCTTTTTCGGGGTTCTACAGAGTAAACCAATCACCTGGACCTAAATATGGAGCAACACTTACACAAAATTAAAAACATGAAATGAAGCTAATGAAAAATTTAGAAAGTAAGAAGAAACTAATCTTAATATTACTCACATGAGGAGGGCATTTCTTGGTGAGATGAGATAAGACAGTCTCCTTGACGACCTCTAGTAAAGACTTTCTCTGAATCCAAAACAAAAATTCTTTAATCCTTTGTCCCAGCTTATGCTACAGAACTAATGGCAAGACTAACAACAGCCATAAAATCCAGAGAACATGTAATATTTGCTACACTACATTGCAAAAGCAATTCTAGCTATCCTGGTCGTTCTATGTAGCAAAACTCAAGTCAATTCTAGAAATATTTTTGTGTACATTCAGAGGGAAAATGCAGAATTGGTTTACCTTCTCGTCTTGGTCTTTGTCTGCAAGTTGGATCATGTAATCAAGAGCCATCATAAACCCTGATTCCATTTCATCAACCCTTTTCCCTATAACTCCTTGTGCAGCCAATTCTACAGCAACATTCTCAGATGCTTCATTCATCTTCATATCTTCCAACTACACATCAGAGACATATCAAGCCATTACGGAACCAATAATTCCCTTAATAAACAAGTAACGATTCTATGTATTAAAAAGTGAACAATATGCCCCAAAAACTACTAAGCCTAACGCCGTTAAGTTGTTCGACGAAAAGCCTAGCTTACAAAAAACAACACTAAAGCAAGCCCAGATGAAAACATAACTCTATGGAAACGTAGAAATACGTACTAACGAGTAAGTAACGATTACATGTAACATAAAGCTTAATGCCTATAAGTTGTTCGACGAAATGCCAAGCTTAGAGAAACGAAACAAAAGCAAGTTTTGATGAAAGATAACTCAAAATACATACGAGGGTAATCATTTCTTCAAGAACGGAAGTCACTTGTTCGCCTCCTTTAAGCAAAGCTTCATACTCAGCTGGATCTAATTTATCTTTGACATTAGTTTGATTTTGCTGAGTTCCGTATCTTTCGAACAATTCTTCATCGGTGTATCCACCTCCGACCTCGTAAGGAGCGCAAAATTGAACCAGACGCTTCAGTTTCTGGGTTTGCTTTGGACGGAACGAAGAAGAGGTGAAAGGAAATGAGCAAATAACCGATGGAATTATGAGAGATTCTCTTTTAGAAGGTGATGGTGTGGAGGAAAAACGAAGATGAATGGACTGTAACATAGTTTGTTTTCTCGTTTCGGATTCAAAAAGTTTGAGGTTTTGGGTTTATGCAAAGGAAAAAAAGATAAAGAATCGAAGAAGACGACGGGGATAAATTGGAAAAAAATAATTCGACAAAAATTTAGGAAATATATGCGCCGTCTGTGGGGATCGAACCCACGACCACGTGGTTAAAAGCCACGCGCTCTACCACTGAGCTAAGAAGGCTTGGTGCTTATTATGTAAAGTTTAAAATTTTATCTCAAAATAATATACCCAAATTACAACAAAAACAAACCATTTCAAGAATTCTTTACATAATAAGTTTGTAATGATTGATTGGTTTGTCAAATAATACCGGTTATCAATATTGGTTATTTTTATAACACTACTTAACTTGCAGCTTTAAGCTAGGTAAATGGCACAAAAGGATAAAACCTATTAAGCTTTTTTTTTTTTTGTTAAAAGTTATTAAACTACAGTTTTTATCATTAATATTCTTAGTTTGATACACAAAATCAGGTTTCAATTATGGAAATCTTCCTAGTTGAGATCAGCAACCATGTGGAGGAAGCATGGAGGGGTCCAAATGATATAATGGTGTTTTATGATTCTTATTAAGTTCATTGCCTACTTAGACAAAGTTGAGCGATCCTATTTATAATGCCATATAAAGATCTCAATTTATTTATATCAATATTTTTATCAAATGGTAAAATGAGAAACAATGTATAAATGTGTATATATATAAACATAATCGCTTAATTACAAATATAATTTAATTTAATTGAAGTGAGGAAGCTATAGATAAAGTAGGCATGGCAAAGGATTGCTTCATATTTTCTCAATTATTACAAAATCTCTCTTTCTTTCTCATTCACTATGTCTGGCACATGCTTTATTTCCTAATCCTCTTTTAGGAGTAGCTTTTTAGTACACTATTGCTATCAAATATTTTGTCCATGCTTATAACATTATAGACGTTACCTATAACAGTGGTTTATACATGATTATTAATAGTTATAGACTTAAGAGTAGAATAAGATGAGCAATAAAGTTATATTTTGTAGTATAATCGGATCAACCTTTAACTACAACTCATGCACTTTTTGCTGACTCAATTTTCTAAAACATAATGGAGATTTGTCAACGAGTTTTATGTGTGTAGATCAAAGCATTGCAATTACTTCAGAATGCTTTGATCGAAAAATATTGACACGAAAAATATTTGTCAAGTGAAATATTTTAGATGAAAAATGTTCGTTTAATATGCGAACTTTTAAAATATAGTTATTTAATACGTGAAATTCGTATATGGGTATTTAATACATGTAAAAATTATTGATCGGTCATTTCATATAAACTTAATTATTAACCACACTAAAATCTACCCGATGTTATTTGGCGTTAATAGACCCGATAACAACTATTAACTAGTCTTCGTTAGTTCCCAAACGACGTCGTTTCACCATAATCGAAATGGAAAACATGTCATTTAATACTCCAACTTTTAAATTATAGCCGTTTTATACATCAACTTCACATGTGACCATTTTATACATGAACTAAACGTTAATCTGCGGTTCGAAATATGAGAATGCGTTGATTAGGCCAAAAAGACATACGACTATCTAGGCCTAAACATTGGAATTACGGTTTGGATTCGATTCATATTTATTTGGATTCAGATAATTCGGTTAAGAGAATTTATTATTTGTTAGGATTTTATAAATCTACAGTTCAGATAGGCTCGATTTTTGGGAGAAAACACTAAAAAATTGTTCAATTTAAATAAAAATTAGTTTAATTTTACTAAATTTTGGCTAAACTTTGCAAAAATATGTTAAATTTTAATGAAAATAACTAAATATCTAGGTTATTTAGGATATGTCTCTTATTTAAATGCTATTTTTGGCTCTTCTTTTTTAGTTATAAATAAGTTTTACATCAAATTTTGTTTGGGCTTTTCATATAAAAACTAATTAACAGAAAAATAGTAAGAAACAAATATTGAGAAAAACTAGTCATCTTTTTTTGTTCAAAAACTTTAAGTCAATAAAGTTTGAACTTTTAAAATGAATCCACCTTATAGGATGAATAACCAAATTACTCAAAACGACCGTTACATTCAGCTCCAACTAGTTTATTAGCCGTAACTTCATAAATACCCTATTTACCCTCTCGAATGTCACGAGAAGTCATTAAAGGTAAAGGGTAGAATCGGAAATTCACAAAATCTCAAACGACAATACGGAGTCATGGACCCCTCCACAGGTCACAGTTTTATTGCCAACACTAATAAAAAAGTTGATTGCGAAATTTAAAATCGAAAAAGCTAAAAGGGGTAGTTTCGTCATAAATTTGAATTTTTTCTTTCACTGCCAGCTCTGCTTTAGAGCTTCTCTACTTCTTCTTCTTCTTCAAGTTCGCTTAAGAGATCGATCGGAGATTCGGAGTAGAGAAAAATGTCAGGATTCGTCGGGATTTTGGTATCGGATCCATGGTTACAGAACCAATTCACGCAAGTGGAGCTTCGGAGTTTGAAATCTCACGTACGTACGTCAGATCCATTGAAATTGAAGAAAATCTCCATAAGCTTTTTGATATTTCGTTTGTTTCTCATTGAAATTTTCGATCTGATTCTGTCAATTTCCAAATTCTATAGTTCACGAGCATGAAGAGAGAGAGCGGGAAGCTAACAGTATCAGACCTCGCGTCAAGGATGGGGAAATCAAAAGTAGTTGGAGATCAGAATCTAAGCAACGAAGAACGAGCGACTTTGATCCAAAATTTTCATCCGAATTTGAATGATGAAGTCGATTTCGAGTTTTACTTAAGGGTTAGTATCATCGTCTCTCTAAAAAATCTACAGATCTTTGTGTTTCTGGTGATGAAAATTGCAATTTGATTTGATTTGCAGATTTATCTGAATCTTCAAGCGCATGTAAACGCAATAATCGGAAGCGGTGTTAAAAACTCATCTGCGTTTCTTAAAGCAGCTACAACAACTTTGTTGCATACTATTAGTGATTCTGAGAAATCTTCTTATGTTGCTCATATCAATAATTATCTCTCTGGAGATGAGTTTCTAAACAAGTGCCTTCCGATTAATCCGTCTTCGAATGATCTATTCGAAGTTGCAAAAGATGGTGTTTTGCTTTGGTAAGCTTCTCCCCTCAGATTATTGAATTGTTTTTACTTTGATGATAGAGATTCTGAATTTGTTTCTGGTGTGATGTAGTAAGCTTATAAATGTGGCGGTTCCTGGAACAATCGATGAACGAGCGATTAATACTAAGAGTATGCTTAATCCATGGGAGAGAAATGAAAATCATACGCTTTGTCTTAACTCTGCCAAGGCTATTGGGTGTACTGTGGTTAATATAGGAACACAAGATATCATTGAAGGAAGGGTATGTGAATCAAGTGACTTTGTCATCAGTAATCTTGAAATTTTGGTGATGGTTATGACTAAGATTTCTCTGTTTCTCTAATTGCAGCGTCATCTTGTGCTCGGTGTGATCTCTCAAATCATTAAGGTGAGGCTATAATGTCTAGATACTGCTATTTGTTTTTGCTAATGATGAATGTGTGAATAATTTTCATTGTGATTGTTCTGTCTAGATACAATTGCTAGCAGACCTAAACTTGAAGAAAACTCCCCAGCTGGTGGAGTTGGTCGGTGATAGCAAGGTACATACTACTCACTCATTGTCTAGATTCCTGTTGGTTAAGTGAAACATTAAAAGGACAGATTTTTTAATTAAAATTTTGACTTTGTTATAACTTTTGGGATTAACAGGATGTGGAAGAGCTAATGAGTTTACCACCTGAGAAGATCTTATTGAGATGGATGAATTTTCAGTTGAGAAAAACTGAATACAAGAAAACCGTCACAAACTTCTCTTCTGATGTTAAGGTATCCAAAAGTCTCTGATATCAAGTTATGAGTTCTCTAGTGGTTGGTTTGACCAAATGTTTCTAGTGATAGACTCTTTTTATGTGGCTTATGACATGGTTTTTTGTAGGATGCGGAAGCTTACACTAATCTATTAAATGTCCTGGCACCAGAGCACAAGAATCCATCACATTTAGCAGTTAAAAGCTCATTTGAGAGAGCAAAACTTGTTCTCGAACATGCAGACAAAATGGGATGTAGGAGATACTTGACGGCGAAAGATATTGTTGAGGGTTCTCCAAATCTTAATCTTGCTTTTGTAGCACATATATTCCAGCACAGGTGAAATACACTTCAATATTAAAAACAGTTCATGTAAAAGGGAACATTTTTAGTGTGGGTCTAACAGATCAGAACTATGTTTTCTTTCTTTCCCGCAGGAACGGACTTTCAACACAAACGAAACAGATATCTTTTCTTGAAAATCTAGCTGATGACATTCAAATTTCAAGAGAAGAAAAAGCATTCCGGTTTTGGATTAACAGCTTTGATGGTTCAGTATACATAAACAACGTGTTTGAAGATCTCAGAGATGGGTTAGTATTTCTGCATTGAGTATAAGAAATGGCTAATACAGTGTGGAACGTATTTTAAACATTGAGTATATGTTTTTCATCAGGTGGATACTATTGCAGACACTAGACAAAGTGTCTCCAGGCATTGTTAATTGGAAAGTATCAAGCAAGCCTCCAATCAAATTGCCATTCAAGAAAGTAGAAAACTGTAATCAAGTTGTGAAATTAGGGAAGCAGCTCAAGTTCTCTTTGGTTAACATTGCTGGAAATGACATTGTTCAAGGAAACAAGAAACTCATACTAGGTAAAAATTTCTCAACTCTATAATTGTGTGTTTTTATGAATCACCAACTTTAATAATGAGTTGTTTTGAAACCATCTTCCAGCATACTTATGGCAATTGATGAGATACAACATCCTGCAACTTCTTAAGAACTTGAGACTACATTCAAACGGCAAAGAGATAACAGACGCTGATATATTGGAATGGGCAAATGCTAAAGTGAGAAACAACGGATGCAAAACACGCATGTACAGTTTCAGGGTAAGTACTCTACAGCTGGTATAATACTCTCCGGTGTTATCTTTCGAACCGGGCTTGCGTGAGTAACGAAGAAAGTTTTGAATTTGACAGGACAAGAGCTTATCCGATGGGGTATTTTTCTTGGAGCTGCTGAGTTCAGTGCAGCCAAGATCCGTAAACTGGAGTCTTGTTACAAACGGAGTTACAGGTAACTATAACTGTTTATATTCATATGTTTCTATATTTGTTCATGTTTGATAATTTAATAAGGACACTTGTTAATATACAGATGAAGAGAAAAAGATGAATGCAACTTATGTGATTAGCATAGCCAGGAAACTTGGTTGCTCCATTTTCTTACTCCCTGAAGATATAATCGAGGTAACTTTTATACAAAACCAATAGAAAACACTATAGTGAAAGATTTGGTTTTTATGTGTGTAAATATATATATGAACAGGTGAATCAGAAGATGATGCTGACATTGACGGCGAGTATAATGTATTGGACTCTAAAGCAACCTCTTCATCTGAATAAGCCTATCGGATCTCCTGATAGCCACAATGGAAGTTTACTCGATGATTCTACGTCAGATTCCTCTATAGAATAAAATTGTTTTACTGTGAAATTATATATTCTTAAGAACTTTATATGAATGATGTTATTAATTATTTTGCTCCTTTGTATTTTTTGGGTGTAAAAACTATATTAAAATTGAAATGTCATCAACGAATATTGACATACATCCAATCCAACTACGGAATAATACACTCGCGGTGTCGCAAAGGTGAAACTTATTGAGGATTTAAATCAAAGTTTTCAATAAATTAAAGATTTTAATGATATTTTTCCACAAAAAAAAACTCATTTTACTTTGTCCTAATATGAACAATGTGACAAAAAGAAAATTTGAGCTACAAGTAAAAGTATAAGGGGTAACGTTGGGATGAAGAATGTTGACTCTTTTAGTCATAAAACATTCAAATTGTGACTTCAAAATAAAACGTATGGGGTTAAATTGAATAATTTCTCCAAGTTTATGGACATTTTGATAATTTCTCTGAAATTCTGAAGAAGTAGGACCCAGCAAGTATGTTCTCTTTTGGCGCCTCTGCTGTATTCACATTCAGAAGACGCGGTTTAAAGCTTTCCCAAATCTCTCTGCACATGGTTTTCTCCATTTTCACTCACTGCTCTACTCAGACAGAGAGTGAGAGATCCAATGCGGTGCTTTCCACCTCCCTTATGGTGCACCTCCTTGGTCGTTTTCTTGTCGGTTACCGGAGCCCTAGCCGCCGATCCCTACGTCTTCTTCGATTGGACTGTCTCTTACCTCTCTGCTTCTCCTCTCGGCACTCGTCAACAGGTTTCAAAAATCTTCTGCATTAATCATCTATTTCCAATCTCAAAGTTTCGATTTTTGAAATTCGATTTCTAGGTAATTGGGATAAATGGGCAATTTCCTGGTCCGATTCTAAACGTAACTACGAATTGGAATGTTGTTATGAATGTGAAGAATAATCTTGATGAGCCATTGCTTCTTACATGGTAATAATGTCTATTATTAAGTTCAATTCAATGTATCTGTATAATTGAATTTGTAACTAAAACTATGTTGTTTGTAATGGTGGTGATATGCAGGAATGGAATCCAACATAGGAAAAACTCATGGCAAGATGGTGTTTTGGGAACTAATTGTCCAATTCCTTCTGGTTGGAATTGGACTTATGAGTTTCAAGTTAAAGATCAGATTGGTAGTTTCTTTTATTTTCCTTCTACAAATTTTCAAAGAGCTTCTGGTGGTTATGGAGGGATTATTGTCAATAATCGCGCTATCATTCCGGTTCCTTTCGCTCTTCCTGATGGTGATGTTACTCTCTTTATCAGTGATTGGTATACTAAGAGCCATAAGGTTTTTACATATAGCCTTAAACCTTTCTTTATTGTTTTCTGTCCTGTCTCTTTTGCTATGCTTGTTTTAACATCTGAAACACTTCTGTGGAATCAGAAGCTGAGGAAGGATGTTGAGAGTAAGAACGGCCTTCGACCTCCGGATGGTATTGTCATCAATGGATTTGGACCTTTTGCTTCTAATGGTAGTCCTTTTGGGACCATAAACGTTGAACCAGGTATCTTATAATAACATCTCTTTTTGTTGAATCTTCACTTTGTTTATAGTTTGAATCTTCTCTCGTCTCTGAAAACATTCATATCTTCATATTTACTAGGACGAACATATCGTTTTCGTGTTCACAATAGTGGCATTGCGACCAGCTTGAATTTCAGAATACAGAATCATAACCTGCTTCTTGTTGAGACAGAAGGGTCATACACAATTCAGCAGAATTATACGAATATGGATATACATGTGGGTCAATCTTTCTCATTTCTGGTCACTATGGATCAGTCTGGTAGTAATGACTACTACATTGTTGCCAGCCCAAGGTTTGCTACATCCATCAAAGCTAGTGGAGTCGCTGTCTTGCGCTACTCTAATTCCCAAGGACCCGCTTCAGGTCCACTCCCTGATCCTCCTATTGAGTTGGACACATTTTTCTCAATGAACCAAGCACGATCCTTAAGGTTGTTAACGACTATGTATAGTTATGTTTCATACTAGGAAATATCTTGGCTAGAATGGTACCCCTTTTCTATTTCTATTCAAAACTGCAATATTTACTTGTTGCTGATGGGAAAATGCTGTTTGGTAGGTTGAATTTGTCATCTGGAGCTGCCCGTCCAAACCCGCAGGGATCTTTCAAATATGGCCAGATTACAGTAACTGATGTGTATGTGATTGTCAACCGACCACCAGAGATGATAGAGGGACGATTGCGTGCAACTCTTAATGGTATATCATACTTACCTCCTGCAACACCCCTAAAGCTTGCTCAGCAATACAACATCTCAGGGGTATACAAGTTGGATTTCCCAAAAAGGCCAATGAATAGGCATCCCAGGGTTGATACCTCAGTCATAAACGGCACGTTCAAGGGATTCGTGGAAATCATATTTCAAAATAGTGACACCACTGTTAAGAGCTACCACTTGGATGGTTATGCATTTTTTGTTGTTGGGTAAGGTTCCATTAGTTATATTAGATCCATTTACATGACCAGACGTTGAAAGATAATGGACAATGTGATTGTAAAGTTAAAGAATGATGTTTGTCTTGAAGGATGGACTTTGGTCTGTGGACAGAAAATAGCAGAAGCACATACAACAAGGGTGATGCAGTTGCTCGATCTACTACGCAGGTTTTATGACTTAACACCTGAAACCGAAATGTTACATGTGTTTCTATGTGGTTTTAAACGGCTAATTTGTTTACAGGTGTTTCCTGGTGCATGGACGGCCGTCTTGGTTTCTTTGGACAATGCTGGCATGTGGAACCTTCGAATAGACAATCTAGCCTCATGGTATCTTGGCCAAGAACTATACTTGAGTGTGGTTAATCCAGAGATTGACATTGACTCATCTGAGAATTCCGTTCCTAAAAACTCTATATATTGTGGTCGGCTCTCACCATTACAAAAGTAAGTCTAGAAAAGGAATTAGCTTTTAGGTTGGCTTTCTCAGTCACTGACCTGTGTCTTGTTATTTTTGCAGAGATCAAGCACAGAGGGTAAACTTCTCCGGATCACAGCGATCCATCTTTGTAACAAGCAGAGGGATTCTCCTCGCTCTTTTTGCAATCTTAGTAAGTAGTTTAGCAAGATAACGATTCTGAGCTTTTCGGGCCTGATTGTAGCAAAACTGCAATGCCACTCCCATCATTTCAGAAGATCATAGTGTTGGTATAACACAGTAGAAGCTTGAAGATCACAGATGAGGTGTTTGTTGTTTATGCGTAGTGTTTAATCTACCATCAATATAATGTTATGCTGTAAGGCTTGATTTTGTAATAGAACTTGGTGAGAAGACATCAATCGTCTTTGTAATACTAAGAAGATTCTTGATTCTACTGCCAAGGCACAGACAGACCTGAGTCTTGTAGAAACGGATCGGATATCCGAAAAAAACCGGGATCGGATATCATATTAGATTCATGTCTGAGGAACTTGGATTCATGTTCCTACTTGGATGATTAACTCCATATTACAAGAAGATGATTAGTAGGTGGAAATGTGAAGAAGCACTGAGATAGTAATTGGCACATAATAAAACTGAAGTGTAATACTTTGCTAATTCTTACGTTGACTTTTGAAAGTTCAAACCTTTACGATACCAAAAACCTTCTTCTCCAATGGTTTCCATTTTCCTTCAATCACCCACCTTTTTAACACCACTGAGCTACCCATTTTCATCTCGGAGCTCCACCAAGAGAACCCAACATGGAGCTTCTCTGTCACTACGTGTCACAGCTTCTCGTAGCTCCTTCGATGTTGTTGTTGTAGGTGGTGGGATCATTGGGTTAACCATAGCCCGCCAATTCCTTACCGGGTCGGATCTATCTGTTGCTGTTGTCGATAAAGCCGTACCTTGCTCCGGCGCCACCGGTGCCGGTAATTCTCAACCCTTCTCTTACAAATTGGATCTGACGATTGACATTAGTACATTACCTATGGATTCTGCAAATAAAGCTGGACTCTTGAAGTGAATGAAGTTGACTTAACTTGAAATTTGTGGTTTTTGGATTTCAGGGCAGGGATATATATGGATGACACACAAGAAACCAGGCAGTGATGTGTGGGACTTGACCTTGAGGAGCCATGAACTCTGGCACAAGCTTGCAGAGAGCTTGACTGATGATGGTCTTGATCCTGAAGAGTTGCTTGGCTGGAAAAAGACAGGTTTTTACTGACTACCCACTTTACGTTTGTATAGAATTTGGAGCTCTTTGAGCGACTTTGTTGATCATGATCTTGTGTTGATTCTTTCTTCACTTTAGTCTATTGGGTTCTATACACTATTAGTTAGGTTCTTTTGGCAATGTCATTTTCGTCGTGTTCAACAAAAATAATAGTTCAGTGTATTGTTGTCAACGAAAATAGATGATATATACACCATTAGTTACGTTCTGTTTGTCAACGAAAATAGATGATATAGTTCAGTGTATTGTTGTCACTTGTAGGAAGCTTGCTCATTGGTAGGACCACTGAGGAATGTGTTGCTCTGAAGCAAAAGGTTCATGAGCTATCTGAAGCTGGGTTAAGAACTGAATATTTGTCTAGTGCTGAGTTGTTGTTAAAGGAGCCTGCGATACTTGTAAATGATAATACTGGTGCTGCATTTCTTCCTGATGATTCACAGTTGGACGCCCATCGTGCGGTTGCTTATATCGAGAAGGTTGCTTTTTATGTATTTATTTGATAGTTGAATGTCTCATCTGACACTTTTCTTTTGTGGTTTACTTAGTTTTATTTGAGTTACTCAGGGTAATAGAGCGTTTGCAACAGCAGGCAGATATGCCGAGTTCTATAATGAACCAGTTACAGGTTTAATAAGGTTGGTAATCTTTGTAGCTGAATCAGAACTTTTCTGAACCAAAAATTAAAAATGCATTCTCCAATCTAGGCATCGATATAACATACATATCTGTATACTAAAAACCATGGCTGTGTCCTAATTTTGTTACCTTAAATTAAGAGGCTGAAACACAAAAACAAATTCATCCAAATCTATGTAAATCTTCAGTGGACGCTACTAATCTTTCTTCTACTAGAGTTTTATTAATAGTATTTCTATTCAGGTCTGATGGGGATAGCAAGGTGGTTGCTGGCGTTAAGACTTTGAAACGCAACTTGTATGGTAAGAAGGCTACTATAGTAGCTGCTGGTTGCTGGAGTGGATCTCTGATGCATGAATTGCTTAAAGACTGCAACATTCCGCTGGACGTTCCGGTGAAGCCAAGAAAGGTTTGAAGTCTCGTCTGATTGCCCAATTTATATTCCCTCGTTTTAAATCTCTATATTGAAGTGTATCTTTGTCATCACGAGGTGTCAAAATTCTGGCAAGCCAAGTTCTTGAGGATATTATTGTTTAAGAGCAGCAAGTATATCTTTATTTGTCGTGAAGATCCTTTGCAAGCTTCTTGAAATGGACTGCTTTGGTATTTTTTTAAATTGCAGTATCCAACTTTGCCTTGCAGGGGCATCTGCTTGTGGTAGAGAACTTTGATTCATTCCACTTAAATCATGGGATAATGGAGGCTGGTTACTCGAATCATCAAAGTGCTTCAGTTTCAGGATTGGATGTCGATGAACGGATGCTATCTATTTCCATGACAGCCACAATGGACACATCAGGAAACCTTGTTCTTGGTAATTTCATCAATCTATGTCCACTAAAATCCATGTTCTTCTTATTATGTGTGCTTAACATATTTATCAGTCACACACAATATATCTCTTATCTTCATTTAGCCATCTCTAATTTCAGGGAGCAGCCGTGAGTTTGTCGGGTTCGACACTGAAGCTGATGAGTTTATCATCCGTTGCATATGGGAGCGTGCTGCAGAATTCTTTCCTAAGTTACGTGATATTTCCCTCGAAGATTTCATCCGTAACAGGAAAGTGAGAGTCGGGTTGCGCCCTTACAGTAAGCTTCTTGCATCTAATGCTCCAAACCAAAAGTACTTGAAGCCGGCCTTTGGAATGTTCACAAAACCTGAACTTTTCTTTTAACTGATCATAGTGCCTGACGGGAAGCCAGTGATAGGATCCGTGCCCGGATTACAAAACATGTACTTAGCAGCTGGGCATGAAGGAGGTGGACTTTCCATGGTAAGTAACATTCATTCTAATCCTCTAACACCTTTCTCAAGAACCCAATCATGATTCACGGTTTCTTGAAATCGTTTAGGCTCTAGCAACAGCGGAAATGGTAACGGACATGGTACTAGGAAAACCATCACAAGTGGATACTTCAACGTTTGGGGTTAAAGGGCGTCGTTGTTGCTGATGAAATAGAAGCAGTTTGGTTTAGTTAAGAGAGTGAATCCTCTTAAGCATTGTGGTTGCTATAAACGGGGTCTTAAAGGAAATGTCTATGAGCTACATAAATCTAGTGTTGGTTTAGTCCGGTTTTAGTATACTAAGACCAATTCTAATTCTACGTCTTTAAACCAGACTTTTTCTCTAGCTTTCGACATGCATGATCTATTTTTAATACGGTTGATTACAAATATGTTCCATTCAAAATATTCTCAAACAATAATTTAACCATTTATACGCATATTAGCAAAGATATGTCATTCGAATTTGACCAAAAATGCGCACATGGTTATCATATCCTAGAAAACTTTCAAATCAGTGATTATCACATTCCATATTCAAACTATTGCTATTTATTTATTTCAATATATCTATATATATAATATTAATTGTCAACAAACATATAAAACCACAAGTAGTGATGCTAGTTGAAGTTTTTTCTTTTTCTTATTAACGTATAAGTCTTTTGAGTCTATGACCATCTACATCCATCAGTAGTTTTTAAATTTATCTATCAACTTGACATACATATAGGACTGGCTTTGCCTAAATGGTTGGCCCTCCTATGTCAACTTGATATACATATAGTAATCTTTTAAAATATATATATCTAGTTGTTCTGGTCGGACCGTATTATTGTGTGTACAAGTTCGTACATATTAACGTGTGTGATGTCTATATGTTAAAATGTCAACTCTAATTAGCTATATATACGTTCTTAATTCTCCTAGTAATTATATCCATATCTTAAAACTTTCCAACAATCTTAAACACAAACACGCAAAAGATGGAAAAGAGTCTTCTTGTCCTCTGTCTCATTTTGTTTTTTACTTATAGTTACGTCTCGGCTAATTACTATCCACCTAAAGCCTTAGTATCAACCGTCTCTAAGAACACAATCTTGCCTATCTTCACCTTCACACTCAACACAAACCAAGAGTTTTTCATTCACATCGGCGGTCCCTATCTTGTCCGTAAATGCAACGATGGTCTCCCTCGTCCCATCGTCCCTTGTGGCTCCCCCGTATGTGCTCTAACTCGTAGATTCACTCCTCACCAATGCTCTCTTCCCAGCAACAAAATCATCAATGGAGTATGTGCTTGCCAAGCAACCGCTTTTGAGCCATTCCAACGTATATGTAACTCTGACCAATTCACCTATGGAGATTTATCCATCTCTTCTCTAAAACCTATATCTCCTTCGGTCACGATCAACAACGTTTATTACCTATGCATCCCCCAACCGTTCCTTGTAGACTTCCCTCCCGGTGTTTTCGGCCTTGCGGGGCTTGCACCTACGGCTCTCGCCACTTGGAACCAGCTGACTCGACCTAGACTCGGACTCGAGAAGAAGTTTGCGTTGTGTCTTCCTTCTGATGAAAACCCTTTGAAAAAAGGTGCTATTTACTTTGGTGGAGGTCCGTACAAGCTCAGAAACATTGATGCAAGATCTATGCTCTCTTACACTCGATTGATTACAAACCCTAGAAAACTCAACAACTATTTCTTGGGACTCAAGGGTATTTCCGTTAACGGGAATAGGATCTTGTTTGCCCCAAACGCTTTTGCTTTTGACCGCAACGGTGATGGAGGCGTTACTCTAAGCACCATATTCCCTTTCACTATGTTACGAAGCGACATATACAGAGTCTTTATCGAAGCATTCTCACAAGCCACATCGGGTATTCCACGTGTCAGTAGCACGACACCCTTTGAGTTTTGTCTTTCGACGACGACAAATTTCCAAGTGCCTAGGATCGATCTAGAGCTAGCTAATGGTGTGATTTGGAAATTGTCTCCCGCAAACGCGATGAAGAAGGTCAGCGATGACGTGGCTTGCTTGGCTTTTGTCAACGGAGGAGATGCGGCGGCGCAGGCGGTGATGATAGGAATACATCAGATGGAAAATACTTTGGTGGAGTTTGACGTTGGAAGATCTGCTTTTGGATTTAGTTCTTCTTTGGGTTTGGTCAGCGCTTCATGCGGCGACTTTCAAACACGGCCATGAGAATGTCAAAACAACTTGATAGTTGACATTATCTTGTGATTGAATATTTATTTGTCAGTACTCTGGCTTCATTTGTTATGTAACATTCATGTCAAGTGTGGTTTTAAAAAATTTAGTCAATGACGAATGTCAAAGAATGTAATAAAACACTAAAGTTTTATCTTATTATTAATGAACCTTAATATATAAGTTGCGTCGACAAGTCATTTCACTTTATATAATATTAAAGATGTTACATAAGTTTGATAAACCATGTCAATTATTGCTGATGATTTTTTTCTTACTTCCTTTGTTACTATTAGTGATTTATTTGGTTATTTTTCGTCAAACCATGTCATTATATTAAAGGGGTTATATAAGTTTAAACTACTATGACTACTAAACGATATGTAGTTAGTGAAGTGACTTCTTGCAGATTTAGCAAATACCTCAGCTACTTGGTTAGCTCCTTTTTCACAAAACTACAAGTGGGATGAGCTAACTCTAGTACATCTCTAATTACAGTATGTTGGTATGGCAAGATATTTTCGAAAAACCACCAGATAAAATTACCTAATTAAAAATCAAGCATCTTAATATATAAGACTCTCATTCAAAGTGCTACGTATCTAATCTTAAAACTTAAATGGCTTATAAATGGATTTTTTTCAGTGGTGAAAAATCCCAAATTATGTTCAATCCAAGGATCGTTCATTTTTGCACTTTTTAAGTTTCTAATTGAGTACAACGATATATGTCAATGTCAGTGTAATAATACAAAAAAGTTGTAAACTAAAGTCGGAATTATTTGATTTTCTTGTGTTAAACCCATAAATCCGATTCTCCAATCCAAAGCATATGAAGAACAAACACTACATGAGAAGGTTTTGCTTTCTTTAAACTACATTCCGTTATGCGATTCTACCTACAAACTACATGACGTTTTTGTTCACGTAGTACAAACAGCACGCATGTCTAACAAGAAGATACAAAACGGCCAATATCTCTTCCTTGTCTATTTTTGCATGTTGTTGAACTCGAAACTATAAATTGTAACAAACTTCTTATTCTTCCTCTGTGAGTGAAAAATCAAAAATCACAAAAGAAGCAAGAAAACAAAAAATGGCGATTCTCGACCTCGAGACTTTCAAGTCACTCACTTCCCTCACCTTCAACTTCGAGACTCTCTCCGATACTGTCACTTCCACGAAAGATTCGTCGTACTCTGTTTCATCTCCGGTTACTTCTGGTGATCGCGTCGACGGAGGTTGTATTTGCTCGAGGATGGTCTCTCTTTGTGAAGATTCACGTTATTCTGTTAAAGATGGTATCAATCGCGATGGTTATGATACTGATGAAGAAGATGACTTTGACTACTATGATGATCTCGATGATGATCATGAGCTGGTAAAGATTCAGAGGATTAGGAAAACGGGAAAGAGAACATTCTGGAAAAACGTTACGTTGAAGAAGAAGAAGTATTCGTATTCGCAGTTGAAACCTGGGTGTGTTCATGGCAAGCATGGACTCGATATCAAATTCAGGTGCTGATTTGACTTAAAGATCGTTGTAAAAAGTTGTTTCTTGGCTCATTTCAGATTTGCGTTACTTTGGATAGTTTCTGTGTTGAAATTTGGATGTCTTTTGAGGATTTGATTTAGTTGTTCATGGATTGTTTAGTTTCTGGAATCTTGTAAATCGATATTTAGAGAAGAATCAATGAAGAAGAGTTAGTTTGATAAGAGTAGTTACGTACAACCATGAAGAATATTGAAGATTGTACATGATTTCAGTTGTTCTTGTATGGTTTAGTTTCTGCAATCTTTGTAAATCGATATTTACTTTTGTATAGTATGAACGATAATCTTTAGGTGTCATATGAATTTGTGACATCTTTGCAGAAGTTAATCAATGAAGCAGCATTTACGTTTCATTAATTTACACTCCTTAGTCCATGCGAATCTTGAAGATTTTAATCCCTTTCTTCAATATACCGAAAAACATTGACGAATGTTTTAATATATGTAATATTAATTGGTTTCAAGTGGGTTTGTTTATTTAATTAAGTTTTTGGTTAGTGAGGTTTTTTCCCTAGAATATATCATCAATTGGTTTAATACATGAAGCACTCTTTCTTCTAAATTCTCAATGTAGTTCATAATAAAAACCAGTTAAACTGAAAAAAATTAACGACTTCAAATAGACAACAGGGAAAAAAAATAAAAAAACAAGAATGCGATGAATACTATACTGCATGTATACTTTCAAAAAAGGTTGATGCACCTTCCAAACATAAATGGATAATATGCCCAAAAGATTCAGGCCCATTAAAAGCCCAATTAAAATTATAGCGCCGAAGATACCGCCCGAGTCCCGACTAATGCATCTCTTATCTTTCTAAAAAGCGCCAAACCCGTGGCAATATGTCATAGTATCTGATCCGTACTTGACCCGTTCAAATACCAACGGGCTATAGGATCCGGCTTCATACCCGGAATATATGGGCCTAAATGATAGAAAGCCAAACGTCTAATTGAAGGACTTTCATCATCAATAATTCAGTATTATGTTCATCAACTGAAGGACTTCCATCATTAGTATCTTCTTTTTGTTTTTTTATCCATCATCATCAGTATCTTCTGTTCTTCTTCAACAACAATTTCAGTGAGTTATGACACATTTAGTCTTAGATACGTGCCTCTTGATTTTGGTTATAATCTTCAGATTGGGAAATTACGGGATATACGAATTGAGTAATTTTTTTGGATATATAAGTTATTCGTTCGAAAGGTCAAAATCAAATGTTCTTCAAGGCATGTTCTCACATAATCTATTCAAAGATTCATTAGATGTTTCAAGTTTAATCCTAAGCCGTTCATTAAACCTAAATCCGAAAACAATTACCGTCCTTGGTGACTGTATCACATAAATCGTACACCAGATAAGATTTATTCTTCTGCAAAGATATAAACATATCAATTCAAATAACAAACTAACTCCTAAAAAACGATTTATGTAAAACTATTTGGTATCGAAAGAATCAAAGTATAGTAAACCAATCATGTGCCCATATAGGGATCACAGAGAATAATCCCGAGGACATGATTAAAATTGGAGTACAGATCAATTTAGCAAACGAAGAAATTGCACCAAAACATGGAATTAATGGTCTTGGGACAGAGTGCGTTTGCCCAAAACAACAACAACAAAATCTAATTTCAAAAGATTGTGCCAGTAGATTAAGGGCCTGGATAATCATGATTATAATCAGATCCAGGCGAGTGATACTGCCGATTTCTATTTCGCAAGTTATGATTTTCATAAAATTGATTGGATCGTGAATATCTTGACCCAATCAAAGAAGCTGAGACTTGCTTTAAAAAAAAAAAAACTACAGACCCAAAAAAACAACAAAGGAGTACTTTACGATTCGTTTAAGCTGCAAAATTTTGAAAGAGTAGCTAATTTAGAGACATGAGAGAAAGGCGTTGTAGAAGAAGAGAAAGAAGAGAGATTATATATAAGATTGGGAGAGAATAGAGATTAGGGTTTCTCTCTTCTCCTTTCTTCTCTTTGAAAAAGCTTATGGGCTCATTAATTTTATTAGCCCAGCCCAAACTGAAAGCCCACAACTGACCGGCATTTCGGATTTCTTACTAGGTTTGATTTTGATTTTGGAACTAATGTCAATAAACCGGATATTAGATTGATTCGGTTGGAAGGGGAAAAGATCAATTTCTCTCTCTTCTCTCTCTTCAATTATTCAGAGAGAGGAACACGATCTTTGTTTCTCCATCCGGTTTGTTTACTAGTTTTGTCTCTGGTATGGTTCAGCTTTGTCTCCGGCGAGGTCCGGCTTTGTTTCGGCTATCTGTTGCCGCTTTTTGTTTTTTCTGTTGAATAAATTATGCGATCTATGTTAGTGTTGTGGTTTTAGGTGATTCGTCTTTGCCTAAACACAATTCTCTCCAACATAAGATTGATGAATATGATGCTTGAGTTCGTGAACCGTTGACGTTTAATTGGGAAGATTTTGAAGTTGAATTTCCATGAAGTTGAAGATTTGTTTTTAGAGCTTTGGAATTGACAATTGCTATCACCGGATTCAACATGCATATCGCGGCGTTCTGGGTTTCAATGGAGTCGACAATCTTCTTCGGCGGCGACCAGTGATTCTCCGATCTTCTTCTTCTCACGTGTCTTCAGCACCTAACCTTTTCATGACACGTGTTTTAGGTTCTGTTTCAATGATTCTTCTTTCTTCCTGATGCGGTTTCCTACTTGGGCTTCATAGTTGGGCTTGAAAAGTCTTACACTTATGTTTAGTTGAATTTGGCTCTGTTGTTTGTCTCAAACTTTGGCTTATGTTGATATAACAAAATGGACACTCTTGTGACAAAAAAAAAAAAATTGATTCGGTTGGTTCCACCTTAATTGTTTTTTTTTTTTTTTTTGAGAACCATACCATTTGAAAGACACTAATCATATATGAACCAACTATATAAAGGTGGTTTTGAATTTGATCATACAATTTACAAGCAAGGATTTGGTCTAAACAGCATTTATACTTTGATATGTAAGTCATTTACAAGTAAAGATTGTTTGTGGACCTTTTGATCTAACCCTAATCAGTTCCTATTGTCTATTTTGTTGAGCCATTTGAACCGCAGTTTCGCCAATGGGGTCATCAAGGGGACTAGTATGTATAGATCTTACAAAGTGGATCCTGAAATGTCTAAGTCGTTGTGAGAGGTCTAGATTGTCCACAAGAATTTCCCATTTGTCGCGGAGACAGAGAATGACAAGTACCGCAAGAGCGAAAGCGAATGAAACACCGATGATTATAAACAAACCGCGGAATCTGTAAAGAGTAATAGGATTTGATGTATCATCGGTTGTGTATGGAAGTTGATTATCAAACCATCTTTTCTCCATCTCATTTAGCTTCTCGCTCGTCCTTAGCTTTGAGATTTCTCGGGACACATTAGGCACCAACTCGAAGCCCTTTTGAAACATCTAAAACATAGTATAACAATAACAAACCAAACATGTTCTTATGTCAGCAAGTCAAAAGTAAAGAAAGAGTAAAGAAGCTTATGACGATGAAGAAGAAGGATACATACAAAGCCGAAACCGTTGGTGGTAGATTGTGTCTTGACCATGAAAAAATGTGTTGGATTCTCGCCAAGGACAACTTTGAGGTATGGCAACTCATCAACAACAAATGAAACAGTCTTGTTCAACAAGGCTTGAGCATAATCTGCAGCACTATTAAGACCCAATGATCTCATTGCTCGGAGGCTGGAACTAGTGAGAGCCACATTTGCAATGAGGGAGCCGGAAAGGTGACCCACGTAGTCTTCGTTGGAGTTAAATCGTATCTGTTGTACCGTCATCATTGATGTCAATGTTGCAGTGTAACTTGCAGTCAGTATGAGCACTGCAAATACCCAAACTGTAACAACAAATCTTGATAAGTTGTGTTTTAGCTTTTCCCCTGTCACACATAGTATAAGCAGCAAAAGGTAAGCATGATCACTACAATCTTTTCTGAACAAGATTGGCATATATAAATGTGAAAAGGTGAGTACTTACTATGAGCATAGACAAGGGTAGAGAAGCCAAACCAAAGCACAACTCCAATCTGTTGTGGCCAAGATCCTTGGAACTCTTTGTTCTCAGCTCTTTCTATCAACCAAACTATAACTCCGGTCAAGACAAAAAAAAATGCACTTGTTATCCAAAGATCTGGTGTTAAAGGTTGGAAGAACACCCACATACTTCTCTCTTTTACTGCTACAATTCCAAGACCCATTTCAGTGAATGGCAACGTAAAGTCAACATACGTCGATCTATTCGAAGTGATTGTAATATCTCCCACGGCCGCATCATATTTGTCTTTCTGTGGGATGCAACACAAAACAATTAAAAAAAAAAAAATACTTGTTATAATATAAAACACTTAAGTAAGACATGGTTAGTACCTGGCTATGAAGTGCATATGCAAGATTGTCGTAGTTACTTCCATTGAGCCAAGGTATATACTCAACTTCATAGTTGAAAGGACTAATCGAAGCGCGAAAGACTTCTATACAGAACCCTTCAACAATTAATTCATTTGTTACTGGATCAGTCTCCACTTTCATCAGTCTTGGGAATCTATTGCTAGATGTAACCAAGACCCTCAGCTTTTTTCTATCGCTATCTATTAGACTAGTCCCTTTCGGACTTTGAGCAGACCCACCTGGCCAGATTATGGTCTCAAGCTTGTTATGAGTAGAAGATAAATGTCTTCTATTACTAAAACTACCGTTAGAGTTCAAGAATCCTACTCTTCTCTCACTTGATCCTATCATATTGATAATCTCAAACTTGTTTGATAACAACTTCTTATCATTTAGTTGGAAATCACCACTCAAACCGTTAAACCTAGTCTTTGTGATTTCCTCAAGGAGAGTTGATGTCACATTTGGCATCCTTATAACTTCTGCTGCTCTCGCCAGAGCAAAAGCGATATCGTGAGCCCATATGCCAGAGATACTCAACCGAGTTAGCTCCGCTTCTTCAACAGGCAATGATTTTCTCCATCTCAAAGTGAAATTTTGAAGCTCTATAGACATTGGAATGTAAGACTTGAAACCAACCACACCTTCCATTGCCTGCTTTGTGAAATCATCAATGTTCTCATGGAAGCTGTTCATAGTTTTAGCAGTCAGGATCCAAACAAACCCATCACCCATCAACCCTAATCTCCGAGCACATGGGAATAAATGAGTTGCAATAACTTCAGACAAGTGAACAACAAAGACAGTAGTCCCCAAGTCCTTCAGCTGCTGTAACCGACCCATCACAAAATCCTCACTAGAAGAGACAGTAAAACCAACCTTGGACTGTACACGAACACCGTTCTCATGAAAATGCTCCACCAAAAGTTGCATACTCTCTCTCCAGTCATCATGATCTTCATAAACAAGAGCAACACTGTTCCAATCAAACACATTAATAAAAGATGTAATCCCCTTTGCCTCAGAGGTAGAATCATGTGTGGCTTGGATCAAGTGAGTGTATTTGCTTAATGACAATGAAAACGGAGAGTCAAGTGAAATCATAGGAACCCTAGCTTTCTCTCCAAGTTCCCCTAAAAGCTTCGCTTCTAACAACGAGTTCCCGCCAATAATCGCTTCTACTCCTTCAGTTTTCAGAAGATCTACAGCTGTTTCATTCACAAGAGATAGAAAACCAAGATTGTGAGTGTGAATGGAGACAGAGAAGAAGAGAGTTTTTGTAGAGAAGAAGTGTTTTTACCAGAAGCAAGAGCAAGAAGAGGCTCTCCATGAGAGTTTCTGAGTGAAACAGAGACTCTTGTTTTGTAATCATTATGAATAGCGTAGAAATAGGAAAGAGCCATGGAAACAGAGTTTTTCACTATCTTCCCTTTCAAGGAACCCAAATCCAAAACCAACCCGACCCGGATCTGAACCCGTTTACCTCCATCAACGTCGTCGTTTTTAGTAGAAGCAAAAGACCTGGAGATGAAGAGAAGCAAAACAAGAAGAAACGATAGCAAAGTTTGGGTTTGAATACAAAATCTCTCCATTAAAAAAACTTTCCAACTAGAGAGAAAGGAGAAACCCCACGTTTGCTGCTTTTAGTCATTATTTTATTTTGTTGTTATATAAACCCATGCCGTGTTTTGTTTTTCATCTGTCTAATTATTCCAATTTTAAAAATTAACATACGTACTATATTTGAAGAAAAATTCAAAGTTTAAGATGATGACATCATGATTTTAAGAAAAATTACATTAGTCAACGTAAAATTCGGTATGGGCTATCGAGTTTGGCTACTCTTTTGTCTCTCAAATCATTTCATTATTTAAGAGAATCTGACTAAATCTATCAAAATGTTTGGTGAAGAAAGTAAAAAGGTAAAAATACGGAATAAATTCGAAAAGGATTCTATAGGATAAAATTTTGTCAACTAACCAATTTTAGCAAAAGAAAAAAATCATTTGTCTTAAAAAAAAAAAAACATTTGTCAACGGTCGTAGGAACAAATGTGTTTTAATCTGAAATTTTTACACGTAGAACTCCATATTTGTTTTTTTTTTGGTTAAAAACTCCATATTTGTTGGGGTTGTATTAACTTGTGTTGACAAGAACAAATCAACAAAAGTACTTAGTGTAAGGGATTTGACAATTTAGACAGTCAAAGATATAAATCTAGAAGCAGAGAAAAATGGTGAAAGTCGTCTCATCTCAAATAAATTGATGGAAGAAATTAAACACAAATACCAACAAACGAAATGCACGAGTCTTTTACATACTGATTAAAGTTTGGTACATTTTTTAAGGTTTATAAAATGAAGAATTAAAGTATTTTTTTCTTTGCAAAAGTATCATATTCTCCAAAAAATACTCAAACTAAATGTGTTAAATTTTAACTCAATATATTACCAATACCTTTTTGCTATTTACAAAAGTGGTTGCGAATATGATCACACTATAATTTACAAAATTGGTATAACAATCATTTATACTTTCAGACGTAAGCCGGCTTGGATCAGGAGCTAGTGGATCACTGGAGGATCTTCTTTGCTGCTCCAAGGTCAGAGTCAGAGACGTACCACATCACAACAATTGTTTTCTCTCTATGTTACTCATTTCCTATCGTCTGTTACGTTGAGCCATTTGAACCGCATTCTCGCCAATGGGGTTATCGAGGCCGAGGGGACTAGGATGGATAGTTCTTGTGAAGAGGATCCTGAAATGTCTAAGTCGTTGTGAGAAGTATATATTGACCGAATTCACAAGGATTTCCCATCTTTCTCGGAGCCAAAGAATGAGAAGTACTGCAAGAGCGAAAGCGAATGAAACTCCGGTGATCATAAACAAACCACGGAATCTATATAGGGTTATAGGATTTGATGTATCATCGGTTGTGTATGGAAGCTGTTTATCAAACCATCTTCTCTCCATCTCGTTTAGCCTCTCGCTTGTCCTCAGCTTCGCAATCTCCCGGGACACATTAGGCGCCAACTCGGACCCCTTCTGGAACATCTGGAACATAGTATAACAAACCAAACATTTCTTTTTCAACAAGTAAAATCAAGAGTAAAGCAACTGATGATGCAGAAGAAGGATACATACGAAGCCAAAACCATTGGTGGTAGATTGTGTCTTGACCATGAGAAAATGTCCAGGATTCTCGCCAAGGAGGATTTTCAGGTATGGCAACTCACTAACAATATATGAGACACTTTTATTCATCAAAGCTTGAGCATAATCTTCTGAAGTATTGAGACCCAATAATCTCATTGCTCTGAGGCTGGAATTGGTGAGGGCCGCATTTGCGATGAGGGATCCCGAGAGGTGACCCACATAATCTTCATTGGCGTTGAATCGTATTTGTTGCACCGTCATCATTGATGTCAATGTTGCAGTGTAACTTGTAACCAATATGAGCACCGCAAATACCCAAACTGTAACTACAAATCTTGATAAGTTGTGTTGTAGCTTCTCCCCTGTCACACAGAGTAAGCAACAAAAGGTAAGCATCACTACAATCTCTTCTCTTATGGCCAAATTGGTATATAAGAATGTGAAAAGGTACTTACGATGAGCATAAACAAGGGTAGAGAAGCCAAACCAAATCACAACTCCAATCTGTTGAGGCCAAGATCCTTGGAACTCTTTGTTCTCAGCTCTTTCTATCAACCAAACTATAATACCCGTCAAGACAAAGAAAGCTGCACTTGTTATCCAAAGGTTTGGTGTTAGAGGTTGGAAGAACACCCACATACTTCTCTCCTTTGCTGCTACAATTCCAAGACCCATTTCAGTGTATGGCAACGTAAAATCAACATACATCGATCTATCGGAAGTAATTGTAATATCTCCCACAGCAGCATCATATTTGTCTTTCTAAGGGATGCAACAAAAATTATCAATGGAATTAAGTCAGTTCCCACACACAGTCTACGCAAATTTTAAAAGTACTTGCAATTGTAAAATCGAGCCATGCTTAGTACCTGGCTATGAAGTGCATATGCAAGCTTGGTGTAGTTAGTTCCATTGAGCCAACGTATGTACTCCACTTCATAGTTGAAAGGTGCAATGGATGCCTGAAAGACTTCTATACAGAACCCTTCGACAATTGTTATCTCATGTGTTATTGGATCAGTCTCCACTTTCATCAGTCTTGGGAATCTATTGCTAGATGTAACAAGAACCCTAAGCTTTTTTCTACCGCTCTCTCTTAGACTTCTCCCTTTCGGACTTTGAGCAGACCCACCGGGCCAAATTATGGTCTCCAGATTGTCATGAGTAGAAGATAATTGTCTTCTATTGCTGAAACTACCATTAGAATTCCAGAATCCTACCCTTCTCTCACCTGATCCTATCATATTCACAATCTCAAACTTGTCTGATAACAACTTCATATCATCCAACTGAAAGTTACCACTCAGACCCTTAAACCTGCTTTCTTTTATGGCCTCAAGGAGAGTTGATGTCACAGTTGGCATCCTTGTCACTTCAGCTGCACTCGCCAGACTCCAAGCGACATCATGAGCCCATACGCCAGAGATACTCAACCGAGTAATCTCACTCCCAGTAACTTCTTCAACAGGGAGTGTTTTTCTCCATCTCAAAGTGAAGTTGTGAAGCTCTTTTGACATTGGTATATAAGACTTGAAACCAACCACACCTTCCATTGCCTCCTTTGTTAAATCGTCAATGAACTGATCATGAAAACTGCTCATGCTTCTGGAAGTAAGAATCCAAGCAAACCCTTCACCCATCATCCCTAATTTCTCAGCACATGGGAAGAGACGAGTTGCAATAACTTCAGACAAGTGAACAACAAAGACAGTTGTTCCCAAGTCCTTAAGCTCCCGTAATCGATCCATCAAAGAATCCTCACTCGAAGTGACACTAAAAGCAACCTTGGACTGTACATGAACGTTGTTCTCATGGAAATGGTCCACCATAAAATGCATACTCTCTCTCCAGTCATCGTGATCTTCTAAAACAAGAGCAACACTGTTCCAATCAAACCCATGGAGGAAAGCTGTAATTCCTTTAACCTCAGAGGCAGAGTTATGTGTGGCTTGGATCAAGTGAGTGTATTTGCTCAATGACAATGACATGGGAGAGTTAAGTGAAATCACAGGAACCCTAGCTTTCTCTCCAAGTTCCGCCAAAAGCTTCGCTTCTAGCAACGAGTTCCCGCCAATTATTGCTTGCACTCCTTCTGTTTGCAGCAAATCTACAACTGTTTCATTCACAAAGATTGTGAGTGTATGAATAATCACAAAACAAAAATGGATAAAGAGAAAAAGGTGATTTATATAGAGAGGTGCAAGAGTAATGGAGTATGTTACCTGAATCAAGAGCAAGAAGAGGCTCTCCATGAGAATCTCTGACTAAAAGAGAGAGTCTTGTTTTGTAGTCATTGTGATTGTCGTAGAAATCAGAAAGAGCCATGGAAACAGAACTCCGCACTATCTTCCCTTCCACGGAACCCAAATCCAAAACCAACCCGACCCGGACCCGAATCCGTTTATCATCATCGTTGTTTTGACTCGAAGCAAAACAGTTGGAGATGAAGAAAAGCAGAACAAGAAGAAACGATAGCAAAATTGGGGTTTGAATACAAATTCTCACCATTAAAATTCTTTCCAACTAAAGAGGAAGGAGAGACCTCACGTTTGTTGCTTTACACATCATTATTATTATTTTATATAAACAGTTATAGCCTACACATGCCGTGTTTTACATTTTCTCTATTCTATTCACATATATTTAAGAAAATCGTAAGAAGAAAAAGAGAAATTCAAAGTTAACGAAATTTTTAGGAGGATGACATTAGTCAACCGATTACAATTTAAGAGAAATTTCGTTGTGGAGTACTAAAGGTTGGCTACTTATCTTTCTCTCAAAGTTATTATTTTAGTTACGAAAGTAAGAAGAACAATATGAAAAATGAAGATTCTATTGGACAGAATTTGTCAAAGGTCAATTTTAAGCAAAAGAAAACAAACACCTTTCAATCCCATAGCTTTTGGAGAGTATTATCCTTTGCCGACAAGAACTAATCAACAAGTACCAAGGATTATATAATCAGACGGTCACAGATATAAATCTAGAAGCAGAGGAAAATTGTGAAAGTCGTTTCATCTCAAAAGTAAACGATCTCATATGATCAAACTTAGTCAGTATCTTATGTCCTTTCTTAAGTTTAGGCCTCCACCTAAAACTAAGTGAATTCTTAATAACTCTACACGACCACAAACTCTTTCCATCATAAAAATCTACGGTCAAATGAATTTTGATCTTAGTAAGATTTGCATAATTCCCATGAGAGATGAATATGTCTTAGAGCAGATTCTGTTTGCAAGAAGCGATTAGAAATATAGTTTTACATGTTTTAATTAGTTTTTCTAGGGGATTTAGTGTGTACTATATGAACTAAACATCTTCAACAATTCTATATCTCAGATTTATTTCATGGACATTTAAACTAATGAGACAGTTAATATGAATGAAACTAAGCAGAAGAAACTTTGGTCTGAAAACCAGCCAAGTAATCCTGCATACAAGCTTTATAAGTATCCATACCTGTAACCTTATCAGCGATTTCCAACCCGATGCTCAGCCATTTTTTAGCGGTCTCAAACTGTCCTAGCCTCACGGGCAACGCTGCTCGGTTCCAAGCTGTCATTGCGAGCCATTTCCCTTCTTCAGTCGGGTATTCCCCTTCCTTCAACCCAACCATGATTCTGTATGCTTGTTTGTACATCTTTAAGATTGCTTCTTCATCGTCTGTATCGCCTTTGTGGACGCTGGCTATGGAGATCAGCTTCCTGATTATAAGAGCTATGGTTGGGTACTCTGGTGAAGCAGATGCGATCAGAGCGGATAGGCATTCGTTAAGAGCAAATGTTGACACGTCCGGGTTGGACTGAGGGCTTTGAGAGGCGAAAATTCCAAGTTGGAGAAGATAGTTGTAATGACAAGACTTGGAACCAGCAAACGTCTTTACCACAAGTAACTGGAATGCCGAATTGTTGAGCCTTCCGTGTATGTCATACGCAAGTAAAGTGTACATAAAGATGAGTTCTGGCTCCATGATACAATCTTTACCATCTGAGAGCGAAGAAGACATAATCTGCAAATATATAACCAAACATCAGTGAAACTGAAAGGTAAAACTCTGCAGGTAATATTAATAAAGAGGAGGATAAGACCTTTCCTGCTCTCACGAGCAATTCTGCAGCAAGTTTCACTTGGGTTTCAGTCAGTGCGCTCTTGGTTTGCTTCTCCAAAGCAATCATAGCGGTGACACTTAGTATTATGGACCTGCAAATCATCAGTTTGTCTTCTCCAGACTCATCAGTATCTATATAGCCATAAAATTCAGATGCCAGCCTCAAGAATTCACCACAGAGCTCATACTTCTTTTCCTTCCCACACCTTGACCCAAGATTCCAGCAAGTCGCAGCAAACCAATTCTGTTCTCGCTTTCCAGTCTCTCCTAATCCAAAGAAACACTCTGTCCCAAGCTTAGAAGCCCTGCTCTGAGCTTGCAACATAAAGTTAAGAGCTTCGGTTTCGCTGCCAATGTCTTGAGTCAATATAGTGACTAAGGTACGGAAGACCACAACCTCTGTGGTTGGCATTTTTTTTCCTGAGATATAGAAACTGAGAAACTTGGAAAGAGAAGCAACAGCAACTGGAAGCGCTTGGCAAGAAATAGCTTCATGCGCTGAAAGGGAAAGATAATCTGGAGAAAAATCAAGGCAGGACGTCATTGCATCGATCTGACCAATGGCACAACTGTGTTCCTTCTTTTGCAGGTAGATCTTGAACTGCAAGAATCAGAAGCAAAGAGAAGTTGCTGAAACAATTTTTCTCAAACAATCTCCAGATACATATATATGGCGAGGTAGCCGAAGGCCATATGTTGAATAAGCATGTACTGTGGGGGAAAAGACAGTCTACCTTAAGAAAGGAGCAAGCAATATTGGGCTCAAGCTGCAGAGACAGAAAACTAGTTAGCAATTCTGAGTTGAAAGATCCAACTAGGACCGTTGAAAATAGAAGTTCCATGGATAAATGTATACCTTTTCAGCTTCTTCTATGTATTCAAGAGCTCGATCCAGCTGAGAGAGCCCAAGGTAGCAAAGACACAAAACCCTGAAGCCTTTGGCCCTGAAAACTCTATTTTCTATATCATGTGGAATATAGAGCATTGATTTCTCAAACATCTCTGCACTTGTCTCATAATCTTTAGCACGGAAATGATCTGAAGCACTGTAAACAGCAGAAAATACCCAGATTAGATCCCCAAGACATACACTCAAGAAAACAACAACAAAACCTATCAATCACTGTAACCAAGCTGAATCACTCAGTTAACTAAGATGCAATAAATATGACACACCAATGTTAACCAAGGGAGATGAAAGTTCAATGGCAAAAACATACCTGTTCCAGAGAACAGAATGTATTGCCTTCCTCTCCTTAGTCACAGCTTCACTAGCAAAGAGAGCAACAACTCTCTCATCTGACACGAGCTGAGCCACAACGTTCGCCCTAATTCTCGAACCATTATCACCTCCCCTACTCTCACCAAGCACCCGATGAGCCACTCTAAGTGCCGCCTTTGCACTGACATGACACCTTCCCAGCAGACCTAAGAACACACCCTTTGCAGTTTCTGCTCCAGCAGTCCCAACCACCTCAAAATATGCTTCCACAGCAGATACCCACACTGCCTCTGGAATATCATTGTTTCCCACCATACCTCTCAGCTCCTTCTCTGCCTCACTATGCCTCCCAAGTCCTAACCAAGCCTTCATCGCCAACACAGGTAATGAAGCATGTTGATCAGCTCCATCACTACCATTTCCTCCATTCCTTAGAACTTTCACACATTTTATCACATTCTCGAACTCTCCCTTCTGCAAATGCACTGCTGATATGAAACGCAGAGTTTTGATTCTCATGGCCGTGAACTCCGTAGTATCTTCCCGAGTTTTTGCTGTACCTAATCCCTTCTCACAAAGATCCAACGCTTCATTCATTAACCTAAGAGCGTCGTTTAGACTGCAATCGTCGTCACCTCTAGACAAAGAGCTTTTACCAAACGCAAGGAATTGATTTGAGAGCGATTTGTAGTGATCCGGTGAACCAAACAACAAATTCTTCGCCCGATTAAGCAACGTTACAGCTAAATTCCTATCAGAAATTTCCCAGGCAGTTCGAGATCTAGCTAGGTTTAGATCCAGAAACAATTTCTTTTCTCCGGCATCGGAAATTTTCGCGATATCAATTTTCGAGACGATTTCGGTGGCTCTCTCGAAGCAATCGGAGGCGAGATCGAATTTCTTGAGACTGTGATAAACAAGACCGGTCTTATAGTAGAATAGAGAGGACTTAATCGTCGGAGATGGAACACCGGTAACGTCCTTAGCGAGAAAAAGCATATCGGCGGCAACATGTCTGAGATTCGCAATGTTCTCGGCGGAGGTTAAAGAGGATTGGAGAGAGGCGGCGTTAGCGAGATCAACACAAGCATTCCAGAGGCGAAAGCTGAGTTTCCATATGGTAAGCTTGAAGGAGTTATCGGGAAAAGGAGCAAGTTGACTCAGCCGAGTTAGGAATTGTCTAAGAGAAATAGGGAGAGATTGAGGTAGCGGCTGATCTTTGGAAATGGCTTCAGATTGTTGGATTAAGAGCTCGATCTCGGAGAGAAGAGGATGGTGAGTGTGTGAATCGGTTTCCCGGTGATGTAACCGGAGGTCCGGCGTGGTGATCTCGGCGATTCTCATTTCGATTGTTGGCGGGAGATTTCAGAGAGAGAATTGGGAATTTCGAAGGACCGAGTCTGAGAGAATAAGATATTTTCGAAATTCAAATTAGGGTTAGTATTGTAATTTACACCTCCTGTGTAGGTTAAGGAAAAATAATAAAATACAACATTAAAGATATAATAATTAATAAGAAAATCTGAGTATTTTTTTGTTTTTTGTTTTGAGTAGGGTTGATCCTTAAAAATACTAAAACCATCCGTACACAACAACAACATCAAAGGGAAAGAGAACTAAGGAGAGGAGTTAAAAAAGAGCTGCCACAAGTTAACACCAAAGGGGAGTCACAGTCACAGTCACATTTTACCATTCACCTTTTTTTATCACTAGTGAAAGTAAGGAGGAGGAGGAGGAGCCTGGTACTGATAGCAGTTCGCGTAGAAGTTCCCATGTGCAGGAGCAGGATTGAACGTGTAAGTCTGAGGAGGAGGAGGTGGTGGAGGTTGTGCTGCCATGATTGGACCGCTAAGGAACGGTCTGTTGTCATAGACATACTGCGGATACCTTTCAGGGATGACTCTACCGTATCCTGTCTTGTTGTTGTTGATGTTGTTGTTGTTGTCAGTGACTCGGGGTTGAGCACCACGTGGTCGTTTTGGCTGAGGTTTCATGGGTTCTGTTGCTCTCTTTTTGTCCGCTTTGGCTTTCTCGAGCTGGAGAATCCGTTTGTGAAGTGGCTCAACTGGGTACTGCTCTTCCAGGCTATGCTCTTCGATACACTTTATAACGGTTTTGAGGCCTATAAGCTCCCGCTCATTGAACTCATCCTGCATTGGTACACACATAATAATGTACAACAATATGAGACTGATCCTGCATCAGCAAGTACTATGATATACGCCTAAAGTAATTGATAATGAAAGCATCGGTTTTCAGTTTCAAATGGTGTTAGAAGTCTGGAGTAAAATATGACAGCTAACTGAACAGAGCTCAGGAATGTTCCAGCGAGGTAAGATTTACTTTTTCAAATAGCCAGATGCTCGAGAAAAGGTAACGAGTTCAATAAAAGATAAGATCACTCGTTCTAGGCAAAATGCATTAATATAGCCCTTCATTTTCACCAACAAGGTAATCTATAACTGCAAGTTATCAAGTCAGGGAACACTTGCCTGAACAGCAGGAGATGCATTGCCAGGTCTGCCTTGGGGGGAAGATCGCCTTGCCTCTATCAAGTAAGATTTCAGTAATGAGACAGGTGAGAACTGTTCTGTGAGTTCAAACGCAAATGCCAAGTTAACCGCATCAATCTGTTTTCCACTGTTCACGAGAACTTCAATCACACCTGGAATAAAAGGAGCAGTGCACATTAAAGATAAGATCAAGGGATAAGGTAGAGAATCTGGGTGTAAACTAAACAAGGAAAAACACAGATATCCACCATGTTTAGGCCCTTGACCAGAGACCCTATCACTCACTAAATAGTTACTATCAAACATCAACTTTCCTATCGAAATGTCATAACCTGTAAGATAATCAGCCATATACTAAAAGTTAAGAGAACAAACCAGGCATTTTTTCAGCTAATCCAAGTGAACGGCAGAGCTCAGCTGCCTGACGGCGACGTGAAACCATGGGGATCAGCTTTAAGAGTTCATCTTCTTTAAAATCAGCAACAATAGCAAAAGTGGCCAGCAGTTGCAGGAATGCATGAGCCTCCAAAGAATTACCATTGCAAGCATCCATGTCAAGAGATTCCAGCAGTGGATTCCATCCTTCTGCAATAGTTTTGGCTCTATGCTTAACATTTTGTGAGAGAACAACAGCAAGGCAGTTGCGGTCCAGACCAGATAACAGTATGCTAAGGCACTCCATCAACATGATACAGGTTCTGCGCATGCCCAAGAGGTTAGCGTCTTTTTTTCCATCAGCAGTTGGTGCCTCCATAGGGTAAAACCCTTCCAAAGAGTCCAACACTAAGCTGGCTGGGTTTGCTGCAGCCCTGAACGCCATAGGAATCTCCTCCTTTAGTGATGCAAGGTTCTTGCGGTTATCTGATACAAACTTATGGAGACCCGTTGAGTCCATATCCCCGCACAGTTTCAGTAACTGTGGATAAGCCTTCACCTCATAATTTCCCATCACAGGTGAGATCTGAACATCTTGCACAATACCATCCGGATTATCATCGGTAATACTATCAGCAGCAAAGACATTGGATGAATCCTCTACAGCATTTTGTGGCCAACGTTCACCAACAGAAGGTTTACTGACAGGAGCGTTGTTATACTTATCCAAAGCACTGTTTATAGTAAACATAGCTGCGTCTCTCTTCTTCTGAAGCCTTTCAAGCGCCGCCTTCTCCTTAGCCTCAACAGCTGCCTTCTTTTTCTCCAACAGTTCTTGAGCTTTCCTTGTTTTGGTTTCATACTCTTTTTCTTGATCTTCAAGCTCATGAAACCTTCTCTTCAAAGACCTCTCAAGCCCATGAAAATGCTCCTCAAGTTCCTTCCACTTCAGATTAAGTGTTACAGCACGCTGACTTTCAAGTTCAGCAAACGCCTTCTGAAGCTGCTGAATCTTGGATGATGTAGAGTCCATGAGTGAAGCAACTGACCGAGTATCCTCCATCACAAAAGAGCCTAAATAAAACGGAAATTTAAGTAATGATTAAAAAGTCCCGAACAAATAAAAACAAACATGAGTACAACGACATTAGAGGCCAGACACAATATTGTTACCAATTCAAACAAGTCCAATCTCCAAGCTGCGAATAGAGAGCTCCACGAAATCTCGATCCTTGAACAACAAACAACTACAAAAAAAAAAATCATCAAGAACAGATAAACAAAGATCAGTCAAAACTATCCAATGACAATATCACTCGTTAAAGATAAAAACAAATTAGCTCTGTAACAAGACCGTACAAGTCATAGTGGACAACTATGTAAGAAAATGGCCTACAAGGCAAGTAAAGACAAATGAACAAGAAACCCCCAAAAAAATGAATCCATTCAAGAAAAATTCACACTATTTTTTAGTCACAAAGATAATTCAACCTCAAGAACTAATCAGACGTACTTATAAAAAAATTAGCTGAAATAATACAAATACAGATTAAGAGAAGAGTAGATGACGAAATGAGAGTAGAAACAAGCAAGCTGATTCAGTGATTCTATGAAATCCCAGCTTAATCCATCACATAAACAAACTTCACGACCAAAATTCAAGGTCATAGCAGAAATTTTGAGCTATATTGTGGAGAAATCAACAAACCCTAGCTACAGTGAAGAGAACACGAACATGAACTCAAAACAAAAAAAAAGTATATACCTCAAGAGAAGATAAAAAAAAAGCAACTTTACCAGGAAAATCAAACGAAGTAAAAACCCGTAAGAAGAAGAGATCAAAAAACTTCAAGAAGGACCACATGATCGTAGATCCATGGTGAAGAGCGATCGAGAGAAATCGAGGTTAGGCAGAGAGAGAGAGAGAGAGAAGAGGAAAGTGAAATCCCTAAAAAGGAAAGAGGAAAGTAGAAGAGAGGCAAAATAAAAGGAAGCAAAGCGATTTATAACAGACACTTTATTAAGCACACCCAATTTTACTTAGTTGGCACGTGAGAGAGACTGGTGTGGTTTAATGGCTCGTTCTTCACTATCATATCTGGTTCGGACCAGACAGCTTATGTGGCTCTAGTCAAACCCTTTAAAGTTTGCGTCACGTGAGTTTGTCTGAAACTGCCGGGAACTTGTAATTTACTCTTTCCTCCTTTTTTTCTATTAATTGGTATATTCACCATCTATGTGTATCAATCACTCTTTAAATTCCTTAACTTTTTTTACCAAACACCCAATCTTTTTAACCTGTTGACGAAGCTTTGGCTTCATGCTTAAGGCTATGTTATAATGGGGAAAAAACTAGATTGCACAATCTTTCATAGACTGATATTCTTCATCGGATGTTTCGATCATATAAATTGTCTCCAAGGATGAAACTATGTGTCTAATTTTTTTGAATGCAAAATTTATATATGATTGTTTTCTTAATAAGAGCAACAATGAAAATATAGTTTGGTTATACATTGGTATTTGTCAAAGAGGAAAGACTAAACCAAGAGTAAATAAATCTTACAACTTCCCAAATTGTTGGAATTCTACAATTGTATTATATATGGTGAATGATTTGGTACAAAACATTACAAATATCAAATGAATTTCGAAGTTGGTTCAGGTCACGAATGGCGGATTTGGCTTGGGAGAGACTAGAGGTTGTGATTCGTGGTTTATCTCCTCTCTAAAATCGTTATGTTACAAACTGACTATCAAGGATAATCATATCAATCAAGATAATGAAGAGAATCAATATCGTCAATCACGTTAATTGCTCATAATCATTGTATACAATATTAAGTTTCCTTCAGTAGCTTTCTAGTCTTTGTATATAAACACTCTGTAATCATCTTGTTTCATATATTCGATATACTCTTAGTCTACATGGTATTAGAGTCTCTGTATATAAACACTCTGTAAAATTTCTAAAATCGTTATGTTACAAACTGACAATACATAAACAACACGAATTAACATTTTGGGGTGTTTGCTGAACCGTGGTTGGCGGGTACATCTGCTAAATGAACAAGCTTTTTATATATATATATATATATATAACTGTCAACCCATAATTTAAAGATTCCAACAACAACAAAATAAGTACTACTCCTAATAAGTATTTAAATATGTGACATGATATTCAATTTTTGTGATACAAATTATTATGCATTGGTATTTGTCAAAAACTAATACCAAGAAAACATTTCTTGTAAATGTCATATTCCATTCTTTGATTTGGTCAAAACACCAAAACCATTTACAAAATATCCAGAATTATCTAAAAACGAATGAAAAGCGAAAAATACCAAATGGAAGAAAAATTTGTCCATCTCCTAACAAACAAGATAATATATATGATGATGTTGAAAAGTCAAAAAGAGAAGAAAGAAAAAAAAAACATTTAACGCGCAAAGACCGATTTGGTTTTTGTTGGGAGTCATTGCGTTCTCATCATCAGTGTCTCTCTTTTCTTTGCCCCATTCTTCACGAACTTTCACTAGACGACGACGACGATCCAAAGTCCCAGTCAACTCACTCACAAAGACGACTCCTTTATTAAATTATTCCCAACTCCTTTCTTCATCATCATCATCATCATCATTCATAACCACTTAGCCACAGATGCGATTTTCTTCTCCTTCTTCATTGTGCTCTTCAACACTTATGAACAAGAGCACCACCACCACGACAACGACGACTACAAAGACCAAAGCTTTCGTTTTGTGTTTCTGATTTTGATTCGTAAGTTGTTGTAAATTTTTCTAAGTCAACTTCAATTTTAAAGATCGCTTTAGTCTTTTTGATTCGCTGGCGATAATCCAATTTTCGTTGTTGCTAATAAAGTTTTGATTTTTTTTTATTTGCTTACAGGATTTTGATGCTCATCGAAGAGAACCCTTGATTTTGTTGCTGTAGTTCATAGAGATTTTACACATTTTGTGGAATTTAGTGGATTTATGATGATGGGTAGGTTAGTTTTTGTAATCTGGCTCTATAATTGTCTCTGTTTGCTGCTACTCTCGAGCTTGGTTGACGCGGATCAGGCCAACATAGATTGCTTAAGGACCTTTAAATCTCAAGTAGAGGATCCAAATAGATATTTATCGACTTGGGTTTTTGGCAACGAGACTGCTGGTTATATCTGCAAGTTCAGTGGTGTGACTTGTTGGCATGATGATGAGAATAGGGTTTTGAGTATTAAGCTATCTGGTTATGGTCTTAGAGGAGTGTTTCCTCCTGCGGTTAAGCTATGTGCTGATCTCACTGGTTTAGATCTTTCTAGAAACAACTTCTCTGGACCTTTACCAGCCAACATTAGCACCTTGATTCCACTTGTTACGATTCTAGACCTCTCCTACAATAGCTTCTCTGGTGAAATCCCTATGTTGATCTCCAACATTACCTTTTTGAACACTCTTATGCTTCAGCATAACCAGTTCACGGGTACTCTTCCTCCCCAGCTAGCGCAACTTGGACGGCTCAAAACATTCTCTGTGTCTGACAATCGTCTCGTTGGTCCTATCCCAAATTTCAACCAAACCTTGCAGTTTAAGCAGGAATTGTTTGCTAATAACCTGGATCTGTGTGGTAAGCCTCTAGATGACTGTAAGAGTGCTTCTAGCTCTCGTGGTAAAGTTGTTATTATAGCGGCAGTTGGTGGACTGACTGCAGCAGCATTAGTCGTTGGGGTTGTTTTGTTCTTCTATTTCCGTAAATTGGGTGCTGTTCGGAAGAAGCAGGATGATCCTGAAGGAAACAGATGGGCAAAGAGCTTGAAAGGACAGAAAGGTGTTAAGGTAAAAACATCATTGATTTGAATTTTGCTGTATGTGGTTATGTTCTAAATTTATGATATATGTTTGGTGCTTTTGTGAATGTTCAGGTTTTCATGTTTAAGAAATCGGTTTCAAAGATGAAATTAAGCGATCTTATGAAGGCAACAGAGGAATTCAAGAAAGATAATATCATTGCAACAGGAAGAACAGGAACTATGTACAAAGGTAGGCTTGAAGACGGGTCTCTACTTATGATAAAGAGGTTGCAGGATTCTCAACGCTCTGAGAAAGAGTTTGATGCAGAGATGAAGACTTTGGGCTCTGTTAAAAACAGAAACTTAGTCCCTCTCTTGGGCTATTGTGTTGCCAATAAGGAGAGGCTTCTAATGTATGAGTACATGGCAAACGGTTACCTTTATGATCAGTTACATCCTGCAGATGAAGAATCCTTCAAGCCCTTGGATTGGCCTTCAAGGCTGAAAATCGCGATTGGGACGGCAAAAGGATTGGCATGGCTTCATCATAGCTGCAACCCGAGAATCATCCATCGCAACATAAGCTCGAAATGCATATTGTTGACTGCAGAGTTTGAGCCAAAGATCTCGGATTTCGGTCTAGCTAGGCTGATGAACCCAATTGATACCCATTTAAGCACATTCGTCAATGGAGAATTTGGGGATTTCGGTTATGTTGCTCCCGAGTATTCAAGAACCATGGTTGCAACTCCAAAAGGAGATGTCTACAGCTTCGGTGTTGTGCTTCTAGAGCTAGTAACGGGCCAAAAAGCAACGAGTGTAACAAAAGTATCTGAAGAAAAAGCTGAGGAAGAAAACTTCAAGGGTAACCTCGTGGAATGGATTACAAAGCTATCAAGTGAATCAAAACTGCAGGAAGCAATCGACAGGTCCTTACTTGGGAACGGTGTGGATGATGAAATCTTCAAAGTACTCAAAGTAGCATGCAACTGCGTTCTACCGGAAATAGCAAAGCAGAGGCCAACCATGTTTGAAGTTTATCAGCTTCTAAGAGCCATTGGAGAGAGCTACAACTTCACCGCCGATGATGATATCTTAATCCCATCTGAATCAGGTGAAGGCGATTTCATTGAAGAGCTCATAGTTGCTCGTTGATCAAGAGGAAGGGTAAGAATTGTGAAACAAACATCTCTAGTCGTAGCAGTCCAAAGATATATATAATGTATAAGTATTGTTTTTATTTTATTTTTGGGTTCTCGTCGTCGATGGTGTGTTGTAATATGATATATTGTTAGATGCACTCTCTTATTACTATGTACTAAGCTTTGGGTGTGTGGTACAGTCACTGTTTTGGTTTTGCCACTACGTCTTTGCTGCCTTATATTTTGCAGCACTAATTTGGTTGAGGAGAATACAGTCATCACGTGGGATATCTTTGAAGACTAACTATGTGCTCGATTTGGACCCACTGACTATGGAGATTTCAACGAAACTCTGTCCGAAATTGGACAAACCACAAATATATTGCAATGACGAATGATTGGGTCAAGAATACCAAATTCAAAATAACTAGACTTAGTCAATTCTTGGTTTTCTTTTTTTTTTGCTTAATTCTCGTCGACAATAATAGAAGAATTAACAAGTGTTCTTACATCACCTTTTCACTTCCAATTTTATAGGAATCCATGATTCCATTTCGTTAGCTCCTTGATGTAAAATTTCTATTTAAGGACACCAAAACAAATATACAAAGCAAAGATTAAATTTTCTACAAAAACTTCTTCTTTTAAAGTTTAATTGAGACCGCATTAGGTTTCCATGCAGCTGAATGAAAACATACATGTACCGATTAACCATGAAGTTTCGTGCACTCGGCTTAGTTCTTCTATTAGCAGTGGAGACTTGCAAAGCTGAAGAGATTACGTGCGAAGAGACCAAGCCATTCACATGTAACCAAACTGATCGTTTCAACAGAAAACATTTCGATGATGACTTCATCTTCGGTGTTGCATCTTCTGCTTACCAGGCATGCAACAGATCACATATTCTCCCAATTTTGACGTAAAAAACAATTCACTAACACTAAATTCCAACGTTGCATGGTTGTTTTGTTTCACTTCAGATAGAAGGTGGAAAAGGCCGTGGCCTTAACGTTTGGGATGGCTTCACTCACCGATATCCAGGTTTGTCGTTTGCATGGTTGATATATAAAGGCTTACATATTTATACGAGAGAAGTGTCGGTACGTTATCTCTCTATACATTCATAGTAATGTCTTTGTACGCTACCAGAGAAAGGAGGACCCGATTTAGGGAATGGAGACAGCACTTGTGGATCATATGAGCACTGGCAGGTTAATACGTGTGGAATTACTGAATTTAGTCACTGAATTTTTATCAACTACGTGTGGAATTTACATGTGATTATTTGTATTACTACAGAAAGATATAGACGTAATGACCGAACTCGGGGTTGACGGCTATAGATTCTCGCTTGCTTGGTCAAGAATCGCTCCAAGTATGTACACATTAATCCATGCATGTATATATGAATATATATTGTTTGTCGTAAAAATAAATCTACGATCTATATGAGCAGGAGGAAAGGTGAAGAGGGGAATCAAACCAAGCAGGTGTTAAGTACTATAACGATCTCATAGATGGCCTCCTAGCAAAGAATATAACTCCTTTTGTTACCCTCTTCCATTGGGACCTTCCTCAAGTTCTGCAAGATGAATATGAAGGTTTCTTGAACCATGAGATCATGTATGTTATCGATGCCATGCTACTTCTTAATAAATATGACAACATATAAAAGATTTGATCTCGCATTAACGAAATGATTCTATAATATGAGCAGAGACGATTTCAAAGATTACGCGAATCTATGTTTCAAGATATTCGGTGATAGGGTTAAGAAGTGGATCACGATCAACCAACTCTATACCGTTCCTACTAGAGGTTATGCAATGGGAACAGATGCACCGGGTCGATGTTCTTATTGGCTTAATAAAGATTGTTACGCCGGAGATTCTGGAAGAACCTTATATCGTTGCACATAACCAGCTTCTTGCTCATGCCAAAGTCGTCCATCTTTACCGGAAAAAATATAAGGTGAGTTCTCTGGTTGAAAAAGATATAATCTGACATCTGATTCTAGATAATTTTATATATATATATGCAATGCTTCCTCACAACAGCCAAAACAAAGAGGACAGATTGGAGTTGTGATGATTACTAGATGGTTTGTTCCATATGATAGCACTCAAGCCAACATAGATGCGACTGAGAGGAACAAAGAATTCTTCTTGGGATGGTATATCTCTCAATATATCCAAAAATAAATAATAGATGTACATTTATAGAAACTTATTAAGGCATGTGTATAAAATAGGTTCATGGAGCCACTAACAAAAGGTAAATACCCTGATATCATGAGAAAACTTGTGGGTCGACGCCTTCCAAAGTTCAATAAGAAAGAAGCCAAACTTGTAAAGGGTTCATATGATTTTCTTGGTATCAACTACTACCAAACTCAGTATGTCTATGCCATTCCCGCAAATCCTCCGAATAGACTCACCGTCCTGAATGACTCGCTCTCAGCATTCTCATGTACATCTATATCTATATTGCTATTTAGTTACAACTTTTCTTTACAAATACTATCTTCTTAATTTGTTTACAATATTTTGTGACCATCCCATTACTTTATCTTTGTGTTTACAGATGAAAATAAAGATGGTCCCATAGGTCCATGGGTATGCATGCATGATCCATCCCTATATTTCATTATTTTTAAGAAAAAGATAACATACATAAATATACTTGGGATTTATCTATGTTTCCCTTTCTCAGTTCAATGCAGATAGTTATTACCATCCAAGAGGAATTTTAAACGTGTTGGAGCACTTCAAAACTAAATACGGAAACCCATTAGTCTATATCACTGAGAACGGTGAGTTACTTATCCTTGTAATTATATTTTTTTTCTCTTTATGCATGTTTAGTTAATTTATTTCTAAATCGGTCCAAGAAATCGACTCATTTGTGTAACTGGTAACGATGGTCTAACTAGGATATAGTAGCCCCGGTGGTGACACACCCGCCCTTGATGTTATAGCTGATTCCAACAGGACTGATTATATATGCAGTCATCTCTGTTTTCTCCGTTAGGCCATCAAGTGAGTGGATTCTACTCGTCTTCCTATCTTCTTCTACTTAATTTTTATATATATGTATATGGATGTATGATCAACAAGAAAATTGTCTCTAATGATTGTTCCTGTTTTTAGGGAGTCTGGTTGCAATGTGAAAGGATACTTTGCTTGGTGTCTTGGGGATAATTATGAATTATGGCCATCAAGATCATTTCATGTCTCCCCTTTCTACTTGCTCCATAGAAAGGACAAAGGAGCGTTCCCTTCATTCGAAGCATAATTCATCTAGTGACTGACGATTTGAGTTATATATTCATCCTTATTGTTCGTTTGGACCTCTTTGTTGATGTTTAACGAGTTATGATATAAGAAAAGGGAGGAAATTATTGCCATGCTTAAGGCCTAGAGCACTGAATCTCGACACTTTTTAATTTATGTTTTAAGTTTTAACCATTCTGTTGTAGACTTTGTTGCGACATAGCCGTCTCCAATAAATTAGTTTGGAGACTCACATTCAGATTCAAACAACCGATGTCTAAACGTTCTGATGAATCCCTATGATCTTAGGCATCATATCTTGATTATCCAATGTCGTAGCTTAGGGCATCCAAGAATGTTGGTCGACCAACACCAATGAATTATGAACCATCGTATCTCCATGTTCTTTACAGTCTCTTTCCCTAAGATTGAATATCTTCTTGTGCTAGGTAAGGCTCCAATACCATTTGTAAGTGTAGAAGAAACACACAATAACATAATTTTAACAAGCTTAATCAACATGCATACGTTCTCAAATTTTATTGAAATTGTTGATTGTAAAATTAGAAAAAAAGACAAAGAAAATAAAGAATGTTTGATGAGAATCAGACAGAGTGCTCTTTAAGCTAACCTTGTAAAAAAAAAAACACTAAAGCAAATGTCAAAAAAAGAAACAATCTAAAAAAACTCCAAAGTCAAAGGAACTAAAAATCAAACAATGTCCTTCCTTTGAATGATTCACCATCTTCTCTTTCACCTTCCCCCATTTTCAAAAACCCAGAAACAAAGCTTCTCACTTTCTTCACCCAACCATGAATTCCCCAAGACCCATCTCCGTCGTCTCCACCTTCGCTTCACCATCCTCCACCTCTGACCCAACCCGAAAACCCTTAAGCTTATGGCCAGGTATGTACCATTCACCTGTCACCACCGCTCTTTGGGAAGCCAGATCCAAAATCTTCGAATCTCTTCTCGATCCTCCTAAAGACGCTCCACCACAGAGCCAGCTTCTCACCAGAACTCCTTCTCATAGCCGTACCACCATTTTCTACCCTTTCTCCACTGATTTCATTCTCAGAGAGCAATACAGAGATCCTTGGAACGAGGTCCGTATCGGGATCTTGCTCGAAGATCTCGATGCTTTAGCCGGCACTATCTCCGTCAAGGTATCTTCATTTGCCAAATTGAGTGATAAAGTTTGATCCTTTTTTAGGATACTGTGAATCTCTGTCCTCTGACTATGGTTGTATTATAGGTTTTAGTGATCTTATTGTGTATTTGATTTTCTGACTATGTTTCTAGTATAGGTTTTAGTGATCTTATTGTGTATTTGAATGTGTCTGTACATTGTGATACAGCATTGTTCTGATGATGATAGTACAACGAGGCCACTCTTGCTTGTTACAGCTTCTGTTCATAAGATTGTCTTAAAGAAGCCGATTTGTGTCGACATTGATCTCAAGATTGTTGCTTCTGTCATTTGGGTTGGTCGTTCATCTATCGAGATTCAACTCGAAGTTATGCAATCCGAATTGAGTATGTGTATAGTCGTCTACTAATTCAACTTACAAGCATGTATCTTGAAACTAGAAATTAAAAGACTTCTGTTTTGTTGTTGTTGTTGTTTTCAGAAGATGTCAAGGCTTCTTCAGATTCTGTTGCTTTAACTGCAAATTTCATTTTTGTGGCGCGTGATTCTAAGACTGGTAAAGCTGCTCCTATCAACCGTCTTTCTCCTGAAACCGAGGTTGAGAAACTTCTCTTTGAGGAAGCTGAAGCTAGGAATAACTTAAGGAAGAAGAAGAGAGGAGGTGACAGAAGGGAATTTGATCACGGGGAGTGTAAGAAGCTTGAGGCTTGGTTGGCTGAAGGAAGGATTTTCTCTGACATGCCAGCTCTTGCTGACAGAAACAGCATTCTTCTTAAAGACACTCGTCTTGAGAATTCGCTGATATGCCAACCGCAGCAGAGGAACATCCATGGTAGGATCTTTGGAGGGTTTTTAATGCATAGAGCATTTGAGTTGGCTTTCTCTACTGCTTATACGTTTGCGGGTCTAGTGCCTTACTTCTTAGAAGTTGATCACGTCGATTTCCTAAGACCGGTTTGTAACCAAATCACTTCTTACCATTATCTTCTTGTTCACGTTCGTCTTCTGTGTAAACTTACGCTTAATGGACTTAAATGACAGGTGGACGTCGGGGATTTCTTACGTTTCAAATCCTGTGTTCTTTACACTCAACTGGATAAACAGGATTGTCCGCTCATCAATATCGAAGTTGTTGCTCATGTTACAAGTCCAGAGATTCGCTCCAGTGAGGTAAAATTCTAACTTGATGATGGAGCTTTCTTAAACGGTTGTTAAAATTGAACTTGCTCACTGATTCTATCTTCATGCCAAAATTTCTTGAACCTTATCAGATTTGAAGCTCATTATGTTAATTTTGAGGTCTCTTTTCTGTTACATATGATGTAGGTTTCAAATACATTCTACTTCAAGTTCACTGTAAGGCCAGAGGCAAAGGCCAGAAACAATGGGTTTAAACTTCGAAATGTAGTTCCTGCCACAGAGGAAGAAGCTCGTCATATCCTCGAGCGCATGGATGCAGAAGCTTTGAAGTCAAGCAAACAACAATGTGTAGGCACAATTCTTCAGTAATGGTTATGGTGTTTCTATGTTTAAAAGACCTGGCTTATCAGGTTTATCCTCTGACCACAAATTAACTAGAAATGTAGATGCATTTCTACTGTATCTAAACGATTCGCTAATATGACCAAAGATATGGCTTACTTGTGCAACTCATTGATTTGTGCTTGTCGTAAGGGTAACATGTTAAAGCATCAAAATTAGAATCATAGCATCAAAACCTAATGAATTGTCTTCCAAAAACTCATACAGAATTATCCAGAAATGGCGTTAGTCATACTGGTTACAATACAATGAAACTAGAGATGCGTTCCTAATCATTACATTAAAAATCTTACAATGGGAATCAGTCTCCCATTTCCTTACACACTTGGTCTAGAACAGACAGGAAGTCTCTCACAATCATGAAGATTCTCATTGTGTGACCTTCCTTGGAAGCATCTCCATGGAACTGCTCTGTGACCTCTTCCAATGCAGAGAGCGTTGAACTTTCTCGTATTTTAATCTTCACAATCTCCTCTGCAGCGGTTTTCAAGAACCGGGTCATCCTCTCCTTGAACTTCAGCCATTGATCTCCATATGAACCACTCTCCTCGCTAAGTAGCAAAAGCGCTTCAATGTTCTTGAGTCCTTGGCAAATCCTTGACACATTGCTTCTTAGTACACCATACTCAATGTCTGCCGATTTCTTGACATTGCTCAGTTCTGTATTCAGGTTTCTGATGCCTTCTAAAGCTCTCACACTGCCTTCTGATTTCATCATTTCCTGAACAACAAAATGCAAGAGACTGCTTCTTCCATCTAATCCCTTGACATCAACGAGCTTGAGGAGCGTGTCGAGTTTGAAGGCATCCGCATCCCCACAGCGGTTTGTTCTAACACTCATCATGTTTCCTGTCTTCAGTATAGCTTCAAGAAGTATCGAAAACATTCTACTATTTCTTAGTTCTTCACAAGCAACCTGCAAAAGCAGATAAGTTTAATGAGTAATGAGACATAACATAAGATTACATCATTAGACACAAATATGTAAATCCGCAATCATCAGCATTACCTGAACAACACTGAATGATTTTCTGAGACGTTTGATCTCCGAATGGAAATTAGCCACAAAAAGCAATGCATCAACACGTTTAAACACAAAAGGCACATGAAGCAATTCCTTAAGAAACCTCTCAGCTGGACCAATCTCTGAACCATCACTAAAGCTCTTCAACTTCCTCTCTTCTTCTTTACTAGGTGCTAATCTTGATAAACACTCAAGAAGTTCAGCTCCAAGTACATCACAGTCACCTAAATCAATAACTCAAAGAACACAAATCAATAACATTACAAAAACAAAACAAAACAAATGGCAATACATTAAAGATTATTTTACCATCAAGAAGAGCTTGACAAACATCCTTAGTGCTTAAGTTAAGTAGTTGAAGCAGAGTAGCAATATTCTGTGCCTTTCTTGGATCTAAAACTTGATTTTGAATCGGAAGATCTCTTGGATTTGACGAGTTTGCAATGAACATAGTCTCTACCATCTCTTTGCTCAATCTAGCACAGTCAGAAAAGATAGACTTCGTTAAACTCTTATCAACAAAAGTAGAAACAAAGAGAAAGAAGAAAACTTTCACTTCACTTACTTAGAAGAGCTCGATCTAAGACGTTCCCAATGCAGCTGTTTGGGAGGTTGGTCTGAAAAAGATTGCTTTTTTACATCATTTTGAACCACAAAAGGTTGAGACGGTGGAACAAGAGGAGGTGGTCTGGTCGGAGGAGGAAGAGCAGGAACTTTGCTCTGTTGAGAAGAAGATTCACCAATGTTGATAACAAAATCTCTTCTTGATGACGCAGTGTGAGAGAGCAAAACAGACTTCACATTCCGACTAAAGTCATTCCAAATCGGCGGCGAACTATCGAGAAACTTCCGGAATAACCCATCAGGAGAAGTGGAAACTGAAGAGTAGAGAGACGAAAGTGGTGTTCTTATGAATCCTCTGTCTGGTGAAGTAGAAGCAGAGGAGATACGAGGAAACCCAAATCCCATATTTTGATTCCAGAAGCTAAACATTCTTAGAGAAGACGACCCATTTCCGTTATAGTTCTTCCTTACTCTTAGTCTCTCCGGTGACGGAGACTGGAGGTTAGTGGCGTCTGAGTATCTAGGGTTTGGTGGAGACATGGTGATAGAGAATGACCTAGCTGGAGAAACCCAACCGGAGCAGGAGGAAGAGCATGAATGAGAAGGGCTTGAGTTCGCTGAGCCAGGGAGAGAAGCCATTGGTGAGAAGAACACATCTTCTTCTTCTTCTTCGTCTTCTTCGTTTACCTCTGTTTCATAGTTGTTATGGTGGAAGCTACGAGGAGGTAATGGTGGTAATGGTCGTATCTCCGGCGAGTCTTGCTTCAAGAAAAAAGTACCTCCGGTTCTAATATGGTCAGATTCCTCTGTATTGAGGTAAAAAACTTCTGAAGGAGAAGTAGTAGCAGCCATGTTGAAGTTAGTGGTGATATGACTCTGTTCATCACCATAGCTGCTTGTGTTGCTACTAGAACAATGAGAGTTCTTTAAATGACGAGTTTGCCCTCGGTGGCGGCCGTAGAGAAACAAGGCTAAGCCTATGACTGTAGCAATGACAAGAACGGCGGAGAGAGCTGGGAGGAGAAGTGTAGGTGAAGTGTGGTGTGGTTTAGAGGAGCGAGGGAGGACTAAGGCGGAGATATTAGCCGGAAAAGTTGGAAAGACGGCGAAAGTTGTCGGAGGAGTAGGCGGAAGAGGAGGAGGTGGAGAAGGAGGGGAGGATTCAAGAGGGAAGAAAGGAGGGCTAATGGGGGATAGAGGAAGAGGAAGAGGTGATTCATAGTCATAGAGGAGACGACGGCTGAGAGTTACGGTGGATGCGTAGGATAAAGGAGACGGTGGTGCGCATGTTAGCAGGAAGAAGAAGATGGCGAACCAAAAGTTCTGCATTTTTTTCTGCAAAGCAAAGCTCTCTCTCTCTTTCTTTGTCACTGTTCAACACACAATAAGAGAGTGAAAGAAGTTAATGGGGCACTATTATGGATGTACCTGTGTGACTGAGCTAGGGCCTATTGAGTAATAATAATACTCTGCAACCATTTTTACTTTTATCGAAGTAACTATTGATGTGTTTTTGTTTTTGCAATACAAATCCTTGTAATATTCCTTTTTGCAAAAGTTTACCGTTTATATTCCAAAAATGAATGACAATTAACTAACCACCAACGGAAAAAACAGTAATACACACCTTTTCTCAATGTCGTTTTAAGAATTTTATGTTGTGTTGTTTCTCTATAGAGAACGACACTTGTTACAATTTTTTTTTTTTTGAAGCATTCTATGTATTCTATAGGGTCAACAACGAGCTTCCTTACCATCTGAGTTATTAATTTCGTTTTCATGCAATCAAACAATGCTCCTTGCTTTTCGTTTTTGAATAAAAAGAAAACACATGTTTGGATGATCGATATAACCGAGGCTTGTATTTGTATTGCAGCTTTTTCTTTGGTTGGGTAGTTGTCAATTGTCATGTACTTTAAGGATTAGGAGGGTAAGTTTGCAAAAACTAAATACTTTGGAGGTTTTTTTGTAAAATAACATTTTACATATAGTTACAATATTAAATTTGCTACATATGCATTTGTATTCAAATAAGATTTAGTGAATCCAGGAACAGAGCGTATATGAAAATGCAATAATTACTTGGAACTCCGAAGTTTACCCGTCTTTCAAAAGAATCTTTTTGACTCTTTTTTTCTGACTCTCTTCTCTCCAATACATGGAACTTATTTCTTTTTCATGGAAAACATCAAAAAACTGTACAGTTCTACTTTGTCATTTTATTCTAAAATAGTTTCACTATCTAAAGGTAGACAATGCATAGAGGCCCACTTATTTTGGGTTCTAAGCCCAAACTCTTATACATTAGTTAAAATTTGGGTTTTATTAATCACAAATTGGAAACTAATCCCGCAAAAAAAAGTTACACTTTACATAGATAAGATTAAGAGATGATGACTGATTTGTCCCAAGAAAAAAAATGATGATCATTTCAGTTTCATAACTCTCTCTTCTCTCAGAAGCTATTTCATTGCTTCAAGTTGAACACTTAATTAATCATCCTTCAGCCCCCTAGCAGCAGCGGCTCAAGATTTCGTTATGTGGTCTAATAGGCCCTAATCAACTTTTAATTATCAGGCCCAGTTCAATAGCTCACGTGGTGTAGTAATAATATTATACCTTTACCTTGACCTCAGAGTTTAGGGTGGCTACAATCATTCAGACTCTAGCTAGTTGAACGCTTATTGTGGCAGTCTAATTAACCTCAAAACTTTCCCAATATTACACTTTGTGGTCTAACAGAGAGAACAAGAACAAAAAAATGAAGAACCAAATACCACATTTTGTGGTCTTTAAAACGGTTGAAATGCAAACTACAACAAGATACTGAAGAACATAAGAAAGAAAAACAAAGAAAGACAAACAGAAATCTAGATTCATTAACTTAAAATCTGAACATCCAACAAAATGTTCCCAATGCCAAAAGCAAAGTATGCATTGGAGGCTGCAAGCTTGATCTGGTTCTTATTGAGAACAAATTTCTCCCAGTCCTCAAGTACGGCATTTGATGGTCTCTCAGTCGAAACAATAGCACTGATCCTAAATTTCACATCGGTCGTCATATTGGTCAGATTCCATGTGGCGGGTCCAATCTCAACAACATTCTTGCAGGTCAAACCAAACTCACTCTCAAGCCTCATCATAGTCTTGTTTATGCCAATGCCCACAAATGTGAACTCGGGTAGATTGAGAAAATTGAAGAGGGGGAGTGGCAGATTATCATCTTCACCTTCACCTTCATCTTCATCTTCATCGGGAAGTTGTACTATTAGACAATTGTCACCATCGCAGAGCTGCAACAAGACGGTCTTATTTAGCTTTCTTCCCTTTTGCACCCGTTCGGTATCAAGACCAATGATCTTCTTCCTGTTGTTTTTGTTGGACAAGAATGTCTTCACAAGACGGTTGATATCTCGCTCTTTTTCAGTTACCGTTGTTTTGATGCTATCTATTCCGATTTTAACAATGGAAGAAGACATCTCTGAAATAAAGAGGGTAAGTGTTAGATAACATTCTGAACATACGTGTCTTTATATAGACATGAAAGGGAATTGCAAAAGTCACAACCTTTAGAGAGGACTACAAAGAGTCGAAAGTATGATGATGATAGCTGTCTCCAACTTTTAGATTAACGAGGCATTAATATTTGTTACCATCAACCTTTCTAGAGGAAAACGAAGAGACGAAACTTAAATGCATGTCGACCTTTTGGTTTCACGAGGCTTTAAGCACGCTACAGCTACTGTGTGATTATCAAGCATTTTCTTTAAATCAAGGTCTGCGATGTGAGCTCATGGAAAACTAAGAACTTTGAAAACCATGGCCACACAGAACCATGTTTTGACAAAACTAAAAGAGAGATGGGTCCCAAATTGAAACAAATCTGAAAGAAAGTAATCTGTTTAAAGGCTGAACTATGAGTACAATGAAATGTTTAGAATGTTATAAAGACAGACAAAAGCCGAAACAGATAGCCAGCTGTTGCAACGGACAAGGGCAGTATTTAACATTGCTTTCCATATATGAGAGTGTCTTAACAGTAAGGAACAACCCTTGGTTTGCGATTCCTTGCCAACCGCTGCTGCTAGAATGGTACAGTAGATAAGCTTTTTATTCAAAAATATTTTTCACTATCAAAAGCTACACAATGCAAAAGATTACTGTACATTAGTTCTGAGCATCAGAAGCAATAAAGGGTTCTGAGCCCAAACTCTTATCTTCGAAATTTGGGTTTTATTGGTCACAAATTGGAAACTAATCCAGCCAAAAACGTTACACTTTTTACATAGAGTGATAATGACTGATTCAGTTTCATTCCTCTTCTCTTTCATTGCTTCAACACCTTCATGAACATATGTTATACCTATATATGGTGAATATTTTCGAGTTTCGCACTTTGTACATATTGGTAGGATCTGTAAAGAAGAGCAAGTAGAAACCATTAGGTTGATTTGATCATCTTTGAAATCTCTTTTGTTTAGTACAAGAAAACGTTCAAGTTGAGGTTGTCACCAATACCTTACTATTTTGTCATCTGAATTCCGACTTGTCTGTGAATCATTTTTGTCTAGCTAATAACCCCTTCATCCATGTCGACAAACAATACTTTGCGATGTATTCCGGTAAATCCACCTGAAAAAACCCATCTCAGATGATAAAACAACACAAATAAGAAACACATCTATTATACGAAACACAAATAAAGAAGAATAGGCAACTCACACTGGTCCATGTTGCAGAAAACCCATCAGTAGATAGCAACCAACTTCGACTTATTGAATGCAGATCTAAAAGCTCATCATCACCACGATCATCATCATCATCAAAAGCCCTCTTCTTTTTCTTCTTTCTTTTCTTCTTCTCCCTCTTGTGCCTCTTCTTAGACACACGGCTTCTACTATCTGAGTCAGATTCACTTTCTTCAGAGAATCCATTATAGCTTAGCAACGAATGGTCACTAGACCTGCGGAACTCAATCCCATTTTCTCTAAATAGAAGCTCCCAAGAATCTGGCGTCTGACATTCCTCTGATAGTCTGAAGTGAATAGTCCAAGAAAGTAGCCCGAGTAATTTTATCACCTGTATGTGTTTCATCTTCGAGAGCTCTCTCAGAATTACAGAAAAGCTACTTTCGTTTTCCAAACCTCTGCATATCTCTGCCATGGTTTCTTTCAACAGTTCTCCCTCATCATTCCCGTTTTCATCACGTACAAGCCGCAGCAACTGACGACCTTGATTGATAATAGAACTCAGCAGCAGCAGCTCGTCGATAGATTCTGTGTCAACATATCTTGAAAGAAGAACCCCAAGCCAGCGAGACGAGTCACCACTATCCCAAGATTCAATACCTGGCTCAAAATAGTTACCAAGCAATTCAAGAAATCGACACAAGTCACGTTCTTCAAGAGTGATAAGGAGATGCTGTGTTAACGAAGAGAAAGACTCCTCCCTAAGAAACTCCTCAACAGCATCCCACACATCATACATATCTTCTTCATACATGAAACGAATAAAGAGATCTATAAAGAATTTGGTATCAAGAAACAAAATCTGTCCATCTTTAAGCGACTCAGCAAACTCATTGGAAGACCAGAACTCAGGGACATTGTCAAGAAAATTCTGAATAGTTCTTTCAACGTCTAAATCAAGAAGATAATGAGGCTTTGTAGCTACAACCGCAGGCGATTGCCCATGTTTACCTCGCCACTCAAGCTCTTCCCAACAAATATCCCGATTCGCAAACGCAAACTGCGCCAATGCTTTTGCACCTCTCTTGTGATCAGACCCACCATCATAAGCAAACTCAGAAAACCACTCTAGTATACGCTTCTGATTCCCTACAAATATCAAAAACTCAACATCAAGCACAATCTTAAGATAATGTAAATACACAATGTGAAACCAAAGACTCTTTTACCTTCAAAGAACTTCTCAAGTATATAACTTCTTTTAGCTAACAAAAATCCAAGTTTCCTTGGTCTCTTCTCAAACATCATTGTCAAAACCTGAGATAAAAACTGCATCTTTCTAGGTTTTGATCTCAATAACTTCATGAAGATATTAAGTTGCTTGCTAGGAGATATAGAAATAGTGGAAAGAGCACTACAAAGCCAAAGCCTAGCTTCTGATCGAGCTCCATGAGTCACCAATGATTGAATTTGAGAGCCTAATTTGTTTAACAGAGGCAAAATAACATTGATGTTACTACTTTTCTGGGCATCATCGTTCCACTTTGGTTCAGATAAGAACAAATTCACCATCTTGGTTTGATTATTCAATTTGATATTAACAACAATAGGATTTGGGTTTCATCGTCAGGAAAAGTAAGCCCCTGCAATTGAAAATTTGAAGATATCAGAAACCGAAAGATTCAAATCGAAAGTTTAGGGTTTCAAGATGATTTAGGGTTTGAAAAGAGAAAGAAGAGTACCTGCTACTTCGTGGAGGTAGCGAGAACCATCTGTTTCTGACCGACCTCACCTGCTACTTCTGGTTCGCAATTTTCCCCACAGGCTAACCACGATTGGTTCGAGCTGACCGGCCCTATTTAGTTTGAAAGAAAACAGCCCTGACCCAAAATCGATAATATTTGCATTTGAAGACTAATCCGGTCTAAATAGAATTCCATGTATTTTCTGAATTATTCCGGTTTTTCTGGTTTTTTTGTTCTTTGTCAATTATATATCTGCCCCATTCTTCTTGGCGGTCCGTGGTCTCTAATTGGGCTAGGTTTCGTACTTTGTGCTTGTCTTTCGGATGGCTTTTTGTTGCTGTGTCATCTACTAAATAAGTAAGGAATTGGCAAAATAAAGTTTCGAAGCATGATCCAACCTCTTTCCCTTCTTTCGAAACATGATCTAGATAAGTAGTTGTGATCATCTCTCTTGTGCCGATTGTGGAAACTCAGAGTCAAGTACCTACTCTTGTTCGAGTCAGATTGATTCTCGCTCTTCCGCACACTTGACGACCACTTCACCTTCACATCTTGAACACATCTTCAACTGCCTTGTGGTCGTCCAAACTAAATTACTAACGAGGTTGGCCACTAGTCTCTTTATAAACGCCATTGATTTTGAGGATAAGTAGTTGCGTATCGCATCATAAGCTTGGCTTCTCTCGAGACCGTCTAGCTCCTGTGTATTCAGTGAATTGGACATGAACAGAATTCGAGACCAAACGGATTATCTTGTAAAAACACTTGTCCAAATAGTCTTGGTATAGCACAAACTGTTTGTACATTGACCAGGAGAACATAGACATCATCGTGCATGTTAAACCCCAAATCGCTCCGGCTTCAAGCATCTTTGTGTTTGTTTAATTCTCTTATCAGGATAGTTTAGTCTTTAGAGCTTTTCAGTCTTGTAGGATCTTACGTAGGCTTGTTCATGCCATCGTGTAACTTGTGAGAGCCACTTAATTCTTGTTAGAAAAAAGATTTGGATAATGAATAGATAGAGAAAATCTTAAAAATTAAGGTTGAAAGCGTTTCACAATTGTCGCATAGAGTTATAACCATTAGATTTTGACATCAGGAATAACAATGATAAGAACTTGGAGACCTTATAACCAGCCAATCCACGACTGAATTCGGCTCTGTAACTCGTTGGCAACATTGATGGCTTTGTTTGCTGAAGCCAATATCAGTAATGGTCAAGTCCCGCTCAAGAAACGACTTCACTTAGTGAGGCAGTTTACCCCACACATCCCCACCATAGTACATCATCGGTCTTTCTGTTAAATTAGATAAATACAAGATCAAGGTGGGGACATAGGTGTATCATATATCCAGGAACAATTTTTTTATCAAATTATACCAAACAATCGGAAAGATTTAAGCTTTTATACTAAACAAATTTCTTAAACTCACCAGACAAATCAACACTAGGGTCATTGTATAGATGCATTGCAGCTGTCCAACCTACAATCAAAATAGTCAATTTCTTTACAATGAGACAAAAAAACACACATATACAAATCAAGTACTTGCATAAAAGATTGGCACTAGAACTCTGCTAGGATCAGAAACTGAAACTTGCTTTGATTTCTCACTGAATCGTAAAACACAAACCGAATCAAAGCACAATCTCCCAAGGTCCTAAACCAGACTCAATAACTCGACCCCTTGCCACATCTCATAATGTTTAGCATGAGTATTCGATATTACTCTTATCAATCTCCTGATTCATACTATTTTAACCGTAGCAACATAAATACTAAACTTGTATCTAGTCGAGTTAAACTAGCAGACATCGATATTGATACAGAAGCCATAAGATGATTAAAGACTGAAGTAAGAATACATACGATCACTGAGAAGCTGAAAAGCTTCACTCCTAGAGCAACCCTCTACTGATATAATCTTTGGAGAAGAGTTTTCCCTCTGGAAACCAACAGCAACAGACTGACTGCTCTCTCCCTCATTACTATGGAAGCTTCCTGTTCCATTCAAATTCAGCTCAATTTACCCTTTAACCAAGAACACACACTTACACACATTACAAGCAAAAGTGGTTAAAGCTTCTATTAGTTGCTAACTAAATTCTTAAAAAAGGGATCTTCTACATGCAAGAGAATGCAATTTTACAGAAACCTCCACATTTCTCAATACAGTGACTACAAAAAATTACAGGTTTAGCAATAATCTTATTATCTATAAAAATGGTTCTTAAGTTCACCAATTACACACAAAGCAACAAAGTGAAACAGAGTGTCTCTCTATACAGTGAGATAAGCTCTATTCCTATAAATTCGCTATACAAAATCGAAGAAGAGAGAGACAACGAACCTCTTGATCTCCTCCGGTTCGAGGAACGGTTCCTGTGAGGCAGAGAAGGAATCTCAGAAATCAATCGAAAGCAAAGGAGAAAGAGAAGACGAGAATGAACCTTTGGTTAGGTGGAGTGTATCGTTTAGGGGCGGAGGTTGAATCCACCAGTGAAGATGATGAGTTCGGGTTCTGCATCTCCTTCCAATGGAGATCTCTCTGCGTCTCGAGGTCGTCGAATAGCCTCTGCTCTTCACGCGCTAGTCTTTCAGCGCGTGCATTTCTTATCACCTTACTTGTTAAGCGGAAACCGAATAAAAAACCGACCGAACCGGAAATTTGGTTGTTAGGATTTGAAATGTTGTGATACCGAATAACATGTTGGATTATTGGTATCAGTTTCTAGAGAACATGATGTATTACTGATTATCTTTTTGTTACTCGCTGATCTTTCTAATTTTATTTCACCAGTTCACTTAAAAAGCAACTGATCGCACGTAAATACATGAAATAAATTTTCAAGATCAATGTTTACTAGATATTGGGTGGGGCTATTCAGCCACTAAGATCAGGCTGTGATCAAAGCCAGCGACTGCTTGAAGAACACAACCCTCTACATCCTCTAACAACATCGGTTCAGGCTCATCGCTCGAGCTTCCTAAACCGAGCCTACCATTCTTCCCACAACCCCAAACCCAAGCTTCTCCTTTCTCTGTTACACACAAGGAATGCACACGCCCTGCTGATACTGAAGCTGGACTTTCCCCATCGAAACCTTCTACTTCTCTTGGCAGGTTTTCCGGTTTTCCCCTACCAAGCTGCCGGCTTCGGTTCCAACCCCATGAGAGAATATTTCTTTCACCCCTGTTGCAGATAGCTAGTGAATGACCAAGACCAGCTGCTATAGAGATCGGAGATTCAGTTATATCAACAGGTTTCATTCCTAGATCTTGTTTAGACCGACCCAACTGACCATAGATGTTGCTCCCAGCGCTCAAAAGTGTGCCATCATCTGAAATAAGCCAAAACCTATCAGACAAAACTAATCCTCTTTTTGTTTAATATATACTCTCCCATAGTGTAAAACGGTCTCATTTACTTACGACAAAGGATCAAGGAGTGATCGGAACCGCACGCAATATCTGCTACCTTCTCGTTACACGTTTCTTCCACCAGACAAGGTTCCCAAGCAATTGGCATATCGTTCTCTTTACTCATTGCTTCCACAACCTTCTTTTCAGCTGCCTCAAGATTCAAATCACCAGCAGCATGGTGACCTTTCATCGACCCATCTGTAATTGAATCTAGCAGAGATGCTTCAAGTGGAAGTCCAACATTGCCTACTCTTCCATCAGCTACATAACCCCATCCAAAAACTTTACCATCCACAGTAAGCGCAAGTGCGTGCCCCCAACCTAATGATACCTATCAAAATCAAACCCCCCTTCCTATGAAAACTTAAAATCATTTTAAAGCTGATTATACAAAGACTTGATTATCCAAACCTTAACAACGTGCTCTGCAGCTAAATTTTCAACTCTCGAAGGAACTCGAGCTTCAATGATACCATTTCCAAGACCAAGCTGTCCTCTTTTAGATCTTCCCCAAACCCACAAAGAGCCATCATCTCCAATAGCAGCTGAAACAACTCCAGACGCAAACGCTGCCTGGACATTCACATTCTCTAGACCTTCCACTCTCTTAGGTTCACTCCTTGAATCTCTACTAATCACATCATGAAAACATCAGGTATAGTAGCATTACTAGCATAAGAGACCCACCAAATCCTAAATAACATCATGACTAGCAAATTCATGTTAATGATTCTTAAAGTATTCTCACTAATTGACCTATCAAATTCAAGTTCAATCACTACTTTACTCTGATGAAATCAATTCAAAATTGGGTTCTCAGGTAGAGATTTTACCTAGAATCAATTACGATTCGACCGAGCTGGCCTTCGTCGTTGCGACCCCAAGCCCAAATCTCACCGCTAGATGTAACGGCAAGAGAATGGTAATGTCCGGCGGATATGGAAGAGATATCGGAAGGCAAATTAGAAACTACGGTGGGTTCGTAAGCGTCCATTCCCATGCCTGGAATCGACGATGATGAAAGACCAAGAGCGCCAAGGTTTCCGTCACCGAAGCTCATCACTGTTCTTCTTTCGCCGCTAGTGCTCGTGAATTGTCGTCTGACAACTCCATTGAAGAGAACGTGTGTGCAAAAGCGAGAATCGGATGAATAAACTTTACTGATTTGTAGTTTCGCGATCGACCATGATCGAAGCATATCGCCGGAGAAAGAAAAGTTTTCATTGTGTAAATGATTCCGGCATCTTGAGTGAGTAACCGAACCGATCCGACACGATATTTAATTCGGGGTTTTTCGGAACCAATTACAAAAGGGAACTATAATTACCCGATTACCCAACCCGACCCAAACTATCTAAACCCGACAAAAATAATAATCTTTTAAACGTCTTTTATTAAATTAAAAAAAAAGATTACAAATATATCGATGAGTATACAAGCTAATAGAATTAGCCTCAACTATCTATAAATTAATATTTTTATATATTAATAAAATTTTATGGTTTCAACATTATTAATTTATAGAATTTTACTGTAAACTGATGTGAACAAATGACATGAAATTGTTTTGAGTATTTTTGTTTTGGCTTACGTGGACACATCTTCTTCTATTAGTAGAAGAATTTGCTTTTGATTTTCAGTATTTACTTAAGTATTTTTAGTTTCAAGGTTATTTTGTACCCATTTCCTAAATTAAGGGTCACTAAAATATTCTTCAATTATACGAAAGTGGTTGGTACTACGTCAAAACTAATCATTGCCTTTATTTATTTGAAATTGCCGCCTCTCTCTTCTTCTGATTTATCATTTTCAGCTTCCCCAAGCAATCTCCCCTCCATAAAAACTTCATCAATATAGTAATCAGATTGATGGTTACTACTATGTTGGTATCTCACCAAGCAATTTTTTTTAGAATAAGTAAAAATACATTATTTGAGTTGCCTAGTTGGGATACGTAACCATATGACGGGTTATACTTGGTATGACTGTCGATCATATAGCCCATCTTTTATATCTAAACTGATTATTGACTCTGCCTTCAGATGACCTATACATTTTAAAATTGTACGGCTGTAAACTTTTTCAAATCTATATAATATAATGAGGGAAGATCCGCCAACTACAAAGTCCATGGCGCCATTAAATTAAAAGTCGACCGTTCAATGCTTTTGGTAAATAACTGAAATATTGGAAAGATTATTTCAACAATTTTGTTTATGAAGAGAACGTGTAGTGCATAAACTCGTATACTAAACTCTTGTAATAATATTATAGTACTAGTATTGGGATAATTAATATCTAATCTCCAAATTGATCATTGACTTTGTAGTTGGACAGCCCGTAAGTTTGAGAATGTCTCGTGATATTTTGATGTGTTTGTATAAAAATTAGCATTTAGAAACATAAGCCAAATAATCATCTCATATCTCTCGTTGCTCAAAAAATCTCTCAGCATCTCTATGGAGTCGAACTCGAATCCCGAGTCAGAGCTCAAATCACTCATCTTTCAAATATATAGTCTGAGCGTGGGTTTGAATCCGGATTCATATTTAGATCCGGACTGGGATTCTATTTCTAAGATGATACCACTCATTACTCAAACAATCTCTCTGGTCAGCTCAATGGATTTCGATTCGCAACCGGGGTCGAGGCTCATGTCACTCACTAATCAAGCAATCTATGTCTTCAACTCTATGGATTTTGATTCCCAGCCAGATTCGTTAAGGAAGCTCATAGCTCTCTTTTCACACAAGCTCTCTCTCGTCAACTCTACGGAATTTATTTCGGAGCAGGACACGAATTCACAGCCAGACTTGGAGTTTTTCGTGTTACTCATTCGAGAATTATGTAGTCCAACACCGGAGCCGCCAGAGCTTATATCACTCATCAGTCAAATAATTGACGAAGTCGTCTGTTGGAAGCCACAGCCAGAGTTAGTTCGTGATTTGGAGCCAGAGCCGGAGCCGGAGCCGGAGCCGGAGCCGGAGATTAATCTTGGGTTGAAAATCATATCTCTCATTACTCAACTAATCTCCCAACCAATATCTTTATCCATTAAGACATCTCTCATTCCTCAAATAATATCTATGGTCAGTAAAATTGATTTGGATGCGCAGCCGGAGACGGAAATGATGTCACTCACTACTCAAGCAGTCTCGCTCTTCAACTCTATGGATTTGGGTTCCCAGCCGGATCCGCTAAGGAAGCTCATATCTCTCATTTCTGGAGAAATCTCTCATGTCAAATCTGTCAGCGTTTTAAAGCGGGAGCAAGACCCGGAATTGCGTCATTCTGCTGGAAGTTTACTAAGAGTCCCACGAGGCTTATATCGAAATTGCCATCCCGAAATAGATACCGGGACAAAGTTATTGAAGCAGGATTCAAACTCGGGCACATATTCGAACATAGAGCATTTGGAGATGGATTTGAACATAGAGCATTTGGAGATGGATTCGAACTCGGACACATATGTGTACATAAAGCTTTCGGAGCTAGATTCAGACCTGGACATAGAGTTCGACCTGGAGGCAGATCCCGACCTCTTTTTCCGCTATTTTAAAAGAGTGAGTCTCGATTCCTACCTCATTTCCCTCGTTGGTGAAACATTGAGTCTCGAGCCACAGCCGGAGCTCATATCACTCATCTATCAAATATTCTCACTCGTCGTCTCTATGTATTCAGAGTGGAAAAGGCTTATTTTCCTTTACCCTCAAGTACAAGTAAAATTGAAAAAAGGAAAATTTCAAGTGATTGACGAAGAAGTCTCGTGGAGCAGCAATGGCAAGTGGAAGTGTCTCCCTTTTAACTGGGAGAAAATCTGGATATCTGAAGAAGGCGTTAGTCATATTCGCTGCCAAACTTGCAATGGCGAGAACCATGGAGAATATGAAAAGGCTCCAGTTGTGATCAAACATACTCTTCATCCAAAACATTCCCTCCAACTTGTCTTGTTGAATGGGGACACAACCAGGGAATGTTATTGTTGCGATAAAGATCTCGAAGAGGTATTTTATTATTGCTCGGCTTGCGATTATGCTATGAATATTGCTTGCATAAAGAGAACAAGAGTATTGTCTTTGGACCAACCGAAGTGGCATGAGCATACACTTGCTCAATTTCCAAGAAAGACTTCTTTAACTTGCAACGTTTGTGCCTTGACACATTCAAGCTGTCCATTTTATATGTGTCCCCCTTGCGACTTTGTGGTCCACCAAAAGTGTATCAGCTTACCACGTGTCATAAGGATATCTCGTCATTTCCATCGTATCCATTTTACTCCTTCTTTCGACCAAGAAGTTCGATGTTGTGGTGTTTGTCGTAGAAAGATCGATAATGATTATGGGGGTTATTCTTGCAACAAGGACGGTTGTTGGTATGCAGCACATTCAAAATGTGCCACACAGAGCAATGTGTGGGATGGTAAAGAACTCGAGGGAGAGCCCGAAGAAGACATCAAAAAAATTGAGCCGTTTGTGACAGTAAGAGATGGAATCATACGACATTTCAGTCATGACCATCATCATTTGAAACTTGATGAGAACATTGACAGAGATTACAACGAGAATAAGTTGTGTCAAGCATGCATCACTCCGATATATTTCGGTAACTTCTACTCATGTATGCAATGTGATTTCATTCTTCATGAAGAATGTGCAAAACTGTCTCGCAAAATACATCACCCAGTACATCCACATCTGCTTACTCTAGTGGGAAGATCTGACCTTGTTATGGATGCTACGAAATCATGTTCAATTTGTTCTTGGAGGTGCACAACTGGTTTCTTCTATGAGTGCAGTGAAAGAGAATGTCGTTTTAAGGTACACGTGCAGTGTGCCACAATTTCCGAGCCATTGGTCCATGCAAGTCATATGGATCCTTTGTTCTTAACATCGAAACCAGGAGAGGAACGAAGATGTTGTGTTTGCAAAGAGTTAGGACATTGTTCCACAAATGAAACATTCAATTGCATTGAGTGCGACTTCGCTTTGTGTTTCAAGTGTGCTACTTTACCTCAAAAGGTGAGGTATAAGCACGATAAGCATATGCTTACTCTTTCTTATGGAGAGGAAACAAGTACCATGACGTATTGGTGTGAAGTTTGCGAGAAAAAAATAAACCCAAAGGAGCGGTTTTATATGTGTGATGAGTATTGTTGTGTCACCCTTCACATTGAATGTATGCTTGGGGTGGACCTATACATGAAGTCTGGTTCATTTTGGCTCTATTGCAGTAGCAAGGTAAGCGTTTTACCCAATAATCACCATATGTCCAGACCTATTTGCTCCTTTTGTAAGAAGCGTTGTCCACACAACATAGTTTTCCAATGTTTAGGATTAATATCGTGTTCCACTTCTTGTATTCGCGTTAAGGATTCTAAAAAGATGACCATGTAACTTGGCTTGACGGACATCGCTCGAGCAACAAGATATTATTGAAATTTTATGGTGTTATATACTTATATGAAAGAATTCTTAAAATGGTCTACATTTGAAAAAATTATTCAGTAAAACCTCTTTAATTTAATAATATTGGAATTTTGATTTTCTTATAATGTGTATTGTACCGGATAATGAATAGTTGTAGCCGATTGTAGTTGGAGATATTGAGCAACGCGATTAGCTGGTCCACCCCATTTCATTTTCTTTTAAAGTTTAATCTCTTCATACAAATTTATTAAATTTTGCAATCACTAAAACACACATAAATTTTAGCATGTGCTATCAGTTGAGAAATTTGTAAAACCTACAAAAATTATCTGAGAAAATGAAATTGTGATTTTGGATGAATGTTTCATTCTACGTAAAACCATAGACGTATATGGTATAGAGAAAAAAATCCATTTGATGTGTTCTATATTTTGTAAGTTAAACAAAAATAATCTGTATTACAACACCTAAATCTAAACTCTAAAGCTAAAATTTTAAATCAATCCAAAATAATAAGGTATAAACCGTAACATCTTTATTTGAATTCAACTGAACCCTTCTTCGACCTTCGAGTGCTCGACCTATCAATTAAACCTGAGCTCTTCTTACTTTTACCCCGCCTTCCAAACTCTCTAGTTCGTTTGATGTCGCTCGAAGACTCGTTCATTTGATTTTGGTCCATGTGACAATCTTTGGGTGGATCTGATCATAGAGTTCGATCAGGATCGACACCAACAATCACCTTTTGCTAATTATAGCCGAAAGTAATTGATTGAATTAAATCTTTGTTCACCGCAATTTAATCATTTACTAAATACTCGTATTACTATCTCATATCTCTCTTTTCTCATGATTCTTATCATATATTTGTTTCTGATTTTAACTTTTGATTTGAAATAAAGAATGTAACAAGTTACCTTATTTTTAATATAATTATATCATAATTTTTTTGACAAAAATAAATAAATTATATCATAATTTCCAATTTTTGAATTTAGATGTTTATAGAATTTCTTTAGATAACCAAAAGTTTAAACTTTGTAAGAAAACAAGACAATTTGTACAATACTATAATATACATACCATAGCTAAATAAAAATATGTCACAATTTTGTTTTCTTACGGCAAAAATAATAATCTGACTAAAATATTTCCTCAAGAGTTCAAGTCCTTGTGAATAATAAACGACAAAAATAAATTAATTGTGACAACAGTGTTTAAAAGTCTTCAAAATTTAATAAATTAATTGCGGAAAAAAGTATCCTTCAATAATACGAAAAGTGGCAACAGTGTCAAAACTAGCCGTTGCCATTATTTTTTTCCAAAACAGCCGCTCCTCTCCTTTCTCTCTTTCTCAGCTTCCTCAAGCATTATCGAACCAAGCTGAGAAAAAACTCCATGGCTCAACTTCAACGACCTCGCATCAGATCTCCACTCTCCGAGAATCTTCCTCCTTCTACCTTTTCACAATCTCCACTGAAACGAAACTCAAACCTGTCATCGCCAATCCTCGTAACTCCAACTCTTAACGATGATGAATCAAACGATAACATGAGTATCGAATCGGTTTCGGATACCGGAGAAGGAAACGAATTGTTATTCTCTGATTACGATGTTGAAGATGAAGAGGAAGAAGAAGTGATTGGGAGACGTTACGATGAAGAAGAAGTGTTTGGTGACAAGTCGAATTCGAAATTGAATAGAGGAATGTTGAAAGATAAGAATCTGAGAATTGAAGTTCCGTTTATGAATCGAAGAGTCACAGATTGTGAATTAGAGCTTCGGAGATTCGCATTGAAGAATTCAACTCCAGCTAGTGAACGACGACCACATACTCTGAGTTCTAAGGTAACGATTTTGTCTCATTTTGAGATATTGAGCTTAATTTATAATTAAATTTCTTCTTTTTAGGGTTCGGTGTATTGGGATTTAGAGGATATACGAACTCCAAGTGCTCCACCTATAATGGAAAGTGGACAAGAAGATAGCATCAGCTTAGAGATTGAAAAGGACATTCAGAAGATTGAGGATGAGATTTGTGGAGAAGCAGGAGTAGAGAGTAGTAAGCAAGAAAGCATGAGAAGCAGTTCACATTTGTATAGAGTTGAAGAATTTGGTGAAAGGTATTTTCCGAATTTAACGAGATTTTTTGTAATTTCGTTCTGCGGACTAGTTTTGATGTGTTTAATCATGGTTTGGTGTAGTGTGAAGGACAGTAAAACTGTGGAAGATTCGAAAATCTCGGAAATTTGCTCAGATGAATTAGAAGAGTGCCATAGTATCAGGTTCAGTACTTATTTTATTTCAGAGGTTATAATGAAAGAGTTGAACTTTATTATGGTTTCTTACAAAATGTTTCTAATGACAGTGGTCAATATGCTTGGCAAAGTCTTTTGGCATATGATGCTTGTATAAGACTATGTTTGTATGAATGGTCAAAGGGTTCTACTGAGGCGTCTGAGTTTCTGCGTGATGAGTGTCGTATTCTTCGAGGTGCATTTGGGTAGGGGCATGTGTTTCTTTATGGTTTCTGAGATATATTACTTATTTGGCTTATGTTGAGTTATTGAACTAGTCCTTTTTGTTTATGTGTTGTTATAGTTTGCACAAGTTTCTCTTACAACCTCGGGGTGTACGATCGTCTGAGAAAAACAACAATGTGAAAGCGGAGCCAAAGCCATCCTTAAAGTCTAAAAACGTTGTCAGAAAGTTAAGGGTGGAAGGTAAACTATCAGTTTTTCTGATGATTTTGTAGCTGCCTGACATGAATCAGATATTTATACCTCTTCAATTTTTTATTGTTTTAGTAAAGAGACTTCGATTGATACCACAGCGAAAACTTAGAGGCACAGATTCGCTGCGGAGTTTAATGAATATGCAAATAGGAATGGGGGCAGAGTATTGCAGACAAGTTTCATCACTTGTAAAAACTGGGATGACTTCTATTAAACAGGCTACCCTTTCAGCAGTTTCAGAAGGTTTGCTTTTGATATTTGGTTATGAATTTAATTTTCTTAGGCGGTTAATATGTGATTTGTCCACTGGTTTGACACAGTTTACTAAATGGAAGATAACATTTGTTAGATAAGCCCTTTATTGATATGAGATGACACGACTTATTCTACCTGCAGAACAATTCTCTTGCTACCTTCAAATGAAGAGCACAGCAGAAGGTGGTCAAATTGAACAAGGATCTTCTGTTTGTTTGCAGTCAGGAACTGGAAGTTACCATGTCTTGTAAGTTCTTTTATTTCTATTGAAAATCAGTAAATGTGTATGCTAGTGGTTGTTTGAGAAAATTTGAATTACATGTAACCATAGTGTTTAAATAAATGAAACTTTCATGGAAAGTACCACAATCTAGTTTTATAGTTTTCTGAGTACATAGAGTTTTACTCACAACTGCTCCTTCAGCTTTCCTGAGTCCGAAGGCGACGCTCTTATGATAGAAGTTCAAGATAAGAAGAAATCAGTTCAAGGAAAAGCAATGATTTCTATCACATCATTAACTGAAAATCCGGTAAATACGCCTTTAGTTGTCCTTCCCGAGTTAAATCTCTTCCATTTTGCTTCTGAGAATATGTTAACTAGATATACTGAAGAAAACTCTATATTTGTCTAGAATGATAATGTCAGATGGTGGCCTATATACCATGGTGAACAAGAATGTGTTGGCAAGATCCAGCTCTTTATTGGTAGCACAACCACGTCCGATGAAGACTGTCACATAAAGGTATGTTCTTTCTCCAACACAATCTCCCATTATCTGTTTTGTTCAGTGAGTTAACTTATGTTTTGCATTTCTGTATATTCTAGAACGCACCTGTTGTGGAGACACTAGCATATGATTTGCTACTAGAAGCGGCTACACGTGCCCAAAAATTCCATCCTCAAAACTTAAGGCTGGATGGATCTTGGAAATGGCTGTTAAGCGAATTCGCAGATTATTATGGAGTTTCTGATTCATATACCAAGTTGAGGTATTCATAAAGATATTTCAGTTAGATTTCCTTGTATCTATTGTAATTCGTCTGGAATTTAGCTCAAATATGCTGCACCAAACTTTTCAGATATCTCTCACATGTAATGAATGTGGCAACTCCAACAAAAACCTGCTTACAACTTGTTCATGAGTTACTTGTGCCCATCCTAATGGCTCGAAGTGAGAAGAGTTTAACCAGACAAGAGGTAATTCCCATTTTGTTTGTAAATTGATGAATCTGACATCTCACCAAAATCATGAACTTGGATTCGAATTATTGCATTTAGTTTGAAATTTGCTGGTTTTGTTATCTTCATGGCTCCCTAGGAATATTTATTGAAGACTTGTTCTATTTTTGCAGAAAAGTATCTTAATGGATTGTGAAATAGAGATAGAAAAACTCATGGCAACTGTTTTTGAGAACTACAAGTCCTTAGATGAAAACTTCCCTTCAGGATTGGCAGACATATCTTGTCCGGTGCAAGTATCGGCAACAACAGCACTTTCTTCAGCTGTTCAGGTTTTTACCCTCCTTCATGATATATTGTCTCCAGAAGCACAAGAAACTTTGAAGAATTACCTCCAGGTAAAATATTTCAAGTTTTCAACAACCTTCATATGTTCTCCTATCATTAAGAAAGTCTACCACTAAGAGACCTTTAAACCTGTTCTTTTCAAATAGTATACACATTTCATACCTTTAAGTTGTCTTGATTTTGTAACATATCAAGGCTATGATGTTCACGATTTTCTTGTCATATGGAAAACCTACTGCAGACAGCAGCAAAGAAGAGGTGTCGGAAGCACATGGTTGATACCGATGAGTATGTTTCCTGCAACTCTGAAGGTTTTCTTTTGGACTCCGTCACAATTTCTACAGCCTACCTGAAAATGAAGAATCTTTTTCTAATCATAAGCAATGAGATAGAGGCTGATATAAAGATCACCAATGAGCATGTACTCCCAAGGTAAAATGATTCAATCCGAACAAAGAACTTACATTTGTCATCTGGTTTTCATCTTGAGATTATCTCTGAGTCTTGATATTGATTTGGTCTTATGTTCTCATTACCTTGTTTATCGTTCAAGCTCAATCGACCTAGCGAATCTAGCTGCTGTCGTATACAGCACTCAGCTGTGTCACCGGCTCAGAGCATTTCTGTCAGCAGTTCCACCATCCTGCCCACTGCCTCATGTCAATGAGCTTCTCATAGCAGTTTCAGATTTTGAAAGAAACCTCGATTCATGGGGAATCAGGTTTGACATTATCATTTCGGAATCAATCACAATATTTGTGGGAACTCATTCTTTCTCTTTAACCGTTTCATTTTATATTACACAGCCCAGTACATGGTGGTGTAGACTCTAGGGGGTTGTTCCACAACTACATAATGGTTTGGATACATGATATGGAACTTAGACTACTTGACCGATGCAGAGCAGAAAAGGTAACCATCCTGATAATTTTGCATTGATCCTTAAAATAAAAAAACCTATCGTGTGACTGTTAAGCACGGATGGCTTGTTTTTGCAGGTTCCATGGTCTGGTGTAATAACAAATCACTCAACATCCCCATTTGCTGAAGACATATATGAGAGAATAAAAGATTCTCTTATAGAGTATGAAGTGGTGATTAGTCGATGGCCACAATACACATTGATCTTGGAAAATGTAAGCTACAGATTTATAAGTGATTAGTTTGCCGCCTACCGGATAATTATCGAGACTAACTTAGGTTTCACTCTCTTTTTCATCTACACTTTTGGAAGACTGCTTCAATTGTAGAGAGAGCCATTGTTAAATCACTGGAGAAGCAATACAATGACATTCTAATTCCTTTAAAAGATAGCATTCCAAAGAGGCTAAATATGCATGTCCAGAAGCTGACAAGAAGGCAATCATCGGTTCTCTACTCTCTTCCAACTCAAGTAAGAGTCACTCATCAATCGTGTACAATAGAAGTTTTTACATTTTCTGACTTAAGGATTTGTGTTGGAACATCATTCATTCTCTCTTGTTAAATGCAGCTGGGAACTTTCATCAACACAATAAAGAGAGTTCTTGATGTTCTACATCCCAGAGTTGAGGATATCTTGAGACAATGGGCGTCGTGTCTTCCTGTTGTAGAAGACAAGAAGTTAATCTTTGGGGAGCAGATGAATGTTATCACAGTCTTGCTCAGGACAAAATACAGAAACTACATGCAGGCCGCGGTTGATAAACTCGTTAGCAATGTAAGAACTGATATAACGCCTCGTAGCTTCTGCATTTGAATCCATGTTATGACAATCTCTCTGTATGTGTGGATGTTTCAGACGCAATCAAACAAAAACACAAGGCTGAAGAGAATCTTAGAAGAGATAAAAGACAATGAGAGAGAAGTGGAAGTCCGTGAACGTATGAAGACGTTATGCTTACAAATCACAGACTCAGTCTCAAATCTGCATGATGTCTTCACAAGTCAGATATTTGTGGCTTCGTGCCGCCTTTTCTGGGATAGAATGGCACAAGTGGTATTGAAGTTTCTTGAAGGAAGAAAGGAAAACGAAGTAGGGTACAAAGGCTCTTACTATGCTCTTGGGGTAAAACTAAAAACCTTAAACACTAAACCATAATTAGAGAATGTGTTTGGTGTTGAAACTGAGTTTGTGATCACTTGTGCAGATAATTGAGGACACGTTCGCATCAGAAATGCAGAGGCTACAAGGGAACTCACTACAAGAGAAGGATATGGAAGCTCCTCGTTCGGTCATTGAGGCACGTTCCATTCTCTCCAGAGACAACAACGCCAATCACTCTTCTTACTTCTATGTCTAATTCAATATTTCTGTTCTATTTCATTCATTTGTTTGATATATCGTATATATAAAACTCCCCAACAAGTCTTAAATGGTCGTTCATATAATCATACCAAGCTTCTACTTTTGTCCCATTGTTCCGACCTAGTATCTTTTAAGATTCACCACAACGTGCTTCCTAATAACTCATTTCATTTATTTGTGGCACAAAGCAATATAGAGAATGACCTAGACACAGGATCGAAAATTAATGTGCATCGGGATGAATTAGCACTTCTTTTGTTAGAGAAATCTAGAACTTCGCATCATTCACCTGTCTATGACGTGTTAATGTGCACTTCTATTGTTCCGAGTCATGAGTACAAAGAAGAAGAGATCGCAAAAAGAAGGGTGTGGTGGATAAGGAGTATTGCTTACTACTTAAACATGAACAAATACTGTTGAAGAATCAAACTCTAATTTTATCATTATAAGAAAATAAAAATAAATATATAAGCTTATCATCTACTGGAGCATTTTCATAGCTGAATATTAGTTACATAATAAAATATTAATACTTAAATCTTGTAAAGTAGTTTTTGTTTTTTTAGTTAAAAGTGTTACAGTTGTGTGATGCTTCATAGCAGATTAGCGAAGATGAGAAATCTACAATCTAGATGTATCGCTGATGGTTCATAAGTCTTAGACATGGCACATATTTTTTTTTCATTTTTTCTAAAGATATATTTCATTCTGCTCCATTTTGGATTATAAGAAAGAAAGATTTCTGGAGGTTTGGTTTTCAAATTGTTTCTCTGTCTTTTTATTATAAAGATGTTTTAGTCTGAATAAAATTGGAAACAGAAGTATAATTCTTTAAGGAGCTAAAGCAGAAGTATAATTCTTTAAAAACATATTTCTACTCCATTTTAAATCACTTGCTGGTTATTGTTGATACAATATGTTCTGGTTGTTGTTCATATCTGAATGCATGTAAGCATTTAAATGAATTTTTTTTTACGTATTGGTCATTATTCATAACCGAATCCAAACCTTGACTGGGCTTAATGCTTCTGATGATATAAAAGAGTACATGGACGAATCAGAAAATTTTTTATCTAGCAAAGAAAATATGAGAGGATCTTAACATCTTTTTGAACTGTGTTTTTCTCAACTTTATTAACGTTGTAACAATGTGGTATGTCATGGGGGTCAACTTGGAAATTTTGTACCAAAACATCTAATAATCATTGTAGTTAACCTTATATGTAATAAATAAATAAAAAACTAATGTTAGGGGGGTCAAATCTCAAATAAAATTGCCTTTTGTTACAAGTCTCCATGAGGTGATACTTTCATGTATGTTTGTCAAGGAAGGTCTTGAAAACCCTGGTGGTTCTTCCCATCTTTCTCTCAGGAATTTTACTCTCTAAGAGTTTTGAAGAAATATGTTGAAAAGTAGAGAAAATGATGAATTCAATTTGAACTTTAAAACAAGGTGAAAAGGAAATTGAAATAAAGGAGTCATGATTATCATAGAGGAATCAAAGCTCAGAGAGTGATCAGAGAAGAAGACGTCAAACTCATATATCACCGTAGAACATTCTTCAAAAAAATCTTCCCAAACTGAGAGTAATCTCTGATGTCAACCGACTCACTAAAATCAGACTCAATCTTAGGAGGAGGAGTTGGAAAAAGACTCTTCTGGATCTTTTCAGCTCCCTCCAAGCTCAATGCATCTCAACTATCACTCAAACGAAAACTTGCCATTTTTTGAATGATTCCAAAAAGTAGTTGTTTTATGAATAGAAATGCCAATCATTGGCATAAATAAACCACACAAGCCGTTCTTTATGGCCCTTTTAAAATATTGGTGGTCTTGTCTAGAGTGCACTTTACTTTCTTTCTTTTTATCATTTGGATGCAAACATTTCTCTAATGTGTGTTATTCATGTATATTAATATTTTTTTTAACATGTATTCTTTTGTAAAATCACATTTAATTATAATACTTTGTAGGTTTATAAATTAACTTTAACAGAAAAAAAAAACTAACATTTGTTAGTTTTTTCGAAAAAGATATATATATATATATATATATATATATATATATATATATATATATATGTATCTATTTAAAATTAATTTTATAGTTTTAACATCTTTAAAACGAATAATGTTGAACTACTTATTATTATAATAAACTTGAAGAAACTTAATTTTATTGATAATAAGCTACAAAAGATAAATTTAGTGAAATTCATAGGGTCTTCTTTTTTCTCAAAAGAGACAATGGTATTGTGAAAACATGATTTCGTAATCTCTTTCGTAAGCAGCATTACAACTAGTAGTAGATTTATTGGGGCTTAAAAAGCCATAAAGAAAACTTATTGATAGGGCATTAGAAAGATGAAGAAATAAACAAAGGAGCATTATGTGTACTTCAGATGACAGTGCCGGTTGGGATTAAGGCGTCTTTGATAACCGTTACAATTCCGCTCTTTATGAAATATCCATCAGTCTCTCTCGCTGCCTCTTGCACGTTGTCGCTGTTTATGATCTGTGCCAAGGTCCACAACAAACACATTTTAAGAGCAGAGCAAGTATGAACAAAGCTAAACATCCTGTGTGTGTTCCAAATATAAACACTAACCTTGACATTGTCACCGATACGTGCGTTTTTGTCGATGATGGCCCTTTTGATGTGCGAGTTTTTCCCAATACCTATGGGTACACTTCCTTTCGCGCTTAAGAGGCTCTTTTCCGTAGCAGTCTAGGCAAACAATCATCAAAGAAGACCACCATCATCAAAAGGTTGACATTACTTAGCAAGAAGATTGATTGCAAGACAGATTTTTACCTCGTAATAATCAGCTCCCATTAATAACGAATCTTCAATAATAGCACCTTCTGATATGCAGGAACGGAGTCCAACCACAGAGTGATGAATTTTGCAGTTCTGTGCCCAAAATTCATAAGACATTGGTGAATTCGTATGTCCGTAAAGCATATATCGAACAGAAGCGATTTGATTGTACCTTGATAACACAGCCCTCTCCGATGACACTGTCAGTAACATCAGCATCAAGCATCTTAGACGGTGGTAAATAACGCGGCTGTGTGTAGATCGGAGCAGAACGGTCATAGAAACTGCATCAAGAATTCAGATAAGTTAAGTAATCATTCAGATACAATAGAGAGTGTAGTAATGCGGTTACTGTACCTAAAATCAGGAACTGGTTTCTTGGTGATTCCAAGATTAGCGTTATAAAATGCCTCTATAGTACCAATGTCTTCCCAGTAACCATCATATAGGTAAGCTTGCACCTGCAGTGCCCATGATCAAAGTTAGCAGGTTTTGCCTTCTGCATAGCATAATCAGCTACAAGAAGCTGTTGAATCCGAAAGCAAACCATAGAGTAACAGAGACTTGCTTGAGCATCAGAATACAAACTAGATGTTGTAAACATGAATATAAACACTCACCCTCAGTCCAAGGGAAGTGGCACCGGGAATGACTTCACTTCCAAAGTCATTAGCTCCAGGAAACTGATTCCGTAGTAAGTCTAGCATTACATCTCTGCTTACAACATAAATACCCATACTAGCAATGAAAGGCATCTCCTTGGCTCTCTGATCATCAAGACCTAGAATTGTTGTGTCAACCTAGGAGCAAAGAAATCGAGATTTTTTAATTTACAAGGCCGCATGATGAAGCAGAGAAGTAGCGTAAAGTTTATAGTACCTTCATGGCCTTTAGGTGCTCCCCTTTTGGTTTTTCAGCAAATTCAATAATACGTCCTTCCTCATCAATCTTCATCAGCCCAAAAGCAGTGGCTCGTTGCTCGTCCATTGGTAATGCAGCTACTGTGATATCAGCATCAGTCTCCCTATGTGCTTGAATAAACTTCTCATAGTCCATTCTATACAAATGATCCCCAGCAAGAATGAGATACTCCAAGACATTATGCTCCTCGAACAACCACAAGTATTGCCTGACGGCATCAGCTGTCCCCTGGAACCAGTTGGGGTTTTCAGGACTCTGTTGAGCAGCGAGAACTTCAACGAATCCTTCATTCTTATAACCTCCCATGTTACTAGCATAAGCTCGTGAAAGATGACGATTCAAAGACGCGGAATTGAACTGAGTAAGAACATAGATCTTGGATATGTTGCTATTCAAACAGTTGCTCACAGGAATATCAATAAGCCTATAGTTAGCACCAAGAGGCACAGCTGGTTTCGCTCTCTTCTTCGTAAGTGGATAAAGACGAGTTCCAGCTCCACCTCCTAAGATTATCCCCAAAACACTCTGCAAATTGACAACAATTAACAGTTCCAATTTGATCTCAACTACATTCCTCAAAGCTTAAACAACAAAGATAAGAAGAAGAAGATAGATGATGCTTACGCTGCTAGCATCAGGATCGAGACAAGTTTGAGAGTTTTGAGAATCTGAGACGGCTTTGGGAGAGACGATGATCGGATTCCTGCGAACAACAGATTTACAAAGACGGGAGACGGTGGATTTGAGTGAAATCTTGTCGTCGGATGAAGTAACAGAGGAGGAGAAAGAAAGAGTCCTCGTGGGAACCGCCTCCGTGGCTTTTCCGGTGGAATTGGAAGTCGAAGCAGGAGGTACCTTGAGAACTCCAATTGCAGATACAGACGCCATTGTAGTATTCGATCAAAGGAAGGCAAAATTGAGAGTTTTGGAGTGAGAGTTTTGTGGTTGTCTTGTGATTGTGGAAAAGCGAAAAAGATCTCTTTTTTATTTTCTTTCTTAATATGTGATGGGTTCTCGGGAACCGTTAGTTTTTTTCAGTTGAAATTACGTTAACACCCCTTTGAGTACGTTACGTTTACCGTTGCGGAGCAAGAGTAATGGGGGTGTTTTCGGAAATCTAGTGGTAATATTTTAATATTAAATTAGTAATATTTCACAGTATTCAAAATGCTGATTATTCTGGAGGAGTCAGAACATTATTGCACAATGACAAGTCAAGATATCATATTCAAAATTCCAAAGATTACGATTATACCTAAACTAAAATCCGAATAGTGAGTGAGAAGATTCTGGGCCAAGATTGGGTCGGGTCATTTGAACAGTGTGCAAAATCTTTCGAATAGTGAGTGATTTTGCTGTGCTCATACAAATATTTACTAGGAAATGCATAAAGATTAAAAGAGCATGTTGAGATAGCAGTAAATTGATTTGGTGGCCTCAGAGCTTTATTCATATGACTAAATAGTAAACATAGTGCTTCTTTAGTTCTTTACAATAAAAAAAAAAACATTGGTCATCATGCTCTCTCTATCAATCTTCCTCTGTAAAACTCATTTCACATGATTTTGCAATTGGGTTCGTGATTGTAAACGGGTTCCCCTATATCATTGTAGGGATGTGCCGGATGGCACGGGTATGGAAACGAGGAAGGTACACCGTCTCCCTGGGGAAAGGTGGAAGGCACACCGTATCCTTGATGAGGAAAGGAGGAAGGTACACCGTATCCCTGCAGAGGCCATGGATAACACGGCACAGGTTTTGGCTCCGGAGGTTCCTTGTCATCTGGCCCTTTCTTATCGCCACCTTTTTGGTCACCGCCTTTTCCCTCTGCACCCTTTCCGTCCCCTCCTTTCTTCTCGTCTTCTTTCTTTGGTGGTTCAACTTTGGTCACGCTCACAAGCTCTGCGAACGCTACCTTCTTTCTGAGTATTTGGATAAGAGGGATCATATCAACTTCAACGCCGGTTACCTCTATCTGGTTCCTGTGATCGCCTTTTATTTCCACGGCTGACACGCCTATAAAACCATTAGATCCAACAGAGTTTGGTAATCTTTTTTGTGGAAAGGTCTTCTTACCTTTAAACTGAACTGCTTTTGTCATTGCTTTTGCTCGGGTTTTGTCATCGGTCATAGTCACTCTTATCAAGATCTTTTGCTAAAAAAATGATATGTTGTAACGTCAATCAAAGAAGCCATAAAAACACATACATAAACCATATAATACTTACCTTCATCTTCTAGTTTTGCTTGAGAAATCGCTTTGAATGTTTTGGCTTAGATTTCTTGTTTGGTAGAATACAAAGTCTGAAGAAATTTGTTTTCTTTTGTTTCTTTTCTTCTCATCAATTAGTCATTGTCGATAGTTGTGATTTCGTTTTCAGTTTGTTATAAAGAAAAGCTAATAAAACCATAACTCTTCTTTCTTTAAAGCTAGTTGCTAATTCCTACAGTCTTATTCACAATTCTTTGTTTAAAGTATTTAAAATAAAAATAAAAAATTACTTTGTTAAAAGCATTTTTTTGTGTGGTTTTTGGTCAACGTCAGAAAAATAATACAGTACTTTACAAATAAATAATAAATAATAAAAGAAAATACAGTAAACAATTATTGGATATTTAGATGATTGACTTGCATTGCGTAAGCTAAGAGTTATGCAAGACAAAAAAAAAAAAATTTATAATCGAAGATACCAAACTAAAGTCCTGACTAAGACTAATCCTTATGTTATATAATACGTGGAATGTTGGAAACTTAGCACTTAAAACATTTACAACGACAAATTAGACAAACCTTTAACCCTTTAGCCAGTGAGCTAAGGGTGTTTTCACATATTTATTTAATTTATTAACTAATTTTGTATACTAGCTATCTTCTTCTTTCATTTGGGTCTAAATTTTGTAAACTCTCTGTCATTAATTTAATAAATTTCCAACTATATCTGCTCAGCTGGACTGAAATTTCATTGATTTGATGATATTGGGCCAAGCTGGACTGAGATGTCTGTGAGAAATTTGAGTCTAACTTTGATGTCGATGTCTTGAAAAACCAGTATATGATTTTTTGAAGAAAACTTTAATGTGATTATAAGAGTCTTCACTGATTAGATGGTTTGCTTGGGATGAAGACTTTAGATAAATATTTGTGGCATACAAGAGTTTAGACAGACCCGTTGTTCATGCGTTTTCTCTTCATCAAAATTCGAAAGTGCAAGTGCTCTTTCATTGGCTGACCTTAACATGTAGAGCATGAAAAGAATAAAAAGAACTGCTTCTCTTAATGTATTATAATGGGCAAGATTCATGACAGAGATAGTATATAAAATAATTGTACCTCTTTTCATCTTTCTTTGATCAGCTTCTTAGACCATCCTCATTGCACAAAAAAATACAGTGTTTTTAAATTTTTTTTTTAAATAAAAAATAAAATAAAATGTTATTTAGTGCTTTTAGGAGGAAGATCCAGTGTCTTTCATGTCTCTGCAAAGACATTTTCTTACTTTTACAAACATCACACATGACTAATAAATGATTCAAATTAAAATAATGTTAATTTTTATAATAAACTATAGTAAAGATATCTCTAAAAAGGTCACCAATGAAAATGCTCTAATAGACACTGCTATGGAGGATGATAATGTGATCATGGGAGATCTATTCACAGATTTTGCATTTGATTTGAAATCTCACAAAAGCAAAAACCCTTCTTCTCTTACTAAGACATGAGAGGAGAGAAATCAATCTACATGTATATAGTTTTAGCTTGATATGAACAAGACAACAAAAAAAATAAAAAAAAGTTGGAAACAGTATGAATACTACACAGATATATCCCTCTGTAATTGAAATAAAGAACCATCCAAAAATTAGAGTTAAAATCGTAGATTTCGAACATGAAATGTATGCTCTCAAATACGGCAACACAGACCACAAAATCATGAAAGTGATGCTCGAGCAAATTATTGTCATGTACGAAATCTACAATTTCAACTGTAATTCACGGTTCTTTGTTTATGGGTTAGATCCAACAGGTTTTACACCAAATACGGGTTCCACCACTACGAGCCTAATGTTTTTTTTTTGTTTTCTTTTTATATCTACGAACCACGAAATCTTTTTTCTTTTCTTGAACGTGCCATTTTGTTGTCTGTAACTGCGATGGCTTAGTGTTGTGCGTTACCAAAGACAACACAAGCCTTATGTTTTCTTTGGTAACACAACAATAAGTCATCGTAGTGAAAGACTAACGGTGACAACTTTGGATCATTTTCGCTTGAGCCCTAGAATTATAAGAATTTGATTTTCTCTTGAACAACCCTAAAAAAATTCTAAGCTTTCTTACTCTTCTCTTCTCTTCTATTCTCTCCGTATATAAATATATAGCTAAGTTAGGGTTTTATGTGTCACCGGCTCACCGCTTTCAAAGCTATTTCCATTTCCGATTTATTATATGATGCTGTTAATATTCGAGTTGATTTGGAATTTAATGTATTATCACAAAGATCTATTTTATTTTGGTAAATTAAGGAAAATATCGCTGCAGATTCGAATATATTTGGAATAGAATATTATCACAAAGATCTATTTTAGTAGATAATATCTTAATTCCTTTCTTGTCGTTCAGTTTTTGGCCGATTCAAGTCAATCGGTGTTTTCTAGCTAGACATCATATGATAAGAACACACATGATGATAGTTTCAGCTTAATATGAACAAGAGTAAAAGACACTGATAATCTCAAAACAAAGGTAAAATTAAAGATAGGATGCATACTCATTTTAGAGGTAATTAATAACATTTTAGATTCTTTTAAATCTCTATTTTCTCTCTCTAATTGGATGTTTAGATTTAATCACTATTGTTACATTTTCGATCGAGATCTTTAATATTCCATGAGATTAGTGGTAAGTCTTTTAGTATAATCATGGATTAGGGTAGTAGACTAGGAGTCTAGGGTGATGATTTACATGCTGTTGTTGATGATAGATTCACCTTCATATTTTTAATCCTAATCTCATTTCCGATCAAAATGTCTCTCATGGCTGGCTTCATCTTAAGAGAGGAGAGAAGGAGATGGATGCTGAAACCGTGGAGGTTTTGAGAAGCTCTAAATAAAGAAAATATTTATTGGATGTTACACATATTTTGAACTGCATAAAGCCATTTTTATCGATTTTGCCACTATTAATTAAGATGTCAAATATAGATTCCTTCTTTATCGGTGTTCCATCAAATAATCTCTCAGTTTTTCTTTCTCTCTCTCTTTCTCTTGCCAAAACTCAAAAAACCAATTCCCCATTGAATCAAACGAACTCAAACTTTTGTCAGTTTATTACTAAACATATAGGAAAAGTTGAACTATCTTGCCTAATCCATTTTTTACAATAGAGGAAGATCAACATTTTGGCAAAATTCTTATGCAAAAAAATAAGAACAAAGTGTTTGTCATTCTTTTAGTTGATTAGTTTTTTTTTAACTTTGAACCCATTGAGGTTTGTAATAAAGATGTTGTCATTTCGAATGCCGTCTATCGGAAGCCAACCTACGGCATTTGCTGCAAAAATAACGGACAATCCAAAGACCGTGGCACAACTCAAGTCGGCTGCATCGCCTTCACCTCATAGTACCGTGACGTGCGGTTACCAAGCTCATGTGGCAGGGTTCTTTCGAAACGTCACCGTTTTATGGTCCAAGAATCTCATGAATCATTCCCTCACCGTAATGGTGTCGAGTTTAGACAATGACATGAATTATTGTTGTAAGATTGATCTCGTGAAGCCATGGCAGTTTTGGAGCAAAAGAGGGTCAAAGTCATTCGACGTAGAGGGAAACTTTGTGGAGGTCTTTTGGGATCTTCGATCAGCAAAATTGGCTGGAAACGGTAGCCCCGAACCCGTGTCAGACTATTACGTGGCAGTAGTTTCTGATGAAGAGGTTGTTTTATTGTTGGGAGATTTAAAGCAAAAGGCTTATAAGCGGACCAAGTCAAGACCGGCATTGGTGGAAGGGTTCATATACTTTAAAAAAGAAAGCATATTTGGGAAGAAAACGTTTTCGACTCGGGCAAGGTTTGACGAACAAAGAAAGGAACATGAAGTGGTGGTGGAGAGCTCTAATGGAGCAGCGGAGCCAGAGATGTGGATAAGCGTTGATGGGATCGTGGTTGTGAACGTGAAGAATCTACAATGGAAATTTAGGGGAAACCAAATGGTGATGGTGGATAGAACACCGGTAATGGTCTACTATGATGTTCATGATTGGTTGTTTGCAAGTTCGGAGACTGCAGCGAGTTCAGGGTTGTTTTTGTTTAAGCCTGTTCCGGTTGGAGCGATGGTAGATGAGAGCTTTAGCGATGCGGAGGAAGGAGATAGCGGAGGAGGGAGTAGTCCTTTGAGTCGTTATAATTCAGCATCAAGTGGTTTTGGACCATTGCATGACTTTTGTTTGTTTCTTTATGCTTGGAAACTTGAATGAAGACTATTAATATCATAGTGTGTGTGTTTTTATTTAAATCTCTTTTGGTGATTAAGTTGGAATAGAATTAGAAATTAACAATTTAGTCTACCTTAGTTTGGTCCCAAATACCAACTAAACGATTGCTCAAGAGTTAGGACAATCAGATATTTGCAAACAAAAAGTTTGTATTAGTTTAACCATACTTTTTGTTAATCGAATAACCATAAGAAAATTTGGTAAGTTTCTTATGGATATGAGTTAGTTTTCTTTAGCTAGGCCATTATATATATAAGTCTATTTATTTACAAATTCAATTAAAAACAATTAGCTTATTTAGTTATCAATTAAAGCTGTTTTTTATTTTAAAAAATTAGCCTATTAAGGTTTTGACTTTTTAAAAAAAATACATGAAGCAAAAAAAGAATGAAAAGTCTTTAAAAAATGAAATACTTGACACTAGCATTGTGACTATCTAGTGTACATAGTTTCAAATTAAAAGTTTTCAACTCAAATTAATGTACTAATATTTTGTCAAATTGAATAATATAAGTAAGAGTGGACACCGACCTGCGCGTGTCAGTGTTACAGATACACAAATATCTTTTTTTGTGTAGACGTTTCCAATTTGCCAGATATTATATTTGATCTTTCTCTTTCTTTTCACCTACAAAAATAATATCTCCTTTTTTAGGCAAGATATTTTGTTCATTCATGTGCGTCTCTCAAATTAAGATATTTTGGTTTTTTGTAAAGTCAAAGCAAAGACTATTGTTGTGATTGGGCTTTTAAGCCTTAAAGCATCTAAAAGAAGACGCTTTTGAGAATCCAGAATCGGAAAAGTTCCACTTGTGCCTTGTAGATCGCGAGTACGGCTCTTTGTCTACACGCGAGCGCGTGACTTCATACTCATAAAAATATCTTTAGGGTCCTTAGAAAATGGGTTCTTTTGAACTTTTTACCCAATGTTTCTAGAATTATCAGCTTATGTCACATGCCTCTGCCTACATGTCCCTTTGCAGACACAACCCACCCATTGTCTATCCATCTGTTTCTCCTTTTACCCTTCTTCACACGCAGCTAAAGAAGAAATTTGTGGAATCATCGCTTATTCGTTTCAAAAGTCATTCATTTTTGGTGTCTCTGCTTCAGAAGATACTTGACGATCTCTCCTACGTGAGCTCTTTAAAACCCTTGTCTTGTTATTTTAGTGAGGGTTGCTTTGATTCTCAATCCTTTTTGACTGATCTTGAAATGGATCTTCTTTCACTTCTCTCGGATTTGTAATAAGAAATCTATAATTTTTTAGCTCACTTCTCTGATTGGTACATGTTGATCTGAAATTTGAAGTCTTTCTGCGATGTTAATTGGTTTCTCTGATGTCTCTTTTGATTGGTCTTTGATTTAGAACAGTCTCATCCATAGGAAGTTACAATCTTTGAGGAAGAGATGTTTAAAAAGATTGGACTTTTATCTAATTCTGGACTTGCTTTCGATACCAAGTTTCAAGCTTTTGTTAGTTGTTTAATGTATTGTGGTAAGTTTTTTTCCTTCTAAGATTATGATATAAGGGACTAACCAAAATGGTTTGATTCTTTGTTAGTGAAAGGAGCTTGCTTTCTTCAGTGTGACGGTTGAGATTGGTTGAAAGATGGGTTATATGTGTGATTTCTGTGGTGAACAAAGATCAATGGTGTATTGTCGATCTGATGCAGCGTGTTTGTGTCTTTCGTGTGACCGTAATGTTCATTCTGCTAATGCTCTATCGAAACGTCATTCGCGGACTTTGGTATGTGAGAGGTGTAATGCACAGCCAGCTTCTGTCCGGTGTAGTGATGAGAGGGTTTCTCTATGTCAAAACTGTGATTGGTCAGGCCATGACGGCAAGAATTCTACTACTACTTCACATCATAAAAGGCAAACCATCAATTGTTATTCTGGTTGTCCCTCGAGTGCCGAATTATCCTCGATATGGTCTTTCTGTATGGATTTGAATATCTCTTCTGCTGAAGAATCCGCTTGTGAGCAAGGAATGGGTTTGATGACTATAGATGAAGATGGCACAGGAGAAAAATCTGGTGTCCAAAAAATTAATGTAGAACAGCCTGAAACCAGTTCGGCTGCACAAGGTATGGATCACTCTAGTGTTCCAGAAAATTCATCAATGGCTAAGGTATTTTAACATGATTTTCTTCATATTGTGGTAAGATCTTGAAAGCAACTAGCGTCTAAATGTTTCTTATTATTGTACTGGTTGTAGGAGCTTGGAGTATGTGAGGATGACTTCAATGGAAATCTCATTTCAGATGAAGTAGACTTGGCTCTTGAGAACTATGAAGAACTCTTTGGTTCAGCCTTCAACTCATCAAGATATCTCTTCGAGCACGGTGGAATTGGAAGTCTTTTCGAGAAAGATGAAGCTCATGAGGTTTTGTCAACCTTCTTCTTCTATCTGAGACTAGTATCACTAAAGTTAAGGATGATTTTTTTCTGTGATCCTTATGCTCTTTTGTGTGTTTTCTCAATTCAGGGCTCAATGCAGCAGCCAGCATTAAGCAATAATGCATCTGCAGATTCGTTCATGACTTGTAGAACCGAGCCAATAATTTGCTATTCATCAAAGCCAGCACATTCGAATATCTCCTTCTCTGGCATCACTGGAGAAAGTAATGCTGGAGATTTCCAAGATTGTGGGGCGTCATCGATGAAGCAGCTTTCAAGGGAGCCACAACCATGGTGCCATCCAACAGCACAGGACATTATTGCTTCCTCACATGCAACAACACGTAATAACGCTGTTATGCGTTACAAGGAAAAGAAGAAGGCTCGCAAGTAAGTATAAACGCACACAGAAAGGAATTTAATTCATCATTGAAAGTTGTTATAGCTAATATTTAACATATTTTGTATAAATAGGTTTGACAAGCGAGTAAGGTATGTCTCTAGGAAAGAAAGGGCTGATGTGAGACGGCGTGTGAAAGGACGGTTTGTCAAGTCCGGTGAAGCTTATGATTACGACCCGATGAGCCCAACAAGAAGCTACTGAGGATAAAACCTCAAAACAATGAAAGATCACAAAGTGGAGATATAAGACAGAGATGCAACTAATTGGCAGCGATGGATCTGGAAGCCATTATTGGTTGAAAAGGAACACGAGTTCTCCGCCTCAAAAGCGTCATACTTGCTTAGAAAGGCGCATGCTTCTGCAGTTCTGCCTCATTTTTTGCATAAAGTTTGTTATCTTCTTCTGTCATTTGGCATCATGACTTGACTGTGAAACTAGAAACTCTTCTACAGATTCAGGTTCATGATCCTTAAATTTTGTCCTATTATAATTTGTGTAGCCAAGGCAAAACAACGAATGTATATTTTTTTTACGTCATATAAATAATAACCATGTAGAAGTTTGGAGTATCATCACTTCTATATTTACGGTATTGGTTAATGATACTAACAAGTGTATTTTCTAAAAGCGTAACCACAAGAATCACAACCTTTCAGGATCCTTTTGCACTATCAAAAAACTGAATTCATTCATATTGATCAGACAAAATTTGCATGATACAAAGGCAAAATTAAAGTTTGCTCGTTTAACTACTAGTTTAAACTCTTCAGTCTTCATAACTTTCATCTCCTGACAAACCGGCAAAATCATCTCCCTCGCTTGTTTCCTGCGGACAATTCAATTTTAAGTTTCAGATCAAAGAGTATAAATCAGTATGCAAGCTATGTGATTCCAGATTTGTGGATAAGAATGAAGAGATACCTGTTTCTTGTCCCAGTCCTTCAGTTTTGGGTTTGCTAACATGTAATTATCTCGTAGAGGAGCCCAAACAGGAGCTTCGTCTTCAGATTTGTGAGCCTGCACCATCCAACAGAATATCACTAGTTAACTAACCAACAATACTTTAGACTTATAACTAACGGCTCTCGCTACTGAAGGTGATCCTTTCTCTATAGAAGCCAGCTCAAGACAGAATACTAACTTGCTTCTATGTTCATCCAAAGTTGAAGGCTTTAAGAACATTCAAAATTGTTACTAGTAATTTACTAAGAATACTTCTGATTTATAACTAACATCTATCACTCACTCATGAGGTGATTCTTTTCGTGACTCTCTATAGGAGCTAGATCAAGACAGAATACTAACTTGTTTCTACGTGCATCAAACGGCTAAGGAATAAACTCTCAAGATAAATCATAATGAAAGAGAGAGAGTAAGAGATATGGAGACTATGCCAAACCTTGGTGTCTGTTTTTGTTTTCCCTAACTCAGACAAGAATGCTTCTTTTCTTCGCTTCTTCAGCACTGATGGATGTTCCAATAGGATAAAAAACGAGAATTAGAAGATAAGAACAAGACAGTGGATTCATGCCAACGATCAATTTCTAAGCCTACCTTTAGCGTCTTTAGACCTTGAAGGATTCAAACCCTTCTGAGCATGTTGAGCCTTGTTGACCTATTTGAAAAACATAAACTAAGAATCATACGAATCACTACCGGAGAATAAAAACCTCAAAAATAGACATAGAAACAAACTTACAGCATTGAAAAGCTTGACCACTGTGATACCACAAGTTCATGGAGAGGAAAAAAAGAGTCAATACTAAAACAAAAAAAAAAAACCAAACAATCTCAAGAAACAGAGAGTTTAACCAAAGCAACAATACCTCCTTTAGTAGCAACACCAATAAGAATCTTTTCATGAGAATCCAAATAACTTCCAGGTTTAACATGTCCCTTCTCAGCAATCTTAAAAAAGCAATTGTTAAGATAAATCATCATCTAAAACACAAGAACACAAACGAATAGTGAACACAACAACCAAACTCATACCAAATGTTTAGCCTTTCTAGCTTGACCTTTAGCTTTCTTTTCAGCTTCATCTTCAGCTAGCTTCTCTCCAATAAGATGCTTATGTGCTGATAAAACTGGGCCCTATTACACACAACACCAACACAGTTCAACACTATATTCCCAAATCAAAACTCAAAACTAGAATCTGCTATAAAATCTCACCAATGTATCATCTCCTTTAGTCTTCTTCATAATAGCTTTAAAAGCGATTTTGAAAGCATTACATCCATCAGTAGCAAACTTAGTGATTCCAGATTCAATCTCTCCATGATCTTCACCATCTGAATTCTCATCATTATCTTCTTCTCCAATCTCTTCGTAATTTGGTCCCATGTTAGCATCAGAGAAGATCTTCTCACGAATTGTTACTTCTGGTTGTTTCTTCGATTCATCATCTTCTTCTTCATCGTCATCGGAATTGTAATCTCGTGCTCTCTTCTGAAATAGCTTTTGATTCTTCATTGTAACCTTAAACCTATCGGAAGTAGAAGGTTTTGATTTTTGCTTTTTGTTCCTCGCCGCTTTAGTACCTTTCTTAACGCCGACTCTTCTCTTTCTAGAGCCTCTATCTGCCATCGCCATGTGACCTTCTTCTCCGGTAGACATGGCTTCGTCGAGAACTTTGGGTTATCACGGCGGCGAGAGTTTGGGGGAGAAGAGACGAGAGATAGGGTTTTGTTATTGCTTTCTTTAAACCTTGCTATAAGGGAAAATGTTTTCGGATTCTGATTTCCGGTTAAGGTCAGGTTTGTAAGTTGGATTTGGGTTCGAATTTGAGATTTCGGTTTAGGTCGGGTTTTGTCGTTTTGATTTCTATTGATAAATAATGGTTTCCACATGGTTAGCGACTTAGCGTCGGATATAAGATTTGGCCGCGTAATCGGTTCTTGACCAAACTACGAGGCTTGAATGGTTCAAATGCAGACTGCTGAAATTTATGGAAACGGAGAGTTGCGGTTTTAAGAGTTATCATATATTTTAAATGATTGATTTAGCGGTTAAATTTTACGTTTGTTGAAGTTTTATAGTTGGTTAACTAGCATGTGCGATAACGGTAAATACAAAATACCAAAATAATATAATTTATAATTTTAGAAAACTGAAAAACACCAAATTTTTATATTATTATGATTTAATGTTAAAATTTTAAATATAACTAATGATAAAACCATTTTGAGGATCTCAAGCTTGATAAAAAAATTGTCATGAATGAATATGTGTCAATTGATGAAATTTATAATAAAATATTATATTTTTTTACAAAATATAACTAATAAAAAAAAGTATTACATAATTATTCAAAAACAAGTAAATTTCATATTGAAATGTTTATTCATCAATTTGATTCATCACCAAAAAATGTATCATGTAATATGATATACTTCAAACAAATATGTTTGAATAGTAGATATTTCAGATTAACAATATTAGTACAATATTTATATTTGTATCTCGCCTTTTAACAGTTTGATTGACGTCATGATTTTGATGGAAAAATAAGAATTTAGAGTTATGAGAATTAACGTTAACATATAGGGTACAATAAAAAGAATCAGTTTTTACAGTTTTGAGAATTCACGTTACAATTTTTAGAATTTTCAGCGACCTTTAGTTATTAAAAGTATGTTTACTTGCTTTCTTAAATACTTAGGTAAACGTAATGAAAAGAAAAATTATATTTATTCTTTACACAGAATCATATGTAATTTCAGTTCTGTTATGAAGCAAGTTTTTAACCTTTGTGTATGTTCTTCTACGCACATCATACTTGTTCTTGAATTGTTTATCCCATGAATATCTCTTCCCAAATTTTTCTTCAAACTATCTCATGATGGACTCTTTTCCAGTTATATTTAATCTCGTCTTTCTTCTATTCCCTTTTTCCTCAGCAGTACAAAGTTGAAGAAAATATCAACACTCTTCGTCCGACCAATTCTAAATTCAGGAAAAAACATCCAATTCTCAATCATACAATTCTATAACATTAGAAAAAAAAAAGAAACTTACATCATCGTTGTTCATCTTATCAAGTAAGTGACAATCTTAGAGGAAGTAGCAAGTAAGGAACTGTCAATTGCCACTGAAAAAACGAAGAAAGAATGTATGTCAACACAAACTTGTTCCTTTACACTAAGAAACTAACACAAATGTCAACACAAATCTAAATGAAAACAAGAGGATTTGATCTTATTTCTCGTTTGGGTGCAAATTGAAAGTTTAATAAGCGACACAAAAGCAATACAACATGCATCCCTTTGATAAGATTTTAGAAACAACACTTCAGTTCCAGCTCCCAAAATCTGAACAAAATGATTGTGATTTTATACAAAAGTGCTTCAAAGAATTCAAAGTTGTGAAAGGAATAGAACAAAAGAATCCTGATAAAAAGAATAAGTTTTTAATAACTATTTAATCTATTTCGAGATAGAAAATTTGTCTCATCCTGTTCGCTAAGTTTGCGTTTATTTGTTGAACTCAGGTCAAAATTGGGGTTTAAATCAAGTTTGGATAAGGAATTATCGAACAAAAAATAAAAGTGGAATAAAAATCTTTGTCAAACAAACTACAATTAGTAGAGCAACCCAATCATTGTTATAGAAATAGCTCATTAACCCATGTGTTTAGGTTTCCATCAAAACAGATTCATAATTTGTGTGATAAGAAGAAGAGAAGTATTTTTAGGAGTTGCCTCTCGTAGAAGTCTCTTTTTTTTTTTTTTTTGGTGAGATCAATCAAGGAACCACTTTAATCTTGATGACAATCCCAATATTTTATTCTTTTCTATTTCTTGCACAATAAAACTTAACTAACTATCTTATTTTCAATTTTAGATTTTTATGTTAATAAGTTTATATGAGCACAAAAATGGATAAATGTTTGCTACTTATACGAAAGAGATGTCATCATCTAGTCACACATGCATACTTTAAAAATGTCTTGTTAGCTACACTATATATTGTTATAACATACCGACATACACAAATAAATATAAGTTATGTTGCCAATACCATAACCATTCTACTTCGGTTGTCAGAATTATGCGTTGACCGATATTTTATTTTTGATAAACAATTAATAAATAATTATAATTTGCCCTTAAACAGAAAAAAAACTTTGGCCTAACTACAATTTCATTAACTTAGAGTTTAACTTTTGTATCAAGGGAAGGTACAATAGAGAGTATTTAGTAGATTGCTTTTTCGTTCCCAACAACCTATTCCATTTCCAGACAGAAAATCAATCCCCATCCTAATTCACTAAAAAAAAAAATCAATCTCCATCCCATTCGTGTTTGTTAGTTGAATTTGGGTCGTAATTTGGGGTTGAGTCGGATTTTAATAATTGCATATCGAATAAAAATTAAAAATTGGAATCAAAATCTTGGTCAAACAAACTGCAGTTATTGGAACACTTAATCATTGTCATAGAAGTTTGTCCAAAATAAAAACTCATTGTCATAGAAATAACTTATTAGCCCATATGTTTAGGGTTGTCATTAAAATAGATTTATATAGATTTGTATAATGAGAAGAAGGGAAGTTATCTTTAGGAGTTGCTTCTTGTGTTAACTCTCTCTTCTTCTTTTTTTGCTTTGTATGAGACCAGTCAAAGAACCACTTTAATCGTGGTGACAATCTGAATATTTTCTTCTTTTCGATTTCTTGCACAATTAAACTTAATGAACCATCTTATTTTCAATTTTAGATTTCTACTTTAACAAGCTCATATGAACACAAAAATCTATCTTGGTTTAGTTTGTCCCACAATAAATTTATTAACTTAAGAAGACTCAAGAGTTTAACTTCTATTAAGGGAATGTACAATAAAGCTATTTAGATTTCCTTCTCACCCAATTATGTCTATCCATTTGGATTAAGTGTGGGAGAGAGTATTCGTATTATCCATTTTAGTATATTACTTTTCCAAACAAAAATCAAAATACCCAAAAAATTAGAAATATTTATCTTAAAGTAGAATGTTCTCCAAATACATGTCCCAATGTGGAATTTCATTACATAAAACTTTTGAACCTAATTTAGAACCCAAAATTTTAATCCCGTCTTTGAATCAAAATAAATTGAATAATACTATCTTTTACCATCCGAATTATTTGTTTCCAATGTTTACCCTTTAACTTTCGTCCCAATCGCCGACCCACCCACCATATATTAAATGAGTCAACAAACAACAAATAAATATATTTAAAATAGAGATTTTGTGTAAATAATAAAGATTCTTTGTGCAAATTATATCTTAAATAAGGATTTGCGTTTTCCACAAAACAAAATAAATAAAGATTTGCGTAAATAACAAAGTTTCCAATTTCCATGTGCAATTATTTTCAAATATATATTTGCTATCAATGATGATTTATGTAGAAGAAGGGGTTGATACAGTAATTTAACAATAATTTATTTTAAAACATTTAAAGAGTTTGAAGTACAGATAATTTTTATTTTATTTTTTGAAAGACAGATCATATAGCAGTCGTGTTGCTCTTCATCGTAGTTATCGTCGCTGATTCACCAACAACAACAACATCACAAGAAAGCGTCCTCTTTTATAGGACCCTCTGTCCCTGTTTCTCTCTCCAGTTTTATTGTAGAATTCGCTGTCATTTTCACAACGACTCACTTCTTTCAGCTCTCTCCATTCGGCGCTCTCTTCTGGAATTGAAGAATCAAGGTAAATGATCCCACATAGATCCCAAATGTTTATAGGGGATCTGGTTCTTAATGAGATTGGTCCCTTGTTGACTTTTGACACCATTTTGTAGATTAGCAATGGCCCATACATCAGAATCTGTGAATCCTAGAGGTAACAAAACACTTTCATTAGTAAACTGAATTTGAAGGATGAATTTTTTTTTTGATATATGAATGTTGATGAATCAGATGTTTGCATTGTGGGTGTTGCACGTACTCCAATGGGTGGCTTTCTCGGATCTCTTTCATCTTTACCTGCCACAAAGCTTGGATCTTTAGCTATTGCAGGTATTAAAAAACAGTTCATGTTTCTGTGCAAAATCTTTAGCTTTATGTATAATTGACGAGCCCTTGTTGTTGTTTTTAATGATTTAGCTGCTTTGAAGAGAGCAAATGTTGATCCAGCTCTTGTTCAAGAAGTTGTCTTTGGCAATGTTCTTAGTGCTAATTTGGGTCAAGCTCCTGCTCGTCAAGCTGCTTTAGGTGCAGGAATCCCTAACTCTGTTATCTGTACTACAGTTAACAAGGTTTGTGCATCAGGCATGAAAGGTGAGAACTTTGGAACATTTGCGCTCTGCATTTTTTAGACTTTTGATTTGATGCTTTTGACAATGTTTTTCTGGTTTGTTTGGTGGTTTTTCAGCGGTAATGATTGCTGCTCAAAGTATCCAGTTAGGGATCAATGATGTAGTTGTGGCGGGTGGTATGGAAAGCATGTCTAATACACCAAAATATTTGGCAGAAGCAAGGTAAAATGATGTGGTTTTACGGAATCATTTGGTCTTTTTACTCTATGCATCATTGTTTCTTATTCGGATTTTGATGCAGGAAGGGATCTCGTTTTGGTCATGATTCTTTAGTAGATGGAATGTTGAAGGATGGACTATGGGATGTCTATAACGACTGTGGGATGGGAAGCTGTGCAGAATTATGCGCTGAGAAGTTTCAGATTACAAGGGAGCAGCAAGTATGTTGATCCTTAGTTTTCTTGAATTAAGACTCGTGATGCTTGTTGCATATTTGTACCCCATCAACTTATTATTGATAGATACTCTGCATACATCCTCTGTACAATTCCACTGCCTTGATCATTAGCCATCTGTGAACTACTAGAATTGGTTAGTTGGGCTCATTCTTTATGGAAACTCAAAACATGAGTTGATTGGTGTCTTACTGATGAATATGCAGGATGACTATGCAGTTCAGAGTTTTGAGCGTGGTATTGCTGCCCAGGAAGCTGGCGCCTTCACATGGGAAATCGTCCCGGTTAGTATATTTTTTGTAATTTTTGGTTAATGCGTTATACATGGTGAATATATACTAAGGTAATTGGTTATGCAGGTTGAAGTTTCTGGAGGAAGAGGTAGGCCATCAACCATTGTTGACAAGGACGAAGGTCTTGGGAAGGTGATTTATGTCCCCTTTTGGTTTAACGATTATGCATTTATACTCCAGTGAACCTGAGATTGTGCTTTTTCATGTTATTCACCTGTTGCATACAGATTGTTTTCTAAGTGAACTTTGCTGAACAATAGAGTATTTGCATTGACTACTGTTTTGAGAAAATTCTATTCATGTTTATGTTTTCAGTCATAAATTTTTATTCATTTGTATCTTCTACTGTATGAGGCATTACACGTCAGCAAATGAAACTTGTGGTTAAGATAACTCCAAAAAATGAGATCTAATTTAGTATGATTTGCTACATGTATGATGTCTCAATGTCTCAGTTTGATGCTGCAAAATTGAGGAAACTCCGTCCTAGTTTCAAAGAGAATGGAGGGACTGTTACAGCTGGAAATGCGTCTAGCATAAGGTCCTTTTCCTAGCTGACCATATATATGTTCTTAGCTTTTAGAGAACTCATGTAACGTATGAAGTGGATCTTGGTTAGATTTGCAACTTTTTTTTCTCTTTAGTAAATTTTGTCTCTCTTTGACAGTGATGGTGCAGCTGCCCTTGTCCTAGTGAGCGGAGAGAAGGCTCTTCAGCTAGGACTTCTAGTATTAGCAAAAATTAAAGGGTATGGTGACGCAGCTCAGGTACGTTACTTATAATCTTGCATTCCCTTTTTGAATACAATCTGATTCCATTCACTAAGTGAGACCCAAACCCTGCAGGAACCAGAGTTTTTCACTACTGCTCCTGCTCTTGCTATACCAAAAGCCATTGCACATGCTGGTTTGGAATCTTCTCAAGTTGATTACTATGAGATCAATGAAGCATTTGCAGTAAGAACATCTGTCTTCTTCCTTACATAATTGACAAACCATTGTGATGCGTAATTTTTACTAAACTGACTTTTCACAGGTTGTAGCACTTGCAAATCAAAAGCTACTCGGGATTGCTCCAGTAAGTCTTTTATATCACCGAGTCTGTTAAATCATCATCTTCTCAATCAACTTAATCAAGTGGTTTCATAAACATGGATTTTGTTCCTCTTTGCCTAAACAGGAGAAAGTGAACGTAAATGGAGGAGCTGTCTCCTTAGGACACCCTCTAGGCTGCAGTGGCGCCCGTATTCTAATCACGTTGCTTGGGATACTAAAGAAGAGAAACGGAAAGTACGGTGTGGGAGGAGTGTGCAACGGAGGAGGAGGTGCTTCTGCTCTAGTTCTTGAGCTCCTTTGATGCATTATGAATCCAGGTAACTCACATTCTGCTTAGCGTTCATAGATCGAAGATGTAGAATGCAGGAAAGGAACTCATGATCTCCTCTCATGTGTTTTCTTCTCAGGTTGGTAAACTAAATAGATGGATCTATCTCTCATCCAACTTCCATGAGTCAGTCATTGCACTTTACGTTTTATGTTAGTTGGTCTCTCAATAAAGGAGTGATCGTTGATGTTGTTAAGTCTATTTATTTATATGAACTCGGCTTCTTTTTTTCTCTTACCGGTGACAGTCAGTTATTGAATCATGGACCGATTTACCGTAGTTAATGATTTATCCTCATGTACTCATTAAAACGTCGACCAAGATTTGACATTTGATGGATAAATTTAAGTACACAATGTGTATGTAAGACAAGAAAATAATAATAATTGGACATTTCTGTAAAGGCACAAGCCTCTGCGCACTTGAGCGGCACTTAAGAAGAAAAAAAGAGACTTCAATGAAGATTTTCTCTATACAAAAAGTTTCTACTCGGAATTTACTCTGAGACATCTCTTCCAAATAGGGTGCTGATTGCCTTCCCGGGATCGCTTTGTTTAATAAGAGATTCGCCGACTAAAACCTAATAACAGGAAAAGAAAATCACATGGGAGCTAAGATCAGGTGAACCAATATCATTGTGGGCAATGTTATCTTGAACTATAAAGTTTGTGAAAGCTTACTGCTTTGACACCGGCTTCTTGAACAAAGGCGATATCTTCGGGAGTGAATAACCCAGATTCTCCAACCACCTACAATGTGAAGACAAGTTGAGGATATACAAACTTTAAGTAAGGTGTGTGTAACATTGTAAGGGGTAAGAGAAACAGGGGATGTGAAATACTACTTACAAGGATGTCTTTTTGACGGATCAGTTCGCCACGCTCTCCCTCAAGTAGCTTCTTTGTGATACCAAGATCTACCTCAAATGTTTCTGAAAGAAAAGGTGATAAAACGGATCAAGAAGGATTGTATGTCTAGCTTTAAAGGAGGTCTGGTTCAAGCATTTACCAAGGTTACGGTTATTGATGCCAATGAGCTCGACTCCTTCAATTGCAAGAACACGATCCATCTCCCTTTCGTCATGGACCTAGAGGCAAGTGGTAACCAAGAAAATCAGAAAAACACTAATTAGGATTAGGAAGAGACAGAAGCATTAGTTGAGGCGTATATGAAACTGGTTACAAACCTCCACAAGTGTAGCCATTCCAAGTATTTTGCAAATCTTAATCATGTATTTGATGTCAAGGTCAGGTAACACAGAAGCGATCAACAAAACTGCATCTGCGCCTTTACTTCTACCATAGTATATCTGCCATGCCTCAACAATGAACTCTTTCAATAGCAAAGGGCACTGCATTTTTCATGACAAGACATTAGAACGTTGCATGTCAGTGTTGTATGACAAAGTATCTGAAAAGGATAATTATACAGAGAAACCAAAAAAAAAAGAGAGAAAGAAAGTACCTTCACACCAGCTTCCATTATAGCTTGCAGGTTCTCATAGCTTCCCTATATGGAAAATAGATTACAGGCTTCATTACGAATATCAAACTTCATTTGGTCTCAAAGAACATTTTCTTCACAATATTACCTTGAAGTATTTGTCATCTGTCAAAACACTAAGACATGCTGCTCCCCCCTTCTCATAAGCTTGTGCAATTTCAACCTACAATTTCAAGCCTTCAGACATAGTTCTTGCAATCCTTATACTTACTCACGTCACAGGATGGTTTAAAAGGGTGTAAATTCTTACAGGGTTAAAATCCTCTCTCAGGATTCCTCTACTTGGAGAAGCTTTCTTAACCTCAGCTATTAAACCAGGCAACCCCGTTCTTTGGTGAGCCGATCTAAGAGCACCAATGAAGTCTTTAGCAGGAGGAACATTATCAAGAGCCTTCTTCAAGCTATAAAGAGGCTTTCTCTCTTTCATCTGAGCAACTTCTTTATCCTTGTGCCATACGATCTCTTCCAAGATGTTACGAGGCGTGTTTCCCTCGTTCTGAAGCCGGAACTCAAAAGGTCCAACGTAATGCAATGGAGGTCCAGTAGGTGGTCTTCTCCTTATCCTTATACCTTGACTCTCAACTACTTCATTCTGGTACATTCCCACTTCTTGCTCACTTACTTTAGCCTCTAATGCTGAATCAGAACCTTCTGTGATTCCAGACTAACAATAAAACAAAAAGCTACTTAGTTCTCATTTCTCAACATGACTACATAATTTCTTCAAACATCACAGATTCATAAAGTGCACAAAGTCTACAATTTTTCAACAAGCAACACAAAAACGATTCCAGGATACTAGAGAGGACCTACCTAACATCGATTCCAAACTCCTGAAGCTGAAAAGCTATTGATACCAACTCTCGAATCATAGATTTTCATCAATTTTGAGAATCAATGAATCAGCACTGAAATTTACATATTGTATACAATTCTGAGGATAAGATAGAAACAAGAAGATTGAATTGGATGAAAAAGTGAAACCTTTTGAGCACGAAGAGGAGCATAAGAAGAAGGTCTGGTAAGTGTATTGTGGAGGTTAAACGGAGAGAGACGTCGTTGAGTGGCGGAGGAAGGGAAGGGCTGAAGAGAAAGCAGTGCAGCTTCCATTTTTTTTTTTGGTTTGAGTCTTCTTCTTCGCTCTCTGTCTCTCGCCGGGAATGCTATTTGTGGAGTGGAGGAGAGACTTCTGTGCGGCGGATAATCACAAAAGTGGGTCCTACTTACACGTTATTTCCAAACGGCCAAACTCTCTTATGAAGATATATATTTTTTTTTTTAAACGGATCAGGCCTAAGCCCATTAATCCCTGAAGTTGAGCTCTTACCAGTGGGAAAATGAGTCAAATGACGGACAGACAATACAATTGCATAATCCTTAAATCATGTATAAGTTTTTTTTTTTTAAAAATTTGGTGATTTGAGGGGGACAAATGTCCTCCTACTTCACTGAAAAAACTAAAAATAAATTACAATTTTAAACATGTTTCGGGTATATCGATCCTCTAGAATCATTCAACAAAATCGAATTAATATAATATGGGATAGAATTAGAAAAAAAAAGTTTTAAAGCAACAAAAAAAAGTATATTTTGCTAACTCATTTATAAAACTGTTAGTTTTTCTATAGATATATAAAATACAGACTATCCAGTCCTTCACGATAGAGCCATACTATAATCATGTTAGGAAAGACAATGAATATATGAGTCGTCTAATCCATGTTTTGAGAAAACCAATTATAATTTTTGAGTCGATCTCAAACTCAATTCCCGCACTATAAACATCGCAAACTAATGATTAAGAGATAATCAAAAAATATATATCGAAGATGTTTCTTATTTTCGGTAAAATCTTTTTATTGGTAGTCGTACTTGTAACTCGATGTTGGTCAGCTATTGAGTATTGGAGTTTACATATGTGTATATACGAGAAAAAACTCAAAATTTGAAGGACTACAATATGAACAATGCTCGATTAAAATTCACAACCCATAAGGCCATAAGTAAACAAGCGCTTTGTAAAGTCATCCAAACAATTGTGAAGCAAATGCAATGTGTACAATTTTGATAAATAAACCAACGTATCCTAGTACGTATTCACTTATTATAGCTAAATGACACATGTTCACATGGAAGTTAATTATTGATATCTTATAGTAGAGAACGTACGTAGTTAATTAAGCAGAAACATAACACTATAAGCACATTTATAGTCTAAAACATGTAGAATAACAAACTCTTTGTAACAACTAACAAAGTCTCAAAATGTTTATGGCACAATTATTTTGTGGGAACAATGATCCCTGAGTCTGCGAGAAGGCGGGATGAGGGGAGCGAAGATAAACATCTGAGGGATGCATTCAGTATCGAGACCTATAAAAGCATGGCAGCAAGAAGGACCTACATTCCCGAACTGTCCATTTGTTATCGATCGGAAAATTTCCGGGACACAGTCGGGAATAACTTCTAGTGATGACCAACAATCTAGTTGGGAAGGTTGTGGTGATGGCAATGGTTGAGAAGTAGCGAACACTACGATGCATACAACTGGAAGAAGGAAGAAGAACTTGTTGCTCCACATTTTGATTAGAGAATTGGAATGATTTATTGAGTTTTATCTTGATATGAATATAATAGTAGTCAGTGATTGGATTTATATAAGATGAAAAAATGTTAATATTTTAAGTTGCGTATTGTGAAATTTTTCATTGTGAGGAATTATGGAGGCACTTTTGGGATGACCCCAAATAAAGGTGACAGTTTGTTAAGTTTTTTTTTTTTTGATGAATTACAAGATAAGCTAGATTAATATTGTTTTCTACACGTTGTTTTATTCTATTGTATTATAAGTGAAATAAGTAAATGATATATTTTATGAGAAATTTCACTTTCCAGAATTTCTTGTAGGATTAGGTAACTTGGAAAAGTACTAAAAACTTAGCACAAGGCAGAAGGGGGATATAGTGGAATGGGTTCTCTTTGGGTCATATATTAGTATAGAGAAGGCCCATCAAGATATTAATCATTAAGGAGGCCCATCCGACTGTTGCGTGTTATAAAAGGAGAAGAACCTAGTTCTCAAGGGATAGAGATTTTGTTTGACCTAGTTCTCTCCGTTCTTCGTACCGTGTTCTCAAAGTATAGAGATTTTGATTTACATAGTTCGCTCGGTTCCTCGGACCTAGATCTTTCGGGTTCGAATTGTTACTTCTTCGAGTTTGAATTGTTCTGAACGTCGAAACCCTTATTTCGATGGGGACTCCGGAATTTCCAGATCTAGGGAAACACTGCTCCGTCGATGTTTGCACGCAGATCGATTTCTTGCCCTTCACATGTGATCGCTGCCTTCAGGTCTCTTTCTCCTTGTCTTTTTATTCCAATGCTAGTTTCTACGATCTACAATGTTGCATGATTTTCTAAATAGAGAGGAACAATGGCTGTGGTAAAGTTTATCTAACTTTTAAAACTCTATTTGCAGGTGCTTTGTTTGGATCATTGTAGCTATATGTAACACGATTGTCCAAAAGGAAACAGAGGAGATGTCACAGTGATTATTTGTCCGTTTTGTGCTATAGGATTTAGGTTAAACCCTGACGAAGATTCAAACATAACTTGGGATAAACATGTTAATGATACAGATTGTGATCCCTCAAACTACGAAAACGATGTTAAGAAGAAGAAGAAACAATGTCCTGTTTCTAGGTGCAAAGAAGTCTTGACATTCTCTATAAAATGTCGATCATTGCTTGAAACATCGGTTTGGACCTGATCATAGTTGTTCTGGACCGAAGGAACCCGATTCGAGTATCTCGAGTACAAACACAACAGTAGCTGCTACAAGCGCTCCTGCATCATCTTCATCTTCTTCAATATCGTCTGCTAGTTTTTTCGCTTCAGCCGAAGCACGTTTTAGAAAGACAAGATTGAATCGGACAAGATTGAATCGGGCAAGATTGAATCCGACCAGGGAAGATGAAGATCCTAGAGTGGAAAACCTCCCTCTATGGATGATCAGGGAAGGAGTGGCTGATGTAGTAGGGGAACTGAGAGGACAGATGAGTCAGGAAGAAGAAGAAGAAGATGTTGAATGGGAAGAAGAATAAGCTCCTGTTTCAGGTCATTTTGAGTTTACTATTACTTCATTTCCAATTTCACCTTACTAGATAATGATCTTATGAAACAACACATTAGTTAGTAAGTTATAGTTAGTAGAGAACTTGTTTAGGTTTATAAAGTATAAAACCGAAATAGAGCAAGAAGATACTTGGTAAGACATGCTCATAGTTTTATCTATATTAGTCGGACATAAATGATTTTTATAGGTCTCATCATATATGTATATGTATAAAGATTATATGTGGTATGCTCAACTTGGTTGTTTTCCCTTGTTCCTTGTTGTGATTTATGGGAATGCCAAAATCTTTTGGTTTATGCGATCGCCTACTGCAGTTGTTCTTTATCTTCCACGTATACTTTTGTTTTATTTTGAACTTTATGGTAATCACATATCAGTGTCTCAAGCAACTAAAAGTATTCAAAAATCTGTGTTGAGTGAACTTTGAACATCTTTAAACTGTGTTCCACTCCGATAATGTAGTAAGTATAATCATGTAATTCATGTCTCTTCTCCTGCATACAGAGATCTGTACCCATGTATGAAACATATGCATGAGAGAACAAGATGATTCGTTTTCTTTTTGGTGATAAACTTGTTTTACGCAACAGTCATTTGCGTTAAAATTATCATCCTCGAGTCTACATGGAAACTAATATTTATAAATGTGTCTGTTTTTGTATTCTGTTCATTTGTGTTTGGCATGCAGATATAGGTGTGGAGAGGTGGGTAAACTTAAATGGTCTGACCGAGCCACAATTCCAGTTCATTGCGGTTTTTGACCCTTCTACATTTCCATAGAGTCCAAAATCTCTCAATTTGGTGCACGGGAATGTCTTAAATGGATGTAAAACCTGAGCTACGAATCTGTCCAAAAATGTATTTTGATCGTCTTTTGTTTTTTTTTTTTGCTCCAAAACACCTAAGACCTTCTTGATTTCATAAATACTTGAATATTTCCTGTTTGACCTTAAAATCACACCAAATGCTTCCTAAAACATAAAAAAACAATAGCTAAAATGGAAAAAAATGTCATGTTATCAGAAACTTGAGTGACCACCTTCCAAGCATAAATATTTCATATTGGCAATGTAGGATAAGGTTGATATGTAGCGATAAATGTCATGTTCAAAAATAATGAAATTAATTGTGAAACATATGTCAACGATGTTGAGGTAAAATTTTACTATATTTAGGCTTTATCACCGATTCTATTGGCTTTTCCTTGAAATCCAATGCATTTTAACTTTTCCTTGAAATCCAATGTATTCTAACTTGGTTAACCTCTTTTGGAGAAATCCAGGCAAACATGGCTTATGAACTAATATATAATTTTTTCAACGGATGATATGGTTCATTTAAAAACAAATAATAAAATATAGTCATTGAAATCCACCAAACATAAATAAGCCATGCCTTGAATGGATATAAAACCTAATAAATAATACAACTGTTCTCTTCTAACTTGTCAATGATGTCAATGCATAAGACATAAAACTAAAAGCCTAAAGATTTGAGAGTTTGATGCTGAAGAAAAATATCAACAAAATGTTTTTTTAGAGTGATGGGTTAAAGTATAAATGAAACTGCTAAATTTGGCCCCAATGTATAACCTACATTCATGTTGCCTGGATTATTCACCAGATTCTTGCTGACATTGTCTACATGCATTCCTTCTTTTCCTCTCTTTTTCTTCTTTTACTTTTAAGCTTTTTTTGTCAGAAAGCTTTTGTTGTCTCTGTTTTTTTTTCTCTCAATAATAAAAGTCGCATGTGACCCCCTCTGATGAAAAATGACATAAAGATAAGCACCACCGCCACGTTTACACGAGATCCACACCGTGGACATCATATCTTGTTCCTCAATTACTCAAAGTGCATAGTACGTATTACAAGTCGTTAAAAACACGATTAGAGATCTGAAATTAATGTGCAAGAACATGTATTTATCCGGAAGAGTTATTACAAAATATAGTTTGACTTTTTTTTTTTTTTTTTTTAAATTTGTTGAGTCTTATTCTATACTACTAGGATTAAACCCGCGGTTTCCCGCGGGCGAAAGCTTTTATAGATTTTTTATTAAATAAATTAGTGTGTGTTATATTAAAAAATAGTAACATATATTTAGTTTTTTTAAAACTGGTATAAATAATGATTGGAATCTTTTATTAGTATGGAGGCTATTTACTGATTAGAATCATGTATTTTATTGTGTTTAAAGTTGTGTATCAATTACTAAATGTGTATTTGATATAAGTAAAATGGTGACAAAAATGTAATATAATGATAGATGGTGTAATTATTTTGTTGATTATAAGATCTTTAAAAACCAAAGTTGGTATGTTTTATCTTTTATTTTTGGCAAAACAAAGACAATAACATTTATGAGGAGACCTTTTTTCTAAATCATACAGAATATATATACTAAAGAGTATTTTGAAACTGTATTAATGATCCCATTACCCAAATTATATGATACAATAAAAGAATATACCCCCAAAAGAAAACAATGCAAAGTAAATCATCTTAACACCTAATTCTTCTTTCTAAAGATTGATTAGATTCACTATTCATGTTTTTCATCTCTTCATTGTCTTGTCCGTAGCAGCCGATCACCAATCGTTCTCAACTCGAACGTTCTCACAGCAAGGACAACATCACGGATTGTAGTGTCTAGCACATAAGGAGTGCGTGCTCGCGGCGCTGAGAGATCGAACCATGGTAATGGAAGTAACGGATTTTGCTCTCAGCCTTGTGCTATGTCTTCCCTTGTAGATTCTGAGACATGTGTACGCCTATCGCGAATACATTCTCCGGCTGGACCGCGTATTTCCGATCCCGTCTTGGAACCTTCTTGACGTCTCTATATGCCAGTTTCTCAATTCCCCATTTTCTGAAACACAAAACCAAAATACCATTTAGATTAGTCCCTGAACTAAACCAAATCAATAACCGATATGTTCCTTCCTAAAAACAGAAAATATACAAACCAATTACAATTCAATATTTGGTACAAACAAAAGAAATAATCTTTACAACATTTCTCACTAATATCATGTGATGTTCAATAAAAGCAAAGATCGTGACCGACATAGGAGACTAATACAGAATGCACAAAGACTTTTACAGGCCAAGTGTTGACAGAATCAGATGCTTATTGATATTATATGTCACCTTCAAAAAACTTGTGACTAATATTCTAAGTCACTCAATAAACAACACATGGGCTTTGGTTAACGTTCAATCATTAAAATCAACAAAGTTATGAATGTTACCTGTAAGTTCTGGCCGGGCCATCACCGGAATAACAAACCCGACTACTCATAGGCATCAGTTCAATAGTAAACTGAAAATATTCCTCCAAAGATTCCATCACAGACGAAATCGTCTCTTTCACCGGAACATGTAAAAACTCATCAACATCAAAGAAGAACATCCACTTCGTCATGAATACCTATGCAAACAATCATTCACTATCATGAATTGATTATGATATAACCATCGAATCGTTCTTGATCTCAATTTGGTTTGTGATGAGAATGACTTTGATATTTATAGTGATGAAGGAGGCTAGGGTTGTTGGATCTAATATTTTCAAAAATATTCGAAAATATCTTGCAGGATAAGTTGCAAATCAAAGATTGGATCCTCACTAATGATTCGAATTTGGTTTAGTTCATAATGATTGGCTATATTTAGATAAGTGGTAAATATTGTTTAGTTGATTATGGTTAGTTTTAGATTTAAGAGAATAAATTTATAAGATTTTTTTCTAATTTATGGAATGTATTATCGTGTTATGGTAGTTAGAAGAATCGAATAAGCTCGTCTATGTCGATTTTATAGTGATTAGTGAGGAGGGTGAATATATGATTGAAGATTCTTAAAATCGTAATTAAATATGCAGACTATTTTGATGGAATATGCGTGTATTAGATACTAAAAATTGTTGAGATATACAACTAATCGTGTTATGGTTAAGATTGCATTACTTGATGGTAACCTATTATGTAGTTTTACATGTGATCAAAAGCCCATTAAACATAACTCACCCGTCTATGTAAAACGCGGATCCTGTTTAATTTAGTTATTTGGTTTGGACGATTTTACCCTTGATAAGGAAGAACAAAATTCAAAATTGAAATCAAAATTGAGGCTAAATTAGACAAAAATTTAATTTGTACTTCTTTTTTAATAATAAGAGGATATGACTATGATACCTCGCCTAATTCTGGAAATAATTTTTTAAATTAATCAAGATTTTTTTCTTAATAGGTAAGCCAAAGATAGAACACGTCTCGTACTATTACAGAAATACTCTTCAATCTGTCACAATAAAATAAGAATTAGTATCATAGATGGTAACGTATCTCCATTTATCTTTTAATATTAGACGTTACTTAATTCTTAGTAAGAGAAATCGTAATTTACTTTTGTACTTTAATTGTGGTCCCTTGATACCACATTTTCCTATAAGTAAGTACACGCAACAGCATCAACAACAATAGCCACAAAACTTTTTTCTTTCATCCTCTAAAAAAAAATCTTTCTGGTGAGTAACGAAAAAAATGTGTCCGGTGGAGAACAAATGGTTAAAGGTAAAGATTCAATCTTTCAATCTCTATAATACATATTAAGATTCTTTTATTTGGTTTCTTTGATCTTAGAAATGTAATGTGATTATGTTAATCAGGTGGGTCAAAAAGGAGCTGGTCCTGGGGCTAGAAGCTCACATGCCATGACCGTCGTTGGGAACAAAGTTTACTGTTTTGGTGGTGAGCTTAAGCCAACGATCCATATTGATAACGATCTTTACGTTTTCGATCTTGAGACTCAAGAATGGTCGATAGCTCCTGCGACCGGAGAGGCTCCTTTCCCCTGTTTTGGTGTCTCGATGGTAACGATCGGTTCAACGATCTATGTCTACGGTGGCCGTGACGATAAACGGAGATACAACGGTCTTCATTCGTATGATACTGAGACCAATGAGTGGAAATTGTTGGCTCCTGTTGAGGAAGGGCTTCCTGGTCGTAGCTATCATTCAATGGCTGGTGATGATCGGAAAGTTTATGTGTTTGGTGGTGTTACTGCTAAAGGACGTGTGAATACGCTTCATGCGTACGATGTTGTTGATCAGAAATGGGTTGAGTATCCGGCGGCTGGGGAAGCTTGTAAAGGCAGAGGAGCACCAGGGCTTGTGGTTGTGGAAGGGAGAATTTGGGTTTTGTTTGGGTTTGATGGTAATGAATTGGGTGATATTCATTGTTTTGACTTGGCTAGTGAACAGTGGAAGGCTGTGGAGACTACCGGGGATGTACCGGCGGCGAGAAGCGTGTTTCCGGCGGTTTCTTACGGGAAGTACATTGTTATTTATGGTGGGGAGGAAGAGCCGCATGAGCTTATGCACATGGGAGCTGGGAAGATGTCTGGAGAGGTTTATCAGCTTGATACAGAGACGTTAGTGTGGGAGAGGATTGTGTGCGGGAATGAAGAGGAGAAGCCGAGCCAACGTGGGTGGTGCGCGTTTACGAAAGCGGTTAAGGATGGTGAGGAAGGTTTGTTGGTTCATGGTGGGAATTCTCCGACCAATGAGCGGCTTGATGATTTGGTGTTTTGGGGTTTCTCTCATCTTAATGTCAATTAATGACTAGCTGCTTTGTGTCTTTCGTTTATAAAGTGTTTAGTGTGTTGTTGTTTTAAGGAGTTTAAGTGGTGATGATATGTAACTGCTAAGTGTCTGTGTTTAAGGAGCTATGTGTGGTGAAACTTTGCTACCTATTCCAAATAGTTTATTAAGTTTGGTGTTTTGGTAATTTAATAAAAATCTTGTTAGTCTGATTCTCAGAAAGTGAAAGGCTAAAAGTGGTGGTGATATATGGTCAAGTTGTTGCATTCGGATTTAACAGTGATAGTTTTGGAAGAATTATCTTTTTGCATTTGTAGAGGGTCAAGGGTTCATATATTCTTTTAGTAAAGTTGTTTTGTTGTTTAAAATTCTTTCAAAGAACGAAATTATTGAAGTATGAGAAAGAGAAGACTTATAAGAGCTTATTTCACAAATAAGTAATGGTTGTGCCAAAATTTGTATAGGAACAGAAAGTACTACTTGTACCAAATATATGGTTAAATATTGCTCATGTTTGCAAAGAAAGATCATCTTTAAGTCAATCAATGATTATGTGGGAGAGGCACTTGCAAATTGGCTCAAAAATCATATGTTTGGATGGGATATCAATTTTAGTTTTATGTTAACTGTGGAAAATGCTAGTGGCAATAACAGTACAATTTGATACTTGAATAATACATGTATGTTCGATGTTGTGCTGTTATATTGAATTTGATAACATGAGATGCTCTTAGGTCTGTATAAATTATTGGTCTACTATCCTTCCTAAGTTCCTATCCAATGTGAGACATTTTCGTGCTACAAGATATACATATTTTGGTGGTTGAAAGTCGGAAATTCGTCGGAACAGTGATCACAATATTTATCATCTATTTATCATCTCTTGATACATTACAGTTTGGGGGTAATGTGATTTAGTTGAAGGGGTTATAAGAAAGAGATTGTTGAGCTGGAACTTTTAGGCTTTTAGCTATGGTTACTGGTGGAAGAAACTATATTATTAAGCATTGTTGACTGTAACATAAACAAATGCTTGATTTCTATATGGTATAATACACCAAAATTTCCTTCAAAACTAAATTACCAATTATGTGACGCTCTTTAGTAAAATTTGTAATCAAAGTGGAATTTCAAATCAAATAGGTGTTACTCAGGATAATTGAATAGAAGTTTCTAGAGGATAATCTGAACCTTTAGAAAAAAACTTAAATTTTCAAAGAATAGAAAGAGTAAAAGCATAGCCAACTTTGGGTGGGCAACAAGACTCATACTCTGAACCAGAATAATCCAGAAAGAGAAATCAGACAGACACTATTAGTGACATTATAACATAAGTTGGATGCCATAAGCGAGAACACTGTTGTAACCCATAGTATTTTGACTCTGACATGGGACGATTAGCTAAATATTTCTAAATGATGATCGAAACAATTGGTCAAATCTTAAGTTTAGCTTCCAATTTCTCACATTAATACCTTCCCAACTCTTCTCCTTTGGGTAGCAAGGTGAAAAGCAAGTTAAAAACTATTGATTTCACCATTTCGGGTAATGAATTATCTTTTAAACATTTGCAAATCACATATTTACATATATGATACCAAAAGATATAGATAAATGTCCAATATCATAGTATATAAAAATTAAAATAAAATAAAATACTAAACACCAACAAATTCTTCGGTCCCCGGCCCAATGGAATTATCGACCAATAGTCCATAGGTTCTTGGTTATCCACAAATAGAAAATAAAAAACAAAAACGAAAAACATCAACAAATATTTTATGGAAACAGGATACTCACTTATAACCTTATAACGATGGAAGAAACTGACAACCACATTTTCTTTATCGTTATTGCATCTCTGTAGTTTAAATTGAAAGAAAAGAATATTACTATGGATATATATTAATTACGTACTTAAACAAAATTATAATAGTAGTTACTAGTTATGACAAATAAAAAAAAACATCACGGAAACTTACCCGGCTTAGTTTTGTTGACGGCGGGCAAACATGTCCATCGGCTGTCGCTGAAGAGACGAGGATGGTTAGGACCAGAAACAGCCCCAAGAGAGGAAACTTTTGCAAAGCCATGTTGGTTTTTGTTTGTTTTTGTACTTTGAGTTCTTCTTATAAGGAGGTACTTTTGGATGGTCTTATAGTCTTATATGTGAAGCTCTTATATATAGAGATTTTGATTCATTGAATTGATCTCTGGTTTTCATTTTTTTAATATGCCTCATTGACCATTTTTGTTTTATGTACTGTACATATATAGATGATCATATCGTGTTTCCGATCTTTACAACCATTTTTTCCACACTAAACTGTTATTTAAATAGGATGATTCATTGCATGATACTTCAACGAACGAAATATGCTACTAAGTCGCCGTTGACTCCAAAAATAACTCTAGCAAATATAGTGAAAGATTAGGCCTTTAATTAATCTCATTTAATTAGGAAAAATGGATGAAAACCCCTTTTTTTTTTATCGTTTTCATAATAAAGGAGGTTTAGAAACCAATACAAAAATAAAAACAGAGGAAAAATAATAGAAACAGAGACAAAACCAAGCCTAAAACCAGAGGAAGACTAACGGCCATCTACAAAAATAATTGGTAGAAATATTTGGTAAGAAAATAGAAGGAATTTTTTTTACCAAAACATTTGTAAGAAATAATTTCCAACGATTTTCCTAAAAATTATTTCTTACTGTTTTTTCCTACAAAAGTAATCAAAATAATAATGAAAAATTATTTAAATCAATTTTAGTTTTTTTTGTATTTTTTAGATCAAAAGTTAAAATAGAAATTAGATAATTATTTATTAATCAAAATACCAAAAATTCTTTATTTATCCACTTGCGATTTCTCTACGGTTTTCCCCCATGTAAGAATAGTTAAAAAGAAAATATACAACTAAGCCTGAATATGTTGTGTATGTATGCATACGTGAAGGTGAAAATGAAATTTGGACAAATGTGGCAGTCTTTGTTTGTTTATTGGAGGGTATGTTTGTGTTCACCCTTGTTCCTCTTTGTTTTCTTTACCATTGTATTTGAGCTTTTATCTCATTATGACAGTATACCTTTTTAACCTTGTTTACTCCTTTAATCATTACCAAATCCTTCTTCTTTATTTTTGTAGAAAAGTAAATATTGTATTCAATTACAAATATGTACCTGTACCAATACTATATAAGTCAATAACGTTATTAAAGATTTGATGGAGGACCAAAGTGTCATTCATCTTTTCTTTGCTGTTTTTACTTGTTTTAGCGTTTAGGGCTGACCAAATCTTTGGCTTCTGCTCTGCGCTTGCGTCTCCATCTCAGTAAATTCTTATTATATTGCAATAAATAATGTATTTATACCCGAAAAGTCTTTTTTTATTTTTTTATTTTGTAAAACATTTAAACGAGAAAGTCTAGTTGGTTGATTTGGAACTAGTTAGACATTGGATACCTTCCTTAATTTGACATAAAATACCTTTATTGCTTTATTTTATTCCTAAAATTGCATATGTTATATCCTAGGTTGTTTTACATATTTGTACTAATAGATGTGAAAGGCAAATTTTATATAATAAAAATCTTTATGTAAAGTGGTATTTAGTATATATTCTTCAAATGAAATAAGCTTCTTTGCAAGAAAATAATAGTCAAATACTATGTAGTTTTCAGCTTTTTGAACCTTCTACGACCGGATTTTCTTAATTCTATATAAATATAAGTTTCTATACTAATGACATAGAAAATTGAAATAATATGATGTTATATGATGTTAAACCTTCTACGATCGGATATTCTTAATCTCGGTTGCTTTATGCTTGTAATCTCCGTCATCTCCTAGCATGGTTGACCTTCTAACACGGTGGATCTCTCAACAAATGTTAAACAAAACCAAAATCGTTATTTAGTAAATTTTACGAGTTTTGTCTTCATGCTAAATTCTATCTCAAATGAATCAATCTTGCAAAACGAGGAGAGAGACGTTAGTGTTATTTTCATAAATCAATAAAAAAAAAATGTTTTGTTTGATCCCACCCATTTTCCCGGAAAATTATATTTGTAAATCGGAGTCAATACGATAATTATATAAGGTTGACCAATTTGATGCCGCACATGTCACTCTTTTTACAAAGTACAAACGCTAGTCGTCGAAAGAGTAAGTGGATATTTGAAAGAAAATAAATGAAATAAACATAAACATCTCAAGTATGATAGGAAAATATTTCGTAAGTATCTTCTTGTTATTTCATGGATTCAACTCTTTTTTCTTTTTTTCAAAGATGAATTCAACATATCTTTTTTTTTTTCTTTTTGAATTCAACATTTTCATAATGAAGTAGCTAGAGTTTCTAAACTAATAATATCAGTACTATAATAAAGAGTCGAACGGTTAAATATACCCACATGACAAAACAAAATTCTTTCTCTTTTACTTCATCTCCTTGTCAACATTTCATATCTTCTTCGTCAATGATTTGTTAGAAGTTCAAATTCAAATTGTTGAATCCATTTCATTGGTAAAGCATATGTATACATGCACATTGTAACATATGTGGAGGCCAAAGACAGCATGAGTGTTAAAACGAATTTTGGGTTTGCTATTTTTGGCGAAATTCCAAAGCCCAAAAAGACAACTAAATAGATGCTTAATGACTAGACTATATCTTTGATAGATGCTTAATGTTGATTTTTCAGCAAATTAATTATTATTTTTGACGTCAAGCTTATCAATTAGTTACTTTTATCATTTCATTCTATTTTGATTTTTGTTCTCTTTGGGTGACAGTCTTTCTTTTGTCTCTTCACTTGGATGGTAGTCTACGGCTATTGTTCGTTGAAAATGATACAAATTTATGCTATTTTTTTTATAATATATCCTGATTTTCTATGATAGAAAGTATGGTAACCTCATCAATATGTTTTAGAAAATTATGGAAATAAAGATTTTGGACAGAAAGAGTTTGGTTACTGCAGAATGGGTAAAAACGTATCTAACCAAAAGTTCTAACTAATAGGAAAACATTTCGAGTTATATAGTAGAGTATTGTTTCCAGAAGTAAGACTACTGATCAGGAAGGGTAATCCACATAACTATAAATTAAATAAAATTTGAGGTAAAAGACATGAATCTATATATGGTCAACCGCACCTTTACATAGACAACAGTACAAATTAATAAAACAGTTTTAAAAAAAAATTGTGGTTAGACTAGAGCAAAATAGAAAATATGTGAATAGTGATCAATATGTCCATGCAGTATCTTTGTTGTTCCAATAGCATTATCAGATGATTATCATTTATATCATTCAGTTTTCGTTAATTTAGTTTTTTTTTTGGTTACAGTCTCCTCACATTAATGAAAATATTCCTTATAACTATCATATAATGAAGTATTAATAAATATTTACAGCGTTTTTTTTCTCTTCTTTCTCATATTCTTTTTTAAAAAAAATCTTTATATGTTCTATGTATTGTAAAGGAAGGAAGAAGACTTTCAACTCATTGTCATGGAGTTGTTTCTTAGGATTGGTCTAGGCAGTAATAGATAAACATGCATCATGAAAAATATAATCAAAATTACTTAGGATACTTGGTAATATCCCAAGACCTCTTTGTATTTGTAAAGTTTTTTTTTCTTTTATAAAGTATTTAAAGTCTTGTTACGTCATGCAACTTATGTGCATTTTATATCTACGTGGAAACAAGCATGAGTATACGGTAGATAATTTCACAACGGCCCTGAAACAAGAAAGATTGAGAACGTTGAAGAAAGACATATGGAAGAACTAAAAAAAAAAGGTAAATACAAAAAACAACAAGAAGAACGAACAACAATGTCTCTTTTACCTCGAGAATATAACTATAATAAACATATACACCAAGACACGCATATGTATACATAATTTTTTTTTTCTGATAATGACAAGCATATGTCTATATTTAATTTAAATTGTAATGTATTTGAAGATTTACTATTTTCAAGTGCTTCGAAACCAATTTTTTTTTTTTTATCATCACAAAGAAAAAAAGTAACAAAAGGGACAAGAAATTGTAGTGTCTTGTTTTTTTTTAAGTGACATGGTTTATTATATTCATAATTTTTTTTATATATAGCTATAAAATGGGAGACTGAGAGAGGAAAAAAAAACGAAATTGAAGAGCATCGGATTTGCAGTTCTCTCACTCCTGGATTCTTTCCCTTGGACCTTTCCTCACTTCACCTCGATTCCCATTCACAAGTCACAACTCTTCTCTCTGTCTATAGACTAGATATAGATGTTCACATGCATATTTTATATCTATATTTTTATCTACAAATATATCCGTTAATTATACTCCCAATAAATTTATAAAAATATGAAACTAGCTATAATGTAATTGGTGTGAAGGCTTTAATGTAAGATATACACATTTTCGTACAACATATAATATCTACAGAGACTAAAACCAATATCTTGATGTTGTTAGACATTATTGTTATACGTTGTAAAATATTACCTTGACAGTGATCACGTAGTTGAATGCATTATTCATGTAAAATTATAACAAACTTTTTTATAAAAAACGTTTTGGGAAAAGGTCCAAACAAGACTTTCGATTGAATGGCAATGTTTTTTTTTTCTTTAATAATTGTATACTTTTTGGGTTTTTGTTTTTGGTTTTTAGTTTTGAATTGTTTGATTTGTTTCTGTAGATTTAATATTAAAATCTTAATATATGCTAATTTTCTAGTGAATTGTTTTATTAAAATTTTAACTATAATTTAAAAAATAATAAGCTTAGAATATAAATTGTTGTTTATTTTTAATCAAAAATAATGTTCATATATCTATCAATCATACCGCAAGACTTGGGATTTGAACTAGGATTTGCATCATCAGAGTCGTCTTGATTAGTTGTAAACTACTTATAAATCAAGGTAGTTCTCTTAATTAGTTGAAATTTAGGTTTTGATACGGTCTTACAATGTCTACGAACTATTCGTTAACAATTTTAAACTCCTTCAACAAGTTACATGAAATCAATCTTCTAAGGGTGTGTGAACATTCGGATTTAATTGTATTTACCTTGTATAGGTTAAGTCCTCGACTGTTAATTATGGACTGGCAAAAAAGAAAGCAGTAAGAAAAAAAGAAAAAAAAAAAAAAAGTCAACGAGAGAGGTTTGACTTACATTACCGTTCAGAAAGCAAAGCAAAGCGTGGAGGAGACAAAGAAAATAGTAGTCGTTCCAAATCCCTTTAACTTTTTACGTTACCCAATAATACCCACCAATATATATAGAATCACAAGTAGGTTTCATTTACACACGTATTCACATTTAGTAAAATATGATATTCATAATAATATTAGTTAAATTTACATACTATACCACAAGATTAATTACAATTTATCTTCATTAGGTTTGAAGTTTCAGGTCCTTGCCCACTTTCAGAAGACAATCACTGATCACCTCTGGATTATTCAGTTTAGTAATGAGTTGCTATTAACAAAAACAGAAAGAAAAAAAAAAAACTTGCATCTTTCTAATTTGTTTCTCTTCAATTAGTTGATTTTAGAGCTATCAATATATTCCACTACTTGGACGTAAACATTCTTCTCATCTCCATAAATAAATACTCTCAAAATAGCATTTTCCACTATTGGAAGGTATCAATTCGATTTATGTAGATTACTATTAGTATCCAATTCCTTTTCAATCAATAATTGGATGAAAATAGTTTTGTACCCGTACGTTAGGTAATTCCATTGGTCATACTAGGATAAAAAAGAAAGTTATATGTAAGATTAGTGAAGCAACGAAACAAATAGTTATATGTTCTACCAATAGCTTTTAAAACAAAAAGACAACAAGTAATGATATATACTAAGGTTTTAAAAAGAAACAAGAACCACCCAACCAACATTAAATTTTTATTCTTTTTACAGATTGAATAAAACATCACTCCTCCTCTCTCTCTGCTTCTCACTTACACACAATATACACACATATAAATATAGAGTTATATGTGCCCGTGTGATATCAACAGCTGTATCAATCTCTCTCTTTGAACACACACAAAGTTCTCTCTCTTTTTCTTGGTTCACCATGTCGTCGGAGAAACGTGTAGGCATGGTCGAGAAAAGTAACAACAAGAGACAAAGAGTGAACCAAGTTCCCGTGTTCAGCATCAACGACCACCACGACGTTCTTGTTGAAATCCTCCGGCGACTAGACGGTTCATCTCTCTGTTCAGCTGCATGTGTGTGCCGTCTTTGGTCAGCCGTGGCTCGAAACGACTCTATATGGGAAGAGCTCTGTTTCCGACAAGTGTCACCACGACCATCTTTGTCTCTTCGTTCCGTTGTGTCGGCTCTTGGTGGCTACCGATGTCTCTACTTCCTCTGTATCCGTCCCGTCCTGGCACGACTCCCTAAGCTTCTTTGGACACGAGACCAGCTTCAGCTCTCTCTGTCACTTTACTGTGTCCATTACTACGAGCGCCTCTACGTCGGCGCGTGGCTTGGAGACGCGCCACCTTCGTCGCTTATATTTCTTCGGAAGCCCGTTAACGTTGTCTGAACCGGAACCGGAACCGGAACCGGAACCGGAACCGTAACCGGAACGGCCCTCTTTTTGTTTCTCGACGATCAATAAATTATTAGTAATCTTGTATTCTTTTTAAAATTAATTTTTTATTCCGACTTTTATGGTTACGAAATTTCGATTTCTTCATTTCATTACAAGGTTTCATTAATAAACGTGATTTTTTTCCCACTCCTGTTTCTTTTTCTTCCCTAGTAGATACTGCCAACGCGTAGCTGTTTTGTCTCTTCTACTTTTTTTTTTCTTTTTTTTTATAATCTTGGCCTTCACTAATTTTCATTGATTATGCCATATGTGTTTTTTTTTGTCCTTTTGGTTTAGTGTGAAAATATATTAAAGAGCAAGTTATTGACTCTTGGGGAGGTGACACTTTTTAAAATGTAAAATTAAATGATGTTCTAATAAGAAAAAAATGTAATATGATGGGTTTTTTTTTTTAATCTTATGGCATTAGCCAAAGTGAATTTTATGGTGGAATTACATTATAGACTTTACAAGATTTGTGAAATGTAAATTTTATTTTAAATTTTAGTGGCATTGTAATTAATTGGTAAATTTTCACCCAAAAACAATTTTATGAACTAGCAACAATGATAAGTGGATTCAAAAACACAATTCTGTAATTTTGATGGGAATTTGTTTTTTATAGTAAAACATAATTTTTTATTTTAGCGGAAAACACAGCTTTACAGTTTTAAAAAAAAATTAAATAAAAAAATTGAATTTAAGTAGAATAATTTTAGTTTTAATGTGTTTAGTATTTTGCCATAAATTTTCAAGAATTATCAAATAATTATTGATTACACTATTTTGTTAAAAACAATGTTATATAGGTCTAAATGGGTTAAGAAAACTTAAATGAATTTTAAATGGGAAGGGTAAATGTGGTGTAAACTTAATTGGTTAAATGAGTTTAAATAAATGTGGTGAGTTTTAAATGACATGGGTATAAATGGGGGTGAATTAGCCCATATTAACATCTCTAGTAACCAACATTACCTCATTGACTAATTATCGAGTTATATCTACTGTAAGTCTTTTTTCCGCACCGAGATAATGCCAATTGCTTGGATCACCGTCAAGAGATGGAAAACTATCCCGAGGAAAGTGACCACCCAAAAATGTCGAGAAAAGAAGAGAAGATCTCAAAATCAACGGAGAGAAAAAGGTCATCTTAGGAAAAATTTGTTGTCTCACAAAAAACAGCAACGTCAACGGAAAATGGAAGCCACCTAAATGATCTCGCCTACGAACCAATTCACCAAAGGAACAACGTCGGTGAAAAAAAATATATTTTATTAATAGTTCTCGGATCGTTACATTATATACTTGCAATAATTTCCTAAAAAAACTTATTTATCTAAACTAACACCTGTTTGATTTTTTATTTTTTATTTGTATTGGTTACGATGGATTAAAAAATAATGTCATCTCTATGTTTTAAAATATCGTTCAGTTCAATTTTTTTTAAAAATATATATTTTTTTAATTGTATTGATTTCTACTAGGTACTGTTTCTCTTCGAAAGCAAGAAAAATAAAACAAAAATCAATGAAATAGATAGCTGATGGTGTGAATGAACTTGTTACTTGTCTTTTTCTTTTAGTTCCCATGTACATTGGACTCCATAGAGAAGAATATATCATATCCATATTAAAATCTCATGTAGCTTTCGTCTATATCATGATAGATTGAGAGAACCAATCATATATAGTCTTGAGAAGTTCTGACTTTTGATCCATTTGATGTTCCAATAAACCTTACCATCTCCTCTTCAAACACTAAAGTGTTTTAATAAATTACTAAAATTGAGGGATTGTAAATAGATTACAAAAATTGCTACCTAACCTAAATCAATCTAAAAGGAAAAGGAAAATTAAATTAAATCTCTTAATTTCGAACAGGCTAACTTAGTATTGGTTTAGATAAATTATTGCTAATTTTACATGAAAGGAATGCGTCTTAAATTAAGCAGTCTACTATCATGAAAACCGTGGTTGAAGACTTGAAGTAGTCTCTACCTGAATGTGAAGTCTGGTATTTTGTTCGTGTCATTGTGCACATAGTCGCATGTGTCAAAATTTTTGAAGGGTATGGCAACAGTAGAAAAACTTGTCGATACCTTCTTAGTAAAGGTCTCATATGGGTTATATAGACAAAAGATGATACTTTGATATGTTGATAACTCTTGGTCACTTGTGACTAAATCTTCAAGATCAAGGTATTGACCTAAATTACCAAAGCTGGAATAAATAACCAATGAACCATAAGTTTCTCCTCTATGAAAGATTTTTAAAGAGAGAAAAGAGGAAAAGCTTCGGCGTCAAGTTTTTTGTTTTTTTTCCTCCTCTCTAGTCAACAATTCTTATCTCTTTTTTTCTTTTCTTACAATAAAACAATACTTGTCCTCACATTTTGTCTTGTCTCACTCTCTCTCCCATTGATCTTCTTCCTCGGCTACATCTCCCGACGCCTCTCTCTCGTTCCGGTGAGTCCTCCTCTCTCTGCTCCGATCTGTATTTCTTCTCTTTCAGTTTCATGCTCTCTGAGGTAAAATTAATGATCTTTCTTAATCAAGTTATAAAACTTCAAAACTAGTTCTAAAGATCGATGCTTGAGAAATCAATTTTACTTACGATTTGTATTTCATATATATATATATAGCATCATCTAACTATCAACTTAATCAATTCCTTAAGATTCTTCTTTGACTAATTTACCGAGAGTTTGATAAATAATTAGGGTTTTCAATTTCTGGGTTAAAGTCAACTTCAGAGCTTGTTTCTGGGTTTAAGTCAAATTCAAAGCTTGGATTCATGTTGTGATGGTGATATTATGATTTATGAGGGTTTTCTCTGAATTTCAGATTTTGGTTTAATATTTGATGGGAACATCATCTGGTTCGAATCATCCTCACCAAATGTTACCACCACGTCAACAACAACGAAGTGGAGGAGGACTTGAAACAGCTCTTTCACTAGTCTCTTCAGATCAAGAGCCGCGTCGCGAGTCTCCAGCGGAGAGTGCGAGTTCTCAAGAAACATGGCCACTAGGAGACACTGTTGCTGGGAAGAAGTCAATGAGTCAAAAGACAGAGCCTGATTCTATGGAACAAACTGTGAATGTGATGCACCATGTTTCGAATGCGGACAAGGTATCGGTACGGGATATCGCTAGGGAAAGAGTTGAGTTAGTTGCAGAGAGAATGCATCGATTACCGGATGAGTTTCTTGACGAGTTAAAGAACGGTCTTAAGTCTATCCTTGAAGGGAATGTAGCGCAGAGTGTTGATGAGTTCATGTTCTTGCAGAAGGTTGTTCAGAGTAGAACTGATTTGAGCTCTGTAACACTTGTTAGAGCTCATCGGGTGCAGCTTGAGATACTTGTAGCGATAAATACCGGGATTCAGGCGTTTTTGCATCCGAATATTAGTCTGTCTCAGCCGTCTCTTATCGAGATTTTTGTATACAAGAGATGTAGAAACATAGCTTGCCAAAATCAACTACCTGCTGATGATTGCTACTGTGATATATGTACTAATAGGAAAGGGTTTTGTAACCTTTGTATGTGTACGATCTGTAACAAGTTTGATTTTTCGGTTAATACTTGCCGCTGGATCGGATGTGACTTGTGTTCCCACTGGACTCATACGGATTGTGCTATTCGGGATGGACAGATCACCACTGGATCCTCTGCTAAGAATAATACTTCAGGTCCAGGAGAGATAGTGTTTAAGTGTCGGGCTTGTAACCGAACGTCTGAGCTGTTGGGATGGGTTAAAGATGTGTTTCAGCACTGTGCACCGAACTGGGATCGAGAATCTTTGATGAAGGAACTTGATTTTGTTAGTAGGATTTTCCGCGGAAGCGAAGATCAACGAGGTAGGAAACTGTTTTGGAAGTGTGAGGAGCTTATTGACAAGATTAAAGGTGGTTTGGCTGAAGCAACTGCTGCCAAATTGATATTAATGTTTTTCCAAGGTAACTTCTTTTTTATGAACCAACATTACTATTTGTCTGCAGAGTCTTAACCCTTTTTTGTTACTGTTTTACCAAAGAGATCGAATCAGACTCTGCGAAGAGCTTTGAAAATGGAGAAGGTGGACGTTTGATGGCACCTCAGGATGCATGCAACCGAATTGCTGAAGTTGTACAAGAGACTTTGAGGAAAATGGAGATAGTGGCTGAGGAGAAGATGAGAATGTTCAAGAAGGCACGCATGGCTCTTGAGACATGCGATAGAGAGCTCGAAGACAAAGCCAAGGAAGTTTCAGAACTGAAAGCAGAGAGGCAGAAGAAGAAACTTCAGATAGATGAGCTAGAGAGAATCGTGAGGCTGAAGCAAGCGGAGGCAGACATGTTCCAGCTTAAAGCAAATGAAGCAAAGCGGGAGGCTGATAGGTTGCAGAGGATTGTACTAGCGAAAATGGATAAGTCTGAGGAGGAATACGCAAGTAACTATCTGAAACAGAGGCTGAGTGAGGCCGAGGCAGAGAAGCAGTATCTGTTTGAGAAGATTAAGCTGCAGGAAAACTCAAGGGTGGCATCACAAAGCAGTGGTGGGGGAGGAGACCCGTCACAGGTGATGATGTACTCAAAGATCCGCGATCTGCTTCAAGGATACAATCTCTCTCCCAAGGTTGATCCTCAATTAAACGAGCGTAATCCTTTCAGATCCAATCCCTAATGCTTCTTCCTCCCTTATATATATATGTAGTTTTCATATCCTAAATTTCATCACTGTGTTTTGTAAAACGAGTGTTTGTTGCCGTGTAGGATCTATCTATATTACTGATGTTTTGTAATTTGTGTGTTCTCACTTTGTTGATATGACGTTGTTTATCTATGTTATGGTTTCTTGGTTGGTTGATTCAGTGATTTAGGAAACGTAGAAAGAGTTGATTGTGCAAACAACAGTCTTAATTAATCTTTGTCATGATACTTGAGCCTTTCGTTTTTAAGTCTTCTCTATAACTCGACATGGCTTTGAGCTATCTAACACTTATTGGAGGACTTTCTGATAAGAACTTAAAGAAGAACTTCGTGTTAGCTTATAACTGTCAATGCAGTAAGATACAAATGACTACACAACACAAAATTCCATTGTCTCCGATAGACTTTTGGAAGGGGGCTGTGGAAAATTGAAAACTAACGCGGTTAATGTGCGATGTCGCAGCCTTGAAGGTGTAAATGCAGATGATGTGCAGTAGAGCTTACTCTATCCCAATCTCAAATGGTCGAAAAAAAAATCATGTCGCCAACTTTATATGTACACGATGTACCACGGATTTTTGTCGATGAAGGTACTGTTTTGAGAAACAGTCTTGTACCCACTTCAAACTAAAACTTCGAAGATTTTTCAAACCGCCTCATTCTTGTGAATGAAGTAGAATGACTTGCAATTATGGATCATTCTCAACTTCTTTGTATATATATATCATAAAATTGCAACATTGTTAGGAAAAACCATCACCATTAATGTTTCCATTGTCGGTTGTTTTTACCGGAATATGTGTGTTCTTGATAACCCATATATATGCAGCCTTGTTTCTACTACACTCCATGTACATAATGTCGAGATCATAATCCAATGGCTTACTTAACCATTTTTGTATTGTAACTCTTTTGATCCATTTCAGCACAAACTGTCTCCCCAGGAAGTAAATGTTGAAACAAAATCAGTCAGACAAGTAAAAAGTATACAAGTCCCTAAATAATTTTGCAGATGCATTTTCCTCTACGATCCATGCTCGAGTTTATTCCATGCAACAAATTGATGTATTTTTTTCTCAATAAATTAATTTTATTACACTTATCTTGACTTTTAAAATAACTATCTATAAGTGATTGTTCATATTTTGTCTGAGCTTTGTTCACATATTCTCGGTGTCAGGAACCATCATTCATCTTTGTATTGACACAGAGAAACCAAAAGTTTTCACATTCCCGCTTGGGTTTTGAACTCGGGGAACACCTTTCATTTTATTTTTTCTTAAATCATAAATGGCTCACTCATTGAATCTTACTTTTACCCTTTATTTTAGTAGATTTAATATGAACTTTTTACACTGTATGCAATATAGATGATGATGATTGATGACAACTAAGGGTATCTCCATCAGTGAGATACCTTCTTGGTTTCTCAAAAAAGAAAAATATTAGTATTTTAATATATATTAGTTATATAATTAAATTTTTACAATAAAATAATATTTGACCAATAGATGATATACAAGTGTTCTTATGGGTTTCTCAGAGTTTCTCACTTGAGAGACTAATTCTACTCTCTCTCATACTTTTTGATTATATTTTATTTTTATATTGAACAGTTTCTCAATGAAAAACCATTGATGGAGATGGTGTAAGATATGCATTACTTAAAAAAAAAGGTTGATGATGATATCTCAGAAATATTCTGCATTTCTATCACCAAAGAAGATCTGTAGTTGGAGATGATGAGAGTTTAGCCATGATGAGAAAAATGGGAAAAGAATTAGCATTAGATTTTCTATATATATAGTTTACAAGTCCCATGTACATACATACACACATTTACATACATGGTACATGGGACGTCACTCATTGTATGAAGTTTTAAAAAACGACAAATAGACAGATTTAGAGAATCATTTATATATGTTTTTAAAACACATTACCCCTCTACATTTTTATTTTTGTTAAACGTGAGATATCTCCACCATATTATAATGGAAAGGGTTGTCAAAAAGAATAATGATACAAAAAAGAACGGCAAAGGGGGGTTGGGTTGTGGGGTCATAGTGACACAACATTCACTTACAAAAGAGAGTAAATTTTATTTTTATTATTTTAACTGCTTTGCAAGATTTAGTTAACACCTTTTTAGTTTGGAATCTGGATTTTCTTATTAACTTTTTTTTAATTATATGTAAAATTCTGAACCAAAACTCGTACATCTCAACGTATCAAATTAGTATGACTTATGACACAATCTTTTGGATGGATCCTAGGCTCAATCACTATATCATAAGCTTTTGGTTATCAAAAGTATTTTAGCTTCAGATTTATTATTGTACTATAAGAACTATCACAAGTTATTTGAAGTTCAAGATACAATCCATGGCAGTTTAAATTTGACCATTTGTTTTATAGATTTTTTGCTTTTTTTTCCTTTGAAACGATCCAAATGTTTCCAAAACTATGGATAAAATAGGTATGTTCGATGATTAAAATGGTATAGTAAAATTAGAAAGAAAACAAAAACTGACATTTTATCATAAGAAATAAGTTTCTGTTTTCGTTATTTTCTACAAAATCAAATTACTTCGTAATTTCCACAGTCGTGTGGCATGAAATCACATCATTTGAATTCAGCATTGTAGTCTTCGTTCTCTACCCGGTCAACATTCTTTGACTTTGATTTTCTTTGGTGTTCCTTCTTGTCTTCCTATATCTACTAAAAGCCAATTAGTTTTCTTTTCCGTGTATTTATATATAATTTTCTAAATGCATTATATTAAAACTGAATTATTTGATTAGAAGTTTACGACAAAAAAGAACATTTACTCAAATAATTGGTGGCTTTGTGTTGTTAATATTTATGCAAATTTTGTTTTTGGTGACAAAAAAAAGCTAATTAAATTACTCTGTACTATAAACTTAAGTTATGGTAAACCAGTGGCTCTGGTTTGATTATGTTTAGGGTAAAAAAATCAATTATTCTCGTATGTTTTAGGAATTAATTTGCACTTACAATTTGACAATTTTATAGACGATTTTAGTGATTAAAAAAACCTGAATTTATATGCATTTCGGGAATGTTTCGGTTTTGACCTAGAATTTTCCGATTAACAAAAAAAAATCTTTTTAATACTTTAATCTTAAACTAAGATTAGAGATAGTGAAAGTTGAAAACTAGATTGAGACAAATAATGAATCGGGGACATGTATCTAATATAATTGGAGGCTCAATAAATCATCAAATGATGTGGTGGTGGGAGCGACATGTTTGAGTGGTATAATCGTAAATCACACGCCGGTTTAAGATTCTGTTTCTTTTTTTTTTTTCTCTGTGATAAGAGTGAGACTTCTGTTTTGTCTTTCGAGCCATTCCCATGTGCCTTGTCTCCGACAACTTTCTCTCTTCCCTTCTCTCTTCCTCTGGTTCACATGGAACTTCAATAACATTCACTACTTTAAGGTTTCTCATCTCCGAAAAAGTCAGGTGGGTACTACTAAATTTGGATTTTCGTTCACTTAGAACAGTTCTGTTTGATCTTTGATTCCTCAAGTTATAACTTTTGTTTTTCTTTTATATCTTATGACATGATAATATTAGGTCTTAAATCATCCTCTTCTTTTGATCCTGTTGGAAAATTCTTTGATTTGGTGGTTATGTTGCTTAGATAACCTAAAAAGGTATGAATTTGTAGCTTTGTTGGATTCTTAATCTCTGTTTTTATCAATAGATTTGATTAATATATGTCTAATTATGTGGTTATTTGCATTAGAATTGTGTTATGTATAGACGAATATAACTTGAGGTTATGTTGATCTAAGTTACAAAAATAATTCAGGGTAATTTAGAGCTTCTCTAGGATGGTTTAAGATGAGTCTTTAAGTCTGATTTTTTTATACTTGCAGTTATTGTGCAGATCATTGAAGTGACTAGAAATGTACAAGCAGCCTAGACAAGAGCTTGAGGCTTATTATTTTGAGCCTAACTCTGTTGAGAAGCTTAGGTACTTACCGGTTAACAACTCTCGTAAACGGTTTTGTACGCTCGAGCCATTTCCTGACTCTCCTCCTTATAATGCTCTATCTACTGCTACATATGATGATACATGTGGCTCTTGTGTAACGGATGAGTTGAATGACTTCAAACACAAGATTAGGGAAATCGAAACGGTGATGATGGGGCCGGACTCGTTGGACTTACTTGTCGATTGCACGGACTCATTTGATTCCACGGCGAGTCAAGAGATTAATGGTTGGAGATCAACTCTAGAGGCTATCTCGAGGCGGGATTTAAGAGCTGATCTTGTTTCATGTGCCAAAGCTATGTCGGAAAATGATCTTATGATGGCTCATTCAATGATGGAGAAGTTGCGGCAGATGGTTTCGGTTTCTGGTGAGCCTATTCAACGGTTGGGAGCTTACTTATTGGAAGGTCTAGTGGCGCAGCTAGCTTCGTCGGGCAGTTCTATATACAAAGCACTTAATAGGTGTCCTGAACCGGCTAGCACAGAGCTTCTCTCTTACATGCACATTCTCTATGAGGTTTGTCCTTACTTCAAGTTTGGATACATGTCAGCAAATGGTGCTATTGCTGAGGCAATGAAGGAAGAAAACAGAGTTCACATTATTGATTTCCAAATCGGTCAAGGGAGTCAATGGGTCACTCTTATCCAGGCTTTTGCAGCTAGGCCTGGTGGGCCTCCGCGGATTCGGATAACGGGTATCGATGATATGACTTCAGCGTATGCTCGTGGAGGTGGCCTAAGCATTGTTGGAAATAGACTCGCTAAGCTTGCTAAGCAGTTCAACGTTCCATTCGAGTTTAACTCGGTATCGGTGTCAGTTTCCGAGGTTAAACCTAAAAACCTCGGGGTTCGACCTGGGGAAGCTCTAGCCGTAAACTTTGCCTTTGTGCTTCATCATATGCCAGACGAAAGCGTGAGCACCGAGAATCACCGGTATAGTTTTTATTATTAAAATTTGTTTACACGTAGGATGAGTCTTTTGTTTAGTCCTTTGACTAAGTTGAATATAATTTGCAGCGACCGGTTATTGAGAATGGTGAAGAGCTTATCTCCCAAGGTGGTGACTCTTGTGGAACAAGAGTCAAACACAAACACAGCCGCTTTCTTCCCGAGGTTCATGGAGACAATGAACTACTATGCCGCGATGTTTGAGTCAATTGATGTGACTCTACCAAGAGATCACAAACAGAGGATTAATGTGGAGCAACATTGTCTAGCAAGAGATGTCGTGAACATCATCGCATGTGAAGGAGCTGATCGGGTGGAGCGACACGAGCTCCTAGGAAAATGGAGGTCACGGTTTGGGATGGCGGGTTTCACTCCTTACCCGTTGAGTCCCTTGGTGAATTCAACCATTAAAAGTCTGCTTAGGAACTACTCAGACAAGTACAGGCTAGAAGAAAGAGATGGAGCTTTGTATCTTGGTTGGATGCATCGAGATTTGGTTGCCTCGTGTGCTTGGAAATGAGACAGTGACATTTCTCTAGTGTGATGGCAATTAATGTGTTTCTACTTGTATGCAATTTAGTCGCTCATTTGAATCTTCAAAACATTTGAAGAATCTTATGTTTACTACTAGAGACCAAGAGTGTGCACAATTGCTCAAATGTCAAAGTCAACTCTTTCCTCAATCAAAATTTAAGTATGTAGTTCACACGAATGGATCTTTGTAATAATGTAATATATGAAATCAATCTAGTTTCAATAAAATTACAAAATAGTCTTTTCATACTTTTGTGACATCGCAGCGACTTCAATAATTTTGAGAGAGAACACGTGTAAATGTCTCTTTCGCAGTGTGTCTGAATTTAATTTGACACCTACTTTTAATCTTTTATATATCATCATTAATAATAATCTTCGACATATATTGATTAGAGGGAGTGAAACCAATAACCCTACGCGACTAAAGAAAAGCATATATGAACACAACAATGGTTTCTTATGAGAAATATTAAATTCTTATAAGAAAAGGACTACGTATTGAACTATACATACGAACTAGACCTAAAATTTCTTCATTAACATAATCAAAAATATAAAATATATTCTTAGAATATAATTTAAATTTTGTAAAAATGTTGTTTGTTGAATATAATTTTACATTCAATTCAAAAAGAAAAAGAAAAAGAAAAAATCTTCAAAATTTTTATTTTTTAATTTTCTTATAATTGAATCCTTACCAATTATGTAATTTTGGTTACTCATTGCGATCATTCCATATTGGTCGATCTCTAATTCTTGATCTCATTTGGTCTTCTACCACCTACGAAAAACTCATAAATGTTAATTTTGACCCTTATAGAATATAGCGTGATCTATGTATGCAACAACATTTAGGTAATCTCATGATAACATTAAGTTTGACGCGGCTGTAGATTGATGCCGGAAAATCAATCCCAATAATTTCTCTCACGCTTTGGCTTGCTTGGGACTTGGGAGTCAAAGTATAAAGTTTTGTCAGTGTGTTTTGCGCCTCAGTTCTAAACCAAACTTACAATTAGTCAAACTGTTGCACGTTTTTTTGTTACGCTTGTCTAGTAAATCAGAACAATAACTGTCTCCTCGGGGATATCTCCCCAACTTTTCCGATTCTTCACAAAAAGTAAGCTTGAATGAGGAGAATAGACGAGTACGAAGACTATGTAGTATGTCACGAAGATATAAGAGCACCAACCATGCATATCAATATTTTATTTTGTAACCACATGATTTAAGATACTTATTTCCAAAAATTAATATTAATTTCTTTTTTTTTGATAAAAGGCTTATATAAATAAATTTCTATATAATTAAATATTTACTTTTTGAAATGTATTTCATCAACATATCAGATTTATTGGAGTATATATATGTATGCTATAAAACTTTTAATCATGATTATAAGATTATTATGTTGTTCTAATTTAATCTAATTTTGATAAACCTTTCTCGTATTTTAATTTATCATGTTAATAAAATTATATAAAATGATTAGATCCTTAAGATTCTACTCAAGACTCGTTAGATGTTTTTTTCATTGTAGTAGTTAACCTCTAGACATTGAGTTTCAATTAGGAGCTATTTGTTTGTAACATCCCTAACGAATTTTTTTAAGTGTACCCCAAGCCAATGGAAACAACCATCAGTCCAATATAGAACTCTCTCTCAATTTACAGTTGCCTTCTAATCTCTCCAACCTATTTTTATATAGTTATGACTCCTAACGTAACCAGAAAAAGAGCTTGCAACAGACCACACATATACTCCACAGATCTCACAATCGATATTTAGGCCTCATTACGTCTGGAAATAGTCTTTTTTTTTTTTCTTCTAAAAATGAAATCCAAAAATATCGTTTAAACAAGCTGAAAAGTGAATGGTGGAGAAGAAAGTGGAACTTTCAAATCTCTCTCCTCCTAGATACTATATAATGGTAGCAAAACATAGAAACAAAACATAAAAAATAAAAAATACTGTAAAATAAATAGATAGTCATAACTAGTGTATTACAAAAAAAAAATAAAGTAAATAAAAGTAATCACTAGCTAGTGACTAAACTAAATCCCAATTATGGGTCGTGTACATTTTGGTGTATCAGCATTCTTTGTTTTTTGTTTGTTAGGTTTATCAGCTAATGCAAAGATCTTCAATATTAATTCTCCTCCAGGTTCTGATATCACTAACGTCAGTTCTAAAACCTAACAACAATCTCGTTTATCTATACATTTTCTTCTTGTTCTCCAAGTAATTTTTAATATCTTTACGATGTAGGCATTGTTGAAAGCATTCAATGAGGCATGCCAATTCCCGACAAAGAGCACCGTTATGATCCCAAAAGGTGAATACAAGCTTGGGGAGATCGTGATGATGGGTCCATGCAAAGCTCCTATAAGGATTGCTCTTCTAGGTACCGTGAAAGCTGACGGTAACGCTAATGGAAAGGAGAAATGGGTCGCTTTCCGCAACATTAATGGGTTTAAGTTGAACGGAGGTGGTGTTTTCGACGGTGAAGGAAACGCAGCTTGGAGGGTCAACAACTGCCACAAGACTTTCAACTGCAAGAAGCTCCCCATCGTAAGAAACCCTCTCATATTTTATAAGATAACTCCGCGATTAACTGTTTTTGTTGATGTTTTGGTGGCATTCTTGAACAGAGCATTAGGTTTGATTTCGTCACCGACGCGAAAATTAGAGGCATTACCTCCTTAGATGCAAAGCACTTCCACATTAACGTCATTGGAGCAAAGAACGTGACATTCGAAGACGTCAAGATCATTGCCCCTGCAGAGAGTCCCAACACCGATGGTATCCACGTTGGAAGAAGTGACGGAATCAAGATCATCAATTCATTTATCTCCACAGGAGATGACTGTGTCTCTGTTGGAGATGGGATGAAGAACCTTCTTGTCGAAAGAGTTACATGCGGTCCGGGACATGGAATCAGTATTGGAAGTCTTGGAAGGTACAGCCACGAGGAAAACGTTAGTGGCATCAAGATCATCAACTGCACTCTCCAAGAGACTGACAATGGTCTAAGGATCAAGACATGGCCTTCTGCTGCTTGTACCACAACCGCCTCCGATATCCATTTCGAGAACATCCTCCTCAAGAACGTCAGCAACCCCATCCTCATCGACCAAGAGTACTGCCCATGGAACCAATGCAACAAGCAGGTACGTACAAAACATGCATTATAGTGGTCATCATTTTTCTTTGTGATAAATTTGCATGTTTTCTTGTAGTATATATATGGAAAGTGCATGAGCACTACAATTGGTTATGATTCCAAGAAGTTTGATGTTCTGTTTTTTTTTTTTTTCGTAGAAACCATCAACGATCAAGTTGGCCAACATTAGCTTCAAGAAGATCAGAGGAACATCAGGAAACAAAGACGCAGTGAAGCTTTTGTGTAGCAAGGGATATCCATGTCAGAACGTTGAGGTTGGTGACGTGAACATCCAGTATACCGGAGCAGATGGTCCAGCGACTTTCCAATGCTCTAACGTATCACCAAAGCTTGTGGGAACTCAGATTCCAAAAGCGTGTAGCAGCCCGGTGACAAAGCCACCAAAGTAGAATGTGTATATATTATAAACTCAATACACAATCTAAATGTACACCCTTAGTGTATGCTGTATGCTTCAATTGATATCTTTGTGAAATGACCTATTTTTTTGAGCTTTTGGTATATTGTAAGAAATGAACCATTCTTGAAAAAAAAAAACATCTAACTAATTTAATAACTTGTGACTAATTCCAAACTGCATTCAATATAGTTGAACAAAGATATTTGTAACGAAATCATTGGCGAAATGGTGGCATCCTTTAGGTCCATTATATTAGAAACCTGGTGAGTAGGCTATTCGACCGCTACAAGGTTATTAAAAAAAAAAAAACACAACTACATATTACAAATCCTGGTCGATGTTTTTTAATCCATACCCAATCAAAACTCTATTTTTAAGTAAATTTTTGATAAATTTTGTATTCAGCGATTATTATTGTAAATTTATACTTACATTTGATAAATGTTCATCTTTCACTCTCACCTGCTTTCGATCTATTAGTTTTTCTACTTCCAAACAAGTTAACTCTACGTAGAATCTGGAGTAGCCTATTTGCATATTTTCTCTGTGAAGTAAAGCTTACAGAGCCAATACAAGCCGTTGTGACTTGGCCAAAGGTGTTTTTGTTTCTACTCGCTGATCTTTTTCCAAGGCAATTTGGCTTCTTTAGGTTGTCGTGGGAGTGAAGGCTCTTCTTTAAAGAAACTAGTTGCTCTTCGAGGTTATGGATTCTGAAGCTCGTTGACTCAAACTCATCCAATGTTGCATCTTTCTGCATCAAGAAGCATAACGGTCTGTTTCTTGGCCCCGTTTCATCATCAGTGCAAGGGCTTTGTTGGGAAGTTAAGGGTCTTGAGCTTGGGACAACACTACCAGAGAAGTCTGCAGAGTTTGTGAATCTGAATGAGTCCGAACAGTCTTTAAAAGCTTGGTGTGTGTTCAGCTGTTGGATAAAGAGAGCTTGGACAACCAAACGTAATGGCATTTTCTCGTTTTTAACGAGTTCGAGGGACGCTTCTTGTGATAGCTTTTGGCAGTTTAGGTAACTGCAGATTGATCCTTTTTCTTCTTGAGATATATTTGTATGTACCTAAAGCAGAGCCACACAGGCATTAGGTTTAATTTATACATAATGGAAGAAGGAAAAAGTGAAGGCGCATACCTGAAGAAATGCGTTTACTGCAAGGTAAAGTTGGTCATGACTCTCTCTGAATGACATTGGGACTGTCTCAATCAGCTCAATGAACCTTGTAGTTTTCATCTCTTGATCATACGGTAAACGAGAGAGAAAAATATCCCACAGTTTTCCAACTCTCACGTTGCTTGAGGAGGAAGTAAGATGGCGTTCCGATTCTGTTGATACATATACTGAAAACAGGCTTTCCATTGTAAGCAACTCCTGACTGAAAGCAACTTGCCTGTTCCCGGCTTTCGGGTATATAAAGTTTTCGGGTTGGGCAGTGTGAAGAAGAGATACAATCTGATCTTGCAGCTTTAACACAGTGTCATGCTTCAAATTGTGTGCAAGACACGCAAAATAAAACCCAACTGGAACAAACCTATATGCCTTGTCTCTTGTAAGAAGCAGATCTAGAGCTCTTTGCAGAATATCAGTATTAGTTTGACCTTCAGGTATTACAGATTTACTGGCGTAAAGGGCGACCAATGGACTTACATATCTTTCTTTCATACCTTGTCTTCTAAGCGACCCAATAATCTTTTTGAAGAATTCGAATGGAAGATCCGTGAGGTCTTTGATCCAAGTATCTTGGTTTATTATTCTCTCTATGTTTGTATATTCCCATGGTTGATTCACCATACCTTCAAGCATGATGACTGGCTTTTCTCTTCGTCTTTCGGGATCGAGAATCTCCATACAAGCCGTGAAAGCCAGAGACTCAATGCACCGGCTCACGATGAGTAGATCTTCAGACCAAGGCACTAGATCCTGACATTTCTTCAGAACAACTAACGTGTCATCCCAGTTTTGCAAGACAACTTGGTTTAGATAAAGGTCAAATCTCTCGCAGAGGTTACCCGTCGAATGTTGCTCTGTCATTTCAAGAAATTGAGCTGCACATCGTAGTCCAGCGATGTTGAAAGGATGTATTAAAGTTGGACAGCCATAAATGAAAAGCATAATCTTCTCAAAGGTCTCTGCTCCACCAGGAAACTCTTGTGGTATCTCGATCTCCGATAGCTGATCCTCTCTTTCCTTAAAATATCCGCTCTTTGCACACAAGAGACTCTACAAAAGATAAACAAAAAAAGTAAGGCATTATATTAACAAAAACCACTAAGCTACATGTATTGGTTGAAAACAGAATTTCTTGAGAGAGAGATTTGATTATCATTATTACCTTGTGAAGGTTAAAACTCTTGTTGCAAACTCGAACATGTACTGACGCGGGTAGACCGGTCTCTTTACTCCTGTGACACACACACACACAGTTACATTACATAAGTCTACAACATGAATAATTCAGATTTGTTATATGACATCACGAAGATAGTCTTGAGATTCATACCAAGAAAGAACTTTGATTTTCAAAAGGGTACTGATATTTGGAGAAGAAATCGGGCTGGAGGCGACGGACGAACAATCCTTGAGGCTGAAAGTTTCCATTATTGAGTATATAAATTGTGAAAACTAAGTAGATAAAGTATATCAAAACCAATATGGTATGATGAAACTGGAGACATTTGGTCGTTCATTTATTCTTCTTCACTATTATATTTTTGAAGAAGAAAGTTGCGTGTTTTGGGGATTGAAGAGGAAGAAAAAGGGTTCTAGGATCCACGAAACAAGAGGACGCTAAGGAAGATTTGAGAAAAAGAAAGTTTCTTTTGGTTTTCGTTTTTATCAAACATTAAACTATAATATGGCTACTTGCATGCAGGCACACACACATATATGCGTAGTAGATGTTGGGTCAAAGTCAGATGCGCACGAGTGTTGAGCTCAAAAAGAAGATCTCAAAATTCAAGGCAAGAAGTTGAAGACGACGTTCCTCGAGTGTTGAGAAGAGTTGAAAAATCTTGTATTATAACATTTTTTCTTCGCTTTTTTCAACAACATTTTTGTTTTTTACTCCAACACTTTCTTTCTTTTTCATGCATTAACTGTAACAAGACTCTAAATAGTTCTAACCAGACATTTTGGTGACGCTTATTTATGATGTTACGATCTGGTCTTCGAGTTATGTAATATACGTTAATTAATAGTGATTTGAGTATTTCTACGAATATAAATATATATTTTTGCAACCATCGTACATTACGAGAAAATCAAGAGAGGAAATCGAAGTACTGTATTGCTTACTTAGGAAGAATTCGCTCATAGAAAACAGGGAAAAGGAGGCTAAAGTAGGAAATTATTAGAGAATTACTTATATTGACACACATGTAACATAGATTTAAATGGATTTACTAGACTAACATAGATTTGTCGACAAAAAAAAAAAAGGCTAACATAGATTTTTTGGTAAAAATGACAGCAATATTTTTAGTATTCTATGCTATCTTTAAGTTATTTAAAGTGTACTCTATTAAACCACATAGATAAAGAAATGCCAACAAAAACAATATGAAACATTACAAATTCTAGAAAACGCCCTAAACGGTTAGCTTTAAATTTGAACTCTAAAGGACATAAAGAATCAATACGTAAATAAATAAAACACGTAAACGACTAAATTCGGTTAATTCCCTTAAAAAAAATTGATCACTCTTTATTCTTTTTTTTTTTGACAAAAAAAAAATCACTCTTAATTCTTAAAACTTGGTTTATGCTATTCATCAGCACAAAGTTCCTGCAATTCATACCAAAACCAGCGAAGTACTATTTCTAATTTCTTGGGATCAGGCCCAACAACATGGAAATTGCCTAACAGCCCAAATAATCAGAAGCCCAAAAGTAAAAACAAAAACAAAGCGAGCCTATATTTACACTCAGCGACCAATGTACATCCGCCACGTTATATCGATAATTTTTCATCTAAATTACAAAAATACCACTTCGTTTTCCTCCTCCTTCACTTCCTTTGGCGGCTCTTTTTTTGTCCTCTCTTCCTCTTTTCGTCGGAGCTCGCGAAGCTCTCTCTCCTCAGAAATCAAAAACCCTAAAAACCCTTTTTGTAGCGATGATGGTAGAACCGAATCAGCTCGTTCAACATCTCGAAACTTTTGTTGACACTAATCGTTCCTCTTCTCAACAGGTACCTTTTGATCAATTTTGAGACTTAGAACAACAGTTTCATTGATTCACCAAGTTTAATTTTGTTTTCAGGATGATAGTCTTAAAGCAATTGCTTCTTCTTTGGAGAATGATTCTTTATCTATTACCCAATTGGTAACAATTTCCACTCACTTGACAACTTCTGAATATTCTTCCGTAGGCTTTATTTGTGTTGTTGGCTTATTTCTGTATTGCTAATGTTTAGGTTAGAGAGATGGAGATGTATTTGACAACAACCGATAACCTCGTTCGAGCACGAGGTATTTCGATTCACTAGCTTAGTTTAATGAGCTTATCAATTTGAACGCAATTGGACATTGGTGTGTTCATAACTATAGGTATTCTCCTGCTTGCGGAGATTCTCGATTGTTTGAAAGCAAAGCCGTTGAACGATACAATAGTTCATACGCTCGTTGGATTCTTTTCCGAAAAGCTGGTAATTTGATACTTCTTAAGTTTGATTATACTCGATTCCAATGTGTCTATTCAATTGTTTTAACATAGAAGTGAAACGATTGTTGTACTTGAATCAGGCAGATTGGAGAGCGATGTGCGGGGCGCTTGTTGGTTGTTTGGCTCTACTGAAGAGGAAAGATGTAGCTGGTGTGGTTACTGATATCGATGTACAAGCTATGGCGAAGTCAATGATACAGAATGTGCAAGTGCAAGCTTTAGCACTGCATGAGCGCAAAGTATGAAGCGGTTATTTGTAGTATTCTGTTATCTAATCTGAATGATTGTGTTCTACGCTGGATGGTTTTTTCATTATCTTCTGCTAAATGACTTTGCAGCTCGCTTTTGAACTTCTGGAGTGCCTTTTACAACAACATTCTGAAGCTATTTTGACTATGGTATGCTAATGCTCTCTACTTAGTTCAGAATTAAACATTCGATCTACTGTGTGAGGAATGTTTTCTTGGAAATCTATTTGAGTCAGCTTTGTAGGAAGACAAATAATTATTTATATGTATCCAAATTTGTAATACTACTCGGGACCTTTCCTCACTTTCTTGTAATCCTATTGACTAAACGGCCATTTCCTAGGGTGATCTACTTGTTTATGCTATGTGTGAAGCCATCGACGGAGAAAAAGATCCTCAATGCTTAATGATAGTTTTTCATCTAGTAGAGCTTTTGGCTCCTTTGTTCCCCAGTCCTTCTGGTCCACTCGCTTCTGATGCATCTGATCTTTTTGAAGTTATTGGTTGCTACTTCCCACTTCATTTTACGCATGTGAGTTTAAAGCCTATCCTTTTTATGATGTGCTATATAGATGGGTTTCTCTTTCTTTCACTAAACTGTTTAGTGTGCTCTTTTTTTGGGTTAATTAGACAAAAGATGACGAAGCTAATATTAGAAGAGAGGATCTCTCAAGGGGACTACTGGTGAGTATTGTGTCATAATTCATGATTTGCATAAAGTTCTTGCTGGCTTATTGTGGCTCAATGGCTTAGTTTCTCAAGGTTAAATATCAGTTGATCATTCTGGTTTGGAGTTCCTTAAAAATAAAATGTTTTAGACCCTTAGAAAATGGTATGAAGATTAGACTGAAAAGCTATTTCGCATATCATGTCCATTCTTTGAAAGCTGTTAGGCAAAGTACAGTGACTTGTCCTGTCTCTGGTAATTTATATGCTTCTCTGCTTCTGAGGGCACAGATGCCTTGAAGATGGAAATACTAATTTTTGTTTTCTACATCTAAGTATGGCTTGCAGTTTCAAGCATGGCTGAAATGGTATTAGGTTAAAAATGGGAGAATTATGATAAATCCTGTTTATATATATATAAATGTATAACATTAGGTTAAATTTATTCACTGATGTACTTTATTCAATTTGCAGCTGGCGATCTCTTCGACACCTTTCTTTGAACCGTATGCTATTCCGTTGCTTCTTGAAAAGCTTTCTTCTTCTCTACCAGTCGCAAAGGTGCGTTTAACATGTAGTTTTCTGTTAATACATCTAGATTATATGCCACTCCGGATGTTGGACAAGTGTAGTTATTTTTGTTCCACTCAAACCTGTATAGGTTGATTCTTTGAAATGTCTGAAAGATTGCGCTTTGAAATATGGAGTAGACAGAATGAAGAAGCACTATGGAGCTCTTTGGTCTGCTTTGAAAGATACATTTTATTCCTCTACTGGGACACATTTGTCATTTGCTATAGAATCCCTCACTAGTCCAGGGTTTGAAATGAATGAGATCCACAGAGATGCTGTTAGTCTTCTTCAGAGGCTTGTTAAGCAAGATATCTCGTTTTTAGGTTTTGTAGTTGATGATACACGCATAAACACAGTCTTTGATACCATCTATAGATACCCTCAGTATAAAGAAATGCCTGACCCAAGCAAACTGGAGGTTCTTGTTATCAGTCAGATACTGTCTGTTTCTGCCAAAGCTTCGGTTCAGTCATGCAATATAATCTTTGAAGCCATATTTTTCCGCCTTATGAATACTCTAGGGATTGTAGAGAAAACTTCTACTGGCGATGTTGTTCAAAACGGAAACTCTACAGTCTCTACCAGACTCTACCATGGAGGTCTTCATCTATGCATTGAACTTCTTGCAGCATCAAAAGATCTTATTCTGGGTTTCGAGGAATGTTCTCCAACATCTGGATGTGCAAACTCAGGGTGCTCTATGGTGAAAAGCTTCTCAGTTCCATTGATCCAGGTGTTCACTTCTGCAGTATGCCGCTCGAATGATGATTCTGTTGTGGATGTATATCTTGGAGGTGAATGCTTGTGGTTACTTAATAGATATATCACCATCTTGTGGTTCTTGCCGTCTTTTCTTAATACTGAACTCGGTCTACAATTTTTTCTAGGTTACCATGTTCTTATTCCTATTATCTAAATGATTTATTTTGTTAATGAATACAGTTAAGGGTTTGCTGACTATGGGTATGTTTCGGGGCGGCTCTTCTCCTGTATCGAGAACCGAATTCGAGAATATTTTGGTGACATTAACATCAATCATTACAGCCAAGAGTGGCAAAACAGTGGTGTGGGAATTGGCATTGAAGGCACTGGTCTGTATCGGCTCATTTATTGATCGGTATCATGAGAGTGACAAGGCTATGAGCTACATGAGTATAGTTGTCGACAATTTGGTCTCATTGGCCTGTTCTAGTCATTGTGGTCTTCCATATCAGATGATATTAGAAGCAACTTCAGAAGTTTGCTCCACTGGACCAAAGTATGTGGAGAAAATGGTTCAAGGATTGGAAGAAGCTTTTTGTTCCAGTTTGTCTGATTTCTATGTATGTGTTACCCCCGTGACTAGACCATAAAGTTTTCACTTATATTTGATCTAACAGTTTCTATCTCCAACAAGCAACAGATCGAGAGCTTCCTTGTATCTAACTTCTATTTGGAAACCACTTGTCAGGTCAATGGAAACTTCGAGTCAATTGACAATTGCTCTCAGCTCCTGAAGTGTTTGACCAACAAATTGCTTCCACGGTACCCAAACTTTTCTTGAATTTATTTTATCTCATAGATAAACTAGCTTTGCCAGCGTGAGTATCTAGACTTTTAGTTGTTCGTAAACAGCCAACTATTCTGGATGATACAACTTGTTAACTGCCATACTTTGGTAGCGTATTTAGGTTCTCTCTGTTCAGGTTCATTGTGTTATTCCCCTTAGTCAACCCCTTGTAACTCGGTAGAATCCGTCAAGATTTTATAATAGACATAGAAAACAACTATAGATGGCACATTCACCTAACAGAGAGTTATAATAAGCACATGGAAACCAACAAGCAATGCAATAGCACGAGTGTCTTTTCTATTATTCCTTTACAAAATAGAGACCTCTTTGTGTCTTTTTCCTTCATTTACAAATTTTATCGTTCCAAAGATGAAAACTTAAAAACATTTGTGGTGCATCCATGTGTATGGCTCCACTGTTTTTTATCTGATTGGAGATTCTTTTTCTCTATGCCTTCTCTCTGCCAAGAACAATATTCTTCGTTCCTCTTTTGCATGTCCTTTTGACTCGTGGAATTTTGTTCTGATCTCAATTAGTGTGGCTGAGATAGATGGTCTCGAGCAACTCTTGGTGCATTTCGCTATCAGTATGTGGAAACAAATTGAATTTTGTGGAGTTTTCAGTTGTGATTTTAATGGTAGGGTAAGTGCTCAGATGAACTTTAGACTCTTTGTTTCTCTTCGAACTCGATTTGGTTTATTTATTTTTGATGTCATGAATTTATTTGCTCTTCTATAACAGGAGTTTGTTGAGGCAGCGATGACAACGATGAGGCAAGTTGTAGGAATTGCTTTGGTAGATTCACAGAACAGTATAATCCAAAAAGCTTATAGTGTGGTATCATCTTGTACGCTTCCAGCTATGGAGTCTATTCCTTTGACCTTTGTTGCATTAGAGGGTCTACAGCGTGACTTGTCCTCTAGGGATGAATTGATACTTTCACTATTTGCATCAGTTATCATAGCTGCGTCCCCCTCAGCATCCATTCCAGATGCGAAATCACTTATACATCTGCTTTTGGTAACACTTCTTAAGGGTTATATCCCAGCAGCTCAAGCTTTGGGTTCAATGGTTAACAAATTGGGCTCGGGTTCTGGTGGAACAAATACCTCAAGGGATTGTTCCTTGGAAGAAGCATGTGCTATAATATTTCACGCAGATTTTGCATCGGGAAAAAAGATTTCTTCTAATGGATCTGCTAAAATTATAGTTGGAAGTGAGACAACCATGTCAAAGATATGTTTAGGTTACTGTGGTTCTCTGGACCTTCAAACCCGTGCAATCACAGGACTAGCATGGATTGGGAAAGGTTTACTCATGCGGGGCAATGAAAGAGTTAATGAAATAGCTCTGGTGCTAGTAGAGTGTTTAAAATCCAATAACTGTTCTGGGCATGCGCTGCATCCTTCTGCCATGAAACATGCAGCAGATGCATTCTCTATAATAATGTCTGATTCGGAAGTGTGTCTGAACAGAAAATTCCATGCAGTTATACGACCACTCTATAAACAGCGGTGTTTCTCTACGATAGTTCCCATTTTGGAGTCTTTGATTATGAATTCCCAGACTTCACTATCGAGGTAAATATATCTTTAAGTATATTTATTGTTACTCTTTTATAGTTCTACTCTTTCATAGAAAAATGTTTGGTCATTAGCATCTTTGGTGCTCTTGTGTGTACTCTGTCTTCATCATTAAGTCCTTCTATGTCATTTCCCTAGAATGCAATTGCACCCACAAGAACCGTTTTAGTGTTCCTTTCTGGAAGAATAAGAAGACCTCTTGAAGATTGTTAGTTTAATTTTGGTTAGATGTAGCTACCACATAAACTCATACTAGTTTAGGCTTCGTTGTTGCTCCAAGTTTCAAGTACATATCATAAATAGGCAAGTTACAGTTTATTGTGACAAACAACAAATTTGATTCTCAGCTGACTGGTTTCTTCATTTTTTTTCAGAACAATGTTGCATGTAGCTCTCGCTCATGTTATATCCAATGTTCCGGTAACAGTCATATTGGACAATACCAAAAAGGTGAGCCTTAATTTAGACTTTGTCTTTTGTACCTTTTTAAACAGTTTCTTATTAGACATTGGTCTGTGCAGCTACAACCGTTGATACTGGAAGGCTTGTCTGTCTTAAGCTTGGACTCTGTGGAGAAAGAAACTCTTTTCAGTCTATTACTGGTTTTATCTGGAACGCTTACTGATACTAAGGGTAAGAAAAGTTAGATGCTGGGATACAAAAGCTTATTGCATTATATAAAATCTTGCTTCATTTGTTGAAGATCAAACAATTCTTATATGATTCAAATTCGTTTGCGCCCACTGATAATAGGGATTGTGTATATGGTTGAGTTAATGCAATAGTTGATAAGCCTCAAAAAGACATTTTATATTCAATTTTGCCGAGAATTAACCATTTGATCTGTTTGCAGGACAACAATCTGCCAGTGATAATGCACATATAATCATCGAATGCCTGATCAAGCTTACATCATATCCGCATCTAATGGTGACAAATCATTTTCTTTTCTATAGCATCTTCGTTTTTTCCAACGGAATTGATTCTTGAATCTTCTAATGATAATATGTCCACGTTAAATGGTATGCAGGTTGTTAGAGAAACATCAATTCAGTGTCTTGTTGCGTTGTTGGAATTGCCGCATAGAAGGATTTATCCTTTCAGAAGAGAGGTTAGTTAAAAGATCTAACCCACATGTTTTTAGTGTAGAGTAAGAAATGTGTCTAATGACTTTGGAATTTATTTCAAGGTTTTACAAGCAATAGAAAAGTCACTCGATGATCCGAAACGGAAAGTTCGAGAAGAAGCTATTAGGTGCAGACAGGCTTGGTTAGTAACGTAAAACTCATCAGTTATCTTTTTCGTAATTGCGGCTTTTAATCACTATCTTGTGAAATAATTCTGATCATTGTCAAAATCAGGGCGTCAATCACATCCGGAAGTAACATATTCTGAAGTTGAATTGAGAGATTAACGAAGCCAAGTTATCTTCTTCAAAGTAATATTCTTTTTTACATTTGTGACATTTGTTAGAGAGCCAGCGAATCAGTGTCTTGTGACACATTTAACGCATACCAACCAATACCATCTAACATTTGTGATACAGTGAGTGACACTTACACTTTAGTTGAGTAGTCTTTAGAAGAGTTTATTGGTCAGCGAATTTTAAATAATTTCGAAATTCAAACAAAATTATAGGTGTTATTAGATCATTGATTTTAAAATTCTTGTCAAAAACTTTGTAATATTTGTTCATTGATTTCTCAAGACCAGTTGAATTCCAGTTTTTTTTGTCAATGATTCTCATTATATTCTCATCATATAAAAAGTTTGACAATTTTGAATGTAGTTTTAAGGTAAATTATACAAAAAAGATTTGGACGTCTTAGCATGCAAGCGTACTTTTACCAAACAAAAAGAAGAGTTTCCAAACGTTTCGCTTCTGGTTCCATGTAAGTATGTAACCTAAGGGGACAATTCAAGTATTTTTTTCTATTTATTGTCGTTTTGTAAACAGAGTTTTAATGACCAATTGGGCTTTGTGTCCTTTATATTGTCAGGGCCGGCTTTGCAGAGACATAAACTAGAATTGCTCCAGAACAACATCTTCTTCTACACCACCACAAGCTGCCTCTTGTCTTTTGTTATAAGTATAAGATTTCTGTTGTTGTATTATTCGGAAATTCCCAATTGGTTATGCCAACTTGAATTTGATTTTTACCGAGCAAACGACTCTGATTTTGATACAAACCAAATAGACATATAACCGTCATGTCTTATATCCCCTTGCTTTTGCTTCTGTTTCGGAGTTGCTTTACAACCGTTACATCTTCGATCCCCGCACAACCGTCATATCATCTATATATCTTCTTTTTGTCGAAATAAATGATTGTAGTTTGATATCATCTATCTACCTCAAATACTTGAGTTTATCACACATGACTGTCTTAAGTAGTTTGACAATTCTAAGCATAATACTAAAAATGGATCCTTTTATCTGTATACGATATCACTAAAATCTCATTAAATTTAAATATTAATTAGGGGTTACAAAAATAAAACTAAACCGTAAATCTGTATTTGTTATGCAAAGTTATGTGCAAGTTGGTCAAAGAGTATCAATGATTCGTCCAGTTGCAATTACCCATCAAAAAGTTTGGTAGATCAGATCGTCTAAGTGATTAAATTAATGATTTAATCATGTGTGTATATAGGAGTATTTAAAAATGGTCTGAATTGATTACTATCTATATTATTCAAAAGAAAAGATTCTATCTGTCTACTATTCCACGTTCATGGATTGTTGATATATTCATCTGCTTTTTCACTTTGAGCAACAGTGGAAGCAATAATGAACTTTGACTTTCAAAATTTGTTCATCTTAATCCTCCTCTGCCTACTTTCAGTCCTCTGTTACTCTCTCTTCTTCAAGAAACCAAAGGATGGCTTCAATTTGCCTCCGAGTCCTCCGTCTCTACCGATCATTGGCCACTATTGTTGATTAAATTATTGATTTAATCATGTGTGTATATAGTATTTAAAAATGGCGTAAATAAATAATATATATACATCTTAACACCATCAAATTATTTTGTATATTACAAAAAATGAATTGAAATTGCATATCTATAAATTTAAATTTATGAATGATGTAAATATAATTTTATTTGTGTAATATAAATCAATAAAGTATTTGAAATTTAATTTTTAAATTTATTTATAAGTTAAAAAGTTATGTTATTGTCATATATAACATTTTTTAGTTTAAATTATTTAAGCTTATTTACAAAATTTATTTATAATACTGCAGAATCCAAAAACATATTTTATGTGGGGAATATTTTTTTTATATATACATATTTTATGAGGTTTTAATCGGGTAATTTAATATTTTTCTATTTACAAATAAACGTTGAGTAAATTTAGAAACAAATTTGTTAAGTTAACGATAACTCGAGGATTAAATTTGTGCAGACGATAGTTAGGAAACAATTGTATTAATTGCAAATAATTGAGGAATAAAATGATTATTTTCTCATCCATTATTTAAGTACTCCTTTTGTTTTACAATATAAGTTGTTTTAGCTAAAAACACACAAGTTAAGAATATTTACTTTTAAAAAGTTTAACCAATTATAAAAGAGACTGCATTATAGAAATAATCATAAAATATTAAAATTATATAATTTGTATAGAAACTTGAAAACAACTAATATTGTAAAATAAAAAAGTTAGTCCAAAACAAATTATATTGTGAAACTGAGGGAGTATTAATATATAATCTTTTGATTATTTAAAGACAAAATAATGAAATAAAATTGACGTTTAATAAAAAAGCCTCCAGATTCTCATATGGATTCCCAAACACGTGGTAGACATATCCACGAATTTGCACCATTGATTTGAGTCATTATTTCTTGAGATATGTTACTTTAATCGGTCTTAATCGAGATAAGAACTTTTTTTGGAGTGGGAGAGGGGAAAGTTCGAGATAAGATCTGGCGACAGAAAGATAAATTATATAATTGCGTAGATTTATATAATTAAATAATAAAAAATACTGGCATTGGAAAATGATTATATAAAATGTTTTGTTTCCTGATATAAAGAAATGTTCGAGTTTTAGTTCTAGAATATTTTAGTTATTCAAAAAAAGAAGAAAACAAAAATTAACGAGAAAAACAAGAGATTAATAATACTATAATATTTTAATTTGCTATCTTGACAGTAATTTACTATTATATTTTGCTATTGACAGTAATTTTACTTGGTAGCATGTTTAAGATCGGTCGGAAATTTAACCGTTCGTTTGATTACCAATCAGATAAGCCGTTGAAATGTAGGAATAAAACGAGTTGCTGAAATAGGTGATCAAAAGTGGGGTTATGAACCATCAAAAGATAAGTGAGCTTAGAACCATCTTGTTTATAAAAACGGGCAGTTGAAATCTGTGTAATTATTTAATATTTTAATTTTCTTAACAATAATTTTATATATTATTACTTTTGGAAAAAGTTTAAAAATGAAAATAAATTTAAAAGTTTATCTTTAAATTTAATGTATTTAGTATTACAATTATAATAATGATTTTGCTCCACCACTTGTTACTAATCATAAATAGTATTAAATTTTAACCACCGGTACAGCGTGACTATTTATTTATTAAAAGTAGTGATTTTAAAATTTAATAATTATGTATTGTATATAAAAGTTTGTTAAGTGTACCATTTTATAAAACATAAATATATTATATAATTTTTATTAAGTAATGGTATATCATATGACAATTTTTGTTTTATATAATTTTATATAAATTAGGTTGATTTGATATGTCTAATATTAATACTATTAAAAATAATAAAATGAGGATTTAGCCAGTCAGTATTAGTATTTAGCTGTCAATTTATTTTTATATTAATGTTGATTTAAACCTGTCCACATACCCACATACGCTCGTTTTAACTCAATCGTCATTTCTGTTCCATATTTCTAACCGTCTTTTCTTTGACCTTCATCTTAAAACCGCAGAAACTTTTTAAATGATGTTACCAATCCAACTTAACAATGTTTTTACCATTTAGTCGCTTGTTACCTATCATAACTATTATTTAACCACTCATTTCTCGTCTGCTATCTTTTACCATCTTCTCTTTAACTGCCTTTAATTTTGCACAACCGCTAAAAAACTTTTAACCACCTTGTTTGAACGATGTTACGATCGAACCCTATGTCAGTTAAACTTGTAAATAACTCTATAAAGAGCCTTAAGTTTAGTTTGCTTCTCCAATCCAAAGTTCGAGAAGAAAAATGGAAGCAATAACTAAAAATGGGTCGCTCTCTCAAACTCTTGTTCATTGTGGGCCAAAAAGCTTGAGCTCGTTCATCCCAGTTCGCTGTCTTAGGTTTTCTAAGAATCCGTTCCCCAAAAAGTTGGTCGTAACTAGAGCTAGGACGAGCATTAACAGTGATCATGAAGCCGCAAATCGTCCGTTATTTCAGTTTCCACCTTCCCTATTGGATGATCGCTTCCTTTCCATTTCCGCCAACCAGTCGGTATGCAAAGATATGACCTCTTTAAGAATATATATCTTTCAATAGCTACATATTTGATGTGCTAAAAAAGTTTATATATTTTAATCTATAAAGGAAATTGATAGCCTTGGGAGAGATATCGAGGCACTTAAGGCTAAAGTGAGTGAAAAGCTGGTTTGTATGGACGTAAAGGAGAGGATTCACTTGATCCATCTGCTAGTCAGTCTTGGAGTCGCTTACCATTTCGAGAAACAGATCGAAGAATTCCTGAAAGTTGATTTCGAGAACGTGGAGGATATGAACCTGGGAGAAGAGGATATGTATAGCATTTCTGTCATCTTCAGGGTTTTTAGGCTGTACCGTCACAAGTTATCTTCCGGTGAGAAACCTTATTTTGTTAGACATGTATCAAAAGAGTGCACAAACCATTTATAAATGAGGAAATTCATATATACTAATGCAAAGATATATCTATACATAGATGTGTTCAATAGGTTTAAAGAAGAAAATGGGGATTTTAAGAAATGCCTTCTCGATGATGTAAGAGGTATGCTAAGCTTCTACGAAGCTTCATATTTTGGGACGAATACAGAAGAAATCCTTGACGAAGCAATGGGCTTCACGCGGAAACACTTGGAACTATTTTGTTGGAGGCAGCAATGAGGAACATTTATCTGGGCACATAAAAAACGTGTTGTATCTTTCTCAGCAAGAAAACGCAGAGGTGGTGATGTCAAGAGAATATATACAGTTCTATGAACAAGAGACACATCACGACGAGACCTTGCTAAAATTTGCCAAGATCAATTTCAAGTTCATGCAGTTGCATTATGTTCAAGAGCTTCAAACTATCGTGAAGTAAACCTTTATCTTATACTCTATTTATAGAATAAAAAAATGTTTTCATGTCATCATTCTAAGTTCATGCAGTTGCACATATTCAAGAGCTTCAAACCATCGTGAAGTACACGTTTTATCCTACTTTATTTATAGAATAAAAAAAATATTTTCATGTTATTATTCTCTATTTTCGTAAGTGCAGATGGTGGAAAGAGCTTGACTTGGAATCAAAGATCCCTAATTACTACAGAGTTAGAGCCGTGGAGTGCCTCTACTGGGCAATGGCAGTGTATATGGAGCCACAATATTCAGTTGCTAGAATAATACTGAGCAAGTCCTTGGTGTTGTGGACCATTATAGATGACCTATATGATGCCTATTGTACTCTTCCAGAAGCTATTGCTTTCACTGAAAATATGGAAAGGTACGTTTTGATATCTTCTTCTGGTCTTATCCCAATATTTTTCTTCCCATAACATTTTTCCCTAAAAGTGATAAGAAAAAGTCTGATATAATAGCAAGTTGTTAGGAAAACTATTTTAGTTGTACGTACGTATTTGTTTGTTTAATTAAATTCCATTAGGATACACTCAAATAGTTGGTCTAATAAATTCAAAAGTACATGTTCGGTGTCCAGCCCTACCGATAAAGCTGATTTTGATGCATATACTTGGAAAAATGTTTTTTTTGTTCGTTTGTTGTTAAGTCGATGTCCTTGTAACATTTTTATTTTTAATGCCCATCCCATGGATAGTTTATAGTTCCATATATGTATTGTGAATAAACAATTTATATATATTTTTAAGAATAATGATCATGGTGGAACCGTGGAAGATAATAGGATCATTTGACATGGGTTTTAATTCAAATTACAACAGGTGGGAAACTGATGCCATAGACATGCCAGATCATATGAAGGTCCTCTTGAGGTCATTGATAGACCTTATGGAAGATTTCAAAGGAGAAGTGAGATCAGAAGGAAGATTGTACAGTGTGGAATATGGAATAGACGAGGTATGTATCTCCTCAAATATAAAGATATGTTTGAACAAATGTTTTACAAATTAGGTTTTTGTTTTTTTGTCAACAACATTTAAATTAATCTTAAAATAATCATCTTAAAAAATGTTATTTACATATGTGATATGATTTTTCGTACCAAATAATCTTCTTTAACATTTGCACAACAAAAAATTAAAGATAAAGAAAAGCTTAAAAATTCTTTCTTGTCGTTCCCAAATTAGCTTTTTTCTTTCTATATTATATCTATGTAAATTTTTATATTTATCAAATTATCTTTTAATTAGATGTAAAAAAAAAATAACACAAAGATTAATTAGTTTTTTAAATTTTGTGCTTTTAGCCAAAACATCATATATAATGAAACAAAAAGAGTATTACGTAATTATTTTTTTTGAAAAACTAAATAAAGTATATAGGGCTTCTAATTTACTTGAAGTGGTGGAACTCTTCTTGGTACGTATATAATGTGATGAATTGATATGGATGCTTAAACAGTGGAAAAGACTATTCAGAGCGGACCTTACAATATCAAAGTGGGCACGCACGGGATACATACCAAACTATGACGAATACATGGAGGTTGGAATAGTGACTGGGGGAGTAGATGTCACGGTTGCGTTCGCCTTCATTGGTATGGGGGAAGCAGGAAAAGAAGCTTTTGACTGGATAAGATCAAGACCGAAATTCATTCAAACTATAGATCTAAAATCACGTCTCAGAGATGATGTTGCCACCTACAAGGTACAATTTGGAATGCACACGAATCACATATACCTATTCTTTCGTTTATATAACTTACAAAATCTGGTATGAAATGATAATTAGGATGAAATGGCTAGAGGAGAGATTGCGACAGGAATCAACTGCTATATGAAACAATATAAAGTTACCGAAGAAGAAGCGTTTCTAGAGTTTCATAGAAGGATTAAACATACTTCCAAGCTAGTGAATGAAGAGTATTTTAAGACGACAGTACCTTTGAAACTTGTGCGTATAGCTTTTAACGTTGGACGGGTTATCGATACCAACTACAAGCATGGCGATGGATTAACCTATACAGGGATAGTAGGAGGCCAAATCACCTCTTTGTTCCTTGATCTAATCACCATTTAGGGTCTATGATTCCAAGTCTTTACGAACCTCTTCAATTTCCCGAATAAGTGAAAACGTTTGCGTTTTACCATCCATATTTACCTTATAATTTGAGTAAGTGTTTTGAATACATCTATATTTTTGTCTATATTTATAATCTCTGTTGTGTTATAATGGATCCATTCATACATGGCCTGTGGTTTCTATATTTTGTGTGGAAGGAGAGAAACAAACGAAGACATATATCAACCCAACGAACGGATAGTCACTTGACTCGATTGATTGCGAAAAACGATCTGCCAACGTACGTGTAGTGTCACTTAGATATCATGACTCTCCATAGTTGAGATTACTACTCCAAGTTAAAGGTGTTTTTAATTTATACATTTTGGTCTTTGCTCCTTTTTTACATAAAATCCTTTTTCCTTATTTGGATAATAAATTTAACATTTCATCCAGAAGAAAAATTATTATCTCCTATTTCTTTCCCATCAACTAAAAAAATTGTATATTGGAAGCAGGAAATCAAAATTATAGTTTGTCAGAACTAGGTATGTTTGTATATGCTACTCGGACAAAGAGACTGTATTTGATGGACACATCTATACTAACAAAGAAAAACTTTTCATTTCTTAAGTTTAGTTCCTACCATTTCACAAAAAATATTTCATAGAATCATAGTAATATTAAAATTTAAATATCAAATATCCAATACTATCCCGTTATGGTATACAATTATCTCTTCCGACAAAACAAAAAACGCATATCGTGTATATCACAGATTCACATATCAGATTTATTTTATTGTATACAATGTTCTTCTCTCACATAGCTTTTTTAGTTGGTCACAACTCACATGTTAACCCCAAAATTAACTTCTCTTACTAAATATAAAATTCCTTATACGTTGATGCTAGGTTATTCACCATGTCCATGACCTAGTTTTAATGAATTTATTTTATTACATTAAAGTCTCATATGACAGTATATTTATCAATTTAATGACGTAAACACTAAACCAAACGCTCCTAGCACACCGGCATTTTCAAAATTTCGATAGTTCCCTTATTGTTTATACTATAAACTCTTTAATCTCGAGTCGGCCTTAAATCTTAATCGTTTATCCCTACGTATTAAAATAAGCCTCGAGGTCTTATAGAGGATTCCAAGACACGTGATAGACATATCAACCTGCTATTGTAATTAATAGTCCCCTTATTGTTTATACTTTATAAAAGTCCTTAATTTTGAGTCGGCTTTAAATCTTAATCGTTTATCCCTACGTATTACAATAAGCTTCGAGATCCTATAAAGGATTCCAAAACACGTGGTAGACATATCAAGCTGCTATTGTAATTAATAGTTCGAGATAAGATCCTTTTCTTTGGTGGGAGAGGGGAAACTCGAGATAAGACCTCTGACAGAATTGTTTTTAATGTAATTGCTAATAATTAAGGGAATCTTTTAAAATCTATTACTTTTCGAAAAATGGTTTTAAAGTCTATAACAATTAACAATAAATTTTAAAATCTATCACATTTAATTGTTACGTACAAATTTGGAGATAAAGGACAATTGGTGATACACTTTTCTTTTTGTCTCCAGATCCTGTTTTCGATTAGAAATTCTTTGTTACGTTTATGTCTTGTTTTCGATTTCATCATTTTTCTCTATTATTATGAATTCCACATCTTGTCTACCAATTGTTTTCATTTAAAGATTTTGATTCTTATTTAGATTTTTCACAATCTATTTTGGTTCACAGATTAGTTAAGCATTATTGTCTTCACCTACACGTTTATAATTGCATATAATTTTATTTAAATAATATGTTATATCAGAGACAAGTTCATATCGAATGAGTAATAAAATCAGATCAGGAACAAATTCAGATCGAATGGTAGACAAGATAATATGATATAACTTGATTTTTTGGTTATTTTGCAATAGAAAGAAAAAAATCAATAAATCGGGTCGGAGAAGACAATAATGCTCAACTAATCTGTAGACCAAAATAGATGGTGAAAAATCTAAATAAAATTCGAAACCCTTAAATGAGGACAATTGGTGGACAAGATCTGGGATTCATGATAATTTTGAAAGATGATGAAATCAGAGACAAAATCTAGACGCAACAGAGAATTTCCAATCGAGAACAAGATCTCGAGATAAAAACGAAAGTTATTTGTTTAGTCTCAGGAGATATAATGTTTATTGGTTAAAGCACACATGTTTCGAGGAAATAGAGATAAATAGAAATAGAAAATAAATAGAGAGAAAAAAGAAATAAAGAGGAGAGATAAATAAGAAATATAAATAGAGAGGGTAAATTGGTAATTTAAATAATAAATGTGGTAGAAACTGAAAAGAAATTAGAAATGTGGTAAATTTTGAAAGAAATTAAAAATATGATAATTGTTGTAGTTTTCTCAATAATCAACAAGAAATACAATAGATTAATAATATTATACTATTATTTTTTGTAAAGTAAAAAAGAGTTTTTTTTGTTTATGTGGTAAATTAAATCTACCATTATTCTTGTCTTTTCATTAATTATTTATTTAATTTTACTATTCATTTTTCCAAACACTATTAATTCCATATACGTTACTACTTATTCTTATTAACTAAACATACCAAAATTCAATCTCTCGAATTTTTGATAAAAAACTTTATATTAAATTCATTGTATTTCTTTAATTAAAAATAATAATATAAACATGTATGCATTTAACACCATCGAATTTTTTTATATATTATAAAATTGAATTGAAACTCCAAACTATAAGCTGCAAATTTATTTGTATAATATAAATCAATAACATATTTGAATTTAAATTTTAAGCATATTTATAAACTTAAAAGTTGTGTTATTGCATTGTATTTATCCAATATTATTTTAATTTAAAATATTTTAGCGCATTTAAGTTTAATATCTTAGGATCCATAAACACATTGGGGAACAAATCTTTTTATATATAAATTTTATCTCAAATACGAAAAATTTATACATTGTTTAAATATAATATAATCTTTTGATTAGTTAAAGACAAAATGATGAAAACAAAACTTGAAATTGACATTTTAATAAGGAAGACCAATCCAAAAAAAACAATCAATTAGAAGAATCTTATTTGGAAAACTAAAAGAAAGAAAACAAGAAAAGAAAAAGTGTAACATTAGAAGGATTCCAACTTGAAATGGAAGATGGGGAGTTACTTTAAAGGATTCAACCAACTAAATCTGCCATAAAAACCGGAACCAAAAAATCAAACTGAACCGAACCGAATTGAAGGATCCTTGTTTAGTTATGGATATTAGTAAGTACCTAAATGGATCTCAGTCACACTATCCATAGATATCGGGTATTATCGAACCGAACCAAATATCCATGGTTGCTTGAATGGAACCAAAATGTTTGGTCAATCCTCTACTAGGATATTAGGCCATTATAATTTTGTCAAAACAGTTTCAGCTATTTGGATATTTAGTTTTTTTTTTCGAGTACTCTAATTTTTTTGGGTATTTTGAGTAAACTAACCGGAACCAAACCAAACCAAATTCATATCCATTGGAGTTTGGTTATTTATCAGTTTTCTTTCTAAGTATCTGAACTGACAAGTAACCGAACCAAATCAAACATAAAGTTTTCGGTTCTCTTATTGACCCTAATGGGCTGGAACCAAAAAACCAAAAAAAAAGAAAAACTGAATGTAACCGAAGAACCGAACGCCCAGACCTACAACCAACTATACTAAAACATTTTTTGGAGTAAAAAAATACACAACAAAATTTATAAACCAGTATGGGGCAGCTGCCCCATATATTCAAAACCTCCATCTGTCCATCTTTATAGCCCAGTGTTAGCAATGAACCTGGATTGGCGGAAAAATGTCGATAATTTAGCTGAGAAGAACATGGAACTCGTGGCGGAGATGAAATAAGCTTTCAGATGTGGACAACATAAAATTTTTGGAGGTTTACTTGAAGGAGAAGTTACCAAAGCTGCATTTTTCCGAGAATTCCAGGATTCCACCAATCATAGGAATGGTTAGAGAAGGTCTAATCTCTAATGGTTAAACAAAATGGAACAAACGTTCAAGAATGTTTCAAAAATCATGGTTATGACAGCATGTATTTCTCCATGAGATCTATCTTTATTGGACATGGTCCAAGGTTTAGGAGCAGAGCCGTGCCTATAGCTTTATCTAGGGGTGTCAAAATGGGTCAAAATTCATGGGTCAACTCAACTCAACTCAACTCAACTTAACCCATGAACCCTGATGAATTGAAAATTTTGACTCAAATGAGTTGATGGGTTAAATGAGTTATTGAGTCAATTGGTTTGATGAGTAAAATGAGTTGGGTTGTAATGGTTAATGGTTTCAATGGTTTACCCAATTAACCATCAAATTTTGTAAAATTGAATTAAACCAACTAAAATCTCTAAACCAATGTCAATTTAATTTTAACCAACACATCTAAACCAATTTAATAAAATCATTATTTTTCCAAATTTGTTAAATATACAAGCAATGAAATTGAGAAAAAGTAAACTCGTAATTTTTCCAAAAAAACATAAACCGGTGATTTTTCCGCCAAAAACGAAAACCCGTGATTTTCCCGCCAAAAACGAAAACCCGTGATTTTCCCGCCAAAAACGAAAAACCCGTGATTTTCCCGTCAAAAACGAAAACCCGTGATTTTCCCGCCAAAAACGTAAACCCATGATTTTCCCGCTAAAAACGTAAACCCGTACTTTCCCGCCAAAAACGTAAACCCTTGATTTTCTCACCAAAAACATAAACCCGTGATTTTCCCGCCAAAAACGTAAACCCTTGATTTTCCCGTCAAAAACGTAAACCCGTAATTTTCCCGCCAAAAACTTAAACCCGTAATTTTCCCGCCAAAAACGTAAACTCGTGATTTTTCTGCTAAAAAAGTAAACCCGTAATTTTCCCGCCGAAAACGTAAACTCGTAAAAAGTGGAATCCGTAAATATTCTAAGTTTGATGATAGTAAATTAATAATTATTAATAATGATAATTATTTATTATTGTTTTATAATAATAATGAATTAAATTATTACTTAAATGAGTTAAACCATTTAACAACTCAACCCATCAAATTAAATGAGTTATGGGTTGACCCAACTCATTTTGTTAAATGAGTTGGGTCAACCCATAACTCATTTAATTCTAAACTCATTTGATTATGAGTTGAGTTGGGTTGGGTTACCTATTTTGACACCCCTAGCTTTATCAAAATGACATTTGCCATAAGCCACCTGAAATATTAACATTTTAAAGGCCACATTCTATATAAATTTATTGTTTCTTTACTTTTTAATCAGTGTTATAAGATTATATAATGAAATATTCTATACTATTATACTCTAAAATCATTTCTTAAAACAGATATGTATCTATATTATGAATCTTTACCTACACATAAGAAAAATTGTGTATTTTGGTTACATGTTGTAAAGTTATAAAATTGTAAAATATTTTAACTATAATGTTTTTAAGTGTTTTAAATAATATTTTGTAAAGTAATTTGAGTGGTAAGTTAAGAAATTACAAAATGAAACGTATGCATGTTTCAAATTAAAAATGTCATATATAGTTACAAGTTGCATGCATTAGGCCTCTCGAAGCTTAGGCACGACACTGTTTAGAAGGGGAAATAAAGTGTCATCGTTTGAGAATGTTCAGGTCTACAAGAGAAACAAGAGAAATAGAATGAAGAAAACTATCCGTTATTAGCTCGAGAGACACATGAATAAAAATAAATGAATGATAATCTATCTGTTCTATCTTGTGATGTGACCTATGCAAGTCAGTGTAAGGGCCAGGTTAATAAAAATTCTTGATGGATGTCTTTAGCATAGGTTAATAAAAAAAATAAAGACACTTCTTCTGGTTGGTGTCTAAAATATCTTTCTATAGACATAAATCTAAAATTAAAGACACTCTATTTATTTTATATTCTTTTTTTAGTTTTATATTTAAAAACACCTACAAATATAATAACATGAAATCTATATTCTATTACTGTGTTTACTAGAACAAATTATGTGCTACTTTATACTATTCAAAAAATTGTATTTTCCGGGATTGATTTATAAATATTGTATTTAAACCTTAGAAAAAATGTTTGAACAAAAACTTTTTTTCGAATAAATTATATTTTACATTTTAATTAGAAAATAAAAAAATGGGTTCGAAGATAAGTTTACTATGATCAAAGAAAGGGAAATCCTTGAGGGAAGAATACATTTATGTGGGACAAGCGTGAAGAAGACTGGCCAATGAATCTAAATATAAAAAGAGAAAGAAAAAAATAAGGATGTGTTTAGGTTCAAGGTTTACATAATTTTGTTAAACGTTGTTTGATATGAGGCTTTCAGTTAAATGCATAAAAAAGATTTACTAGGATATAATTTAGGATCATATTGTTTCGAAAGTATAGAAAGAGGAGATCATACAAGTAGAATCTAATAAGGAGAAAGTAGAGCAATGGGAGAAAAGAATCCTCAAGCGACTTTAGGAACAATTATCTACGATCACCATAAAAAGGTATAGAGGATACACAACACACTGATTTTGCTTGGAATGCGCCAAGCAAACATTTTTCACTTATTCTTATTAATAATAAATTTTTTACAAGAATTCTATTAGCTCGGCAATTACTTGACATATTCTACCCGAATAGTCAACCTCTACTAAAAACAAATCAAAGCCTAATTCTTTCATCCGTTTCTTATCACACACCTGGGAAGAGAAAGAGAATTACAAACACCACTTTTTAAGCTTTTTCTAGGCTTCGAAAGCTATACACGTATGGCAATATTCTAGAGTGTTTCGGCGGCTCAATGCCTATTTCTAGAAAATTTATACTATTCTCCAAGAATCGATGAGCGGGATCTTTCTTGAACGTCAAACCTATCTCTTTTCTTGTTGGGATTTTCCTTGATTTCCAAGCCTATCACTTTCCTTGTTTGAGATCCTTCTTGATATTTAAGTCTATCTCTTTCCTTATTTGTTGAGAAGAATATTCACCAAATCTTTTCAACCGACTTTCGTCTTTGATCACCACGCTAAGTCAGCAAAGCGTCTTGGCACGTCACATCAACCACTCCAGCTCCATCATGTCAGCTTACGCGTCCATGTCAGCAATTCAGACGTTTGATGTAGATTTGATGCAGCTTCCTGATATCCAAGAGTTTCCTAATGTCCACCATCTCGTTGTCCTGATATCCATCAACTTGTTATTCTGATATCTAACAGCTCCTGATATCCATCAGCTCGTTGTTGTCAGAATCTGCATCTTCACACCACACCCATAATCCATTGCTAGTGAAATTTTTGAGTAGGCTTGATCATTGTCCTTCCTCCTTGGGTCCTTGAGAGGATTCATCACCCATCACATAACCATATACTCCCATGTCAAACACAGCAAATTGATTGCTTACTAAGACACTGTTCTGCACAGTCTCATTTGCCAATGAACCTGAATGAGGAGGAGTAGCTAGGATAATTACCAAGGCTGGAGATCACTATTTATTTTTTTATCTTCCATTTTGCTATAATCTATAGAAGATGACATGAAGAGGTTTGACAAACAAAAAAAAAAAACAATATCATGAAGAGAAGCCATTGGGCTAAAATCCAAAAAAAAAAAAAAAAATTTGCTACCAAACAAATTAACAATGTTTATAGGGGAACATTTCGTCCGGTTATTAAAGTTTTCCAAATTAGAAAAAGAAAAAAAAAAGAAGATTCTTTGAAGTTCACCAGTTTAAGTTTCTCGTAATGCATTAGAAATCGACATTTCACCAGTCAAAAATCTTGGACAAATATTCGCAAAATTAGTTTTAAAAACATTCTTTCAGTAAAATGTAAACAATTAAAAAAGAAACATCTCTTTCGTTTCTTTTATTGTTAGCGAAACATCTCTTTCGTAAAAAAAGAAAATTGTTTTCAGGAATCTTAAAATTCTATACGTTAATACGTACGTTACGTACATGTAGCTTTGGCGTGGAATGGTAGCTCCCCGACATCTAATTAGATGATAACTCGTTTTCATTTAATTCAGTGAACAATGTAAACTATGCACGTAAGAAACTAAATTAACACAAAAACGTAACGAGTTTCGGAATATTTCTGGTGTTGGTTTATATAAAATAAAGGTAATGCTTGGCCTAACAAAACTCATAAGTGATTTTATTTTATCTTTAGTAAAGACTTTGAACTAGTTGATTGATGTCACGTCTCTTACTATATATGATATAACATGTGAAAATATAATCTAGAGTTAGATAAATACGACTTTACTGTTTTCGTTAACTTGAAAGTTTCGTTTGACCAAGAAATGTAGTTAAATATTTGTGGGAATGTGAACTCATTAGTCAAAACGGACCAAGAAGATGATGCTTACCGAAAACATATTTTGTAAAATACAAAATTCTTATATCCGAATGTAACTAATTTGAGAAAGACGGTCTCTATACGTATATAAAATATATGTATATATGCCTCTCTATTCTTTGATGAACTTCAGTCAGGGTAATTAATTTACTAAAACTCTTCCAAAATGTCACATTCCTTCTTCAATTTATTCCTAATCTCTCTTTTCCTCTACAACAATTGCATTGCGCATCACTATACATTCACGGTAAGTTTAAATTAGTTAGTCAATTGGGCGTGAGTAAACAAACTTTAATTGATTAAAACTAATAAAATCGTTAATTAATGGCAGGTTAGGGAAGTTCCATATACGAAACTGTGTAGCACGAAGGCGATTTTAACCGTTAATAGTCAGTTTCCTGGACCGATTATAAAGGTTCACAAAGGAGACACTATTTATGTTAACGTTCAAAACCGAGCTAGTGAAAACATCACAATGCATTGGTAGTCTAAAGACCATTTGTATTATACCACTTACAAGCATATAATAAATTAAGACGATGATGATTGAATAAGTGTATATGTATATTTAAACACACAGGCATGGTGTAGAGCAGCCGAGAAATCCGTGGTCAGATGGTCCTGAATACATCACACAATGCCCGATTCGACCCGGGTCAGATTTTTTGTACAAAGTCATATTTTCCATCGAAGACACGACTGTTTGGTGGCACGCGCATAGCTCTTGGACACGTGCAACTGTACACGGTCTTATTTTCGTATATCCTCGCCCCCCGCAAATCCTCCCTTTTCCAAAGGCAGACCATGAAGTCCCCATAATTTTGGGTAAATGGACAAAATATTTTCATTTTCAGATTTCTATTGTATATTGTTACACAAATATTTTTTTTCTTCTTCTTCTTAAAATTTTTTTTATGCGATTCATCAGGTGAGTGGTGGAAGAGGGATGTGAGAGAGGTCGTTGAGGAGTTCGTAAGGACAGGAGGGGCTCCTAATGTGTCCGATGCTTTGACCATCAATGGACATCCTGGTTTCTTGTATCCTTGCTCTAAATCAGGTTTTGTTATAATTTTCATTTTTTTTTTTATCATTTCTCCTTGATTAGTATGTTTTTGATCCGTATATTTATCACAATTTGTGGGATAAAAACTTTATACAAGTGTAACTGTGAATTAAAATCATTATATGTGAAGTGATAGACTAGGAAAACAGAGTAAAATGATTAGAATGAGCATTTGTTAAAATCTTTTTTGAACACAAAAAAAAACAAAAGTAAAAGCATCTTCATTTGTTGAAATCTTCTTTAAAAGTTTTTTTTTTGTTTTTAAATTGTTTAAAATTTATTGGGATTTTATAAGATAATTATTTGTATTTCATTCTATTGGTTGTTAGTTGTGATTACTCATTAGGAACTTATGTGTGTGTTAGTATTTATTATATAAAACATTTTTGTTTATATTTTTGAAAGTATTACATTATCTTTTTGTATTATGCATGCGTATACGTTTAAAACTTACCTAGTAATTTTGTTATTTTACATGAACAGATACATTTCATCTCACGGTAGAGAAGGGGAAAACCTACCGCATTCGGATGGTAAATGCCGCAATGAACCTACCTCTCTTTTTCGCAATCGCGAACCACAGCCTCACCGTAGTCTCGGCCGATGGACACTACATCAAACCTATAAAGGCTACTTATATCACTATATCCCCTGGCGAAACACTAGACATGTTATTACACGCTGACCAAGACCCCGAACGCACTTATTACATGGCTGCCAGAGCTTACCAAAGCGGAAATATCGATTTCAACAACTCCACTACCATAGGAATCTTAAGTTACACCTCTTCATGCAAAGCTAAAACATCATCGTTTTCAGGATATTACCCAACCCTTCCTTTTTACAATGACACCTCAGCAGCTTTTGGATTCTTTACCAAGATCAAATGCTTATTCTCCGGTCAAGTTCCTGTCCAAATCTCTCGTAGGATAATCACGACGGTTTCAATAAATCTTCGCATGTGTCCTCAAAACTCGTGCGAAGGTCCAAATGGGTCGAGATTAGCAGCGAGTATGAACAACATATCGTTTGTCACACCAAGTCACGTGGACATACTAAAAGCTTATTACTATCACATTAAAGGCGTTTATGGAACGCGGTTTCCGGAGTTTCCACCGTTGATTTTTAATTTCACCGCAGAAAATCAGCCATTGTTTTTGGAAACTCCGAGACTCGCAACCGAGGTAAAGGTGATTGAGTTCGGTCAAGTGGTTGAGCTTGTTATTCAAGGGACTAGTTTGGTTGGTGGTGGACTCGATCATCCTATGCATCTCCATGGTTTTAGCTTCTATGTGGTTGGAGTAGGGTTCGGGAACTATAACATAAGTGAAGAAGATCCGTCGTCGAGATATAATCTCTACGATCCACCGTATAAAAATACAATGACCGTGCCTAGGAATGGTTGGATCGCTATCAGATTCGTAGCTGATAATCCCGGTACGTATCTTAGATATATCCTTAATTTATAATCTTATTAACCTAAATAAGAGATAAGAGTTGATAACTTATAAGTAGCGTCCTAAGTTTTATTCTTAGCTTTGACTAGCTTCGAATCCCTATACTTGTTGTTTAAATTGTGGTGTTGTAGCCGACCACTCTAGAAGAAATTTTAAAAAAGGCCAAACGACCTAACTAAACCGGATTTTTCAAAATATTTTTATCCGATTTCAAACAAAAAATCGAATTTCAAATTTGTTTCTTCTAATATTATATGTTTATTATGGTCTAATTAAATTATATATATAGCTACTATATACATAGCATAAATTAGAATTGGTAAGCTATTTATATTTTGAAGTTATTTATAATCTTAAATAGAATTAAAAACTGAAATTAAATAGAAATCAAATCCAACTGACCAAAATTTGATTTTGAATGGGTTATCGATTCTGAAATTAAAATAAACCTAAAACCATTACTATAAATTGGAAGGAACCAAATCAAATAACTAATGTACATCTCTAGTTAAATTATCACTTTTGAAGGTGATGGTTATAATCTTGCAATTTTGTTTTATAGGGGTTTGGTTCATGCACTGTCACTTGGATAGACATCAAACGTGGGGTATGAATGTTGTGTTCATTGTTAAGAATGGTAGAGAGCCAAATCAGCAGATTCTGCCTCCACCAGATGATTTGCCGCCTTGCTATGAATAATTAAATGTTACCAAATGCTTTTATCTATTCAAACTGGTATTCAATTGTTACCAATTTGGGCATATTTAAATCATGATCATATTGTATTTCATTTATGTAATAAATTATTTTACTAAAAGAGAATTCTTAATTTTCTTGTCGTAAAAATATAATTTACGGTGGTATTATTAAGGATAAACAATGTATTAATCTTGTGTCATAACCAAAAAAAAAAAAGAATAAATAAGTTTAACAATTTGTAGGTTAAATTTTAACTTTCTGATGAGAAAACAAATTAAAAAAAAATCTCTTTCAACAATTGTCATATATAAAATGTACGAGCCTTTTACAATTACAAGTTGAAAGCTCCAATGCCTTATTATATTTCTTTTTCTGATGAGAAAACAGAATTATTGAAAGCTCCAATGCTTTAACCGTACCAACATTTTATAACCACAAGTTGGTCTTGGATTTCTTGAAGGTTGGCTTCAATTCCGAATCCGTACATGCATCCAAAGATATTCCCGTCATTGCAAGCTTTTTGGAGTTGAACATTTTATTGGAAAAATCTTCGACCCTTTATCTTTATTTTTCTTGTAGTTTTTCAGTTTTCATTTGTATGGTTTCTTATTTTTTGAGGATTTGATTTGAATGCAATGATTTTGAACAAAAAGAAAATGTACAAAAACCATCTCGACATTAGTAATCTTGTATCCCGATCTTATTATTACATTCAGGAACAACTTTTGTTATACTGGGACAATTTCTTCTCCAAAATTAATAAAAGTAAAAAAAAAAATACAAGTAAATATAGTTATCCACATGGACATAAACTTGTTTTTCAATAATAACTTCCGAATAAAGTGAACTGAAAAATGAGGACAGCGAAAATTGAAAGAGATAAACAATAATTTTTAGAAAATCAAGAGAGAAATAGTAGTAACAACAATGAGTCAAGTGATTAAATTTGGAATCTAATTAGGGACATGGACATGAACGTGAGAAAGAAAGATTATTCAATAAATTAAATTTAGCTTTTGTGTTTTGAAAAAATCATAAGAAAAAAAGAAGAGAATTAAAGCACTAAGGTTAATCTCATAATATTTCCAAAAGCTAAAGATGTGGTAATGTTTCTTCTCTCGCACTCCAACAAGTTAAGTCATATATTCAGGTAGGGGATATCTCCATGTCTTGTACCATATCAGTATCATCATCACCTTGAGGGATCTCTGTGTGGTGACTATCGCCATTGTAGGTGAAGTGATGCATCTGTGTTATGTGACCCTGTTGAACTGCTGTGGTCTTGTGGCTTCTACTCAAATCCCTTCGGCTCCAAAGGTATAGAGGTGGCGTTATATTGTTCCACTGCTCTATCGTTTTATCATTCACATCTACTGACCCAGGCAAGTAGAACGACTGCAGAACAAAAAGTACAGAGATTGATCAAAAGCTTATTTGTAAAATAAACGAGAGTTGGAGTCATTTGTACATGTACTTACCATTCCAGCAAGTAAATTTCTGTCCTCCCAAATCAACTCATAATCATCAATCGCATCGACCCTGAATGTAGACAAACCCAGAGTTATGAAAAGTTTGTCATTGAGACTGTCTATTTGCTATTTACCTTTTTGTTTCACTTGGTACGATGAGGATTAAGATCTTCGGTTTAAACTCGAGGGCCTTCTTAATGAAAGTGTTAGCAAGACTGGCTTTGTAACCAAAAGGCGGGTTCAATCCCATAATCTGTTTTTATCCATGACAAAAAGGAAACTCAATCAGTGTAGTCAATAAATGCATCTCAACTTCAGGATTTCATTTGCTTTCTTACCAGTTGAGAGCCATCGGGTAACTCTTCTTCCTTCACACTCAGCCAATCTCTCATCTCAAAATTGAAGTTGTTCTGCCATGGAAACGTCATGTTTTAGAAACAGCTTCAAACAAAAGAGTAAAAGAGTGGTAGCTGTACCTTAGGTGGGATGAGATCTAAGTTTTTGTAGAAGCATATTTTCCCCGTTTCCATAAGCTTTTCTTTCATCAAACAACTGAAGTCATTAGAGCCGCAGCAAAAGTCGACTACCTGAAACCTTCGAGAATGTTATATTTGATAATTTACCTAATAGCAGAGGTATTGCTTAAGGAATTATTAGCACATTTACCGTATCGCCATTTTCGACATACCAGTGGAGCCTCTCTACAATCTGCATCATTAATTTCTATTAAATTGGTTTTTAATAATCATCACTAAACCAGTAGACTACGATGGATCAAGGTAAAGAAGAGTTAACAAAACAAAAGAGATAAATAGTTCACCTCTTTAAGCTTCTCTGGATTTGTGAAGTGACGACCAAACGATGTGTAGCGCATACCATGGAGAAAAGGCGAAATTTCAAGCTTTTTCTGCAGTTCATCAAAAACATGAATGTTTTATACTGTGAAAGCTAAGTGATTCTCATTGAATAACATACCAGCTTCCAGAATAAGTTTAAGATAAAAATATTAAGATAGCTGAATATAATTTATAACCTTATGCTTCATGAGTTGGAGTAGGCTATCTGGGTCAAATAAAGCTCTTGCATCTCTGTCACGCCCTTCTTCAAACATCTTTAAGGCAGCTCGAGCAGCCTGTAGAATTGTCGTTAAGATTCAGGGAGACAATACTGCTAACTAAATTACATATCTATGTTTCATAAAAAACACCGCAGTCATAGTGACATACATTGACATGAGTCCGAACCAATCCTGTTGTGATGTTCTTACTAAAATAGTTTCCTGAGTGGTAGGATTTTATATGGGTTGGCCTACGAGACTTAACGAACTCATCAAAGTTAAACGAGGATTCCACTTCATCGATTATACCCATCACCCTGTCTTACCCGAAAAGTTAAAATGATTAGCTGAACCTATTAATAATGTAACAATTTCTTGTATAGTGGCCAAAAAGAACATTACCTCTGTTCCACCTCATCGCAGCTAATATCTTTTTTTGGTTTCTCATAAGGGTCAGTAATACCAAGACCAGTAAATAGACCCTCATGATGACAATGATCCGTCTCCATACCCAGAACATCCTCTTTGAACTGTGCTAGCCCGTGACTTCGTGTTCTTCTTTGTCCAGATACATCAGGAAAAACTAAGTGGTCTCTAGCTGGAGTAAGAATAAGACCGTCTATCTCATGGGCCCTGTTCAAAAGTTTATGAAAAGCTATACATTATACGGATCATAACAGAAAAATCTACTTTAAAATGCACTCAAAACCGATCAGAACATTTAAAAACTTACAAACAATATATAAGAATGCGGTTGTAAGGAAGCAGACTTTCCCAAGCTCTTTGCAATGTCTCATCGTCAGAGTTGAGTTCAGAAGTAATATCCCTGAATACAAACGAAGAAAACAAATATCTAAAGCTAAATCTATGGCCAGTAGGAGTTTGAGGAAAAAGTAAAATGAAAAACGGTTTACCTAGGTAAACATTTTCTGTGATAAGCTGTTGGGCAACGTCTGCATACAGCAAAATGCACGCATATTGATTCTTGTCTTCACTCATGTTACAGAGTTTACATGTGTGTAGAGGACAGGCAAAGCAGTCTCTAGCAGCAATCTTGGCTTGAAGTTCTTCTGCTTTGTTTTGATCATCAGCACAGAGAAGTCTTGCAACGCATTCAGGATGGTAGAAATGACCACAGTTTGACGCAGAGCAAGGGAAGACCTTCAAAACAGTAAACAGTTGGATGAATTTCAAGTACTAAATACAGCTAAACTTAACTTACCAAGTATATGCACATATATGGTGCAAGTATATCATACCTGTTGAGAGAAATTTTCATCAGAGGATCCCAATTCGCCACAAGCATAGCACTGGTGCTGTTTATAGAGACAATTGTTACACAAATAGGTCCCGAGTGCCTACATATGTAACAAACCAACTTCAGCATGAAGCCTCACCATAATCGCATATTGAACAGAAACTCTAAAGTTGATTCACAGTACCTGAATTTGAGTCTTATCAGTGAATCCTAGCGATTCGCACTCTGTCTCAATTCCATCAGCTATGGTTGGATGGAAAGATCTCAAGCAACTTCCTTCACAACTGAGTTCAAAACAATGAGATTAAATGAAATCGTTGCAGTTTGTAAGGAGCTCTAGAAGTAGCATCAACTCTTAAGAAACTATGAAGCTTGACATACCACAGAACATAACCACCATTGTCACAAATAGAACATACTGGATCAAACTGCAGGTTCGCCTCAGAATCATCATCGCTACTGCTGCTGTTTTCCTCATCTGTCATATTCTCAACAATGGAGTCCTGTTCCATTGGTGTCTGAGCATCTTGTAGATGGTCTGTTGGAAGTTCCTTAAGAGAAAAAAAAGAAAAGAATTAAACTCACTAGAAAAGAGAGCAAGAAAGGGGGGAGAACAAAGAAACCACTTCTAACTAGGTCTTACCACTTCGATAGGTGTTGTTTGTGATGTCTTCCCCAGAAACGTAATCAAAAACTACACAATAAATCATCAAGGAGAAGCAGTGAATATACAAATGAGAGTTGCTTTTCTGATTAATTTGATTCCTTCTAAACTAATATGTGTTCTGAATTCTCAAGTAGCCACTCAATAAAAGAAGACTCTCAAATCTGAAACACACAAAGAGCAAAAATGAAACAAAAGTATTAGAAGCTAAGGAATCAGACTCATAGTCATATAGTTCAGCTCTCATTAGAACCAAACGCACAAGAAATATGTAATAAACAATCCTTTCCAACGAAGATAAGAGAGACCAAAGAAAAAAACAGACCTTTGATTTTGTCAAATCTTCATCTCTTTTCATAGCTTCACAGAGTAAAGAAACATGATCTAAAAGTCATCCTCAGAAGGCTGGATCCTAAATAAACAACAAAACAAACACATGATTTCAAATATGACATAAAAACAACAACATAACAAAAAAACAAACTATTCCAATCATACCCATGAACTTTCTGTAAACTACTCCACACATCACCACTTGCAACATCCGGATCCCTTTTAACAAAGTGAAGAAACTGAAGAGTAACCAGACTTGTTCTTATCAAAGTCTCATAACTCTTTCTTGGGCTTTGTAGAGTTATCCAATGCAACCCATGTAGAAGAACCTCAATTTTGGGATGTTCATCAACAGAAGAAAGATAAAAGTTCCAACCTTTAACAAGCTTAGAGAATGACTCGTCTCCAGAGTCAATATTACCACGCAGAAACACAGACAATCCTGAGCTATCATCATCATAATCAACGCTATTCCATTTCAGTGGCAAATCACAAAACTTGACAAGCTCTTCACTTTGATCAATGAAATAGTAGTTATCAACGAAATCAGGTAGAATCTCTCCTTCTTCTTCAGACCACTCCATTAGATTAGCTGAAGAAGTTAAAAAAAACAAAGCTCTACAGATTTGAGCAATTTTCAGGAGAAATTAGACGAAACAAAGCATGCATTATAGATTTCCTTGACGCATTTTCTCCGATACCTGTGGCGTTGATGAAGCAGAGCTCGACAGTGGGAAAAGAAATCAACAGAGCTAGAGTGTGACTAAGTATGGGAAGTGCCTCTGTTTCTGATGGAGGGTTCAGCTTTAATTAATGATAAGTGCAACGATGTCGTTTTGTTGTCATTGTTTTGTTGTTTAATTATATGCGAATTATCTCATTTCATTTATAATTAATTAATATCTCTTCTTATAATTGATTTGGGTAGAGATGGAGCATAAAAAGGAACTTGATTTTTATGATAAAATCTACTTAATATATATATTTCTTTTTCGATTTGACTCAGACATGTTAGAAAACAAAGTGTTTCTACTTAAATAACCACAAGAATCTTTAGGGAACAGGATAAACAAAGAATTTGTGGTGCACACTCCTAAACAAGGATCATATCACTCACATTGATGGTATCTTAGTGAAAATTAATTTCACTTAAAATTTTACAATAAAAATATTTTCACAGCCCAAATTACTAAGAATACAATTAAAAAAACTATAATATTGATCTATAATTACCTCATACTATAACTCTTTGTAAATTTCAAATTTTAATGTTACAACTGGAAGAGACAGTTTAAGAATAACAAAAGTTACTGAAACAAGTAACTAGGTAACTAACGCAAATCACACTTACAAATAATATAAAAGAAACAACATAATAGAACAAAAAAAAACAATTACTAATAGAGAAGTAATTTATTTAGCGCAAATACTCAGCTAGTGCCAAAATATAGATAAACATCATTTCCGTTACAAAGACAATGCCACGTGATTAATTCGTGAATCAAGCAATCAGTTATTTAACTGCACTCTGGAGGAGCACCTTGAGGAAATCTTTTCTTATCAGTGCAATAGTTGTAGACCATGTACTTTCTCTGTGCCCATTTCACTCTATTCTTGCCTTTGAAATCAAGTACTTGAGTAAACCATGAGGAATTCGCAGAGCATGATGATTTTCCATTGGACCACACACATGCATCCACATTGTAGTTTCTGTAGAAAGCGGTGAAAGGAGCTTTGGACCAGTCTGTTTTCTCTAATCCTCCTCTTGTAGCCCAATGCTCGGCTTCCCAAAGGCTAGCATAGAGCCTCATTGGTTGATGCTTTGGGAAGGGAACTCCAAGGGCTTCGGAGTTCTTGAATTCTCTTATCGGAATTCCATCTATTGTAAAACTGAAAAAGGAACAAGAAAAAAGGAAAAAAAAAATTGTTGGTTGATGAGCTTATAGCCTCAAAACATATGAGATTCTATTATATGCAAGGGATTAATTAAACTAATAAAAAAAGTTGCTCTTACATGACCCTTTGGGGATTCCATATGATACAATAAGTGTGAAAGTCAACAGTTGGGTCAAACCATAGATGAAACTGTTGTTCTTTGTCTCCTGTGCCTTTTGTGTAAACATTAGTATGAAGAGTATATGGATGACCACTTATGTTTCCCAAGAACTCAAAATCTATTTCATCCCATGTAGTTCCAGGAGATTTTAGCTACACAAAGTCATCATAAAGCAAGTAGTATAAATATATGAAATCTAGTAAATAGCTAAAGATGACAAGAATGGTTTGATCGAGATATGTATATTACTTACATAGAATGTTGTCACTGTTCCAGCAGAGTTACCAGGTACAAGTTTCATTTGAACCTCTACTTTGCCATAAAGAAACTCTTGATGGGACTGAAAACCGGAACCAGAGAATTTGTCGAGCGAGAGAGAAAGAAGATTTCCGACATTGTCGAGAATTTTTCCACGGCCATCACCCCAATGTATCTGAACGTCCTTGTGAAAGCTACCAGCGTAGACACGCTCATATTGTGCTGCAAAGAGAAAGATAATCAAGAAGGCGAACCTTCTACCGCAAAATGACACCATTTAAAATTGCTTTTGGAAAGAGTAGTTATAGTATCTTAGATGGATTGGTGATGTGAAAATGAAGGTAAAGGACGTTAGTATATATAGCTGTTGGAAATGAAAAGGAATTTGTGTGGGTCTACTAATAAGGCTGACAAGTGATAATATGTATATTCATTATTTGATAGTATATTGATTGTTAGAAAGTGAAACCAAGATATATAACTCCATTACTTGGTTTGTATGCCGGCATAAGAAAAAATTAATACGAGAAACACTTATGTTTATAATTGGTTGGTTGGTATGTCGCGTTTTTTATAAAGAGCTTAAGTATATGTTTGTTAATTTAGAATCAGGGCCACCTACTCGTAAATGGTAACATACAACTATGAGTGCCCTATGGATTGTTTTATACTTTCCGGCTATTTTGACCATAAATCATATTTATATTGAAAGCATTATTCATTTAGATATTTCATTTGCAAAATTTTGTCGGTCAAAAAACTTTTTGTTTAAATATGTATATAGAAAGAAAATATAAAATCATTCTCGACAGTCAGTGTTCATAAATTAGCATATGTTACGTAAAATCAGAATCGAGTTTGCAGAAGCTAGCAATTAGAAGTATATATAAGTTTTCGAAGATTGAAAATTAGGCTCTATAAACGTCAAGCTACAAATTGCATGATAATTACATAAATCATCCAATTAATGGTGTATAGTAAGAAATACATATCTTAGAAAATCATATTATAAACAACAAAAATAATCATATTTCACATTATAAAACAGTGTTTAGAATATACTGAAGATATAGTTTATTGAATAATTATACTATATAACAACGTAATAAGTATGCTATCAGAAAATTAGAAGATAATATATATGTTTGAAATGCCTAACGTTAACAATTCAAATCAAAACAATATACATGCAATCGTTAGAAAACGTCCTTGTTGCATGATTTTTGGTGACATGAGTAAAAGGTTCCATCGCCAGCGACGAAGTTAACTCGATCAGCTTCTCGCAGTGTATATAACTCTTTGTTTTTGGTTTCAAGTCTTTTCCTTTGACCTTTGGTGTTTAGAGTTTCACTATTTTGATGCATATCCTTTCATATTCTCAAACAGTCAACACTGTATAGATTATGAAATCTATGAAGATTCGGAGCACTATCTTTCTTACAACTATGTGTTAAAGAGCTATGTTGTGTTCTATTTTGATGATTGATAAAAACCAGAAAGTTTATTTTCCTATAATTACGGACATTATTTGAGAACTAAACAAATATGTTATGAAGGCTTTCTTAACATGTCCTAAGAATTCAAAGTTAACTTTTTTGTTGTTGTTTTTTTTACGACAAAAGTTTTTTTTTTGTTCCCGCCAATTCACAGTTACCTTTGTGTTACCCAACCTACACGTTATGGTAACACTGTAACAGTAACACGTTCCCGATTGTTTGCTTACTTACCGGTTGCCGACTAATTTGACCAGTAATCATTCTTTTTTAGGAAAGCATTCTTCCTTTTGATATTTTGATTTGCAAAATTTTGTCGGTTAAAAACTTCAAGGTCTCCACTATCTCTTCATAATCATTCTATGTATTATTTCTGTTTTAAAATATTATAAGACTTTCAACATTCTATTTACTAACAAAATTAATATACATCGATGTGTATATATGTACGTACATATAATAGAAGTTGTAATCTGAATTAGCATATCATGTTTAAGAACTACCAAAAGAGAAATAGAGTTGATTATCTTATTCCAAATCTATAAAACAAAAGTACATATATATATATATATATATATATATATATTTTACAAAAGTACATATAATATATCATACATAAACGTATGTTAAAACTTCTTTTAATCTTTCACGACATAGTAGGATTGTGTTATAGATATTTTGCGAAACACCAATATTCGTGAGCCACTTTTCTCTAGAAAAAATGAATATCCGGAAAAGTTTTGAAAATCAGTGAATATCGCTTTGTTTAGAATATAATAGTAAAACTAGATTTTAACCGACAATTTATTTTTTTAAATTAGTATATATAAAATTTTGCAAATTATATTTATCTATAAAATATTTTTATTTTATAGTTTACAATTGTTATTAAGTAACGTCCTTCCAAACCCGTTCCGTCAAACCCGTTCTGTAAGAAAAAACCGCGGTACCCCGCTAATTTAAATTTATAATTAAAATAAATATTTTACGGGATTGCAATTGTGTTTTAGTTTGTCAAACAAAACTTTGTTTTAAATAGTTGTCGAAATCTAGTTCAAATTTTGGAGAAATAAGATTTAGTGAATTGATAATAAATGTATTTAGTTGCGTTTTGCTCATTTTAAGGGATTGCAATTGTCTTTTGGGTTGTCAAACATTTTTGTTTTAAATAGTTGCCAAAATCTAGTTCAAATTTTGGAAAAATCTGCGTGATATATGGGATTGGAATATATTTGGAATGTTTTTAGTTTGTTAATCAATTTATTGCTGAAAAAAACAATAATTAAAAGCCAGTGGCAGCCATTGTAAATAAGTTCCAACTCCAAGATTTATTTCACAAAATGGCTGAAAAATGTATATATAGATTTGAAAAAGCCATTCATGTTATGAGAAAAATATTCAACATAAACAAACAAGTGAATAAGTGAAATAGTTAATAGAAATTCTGGTATATATATATATAATTTTGTTTTAATTAATATAACATGTTAGTTGATCCAAAAATAATAATTAATATAATATGTTACGCGATGCTGCATTTCCAGAGACAAACCAATTCATTAGTCAATCTAACTGTTTTTGTTTGTCTTTTCTTTTATCAATCTAATTGTTGTCATGAAAACATTTGGATCTATTTTAAACTCATTGTTAGTGATATAAAACTATCAATCACATTCTTATTTTTGATCTTTCGTTTATCAATTTTCACATTATTAGCTTGTTCCAAATAATCTTCTGACGACCAGTTTTCCGCAGTAAGAATCTCGATGAAGTCATGGAACTCACTACAGAGCATACCCGAAAAACGTCCAAACCCTCTTACAAAAAAATCTCAACGGCGGGTCAGCGAAAAACGTCCACAATACATCTTTTTGGCCAAGGATGAGTTATGTAATTGACTACCAACAAATGTATATGGCTACAAACCTTTTTTTTTTTTAATCTTCTGTTAAATCTTACAAACCTTATGACATGTTCGTAATATTATTTCATAGTAGAAGTGGAAGAAAAAGTTTAACAAAGTCATTTTATTGTAAATCTTGCTCAAGAAAGAGTTTTGGTCGTCAAAGAAGACTATCGGTACTAGACGGCAATCTCTTGAAGAAGTTACTTGGCAGAGAAGGTAACTTGCTTCTAAACTTTGGATGCCTTAGATAGTATAGCCCACTGGCTAGTGCTATTGCTTTGAACGGCATTGCGTATAGGACCACCGACGCAGCCAAGCAGAACAAAATGAAGAGGCTTGTAGCCCTGGGGTCTCGCCAGCTTAAAAGTGACTGGATTCTCTCTCCCTGAGCTGCAATGTCTCCAACAACAGTCTGGATCCTACCTGCCACGCTTCTGAGCCGGTCATATCTCAGACGCACCAACTCTTGTGACCGAGACGTTGGGAATGTGTCAAACTCTTCATCGAGCTCATCAGGACCTACAGCCTCGGCCCATGAGAGTTTCATATCCATGTGAGGAGGGTGTCTCGGCCTGGACCTGAAGTTCCACAATCCAATGAAGAACATGTAGAGAAACATGGTAGGCAAAATCAGTTCAGGGTACATGACCAAAATGAAGAACAAGACATTGACCAGAACCGAAGTAACCGGGTATCTCCAGTTGCAAACATCTTCGAGCCACTTCCCGACCAAGAAATAACCTGAAAGAAGCGACATTATGCGAAAAAAGTTGGCTTTGCTTCTTCTCATGCTCCATAAGTGAGAATCTACATCCAGCATGTACTCGACGACCTCTTTCCTAAGTGGTGGCTCAGCTCGGCCAAGGCGGGTTGAAACAATGTTCATGGCTTGGTACCTTAAACCATCTACTTGGTTGACCGTGAAAGGGAAAAGATAGTGCATTTTGGGGAGAAGCGGGTGGCCGTAATTGTAGATGATGTTGGCTAAAGAGAGAGTTGTAAAACGGACAGATATTTGTAGGTCCCCCGTTTTCTTGAGACCGTGCGGTTGAAGAACAAGTAGCGGAAATGAATGTGTGTAGATCTTGTGAGCCTCTAGTGTAGACAACCTTATTCGAACCTGTTCCAAGGGTTTCAAGCACACAAAGTTAGAAGTGAGACATAATGCATATCAACGTATGAGTGACTAGGGTATGCATGCATGGCCATAATAACCAAACAGAGCTAAGAAAATTAAACGAAAACCAAATCAAATTTTAAACTGAATAGTGACAAAAATAATTAAAACCAAATAAAAATTGAATAAATTAATTTTAAAATTATTTTGTAAAATATTTATATACTAAAACTAAAAAGTAAAAAAAAATACTAAGATATATAGTATAAATTAAATGTGTTTTTACTTACCTTATTTGTACTTTTATTAAGATTTTGTTCAAAATCATATGAACTGAAATTTATTTATAAACCAAACCGAACCAAAAAAAAAAAAGTATTCAGTTCTAGTTTCAAAGAAGCAAATTGTAAAATATAAAAACAGAACTATATGGTCACCTTAAGATTGATTGTATATATAGAGAGAAAGAGATCACCTTTCCGATTCTTGCATCTCTAGAATCTGCAGTTCCGGATTGTGCAGAGCCCAAATGACTATTGTCGAAAACTCCGAGAGTAATGACAGTACAAGGATCATATACTTCCCATGTGTACTGCTCGTTCCATCTAGGACTTAATGTGTCAAGAATGGTTCTGGTTCTCACCCATTTTTGACCATACTTAGCAACACAATAAGCGTTAGTGCTTCCTCTACCGTCTTTTAACTTCATTGGCACCAACCCATTTGCTCCAAGAATCCCAATCTCTAACATTCCAACCGGCTGCTTCCATAACTGTCTAGCTGTAGGTCTTGTGTCGCTAATGTACATTGTTGACTCGTCCATCACATGGTAGCCTCCTTCAAGACAGATTCGTAGGTGAATCCGGCTCGAGAACTTATGTTCTTTTCTTCTTGCGTCTGGCTCAAGAACTCCGGTACCGTACTTATCAAGATTGAACCAACGGGAATGGACTGGACGGTGGTCTAAACGCTTTTCGAACACGTTCATCGGCAGGGTAATCTTGCCAATTACTTCATCTTTAGACGTGTGAACGCGGTCTTCGACAGAGATCACTAGCTGCTCTTCAAATGGCTCAGCAACCACAAAGACAAGATCTTCTTTCCAGAGTGGATTTGTGGTCTTTATAGAACAGATACTTGTCTTTAGGGTTTGCATTCCAACACTTGCTTTGACGAAAACATCAGGAAGCCGGTTTCTATCACTCGGGATCATGTCTTGAGCTTCGATAACATTGACTCTTAAGTACCACAGCTTAGGAGATACATATACCTTGGATCTAATGTTGAACACGCCTTCTCCATGAACAGAAGCAGAGTCGGCGTGCCATGCTTCAGGAAAAGCTTCATCGGCTTGAGTTCCCATCCAGACAGCAAGCATTATCTCTCCTCGTACTACTTTGCCTTCTCCTCTCCAATCCTCTAATCGGTACCACTGCGGAGCCAAAGGACTGTTTGGTGGAACCCTTGTTGGGATCTCGTTCAGATCAAACACTACCTTTCCAAGAATATCATCTCGACCTAGTGTTTCCTTGTCCTTCACGAAAACTTCAAGAACTGATGATTGAATCCGTTCTTTGGTAAATGCAAAAACTTGGTTCCATTCAGGAATTGTTGTCTTCCTATCAAAAATTTTCGTTCTTCCCTTGTAGTTCCCAAGCTTGACCTCCACGTAAGGATCACATCCGCCAGTTATTGAACCAGGTGGTAGCTCTTTTGCTTTAACAACTCGAACATAGAGATAAAACATCTGTTCCACAAGATCGTATGTGCCTGTAAATCTTTCTCCAGCATTTGGATTTGGCCATCTCTCTCCAAGATCCAAGTTCATGTCTTTCACCTTAAAGTCGTCTAGGTCAGTGTCACCATATGATTGCAAGTGGTTGGGGTTTTGAGGGTGAAGCTGGTTAGCTCCACGAGACATCGGTTTTTGGGCTTCATGCGGGTTTTCACGAGACCGTAGGCGAATGGACTGCATAGGTGCTGGCCGAGCAAAAACTTCTTGTCTATGTAGTTTCTGAACTGGTTCTTTAACTTCTTCACTCTTTTTCCCTTCGACACACTCACTGACCGAATCAGCAAGATCTTCTTCCTCTGCTGATGCAAAACTCTTTAGAGAATCTTCTGTTTCAGAATCAGCAGTATCTTCTTCAGTTCCAGAGGCAGAGGCTTGTGTTGGGCTGGTGTAAGGTTTAGAAGGAAGAGGAAATGTTTGGTCTTCTTCTGACGATGAAATGTAGAATTTGAGACCAATCTCACCTTTAACAGAAGAGAGAAGCCATTTCTTCTCCAACGTGAAGCGTTGATACACTTGGTCGTCCTTGTAAACAATATTACAGAGAGAAATCTTGACTCTACCGAGGAAACTTCTACCGGGAATCGGTCTTCTTTCGTGGTAAACCGAGACTTCAATGTGTTGGTTGTGCTGGTTTATCACACTCTGGTCATAATCAAAGTAGAGTTTTTGGTTCCAAACAGGGTTAAGGCTTTTAGGTACGGTTCTTGTTTTGCTTAACTGGTTAAGGAAATCAACTTCTACAAAAGGACTTGCTGATCCTTGGCCATCTCTGGGCATAAGATATTGAGCATCAACCACGTGCACGACTAGTTTGGTGGTGTTTCTCATTGTGGGGTTTTCTTGGTTTCTTGGAGTGCAAGGGAGATTTAAAAGGGAAAGAATCTTGAGGAGAGAAACCTAATTGTGGAAGAAAGGTATTTATTCTGATTAAACTAATCAAGAAGCTTGTTTATAAGTTGAAGTAAAGAATGTAATTATGAAGAAGCTACTTTTGTCTCTCATTGAGCTACAAGTTTTTAAAGGATTCTCTCTTTATAGGAAAATGAATTTGGAGGAAAAGTATAAGGCTGCAAAACAAGTAGAGCAATTGCGCAAAAAAGGTTTATTTAAAATTTTATTCTATGCAATGCTCAAAGCAAACAATATCCTTTTGCATAATGGTAATGCACGTTCTAATTCTAAACAATATCACCTTTTTAGTTTTGTAACAGCTTTTGAATTTTATTTTAAATAAAAGTTAGGAAAAAAAAAGACGATGTAGATAAATTTCCAATATATATGTAATATAAAAAACCAATTTAAATTCAACTTGCCGTTTGCAGAATTTTGTAATACTTAAAAGTAAAAAAGATATGTGGTTAATGAAAACTAGGTGTGAGTGTGACTGTGAGTATTGTTAATCATTACTATCATCTTTGGGATTTGTAAATGTTTTTCTTAGATTTTTTCTTAAAGCATAATTAAAAATCAATTTAATAAGAAACATATGTAATATGTTGTAGTATATAATACTAACGTTAATTGGTGTGGAAAATATATAAATAGACTAAATTAATGCAAATAAAAAAACTAAATGATTACTAAAATTTATTGTTAACCATGACTATCATCTTTCGGATTTTGTAAATGTTTTTCCTATTAGAGAAAATTTAACATGTTTCATAATAATTTGGATATATGAAAAACTTGTAAATGGGTTATTTTTCGTTTTGTAAACTATAGTAATAAAAATATAAATATCGTTGCGAAAAAATAACATGTAAATTACTCTGTATATTAGAAGTTTAGTCAAGTTTATTTTTTTTAATTAGTGAGTACTTGTTTTTGTTATCACTGATAAGTAGTTTTTAAAAGTATCACATAAGAGTAGTTTAAAAATTTATATATTTTAATTTAAAAACTTTATCAATCTATTTTATTCTGAAAACTAATATTTTTTATTATTATCATATAACTCATTTTGTATTTGTATAGTTCAATATATATATGATAAAATATGGAACTATAATCATGGGGTAAGGATAGTATACAACACATATGTAATTTTCATATTCTCTAAAGATTTTTTTTTCAATCTATTCAATAGTTCATTTATTTGGTTAAGACTCCTCAAACCATCTCATAATTGTTAGTGGTGTATATATGAATAAATTGCACATATTATGAGATACGGTATATACCTAGATCTCTACACTCATGTATATATAGATGACCTAATGAATAGAAGAGACACACGTAGTTTCTTATTATCAGAAGAACCTTAACTAAAACTTTTTTTTTGTTTTGAGTGAAACGTAGTCTGTCTTTCTGTTCTTACCTACTAATTCTCTTCTTTCCACCTTTCTGTTTTGTGATGGCTGACACCACTCTATCTTCGTACGAAAAATCATTTGGAATCATGCAGATTCGCGCTTATATTTTTGTCACTCTTGACTTAAATAAGTTGAACTACGATGTGTGGCGTGAGCTTTTTGAGACTCTTTGCCTAAGTTTTGGTGTCCTTGGTCACATCGATGGATCTTCAACACCGACTCCAATGACCGAGAAAAGATGGAAGGAACGTGATGGACTTGTGAAGATGTGGATATATGGCACCATCACTGATTCACTTCTTGACACCATCATCAAAGTAGGGTGCACAGCTCGAGACTTATGGCTCTCCCTAGAAAATCTCTTCCGTGATAATAAGGAGGCTCGTGCACTTCAGTTTGAAAATGAATTGCGTACTACGACGATCGACGATCTCTCGGTACATGAGTACTGTCAAAAATTGAAGTCGCTTTCAGACCTTTTGACAAATGTCGACTCTCCCATCTCAGATCGCGTTCTTGTTATGCATCTACTCAACGGTCTCACGGAGAAATATGATTACATACTCAACGTAATCAAACACAAGTCTCCATTTCCCTCATTCACTGAAGCTCGCTCAATGTTGCTTATGGAAGAGAGTCGCCTCTCCAACAAAAGCAAGTCTTCCTTGAGCCACACAAATCACCCCTCACTATCGAATGTCTTATTTACCGTCCCCCGCCAGCAAGAACGCTATCCGCAAGAGTATCACAACAACAATAGTAATATGGGACGCGGTCGTAGCAAGAAAAAAAATCGCGGAGGTGGTAGTAGTGACGGTCGATATAACAATAATAATAATTGGCGACTCAACCAGCCCCCAACTTGGATTTACGGTCCTCCTCAATCGCCTTATATGTATCCTCACGGTGGACCACAGTTTTTCCATAAGAAAACGTACTTCCCGCAACAACCACCAGTTTACATGTCAGTCACATCACACAAGCCGTCACCAACCAGTATACTTGAGCCATACAATCCGTACTTACATGGTGATGCTCGTGTGAATTATATCTCGACATCCATGGCAGATCAGTCGACGTTCATGCCATCTCATTTTCCTCAAACATACAGTTCCATGTCTCTCTCAGATCCTCCCGAAGAGATGTGGTAAATTGGTACCATAGCCACAAATCACGTTATGTCATAACTAGGTACCCTACAATTTGTTTTCTATTCGAACACTACTTTTTAATTACTTGCTTGTAATGGATCATCTACTCATACTACTCATTTCAGTCATGGTATTCTTCCCCCTCTTTTAAATAACCTTTTTTTTTTTTCGGTCATTTTTTTTTTTTTTTGGTTTTCCGATTTGTAAGTAACAATAATTATACCATTGAGTTTGACTCATTTGTTTTCATATTAAGGATAGTAACACTAGGACCCGACTATGTAGCTAAAAGATGTAAGCATCTTCAAAAAAAAAAAAAAAAAAAAAAGAACACTAAAACCAAACTTCACCACTTCTTTTCATAATTCTTCTAGAGTGGTAAAAGTATTTCCGGATACGAAAACAATAAGGTTTTGGATTTGTTGTATGTTAAGGGACCGAGTCGAATGACAATATAGAACAACCTCACTATCAACGATCCAATGTAGCCTCCAATAACCATATTCCCGGAAACACGATGTCATAACTCAGATTGACTAAAGGTGTATCCGTGTATGCACGCTTTGAACAGAAGAGCCCTAAGTAACTTTCCCATTCTTTCTGCAATGCTATGTCCTCATGGGGCGTTTGGAGAACCGGCAACAATAAACCAGCTTTTGTTCGCTTGCGAAAATGCTAAAAGCTTGCTTGAGAATGTCTGTCTTCTGTAGGGATCCATCCAATGAAATTTTTGTTTCTAACATCCCAATTTGGAGCATTGTGGGGAAAATGATGTTCAGACTCAGTTGAATGAACTAAGGCGTACAACCCCATATGATGCCGGAAGCTCAGGCTGCTACAGTTAGATGCAGAATGTAATCTTTCACTCTCAACGCCGTCTGCAACGTCTTGATTTGGTTCCATTGTAACAAAACTTGTACTCAACTCACAACTAAAACACCCGTTTATGTTCTTCAACCACAGGACAATCAGAGTCGTATCCAGATATCAAATTATTGTCCAACTCTTCTTCTTCGTCTGACCAAACCGGATAACTTGTCTTGATATTGTTCTTCTCCAAATCAGCCTCAACAGATTTTTGATACAGTCCCCGACTTCTATCCAGAAACCCTTCATTCATCATGTTTGCGAACTTTTCCCTGACTTCAACAAGAGGGTGCTTTTCGATGAGATGCCGCCTATCATATGCTTCTCTAAGGATCACTGTCTGTGTATCACATTTCATAGAAATGTAGAAAATACCAGGGTGACGCTCAAATACTTTGGTGAACTTCTGCGGAAGTGCAAACGGTTTACGAAGATTGCTAACGTTTTTCCTCTCTGTCTTTTTTCCAATTGTTAGATGAAGAAGTTCGTGAAACACTCCAACATTTCTCTTCTCTGATAAATCAGTTCTTGGATCCAAATGAGATGCATCGACATAAGGTGATGTATAAGGAAGTCTTTGCCATTCTTGGAGCCACTCAATACTCTTCCTCTTCAATCCAAACCCTCTCGTAAATTTAACCGGGAAAGCCATACGTTCATCATTTCCAACGTCCTCTCTCAGTTGCATTTGCGAAACAGCGAGGTGTTCATCCCAATGTATTAATTTTAAACCGTCAAGATCACTAGACAACTTCACCAAACTGAACAAATCCGGATGCTTAGTAATCAACGAATCTCGATAATCATACGGCAAACCCAAGTCCCATCTAAGATGATCAATAGAATGTAGCGAAAGTGTTCTTTCACAAGTAAGCATAAGAAGTTTACACAACCTCACAAGAACATCCCTTTCATTCACCCGTGAAACATCAACTTCTTCATAATAAAGATCAATCGTCTCACGAGTTAAACCAAAGCAAGGAACACTAGTACCTGCACTATCCCAATAACAATGCTCAACAAAAATGTTGGGATACCTCCGAATAAAAGCTGAAAGCTTAAGCTCTTGAGGCAAACCAAGCTGACCACGGTGAGGCAAAAGCTTAAAGATAGGTAGTCTCAAATCAGGAGAAGCCGAAATAACAGAAACGAGATTACAAACTGCTCTAAGATGCTTTTCACGAACCACAACAGCATCAAGTTCTCTATCTTTAACCCATTTCAACTTTACATTAACTAAACCACATCTCTGCTGATAAAAAAAATCAAACCTTTCTCTGCATTTACACAAACTAGTAGACAAACTAACCCTTCTCTGTAGCAACCAGTGCATTGTAGCGAAACCCTAATAACAATAGCCTGCGTACAATAGCTAGAAAACTTAAAGTTTCGAAATTTACAGCTAAATTGCTCAAAGTTCTCATCATTAATGTTAAAATTGGAGACTTTGTGAGGTTTTTATGGAAACAACGACAAAAGGACGATGAACAGTTGAAATTAGATGATTGAGAAGTATAATTTGTAGAAGTTACCTGAATTCACAAGTTTCCGGTCATTTCTCGATCAGACCAACACAGTCGTAAGCAACGACGGCGAAGTTACAGAGGCGACGGTAACTATAGTTCTGATGGGTGGGTCGGGTCGGGTCAATTGGGCGAGTTAAAAGGAAAGTGACTGTTGATTGGTACCGGTCAATCGTGTGGAATGACGGCGAGTTACAGAGACGATGGCAACTATACTGTAGTTCTGTCTTGCTTTTAATGGGCCATTGGGCCCATTTAAGGGTTATAAGTCGATGGTCCGGGTCGGGTAGATTTGGGTCGGATATGATGGGTGGGGTTGAGTAAGAAAAGGTCAAACCCGGTATTGTGTGGCGAACAACAGAAATTGCATCTTCTACACAGTTCTGAAGCAACAAAACAGGGTTTTGGCTAGGGTTTTAACTTTGGCTGCTCTGTCTCAATCCCTCGAGACTTAAACCCACTTAGTACAATCTCCATATAATTTGAGTAGAACCTAAAAGATCGAAGCTTGAGGAAAATGGTCCCTTCCAATGGCGCAAAGGTTCTTCGCTTGTTGAGTCGTCGATGTCTCTCTTCATCGCTTATTCAAGATTTAGCCAATCAGGTTCGTTCTCCTCTTCTATGTTTCTCTGTATCTCTCTCAATTGGTTTCGAATTGGTTAACCTTCACCTAAATTGCAGAAACTGAGAGGAGTATGTATTGGGAGTTATAGGAGATTGAATACGAGTGTTGGCAATCATGCTAACGTGATTGGAGATTACGCTTCAAAATCTGGTAACTGGGTTTATAAGAAGATGTAATACTTATGAATTGTTCTGTGTGTGATTGAGTTTTTAATTGAGGGTTTTAACATTGTGATCTTGTAATGTAGGACATGATCGGAAATGGATCAACTTTGGAGGTTTTAATACTAATTTTGGTTCTACAAGGTCTTTTCATGGAACAGGTATGATCAGAGGTTTTATAAATACTCATAGTTGTTAGATTGTTTTTATAATTGAATTGTTTTTGATGTTTATGAACACTAGGTTCTTCGTTTATGTCTGCTAAGGACTACTATAGTGTTCTTGGAGTGAGTAAGAATGCTCAAGAAGGTGAAATCAAGAAGGCTTATTATGGGGTAGGGACTATACGATTACAGTCAAATATGTTTATTTGATATAGCTTTTGGTTTCTCATTGATTGATGCTATTTTGTATACAGCTTGCTAAGAAACTCCATCCTGATATGAATAAAGATGATCCAGAAGCTGAGACGAAGTTCCAGGAAGTCTCAAAAGCATATGAAGTGAGTTTGAACTTTTAGATGAAAGCATTTGGTTTGATCTGTTAGAATTTTATACTGAAGGGAATTGTGGTTTGGGACTTGTTTTGGATCAGATTTTGAAAGATAAGGAGAAGCGTGACCTTTATGACCAGGTACATAGGCTTCATAATATCTTCTTGGATTTCGTTTTAGCAAGCTGGCATGGCTCCCTCGATTAAGTATGTCAGATATGATGTAAGTTTGTTGTTATGTCTGCAGGTTGGTCATGAAGCATTTGAGCAAAATGCTAGTGGTGGATTTCCAAATGATCAAGGCTTCGGTGGTGGTGGTGGTGGTGGGTTTAACCCATTTGATATCTTTGGGAGCTTCAATGGCGATGTAATACTTTTCTTTCTTGGTTTTCATCTAATATATTCCACTCAAAAGAATGTTGTTTACTAATTTGATAGATAGCCTTCAGTTTATATTCGCTGATACTTTGATAAAGATATATTTCTTTTTAATGGAAGTGGCTTACTAATCAAAATCCATGGTTCACACCCTAATTCTTTGAAAATCAGATTTTTAACATGTACCGGCAAGATATTGGAGGTCAAGATGTCAAGGTATTGCGATCTGCTTATTTTCCTAGAGATCATTTTGGTGCTTTAAGATTAATAGGTTTCTCTTTTCTTTCCTTCTTTACTGTTGTAAGGTTTTGCTTGATCTTTCTTTCATGGAAGCTGTTCAAGGATGCTCCAAAACTGTGACTTTTCAAACCGAGATGGCTTGTAATACTTGTGGTATGTATATATTTCTAAGATCAAAGTGCTTTATATGTTGTTGTTTTTATCTCAGTCTCAAGTTACTTATTGTTGTTTTCTTTCTTCCTTTCACATTCAGGTGGACAAGGTGTTCCTCCTGGTACCAAACGAGAGAAATGCAAAGCCTGTAATGGCTCTGGGATGGTCAGTGTCATGCATGTTACAGAACTTTAGTTGAACACTGTAATTATATTTTCCTTTTCGTTTTATTATGGTTGTAATAAACTACAGTTTCATTTTTCAGACCTCACTGAGGAGGGGTATGTTAAGCATCCAAACAACTTGCCAGAAGTGTGGTGGAGCTGGTCAAACGTTCTCAGTATGTCATATATTTGATTATTCCTCTTCTTATTATCATATATTCATCTCAAATGTTTGGTCTTTAAGTAGGTTTCTATAACCATTGGATTGCTCATCAAGTTTATTTTGTTGGTATACTAGAGTATTTGCAAATCCTGTAGAGGGGCTAGAGTGGTTCGAGGACAGAAGTCAGTGAAAGTCACTATTGATCCAGGTAAATTTCTTTTTCCATAGTTATAGGTAATAGTAAAAAATATTGTGCAGTTTTCATCACTTTGATCTCACATTTATTTCATCTCATAGGGGTTGACAATAGTGATACATTAAAGGTGGCAAGGGTGGGTGGGGCTGATCCTGAAGGTGACCAGCCTGGAGATCTTTATGTTACTCTCAAGGTGACTTTACTAAAGTCAACTTTCTAACGGACAGTCATAGTTAATTATTTACTTGCGTCTCAATTATTTGGCTGTATTCCTTTTCAGGTTCGTGAAGATCCTGTGTTCCGCAGAGAAGGATCGGATATTCATGTGGACGCGGTTCTCAGTGTTACCCAGGTGAAATAACATGGTTTTGTCAATCCTGTCTTTAAAAGTTTATAGACACTTTTGCCTTCAGCATCTATTTTGGACTTCTGGTGCAGTATCCGTGAGTTCGTTTACCGTTTATGTATTGTTCATGATAACCGAGTATATTTTTCATCTTTTGTCAGGCCATTCTTGGAGGAACCATTCAAGTTCCAACCCTCACTGGTGATGTTGTCGTGAAGGTATATCAATTTTTTTCACATTTAAAAAAATGCTTTAAGATTTTAACTCTAGTTCTATCAACAATGAAACATGCTTGCCAGCAAACTGAACAAGCTCGACAATGTGAAATAGAATTCGCCATCCAGTGATTCGTAAATGCTTTGATTCTAAACTTTAGATTGTCTTTTTCTTTGATGAAAAAGAAGATCAGATTTTGCTTGCTAGCTAACTGATAGTTAATTCCAGCTTTGGGTTTCTGCTCCCACTTGTTGTCGTTTAGGACCTGGTCTTGGAACTTCTCCAGCATTCTAACTTGGAAACTCTTTTGTTGCAGGTCCGTCCTGGAACCCAACCTGGTCACAAAGTAGTGCTAAGAAATAAAGGTGAGCTCTTTTGTTTATGTCGATAAGTTCAGTCGTAGAATACCTGTAAGATGAAAGAAACTTTTGAGTATGATTGTCTTGGATTGAGCTAATTAGTGTCTCACACTGGTTATTAAGAGCAAGACAACAGATTGAGAAACCAATTGTGAAGTGGAGTCTTGTTTGTTTACTTTTCAAATGACATGCTTTTGTTTACGATACAAACAGGAATTAGAGCAAGAAAGTCGACTAAATTTGGGGATCAGTATGTGCATTTCAACGTCAGCATCCCTGCGTAAGTCCTACGAAGTCCTGAGTAAATTGTGTCTGACAATGATATATAATAGTCAAGCTCCACAGCACAATCTTTTCTTATTCTTGTTCATGTTCTTTGGCAGAAATATAACGCAGAGACAGCGTGAACTGCTTGAGGAATTTAGTAAAGCAGAACAAGGTGAATACGAGCAGCGCACAGCAACTGGATCTTCCCAGTGAAAAATGCAAATGCTGCTATAAGCCTAAAAAGCTATTGTTGTGGCTGTATCAATGGATATATAATCAATCAGACAATGATTGAGATTATATTGCGTAGGATTAGTGGAGAGTATTGTCTGGGTTTTACTTTTAACTAATTCTACAATGCTACAAGATAAAAAGAAGGAAAAGCCTGTGCTGTTATTGCCTTCTCAAAGTTATAGAACTTTTGATACGGTTCATTCTTTTTTGTTTTTTACTATCGTCGATCCTTTTTCACGCTTCTCAATTTCAGTGTCTAATTTGCAAATGCTTCTGTCAAACATTTTGTAGCTTACCTCTTTTCTAAGTGTTGTGATTCTAGCGACAAGAAAGAGAATGCATAACAATAGTTGTTCAGTTCGGCACTAGGTACAGTTTTTTTGTTTTTGTTTTTGTTTTTGGAATGTAATGTTAAATGATATTCAAAAGATAAATAAAGTTTGTACAACGAGTGCAATGGTGGGTGCAATGGTGTTTGGTAGCTATTGAAGTTTAAAGAATTTCAAAAAATAAATGGCGGATTTAACTTCTTGCCCCGAACAAGAGTTCACTTGGTACAGTTTTATATTGGCTATATTTGGTTTGTTTTAGTTGATGTCAGTGATGGGCTGATACGTTTCCTTATTTATTTTGTTTATACAGTGGCGAACCGATCAGAATCTGGTTATATAGTTATTGGTCAACTACATAATTGCAATCGCTAGTGACAAGGAAATGAACATAGCCACATTATTTGGTGTAAACAACACTTTCAAGGAAATTTAACAGTTGTACACGTCTGGTCTTCGTAATACCGTAGCAGATCCGCTACCTTAAGCTAAAAAAAGGAACACTAGATGATGACTATCATGCATGTTGTTTGTTCCTTCCTACTTTCTTTGCTTATGGCTTATCAGCCAAAATATTCATCTTCACTATTTAATTTTCTTTTTTTAAATAAAATTATTATGTTGGAGTAAAAATGTCAGGTTAGCTTCCAAGGATTTTAGTCCCGCCAGTTTAGTTTCAGTAAATTTTGACCCATAAATATTTGGGATTTATAGTGGTTTTTAAGTTAATAAAGTTTGGATTTTAGATTTTAAATTTTGCATAAAAGACGGTAAATAAATAGACAACAAAAATAAAATTGAGTCATATCATATTTTATACGCAGTTGAATCGCATGTCTTCGTTCGGAGCCGCACTTTAGTAAATTCTCTATTGATTCATATGTTGACTTTACAAAAAAAAAAAAAAAATAGAACTATTTCAAATTTTCAATATTCCTTTTTTTTTTCAAAGTTTGAATATTACTTTCTAAAAAGTAACAAATCTTCCTCAACAATTTTCTCATAAAAGATACAATGATGAATGAACAATGGAGTGGGGTATACATAGAACACACGAAGGTACAAATCCACTCAATCTCAAACTCCTATACCACTGCAACAACAACACACAACTACAGAACTGGTCACTACTGTCCCTTCCTCTCTTTTGTCGGTAAATGGAGTTACCCGTCGTAGATCTGTCTAGTTACCTCGACTTCTCCGGTGATGAATTAGGATCCGATCTACTCGAATCATGCCGACAAGTGAGTCGGATCCTAAAAGAAACCGGAGCTCTCATTGTTAAAGATCCTCGATGTTGCGCTCAAGACAACGATCGATTCATTGATATGATGGAAAATTATTTCGAAAAACCTGATGATTTCAAACGATTGCAACAAAGACCTAATCTTCACTATCAGGTTTCTTCAATTAACCATCATCACTCTCTCGATTGTGATTCAATTTTAATCGAATTTCGTGTTTTGTTTTCTCATTTCTAGATTAAGCCAAATTAGGGCACAAATCTTAGTCTTATGGGAATTACTATTGCTTAATGTAGTTGTGTTGTTTGATCCCTTTGTTGATTGTGAAATCAGTTGAATCGAATTTCGTGTTTGCTATCGAATTAGTTACGAGAATCTGGATTAAGCCAAATTAGGGCATGATTAGTGAACTTGTCTCAGTTTAAAGCTACTATTGCTTAATGTAGTTGTGTTGTTTAAAAATTTTCAATCTTGTGAATGTAAACACAATATTTCATTGCTATGTGTTGATTTTTTAACAGGTTGGTGCGACGCCGGAGGGAGTTGAAGTGCCGAGGAGTTTGGTTGATGAAGAGATGCAAGAAAAGTTCAATACAATGCCTAATGAATACAAACCACATATTCCGAAAGGACCAGATCATAAGTGGAGATATATGTGGAGAGTTGGTCCTAGGCCATCTAACACACGGTTTAAGGTTTGATCTTCGGATACATTAGATGAGATTTCGGATTATATATGTTTATATGTTGAAGTTGTAGTTTGATTTGTGAGTGACATGCTTTTAGGAGCTTAATTCTGAGCCTGTTGTACCGGAAGGTTTTCCGGGGTGGGAAGAAGTAATGGACTCATGGGGTTACAAGATGATATCCGCGGTTGAGGTGAGGCGTTGCTGCAGAGTTGGAATCTGATGCTTGTTTAGTTTTTTTAACTATGTGGTGATGAATATTATGTTAATACTGTTCAGGTTGTTGCTGAAATGGCAGCAATTGGGTTTGGTTTGCCTAAGGATGCATTTACATCACTCATGAAGCAGGTAAGTTCTTAGCTGTTGTAATGTTGTTCAGAACAGTCATTGCATGGATTGTGATTTCTTCAACTTCAAGAGTGTCGTTCTTGTGAATCTTAGGGTCCTCATCTTCTTGCTCCAACGGGAAGTGATCTTAACTGTTACAACGAGGAAGGGACGATATTTGCAGGATATCACTATGATCTTAATTTTCTAACGATTCATGGAAGAAGTAGATTCCCTGGTCTATATATTTGGTTAAGGAATGGAGAGAAGGTTGCGGTTAAAGTTCCGGTAGGCTGTCTCTTGATTCAAGCTGGAAAGCAGGTAGGGAGATGTTACTGCATTTTTGTTTACTTGAAGCATCTATGAACAGCCAAATATCTCGATTTATGTAATCGAAGAAACGGTGCTAAAATGTTGGTGTTCATGTGTGCAGATAGAATGGTTAACTGCTGGAGAATGCATTGCTGGAATGCATGAAGTGGTTGTTACGAGCAAGACGAAGGATGCCATCACATTAGCAAAGGAACAAAACCGAAGCCTATGGAGAGTTTCCTCGACTGTAAGTCTTAGCCAGTCTCTTGATAAGTTTCCTGACAAGCTCAACTCTTTTGGCTTATCTGAAAGATTTGTTTTTGCCTGTCTTGCAGTTGTTTGCCCACATTGCCTCTGATGCGGAGCTGAAACCTTTGGGACATTTCGCAGAATCATCTTTGGCAAGTAAATATCCGGCGATACCCGCAGGAGAGTATGTTGAACAAGAACTCTCGGTCATCAATCTCAAAGGAAATAAGGGATCTTCATAGTTTCAGTGTTCAGCCGTGAACCAGTTGCATTCATGGGTCGACAAATATTTCCTACTTCCTGCTGATTCTGAAGTTTTGAAATCTTTGCTTTTGTTAAAGCAACTGATGTTGATGAACTCAGAATTTGGTTGAATTTAGGACTTGTATTTGTTTCATTTGAACCGGTGTAAACTTTTTTATTGGTCAACTACAAAGAAGAATAAAAAGCAATAGTTATGCCGTTCCCTTGTATTCAAATGGCCGCCAAATGCAACATATTGAATGCAGGAATGTCTGGTACTGGTTAGAAACTTTTGCGCTAAGCCACCTCTAAAAGTAGAGCTATATTCCACATTAACAAGTGTGTGGACCTAATTAAGCCCTGCATTGCATGTGATCCATTCCAGATTGTACATTCATTTGCAAGATTTCATGAGCAGATATTCTTGATAGATGAACCGGCGACTGTCTTAACCTCATACTCTGCATTTTTTATTTGGAGCACGCCAAGCGATATCATCCTTTCGAAGTTGGACTGGTACATTTGCCAAAACCACATCCCGAGTGTACTCTGTATGTACTCGGTTTTTGTAATGATGAGGAATTACCGTGCATCTTTTAAAACCGCATCAAAAGACTCAGCGAGATTGCTTTGTTAAACATATTTTTTGATATGAACCCTAAGATATGGGACATCTATATCAATCACATAATAGAATCAAAAAGAGGATTTAGAGTTACCTCCATTCATTGTACAAATGATGCTACCTTTGATGGTAAAGCTTTCTTCCTAAATGATTTGTAGACTTGAAAGTGAAACTCTTATAACTTTGATTCGAAGATAAGGTTTCTCTTCCCTTACCTCTAATCTTTCTCTTTAAGTGTTGTTTTTATTAATATGATACATTTGTGATGGAGCAAAGCATCTACTTATAGATAGGGAGATGACCTTATTATCATTAGGTAAGACACATAATCTTAGTTAAAACAATGGGCGGAAATTTTTTAAATACACTAAACTATAAAATTTAGGAAAATATACTTCATTTGAGAAGAAAAGAAAAACTACATATTTTTTAGTTGTATGAGTACTTAAATACCTAAATTATAATTAACTATTTATTTCTAAAAAAAAAAAAATCAAACTAATTATAAATTATAAATTTTCAACTTGTAGGTTATAATTTTTAGTACTTGTACTCTTTGAACACATTCAACAAATAAATTTGTGGAATTAATATGTAATCTGTCAATAACCATAGTTCATTTCATAGAAGTACATAACATTTCTTTTATTATACATGCAAAGGAAAATAAAAACAAAAACAGAATTGATATATAAAACGGTGAAGAAGATAGATGTGACATGGTTAAGGGAGGAGACGTCGCAGAGCATGTGTGTAATGTGTGAGAGCCCAAAGAGAGAACGTGTTCCTATAGGTCGGAAAATGGAGCATCACAGTTCTCATGAACGTTCCCATTATTTCCTGGAAATATATAAAAACAAAATTAAGTGTTATGATATCTATAATTTTATACTTGTCAACAACATTTTGACACATGCCTTGAATTTGAGTGATGATAAGCCAAATTAAACCTCATCATGTGCCTAATAATGGACTAATGGCTGCCTAGTAATGAGAACTATTAATTCTGTTGACATATATTTCTTTCTTTAGTTGTGCTTTAGAGGGTCATGTTAGGTGTTTGAAATACTAATAATATGCACATTATATATGAATAATGAAAACCAGTTATAGGATTAAAATCACCTGCTGTGGAAAATCGCCATTATCCAACTGTGAATTGATCAACACTTGAGCAGCACGATGAACCGGTAAAGGATCTCTCTCCATCTGATCACCCATAATTAGCACCATAAGTGCTTGTGCTGTTTGCACCACATTTGTGCTGTTTCCTTTCAAAGGAGTATATTTCTTGCTTGGACAAGAGAGAAAGCTCTCTCCCCAGCCACCCTCCGGATTTTGTGTGTCTAGAAGAAAACGAACTGCTTTACGAATTGCTTCACAGTTACTGTAAGTCTTCCCAGCGGCCACAAGACCTCTTACCGCAAAGAAGGTCCCGTATATAAAACACACTCCCCAATTTCCGTACCATGAACCATCCACCGTTTGCATGTCTTCAATGTACTTTGCAGCCTTTGTTATAAACCGTTTAACCTCTACGTTTTTATACCCTGGAAACTGTTTGTTAAACTGAGTCAATGCTGCAATCGCTGACCCCGTACATTCTACATACCTAAAAATCATGATATTTAACAACTTTAATTATGCTCAAACAAACAAAATAAATATCGATGAAGAGAGGGTGATAAGTATATCGTTCGTACTCATACTCCACGATTGTGTCTTCAAGGAACTCCACTGGACTAAGCCACTGCATTTAATTTAAGTAATTTGTTACGTTATATCACAAAAAAGCGTCCATGATATATAACTAGATAATAGTTTTACCTCTAACCAGGCTTTTCCTTCAACTGGTTGCCATGCTGCTATGCCTCCATTATCACTCTATAATAATCATATATAAGAAAATATATTAGATTGGTGTATGGTCGGTAAAGTAATTTGTATCATTCTTTTTTCAAATATTGCCTATTGTTTAATTTGATACTAAAAATTATACAATTTAATCATTTCAATATATATGTTTTCAAATTTCACCAGTATATATAGTCTCTTTTATTGTGTCAATAGGGTCCATTGTTCATTGTCAATACGGGGAGGCAGAGTCGAATTCTCATGCTAAAGAAACATGCAGACACCACTAATAATCTAAAATTTTGAATCTATTTTATACTATCAAACTTTTTTTAAAACAACTTAGCAATTTTAATATTATACTGAGCTATGTAATTTAATATCATTTCGAATATCATATAGTAATAATTTATTAGTGGATTCTTAGGTGATTACCTGCAGATAGAGAAGATAATCAACGGCATCATAGAGTTTCTCCACATCCATTTTTTTTCCAATAAGCTCGGACGGCATGCTCTCGAAGAATAGACAACACTAAAGAAAATGGCCAAAACATTTGTTTACATTTCAGACTAATGACTAGGATATTAGTACAAAAAGGCGGTGTAATAATGACGGTTACCTCTAAGCTTTCAGCAGTACAATCTGAAACAGGCCATCCTTGATCTTGATCTGAAAATGTCCATCCACCTTTTGTCTTGTGACGAAACATTTTGAAGTGATCACCGCGAGGGTTCTCTGTAATTTGTGATTTCTTCAAGTAATCATATCCTTTAACGAGCGTTGTTTTAATCTCATCATCAACATCATGATCATCAATTCCGTCTAGTAATGCATGTAGCGATAAGGCTGTATCCCATAATTGGCTACCAAAAGACTACAAAAGTTGCACATGTGTTAACGCAGCTCTTTAATGCTATGGAGGATTTTGGTTTTGAGTTCGGAGTATATAAGTAAGAGTCATAATTAAAAAAGCACCCACTTGAATTTTCAGGCCATCCTCGCCAATCCATATGTATTCGCGAACTCGAGCAAGATGTTTTTTAAAATAATCACTCTTAGGGTCTTCTATCCAACATGCAAGCATATGAAAGGCCTATATGAAACAAAAGTAAGAAAGAAAACAAAATCTTAATTACTTAATTTGTTACGAGAAGAATAACAAAATAAAACTATCACAACGACTACCTTTGGCAGGCATCCGCCTGTAATATATCTGGTGGATTCGTCATGATAGTGAATGAGTGCCATAGTGGATTGAAGAGCTCTTTGTCTTATTAGCTTGTTTAAAGGCCATCGATCTAGGATACTCTCTGAGAACATGTGAACACTCTTCCAAAACAAATCTTGTAAAAATGAGCGTGGATAGTAGAGATCTTCCTGCATATGAGAATCATTACATTCATTTAATATATGAATTATTTGGTAAACAAAGACTTCTTTAGAAAATTAATTGCAAACTAAGGGAATTAATTTATTTATTTTGGTTTTTCTTAAATATTTTATGTATTTATTATTAGCAATATCTTCATCCCCCACATATAATGTTGATTATCAACTAGTTATTGTTTGAAAAATGATTGATCTACTTTGGACGTTTAGGAAACTATGTATATATGTGTGTTCACAATAGATAAATATATAGTTTTAATTTGCATACCGATTCACATATAAAAGAAATAGTAGAAATGAAGTGTTACTTGGGTATAATAATCAAAACATCACGAATAATTTCAGGGAGAAAGTTCAAAAACTAATTGTATGTTTCTTTATTTTTATTGTGTATGGTAAGTGTGTTAGTAATACTAGCTTCTTCTTTTCTTTTCTTTTTAGTTTTAAGACCCGAATACATTAGTTTGTACGTAAGATAGATTATTAAAACACATAAAACCTGAATACATCTTTGTTTTCTAATATAGAACTTACCTTTCCACATCGGTTTCGTGTTTGCGTCCAATTGATTTTTGCATAAGGCTCCGGATAAAGCTCTTCTCGGAGCTGGAGAATGAGAGGTGTTGGGGGAGCCACAAATTTTTTACCATACAAGTATGACAACCCCATGAAAGTATCCCGTAAATAAATCCAGAGAGTCCCTACACATTTACATACATACATATATTTTTATTAAATATATAAACAAAATTACTTTAAAGTCAAACATTTAATGATATAACCAACAGCACAATATTATGAGGTGTCCAAAAGTAAAACCTCCATTAACAGGAAAAGAAGACGGAAGCAACCAGAACTCTGGAGGTATAGGATTGCAGCCAGACCAATCATACACTCCAAGAACCTGATCAATTCCAAGGTGAAGATGACAAAAGACATATGATCTAATATTTAACAATAAATAATATAGTTTTTTAAGTATAGTAATATGGATCTTTATAAAATAAATAGTAGCCACATACCGAAAGCAACGCTTTTCCGATCAAGGGCGTGTAGGTAGCACCACCATGGTCCATGATCCACTTATGAGCCTTTGCACAACCATTTCTTTGATCATCATGACCGACTTCTTCTCCCACAATTCGTAGACAGACGTAATTAATGACTGTACAGAACATAACACTGTGGCTTTCTACGTGTAAACCCCACCCACCATCTTCGTTCTACAAAAACAGTTTTGCTTAAATACTCTTTCTATAGTTCATATATAAACCTTCAAGTATATGAAATATATGTGTACGTACCTGCATGTTGTAGATGTGACGTAGTAACTCTTTAACATGCTCGGGAGTGAAGATTTTCTCCAGATGTCCAGTGATGTACAAGCATATCAACTGTGCAGCACAATATTTATTATTATTATTACAGAAATAATTATTTGGAAAATGTCTGTATATAGCTATTAAAGCAAGTTTATATATATAAAAAAAAGGAAAAAAAAAAGAAGAAGCTAGTTTATAATAGTAACTCACAAAAGGAGGGGTATAGAAATTTGGGCCAGAGTTTTCAGCTGGCCAGTGTCCATCATCAGCCTGCAAGGCTGTGAAATAGAGTAACCCTCTTTTCAATGCTGTCTTTGCATCTTCGTACTTTATCTTTCTTGCATCCTCGATTATCACTCGTGGAATCTTCTGTTCGAATTTCTTCTCCCTAAGAAACTGTTATGTCCACACAGAATAAAAAATTTATCTTCTGAAGTGTATTCATATAGATCAAATTATAATATATTGTTAAACTTCAAAGTATTTCACCTGCATGCGCCATAAGAGATCGGCAGTAGTCTTGAAACGTGACGTGTTGTCTGAGAATTTGTGCCGAGCATCCTCTACCTCGGCAATTTCTTGTGGAGAGCCTGCGTTGGCATCAAATTCCCAAATCTGCCTCCCTGCATAGTTGTTGGTGGTGAACAGGTGAGTATCCTCTCCAGCCTTCGGTCCAGTTCTCAGCCTCCACATTTTGTAAGGTTGCTCTAAGTTTACTTGGACAAGGAGGACACATTATACTTTATACTCGCTTCGTATTTTTTATAGTCGATGTTTTAGGAATTTTTTTTTCTTGCAATTAAATTATGTTTTCAAATTTTAATACAAACCAATTAATTTTTATTTTTATTTTTGATGATTTCTATTATGTAAATGATTTTATTATTGGTTTGTTTGAGTTATAATAGATTATAAACAATGTGTTAGTTTTGAGAAAAACAAAAATTAAAAAAAAAAAAATTGTTTTGTAAAAATTTTAAACATCAACCACAAAAATACGTAGAAAAGAATATTATATAGATTGTTGTTAATAAACACGATGCATGTGAGAAACGGGTGTGAATATAAATTATAAGTTCTCAAATAATTTTATTCCTTAACGTTTATTTCGTAAGCAACTACGTTTCGCATTGTCATCACTTTGACTTCTTGACGTATTAGTAATTGTTTTATATTTGCTTAACGATATTCATATCTTTCTAATTAGTTTTTCAATACAAAAATATTATAAGCCAAGTAGACATCTATAGGAAAGTTGTTCGCCGTACCTAGTTTAAGATTAAGAACTATATGCAATGTGCGAGTAGAATCAGCATAGGTGATTCCGAGAGTTGAGAGAAATGGAAAGTAGAATTTAAGAAAAAAAAGAAGTCGTTTTCTTGTTAATCTCAAAAACAAGGCATATGGAATTACAAAAAAAAAAAAACTAACTAGCTTTGATAACAAATTATTGCTTTGTTTGCAAGTTGCGTATATCTAGGATTTTTTAAGGTACATATATATCTGCATCGTTTTGAAACGTGACATGTTGTTTGAAAAATTCTGACGAGCGTTCTCTATCTCGGCAATTTCTTGTGGAGATCCTGAGTTGGTATTCAACACCCAAATCTGCCTCCTGGCTTAATTAGTTGTTGGTGGTGAACAAGCGAGTATCCTCACCGGCCTTCGGTCCAAGTCTTAGCCTCCACATCTATTTTGAATCCTCCTAGTTTATTTGGAAAGAGAGTACACATTCTACTTATAATACTATATAGATTGATGAAAGAAACCACGTTGCGTGTGGGGAACTGGTGATATAAATCAATATTATAAGTTCCAACTAATTTATTACTTCATGTTTATAATCTTTTACTGCAAATGCTTTTCACTAGGGTTCGGGGTTTGGACTCGATTCGGGTTTTTGGGTGAGGCTCATAGCCCCGTTTGGGTATCTATAATATTTACGTTTGTTTCAGATAGGGTTCAAACTTTCAGATATTTTTTTGTGTTTTTTTTTATATGTTTAAGGTTAAAAGAACTATGAGGAAATATCAAAAATACTCTACAACATATCCGAATTTCATTTGCTTGCCTCCTTCTTTACTTAGACTTCCCGCTAACCCAAGCGAGCATTCAAATATCTGTCATCCGGAAAATTTGGTCAAAAAGAAATCCAAACTACTCATAAGTATTCGAAAGTACTCCAAAATATTTGAATTAACCGAAAAACTTGATAAGAAAAAGCTATCCAAAAATACTCGAAAATATCTTAATTACTTAAGGCTATATAAAAATGGGGAAAATGTCAAAAAAATCACTAACTTTCAAATTTGGGATGATTAAATCATGAACTGCGAGGATAACAAAAAAATCGTAAAGTTTTTGTTAACTTTAAATTTAAATGACAATGTTGGTTGACAAGCCAATTTAGACATGTCGTTAAGTAGGTTAACAGAAAAACTTTACGGTGTTAAAATCCCGTTAGTCGTTTCTGTTATGGCTAAACGTCATCGGTTTATTGTACACTAAACGAAGTCGTATTGATAAATGAAAATAGACAAAATCCCCACATCGAAAAAACAATCCCTGAAAGCTAAAAATTTCCCAAATCGAAAACACAATCCCCAAAGATCTCTATGTTGAAATTAGCTCGAGACTTCTTCCTTTCAGTATGTTTTGATGAGTTCAAGCTCTGTCACATCATGTGTCGTCATTTTGTACGGCTGCTGTTTCATTTAGTCTCTGTGACCGATGAAGACGAACCTTCCCCCCTTCCCCCCCCCCCCCACGAGTTGTAACCATTTCAATCGGAATTTCAAAAGAGAGACATAAAGATTCTAGGATTAGAAATCGATTAGGGAAAAATGAGTTTCGATTTAGGGATTAAGGTTTTTGTTTTTTTAAATCGACAAAATGACGTCGTTTTCTCTATACGATAAATGATGTTGTTTAGAAATAATAAAGAAGACTAACGAGATTTTAACACCGTAAAGGTTTTCTGTTAGTTTACATAACGTCATGACTAAAATGGCTTGTTAACCAAACTTTCTTATTTAAATTTAAAGTTAACAAAAGCATTACGATTTTTTTATCTTCTTACATAGGATTTAAACGTTCCAAATTTAAAAGTACGTAAATTTTTTTTAACTTTTTCCATATAAAAATGGTTAATAAGTTAACTTAGCTTTGAGTTTTTTACTGTACTATTTTCGGGTTTTGTTCAAGTATTATCCGATGTGCAAAATTCCTAAATCTAAGATCCGTTGGATATTTTCTATGATTGTTTTTTTTCCAAACGGGTTCCAAATTTAAATTTTTGGATTTGGTAGTTTCATCATGGCATAAATTTGACTAATTGTCGTATGATTATGATGCGTGAATGTTTTATATTCATTGTTTTCAATTACTTTTCAATTCAAAAATATTAAAAGCTATCTAGACTTCAATAAGAAAGTTGATGGGCGTATCTTTTTAATGTTAAGAATTAGAAGCAACGAGATATAAAAGTCTTACTTCCTCTGTTCCTTTTTATTTGATTGTTTAGGAAAAACACACATATTAAGGTAAACATATTAAAGTTGATTTAAAATGTATTATTTTGTAATTTACAATTTCTTATAACTTTAAACCAATAATATTCACCAATAATATTTAATTATTTTTATTAAAGTTTACCATTTATGAATAATAACTAATAAATATTGCATAGAAAATATAAAAATTCAATTTTTTTTATTCAATTTTTTTTTCCAAAATAAAATAACAGATGGAATACTATTTAAAAAAACAAAAAAATGTCTACTATTTACAAAACTGGACATCAAGTCAAAATATGACGATCCTGTTATATTATTATATTTACATTGTATTTACTGATAAATTTGTATGATAATATTTTTTTGGTTTCACTAAAAACATTGTTTATATTCATATTATAATTCAACTAAAATATTTTTTGTTAGATATAATTTTTGTTTATTATAAGTTACGATATTCAAAAATGTAAAGCGAGAGATTTAGAATAATGCGGTTGAATTTTAATAAATTAGTCAATAATTTATTACAAAAAATGTTCATATGTTGTATTATTGAATTTTAATAAATTATTTACATCTACCAGGAGAGAGTGGTAAATGACGGTTGTCACTTTTTATTTCATATTATTCTTTTTTGGTCGTTTTTTTTTCTCTCGCCATTAATTTCTTTTCTTTCCCTCATTAGATTTCTTTTATTTTCGTTGGATCTCCTCTTTTCTTTCTCCTTTTTTCCCTCTCATCGGATTTTTTCACCAGCATCTATTTTTTTTCCTATCGGATCTCCTCTTTTATTTTTTTCACCACCATCAGATCTTCTCTTTTATTTATTTCTCTCATTTTTTTGTCGTTTTTTTTTAAAGATAAATTTTTTGCAAGATAAATTTTCCTTTTAAGGTAAACAGGATGGGTTCTTAAGAGATATAGCATAACAGTTGATTCATGAAGCACATGGTCGAGGCATATCTAGTCGTTTAACAATCAAGAAAACGTTCAACATGTTGCATGAACACTTTGTTTTTGCCAAAGATAGGTAGAGATGATCATACCATTATAGAGAGTGAAACTTGCCAAAAGATGATATTTCATTTCTAATTTAGATTTTTACACTTTTTTCATATTCCTATTCACCTTACGATGATGTGAATGTGAGTATGGATTCTACTGTGGGACTTCTAAGAGGTAAAGAGGAAAATGATTTTAGTATGGTTGTAAGTTGCAACGCCATGACCGCCATTTTTAATGGGTCCCACGTTTTTTCTAGTCTTTCGATGATTAGTACGTTATGTCCGGGAAACTTGAATATTTGTTTATCGATCTAAAAATTTACCACAATATTTTTATGTTTTGTTTTCACTCAAGTGATTGCAACAATTTTTTTCAGGAAATAATTTACCATAAAATTATTCTAGCTCAAGCATCACTAATTGTGGAGTTCTTTCGTGACGTTTGATAAAAAAATAAGTACCTTTTAGAGATGGTAATGGTCAAATCAATTTTTTGAATGTTTTTATGCACTACCATATTTACTAAAAACCGGGGTGTTATAATTCACCAAACAGATCATAACGTCCTTGTTGCGTATCAAGACCGTCATTCCCGACGGTATGAGCCCTCTTGACTCCACCCTCGTCTAAGTTCAGCTTTGATACTACTTGTAATGCTTCGACCGTCACTTTTTTTAGTGGATTCCACATACGTACTCTCTCCGTTTGTAGGACAATATATTTTTACAGTCGGTTCGCGATATCTGGAAAGCTTTAAAAACTATTTTATCGATATTCCAAGGGACTATATATCGAGATTTTCCAAATTTCAACCAACTTGTTTAATCATATATGTAATTAGGGTTGAATCCAAGAAGTAAATAAAAATATAATACGTTTCTTCGTTTATTTTACGACGATTTACATTGTAATTACGTTACAATCTTTATGATAAAAAAATGTTATATATATATAATCAAATATCATGAAGTAAAATAAATCTTAAATATAAATCAAATATCATATTATGTCATGTAAATTTAATATCATTAAAACCCCAATTCTTAATTAAAACGTCAAAACGACAAAAGCTAATTGGGAGAATAAATCTATTTTGTCCAACAAAATTTCGTGACCATGTTATGTTGAGAAAAAAAATATTTTAAATTTTCTGCTGTACTTTGAATTATCAGTTTGTTTCTTTAATTTATGGATCGTTATGCGCTTACCGTCAAAAATATGTCTCATTAAACACGTTAGTCGTTACGTTTGTTTTTTAACACCTAACGCTTTTTAATGTTATTTTTGCTTAATCAAATATCGATTAACATTATTAATTCAAATGTCATTCGAAAGAGAAAATTTGATGGTTGGTCTTCTTTGCATCTGGACTCAATAACGTAACACATTAATAATGATTAAACAAAATTCATATTAAAATTAATAGATAGGGGTCAGCATAAGATCAATCATTTCACGTGATAAATTATAAAATGGTTTTATATCGAATATTACGATCTTATATGATTTCCGTGTAGATTTGTTCATTATGAAATTCAACGGCTTCTTTTGTTAACACCTTACTGTCACATGTCAGGAGACGTTTATTAAGGGTTCCTGATCTCGTGAAACGCGTGGTATACTTTTTTAATAGTTTTGTTTAATAATGAGTCGTCATCAAAAAGTAATAATTGAAAGAGACAAAAATATACTCCTCTTAACAATCTATAAATATCTTAATATTAGTATAATACAATCAATCATTTCACGTGATAGATTATAAAATGCGACCTGGAGTTTTTTTATAGCGATCGTAATATGATTCCGACCTTATTACGCGATACGATACGATACGATTGTCAACTAATTGCATCTTGACTCATTGCGTATTGATTGTTTTAAAATAAAGAATGGTGTTTTCAGGTAAATGACAGTTTTCATACCATATGATTGCCAGATCACAGTCCCGTTCCTTACAAAAAGGCTACTAAACAACTGTTTAAGACTGTCAATTTATTTAAAATTTTGAGGACCACAATATTAATTTGTTTAATAATGATAGGTATATTTTCCGAATCACAAATTTATATTACCAAAAATTATATAAAACAAATGTTTTAATAATAGAAATGGAGAAATGGCAAAGTTTATTTTAAAGATGTAATACAAAATGGTATAGATGAAATGGTATATCTCCAATTATTATGGAAAATTTAAAAAAGAGGTTGCGGAAGCAGAAGTTAGGAAAACTTAAATTTCTATGCATCCAAAAAAGACAACAGGTTTTGACACTTCTTAAAGGAAGATTTAGTAGTATTAGTTAGATAATTTTTCCAAAAATGATGTTTTGAGAAGAGAATAAATGAAATAAATATTTGTTTAATTCCAAAAAATAGAAAGACCACGAAGAATGGTAGAGTTTAGGCTAATAAGTCTTTGTAATAAGAGTTATAAGATCATATCTAAAAAAATTTGTTTGAGGCTTAAAAATATTTACCACATATAGTCTCTGAAACACAATCAGATTTCATTTCAGACAGACTTATTACATATAACATTTTGCTACTTCAGAAAATGTTTCATGACTTATGGACGAATAGATTATGTAAATCGAACTTTTTGGCAAAGAAAACAAATATAAGCTAGCAAATCGTATGATAAGATATAATGAGATTTTATAGAACCCATTATGACTCGGTGAGGTTTTAATCCTAATTGAGCTCTGGGATTGTGTGAACTGTTAGTTTGGTTTTGTATCAGGTTTTGTTAAATGGACAACCTAAAAGAAATATAATCCTCAAAATGGATTTACGTCAGGGTAATCCTCAATCACCCAATTTATTTATTTTATGTTCAGAAATGCTGATTAATAATATTAACAAGGCATAACAAGAGAAGAAACTAACCGGAATTTAAAAAGCTAAAGGAATTCTTTCTATTTCACATTTCCTTTTTGGGTAATAGTCTTTTTTTTTTTATAAAGCACACATGGAGCAATGTAAAATAGTCATGGATATTACTGGAAAGTATGGAAAAGTTTCACGGCAAGAAATCAATTTCAGTAAGTCATCAGTTATGTTTGGTAAACGTGTAGCAAACCAAACAAAAAAGTCAATTAAAACATTTCCTTGGAATTACTAAGGAAGGTGGTATGGATACCTACTTGGGTATACCAGAGAGTTTAAAGGGTTCAAAAAGTAAAATATTTAATTATGTCCAAAAAAGACAATGAAAGAATAAATGGGTGGTCAGCCAAGTATTTGTCAAGGGGTTGGAAAATAGACAATGATCAAAACAGTTGCTTTTGCCCTTCCAACCTATAGCATGTCTTGCTTTAAACTTTCTCAAAAGTTAACATGTAAGTTAACAAGTGCTATTTCAAATTATTGGTGAAGTTTCAATGGGCGAGATCGTGGAATCCTTCTAGGTATCATACTATCATAGGAGAAACTGTGTAAGGATAAGGAAAAAGAGATTTAGGATCTCATTACCAAGATAAATTTAATGATGTCAGTATTGGCGTTTAATACATTTTTCCAAACTCTTTAGTAGCTAAGTGCTAAAACATAAATATTTTAGGAATATTCATCATTTACAAGAAAAAAATAAAAACACAACTCTCCATCGTTTGATGGAGAGTATTTTTTCGACAAAGAAAAAACTAATGAAATGGGAGCGAGATGGTCTCTAGGTTTGGGGGTCAATCTTTTGTTATGGCTAGATCCATGGACTCTAGATATTATCCACTTCCAGCAAACGGAATAGGAAAATTTCTCCATCTAAATCTGATAGTTAACTACTTAATTAATCTAGTATCTAAAGAATGGCACCTACCCATTTTACAAAAGTTTATAGATCCGGTAGATATACAAATCATTAGGGGTCTGGCTACATGTTTTTTCTTTTCTAAAGCATCTAGAAATGGAATCCAAATAATCCAGGGAACGGAAATAAAGGATATTTCAATGGATAATGTCTATATACACATTTATCTACAAAATTTGGTGAAATAGGGTTTTTAAAAATAAAACCCCCAATGTTACCTCTTTTTGTCGAAAATTTAATTAACAGGATTTTGAATTTATTTAACAGAAATTTTAACAAAAACAATATTTCCTAATTTATTTACAATAATTCAGATAAATTTATGGTTTTCAAATTCTCTAGTTGAAATGGAGTCTTCTCCTACACCCTTAAGGCCTTAATTAAAACCTGTTTTTGCTTTTTTCAATCTCATTATCTGAAACTTGAACAATAAAACACTCATCTCTTTCCGCCGGTGAAGTGTTTCGTGGCTAACAATATACCAATTCAACGTAAGCTTAACAAACAATATACTATTTAAACGTAATATTTACAATATTACTTTTTCAAAAATACACTTTTTGTATCTAGGAATTCTAAACTTTTTAGAATCTAAAATCTAAATTCTTTTAGAAAATGAATTCTAAAAGTAGAAAACATTTTTTAGTGTTTTTAGAACATATAGATAACCGTAAATTACATTTTCACACAAAAATGAGAAAATTAAAGAAAGTGTAGAATACATGGAAATTTGTTATCCAGTTTTCTAAATTTGTTAGAAAGAAAAACTAGTCTAAATATCGTGGAACATGCACAAAAGTTTAGAATAAAAACTCTAATATTAGTAGAACACTAAAAAACATTTTCTAACAAATTTAGACAAAAATTTCTCTATAAAAGAATCATCTTTTGTCAACTAAATCACCAATTGCTTTTTTTACAAATCAATTATATTCTTGTACATCTACATGTTTTTTTTTTCTTTTTTTAAAAAAAATCGTACATATATATAGTATTCTGCAATTACGCAACCTTTTAGTATAAAAATAAACTTTTAAATTAAATTTCAAATATTTTAATGATTTATATATACAAACAAAATTGCATTTATGTCATTCATAAATTTAGACATAAGTTTACGGTTTTACTGTAAAATGTCTATAATATATAAACGAATTTATGGATGTTGAAATGCATATGTTATATGTTTGTATATATTGTTTAATTTTCAATTGGAAACACATTGGATTTAATAAATAAAAAACATTATATAGAAGTTTTCTTATTTAAAACTTCGAGATATTTAAGTTTGGTAAGTTTACTTAATAAGAATAAATAGTATATGAATTAAAAGTGCTTGGCAAGTTGAATAGTAGAATTAATTAAATGAAAAATAAAAAATGATGATAATAATTGTGTGTTTGACACATAAGTATTAGAGTGTGGGGTTCCAACCTAAAATCAATTGGCAATAGGTGGAGAGACTCATATCTTATATATACCACTTAAGATCCTACTCAACTTCCGATGTGGGACATTGTCCCTAATACGCCCCCTCGAGATGATGGCTCTTCTAGCCATTGATCTCGATATGTTTGGGCATGGATCGACGGGGCAAGTATTGGGCCGGACCGATGTGGATCGGGTTGAGTATGTGCGGATCGGGCTCTGATACCATATTAGAGTGTGAGCTTCTAACCTAAAATCTCTCTTTTTTTTTTTTCGAAGTATACTATACATGTTAACGTAAATAAGTATATTGGCGTGTCTGCACTCTGCAAAAAACATATATTATCTTCTGTTTTTTTTTTTTTCTTTTTGCAATTACAAAAGGTGTTTACAACCTTCTTCATGAAACTATTTTATATTGAAACTATATAGTATCATGAAAAAGGTCATCAGACAATTAATTTATAAAACATTTTGAAAATGAAGAGGTAACAACTAGCAAGAGGTTCCAGTACTTACCAAGTTTTAAAACTTTAATTATTTGTCATTTGAATAATGATTTGTCAAAAGTGGGGTGCTATGTGTCAAATTCTTGTGAGACACAACTTTTCTTCATAGAATATATTGTAGAACTAATATATATTGAGTAACACTATCCTGAAGAAATATATTAACCAAGAAATGTATAGGTTATAAGAGAAGTGTACTTGATATTCGGAAAAAAAAAAAACCAAAAACTAGGTATAATTTGAGGTAAATACAAAAACTAGGTCTAAGTTGAGGTGAAAAAAAACTTAAGAAGGTCTAGTATAAAGTTATTTGTAAGTATGACTTTCTCTATTTAATCCAAAGGTAGGTTAAGCAGTCGTTGAATGTTTTTTGTTTGTTATATTGAGTTGTTTGTTTGTAATGACTTTCTCTATTTAATCCATAGGTAGGTTAAGATTATTCAAACTTCAAAGGCAAAACCAAATGAGCTTCGTGTGGTCCGCTGCGGTGTGGGTCATAGCTGTAGCCGCTGTTGTGATTAGCAAATGGTTATACCGATGGTCGAACCCGAAGTGCAATGGCAAGTTACCACCGGGATCAATGGGTTTACCGATCATCGGAGAGACATGCGACTTCTTTGAGCCCCATGGATTATACGAGATCTCACCCTTTGTCAAGAAGAGGATGTTAAAGTCAGATATCAATCTCTTTCTTTCTTTATTATTTTTTATATAACGAATGGATACCTTGTATAATAAAGTCAATATTTCAGGTACGGGCCATTGTTTCGGACAAATATTTTCGGATCGAACACCGTGGTTTTGACAGAACCTGATATCATCTTCGAAGTTTTTCGGCAAGAGAACAAGTCTTTTGTGTTTAGCTATCCAGAAGCTTTTGTCAAGCCATTTGGAAAAGAAAACGTGTTCCTCAAACATGGAAACATCCACAAGCACGTCAAGCAAATCAGTCTTCAACATCTTGGCTCTGAGGCTTTAAAAAAAAAGATGATAGGAGAAATAGACAGAGTAACCTATGAGCATCTTAGATCGAAGGCTAACCAGGGTAGCTTCGATGCTAAGGAGGCAGTTGAAAGTGTACTTACATAATTTCTTAATATCTTTTTTGATATTATTGGTTGATACTAGTTGCTAATTCTCAATACTCACAACCATTAACGTTTCTGTGCAGGTTATAATGGCGCACTTGACCCCAAAGATAATAAGTAACCTCAAACCAGAAACACAAGCAACTCTTGTGGACAATATAATGGCCCTAGGATCTGAATGGTTTCAGTCACCCTTGAAGCTTACGACTTTGATTTCTATCTACAAAGTCTTTATTGTGAGTTCTTTAAATAGTTTCTATGGGTTTATATTATTTAGATTTACTGTATGCTACACATGATAATGTTCTCTCAATGGCTTCCATCTAGGCACGTAGATACGCCCTCCAGGTGATAAAGGACGTTTTCACGAGGAGGAAAGCGTCCAGAGAAATGTGCGGAGACTTCCTCGACACAATGGTAGAAGAGGGGGAGAAAGAAGACGTCATTTTTAATGAAGAAAGTGCTATAAATCTCATATTCGCTATTTTGGTCGTCGCTAAAGAATCTACCTCTTCCGTTACTAGCTTGGCCATCAAATTTCTTGCCGAAAACCATAAAGCTCTCGCAGAGTTGAAGGTATTAATAATAATATATAATCCAGAAAGCTAAAAAGTTATTGATATAAAGAAGAACAACAAAAGAAGCAAATGGATCGGGGCTGATATGTTTATTTTAATTTTGGCAGAGGGAGCATGCGGCCATCCTTCAAAATAGAAATGGTAAAGGAGCTGGAGTTAGCTGGGAAGAATACAGACACCAAATGACTTTCACTAACATGGTAATTATTTATTTATATACATTGAAAACAACAGTAAATTTTGTAAACAATTACTAACCATCTCATTGACATTAAACTAGTAACTCACTACCATTTTGATTTTCTATTCCAAAAATCTCTAGATAACTAAGAATAAATAAAAACAAATTTAAACTCAAAATAATGTATATTACTATATCGTTTGAAATTATAGGATATCAATAAATTCAAATGATCTAATAAAGGAGAAAATAGTGTAAAAAATAAGTGTTATAAAAACAATTCTTAGCAAAAAAATACACAACCATCAAAACAAAATTATGATTAAAACTGTGGACATAATTTAAAATATATATGAGTAAAAGAGCCGATTTTAATAAGAAAAATATCAAACAGAGAGTCATAATGAATCGAGACAACCTTGCAAAAATATTTTTAACGATAAAAACTATAAGATATATTTTGCAAAAAAATTATGATAAAGAAACACAACATTCATAAACATTTATTGAGATTTATAATTTTAATAGAAAGTAATTATGGTGAAAAGACACAATCCTTAGAAAACATATAATATTTGCTTTTTAAGATTATATAGTTCTTATTTTTCTAGTATAATAAGTAAGGCATCGATATTTTAAATATTACGACTCATGCAGGTGATAAATGAGACTCTTCGAATGGCAAACATGGCTCCTATAATGTATAGAAAGGCTGTGAACGATGTCGAAATCAAAGGCAAGTATCACTCAAGCATGGCAGCACTCGAAGTCAAAATTCTATATATATTATATTTTAAAGTTGAGATCGTTGACCAAAAAAATAAATAAAGACTGTTCAGATTTATAGAGAAATAAATTATAATTGGTTCAACAGGTTACACAATTCCAGCGGGCTGGATTGTGGCGGTTATACCACCAGCTGTCCATTTCAATGATGCTATTTATGAGAATCCTTTGGAGTTCAATCCATGGAGATGGGAGGTATAAATTTTCACTTACTCTATAGTTCCTGTAAACAAAAGTGTAACTCAAAATTAATGAATATATTTGGACAGGGGAAAGAGTTGCGGTCTGGATCTAAGACGTTCATGGTGTTTGGAGGTGGAGTGAGACAGTGTGTCGGCGCGGAGTTTGCGAGACTACAAATTTCTATCTTCATTCATCATCTTGTAACAACCTACGATTTCTCATTGGCCCAAGAATCGGAGTTCATCCGTGCACCACTCCCATACTTCCCCAAAGGACTGCCTATCAAGATTTCCCAGTCACTCTAGTATCTTGTGTAATCATATATGTCACTAGTAAAGAATCCGGGGAAGTATTTTCAATGGGGCAATACTAAAATAATAAATAAATCTATTTTCATATTATGCTTTATTAGATGATAATAATAGTAATAATAATAATATTACAAGTATTTTTACGATGAATATATCGATAAGGTATTCAAAGATGAAACTTCCAACATTATATATATATTAGAGGATTAATCAAAGGTTATCATATAAAACAATAGAACATTTTGAATTATTAACAACAACAAAAAAAAATTTGTGTTTGAATCCCTTATGAGGCAATGCAGAGTCATATATATATGGTCGCAAAAAAGTTCTTTTGTTTATAACGCGACAGGCTTTCTTACTAACATGAGTCTGAATCAGTATGTTAGTGAGCACGAGTTGTGTAGTGGAACATTATCGGTTCCTAGGTATTAACAAAAAAACATTGTTGGTCTCTAGAAAAAAATATTAATATAACTAAAAAGATTATGCTAAAGAGAGTAAAGAGACTCGAAAAGTGAAAAAGGTACCAAACAAAGAGTTATAGTGATTAGAAGTAGTCTTTTAAAATATGTTTTTAAATGATTATTGATATAAAATATATTCAAAGACAGATGATAAAAGAGAAATGTGTAATTTTTGGAAGTATATATTGAGATGGTTATTATTAGTAGATATTTTATATTTTTAGTATATACACTATATTTACGTTGTCAACAGGAATTCTATTCTACAAACTATAGTATATTTAACCTTAACTATTTCTAACAAACATACATTAAAAATAGTTTCTTAAATGGAAAAGAAAAAGAGATGATAGGGAGAATTGATATTCCAATGTTTTAATGAGATTTATTCTAAAACTAAAATTCATTAGAAATAATACCTAAGTGCTAGTTATGTAAAAATAGGAAAACTTTTAAGTAGAACTAAAAGACATAAAATCTTAGGTATACATAACCGTTGAGGGAGAGAGAGAAAAAAAAAATTCATAACCATTTAAACGAATAGTGATGATGAAAAATAGAAACATCACAAACAGCTTGCAGAATGGGAATAAATTCAACTTTGAAGCTTTCACCTGGATAAGAGAACAAGTGCTAGGAGAAAAAGATTTGACGAATGTCAATTCCTTTGGACAAGCCGAGATTCCAATTCGGCGGATACCCTTGCCAAGGAACGAGTACCAAATGATTCTCAATTCGTCTTTCATATCTATGTTCCTTTTGTAATTCTAAACTCTTTACATTATGACTGAGTCACAGTCAATGCTTAATAAGAAAGCTGATGTTATAAAAAATAATTAACAGTATCATGAAAAAGAGACACGAAGTTAGACAATTGCTTTGAAGTGTGGTTCTCTCAAAAAGCTAAATCATATCCTTTGTAATATTATCTACTCCTAAAACTTATTATGCATTTGATGTTAAAACGTTGTCTTTTGGAGATTGAATAAATTTTCCATCAAAATTAAAAACATAAAGATAAAGACACGCAACCCTGAATGAGTAAATGTAATCTTCTATAGTATGTGTAGCACATATTTTAACCCTAAATATAAATTATAAGTTCACAGCTGAAACGCAGTAGTACTTAGAGTTTTAATCCACAGAGTTAAATAAATAAATAAAAGCAAATAGAGAAAGAGAACATTGAGCCTAGAAATCATCAGGAAACTAATATTTTTTTATTTTTTTGTCAACAAAGGAAACTAATATAAAATATATAAAAATTAATTAAGAGAAGCATTAGATCCGTTATTGAATTTGAATTAATTAGGTTTAATTATCCTTCTCTCGCATGTAATAATTATCTATAAAAATATTTCCTAAATACTAAATTATCGTTTGTTTCAGGAAATTCTAACAAGCATTAAGATCTTAATTCAATCAAAATTCACAAAGCATAATACCATCAATGGTTGGGTGGCAAAGGAAGCTTTGTCCATCTAATGATAGAGTCATAACACCATTTTGACGAATTCGATGATAGGGTAAGATTTAAATCGGCCTAATTCAACTATATCATGAAGAATAATCAAATAATAAACACAAGAAGAACAATCACATCAATAATAAACACAAGAAGAACAATCACATCATTGAGTTTGTGTAGAGATTTGCAAAAGGTATTAAGAATCTTTAAACAAAACAATGAAAAGGAGAACAATCTTAGAAACTAGAAAAAATCGCACAAAAAATCGTGCCTCTGCTACTACAAACTTGTTCTCGACAAAAAAAAATAAAATAAAAAAATACCCAAGAATAAACACTAATTCTACTTTTCGAAACCGTTAAAAATATTACTTAACACAATTATGAAACTTTATGATAAATATGCAAATCTCTAAAGCATTTATTGAGATTGCTATTATTAGTAGATGATATTAAAAAATTAGACCTATTAATTTATTAAAAGAAAATTGGGCCTTTTTTATATGTAATCTTGTTTTAAAGAGTATAGTATTTTCAACTGTTTCACTTCTATCTTACTTATTTTATAAAATTAAAATGACTATATATGTACATTATATAGAAAACTTAAAAAAAAAACATCATCTTATTATTATATTAAGTTTTAAAAGTTTCTAAAATAACTTCTATTTTCTTTTTTTGAATGGTTTTTAAAGTGTATTTATATTTTAGTGAATAAACTACAATTTAAATATAATACTAAATAAAAACATAAATAAAATATTTTTTTAGTGTTTTGTGAACAGTATTACATCTAAAAAAATATGGTGTAATATTGTTCACAAAACACTAAAAGATAATTTGGTGTTGTTTATACAGTTCGATTGGAAAATTATTAGCACTATTATTTAATGTTTTGCAGTCTGGTTAGAGATGCAAGGTTATGGACGTAAACCCCTGTATCCCTTTATATTAAGGACAAAGAAAATTGTATATGGTACTCTCCTAAATGTTATACTAACCGGCAATTTTAAAACTTAGTTCGAAAGTATTTACCGGTTGAATTATTGGACGATTAAATTGTTAATTTATTAACAATTTTTTTAAGACCTATTTAAAGAAGTTTACCAACGTCACCTCCCCTGTTTTTTTAATTTCCCAAGAGGCAAGATGCGAAGACAAAACATCATTTATTATTATAATTTATATCGTTCAGTTATTACGATTCGATTAAGCAATCATATGATCTTATCACGATCTGGAAATGATAAAAAAAACTTAGCGTTTTCATTTTGTAGTAATCTATCAATTTGCAATTTATAAATTATTGCATTTTGATTCATAATCCAATCCTGAATACGCAAGATGACCAACCATCATTTATTATTTACATAATACATGCCATCAGTTCCTTAACAATTGACCAAAAATATTAAAATATAATAAAGATATATATTCAAATTATTAAGATATAAGTATTTCACCTAAAACAAAACGATATAAGTATATTTTCACATTTTCTCTTTCGTTGACATTTTATACGTTAATATTAATCGTATAATCGTTTTTCTTTTCTTTTTTTTTTAATCGTATAATCGTGATTTATGAACAGATAGTATTGAAAACACCCGTTAAGTGTTAACTGTTAACAAGTAAAAAGGGTTGCATTTTATAATACATCACGTTGAAAACCATAAGAATAAAATCACGTTGTATTTTATAATGGGAAAATCAACATTGAAATCATATAAAAAGATCGTAATATGATCTGATTACGATATGAAATTGAAAACTATTCAAAAATATTGCATTTTATAATCTATCACGTGAAATGATTGATCTTATACTAAATGATATGACAAGATATTAAGAAATATTTTTTAATCTCTTTCGATGACCTTTGACTCAAACAGTAACAAATACTGATTAAATAAAATTAACATTAAAAATGCGGTAGGTGCTAACCAAATTAAAAAAAGTGTTACGCCACATCCCCTGTTTTTGGTTTCCCAATAGGCAAGATGCGAAGACAAAACATCATTTATTACTATAATTGATATAGTTCAGTTATTACGATTCGATTTAGCAATCATATGATCTTATGACGATCTGGAAATGACAAAAACCTAGCGTTCCATTTGATAATAAATCTATCACGTGATTCACGTTGCAATTTTTAATCTGTCATGCTAAATTATTGCATATGATTTATAATTCAATCCTGAAGACGCCAGATGACCAACCATAATTTATTATTAAAATAATACATGTCATCAGTTGTTACGATCTCAAGGCTATCAATATTGGAAAAATTATAAAATTTACCATAATTTCTAAAATCTTTATGCAATCTACCATAATCTACCTCCCTTACACATCATACCATATTTCATAACGAAATATCAATTTTACCCTTACTATTTCTTCTCTATTTTATCTCTTTTTCTTTGAAATATGTGTGCTTTAACCATACATCATTATCTTCTCGAAGACAAAACGAAACGTTTTTGTCTCTCTATCATTTCCCGTGACAACCTGCACAGATTCTCTACATGTAACTTTCAATTAAATTTGTCTCCCAATTTTATTCATCATAAATTATCTGTTGTATCTAGATCTTGTCCCTGATTTCATCATCTTTCAAAATTATCATGAATCTCACATCTTATCCACCAATTATTATCATTTAAGGATTTCAAAATTTATTTAGATTTTTCACCATATATTTTGGTCTACAGATTAGTTGAGCATTATTGTCTTCATATTTCACAATACTAAATAAAATTCAAAATTCTTAAATGAAAATAATTGCATATAAGAGGTACGATTCATAATAATAGAGCAAAATAATGAAATCGAGGACAAAATGTCAACGCAACAGAGAATTTCTATTCGGAGACAAGATCTAAAGACAAAAACAAAAGTCTGTCACCAATTGTCCTCCTCTAACAGGTAATCATGTCCCTTAATGCATTATATATTACGTTGTCCTCCGCTAACAGGTAATCATGTCCCTAATGCATTATATATTACGTTGTCCCCCGCTAGCTGGTAATTATGTCTCCTAATGTATTATATATTACGTTGTCCCCCGCAGAATTTCGATAACCAATTTGTTTAAACAAGTCATTTTTAAATATCCAATAACAACAGTAGAAGCCAGCTGTTCTCCACTATTCTGTCTCCTAATCCTTTATGTTTCTACTCTGATTTTTCGTCATGTATCATCACATCAGCCAAAAGCTGTCATGTCACCATCTAAGTCAGAGTCTCTGTCCCATCGTAAGAGTATTTTCGTCCTCGAATTGCAACATGTGATAAAATGTGGTAGATTTTGTAAGCTGAGTTAGAATATGGCAGAAATTATAAGATTGAAAGCAAAATATAACAGATTTTGCAAAATTCCCATAAATATTCACGTTGTTTCATCACTTGAAATGATGATTTAGAAAATGATCAAAAAAAATTAATATAATAATAAGATATATTCAGATTATTAAGATATAAGTAATTTTTATAAAAAAACGATAGAAGTATATTTTTCTCATTTTCCCTTTCGTTGACATTTTATTCGGTAATGTTAATTAATCGTATAATTGATATTGATATTACAAATAGTATTTAACCCCCCGTTAAGTGTCAACTGTTAATAAGTAAAAAGGGTTGCATTTTATAATATATCACATTGAAAACTATAAGAAAAAACCACGTTGCATTTTATAATGGGAAAATCAACGTTGGAATCATATAAGAAGATCGTAATATGATCTGATTACGATATGAAAATTATTCAAAATATAAAGTTGTATTTTATAATCTATAACGTGCAATGACTGATCTTATACCAATATGATATGATAAGATATTAAGAAATAATTTTTAAAAAAAAATTCTCTTTCGATGAGCTTTGACTCATTTAACAGTAATCAATACTGATTAAATAAAACTAACATTAAAAAAGAGGTAGGTGCTAACCAAATTAAAAAAAGTGTTACGTGTTTAGCAAAAAATGTTTTTATATGCCTATCTATTTATTTAGAATAATGGGTTATTGTTTTAGGTTATTGCCGTCGTTACTCGTTAGTTACAACGGTATTGTATGATTTTTTTTTTTTTTTTCTTTTTTTTAGAAAGATTTATTTTGATTAGGGAGTAGGGGCCGATATGATAGAAAATTACATAATGGATTTATGGAAAACGTACAAGTCATATATTTTAGTTTTATCAGAAACTTTTTATTTTATTTTTTGAACAATAAATCAGAAACTAAAAGATGTTATTCTTATTAGCAAATATTTCAGTCTTAATTTGGTAATAATAATTTGTAATCAGCTGATCCTCTCAAAGCTAGTGAAAGTTTAGTTTAGTTTTGTAATACTGATATAAAAATAGAGAGATTCTCTATGAAAGAAATCGGGTCATTGACGTTAAAACATTACTCAGAAAACAAATGGTGTTTATTTCGTTTATTTATGGCAATCTTATTGGTACAAAACGCGAAATTGTATGGTAAAAAATAATACTACTAGGTTCTAATCGGAAAAAACCATAGCTAATGATTGGAGATTTTAATGAGTTTACTGGAAATCATGAAAAAACCGGAGGTAACTTAAGATTGGCAGCTTCTTTTGTAACCCTTAATTTTATAATTCGACATAATGGTATGTTAGAATTTCAATATTATGGAAATCAGTTATCATAGAGAGGTAATACGAACCAACAGATAGTCAGATGCAGGCTTTATCGGACCTTAGGAAATGAGGGCTTGCATAATTAGTTTTCTTATTCTAAAACAGAATATCTGGAAATGATTGGTTTTGCTCATAGATTTTATTGAGTTGCGAAAAGTCATTGAGTAGAAGAAAACCAAAATTTTGATTTTATAAGAGATGGGTCGGAAAGGATGGCCTTACTATGGATAAAATTAAAAAATTGTAGAAATTCTATTTCATGGTGGATGAAAATTAACATCCCAACGGGTCAGACAAATATTTATTTCTTAAGATGGCTTTGGAGAAAACAAAGAACGATTATTTGATTCCGCATGAGAAAATAAAACACTCCGACTGTTCCTACTAGATGGCCCCCTGTCCTTTCTCAGGCTCGTGGGAGGATTCATGAACGAAATAGTTTCGATCATATAGCTCCAACATATATAAGAACCTCGTGAGGTCTTACACAAGCCTGCTTGATAAAGCGATGATGAACGAGAGCATTGATGAGAATGGAAAGGAAGCAATGAAGCTCATTAACAACAACATCTACAAGATGATCATGGGGAGGATTAGTTCTAAGGAGAATGGTGAGGCAAAGAGATTCAAAGGCTTAAACGTCGTTTAACCATGTTTAATACAAAATACCCAGCAATCCAGAAGTGAATGAAAGCTTATGAGTAGAAATAACTCTTTTTCTAATGGTCTACCACTTCAGAATTACCAACTCATAGAATTATAGTGGTAATTTCCATTTTTGGAAGAGTTGTAGTTTAGGTCTAGGTTATAGATCAATTTCTCAAGCTTAGAATTATCTAATCACTTTTCGTTTGTCAGTCGAAATGTTGTCATGCGTTAGAACCATTAGAAAAGCTGGTGAGTAAACTACTTGACGGCTACACTCACACTAAAGAGATTAGTCATGTGGTAAGATCTTGGGTTAATCAGGTGGTAAAAACTTGGTTCATCACTAGTTATCAAAGAAAAACAAATTATGCCCCATAACACAAAAAGCTCAAAAGCACAACTTGTAATGATAAACAACATTGGATCACTACTATGAGAGACATAAGATGATGAACATTAAGAAATGTATACAGTTTCATACAGCAAACTGAACCAAACAAAAGGTAACAAAGAAATCAGGAAACATGTGTAATCATGATATTATTTGAAACAACAAAAGCAAGTTCACATCTCCACGTCAAGAATTATTGGGAATCTATAGACTTGAAGTTTAAGTGTTTAGGTTTCGAGGAACAGGAGTGCACTTAAGAGGGTGAGCCATGGTCAAGGTCATTGTTCCACCCTCCTTCATGTTGATTTTTTCTCCTTTGATTATCCAGTCAAAGTGTTGCACCATCATTCCAATTACACTTCCTACAACGGTATAAGCTAGATGTGATCCAGGACAAGCTCTCCTTCCGCTACCGAAAGGAATGTATTTTAGCATGTCCTCTCTTTTCTCATCCTCTTCCCCTAATCTTGAAGAAGCTAAAAACCTCTCTGGCTTAAACTCCTCAGGGTCTTCCCAGAAATCAGGATCTCTCATTATCGCATAAACATTAACAAAAAGTCTTGTCTTCTCCGGTATGTAGAATCCTTTGATTTCACATGTCTCTTTGAACGTCCTTACCACTGGTCCCGGAGGATGCAATCTTAGCCCTTCTTTAACTATTGCTTGCAAGTAAGGGAGATTTGGTAGATCAGTCTCTTGAACCAACCTTGTTTTCCCTACAACAGAATCAATTTCTTCTCTCAGTCTCTCACAAATCTTAGGATTCTTAATGATCTCCGCCATGGTCCACTGTATAGTGTTCGCCGAGGCTTCAGTGCCTGCACTGAACAGATCCTGCAATAGTAAAAAAGTTTTAGTCAGGGCAACCAATATTGTTTGCTTACAAATCCACCTACTTAATGAGATGAACATTTACCACGAACAAAGACTTGATTTGGTCTCTAGTGATCTTATACTCTGCGTTTTCGTCTCCATAAGCTTCCAACAACATATCCAACATGTCACTAGTTTGATGATGCTCCTGCAATTTCTCTTCATGTTCAACAAGAATCTTCTCCAGTAGCTCATCAAACCTGTTGGAAACATTCATCAATTCCTTTGCGAATAATGAGATCCCGAGCTTCTTAAGTGGTTTGTGAAACATGGCTCCCAAGAAATGTTTCTTTGTCAAGAAAATCGACTCGGTCACCAAGCCTCTGACTGTCTCAGCCTCACCGTTCTCCTCTGAACAACTCCTCCCCATAATCATCTTGCAAATGGTGTTGTTAGTGAGCTTCATTGCTTCATTACGAATCTCAACAGTCTGCTTCTTCATCGCCTTATCAAGCAGGGTTTTGTAGAACCGTTCCAGCTCATCTGCACGGATATTTCGGGACCGTTGGAGTGCTTGTGGTCCAAGCAGCTTTTGGACCATGAACTTCTTCATGAACTTCGAGTAATCTCCATAGGGAGTGTTGATGAAGCTGGAAGATCCTAAAATGAGAGACTCCTCGATAGGAGGGGGAGGGCGAGAGGAGACATTCACGTCTTGGGCCTTGAAGATCTCGTAGGCCGTTGAGGCCGAGGAGACGAGGACTATGGGGAAGTTAAAGAAGCGGAGGTGGAGGAGAGGTCCATATTTAGATGAGATGTTCTTGAAAGACTGGTGGATTGGGACAAAGAGTATAAGGTGAAGATGACCAATGATTGGTAATGAAGGAGGGCTCGGAGGAAGAGCACAGCCAGCTCGTGAGTCTTTTGTTTTCCTGAAGAAAAGATCGTAAGAGAGGCGTGAGAAAAGACATAAGAGGAGGAAGATGAAGCAGTTTTCAAAGTCAACAGTGATCATTGATGCCATTGTTGCTCAAAGTGGAGAGATGCAAATGACACAGAGTAGCCTTTTATAATACAAAAAAAGATCCCATGCATTGATCAATGATCAGGCTTTGTTTATTACCTAAATATAATATGTTTTCTCTTTGAAAAAACGTGAAATATTGAAAGCTGACGTCATTACTTTTTAAGAATAGATAATCAAATAAGTTGTTCTCTGGGACAAGCACAATCGAGTTTAATATATAATTCGTTATAGCATTCACATTGGTTAATTTTTGAAGGATGATTTTAAATATAAAACTAATAAAAATAATGATAATAAAATAAAGAGTGTCTTTAATATTAGTTTTGTGTATTTTTAGAGACATTTTAAACATCTGAAAAGAAAGATGTCTTCAGTTTTACTAATTTATACTAAAGACACCCATAAAAAATTAACCAATGTGGATGTTGGGACTTATTGGTTTGAGTGGTTAATTTTGGCTATAGAGGTTTCAACTTACAAAAATTTTACAGTTAAGATTAGTAACTAAAAACTGTAGAAGTTGTGAATGTCAATTTTTATTATTATTTAATATTTTTTATGAATATAAATTATGTTAAAATTGAATTATGTTGCAACATAGTAACAAAAATAAATTTTAATAATAATAAAAATAACATCATAGAAATTCTTAAATAAATGACTAAATAAATATTCTCAACAAATAAATTGGATATGTATTATTCATTCATTTATTTTTAATAACCAAATAAGAAGTGAGATAAACTAAGAAAATTTGGGGGCGGGGGTGTTGTGGAACTTTGAGATTATAATGATAAATGTTGAATTGCTTCTTCAAATTATCCAAACTATTTTTGCCGTGTTTCAAACACAAATTAGTTCCAAAATGATCGCTAATTAAAAAATTGTTTTTTAATTGTTGAAATGTTTTTTTTTTTAGTGAGTAGCTGTATATTGAGTACTATTAATGATGAAGCAGTTAATGAAATAATTGAATGACGTGTATGAACACATTAATGGTGATGATAAAAAGAAAATAGTTGTTTGTAAAATAGACCTTAAAAGAAAGAAAAAAATTGATATTATTCATTTATCAAAAACGATTTTGCGAAAAAATATATGTAAAGTTGTAGAGAGTTTTTAATCATCATGGGGAGAAGAAAAAATAAGTTTTTAATTTCTACTTGTTTGAAAGCCATGTAAAGGCTCTTAACAATATTGGTAGTATATTAGCAAAGGCTCTTAACAATATTTCTATTACTGAATTTGAAAATTTTGAAGTTAAGAGCTTAGGTAAGAATTAAAATTTTAGGCAATGTCCAATGGTAGTATTTAAACTGGGGTTCTTAAAAAAAAAAGAGTTCATAATCAACATCAACAACTTCTCAAATGCAAAACAAAGATTCATAATCACAGTGTATGTAATTCACCAAATCCAATTACGTTGAAGAACGCATGTAATTTTGAAGCATAGTGAAGACAGAGAGTTGATGTCTTCAACAACAAAAACACATTGAACACATTCTAGAAAGTCAAAGATATTACTTAAAATTCCATACGTTTAACATAAGCAAATGAACGGACTCAAGCATTGCATGAGTCGGATAACAATCAACACACGTCTAAGCTGATGTGGTGTTTGACAAGAAAAAGGTCACACGATTGTTCCAGCAAAATCGCTTGTTCTGTTTTGCACCAGAGCAAAATCAAAAGAAAATCAAAGCTTCTTATTTGTTGGGATACACAACCATCGAATCATCAAAGCAAAGTTGGTCGACAAGACCTAGCAGATTCCTACAACTCTTGGATAGAATCCATGTGGAAGCAGCCACTTTTTTCAGAACCAAAGACAAGATTTTGCGAAGTTATCTCAACTAGCAAACTACTTAGTGAATCTCTAGGAGAACTCATAGACTTTAATTAGGGATTTTAACTATACCTAATACACATTAAAACAACTCGATGGGGGTGACAACAAGTTCTTTCTATTGAATGTTGTTCGAATCTTAAAACCAAAAAAGAAAAGAAAAAACGAAACCCAAATCAAAGATGGATCCTTTAAAAAAAGAGAGTGTAATTCAGGAAGAGAAAAAGACAATCCTCGCCGGTAAAGGATACGAATAAGATCGAAAAGCTTTGTACTTTACTTGACGATGGTATCGCCATCGGCTCTCGTTGATAGAAAGAGAGAAAGTCGACAAAAAGTTTGAGAGGAAGTGAGAAGAGAACACGAAAGTTTATTTTTTTCTTCTGATAAATAGTTCACCCACTTAAAAATTGACACACGTCCATCTCTTAGGGATAGTTTTGGCTCTTATATAAGAGTCATTCTTAACATAAAAATCAATATAATCACCAATAATGATGGTCTAAATATAGATAGTCAAGATACTCACCTTAAGGTTGAACAGTTTTCAGAATAAACTCAATGACAAATATAACTCAAGTTAAATCCTGGTGGGCACGGCAGATAAGGTCCATATCATTTTTTTCAAAAAACTCTGCGACTTTGTCAGCTCCAAAAGTCTATGATTCACCACAATCATTCATGCCCCAGGCTTTGACGTCTCCAGTAGGATCCGACCATAGTAAACCACATACCAAACCATGGTTACTATAAGTAAAGCACCAAAGTCAACAACGTGAGCACCAAAGTTCAAGATTCTGTTGAACGTTTTCTAACCAAATCACCATCTGTCTACAGGCACACTCACAGTCCGAAAAAACTCCAAATGACACAACAGCATCATCGACGCAAAGATATCTAGAAGCTATATGCTTAGAGAGAGATTTCAGAAACTGTACCAAACCAGCAAAATTGCATTGCGGAAGCAAATCAGAACAATTCTCCGGTGGCCGAGATAGAGATCCAAAAATATAATATTTTATTATTATTTTTATTATTATTATTACAAATAACAAAACCAAAAATTGTATATCAAAAGAAATGAAAAGCTTAAGAATCTGATGTGATGTTTACGATGGGTCCCTCTCTCACAAATGTTGGAGCCAACTTCTCAATATCATAGTTCACCGTAGTTGGGAAGTTTGGAAGGAAGTTATGTTGATGAATACATCGTTTATGTTCTCCACTTCTTACATCAAAAAAGTCTCTAAAAATCAACTCTTTTTTTTTTTTTTTTTCCTTCATGCAATCGAACTTTATCATTGGGTTATATAACTTGGTTGATAAACTGTAGCTGTTTAAGTTTGGCATGTTGGAATAATCAACAAATGACCGATAATAGTTTTAAAAAAATGACTCGAACTCCATTACACTATAACACTGCATTTCCTCATCATTTAAATTAGTTAACTTCCTATGCTCGAAAGGCATGTCTTCGCTCAGATCTTTCCAATGTGAATTCCATAATTGTAAAGGATTTGTAACTTCAGAGTTAGCTAATAATATGGCAAATAATTGACGCAACTGATTTTTTGTAGCCCAAAGAGAGGCTTCTTTCATCGCCTCATGCCACTCTTCATCTCCTACTAATAGACCCATTGCAACAGATGCATCTTTGAAAGATTTATGAGTTATACCATCTATAATAAGACTATCTTCATAACTTGTTGGTCTTTTTTTATAATTGATTAACATTCGAAGATAATATAACTCACCAGATGAGGGATATATATTATTTATTCTTCCTAGTGATGTACCAATTTTACGTCTTTCCAATTCTGTGAACTTTTGTTCCATACAAATTTCGTTGGAAATTGAAGGTATGTCAGATTTCGAGCTTCTTGATCACCTTTATTCATCTCTAACCAACGAGTAAACATGTTGTGCATGTTGATACTCCATATTAGTGCCTATAGTTTCCACGTAATCATTGTTTCTTAAAATGCATGGCTGTTGATTTGGCAAATGACTAACAAGTTTTTGAACGGGTTGGGTTTTGTGAAGTTTCTCAGGTTTGAATGTATCCCTTGATGCATTATAAAGTGATATATATATCTACCATAGTATTTAGGACTAGACCCCCATAGTATTTTTAGAATCTGAACTAATCTGCCTTCAGATTCTTCCATGTTCTTTTTTTTTTTAGCATGAATGTAAAATGGGTGATTTGCAAAAATAGCTATTTTTGATAGTTCATCAATTGTTTTTCTTAGTGTTGTGGTCTACATTCAGATTTCTGAACTTTTTTGTGCAAGTTCTTTATTTGTTTTTGATCATGTTTGCTAAATTTGTGATTGAAAAACATCTATTTTAGTAGGGGGTTTTTTTTTTTCCCTATCTCACAACAAACGCATTGTGTAGTAGAATAATTACCTTGTGCGTACGTAGATATCTGTAAATAAGAGTATACAACTAGATTGCATTAAAAAAAAAAAAAAAAAGAAGATAAACACCATAAATTTAAGAGAGTAAATAGTAAACGAATATGAAAAAGGAGTGACCTCCTTGGTTGATAAAAGCAAACATAACGAAATGCAAAAGTAAATATTCAAAGAAACATAGAGCAGCAATGTGCGATAACAATCAATTCATGCATGACAAAGTTTGGACAATCTTGATGTATATCATGGTACGTGCTTAGATCAGGACTGGGGGATTTAAAGATGCATAAGAAAGCAATTCTTGGTCACAGACAAAAGCTGCCATGTCTTGTTCAGGTATGCCTACCCATACTTCAACACCTTCACCATCCTTAGCATCCACCAACAGGACATACATCACACCATCCTGGATATCTTGATGGCCGAGTCCAACCCAAGCTGGACGACCCCATCCGAAATCGACCTCATAAAAAGCCTTTCTGCACCAACTAGACATGGTGTACGTATCTATGTTGGGCTTCAACTCCGACATGTAATTTGCAATACCACTCATGATTTTCTGACCAAGTGTAGTGTTAGTATGGCCGCCATTAACATTTTCTTTTATCATCTCATTGAACTCTTCTTTCTCCTTCCTAAACTCAGCCACGACTTCACTGATTTCTATCTCGCTCCCTGGGCCTCTTTTGAGAAAGAATACCCCTTGTAAGTTTCCAATCGCGTCAGGTGACAAAACATTAGTAGGAATTCTAAGCCGCAAGTCCATGGATTGAGTCATCATTGTGGCCCTTGGGACGATCAAGTTAGCGTGTGAGGCATTTCTGGCACATCGCCATATAAGTGACATGACGGCTTCCACACGTGTAGGGGACGGCACACTCTTGCTGGCGGCCACGATTTTGAGCTTTGTGATCTTATCTGATTCAAACACAAACCGATTTGTGACACATTTTTCTCTAACCTCGGACAAGGCATTGAAAGGTGAGCCATGAATAGAGATATCAGCTGGAGGATGGATGGCCACCTCTGCAAATTGAGGAGTACTCAACTCATCATTAGAATCCCCTCTGGCTGTTGCAGCCCAGCCTCGGACAAACGTAGACACTGAGGCTGCGTCACAGATACAGTGAGAGACGCAGATCCCAACAGCAAGACCTGATCCCGACCCGAAGAAAGTAGCCTGGACACTCAGCAACGGCCGAGAATCCAGAGATTCTCCTGGTGCGAGTGTCGGAATCAAAATCTTTAGAGAGTTGATATCGATGTTTCTTAGGAACTCAGACAAGAGGAGATTTGTGCGTGCCTCTGTGAACACAGCTCCTTCGTCGTTACAGCTGATGGAGACACCTTCTTTTTTTCCAGCGAGAGGATAGAAACGTGACAGCGCCTGGGATAGAGAGCTTCTCAGCCTTGTTGAGACAATATCCGGGGACTTTTCCGCAAGATCCGCGAGGTTGTAGAAGAAGATCATGGGCACGCAAGCTTCTGCAATGCCAAAATCGATGACTGATAGTTGAAGGCGATCATGAGGTGCAGGTGATGAAGGTTTGATCACTTCTCTTTGGATCACCTCTAGATTGAGTTCCATTATCTAAAAGTCAACGTTTTAGTGAAACAAGAGCAGAAAATTTTAGACACGTGATATTGGTTAAGCTTGAAGATACAAATGTCCCTCTATATTATGTTAATGCTTTATTTATAGGGAAAAATCCCCAAGAAAACTCATTGAACGACACCATTGAAAAAATAATAAGAGCGTACGATTTAATATCTAAAACTTTAAATTTTGCTCTTTACACACCTTCGATATGCAATCTTTTAAATTAACATTGATTTAATCATGGAATATTATAATTGGATGATAAAATGTAAGTTATTTTGGTCATTTGAAAATCTTTTAGGTTAAAAGTGAGCACGTAATTGGATGATAGAAACTAAAAAGTGAAGAAAAGTAGGTTCTTTGAGCTTCGGCGGTCATAAAACCAAAAACCAAGAATATGGATGTTTGAGTATTTTGTTCCTCAGGAGAAATAGTGTAATTTTGGGTTTAGAGTTTAGGATTTAGGACAAAAATAGTATATTTTCTCCAGTGGTATTACTAAAATAGTTTTTTTTTAAAGACAAATAATAGTTGAAATCCTTAAGAGTTATTGACCAATTTTAAAACTAAAGGGGAAAGTTAATTAATGGTTTTAGTGATAAATTGTTAATGATTTAAGAGATTAATAAATCTTAAGTCAAAACCTTTTGAGTTTGTGATAAGTTGACGAAAGTAAGTACATACAAAGGTATTTTTTAAAAATTGTACTGCATAAAAATTACCAACAAAAATTGAGTATGATAGACATGTGTTTGATAAACAACAAATCTTGTTCTATACATGCAAGTTTCACGTTCTTATTTTCTAATGTCTGCTAGACGTTTACAAAGTCAAATCAAATGATAGTCAGATTCAAAATTTTAATATAAGGAAGGAATCTTGCTTACCTAATTTGAGATTTCCGAATCAAATAAACGATACGGAGAATTAAGTAGACATTACAGACTGGTCACGAATATACGATTTTTCTTCATTTAATACTTTTCTAGTTTTAAATTTTTAAATGAAAAAAGTTATTTGACGTTAGGTCTGTAAATTCTTAGAACATAAGATTAGAAATTTGAACGTCAGGTCTAACAATGAGAGCAGTTAATCTCTTAATAGCATCTTCAATAGTCACTTATATTTCTTTTTATATAGAGATATTTTGTTCTAACAGATGTTTTTGAAATAAATTTTTCTTTAATATAAATGGAAAAAATAGAAATAGATATCGAATCATTGAGTAAAAACTAAAATTATTATATATTTTTCTATTTTGGAGGTATCTATTAGAATAAAATGACTCTAAAATAAAATCACCTATAAAAAAGAAGAAAAAATAGAAGTGACTATTGGAGATAGTGTAAGAAACCTAACTTCACTACATAACGAAGTGGAAACATTTGTTTGCACGATGAGATGTATGATTGAAGATAACAACCAAGACATAGCTTTTTTTTCCGACTGTTCTGATTTTTGAAGATGATGTATTCTCCAACTAATGACTAGCATTTTTAGTATATCTGGAAGAGATTCAAATCGACGAGGAAATTTTTTCTAACTTTTATCTTTAATTTTTCGTATTACAAATATTAGAACTGATAATTTGGAAAGAAGAGTTCATTCAAAACCGCACTATACTACCTAATGAAAACAACATTTCACATGAATGATTCTTTTGAGCAACAATAATTTAAGATGCTGACAAAAAAAAAATTGAAATTTGAAAATTAACATTCTTAAATCATAAGTGTGCTTACTACCTTACTCTAATCGCCTACGATAATTGCGACAACCATAATTTTTTGAAATGTCTCAATCTAATAGGTGTTTTTATTTTGATAAACAATATGTAGTTTAAGTAGGGGTGTCAAAATGGGTCAAAATTCATGGGTCAACTCAACTCAACTCAACCCGTGAACCCTAATGAGTTCAAAATTTTGACTCAAATGAGTTGATGAGTCAATTGGTTTGATGAGTAAAATGAGTTGGGTTGTAATGGTTTCAATGGTTTACCCAATTAACCCATCAAGTTTTGTAAAATTGAATTAAACCAACTAAAATCTTTAAACCAATGCCAATTTAAGTTTAACCAACACAACTAAACCAATTTAATAAAATCAATATTTTTCAAAATTTCTTAAATATACAAACGATGAAATTGAGAAAAAAGTAAACTCGTAATTTTCCACCAAAAAACATAAACCCGTGATTTTCCTACCAAAAACTTAAACCCGTGATTTTTCCGCCAAAAACGTAAACCCGAGATTTTTCCGCCAAAAACGTAAATCCATAATTTTCCCGCCAAAAACATAAACCCGTGATTTTCCTGCCAAAAACGTAAACCCGTAATTTTCCCGCCAAAAACATAAACCTGTGATTTTCTCGCCAAAAACGTAAATCTGTAATTTTCCCGCCAAAAACGTAAACTCATAATTTTCCCGCCAAAAAACGTAAACCCGTAATTTTCCCGCCAAAAACGTAAATCCGTAATTTTCCCGCCAAAAACGTAAACTCATAATTTTTCCCTTCAAAAAACATAAACCCGTAATTTTCCCACCAAAAACGTAAACCCATGATTTTCCCGCCAAAAACGTAAACCCGTGATTTTCCCGCCAAAAACGTAAACCCGTGATTTTCCCGCCAAAAACGTAAGTCCGTGATTTTCCCGCCAAAAACGTAAACCCATGATTTTCCCGCCAAAAACGTAAGTCCGTGATTTTCCCGCCAAAAACGTAAACCCATGATTTTCCCGCCAAAAACGTAAACCCATAATTTTCCGCCAAAAAATGTAAACCCGTGGTTTTCCCGCCAAAAACGTAAATCCGTAAAAAGTGGAATCCGTAAATATCCTAAGTTTGATGATAATTATTTATTATTGTTTTATAATAATAATTAATTAAATTATTACTTAAATGGGTTAGCCCATTTAACAACTCAACCCATCTAATTAAATGAGTTGGGTCAACTCATAACTCATTTAACCCTAAACTCATAACTCATTTAACCCTAAACTCATTTGATTATGAGTTGAGTTGGGTTACCCATTTTGATACCCCTAGATATTATAGTTAAAAATTAATTTTAAAAAATTGATGATGTACTAAATTCTGTCAACAAATACCATCCAAAGTCTACCATAATTAAGTGTGAAAAACATAGAATTAAGTGGATTTCCGAAAACTTTTCTTGCAAAACATCTGATACTACATTTGATCCAAACATATTACATATCTCTTGCTTTCTTCTACGTTTTTTCTTTTCCTGATCTTTCAAATCCAGTGATCAAAATAGATTCAAAATAACATCACATCTTTGTAGCTGCATGCACAAAGTCGAATCTTCATCCTCGTGATGTTTCAAGTATGGCTAAGAAAAAAAATAGATTTGTCATTCCTCATCAAGAATCACAGGTCTCGTTGGTATCCTTTCCAATGCTTTGAAAGATTCTTTTTCGTAAGGAGGAGGCAACAAACGTTGTACATCTGCAAATAGATCTTCACGTCCAGTCGCCTCTTTGACAGCAGATGAATCGAGGACATAGTCGGGTATTGCTGGTAACACTTCGTCTAAGAATGATTGTAAGGTCTGCACAACATAAGAAGTGAGTTAACACGGTGACAAGAGTTTGATAGCAAGTAAAAAAGAAGAGTGTCAGTGAAATCACTAACGGTGCAGTGCAAGAGAGCAGCATCGGTTCTACGTTTCCACTGGCCATTTCCAGACTCCGAGTGGAACAAATTGATCAATGGCTGCAGCAAAGTTGTGCTCATGTTATAACGCTTGTATCATCGGAAATATAACTTAATAACGAGACTTAGAAAGACCATTACCCTCACTATATCTCGAAGATTTGGTCGGCCTTTTCCATATTTCCCGAGAACAGACTCTCCATATAGTTTATATTTTTCAAGAACCTATTAATCAGTTAAAGACAACAAAACAAATCACATATTTCAGATCAGATGTTAGTTACAGAATATTTTATTTCAGAAAATCAATCTTTCTCAAAACCTGTCGCCTTGTAATTCCACTGCTTGGAGATCCGTAAACTACAGTATCGACGTGTCCCAAAATGTGCCAGGGACTGCATAGCCAGGATATATTCCCATAAATCAGTCAAAAGATTATAAAAGGAACAAAACTCTCATATGATGTTTAACAGCAAAAGGCTTTACATACTTGTAGTATACAGCACGCCCAAGCATAACGCCATGAGCTCCAGACCTTAATGCGGCATCTGCCTACAGTTCAATGCAAGAAGTAAAGATCTGGTCTTTCAAACGCTAGTTGCAATCTTTGAATCATATTAAAGATCAGTTTTAGAAAGCTCACCTCAACCACAGAGTTTATGCCTCCATTTATTGTGAACTTTAAGTCCGGGAAATCACGCAAAAGGGCAAAGAAAAACTCGTATCTGCATTTGAGAAGCAGAAGTGCAGATGAAAACGTGAGACATGTATGGAAACAAGCAGTATTAAAGCAATATATCTTCCAAGTAGAAGACCATAAGAGTAATGGAAGCCTTTCTGCACACACTTTAAGGGCGGAATTCGACGGTTATCTGACGGGCTAAGTCCAGACAGTAATGCCTTCCGCGAATGTATGATGAAATGCTTAGTAGGAGATAATGAAGAAACTATATGAATGAAATCACCTGAAAAGAAAAAAAAAAGAATGGAAAAGGTATGTAATAATGAACTCCGCAAAAGGTGTTACTTGCCGTTGTTTAATAAAAACACGAGGCATGTGATATAACTCGAAAGATAGGTGGAAGGACAAACTTACAAAGCTCATTATATGAATCATGATCATCAACACCTATTCGACATTTGACAGTGACAGCTGCATTGGTATTGGCTGCAATGACAGACATAGCCTCACCAACAAACTTCGGGTCAAGCATAAGAAGAGCACCAAAACAACCTCGTCCACTTACTTTTGGGCTAGGACATCCACAGCTACAAAACAAACCGGCGTGTCAATATACGAAAGCTTACTGGGATGGAAATGGTACCAATTTTGTTATGATAACTCAACGGAAAGGAAACCTACTTAAAATTAATTTCATCATAGGCGTAAGCATTAGCAAGTCTGGTTGCTTTAGCCAAATTTTCCAAGTTTCTTCCACCAATTTGAAGAACGATGGGATGTTGGTCTGGAGAGAATGCCAAAAAGCTGTCCTGAGCATTACAAGAGTAAACACATGCATCCATTCGTCATAAATTCAAAATGTATCTGCAGGGTTAAGCAAAAAAAGAAGAAAATGAAACCCTTATCCATTTAAGTACCAGGTTATCTTCTTGATAGACAATGGTTTCAGCAGCTAACATTTCAGTGTAGAGCCATGCGTGTTTTGTTATAAGACGCGCTAGAGTTCTGTAATGATTGTCTGTCCATCCCATCATCGGGGCTATACTGAATACGAATTTTAAAAAACGACAGGGAGCTTAAGATCATTCGCTGTCAATGAGCATAATTATCAAAAAATAGAAAAGCAGAACCCTTAAGCAAATACCTGAACAGAGGTGGACTATAAGCTTCTGAAACTGTCATGGCTTCGTATCACCTAATATTTCAGATCCAGATAACGAGCTACACAAAGAATGTAGTAAACATTAGCTTCACGACACAATTGAATTTAAGTACTTTTGGTACCATAATGGTATGAAACAGTAGAAAAACAATTGCATATAATCCATCACTCAGTCTCAATCATATATGAACTTTAACATGCCACATAACTGAGTCTCAAGCTCGTTCTTATGGATTGATTCAAATCAAAGACCTTTTGTATCAAAACAAGATAACATTTCAACAGGTTTATCTTAACTCAAACTAATCATAAAGCGGAACTTGACTGCAGAAGATACAAAACATTGTTCAAACAAGTTAAATGTCAAACTTAAAAAACATCAATTCCAGACCTAATCAAAGTTTTCGAATTTTATTTAATAAGACCAAAGAATAAGTAAAACGGATTAGGAAAAATCCTGTCACAGGAGAGAAATCACTGAACCGAATTAAGCATAATTTTAGCACAATGTTGTACCGGCTGGGTCTAAGCGACGATGTTGAAGAATATCTAAAGAAGAAGAGGAATAGCTTAGAAAGCATCGAAAGATAACTTACGGTGATAGAGAAGACGAATACAGGCAGCTATAGTGGAGGAGGAGGAGAACGGCGAGACGACCGGAGGTAGACGAGAGAGGGTGAAATTGGATTTTAAGTGTGTTTTTTTGTGGTCGCTGAGATTTGCAAAAAAAAAAAAAAGAATGACGTCAAAAAGGAATGAAAAGAAAAAGGAAACAAAAGGCGGGACCCACTTTCGTTGGTGTTCCCTCCTCGTTTCTTCCCTTCACGTCTCCCGATGCTTCACAAGTCGCAACCCACTTTCATCTTTTAGATCTCTCCTCTTCTTATTACATCAGAGATCTTATATTACAACTAAGTCATTTCTATCGCCTCTAAAATCTATAAGCTTGTGATTTTGGTGTGAACGATGTCAAAATTTCAGAGCAATTTCAATCAGAAGATAGATTATGTGTTCAAGGTAGTCTTGATCGGCGACTCTGCTGTTGGTAAATCTCAGCTTCTCGCTAGGTTTTCAAGAAACGAGTTCAGTATCGAATCTAAAGCAACGATCGGTGTCGAGTTTCAGACAAGAACACTTGAAATCGATCGTAAAACTATCAAAGCTCAGATATGGGACACTGCTGGTCAAGAACGGTAAATTTTCCTATCTATAATTTACCATCGTAGATCCTTGTTTTAGTTCTTAGAAGTTGAAAATTTTGGTTGCTTCGAATTTCGCTTGGCAGTCGCTAAGGACTTTGACCAAAACTTTGTCGTATATAGACCAAAATTTGTAGTGGCTTATTTATTCAGTGAACATAATAACATGTCGTAGTCGCCAACGATTGTCAAACGAATAGGTTCATAGTAAGAACTCTTCGTACCATGAGATCAATATTTCTGATTGTGGAGATTTTGTTTAGGTATCGAGCGGTGACGAGTGCATACTACAGAGGAGCAGTAGGGGCAATGTTAGTTTACGATATAACAAAACGACAGTCGTTTGATCATGTAGCGAGATGGTTAGAAGAATTGAGAGGACATGCTGACAAAAACATTGTGATTATGCTAATAGGAAACAAAACTGATCTCGGGACACTTCGAGCTGTACCAACCGAGGATGCTAAAGAATTTGCTCAAAGAGAAAATCTGTTTTTCATGGAGACATCAGCCTTGGATTCAAACAATGTTGAGCCTTCGTTCCTCACGGTTTTGACGGAAATATATCGAATTGTGAGTAAAAAGAATCTTGTTGCTAATGAGGAAGGAGAATCTGGAGGAGACTCTTCTCTTTTGCAAGGAACTAAGATTGTTGTTGCTGGAGAAGAGACTGAATCTAAAGGAAAAGGTTGTTGTGGAACATCATAGACTTTTTTTCATGATCTTTTCTCTTTTTTTTTTTGTTACTACCATTTCTTGTGATCATATTTCTCTTTCTCTTTGACTGCATAAATAATGTGTCTACTTTGTATGTAAGAACAGATGATAGAGTTGATGAGTTGAACACTGCATACTAAATTGAGTTTGTGTTTATTCATGATACACAGACAACTTATTTCCATTTATGACAATTGAAGTCAAAGAATGTCAGATTGTCAAAAAACTTGAAACAAATAATTAGTTATTACAAATATTTTGTTTAAATTATGTCAATTTAGTATTTAATCATGAGTCTATCATGATGTGCGTGGCTGGAGTATTAGATCATGAGAGAGTAAGTTGAATAAGGAATTGTTTGTTTAGATTCAAGTTAGTCAAATACTCAAGTTACAAACCACATGTAAGTAAACATAACTACATATCATTGTCAATATATACTATGTTGTGTATGTATTTATGATAGTAAAAAAGATTATGATTTTGAATATATATATATATATATAAAACAACAATTCCCATGTAGCACGTATGTTCACCTAGTTAAAATAAAACCTAGTTTACGCCTTTACGGTTTACCAAACTTATGACAAAAAGTTTAATAATGATAGTGAAAAATAAATAGTTTATCTACTAGATATTAACCCGCGGTATACTGCGGGTCTATATTTTTATTAAATAAAAAATAATTGAATATTTTTTAGGATAATTTAATAAATTTATGCTATTGTTTGATTTAATGTATAATTTACCGCGAGAAGAAATTTTATAACTCAAATTTTAAAGTTTTAAGTTGTATTTGTTTATTTTGTTAAATGTTTAATATTGTATAATTGTATTTTGATTGTTGTTTCTCGGATTTCACTCGTAGTACACCATCCCATATTAATATCGAATCAAACCCGTCAATTCTAGGATTTCACCCTTGGTAGTATTTAATTGTATAATTATATTTTAATTGTCATTCTAAGATTTCACTCCTAATTCTATCGCAAATTATTATCAACCCAAACCAGTCAATTCTAAAATATCACCCGTAGTACACCATCCCATATTAATATCGAATCAAGCCCGTCAATTCTAGGATTTCACTCGTGGTAGTATTTAATTGTATAATTATATTTTAATTGTCATTCTAGGATTTCACTCCTAATTCTATCGCAAATTATTATCAACCCAAACCAGTCAATTCTAAAATATCACCCGTAGTACACCATCCTATATTAATATCGATTCAAACTCGTCAATTCTAGGATTTCACTCGTGGTAGTATTTAATTGTATAATTATATTTTGATTGTCATTTTAACTCCTAGTTCTATCGCAAATTCTTATCAACCCAAACAGTCAATTCTAAAATTTAACCCGTAGTATAAAGTTTAAATATTTATAATATTTAAATTTCTTATAAAAGAATCAAAATGTGTTTTAAAAAAATTAAAGTTTTAAGTGTTTTTTTTTTAATATTGTTAATTTTGTTTAGTGTTTAAGATTATATAATTATATTATGATTGTCATTATATGTTTTTCTCCATAGCATACTATCCCATGTTATTATCCACTCAAACCCGTCACACCATATAACCCGTCCCGTGAAATTAAACACAAATTTGTCATTTTATTATAAATTTCAAATATTTATAAAATTAAAAACTTCAAAAAAGATTAATATTGACCCAAACTTCATCATTGAATTTTGAGTGTTATATCTAAGATTTCTCTCGCAGTATATCGTCCCGTATTAATATCTTTTATATTGTTTAAATTTCTTGTAAAATTTAATTTATAATTTTTTAAACTTTTTAAAGTTTCAATTTTTTAAAATAAATAACCCTAGGAAACAAACCATTTTAATTTAAAGATAAACTTTATAAAAAGTTTTTAAAATTATAATATTTAACTTTTGATAAAGTTATAATATTTATAATTTCTTGAAACATTTTAAAGTTTCAATTCTTTAAAATAATAAATCCGAGTAAAATCGGATAACTATTTTAATTTTGGACGCCTGATAAATCAAGCTTCCTGCTCATTCGTAATCAGAATCATTTTGGTCCTTTTATAATATGGGTCTGAACCATTGTCCAATTTTTCTAAGCGATCTGGGACATTGTACACATATTATTTCTTCATAGGTTGAATAATATATGTCCGTTTTAAAAACTTTGAATTACATCATATTCAGAAAAAAATATAATATTTTATTAACTATATATATTTTATATAAATTCAAAATAAATAAAGTATAAGATCAAATAAAAATGAAAGAAGAATTATATATTTATGTTTAAATTAGGTAGAAATATTTTAGGAAATTAGTTAAGGTAAATAAGAAATATGGTTAGTTTAGAGATATTGTTTATATTAAATCATTAATTTTCGTTTTTAATTATTAGTTTTTAGGTAACTTTTCCAAAAATTAATGTTATCCAATATCAGAACAGAATTAAACATGTTATCCAGGATCCGAACAGAGTTAAACCGGGTAAAACTCACCCATTTGAATTAATTGTTGAATTATGGCTCAAATGTTCAACATTATCTTCAAAAATCCCCTCCAAAAATGTATATATAGATATATTTCAGTTTAACTTTCAAATAAATAAAATATTAAAAGCTGAATTTTTCTTATAACAATCAGTGTTTCGGTTGTAAGAAATTTTAACATATTTTGTTTTTGTTTTGTTACATGAATGAATTAGTCAACGAAACCAAGGAAAAGGTACAGACAGGAACAAAGACAGAGTAGCAAAACAGAGTAAAGAGTAAAAAAAATGCAGAGACAACCCAAACTAACATATTTTTCTTAGTTTATAGATAGTTGGTAATTATATACATTTTTAACCTAAATAGAATTTAATTAAGTAGGACCTCTTAAAACTTACAAAACTGAAGACTTCTTTTGCACACAACCAACAAAAAAAAAGAAAAAGAAACTGTAGAGTTCTATAAAAGAAATAGATCTCTTCGTTCAAAGTGGAGAGAACCAAAACAAAACAAAGAAAGGGAAGGAGGAAGATTAATCGATGGACACCATGAAGGTAGAAACTATTGGTAAAGAGATCATTAAGCCATCTGCAACAACTCCAACTGATCTCTCAACTCTTCAACTCTCTATTATGGATATACTAATGCCTCCGGTTTACGCCGTTGCCTTTCTTTTCTACACCAAAGATGATTTGATCTCGCAAGAACAAACGTCTCATACTCTCAAAACTTCCCTGTCCGAGATCTTGACAAAATTCCACCCTTTGGCCGGTAGAGTCAATGGAGTCACCATCAAGAGTACCGACGAAGGAGCCGTCTTTGTGGAGGCACGCGTCGATAACTGCGATCTCTCTGGTTTTCTGAGATCCCCGGATACCGAATCACTCAAACAGTTGCTACCTGTAGATGACGAGCCCGCTCCTACATGGCCATTGCTTCTTGTGAAAGCAACCTACTTCCGATGTGGTGGCATGGCCATAGGACTCTGCATCTCCCATAGGCTCGCCGATGCAGCCTCTCTCTCGATTTTCTTACAGGCTTGGGCAGCCACAGCTAGAGGAGAGAGCGACTTGGTGGCCAGTCCTGACTTTTGTTCCACAAAACTTTACCCCGCAGCAAATGAAGCCATTAAAATTCCAGGGGAAGTAGTTAACAGAACAAGTGTCACGAAGAGATTTGTGTTTGTAGCATCTAAAATCGAAGAGCTCAGGAACAAAGTCGCTAGTGATGTCGTGCCTCGACCCACGCGGGTCCAGAGCGTGACTTCACTTATATGGAAATGTGTTGTGACTGCATCGACAGACACAATTCGTGAGAAAGCTCTGTTCCAACCGGCTAACTTGCGCACCAAGATACCTTCCCTTTTGTCTGAAAACCAAATCGGTAACCTCTTGTTTAACTCCTTAATCTTGGATGGGAAAGCCGGGATGGATATTGTAGAAACTGTTAAGGAACTACAAAAAAGAGCCGAGGATTTATCCGGTTTGGTTCAAGATGAGGAAGGGTCATCAATGACTATAGGTTGGAGATTGTTTGGTGAAATCATTAATTCCAAGTTTAACCGCGAAGATCATGACATGCATTCTGTAACTAGCTGGTGCAAGATTCCTCTTTATGATGCTTGCTTCGGGTGGGGATCTCCGGTTTGGGTAGCTGGATCTGTTTCTCCGAATCTAGACTATGTAACCGTGTTGATCGATTCTAAAGACGGACAAGGAATCGAAGCATGGGTGACATTGCCTCAAGAGAACATGTTACTGTTGGAGCAGAGCACAGAACTGCTTGCCTTTGCCTCCCCAAATCCAAGTGTATTGATCTAATGACGAGAGATATATGTCAATTTCTTATATTACTGTTACTGAGCTGGTGTTGATTGGATTTAAGATGTAACTTTCTTTTAAATGTTTTCAAAATGTTATCCGTAAGATGTAACCTTATGTTTTCAAAATTTTATCCATAAGATGTAACTTTGTTTTAAGTGTTTTTATAATAAATGAAATATCCTATACTTGTATCTTATTCAGATTGCATCACCCGATATAACTTAATGCTTTAAGTCAGATTTGGATTCTAAATGCGGGGCTTAGCATATTTTAAAGACATGAAATCAACTCTTACGCTATTTGGCTTCAACTTAAGATCTACATGAGGGATGAGGCTAAAGCCTAAAGCTAAAAGCAATATTGGTTAGTATATGGATGCAAGATTTGCGTTACTGAATATTTTAATGCGGGGGTTAGCATATTTTAAAGACATGAAATCAAAAGCTGGAACAAGATTAAATAAGCAAAAATGAAACATGCGTGTATTTTATTAATGATTTTGTATGAATAATAATTGGTGATGATATATTTGATTCTAAAGTCAACGATCATATAATAAATTTTACAGCTGTAATGGAATAATTTAAATATGCTGATGTATATCTTTCAAAAGTTATTCACTTATTTGAGAAGCCAGTATATATGATTCAAAATGAAAGCTGAGATTTGAAAATCTTACGATGAAAATTGGCGTGTATAAACACGAAAATATTTTTAATGAAAACAAACATATTTTTTATCATCTAGTAAATTTAGTTTACAAATACATTTTTTCTATTGAGGTGCCACTGATTTTGTGATTAATTTTTCTGCAGAAACTCTGATTTGACTATTATAATTTTAGTCACTTGTTATATTTGTTTCTAGTTCACCGAGGTTTAACAAGCTAGAAAAAAAAATTAGAATAATAATAATTTTGAAGATACTTTTAGTAGTAGTCCTGATTAATCTTTTCTCTTTGTGAATTTCTCTATTATTATTATTCTAATTTTAAGTGTTGGAGATGCCTGCATGCTACAAGCATTGCCATATTTCTGTAGCAAATCGGAGTAATCACTGACACGATACAAGATTGGGTGGGAACATAACTAAGCAGTTAGTATGTGGATGCAAGATTTGCGGTTTTGAATCGAGTTAAAGAATATGTTAATGATGGAATCAAAAGATGGATTGGAGATTAGATCAAATCACCATGTAACATGTATGTATTTAATAGCTGATTTTATATGAATAATTATTGAAAATAATAAGTCATAAGTCAATGATCGTATAATAAAGTACACAGCTATTATGAAATAAACTAAAAGGAATTGTTAAAAATACCTTTTTTGGTATCCTTTCAAAATTGTCTCTTTTTTGCTCGTTTCACTTTTTTAAAAAAATAATTATTATTTGAAAAATATATAAGTCAACAAAATAAAATAAAAGGAATTTTCTGTCAAAAAATTTCCAAGAATATTTTTTTATTCCGCCAAAAGTTAAGTTAACCCGTAATTTTTTTGCGAGGAACGTTTTGGGAAACATATTTACAAATATTTTAAAAGGATTTATAAATGCTTTAAACTGATTTTACAAATGTTTTAAAAGAATTACAAAAACTTTTCAAAATTTTGAAAAAAATTCCAAAAGTTTTCAAAAGATTTACAAGGATATTTAAAGGAATCATAAAAATTTTAAACGATATGATGTTCAACTGGTTTAAAACATTTTCAAGTATTTATAAAGGTTTTAAAATAATTTACAATGTTTTAAAAGATTTTTATTAGAGTTTTGAAATGATTTTTAGGGTTTTATTAAAACTTAAAATCTTGAGATATACAAAGCTTATAAAAGGTTTTAAAAAGATTTAAATTTTTTAAAAATTTTACAAAGAATTTTAAAGGTTTTCAAAGGATTTACAAGAGGTTTGAAATATTTTTAAAAGGTTTTCAAAGGATTTACAAGAGGTTTGAAATATTTTAAAAAGGTTTTTAAAGTTTACAAGAGTTTATAAAAAATTTACAAGACTTTTTTAGCGAATTACGAAAAACTTGGAAGGAAATTTTGTGGAGAAAATTTTTTGATGGAAGATATTTCACCTAGGGGAAAAATAATTTTTGGCAGAAAATAAAATTTTAGTGTCAAAAACAATTTAGTATTGGTAAAATTCATTATGTGCTCTCACCAAAACAAGAACAATTTAGTTTTTTAGATAAAAGGGATTATTTTTGAAAATGGACAAAAAAAAATGTATTCTTGAAAAAAGCATTGAAAAGTGATGAAGTTGAAGATTTGAAATGTGCGCTTAAATAAATCTTGGTTTGAAGATCTATAATGTAATTTGTTGTAGGGGTGGGCAAAGGCTGGACATTCGGATTTTAGATCGGATTCAATTCTGAATTTTTTGGATTCGGATAATTCAGATAGGAAATTTATTATCCATTAGGATTTTATAACTATTTGTTTTGGTTTCAGTTCAGATAGTGTTGGTTCGGTCCATTTCAGATTAGTTTTTGAAAAAAAAAAAAAAAACTTGTACAATTTTAGAATTTAGAGTTATAATATTATTTATTTAGACCAAACCAAACAATTCGGGTTGAAGAAAATGGATTTGAAAACAGTTTCGGTTATTGGTTTGGTTTGGTTTCAAACCAAACCATTCATATTGAAAAAAGATCAACCAAATGGATTGTGTGTAGACTTTAGTTTGGTTTGGATCGGTTTGAGTTTGGTTGGTTTGGTTTGATAATTATAGCTCTTCCAACAAAACTTTATTTTCAATTTCAATAACATTACATATTGATAAATTTTCTGATTTATTAACAAGTAAATGATTAGGTTGTTATTATTTTCCATATTGTTAAGAGTTTGGTATGTAAATTTTGCATTTTTAGTTATTCCCTCTAAACACAATTTTAAAATTGATTTTTATTTCATTCTTCAGTATTATACATGTTCCATTACGTGATGTGATATAACTTTAGTATTGTGACAAATCTTACAATAAAATCTGGATATGAATGTAATAGCTAGAGAGACGGAGAAACAATCATGGGCAATTCTTTTAGATTGTCACCTTGGGCGATTAACACGCTTAGAATATAAAATGCCTACTGATATAAATATTTTAGTTTGTCACCTTGGGCGATTAACACTGTAGAATGGTTGGTAAGGGACTTTCAAGATTTTGAGAGTATTCTAAAATCTTTCCAGTTTTTCTATAGTCAATCATGTTTTTTTTTCTTACTTTCATTTTTTTTAAAAGTCTGGTGGTGACCTAGAAAAACTCTAGAAAGGTGTGTCCTTAAGAACAAAGCCAAACAATTAAATCAAAATTGTTAATTAAGTTAAAGGAAAGCACCTTACTTTAGAGTTTTTTTTTGGTTTGTAAAAGACTTATACATGTCATTTTAGCATTAATTGGTTCAGGAGATAAATTGGTTTTTTAGTGTTATTTTTTACTTTCACCTTTTTTCTCTCTCTTCTCGTGTAATCTACGATTATAAATGAACACTAATAGCACGAGAGGCATCAAAGAGTTTAAAAGAAGACAAATAAGGTGAAATCATTCAAAGAAAGAAGATGTAAATAAACTTCTGGTTACTCATCTCGATATCATCTACGATACTCTCTAGTTAAATTTCTTCTTATCTATCTTGGTCAAAATGTTTAACCCAACACAACTCAACTCATTTTCAATTCATGAACCCATTTAATTTAATTGTTTAATAGTAAATGAGTTAACTCATTAATATAATAAGCTATATGATTTCTACTATATATATATATGATTTCAAGCTTTTGTGTTTTTTATTTATTTAAATAAAGTAACGGTTTAAATGATGATATATATAGTTCTTTTTCTGTATGTGTATATGATTTTTATGTGAATATTTTCATTATTATAAATTTGTATTTTTATTGCTGTGCAAAATGTTAATATAAATATTTGCTATAAATCGGATTTATGCATATTTTGTGAAGTAAAATTTACGGAATTTTGCTTTTGAAGATATATGAAAAGATTGTGTAGAAATTTTTAGAAACAAATTAGTCCTATGAAAAGTTTTATTATTTTGTAAAACTAAATAATAAATGCCAGTGACAGCTATTATAAATAAGTTCAACTGCAGGATTTATTTGTTAAAATAACTGCAAAAATGTATATGTAGATATTTTCTAATTTTTAAAAAGAGACAAAATAGAAAAATACTAAAACAAATCATAGGTTTTTACCTCAGAAAAAAACAAATGAAAAGTAATTAATTTCAAAGTAAATGCTTTTAAAGTAACTTTGTTAATTTTATTTTAAATAATACTTTTATTTTAAAATCGTATAATTCGAGTTAATTTAACAGTTTGCTTTCATATATATATATATATATATATATATATTTTATAGAGTTTATCTTTATTATCACTACTGTAAACTTTTATAGAATTTAGATATTAAAAATAATTTAAACGTTTTATAAAGTTGAAAATGCAAGATTTGCGTTTGTGAATCGAGTTCTGGATCGGAACTAGCTCAAATAACCAAAATTGAAACAAGTGCGTATCTTATTGATGATTTTGTATGAATATTAAATTACCAATAATTGAAGTTGATAACTTTGAATATCAAGTCAACGATCGTATAATCAGTGCACAGCTGTTTTAGTAACAATAATGTAAATCTGCCACACTTAAGTGATCTTCATCTCAACCATGAATAAATATTTTCTTATACTTCTTCCATTATTTTTTTATTTAATGTTTTACAAGAATACATATATTAAAAATTATTTAATTTTTTGTTTATTTTAAACTAAAACATCATTTATTATCTAACCAAATTCATGAGTCAACCAATAAAAAATAATCTGCAAAATATGTATCGTCAAAACCAATTAAAAACTAATTAATTTTGTATTAAAAGTTGAAACATCATCAAATTTAGAAAAAAAAAATTCTTCTAAACATCAAATAAAAAAACAGAGGGAGAAAAAAATTTAGTTTTAAAATTAGTAAATAATTCTTAAGGATTTCAACTATTGTTTGTCATAAGAAAAAACTATTTTAGTCATACCACTCGAGAAATTAAGTTTCCTCTACTTGGTATTATTGTTGCAATAATGCTTGATTCCCTTCATTCTTTATAATTCCTTTTGTAAACTATCTTAAACAGAGTATCTAAGTTAAGTTAACATATTAAAAAAATTCTAATGTAAATTTATATAATCATCTTCATTTTATTGGATCCAAAAATCTTCCTCAAATATAAACCCAAAATCCTTTTTCTTTGTTTTGGTAAAATAAGTAAACCCAAAATCTTCCCAAATCAATCAAAGCGAGAAAGAGCTATGGGTGCAAGCAATCACGATAACGATTTCAATTCTACGACAAACTGGAAACTCGTCGACGGTACACTCATAGACGCCATCTCATTTGAATCCTCCTTCACTGCAAACCCCGAATCTGACGACGGAATCATCTCTGCCGCCGTCGATCATGTAACCAAATCCCCGTTACTTCTTCTCCCTCCGGTTCCCAACGGCGAGCCTTGTGAAATTACAAGTACGGTCCTTAATTTGTCTTCGTTCTTCTCCGAGATTCTGAAAAATACACTCCGATCCGGTGTTATTAAACCTCTAATTGTTAGTTTGAAGTAGATCGATAGTGTTAATACGATAAAATTGATGATAATTTTTTTGGTGTTTTGTGAAATGTGTGTGGTTTTGGTTGCAGTTACATTTGCACAAGAACATGAATTAAGGCAAATCTACATCCGAAGTAGTGCACGAGTATACGAAGTGTATTACACGAAAAAGCGACGACATGATAAGGAATATCTGTGTACTGTTCGATGTGGTGTTGCAATTAGAGATGAAGAAGTGCTTCAGATCCCTCTTACAGAGTCAGCTGATTCTAAACCAGTAAAGGATTTGATCGAGAGGAAGGTTGCAGATAATGGTAATGGACGGACGAGCGAAGATGATTGGGTTGAAGTGAAAGCTAGTGATGATTCTCTGTTGAATAATGAAAAACAGGTAACAAATATTTTTGCACAAGTAAAATCACATTTGTTGATGTTAATGTGGTAATGCTTTTTTCAGGATTTTTATGAAGCTACTGCGGAGATCAATGATGCGGAACCTTGCACTTCGATTACAGTTCGTCTCCTCTCCCTTCAGGATAAAAGATGTGCACTTGTAGATGAAGTTTATGTATTTGCTGATCCTGTTGATCCAAGTGAGTCAGAGAAGGAAGAAGCAACTGGAACAGGAAATTCATCTAGTAGTTCGTTGATGGCTATGTTTATGCCTGCTCTTTTGCAGCTATCTCGAGGAAAAGATGTCAGAAAAGAACGGGATATACAAGTTTCCGACAAGTCCAACAGTACAGATCCAGTAGCTATAGGAAATACTGATCAGATAGGAGTGAGCTCACCAGTTTTAGTTGATACTGTTGCAAAGCAGGTTGATGCAGCAACACGAGTATCTGGAGCAGAAAGCAAGCCTGCTATACCTTGCAATAATGTGGAGACTATTCTGAATCAGCTTGTTAACAAGGTAAGTATGATAGAAACTATCTTGATAAGATTTGAAGATCAGATGTTGAAACCTATTAATAGTATTGATGCAAGGCTCCAGTTAGTTGAGAAGAAACTCGAACAGCTAGGAAAGAAATCATTTGAATCTGATTTGGGTTTTCGAACGAAAATACCCAATCAAGATTCTCTGCGCAGTGATACTGATAAAACTCCTGATACCGATGAGAGTGATGGATTGACTAAAAACACGGATGTAGTTCCTGACTCCTCTAGTATAGACAACAGTGAAGATTGTGCTGTTGTACTACCGAAGAACAGGCTTGATAATATTCTTTCAAAGTCTGTGGAACTGGAGAGTGAAAATAGCTCAATCTCAGGGAATGAGATGATTTCTGCTGAACCTGAGATCAGTAATGAGGAGGTTGGTCATTCATTTGAAGAGAAACCAAAACATTCGTTGTCTATAAATGATGCTTTAGCATCTGCACTTGCTGGGTTATTGTCTTCACATTCGATCACCGATGGAAAATACAGTCAAGCCCTCGTAATTACAGCCCCAGAATTTTCAAGTGAAGATGATGTGGAGATAGAAGAGAAACCTGGGACGAGTGCCCATCCAGACGATAGCCAAGTTGCAGCAGAGGAGTCTGAAAACAGGTACTCTTCTTCCTTGGAGAGCTCTACTTCGTCACAGAAAGAGCCCGGAATTACTCCAGACGATTCTCATGGAACGATGTATGGAGTTTTTAAAAAACTGGATGATAGTTTTGGAGGAGATGAGGAAGCTGAGACTGTGGTTAGCGTCAGCGACAATGCTTTAGATGAAGAGACGGTAACATCAAGCACAAAAGCTGATTGTTACACAGAAAGGGAAAACCTCAGTTATAAACCCACGGAACCTGATTCCCTGATTCACGAGCTCGAGAGTTCAAATGTAACTACCGCAAAATGCAAAGGAGAGCCTTCAATGGATGATGTCTTGAAGAGTGTTCTAGGTTTTCAACCGACTACTTCTTCGGTCGATTTCCTAACACCAGTCCTGGATGTGAAATTTAATTTAGAGAATAAAGACTCAGACAGCAAGTATTTCTTTGAGGTACTCTTCACAGAAGAATCGAAAACTTATGTAGATTGCAAGAACGATGTTTTTGATGATAACTTAGTCTCAGTGGAAGATGAAGAAGAACTCAAAGGACCACCAACAGATACCCTTTCGTCTGTGGAGATGAATCACTATGCGACGAACGAGATGCCTATACACTGGAATGGTGAAATATCAGAAGCGAGTCTTATATAAAGGGAAAATTAAATGCGGCATCAAAGCCCGCATTTTGTTTTCTTCTGATATCTACATATTTTTTTTTGGAACTATTTTTGCAAATATATTCTCTATTTTGCACTTATTTACAATGACATACTACCGAATTTATTTACTTGAATTAAAATCTTGCGACTAATACTTATTACCCAAACCGATTATACCCGATATATATGGTATTTCCTTTACTCTAGCAACACACAATAAAATCATATATTCTCTAGCAACGAAATCTTAAAACAACCACAGTTTGAATTATTTGAATTAAATTTCTGCGAATAATTTGCAAAGAATTAAAACAAAATTTTTGTAACAAACCAAAAAACATGAACGATTTTGTAAACTATTATTGTTTCAAATAATGTTTACAAAACTACCCAAATTTAGGTTATTAAATGACGTGAAAAAATCCAAAACCCAAGTATATCAATCACTAATTGTGATTAAACTAAAGATTTATTTATAACATTATCCATAGTAAAAAATTGAAGTACATTTTTAGAGTTATTATGTCATTACCTAAAAAGCAAAAAAAAAATTAATTTTTTAAATATTATTATTTATATATTTCAACTTTATAAAACATTACTAATATTTAAATTTATAAAAAGTTTAATATATCACAATTTTTTGACATCATCATATAATATATAGAGTTTAAAAAAATCTCAAAAAAAATTCCGTCACCAAAATTTTTTTCCGTCATATTTTGTAATTCGAAATTTTAAAAATGAACATATATTAACCAATTGACAAAAAATGTGTGGGTTCAGCGTCCCGCATCGACTAAAATATTTAGACAATGATTCACAAACATATCATAAATAAGATCAACATTAATAAAATAAATAGATTATTTTTACGGGATGAGTTTGGCAGGACGTTACTTAATAACAATTGTAAACTATAAAATAAAAATATTTTATAGATACAATTTACAAACTTTTATATATACTAACTTTATAAAGAAAAATCGTCCAAGATATGTACCGCGGGTTAAAATCTAGAATCCAAGATACATAACGGCTAAAAACACATACTACTCTTACCACATTACAAAAGTCATGTATTTTTCACAAATTATTCAGTCTAAAATCCAAGATGAATTTTTTTTTAGAATTTTACATAATATAGTTTATCATGCTTTTATTATATACACTATACATTTTAATCGTAATACCAACTAATATACTAAGAAAACAGATATTATAAATGTAAACCCACCCTACCAAAAAAAATATCCGTAAACCCAAATACATAATCTACAATTCAACAATATGAATTTCACTCAATATATACATTTTCTTAAAAAATTAGCCCCGCGGTGTACCGCGGGTCAAATTCTAGTATAGTTTATAGTTTCAACGAAGTTTTTACTCTATACTCTGTTGAAAGAAGTTGTAAGCTTTAATGATACCATGGATTACTGTGTTCTATATGCGACAAATGCAAGTGTAGATATTAGAACCAATTGTGGCAGAAATCCAATGACGTGGAGAAAAAAAGTTATGCGCTAGGACTCAGACCAGTACGTTGCCACTCGACTTCTTAGTACGATTTGTTAGGATAGATAGACTATAGCAAAGAATTGACCATCTTGAGGAAGGGTTAGGGGAGTTGGTCTGCCGCATAGAGTAAACCAACGTGACTTGGAGCTATGAGGGAACACTAATGTGACATAAAGACAACTCTCAGTGAGACCTAAGTTTAAGTTGTACATATTGAGAGGATATCTAGTTTATTGTTACAAATCTATCCTTTTCAATTAATCTTTTGGGGTTAATGGTGATAAATATTCAACTATACATAACACTTTTTGTTTACGTTTTTTAGTTTTCCAAAGTAAGAGCATACAAATTGCTAAGCCGAATTTCTCCCACTCCTACTTGTTTATATGTACAATGGGCTGGGCCTATAAGGCCCAATGTTTTGTGTGTCACATTTCGTCACCCACAGACATATATACTTAGATTGAAGCTAAAGCTGCAGTCTCCGTCTCTTCGCTTCTAGGGTTTCATCAACCAAATTCGCTTTCGCCGCCTTTCCACAAGCAATCATGGTGAAATATCTCTCCTTGTTCTTGATTTTCCTCTCTCTTTCACTTTCCTCTGTAATCTCTGAGTTTTTTTTTTATGGATCTGTTGATTAGGTGCTCCAAAACGACATCGATCTCCTTCATCCGCCACCTGAGCTTGAGAAGAGAAAGCATAAGCTCAAGCGTCTCGTGCAATCTCCCAACTCCTTCTTCATGGTACTGTTTTCTGTTTTCTTTTATGAAATCTGATTTGTATTACATTTGATGCGATGAAATGAATCTGATTCTGTATTGTTTGTGTGATTTTTTTCAGGATGTTAAGTGTCAGGGATGCTTCAACATGTGAGTTTACTAATTTTGTATAGAGTCTTAACAATGTTGTTTGGTATTGGATTTGAATAAAGATTGTTTTATAAAGAGGAAAGCTTTCACTGTTTTAGATTAGTAGTGATTTTGGTTTTGCTTATTTTGAATAAAGTTTTATTGAACCTATTGATTGGTATTTGGAAGAAATTGTTCATCATTTGAATTTGTATTGATGTGAAGAGGTTACACTTAAAAACATATTGATTTGAATGTTGTATTCTTGAATATATAGATTGGTACGAAACTAGTGTTTTAGATACCTTATTTTGAATGTTTTCTTATTGAATCAGTTGTGAATTGTCGATTTTGCTCAGCTTAAATGCTGTTTTATCAACTAGAAGTTTGGTATTGGTAGAATTTTTCCAGCTCTTAAATAAGTATTGATTGTGAATTTGTAAAGAGGTTACACTTTGTGATGAATTGCTTGTTGTTATTTTGCAGAACCACTGTGTTCAGCCATTCTCAAACTGTTGTGGTATGTGGAAACTGTCAGACAGTTCTGTGCCAGCCCACCGGTGGTAAAGCGAGGCTACAAGAGGGATGCTCTTTCAGGAAGAAGTGAGATTGAGATCTCACGAATCATTCATCCGTTCGCAGATGTTTTGCTTTAGTAGTTTTGATATCTATGACGTTTTTCTGCTTATGAGAAGATTTTGAATGCATGATAAAACTACTAGCTGAGTAATTGTTCAGAACTTGGTCTTGTTGAAACAGAATATGCTTTCATTTTAAGTTTAAATCTTTCTCGGATTGCATCAGTTGTCTGGCTTCTTGTTCATGTTTACAATTCTTTAATTTGAACAAACAACCTTGGTTAAATTTTAATGACTTGTGCAAAAGAATTGTAATATTGCTATCTATGACTAGAAGATACTCAGACTTGACTTAACATGAGATATTCGGCCTGCTTTATGAAGTTAAGTTGATGAAGTTGTTAAACTTTAGCTAACTAGGTTAGGACTGAACGCTACACATCGGTGAGTGACGTGTTTGTAAGATGTTAGCTTTTGGTTGAGAGTTTAGTCTCTGGTTTGATGAATTGGAATAAGAATTGTTCTAAACAATGCTCCAATTTTATCTCTTCTGCAATCTAATATGGGAATGTCTTATCCGATGGCTCGAGGCTCTAACATGCATTAAGACTGGAAATATGTTTTACGGGCTGAGATCTAAAACTCTGAGCTGGAGAAGTTTTTTGAAATCTATGGTCATATTGACATACTACAACAATTGAACCCCATTTTTTGCAAGAAACTCTTTGTTAATATCGGTTGTACTCTATTGTCTAAAATCGAAACAACTCGATTCGTTTTGTGCAAATTTGGATACTGAGCAATGAAACTATTCCTTTTGACATCAATCTTAAAACTAATAATTGATAAATGACAAGACCAATGTATAATATCTTATGTTTTCCTTTCAACATCGACAATGTATAATATCTAAAATCTAGAAATCTAGAAAAGTATAGGGATTGAAGTGTGGTTCTAAGTGAAAGAGAATCTTGTAAAGCTAAATATCATGAGCAAGCAATTTCGCGGCGCCTTGAAATGTGAGAGAGACCAAGTGAGTAAACACTTTCCAATTATACAAAAACATCAAATGCTTTTTCTCCATCTCATCTTTGTGATTTTTAGAAAAAGTAAATAAGAATAGCTATTAAAAAAATTAAAGTAAAAGTAGTTGTGAGAGAAGTACAATGAATTTACGTTTGGATCTCTTAAGCTGTTTTTGTAACTTTACTGAAGCATCTTCCTAATTCTGAGTTTTTTTCTATAAAAACATATTTTTACACAAAGTTGATGGAACTTCTTTTTGGGTAACAAATGACACTTTTATTTAGATAACTTAGCTGTACAATTGCTTTCGTATGTAAAGTTAATCACATTTAAAAACAAAGTTGCTAATCAATCAAATCTTTTCAAAGAAGAAGTGGACAATAGTTTGAATTCCTTGTGGATGTATCTATGTCATTTACAAATTCTGTAATCTCAGTCCCAACTGCTCTAATTAATCTTTCTTATTAAATAGTACATTCTTCACAAAAACAAAAATCAAACAAAGAAGTTACAGAAGAGTTATTCCACTTGAGACTAATCGATCCATTTCAACTATACTCGTTGGGGGTGAATTTTTGGATTTCAGAGATTAATCGATCGGGATGCAAAACGCGTAAATAAAACCGTTTGAGATGTTTTACTCTCGAAATTCTTTATGTTGAAGCTCTTCAGAAGTGCTCTCTCATAACCATACCGCAACAATGCGATCTAGAGTCCACTTGTTGACTAGAGGCTCCAATTGTTGGAACGTATGATCCGGAGTCTAGAGGCCTCAACACCCGAACCACTCAAGAGTCCCTTTAAACATTTAGAATGTTAAAAACGCCATGTTGGCTTTACAAAAACTTTGTCCATATTTTTGACGTACCAAACATGACTTCTAGTCGAAAAATAATAACCATTTTAAATTCATAGTAGGCATGAATTATGTCGCATGATACTTTATAAGAAAAAACATACCCGACTCATCGGCAAAGCAACCTCGTTAGGCCACATTTTTATACGAAATCAACATAAACTTAATTTCTTGAGATCCTTTATCATAGAAAGAAGTAATATAGAAATATCAAATGCTTACGTTCGTAAATTGTAGGCACGATGAAATTTGATAAAAGAGAACGTGCATAAAGTTTGAACTAGAAAAAGCAAGTGATCCACTACATCAAATGGCTTATTTCCACGTGGCGAACTGTGAGAAGATTGCTGCGCCATTAAGTAAAACATATAGCCGTTAATTTAAAAACATACGACAAGACTCATAAAGCCATGACTTGTGGCCGTACCTTTCCATGGTCTATATAATCCCCGAAGGGCTCTCACCTCCAATGTTCCTTTCCATGCTAATTAAGCAACATCCAAAACATAAGTAAAACACTATTATAGAAGCTCTTACAAAGAAAAAATATGAAGAAAGCTACGGCATTGATGAAACATATCGTTGCATTGTTGAGTTCCATGGCGAAGGCAAAATCTATAGCCATAAAGAACAAAACGAGTGCTTTCAAGACACGAGTACTCATGTTGTCTCTAGTGAAACACAAGAAACTCGGGTTCCGTTCCATTTCCAACAAGATTCACCACCTCTTGGGCCATGCGGATCAAGACGACGATAACGACCAGGACCAAGACAAGAACAAGGCTATAGTCCTCTACAACAGCAAGGCATCCACAATGGCTCATCATGAGGAATATGACGTTCACGAGGAGGAAAGCGACAAGTATCCTGATCTGAGGCACACGTTGTTCGAAGGAGAGGAGGACTTCGGGGACTTGGAGGAGGAAGGTCAAGGTAGTTCTGTGATAGATATGGTGAGGACCTCGAAGGAAGAAGAAGGAGAGAATTTCAAGCTAGAAGATGAGATCGACCATGTCGCGGATCTCTTTATTTCTAGGTTTCATAAGCAGATGAAGCTTCAGAAACTCTTGTCCTTCAAGAGGTATCAAGAAATGCTAGCCCGAGGCACCTAAACCCATATCCATATATATATATAAACATGTTGGCAATAGATATGAATAATAGATTCATATTATGATCTTTGCTAACGTACGTTCTTATTTTGTGTTGTCTATGATAAATCCTTCGAGTTCTCTTATTTTCTAGGATCGAAATATTACGGTCTCTTAGATCTGTTTTCATTTAATATGTTGAAGTTGAAGGAAGGATCTGCTTTGCGGAATATGTTTTCTTCCTCCTTGAGACCGTACTGTGTAAGATCTTTTAAGTGTTACAATATAGAGCATTATTTTTTGGCTTATATGTCACTCCAGGCCTTAATCATATGTTGGTCCATTTGTTTCATTCGCTCAGACTCAACAGTCAGAATTCATGATCTCGTTAGCAATTCACTTTGCCAATTAGAGACACAAGTTTATGTTGTAAAACTACACTTAAAATGTGTTAAAAGTGTAATCTTGACATCACTAAAGTAACTATTGATACACTGTGAAATGCAAAGAAAATTGGAAGCTAGATAATGCACAAAATAGTGAAATATGAAGTAGAGTGTTATAATATTGAGTCTTGACATCACACTCCAGACCCGGCCTTGAGTTTTACAAGCCTACAAGTGAACAATGAAATGGGCCGCATAAGTTTTATCTATTTTAGAATTTTGTTGAAAAAACAAAAAAATTCGGTCTCACTTGTCTCAAAAGTCAAACCCATGAACTGATGATGTACCCACCATAATTGAACCACTAGACTTAAAGAAAGTTTTCTAGAAAAAAGCCAAACTCAAATTATATTATTAGCAGCTGCAAACCTATGCTTCGCCTGGTTGGCCCAAGGGCCGGCTCTACATAAGTCTCCTTCTTTATCTTAATTTGACGCTCAAGCGACCTATTCTGTAATCAACCATAAACTTTGTCAGTTTTCTTAGATTGTAGTAGGTTGGATTTGTTTTTGAACTTTTAGTTTACCTAAGGAACAAAATTAATCATTCGTAACCATTTTAAGGAAACAAACTTAACCATTCATAACGATTGTTTCTGATTATTATCGATAGCAATTGTATTTAATTATTTTGATACTTATATCAAGTTTTGATTATATTCTAGCTGCATAATTTTAAAGTCTTTTAAACTATCCCAAGTGCAAGGCAAATTAAAGTAGTGAATAGGGTATCAACCCATAAATAAAGACGTAAACGCAAGAAGACTTATGAAAAGCTAAACTAATCTAGCTAGAGTTGTGATATAAGATGCTTTTGAGTTAAGAAATTATTTGTCATTTTAACTAAAAGAACACTATTAATAACATATAAACAAGTTAAACACGCAAATGCATTGGTGAGCAAATAATCAAGACGTATCTAATGTTGATATCTCTATTCATTATGTTAAATGAGTAATGGGTATTGAATATCAAAACTATCTTTAGTTGTTAATATTCGAATATAAGTACAAAATAATAGTACAGATAACTCCATGATTACATGTTTACAACACCAAAGCTGTAACTATATAAACTTCTACTATCTTATACTTAATTTGGCATTAAACTAAGTAGTGAAAAAGTAACCAACAAAACGGTAGGGATATAGAAGAACAAAAAAAGATAACTCAGATAATTTTACATAAAAATGAAAAGAATTTAAAATAAATATTTATTTGTATAGTTGTTTCTTGTTTTATTTTTCTACAACGTATATAATTAATCTAGAAGTTCTCTTTGTGGAAGTCAAACTTGGTAGTTGTCTTTCGAGAAAAATCCAAAGCTAGATTTTTTAATTCCTTTATCATTCCTGGCATTCCACAGTAGAAGACTCCTGCAATCAAAATTCATATTAGTATTTAGTCTAAATTCATCACTTTATTAATTATTATACAACATCACGTACATAACGAGATTAACGGTCGAGATTAGTTACCTATTCTTTTGCCGGGATGTTGAACAGCGATCTTCTTGTAGACTTGTCTCCAGTTAGGTTTAGCGAAGTGGGACTTGACACGTGTACCCGACACAACATCCACACCGTTCTTAGCGTGTTGCAACGACTGAAGCATGGCAATGAGAGCCACTCTTGCATCACCTTCCTCGTACACACTCGTGCAATAATTGTGAAGCTCGATGATTCCTTCCTCGTCTAACTCCGAAATCTCGTCCATTATTCCCTTGAACCACTCGAATGATCCTTGTTCCCTAGTCACCCAGTAGAAATAAGCTTTCCTTGTCTTAAACCCTTTACTATTGTTGTTACTGTTATTGTTCTCAATGTCGCTGTCGCGGTCAGGACCTTTCATGTTGTTGATGATGTCCTTAAGGATACTGATCATAGGCGTGGCTCCAATGCCGAGACCTACGAGGAGTACCACGTCGTATTTCTTGTAGTCTTGTGCGGGAGCACCGTATGGACCGTCGATAAGGACCTTCGGGAACGGGAGGTTTCCATCTCCTCCGTCTGCTCGGAGAAGACCGCTTTTACCGGCGGTAGGAGGTTTGCAAACCTCGGAGAAAACGGTCCTGAGCTTACGTGTCCAGTCACCGAGAGTGCGGATATGTACGCTCAGGTAATCGTCTCCGGGAGCTGATGTGATTGAGAAAGGATGCCATTCGAATGGAGATACGGCTCGGCAGTTCACCAACATGAACTGTCCACTTTTGTATTTGAATCCTTGTGGCTTCGTCATGTGTAGAGACAACACGTTCCCGGGGTAAACAGCCACCTGTTGTTACATATATATAGATTAAGTTCAAAGGCAATTTTCAAACTTTTATCAAAAAGAACTATAAAATAAGATGGTTTAAAAGTATTAGTTGAAATATTTCTTGAAACATAAGGTTTTCAAGAGATAAATAGAAATATATCTGACCTTGATCATCTTAACCGGTTTGATGCTTGATCTGAAAGCACGGAGCAGCCTCTCCGATGCATATAGAAGGATGGGTACAGCAAGATACATCCATGTCTACAAGAATCATACAAACAGGTAATAAATGTTATTAACCGGAAAAAGGAAAGAAAATAAGAAATTAAAACAGATAAAATGAGGTTTGAAGAGAGTACCGTTTTCTGATACCAAATCTTTGTGAGGTAGAGCTTGATACCATGGACAATGAGAAGAGCATAAACAATGATGAACAAATGGTGGGTGTACCAAAAGGCGTTGAAACCGGTAAGCTTCTTGAGGAAGTTAGGTAAGTTAAGCTTGTTACGTCGGAACCAAGGCGTCGCGAGTGTAAAGGCTATAGCCATTAGCACAACCATCACAATGCCAGTCCATCCTTCCACTCCTTTCACAAACCACCAGTAGCTAGTCGGTTGATCCCCAAAGTATTTTTCCATCGGCTCATAGGTGTCCTCATCCGCGGCAATTAAACGTGGAAAATCACACGTTAAATGGGCACCCGCATGGAGTAAAACACCGACGACTATCCCGCTTGCAATAACCTTGTGGAAGTTAAGACTATCATCAAAAGGAACGACAGTACCAAGCTTAGTCTTGTTCCTAAGCCAAGTGATGGTGTTTCGACAAACAGGCAACAATATGAGAGCCATGTTGAATTTGAGAGTCTCGGCGCCTCCTTTGGCGACACAAACGCAATAACCCATGACACCATAGGCAGCTTTGTTCTTGTACTGAATGAATTTATAAGTAAAGAGGCCACCACAGATGCCAAGCCATAACATCATTATCCATAGTCTCTGCCAATTGTCAAGTATGAAATATTTGATTTTCTCCGACCATCTCACTAAAGGGTTGCTCTCTTTTGCCGGTCTAAGCTTCTGACTTAACATCTGACTAAGTATCCTGCTGTCTCCCATCCGCACCGACTGGTTTGGTGCTTGTAATAGCAACATTTCCAAGTTTTCGATCTGTTTCACCAATGTCCATATCATATAATTAACTAAAACGTTACAATAAAACATTAATGTTCCAAACTGTTTTTCTTAAAAACACTTTTCATAGGTTTCTCCAATAATTAAAAAACAATATACTATCGGAAGCCGCCTAAGACTTTCTAAGCTTGGATTATAGTGTTAGTTCATATATTTTACAATTTTATTGGTCATTTCTTCATATCGTAACCACTAACCACCCATTGTCGAGATTTTGTTGATTGGTTTGGTAAAAAGTTCAAGATGGCCCAATAAGTTGGAAATTAAAAAACATCATGGTGACCCAATTTTGACCACTAAAGACTTCTAGAACGTTATGTTTTTCCACGTTTTTTCTAGTATTTTAAGAGTGGTTAAATTTACGACGTACATAATACCATTAGTGTGATTGAGTGGGTGAAAGTGGACCACACGTACCATAATAAACCCAGCATTGTCTGGGTCCAACTCTTCCATTATCAGTGCCGCATATTCTTTGGCTTGCTTTTGAATATTTGAGAGCTTGTTTGCAGAAGCACTAAGACTAATAATCTGCAATAAATTACCAACAAATTAGAAAACAAAAGCTAAAGTATTTGAAACATTAATAACCTAAGCTAAAGTAACAAAGACTACTACTCTATCTATCTATTACCATTTTGTCGTGTTCACATGAAGTTAATATATTGATGATGTTAATAGTAAACGTCAGCAGATAAAGTCAGTGGGGATTTGCGCGTGGACAAAATTGTCAAAATAATCAACCAAGAATAACGTATAAAATAAGAGAAAAAAAATTCAACCAGGAATATGAATAAATATAAGATAAAAAAAATGTATAAATATAATAAAATATTTGAAAAAGATAATTATTGAGTGGTGTGTGTGTTTTCTCACCTCAGCCACCTCTTCTTCTGTTACTCGCCCATCTTCATCTTTGTCCACCCTGACCAAACAGTGATGTCATATATTAGTTACAAATCCACCAAAACTCCACAAATGATTAATATTACTACTTTTGGTCCTTAAATTCTGATGACCGTTTAATTTTCATTAAGAGTCAATATTAAACGACAAATAGTGATTACGCGTTATATATTTATTGTGGGTTAGGTGAAGATATGTAAAAAAAAGCTTACATGTCAAAAAAGACTTGGAGTTTGGCATCAAAGCTTTCGTCTGAGATCTGTTCCCAGAATATCCTAAGCTGTTCCTTTGTGATTGCATCGCCGGAGACGTTATTCCGGCGAGCTAATGCTCTAAAGAGCTGGTCAGCGAAGTCTTTAGATTCCTTATTCATTCCTAGAGTAAAAAACAAAACAAAAATGAGACTAACACAAAAATGGAAACATATAGTACTAATAGAATTGCTTAGTAAGAAGTGATTTACTTACCTAAGCATTCCCAAAACTTGGCAGAGAGTAAGAGGCCGTTGGAATCAGCGGAGAGTTTATCGAAACGTTGGTCGACGGCCGGCCATGCGGCCGTCTTGGTGGCAATGAACTTGAGACCTTTGAGTGCGTGGATGGCCGCGGAGCTCGTGCGGTCAAACCGCCGCACGGCCGGGGAGGGACGTCTAGAGAACACGCGGCGGAGCTCGCGGGAGGCGTTCTTGATGCGTGAGGAGGTGCTTCGGAAGAAAGATAAGGAGGTGGTGTTGTTGAGGCTGCTCTCGAGAGTCTTCTTCGTAAGAAGGGCTAGCTCCGGGTCCTCCAGGTGGCCTCCACCTCCAGCTGCTTGTTGGACACTATGGACGGCCACCGAGTCGTCCCTGATGTCTAGCGTGATCTCCACGTACTCATCGTCATCACCACGGCCGCCAGCAACACTATTGCTTCTCTTGGGAAGATCGTCGGCGAATCTTGCGTTTTTCTTGGACGCACGTTTAGGCCGGCCAAGCGGACCGCTAAAGGCACCACGGTCGCTAGCGATGCTCTCCGTGTCCGAGTTGGTGTCCGAGTTAGCTCCTCGTAGAATCCCAAGTTCATGGTCGTTACTTGAATTGCCTCGTCTCATTTTCATCGAATTCGAGAAACCAAAAAGATCTCACTAGATTTGGCCAAGAAAACCACAGAGATCTATACAAATAAACACCCGTAAGGTTACTGTATTAGTTGATAGAGAAAAAATAACCGCTCTCAAAAGGTGTTTGATTTTTGTGTATGGAAGAAATTGATTTTGTTTAAAATATATTTATAGAGTGAAGGAGGAATAGATGAAATAAATGGCATGCAAATTGCCATTCTTCTGTGCTAAATCAGGGAAGGTAGTGGGAAACTATGGATGGACCGCTCCGGTCTGGTCAAAATCCTTTACTGACCATTTATTTTGACTTTTTTTTAATTTCCTTTTTTTTTTGTTCTTCTTCTATTCTTCATTTCTTCCTTACCTTTTTTATTTATACCGTGTCATACATTTCAAACACCGAAGTCATTTATACACCAACCCCGTGTGTGAATTAACAAAGAAAAACAACCCCGAGTTATGTCAAACACCGAGTCATTTATAAACTTTTGTTTGAAGAACTTAAATTGTTATTTTTCAATGTATTTGGCAATCATGCATATAGTATCTAACTTTTCCATAAGTCAATCTATAATTCATTTTGGATCGTATATTGATGATACTATATAAATATGTTGCTTCTAACATTTGGCTTGTAAACTGTATTCAAATGTATATCTAACCTACTGTACCGAACAAAAAATTATTATGGATTCTTGTACAAACTCCATGTGAGATGTATTGTTCATTTTCTGTTTTTTCTTTTTTCTTTTTTGATAAAAACACATTTCTGTTTTATGTAAATATGAAAGTCAATTAGCTAGATCATCAAACTATAACTATCCAGTCTATCATCGATGACTTATTTTTCGTTTGAATGTGGTAGTCTTAAAGGAACATCGTTCATGTTCCATAATGGATAAGAACAGATAAGCGATCCGATCGCTAAAAAGAGTGGACATGCTTAAGTTTATTTGTCTCTTGGGCACTGACCTTCTACTTTGGTTTCTTGTTTGGAGTATACTTTAGACAAATAACACAGTAATTAAAATGACTTTTGAAATGACAAAATGAGATTTAATTAATAAAATGAAAATTTTATGTTATTTGAGGTAATTCCTCTACATAAAGACAATTTGAATCTATTAGCATTATACAAACTAGCGGAGATATCTAAAGTTTATATTGTCTGCATCAATACGACTTACTTTAATTAGTATTGAAGTATTTAACTTAGTCATTCATAAACTCTATTTTATATATACTAAACACAGATTCTCGTAATAAAAATAAACCTAAGTGTATGCATAAAAACGGAATTAGGGTATAGATGCTCACTTTTGAGCTTTTATAGTTTTTGATAACAAAATTATAAAGCGTAATACATAAACTAAAATTCAAAGATCATAATTAAAAATTATGTGTTATTTTAGTAAACACTAGTCGGATAGTGTTATATTTAATTGATATAACAAGATTTTTGTATTGCTAGAGGTAATATTTCTATATATATAAACAATTTTGTAATATATTAGCATCACAAGAACTAGAGGGGATATCTAAAGTGTATTTTTGACATCAAGAAGATTTTTTTTCTAATATTGAAGTATTTTTATTTAGCTATTTTTAAGAGTAGCATGAAATAGAGGGCAAATGAGTAGTATAAAAACATAGAGTTATGCAGGCATCATGAACAGATGTTTTGTCTGTTAACCAAAACTTCGACGCCGCCCACGAGAAAAGTCAGTTTAAGGGTCTTAAATAATTTACCAAATGGAAAAGAGAAATAGATACATAGATGGAGACAAAACATATGATATAATTGAGCACATAGTACAAATCGATGGTTTGTTTTCTTTGTCCCTATTTAAATAGAACCCGATGAGAAAGTAAGGTGGCTAAAGAAGATATATAGTTATTATCAAAATAAGAAAAGAAGAAAAGTTAGATAGTCTAATAATCGCTGTTAATTAATTAGAAGACGAACCTTTGACTTATCTCCACTGCTATCAAAATTGTGGTAGTTCACAAATAAAATGACCCTAACCATACACTATTCACACGTTACGGCTACATATACGTTGTACTATACAACAAAACTGCAAACGATGTTTATCATCACCATACGGAAGATCATGACGCTTATTGGTGATCATTCTTTATCTTTTTTGAATGTTAAATTTCTTTAACGAAAAAAATGATCACTGTTAATAACGGCGTAACAAGGTTTATTTTTCGTAGTTAAAAATAAAATAGTATTGCTAAAGATGATTATAATGGATATGAGATGAAGGTATGATAAGACTAAGAGAGCAATTTAACAAGTCTTTTGATTCAGTTGTGCGGTAGCTAAATCGCTAAACCATCACATGTGCGATTGAACATTTGTTTGAATATAATATGCTTATGTTGGTGGCTCCCACAACTTGCCAACATGTGTATTTTCGACAAAAGGCTTTGCTTATATAGCCATGAAGTTTTAATTTTTCTACGATATACCGTATGTTTACAAAAGTATAGCATAAATTGGATTCCATATGGGATGTGAAGATGAAGATGGCATTTGTTTATTTCTAACAAAAACAATTAAGGTTTTGGTTGATGAAACTTATTTCTTCACCTCCCTTCTCTTCTCTTCTTTACTTTCCGATTCCGATTAAATGAAGCTGCAAACAACAATAACATTTTTGAACTCCAACACAAAACGTTAATAACGGTAAAAAAAAAAACGAAAGTAAAACTTACGAGATTGTTAATGGGGTTCTTCCAGTAGAATCCATGAATGATTAGAAAGACAAGATTGCAAGCAATGAGAACGTAAATCGGTAAGGCATGTATTCCCATCCACTCTAACACAAGGCTTGCTCGTTTGTATCCATAAACGTCGACCTGTGAAGATAGTGAGAGATAGATTTACATTTTAACCATGAGTGATGCTTTCATTAGGAGTCTCAAGATAATAGCAAACCAAACCATTAGGTATATCGCGGATAACAAAAATCCCGAGGCCCCTGAGGTGACACACATGTAACTCAATGTGTATAGAGGTTTATTTAGATGCATTCCTGCAAGCAACCAAAAAAACGAATGACATGTGATTTACTAAGGTATTTTGATCTTGCAATGAATTAGGACAACAAATGATGTAAATGAGAGCTATAAGAGTCAAGGAAGATACCAAAGAGGTTCAGTGCGAGACCTAACATCAGAAGACAAAAAGAACGTAAAATCCATTGATTCAAACGCTTTTTGTGATCCTGTAAAAAGTTAATTACATATAGCAACAAGTAAGTTTCTGATAAGATAAAAAAAAATGCTATACAACTGATATTCTTATTCCAATTCACCAAAACCATAGGGACTAGACTAACAAGAGACGCTTAACGTACGTCTTATGCTAATTGAAGGCTCGTTATAAACCTGTCCCTTACTACCATTTCTCTAACCAAAACACAACAGCTCTAATATGCTACATAGAGGAGACATATAGCTAAGAGTTGAGCAGAGCAGCCGAACTTCTTCATAAAAAGATATGTTTACCTTGAAGTGGATGATAATATGGCCATAGTGCAGACCCACTAGACATGTTACGGTGGCCATCAACGAACTACAATTAAACAAACTTGCAAGTTATTTTCTGAACAATGATAAAACACAACTTACTATTTAATATTTTTCTTGGAGAGTAGAAGCAGAGACCTTAAGAGGCCTTCGGGGTCAAAAGGCGCTTGACACCAAGAAGGAGCGTCTGGAGGTAATGGCCCATTGTTTGGATAATTTATACTGCATTGCTGAGAATATATAAGAGATCAAATGAAATGGACATAAAACAAAGATTGAGAAAAACAGGACTTGGGTTAAAATCTAGAACCTTGGTTCGTGCATATACAGGTTTTCTGTACAAATGCTGGATTCCTAGAAACATACGGTCAAGCATTCCAACTGCATTACAGCCTGGTCCAGTGTGACCTCGTACCCCACATTTCACCTTCAGATTCTAAACAGTTTCGATATTATGACCGCGACAGAATATGTAACTAAGTTGTTGTAGAAGGAAGAAACCATTATCTAACCAAGAATGTTGTCAATGTTGATCCTTGGTCTTCTTTTAAAATCTGATACTCCCAGTCAGGTACATATAAACCATATAACAAGGACAAATATATAGTTGTGATAACAAAAGCAACCACCCTGTCAAATACCAGGACAAAATCAAACAAGTGCATGAACATCATATGTGTACAAACTCAAGATTAAGACACTTACCAATGAAATCTATATTTCTTGATCATAGATAACTCTGAGCTAACATTATGGTTTCCCTTTAACCAAATCTCGCACAATGCAACAACTAAGTATGCTATCGCTATTCTCTGAAAACATAACAAACAAAAGAAAATACTAATACTATTACAATAAGAATGTTGGAACACATAATTTTTAATGCTAGTTCTAGAGAAAACACTAGATATGTATACCTGTAATATACCCATGAGTCTAATTTTTTCTACATCTATTCCATAAGTTAAGTTATTAAGACCATGAATAAATCCTCCTGAAAAGTTAAAAACAATAATGAATGTCATATATCACATCATCAACACCTTTGGAGTTAAGAATATAAAATTAGAACCAAACCTTGGAGAAAAAGACCAAGTAATAGAAGTTTCAAAGATCGAATCAAAGCTTTTCTTGTTGCGACAAACCTACATGACAAGTTCTATAAACAAACATGTAGTGAGTCAACAAGCTAGTGTGGATTGAAGAATGAGACTCCAACATAGAATAAACAAAAAAAGAAGTTACCTTGTAAGCAAAGGCAAGAGAGACACCAACAATAAATAAGAAAAAAGGCATGACAAAATCCGCTAGTGTGACACCATCCCAAGGTGAATGATTAATAGATGGTAAAATCCCTCCAACATCATCCACAAGTATCATAAACTGTGGTTAAACACAACAATTATACTCTAATTACATTGTTGATCACGTATTAGAAAGTGATTAGAACAAAAACTTACTGCGACGGTAAGACCGCGAAAGACATCAAGGGAAACTAATCGTTCCTTGTCGGGAGGAAGAGAGGAAGAACGAGAAATCTGAAGAGCAGACTCAATGTCTTTCTTCTCTCGCCATTGATGATCATTATCATCATTGTCTTTGATTGCTTCGTACATCGTTAGTTTCGTTCGCATCACAACAAATTCATCTAGCGCAGGCGTCGTCTATATATAATTAGGAAAATATATCCAAAATTATCAAAAGTCAGAAAAAGAAACAGAACTTGATTTGCCTTAACGAGAACGGTTGGAGTGAGCCACTTGAGCCGTTTGTTTTACTGTTCAATAACCTGGGATTCGCACGTGGCTGTGTTGTGATTGGACCTTATCCGAACTTGATTCGCTCGCAGCGACTTTATCTCTTTTTTACTCTCTCGCTTTATGGGCCTGCAAATAAGAGAAAGCCCACGCTGAAGTGATAAGGTTAAAAATAAAAATCTTTTTACTGGTATGCTACTTCTACGAAGACTAATGCATATTTCGTTAAAATTGAAAAGAAACAAAAGTAAAATCTCCGATACATATTGGAGAATGTGTTTTTGCCAAGAAGAAGAGAACATACCGATGATATCCTTTTTTTATTGGATTCGCCAGAGAAACTAATGATTCCATTTCGAACTAAAATCGGAAGAGAAGGTAAGATTGTAAAAGAATCATGGAAGAGGAATAATTAGATTGTATATACCTAAAATCAGAAATTTGAAATTTGTATTATAATTTTGTAGAATTGGAGACATATCTTATTATATAATCATTTTTTTTTTGAATTCCTTACTTTTTAATGAATTAATATCTAAATAATATTTCAATAGTAATATTTTATATTTCTATATATTCAAAATTTGAGATAATGATTAATCTAAACATATTAAATAATTTTCTTAACTTTTTATTATTAATAAATAATTTACGAATTTAATTAAAAATAATATATTTAAAATTTAAAATGCTTAAATAAATAGAAAGAGTATTATGGTGCATTTTCAATATATAAAAAAATGTTTTCAAATTACAGTATAACCTCTATAAATTAATAGTCTATAAATTAATAACTTTTATAAATTAATAAATTCTTCTGGTCCCGAATTGGGACCAGTGTAAAAAGTGACACAAATCGATAAATTAATAAGATAATAATTTTTTAAAAAAATTTTATGTAAATATATGGTCCATCAATATCATAAATTAATAATTGTATAAATGTATCAACTATATATATATATTATATGTAAAAGATTTCTTTATAATATATTTATAATAATTTTTTTGCTTAAATTCATATTTGTTATTTGTTTGACTATAGTTTTCATATTTTATTGTATCAATACTTTTGGTGCTGTTTTTAGACATTATTATTATGTTTTACTTGTAACTGGTTCTAGAAAGATATTTTCTATAATAAAGAAATTTTGTAGAAATTTTCAAAAAATTACCAAATTAGGAAAATCTTTTTATAAATTGATAAATATTAATTTATAGATAAATTAATACCTCTCTAAATTAATAAAATTTCGCAGTCCCAACATTACTAATTTATAGAGGTTTTACTGTACTATAAATATAAATAAAGAACTTTTCAAATTTGTTATAAAATGTAGTGTAATTATAAAATCTCATAGAGAAGATCAAATCTGATTTATTTTGGAATATAAATTCGGAAAAACTTAAAAAAACATTATGTAAGTAAAATTGTGAATATGGAAAAGAAACAGATGCGTGTTAACGAGAACGGTTGAGAGAGATCACTTGAGCTTCGCACGTGAATGTGTTGGGATTGGACCCTATTGAGGTTGCGAACTTGATTCGCTCTTAGCAATGTTTTTGAAACCGGACTGAACCGGCTGATCGGACCGGGAATTGTTGCGGAAAACACGGTCAAAAACCGACATGCCCACATCCCCTAAAACAAAAAGTTTAAACAGAGATGGTTTATTTTTCTCCTTTCTGTGATTTCAATTATACGGAATGGTTTAATTCCAAGTTCAAGGATTACACAAAAAAACCAACTCAAATGCAAGGCGATATGACACCACGGAGTTACAAAGTAGTAGAATGACAGGAAATGTCAAATGATTGTTTTGCGGTTTAATCTTATTCGGGATCATATAGAGAAAAACAAACAAACAAACAAACTTAGGCCTTTGTAGCTCCGGATTTCACAAGGTTTTCAAGGGCCTTTAGAATCTGTGGCTCTGTCAGACCATCCAAGTTTACACACCTCTCCACACCCATATCTGCACAAGCCAAGCACGAATTAACGCAATACAAAAACAGACACATTTATAAATACTAGTTCCGAAGTAGAATCGAGGATGACAATTTTAACGCATATGACTGTTGCGTAAAACAAGTTTATCACCAAAAAGAAAAAGAATCATCTTGTTCTCTCATATTTACAGTATTATACTTTACTACATTATCGGAGTGTGGGAACATAGTTTAAAGATGTTCAAAGTTCACTCAACACAGATGCTTAAATACTTTAAGTTGCTGAAGACACTGATATGTTTGGTCAGGGAAACCATATAAAATGGATCAGCTAATGAGATAACATAAACCATAAGATTTTGGCATTCACATAAATACACAACAAGGAACTAGGGAAACCAGTCTCATTTCAAAAGAACAAGCCAATATGCATTTTCATTAATGACCAATAGTCTAAGGGTGAGTGTGTACTTTAAGAGTAACTCAAGATGTTAAAACTCACTCAAAATTTAAGGCTGATATGCGACAACCATAAAGTTCAAAACAAAACAAAAACGAGAGAGAGAAAATGAACAACAGCAGTAGGCAATCACATAAACCATAAGATTTTGGCATTCACATAAAACACAACAAGGGACAAGGGAAAACAATCCTCATCTTATAAAGCACAAGCCAATATACATAGCGGTTATACACAATTCCTTATCATCAATGACCAAGACTCTAAGGGTGAGTGTGAGTGTACTACTTTAAGTGTAATTGGTTAACTCATAGTGTTAAAAGACTCTTCCCTAAAAAACTTAATGCAGAAACAAAAGAAAGAAGCCACATCTGTTATTACCAATGACCACATTCATGTCAAGTTTTTTAAAAACAAACAAACCAAAATTTAACACTGTAGAAAATTCAAAACAAACAGAATCGCGAGAAAGAAAAAGAACAACCCACATTAGAAAATCCCATAAACCATAAATTTCAGCATTCACATCAAACACAACAAGAAACATTTTCATCACAAGATGTACAAGGCTCGATAGTGAGTGTATAATGGGTGAACACAAGATGTTATAAAGACACCTCCATACAAAATATGAATGCAGAAGCAATAGAAGAAGTCACATATGTAACTACATTCATATCAAATCTTTAAAAGAGCACAATTAATTTTCATATCTCTAAAAATTAAACAATTTGAGTCAAAATTTTCCTTCACAGAGATAAGAGATAAAGCAAATTTACCATATCTTGCCCACATCTGAGGCTGGACTCCACTACATTCACGGATCAAGATTGGTAATTTAGGGTTTAGAGACTTCAAATCTTTGTAATTCTTCTCAACAAACGTTCTGAAACAACGAAACAAAAACCCTATAAATCACAAAACGGATATGGAACATTGAAAAAAAATTCCGATCTCAGAGATTGCTTTGATCAAATTGAAACCTGGTGGGAGCACTAGCTGGAGAAGATTGACAAAGAAGAATCCTAAGCTCTTTCATAGACTTCGATATGCTTCCTCTCCATGCCATCGTTCTTCTTCTTCCTCTTAACTCTTCAGATGCCACACAACGAAAGAATCAAAGACCAGAGAGAACTTTGTGTTCATGTGAAAATGAATTAAGTAAAGTTATTGGTCTTCGGCCCATTAAGTGAGTCGGAAAGTTACTGGGCTTAGGCCCATTAAATGAGTCGGTTTTGTTAGGTTTAGACCAAAAAAAAAAAAAAAAAAACTAGGTTATATATATTCTCTTTCTCTGCCACAAATTGTCTTCATACAGTAAAGAATATAATAAGTTGTCGAAGGCTTGAGCGTTGTTCCTTCTTCTTCAGGTACTTTTTGATCTTCATCTTTTTTTTGGGTTTTAATTTGTCCTTATGAATTCGTAATTGTTTGATTTGATTATTCGATTTGATCGATTGATTCTGTGATCTGATTTGTTTTGCATGTGGTTATCGTTGTTTTAGGTTTCGGGAATTTTAGATTCTTAAGTATACTTGTTTATCGGCTTTTCTCGTTTTGATATCATAGCAATCGATTTCGTGTGTTGAATTAATTTTAATCTGAATTAAGATTAGTTATTCCGTAATATAGAATTGAAGAGATTGGTTTTTGTAAGACAGATCCATCAGCTAAATCTATTATTGTCTTGATCTTTGAAATTAATATGTAATATTTTTTGTATTATTAATTTCTTTTAAGATTTATTAGTATCATTATTCATTACTGATGAACGCATGTTATTAAGATTATTGAATTTAATTCAACTTTTATGGCTGATTTTTTTAATGGTAAATTGCACAATATTTATTGTATGATTAAGGTTACATGACACACTTTGTATTATTACAGCTTCGGTTATTGTTTCTTGAGGATTTTATATCCGTATTCCAGTTTTGAGTTATATTACTCTGTTTTCGGTATTAACTAGCTTATGTACTGTTGTTGTAGGTTTTTGTTCTATTGTTAAGATGGGAGACAAAAACGATGACGACAAGAACATTGAGATATGGAAGATTAAGAAGCTGATCAAATCACTTGAAGCTGCTAGGGGTAATGGAACCAGCATGATCTCACTCATCATGCCTCCGCGTGATCAGGTCTCTCGTGTTACCAAGATGTTGGGTGATGAGTATGGAACCGCGTCAAACATCAAGAGCAGAGTCAATCGTCAATCTGTTTTGGGGGCCATAACTTCTGCTCAGCAAAGGTTGAAACTTTACAACAGGGTCCCTCCTAATGGTCTTGTACTCTATACTGGAACCATTGTTAATGAGGATGGTAAGGAGAAGAAGGTTACTATTGACTTTGAGCCTTTCAGACCCATCAATGCTTCTCTCTACCTTTGTGACAACAAGTTTCACACGGAAGCTTTGAATGAATTGTTGGAGTCTGATGACAAGTTTGGTTTCATTGTAATGGATGGAAACGGGACTCTCTTTGGAACTCTTAGTGGTAACACCCGTGAGGTACTTCACAAGTTCTCTGTTGATCTTCCGAAGAAACACGGAAGAGGAGGACAGTCTGCTCTTCGTTTTGCCCGTCTCCGTATGGAGAAGCGTCACAATTATGTTAGGAAGACTGCTGAGCTCGCCACACAGTACTACATCAATCCTGCTACAAGTCAGCCTAATGTGTCTGGACTGATTCTTGCTGGTTCAGCAGATTTCAAGACTGAGTTGAGTCAGTCTGATATGTTTGATCCCCGACTGGCTGCGAAGATACTGAATGTGGTGGATGTATCATATGGAGGAGAAAATGGTTTTAATCAAGCTATTGAGCTGTCAGCTGAAATCCTTGCGAATGTGAAGTTTATCCAAGAGAAGCGTCTGATTGGGAAGTACTTTGAGGAGATAAGCCAGGACACGGGGAAGTATGTGTTTGGTGTGGAAGATACGTTGAACGCTTTGGAGTCTGGTGCTATTGAGACACTGATTGTATGGGAAAATCTCGATATCAACAGATATGTGATGAAGAACAGTGCGACTGGTGAAACTGTGATCAAACACCTGAACAAGGAACAAGAAGCCAACACTGAGAACTTCAAAGTAGCCGACAGTGACTTGGCTTTGGACGTGGAGGAGAAGCTGTCGTTACTGGAGTGGCTTGCCAATGAGTACAGGCGTTTTGGTTGTGCGTTAGAGTTTGTGACCAACAAGTCACAGGAAGGTTCTCAGTTTTGCAGAGGGTTTGGAGGAATCGGAGGAATACTTCGTTACCAGCTTGACATGACTGCCTTTGATTCCGAGGATGGAGAAGCTCTTGATGATGATTCGGAATGACAATCAATCAAATCCTCACCATCGCTGGTTGGGGAAGATGGCGCTCCGCCATGCCTGAACCAGCTTGCGCGGGCTGTCGGGGTCGCGCTGAAGAATTTGAAAATAAATTGAAGAAGCATCTTTTGTGAAGGTAAATGATCGATCTCTTTAAACTTAGGTTTCTTCTTTGAAAACCCTACCTTAATCTCGATACTGGTGTTAAAACAGGTGATGAATGAAGGAACATGTGGAGAGTGAAGAAGCCTTGGCTTTGGTAGCGTTGTTGGTGCCTAGACATTTATGGAGTTTTATTTTGAGTTGGTGTTTCTTTAATAATTTACTTTGGTCAGTTTTATTTCAGAATTGGAATACTCTTGTCTGAGAGAATTTGGGTTTTTATTACATGGATGTCTTTAAAACCTTAATTAAATCCTAAATTCTATAAGTTCAAAGAATTAATCTAAAATTCGGCATTGGAATTTCTTCAGTTAAAAAAAAGAGAAAATTTATAATTAAACATTTGGCATGAACCACACTTGGGTTTATAAAACAAGTTGCCTTGAATAATATCCCAAACAAAATCGTTTTGTAATAAAAACTTGTTAATAAATTCAAAGACCAAAAAAGGGGTTGGTTTGGTTTAGAGCTTCCACCTACCTCACCTAGTCACCTACTACTAAATGTAACGTCATGTCTCTCACAATTTACCACTCTCTTCTCCTGTTTTCCTCTTCCCCAACTCTCAATTTTGCTCAGACAAAAAATCAATGGCTTTGCAAGTGCAGCAAACTTCAGCAGCCTTCACAATCTCCTCACCATCCACCGCCGCTGCACGCATCAAACTCTCCCCTTTCAGAACCGTGGCGGTTAACCGCGGAGTTAGATGCAGCGGCGGTGGAGTCGGAGGCGGAGATGCCGGGAAGAAAAAAGCAGTTCCTAATTCGAATTATGTAGTTCCTATTGACAAATTCTCGTCTTCTTCGTCGATTACTAGGCCTTTGATTGAGATACTTCGTGACCTTAATAAGAAGATTCCTGATAACATTGTTAAGAGTCATGATCCTCCTTCTACTTCTGCTGCTACTTCTGGTTTTATCCCTTGGTATTAATTATCTTTTTTTTTTTATTATCTTTTTGTTGTTAAGAAGATTCTTGTTGGTTCTTGATCTGAGGTTTTAATTTATAGGTACCATGCAAATCGGATGCTTAGCTTCTATGCTCCTGGTTGGTGTGGTGAAGTTAGAGATGTTATTTTCTCTGAGAATGGAAATGTTACTGTTGTTTATCGTCTCACTATTCGTGGCTCTGATGGTGAGGTAAAAGTTCTTCAACATTCCTCAATTTCTTTCTTTCTTTCTTTCCTTGGGTGTAGTTGTGTGTGATTGAGTAGGTAAGCAAAGAAACTTATGTCTGATTTGACTAATTTTGTGAAAAATTAAACCTTTGCATTGCATACATTGTGTCTCTCTTATTGTATCTTTGTAGAGGAAAAAACTTTGATGGTAGTTTTCAAGAGTTTATTAATGATTAAGGAAAAGATTCTAGTTCATGTATTGATGCTTGTTTGTCTTGTTTTTGTGCAAAATCAAACCTTTCTAGAGGTTCATTTTGCTAATGGTATATTTCACGAGTATAACAACGATTATAAGCATATGCTTTGGTAGATTGAAACCAAAGGTAATGTGATCGTGGAAGTCCTCGAGCCTTATGACTTTGGTCATCTATGGCAATGCCTAAACCAGCAAAATCCCATTTTTATGACTTTGATATGATAGAAGGTTGTTTTGTGGAGAGCGAGTTGGATTGGTTGTTGAAGTTGTAGATTAGTGAACCAACATATGTACCATTGATGACAGGACTAAGTTTTGAAGTTTTATGTAATGCAGGCACATCGTGAATCAACTGGGACAGTAACGACGACTGATGATCACATCGAGGATCCAGTTACTGCAGCTGAGGAAATAGCATTCTGCAGAGCATGTGCTCGATTTGGTCTCGGCTTGTATCTATACCACGAATAGTTCACCGATCATATCAAGTTTCCTTACTGTTTTTCAAGACCCTCAATTCCGTGATCTGTTTGTTTTTTCTTCCTTCTTTTTGACATCCTTGTGTTATCTAGAGTACCAAAACATGCAATTAACAGGAGTTTTTATGTATAACCAAACTCTTCATGTTATAATATATACAGTTACATTACATTAAATAGTATGCAATCGCCCTGTGTTAATAGATTTTTGTATGTTTTGTGTACATGAGAAAACATTATGGTCTCAGAAGCTTTGGACCCATATTTGAAATCATCCAAGAAGTGATTGCATCAACGAGCTGCGCAAGATCTTTGGACATGTCAGCACGAAGGATCTTCGAGTCCATTCCCAGCGAACCTCCAACCTCTTTAGCCATAGATTCCCACGGAGTCCCGACAGCAATATTCGCTAAAAACTCACTTCCTCGATTCACCGCTTCTGCCATTCCTGGTGGAACATCCGGAAGAGCCTGTCCAGACAGTAATATAACCCACTTTCAACATTACCACCTTATCGAAAGCAACAAAAAAGTCTCCATATTGATTCTAACTAAGGATGCATGTTCAATCTGCTTTTGTTTATGACTATCTCCATGGTGATGGCTCAAATCACAGTTGCAAAATAGTTTGTCTTAAACAGAACTCGGTACCTGTTGCAGAGGGAGACCGTGATCTCCGGGCAGTGTACGGATAGACATGTCTAGCTTTGAGCTTATGGATGATTCCACACCAAGCACCTGAGCTAGGATTGATGTTTCATCTATTGAATCATCCTCGAATTTTATCAACAGATTCCTAGAGATTCCATAGTAGGATCTTATCTGTACATTATTAGGAAGAATCTCGATTAGTGTGAGGGAATAAGATAGATGGTTTATTAGGACGAGATAAGGCTCCATGATGAGACATAAACCCAATAACATTATGCGTTTCACCTACAAGGCGTCTTGTTTCTTCTGGTTTTGGAACAAAATCTTCTCTTCCCTTTACTAAGTCCATGTACAAGGGAGGGAGCTGTTCCACTAAAGGCAGAATTTGCTTCATGATGGGAGGGCTAAGCGTTTCTAATTGCTTTCGCGTCATCTCTGCCTGCATGTAGGAGAACATAAACGACAAAGGATGAAAGACATTACAAGGTAGAAAGCATTATGACTTCATGTGTCAAAATTCAAAGGTAGTATTTACTGCCATTTAAAAACATAATTAGAGAACAAAATCTATAGGGACTAAGTGCACTTATGACAGCATTTCTTGAGTTACCAAACAAATTGATCATATACAACACCAACAGCAAGAAGTTAGACTATCACTTGGGAAACTAGCTAAGAGCTGCACATCTTAAAAAGAGTAGAGCAAATGAATCAAAACCTTACCCCAAGGCGGATTGTTGGGGATGTTGCCACCTGTGACAACAGTGGTCCAAGGCTTTGAGCCATCGGGACAAGAACTGGGGAGAACAAAGGAATAGCTAAGCTTGCTTCCTGCAAAAATGTAGGGTTCCAAAAAGATATCACTTTTTACAGGTTTTGTGATTCCATAACAGGATTCACAATATCTTTACAATAAAAAAAAGTATTACTTTAGATCAGTTTTCCCCAAACAATTCTGATTGCAACTCTGATTGACTTTGGTAAGATAGCAAAACCAATTTACCTTGTTGTTGAATGCCATAAATACGTTCCCATTTCGCTGAACAGCATACCTTGATCCTGAATGACTAGTGAAAACCAACTCAATAAAAAAACTAATGAGCTGAATCAGTTTTAAACATTCACAACCATTTAAACCTAGTTACCAATCAGAAGGTGAATAACAGATCCCAGTGAATGACCGATCCCAAAAGACGGAAGATCCTGCACCTGTTGAAAGAAAATGAACTACTATTCAACATTGACACCAATTTTTCTTCTCCTGGATCATAGAAAAAGCTAGAACAAAAAAGATTTCTTGTTTCTCTAGGATCACAAAAGGACACTCACTTCTTCTTGTAGAGATCGGCAACATCTATCATACTTAAATTGTACTTCATCTGCAATATTGAAGTGGTCAAAACCACTAGCATATGGTGTCGCAATAACCAAAACATCCCTGCAAACATCACAACGTTATCATAAATTCATGAAACAAACTAGAGTTAGATAAGCCAGATTCATTAGTACATTTTTTTGTTTGCTCATCTATCTTATGAAATTGTCTACACCATGAGACTTACTTCTCCGCTAATCTCTCGAGAAACAATCGATAAGTAAGCTGTGGTGCTGCACCGACAAATATACCGCCAATGAAATGAACAACCATCTTCGGTTTCGAGTTTCTTGGTTTCAGCACCCATGCTCCCTAAAACAAGTTCACCGAATCGTTGAGAACATAAATCTGAAACAAAAAACTTATTCTAAAACCAGACAATTCTCCTAAATTTGACTTAGATTCTAAGAATCATCCATTAAACATTCAAATCAACATTTGAAGATAAGCTCCTAAAATGTTCATATCCAAAAACACATAGAGAAATTGAGATAACACAAAAACACACACCTCAACTTCTGACCAATCAGAGGATCCACCGGAGCTACTCTGAGAATTTTTTACAGTCTCTGTTAATAACCTGAAAATCAAATTTGATTCCACCATAGTGAGCTTAAAGATGAAGCTAGCTACGCGAAAAATCAAGAGTGGCTTTACCTCTCGATTTCGCCGTAGACTTGAATTCCTGTAGACTGATTCCGATCTCTGTTTATATCGTTCTCTTTGGAGCTACAGAAGACTCTTCGTGAGACACGCTCTTTGTTGAAACTGAATATTGAAGGTAGAGACCGGCGATTGTGAGAAAAACTACAGAATCGCCGGCGCGGAGAAAAAGACGGTGGTGGTAAGAGGGAACATGTAGCCATAACTCGGAGTTGGAGGAGATTTTGGGGTTTTTGAGATTTTCGTCGTCGAGAGTTTATATTCCGTTCAGATTTTGAAATCGGAGTCGTGTACGCATAAGACTTCTATGACTGTAACAGCATCTTGTTTCGCAGCTAACGCAAACATTGTGATCAGACCAAAAACTTAATTGTTAACTGTGTGAAAGGTAATTGGGCTTCAATTATACTTAATGGGCCACATTTGCTTTCATTAAATGACGAAGAGTGTCATCCTCTCATGAAGGATTTGTACAAGCCCTATTATGAATGTTAAAAGATCTTGGAATATATAAACGAAAGTCATTCTTTATTTTGTTTCAACCAAAGGATTAAGTATAGTTTTTAGATACGACGATGCCACTGAAAGTAAGTGTTGAAATTTTCAAAGAGTTGACCATAAAAATAATTTAGAATAGAGAAAAATCACTATGAATGAAGTAAATAAGACTTAGTTTTGGTCTCTTGGTAAGGAGGTGTCTCTGTCTCTGTCTCATGTCTCTCTAACCGCGTTGATTTGCCGTCTTAAAAACACAACTCCTCAAACATAAAACATTCACACGCCATGAGAACTCTTCTTCAATGGCACTTACCATCTCAATCTCTTGTTTCTCCTCTTACTTTGTGTCTCTCCTTCTTCTTGTTCTATCTTCCTTCTCCTTTGTTTGCTTCTCCCTCTCCACCGTCTCCATCTCCCACATCTCTAATCAGACTCTTGTATGTGCTCTCAACAACCACTCTTATCTTCAATGTTCCAGTTTCCCTTTAAATTCGATTCCATTTTCTTTAACCGGTAACCTTCGAAATCGAAGGTTTTCGGGGGTTGTTTCAGGGAATGGGTTTGTGTGCGGATTGATATCGCGGCTGGATTCCAACACTTCCACACTTCTTTGTTGGAGATTCTCTGTTGATGGAACTAATATGTTGCACAAAAGAATCTACCACGGTCCTGAGCTCGAAGAGCTAGAAGCCGGGAATTTCCGCATTTGTGGAGTTGAAAGAGTCTCAAGGCGCCTCCGTTGCTGGCAACCGTACTATCTGCCACGGCCGGATAATTACCGTTCCATTGCCTTGGGAGATAATTTTTTCTGTGGGCTATCTCAGCCACCTGGTATGATCAGTTGTGAAGGTATAGCCAAAGTGCCGAGTGGAGACCACTACATCGCGATAGCGGCTGGATCACGACAAGCGTGTGCGATCACTGTTGACAATGATGTCGAGTGTTGGGGACAAACACAGTCGCTGCCACGTGAAAAGTTCTTAGCACTAGCGGTTGGGGAAGACCGTGGTTGCGGTGTTAGATGGTCTAATGGAACTGTGGTGTGTTGGGGCAACAACAACAACTTTAGTTTGCCTCAAACGCTTAAGGACATTCATTTTACATCAATATATGCTAAAGGGCCAATGTTTTGCGGTGTTGCCACAAGAAATTACACTCTAATTTGTTGGGGGAATGAGAATTTTAAATCCGGTGTTTTCACTCCATTCCAAGGCCTAATTTCTCAAGTGGTAATGCCAGGACCGTGTAGAAGAGAATGCCCTTACCGTCCATTGTCAGGATCACAGTCCTTATGCGGCAATGAGTTGATGATTTGCGATTTGAAAAGAAATGATGGAGAGTTTCCTGATACTAGGGCTCAAAACTCTAAGAACAAAACTTGGAGCAGAAGAAACATTGCGTTTCTAGTGGTCGGATGCGTTGGAACGTTTTCCTTGCTCCTTGTCATCAGTTTCTTGATCTTTAAAAGCCACTGTCGATGCCGTGTCCATGACTCTGGACGTCTTGATGATACTAGGACAATAGACATACCCAAGCTCGAGAAGAGGCTGTGCACTCTAGCAAGTTTAGGTAATCCTGGGCAGCTAATGGAGTTCTCAATTGACGAGCTAGCTCTAGCCACGGATGGTTTCTCTGTCCGGTTTCATCTTGGTATAGGCAGCTTCGGCTCTGTTTATCAAGGTGTTTTGTCGGATGGACGTCATGTCGCAATCAAACGAGCTGAGCTAACAAATCCTACATTGTCTGGGACAACGATGAGACACCGACGAGCAGATAAGGATTCAGCGTTCGTGAACGAGCTAGAGTCTATGTCGCGGCTTAACCACAAAAATCTTGTTCGACTTCTGGGTTTCTATGAGGACACAGAAGAGAGGATTTTGGTGTACGAGTACATGAAAAATGGATCTCTAGCCGATCACCTTCACAATCCTCAATTTGACCCTCTTTCGTGGCAAACACGCTTGATGATCGCGCTTGACGCTGCTCGTGGGATCCAATACCTTCATGAGTTTATCGTGCCTCCGGTGATCCACCGTGACATAAAGTCATCAAACATACTTTTGGACGCCACATGGACAGCCAAAGTTTCAGATTTCGGCCTATCTCAAATGGGTCCAACGGAAGAAGATGACGTCTCACATCTCTCTTTACACGCTGCCGGTACATTGGGATATATCGACCCGGAGTACTACAAGTTTCAACAGCTCACAACCAAGAGCGATGTTTACAGCTTTGGCGTGGTGTTGCTGGAGTTGCTGTCTGGTCACAAAGCGATACACAATAACGAAGACGAAAACCCTAGAAACTTAGTGGAATATGTTGTACCATACATTTTGCTGGATGAGGCTCATAGAATACTTGACCAGAGGATTCCACCGCCGACCCCTTACGAAATCGAGGCGGTGGCTCATGTCGGATACTTGGCAGCGGAGTGTTTGATGCCGTGTAGTCGGAAAAGGCCGTCAATGGTGGAGGTAGTCAGTAAACTAGAGAGTGCTTTGGCCGCTTGTTTGACGGCTCCAAAGACGGAGACCGTATCTCGATCAAACACTTATTAGCCACGTTTAGCTTAATTAAATCTTGTGGTCAACTGTAATTGTATTTATTTTTCTAGGGATTAGGAATTTAATTAATTGGTACAGAATTTTAATATTTTCTTCGACGAAAACCCTTGCACAATTCAATTTCTTTTTGTAGCTTAATGTGAAAAGCTCAAAGCAAAAGCCAATGAGATTCGCTGCTTCTTTTTGTACGCATTTTAATTCCAAGTTAATTGTTTGAAGACAAAGAATTGTTAAAGCTTACCAACTTATATTATACTCCATGGGAAAAGTCTAAAAGTCTTCTAATATTAGTTGCTAGGAAAAAGAGTTGGTGAATAATTGGTTTGAATTGTCAAATTGAATTTAGACGCCAATGGTCAAAATTTGACTGATACGAAACACTAAAGAAATTTTGAAGGTCCTAAACTTTTAGTAACTCAGTTCTATTCTTCATGATTGCGACAAGAGAACACAATGGGTTATTTTCAGTAAATCTACAGGTAATAAGAAGAAGGTCTGCATATTTCTGAGGTGTGAGGTACATTGTCTTACTGGCGACAAAACAACCCGTTATTGCGATACAAGAGATATCAATCGAGTGTGATAAATGCAAGAAAGGATATTTACCGCTGGTTAGGTCCTTGCTAAGAATGATTCAACTTACAAGTGAACTTGAAGCAGAGTTCCTCTGTTGAAGCAATTTGGACATAGTAGTGTCGATCTGGGTAAGCACTTCATCAGGTTTGTACCAAGAACGAATCAACTTAAAAGTGAACTTGGAGCAGTGTTCCTCTCTTGAAGCAATTCGGACAGAGAAGAATCGATCTGGGCAAACACTTCCTCTTTTGAGCGGTTTCCCTCGATCTGGATAATAATAAGAAATGAGGTGATTTTGCTTCACGAAAACATTAAAGAAGAGATAGCAAAACCAAAATAGAAAGGGTGTGGATGAGATCCCATGCCTTAATTGTTATATCGTCGTACATAGAAAGCACATCACTCACATTTTGGTTATGAGTCTTCAGCCGCAGTTTTGCCTACAGCGAAAGAGAAAAACTTCAGAGACATAATTTGACTAAGAGTCAATCTCATGTGTAGAAATAATTATCGAATGAGAAACTTTCAAGAGATATATAAGAAGTATTGATTTGCCTTCTCTTCGGTATCATCAAAACGTTGGGTGAGTCTAACAGCAATCTCTTCTGTCTCTGGAGGCGAATACTTCAAGTGGTAGATCTTTCCTGTGACAGGATCCAATCGACGCCCAACAACTCTTTCAATTAGAATTTCTTCAGGAACCTGTCCCAAAAGCAGAGTAGGCGAGAATCAAATGAGGCTAGAGTATTCATAGGATAAAGAGTCAAAGCAATGTGACAGAAGCTAATGAACCTAGTTTTATTATCAGTTGTCCGGATTTTAAGACTGATTTGCCAGAATTAAACATTTCAGCAATCTGTTGCAGAATAACTGGTGCAAAGAAGTAAGAGTTTATCCATTGCATTGAACTCACAAGTATAGGTAAAATCTAGCAAGTTCTAGAGAAAGCCTTTAGATGAGAGATAAGGAACATTGAAATTAAGAACAGTGCTTACTTCGAGGACAATGAATAGATCAGGCTGGAATCCAAATCCCTTGAGAGCTGTTGCCTGTGATGCACTCCTTGGATATCCATCCAAAAGCCATCCTTTTTGCTCTGAATCTGTCTGTGATAAACGATCTTTTACCATCATTACAACTATTTCATCAGGGACCAATTGTCCTTTCTCCATATGTTCTTTAGCACGTCTTCCATTTTCACTTCCAGAAGCGATTTCAGCCCTCAGCAAATCTCCAGCAGAGATATGCACCAAACCATACTGCATACCAACAAAAGAGGAAAATTTTCAATCTGCTTCTGTTTCATGAGAAAATCTCATGCAGCAAAGAGAACTTAAAAAGTATGAAGTCTTCCATGGAAACAGAAGTAAAAATGAGTAGCAAGTTCGACAGAAGCACTGCTTTTTAATCAAGAGCACAATTTTCATTACCTATTTATTCAACAACAACCTTTGCTTTTAAGTCTCAACTAAACATCAGACACATTACAGCAAAGAGGTAGTAGTTTATTTCATAATTAACCATCATGAAGAAAGCATGAAGTCTTCTCCACTGAAACACAGCCTAAAAATTAGAAGTAAAAACGAGTAGCAAGTTCGAAAGCAACACCGCTTTTTTTAATCACGAGCACGATTTCTCTTACCTATTCAACAACCTAAACTTCTAGTCTCAACTAAACACCAGACACATTACTAAAACATGTACTATGATAACCTCTTTATCAAAGAGTATTAAAATTGCAGGAATCAACACATGATACATCCAAAACCTTGTCTGATGCTTGAAATCATAACTGAAGAAAGCCCTTATTTATTCACATGATACATCCAAAACAATGTCTGGTACATCCAAAACCTTGTCTGATGTATATCCAAAAACATTACTAAACCTTGTCTTAGGTTGGCCTAAGGTTCATTCGCAAAATCGATCAAAGTATATCCAAAAACGAGTTTCCTTATTTATTCAACAGCCTGAGCTTCTATTCTTAACTAAACAAACACCAGACACATTACTAAACCAGAAAGCTTGACGTCTTCCATGAAAACAGAAACATAAAAATTATCCGTAAAAATGAGTAGCAAGTTCTGCAGAAACACGGGTTTTTGTTTTAAATTAAGAGCACGATTTTCCTTACTTATTCAACAACCTAAGCTTTACTTTAGCATGTTAACCTCTTCATAAAAGAGCACTAAAACGTAGTCATCATCACAAAATACAGCCAAAAAAATGGTTTAATGCTTGATATCATTACTAGAGAACCCCCTGAATCAGCTCATGCAATGCTATAAGTGGCCGAGTTAAGGTTCATTGACAAAATCGATCAAAGTATTTTCAAATTGAATTGGGTTCATGAGAATAGTATCCAATAACAAGATCAATAAGCTTACTTTGTGAGTAATCAGCTCGCATTGTGTACCTTTACCAGAAGCAGGAGCTCCTGATATCATAATTTTCAGAGGCTCCGATTTTTCAGCCGCCACAATCTATATTCCTTCCACACACAATAAAATCCAAAATTACAAGCTCGCAAATCGCATTCAAAAATCGGAGGTCAAAACAATCATTCACCTGAAATTTGGGAGCGATAATCGACGGAGATCTTGATACACGTCGGTGCCGGTAAAGAGAGTGTAAGGCATCGCCGGATAATGAGAAGGACGACCGTGACGGAGAGGCACGATGCCGGTATAAAGTCACCGGCGGCGGAGAAATAGAATTCACACAGCCCGTCATGTCTCTCTCCCACTCTCTTTCTGTCAATGAGCCTGTGGTGGTGAATACAGAGGGACCAGAGGACTTCACTGTTCCGATAATTTAGTGGAGGGCCCAAACCTAAATGGACTCACTTTAATTATTTTAAGGGTCTATTTGTTTGATCATTTGGTATACTTGAATTGTTTTAAGGGCCTATTCGTTTGCATTTGGTATTTGCATCCAGCATGTGAATGTTGTTTATTTGATCATTTGCTAATTCATCTAGATGATGTAAATAGAGTTTTGTTTGTTTGATTATTTGGATAGATCATTGACATTCTCATATATATAAAAATGAGTAAAACGCCTTATGTTAAGTAACAAATAACCAACAGCTATGTTTTTATATTAATCAAAGTAGAATCTTGAAAACAGAGATTGGTTTTGTCCTGCAAATCCTGCTAAGTAGTGGAAAAATCTTGTCGTTGTGATGATAAAGCAATGTTGATCCTTTCCCATTTTTGAGACTTCAATGTCTAGAGCTATACGCTTCATCATTTTTTAGTGAATACCAGGTTATCACAATATATCACCGAAAAAGAAGGTAACATTTATGCCAAGTTCAGATCAGAAAACATATGTTGACCAATAATGATGAAGAAGTGTTAGAGAAGAAAATTTATGATTTTGTCGAAAACTGGTTTTTTAAAAAATAGTTGAAATTCGTTCTAAAAAGTTTAGAATATGTTCTCTAATTTTTGTCTAAATTCTAAATATTTTAGATCATGTATTTTTATACATTGTAGATGTTCTACTCATTTTAAAATTGACATGTTCTAAAAGTTTCAGAAATTCTAATTTGATATGTTCTACAAAATTAAGACCATATATTTACACTTTACCCTATTGCTGTGAATTTTTTTGAATATGTATTCTAAGGATTATCTATGTTCCATGATTTGTTAAATATATTTGTAATTAGTTTTTTTTTTGCTTGAAAATGTTCCGAATTTCTTCTTTTTTTTTGCTTGAAAATGTTCAGATTAGTTTTTAATTATTTATTTTTTGATTGAAAGTGTTCCGAATTACATAAGAGGTATAATTTGTCGGAGAAATTAGGGAATGAGACAAGAAGTTGCTAGAATCCTCTGGCGTTTTCATCACTACTAGTCTCTCCTTGTCTTTTTTTTTCCTTGGATTCTCTCCATTCGCAGATGCATTACGCCATGAACAGTGATCCCGAGACGCAGATGATGGATGCCGACTCCACCGAAACGTTCATGCTCGACAAACCCAGCACCGCCAGAGATTTCCTCTCCGCCGCTCGTAGGCTCGTCGATCAAGGAGAACCATCTCAAGCTCTCCAAGCGGTATTTTCGATTTCTTCTAGGTTTCTTTTCCATCTCCGAAATTTTCCCTATTTTTGCATTTCAAACATTCTTCTTCCAATTGTTCTATATCTATACGGTTTTGCTTTGGTGCTCTTTTTGCTATCTTTGGACTTTAGAATTAGGGTTCGTTGGAATTTGTGGCTTAAGTCACAGAATCGAAATTAAATACTACTTAGAAGTTAAATTTATTTTCTCGCATAAGGATGAACAACTAGTTTTTGGAGGCTTGTGTATTGCTTGATGAATCACAAAGATAGATTTTGTTTCGTGATTCTATCCCTATGATCATTAGTTACCATTATAACGACAGATTTTATAGCTGTATCATAAGCTTGATCTGTTACATTCATTTCCTTCGTCTAGTTGCCAACAGATACAGCAGCATCAACTACATCCCTTGGTCAAATCTGTCTCTTCATTGGGGATGTGAATAAAGAAGTAGTTTACTGGTTTGAATCCTATCACATCGCCTTCATCCATTGCCTATATCATATTAAGCAGATATAACATCTTAGAAGAATGATCTCTTTCTTTATCATAAGATTGCAATTTTATTCTTTATCTTCTTTTAGACTTTTAGAATGATAAAAGTATCTTCCTTGTTGAATTGGGATTAGTTTTTGAGTGTTCGTCGCATTTGTGGAAATGTATGATGGCAAGATCGTTCACTTTATGTATATAGACTGCATTGAACTTTTTTCTTTATAAAACCCTTCTCTGAGTCAGTCTATCTTGTTCTGAACAGGTCGTGATGGCGATGAGAAACCAAGGAGGAGATGAGGCGGTTCTTCAGATACTGAACCGTACCCGTGAACTATACAAGCGTAGAATTCAAGAAACAGCTAGTATGGATCAGCTGGCTTCTATATTTGCAGAGTGTGCCATTACAGAAGCACAGCCTCTTGCGCTTGATGAGCCTACAACGTCAAAAGACTTATTTGGTACCAAACAAACAGTTACAGCAGATGCTCATGGCATATCTATTCTGGAAAAAAGTGGGAGGTCACAGATCATGCTCGATGCCTTTGCTGACGGAAGCAGTTTTATCTGTCTGCAATGCGGTGGTCTGGTGAGCATCCATAGGAGAGATGAACACTATGCGTACTGGTGTAGCAATATGTAATACAAGGATGCTATTTTGTTGGCCATTACATGAGAATCTGCGGCAAATTGCCTTCACTGTAATATTTTGTTGCTAAATGTTGTTGATCTTTGAATGGAATGGGAGATATACAACACTTCAAATTTGTCTTAACCTTTACTTGTAATGTGTCTTATGCTTATCAATTAACGCTTAAAGAAAAGACTTTGCATCTTTTTGCGCTTTGCCTCTGCTCTGGTTTCTTGTCTCAGTCTTAAGGTACTTGAACAAAAGTGGACACTAAACAAATATTTTATCATTTACAACAAACCAAAGAACAAATAAAACCTGTATTGTTCATACAAATATCTGCAACTTGAGGATGAGGTTTATTTCCTCATGAGCTCATTTAGTGATGTGTATAAGATGTCAATTCTATCAACATGAAAAGAACAATCTGACTCCTAAAAAGCCATCAGCTATCTGTTAGCTACAACAAGCAATCAGCAGCACCCGCCGCTCGTCCTGGTGGTTCTCCTTGATGCGGTAGACACGCCTAATAACGAAATTTCCAATATCACACAAAACCTTAAAGACTTTTCCTCCCAAATGAAACACGGCAGCAAGTCTAATCTCTGTCGTGCATGAACTGATCTACGTTAGAGAAACACAATGATATCCTCTCCGAATTGCTTAAATAATCTAGGAAGGATTGATAAATTACCTGCACCCACTTGTATGATCCTTTCCATAAAAGTCTCATACTCACAGGCAGAGAGAGCTTGAAAACTAAAAGATTCTCTCAGAAAACGGCAAGCAACTTGATTACATGATCTTATTAGGTAGAGCCTTAAGTCGGGGTTTTGACTTGAGGAGTGTTTCGTCACTTGTCCTAATCCACTCAGAGAGTCTCCATGGCTTTTGCCATTTCCATTTGAATTGAACAATCCACTGGTGATGACTTCTCTTCCACCTCCAAAGTCTCCCACCCTGTTTTCCTACGGCTGATAGTTTTCTCATCGATACTTGTCCCATCGGTACCATCTGCACACAACAAAAGTATATAGGACTCAAAATCCCTATAGAGTGAAACATGTATTTCCATAATCCTAAGCAAGTATAGTAAAAGAATTTAACCTTCTTGTTTGTATCAAGAAATGCAGCCGGTCCTCTCACTTTTCCGTTAGCAATCCCTGGCGTAAATTTGAGCTGTTTCTGTGCTGGCACGGTCATTGGAGAAGGTGTGCTCAAGTCTTCAGCTACATGTTTCACTGAACTCGGCGGCGTACCCTATAATACCAACATTTTATTTTTCATGCTGCTTTCACCAACCAAAACTTAAGTATACTGAAATATGGATAAAACATGGCATAGTCTTACTAATGAAGTTGCAATTGCTTGCTCCCTCAATTTTAATTCCTTTTCTGCTTCTTTCCTTCTCAACTCACTCTGCCTCAGAAGACCAACAATTTCTTTGAACTGATCTTTCATTTCTTTTATCTCTACATCCTTCTCCCATAATTGACACCTGCATTGGCATAAAAAAAGAAAAGGATGAAAATGTTGATTGGAAGTTTAACTTTAAAGGTGAAAACGGTTTTCTTCAATGCTGGAGGCACCTTGTTTCTGCAAGAGAGTTGAACATATACTGAAGCAAATTCTTTGCCTCTCCCATTGATCGTAGCTGGTTCCAGCGACCACGGTTTGTAAAAGCACGCTCCCGTTCTTCTGCCTCAGAAAGTTGTGATGCCATCGCTACTAAAGAATTAGAAGATATAACGAGCATGTTCTCAAGTGAAGATATACGGGCCATCCTTGCATTAGGTGACAACGATGAAGCCCTGAAACAAAAACTTGTAGATAAGGACCAAGGAAAACTTAGAAAGCGGTGAGAATTCATGAAGAAGTACCTAGCAAAGCCATTCTTTCCTCTTGGAGGACTTAATCCTTTCACTGCAAACTCATCTACTTGTCTTAAAACAGCCAACTCTTCCGCCAGTGCAGCTCGTCTGAAATTATCATTATATGCATAATCAGTAACCACAAAGAAGTTAATGGTTGTTGTGACGTTAAAATTATCGGAGAGGTTAAATGCATTCGGGACATACACGTGGCTTTGTTTCTCATACTCATGACGTACTTCATGCACATTTACCATGACTTCCAACTCATGATCAAGCCAACGCTGCAATGACTTCTCATTTGTCTAAAAGAGTAGGTATTGAATTAGATTTCTTAGGAACCACAATGATACAAACTACACAAGATAAAGAAAAATGGGACTGTGTTCAATCAATACCTGACCATTTGTTCCAAAGCCATTTGTACCAGCTGCATCAATAGTGTTTTAACTTAGAATCTCAAAAGCTTAAAAAATAAAAGTCCTATTCCTTGAAATACGGGATAACTCTTGCAGGGCACAAGATATTCAGCTACAAACTACTTTACGTGCAATTTCCAGTAGACTATGAAAATGAATCACAACAATCAGCTAAATACTCAGTGACATGATTCCATTAAAGTATTGTTATTCATACCTGAGTGTTCACGAGGAGATGATTTTCGAGCTTCTAACAACTCTTTCAACCTTTTGGTAGCCATTGCAGCCTCTTCTGTCTTCCTCTGAAGAACCTGAGAGTGAAAATTTTCTTTAGTTTCACAACTGAATCTTTTATTTTTTTGAACTTTCTTTCAGAGACAATGGAAAATACTCAAGGTTGAAGCTAACAAAATTCTATGTTACCAATCTTGTGCTTACCATTTTCTGGCGCTGATTTAAAGCTTGCAGCTTATGCCTTTCATACTCGCTCTTTCTCCCTTCTTTCCGTAACTGTGTTGTAGTAAAAGGTAAAGTTAGAATCTAAGAGGCTTTGGGAATTTTGAAAGAAAATATCAACGAAAGACTTAAGTAGGAAGAAAAAGGTAATGTGTACCTGCAAAAGTTCCTTCTCTCGGGAGGCTTTCCACTGTCGAAACTGTTCTGCTTCTTGTTTCATTCTGTGCTGCAGTTGAACCTAGAAAGGCAAGGAAGAGAATCAAACTAATGCACTTTCAAAGAGAGGATATGACATGAGTTTATATGCAAATGACATGGTCTAGATGCATTTTTTAGAGTAAAACAAAAAGATCATATTTATACCTTTTGTGCCTTGATGGATTGGATTTCATCTTGTAACCTCCGAGCCGCGTCATCACTCTTTTGTTTCTGTTTCAGTAGCTGAACTTGGCTCTCTTGCTTTTTCTTAAGGTCTAGAATCTGTGCTTCAAGCGCTTTTAAGTTCTGAGCATGAACATCTTGCAACTTCTGTGCTTGACCATCAGAAGCAAGGTTCTCAATTTCAGCCAACAAACGGTTTCTTTCTTCCTGAAGAAAAAAAAAAGAAAACAGTTCAACAACTCATAATATGTTTTGTTATAATGAAACCTAAGCACCAATGCAAAAGATATTCCACCTGAACTGATCTCTTTTCATCCTCCACCTCTGCAATTTTCTTTCCAAAATGCTGCTTTAACGCAGCCGGATCATAGCCGTCAAACAGCTTCATTTCAGACTGTTTTCATGCATTGATTATGCAGTTATAATCAAGAATAAATAATCTCTGTAAGCCATAACGGAACTCCGAGGCATTTCTATATATAATTAACAAATAAAACACACCTCTTTTTCCTCTAGACGGCGGTTCAGTTCATACAACTCTTTGTCCATACTATTTTGCAAGAGCTTATGCTCCCATTCCTTTGCTTCTTCATCAATTTCCCTTGAATCACCTACAAATAATGAAAACTCTTGTGTTTAATAACATTACTGTCTTTTACCCTTTAACTAGTTATCTTTCTTATACCTGTTGTGGCTTCAACCATGGGGTAATTAGAGGACTCTATACTGTGCAAGCTCCTTTTCAGCCCATCGGGTCTGACAGAACCAACAATATCATCCTGCAACCAAATAACTCGACATTTCATAACAGTTACAAGGATCTAGCAAAAATAGAGAAAAAGGTATCAGTTAGAATTTTACAGCTCTTATGTCTTTAAAGTCTTTTTCAGAATGCTCTACACCAGGACATCTGCTACGGTACTCATGAAGTTCGCGGCAAAGTTCTTCATTAGCAGTTTCAAGCCAAACAATCCTTTCTTTAAGAGCCTGCACAATCACACCAAATCTTAATCTTTATACTCCTGAAAAAACTGCTGGGAAGACTGGCCATACCTGTACTTCTGCACATGAGGATCCTCCGGTCCGTAAGGAGAGTTCTGCCTGCAAGTATTCTACCTGTTGACGCATTTTTAGCATCTCACTAGACACAGGATCTCTATTAACCTGTTTTTGAAGAATCAAACAAAAAAAAGAGATAATTAGAGTAATTTTATTTCAGTGAATAATTAGTTTCTTTGATTGACACATCCGAATAGCTTACAACAGGTTTATTTCGGATGTTTCGAGCACGGTTTGCATATTTCAAAGTGTTAAGTGTCTCCTCCGCGTTAATATCTGCAGGACTAATGCAAGCTGGAACCCGCATAGCAAGCATAGAGAAATTAAACGAACATTAACCAAACTGGACAGGGATTAAAGCAGAACTTCCTCAGAAAAAGTAAAAAAAGAAAACTGCAGGTTACCTATCATCACAGTTCTGCTGTTACCACCAAGGGAATCCTAAGAAATTAACATGCAAAGCTTATGAGAATGGAGCAAACATTGAACAGAGTAATATCAAGAAGATTTGAAAACAAATATACCTGCAAAAGCCGTGTAAGTTTACTGTCTCTGTAGGGAACATGGGCACCATCTTTACGCTTTTTCTCATCACCGAGCGCACTGATAACATTACCAAGCGCAAGGAGGCCTTTGTTGATGTGAACTCCTGATGAAAAGAATCAACTTCCATTACAGCACCAAGATCAAAAACGCTTAAAACTAGTCTAAAACCAAATTCAACAGAAGAACGCCAACCTTCCTTAAATCTCAAACCGTCTGAACCAGTTCTTTTGGCTCGTTCTGAACCAGCAAGATCTACTAAGTGCAACTTGGCACACAAATATTCTTCTTTCAAGCTCCCATTGTAAGCACCGTTTTCAGGAGAATCCGTATTAATTTTGCGCATTTGCTCCACGGTGATAGTGAAAATGGCATGTGAACGACTGCATATACCCAAAGAAGAAAGACAAAACTTTTATAAGTGTTTAAAGTTATTGACTGCAACGTTCTACTTGAGGTTTTAGATTGTTACATAAAAACAATAATAACACAAATATCACAAGTCACCTGGACTGATTGTTCATGTTAGTACTACCAGTAGCCCTGCTAACCGAACCTTGGTCAAGGCAAGCAGCCATCTCTTTCAACGTACTAACACTTACTTCTGTGGATCCAGCTAGTGTGATAACACCGTTGGATGTTTCTCGAATCTGTATCGGTGGCTTCCCAGGGACATGTGCTACCTTACCAACATGTCCAGTGTTATTAGTGTCTGATTTATTAACAGTACAAGGATCCAGCAAATCTTGAACCTCTTCTTTATGAATCTAACCAAATAAAATCATTAATGGTCAGTCGTGTTACGAATGAATCAACGCGCGGTCAGAAGAAAGAAAGGTGTTTAAAAAGAACCTCAATAAAAGAAACATGAATCTGAAACTCAATCTGCTGCTTCAAAGTCTCTATCTTGGTGAAAAGAGCGTTCATAACTTGAGGGATGATACCAGTCTGGCTGCTGTCTCCGCAGCCAGTACCCATTGTATATGTTTTACCGGAACCCGTTTGTCCATAAGCAAGAACGGTAGCATTGTAGCCTTGAAATAAACCATCAACAAGAGGGGCAGCACATTCTTCATACATTTCAGTAGATGGAGAACCAGAGCTCCCATATACATGATCAAATGTAAAAGAATGTGATCCAATTTGTACCTGCAGCATTATTTCACAAAAATCCAATTTTCAAAGAAATATTTGATTATGATTACAATAAAAATTTCTAACTAACAATTTAACAAGCATGGGCCAAAACTTATATATATTCCAAAACCCCAATTCCAATTCACATATTGAGTAAAAAGGTCAGTGATCAGAATTTTTTTTGGTAAGGAGGTCAGTGATCAGAATTAGCAACAAAAACAATTGATTAGTGAGCTAATTAATAAAGGAAAAGATATTAATGATGCAATAATACTAAAAACAGAAGTACTTGGTCAAACATGCATAAAGTAAACACTGATAAAAAGTCACTGATTCTAAAAACGTCGCGAGATCTAGATCTCAGGGAGAGACAATTCCGCTTAAAAAAAAAAAAAAGCTAATCAGTTGAAATATATTTCACCTAAAAAAGATTATTCTTCTACAAGTTCAGATTAATCAGACAGAACAAAAGAAGAGAGCTTTAACATTTAACGAAACTGGAAGAAGAAGAAGAAAAAACAACTGTACCTGTGGTTTACCGGTAACGACAGTGACACAATCTTGACAACCTTGAATCCTTTCGTCGCCGATGAGTGGTCTGATGTGAACAGCAACCTTAACGGAACAATCATCCGGTGGCGGCGTAGATTCCATTGGAAGAAGAAGAAGAAGTAATCTAGAATCGAAGAAGAGAGAAAGAGAGAGAGAGAGACAGTGAAGTTGCAGGCAGACAGACAAATGTGGTTTGATGATGTGTTTGGACAGAGAGAGAGACTTGGAAAAAAGGAAAGGGTAGAAATGGAATTTTGTAAAAGAAAAAAAAAACTTTATCGAGGAGAGAGCTTAACCGCAACGACAATAACACTCTGTTTTAACTTCCCTTAGGCTACACTCTTTAGTCCTTACTATCTCTTTCTTTTCTTATAAAACGGACCGACGTGACTTTCCTTTCACTCTTCCCGGTTCTAACCTCTCCTCTCTCTTTCTATCTTTCAAGTGTGACTTCTGACAAAAAGTGGTGGAGGAGAATATTTAAGCAAAGAGAGAAAATTAGGTCAAATTCTTTACTTTATTGCATGTGCCGTTGTAATGTACACATATACCAAATGATTGTAAAATTTATTACATAAAAGAGTTTTAGGAGATCGTATTCAATCTTATATTTTAAATGATTTGAGTTATTTTGAATTTTTATACAATTTTCAAGAATTTGGATAAATTTTAAGAAGTTGTTATGATTTATTGTAAAATTTTCTAAAATTCTATCTAAACTCATGAAATTTCAAATTCTGTATTTTTAACTAAGGAAATCCACTAAAATTCACTTAAGTCTCTTATAGTCATTAAAAATTTAATTCTTAAAATGTTTTTAATGATTTTTAAATAGATTTTAGAATCTAATCTAATGAGATTTTCAAAAATCCATAATTGAATAACATAAAATTTGTTATTTAAATACAAATCACCTAAAATGTTTGATTGAATACATTCCTTTTAGAGTTTATTTAGCAATTATGTGTTCACCTAAATTACAACTGTAAGTTTTAAGTTTAATTCGTTTTCCTTATATTTGCAACTAACAATACCTTTGTGGAGTTATGTCTCACAAGCTATGACCAACGGATTGGTTTAAAGGTTTACATCTAAACTACAATTGTTTATAGTGTCAGTTTGGTATTTAAATATGATTAGGTAAGAAAACAGACACCGCCAAAAAAATGGGTTGTTGACGTAATTATGAAGCAAAGACGGCTATGATATATATTATTTTCTTATTTTTATATATGTATATTTATATTTATATTCAGATGAAAAAACTAAATAATTACTGCAGTGAAAAACTAAAAGAGAAATTAAAGAAATGTTAGATATGAAAGTGAACAAACAGTGAATGCAAATTGTGGCTACGATCGTTGACAAAAAGTGTCATTCTTTTTTTCTGAAAGCTTAATGCACAGTTGCACAGAATTAGAAAAGAAAAAAAAAAGAGAAAAAAAACACGGACGACTTTTGGAGAAAGGTCCACAAGGAGAGACAATGCGAGCTGGCGGAGGAATCGTGGTCACGTGGCTTTAGCGATGGGTCCCAATTTATCGGCTTTTATGGGAAGGAACTCCCTACTCTTAGGCTAATGTTCGGATCCAAGAAAATAACAGAAACTAATCAAAAAAGCAAAACCAAATCCGAATCCAAACCAGTAATATACACGGACGGATTCTAAGTCCAACTCTAACAATATCTTATATCTCTCATGGTTCTCTAAAGGTATGAGGTCCTTAAAGAAAATCTCAAAAATAAAGAAAAAATGAGATTTTTTGTTAATAGTGGGATTTAAAGGATAAATCTTATTAAAAAAAAAAAAAAAATCTTCGCGAATAGTGAACATGTTAAGTTTTTGATTATCCGAAGAATTTGGTTGTGAAAATTTGTTCCAATTTGGAGATGTGATCACTGATCTACGAGAGATTGATTTCTATGATTTGATATACTAGGGAGTAGTGGTTATAATTCTAGGTTTGTGGCAGGGATTGGTTTTTCAGCTGGTATGGATTTAGAGAAATGATAATCAGAGGAGAAGGAGGAGAGTCGATAAACACGACGAATCGTTACTCCGAGGAACTGGATTCATTAACAGAAGCCATCGACGGTTTCTTGGCCTTGCAAGATGCTCTTGAAAAAGGTAGATATTCTGATTATTATTTTTGTTGCGGATTGTATCCAAAGTTGCATTATTTTTTCAGATGTTACATACTTATTTCTTGTTATAAGCCTGCATTATCATGTTGGAATCAACTAATAACATCATATGAACAATGATTATGATGTTTAATGTGACTCTTTATAAAATTCCATTTGCAGAGGTTCAGTAATTCCAAGAGGTCGGGAATGAACCAATGCCACAACATCATGAACAAGTCAGCGACGCAAGTTCACCTCACCACGAGATTGTAACCCTGTTAACCAATGTTGAACAACTGGAGAACATGCTAGAAGAAACAAGGTCTATGCTTGAGGTGAAAGACAAATTTAAGAAACCCATACAATTTTATATGGAATCATTTCGTAGAATATCTAAATGTTAAGAAAATGTTGGGGTTTTTTTTTTTGCTAAACTTGTAAATATCATTAAAAATGAAGTGGAAGTATTACAAAAGCAATACCTAATCTAGAGTAACCTTGGCAAAAAGAAATAAAAACAAGGTTACAATATTTGAAAAATATGATAGAAATTATCTGATCCAAAGAAGCATGAGTGGTCTCCAACGCTTCCGAGAGCGTCTTCCCGTGATGGTGTTGCGGATTTCTCGATCAATCATCTTAAAGAGAGCAGAAGGATGGATCCTGTGATCATTATGTAACACATTGTTTCTTTGACGCCAAATGTGGTACACAACAGCTTGAGCAGCAACTTTACGGAGCAAAGACGGAGCTTGGTTGGTGGAAAGTCTAGTCCAAGAGAGAAGCTCATCCCAAGTACATATGAGGCGATGAGAGGGAGTTAACCTCGCGAATATCAGAGACCAAATTTGAGATGAGTAGTCGCACACCAGCAGAAGGTGGTCACGGGTTTCAGGCAATGAGGAACAGAGACAACAATCGGCAGAAGAAATGACTCCCCAAGAAGCCAATCTTTGTCGGGTTGGGAGTCTGTTTAACGTGGTTACCCACATATTGAAGGCGTGTTTTGGGACAGCTCCTTTGAACCAGACAGAGCTAGCCCATCGTTTTTCACTCTCCCTAGGTCGAAGGACCTCCCAAGTTTTAGAAGAAGAGAAACCTCTACAATCAGCATCCTCAAGTCAAAAGGCTTGGCAAGGTAAGAGTAGTTAAATGCGTGTGAAGCAGTAAAGCATTTTCAGATCTTGGCGAAGGGAGCAGCCAACCTGATCTGCAACATGCTTCATTGACCTTTGCAGAAATAGGGATGCGAAGAGATCTAGGACCGTCAAGACCCAAAAATTTGATTAAGGGACCGAAAGGAGTCCAGTTATCATACCAGAAAGAGGCCTTATGTCCGTTGCGAACGTGAGTCAATAAGAATTTTTCTCCCAAAGGCCGCAGACGGAGAAGCGCCCTCCATGTCCAAGAGTCCCTGGTATTCTCCTCTAATTCCCAAAAAGACTTGTTTTTGATGTGCTGGGACTTATGCCAAGAGGCCCAAAGACTCCCATTATTAGCAAATAACAGCCACATAAAACGGAGGCATAAAGTTCTATTCCACATAGAAAATCTGCGCAGTCCAACACCTCCTTCTTTTTTTGATAAGCACACACCCGACCAGGCAATCTTAACACCTTTACCTACATCAATGTTGCCAGACCACAAAAATCTCGAGCACATCGATTCAATTCTTTTAATACATCCCAATGGCAGCAAGAAGGTAGACATCCAGAAATTAACCAAACCCGTGATGACTTAAGCAATTAATTGGACCCGACCGGCGAAAGAAAGGCTCTTTACTGCCCAAGACCTGAATCTCTTAATCAACTTCTCCATGAGCGGCTCGTATTCCAAAATCTTGAGTTTCCTACACATAAGAGGCAGCCCTAGGTACCTGATAGGAAGAGAGCTTGTAGGAAAACCGTAACGAGAGATGGCCAAAGCTTCAGATTGATCAGTGGCGGCCAAATAAAGGTGCGTCTTATCTTTGTTCACTGTAAGCCCTGACCAAGAAGCAAAGTCATCAAGAGCTTCTGAAATACCATGAAGGGAAGAACTTCCACCATCAAAAAAAACCATGACGTCGTCAGCAAACATTAAATGTGATATTTGAAGCTCAGAGGTTTTAGGATGATAGTGAACAAAACCAGCATCAAATGTGGACTTCAGAAGGCAGGAGAAAACCTCCATTGCGAGAACAAAAAGATAAGGAGATAAAGGGTCACCTTGTCTCAAACCCTTACTGCTTTTAAAGAAACCCCCAGAAGCTCCATTAACAGATATAGAGAACGTAGGAGTAGAGATGCATTGGTGAATCCAGTTTATGAATTTTTCAGGAACTAGAAGAGCGCGAAGGGCAGAGATGATAAAGTCCCATCTTACACTGTCAAACGCTTTCCTAAGATCAACCTTAAGCATACCACGAGGCTCTATGCTTCTCCAATTATACCCATGCACAATTTCAGTTGCAAGCAGAACGTTTTCAGCAAGAAGACGACCTGGCAAAAAAGCAGACTGAGAAGGAGAGATGACTTGATACAATAAGATTTTAAGTCTCGATGTCAATAGCCTTGCAATAACTTTGTACAAGATATTAAGACATGATATAGGCCCGAAGTCAGTCATACGAGAAGCATTAGGGATTTTTGGAATAAGGACCAGTGAAGTTGCATTCCATTGTTTCAGTAGTTGACCTGATCTGAAGAATTCCTGAACAGCATCAATAACTTCAGGACCCACAATAGACCAAGCACCTTTGAAAAATTCGGAAGAGTAGCCATCAGGCCCGCAGGTTTTATTCCTTGGCAAAGAGAAGAAAGCCTCTTGAATTTCCAAATCTGAGAATGAGGCATCCAAATCTCTAATCTGGTCCGGAGAGCAGCGATAAGAAAGTAATAAGTTCATATCACTCTGCTCCAAAGACTGCTCACCTTGGTTATCATTAAGTAAAGACTCAAAGAAGTCACAACAATGTCTTTAATGGCTTGTTGGGACTCAATTCTTTCCCCACTATCATCAAACAGAAAGTGAATAGTGTTAAGAGATTTCTCATGTCAGCCATTTTATGAAAGTAAGCAGAGTTACTATCACCCTCCAAGAGCCAAGTTATTCTCGATTTTTGACAAAAGAAACTTTCCTCAGCGCGAACCAGAATGAGCCATTTCCTAGTGGCTTCCAACTCAAGAGAAGCGTGAAGAACTGAGGGGGAATTTAGAGTATTCCTCTGGCAGAGAAGCACAATCTCGTGAGCTTCAAGAACTCTCTTCTCTAAATCTGAGTAATTATCCCTACTGAACGTTTTAATGTGCGGCTTTAGGAGTTTCAACTTCTTGGAAACCCGGAACATTGCAGAACCAGTAACACTGAGAGAAAACCAATACTCAGCAATTAAAGGGATTAAACCAGGGTTCTGCAAAAGAAGATTGAAGAATCTGAAAGGTCTTCTATCCTTCTGGCCCAAACCATCCATAACAACACCACAAGCAGCGTGGTCCGAGAAATCTGGCTCTCCAAACAAAGCATAAGCTGAAGGAAAAAGAGAAAGCCAATTGTCATTGACTAAGATCCTGTCAATCTTTTTCGCCACAGGTCTAGAATCACTTTTGTTCCACCAAGTGAAAGTGCTTCCTTTGTAGAGTAGATCCTGCAGCTCAGAGTCAAGTAAACAATTTCTGAAATCACGGATTCTTCTATCAACTTTCTGACTAGCTTCATTTGAATGATCCCAAGTATTTAAGATTTGGTTGAAGTCCCCAAGAACAATCCAAGGCAATCCAATAACAGTAGACGAAATAGCAAGCTGTGCCATTTCTTCCCAGAGATCTTTTCTAAGACCTTCATCATTTGATGCATAAACAATAGAAACAACCATCCAGGCCGTAGAGCCAGGGAGCAAGACTTCACAAGTAATCATTTGAAGTGATATCGCAATAACAACCACCTGCACACTCGGATCCCAAACAACCCAAATTTTTCCCAAAACAGAGAATTGATAATTCTCAGCAAAAGACCAGCCCGGCAAAAGATCGTTGATGAACTTCTTCTCCTTTGGCTGTTTAACATGAGTCTCTATAATACCGCCAAAAAGTGGTTTATTTACTTGGAACCAATTTTTAAAACCGCGTCGGTGAGAAAAAATATTAAAACCGCGGACATTCCAACAAAAGAGCTTAGTACACATACTTAAGCTGGGGTTTTGAGGCTCTTGCCTCGAATGCTTCTACGTTGTCTCTTTGACAACACCTTTATAAAAACCTCTTCTTCCGGATCAGATGAAACGACATCAGAAGAATCTTCATCCACTTCTGAATTAGAATCAGACCGCTGACCCGAAACCTTATTACCAGAATTTGAAATGTTACCATCCAGATTGATAATACTAGGTTCACCTACCTGAAGCTTTCCAAGACCAAGATTCAGCCCAGAAGACTGAGCCAAAAGTGACCCTGAAGTACTCACGTCCTTTGTAGACGGCTGAGATGAACCATTATTCTTAACAGCCCAAATCTTGCCAGAGACCTCTTTACCTTTAGTGGAAGCAGAGGTATCTTGAACAAGGACTGGAGCAGCATCTTGCTTCGGAACAGAGGCCTTTTTCGGCGATCTAGACCGTCTTCTGCTAGAACTTCTTTTCTTTTTCGGGCCATTAGTTTTCTGCTTTGGACATTGAAGCGAAGAGTGAGAAGAGGAAAGACACTCTTGGCAAGTAATAGGGGCTGTTTTGCAGTGCCTCAAGCTATGCCCAATTGCTTTGCAGAACCCACAAACAGGCGGCATCCATGGACTTGAAACTAAGATCCTCTGCACCGCACCCGAATCGAATTGGACATTCACCGCTTCAGGAAGCGGCTTACGAGGGTCAATGAGAGTGAAAACTCTGGCCACTTCAAGATTAGTTTTATTAGCAGTAGCCGGGTGCAAGAATTTAGGATCCCCTACAAGACCCGCTATGCGCTGAAGCCCTTCTTCATGAAAAACTTGAAGCGGAACATTTCTTAGTTCAAGCCAGATCGGAGCTGACGTCAATTCTGGTTTTGCAGGTACAACTCCTGGATCCCATTTTGCAACGAACATAGTTTGGCCATCTATCTGCCAAAGGCGCTGATTCAAAACTCGACTTCGAGTTGAGGAGTTTGGAATGCGAAAGAGAAACGCATTTCCTGCCATCTTTGACACAACAATATCTCTAAAATTCTTGCTCCAAATACCATTCACAATATTGTGGATTGTGCCCTGAGCTGGGGGATCAGAATAGAACTGACCCAGAACAAAGCAATCCCACGCTTTTTTGTTTCGCTCAATGATATAGTTTGGAATATTGATGCAGGCTTCACCAGAATCAAGCGTGAAAGTTGTACCTTGTTTCTGTAACGGTTTGGAGGATCCTTTTACGAGATTAACCCATAAGTCAGATCCATCCTTAGTTTCAGTCTTTCTGGTCTCTGTGTTCGGCAAAGACGCAACATTCACAGGAATGGAATGATTGATTTTAATCGGTTCATCATCTTTCTGGTTTGCCTCGTCAATGGTCGCGACTGGCTCAGTTGGAATTACAACTTTCACAGTGGCGTCAACATCTTCCGGCGAAACAATAATAAGCTCTGAGTCGACAACAGTGGTATCAACAATCAGATCTGAGTCAGCAACCAAGACTATAGAGGGGACAGTCAATTGGTTGTCGATGGCGTTCATCGAATAAGGAGATGGCAGGACAATGCCTGAATTCTCAACTAAATTTGGCGAAGTACTTAGCTTGGTCGAAAGATCCGAAGCCATGGGAATAGTAGATCTAGAGACAGAACGAAGAGCCAGCTTTGAATTCGACTTCTTCCCTTTTGAAATTGAGGACGGAGACTTCTTCACAGATTTCTTCTTCGCCATGGAGAGAGAGAGATATGAAGATGACTCCGGGACAGGCAAGCAACGCCGCAGCAAACGCTGCCGCTGCAGAACAGAAAAAGTAGGCACTTTGAATCGGAGAGAAACGGAGGAGGTGAGAGTTCTCACCGACGGCGTGAGGCCAACCGGAGGTGGAGATAATGATACGAATTATCGCCTAAAAAGCGCCCTCAGATCTGCTCATGAGCAAAAGATCGTTGATGAACTTTGCTTGTTTTTGAAAAATGTTGGTTTTGTGATTGAGTGTTTCTGTATAGTGCTATCAAAATGTTTGATGATTTTGGTATTATTTTGAGTTATATAGTAAGAGATAAATCGTTTGTACTAAACACGTTATGTTTGATCGTTTATAATAATTTCGGCATATATTAAACTTGTTAAAGTGTATGTTTAATCTCTGTAATTTATGTTTCTTTTGGTGAAATTATCTTTCCCTTGCGCGGGTAAAAAACTCATAGCTGTATTAAATAAAACAAACTCTAGTTGTATTAAATAAAGCGACTAGGTGACGTGTCGAGGCCTGCGCGACTGCGTTTGCCACGTCTCCGCCGCCTCCTCCGATTCTTTTACCCTAACTAAATTTGCCGATGTTGTCACTCATCACCGAAGAATGGCCGCCGAAACTAGCATCAGGAAGCTCCCATCTCTCTCCGGCCTCCGTCACCGACGTAATCCACTGGAAGATAATCCCTACTTCCACCCCTCCAATGGCTTCTACATCACTCCTTCTGACGTCATCCTCGCCCAGGTCGCCTACGACCACTCCGCCCACTCCCAATCACGCGTGGCCTACCACAGGGCTGGGCCTCGCCGTGAGATCATGTACGAGCCATCAGCTGTCAAGGCGGCGATCGTTACGTGCGGTGGGCTGTGCCCTGGCATGAACACAGTCATAAGAGAACTCGTGGTGGGTCTTTGGGAGCTGTACGGTGTGAGAGAGATATATGGGATACCAGCTGGTTACAGAGGCTTTTATTCCATGAAAGCCGTCAAGTTAGATCCCAAGGCGGTTCATGATTGGCACAAGAAGGGTGGCACTGTCCTCGCCACTTCTCGAGGTGGCTTCCATCTCCAAAAGATCGTCGATGCCATTCATCTCAACGGTTATAACCAGGTCTCTTCCCTGATTCATTTTTACTTGTTCTGTAACATTATCATAGGGAAGTTCAAAGTTGATGTTTCCTCTTTTGCCCTCGTCAGGTGTATATAATAGGAGGAGACGGCACAATGCGTGGGGCTGTTGAGATCTTCAAGGAAATCAGCCTCAGGAAACTGGAGGTGGGAATCACGGTTATTCCCAAAACCGTAGACAACGATGTCGGCATCATTGATAGATCATTTGGCTTTCAAACGGCTGTAGAGATGGCTCAGGAGGCTATATCTGCTGCTCACGTGGAGGCCGAGAGTGCAGTCAATGGCATTGGACTTGTGAAGCTTATGGGCAGAAGTACTGGTCACATTGCTCTACATGCCACTCTTAGCAGCCGTGATGTGGACTGTTGTTTGATCCCTGAGATGGACTTCTACCTTGAAGGCAAAGGTGGGCTCTTTGAGTTTTTGGAGAAGAGACTAAAAGAACGTGGGCATGCTGTTCTTGTTGTGGCTGAAGGGGCAGGTCAAGAGATGATCCCAAGAAATGAATCACAGAAACAAGAGAGGGATGAATCTGGCAACGCAGTTTTCTTGGATGTGGGAGTCTGGTTTAAGTCCGTGCTCAAGGCCTGGTGGGAGCGAGAGCATCCAGACGAGCTCTTCACTGTCAAGTATATCGATCCGACTTACATGATAAGAGCTGTACCTGCAAATGCTACGGATAACTTGTATTGTACACTCTTGGCCCACTCGGCTATCCATGGAGTCATGGCTGGTTACACAGGGTTCGTCCCTGGCCCGATCAATGGGAACTATGCTTATATCCCCTTAGAGGAGGTGGCACAGACTAAGAACCAAGTAAACACGCGTGACCACAAGTGGGCCTGGGTGCGCTCAGTCACAAACCAGCCTGATTTTGAAACGAACGTTAAGGGTTAATCACCCTGAGAACGAGCGTGAGGCGAAAATCTTGTAAGCAAGTAATAATCTTATTATGTATACAATGAAACTATCAAGGCAATCTTATGTCCTTATCTAAATAACAGTAATTGTCAACAAGGGAACAATGCTTGATTTCTAGGAAAAAAAAGGTTGAAACAAAGTATGTGATCCTTGAACCTATTTATCCTAATAAGCACATTACTACATATTATCCCATGGCTCATGCTTGTTGCTGAACCGTTTTCTTAAGCACATAAGAGAGAGTGGTTGAGCAGGAGCTTGAGCTCTGCATTGTATTAATACAGATCGTGCCACTGGGTTTACATTAACCATCTACAATCATCATCAATTCTTTTTAGAAAGAAAAATAAAAGAACCAGAAATCTGGCGAGTGCAAACAAGAAACTGAATCTCTGTGGCCTAAGACGTATAGTCCCCACTACCTGTCTCTACTTATATGATGCTTATGTTCTGACCCTGTTCCTTTCCACACTATCTTCTTAGGATCTGTACTGGATCTGGTTTTCTCTTCTCCTCTTTTGCATCCCTCTTCAAGCACGTTCTTAGCTTTCCCTGTAGAAGCTGGACCTAGGTGAAGCTTGTGCATCATGCTATGTTCATCAGTGGGTGTCTCTTTACCTCTTGTGAAGAGTTCTTGGCTCTCTGATCGACTTGATGCTCCCTTGGAACCGCTCTCTTGGTCGAAGAAGAGTGCTTGGACGACCGTTCTTAATGGCATCCTCTCATTTTTCACAGCGTGTGCACGTACTTGTGCAGACAATTTCTGGCAGTCAAGACTTCTGCATAGTCGTTTTTTCTCTTCTTTGCTTATCTCGGGATGCACCTGCCATGTTACAAATGTTTTATCAGTTTCAAGTACTGTATGCAAAATGTATGATTTCTGAAAGTAGGTTGGTGAGACTCTCAACCATAGCTAGTTGCCCTTGAGCAGGCCAGAGCATCTGATACCTTGAGAAATATGTTGATCGCTTTGTAAAGTCTGTCATGGCTCTGGCGTGCAATGTCGGGCACTGCCTCAGAAAGAGACACAAATTTGGAAACTGGCATATGGACATCTTGTGCGACTGCCTGAAGATAGGAGTCAATAAGCTTTGCCACCTTCCTGATTGAATGCAGCAATTGAGTGTTGTTACTAGAAAGATGCGCAGAAGACTGTCTTCTCCAGAGCATTAAAAAACTCTCAAGAACTGTAGCAACCAAGTCGGTATCGTAGCGATGGAGATGAGAGGATGAGTGTGAAGGCAACAAGAGGTCTTCAAGAGTTGCCTCCTCGAGTTGCAGACTAGATTTTCTAATCAACTCAGTCTTTGTTGTGAGAGATGCTCTCACATAACTCGCTATGCTAACAAGTCTCAGCAGAAAACCCTCAGAAACCGACCCTTTATCTGCAGGAATCATATTCACAACTGTGTTAACAAGACGCCGATGCCTTTCCAGTGCTGCTTCGTTTTCTTTAACTGAGAAACCTGAATGGCTGTTTGATTTGAAGTATGGTAACCAACGGCAAGTGTAGACATGCAAAGCTTCACCAATGAGCTGAGGTGGCAACGTGAAGGTTGACCTGGCTGCTGTGATGACACAGCGGAATAAGTCCAAGTCGAGGTCTGATATGTCTTCCGTCCACCAGTCTCTTGGAACAGAGTGATGCTGTCTCTTCGCGTAGCCTGGTCTGGTGTATGTATGAGACCAGGAGACCTCTGAAGTTGGAGTGAGGATCTTCTCCACAATTGAATCTATACACTTTCTGACGATTCCAAGATTTTCACACCATTCTGGCAATTTGGTAGTGGACTGCAAAGTGACAATGGAGTCCTTCCAGCCTTGGAGAATGCAGGAGTGGAAAAAAGCTTCAAGCTTTGGTAACAGATTTCCCTTGTCAACGGAATCAGACATCCGAAGAAACTTGGAGGCACAGAGAGCATTCACAAGGTTATGAGCACTGAGGTTGATTGTGATATCATAGCAGAACTTAGCACACAACTCAAAAGCATCGGCTCCACCAGGTATGTCATTCAGCTCTATGGTAACAGTATCAGACTCCTCTAAATCAGTGCAAAGCCTTCGCAACAGCCCACATTTTGGAACAAGACAAGACTGCAGACAAAGATGGAAACCACTATTAACATACATATATGTGTGTGCTGCTATGATAAGAGAGTCAATCGAGATATATACCCTGTGGAGATGATAAGTGGTGTTGTTGATTCTAATAACAAGATCGTTAGGTGTGTCTGTTATCAAAATCCTGCAGTGTAAAAATTTTGTCAGAGAAATGGAATTTGGGAAATTTAGAGGCAAAGAGATCAAGGAACAACCTTGAAGCCTCTTGAGTGTAGAAAGTGTCAGGCTTTGTTCCGATTTTCATGAACTTCATCCTAGACTTCTCTGCGTTCAAGAGGAATATATATATACATATGATGAGAAAGTGATCAAATCTTTAGGTAAAAGTGGGAAAGACACAGGAAGATAATTACATATTGATGAAGCTGAAATTTTATTATATGTATTCCTAAATGATACAAACTCACATGTAGTCTGTTTATGATACAATTCTGAAAACCAAAAGAGAGAGAAAAAAAAACGAAAAAGATAAAGCAAAAGGATGATTGATTTTACCATGAAAACTGGTGTGCTCAAAGGTTGATATGAGGGAGGAAGAAGAAGAAGAAGAAGAAGGAGAAGAGAGAGAGATGTGAAAGTGGTAATGATCAAATTGACATAAAGTGTTAGTGAAATTAAATCCCAAGAGAGAGAGAGAGTTGAATGGCAACAAGGGTCCCGGCCTCGTCACTTGTTGCTCCCCGCATGGACTCAAGTCTCCAAATGGTGTCTGATATGTATTTCCTTCATACTTGTTTGGTTTGAAAATCAAAGCCAGAAAAGTTGGCTCACTAACATATTTGTCATAGGTGCCAAGGTAGTGTTTAAGAGAGTTACGCAGCATAGCTAGTAGCTATAAGTTGGAGTCAGTAACTCCTCTATGGTCTCGTTGGGAGATAAGGTGAAAATTAAGAGAAGAGAAAAGATGAATGGAGGTAGATTGTGTGGTATTAAAGGGTTGAGGTCGTAAAGTATATCATGAAAGTATCCACAACCAAAATAAATAAAAAGCCAGACACAAGTGTCCTTCATGCATTCCATCTTTTGCATAAGGAAAACAACTTCTCACCAAACAGAAAGAAAGTGAGAAACAAAAGTGGGTCTTCCACCTTTCCCTACTATAATTTATTACAAGCGAGTTTACTCTTATGATAAATACAATGGACCACACTAGGAAGAGTAGGAGTTGGATATAGGCTTAACTCAAAAGAGAGTTTTAATTTGGTTGCAGCACATTCAGCTTCTCTCTTCTTTATACTAACTGTCACAAAGCAAATCCCAAAGCAAAGATGCATTGATCCCCAAATCATATCTTAAAGCATCAGAGGCAGATTACCATTTTTACAAGTGTTTTACTTGTTGTCCATTTCCCCCCATGGAATCTCTGTTTTTGTGGGGGAGAGGGAAGTCAACCCACATCATTAGTGTGCTGTTTTAATAATGCAAAAAGGCAAAAGTGAAAAAGAATGAGAGGAGAGGTATTTGAGTACAAATGTCCTCTTCTGATGGAATTGGTCTGCCTTGAGGAGAGAATCTGTAAGTCAGTAGTGGTCTAATCAAATGCACTCCATTTGCATTGGCCCTACTCTCTACTCTCCACACTATTTGTAATGACTATCTATGTAATGCATCTCCTGTTAAGACCCACAACTAGAATGACCACTGACCAGGCTCAAGCTCATATCAAATTTCAGGGTTCTTACTTATAACACAAGACAATGGGCCTGGGCTTAGAGCTGCTCTCTTTTCTTGCTGCAGCCATTGGATAGACAAAGAGGAAACAACATACCAATGCCTTTGGAATGGAATGTAGGCATTAGAGAAGAAGAAGAGTTACTTAAAGGAATCTCAGTGTTCAAAATCAGTTAGTCACCAAACAGATCGTCGTTATCATCTTCTTCACCAACCCCTCCACATTCAGTTTCAGCTGCTGGTTGACTCACAGAAGCCCATGACGTACCAACAGCCTTGGCAAGTGAGTCACCACCGTAAAGGTCATCGTAAATCCCTGTTTTTGGACCCCGTTTCAACATATTCATAGCTTCCTGGAGTCGATCTGTTACACCTCCTCTTGTTCCTCCTGTAAAGGCTTTCTCTTCCTTCACTTTGCCTTTGGGTATGAGTGTCACTCGCACCAGTGATTCATATTTCCCAACGAGGCTTCCTTCTTTGACATTTATAGGACCAGGCTCTGTTTCCACGTCTGCTCCATCAGACATGCCAACAATCTCAGCCAGCTCTCCTCCTAGTTGATCCCTGAAGCTCACTCTCACTTTCTTCATCCTCTTAGCCACTCCCGCTTCTGATCCGGTCTTCTCTTTCCTTTTCCCTAACATACCACCAGATTCTCCATTGCTTAAACCATATCGATTCAGCAAGGTATTGTAAGCAACAACAGCTTCCTCATCAGAAGCATCAGGAGGTGGAGGAAGCTTAATCTCAGCTGGAGGTGGAGGGCGAGAAAAGAGAGCCTCACTGTTCTTTCTCAGAAGGTAGATTCTTGTGGAGGCAGCAAATCGTAAGGATTGACCCACTTCAAGCTCTACAGGAGTATCTTTAGTCAACCTCTCATTTGCAACAAACGTACCATGAGCTGATCCCAAGTCAATCACAAAGATGCTACAAAAAATAAAAAAGACTCATGTCAACAGTGGCCAAAGCTGTGATGAGAGAATTGAGTAGCGATGACAAACCTGCCATTCTTGTGAGGAACAACTGCGGCATGCTGGCGGGAAACAGACTGATGATCAAGGACAAAATCACAAGTCTGATGTTGTCTCCCGAAGATATGCCTTCGTCTATCTAGATGAATCCGATCAAGGATCTGGCCGTCTTTCACAACTTCCAGAGAGTAGACACCGGCACGAGGCTCAATCGCCCAATCAGGGGGATGCCAGTTTGATTGACCAGCTCCAATCTGAGTTTTTTGCCCCGACAATGCCTCCGGAGACAGATGTTGTTGTACCACCGGAGGAGGATTTGCTGATACAGAGAAGGGTTCCGAAGTTTGGGACTTCTTAAACCTGTCAAGACCAGATCTTCCATACATTCTCGAATCTAAATCTAAAAAGCAGCAATCTTTCTTTCTTTACCAGTCGACGTATTCACATGATCCCCTTCAAGTAACCAGACTCAGTCTAGGGTTTCTCCTTTCTTCAATTCTGTCCAAAGATCGAACATCTACTGAGAACATAAATTTGCAGCTTCAGTCCCTATACTTTATGTATTCTTCTAAACGTACCCCTATGTTTTTTTTTATGGATCAGTGAATTTCATATCCTAACAAATCAACTAGGTCAAGATAGTAAGGCTTTTCACGGAAATGCTTTGAGAATCCTGTGGATGTGATTACGAAGTAGAATCCCATCGTTGATGGCAACCATACCAACCTGTAACATTGTGTTAGAGTACTACTCAAGTGGACTGCAGCGTGAGAAAATTATGAAAAACTTACCTGTGGAACTCTGAACCAGCAAGGTTGAACACGGCGGGTGACAGAGTTAAACTGAATATACAATAAACTACACAAGTCAAAACGTATTGTCAGAGTCATTCGAAATCACATTCACGTAATTCCGATTCGAATCTCTTTTCGTCTTCACTGGGCTAATATTCATGCTACTCTGGTTCGATAATCGGCTTGACTATTTATGTTGTATTGCTCTTTGGCAAATTTGATTAAAGTCTAAAGTCTCCTATAGACCTATGTCAATTGTCACTTGCTTTACATAAACAGCGACAAAAAGGAATACGAAAAGTAGTTGTTTCATTGTTTCGTTGTCATTCCTCTTGTTGATATATATGTTGCAATAATAACATCGGTCGTGCCTATTGGAACTCCTTTTACCGTGACATATACAATTTCATGTAATGATCATCTCGTCAGATTATAAACGTATAATATTGCCCTCACAACAGACTCTAATTCTAAGGATTGATGTTGCATTCTCTGAGATAAACGTGCTCATAGTCTACATGCTTTGACCAGAAGCCTCTGTATCTTGGAATCCCAATCTCTAGCCATGGTTTGAGGTTGCCATTATAGTGTATCACGGCTGCCCTCTCAATATCCCTTTGGTTCACACTCGGGTTGTATCCAAGCCCTAGTATGTGCCATTTCCGGTCTAGCGGATATGTTCGTCTCCAAAATGTGATTAGACCAGGCGGCAACGTCCCTAGCTTCCACAATTCTCGGTCTTGATTCTGCAGTTTAAAATCGTTCGTGTATATGATTAGCAAACATTCTTGAAATCAAAACAGATGCGACCTAGCATATATATATTTTCTGCATACCAGATCCTGCCATCGATGATAAACTTCTGTGATGTTTTGCCTCTTCCATTCATCCAGATCAAAGACATTCATACCATACGCCCAACCACAAGCTCGAGGGTCAAAGTTCTTGGAAATGAGTGGATTTGAGAAGTTCAGATAACGGTCAAAGCGATGAAAGCTTTCCCCACACGTCTCTACAGCACCGTTAACATTACCTTTCAGATCAACTGACCAAAGACCAGAAAGGTCCTTCTGCACAACTATATCATCATCCAAGAAGAGCACTTTGCTGAGCTTGGGAAAGATCTCAGGCAAGTAAAAACGAAGATGATTAAGGATCGATAAGTATTTTGGATTCCGGAACTTCAAGTTGGTGTCTGAATTTGTATGGTGGGCTCTGAAGTAATAATCTATCATCGATCTAGAACTAAGCTGTTTGAGAACGGGACTGTAGCTTGAATTCAGCCATGTAAATTCTTCAACATTCTGAACCTGGATGGTGGCTTTGCCAGGTGGATTGTCCAGGAACCACATCCTCATTGCCGCATAATTGAGTCTGTCTGTGACGATGTGGAAGACATGCTTTAAGGGATGCTGCCAATAAACCATTAAGACCGTAAGTTTAACAGAAAGAAACACAGTTACATGTTCAAACAAAAGAAGAAAGTTAATTCTTACCTTTGCATTGGTTATGGTAGAGTTAACAACAACTGACGTAGCCAAAACATTATCAGAGAAAAGGGCATAGTGATACAGCTGAGTATCTTCTAGTTTCTCCTGATTTGGAAATTGTTGTTCAGATGAATTTAAAGCATAATAGTCTGTAGTGAGGCGCAGAGGAAGGCAGTGAAGTCCTTTAGGAATGGTCTTAGCAGTCAATTGAGTCAAAAACATGGTTTGCTTCTTATGGACCCGTAGCTGCTCATCTGCGGAGTGGAGCATAGCACGTAGCTTCTTGACCACTGTAGAACAGTCATCTTGGATCTGCTTGCCTTTGGCCAGTGTTTGCTCCATTGCTTTTAGCTTTTCTATAGCACTGGGGTTCAAAAAAATGGCAGAGAAATATCAGTTAAAGAGGAAGAAACATATATTTCAAGAGGTGAGAAACACTTACGTCTTTGGCAGATCCGAATCCTTGGAGGCATCTGCAAGTGCCCGTTGAACTTCTTTAATACGGAGTCGAAGCTCTCTCACAAAATGAGCATTGGCCTTTGCAGATGGAAGGGAAAGATAAACCTTTGCCCTAATAAGCTGATCTTTAAGATGCCTCACTTGAGCATCAGGCATCAACACGTTTCCAGTATCTTTCTTAGCTCCAAAAGCATTAGGCTCTGGTTGCTCATCAACTTTTTCAGAGGTTTGTTGGGTCAATTGAACATGCATATTTTCCTACAAGGATCCAAATATATACTATTACCAAGCATCAAATTCAAATCTGGAGCCAATCAACTTAGGGAATATCCAATCTGATTCTCCGGAAAACACGTACCCTATTAATATGCGAGTCTGAGGCTGCATCATGAGTGACTTGTTTGATGGAAATGTCAGTATGTGAGTGAGTATCATCGTCGGTGGCGGAAAGAACTCGAGCAGACAATTGGTCTGAGAATGTTAAAAAAAATAATCAAGTCAAGTAAGGAAGACATCACAGAGAGAGGCGAGTGAGAGAATTGAAGTTACCTAGCCGCCGTGAATTCTTATCGGAATAGACAGCACCGACGAGTCCTCCTCTGAGCACAGCGGGAGATTCCTAAAGATGAATGTGAAGAAGAAAGTGAAGAAACGAGCTAAGATCTGAGTGAGGCGAATCAATAAGTAACTGGAAAAAGAAAAGGTACCCGAGGAAGAAGATTCAAACGATTCTCATCGGAATTGAAAGTCTGAAAAGGAAACACACAATGTGACGCAATGGAAGGGAAGATCAAAAGAGAGAGAGAGATAGAGGGAAGAAGATACGGACCAAGGCGGTTACGTCCTCGAGGAAATCGCGTTTAGCTACAGAACGAAACAAAGAAGATGATAAGAAGCAAATTTCAAATCGGAGAATTGAGAAAGAGAGAGAGAACTACTGACAAAAGGGGGTCTTGAAGGAGGCAGCGGGATCGGTGTAGAGAAGGATATGAGCAACGACGGTGAGGAGCATGAAGAAAAGAACAAGATTGCGAAGCTTCACCATCATCGTCGTCGTCAGATCAAGAGAGAGACCGAGCCATTAAATCTCCCATCTTTCTTTTTCTTGTTTCTAGTGTGTGAGTGAAAAACCAATTGCTGCTAGCTGGATGATGATGGTGGTCGTTGAGGATAAGACGCTTTTACCCTTCACAGCCATTATTTATAAATAAACTCTAGTTGTTGTATTAAATTAAGCGACAAGGTGACGTGTCGAGGCCTGCGCTTGAAGCTTTATTTTCTTGCCTTTGGAATGGAATGTAGGCATTAGAGAAGAAGAAGAGTTGCTTAAATCTCAGTGTTATAAAATCAATGTATGTATCGAGTTATCTTCTTCTGTTGGTCAATATTATGTATGTAGTCACAGGCATCAACCAACAAGAATCTCAAATTCATATAACTGATGAAAGAAGAAGATCATAGTCATGAAACAAATACAATTGTAACACAAGAATAAAAGTGAGGCAGGTTTATTATTCCCCCTGAAAATCAGAGCACTTAACAGAATTACACAAATCACCAACCAAGAATCAAAGACATAACAGGAAATTTTTGAGGGCTGAGACTTATGTTTGTCTGTCTCTACTACTTCTGCCTCTTGTAGATCTTAGCCAAGAAGGATTTTAGCACTGCTTGGATTGCTTTACTTTGGTGTCCCTCAATCGCTCCAGTCAGCTTCTCGTAGCTTTTGCTCTCATACTCCATGAAAACTCCCTATCATGTTCAGATCAAACCATGTCCAATTAGCAAAAATGTTAGTTGTGTATTACAACATCATATCTCTGAGGTTCGCTACAAACCTCAAGATCCAGCTCTTTGTAGAGATCCTTCACTTTAGCAACGTTCGATGGGTCGGGTTTACCATAGTTCTCCTAGTAAATCAGAACAAAACATGTTTCAGGTTCCAAACAGGATACAAACCTTTTTGATCAAGATGATATGGTTCTTACATATAATATCTTAGTTTGTTCTTCGCTGCAGCGCTCTAATGCCTTAACCACCAACCACGAGCATTTGAAATCTTCTATATCTGTTCCTATCTGCATTATAAAAAACCAATATGCTGAACCAAGTGAATACATTCACATCAGCCTGAGAAACCAAGTGTTAGCACGAGTGAAACCTTGCCAAGCGTCTCGGGATCAGCAAAACAATCCAGATAATCATCCTACACAAAAGAATGGTTATCAACATCCCAACACTACCTATCATATAGCTCTCATGAATACTTAACAGCAATCTACCTGCACTTGGAAGTAGATTCCCATGTCAACAAGAACATTCTTCACATCAATATGGTTTTCCAAATTTTCGCCGGCCATAAGCAACGCACAAGCAACCTGAATAGAAAAACACAGCTTGTCACGGGATCTACAATTGCAATGATGGAGACAAAAGGAATAACATGATTGTTTTTGACCCCAAATATGACTAGGGAAGAAGAGAATCCATACTCACAGGGAGATAAAATGAGTAATAAGCCGTTTTGTACTGGACAATACGACGGTGGCTGCAAGTTGAAAACCATTGCATCAGGTCAGAATACTGCCTTTCATCTAATCAACCATCAGAAGAAACCGTATCTAAAATTTAGACAATGCCCACAGTTGACTCACATTGACAATGAGTACTTGGCCAAATCCTTTTCTCCTTCAAAGGTGGTGATCAAATCTATCATCTGGCCACAAGCTGTTTGCAACTCAACCTAGACAGCAAATGGAATAATAGACTGAGGATAAAATATCAAAAGTGGAAAAGAGAATAGTAGATCTGCCAAAACAGATTACCTCATTAAACAAATCAACAAGGTCAACATAGTAAGGCTTATCACGGAAATGCTTTTTGAGAATCCTGTGGATGTGATTGCGAAGTAGAATCCCATCATTGATGGCAACCATACCAACCTGTAACATTGTGTTAGAATAGTCTAGTGGACTGCAGCGTGACAAAAAATATGAAAACTTTACCTGAGGAACTCTGAACCAGCAAGGTTGACCACGGCGAGTGACAGAGTTATCCATAATATCATCAAGCACAAGGAAATAAGCTTGGAGCTGCAAAGATAATGAATATGATGAGTGATAGCGACATAAAGAGAGAGAGAGGAGAGTATCTATTACTAATAGAGATTGAAAGGATAAGTCTTTATCATTGGTATACCCATTCAATGCACCAACCGAGAGCACAAGAGAGGAAAACCTCTTGCTCAGTCAAATCATTGCCTTGCTTCAAAAGTTTGAAACTGTCAACAACAGAGAGACCCCGATTGAGTTTCCCTGGAGAAGAAGAAGTAAGTGTGAGAAAAAAAAAGGAGATCGATGAAAAGCGAGAGAGAGAGAGAGAAAGAGGCTGTTGTAGACAAGTCTGACCTCCACGTACATTGTAGTCCAGCATCTGCAAAGAAAGAGAGAATCAGCCAGCATTCGAAGGATATATATGTGGGATCTGACTGATGAGAGAGAGATACCCGATCAACCCAGAGACGAGATTCATTGGTGAATTCGAAGGAAGGGTCATGAAGAAGGTCAGACTTGAGAACAGAATAAACGTTGAGAAAGGTTGACTTGAGATCGGTCTCCATTGAAGAGCTTTGGATACGACGACGATAGAGACTCCCACCAAGACTTCTCAGATGCAAATGATGTGAAGGTATTGCCTTTTTTATTGTCTTGCCCAGATTCCTACAACAACAACTCACACTCATATTCCTCCTTCTTCTCCCGAAAACGCCCCTCCTGTTTCTTCCTTATTTACTACTTTTGCCATCGTCATCCCCAACACAATCGGACTGACTTTCTCTCCCAGTTGTACATTTGTCATGTCAAGCCAAAGAAACAGATAATAAACTCTGTTTTTTTATAGTACAACATGTGCTTCAACATTAGTAAAATAGGCCTTCCTAATTGGGCTCACCAATCACAATGTGGCCTCTTTCGATGGAACGGTGTCGTTTTGGACGTGCCAATTGTGCTTTACCAGAGTGATCAATTCCCAGAAGAAGAAGAAGAAGACACTCCTCCAATGGCGCCTCAGCTTCTCTCCTCCAGTAACTTCAAATCTCTCTTTGACTCTGTCGATACGTTCCTCTTCGACTGCGATGGTAGATTCTACTTTCTTCCATTCGATTGTTATCCTCTTTAGTTACTACTCTGATGATGGATGATGATTCGATTCAGGTGTTATATGGAAGGGTGAAACGCTCATCGATGGCGTCTCCCAAACTCTCGACCTTATCCGTTCTAAGGTGCTTTCCCTTTTCCCCACTCTCTATTCCTTTTCAGTCTCTCTCTCTCTGATCTTTTGCGATTTTCAGGGTAAAAATGTTGTCTTTGTGACCAACAATTCCGTAAAATCGAGGAGGCAATACGCTGAAAAGTTCCGATCTTTGGGTGTCACTTCTATTACTCAGGTAAACTTTGAGTTCTCCTTCTTCGTATTACTTGTGATTACCATTAAAACTAAAACAAAAAAATGTGATTACTTTGGAAGGATGAGATCTTCTCTTCGTCATTTGCGGCAGCTATGTATCTCAAAGTCAATAACTTTCCTAAGGACAAGAAGGTTCTACTTCGACTGACACATTGGCTTATGTCTCTCTATCGTCATCTTTTTCTCACTTTTTTTTCCTTTCGTGTTTGCTTTTGTAGGTTTATGTGATTGGTGGAGAGGGTGTTCTTGAGGAGCTGCAGATTGCCGGTTTTACAGGTCTTGGTGGTCCTGTAAGTAGTCTTCCTTTTGTTATATGTTTTGATCAGGTCATGTTTTGGTCACTCTGAGGACTCATATCATTGTACAAGATGTTTGATACTTACTGCTCCTGTGTTTTTAAACCAACCAAAATTGTATAATTTGAATTCCTCTGTCTATCTGAAGCAGTATTTGCTTCCATGCAGGAAGATGGTGAAAAGAAGGCACAATGGAAATCAAACTCTCTCTTTGAACATGATAAAAGTGTAATGGGCCATAAGACTTTGATTCCTTCTCCAATCTTGCGTTTTTCTTATTCTCTTTTGCTCTAGGTTCTAATGTTGTATATTTCTTCATGACTTCCTGTGACAGGTGGGAGCAGTTGTAGTTGGACTAGACCCCAACATTAACTACTATAAGCTTCAGTAAGATGGATTACTATTGCATGCAAGTCGGTTGCCTTAATTGAGTTTCTGAGAGTTTTGGCTAACACAATAACGGAAATGGCAGGTACGGGACTCTCTGTGTACGCGAGAATCCGGGATGTCTCTTCATTGCGACCAACCGTGATGCAGTAGGACATATGACGGATCTGCAAGAGTGGCCTGGTATGGTCACTAGACTCTTAGGCCTCATTGCCCAGAATAGCAGCTTGGTTGTCACAGCATCAAATTCTTACTCGTAATTCTAGGTGCTGGGTGTATGGTTGCTGCCATGTGTGGATCGACTGAAAGAGAACCAATAGTTGTTGGGAAACCATCTACTTTCATGATGGACTTTCTGCTACAAAAGTATGTGCACATGAAAGCCTGTCTCAGTTCATAGTGTGCATTATACAGGATAGAGTGATAAAGAGGTGTATTTCTTGTGTTGCAGATTTGGGACGGAAACGTCAAGAATGTGCATGGTAGGTGATAGGCTAGATACTGATATCTTGTTTGGGCAGAATGCTGGCTGCAAAACTCTCCTCGTCCTAACAGGTCATTATCATTAACTGTTTGATACTCTTTTGAGTTTTTGCAAGCCAATACAAGTCGATATCTGGACAGTGTTGGGGTGAACTGACAGTGATTGGGTATGTCAAAACAGGGGTGACAAGTGAATCTAATCTACTAGATAAGGGCAACAAGATAGAACCAGACTATTACACAAGCACAGTCTCTGATATCATAAAACTGATGGAGTCCCCCTAGTAAGTAAGGGCATCATCATTCATCATCTTGCTTTACACTTTGGAACAGTGATTTACGTCCTGTTGCAAGATGAAATTTTTCTGATTCTTTGTCTTGGTTAGTAATCTGATGAAGCATCAGAAAACATGATTTCATTTTGTTATGTTGCTGAATAAAGGATTTGAGAAGTCGATGAAGAGTTGAAAGAATGGTAATAAGCAAATAGTAAGATTATCATGGGGAAAGTCCAAAAGCACAGGCTGGTTCCATTGTTTATTACTAGTATTAGCCTTTATAGCCCTGCTTAGTCCAGAAACATGTGATGCGTATTGATAATAGAAACCAAAAATGTAAATCGAGGAACACAGAGCTCTCGACTTAAGTTAATAAAAAAAGGTTCCAATCCAAACGGCATGTGATGTGATTGTCAGCGAATATTCCGCTCCCCTGCAAGTGATGATGAAACTCATCTTCACTTTGGATGTTTCTGCTGTGTCTTTGCAAAGGAACATAATGAGGGAAGAGAGTACAAATCAAATACTTGTCCTAATATTTGCTTTTAGCATGCCTTGTTCTCTCTTTCTTCTCAAAGCCATTGATGCTTTACTAACACAGATGTCTAGTTTGTCTGCACCGTGAAATTAAAACATAATCTATCATCATTTGCATAACATTTGTCTTTTCTAAGAAATTCAGGAATTAACTATTCTTTCTCACTTTTTTTTTTTTTTTTTTGTTTGAAATCGAGATGGCATTAAAGTCCATTATTTTTTACTATTATAAACAAAAACAAAGCGAAAGGTGTTGTTGGCTGTGACTGGATCCTCCCCCTTTCTTCCGGGTTCTTGTCGTGCGTATCCGGCGAAATGAGAAGTGTGTAGAGCAAACAGAGGTGAAGCTGAGAAGTTGATCACTCACTCAATCTAAGAGTGCATGTAATTGAAGCAGCAACCATTTCTACTTTTCGAATCTTCTCTGCTTCAATCCACACCCAAGGTATCTATCTCCTTCCTCCTCTCTCTTCTTTTCTAGGGTTTCTCCCTAAAGTTACTGCCTTTACCTTGTTTCCAGATCTCTCTCTCCTCTTATTCTTCTCATTTTAGATCTTCTTCCATCTGAAATCACGTTTCTCCCATTTGGGATCTGCTTTTTTACTTCAACATCAAAGACATTAGTTTTCTGCTGTTTGATCTCTGTGCCCTGTGTGTATGATCTTACTAGGGTTTCAAGGAATATGGGTCTTTCCCGTTAGCTAAAGATAATTAATTTTGTGTCCGATGGCGTCCACTCGTAAACCCAGTGGTCATGGAGCTGAAGTCGAAGCTCAGAAGCGCTCCTCTTCGAATAGTAGTACTAAGTCAGCCAAAGCCGAGACTTTTGAGCCGATGCAATTACAAAGATCAGTAACAAACCCAAGAGCTGTTGGAATTCCGGAGAGTAAACGGTTGCCAGAGTCTTTTAGGAAGCGATCTAGCGACCCGGCTGTTTGTAAACCCGATTTCAGCTCCCTATCCACTGTTCTTGAGCATGTAGATTCATTGACCATTGATGAAAAGAAAACATCTGGCTTTGGCAGCGTCAAGACCAGCTCTGCTTCAGCCAAATTGAGTGATGGTACGAGCAGTCTTGGCAAGACTAGTGGAAGTGCCAAGCTAAGTGGCCGCCTTGATTTCATGGAGAGTGGCAAGAGCAGTATCTGCAGAGGAAGCACAAGCAGTGATGTGAGTGACGAGAGTAGCTGCAGCAGCTTTAGTAGCACTGTCAACAAACCCCACAAGGCCAATGACTTAAGATGGGAAGCAATCCAGGCTGTTAGGGTTCGTGATGGGCTTTTAGGTCTTAGTCATTTCAGGCTCCTTAAGCGGTTAGGCTGCGGGGACATCGGGAGTGTTTATCTCTCTGAGCTGAGCGGGACTAAGTGTTACTTTGCTATGAAGGTTATGGACAAGACATCCCTTGCCAGTCGCAAGAAGCTTCTCCGAGCTCAGACTGAAAGAGAGATTCTCCAGTCTTTGGATCATCCATTTCTCCCTACCCTCTACACTCACTTTGAGACTGAGAAATTCTCATGCCTGGTGATGGAATTCTGTCCCGGAGGAGATTTGCATACTCTCAGGCAACGCCAGCCGGGGAAACATTTTTCTGAGCAAGCGGTAAAGTGAGTCATTTTTCCTTCGTCTGTCAAGATTAGCATTTCCTTTGATTTTATCGTATTTCAAAGTATTGGGTAGATGACAAAAGACATACTCATTTCGGCTGAAGCAGAGCATTCTTATTCTCATCTCACTAAAGATTTTGTTTTCAATGTGTGGCAGATTTTACATAGCAGAGTCATTGTTAGCTTTGGAATACCTGCACATGCTTGGGATTGTGTATCGAGATCTTAAGCCTGAAAACGTTCTAGTTCGAGAAGACGGACATATAATGCTCTCTGATTTTGACCTTTCTCTCCGATGTCTTGTCAGCCCGACTCTAGTGAAATCTGCCGCCATCGAGTCAGATCCTTTACGGAAAAACGTTTACTGTGTGCAGCCCGCTTGCATTGAGCCCTCCTGCATTCAACCGTCTTGCACCGTCCCCACCACTTGCTTCTCCCCACGTTTGTTCTCAAGCAAATCTAAGAAGGACCGTAAACCCAAGAATGACACCGCAAATCAAGTTAGGCCATTGCCAGAGCTGGTAGCCGAGCCAACCGATGCACGTTCCATGTCATTTGTGGGCACACACGAGTACTTGGCCCCAGAGATCATCAAAGGCGAAGGGCATGGCAGTGCAGTGGATTGGTGGACTTTTGGGATATTCCTTTACGAGCTTCTCTTTGGGAGAACGCCCTTCAAGGGCTCAGGAAACCGACAAACACTGTTCAATGTGGTGGGTCAGCCTCTGCGGTTCCCAGAAACGCCTGTGGTGAGTTTTGCAGCGAGAGACCTCATCCGGGGCTTGCTCATGAAGGAGCCGCAGCAGCGGCTGGGGTTCAAACGGGGAGCCACTGAGGTTAAGCAGCACCCTTTCTTCGAAGGTGTGAACTGGGCTTTGATTCGGTGTGCGACTCCCCCGGAAATACCAAAGCCGGTTGAGCTGGAAAAAGGAGCTGTGAGTGTTGCAGAGGCACCATCAAGCCAGAAGACAGCAGCGGGTTTGGTTCTGAATGCTCAGAAAGGGTCTGATAACTATTTGGAATTTGATTTCTTCTAGCGTTACGGTTAGACATATGGTACTCTATTCTTCCTTAGAAGACTATGTGATAAAAGATGATCAGGTGTTGATGTTTCGCTCTTTATAGATTGCCATGAATTGTAAGCTTGTTTGTATGCATAAGCTGCTGTAGTTTATAAAAATGTTGTAACTGTTTCTCGTAACCTTATTAGTTGTTATCAGAGTTCCTTTTTACTCGCTCTATCCAAACACAAAACATTACATCAAATGTATTGTCTCTGCATCTTTGATCTCTCTTTACATTATCTGTTAGTTTTGGGCTTACTGATAAAGCAAATGCAAGCAAAAGGGTCAACAGGTTGATCTTTCTTTTGCCGCTGCACTATTGGGGACTTAGCTGGGCTGCTCTCCATCATCGTCTGCTCCATATTTATCTCTTTCCCTTGGCATATGACTTTAACCTCACACACGTCTGCTGCGGAGCTCCTCATTATCAGTTCAGGGACACTGTTTCCTTTCATTGTGGATGCTTTCCTACAAAAAGCCATAAAGAGAGAACGGTGTCTTGTCATCTGACAACTGAAAAAGTTGTGTGGTTCATCTTTGTGTATATATATATACCTAGCATTAGACTTGTCGATCCCAAGAACAAGCTTCCTAATGTTAAGAATGGTAATGAGGTCTTGTACAGCCTTAGCGACCGAGTCACTCTCAACCAGTATTGTCTCCACCTTCACCTGTTCCTCACTTTCTCATATGTTAGCTAACTATCTTGATCCACTCTTAACCATCCAAACAACACCAAAAGAGAGAAAGAGAGAGAGATGGGACCTTAGAAGCAGAGCAGGCATGAAGGAACTTGAGCAACAGAGTTCTTCTCTTTTCCCTTTCCTGAGACATAAAGCTTTCTACTTGTTCTTGACTTGCTCTCTCCCTCGTTATCCTCCCCACTACACGAATCATACATACACTTGAGTGCGGACGCACATTTAATCAAAGTTAACAAATGGACGAGAGGATATATACAGACAGGGGTAAGGAATGAAGCGAGTCTCAGGGAAGACATGGATGAGGAAAAGAAGAGTAGAAGAAGAAGTCATTAGGTTGTCAATAGCCCAACGCAATGCCTCCATACTTGAGTCTCCTTTCCCAACCCCAACATAGACGTTGTCCTCTCCGTTCATGGACACTGTTCCGCTGCTTCTCCCTTCCAACTGGCTCTCTCTCACGCTCTCCAGTCTTCTCCTTCCATCTTCTTGTTCCTCCTCCTCCTCTATCTCATTGCTCCTCCGTTGCATTTCAAGTTTTCTTCTCGTTGACTTTTTTTGCTCTTCTTTTGCCCTCTCTGCCTCATCAAACCGTACTCCTTTCTTTTAATATTTATATGCAATGAACATGTGCTTGTGGAATGTATGACCTGATTTTGGTGTTTTTTGCGTGTGAGGTTTATGAAAGCCTGAACTTTTCAAGACATTGAACCTTTTACATATCATGACGATTTCCATAAACAAGGTTTATCCACCCACGTATGTGTCAACTTATAATAAAATAAATTGCGTAAAGTAAACAAAATTTGATTATAAATGTGCATCATCCAACTTTGCAAAAATATACATATAGTTTTTGTGGTCAAGAATTTGAAACTATTGATGGGTCAACGTCCTTTGCTCTTTGTGTATTGGCAACTGTTTAAGCATAAACAATCAAAGATGCATATGTCATATGTGTACAAGGTCGAATATCCGAATCTCAAGCAGGAATCTTTATATTTAATAATCAAAAGTCAAACACACAAAAATTGCAACAACAAAGCCTTTGTACATCAGCAGCTATTGTGCTTTGTCTCTTACATTTAAGAATCCTTCCATGTTTAGTTTTTGACATGGTGGGAACCGGAAAGATTCAAGCCTTTAATAGATCGTTTTGACCCAAAGATGAAAGCTAGCATCTTTAGGTTATGGGCAAAGTGTTCGGCTAGTTTTGTGTTTGCTCTTAGTTTTAGGCCCAAATGAGAAGTGGCCCACCCAGTCTGTTTCTCTGTCCATGATTTATACTCACATTCAATGGCCACAACTAGAACAAAGATCGATCAAAGAAGCAAAGCAAATAGCTAAAAACCAAAGTTGTTGTGTCTATTGAATGGCAAATCAAAGAGACTTTTTTGTGTGATAGCCTGATAGGCCTGTTTTGCCATACAAAGATGTTGACTTTTGAATAACCATAAAGCAACTCATCCATGTCATCTCCGGCCCCTAGATTATCTCTTCGGATGTTGTGTTATTTGTTAAAAAAAAAGATTAGATGACTTTAATCAAATCATTGAAAGTAAACAAATGAAGGATATTGCTAGAGAGTTTTTTACAATCTTGTTAATTAATTTTTTATAATATTGTAAAGTTTCTAAACAAAATCTCTATTTTGATAATACTTTTCATGATTTTATTTTGTAAAGAAAAGTGTAGAATGTCATGAACCAATAACATAATAATTTAATTCATTAACAATCACAATTTTATTGTTTTAATTGAATAACACAAAACTTTTACTAACTTTATAAAAGTACAAAACCAATAACCCTAAATTTATGAAGATTTTAAATTATTTTTTATAAATTTTAAATAAATAACAAAAGACTTTAACAAATTTTTAAAAAATCTTGATTGAATAACATAACAGATTCTAGATAACACTTTAAATCACTAAATTTATTTTGAAATCCCAAACTAATAACACCCTCTAATAAACCACTTAAAAAGTAATTAAAACGTTTCTAAAAAAAAAGACAACTTTGAATATTTGACCCAAAAAGCAGTAAAGAAAAAACAAAAAGAGACCAACTTTGAATACCATTATTTATCTTTTGACAAGGCTCACCAAATCAGCTACCAAGTTCATACATGGTACAAAGCTTTAGCAAGTTGTCGAATTTCATCCTACAATTGAATTTTCTCTTTACTATTTCAAAGTTTGAATGCTCCTCTGTTTTCTTCGTTGGTTCATTGAGAAAAAAGGAACAGACTTTTTACTTGTGCCATTGACCAAGAACCACAAAGAGGAGGAAATCAAATGGTTTTTGGGAGTTTGATGGATTGATTGATTATTCAGCAAATCCCACAGAAGAAATCAGAAGCTGCTTCTTATTTTTTGGTCACGACCAGTCTTAATCAAAGTAGTTCGTCTCCTACTTGTTATTAAAAGTGTATATTTCTGTTGGGAGTTTCTGTTCTCCTACCACCTCATTGACCTTTAATGATGGACTCATAGTTTGGTGCCAAGTGACCCAAAAAAAAAAAAAAAAAAGTCGATCTTGAAGATTTCATACTTTTTCTGGCAATTCTGTTTGGTTTCAGAGGAAGGAGTCAAAACAATGGGGATCGTTTCAGAAGAAGCCATTGATGAATTCCAAGAGCTGATGGATCAAGGTCTGACCTTTTCCTCTTACCTTTTCCTCTGTTTCTACTTTGAGATTTCTAATTAGTTAATTACTGAATCTGGTAAATTTGTGCTAGTTGAGGAGCCACTGAAGAAAACTTATGAGGTATGTTCGTGTTTTTATGTTAGAGCTGTTCTTGGAAATGGGTCAAAACCCATTCAACTTAGCAGATCACATAAAGTTCTCATTTTTAAGTTTAGGTTGTGAAGAGAATCTTTACTCATATTTGATCTGGGTTTGAATCTATGATTGTTTTTTCTGTAATAGTGGTTAAAACTGAATCTTAAAGTTAGGTGTTTTTGTGAATCTGCAGAGAGTCCATCAGGGATATCTAAGGGAGAATTTGGGTCGTTTTCTGAAAGCACGAGACTGGAACGTATGCAAAGCTCACACAATGGTATATGTCTCCAAAACTCTTATGGTGTTTGAGTGACTTTAAAATGTCTATCTTGTCTGATTACACCGTTTCTAACTCACTTTCAGCTGGTTGAGTGTTTGCGTTGGAGGGTGGATAATGAAATTGACAGTATCCTATCTGTGAGTTAAATTCATTCCCTCTTTCCTTAATCTGTTCAGATTTGAGAGCTGAATTTTGATCTTTTCTGTTTTTTGGTTTCCGTAGAAACCAATTGTTCCTACTGAGTTGTATAGGGATGTACGAGATTCTCAACTCATAGGAATGTCAGGTTACACCAAAGAGGTAGCTTCCCCATAATGATTCCATTTCCTTTTCTGTTTAAAAACAGATTCTCTCTTCTTGATTGCTTTTGCCTTGATGTTTAGGGCTTGCCGGTCTTTGCTATTGGCGTCGGCCTCAGCACATTTGACAAAGCTTCTGTAAGATGCTTCATTGTTTTCTCGTACTTTTGATAATCAGATGAGAAACAAAAAATGAATGTGATTCTCTTCTTCCACATATAGGTTCACTACTATGTCCAATCTCACATACAAATCAATGAATATAGAGACCGTGTTTTACTGGTGAGTAAATGGCAGATGGCTAGTTACACTCTCTCTTTTTGAGGTTCTGTCTCTTTATGTAATGAGTAAACACTGTTACAGCCTTCTATTTCTAAGAAGAATGGGAGGCCAATCACCACCTGCGTCAAGGTTCTAGACATGACGGGGTTGAAGCTTTCAGCTCTAAGCCAAATCAAGGTATGATGATAGTCAATGTCTGCGGACAAAGTTGCTTCGTGAATAATGATACTGCAAGATGTTGATCAATTCATTGACATAGTTTTTTATTAATAACTTTTAGTGTTAACACATTAATGCAGTTAGTGACTATCATATCGACCATTGATGATCTCAACTATCCAGAGAAGACAAACACGTACTATGTTGTGAACGCTCCATATATATTTTCCGCATGTTGGAAGGTAAGCCTCTTTGATTCTCTTTTGTTAGTAACTCATGGTGTTTAGCTACTTAGCACGTATGTGTATCTCATTGAGCTCCTTACAGGTTGTAAAACCTCTTTTACAAGAGAGGACAAGGAAAAAAGTTCATGTCTTATCCGGTTGCGGAAGGGATGAATTATTGAAGGTATATACATATATGCATCTGATTTCTTATGATCTTGCTGTGTAATGCAAACTTGTCTAAAAATCTTGTGGTTCTTGTAGATTATGGACTTCACATCCCTGCCACATTTCTGTAGAAGTGGAAGCTCTGGGTCATCTCACCACACTCAGAGCGCAAATTGTTTTTCTATCAATCATCCCTTCCATCAACAGCTATACAACTATGTGAAGCACCATTATGAAACCCAAGGACAAGCAGAACCTGCAAAGCAAGGATCATTCCACGTGGGTTTTCCTGAGCCTGAAGCTGAACGTTGTGTGATAGCCAAAACCATAGAATCGGAGCTGCACAAGTTTGAGAACCGCAACGGTCTGGCCGTGTCCATTGATGACAGAAAATCCAGTCATGAAACACTGGCAAATGGTGACCTCTGAATGCTTCTGAGGGAATTCCTTCAGTGCCTCCACAACTGAGATATATATTTTACAGGTGAGCTAGCAATTCAAATGAGTAAGGGAGTACTGAGCTGTGTCCGCTCCCTAGCCATGCAAATGTAAAGCGAAAAGAAGAGAATAAATCTTGAACTGAATGCACTTCTGGTTTTATGTATAGTATTATTTGATCCTCTAATGTAGCAAATTTATTTGTGGGAAATCTACCTCTCATTTCCCTAAGCATCTGTGTTTTTGGTGTTTGATCTGCTCTTTGGCTGAACAACAACAGTTTAGGAAACAGCTATTGCACACTTGTCTTGGGAAATCTACCGCTCATTTTCTAACACACTTTTATTGCATCTCTCTCAAGTACAAAGTTACAGTCTTGTGACACACACATGAACCATATACATAAGCTTTGCGTTATAAAACAACAGCTCTTAGCTTCAGAGTGCCGAATATCCGATTGTCTTCTCCGACCTGTCAACAAGTTGAAGTTAAAAGTATTGTGTTGGAAGCATTAATTGACATGTAATCTCTTGCTTGTGCTAAGGCTACGCTTACCAGAGTTAAAGAGGGGGCTTACATGAACTCAAGGACAAGTGCTGATGCTCCTCCTCCTCCGTTGCATATTGATGCCACTCCATACTTTCCCTTCTTTGCTCTCAACACCTGAATCAGAAGTATTCAACCACATTTTCAGTGTGGATTAATTTCAACACTATTGTCGCTTGATCTTACGACTTACCCCCAATAATGTGACCAAGATACGAGCACCGCTACAGCCCAATGGATGTCCCAGTGAAACAGCCCCTCCATGCGCATTGAGCCGTTCCTGTTTATGTATACATACATAATCAGAGACTGAAAATTAAGATCTGCTACATCCACAACTGTACTTGTTTCATGACTTACAGGATCTAATCCCAGTAGTTTCTGATTGGCTAGAGCTACCACCTGTAGGGAAACAAGCCAGAACAGTCAAGACCTCTTTATACATACCGAACAACTATAGAACACTGAGAGCTCAGCATGTGCGATTACAGAAAATGCTTCGTTTATTTCATAATAATCCACTTGAGATGCATCCAAACCAGCCCGCTTTATAGCTTTAGGAATAGCAAGAGCTGGCGTGGTTGTGAATAACTCTGGTGCCTGAGCAGCATCAGCGTATCCTCTAATCTTAGCGATAACATGCAGTCCAAGCTCAAGAGCCTTCTCTCCACTCACTAGCACTAACGCTGCCGCACCATCACTGTCCACCAACGTAAACCAGAGCCAATAAGTGGCTGTTGGAAGTAAACAAGACAAAATGCATGCAGAGTTACAAATGAAGAAACAAAATTGAGAGATAAAAGATGACCTTATGCTTGATGCATTTCCAGCAGTGACTGATCCCCCATCCTCCTTGAAACTTGGTCTAAGCTTTTTTAACTTGGCTGCATCAAACTGGTTCATGCCAAACAAAGTTAAGATCAATCAAGGCTATCCCAAGAGAAGCAGTGGTTCCTAAACTATTTACCTTCCCCAATCCTTCATCCTTGTCAATAACAACTGAAGGCCTCCCTCTTCCAGTGGAAACTTCGACCTATCAATATGAGTTTATGAACAATATTCCATTACAATGCCATAAAGTGAATTCCTGGAATGCAAGGAAAGGAGAGGTGTACCGGAACAATTTCCCAAGCGAACAACTGAGTGTTTTGCGCAGCAATACCACGCTCAAAGCTCTGGATAGCATAAGCATCCTACAAAGAGAAAAATTTTGTACGTCAAGGAATAGAGAATCAGCGAGACAGTCTCATCATCACATCAGTCATGAGTCCATGGGAACAAACTGGAAAGACAGATCAAGTTTGAACATGAGTGACCTGTTCTTCTCTTGTAATACGGTACTGGTCAGCGCATATTTCTCCACAAACTCCCATTCCAAAGTCATTATAGACATCCCAAAGTCCATCTTTCATCATACCATCAACAACAGTATCATGACCTAATCGAGAACCCCTTCTGCTAACAGAAATCAGAGTAAAGAATAAACGAGATGATAAAAACAGATGGAATATGCCTCTCTTGGGTTTGTTTCTACAAGTTTGAGTTAGGAAACTCAAAAAGCACCTTGCGTCCGGGAGGTACTTAGGTACGTTTGACATGCTCTCCATCCCACCAGCAACAACAATATCATTCAAGCCGAGCTGGATACTTTGAGACGCTAGCATTACAGCTGAGGTTACAAGTGAAGTAAAAGCAGTGATATATACACCGTTCGAATGATCATCTGGAGTAGAAGAAGAGTAATAAAAGGTTATTACATTTCATTCCTGCAGCACAAACTTTGTTGATAGTGGTGCAGATCACAGAATAGGGAATCCCAGCACCAAGTGCAGCCTGTCTTGCTGGTGCTTGCCCAAGATTGGCAGTTAAGACATTGCCAAAGAAGACCTCTTCCACAAGGGCCGGATCAACATGTGCTCTCTTAAGTGCGGCTATGAGAAGAAACAGTAAGAGAATGAAAACTTGGCCGAAGCAGAGAGAGAGACAGAGAGTAGTCGTATAACTAAACTACCTTGGATGGCTATGGACCCAAGTCTTGTAGCAGTCAAAGACGAGAGGGAGCCAAGGAAGTCCCCTATAGGCGTTCGCGCCACTCCCACAACACAAACATCTGCACACACCGGAACTGAACTGTAAGTAGCCATTACTGCTGGATCAAAGGATAAATACATGATCCAACCAGAAAACAGTAGAAACTGAAACAGAACAAAAAGAAGAAGGAGAAACAGAAAGAACCTCGAGGCTGTAGGGAATCATCAGAGACAGGCGGAGCCATGGAAGTCACCGAAGAAATTATGTCTGAGCCAATTCAGAAAATGCAGAGATGATGAGAATCAAAAGAAATATCACAAGTTTGAGTTCTTGGCTAAGAAAACGCATCACCTTTGGTTTGGTGGCAGATGAGGACGATCAAGCTTGTGTTAAGATTACGAGGAAACGAGAAAGAGAGAGATCATAATTGAGCCAAAAAGAAAAAGGTGGATATAGAGATAACAACAAAGTGTGTGTGTGACGTAAGATACCAATATCAGTGTCGGTTCCACCACCACCTTGGTATGCGTGATAGCTTTGTTGCCAGATAATTTCTTCCAGGTGTTTTATTATTAAGAAGGTAGAGAGTTATGAGAATCTGCCATTGATGGTAGTTTACCTGGAGTTTCCATCAAAATGTACACACAAGAAGAAAAATAAGGAAGAGCTAAGTGATGAGAGCAGAACAATGTATCTCAAAGATTCCTAATAAATTGGTGAGTAGTCACAAAGGCACACTTGGAAACAAGACAAGACCATACTGATGTTGCAATTATACTAGTCACAAACGGGTCTCGTGTTACAAACTAACATAAAATACCCTATTGCTACTTGTTTGTTCCAGGAGGATCAATCAACTTTATCTTCAACTCAATCTCACCCGATTCAACAGCACACAGCCTCAGCCACACACTCTGCACCACCTCTCCGTCTATGCAACTGATTGTGCTCTCTCGAGATACGCAGTTCTCTGGATCCGGTAATACTTTCCTAAGCGTTGTCTCACCAGAGGACACGCGGACTACGTGTCTTAGTCTGGCAACTGAGATAAGCGGTTGAAGGCTGAGAGAGGCATGGCCCATCTTGTCATCTGCCTTGAACCTATCTTTATCAAACACTTCCTGCACCACCCCATTAACAATCTCAGCATCATGATCATGATGGTCACAAAAGGAAAGATTCATGAAGATGTAGACATACCAATGCGAGAACTGCTGCAGGATCTTTCAGAGTAAAGTTCAGTTCCTCATTCCACACTGGATTCAGGCAATTGTTGATCACTTTGGTCTTCGCTGACTGGTTTTCAAAACAGTAAAACATCACATCAACAGACAAATAAACACAACGAGATACTTGTTTCCTTGGTAGAAACACAAACACTGGTTCTAGTTGCCAAGAACAATGAAAAACACTGACCAAACATACCTCATTTCCTAATTTGACAATCACATAAGGATCACTTGACTTGAAATCTCGGATCACCAGTTTCTTTCCTTGAATAACAGTCACCTGGAGCAGTCCTAGTGGCTCGCCCATCTCAGATTCTACAAACACATGCTACCAACTTTAGAAACTTCTTGAGACAATCCTCGTGAATAACAGAGCTAAAGCAACTGTCTTTATTAGACAATCAGTTGAATATGACAACCAAGACACAGAGAAAGAGAAGGAAGTACTAGTCATTCAACATTCAACATTCAATCTCTAGGAAGCTAGGATATATCTAAACAACTACGCCAAGCCCAAAATTTTCTGAGAGCTTCTTGATATAGAAAACGAAATTCTGGGAAAGATTCACACTTATATCAGTAAATAATAAAACCACACAGAGAGACCAAATGCTGCCAATCTACAGAAACATCTATCTAGCGAGTAAGGTAGAGAAAGAAACAAAAATCGCAAGCAGACCTTGATCAAGAGACAAACCAAGAAACACAGAGGACTCTGCAAATCAAAAAAGGCTCAAACTTTGTGGGTTGAACCCAGAAGCTACTCGAGTCTACAACAAGACCAATAGAAAACCTTGAAACCCTAAAGAATGAGTAAAGTAGCGAAGAACGGTACGAACTGAAAAGGAAGTTTCAGTGTTTCACTGAGAAATTTGCAAACTTTAGAAGAAAAAAACTAATAAATAAGAAACAGAAAATTACTGAACAACTTTACCAGTTTGGAAACAAGAATAAAAAATCGTCTTCTTGTGGTTGTGATGAATTGAGCAAAACAGAAAGACTTGTATTCGTCTTCTTTGAGATTAACGCAGCAGCTACTTACTTACACCTTTGTAGAGGAGGCGAGGACTATCATTCTCATCAGAATTTTTTGTTTTTAGTTGAAAAACATTTTTATACAAATGTTGTCTTAAAGACAAATTCCATGGTCTCGACTCGACTCTCGAGGTTGCTATAAAGAATTTTATTTGACCAAACAAAGTCTTAACATGCGTTTTGACCGTAATAGTAATTTAGTGGTATCTAACTAATGAAAACAGTAAAATTATCCAAATCATATTCTACAAGTTATCGAATACTCCTTTGATTCTTGAACAACGTAGCAGTAACGGTAATGAATTAATTACTACAAAAGTTAGGTAAACCTAATCCTGGTTATAATAAATTAGTGAATCAAATACTTTTGTGTGACCCTTTACCACACGAAAAAGAAAAAAAAAAACTTTAAAAATTGTTTATATGCTTGAAATCAGAGGTGGCCTCTGACACGCTTTGACTCGGTCTAACCATTAAAGCTCCAATATAGGACCATGCGAATTTGTGTAATAAACATCTCACACTTTTTATGCAGCATAATGTTAAACGGTAAAAATGTTATTTTAATCCCTTAACTTTCAAAATGTGTTCATTTTATTTAAAACATAAACATTAACATTTGAAATACAAGAATTCGTTGACCACACCAAATAGACATGCCCAATACATACTCAAAGCCCAATAAATCTGAAAATGTCCAGAAGATCTTTAAATGGGCCTAATGAATATATATATTTTGAAAGCCCTAATGAAGCTTTGATACAAAGCTTTCTTTATAAACGCTGCGTCACATCACTGAATCAAAAACCCTAGCGATACTTCATCTCTCGAGCCGGAGCCGCGTTGCGAAAGCATTTCAATCGTAGTCTAAGGTACTCTATCGATGATTCTTCATTTCTTTCTTTCGAATTTTACAAGCAGATATATTCCTTCCGATTATTCTCCCATTAAATTTTCAGTGTTGTTTTGATCTGTGAATAATGTTGGTTTGTTATGTTACTTTGATGGTTTCAGAGAATGTCGACAGTGGGAGAGCTCGCTTGCAGCTACGCTGTTATGATCCTCGAGGATGAGGGTATTGCTATCACGGTATGCTTCCTTTTCTACTTTACTATTTTCTTAATTTTGATTGGTCTCGTTGTATCATTGCTCATGGAGTTTAAGGATTTTGAGCTGTTTCTGGTGACTTGATAGTTAGAAACTAAGTGAATAGTTATAATCTTTCGTTGATAAGGATTAGTAGAGTTATAGAGTCAGTAATTGAACAAGTGTATTTTTGTTTCTGTCTATATATGTTTGAATTGGGTTATAACTTATTAATTTAAAGATCTTTGCTTCTGTTTGTTGAATTTGTGTTGATAGGCTGACAAAATCGCCACTTTGGTGAAAGCTGCTGGTGTTACCATTGAGTCATACTGGCCAATGCTATTCGCCAAGATGGCTGAGAAACGTAATGTCACTGATCTCATCATGAACGTTGGTGCTGGTGGTGGAGGTGGTGCGCCTGTTGCAGCTGCTGCTCCTGCTGCTGGCGGTGGTGCTGCCGCTGCTGCTCCTGCTGCCGAGGAGAAGAAGAAGGTAAATTATATAACAATGAATTCGTAGCTTTTCCCTAACGAAGCATGATCTGGTATATTTATCTAATTGTTTTGTAAATTTACTGTTGCAGGACGAACCAGCAGAAGAGAGTGATGGAGATTTGGGTTTTGGCTTGTTCGATTAAGTGCATTTTACTTGTTTTTTCTTCTTCGATTTGAGACTATTTTTTTTTCGTATCGAGCTATTACTTGTTTTGGTCTGGCTGAAGAACTATAATTAGTTGTTTTCTGAACCATATGTTGTATGACACAAGTTTTCAAGCAAACCCATCGGCTCCTTCTTTCCTTAGAAATGATTTTGTCACCTCTTTTTTTTTTAATTCATTCGAGATATTAGTCTAGGCTCGTCGAATCAGAAGATAAAATGATAAATCTTCCCAACGGAAAGGAGTTTTACGAGCTTAGTTAGACAAAATCACTATGGTTGAGCCCTTCCTATTTCCTTTTCTATTATATCCCTGAAGAACCATGTGTGTGTAAAAGGTGAGTGGTTTGAACCTGCTCCGTTTGGCCAGGCGTGTGGGTTGACGAACAACATTTTGTATTGTTTTAATTCAGTTTCATCCTTTTTAAGTCGCAAGAATAAGTAGTTGACATCATTTTACTCTCGGGTCATTTCCTTAATCAATAGCCCCTATATGATGATAAGAGAGTGATACTACCAGACAAGCAGCTAAATTTGGACTTGAAAGGAAATACATTCTTTTCCTTTTGCCAGATCGGATCATTCTGAACCTTTCTACCCAAAAACCGAAAAGCTTTCATGATTTGACAAGCGATAAAATAAACAAAAGAAGTTTACAAAAAAAATTTGGCAAAGCAGTTAAGTTCAACAAGAGAATAGTACTTTGGGTAAAGGAATATAAGTTGTAAATATTACAGAAAAAGAAAAAACGTAAAACAAACCTACAAATAAACACACACAGAGGCTACAATACATGACCACAAAAGCTTCTGGAGGAGCTTCTTTCTGCCTATTATTCTTTCCAACATGGTGGTTAGAACAAGTATGTATCACTAACCCTACAAGTCTCACATTTTTACCACATATACACCACAGCAATCCAGAGACCACCAATTTTTGAGGACAATCACCGCAATTTCTTCTACATTACGGCATACGGCAAACCTATATTGCTGTCCTCGAGATTGACTTACCCACTTTACTCTTCCAAGCTCCCTGTACACACATTCGAAAGTAAACACATATCAGAACTCTCTACTCATCTTTTTGTCTATGCTGCTTGAAAGATTTAAGAGAAAGCTAGGTATATACAAGAGTCTCATTGTCAGAAGTCTCAGCATTCTCTTCAGCTTCTCTCTCCATTTCATTGTTTTCTTGTTTCCCTTCAGTATCTGAGTCGTCATGTTCAGCTTCTTTCCCCTCAGCGTCCCCACTCGACTCTGTTTTTGCCTCCTGTAAATCTTCTTCCTTGTTTACAACTTCCTCATCATCCTCACCTTCTTTCAACGACTTTCCTTCAGACTCTGATTTTTCTTCGCCAGCCTCCCCACTATATTCTGTCTCTACTGAATCATTTCAAAATAGAATAACTCAGCTACAAACAAAGAATATTGAATTGTGTAATAAGATTAACACCGTTGCTGTATATCTGTTTGCATGGAAGTAAATAGGCTGAAAGAATTTAGAAACAGTGGGGATTGCTAACAGAACAGTGGATCCCAATGGAGCTTACTTGGCAAAGCAGAAGATCGTCTTTTCTTGTTTCTGCTCTCTACTTTCTCATGTTCTAAAGAAAGACTTTTTGGTGTATCTTTTGGGTGTAACTGTTTTAAGTTTTTCTTTGGAGTTCTTTTTCCTTTTGGCCTAGAGAAGATAGCAGTCCAAAAACAAAAGGTTAACAATAGAATGACTCATGACTCGTATTTGGATTTCTAATGACAGATTTCCGCTTACGTAGTAGTAACTGGGTCTTCATCCCTCTGTACGCCATCCGGATTCTTAGGCTTACTTCCAGAAGATCTAAACAAAATAATAAGATTGCTGTGAAAGACGAATACAAGGCCAACTGTCCTATGTTGCAGAGAGAATGTTACCTTTTCTTCTTCGAATTTCCCTTTGATGTTCTGGACTTCTGCAGTAGGTACAAATATTGTAAGAATATTTATTAAGCTCAAAGGAACGAACTCGGCAGATGACTAGAAATAGTGAAGATAGATATTGACAACAGAACCCAAAAACCAGAAATACCTTTGCGGTCTTTCCACCAGTGTCTATGAGCTCCCACTGTTCTTTCTTTAGGTTAAGTACTTCAACATCTCCATCCTCATAAAGTATCTGCAATATCATATGGATAAAGTACAGAGTTGGCTTGAACAACTAACCCAACAAAAGGACAAAAAAGAAGCAAAATGCTGATAGCTTACCACATGTCTCTGTTTTGTGGAATCATAAGATTTCACTGTCCCTTCATAAAACCTATTTATTTCACCAAGATGCAACTTCTGGTGAGATAAATGTAGAAAAAGATAACCACATTTTGTTGAAAATGATTGATTGCATCAGATGGATTCAACGTAACAAAACGAGACTAAGAATGGGAACAAAACAAATTAACTCCATACTTGCATGGATGTCAGAATAGTAAAACTTGAATAAAGACAATGAAAGTCACTAAAAGATCCTTACCGTTTATCCATAGGCCACCAAACTTCTATTCGGCAACCGATCAGTTCATCATTTACCAATTTATTTTCCTTTGTAGAGCACTGTACAAGAAATAAGGTCCGACAAGAAAATATTTGTTATCACAATGTTCAATTACCACAAAGTGACAGAGATAAACATCAATGGAAGGTAAAGCTCCGCACCTTCGCCAGTCCTGACACGTTTTTTCGCTTTTTCATTGATCCAGAGGCAGACTTTAATTTGCTATCACCACCTCCTGCTGACCTACTCTGCTGAAAAATATGCATATTGATTGAATATCAATAAATTGAACTAGAATGAAAAAAAACAAAGGATAAGATGCTATTGATGATTTTTACCCTCTCCACATCGGTGAGAGCCCAATCAGATTCTGTAATCTTTAATTTTGATGATAAGCTTTTCTTTCTCTTCCGGGGAGAGATGCTTTCTAACATTTTCTCTTGGTCAGAATTTTCATCGTGCGAGTCCAAAGAGACATTTTTGTCCATGTCACTCTCTAGATGCAACTCATCTTCAGAAGCTTTCAGTTGAACTTTAGGACCACTGTTTGAGAACTTGTAAGGACTATGGCCAGAAGATGATCTCCGGCGCTTAGGGACTGAAACTACTGATGTTGCATCACCAACATTCCTTTTGTTACCCTTCTGATCTCTTTGACATATCTCTGCTCTCTCACTAGGGGAATGTTTGTGTCCATTACTGGATTCGAATTTATCCAGCATTTGTAAGTGATCTAGATTTATCTCCCTCACCATCTTCAAAACATCGACATCATTTTTACCATTCTCATCTTCAGCTGGTACAGATTTATTCTTTTTGCCCTTTCTAGTCTTGGTTCCCTGAGCTCTCAAACGCTCTACTATTTTACCCAGAGGAATTTCATTTCCATCACTTTCCCCATCAATCATAACCTCATTTTCTGAAGTTTGGGGGATCACCTGAAAAGGAAATTATGGATTAATACAGAAATCACTAGGTACTGCAACACAGATTTTTAAGTTGAATAACATACAGATGCATCAGCATGACTCTCCAACTTGAGAGCCCTGAAGTGTAACAGGACAGTCTCATCAGCTAGCCACAATTTTTCTTCACCTACCTGTCATGGGTTAGAAAACACAAACCAGAACAATATATGAGTTCAACACAGCAAATCTATAAGCAAATACGACATACAGCTCAGGTTGCCAAAGAATACTTGGCAAACTCATCATGAAAATTTGAACCCACAACCATGAATAATTTCTGAGTTTTTACCTGAGACTTGTCTCCTTCAACTTTTTCAGAAGGTTTGTACAGCGTCGGAGGCAGCGATACAGGTGTGATTTCCCCTTGTAGATCAGGCTCTTTCTGAGTTAAGTGATTGATTATTGACAGCCCAAGCTCACAGATCGCATGTGAGTTCTGTTAATATAAGTTATGAGATGTTAGCTCCATGGCACCACGACAGTGGCAAGTAGTGTGATTCATTATACCGGCATGCTTAGAATCATTATAAAAAGCAGTCCTGACATGACTGCTGTAAAATAGAACAAGCTGAAGAAAGTCTTTTACCAACCTTTGACTTTGTTGCATCAGTGACATCTTCTGACTGTTTTATACTATGGAAGATAAGAATAATGGTGGGAACGTACTCACGTTCCTTATCAATATCTTCAGTCTTCCCGTCTTCCTCTTTATGGAGCAACATAGAAATGATCAAGTATAATTGGCTGAAATAAACAATCAGAAATAGTAGGCATAAATTATCAATAGAAAAAAACAAAAAACTGAAATTACTAATTTCACAGTTATAGAAAGCAAAAAGTGGTGGCATATAGAGGTAAACCGGGAAAACAAATTACCGATATATCATTTCATATTCCTTCACGTCTTTGCATTTCTCGACATCAGGACAAGAATGATGCGCAAGTGCATGAACCAGATAAGGGAGGATATGATGAGGGTAGAGAGTAACTGAATTTGCATCAGTCTGAGCCGAAATTTTCCGCACTTTTGTTTGATAAGAATGCTGTATGATATCAGCTAGGTTGTGTTTATCCTGTATGCCAATACAGACGCATAGTTTATAGCCAGATTATCAGTATTATCGACTCAGAAACATCATATATAAGTTTTCGAGTGAAGGGCGATGACATACCTCCTCTGATTCGAGAACATTTGATCCAGTGATATCAAATAGGAATGAACAGGCATACTTCATCTCCAAAACCCGATCCTTTACATACTGGTGAACTTTCCCAAGGAATATTTTCTTAGCTGTAGGAAATGGTATCTACAGAAGAGGTTAAGAAAAATTGTTTAAAGTCAAAATAGAACCCAGATTAGATAAAGGATTGGATGAGAGGTGTGAATGGAAAACAAAATTGGTGGATGGTACCTCAGGGGTTTTTAAAGTTAAATGGAAGATCTCAATAGGTATCTTATCATCCCAATGTCTAGAAAGGCGGAGGACAGCCTTTGCAGCAGCAAGTCTCAAATGGGCCTTGTCAACAGAACTGTGGAGAGGTTGAGCATGAGTGCCTTCAAATTTAAAATAAGAATGACCTCTTAGCATATATAACACATCTACCAACCTTGATTCTAGATCTTCGGATACTTCGCCAAAGGAAAGAATGTTTTTTAGTATTCCAAGAAGATCATCAACACCCGCACGAAGTTGAGCATCCTTAAAAGGTAAATAGCTCTTAACCAACGTCTTGATCCCATATATCTATCACGAAAAAAAGAGTTTTATATTAACTGGACAAGAGAGAAATTAGTTGATCACTTTAACACAAGGTAAACCAAACATTGGTAACTATAAGTGAAGTCAGTTATAAGAACTTTTTCGCCAGATACCAACCTTCAGTTGACAAATTTCACTTTTGTCATCCCATGACAATTTTTTGTCATCCACAGTTTCCTGCAAAGAGGTTAATTGACTTCCAATAAAAATGAAAAGAAATCTGGGAAACTAGTGAAAGATAGTGAGATTTCGCAAAATACAAAACATTAGAAATACATACACTTTTGAGCTTTAGGATTTTGCTTCTAATAAACTCAACTACTTCGCTTTCTCTAGTCTCATAGACTGGCATCGCAATCTGTGCTATGCATCCAAGACACTGAAGAACAGCCGGCTGATATCTCTTGTCCTCCAGCATGTCCACAAGTCTCTACAAATCAAGTATAAAACCAGAATTTCCACAAGCTAATTATCAACTACAGATTGTGATACTCTTAAGCAAAATATCCATGAGAAAACAGAACTGTCACCTTGTATAGAACAGAGAGCGACTTCAGGCCATCATCCTTTGTTATTGATGCTAGCGCATGCACAGCATACTTAGCCTGCTTGCGGTTTCCTTCTACACAAATCCTCTCCAGTAAAAGGTCCACAGAACTTTAATAGGACAATAGGAGAAACATTATAAATCAGAAACAGGCAACTAACGAAAGAAGTGAGCTCAAGCTTGATGAAAAAGATGAATATATATAAATATAAACGGAAGTGAGACTTTCACCTTGCTAAAACAATGAGATTCTCCCGAATAGTTCCACCTGCTTTTGCCAGAATTTTTAGAGTACCCTCCTTCATCATTTCATCGTCATCTTTAAGGAAACTTATCAGTTCTTCTTCAGCGCCATCAAACAATGATGGACAGAAACATGCCAGGAGCTAAAAAAAATCAATGCACAAGCATCAACCCGGTGGAGTTTGTAATAAGTAAAAGAAAAGATGTTCATGAGCATGTGATATAATCACCTATAATAAATGCCAAAACAAATTTATTGACAGAAAGTTAGTGAATCTTAAATGATGTGTCAAATCAGTTTTTACCCCTAAGAAGTCCATGCAAGGTTGGATCCCCAATGTATTTTTAGAAGACTTTCTAACAGATACTTCCGCTAATATCTCTTTCACATACTCCTTACTGAATAGCAGATAAGAACACTTTATGGAGAGAGTGCTGAGAAAATCATAGAGAGAATGCTTCTCAGAGAGTATTTTAAGCATATCATCCTGCACACAACCACAAACCAGTTATAAGGTTGTCGAAAGTAAATCTATATGTAAATACAAACTTCTTGTTATTCTCACCCGAATCCTGGATGCTTGCGTTATGCTAGTGTTGGGATCAAGCAGATTAGTCAAAATCTTCCAGATATTAGCATCTTTCAGTTGATCAAGAATTAAAAAGTTTTGCTCAGTCTTTGGGGGGTCAGAAAATGCACGTGACATAACTCTGAATCCAAATAGGATCTTTTTCTGAATCTCAGGAGCATCAGCAGTCTGCATTGAGACAGAATATAAGGTTCTAGATAGTGAAACTTAAAAGGGAAAAATTCCAACCAAAAAATTTTTAAAAGAAAAATTCTTCAACTATCTTTGGTCGAACCTGTTGTGTCTGCTTGATTGACAAATATCTTTGCATTTCTTGTTGTATCCTAAAGGTCAAAACAATTCTCCACAATAAATCTTCAGTATCGAAAAGACAGCATGACAACGATCCTTCAAAATAATTTAAGTGCAATAAAAAAAGTCATCAAATACACCTTTGTCTTTGCTCCAGTATCTTCTCAAAAGCTTTGGTCTCCACTTTGTCAAACCCGGAAAAGATTTGTATCCAATGCTTAACTTTATCTCTTACTGAGAAATCACTAGGAAACAGTGAACTGCATAGAATATACTCAATTGTATCTGACCTGCAACACATATAATATATTTAGATCATCTTTTTAAAGGTTATGATACTAATCAACTAGAATTAAGTAAACCCCAAGAATAAAAGAAAAGGAGCCAGGGTTCAAAAATGTTTTAGACAAATGCACCTGAAATCTTTGTCATAAAGACATCTCAAGATTTTTCCAGGAATCCAATTAAAATCGCCAGTGTCTACCTTCCCATCAGCACACCGTAAGCAATATACCCGGAACAACTCAGTCAACCTTTCCATTGTGTATGTTTTTACGAGTATCTGAATTAGAAAAAGAACTATGAGTTCAAATGTCTTCAAATTTTAGTATGCAACTATCAGAGACAACCAGACTGAATACATAAAACGTACAGCTTTGTCACGAAGCCGTTCAGCAACTAACTTCATAGTGTCAACTGGAATCGACGTCAATGCACTCACAGACACATCACAAATAACAGCAACAACTTGTTTGCGGATATTCTCATCATAATCCAAGAGCCGGTCACAGAGAGCAGCTACATAAGTATTAACACTATAAGATTAGTCAATTCTAATGCATATTAATGGCATGATAAAGAAAGCTTACATATAATTTGAGAAGCCTCAGCTCTCAAAGGATCTGAGAGCAAACAGTCCTTAATATGGTCAAGGATGGCCATCCTAACTTCAACTACCCTATCGGTCAGCCTTTTCAGAAACTCCAAAAAAATTGAATCGAACTCTTCAGAGATGACACGTCCAGGCAAGGAAAACAACTCTCCAACCAATCCAACCACTTTCAAACGAGTTTCCAGTTTATCCGCCTGTATATGTTAATAGTATGCATTATGTATTATTCAATACCAATCTACTTGAAAAGATGGGCTCATACCACATGAAAAGTATTGAAACAACAAATGGATAAGAGTGATTATTCAAACAAAATACATAATAATAAAAGTATTGTGCATGGCAGAGTCATGATGACATTTGACGTGCAAGATAGTGGCAGAAGACCAAAAATAAAATTATACCAAAAGCTCTCCAGTGAGATATGGTGCAACTCCAGATAGGGCCTGAGGAGCACAGCGGTACAAATCATAGATAACCTCATGGTAGTCAATTTGACTGCTGGAAAATCGGCTATCTCCAGACATTGAAGAGATAAGGAACTGCTTTATGTCAGATTCAACTTTGGGCGCACAATGCTCTATGACTTTCATAGCAAGTCTTCTTGCAGCATCTCTAACGTCCTGCCATCATAAATGCAGAATATGAGCTGTCTGATATTCCATAAAACAACGAATCCTAAATTGGATTATAATCAGTGGCCAGAGCCAGCAACGTGAGTATGCTCACACTTCTATTGCGGCCCAATTTAGAGAGTAAAATTAGTAAAAGGTGCTCTTGCACATCTTCGCTTTCTTCTAAAAGAACAATCATTATATTTTGCATTGATGAGAAAACAATCTCCGGATGGTCATCTCTGCACATACAGAAATAAAACAATCTTTCAGTATGAAGCCCAAAAGAAAAGAAAAAAATCACAGAAACCATTCATATTTTGTATTACTAGCCAAGAACACCAACGAAAAGCACAACTGAAAATCAGAAAATTTGAAGATGTTTTGTAAATCAGCGGAACTTATAATCACTCAGAAAAGAAATCTAGGTTGAAAGTGAAACACACCTAGCAACATCAAGAAATGTAGTAAACACTTCTTTCACCAGATCATCACATTCAAGATCCAACATCACTACACATGACCTGTACTTTGCAACCGTTTCTAAAATGAGAACCCTCCTTCCAAATGATGGACCACTGACATCATTCAACCCAGCAAAAGCGCTCACAATTAGTTGAAAAATATCCTGAAACAAGATAGGAAACAGAAGAAATCAGTAATGGACATGTCTGTGATCACGGTGCCAGAGGAAAGTCAGGACAAACAACCTTCATAATATTATCACTGTAAGGCGCTTCAGGTGCTGTAATACGAGTTATCTCAGAAACGCAGCTTGCAACAAGAAGCTTGACATCCTTGTCTTGATGGTTGAGAATTTCAGGTTTAATAACTGCATCAAGAAAAGGCTGAATGGACTTGAGCACTGCAGGTGGTGGAGACTGCTCCAACTCAGAAAGACAAACAGCAGCTTCCTGCATGTAGCAACACACAAGTTAAGGAAAGTCTTTTTGATAAATCAGTCACAGTATTGCACGGAAAAGTGTTTAAGGAGAGAGATATCTTAGTAAACTAACCCGACCAATTCACCCCAATGAAACCAATCAAAAGCAAATCACATTTCCACAAAGGTGGTTGATAAAGAAACATCTTAGTCAATGTAGAAACTGAACATTGGGGTAACTACTGCATCAGTCAAATTGCTGGTGAAGATAGCGCAGTTCAATTCCATCATGACCAGGGACAGAAAAATACTAGGGCCAACCCTAAAAACTCGACATTCTAACAGCAGACATCATAAAAGTCGCAAATCTAAGCAATTATAGACACTGAATTGGTTCTCCTAGGAACAGTCCCGAGTTTTATGCATGACCTAATTTCGCAAGAACAATCTAGCGTAGACGAAAAAGATGGTACAAACTAACCCTAACGCAGCTCGAAAGAAGAAAACACTGGCTCAATTAATGAGCATTACCCAGAACGGAAGAGGATCTACAAAGCTGAAAACTTTATTCGGTTCCAATTTGGCAGAATTTAAACAGGGGACAAAGATGGAAAAAAGTTCCCTCCAAACGAAAAATCGAAACTTGGAGAAATTGTAGAAGAGACAATGAGAAGTAGAGATGGGGAATCACACCTTTAAGAGTTTGAGCAATGAATCTTTAGAAACAGGAGCTAGGTCAAGCTTCGATCCCAGCTCTTTCAACTGTTCCTCCGGCTTCTGAGCCATGGGGAGTGAAACAGAGAACTCTTAAACCGAAGCTGTTAGAGACGAGCCACAATAAACGAACAAGGAAACAAAAAGGGTATTTTCTTGAATAATCTGGTTCTCAGAGTCACTATGCGGAAGAAGAAGGAGAAGAAGAAGAAAGCCACATCTGATCTGAGCTCTCTCTAACACAACAAGAGCCCCGATTAGCTGACTTACGACGGCTTTGTGTCTCTCATCGCTTCCTCATTTTCTCTTATTTTATATTGATGGTCCCTCACTTTCTCTTCTCTTTACCCTTTTTCCCCATTCTTAAAGCCCATCGTTTAACAGGCCCCTTTTTAAACATCCAGGCCCATTAGTGTAAGAATACCGACGTCGTTTTGAGTGGAGTTTCAATTTTAGTTTTTTGACCCTTCTTCTTTGCTCTCTCGCTTTGCTTTCTCGCGGCAATGGCGGCGGCGACGGGAAATGACGACAACGGCTGCTTCGATAAACCAGAATCTGAACCGGCACCGGTTAACGTTTCGCCTCCCCTGTCGAAGAATGCTCAGAAGAAGCAGCTGAAGCAGCAAAGATACGAAGCGAAGAAAGCTGAGAAGAAGGCACAGGAGAAGGAGCATAAGAGAAAAGAAGGAGAGAGAAAGCTTAAGGAATGGGAAGAAACCCTAGCGAACGCGACGGAGGAAGAGAGGCTGAAGCTTATTGAGTCGAGGAAGAGTCTGCGGAAGGAGAGAATGGAGAAGAGATCGGAGGAGAAGGAGAAGAAGATAGAGAGGCTGAATCAAGCTAAAGAAATAGGTCAAAAGATCGTAGTAGATGTTGATTTTGCTCATCTCATGTCTGAGTCTGAGATCTCAAGCCTCGTTCAGCAGATTATGTATTGCTATGCGGTGAATGGGAGAAGCACTTCACCTTGTCATCTATGGCTTACAGGAGTCCAAGGGAAGATGAGTACTGAGCTTGACAAGCTTCCTGGTTTTGAGAAATGGTTCATTGAAAAGGAAAGTAGGTGTTACATTGAAGCCATGGCTGATCAGAAAGATAATTTGGTGTATCTTACGGCTGATTCTGAAACTGTTTTGGATGATCTTGACCCTAAGCATATCTACATTATCGGTGGCTTAGTGGATCGAAACCGGTTCAAAGGGATCACCATGACCAAGGCTCAAGAACAAGGCATTAAAACAGCTAAGCTTCCCATAGGAGAGTATATGAAAATGTCAAGTTCTCAGGTAACTAAATGGCCACTTCAATTCTTGTCTCATTGGGCACAACACAAAAAACCTCTACTTTATGTACTTTGTTAATGTAAGATTTGTGGTTTTTATTGATTTAGGTTCTCACTGTGAACCAAGTTTTGGAGATACTCGTCAAGTTTCTGGAGACTAGGGACTGGAAAACAGCCTTCTTCACTGTGATTCCTCAGAGGAAAAGAACCGGACTTGATCCTGTTGATTGTTCGAAATTGGAACATATATCTGAAGAGCATCAGGAGAAAGATACTGAGGCAAACGAGAGTGCAGACAAACATGATCTTCTGGAGAGGAAAAAGGTATGCGTTGAAGTTCCTTTGGAAAGTAGTAGCTAAATGAAATGAATGAAGATTGTGAGAGTTGTTTCTGTATCCGTTAAACACTCATTTCTGTAGCTGAGAATTGAAATCTGGAATGTTTAGTCTCTTTCTATTTTGAACCAAGACGCATTACGAATTCACCGTGAATTTTGTAATATCACATGCATGCGGTTTGCAAAACTAATGCTTTATTGACATACTTTACCACAAGACAGATCAGATGAAAAACACAATGTTCTTTCAACTAGATAGATAATAAACAAAGAAAAAGCAGCATTGTTTTCGCTTAAACTTGAATTCATAAGCTACAGCTTGCACCTACTAACAGTTATGACTCTGTCAGCTGTCTATGTTATTAGCCATTGTTCTCAGTACTTATGTTGTTGAGTCGGAAATACTTCAACTCTGGCGCCACTTGCTCCTGAAGATGAACCACTCATCTTAGAATTAGGTTCGTTACCACTGAAAACAAACCCGTTCTGATGACGATAATGGTACTGCGCCATGTGAATCCCTGGCACAGGCCCGTAGGCTCCATACTCGGTCATGGTCCCATTAGGCCTCTTGACCACCAAGCCGTTGGTCATACTAACGGACCCAGCACTGCAGCTAACCCCTCTTTCACCTTCCAACTCTCTGTAGCGGTGGAGGTACAACGTGAGGGGTTCGATGTAGTCATCAAAACCGAGCTTGCTCATTGCCCACAAGACGTCCTCAGCAGTGATGGTCTTGCGCTGTTCCCGCTGGCACCGCTCATTAGCCTCCCCTGTTATGAAGCTGATGTACTCCGAAACACACTCTTGGATCGTCTCCTTGGAGTCATCTGAGATCTTGGCGTGAGCAGGTAAGATCCTCCGCATGATCCGTATCACGTTGGCAATAGGCATGAACCTGTCTTGCTCCCTCACCGTGCACTCCTCCTCACCACCATTACTGGTTTTGTTAGGCTGGTTGAATTCTGGAGGACGCATACTGCCCTCTGCCATCAGAAAATTCGCTGCTAATCCTAACAAAAATAAGAAAAATGGAAGTTTTAGTGCATAATGGCTTCGATGACGTCTGCATGCGCGGTTTATAAGATTGAAAAGCTATTTCATTAACTGTTCGTCATGAAAAGAGTACAGACATGACAATGGAGGGATTGCAGAGAATGGTTTCGCATGCAACTGAAATGAAGAGAGCCTGTGAAAAGAGGGGGTATAGAGAATGGCACTACCTGGTGGAGAAGGAGTGGTGTTGTTCACGGACAGCTTGCGGTAGCCATGGAAGCCTCCACGTTCCATATCTTTCTTGTTCTAAATACACGACTTTTGTGTTTGTGAATATCCCTATAAATAATAATAACCAATGCCCGAAATTAAGAAGCATTTGAAGAAGAGAATGGAATGAGAGAGAAGAAAGAGTAATTGGAATAAAGCTAATAGTGTTGGCAAGTGTCAGCATTTGTAATTTCAGACCTCACAAGTTCAACAACGTGGCAGCCATAATCGATGTGACCGAGGATCCTTCTCCTCGTCTCCCTTAGCCGTTACAAAATCCCAATCACCCCAACGTATTTGTCTTTTTTATTCGAACCTTCTACAAATACAGAGCCGTAGAGTTTTAAATTATAAACTACACCAAAGATATAAAAATTAAACTCGAGGTAATCATCTACAAGTTCTCCCGTTTTGCGTGCCAAAAACACCTAAATTTAAAATCTTTCACTCATTTTTCCCTCTCTCCCGAGGAAATGGTCTTGTAAAAATTTCCAAGTTTCTCAAAGTATGAGCGAGTCTTGCTGTGCTCAGGCTGTTTCTGCCCACCTTCCGTCACTCTCCTATAGTACTTGTTCATGTTCTCCCACTTCTCCTTACACTTTTTCGCAGATCTTTCGTACCCTCTTTCTTTCATTCTTGCTGATATCTCATCCCAAATCGCTCCCTTGTTGATCCCCGTCTTCTCTTCCACATCGCTTCTCGAACTTATCAATGCCTGCACTTCCTCTTGCGGCCACCTTCTACCACTGCTGCCACTGCCGCTTGAGTACCTAAACTTTATCTCTCTTTCTCTCTGAGCGGATTCACATTTCTCGTCTTTACATTGTTCCGGAAGAATCTGCTGGAGTGGTTGCGGGAATTCACACTGTTTAGGGATCTCGATCTCGTCACCAGTAACACTTCTGATGAAAGAGATGAGAGACAAGTTGCGTGCCATCTCTTGCTTCCGTGCTTCTTCATTCTGTGTCATCCTCTCGGTTTCCTGTTGCCTCCAAGCTTCCTCACGGCGTATTCTCTCCACTTCCATCTTCTCCATCACATTAATCAACTGATTATGCATCTTCTCCTGCCGCTTCATCATACTCCCCACAAGCTTCTCCAAGAAATGCTCCAGCTTTACCCTTGTTTCCCGCTTTCTTTTACCCGTGACGGTCTTGCGAACGTCTGGAGATGAGTCACTATCGCTGCTATCAACAGAGGAGCTGCAAAATCAAAAATTGGAAAGTACTTATCAAAAACTCAAAGCTTCCAACATGGTTACACTATCTAAGAACTAATAATCCAAAAGTTCCGCAGAATATATAGACAAACACTGCTTAGAAGTGGTATAAACCAACACTGTAAAAGCTTGTAATGACGGCACACCAATCTGATTGATATCTGCAAAGTTTAATGCTTTAAGCTGAGAGTGTTCAGTGATGCACCAGTCAACCAATCTAGAATCAAATGATACCGCAAAGCTCAAATATATCAAGAGGAAGAGAATGTGTTTAGGAGGTCTCTACCAAACAAGCTTCTAATAAACGTGAAAAAAAATTAGACTCTTAATAATACAGAAAAAAAGTAACAACTTTTCACAGTAACAGATCCAAAGTTGAACAAAAAGCTCACATTTTTAATGGTGAGATTTATACCTGAGAGAGAGACCATCCCAAGAGATGCGATTTCGAGCTTGAAACTCCATTTGAAGAGGAGGAAGAGAATCATCCTCTTCCTTTGAAAACCCACGAGTCAATTGACCACTTTCCTCCACGTCAGCAATCTTCGATCCCAAAGGAGCTTCGAAGCAGCCAAAACCCATCTCCGGCAGCCTATCTAGGGTTCCGGCGAGAATATCAAGAGGATGTCGATCCTCCGACGACGACGGAAGCTTAACGCCACACCTTATAGGTTTCAATTTCTGAGGAGGCGAAGCCAAGTCTGCGAGCGTAGCCAAAGCGTCGTCGTTTCCGTTAGAACCCATTTGACGGGTACCGTACATCCACCCGCAACCACCGTCCGAACCATCGAATGGGTTAATATCTTCCTCAAAGTCGTCGCCGACTCGTTTCCGACAGTCGCCGGCGAGAAGTTCCATTTCGGGAAAAGGTAAAAAAAATAAAATGGGCGGCGTGAAATCCAGAAGAGACTGCCCAAAGTAAAAGCAATTCAAAGGGTAAAAAACTCTATATTTACCTTTATACCCTCAAAGGAGTAACATAACCTCCATTTTATCCTCACTTCACTTCAGTCGTTTTCTTACCCGTCGTTATATGACCCGACCCGAGCCCACCTGAGCTGAATATGTTCTGTAATTTGTATCTACACCAGTTTTGTGTAAAGGCAAAAAACACTTTAGCCCCGTGTGGCTCAGCGAAAGCCGCGGAGATACCGACATATTTTATATCATAATCCATAATCCATATTAAGATTGGGAATCTGAGAAAAATTAGAAGAAAATCATTGGTAATTTCTCTATCAAGCGTAGGTGTCACAACACAAACAATCCAGAGAAACTATTCCACGTACGTATTAACCTTTGACCTTAACCTTCTTAAACAGAAAATATTGAAGTTTTTATGTTCTTGTGATAGAAATATACAGTAACAGAATATTTTCTTTGGCCTTTATTGACATATTTTAGAAGAAAAATAGATTACTTCCTTGTTTTATTATTATTTCACTCATCATACGTTGTAGAAAGGGAACCGCAAAGTGAAAAAACAGGTTTTGTATGCTCAAATCCTTCAAACGAGTGATCAATCTATTTAGCAATTTAAAAACTTTCAGATTTATATAGAATTTGTTTTGTCTGTTACTTATTTAGGACAAATCTTTAGTGTAAATTGAGTTGAGAGTTTTGTTTTTTCTTCTCTCGTAATGATGACTTGCCGTTTGGCCAAAAGTTATGGTTTAATCAAATTGTTGTTGTGTAATAAGAATAATGGCCGTCGTCTTCGTTTTCCTCCGGCTGATGGGTTCTCTGCGTTTCACAGTTGCTCCACCACGAGGAACAGATCCATGTCTGCTTCTAGTTCCTCCACAAATCCCATGTCCCGTGAGGACGCAACAACACTGCTTCCGTCTGTTCAAGACAAGTACGGTGGCGTGATGACCGAGATGACTCATCCCATGGATCCTTCTCTCTTCTCCACACTTCTCCGATCCTCTCTATCTACCTGGACTCTTCAGGTTCTCTCTTCCTTCTTCCTCTTGTTAAATTTGATCTTATTGGATTCGATCAAAATGACAAATTTTGTTATCCGAATCAAGATACTGGTACCGATTTGTTGTTACATAGAAGAATCATTGTAAAAGTTTGGGTGTTAAAAGTGTTAGTGTCACTATTCCGCTTGAAAATTGTTGTATTCTAATGCGGGCCAGAAACTCTCTTTCACTTTGCTGCAAAAAAAATTAAATTCAACTTTTCCACTACAGTAATAGACGGTGAATAGGACTATGAACCGATCTACTGTGAAATGTTTACAAACGTTTTTATGTACGCAGGGCAAAAAGGGAGTGTGGATCAAGTTGCCAAAGCAGCTTATTGGTCTTGCTGAAACTGCTGTTAAGGTCTTGTTTTGTTACCTAATGCGCAATCAGATATCTTTAAACCCCCTTTTGCTTATTGTTTGGAGAGTCTTCATATCACTTACTGGTTGTGTATTATGTGTAGGAGGGATTCTGGTTTCACCACGCGGAGAAAGACTACTTGATGCTTGTCTATTGGATTCCCAAAGAAGACGATACGCTTCCTGCCAATGCATCTCACCGTGTTGGCATAGGTGCCTTTGTCATTAACCACAACAAAGAGGTTTGATTACTGATGAGATGAGATTTTTAGTGTGTCTTTTTGGAACATCTCCAAGAATGGATCACATCTCTTTTCTTTTCTGTATTTGAATCCAAAGGTGCTGGTGGTTCAAGAGAAGACAGGGAGATTTCAAGGTCAAGGTATCTGGAAGTTCCCCACCGGAGTTGTGAATGAGGTGCTGGTTCTTATTAAAGCTCATTACATGGTTAGGTTCAGCTCTCTGATTCGCCTTTTTGTGTTTGTGTTGAGTCAGGGTGAAGACATTCATGATGGCTCAGTCAGAGAGGTGAAAGAAGAGACCGGAGTAAGGCTTCTTCATGCCTCAACTTTTCACTGTCCTCTTTACAGTTTACATGAGACCAAGAGCTAATCCCACTCTTCTGCATCGTATGTTTTCAGGTGGATACAGAATTCGACCAAATATTGGCCTTCAGGTAGCAACTCCAACTGCATAATCTTCTATATTGCAACATAACTGATTCTCGTCTGTTTTAAAATTCTGGCAGACAAACACACAAAGCGTTCTTTGGAAAGTCAGATTTGTTCTTCGTGTGCATGTTAAAGCCCCTTTCTTTGGAGATCAACGCACAGGAGTCAGAGATTGAGGCAGCTCAGGTAACAGTTTTTGCTCCTCACTTCAACGACTCTCCAGTCTCATCCACTAAAACACTCATAAACCTCTTCTCTTTCTGAAAATGGGAATTTGGTGCAGTGGATGCCTTGGGAGGAATACATAAATCAACCATTTGTACAAAATTATGAGCTATTGAGGTATATGACAGACATTTGCTCTGCTAAAACCAACGGAGACTACGAAGGCTTCACTCCTCTCCGCGTCTCTGCACCTGATCAACAAGGCAACTTGTACTACAACACCCGCGACTTACATTCGCGCAATTGACCTTCTTTCTCAACAAACAGAGCTTTCCTCACAGATTCTAACGAAGCTGGTTTCTTTGCTGCCTCTCTATGTAAGCATTTTGACACTTGAATCACTACATAACTCTCACCAAAACATAAAAGCATCCCAAATGAAAACATTTGCATTCAATACAATGGCTTTAGTTACATACAAGATTCAATGAAGCAGATTCGTTAGTGAATCCTATTGTTCAACAAGCACACTTGATCTTCTTTACACAGCCTCAAAATCTAAACCCTTAATGCACATCTGATTTTACATCACCAACACCAATGTTCGTTCTATCACATGATAGATACCTTATATGGGTCGTAAAAATAGGCATGTGTATACATGTATTTATGTATCTATATACAGAGAGAGATCCACTTCACCAATCTTTGTTAAGTCCTTGTCCTACCGGAGGCAGCTCCACCTCCACTGTCGCTACCGCCACCTGTGGCTCCATACATATGGTTCTGCTGGTGAAGAAACTGATGATGTTGGTGATACTGCATCCCACCACCACCACCGTAGAACCCACCGCCATCTCCGACAGCATCTCTCTGATGCTCTCCGACCTCACCACCAGTCTGTGGCCTCCCTAGTCCAGTCCTCTCCCCTTCGATCTCCCTAAACCTCTGCAAGTAAACTTTCAATGGCTCAACATAATCCTCAAAACCTAGAGTAGTCATAGCCCAGAGCAAATCGTCTCCGTTGATCGTCTTCCTCTTCTCCTTCTGACACTTATCAGATGCTTCTCCGGTGACGAAGCTGATGAACTCGGAGACACACTCCTGCATCGTCTCTTTGGCATCTTTAGAGATCTTGGCGTTGGCGGGCAAGGCCTTCTTCATGATCCGGCTGACGTTAGCGATCGGCAAGAACCTGTCTTGCTCTCTTGGAGACAAGGAGGACTGTCCGTTCTGGTTGTTCCCGTTTTGCCCTCCACCGGAATCCCTGTCGGAATCCCCCATTTCTGAAAATTACAAGGAATAAAAAAATAAACTTTACTCTTTTTTCAAATCATTTCCATCAATGATTCGAAATCGAATTCAATTGGTGGTTGACTTGAGTGGGAAGACTGAAGCGAGAAAATTTAGGGTTTTAGAAAGAGTAAAAAGAGCAGGTGTGAATTGTTAAGTGTCGGCTGGTATTGTACACAGTGGTGAAGGAGTCGCCGGAGCTTATATAAAGAGAGGACGCACGACTTCTGCTCACTTGACACGTGATCTTATATGAACCGTCCGTTTACTGATAAGATTCTGACAACTGGATACGTGCTCGACCGTCGGATTGGAATTGATCTTGTTTGAGAGATAGACAGCCCTTTAAGGCTTTGCCACGTGTTGTGGACAGTTAGTGGACCCGGCACACTTTTGTCACGAGCCGACGCGCATAAGAGGAGCGTGGTAAACACACAGAAGAGAGAAAGATAGCGCGTGGAAAACACGGAGAAGATAGGTGGGCGTTAGGGAGACAGAGGGTAACTGCCACTCAACGACCCTTCGGTCAATTTTTCACTTCTTTTTTTTTTTGTGTTACGAGCGAATTGGGTTGGATCATGAGGGTGTGGTCTGTGGTGGGGTTCATTGCCATCAAAACTGCATCGACCAATCAGATCAGACAGCTGTTTGGAAACAAAAAGCGTCCCAGTTTTGTCCACTTTTGACGGTCTCGATCTTCTCCTGTGGGTCCAACCATTGTCGCTTTTCTAAGCGTGTGATTAGTTAACATTAACAATAATCACCAGCTTCCAGCTGTATTAAGCTCTTAATGACATAGCTAATACTTGTCCCACCTGGAGAATCCTAATGGGCCGTTAAGATAATCAAACTGAATGGCCCATTAAAGGTGATGGACCTATTATCAATATCTAGGCTTCTTTTAAGCCCATACTTTTTTCAATGTAATGAGGACTTGAGAAACTGTGGTTTGGTCAAAACCCTGCTGACTCCCACCATCAACTAGATATTCTGAGCACGTAGACACGACCAAACCCACGATGTTGAAGCCGTTGTGTTCAAAGCTGAATGTGTGCGAGTATAGTTGAGGGTAGGCTTGAATCTTTTGGTTACTGCATGACTACTCTAACTGAATTGGCTTAATTAAATAAAGAAAAGGAGAAACGTCACACTAGATACAAAAACGTTGCACCAAATATTATTATTAAAATAATACTTATACAAGGAGTGAAAGAGTAGGCGAACCACTCAGTAATTGCTTCCAAGTGCCGTATCTCTCTTTCTCTTTCGCTCTCGGTTCATTGTTTCATTTGGAAGATTCAGCTCTAAATTTGACCCTAACAAGTCAGCCACGATTTTTAATATATTTAGAAAAGATACAACTGAAAAGAAAAAGGCTACTACAAGGTATAAAGAGAGACACTGCCGTACAGAGCTGTGTGACCTGAAGCCACCACGCAAAGGGTCTCTTCCTCTTCTTTAGCTTCCTTCTTCTTCTCTATATATTCATGCTATTTTCATTTCTTTAACAAAATACAAAGAAAAACAAACAAACCTCTTTTCTTTGTTTTTAACGATGGGAAGCTTCTTCATCATCCGTTGCTTCTTGTTACTCTCTTTCTTCTTGTTCACCGGAGCATTTGGGAATAATTTATGGACCAGAACGGAAATGGTGGAGATGGCTGGCTACGGTGAACAGAAACTCTCCTCTGTCGTGATCACCGGATCTCTTCTCTGCGACACTTCACGTCCTCACCTTCACTCCATCCCTATCCCAGGTATTTGTTTCTCTACCTTTTTTCTTCATGTTTCTTGTCTTCCGTCCGAATATATACTAACATGATCCTCGCAGGTGCCACCGTTGCCATCAAGTGCCACACTGGATCCAAAAGGAGGTCCAAATGGATTAAGGCTGTTACTGATGAATTGGGAGAGTTTGAAATCGATCTTCCCTCCCAACTCCATGCGATTCCACACCTTGAAAACACTTGTTTCATCAAGCCAGTATATGTGCCTAGGCCCTATAGATGCTATAACACCTCTACCAATATACACAAACCTATCAAACTTGTTTCCTCTACCAATGGTTTCCGTGTCTACACCTCAGGGAAAATCAGGTTACAGGGCCACAGTTCGAGATCATAGCAAGCTCGTTGAGACAACATTTCAACCAAAAGATTTGAACACAAACAGCTGATTCTTCAAGTTCCTTCATGTGAAAAGCATTTTTTTTGTTATGGTCCTCGTTTGCTTAGCTGGCGCTCCAGTCACAGAACCGAGTTAGAGTCTCTCTACATTGTGTTTCATGTTCCCAAAGTGTAAGAACAAACAACTGTAAGCATCATGTATATAAAGGCTCCCATGTTTTTGGTACAAAAGTAGTGTGATCACATTAGAATATATATCATATAAAATGTTTAGCAGCAAAAACCCAAATGATCATATTGGCTGAAGCAAAGACACACTGACACAGAGCATGTCTCTAAACTTGCATTAACTAAACATTGAAAACAAGAGAGACAGAAAGGCAGAGATACAACTCAGGACTCAGACGCTTTGGTAGGAGTTTCAGAGAGTATGTATGTTGCAACATCACCACAACAAGTAAGCTTATCAGCTTTCTCATCAGGGATCTCAATCGAGAACTCTTCTTCAATAGCCATAACTAGCTCCGTCTTGTCCAAGCTGTCCAACGACAAATCTTTCTGAAAATCAGCCCTTTCAGTAACCTGCAAGTAAACAAGCCCCGTGTTACAAAACAACCATTCACCAAAATAAAAGGTTATACACAAAGAAAAAGCAGCAGTTTTGTAATCCCTAACCTCAGAGGTGTTGGTTTTGTCGTATTTCTTCACCAGTTCAATAACCCTGCTCAATATTTGATCTTGGCCTCCATCTGCAGCTGCTTCTGATGTGAAATTAAAAATACCAATACTCTTGAAACCATTCTCGTTCTGAAGAAGCGAAGTGGGTCTGACAGAGACTCTCAGTCTCAAGTGTTGCAGGATTGAGCTCCTAATGCAATGCATCTGAAACAAACATGAACATTTCAATCAAAGTGGACTAATTTCTAATCAAGTCTTCAGCTTTTAAAGAAAAACCTTAAATATTCCCTCTGGTGATGCCTAATGTTTCGACACTGATATGGAAGAAATCAAATTCAAGGACATAAAAATTGAAACTTTAATACACGGACTATTAATTTCCAACCACAAAATAGATCGAGAGCTCTTCGAAGCCATACCTGCGACTTTACGAGTGAGGATTCTTCTTAGGTCTGATTCCTCTGAAGCGGGAGACAATGATAAGTTATAGCAGAGAATAGGAGTACAGAGAACACCTACTGGGCCGAAAACATTATTGGGCTTTAAGATAAAATATATGCGGCGCTTCGTCTTTTTTAATCAAATTGTAGGCCCAACAAATTTTATGGCCTTTTCAGACAATTGTTTTGCTCATTTATAATTATGGCCATGTGATTGCACTGATTATAAACCTAAGTTTATTTCCCCGATTTAGTAAGGCTGCTTAATCTTGGATTCTTGCAAGATGAGAGTTAAACTTAAATAGTATAAAAGAGATAGTTGGTACATAGGCTACAAGACTCTAACCTATAATGGTTAGTGGATGATATTCATTATTCAATCTCATCTCCACATGTGTCTAACGTTTGATGTCACGCTTTTAATTAATTAATTCACTTATGTATGAATTAGATGATCCGAATTTTTAAACTCTGGATTAATGTTGTAAATCAAAATTTCAACGGTGGAAATTTGACTTGTAAAGAATAATACAAAAACGATCAATAGTTGTAATTTTATATATATATATATATATGTAATTTAGTGGTTAAATGTTGTCGATGTGTTTTCTAATAGGATAAAACCGACATAACATGATGTTTTTGTTTTCTAAAGAGTGTAAAAAAACCCAAATAAAATAATTGGACGGCAAGAAAGTGATTAATGTAAAGAAGAAAAGTAAGCTTATGAAAGTTGGTAATAATAATTTGGATGCACAAGTAATGCCTTGTGTACTTGTAAACATCTTCCACTTGGTTGATGAATGATTTTAAAAATGATTATTCAATTCATAACAAATTTGATTAGTTTATTTGAAAGCAAAATGAAGGGACATAATTAAAAAAAAAACTGTGGGATGGCAATCTTTATCGTCGTCATCAACCATTCCCCATGTTCCTGCCCACTTTGATTCCCCAAAAGCTCTAATTAGAGTTTCATGCCATTTTCATTTTAATCTTAAAATTTCATGCAATCAAATAATTGTCACATGTTGCATCTTTCATAATCATCTGATTAACGAACCATTTAAAAAACATAGACCTCTCTTCAAATTAAAGTTATGATGATCAACTAAAATCTAGAACTAGGAAGAAATCATGATCAACTTAAGCCAATTAGCCATTTTTTATTAACGATAGATTTTATTCTTTAACTTATGGGTAAAAAGGTGCACGCATTGGTTATTAATAAATTAATTACTTATTACAGAGAAGAAACGGAAGTGACGAAAATACCCTCGTCTCTTACAAGGATAGCCAAACATTGCCATATAAAAACAAAAACGTAAGAGAAAGTATTCTTTTTTGTGAGTGTTTTTTTTTCCATTTTCTGAAATTTGTGCTGAGCATTGCTTATTTGCTTCCATCCATTTTTGTTCCTTTTAATTCGATTTGGATTGCAGAAAAAGAAAAGAAAAGAAAAGACTAAAAATTTGGACGATAAGCAGAAAAGAGAGAGGAGGGCCTCTCGCCCTCTTATTAAAACCTTGCCTTCTCCAAATCTGAAGATTTCTCAATCCTAAAATCTTTTTTTTTTCCTCTTTCTCCGTTTCTTTATTTTCGGTATTACACACATACATAGATTCTCTGTCTTCTGGGTTTTTCATTCCTTCCTTCCTCCAAGCTTACACCTTTATTGATCATTTGTGTTTTTTTTTGTTTCTGCAGGAATCCAAGATCGTGGGTCGATCGGTTTTTACACAATCCGATCACGACCCATCTGCTCTTTTTCATCCTATTTTGCTTCCCTTGAGGTGTTTCTATCGATTCCATTCTCCTTCTCACTTAGATCGATATAGAATCTGGAACCAAAAACAAACCTTTTTTTGTTTGTTTGGCAGAAATGGAAATGGAATCATGTAAGCTCTTCATCGGTGGTATATCTTGGGAAACCAGTGAAGATCGTCTTCGTGACTATTTTCACAGTTTTGGTGAGGTTTTAGAGGCTGTTATTATGAAGGATCGTGCCACTGGCCGTGCTCGTGGCTTTGGTTTCGTTGTCTTTGCTGATCCTAATGTTGCTGAAAGAGTCGTCTTGCTTAAACATATCATTGATGGTAAAATTGTAAGTTTCCTCCTGCTATATACCAACATACATTGCTTCCAATTTCAACAATCTTCCTGCTTACTTGCTTCATTTTGAGGTTGCTGCTTCTCAAAGCAAAGCAAAGCTACTCACTTTTATTCCTTCCTGTTTTAGTTAGTAGACTCTATTGTTTACAATCAGCTTTGCCGCTCTGATAAATGCATATCTTTGTCAGAAGTTGTTCATTTCACACTCACAAATAAAAATGTAAAACTTGGATCGTTTCATATCCTCATGTGAAAGAAAGTGGTTCACAATGAATGAAAAACTGCTTTCTTTGAGTTGTGTCGTGTGTTGATTTTCTCCATGATATACAGGTTGAGGCAAAGAAGGCTGTTCCAAGAGATGATCACGTAGTATTTAATAAAAGTAACAGCAGCCTTCAGGGATCACCTGGCCCATCAAACTCCAAGAAGATCTTTGTGGGAGGTTTGGCATCATCCGTGACAGAGGCTGAGTTCAAAAAGTATTTTGCTCAGTTTGGGATGATCACTGATGTTGTGGTGATGTATGACCACAGAACCCAGCGGCCTAGAGGCTTTGGGTTCATTTCATATGACTCTGAGGAAGCTGTTGACAAAGTACTGCAGAAGACATTCCACGAACTCAATGGTAAGATGGTGGAGGTCAAACTGGCTGTTCCTAAGGATATGGCTCTCAACACAATGCGGAACCAAATGAATGTAAATAGCTTTGGCACTAGTAGAATCAGTTCATTACTGAATGAGTACACCCAGGGATTCAGCCCGAGTCCAATCTCTGGTTATGGAGTGAAACCTGAAGTTAGGTACAGTCCAGCAGTAGGTAATAGGGGAGGATTCTCACCGTTTGGACATGGATACGGAATCGAGCTGAATTTTGAGCCAAACCAGACTCAGAACTACGGTTCTGGTTCCAGTGGAGGCTTTGGACGACCCTTTAGCCCTGGATATGCTGCGAGTCTCGGCAGGTTCGGTAGCCAAATGGAGTCGGGAGGAGCTAGTGTTGGGAACGGTTCTGTCCTAAATGCAGCACCAAAGAACCATTTATGGGGAAATGGTGGTCTAGGTTACATGTCAAACTCTCCGATATCAAGAAGCAGCTTCAGTGGAAACTCTGGAATGTCTTCACTAGGCAGCATTGGTGACAACTGGGGAACAGTTGCACGTGCACGCAGTAGCTACCACGGTGAGAGAGGAGGTGTAGGATTAGAAGCAATGAGAGGAGTTCATGTTGGTGGTTACAGCAGCGGCTCAAGCATCTTGGAGGCAGACTCTCTGTACAGCGACTCGATGTGGCTTTCGCTGCCTGCAAAGGCAGAGGAAGGATTGGGAATGGGACCATTGGACTTCATGTCTAGAGGACCAGCTGGATACATCAACAGGCAACCAAACGGAGGTATGAATAATGAATGAATGAACGCCTTTTTTCTATCCGAGAATTCAAGCATTTGTAGAAAATCTGATGATATCATATGAAAATGGTGTTGTTGCAGGAATTGCAGCTTAGAGAAGTGACAAATCTATACCATGGAGATCAGATGATTGCAGAAGAGAGTTTTTAGAAGAGGAAAAAAGTTTATTAAAAAAAAAAAAATTATTGGTACCAAAAAGCTTAAAGCTTTTATTTACTTTTTACTATTTTGATTTGTTGTTATAGCTTTCTTTTCACCCTTTTTTCTAATTTGGGGTTTTGTTTCTTTTGTTTTTATCGTTAAAGAAAAAAGATGTAAACTTGAGTGATATAAAAAGAGACAAAGAAACAATGAAGTGTATTTTGTTCTTGTCTTTCTCTCTCTTTTATCATCTAAATCCATATATTGACAAATTCAAACATGAAAACGAATTAAAAAAAGAGCAATTTGCCTAGAATGTAGGCAACGTAGTGTGAGGACGACGTGTGGCAAACATGTGGATGATGATAAGCCACAGGACAAAGAAAGCAATCCCTCATCCATCGCAATAATATCCATTAATGTGAAGTGGACCAAAAGAGAGAGAAGCGAGTGTTACAGTCCTCAAAATAGAGACGAAACCATCCTAATCCTTCAAACTCTCTCACAGCTTCAAGACTCCACTGGAAGCGCCACTATTGTCCCTACACTCCTCTCCTTTATAAGGTCTCTTCTCACGAGGCTCTCTCTCAAACCATTAAAAGATGCGTTTGCTAGTAGCAGAAGCAGCTTCACCATTGTCCTCTGCTGCAACTCCAACATGTAACTCTCATACTTGCAGATGGAAGCCTTACTCAAACTCTACTGACTTCACAGCTAATGCATCAGTCCTTCTCATCCTTGTCATCTCTGCTCTCATTTGTGCTCTCTCTCTTTACGCTGCAATTCGTTGCTTTCTCCGACCAACCCTCGAGACTGAAGACGACCACAAGCCTGACCCTGAAGCAGCTGCTTCATCCACTCCAACAACTCCTACACTTGTCTACTCCTCCGACCTTGAACTCGCAGGAGCTGAAGCAGAGTGTGCCATTTGCTTGTCGGAATTTGAACAAGGAGAAAGCATTCAAGTGCTGGAGAAATGTCAGCATGGTTTCCATGTTAAGTGTATCCACAAATGGCTCTCTACTCGCTCCTCCTGTCCCACTTGCAGAACTTCTATCTTCTCACAACACTCTGAAACTCCTTCAAGCCACATCAATGCTTAGCTTCTTTTTTTAATCTTGTTTTTCCAAAAGCTTTAGAGTTGTATCATGTTTTGCTTGAGATTACCCTGTATCTGCTCTGTATTATTAGGTAACGTAGACCAACCAAAGTATTTACTTAAGTACTTGTATTGTATCAATCTAATTCTACATCGCCACACAATGAAACAGTGTTTTTTTTTGTTTTGAAACAAGAGTTCATTGTACTAGGAAAGTTTCTGGACCAATCTTCAGTAAGAATCAAATAAAACTCAGAGCAACTTAAATTATAATGTGTATGGAGGAGATTAGATGGAAGCTGAATAACTAACATATACTGCACCAAATCAAAAGCAGTTTTCGAATTTTAAAGGCTCAAACACTCATTGGGCCGATGTATGGGCCAAATACACAAGTAACTAACATATACATACTTGTGTTTGCTATGGTACCCAATGATTCATGTCATTTGTTTTCACAAACTTTTAACTCTTTTTTTTTCCTCTAAGCCGATTGAAACAAATTGGGTCCATTGCATAATTTACCTAAAGCTAAGCTGATATTGAATATTAGTTTCTTCCATCAAATGTCAATTGTTTATAATTCATCCCCCGACAAAACTAAATGGGCCGATTCTTAGGCCCATATTAGGTGGTCACTCCGGTTGTGCTAAAAATTGTTCAGAGAAGTCAAAGTCTCCAGATTGATGTCAATTGTCAACACTCTACAAGATCACTCCTTTCCATGGAGTTCAACTAGAAGAGCTTTTCGATCAATTTCACCAAATCAGAAACAATTTCGAATTTTTAACACTCCTTGGGCCGATTAATGGGCCAAATGATAGGTCACTCCAGGCCTTTCCCAAACCCTATAGTCCTCCTCGGCTATAAATAGCAAGTGGAGTAGAGCGACTTTGCTCACTCAGTTTCCTTCCAAAAGAAAGAGAAAGAGCATCGTTTTGAGCAAATGAGTAGGAACATGGAAGTTAACGCAGGCAGTTCCGGCGAAATTCCGTCTCCAAGTAAAGTTTTCATCTTTCACTGTCATTTCTTATAAAAATCAAACCTTTATAGTTTACACGTCAAATCTCTCTTTCTAATAACGAATTTGTGTTTGTTTTATCTTATGTATGTACAGTAAGGAACCGATTTCAGAAAAGTGGGAGTCAAGCGGTGTACGAGGTGACAGAGACGAAGAAATCTTGCGTGACGAGAGTCGACATGCCTGGTTGTCCCGAGTCAGATCTCACCTACTGGGTCGACGCCAACAACGTCCACTTCTTCGCCGACGAACCAGCAATGCCTGAGTACGAAAACGCCGGACGCAAATACGGAGGCTCCATGATTTTCAACCCTGAGGCTTACGACGTCAAGAAAACTAAAGTGAAGCTTATCAACGGAGTGCTCTGGATCACCGTCCCTAAGATCCCAGGCAAAAACGCTTCCATTAATGTCAAGGAGAGGATCCTCCATTACTGATTTAACAACACCTTGGTTTGTGTCTCGTAATGGTACTTGTGTCTAGCGTCTCTATCTATCTATGAACTTTGATGCAGCTACTGCTTTATGTTTATCATTTTGTGGTTTAGTTAAGAACGATCTTGCTTCTATATGTCGTGATCTCAATAAAGAAAAAGTTGTCAGCTTTCTTTGTTCTATTTAATCTTACATTAACCTAGCTATTCGATAAGACTATATAGATCTTTGCCATTATTAAACCGGATTACGAGTATGTAACCTGGACATGTTAATAGATATATGTTGTTGTAAGTAGGGATCAAACTTTTTAATAGCGTTGTCGTAATAATTGGATAAACACTAAACGACGGTTGAAACCTTATTTGATCTTTGATGAAAAAAAAAAAGATAATTGAGAGCTCATAATTTTTTTACTCTTGAAGATTGCTGACGTCAGCGTCGTCTTGTCAAAAATGTTTGAAAATTAATGAAGAGTGAAGAGTGTGGGTACGGTTTTACTTTTGCAGTCATTTTTGTCGTACATAATTACATATAAACGAAAGGAGTAAAAAAAGCGTGGGATAGCTCACAGAGCTGGTGACGTCAGCTTATTCTCTACCGTAAAAAAAATCAAAAGAGTAAAAGCAAGTTTTTTTTCTTACCGAGAGAGAGAGTCGGTGACGTAGGCAAGACCAGTCAAACTTATGCTATGAAGGTTAAAAAAAAGCCAGCTGGAGCGTGCCACGTCACAGTCTGTACCACAAGATGGTGCTTCGTCTATATTTATCAACAGGAGAACAAAACGCCATTTTTACGCAACCTACCTTGAACTAGAAGAGAAGAGAGAGCAAAAAACAAAGAGAGAGATGGGTGAGACAAAGGCAGATTTCAGGGACATGTCAAGAATTCCTAAAGTTCGAGGTATCTCTTTTCACGAGCTACTAGATTTCCCAAGAACAACATTGTTCTAATTTTTCTCGGAAAATATGTGTTTTTTCTAGAAAGTTGTCTCAATTTGTTTACTTGTGAAGTGTTAACATGAACTTGGTACAAAGATTTACAGTTTTTTTACTGTGCATGATTCATGAAAATGAAGCAGATCGAGTTAGTTCCATCTTTGATAAGTGTCTTCCTTTGTTCTCTGTATACTTTTCTTCATCAAGTTTTGATCTTTGTTTACTTATTATTATTACAGAGGGGTTCTACGCGACGAACAATCAGTTTCAGAAAGCGGGTCCAAAGGGTTTCGTTCAAGTGAAGGTTCTGGAGAACGACAATCTCTACGTGCGTGTCGACTTGCCTGGTGTTCCAGACGACGCCGTTCGCTACAGAGTTGACGCCGTGAGACAAAAGGTTGTCTTTTTCTCCGGTGAAACTCTGAACAACGGCAAGGAAGGTGTGCGTCAGTACTCTGGAACCGCTGGGCTTGGCTGTGACTGCTGCGAGATCACAGGCGTGGATGCCAAAATGAAAGATGGAGTTTTGAGGATGATTCTCACAAGGGTCAAGGTTGTGAGCAAGGCTCAAGACAACAACAACAACAAGTGTACTCTCACTGTGCCTCCTTTTACAGGTTCGACTCATTCCTCTTCTCTAAAGTCACAATCTCTTTTGCTGCATCATTTGTTGTTAATACAGTACTCTCTGTTCTTTATTAAGGTCAATCCGGAATACGCTTGGAGGATCATCCGTGTCTGGTGTCTGGTCGCAAGGGAGCACTAATTGGGGTGACAAAAGCGGGAGGAGGGGCTCACTTTGCAGTGGACATGCCAGGTGTTAGTCCGGATGATGTGGAAGTGTATGCTGATGAAAAGGAAATCAGATTCAAAGCTGAGATCAAGGACGTGTATGAACACGATGAGAGCGGTCGAACCTACCTCGGAAGCGTCCAAAGTCCTTTTCCCGCTTTAATTTCGAACAACACCATCGCTTGGGATGCAGAATTTGGTGTTCTCAGGATTGCTGTCATACCTCCTGACGACATGACCACCATCAACAACAAAAGAAACCCTATTGAATGAATGATCTCTCTACCTCTCTTTTAGCTAGTACTCTACTATATTTTCATTTTGGGACATTGACTAGTTTTCTCTGTTTAAGTTGAGACATTGTGTGTGTGAGAGAGATTAGTCCTGCTTTTGTGTTTGCTATCGAATCAAGTGATTCATGTCATTTGTTTTCACAATCTTAACTCTTTTGTTCCCCTAAGCTGAATTCAAAAACAAACAAACTGGATCCCTCGAATAACCTGATTGGTGATGATGATTGCTCAAAACCCCCTAAAGCTGATTCCATGGAATGTCAATTGTTTATAGATCCTAGGACATTTGATCTGTCACTCAACAGTGCCTAATTCCTCAATTGAATCGAAATGGTCATGAAAGGAGTGTGATCATTTTATCAGACAAGTCAAAGTTTCTACTCTTCATCATTATTAACACATCCAGTAACAAAACTAATTGGGCCGATTATTAGGCCCATGATAGGTGGATCACTCCAGGCCTTTTCCAAACTCCACGAAAGCAGGCAGAAACACTTTCTTCCCGTGAGTTTTTCCCGGTTGATCTGCGATTCAACAGTGTCTATCCGAAATTTAGTTGAAATGGTCATAGAAGAGTGTAGTAGAAAGGTTGGAATTTGTGCTCAAAATCGGTCAGAGAAGTCAAAGTTTGCTACTTTTCCAGTCTCTAGAATGATGTCAACAAGATCACTCATTTCCATGGAGTCAACTTGAAGAAGAGCTTTTTCGATCAAATCCTTGAATTCGATTGATGGGTATCCTCGGCTGCGACGCCCATGGCGATTTGAACGATGCAGAGTTCAGCAAACCCTTACCTTCGATTGGTATCTACGTTGCCGTAGCTTCACTCATCTGTGGTCTAGCCATGGCCGCCGATCTTATACACGGCTTCCGACACCGCAAATTCTGGTTTCCCTGTAAGTTCTTCTCTCTCAACGCCACTTCTCTGACTTTCATCGCTGTCGGAATCAAACTCTCTGTGGATCTCAACACTTCCATGCCGAGTCGTCAGGATCAGTTAGCTAAACTCAGCAGCACCGTCTTTGTATGTACTGTGATGGGTAATTCGATGCCTTCTCTGGGTATTATGGACAACAATGATCTCCTCATGAATCTTATGGCTTTAGGGATTCTTGTCATCACTGATGTTGTTAACATCTGTATTCAGTTGGGTACTGGTGCGATTTATGTTTTCTCTGAGGAACATTTTCTGGTCGTACTTCTCATGCTTCTTATGCTTATGATCTTGTGTTTCTCGGCCACCACAGTTCCCACTACGAAAAGAATCTTGGAGAGTAAGTACAATAAGAGGTACGACGTTGCTATGAAGTGTCCTTTGGCTACAGAGAGAACAGTTGCTAAGAAAATTCAGCAAGATTTGTCAAAGTTTTGGATGATGGCTCATACTAGTAGCCCTCAATTCGTGATGGCTCGTTCTGTCACGTGCACTGCTTCTGGTTTCTTCTGTCTCCTGAGTGCCATTACGCTTGGTGAAGCTATGGTTAGGAGTTACTTTTTAAGACCAAGGTCACTTGGGTTCTGCCATGGAGATTCTGATTACAAATGGTCAACTTCTCTGGTTCTTGTTTGCCAGACTACTACTGTAGCTATAGGGACCATTGCTCCTGCGATCAGATGGTTCACGGCTGTGAACTTCAGGTGTCCGATTAGAGGAAAGAAGTATTATAGAGATGAGTTTAGAATAGAGAGTTACTGGACACATTGGTTCTCAGAGAAGAAGCAACATCCCTTAAGCCTTTGGATCCTCAAAGAACGCAGATACAGGAAGACTGCACACAATGCAAAACGCTGGATATTGGATGTATGTATTGTGATACAGTATGTGATTGTGTTTGGTAGCAAAATTATCCGTTACATCTCGGTATCCTGTGTGGGTAAGATCTTGTTGTGCTGTCATTTCGCCTTAAGGACCAGTAATACTATCACACACAGTGAGTCAGAAAAATCCGATTCAAATCCAAGCTCGAGACAGGACCTAGCGAGTTTTGTCCTGCACCTTGAAGGAGAGGACCCGCTGGTGGATGTGATGGTGCGGAGCAACCGGGAAGCGACAGATCATTGGATAGAGAAGGGCAGAAAGAAACAACCAGTGAATCTGATAGAGCTTTTGGAAGCAACAACACCCATTTCAAAAGGATTTGAAGGGATTGCAGAGTTCGACAGCAACAAGGTGGCTTCTCTGGCCCACGGAGAACCGCCCAATTGTTGGGCTCTCCCGCTTGTAACACTCACAAGTATTGCTGTTGCACTTCCCGACATCAAGCCCTCCTCCCTGAAGAAGTTACTCAATGCTGTCAACGAGGCACTGGAATATGTCAACAAGTTTGAATGCGTCCTGGATACCGGAGGAGAGTCAGTTAACCTCAGGAAAGCTGCTGAGGTCGTTTGGCTAGGTGTTGATCTCTATCACAAGTGGTTTGATGTGGATCTTCGGAAACTATCAAAGCAACAAAGAAATCCAGAAGAAACCCTTCGGGAGCTGATGGAAATCGCGAAGAAAGAGTTCTCAGAGTCATGGCAGATGAACCTGATGGTATGCATGAAGCACAAGCCCTCTCACTGGCCCATCAAGACTCTAGCAGCCAACTCCATGTACCGAATCTGTCAAACAATTCTACTAACTTACGAATCAAGAGACTATGGAACAGGGGAAGCTCTGTTGAGAAAGCTGGAAAGCACAATATCAGACATAGTGTCAGGTTGCTTTTGCAACGTAGCACAAGTGATATCCGTCAAGTGTTTGGTGTCAGCTGTAGAAGTAAGGGAAGAATCAGTAAGAGGAGCAGCTCTGCATCTGGGAAGAACAGAGAAGATTCTAGAGATCTTAGAGAGAAGAAGGTTACCTAAATTGAGATGTGATCAGATGAAGAACATCGACGAATGGAGAGCATTCTACAAGATTAACTCTTGCGAATGTGATAATAACAACAAGACAGTTTATCCCGACTCGGACGAACTGCGCCTCACTGTTGAGTAGTTTATAGATATGTTAAAGGTTGTAGCTTTTTCTGTTTTTGTACCTTTGTGTATTCACCACATGAATCTCTTTGTATATAGTAAGAATCTGAAGCTTTTTGACACACTTGAAGTGTATGTGTTTGCTCATTTCGTTGGTTTTAAAATTCGTTAATCGAAATTACAATATTGACCTCTTTTAAAACGATGGCGTTTCAGGGAATCGTTTCAGTGACTGCGTCTTTCTTCTCTCTCTATCTGTAATTTGATTGGATTTTGGATCGAAACCTGAAAAGAGCGAAAATGGCTGGAAGATTGAGCGGTGTTGCGTCACGAATCATGGGTGGAAACGGCGTCGTTGCCCGATCCGTCGGTTCTTCTCTCCGTCAACGCGCCGGAATGGGTCTCCCCGTCGGCAAACACATCGTCCCCGATAAGCCGGTGAGTCAAATTTCTGTTGTAAATTTCTTGTTAGATTCTTCTGAAAATCTGATGTTTACAAATTGTGCGGGTCAGCTATCGGTAAACGACGAGCTGATGTGGGACAACGGGACTGCGTTTCCAGAGCCTTGCATAGATCGGATTGCTGATACCGTCGGAAAGGTTTGGTTACACGATTTCTAATTGCTGGTGATTCTCGGTGTAAAAAGAGATTGCTTTTCTGATTGATTTTGGATTAATGTGAACAGTATGAAGCATTGGCATGGTTGAGTGGCGGATTAGGGTTCTTTGTTGGTCTCGGTCTGCTCGCTGTTTTGAACGACAAAGCTTCTAAGGTTCCATTTGTAAGTTCAAAGCTTTCAACTTTCGAAATTATAATCAAGCCCATTTTGTTGTCCTGAGTGTGATGATCGAAGTCATGATTATGCTAAGATCTATCATCCCTATGCAGCTGTTATTATGTATGTTGTTCAACTCTGAATTTGATACATATGTTTGGCATTGGCTTATTTCTGAGAATAGGTTTTTGCTGGAATCTTCAGAAACTCATTAACTAAATGTGGACAGAAAACATAGGAATCTACAAAATATGCTCGCGTAACAGAGAATGTGTCAATGTTCTTTTCTTTATTTGCTGAATTGCCGCAATATTTAGCTTTCAGTTCTGCATTTTGTCTGTTTATGAACATGAACAATTCTTGCTGTTTGCTTTTGCATCTGACCAAAGTTACTGGACTAGATGAATCTTATGTCCGCATTGCTTCCATAATCCTGTCTTAATTAATTTGAGCATGTACGTTGTAGTTAGGAACACTTGAAAGAAACACCCACAGTGTTCTTGGGAACTCGGTAAATGCTTAAGCGTATGCTAGAGGTGTATGTACCAGCAGCTATAATCTATGTTTTAGTTTTCTTAGTGTCCACTGGCCAAGAATGAAAAACTCTGTATCAAAGGTTAATAGGTTATACTGTGATGAGTCTTGTTTTGAAGGATTCCGAGTAAAAGACTTAGGCCTAAAAAAGGTGCTCTGGCTTTTTGTCTAGACATTGGTGCTGTTCATTTACTCTAGAAGTTGTTCTGTGGCATCTCTTAGAGGTGTAAGAAAGACATGAAGGCTCTTTGAGGTGCATGAGCAGCTAAAATCGATGAGTTGGTTCTCTTAGTGTCGACTGGCCAAGAATCATAAACTTTGTACAAAGGCTATACTATAATGAGTTTTCTTTAAAGGACTTCGAGTTATAGAAGTTGAACACCACACCGGGGCTAAGAAGTTGATCTATGTCTTCTTGTCTATACATGAGTTGAATTGCTGTTCTTCTTTTTACTCCAAATGTTACTTCTCTTAGTGTCCGTTGGCCAAGAATCATAGACTTTGTATCAAAGGCTATTATGATGTGTCTTGTTTTGAAGAACTTAGGGTTATAGAGGTTGAACAGCACTCCAAGGCTGAGAAGTTGCTCTATATCTTCTTGTTTATACATGAGTTGAATTGCTGCTCTCTTTTACTTTAGAATTTGTTCTGTGGCATATCATCTCTCTGCTTTTGTGTCATTGTGGAACTTGTTTTCCATATCATGTTAATCTCTTACTGTGTTGTTGCAGACACCGAGAGTGTATCCATATGACAACCTGAGAGTTGAGCTTGGAGGAGAGCCATAGAGACCCATCTAAGTGATCTGCTCATCAAAACAGGAAGCGTGTTTTCTTCACTGCTTTGTTCTTTAAAATGTTTGTTGTTTCCTGCTTAGAACTTGAAGACAAAAGAATAAAAAGAAGACTTTGTTTTTATTATATGCGTTGTCTCTGTAATTAACAGTGACCAGTGAGAGAGATCCATAAGAGAAGACTTCTGGTTCAGGAAATCTTGAGTTGTGTTTTGTAACTTTTAGAAAACAATCGTCTCGCAATTCAGTTAGCGCCATGTGTCGAACCAAGTTTGAGCCTCGTACGACTTCAATCAAACAAAGGCTACAATAAAAAGAAAAAAGAAAAAAACAGAAAGACAAATTAAACCTAATGGGGCATGTGAGTGGGACATTGAGAGAAACTCGAACTTGTTCGTATCCGTCTTGGAATTGAAACTTTGGTTTTATATCCATTACGTATTCGGTATTTCTTTCCTCTTCTGTATATTATTCATATCTTATACGCATTTATTTAGTTCTCTTTGTTTTCTCTGATGATTATCTCTATCAAAATTCATCACGACAAGTAGTTTAGTAAGAAATTCGTATTTGTAAACATAGATCTTATTCTTACGGGTAAAAATTAATATGATAAAAGATTGGTGTGACTTGTCTAAAATTTTTATACTAAGAAGAATACTTTAAGAAGCTCTAATTTGAAATTTGATAAGTGACTGTGGGATGATGAATTGGATTTGACTTGTACAAATACACGTCTAATGTAGACTTGTCACAATAAGGGGCAAGTTTAGAGACTACATAGTCTACAATGCAGATGATTAAAACTATAGTTGATAATCATAGAATCTTAAATAAAAATCATAGAATCTATGGACTGAAACTTTCCAAGTGATGGAATCAAAGACAGCCACATGAGTCAAGGATTTCTTTCAATCTTTTCAAATATTCCATAAGAGTAAATAATAATAGTTTCATGATCAAAATCATCAATGTGATCTGCCTATGTGTCATTTGTACCGGCTCTTGTTCAACCTGACTGTTTTGGACCCCTTCAAAACAAGATTGTGATTGGTACCACACCTCTATTTTTCTCTCTTATTATGTTATATCCAGTTATATTTGAGGGAATAGTTCTTATAAGTCTTCCTTCTCTTTGTTGGCAAACTGGATATAGCAAATCTCATCGTACGTATATCTTTACATGCATGTGTGTATGTGTGCTTATCTTCTTTAGACCAAGTGCATCTATATCTCTTAGAGAGATTTGACAGACAAGTTAAAAAATCCAAATACATGTCGATTCTTGAACATTTCTAAGAAAATTTGTATCTATATGATTATTACAACAATATGATTATTATTATTAAATTTGGAGGAAAAAGGACAAAAAAAAAAGAGAGGGGAGGGTAAGAACCAGGGAAGTTGGGCTCTGGAGGAGTACCAAAGGCTGCATATAATAACGTGTCTCACTCGCTCTCTTTACTCTTGCCAACTATCAATTTGGCTTTCAATTCTTTCTCTTTTGTCCTCATTTATTTCCATATTTTTCAACATTTCTATATCCTCTTAATTCTAAACCATAAAAAAGGATTTATATATCAATTCGAAAATGATTATGTTTTTCTAAATATTTCGTAATATGTAGCTTATTTAGCAAAAGAATATACTTTGAAATTTTAGTTATTCTACTATCCATTTGACATATTAATCAAAGTTACAGGCTTATGGATTGTGGATAAAACGAAACCAATAAATGTTAATGGAGAAGCTACGATCAATATTATCTACAAGTTATAACTCTTAAGTTTACATATTTTTAATGATTAATTCCCTATAGGCTATAGCACTTGGATTATATGACTACTGAATAATTTATTAGCAAATAGATTGTTATGATTACTTGTCATCTTAATCTCTAGTGTCCTTTTATGGGTCATCAGATTCTAGAGTCCAGACAAAATTACAAGCCATCACAGCGTCGCCACTTGTAACTTGTAATTTGCAAGACCCCATCATTTTCATTTTCATGGCCGATTATTTTCCTTAGATAAACTGAAAAGTCATCAATCACATATTCACTGAAGAATGACCTTTCTTTCGTATATTAACCCATTATCTAATAATTCGATTTTGGCTTCCAAAAAAATACATTATTTGTCTCTTTAATCAATCTTACCCCATACATTGTTAATTTTATTTGCGTGAACCAGCAAAAATTTGTGATTGAAAATACAATTTTTTTTTACAGGAAAAAAACACAAGTTTACTAAAAAGGCCTTCACATACTAAAACATGTCACATGTGTCACTCACGGTCTTACACCGAATATTTTCGTCATATGACCACAAACTTTAATTATTCTATAAATAACCTTAATATAAACACATTTCGTATATTTATTTTTATGTTTTGCCCAAACACATTATAATAAAAGAAATAAATAAATTTATAAAAAGGCTCATTTCTCTTCTTCTTTGGTTCTTACATTTCTCTATATCATTTTTTGTCCTTCCATTAAAAACGGAATAAACAGAATGAACGGTGGTGATGTCACCGTCGCCGGATCCGACGATCTGAAATCTCCGCTCTTACCGGTCGTCCATAATGATGAACCATTCGAACGACAAACGGTGGGACAACAACTTCGGACAATATTCACGCCCAAAAACTGTTACATCGCTCTTGGTCCTCTTCTTTGCGCCGTCGTGTGTCTATGCGTAGATCTCGGGGGAGATGAAACGACGACGGCGAGGAACATGCTCGGTGTTTTGGTGTGGATGTTCGCGTGGTGGTTGACGGAGGCCGTTCCGATGCCGATCACCTCCATGACGCCGCTCTTCCTCTTCCCTCTCTTTGGTATATCGGCTGCGGATGACGTAGCAAATTCTTACATGGATGACGTCATCTCCCTTGTACTCGGCAGCTTCATACTTGCTCTCGCCGTCGAACACTACAACATCCATCGCCGGCTTGCCCTTAACGTTAGTCTTTCCTTTATCTCTTTATCTTCTTCTTCTTCTTCTTCTTTTTTCTACATAATTTATTCAATATTTGATTCTTTCCGATTGTGTGCGGGTCCACGGGTGAATTAATTACAAAATATGATCGTTAAATAGGTGGATTGCTTCAATTGAATCCCTACTTATAAAATTAAACATTACAATGTGTAGTGGTCCATGTTTTATACGTGGTGATGCCAGATTATATGTTTTTCCTTCCCCATACATTTTTTTCCCCACACACATTTATTTCGTTTTAATTCTTCTTCAATAATTTGTGTGTTCAAAGTCTAATGATAACTTGATCATTTAAAGTTAAGTTATTAACATACAAAGAGTCCTTTATTTCAATTTTTTAAACAAAATCTTTTTCATATGCATTTTATTTTATTTTATTTGTATCATAGATGAGATGTCATTTCATGAGGCCCTAGGCCAATCCATAATTCCATTTATATGACAACCCAAAAAAAAAGATGAGAGACACGTAAACACTATGTTTCTCCAGCAAAAGCAATGATAGTGAGTATGATTTAATTTGTGCAAGTGCGGGCTCCAATAATTAGCTCACAAGTCACAACTATAATCATTGTTTACTTTTATCATGTTTTTAAACTATAATTAATCGTACGAGAGATATCCTATGATTAAGAGAAAACTCACCAGTCACCACGTATCTAATTATGATAAGCTAATACCATAACTTAATGGATAATCTAATTCTTGAAGATAACGTTGGTGTTCTGCGTGGAGCCGCTAAACGCGCCGCTACTTCTGCTTGGCATCTGCGCCACAACAGCGTTCGTAAGCATGTGGATGCATAACGTAGCAGCTGCAGTCATGATGATGCCTGTCGCTACGGGGATACTTCAGAGACTGCCCTCGTCATCATCGACGACGGAAGTGGTGCATCCGGCCGTGGGGAAGTTTAGCAGGGCGGTGGTGTTAGGTGTGATATACTCTGCGGCGGTTGGTGGGATGAGCACACTCACTGGAACAGGAGTGAATCTGATTCTTGTTGGAATGTGGAAAAGCTACTTCCCTGAGGCTGATCCGATCAGTTTTAGCCAATGGTTCTTCTTTGGCTTCCCATTGGCTTTGTGCATATTCGTGGTGCTTTGGTGTGTTCTTTGTGTTATGTATTGTCCTAAAGGAGCAGGACAAGCTCTCTCTCCTTATCTCCATAAATCTCATCTCAGGAGAGAGCTTGATTTGTTAGGGCCAATGAACTTCGCTGAGAAGATGGTCTTAGCCGTGTTTGGTGGGTTGGTTGTGTTGTGGATGACAAGGAATATAACTGATGATATCCCCGGCTGGGGTCGGATCTTCGCCGGCCGAGCCGGGGATGGAACCGTGAGTGTGATGATGGCGACATTGTTGTTTATCATCCCAAGCAATATTAAAAAAGGAGAGAAGCTAATGGACTGGAACAAATGCAAGAAACTACCATGGAACATTGTCTTGTTATTGGGAGCTGGATTCGCTATAGCCGATGGAGTACGCACCAGTGGCTTAGCTGAGGTCTTATCCAAAGGACTTGTCTTCCTTGAAACGGCTCCTTACTGGGCCATTGCTCCAACGGTTTGCCTCATCGCTGCTACCATCACAGAGTTCACTTCAAACAACGCAACCACTACATTGTTGGTTCCGTTACTCATCGAAATCGCAAAGAACATGGGGATCCATCCTTTGCTCTTGATGGTTCCAGGAGCCATTGGGGCTCAGTTCGCTTTCTTGCTTCCCACGGGAACACCCTCTAACGTCGTTGGGTTCACGACAGGGCATATAGAGATCAAAGACATGATCAAGACAGGCTTGCCTCTCAAGATCGCTGGAACCATCTTTCTCTCCATCTTGATGCCCACTCTTGGTAATTTACTCAAAACCTTCTTCTTTATATAATAAGATTCATTGTAGTTTAGTTTTCTTATAGATATTGTTACATGATGCCAGGGGCTTACGTTTTTGCATCAATGGGAGGAGTTTAGTTCTACAAGCCAAGCACAAGACCATGTACACAATTGATTTATTGTACTATATTGTTTACTACCGTAATACATATGTAGATATATAGTCAATGGAATGGGAAATTTAGATGAGGTCAAAATTCACAAAATCGGCCCATTTTTGTAACCCGCCCGATTATAGTTTCCGGTACCATTGCTTTCTTTTGTGCTTCCAACGTACCGGTAACTTTGGTCCCTTTTTTTTTTTGTTTGGTGTGTATATGAAAAAGGGTTAATACAGATTTGTGTGTTCTTCTTCCTAACAATAGCAACTAGTGGCAAATCCAGCGCGCGGTCCAACCTGGCCATACCATACCACGTCATTGTCCAGCGTGTCTTCTTCTGTTTTCGGTTTTCTACAAACACAAAAAGCAAAGAAAACAAAACATCAATGCATGGTTTATAACGTCTTGCTTTTTAATTAGTTTTTGTCCTTTACACTCATTTATGTTCTTTCTTTGTCCTTTGCTATACACTACTTGTCTATTGAATAATATGCTTATAATCGTAAAAAACTACAAGTAGTCATAATCCTTTTGGATATTTATTTTCGTAGGTAGAAGTTGGCCATTGCAAATTACATAAATGATATCCAACCTCTAGAGGATAAACCTCATTAATTTGTCTATATTATGCTGAATTCCATAACATATAAAGAATTATGTGAGTGTTAATTATTTACCAATAAATTAGTATAAATTTTGAAATACAAAGCAAAAAAGTTTTTCATAAAAGTTCATTAAACCTTTTGCCTAAATTATGGCATGTGTTATTAAGATTAGAAATAAATATTCTGCTAGAAATCTAGAATTCTGCCACACGTCATGCCACGTGGCGGACCTTTAATGTATTTAAAAGCCCTTAAACTCAATGCCATAATCAATTTTGAGGAAACAACAGTTACAAAGCAAAATGACTAGTAAGGTCGTCTTCCTTCTTCTCCTCTCTCTCGTCGTCGTCCTCCTCCCTCTCTACGCCTCTGCGGCTGCCCGCGTCGGTGGTTGGAGTCCCATCAGCAACGTTACGGACCCTCAAGTCGTAGAGATCGGTGAATTCGCGGTCTCCGAGTACAACAAACGGAGCGAATCGGGACTCAAGTTCGAGACGGTTGTTAGCGGCGAGACTCAGGTCGTATCTGGTACAAATTACCGTCTTAAGGTGGCGGCTAATGACGGCGACGGAGTGAGCAAGAACTACTTGGCAATCGTATGGGACAAGCCGTGGATGAAATTCAGAAATCTCACTTCCTTCGAGCCTGCCAATAATGGTCGCTTCCTTTAAGCTTTTAACATGTAACCGCTCTTTATTAATATTGCAGAAACATTAAAAACAAAGGAGTTGAAATAAACATAAGACAATTATTGTGTCTATTTTATGTATTTCTATAGTTTTCAAAATATGCAAATCTGAAGAAATGATGATTGAACAAGTTCTTTGACAAATCCGGTAATTATGCCGGATAATCTGGTATGCAAATTATGGGTCAGTCACGAGACAGTTGAGAGATGTAATAACACTCTCTAAATAAAACAATTAAATGAGTCAATTACAAAACAGGAGACAAGAGGGAACATGTGAGGGAAAGAAAGAAAGTGAAGGTGTAAAGTGAACATGTCATTTGTCTTTGGTCCATCCATATTGCTCATTTACATGTGACCTTTGTTTTGTTTATCCAACTACCTTCTTCACATTTTCCATCATCATCATCTCTATTCATCTACATAGTGTCTAAATTGTTGAAACCAATACCTATTTCATTTGTAATCATCGGTTCCGATTACAAAACAATAACGATACCAAAATAACTACGATTAGTAAGAAACAACAATACAAGAAATGCTGAAATCACAGCTTTTAGTATCGCTAACTTTTCATATTTGTGATCGATAACTACTAAAACGATAAAACTAGTAGTAATTGTTAGCAATCATTGTTACCTTTTTAATATGCTAACTTTTCATTTTTCATTGTATTCGCTGTGGCAAAGTTGTATTTATAAATACATGTAACATTGTTACCCAAAAAATGTTAGCAATCGATACCCAAGGATTCTATTTTCGAGTGACCTCGAACAATTGCTTTTTAGCCATATTAAAATATAATCATAACAAAAAGTGACACGAAAACAAAATATAAATTAGTTTTAAAATCCGAGGGAAACAAAAGAAAGGAGAAAATAGCTTTCTCTCTCTATTCTCTGTACATTTCCAGCGCTAAAAATGGAAGAGGCCCAAGTGAGAGAAAGATGGTGAAAGGCGAGGAGATATAGGGGAGAGAGAATCCCATTCCCATATTCAGAGCACAAACAAAAAAGCTTCAATTTTTGGGGACAAAGTTTTTATCTTTTCGTTGTTTGGAATTTGGGGGAGGAAGAAGGAAAGGTGTAAGGATAGGGTCGTGCGTGTCAACGAGAGGTGCTGCTGGACGTGAAGCCTCCTCCTCCGCATCGGCGAGGAGGCTTCCGTCGCAGCACCACCTCAGCGGTAGCCTTAGCTCTTCTGGCTACGGCGGAGAACCGTCGGATCAATCTGATATCGGCGGTGCGAAGATGAAAGGGCTTTTCAAGTCTAAGCCACGCACTCCTGCTGACCTTGTTCGACAAACCCGCGATCTCCTTCTCTTCTCCGATCGATCTACCTCTTTGCCTGACCTCCGAGATTCCAAACGCGACGAAAAGGTTCCATTTTTATTTATATTCTCCAATAAAAGATGATTCTTTCAATGTGTGCAAATTCTTCCATGAATTGTTGAATTCTTCTTGGTGTTTGGTTTTGGTATCTTCATTGCAATAATGTCATTTCTCTCTATGCCATTTGTGCTCCAATTGAATTAATGGTATGTGGTTGCAGATGGCGGAATTAAGCCGGAATATCCGTGACATGAAGTCGATTCTCTACGGGAACAGCGAAGCAGAGCCTGTGGCAGAAGCTTGTGCACAGTTGACTCAAGAATTCTTTAAAGAGGATACTCTACGTCTCTTGATTACTTGTCTCCCTAAACTTAACTTGGAGGTAACATTTCTCCGTATAGGAAAGACATCATTTTTGAGATACATTGGATGATTGAATTGCGAAAAATCTGTCCTTTTTTTTTAATTAGACGAGGAAAGATGCTACACAAGTTGTTGCAAATCTACAGAGGCAACAGGTTAATTCACGGTTGATTGCTTCTGATTATTTAGAAGCCAACATTGATCTCATGGATGTTTTGATTGAAGGGTGAGTCTTGTGTGTTACTATCATTGAAGTTATTAGTTGGTAGTTTTTCCAAATTAAGAGATACCACATTTTATCATTTTTATAGCTTTCCATGTTTTGTGTCAGCTTCGAGAACACAGACATGGCTTTACACTATGGTGCTATGTTTAGGGAGTGTATCCGTCATCAGATTGTGGCTAAGTGAGCCAATCGTTTCATTTTCTTCATTTTACGACCTATGGAGTAATTATGGATTCAGAGAATAACGGAAAATGTGTTTACTAACTTAATTTCTTTGGATTCAGATATGTTTTGGAGTCTGACCATGTGAAGAAATTCTTTGATTACATACAGCTTCCAAATTTCGACATTGCTGCCGATGCTGCTGCTACTTTTAAGGTTCCAAAACAAAACTCGCATTTTTAGCTTGGATCTTTCCCTGTCTGGGACTAGTAAACATGCAATCATAACTCCAAACCTGTCATTTATTTTCACAGGAACTGCTGACAAGGCATAAGTCTACTGTTGCCGAGTTTCTCACCAAGAATGAAGACTGGGTAAGTTATGTAGCAACAATGCACTATGATATATGCTTGAAGACAGAACATTGTAATTTATCCTCTGCAGGTCCTGCGTTCAAGTCGTATAATAATCTCAAACTTTTTGGTTTGCAGTTTTTCGCAGACTACAACTCAAAGCTTCTTGAATCAAGTAATTATATAACCAGACGGCAAGCTATTAAGGTAGGCTAACTTATACAAGAATCTAAAACATTGAAATGATGGTACTGGCTGATCAATCTTATGTACTGTATGGTGTAAATGTTAAACAGTTGTTGGGTGATATATTATTGGATCGATCAAATTCAGCTGTGATGACGAAATATGTGAGCTCGAGGGATAACTTGAGGATTCTCATGAATCTTCTAAGAGTACGATGCTTTACTCTCCGTTTTTTTGTTCTTGATTATAATAGTTTGGGAAATAAACTCAATCGCTTGAATTACAGGAGTCAAGCAAGAGTATCCAAATAGAAGCATTCCATGTCTTTAAGGTACCTACATTAACGAGATGTAACATAATGATGATTGTCACTTGTCAGTCCAACGTGATTGTACTGAGATTATCGTCACTGTTGTGCAGCTGTTTGCAGCGAACCAAAACAAGCCTGCGGATATAGTCAACATTCTGGTGGCCAACAGAAGCAAGCTTCTGAGATTGTTGGCTGATTTGAAACCAGACAAAGGTATGAAACTAATCTTGTTAAGTGAAACGCTTGTATCCGATCCTTCTGCTCCTTAACCTTATTAAAGCATTGTTTGGTTCATTTGGTTGACAGAGGATGAGAGGTTTGAAGCAGACAAAAGTCAGGTTTTGAGAGAAATCGCAGCCCTTGAACCTCGAGATCTTGCTTGAACCAACTAATGCAATTCATCCTTCCTTCCCTTTTAAAACACTCGAAAAGACATTTTTGAAGCATCTTGTTGTTTTTTTACATTAGGTAACCAATCTTCCTCTCACTTTCTCACCACACACACACACACACACACACACACACACACACATACACATACGAGATATCTATTCGATATATGTATTCATATGTACACTACTTCACTGTCGATGAAATAAAATGGTTTGTCAAAAGCTCACATCATGAATGTTGTAAAAGAGCACAAGAGTCTTTCAACTTCAACAACTATTAAACATCAAATGTATTAACTTAATCTCGAAAACAAACAAAAATTAACAACCACAAGCCCATAATGACCAAATAAACCAGAACATTTTACTCTAATCTTTACAGAGTCTACACGTATAGAGACCGACCATCGTTGCCTACTCGTTGACTTGTTTTCGCAGATGCCTCTGCTTTCCCTCTCTTTATGACTACATACCAAGTAAACCCTTCGAGCACAACCGCGACTATACCTAGTACTACGATTATGGCGGTGTAAGCGTTTCTCCACTGCTTCTCAGGGCTCAGGATGTCTAGTCCTTTAAAAACGTTTACCACCGCAAGAATGATCACTGAATAGCCTACAGTGTGGTGATAAATGTTCCAGTAGACTCTGTACTTGTGCTCTGGTTTGGGTCTCAAAAACATTGCAAACACCTAACGTGTGAAACAAGCAACTTAGTAATTGCAACATATTCATGACAAGTGTAATACTCTCTGTACTGTTAACTAAAACCTACCTGAATTGTTGCGAGGCAGAAGAGAGCGATCCCAACAGCACGGTGAAAGGTAAACTGAATCCCGGCTGATTCGTTGCCCAGTTTGAGACCGGTCGCCCAACCGGCAACACCAATGATGTAAGCAGAAGACTGGCAGAAAACATGAAGGTAGAACCAAGCAGGATCTGCTGATTTTGAGACTTTCAAGTAGCGAGCAATGATTGCTCCTATTGGCATCATTATACCCCAGCTCACACCGTTCAATATTCCATGTATCTGCAATAATGATTAGGAGTGATAAGTTTCATAAAACCAACTAACAATGATGGGATTGATAAATCTCATTTCATATGTGAGATTCCTAAAAAACATGAAATGAAGAAATTGATAAAACCATGGACTCACGTTGCGTTTGCGTAGCTTGGAAGCTCCTCCTGCTCCGGTAGAGGTGGATCCAGATGCACCAGAGACAAGGTTAAGAGTAGAAACAGAACGAACATTGTTGCCAGAAGTTGGATGAGGCAGAGGATTGTTCCCTGACAGTGACCCATCTTGCCACACAGTGTTAATGATTCCACCATTCGCAAGTGGAAGATTCAGAATTGCGTAGATGACCATCTCGTTGTTTTGGTAAGTGGCAGACAACTGAGAGACGTTGAAACTCAGCTCAGCTTCTAGGAGACTCGTTTGGTAGCTACTGATGGGTGACGTATAAGCCCTAACGGTGCCGTCTGATTGTGGATAAGCCACAATGGCTTGAGCTCCGACCATGCCAGTAGATGTGGGATTCACGGCCCATGCCACCCATTTCCCGGGGGTGAGCTTTGTGTGGCGATACGCGATTTGGAGATTGCCTGAAGAAGAATCGTAAGTGTAGTGGAGGAAGGAATCAAGAACAGGTAGGTCGTTGCAAGACTCAAAGAGACGGTTGGTGGAGAATTTGTAGTTGGAACATTTCTGAGCCAAGGCGGATTTGGTGATGATGAAAATGAAAAGAGAGAGACAAAGGAGAAGATTTGAGGATATGGCCATGGAAACAGAATCTCGAGTAATGATTAAAAGATGGATGAATGATAAGATTTAAGTATGAAGGGGAAGAGAGGAGAATGAGATTAAGTATGAATAGAAAGTGGAACAAGTAGGGTTTGGTTTGTTAGTTAATCTGTCTTAATACAGAATCTCTAATTCTCTTCACACGTGTCCTTTTTTCATAGTTTAATCTTTCTTTTAATCCTCTGCTTTTGTTCTTGTTCATCTATCAATTGCAATGTTTTACCTAAGAGTAAAAAATAGAAACATTATAAATGAAGCGTTCATTGTTTTCCCAAAAAGGTTTGACGTGTAATGTATTTCTTCCTTAAGAGTCTTTAACCCTCTCAAGCAAAAACCAAGAAATAAAAATATGAAGGGGTCATCTTCACGTTCAAAAACCAGTTCACACCAACTTTATTACGAGAACTCATTTCTCGTGTTTATTTTTTCTTTGTTTGTCATGAAAAATCTTTTTCATTGTATATAGGTTTTGTCATGACATTGCGCGTTAAGTTAGATTATAATCTTGGTACGCTTGGGAATTGGGATGATGATAAATTATTGAGCACACTAAAATATTAGGTTTCATTGGGTTTAGTGGTTCAATTGACGAAAGTAGACTAGCGAAGGGAGTAGTGGTTTTCGCGTAATAAAGGGCAAACACGTCTATGCCTGCAACTACTAACGTTGTGCATGTATGATGTACCCTAAGTAAACATCTACCACCTTATGAGTATGGACTGGAGCGGACCAGACCAACAAACTGTTTATGAGAGATTCCAATCCAAGGGAAGTGGTTGGGTTTAGCTATTTTTAGAGTTATGTTCTTCTATATATAGGCCGCGACCAACATTTCAACGGTTAAGACCATGTACATGAGTGATATTTTTAGAATATCATCAGTGTAAAAATTATTTTTTTATTAACCAAACAATTAGAATGAGTTTGATTAGTATCATTCCAGTGATTTTCTTGATATCAGTATCATCTACGTGACATCTCCTGATTGGTAGCATTTATTAAAAGTAAGAAAAAAAATATTTATCTATTAAACAAACATTATAAATAATACTAAAATTTTTTTAATGATACTTTGAGAATATCACCTATAAGCATGCTCTAACCAGGTGGATGTATAATAATGTCCTTTCTTGGTCAACGCTCAAATTACTACCTGCCACATGTCCCCCACTAGATTCTTTGGTGTAGCTGGGCTCAGTTTGAACTAGACTCTTTTATATGGGCTTAAGTGTTAATTATCAAAAAACAACCCAAAATGAGATATTTAGATATAATATGTTTTTGATGGAAAAAAAGGAAAGATATAATATGTTTTTTTGATGAATGAAAAGTATTACAATTATTCAAAAAATCACTAGTTTCCTGAAAAACAATACAAATTGCATAGTTTCAGAAGGATAATCTGATTTGGGTAGAGTTTGTTGATGTTAGAAATATAAATATTTTCTTTTATAAATAAAATAGGATGGAAAATCCATCATATTTGAAAGTTTTGTTGTGTCTAATAAATAACAGTAGAGTGTACATAATCGGTAACTTTTTTTTCCTTAACTAAAATTTTAAGTGAAACTAAAACAAAGGTGGTAAAAAAAAGTAGAGCCTATGGTAAAATAGGGTAAGAGGGTCCATAAGGGCCCAAGATGTTTTATTTTTGCTGAGCCCATTATTACCAATCCGAACCGAAATGGAAAAACTCCGGTCTCTTTCTTTCTCTCTCTCTCTGCCAGAGTTACTGCGTGTCTTTGATTTCCCAGAAGAAGGCGTTGAATCCTTTCGTTTTCCGATTCCATTTTTGGGATCTCTTGTTTCGTTTTCTTCTCTTTGGATCCATTCCATTCCCATGTTCCCCAATTTCTTTAATCGGTGTTGCTTCCACAAGGTAATTTTGTTTTCCTCTGCACTTCCCGAGAATAAAGAGAAGGTTTTTCTCAATTTTCCCCTTATGATTATCCCTGTAAATGCGAGTTTTTTGTCCTGTTTTGTCTAATGGGTCTTCATAATTCGTGATCATCAACGTTTTCTCTGTCTTGTGTGTGTATGTATGTGTGTGATCTTACATCTGACGGGAATGTAATGTGATGATCTCTCATGTAAAATTCTGTTTTTACTTGGTTTGATTGTTTCTATTACAATGCTCTGTTTTTGCTTTAAAGAGTTCTTACAATATCTCCTCCTTCTCTTTTGCGAAAATGGGTTCTTACTTGGGTTTAGTTTCTTAGGTGAAGTTTCGATTATTTTTTTGAATTGGTGTTTTATAAGTTTTGATGTCTCATCATCTTTTTCAGAAAGAAATGTGTGGCCTACTTTCATTTTCTAATGCCGTATATGAAGATTTTCATATTCAGGCAGATATTATAAACCTGCAGCAATCATTAACTCGATTCATCTTTAATGTGAGCCCTAAGGACAAGACTGAGAATTTTCTATCAGTGTTTAAGATTGCACTTTGTGTGATCAAGTGAATGAGTATTGTTGGTTGAATTGGGCCCGCGCTTGTCTTTTCTGTCTCAATTCTGTTTCTCCTTATGATAGAGAGAATATTTCTCTGCTTTCCTATTGGTGGCTTTCATGATTTGTGAATAGTCAGTATCTACCGACTTTAACTTAGATTCTTAGGGTGAGATTATAACTAAAGTTAGCTTTACTTGTTGTATATAGGCTTCATGAGCTTGTATAACAAGTTTCTCTAGGAGGTGTTAAAGAGCCAGATCAAGCTTTCAGAAGAGGTAACTTGTATTGCTGTCTTACTTTGGATCCAGAATGCGTTTATGTGCTGAATACTTTGCTTGTGATAGATTTTCTTAGGGTGGTTGAGAGCTGAAAGTTTTGATATTTAGTCAACTTTGTTCCACTGAACCTTCTAGGAAGCTACCTCAAGTAGACAGGTGATCTTAAAGATTCTCTTGTTTCTCTTAGATCTCAATCTTTACTGTTTCTCAAGTTTCCTATGCCAACTCTACTTATTCTTGTCTTCCCTCTTCCTCACTTTGGCTCTTTGTTTTGTCCTTAGCTTTGTTGACGGGCTTCAAGCCAGTGGTAAAGATATGCTTCTGTAGAAGGGTTAATCTTGAGCATTAAAGGACATGGCTTTCTACTCTGAAGACGACAAGAGCGAAGACTACCTCTTTAAGATTGTTCTAATCGGTGATTCTGCTGTCGGGAAATCAAATTTACTTGCCAGATTTGCGAGGGATGAGTTCTATCCCAATTCAAAGTCGACGATTGGAGTGGAGTTTCAGACACAGAAGATGGATATAAACGGGAAGGAGATCAAAGCACAGATATGGGACACAGCAGGTCAAGAACGTTTTAGAGCAGTCACTTCTGCATATTACCGAGGTGCAGTTGGAGCTCTTCTGGTTTACGATATCAGCAGACGGCAGACTTTTCACAGCATTGGTAGATGGCTCAACGAGCTACACAGTAAGAAACCTCTTATCTTTTCTTATCTGCTACTAAACAATCTCCCATTTGCTAATTGATTCAAGAATAATGAAAGTGAGGGGTGTCTTCATAAAACTGTTGCAGCACACTCTGATATGAATGTTGTGACGATCCTGGTGGGCAACAAGTCGGATCTGAAGGACTTGAGAGAAGTGTCAACAGCGGAAGGGAAGGCATTGGCTGAAGCACAAGGTCTTTTCTTCATGGAGACATCGGCTTTGGACTCATCAAACGTGGCAGCTGCATTTGAGACGGTTGTGAAGGAGATATACAACATACTGAGCAGGAAAGTGATGAGCTCACAGGAGCTAAACAAGCAAGACCCTGCTTCACTGAGCAATGGCAAGAAAGTTGTGATACCATCAGACGGGCAGGGCGAGTTCAAGAAAGGTGGATGTTGTTCTTCTTGATAGAAAACTGAAATTGTAGAGAGCTTAAAAAGGAAGACTATTGATCATCTGTTTGATTGTTTATGTTGTCCACGTTGCCATGAACGTTGAAATTTGAGATGGGCTTGTGTTGTGGTGTGGAAGTGTTTAGGTGTAGTAGCAATCTGTAAATTTTCTATTGCAGAAGCTTTTATGAGACTCACACTACTCTATAAAGTTTGCAACTCATGATAATGAATGATGATGATGATTAGTCTTCTGTTAGTGTCACCTGTTATACATCACTGCCAAGTCTATAGATCCTTTTACAAGAAAATGGTTTACTTGTAAATAAAATAGTTGTAATATGTAATGAATATTGTTATTTCTATGGAGCATTTGTCATCGGGAAGAGGATCAAATCGAGCTGTGGAATTAGAAGAAAGTTGTGGTGCAGAGATCACACGTGCAATTGCATGTGAGACAGATTGGCTCCACACATGATTGCATTTAACGCCGTAGTACGGATTCCACAAACTTATCTATCATCTATCATCTATCATCATCATTATCGTCATCATAATACATTTCTTTTCTTCAGATAATCAAACCGGACATATTCTTAACTATATTGCTTTCTAAACCGGTTTGCATTTGGTTATAGGTTGATTCGGTTGAATGGCCTCAATGATCTCCGCGAGTCCATTCAAGACCTGAAAATAGGAGGAAGACCATTGGATCTTAAGCATAGACAAGTAAAACTCATATGCTGTGTAACCATTTAGCTTCTCTTGTCTCTCTTTACCTTTTTAGTCTCATGGAGTGATATTTCCAACATTTCTATCCTCTGCAGGAACCAAAACACACACAAATCAGTCAAAAGATTCATGAAACTAAATTTCATATTATCCTAGATTTCACCTTCTGGGAATCCTTGACAGCAGTTTTCAGGGCAGCATACTTCTCCATTGTAATCATGACCTCGCCTAAACTTTCCTGCATTCCATTTATATATATCTGAATCAGCTTCAATATTGAATTCAATAAATCGATTTCATTTACACTATCTTTATGTACCTTTTGATTGGCTGGAGCATTTTCTGAGACTTTATCCATAGTCTCTGAATGAGCATCTTCGATTGTGGAAGGCTCCTATATCGAAGATAATATCCAATTTTACTGTGTATAGCTTGATAAAAGTTCAATAAATGGTAATGGCACAAACCTCGATCTTTTCCTTGATGCCTGGATCATTCCAAGGTCCTTCATCACTGAAAAGACAGCCTCCATGATCTGAACAGGTGCAATTTCCTCCAAGAAATGTTGGTAAGTTGCTGTTTTCAGAAATCAAACACAAATATTCCTGAGGTTCCTCATTTATGAAACAAATCTTTTCACTGAATTTAGTAGAGAAAACAAATCAGAAAAAGGTTTTAGACCTTGGTTCTATTGCTTCAAGTAGCTCTCCAAGGTAATTGGGTCCTAGCACCTACAACAACAAACATCATTTTAGGTAAAGAAATCTGTGACTAAACGAAAAGCGAGCACCGAGTGGCATATGCTTATTACTTGAACTTTGGCCAATGTCCGAGCATCAAGAAAGGTCTTGAGTGCAAGCCACAACATCCGGAATCCAGAACTGGCATTGACAACGAAGAGGCGATGCAAAGTCTAGAGCCAAACCAACCAGAATTACATCCATTCCTTGTTGATATGAAGCTGTTAATGAATCCGAAAAATCCAACCTACCTCAGGGTAGTAGTTGCTGTCTATCTTTTGAATTTCCATAAAGAGGGATCTCGCAGGTTTTGAGAAGTTTGACATTCCCTTTTCAAGAACAATGGATGAGGCAACAAACAATTTGTTAAATAATTTCATCTACAGTTTAAAAGGCCGAAAATATTACCACTCCAGAGACATCCAATATGGTTGTTGTTGACGAAACATGCTTATCTGAAGCAATTGAACATGCTGGATATCTCAAGCTCATTGTTTTCTCTTGTTCTTTGATATGATAGTTAACATATCTCTCAATGGTGGTTGCTTTGAGAAACGCGTTAAGGTCAGTCATCCCGAGTCTCTCAATGTAAATAGGCCTACCAGTTTTGTCTACCTTATGAAACCCATGAGGGTAATGTTTCTTGACTTCACCATATTCCTCAAACTTAAACTTCTGTCAGACATTTCGTCGAACACCTTGTGAGTAAGCTAATAATCTTAGTTAACGAAACATAAACAAGAAAAAGTGATCGCCTTTTTAACTCACCTGAGAGATCAAATCCACTTTATAGTCCACTCGCCACTTCATATAATTGAGAAAAGCCTCTTTAGATTTCTCCAGATCAAAATCTCTCATTTTAAGAAACCTAACATTTTGAGAAGAAAAATCAACCAGGGTGATTTTGGGGTTATAGGATGATTTTGAAGATTACCTGCGAAGTGTATTATGATCCCCGTGCTTATCAGGTAAGTGGCCATGGAGGAGAAGCAAGTTACGAAACGCTTCAACCATCTCTTCATTATTTGGGCTCTGCTCTTCCTTGTTCATGGTACCATCAGAGATGTGAATATCTCTGTCTGTTTCTTGCATCATCCGCAACGATAGATTATGCGACTCTGTTTCCAGAATTCAAAACTTGTAAAGAAGAAGAATTGATGAAATAGATGCATTGAAGTGCTGAGGAAGAAAAGAAAAGTTCAGTGAGAGAATCGAATAATTGATTTCTCTCGGCGCGGGAAAAGTTAGGCGAGAAAGAGAAAGAGAGAGAATAACGGTATTTTTGTGTTGTTAATTCTGCTTTACGGCGTCGTTTTTGTTTGTTTAGAAAACAAGGAAGGCCCACTTACGATTTTATTAGATAAAATGGGCCTACTTTTATTACTTAATAATGAGCTGAGCCATCTGTGATCTATGTATTACACTGGTTATACATTTCTCCAAAATTAGTTTTTTTTTTCTTTCTTTTTTGTCAACTGCTCTTGAATAAACGAGAAAATATAAAATTTCAAACCAAGAAAAAGTATTCATTTACATATCTTAATTATATACATCAAATAAGATTTTAAAATAGAATTATATACATCAAATAAGATTTAAAATAAAATGATATACAATTTTCAAAAAGACATTTTTAAAAGGCCAACTTTCACAAATATCACAAAAATAAACTTTGTAACCAAATTTAGCACACAATCTCCAAATTTTCAAAATAGCACAAATTTAATATTAAAAAGACTAATATAAGATTTTGATTGACGTTTCATGCGATCATATTGTAATCGTGATTGCAAATTGCAATTAACTTTTTATTTTACATAATTAGGTAAAAATAGTTATTTTGTATATTTACTTATGCTAATTTTAGAGAATGTGTGCTATAATTATCCACAAACTTGTTTTATTGCTATTCTAGGGTATTTCTCATTTTAAAAACAGACCTAGGACTAGGAGTAATGTAAAAAGTAGCTTTTAACAAATAAACAAAAAAAAAGAAGAAGTAAAAACAACACTGGGTCCTTTGATATGTGATATGTCACAAAATATAATAACCTAATATTCATGTAAATCTTCGTTTAAAAAAAAAAATATTATATTAATTTGTAATTTACCGATATTTAGACATGCATAATATATCCTCGTAAATTTTATCAAAATGTCATTCGGTTCATTCTAATTAATGAATAGAAAATTATTTGGTTGTAGCATTTTATTGCTTTATGGTTAACTATAAATTTTAGATCCGTCGAAATAAAAGGTAATAATGAACGGGATCGGATATCAAAGGAGTCTATGGACTATGGTCCCCTTCGGATTTAACCAAAAAGGTTTGGAACAATCTCCAACGTTCAAAATATATCTAGCTAGGTTGATAGGTTTGTGGATTGATGAATGATGATGAGTGCAACTTTTCAAAGGAAGTAGGACCCCAAAAGGAGGTTCACGTGATGCTTAAGAAGCAGTGTGTCCGCACTATCATAAATTTCACGTCCTTATTTTCTCACCCATCTTTCTTCTTTCCCTCTTTTATATCCCATTTTGCTTTAGATCGTTTTCAAATTCATTTTTCACCTCAACAGGACCGTTTTATTGTCCATATTCCCATTTTACACCGAAACTACTTTTAAATGTCAATAGATTGGTGTGCATGTGTATATGTATAAATAGAAATTAAACTAAGAAAGAGAGTGTGAGAGAAAGAGTGGGTTCCTCATGCTACATTGTGGTTAATTAAGCATGCTTCAAATAATCTTATCATGATTATGGGCATTCTCCAATAGTCCAATATACAATTCATGGAAGCAGTAAACTATTAATATATTTATTATCAAAGTTATATTAAAACAATTATCATGGGCAGCTATTTATGATTACCAATAAAGCTGTTACATCATTGGTTGAATCTGAAATAAACGCAAACCTTTATAAACTCAAAACCTGAAATAGTTAGCCAAACACGTAATTCCAAATAGAAAAAATAAACGACCTAACACGATATAGGCAGGCAGGCTACCTTTTATTAAAATTATAATAAGGACTCTCAATTCCTTGGTTTAAACAGTAAAAGCTAATACATATGAAGACAAAAACATTTAGATCTTGTTGTGTATAATTCTTTGCCTGATGTCAACAAAAAAAAAATACTTTGTCTTTGTTTCCTTCACTTCACCACAAAAAATATGACCGTTGAGACAGAAAGGTAAAAAGGACCACTTTAGTACAAGTACATATATAAAACCTATAGATCCTCCATCGTAATTTACTTACTCCGACCGTTTCCTTTCTCACAAGCCAATGGCGCAACTTACTAATTCCCTCAATTATCTCTTTTCTGTTTCTCTCTTATTATTTGTATCGTTCCACTGCTTATGTTTTCGTTTTTCGTTGGTTGCAGCTTGTTCAAACTCCACTGACGATCAACAGATTCAACACCATCACCACCGGAAATGGGTTGGTCCCTCAGGCCACAAAGTCATCACCGTCTCACTTAACGGCCACGCTCAGTTTCGCTCCGTCCAAGACGCTGTGGATTCCATACCAAAGAACAATAACAAGAGCATCACAATCAAGATTGCTCCCGGATTTTACAGGTTGATATATATATAATTCCCTAATGAATATTTTTCCTTTTTGTTTTAGTTCTCTCCTTTATTTGTTACATTTTTTTTTGTCTTGTTCATGCATACATGCAAACTTAATTAAGGTTAAAACTTAACTTTTCATAAATACATTTTCCAGAGAGAAAGTGGTGGTTCCAGCTACAAAACCGTACATAACGTTCAAAGGAGCTGGTAGGGATGTGACCGCTATAGAGTGGCACGACCGTGCGTCCGACCTTGGCGCTAACGGTCAACAGTTACGTACCTATCAAACCGCTTCCGTCACCGTCTACGCTAATTATTTCACCGCTAGAAACATTAGCTTCACGGTACTCTATTCAATTCTAACGCAATTATATATATAGGGAAACTTTCACAAAAATGCGAGTCTTTCTTTATTTTATTTTAAATTGTGAAGAATACTGCGCCGGCTCCATTGCCGGGGATGCAAGGGTGGCAAGCGGTGGCGTTTAGGATCTCCGGCGACAAAGCTTTCTTTTCCGGCTGCGGGTTTTACGGTGCACAAGACACTTTATGCGACGATGCTGGCCGTCATTACTTCAAGGAGTGTTACATTGAAGGCTCTATCGACTTTATCTTTGGTAATGGCCGCTCCATGTATAAAGTAAGGAAGGACTCCTAAATAATACTTACTATATAGCATTAATTATGAATATAGTAACAAAAACAAAAGTTGAATATATTACTTTTTGTGTAACCAGAATATCCGAGGAGGAATAGACCAAGTATTGGGACTTGTTAAATAAACTTGTTAATGTGTGTTACTTGTTGGTGAAGGATTGTGAGTTGCATTCGATAGCGTCAAGATTCGGGTCGATAGCGGCGCATGGTAGGACATGCCCGGAAGAGAAAACGGGTTTCGCGTTCGTGGGTTGTCGGGTAACAGGTACGGGTCCATTGTATGTGGGCCGGGCCATGGGACAATACTCACGTATCGTTTACGCCTACACTTACTTTGATGCTCTCGTCGCTCACGGTGGTTGGGACGATTGGGACCACAAATCCAACAAAAGCAAGTACGTACTACTAAAAACAAAAATGTGTAAGATTTTAGTTAATCCGAAGAAATTAATGACTCTCAAAAATGTTGAAAATCATTAGGACGGCATTTTTCGGAGTGTACAATTGCTATGGGCCAGGAGCAGCAGCGACGAGAGGCGTGTCTTGGGCTAGAGCTTTGGACTATGAATCGGCCCATCCATTTATCGCTAAGAGCTTCGTTAATGGGAGACATTGGATCGCTCCTCGAGATGCTTAACCAACTTCAAACCTTGGCGGGGTTTCTTTTCCTAATTCCTCGGTTCCTCCCAGTCCCAAGTCCTAAAAGCTTACTATATTTTTATCATTCGTTTATTTCTTTTATTGTTTATTTTTTCCAATTTATTTATACATTGTGTGATCGTACAACAAAGTATTGCTTCTTCTTCATCTGTATCCATTTCAGTTAAATGTTTTGAGCTTACACATTCGTTTTTATTTCTACTATATTCTTTTTTTCCTATTTATTAATTGAACAAATGTATTATTATATAACCTTTGCTATAGATATAACTTAAATCTTATCACTTTTTATATCATTTATATATCTTACAAAAACGAATATATAACATTTTATTTGGCTGGAAAATTCAACTAGTTTCATACTGAAAAAAATTGGCTTACCAGAGAGTAAATACAAGATGTGTAAGTGTGTAACATTGTGCAACTTCCGACTTCTCTGTTGTGTTGACATAGAAAAAATTAATGAATAAGAAAAACACAATACATGAAAATTGGTCAGATTTGACCTTATTTTATATTTAGCGAAAGGTACAGTTTTGCAACTCTCTCGAAGACCAACTTTTGGTTCCATTCTCAAAACCCAAATGAAGTAAAGAATCATCTATACAAACTGCAATTATATATTGTTGCCTGCCACTATAACTCAAGAAGAATACGTAAATCCAAGCTCCATGGATTGGTTTCTGTGTCGAAAACTTTCCTACCTGTAACAATAACCAAAAACTTTGTGAAATTTTCAGTTCCTGGTCACTTAGAGTTCCACTTCCTGAAGCTCCTCTCCTAAGCTGCTGCTGCTACTGTTGAGTAGGACTGGTTTGAAGGTTGATGGACTGGTAGGAGGCGTAAACGAGGTGTTAAAGTTTCCACTCCATGAAGCTGTTCTTCTGGAAGTAGGAGGCTGATGATTATCCCCATTGACGCTTATCCCCAATCCATTTCTTTGGATGTTATCCATACTTGGATATCTCTGCATCATCATTGGTGGTGGAGCCCCTGAAGAGGCTACTACTTCATCTGCTGAAATCTCCTCCTGTCTGGTTTCAGCAGCAGCCGGTTCCATTGCCTGGTCGTTTGAAAACGATGCAGGTGCTGCGGGAACAAAGAACTTTGCTTTTGCGGGGATTGGTGGTTTTGCAGTTTGTACGGAAGGTGACGGAATCATGGTATGAGAGTTTCCACGGCCTGGAGGATTATAGGTGTCAACGTATCTGCCCAAAAGGAGAGTAAAGTGATTAGCTCTAAGCATGCAAATTATCTTCAGTAAAACACTAACAAGACTGCAAACATTTTCACTTGAAAATTTACAACTCACAGCTGGAAACAGCAACTACAATCATGCCTATTTCATATTGAATGTTTCATCTTTTATATCTTTCCTGGTAGTAAACCAAGTGTGGCTAATATTCCCTCCTCCATGCAATTCTAATGTGACGGTACAATTGCGCTCATGATTTATAATCCAGGATAGTCTCCACAGATTATAATTCTAAAATGCCTTAAGCTATTTGTTTACCTTGCCCTCACACCCGTACGCCCACGAGCTGAGAATTGATTCGAACCGTGTGAGATTGGTGGGATTCCTGAAGAATTCTCTGACGGAGTTGGGCCACCAGAACTCCAGTTCCCATTAGATGGAATCATATCAGATTTGTTTTCATAACCCAATGAGTTGTTTTGGAATGCGCCTATTGTTGGAGGAGGAGGCAGTGCAGCTTCCTCAGCTGGGGGTTCCACACCTCTTTCCACCCATCTCTTTAGTTTGTCGTCATAGTAGAACTGATTTTCTGCGCCCAATTTTGCCTTGACCCAAAGCATGAACCGAAAAAATTAGAATAAGTTCAAGAGATATCATCACGACCAAAGCATTTAGCAGTGTACCTCTTTGGATGACCGAGCTAAGACCCTTCCTACAGTGTCCTTAAAAATGCCAAAACCAAAGCGACTAAACCGCGAACCTGCCACTGACCCAGATGATTTCAACTTTGTCACCCCATCAACTGCCTTTTCTTTCGAGGAGTCAGCCATTTCCTAAAAAAAGGGAAACCTTTTATAAATTCCATTTTCAAATATTCTTAGCGGTGATTATGGTTTTCTGGTATAGACCTGTATCGGCGTCCTACCGAAATCTGGCTCTGATACACTTCTAGTATGTACTGCCATTCTCCTCCCACTCCCACCCGACTCATGTGTGGGTTCCACTGAAGCAGGTGGCATCAATGATGACATTGTATTAACCGATTGACTATATGCTAACTTAGTAGCTTCCTGCTGTTGATGTTGATACTCATTTCCCTGTAGGTTTCCTTTGGTTGAATGTGGTGCAGGTGGTGGCATGCCCCCAACAGGACGATGTGTCTTACTACCAAAAAAGTTTAGCAGTACTCCAACAAGTTTTTCTGGGTGTAAATTCGCTGTATACCCGCCCTGAAATGGTTAAGTTGCATCATTAGAGAAAAGAACAAGCTTTAGATTATTCCCACTTTTTTTCTTCACACTTTAAATTAATGGGAAGGAAAACTCACAGATGTAAATCTTATTTTACATTTCCATTTGAAGGAATAGACATCTAACAGATGTAAACCAAATGGAAAAATCTATTGGTAGATACGGATTGGAACCAGAAGTTGTACCTGTTGGTGGATACGGATTCTCTCTTCAAGAGATGAAACAAACTGTTTCCACATTTCCACTTCTGGTGATCGGCCTGTCTTGAGGCATTTTAATACTGCTTGACAGTACCTGAATCAGCCATAGCACAAACGACATCAGGAAGCCATTATACAGTCTAACAAAGGAGTAGATGAAGGAAAGTGAATCATCTTACTTTTGTGCAGTCGAAAGTTTACCAACTTCAGCCAGCATATGGGCATACATGACTTTATATGGTTGAAACGTTAACAGGGTATACTGAGAGTTTCCCAGCGTCTTAGAGTATTCATATAACTCTGTTCTCTGTCCATGCAAAGATCAATCGACAAGTCAAAAAATAATCAGACGATTAACTAAAAGAATGGTGTTATCCAAGAATTTCGTTGGAGTATCTATGCAATACGTATTTGAGGAACATGGAGGGTATCTATGATATGCTCAAAACAGAATCGCCCGGCTAGTATGATGATAACCAAAAACCAGAATGATAAAAAAAAAATCACCTGTATAGCCTCTGGACTTGCATATGTTCGAGGATATTTCCAGTGATCCGCTCCAACAAGGCACAGTCTGGCAGTATCTGAGTATGTATCAAAGTTCTTATCCGCAATTAAATAGCAAATATGGGCCGCAATAATCTGATTCATAACAATAGTTCAAATGTCATGATAAAGTTTCATAAAGTAAAACAACACAACAAGGGAGAGAACCACCTCGCCCCTTTCTTTCCACATGCAATCTCCAAGATGAGTAATCACAAGCTCATCATCTGTGGTTCTGTTCGCAGTAATTATACCCAAATTCTCTTCCCAACTGTCAAGCATGCTACTACATCCAAACTGCAATTCAGGGAAACATTAAGACATTATTAACAAGCTCCCATGACAGAGCTGCATAAGAAAATATGCCCTTTGAAATGGAGTGATCTAGTTCCCTATGGTAGATAAAATATTTTTTGTCTTGCAGTATGTTTGAATCGGACTCTTCGAAGGAACAAAAGAGTTTACCTATTTAGTATTTAATACTATGTAGAGTTTTCTTATTCTACATCTTTTGTCAACACGTTTCTAAAATTGTCTTACTGAGACGCAATAGATGGTTTATGCATTACCTGAGGTTGCTGTGGAGGTAAATTTACGGAACCAGGAAAAGAGATATCGCTTGTACTTCCAGTGGAGAACACTTCAGCTGGTTGCCCTGCAACCAGCAGGCACAGTGTTCGTAAAGGTGACCCGGGTACCAGCTGGCGAAGGGCCATTTGTTTCACAGTGTCAACATAGAACTGCATCAATTAAGACATCGACCAAGTCAGTCAACCAAGCACTACAGTGCAATGTTTAGTTCTATAGCAATCAAGAGAAACAAACCTGTTGCCCAAGTTGTGCTGCGATAACAAGCGCTGGTCCCCATAAATGACCTTCTTGTGCACATTGGAGAGCCTCCATCTTCCTGCCAGAAGCCAGAAGATTCTGCACCTCTGAAGCAGTTACCTGGACAATTCTTCCAAATGAGTTAATAAGCAAAACCATGTTAATTTTAGAAACATTCTCCTTGAAAGATAAATACCAGATATGATGTCTAATACTCACTTGCATTTGTGATTCCGGTGGTAAATGCTGTAAGCATTGGCTAATAGGAGCATAACCATTTTGTACGCCATCTTCCTTGGCAATTGCAAAAAGCTTAGCGACTGCTGCTTCAGCAGAGTCCGTTTCCTGTTTGCAGTGTATATTCAAGAATGAGAAAATTGTAATACATATCAATGTTTCTTACAAAACAGAAGTGATAAGACATCTCATGGATTGCTCACCTTTTGCAATGCATCGGAACCAAAAGGAGAACGGAGTTTCCCATAATACTGACAAGATATTCTGAGCAAAGAAAGAAGCATCTTTAAAAGTTTCCCTCTTGAAAAGTCCATGTAGGAAGATTCACAATTCAAAATTCTCTCATCAAGCCACTTATGTAAGTCTTTACTTCCAACATTTCCTCCAACCAAGGGTCCTGGAAGAGATTGTTGATCCAGACAACTGAAGTAACTCAAAGAGTTTTCTCCGAGACTTGAATAAGAGGCACTCCCAGAAATAACTTCTGCCAAGTTTAAGACAGAGATGGAGCTTCCCCCAGTTCCCTTCTGAGTCGGATAGAAAAAGGTTAGCAGTGAAAAGATTTTCATGATTCACTTAAAGTTCTAATTGGAGAATATCTTTCATACAAGTTCTCCGATAAGCATAATATAAGAAAAATAAGCGAGTAAGCATAATATAAAAAATACCACTTCATTACCTGACTTCCAAATGATGAATTCTGGAGAGAACCACTATCGTCCTTCATAAGAATGAGCTTTCCGCCAAATCCAAAATTGACAAGTGCATGTGGTGGACGCCCATCAGATGATCTTCCTGCACTTGGGGAGAAAAGCTGACTGCTCTGAAATGACTGTGGAGCATCATCTACAGATTCCTGTCTACTATAAAAACCGTTCGAGAAACTCATGGGTCCATTCTGCGTGACATTAGCCACATTCATATGCTGAGGAATGAAGCTCTGAACGCCACTCTCATATGGCTTAAACTGTTCAGCCACAGGTCCTGTACTGTACAAATTATTTACTTGCTGGTTTCCTCCGGAGTTTGATAATGAGGCAGGAGTCACAGCCGCCTCAGCCGCACCTGCATTTTCTGGTTGCCACATGTTTGTAGCCTGCTGATTTTTGTCATAGTACGATTGATCCCAACTTCCATGTTGGCTCTGGATATCAAATTTTTGTGTTCTGAGTATCTGATTTTTATCGTAAACATCATGTACGTTACTCTCTCTACTATGGTCCACAGCTGTAAAAGAATTGCCATTCTGAACTTGCTGATCATTAGCTTGACCAGTTGTTTGAAAAGCCTGGTTGTAGCTGTCAAGAGAGCGCCATTCTTGAGCAATTGTGTCATAGTACCATCCCGGATACTGGGAGTCAAAGACCATGTGTTCTGGATACCCATTGCTCACTTGTGAAACCTGGTTCCAAGTAGAAACATTCTCAACTGTGCCAGCCACTGCAGATGCTGTACTCTGTCTCTGATAAGCAACATCCGAGTTGTTCGCAGCAACGTTTTCCCAGTTACTAGTTGAGTTTTCATAGCTCTCCTGTGAATTCATGCTTGCATCATGACCATCAACTTGAAACCACTGACCAGTACTTGCATCATATTTCCATCCAGGATAGAGATTTTCCCAAGATTGACTGTTATCCACGTACTGCCCGCTTGCAGAATCGTGGTGCAATTGACCCTGGTGTTGCTCAAACCCAACACTTGTGTTATTTGTATCATTGGCTACTAAGTTTCCTCCAGTGGCCACAGCTACATCCGCCTTTCCCTGTAAATTTCCTGCAGTTGCATCCAGCTCAGTGAAGAAATCAGAGTATGAACCAAACCCACGACCGTCATTTACAGATAAATCCGCATCAAATGAACCCCAATCTAGCTCCTTAACCCCAGGAATCCCGGGCTCGTTAACTATCGTGCATTCTTTTGCTGTTTCAGATAGTGGCATATCAGCTACCTCCGATCTCATTTCATCATCTCTTAATTCCCTTGCATCACTATGGGGAAATTGAACAGCTTCCGGAGCAATAGATGAAGGCTCGTCTTCCCCCACCGAACCGCTTGCACCCTCGTTTGCAACATCGTTCCCCAAAATTGCTTCATTCAGTGTGCCATCTCCTCCGCCCAAAGGATCTTTACCAATAGAGAGATTCGAAAAAGCTCTGATATCATCGGAGTCACTTTCATCGTCGAACTTCAGCTCCGTCACAGAGGATGAAGCCTGAGCTTCGGTGGGAGAATAAGCATCATCAACAAGCTTGTCGAAGAAATCCTCATCCGTCTGATCCTCCAGCAGGAATTGAGAAGCCGAAGCCATCAATCGAAAAAGAGATGAAAATCGGAATTATATTAACCCGAATCTAATCCCCAACAAAAATCGCCGTGAGAGAGGATCGGAAGAAGCTCTATAGAACGCAGCGATCAAGTGGAGCACGATGCCATAGATTCCGATCCAAAACCTAGAAAGGATTCGTCCCAAATTTGCTACTTTCCTAATAACTTAAACGTCTATTCGAAGCTTTTCCATCTCAACCTTCAACGTCATTCTCAACAAAAGTATCATACAATGTGATTCATATTATCTCTTCTTAATGACATTTCTATACGCATCGAGGATGGTTGGCGCCGATCTGTTTTAAATGCAAAGATCTGTGTCTAAGAAACTTACAAAATTTCCGATATCTCGTAACTACTCAATGAAGGAGACAAACCAAGAGCGTTTCCGGCGACAATGGCTACGTTTCTTTGTGACGAAAGCTTCATGTCCAGCTACGGTCATAAACACACAGGTCTGTTTGCCACATGTACACTTTGATTCCAAATTCCTTGCTGAGATTCTACAAAAGAAACGGCTCGCTAAAAGATGCTCACAAGGTGTTTGACGAAATGCCTGATCCAGATGTGATATAATCAGGGAATGAAGATATTGAAATTCTGGTTTTTACGTTGGAGGAAGAAGAAGACTCCCTCTGTTTGTTTCTTCTAAAGAAGCTACAGAGATCTGATGAATCCAACGGTAGCCATTGGATCGCTCTTCAAGATGCTTTAAGAAACCGGTTCTTCATCCGTTAATTAATTAATTAGAGCTTCAGATCGGACGATTAATCATAAAACACGAATTATCGGCCCAATTATTATTAATGGCCAGCCCACATAAAACAAAAACACAAATGAATCGGCACATGCCGATACCAGCGGGGTTTTTTCTTAAAAGTCCGCGTTCCCGGTCCAAAGAGCCACATTTTCGGTCACTAATGTTATAAAAAAAATTGTGATGCAAATTTATTCGAATCTAATTGAACCAAACCGAATTACCAAAAGAAATCATGCATAATTCAAAATTTGGTTCAGCCGTGTATCAAATTAAAATTTATTATGCTATATTATTAAAAGTAAATCATTATACTAATAACTATTATTATTATTTTTAATCTAAACATAATTAAAGGCAAAACCAAAATTATGTTCTGGTTCCATCCTCTTCTTTCCAAAATGCATACTCCATCTAAACTATGAATACGGGAAACCACACAATCAAAGGGATGCAGAAATTAGAGGCCAACACATGGTGAACAAATTTCATTACCACTCATGAACGAAATATTAATGTGTATTATTGTGTAATTCCTCAAGTCTGTTAACAAAGAAATTTAATGAATTTATATTTAGTAAGAAAATAAAAAAAAAATACAAACGGCATAATACATATTTGCCCCCTGTCATTGACAGAAGCAGAGAAAGTGCTTCATGTAATTTTGGGGTAACTCATGGATTAACATTTGATTGATTGATCGATCTAACCTGTTGTGACAGTGAGCAAAACTTTTTTTTTCTTTTGTGATATTACAGATTTTTCAACTTACAGTTCAACTTCCTGAAGCTCCTCTCCTAAGCTGCTACTGCTACTGTTCAGTGGGCTTGGTCTGAATGTTGATGCACTCGTTGGAGACATAAACGACGAGCTGTTGACGCTTCCGCTCCATGAAGCTGTTCTTCTTGATACTGACTGAGGAAGATCACCATTAAGGCTTGTTCCTGATCCACTTCTTCTGATGTTGTCTACACTTGGAAATCTCTGCATTGCAATTGGAGATGGTGTCGGGGACTGGAATGAAGCCTGGCTTGGTCCTGGAGCGCCTGCAGAGCCTACTACTGCTTCATCTCCTGAGTTCTCTTGTCTGGTTTCAGCACTAACCGATTCCATTACCTGGTCGTTTGCAAACGATGCCGGTGCTGCTGGGACAAAGAATTTTGCTTTCGCAGGAATCGGTGGTTTAGAAGATTGCACGGGAGGTGACTGATACATGCTCGAGGAGCCTTGATTATAGGTGTCAACGTACCTGCCCCCGAAAAAGAGTAAAATGATCAGTTCTAAGCATGCACATTATCTACAGTAAAACACTAACGAGGGAATATTATATCCAGTAGCTTTTTTAATAAACGATCAGACAAATTATAGCTATCAGTTGCACAACCGTACACTACCATCAGGAGAACTATTCCCATCTCACATCAAAAGCTCTTTTGTACCCGTAAATCAATGGTGGCTTATATTCCTTCCTTATTGCCATTCTAACTTAGGATCCAGGATAGCCTCCACAGATTATATATAATTCTCAAGTGTCTCAAGTGGTTTGTTTACCTTGCACGCACACCCATACGTCCACGAGCTGAGAATTGGTTTGAGCCCTGTGAGACTGGTGGGATTCCCGGAGAATTCTCTGACGGAGTTGGGCTGCCACTACTCCAGCTCCCACTAGATGGAGACATCTCGTTCTTTATCTCAGACTTGTTTTCATGACCCAATGAGTTGCTTCGGAATGGGACTGACGTTGGAGGAGGAGGTAGTGCAGCTTCCTCAGCTGGGGGTTCCACACCTCTTTCCACCCATCTCTTTAGGTTATCGTCATAGTAGAATTGATTCTCATTACCCAGTTTTGCCTTTACCCAAAGAATGACTCAAAACAATTAGTATAAGTTCAACAAGACTCCTCACGACCTCAAGATTTAGTAAGGTGCACCTCATTAGATGATCGAGATGGGAAGACCTTCCCTACAGTGTTCTTCAATATGCCAATACCAAAGCGGCTAAACCGAGAACTTGGCACCTTCCGAGTTGATTTCACCTGTGTCACCCCATCAGGAGCTTTGTCTTTTGAGGAGTCAGTCTGATCCTATCAGAAAAGACAAACATTTAAGCAATAAGCAATGGTTTTCTGACGCGTATTGGTTGGTATACTTAGAAAGCCTCCTTAGGACTACTCGATCCAGTGATATATCTGAGTGTGGGGTAGCTGGATAGGGGAAATAGCATGATGAGGGAGCAACTTACCCGCATCTGTTACTAACAAAAAAGAAGAAAAAGAAATGGTTTTCTAGTGATATAGACCTGTATTGGCGTCCTACTGAAATCTGGCTCTGATACACTTCTAGAATGTGCTGCCATTGTCCTCCCGTTCCCACCCCACTCATGTACGGGTTCAATTGAAGCAGGTGGCATCAATGATGACATTGTATTAGCGGATTGACTATATGATAACTTAGCCGCTTCCTGCTGTTGATGTTGATACTCATTTACCTGCGGGTTTCCAGTTGTTGAATGTGGTGCAGGTGGTGGCATCCCCCACAAAGAGTTCAGCAGCTTTCCAACAAGTTTTGCTGGGGCCAAATTCCCACCCTGAGATAGAAATGTCTGATTAGTCGGATCATAAGTAAAAAGAAGCTTTACGTGGTACCCAATTTTATGGATGTCCACAACGCTCGAGTTTCTTTTTTGACATCTTTAATCAAAGTACAACTCACAGATGTAAATACTTTTCACTGTTGCATTTCCATTTAAAGGAAAAGACAGCTAACAGATGTAACCCCACACGAAAAATCAACTGTTCCATGTAATTCTATTGGAACCAGAAGTGGTGTAACTTGTACCTCTTGATGGCTACGGATTCTCTCTTCAAGAGATGAAGCAAACTGCTTCCACATTTCTACTTCAGATGATCGGCTAGTCTTGAGGCATCTTATTACTGCTTGACAGTACCTGAATAAGCAACAGTAGAATGACATCAGGAAGCCATATAGAGTCTAACCAAGGAGCAGATGAAGGAAAGTAAATCATCTTACTTTTGTGCAGTAGAAAGTTTACCAACTTCAGCCAGCATATGAGCATATATGATTTTATATGGTTGAAACGGTAACAGGATATACTGAGAGTTTCCCAGCGTCTTAGAGTATTCATATAACTCTGTTCTCTGCCCATGCAAAGATCAACCGACAAATCAAGAGAATTTCAAATAAGTAAGAAAAAAAATGGCGTCCTCCATGAATTTCGTCAGAGTTTCTATACAACATATTTGAGAAACATGGAGAGTATTCATAAAAAGCCTCAAAATAGAATCTTACGTCTAGTATTATAATAACTAAAACACTGTGATAAAAATTCACCTGTATAGCATCTGGACTTGCGTATGTTCGAGGACATTTCCAATGGTCCGCTCCGACAAGGCAGAGTCTGGCGCTTTCTGAGTATGGATCAAAGTTCTTGTCTGCGATTAAATAGCAAATATGCGCCGCAATTATCTGATTCATAACAGTACTTCAAATGTCATGATAAAATCTTCCATGAAGTAAAAAAATACAACAAGGCAGAGAACCACCTCCCCTCTTTCTTTCCACATGCTATCTCCAAGATGAATAATCACAAGGTCGTCATCTGTGGTTCTGTTAGCAGTTATTATACCCAAATTCTCTTCCCAATTGTCAAGCATGCTACTACTACTTCCAGTGGGACACACTTCAGCTGGTTGTCCCGCAACGAGTAGGCACAATGTCCGTAAAGGTGACCCGGGTATCAGCTGGCGAAGGGCCATTTGTTTCACAGTGTCTACATAGAACTGCAAGTTAGGACATCACCAAGTCAGTCAACCAAGCACTACAGTGGAACGTTTAGTTCTATAGCAATCAAGGGAAAGGAACCTGATCCCCAAGTTGAGCCGCGATGACAAGTGCCGGTCCCCATAAATGGCCTTCTTGCGCACATTGTAGAGCCTCCATTTTTCTACCAGAAGCCAGAAGATTCTGAACCTCTGAAGCAGTTACCTGGGGAATTCTTCCACGAGTTAATCAGGAAAAAAAAACGTCCTCGAAAGAGTATATGGGATTTGATGTCCAATACTCACTTGCATTTGCGATTCAGGTGGTAAATGCTGCAAGCATTGGCTAATAGGAGCATAACCATTTTGGATGCCATCTTTCTTGGCAAATGCAAAAAGTTTAGCAACTGCTGCTTCTGGAGTATCCGTTTCCTGTTTGCAGTGTGAATACCAAGATGAGGAAATGCAACATATACAATGTTTTTCTTAAGAAAATAAATGACAAGATATCTCATGATTTGCTCACCTTTTGCGATGCATCAGAGCCAAAAGGAGATCGGAGTTTCCCATAATACTGACAAGATATTCTGAGCAAAGAAAGAAGCATCTTTAAGAGTTTCCCTCTTGAAAAATCCATGTTGGAAGATTCACAATGCAAGAGTCTCTCATCAATCCACTTATGCAACTCTTTACTTCCAACATTTCCCCCTACCAAAGGGCCTGGAAGAGATTGTTGATGCAGACAACGAAAGTAGCTCAAAGAGTCTTCCCCGGGACTGGAATAAGAGGCACTCCCAGAAATAACTTCTGCCAAGTTTAAGACAGTGATGGAGCTTCCCCCAATCCCCTTTGCATCAAATAGAGAAATATCAGCAGTTAGACAGAATCTTGAATTAAATTTCACTAACATATTTGGACAATAGTTGACAACATATTTCATAAATGTTCAGTGATAAGCAAAAAAAAAAAAAAAGTGATAGCTCTACAGTAGTTTTACTAACTTCCCAGGGTGTAAAATAAACTAATGAAAATCCACACTTAAGAACTAACCTGACTCCCAAATGATGTATTCTGCAGAGAACCATTATTATCCTTCATAACAATGAGCTTCCCACCAAATCCAAAACTGACTAGTGCGTGTGGTGGACGCCTATCAGATGATCTTCCCACACTTGGGGAGAAAAGCTGATTGTTCTGAAAAGACTTTTGAGCATGATCTACCGATTGCTGTCTATTATACAAATCGTTTGAGAAACTCAATGGTCCATTTTGTGTGGCACTAGCCACATTCATATGCTGAGGGATAAAGCTCTGGGCTCCAATCGTATTTGGCTTAAACTGTTCAGCCACAGATTCTGTACTGTACAAATTATTTACTTGCTGGTTTCCTCCGAAGCGTGATAATGAATCAGAAGTTACCGCAGGCTCAGCCTTACCTACATTTACTGGTTGCCAAGTGTTTCCAGCCTGCTGATTGTTGGCATAGTAAGATTCGTCCCAACTTCCGTGTTGGCCCTGAATAGCAAAGTCTTGCGCTTTGAATGTCTGGTTTTTGTTGTTAACATCATACACACTACTCTGGCTATTATTGTGATACGTAGTTGTACGAGCATGACCGTTCTGAACTTGCTGATCATGAGCTTGACCAGTTACAGTTGTTTGGGAAGCCTGGTTGTAGCTGTCCAGAGAGCGCCATTCTTGAGCAATTGTGTCATAGTACCATCCAGGATACTGGGCGTCAAATACCATGTGTTCTGGATATCCATTGCCCACTTGTGAAACCTGGTTCCATGTAGACACACTCTCAGCTGTGCCAGCCATTGCAGATGTTGTACTCTGTTTCAGATAAGCAACATCCGAGTTATCAGCAGCAACGCTTTCCCAGTTACCTGTTGAGTTAATATAGCTCTCCTGTGAATTAACGGTTGCATCCTGACCATCAACTTGATACCATTGACCAGTACTTGCATCATATTTCCATCCAGGATAGAGATTTTCCCAAGATTGACTGTTATCCACATACTGCCCGCTTCCAGAATCGTGTTGCACTTGACCCTGGTGTTGCTCAAAGCCTGCCGAATTATCTAAACCAACACTTGTGTTAATTGTATCATTGGCTACTAAGTTTCCTCCAGTGGCCACAGCTACCTCCGCCTGTCCCTGTACATTTCCTGCAGTTGCATCCAACTCAGTGAAGAAATCAGAGTATGAACCAAACCCACCACCGTCATTTACAGATGAATCTGCATAAAACGAGCCCCAGTCAACCTCCTTAACCCCAGGACTCCCAGATCCATCGACTATATTACTCTCTTTTCCTGTTTCAGTTAGTGCCATATCATCCACCTCCGATCGCACCACATCAACATCCCTTAACCTATTTGCATCACTGTTGACAAATTGAACAGCTTCCGGAGCAATAGATGAAGAAGGCTCTTCTTTTCCCACCGAACCACTTGTACCCTCGTTTGCAACATCGTTCCCCAAACCTGCTTCATTCAATGCGACATCTCCATCACCCAAAACATCGTCAACGACGGAGAGATTAGCAAAAGCTTTGGCGTCATCGGAATCACTACCGTCATCGAATTTCAGCTCCTTGGCAGAGGATGAAGCGGTAGGAGTATAGGAATCATCAACAAGTTTGTCGAAGAAATCCTCGTCCGTTTGATCATCCAGGAGGAAATCAGCAGTCGAAGCCATCAAAATTGACAACCGAAATCGAAATTAAAACCCTAACCCTAAACCCCGCAAAATCACAGAAAGAGATCAACGGATCTGCAAGCTTCTTAAAGCGAGACGATCAATTGCAAAACGAAGTTAAATTTCTAGAAGATCAAGATCAAGTAGAGTAGAGAAGCATAGACCGATCCAAAATCCAGAAAGGATTCGTCAGTGATTTCCCGGATCTAATCTCCGATCCAAACTCCGATTAGTCGGTGAAATCGTCGAGATCGAATGAGAGAGAGAGAGAGAGACTCTTTGATTATTATTTTTTTCCGGATTTACCCTTATATGTATGTTTCCATAAGATTCATAAATATTTCATAGTGACGATTATGAGCCAATAACTATCGATTATTGACCGCATTTTTATGTCCTAAAAAGATTAACAATATTTTATATAACGTTTTTCGAACAAAATATAAAGAATACAGTGTATGCTTGATTAAACAACAACAACAAAAAAAACAAATTAATTTATGTATTATCACTGTAATAAATAGATCAGACATAATAATAGATTGTGTTCCATAAATGATGATATATCTAATCTAATTGGTATCTATAACACTAGTATGTTGAAAAATAGTCACAAAGCTAACTTTTACAAATTATGTCATCAAGTAATTTAACGACATTTAAAATTATTTACAATGCTTTGTACAAATCTAAGCTCAGTAACTTCTTATAGGTTTGATATTCTAACATGATTTATATGTTAACCTAACTTGTAATCTTTGGTGGACTTATAAGATAATTGCTCTAACTCATGAAAAAAATAAATTAAAATTATGGAACAAAACTTGTGTAATTCGATATGATTTGTAACTTCATCCATCAGATCTTCTATCAATGTTCTGCGAAAAAAAACAATATAAAAATGGAACATATATAGATTTCCATTTTCTTCGTCTAAAATGTTGACTAGAAATAAAGACTAAAACTCTATATCTAAATATTCGACCATTTTTTCTTTTCCATAAATTTAATAGAAGAAGAAGATGAACAAAAAGAAAACAATCAAGACAAAAGAGGCTTCTTAGAGTCGAACTCACTCTCAAAACTCTCAATTTCAGAGAACCCTTCTTTGCCTTTAGCCCATAACACAAGGTATAGCCCTACGAACATCAACACCATCCCTCCCACACTGCAATTTTTTGTTAATCAATTCATTAAAAGAAACAAAATCAAATATAACCTTCGGAAAATCGAATATTAGTTTTGACGGTTTGATTAGAATCCGGTAACAATTAGCATATCTCCGGTAATATAACCGTGTATGAGTAAGTTTTACCATTGTATGTTTTCCTACTAATTTGATGGGTTTCTTAGTTTGAAGACCAAATGTGTAATGTTACCAATGAAAACCTAAAATATTGTTAAAAGAGTTGTGTTAATAATGCTCACCTTCCAAGGCTAACGGACTCTCCTAATGTCAAAACGGCGAAAGCAACCGAAATAACGGTAGCGAAAGGACTAAACATTGAAACGAAAACCGGTCCACGTTTCTTCATGGCCCATCCATTAAAGCTAACACATGCTCCACTCACTGCCCCTGCCTGACCATTTCAAAAACTATATACATTATAACCAACCAACCATAAACCAATTGATTATGTTTTATATCTACGAATGATCTACTTGAACTTACCAGGACAGAATAACCAACGAGGTTACCGAAACTAATTAATGAACTGGCAAGTACTTTTGTTTTTCGGTTTTGTAATAGTAGTACCACCGTTGTTATCAACACTCCTAGTAATGCCGTTATTGCACTTAACGATATCGGTGCCGGGAACTCTGCCAACGTTGACGCCTACAATAACCGACATTTTAGAAACCGAACCAAACCGGTTATGACGAACCGGGTTTACTTACCTGAAGAACGACGTTGGTGGATAAAACAAAGACGGCTCCAAGAAGGTAGATACATCCAACGACCTTGTCTCGATCAAAGACGAATATTGGAGTGTCATCTTCTTCTTTGTGACTGATCGAAGTGCTGTGCATTACGCTCATAGCTAAAGCGCCAAATACGCACAACAATGTCCCTAAGATCTTCAACTTGCTGTACACACATTTCAGATTCATCTTCTCTAACCTATCCATAAAATAAGACCACACTTAATGTTGGAACACGTCGTGAAATTACGAGTTAGAACAAGGATTTAGTGATTCACCCAACGATCCAAGCGATGAAAAAAATGAGACCAGGAGCAAGATTTGGCATCGCTGTTGCCATTGCTGGTGATGTCAACCTGATTCCTTCTAGAAACAGAGACTGGAACAGAGTAACCCTGTTTTTGTTTTCGAATACAGAACCAAAAAAAGCTGTGAAAATTTAAACCAAGTTTTCTAATTTTAACACAAAAAAAGAGAGTAAATAGCTTACCCTGCAAAGGAGATCAAAACTAGCTTACCAATCAGCCTCAAGCTAAGCTCATTTGGCCATTGCTTCCTTTAGAACAACAAAAACAAAACAAAACATTTACAACGTGAAAAGAAAAAAAGACAAGTTTGGTTTTCTAGGCTATGTGAAAATGTTATCAGACAGACCTTTCGAAGAGAATGGCGAAAGGGGAGAGGATTATGAAAGTGGCGAATGTAGAAAAGATGACAATGGTGAAAGGGCCAAGACCGAGTGACATCAAATAACTCATGAGCAAAGAATTGCCTGCGTATACAAATTGAACCATTACTAAACCTCCTACTATCACCATCTCTTCTATCATCTCCGTCTTCATCCTCTCCTCAAGGAGATTGAGCACCGATCGATACAAATTTACACAAAAAAATTGCATGGCATGAATTCCCTTGTAAGCGTTAGGATAAGATTGCAATAAAACAAATGAATTACTCTCTCTATCTCTCTCCTTTACCTTCATCCAGAAAATATATCTGGAATCACCATTTTCTTCCTTTCTCTCTCTTTCCTTTACTCTATCATTATATTCCTCAGGTTTTGCTTCTGTAAGAAAACAGACCCTCCATTGTTGTTCCATCTATATTTGTTACTTCCCAAATAACTTTTATTTCTATTTTAAGCCATTTTTATCCCAACCTTCAATCTCATCAAAACTGCTCTGCAATCTCCCCCCCCCAAACATTTTTTTTTACCAAATATTCGGAATGTTGATTAAATATATGAATCATATATAATATGATGCATTATGGAGCAATCTGCTTACAAGGGTAAAATTATCAAATGCTAAGAACTGTGTCAAATGCTTTTACCACAAGGAGCCATGTTGGTTCCACTGCGTCTTCGAACTCATGGAGCACCATCGTTCCTGCTCTGGCTCGTTTCGGTTCCATCGGCGTATTACGCGCTGCCGTTGAATTGATCAATGACGGCGAAAAGCCAGATGCTTCTCCACTTGTTCACTTGCTCCGTGTCTCTGGCAATTATGGCTACGTTTCTTTGTGTCGACAGCTTCACGGTTACGTCACAAAACATGGGTTTGTCTCAAATACGCGTCTTTCTAATTCGCTGATGAGGTTTTACAAGACAAGTGACTCATTAGAAGATGCTCACAAAGTGTTTGATGAAATGCCTGACCCAGATGTCATATCGTGGAACTCATTGGTTTCTGGTTATGTTCAATCGGGAAGGTTCCAGGAAGGAATTTGTTTGTTTCTTGAGCTTCATAGATCTGATGTCTTCCCTAACGAATTCTCTTTCACAGCCGCTTTAGCTGCTTGTGCACGATTGCATCTCTCGCCTCTCGGAGCTTGCATCCACTCCAAGCTTGTGAAACTAGGCTTAGAGAAAGGCAATGTTGTTGTGGGTAATTGTCTAATTGACATGTACGGGAAATGTGGTTTTATGGATGATGCTGTTTTGGTATTCCAACACATGGAAGAAAAGGACACAGTTTCTTGGAATGCAATTGTTGCTTCCTGCTCAAGGAACGGTAAGCTCGAGCTGGGACTTTGGTTTTTCCACCAAATGCCAAATCCAGACACTGTAACATACAACGAGCTCATCGATGCTTTCGTCAAGTCCGGGGATTTCAATAATGCCTTTCAGGTTCTATCGGATATGCCGAATCCTAATTCATCTTCATGGAACACAATATTGACCGGTTATGTCAACAGTGAGAAATCAGGGGAAGCTACTGAGTTTTTCACCAAAATGCATTCGTCAGGTGTCAGATTCGATGAGTACAGTCTGTCAATAGTTCTGGCCGCCGTTGCTGCTCTCGCTGTGGTTCCATGGGGGAGTCTCATCCATGCTTGTGCTCATAAGCTTGGCCTAGACTCTCGAGTTGTTGTCGCGAGTGCTCTGATAGATATGTATTCCAAATGCGGAATGTTGAAGCACGCTGAGCTGATGTTTTGGACAATGCCTAGAAAGAATCTGATTGTGTGGAACGAGATGATCTCTGGATATGCCCGTAATGGCGATTCAATCGAGGCGATCAAGCTCTTTAACCAACTGAAACAAGAAAGGTTCCTGAAACCTGATCGATTCACGTTCTTGAATCTCTTAGCTGTGTGTTCTCATTGTGAAGTTCCAATGGAAGTCATGCTTGGATACTTTGAGATGATGATCAACGAGTATAGAATCAAACCAAGCGTAGAGCATTGCTGTTCTCTTATCAGAGCTATGGGGCAGAGAGGAGAGGTTTGGCAGGCAAAACAGGTTATTCAAGAATTCGGTTTTGGGTATGATGGTGTGGCTTGGAGGGCGTTACTTGGTGCTTGCAGTGCTCGCAAGGATCTGAAAGCTGCGAAAACCGTTGCCGCTAAGATGATTGAATTAGGGGATGCTGATAAAGATGAGTATTTATACATAGTGATGTCGAATCTCTATGCTTACCATGAGAGATGGAGAGAAGTTGGTCAAATTAGGAAGATAATGAGAGAAAGTGGGGTACTGAAAGAAGTCGGGTCTAGCTGGATTGATTCAAGAACAAAATGTAGTAGCTATTAAATTTTGAGTTGTTGGTTATGTTAACGCAATGTCAAACTAGTCATGAAATCAATCATGAGGCTAGAATCTGAGAGATGAATCGTGTAAAAAGAAGAAATAGTATTACATTTTTTCCCTTCATGAATCAAAGAACATAAGTTTGGAGTCATAACACAAAAAACAAATTCTTGTCTCTAAGTTTAGAGAAGAAACTTGCATCCCTCAATAGTAATACTCTTCATGAATGTATCTTGTCACCTTGGGACTGAAAGTCCCATCTCTATATTAGTAAACAGCAAGAGAAATAAAGATTAGGACAGACACAGAAAACTGATCTTTACAAAGTAAGAAGAAAGACGGATGCTTTGGGAATATTGACTTCATGGTAAGAATCTTTGAACAATGTCAAGTGAATCAGATGAACAGCAAACTAGTCAAGCTATCTCATCTATAATAGCTTCCTAAACTCTAAATTATCACCAAAGCATTGTTGACAGAGCCCACCTTTAAATACAACTGCAAATACGTCTCACGTGTCATCGATTCCATCTGGGACAAAGAGCACTTTTACAAATTACTACAGTATTGTTACTACTCTTATACACGGATCATGAACTAAATTCGCTAGACTGCCATACATAGAAAGAAAAAAGAAGAAAAACAAGAAACACAATGACAATCTGACAAGGCTAACATTTGGTTTAACTTCCAGGGTTTTTTCCTACAAATTTGTTTTCATTATTTCATTTGGATAACTAGAATTCATAAAAGGTTCGTACTTGATAAAGATGCAAGGATCCCACATGGTAACGGTGAAATTATGTGCCTGCATGAACCAAGTACTCATAATTAGACAGACACAATGGCACTGAAGCTCAAAACTCTTTCACAACTCTGAAAACTAATTCCTCAGCCTATATTAGTTTCACTAGGGCCAATCATCCTACTTGTTATGAGTCAAACATTAAACCTGATTCGGCAAGCAAGAAATTAACATAAAGCAGGAAGAAGCAAAGTCACAAATCAAACATAGAGCTTTCAAGACTTCATATAATCAATCGAATAATTTATCCTTACATCAATATAGTGTCCTCACATGCAAAACACTTGGGAAATGGTTCAGTTTTCTAAGTCTAACTAACAAAAACGAGTGCAAACCATAAAAGACTTGTGCAACATAGAATTGCAAATTATAAAGACTCAAAGAAGGAAAGCAAAATAAAGCGACTCACAAGAAAGAAAGCAGAAAAGAGAATTAGAGGTCGGGAGAGGTGCAGCAGAGAGTACCCTGAGTGAGAGCTCGGCTGCTTCTGGAAGTTGTGCTTAAGCATGACGTCAACCGCGCAGCCGCCACCGTGCTGTGTAGCGGTAACAGAGACTGAACACAACCAAGCTCCGACGGACACCTATAATGTAATCACACAAATTCATCAAAATGAGATCAAAGAAATGGCCAAAGTGAAGCAGATACATGGAATTAAACACTAAACATATGAAGCAGACCTGGAGAAGGAGAATCGGGGAAGAGGAGAAGCAGCTGGTTTAGACGGAATACGAAATCCGGCGGATGAAGCAGCAGCCGGAGAAGATCCAGTGCCAATGGGAGAATTTCGAAATGAAGATCTAATGGCGGATTTGAAAGACGAGACAGAGGATCTGCTCATGAATCTAGAAGCCATTGTAAGAGCTAGAAAATGAAGCCGGAAAAAGTGAGATCGATCTTCTTCTTCCACAGAGTTTTTATAGGGTTTTAGAACGGACGGAGGAAAGATGATGAGGAAGCCGGAAAATAAATATCTGGTTTTTCTTCTTTTTTGGGTTTAGCAATCTTTCAGATCATTATGGGCTTTAGGCCCATTAACGAAAAAGTTACGCCATCTAAACTCGCTTGATAACGAAGAATAACACCCACAAACCTTCACGAGGGACAAGAATGATAGGGTGGACGGGTCCGTGGGTGAAACTCACGACGGATGAAGCTTCCCGAGGGAATCCAGGAGCAGCCGCTGCTAGAGGAGCACTATAGGATGACCAAAGCAATTTTTTCAAATCTTTCTGCATGCATTATCATATTCTTGAAACCGAGATATTATTTTATTTTATTTTTGAATAAAGTAAAATCAAAATATTACATTTGAGCACGAAATCAATTTACTTAGAGCGAGAATTCGCAAACTGGTCATTATGACTTGCAAAAACGGACGTGAATTCAAGCATTACCTGATCATGTGTAAATGTTAGCAAGGTGTGAGCTGATAACAAAATAAGAAATTGGGATCGTATTACCTTTCCAGGATTATCAACTAAACGTAAGTAATTCTCTTGATTGATGTCTTTTGAGCTGGCTGAATGGTAATGCGGGGAGTGAAGGGTTACCGACCCTAGGCGGACAAAGTTTCTTATCAAATCAGTAGAAGACCTCGGAGTAGCATTTGGATTCAAACACTAGATCTATAAATGAAAAAAAAAAAAAAACTTGAATTACACTAAATCTATATTCGATATAATGTTAGTTTTGTGAAAAGTCATAATCTCATCTAGTTAAAAATTGGCTTTCCTTAAAATATTTCCAATCAACCAACTCCGCACAGGAAAAAAAAAAAGAAACAAAGAAATTGTATTTAACTTATAATCCCCACTAATACTTTAGCACCTTCCTACTTCTCTAATCCAATACGAAATTGAAAATAACAAAGACTAGTAAACATAATAAGGCCATTATCATTATTGGTGTGACACAAACATTAATTTAAAAATGCGGGATATCAAAATGCCAACAGAAGATTCTTATCCTTACATGTTATTAAATCCCACTATAGTTGTCACTACACATCTTTAATATTGCTAACCTTCCATTAATCAAATAAGAGGCGGTTTGGGCGGCATCCAATAATGATCTCCCACGTAATATCAACCCCACCTTTTGTCAATTGCTCTCTTCACTATATATATACAAAGAGCCCATACAAAGCCCAAATAACAGAAAATAGAAAGAAGTAACAAAACCAAAGCAAAAAATGGTGAAGATCGAAGTTGGAAGTGTGGGAGACTCATTCAGTGTATCATCTCTTAAAGCTTACTTGTCTGAGTTCATCGCAACTCTTCTCTTCGTATTCGCAGGCGTTGGCTCTGCTGTTGCGTTTGCCAAACTAACCTCTGATGGAGCCTTGGACCCAGCTGGTCTTGTAGCAATTGCAATTGCTCACGCGTTTGCTCTTTTCGTTGGAGTTTCCATTGCGGCTAACATTTCTGGTGGTCACCTTAACCCAGCCGTGACTCTTGGCCTTGCCATCGGCGGAAACATAACACTCATCACAGGTTTCTTCTATTGGATTGCTCAGTGTCTTGGCTCCATCGTCGCTTGTCTTCTCCTCGTCTTTGTTACTAATGGCAAGGTACGTACTAGTAAATTTAGTTAGAAAATTAAAAAATACATAGGTTTTGTACTTTTGTTAGGTTTGGTTTATATGTTCGTACCGTCATAGGTACGTTAGTATATTAATATATATATGATGACAAAAATATTATAACGTTTCAAAAACTAAACGGTTTAAGGGTATAAAATAATTGACTAATGAGTTGTTTCCCGGTTTGCTGCAGAGCGTACCGACCCACGGGGTCTCAGCCGGTCTAGGAGCGGTCGAAGGTGTCGTCATGGAGATCGTTGTGACCTTTGCATTGGTCTACACCGTTTACGCCACAGCAGCTGATCCAAAGAAAGGATCGCTAGGGACCATCGCTCCAATCGCCATCGGCTTCATAGTTGGTGCCAACATCCTCGCTGCTGGTCCATTCAGTGGTGGCTCCATGAATCCAGCAAGGTCGTTCGGACCAGCTGTTGTCAGTGGTGACTTGTCCCAAATCTGGATCTATTGGGTGGGACCACTTGTGGGTGGTGCACTCGCGGGACTTATCTACGGTGATGTGTTCATCGGTTCTTATGAAGCGGTAGAAACCCGTGAGATCCGAGTGTAATTGACTGGGTTTTGTGATTGCTTGATGGTTGGTTGATGTTTTGTTTGCGTGTGTATGTTTGGTGTCCACTTTCTTGCAAGATTGTATGTAGAGAAAAGAAAAAAAGTTATGTCCTGTTAATAAGAAAATGTATATACATTTCACTTCATCTCCTTTTTTTTAACGTATAGCATGTTTGGTTTCTTTCATATGTTTTTGTATTCTATGGCATTTTACTTTCATAAAGTTATCGACATAATTAAAACGTACTTAACGATCGGATTCAAACTACTTATCTTCTCTTAGATTTTTGTTGTTCTTGTGATTTGTGATTGTGAATGGTCCATTGAAATATCTAAATCCCAAATACAAATGGATTCCAGTTTCCACACCAATTTTACATCAAAGATGTGAAAATTTGCCGAATGATATGAGCAAGTCAAATTTTATTGATTTGAGATTCATGAGAAGTTACTAATAGACTATATAATTGATGAAATTGTATGGTTCGGTTAAGTATAAACCGGTATGAACCGGGTCTCTCTAGTATATAAAGAGAGTCTCAATGTAACAAACTTTCTTAAGATGAATAACAGAAACTTCTTCTTCTTCGTTCGATTCTTTGATTCTCTCTAGTTCTATTATGGTATCAGAGCGCTGGAATTCGAAGTTCTCAGCCGATTCAACACCTAACTCTCTTCACATCTTCGAGTTCTTGTTCATCTGAGCTCGTCGATCTTCTGTTTTTCGATTGTTTCTTCATAAATCAGTTAAATCAAGCTCAGATTTCGCGATGGTTTCCGTTGAAAAGTTACGGCGTCGCACGAGGAAATCAAGCAAGATCTCAGCTGAGAAGACTCCAGATCGTACTCAATCTTCACCGATTCCACCGGTTCCACCAATTTCGTCTCCGATTCAACAAAATTTTGCTACGAGATCATCAGTTTATCCATTTCCACAGTTCGATTTCGCGGATGCTCATTATTCACCTTATGCATTGTCTAATGGTGATAATCCGGGTACTACAATTGTTTCTGAGGTACTTGATGGATCTAACTTTTCTTCTTGGAAAATAGCGATGTTTGTTGCGTTAGATGCTAAGAATAAGATCGCTTTTGTTGATGGAACTTTACCAAGACCTCCTGAGTTTGATCCGAGCTTTAGAGTTTGGTCACGATGCAATAGTATGGTCAAGTCTTGGATCTTGAATTCTGTTACAAAGCAAATTTACAAGAGTATTCTTCGATTCAATGATGCTGCGGAAATTTGGAAAGACTTGGATACTCGATTTCATATCACAAACTTACCAAGATCTTATCAGTTGACACAGCAGATTTGGAGTTTACAACAAGGCAATATGAGTTTATCTGATTACTATACTACTTTGAAGACTCTTTGGGATGATTTGGATGGAGCTAGTTGTGTTAACACTTGTCGAAACTGCAAATGTTGTTCTGCTACTGCTTCTGTAAATGAGCATTCCAAGATTGTTAAGTTTCTTGCAGGTTTGAATGATTTTTACTCAACCATTCGGAGTCAGATAATCATGAAAAAGACAATACCAGACCTTGCTGAGATTTACAATCTTCTGGATCAAGATCACAGTCAGCGCAACATTGTTACTAATCCAACGAATGCTTCTGCCTTTAATGTCTCCATTTTGTCGAATGATCAGATTGCTGTCAATGCTACTCGTTCTTTTCAACCAAATTCAAAACCAAAAGTTCAGTGTTCACATTGTGGATACACTGGTCACACTGCTGACACTTGTTACAAAATCCATGGCTATCCTATTGGTTTCAAACATAAGCAGAAGGTAGTACACCACCTGAGAAGTCAAAACCGGTTGTTGCTAATCTTGCTTTGACTGATGGGAAGATGACATTGGGAAAAGGCATTGGTCCTGATGGAATTGCTGAATTAGTGGGAAACATGTCGAAAAGTCAGATACAGGATGTGATTGCTTACTTTAGTACTATACGGCATTCTCTCATTGGCAAGATGAGTCTTCTCTCCATATACGGCTCATCTTGAGGGAGGATAATAGACTATATAATTGATGAAATTGTATGGTTCGGTTAAGTGTAAACCGGTATGAACCGGTATGAACCGGGTCTCTCTAGTACATAAAGAGAGTCTCAATGTAACAAACTTTCTTAAGATGAATAACAGAAAGTTCTTCTTCTTCGTTCGATTCTTTGATTCTCTCTAGTTCTATTACTTACTATAATTTATTAATCAATTTGGCCAAAACATAATCAATTTGCAAAACATTCTTGTTGAACGAATTGCTTCGCCACAGTATGCGATCATCATTTTCAACGAATAATGGTTCATTTGCAACATTTGTTCATCAATCTCTCTATCTACGGTTGCCTTGGCGACCAAACGACAACCATTGTCACCTCGAAGCAATTTTACAGAAAACTCACCTATGGCAATTACAACAACATTGTTGATGGCCGTTACGGCGAAAGGGGATCATTCTCCTATTGGCCCGAACGGTGGCATCAACAAAAACGGAAGCAAAATCGGAAACTAAAATTATATCGTATGTTAGTTTATATTGAATCGATAAACTAATCTGTAGAAATATTTCCGTTTTGTATTGCTTTTGTGGAACCAAATATGGAGTATTGATTACGTAATTATCCATAGATATGGAAGGAATAATAATGGTAATATACAAAGAAAAACAAACCAATAGCCGAGAGTTATTCGAATTGTCTTTAACACTTTTGAACTCGTGGGAGTATCTTTATAGAGAAACCAAAAGCGTTGTTGTTACGTGTGACTACAATTATAACAGAAACTGGTCGGTAGAGTCACGAACTCCGTTAAAGTTGTCAGGTCAAATCTTCTCGAACTCAAAAAAAGACAAGACAAAAGAGCAGCTTATGGCTCTCAAACCAATGCATATGTCCCCACAGTATCCTACCATCTTATCTTAATTATTCATATTACGAGACTTCCATGATTTCTCTAATCTACATTTGTACCCATTTGATGAGACATTTCCTGAATCTATTGAGTCTGCTCAAAGCACAATTACATCGATTTGTGTTCTCTCTGTCTCTTCCTTTCTTTCTCTTTACTAATATCAGAACATGGAAACTTCGTTTATTTACTTAGCATCATTTTCTGATTTGATATTTGAACAATTCCAAGCTAGTATTAAAGAAAGAGGTAGTGTTTGCTTATTGGTGATCTGCTTTGTTGTCCTCGTCTTCTTCTCTTTCACAATCTTGAGTCAACAACATTATTAACCTCTTTCATCTCAAAAAGTTCTTTCGTCATCTTGGGTTTTCTGTAAACTAAGAAGGAAATGGAAGGTGGGTTTTATTCCGATTGGAATGATAGTTCCTCGTCGTTATTCGGATCAGAGAATCCGGAGCACGAGTTGGAGGAAGGAAATGTAAGAAGTGAAGAGATTGTCTCTCAGATACCTCAGCCTCAGACACCAAGGGAGCCAATGAAGTTTCTATCCAGATCATGGAGTCTATCTGCTTCTGAAATCTCCAAAGCTTTGGCGCAGAAACAGAGACAACAGCGAGATCTGTTTTCTGTTTCCCAGAACAGTCCTAGAGGCTTCTTCCAAGATGTTGCTGCAGATCCACTCATGGTATGATTACCTTCCACTTGTGTGGACATATTCACCAGTTTTTGAATTCTGATTTTGATGATTCCTTGGTATTTGCAGGCAGAGAATATCATGAACTCAGCTGGAACCCGTAGATCAGGGAGATTATCAAAGTGGTTTCACCACAAACAACACACCAACCCAAGCACCATGAGGATTCCGAGGAAGAAAGATAAAGCGCGTGTACAGAAAGCCCATGTTCACTCAGCTGTGTCCATTGCAGCTCTGGCAGCTGGGTTAGCATCTGTGACTTCTGAGGAAAGCTGCAGCAAAGAGTCATGCTCCATGATGGCACTGGCTCTAGCCTCAGCAACAGAGCTACTGGCTTCACACTGCATTGACATGGCTGAGCAAGCAGGCGCTGATCACACCTGTGTTGCTTCCACGGTCAGGTCTTCCGTTGATATCCACAGCCCTGGCGATCTCATGACTCTCACAGCTGCGGCTGCAACTGGTAAGGCTATTGTTTAAAAGTTGGTGTTTGAGGCTTTGGTTGGGTTAGTAAGATGGTATTTGATCTGAGTCTGTGGAAAAAATGAACCAGCATTGAGAGGGGAAGCAGCTTTAAAGGTGAGGCAGCCGAAGGAATCAAGGAAGAATGCAACTATCACACCTTGTGAAAGGAGCTTCTCAGACTCTCACTGGCCCGGCGAAAATTGTCAGTTTAGATTGGAGGAACCAAACCTTCCTTTAGAGGGCGAACTGGTGCAATGTGCACGAAATGGTAATCCTATTCTTCTCAAACTCTATTCAAGACTGGTTCCACTAATTAAGATGCTTATAATTCTAATTTATTAGCAGGATTGCAGCGAAATAAGCGAGTTTGTGTCTATATCAACAAGAAGTCTCAGGTACTTGAGTAGACTGGATTTAATCTGTAAGAGACACATATCTATTTGCTTCTCTATACTTAGTTACTTAACCTCTATGAATTTCTCAGGTCATGATCAAACTCAAAAGCAAACATGTTGGAGGGGCATTCTCCAAGAAGATCAAATGTAAGCATTTTTTTATTCTTTCAAGAGTTAGGGAAATTACTTGAAACACGGAAGTCTGAAGCTTGTTGTTGCTTTCAAAGGTGTTGTTTATGGAGTCTGCGACGAGATATCTGCATGGCCTTGCAGGAAAGAGAGGGAAAATTCCGAAGAAGTCTATTTTGGTCTGAAAACAGGACAGGGTCTTTTAGAGTTCAAGTGCAAGAGCAAGATTCAGAAGCAGAGATGGGTTGCTGGGATTCAGTCTAATCTCCGCTTAGTAAGTTGCCTCGAGGCTGCCAAATGCTCTCTGGAATCTCTGAGTCTCAGCAATCGCATGCGATAGAGAATCCTGTAAATATTTACTATTCACAGTTTTTTCTGCTGTAAATACTGCAAATGAATCAACAATCTTATAGAAATTCGTATCACCTTTTCTTGAGATGTTCAAACAAAGAATCAGATGAGAATCGTAGTTATTGCTTTCTTAACTAGAATACAACAGTCTTGTTTGTACCATAAGGTAATACCCTTAGTTCGCAGTAAGATTTTATAGCTCTCGTGAGGCATTTTTTCTCTAGGTCCTCGGATTTCTGGACAAAGCTCCTTAAGTTGTCTCGGTGGGAAACACTCTCAACCTGTGAAAAGTTCCATTCAAACAGATAAATTGAGAAAGCTGCAGAAGAAAATTGACAATCCCCAGAAGGTACTACATTACATATCAACTACTTGGAAGATGAATCACCATTTGTTCAATAATTGGCCCTGAATCAAGTTCCTCGGTAACAAAGTGACTAGTGGCTCCAATTAGTTTCACACCAGCGTCGAATGCCTGTAAACAGAATCTAGAACATTAAGAGGCAAGAAAAAAACAGACAACAATATAACCAACTAAGAGAAGGTAGAGCCATGACAAAACTCAGTGACCTGTTTTGCGGGATATCCACCCTTAAATGATGGTAAGAGACCATGGTGGATGTTGATTACATCCTTTCCATAACCTTTCAAAAAGTTACCCGATAAAATCTGCCAAAGGGAAAATGCTATGAATTAAATTTTGCTATTCTTAGTTGGAAATAGAAGAAGAAGCTTAAATAGTACGCAATAATATTCATCTGAACATGTAAGTCAGAATTTGACCAAAGAAAGAAAAAAGAGCTCATGCAAAGACTAAAAATGTGATTTCATCTACCTGCATATATCTAGCAAGAACTAGGAAATCAGTGTCCTTAACCAATTCCAAAATATCATCTTCTCTTTTATTCTCTTTAGTTGTAGATACATAATGATAAGGGATGCCATGCCTCTCAAGAAACCGCATAACGTGAGTGTTTGAAGCTCTTTCATGATTGCTATTAACCAAAAAAAAACATTTCAGCATCCGAGTCACTAGACATATAAATGCTTACATAATATACAGATCCAAAGAACTATTAGCTCACCTTATCACACAGGTAATATCCACAGGGAGTTTCCCGTCCTGCCATTTATGCAACATTTCGACAAGACAATGATCCTGTATATAATAGAAGCACATACTTTTGAGCAGGAAATACAAAGAGTATCGAAAATCCAAAAAGGTATTGTGAATACCTGTTTTGAAAGAAGAAGAGCTATCTTATACTTAGGATCAATAGAAGGCACACGCACAACTGAATTCAAGGCACCGTATCTTTGTGCAATAGTTTGAAAATCTTCATCCACTTGGCTTCTCGGCCATTTAACCGGATCAAAGATAAACTCGCTGTCAAAAGGAAACATCAGAAATAAAACCAATACATAATATTTCACTCGATTCATTATCAAAGCTTCGTACACTTCTTAAAGTCTATTGAACGAGAAAGTTACTAAAAAAGGGAAGATTTTGGAGTAAAAATGGAGACCTGCGAGAGTAGAAGACGTTGTTGTTTTCAGGAACAAAAACATCGTAGCCAAGAATGTTGCCACCTTTTGCTGCTATGCAATCTGATAGTTTAGCTACAATCCCAACAGCATCCTGACAATGGAAGACATGGACGCCGGGAATGAGAACAGGGGAGACGGAGGAATCGAGGGACTCGCCGTGAAATCGAGACGATTTGAGAATCGGAATATTCTTAGCGAAACCAGAAGCTCTCTCGGTGATTCGTCGTATCATGGTTGGTCTCTCTCAATCTCCGCCTCAGCCTCAGCCTCACCGTAACGAGAGAGACCGACCAATCACGGTCCGTCCCGATTCCCCAAAGGATCGCGCTCCACTCTTCCATTTTTTTAATCTTTTTTTTTTTGTCGTCCCGTAAATATTGAGCAATAAAAAATCTGGATTTTTCACTCGGGTGAAAATATCAAAATGGGCATTTAATAAACAAATCAAAATCAAAATGGGCCCAATAAGAAATGGGTTTTGTTAAAATTGATAGCATAAAGTACCACCAAATTTACATATTTTCACAAAAATTGATTTTACTGTATGATTTTAGCTTATTAAAAGTCAAAACTATTTATTACACAAATAAAATATTATTAATATACTAAAATCAACTTTTTACGTTTTCAAATTAACAAAAGTTAGGTAATTTAATGTGTTTTAACTTTTAAGAAGGAAAATAAATAAAAACAAAACCGTGGTTCTGTCCATATTCTTACTTTATAAGTGGGCCCATAAGATAAGATTTTAATTCATTATTTAAAGGAAAATTCTCTTACGGGATTTACATAAACACGGATACGAGAGAAAGAGAGCTCTTGTGTCCAAACCCTAGATTTCAAGATCGATCTATCTTCTTTCTCGTGAAGACACCGCTCTCTACTCGATTCCTATGATTACTCTCTAGATCCTTTTCAATTTCCCCCCGAAAGGTTTCTCGATTTTGATCCCCCAAATCGGAGCTTGGAGCTACCGGATCTTATGGAGTGAAGCCCGATCATCCGTTTCTTTGTTACAAGTTGTCGTTTTGTAGCTGCGAAGATTCCTCGGAGAAGGAGATTTGGAGACATCACCGGCGCCATTCTCAGCTCGGCGATCACACGGACGTTCTCGTTCCTTGAATCTGCAGGAACTTTTCCAGGATTCGTTGATTTGGATTGATTTTGCTACACGCGTGGAGTTTCCTTCTGTGAAGTCGAATCAGCGAAGTAAAAATTGAATCTTTAGGGTTTTCTTAGTTTGTATTTACCTTTTTGTTTTGGAAATCAAATCTCTGGCCTCGTTTTTTTTTTTTAATAATCCGGAGGCCTTGATTAGGGTTTTCAAAATCTAGTAGCTTTGTGTCATGATCTTTATAAGATAAGTAATAGATATATGTATTTTTTTGCTTTTTATATCAGATACAAATTTTCAATGGCAATTTATTACAAGTTTAAGAGTGCAAGGGATTATGATACCATTGCCATGGATGGTCCTTTTATATCCGTCGGTATTCTCAAAGACAAAATTTTCGAAACTAAGCATTTGGGCACTGGTAAAGACCTTGATATTGTCGTCTCCAATGCCCAAACTAACGAAGGTTTGTCTTCTATGTCAAATGTTGTGCTGCGCTTTTCGTATTATTAGACTGTTTGCTTGCAGCTGTGATACAATGAACTTTATTTTATGTTATGATTGTTTACTAGCTGAGCTTTGTCTTATTTTTTTTTTACTTTTGTGAACTATTAGGAAATGGTTTGTTGGAATATGATTCTTGAATTTCTCAGGAAGCTTTAGTGTACTGTGTCTCGTGCCAATATGATTGCAATCTGTGGCCTTTATATGTTCTCTGTTTTGAATTTTCAGAGTATCTGGATGAAGCAATGTTAATCCCAAAGAATACATCTGTCCTTATTCGTCGGGTTCCTGGACGTCCTCGCATCACAGTTATTACCACACAAGAGTACTTTCTCAGATCTTTAGTTTCTATATTCTTTGTCTACTTATTTAGCTATTAAACTTAAATAGACATGATATTAAAAGCATTGCATTTTACTGGTGCATCGTTTTAGCTAAACATAAGTTAATTGTCTGACTATCGGATTTAAGAAACTTCGGGATCCTCAATGATGCAAATATCTTAACTTTGCAGGCCTAGAATCCAGAATAAAGTGGAAGACGTTCAGGCTGAAACCACCAATTTTCCTGTTGCTGATCCATCTGCTGCTGAATTTGTAAGTTGATTATAGTGAACTTTTCTCGGCTTCTGTTGGCATTGACTGCACCTAATTTTCTTCTACTACAAAAGTACTAATGTCATCCGTATTCACCTCTTAGCCTGAAGATGAGTATGACGAGTTTGGGACTGATCTTTATTCCATTCCTGATACCCAAGATGCCCAGCATATTATTCCACGTCCTCATCTTGCAACCGCAGACGACAAAGTAGATGAAGAAAGCAAAATTCAGGCGCTGATTGACACTCCAGCACTTGACTGGCAACAACGGTAAGCAATCTTCCAGAAATGGTGCAGGTGAAACTGTTGGATTTTGTGAGAAGGTTTAACAGACCTCTTATATTTATTCAATGTAACAGACAAGGTCAAGATACTTTTGGAGCTGGTAGAGGTTATGGGAGGGGTATGCCTGGAAGGATGAATGGACGTGGTTTTGGTAACTTATACTTACTTTTATTCTTTGATTTTGGTTGAATTCTGGAATGTCAAAATACAGTATACAAAACATTTACTTCTGTCAAAATATTTTATATTTTTGTTCTATTTGCTCAAGTTGTAAGATACTTAGTTTGGTTTTGCTGGCTGGATAGGAATGGAAAGGAAAACGCCACCTCCAGGTTATGTGTGCCATCGTTGCAATATCCCTGGTATGTCAGCTCTGAAAATCTTTATTTTTCTCTCACTTTTGTAGATGGATATATAATAGATAAGAAGTGTTGAGAGCATTTTCTTTGCTGTCTCAGGACATTTTATTCAGCATTGCCCCACAAATGGAGACCCTAACTATGATGTTAAGAGAGTTAAGCCACCTACTGGTATCCCCAAGTCCATGTTGATGGCGACCCCAGATGGTTCTTATTCCTTGCCAAGTGGCGCAGTTGCAGTTCTGAAACCAAATGAGTAAGTTGTACTGAATTAGTTTGGGAATGTTGCTATTGGGTACTTCTTCACATATATTGATTATAGTTTAAATGTTTGTTGTGTCTTCAACAAATTCAGGGATGCTTTTGAGAAGGAAATGGAGGGATTGCCATCAACAACACGTTCTGTAGGAGAACTTCCACCTGAGCTAAAATGCCCATTATGCAAAGAAGTGATGAAAGATGCTGCGCTTACAAGCAAATGTTGTTACAAGAGCTTCTGTGACAAGTGTAAGTTCTTTTAATGCATTCTGCTGTTCCACAAAAACCTTTTCTGACCGTTGTCAGTTCCAGTTCTACATTATTATCCTTTTTCACTGATTCAGGTATCAGAGATCACATTATTTCAAAGTCAATGTGTGTTTGTGGAAGATCAGATGTACTTGCTGACGACCTTCTACCAAACAAGACCCTCAGGGATACCATAAACCGTATTTTGGAAGCTGGAAACGATAGCACTGAGAATGTGGGCAGCGTTGGCCATATCCCAGGTCCGTCATTATTTTAAATTCATGTGTTTTTAAACTTTGTTTGATTAGTCCTCACTACTGAATTATCATGGACAATATAGATTTGGAGTCTGCACGCTGTCCACCTCCCAAGGCTCTATCTCCTACTACATCTGTTGCATCTAAAGGCGAGAAGAAACCAGTACTTAGTAACAATAATGATGCTTCAACTTTAAAGGCGCCAATGGAAGTTGCAGAGATCACAAGTGCCCCTCGTGCATCTGCAGAAGTGAATGTAGAAAAGCCAGTTGATGCATGTGAAAGCACTCAAGGGTCCGTGATTGTGAAAGAAGCAACAGTGTCAAAGTTGAATACGCAAGCCCCCAAGGAAGAAATGCAGCAGCAGGTTGCTGCTGGAGAGCCAGGTAAAATAAAGATGTACTAATATTAGCTTCACTGGACATTGCGAATGATTGGTGACTGATAGTCCAGTTCAGATTTCCCTACTGAGATTAATCAAGCTGGACCTCACATGAACCTTTTTTTTTTCAATTACTGAGGAACCCTTGTTGTCATTCATCAATGTAATACGTACTTATTGTCTCTATACAGGAAAAAAGAAGAAAAAGAAACCAAGAGTGCCTGGGAATGGTAAAAGCTTTCTTTGCTACGCTGAAGGCAATACATTGTCAGTTTCGAAGTCTATGTGAATCGAATGGGAGGTCTAAAAGATGGTTTGTTTATGTGATTTATTGCAGACATGCAATGGAATCCTGTGCCAGATCTAGCAGGCCCTGACTATATGATGCAAATGGGACCAGGTCCGCAGTACTTCAACGGCATGCAACCTGGCTTCAATGGCGTACAACCAGGCTTCAACGGTGTTCAACCTGGCTTCAATGGCTTTCACCCTGGCTTCAATGGATTTGGAGGCCCGTTTCCAGGCGCAATGCCTCCATTTATGGGTTACGGATTAAACCCAATGGACATGGGATTTGGTGGGGGTATGAATATGATGCATCCAGATCCATTCATGGCACAAGGATTTGGGTTCCCTAATATACCACCACCCCATAGGTAAAACACTCACTCTATCAAAGAAGAGCAATAAAGCTTTCTCAACAAGTCTCATGATGGAACTTTCTGTGCATGCGCAGGGACCTAGCTGAAATGGGAAACCGAATGAATCTCCAACGTGCTATGATGGGCAGAGATGAAGCCGAAGCCCGAAACGCTGAGATGTTAAGAAAACGTGAAAACGAGAGACGACCTGAAGGGTAAAAAGAAAACACTCACTCTATTTTTACTACAGATTCAAACAAGGATATGCTAAAACCTAAACATTGGTTGTTGTTTGGTTGTATATACAGTGGGAAGATGTTTAGGGATGGAGAGAATAGCAGAATGATGATGAACAACGGTACTTCAGCCTCTGCATCATCCATCAACCCTAATAAATCTGTATGTCTCCTTTTGTTTGACTCATCTTCCCCTCTCGCTCTCTCTTTCTTCTTTTCTTTGTTCACCTGTGCTTCGCTCTCTCCCATTTACTTTTGGTTATATGTTATTATTATATCAGAAAATGGCTCCAAATTCTCTTCCCTGATTCCCTCATTTTGCTTATTTTGAAAACCCAAAAAAAAAAAAAAAAAAACTTGAAGAAAACTAGGGGAAAATATATTGGTTTCTAACGTAATTTTCTGAAATATAAAATTGGGGTTTATCAGAAACTAAGGGCTGTGAATAAAAAGGAAAAGAAATAGAAGGGTAGATGGCTAAAAAGCCTAAAATGCAAAATAGTAGGCGTAGGAACCGAAAGGTGACGACGGTAACTGGGCTATTGAGCCCATTTCCTTTTTATTTGTGGGCCGAATTCAATACATATTTTATTATAATAATTTGGGCTAACAATTGTTTTACAGAGACAAGCACCTCCACCACCAATCCACGATTACGATCGCCGGAGACGACCGGAGAAGAGACTATCCCCAGAGCATCCGCCTACGCGTAAAAACATTTCCCCGTCTCGCGACTCCAAGAGAAAATCCGAGCGTTATCCTGATGAACGAGATCGGCAACGCGACCGTGAGAGGTCACGTCACCAAGACGTAGATCGTGAACACGACCGTACTCGCGACCGTCGCGATGAAGACAGAAGCCGAGATCATCGCCACCACCGTGGTGAAACCGAACGCAGCCAACATCACCACCGCAAGAGATCGGAACCGCCTTCATCGGAGCCACCAGTCCCTGCTACTAAAGCAGAGATCGAGAATAATCTTAAGTCTAGCGTATTCGCTCGGATAAGTTTTCCGGAGGAAGAAACATCTTCTGGTAAACGAAGAAAGGTGCCTTCCTCTTCTTCTACTTCTGTTACGGATCCATCTGCTTCCGCCTCTGCCGCAGCCGCCGTGGGAACATCAGTTCACCGACACAGTAGTCGGAAGGAAATAGAAGTAGCAGATTATGAATCTAGTGATGAAGATAGGCATTTCAAGAGGAAGCCGTCAAGGTACGCGCGATCACCACCGGTGGTGGTTAGTGATGTGAGTGAAGATAAACTCCGATACTCAAAACGTGGAAAGGGGGAGAGATCTCGAGCTTGACATGGATTTTCAAACATGTTTTTTTTTTTTTTTGTATAATCAAAAACAGAGAATGAGAATCTTCTTGTTTTGCTGTAACGAACAAAGAGAGAGAGTTCTTTTGTCATCGAATTCTTTTTTAATTTTTGTAGTGGAATTCGATTTCGTAACTACTTTATTCTTAATCTATGAGACCAGCGAATTTACAGTGAGAAATTTAGTGTTTGTTTTGACGACGATTCATATCAAATTTATTCTTGTTGGTCTAGCTTCACTGATTTGAGAGATCTTATGTGCGAATCGTAAACATGTTTAAGAATGGTTGTAGTCACTTCTTATAACGTAAATGTATTCATCGTATCGTAAGATCCGTATCCATGAGTAATTCGAATAGTTTAAAAAGTAAACGGAAAAAACGGAGTATTGTATATTGTTGAAATTCGTGTGTTAACACCTATGACATTTCGCTGTTTTCAAAATTGTGAATTTTTGCTTGAGCATGTTTACTGTTTTTGACAGTTCAATGTTTTTGGAAAACTATTAACTCCTGCTATAATCCATTTTCTGAAAATTAGTCCATGATATCATTGAGACATTCTCTTGAGTCTTGACTATATGATCCATTGGTAACGAATTAATCCAGATTTTTTTTTTTGAATTAATCCAATTTCTTAACCATCCGATGAAAATTAATCAATAATATCATTAGACATTAATTATTTAACAAAACAAAAAATCAAATTAATTAATTTAAATTGATGTGTGATTTAAGTAAAGAATCCAATTTTTGTTCAACTCGGTATCTACGTTTTCACTTTTCAATATATAGGAGCAATATCAATATAACACAAGTGCCTAAACTCACTAGTAAACGAAAAGAAAATGGTTTGAGATGTGTCTAATTCATCTTCACTCTATCCATCCAAAGTCCAAACCCGAGATAATTTGAACAATTACAACGTTAGTTTGTTGGTCGGATAATTCTTTCTATCTCTCTGCTTTCAAACTTCGGTTAAGATCAACGATGACAAAATCACAGCGTATGCTAGGAACGCAAATATAGCTATCTGTATCAGCAATTTTGGATTCTCTCTCATGTTTGGCGACGTTACCGACCTGTCACAGAAAAACCATTCACACTTTATATAAACATATTTGCAACATAAATGGAGATTTGGATTGTTGGTTGCTTTACCTTGCAATACGCTGCGAGAGCCGATGAAACGGTAAGCTTTGAATGAAGACAATGCCAGGCCCCGTTAGAGTCGCCATTACTACGTTATCACCCTTTTGAATGTTGAAAGATTAAAACAGTTGAGAAACAAAACAAAAACCTGAATCTTCTTCTCATTGAAACAAAGTATATGTGAAAATGTACCCCGAATAGTGCTCGTCTAAAAGGAGCATTGTTTTTGATTCGGACATCGATAGAGGGTGTGAGAGCAGCAATACAGGAAACGTCAATGGAGAAAACTTCTCCTACCTCCAGAACTTTTTGTACAACTAACATGTTTGGGATGTTAAATGTCAGTTTTATTGAAGGGGATGAGGCCTCAACGGAAACAGCATTTCATTGGGATAAAATCTCACCAGAGCCACCTGCGAGGATGAAAGCAAGACCTTGTCCAGATAGGCGTTGTCTCAGAAATCCCTGCAACAGCAATTTGTGAGTAGAAGCCAGACAACGGGTTGCAGAATTTTGTTAAGAATAATAATTGCATCAGAAACCAAATCAACGTATTTTCCTTCTTAGTTCTTACCTCTGCACCAGCGGCAACAATGTTTCTTGCTCTCTGGTCAACGGAGTTGACAACCTTCACATCATGGACAGAACAAAGGAATGCATCTGGCTACAGAAAGTGAAGAAAAGGTCAGGCGACTCTGTAAGAGCTTGATCTGAGTGAAGAAGAAGCTGATAGCTAAGTGTTCAAAATCTAGGAAAAAAGACTCTACCTGGCATAAGATCTCACCTCCAAACATTGCCAAATCAATCTACATGGAAAACAAAGATCACAAAAACAACAAGGAATCAGGCGGTATACATTAAGGGTGAAATGGAAGATGATTATGCCAACATGGACAAGCTAAAATCACTAACCGGGAGAATCCTAGCCAAATAAGGTGCAGCAATACCAACAAACCCGTCGTTTTGCCCAGTATTCCGAAGAACAACACTGCTTACACTCTTGCCCAAAATCCACTGCAGAACTCCAACTTCTTGTTCAGGAGTGTATGTATTTTCCATCTCGATGGAGCCAGACATGTAGCACATGGAAGCTACATCACCATAACACAAAATTAGTTGAAACTTGAAACCATTATACAAAACTGAGTAGAGAAGCGAGTTATTCAGTGGAAGTACCAGGCTTAGCAATGACTTTCTCCTCTGACTTTAACATTATCTGCCAACATACGAGCAATGGTTAGAGAAGTTAAAATTATATGGCATATAACCCACAAATACGAAGATCACGCTATATTAAGAAAGCAAATGTACCTGAACAACTTGGGATTCACCACCCAAAATCTGGAACGGTGTAATAGTATCTTGTTGACTCTGCATCAAATGGCCACTTATTAGACAACACTAGAACAATGTCATGATCTAAAATCCCTAATTGGCCCGATTATGCGTTCTCCCAGCTAAGTTAAACTAATCAAAGATGGAATTTCTCTAAATCCTACTTACAATGAACCTCAAATTTAGTCAAATTGCAACTAAGAAGAACACGACCTCATCATTTTGAAAGCGAAATGATCAAAGAGAGAAGAAGCACACCTGGTAGACATAAGGCTGAAATGGAGTTGAAAAAAACGGAGCGGCCATAGTGGTGAAGACCACAGAGAAGATCTGTAACCAAAACCTTCTGAGGAGCTTTAACAAATTCGCGACAGATCTAAGAACACAGAAGAATTCTCCGGTCAATTTCGAACGATCAGATCACAAAGCAAGTGGCAGAAATTCGAAATTTGGTGTTCGGAATTGTGATAGTCAGCGACGAACGACCGATGAATTTTGCTGATGGGTGGATCTTATTGGCAGATGACACGTGGAGACTGATTACGTGGACCATTCTCATTGGTTGTAACAAGTAAAGACACGCTTCAATTTGTAATGCGAACATGTAAATTACCAAAAAACTCAGTCCCTGTTTCGTAAATAAGCTTTCCAATTCCTATCAAACGCTCTACGCGAGTTAGAGTGTCTATTTCCTTTTACTTCTTCAACTTTTAACACATTTTGGACACCCATCTACCAAATCATCCTTGTGACTACCCTTTTGACTACAAGAAACAGGACATAGAGAAATAAAAGCATCAGAAACTTTTTTGAAGCCATAACCCGAAGATTGACTCGAATCCCGAATCTTCTCATCAGCTGCAACACTGTGCCACATACCATCACCATCCCTCGCAACAGCATCTTCGCAGCATCTCCAGGTCCTGCAACGTTTCCCACATCTTCCCCTGATACATCTACATATGATACTGACTCTGAATTCTCTTTCTTGTCGTTGCTCGTCTCAGATTTGTTCAGCCCGAGGCGTTCATTGAGCCAAATAGACATGTTGATTAGCAGTTTAGCCATCAATGCAACCTCGTCTTCTGACACCGGACGGGTCATCCAGTCCCCTTTGTACTTCACACCGCCTGCTGTTTGGTTACCAGCACCACGTGGCTTGAAGAGCTCGTCACGGTTTTTCTGAGGATGGTCCGGCTCTAGGAAAAAAGCGATTGGTTTTACGACATGCCCGCCAAAGAAGTTGGAAACCGCTGATTTTAGTGAATCTACACACTTAAGGGCCTCTGTGAGGTTTTTATCGGATACAGTTTGCAGTTCGGCTTCTGCCCGCAGTATGAATAGCTGCAAATGCAAAGAACAAACGCCTTCAGCAAAGTAAAACAGGTTTTAAGCTCCACTCCCCCCCTATGAGCTAAAGGATTCAAGAGTCGTATAAACTAAAGTAGAGTATCGGAAACAAGAAAACATGCGATACAACTAGGTTACTGAAAAACAAATGTAGGAGAACTAGTTCTCAAAGTATATTTCCGTGAACAATTTCTCAAAAAACAAATTCCCAAGTTAATAGCTCACAACATTGCCGATGACTGCGTACTCATCTAATTGTCAAGTAACAAATTCTCCTGTTAATATAGATAGAAGGCTACAAACAACAAACAAGTAAATCTGAAGGTTTATCTATATATTTGTCAACTAGATCATTCCATAATAGAGCTATTTTAAGTACATTTGAAGATATCATCCTACAAAGATTATCTTCCATTTTTTTATTCCTAACTTATCACTACAGTAGGTTATAAAAGGAAGACATTAACCTGAAGCAGTTGTTGTCCGCCATCTTCACCATCACTAAAGAGTTTCAAGTCTTTGTTCCAGTTTTCATGCAAGTATGAGCCATCAGCGTTGCTCTCACACAACCCATCTTCCCAATCCTGAAGTTCCACAAGCAGTTAAACATGATTTTTCAGTATAGAGTTTGAGTACTTATGTGACTTATGTGAAAAAAAGATTGATTTTACAGTCTTTTGTTAAACTTCCAAGGGTGTTATGATGAAAAAGCTAAATAAGTATGAAGACAAAGGATGGCGGATACATAAGAGTAAAATCACTGGAAAAGCGTTCTATGACCGGAGAACAGATAACAACTGGTGTTGAGGAAAAATATAGGCATACCTTCAACTGCTCACGGATAGATGGAGAAAATCTAGACAATTCGTTCACTTTTGAGTTTCCTGGTCCAGTTTGTTTAGAGTGAAAGGCTTTATCAATATTCTTCATCAGAACCAAAAGCTCTTTTGACGATGTCAACGTACTCATCACCTATTTAGGGAGACACAGTAGAACCATTCAGTCACATTAAGATTTCAAACAGAAGTCTTGCAATCCATATTCTACAGATAAACTCATGAATTTGAGAAAATAGCTTAAGCCAGGGATCAAACCTTAAGAGCCATCTGAGTTATTATTTCTGGATCTGTGTGAAGGAACTTGTGTGCAAAGCCAATAAAATGCATGACCAGAGAACTATAGTAGAGATAATTGGATATCACATAGCTCTGCCACAAAGGCGTGTATCCACAAACGCGTGATTCATAAGAATCTTCCTTTTTCATATCTTTTACAGATCCACTTAAAGCAGGTTCAAAAACTGAGAAATCATCCAAACTGATCATCCATGGTTCCAGGTACGTAACCCAGATGGAGAACACCTGAGATGCATTCTTAATTGAGCTTCCTATGGGACAGAACAAGAAACTCCTCAATATATAACGATAAAGCGGCCTCTGTAAATGGGTGTTCCAGGAAGTGAGCGGCCTGAGGCTCAAATTCGCGACATGGGATGACGATCCTGAAGTCGGTGTCTTCCACCGTGGACTCTCGCCATACTCAATGTAGTTTTCACTCCCAACACCACTTGTAACCCAACTCAAATTCAGATACTTGACAAGCAACTTCACTACTTCTTCCAACCCACAAGTAGGTGGAATCTCCTCCACAGCAGAACGGAAAGGAGGAGCCACACCAAAAGATTTAGCCGTAACAACAGGAAATGGTGAGAAGTCATTCTCAACAAGCCAATAATGCACGAAAACATTCACCAAGAACTCAGCTCTTGTCATCACTGACCCATCATACCCATTTCCGTAATGCAAAAGAGAACTACGATAAGGCTGGTGAGCGTTTAAGTCGAAAACAGGAACAAATGCTTTCAAATAAGAGTAAAGAAGCCTTATGTAGAGATTACACTCCAATTTCTGATCAGAATCACGCTTGTTACTCCCTGGAAAACCTTTGATAAGTGTCCAATTCTCTAGCCTAAACTTGTTTCTCTTTTGGATAGGATTCAGATTCACAGCTGAAATCTCATTGTTTCCTCTACAAACTGGATAATAAGAGAGCCAAAACATGTAATACTCAAAAACATTTAGCCTAACTTCACACAATGAACCACGAACTGAATCCTCCTCAATTTTACCTTTCAAAAAGGGGCACAGATTCGATAACGCAATTCGATCCTTCTCGCTGGAGAGCATGAATCTAGCATACTCCGGTAAACGTTCCGTCGGGAAAACATACTTAACAAGAGCTAATTTATCAACAGCGAAGATTGAGCTCATGAGTATTCCACTAGGGGATAAGAGATTGTATACTCTCTCCGCTAAATCCAAATCGTTGGCCGCCGAGATTACATCGATCCAACCGTTCGGTCGCAGCGAAGAAGACTGTGCCGGAGATGCCGCGGTCGTGTCGCCGAAACCGAAGATCTTACAGATTAAACTCGGAAAAGTAACAGAGAAGAAATGGCGACACTGATCAGGCGTATGCGACTGAAGAAACGATTCGACGGAAGAGCAAGCAGCGGAGATACTCGACGGCGTGGAAGCTGAGAGTATAGCTGAAGCTAGGTCTTGTGATTGCGAAAGCGAATCGACGGTGTAGGAGTGTGGAAGCATCGCTAAATACGAAGGTGAAAACGAAACAAGGGTTTTTATCGAGAGATAGAGCAAAGGTTTACGCCGGAGAAGAAGGGTTTGAAATGCGAGGCGACTCAAATCGCGCCTTGTGAAGGGGAAAAGAAAAACCAAAGAGGGACAAAAGAGAAGAAAAAAAATCAACACGAGGAAGAAAAAGAAAGCGAACGTGCCACGTGGCATCTGTGTAAATCACCGCGATTAATTTTCCATGACAGTGGACTTTTTAACCAAAGAGTGGAGTGAATCGGTGAACGCGGGAACACTCTCGACACTCATCGCCCTAAATTTAACGCTCCTGATTATGACACGTTATTCACTCTTTTAAGGCCCATTTAGACTAATTGTTTAGCCCATTCGTTTTTTTACTTACGAAACGCTTGGGAACTTGTTTACTTTCTCTTACAACACTGGAGTCCGGTTAAATCCGGTTCGTCTTGGTTTAATTTCCGTTTTCAATCCAGTTATAGTTTTTGGTCAGAGGATAAACAAACTGTGATTTTATTTATTCAAAACTAATAAATTCTAATTTTTAGTACAGATTAAACGAAAATTAACGCATCCTAGAGTCAAAATAAAAGCATACAAATATAAAGAAATGTAAGCAAAAAATAATAATTTGTTTTTCTCCCTTTTTTTTTTCTTTTTTCTTTTCCCTAATGATCAAAGCTGAACTAAAACATCCTACCCAAGTTAAACAACCTAACAAAGAAAAACTTATTTAAGTTACTGTGACCAACAACTAACCTGTAAACCCCAAACCAGATCCCATTTTAGACCATCACTTCCTCAGGTCTTTTATAAAGCGTGTATCACGCTTTTGATGTCTGAACTATCAGAGCTAGGATTCGGGTGAAATGCTGATTGTCTTGAAGATGACCCGCCACCTAGCTTCAATGAAAGAGACTGATCGGATTCTCCATGTTTGTTGGACTCTGCAAGGCTGAGCTTAGACATACCAAGAAGCTCGTCAACATTGATAGGAGCTTTCGAGTGCACAGCAGTTGGTCTGAGAATTTCATGAGTTTCCTCTTTCTTGGGTGGTTCAGGAACATAACCAGCAGGCCATATTGGGAATGGAAACGGGTAATATGGTGAAAAGTAGGTCGGATATAGTATGGGGAATGAGCCAGGTAGTTGCGGCTGCGGTTGCAGTTGTGATTGCAGTTGTGTGGTTTCTTCTAGTCTGGAAGAAGAAGAAGCAGCAGCGGCAGTTGCGGTTGGTTCCCCGGTGGTAGAGTTTGTGGAGTCCATTGATTCACATTCTTCGATTTCCAAGATTGACGGTGCGTGAAGTGAGCTAGGAGCAAGTGTCTGATGAATAGAGTCAGCACCTTGCATTTCAGTTTCCACAGGAATATTATCTTCCTCTGGTTCTTGCAAATCCATGGGAATATCTCCAACCTACAAGGACAAATCACACAGCATAAGCAGAATAAAGAAAGAGAATTACATTTCAAGATCACATTCCCATGAGAAGACCAAAATGCTTAAGCAGGATTGGCTACAAAATGATATCCTCAAGCATATCAATTAGAACCCCAACAGACTTCAACTTTTCATATTGAAATGTAGAAGGCAAACCAATCCACCTAATAAGCTTCTGAATCCTTTAAATCAGTATCTCAACACATTTTGTAACCACTCCAATATAAATAAAAATGGTGTTTTTGAATGAAGAAGGAACAAACCTCATCAGGAACCATATCAAAGAGACTAGAACGTCTTTTGCGACGAGAGACATTGGATTGTCTGATGAAATACTTCTGAGCATGGCTAGCAACTTGTGTAGGTGTCCTAGTGGTCACATAGTTTCTTGAGATACCTCTCCAATCACCTTTACCCAGCTTCTGTAAACCTAATAAGAACATCCTGTGTTCTTCCTCTGTCCATGGAGTTCCTACAACAAAACCAATATCAAACACACATCAAAATCTTGTTACATAAACCAGATCACCACTTGTTACATAATGCAATCAACGACTTTGATGCAAAATAAACTCAATTACAAAAATTTGGAATTTGATAAAAAATTTAATCTCAGAAATCAAACGAAGATACCTTTCTTTCTCTCGCGGCTAGAGGAAGAGCCAGCAACGAAATCCTCAGAAGCGTAACCATCACCAGCGACATGGTCAGGGACATCACCCGGAGAACCCGGAGTGTTGGACCCGGTTCCATGCCCACCCGATCCAGAACCCGTGTAATGGCTAAGATTACCCATACTTGCACTTTTCCGGATCGAACCTTCGGTGAGCCGAACACCAAAGAGCTTCACGCCGCGATTGGGACAAGTCCGAGAGTTGTGGCCATTGTGATTGCAGTGAGAACATCGACGAGTCATACCCGACCCGATTTGCTTCTCTTAATCGGATCTGATCGAAGTCTGAAACGCTCGCGGATCGGATCTTAGTTGATCGCAGAAGAAGCACAGAATCTAATTGTGAGAAAGAGATAGAGAGACAAAGGAGCGGAAGAAAGACAATAATATCAGTTTATCTGGTCGGATTTATTACATAAATTCGATTTATCTGGCCGGATTTTTTTTTTTATTTATTTATTTTTTTTATTTTCAGTTTGTTTTTCTTTTGCTCTTAGTATGTTTATTTATATATATAAAAATCGGAAATTATTTGGTGTATCGTTGGTGGATTTTTTTCCTTTTCCATATTTCATATTTGACTTAATTAGTCAATCCAACGTGTTCTATTATTAGAAGATTTATTTTAGAAAAAATGTTGAATTACTTTGAACTAAGAAGTCCAACTAGCTATTACTATTAATTATTAATGGCCATTTTTGTATAAATTTTTTGGAAAAAGATGTATTACAGGCTAATCTCAATATCCAAAGTTTTAAATTTAGGATTAAAAAAAATAACAGCTTTCTCTGTGATTTCTTTTTAACATTATGACATATATCTTAAATAAGTTACTATATATTAATGCCACCACAAATAGTATAGCTGTAACTAATAACTCTTTCTATATAGACTAGTTAATAGGTTTAATGCATTTGTGATTATCCAATTGTCTTATGCTAAATCATTACAATTTCCTTATATTTTTCTATTTATATAAGGATGGATATCTATACAAAAACTGCAAAAAGAAAAATTAAGTATTTATGTACAAGTGTTAACCCTCCACCAGAAATTAACAATTGGCATGAATATTATTAGCCACAAGATTAATTACACTATTCAACATTTTAAAATATCTTAATAGCCCTTCACGCGTTCCATACAGAAAGCTTGACTAGATTTTAACAGTTATAAACACAAATAAGTAAAATATGACATCTGTTTAATAAGTTATCATAAGAAAAATGGTAAACAAATGCCAACATCCTACACATAGAGAAAATCTAATTTTTGGTCATATAGTAAGGCGACAAAACTATTGTTATTTATTTAATAATCTAAACTGAAAATAAAAGTAGACCCATGACTGAGTAAAATATGTTATCTTAAGAAAGATAAACATGATTGTGATTTCATTTCTTGCTAAGATTACAAATACCATAATATTTGTATTAGACACCCCCTAACTCCAAAAGTCATATCTTATAATACTAAGATATATTTTATTTTGTGGTTAATTGTATTATTATTATAGATTTATAGTTCCATAATCATTTGTATGGATTAGAAGAAGAATAAATTAAAAGGCAATGCAGTTTTTGTTTATGAACAGAAAAAAAAAAATGGACGAACATTTTGGATTTTAGATGATAGAAAGAGAGATAATATGAGTGGATGGGTTTAGTGATATAGATTAGGAGGTCCCACGTTTGAAAATGCCACGTGGACACGAGGAGAGCGGCTTATCCAGAAAGGAACCTTTGGTCAGATCTTCTTATATTATTGTGGGATTCCTTCACAAAGCTTTATCAGCCGTCCACGTGTATTTCTCCCGTCGGTGGCATATTCGCATATTATTTCAGATTTCTTGTCATTATTTCATCTTATTATATAACAACAACAACGTTACTCAAATCTTCTTTCACCTAAATTATAAGTTTCTAGCTATTTTTAGCCACATACATAGTGTTTATACCTTTCTCCAACTTTTTATACCAATTTGATTTCATCTTCATTATAATATCCTTTTGCATGCCGTGGAGGATCCCAGTGTTTGTATTTTTAAAAGTTGAGAGACTTTGACAAAAAAATTGAGAGAAACCCCGGGAAAACGTTTTGACTGTGATTGACCCAAGTAAACGTGGACCTTGGGCCAATTTAAATCTCGAGGCCCAAATGCTGTCTGCTTCCAAGAAATTATCGAACATTGAATAAATGATGAGTAATGAATTATTTTTCGGTGGAAACTGAAAGTACAGTGTCTCGTTGAATAAATATGAAAATTTAACGGACTTTTCAAAATTGGGAAAAAACAAGGAAATTTATATCGGAACATTAAATTCTCAATGTACTCGGACCGACATGACAACATTAACTACTGCACTGTCCTACTGTAGCGTGTTCTTAATATTATTTGACCAGAGAAAATTAAGAGTATAACTATTTATGCGAATTTTCCTAACCTAGAAGTGTTGTATTTCTCGAAAAAAGGAGGGAAATGGAACTATGAATTTAAAATGAGACAAAAAAAAAATCGAATTAAATGCAATACAACAACCATAAAGTGAAATGTAATTGAATTTTGGCAGGCACTCTGATACTACTAACCTGGTCCCCTTTCTTATGGGCTAAGCTACAGTTTCAGTTTTCGTCTCTGCATTTACTTCTTCATTCTTTCTTCTCCTTTGCTGCATTTGAATTCACTCCTTTATCAATTTCTTCTTTTACTGAGATTCTTTTGGAGACTTTGATTACTTTCATCATCTGAGTTTAAGGTTTTGGCTGAGATATATGGGTGGTTTTGATTTGAATAAAGACGGTAACAAGCAGAGAAGAAACGGAGATTCTTGGCATTGCCTGGATTCTCATAAACATGGCCGCTCTAAAAGGTACTCTCGCTTCAATAGTTTAAGCTCAATCTTTTCACTAATATTGAATCTTTATCTTAAATCCATTAATGGGTTTTTGAGATTATCTCTCGATGTTTCTTGCACACCAATGTTTGCTTAAACGTCTCTATGATGAAAACGACGTAGATAGAGACTGTTATGCAAAGAAGTCTGTTTTAGAGCTTTTTCTGTTTAGAATGTTTCTTCCTAGAGGCTAGAACGAATTCTTGTTTATGATCTTCCCAGTGCGTCGTCAGAGCGGGATCTTCACACTTCTGGTAATGGAGCTTCACAATCTGCAAACAACTTCACTAGAATGCAAGTAAGACACTTTAAAGCTGTATTTCATATGATTGTTTTTTTCTTTTGAGGTTGATTTGTATTTTTCTGGTCCATAGGCATCCTCTGTTCAAACAACAGCAAACAAGAGACCAAAACCACTGCATAATTGTCAGATGTTAACTAAAAACAATGTGTCTTCTAACGACAGAGCATCCTTGGAACGCGATGTAAGCGCGTCATGTTTCGTATCTCCTCGTCTTTAACATGCATTATCATGTCCAAAAAGTGAATTGATCTCATCTGAATGATCTTTGTGACTTGGCTACACAGGTTGAGCAGCTTCACCTTCGTCTTCAACAGGAGAAATCTATGAGAATGGTGTTAGAGAGAGCAATGGGCCGTGCTTCGAGCAGTTTGTCTCCAGGGCACAGACATTTTGCTGGTCAGGTAAAACACTTCAGTATTTCTGCATTTTACTTAAGAGTAAATAGAAATTGTGAGACTTTAGATTTTACATGTGAATTTGGATGATTCAGGCAAATGAACTTATCACGGAGATTGAGTTGCTTGAAGCAGAGGTCACGAATCGCGAGCATCATGTGCTTTCTCTATATCGAAGTATATTTGAACAGACAGTAAGCAGAGCACCTTCCGAACAAAGCTCAAGCATTTCTTCTCCAGCTCATCATATAAAGCAGCCACCAAGAAAACAAGACCCAAATGTTATTTCAAATGCATTTTGTTCCTCCAATAATTTCCCTCTAAAGCCGTGGCATGCTATGGTTACTCTTAAAGATTCGAGTAGAAAAACTTCCAAAAAGGACCAATCTTCTCAGTTCCAGTTCAGAAACTGTATTCCTTCAACAACAAGTTGCTCAAGTCAAGCAAAAGTAAATGAATAAAGACTAACTTCCCCCTAATTTAGTCATTGTTGATACTTCTTCTAACTTTTATATATTCTGTTGATTTTTCTGTCAGTCCCACTTCTTAAAGGATTCAGTAACAGTGAAGTCTCCATCTCAGAGAACTCTTAAGGATCATTTGTACCAATGCCCAAACAAGTTGTCTGAAGATATGGTCAAGTGTATGTCTTCAGTGTACTTCTGGCTCTGCTGCAGTGCCATGTCAGCAGATCCTGAAAAGAGAATCCTATCAAGATCATCTACTAGCAATGTGATCATCCCCAAGAACATTATGAATGAAGACAGAGCTTGGTCCTGCAGATCCATGGTGGAAGTATCTTGGATCTCATCAGACAAGAAAAGATTTTCTCAAGTAACGTATGCTATCAACAACTATAGGTTAGTCCAACAATAGCAGTTTTTGAAAACAACATCTGAATTTAGTTCCATCACAAGAACTCATGATTTTAACTTGCAGGCTCCTTGTTGAACAACTAGAGAGAGTTACTATAAATCAAATGGAAGGCAATGCAAAGTTAGCCTTTTGGATCAACATATACAATGCTCTCCTCATGCATGTAAGAATATATTGATCTGATACAAAATCCCTTTACATCTGCTAATTCATGCTTCTATGAGGATAATCTTCTATATATCTTCTCAAGGCATACTTAGCATATGGTGTACCTGCTCATTCCCTCAGAAGGTTAGCTTTGTTTCACAAGGTATTCTACTTTGATCTCAATGCTTGACATGAGAACAGATTCATATTTGAGCAGAGACTAATGGGTTTCATTGTCTAATGTCTAGTGCAGTCTGCGTATAATATCGGTGGGCACATCATCAATGCAAACACCATTGAATACTCTATCTTCTGCTTCCAGACTCCACGGAATGGACGTGTAAGAGTCTTTACTCCTTATCCTTTTTCAAACAGAAAGAAGAATCATTGAAAGAATCCTATGTTGCAGTGGCTTGAGACCATTATTTCCACCGCCTTGAGGAAGAAACCAGCTGAAGATAAAGTAAAGTCAATGTTTAGCCTTGACAAACCAGAGCCACTTGTCTGTTTTGCTCTTTGCATTGGTGCTCTATCAGATCCAGTGGTAACTTCTTTTGACGTTTTATTACTAATCTTATTCACATACATATATTAAATTTTGTCACATTTCAGTCAGAATATGTTGGTTTACTTGAGCAAAAGAATAGCTTGTAATGGGAAATTACATGATGGAAGTGATTGCAGCTAAAAGCCTACACTGCATCAAACGTTAAAGAGGAATTAGATGCTTCAAAAAGAGAGTTTCTTGGAGCAAACGTGGTTGTAAAGATGCAGAAGAAAGTGTTATTACCTAAGATTATAGAGAGGTTTACAAAGGAAGCTTCTCTGAGCTTTGATGACCTGATGAGATGGTTAATAGATAACGCAGACGAAAAGCTTGGAGAATCAATACAAAAATGCGTACAAGGCAAACCAAACAACAAGAAAGCATCGCAGGTCGTCGAATGGTTGCCATACAGTTCAAAATTCCGTTATGTTTTCTCCAAGGACTTGATGGAGAAAAAGCCCTGGTGGGTTTAGAAGGATATTGCTTGTGTTATAATGAAAGCTTTCGATGCCCTAATTCTCTCCCTTGTATGTTTATAGTGAGACAATGAAAAAGGCTATCCTTGTGTACAAGAGAAACTATCTTCTTTCCCAGACCGCTCTGGCTTGATTTTTCCTTTTTTACAAAACTAACTAATCTAACTGCTAATTGTGAAATCATAATGTGACATGTATAGTTTGATAAGACAGTGGAACATTGTTGATACGACGACAAGATTTGACAATTTTGGACTTTTGGTCGATGTAATATAACACAAGAGTGAAGAGATTGTGGTTTGAATTTAAGAGTGAACGGTCACAAAACAACAATGTTTAAGTTATTCACAACTTTGCATCATTATAGATTTATAAGCCGAGAAGAGCATAATCTGATTTTTCTTCTTGGTGATACTTTGCATTTTCAAGGTTAATAGTTTTCTTCTGGATCATCATTTTCAAGATTATATGAAAATAATCTAATTAGTACACGTTCATTAAACAAACATTTCGTTTATTCTTGTGAGTAGAAAAATAAGAGACGGATGTTTGACCGTTGACTGGAAATCTATATGTAAGTGGGGAATGCACGTGCGGGTGTCACTACACACACGTGTGCTTCGCTGGAGTGGGTGGTTTTGGGTCGCATAAGAATATGTGCGCCACGTCAATTCCACATGGGTAGCCCATAAGATTTTACGCACCACCCAACTTTCGAAGCTCTCTCTCAAGATTCTCCAATATGATTTTCATTTTTTATCCTTATAATCATTGAAGAAATTATGACTTTAAACAAAATCATTGAAGAAATTATAATCCCTATCTTTATTTTTGGCATGGGAATCTCAATGATCGATCATATTATTACCATTAGTAATAACAAGCCTCAATTTTAACGTCAAAAAATAATCAAAACTGTCACATACGCATTTTCGTTAATAATTAAAGCTTAGTGTTTATTTTTAAAATACTATAAGAGTCCAACAATCATGTGATGCAAACCTCAAATTCCGAGCTTCTCTAGAATAAGAATAAGCTGCTTTGTGTGATGATCATAATTATGCATGTTGATTGATTTTTCCTAAATCTAAAAAATAATCAAATATTCCAGTTAACAGATCTCAGTACATGTGAGAGGACAATTAGACAAAATCTAATGTACTATTTGTTTAGAGAATAATTGGTTAGTTAGGTTAAGGAAAAAACAGAGAGTATAAAATATCCCCAATGATGACCTCGTTCTACAGCCAAAATGCTGTAAAGAACATTCAAAGCTAATATACACATGCATGAAACATATGATTAAGCAACTAAAACCATGATTATTAGTCCTACGCAATTGCCAAACATATAAAATGATTACAACACATACTTTTAAAATATTCCGTTGCCTATGATTTTGTTTTGTGTTGTGGTACTCAACTTTGGATTTGGATCTGTGATGTAGGCCTGCAGCTTTTATTTCAAATAATATATATATATTTTATTTCCGAAGGAAACTAAGTAATCGAAATGGTGTATTCAATTCAATATTTCACTTATCATGTAAATTGAGAAACTAAGGTAAGACTGTAAGAGAATGCTCATACCCTTCTGCACTACCTCCAAATAGACGAGGCTCTACTGAAAAAATCGGAATAATGTGAAATAACAAGTTGCTGTTTGGACGCCATATCTCAATTTGCTATATCTACAAATTAACGATACCAAAGTGCTAGTAGGGGCTAAATGCAGAAATTTAAGCCATTCACCATTACGGATAGAACATGAAATTCTCATTTAAGCTATGCTACTTGAATATGTTCTCGTTAAGAATTGTTTCACCCTAGTGCAAGATCCGCGGTCATGCTCAATTAAGTGCTAAAAGTTAGACTAGTAGACCAAATTTGAATCCGATATATATATTACCTTGGTGCCGAACTCAAACTTAGACATGCTCGAACCTCAACACCAAGAACACTCGATGTTTTTGCCAATACTTACATAAAAGCTATTGGAGGATCACTAATAAATGATTGATCATCAATCATCATGCTTTGCGGACTCTCTTTTTCGTTGAGGGGTAAATGATTACAAATAAACATGCGCGCGTGGATATAACGCACTTGGTCAGTGCGTGTGGCACAAGTCAGAGTGAACACGTGGGACAGCCAGATCACACTGAAACACAACTCCGACATCTTGTCGGATCTTATGTAAAGCGTTGGGTCCCACTTTTCATAATATCTCTCACCACGAAACCCATCTTTTTGCTCTCAATTATTGTCGCTCATTGCCGTATCTCTTCATAATTTCACTATATACATGTCTACGTTAGGCGGAAATTATTAAATTGTTTTTGGAATTTTAGTTTACATGTTATTTTTTTCTAAATAAACATGAAATATATTTACAAAAGTATATCCAAACCATCATTTTTTTATTGTTTACATATACACTAATGACACTTTTATTTGGATTGTGAATTATGATTATGCAACGATCACTAGTAGTTTACTAGAACAATTAAGTTTACATGCTTCAGGCATTGTAAAACAACTATTTACAAAAACTGAAGTTAGTCTACAACTAGTTTTTGTGAAAAGAAAGGAATATTAGACGATAAAAAAGTAGGCAGCAGTTAAAGGAATCAAATAATTAACAAGTTAGCATTGATTGAGGCGGATGGTTACACATGATAAGGAGCAGGCGAGTGAGGAAACAACACAACACGCACGATCACGCTGTTATGACCCACATGCTCCTATCTCCATGTTACTGTACGCAAAGTGGTTATACATTTACACACACTTGACCAATATTGCTCACATTTAAATTTTTATTTCTAAAGGAAAAAGCACAAACATTTAAAGGTTTTACTGACGGAAGAAACGAAAAAAAGTAGTAGCTTTAAAATGTCATTGTTGATGAAAGTAGAAACCATGATGATGATATTTATGTGCAAATATTCATCTCACACGTATATCATTGGTTCATAACCGTTGGTTGGTCCACAACTTTGAACAAGTTCAGATTCTTTTTGATTGTGTTTTGTACCAACCACTCCAATTAGTCAATATTCCATTATATCCAACCTCAAATACTATTTTCCCTTTTCTCTTTAAAAAATATTTGGACAAATAATTGGCTACACTATTGGAGATTTGACTCAGCTCGGTATGCCGTAACTAATCAAGATACTATTTTCTATACTTTCTTTTATTGATATCCACATAATACATGTACTTTGAGTATAATGACGTGTACTTGATTAAGACAAAACGAAGTACGAGAATTATTGTATTTATCAACTTTGAGACATACTACATGATATGGATCATGAAAATTAACACAAGTAGTGCAAATTGCGTTATCCATATACAAAAAACATCGCACCTTGATGATTCACTTAATTGTAGATTACTTTCTCAGAGTGGTCCGGACATTTCTATTGGTTTTAAAGACATTGGCTTTAAATCTTCAGACACAAAACACATATACATGTGTACACTTGAAAACATATTGGCCATCTTATTTGTTTTGGACAAACTGCCATCTTATTATGCATGGGTTCTTGTAAGGAATAAACTAAAAATGTTTGTGAAAGAAAAAGAAAAACACAAATATTGAGAAAGTACAAAAAGAAAGACATGGCAAAGGCCAAAGGGGGGACACAAGTTGGAGATAAAGTAATACAAGTCCAAAAACAAAGAAACAATAATGATGGATTGTAATTAGCCACCTGACAAAATCTCTCATCATTCAAAGTACTATATTAATCCCCTCTCTTCTTCATTACCATCTCACATCTCTCTCTATTTCTCTTCCACAAAGAGTCCTAACTTCGAGTTGAAACAAACACCATTTCTCATCTCTATCTCAGAAAGAACAAACCATTTCGTGTTCTTTCTTTCTCTATTCTCATAAGGAAATATAATTCCTGAAACTGTTGAGTTCTTGTGAAAGGAAATAAAAAACATGATGATGGGCAAAGAAGATCTAGGTTTGAGCCTAAGCTTAGGGTTTTCACAAAATCACAATCCTCTTCAGATGAATCTGAATCCTAACTCTTCATTATCAAACAATCTCCAGAGACTCCCATGGAACCAAACATTCGATCCTACATCAGGTATATACTTAAATCTTCTCTGTTTTTTTTTTTAAAGAAACAGAACAGATTTCAGAATTGAAGTATGAGACTTTTCTTCGTTTCCAAGTAAAATAAAAACAGATCTCAAACTTAAAATTTGATTGCTCTTTGCAGATCTTCGCAAGATAGACGTGAACAGTTTTCCATCAACGGTTAACTGCGAGGAAGACACAGGAGTTTCGTCACCAAACAGTACGATCTCAAGCACCATTAGCGGGAAGAGAAGTGAGAGAGAAGGAATCTCCGGAACCGGCGTTGGCTCCGGCGACGATCACGACGAGATCACTCCGGATCGAGGGTACTCACGTGGAACCTCAGATGAAGAAGAAGACGGGGGCGAAACGTCGAGGAAGAAGCTCAGGTTATCAAAAGATCAGTCTGCTTTTCTCGAAGAGACTTTCAAAGAACACAACACTCTCAATCCCGTAAGTGTAAAAAAGTCAGAGGAATCAAATGATAATTATCGTAATTACTTTGAAATAACCAAGGTTATTATCATAATTTACAGAAACAGAAGCTAGCTTTGGCTAAGAAGCTGAACTTGACGGCAAGACAAGTGGAAGTGTGGTTCCAAAACAGAAGAGCTAGGTGAGATTTTCTTGTCTTAACACCAAAATTGTAAAATTACATTTATACCCCCTTGTGTAGAAGTTTTTACTTACAAGGTCCGATTTGGTTTTACAGAACCAAGTTAAAGCAAACGGAGGTAGATTGCGAATACTTGAAACGGTGCGTAGAGAAGCTAACGGAAGAGAACCGGAGACTTCAGAAAGAGGCTATGGAGCTTCGAACTCTCAAGCTGTCTCCACAATTCTACGGTCAGATGACTCCACCAACTACACTCATCATGTGTCCTTCGTGCGAGCGTGTGGGTGGCCCATCATCATCGAACCATCACCACAATCACAGGCCCGTTTCTATCAATCCGTGGGTTGCTTGTGCTGGTCAGGTGGCTCATGGGCTGAATTTTGAAGCCTTGCGTCCACGATCGTGATTTTTTATTTTAGTGGTGGGAAAAGGGTGTTTTGGTATTTTTCGTTATCGTTATATAGTCTATCTGTGTGGGGTCATTGTAATTTTGGATGATTGGCCTTCTCATGAACTAGTCCTATGTATGATGCAACCTTAAAAAGATTTAAATTAGCAAAAATTAGTTACAAACTTGCTATATTAACCAAAAATTATGAAACTATCTTTTTTTGATATCTTACAAGAGTTCTAAATTAAACCAAAAATTCACAAACGTCTTCTAGATAAATACACAGTTTCTGAGCATGGTATAAGTGTAGCTTATATGCAGTTGCTCAAAAAAGAAAAGAAAAAGAAGTGTAGCTTATTTGAAGTTCTTAACGAAATCATGAAATCTTGTGACCTAATCTGACTTCAATTGCTTTTCCGATTCAGATCTGACAAAGATGTATGAGCAATTCTTATTGGGTCTTAATGGGCTACATTATTATGTCGGCCCATACGTTTAGTCTTTCGTCGTCGTTTCCATCTGCGAAAGCGAAACTCTCCTATTTCTCTCACTCAAGTCTCATTCTTACGATTTTCTTAACGAAATCTTTCATCAATCGCTACACTTATAGCGACCCAGATGCCAAATTCATTGATTTCTCGTCTGGTATCTCCTTCATTACGATCTCAGCCCTCAAAAATCTCAGCTTTACGTTTTTTAACAACTGTCTCAGCCGCCGAGAGATTATACGGCCAGCTTCAAGGATGCACAAGTAATCTCGAGAAAGAATTAGCTTCGGCTAATGTACAATTAGACTCCTCTTGTATCAACGAGGTACTAAGAAGATGCGATCCAAATCAATTTCAATCGGGTCTTAGGTTTTTCATATGGGCAGGAACTCTATCCAGCCATAGACACAGTGCTTACATGTATACCAAAGCTTGCGACATTCTTAAGATTAGAGCAAAGCCAGATTTGATCAAATACGTTATTGAATCTTATCGGAAAGAAGAATGCTTTGTTAATGTTAAGACGATGAGGATTGTTCTGACTCTGTGTAATCAAGCGAATCTCGCTGATGAGGCATTGTGGGTATTAAGGAAGTTTCCTGAATTTAATGTATGTGCAGACACTGTTGCGTATAATTTGGTGATTAGGTTGTTTGCTGATAAGGGAGATTTGAATATAGCTGATATGTTGATAAAAGAGATGGATTGTGTTGGTCTTTATCCAGATGTGATTACTTATACGTCGATGATCAATGGGTATTGCAATGCGGGTAAGATTGATGACGCTTGGAGGTTAGCTAAGGAGATGAGTAAGCATGATTGCGTGCTTAACAGTGTGACGTATTCTAGGATTCTTGAAGGAGTTTGCAAGTCTGGTGATATGGAGAGAGCGTTAGAGTTGTTGGCGGAGATGGAGAAAGAAGACGGTGGTGGATTGATTAGTCCGAATGCGGTTACTTATACTTTGGTGATTCAAGCGTTTTGTGAGAAGAGGAGGGTTGAAGAGGCGTTGTTGGTATTGGATAGAATGGGAAACCGAGGGTGCATGCCGAATCGTGTTACTGCTTGTGTTTTGATTCAGGGGGTTTTGGAGAATGATGAGGATGTGAAGGCTCTTTCTAAGTTGATTGATAAGTTGGTGAAACTAGGCGGTGTTTCTCTTTCTGAGTGTTTTAGTTCGGCTACTGTGTCGCTAATCCGTATGAAAAGATGGGAAGAGGCTGAAAAGATTTTCCGTCTGATGTTGGTCCGCGGGGTTAGACCTGATGGTCTTGCGTGCAGTCATGTTTTCAGGGAGTTATGTTTGTTGGAAAGGTATCTCGATTGTTTCCTTCTGTATCAAGAAATCGAGAAGAAGGATGTGAAATCAACAATAGACTCGGATATACATGCGGTTCTTTTGCTCGGTCTCTGCCAACAGGGGAATTCTTGGGAAGCTGCTAAGCTTGCGAAATCAATGCTTGACAAGAAAATGAGATTGAAAGTTTCTCATGTTGAGAAAATCATTGAAGCCTTGAAGAAAACTGGTGATGAAGATCTCATGAGTCGTTTCTCTATTGATTAATTCAATTTATTCAGATAGTATGCTTTTATTATTCATATAAGAAGAAGGATTATTGTGTCACACAATCATCACTGAGCTTATTCGACATTGGATGAATTAGTATAGCGATTGAACTATTTGCTCATTTTAAGGATGCAAGGGCTCCTTGGTCTTGCGGTTGAGTCTTGGTGGGGCAGACTGTTGATCCTGGAGAAGAGGTACGACGTATTTGACGAGATCTTCGTCCGCCATTATTAAGTGGTCACCGGTTACATTCACAAACTGCACTTTTCCAGCAACAACCAATGCTTTCAGACCTATCCAATCTTCTATATAGAGCTTTGTCTCTTGAACAGGGAGAACATGTGTTAAGTCACCATCCGGATAAAACCCGAACCAAGATGACTCTTTTGGAACAATAACCGTATCGTTCTCAAACTGTATAAAAGAAAAACAAATCATCACGAGAGGAATCAGAAGATAGTAGACAACTATAATAGTTAAGAGAAGAGAAGCGAACCAGGACAAAAACCAGGTTCTGTAAACTTGCGAAACGGTCTTTGTAAGTTGTGTTTCTTTCGTATGGTCTCTCATTGTTAAGCTTAGGTAGATACTGACAGTCTTTCAGGTACCCTGTCACATTCTGTGAAACAGAAAAAATAATGTTAAGCTTAGGTAGATACTAATTTGTTGATTTTGCAAGTTTCCTAATAAACTATGGTGAATAGAGACATACTTTAGGGTTTTTGAAATAACCACTAGGAGCAAGATTATCCTGCAAAAGTCATTCAAAGATTTTAATTAATTTTCTAATTGACGACTTAATCATATGATGTAAAGAGAGAGAAAGAGATCAATACTTGAACAAAGTCGCTGTAGGGATTTTCCTTGCCTATCCCATTTGCTATGTCACAAATTAAGCCAGACTTGAACAAGGAAAACCAAAAACAACAGAAAAATACAATGTTGTGACTGTGATTGATTGATTAAAAATGAAATCAAAGATATATATTTGATATTTAGAGGAAATAAAAAAGCTTACAGTATTACACCGAAGAAGATCGGCGGTGCCAGCATGAGGACCAGCCAAGGATATATAGTTGTGAACAGGAGGCCCACCTTCGCAGAACTCGATTAAGCCTCGAGCCACTAAGCTCCCCTGTTCCATCATTCATCAACATCCATGAAACTTAAACAATATGTACATATAATGATCAAAACCCGATTTTAGGGTTTTCAAGAACCTGAGCTCTTCCAACAATGTTGTATCCTTGACTCAACTCTTCCATCTGCGTCACCTTATCACACGCTACTTCCGCTTGTTGTGTAAGTGGTATTAACCATGAAGCGCCTATTGGATTTCCCTCGCCAATTTCTCTGGATTCCATACCAAAAAAAAAAAACAAGAATCAGATCAAACCAAAGACATCATCATAAATAGTCACTTTGCACGTCTTAAGTATCAAGAACACATAAATAGCCATAATCTTTGGATTATCAAAAGGACGAAAGAGTTGTGGATTGACTTACATGCAAAAGCCAGGTGAGCTAGAGAGGTTACTGAGAAGCTGTGTGAAGTTAGCATTTGGAGCATCAGAACATTGTGTTCCGATTTCAGGAAACACTACGAACGGAACTGAAACAGAGACATGAACCATGGCTAAGAATGCAACCACCACCAAAACACAAGACATCGTCAAACCTTTCTCCATTGTAAACCGCCAAAAGTACAAAAGCTGCGATTGGCGTTTATGTTTATATGTTTATGATATTTTGTGTCTCCAAGAACATTTGAGATGGGAATATATAAAGGGAATAGAAAGAGCGTCATGTGGTTGGAAGTTGTGGCCAATTAAGAGTTAACAAATAATTAGATGAAAAAATGGACGATGCTGATTGGTTTTTACATTCTCAGTATGAAATGGACTGTGCTGATTAGTTGAGATATTGCATTAACGTTTTTGGTAGCATTTTGCATGAACGCTCTGCTTCCTAGTTCTTCCTCTAATGACATCTCCCGCGTTGCCTCTTTTAGTACGTGTGTGTATCTATGTATTTTTTAACATATTACTAAGGACATTTCATATTACAATTACTTATAAATCCAATCATATTGTATTTGAATATGTTTAACAACAAATTTATTGTCATGTTTTTAATACTAAAATAACATTGTAAATAGGATGGATCGAATGTAACTATGATGCCGTCCAAAGCAGGATGGATATTACGGGACGACAAAGGCATTTTATCTTGGTTCAGGTCAAGCTAAGGGAGTGAAGACTTGAAATGCTCAGGAAGGTGAATTTTTAAGCTCTCATCATGGCAATGCCGAACTGTCGGAGTCATATGATGGTTACACAAGAGTCATTTTTGAAGGAGACAAGAAAGGAGTTGTGGACTTAGTAAATGGTAAATGTCTATATTTTGGAGCCTACATTTGGATCAGAGAAGTACAAGTTTGGAAGAGAAGATTTCAGGAGATCTGTTTGAATGTGTGATAGAGGATTATAATTTCCAACAGTACTCTTCCATTGCATTAATAGTTTAATACTACTTGGTACCACTTGCCATTAACAGAGAGATATTAATTGCCTTCTTATAACAAGTAAAAATATTGTTTGGAATTTAATATTATCTGAAATACAGATTAACCTATCTCATATTTGGTTTATGTATTACACAAGAGGAGAATGCATAAAAACTATATATTTCAAGTTTTTATATAATTCTTAAATCCACAAACTTGCGCCTTGTATAATGTATAGACTAAATTTTAATTTGACAACTAAATATACAAATAAATTTGCTCCTTCTGTAAAGAATAAAATCTCTAAATATTTTTTAGATAGAAATAATACTTACAATGGACACATTGACTCACTTCTGTAAGCAGACAATATAAGTTATTGATGACTCTGATCAATACTGCTTCAACAAGCATCGAGAAGATGCATTATATTGGTTAGTTTATGTATATTGAAGATGTTGCAAAAGATTGGCCAAAGTTAATTTATAAATGGGCTTTCTTGGGAAGCTGCTAGCTATAAGCTTGTGAAACCGATGCTTGATAAGAAAATGAGATTAGTTGGAAGTTTCTCATGTTGAGATAATCATTGAAGTCTTGAAGAAAACTGGTGATGAAGACCTCATTCGTCGTTTCTCAACGGATTAATTCGACAATTCATATAGGTATGTATATATCAATATATCAATAATAAGGATTCTTGTTCTACAAAGTCATCACTAGGCTTTTTCGATATTGCATGAACAAGTATAACAATTTTTTTTTGCTAAGTATAAGTATAACAATTGAGGTTTTTGCTCTGTTTTAAGGATGCAAGGGCTCCTTGGTCTTGCGGTTGAAGCTTTGTGCGGCAGGCTGTTGGTTCTGGAGATAAGGTACAACGTATTTGACGACATCTTCTTCTGCCATTCTGACATGTCCACCGGGTACACTCACAAACTTCACTTTTCCAGCATCATCCAATGTTTTCAGACCGATCCAATCCTCTGTATAGAGCTTTGTCTGGTTAGCAGAGAGAAGAGTTTCGAACTCACCATCCGGATAAAACCCAAACCAAGTTGAATCATTTGGAGTAATAACCTCATCGTCCTGAAACTGTAAAAAAAAAAAACAGAGTCATCAAGAAAGGAATGAGAAGATAGTTGAAAAGTCTAGATGGTTTTGATGAGACCAAACCTTGACAAGAACCAGGTTGTGTAAACTGGTGAAACGGTCTTTGTAAGTTTGGTTTCTTTGGTTTGGTATCTCGTTGTTAAGCTTAGGTAGATACTTAGATCTTTCCAAGTACTGTTTCATATCCTGAGAATAAATAAAAGAAAAACAAAGATTTTGTTAAAACTTTATGTTGTTGTTTTGATCATCAATCACTTATTTGTTGATTTTGCAAGTTTTCTTATAAACAAATGGTGAATGGACTTACATTAGGGATTTTGTAGTAACCACTAGGAGCAAGATGATCCTGCAGAGTCATTGAAGATTTTTTATTATTTTCTAATTGAGTCTTTAATCATGATATATATAGAGAAAGAGATATATATACTTGAATGGTCTCGCTATAGAGAGCTCCCTTGATCAACTCATTAAATTTCTTACATGCTGGATCGGACGTTAACTTAAAAGAAAAGAAACAAAACAAAACAATCGTTGTTGTTACCTTGATTGATTAAAATTAAATTACAGATAAAAGTTTTAGATAATTTGAGGAAAAATAAAAAAAGCTTACACCACAAAGACCCCTAGGAAGAGAAGAAATGCCAGCATGAGGACCAGCTAAGGATATATAGTTGAAAACAGGAGGTCCACCGTCGCAGAACTCGATCAAGCCTCGAGCCACTAGGTTCCCCTGTTCCATCATTCATCAAACATCCATGAAACTGAAACGTGTTATAGTGATCAAAAAACCTATTTTAGGGTTTTCAAGAAAGTGTATCAAGAACCTGAGATCTTCCAACAATGTTGTATCCTTGACTCAACTCTTTCATTTCCTTCACATTCTCACATGCTATTTCTGCTTGTTGTGTAAGTGGCAAGAACATTGAATTTATTACTCCATTTCCAATTTCTCTGGATTCCATTACCAAAAAAAAAACAAGAATCAGATCAAACCAAATACATCATCTTGTTCATGCTATATAAAACAAAAATAAGTAGTCACTTTGCACGTCTTATATAGCAAGAATACACAACTCTTCTACATGGCCCGATCTTTCGGTTATCAAAACGAATAAACTATTTTGTGGATTGACTTACAAGCAAAAGCCAGGAGAGCCAGAGAGGTTAGTGAGAAGCTGTGTGAAGTTAGCATTTGTATCATCAGAACATTGAGATGCGATTCCGTGAAGCATTATGAACGGAACTGAAACTGAGATATCAACCTTGGCTAAGAATGCAACCACCACCATAACACAAGATCGCTTCAAACCTTTCTCCATTGTAAACCGCCACAAGTAAAAAAGTTCTAATTGGCGTTTATATGTTTATGATATTTTGTGTCTCCAAGAACTTTTGAGATGGGAATATATAAAGTGAGTAGAAAGAGCGTCATGTGGTTGGACGTTGTGGCCAAGAACGAAGAACTAGATGAAAAAATGTACGATTGTGATTGGTTTTTACATTCTCAGTTTGAAATGGACGGTGCTGATCAGTTGATATCTTGCATTAACGTTTTTGGTAACATTTTGCATTAACGCTCTGCTTCCTAGTTCCTCCTCTAATGACATCTCCGCGTTGCCTCTCTTAGGGGTGTGTATTGGATTCATTATCTGGTGGAACTTAGGAAATTTTAGATTTGGAGAGATTTGAATCAGGGAGTGTATTGGATTCATGATTTTAGAAAATTTGGTGGAATTTAGGAAATTTTAGATTTGGAGAGATATGAATTAGTTTTTAGGATATTTGGAGAATTGTTAGATTATTTAAAAATAATATGTAATTTGGTGAGACTAAAGAACCAAAAAGGAAAAAACTTCGAGTCATTTTGGGAGACTTCTACAACAACAAAAACAAAAAAAAATGAGATTGGAAGTTTCTCATGTTGAGAAAACCATTGAAGCCTTGATACAAATGTGGTGATGAAGATCTCATGAGTCGTTTCTCTACTGATTAATTCGATTTTTCAGATAAGTATGTATATATTTCTATAAGAATAAGGATTCTACAAAATCATCACTAAGCTTTTTCGACATATATTGCATGAATAAGTATAACTATTGTGGTATTTGCTATTTTTAAGCATGCAAGGGCTGCTTCGTCTTGCGGTTGAAGCTTTGCACCGAAGACGGTTGGTCCTGGAGATAAGGTACAACGTGTTTGACGACATCTTCATCTACCATTCTGATATGTTCACCGGCTACACTCACAAACTTCACTTTTCCCGCATCATCCAATGTTTTCAGACCGATCCAATCCTCTGTATAGAGCTTTGTCTGTTGAGCAGAGAGAAGAGGTTCGAATTCACCATCCGGATAAAACCCGAACCAAGATGAATCTTTTGGAACTATAACCTTGTCGCCCTGAAACTGTAAAACAAACAAAAACCGAATCATCAAGAGAGGAATCAAAAGATAATTGAAAAGTCTAGATGGTTTTTAGGAGACCAAACCTTGATAAGAACCAAGTTATGTAAACTGGTGAAACGGTCTTTGTAAGTTTGGTTTCTTTGGTCTGGTATCTCATTGTTAAGCTTAGGTAAATACTTAGAGCTTCCCAAGTACTTTGTCATATCCTGATAAATCAAAAACAAAGATTTTGTGATATCTCAAATTTTGAAGTAGTTTTTTTATCATCAAAATATATTTGGTGAGTAGACATACAGTAGGAATTTTGAGATAACCACTAGGAGCAAGATGATCCTGCAGGGTTATTAAAGATATATGTTAATTAATTTGTAACTACTGAGGATTTAATCCTAAAAAAGACAGAAAGAGATTTATACTTGAATGAAGTCGCTATAGATATCTCCCTTGATTAGCTCATCTGCTAACTTACAGAATAAACCAGACTTTAACAAGAAAAAGACAATGTTGTTACTGTGATTGATTGATTAAATTAAAATCATAGAAAAAATATTTAGAGAAAAAAGATTTATAAAAAAAACTTACACCACACATAGGAACAGAGGAGATGCCAGCATGAGGACCGGCCAAGGATATATAGTTGTAAACCGGAGGGCCACCGTCACAGAACTCGATCAAGCCTCGAGCCACTAGGTTCCCCTGTTCCATTATTAATCAACATCCATGAAACTTAAACACTATGTAAATAATGATCAAGAACCTATTTTAGGATTTTCAAGAAAGTGTATCAAGAACCTGAGATCTTCCAACAATGTTGTATCCTTGACTCAACTCTTTCATTTGCTTCACCTTCTCACACGCTATTTCCGCTTGTCGTGTAAGCGGCATTAACCATGAATCGGCAACTCCATTTCCAATTTCTCTGGATTCATTAGAACAAATCCATCAACATAGTTGAGCCACTTTGGACGTTATCGTCTTATAGATAGCAAGAATACATAACTCTTCTTCTACATGTCCCGATCTTTTGGTTATCAAAACGCATAAACTATTTTGTGGATTGACTTACAAGCAAAAGCCAGGAGAGCCAGAGAGGTTAGTGAGAAGCTGTGTGAAGTTAGCATCCCTAGCATTAGAACATTGAGCTGAGATCCCATGAAGCATTATGAACGGAACTGAAACAGAGACATGAACCATGGCTAGTAATGCAACCACCACCGCAACACCAGACCGCTTCAAACCTTTCTCTCCCATTGAAAGACAAGAAAGTTGCGATTGGCGTTTATGTTTATAGTTTTTTTCTTTTTCTTTTTTTAATGTTTATGTGTCTCCAAGAACTTTTGAGATGGGAATATATAAGGGAATAGAAAGAGTGTGTGATGTGGTTGGAAGTTGCGGCCAAGTAAGAAAGAATTAGATGACAAAAATGGACGGTGCTGATTAGTTACTATCTTCTTGCAGTTGCATTAACTCTCTTCTTCACCATCTTCTTCTTCTTCCTCTTCCTCCTATATTATCTTCTCGCTGCCTCTTTTAATAGGGCACGTATATATGTGTCTATGCATTTATACCATAATTTTCATATTTTGATCTTTACAATAACTTATATAGAAATATGTTAACTCTTGTATAGAAATATAGAAAGAGTTTGTTTCACAACAAATTTTTGTGAATTAACTCTTGTATAGAAATATAGATTTGATCATTTATTTGTCTATTTAAATATTTTAAATTTCTGTTTATCAATGAAAATTGATTATAAGATTTAGAAACTACTTGTGCTGTAAACTTTAAAGACACACAGAAAAATAATAAAATAAAAAGATATATGTGAATGTGTGTTGTTGTCGAGGGATAAATTGTCACTGTCACTTGTTAACTTATTGTGCTTCTTTCGTTAGCCAATCACATTTCTAGATCTTATTTTGGTTCCATCTCCCCCCAGGTAAAAATATCTCCAAAACTATATTCCAATAAAATATATTTGGGAGTACATGTTTTGACGTTTGATATCGAATACTATTTGTTATAACTTTGTCCCATATTTGGAATGAAAAATTAAATAAGGAAACATATGGAAGTATAAGCTACCAAAGAAATCAATAAATCCAGACATCACTCTCTCATGCCACTACTTGGTACCTACTTGCCATTGACAGAGATTTTTGCTCTCTCTATGATAAAAAATATAATCAATAAATCACATTGAAATGATTGGTGTTGAAATGACAAATTCTATGTTATCCAACCATATAGTTTGAATGATTCGAATTTTAATGAGTTTTTAGATGAATTTTTGGGTGATTTTAGATTAAATGTTATGATTTGTTCTAAAGTTCTTCCAAATTCCAAAAAACAAAACATGTTAAAATCTTATAAACCACCTTAAAGTCATTCAAAAATCCAGTGGTTATAATATTTCCATAATACTGGATTTGATGGTACTTTTTTGGAATCATTATTTCAATAACAATGGATTTTTATAAAACTTTTTAATATTGATGATTGAATAACAGAGGATTTGTCATTTTAACACAAATAATTCCATATGCTTTTACACCCCCTTAACACTCAAAATATATGGTTGAATTAACATTTTAGGTAAGCAACATAGAAGTATGAAATCTATGAATAAAATTATAACATTTTTAGCTCCGAAATACAAATTTATATATATAATTCATAGCTTATGTAAGTTATAATATCTACAAGCAAAAGTTTTAATTTTTCAGCTCAAGATGTAAACCATAAAAGCTATAGACTATAAATGAATTTCTGAGCTTTTTATAAATCATAAAAAACTTACAAATAGAACTCGTCTTATTACAGGTCTTGTGAGGGCTCCATTGCATGAAAATGTGAACTGAATAATAAATCCCTTCAAGCCTAGACGACAGTTTCTGAGTAAACATATCAAATCCATAACCAGTAACGACGAATATTGATTAATAAATTCTTGTACTAATTATTAGTCTCGCAAATCTTACGAATTATGACACTGAAATGTGAACTCAAAGAGAGAAGAAGACACAATTTTGTCAACAAGTTCACACCATTTGCCTCTAATATCACTAGTACCATCCAACAACACCTTAAACTGGATTCTCATTTCATTTTCAATCTTCTTTTACATCTTTAGATCGAATAGAATACTCAACATGGCCCCATTGGCTTGCTTCTGTATATAAACAATACAAGTTCTTGAACAAGCACTATGGAGGTGCATCGTTCGTTTGGTTATTGAAGCTCCACAATTGATATTTGTTAATCGAATTCCAAAATAACATTGGCACTTTTGTGGTCCAAAAATACGAAATCGACAAGAAAACTAAAGACTTTCTAAAGCTCAATATTCGTCTACATGATCATGTGAGCTAATGAGTTTTACCTATTGAGAATTTATTGATTTGATTCGTTTTTGGCTTTTCAACACAATCCTTTCAAGCAGCTGACCAATTCATTCTCAAAGATGCTACTTTGCTTTAGCATGCTTCTTCACTTTTCTTGTAAACGCAAACTCTCCGAATTTATGCCCAACTTTCCCCTCTGTGATCTTACAACGCACATGAGTTTTGCCGTTGTAGATTCTCACCGCCGAATCAACATACTCGGGAAGAATCGTCGATCTCCTTGACCATATTTTCCTGTTCAGAGCTGCATTCTTCTTCTTCATCAGGAACGCATCAACGAATGGATCTTTCCATACAGATCGGCTCATCATCTTATTTTCTTTCTTCTCAGCTTCTTCTATACTCTCATCCAAAGACAATGGCAAACTTGGCCAATCTTTTGCAACGTTCACACTTATGTTAAACCCATTCAGCTCCTATTTCACCATCCCAAAACCAACAAAAGGGGAAGATTAACCATACAACACAGCAATTGACATGATAGGTAAATAGATAGATCAATGATTCTTTAGATTTCTAACCTGTCCATTCATTGCTGAAATAGCAGAGTTGGCAGAATCCTCGCTTATGAAGTTAACAAATCCATAACCTCTAGACCTCCCGGTCACTTTGTTTGTCATGACTCTTGCTGCACAGAAAAAAGATACGGCAAGGTTCTGGTTAAATACGCAAGTAATGAAATGACTGAATATATTAACTGTACTCAACAAGAGAGTTAAGTCCCGAGGCAAACCAAAGCAAAACACAAATACCATACTAAAAATGGTCATCACCATCAATCATTCATGGTATAATGATGAATAGGACGGCTTCAATCCAACCACACATCCTTGAATGGTTTATACATTAACTAGCACAAACAAAACCACGTTCTATTGTAGAACAGTGAAAAGAAAGATAGTAAGATCCAGGGCATACCCTCTGTCACTCCATTGAAGCTAGAGAAAGCGTCCTTCAAGGAGTGCTCGTCAGTTCCAGGGGACAGGCCTGGGACCAAAATTATAAAAGTGACCAAAACATTTAAACTGCTATACAAGAGAAAGAAAACATCCACAGCTGCGAAGAGTAAGAAAATGAAACAATCTGATAGGAAGTTATACTTACCACCAATATAAAGTTTTGTGGACATGTAGCGAAGAGAACCGAGCATTGATGACACTGGAACATTTACCCCTTGTTTCCAGTGACCGCCAAGTTTAGTGCAGAAAGCCATACTAGATGCCTGGAAACGATAAACCCAGTACAATATATCAACGAAACCCTTAGAAGCTAAGAACACTAAAGCAGTGGCAAAATGTCTAGACTCCATATAACAACAAATCCATGACCTATCAACTAGACCTAAAAGAATAGCATCTTAACTTGTAAAGTTAAAATCCACAGACTGATCAAACCAATTCGATAAACATTAACCAAAATGTACAAAAATACTGATAAGTCGAATGTCCATGGCAAGCAGAAAATTCAAAGCTTCCTTAAACCAGATATATTCAGTTCCCTGATCTTCAAAAGCTAAACTACGCATCAAATCTAAATTAGTGACATTGATAAGTCAGGAAAAGAAACAGAGAGCTTATAACCCTAACGGAAGTTCATGATTCACTGGTAACCTACACTGATTACAAAACTAAGCAGATCAATCTAATTGAAAACCTGTGATATATTCCTCTAAACAACCTAAAAGAGCAATTAGATTAAGCACAACGTCGATTAGCCTCCAAAGAGAAGACCCATTTCGCAGAAATGATAGTACAGAGAGACCATTGAAACGTACCAGTTAACGACGACCAAGAACCCTAGCCAGGTGAAAAAAGTTTACGCCTTTTTCAGTCTTCAGAGCATCGTGTTCGAGAGTCACCCCTCCCTATTTTTGGACGGTCTGGATCTGATCATAACTGTTTACACACAAACTGGGCCGATGAAGGTTATTTAAAATAATGGGCCCAATGTATAATTATTTTCCCAGGCTAGCCCAATAAGTTATGTTACCGCCTCCAATAAAATATAGCTGCGAAGAGTGAACCGAAGAACAAAGAATGTCTGAAAATCCATAACCATTAACTGTCTGTAAATTGAATAGAAAAATCAAAACTAATTATTAGTCTCGCAAATCTTACGAATTATGACACTGAAATGTGAACTCACATTGGGAGAAGAAGAAGGCACAATTTTTGTCACACCATTTGTCTCTAAATCTTACACTACAATCCAACATCTCAGATGGGTTCTGATTTAAATCTTAAATCTTTTTTTACACTTATAGATCCAAAGAATACTCAATATATGGACCCATTGCCTCACTGTTTACAGACAACACAAGTTGTTGATGCTTGTGATGATCAGGACCGCTTCAACAAGTACTGCGGAGATGTATCATCGGTTGGTTCTTGGAGGAGCTCACGGGCAAGTCTCACTGGTCTGTCCTGTAGATACGCAATATCGCTGTTTGGTGCTGTTATGAGATGATGATCCGATCCTTCTCCATCTGTTTCGTATGACACAGAAGATGCAACTGATTCTTCTGATCCATCGTTATCATCTACAATGGAGATGAAACACAACTGGTTTATCCGAAATCCAAATGCCTATTGCAGTTTTTTTTAGGTGAAGAAGAGCGAACATGATTAACTTACCAGAGAACTCGAGGGCTTCAGGATGATTAACCGATGAGAGCTGTATGCTTTCTGGAAGGATACAGTTACAGAACGAACCTGAAAAAATTCAAGAACAAGCAACCATGTAAAAAGATATGCCAAACAACAAGAACCAGTAAAGAAATAATAAGCTGGAATAAGAAAGTTATCTTACCAACTCGAGCCATCCTATTAATCCATCCAGGAATAGGCTTTCCTGTTACCTGCAAGCATACTTCTTCAGTGAAATGGTTACAGTTTTTGGCAATCAAATGGTATGTGTCCCCATGATACTTTCTCGAAAGCTTCTCCATGAAGGAGCGGAAATCAGAGCGAGACATGCTGGTGGTTCCCAACAAAACTGAGCGCCTAAAGATGAAACCTGGACAGCTCCTAGGTTCAACCTCAAATACCCCACTGCTCGAATACTCATGAGCTCCATATCCATATTCGAAACCATGAGCTAGTAGTACACATGGCAAAGTGAAAAAAAACTCCACATTAGATGAACATTTAGCAACAATAACAGTTTCAGCAGAAGTACAGTTATATAACTCATCAGGCAAGTTCTAATTATTGAAAGAGAATGCTTCAGACAATAAGGCAGGATTTGAAAAAGCATTCCATTCTAGATTCCTCAAAACTTGTTCCACTTTTTCCTTCTAATAATGTATTCCATAGCTAATATAATAAACACCATTTTCACCTAATGAATAATAAATCACAACTTGTGGAGAACAATTGAGGAATATCATTGTTCCTATTCAAGGCTAGAAGTACTTTGATAACATGATAAACCAGATATGGATGAAAGCAAATAGAAAGCAATGACAAAGAAAAATTTAGTTAGGTCAAGTAAGTAATAGAGAAGAAGCCACAATTACCCTCAATGCCAGAGTGAAATATGCCAAGGCCGAACCAATAGAGATAATTGTTGACAGGAGTTAGATCATAGACGTTGAGATAAACAGGCGTGAGAGAGCCTTCTCCATTAATCTCTTCTTCTTCCTTATCCTCACCAGAGCATAAGCTTGAGCTCAAACCAAGCACCCGCATTTTACACGAACCAATGTCTCTCCCAATTCAAACAATCATGTTCCTCCTAAAATCTCTGCAAAACTAGAATGAAAAGGAAGAGAAGCTAAAGTAAACAATCTGTTCACATAATTGAACACTAGGGATCAGAAAAGGAAGCTGCTTTGGTAGAGAGCTAGTGAGCACAGATCAAAGAATCCGAATCAGAACAAAATTACGGAATCTTTCAAGTAAATCTTAAAAATTGCTAAATCAAGAAAACCCATCAATCAAAAACCAAAATTTAGAGAAAATGAACTAAGGGTAAACAAATCGGAAGCCCTAATTATACGAGAAGAAAAAACCTAACGCAAAGGATCCAGACGAACAAAAATCGAAATCGAGAGGGCTCTTAGTCTCAATTCGCAAACATTATACAGAAATCAAATCCTTGGAGAGAGCTTACATGAGAATCTGGGAATTGGGGAGAGAGACAGAGAGATTGGAAGAAAAAAAAAAAGACGTTATTTTTTTCCGGCGGATACGAAAAGGGAAAGGGACAATGCGTTTATTGATGTGATCGACATTGCAAAGTGTAATAATAACGGAATAGTTATCAACTTTGTTAATTAACTAGATATATTAATCACGGTACATAGACTTATATTTTTACTAAAAAAAAGTAATTAAATTTTTATTTTTAAGATAATTTACAAAAATATGCTATCATTTAGTTTAATCCAAATATATGGTACACCACGAGAGGGTATTAGAGATCGACTCAGATATGTGAAATACACATGTGGATCACTCTGGTTCACAATTCTTGCTGTTTTTGCTTATGTGTATGACAATTGAATCTCTGTTCAGATATTTGTGTGTTACGTTTATCTTTGTATAAGTTTGTGTGTTATGTTTATGTGTAGAGTTAGAGCTAGTATAGAGTTATCAACTCGCGGTAGAATCTCGGCACTCACCTTAAAGTGCGGCTTCAGATACTTTCTCGTCGATCCACCAAGAAAATGTTGCCACCTTCATCCGAAAAGAAATAAGCAGATGATAGCGTTTGTGGGGGAATGCCGTTACTCGTCTTCCTTTCCTTTAGGATTGACATCTTTGACTCAGCATATATAAGGACCCTATCTATACAAACTGAACATTGTACATTTACTGTAAGTCTTGGTAAACAATCTGTTAATGTTGTTGGTCATTGTTACTCATTTGCAATGTATGTTACAAATGCAATGTTGTCTTCTTCAAAAATTCACATATATGTATGTATATGGTAATCAGTAATCTGTAAGGTCAAGGGAAAAAAAGTATTCAATAACTAAATAATGACTTCTTTTTTTGTTTATTCAAATTAAGTATATCAAGTTAGAATGTTCCATATAGCTTCTGTAAGGTTCATCCAAATTCTTTGTATTTGGATTTTAGTACAAACCTTGGTTATTTGTAGCATAGAGTGAAATTTGTCATGTATACTTGGAATGTGTGTATCTTAGTTTTGTTGATACCACAAACATGACCGAAACTGATACAACTGTGGACAAAGACCTAAAACGTGTCCAGGTTGTATCACAAAAACCAAAGTCAATTTCAATACATATGCACTATCATATATGATGGCAGAAGATGAACAATCACATACCAATTAAGCTTAGAAACACGAAACAACCATCTTATCCTGGAAGGGGAACTAGACTTGGAACGTACACGTAGCTCTTCATTATGTTTGTTTGGTCTCTTCATTAGGTTAATTGCTTTTTCTGTCTTTGTATGTGTTAAGAAAAGAAGAATGAAACCCCCATGTTGCTGGAGGCGGCATTAATGCAGATCTTTTTTGATCACGAAACTATTAAAAAAAAAAAAACTGTCTTAAAGTAATGCAACAAGTATGTATGAAACATTTGTTAGTCAAAACATAACTAGATATGACCAAAGATAACGGTGAGAAGGAAAAAAAAAAAACAGGTTTGCGTGAAGCTTACTTATTCGACTCTCTTTCTTTTGCCTCCTACACCTTCCCAGATTTGAATCAAACTTGGAACATAATTAAACAAAAATGGCCAAGATGATTCGGATACTCCGAAATTAACTTCTCTCACTTTGTTGTTCTCTCCAACAATGTGAACCAAGTTTTTGGTATCGTATTCATCCTCTCCGAAGTAATTATCACAACATACGACGAATTTTTTCTCCGCATCGACCAAGAAACTTATGCCAGACAAAATGAATAGTTCGGACGGGAAATCCACTGCTAAGACCATGCTCCACGACACCACTTTGGTCTCACCAATCCTACTTGTCACCCATATCTCTGTCCTTGATGTATTTTCGCGTTGTAACAACACCGCAAGTTTCTCTTCTCTAACAACGGATAAAGACGCAGTGTTATAATCAGGGCACTGATACGGGAGACGTAGACGTCTAAATCTTTCAGTTGTATAATCAAAACTGACTAGAAATACGCTGAGATTTTTCTCTTTCTCATCTGACGCAAACCAGTAAGTATGTCCCTTCAAAGACACACCGTAATCAGTATATCTTTCGAGGATGCAGTCACGAGTGACATCAAGAAACCTCCATGATTGAGAGTTAATCTCATAGATTGCGAGTTCTTGGTTCTCGTAGCCATAACCACTATAGCTCAATATTTTGTAGCTATTACCGTAGGATTTGTCCAAGTAGGATCCAAAAGCATAGTAGTAGCAACGATTATTGGGTTCAATCCACCTAGTTTTACCAGTACACGGGTTCCAAACCACGATTCTAGTGTTGTCTGCGTCGGTGCATAACAATAAGCCGTCACAGTGAAAGACTTGAGAAATCTCGAATTTATCTTCAAAACTAGAAAAAGAGTCGATTAGGCTAAGTTCACATGTGGCCTCTACAGATGGAATTCCATGGAAACTGACACTCATCGAAAATACCCTAGAGTCGCTCAACATGAGATTCTGAAAATCCTTTGGGGCTTTATCCAAGTGTTTTCTTGTGAATCTCCCATTGTTGAATAAATTGTTCCATTGTTTGCAAGTAGATCGTAACTGCTTCAGAGATGTGGCAGGAACGCGACAAAGTATCTCCTCTAACAAATCTCCTGGAAGGTCCGACAACATCAATGTGTTTCTCATCTCTATCAGGTGGCTTTGATTGTTAATTAGGGTTTTATTGTTTGCTCCGACCCGTGCTCTCACTTTTAATATTATATATATATATATATATATATATTTTCTAGTCATAAGATAACTTCTTCCTCTTTATACACGGAGTTAGTTTATTTTCAACTTTATATGTTTTCTAGTATCCTCCGATATTTGCTCGTGTTTTATGATATTTTATACGCCACTAGTATTTTGTTTATTTTGTATTAAAGTAAATATTTGAAAACATGTAAAAAGTCAATGAACAATGATGTTTGAAATATAACATTTGGCTAGTTTGATAATTGTTAATTTGTATTTGAAGTTTTATATTTTAACATTTTTCTGTTGATTATAAAACGTAGAAGAGAGTTTGTTTAAAGGCTTAGATACCTTGAGGTTCAAGTTGAAAAAAAAAAAAAGATATCTTGAGGTTTTGTAAGCGATCCACTTTTCCACGAGAAAACGCGAGATTTTCACAGACCCACAAGTGCATGCATGACGTCAAAAACTAAAAGGCTAATCTGTTTTGCTATTATTTTATCAAGGCTATTATTAACATGTATATAGTGATATACTAATATAATTCCGGTTAAGGGCTCTGGAATGTCCGGTTTATGAATTAATTAAGATGTAATCTTGGTTCATTTCTTGGTTTAATGTGTTGTTGCTGTATAAAGATATAAATCGCAAAGATTCTTGTTACGTAACAGATTCAACTCCACGTCGTTACACTCGCTCGATCTTTCTCTCTCTCTCTCTCAATTCTTTTTCTTTCTTTTCTTGGCTACAATGGCTGGTACGATGAAGTGGACTTGGGAGGAGAACAAAGCTTTCGAGGTTGCACTCGTGCAAGTCCCGGATTCGCCGGCAAAGCTGGAGATTATCGCTGCACAAATGAGAACGTCGGTGGATGAGATCAAATACCACTACGATAAGCTGCTCCAAGATATTGCTGTTATCGAATCCGGCAGAGATGTTGTGCCCGAGTACTCACCACGTTCAGCGACGCCGATAGTGGCGAAGAAGGGAACTCGTTGGTCAGCCCAAGAACACGAGTAAGTTGTCTTCTTGCTAATTTAAGATGATGAATGTTAGATGGAGGTCTTGGCTTTGCTTAGGCATTAATTGTTTAAAGTTGCTAATTTGGTAAATATAGATCATATGATGAATCTCTCATCTGATTATCCATTTACTTTGGTGTACGTTTTCAGACTCTTTCTTGAAGGACTAAAGTCGAAAGGGCCAGGAGCTTGGGAGGTCATATCTAGAGAATTTGTAAAGACTAGGAATCCATAACAAGTTAAATCGCATAACCAACATTACGTGAAGATGCAAAAAAAGGAAGCAGAGATGACTAAGGAAGGCTCTGGAGATTGATTCTTTTCTTCTACGTTAAAGTCTGTCTAGCTCTTTTAAATACTGTACATTTTGATTCTTGCTCTGAAACTGAAGAAGATTAGCTTGTTGCTTAGTTTTATGATTTTTGGGGTTTTAGCTATTATTTGTATTGTTGATAGCATGGACAATATTGTTGATTCGTCGCATAGAAAGAAGAAGCTAGAGCATTATGTATATGTTACTATCAACAATAAAAAGTCTCAAATCTGTTTCTCAAAATTCCCCCACAATGGTGTGTGGGTAGCTGTTTGTCCGCTTCAATAGCACAAGTTTCCTTTATTAGTTTTCCCTTCACCAAAAGTATTTTTGTACTTAAAAGACTGATTTTGTCAATGCATTTATCATATTGGTAGTGCTATATCCTTGATATTTTTGTTGTTTTTATTTCTTCCTGTTTATACCTTGCAGTCCAGATGGCCAAGGCAGTCCCAATGATCCTTGGGAGAGAGAATCGTTTGTCTCAGCCACTATAACCATAGATATATCTTCTCTTTCTGATATCCAAATCAAAGATGATTCTCCAGTTTTGAAGAACTTGATGCCCTCGAGGTAGCTCCCATCCCTCTCCCCTGCTAAAGTATTCTCTGATTTCCAAATAGAGATAGTTTCTTATCTCAGATTAAAAATCTACCATCTCTTACTGGGATCTATACAATCTCATGTTACAAAGGGCTCGATACACTACTTCACTTGTATTGTTTTAAATCCGACCGCCACTTCTCTTTTCAGCAGTGGGCCTTACCTTGTATGACTATAGATCAGGGACACTTGCGACTATACTTACTTGTTATATATCATCCCTGTTTCTAAATCATTGGGTTCGTCCTCGTCGATCCACCAAGAAAATGTTGACAACTATTGATGGGTCATATAATTGGTCATATAATAATCAGCACATGCATAATATTAACGATATATTTATCTCACTAAATTATTTTAAAATGTATCTCACTTAATAACAAACAACATTCAAACTAATTTTAAATTATGAACCCTTCTCTATATAGACTCATGCTTTTTACCATTAAGCTAAATAGTTTTTGTTTGTTTGTTATTACTTATAAGTGAATCTTTAAAAACATATCTTTGAGATTCCAAATAGAAACTTTTAATACTTAAAATCAACATATAATTTATATATTGACGTTATAAGAGCAAAACATGTATTAATAAAATCGTATATCATACAGGGGTCCTAATCGAGTTAATAAATAATAATACAACATGCATTTTCAAAAGCTCGGAGGGAGAATTAAGAACCTACTACTCGTCGGGCCAAGTCATGTTGAACCATTTTTCAGTAGCTTCAATACGAAGTCCGGGAACTGCCTTCTCAACCTCTTTCCACATCCACAAAGCCTCTCTATAGCATGTTACATAGCATAGGGAAGTCAATGAAACTGCGGAACTTGGTATGCTCGATAAGCTACATTCTCTCATGTCGATTTTCTCAAGTGTCCTTACATTTCCTATCTTTTCCGGAAGAGAACTTAGGCTGAGACAGTGAGAGATGTCGACATACACTAGTCTTGGCAATTCACAGATTTCCACAGGCAGAGATTTTAGCTCTGGGCAAGCGTATAGCCTCAAAAGTTGAAGGGCTTGTAGCTTACTTATATTCTTCGGTAACTCCTTGATGTTGGGACAATTTGTTATGCTGATGGAGTTGAGAGAGGTTATTCCACAGATGGTCGAAGGTAGTTCCGCAAGATCATCGCAATAATCTATTGTGATATCAGTCAATTTTGGGAAGATTTGGGCAATGTCTATGGCTGTCTGATCAAAACTGTTATTGATCTTGCAAATAATCAGATATAGCTTGTGGAGGTTTTTCAAGGGTATCATACTGCTAGAGAGTTCAGGGACATGAACCCTCTCAAGCCAGAGACTCCTTAGATTGGTCAAACTGGTAGGGATGGGGAAGTCATGTAGATGCGCTGGAGAGGTACCGTTGTTTATAATCACGAACACCCTAAGCATTCCCATCTTAGCAATGAAAGGAGGCAATACATAGTTGTCTGAAGAGAAGTTTACTATCAGAACTTCTGCCTTGGGGAAATCCATGTCAAACCAGTCCATCTCAGTCATTTCTCCTGTAAAGAAATCCATATTAATACCTTATGATTCTAGTGACGAACCGAATTAATTCATTAGAAGATCGTTGCATAACAAATTCTTGCCTGTGTGAATGGAAACCACTCGTGCATTGTATGGCTCATCATTGCTCCTCTCCCATTCGCTGGGAAGCATGGTCTCTCTTTTTGGCATCAATAAGCGGTCTCTTCTACTTACTTTTCCACGATTGGTAAGATGAAGTGCTACATCTCTTAAAACATCGTGCTGCGTCACGAATATATCATAGTAGCTAGTGCCCATAGCGACAAACCTGCAACATTATCCACGGTAAATTAGTTAAGAATGGTTAAAATTATAAAAGTGGCTACAAGAGATGAGAACATAAAGAGTTCTATAACCGTACGTTGGATCTTTCACGAGAGTAAGAAGATTCCTATTTGCTAGATCAACAAGAACATCAAAGGCGGCTGCGTCCTCAAGATCATGTATCTTGACCAACATGTTGATGAGAACATCAACAGGGATTTTCTTGCCTTCAGGGAAAGCACCCATATCCAAGAAACACTCTTTGGTTTTTGGATCGAGATTTTCTAGAGTTGCTTCGATTTGAGCAAACACTTTACTCTCATGAGTTTCATCAACAGGTTCACCTCTTGATAACCTCTCCACTGCAATTGCCCAATATGTTTCAGGTCGATCGTTTAATGAAGCGCCAAGGACTTTCAGAGACAAAGGTAGACCTTTAGACTCCCCAACAACCTAACAAATAGAGTCAAGATGAGTACTGAAAGTACAAAGAATATTACTACTATGCATGTAACACTTGTAGCAGACCCATTACCTGCTTGACCAAACTTTTGCTGAACCCTGAAGGAACTGATTTCTGGTTGAAAGCAGAGAGACAGAACAGAGATGTTGCGTCATGTTCATTTAATAACTCTACATCATAGGTGGTTCTAGGATCTACGAGTTTAGACTGTGAGACCACAAGCGTTGTGGTTCCAGGAATATTGAACATCAGCTGGTCTAGAGATTCCCTTGTCCTAACATCATCAAGGATCACTAGCTTCCGTGTATGACCAACGGATTCCGGAAGAGCGGTACCAAAGCCAGCCTCATGACCAGTAAGAAAATCCCGTATAAGGGATCTCAGCTCCTCAAGATTGGGAGATTGTGACACAGTCAGAAACAAAACTCGGTTCGCAAAATGGCCTGTATTAAAGCTTTTTTAGCATCAAAGGAACAGTCTCTCCGACTCTTAACAGATTCTAATATCAAGAACTCAACTATACGACTCATCAACAGTTCACCGGAGATGAACATGACACAATGGAACATACAGAGATAAATGCATGATCATCCAAATAAACCAGTAAACATGCCACTGAGCAACAACATAAACTGCTCAAAAGACTTCAAAGATGGCCCAAGCATATTAACAATGGATAGTTTCAGACATAACAAAGGGCAAAACTGATTACCTCGGACCTCCTCGTCCCGCGCAAGCTCCTTGGCAAGAATGGTTTTCCCTGAACCGATCATCCCTGAGATCCCAATAATTCTTGCCTCATCGTTCAAATTAAAAAGCATCTCCTTCACCTTCCTCTTGCCTAAATCCAGTTCCCAAAGTCAGAAAATATGACACAGTCAGAAACAAAACTCGGATCCCAAAGTCTTTTTAGCATCAAATGAAGGACTTTCTAGCATCAGAGACACAGTCTCAATGACTTTTAACCAGTGTTCAATATCAAAAACTCAACAATAGTTCACCTGAGATGACGTAATCTTACATACAAACATACATATACATAGAAGCATTATCTATTATAAATTTATAATTATTTGGTCTCTATGTATGTTCCATTACACATTTTACGTCCGGATGGTGTTTGTGAAAACGTTTAAATCAACTCTTTTGTGAGCAAAGTAAACTTTAGTCACTAGTTTAATGAATGAGAGTTTGTGTTCATATAAATAATAAATATATATGTCATATGCGTATGGTAGTGACACAAAATCATATCAATTATATAATTGAAAATAGTATTGATAGTTATATACATTATAATATTTGGTTCAGCATTATTAGTTTTGTCACTTTTTAATTTTAAACTATATAGAAAATTAGAAATACACATTTTACGTGGATCCTATTCTAATTGTATACGTAAAGTACAAACCTTACTTATTAGAAAATTTGTATTTTTTCTTCCCACGCATGATAATTTAGTTAGGTATAACATAAAAGGAAATTCGTACCAGGAGTGTCAATCATATTGTTGATGGGGCAATCTGGTGTGAAAACTTTATATGTCTGGCATTCCATGGTAACAACAGTTGCGTGTGTTCCCGATTGGACCACCTTCTTTCCTTGGATGTTGTTTGCAGTGGCAGTTTCTCCACTTCCTGTAGTCCCGACCAGGTCTATGGTTTGAATTGGATGTGACTCCGATGTCAAACCATCCATCTTCGGATCTTCAGCCATCTGTACAAAGTCTCTGCACTCCGTTCGTTTGTTACATAATTCGAACAAACAATGATCAATCAAAATAAGGATCACCATTGCAAAATCTTATCAAATCAGCTTTCCAGATTCTATGAATAATAAGAGTGACATTGAAATATATAAAAAATTAAGAAGATGGTAAGTGACATTCCCGTGGGAAGATGCTAGTTATTCATGGCCAAGCTTTTATAGATTTAAGAAACCTTATCGAAAAAAATAGAGAAGAAAATGTAGGATAAGGAAGAAGATACCTGTTATTGAAATGGGAGAAACGTTGTTTTGTAGCTTCATCCTCCCATTCAACTATTTTTATCACTTGCTCCTCAATTATCGTTTCAACTTGATTTCCTATAGTGCTCTCAGAGTTGAATGGAAGTCTTCTCAGCTCTGGACAACGCCTTATCACTAAATATTCCAGAACTGGGAAGGGTAGAGGAGTCCAGTAGATGCTCTCCAGTTTAGGTAAACCATCTAAGACGAGCTTAGTTAGATTTTGAAAGGGCTGCTCACTCGTATTACCCAGCTTGGCCATAGCTTTATCTTTGCTTATTACTTCTTCCATTTGCGGACATTCAGATACACTTAGCTCACCAAGACACGGGGCTAATAGCAACCATGTCAAGTCTCTAAGATATTCGCACCGATGAATAGTCATTGTGCGTATGTTCTGGAATTGAGGAATTATTTCCCTTTGGATGGTGCATCTCCAATCAATGGTTATCTCCAGGATATTACATCCCAAAATATCAAGCTCACAAAGACTGAATATAGCATTCAACGATAATATTCCTCCATCGACTATTGTAGTTTCAGTTAGATGTAAACGTCGGATAGAACTTGCTAATCGCTGGATACTTAGTAACCGCTGCAAAACAGAAGATCCTCTCACTGTTAGACTCAACTCTTTCAGGCTCTTCAAAAGTTGGATATCCTCCATTAACTTGAGATCCATAGAAACAGAATGAAATAATCTCAGTACTTGCAAATTCAATAAACTTGCTATCACGTCAACTTCTTGAAGATTAGATGTGTAATCCAAATCCAAGTGTATCAAACTCTTAAGCTCTTTTAAACCAAGGGGCAATCCTTTTATACATGTCCATGATAAGTTGAGAAACCGCAGCAACACCAGGCTTGAAACTTCTTCCGGCAACTCAGCAAGTTCTCTATTAAATGATAGATCCAAGACTACAAGTCCTGTCATCCACTGAAAGAAAGCACCTGAGATCCATTTTAAGTGTCGGTTTCTTCGAAAGACCAGGGTTGTAAGCTCGGAACACTGGGGAGAATCTGATATATTCTGAATTTGAGTAGACGTCACTGACATTCTTCTAATCATCCGCCAGTCATTGACATTTAGCATCTGATGTATTCTCTCACCGCCTACCACAACAAAGTGTTCAGATGCTATCCACAAGGCCATTTCACGAACCATACCATGCATCTTTACACAATTTCCATTTCCACTCTCCATCAACAATCGCATCCTAACCAAATCACAGATAATTTCATATCCCTGGATCTCAGCTTCCTCTCTATCTTCTTTTGCAAGGATTCCCTCGCATATCCAGTAGTTTACCAGATCTTCTTTTCCTATATCCAAATTTTCTGGAAACAGAGCACAATAAAGGAAGCATAACCTGATGATCTCATCACTCATATTATCATAGATAGACTTTAAAATGGGAAGAGTCCCATCTTCCATATCTGGAAATTCGGCTGTGGATGAAGCCAAGACATGAATTGTGTAACGCCATTCGCGTACAGTCCTTTTTCCTGACATGGCCTCACCAATGAGATTAAGAGCAAGGGGCAAACCACGGCATGTACTAGCAACTACTCTTGCGAGCTTAGGTATGTCTTGATGACTTCTCAACGTGTTCTCTCCGACAGTCTCTTGAAACAAATCCCATGCTTCTTCCGGGCTCAAACATGTAATTTCTACCTTAGCATCAACCCACTTGCTTTCGTCACATGCTTCCAGAGATTGAGTGGTGAATACAATTTTGCATCCATTATCTCGGCTGGGAAAAGGAACTCCAATTTCCTCAAGATCCAATTCCCTCTGTATGCCATCCAGTAACAACACAAATCTCTTCTCCTTTAAGACTGCCAATATTTCAGCTGCCTTGCGCTCTTTGGTTTCTCTTCTCCATTGGAGGCCTAATCTTTTACCAATTTCATCCTGTATGCTCTCGACCTCTTCAAACCCCACAACAACAAAGATCACAAGACCAAATGCATCTACAAGTAACTTGTTTCTGAGTTTAGTAAGAAGGGTGGTTTTGCCTACTCCACCCCTACCATAAATACCCAAAGTCCCAACATTTATGTCCATTAGACGAGCCCATGCCGTATCAAGCAACTTTGCTTGAGAAACAGTAAGTTGAATTGGAGGCATCTTTATCACAAGAGGCGGAAGAGCTCTGTGAACGACAGCTTCGAAGACTCCCTTAGATCTCAGAGTTTCAACTCCTTCCATAGTCGTAAGTACCTTTTCACTGTAACGATAGGTCGACGCAGGGATCAGAGAACAATAGCCGTACCTTGATAGTCTCTGAATTTCAGAGACACTTTCATCAAGCAGCCGATTGGCTTTAGGTTCAATCTCTTCCACCATTGAAATCCACTCTTTGACTTCTTGTAGCCCTTGTAGACCTATCTCCTCCTCTTTCGACAGCCTCTTCAACAGATCGTTTCTCATTGCGTTGAGGTCTTGCATTACTTTATGCAAAGCCTCTAGATTTCTCTCCAGGTTGTATAAATACTTGCGTTTCCCACACAGGAACGGCGCCAAAGATGGAGATTCAACTGAGAAATTATTTCCCATTTTGTGTGTTTAGGAGTCAACTGAATTGAGACTGAATTTTTCAGCCACTTTCCCCTTTGGCTTTGTGGGTTGACAATATTGCCCTTCCCTTTTAAAATTTTAATTTGATTTTTTGGTTACAAAATGAAATTTTTTGGTTACTATTTGAAATTAAATTTGATATGTTTTAATGCATATGGGAGTTACGTGGCTTGTGGTGATACTTTTGTGGATCTTTCATTTTATAAATCTTTATTCATGGATTTCATTGTTTTTTTCTTTCGTTTTGCATATGGTTGGTGGACATATAGTATTCGTTTATGCTTTGTTAGTCATTTTTGTTTGTCTAACCTGGTTTTGTGGATGTTTTTAAATTTAAGAACAACCATATTATTCTATGTATGAGTTCAAACCCATATGAATTTATTAATCAGTGAACCAATATTTGTCTCTTAGCTGACACCAAACCACGTCAATATCTTAGCACATGTTGCGTAATTATATATGGATTTGTAAATCAATGAACCAATAACGTTACCTACCACACAGACACAGTACACCTTTTAGTCATCATTGTTGTTACAAAAAATTCTACAACATGCGGGTGGGGTAGGGATATTAAAGGCATTCCACATAACTTTTTTCTCTAGTTCTTTTCCTCTCTCCATTATTTTTCTTCTTTCATCATCTCTCCATTTCTCTGGTCTCTTCCTTTTCTCTGGTCTCTCTAGTTCGTCCTGCACAAAGTTCTGTTTCCCTATTTCTACTCCCCCGATTCAGACATCCTGTTCTGTACAAAGATCTGTTTTAAATTTGCTACTCTCATCTTAGTTCTCTTTCTCAATCTTGAGCACAATGAATTGCTGTTGGCAGGTAGTTGAGCCATGTTATAAGTCTGCTTTGTCTTACTTGTGTGTAAAGGTGGGTAACATTTGCATGTTGAAGGAAAATCTTGTCTTGTTGAAGAGTGCTTTTGATGAGCTTAAAGCAGAAAAAGAAGATGTTGTAAACAGAGTCAATGCTGGTGAGCTTAAGGGTGGTCAACGGCTAGCTATAGTGGCTACGTGGCTTTCACAAGTCGAAATCATTGAGGAAAACACCAAACAGTTAATGGATGTTGCGTCCGCTCGGGATGCTTCTTCTCAGAATGCTTCAGCTGTACGTCGACGTCTGTCAACATCTGGGTGCTGGTTCTCAACCTGCAACCTAGGCGAGAAGGTATTCAAGAAGTTGACTGAAGTTAAAAGTCTCTCCGGTAAAGATTTTCAAGAAGTGACTGAGCAACCTCCTCCTCCTGTGGTAGAAGTGAGACTTTGCCAACAAACAGTCGGTCTTGATACGACGCTTGAAAAGACTTGGGAAAGTCTTAGAAAAGATGAAAACAGAATGTTGGGAATCTTCGGTATGGGAGGCGTAGGCAAAACTACCCTCCTCACTCTAATTAACAACAAGTTCGTTGAAGTCAGTGATGATTATGATGTTGTTATTTGGGTTGAATCGTCTAAAGATGCAGATGTCGGGAAGATTCAAGATGCCATCGGGGAAAGATTACACATCTGTGACAATAATTGGTCTACATACTCAAGAGGGAAGAAAGCTAGTGAAATAAGCAGGGTACTAAGAGATATGAAGCCCCGGTTCGTGCTGTTATTAGATGACTTATGGGAGGATGTGAGTTTAACAGCAATAGGCATCCCAGTGCTCGGTAAAAAATACAAAGTCGTGTTTACTACTCGTTCTAAGGATGTCTGTTCAGTTATGAGGGCAAATGAGGACATAGAAGTTCAATGTTTGTCGGAGAATGACGCATGGGATTTGTTCGATATGAAGGTCCATTGCGACGGGTTAAATGAAATTTCTGATATTGCAAAAAAGATTGTGGCTAAGTGTTGTGGCTTACCCCTTGCACTTGAAGTTATAAGAAAGACTATGGCATCTAAATCTACTGTGATTCAATGGCGTCGTGCACTCGATACTTTGGAGTCTTATCGGAGTGAGATGAAAGGTACAGAGAAGGGAATATTTCAAGTTTTGAAGTTGAGCTATGATTATTTGAAAACAAAAAATGCCAAGTGTTTTCTGTATTGTGCTTTATTTCCCAAGGCATATTATATCAAACAAGATGAGCTGGTAGAGTATTGGATAGGTGAGGGTTTCATAGATGAAAAAGACGGAAGAGAGAGAGCAAAAGATCGAGGCTATGAGATCATCGATAATCTTGTTGGGGCAGGTTTGTTATTAGAGTCTAATAAGAAAGTGTATATGCATGATATGATCCGTGATATGGCATTGTGGATAGTATCTGAATTTAGGGATGGAGAAAGATATGTTGTGAAAACAGATGCTGGTTTAAGCCAACTGCCTGATGTCACCGATTGGACAACTGTGACAAAGATGTCTCTGTTCAACAATGAGATTAAGAACATACCAGACGATCCTGAATTTCCTGACCAGACAAATCTTGTAACCTTGTTCCTTCAAAATAACAGGTTGGTAGATATTGTTGGTAAATTCTTTCTGGTCATGTCGACTCTGGTGGTTTTGGATCTATCTTGGAACTTCCAAATCACCGAGTTGCCAAAAGGAATCTCGGCGTTGGTTTCTTTGCGGCTTCTCAACTTATCAGGGACGAGTATAAAGCATCTGCCGGAAGGTTTAGGAGTCTTGAGTAAATTGATTCACTTGAATTTGGAGTCCACTTCCAATCTTCGAAGCGTCGGTCTGATTTCAGAATTACAAAAGTTGCAGGTTCTCAGATTTTATGGTTCTGCTGCTGCATTAGATTGCTGCTTGCTCAAGATCTTGGAGCAGTTGAAGGGTTTACAACTTTTGACCGTTACTGTGAATAACGATTCTGTTTTGGAAGAGTTTCTAGGAAGCACAAGATTGGCAGGGATGACGCAGGGTATATATCTAGAAGGACTTAAAGTATCATTTGCAGCCATTGGTACGTTGAGTAGTCTCCACAAACTTGAAATGGTAAACTGCGATATCACAGAGTCGGGAACAGAATGGGAAGGTAAGAGAAGAGACCAGTATTCTCCATCCACATCATCCAGTGAAATCACTCCAAGCAATCCATGGTTCAAGGATCTCTCAGCTGTGGTAATAAACTCATGCATACATCTAAAGGATTTGACATGGCTGATGTATGCTGCAAATCTCGAGTCTCTAAGCGTGGAATCCTCGCCTAAGATGACAGAATTAATAAACAAAGAGAAAGCTCAAGGTGTTGGGGTTGATCCTTTTCAAGAGCTACAAGTCCTTCGTCTACATTATTTGAAGGAACTAGGAAGCATCTATGGGAGTCAAGTCTCTTTTCCAAAACTGAAGCTGAACAAAGTCGATATAGAAAACTGCCCGAATCTTCATCAACGTCCATTATAAGAAAATCGATGATGATCTCATATATAAGGCTTTGAATGGGATAGTGGAGGAGGGCAAGAGCTATTTTTTCCTGTCACTTTGTCCCGTACGTTCTTATTTCTTGTATGTTTCCACAACTTGTCATTTGTTTTGTCTTGTCAAATTCCTGAAAACGTTTCCATGTTCCACCACAATTGTATGTTATCTATTGTGCTCAGGGTTTGAGAGAGAAGCAGATATTTTGCACAGGATCTTGACATGTTTGGCTAGCTTGGTTTAGTTGAATTAGTCCATTGCAATAATGTCTTCTTCTATGAATTAAAATTACAACTTGGTTTACATTATATTATATGCGTTGAATATGTCAGTCCAAGAGTTTGAATATTGTTTAAACTTGTGTTGACCCACCGGTTATTTATTTGAACAGATCTTTTTATTGTATAGTCTACTGAGAGTACCGGTTCGATGCTACATGGATTTTGCAGAGGATCTATTACTATTTACTATACTGAAGAGAGAGTATCAAATAACAACATACATTACATGAGAATAAGTATATACAGAATCGAACCACTTGATTTGGTTCTGTTTTACCCGTCTATCTATAAAACTCAGTGCTACAATTGGAGTGGGAAGGATCATGATCATCATCAACAACGTTGTAATAGAGAGAAGAAGGTTTGCCATCAAAAGTAGAGACAAGTCGATGAGGAGAAAGACCGCAGTACCGATGGCTTAATCTCGCCTCGCATATTTCAATCACTCTTTTAAACATTTTGTCTCCTCTTATCATCGGTTGCTCCACAAATTCAGCCAATGGCATCCACTGAAAAACACAACAATCATTGTAATCAGGACCGTCTTGTAGCATGTACAACTGGAGCATTCTAATAAAGACTCTTGTTACATTTACCTTTGCGGCTTTGATCTCAAGAGCATCGATGATTATCTTATCAGAGAGTGGTCTCAACATACAGATGAAGAACAGATCAGATTTCTCAAATGCAACGTTGTGAGCATGTCTGAAAGCTATAACCTCTGAGAACTCTGTATCTACCTGAATAACACAACACAATGCCATACATGGTTATGATCTTGCGAATTTTTAAACAGAATCAAGATTTATACTATATACTAATCTTCTCGGATTTAATTACCCCAGTTTCTTCCTTGACTTCTCTTACAGCACCAGAGAAAATCTCTTCAGATTCATTAATAAACCCTGTTGGTAACTTCCATAGACCAGTAATCGAAGGAGCACAATACTTTTCTTGTACCACAAGCACCTAATGAGATTTAAAAAAAAATTCAGGTAACTCTTCTTTTTACCTACTCTACTTTAAGTGTTGAGACTTGAGAGAATAATCATTCATATATTGATACCTCTTTATGTTGATTTAATACAAAACCTCCAACACCAACTTGATGTGAAGCATTTGCAGGAAGCATACTAGGTTCCTCCTCTGGTATCCAATATGTTAACATTACATATCCTTTCTCTGCATGATGATACTCAAAACCTTCCTGCAAAATCAATCCACAAAAAATCATTAACTTGCATAAACAAATCTCTGCTTTATCAAACAAGATCAAGAACCATTTTCTTATTGCTTACCTTTATAGCTATTGGGACTAATTCTGATTGTTCCACAGGTAACTTTAACCAAACTCCTTTCTTTCCCTACAAAAATTTCCCCCAAATTTACATATGTACAAAAACAAAAGGGTTTAAGACTTTTATAGGGTTTATCGTTTTTACCTTTCTTCTCCAATCGGATAGAGAAGCTCGAAGCATAGAAGCGAAAGCATAAGGGTTTGATGGTAATTTTCCATGATCTACTATTACTCCACCATACTCATCATCATAAGCATCAAGTAATGATCTTTCTTTAACTGCAGAACTCATCAATGTTCTGCTTTTTAGGTTTACTCCATTCATCTTATAACCTGAATCTGAAGTTGCAGCTATGCTTCCTCCTCCATAAACAAATTGACTCTTTGTGTTGCTGCTCGAAGATATTGCCTTTGGTCCATCAACTTCTCGTCCAAAATGCAAAAAAAAAAAAACAATTTTTAAAAAAGACAATGAAGATTCTTGTTGTGAAGAGGAAGTGATTTTAAGGTGTTATTATTTACCTTTGGATAAATAGAACTTTGGAGATATTTTGACACCACAAAATGGCTGTCTGAAACTGTGCATAAAACCCAAATGTGTTGTTCCTTTAATGACAGTAACCTCAGAAAGAGAAACAGAATCCATTGTAGATCAAGAAGATCTATGTGGTAAAAAGAAGAAGGAGAAGGATTTTTCTTGAAAAGGAAATCGTTTAAAGAACTTGAAATTTGTTTACAAGCATTTGAGCAGATTTAAATCTTAAATAAGAGAATGAAAGAGAAGAAGGAAATGGAGAAGAAAGAGAGATGTGTTGAGAGAGTAATGTTAGATTTTTTTGAGGCACACTTATAATGTGTGGTTTAAAGTGGATCGAGTGGTTAAGTGAGAAATGAGAAAAGGAAAGCGAAGAACAGTTTTAATATCTTACAATCAAAGACAAAATACACGTGAATTTCCAATTGAGCTGCGATTTCAATTTTCAACCGACCAAATATTACAACCCTAATAATATATGTACATTTTTATAATATTACATATAGCTACGTGTTTTATTTTTGGATATAGACATATAGCTACGTGTTGTGTCTATCTTTTACAATTAATAATGTCTTAGAGATTTTATACAATTTTTAAGAGGGATATAATAACTTATATAAATGAATCATTTTTCCAATACAAATTTTAAATAACATTTGGTGTTACAAAAAGAAACTAGAATAGATTTTTGGTAAATATCAATCACATCAAGCCAATGATATATTATAAAATAATCCAAAGCTTTTGGATATGAAATACAGGATGGTGGCATGATTTTTAATTTTAGTACAAAAAGTTATAAGCAAAAATAGTGAACGAAAAATGCAGGGAAAAAGGAATCAATAGTTAGGTATCAGAGAATCTTTAACATGTTCGAGAGAGTTGTCTGTGCGAAGGAATCTTCAGGAGTTCAAGGATGGATAAACGGATATATCTCAATGATCCAATCCCTCTCCTTTGGAAAGAGGCTCTCTCTTCCTCACGCTTTTTACAATTTCGTCCGTTGATTTATCTGAAGCGTGTATCTCACACAAGTATCCACGAGAATGGGATAATAAAGCATCTTGTCGTTGCTGGAGCTACGTGGAGATGGGCCTTGATGGCTTAGATTCCTTGTCCTTTCTGTTTAAAAGTATTTTAGTTCATTTGGATTTTTAATTTGTACGTCAGATGCGTCCTTATGCTGAAAAATGTTTGCGAAAAGCTAATCAAAAGTATTAGAGAAATTAATCCCTATTAAGCAATAAAGCAAACCATATATGTAACCCATCCTCTTGCGAGAGCCATGATGAAGATGGACAAAAGATATCTTGTTGTGGACCAAAAGGTCGATAAGTTTGATAAGTTGATCCGATGGACTTGGAAGCTCTCCGTGTCTACGACTAGTACGCTCCATCCAAATAGAGTGGAAACTTAATTTGTAACTTCAATAGAAACATGTTTTGGAAAAATAATATAGGGTTATTACGACTCATTAGCAAGTGTTTACATTTTTTCGCATTGAATAACATTAACCTCAATTATTTTGTTACAATATATATGTGAAGGTTTACTTATTCTAAGCAGATTTTTACCACATAAACATGTAAATGACATAGATAGTTAGGTTTGCGTTGATTGAGGAAATGATTATTCGTTATGGGAAATGATGACGTTCAGAAAAATTATCTGCAATAATTGAAAATCATGGAAGGATTAGGTATTGTCCACGTAGGATAATTAGGTAACCTGAAGTGCATGATGATCCTCATTCGTGATAACATTGTGTCTTCCATTACAATTCTAGAAAATTTAACCATTTGAGTATGTGTGGATAATGATGTAAAGCTAACCATTATTCGTGGTCGGGTTTTCCAAATAAATATGTTTGGATATTGAATAGTCGTATGATGACGAGCGATTCTTACCTGATTGGTATTCTATACAATAATATTAGCATGCAAGATTTAATATGTATTTTATTTTGAGGTCGACGCAAAACACATACTTCATTTATTTTCCTAACAAAATTTCGTAACAAACTGTGTTATACCACTTTTGTTTGATTAGCGTTCATCTTCGAAAACGATTTAGAAAACCCAATTTCATCTACGGAGATAAAAACAAACTAATAATTTTTGGGTAAAGTTTGTTTGTAGTTCCAATTATCTTTTGTGTTTCGATGTATAAGATAGGTTGGTTTAGAACTTACCCAGCCAGAACTTCTGGATTTCATAGGTGAAAGTATATATTCAAAGTTTAGACCACAAGGCCCATTAGTGACCTTGATGAATGATTAGATAGTGTGTACTGAAAATAATATCTTACAAGACGACCCAACAAAATTCTTCGATTATAAGAAAAGGTTCTTAGCAGATTAGATGTCAAACCCGAAATACCAAAAGAAAATTAGATGTCGTCAAATCTAAAATACTAAAATACGTAGAGAATTCGCCGTGCAAGATATATTCTTCTGGATACATGCATGGATGGCTTTCACATTCGTCATGTAACTAAGCAAAAGTCTAACCACGTGGGAAATATTTTGACTAAGTTTATCCATTTTTTATCCTAAGAATCGACTTGTTCAGACAGAATCACGGTTATGCATTTATTGTCTGAACAACTTCACATAACGCCGGTCAATATCTCATGTTTGAATCATTCTTTTTATACTAGGTTCTACTATAATTCCTCAATTAATGTCAATGCAATTGACATTTATACTAGTATAATCTATATGTTGAATTACTCCGATTTCTTCTAGTACTCATAATAAATTAACGTAAAGCTAAATTATCCGTAATCATTAACTGAAATAATGTATTGTGAATTGTGAAAAAGAATGAACAAATAGAAAAACGCAAAAATATGAACAAATAGATGTTTTTTTCATCGCATGCACCTACGTGTACGTCCACGTCAGCATACACATCGTTCAAAAACTCAAAAAAAACTAATCAAACAACGGTCAACTGGGAATAACCAAACGGTGGATGAGGAGATAACGGCGACAGAAGCGGAAAGTTAAGAAACCCCGTTAAATCCCAGTCACATAATTCCGTTAAATTCGACGTTACAAACGGAAACGTCTCTCCACCGTTAACGTCAACGCTCTGTTCCGTCTTCAACACTTTCTCAACCACAGTCACTTTCTCATCATCGTCTCTCTTCCGTTTCTTCTCACCTTCATCGGCGCGTGGTTTCCACTTCCCAACTTCAAGAGGGAAATTCAAAATCGCTTTCGATCCTCGTAGTCTAAACGCTGCTTCGTCATAAGCTCTAGCCGCTTCAATCGCTGTATCAAACGTCCCAAGCCAAACGCGAGATCCGCGTTTATTCGGGTCACGAATCTCCGCCGCGAATTTCCCCCACGGTCTTTGTCTTACTCCTCTGTAATGCTTCTTCTCTTCTTCCGAAACCGGTTTAGTAACTTCCGGTTTGGTGTTTTCAGCTGCGAATTGAATCCACTCTGTTTTAGCTGGAAGCGAAATCTTCAATGGCGGTTTACGAATTTGAGATTTAAGCTCCGGTTCAAACTGATTTTGATTTTGATTAGAAGGTTTAAAATCGAAATCAGAAACAGAAACTTCTGAGTCAAATTCAAATGGAATCGATAGAAATTCCATAGATCTGGGAGTATCGAGATCGATGATTTCAGGTTTGCATACGGATTCAGAGAAATCAATTGGGGCGAAAGAAGAGGACGATGATCCGAAGATGATAGAAGAAGAGTCAGAGCTAGATTCTGTTGCTGATGATGATTCGTGCTTCATCCATGGATCTGTAGCCACAGGAGAAGCCTCGTCGAGTAGATGTTTCTCGATGAACCAAAGTGCAGATACTTCGTTAGGAGTCGCCATTGATAAAATTTTCAAAAAGCTTAAGAAAACAGAGAAGGAAGAAGATTTGATTTGAGTAGAGAAGAGGGAGTGGAAAGAAGTATATATACATGTAAAAGAAGCATTGGTGACTTTGTCGTGAAATGGACTTATTCAATGGAGGTGATGAATATAATTTGAATTAATTAAGGAACAAGAAGGAGCCAACGAACCATCCTCTCTTTCTTTTAAGTTTTTTATAATATGATTTGGTGTAAAAGAGAGCACCACTTGGTTGCGTGTTTCGTGGACTCAGAGCCGTTGGATCGAATGACCGACTCATCTATAGTCGACATTGTGATTGTTTTCGTTTTGTACTTGACTGCAATATTGTTTTTGTCTCTTGGTTATAAGATATAAGTGAGATCGAAAATCTATCGCAAATATATATTAACTAGTCCAAGAGTTATATTATTCGACTATTGCGGTCGTTTTCTTGAACAGAAAAGATGTCGATGCTTGACAAAAATAAAATAAAAGATGTCGAGATTTTTAGTATTCTAAAGTTCAACTCTGTGTACTAATAGCAGCCATATAATAAAGAACAAAAATGAGCTTTTATCCGTCTTTCACGAAGTTCAAATGCAAATGTTAACACCAAAATATCCGGTTTTCATCTACGTTTTTATTTTTGTTCATGCACCAAATTGACCCAAAAAAACATATATACAACAATGAATATTTACAAGCTGTTTTCCATTGTTTCTAACTTCATATATAGTTCATACATAACTTCATTGTTATGAGGCTTCGCCAAGTCAAAGTGTGAAATATCTTTTTTTAATTAACTACTCCCTCTGTTTCAAGTTATTTGATATTTTGAGTTTTTTTATTTGTTCCACCAAAATTGATGTTTTGAAAAACTATCATTATTATTTTTGTTTGTAACCAATAATGAAATGAGAGAAGTAAAATTAATATTATTAAACTAACTAAAAGAATAATTAAAAATATAAAAGTTACTTTTCTTAATTCTTGTGCAAAAACCCAAAATATCAAGTATCTTGGAACAGAGGGAGTATAAAAAACGAATTATAATTGACTGAAAGCAAAACTTTAAACCATGCGCAGATTTTCCCAACGTATCCGCGCGCACATAGTTTTTCTTCGCAATGTGTGAATATGATTTTTACTAATCCAGTTTTCTACTTTCCGGAATTGGATATAGATAGAGAAAACAAAACCAATGCTTTTATGGTTTATTGATCCCAAAAGGCTGCAAACAATTACTTCAAAGTTTCATATATAGTAACCTTCATTAGCTAATCTTGATAAAGTCTCCATAAGGTCCAATAATCTGCTTCTGATTAAGCTTTAAGTCGTGTCACAGAGACTCACATTCACTCTGCGTTCAAAGGTTCGTTACGTAGTTTATACAGTTACAGGTAGACGCGCACTCCAAAAATAAGCGTTTTCTTATACAATAGCATATCCGATGCTAATTTGCCAATATTGCGAACAAATTTTAACTCATATGTTAAACAATCAAAACCAATTTCACACCGCTCAGTAATGGATAATGCCAACATTGTATTGTAGTATTATATTATCCTTCTAGAAGATTTTTTGCGAGGTAAACACAAACGTAACTAAAATGATAGTAAAGCATTAAAGTCTAACCAAATACAACTCAGAAAATTTTCGGTTATGATTAGGTTGATGCATTATGGAGGGTTTAATTAGTAAGCAAGACAAGACTGAAAGAGTCAAGTCAATGCATGCGGCCTTTTATTGACAGAGATTATTAATCATACAAATTTTAAAAGATGATATACTATTGAATTATGTTTGGTTTCGTATTTAATTTGATCCATCTTCATGCACTGCACCATGCACGTGAAAAGAATTTACGCGGTGCATTAACTGGTTTGTAGAATGAATCAACGACTCACTCACTAGATTCTAGAAAGTCATGTTGTTACTTGTTACAATGAAACAAAATAAAGTTCACACTTTTAATAAATGATATAGCAAATCAGAGATTTAATATAAAAATTTATATTTAATAATTTCTAGAAAGCCAAGTAGTCTTTTTAATTTATATAGTAGTCTTTTTAATTTGTTGTTGTTGTGAAACACTACTCTTAATTATTTTTGTTTTACAAAATTTGATATTTTATAATATAGATATCAATTTTATTAAGGAATGAGAAGTTTTGTACTTAACCAAAAAAAAAAAGTTTAACCAAATTAAAGAAGCTCTTTCTTACCAAAAGAGAAGATAATAAATAAATAAATTAAAAGAAACCCTGCGACGATTGGACTAGATGAAGAAGTGTTACTCAAAGACGAGTCAAGTTTGCATTACATATCATCATAGTTTTTGTGGTTCTTCTTGACAAGACGATTGCGTCTCGAATCAGTCGATCAATATAGCCTTGAAGATTGCTTGCTTAAAGTAGAGGAAACATTGTTGTGTAATCTGTTAATTATTTCGTTCAATCTCTATTCCTATAAATTGTTGCCTGAGCAACAAGCCCGTTGAGATTAATTCCTTGGAGAAATGTTATTAGCAGTCGACCCTAGCCAACTGGAGAAAGTAGTCCCATTTATCAACTCACTTACTTCACATCAAATAAAATTTGACGGACTGTAAGATTTGACATTTGAAACAATCAAAACTCTAATCTAATGGCCCTAAGCAGCTAACCAGTTATGAGGTCACATATCAATACAAAAACATTTTTTGACGTCTAAATACATTATTAAGGAACCAATAAACAATATAACAATCATATGGTACTAACAAAGCTTTTTTAGCATCCTAAACTGTGTGTCGTTTTCTTGAACCAATCTGGTCTCTATTTTTGTTTCATTTTTTTTTTTCTGTCGTTATGGGACAACATATTTAATTAGCGTCACAAAAATGATTATCTACTTTTTCCATATAAATCTACATTCCAAATTTAAAGGTCAAGAAAATATTATTCCAATGGAAAATTATAAGTTTAATTGATCAATCATACATAAACAACTATTATCACCAACCAATCATCTATGTGACAATTACTCCAACATTATAAAATTGTATAACTAAAACTAATTATTGTGATTCTTATAGAAAAAAGTTACCATTCATTTGTCGAGAATCTTTGAATTCTCAATCTAACGTTATAATAATAAGAAATATCGTCTTCTGTTGAAGAAAACCTCAAACATTGCGGTGGGAACGCACGTGTGAGGTTGTTTGCACGTATGGAACTGAGTTTGCTACTAATAAAAGATAGGTTTGAAAAGTCAGTGGTCAAAGTCAAACATGACTAGATTTGTTCAACTTCAAACTTTTGAATACTGCTGACGTGTCATATAACATCTTTCCTTTGATCCTTCCTTTTGCATTGTTTTGTGTACCTTTTGCATCCAATTGCCTACATATAGATGTGTTGATTAAAATGAATTAGGAATCGATTAAAGTTAACAAAATACACTAAACTGTAGATTATATATAACTGAAAGCTGAGTTATTTTGGCTATAACAAAAAATAGAAGACATTTCATTGTTAAAAAATGTAAGATCAATTTTATCATCAGCTTGTAAATGAGAAGCATCTTCCATGAAAAGTTTGTATGCATAAATCCGAGACACTAAATTTATGAATATTAGTGTTCGGATATAGTGTAACTAATCATATGGGTGATTTTTTTCGTCAATTACATCATGAATCTAAACTCTAATTGGTATGTTTTTGGAGTAATTGAGAGGAAAAATAAGAAAATGAATAGAAAAGCGAGTAAAGGTGTGAATAGAAAAGAGAAAAATATTTACGCTATTCTTCTAATTTTTATGCATGATTGCTCTGATTCGTAATTTTTTTTGGCAAAAACATAGTAATATTTTAAAAAAAACTAACAATGTGTACCAATCACTGCCTACATAATTTGTGTCGTCATTTTCCCTTTTATGATATTTTATCCTCTGTATTTGTCTTGTCTGAAATATGCGATCGTCCGTGTAAATGTTGCTAATTCCGTAAATCGTGTTTTTGCTAAAACTTGCCTTTAACTTGATACTTAATTTCTGCACAATAATATGTGATAGAAAATATATTATAATGCTCATTATAGTATAAATTTTTTTTTGAAGAGATATGAACAAAAACATTGGTCAAAAATCACAGTTGTAAGATTAGGTGAGTGCTTTTGTTGGTTGGAAGAAACTTTTTTTTAAAGCAAACTATAGGCGAGTATTTTTTTTTTCCGGGTTAAAACTCTATATATTATTCTATGGATAAGCGCTCTCGTTTAAAGAGAGCCAATCGAGAACCGTTGAACTTACATGGGAAAAATAGAATCCGCGAGTTCTTGCACATTTCGCAAGATAATCTGCTCGGATATTACTAGTACGGGGAACATGCATAATATTAAAAGATACAAGTTGATTCTTAAAATACTCGAAATCTTTTAACTCTGATGCAAAAATGGGCCACTCCTCCGGCGTATTAACCATAGTGAGAAGATCAGAGCAATCCGTCTTAACAAGGACTTCCTTGATTGATAAGTCTACTAAGCACTTTAAAGCCCAAACTAATGTGTCTAGTTCTGCATGAAGCGGTGATAAACAACGACGTGAACCCTTCAATCCTAAATGAAGCAATCTTTCCCCACGGGTCAAAATCCACCCATGACCGCTCCGCGAATCAGTTATATGCCAAGACCCATCAATGAAGCAGATTGGGGAAGCCATATCTATATGTTGCCCTTCCAAACTTGGCTTGGTACCTTCTGGTTGCTCTTCTCTCCTATTGGCTCGCCTCCATACTTCTTCCTCATGTATTGCTAAGTCTAAAGTGTCTTGAGGTTGCACGCAAATACTTTCGAAATTTTTTCGGTTTCGCGCTTTCCAAATATACCACATTATCCATGGAAAGACCCGTAAGCTCTCCTCACAAGCTCCAATCTCATTCGCTCTCCAATACAGATAATCGAGATTATTGTATATAGAAGACGAAAGAAACCTAGATGGAGAGGAGGGAATACCGGATAGCGCCCAGACTTGTCTTGCCGGGGGACATTCAAATATTAAATGATTGATGGTTTCTTCATCCGCCCCACATCTAGGACATTTTTTATCTCTACCAATATGGCGAAAATATAGGCGTTGACAAGTTGCTAAACACTCTGACACACATTGCTACACAAAATGCTTTAGCTTTCGTGTAGTTTTTAATTTCCACGCTTGCGCCTTTAGTGCCGTAACACTAGGTCCCTGAAGAGGGTGGTCGCAAGACGGGCGAGAGAGGGCTCTCGCAGCTTCATATCTTGTCTTGACAGTATAATTACCGAACTTAGTCAATGTCCAACTATATCCATCTCGCGAGACATTTAGCCTCGGTTTTATCCCTAAAATCAAAGTAATATCCTCGGGGGGGGGGGGGGGGGAACAACTCCCGTAGACGATCTACTTTCCACCTCTTCGTCTGGAAGTCAATCAAGGTGTTAACGTAGACCAAAGGGTTCCTATCCATAATTAAACCTTTCGGTGGTCTTGGAGGAGTATCTGGGATCCATGGATAATAGGCGACTATATGTTCTAGGAGGTTGCACAAAGAAAAAGTTTGTTCTAGCATAATATGAGAATAGATGATTTACGTCTTAAAATTAAACTATCACCGACTAATAATAAGCATAATAAGATGTGACTAAAACAACTAAGATTAAATGATGATCATCATGACATTTGAAAATTATATAAACCCAAATCATAAAGAAACAAGAAACAATATGAAAACAATATATTCCTAAGATACAGCAAAAGTGGATGTATGTGAAACGTCCAAAGAGATAATTTGAGGATTAGCTGCGGAGTTCAAACATAAAAACGAAAGTTCAACTACTACTTTCATATTTAATTAATCAAAGTATTTAATTGCAAAACGGAACTTAACCTGATTGGATCCATAAGTATATTATCATTATTCTTTTACCAAAGAAATAAATAAATTCGTTTTTAATCATATTTAGAGCTATTCATGTTCTTGTAATCAATTAAAAGTTTCATTTGTTTACAAACATAACATCATATATACACTCAAAAACAGCAAAATTGAAATAACCATCTGACCAGAATGATGTGTTTGAACCAAAACTACTCTTGGAATCGAATATAGATTAAAAATATATAGTAAACTAATTTTTAGAGAGTTTGAGTGACTATTGACTAAACTATGCTTCCGTGAAGGAGGTCCCTTTTGCAAGTGGACATACGTGAGAGACCCACCATTAATTTGTCTTTGAGCCTTATTGTTGTTATTGACTTTTAGCCAATAGAAAGAGATGGAAATTCAATAATTATCCACAAAATTCCAAATCATTGGTGTACAAAAAGATCTAAGGCTGTTATATTTTCAAAAAAGAAAGAAAAGAAATGCAACAAATATGGATTAAACTGTGGTTTGTAAATTGAGCTTTGCATGAAAACTTTATCACTATGATTTCACTACTCCATATTTATTGACTAAAGTGGCACTAATGAATTTCTTAATCATGAAATCTTGTATCAAAAAGTACTAAAATAAACATGACATTGGCAATTAGGAAAATTCTAAATTAGAAATTAGTAAAAATGAAAGGTGAAAGGGAAAGATGATGATATGAATTGGTTGGTGACCAGGAGAAATGTATCCCGATTTTTGCAGACACTTTCAGTGTCCCCATTCATATAATTATGGCCCACCTCGTTAAGATTTTTCATTCACCACCATAACAAGATCTAAGCTTAGATTTCATGTAATTAAACATATAATATACTTGCCAATACTATCTAATAAAGTATACTTAAGCAAAAATTATTACTCTAGTGTAAGGCGATGAAATATAAGTTTAGTTGAAAATTTATGTCGATATAACAAAGTATAATGAATTAAGACCTTGGTTTTCGATTAACAAACTAATTAAACACTAGTTTTGCCTAATAAAACCGGGAATCGTATTCAAAACCGAACGACAAAACAAGGGACAAGTTGAGAGACAAAACCAAATCAGCATCTTTCTTCCAGAAATGTCATGACCACATGACGTCATCTTGACCCTTCTTCATTGTGATATCTGTGGATAAAGCGCACGTGTTTAATTCACGAACCTTCGTAGTAACGAAAAATCCACAACTTTCATATTTTTTAATTACCCACTAAACTAAAACAAATTTGGAAAAACATGAAAAACTTTTTCTTTTTTTCCAGGTTCGTGAACCTCGTACCCTCTATATAAACCTCTTAACCACCTTCCACATAGAAAAAAGTTCAGATATTTGATAAATCAATCAACAAAACAAAAAAAACTCTATAGTTAGTTTCTCTGAAAATGTACGGACAGTGCAATATAGAATCCGACTACGCTTTGTTGGAGTCGATAACACGTCACTTGCTAGGAGGAGGAGGAGAGAACGAGCTGCGACTCAATGAGTCAACACCGAGTTCGTGTTTCACAGAGAGTTGGGGAGGTTTGCCATTGAAAGAGAATGATTCAGAGGACATGTTGGTGTACGGACTCCTCAAAGATGCCTTCCATTTTGACACGTCATCATCGGACTTGAGCTGTCTTTTTGATTTTCCGGCGGTTAAAGTCGAGCCAACTGAGAACTTTACGGCGATGGAGGAGAAACCAAAGAAAGCGATACCGGTTACGGAGACGGCAGTGAAGGCGAAGCATTACAGAGGAGTGAGGCAGAGACCGTGGGGGAAATTCGCGGCGGAGATACGTGATCCGGCGAAGAATGGAGCTAGGGTTTGGTTAGGGACGTTTGAGACGGCGGAAGATGCGGCTTTAGCTTACGATATAGCTGCTTTTAGGATGCGTGGTTCCCGCGCTTTATTGAATTTTCCGTTGAGGGTTAATTCCGGTGAACCTGACCCGGTTCGGATCACGTCTAAGAGATCTTCTTCGTCGTCGTCGTCGTCGTCCTCTTCTACGTCGTCGTCTGAAAACGGGAAGTTGAAACGAAGGAGAAAAGCAGAGAATCTGACGTCGGAGGTGGTGCAGGTGAAGTGTGAGGTTGGTGATGAGACACGTGTTGATGAGTTATTGGTTTCATAAGTTTGATCTTGTGTGTTTTGTAGTTGAATAGTTTTGCTATAAATGTTGAGGCACCAAGTAAAAGTGTTCCCGTGATGTAAATTAGTTACTAAACAGAGCCATATATCTTCAATCCATAAACAAAATAGACACTTTAATAAAGCCGTGAGTGTTAATTTTTCAATCTAGTTTCATTTCTTACATGACATTCACGGCTTTATTAAAGTATTACACCATATCCCCTAATACAATCTCTTAACTCAATTTGAGTTCTATATTGCTAAGTAGCCAAAACTTGATCGAAGAGGTAACAATTACTAAAACCAAAATCCATCAACAGTAGCGCGACAATAAATAATAACCTATCTATTTTAGATTTTTTTTTGTTGTAAATGTTGTGAGCTTAAGTGTGTAATCACTTGTAAATGTTTCTGTTTGATACTCTTGAGAAGATGAAGCTGTCTAAGGTCGACAAGCAAAGGCTCTGCTAGAGAAAATTCATTTAAGCAATCAATTTATATCTTTGATTTTTGAAGCACATAAAACTTTGAACCCAATAAAGGTTTAGAATGAGAAAAACCGTGTCTCGCCTAGAGGATTCAGTATTGAAACCCAGTTATTCTCTTAATGGACTAAGAACGAATATTCTTTTCATTAATGGGCTTTAACCAACGAGAGCTGATATTTATTATTGTTAATGGGCTTAACCAGTTTGTAGCCCACGGATAGATAAAGAGAGGACCAGAACACAGTTAAATAGCACCCGCCGCAGAGAATAATAACTCAGGAAGGGTTTATAGATTAGGTTTTTAAGTCGCACCTCTCTCTCTCACTGCCGCATCTTTTCTTAGGGTTCTTGTTTCGCTATCTCTTAAACACAAACAGCTCTGTCCGAATAATCTCTCTTCAAGTACCTCTTTTTTCTGATTCTGTATATCGCCATGAATTACTGATTTCCCTCTCTATAAACCCATCAAAGTAAACCAATTTCTCCTGTGACTTGTACCTAACTCGATCTTACCAGACTGGTGATGGCGTCTTTGAACCCTTTCGATCTTCTAGGAGATGATGCTGAGGATCCAAGCCAGCTCGCTGTGGCTTTGTCTCAGAAAGTCGAGAAAGCTGCTGCTGCTGTTCAGCCTCCTAAGGCCGCTAAGTTCCCAACCAAGCCGGCTCCTCCTTCTCAAGCAGGTAAAAGTTCTTTCCTTTATGTTGATACTTAACAGATTTAGATTCAGCTGTGTTTTGTCTAGTGTTTGATTGATTAGTTCTAGTGAAGTTTGTTTATGGTTGTCATGAAAGATCCATAGTCAAATGTGTGTGCTTTTTTCATTTGCTGCTTTGTTAGTTTCTTCCGTATCTTATTTTGTTTCTCTACTGCTTTGTTAGATTAGGGTAAAGCTTAATACTTTGTTAGATTAGGATAAGTATATATATTGAAAGCTTTTTGTTATGAATGTAGTGAGGGAGTCGAGGAATGCTCCTCAAGGAGGTCGTGGTGGGACTGGTGGACGTGGTGGATTTTCCCGTGGCAGGGGTAATGGTGGATACAACCGGGACAACAGGAACAATGATGCTCCTGGAAATGAGAATGGATTTTCTGGAGGATACAGGAGACCTTCTGAAGATGCTGATGGAGCAAGCCGTGGTGGGTCTGTTGGTGGATACCGTGTTGGCGGTGGTCGTGAAGGACCTCGCCGTGGTGGAGTTGCCAACGGGGAATCTGGTGATGTTGAACGCCCACCGAGGAATTATGACCGCCATAGCAGGACAGGTCATGGGTAAGCTTTCTTTTTGTTCTGTCCACTACTTTAGTTACTACTTTGTTTGACTTCTTCTGTTTGTGATTCATTTATGTTAACTTGATGTTTGATAGTACTGGCATGAAACGTAATGGTGGAGGTCGTGGAAACTGGGGCACTACTGAAGATGATATCCCTCCGTAAGCATCCTTGTCTTCACTTTAATTATCCATATGACTTTAACTTTAGGTTGTTTATAAACTTTTGTTGTTCTTATATTAGAACGTCTGAGGAACCTACCACAGAGGTTGAGAAGAGCCCTGTTGCTGAGAAGCAAGGAGGTGAGGATGAAACCCCTGAAGCAAAGAAAGAACTCACTGCGGAAGAGAAAGCACAGAAAGAAGCTGAAGAAGCTGAAGCCAGGGTACAATCATTTACAGCTCTTGAAACATCTTTTGAGGTTTAGTTAAGTTTGAAGTAGAATGTTTGCTAACATTTTGAACTGATATGGTTTTGTCATATAGGAGATGACTCTAGAAGAGTATGAGAAAATTCTGGAGGAGAAGAAGAAGGCTCTGCAAGCCACAAAGGTTGAGGAAAGGAAAGTTGACACCAAAGTGTTTGAGTCCATGCAACAGCTCTCTAACAAGAAGAACACCGATGAAGAAATCTTCATCAAGCTGGTCAGAAAATCATCTACTGTTCAGTTTATCTATTCCCTTCACTGTAACGGAGCAATAGTTAATACTTGGTATTTTATTGTTTCAGGGATCTGACAAGGAAAAACGCAAAGATGCTACTGAGAAGGCCAAAAAGGTCTTAGTTCTTTCTGTTCTCACTTCATGATTTCTTTTGGGTTGTGTCATTTTTTTACCTGAGTGATTTTGGGTGATTTTGTAGTCGTTGAGCATTAATGAGTTCTTGAAGCCGGCTGATGGAAAGAGGTACAACGGGAGAGGTGGAGGCTCCCGCGGAAGAGGAGGTCGCGGTGGTCGTGGTGAAGGAGGAAACCAAAGGTATGCAAAAGAAGCTGCAGCTCCGGCGATTGGAGACACAGCTCAGTTCCCTTCGTTGGGCTAGTAAAGACCCCTGGTCCTTCAGCCTCGCTATCTCTGTCTTTCGTTTCTCTTTGGTTGAATTTTGTTAGTTTTATAATTTTTTGTTACACTTTCTGAAGGTCTTTTCTGCGAAACTATTACGTTTTTTAAGTTATGAAAAAAATTATTAAGATATTTTTCTCTCTAATTTTGGTATTACACATTCGATCTTTCTTTTCGTACATCATAAATGAAGTATATTTCTAATAGCACGATATCTAGTATCTTTCATACTTGAGCGATGATTTAGAATCGTCGAAGGCATTAAAGAGTGCTCTACATTATTTGCATAAAAGACCTTTTACTATATAGAAGTTATGGGTTTCAAACTTCAACGTACATCAGAAAAGAATCGGATCAAAAGAAAGCAAATGAAAAACAAGCAAAAGGATCCAAAGAGTTGTTAATTTGGAGAAGTCTAACATGCAATGCAAACAAATGATCATAATGGTGTGATGATCGAAAGAGGAGTGGTGACTAATTGAATCAAGAAGAACAACAGCCTGATTGCTGGTTCACTGGCTGTCCACGGATCTGGACCGTTGGTGGCTTGGCACCTCCAGCTGGTTGGCTAGCCATTCTGCGAAAACAACAAAACCTTTTAAGTATGGAAGTAAAGGGTTAATGACTTCACAAGTAAAATTTAGTTTCTAACCTTGTCTTAATTGCAGCAGTCATAGCCATGAAAGCTTCTTCCACATTGGTTGCATTTTTAGCACTTGTTTCCAAGAATGGGATCCCAAGTTCATCTGCAAAAGCCTGTGGGACAAGGAGATGAGACAACAAAAATGTTATTCTCTTTAAGACAAGGTTTACGTGGATAGAGAGTTCACCTAGTTTATTATAAAATTACCTTAGCTGTCTCAGTGGATACAACTTTCTGTGAAGTGAGATCGTTCTTGTTCCCAACCAGTAGCTTGTTCACATTTTCGCTAGCGTAACGGTCAATTTCATTCAGCCATTGTTTGACGTTGTTGAAGCTCTCTAGGTCTGTGACATCATAAGTGACCTGCAAAGATAGGCAATTGTGAGCAAGAGGTATAGGATGTGTTATTTAACAAGAAGATGATTGGTTGGTTAGAGTAAGAGTACATACAATGATCCCATGAGCTCCTCTGTAGTAGCTGCTAGTGATTGTCCTGAAACGTTCTTGGCCTGCTGTGTCCCACTGTATACACAGGCGATTACCAAAACAAGAGTAACTATCTGCTCTTTCCAAAATTTTAACAGATTATGATTGCATATCTAGCTGAAGAACACTTACGATCTGGAGTTTGATGGTCTTTCCGTCCTGCTCAACTGTGCGAATTTTCTGCATGATATCATTAGTAAAGGTTAACACTTATTATTCTGATTCCTGTATATAAATGAGTGATGAGCAAATGAAGGTGCTTACAAAGTCAACACCAATGGTGCTTATGTAGCTATCCAGGTAAGAATCATCCTGTCCACATAAAATTCAAGATATCAGGAAATAAGAACACAAAGGAGTAACAATGATACCATAGTGAGAACTAAGCTAATCCAATGGAGTAATGACTTTTGAGTTTTGAGTCTTGAGCAACAGGTATTGAACTCCAAGATGTGATCCTCAAATTTTTGTGTGTACACAATGTTAAAAAGTAACTACCAGAGATGATGAATCCAGAATTGTGGGAATACTTACAGCAAATCTTAGAAGCAAGCATGATTTTCCAACACCAGAATCACCAATAAGCAGAAGCTTGAACAGATAGTCACTGCAACAACAGAACGGTAAACACCAATCTCAGTGAAGCTCATAAACTCATGAAAATTCGGGTCAGGAAATAAAAACGCAAGAACATCTATATACAATATGCTAATGAGATCAAAGGGAAAATTGTGTCACACTCGCGAATTTCAACTACAACAGTAAACAGAAATTGCAGATCTCGATCAAATTTCCTCGGATCTGACCTGTATAAGATCCATGGAACGAAAATCCAAATCTATACAAAATTCTAATACAAAATACCTTAAACGAGCAAAATTAGGTAGATTCAATTCACAAACCTAACAACCAACAAAGATCCAAAGCAAAATCGAACAAAAACCAAATCACCAAACACATCAAAAAATAAAAAACGCGGATCGATCCGAAACAATAGATACATGAAACAACGAGAAGACAAGTTTCTTACTATTCAGGATTCATTATCCCTCAACGAGAATCTGACGATTAAAGGAATCTCCGGCAGTCAATTCAGCGATCGTCGTCGGCCAAAAAAACGAGAGAGACGTGAATGTTCTTTTTTTTTTCTTCTATGTGGCTTTGGCTTATTAAGTGCTCTTTTTGTCAATGACACGGTTAAGAAAAAAGAAAAAAAGGGACCCACTCTTTTCGACATTTAAATGCGTTTTGGTTTTGATGTTTGAATGCTGACGTGGCCGAGCCAACTCAGAGAGATGCGTGGAGGACAAAAGAATCAATCAATCTTTTTTCTTCTTCTTTGTCGATTTTTGTTCTTTTCTTTTTTGATTCTATACAATCGGAGAATAACTATCTTTAGGAGATTAAAATTTCGTATCCAATTAATGTAACTTTTTATATGTATGCTAATATTACGTACTGTTGTCAAGCTTTTAATTAAACCACCTGTAAGAGAATATATATTCGTTTCACAAAGAAAGAAGATGGAATATTTTGATTATTATCTTTTTGGTATTCTGATTAAACTAACATATAATAGCTTTTCATCGCTTGCGGTGTAAGTCAATGTAACGTGAACATGTAGACGACTTGAATATACAACATAGTCACATAGAATAATATTTCAACTCCAGCAGAAATTTATTCGTCAATCATAACTTTTAAAAGGCCCAAAGTAGATTATTTAGAGCTATCAATTTAAGGACACATAAACATACATTTGTTTGTAACAGAAACTCTTTATTTAAACCATTTTTGGTTCTACATTAGTGTACTTGGACAAGCCTTGGTTCGTGGTGGTAGACTGGTAGAACCAGCTTTGGTAATGGGTTTCTTGTTATATCAATTGAATATGGGCCTAAATGTCTAGGCCCATAAAATTAGTAAATGGCCCATAAATTGAAATACACGGAGCGGATAAGCGATAAGGCTCTTCTTTACTCTGGTTTCGAGTTTGGGTTGTGCAAACATGGCGACGAGCTCTCATCTTCTTCCTCAGGTTCTTCTTCTTCACTCTCTCACGCTCAATCACATTTTCATACTTATGCTTCTTTGAATTCTGTATTTATCTACCATTTATGGAACCAGGCATTGCATATGATACCGAGAACCCCTTCTTTCTCGTCGAAGAATTTAGGGGTTTCTTCAATTCTACCACGAGCATCATCAGTGAACTCAAGACTATCAGTTTCTAGGGTTTTTCTCAATCATTCGAGCTCCAATTTTGGTTTCGCCATCGATTCCAAGAAGAGAAAAGAGTTTATCGCTAAAGCTGAAGAGAGTACTGAAGGTGAAACTGAGGCTGTTGTGGAGAATGCTGTTGAAACTGAAGCGGAAGGAGAAGGAGAAGCCACTGTTGCGGCGGAGGAAGCTAAACCTCCGTGGAAGACGAGAGTCAAGCTCGGAGATATCATGGGGGTTAGTTCATTATCCAATGTGATTCTATGAGATTGTCTAGTGTTTTGTTTTGGCTCTGAATCTGATTATACATGTCTGATACTGTAGTTGTTTTGGCTCCTGTTCTTAAATCATCAGTTATCTTTTAGGCATTGGAGAAATGAAATGTTGATTTGCTTTTTGTTTCTGTAGCTACTGAACAAGAAAGCTATTGAGGTTGCAGAGACTGTAAGACCGGTTCCTGGACTTAGGACTGGGGATATTGTAGAAATCAAACTGGTAAAACTCATTGTCCCCGTATAATCTTATGCAATTTATGCATTTAACTGCAAGATTTTGATACGACATGGTGGGTTTGATTTTACAGGAAGTTCCTGAGAACAAACGTAGGCTATCTATCTACAAAGGTATTGTGATGTCTAGACAAAATGCAGGCATCCACACTACTATCCGTATCCGGAGGATTATTGCAGGCATTGGTGTTGAAATCGTCTTTCCCATGTAAGTTTATTCTTCCTTAACTATCCTATTATCACACACTTACTCGGGTATATTGATAAGTATAAATGTAAATAGTATTAGATAGTCAGAGTTAAGGGTCTTTGACCTTGTTAAGGAGTCTTTTGGCTTTGAGAGAGATTTTAGGAACTCTAAAACAAACCGGAATTAGCTTCTTTTATCGTGAACAGTCATAGTCTTCGCTTCTTGAGAACTTAAGAGATTTACAATTCTATATCTGATCATATGTATTAGCTTTCTTCACGAAAAAAGGAAATAATTGCTACTCCAAGTATGATACTATAGGAACTAGTACATAAATGCTGGAAGTCTTAGCATTATAGGTCACCAAGCTTTGTGCTTATTTACTACAGAAACGCGCACCAACCTTTAATCTTAATCACTCTAGAGTCTAGCCGTTATCATAACATACTAGTCCCTATGAACTTTCCAGTACTATTGGCTGATTCTACAATGAAGTAATATGTAACTGATATGTTTTGATCTTGAACAGATACTAATCTACACAATCAAGTAATATGTTTTGATCTTGGTTTAGAATATGTATCTGATGTGATGTGTGTTTTGAATTTAACAGATACTCTCCCAACATAAAGGAGATAAAAGTGGTAAGTCACAGGAAAGTGAGAAGAGCAAGACTTTACTATCTGAGGGACAAACTTCCTCGTCTCTCAACTTTTAAATGATCACCAAACCCAACACCAGTCTTGTCTTGTGTTGTCTTCAATCTCCAAAGGTAGCTAGCTACTCTCTTTTCTCTTGTAATAATTGTTTGTTTGTTTCGTCTTTTGGATTTCATTTCTTTTCATGTAATTTACAGTAACAGTAATTTAAGAAAAGTAAATCAATGTTGATTGTTTTGATCTTGAGTATGTAGAATCTGGACCCTTTAGTATTCTTTTTCAGAAATATGACTGATTTAATCATTAAAATAAAACTTTTGAATCATTGAAATTGCTTTTCAAAATAGATTTTTTACATGTAAAATCATGTAATTCATTCATGTAAATGAATTTTCCAGCTAAAGCAGGAAAAAAGAAACGAATGATTGAGTATTTTTCTTGTCTCTTTCCTCTGTATGATGACTTTTATGTCCGATAATTAATTACTTGCTAACAATCAATCATTAATGGACACGGAGAAATAAATTTAAAATATCATCAATCGTGAGAGACGAAAAATGGCCTACCACCCTGAAAGCTCATTATAGCCTTTTTAGCCACTATATAAAATCAAACACCAATCAATATCTGCCACGTCATCATCCTCTTTTTTCCAGCCTGTCGCTTTTAACCTTTGTTTTTTCGTCTCTTACAATGCACAACTGTTTTCACACGTGTCACATTTTTCCCTCTCTTCTCTCTCTTTCGCTCTTTCTTCTTCCCCGCAGTTCCCGGAGACGACGCCGGAGGAAAATCGTACGGAAACTTTGCTTCGACTTCACGTGGCCGCTCCACGAAGCGCCTTTGGGTTTCGTCTTCCCCGTTTCTCTTTCTCTCTCTTCTTTTGCCTTTGTTACCACGAATAGAACGAGAGGAGAGAGATAGGAGGAGAGTTTTGGGATATTGGTGGAGAGCGATTATCGGGAGAGCCAGAGAAAAAAATAAGCAGCTTCTTCCTCCCTCATCGTTGGGACCGTGACTTTTGTTTTCTTCAGGTTTGATCCGTCTTTTTTTCCTCTCTTCATTTCTCAGTTTTTCCCCTCTTTTTACCTTTTCTGGAAAAAAGTTAGATAAAATCGGAATTGTTTGGATTAGGGCTTCGATTTTTTGATGTTGTTGTATACTTTTTTCAATAGAGATTTGATTGTGAAACTTTTGTCGTCGTAGCTTTAAGCAAACAAAAAAAAAAGATGACCGGCGTTGGCGAGAATCAGCTTATCTCCATTCAACCTGATGAACTCAAATTTCTCTGTAAGCATTCTTCTACACTCTCTTCGTTAATCAATGGCATGCATTTGTCTCATCTATACTTGGTTAATTCTAGGGATATCTATTCTTAATTTGTGAAATGTGAATGAGAAAAGGCTTCTCTCGAATTTACCATCTTTTTGTTCTCTAGAGATTTCGAAATTGTGTGTATCATCAATGCTTGTTTTCCTCTTGTTTACATACACCAGCATCAAGTTTTTGTTAACTTCTTTGAGCTTTTGAGGTTCTGACTTTAGATAAGGCTGATTCTCTTGGTTATTAAGAAAATTGCTGTTTGAAACTTTTTGGAGGGTCTTCCTTTGGATGACATTTGGAATTTTTGATTTTGTTTCAGTTGAACTTGAGAAGCAAAGCTACTGTGATCTTAAAGTTGCCAATAAAACAGAGAACTATGTTGCTTTCAAGGTAATTTCTGCATCAAACCACCAACTTCATATGCTTTGTCTTGTGATCAAGTTATTTCGTTTGTTACAATGGCTTCTTTCTTTTGTGTTTTTGGCTTCATCAATCAGGTGAAAACAACATCTCCAAAGAAGTATTTTGTAAGACCTAACACTGGTGTCATTCAGCCATGGGACTCTTGCATCATTAGAGGTATAGTAATTCCTCATACTCTAACTTCTTTCATTAGCAGTTTAAAACTTGAACATGGAGATGATTAAGATCTTCTTAATTATAGTTACTCTACAAGCGCAACGAGAGTATCCTCCAGATATGCAGTGCAAAGACAAATTTCTCCTGCAAAGTACCATTGTACCTCCACACACTGATGTGGATGAACTTCCTCAAGACACTGTAAGAAATCCAAGTTTAAAACTTTTTTTATTAAGATTCTTCTTGTTTCTGCAGTTTTTGGAAAACAAATTGACATTATATATGCAATACTTGTGTGTCTAGTTCACCAAGGACAGTGGAAAGACATTAACAGAATGTAAGCTCAAAGTCTCTTATATTACCCCGTCTACAACCCAAAGATCCTCTGAATCCGGAGCAACAAATGGTGATGGACAAAGCTCGGAAACCATCTCTGTGAGTACCCACCTATATTATTTAATCTGCATGTGGTAATGATTTACTTAGTATGTTGACGTACCATGGACCTCTTGCATAGACAGACACCTTATGAATAGTCCCTTTTTTGTGATACCTGTCTGCAAGAATTATTATTCAAAGTTTCAATCAAATTTTAGACTTTCTAGTATTCGCACTTTTGGTTTTCAAGCTATAGATACTGTAATGACAGACTGAGTTGATTGGTTGGGACAGTGAGACATACGCTGGTTTTCAAAGCTTTAATTTTTTGTTTGGGTTATTATTATACCTTTCTTCATAAGGTGAACAAATGTATCTCACAGAACCTCACAAGTGGCCACATTCATATCATAATTTAAGAAAGATTAATTCGTGTCTTGTTTTAATCCTCTTTCTGGACGTTTATACCATCAATATGTATGAACAGACTATACAGCGGCTGAAGGAAGAGCGAGATGCAGCCGTTAAGCAAACACAACAGCTGCAACATGAATTGGTACGCTTCCATGAACCTTTTCCTTGATAGTTTAGCATTGGTTAATGCTTGCAATCATATTACCATTCAGACAAAATCATGTGAACATAACAGTGCTTAATAACAAAGGATACTGCCTAAAATGTTTTTGAACGACATTGCAGGAAACGGTAAGGAGGCGGAGAAACCAGAGGAACAGCGGAAATGGGCTATCCTTGAAGTTGGCAGCTATGGTTGGACTCATCGGACTCATCATCGGTTTCATCCTAAAACTTACCTTAGCTTCTCCCACATAACAACTCTTGAGCTTCAACACATCGCCTATCATCTCAATATATGTAACAGCCGAATCAAAACAGATTCACATATTTTCGGGTATTTTAAATCTTCTAAATTTGGGTTATTTATATCCCTCTCTTTCTTTCTCCTAATGTTCCACACGTTTCTTCCATCAAATTTTCTTCTTTTTTTCAGTTATAAATTATGTACATTTTTGACCCAAGAGACCCTTTCATCATTGGTTTTACTTGTCCACTTTTTCAATCCTCTTTGTGCTTTATTGAAGATGGCTAATCCTTTGTATTGTTTACCCGTTTGTGAAGGAATTCTGTTACAATTATTTTATCGATCATTGCATCACTTAAATGAAAGGTATAATTAGCCACCAGGTCTTTAAATGAAAACTTGAGCATATGAGCTTTTGTTTAAATTTATGAATATGGTAGTGTCTTCTCATGAATATATGCATAAGATTACTTCATCAGAAAATCACTAAGGCTTTATGTGAAGAGTCTCAAAGTCGTAAACAAAAAATATTAGTAATAGCAAGTTAACAACAATTGAAGAAAGATTACGGTAAGAAAACAGAATCGAAACTCTCAGAGAGCAGTAACTGCAGAATTTTTAAGATATATTTTAGTAATGATTATATTTTATTACTTTGCTAAGTAAGTAAGATATATTTTAGTAATGATTATATTTTATTGAAATCATGAATTTTTAATTTGAGGAAACACTAGAATATCAATTGTTAGGGAAAAATTGGATTTGTTTTTAAAAAAGAGATATAGAGATTATTAACTATAGATGACAAGATTTTTAAATAATTTACCTACCAAAATTCATCAATCAAATTTGTAAAAATATATCTTTATTATATATATATATATATATATATATATATATAATCTTGTTTGTGATATTTCAGTGTACACTACAACTATTGTCATTATAATTGTAATTCAGAAACTCCAATTATCACACAAAAATGACTAAATCCATCATTTCTGCTTTCTTCATCATTCTTATTCTAGGTTTCTTTTTATATATTTAGCATGCTCTTAATCTATTATAAAATCATGTATTTTATGTTTAAAAAAAATATAATTGATATTTTATGCTATTGAAACAAATTTTTTTGTAGGGATGATGGTGAATGAAATTGAAGGGCAACAACAACAACAACGTTGTGAGGAGGCTTTAACCGAAATAGATTGTGGTGCTGGCAATTGTAATGCTCTATGCCTACAGAAACGGAAGGGATTGGGCCGATGCGTCCAAAGAACACCTTGCGATAAATTAAAATGCATGTGTTATTATCCTTGTAGTTCTTGAATTTAAAATTTTCTTTTCCTATCTATTAATTATCATTAACTAATTAATAAAATAGATATTTATTTGCAATCCATTCTGATATGAAATGTGATGAGTCGATCTCAATTATCTCAAACTAGTCCAGAAACAAATCTTTGTATTGATTTTTATTTTCTCTCTTCTCATGAAATCACATCATCATTCATACTCCTAGAGAGGATATCTAGTATCATTGTCAAGATTAGATAACTTTGGAGTTTCATCCAATATATGAATATGATAGGCAAAAATGACAATCTCTAATGAGATTTATTTTGAAGAAAAATAATAATAGTGAATATGGTTCTCGTTTTTGAAAGCGTAAATCTTTTCTATATTTATTTATTATATGTGTTGTGTATTGATGATATTAATTAGTGTAATTTGGGTGTATCAACTTTTTTTTATCATACTTCAAATGAATGAATGAATCAAATTACCATATATATATATATATATAATACCGTCAATGAATTATATATATAAATATATAGAAAAAAATCCATGTGTTTTCAAAATAGATTAATACCGTCATTGGTTTCTCAACTTTTCAAAGAAAATTTAAATCTAATACTGATATAAGGTCATGTATTTTAAGATTCTATTAAAAAAATTTGGGTACAAGATTTCAAGAGTCATTAAAAATGATAAATCTGAGAAAAAAAAATGATAAATCTGTACTTAACAAAAAAATAATCAATATCATTAAGTGAATGAAGTGAATGCCCAAATTATAAAACAAATCTGAATTGGGTCCAAAAGATCCAACTTAAAAGCCCAAAAAGGTCCAATATCAAACAAATGCTCTGGATTGTCTTTAATCTTTCCCATAAAGTATATTCCGTTAAAGCCCATAACATATTTTCCTTTAAAGCCCAAAAAGGTCCAACAATAAACAAGTTCTCTGAATTGTCTCTAATCTTTCAAATCAAAACAGTCCATAAGGCATTTTAATTTTAGAGCTCATAAAGCCCAAAAAGGTCCGATACTAAACAAGTTTACTGAATTGTGTCAAATCAAACAGAAAAGCAGAAAGTCTCTTCCTTTTTAACAGTTTCGCCGATTTCGAATTCCGAAGCTTTTTAGAATGGAGAAACGTTCAGATACAGAGAGTTCAGAGATTTTAGAAGATTGGCATTTATCTCCTCCCGTGAATCCGGAAGAAGGAATCGTAATGGTTTCTGTTCCCACTTCACCAGAGTCTGACGATGCGAGATTGAATCCACCAAAAGAGATTGAAACTAGGGTTTCGGACAAGAAATTAGGTTCCACATCAACAGTCGCCGGTGAAGCAGCAGCGAGGAGAGTGTTGCCGCCGTGGATGGAGCCGTCGTACGAATGGGGTGGTGGGAAATGGAAAGAAGATGGAAGAAAGAAGAAGAAAGAGAAAGAGAAAGAAGAGATTATACCTTTTAAAGAAATCATTGAAGCTCTGCTTCGAAACTCCGGTGACAAGGTTAAGGAAGACAAGGACAAGGTTGATAAAAGTCAGAGCTGTGTTGAGATATTGAAGTCAATGGGCTTTAAGTTTCCTTCGTAAACTTTGGCGCTTTTTTCTTTAATTTGGTTTGGTTTTTAGCTGTCTGTGACTAAACCTTGTAGGTTTCTCATTTTGCTGTGGATTCTCACCAATTAGATATTTTGCCTTTTTCTGATTAGATTAAAATGTTGGAAAGGATTCTATATAAACGTTTCAAAGTCATGTTTCCACCCATATTACCATATCTGAAAAAACAAGTTTAAGGAACTTATTGAAGTTCTTCTGCTTTACCGGATTATGAAACTAAGAAATCCAAGATTTGCGAAGTAACTTTACATCATTAGAATATAATATTAACAAAAAGGTGTAACATTTATGAAGTTTAGAAACAGAAGGATCATTAGTTATGAAGACATCAGAAGGATCATTCAATTTGTACAACACAAGATCCTGAACCTACTACTGTCAGAAAGAAAAGTTATCCTAAACCACACTATAGTTGGTTTGATATTACAGGTCACGGACCTAAGTAAGTACTATCTTACCAAAAAACCAAAAACTAAAGTTTCATTATCTCACACTATCCCTTTCAAAAGTCCACATAAGGTTGACAAGTTCTTCTAAGCTTAAACTTGAACAAAATGTTACCTTGAGGTCCCCTCTCTTCCCAATACTTCTCCACCCTGTATAAACCATCATACACATAATCCTTTCCTCTGTTGTCCAATCGTCTTTCGCCACGGATCACTCGCACCGGAGTCTTTTCCTTAATGCTATTAGCTAAAGCCAAATTTCCACCAACAAGCTTCTGATCTTTGATTGCTTTATGATCCTTGCTCCTCATATTACCTCCTTGACCACAATAGATCATCACATCGTTGATGAATCTATCCCCGTAATCATTACCTTCTGATGAAACAATGCTTGTAGCTACTTCCTTGTTTCCTTTATACATGTAGTCAATCCCACTCATGATGCCAAAATGAAGACCGATTACACTGAGTGCTGCTTTGAACTGAATTTTATCTCCAACCTTGATCCCGGGGACTGATCCAATCCTCTTTTGAGAGTTAACTTGCATCCCCATTTCCCTCAGAATAGTCCAAGTTTGGTAATCTATCCTGCTCTTGGCAGTCTCTGATCCACCTCTTCTTGCTGCCTTGTTACGATCTAGCTCATCAAACACAAGTGTGAAAATACGCAACACTTCTTGAACCTTCTGGCGTGGGGTAAGATCTTTCGAAAGCCGGTTTCGTTGTATAACCGAGAGGACTCCAGACCGTCTTTCATCTTTATGTTGAGTCGGTCTATGAGCATTTGCTCTTAGTCTTGATGCATTACTCAACTTCTTCATCGGTGAGTGTCTTACTCTTAACGCAGTTGCATTACTCAACTTCTTCTTCGCAGGTGAGTATCTATGTTTCTGCACAACTTTGGTTGATACCAAAGGCTTACCAAAACAACGTCTTCTTTGGCTTTCATAAGCCATTAGTTTAATACCTTCCTCCACGCTAAGAGGTTGCACTTTACCTTCACAAGGTAAAGGAACATTCCTCTTAGATGGAGGAAACTTTCCATTCCCAAGATTACCATTAGCTACATTAAAGCCAGCTTTCTTCATTATCGAATCAAACGATTCTTCTTTAGGCCTATGGTGATCGCGATAAGCGACACCAACACAGTTACTATCTTCTTTACCATCCAAGTTCTCTTTTATGGTTGCAACATCATCACCACCAATGTCACTTTCATCTTTAACACTAAATTGAGGAAAATCTCTAACAAAAGAGACTCTCCGACGCTTATTAGAAGGAGAGATCCTTTGAGTCATCATCATCCTGCATATATACAATTGTTTCACAAAATCACTAATCTATCCAAATTCAGAAACTATCTTAATCTTCTATGTTCTCACACATAATCTAGAAAGATCCCACAATGTAATTCCAAGATTATGGCTGAAAATGACAATTAAAGTAAGAGCATTTATACGGCGCAAGTGTGAACACAGTAAAACTAGGGCTAAATCTTAAAACTGTAACAATTAGGGATAACACAAATGGTAAAAGACGAAGATGACGGAGAGTGAAAATTTTGAATTTTGAAATTCGAACCGTTATTTTCTGTAAAAGCATCGAGATTGAAAAAACACGAACCGTTATTAGGAAAATCGATCTCAAACCCTAAAGTTCCAGAGAGTTCGAAGCAATTTCAACTACAAAACACAAAATTCAAGAAAACGAAAGATCAAAGAATGCTTGAGTCTCAGAAAAAAACGAAAAAGGTGTATAAATTTGTCAGAAAAAGCGAACTTTAAACGAAGAATTCGCAAAAAAAAAAAAAACAAGGAACAGAAATGAAGAAAACTATGAAATACAGAGCAGGGAACAAAGTATACACTGGAAGAAGAGAAGAACCAAAAAAAATTCACTGAACCTGAAACAGAACCTAGCGAAGATGAACGGAGTAATTCTTTGTTTTTGTAATCTTCTTATTGTTTTTTTTTTTTTTTTTCCCGGCGGACTCTGGATTCTTCTTCTTGTGATAATCTCTGAGGCTCGAAAAACGATGAGTCACTGAACAGTACTTAAGTTGGTTAATTGTGTGTGTTTGAGTTTTAAATCTGTTTTTCAATGGAGCCATTAACTACGTTAATTGTTTCGGTTATAACTTATAACTTTAAAATATTAAATACCCAAAACGAATGATTAGCGACTAATTAACTTTAATGATTACGTGGAGCGTTAGTAGTGGTGGTGTAAGTTTTTTCCATAGCATTTAAGTTTTGTTCTCATCTACTTTATTACTAGTTATAGTTATAGAAATTTCAAATTTCTTTTGCTATAAATAGTTATTTGCATTTAGTATTATACTATGTGGTGGGTTTTCCTATTTTTATTCAACTATTGGGCAATAGTTTTTAGGTTTTAATGTTTATTTATTTACTATATTATTTAGGTATAATAAATAGAAACCACAAAAGTAATATGTTAAAAACAAATAGAAAAATTTGTTCTAAGAAGCTAAGTCGACGGTGACCTAGTGCATCCACCTAAAACATCTAATAGAAACCAGAAAACGAATATGTACAAAAGAATTAAAAAAAGTGAAAACATGTTTAAAAAAGCGTTAAACGCTACACAGGCGTTTACCTAGTTCATGTACCTAAAACATCTAATAGAGGCCTAGACAATTTTACTTGGTTTAAGCATTTATAACATATTTATAAATATGATATTATACATAAAATTATGTAAAAATATCTATTATAATAGAAAAGTTTTAATTTGTAAACACAATTTAGATAAAATATTTATTTAATTTATATCCAACGATTTATAAACGTTTATAACAATGTATATATATATGTAGACAAATTTAGTTGAAAATTAGTAAAATACACCAAAACGAGTCATATGCAAGTTTAGGCGGTTGTCGTCTAAGTTTATGTCTCTTTCTAGAACACTGGTTTAAAGCTATGAATGTTTATGGTTTTAAGATTTTAGTTTTTGGTTTTGAGATTTTTTTTGTTGACGTTAGATTTTGGTTTTTAAATTTCAGCTTTTGGATTTTGCAAGAAACTAAATAATTAACTAAACAAAATTAGAAGTTAGTCAAAAGAGAAATATAGTCACATTCATGACAAACACTGAAAATCTCTTAAAAGTTTTTTGAAGAGTGCTTCCAAATCTATAAAAACTCTCAAAATCTAAATTCTCTATTTTAGGGAACCACTTTTTCTAATTTATGAATGATTGTAAAATAGAATATGAAAAAAACTAAGTAAAACCATTTTAAAAACCGCAACCATTCACGGCCTAAATCTAAAAACTATTAAGGATTTGTTTGAAAATAAGTTGAAAAGAAAAATAATCATCTACATCAATGAGTGCACAATAAAAGGATTCATAAATCAATAAAAGTTTTGTGTTATTAAAAAAAAAATTGATTGTTGATGAATTAAAATATTATATTATTGGTATATGATTTTATAGACTTTTCTTCACAAAATAAAATCATGAAAATATCATTAAAATAAAGAGATTGTTTGAAAACTTTTAAGAGATTATGAAAAAAAATAATCTAAAAAATTTATAGAAAACTCTAGCGATAGTTTAGAATCTTTCATTCTATGATATTAAGAAAAAAAACAAAAGTTACTTACCCGACTCGACGTTATTAAGAAAATATGTATCAACTTGTATGACTGATTAGCTCCATAGATAGATACACGTTTAGGAGAATAAGAATAAGAATAAGAATAAGAATAAGAGAGGAGAGATTTCAAATGTGACTGCTCTAAATATTTATGAAGTGAATGATTCTATGCAATTAAAACTCTTTTTATAGTGGAAGAAGATAATCTTAATTAATGAAATATTATTTTTCCAAATATTGTTTTTGTTAAAGTTATTGGCTTTCCATATAAATCATGCTTTAAATTCAAATTTGGAAATTACTTAATTGATAAGAAAAATAATATAAAATTTACTTTTTATTTCCATTCATAATGTGCATTTATGTGGGGAAAATAATATGTTGTGTAAAAACATTTCCCAAAGGGATTCATATTTTTTGTAAGTAAACAAACTTCCATAATGGATATATGTAAAGTAAAGTATATTTCCATCTTTATAGGTTTATAATCATAGATTGTAAAGCTAAATCGTTTTCACTTTTAGGAAATATTTACATTTTTGGAAAAAAAAACTTTTATACTCGGTAGATTTAATTAGAATAAAAAGGACTTTTACATTTGTTTTTAAAAGGATTTTTTTTGTTTTGTTTTTAAGCAGTAAAAAGGTTTTGATTATGAGGCAAATCTATATATACATTTTTGCAGCCATTTTAACAAATAAATCTTGGACTTGGACTTATTTACGACTCAATGCCACTGAATTTATGCAGAAATTTTAAATCAAATATTTACCTAACAAAAATATTGCCTAAAATCTCTCTATATTAACTCCACCATTATTTCAAACGAAATCATTCCTAAAATTTCTCTTAAGTATTTATTAATTTTTGGTTTTAATTTGCTGTAATAAAAATTGATTTCAATAATACACAATCTTTTAAGGTAGGATTTTCTTTCCATATTTATTTAATATTTCATTTTTTACAGCATTTAATATTTCGTTTATAAATAACAAATGAATTATTTAGCATTCAAGAGAATTTCTTCTAATCTATCCTTTAATTATATTGACATTACTGATTTTTAAATATATATGAATAGAGATTCAAATCTTCCATATATGTTTATCATCTTCTAAGGAAGTTAAACAATTGTTTTCTGAGTCTAAACTAAAATTTAGGAAACAAAATAAATAAATAAAATCCTTTTAATTATTTTCTACGCTAAACTATATTACACTATGATTTTTAGTTTTGAATCATTCATTTTCAGTGTAATATAAAAAATCTATCTCATATTTTCCGTGTTATAAAAATAATCAATCTCATATTTTTCAGTTAGTAAAATGTACATGTATTAAGATAATATTATTGTTTCAAATAATGTTACAAAACTACCCAATTTAGGCTATTAAATGACGTGAAATACAGGTAATCCAAAAACTCAAGTACATATCAATTACAAATTATGATTAAACTAAATAGTTATTTATAACATTATCTGCATTTAAAATATTGAATTACATTTTGTAGACTTATTTTGTTTTAGTAAGAATTACAAAAAATGTCATTACATAAAAGGCAAAAAAGTATTAATTTTTGAAATATATTATTGAAATATTTTAACTTTATAAACATTAATAATATTTAAACTTATAAAAAGTAATATTTGATGAGAGTTATATGGTGGGACGGGTTTGGATCGATATTAATACATATTTATAATATCATCAACCAAAAGTAATAACACGGTTTAAATCTTATTTTAATATTTTATCAGCATTAGTTTTTTTATTGTACTTATATAAAATTATTAACTTTAATACAAAAAAGATCGTAAAAGTTAACATTATTGCCTATACTAATAAAAACAATTTGCCCGTTGTACCACATATTAAATTCAAAAAATACAAAATAATAGGTTATATAATAATGTTAATCAATTAAGTATATTACATTTTGATTTTTTCTAAAAATTATAGCCCCACGGTGTACTGCGGGTTAAAATCTAGTCTTAATATAATATTGCAGCGAGATTCTGAGAATACATGTTTTATATTTAGCTATCGGAAAATCTAGAATCCAAAATCACAATATAGCAATTAAATTTTTTTCTTATTCTTTTGAATGGCTACCACATATATATCAAAGAGATTACAATATAGTCGAAGGAAAAAAAAAAAAAGAGATTACAATATAGTAATAAATAGACATTTTTTCACGACAGTAAATTGACTCGAACCTTTGTTTTTTTGTCCAAAAACACAGTAAATAGAAATCTGACACCTTACCAGAATCTTTCTCCATCTGTTTCTAATAGTGTAAGAAAGTATTGATATTTTAAATTTATATATATTAACTTTAAGGTAATTTGATAATTACAAAAAAAAAAACCAGTTAGCTCTACACTTAAAAGTCTGATTTATAACCTTTCACTTATTAGTTATTGTTAGGACTTCCACTTATTAATACCTTTCACTTTTCTTTTGATGAATATATTACAATAATAAAATAAAATAAAAAAGAAGCTTTAGTCCTCTATTTTTATTTAACAAAAACGCTCTACAATTCAATAATATTTTTTTTTCCCTCAAATCTTATTATACCATCATCATCAGTTTTTATTTTATACTAATATCAAGTCAATGGAAGTTGACCAGGAATTCTACAAAGCTTGAACTTATACACACTCTTACCTCTAACATCTCTCTCAACCCAATATTCTTCAACCATATACAAACCATCGTAGACATATCGTTTCCCTTTACGATCCAATCTCTCTTCTCCACGAATCACTCTCACTTGACTCTTCTGCCTCATACTAGTAGCCAATGCCAAATTCCCTTTTACCAATTTCTGATCTTCAGTTTTCTTTTGCTTGTTGATCACGTTACCTCCTTCACCCGTATAAACCATCACACCAGAGTTGTATGTATCATTGTATCCATACCCTTCTGATGCCACGATGCTTGTCGTGATTCTATCATCTCCGAGTTTAATGTAGTCGATACCGCACATCGGCTTGGAGTGAAGCCCGACGACCCGAAGTTCGGTTTTGTACTGAAACACATCTCCGATGTTGATTCCAGGAACCGATCCGATTCTCTTCTCCGTGTTCACTTGTTTTCCCATCTTCTCCAACACAGTTAGTGTTTTGAGGTCGATTCTGCTTGTTGCATCCAAAAAATCTCCACCACGTCTTGCTTTTTTATCTCGATCCAACTGGTTGTAAACTTGTTTGAAAAGACTCAATACCTCGAGCACTTTCTCACGAGGAGTAGGATCACAATCAGAGTTTCCGATCTCCACTTTTTGTCTGTGAGATGAAGTTGCATAAGCTACTGTAGTAGCTGCAACAACATGATCCTGACCAGCTGGTTCTCGCTTGGCATTATGTTCAGGAGCTGCAAAGATATGATCTTGATCAGCTGATTCTCGTTTGAGACAAGTTCCTTCAGGTTTAGCCTCAGCAAAACTCAGATTCTCGCCAGAGACATCACCAGTTCTTGGATGCTTGAAGGCCTTCTCAGCTGGATGATTCAAACTCGACGAAACATCGATGTGAGTTCCACAGCCTGGTGGAAAGTCTCGAATGGCGAAGACTAAAGATCGCTTCTGACTCATTCTTCCTATAGAGAAACATCACAAAGTGCACAAAAATCAATTCTTTGAGTAATAAAATCACACAATACAGTTCTACGATTCCAATTCCTAAAACTATCAAACACACACCATAAAGCAAAAAATGAAGAAACGTTTCACAAATGTCCACACAAAAAGCCTTGAAATTTAGCACAGAGATTGAATCTGAGACTCGAATTTGACAGATCTAAACAGAGATGGTATCAAACAGAGTATTGAATATGATATGAACTTGTGTGGTGAGATCTATCATTGAAGAGTGTAAAAGAAGAAACACTACACTCTGATGATGTTCTTTCTCTATGAGCTTCTTCAGATGGTGATAAAAATCCGATTTTTCCACCTGATTTCAAACCAAACTCCATAGATTTTGAGAAAATTCGCATAAACAATCCAAAATCAAAAGACGAAAATGAGTTTTTTCACTCGATTGTTTGGAGAAAAGTAGATGAAACCCAAGCAAAATCAGAACATGGAGATCAAAAGCATTCAGATTTCATTTTCTCGAGAAAACAGAAGATAAATTTAGATGAAATCGAGAGCAATGAACTCAGAAACTCAGAAAAAATCTCAAAATCGGTGAACGGAAACACAAGGAGAGAAGAAAATGTTGACTGATTGAGACCGACGAAGAATTTTAGTGTATACCTGAGAATCTGCGATGTTGAGTTCTTCTTCAACCTCGCCTGCGTTTTTTCTCTCCGTCGCCGGTGAAACGAACAGTTAGCTTAGTTAGTACCCCTCTCTCTCTCTCACTCTCTCCGGCTCCGGCGAAACAAGAATTAGCAGAGATTTTTGAGTTTTTATTATTTTATTGGTTAGTCTGTTCCTATTAAATGTTCTCTGTTTTATAGAAATGTAATTTACACATAGCTTTCTGTTATTAAGGGCCTACACCATTAAGTCGTGTGATTGTTTTATGTAACTTTTAGATAAAAACCAAAATTGTTATATCAAAGTAAGAAAAGAGTAATCTTACTTTAATTAGTAAATAAATAATGCAAACACGCTCATGCTTTTGCTGGTTTCATTGGAAATGAAAAGAAAAAAAGAAGTTATTACATCTTACTATATATACGTATACGTAAAGACATAATATAAAAAGAGTGTTTTACTATTAGAAGTTGGAAAAAATAGAGAAGTTTCTTTCACACTTATTTTTAGGAGAATAAGTCACAAACTTTTTATTTCGTATGCAAGTATGTAAATGGCTAAATGCTTATACCTAACATACAAAATATACTTATTTTTTAAAAAAGCAAATCGTGTTGTTCTAATTGATGAGATTGATAAGGTAGCAAACAAACAAACCTCCATAAGAAAGTGTAATACGCTTCCGGTTACAAAATATTTATATGAAAGGTAAGTTTGCCAAGCAAGAGCCAATTGAGCATTAGCACTACACCACTAGTCAAAGCTTTAGAATGTTTTTCCATGATTTAAAACTTTAGACTCATTGTGTCATCAACGCAAGTCTAAAGTTTGTCATCTCCTTTAGGTTCTCAAACCATTTTCCATTTTCTCCATTTCTTTCTTTGACTTGACGATTGTATTTGTGATCTGCTTTTGCCATCTATCTCATTACATAGATTTTTCAAAAGTTATCTTCCCTTTCGAACATTCTTCTCAACTATTTTCATTTATCTCTTCGCAACTATTTTTATGTTGTTAAGCCCAACTGCAATCACAGTTTAAGTCATGAACTTTGAGAGGGCATGAATTCCGCCTGCTTCTTTAAATGTCTTATGTGTGCTATAAGTCGATGGTTCTCTTATAACAACTACGACAGTAACAATTGCTAGTTTTTTTTTGTTGTTGTATCAATCGCTATAATGTTACATCCTTCGATGAAATTTTGACTTTAGCGGCTCCAGTATTCCTCCACGTCCCTAATCCTTGTGTTAGCATCGTTAGAGATTCATTATACTATGTGTAACCCAATAGACATTGATGCTCCAACGAACATAATTCTTTGTTAACTAGGTAACTACTAATTGTTTGCCCACAAAAAAAAAAAAAGGTAACTACTAATTAGTCTTCTATGCCCTTAACTTCAATTTCCTTCAAAATAAAAACTCAAATTGTATGCAAAAGATGGATCAAAGACTTGCCAAAAAACCTCTTTCTTCTCCGTTACATGAGGAAAGACAACAAGATAATTTACAAAATTAGTTCTCTCAGCCTTTTTAACATGTAAAATAAAAAAAACTAATCACAATTTTAAACTACATTCTTAGGAGTTAGAAGTCTTTTCTCCACTGTTGCATTTCGTATCAAAATGTAAAATATTTTCGGTCTTAAGATACATATTATTCTGACATTTTTAATTTGGATTATTAAAATAGGCTAAATATTACATTATATTTATAATAAGTTTCTCTTAAAAATAGCCAAGTATATTTTTAGAAATTACATTTTGATAAGAATAATATTTGTTTTGACTAAGCTGAAAAAAAAAATCATTTTAATAACATTTCTCCCGAAGGTCTAGGGAATGTGGAGAAGATCATCTCATGATAAAGAGGATCTTTGTATAAATAAATAAACGACGATTTCATTGAAGATGTACAATTAGGAACATAAATTGGAAATTTGATATTCATGATAAGAATTACAATTTATATCAATAGAACTTTTTTATTTTCTCATAGAAAACTTACTTTTATATAAAAATCAAGTTAAATTTATGTTATGACTTTATTTTAAACTAATATTGATAGTTAAATAATTAAAGATATATTTACATATGATAATCATATTAAATGTACCATTTAAAATAAAGTGCTCAGATTAACATATACTAAAATATTATTTAAATTAATAGAAATAATTATATATTTTACATAAAACTTATAAATTAAATCAATAAAAGAACCTTTAAATTAGAAATGAAATTAGTATTGTAAATTTTTAAGACTTCAATTTTAATTTCAAAAACTTTCTGTCAAATTGATTTTTAATAATTGTTCAATTTTTTTTGCTTTATCATTTATTATAACATTTTGTTCAATTCTTCTTCTATTATTTTTTCCTCTCCGTATTGTCAGTCATATTCATTTCCTATGCAAGTATATAAGTGCGTATAAATAATACAATAAAAATCTATATACTTAGATTTATTGCTTTATTTTTGCATTACTAAATATTTTCTCCTCTTATACAAAATAAAAAAGCACAAAATTAAACTTCCAAGAAAACGAAATTTTCTTGTTCGTCGAGTTTAGTAAGAACAAGAAGACATATATAGTAAGACCACCAAAGAGAGCCCTTACATAAAAATCATTCCTTTTTTTTTATATCTGCAAATTGCAATTTCTAATGCATAAAAATCTCATTTGGCCACATTTTCTCAGAAAAGCCTAAAGAGCAAAAGAGTTTTCTCTTCAACAGAGATATATATATATATATATAATCTTAAAAAGTCTGTCTTTGTTCTGAGAAACACAATGAGTTTAACCAATGAGTTTGAGAAACTTTATCTTCTTTCATATCATGTTTAGAAGCTCTGCTTGAGGGAATGAGCCGTTCGACGGCACATCAAGAAGAAGATCCTGATCAGAAATATCATTATCTTCATAGCTAAACACCAGAGGTCCACCACAGCTCACAGGTTTAAAGGAAGATACACTATTCTCTAAATTCTCTTCGGTGTGCTTTGATCTAATCTTCATCACTTCTTTCGGGCTTCTCATCACACCTCTTGTCTCTGGAGAATGCAAAACTCAATATAATCAGAAACAGATAGATATTATAGCAGAAAGTTATGAATTGACATGATTCAAGAATCTTAAGTGACCTGAGAAGTTTTGGTTTAAGCTTTCACAAGGTCTTTCAATGGTTACAAGACTATTATTATTCGATGGACTCAAGCTTGAGACCCTTGATGTTGTAGTAACACAGTCTTCAATCTCTCTTCTCTGCTCATGAAGCAAAGAGTTAAGTGAACAAAAGCAAAAGGTATAGAAACCATTTTTTCAAGAAGAGTATATGATGAAAACCTTGAGCATGTAATAGCTTTCCAACAAATGGGATTTGTTAGGATCTGATAAAGCAAGCTTTGCAAGTGTCTTAATGTCTTCAAGTTTTGCATAAGACGAATTTGTCTCAAAAACACCATCTGCCACAAGTTGCTGAAACAAGGATAAGTTCTCTTTGAATTGAGAACTCTCAAACATGCTTCTGAGGCTGGCAAAAGAGAAAACATCAAGTATAAGAACTCGAAGAAGCCGCTGAAATCAGTAAAACATACTAAAGTTTCATTGAGTTAAGATACCTATCAGGACGATCAACAGAGTCAACTTGAGGAAGTAATTTCATCAGTTTTTGCTGTTCTTCCTCTGTGAAATTTTCTATGAACTCATCAAAGTTGAAAACATCCTGCAGAAAGACATTCCCAAGTCAACTTAAGGCATTCAAATGATTTTTAAAGAAACACAATTGTTGGGAACTGCAAATAGTAGTATAGTACCTTCAAATCTATGCTACAGAGTAGTGAACTATGTCTTCCTAAGACTTGAGATTTGCTCCTGCAACAACAACATTATTAGAATCTCCCCAAGCAAAGCACTCTTTCTTGTCAAGAGGATTACACAAGTTATTTACCTCTTCACTTGCTCCTGCTTCATTGCTTTTCCACCAAATTTAACAGAATGAACTGATGAAGACTTGCTGCTCTCAACTAAGAGTGAGCTAGCTTCAGATTCCTCTTCTCGAGCACCTGAGTGAGGATCTCTCATAAGAACACTACCATGTCCTAACAGCATTGGTGTTTCATTCTCAAAAAGCAAATCTTCCTCTGAAGTACCAGAGAGACAAGAAGATTGCTGTTCTTGTAGAATAGTATAAAGATCCTTTGTGAGCTTTTCAACAGAAGAAGCTGCCTTTGGACGTCCCACACATGTCCTTCTCTTACAAGGAAAAGTCGAGTCCCACGCATTAGATTGTGCACAGCTCTCGGAGTTTGATACAACCGATCCTGAACTCGATCTATTGCTAGCTTCTTCATCCAGAGCCTTCCTCTTGAAACCGGTATGGAATTCCAAGTTAGCTCTTTTCACTGTGAAGTTTTCTTGATATGGTTTCCTCTTGGGAATCTTTTTGTTCAAAGACATTCCCTTAATCATCACCGTTTGAGTTCTATGATCCTCAATCTCAGTCTCATCACCTTCAGCACGAGCATGAAGAGGTGTGTAGTTTACTAATGATCCTTTAGTTCTCCACCTCGAACCACACGCATTGCACAACACCGGCTTCTCTGGTGGCCCGTTTCTCCATAGAGGTGTACCTGTTTGCAACATTTTCACAATGATCAAACACTCAAAATGAAGAACAATGTTCTTTGAAAACCAAAACAATCATGTGAAGTTTTTAACATCAAAGCAAAGCAGAGTCTTGATTCAACATAAGTGAGCAATTCTGACACAAAACTATGAGTTCAGTATTCATTTGATAACATTCAAAGCTCTCAATAAGAGTGATCAAAAGGACCCTACAACGTGTTCTTGTGATCACAAACACAGACACAAACCAAACCGAATCATTTTCTTGTTCATGTCTCTAAGAAACGTTTGCATTATTGAATTGAAGCAGTTCTTGAATAGTCAAATTTCTCAAAAACCAAATCAAAGAAACAAGAACTCACTTGTAACTCCACAGTGATAGCAAGGACCTTGCTTCCCCATCTTTTTTCTCTTTTTTTTCCAAAGTTTTGCAATATACAAATTTTCACAAGAATCAGAGATTTTGTGAAATTGAGTTTAAGATTGTTTTTTCTTGTTTGCTACTAATTGAGCTTATACAAAAAACTGGGTTTTGGGAAGCTTCTTTACGAAGAAAAACCCAGAAAAAATAAAGTTATGGTTTTTGCAGAAGAAAGCCAATAAAAACCCAGAAAAACAAAAAGTGAAAAACCTCCTCCACAAAGAAAAATTGGAGAAATGAAAAAAACAAGAACACAAAGAGAAGATTTTGGTTTATGGGTTTTGCTTTGAGCTAATCAGTCTAATGCAAAAACTCCAATAGAAAAGAGAAGAGAGGCTTATTGAGAGAGGAATCTAACAAATGGCTGTGTAAAAGGGCAAGAGAGAGAGAGAGAGAAATTGGTGAAGGTTTAGAGAAAGAGACTGATTGTTTTTGTGTTAATGTAAAAATGGTTTTGTATTTGTATACAATGGAAAGTTAATATGTTTCAGCTTCCTCTCCTTTACTTTGCTTTTTCATATTAATTTTTGTATGATTACTTAGATTTAGATTTTTCAAATTACTTAGTTACCTAAAATGTTTATTTTTCAATCTGGTTGATGTAGGAAATTAATAACACTATTACACATAATATATTAAGTTAACTAATATTAGCTATTCTATTTTAATTGTGTTTCCATGTGTCTAAACCTCCCCAAATGCTTTGAGCATAATTTATTTCCATTTTTAAAAATATTATTATACATTTTTAATTAATTGAAATGATATCTCAATAATTTAATTTAGAGAAAAACTTCTAATGGTTAGAAAGTGACGATGATGGCTGGAGGAATATTATTGCTTGTGCCTTATGGTTCCTTCCTGTTGACTATAGACTTTTTCTTCCTTGTTTGTTTTTTCTTTTCATATTCCAAAGAAGATCATTTACTTTTAATTGTGACAATGGATATATTTATTATAAGAAGATAAATGTGGTTGAAAATATTATGATAAAATAGTGCAATAGTAGAATAAAATAAAAATACTAATGACTGAAATTTTAACCTATTCTAACTAAAAACACTTTCTTTTGCAACATCTATATTGAAAATAAAATGTAAGTATTATGTTACTTACCTATGTACAACTTATTCTATTGGTCAATCTCATTTATCTGTTTTACATTAGGTAAATGACTAAATGTACTTTATTTTTAATGTTTACTGTATCACAAGGATTTTTGTATTAAAATTTTATTTAAAGTGTTAAACCAAGAAATAAATATTTGAAAAAGGCCAAAATTAGTTTTTGTCCACTTTTTAAAGTTCCAAGTTTAAATATTTGATGTAGTGAATAATTGATTGTCTTTTGATAAAAAGATAAGACTAGGTTAATAAGATTAGCCGATTAGGTTTAACTTATTCTAAAGTATGACGTAAAAAAAAAGTATGACGTTGGTAAATTAATATAAATTTTTGTATATGAAAGAAACAATACAAAATGAAATGGTTTATGAAGTCACCGGCCGTAATGACGACGACGATCATGGACACAACTCTTTTGATTTGGTTAAAGTATTTGTCGTGATGGGCCCCCACCTTTGTGGTTTGTGAATGTGATTAGTGAACTAATTTTTGGTACATTTCTCGGTGTCTACACGTATTTTTATATTCCAAGTCTCTTTTAACTATAGATATTAAAATATTCAATCATCCACGACTAAGATCCACATAATTTTGAGGTTTGGTGAAATTAAAGCATGTTACTCACGATGTGATGTAACAAAAAAATTAGGTTTTTTTTTTATTTAGAGGAAAAAAGCAAATTGTAGAAAACGGTGATTATTGTTACGTAACTCCAAATATAATGTGGAGTCTCAATCAAATAATAGCACTTTCGCAAGATAGAAATATCATTATTTTTCTATTATTACAACGTCAAATAATTTTGTAATGTTTATATATATAAAATTTTGAACCTTCCATTGGACTGCTTGTAGATGACCAATAAAACAAATTTAGTTACATAACAAAACTTTTGTTAAATTACCAAAAACAAAATTTATCTATTTGTATATTTTTAAAAATTGTCATCATCTCTGTTATACAATATCTATGTAACTATATATCCACCGTGTCGGAATTACAGAGTGAAAAATTAACAGAAACGGTGAAAAACTCGTGACCGTAAAGTGGACTATGTGCTAATTTCTTAACAAAGTTTTTGATAGAATTATCAATTATGTAATGATGATAGAATCGGACGGTGGAGACAATGCGATGGAACTAATGGATGAGATAAGGTTAAATAAAAGAAAAGGTAATGCACGAGTAGTGTGGCTTAAATAAGAACAAAGTATATCATATGATGATCTGCTTAAAATTCATACATTCATGCTAATAAAACACAACCACTACAACACAAAATGACAACACTAAATAAATAAATAAATAGCTAAAATAATAGGTCCAAGCTCTTTTATTCCTTTTTATCCGAATAATGTTTACCAAGAAAAAGAAGTTCTACAGTTTTTGTATTTTCATGTAGTTCTTCTCCAAGACTCCAACCATAGTGATTCTGGAATTTCATTCACGAATATATTAGTTTCATCCTATATGCAAGTCCTCTACATTAAAATTGGATTCTCGTTTGAACAATACTTACTATCTATAACAAACTAAGGAATCAGTTCTAGAATCTTCACTTTTTGTGTGCCTTTTATTCTTAGCCTAATGCGATTTAAGCAGCTAAAAACAAAACCAGCTCTTAACATCTAATTGTGAAAGCTTTAGAATAGGAAAAGAACAAATCCTACTTAAGCCATATTTACAAAATCATATTCATATAAAACCATATACTTTTACAATTTAAGGCATCAATTGTGGCTATAACAACTATAAACACAAGTTGCAATTGTGGCTAGAGGAGTTCGCACCCTAGTTTTTCAATTCACATGATGAAACTTTGGACCACTTAATCGCTATAAACTGTTTATCAAATAATTAAGGATCAGAAATGTGGTCAATATCACCAAGAAAAAAAAAACAGTACTGTTGTCACCACAAATGTCTTGTTTTATTTTCTTTGCCACTCTTTGCCTAAGTTTCTTCATTATTTCTTCTTATTCTATCGGCAGAGGTATTCCACTGCATAACAAAAGGGTCCATCAATGAGGTTAACGAAAGCACCATTTACTAATATTAGTTAAGAAGAATATCTTAGTGAACTTACCATTATACTGAGAATTTGAAGGAACACACGTACAAAGCCAATGTAAAGGATCAGCGAATGTACCGCGTAGTCCATGTCACCACAGTGTGCTTTCTCTATTATCTCCTGTGTGTTCACCACTATACATCCCACGAAGAGCAGGAGTCCAAGGTACATCTACAACCAAAAAGATTCATAGAAACGTTGAGAAACCAAAGTAACTACAAGAAGAATAAATCTACTTGTAATATTAGATCGTTAGTAACCTGAATCTCAACTGTCGCAGAGGCAAACTGATCAGAATTCTTGAGCCACGTTAGCAAGGAAAAGCCAGACGAAAGCAGTCCTCCGAGGTAGATATACTCCCTGCGTCTTGCCAGCATTGCCACTGCCGAGAAACAGAAAAATATCACCGCAGTTCCTAAGAACGCGGTGATAAGGATGCTGGAGACATGAGAAAAATGTTAGACCGTGAAAATCCGGAGAGTCAAAATTTTAGTTCCAAGAAAAAAGATATAACTATCATGTTCGTTTTAGATACGTACGTACGTTAGGATAACAAGTTGAAACCTAAAAGCAAAATATAAAAAACATATAGAGATCAATGTCTCGTGTGAAATTGCACCTTGAATCAATATCGATTGTGGACTTGATACATGGACCAACTGAAGCCCCATGAAGAACACCAAAGAGAAGCAGAAGTGAAAACCTTATTTTCTGAATCGAAAGAATTAGCGTCAAAGAAACAAAACAATAACTTAAGGTAAAAGTGACTAAATTAAACCCACACGTACATGTTTATATGGAGGACAAGAAACCACATGCTCCAATAAACTTAAAACCCATCCAAGCTTAGTAATGGTTCCACCGATATTCAAGCGCATGTGAAGGTAAGCTCCAAACGCAGACGCAGCAAGAATACAGAATAAGCTGAAATAAACCTACAAAATTCCACCAAGATCGAAAAGAGAAAGCAGATTAATGAATACACATCACTACTAGTACTTTTACGTGTCTCGTTTTTAATTCTTATGCATTTCTTGAATAATGTATTTTTGTTTTTTCATTGACAACAAGTGGATCGAGAGCCTTGGACCATTCTAAGATTTGCAAAGAGTGGATATTCTTGTCATTTGAACATTCATACTAGCTAGCCAACAATCACTGATATCGCAATGATTAAAAGATTCCCACCATAGTTCTTAAATCACACATTAAATCTTTAAAATCACTAGACCACTTGAATTAATTTTTGTAGTAATATTTTATCAGTAATCTTTATTCGTTTTCGCAAACTTAATTATCAGAGCTTAAAGGTGAAAATAGGTGAAAATGAAGAAAAATGTAACCTTTATTTCTAGGCTAAAGGTGAAAATAGGTAAGAAGAGAGTCATTTCTCAACTAACGGTTAGAGGTTTAACTTCACCTTCGGTTGGATTAGAGTTTTACGTAGGATTGCCAAAAAATGCAACCTCTATTTCTATCAACAAGTTCATCTTATAAAAATATAATACAATAGTTTGAGATAGACTCTATTTTTGCTAAAAATCTCTTCATGGTTCATTTGGTGTACAAAAACAACCCAACACATAAAAGTTTATGTAAATGGTATTTCAACGGCTCTTGTGTGTATCTGAAAGATGTCACAGAAGAGGGAGTTTGAAGAAGGGAAATCTTGATTTGAAGGCGGCTCATCAAAGGATAAGCGTAGAAAATTCAAAAGTGTGGTTCAGGAGGCAATGAGATTGCAAATTGAGAAACATTTTCTCGAAAATATGTTCTAGATCCCTTGATTTATAAAGTGGTCAAAAAAGAAATAGATTTTACTCTTGAAAAGCATCTAACAATCTGTGATTCATCTTTTGGAATAGAAAAACCTACCGTTAAAATTATTGTATAATCTATTGTTTCATGTGTTTACTTTAATTATGGAATTGGGAAGTTACCTTTTACCATTTAACTTTGAGATTAAGGATCTGTATTTAGGATAAATATAGAATTCTTAATTAATAGTCGTTAATCACAAAAAGAGAAAAATATAGATACATTTTTTATAATTTTCTTTTTGAAAACTACATTTAATTGTATAGTCATAATACTGACAACACTCTCTTAGCGTAATTCTAGCTCTCAGGTTTTTGAGAATCCATATTCAAACAGAGAGAAGTAAAGATTTGAATAATAATTTTTTCATATAAACGTATAAAGAAAGCTTAAATAAATAAGAAACTAAACTAATAGGGTGTTATTGGTTTATGATTTCAAAAGAGTTTTAGTGACTTAAAATGTCATGTAGAATATGTTGCTATTCAATTAAAAAATTTTAAAGTTTGTTAAAATTTTGTGTTATTTATTTAAGATTTGTAAAAAATAATCTAAAATCTTCATAAATCTGGAGCTATTAGATGCATACTTTTATAAAGTGAGTAAATCTTTTATGTTATTCAATTAAAATAAAAGAATCTCTCATTGTAATGAATTAAATTATTATGTTATTGGTTTATAACTTTCTACATTTTTTTTCATGACAAAATAAAGTCATAAAAGTCATGAAAAATATTATCAAAAGATAGAAATTGTTTGAGATACTTTACAAGAATATGAAAAACTAATCACAAGATTATAAAAAAACTCTCTAATTCCCTCTTCACTATCTTTCTAAGTTTCCTTCTCCACAAAAAGAAAAAAAAAAGAACAAAGCAAAACAAACCTTAAAGAACAGAAATGTAATCGAAACAACAACTAAAGAAAACGAAACGGATCTCACGTCTCGAACCACGAAACCACTGTTCGTGCTAGAGGAAGTATTAACGAAGAGATTACCCGCATAAGATGACTCTGAATCGCCGGAGAGATCCGACTGAAGTCTTTAAGCCCGTCCATGATCTGTTTCTTTTAATGGTAAGATTTTTATGGAGTGAAACAAGTATAATAGTGAAACAAGTATAATGGAGAACGAAGAAAAACAAGTGTTTTCTTTGTTTGAGAGAGTAACGAGTCTTTTGTTAGACAATAATACCCTTTGTGACCTATGTCGATGTCGCATTGCATGAGTTGAAATTTGGCCGCAAAAAAAGCAAATTTGATTTTCCACGAAACGAACCTTTAAGAGCCATCCACTTCAAGATTTTTCAAGGTTATTGTTGGAGTTGTTTTGTCGAGAAGCAAATGAAATATCTTGAAAGAGATGAGTCAGCAACTGGTCAAATTGCAAACCAACGTTGGTTAACGAGCAAACCGGAATGAAGAACCCAAATCCAATGTCATATGATCAAATATCTCTTGACCAGAGTAGTTCCTTGCTGTTTCCTAGAAAAAAAAAGGAACTAATGCAAGAATTTACGGTTCCAATTTCCCTAGTTCTTTTAAAAAATCAAACAAAGAAAAAACAGAGATGTAATTGTTTTATTCAAATATTTTGTTCTCGTTTTTGGCTTCATTTCCTTCTGTTACATCTATTAAGTATTAACAGAACTTCTAGGGGTTGGTTCATGTTTTGCATTTCTGGCCAGTGATTTTTAATTTTCTTTTCTTTTAGATCCTTTTGCAAGTTGCAATCATGTTATCATGGATTGCAAAAGGAGTGTATCAAAAACCCAATTGAAAATGCTACACACGTTAATGTGCTAATCCTAGATTGCCTTGGACCAGAAGTCAGAACATATGCAAGTATATAACTAGTATTGTCTCCATCGTCGGTTTGTCGGATGGATTCAAACTTAAGATCGGGTCATGAGCTCCGAGGTCTAGACTCTATGCAAAACATAACGTCGTTTTTAAAGTGAGAAGGAAAATCTGATGTATATTCCTTGCCATTTGCCGTACCACAACATTCTATTGGGAACAAATTTTGACAAAAAGCTCCAACCAGACGTTTGACAAAAGGCTAAACGCCATTTATTTGCAATTTTCAAATCCACGTTTCACGAGAATGCAGGTTTTTACACACTTATCATGGAAATTGCAAGTTATTTTTCGATTACAACTTCCAAGCAATAGCAAATGTTGCAACTGTGAGAATCTGAAATGCACACATTTTAGAAAATTTAAACAGGATTATCATTTTCCTACATTATTCTTAGCTTGGTAAGATGCAATCAGTAGAACCAAACTCTTAAAGAACAAAAGTTTATGAAAAGAAGAACAACACTCGAGTCATTTACAATCTGAAGATGGTACTTGTGCAGAAGTGAAACAAGCAGATCCTTTTTAGTGGAAACATGTCTGGTCACCAATAGAGAGTGCTAACAAGTAATATCTTCAAAGTGGCCACACACGATAACAACCATAAAGTTAAATTTACTTTACATCCCCTCAGTTTCTCCTTTTCTTCTTCTTCTCTTCTTTATCTGCTGAGTTCTTCAACTGCATAACAAAAGAGTCCGTCAATGACGGTTTACTAACAAATAAAGTGTACCATTTTCTTATACCAGCGACAAATGAACTTACCATTATGATGAGAATCCGAACAAACACAGCTACAAAGTCAGTGAAAAGGGTCAACGAATGTTTTACATAGTCCATGTCACCGAGGTGTGCCTTTTCTATAATCTCTTGTGTGTCCACCACCATGTATCCCACAAAGATCAAAAGTCCAAAGTACAACTGCAACCAGAGACGTATTCATAACAATGGTGAGATGTCTGAGAAAGTAAGACAAAGAACAGATCATTCTAAAACAGAGGCATTCGGTTTACCTCAAACTTAAAGATAGATGCAGAGCCACCAAAGATTGAAGAGGCAAACTGGAGCCACATTAGCATAGACAAGCCAGATGAAAGCAGTCCTCCAAGGTAGAGATACTCCCTGCGTCTTGCTAACATTGCTGCTGCTGAGAAACAGACAAACGCTATCGCAGTTCCAACAAATGCAGTGATAAGGATGCTGGAGAACCAAAAGAAAGATATAAAGGTCAGCTCCTAGAATAGTCTAACAGAAAATTAACATTGAACAACAAGAATCAAATTGCATAACCATAACACACCTTGGGTCAACATCAATTGCCACTTTGATCAAGGGGCCAACAGAAGCACCTTCAAGAACAGCAGACACAAACAGAAGAGAAAGCCTTTTTTGCTGCATCAAAACAAACAACAATGTCAGGAAAACGAAACTTTAGTACAATAAGAAAGCAGCCAATTCACTATTGGGTTGGGTAAATCGAGCCCACGTACGTGTTCATAAGGAGGACATGAAAGGAGCCAAATCATAGTTCCAATACATCCAATCGTTGTAAGAATACCGCCGATATTCCAGAGCACATGGAGGTAAGCTCCAAAGGCAGACGCCACAAGAGCACAACATAAGGTCAAATAAACCTACAAAGATTCCACCACAAATAATAAGAACCAATGAGCATTTGTAACATGAGTGAGTATACAAATCACATTCCCTTCTGCAAATGGAACATGACAAATGAACAAGAGGATCTTAACAATAATAAGCAGAGTAAAGTATAACGAAAGATCTCCACAGAATCATAATCAAGTAAGTATCAACAAACTAAATCATGGAAAGACCCAATTAGAAACCCTAGATAAAGTACGATCGCAACGATTCGTTCAACGGAAACCAAATCATAGAAATTAGATGAAATATAGAAACATAGAGCGATCAATAGCACGAAAACGAAACGAATCTCAATCTATCGACTCTAATCTAGACATCGCGGTTTGGTGTGTGATATGAATAGACATCGGCGGCGAAGAAACTTACCCGTTTAAGATGATTCTGAACGGCTGGAGAAATCTGACGGAAGTTTTTAAGAGAATCATAGCTCCAGCTTCTGCTACCAGGTTGAGAATCGAAGAAGGAAGAGAACGCATCCATTGTTTCGTTTTTTTTGCTTGACTTTGAGAATCGATTAATGAAAATATTAGTTAGAAAATAAAGACTTTCGTTATTTATAATGGGCCTTATGATTGGGGACTAAATTGACAATAATACCCTTACTGCTTATGTGTAGTTATTACGCATTCGCTACACGTGTAGGGGCATTAAACACGGAGAAGGGTAGTTCTGGAAACTTCTTGAACGTTGAGATCGTCGTCGTCGTAATGAGTTGAAACTTTGCCGCGAAGCAAATGAAATATCTAAATCGTCATCTAACCAATAAGAATCATCCACGTGGATTTTTCACTTAGTTTACATATTATTGTTTAAGCTTAGGAATAAATTTGTTTTAGTTTTGTGATAAAGTATTTTGGATAACAGTATTTATTAATTTACAAAGACTTTTCTATAATCTTTCTCTATTATTTTCAGTTGCATCAAAAGTTTAACAAACTAATAAAGAAAAGACCAAGGACATTTTCATATCGTCTAGTCAATTCGTAAATCATGGGTCGAGAGTATGGTTAAATGTCAGGTTTTGAATTCTAGTTCTATATGGGCTGATCGCAAAGCCCATTAACAGTCTCGTTTATCTTTCTATTTTTGCTTACAGAAAACATCACGTAGTTTCTTCCTTAAACTGAATTAAAAAAGGAAAACGACATACAATCCAAGTTTCTAACGATAACAACATCTCTTTCACTTCCTTCATAGCTCATTTCAAACCACACATTCAAACTAACTCTGCAAAAAAAAAAAAAACTCAGAGCAGAGGAGATCGAGAGAGACAAAGAGAGAGAGAGAGAGAGAGAGAGATCTTAACAAAAAAATGTCTATATCCATGGCGTTATTCTCTCCGCCGATCTCTTCCTCACTTCAGAACCCTAATCTCATCCCCAAGATCTCAACCTCTCTTCTCTCCACCAAGCGTTTCTCTCTAATCTCCGTCCCTAGAGCTTCCTCCGACAATGGTACGACTTCCCCCGTCGTGGAGATTCCGAAGCCTGCTTCTGTGGCTGTAGAGGAAGTTCCAGTTAAATCTCCAGCCGAAAGCTCCTCCGCTTCTGAAAACGGCGCCGTTGGAGGTGAAGCGACTGATTCGAGTACTGAGACGGTAATCAAATATCAGAATGCGAAGTGGGTTAATGGAACTTGGGATCTGAAACAGTTCGAGAAAGATGGCAAAACTGATTGGGATTCTGTTATCGTTTCTGGTTAGATCCTTTTAAAACTTCAGTTCAGTACAGATTCTTTGAATACTTGATATATGTCTATGCTTTGTTATTAGGAAGATTCTGCTTTGGTTTCTTATAGTGGTGTGTAAGAAGAGGAGTGTTTGTTGTGTAAATGTGTTGATTATGTATTTTTATAGAGGCAAAGAGGAGAAAATGGCTTGAAGATAACCCGGAAACAACGAGTAACGACGAGCTTGTTGTCTTCGATACTTCGATTATTCCATGGTGGGCATGGATGAAGAGATACCATCTACCTGAAGCTGAACTTCTCAATGGTGATTTTCAAAACACTTATGATCTAACACTTAGATATAGTACACTTAACATTTTGTGCATCTAAGTTGTTGTCTTGGTGGTGTAGGTCGTGCTGCGATGATAGGGTTCTTCATGGCTTACTTTGTTGATAGTCTTACCGGAGTAGGACTTGTTGATCAAATGGGAAATTTCTTCTGCAAAACACTCTTGTTTGTGGCTGTAGCTGGAGTTCTCTTCATCCGTAAGAATGAAGATTTAGACAAACTTAAGGATCTGTTCGATGAGACTACGTTATATGACAAACAATGGCAAGCTGCATGGAAAGAGCCAGATTCATCAACAGTTTCTTCAAAGAAGTGAACAAGTTCTTACAATCTTTCATTTTCCTTTTTTTGTTATGCAATAATCTGTGAATCAGTGAAAGTTTATCTCTACTGAACTACTGATCTTCAGATTTTGTAATCTTTCTGCTTTAAAAATCTCTATGAAGTAGTCTCAAAGATAATGTATCGAAGGTCTTTGACTTGTAAAGCAGACCTATTTCGTTTTGACGCTTGATAATTTAATCAATAAGAGATTTTATTTTTTTTAATATGCTTTCTACTGTTAATACATCATCAAATAGTAGCGTTTCCAGATGGATGTTTGTGAAAAGTCATCAAGTAAGTCATATTTGTGAATTAATCAAAACCGCACTTCATCAACCAACCAACCAACCTCCAAAGAATTTGGGCTTCAGTACTAACGTCCTTTAAGGGTGTAACACATTACTGCTCTGCTCTTATTGCCGCAACTAATTTGACTCAATTTTAAGTACAAAATGGACCATTAAACTGTTGTCACTTGTCAGGACCACCGGCCCAAAATTAGTAGGGACCTTAGGACAGTTTGATATTAGTCTTTTAGTAAAAAAAAAGTTTTTTTTGTTTATCTATAAGAAAATACAATATTTTTTTAATAGATCTTAATTTTCTAAAATATCAACAGTCTATGTTTATTTTTGTGTCTGATTTAAAAAAAATTAGTTAGTTATCAAAACTTAAAACAAAAATATTAGGTCCAGGACTTTGGCATCTCCCACTTTCTTGAAAAACATGGATACTGTATGGACCTTCTTGTTTACTATTGTCATAATCTTTTTTCTCATAATCTTTTTACTATACTCATAATCTCTCCTCCTCATAATACATCTCCCACTTTCTTAACACCTCATAAGTCTTCTCATAATCTTTTTACTATCATAAAAGTTTCTGCTTGTATTGGAATGAAAGAATTTGACCATTTAATTTGGAATTCTAAACCCAATATAAAATTATAAACCACTCTTACTAGAGCCAGGATCCCAGTTTCAAATTTAATATACGTAACATGCATGATTTGGCCATGTCTTATGGATATGCTAATCCATTTCTTTTTTTTAGGCGAACATTATATAGTTTACATTATTGGATTGTTGGATGGCGTACGTACTTAATTAGTTTCAAAATTTGATAATATACATGATTAGATCATGTCTTATGGTTTATATAAAAGTAATTATGTTAATCCATAATTCTTATTTAGACCGCCTTTATACTATTGGATTTTTGTTTGTCCTACGTGATTGATTAGACTACTAAAATGTGACCAGAATTATTATAATTCTTCGTTTATCCCAAAAGGTATATGACCCATATTGAAATTATTATCAAACACACTCTACATGAATCTTGAATATATAGATAAATACAGTAATTAGTCCCCTTGCTAGTTGGGTTATCATATTAATATTTATTTATTGCAAGATCTTGAAGACTATGAGATCTTGACATCTGTATGGATTATGAAAATGAAAGATCCAATTTGAAAATTATATCTTATACAAATAAATATCATTCTTAGTATCTTTTGAGTATGTTAAATCTTGACTCTACAAGTACTAGTTACCTCTCTACACTTTTTTTTTCTTACAGTTATAAACTTACATAAAAACAAAATTCGAGTCTAAATATTTTTCTTTTAATAAAAAAACAAAAACAAAACAAAATCATTGCAGAATTGTAAGAAAACTTGTAAAAATGATTAACTTTCTTAACCAATAAAAAAGGAAAGTTGAAAGTTGAAATTTCGAAACTAAAATGTCAAACAACAATAATGGCTTTGTTTTCTTCCCACACTGTAATAAAAATAAAATAAAAATGGGGTTGGTAGAAAAAAAGAGGTAAAAATGACAAGGATGTGTTTCACACGCGTTCAGACCCTCACACGTGCGACGATCATGTTATAAACAAACTCTCTCATAATTTCCCCAATCGGAGGCCTCTGACGAACAAAAAAAGCCCAGCAAAGTCTGAAGTTAATCTCAGCCGTCCGATCAATTCATCTACCATCGTGGTCAGAGATCTTCTTCTTCGTCTCTCTCTCGTTTCTCAAAAATCAAAATCCCTTCCTCTCTCTCTCTCACCGAGCCGGCGAGCCCGTTCTCTCGGTGGTAAGTGCTCAATTTTTCGATTTCACCATTCAGTTTCTGGGTTCGGAGATTCTCGAGCCGCTCCTACATTACCTGTTTAATTTCCGATTTAATATTCAAAATTTTGTTAATCTGAATTCGATTGCCACATAGCTGCTGCTTATTTTTTCTAGGGTTTATACTTATTCAATTATCGTGTTCGTCTTTTAATTCAATTTTTGTTGGGTTTTGTTTTTGATTGAATCATTGTAGTTTTTAAAGATGCTTATGATGATGATGGGGAGTGAGTAATATCAGAAATCAAGCTTTTTCACAATCTCAGAAATTGTAGTAGAGTTTGGCGATTTTATCAACCTCCGGAACAAGCTTCTTCTTCTTCGTTTTACTCTTGTCATCCGTAAATGGGTTGTTTCCATTCCACGGCTGCCAGAGAATTTCCCGATCACGAAAACCCTGTGAAGCTTGCTTCTGAGACTGCTTGTAAGTTTACTTGCACTATACGTTTCGTTTTCTCTTCTTTGCTTTATTCTCAAAGAGCATGAGCATAAAGATCTCTCTTTTATCAATTGTTAACTGATATGAGAATCTGTTTTCGCCATTTATTGAATCCGAAAAATGGTTCTTTCATTCATAATCTATTTGATCTACAACTTTGTTAAATGATGCTTGTTGTTACTTAAGTCATCACATAAACCTATTTCAATAGTTTCTTGGATCATTAGTGTAGTTTACTTCTACTTTCAAATGGAATCTTAATCAGAGAAAGTTTTCAAGAACCATCACTTTCGATTTTTGTTTTGGTGATATACATGATGTTGATGAGAAATCTCGCAGTGTGGCTAATTATTTGTTTGTTTTTCTAGTTAGTGTTAGTGAAGTTGAAGCATTGTATGAATTGTTCAAGAGCATAAGCAGCTCGGTTGTTGACGATGGCTTGATAAACAAGGTAATGATAAATCTCATAGCCCTTTGATTATTTCGCACCTCATGGGAGAATCTTGAATGCGTGATGTACAGTGACATAATAATATTCATTGCACCATTATCCATATTCCGTATTATTTGTCAACTTTCTTGACTTTCACAAATTTATTATTGAATCTCCATGCTGAGCTGTGGGCTCCTTATTGCTCACCAAGTCTCTGTGTTGATGATAGTTGACTTGAATTTTAATTCCATTTTTTATATTGGTTTGCTTATAAAAATTGATGTTTTCTTGGCCCACTCTTGGATATTGTTACTTATTTTCTCGACCAACTTGTTATGCAGGAAGAGTTTCAACTTGCTTTGTTCAAGAACAGAAAGAAAGAAAATTTGTTTGCCAATAGGGTAAATTCTAAGTTTCTTTGGCCTTAGTAACTTTGTAGTTAGTCGTAACGATTAGTTCTATTATAAGTAGTTAATGGTAATGCTCTTTTTTCCAGATATTTGATTTATTTGATGTTAAACGAAAAGGCGTAATTGATTTTGGAGACTTTGTGAGATCACTCAATGTTTTCCATCCTAATGCTTCCCTAGAGGAGAAAACAGACTGTAAGTTGACCCATAAACGAGTTTATATCCATCGTCGTTTCTCTAAAGCCTTGCTGTACTTTTATTCATGTTATTCTGTATTTCATATATCAGTTACCTTTAGGCTTTACGACATGGACTGCACAGGCTTCATTGAGCGCCAAGAGGTAAACAATGGTCCTATATCTTCACATTCCATTCCCAAACAATCTATGTTTCAAAGACTTTCAGTATTATGGATTCTGCATCATCTATAAGTAATCATAATTGTGTATGCGTTTTTGGCAGGTGAAGCAGATGTTGATTGCACTTCTCTGCGAATCTGAAATGAAACTGGCTGATGATACAATAGAGATGATACTTGATCAGGTTTACTTGTTGTCTATTACAAGTTTGTTTTCTGTCAAAAGAAAGACTGTTTTATGAAACTCGAGTTTTTTTTTCTTTTCGTGAACAGACATTTGAGGACGCAGATGTGGATCGGGATGGAAAGATTGATAAGACAGAATGGAGCAATTTCGTTATCAAAAACCCATCTTTGCTTAAAATCATGACTCTTCCGTATCTCAGGTATGTCTCCTTACTATGATACTTCCATCTATTTGGCCAGTTTTGGTGCCATTTTCCAAGTTTGAGGACTTAAAAACTCAATTTTAGGGATATAACGACGACATTTCCGAGTTTCGTATTTAACTCGGAGGTGGACGAGATTGCGACGTGAAAGAGACAAGACAAGCTGGTTTATAGAGACCAAGTCGTAGGCTGGACCAAGAATAAAAAGAAGATTGATTCCAACAATGTTATATAGCAGGATCGAGCTCTATTTCCTTTGGAATTTTTAGTCTATTGGATTTCAATTTCATGTATTGCGATTACTTTTGGCTCTCTTTCTTTAACAGTTTTGAATACTCAAGTTGTAGTTCTACGAAAAGATTAATATAAAACCACAATTTCTGATTAAAGATTTGATTTTGCTCATAAATTATTCCAACACTTTATGTTTTATGTAACGAGAAATCAAAGTCAAATATGCTTAGACAGAAGAAATTAGCCATATAAATCAATTTATTATTATTAAGGGAATTGAAAACTTCAAAAATACCAAAATGAAACTAAAATTATAATCAAACCAGACCTGAATTTATTGTAACCGATAAATCCGAATTGACGTGTGTGGTGCCGGCTTTGAGATGAAGACAGACCAATGATGATCCCAGTAGCTAAAGAACTCAAGCGGATTCAGACATTCCATGCTGTGGAGTGATTCTCTCTAATCCCCCTGTACGGCGACGCTTTTACATATCCTCCATGTTCTTTGACTACAAAAGCCAAGTTTGAGGATCATTTAGTTGAAACTCAAGAGTTCAGACAAGAATCATTTGTATGAAACTCAAGAGTTGATACCAAAAAGAAATTTCTCACGGAAGATGACACTTCCCCTGGCACAATCTAGATGAGCGTGATAGTGGGACGTTGTCCATATCTAAAAAAAGAAAAATGGCATGGTATAGAGAATCCCGGAAATACGGAGAAGAGGTTAATCTGTTGTATAACCGCAGATTCGACCTCGGATTAGTACTGTATTGTACTCTATAATTGCGCTTAACTCGCAAGTTTATGTTCATGGTTTTTTTTTTCCTTTTAACTCTGTGTGTGCACTTATCCTCCATACTATGGGTGTGATTGGTAACATGAGTTACCATGAGTTATATATGCTTGCACAAGTGATCTATCTTCTACACCTAGCCACATACGTTTATGTTAATGGTACACCTTAAAAATTTGTGTATTATAATGGAAGAAAAACTTAGTTCATGTCTATGTTCAAACTTCCAAAAAAGAATATTGGAATTTTGGTTTTCCCTTTACTATTTCATGATTATATTTGCCCAAAAAACAATTCTTATCATCGCACCGCTTTACTATTCTGGGCCATATAATTTGAACCAATTCTATTAGTGTACATAGAGATTTGATGAATAATCTCTCAACCAAAACTTAACATGACGTTGTGTTGGTGTTTGGACTTGTAATCCGATGATAGCACTCTCTATCATATGATATATATAACTCTGCAGGTAACGAGAGAGAGAGAGAGGAGAGATCATATCTTACATATCCAATTAGTCTTCATCAAAGTACTTATCTTCAGCGTCACGGCCAATCTCTCGAAGCCAATGATCATCAAGAGTCTCGTCATTGTCTATCTTTGCGTAATCCAAATGTTGATGATCTTCTCCCGATAAGAACTTCTGTTCCATGATTGATGTGAACTGATCCATCATATCTTGCATCTCCTCTGGCGGTAAGACTGTTGTTGCCTTCTCTTTCTGTTCTTTACCATTCAGACTTGAAGAGCTAGCTTCTGTAGGATTCTTCGCTTCTTCATCTTCTTCTTCTTCCTCCTCTTCTGATTCCTCCTCTTCCTCTTCTTCTGATTCCTCCATCTTCTCATTACCAACCCAATCACTCTCTGAAACACCTAACCTCTGCTGCTCCTCTCTAATACGAGTAACCAACACCGCTTCCTCAGCCCGTCTCATCAAAGTCTCAGACCAACGTTCTCCAGGCCTAGCCATGTTCCTTCCCATCACATCCTGAAACTTCCCAACATACTCATGATGTAGATACGGCTCTCTATCTCTCATAGCATCCTCTGAGAAATACTGTCCCTCGGATACAAGCTTATTCAAATAAGCCAATCTCCTATTCCTCACAGCTACAGACCTCGATTTAATCTCTTCTGAAGTCGGACTTATCTTCTTCCGCAGGTTTTTCAAATGCCAATCAACCTCGTAGTCATGTTTCATAGCATCAAACTCAAGCAATTCATCTACTAGTAGCTCCGATCCATATCTCTCTGAAATCATCAAAGCAAAAACAACTAATGCTTCAGTTCCCAAATCATATTTAATAAAAAAGTTTCATTCTAATAACATTACACACTCAATACTTAGATGATTATGAAGCCAAAACTCATCTATCTACTAACCTATGAACTAACCTAAGGACTAAAAACTTAACCTAATGAATCAATAGTTTCACCAAGTACTTAATTAAGGACTAAAAACTCAGTAACACATCCAATCATACTTAGACAAAATTGAAATTAGAATCGAGGAATTGGAGCAGAATAATGGAAAGTACCTAGAAAAACGGCGGGATCACGACGGAGGAGGTCGAGGAGGATGGATTTGCGTTGGTCGGAAGATGCAGCGGTTAATTGGACGGCGCGTGGAAAATAGAGATTGTCGAGAGAAGAGAGTCTCTCCGTTATATCTTCCGCCGCCGTGCCTTTCATTGTTGTTGCTTCCATCTCCATCGTCTTCTTCTTCTCTTCCATTGTTCTCCTCTCTCGGACTCGACCGACTGACTAAAGAAAGATGTAAATCGTCTCGTTCATGTGCTGGTCACGTGACAAGACTTTGCCGGTGTTCATCACCTGTTGGGCTTTCTTGGGCCATTTAAACCACTAATTGATGTTTTGGATGATGAATTGGTTAAAAGACAAATCGGTCATTTTTAAAACAAATTACAGCAAGAAAAACTGAAAGATTATCAAAAAAAAATCTAATAATATACGTGACATGAAAGATTATCATTAGTAAACTGTAAAAAAAAATCTTAAAATATTGTAATAATGTATGTGCCAACTATGTTATTAAAAAGACAAAAGAAATAATACAAAATTTTTTATTCTTTTATGTAAGTAATTTATGTCTATCTTGTTAAGTGAGCATATTTCTAAAAACAAATGTGGGCAACATTGGCAAAATGGCAATTAAAGAAACAAGAGCGGTCGTTGCTGTGCAGTGAAATGCTACGTGTTGAACCAGAAGTTAGTGGTTAGTTCGATTCGACCCATCTCTCCCACTACTTTCTCTCTAGTGGCTAGCTTAGCTACCGATTCACTCCCTCGTCTCCGGGAGCTCTTTATTTCTCTATTTCCCATTTTACCCCTATAATTTTTTTTCAAATCAAAAATTAAACGGTGACCAAAAAATAAAATAATAATCTTTCTCTGTACGAAACAGACTAGTTGCGAAACGCGAAAGAACAAGATTCGACAAAAGCTAAAAATAAAATAAAAGAAGAAGCAAAACCCTAGAGCTCAAGGTAATCGCCGTCGATTTCTCAATCTCTCACCGGCGATTACATGCCGATGAAAGTTGTACAATAGCTGCTGTAAGAGAGAGATTTATCAGGTATTTTTAGAATCATGTATAGAGACAGAGGAACGGTGAATTCGAGACCTGAAGTTGTGGATCGTAAACGGATCAACGACGCTCTTGAACGTCCTTCTCCTTCAACCTCTCGTCAAGTTAACGGCAAAGGCAAAGGAACCGTTACGGCGGCGACGACGACGGCGAACTTGATTGGGAAGCAGCAGTCGAATAACATCAACCATAGAGATTCTCGTTCTGCTTCTCTCTCGAAGAACAATACGGTTTCTGATGGTTAGTCTCTCTTGCTCTATTGAAATCGAATCTACATTTAGAAACAGATACTTAACCCTAGAGTTTCCTGATTTGGGAATCAAGTTTTGATCTTTATGTTTAGTATCTTATCTCCATGAGCTGAATTAAGCAAATTCCTTTATTAGCCTATGGAATTTTTGATGTGAATAGATGAATCAGACACAGATAGTGAAGAATCAGATGTGAGTGGTTCTGATGGAGAGGACACTTCATGGATATCTTGGTTTTGTAATCTAAGAGGAAACGAGTTCTTTTGTGAAGTTGATGATGATTACATTCAAGATGACTTCAACTTGTGTGGACTCAGCAGTCTAGTTCCCTACTACGAGTACGCTCTTGATTTGATTTTGGATGTTGAATCTTCTCAAGGTAAGTTGTTATCCTTTTATTAGTTTTTGCGGTTTAGCTAGGTACAGGCACAGCATCTGCATTTAGGGATAGTAGGGAAACCGATATGGGTTCGCTTTTACGATTGTGTCTCTTGAATGTTTGATTTGGATTGGTCGGTAACAGGAGAGATGTTTACAGAGGAACAGAATGAATTGATCGAGTCAGCAGCTGAGATGTTGTATGGACTGATTCATGCTCGTTACATATTGACTAGCAAAGGATTGGCAGCAATGGTAAACAAAATCCTTAAACACTCATTTGCATGTCTTTCACATTCTATAAAAGATTCACAGATTGATTCTGTTTATTTGCAGTTAGACAAATACAAAAACTATGACTTTGGAAGATGTCCAAGAGTTTATTGCTGTGGCCAACCTTGTCTTCCGGTTGGTCAATCAGACTTACCGCGATCTAGCACTGTGAAGATATATTGCCCGAAATGCGAAGACATTTATTACCCACGATCAAAGTATCAAGGCAGTATCCTTTTTTCTACAGTTTCACTTCTGCTGATATAGAGTTATATAAATGCAGTTCTGAAAAACTTTGATGTTTGATTCTTATTGCATGAAGAAATGATTTTTCTTTTGAGTTTCTAGTGATCTTTGGTGTTACCTTTTTTTGCGGTTTTCCTTAAAAGAATGAACAGACATTGATGGAGCTTACTTTGGGACAACGTTTCCACATCTGTTCCTGATGACTTATGGGCATCTCAAGCCAGCGAAGGCAACACAAAACTATGTTCAAAGAGTGTTTGGGTTCAAATTACACAAACCGTGAAGGAAGTTTGACGACAAAACCCAAGGATCAAGATCATGGCGTTGGAATGGAACTGAGAAAAGAAGAGACGTGTGTGAACAGAAACGGAAAATAAAACGCACTGTAATCACACGAATGGTGAAGAGAGCATTCATGTCTCTATTTGTCTTCAGGTACATACACATTAGAAGAAAGCAAAAGCATGGTTAGAAAGAAAAAAAACACGAAAATCTTTTAATGAGTTTGTTAAACTTGAACATGTATTTTTCTACCTTCTGTAAACTTTTTTATTTTGTTTCTTTTCTCAGTGTCTGATTTAGTCATTTATCATTTAAAAAAGTATCCATTAAAATTTATCAAAGATTTCAATTTGTGAAGGAAGTTTAAAGGGTTGATTTGGAATCATTAAAATTATGTTGTTGTGGTTGACCGTCTGAATTATTGACCTACTTTCGTATTAATCAATTTTAATATTGTACTTATAGACCAATATGACTCAATCCAATAAATGTAAATATTGACTAAAAGTCACACGCTTTTAATAAAATTATTTTGGAGCTTTAGAAAGACGAGACGAGACCATATATGTGTCAAAACATTTTCAACGATTCAAAGCGTAGGATTATTTTATAATCTTAGGTAAACTATACAATTGCCTACATAGCAACTTTCATATTTAATCGGATTTTACCTCTCTATATCTATTTTTTTCAGTGTTCCATGATAATAAAAAGAGAATCGAAACTATTATACGAAAAAGAGAGCATATGATATTTAAAATGAAAAACAACAAAATATTAATTTGATTTTTTTCCTACCGGCACAAAATATTAATTTGATCAAGAACAAAATATAATAATATTTATCTTTACTTGTTTGTAAAGCAGTCACTAATATTTTTAAAACTCATAATAAATATCTAAAAACAAATTCTATTATCTTGTTTGACTAGTTTTTGTTGTCTAAACTTGACTAGCTTTATATCAAATTGATACTTTCCACTTGTATATATATATATGTTACTAAGAAAACATATGGATACTATAAAAAATATATTTGTTACTAAAAACTATCCATATTTTTTTACTACCATTATATCAAAAATGATAATATACATACGTAGATATATATATGTGTGTCTCTCTCTGTGTGATATTGCATTATACAGTACTACTACTCTCACTATTTTGTAATCTCAAATTATCATAAAATGAGTAAATCCACCTTTCTTTTTGTCTACATCATCCTTATTCTAGGTTTTTTTTTAACTTTGTGTTTGTATTTCAAATATTACTTTTACAGGATCGATGGTGAATGAGATTCAAGGACAACATGCAATGTGTCATGAGATTTTACCGGAAACTGATTGTGGTGCTGGTTCGTGTACCGCTTTATGCTTACAGTTATGGAGAGGAACCGGCAAATGTGTTAGAACAAATGATCAGAAATTAATATGTCTCTGCAATTTTGAGTGCATTGTTTGATTTCTTTTGTTCACTTTATTTTGACATCTATAAATCATCATCAACTAAAATAATTATAATCCATAAAATAATCATTGTAATACATTATCATCGTACTACATAAAACTATTAAAGATTTGTTACAACTTATAAGAAATTGTTTATTCAAAAAGAAAAAATTCAGAAGAATTAGTTAGATATATATTACTTTAAATCTTTTATTCGTTTAATTGACTTTTAGGTATTTGATATTCAATAGGCCGGAAAATTTTTAAACCAAAGTCTATATATATAAAAGTTTATTTTTTTTTTCATAAATTTACATCATCATCCATATTCAACTTTATCATCATCATTAATATTATGTTGTTGTGGTTAACCATCTGAATTATTGACCTACTTTCGTATTAATCAATTTTAATTTTGTACTTATCCTTTATCTTTTAAGTATCATTCCACTTATGTATATATGTTACTAAAAAACATATGGATACTATCAAAAATATATATGTTACTAAAAACTATCCATATTTTTTTAGTAACATATATACACAAAGAGAAAAAAATCAAAAATGATAATATATGCATATATATATATATATATATATATATATATATCTGTGTGTGTGTCTTTCTATGTGATATTTCATTATATAGTACCGTTATTCTCATTATTTTTGTAAACTCCAATTATCATACAATGACTAAATCCACCTTTCTTTTTGTCTACATCATCCTTATTCTAGGTTTTTTTAACCATCTCTAATTCAGTTATAAAATCATGTAGTTTTACTACCATGAAAACTAACTTTGTGTTTGTGTTTTAAATATTACTTTTACAGGATCAATGGTGAATGAGATTCAAGGACAAAACGCAATATGTCAAAAGTTTTTATCGGAAACTGATTGTGGTGCTGGCTCGTGTACCGCGTTGTGCTTGCAGTTATGGAAAGGAATTGGCAAATGTATTAAAACAGATGATCATAAATTATTATGCCTCTGCAAATATGAGTGCATAGTTTGATTTTTTTTGTTCACTTTATTTTGAGATCTATAAATCATCATCAATAAAATAATAATTTTAATCCATAAAATAATCATTGTAGCAAATTATCATCGTACCATATAAAACTACTTAAGATATGTTACAACTTACAAGAAATTGTTTGTTCAAAAAGAAAAATCTCATAAGAATTAGTTACATATATATTATTTAATAATTAACTTTTAGGTATTACATATTTAATAGGTCAGAAAATTTTTAAAACCAAAATCTCTGTATATAAAGTTAAAGATTTAAATCAAATCAAGTACAAGGATGAGTGATTTAAATATTACAAAGTTTAAAACATAAATAAGAGAGACATTCTCCAATACCATAAAATGATAGATAAAGTAAAACGAGATAGATTTCATGAGAGCTTTGAGACAAAAGCTAAAAACATTATGGCGCATGTGAAAGCACGGTTAGTCGAAAGATTTTCTACGAGCGAATCAGGACGACAAGTTGGTCACGGTCAAAAGACGAGGTGACGTTAAAAAGGATTCCATGTCCGAAGTTCTCCTCGGGGCAAAAAGGGCGAGCTGGAATTGCTCATCGGTATGGAGAAGAGTGTTGACGGTTCTCTGCTCGGGTGGGATTAGAGGTAAAAATTGCCATATTTTCGTATTTATTTTATGATATTGTGCAATTTTTCATAATCTATCACATAAAAATGTGGAATATGATAAAATAATAAAATGAAACGAATTTTACGTTTATATTAGACTATGTGCATCGGGGGTTTATTCAACCGTTGAAACTCTTACAATGAGGGTGTTGAAAAAGTAAAAAAAAATTTGTGGATTAACTATAGTTGAAAAGATTCAACATGTTGAACACAAATAAATGGGCGTCACTTGCGACACGTGTCTTCTTTTCACTAGATATTAAATTCTGAAAATTTTTATATTTCACCCTAAATATTTAAGATTAGAACTAATTTATTTTTTTATGAATTTAAAATCAAAATTAATCAAAAAAATTTCTTTATAAAAAGATCCTTGTTTCATTTGATTTGCACATAAAAAAAAGAAGTTTATTTTACTATAACTCTTTTAATTATCTTCACATACATTTTTGTTTAAATTTTTATACATTTAGAAAAATGGATTTCAACAAACATAATTTGTTTGTATTTTATAATTATTTTAACTTAAATTTATTTGATAAGTGTTATTAATATGTAATTTGAAACATAAAAAATATGAGATAAAAATAGTGGGTTAAAATGTTGAATATTATTAAACAAACCATTGTAAATGTTAAAAATTAAACAGATGTTGAATAATTAGCTGGGAAAAAAAATAAAAAATAATATGGAGTGTTAAAAGCAAATAAATAAGAGTGCTTAAAAAACAAACTAATATACATAGTCTTAGGCTGTAAATTCATTTTAAAAATTCCACAATATAAGTTATTTATACCTACAATTATTAATACAGAGTCTAGAAATGTATGAGTCTTTCACACATACTTTTCAACGTGTAATCCGTACGGACGCGATTTCTTCTGTTTTCTTTTGTGTTGAAACACGATTTCTTCTCTTCTTTCTCCTTATCTTTTAAGGAATGGCGTAACGTTTTGTGTCTTTTTCCATCTTAATCTGCTTTCTCGACAAAGAAAAGCAGAGAAAGAGAGACTTGTTATACTAAACTCAATCTCTGGCTTTTAGTTTTGTTGTCTCTCTCCTTCAGTTTCCAGGAAAAAATCTCTTTCTCATTAAGCTGTTATATAGATCTGTGTTCATACTCTTCTTCCACAATCTAACCCAAAAAAAAAAAAACTTTATTTCTCTCTACAAATTTCATTTGTTCCATTTTCTCAATTTTAGAACTTAAGAAACCCAAAAAGCAAATTTTTAGTACATTTTCTGGTTTAACTAAAGTAATTAATTTTTGTGTTTTCCATCAAAATTCCACTGGTTTTCTTTAGAATTTTTTTATCTCTCTTTAAGACATGAACTGTCTGTTCTTGTTCAAATCAAAGAAACCCAGAAAGCAACAGAAAGACAACAACAAGAACAAAAGAAAAGGTAAAGAGTTGTTACAAAACTCAGCTCCAGAACTGACGAATCGGAGTGAAACGTCTTCGTTTAATCTCCAGACACCAAGATCGTTGCCTTCTCCAAGAAGTATCAAAGATTTGTATACAGAGAGAGAACAAAATCTTAGGGTTTTTTCTTACGAAGAACTCAGTAAAGCCACTTATGTGTTTAGCAGAAAGCTTGTGATCGGTGAAGGTGGATTTGGTATTGTTTATAAAGGAAAGATTCTCAGCAATGGAGATTCTTCTGATCCTCCACTTGTCGTTGCCATCAAGAAACTCAATCGACAAGGTTTACAGGTAAAAAGTTAATCTTCTCTCTGCTTTGTTGCTAATATAATCATTAGAAGATAAATTAACCAATTAATTGAAGCTAAGAAGTTGAAATAGAAGATTAGATTGATGCAATTATGAAGCAAAATCAAATTTTGTCACTTGTTTGAAGTAAAGTTGAAGAAATTTCGTAATCTTGATATAAAGATTTAGTGGAATGGTCAAATGGAAAAGTAAGTATGAGTCAATGGATGCATTTATTAAGTCAACTTTGTTGCTTTAGTAATATTCCTTTCTCTGTGTTTGAATGGTGTATTAGGGTCACAAGCAATGGCTAGCAGAGGTTCAGTTTCTTGGAGTAGTGAATCATCCGAACGTTGTGAAGCTCATAGGTTATTGCTCGGAAGACGGCGAGACCGGGATCGAGAGGCTTTTGGTTTATGAGTACATGTCGAATCGAAGTTTAGAAGACCATCTCTTCCCTCGTCGATCACACACATTACCGTGGAAAAAAAGACTCGAGATCATGCTTGGTGCTGCTGAAGGATTGACTTATTTACATGATCTTAAGGTAAAATTTCGAAACCCATTAGAGGAAATCTGGTTTTAGACAGACCCTTTTTATTGTTCTTGATATTTTCGGACAGGCACAATGTTAAACATTAAGTTATATTAAATGTGGTCATAGAGACATGATTAGTAGTTTAGGATCGAGACTTCTGTGAACCGGGGATGTGTGTTTAGTGTTTAGATTGGAAGATAATTTCCTATTTATTTGGTTGACAGGTGATATATAGAGATTTCAAATCCTCTAATGTGCTTTTAGACGATCAATTCTGTCCAAAATTATCGGACTTTGGGCTTGCCAGAGAAGGACCTGATGGCGACAATACTCATGTCACTACCGCAGTAAGTTTGGTTTGATATATAAATGTGCATTTTATAAGCTCACTCGTACTTTAAAGTGATGAATCTGTTACAAAGTTTTAACAGTTCTTCTTCTTTCTATGTATAGAGAGTTGGAACACACGGCTATGCGGCTCCGGAATACGTGCAAACAGGTCATCTTCGGTTAAAGAGCGACGTCTATAGCTTCGGTGTTGTGCTCTACGAGATCATAACCGGACGCAGAACCATTGAGAGGAACAAGCCAGTGGCTGAACGAAGGCTATTGGATTGGGTCAAAGAGTATCCTGCTGATAGTCAACGTTTCAGCATGATCGTTGACCCTCGGTTACGCAACAATTATCCAGCTGCTGGAGCTAGGAGTTTGGCTAAATTGGCTGATCTTTGCCTGAAAAAGAACGATAAAGAGCGACCTACGATGGAAATTGTAGTGGAAAGATTGAAAAAGATTATCGAAGAATCGGATAGTGAAGATTATCCGATGGCTACGACTACGACCAAGGAAAGTAGTCAGGTAAGGAGGAGACAAGTTGCAAAACCTGAGAAACAAAGTTTGAGAGGGGTTAGTGTCAGAGGATGATTTTGAGTTTAGAAGTTTTTTTGCAAGTTTATATATTATAAATAAGTTTATGCAATTTGTTGGTTTATTGTGAGATTAGTAGAGAAAATGTATCTTATTGTGTGTTTTGTAAATAAAATTCAATACGGTGAATGAGAATCATTGAGATCAAGTTTTATGAGAGTGTTTTGATGTTGATAGCGTAACGTTTTAGCCAAAGTTTTCTATGTACGAATGCAAATGCAATGTTGTTGTTTGGAATTTATCATGAAAACTTTATACGTTTTAAGCATTATTACATTCTACAAATCTTATTTTAATATATATATATATATATTTATACTTCAATTTATTTGAGTTTCTGGTCCACTGATAATCAAAAAAGATATCTAATTATTTGTTTCAGAAAATATTGTACTACCGATTTCGTGAAGAAAAAGAAAACTGTACTATCAAAAGCATTTGAAGGAAAAAGATATTTTATACCTTTATTTCCCACTTTTCGCAAGTCACCAAATCTTACCACAAAAAGAATCAATTTCAAACTATTGCTCAATCTTATATCAAATCACAAATACGTCATTTAAACTATATAGCAAGTACTTACCAAAAAAAAAACTATATAGCAAGTTAAAAAAAAATGCTTACTCTTGTTTTCTCGTATAATATTCTCATATTTCAACATATTAAAATTTGATTTAACATCTGTATATCCCTCGAAAGACATTGATACCGAAATCTAAAAACAAAAGAAAAAATATAACTCAAACATGCCATGGACTATTATAATTCACATAGGCATTTACATTTTCTCTTCTCATACTCCCAAAATTTCATGTCAAGAAACTATTTTTTTCTTACAAAAAAAGAAAAGAAAATTAAAGGATCTTTAGCTTCTTCATCTTTTTCCCAAGACTTGAAGCTAAAGTTTTAAAAGATCCTTAAGATCTCGAGAGAAAGAGAGAGGATCCAAAACCAGCTTCATAGCGTTAGATACAATATAGCTTATTTTTTTCTTAACCTAATTAATTATAATAATTCTCAAAGTTCCCAGATATTTTTAATTAAGCAGCAGCAACAGTTCCATTGTGAAAAGCATAATCACGAGATCTAGTTGGTGAAGATTGTTCTTTCCTCCGCATAGCTGATTTCACCGAATGAGACAGATTCTGTTTCTTCTCTTTTGCTTCATCTCTCTCTATCTGTTCTTGTCTACACTCTTCACTGCAAAACGGTGTATCTCCTCTGCAAAAAATTCACAAAATCAAAAACTTCAAATCAGACCCATGAAACAACAAAATTAAAAATATGTTCTGTTCTAGAATTTGTACCAAAAACAGAGGAATTTGAAATCAGACCCATGAATCGTTTAATTGATTAATCAGAAGATTGAAGAAATGGGTATTCGAAAAAAATCAATCCTTTCGTAATAATTTCGACTAAAAATGAGAGAAATTGATAGAAAACAAAAAAAAAACAGATCTGATGTTATAGATCTTAGATGTTACCTGTACATGTAGATGTCTCTGTTATCACCAAGAGGTTTCTTACAGAGGAAACACGAGTCCAAGAAATGAGGTTGTTGAATATCGAATCTGAAATCATGAAATCTTCCAGACACAACAGATCTCGGAGACGAAACAGAGTATTGATTGTAATAATAACTCTGACTGTTCCTAAGACTGTTTAATCTACCGTAAGAGAAACGGCTTGAAGAAACGACACCGTTTTGGGGATTTCCATGGTTATTACTATTATTATTGTTACCAGAAAACCCAGCTTCCATTTCTGATAAAGAAGAAGCCAAATTCTCTTCTTCTTCTTCCTCAATGAAATAAGGCTTTCTCGATGAAAGCTCCATTTTTTTTTTTTCTGGTTTTTAGAGAGAAAGTGAAAGAGAGAGAGGTTTTGTTGTTGATGTGAAGAAAGTGTGAAGTGGGATTTTATAGCAAAAGATCTTTTTTTTTTTTTTGGGGTTTAAGAGAGAGAAAGTAAAAACAAGGGGCGAAACTTTGAGAGAGGAGAATCTATTGGCTTTTATGCTATTTTTGAAAGTACAAGAAATCGAAAACCATTTTTGTTGTTTTCCTTTTGAGAAATATACTTTATTGACACATAGAGGAATAATTGATAGAGAGGCGTTACAAAATGGTCTTTTTCGTGACTTACTCGTCCTTCGGTTTTTGAGGAACTTTCGAGAGAGCTAAGTAAAAAAGTTAAATGTTTTTTTTCGACATTCACTTTTTAGTTCAATTATTAACTTTTAATTTTCTTTTTTACTTAGACAACATTATTAAAGTAAAATTATTAACTGATTGTCAATGCAATAATACATGAAGAAGTTGCAAAGTTTGAAAATTTTCGTATGATTAGGAATTACTGTCAAAATTGTTGCATTTTTAACATTATTTTTAAGATATATAGTCGACAAAAAAATTAAGAAAACAATGTAATTATCGTAAATATTTTTTTATGAAATTGATAACTTGTTACTTTACATAATGTGATACAAAAAAAAATTGTTTAAACACACATGAAATCAATAATTATTTATTTATTAATTTCATCTATTTTGGTTTTAGAAATGAAATGATAGAATTTTACTATCTTAGTTATTAATCTCTTGTACAAAAATTATTTTTCTATTAATCATAAATATATCTTATACTAATCAGATTTTTTTAAGTAGTAGTTGGATGGATCCTACTAACAATTTAAAGACAATAATTTCTACAAGCTAATTTTTTAGAGATCAATAAATATATACAGCTATAATTCTACCAGACATTTTAACCACTGTAACTTACGGTGGTGTTACATTGAACAAGTGATCACATCCGTCTAAAGAGAAGTAAACTTTTTCTGAAGGCATTCAAACAAAAGTTTTAAGGTAACAAAAACAAGAAGGAAGCAACAAAATAGCGGCAAGATTGTAATTAACAGAAGTATAAGGGTCACAAATGAAAGTACATAAAACTACATCAGGGTTCCATAAAACAAGGGTCCCACCAGCACTCGAGAGACGTTAAAGAAAATCATGGGGATTCGGGGGAGAGGTGGGCCCTACGCGCGTGGGGTTTTTGGAATAAGCGTTACACCGTAATCACTACACCACTTCTACTACTTGTGTTGTGTTGTGTCTCTCTTCTTCTTATTATATGGCGACAAAATGGTAAGAATATTGTTTTTTACTTAATTTTTTTATTAAATCAAGAATTACAAAATTGTCGTTTTATTTGGTTATGAATTTTCGTGGTGGTGGGTGACGTTTTTGCGAAGACTTTGAGGGAGGTGCTTTGTGAGGTACAACTACAAATAATAGTGGTGCAATGAGGTCGGTGTTTTTCTAATGTTAGAATAGGTGTGTGACTGACTAGTTGTGATTTCGATATTTATGGTAAGTATAGTTTGAATTTCTAATAATAGTGTGGACCTTGTTGAATAGTGGAATCGAAATAACAAATAAGAATTAGTGGAACTCTTGTTTGTATATATTAATTCAATAAATTATGTGATCTATCAATATATGAGAAACAAAGGAAAAAAAAAGTCATTTTATTGTCTATATAATGCAGCTATTTTGTTAAATAAATTATGAAGTTTAGACTTATTTACAATGACTGCCATTTTAATTATTGATTTTTTTCCAGAAATAATTTGATTAACAAACTAAAAATATTCCAAATATATTCCAATCTCATATGTCACGCACATAGTATTCAGCAACTATTTAAAACAATAAATATTTGACAAACAAAAATATAATTGCAATCCCTTAAAATGAACAAAACACACCTAAATACATTCTTTATCTATCCAATAAATCTTTTTTCTCCAAAATTTGAACTAGATTTTGGCAACTATTTAAAACAAATATTTGTTTGACAAACTAAAATACAATTGCAATCCCATAAAATATTTATTTTAATTATATATTTAAATTAGTGGTGTACGGCGGGTTTTTTTTACGGGACGGATTTGGCGAGACGGGTTTGGCAGGATGTTATTTAATAACAATTGTAAACTATAAAATAAAAATAAATAGATTTAATTTGTAAATTTTTATATATACTAATTTAAAAAATAAATTGTCTCTGCGGTATACCGCGGGTTAAAATCTAGTGGGTGAATTAAATTTATATACTTAGAAGAAGTTGAAATTAAAAAAGTAGAAGAGATAATTTAAAAATTAGGTAAATATGAAAGAGAAAAAAAATATAAACCAAAAGTATCTTTCATATTTGGATTAATTACAAAATTGTCATAGTTACAATATGGTTATTATACGGATATATATGCGAAGACGATAACATTATTATTAAAAAGTAACAAAATATTTAGCATATAAAGCAAAAAAGTTGACTTGCGACTTAATAATCATGTAAAAAATACATGAATCAGAATAGTTAGCAGATAACGTATTATCAGAATAACATGATAACAAATATCTCGGTAATACTTATTAGGTTAACATGATAACAAAATATTTATATCAATAAGTTTATAATTATATCATGCTAAGTTATTTTGTATCGTCATAAGTTATAATTTATGTGATATATTTATAGTTACCGTCTTAACTTATTTATTATATCATATAAAAAAATTAACAAGTTACTATAACGTGCAAAATATGAATCTCTTCCAATAAGATTAATATTATCACTACCTCTAGATAAAGTTTTATTTAACTCGGTAATTTAATTGTTAACCAATTTTAAGATGAAAGATAAAAAATGAAAAGGCATAAGAATAATGATGTAATTTTTTTTACTAATGTACTGCATAAGTATTAATATATTGTGTCAGTTAATTTTCTGTTCTTTTATGTATACTTTTTGTAAATATCCTTTCATTAGGATATTTGAAAAGTTTGCATTTTTAAGTTTTAGAAATACGCTTCTTAAAATAGTGATATATTTGGTACGTTACAACGTCCTCAAACGAACTTTAAAGTCCACACCATTAACACCACCGAGTCACCATCACCGTCCCAATTGTTGGTTATACGGTTACACCGCAAAACTGTCATTTATTTCATTTTTGTCAAACAAATATGTTATACTTATATATAGTTATATGCGTGGGTGTGTGTTAATCATTCAAGTAAATATTTGTAGACAGAGATTTTGAAATATTGATTAGCCAACTTTTTTAAACTTGCGGTGTAAATTACCTATGAATGAATACTTTACAAGTTTCGGTAGACTAGCAATTGCCAAAAAAATAAAAGAGTTTGCATACTCAAATTCGTTAAACTATATAAAACAGTATAATAATTTATTGATTGATGGGAATGCAATAAGAGGGGTTTGGAGTGTGATACACCTTACACGAGCAAAGGAATACGTGCAAGCAAATATTTTAACAAGTTGACGTCGCATACTTGCGTAAGGCTCCGATGATACCGAAACCCACTTGTTTGTGTTTCAATCTCCGAACTAAAACCTACCTAATTCTTTTTCAAAAAAAAAACAAAAAAAAACCTACCTAATTATGTTTGTGTACATAAAATATCTATTTCCAAATATTTATAAAATTAATTTTTTAAAAATAAAATTACTTATTTGCCTCCTCATATATTGTTTTGACATATGACTCTTATAATTATTAATTTCGACAAATTCATCAAATATAATTTATTAGTATACAAATCCAATTTATATATCTTTCTTTTACTTATACATTAGTTCTTTTATAAAATAATTTTAATGATGTGTCAAAATATTGTTTATGATGGTAATAGTGTGTCACACTATTCGAACTCAAAACAACATAATCCTAAGAAAAAAACAAAATATCGCTTCTTTACATCGGTTTTTCTATCTTTTTCATAAAATTCATTTTTTATTTTAAGAACATCTCCATCAATAAAAAAAAAATTCAAACAAAAAAATAATTAATATTATAATTTGATTATATGATTTAATTTTTGTTTTGCTTAACAAATTAAATCAATAGTAAGAAATCATGATGAATTATAGAAAATATCTAAAAGAATTTAACATTCTCTTTTTCATTTATATTATTTATATTTTTTTAATTGTTAAAAACTTTCGTGAAAAATTCTCAATCAAAATGGTCTAATCTCTTCTAATTTTCTTTTTTAAAAAATTGTGGTAAAATATTTAATTCTTATTCACTACAGTCTACATGACATGGACTCACCGTCCAAACTCATGAGTATAGGTCCCATTTTTCTGAAGTACCTAGTGACTCTTCCTTTCTCTGCCATTGATTGCCTCGAATTGTTTGCTATTCCGCAGAACCACTCTGATATATGATTACTAGTGTCGATGATAATCAATTTTTCGTGAGATTATTAACACTATAAATTAGTTGTATTACAGAGTCCAAATGTCCAATCATTATTGATGTGTAAATAACAAAAGTTAATTGATCTCGTGTGTGTACTTACACTTATACGCTTAAGTGTTTTACTTGAATTTCAGTTATTCAAACTTACATTCGTAACACGAAAAGCTAAAGTGCTTGCAAAGTTGCAAGTACTTTTCTCTCCAGTTTGAATCATACAAAACTTTTAAATGGACTCGTGAGTAACTTGTGTGTATCAGTCTGACAACAAAATTCAACATGGTGATGTCATTTCCAATAATGAATGCTTCTAGACTTCACCTAAGAAACTAAAATAAGGAAGTAGAGTTTTAAAATAGCAAAAGTACTCTTTTTTTAATGAGGTTTTTTTTATCAACCACTCCTCTTTGCCGGGCATTTCCCGGAAATCCATCGCCCCTAGACTAGACTCAGTTGTCATTTATGAAACTTTCTTCTTTTCAAATTAAATATTAGAAAGTGTGGCTAGACTTGTTGCCAAGAAGAAGAACATTTTTGTGTGGTTGAACCTACTTTTTCTCAACTGTTCGAACATACTAATAGCAAATATAGAAAAATATATTGACTTTAAATGTTCTTCAATAAATATATAGGTACCATAATCTTTGCTAGATGATCTTATAGAGTGTCAAAATATATGTCACATATTTAGTGGTAAACTTATAAATAAATAATAGTTTGTTTATGTATATTAAAAAAACATATTTGCATACCTAAACATATGCATGAAATCCTAAAAATATGCATACAGTAAACGAATAACTTTGCTTACGATTTTATATAATCCCATTATTCTAGTGACGATCGACGAACATAGTAAGTAAATAATTCACCAATTTAGCAAAAAAAAGTTCACCAGACAATTTGTCAAGATATTAAATACCTAATGTCTCTAGAAACCTACTATATAATATCTTTGAAATAGTTAGACCGACGTAACAAATCGATTTTTATTACACAAAAAATATATGGTATTTTACATTCGTTGTCCTCAGATATTGGATGTCTATAGTACACGTGTAAAACCAAGGCTTGACAAATCGTGACACGTAAGACCTGACCGACCAGAAATTGCCTGCTTCACAATGAATCTAGTCTATAAGCTTTTGGATCTATTTTGGACCGTCCGATTAAAAACTGATTCTCCTATCTCCACATTCACCGAATCGGGCCCGTTCAAGTTGATACGAATCTCGCCAACAGAATTATATTATTTTGTCTTTGCAAAACTATAAAATAAGAAAGGAAATTAATAATAGAAAAGGATGTTGTTGATTAAAATTAGATATAATTACGCATATTAACGAACGAATATAATGAGACAATCCCTGTAAAAAATCTAGGCACATGTATTCATTCTTATGATAGTTTCTAGATATTTATTTATAATAATGCATGAAACATAATTAAACTTATAATTGCTTTTGCGTTGCTGAGTTCGTTACATGTGATGTGTTTTACAAAGAAAAAGAAGAGAAACAATTGTGGCGCACCACGGGCCATTATTGATCTACACTCTCCATATTGAGGTATATGTACCAAATACATCACACAAAAACAATTAACCTAATACAGATCTTTACAATTATAAATTGAGTGAATATTTTTGTCAAAATTGATAAATCCAAGAACACGCTTGCTCTATTTGACATTCCATAAAATTAGGTTGGCTAAAGCTATCCCTATTTAACAACTTTTGGTTTTGGATCAACCATGACGATTTACTCTTTAAGTCTTAAATAAGACTTTTGAGCATTAGCTAAACACCGCACATATTTGGACAATCTAATTTATGGACTGGGTTTCCAACTTATCTTCGTTTGATCAATAAACAAAGTACATATGTGACAACAATTTTTTATAAAAAATATTATGAATGTTTTAAATAAAATATCATATAATGTTTACCAATCTAGCATTTACTTCTTCATACTTCATATCACGGATAATGAACTATGAATAGATTCTTCTAGTTTGAACTTTGAAGTATTGTTCAAATTGGTAAAATCTTTTTCTATGGTTAAATTACAGCTGGGATTCAATTTGTATTCCTAAGGAAAGTGGAGAACTTGGTCTTGCATTATTAAATCAAAGCCAACAACACAATTTGAATAGATTTATATCTACAAATATACATGCAATGAAACATATGTCAACATTTTGAATGAGCGTGAGAAAATGTAACAAAATTTCCCATTGGTATCAATAAATTTATTGATCAAAGTTTCCTGTTTTTACTGTTCTCTTTACTCATAGGCTATGAGTCATAGGAAGCAGCTCTGCTTTGCTCTTTCCAAGTGTATGAGACAAGTTGTACAGAGGGAGGAGCTTGAGTAAATAAGCTAGGGTCAACTATCTGAAGATCAGTCCTAACCGGAAGTGGAAGCACCGTGACTGTCTCAGTCTTTAGCCTGTGGTCTATTGACTTTTGTCGTCTTCCTGTTTCATCAAACAGTCACAGCAACAGCCTTCACTAATTTATGTGATATAGGGACTGTAAGCAAAGCACATGATCAAACCACTCAACTTTCCCTCAAATTTCACAACTTTATGGGCTGTTGCTAATGTAGATTAGTAAATTGCAATAACTTATGTTATTAAAAAACTGTTGCTCCTAACCCAAAATGTTATGGGCTTTATGAGTTGTTGCTAATTTGAAATACTTTCGTCATTTCTCTCTCGTTTGTTGGGCTTTACGGCCTCATTTACTACAACGATTTTAGGGGCTGCTATGATGATATCATCAACTTCATTCGTGAGAAATGCTTCATTTCTTTTATCAAACCAGAATTTCAAGTTTTCAAGTTATTTGTATTTCAGTTCTCATTTAGCAACTTATAGCCATCATCTATATATATACAAACCTCACAAACTGTTCCTCCATGTCTTTGCATCATTGTCTATCTCATGGACCCTCTAATTTATATATAGTGTTCTATATCACAACATGGAGCTTATATTTGTACTCATATATAAACTAATTTAATGAAATAGCATTGAGTACTTTGGGTATAGACTAGAGAGACATGAAATGGAATATATAATCATCTTTGATTTTATTTCTGTAGGTATGAGTTGGTTTTCCACTTTCCTTGATTTAAGACAAAAGCAGTCTCATGTTTACTGACTTAATGGCCCATTTGTTTTGCCATTTTAAAATGTGAACAAAATCTACTTGTGAATTCATTAAAGTCTATGTCTATCTAAATTTACAAGCATGTTTATCAATTTATAATTTTGGTCACGCAGGTTTATCAATTTAATATTCTTAAAAAAGACAAAATCTACTTGCTATTGTCTTTTTTTTTTTCTTTTTTTTTTTCTTTTTTGTTCAATTGTGATTGCATAGGTTAGATATATATCGCAGAAAATATGAAAACTTATCTAGAAAACAATACGAGCAACCTATATAACACTTTCAGATAATTGAAGGTGGAATTGGCATGGATGGACTATTATTAGTTTGAAAAAAGGCATGAAATGAGCGTATAGACTCGAAGTAGGTCGTGCATGGCTAATTTGGCTTATGACAACTATGTGGAACTCACGAGTTTCTCACAATATTTATTCCTTTTTCTTTCAAATTGAATTTTACATATCATGAAAGGGACTAAAAGAGAATATACTCAGTGGCTTTGGAGAAAGGAATTCAGAAACTATTGTTTTTAAAAAGAATTATTTATCATTTATTCTCATATGGTTTATATAAACCTATTAGATTCTCCTTTTTTCTCTATATATTAAATAAATGTTTAGCCTGAATGAGAAAAAAAAAAAGTAATTTAGATTACTTTGTCAGGGTGAAAGAATTCCTCAGAGTAGGCACCAATTCGAGCTCCAGTGGTGACATAACCACATAGGAGACACAACTCCATAAGAAAGTATTATATTGGTGACATAAAATCTAATTTAATTGTAATTATCTCTTACAAAACAAAATCGAACGAGCCCGGTTTAGACCGGTTCGAGGATCTCTTGATTATGAAAAAATATCCAAAATTAAGATAATTGTTCGCTTAGTTTAAAATTCCATAAAAATACATTGAGCTCAACCAAAAACAAGAAATAATGAACATGCTTTATACAAATAGATATTTAAAAACACAAAAACCCTAGAATATTCTTAATTAGAATACAAATATTATAACAATACAAAACATTTGAAAATAATACTAAATCATGTCTCATCCTCTACTAAAACATCATAAATAAATCATATCGTATCAAATGCTATATATGTAAAGTAATTAAAAATTAAACAATCAAGGTTGATTTATTACGAAATCAAAAGAATTCCTAAAGACCAAAAAAAGAAGAAGCTCACTGCATGTGGTGGCTATGTACATCAAACCTCTCAAGCTATTCAATAATGAGCTCAACAGTATACTACATATATAGTTTATATAAATGATAAATTTAATTTATATTTTTATTATTATTATTAAATTCCATTTGATTGGGCCTGATAAGCCCATTATAGAATGGCCCATCAAGAATAGAAAACCTCCACGCTTGAATTCTTCGTGCTAAGGCAAAGCGGACAAATTCTCACGGAGCCGTCGCATTCTGTACACATAACCAAATGACGACACGGCAAAGCCAACACCGTCGCCGATCGCCGCCGGCAAATCCTACATCCCGGTCCAATCATTTCGACCCGGTCGGGATCCACATAAGCCGATTCGGCGTCTTCAGCTTCATCCACACCGTCTACGCTTCCCGATTGTGGCTCCACCGTCGTAATAACTCCGCCACCGTGAGCTACTACTACGGCTTGGTGTAATTGAGCTTGTAACGACGTCGCTTCGGCTTCTCTAGCAGCTGCTCTCATTTGCCAAGCACGTGCCTCTGTTTCGATCTGAGTCGCACGTGCTTCTAGCTCGACATGACGACGTGTGGCTTTCTCGATCTCCGCTTCTTTCTCTCTTAATCTCCGCCTTACTGATTCTTCCGTTGTTCTCAGAAGCTCACGATAGTTCCTCTCACTGTTTTCAGCTAACATGCGCTTAAGCTGCTCTCCCTTCAGCAAAAAACAAAAATTAATTCGACAAAAAAATATAATGGTTTTAATCTTATTTTGAAATTAATACTACATTTTATGTTTTGACTAACCAAATTATCACAAAAAATTTCTAAAAACTTGTCACTATACCATTTATGAATCTTATACGAGTTTTTTTTCCAGTGAATTTAAAACTTGTTTTTCTGTGTAGATCATTTTCAATAAATAAAACTTTTAACAAAATGAAAAAAATGAAAATAGTTACCTGGATTTGAAGAAATCTATTTAATTCGTCCGTTTGGCTTTTGATTTCTCCGGCGACATCTCCGGTTATCGGAAAAGACAAAAACCGTTGTTCTTGATTCTGCGACTGTTCACGAGACAAACGTAGACCGGTTGATACAACATTCGGATTTTGTCGACGTCCTATAACTTGCGGTGGAGTTTGCGGCGGAGGGTTCATCGGAGCCGCCGTGATATCTAAATCAATCACCGAAGAAACTTCTCTCGCTCGCTTTCTTGTATCAACCCCTGTTTTTTTTACCCGCCCAAAAAGATAAACCGATTCACCGGTTAGATATTAATAAACCGATTGATTTCTCAACAAAAACGAGAATTTAGAAAACAAACCGGCGTTGATTGAATGAAACTGAGATTTATGCGGCTGATCATTCCCTTCTTGTCCGTTGTTGAGGAAGAAGAGAGTAGAAGGATGGTGATGAGCTTGAACCGCCATGAACAGAGAGAAGAAAAAGAAAAGAAAGAAGGAAGCTTCTTCTTAATGAGAGAATCTCTCTTTAATAAGTATAAATCACACGAAAGATATGTATGTATGTATGTGTATCGGACATGATGATGATGATGGAAGATTGAAAGTTTGCTTCGGGATTCTGATTTACTTTTTATAAGTATGATGATGAGAAATAAATGGTGAAGAAGAAGAAGAAGGAGAAGGAAGAGGAAGAGGAATGGAATTGGGAAGTTTTTAAGGGAAGGGCTTTTAATAAGTCTCTCTATTATATGCACATAGTAAGCATGATTCTCATTTATTACATAACTCTATGTTTGAATATTTGAATCGCATCTACATTTATTTATTTTTACCTTTCTTCTTTTTTAATGGAAACGTATATTTCGTTTTTTTTGATACGCGTATTGATTCGTCAATCTTAGCAGTTTCTTGTATTTTGTTTTACTAATTTATGAAAATGAGGAAGGTAACTAGTTGCAATGTATCTATTCAATTTATATATATGCTATATATGTGTTTGAGTTGGAAAATAGAAAATTTTATTTTTCAGTGAAAACCTAATTCAATATCAATAGAAAAATATCCGTATATATATATATATATTATATAAATATAAGTAATATAAAATTTGCTAGGTAATTTCTCTATAAATTTTTGAAGCTTTAACGAAAATACTTATAGTTCTATTGAATATAAATATGTTATATGCGTAACTAATATTTTGTTATTTTCGTATAAAATCTACATATTCGGTGATTCATATGAGATATCTTGTAGAGTACACATCATTGAAATTTAAAAGGTATTTAATTTCGGCATGTTTTTTTTTTGGTTCCTCTTAAATTAATATAATCATATAGTCCTTAATCACTTATGCATGCATATACCAAATCAATTTTTTTTAAATTAGTAATTTTTTTCCAAAACACTAAAAACTTATCTTCTCAATCTTTTTTGGTGTTTTCTTACTTTTTCTCACGAGAAGACTCTCTGTCGTGTTTCCTCATTGCTGCTTTGATTGATGCTATCGAACGGCACCGTCTCCTTTTTACTATTCTTCTTTTCTTTGGTTTAGGTGATCTATTTCAAAAATTACTATGTTAAGATTTGTTTAATCCACTATAAGAAAAAAAATGATGTAATTCTCCGAAAAGAGTAGAACGTTCGTGTAAATTTATTATTCACTGCTCCTCCTACTATTCTTGAAATTTTCTTGTCAATATTTTAAAAATTTTATACCCAATACACTTCATATTTATTCACGATAATAAATTAGGTAGATTCAAATTAAATTGACTGTTACATCTGATTGAATTTTAGAAATTATGTTATTGCAGGTAACTGACTTTTTCCATGATAAAGACATGATATACATTTGCGCGCGAACTGTGTATATAATAATAGATGGAGAAATATTTATTCGGTTTAGTAAAGTATCATGATGGAACAGAAATCTAACAACTAAACAAAGATAATCAACAAGTTTTATCAAATTAACCAGCTAAGTTATGAGCATGTAATATATTATATAGATATTAGGTGGGTCGTTGCTCTTGGCTTAACCTAATAAGTTCCAAAGTTTAATTAGTTTTGAACATTAGGCGAGGAAGAAACATATATATATGATGATAGGAGAAATTTTGTTTTCAAACTTAATTCTGCCATAGACATTTTTTTATATATATCCATATAAAACTTGTGATGCTGATATAACAAAATGGTTAATGCAAAATCAATTTCTATTATGAATTAATGTATAACGATGATCGACTGTTCGGACTATTTTTATATATGATTGGAGTATTGGACCAAAACAGAGAAATAGTAGTGATTGTTAAAAGACTAAATATTATTGAAAATAGTAATGGAGACATAACACACTTTTGTTCTTTGCCCTTTAAAGGAGCCCACCACACCAAATTGTGAATTCTTGGGCAAAACTTCTTGAACATTCAATTCTTCTCTTCCTAAAACATGTTAGCCTCACTTTCTCTCTTAGTCCTCACCCAACAATCTCATTTTTCATACTTCCTTCATATTCTTTTTTTACTATACATATATAACAAATATATAACAAAATATACAAAGACGGTGAACTTTCCGGACATTCTTTAATCTTTACCATGAGACATGTTCGTAGTCGAACGTTTCAGCGAAACTTACATGGTGTCAATTTTCTTTTTAAAAGAAATTTTTGTGTCTTTATGGGTGGTGCATGTGACAAGGCATCTTTAAACAATGGGTGTATGTCTAGGGTGGGAGTAATAACTTGGTGAATGTAAAACAACAAGTTATACATGATGTTAAGATATGTTATTAGTTACTTAAAAGACTTTATGTTTAATGTTTATCTTGTACATGTATATATAGGTGCATTTTTAGCCTTAGTTGGATTTGTGTGTTGGCCATGATGAAAAAATGGTGACTTACTTAAAAATAGAAAGATGGAAACTATATAATATTAAATAAAAATTAAGAAATAAATAAAAAAGTGGAAGAGTCAATATTCAAAGGGGTAGATTTGATTAGATGCAAAATACACAATTGGACATCATTGATTTTCATTAATTAGGGTTTTAAAAATTATCCCTTTAGGCCACCTTCACGTTTCCTCATGAGTAACAATAATAATGCTTCACACTATCCAATTTTTCACATTCTCAACCAAAAAAGTCGTTTCCGTCTTCTTCAAAACGAAGGATATATATAAACATATACATACGTGTATATCATAGATCTTTAACAAACATAAAAGTGTATCATGTGGTAAAAATGACATTTATTTTGCAGCGAAAACTATACTTATTTATTTTGAAAATTATAGTAAGAAGGAATGGTAGATGTTAGAATATTAGACTGTTACACAAATAAGATAATAAGATGAGAATGGACCATACACACACTATAGATATGTATATATATTCTCTTCTTTTTTCTTGGTGTGTATATATAGACAAAAGGTGTAGAAGTAGAAATGTGGTGGCAAGAGCTAGACAGGTAGGCAAAAACATTGATGTAAGGGAATGGCATCTCTTGAGCCAATACATGATTTGGTCTAAGTCAAATTTCTTTATGGATTAATGAAACTAATTGTGAATTTTTATTTATTTATTTAAAGCACCACACCATATGAAGTTTACTTTTGGATGTTGAGCCTATCAATTCATTATTTATCATTTTTTGGTTACTGTTTAATGAGCCCATCTTTGTTTGTTGAAAATATGAGAAGTAGTACAAAAGAAGAGTCAATTTTGTATTATTGGTTTTAAAAAAACTTATTTGGCTGTTTGTTTCTTCTTTCTCCAAAAGGTGTGGCTTGTGCCTTGGGTCATGGTCTCACGTAAGAACCTAACTAAATACGAAAATATTAGAATACTTAAAGATAAATTAACGGTCCAATTAAATGCATGCACAATGGTGACATGTGAGTGGTAACATGTGAATGCATGGTAAGATTAGTATTTGGTTTCTTTATTAACAAATTACCAATAAAATCTCTTTGTGGACATTTACATGAAAATTAGATCATGAAGACCAATTTTAATTTGTTCACTTGGCCAAAATAAAGATCATTGACGTAAAGTGTGTGTAACACACAATTTGTTTGTTATATGTAAATAAACAAGTAAATTAAAGTTTACTTTATTTTGTTGTAAAAACAAATTAGCGTTTTGTACACACTTTGTGTCTTCTATCTCCCTATATATATTTTATTAATCAAAAGGTTTCGGAAGTTAGCCAAATTGTAGCTTTCAAGAAAAACCAAACTAATTAATCAATACTCTTCTTTAATTTTTGTTTTATTTTTTATAACATGGATAGCTATGAATCCTTGTATCCATTACCATCATCATCACCATCAAGTCAATTCTATATGTATGGATTCTTACTCATCTTCACTATCATCTAATGGATCCGAAAATCTTGATAATCTTTACGTACTCTATACAATATGTTTATCTTTTGTATATATCACGAATATAAACTTAAATGTGGGATTAGTGATGCCAATCAGTTAATTTGATAATGTTATTTTTTGGACCCACTTTTTTTTTTTGAATTTTCAAGACTAAATGATTCCCCGCAAGAAGGTCAGAGACGAGACAAACAAGGTACATCGTCCATTTGGTTGAATTTTAAAGACAATACCAACTTTTTTTTTTTTTGTGTGTATATGAATCAATTTTCATATTCGTTTGGTACTTAACAAAATCAAATCAGACAAAAATATATATATTTCATAATTTTCTTTTTTAAAAGTATAGTGTACCAATTACCAAAACCTAAACAATAACAAAACTACAATCACAAGTTCAATATATCTTAGATAAGATTCGACTTAATCTAAAGAATCATTTTGATCCATTTTTGAGTTTTGAAGCATCCTAGTTTTGGGTATATGTATAGCTTGAATCCAAAACAAATATCTATGCATTGCTAATTTTTTGTAAGGTTTGATTATATGCATTGCTACTTTCTTATGTGACAACTAGATTTTAACCCGCGGTACACCGCGGAAACAATTTATTTTTTAAAGTTAGTATACATAAAAGTTTGCAAATTGTATCTATCTATAAAATATTTTTATTTTATAGTTTACAATTGTTATTAAGTAACATCCTGCCAAACCTGTCCCGCCAACCCGTCCCGTAAAAAACTATTTATTTTATTAATATTGATCTTATTTATGATATGTTTATGAATTATTGTCTAAATATTTTGTAATTTTGTAGTAATTACATGCTATCAAATATTTCTGCGGTTTGATGATTATAATCGAATTGTTATAGTCATGGAGAAAAGCAATATCAAAAATGATAATTTTGAAGTAATTAAATGATAGTAAATATTTTGGAAGTTTTATTTTAGTAACTAATGTGGAGAGATTTAGGGAAGATTGTTAAATGTCAAATATTTATTTCGAATATTTTTTTTTTAATTATCAAAAACAAATATTAAAATCCAGTGGTAGCCATTGTAAATAAGTCCGAACTACTTGATTTATTTCACAAAATGGTTGCAAAAATGTATATATAGATATATAAATATAAAATCACTAACATTTTTGTTTTTTTTGCCTGGTATGGTTATTCCTCATTTTGTTCAACTTTTGTATTAAATTTGGGTTTCGGGTGTAAAAACGTTGTCACTAATTTAAATTCCTCATTTTAACAACAAAAACAACATTTCATAACATGTGTTATCGCATTTGGCATAAAACAAATCATAAATAAAGCATCTTTAACTAATATGTCCACTGAAGTTGCTCATCCATATCAATAGACCCAATAAAACCACTAGAATACATTTATACTTTGTTATGTACCATATAAAAAGTATAATGTAAGATTTGAAATATCTATACCAAATCTTCAACAAAAAACGAAAGGTGATATTGGTGGAAAATAAAAGGAGAAGTTTGAAGATGGGGTTTGATAAGGCAAAGAAGGAAAACCATTAAATAAGAATACTATTTGTTGTTGTTATTGTTAGATTCTCTCAACCATCAATCCATCCTCTACTTCTCTTTAAATTCTTGTAACCTTTTATGAGGGGGACCAAGGACCAACCATATTTTAGGGTATGGCCAAAATAATTTAAATCCAACAAGCTTTAACAACAAATTATGGGTTAATCAAACAAGAAACGTCAAAGTAATTATAACCCCTCAAGTAGCTGAATTGGGGATCGCCTAGAGAAAAAGTTCTTCAATATCGTACGTGAGTTTGAATCTCAACGGTGGGAAGAGGGCTGATTTAACTTGTTATGGACATCTCGAGAAAATTAGGGACCAAAAGTTTGGTTTTTTTTTTCCTAATCTAAAAAAACATCAAAATGCAATAATTTATTTAGACGAAAAATTAGAAGATGTCGGATTTACATCGATTAGTCATTGCTCCTCCCATATTGACGATGCAAGTATCATCTTTCTATAAATCTAAAAGCTTATCAATCTTATGTGTCATTTGTACGTAGAACAGAAAAATTTAGTAGTAACTTATGGATAAAAGTGAACTAAAAATCAGCACCATGAAGAAATCTAAAAGATTAAAAAAGGATAATTTGGTGTGTCGCTATAAATTGAGAGAATATTAGGTCAATGACCATTAATTCCACTAAATGTGGTTATAGCACGATATACTGTTATGTGGAATGAATAAGTAAAATATCATCCTCTTTTTTTTTTTTTTTTTTTTTTTTTTTTTTTTTTTATGGTTGATTTTTGGTAAAGAAAAGGTTATAAGTGACACGTGAAGAGAGATCGTTAATCTGTTTTTTCTTGCAATCTTCATTCCCTCTCATTTTTGTTTGATCATCTATTCCTTTAATGAGGATTCCTCCAGGACAAGTAATTATGTGGGTGTTGCTAATCAAGTCACTGGTCTTTTTGAGAAGAGATATCTCTCTAATGCTCTGTTATAGACACATTTTCTAATTAGTGTTTTGTTTCTATATGAACTTCTCTAATCTAGAAAGATGCTGCATCTTCAAAAAGTTGCTTTGTTTATTGAATGCTAAGATGGGATAATGGATCAACTCAGTTCACGCAGTGAAATCACTAGAGCCTAATAACACATATATTGCATTTCCCTCTATGATTACCTGATTGGGTAATGTAATGGGCCTTAGTCTCATTGTTTCAGAAAGGCCCAATTTGTTTTTTCTTTTATTTTCTCTCGTGGTCGACATACGAAAATCACAGGAATAAGATTTTCGTCACCCATTTTATTCATGTATAAGTCTGAATTCCATGAATTAAAAAATAAAATAAATCAGTAACCGTACATGCATATAAAAGATAAAATGCGAAAATAGTAGTATAAAAAATACCTGGACGCGTATGTATACGGAATACCGTAGGGAGTAGCTGTGGATATAACACGTAGACATTTAAGCCCCAGCTTCCACCTTATCTTTATCTGACACGTGGCATTATTACAAGCATGGGTCCCAAGAACTCTCGGTCTTCTTCTTATGTTTTGTCTACCTGATGCCACTCGTTTTTGTCTTTCCCATCTTATCCGATCGATCCAACGGCTATAAATGAATTCATCATTGGGAATTTTCATATCAGTATCCATATTTCCATAATATCAATTTCATCCCTCATCTTTTCAGTCAATACTTTTCTTCCTCTAACTTTTGTTAAAAACATAATGTTTGATAAAATCATGATCTTATTTACAAGAGAATTTGTTTAGCTCATGAAATTTGATTAAAAAACCACAAAATAAAAAAGTTGAATTGAAAATCATGTTCTAGTTAAAGAGGAAAAAATAATATTTTGTGGTCTTTTATGGATTTGTGAGGAAGATCTTGGTGACAAAAATTAAAAAATAATTTGATGTAAAGCAAAAAAAAAATAAAAAAAAATCCATGTTTTGCAACTATCTTATTTCAATGAGAAGAATGTCGATTTTCTAAATATTAATTTATTTTACTAGGATTTATAAAACATATAGAAAATAATATTTACATGTGTGTAAATAAATCGAATATAACAATTTGTCTAACTGTTGTTTATGCCGATTAATTAAAAATATTTTACAAATTTGATAAAGATATCGAACCTAAAATACATTTTTTATACAAAAAATAGTAAGTTTGCTTTGTTAAAAGTAAAATAATTTTACATTTTGTTTAATTAACTAATCAAATCCGAACTATTGAAGTAACAATTAATTTCAAGAATGCGGTTTTATTTTAAATATATAAATAGTAGGGGTAATTGTTTCAATGAAAATACTAATATAAGGACTAAATACGAATTTCATTACAATATGTATTAAACAAAAGAAAAAACAGATAAAGGTATATAATAATGTCGACGAAGAAATGCGTCGGTATTATAATATAAAAGACGATCAAAATCGATCTTATTTACAAGAGAATTTGTTTCTCGAAGAAGAAGACGTTAATGGCGGAAACAGTGGAGCTCCCGAGTAGGTTAGCGATTCTTCCTTTCAGGAATAAGGTTCTCTTACCTGGCGCCATTATTCGAATCCGTTGTACTTCTCATAGCAGGTGAATTCTCAATTCCTAACATTCTTACGCTTCGATCATTTTCTTCTTCTTCCTCTGGAATTTGCGTTTGTTTTAGGTAATTTGATGCTTGTACTGGTTCGAGTCAGTTCCAAAAATCAAAAATAGTGCGAAAAAATCTATGAATTAGGAATAATTTTGTGTAGTATTGATCGTTAATTGGTTAGACGTTTTCATATACAACATTTTGGTAAGCCTAATCATCGAATTATGCTTTGTTGGTTTGGTCACTTGTTTTCCAAATTCAGCGTCACACTAGTGGAGCAAGAGCTATGGCAGAAAGAAGAGAAAGGTTTAATTGGCATTTTACCTGTTCGTGATGATGCCGAGGGTTCTTCAATTGGGACGATGATTAATCCAGGTACTGGCAATCATGATTATGATACTAGATGAATTTGATTCGATAGGAGTACATGTTTTGATTTGATTTATTTTGCCTAGGTGCTGGAAGTGATTCTGGAGAAAGAAGCTTGAAATTTCTAGTTGGTACAACAGATGCTCAGAAGTCTGATGCTAAAGATCAGCAGGATCTTCAATGGCACACCAGGTTCGGTTTCTTTTTGCACTTGCTAGACTCTTATATAATATGAATGCTTTGATTACTTAGTTTATAAGGTGCCTCAAAATAATGTGTGATCTGATTTCTATTTTGGTTTGATTCGCAGTATATTCTGAGCTATGTTTTTTTTTTTTCTAATATTCAGGGGAGTAGCAGCTCGTGCTCTGCATCTTTCAAGAGGGGTGGAAAAACCAAGTGGAAGAGTTACGTATGTGGTTGTCCTTGAAGGTCTGAGCAGGTTTAATGTTCAGGAGCTTGGAAAGAGAGGACCATATTCGGTTGCTCGGATTACATCGCTCGAGATGACAAAGGCAGGTAAGATATATTTTTTTCATTTGTAGGTTTTAGTGACTACTGTTTATTGCTGTCAATTTGCTCTCTAGTTTAGAAATTCCTGTCTTGTAAATTATATGGTAAGGACCTATATGTTCTGAGACTTTGATCTCAATATATGTTTAGCTCTGTGTATGCTTAATAGATAGATAAGTTTATGCCTGTGAAAATTATTGGGGGTTAGAGATTCTCTAAGATACTAGTTTCGACTTAGAGCTTATTTGGTAATGATAATCTCTCTGGCTTATTTCAGGTTGGGTCATGACCTTTTATTTCTCTATTACATTACGCGACATGGTAGTTCATTAATGTCTTTAGCTGGTTCCTTTCTGGCCATCTGCAGAGTTGGAGCAAGTAAAACAAGATCCAGATTTTGTAGCACTGTCACGCCAGTTTAAAACCACAGCTATGGAGCTTGTCTCTGTGCTTGAGCAGGTAACTAGTGAAAGTAAACGGCTTTCTGTTTTGGTTCCTCCTTTTTCAAGTTTCGTTTTTGCTTCAGCATTAGAGTTTCTAAGATAACAAATTGACAACGCTGAAGCTATTAGTGTCTGTTTTCATGAAATTGATTCTTCTTTGGGATTTTTTCTTTCCATGGGAGCAATTGTATAATCTATATCTGGTGGAATCTGGATCATTCTTGATTGAATTAGTAAAACCATGCATTGATTCTTGTTTCAGAAACAAAAAACTGGTGGAAGGACAAAAGTGCTTTTGGAGACAGTTCCTATCCATAAACTAGCAGACATATTTGTTGCTAGCTTTGAGATGAGTTTTGAAGAGCAACTATCTATGCTGGATTCAGTTGACCTTAAAGTAAGACTTTCAAAGGCTACTGAACTAGTTGATCGGCATCTGCAGGTTGGCTCTTGATATTCATATTTTGGTATCTGTCCTTAATTTACCCCTAGGCATTATAAAGTCATGTTGTGTTCTCTTATGGCAGTCAATTCGCGTGGCAGAGAAGATTACGCAGAAGGTGGAGGGCCAGTTGTCAAAGTCTCAGAAGGAGTATCTCTTGCGCCAGCAGGTTTGGTTTCTTCCGGCTCTGGTTGTCAACTTGAGTCTTGAGAGCTTATTTTCCTTCAGCGGTATGACGTGTAGCAATGAAACTGGTTTTTGCAGATGAGAGCTATTAAAGAGGAGCTTGGTGACAACGATGATGATGAAGATGATGTAGCTGCACTTGAAAGAAAGATGCAAGCTGCGGGAATGCCGTCAAACATATGGAAGCATGCTCAAAGGGAATTGAGGTATACTTTGCTAGAGCACAATAGCTGATGGTGTGTGACTGTGGACCAACTTGAAGAGTTAATTTCTTTATTAGTGATTTTCTTTTTCATTTCCTGATGCAGGCGTCTAAAAAAGATGCAACCTCAGCAACCTGGCTATAACAGTTCACGAGTTTACCTGGAGCTGTTGGCTGATCTTCCTTGGGATAAGGCAAGCGAAGAACATGAGTTGGATCTAAAAGCAGCAAAAGAACGTCTTGACAGTGATCACTATGGTTTAGCCAAGGTCAAGCAACGGATCATTGAATATCTGGCTGTTCGAAAGGTTGTTGTGTTTGTCTTATTTTATTTTACAGTGACCCATCTTCAGTTTCTGGTTTCTGATTTTATCTTGATTGAAACGTTTGCAGCTTAAACCAGATGCGAGAGGCCCAGTATTGTGCTTTGTTGGTCCACCAGGTGTGGGCAAGACGTCTTTGGCATCATCTATTGCAGCTGCATTAGGTAGAAAATTTGTTCGCTTATCTTTGGGTGGTGTGAAAGATGAAGCTGACATTAGAGGACACAGAAGAACTTATATAGGAAGCATGCCAGGGCGCCTCATTGATGGCCTAAAGGTGAGTCTTGTTTTCTAAGAATACGTAACTAGCTTATGCTGATGAGGAACTTGGGGAGTTGTTTTAGGACAGGAACTAAGTTGTAGCAGATAAGTTTCTGTCTGTCCTTGACAAGTATAAGTGACAGAAAGTGTTATAGATCATCAAAATGATTGCTACTTAGCTTTTCTGAACAGGAATTGGCAAAACTGCCTAGTAGAAGCTCTTATGATATGTGATTGTCCAGTTTGATTACAGTCATGTTGGATGGTTTGTTATATGATATATTTTATCACTGGGTTTCACTCTTATGTTTTGGATTTTAGAGGGTTGGTGTTTGCAATCCAGTTATGCTGTTGGATGAGATTGACAAAACAGGCTCAGACGTTCGGGGTGATCCAGCTTCTGCACTGCTCGAGGTTTTGGATCCAGAGCAGAACAAATCTTTTAATGATCAGTATCCTATCATGTTTCCTTATTCAATATAAATATTAGATTCAGCGTCCAGACATTGTTAGGCTTGCTGAAAGTTTCTTGCATGAGTTTTAAATCTTGAAATTGTGCTTTTCACCTACTCTTAGGCAACAACTATATTCGTTCATAGATGTCCAGTGATGCTTGATTTAGTTGGTCACTCTTTTGTCTGTATTGACTGTTACCCTTAACGGAAAAATAGCTATCTGAATGTTCCATATGACTTATCAAAGGTGGTTTTTGTTGCCACTGCTAATAGGGTTCAACCTATTCCACCTCCTCTTCTAGACAGGATGGAGCTAATTGAGTTGCCTGGTTATACGCAAGAGGAAAAACTTAAGATAGCTATGCGCCATCTGATTCCTCGAGTTCTAGATCAGCATGGGCTTAGTTCCGAGTTCCTCAAGATTCCAGAGGTAGGTTTTTATCTTTGAAATTTTTGATGTAATGCCAATAATTGTCTCTCGTGTGGTGCACTTATGCAGTTTCTTCGTATGCTCGCCATAGGCTATGGTAAAGAATATAATTCAGAGGTATACAAGGGAAGCCGGTGTTCGTAGTCTAGAGAGGAACTTGGCTGCTTTAGCTCGTGCAGCTGCTGTGATGGTGGCAGAGCATGAACAAAGTCTTCCGTTGAGCAAAGATGTGCAGAAACTTACATCTCCTCTGCTTAATGGTAGAATGGCCGAAGGAGGCGAAGTGGAAATGGAAGTTATTCCAATGGGTGTAAATGATCATGAGATTGGAGGCACCTTCCAGAGTCCCTCAGCTTTGGTGGTGGATGAGACCATGCTTGAAAAAATCCTCGGGGTAAAGCTGTCCTCTGCTCTGTTCAGTTTTCACTTCTAAATAGTTCTTATAGTAGAAAATCATTGATGGCTGTTATAAATTGTGGTACAAACGTGAAATTTGTGAAACTTAACCGCATACTTTTTGTTGGGTCCAATGCAGCCTCCAAGGTTTGATGACAGTGAAGCCGCTGATCGAGTGGCGTCAGCTGGCGTTTCAGTGGGTCTCGTTTGGACTACTTTTGGTGGTGAAGTCCAGTTCGTGGAGGCTACATCTATGGTGGGCAAAGGCGAAATGCATTTGACGGGCCAACTCGGAGATGTTATCAAAGAATCTGCTCAATTAGCTCTTACATGGGTAACATTATCTTCACTTGAAACCTTGCTCATTACAGACTGTAAAATACTTGAGAACTTTTTAGTTGATAATCTATTGATGTTTTTTAGGTAAGAGCTCGTGCGTCGGATTTTAAGCTGGCACTTGCAGGGGATATGAATGTTCTTGATGGACGAGACATCCACATTCACTTTCCTGCTGGTGCAGTGCCGAAAGACGGGCCTTCTGCGGGAGTGACTTTGGTGACAGCTTTGGTTTCGTTGTTCAGTCAGAAACGAGTTAGAGCAGACACAGCCATGACCGGAGAGATGACACTCAGAGGTCTCGTTCTGCCTGTTGGTGGCATCAAAGATAAGGTAAGCTGCTTCTAGTTCTAGCATCCCGGAGCTTCACATGTGGTTAAAAATAAAAACCAAAATTGAGTACCATCATTCATGGTTTTTGGGACAATTCAAAACATATGTTAAATCGATGAACAGATATTGGCTGCACACCGGTATGGTATCAAAAGAGTGATTCTACCGCAAAGGAACTCGAAAGACTTAGTTGAAGTACCCGCCGCTGTACTTTCCAGTCTGGAGGTAAGTTGTTAACTTCAACCTTTAGTCTTGTTCTCGGTATTGCATTGGGGGTAGAAATGTTGCGCTATGCTACTCCGGCCTAGTTCAGTCCATATGATACCCGGTTTTAATTTGACCCTGGTTACCTCTTGCGGATTAGTCTGCCGGGTAACCACCAAACACTAGAAATGTTTTTGAGTAGTTTTAAAATTGGTGTGAATGGTGGAAACAGGTGATATTGGCAAAGAGAATGGAAGACGTCCTGGAAAATGCATTCGAAGGAGGTTGTCCATGGCGGAACAACTACTCTAAATTATGACAAATCCTTACTTCTTCCGTCTTTAAGACCATATTGTCAGACTCGGACTGTGTTGGCCCATATGGTAAGGAATCAGAATCTTTGCATACCCTTTTTTTTCTCTTCTCCCCACTCACCTTTCCTATATTGTATGTTTGTGTATGTAATGGGCTTAAATTTATCATCTTATCATCTAATTTAATTTATCCATCTCCTTACAAACTCAATACCCGCCGAAATTTGATTTATTAATCATGATAGGAGTTATTTAAAATTTGAATCCGTAATCTAAATAGATATCATATGGAATTCATTTTCCATATTACATTTTGGGAAGAAGATCGCGATCGTTCAATTGTCTCTTCTTCTTTCGTCGATCCTCCGAGGTCCCATTGCTGTTTAGAGGGTTTCAATCCCACAATGGAAACATCATATTGTCATCTTATCTCAAAAAAAATAATGTTGAGTTCCTGACCACTTCTCGATCAAGCTTTGAACACTTATCACCATTTATTTTCCCGTTAAACCAACTACATGTCTAGTCGTTGAACAAATTTAATTTGAGCGTCAGATAGTCTTTAAACATAAGAATTTCAACATAAAAGATGATTACTCTTGGGATTTAGCGAAAGGCAACACTTATGAGAAAAAAATTTGAGGAGAATTAGGCGAGTTATTATCAACCGCTAACTTTGCGAGTGGAAAATTTGAGGAGCGTTCATCGTTAACTTGTTGTATCCCATCACCATCGTTAACTCCTCATGATTTCAACTAGCCCATATTGTTTTTTACTTAGTGGCCCATTTATAGTTTAATCTTTTCAGGATTCAGCGTTCATCGTTAACTTGTTGTATCCATCCCATCACTACCGTTTGTTGGATTCGACCATCTTCAATTTTTCACTATTTCTTAACAGATTTTTTTTTTTTTTTTTTTGGTCTCATATTTCCCAAATTGAAACGCACATAAAACCCGACAATCTTTATTATTTTTGGCTCTGTAGAAGAAGAAAACACAGTAAGCGATTAAAGACAAGTTAAAACAGGTGTTACAAGAAATATTAGTAAACGAAACCTTAAAGAAATTCCAACTTAGTTTCTCAACACAACAAAGTCATACACAAAAACAAAGGTGCAGAGATATGAACACAAGAAACTTTTGTGGGTTTTTGTGCCCGTTAAACAAAATCATTTATTCAAACAAAAGTCCAACACGATTAAACAAGAAGAATCAATATTCCATCCTTTGCAGTAGTAAAAAGGGACTTCACTAATCACTTGAAAAGCCAAATGATTTAGTTTTTTTTTTGTTTCTTCGAAGAAATAAAGAAAGAAACCTTCTTTTAGCCCGAGAGAGCTGCGTTGATGGCACTGTGAACTTCAACACCAATCTGTGCCTCTGCTTTCTCAAGATCTGTTGTGGCAGAAGCAAGTTTCTGTTGGAACTCAGCTAAACCCTTTTGGACTTGGCTAGGGTCAATGTGGTCAAGCGGCACAGCTTCCACCGCGATTATGTCAGCGACGGAATTTGCGTGGAGGAATGCAAAACCACTGCTCAAGAAGTATTTCTTCACGTCAGTGCCTTCATGGACGGACATGATGCCAGGTTTTAGCTCAGCAATTGTTGGAACGTGTCCGGGCAAGACACCCATTTGTCCTGTTGATGCGGGAATGATGACCATGTCGACCTTCAAGTATATGAAGAGAAACCAATTAGCTTTCAGTTATGATTAAAGATATAAGATATGAAACTCTAGGATCAGCGGTTCGTTTTAATTTTGTATAAATAGAATATGAAGATGATAGCGCAGCCCAAGATGGTTGGAAAATGCATCAAGAAAAAAGGCTGGCAGGATTTAAGCTACCTACAGCGAATGCACCATCTACGCGTACTGATATTCATATGTACTACAAGAATCTGAATACTACATGAAATAACAATGAATATGTATAACTACTGGCTACAGAGATTAACTCATAAAAATTAAGGCGTTATAATCGACATTCAGTCTACGCATATAGCACATCATATAACAATAGTGGAGAATAGGTCATATACGAAACAGACATTATATGTGAATACCATTGTAACCGAAACCAAAAAAGCCAGACAAACACTAAAATTGGGATCATTTCCATGAATAGAATTTCAATAACAGACCTCTTTTAAGAATCCCAATTCAAACATCCCATTTCAATGATTGATCAACAGAGAATATAGAAGCAGTAAATTAATCGACTAGTCTCAACTTTTTCAGTGATGAATCTAACAAAAAAAACTCACCTGAGAAAAAGAATGTAACAAGCAACATTTTCAGATACTGTACACATAGTTAACCTGTAAATTCTAAGATGATCGTGTATTTACAAGTTTCACTGCAAATTGTTTTTGAGAGAAATCATGAAACTAAAATAATTATCGTCATTGTAACGCAAACAATTGCTGCTAGACTCAGGTACCGCTATCAAAACCCTAAAATGTAGCGCCGTCAGATCTAACCAAAATCAAACGTCCTAAGACCTAATTATGCACATTTGCATAAGTTGAGATGAATCATAAAAAGCGTATCAAATCCGAAATCTTGAGATTTTTGACAAATCTACAAATCAATCACAAACCAAATTTCCACACACAATCCAATATCCAGACGTATCCACAGAAAGACCACAATGAACAAAATCATAGATCAAACCCTAAGAAAACAAAATGTGACCAAAAGATCGAACCTCTTTCCCGGTAAGCTCAGATGTGTAAGGGAGGACAAAATTGACGGTGAGCTTCGTCGGGATAGAAGAAGGAGTGGAAGGACGAGGTTTCATGAAAGCAGAAGGAGTCTGCGGTGGGTCCATATTCGGTGCGACTTTCTTCCATGCCTCGACGAAAGTGGAATCGAGCGTCGATGGAAGTTCCGTTGAAAAGGCACGAGTCGTCACCGATTTGGAAGATGCGGCGGCGACAGATCGGGAGAGGAGACGAGAAGCTTGTTTAAACATGGCGGCGATTTGGTGGTGGTGGTGATTTTGAGTCTCTCTGAGAAATTGGGGAAATTATACGTCGCAGATGAGAGAGAGAATCCGAATACTCTTAAAAATGTTGTAGCTCAAGTGTTTCTCAGACTCTCAAGTTCACGCGCATCGGTGGCGAGTGAAGTGAGTTTCTCTATTGTTAGTTGGGTAAGGCTTAAACTTAAAGCCCATTTGTGGCCAATCTTTATTTGTATTTATCACCTTCATGCATTATTGCATGTAATGGAAATATGAAACCTTTTAATCTTTAATGTATAAACACGAAATATATTTGATTAAATTAAAACTTCGGTTAGGTTTTAGCATTAGTCACCATTGTGTTCCAGATTTGTATGTTGTTGCAAAACATTAAGCATTACATACTATCGCTCTAGTTTCTACAACTACCATTGATCTGGCGAACTCCTAATTCAGCACCAGATATATAACCAGATGTTCTAGAGAACTGTTTTTAACAACTATCACCGAGAAGAACTTTGTACTTTTAAAAGATTTACATGAAAAATAAGATATATCTTTTGCTGGTCTTTCTTTATAATCATGTTGATGGTCAAGCTCCAGATTCATATGCCCAGAAGGTATCTGGATCTGGACAAAGAAGAGAAAAGTCTGGTACTTCTAGATTTGCGACGTGCCAATCAAGGAACCGAGCTTGTATTGACTTGAGTAACAAGAGGAATGTTGGTAATACCCACCATTTATCATCATCCCTGCCAAACCATTACCAATCATTTACTCACAATTTTTGTACTCAATATACGGGTAATCAATAAAGAAGTTTGATGTTCTATAATCATCTAACGGCGAAGATCTCTACATGTGTCTCTCTAGTTCCAACAACGTGTGAGGGTTTACGTTTAAGGTTAAGACTGATTATAGTATGGATGCTAGAGATTAGTATCATGTGATCAAAACCCAACATTCCCAAATTTACGATAGGTGTGCGAATATTTAGGAGAGAACAGAAACACTATTTAATACCTTATGGCGTTCCAGATGTTTGGTAGCTCGTCAGTGAAAAACCCGGAATGAATGACACCGCAAATGAAAGCCACAATCTGCAGTATACTTGCGATTAAGATACAATAGTGAAAAAACAAGGTCACTTGTTTTGAATTCCGTTTGTATTGACTTACGACGTTTGTTAGAGATGTAGCATTCCACAGGCCGTAGATACGAGTAAGTGAGGCTCTTCTCATTTCTTTACTTAATAAAGCGTTAAGGCCGGCAGGGAATGGGCAAAGAAGGGAGAGAGGGAGAATCAGGAGGATAGCAAGAAAGGCTGCAAGGGCAAGCCAATAGAACTGAAGTAATGCAAGTAGCGTAACTGAAAGATCAGCAAGGAGAAGGATGGAAATAAAACGGAGAAGAGTATCCTGCATAAACCACAAGAATTGTTTTTGCTTATGTTAACACAATAGTAAAAACAAATCATAAGACGAATTATTTAGGAGAGATTAAAATGTAACCTGACGCCCAACAGGTCGAGTGTTGTTCAATAAGAGAGAAAATGGAAAAAGTAAATCCCTTCGATACTCCAAAGATTCTAGTGAAATCTCATTGATGAGGCCTCCATTGATTCCACCATTGATCCTCTTCCGAGATAATCCATGTCCTGGTTGGATCAAGTTTTGCTGCAACTCGATAAGAGATTTGCTTGGACATGCAGAGTTGTTCCTAGAAATAGATTTATGATTAAGCAGGTTGAATGCCTTTAATTTCTAAGAAAGAGACAACAGCAAGGTTAGATCAAAGAGAAGCACAATCTATCATGGCTCACCCAGGGGACTCGTCGTCACTTCTGCTGAACGACAGTGATCTGTTTACAGTGTTCAGAGGAAAATCGCCAACAAAAACCAAGATACCAAGTTGGTAATATCCAGAAGCTGTAGCTTGAAACCATCCAAGTTCAATTCTTACTCCATGGAATTCGAGTTGAGGATTTCCATGGCTGTTTATCCACCTAATGACAGGAAGTAATGCTGACCGAATTGATCCGTGCCTCACAGTCCTAAGCTGAGCATTTAAACCAGCAACAAACCGGTGCCAAACACTCGGTGGGATGTGCTGGAATAGTCATTTGGAGAGCGTTTAGGAGATTTCAGAGTGGAGATTTTGGTATAAAAACCACGCAGACAAAGAGAGCTTACCTGGCCAAGAAGATTTGTTAACAGTGTATCACTATGGAGACTATAGGGTGACATATAACTTCCATCTCCTCCAAAAAGTATGCACATTGGGAATCTTTTCTGTATAATAGAGACCATATCTACACGCTTCTCGTCACCGCCAAGGAAGAAATCTATGTATGCAACCATCAGATCCGGAGTGGCTCCAACCTACTTCGACGTTGGACACAGACAGTCAAAATGAGAACTTAGAGCTACATGATTATATTAGTTAATAAGAATCCAAACCTTCATCCCTTTGTAGAGAGCTCTAGATCTGCATGAGCGGAGGCAAGAATGGTCATATTGAGATTTGACATATTCTTGAAGGCGATGAATTTTTCTCCTGCGACGCCATTGTTTCCACGACCAGGCACAAGGATTTGCAAGAACTGAAAGAATGCTGTGCACAGACCCTTCCCACCAATCATATGCTGCGGTAGAGTTTATTTCATTAATAAAGCTGTTAAAAGCATCTTCGTACCTGCGAATCAGAAATGTCCAGAACTATGAGTGGACATGCCTTGGAATAAAGTGAGCCAAAGGACGATGTCACATTGATAAGCAAAGAGTATAAGAAAACGGGACTCGGGATTAATGACATACATAGTCACAATATAGATTCTCTTTTATTCTTGCCAATAGTTTTTAGTTCAACACTTCATTCAAACATATAACGACAATAATCACAACAGAATTCAACCCAGTCAAGTAATGTCCTTACACTATCTCTATGATTGCACCAGGAGGAGAGTAGGGCAGATGCCAAGGTTCCCTGAAATTGTTTGGACCCATGAAGTACATACGGTAAGCATGGGTTTGCGTGTCCTCAGATTTTGCGCCTCGAACCTGGAATGACAAGAAACAGGCATGTGTTTGGTCGACATGAAAATATGTGTACATATATATGTCTTAAAGAGAAAAGATAAGACTTGAAAGAAGATGATTTACGCAACACGATACCTCAGAGAGTGACAGAAGATGGGGTAAACAATGTGCACTCTGGTGTTCAATGGAATTAGCACCATAGAAACTCAACCTGAGCAATTTGATACTTAATGTGCTTAGCAACAGACCCAAAACTACCACCACACAAGATAGAAGAAGAGTAAAGGGCAATGGCCCTCCAAATGTATAGACAAGCTCTTCCAGAGGTGTATAGCAGTTTGGCAATCTGTATTTTTCTGATACACATTTATAGGGACAAACAGGTTCGCTAACTCCTCCTGCAGATTCAAAGCACCTTCCGTCAGAAGACATCCCAATTAAGAAGAAACAAAAGATCAGGGAATAGAAGAGTAAGAGAACTATTAGAAAAAATACCTCGTACGTATACAAATTTTGCACGACTTGGAAGATGCTCAGGCGGGCAGGGAGTACAAAGACGTTTGTCAGAGCCTTCGACGTTCTTGTAAGTGCCAATGGGGCATTCCTGGAAGAATACATGAATCCAGATATATCGAGAAGTATCAGGCACAAGCAAACAAGACAGAGATTTGCAATTATGCTAACAGAACGCTACTGGGCCTGTCTAATTTTGTGGTTTGTTACGCCCATTTAATTGCTAGAATAAAAGATGAGCAGAATTGGCCAAGGGTAAGCCATAAATGGACAGTGTCGAAGTAACTACAACATAATAAACCAGAAGACTTACCAAGCAGAATGTACCGTAGAGTCCCTTTGGACACTTTTTCCCAGTCATTGTTCCCTCTTCCCCGAATCGACCTCCATTGTCCCCTGCACCTCCTCTGAAGACACCAGAAAGAAAACAATTTAACGTCTGTGTTAGAATTTCATGAAGACAGGTTTTGCAGGTTAAAAAAATTTCTGTCAGGCCCAGACTTCCAAATGTTCCAAAATATTCATAAGGGAATAGTACAGGCAGAGTCTCAACCATCACACACTAAGATACCATTATCCTCTCATATCCATGACGCTGCATAGTACTAAATCAACGTATATATGCATGCTTTACCCCAGTAAAACAAATGACCCAGAAAGTAGCAAGCACACAAGTGAGATTACTACACTTGTCATGATAATGGTGCATACCTATTACTAATGGACCCCTTGACAATTGCAACAGGAGAATACTCGTCCCCAGTATGTAACATGTCCCAGTGAAAGTGAAGTCTCCCTCCTCCACCTCCACCACCCCCAAGAGGCCCACCCCGGCCCCCTCGAACTGATAGAGATGAATTCTTTGAGAGTTCAAGCATCTGAAGGAAAAGAAGAATCGTCCCACCAGATCCCCCACCAACTCCACCGACCAAAGATCTGTTACCATTCGCTGTTGGCTTCCAAAGGCTTTGACCATCAGAGCTCAGAGATCCCCGCAGATTAAGAGTCAAAAGAGGAAACTGGATGGAGCCAATTACTGAAAAGGTGGAAAACAAATTTGTATATGTCACTTGACAGTGCTAGATGAGTAGATAGCTATTTCAAGAGTATTGGCCACCAGATTTTCTAAAAATAATAGAAAATATATAAGCAGAAAAGTGAAATACAATAGTACTGACCTATCATCCCTCCACCAGTCACATTCCCATATGATTTATCTGGACTCTCTGCTCCGCTTCCTAACTCACAGGGAAAATCAGGATCACCATAGGTATGTCCTCCGTTGCATACTCTCCCATTGAAAATGCCTGATCCCCCTCGTCCTCCATGCCCAGCACCACTACCAGCCCCATTTGAATAAAGTCCCTTCCCCAACCCAGCACTGCAACCTGCCAAAGGAATTTATGTATAGAATCAGAAACCACATTAATCTTCCTGAATACACAGAATGGTCCTCAAAATGACTAAGCGAGAATCCCACTGTAGTGAAAAGGCAAACAGCTATAGGAATATGCTGAAAGGGGAATAGAAGGGTGAGTTTTCATAATTAATGTACCAAATCCAGATGCAGTTATCAAGCCATCATCAGTAACTACTACCGTTCTCGCCCTGTGGATTTGAATTATGCTTCCTTTCACAAGTCCTCTCACAAGAATGTCCTCAACTCGACATATCTAGAAAAATAAATGTTGAAGAATCATGAAAAGTTCAACGCTAAATATAAGAGAAAATCATTATTAAGTAGCACTCAAGTCTGCTTTTACTCCAGGAGAGTAACACAGGTAGGGATACTACACACAACTCTGGGTTTTACAGGATATTGGAACTCACAATTGTTTGGCCTATATTAGCAAACAGTTTCAATTTGCCTAATAATTTATTGATAGTAGACTCCTTACTCGTGTAACTACCTAGTCTGTAGTACAAAGTCTATACATCACAAAAGTTAACTCGTGCCAGAAAGATACTTTTGAACCACCATCAAATATACCTGAAGGGAAAAGGATAGTGTATAATTGACATGGCAATCATCCGGCGGACTGATTAAATCTATTGGGCATGTTTTGCTCTCACAAAGGGTCTGAGTAACCCTGTCAAACGTTTTTAATTATTGAGTCAAGTACTAATCATCCTCACAAAATAAATTATGTAAACGTATAGGAAGTGTTACTCACGCGTTTTTGCTTTCATAATCATCAAGTGGTGCTTGAAGTATAGAGCCTGGTCCAACCTGCAAAATTTATGAACTGTTAAAGAGAGTTTTGCATTCCACCGATGACTATGTCTAAGTAAATGTTTGTTAACAAACAGACGGAAACATGATCTCATAATAACATAGAGGTATACAAGTCAACAGAAGTTGGAAGTTATTAACATTTTAAGACAATAACTTCTTACAGTTATGTTGTAAAATTGAGATAAGGAAAGTCTTTGGCCTTTAATTGCATCCCCAGGACCAGATAGCGTCAACATTCCTTGACCATATACACCCAAGTTCGTATTAGAAGTAATGACGGATTTTCCCTACAAGAAGAAAAAGTCAAAATCTGTCTTCCAATCCAACCAATTAAGAAAAAGAGACATGATAAAATTTTCAAGTATACCTTTAGAACTGCAAGGTTGCGAACTTCAAGAACAGAGGAAGGCACTGCAGGGTTTCCTTCACCATCAATTTGAATCACAGAATTCAACATGAGCAGCATCTTCGTAACAAGTCGTAATGCACCAAAAACCTTCATTAAAGGACATATAACTTAACATAACATACAGGAAAAACAGGACGGTACAAGACAAACAAGATTCTTACTGACTGGTTAGGAACAATAACCTGCCTTTATAACGGAGTTACTCATTAAAAGTTCTTCAGCAACAAGCTCAAATTCTGAAATTGGATATTTTGATAACCCGAAAACAATGCTGCTTCCCCGATAAAGACTGATTTGACCTCCGACCTTCAGAATCAGAAAAATAAATAACAAGTAACAACCATAGGGGGTAGTGCCAACATACTAAGTATTCAAAGGAAGAGAGACCAAGGATCTTCTATTAAGCTCATAGAAGCTCCTTTGATAAGAAAAAGTACTGAAAATTGCAAGGTCAACTCTTAAAAAGAAAAAGAAAAATATAGAAAGCCATTCATATTATAAAGGTTTACACGGAACACAAAAGAATCAGAGTAGAAAATACGATTCAAGACTATATCAAAAGAAGAACAAAAAAAGACATTCCGGAAATTTACTGACCTGCATTCTGGTCCACAGCAGCGGGACCAAAACTTTTGCATTATTATCTACATAGATGTTTGACCACAGAGGCCTTGTAGGAAAATCGAGCAAAGGAGTTTCTGTCTCTGTAGTCATGTTATCATTTCCAACCCTTAAACTCACTAATTCAGCATTAAAGTATGTTCCAGCTGCTCCTGCATTTTTGGGGCACCCGATACTTGCGCCACCTGCAGTTAAGACAATGGAAATACATAGTTAGTAAGGATGAACTGATGAAATATTCAACACAGCATAAAATGGAGAAGTAATTCCACAGGAAACAAGAAACAGGACATCAAGTTTTCCATTATAGGGAAACAATAATTCAGAAGTGTTTTAAAACTACTTGAAAGCACAACTACTGAGATTTATGTGGATGATAAAAACAGCTTGTAGAAGACCTAGGTCACTTGCATGAGCGCTGATAGGAAGCAAAAAAAAAATACAAACCATGAACAAAAACTTTGACATCTTCTTGTATGCTGTAACAGTCAAGAGAGATCCTTCCTCCGCCACCTCCACCCCATCCCCTCCCACCCGATGCAGATATTTTACCGTAACCCTTCCTACATATTCAAATGATAGGTGAGACAGATTGAAGCGAAACAAAACTAACAAGTTAACATGTAAAACATTGATTTAACACATTCCCACGACAAATCCGTAGTAAAATTGATTTCAAAGTATCCCCAAGAATTTGTTACAGTCAGGTCGCAGCTCCAAATAGATAAGTACTATCAACTTCCAATTATTTCTATAAGGACTGAGATAGGACATAGGAGTCAAATGGAAGCATGGACTTACAGCTTTACCGCACGAATACAGATACTTCCTCCAGATCCTCCACCCCCTTCCTCTCCAGCATCACCACCATCTGCGGAAACAGTTCCATTCACATGTACTGTGTCCGTCAATATGAGTTTAACACGACCTCCACCTTTGCCTCTGATATTCTTTGTGGATAACTTAACCCCTCCCTCACTCCCATAGCTCCACGGATCATGCAAAGACGACCAAGCATAAACATCACCACCCCAATAAGTCGTTTTATTACTCTTCACACAGGAAGCACCTCTCCCACCATGGCCTCCACCGGCACCATCAATACCATATGGTGTTCCACTAGTCTGAGAAGGTGGTGGTCCAGCCAATGCTGTCGTGTAGATAGACGAATTGCTATCCATTGTTAAGTTGATAGCAGAAAAAACCACAGAACCAGCAACAATTCTTGCTGATTGACCCAAATGAATAGTTCCAGATACATTGAAGGTGATCATACATCCTTCAACAGGGCAATCAACTAAGACATGTGCAAGTATGTTCAGATTACCAGTTCCATATACATAAACATCGGAATCGAATCGCAAATTCGAGTTCAATGTACAAGTGGTATTCAACGATCCAACACCATCCAGGTCTTGACAAGTCACAGAAATCGGAGAACTAGTAGAATTTCCAGAAGCTTCATCTGAAAACAATCTCACAGAGCTCTCAAATTCAGTGACCCCATACTGTGATAAGCTAAAACATGGCGTAGAGACCAAAAGGACACACAAGAACACAAGTCCAAGCATCACCAATGAAAAGCAAAAATCAGTCACACACTATCCCAGAGAACCAAAACAACACTGACGACATCTAAGAAAAAACTCGCAATTCTCAGTCGATCAACTTCAATTCCGATACGACTCCACAAACAATCGAAACTAATCTGAATTCACAAAATCTGCAACAACAAAGAGAGAAAAAAATCGCATAAGGAAATTTTGAAAAAACCTAAGAAAGCGGAAAAAACAATGTCACAGCGCGAGGAGAGTTTCATCACAAACGAAGAAAGCGCAGAGAAGAGAGTGAGAAAAATGGTAAACCTGATTCAGAAATCGAGAAAACGAAGGAATAATTTTTCACTATGAAGCTTTTTTGTTTGGGATCTTCAGGAGTAGTGTAGTCAGAGATGGTCTTTTTCTGTTTCACTTAGCTTTCCTTTTTTCTTTTTTTTTTCCTTTCAGAATGAGAGAGAGAGAGAGAGAGGACTGTTATGGAGTTGAAGCTACGCTTAAATCAAATGTACAGCTGTCCTCTGCATCAAAATTAAATACTATTTATTTTTTGTTTTTGAAATCTTTGCTTTATAATCATTTTATTTTATACTAGATAAGGCCCGCCTATTTAGGCGGGTGTACCCGAAATTTTCAAATATTCGAACGGGTCTAAACTTCAAAACCCGAAAAACTTGAACCCGAACCCGAATAGGTATTCAAACATATCTCAAATATAAGTATATATTAGTTATATTTATACTTATATATAGAAACTATTAGGATGTTTTGGATATTTTAGTTATTTTGTGTATTTTAAGATATATTCAAGCAAAACTACTCGTGTTGTTTTGGAAATTTTTGAAATTTTCAAGTAATTTAATAGATTTGTACACAAAATTTGATATTTCAATATATAAATAAACTCGAACCCGAACTCGACCTAAAATCTTAAATTACCTTAACGGGTCATAAACTTCTAAACCCAAAAATCCGAACCCGAAATACCCGATCCGAATACCCAAACGCTTAGGGCTAATAATTAATAATAATAAAAAATCCATAAAAATATTTAAAAACCAAACATTGTTGAAAATATATTTTGTATATATGTCGTAATCTCGTAAGTTAATTTTACATCATGCAAATTAATATTAAATGAGTTAAAATTAATAAATGAAAATAATTGAAAAGTTAAATCCTATAAGCTAAGCTATTTTTCTCAAAATGTTTTATTTTTCACCTATGATTACATGAGTTAAAGACAAATTTGTTAATTTTCCTTTTGTTGAATAAATGTTAATTGTTTATAAATATATAGATATATAAATTAGTATATGTAAATTTGTTTACTTTTTAAGATTTTCTATTTTTTTAGAGAATAAAAAAGTTAAATTTGGAATGACACATGTAAACATCTGATCGTTTGACTTGACACGTGGCACAATCCTACGAATTAGCAACTTTGAAAACCATAATTTATATAATAAGATTAGGGAGAAAGCAGTTATGTAATTTGATTTCACATTAATTAAGTTTGATTTATGTCTAAACAACTATATAAAGATAATCACAAATTTCAGTAGGAAAAATATTGTTTTGTTTCCATAGGATAAGATTATTATTTTTAATGACTTGTCTTACTACAGTACCCTTTGTTTTTTTCCATAAATTACGAGACTGCCATTCTGAGTTTTGCAGGTATGATGCAACCGTTACCATTTTTATTTTGTCCGTACTATATCTACACTAAAATATGTGAGGCGGGTCAAAGATAATAGTTGGAAAACCAAAATTATAAGATTGCCTCAAAACAAAATATCTAAATTTTGTTGTTGACAGAAAATTAAGGGAAAAATATCTAATGTAGTTTAAAATATACGAGACGGTTACTCTATTGATTCATGTCAGTCCATATTCCGAATAAATATTAGATGAGAAGACTAAGAAATGAAATTGAAATCTTTCATAGTTAAGGATTAGATGAGATATGTGCTTAACAGAGTTGAAAAATGTTAGGTAGATATTTTTATTTTTTGTTTCCTTTTATGGCATGTTTCAGTAGTTTTGAAAAGAAGAAATTTGAGGCGTGACAAAAGCCAATATTTAGGGAAAATTTAAGAGATTGATTTAGAAGGGCCAACTAGATCATAAAAATCTAGTAAGCAGGTATAAAGTTCACGGCATCTCACATTTCGTGATACTTTATCTTCCACTTAATATATAATATAATTCTACTTCCTATCTCTTTCAGTTTTTGTATTTGAAATTAAAGCCAAAACGAAAACCTCGAGAGGACGTAGCCAAACTAGGAGAGTTTCTTTGTCTGTTTGAGGTCAAACCAGAAACACATAGAGCGTTTCGTGTCGCTTCGAAAAAGATTTTTGGGCTTGTGGGTCCACATAGCTAAGAGTCTCATTCATCACAGTCGCATATGGTCATGACATGTGTTCAAAGGTCACGAAGAACCCATCTAAGACACCAAAATGTAATATGATATTCTAATGTCCAATTTTTTTTTTAACATGTTCGTGTTCATTAGCCAATGCTGCCCAACCATTTCTATCTACTCAAAAACAAATCATAGGGACAACAAAATCATGTCGGCTAAACCTAGGAAATATAATCTTTATGAAATTCTTCAACTCAGAGATATTTTGAGAACATAAAATTCAAGTCGAATCAGTTTTAACGAAACTTAGAAATCCAAAACAAATTTCAGATTGGACAAGCCCATAAGCCAATGATACCAAAACTTGCACACAAATCATGAATTCAGACCGTGAAAAAAATAAAAACCAAATAAAGCAAAAGAACTTGTAAATCATATCAATATCACCATTAAACACCACCACCAATTTTAAATATGGGTAGGCTTCAGATATCTGACTATAATAATATAGAGCATATGAGCGTATATTAATAATACAAGGCAAAAACAAAACATATAAGCCAAAAGGATTTACGGACCGAAGACTTTTTTCCCCAGGCTACTTAGGTACCCGTTTCTTTGCATAACCATTTACCTGTTTGCTGCGTTAAGCGAGCCAGAAAGGCGTGTATCTTTCAAGCACCCGGAAGTCACCAGATGTTTGTTTGGAGCCGTGAACAGCATGGAACCAAGCCGGTGAATTTGCAAAAGAGTTTATAAACCCGTTGCATCCAAGTTTTGTCTTTCTCACCCTCAGCCATTGTAAGGATGTTTTGGGTTTTGTGAGCTCTGGTTAGGTTGAGATTGCTGTGGGCCTGAAAGGTTTAGTGGCTGTGTGTTGTAGTGTGCGAATGGCTGCGAGTAGAGCGAATTTGGGAGACCCTGAGCCGAATTTTAGACAAGAGTCATTAGCATCTTTTGACCAGAAACATGTGTATATATAGATAAAGATAGTGAATACTTGTAAATCCTCAACTGTTTGTTAATTGAATATGTTGACGCAAACAACGAATCAAGGATAAGGATTGTTCACATCAGAAGGACAAACCTGAGACTGAAGATTTGGATTGTTCACACCATAAGGATTCTGCTGTCCATCATCCTGGGATGAGTCGATAAAGCCAGCTTGGGTGAAAAGACCTTGACCTCCATGTGCCATATACTCCTACATATGCAAAGAAAACGGCTCAGGTGAAGGTGTTAGTATAAAAACTGTGTTAATAGGAACGGTAAGTCCAGTGAAACACACCTGAGACATGAAATCATTAATTCCGCTGAAACGAGAATAACCGCCTTGAGAATTCTGATTCATAAAGTTTCCAGGAAACGCCCCATGTGCTCCTTGTGTGGCATAATCAACAGCAAATCCACCCGGTGAGGCCTACCAACAACAATTATGGTCCAAAACTTTTGAAATACAGCCATCGCCACAAAAAAGATAGACATTTATCCTATTATCCTATCCAAAGTATGACATTTCAAATATCTAAGAAGAGAAACTACACCTGTGTAGCAAAGTCGGCCATGTTGTAAGGATCATGAGATCCCTGGCTCTTGATATCATCAGCCAAGAAATCCTGATGGTATTGGTAATAAGAAGATTAGATTACATTTAAGAAAGGTAGGATACACTGCAACCGAATCACCCAGTAACATTAAACAAGAAGACAACCTGAGATATTCCACCCATAGAAAATCCATCCCTGAACGCTTGGCTACCCTGAAAAGGTAACCTATCGCGTCATGATCCGGAATAAAACAAAATAAGCGAGCTCTAATGCTTCAAAAATTAGATGTAAAGATAAAAATTTGAAAGAGACGCGGGCAGTATTTACATATCCAGGTTGGGATAGCGGACCACCAGGTGAAGGCTGGCTATTCGGACTATCAAGGGGAAAGTTTAAACTAGGGCCAATAGTTCCAACATTATGTTGGGTGGCTTGTTGGTGCGGAAGGTGCCCCCCAACTGAAGTTCCACGACCAGCTCCAAAACCATGGTTTCCAGGTTGAGGAGCATGAGGAACAGCACCAACAGGTCCACGAGTTGGAATAGCGTATGGCTGAGAAGGAGGACCACCAGGAAAGGGTGAAAGTGGAACCCTAGGTATCGGGTACCCTGCCGGGTGTAGTCCAGGTCTAGCACCATTAGGTGGGCCAGAAGGAAGATAGGAACCACCAGCTGAATCAATAGAAGAAAAGGTTTAAACATGCATGGCTAAAGCACATTAAAACCAAACAAGACACAAAAGGGTACTGGACATTTACCCCTTCCTCGACTGCCTCTTCTGTCAGCATTAGGGTTACCCGAACCAAAATTATCATTTCCAATCATGCCAGCTCCACCACCATAAAATAGTCTCCGATCATTGTAAATCTAACAAGTACCAAAGAGGATTAATGTTCATAATGCCTGTCACTGTAATCTACATTGATAGACATAGAGGTTCATTTGGTACCTTTCTTGGTTTCTGAAACTGTACCATGCTCTGCTTTAGATTATTAAGAGGTCCCTCGACCAAGCACTCATGTTCCTGTCAGTTAAAGGAAAAGAAAATTTAGTATCATACAATCATTCATATTACTCAATCAATTCTGGACTCAAACGGATAACATCCCAAAACTTCACAAGAAAAATAACTCATTCCAGGTAAAAGAACTCATTTCCACTATATACCTTGTAATGTGTCAACAATCCATTCCACAGAGGCTGTTTACTAAGAACTTTTGGGTTTCCAAGAATAACAATTCCATAACGAGCTCGCGTAAGTGCAACATTAAGCCTCCGTGGATCATTAAGGAATCCAATGCCCTGAAAACCAAATAACCAGTAGTTACATGTCAATTCCAACATTGATTTTCAGGAGAAAAAGCACCACATTAAAAAGGAAATCATTAAACAGAGTACGAACTGTAGAGTTTTACAGAAGAAAAAGCATCACACATACCTGATGCTCATTACTTCTCACACAGGACAATATGATGTAATCTTTTTCCCTTCCTTGAAAAGAATCAACACTGGCAACCTGTAGGTTCGAGAGTTTTTTAAATAATTGACAGGATCAAGTAAACCTTTTAAAACAGACCTTGATAATAGTACCTCAATTTCCTTGTACAGTTGCTGTCGGAGAGAACCATTTCTTGCCATGTAATTAACAATGTATGCCCTCTGTCCCTCATATGGAGTTATAACTCCAATCTGATAACATAATCTGATAACGTCAACAGATGCCAAAAGAAAGTATACTAGCTATTAGTTAAGAATCTCAAGACTCTCACCTGACTGGGGACAACTCCACTCTTTAAGAAAGCAGTCACAAGTTTCTCCACATTAGCAGCCTCAGTTCTATTAAGATATGATGTTCCACTAGCACTGATCTCCTCTTGTCCCAGCTACAAATTAAAAAAAAAAACAATAGAAATTAAAACTCAGATTGAGCTTGCTTTAAATGGATTTGTGATGGTGGGTGCCAGATCCATTATGGTCTAAACTAATTCGAATGTGAAGTTTGATACCTGAACATAGAAAAACATGGGCCGGTTAGGAACAGGCCACGGGAAATCAATCCCTGTTGTTTGCCTTTCAATAATTGTGACTCCATTCTGTAGAGTTCCTTCATAGAAGCTGTTGGATGGAAACTCGGACAAAGCTGGATGCATACGATATTGAACCTGCAATCAAGAATATGATATGACAACATTAAGTGGACAGTCCTACACACAGTGAAAGGGAATATAAGATATATCTTCCTTATTCCCTGAGTGATTAATGTAGTACCTGCAATCTGATTGGTTTAATACCAAGAGTCACAAGTCGTTCAAAGAGAGACTGTGCCAAGCCAGCACGAGCTGCTTTTTTGCACATAATGACGGGGCCAAGCTGACAATGATCACCAACAAGAACAACCTAGAGCAAAAAAACTTCTGTAAGCAATCAATAGCAAATAACGAAAACAAGTCAGTTCACTGAGAGCCCTAATACCTGTTTTACTCCAAGGACCAAAGGGATAAGGCACTCAGGTTCTGTTGCTTGAGTAGACTCATCAATAAGTACCTATAAGAGAGGAAGGGCATGTCAGCTTTCGACTTCCGTACAATTAGAGATGCTCAAAATTAATAAGTAAATATTGTTAACCTGTCTAAATCTAAAGTTTGACAACCGAAGATCAGCAGCACCAACACATGTGCAGCATATGACATCAGCACTCTGGGTTATCTCGCGTTCTGTCGCTCTTTTCAAATTTTTGTATTTCTTTTCATCACTGCTTGACAGCTCACCTAGTGACAATAAAAAGCAAAAAGAGTAAAAGCTATGGTCACTTGAATTGTCACAGGGTGCAAGCACAATAAGAAACTTCAGCAGATCAACAACAAGAAACAGGCATAGAAATGTAAAATGAAAATTCAAAAATGTCAACAATGGATAACAAACTGAAATGTGATACCTTGTTCATCTTTCAACTGCTGCAACTTATGCAGTTCGCTCTTTTCAGATGTGTCAAGATGTCTTACCTGAAAGCAACCATTCATATGAATTATCTTCAAACAAAGAAAGATAGGGGACTAAATGAACCAGAGAGTTAAATGAACCAAAGCGTGCTACCATGTCAACTAACCTGGTAGTGAAGGGTCAAATACTCTACAGGAGAACTTACAGCTTCCCTTGATTTTGCGCAAAGGCGAACAACCTGACATTAGAGTAAGAGAAAGTTTGAAGAGAAGTCATATACTCTTTAAATAAATTTTGATGGTAGAAACTTCCAAAAATGAACAATAAATTGAAGTATCCATGTCTTACGCAAAATTTTAATAGAAAAACTAGGAGGTTTAAAAGTTTACCTTTAACCCAGTAGCACTAATTTTTTCAGCTAGTTGGTCCACAGCAACATTACTTGGGGCACAAACGAGAACCTGTCAGGTAATAATAATAAATATCTGATAGTCAACTCACAAAAAGCAATCTTGAGGGAATCAATAACAATCAGCTTTACCTGTCCCTGGCCCTGTTTTGCCATGTGATACACAATTGCTGCAGAAGTCACAGTTTTGCCTGTGCCAGGTGGACCTTGGATCAAGCTGATGGGCTTCTGAAGGACACTTTTCACCGCATTAACCTGCTCAAGGATACAATAGAGCCTGTTATAAATCCGTTATATAGATAACATATATTATTCATCGTGTTAACAAGGAACACGGGATCAAAACGACTCTGAAAATTCCGTGAAGACATTTACGACGAACATTATTCATGAACTGGATAAGCTGAAAGCCAATGATTACCTGAGATGCATTCAGTTCTGGAAGACCAGGTACCCCAAAACGTCGAGGTAGTGTGTTACGAACCATCTGGGCCTCAACTTCATGTCCCAATAACTGATGGTAGATATAACTTCAAAGAATAGAAACATAGTGATTCAGTGGTTGATTAGCATGCAGTAACAAATGGACACGTACCAAGAAGGAGCTAGGCTTTCCGATGACTGACTTACCCACTCACACTTGTTTCATCTACAGCAAAATTCTTCATTGCTCCCTGCATTCGATCAAAGCTTGTACTTTTCCAAACAAAATCAACACTGAATCCATGATTTACGTCAATCGGAACTCCCTACACACAGAGTAAGTGAGGTTGAACATATCTCCGCAAGTCGATGTCAAAAGCAAAGCTAACATCAGAATTATACTCACCTGATTAGCTCGGAGTTCAAGAGCAACCTCCTCTTGCGCCGTTAGCTTGATCTGGAGAATTATTAAAATTTTATGGTAAAGACCTAAACACTCTCAAATACAGGATCTCCACCCTACTAACATAACAAAACCAAGAACGATGTATACCACATGTCCAACTGACTGCCAGGATGGATGAACAGCATCTCCCGAGTACCGCAGACGTAGTTCATCACCCGGTACCAATCGCAATTCATTTTCCTCCTGCATCAAAAGTTTAAATCGGGAAATGTTCTAATCAAGGCTTAATAGCGACCACTAGATTTCAACCACCTTTGGGAAGACGAAGTATGCAACACGCTTCTTGTTAAGACCAATATCCCACCGAACAGTGAGGTTTTCCTTGCTTTGAGACTCTTTCATCATCTACAGCAGACTTAAGATGATAAGTCCCAACAGAACAAATATAAAAGGGACATGAAAATCAATCCAAATAAAATGAATTACTAAATACACACCTTGTCATAGTCTGCTTCGAGTTTGATTAGAGGTGCAAACACATTTTGATACTGCAAACCACCAGAAAGGATAAGTATAGAAGCATAATTCTAACAGTGACCTCTTCCAAAAGTGGCATGACGAATTTACTGTTTCTCTAATATATCAATTGAGTTACTTATTTTATAAGTAAAAGGCTGAGAAAATCTATACCTGGTACGCATCTTCATACTTAGGTTGAACAGGCTGAGGTTCATCATCTACACCAGGTTTTTCAAGGTCTTCAAGAGTAGCATCCGGATTTGTCTTCCATAATTCCTCTATCTTGTTTATTTGCTGTGCGCTAATTTGGCGTGCCCTTAGCTGTTCTTGCTCTGATGGGACCTGTAAAACAAGAATTAATAAAAGCTATCACATGAAAATGTCTTCGTAAGAAAAAATGCAAGGACAGAAACTAACCTTAACAAGCCAGGGGAGGAAACATCTGTCGTCAATCAAGGGACACCACTGACTTAGGTCCCAGTTCATATCCTTCAGGGCATTTACATTTAGACAAGGATCTCTACAGAGAAGGACGACAACACTATCTGTCTTTGCTGAGATGAAACCGAGAAGAAAGACATTCCGACACCCACAGTTGTAGCATTCGAGAATTGTTTCCCCTAGTGGACTGTCTCTATGGAGACAAACTTCCTTGTGTTTTGCTCGCACCTTAAAAATAACCAACAGAAGGAAATCCATTAAGAAAGGTTCAATTGCGTGCAACCCTATCTCATGGAAATTGTAGAGTAAACAAACCAAACCAGAGATACCTATGACCACATGTCTTAACAACAACACAAGAAACTACAACACTTCCAGAAGATGAAAAAAAAAAACAGATTACAGTGATGATTACTAACCAGGTGATTCACAATATGAGAGCCTGAGGTGTTTCCCCTTGAATTGCAGAACCACTTTCTACAAGAAGCCACATTACACCTAACGACGCAAGCTGGGTTCGAGATACCACAATACTTACAAGCGTGCTCCGTGAAATCATTTTTACCATAATCAAAACCATCATCATCACCAGTCTCTTCAAAGTTCAAATTTCCCACACCAGCGGCCAATGCATCAACCTGACTACTACTACTAACACCACCACTTCCACCAACTCCACCGCGTCCCACTTTCGCACCATTCCCGGCACCGGCAGAGAGGGACGAAGGTGACGAAGCCTCAGAATGATGATCCGCGGCAGCTCCTCCTTCACCACGATCGGCAACGTCAGCGATGGAAATAGAATCAGACGGTGTCGGCCATGCCGTCGGCGATCCAAAATCCTGGTAATCGAACTCTGAATCGCCTTGAGTATTGAATTCCAAAAAGGTATACTCGTCGGCCACCGTGTCCGGCTGCGATGCGGTGTCAAAGAGATCGCTCTGTTGAGAATCCATTAGAAAAATCAGGGGAGAAATCAAGCTCCCTGGTTACGATCGTATCGCTCTTCTTCAATTTTTTTTTTTTTTTTGTGCAGTACGAGAGAGTTAGGGTTAGGGTTATGTATGCGCTTTAGTGAAACATTAGAGAGAATTGGAAACGAATGTCCGTGTCAATGAAGAAGAAAAGAGGGGCGCGTGAGAGAGATAAATACATAAGATGTATGTTATTTATACGCGCCATGCTCTATGTAATATGGGCTTTGCGCACGAGATATTGGGCCCAATTACTAATTTTTAGACACCAAAGCCTCCCTTCATATTTTTTTGGGGTTTTCAATTAAATTTCTACATATTTCTAAATATTTAGGTTTGTTGAATGATGTTTATTTCTTATTTTATCACTCTATTTTTCTAACACTTTAAATAATTGATTATCTTATTTTTATTTGAATTAGATTTACTTTTTTACTATTTTATTTTAGAAAAAAATTATGAACAAGTTTGGAAACCAAAGTTTTCTATGATAAGTTCACATGTTAAGTAAATATTTAATTTTAACATTCAACTTCTCATATTAGATTATGTTAATAACTACTTTTGAGAAACCAAATTTTCTATAATAAGATAGCATGATAAGTAAAAAAAAATTCTTAACATTCAACTTCTCATATTAGAATATTTAATATAGAAAATACAAGAATTTGGTTCCGGTATAGAGAAACTTATTATGCAAATGGTACAGCTAGAAGAATAAAAGTGGTATAATAAACCATTCTTCCAATTCTATACTTTTGGGATGACAAAAAAGTTTTTTTTTTTAAATGATTACATTGAAAAGGGTGAAAATTAAAAAATAATAATTATTCAACTCTTTTTTTTTACTATGTCGCAGGTGGAATTGATTGAATAACATTATTCATCTTCTTTTTTTTTATTCATATATTTATTCCATTAAATTCCTTTATGAAATCATTTGCACTCTTAGATATTTGCGATTTTGCGTAGGTTAAATAAGAAAATATGTAATTTTGTGGTCTAGCAATTTATGTTACCAAAGGCATAACTCTCATTCGAACTTACAAAAAGATCTGCCCCATATGAGAGTTAGGCTCGTTATATGTAATACAAAATTGAGATTGATACGAATCTGACGAAAATATCAAATTCAATCAGATCTCTAATAATGTTGAGCTTGCGTGATTTCTACATGAGTAGGTATTTTTATTTGAGTCTAGTTCATCAAACATTTGCTAGAAAACTGTTCTTGGATCAAATTAACGTAAGCATACCAAACATCATGTTGTCACAATCATTGGCACCTTCACCTTCACAGGTTGTTGATTCAACAAAATTATAAAATAACGTCAAGTTTAAAGTTTAGTTGATAAACTATGAATGATTTTAATTTGTTTGTTTGTTTGTGCGAAATGAATAATTTTAATTAATATTAGTTTTTTCCTTCACATGAGTTTCTATTCTCTCGTATTTATCAATTTCACGTGTGTATGCATCCTATTAAAGCAACTATCATATTACCACATTTGTCGAACATAAGAAAATTTCTAGAACCAAAACAAATTCAAAGCAACCAAAACCATACAAAAAATAGATAAATTACAAAAATAGAAAAGAATAAACGAAAAACAACCACACGTACATATAAGGAAATGAAAACCATCCTTTACGTAGCCTCTTCTTAGTAACCTCCTAAGCCATGAAATAGTCGCAAAGGCCCTTTCTTCGTCTTCGTTTCTAATTGCTTTCGACGACAATCGATCGTAGAGAAGTCTACCTCGTAGACATCTCTCTCACAAATCCAATTCAATTACCATTGTTTGTTATTATCTGATGTCGAATATGCAATTCTCTCGTGGTTTTAATCCCTTTGTTATCCTCTTCTGTCTCGCCGTGGTTGCACCAATTATATCGGCTGATGTCGCTATCTTGAGAACGGACTATTACCAAAAAACATGTCCTGATTTCCACAAAATTGTGCGTGAAGCCGTTACAACCAAACAAGTCCAACAACCAACAACTGCGGCCGGGACCCTCCGTCTCTTTTTCCATGATTGTTTCCTTGAAGGTTGTGATGCATCTGTCTTGATCGCGACCAACTCGTTCAACAAAGCGGAACGCGATGATGATCTCAATGATTCCCTCCCGGGAGATGCTTTTGACATCGTCACCCGCATCAAGACAGCTCTCGAGTTGTCTTGTCCTGGTGTAGTATCATGCGCGGATATTCTAGCGCAGGCTACACGTGACCTTGTCACAATGGTAGGAGGACCTTACTTTGACGTAAAGCTTGGTCGTAAAGACGGATTCGAATCCAAAGCTCATAAAGTCAGAGGAAATGTCCCAATGGCAAACCAGACTGTTCCTGACATCCACGGGATATTCAAGAAAAACGGTTTTAGTCTTCGCGAGATGGTAGCATTAAGCGGGGCTCACACCATTGGATTCTCTCACTGCAAAGAGTTTTCCGACAGACTCTACGGATCCCGTGCTGATAAAGAAATCAACCCGCGATTCGCAGCCGCTCTCAAAGATCTTTGCAAAAACCACACCGTGGATGATACAATCGCCGCGTTTAACGACGTGATGACTCCAGGAAAGTTCGACAACATGTACTTCAAGAACCTAAAGCGAGGGCTAGGGCTTTTAGCGTCTGACCACATCCTTATTAAAGACAACAGCACCAAGCCGTTTGTGGATCTATACGCAACTAACGAGACAGCATTCTTTGAGGATTTCGCTCGTGCGATGGAGAAACTTGGCACGGTCGGCGTCAAGGGCGATAAAGATGGAGAAGTGAGACGTAGGTGCGACCACTTCAACAATCTCAACGTTTAAGAAGAAAAAGAAAACACAAAACCATATAAATATAATATTATTTCTGTTTTATTTGCGGAGGAGTTGAGGAGAAGAAAGGTTTGGTTGGTATATATGTTTAATAACTACCTATTATAAGCAAGATCTTGTAACAATTCAAGTTGGGATGTTTAATTTTTCCATGAAAATTCAAACTGTTGTATTGAAAGTATATAGATAAAATAACATATTATATATCGAACAATTGTAGTTAACATACATTTTGTAGTTGATATTTGATAATGTTACACAACAATCAATTCATTTGTTTCCAGTTAAATGACAGAAATCACAGAATTAGAGAGGATTATTGTCATTTCATTAATTTCCACTGCAATATGAATATACTAGTGATTTAATCCTTTAATTTTCTTTGAAATTAGTTTTTTTTTTTTTTGTAGAGGGATGAATAAAAATTGTATTCCATGAATTTTATTGTAAATGGTAAGATTTTAGCTGTATATTCTATTTATTCCAGTTATTTTACAGTTAAACCACAAAAAGTTACGCCTATAATGCATGCCTAGTTATTTTAATATTATGCTAATTACTGGTTTGAATGGCAATCTTAATACATATAGCCTTAATATTTCGTGGAAATTACAAATTACAATATTGATCAAACTTGGTTTTAATTTGGGATATCATTACAACGTTTCAACTTGAACTGTTGTTGTTGTGATGTTTTTGAGGTTGGCTTTCGGTCCACCGCAATTTTCGTTAATTGTAGCCTTATGTTTAAGGGGAGTGGCGACCCGTGACATGAGCCATCTAAGAATAGCATGTGTTTCAATAACTTTCATGTTGGAAAATTTTGGTTGCTTATAAATTGGATCACAAGTTAACTCTCTATAGTTCTTTAATCTATTCTCTCTAGTGTTCTTCCCAAACAAACAAATGAAGCTCTTGTTTTACCTTGTTGTGTTCTTTCTCCTTTTAAATGGTTTCACAGCCAACAGAGTTGCAAATTCCCTGATTCGAGATTCTTGCAAGAAAGCTTCAAAAATGTCGGAACCACATTACTACAAGTTCTGCATTGCATCTATCAGCGAAAACCCGGAGAGTCAAAAAGTAAGAAATATCGATGAATTGATCGGAGTAGGAGTGAAAAACGCTATTTCGAACATGACGAACGTGAAAGGAATTGTGGAGAGGATTCTGAAGGACAGAAAGTATACGAGTAAAATGAGTGAGAAGATGTTGCGCGTTTGCGTTAAGCTTTATTCTGAGGGCACTAACTTGTTAACCAAATGTTTAGAGTACATTAAATTGCGGGATTTCGATAAAGTCCACAATACTATTCGTCATGCAAGAGTTGTTCCGAGAGAGTGTGAAATGGGATTCAATGACGATAATAAACAGAAATCTCCGGTGACGAAAGAGAACGATGTTCTATTCGACACCGTCGACATTGCTCAGTCTTTTAATTACTATGCTCATATAAGGCCAGACATCGTATAGTGTCTAGCCTAACAGCCCCTCGGTAATGTTTCTTAGTTTGTTATACAACAATGAATTAATGAAAAAATATAAGGTCAGAGTTTACGTACAACTTTCATCGAGATAGGAATGAATCTATGTTGCACCATTTCAAATCATGTCTCCTATTTTCACCTTTTCTAAATTTCTTTGACAAGCTACAACACATATTTAATAAAAAGTTTTGTTCTTACCACACTTCTCAATTTTAAAAAATTTCTTTACATATATATAGTACTTCTTAAGAATAATTCTGAAGAGAGAGGTGAATTCATGAAAGAAGGCCATGTTAAACTACGTTTCATTAGCTTATATCTTCCCTGATATAATTTAGACTTTAATATTTAAGTGTTAAGAAATGACTTCACACAGAGAATTAGTGGAAGGTAAATCGTCTCTTTTCCACATAAAATGCTTCACATGAAAAGAAAATTTATTTCTTCAGAGAAAAAGAAAGTAAACCTAGCTAGTTGATATTCATTTGATAAAATAAAACTTTCATGCCATATATCAATAGAGATGAACATATACCTTGTTTTTCATTTCTAGTGATGGTTAAGTCTCTGTTCAGTATACATATTTCTATATGTTCTTTAGTTTCTGACATATATGAAGATCAAAACTCGATGGTTATGTACTTTTGCAGATCATTGTCCTTGGTACCATTTCTATTCACTCTACTGATTTGAAGCAACTTTAGCATTAGTTATAGATGTTAGAGTATCCCAAATTGAAAGTGGAGATAACTCAACACCAGCTACTATAATATAAAAGATTTGAGTCTTTTTACTTATTGCTAATTGGTGTTGAGTTAGAACTAGTAAACCCGGTTATAGCCAATCCAAGAAGAGTCATCATCTCAATCAATCAATCAATCAATCATGTGGATGAATTTTCATGTGTTTGTCATATTCCACAAAAACCTAAGGAGAAGGGCCTCATGTATTAATTGTAGTTCATATTTTCGAAAGCACAATAAACTCTTTACTTTTTTTTCTTATGTTTTTGTTGTTGTTGTTCTTGTTGTTGGATTGCTTATACTACACCTTTAACTATAGTTGATTTTCTATATTGGAAAATGAATAAGTCCCTTATCATACAACCCAATTTTGAGGCTTTTTCTTTTTTTGCTCTCTATCTTAAATGTTAGTATCAATATCTAGAAGTTCTAGTATGTTTTCAATTTTGACGATTTATATTAATTTTGTTGTTTATATATAGTTCTTCGTAAAGTCATTGTTTAATTTATATGGTGTTCTTTGCTAAACTGTTTTTAATGTTCAGAGGTGAATCTCACTCATTTAACCTTTTTATGGACGATGTCATGATCTAGACCCTATCGTCAGCTGATGTCTTATACTCATGAGACTAGAGAGGAAATTTGTGACAATAACAAAGATAGAGAACAACCTTGTGGTAACCCTCTAGAACTTCCAAATAAACATGCGAGATTGTTAACATAAAGAAGAAAAGTTGACAAAAAAGAAGGCAATGAAGTACCATTTCCACGAAGTAAGCGGAGTGGTAACGCATGACATGAGTAATCTAAAAAAAGCAAGTCTTTGAATAGCAGTCTCATGTTAGAAGATTTTTGTTTGCTTATTTATTAGATTAAAAAATATTCTTTAGTCTCATTTAGTGTTGGGCTTCCCAAAAACAAATAACAATGAAATTCTTGATTCACCTTGTTGTACTCTTTCTCCACCTCAATGGTTTCATGGCCAATAGAGTGGCGGATTCTCTTATTCAAAAATCTTGCAAGGAAAATACAAGATATGCGGAACCATACATTTACAAATTTTGTATCACATCCATCAAAGAGAATCCAGAGAGCCAAAAAGTAAGAAATATTGATGAATTGACTGTGGTATGTACTAATAGCGCGATATCAAACCTAACAAAAGTGAAAGGAACTGTAGAGAACATTTTGAATGAAAGAAAGTATAAGAATAAGTTGAGTCATACGTTCTTACGGGAGTGCCTCAAGCTTTATTCTGAGGGCTATGAGTTGTTAAACTCAGCTTTGAAATACCTCAAAACACTGGATTACGAGAAATTTATAGGAAATATGGATATGGCAAAAGGTAAACCAAGAGCTTGCGAAATGAAATTCAATGATGACAATCACCAGATATCTCCAGTGAAGAAAGAGAACGATGTTCTCTTCGACATGATCAACATTCCGTATTATTTTTGTTTCAATGCTCATATTAACGGCTAGGTTGTAGAAGAGCAATTGGTTAACGTTTAATGAATATATTGATGCATAGAACTAGTAGTCCAATATTTTTGAATGTGTCTATTTCATGTGTGTGTTTTTGTTAACGTAGAAATGGTCTATTTCCTCCATCCCCCAATTTTTCCCAATCTTATTTATTTAACTACTATACAAAACTTGAGTTTCCTCTCTCTCTGAGGCCATCTACGTCATCTTTAAGATCTAAAGTTCTGAACCAATGAAAAAAGAAAACATGTTGCATAATGCTTTTTTATTTTTTGACATTAACGCCCTCAATTCTCATTCGTTGCATACGTGACAATATAGCTTACCAGTGCTAAAAACGAGAGCGTAAAGAATAAGCTTTGATATATCGTTCAGAAAATATCCAAACAACGAAAACATTACTAGAACACCAAATTGAGACCAAGAATAATGAAGCAATAATATAGACTATATAGTAAAGGAAGCATGGACTCGCGGTTTCTAGAAAAGTCAGTAAGATCATAAACATGTTAGCAAAATTTTCTTCATTTAAAAAAAAAAAATCTTCATTTGTCGAAGTACGTATCTTTTGTTTTCTAAGTGATTATAGGTTTCTTCTGGAGATTGATATTAAGAAGATCATGTTTTGTATCATGCATGGGAGACTTATTCCCGTTATGAATATCATTAAAAATTGACATGAGGGTTTTACCAAAAAAAAAAAAAAAAAGTTGACATGAGGGAAAACATGTTGCATAATGCTTTCTTTCTTTTTTTGACATCGCGCAATGTTTTTATTTTAACATTTAACAAAAATAGAGGCCAAAAATTAGCGACAACATATAAATAAAGAGTGTTATTAGTTAAAACAAACAATTTGGTCATACGAACAAGTGGAGTGGTAAAGCGTGATATGAGCACTCTAAAAAAAAGCCGTTGTGTTAGATACCAAGTCTTATCTGGTAAAAAAACCTTAAACATTATTAGTTTTTTTAAATATAAATTGAGTAAGAAAGTGAAAACCTCTTCGTCAAATTTTCTATACTCCCTAAAAAAATATGACGTTCTTGTTCTATTTTGCTATGTTCTTTCTGCTCTTAAACGCTTTCACAATTGCACAATCTTTGATCCAAGATTTTTGCAAGAAAGCTGCAGATAAAAACCCGAAGATTCATTACAACTTCTGTGTCAAGTCTCTCGAAGAGAATCCACAGAGCAAAACTGCACGTAGTCTTGACAGGTTGGTCATGTTATCCACGAAAAACGCAGTGTCGAAAACAACAAGCATGAAAGGAATTGTGGACAAGATTCTCAAGGAGAATAGATTTGAAATGTATAGTGAGAAACCATTACGTGATTGCCTCGAACTTTATTCGGATGCTACAAATTCCTTAAAGGAAGCTCTAACGATCATTAAGTCGCGTGATTATAAAACCGCTAACGTGGTTATAAGTGCTGCAATGGGTGCACCACCTAGTTGCGAAATTGGATTCAAAGAAGGAAAAAAACCTCTCAAATCTCCATTTACAAAAGATAACGATGTTTTGTTTTAAATGATTTTGATTCCTTTTGCTTTTACAAATATGCTGAAATGAAACTACATGTGCAAGTGTTTTTTTGGTATGAACATATGCAAGTGTATTTTTAGGAATCCTACGTCTCAAAGAGAACATTTAACGTAGTAAAAGTATATAAATGACATGGACTAATTTACTCACTACCGTATCAATCCTTCCGTATTACAAAGACCGAAAAAAATACAATAAAAGTAAGAATACATTTGTCAAAATAAATGCTAAAAGAGATAAGAAATATAACTTTTTTTTTTTTTTTCTGATGTTCTTTTATAAACGTTAAGTTTTATTAACCTTAATTAAATCTTTACACCAAATCCAGACCAGAAACAACAGCAAGAAAAAAAACTTTGATTTGGTTCGAAGGTGGGATCGAACGATAAATCCATAATCTAACATTTGAACAGAGTGTGCACAATGGAATGGAGAGTTGCTAAGAAAAATATTATTGCATGTTGATCAATATCATAAACAATTATATAAATAATCTAAACATAAACGAACAAATTGTTAAAAAAATGTTATTGCATGTTGGCCAATATCATAAACAATTAAATAAATAATCTAAACATAAACGAACAAATTGTTAAAAAATATTATCTTTAATTCTGTTATAAAAATCAAATGTTGATGAATGCATAATGATGATGACAACGGCATAATGGGAGAAAAGAGTTCTCATTTATTTCTGTTATGTATGATTTTGGAAACACTCACAATCGTTGACTAAATTTGTGAATATATGGAAAACAAATAAATCAAATAATCTTTGATTTTTCTTAAAATGTTGTTCAAATAGCATAATGGTAGAAGAGATATCAATTTTGAAAGTATGAATGATTTTTAGAAAATGGAATTACTTTGAACGTGCGTATATGGAAAGCAAATATTGCATGTTGACCAATTCCAAACAAATAAATTATGAATTTAGGAAAGAATCATGAAAAGTGACTATCTTACCATTATTCATTAAATGTAGAATATATCTCAATATGGAATGATATCTATTTCAAATTGGGAACTTTTCCAAATTTTCAACAATTACCATAAAATTATTTTTTCTGTTTTACTATAAATTGAAACACAGGGTGACCAAAAATTTCATCAATCAATTCTAACTTTCTCTGCTTCTTCTCAAAGTGAAAACAAAAAATGAAGTTCTTGGTTTCATTGGTTATCTTCTCTCTTTTCTTAAACGGTTTCGCAACCGCTCAAACTCTCATTCAAGATTCTTGCAAGAAAGCTTTTGCGAAAGACCCGCAATTGTCATACGATTTCTGCGTCAATTCTCTTACACAAGATCCACAAAGCAAAGCCGCGACTACTCTCGAAAGTTTGGTCCTAGCATCGACGAAGACCGCTGCGGCAAAAATCACGAACTTGAAAGGAATCGTTGCACAGGATCTCAAAGACCAGAGATATCAGGATATTGTGGAAGACTTAAAACTTTGCCTCGGATTTTATAACGATGCTAATGATGATTTAACAACTGCTTTAGCGAACATTAAATCGCGTGATTATCAAGGCGCTAACATTAATCTGAGTGCTGCTTTGGATGTACCAGGCAATTGCGAGGATGATTTCAAGGAAGCAAAAAAGACGTCTCCGATTACCAACGAGAACAGTATTTTGTTTAAGACGATTTTGATTCCTTTGGCTTTTACTAATATGTTGTAATAAATTTATCAAAGTGTTTCATATAACATCGATTGATATGTTTACTAATTGATGGAAATAAAATTTCGCTTTACATATATGATCTCTTTTAATTTTTTGGTACTATATACATATAATATTTACTATTTAGAAACCTTACAAGAAAACAAACTATCTTTATTAAAGTAGCAAATACGCGATTTTTGTTAATTAGAGTGTATATAAAAATTGGTTCAAATTCAGTAATTAAAAGTTTGTTCAAAATTTTCAACCAATAGAACATAAATAAGTCAGAATCTATAGTTTTGAATGGTTGCAAATATTGGCATGGACTAATCAGCTAGCGGACAAAACCATTCTTTATTCATCATCATAAAATTTTGATATGCAATAACGCGGAAAAGATATTGCTACGAATCATTGTGATGATTTTTTTCTATTAAACCATGGTCTAACCCAAAAACAAAACGTTCTAATTCACGACAAAATGATTCCTGGTCTAACCCAAAAACAAAACGTTTAGAACTCTATATCTTTTGACACTTTTGTTTGAAAATGAAAAGTAAAAAATAGCCAAAAAAACGTCAGCGTATAAGAAAGAGTGTTAAAACGAACAATTAGGCCACTCGACGTGAGCGGAGTGGTAAAGCGTGACATCAGCCTCCTAAAAGAGCCGTTTTGTTAGTTACAAATCATAAACCGTTAAATTATTTGTTTCATTTTATTATAAATTTGATCACCAAGTTACTAAACTTCTTCATCAATTGATTCTCATTAACCTTTGTTTCTTGCTTCCTCAAAGAAAAGAAAAATGAAAATTTTGCGTTACCTTGTTACGTTTTTTATTCTTTTAAACGGTTTCCTCGAACTTTATTTATATTCTACAAATTCTTTAACGGAAGCTCTAACGATCATTAAATCGCGTGATTATAAAACTCCTAGCGTGGTTATAAGTGCCGCAATGGGTGCACCACCTAGTTGCGAAATTGGATTCAAAGAAGGAAAAAAATCTCTCAAATCTCCATTTACAAAAGATAACGATGTTTTGTTTCAGATGATTTTGATTCCTTTTGCTTTTACAAATATGCTGAAATGAAACTACATGCATGTTTTTTTTTTGGTATGAACATATGCAAGTGTATTTTTAGGAATCCTACGTGACTCAAATGAGAATATTTAACGTAGTAATAGTATATAAATGACATGGACTAATTTACTCACTACCGTATTACAAAAACCAATAAATACAATAAAAGTAAGAATACATTTGTCAAAATAAATGATAAAACAGATAAGAAATGTAACTTTTTGTGTGTTTTTCTTTCTGATATGGTTTCTTATAAACGTTAAGTTTTATTAACCTTAATTAAATCTTTACACCAAATCCAGAAACAACAGCAAAAAAAACTTTGATTTGGTTCGAAGGTGGGATCGAATGATAAATCCATAATCTAACATTTGAACAGAGTGGGCACAATGGAATGGAGAGAGGAGAGTTGCTATGAAAAATATTATTGCATGTTGACCAATAGCATAAACAATTAAATAAATAATCTAATTATTAAAAAATATTATCTTTAATTCTGTTATTAAAATCAAATGTGGATGAATGCAGAATGATGATGACAATGGCATAATGGGAGAGAAGAGTTCTCATTTATTTGTGTTATATATGATTTTGGAAACACTCAAAATCTTTGACTAAATTCGTGAATATATGGAAAACAAATAAATCTAATAATCTATGATATAAGAAATAAATGTTAAAAGATAATATCTTTGATTTTTTTTTCCTTAAAATGTTGTTGAAATAGCATAATGGTAGAAGAGTTATTAATTTTGACAGTATGCATGATTTTTAGAAAATGGAAATACCTTAAAAGTTCAAACAAGTTGACTATTATTGCATGTTGACCAATTTCAAACAAATAAATTATGAATTTAGGATTATCTTACCAGTATTAAGTAAATGTAGAATATATCTCAATATTGATTGAAATCTATTTTTTGAATTGGGATCTTTTCCAAATTTAAGAGTCTTACCATAAAATTATTTTCTCTGGTTTACTATAAATTAAAGGGAAACACAGAGTGACAATATTTTTCATCAATCAATTCTAACTTACTTCTTCTCAAAGTAAAAACAAAAAAATGAAGTTCTTGGTTTCATTGGTGATCTTCTCTCTTTTCTTGAACGGTTTCGCAACCGCTCAAACTCTCATTCAAGATTCTTGCAAGAAAGCTTTTGCGAAAGACCCGCAATCGTCATACGATTTCTGCGTCCAATCTCTTACGCAAGATCCACAAAGCAAAGCCGCAACTACTCTCGAAGATTTGGCCCTAGCATCGACAAAGAACGTTGCGGCAAAAATCACGAACCTGAAAGGAATCGTTGCACAGGATCTCAAGGACCAGAGATATCAGGATATTGTGGAAGACTTAAAACTTTGCCTCGGATTTTATAAAGATGCTAATGATTCTTTAAAAACTGCTTTAGCGAACATTAAATCGCGTGATTATGACGGCGCTAACAGTAATCTGAGTGCTGCTTTGAATGCTCCAGGCGATTGCGAGGATGATTTCAAGGAAGCAGAAAAGAAGTCTCCGATTACTAACGAGAACAATATTTTGTATAAGACGATTGTAATTCCTTTGGCTTTTACTACTATGTTGTAATAAATTTATCAAAGTGGTTCATATAACATCGATTAATTTGTTTACTATAGAAAGTTGAGAGCAAAGAATCTAATTGATGGAAATAAAATTTCGCTTTACATATATGATCTCTTTTAATTTTTTGGTACTATATACATATAATATTGACAATTTAGAAACCTTACAAGAAAACAAACTATCTTTATTAAAGTAGCAAATACGCGATTTTTGTTAACTAAAGTGTATATAAAAATTGGTTGAAATTCAGTGATTAAAAGTTTGTTCAAAATTTTCAACCAATTGAACAAAAATAAGTCGGAACATATAGTTTTGAATGGTTGCAAATATTGGCATGGACTAAAACCACTCTAACTTATTCATTATCATAAAATTTTGATATGCAATAACGCGGAAAAGATATTGCTACGAATCATTGTGATGATTTTTTTTCTATTAAACCATTATATGCCCCAAAAACAAAACGTTCTAATCCACGACAAAATGATTCCTGGTCTAACCCAAAAACAAAACGTTTAGAACTCTATATCTTTTGACACTTTTGTTTGAAAAAGAAAAGTAAAAAATAGCCAAAAAAAAACGTCAGCGTATAAGAAAGAGTGTTAAAACGAACAATTAGGCCACTCGACGTGAGCGGAGTGGTAAAGCGTGACATCAGCCTCCTAAAAGAGCCGTTTTGTTAGTTACAAATCATAAACCGTTAAATTATTTGTTTCGTTTCATTATAAATTGATCACCAAGTTACTAAACTTCTTCATCATCGAGTCTCATTAACCTTTGTTTCTTGCTTCCTCAAAGAAAAGAAAAATGAAATTTTTGCTTTACCTTGTTACGTTCTTTGTTCTCTCAAACGGTTTGGCAAACGGACAAACTTTGATTCGAAATTCTTGCAAGAAAGCTACAGCTACAAGCCCGAAGTTCAAATACAATCTATGTGTCACGTCTCTCGAAACCAATCCGCAGGCCAAAACCGCAAAAGATCTCGCCGGATTAGTCATGGCATCGACGAAAAACGCCGTGACCAAAGCGACGACCTTGAAAGGAACTGTTGACAAGATTATCAAGGGGAAGAAAGTTAACAAGATGACTGCAATGCCGTTACGTGATTGCCTTCAGCTTTATACCGATGCTATTGGTTCTTTAAACGAAGCTTTAGCGGGCGTTAAATCGCGTAATTACCCAACCGTTAAAACGGTTCTGAGTGCTGCAATGGATACACCAAGTACTTGTGAAACTGGATTCAAAGAAAGAAAAGCGCCATCTCCGGTTACGAAAGAGAACGATAATTTGTATCAGATGATTCTGATTCCTCTAGCTTTTACAAATATGTTGAAATGAAATCACCAAAAATTGTATTAACACATCGGATTAAAGATAATAGTACTGATAATGTACCTTAGAGTAACTTTCTTGCTCACTAGAAGCAATGGTCGTAGCATTTTCAAAGTCTTGAATAAGGATCACAGAAAGTTTAGATAAATCAAAATCTATCTGATTTATTTCTTCACATACGTACACTTACACCCACCAAAACTTTTGAACATCCATCAATATTGTATACTTACATTATGTGTTACCAAGTAATTATGTATGTACATAATATCTTAAACCAAATGAGTATTTATCCAGTCACCACTCATGGTCATGGGATAACTCAAAGAGGCCAATGATAGAGAATATTGATGGATGTTCAAAAGTTTTGGTTGACCTTAGGACCGTTCATGTGGTGGCCGTCTAATATTATATGTTCAAGAAAGAAGAACATTGCAATTTATTCCGATTTCTAAAAAGATGGTGGTGCATGAAGAGAAACTAAATTTTTTGATTTGACTACGTATATCATAACCATGTTTCTTTTATGTAATTCATTGTGAGAGAATTCCAAAGTTGAAGGTAAATGTGGTGAAACAATTGTAGGATGAATGATCTAGCTAGTGACTTTTTCAGTATCATGTCCATGTGATGTGAGTGAGGACACAAAGAGGGAAAAGATTTCGAGTTAATCTACAACAAAACGATAAACTAGACATTGATCCATTTCTTTGACAATTTGATCAATGCATATATTTTTATTTACTAGACATTGATCCAGTTCTTTTTTTTTTTTTTTTTTTTTTGGACAAATCCAGTTCTTTCAACACTGAAATAATCTATTTCTTTGGGAAAAACAAACAAACAAAAACGACGACGTATAAGAAAGAGTGTCAAAACGAAAAATTAGGACACATGAAGCTAAGCGGAGTGGTAAAGCGTGACATGAGCATTCTATAAAAAGCCATACTTTCATTTTACTATAAATTTGATCACAAAGTTTCAAATTATTCATCAGTCGATTCTCAATAATCTTTGTTTCTGCTTCCGCACAGAAAAGAAAAAATGAAATTCTCGCTTTACCTTGTTATGTTCTTTCTCCTCTTAAACTGTTTCGCAACCGCACAATCTCTGATTCGGGATTCTTGCAAAAAAGCTACAACTAAAGACCCGAAACTCAAATATGATTTTTGCGTCAAGTCTCTCGAAGAGAATCCGCAGAGCAAAACCGCAAAGAGTCTTGAAGGTTTGGTCTTCGTATCGACCAAGAACGCTGTTTCGAAAACGACTAGCTTGAAAGGAATGGTTGACAAGATTCTCAAGGAGGATAAATATGAAGTGGAGAGGCCGTTACTTGATTGCCTCGAACTTTATACCGAAGCTATTGATTCCTTAAACCAATCTTTAGACACTGTTAAGTCGCGTGATTACAAAACAGCTACCATGCTTATGAGTGCTGCAATGGATGCACCGGGAAGTTGCGAAACTAAATTCACAAAAAGAAAAAAGGCTGTGAAATCTCCATTTACGAAAGAGAACGATGTCTTGTTTTACATGGTTCTGATTCCTATAGCTTTTACAAGTATGTTAGATATGAAATAACCAAAAGTGTTAGGTAACACAATAGTGATAATGTACTTTAAGAGTAATCGGGCTTATTCACTGTAAGAAGCAATGGTCGTTCAAAGTCTTGAATAGAGAGTTACAATAAAACCTCTATAAATTAATAATATTGGCACCAAGAAAATTTATTAATTTAGAGAGAGATTAATTTATCGATAAATTAATAAAAATTATACAAATTTTGTAAATTCTTACAAAAATTTGATATAAAATGAAGTTTGTTCTTTATAATCAATAGTCCTTATGAAACCAATTACAAGTTAGAAAGCAATACAAAATTTTTTTGATGTTGTAAAAACTAGAATTGAAAACTACAAAGAATTATTAAAATTGAAGAAAAACATTACTAGAGTCATATTTTACATATGATATTTATAATATATATTAGTAAATTTATACTATTATTAATTTATACTATTGATGAGATCGTATATTTATATAAATTTTAAAAAAAAATATTATCTTATTAATTTATCGATTTGTATCAATTTTTACATTGGTCCCAACGCGGAACCTGAATAGTTTATTAATTTATAAAAATTATTAATTTATCGAATATTAATTTATAGAGGTTTTATTGTATCTGCCTAAAGATCACATAAGCTTTAGATAACTGAACTATTTCTGAAAATACCAATGCTAATAAATTTGGTGTTTTGCATACAATAGCCGAAACAAACCGGATAGGGAATGGCTAATATGGCATCAAATTATACAAGCTTGATATAAGAGTAAAAGTCAAACAGTTTTCTGGTTTCTTACATGCGTGCAATGCGAAGCCCATCTTCACTATCTTCATCTTCTTCTTTATTCTTCTGATCATCATTGTCGCGGTTGTAGGTACTTGATGATCCCAACAAGAAAGGTTGATCCTTTAGAATTGAAACTTGATCCATTGGAATAGCATTTCTCTTATAGTTCCAAACCAACATCGATGTGTAATCCTGAGGCGAAACGAGCCCTTTCTCTCTAATAAATCTCTTTTGCTCTTCTAAGGTTTTCGGTTCATCGAGTGTTAAGTACTCGATCAGAAACTTCTCGTGCTCGGGCCTCCAATTACCCGGGAAAGGCGAGTAATCAGTTTCTGGAACTAGAGACATTCTTGTATAAACAAGTCCATCAACCGATTCAGCAAGACCCATTCTTAAGAGATTCTGATATTCTGGTGACTGACCTTTCTTCTGCAACAACGGAAGGCTCAGATTCCGATTAGCGAACTTATACACTTTTGCTCTTGATCTAAGTTTATACTTTGCAGCATAAAGCTTAGCAAGTGAACCACGGATAATATAAGAACAGAAATTCACAATTTTCTTTCTGTTATCTGCAAACCGATACCACTCAGCAATCGTAGTCAAAAACTTATTCATCTGATTATTCGTATGAGCTTGAGTTGCGTGGAACATTCTAAAACAAGGCTGTGGATCCGGATCACGATCTCCTTTTATAAATAACAGCTTTCGAAACTGTTTGATGCATTGCTTCAAACTCGCTGTAACGGATAAAAGCGTTCCCACGCCTTTTTCGCTTATAATCTTCCCACCGGTCGCAGTATACCTCAGAGTCGGATAAACAACTCGGCGACACAAAACATGATCAAGAAACATTATACCTTTTGTTATATGTTCAATGGGTAGATTCTCATTGTCGAGTCTAAGCATATACTTCTGATCAACAAACTCAATAAGCTCTTTCCTTAACGTTGCAGCATCAGCTCGAGGTCCACGGACACCAATCAAGATATGACCTCCATATCTAACGTAATCCATTTTCCTCGTTTTGTCAGGACCACTCGTGGGAACAAATTCCGGCCAAGAAGTGTTTCCTTGATCCGCTTCTCCTTCAGGGTTATTCCATATAACATCGCTTTTCGAAGGACGGTAAAAGTCTTTCACTTTCGTTTCCATCCAACGATCAAGCTCGTCAAGACATACATTAACCAAAAGAGGACTAAGAATCCCGCAATGTCCCCACTGCGGAGACTTCCCAGCTTCCTCAGGAGCAAAACCAAAGAACGTCTCTAACCAATAAGGATCAGGCTTGGGCTCATCCTCAGCCAAAACCCGTTTTTTCTGATATTTTCTCTTCTTAGTCTTCTTCTTCTCACCATCTTCAACTTTACTCGTTACAACAGGTGTAACAAGCGCAGATTTGATCAAATCAATCACTTTCTTATCTCTAACATCTCTCATCAAAGAACTAATCACAAAACCAACTTTCATTCCATCCAACACAACACTCAAATCACCCTTAACATACCACAAATAACCCGCGAAATTCCTCCGAATCACTCTCAACACCGTATGCGCGGTCCTCCCGGGCCGAAACGCAAACGATTTTTGCGAAAACCGAGATTCGTATATCGGTTCCAAAATCATCAACAAAACCTCCTGAACTATCCTATCCTGAAACGGAGTAGGCTGCGTAGTAGTCAAAATCGCTTTAATCTTCCTCTTCGACAACGACTCGTAATCGGTCTTATCTCTAGGAGATTTAATATAGAAATCCAACCGAGAACCCCATTTAAACCGATCATCGAGAACAGAGTTTCTTAAAGCTAACAAATTCTCTAAAGCTGATCTTTGAATAGAGCTACGAGGAACATAAGCACCTAATTCATCACAGCAAACTTTCTGATAAGCTAATACCCATAACTCGAATCTACGAAGATACGAGGTTAAATTAGTAGCGGTTTTGTCAGGTTCTTTGAAATTCTCAAGCCACATCTGAGAACAGAGAGATACTCCATCTTCTTTCAATAGATTCGCTGGATCATCTGGATCTGGTGCTTGTTGTTGTTGTCTTCGTTGTTGAGGTGCGAAGTAAGATAGATATCGGAAAATCGCAGAGCCGTTGTTAGGGTTAGAAATGAGAGGAGGATTTGTGACGAAGCAGTAAACGTTGGTATATGTAGAAGAAGGTTTTAGCCATTTGTAAGGACCCAAAACAGAGAAGCTTCTACGCATTTCGGACGATTGATGAACAGCTTCGACTTCTTCCTCTTCTTCCTCTTCTTCGTCTTCTTCAGGGAAATGGTGGAAACTGTAGTAACCCTTGTTAAACCCCAAATCAAAGCTTTGTGATATTTTTGCGTTTTGGTGGGCTTTTTAGTTGTGAGGAAAGAATGAATTGGTCTTTTAGTTATAGGCCCAATATTTTCAGCCCAAGTTCATATGGAACTATACTGTAATCTAAAAGATGATCTCACGTTTGTGTCATTGTGTATGTGATCTAAAAAAAGATGATCTCACGTTTGTACTTTTGTCTTAAGTTCTGTCTGAGAGGACAAGTTTATCACTTTGACCACTTTTGACTGAATCATTTGTTAGAAAATAATAAGTAGAGAGATTGGTGCATATTCATATCAGAGAGATAAGTAGAGAAGAAGAGAGTGTGAGAGAGAGACGAGAGAAAGAAATTTACAACGAAAGCGATGGCTACTACGAACCCTGGATATCTTCGGTGCAAAGAAGAAAGGAATAACAAAAGCTTCTTCATGGTGCTTCAAAGTGTTGATGTTTCTTCAGAGAACTTGGTAACAATGTTCAAAACTCTGTTTTTCTAATTTTGGCGATTTCTTGTAATAGTTTGGAAAGTTTGAGACTTTTTGTTTTCTGTAACAAATGGGTGTTGTCTTAAAGGTTGAATCTTGTCGTTATATGACAATGGGTCTTGCCGTAAAGGTTTGAATCTTGTTAACTTTGTTTGGAAAGGTTAAATCTTTCGTCAGTTGTCTTTATGTGTATCAAATAAGTTACTGTTTTTGCTTCTCTGTCTGAATGTGAGCTGTGTTTTAAAGGTTGAATCTTTTGGTCAATATGGGTCTCAATAGCCTCACGGCAGTTTTTTTTTATCTTTAACGAACATGGTTTTGTTGAATCTCTCGGTTCTCTGTCTGAATGTGTATGCTTTATATTTCACCTTTGTTTCTTCTGGATGAGATTTGTGCTCTGTTCTTTTTCAATATCTTGTTGGGTTTGTCTTTTGTGTGTAATTGAAGATACTACATTCTTATTATTATTGTCTCTTGCATCTTATTTGTATAAACAAAAGCGGGCACTTCCTTATGACTTTGTGAGAAGCTTCACGGACAAAGAGCTTTCCTGTAAGATGAAGTAAGAACGCAATGGGGACGCTCTTGGGAAGTAGGAATCTCCAAAAACCCGACATTTTACTACATGGAGAAGTCTGGATGGGAGAAGTTTGTGAGGGACAACACTTTGGGAACCCGTGAGTTTATTACCTTCACTCACAAAGGAGAGATGAACTTTACTGTCAACATCTTTAAGCAACCCGTGAGTTGATGGGAAGGAGATGATGCAACCTCCACAACCTAGAGCCTTCTTGGCATCTTCAAGTAAGATTTGCTTTTCTGATTATGAAACAATGAACAGATTATAAAGAAACTGATTCGTTTTTACTATTGATGATGAATCAGGTCGTATTAGAAGATTCAGAACAGAACAAGGGGAAGATGACAAGAAGGAAGAGGTGGTGTCTGAGTCAAGTAATCGTGGCCGGACAACCGCAGCTGAATCTGTTGGAAGGAAGCTCAAACTTGGGAAGAAGGCAGCTGAGGAATCCCAAGAATCTAAAAGGACCGAGAAAGTGGTTAGAGCCCGAAGAGATGAGGCAGGTGCCTCTTCATCTACTGCTGTAGAATTCACGGCCGTATTCCAGCCAGCATATCTCTACAATCTGGTAAGATAAAAACACTCTAAACAAAATCTCTGTATTGAGCAATGATTGTTTTTATAAAAAAAACTGATATGTGAATCAAACTTTTTTTGAGTGTGTAGAGGATCCGAAGTTCTGTTAAGGATCAAATGCCGGTTGAGAAAACAATATTCAAAGTCCATCATCCAAATGGGAAGAAATTTTGGAATGTGGTGTATCTGGGGAGTTATGGAGCTTTCTCTGGTGGATGGCAATGTTTGGTTAAAGAGTATCCCCTTGTTGTTGGGGATATATACCTGCAAGTTTACATTCATCAAACCGGAGGAGCTACTTCTAGTTGTCTCCAAACCCTAATGATGATGGATGTGAGGGTGAGAAGAAATTACTGAGGAAAAGATCTTTCTATTTATTCATGTTGTCTTAAGACTTTAGTTTGGTTTAAGTTGGCATCTGTACTTTGCTTCTTGTCTGTCGAATGTGTCTCTGTAGCTTAATATGTTGGGAGTTGGGACCGATTATTATTAACCTAATGGTAACTTTTATTGGCATGAGAAGAAACTTTCGAACGTGTACTAACATGATGGCTTTATCTGTAAGTTTTGTATGCAAGGAAAGAAAATTGTGTTCCTCCGGTTCTAGTAGGTGGAAGTTGTTCATAATCTTTTTAAAGAGAGAATTGGGATTTCTATGCATAATCATGAACAACAACAAATACCACTTAAAGGAGAAAAAAGAGATTTACATCGTAAGAAAAGAAGAAGGAACAAGAAGAGATTAAAAAAGGTGTGTACAGATGTGCACAAAGAATCAAAGATTTGGTAAATCCTAAAAAGAAACCAATAGTGTTGGTTGGTTGGTTGGTTGGTTGGCTTGGCTGGTTAAATGCTTTTTTCCTTCTTTTGTCTGTTGCTTCTTCTTCTTCTTTCTCCCATGATTAAAAAAAATAATGACAATAAAATCAGATACTGAATATTTTTTTTTGCTTTTGATTCCTTTTTTTTTTTGCTTTTCCTGTATTGTTAGAGATCAGCCAATTTAAAAGAATTGTAGTTAGGAGGAAACTTGAAGCTGTCACGTTACGGCTTTATTAGCCCTTTCACTTTCAGACGTTTAAAGCCACCAAAATGATTCTCGATCCTCTTCTTCTGCATCTTCACGTCACTTTGTTGCTGAGTTTCTTTCCTGTTTGAAATTACTAACTCATCTTCTTCTTCTTCTTGCCTACTAACACTACTGCTACTACTATATCTTCCTTCGTGATGATGCGATTTCTTCAGTCTCTTAAGTTCCTAATAAACACGAAAAATCTCAGGGTTTTACAGTCTATGAACACTGTTTAATAGAGAGTTAATATTTATAAGTATATGGCTTTCAGTACCTGATGATGGTCAGACTCTCTTGTGTCTAGAACAACTGTTCGGTTCTCAAACTTCAATGAAGAACGGCGTTTGACTCTAAAACACTCGGAATCAGATCCATCACTTTCCTGATCCGCAACTAGTTGTTCATCTTGAACCACAGGGAAGAACCGAGTTTTTTTGCTACTGCTGCATGCTACTTCTTCCGAGAGCTTTGAATCACTACTGCTGCTACAGTTAGCTCGTCTATTTACCTGCTTTTAGAAGAAAACAGAAATCAGATATTTGAAGAAAGAGACGGTCAGATAAAGTTTGTCACAGATTCGTGGTAAAACTTACGTAATCAGAGCATTCATAATCATCAGCAACTGAGGAGATACATGAAGCGTTTGCCTCATAACTCATGACGGGATTTCCCGATTGCAACTGGTCATGAGATGTCATCTCTACCTCAGTATAGAAATCAAAGTATATAGTGGAATACGGTGTATATCCGTCTTCTTTCGCAGCTGGAAGTGTAATCGATGATGGATACTTATATAAATCTTCATCAGTTGTAATCAAATCTGAAACTCCATCTTCCTTCTCAAACTTCATTGCAGCAGCTTCCATGTCTTCAATGTTGTCTCTCAAGTAAAGAGTATGCGTTGTCCCACATGGAAGGTCAAGCTTTTTAACATCTAGATAATACACGGTAGCACCATCAATTAGAAAACAATAATGAAGGATGTGTATGGATAGAGATGACAGAGAAAAAAATTTACCATGACGTAGACAAACGGGGTGTGAGTAACACTCGCAGTTGATAAATGCCAAATAGCAATCCCGTTTACACAAACTGCAGACTATGGTTCCATATGTATTCGAAACAAGGCCTGTGCATAATCCTGACTTCATTAGAGACCATCGAGCAAGATGAAGAAAACGAATCAGGTGTACAAATGCAGTCTTGATGCTTCGTTGTCCTGACAATTCTGTAGGTGTAAGATCCAGATTCTCGGATTTGGAACTTGAGTTCAAGAGCATTGCCTCTTTACAAATCAATTCTTCATGAGGAAGCAACGGTACTCGGTTAAGATGAGCATACCGGCAACTGGCAATAGCTCCAAATGGAAACCAATCACCCATCGCAAAGTTCACTGCCTCACCACAATTAAAACCTACAATTTTTCACACAACCACAATTTCAGTTGAAGATGATACCACATCTCTGACCAACAAAAAAAAGTAGATTCAGACAATTTTGTTTTACCGTGGCTGAAACCAGCATGATAAGCCCTGGGGAATGTGACAACAAATTCTCCAGGTTTTTGCACAGCTTTATACACTGGCACATTATGATCCAACAGAGTCTTTGGGGGGAATATAGTTGTCTTCCCCAGAAGCACGTCAAAGGCACCATCTTCTCCATTAGTTGATAGAATATCATCATTGTACACACACTCTTTAACCACCTTTTCAAATTTTAGAGCTGCGGAACCTGGAATCCCATACCAAGTTTTTGATGCTCCACAATGTTGGTAATTAATGCTGTGTTGGGAAAGAAGGTCAGAAAAAAAGGAGATTAACATTCTTTGGATTGCCACATTTAGTAACCCATATACTTTTAACCAAAATTCGTTAAACTCTTGTTACCTGTACAAATAATGGTCCTCAACATGCCAGGCAAACATACTGAAAAGCATTCCGATGTAAAGCATGGGTTCTGTGACTCCCTGAAACAAGCAAATCCAAGTTAGAAGAGAATTAGCAGAAACCTCTAAAGTGATCTTGTGACTAAATATAACTGTACTACTTCTCACATACCGGAATGGATGTTTCAAGAAGGCGCAGGGTAGACTTAGGAAGCCTTGAAACTTTCTGAAAGTAGAGATATAAAAAGCCATATAACTACCAAATGTAAATAACGATGCATATGCAAGCATATGATATCTTTAATGCTTAACCAAAAAAGAATAGAAAAGGGAGAAGCTTAAGTTGTAGTAAATCAATACATTCAAGTTCCATTTGCTGCTTCCTAGTGGGTCACCTGGTGCAGATGAAAATGCGCTACCATCTACATCACACGCATACTCAACTGTTTCAGTCTTGCCACACGCAATTTCCTTCCAGAATTCTTTCTCCAAGAATGAGTCGGGCAAAGAGCCACCACTGCAATATCTGCGTGCAAATACCTTGTTCGCCATTTTCTCATAGTCGCGAAATGTATAGGTCCTGAGTAGTTTACAAATAATTAAATACAAACTATAAAGTGAAGATGTAGAGCTAAATGGTAATAGGTTTAATAACAAACCTCCCACTCATGAAGAATGTAACTTTATCATCAGAATCCCACTCAGCAAGTCGAAGGGGTTGTACTCTGGTAGTGAACTTAAAGTTTGATTTCTCTTTCATCAACACAGCGCCAGCAGGAACTGTTGCTGTCAAAGGAGATACAATCTTGCAAATACCTACAAACGACAGAGGCAGAATATGAGATTGGATAGAAATACATAATGAGATTAATTACAGTTAAATGTCTATGAAAGGATACAAGTCTTCTATATTGCCTACATCACATTTTTCTTTCCATTTTATAGACAACACCAATCAATGGCTTCAACAAACTTATGAAGCCATGAAAATTAAGAAGCACAATTCTACTACTTGCATATTGAGATTTTTGTTTTACCATATTTTGAAGCTTCTGGGAAAATCTTCTGCAAATAAGTCAGAGGATCCTCAAACTCCTCCTTTGTTGGTCTGTAGACAGGACATTCTGGAAGCCTCTCGGTCCATTTTAGATCATCTGTCTCAAGCTTCTCCACTTTTTCCTTCATCAAGCCACCTCTCACAGTAGATGCACCATGCACTTTAGATACTGTATCACTAGAAGTTACCCGTAATCTCATTCCACATGACGCTGAAGTTGGTCTCAAAGCATCACCACCACTTCTAGCCATTGTGCTGAAGCCTACTGTTTCATTGACAGAGTCTGATCTCATTTTTTGAAGCTTTTTACGTTTCAGAAATTCTAACCCATCCTTAGCCTCTTTAGACAAGCAGATCCTCCTTTCCGCCTGACAAAACCAAGTGTCAGCAAACATTCCTCTAGATACATATCAAAAGTTCATACTACAAATACCATATACAGGAGTCATAGATACACAATAGGTCAACCATTCACACTTAACCCACTATAGCTCCAAAATATTATAACTCCACAAAAAGCTAAGAAACATAAAAAGTGAACACAGAAAACGGAAACAGTCAACACCTAGAAGTTTCAAAAGGTATATAAGCATTTTCACTTCCTGGTACAGCCTTATCTCTTTGACCAATACCCTACAAAGTCAAAGAATGTGACAATTTCTAATTTCAACACCCTCGAAGAACGCGAGTCACAACTTAGAAACCATCGACAACTTCCTCTCATACACACAATCATTTGACCTACGTGAAGATTCGCCGCCATTTCAACAGAGCTCAAATCTCAAGTTCACAAAAATAGCAACAAAACGTGAGATTCTCCATAGAGAAGGATCAAACAACGAAGCAGAGTAAAAAAAAGAGTAACCAATTCAAGAAAAAAAATAGCAGAAACTCTAAAAAAATCGAGCAATGTTAGAGATCTGATCCAACAAAATCGTTAACAACAAAAATTCACGAGAATTCCAAAATCGTTAAACAACAAAATTGACTAAAATCAGAGAGGGGAAATCATCTCACCATATCATTCCGTAATCTATTATCTCTGTAGACTTTCGTTTTCTTCAGCCGGATTAAGAAACAAAAAGCGACCACAACAAGCAACGAACCAAAAGAACAGAGACGAAACCCTAGATCACGATCTCGCCCCACGAATTCAATACAAAGCCTGGCATGCAAACAAAGTAAACCACATTCTACGAAAACGCCGCGTAACGAGCCAGGGACCGAGTCAAACACGGAGATCCGAATCGCCGCGTAGCCGAGTCAAACGAACATTCAGAAATCAACCAGAGGACGATTCCAAGGACGAGAAAACGAAGGCTATTAACGGAACGGAGAAACCAAAACCGGCCGGAGAAATCGTTTTTTTTTTCCGGCGGTAGAGGAGAGAGAAACTGTAGAGATGCTAAAAGAGGACCGAGAGAGGAAGAAACTTGGAAAACCGGAAAAAATTGTTATGAATGTATAATTTATAGTTTTATACTCCAAAACGTGTATGCTTTAGTGGCCACCGTAATTTTAACACAAAAGCCGTTCCTAATTAAAATTCTAAAGAAAACAACAAATTATAATTAAATATTGGTGAATATCGGGAAGGTTCCCAAATTCTTCACAAGCCATATCAATTAGCCAATTAGGTGTCTAATGAACGCTCCTACCGTTTTGCTGCGATTGGTGCGGTCATGATCTATTTTAAGAATTTTTAAGTCATTTCATAAACATCCCAAGATTTTAAGCAAAGTATAATCCAATCATATTAAAATATATCTTATTTAAAGAAAAAGTGAATAGTCTAATCAAAAATTAAATATTTTTATATTTTTAAAAATTTCTAACAAACTAATGTTTACTTTTGTTATATTTGTTCTAAATTTAAAAAGATGTACATTTTATTTGTTTGAAATTTACAACCACTATTTTCCAGTAAACAAATATTAAATAAAAGGTTTCAGCTATTATTAATCTATAGCTGTAGCTAATCAACTCCATTATCAGTCAGCCTTTTTTCCTTTTTAATACTTGTACCAATCAGCTTTATTTTTATAATTGTTTAAGACCAAATGCTTAATAAAAAAATAAAGAAAAAATAGATTCCCAACAGAAAATAAAATAAAAAAATAAAAAAAAAGGAACTATAAGTGTGAAGGAAAGTGGTGGTTGTTAGGTGGTTCAACCAAACGCTGCCAACCCATTAAAACGCCGTTTCATCAATCTTGCGTTTCCTTCAAACAGTAAAATAGTGTCATAACGGAGGGTATTCAAGTCATTTAAACAACAGAAAGTCGAAACGTGGTGACACTTCTGTACTGTCTCTATACACGTGGCAGGTGCATTGGGAAGACAATTGTTTTTCTTGGTTACTGTTACTGTGGGTGGTGGTGAGCTCACCGGGTTTTCCGGTTCCCGGTTAAAGCCATTATCCCAACAGAAATCCATTGGTCCATTCTTAATTTCGGTTTCTCTTTTCTTATAAATAAATAAACTGTGATGAGTTAGGTATAATGATTAGTTTTGTGAAGTCAGCGAAAACGAAAGCTGTACCATACCAATGTGGCTCGGCTTCATTAACCGGTTTCAGTCCTTGCGGTTTAGCTACTCTGTAACCGGTTCTGCTTGGTCTTAGGCTTCTTAGTTTAGCTTTCCCAATCTATGTAGTGGTTAGAATATTCGACTAGACCCACCCAAAAAATATTCACTTGTTGTCGTAGTTAAACCTATTTGAATGACAGACAAAAAATTCGATGTTTTTTTTTTGCCTATTTTCTCTTAGTTTATTTGTTCTTCTTGTTCATATCCAATAATGTCCAAACCATTCTTTTACTAGTTTATTATTTCTGTGTCATTTATATCCCTCTTCTTATATAAACCATTGGTTCATAACTTCCATTTGACATTATATGAAAGACTATTTTGTCTATTTTTCTAACAGATACGTCCATTTTACTATAATTTAGTTATATTTTAATTTTCTTTTATGACCTTCTTTCTATATTTTCTTAAATCTCCTATTCCCTTTTTAAAAGAAAAGATCATAGATTTGAATGTTGAAAAATAAAAATGTATGTCACTCTCTTCTAAGTCTTTGTTAATTATCCCACTTTTGTTTTAGAGATCACACGTCTATACTATCATACTATTTTCCTAAAATATTTTTATATGCCATATAGATTATTTTCTTTGGTCATCAAAATGTATTATACGAGTTTTTTTTTTTTGGGTCAAAAAGTTCGTATTATACGAGTTTGAACCTAGATGATAACTCACCAAACTGGTGCAAATCAATATATTACATATCTTGTTCACATCATAATATTTAAATCTAATATATTTTGTCATCTATGAATTTTTGGTTAAATATGGACTAACCTAGCTATATGTTAATAAATGTCATGTTGTTTTAGTTTTACCAATCCACTAAGGAATAACCTACTATTTTGGTATAATTAAGCTTGCACATACTGGTATTTATTTCCCCTGCCAAGAGTGCTTGAAAATATATATTTGTATGCAACTATATATTATCCATTTAGAAATCATTATTATTAGATATGCATTATCCAGTTAGGAAGTGGTAATTTAGATAATATTATTTATAAGAATTAAAAATATTTGTGTTTCTGGAATCTTTTGTGATATGGGTTGTGACATGTATATATAAAATATGAATCAAATAAGTTGTGAATTAGTCAATGGGACCAATAGATGGACCGTAAACTATTATATATCATACATAGATTTGTTTTGTTTATTGATGTATCCATGTGTCATGTTTATATGCTATATTAACGAATGTGATGGTCGTGAAACTAATAATGTCTTCAAGCAAAAGAAATATCCTAATTAACAGCTAACAAGGATTATATGCTCTCAGACATGCACATTCTGCTCTCATGTCAACCATTTGACCAATCACTCCATTTGCCATTATTTTAGATAATTTAGAAAACAATATCCCTATATTTAACATGTACAATAACATGCAAGTATGGAACTTACGTTAGTATTGAATGTAATATATTGTATCTCTAAGAAAAGATGTACAACTGGACCAACAACATAGACAGAGTGGTAGCAAACGACCAATTTTTGTTGTTGTTAATGGTTATATAACGACCAAGTCACCAGAAGTATAAAAACATGACCTCTCTAAGATTCTATCTAAACGTGTATACTAATGTACAATTACTTCAATAAATAAGAAAACACAAATCACTACAATTTTTGTTTTCCGTGTACACTAATGGAGAGAGTCAGAGAGGTAGTCAAAATTACATAAGAAAAACAAGAGTATTGAAGAAATTAAATGCTGACAATGGTTAATCATTCAATCCAATTTAACTTATTCTAGACTTTAACTTCAGATGAAATACACGCGACAGTGTGTAATTGTAATAAATGGCATTAAAATGTGAATGTGCTTTGATCTCTGACTCAAAATAAAAATTAATTACGGGTCAAAAACTCTAACTAACTTCTCACTAATAAAAACAAAACATGGTAATTACAAGTGTTTGCATCTTTCCGCATTTTTGTCTGTTGCTTTCGGAATTTAAAGAGACAATGACCATTGTATCTTTTTTCTAATTTAGTTGACCGACTTTTCTCGTAAATACATTTGTTTGACCAAATTTTATTTTCATCACGTTGTTTTAAAATCTGATCAGTGTTTGACCATTTCTATATTTAACAATGATTTATAGTGATTTCGACTGGTAAAGTTACAGAAACACACGTAAACTACATAGAATAAACTAAAATAAATTTACGAAATGACAGAAAATATGAAAGAACACTTATTTGTATTGTTTTTGCATTTTTTACGTTTTGTTTATCATTTTGTAACTTTTTTTTATTGATGAAGTATTTGCGAAACTATATTGAAAAGTATTAGTCTATTATTAACTGAAAGTAGTATAATGACAACTGAGAGAAAGTGATGTAAATAAAGTGTCGTTAGCTCAATTGGTAAAGGTTCTAGGTGAAACTTAGAGGTCGCCGGTTCAAATGACGCTTATGACAAAACTTATATTACATATTGTGGTTTCGGATCTGGGGAAGTTACGGACTTCGGCCCAGACCTCTTAGTATTCGAAAAAAAAAAATGAGAAAGTGATGCAACTTAGAGTAGTATTTACTTTCTATTTTGTCATATTATAGAGCTGTAGTATATATTGATTCCTACGACTGGGAAAATTTGAAAAGAAACAGTATGGATTTTGAATTAAGATTCTCAGCTTATTTTTTTAAAAAGAATCTCAGTTCTATTAAAAAATTCGTAAACTGTAGTTAGATAGAAACCATCAAGTAGATTCGATTCTTATGCTTTACGTTTAGACGTGAAAAAAAAGAAAGAACAGCCGACGTCGAATAATGTTAATGTTAAACTGCCGTCACTTTTCCCGCGTTTACACACTATTTCTAACCAACAAAAGAATGTGAAAAATAAAACAAAAAGTTGAATCTAAGTAAGAATTTAATACTATAAATGGTGAATATTGGACAATACAGAGAACGAGAGGTCACGAAAATAGCACTGTGTTCATGACGGCCGTTTATTAATGTTAAAATTTCTGACCAAACTAATGAAGTTTAATGTTATTTTTCGTCAAGATTTTAATATATTTTAGTCGTTTCTTAAAAGGGAATCATGTCCTAGTGTTTTGTTTACAAGACAATAAGACATGTCATATCATTTGTTATACATATTTACATTAAGATTTGTTGTTTTAAAAGTTTCAAATAAATGCTAATTAGGTTGCTAATTATCAGAAACACTGAACTCACACACATTTTAGCAAAAGCAAAACTCATTATTACAAATATCAAATCCATGGTCTTTGAATCAACAGACAAAATGTTACTAACGTGTCTTTATATCATATGAGAAAACGGTTATAAGAAAATTATGATGAATTCTTATCATCCAAGGCCAGAAATTGACCAATGACACTTGGAAGGCCACATATCTCTACTTGTTAGGCTAAAGACAAACCAAACCTTTTCAATCGCCTCAAACCATAAAGAGAAAAAGAAAAATGAGTAAGAAAATTTAATCTTTGCCTTCTTTTTTTCAAAAAATCTGTCAATCTTGATGGTTCAGTATGATAAAATGCGCAAATTTAGGATGATATGTTTGTCGTATTATTACTTTTTTCTATCATGTTCAATATGTATGTAGTAAAAGGCATTTAAGAGAGAGCCCAAAATTTACAACAATATATCAATTTGCAGATATTGGGCCTAACTGGCCCACTCGCTACTACAATTATTAGACAGGCTTGGCTTGCCCTGGATACATAAAAGCAGGCACACAAAAAAGCAAATGAAACTAGTTAATATAGTTAATTGATATATTGTAGTTCGCATGAATAGTTTAGTTAATATACAATAATACACCTATAACAAAAATAATACACATTGGAGACCTAAAGTCACAAAGCATTTGTCTCATGAAGGATCTTTCCCAATCGGTAGCCGAAGGACTACTATAGATCGAGTTAATTAGGTTGAGTTCGGTCCACAACGGTCGAATCACTTAACCAACAATCATTACTCATTAGCAGCAACCCAACAACATCATCGTTTTCAGTTTTCACTGACAAACAAATTCAACCGTCTCACATAAATTCGTCTCGCACAATATAAATAAAGTATTTTGAATAAAAACTAAAAAGTATGTTTTAAATAATATATACTAGCTATAGTCACAAATCACAACATTCCACAACCTTCTAAAATAGGCAAAATAATTTTATGGAAAACTTTATAACCTAATCAAATTAATTAAAAATCGAAAATATTAATAATCAAGTTTATAGTCACAAAGTAGTATAAATAAATAAAAAATGAAAAAACAGGCGGAGTATATATCATAAGCAACTTCAGTTTAGCGAAATAATTTATTGTAATTCAATACAAAGTACTCATAATTAATAGTGTTGTTTATTATTTCCTCGAAAATACATATCGAACTTTTTTTTTGATTAAAGGTTAACTACATTTAACAATTAACATATCGGTATACACTGAATTAATTGTGTAACCACCATTTGTAAATTATAGTATCAACTTTTAGATTTATCATCCGATATCTTTAATCACAAAAAATAATAAACGTTATCACAGGTTACTCAAATCACATGGACGTTCCAAACGAACACATGGGCTTTGCATATTACCACAAAGAAGAAAAGAACAAAAATCGAATTGCATTACACGTATAGTCCAAAAATGCATTATTTGCTTACGGTTTAAATTAAGTTAGGGATAAGCTTGTCTTTCTCCACTTAATTAATATTTTTTGCATGTTGTGCAAACTGATGTTTCTTAACAGGTTGTAAGATCAATCAATACATAATAATTATAATAATAATCATTCATCATGAATTATTTCATCTAATATTTAATTCATTTGGTTGCCTCTCGTCAGTTTGTAATGAAAACATACAACACCAATATCACAATCTTTGCCCTATAAAAACCCTAAGACCATCTCCACATTCTTCACACAACACACCTCAAGCTTTATAACTTCTAAAACAAACTCTTATAACTTTTTACTTCCTCCTCCATGGCTTATTCTAAGATTGCTCTTCTCCTCATCTTCAATGTCATCTTCTTCACTTTAGTCAGCTCGACTTCAGTCCCTTGTCCACCACCACCGCCCAAGAGCCACCACAAGAAACCCGCAACGCCATCTCCTAAACCCACTTGTAAAGACGCTCTTAAACTTAAGGTATGTGCTAACGTGTTGGATTTGGTTAAGGTTTCTCTGCCACCAACGTCCAACTGTTGCGCTCTTATCAAAGGTCTAGTTGATCTTGAAGCCGCGGTCTGTCTTTGCACTGCCCTAAAGGCTAATGTTCTTGGTATCAACCTTAATGTTCCCATTTCTTTGAACGTTGTCCTAAACCATTGTGGTAAGAAGGTTCCATCTGGTTTCAAATGTGCCTAGAGATTACACATTTTAAATTGAGATTTCTATATCTCACATTTCATTCCTGTTTTTAAAATTCCTCGTTTGATGATATCTTTATATTGTTGTAATTTGTTTTATGCTTCATCAATGAAATAAATCAAAAAGTGTTTTGCTTATTCTCTTATCAACTTTGTTTGAAATGTGCCTAGAGATTACACATTTTAAATAGAGATTCTATATTATGTTATAACTTCATTTGTTTCTTGTTTTAACATTCCTCGTTTGAATCTATTCTATCATTATCCATTGTTGTAGTTTGTTTACATGTTATCAATGGAATAAGGTGTTGATCGTTCAAAAATAATATTCTCAGTTTATTTTTTTCTTCTTCTTAATAATGGATTGGATATGCTATAATGTCTAGAAGATATTTAAGTTGTATTGTATGCATTATACCAGACCATCAAACAAACCATGGAACTTAAATTTGACCAAGTACATAAAATTAAATCCGAACCTAGGACTGTTTTTGATTAAGTTTTTATTCGAACCATATGGCAGTCTGTCGATGTCTCCAAGATAGGCAGATATTAACAAATTAAAATATGCAAATTCTTTAGGAAGCAAATAATTTAAATCCCATGAAATGTATAGCTGAAGTGATATTTTGAGAAATAAAAATAAAGAGGGGGGAAGGAGAAGCTAAACGTGTTATAAAGTCGTCCCATTTCGATAATATATAAAATCATTATAAACGGCCAAAGCATTAAGAAAAGAAAAAAACCAAAATATATGTACAAGAAAGTCTCATTATTAACTACTAATGTTAGTTTTTCCTTGAAATCTAAGGTTGATGGAGTTCAATCTCTAAAGTTTTCTTATTGAAAAAATTACAAAATTGAAATAAATCAAGTTAAATCAGTATAAAAAAGAGCGGAATGGCTGTAAAAGAAACTGCGCAAAATATAACTAATGAGAAATTTCTAAACAAGATGGATCTTAAGGTAAAGAAGAAAAAAAGTTTGATGGACAAGTAACTTCAAATATGATGTAATTTTCGAAAACAATTTCTTTAAATACTACATTTTTTGTGTCAAAGACTTGTTTTATTCATGAAAACAAAATAAGGAGCAAAATAGTCATAAATATAAGAATAATATGGCTGAAAATATAGCATAAATAACATAAAGAAGTACAAACATCAGCTACAAAACGATAGCTACAAAAAATCAACAAAGGATCCATGGTAACTTGGGAGTCAAAGTTATTATTGGCACAAAAAATAATATGGTTTGTCGAAGAGTCATCTACCGACAAAACGTTAGACGAAAAAATGATCATAAATTAGAGTTCGTTGTAGTACGGACCAAAAAAATAAAAGCAAACCGACATTATTTTCAACCGCTAAACCAGTTATGTAAATTATTTAACAACGCTTAAAACTACAACTGTTGTTTTCACAAAACTCTGGAACCCTATCTGTTGTGCTTAAATAAATCAAGTCTTTAATCGATTTACACTGAACATTTTCACCGTTAGCCTGATTTGTAACTTTTTGCCCTGATTCGTATTTGTTTTTGTTATAACATCCTAAATTATATAATATCTAATATTACTTCATATATTATTCAGTGTCCTTAATAATAGTATAAAAATTGTTATATAATGGCCAAATCATGGGTTTTGCATAACCACAAAGGAACAAAATAACAAAGATCGAATTCCAGTACTCCTATTAATCCCAAAATGGGTTCTTAATTTGTTTACAGTTTAAATTAAGTTATAACATTATCTTTGTCCACTCAATTAATTTTTTTTTTGCATGTTGCACTGCATGTAACTCAATAAATCTTGACAGCTGGTTGTAAGATTTCGTTCTACTTTAATAATAATTCATCATCACATGAACATTATTTCATTCATTAGTTGTCATTTTGTAATTTAAAAACACACATCAAAAATACCCTAAACCCATATCCCCATTCTTCACACAACAGATCACAAGCTTGATAAATGATAGTAAACAGAGATTTTTAGGTTTTTTTTTTTTATCTCTATAAGACAGATCACAATTCTTTTTTTTTGTATCACTGTAAGTTAGAAGACAATTCTTTACAACTTTACTTCTTCATCAATGGCTTATTCTAATATTGGTCAATCCGTATTTCATATTTCACAAATATATGAATTTTATATATCGAGGTTTATATATATTTGTGAGATATTTTTTTTGTAAAATAATATTGCTGTGTATGTATGTATATATATTTATCTGTGTATATTTATTTTGTAAATAATATGTGCACTAAGGATTTGAACACATTTGATGACTAGCAACGATAACATTGACACAAATACTAGGTTATATATGTATATAAGTATATTTTCATTTATATGACTGACTATATCTATTATGAATACAAAGATTTGATGAATTGTATTCATAATTGTTTAATTTGTGCTTACTGTTATTTTGTAAGTTTTGTTAATCATGGAAATATAACATCTAATATAGTGATGTTCAGTTGACTAACCAAATGTTGGAAGACAATAAAATTATTTCCACAAAATTGTTATGATTCGATCGATAATAGATAAAGAGGAAAAAATATATAATGTATACACAAAATATTCATAAGCAAGGCTACTAATTTTAAAAACAATATTTTTCTTATAAAAAAAATTGATCTCTCAACATTTATCAACCTCAATGTAACACAATATTCTAAGTTTATTATGGTAGAATATGGTTTAATTCAACACTGCTTTCTTGGAAGATATATCAGTTCAAAGCTCTCTATCATCCAGATATAAGGCTTATTTATTTATATTTAGGGATATTTATAACCACTCATAATGACTTTTGCATGTTACATGCAACGATCCAATATCTTGACAGTTTGTAAGATCAACCAATTCATCATAATACATAATATTTAAAAAATAATCCCTCACATGAACAGTACATTGAAATTTTGTCATTTCGTTGCCACTCGTCGATTTGTAATTAAAAACACATAAACCAATCTCACTCTTCACCTATAAAAACCCTATCACTATCTTCATATTCTTCACACAACACATCAAAAGCTTGATAAAGAGAGAGTTTTTAGGGTTTTCTTGTACCTATTATAAGAAATACTCTAACTGAAACTTTACTTCTTCATCAATGGCTTATTCTAAGGTTGCCCTTCTCCTCGTCTTCAATGTCATCTTCTTCACTTTCGTCAGCTCGACTTCGGTCCCTTGTCCACCACCACCGCCCAAGAGCTACCACAAGAAGCCCGCAACGCCATCTCTTAAACCCACTTGTAAAGACGCTCTTAAACTTAAGGTATGTGCTAACGTGTTGGATGTGGTTAAGGTTTCTCTACCACCAACGTCCAACTGTTGCGCTCTTATCAAAGGTCTAGTTGATCTTGAAGCCGCGGTCTGTCTTTGCACTGCCCTAAAGGCTAATGTTCTTGGTATCAACCTTAATGTTCCCATTTCTTTGAACGTTGTCCTAAACCATTGTGGTAAGAAGGTTCCATCTGGTTTCAAATGTGCCTAGAGATTACACATTTTAAATTGAGGTTCTATATACCATATTTCATTCTTGTTTTTCAAATTCCGCGTTTGATGATATCTTTATCTATTGTTGTAATTTGTTATATGTTTCATATATCAATGAAATAAAGTGTTTCCTTTTTCGAAATAAAAAAGAATCATATTCTCTTATTTTTTTCTGAATTATCTTGTGTTTAAAAGAATTTATGTTTTTTTTGGGACAACCAAAAGAATTTATGCTATATGCATGATACATTGGAACTTAAATTTGACACAAGTAACATGAAGATAATTCCAAACCTAGGAATCTTTGTCTAATTAAATACTTTTTTGGCACGAACTTAATCATTGTATCGCAATAATGATATAACAATTAAAATAAAGTCTGTCGCAATCGCCAGATATTAGCATTTTAACATATGTTAATTCTAATGTGCATGATACTAATCTTTAAATGAGACTCAACCAGCAGATATTCAAACCCCACGAGAAACATTATCTTTAGCTAAAAATGGTAATATTAATCGTCCCATTTCGATATTTTATATAGAATTAATTTAAGGGCAAGACCAAAGTAATAAATACAAAAAGCCAAAAGCATAAAGAAGGTAGCATATTAATTGCAAATAAGCCAAAACATTTCAAAGGAGTCAAACCAAGTAGAAAGTCAATACCCGAACCAGCTACGCTTTTCTGTCAAACCGAAAATCGGTTTAAGACCGATAATCCGGTTCAGAAAACCAAAAGGTCAACTTACCAACCTGGTGCGCTCTTGACTTCCTCTAATTACCATTATGACCCTCCCTCACAAAAGCAGCAACAAAAAAAACATAAACTAGTTTCTCATTTTACCCTTACCATAATAAACCGAAAATAACCTAAAAGGCTTATCCATTTAGATGCTACGTTATTTACCAAACCTCAACCTAAAAGCCATAAACGAATTACCTATGAACCTCCCTCTTTTCCATTTACTATTTTGCCCCTGACATGGGACTGCTCTGACTCTGAGATAGAAAAAGCAAAAGGAGGTTTAGGGGTAATTCGGTCAACTAGCTGACTTCTTGATTGGACACGTCAGCGGAAGATGCAATCACCGGCGTAATGGTGTTGCTGAGGGCAGAAGTGATCTGATTAACGGTGGCGCAGAGATGGTTATTGATGGTGGTGACGGTGGAGAGATTTGGTTTCGCTGTTGGGACGTTACTCGCCAAGACCTGAATCCCGACGGTGAGAAGACACGACGGCGGAGAATGCGAATTGACGGAAATACCCTCGGGAGGATTCACGGGGACAATGGAGAATCCGAGGGGTAAAATCGGAATATTGGAAGAATCTTCACCGTTCATCGCCTGCTGAATTGAGTCAACGTCGACGGTGGAGTAGACGATTAAGCTACCGGAGTTATCAATGCAGCTTTCTTGAAGCATCAGCTCAACATTATGCCATGAGTTGCTTGCGACCTGCAAAAACCCTAATTTATTCGGAAAAAATTGAAATCTTTGAATTAGGGTTTTAATGAAGGTTTGAAACTTACATTGATTCGAAGAAGAGAGATGCAATTTCCAGGATGTGAACCATTTGCGATATGAGCAACTTCATGAGGTGAATTACCATTGAACAAAACCTCTAGCTGCAGGGAAAAAATCGAAAAATCTTAGGGTTTTGGCATCAAGAACAGAGAGAAGACTCTAGTTTTTGTTTACCAGAGATTGGTGATGTTGATCACGGATAAGATCAAAGACTTGATGGTGAGAAAATGGAAGCCAAGTGGTTGAGACAGCACAAAGAACAACTCCTGTTGGCTGACCAGGTTCACACATTTTCCTTGTCGTGATCCTCACGGTGTCCTTAGTTGTCTCAGACAAAGCGGTCCAAGACTGTCCATATGCAGTGCTTATATTCACACAGAATGTTTTCACAAGTCTCTGTGATAACCTCATTATGTTCCTCCTTGCTTCTGCAGATGAAATTACTGCAAAGAGAAACAGAGATTTAAAGAGTTTAGGGTTTTAATAAGAATTTAGGGATGATTTAGACTACTAACCTCCAAGATCAGTTATGTTTCTAGCCATTAGACTAGCGATCCTCTCGCATTGTCTCTGCAACACGTCGAGCCAACGGTTAGCTCCAAAAGCCATTCCGCTTTTCACATACTCAGCAAAAGTCTCGTGCACATGTTTCTCGTCTACTTCAACATGCTCCACCCACTTGACTTGTGAGTATCCATTAGGCATGTCCTGAATGATGCAGCCTGAAGGTTTTCTCTTATACTCATGAGTAATAGTATTCATTGGCTGCATTTGGTCATGGAAGCTATCGATCGGGAAATCCACGATTGCCCAATTTCCGGTTTCTGCGTTTTGTTCCACATACCGAAGAAAATAAGCTTCTCTAGTTGGAACCAGAGGAGATAGTACCTGTAACTCTGCAAACATCTTGTAAAACATAACAAACATAGATACCATTAGCAAGAAGCTATTGCATTTGTTCCTTCTTAAATCAAATCAATTACTAAATTACCAGAAGGAGAGAACCACTAGCTCCAGAAACTCCTGATGAAATTATCTGAACAGTTTTCGCCCTAGCCACGATTGAACAGAACATCTCTGACCATTTATCCTTCAAATCAAAAGCGCGAAATTAATCGATAATCAAAGCAATCCAATCAGAGGCATCTATTGAACGTTTACTACTTACAGCGTTTAGAAAGGCGTCAACTAGTGTTATGCTGTTCATGATAACGACTGCATTCGCCTTTGAAGCTTCTCTAAGAAAATCTCCTTTGTTGTTTTGATTCTCCATCGGCCATGGGAACAACCTCATGTACTCTTCCTCGTTAAGACACAAAATTTCGCCGCCAATCTTGTCTGATTTCTTCTTAATCCACAAAGGCTCTTCTGTGTCACACATTTTAGTAAGTTCTTGAACACAAGAGACAGCGAATTCCATAGCGATAACCTTTTCTTCATCCGCAAGTAACATGTTGTTGTTGTTGTTATTGTTGGCAGTTTGATCTGGGAAGAAACAAGCTGTATCTTGTGGAGGAAGCATCATCATGTCTGTACAAGATTGTTCTGGAAAGTTCCCAGCGTATACACTCATGTCTAGCTCCAATGAAGGTTGATGATGTGGAAGCATCGGAGAAGGATTGATCAATGGCTGAGATGGTGGCATAGATTGCATCGGACGGCCAGTGTATCTCGAGGCAATGCAGCACAGACGATCAAGCTGTGGAATCAACAATCAATGTATTAGGGATGGGCATTTTCACCAATGTTCCAAATTACATAAATTAACACCAAATGATTAGTTTCTTTTGGCAATACGAAATGTCATTTTTATAAATAATTCTTTGATATATTTTCCCAAAACATAGCAAACCCAATGAAACATAAATGTAATTTGGAAGAAATGATTCTTTAAACATAAATGTTAAATGCAAATGGTGTACCTCTTCACGGAGGCGACAGTTCTCAATGTGGATCTCGTTGAAAGGAATGTCGCCAAGGACGGTGGGGCCGCCGCAAGAAGGACAAGAGAGGCACCGTAGCTCCGCCTGAAGATGACAATTCTCCGACTTAAGATTATCGTTCTCTGCCCTTAACATCACATTCTCATTTCTGTCTTGTTGTGCCTATTGATTCAACTCACGAAAGTAATTAATTAGATTGTCGAAAATACTTTTAATCTTTTATATGAACGTACTAACATTGGAGATTTCATTGTCATAAGTGGAAACTTTCATAAGAAATATATTTTAATTTGAGATGAGACTTTAGAAATCAAGATTATATAATCTAATAATTGTTCAAATTGAAGTGATAGAGTGAATTTGTAGCTTACCTTCATTTGGGTACGCCTATTTTGGAACCAAAACTTGACTTGTCGAGGCTTAAGACCAAGTTCAGCACTTAATCTCTTTCTTTGTTTGTCGTCTGGATGAGGGTTTTCTTTAAACAACCTACAAAGATTTAATTTTATCAAAAGTTTAATTCCAATCATGAGATCTAGATTTACATAAAACGTATAAAGTAGTGTTCAGTTTGGTAAAACAAACAAAAAGACATTCAAAGAAAAACCAAATCAAATTTTATTTTGCCTTTTTAATCTTAAAATACCGCAACCAGATAAGAGAAAATTTTCACTTTTTGTTGTTGTTGTTCTAATTTCTTTAAATATAGAATTAGTATCTAACCTTAAAATCAAGATAAAAAAATCCATTCCTAAACCAAAACTATGCTAAACCTAGCCGTTTCAAGTTAAATTTAGTTAATATATTTTATAAACCAAAAAATCCAAAAACTTATGAGGATGAACTTAAAACCAGATTAAACACATCCGAGTGTGGTTAAAATAAAATATAACATATACTGAAAATAATGGCAAAAACATACGCTTCCATTTCTTGGATCTGACGATTAGTGTGTCTGTGATAACGTTTCTTCTTAGCCGGAGGAGGTTGTTCATCGTCATGAAGCTCATTGACATCAGATTCGTTTCCAAACTTTGGATCTTCTGCTTGTTCACTACCTGACCCGAATGACCCACCCGCCGACCCGTTTTCCATCATTTCCTCTACTGTTCCATCTCCCATCATCATCATCATACTCATCATCCCATGCTCTTCCTTCTAGAAAATGATCCAAAACCAAAAAAAAAAAAGTAAATGAAAGATTTTAAAAATTTCAAGAATAAGAAAAGAGAGAGAGGGATTTGAGATAAATGTTTGAAAGTTTTAAAAAGGAACAAACCGGGATAATGGATGAATATGAGTTGAAAGGTATGAAATTGAAATTAGGGTTTTGGATTGTTCCCGGAGAAGAAGAAGACGGCTGCTGCGGCGGCGAAGCAAATCTGTTGTTTGAAGTCATCACATTACCTTCTCCCATTGTCAACATCACTTGGAAGATTTAAAAAAACCTAATGAAAACAAAGATCTCAGTTTAGGGTTTTATTTTGAAATCTTGAAGAAGTAAAGATTCAACAGAAGGAATCTGTGCATGGAAATGAAGAAATATTTTCTGAAATCTTGAAAATTGAATTTAATCTCATTTATCATAAAAAAAAATGAGAGGAGCAAAGCATGAAAGAAACGATTTAATTACCAGAGACGACAGCTAGATCGGTTCATTGTTCAGAAAATATTTTAAATTTAATACACAAAAACGTAACTGGTGATAAAAATACATTTATTGCTCATGAAATCTTTTCAAAATATTTAAGAAAAACAGGTCCAACTAATAAAAAATATATAAAGACACACTATCTGAGAATTCATGAGAATATATATGGATTAAGGAGACAATATTCAAAGAAAACGCTCATGACAAAAATATAAAAAAAATTAGGGTTTGTCTAAGTTTTTCAAAACATAAAAAAGAACGCAACACAAACCAGATAATGGCACTGTTTCTAGTGATATTTTTTCTAGAAAAATATAGAGATTTTCTTTCACTTTCTCTTGTTTTCTCTCACTTTCTTTACCTTGTTTAGCTTCAGAGAGAAAGAAAAAAAAACACAAGAATTGATTCTCTCTCTAATCTCTAAGAGTTTTTTTTTTTTGGGAGCTTCTCTCTAAGTTTTTTTTTTTCTTTCCTTTCGCAATAAATGGAGGAGTAAATTTCTCATTAAATACTTACCGGACCAGAAGGGTAAACGGCAGACTTTTTAGTTTTAACGGCGATAATTAACGGCGTCTAACGTATGAAAAATAACGCTCGTCTAACTCTTCCGTCAACTTCCACCGTCTTGCCACGTGGAGTAATATTAGTGGGAGTCCGTACGTTACCCTCGAAACAAGCGACCCCTCCATAAGTCAAAGCTTTTTTACTCTTATAAGTCAAACTTTTATTCACCACGCGTTAACCGCGTGTTTGCGTTACACTGCAATTTTATTCTGTTTTGTCACAAGTGTTGCATTATTTTGTTTGCCAAAGAAAAACAAAATCTGTTCTTCATTAAGAAAAAGAAGTTGTGTTGGACATTTTAAAAAAAAAATGTAAGAAAAAGTTTCATATACCTTTGTCTATATTACATTTTTTTCTTTTCTTAAGAAACAATTGTTGTTTTTTGTCCAAAAAAAAAAAAAAGAAAAGAAACAATTGTTGTTATTTTAAAACCTATAATTCTATCTCTTTCACTTTAATAAAGAAATTAATCCACTTCATAACAAGTATTTGAGATTTAAAAGTAATAATAATTTATTTGATACACCATTAATAGCTATTAGATTTTTTTTTGTTTAGTATTTACACATATCACTTAGTCATTTTAATTAAAAAAATTGAATCAATTTATAAAAAAAGTTTGGACATTTAAAAACAAAAACAAAATATTTAATACATTATTGAATTGATAAATATTAGATTTTTTCTTACATAGCATTTTTTTCTTTTTTTTTCTTTTGAAACCTATCATTATATTATTTATGTACTTTAAATTTATATCGAATAAAATTTATTGAATAAAATGTTTTGTTTGTTTTGTTTTGCTTATTGTTTTAATTTTAATGCTTCGTCTCTTTGTTCGAGATACTTCTTTGGGGAGAAAGTGGCTCAACTTTGGATTGACAACAAAGGTGACAATATAGTCTCCAAAATTTTATAGGCATTTCAGAATTTTTCAGATCAGAGGAGGAAAATGTATCAAAACTACAGAAAAGTATCCAAACGGGTATGTACTTCTCCAAGCACCAGGAAAGGGTTAACCAAGCACCGGGAAAGGTTAATGGTCAAGATGAAGATCAGTAAGAGCCACTGCATTGACGTGTCCTGACGCCTAATTAATGTTAAACACCAAATTAAAGGAGTTATCGTCTTGATTACCACATGTAGCCATGCCAAGGAAGAGGAAAGGCAGAGTAGTCTCAATAAAGGTCCACCTTGCACCAGAGGGACACAACCCATGAAAGTCTCTCTTTGATCAAAGAGGAAATTGAAAACTAAACTCTCCACAAGGTAAGACAAGCTTGGGGCAGAGAAGGGCATCACCCAAAACCTCTTTTCAGTACAGCCATAGGGATCTATATGTACTACCATCGATCTAGCAGTTGGGTAGCTACATCGAAAATCATGCTTAGCCAAACAGATTTCTAAAACCATAATTACACAAGCATGGGATATAGGTATCCAAATTTCATCAGAAAAGAGAGTAACCTCCAGCCTTTACCGTAACAAAAACGAGGATGTGTTTGGAGAAACATTGAACTGAGGACACTCAACACTTCTCTTAGATATTTTATGGCAGAGGAGTAGATAGCCAAGCCAATTAAATAACCAAATTCGCCAAAAAACAAAAATTAACGATTCCACAGCACAATTATAACCTGGCATAAGTTGAAATATATTACATGTGACTTCCAGAAATTAACCATTCCACATCACAATTATAAGAAACATCTTTTTTTTTTGGTTTCACCGATATTACCATATTCTTTTGATTGTCTTGTCGTTGTGTTGTACAATTTCCATTCCGACAATAGTGGAAAAGAAAAATTGTAAGTCTGTGACGTCTACTGTGACTAGTGACTACATCCAAAAAAAATTAGAGTCACTTCAAAGCTTATATAATTTAGGCATTACAATCTGATTGTCCATCCCTACATATTTTTTGATTTTTTTCCTCAAACATAAATACAAGAAAATAAAATTGTATTACTAAAAGTACACTTATGTAACTTTATCGGTATAGGAAATTTTACAAAAAGAATGCATCTTAAAATCTCATATTCAAAAGTTGTGCTATTAGGGAGGAAGCTAATCTAACTCCCTTTGATCTCCGTCCGTGGGAAGTATAACCTAAAAATTCATAATTTTTTGGGGAGAAAAATAAAAAGAACAAGTACAATTTTATTAGTTAAAATAATTTATATGGACTTTTTCCGCGATGATGCATGTTGTTTTGAAAGTTGATCTCACCAAGATCACTAGGAACCGTGGAAATCGGAGCGGAAACCGTTGTTCAAATTTATCGTTTCTTTTGCTCTATACCATGTTTAAGAATGGTAGTATGATGAATTGACCTTATCCAAGAAACCCTTAAGCTAAGGTTTGAGAAGTCTTTTCTTTATGGAAATTTGAGGTAATGAATCCAGTTTCAAGGTTACTTTAGTTGGGCGTCGATGATTCTCGAATCCTTTGCTTTCTTTAAGGATTTCGGTTTCAAGATTTGTGATACCAGTTTTTCCACAAAAGACTCGACTACGGCTAATGGATCGCGAGATATTTTTCTCTGCCTACTTGCAACCACCTGTTTTTTGCGACCACCTGTTTTAGGTACAAGTGTTTTGACACTTTAGCCAAAAGTTTGGAACTTCAAAACCACACGAAATCTTATACGTTTCGTGAGACAATGTATCTCAAGGTGGATGACATTCTGTCATCGTTAAGTTTATGCCATATTAAGTGGTCTACTCCCTCGGTAGAACCCACTATCCTTAGGATCTCTACTCTCTAGATCCGTTTTTTATTCTCTAGTAGTAATTTTTTGATGTTTCAATATGTATAGGTGTTTCGACTATTTATAGAAAAAGCAACCTTTGGAAACATCTATGAAAGTTCATTGGTCTATGTTTGGTTCTTCTTACCGGAAAATCTCATCCATATAGCTTATCAAAATGGAGTATTGTTGAGAAAAAACACTAACTTTGTAAGAAATGTTTACTATGCCTAAACGGTCTATTTCTCCACGAGAAGTATCATATCATGCCAGATAGAGCTCAAACTTTAACCTCAGTGTATATATCCATGAAATGATAGTTATATTCCTATTTCCCCTTGAAACGAAAGTTCCATAGCTAAATGTCCCCAAATCTGGATTTAGTCGGTTTGATGCATAAACCCGAGACCAAACCATCTATTGATAGTAACTAAACCAAAAAAAAACTGATTGCTTATTGAACCCGACCCAATATGCGTTTAAACCCTAAAATTCAAAATCCCCAAAGAGAACAAGACAAAACATGTTAATTCCACCCATATATTTACGTGAAAATCATAAATAAACTCATGGACATACACACGCACTCAATTCATCCGATGGGTAGTGTTAGATATCTCTGTTTCAATCATTGTGAAATTCTCTGTTTCCAAGCTTTGTTTTTTGCTTCAATGGTGGTGATGATGCTTATGTGACAGTAAGCTCGACTTTTTTTTAAGACGTTTGTCTCTTCTTTATAAAACTGTGTATTGTTTTATGCAAGTAACAATTCAGATATCAATCGAAAGAGCTTGAAAGAAGAAATAGCTCTAGCAAATTATTGATATAAAAACCAAGTTTCACAGAATTGAGAAAAGAGAGATAAAACTCTTAACGTGTTCATGAATGAATGAGAAGCTAACAACAATTGCCATTATAGTAAAAGGAAAGCATTTAGAAAAAAGGAAAACACAAGATTTTTTGTCACGTGAGAGTTTTGCCACATCACCACTCATTTTTCCTGCAACAAGTCGTCACTTCTCTTCTTTCCTGTAACAATTTAGTGGGTATTAATGTGTTTTTTGGATATTGAAAATCGTCTTCTTCTTTCTCACACCATGGCTGAAAAGGAACCCCACCACTCATACTTCAATTTGTTCGATAAAAACAATTCGCAACCCAACATTTCCAAACTCAATCTAACCATTACAGAACATCAACGACATATTATCCACCAAATCTCTTTTCTCTCTAGGGTTCGTCGATTTTGGGGGGTTTTAATATTTTCAATTTGGGAATTTTTTATGGGGTTATAGAACTGAAATCGGGTTAAAAACGGCTGAATTACGGTTAAGTCTGGTTATAATTAGGTTTAGTTGGTTTATCAATCGGTAAGATATAGAGTAAACCGACTAAACCCAGTTCCGTGGGGTTATGGATCTTGAACTATTTATTCGGGGACATATAGCTATGAAACTTTCCTTTCAGGGGGAAATAAGAGTATAACTATCAATTCATAGATATATAGACTGAGGTCAAAGTTTGTGTTCTATCTGGCATGATGTGATACTTCTCGTGGGGAAATAGACCGTTTTTCCCATTTTGTACTTATATTTTAAACGTTAGAATATAATAGTCTGACTTTAAAATATTAAGATTAAGGAAAATTTATGTCCATGAAATTTTTAAAAAGACACGAAAATAAACTTTTAATTTAATGAATCATTTTCTTGTTATTATATTTTTTTTTATTTCACTTATAGTTGCAACCACAAGGATTATAAGAATTGACAGATTTTTTATCTAAATGCGCACATATGATTTGACAACTTGGTAACTTTGATCGAGTTCCCCATGGACAAATGCATTCTGCATATGAACAAACACGAAGCACTGGACACCATTCCCCCTGGTTTATGCAATCGTCGTCTTTGAAACACATATTCTCTGTCAACCTAACACCTTCAAAATAAGTATCCAAACAAAATAATTTAAAAGGTAAACAAATTTTAGTATATATTAACATATGTATAATGAACAAATCATATATTTGTATACGAGCGAAGAACTTACAAAAGGCAGATACAAGGAACAAGCCCAAGAAAAATGTTACTTTGTTTGATTTCATCTCTCTCTCTCTCCTTGATTTTTGTGTCTGTGAGTATGAAATTAATTTGTATCACATGGATTTTAAATGAAAAATCCACATGACTTATATAGTAGGATATATTTCTCTTTCTTTTCTAAGAATACTAATCAGATCACTAGGCATACAAAGGTTTTTGTTATTAAAATATTTTGATTTCATACCATCTATTATCCATTATCATAGATTGCAATTTTAGTGTGTTGCCAATACAAAAGAATATATTTATGAAGGTAATTTGTATTATATGGATTTGAAATGAAAAATTCATATGACTTATATAGTAGGATATATTTCTCTTTCTTTTCTAAGAATACTAAATAGATTACTAGGCATACAAAGGTTTTTGTTATTAAAATGTTTTGATTTCATATCCTTTATTATCCATTATCATAGATTGCATTTTAGTGTGTTGCCAATACAAAAAAACATATGAAGGTAATAAATATTACATGGATTTGAAATGAAAAATCCATATGACTTATATAGTAGGATATATTTCTCTTTCTTTTCTAAGAATACTAATCAGATCACTAGGCATACAAAGGTTTTTGTTATTAAAATGTTTTGATGTCATATCCTCTATTCTTTATCATCATAGATTGCATTTTTAGTGTATTGCCAATAAAAAACATATGAAGGTAATTTGTATTACATGGGTTTTAAATGAAAAAATCCATAGAACTTATATAGTAGTATAGATTTTTTCTTTTTTTTTCTTTTTTTTGGTGGGTGACAGAGAAACAATGTCTCCCAGAATTTATTAAAGTAAAACTAACAGAAACTACATAAGAATTTGTCTCGGGTGTATATATTCTCCCTCAAAATCAAATCTAAAGTAGTAGGAAGAAAACTAAAAGAATGAAAACCTAAAGACAAATAAAAATATATAGTTACTCAATCTATCTACGAGACGATTAACTTCCCTATACACGTGAGAAATACGGACTGACCAGTCCTTTCCAATAAAGTCATGACACAAGCGTACCAGGAGGACATCATATGTGAATCATCAGTCCTTGTCTTAAGAAAACCACCTACCAATTCCGAGTCCACCTCCAACATTACATGTGACACTCTATACTCCTAGGCAACAAATAGACCATAGTATACACCCCATAGTTCTGCCAAAGGAGCCGAACATCTACCTATATGAACATCGAAACCATCACACCATCTTCCCTTGCTGTCTTGTAGAACCCCACCCGCCATGGTAGGCCCAGGGTTGCCATGAGAAGCACTATCTGTATTCAACTTCATCCATCCAACATGTGGAGGCTCCCAGCCTACCATGTTTTCCACATGAGACCTCTTAGAGCATGGTTCTTCACTCGCAGAAATAGCCAACGATACCTCTTTAGCCAAATCTCTGATGAACCATAGTCTGTCTCGATATTTTTTATCCTCCCCAAAAACATTACCACATCTCCACTTCCATCCTCACCAGACTGTCATAGTAAACAGTGTAGACCATGGAATCTCATCAATCATCCCTCCCTCGGTTAAATTCTCATACATTCATTCTTATAGGGACTTAGAGAAGAACGCATGTCTCTTCCTCACAGGGATTAATCTATTCCACACTCTAGCTATGGTCGGGCAGTCCCGAAGAATATGAATGATAGACTTTGTTCCTCCTTTACACACTTTACACACATTCGAATCTAAAAATATTAATTAGATCACTAGGCATACAAATGTTTTTCTTATAAAATTGTTTTGATTTCATATCCTCTATTATTCATTATCATAGATTGCATTTTTAGTGTATTGCCAATTAAAAAAACATATGAAGGTAATTTGTATTACATGGGTTTTAAATGAAAAATCCATATGACTTATATACTAGGATATAGTCTCATTCTTTTCTAAGAATACTAATTAGATCACTAGGCATACAAAAGGTTTTTGTTATTAAACTGTTTTGATTTCATATCCTCTTTTATCATAGATTGCATTTTTAGTGTGTTGCCAATAAAAAAATGTCTTATATAAGTAATTTGAGTAATATAAGTAATTACCAATTAATATACATGCATTCAAGAATTAGATTTTAACTTTTAAGGGTTGATTGGTTGGGATATACGTAAATATTTTCTACATACCAAAAAACTTTCAAAAGACCAAATTATAATTTTACAACCAAATATTTATAGCAATAAGATCTACGGGTACATGTACATCCAACACATCTACATCCAAAATTAACCGAACCAATCACCCACTTACTTATATTTGATTGGTTTATGATTGTGATATAATCATAGAAAGTTTACATGAAATTATATATGAACTAAGTACATATTAATAGATTTTGTATTATTTAAATTTTCTCTTTTGAATTTTTTTTACTATAAATTATATATATGTATACTAAATTAGTTAGGCTATCTCCAGGTACGGTTTCCCAAATTTTTAAATGGACCATAAGCAATGAGCCTATATCCATGTGGTCAAAGAGGTAAAGCTGAACAGTTCTGCGTCTAGAGAGAATTGTTCATTGACCTACACCACCAGACTAGAACCACTAACTCACCGCATCGTGGTTAAAATTTTGGCATCTACGTTGGTTCTTGGATAGTAGTTCACAAAATGATATTGTTTCATGACATGCAGAAGTTATCATGTCTTCAAACATATTCTCCAAACCAAAGTAGTCATATGTTCACAACTAGAATACTACTACTAATCAATATTTATAATAAAATTCTTTATATACGAAAATCAAATATGGATTCTTGTGTTTAAACTTTAAACCTTATGCTCAGTATATATATATATATGTCTCAAAATAATTTTGACTAAACTAAAATTTTGAATTCAGGTACATATATGTAAATGTGTCAATAAATAATCAATGGTTGATTCGTGATACAATACATTAATTATTGCAATATATCTTTAAATTTCTTCGTCACCACTCATTGGGTCTTTGAACTATCGCTAGGTACGTAACGACGATGTGCAGATAATTTATTTTTTTTCTCGCAAGTTACCAACTACATATCAAAAAGAAAAGAAAAAAAATCATCACAACGTCATCATTGTTCCATCATTCATTGGCTTATTCACATAAGAACTACATATAACTTTATTGATGGACGTCATTATAATACCTTTTCATATTGAAGTTTAACTCGAGAATATCTCATAGATACATAGAATCATAATCATATTTTAGTAATTCGAATTGGAAGAATAAGCTGATTGAGGAACCTCCTCGTTGGTCGGAAGAGATTTTGGCTTACAATCGCAAACACGGTTAATACATTTTGGTTGAGGAACCCATTGTTTGCACCATATAGCACAATCTACCCAGTCATGGCAACGGTACTCATGATAGTGAACTCCCATTATCATTGATGATGAACCTATTCATATATATATACCTTCACATGCATGTTTCATCGAAATTTTATAGAAATAAGATTAATTTGAGATTATTTACATGAAAAAATTAGCAACACGAAAATGAAGAAAGCTAAGATCTTCATGGTTTAATTTCAACATATATTTTCGCAACAGGTGATCGAAATTCTACAAATTCGAGACGAGAACGAAGAATTGGGTATGAATGAAAACTCACCGACATTGCATGTATGTAACGGAAGTTTTTCTCTTTACAATTTGAAACGAAAACAGAAGATAACAAAAAAAAATCCAGATAAGTAAATGTTTTTGGATGCGAGGAAAATAAAAACCGGATTCAATTTAAATACAACTCTCCGGTACGTGTAACCGTCGGGATTGTTTTTTTGTTTGTTTGTTTTGGTCTAGACGGCGACTTCAAGGGAGAAAAAGGTCGTGCTTAGAGCTATTTCTTTGTCGGGAAAGATTATGATTAAAGTAATTCTATACTTTACGTTTTTTTGGTATCAAAGACGTGACATAATCACTTTTTCCACCACTATCTGTCGTCCACGTGTCCGAAACCGTTACATAGTAACCTCATCATTCTTGTGAGAAATGCTGATAAAGAAATTAACATTCTCATTATTAAACTTTCACCCCATCATTTATAAATAGTTAAATTATGACCTTCCCATAAGACCGTAACATTAAAATTAGTTAAAAAGGTGAGGACAAAAAAACTCTAACCGGAAACATATAAGGGTATTGAACCAAATTGAAATATTTAAACCGTTATCTAATTTCAATAAAAACTAATTTGAGTGTAGATGTTACAAAAAAAAATAATCAGAATTTAATATTTTTAACTGAGAATATCCATGAGATTTAAAAAAGAAATGAGAATAATATTTTAAATAATTATATTATTTTTATTTTATTATATTTTTATTTTACTTATAGTTGCAACCACAAGGATCATAAGAATTTACAGTTTTTTTAATCCAAATTCGCACATATGATTTGACAAATTGGTAATTTTGATTGACTTTTCCATGGACAAATGCAGCTGCCAAATAGACAAGCAAGAGGCACTGGACATGGTTGCCCGTCTTTGCAATCGTCGTTTGTGTAACACCTACTCTCTATCAACATTATACCTTAAAAAAAAGGTATCCAAACAAAATAATTAAAAAGGAAAACAATTTCAGTATATTGACATATGTATAATGAACAAATCATATATTTGTATACGAGCGAAGAACTTACAAAAAGCATATACAAGCAACAAGCCCAAGAAGAAGGTTGCTTTGTTTGATTTCATCTCTCTTTCTCTCTCTCTCTCTCTTTTGTATTTAGTGTGTGAGTATATGAAGATAATTTGTATGATTACATGGGTTTTAATGAAAAATCCAAATGACTTATATAGTAGGATATATTCTCTTTCTTTTCTAAGAATACTAATGAGATCACTAGGCATACAAAGGTTTTTGTTACTAAGATGTTTTGATTTCATATCCTCTATTATTTATAATCATAGACTGCATTTTTAATGTGATGCCGATAAAAAAATCACATTTTGAATTATATAAGTAATAACCCATTGAAATATATGCATGCATTCAAGACTTAGATTTAACCTTAAGGGTTGACAGGATGGGATATATGTAAATGTTTTTTCTTACATACTTTAAACAAAAATTAAAAGACTCCTACCAAAAAAATAAAACTGAAAGACCAAATTAAATTTTTACATCTAAAAATATATAACAATAAAATCTACTGCTATATTTAATATATCTATGCATCCCCAATTTTACAAATACAACTGAACCAATCACCCACTTAATTATATTTTATTATTTTATGATTGTGATATAATCATAGAGAGTTTACATGAAATTATACGGACTGTGTACATATTAAATAATTGTTAATATATTTTATATTATCAAATTTTTCTCTTTTGAAACATATTACCTTTGATGATTTATATGTACTAGATTGGCTGAATCTTTCTATGAAGTCAAAGAATTGAAAATAGTTAGGTGTTTGCAGTGTTCAAATATCTTATAAAATATTGACATCTACGTTGGTTTCTTGGGTAGTAGTTCACTAGAATGTATTGTTGTTTGTTTCATGAAATGCAAAAGTATCCGTTGGTTGAAACATATTCTCTGACCAAAGCTAAATTGATGAAAAGAACTCATATATATATTGGTGGAAAACATTCTCTGACTCACATATATGTTAATAATAATTGGAGTACTACTACTATCCTACATTTATAATAAAATTCTTTATATAAAAAAATCAAATATGAATTATTGTGTTAATACCGTATGCTATATATATATGTCTCAAAATAGTTTTGATAACTTTAAATTCATGTACATGGGCATACAAATTTAACTGTGTCATGAATCAATGGTTGGTTCGTGATGCGATACATGAGTTCTTGAAATAGATCTTTAAATTTCTTCGTCACCACTCTTTGAATCTTTGTGCATGTGTATCGATTGTCGATATCCTTATATATCATTGTTGAAAGACATTTGTAAATTTATTTTTCGTTATAGATTCATAAAGAATTTGTAAGGATTTTATGTTGTTGAGATATTTCTCCCATTTCCACCCTTTACCTATTTACAAAGATTTGTACAAATTATGGGATGGCCTAGTGATGACTTTTAGCGATGTATTCGTGATCATATTACAAATCGACGAAAATGTGATATTGGATTAGCAACAGATTTGTGAAAGCCCAATTCGTCACTGAAATACCGATATCATATATTGAAAACATGTTTCATAAAACCATTGAATATATCAATCATCGCTAGTTTCGTTAATAATTACCAACCATTTATACAAACCATCTTTAAAATATCACTGGGTAACGGAAATTTAAAGTTTTTTAAAAAATAAAAAAAATATCACTAGGTAACAACTATGTGCAGTAATCATATATATGAAAGAAGGCTAACTCTCTCCCACAATTTGACACATCAGCACATGAGAGCTTGCCACCTAGATTTCATAAAATAAATAATATATAAATAGTAATTAATTCAACATACAATTTAAATAGGAGGATATAATTAATCAGAACTTGAACCATCTCTCTTTCTATATTTTTTAATTTAATATATCCTCTTTCATTTTGAGATCCACTTAAGTGGCTAAAATGATCATAAAATCCAAACATGCTACACATATTCTTTGCCTAAAAATTAGACGATTATTATGAAATCCTAAAAATTAGACGATTATTATGAAAGAAACTAAATGAATATGCAGATTAAATATATCTAAGCTTTTTGAGATTTATGCTAAGAAAACAAGTAATTTAAAAGATCTTTGAGGAGTTATCCTTATAACTAATACGTAAGATATAAGATTATGACAAGAACTTAACTAAACTTTCCAAGAACATCAAGTTAAATATGTTTAGATTGAATATGCAGAGACATGGTTAATAAAGACATGTTATATTTTTAGCGTAAGAAGAAAATTTTCTAAAATTTCACCCTCTCACAATCTAAACATATAACCAAAAAAACAAGGATATATAAAATTAAAAAAAAAATTGAGAATCTAAAACAACAATAAAATTTTAATTTCTGAAATTACTTTTGTATACTCTATTCCTCCTAATTGGGTAACCGATCATGGAGATATTACTTTTTAATTAATGTGTGGTTGGAAAAAAAAAACAATAAAAAACAACTCAAACACATTCGTTTTTCAGATGAACTAATATAGTTAGACTTTTCAAAAACAGTTACAAATCATATTTATGTTTCAAAACCGATGCATTCAACTTTATTTTATATGAACAGACATTATATAAAACAATTTGTAAATAGTTATACATAAACCCGCACGTAATGCGGGTACTCATCTAGTCAGTATAATTAATTTTCTCGCAAGTTACCAACGACTTAGCAAAAAGAAAATAAGAACAAATTCACCACAACGTCATCGCTGTTTCTATCATTCATTAGCATACTCACATAAGAACTATAACTTTATTGATGAACTAGATAATATATCTCATGGATACATAGAGTCATAATCATATTTTAGTTCTTCGAACTGGAAGAAGCCGATTTGGGAATCTCGTCGTTGGTCGGAAGAGATTTTGGCTTACAATCGCAAACACGGTTAATACATTTTGGTTGAGGAACCCATTGTTTGCACCATATAGCACAATCTACCCAGTCATGGCAACGGTTCTCATGATAGCTAACTCCCATTATCATTGATGATGAGCCTATTCAAATATCATATATATGTAACATCTATCAAATATATATACGTGCACATGCATGTTTAAATTGAAACTTGTTATAAAAAAATATTGATTTGAGATTACTTACATGATAGAATGAGCAATACAGCGATGAAGAAAGCTGAGGTCTTCATTTTTCTTTTCTTTTTCTCCTTGTTTTGTGAAACGTTACACCACAAGTTTGTTTTGAGTTACTAGGTGAATCAAAGATGGTTCACTAATTTATAATACAAAATTCAAGATGATTTCATGGAAAGTTATTTATTTTTGGTTGAAGAATATTTGTTCTTTTCTTCTTTTGTTGGTCAACTTTGTTGAATTTATCTTTATAACCACCACATCTATAATTTATTATTCTTTTTTTTGGTGTGTGTATGTGTCAAACTGACTGTAATTTATTCATAAGATGGCGTTTAGACATAAAGACATTCGAATATAATCATAGTGGAAACTTTTTCTTTTGTCATCTTGTGGATAAACTTTGTAATTCGAATATACAGAATCTAATTTACAGTCAACGTTGGAATCAGTAATATACCATTAGTTAACGAAATTTATTTCTTTGTAGTTTTCCACGAATCGTTTTCACTTATCCGCATCATCTTGTCATCTTTATCTAGCTTTTGGAATTTGGAATATTAATTTTAGGTTGATTTGCATTCTGGTTTCTGAACATCTAATAAAGTTGAGAAATGACTCAGTAAACTTGATCAAACTGCAAAAAATCAAAGGATAACTTAATTCATAAATTTCTTTTAAAGTTAAGTCAATAAACTGACAATATCTTTAAATAAATAAAAACTTACAATATCATACAAAATAGCTAAACATAAATCATGATTTTTTTTTATTATATATATATAATTGATCACATCATGTTGAATTGTTGGTCTACAATTATACTAGGTACCAATCAAAATCTCGTAGGTTTTGAGTATTTTAAGCAGAATAATTAAATTTTCATAAAATCTTCTGTTGTTTTCATTTCAAAATATTTGTCATCAAAACTGAAATATTATCCAAAGAAGAGGAAATGTTCAAAAATAGAGATTCAGTTTAAACATTCTTCCAAATTTGTGTAAGGGAGAAACAACAAGAAGAAAGAAGACATAAATAACAACAACAACAAAAGAAGATTTTCAATACAATGTATTTGGAACATATAAGCCCTGTCCTAAAGAGTCAGCTTCATTGTTCCAAAAAACGTTTGGAGAAAGTTCCTTATACGTATCTCAAGGTTGAGCTCAAACAACACTTGCGTTAAGCTCCTTGTGTGGCTGTGATTTTGATTCAGGGAGTTTTGAATCTTGTTCTGATTGGTCTAAAGCCTTTGGTGATTCAGTCAGATGAACTATAGCAACTTCATCAACCACTTTCTTCTTCTCTTCTTCTTCTTCCTCAGCCAAACCAACTTTCTCTTTCGCCTTTTGTCCAACTTCTTCAGCAGCTTTACTCACTCTGTTAAACGCACCCGTAACCCACGTGGCACCGGTTAAAACATACCGGTTTTTCATTATAGCAGAACCAGCATTGCTCACTGTCTGCTCAGCAGCAGCTATTGCTGATTTTGTTTTCTCTGTGACTTGAAACTTCTGATCAACTTCTTTAACTTTTTCGCTCACAACTGTAGTCCCGGTGTTGATTTTCTCCGTGAATCCGATTCTTTTGTCGAAAGATGTAACTCTAGCTGAAGCTGTTGATGTCAACTGATGCTTCTCATCAAGACTCTTCGCTTTAGCTATAGCGTCTTTACCTAAAACAAACCCTTTTGAAATCATACCACTTACAACATCTTCAGCTTTTCTAAATACCGATACATCTTCTCGCGTAGGAGATGATGATTTATTGCTCTCTTTCAATGATTCCTAAGGAGACAAAATGTTATGATTACACACAGTGATTCTTAAAGAGAGTTTTGAGGTTAAAGAAATGGTTTATAAGGAGCTTACAATGGAAGCTAAAGCATCAGGAGGTAGTTGGTAATCTGGTGACATTGTAACTGTGACCGATGAATCAACAATCGTCGATCCCTGAAACAAAATAGACATTAAAACAAAGCATTGCAATATGACTCATTGAATTAAGGTTAAGAAAAAGTGAATTTACGTACGGTGAGGAGAACTGCGGTTTCAGCTCCTTGTAAATCCTTGAATGTGACATATGCTAATTTAGAACCATCATTCTCGCTGTAGAAACCAACTCGGAAAGTTTTAGGAATCGGTAAGAACATAATTCAGATGAAAATGTAAGTCGAAAAAACTGACCTTTGAGTCTCGAGGTAAGCAATATCGCCGGAAAAAGAGAAGAACTCCTTGAGATCTCTTTCTGTTGCTTCAAGAGAAACGTTGCTAACTTTGACAGTTACCATCTGCAATGAAGAAAAACGTTCAGACGTCTATTAACAGTTACCAGTTGTGTCATTAACAATGTTCAGACTGACATGAATTTGAAAACAGAGAGCACAAAAGTGTTAAACCCCTTACTCCTAAAGTTAACGAATTGGTTAAGTTCTGATTAACTTAAAAGTTATACATATAAGAAGCTGTGTCCAAAAATAAATTCACAAAGTTTTAACTAATTAGATAAATACTAATCACATTTATCAAACAAGTAATCCATAAGAAGGTAAAACCCAAAATTAGTGATTCTAAACGCCAATTTCAACATATCTAATCGCAGCTGGTGATCGAAATTCTACAAATACGAGACGAGAACGATTAATCGGATATGAAGGAGTACTCACCGACATTGCTAAAAACCGATATAAACCGGATTGAAACGGAAGATTTTCTGAATTTGAAACGAAAACAGAAGAGAAAATGAAAATCCTAGTAAGGAAAAATCTTTGGCTGTGAGGAAAATACAAAGCGGATTCAATTTAAATACAATTCTCCGGTACGTGTAACCGTCGGGATTATGTTTTTTTTTTTTTGTCTCGCCGGCGACTTCAAGGAAGAAAAAGGTCGTGCTTAGCTATTTCTTTGTCGGGAAAGATTCTAATTAAATTTTAATCATATAGTACTTACGTTTAAAACAAAACAAAAGACGTGACATAATCACATTATCAACCACTATCTGTCGTCCACGTGTCCAAAACCGTTTCTGCTTTTCACATGTAGTAAAGTTTAATAACCTCATCATTGGAAATCTTGCGAAAAAAATGCTGATAAAGTAATTACATTAACACTTTCCATTAGGGCTGGGCAAAATATTCGATCGATCCGCTTCGATTCGGTATTCGATTTGATTTGATTCGAAAAATCCGAATTTCCGTAAGATTTTGGACCAAAGCAAATAGGAAAATGTAGTATTCGTAAAAACCGAATCAAATAGCAAATATTGTTTTTTAAAAAATCAAATATCCGCTTCGATCCGTATCTTTTGATATATATTAGAATATATAGTTATATCTATATATAGATATCATAAATAGTTTGTGTATTGTTGCTACCTTATGTTTTTATGTTAAGATGTTTGTTTGATATTTTTTTTTATGTTATGTTTTGATCAATGACATCAAAAACTATCGAGTTTTAGTTTTTGGAATTAGTTTGATAACATTTTTGTTGACCGGTGATAACAACAAAGGTTATATTTGGTATTTAGAACTTATTTTGAAAGCATGTTAAATAAAAACTTTGAATATCTGATATGGTTATATAGTTTATATATTTTTTTAAAATATTTATACGTATCAAAGCGGATATCCGCAAATATCACAAAAAAATCCGGATATTCGAAATTCCGGATATCCGGAAAGTTTCGAATCAAAGCAAATCATAAAATCAAGTATTCGGTTAAAACGAATCGAATAACAAATATCACAATTTTTCCGAATATTCGCTTCGTGCCCAGACCTACTTTTCATTATTAAACTTTCACCTAAAATAGTTAAACTAAGGGCACCGAACCAAATTGAACTGTTTAAACCGTAGTGGAATCTTATATAAACTGATTTGATTGTATCTGAACTAAACCAAACCAAATAAATGTTTTATTAAAACTTTACATTTTAACTATTTACACATATTGAGAAAAAATATAATCATATTAATATATAAACTAACTAAAAATTATTGTTTATTAACTAAAACTGAATCAAATCAAAAATAAAAACAAACTGACCCAAACCAAAATCTCAATAAACCAAACCAATTGTTTAATTTGGCAAGAAAAACAGAAACGAGGAGAGGTTACTAAATATATAGAAATAAAAGGATCAAAAAGGAAACAACTTTATCTCAGCTTTTTCTTCTCAATTAAAATCAGTTTGGGATTTTTTCGAAAACGCTTTTCAATCTTCGTCTATCTGTCTCCACGATCCACGCCTTGACCTTCGTTTTTTTTTTCTCAGAGATTAGAGAAAACTCCGATAACCAATTTCTCAATCTTTTTGTAGATCCAATTTTTCCAGGAAAAAAAGAGGTTTCGCGAAGAAGATGAGTTTTCAAGATTTAGAATCAGGAAGAGGAAGATCAACGAGGAAATTCAATGGTGGTCGACAAGATTCGACACAAGCCGTTGCTTCTGGAATATTCCAGATCAATACCGGAGTCTCCACGTTTCAGCGACTCGTTAACACACTTGGTACTCCCAAAGATACACCGGAGCTCCGGGAGAAGCTGTATGTTGAAATTGAAATCTAAATTTCATTTGATAAAAAAAATTGAATTTTTGATTTCAATTTTGATTGCTTTTTTTTTTTTGTGGATTCTGAATTTAGAAATTATTATTCGGATTTTGTTGTGATAGGCACAAGACAAGGTTGCATATTGGACAGCTTGTGAAGGATACTTCAGCTAAACTTAAAGAAGCTAGTGAAACTGATCATCAAAGCGGTGTCAATGTAAAGTGGAATCTTTTTCTTCTTGTTTGGTTTTTAAGCGACTCTTTGTTGTGTGTTTGATTGTTGTGTAATTGTGTAGCCAAGTAAGAAGATTGCAGATGCTAAGCTTGCAAGGGACTTTCAAGCTGTTTTAAAAGAGTTTCAGAAAGCTCAACAAACTGCTGCTGAAAGAGAAACCACTTATACTCCTTTCGTGCCTCAATCTGCTCTTCCCTCTAGGTAACGTGACTGATTGATTATATGTGGTTTCATGTATGTTAAGCTCGAATTCGAATTAGAAGTGTGATTATCATAAGCAAAAAGCATCACTTTGTGAATTGTTTGTGTGGTTTTGATAATCATGTTCCTTATTTTTCTTGTCTGACTCCGTATATAGCTATACGGCGGGTGAGGTGGATAAGGTACCGGAACAGCGGGCACAACTTCAGGAGTCGAAAAGGTAGGTGATATCGAAAAAATATTCTTTTACACATCTCTTATATGATGCAACTTATTTTCTCCTTTGCTTGATTGTTGATGCAACTTATTTTCTCCTTTGCTTGATTGTTGTAGACAAGAACTTGTATTGTTAGACAACGAGATTGCATTCAACGAGGCTGTGATTGAAGAAAGAGAGCAAGGAATACAAGAAATCCATCAGCAAATTGGTGAGGTTAACGAGATATTCAAAGATCTTGCGGTTCTGGTTAACGATCAAGGAGTCATGATAGGTAAAGACAATCTATTAAACTTAATTAGAACATGCCCTTGAAGCTGCAGTTAGAGAACTCACTTTTTTCTTTCTTGCAGATGATATTGGTACTCACATTGACAACTCCCGTGCTGCAACTTCACAAGGAAAATCTCAGCTTGTGCAAGCCGCGAAAACACAAAAATCAAACTCCTCTCTGGTAAAACACTCAAAAAAGTTTTCAGACAAAAACAGTGACTGAATGTTTTTTGGAAACCTTAGGCTAATGTGTTGATCTTGTTTACACGCAGACATGCTTGCTCTTGGTGATATTTGGCATTGTTCTCCTGATCGTGATTATAGTACTCGCAGCTTGATTTCGAACAGCAAGAACATTTCGTTTGTGTGTGTTCATTGATCTTAAGGCATCAATGACTGGAACTACTTGGTATATATTATATGTTGAAGAGAACACTTAGAAGTTGGTTTTGTGTTTGTTTGGGTTGGTTCAGTTCGGTTTGAGGTTCTATTGGTTAATGTAATAGTGTGTGCGTGTGTGGCTTTTTTGTTGTGCAAACATTTTGTTGGAGATGACAGAAACTCTGTTTTGTTTGTGATTCTCCTATGTTCTCCTAAATCTTTGTTGAGAGGAAACAAAAACTATTTGCTCAATGAGTGTCACAAAGAAGTTTGAAACCAAAAGCAGAGTCATGACTGCTTCAAGTTTTTACAAGATTCACCCTTTGAGCTCAAAACCGATGCCACGAGTATTGAAAATGCAGAAAAAACCGCAGCGGCGAATGTCAAGGCGGAAACATACTCTGTATGACCCCTGATTCCGGCAGGGATATCCCAGAAAACAGACCTGGTTTCAGTCTTCGATCTGCCAATCGACAAAACCAAACATCTCCTCCGTTCACGTCGCTGGTTTTGTACATGGCTCGAGCACAAGAACAAGTCTGGCTCGCCAAACTCCACTCTAGAGTATCCACTGTCGTCCAGAGGCTGTGGAGATAACAGAGAAGTAAAGATCCAATCTTATTGACATCGACCAAAATAAGACTTAGTTCAAGTGATCATTTACCTGATACCGAGCATGTAAAGGAAGCTTAAAGCTTATTTCACCATTTTCATAATTTCTAGAGCTGATTTCAACATGAATCTCAACGACGGATCTGTTCGATCTAAACGAAGGCAGCTCAAGATTTGTGTCACCAAACACAGATACGTCACTGAAAGCTGCAAAAAAGATTCAAGACTCCATCAAATTCGAAAGACAAAAAAGCTTTCATGTGACATTTCTTGTTAATCTTTAACCTCTGCGTTGTTGAAGACTCTGAAGCTCAAAAGGATCAGCAAAAACACCCAAAGGCAACCGTTCAACGATCACGAGCTCACGAAACTGAGACTCTGAGTGATGAAGAAGAAGCTTGATGGATGTGATGAGATTACGATGTGAACCTTCACCAGTAATGTTTCTATGTTGTATAAATGAAGTTGCAGGAACAATGTTTGAATCTTGAGTAGGAACTTTGTCAGAACATTGTTGAAGAAGCAAGAAGTTTCGAAACTCTGAGTCGTCTAAGGAAGTGTATGTAGTGAAATAAGACTCCATAATGTATTGATCAGAGATACAGATTGTATCGGAATCGAAAAATTCATGAGAATCTCTATAATTTGTTCCAACCTGTACGAACATCGCAATCACAAGGTTTCAAAGATCAAAAAACCCTAAATCGTATCAGAGAGCTACCAACCAACACGAATTGAAGCACTGGAGATCTCTAACCTGATCAGATGAGGTAGAAGAAATGGCGCAGCAGATGAAAATCAAAGCTATCACCGATCTTCGTCGTTGGCTACCCATTGATTTTAGCTTATCTGATACGAGTTCTTCGATTCTCTAATCTTCTTCACGATCTATCTACACAGAGACCATTATTGCCGGCGAAGGTACTCGTCGCCGGAGATCATCTGGATGAGTTGCAGCACGAAAGAAGCCCATACTGGTTTAGTATGGGCCTGTTGAGCCCATTAAAATCCAAACTAGTAAATCTCGTTTCCGTTTTTTTTTAATATTTAACGACGTCGTTTAGTTTTCGTTTGTTTGTGTGTAATACGACGTCGTTTATCTTGTTTCAGTTTTTGTAAGACCAAAGAAGAAAATAAAACTTCATCCTAACAAGATTCTCTAATTCTAGGCCATATTTGGTCTGGACTAAATTTTTAAAACCATTATCAAAGAAAAAAACAAACGAAAGGGAAAATGAATAAAAAGAAAAGAGAAAATAATACTAAGAATGACACTAAAGAAAAAGTGTCTTCACTTATAAAAGAATGAAAAGTGAAAGTGAAAGAGCCCACGACCGATGTAGAGCTATGATGAAAAAAGCATACAAAATCTATTTTTGCAAAAGAAGAATCGAATTTTAAGCTTTAGAGAGTCTTTGAATTTGAATTCTCTTCGTTATAAAACATATATGTACTCACTTTTTGTTCACGCTCATGAATATGTTCATAGTGTGTCTACAAGTACAATGTTCATTTGTAAAGAAATGCTTATTCACATTATTTCCCAAGTTATGAAGATTTAAGATTTTGGTTATTTCAAACCCCAAATATATGTATTTGCATTGATATCATGTATAAAACCCTTTTACAATTTGACAATGAACACATTATCTTAACTTGTAAATACTAATACAAACGCATACATAAACCAACAAAAAAGAAACAAAAACAAAGCAAGACCTAATGGGATATCAATTTGATTTGTCCAACGCTAAAGTTCTGGATTGGGATGAAAATGTAGGTCCTTTATGCTGATGAAGATGATTGATCAATGGCCCATTCACTCTTTCTTTTTTATAAATTTTCCTTTGTATGATACCAAAAATCTTTATAAAAAACTCTCCAATATAACTATTTAATTAAAAGTAACTCAGCAGGTTTGCACGCTATGTAATCTTTATTACCTTTGACAAGAAGAATCCTTATTTTTGTTTCCACCTTACAATAACAATGTACATATATTGGAGTTTAAGCAAGTTTATAATATCTTAGAACTTGAATATTGAAGAAATAATACAATATGCATCACCATTGTCTTTTTCTATTATGTGCTTTAAAAAGCAAAATTCTTTGCATGATTTAACTCTCAATAGATAAATAAAATATGTGGAAAAAGGAGAAACCTTTAAGGAAAGTGAGTAAATGGGTCCTTTAATTTGTTAACAATTTTATTCATCTATCTTCACATTAAAGATTTTAAAAATCAAAACCTAACTTAGTCATGCTTTTGAATATATTTTTTTGGCAAGAACATAATTAGTTCTCTTCTCTCTTTCCCCTTTATATATTTGTACCACATATTCCTCTTCAACCAAAACTCTTCAACATTTCTCTCTGACTACTTCATTTCCTCTTCCCAACAGTTAAAAAAAGTTCTGATTCGATTCAAGCCAAGATCCACGTATAAAGATATGTTCATGCGTAGAGGTTTGGTATACAACAATATATACATATAATAGTTTGTCGTTATGCCTGGCTCCCTGTATGCCACGAGTGGATACCGATTTTGGTTTTAAAATCGGCTGCCGGTGGCGTACAAGGAGTCAAGCATGACCAGAAGCATATGGTAACTCAATTGCATCTACAACTAAATATGAAATATCTAGTTATGTATATGGTTTGTGTTCTATAAGATGTTTTCTTCGAATTTTGATTTTTGTGTTCCATTTGAATAAGCAAACAGAAATAAAACCAAGTTTTGTAGTTTTTTGCTTTCTTTCTGATTTGGTCCAGTGCTTTGATTCAGGTTTTGAGTTGATTCTTTTAAATTCATATTGATTTATATTTGAGTTATTTTTTTCTTCTTGTATTTGATATTTTATAGAAGAATCGTCTTCATTTTGTTTTGTCTTTCGGACAGTGGTTATTAAAACCATTGGTCTTAGGGTAATCATCTTGTCTATGTTCTGTAGTTTTACCGTAAAGTTCTTGAATATTTGAACTTTTGTTCTAATAATTGTACCATTTTATTTGAATTATATGTGGCGGTCAAAATTAAAGTCTTAGACGAAGAATAAAGTTTGAGAGATTTTTCGGTGATAAACAGTAAACGTACCAATCAATCAGAGTAATTATCGATTTCATATTTTCAGGATTTAGGCGTTAATCAAGTCTATATCACTTAGAAACCCTCCAATCACGGAACACTATGAATTGATAGTGAACATACCCACTGCGATAATTAACTACTGAGTCGTCATCTCTTTGATCTATACAAGGGAAACTATTTATTGTATAATTTTATGTTGATTCTTACTGAAATTTTTTGAAAATTATTAATCAGGTCTCTTAGGGAATGGTTTATTTTTGAGAAATATTTGACATATTTAGATAATTAGTAGGACTTGACTTTACTATTTAAATCTATGCTAGAGAGAGCTAGATTAGATATGTTGTAATCTGTAACATGCAGCTCGACTCAACAATATTCGTCTTGAGTTTTCAGATAGTTTGAAGCTCTTACAGATACAGATTGGTACAGAGATACATGCCTGATGCCTAGCGACTACAAGTATTAAGGGACATTATTAATTTTGAACTTAGGGGAATAAACAGCTCTTTTGTTCCGGGAAAAGTCACCATGGAGCAGTAGAGCTTTCTTGCTAAAAGATGAACACAACACGAGACAAGTCAAGCCTCTCCGTACATTACCAACTTTCAAACCAAATGTTAAACCTGTTGTTGTATCGTTTAAACACAAGTTGTAATAGTAATCATTTCACATTATTCAAGTTGCTTTGATTCATTCATACTCTAATAATAGAACTCATACGAGATGTAAAGGTATTTATCACAATAGATTATCCATGAGAAGTTAAGTTCAAGCACATAAACTCCTAATTCTGTTTTATGTGATTAAATATATCTTAACAAACAATCATCAAAATAGCTTTCCTTTTAAACTTGCACGAAAACATAATTGTTGCAACATTACAGTATATCATCATTGATTGATATAAGAGAACAATACAAAACGACTACTAGTATCAAAACTAAGGAAGAAGAAAGAGGTTCACCATTATGGTTGAAAGAAACCGTCTAAAACCGTTTTGTTTTTTTCTTCTTAGAGAAGCTTTCAGGCGTCCGGTTTTCTTGTTTACGCTTTGTCCCTGCAAACCGCTTACCACCGCTCTCTTTTGAACCTTTTGCGTTTGCTTTCGCCTTTCTTGCTGCAACAGCTGGTCGCTTCTGACTTCTTTCCTTTGAAGCACTATTATTCCCAGATTTTTTGTTGTCATTGCTGCTGCTACCTCTAGGTCTCATCTTTGTCTGCGCGGAGCTTTTCTGATAAGGTGTTTTCTTATCATCACCAGATTTTGAAGCTCGTACACCTTGATATGAAAGATTAGCCTTCCCTGTTGGAGTTGGTGTGACCACTTTGTCCTTCTGCAGTCTTTTCTGGGCCGGCGAGTAAGCTTCAGACGGATTGCTCTTTCTCTTTGATGGCGTATCAGGTTTGACTCGAGAAATCCGTAACTCTCTTTCTCTAAGCTTCAAGTATCCTTTCTTGAGTACGAGATTTGCAGCTTCCTATAGTTAACAAAATAAAAGGACTCATCAGATCTAATTAGTTTTTATTACTCAAACCTTACAAAGATCAAAGTTTACTTCAACATACCCGTGTTTTAAACAAGACGTAAGCTATTCCTTTCCCAATGTTCAAGTGAGGATCTCTAATGACACGAACAGCTTCTATACTGTTCTCCAGATTACTCTTACCCGTAAACAGTTGATACACTTCCTCGTCCTGCATTAGAAACAAACAAAACTGAGAATCTAAGATAAAGTTCGATCATCGCAAATTAAACAGAAGAAGAGCCTTAAGACTAGTACTACTAACCTTCACATCGAAAGGGAGATTACCCATAAAGACTGTCCTCTTAGGATCATACAAATGAGTATCATCATGCCCTTTCTGTTTCTTACGAGGCGGACATGCTCTATCAACGCGGACATGATTCCCATCAATCTGATTATAACATAAAACTATTAGCCAATCTACACATAACTCCTTAAAAATCAACCAGATAGAACAAAAGGCGCAAAAGTTACATTACCAGAGACATGTTATGTGCCAGAGAAGCTGCAGCAGATTGCTCTGTTTCAAACACAACATAAGCATGAACACTGCAATTCCACAAACATTGACATTAGACTTTTTCATCACTGAAACTTCAAAATCAAATGATTACTATATAGAGTTTCAAGCACAAACCTTGAAGCTTTCTCATTGATTTGTTTCAGCATTATAGCTCCTTTCCTTGTCCTCTTCGACTAAATCAATCAATAAAAATCAAACGAAATCAGAAACCAATGAACACAAAAACTCAACCTAAATTCATCTTTAGGCTTTAGCTATAAGAAACTCACATCAACAATAGGCACAGAGCGTATCCTCACAGATTCAACCTCACCAAATTTACTAAACTCCTTCAAGATGACTTTTTTCTTAACCTTCAAAGGCAAATTCCCAACGAAAACAGTTCTAAGAAGCTTACTCTCATCATCAAAACCTTCCTTTGAAACCATTGTATCAGCTACTTCATCAGCTTTCTTCCTCTTCTCACCAACCTTCTTCTCTTTCATCTCAACGCTTCCATACTTCTTCGTCTCGTATTCGTTCTCAATCTCATCTCTCTTCCTCTTCTTCCTCTTTGAAACCAACCCACTTTCTTCTACAGCCTCCGAAATCGTCTCTTTCTCGTCGCCGGAATCTGTAAGCTTTTTTTCCTTTTTAGATTTCTTCGTCTTCACAGGCAAATCTGTTTCTTCTTCTTCTTCTTCGTTCTCTGCATTTCGTTTATCCCCTTTCTTCTCATCAGGAATTGACGACTCTTTGATTTCTTGAGGTTGTTTTCGCCGGAAAGGGTTATCAGCGGAGAAGAGACTCGCAAAGCCAGAGCTTTCAACCTCGCCGGAGAAGAGAGTGGAGAAGATTGTCTGAGATTCATCGTTTTGAGATTCCGGCTCCGTTACCTTCGATTTCTTCTTCCCCATCCTCGTTCGATTTCAATGAGAGAAGAGGAAGAAAGAGGGAGAGAGAGATTGAAGAAACCCTAAAAGTTTGTATGTTTTAACCAGAGAGCGCCATAGAGATGATACCGGGTCGGGTTTAAATGATCCGAATTCAGCCCATTAGTTATTTGGTTGGGTTAAATAAGCCCATTAGTCATTGGGCTTTAAAACACACATCATTGGGCTGAATCACTTTTTGGTTTCAGAATTGATTCATTGTAAATCTCATCAGTCACTACTACACCATTATTCCATACATGTACGAGTAAGCAAGATAACTCCATTATTTTATTGAGACTTTAGTTTAGGAGTTGGACACATCACACATTAATGATACAAATTGGAACCTTACGGAGTTGTTCAATTAAGTGTTTGTGGATGATGATAGTCCTCTAATGCAACAACAAGTTTGACCCTGAAAACAAGAGCACCACAAGGATCAAAACCGAAACAAAAGCATAGGAAGATCTTCTACTCTCCATTTTATTTGTTCTTTCTTTTAATGAAGAATATCTCGCTTGTGATGTGTGTTTTGGATTTTGAAACTATATATAATAACAAGATCAGTTTTAAACCTAAGATACATGTATGCTTTAAATTTCTTCTTTGAAAATTAAAAACAAAAGGATAGCAAGAAATGTATTGTCTTACTCACCCACTTAAATTGGGATAGAAAAAATCTAAATTTTTTGATCTTCTTCAACATTTCATTCCAAAAACCCTAATTTTATCTATTAAAGGGTGTGTTTTAAAAAAGGAAAGTTGAAGATTTTTTTAAAAAGATTTTCTTCTAATTTTTATTTTGGTAGTCAAAATAAAATAATTTTAATAAAAACAACCTATCAACAAAAAATAATTTTTATTCAAATCAAATATACCATGTCAATTATAAATTAATTGAGATGGTAAGAGTAAAACTAGAATTTTGCTTTTGTTATTAGATCTTGAGTAAAATTGTAGAAATTAAATTATATGTTTTAATTAAACTATGTATATTTTCCTTCCAACCAAAAAAGTTTGGATATTAAACGTGCAATAATCTTTTTTTGGATTTTTCTCAAAAATATATTCAACCCAAATTTTTACCATTTGGGCTGAAAGTGCAAAATATAAATATTCATCTTTTTCATGTTAGTAAGATGAACAAACAAGAGGAAACAAAAAAAAAAAGAATTCAAGCACCATTTGTGTTTGTGTTCATCTCGTTCATTCCAGGGTTGACCATTTGCAATAAGTCCCCCTAATTTTGGGTCACAAGATTAGAACTGTATATTATCCAAAATCTAATAAAACGGCCATTAACTTATGAGAAAATCAACAAAACTTAATTACACTTTGACCCCATGATTAATTTTCTCAAAACACACCGCAGAAACTCTCAGCTAATTTTCGACATCAACAAATCCCTAAGCTCTTCCTGCTTGTAGATTCTCAACCCCATCTTCACGTTCGCTTGTTGTATCATAAGATCGTTCATCACAGAAATGCTCGCATGATTCACTTCTAACTCCAAATCCATCAAAGCATTCATCAATCTCGCTCCTGGATGATGATCCTTCCTTGATTCAACTCTAACCATTGCATCATCACTTTCCATAATCTTCACTTCGATCTTCATCATCTCTGATGCCTTTTCCTCGTATTTACAAACGCTAGGAATTGCGTTTCGTTGTCCTGCAATCTCCTTGAGTTCATTGAACTGAATCTCAATCGCATGTTTCTCCAATTCAACGTTTTCAGCTTTTGATTTCAGCTCGTTTATGTAACAAACCGCGTCTTCGAGCAACGACGTTTTGTCCATTTTCGATACGTTTGGTACAACCGCTCGTAATGCGTAGAATCTGTGGTTTAGCTTCTCACGTCTCATCCTCTCTGCTTCCACGTGGTTCAAAGGCTTGTCTCTACCATGCGCCGGTTTTCTCCCGCGCTTTTTTCCCTTCTTCTTCTCCAGCATCACCGTCGCGTGAGGGACGACGTTTTGAATCTGATCAGAATAAGTATTAGGGTTCCGATTTTCAAAACTCTGTTTAACATTCTCGCCAAAACTCAGTACATCGCCGCATGGAGCTCTCGCCAATGTGGAAGATGACGTCGAGAAGTTCAAATTATACCGGTTCTGTAGATAAACCGGACTAGGATTCGGGTTACCGGTTACAGTACTTGAACAACTGCTCTCTAACTGAAATGGGAAAAGCTCCGAGTTCGAATTCGGGGCTCCAGAAAAATATTTGGATCCTCCAAAAAGAAACCGGATCCTATTAAAAAGATCCGAATTTGGTCGGATCTCCTCCGTGGATGCAAGCTCCAACACTCCGTTATGTGAAGGAATACACAAGATGGTCTGTAACCCTACATCCCCTCCTTGTTTAGCCCGATCACAACCCGACCCGTAAATCAGATCCGAACCGGTAACCAAAACCGGGTTATAGCTAGCAAACGCCTTACCCGCTAACCCGGATCCGTTACCAAAACTCCACGTCATGGAAACCAAGAAGAACCACTCCATATCCGTCACTTCCACGTCATCGTCATCACTGACGTCGTCTTCAACCACCGGAAACGCTTCGCCGGAGATCATCAAGTTAAGCTCCCGAATAACATTACTCCGACGCTCTTTCTCCTCCGGAGACGACAGAATCGTCTTCTTCCTCCTCAACCTCCCTCGTGTCTTTTCCTCGTTGCCACCAGTGTAAACTCCGTCGCCCCATTTGAGAACTGCTTCACCGGAAAAGTCATCGTACGACGGTTTCCAGAAAATGGCGTAACTCCAGGGCTCGTGGGTTCCATTCAACACAGCATGTAAACGCTTCGGGAGAGTAGTCTCGAGGCTGAGATTCGCCGGAAGTAATGGTGGCGACGGATCGGAGGTCAAGAGAGCTTCGATCATCAATAAGTTATCGTCGGTATTAATCATCGTTGCCGGAGTATTAGAAGTCGTCTCAAGTCTTTGTATTTATATATCTAAACTAAACGAGAAACTATAGAGTATAGAGTGTACTCTTTATTTTGTTTCACACGAGTGCATGAAAATATTACATTTTTCTGTGGTTTTCTTTTCATGAATTTTAACGACCCATGTGCGATAGCTGATGTATCACTATCACCTATCACCAGGTAAAAGGACCACATTTTTCTAGGTAACGGGATTGTTTCGTCGTTGAACAAAATGGATTGAATGAAACACGATTATATGTCGGGAAATTTGCAAAATTGACTAACAAAAAAACTATAATTAAGAAACTAACCAACAACAAAAACAGAGATGATATTTTGTATATAAACTATAATATATACTAAAGTACTCTTATCTACACAATCACCATCTTTTTTATGCTATTACAACCATTACCCTTGCAACCGTCATCATCATCGCATCCACCATTATTTCCACAAATGTCATACCATCATCACCATCACCACTGCAATCGTCACCACCATAGAAACTACCATTACGCTGTCATCTCAACCACCATCACCATTATTGCCGCCGCAATTGACACACGACCACTGCAACCACCAACACAAATATTACTACGACCTACACCATACACACCACCACCACCTTAATCACTTCTTCCTCTCTTCCATTGCTTGTTTCACTTCTCTCGCCTCTTATCTTTTTTTTCTACTTTAACTTAATTAAAACAGAACCGAACTATAGTTTTCTATTTTACTTTCAATTTTGTACCATTCTATTTGCTAGTTAGAACGGAAAAAAATGAAAACGAAGACTCACAAGATCTTATTGAATATTTTCTGGTTTGATCAATATCTAAAATTGAAAATCCCTAACACAAATTTAAACCCAAAATCGAATCGATTTCAATTCGCTTTAGGAAAGGAGAAAAGAGATTAAAAGTATATAAACATGATTTTGTCAGATTTCTAAAAACTGATTCTTGAGATGATTTCATTTAGTTTAATTATTTTTGTTTGGGTTCCATATATAGTATCTTAGGGTTTAGTTTTCTTAAATCAATAGATGTTTTTAAATTAGAATGGATTGATATAAAAAAGTTAAATTTTCTGGAAATTTTTTGTTGGATTGGAGAGAAGAGAAGAAGCAACAAAGAAGATGATGAATGAAAAAGGTCTGTTAAAAAAACATTACCTTTAGATCAATATCTGATTCACAATCCATTACCTTTAGAACATATGGAATATTACCTTTAGATCAATATCTGATCAACAAAACGAAGAAGATGATGAGTCATGGCAAATTGGAAAATAGGGAAATAATGCAGGGATAGACTTGTAATTAGTTAGAGTTTTTGGTTACTTGCTGAATTACGTAAATTATATGGCTATATTCTTAATTTTTGTTCAATTATGGCTATACACCTAGTTCACCCATATATGTTATCACTCTTTCAAAAAAAAAAAAAAAAAAAAAAAATTATCACTCTTTCTTCTTCTTCTTCTTTTTTCTTTTGTTATCACTCTTTAATTCTATATGGATCAGGTTAACAAAACAATGTCAATGGACTTTGTTGCACTGCACTTCCTCATTTTTTTCATTATTACCTATACATTTTGATACTAATATACTCAAAAGTCAAATAACCAATGTTCGATTTCTCCCTTTTAACAATTGGGTTTAACCAAAGTAACGTAAAGAGGCAAAGTTAGCAATGCAATCCTTTAATCTCGCACCCCATCATGATGATTTTAAATAGACATTTTAGTTTTTATGTGTAATGGTGAAGCTTAACATTGATTCTGTGTTTCTATATTTTTTAATGGAGTTATTTTGTAAAATTTAAATAATGACGCAATCTATTGACGGAGCCGTGAATGCTAGATATTGACATTTGACAAAAGAGTTGCATAATTTTGAACTTAAAGTGATTAATGTAACAACAAAAATCTGAAATTACACTGTTTTGTATCTTTGTTTTTTTTTCTTTCAAATTTCATATCTTTATTGGGTTTATGTGGAAGGAAGAGCTTGCATAATGATAAGGAGACCAAGAAAAAGTGGGGAGGAGCAACTGACAAGTTAACACCACATCCTATTTAACAACATTAATGTCTTTTTCTTCATTTTTAAATGGGTACTTAATTTGTAAGATCACATCCTTAAGCTTTTTATTTTGTTGAAACAATCTTATTTGTGTTAACACAAATTATTTTTGAATTGATAGGAATTTGTTTGTGTAAGTGTAGATAGTTTACCACACTATTTTCCGGTTCGAATTTTCAGACATTTTTTCAAACCTTTTAAGAAATATAAAACAGCTTTTGGAAACTCAGCAAGTTAATTTTAAGATCCTTTCACAAATTAAAAGAAAATTCTCAAGAATGACCAGGACTGTTTTCAGTAATTTTTACAAATGTTCTGTTCTAAACACTAAACCAATAATTATAAACTAAACCCATACATACATTTTTAGAAAATCAATATTGATGTAACGGAGAAAGTATATACATAGATGTTTATATTGTTGTCTTGATCTCTTTTTTTTTGTTGGCTAGATGACAATTACGTTATACATTATTTGTGTAATTTATGATTACTCCATTTTTTGTCGTCGGCTATTGTAGATTTACAAAGAAATGTGTCTAGGTACAGAAACACTGTCGTTTTCTAATTATTTGTGATTTTTAAAACTTTTGGACCTTCTCTTCGACTGTGTTATGTACATCCACCTGTCTACTAAGTAAGACAATTGTAATGATGTAACTTTATTTCCGACAACGATATAAATAACATTTATGCAATTTTAGTCGACTTACCTTTTCAAAGAAACAACTGATGTTAAAAGGATTAAGTAACCAAAATTTGGAATATATTTAAATAAAGGTGATCAACTTACAAATACGACAAAAAAAATTACATGGTTTAACTAAAATGTTTTTCGCACTTTCACATAAACATAAATAACATGTCATAAAAAAGATATTGATATTAACGGACAAATTGGTGTTAAAAATATAAATATATTCTGTTTTATTTAAAATTTGTGCGACACTTTTAAGTCTTAACCATTAAAAATACATTTGTAATCTTACGCGGATTTATTAAATTAGTAAAATTATAATTTTGGTTACGTTATAAAATTAATATGAACTTTTCTTGAGTGTAGCAAGTGATTAAACATGTGTTGCCTTCCATGAAAAGGTGTCCGACTCTCTAACGTGGAGACTAAAAATTAAAGAGTTAAAATGGTCACTGGATCAGTGCAAAAAAATAGAAGAAGAAGAAGAAGTCTTTACTATATTCAAACAGACGTATCCGATTACAAATTCCTATATATATAATACAATTGTTTTAAAATAGAAAAATAGTGCAAGGAAAAAAACTATAATTTTAACTTAATAACTAAATAATCACCAAAATGAAGTTGATTTTATTAAAATTATTATTTCAAAATAAATCTTTCCAGTTAAATGTAATTATTTCATTATAATTAATTATTTATTAGAATAGTAACCTACAAAAAGTCCCAATTCGGCAAAGAATTAGATTACGTAGACTATTTTTGGCGATTAAAAAAGAGAGTCGTTGCTACTATTAAAAGGAGTCGCAACCAGTGAAATGAATTGTTGCGCGTAGCGTACTATTGAAAAGAATCACCGCAATCATGGCTCAAACTTCCAACGACACCTCTTCTATAACGCGGTCACTATAGTATATCTCTTTCTCTTCAACGACACTTCACCATCATTATTTTATTTTATTATTTGTTACTGTGTTTTGTTTCATCACTATTCACTTATGGCCCCCAAGATGTTGTCATATGGCAGATAACATTGCCCAGAGTATTGGATGGCTAACATTTGTAGTGGGTGATAAATTGATAGGTTATGGGATTTCACAAATTTTTTGTATTATTGCTGTCAGCAGTAAGTGTGATTGGCTGTCCTGAGAATTTTTGGGGCATTATAAAATTTGTTGATAAACATACTTTTTTAGACCTTCAATAAATAGGTTTACAAAAAAAAAAAGGAAGACCTTCAATATATAATTTTTAACTAATTTCACATTTCTTTTAAATTAAAATAAATCTTAACTCTTAAAACAATTAACAGCTATACAACTGATTTTCTTTCAAAAACATATTAAAAAGTTGCAGATTTAAAAGTTGAGCCCCAAGACATCAGCTTTTGCTTGTTCTATATATTTCTCTTTACAATAATTTACTTTCCCCCAACAATGCCTCATTATTTTCTATTTAGAAACATTTTTTGTATTTTTGGACAAAAAATGTCGACCTTCGAGAGCAAGGCACTTAGTGTAGGAGGAACATAGAAAGAGAGGAAGAGAGGTGCCGATGTGGTGTGGCTGACGGTGTGAGTTACAACAAGAACATTATTTCTTATACAATGACATGAGATAACATTTGTCCATGTATTCACAGCTATCTAGCTACTATGTTATAACTCATAAGGTTAATTGAACGCTAAAATGCTAATGCAACACGTCCCTTAATTTAATGTACGAAACAGTTTCTGAAACTTTTCTCCAACTTTCTCGACACTTACAAATGTTTGAGAACTTCAACAAGTTCTTAAAAGTTTCACATGTAGTTTTCTGAAAACTATAGTTCACTTTTTTCATTGTTAAATGACCAAAATTATTTTTGATCTATCACTAGCCATATATTTTTTCGATCCTAAACTCTATAATCTAAACTCTAACCACATATTCTTAACAACCACCACACAAATAAACTTGTCTCCATCGCCTCATCTCTCTTGTTAAGGCTTTTTGGAATTTTTGTTCAATATATAAGATTTTTAAAAATTAGTTTATAATAGCACATAAAAAGCCTTTAGATATAGGTTAAAGAATCAAAAGGTTACTCGCCTTTTTATATATCAACATTTTTCTATATTTGGCTACAAAATTTGTCAGCCATGTTTGGCCAATTTTGTTTAATTTTTTGTGATATATAAGAGAATATATGTTATTCCCTGTCTTGATTTAACAATATTTTCGATTTATTGAACATGTCAAAACATATTTTATTTTATTCGCAGCTTTGTAAAATCGTCGTCTTATTTTAGATTTCGAAAACCAACAACGCACGTGATGAAATTGTCATCCACAAAAGAAGATGTCAGATACAGAAAGGACACAATCATTTAATTGATTATTGCAACATTTTTATATCTGTTGTCCCCACTGGCCCACTATTCTACTGTCCATATAACTTAGTTTCCACTGATTACGACAATTGTTTTGGGTTAAAAACCTGATAACCAATTTAATAACATTGTGCAATTCTTGTTACACGAAAACACAATATGCAATTTTAAAGTGACTGTAATTTCGCTTTTATAGAAGTGTTCAAAAAATTCTTGACACAGAAATCATCCATTTGAATGTTTTCTATATCAGTCGTTTACAAGTCCGTCTAAAGTTATTATCGGTGTTTAATAAAACGAGTTAGACAGACGACACTATATGTTATATCGCTACTAATAAAATAAAATGTGGTTACTTCTTAGGCGATGGAATCAAAGAGAGATGAAAGTTCGCATGTAAACAGTTTAGGAAATATAGTTTCTAAATTATATACGCAAGTACTTGCTACACTAACCGCCAAAAATTTTTAGGAAAAGGGTTTTCTCACCATACCAGAAAAAATTCGAGCAATTTTAAACTCTTTCCATTGGATATCTGGCGGTTGGCATAGTAAGTAGTTGTTCGTCTAAACATACAATATAGTTTGTTTGTACAAAAAAAAATCGATGCATACAACAATTTTTCCAAATTATAGATGGAGTGACAAAAAAAAAGCTTGTAAAAGATTTTTAGAATTATAATTGTTCATCAACCCTTGCGAATAAAAGAAGGCCACATGCGAATATCTCTTGTTTTGATGTCCATGAGTTTTGGTTATAGAAAAACATTGTAAAAGAATATAAAGCTATCAAAATCGATTAGGGAATTAGGAATATAAATATCTTTTATTGAATAAAAGAGAAATATCAAAGTCTTACATAAAGGAAGATCAAACATCACAATAACCACCTGGTCCACCGAAGGTAAACGTTTGTCCATACCGCCCAAGTTTATCAAAATAAATCGCGTCGTAACATATACCTGCGTCCGCAACTTCGGCGACCTTGTTGGAATCAACATCGACACTCTTGTAATCTGGTGTCACATACTTAAGAGAGTGCATATAACAAGTATGTTTTAGATCCACTTCCTCATCCAGCGGTTTGTTCCCGTTACCCATAGGTGGGCTAACTATTTCAAAGAGTTGAATGTTATCAGATGGAGCATTCGTGAATCCACCATATATAACTGACTCCGCTCCATCATTGAAAAAAGGTAGAAGTTCCTCTGGCCAATACCCTATGTTAATCTTCTGGACTGTCAGCCACAAATTCTTTGTTTTTGGATCCTATATTTGTATCAATCCCAAAAAAAATAAAAAAAAATGTAAGTTTCTTATTTTTGGTAAATTTTACTTCAAGTTTGGGAAGTAATACTAACCGAATTGAAACTAAAGAACTGGTTTTAATATATAAAATATTGGAGAAAAAGTAAGGTTTAATCAACTTTTTCTTGAATTTTCTCACTAATTTAAGAGTAGATGAAATTATCCATATTGAACAATGACCATCCATATATAGTTTTCTTAAAAACCAGCTCACGATGAATCAATATCAAACCGAGGATTTAATTTAACTCAAAAACGTAGTTGTATATACCTGACTGATTGCAAAGAAAGCTTTATATTGGTTGCCTCCCACCACAGAGGTGTTCGAAAAACCGGTACCAAGAGCGACTCTATGGTCAGTTTGAACGAAGCCTTTACATTGTATATTGTAACATCCGTTTTCGATTTTATCCGGCTGCAAAACGATTTGCGGTTAAAGAAGAGAAACTCATATAGATACGTACCAGGAAGAACACAAAAATAAAAATAAAACCAACTTTATTGTAATAGAGATAGACAAGACATAGTGATATTGTAACTCACACTCCAGTATGCCGTAAGTCTTGTACGGTCATCGCCATATAATGCAGGAATCACCTTAATATTCATACATATAAGAAAAGGTTATTAGTAAAAAATTTAAACCATGATATTTATTCGAATGAACTAATTGCATATGCTAAAAGCTGGTTGCACTAAGTGGGTTTATCTTTGATCAAGTATATCACGAGTAAAGCAAATAAAATTCTTACAGCCCAACCAAACTGGGCATTGGTGCGTTCGCCATTATACTCAGTATTGAGCCACATAAAACTCATGCTAAATTGGTCTTTATTTGTCAATTTAGGTTGGTAAATACTAAACCATGCAGATGCTCCACGCCATGGGGTGGCATCGATTTTCTTCATTACTGCAGCCTGTATATATATACAATATGTTATAAATATACACATCAAATGGTTTGGATCATATATAGTAAAGGTATAAAATTTTAGTCACTTTACATGTTGACCAACAGTTCCATATCCATTAATAGGCTTAAAGGTTTCTCGGTGTGGTTGAGATTTCTTGGTTTATGGATTGGTACTTGTCCTTGAGGACATCCTTCTTCTGGTATATCAAACTCAGCAACCATTTCATCGTTTGCTGATGTATCTCCTGATAGCATGGCTAGAACTTCGTCGCTCGGTCTCATCTATGTGATGTATCAAAAAATATATCGATTAAATAGGGATAATTATATGATCATGATAAACATTAGGTGGAGAAAATCGACACACAAATGTAAATATATAGAAATATACTTGGATTTGGTGATTTTGGAGTTTAGGGTGTTGTAGCGAAGGTTGTTTGTAGATATCAACGCATTCGTACTCAGGTTCTTGAGGCTACAATATATGAGAATTTTAGAACTTAAGTTGTATATATTGTATAGTTAAGTTTATATTTACAAAATGGTGACAGACCTTAGTATTTTGAGACCTTCCATGGAAGCAAGGTAATGAAAGAGAGAATATGATGATCAACAACCAAGGAGAAGTCATTTGCTTAGTTTGCATATTTTCTATGTTCAGCCGTTGGTAATAACAGAGGCGGAGGCAATGTATATATAGGGAAGGTAGTCATTTGAAAATTCTTAATTATAAGGTAATTTACTTAATAATATTAACTATTAAATATTTTGGTATAAAATCTTTAAAAATATTTTGGTATAAAATCTTTAAATATTTTGGTATAAAATCTTTAAATATTTTGGTATAAAGTCTTCATTTTGATGCCATATTATCTTTCCTATCTTAACCCCATTCATAGTATTGTTTTGGGAAAAAACTATGTTGACCCAATATAGTAATATTTTTATTATTGTGAGGGTTTAATTAGTAAACTAATTCAGAAAATATAAAAGTTAATTGAGTTATTTTCATACCTAAAATACCTATTGCTTTGTTAGGAATTAACAGATTTATTATAATGTGTAACAAATTTATTTTATTAGTGGCGTCAGACATTATTTTTGACATAAATCTGCCATATAGTAACAGATTTTTCTAAGAAAAAATAATTAGTAGAATGACGTTTAGTGATAATAAATTTGTTAACGTCCTGACCGATTTATTTAAAGTTACCAAAACTCTGGCTTTTGATAGCAGATTTGAGAATGAAAGAAGAAACTACTCAAGTTAACATTATTGTGAAAACAGACTTGTATTTTGAATCCAACAATGACAAATTTATTGTTGTCGGTAGCTGATTTTAAAACTATAAGTTTTTGTCAATGGTTACAATCTTTGATTGACAGATTCCAATTGAAGCTTCAATATCAGTTTATGAAAGGCTTAAATTTCATGGCTTAGTATTTTATTTAGAACCCAATCAACATATAATTTTGTTTCCGTACGTACATGACATGTTTTACCCGTTACTCGGTTTTACATAAGGTGGAGACGTTTTTAAATTTTTATAGGTGAAGTGTAGTGTTTTGTATTATACGCAAGTACTTACTACACTAATCGCCAAAAAAATAGGAAAAGGGTTTTCACACAATATCAGAAAAATTCGAGCAATTTCAAACCCTTTCCATTGGATATCTGGCGGTTGGCATAGTTAGTAGTTGCCTGTCTAAACATACAATACAAAAACAATCGATGCATACAACAATTTTCTCAAATTTAAGTTGGAATGACAAAAAAACTTGTAAAAGATTTTTAGAATTATAATTGTTCATCAACCTAGTACTGTGTGTTTTGATGATTAAAAGAATGCGACACGCGAATATCTCTTGTTTTGATGTCCATGAGTTTTGGTTATACAAAAACATTGTAAAAGAATATAAAGCTATCAAAATCGACTAGGGAATTAGAAATTTAAATATTGTTTTATTGAATAAAAGTGAAATATCAAAGTATCACATAAAGGAAGATCACACATCACAATGACCACCTGGTCCACCGAAGGTAAACGTTTGTCCATACCCCCCAAGTTTATCAAAATAAATCGCGTCGTAACATATACCTGCGTCCGCAACTTCGGCGACCTTGTTGGTATCAACATCGACACTCTTGTAATCTTGTGTCACATATTTAAGAGAGTGCATATAACAAGTATGCTTTAGATCAACTTCCTCATCCAGCGGTTTGTTCCCGTTACCCATCGGTGGGCTAACTATATTAAAGGGTTGAATGCCATCAGATGGAGCATTCGTCAATCCACCATATATAACTGACTCCGCTCCTTCAGTGAAAAAAGGTAGAAGTTCCTCTGGCCAATACCCTAAGTAAATCTTCCCCACTGTCAGCAGCAAATTGTTTGTTTTTGGATCCTATTATTTGTGTAGATCCCATAAAAAAAGAAGTGTAAGGTTATATTTGTTTTTGGTAAATTATACTAAAGTTTGTGAAGAAATTCACTAGTTTTATCTAGTGAAAATTTTCTTCGAGTTTATCGGTTAAAGAATATTACTAACCAATTGAAACTAAAGAACTGTTTTAATAATATTTGAGAAATTTTATTTTTATTCAAATTTTTGTTTTGAATAAATCAATATCAAACCAAGAATTTAGTTTAACTCAAAAACGTAGTTGTTATATATACTTATATACCTGATTGATTGCAAAAAAAGCTTTAAAATTTTGGCCTCCCACCACAGAGGTGTTCGCAAAACCGGCTCCAAGAAAGAGTCTCCTATCAATTTGAACGAAACCCTTACATTTTATATTGTAACATCCGCTTTCGAATGTATCTTGCTGCAAAAAACGATTTGGGGTTAAAGAAGAGAAAAAAAAAATCTACTTTCTTGTGATAGGGACAGACGATAATTGGTGACATTGTTACTCACACTCCAGTATGCAGTAAGTCGTGTACGGCTATCGCCATATAGTGCAGGAATCACCTTAATATATTTCATACGTAGTAAAAAAAAAAAGTTATCAGTAAAACTTTTAACCATGATATTTATTCAAATGAACTAATTATACATATGCTAAATGATGGTTGCATTAAGTGGGTTTAATTTTGATCTAGTATATCACGATTTAAAAAAACAAAACAAAAAATTAAATTCTTACAGCCCAACCAAAGTGGGCACTGGTGCGTTCGCCTTCATACTCAGTATTGAGCCAAATGAAAGCCATGCTGAATTGCTCTTTATTTGTCAATTTAGGTTGGTAAATACTTATCCATGCTGATGCTCCACGCCACGGGGTGGCATCGATTTTCTTCATTACCGCAGCCTGTATATATATACACATCAGTTTTTTCAAAAAAAAAATACACATCAAATGGTTTGGATCATATATAGTAAAGGTATAAAATTTTAGTCACTTCACATGTTGACCAACAGTTCCAAATCCATTAATAGGCTGAAAATGTTTCTCGGTGTGGTTGAAATTATTTCTTGGTTTATGGATTGGTACTTGTCCTTGAGGACATCCTTCTTCTGGTATATCAAACTCAGCAACCATTTCATCGTTTGATAAGTTTTCTGATGATGTATCTCCTGAGAGCATGGCTAAGGCTTCATCGCTCGGTCTCATCTATGTGATGCATCAAAAAATATATCAATCAAATAGGGATAAGTATATGATCATGATAAACATTAGGTGCAGGAAATCGACAAACAAATGTAAATATATAGAAATATACTTGGATTCGGTGATTTTGGAGTTTAGGGTGTTGTAGCGAAGGTTGTTTGTAGATATCAACGCATTCGTATTCAGGTTCTTGAGGCTACAAGATATGAGAATTTTTTTTAACTTTATTTGTATTATATATTTAAGTTTATATCAAAGTGCTTACAAAATGGTGACAGACCTTAGTATTTTGAGACCTTCCATGGAAGCAAAGTAATGAAAGAGAGAATATGATGATCAACAACCAAGGAGAAGCCATTTGCTTAGTTTGCATATTTTCTATGTTCAGCCGTTGAGGCGGAGCCAATGTATATATAGGGAAGGTGGTCATCTGAAAATTCTTAATTATAAGGTAATTTACTTAATAATATTAATTCTTAAATGTTTTTGTATAAAAATTTTCATGTTGATGCCATATGATCATTTCCTACCTTTGACCCCATTCATAATATTCTTTTGAGAAAAGAACTTATTGACCCAATATATTAAATTAGTAATATTTTTAATTAGTAAACTAATTCATAAAATATAAAGTTAATTGAGTTATTTTCATACCTAAAATACCTTATATTGTTTTGTTAGGCTTATAACAGCTTCAACAATTCCGGATGAGCTTGGGCTGAACAAGAACTCCACGGCCCATCTTCAAACATAGAAACCCAATCAGCTCCAAACCAGCTCAATCCTTAAACCAAATTGGAATCCTGAACCACACATACGTTATACGTTAACCGACCGATTAAGCTGATCGAACGTCTGACCAGCCAAACTGATCTTCATTTTTCACCAACCACACTTAAAACAAAAACGTTTTCTCTTAAAGAAAATTTAAAGAGACAAAACAAACAAACAAAACTTCAGTCTCTGCAAAGCTCCATCCTTTGTGGTTGTGTCGTAGATAGCCATTCGAGTGGTTAAAAGTTAAAAACTTTTATGTCCACTTGAATCCTTTTTTGTTTCTTTTTGGATTTTATCTGATCACTCGTTTTGTGTCTCTGAATCTCTATCCCGTGGATTCGCATCTGGATTTGTTTTTTTTTCATTTTTATTCGAGCGGCTAACCTTTCTCGGATCCATCTGATATCGATTGGATTCTCTCTAATCAATCGTTGGTAAGCTAATATTTAATCACTTTTGATTGAATTTTCCTTCTGGGTTTTTGATCTGATTTCACCTCATTGTCTTATGAATCCACCATTTGAGTTCTAGGGATTAAAAGATTCAAACTTTCTCAGAGACAACTGAGGAAAAATGACATGTTTTTAGAGTTTGAGTTTGGTTACATTTTCAGGTTTTGTTAAGATTTCTCTCATTGTCTTCTGAATCCTTTGATTTGGTAATGATTGGAAATGATCATAAGATTCCTACTTTCTTGGAAGCAAAATAAAAATATCCACTTTTTATGAGAAAAACTCTTTGAAACGTCTTTGTTATATTCAAACTTGGTTTGTTTATACGTTTTGATTGGCTAAGTGGTTCAGGTCACAAGTGACAAAAGTACTGATTTTGGATGATGATATAGTTGGTTTAAGTGGTTAGGTTATAAGTTAATCTTGACTCTTGAAGGATTATTCATTAACAAAAAGTAGTGAGTTTGGTTGGTTTATGAAACATTTGGTTAGTTAAAGTGGTTTAGGTCACAAGTTAAATGACAAGTATTCATTAACAAAGGTTTTGATTTTGGTTTGTTCTGAGAAAATTGTTTCAAGTGGTGTAAAACTTATTCTTAATTAACAAAAACTTTTGATTTTTTTGGTTGATTCTGAGAAATTTGATTGATTTATTGTTTCTTAGAAATGGCGGATGCGTGGAAGGATTTAGCTTCAGGGACTGTTGGAGGAGCTGCTCAACTAGTTGTTGGTCATCCATTTGACACTATCAAGGTCAAACTTCAGAGCCAACCGACTCCAGCACCAGGCCAACTTCCAAGGTACACCGGTGCAATCGATGCGGTTAAACAGACCGTTGCTTCTGAAGGAACCAAAGGTTTGTATAAAGGTATGGGAGCTCCACTTGCAACCGTTGCTGCCTTCAATGCGGTTTTGTTCACTGTGAGAGGTCAAATGGAAGGGCTGCTTAGGTCTGAAGCTGGAGTTCCTTTGACCATTAGTCAACAGTTTGTGGCCGGTGCAGGCGCTGGTTTCGCTGTTTCGTTCCTTGCTTGTCCTACCGAGTTGATCAAGTGCAGGTTAGGTTCTTTTTACATGTATTACCAATCAGAGCCTATATATACATGTGCTTTTAACTCAAGCTCTAGACTGAAACAGAACTAAAACATGTCTCTTTGTGTGTGTGTTTAATCTTGTTTCTCCATCAGGTTGCAAGCACAAGGTGCATTAGCTGGTGCCTCTACTACAAGCTCAGTGGTTGCAGCCGTGAAATACGGTGGACCAATGGATGTAGCCCGTCATGTCCTACGATCAGAAGGAGGAGCACGAGGTCTATTCAAAGGTTTATTCCCTACATTCGCCCGTGAAGTCCCGGGAAATGCAACAATGTTTGCAGCCTACGAAGCTTTCAAGCGGTTTTTAGCCGGTGGTTCAGACACTTCAAGCTTAGGACAAGGGTCATTGATCATGGCGGGTGGAGTCGCTGGTGCTTCTTTTTGGGGAATAGTATATCCGACAGATGTTGTGAAGAGTGTTCTTCAAGTCGACGATTACAAAAACCCGAGATACACGGGGTCGATGGATGCTTTTCGGAAGATTCTGAAATCTGAAGGAGTTAAAGGTTTGTATAAAGGATTTGGTCCAGCTATGGCTAGGAGTGTTCCTGCTAATGCTGCTTGCTTCTTGGCTTATGAGATGACAAGGTCAAGCTTGGGATAAACCGGTTCGGTTTGGGTTTAACTGTTGGTTCGATTTCTGAATGTTCCATTGCGATTAACCTCTCTGTTTTTAGATTTGATTCTTAAAAAATTTCTGCAAAATTTATGTACCATTTACACAGTTTATTTCAGTATTTCTTACACAGAAGAACTAGTGGTTGACATTAACATTTTAACCGAATTGAACCGAACAAAAACAGAATCGGATGGTAACTAAATCAAACTAAACCGAACTTAGTGATTTAAGAGTTCGCTAAGGGGTTTGTTTAAGGGTTTAATCTATAAAAATTAGGTTTATATTGTGGGGTTACGAATTTAAAGTTTTTAGCCTTTTAGGTGTTTATAATATAGGGGTTTAATTTTTCTATTTTTGGTTTATAAATTGGAGTTAATATTTATATTTAGACTATTTTGTTAATTTAAATTAAATAACAGATTAGCGTATGACTCTGTACAAGTAGAGAGTGTCAACAGGAAAAAAAGGAGGGAACTCAACTGCTTTTTCCTTTATCGTCTTACATTTTTTTACTTATCTATATAACTTTTTCCACTATATAAACCAAAAAAATAATATCACATGTTAGAGAAATCCCAAAAAAATAACAAGTCTTATGGAGACGATTGAGCAACAAAAACATTCACTCTCTTCTTTGCCTATGCTCTCTAGGCTTGAACACTTGGATTTCGTTGTAAATTGTTTTTTTTGTCTTTGGTTCCTAAGTTAAGAAAACATACATTAGTACTTTTATGAATTTATTCGAGTTTTTTGTTTTTGTTTTATGTAGATAAAGAATCTAGAGAGACAACAAAACCTTCCGAAATGGAAAGACGAAAGCGCGCCTACCACGCGTGGGTTAATCGATAGAGGCACGGCGATTAGAGAAGCGTATTTCAAAGGATCGTTACTAGATCGAATCGCGGCTTTGGAGACCAGACTTTTTCAGGTATGGTTTGATCAGTTTTTCTTTCAAAATAAGTGTAATGTTTTAAGGGTTTTTTTGTATAGGAAGGTTTTAAAGGGTGTCATTTGTATAATGTGTAACAGATATGTTTGGAGTTGGAATCGAGCAGTGGATCTTCTACTTCAACTGGAGGGTCTGGTGAAACATCAAGCCAAAGGATTAAGAGAGATTTGACAAAGACATTACCCATTTTCAGTAGCAACATTAATCCTTTTCATGTCCCCTTACAACATCCACAAGACCTTCGGGTATACTATTTATTTTTATTGTCTATTTATAGACAAGAGTTTAATGTTTCAAATACAAATTACAAGAAAATAATCAAATATTGTTATGTTAGATCGTCTTGACTAAGCATTTAAGTAGCAAAATTATGTCATTTTTGTTAGGATCTTACATCGGAAATTAGAAAATGCCTAAAGTAATTTGACATACTAGATCTGTCATTTTTCATGTGTAACCTATAATAGACTAACAGTGAATTGTTTTAGGAAAAAGAACAAGTGTTTTTCATAATTTATAACAACTTAGATTAAAAACTTAGATACTTTCATAATTGTGATTAAAAATGTTTTGTGATATGTAGGAGATGGAGGAGAAGATTGAGGAAGAGAAAGAAGAAGAGATCAATGTAGAGAAGCCATTACTGGAGAAGAAAAATAAGAAGACTAAAAAGAATGATGCTAATGAAACTTGCAAACCAAAGAAGAAGAAGACAAAATCTCCCAAGAAATGGTCTCGTTTTAGCTTATTGGGCTGCTAATTTTATCTAAAATTTCATGGACTATGCATTATTTCGTATTTGTTTAAATCTAAGTTTTTCTTTACCCATCAAACTTTAGGATTGTCGAGTTTTGCTTAAACTCTTTTTTTATTGCTGTGTATCTAGATACTAGATAAGCTCGGCTTTTGACATGATCGTAGCAAACAACTGGATTAATTAGTTTCGATTTAGAGTTAACATGATTTTCTAAAACAGACCTAAAATAAAACTGAAAAGTTAGCAGTAGGGACTACAAGTATATATTAATCGACATCAACTATTTTTTTTTTTTTTGTGACAACCATAAACTATGTTTTAGCATATATATGCTCTTGAAAAAAGACAAAAGAAATATATGCTCTGCTTATCGAAACTCCAAAGCAATGTAGCCAAAATCTACTATATAATGATAAAAAAAAAATCTGTTGTTATACTAAATTTTAGGCTGGACTATTAAAGCAACCACTCTCCAAAAAAATGCAAATGTGTGGATGTAGAGATATGTATCACTCACTGTATATTCCACTACTCTTTTTTTTTTTAATCAATGTACATTCCATTATAACATGGTGAGTGGATTCTTGAAAATATTATATTTGAAAATTCTTTCAAGCCTTTTAGAATAAAAAAATTCGCAATGATCAGAATCAATATTATTCCACCAAATGGACTTTTTGATACTTTTATTATCTCTATAATGCTAAAGAATATATATAGCAATCTATCTATTCATAAATATATTAATTATTTTCTAACTTTAACTTTAGGAAAATTTAATCATACCAGTTTGAGAGCACTATTGTCCTTTTCATTTAAAATTTTGAAAAAATTAATTTAGCGTAATGATAAAATTTTATAGAAAAATCGTTTAGGTATAGTGTTTAGCAATATAATTTTACACTCTGGATATTTAACTAAATCATTGTTATAATCATCAAATTTGATATACAAGTGCAATGTGCAAGTATATACTTGACATAAAAATTAAATGTCTACAAGACGCCAAAAAAAACAGCTGGAGACTACTTTTTATGATTTATAACTTGTACCTACCGTATCTCTTGGATTCTACTTCTTACGTACCCAATTATATCTTTGTAACAAAAAATAAACTATTTACTGTAATGATTTTTTATATTTTTTTTTGGACAAAAGTATAATGATTTATAGGCTGTGAATGGTGACCAAAACCGCACTTAAAACCGTATCGCAACAGTGCTGATTTTCATTACTATTTGAACCGCACCGCACTTTTTGCGTACCGCAAAACGCAGTCACCATTCACAGCCATAATATTAAAAATAATTTTAATAGAAAAAACAAAAGTCAAGGTGATAAGAGAAAAAAGTAATTTGCCCATTTCGGTTGCAGATAAATAAACATGGCCAAAACTAGTAAGTATATGACACGGAGGCTTCATGCTCAGTTGCTCACATTTAATTATCACTTGATAAAAATTCTCTAGTACAAGTAAAATGTTTTAATCTTTACAAGTATATTTTTTTTATGTAACTGAAAATTGTTTTAATCTTTACAATTATTTAGTTTCGAGAGAAATTGGGAGTTATAGATTAAGATAAGTAATATAGGTATAGGCTTATAATAGCTTCACGAACAAAGGCTAATGGCTAACCTTTAAATGCATTCGAATAAATAATGATTCTATATTTGAGCATCTAATCAAAATTTCTACGGTTGCCAACAAAAAAATAATTCAACTCCCGTAAATAATTTTTTATTTTATAATTTAATTGCATTTCTATTACGAGTTGACCAATTTCATTTGTAATATATTTACCAAAGTGATGATTAATATAAAATAGTAGGAATTCATGAAGAATATGATAAAATGAGTTATTCTAATTTTAACTATATAGTTTAACTCGTTCAAGATATTTTTAATTAGTATCATATATATATAATTTTAACTATATAGTTTATACATTTCAATCAGAATATAGATGGATGAATAATATGATAAGTCTAACTAAACTGTGTGTTATTGTTCATTAAATTAAATCAGATTTTTCGAATTCAGCAAAATAATTCCATCTATTATAATGAACGGATATATATTTTTTTTGTAGTATTATTTTAGAATCTACAAAAATATTACGTAAATTTGTAATAGTTACTAATTTTGATGTACGTGTCTACAAATATAGTAATTATCAACTAAAAGTAGAAAGATTCAGTGCCTAATGACATTTATGTGATAGCCATTAAAAAAAACTCAAGTCTATTAAATTCCAAATATACCCTTCTTCTCTTTCTTCTTCCTTCAAATTTTCAACTTCTCTCTTTCAAGTTTCAACAAACAATATCAATGGCGAATTCAGAGTCCTCCTCCTCACCAGTAAACGAAGAAGAGAACAGCCAGAGAATCTCAACACTCCATCACCAAACCATGCCTTCCGATTTAACTCAAGACGAATTCACCCAACTCTCCCAATCAATCGCCGAGTTCCACACGTACCAACTCGGTAACGGCCGTTGCTCATCTCTCCTAGCTCAGCGAATCCACGCGCCGCCGGAAACAGTATGGTCCGTGGTGAGACGTTTCGATAGGCCACAGATTTACAAACACTTCATCAAAAGCTGTAACGTGAGTGAAGATTTCGAGATGCGAGTGGGATGCACGCGCGACGTGAACGTGATAAGTGGATTACCGGCGAATACGTCTCGAGAGAGATTAGATCTGTTGGACGATGATCGGAGAGTGACTGGGTTTAGTATAACCGGTGGTGAACATAGGCTGAGGAATTATAAATCGGTTACGACGGTTCATAGATTTGAGAAAGAAGAAGAAGAAGAAAGGATCTGGACCGTTGTTTTGGAATCTTATGTTGTTGATGTACCGGAAGGTAATTCGGAGGAAGATACGAGATTGTTTGCTGATACGGTTATTAGATTGAATCTTCAGAAACTTGCTTCGATCACTGAAGCTATGAACCGGAACAACAACAACAACAACTCTTCTCAGGTTAGGTAATGATGAAATTTGGGGGAAAGAAAAATGTTTCTAAATTGGGGGAGTTTTAATTTTTATTTTGATTTGTAAAACGTTTTTTTTCTTCTCTTGAATTGTAATTTCCTTGTTTGATTTTATGGTTATGTTTTATTTTTTAAAAAAAATCAGTCTCCTGGATAATTGGAATGGTCGAGATAGGTTAAATTTAATAACATACTTGTTATATCATAGAATTAGGAATGATAACATACTAATTATAGTAGTTCGTTTATTCAATTGGTTGACAAGATAAATTATACAGGAATGATAACATACTAATTATAGTAGTTAGTTTTCTTTAACTGTTGTGTAGATTGTACTATTTTGTAGGTTATTAGTATTCTTGTTTTATTCAATTTTTGTATTTGAAATGATATATGCATGGAATAGATTTCTAGGTCAGATGGAAAAATAATGATATTTTTTTTGTTCTTCGATACATATTTATTTATAGCGTATGTTTTAATATAGTGTTGTGTGTAGTAACTTTTCATAATAAAACGAATAAAAGCTTAATGTCTGAAAATTGGCAGTATTTATAAGTCAATTTTGGCAATTCGTAAATTCGCAAAATTATTTGTTTTCTAGCGTTAATGACAAAAAAAAAAACCTAAAAAAAAAAACCGTTGCATTAGTTTTTTTTTTGTTCAATAATTTTTTTTATTTTTTTATTTACAATTTCGTTGTAAAATTTAATTTTTGTATTTTTGTGCTAATTTTGCTTAAGTTTTCGCGCTCCAGTAACATTATTACGTTCAAAAACTAATTACTGTTGAAGGGGAAAGGGCTTTGAACGACGAAAAAGCCCATTATAATTTGAACTCTTTTATTTTTCATTTTAAAATTTGGAGAGAGCTCACCATTTTTTACATCTAATTATGATCCTCCTTTTTTTTTCTTTTTTTTTTTGTCAATACACCTAATTATAATTATGTTATGGTCATCGCTTTGTCTGATGAGCCTGAGTGGCTAAGTGCCTGACCAACAAAAATAAACTGTACTCGATTTCTTTTTCCCGATTATTAGAGACTCCAGAATTGGATGATCCATCTTTTTTTTTTTTGATCAAAAAGATTGGATGATCCATCATGAGACAACACTGAAATACTTTTGTTACATAAAATCTATTTTCTCAAATATGGTTGGACGACGACAAATTATGGGAGCCACTCCTTTTTATATACTTCCTGGCAATTGTGGGAGAACACTAGTACTACTTCTTTTGTATATGCGTTTTCTTTTGTGTGCTCTCATTATATGCTTATTTTAGTTTTCATGTTTCCAAATTGGTTTAAAAAATAAAAATCCAAATTGGTTGTTGAATGAAAATGTTTTAGTAGTTGACTAACTAAATGTTTTCTAGTAATCTATGTAAATCTTATAAGTAGAATATTCATTATAATTCAGAAACTAGTGGAAAAATATAATGATTAGTTTCGGTTTATCTATTTATTTTAAAAAGTAATTGATTGTATTTAGTAATTGAAGCAAAAAAGGTGAGGAACTGAAGATGCTTCTAGTTTTATTCCATTAGGGAAAGGGACAAATCTAGTGGGGTACTACAAGTTGCCAACTTGGTTAATAAATAAAAGTCAGAAAATTAATTTTGGGTTTATTTTATTGGAGGATAAAAAAAATAAAAAAGTGAAATCAAAGGCTCCAGACTTTAATGATGGTGAACCAACAAAAATATTTTTTCTGCCCAATTACTCTGATTGGTAACTTTTGGCAAAGAACATAATAAAATTAATATTTTTGCGCCAAATGATGTCTACGGATCAGAGCAACATGTCCTTCTGGCAATTATATCTCAGGTTCTGGAGTAATAACTAATAAGCCTGCACAATGAAGAAAAACGATCAAGACACTTGGTGTTTACCTCATATTATATCTTACTTACTGTTAGGATAGTCGAAGCTTGTGATGTTATATCTAATGATTGAGTATGCTGGATCCATCTTCCCGTCAACTGTTGAGATTTTGAATATATAGAGTGTTTTATCTTTTTCGAGTAGTCAATGTCCCATATCGTATGCACTTGCTACTTGAAAGTCATTCAAAAGAATGATTATGCCTCTAACGACGTTAGCAACTAGCAAGTTTGGTACAAGGTATAGGGGTGCGTCTATTAGGTTCAACAAATTTGAAGAATTTTCACACAAATTTAGACACATTTTCTCAAATGCGTTTTAGTGACATTTTGTACTATGTCAAAATGATGAGAGACTACACTTGTATCATTTTCCCACATGTTAAGTTGAATCACCAATACTTGTAAAACGAAATTGATCCATAACAACATTTCATTGATTGGATTTATAATGAAACCACACAATCGTGACATGACACAAAATTCACAGAACATAAGAAAAAAAAAAGAAAAAAAAATCACGAAAATGGGAATTTGTAACAAATAGCAATTCATATATATAAAAATTGAGATTATGATTTTATGCAAACAAAAATAAATATAAGACATTGTAAACATGTAGTTTGTCATTTTGGTATAGGTCTAGCTAGACTCGCATACTTTTCAAACTAAAGACCAAACAAAATGGGTTGGCTGATTTTATAGCATAAACTAATTGCATTTTCAGCTTTTACCCCAACACTTTTTGCCTCTTAAATTTTCACCATAAATTTTGATAATTCTTTAAATTACAACATGTACTTTCGGATTCATCCTTAAACATACATTTCCAATTGAACCGATCATTAAACTGGGATTAACCACAAATCCGCGTTTACTATACCACGATTGCGATTTACCCGATTAATCACCTATCTCCGTTAAGAAGGGTTGGCTGATTTTATAGCCATAAACTAATTGCATTCTCTGCTTTTCCCTCCACACTTTTTGCTCCTGAAATTTCCACCATAAACTTCGATAATTCTTAAAATTGCAACATGTACTTTCAGATTCATCCTTAAAAATATGTTTCCAATTGAACCGGTCATTAAACCGAGATTAACCACATATCCGCGTTTACTGTACCGCGATTGTGATTTACCCAACTAATCACCCACACCGTTAAGAAAACAATGTTGTTTTGTAAGCCGACAATGGAGCTTCAAGAAACACCACATGGAGCCGATACAATCACACTCACACAAAGAAGCAATCTATGTGATCAATGAGAGTAGTTCTAGTTCTTTATTGATTTAGATTGTCATTGGAACAATCTTCAACCTCTTTTGTCTATTTTGGATGATGTATTTTCGGAAGTTGATTCTCTTTAAGATGATATTATTTAGGTTGACTGATTGATTTGGAGTCTTATCTATCCTTATGATTAGAAGTTTTATCTAGTTCGATTTGTCATTTTCCTTACCAATTAACACAACACATAACATATATAGATAGATTCACATTATAAAACAAAGACAAAACGACGTCGTTTTCTTAACGGGTGTGGGATTAGTCGGGTAAATCACAATAGCGGTATAATAAACGCGGATTTGTGGTTAATCTCGGTTTAATGACCGGTTCAATTGAAATCATATTTTTAAGGATGAATCTGAAAGTACATGTTGCAATTTTAAGAATTATCAAAGTTTATGGTGAAAATTTTAGGAATAAAAAGTGTGGAGGGGGGAAAGCTGAGAATGCAATTAGTTTATGGCTATAAAATCAGTCAACCCTTTTCTTAACGGATATAGGTGAGTAATCGAGTAAATCGCAATCGCGGTACAGTAAACGCGGATTTGTGGTTATTCCCGGTTTAATGACTGGTTCAATTGGAAATGTATGTTTAAGGATGAATCTGAAAGTACATGTTGTAATTTAAAGAATTATCAAAGTTTATGGTGGAAATTTAAGAGGCAAAAAGTGTTAAGGTAAAAGCTGAGAATGCAATTAGTTTATGGTTATAAAATCAGCCAACCCAAACAAAATTGCATCTAAACTCATCATGAGGATAAAAAAAACGATTAACACATTGATGTTGAATCTCGATATTGGCCTTAGTTTATCAACAGTCAAATACATAATGAAATGAGCAATTTTCTTTCTAGCTATTTCAAATTACATAATGCTTACAACTTGGAGCACTTAATCCACCATCAGGATTATTAATACACTGCTACTATATTCAACTATTGATTTTTCCATAATGGACTAAGCAATGGAAAGAAAAAACCCGGTGATGGCGGTGGTAGCGATTCGTTACTACCGCCTAAAAACCGAGGTGAAAATGCAAAATTGGGTGAGAACAAAGGAAATGGTGATCTTGGCTGCGGTGACAAAGCAAACTGTGAAGCTGGAGACTGGAACGACATTGGATTAGGACCGGTTTGATGTGACTGAAATAAACCGGTTGATGGTTGAACCGGGTTTTGGTTTTGTGGCTGCACTCGGTTTCCGACAGGGCTTGATTCGATTAGGTAACGCATATAGGCCGAGATGGGAGATTCAGCCGGGTTACTCGAAAATTGGTTAACAGGCTGAACCGGTTCAGATGCAATTGGAACTGATTGAACCGGCGGTGGAGGTGGAGGTGGAGGTGGAGGATGGTTGAGTTGGGTCAAAGGAGCCGGTCTAACTTTAACCAACCGTGAATTTGGAGGTTTTGGATGGTTTGTTTGCGGAGGATTGACGGAAGAAGTTGAACCGAGTCCGGTTAGCTGCTGAACAATGGATCTGAAATCGGTTTTGTTGATGTTGTAAACCAAAGCTTGAGGGTTTTGTTGTTGATTTTGTTGGTTTGGTGGATCTTTACGAATGTTTTTTCCCATCTTATTCACACCAAGATGATGATGATGATGATCATTATTATGATTATCATTACCACGATTACTCTGATCATCCATTATTAAAACTGAAACAAACAAACAAAACAGAGCAAATCCAAATCTTGGGAAGAAAATATTAGAGAAACCACAAAGACTTAAACCACAAGAAGATTTAAACCAAGAACCTCTCTAAAACAAGTAAAATCAAGGGTTTTATAACAAACCCTTTTAACGAGAAAGAGAACTTACGCGTTTTCTGAATTTGACTGGAAAAATGAAGATTGGAAAAGAAGAAACAAGAGAAGAAGAACAAAACAAGAGGCTTTAAAAAAGAAACTTTGACTTTTTGTCTCTCTTTTTCTCTCCATTAAGTTGTTAAATCTTAATTTAAAACTAGTTTCTGATAACTATTCGATTTTTTACTAGATACAACCAACAAGTGGATTAAAATTAGGAATTTAGGATACATACGTAAACAAGTTGAGGATTAGTGTTTATAATATGACTAAAGACTAAAGTTGATTATTTAGGAGTCGTATTTTTTATACCATGGTTTTACTACGATTGATCAGACTAAAGTTGATTATACAAGTGTTGATAATCTAATAGATCGTCGAAAAATTGTAGAACTGTTACATCTCTTATCGTTAAACTAGCGATGTGAAATAGCTGAGAATATTGTTTTAGTAACGTTGATATTACTTTATGATTGGTGTGATTGTTAAAACCGTATATCTTGTATTGCAATGGTATAGTTTGTACTATATAGCGATATGCCGATATGGATAACGATTAAAGAAACGAAGCTATACCACAAAAGTATATGTCATGACGATTCGAAACAAAATCTGCCATGTCAATTGTGTATTAATTATTTCGAAATTACGCAGTGCGAAAGTAGGCCCAATTGTAATGATGATTTACTTAACTTTTAAGTCGAGTCATAATACTCTTAGAGAATTAGAGATAAGTTTTCTTGTTTCTCTTATGATTGATTTTTTGTTGCTTTGTTGGTTACTAATAATTTTCTGAAAGATAGCAAAAGCTTTACTGCTTATGCAATTTGGCTATTTAGATGGAATAGTATACCACCAATAAGGATGATCTCTCGTGTTACGCAAGAAACTCGAAAACAGATATGAAAACGATTTTAGAAAAGAAACAAAACACTTTAATGAAATTACGTTTTCATTCAAAGACAAAAAAGAAACATAAAAACAAATATTCAAAGAGAACAAAACGTGACAAGTAATAAATCAATGGAAACGTTTTGTCGTCCAAATAATACTATTATACATCTCACATATTCTATCACGATTATATAATCACGAATCTGGATTTGAAACTATATGTAATCAGCTTTATCCTCTCACATTTATATAAAATCTCAGAATCATGATCAATCATTGATCATATATTCATATGTTAATCTTCCTTTTTTCTTCTATTAATCCTTGATCTCTCAAATTCTCAAAACTCCAATTCCTTCGGACTCCAGTGCTCCTTACGAGCTTTGGTTGTTCCGGCCGGGTTGGTACATTGCTAGGGCTAGAACCAACAGGACCACTTAGCCTAACGTGATGAATCTTTTTCACCTTCTTCATCTTATGCGCTAAAGACGATCCTGGCCGTCCAATCTTCTCATAGATCCTAGGACTCAAATTCCCTGACCAATTTCTCCCACCAATAGGATTTACACAACATGTTTTACCTAGAACATTGTTAATCTCGACCCTTGGTGGTCCAGGACCGGAGAGATCAACATCTTTGTTGGAATCTGTTCGTGGAAGGGCTTGACATGATAGACAATTTAGGCTCATGGCTTTTTTGCGATCTCCTTACGACAATGGAGATCAATAATGAGCGAGAGAGAGACAAGGAAGAAGAAAGAGAGACTATATGGTTTTATTTAGTTAGTAATATGTTTCTTGTTTTATTTTAGTAAAAGACTAACGAGAACTAATCTAATTTTAGTGAAAAGTGTATATTTGTAAATTCGATTTTGGGTAACACACACGTTGCATGTGTAAGTAGGGATATCGCCTCACACGTTAATTAACAACTATAACCTTCATAGAAATGAGAGAGTTTTCTGTCTTTGGTCGTTGGTTATAATCAAAGACAAATTTTGTAAGAATTAACAATAGTTGTTGTCATATATATTTTCATTACAAAATTATAGTGTGAACGAATGAGTGAACAACTATTTAATATACATATACCTAAGATAGATGAAAGATGGCTATAATTTTCTAACATCCTTTAAAGAGGAGGGGTCAACTTTATGGTACTACATGAAAAGTATTTTTCAATTTATTATGAAAACTTAAGTTGGTGGTTTTTAATTAGAACTCATCAATGGTGGAGAAAAGTAGCTTATTGGCAACTTTCATTGTTGATTATGCAGTAAATGTTCTTCATGTTTGCAGAAAATCAAATGCCTTCACATTTTGGTTTAAACAAAAATTTGAGACTAAACCTACTAGCAAATTTTCGGATTTAAATTCAAATTGTGATACTACAAACTCAGTTCCAAAAAGAATATTCGGAAAATCTTGATTTTTGCGGTATATATGTTACTAAACTACTTAAAGACTAGTCGTTACTAATGTACACAAGACTATAAGAATTAAGAAACATAGGTAGATCACACGGCTCTCTAAACATAGAGATATACTCAAACTCACACATAAGATAAGATAAGATAGGCACTAAAAGACTTCCTACTCATTACTTAAAACTAACAAATCTTTGGTTTAACTTTTAGTTTCTTTTACAAACAAATCACACATGTCTCCACATTTTTGGCATTATAAACAGTTTCCTCATACCCCCTTACAAAGATAAGAGCACTATCTCTAGGCAAAACCCATTTACAACCACTTATTTTCCTCAGCTTTTTGGTACACTACAGTTCATAAATTTGGACCTTTATGTACACTACAAAGTTACAAACTAACAAAAAAATTCAATCATAGAATAAAAAAACTTCAATAGAATTTAGGATCTCACTTAATCTTACTCCATACATATATATACATACAAGTACAACCAAAGATTTTATTATTTCGCTAACTCTCTCTGGTCTTCTAGTCTCCAACTTCCTTCTCACTTAAGGCTTATGATAACACTAAGCTAAGAACTAAGCAAGTTCTCCTAATGAACAACAACATTTAACAACATGAAGCGAGTGATGCAAAATGAGTACTTACTACTTTACAAAAGACCATACATTACCCGCTAAATTCGATCCCATTTCATCGATGAAAACACTAGTTTCCCCTCTTTGATATGCCAACTTTGTTCAATAGTTTTCTCCGACTTTCGTCATCAAAGCAACTTTGAGCTGGTCATGATTGAAAAATTGGCTCCCCATCTTCACCGTAGCTTGTTGAATCATCAAATCATTCACAACGGATAAACTCGCATGATTCACTTCCAAATCCAATTCCTTAAGTGCTTCCATGAACCTAGCACCGGGATGATCTTTCTTGCCGCATTGTACACGTATCATCACATCCCAACCTATGATCTTAACATCAATCTCCATTTCTATAGAACTCGCCGTAGAATCTTGATTCGAACTTTTCCGTTCTTTTGCCCTTGACCCGCAACCTTTCCCATTATTCCCTTCCTTACTCATCCCATCTAGCTTCTTCTGAATCTCCTCTTTATCAGACTCCGCTTGCTGCAGCTTCGACTTAAGCTCATTGATATACGAAATCGCGTCTCCGAGAAGCGAAGCTTTATCCATCTTCGAAACGTTAGGAACAACAGCTCTCAAAGAGTAGAATCTCTGGTTTAACTTCTCTCTTCTCTGCCTCTCTGCTTCAACATGATTCAACGGCTCTTCTCTCCCATTCGCCGGTTTCCTCCCCCGTTTCCTCGGCTTCTTCTCCGGTGGCTCAACAACAATCGCTTCCTTAACAACAGATGCTTCAAGATCAGAATGATCCGAATCATTCGCAGCTGATCTAACCACAGTACTAAACGAAAGCATCCCTTCATCATTATTACTCCCTTTAGATACCGAAGTTCTCTTCTTACTACTCTCATTACCACAGAAACTCAAAGTCTCATTAGATTTCAACAACCCACCTTGAAAGGTCAAATCTTTCTCGACAAGACACGAACTTTGACGATTCTGATTCTCTACAGAGCTAATATCATTCTTCTCAAGCTTAGAAATTTGATGAGAATCAGACTTAGAATTAGAATTCGAGTTATTACCATTATTAACCCTCGCCGGAGATTCGATTCCGGTGTTCGTCGGTTCACTAATCCACAAAGCTGGATCATTCTCTCCTTGATCTGGATTCAGATTAAAACCCCACGAAGAAGCTTCAACACCATTGTTTCCACCACCGTTGTTGAAATTAAACAAGTTGTTAACTTTATGCATCAGATCTGAGCTTTGACTTATAACCTCCGACGAACCAAGCTCAACGACGCCGTTTTGAGTCGCGATACACACCATCGTCTTTAACCCGTAAATCTGACCTTGACCCGCTCTTTCACAACCCGACCCGGTTAAAGCACCAGACCCGGATAACCAAATCACACGAGAGTTTAAGAAAGATTCTCCGGGGAGACCAACACCGTTAACGAAGCTTTGAGTCATCGAAACTAAGAAGAACCATTCAGTATCTGTTACTTCTTCATCGTTTGATTCATCGGAAACCCCAATTCCGCCGGAGATTAACGAGTTAAGCTCACGTATTACTCTTTTCCGATGCTCTTGCTCCGCCGTGTTGGTGTTGTTCTTCTTCTTCTCTTTATCTTCCTCTCCTTTGTAGTAACCATCTCCCCAGCCGAGGATCACTGTGTTATCTCCGGTGGATGAATCGAAGTCGTGTGAGATCTGCCAGAAGATAGCGTAAGTCCAGTTTTCTCCGGCGGATTCTATTAAAGCTTGGAGACGTTGTTGAAGAGTATCTTCGTTGAACTGAGGCTGAGGTGGTTGTTGTGGTGGTGGAGGAAAGAGAGATGAGTGGTGGTTTGTTCCAATGAAAGCTTCCATAGCCGCCGCCGACGCGTCATCGTCGGAGGTCAAGAAGTTGATTGATGATGTTGTGCCGTTCATGTGAACATACGCCGGTTGAAAAGGTGATATTTTCCGGTGAAAGGTGAAGACTTTTTTCCGGTGAGAAGAAGAGAGAGGTGACGTGTAGGGAGGAAAAATCAAAAGAGGGAAAAAGCTAAGCAAATGGCGTTTAGTGATTGTTTGGAGAAGATGATTCTCTCTACAATACTATATTTTATTTTTATTGTTTTTCTAAAACAATTGTAAATAATTTTTTCTTATTTTCTTAAGTTTTTGTTGAGAGTTGCGACATATTATATGACAAAAACCAAACGATAATAATTTGGTTAACTGTTACGAAAACGTAAATAAATTATTCATGGAGTGATAATTCTCGTTTGGACACTGTTTTGTCTGAAACATAACTTAGATCCGTTTATTATCACATAGCCACTTATTGTTTTATGGAGAAAAAACTAATAAATAATCCATTTATGGTGATATAGTGACTTAGAGTTTCGAATATGGACCAATGCTATAATTCAAAATTTCATAAGTTAGAAATCTAAAATATAAATTTTATTTTTCATATAAATTAATATTTTAAACTGCAAAAAAGAATTGCATTTTTAAAAGGAAAAAAATAGATTCTACTCAATTTATATCAATTAAGTTAGGAATTTAAAATAATATTTCAACTGATTTTATGTTAGTTATAGGAAAATAAATATATATGAAAAAACTAAAAGTGTTTTCTTTCTCCAATCATCTTTTTTTTTTAAATATCATTTCATTATGTTCATTTTATTAAAAATCAGTTTGAACCGTTAATATGAAATTTACGTTTTCAAATAATTATCCGGTGTAAATTTTTTTTTGGTGTAATGGTTAACTAAATATCCATTAATACTTCATCACACCATATATGAAGTTTGATTTTCATAGATTACAAATTATTGAAGATTAATGGAAACGATTTCTATCTAGAGATTTTAGTGTGGTGCATAGAACCGTATGTCGTAGTACAGTACCATCTGTCAAACTGTAAAATTGTACAAGCATCGATGTAAAACTATCGGTTGTGGAGTTGACTACGAAAACCATAAAAAGAAAACTCAAAAAATGATTTGCTAGTCCTAAAAATTATTTGTAATATATATTCAAATAATAATGTATCCAACAACATAGCAACTTCCGTTCAATTTTTGAAAGAGGAAGAAATTAACGTATAAAATTTGTATTTTCTCTATAAAATTCATATTCGAATTTATTTTTTCTTAGACATTTTAAATTGTTTTTTTCTTTTTTTAAATATTGGAATTATGTTGTGTAGCCCACTTTAATTGTTTGGGTCCTCTGTCTAGGCATCGTCTGTCTGCTTTCCATGTTTCTGTCACCATAATTGACATATCTATTTATTAACAATCTTCATATTTTTGTCACGGTATACTGTAAGTTTTCTTTAACCACATTTTTTTCATCAAATTTTTTATCGTTTGGCTAAAACTATAATGACCAACCAAAGTATATAATTTTTTAAAACGTTACATATGATTTTTTTGTCAAAGTTACACATGATTATTGACAAAGAACTACACATGATAATGCCAACCATTACTTATAAACAAAATATCCAGAAAAAAAAAGAAAGAAGAAGAAAAGTAGTCAGTGAAAAGGACAACATGTACAATAATATTCAATGGTTAATCACGATGGCTAAAATGATCCAGCTCACGTGATTCTCGTGGATGATGTAATTACAAAACGACTTTAGACCCACTAATCGTACACTAACATATGATTATTGACATTACATAATAAAATATCTCTACTTCTTGCCAGTTTTCTTACAAGACATTGATAAACATGTTACATGTCACAGAAACATTGTATCAAGTAAAAAGTTTTACTTTATCAAAAAAGAAAGAAAGTAAAAGGTTCGAGAGGAATTAGTGAAGATAACCTAATTTAATACCTTAATGTACTTCCATAACAAGTCGATTTTTTGGATTTAACAATTATTTTGGTTTTCAATTTTTCACAATTCTGTCTTCATCTTTCAAGCGATCCTCTTTGCGCTAATAACAAGATGGAGAAAATCATGATAAAATTTAGCGATGAGGTTTTATCCTTTTTCATTTTCTGTTTTATGGTTAAGTTTTGTGATTAAAGAATTAGAAGTTTTTTACAGGATTTAGACTATGGTTAGAGTTTACATTTGATTTAGAATTGTGTGACTTTCATATAAAAATAATGACATCTACGAAATTACGAAATACAAATATGGGCTTATTCATTATTGGGCCATACAAGCCCATCGAGTTTAGTATTGATCCTCTAATCAAAAAACGTAAACAAATAAGATAACAGAAAAACAAAAACAAAAATTTCTGCTTTGAAGAAGAAGAGTCGATCCATAATCGCCACTTTCAGATTTCCAGATTCTGGGGAAACATCTCTAAACTCTTCAACGATGGCGACTGAGAATCTCACCGATAAGAATGTTGTTTTCAGAAAGCTGAAATCAAAATCCGAGAACAAGGTTAGGGTTACTCAATTTTCGATTTTGAATTTCGTTCAGATCTGGAGCTTATACGACCTAAATCTTCCGAATTGATTTATGATTTTGCTTCGGTTTTTAGGTTTGCTTTGATTGTAGTGCGAAGAATCCAACATGGGCTTCTGTTCCTTATGGGATCTTCCTATGCATCGATTGTTCTGCTGTTCATCGAAGTCTAGGTGTTCATATCAGCTTCGTCAGGTAAAACTTTGAATCTTGAGGAACACAAATTTGAACTCTTTAGGCTTAATTTTTAGCTTCATGGACTTGTAGCAATGTTTCACCTTCTGGCTAGGGTTTAAGCTGTGATTAGGAAGATGTTGACTTATTTTTTCCTGTTGACCACTCTATTTATAGCATTTCATGTTGTTGTAGATCTATTATAAGATCATATTGTTTTTGTGCAGGTCAACGAACTTAGACTCGTGGAGTCCTGAGCAGCTAAGAACAATGATGTTTGGAGGGAACAATCGAGCTCAGGTGTTTTTTAAGCAACATGGATGGAATGATGGTGGTAAGATTGAGGCTAAGTATACTTCAAGAGCTGCTGATATGTATAGACAGACTCTTGCTAAAGAAGTTGCTAAAGCCATGGCTGAAGAAACTGTTTTACCGTCGTTATCCTCTGTTGCTACTTCTCAGCCAGTGGAATCATCTGAAAATGGGTTTACTTCTGAATCTCCGAAAGAGAGTTCTTTGAAGCAAGAAGCAGCTGTTGTCTCTTCACCAAAAGCTTCTCAGAAAGTTGTTGCTAGTACGTTTAAGAAACCTCTTGTTTCGCGAAAGTCTGGGAAGACTGGTGGTCTTGGTGCTCGTAAGCTTACTACTAAGGTAACGTTTTTCGTTTTTATAAAGAATTATAGCTTAGCTTCTCGGTTCTTGGTTTTGATTAGATTAGTATTTGTTGTATATGTAGTCAAAGGATAACCTCTATGAGCAGAAGCCTGAAGAACCTGTACCTGTGATTCCTGCTGCTTCTCCAACCAATGACACATCAGCAGCTGGATCATCATTTGCCTCTCGATTTGAGTACTTTGATGATGAGCAATCTGGTGGGCAAAGTGGCACACGGGTGCTTAGCCATGTTGCTCCACCAAAGTCATCAAATTTCTTTAATGAATTTGGAATGGACAGTGCTTTCCCCAAGAAGTCAAGCTCAAGCTCATCCAAAGCTCAGGTAAAGAAAAGTTTCATTTTTAACAGAACTGAAGAAAGAGATAGAAATCAATTCTCGATTCCTCTTTGTTTACCTGTTTTCTTTTTACTTAGGTTGAAGAAACAGATGAAGCAAGAAAGAAGTTTTCAAACGCCAAATCGATTTCCTCTGCCCAATTTTTCGGAAATCAGAACAGAGATGCCGATCTTGACTCAAAAGCTACCCTTCAGAAGTTCTCGGTATGTCCTTAACCGATCAAACTCTATACTAGTTTTCTTTAGTCTCGTTGTTCATACATGCCTAATGCGATTACAAATCTATCAGGGTTCAGCAGCTATTTCAAGTTCTGATCTTTTTGGCCACGGACCAGATGATTCCAACATCGATATCACTGCAAGCGATCTCATCAACCGAATTTCTTTCCAGGTAAAGTTCTGAAGTAGAATCAAATTCTTCAGCTTTTCTTAACTCTGCTTATAAGGTTTTTTTATTTGACTTTGTTTATTATTGGGCACAGGCGCAGCAAGATATGTCATCTATTGCTAACTTAGCTGAGGAAACAAAGAATAAGCTGGGAACATTTGCCTCTAGTATATTCAGTGATCTTCAGGATAGAATGCTGTAAGAAACATACAAAGGATCTTGTCTTTTGATTTACAGAGAACAAATTGTTGGATATAAATGTCATTTTTATTTTTGGTTTGACTTTGTAGTTGAAAGAGTGATTTTTGAGGTAAATTGTTAAATGTGGAATTTGATAATTTGATGTGGATATGGTAGAATATGTTACAGTATTATGTATGGTATTGAACATCAATTTATTCCCTTGATATGGTTGCAAAAAAAAAAAAAAAAAAAAAGAACTCAGCATAAGAGGAAGAACTTATTACCAATCAAAACTTTTGTTGAAAAGAACTAATATTGAAAAAGGAGAAAAGTGAGCAGATGGATTTTCTTTGACCATATCGGCATTTCTATTAAAATAGTTCCATTTTTATTATAATATAATTAAATTTTGATTATGAGGATTTTATATTAAAAGTTATATTTATTACTGAATAAATTTAATTTATAAGACTAAAAAGGTGATTTTACAAGAAAGTAAAATATATAATTTTTTTAACTTGAAAGAAATTTGGTCAACAATATAGTAAACCGTTAAACTTGGAAAACTATATTGAAAAAGATATAGGAAAGCTATATTTGGGCAAACAATATAAAGAAAACGTAAGATCAACTTAGGCTAATGAAAACTTTAAATTGGTCAACAATATAAAGAAGATAATAATATAGAAATGTTAGTATTTCCATTATTTGTTAAAGAAATGATTTAATTTAGCTTTTAGAAACAAACTGACAAAAAAATTGATGTGGCATACAGTAACTAGAAATATTTTTACAATATTTTTTTTTGGAAAAAGTAAATAAATCTAGATTTTAGGAAAAAAATGATAAAAGTAACTGTATATATTTTTATTTTGTAAAGTATATAACACAAATAAAAGCAATATTAAATTTCAATAAATTGATAAACAAATTAACAATCAACTTGCGTTTTTCCCTATTGTTCTCCTTCCTCCTTCAACTATTTAACCCAAAAAAATAAAATCTGGTTTTGTCATTTTTTTTTTTTTTCGACAGTTCTGGTTTTGTCAATTAAACTTGTTTAAAGATAAAAAATATAATTGGTCAAAGAGTCTCTGAGAATCCAAACTTCCAAAACCAAGTGCGAACCATGGTTGAGTTAACCAAATAACCTAATCAACGTTTAATTACGCTTATTTTATCTGTGGAAAAGGTCAAAAGAAACCCTAAATCCCCAAATAAATGGCGGCTTGATTTTCCCTCCCAATTCAAACCTTCTTCTCCACTCCAATTCTCATCTTCCCTCCAAATCGTTTCGATTCGCTCTCAGATTTCGAAAATTTCCCAACTTTTTTGGAGCGAAACTCAAATTTATCTTCTTCAATTACTTACAGATCGATTTACGAGATGCAGAATTCTCCCAAAACTAAACCCTAGCTTCCACTTCTTCCCCTTTCCTTCAATTCTTCACAAAATCCGTTCTCGGTTTTGTTGTTAATGGCGGAATTTAGTGACCCACCACCATCTAATCTCTCTTCTTCTCATAAATTAACTAAACCCAACCAAACCCTAGATGAGTCTTCACCAACCGCGCCAATTCGAGACCTTGTTACTAACTCGCTCTCTCTTTCCTCACCGATTCGTCAGATTCAAGCCCTTTCTCCGGCAAAACCAGACGGGTCTTCCTCTTCTCCGCCGGACAAAACCCTAAATTTCAATCCAGAGGAAAACAGAGATGTGAACCCAGATGAGTCTTCCTCTTCTCCGTCAGATAAAACCCTAATTGCGCCACCAGCTCAGATTTCGCCTGTTAGCAACAACAATCATCTCCGGATCACGAACACGTCAGATTCGTATCTTTATCGTCCACCAAGGAGATACATCGAGTATGAAAGCGATGACGACGAGCTTAATAAGATGGAACCAACAAAACCTCTACAGTTATCATGGTGGTATCCGAGGATTGAACCCACCGGTGTTGTAAGTTTCTCTTCTTCCCTTTTTATCTGATTTTGTTTTGGTATCCGAAATTGAATCATTTTGGATGTTTTATACAATTTCTTCAGGGGGCTGGGCTATATAATTCAGGCAACACTTGTTTCATAGCTTCTGTGTTACAGTGCTTCACTCATACTGTGCCTCTTATCGATAGTCTTCGTTCATTCATGTATGGAAACCCTTGCAACTGTAAGATTTGCTTATTTGGTTTGATTTGAGTTTGGTGACTTGTTTCGTTCATGGTTTTAATCTTATAGTTTCTTTGGGTTTTCAGGTGGAAATGAGAAGTTCTGTGTAATGCAAGCTCTTCGAGATCATATTGAGCTTGCTCTGAGGTCTTCAGGATATGGAATAAACATTGATAGATTTCGTGATAACTTGACTTGTATCCTTTTTTAAGTGTTTTTTGTTTATATATGTGCATAATTTTGTGTTGGAGGTTTCTTTATATGAATTGGTTATCCTTAACCAATCACAGATTTTTCATCTGATTTTATGATAAACCACCAAGAAGATGCACACGAGTTTCTACAATCATTTCTGGATAAGTTAGAGAGATGTTGTTTAGATCCTAAGAATCAGCTTGGCTCTGTCTCATCTCAAGATTTGAACATTGTTGACAATGTCTTTGGTGGCGGTCTCATGAGTACGGTAAGATATCGTTAATTCATTACCGTACTATTAATCTAGTGTTGAAGCAGTTTCCATTTATGCATAATGACTCTTGGAAATATGTTTGATCTATTCCTTTTTCAGCTTTGTTGTTGCAATTGTAATTCTGTTTCCAACACGTTTGAACCTTCTCTTGGATGGAGTCTGGAAATAGAAGATGTTAATACCCTCTGGAAAGCTCTAGAATCCTTTACATGTGTCGAAAAACTTGAGGACCAGTTAACATGTGATAACTGTAAGGAGAAAGTCACAAAGGAGAAGCAACTTAGGTTCGATAAGTTGCCGCCGGTTGCTACATTCCATCTTAAGAGGTTTACTAATGATGGAGTTACTATGGAGAAGATCTTCGATCATATTGAGTTCCCTTTGGAGTTGGATTTGTCCCCTTTCATGAGCAGTAACCATGATCCTGAGGTATGTCAAAATTTCAGACTTTTTTGTTTTGTAAAACTTGAGATTTTTGAGTCTTAACACCCAATTTTGTATATTCAGGTTTCCACAAGATATCATCTTTATGCCTTTGTGGAGCATATTGGGATTAGAGCAACCTTTGGTCATTATTCCTCTTATGTGAGATCAGCTCCTGAGACATGGCATAATTTTGATGACTCCAAGGTAATATTATTATATAGTGCTTTCATATCATTTGTGTGGCTTAGTCCTCTCTGATTTCAATAAATTTAACTTTCTTAATGTTTTTTTTTCGAAACTATGGCAGGTCACGAGAATCAGCGAAGAGAGAGTTCTATCCCGTCCTGCTTATATATTGTTTTATGCAAGAGAAGGAACTCCTTGGTTTTCCAGTACTTTTGAACAGTTGAAGACAGTGTTTGAAGCTACTCCGTTACATTTTTCACCAGTATCTGTGCTTGATAACAGTTACGAGAGTGTTGATAATTCCAGTAAAGCCTGCAACGACTCAGTGGGAGTATCGATCCCTGATGTAAAATGGCCAGATTCTTGCTGTCAAGAGCCAAAAGAGGAAGTGTTCCATTCAGCCGAGTCTAGCAACAATGAAGATTCTTCGGCCATGATTGATGCTCTCGGGTCACCTCAATCTGAGAAACCATTTGCTGAAACCTCCCAACAGACAGAGCCTGAGTCATGTCCAACTGAAAACAAAGCTTACATCGATAAATCTGAGAAGCCATTTGCTGAGACCTCTCAACCGAAAGAACCTAAGCCATTTGCTGACAGAGCTAGCATCGATGCCCCTCTGCTCAAGGTTCAGAATCAAGACATATCTCCAAAACGCAAAGGTACTATCTCTTACTAAGTATTTTTGATAGCTTACCTTGGAGAATACTAAGAAAGATATGAGATTCTGATAGATTCAGATAAAGTATTGTCCTTTAGTAATCCGTAAATCATCTGTTGCAAGAAGTATCAATCTGAACTAGAACCTAGAACAAACTAGATAGTATTGATCTGTCAACAAAGCTCTTATACAGTGTATTTGTAACTCTATGTACAGCTGGTGAGAGAGCTACGCTCGGTGGACCTAAGCTCAAGTATCAAAAACCAAATTCCCATCAGAAACGCCAAGGTACCATGGGTTTTGATAGATTTAATCTTAATTATAGTAAAACTGTGGAAGAGTTTTATGTATTTAAGTGGTGAAAATACGAAAGATCCTTAGTCTGAGTGTGTGTGATTCTGTAACAGGAACCTTTCAGATTCAACGTGCGCATTTGCAAACTAAGAAGCAAGAAGAATCTCGTAAAACAAAGCGGCCGTTGTTTAGAAGCAATGTTGCTGCTTCTGCTCCAGATCCTAAGTACAAAAATCATGCTCTTTCATATCTCAACAGGGCCCAGACACCTCGCGCTCGAAAGCTCGCTAATGCTTTGAGTGATTCTCCGACCAAGAAAAAGAAAAGCTCTAACATGAGAAGATCTATTAAACTTTGAAGAGTTAGCTATTAGAAAATGAAAAGTTGTCCTTTAGTTTTTGTGTTTGGGGTTTTCTTGTGAATACAAACTCTGATCAATTTTGTTTTGAGACTCCAACCAACAATTCTTTAGGTTATATATGATTATTTTTCTTTTGTCATTTGAAGTGATACACTTTGAAATATTACAATAGCTGGTGGAATGACTAAGGCACAAGGAAGAATCCTTGAACTTCGACAAAGGGATACACCAATCACAACTAACTGATCAAACACTCGGACACTCGAAAACCCTGCTTTAGCCATCTATAGACACAAAGTTGAACACCTCCTCGCAAGAGATTATGCTTTCGATGATATAATGATAAGACAATAAAATATTCAATTATTAGGAAAATACAATACAACGTTCAATAATAATGGATACAAAATGTTTTGAAATAGTAGGCATTTTAATTTGTATACCCCTCCACAGATTATCTTTTATTTTTCAGCCTTTCTTTTGGCTGATCTTAAGTTGGTTTCCTCATGGGGCATAGCCTCCACCGCCGTGACCACCACCACCACCGTGACCTCCGCCTGAACCACCTCCATGTTCACCACCGTAACTACCGCCTCCTCCTTCTCCTCCTCCACCGCCACCACCATATCCTCCTGCTGCACCTCCTCCATAGCCACCTCCTTCACCACCACCACTTCCATAGCCACCTCCATGTGCTCCTCCTCCGCCGTAAGCTCCTCCTCCTCCACTTCCTCCACCGCCACCACCTCCATAGCCTCCGGCACCACCATGAGACCCTCCACCACCAGCTCCTCCTCCTTCACCGCCTCCATAACCACTACCGCCGTGAGCCCCTCCTGCTGATCCTCCACCACCTCCTCCTCCATGACCACCGCCGCCTCCATAAGCTCCCCCTCCATACCCACTTGCACCGGCGCCACCACCTTCACCAGCTCCGTTTCCATAACCACTAGCATGCTCTCCTCCAGCACCGTAAGCTGATCCTCCACCGCCTCCACTACCACCACCTCCACCACCAGCATGACCACCAGCAGCTCCACCATAACCACCACCTCCTCCTTCTCCTGCTCCACTAGCATAACCACCGGAGGAAGCAGCTCCACCACCACCTCCACCGTGACCACTACCGCCACCACTAGCATACCCTTCAGCACCTCCATATCCTCCACCAGCTCCTTCTCCACTACCGCCCCCATAACCACCACCACTCTCTCCTCCATAACCTCCACTACTCACTCCTCCAGAACCTCCACCACCACCATGTCCTCCACCGCCAGAAGCTTGGCCGTAGTTCAAAAGATTGCGGCTAGTGGCGTAGCAAATGCTAACGCCGAGTATAAGAAAAAACACAGTTGAGAAAGCTTTGAGAGAAACCATTGTGTTTAAGTACTTGATGAATAAAAATGGAAAGACTCAGTGAGGTATTTATAGTAATTGGGGTTTGGTATGTTGAGCAGCGGCCACTGTATAAAAGAGTCACATGCTGCCGACCAAAAGTGTAGATTTACTGTCCCTACCATTACTCCTAATGTAATTTGGTTTCAATTTCTTAGTTTTTCGACTTTTTTTCTCAAATTCTTAGTTGTAATATAGCAATCTCCAATGACTAGCTCAAACGTCAATCTCAATCGTCAAAAACAAGGCCGGCTCACAAATATTATGGCCTTGTTTAATATTTAAAATTTATACTCTAGACATATATTTCTATGCACATATTTGGATGAATTATGTAGAGGGTGAATATTTAAGGATGAAACTAAGAAAAAACAATAATGTGACTTATTGTAAAGAGTTTATCTCTTGTGTATATATAAATTCAATTGAATGAGAAAGAGGATACATACAAAGAGCTACACATATATACTCTCTCTCAAGATGTGTGGTCGGAACTCGGAAGCGAGTCCAATCTTGAACTAGAGGAATGAATCCGGACTTGGCTAGATTTTTTTTGTTAGATTTTCGGCTAGGTTATCTACGTACATGATGTGAGTGACATAGTTTGTTCCGGAATGGACCATATCGCATATAAAGTTGTAATAGACCGCAACGTGGTTCATAGAAGATACGCTTGACACATGGATTCATGGATATGTGGGCGTCCTGATGTTGATATCTTATGTTATGTAGACGTCTACTGTGTTTATCAAGTGATGTCCTAATAGAACTAAGCCTTAAACTAACCTCCATCTAATAAAATAAACGTCTACACAAAAACAAATGTTGTAGAAAAAAAAATCGTATTCCCTATAACAACTATATGAATGAGAGAAACGTTCAAGAAAATGTCATTGCTATTTCCTTTAATAACATGTTCTCTGTTGCCACTGGTGTAAATTACTCTAAATATCTTTAACAAAAATAGATTTGGTCCCTGAAATACAGTACTAGACATAAATTTGGTTAGTTCTATTACGGATCTTGAGCGAATGCACATCGAAGCAATTCCTCTAGAACGCTTTAGTATGAACCATACTTCTAGAGTACTTTTACACTTTTGGTAACCATTATATACTTTAACTAACAACAATTAGTTTGGTTTTTAGCATTATAAGTATATGAAGATAGAATGCCATTGACATATTCACTGTTTGGGTTATTAAAAATGGATTAAAAAGTAGTTAGAATATCATTAACAAGTCATAATATCGAGAAGTATATAGTGTTTGAGTATTTCTTTTGACTTAGCTTACTCAGCTTAGCTTCTAATTAACAACCCATTTATTTCCAAACCAAACCATCTTTTGTATATTCTTTTACTTTCACCTACTCATGCTTTGCATTGTTATATAACTAAAACTCTTACTAGCTTTTACATGAAAAGTGAATTTTGACACACAAAAAAAAAAAATCAACATACATGTTTAAACTAAATTACTCAATCAATTACGCAAATAATACACCGAATTAAGCGTTTTAATCCAAAATAGCTTATATAGCTATATTTTAAAATTAAGGTTATAAATAACAAGTCACAATCTCTTGAATTACGGTGTTGAGTAATTCCTCACCAAATCTTCAAACAACCCTATATAGTATCCAAAACCAAATGATATGTTCTTTATTATTTTAGCCTATGTCTTGCATTGCTATACAGCTAAGCTCTTATTTTGATTTACATGAATAAAATTTGCTTATGACATATGCATGACTAATCAAAATTATTTGGAACTTTCAGTAATTTAGCGAAACTGCTTTTAAATAAATTATTGTGTCGAGATTCAATACCAAATAGGCTAGTTAATAAAATAAAATAAAAGTATAAAACCCTATATAGCTAATACTATTTTGATTAGCTAAATACAGTAATTCACGTATAGAAAACTGCAGAAATATATATAAATCTTTATCAAAAATATAAGAAGCCTTATATGAATCCAACAAAAATGCATGCATTAAGAAGAACCTAATTTGCGTGTAATACCATTTTCTAATGAGAGCTTACTTCTAGAAGTCATGATTATTTTAATGCTCGAAACTTTGGTACAAAAACATTTGTATAGAAAATAATAAAGATTTTGGTAAGAAACTACTAGCTAGTAACAAATAAAAACACTTAATAATGGGTGTCTTGCGTCGTAGCATTGCCACTAAGAAGACCAATCAAGATTTCAAGTCATTGGTGCTGTCCAGCCAACGACCACTTCTCTACTTATTATGCCGTAGAGAATACACTGAAATAAAATAATATATACAAAAATAAGTCAATAAGTATATACATTATGCATATTTCTAAACAATATTCTAAAATGCTATCCACATTTTTTAGGAAATTGACTTTAAATCAATGATCAAATGTTCAACCGAATCTTTTTTACATACCTAAAAGAAATACAGATCGATAAGGAAGAATTCAACTTCTTTTTTTTATCTTTGGTTCACCGTAGTACAAATGTTAAAGTGGATAATTTGACACAAAATATTCTTACCGAACTATATTATATCATTTGAGCTAATAATATTCCCTAAAGTTGGCATTTGAGCTAATCTATTAAAAGCTGTTGACATATAAAAAAAATCTCATATGTTCGATAAGAATCTTTCGGTTAATCCAATGAAAATATATAGTACTATATTATGTCACTAGACTAAACACAAGTTTCGATTCGCTTCACTATCCTCATGGGGTTTAAGTTTAATGTCTATGAATTTCACAAATAATTCATTGGAGAAAAGTGTGTAAACCCATTGACAAATGAAGAGCTCAAGCTATTGGCATTGTCAAAAAGGATAAGCACCCAATTTACCCATAATTGGTTCCAGCAAAATACAATTTGTTCCATTGAGTGAGAGAAATAGATGAAGGTAATGATGATACAATATGTCCAAACACATACATATAAATGGCTATATGTACAGTTTTATACACAAAACACAAAGTGGGATATCACATGAAATAAAGCACACACACCGTTGCTGTTGAAGAATGGCGTGAAGAAGAAGCAGTAGGACCAGTACTAGTACCATAGTGCTCTCCTTCTTTCACTTGTCTTCCACGCGTCCCCAAAAAAACTCAATCACTTAAGTTTTGTCAATCGGATCATAGATCCCACACAATGTCCTATTAAGTTGATCATCAAGAAACTGTGTTCCTTTGAATCATCAAGTACAATGTGCAAGTTCAATCCATAAGAGAATAGTTTAAATTTCATAGAGCAACAGTTTCAAACATCGCGGTTATATCAATTATCCTAGTCATAAAATGTTGGATTAAATTTAAAGTTTTGTCACAAACTTGTTACTCGTGAATGAACCGTGTGTTAATTTACAAAATGTCAAGAATGTGATATGTTTGATGGTTTACTCTAATCCGTATAGTCCATAATAGGCATAGACATAAACGAACCGAGCTTAACCCTAACATTTTTAAAACATCGATCACAGTTTTGTTAAGATCGGCCGGGGACTAGTAAGTACACGACCATATCTACAACGATCTTTAGCTCATTTCCGACTCCTGAAGTTGCTAAATCAAATCTTTAATTGGGGATTTGGGACATAGCATCAGGTTTGTACATAAGAGTCTTAACGAAATTGCAATAATTCTAGGACAAAGCTTTTGGTCCCTCACTGACAATGGAGATCACATAGTCTGACAACAACAACAACAAAAAAGTCCACTAGTAGAAATTTGGTTTCTCTCACACATGACACCATCAAAAGAAAGAAAAAAACAAAGTGCGTAGTAGGGTTAGGCATTATAGAGCCGCAAAAGAATCTCCTTTGCCTACTTCTCCTACCACCACTTCATATACAGTAATATGTTACTGCACCACTCAGCATCAATCATCAAATTATAACAGCCCGTGACTCTTTGTAAACACAGATATAACATGTAAATAGTCCAAACACTTACCACCTGAATAAAGTCTTCGTAATATAATCACGTAAAAAGTTTAAACTCTCGTTGTATTAAAACGTGAAAATATGAAAACGTAGTGGAAATAACATTTTTTAACACCTGAAAACTTAAAAATTGGTACAACTTTCGTCATTACAATCTAAGAAACATGATGTATGAATCTTATTTGAATTCAATCAATGATTATAACTTTGAGCATTATTGAAAACTTATAACTCTGCAACTGAATTCAAAATGTTCACTAAATGACTACTAAACTTGAGCATGACCAAGAAGATTATAGGCCATAATCATCAAAGATGGAATTTTGAACATACCCATTGAATTAAATTAGTAATCAATCATTACTAGAAGACACAAAAGTTTCAATTTCATCAAGAACAGAGCTAAACATTGGCCTATCTTTAGGACGAACATACAAAACGCCATCGTTTTCACCAAATTCACACATCCCACATTTACCTTTCTTCTCCCACAATCTCTCACCAAATCCAAAGTGAGCAAAATAAGCCTCAGCCAAGACGACACCGTTTGATTCTTCTTCTTCATCATCTTCCTCAATAACTTCTATTGGTAATCTCTCGTAGTGATTAACTTTGATACCTTCCAATTCATCAAGACGTACAAGCCCACGTTTTGAAACCGAATAAAGCTCGCCTCGGATCTTTTGACCCGACCCGGATTTGTTGATTAAGTAAGGGATCCCATAGAGACCTGTAACGAGCGGGTATTGTAACCGGGTCGTGCGTTGTCCTATGTAAACGGCGTCGTTTGTTGAGATCAGATCTTCTAGGAGGAAATGGTTTCGATGGTTTCTTTTTAACGTTCCGTACACGAATATGAGGTTCTTGTTTGATCCTCCCATGGCGATGAGTTCCTGCGTTGATTTGGTGAAATTGAGCAAGTAACTTATGCATGCTCTATTATGGGCCTAAGAATAGGCCTAATTACATCTAAATTATTTCCTTTGATTCTCTATTATGGGCCTAAGAATTGGCCCAGATAGTTTTGTTCCACATGAGCCAGACTAACTCCACTCAGTGTGATATTGGCGAGTTTCATAATCTTCTCTTTTTTTTTTTGGGTTCCCCAACAAATTGTCTTTACGAGAAACAATTAATTTATCGAACAGATTATTTTTTGTCAAAGAATTTAGGGAAGATATGTTATTATATTAGCTATAAGACAAATACAAAAGTAAAGTATGAACAAAAATATATGTAAACAAAAACCCGATGCTAGTTATTCAGATTAGTAATGATCTGATCTCATTGTCTTAAACACTTTTTGTAATTTGTTTTCTAGTAAAACTTAATAATATCTGTTTGATAAGTGTGGGGCTTTAATTAAAGCATGGTGTGACACACTACTTCACCAATGAGTTCAGATTACTTTTGTGGTCTTTTTTTGTTTATCAGAAATAGTGAAGAGGTCGGCCAAATTTGCTTGGAGTTTTAGATATTTTATAATCATATAGTGGTTGAAGAAAGAAACAGATATTATTGATCATCTGTTTAACAGTAGTAGCATTTTCGCATGGATCACAAATGTGTTTGTTGATGTTTAAAATTTCTAATGACAACAATTTTTCGTTCAGCCAAAAAAGTATATATATATATATATATATATTTTCTTCAACTAATAAATAATCGATAAAAAAGTAAAATATTTAGTTGATTCAACGTTATAATATCCATAAAATTCTTACTACATTTTTTTACCCAGCTATGCCCAATGCCCATATGCACACAAAAAAAATCTTTTAAAATGTAGAGGCATTTTAGCCGAACCAAAGAATAGTGGTGTTGCATTTCCACACTTTTTTGAAACACGACAAAGAAACGTTTAGGTGAATTTTGGACCGCTTTGAACGCATGAAATTAAAACCCTACCATTTACACACTCTCCTCTCGTGTGTTTTAAATTATCTTTGCGCAGAAAAAAAAACATGCCGTGCAAAAAAAGATGTGATCCGTACACAAGACGTGAGAAATGTGAATGGTGTAAGTCAACACTGACCCCAAAAACAGTAATAGTAAGTCAACGGTCATAACATTGAAAGCCGGAAATAGCAACAACAATACACAATGCCGGTTCACTGGACCGGTTGGTTTGCTTCACATATTATAGTTTCACTAAATTTAGCAAAAAAAATCTTCATTAACTGATTGAAGTAGAAAATTACATTGATTTGATGCTGAATTTATGTTACACTAAGTCCATTTCTTCGGTTCATTGTATGGTTATAAAAAGTATTAAAATTAAAAGTTGCGGAGGCAATAATTTGGATTGGTTCCATAAGGTAATAAAACAAAATAATACAAAAGTGTGTGGGAAAGGATGGATATTTCTGGGTCAGATATGGCGTGCCGTGTCTCATTGCTTCACTTTTATTTCAATATTGTATATCCTATGTACGGTATCTAGATTTTTTTCTATAAGCCAAAGCCAGTCCATTTATCCATTATATTTTGTTATTATGCTCGATAATAGTTTTGTTAGCTTTTAACATAGGATACAAAAACCATGAAAATTAAAATACAATCTTAAATTCATATTTTTTACCTTCTTGTTTTTAAGTATATCATTTATTTTATAATTTATTGTTATCCATAATTCATATTAACCAAACGTTTTCATAAACTTGATTTTGTTTTTCCTTATTTCTCTCTTTTTTAATTAGTTTAGCAAAAATGAAAATGAAACAGAACATAACTTTAGCTATTTTCCTAATCAATGTTTTCAGGTTGGTTTGTTTTGGTTGCAACCTAGAAAATTAGTTTCTTTAGCAAGAATATTAAATTGCCACCTACAAAATTTGATTGCAACATACAAAATTAGTTATTAAAATTGTATTACATCAATGAAGGTATTAGTTTAAACACAACTTCCCTTTCAGGTGATGCATGATAGGAATAGTTAGTATTGACTTCGCAACTTAGCTTTCCTAATTAATGAATTTAAATAGAAACATCAACAAAAATCAAACACTAAACACAAAAGGGTATTGCGTAATCACTCATCTTTAAACCTAGATTTGTGCAGTAATCTCCTCCTGATTTGATTAAATTAGTGAGCAAAACATAAATGTATTAGGTTAAATTCTCCCAATTAAGAAGCTTATCTCTCTTTGTAGCTCTAGCTCAACGTACTATGCATACAAGGATACAACATCGGTCCGTTGTTTGCATCACATTCTTTCCAACTCATACTTATGAGTAAGCATATAACAAAAGTCATTAAATACGCATTTTTGTGTATAAAAGCATAAATGATGTAATAGGAATTAACTTATACAAAGATAGCTTTGCATCACTGTCACATTTGTGTGAGAGGTTAGGTTACCGGATAATTAATTTTGTTATAGTCAGATTGGATATCATTAAGAGAAAAATGTTACAACTAACAATATAATAACGTGTAATAACTAAATAAAAAATATAATATTGCTGAATTAATACGCTTCTTATTTTTTTTTTGTTAAGAAATTATAATAACGTTTTTTTTTTGGTGAGGAAATATAATAACGTTTTGATCAAAAGATATAATCAAATAATAATATCCCCTATATATTAATAGAGAAATGCACTTAAGAAATTAACTTTTAGCTATCTTGGTATGTACGCAGATGTCATATTGACGTATCGCAATTAGAGCAATTCTTAACAAACTTGATTCATTATCCATTATTTCTTAATTTACTTACAAAATTTTTCATTATTATTAGATATAAATATCTCAACAACATAAAAATAAAAAACAATTTCTAATTAAAATTAGTAAATAATTAAAAACTAAACTCTAACTAAAACAACCTAATAATTAAGCAACTAATATTTCAGAACTTAATATATAACTACCTTCATTTTTTTATATAAACATAAAAATATATGTTAACAAAGATATTAATAATAATCAATGTATGGTAACAATTATTTCTATGTAAAAAATTGTTGGTTCAGATAAAATAAAAAGGTATATTACATTACATTATACACAAATAAACTTCAGATTTTAAATAATAATCCATAAATGTTCTAATTTACTATAATACATTTATTTAATAATCATTTTATCTTGTACATAGTGCGGAAAAACTATCTAGTAATATAGTATACGCTCTTTTACATAATTAGCTGTTGATTTTCAAAATAAAATAACTAAATAAAAATACGGAAAAGAAAGATCAAATCAAAACGTGAAGGTTGATGATATTAATTCAGCATATATTTTTTTGGTTCAAAAATACTAATTCAGCTGAAGTAAGAAGCGTATATTGGTCAATACTATTTTGCGCCATTGTCAGAATGATTTGTTTCTCTTCCCACTAAAGAATTTTTTTCTCCAGCAAAAGATTCATTACAACCGATAGAACAATACCTAAAAATAGAAACAAGGTAGTGCAAAGTAAGAAACAGCAAATTGATAAATAGCAATATCTTCTTCCACACTGAAAAACTCTTGGTTTTTACTCTTGGTCTTTTTCGCCATATCATATACATCGTAGCATGGAAAACATAACGAGCAATGAAACTCTCCATTCGATCTTGCCACTGACCCGAGACTGTAGCAATTAAAACAGACCAGTTTGTAGAGTATTTGGCCTTGTAAATCTTTTTTGCTATGTTTTCTCATATTTCTGCTGCAAACCAAATTCATATATTTTCTGTACCGATAGTTTTTGTTTTTTTTTTAACCAATTTCAACTATTTTCTATTTCGGTGACAAATTTTTAACCCGAATAAACCAAAAAATTGATTACACCGATCTAAATAAACTGAACCGACTAAGTTTATGCATGAGACATAGTGTTTTGATTTTACGAGAATTTATTGATATGGCGAATGATAAAAATATATATTTTTAATAAAATGCTAAAATCTAGTTTTTGTAAATTGAAGACCTTTTGTCAAATTTTGATTTTAACACTAAATCAAATGGTAGATATGAGATATCAAATTGCAATAATGGAGCAATAACTTTCTAAACACAATAAATATACTTTTTTAAAAATATATTAAAATATCAGAACTTTTCAGCAATGGAAAATGGAAATAGTTATAAGTCTCTCACAACCAATTAATGTGATGACTATATAATAGTTTATAATACATACTTTTTGTGAAAAGAAAAACCAAAAAAGGAATAAAATTTGACGAAATTGATTAATATTTTTGGTGGAAAAATAATAGTGAAAGAGAGAGAGATAAGACCAAAGAAGGACAGAAAGATATTTTTAAAATACCAAAAAAAAGGAAATAATCAAATAAAATTAGAAAATTCCAAGAGGGTTCCTTGAACCCAACGCTTCTTCTTAGGCTCGGGGCTGGTTCGGGATTAGGTTCGGAAATATTATACATTGTCGACATTGGTAGGATAAGTAGGACTCTTTCTCATTGCTTTTCGCTTCGTCTTCTTCTCTCTAAAACTCTTTCTCTGCAAGAAAACCAATCTCTCTCTCTTTCACTTTCTTAAACCCTTTATCTCTCTAAAACCCTCCTTTTTAGGTAAAAAAGTTTTGGTGCTGACTCAAAAAAGGTTGGGTCTTTTACTGCATTTTGAAATGGCGATTGAAGATTACGAGAACCCAAATCGAGAAATCAAACCTAAGAACAGAAGATTCATGGTAAGTCTAACCATAAACCCTTTTCTACATTATCACATTGTTGAAACTCTGTTTTCTCATTGTTATATCCTCTGTTTACATTGTATGCCCTTTGTGTTCATACGAATCTTCTACTCCTTATTTTTCGATTCTAAGATATGGGTTTTGATTGAATTGAGATTTTCCACTAGAAACAAGAGAGTTTTGTGGATTTTCCCTAATTTTTGTTGTCAGATGGTCAAATTCGAGTACTTATTGAAAATGCTCTGTTTTGGTGTAAAGAACAATACTTAATTTTCTAATGTCACAAAGAACAATGCTTGAATAATGTAGTTGTTAGATTAGGGTTTTAAATTGGGGGAAAATGTTGAAGAAGAAGAAGAATCTTGTGATAAAAAATTAGGATCTTTATCGAACTAGATTCACGGCTTAATATTCGATTCCGTACTTATCGCCCTTCAAATTTGCTTCTGTTTTTATAAAAATTTATAAAAAACAGAATATATTCTGCAAGACGAATTTGTGGATTCATTATTATCTTTGGTTGCAAGATTATAAAATAAACCATTAGAGTCTCCTCAAGTCTATGTAAAGGAGGAGACTTTTTTGATAATGTATAAGACAATGGTGTCTCTGGTAGGTTAAAAAGCCAACTGTTTTTTTTTTTGTTTTTTGAGTTCTTTTGGGACAATGGCTCATGAGTTATGTTGTGTTTGCAGGAAGGAGAGAATCAGTGGCCTATATGGCTCAAACCTTTACTAAACCAACACTTTTTTGCTCAATGCAAGTTTCATGGACACTTACCTAGAACCGAATGCAAAATGTATTGCTTAGACTGTACCAATGACTCGTTTTGTTCTCTCTGTCTTTCTGAACACGAGAATCATCGTACCATTCAGGTGTGTTTCATCTCTGAATCCAAAGTTCTCGTATTGTTTAATTCAGGTTTTGAATGTTAAGAAGTTGTTGGTTTGCTGCAGATAAGGATATCATCTTATCATAATGTGACAAAGGTCGATGAGATACAGAAATACTTAGACATATCAAGCATTCAGACATATGTGATCAATAGCTCAAAGGTTTTGTTCTTGAATGAGAGGCCTCAGTCTAAGCCTGGTAAAGGTTTTACTAATGCCTGCATGGTCTGTTATCGTGGCCTTGCCGAAAACTGCTTCCGCTTCTGCTCTATTGGCTGCAAGGTACATTTACCTACTTACACTCCAATTATCTTCACACGTTAAGCATCCATTACCTCCCTTGTTTTGTGGTTACTTCTAGTTAATTACAGTAGAAAAGTTTGAAGCTTTTGACTTGCTAAAATATTGGAAAGAGTCTTTCTTCTGATAAACTTCTTATCTGTGTTTTTGTGGTGATTGAATCAAAAGGTTGCAGGAACATCTGGAGTCTTCCAGAAGAGAGTGAAGCATACAACGAATGACTCAGATAATTCAAACAACAGTTCTGGAGTGGAGAATAACAGTTCTGGAGCAGAGAATGGTAATTCAAATCTGCAGAGTCTCAGTCCACCTACACCTCAATTTCCTCCTCGTTCTCTGCGAAAGCGACTAAGGAAGGGAATTCCTCACCGAGCTCCATTTAGTTGAGATTGTGATCAAGAAAAAGAAGAAGAAGCTTGTGTTACGTAGTGCTATGGATTAGTCAAACAACTAGTAAGTGTATATATATATATACAATATCTTCTTGTAAAGTTTTGGTGTGATGCAATGAGACTAGACAGTGAGTGGTTTATGGTGTTTTTATGACTATTTCCTTGTTCTAAATTTTGTTTTTGATTAGATTATATGACAAAAATAGATAATTAGTTAAGTTTCACAAACCCAAATCAAAGATAGATATACAACATAATCTTCCAGTTACAACGAATGTTCAGGTAGTTCACACAAAAACATACTACAGGGGCCAAAACGTAGAGAAACTAAAATACAGGAATCCAGTAAATATTAAAATTCCTCGCAGTTTTGCCACTAAACTTCTCATCTTGATCAAGTATAACCCTGCTTGTACTTCCTGAAAATATCCTCAGTTTCCGCATTACGGAATGCGCAGCACCCGATAATGTAGACGATAATCAATCCGATAAGCGCCAAGAGTAGAAAGATATCCGCTTTTAACCAATCTACCTTAATATTTGCGAGCAAGCCGGCTTTACAAGAATCACAAGTGTAACACAAAGTGTTTTGGTCATTGCTCCAATTTAGACAATCCATATCAGCAGACATATCTATGGGACTTATCCAATAAGTAGGATTAACAAATGTGAATCCACATTTTGTTGGGGGCTTGCAGCAACCAGACTGAAAGTAAAGAAATGGGGTTAAATTTAAATAATATAAAATATTGGGGCCAAAAAAGTAGTTCGGCGTGACTGATTAAGTGCACATAGTGGAAGAATCTAGAAAGTTGGGACGTTTTATATTATTTTATTAAAAGGTTAAACTTTTCCAGTTTTTGGTTCCCACAAAGCCTATAATAAGCTAAGAATCATTTCTAATTTATAATTTCATTACCAATCCACCTGTTCTTTTCATGGCCATTCGATTTCCCCCTGTACTTTTTATCTATTCAATTTACACCCTAAATTTGAACTCGATGTAATAATCTTCAACTGAATTTTCAGCTTTTTTTTCTAATCAAAAGAATATATTTCTGAGTCTTTTAAGCGACAAACCTAACAAGCAAAGCACCAATTCTATCTACATTTCATTACCACCCCTTTTCTTTTCATAGCCATTAAATTTTCACCCCATACTTTCTCATATTCATTTTACACCCTAATTTTCTTCCACTAATTAACAAACTTAATGCAAAAACTAATTAACAATTACAAGCAACAAAACAACAGAGAAAAATTGAAAATGTATTTGAATAAAATGGGAAGAGGATACTTACTTGAATGGGATCAAGATGAGCATTGAAGAAATCTTGAGCCAAAGTGTATCTCTGATTTAGTTCAGGGCAAATGGTAGTTGTACTCAAACAAGTACGAATCCTTTCCCATTTATAAGATCTCTGAACTCTTCTACGTAACCAACCAGAGAAATCTTGAAGACTATACTCAAGATAAGCTCTACTTGGTTCTGGATGACCAGAGCCTCTTATGGTAACCATGTAAATAAATCCGACAAGGCAACCCAAAAGTACAATGAGAATAAGCATGGCGATTAAGTAAACAACAAGAAGCCATGTGATTCTCCAAAACCCTCCAATGAAACCAGCGAGACCCACTAAGAGGATTAAGACTCCGAGGATTATTACTGGCCATTGAAGAAGCTTGACGCATGAGTTTACTGTTCCTATGGCTAGCCAGATTCCGGCGCCGATGACCGGAATGGAGAGGAGGACGGTGATGAAGTTTATGCAACCAATTACATTGTTGCTTAAAGGCATCTTTTTTGGGAGAGATGAGAGTTTTAACTCTGTTTTTGTGTTCTTGAAATCTGTTTGGTTTGAAATAGAGAGAGAAATAGAATTGAACTTAAAGAGAGACAGAAAAAGAAAAAGATTCACATGTGTGAAAAGTGATTAATGTTTTATAAATATGTTTTTGGTTTGATGGGATTTAGGGTAATGGTAATAATTGAGAGAGAGAGACAGATTTACATGTGTGAAACTGAATAAAGCTTATATGAAAAAGAAGTAACTATTTGAGAAAAAGGTGGATTTATCATTTCTTAAATTAGGTATATTGACTTTATCTATCTTAAAAGAGAAAACAATCAAAGCTATATATTATTACACTTTTGAAAGTATATTTTAAAATTAGTGTATTGGTTTTCAATTTTGATTACCAAATGTGAGTACAAGATAATGTTGATTTAATGAGTTAATCATAAGAAAATTTTGGGAAGATGAGTAAATGACACACAAATTTACAAATACGCTAAGTGTCTAGTTTTCTTATGCTCTTCTTATCATTACTGTATTTAAGGTGAGTAAAAGATAAGTATTTAATAAATTAAACAATATAATAATAATTTACACACATATTTCTTAATTTGAAGATATCTAGATAGTTAAATTTCATTATTTTTCAACATTTCGATAACATTTATGCTTTTAGAAAATTATGAACAGCTTATAATGATTAAATTTAAAGCTTAAAAACTAACAATTCGCATAAAAAACAATCTTCGAAAATTAACCAGAAAAAATCTCTAGTAAGAATTGCAAGAAGTAGGTGAACAAAAAAAAAAAAAGAATTACCAGAAGCAATAACCGATCTAGCATTCTAAAGGCTCAAAACATTCGTCTCTTGTTTTTTTTTTTGTTCTCATGTGTTATTGAAAACCTTTGCGTTTATGTTAGATTGGAACTTCTACATGAACTCACATAAGTCTACTTTTCCGAACTTGGTTATACACGAGAACTTCTACGTGAACTTACATGTCTATTTTTAATACTCAATCACATACACGAGATTTTGATTCAAAAAATGTCATCCGAACTCGGAAACCTTATAACTACACAAACTCTTTATTACTTGCATCTTTTCTTCTAGGACACTGAGACGTGAGAGAATAAGTCTTCACCGGTCGAGATACTAGACTAGAAAAGGCACCAATAAGCGATACCCAAATCCAATTTCACAATGATAAAATCCATTTATTGGTATCAGTGGCGCATCTTCTCTAGAATGTATTCATAAGGTAAAATGGTAAACCAGAAATTGTCTATTTACCGCATAATCTGTTTTTTTTTCTAAAAAAAAATCCTTACAAACCTTATTTTGAAATTCCTTTTTATTTATGTGCAGTGGATAATACCACATGGAGGTCTCTCTTTGCTCAAGTTATCTCCTGAATTAAGACAAACAAACAGATTCATTGAACTTGGGAGACATTAACTTCCACAACAATTTGTGAACTCCATTGTGTTAGAAGATTCTATATGCAGTTGTGATGCATCTCTAGTGTGGAAGAGCCGATGCAAATATTTTGTCCCATCTCGAAGGACCATATTTAGTAATCCTCATTATTACAAACAATCTTAGCCCTGGGCACAAGTACTCGCTACTCGGCAATTACTCGCTACTCGGTTCGTACTCGTCTTGAAAATTCAAGTACTTGTCATAGGCAAGTCAAGTAACAAGTCGGTTTATTTTATTACTTGCAAGAGCAAGCCAAGTATCAAGTATCATAATTTTTTTTGATACTTGACTCGTTACTTACCTCGTTTTGATACTTATCCCGTTACTTGCCTCGTTACTTGCATCATTTTGATGCTTGTCCTTTTACTTGCTCTGTTACTCGTTATTTGTACATGTGACTTGTGGGATAACTAATAATTAGGTCTGGATTTTTTTTTTTTCTATTACTTACCTTGTTAATTGTTGAACATTGTATATTTGTTACTAACATACTAATGCTTAAATTATTATAACAAATTTATAATTTTGGTTTGGTCTATAAAAGCTAAAATTTTAAAATTTATTATAACAAAACTCATTGACCTTAAATATTATGTATGAAATAGGGTTTTTTATTCCAAATATTTTAGGTTCAAGTAAAAGTATTTAATTTTGACAAGTAACAAGGTGGGTCAAGTAACTTGCAAGTAATTAAAATTTAGACAAATACTTGGTAGACCAAGTACTCGTTTTAACAAGGCAAATAACAAGCCAAAAATCCAATTACTTTGACAAGGCAAGTCAAGTCACAAGTACCTCCAAATCGGCAAGTACTTGCCTTGTGCCCAGCCCTAAACAATCTTAGTTAAACGGGAGAGATTACGCGGGTCTATGTATATCTTTTCGTGTTCTCTCAACAAATGCAAGTATTTTTCACATAAAGGTACATATTAATAGAACAGAAAACAAAAATCAAATACATATCCTAATTTCTTTTTATATACAGACATTAATTGTATATATGCTAACAATCTAAAAACAAAATAAATTTGTTTCTATTCCCTTTATAATAAACAACAATACCCTTCTTAGAACGAACCAGTTATGTGGAAAATGTGAACATGTTGACCAAATTCGCATGGAGTCCAAAGGAGATAATGAAGAGAATCTTTATTTCGTGAAGAAAAGTCAAGATTTCCACTTCTTTATGGGTACAAAGATCGTCGGTTACGAGTAAAGTCGAATATGATAAGCATTGAACGAAAAAAAAGCAGCGGGTACCAAAAAAATTGTGTATTGTACCAAAATGATGAGCATTTATCATCCTATCGAGTATGAGTGCAAATTAAGTCGAAAGATAGCAAACAATTTTGGAGAAATATAAACCTTGTCCGAATACTAAAGTGAAGTACTCTCGCCTCTGTTGCCAGCCTTGGTGGCCTAAAGCTAGACGGATATATCAAATAAAGCCCATATCTAAAACTATTAATATGGGCCACTGGAGAAAGGTCCATAAAATAGTGTCGTGGATGTTGATGGTAATATAACAACATAAGCAACCGAACACAACAATCTCACTCGCAATGATGGCGGATGTCTTAAAATCTTCTGTAACAGAATATCCAAATTAATTTATCACAAAAAGATTTTAATACGATTACACATTAACACGTAATTGATTTCTTTAGATTTTTCCATTTGCATGTTACAACTTAGCCTCTTAAATTGACAACTATCTCCATAAAATATCATCTGTTTAGCCCTTGAAATTTTATAAACACACTTAAAAAGATTTTTAGTATATACTCTCTACTAACTAATATCCAAGATCGAGAGCCTAGCTAAATTTTTTGATGATTTGTATATATAAGAATCCAGTTATATATATAAAACAATTCAAACACTCACAAGTGTACTAATTTATAACTTAATTACTATCAGAAAATGCATAAAATTAAGAGTAAAACAACTAATATGTTATGTGCCATTATAAATTCACATTTAGCCTTTACAAAGTCAGAAAAAGAACCTAGGATTTTAAAAGAAAGCTTATGTGTTTCTTCATTCTGAAAAAAAAAAACTAAAGATGTGCTATGTGATAAAATTAAAAGAAGGAATAACAACAACAAAAAAGAGATTTCTCAGAGAGAATGAGTGACATTTGAGTGATTCAAAGAGAAGTCAAATGGTAATTCTGACATTGATGAGCAACAAAAAGGCTCCTCTTCAATGATACTTAGCATGTGGTGAACTGCTCCTGCAATGTCATCTACTGAACTTAGCTGGCAACTCTCTTCCACCTTTCAACATCCAATAAGAAAATGATTTTACAAAAATAGCATAATGTGAATTTGAAAAAAGCTTCAAATTGTTACAATTTTTATAACCCACGTGGCAATAATTGAACCTGTTTTCAAGAAATGGGTGAAAAATAAGAAAAATGACTCCACCAAGTATGGTAATAAATGTTGGACCAAATCTAGTTAAGAGCTCATAGACATTCCTTTTATATGCTCTGTCCCTTGGACCGCACATAATCGACCGTCTAGCTTTAAATTCCTAACATATATTCCCAAAATACCCCTCAAGTCGCATTTGAACAAATCCGGTTTAGCTCCGGTTTGTATCACCCTAGTTACTGATAGAGTTTTTTTTTTTTTTTCATCAGTTACTGATAGAGTAAATAGCATAAATGTCCTATCTTGTAATCTGTTTGATCTAAATACCGCACAAATTGCATTGAAACTAATCCGGTTTAGTCCGGTTCAGATGATAGGGTTTTAATTTTATTACCTTAGCGCTGATGGAGTAAATAGCATAATTGTCCAATGTTGTGACACTAAGGTGAAGAATGGAGAGGGACAGCGATTGTAGAGAAGCCACCAGCTTCGAAAGCTGCGGCGGTTTGGTGGTGGCCAACGTGCTCCACCGGAAACCTCTTCTTCTCGACAAGATTCTGATGTTAGCATGAGTTTCGATTAGAGTCACCTCAAGATCTTCCATAGGGGTTTTCACCGAGCTTGTTGAGCCGTTCCTATTCTCTTGGCTCGGATCGTATGAATGAAGAAAGAACTGCGATAGAGATAGTGAAGATGGTTGATGAGGATTCTCTTGTTCACCATTTGAGTCTTGACTTGTTGAAGAAGTAACCGACTGGTTTAATTTAGCATTATGATGTTTTTGAGCTTCAAGAGATAGTAATTTGTGTTCAAGTTCTTTGATGAAATCTATGGCTCCACCAACTATTGAAGCTTGATCACCCTTTCATGGGGAAACAAATAAATCCACCAAAACAACATATAAGTAAACAAATAAAAACCCAAATATATATTTAATAAAAAATCAATTTTTTAGAATTGGCCATAAATATTGAAAATCAAATAGATTTAAACCGTTAGAATGAATCTTTCATAAAAAATAAAACTCAAGATGAAAATTTAATCTTTTTCAGTGAATTGTAAATATTAATTGAAACCCAAATCGAAATAGTAAACCATTTAAAAAAATTATCCATAAAAATTGAAACCCTACTTGAAACTTTACAAACATTAAAAAGAATATATATCCATAAAAGTTAAACCTTGTGAGCAAAAGGTTGAGGCATGAGAGATCGCAAGACAGAGAGATGTTGATTCATTTGTCTTCTTCGATTTCTTTCGACGGCAATGTGAGTCATTCGTTGATTCTCAGCTTCTTCCTCGTTTTTGCAAACCCTAGGCTTCCTCCTCCGCCGCTTCTTCCCTCGATTCGTAGCTGGTGGTTGTCGCTGTGGTGGCGGTTCTTGATTAGATATCTCCGAAATTGTGTTCTTCGATATGATGACATCATTTTCCGGCAATGGCTCGAGATCGACGAGAGACTTGAATGGAGTTGGTGAAAGAGTTTCAGAGAGCAAAAAGTTTAAAAGACCGTTTGATGATAAAGCTTCTAGAGTCATTTCTCTTCACGAAGTTTATTCCTTATTGAATTACTAAGTATCATTGATTTATATAGCAACATTCCAAATCTTTAATTTATTGTTTTCGAAAAAAATATATAAAGGTTATAAATATTTGCGGGCGAAAACGACATTTTCGAAAAAATAAAAGGCAATGATTAAAAGGAAATTTTTTTCTTGACAAACGTTGAAGCTATGGTGCTCTGAGTGTGTGTACATGTGAGACATTATTTGATTGTGATCGGTACTATCATGGAAGGGTACTTCTGAAGAAAACTTAATTATGGACTTTGCTGAATGCCATACTTTTTCTTATTAAATCTTGTAAAAGCTTGACTATTGCTAAAAACATGCATAATCACATATATATTCATTTTCATGTTTCCACATATTATCAGTTGCAATTCGTACACTTGACTAACTTATTATCACAAACCTAAATTATGATAAGAAGAGATACAAAGATCATATGATTTCTCAATATATGTTTTTTTTTTTCTTTTTCTCGAGTCATCTATTTTGATCATATATTTTATTTTATATAAGAATTTGGAAAATGGAAACATAAACCACATGTACTCGATATAGGTTAATAGTTCAGCCAGGTTTAACCGATGAAGTTATCGACTTCGAAGAAAAGACTACGTTTACCATGCTTTGATATATGTTTAAGGAGTTGGCAAAAATAAATGACACAAGCTGTATAAATTGTAATCGTTTACCTAAAATCATAACGTACAATTTGTTTTTTGATTAACTCATAGTGTATAAATAAATATAAAATGCATATGTATATATATTCATAGATGAGAAAAGGATTAGAGAAGGAAGAAGAGCAATGGAGTGCTGGTGGCACGTGAGAGGGGTCAGAGAGAGTCTAAGGTCTTGTTCTTTTCTCGAAATCGTGGACCATTCTTTCTTTTTCACTTAATTACCCTTTTCACTACTCTAAAAACCTTTAATCTTTTTACATTTTTCAAGTTTCAACCTAAAAACAACTCTTTGCAACCCCCAAAAGGAACCATATGTAATTCTTGTTCGTTGCAAAACTCAGACTTCTATACAGAAATGTTAACGCAATTGTTTGCATAGTTGAATCTCATTTTTACGTTTGAGATCATGCGTTGGCATTTTACCGAAAAATGTTTGAAGACTTTTATAATGCAAATGCAAAAACAAAGCGTATATATGTGATATGGTATTCGATAAAAAAAAAAAAAGGAAGAAAACTCAATCATCTAAATGGAGACCAAATTCCAAATATTCGACTCAAGAAGAAAAACAAATGGGACCAAACCGGTTAGGTATTTAGCAATGTTGGACCGTGGGGACCGGACAATAACATACACGTAAAGAGACAAATGAGTGCTGGAAGAAAGCAAAATCTCACAATTGCTATTTATTTTCCTCTTGAATATATATATATCCATAAGATTTTTTTTTATAATATTGGGAAAAGTGAGTAATTATTAATTGCAATTGTATGCTTATAATTAAAAAAGGACTGTCTCCATTTCATCAGTCAGTTTTGTTTGCACATTAGAAGGACCAGAAGAAGCTATGAAGGTAAAAAACACAACCCGTGATTTAAAACAAATTTCTCTATTTATTTAAATTACTTTTTAACTATCTGCACTTTTTTGTTTTTTTCTGATACAAATTGTCAGATCTCTCAAAAACAAAAACAAAAAACGTTAACTTTCACGAATTAGACAACAGCTCCGGACACAAAATCAATCAAATATTTTCGGTAACAGAAACAAAACACTCCATGCAAAATTCTACAAGTGATAAAGTGTACAAAACCAAATTAACGACCTATAATTAGACTACAATTACTAAATTTGTTTATTCGTTTACCACTCAACAATGGCCGTTGCTCTAATACCCAAAAAGGGAAAATGTTAACTTTCACGAATTTGACAATAGCAAGCGAAAATCAAACAATACTACAATAGTATTAGTTTTAAGGTATCTAGTATGTAGACTCCTTTTATTCTCTTAATTAACCTTTTGGTTTATTTTGAGTCTTTTCATATAAGATTTCTTTGTGACGACCTTTAGGGTTAGAGTTGTTTTATCGGTTCGATTTGTTTCCACCACTAGGGTTTTTGGATGATCTCAGTATTTATAATTGCTAAATACAATTCACATTTGTTATGCTAAGTAAAGTATACACACTTAATATTAATCAGACTCTATTTGTTGGTTAATTCAAAACTATATTCTCTTAATCTCTTTGACAAGCAACAAAAACCTTTTGCTTCCAAGTTCCAACGTCTCTATCTCTCTTTTTTTTTTTTTTTGGACAAACTCGTCTCTATTTCTTATCAAGAATTTAACTTAAAAAGATTCCTGTGAATGTTTTTAAACCTAGAAAACGTGTCTACTCTAATCTGATTCGTTGCATCAACAAACAAACACGTGTTCATGTCTCTAAAAAAATTCTGAAAACATCATCTCTAACATGCAATAGATCTTTGTACTTACGTAGAGAGATTAAGAGAAGTCAGTGTAACATTTTACAAAGTCCGAGAGAGAGAGACGACAATAACAACAAAGAGGACGAAGAGCAGTAACTGTTCTTGTCAGATTTGTCCACGTCGAGAGACTAGACTCAGTCTTATCTTTTAGTCCTCTGCAAAAAAAAAAAAAAAACTTTACTGTTTTCTGTTAAAAACAAAGAAACCCAAATAGTAAAAAGTTCTAGAGAGTAGGTTCATAGTTCAAAGATTAGCTTTTTAACTGTGTTCAGAAGCAGCACATGAGTAACATGGCTTCGTTTTTGGGACCAGTGGTTTCAAAAGTGGTGTCTTTGGTCATTTTGTCTGAAGTTACTTTGGTCCCTTAATTCTTAAAAGACTCTGACCAAAACTCTAATCAAATGACTAAAATTAAACAAAGTAACTGATAAATTATCAAAAACTTAGCTATATTGAAGAGCTTGTTGCTTAATAACTCGAGTCATTGATATGGTTGATGAGACTTTGGCTAATATTACAAATATTCAAATGGTTAAGAGAGTTGTCAAATCTCGACTAGAATTTAGTATGAAAACATCCCTTATGCTCATGTACAATTCAATAATTTTTCTATTAGATACTTTTCAATGTCTTAAGGGTACATTAGTGTATTACACTCAATAGCTGCTTTGATTTTGATATGTGTCTTCCTTGCTGCTTGGTAAGATACCGTCTCCCGTATGCCGGACAACACTGCTCGTCTAGCCGATGACGGAATCTTCATTCCTTTATTGTAACACGACAAGAGCAGCTTCGAAGCACAAACAAGCCGTCCGTCTTTGCATAGATTATGCACAACAGAAGTGTAAGTGAACTCATCTCTAACTTCCATTGACGCAAACAACCTCATTGCACGATCTACATGACCTGCTTTGCACAACCCATCAATCAAACAGTTACAAGTGACAACACTCGGCTGCATCCCCATCTCTCCGATACATGCCAAATGCTTCTCGGCTCCTCCCGTATTGCCTATATTTAACAAACCATTGACTATAATCGTATGAGTATAGTCATCAGGTTTCAACCCCTTCATCTCAATCTCCTCCAATAGATCATCTACTGCATCCAAGTTCCCATCTTTAAAATACAAATTCAACAATGTATTGTACGAAACAATGTCTTGACTCCTTGTACCACTTCTCACAAGCTCGTGCATACACTCATACGCCTCCTCTGCTCTTCCGGTTTTAATCAACGCACTAACAACCGCACAATTCGCAAACCCGTCAAACGTATACCCTTCTTTCTTCATCTTCAAAAACAACTGAAGACCTTTCTCAATCCTCTTAGTCTTAAAATACATTTTAAGCATCGTTGTATACGTAACCGCATTCGGAGTATAGCCCGATTTCTTAAGCTCTCTCATCATCCAATCCACAGAACCAACCCTTCTCGATTTACAAAGACCATTGATGAGAATATTATACGTCATAAGCTCGGGTTTAACCCGACTCTTCAGATGCTTAAACAACTCAATCGCATTATCCGTATGACCGCTTTTACAAAGCGCATCAAGCAGAATGTTATAAGTATCAATCCCAGGAACCAACCCAGCTAAATGAATATCCTCATGAAGAATCTTAAACGCTTCTCCATGTCTCCCTAATTTGAAGTAACAAGACATTAAAGTATTATAACTCCACATATCAGGAGACAAACCTGAGTGAAGCATTTCGTCGAACAGTTGGAGTACACGATTCAACATCAAGTTTTTAGCAGCTCCTGAGATCAATGAATTGTAAGTAGTAACATCTGGTTCGATCCCAGCTTCTCTCATACGACGTGTTACAGCATAAGCTTCGTCGATTCCAATGAAACGAGTGTACCCTTTGATTAGAGTGTTGTAAGTGATCACATCAGGAAGAACACCTAATCTGATTCCGTCTATGAGTAATGTTTCTGCTCTCTCCAAGTTTCGAAATTTGCAGAGAGAATTAACGCTTATGTTTAATAACTTCGTTGAGATTCCTGGGAATTTCATCAATCCACGAACCATTCTTCGAGATTACTAAATAGAATCGACATAGAAGAAGAATTGTAGAATTGTTAGGGGTTTTAGGTAATTTTGAAACGTGAGGATCACGGATTTTGCCACATATGGAAAAGAAAACTCCAGAATTAGAAGAAAAAAAAAATCGAGAATTTAGGAGCAGAGAGCTTGACGACGACGAATTTTTATTTTGATCTTCTAAACGACACCGTGTATTATTAAGTTAAATGCTGTCGTTTAAGGCCATTCTCGCAAAAACGACGAGGAGTAATAATACTAACTAAAACGCTGTCGTTGATGTTTATTGACCATCCTTGCAAGTAAACGACGCCGTATAAATAATAAAGATATAATCTCTGTAATTAGGAAAGAATATTTGTTTCGAATTATGTGCTATGCTTTTCTTCTTCTCTCGTATTCTAGTTTTAAACCTGCAATAATACGGTAGTTTCATGATCTTGTTGATGTTTTAGTAGCTTTTTCTAATATCTCTTTTGCATGTTGTTATCTGAAAATGGATTGGAATTAACTAGGGTTTATGGTATAAATCGTATTATGAAGTCTTTACGATTCTTTATGTTTTCTGGATTTCATTTTTAAACCCAGAGGAGATGAAAAAAATGGACTATGGGTTTAATAATCCTGCAGCGCACTACACGGTACAGGAGAAAAGAAACATCTACGAAGACAATGTGTCTTGTTGTTGTTGGACCTGGGACACAACTCAAAAGGAGATGGAGAGAGCCAATCAAGAATTTGAATGGCAAATTATCAAAACTCCAACAAAGAACTTTAATACTATACTCTTTTAATTTAGTAGAATTCAAAACATAATATTTGTTTCCTAGCAAAGCTAGTTAAGCCATCTGACAACGATTTTCATTTATTTGTTATTAGTTAGGGTCAAGGAAATGAAAATATAAAATCACATAAACATTGTTTTTTTATTTTCCTTCAAAAAAAACAACATAGAAAGTTACAACGCACAACTGAAATTAAGAAAAACAACATATCCAGAATCTCAAAATACTCCAAATTAACAAGAAAAGAAAGGAATAAACTAGGTGGATGCTCACTTGCTCAGTCATAACCGTGCAAACCCAAGACAATACACAGAACAGTATATTCTGCCGTTACCTTTCAACTTGAAAAATATTGGGAATGGACAACGGCACATGCATTGAACGCAAATTGGTCGGGAGAGGGAACTGTTAAGAAGAGCCCTAACATCTATCCAATTGTAATCTCGATCTTCGAATGAGTACACGCCAAAGGAGAGGTAGTCATATTCTGTTTCACCGGGCTTCATGTACATGTCTCCCCCAAATAAACAATCAATATGAAGAGTGGTGCAGCAGTCATTGCATTTATAAAATCGTTTTTCCACATTTTGCATATTCTTATTATATCCAGGCTTCTTTACATCTTCTATTTTGCATTCGCACACCTCACACCAGTCTGGTTGATCATTTGCCTCTTTCCCATCACAGATTGTGAGAAAATGACTGTCATGCTTATACCTTGCCTTGTATGGGAAGGTAGCACAACGGAGACATATAGAATAATCGCATTCCATGCAAATTAACTTTGAGTTGTAGCTTTTGTATTTGCACACTTGACATGGTGTCTTTTCCTCTGTGTACCAAGGTAGGAATAAGGGATGTTGGTGGCCTTGATATTCATACGGTTCCATAATGGAGGCACACCGTAAGTCTAGCCGGAATATTTTTTGCTCTTTACGATACTCATAGAAAAAGCCATTGCCATCACGCCCACATTCACTACAACAAAAGTGACCTCTGCCACTATCATGTGTGGTGGCAACTTTTAGTGTAAGTGGATGTGGAAATAAGGGATACCGTTTCATACGTGGAGCTTCTGCACAGCTTTTATGGAGGATATAGTGGCATTCCAATTCCATGCATGAATAGAATTGACCTTCGTAGATTGGAAGCGCACACCCTCGACAATACTTCTTTTCGTCGTAATCTCTGAAGATCTCAAGTTGTAGTTGGTGACTATGAAAAGGATGGAGTATTATTCCTTCAGCTATCCTCTCGAACGGCTCACCATCATCTATCATATCATCTTCTTCTGGTACGCCTTCCAGATCTTTACCATCCCACACCTTTGGATTTAATGCACATTTTGAATGAACAAAATAAGCATCGCATTTATTGCAGGACAAATTAGAAGGAGTGCTGATTGCTGGAACAAGCCGGAAGCTGTTTCAGCAGACTAAAGTTAAGATCAAGTAATTAATGCTGACGTGGATATGCCGCCAAATGAACGAATGACGTGGAGATCACAACAGGATGAGTTCAGTTTGGAGAGGAGATATTCACGCGAAGATTTGGAGTGATCCAATATCTCGAAGGCTAACCTAGAAGACAAAAGACCTCGATGGTATAAATAGAGGTGCTAAGGTTCTTGTTAGATCTAGCTGTGATTGTGAGTGAAAAGCTAGTGCAACACTTTTCATTATTAGAGACTAAGGTTTAGTCTGATTGGAATTCTAGAGAGATCAAAAAGTGTGTTCTTGTGATCTGCTCTTGTGTGTTTAGGGAAATCTCAGGTGACAAGCTAAAGTAGTTTAGATCTTGTGTAAAACCAATTAAGGTAGTTGTAAACTTCTTAATCAGATTTCTAATAAAGTGATACTCAGTGGTTCTGAGTTTGGGGAATACGATTCTTGGTTCATCCGAAATTTCATTTGGTATCAGAGCGGGCATCTGAACCAAGTTGTACTTAACAACAGGTGCAAATCCTGCGGAGAGGATGGACTACCCCAAAGAGTTCGTTGCGGTCGGTAAAGCAATCATGTTGGAGAAAGGAAATTACGGACACTGGAAAGTGAAGATGAGAGCTCTCATACGTGGTCTAGGAAAGGAAGCTTGGATTGCTACGAACATTGGATGGAAGGCTCCGGTCATCAAGGGAGAAGATGGAGAAGATGTGCTAAAAACTGAAGATCAATGGAATGATGCAGAAGAGGCAAAGGCCCAACTAATTCAAGGGCACTGTCTTTGATATTCAACTCCGTGAATCAAAATCAATTCAAGCGGATTCAAAACTGTGAATCAGCTAAAGAAGCATGGGATAAACTTGCTAAAGCATATGAAGGGACAAGTAGTGTCAAAAGATCCAGAATCGACATGTTAGCATCTCAGTTTGAAAATCTCAGTATGGAAGAAACAGAGAACATTGAGGAGTTCAGTGGGAAAATCAGTGCCATAGCGAGTGAAGCACACAATCTAGGAAAGAAATACAAAGATAAGAAACTGGTCAAGAAACTGTTGAGGTGTCTCCCATCAAGGTTTGAAAGTAAGAGAACGGCCATGGGAACGTCGTTGGATACTGACTCATTCGATTTTGAAGAAGTAGTGGGAATGCTCCAAGCATATGAATTAGAAATCACTTCCGGAAAGGGAGGTTACTCCAAAGGACTTGCTTTAGCTGCATCGACAAAGAAGAATGAGATACAAGAATTGAAGGATACAATGAGCATGATGGCAAAAGACTTCAGAAGAGCAATGAGGAGAGTTGAGAAGAAAGGATTCGGAAGAAATCAGGGAACTGATAGATATCGAGACCGAAATTCAAAAAGGGATGAGATTCAATGTCATGAATGTCAAGGATACGGACATATTAAAGCTGAATGTCCCTCCTTAAAGAGAAAAGATCTCAAGTGCTCTGAGTGTAATGGTCTTGGACACACTAAGTTCGACTGTGTTGGATCAAAGTCTAAGCCTGATAAATCCTGCAGTTCTGAAAGTGAAAGTGACTCAAATGATGGAGACTCGGAAGATTATATAAAAGGTTTCGTGTCTTTTGTAGGAATCATTGAAGAAAAAGATGAAAGTTCAGATAGTGAAGCAGATGGTGAGGATGAGGACGACTCAGCTGATGAGGATTCTGACATCGAAAAGGACGTTAACATCAATGAAGAGTTCAGGAAACTGTATGACAGCTGGTTGATGCTGAGTAAAGAGAAAGTTGCCTGGCTGGAAGAGAAGCTAAAAGTTCAAGAACTAACAGAAAAGCTGAAAGGAGAGTTAACTGCTGCAAATCAGAAGAACTCTAAGCTGATTCAAAAATGCAGTGTGGCTGAAGAGAAAAACAGAGAACTTTCTCAAGAGCTTAGTGACACTCGCAAGAAGATCCACATGCTGAACAGTGGAACAAAAGATTTGGATAGTATACTTGCTGCTGGAAGAGTGGGAAAATCAAATTTTGGTTTAGGATACAATGGTGCTGGATCAGGTACAAAGACGAATTTTGTACGAAGCGAAGCTGCTGCTCCAACAAAAAGTCAAACAGGTTTTCGAAGCAACTATGATGCTGTTCCAGCAAGACGCGTGTACCAGAATCACGATCACTATCATTCCCGGAGAACTGTGACAGGTTACGAATGTTACTACTGTGGAAGACATGGTCATATTCAGAGATATTGCTACATGTATGCTGCTAGGTTGAATAAGCTGAAGAGACAAGGAAAACTATATCCATATCAAGGAAGAACCTCCAAGATGTATGTCAGAAGGGAGGATCTCTATTGTCATGTAGCATACACCTCGATTAAAGAAGGAATAAAGAAACCATGGTATTTTGACAGTGGAGCATCCAGACATATGACAGGAAGTCAATCCAATCTTGAAAATTACACCTCTGTCAAGGAAAGTAAAGTTACTTTTGGAGGTGGGGATAAAGGAAAAATCAAGGGAAAATTTGATTTGACTAAAGCAGAAAAGCCTCAGCTTACAAATGTGTACTTTGTCGAAGGGCTTACTGCAAATCTGATTAGTGTGAGTCAGCTATGTGATGAAGGGCTGACTGTGAGTTTCAATAGTGTAAAATGCTGGGCTACAAACGAGAAGAACCAAAACACTCTCACTGGAGTTAGAACTGGGAACAATTGCTACATGTGGGAAGAACCTAAAGAGTGTCTTAGAGCTGAAAAGGAGGATCCAGTGGTATGGCATCAACGTCTTGGTCACATGAATGCGAGGAGCATGTCAGAAATAGTGAGCAAAGAAATGGTTAGAGGAGTACAAGAGCTGAAACACATAGAGAAAATTGTGTATGATGCCTACAATCAAGATAAAGAGATTAGAGTCCAACACAAGAGAGTTGTAGGTGTTGTTGAGAGAAAGAATGAGACTTTTCAAGAGATGGCCAGAGCCATGATTCATGGACATGGAGTTCCTGAAAAATTCTGGACAGAGGCTATCAGTACAGCATGTTATGTGATAAATCATGTTTATGTGAGGATTGGAGGCACATTCGACAAGTTGGTCAAAGCGTTTGTGAAGACAATGACAACTGAGTTCAGGTTGAGTATGGTAGGCGAACTTAAATACTTTCTGGGGTTGCAAATCAATCAGATTAATGAAGGGATTGCTATCTCGCAAAGCACCTATGCTCAGAACCTGGTGAAACGCTTCGATATGTGTTCCAGCAATCCAGTTGAAACTCCTATGCGCACTACCAACCTCTGCAGCTGCTGTACTAAAATTCTTTGGATGAAACACATGGGTTTGGATTACGGTATGTCATTTTCTGACCTTTACTTGTTAAATGTGATAATGAAAGTGCTATTGCCATATCTAAGAATCCAGTACAACACTCAATCACTAAACACATAGCTATAAGACATCATTTTGTTAGAGAATTAGTTGAAGAAAAACAAATTACCGTATAACATGTGCCTACTGAAATTCAACTTGCTGATATTTTCACTAAGCCTTTGGACTTGAACATGTTTGTGAACTTGCAAAAGTCCCTGGGTATTTGGTGAAGTCTAACTATCTTCTTGATGAGTGTTTGTGCTGAAACAGGGTTGGTTGTACAGTGAGAAGCAAGTTTTCATATCTATTTTACAAAGTGTCATAACCGGTTTTCAAATCTTCTGCTGTAAAAAGTTCACCAAGAGAAAGAGCTACCCTTCATTGTTCGGAGATGCAAAGTCAGTAAAGTGTGTGACAGACATAGTGTGTAGAGCATTTAGGAAGGAATGAAATGCAGAAAGGGGCAGAAAAGAAGCATTTCATTTCATAAGATGAAGCATGAGCTTATCTAAGACACGGTGGACAAAGGAGAAATCTTGTCACTAACCCGATGAGAACAAAGGAGAAATCTTGTTCACCTACACTTTGGAGAGAAGGGATGTCAAACAAAAATATTGAGAGAACAAGTAAGAAAGAGCATCACTACACTCTGTAACAAGACAAGAAAAAAAAAAAAAAAAAAAAAAAAAAAAGGGGGGGGTGCAAAAACAAGTTCTCTCACTGACATCTCGTCTCTCTGCAGAAAGAAGCAGTAAGAAGCAACAATAAGTTCTGAATACAAAAGATCAGACTTGTAATTTATCAATAGCCTGAATGTTGCTGCACAGTCTGTCACACTCCTTATTAAAAGGACTCGCTAACACTCTGAGATATGAAGGTGTGAAGACTACTCTTGGAGAATCAACATTCTCTTTTGTGTTGTGTCAGCAGATTATGTTCTGATTTTTTTTTTTTGAATCAAGTTACAATGAGCTTAGTATTGTACAATCACCTCTGGGACAGTTCTGGACCTCAGTATGAGGGAGAGATGGTTATTACTGTGCTGATACTAATGGGGACTTGTTCTGTGTATATCAAGATGGCTTCAGAAAAATGAGTTGACTTTCAGAGGTACTTAGTTCAATTCTATAAGCTAATTGGGTTGTTCGGTTTTGTTTTATGGTGGTTATTGTGTTTTATGAGATTTGACCGGACCAAAATCCGGTTAGCACTGATTTTTGGTTTTGAGTTTCTATGGTTTGCATAAAGGGATCTATCGAATGAAACAAGTGAGAAAACCCAGAAAATTGAGCTCTCACGTCGAAACACTAGCGATGGGAGAACACGCAGCGATGCCCGGCGTATGCGAGAGATGTTTAATCCAGAGTATGTGTTTGGCACATCCTTACCTGTAGATTATAGATATGTCTCTACCTTGCTGACGACAATAACGACACATATGGAAGGTATGGTGTCTTGGTCCTGTGCTCAGTGTCTGGTTTAATTGGTAGAGTGTCTAGATAAAGTTTTTGATCAATTGTGTCATTCAAGCAGGGGGAGATTATGAACTGGTCCTTGAGAACTCTGATTCATTTGTAAACTCTCTAGATGTTGATAACGAAGAAGGCTTTGAAGATACTCAATCTTCTTAGTGTGTTTAGATCTCGTTGTGGGGGAGTTTAGGATTAAGGGGGAGTTTTTAAGCTGTGTTTGTTAATCATGTCCTTTTGGTTTTAGTAGGTCTTTGCTTCTAAGTACTCGATGATGTGTTTTGGATCTTAAAAACTTATTTATGCAATCTATGATGAGACCTTCTATTGGTTATTTCCGCTGCTTATTATCTCTATGACTTGATGTGTGCTTGTGAGTTTTCTTTGAGGGGTTTCTTGCATGATTGCTTGAATTGACAAATTGTATCAAAAAGGGGGAGATTGTTAGTGCACCCTCTGTCAGGACAAACCAGAAGGAGTGCTGATTGCTGGAACAAGCCGGAAGCTGTTTCAGCAGACTAAAGTTAAGATCAAGTAATTAATGCTGACGTGGATATGCCGCCAAATGAACGAATGACGTGGAGATCACAACAGGATGAGTTCAGTTTGGAGAGGAGATATTCACGCGAAGATTTGGAGTGATCCAATATCTCGAAGGCTAACCTAGAAGACAAAAGACCTCGATGGTATAAATAGAGGTGCTAAGGTTCTTGTTAGATCTAGCCGTGATTGTGAGTGAAAAGCTAGTGCAACACTTTTCATTATTAGAGACTAAGGTTTAGTCTGATTGAAATTCTAGAGAGATCAAAGAGTGTGTTCTTGTGATCTGCTCTTGTGTGTTTAGGGAAATCTCAGGTGACAAGCTAAAGTAGTTTAGATCTTGTGTAAAACCAATTAAGGTAGTTGTAAACTTCTTAATCAGATTTCTAATAAAGTGATACTCAGTGGTTCTGAGTTTGGGGAATACGATTCTTGGTTCATCCGGAATTTCAGTAAGCACCATAATCGTTGTCAACTTGTTGATGACAAGCTCTGCAAAACAGATTTCCGGATGGAAGAGAAGAGGTAAAAGAGATACGGTGGTTGTGACGGGATATTCTTATGACATGTGGGAAACCCATACAGTGTTCATGGATCACGAAGACACATTCGATACAGATGTATGTGGGATCAAGCTTCTTAATCGTTGCACAGAAACTGCAAATTAAAGAAGCTTGTGCGGGAAAAAAGGTAAGAGGATGTAAATGGCTTTTTGGATGGTCGACAACAAAGGGTATTGATCTCATCGCACATACTGTATGCATACTCAAATCCCAGGTGGTACAATGATAAAGCATGACCATACTGTTAAAAACTTTACAACAAAAGCATGTCTTGAAATCTTTTAGGTAACTATAAAGTCGAAGAGAGTGAAAGGGGTGGGAAGGGTGTTTGATCTCAAGTGGAGACTGGACGCATTCTTTATGGAAATTTTTTTGACACTGGAGACATGCAAAATAGTTTGTGCTGAGCACTATTTTTTCGCATGCACCGCACATGAATTCGTCAGAACTAGGACTTTTATTGTTGCACCAAAAGAGAGGGACTACAGGGAGCTTACATATACCATGTTGGTCGCAATCAAGCAAAGATCCGCCTTGCTGATCACCGCTTCTTGTGTTTGGGAAATGAGGAGAAGAATTAAATGGCCGAAACTTCTCCTTATCCTCCTCCGTAAGGTTGAGGTTCTGAAAATTGATACGGGAAGCAGGGCAGAAAAAAAGAGGTTGAAGAGGGAGGTTGTCGCTACCAGAATTTATGGCTAGTGCTCCACTAGAAGAGGTAAGGTTTTTTGTTTGTGCTAATGTGAATACCAAAAAAGGTTTTCCATCAATTTCCTCCTTAAGAAATACACCCACAGAACTCATGGCTGCTAAAAAAAGGAGGATTTAGATTGTTTGTGATATTCTTCTTCAACTTAGATGTCGTATTCTAATTTGATAGTTTACATTAATATCGTTATCGTTTCACTATCATTCAAAACGCAAACGAACGATTGTTGACAAAAAAAATTGCCAACTTCAAACCTTTGTCTTCACAACAATTTATTTCTTTTGCGATCAATCAAAATACAACTAACTTTGGGTATATTTTTTTATATTATGTTAAATTGTAAAGTCCATTCAAATACAGCTAAATTGGTTTATATGTTAATATTTTGGATGTTATAGTGTAATATTATTTTTGGTCTTTTTATATTTATTGTTATAGAAAGTCTTGAATTATTGTTTTCACTCTCTGTACGATCTTTTTCTATTGACATGTGCTTCTAACAAGGGAGATGGACGAAAGCCATCGAAGACGGGGAACATGTCCAGAAATTCATATAGGACAATGTTAATTGTAACATTAAGCAAAAAAAAAACTCCCACTTGGTAAACGTAACTATAATTACTGACATATGAAGGAATCTTCATGTTGAGAGATTCCATGACCCAGAAGCTTATCTTTTTATTATAACTATTAAATTTTAATCCGCGGTACGCAAAAGTTAAAAACCGGTTCTTCGGGGTCTGATTATTTTGTCCAAACCTACGTAAGCATGTATGCTGGCCCAAAATAATCAAAAAAAAAAATTCATAAAAGAGTGTTTGTAGATATTACAAATTAAACAAATTTTGTTTGACATTAACTATTCAACTTTTCATTTGAATATCTCTAAAATCCTATCTAATAAGAAATAAAAAACAAGAAAATGGACTAATCAAATTGATAAAATATATTGTAAAACCTCTTTTAACTTCCTGATTCCGGTACAAGTGATTGACCAGAAACTTCACCAAACCGGCCTTCTCTGTTTCTAACAAGCTCACCAAATGAAATACAACTCTCTGTTTGATTATTGTTGTGTCTTCTCGTAACCTTAATCTTAACATGATCCGGTAACCTCAAAGTATACCGATCTTCTTCCTCCGGTTTATTCCTCACAATTGAATGACCTGTCGTTTTCGATCTCGAGAATTTATCCGGTAACGTCTCAATCTTTCTCTCGTTGTTACCACTACTTTGTCTCGACAACATAACCTCGTTTGATGTTGACGTTTGTTCCTGATCGCGATTTTCATGTGCGTTTTCTTGTATGACTTCGATGATCAACTCTTTGATGTTTTCTGGCGCGTTTGGATCTAAATTCCGACGACATACAGGGCATGTTTTGTTAGATTCAAGCCATTGATCGATGCATTCTTGATGAAAAACATGGTAACAAGTTGTCAAGAGTCGTAGGAGGATGTGTTCTTCTTCGAATTCAAGTAGACAAATCGCGCATTCGAGACCGTATTTGTCTTCCCTGAGATCTTTGACGGATGAGAATGGAAACAAAGGGTAGGATTGGATGATGTGTGGCTCTAGACCAGGGTTAACCGGTGGTTGAACGGGTTCTTGTTGTGCTTGGATTTGATTTTCGGGCAATCCGTTGTGGTAATGGTGGTTCCAAGCTTCGGTGAGAGTGTGGTAGAAACATTTACAGAAATAGATAGCGAAAAAACCGATGAAAAAGACGACGAGGAGGATCACGGTTAGGATTATGACTAGAGGCGGTTTACTGTAATGTTGTGGTGGATATGGAACAGTAGTGTTTTGGTTGATCGGTTTCGCTATCGGCATTGATGAAAAGAGTATCGGAGATTGTTTATCTCCGCCGTGGGAAATTTAAAGACTGAATGTTTATTTGGTTTTGTGATATATATTCTTCTGTTTAAATTTGTTTTTTCTTAAGTGTTTTGAAATTTTTGTGTATGGTGACAATGTGAGAGTGTTTGTGTTTAGGATTTGTTTACTTAATTTAGAAAAAACGTTTTGTTAGTTGTGTGTGTGATTGCTTTGTTTGCATTGAACGAGTCTTTAGTGACAATGTTTTGACGATTAAACCACCTAATAAGCTACTTACTTAGTCTTATTTCCAAATTAAGAGTTAAAAGCGAAGAAGAAGAAATTGAAAGCTTCTATACGTGTAAATGATAACATCACTGCAATATTGGAGCTGGCTTATAGTGGTGTAGCTAAGTTATGGGAAAGGGAGCTTTAGCTTAACTCTCCACAGTTGGATGAATAGTGAGCACATTGTATCAGCATAGTTTCTGCACCTAAAAACTATGTACATACTTATAGAATACCTCTCCATTAAAAAAAAAAAAAAAAAAGAAAAAAGAAAAAAAAGAGGTATTCTAGAATACTCTCTTCCTGTTGTATACACATGTATAACTTTTTGTTTATTCAATAATATAACTTTTTTTTTATTGTATAACATGATTGAATCAATATGTTCATACGTTGAAATTTGTTGTTCATTGTCAGTTCTCTTTGACCCAGCAGATGATTCTATTAATATCCTTTTTTTTGGTCAAACTGATTCTATTCTTATTTATCATCAGATATTATTGGTTTAGCCAAACAATAAGATACATTGGACCGCCTGATAATGGAATGTGTAAAATCAATGAACTATCAAGTCTTAATTAATGGGTCTTTTTTAGAAGAAGCAATGAAAGTCTTGGATTTTGAGGAGAGATGGGTTAGTCTATAATGAAATGTGTAAAATCAGATTATAAGAATTATGGAGGAATATAGCCTTGTCTCAGGTCAGAGAGTAAATTATCGAAAGTCAAGTATCACTTTTGGCAAGAAAATTCCAGAGACCAGAAAAACTGAAATCAAAAGCAAGCTGGGCATCCATCAAGAAGGTGGGCAAGGTGTGTACCTAGGGCTACCTGAATCTTTCAAAGGGTCTAAGGTGGAGACTTTGAAGTATATTCGTGAAAGACTTCACTCCATGATTGCGGGTTGGCAGAATAACTTCTTGTCTCCAGGAGGGAAAGAAGTACTTCTCAAGGCTGTAGCCATGGCCCTACCCACATACACTATGACGTGCTTTAAGCTGCCAACCACAATCTGCCAGCAGTTATCCTCGGTAATGGCTGAATTTTGGTGGAAAAATAAACGCGACTCAAAAGGCATGCCTTGGAAAGCGCGGGAACATCTGAGCAAGCCAAAGTCAGAAGGAGGAATACGCTTCAAAGACATTGAAGCTTTCAACATTGCTTTGCTCGGGAAACAACTTTGGAGAATGGTATCTAGAAAAGACTCTCTAATGGCTAGAGTTTACAAGAGCAGGTACTTTAGTAAAACAGATCCACTAAATGCTCCCCTAGGTTCTAGACCATCTTTTGCTTGGAAAAGTATCCATGCAGCACAAGAGCTCTTAAGGCAAGGAACCCGAGCTATAATTGACAACGGTGCGTCCACTGAGATTTGGCGACACCAATGGATAGAGTCAAAACCAGCAAAGGTTGTGAATGTAGTGAAAAGAGTTCTACCATCCCATGCTAGGTCCGTTTCTTCTCTCCAATATGTTAGAGATCTATTGGATGAAAGTGGGAGGGAGTGGAGAAGGGACTTACTCTCTGCATTATTCCCTGAGGATATTACAAAACAAATCATTCAACTACGGCCAGGGGGTAGGCATACATTGGATAGAGTTGCTTGGGACTACTCTAGGGATGGACATTACTCTGTGAAATCGGGTTATTGGGTCCTAATGGAGGTGGTGAATCGTAGAACGCAGACTCAACATGTCCTTCAACCCAGCCTCAACCCGCTTTATGAGCAGATTTGGAAAGCTAAAGTCTCACCTAAGGTACATCACTTTTTATGGAGATGTTTGAGTAACATTATCTCTGTAGCGGGCAATCTATATCATCGACACCTTGTCAGGGATGGTTCGTGTCCTCGCTGCCCATCACAGCTCGAGTCTGTCAACCACCTTCTTTTCAAATGTTCTTTCGGCAGACTTGTATGGGCTATATCCAAAATTCCAGCTCCACCAGAGCGTGAGTGGTCAGATTCCTTCTACCAAAACTTGCACAAATTATTGAACATAACTCAGTGTCATCCATGGTTGGGTGATGATGGACTGGTAGCTCCATGGATCCTGTGGAGATTGTGGAAGAATCGCAATGACCTTGTTTTCAAAGGGAAACAATTTGATGCACCTGATGTAATTCGGCGGGCAATAGAGGATGAAGAGGAGTGGAGGCTGAGTATGCAGCGGAGTTTCATACCGAAGCACATAGAGAAAACTGAGCCACCTGCGGTCAAATGGAAGCAACCCCCACATGGTTGGGTTAAGTGCAACTCAGATGGAACTTGGACTGCAGACCGAAGCACCAGTAGCATTGGCTGGGTGCTTAGAAACTCCGAAAAGAATGTGCTTTGGATAGGTGTTCGGGCTATTCCAAGAGTCCAATCCGCTTTGGTTGCGGAGGCTGAAGCCTTGCGTTGGGCGGTGCTGTCACTTTCTCGCTTCAGTTACCGAAAGGTAATTTTTGAATCTGATTCCCAACAGTTGGTATCCCTCCTTGTTGATAATGGGGACAGACCTGCACTAGATCTGATTATACAAGATATCAAGCACCTGCTTCAGCATTTTGAGGAAACAAAATTCGTGTTCACGAATCGTGGAGGCAATGGAGTGGCAGATAGGATAGCAAAGGAATCTCTTTCTCTCGAGAATTATGATTCTCAGTTGTATTCTATAATGCCAAATTAGGTTAAATCCTTTGTGGAGTATGATAAGATGTAAAACTTGATTGGTTAATGATAGTTGATGTTGAGCAAAAAAAAAAAAAAAATAATAAGATACATTGGACTGTAATATCGTTTTATTTTGTATAAAGGTTAAAGGAAGAAGTTGTTTGTCAGTTTATTTAAGAAATTGTTGAACACATAAGTTCCTTTTTTTAAGTTTAGTTTTTTTTTTTCAAAATTAATAGTATAAATAATGAATTAATCAGAACTCAATAATTACTTGTTGATCAAAATGTTTGGAATTTCAACAACATCTCGGATAACTGATGACATGCATAGTCCCCATATGTGATGCGTTTCTCTAATTTTCTAAAAACATTTTGGTTTAATAGGAGTTAGACTTCACTTATTTTTGCTTTCTAAAACTCTTTATCTTGCAAATAAATTAATCAATCAATCTAACCAAATCACCTGACATCACCAATAAATATGAACGTATTAACTACAATAACTCGACAAACTGATATATCTTGTAAAAATGAAAGTTGGTTGCAGTCGTTACTCTCAGCTCTATGGTCTAAACATTGGCTGTGGTAACACATAGGCCAGAGTACGAGTAGGATCGACTGCACTTGATGATGATGATGATGAGCTTGTTGTTGATATGCATGATTCCCACATCTGAGGTACTCTGAAGTACCTTTCTCTTTTAATCGCATGGCTCGTTATATCAACACGAGGCAGCTTTATCAACAGTAGATCTCGGGAGGAGCTTATTAGCTTGCTAAACCTTCACACGTGTCATCATCTCTTTAAATCACATCCAACAGCTGAGCTCTTTCTAACTTTCTAAGGGATATAAAAACATTTTAAAATAATTTGGATTAAAGAACTACGGTATATTGAATTTTTTTAAAAATAATTACAAAATTTGTGAAAACAAATAATATTTTAATGTGGAATATATATATTGTTCTAGTAAGGAATCTCAGACTTTTATCTCTAATTCAAATCAACTCACAGAGAATTAACCCCCAAAAAAAAAAAAAAAAAATTAAAATGACCCTAATATCTAGATCTCTCTATATGTTATCTAATAAACCCCCAACAAAAAAAAAAAAAGCTACAAAAAACCATGAAGCTTGAATCTTCTTAAGATTTGCCTAAACAACAACAAGAAATCAAACCATAACCGTAACCAAAACGGAAACAAATTAATTTCCGCTTCATTTTATTGACCATGATTAGACCAAAGATGTTGGTACATTTGCATCTGATGAGGATGAAGAGGTTGTTGTTGTTGTTGTTGTTGAGCTCCATATATCCCATTATTATTGTCACGGTGCATTGCAGGAGAACCGCTCTCATTCTCTTCTGATGACTCGCTCGATGGTCCTTGAGAGACTGATCCAAAGTTCAACATGTTAGCCGGCGCTGAAGCCGGTTCAGGATTCTGCCCCCGAGCAATGTTAACACTACTTTGTTTCGGTTTCTTTGCTTCTGCAACAAAGCTTCCCACTATCACCTATATCACATTAGGACGCATATGAACATAAAAGAAACCGTCTTCTTAACCCGAACACAATATTAAGGATTCTGTAACATGAGTTCATATTCTGTACCTGGACTTGTGTTGCAGCTACTAGATTACCAACTACACTGCCACCTACGATGCCGCCATCAGGTCCAGCCAAAGCCACACTCAAGTTACCACTTCTGTTGGTGGAACCATTTACCTCATAATTCAAGACTGAGCCTGAGAGAGTAATGATCTCAAATCGTCCCTGAAAAAGCACACACATACAAATCTAAACACTTAAGACAGAAATACTAAAACTAAAGACATCAAAAGAACATAATTTTAAACCTCATAAGTAACGATTCCACTAGAATGAGAAGCTTGACGAAGCATCACTCTAGAAACTGCACCACTTGCAGAGAGAATACAAATTGTTCTTGACCCTTGATCCGAAAAAGCCATCACCTTTGACGCTATGTCCTGAATATAGTAAGTAAATTTAACATAACAACATCATTTAAAACTCATTCCTCCATCAAAATTCACTAAACCAATACATTTATTTCAAACATTTCTAACTTACCAATCCTGAAACATGAAACAAAACACATTTTCAGATAACTAAGACAGAACAACAACTTTTTACCTCTCCTGTGTTCACTTCAATGACATGAGGTGTAAACCCAACTCCTGAAGTTCCTCCTACTCACACACACACACACACACATAAACAAAACAGAACAAACCCATCAAATCAAATTGCATGTAATCTAAAACAAAACGTGTTAAGATTCAAACTTTAGAGTACTTGCTTATACCTAAAGCATCAAGCTGTTTCTTACTAGAACCAGGAGGCCTTCCTCTGTTACGTTTAACAGGTGGATCAACAGAGTTTCCATTTCCACCACTATCTCCAACACCACCCTCACCGTAAGAATTAGAAGCTGCAGAGAGAAGAGGAGACGTAGGAGCTAAACCTAAAGCAATGCTACCATCAGGAGTATACTTTCTCGGCCTTCCTCGCTTCTTCTTCACTTGCAGTTGCTGATTCTGATCATCGATCCCGAATCGCATCGGTTGAGAAGAAGGTGATCCATCACCAAATCCAAGAGATTCAAGAGTCTTCTGATCCATTTGTTGTTGTTGCTGCTGATGAAACGTTTGAGATTGTTGTTGATTGCCAAAAGGAAGACGAGGGTGTTGAATCGGTTGAGATGTGGAAGTGGGAACCATTAATGGTGAAGCGGCGGCGTTAGGGTTACGGTAATGAGACATTAACATTCCCGGTGGTGGTTGAAGCTGGTTATGTGACGGTGGGATGTCTCTGGAATCCATTAGAGCAGAGAGAGAGAAGGAAGGAAGAAGAAATCAAACTCAAAGATTGTTTCTTTCGGCTTAATTCTCGTAAAGGATGAAACTTTCTGTTTTGTGAATTCCGAGAAAATAGAGAAAGCGTGTGAGCTAACAACTCTCTCTCTCTCTCTCTCGCTTCTCGCTTCTCGCACACATACAGAGAGAGTCTCGAGGAGAGACTAGTGGGAGAGATGAAGTGTGGCGGAAAATGTAAATTTAATAGGAAGAAAAAAAATGAAATCATCTTTTTATTTATAGGATTTTTAGGAGATTTTATTTGAGTTTGTTTTGTTAATTTTATCTGAATTGATTTGGTATTTACTTACGTGAGGTTTAAGCATTCGAGAAAATATTTTTGAATCTTTAGTAGATTGTAGTTGGTTTGTTTTCATTATCATCCAAATTATAGCAGAAATATTTGTGGTCATCCGTTTTTATTAAGAGTTTATAAAAATAAAAATACTTCAGTTTGGAGATGAGAAAAAAGAGTATTTGCATTGGATATATTATAAAAAATAACACAATAACTTGTGAATGATTAATAACGAATTCTGAAGTTAAAAATCCTTAAACTTCAGAATTCGTTATTGATATTTGTGGAAGGTATCCATGTCGTCGGTTGTTGCATTCTCGTCAAACATTATAGGGAACTTTGAAAAGTAACGTGATGCAAAAACAAGACACCCAGCTTGTGGATTTCAGAATACCGACGAGGTGATCCCAATCGATGGAGAAGCAGTTCAATAGAATCATGTTTGTTGTCTTAGACCATATTTGAGTTGCATGTGAGTAGCAAAGTATCCATGATATCTGGTGTCTTGTGGGCAGAGAGCCACATGACACAGTCCAAAGAACCACCATGACCACATTTGCCATAAGCGAAGTTATAGAAATTCGATCATGCATAACCAACCACGAGTGAAAGACGTACTTGGGTGTAGCTTTGATAGTCTATTACTTTTACAATTTCCCGTTTGTTTCTGAAGAATTAGTAGACTTACAAAAGATTTTAACGATCTATGTTATGTGTAAAAACCTTCGAAGTTCGAACTATTCTCAAGTAAAATTTGTTTTCATTAACATATTACACCCGATTCTACTACTAAAAAGAATCCGACTGCTTTCACAAATACTCTATCACGTTCGATTACACCAGAATTAATCTAAACTATATCTCGTACAATTTCACAAACAGAGAAAGAAAGAAAAACAGAATTCAATACCAAATTAAGACATAAGAAATCATATTAACACAGATATCTCTAATCGACAAAACAAACATAAAACAAGGTATAAAACATATTTAACTCTTTTGTTTTTGTTTTGCATAAGGAACAAAAAACTAGAAGCCATGAAACTTTTAAGTCTGATGTCACTGAACCTGAACTGTGTTTAATGTTCAGCATCTGATCTCGTAAGATCCCGCTTTCGTTATGTATCGAACCCACTCGACCGTGTTGTAACCGCTCTTCTCCCAAACCTGCCAATCGTTCCGGATAGTCAGGTCCAAAAAAGTAGTATAGCAATCAATTTTTGAAAGACCAGAGACAGATTAACCAAAACGCAAATCACATAAAAGATTTGAACGGATTTAATGACACAATGGCTTAGAGATTCTGCTACTTAGCATTGCATTTTTTGGAAGGATGGTACTTTCAAAAGCATAGATAACAATGCGTACCTTGAGAAAACGAACTCGCAGACCAGATGCTGTGAACATTGGCACCTAGAAAAGAACAAAGCTGAGACGGTTAATAATTGCTTTAAGCAAATCTGGTTCTATTTAACAGTGCCTAAAAGAGACAAAGACTGACCTGAAATTCCATTTGGATCGGTGGCCTTGTCCAAGATTTCTTCTCTCCCATTGTTGAGATCAACTCAATTTCTGCACTTAGCGTGGACTCTGTTTGCCCTGGGAATTTTCTTATCCTAAAGAGTAAAAGAGAGAAAGATGCCGAATGATTGATAAAACACCAACAAAAGAATTATAGAGATGAATATGAGGGGAAATTATATAAACTCACTTCCAAACCAAGCAATCGATTGATGGATTGTATTTAGCGCGACCAGTTGTCACTTGGAAATTGGTCTTGGCTGTTTGTTTTGGCACTGGAATTTTAACCACGACCCCAAGGGCAAACATTTTAGCACCAAACACACTTTTGACCTGAACAGACAAAACACGGGAAGGGATTGTAAGAGAGCAAAGATCAAGCCAATTTTTTTGTATCCTGTAATCCTTGAGAAAAGTTATGTACCTTGACATTTACTTCCATACGTGTACGACCAAGTTCTTTGATTGTTGGTAATACACGGAAAGGCAGATTTACACCCTCTGTTATTCGATACCTGAGACATCATAAAGTTAATACACATTTGGTACCAGAACAATTTGCAACAGTGGACATTCGAAAACTTACTTCATCAGTTCAAACTCTCCATCCGGTGGTACAAAACTAACAGTCTTCTCGGAGTTGAATCTGGTCAGGTTCACACACTGGTGAAATGTGACATCATCAAGCTCAATGGTTTTACCACTGCACAAAACGAGAGTCAGTTAGCACAAAGAAAAGTCAGTGGCTACTGATGTTCAATGTATTAACAACGTATACCTCTTAGCTGGGCGAGATTTCATTTCTGATTCCTTCTCAAGACCAATTTTATCATTCAACCCCAACTTCAAATCAGGCATTCCCGAAAGGAAACATTTCATTAAAACCTTCCCCGTCACATCACACCGAAGAACATTGCCTAACCGTTTCCATAAAATGCAAAACCAGTCATACACAGCAAATCAACAAGAAAGACAACTTCAAAAAACTTCATAAAAGGCAATTATTTACCTTTAGAGGACATCAGAAGGTTTACACTTTCCACAATATCCAGAAACACCTGCGTTTGAGAGAATGCAAAATATCATCACTACCGCACAACCTAGCCGATCTACATACACACAGAAAGAAACTCAACACTCACCTCATTCTTTTTGTAAGCAAGGCCCTCTCTTCTCCAACCAACAGCACCTGTAACTTGTAATGTTGCATTTGGAACAGGTTTGTCTTTTGGCTGTAATGAAAAGAAGCTTATGAATGCAAACATATCTAGTGAAGAAGCAACATAATCTCTATTTATTGCGGGAAATACTGCTTAACTTCGAAGAACCACACACCAACACAATTACAAAATCTGTTGTATACACAAACAAATAGATGCCTTTACCTTCGATGAAAATGGTGACCGTACACCTTCCTGAGTGATATAAAGTTTTAAAATTTCAGGTGAGAGATTTTGTGGATAGCCAAAGTCCATAATCTCTGCAATTCAATACAAAATATCATTCATTGGTGTTACCACAAAATAGAATAACATATAACGACTAATGCAACTTTACAAGTGATAAGAAAGTGATTTGATCATGACCCTATCAGGCTTACTTACCATCCAACAATTCATAAATCAGAACAAAGTTATTTCTAATAGCGTCTTCATCAAAAGCTCCACCAAAGTATGATTTGAACAAAGCTACAGCCTGAAAATGTGAATCAAAAGCAGTATGTGTATAGAATCAATCTGACTCTCTTGAAATTTGAACAAGAATCAAAACAATTGTGGAATATTAAAATGAAACACAAAAACAAGTTTACCTCAACAACAAATTTGAATCCACAAGCAACATTAGCATTGCTACTGACAACAATGACGATGTAGACATTGCTGATTCGCATATAAACAAAGGAGCAGCCACCAATCTGACGCACAGGACAATTCCCTAACTCTTTCGTCTGCATTATATGCGTACGAAATGCATCCACCATGTTTCCCCTAAGTATCAAAATCAAATCAAAATTTTAAAATCTCAAATCTCACAGCTAAAATCCTACAAAGTACGACTACTTAGAAGCGATAAGAACAAAACATGGAGCTGAAAATGAAGCCGAATTCAAAAAATTAAAGAGATCGACGGTGAAGAAAAGGAGAAGCTCTCTTACCCGACGTCATCTCGGTAGGTGCGATTTATGAGTACATCGCCACGGAGATTCAGAAAATAGATGGCGGAAGCAGCCACCGGCATCTTCGATCTGAGATTCGAAACGCAGATCGGATAATTAGACGATCTGGTTACAGGAGATTTGAGATTTGAGGTTCGACGAGATCTCGACGACGGAGCAAAGGAAGAAGACGACGACGAAGAAGTTGAACAACTGAAATGCGATATTTTTTTAATTTCTTTTTTATCAAAAAATAGAAACAAAATTGAATTCAGTCGTCATTTTGGAATGGGCCGGTCTTATTCGATTCTGGGCCTGTGCGTCTCAATTATGGGCCTGTAGTACATTATATCCTTCATCATTTTTAATTGTTGTTTACATATGAAGAATGGTTAGGTAACAAACAATGTATAGAAGTTCTTAATTTTCAATTATTAACACTAGGTGATCACCTGCGCTACGCCGCGGTATTTTCGGATTTTTTTCGTATTGTTTAATTTAAATATAATTTTTATTTATCTAATTATTCACTTATACAATAAACAATTCCTTTTAATTTTAAAAATATTTTTTCTAACAACATTCTCAACAATGCATCATACACATAATTCATAAATAACGTTTGTATTAAACCAACTTAAGAGAGGGTAGTTTTGGATTCTAGAAACCTAAGAATTTGATGATGGAGCTCCTTACGTATTCTTCAACCTCAATGATTTATTGTATAAATATAAATTTAAGAGAATATAATATCAATTTAAGAAAATAACTTACTCAAATCATTAAATAATCCACGACTATTATATACTCATACTTTGAGTTTGGATTACAAAAAAAAATCTTCGAGTATGAGAAAACTATTAAATGGTTTTATTGAAAAATCATGTAATATTAAAATAAATTTAGTAATACTATAATTAAATATGTAAAATTAAATAATAAATATATCATTAACTTATAAATTAGAAGTTGAAGAGCTTACATTAATTACTTAATAGACACATGGCAAATGCTAAAATGATGATGTGTCAATCATTTGGAGAGAGTTAGCCAACTTTCATATATATGATTAACACGAAACTTTTCGAATTTTTTTTGTTCAATTCTCTCTGATGTCAGTGATGTGTAAAAGTAAAACTGTAAATGATCGCAATTTTTTTTTTTGTTCACTCACGAGAGAAAAAAAAAATGTGGAATATTTATTTAGTATATTAATAGAAACCGCGCCGTTAATGATAAAAAGAAGATCTTGCTCGATCCGTCTTTGATCCAAAAAAAAATTCATCTTTCTATAATTTGTTGCAGTGCATAAGAAGATTAACACAGTGTTCACGAGAGAGAGAGATTAAAGACAGAGATTTCTGGGTTTTAACAGTAGGAAATGAATATTGTTGGATTAAGAAGCGATCGGAGAAAGTAGCAAAAATCGGGAGAGGAAAGGGATATTCGAAAACCCTAATTTTGGAAGATCATTCATTTGAGAGAAAAGCTGTTAAATTTGAGGGCTTTAGATCGAATTTGATATCTGGGGTTAATGGGTTTTTTGAAGAAGTTAACGGGTATACTTGGTTTTGGTCATAACGATGGTGGTGGTGGTCATGGAGCTGTGAGAGATGAAGATGGTGATGGTGGAGATAACAACACTGGAACTGTTTCTGGTGATGGAGATAAACGTCGGGAAGAGAATCAGACGAGATTTCGTGAAACTGGACCAAGGAAAGGTTTTGGTGTACCGGTTCAAGTTGCTGTTGAACGGTCGAATCCTGGTCCTATTCTTCAGCCTTGTGCTGCTTTAGACGGTGGTGTTCAGGTCAGTTTTCCTTTTTGACTGATGATATTGGTTAGTGAAACTCTAGGGATTGATCAAATTCATGAGAATATGTGAATTACTTGTTGCTAGCTAGATAAAGAGTTATGGTTAAGTCTTACGAAGATCTGTAATGTGGTATCACATAGTGCAGTTTCATGCTAGTTCTGTAGCTGGATTGTGTATTCATACCTTTGGTTTGGATCACACTAAGTTGGATAATAAATTGGTTTGTGAGTTTGCGAAGATTCAGTCGTCTCTGTGGCCTACATTCATTTCATGTTCTGTGCGGGTGCCTTGCTTTTTTTTCACTTTAATATGGCCTCAAGATTGGCTTCGATATGCTTGTGTTTCATAAAAAGTACTTTATATGCTTCAGTAGATGACTTTACATTCGTCATTTCTTTATGGTTTTTCCAAATTCTCTGAATGATCTTATAGATTTTGATGTCTTTGTAATTGTAGTTCATTGTCTTTTCTTACTCTCTGTTCATTCATCTTTGCTCGTAAAGTTAATGTATAGTCCTTAAGATACTGCCATGTCAGGGATATGTGGTTTAGCTTGTTGTAAGATTAGTTGCGGCAGAAGAAAGTTCCTCGAAACAAGTATTAATCATAAGCCACCCATGCTAAAATAAAGACCTTAAAGAATCTTAATTAGTTATATTGGTAGAGAAAGACGATAATAAGCAAGAAGATTTATATTGCCAAGATTATTCAGTTATCTTTCTGCGATTATGTGTATCTGGTTCATTGAGTTCTTCTTGATGGCATTGACTCAAATTAGAGTCTGAGCCGAGAATTTTACTAGCGAACCTCTTATTTGGATCAGGGACTACGTTGGTACTCGATGCGGCTTAAGATTGATGAAGACGGAGATGTTGCAGATGAGTTCTTAGAAGACCAAAACTGCAAGACTTTACCAAGAAAGTGCAAAACAAAAGCTGCAAAAGTGAGAGGTTTAGTGATATCTTCTGATGGGAAACTTCAGCCATTAATGCATTGAACAATGAAAACCAAGGAGAAAGATTTGCTGAATAGTGTGTGATTGAATCAGAGAAAGGTTAGAACTTGTGTTTCATTAATTTCGATATCAATCCATTAGATTCTTGAGAACTTATAATGTTATTTAACTGTGAATTTAGTTTCTGAAAATAGACAGTGATTCTCTTTGGGATTATCTAAACACATTTGTGCAATTGTGTATTTCTACTACTACTACCAAGTTCTCTGTTTTGCACACATATGAATCCTTTTCTTATACAAGACCTCCAATTTTCGCTCGATATGATGTTTTTAGATTCTTGTTATAAATTGAATAGCAAGGAATGATTATTAATATATGATTCATATTGCATCTGAATCTAAGCAGTTTAAAGAAGTAAATAATATTTGAAAATCGTAACTGGTTATGAAACTTATAAAGATTTTGGCTATATTGTTTGCATAAAGGTAACAGAGTATATATTTGTATGCAATGAAAAAAAATGAAATAGAAAATAACATTTTCTCAAAAAGAAAGTTTAAAGTATTGATTTTCTGATAAGCTTACCTAGTTGAAAAGTATGTTAGAGAAAGTTCAAATACTATGAATCTAATTTATTTTTCTTTCTTACAAACAATGAATCTAATTGGTGATGATTTATTTTGGATTTTTAATATATAAACATACATCAACTAAAATAATAACTAAAATAATAACTACAAGACTTGTAGAAAAATACTAATATCTACAAGAATATAATTTGCCGAACGGCGTGAAAAAAAAAATTCGTATATTCTTGTAATATTTTTGTTAGTCAATCGCTAATTAACAACAGTATCTATGTGATTGAAATTAAAATGTTAATAAAATAGTTTAAAGCCAAGGACTTAGGAAAAATAAAATATCTACGATGAAACTATAACATTAGTGGGCTTAGTTTTATATTAGGTCTGTCATAATCGCCGTCATTACTCATTAAATATACATTTATTATTGGATGATTACCTTATATTATACTAGTAATTGTATGATTATTACGTCGATGAGTCATAGGTAGATCAATTAAATTAAATATTTTGATATTATTTTCTTTCTTTTTCGGTCTTCTGCTGTCACCAGGTTGTGGACAAATAGTAATATTTCAACCTAACACGACAAATTATAAGTCTTAGTCGTGTTGATAACAAATTCTCACCCACGTAATCAAATTTATTTTCACTTGTGTATAATAAAGCTTTTCAAATGTGTTAGGTTAAAAAAGGACAACGAAATTTGAAACACATCCAACTCATTTTCATTTGTCTGATACTTGAAACCACTTATAAATTTTGGTTTTATATGACTCTAGCATCATCACAATTATCTTGCCTACATTTAGATGTAGATTTGTTAATTTACTCTGTCAGAGAAAAAAAAACATAATGCAGCAAAATAAGATATCTGATCAAGATCTGCGCACAACAATGTATTTTGATTTATTTTGATGAATGAATTGAGTGACACATGCATGAATATGAATGGTGAATCTAAAACTTATTCGTTTTTTAATTTAACAAGTTCAATATGGAACGTCATTAATAGTATTTTTTAATGAACGGCCACAAATTAGTTTTAATATATCTTGACTTTTTGTTTTCCCCAATTTATGTAGCAAAAAAGAGAAAATAAAAATTTCTTTAACCACCATCATATTATTGCAAGTCATGTGAAAACCAGTCTCTCGTCACTTGTACATTATCAAGAAAATAGCTATTAAAATCCATTTGTTCTCTTTATGTTATGAATTATTGAGTTCACAAAAAAAAATAAAAAAAATAAATACAAAATGTAACTTTGTAAATATATTTATTTTTACTATCTAAATTACTATTGCTATGTTTTCAGAAAAAATATTGTGATAACTAAATAAATTATACACACATACACTGATACACATAGACAATATATAGACAGACACACAATTAAAACACACGTATTGAATTATAATTTGCTTCGTCGGGCTAACTAGTCTCGTGTCTATGCGTTGCACATAGTATACGTATATGCATACAATTATATATAGATAGTACACTAACACCTAAACTCTCTTTCATATTCAATAATTCTAATTTTGAACCCAAAAAGACAAAAAACAATGTCGGACAGGGTCCATGAAAGGAGCATGGGAATGGAGGAAGAAGGCTCTACTAAAAACATGAAGACAAAGGTTCTTGAACTTCCAACAAAGATCAAGAAGATTCTAAAGAATATATGGAAAGTTGGAAAAGATGATCCAAGGAGAGTGAAACATGCTTTGAAAGTAGGAGTTTCGTTAACACTTGTGTCTTTATTGTATCTCATGGAGCCTCTCTTCAAAGGCATTGGAAACAGTGCTATTTGGGCAGTCATGACCGTTGTTGTCGTCCTAGAGTTCTCTGCCGGTAATTATAACATTTAATTCAACTTGTAGATTTTTTATATTTTTTTTTAATTTGGATTCAATCAAGAATCCATGTGTTGTATAATATTCTCATGATCCATTTGCGAGAAATTCCTAGTTCATAGACTAGTTTATATCGGGTTTAGTCTGTCGTTTTGATGGTGTAAATAAAAAAAACGAAGGCATGAAAAGATTATTTGCTCATAACAATAGCTAAAATGATTAGAGCGTTAATATTTTGTGTATAAGCTTAAGTTATTTAAATGATGTAAATGAATGGTGTTTAATAATTCAGGTGCAACGTTGTGCAAAGGGCTTAATAGAGGATTAGGGACACTAATTGCTGGATCTTTGGCATTTTTCATAGAATTTGTGGCTAATGATTCCGGCAAGATTTTCCGAGCTATTTTCATTGGCGCCGCAGTTTTTATCATTGGTATGAATACTTTCTTAATTATTACACAATCAATCCACGTTGTAACAAACGAATAGTTTACGAAACTTAACTCTTAATTATCACATAATCAAAATAAATTAGTAATGTGACATTACTATAAGACCCTAACAAATTAATAGTTTCCAAAACTTGGGATATCTATAATTTCATTTGTTTTGGACAATTTTTGTATTAACTACTTGTTTTGTTAATGTAACAGGAGCGTTGATAACATATCTGAGATTTATTCCATACATTAAAAAGAACTACGATTACGGCATGCTTATATTTCTCTTGACGTTCAATCTAATAACAGTATCGAGTTATAGAGTTGATACCGTGATTAAAATTGCACATGAGAGATTCTATACTATAGCCATGGGTGTTGGTATTTGTCTGCTCATGAGCCTTTTGGTTTTTCCTATTTGGTCTGGTGAGGACCTTCACAAATCCACCGTCGCTAAGCTTCAAGGCCTCTCCTATTCCATCGAAGGTATGTACTTAAATATTATATATTCAAATTAAATAGATTGCTTTTTATACTTTCGGCCTCATCTTATTTTCAATGTGAAATTTTTAGCAATCTAGAGTTTTTTTTGTTTGGAATCAAGAAATAAGAAAGTAGATATATTTTCATAATTGAGTTAGTAAATCTTGCTAATTTCGATCATTTTTATATTTTGTAACGATATTGCGATATTGTTGTTTTTAAGTGCAAAAATTTATTATTATATTGTTCCAATTAGTTAAGCTGATTAAATATACGGTATTTTTTACTAGCATGTGTGAATGAGTACTTTGAAGAGGAGGAGAAAGACGAAGAAACATCAGATTTGTCAGAAGACACGATCTATAACGGATATAAGACTGTTTTGGATTCCAAATCCGCCGATGAAGCACTTGTAAGTAATTTCTATCGAAAATTTATTTCAAAACTCGAATGAAAACAAAAACTTGAATGTATATGAACATGTGTATATAGGCAATGTATGCAAGTTGGGAGCCAAGACACACACGACATTGTCATAGATTTCCATGGAAACATTATGTTAAAGTTGGATCTGTTCTTCGTCAGTTTGGTTACACTGTTGTTGCTCTTCATGGTTGCTTAAAAACCGAAATTCAGGTAACTTTAAAATGTTCTTTTGTTTTGAAACTAGAAATTATATTTAGTTATAAGCTATAGTTCAGTTTTTGTATATTGATATATAATGTTGTTTCTGTTAATTTTCAAGACTCCGAGGCCTCTCCGTGGACTCTTCAAGGATCCTTGCGTACGACTAGCTGGAGAAATCTGCAAGGTTTTATCGGAACTTGCCGCAAGCATTAGAAACCGACGTCACTGTTCCCCGGAGATTCTCTCCGACAGTCTCCAAGTGGCATTACAAGATCTCAACACAGCCATTAAATCACAACCTAAACTCTTCCTCGGCTCTAGCCAAAACGGCAACGTGTCTCAAGGAAATAGCGGTAGACATAACCCCAACGTTGCAGTTTCACAACACATTAATAAAGACACAAACGAGGCCGCTTCGTATCAAAACACTGGAACGCCACGTGGTGAACGCATGTCACGTTTTGGACCAAACGTTTCGTTTTCTAGATTGAGGGCTGATACGTTAGAACGAAGATCGGCGGCAGCGACTAACGAAAGAAAGATTCTGAGGCAACAATTGAGCAGGATTGTGGTGTTGACGAGTCTTGAATTCTCGGAGGCGTTACCATTTGCGGCTTTTGCGTCACTACTAGTGGAAATGGTTGCTAGGCTTGACAATGTGATTGAGGAAGTGGAGGAGCTAGGAACGATCGCCTGCTTTAAGGATTATGATAACAACGTTGATCAGAAGGATGTGGAGGTTCGAGTCGAGAAGCCGGCAGACCTAGTGGTTGGCGTGGAGTGAAAATGCGGTTGCGGACAGTTTTGGTTTGGACCATGTCCATGTCGCTAGTATTCAACATCATGATATCTTTAAAACTATTTTTGGTACTATACCAATTGAACTACATATTCCGGATTATATATAGTGTATGATTAGATTTAAGAAGTTAAGATCGAACCAATAGGTATGATGAGGTTTGGCTTTTTGGTTTGATTTGATTTGGTTTAGTTTTGATGTGATCTATTCTCTTTTATGCAATGATGGGAATTTTTTTTTTGGGGTACTTACTACTTATTTTCGGAATATGTAAACATGAGTGCGGTGGTGATTTTCAAGGGTTCGCTAAGAAAAAATTATGTGTATATATTTCTGCATTGTGAAAGTCGTTATTTTTGGTAAGTCATATGTAATATCGGAATTTGAAAATAAAATGAAAAAGAGGTAAAACCAGAGATATCTTGTACTCCACTCAAATGCTTTTTTTGGACCAACCTAAAATGTATTTTCTCAACGCTTACAAATACTTTATATTTCAAAATATTTACATACTAATGTAGTATTGAAGGAAAAATAAAATATCATAGATCTATAATTAGCTTCTGAACCAACTAATGAAAAAGATGTAACCTTTTTGTTTTTGGGGGTTTCTTAGATATTTTTTAGCAAGCAGCTACTTCACATTTTCCTTTTCTAAATAATTACATTTAGAACGACAAATTATATAGCATGTTATATTGGTCCCCCTTTGTATAAGTGAATCATCGATCCCACACCAAAAAAAAAAAAAAACTGTTTCAAAATTAAACTATTGCTTCTATTTATAGTTGTAGATTTTAAATGGGATACATGTAGATGTTTGTTTAAATTTTGTACTACGTATGGGTTGATTTGAATGAAATATGTTTGCACCAAAAAAAAATTTGTAGGTTTAATTTTTTATATAGTTTTTCTTATCAAAATCATTCGTATCAAAGTATATAATTCGTGAATAGGTTAATAGGTAATAGATAGTAATGTCAAAATATGTTTCAATAGTGTTTCCAACTAATCATTGTAGTAGAGAAATGAAAGCATCAATACTGTCCATTCATTTTGCGACAAATTGACGTTCATTAAATTGTCTTCAGTCCACTGCTTATTCATCAATTAAACACCGATTTTTATGGGAGAAATCCAATTAAAAATCAATAATTATACATCTAAAGGGACCGTCCAAATCTTAAAAGAATAAAAATCTCTCATAATAAGATATATTGATAGTCCGCTCTAAACATATGAAGATTTGGGATTTATCTAGAAATCAAATAATCAATACACGATATTTGTCGACAGGTAGATAAAACAAAAACAGATAAATGAGAATGAAATAAATGGATAAAAATATGGACATTATGTAAAGTTTCGTGGGCAATGAGTGAATTTGTAAATGTTGCTTATTCAGTATTGTAGTAAGTTTCATCACATTTTCAATGTGGTGTTCTAACACGCTTTCTCAAAATGGTGATTTTTAATTATATTTCGAATTGAATTCCACTCTAGAACAAAAACATAAAGTATACTTGGAACAATAAATTGAACTCGTATAATCTGTTAGGTAATATGGACTTATCATTCAAAAACTAATTATTTTAGGTTTCATAACAAGTACAATGTTTGATTACAAAAAGATAAATGGTGTAAATAATATAAAGGAAATGAACATGACTCAATGGAATAAATTTATGAAATATCTTTGTCATTTCGTTCTTTTTATGGTATGTCGGTGATGGATTTTTAAATCTGATCATAAATTTAGTTTATGAAATATCTTTGTCATTTGAAACCCATAAGTCTAATACTCTAATCTCTCATCATTTTGTAGTTTATACCGTACAAACAAGATATATATTATGTTCTTATCCTTTTAAGGTAAGTATGCAAAATTGCAAATCACATGATCGTACAAACATATTGAAATTTTAAAGTTTTTTACTTTCGCATATATATGATCTTTTTTTTTTCTTTTTTTTTTTTTGGCAAACTTGCATATATGATCATGACAACAGAATCAAGCAGAGATTAGTATATATTAGTGTGGTTTTGTGTTGTTTATTGTAACGAATACTTTACGCATTTCAATTATTAACGGCTAATCACATATTATGAAAACTATAAACTAAAATTTTGAAATAGAACTGGAATCCATTATTTAAATAAAAAAGTAAACTTATTGTCCGACTCTCTCTTAGTTCACCCACTATTCTAGATACACAAAGCTAGAGTACAAGAAAACGAAAACCCCTTTCATATTTTAGATTATTTCACTAAAGTACATTAATATATAAAAGATTTTATATATTCTTTCATCGTAAGTAAACAACAAAACATAGAACAAGAACACATCAAAGAAAAAAATGGGGTACAAGGTCGAAGCACGGAGCATGGAGATTTCCATGGAAGATGAAGATTCTAGAAAGAAGAGAAAGAAGGGTCTAAATCTTCCGAAGAAGATGAAGAAGATTCTAAGGAATCTATGGAATGTGGGAAAGGAAGATCCGAGGAGAGTGATACATGCTTTGAAAGTAGGAGTTGCCTTAACGCTTGTGTCTTTATTGTATCTCATGGAACCTTTTTTCGAAGGTGTTGGAAAAAATGCTCTTTGGGCAGTCATGACCGTCGTTGTGGTTCTTGAGTTCTCTGCCGGTAAGTATATTAACCATTTTTTGCTTGTGATCTTAATTATCTTTCTACAAGGACATAGAATTTGATCAAGAAAGATCTCTTGTTCGTATTAAAAGATCTTGTGATTGGAATCATGGATCTATTGTTCCAATCACACGATCTTAAATCAATAATTTACATTCTTTGCTTGTGAGTTGTGATCTTATCCAGAGCTGGCCAAGCAGGCCAAATGGCTTACAGCCGTTAATAATGACATTTAATTTCAGCAATGTTAAAGTAAAAGTTTCCTCTAGTGACGTTACACCATAAATGGTACTATCACTTCTAGAGTTTGAAACTCCAGTCCAGGACCGGCTATGTTATATGAAAAAACGAAATTACGAATTCAGATGGTACCATATTTTATGATTCTGATGGAAATTTTTTTGCTTAATTAATACACAATTAATAAAGCGGAATTGGAACGGCAGAAGGACAAAAACATTTGGCGTATTTCTTTGAGACTAAGTGGCTTATTGATTAGTTACTTGCATCTTGAAAAATATCTAGCCATGGTCCTCAATTGTTAGTGGCTTAATTCATTAGTGGTATTTTCATAAAACTTGGTTGGGTATATATAATTTCAGGTGCAACATTACGCAAGGGATTAAATAGAGGATTAGGGACACTAATAGCAGGATCTTTGGCATTCTTTATTGAGTGGGTTGCTATTCATTCCGGTAAAATTCTCGGAGGTATCTTCATTGGCACTTCTGTTTTCACCATCGGTACGTTTTACTTCCTTATAAATTGTTCACTTTATGTATGACAAATATTTATAAGATATAATATACAAAAAAACTTTAAACCAACATCATGACAAATCCCATGTATTAGAGTTATCCACATTTCAATAACTAAACCTCTCATTTTCTTCTGTTTTGTTATTTTATTTCCCGTCATGTAGCATTTTTGTTTGTTTCATAGTTATCCAATCTATGACTTTATTTCCATAATTTAAAGATATCTAATATCACGTTGTACATTCATATGTGTAACAGGATCGATGATAACATACATGAGATTTATTCCGTACATAAAGAAAAACTACGATTACGGCATGCTTGTATTTCTTTTGACGTTTAATCTAATCACAGTATCAAGTTATAGAGTGGATACTGTGATTAAGATCGCGCATGAGAGATTATATACCATTGGTATGGGTATTGGCATTTGCCTCTTCATGAGCCTTCTGTTTTTCCCGATCTGGTCTGGTGATGACCTTCACAAATCAACTATTACTAAGCTCCAAGGCCTCTCTCGATGTATTGAAGGTACATATTCCTTAAAACCATAAACATCAATGTATTAAACATGCAAATTATAACTATACATATATGTGTATGCATAATATAAAGTTACATAGTATAAATGGTTTTTTATTCTATATACATGTTAGCATGTGTGAGTGAGTATTTTGAGGAGAAGCTGAAAGACAACGAAACATCAGATTCTGAATCTGATGATGAAGACCTAATCTACAACGGGTATAATACTGTTTTGGATTCTAAATCCGCCGACGAAGCGCTCGTAAGACATCTTAAATCAAAATCTTTATTTCGAATCCGACTAGTTAAATTATATATCTTGAATATCTTTGTGTAAAAATGTTTCTTTTCTAATGAACATTTATAAATGTATTCATTTGATATTTTTGTATATGAATATCGTCCCAATATCTATATTGAACATATTGACACATATTTATATAGGCAATGTATGCAAAGTGGGAGCCAAGACACACAAGGCGTTGCAACAAATTTCCATCCCAACAATATATCAAAGTTGGATCCGTTCTTCGCAAGTTTGGTTACACTGTTGTTGCTCTTCACGGTTGCTTACAAACCGAGATTCAGGTAATTTATTCAACCTTTTATTTGCATTAGAAGAAATTAAAATTATAGCATATAGTTTTATTATAATGTTTTTATGTTAATTTTTTAAGACTCCAAGGTCTATCCGTGTCCTCTTCAAAGATCCTTGTGTTAGACTAGCCGGAGAAATCTGCAAAGTTTTATCAGAACTCTCCGAAAGCATTCAAAACCGACGTCATTGCTCGTCGGAGATTCTCTCCGACAGTCTCGAAGCGGCATTAAAAGATCTCAACTCCACAATCAAGTCACAACCTAAGCTCTTCTTAGGCTCTAACCTTCATAGTAACATCACTAACAAGCACCTAAACGGCCACGTTTCATATTACAACGAAACTAACTCAAACGGCACCGTTTCATATCACAACGATAATAACACAAACGGCTGCGTTTTGGGAGAAACTATAGAAGAGAACGACACCGTATCACCACTTCCGTTAAACAGCGTTGTTTCACTCTCTAGCTTAAGATCGGTGAAGAAATCGGCGGCGACCGGAGAGAAGAGGAGATTGAGGAAACAATTGAGCAAAATCGCGGTTATGAAAAGTTTGGAGTTTTCGGAAGCGTTACCATTTGCTGCGTTTGCGTCACTTCTTGTGGAAATGGTTGCGAGGCTTGATACTGTGATTGATGAGGTTGAGGAATTGGGAACAATCGCCTGCTTTAAGGAGTACGATAAGACTGTGGAGGTGCGAATTGAGAACCGGTTAATCTAGTGGTTGTGTAGATTGAATGTATCGTTACGATACGGCTTATTTTGGTTTTGTCTCGGTTTTCTACTACGTGATTTCGATTCTCTGTTGCGACCGATTTTGTTATGTTTTTAATTTCTGGAATTTTGTAACACGAGGTGTTAATTTGAAGAGTTACGTTGGTAAAAAAAAAGATTACTTTTTGATTTGTGTTGGTTACTTGGTAAATTTTGGCAAAAACTACAAAAAGTTGTAAAAAATAAAAAAAGAAAAATATCAGGGCCCAACCGGGTTCGAACCGGTGACCTATTGATCTGCAGTCAATTGCTCTACCACTGAGCTATGGACCCAATTTGTTATATGCCTACAAATAATTTTATTAATCTTAATACTTCTAGAAAATCACATTACATTTTAATACCAAAATAAAATAATTTTTTTATAAAGCTCATCCAAGTGGTCAAACGATGAGATTTTTTTTGGGAAACTTGATATCCTATAACTTCAATTATGCTCCTTTATTTTTATTATAGAGATGCAATTTTTCAATCCTATTTTTTTCTGTATTAGAGAAAAATTATGTTGTTCATAACTTCATAAGTGTTTAGTATTTTTGGTGCCATGATTCCTTTTGTTAAAAGATTGTTTTACACAGAGTCATTGTTATCAACTTATCACTTCCACAAAAGTTTATTCTAAAGGTTATATATAGTGACGTCACAAAAAGATGGTATAATAGTGTGGTGACCACACTGGTCCAATTAATCATTGTAATAGAAATGACTAATGAGAGATAGATAGTTGAAGGATGACAGTAGTGCATAATCCTATTGAGACTTTTAAGAGAATCCATATGGAATATAAAATACAGCTTCATATATATAAGATATATAACTAACGGTAAACATTTTCATATAAAATATAATAATCCCATAAAAAGTAAAAGAAAAAAAAACAGAATTATGAAACTCATTCATATATTTAGACCAATGCCAAAAGTCTTCCAATACTTAAAACGATAAAAGGTGTTTTTGTCGTAAAGAGAGACCAAATACTTCCGTCTAGGAGAAATCTGAGTAACCGAATAAACCGGTTTGATCGTATCCATAATTTGTCCAATAACCGTTTTGCATAAACTCATCCATGTTCTGATCTAAGCTTGTACTCGCTGGAAACTCCATGTTTTGGTTACCGATGATCGGAAAATCAAAGTCTTGTTGGAAGCACTGAGATGCGACATCTTGGATTTGAGGATAGTCCTACAAAAATTATAAAACCGGTATACGATTAACAAACATTGGTTTAGTTAGTTATCAGTATGTTTAGAATTGTGTACACATTACCTTTGAAGAATCGAGGATGAATTCAGGTGAAATCCAAATGTTGGAAGAATCAGTTTCAGTAGATACAGGATTGGCAAATGAGTGAAACGGCATTGTTTCATCGCGACTAGGAGACGTTACTCGGCTTGATAAACCCGAGCTTTCTCCTGATCCGATTGTTTGCTCGCTTGGAATTTTTCGGATTTTCGTATTAGTTTTGATCTCATTCTTCATAGCAACACGACATAACACAAAAGCTCCCTATAGTTAAACACATTCATTTCTTAATGGTCTCTCAATATCAAAAGAAACGAAACCATTTTAGAACTTGATCAAATTATAAAGTTACCTTTAAATTTTGTGATCCTTGTGATGTATCATCATCGCATAGTCGATATTCATGCATGATCCAATTGCTTCTATCGCCTAACGGGGCACGGCCTTTGTAGAAAACTAGAGTTTTTCTATAACCAATTATAGAAGATGAACGAGAAGTAATTTTTCGATCTTTTCCGGTTGCTTTCCAATAACCAGCCTTTGTTCCTCGATTTGTACGAAAACCATTAGGATATTTTTTGTCCCTTGAGCAGAAGAAGTACCATTCCATGTCCCGGTTTGGGAGAAACGACTTGTCTAAAAGTAACAACACAAAAATATTAAAAATTTGAAAAGTTACCTAATACTTTAAATAGATTTTTGGAAGTTAATATATTACCTGGTAACTCCCAAGGATCGAAACTATAAAGATCGATGACGGGAATGACTTCAAGCTCAATCTCGAGACCTTCGACTTTTCTTTTCAAGTAATATTCGATGAGTTCTTCATCCGTAGGATGAAACCGGAACCCTGGAGGTAAACATGAACTTCCCATTTGCAACAACAAAGTAGAATACGATGACTTGCTAGACAAAAAAAGGTTAAATAATCTTGAAATGGATATTTCTTGAAGTCACGAAGCTATAACTGTTAATATTTGGAAAATCCAAAAATAGAAACTTTTCTCGATGCTGGATTTGTTGTTTAGAAAAAATTGCAAGTCAAGTCGATTGTATTCTTTGTGTGACAAGAACATTGTCTGAAAGAAAACAAATTATTTCGTACAATAACAAAAAAAAAAAGTAACTAACAAATCTTTAAAATGAAGAGATGTAGTAAGGAAGTAATATTGGTGTGAAAGCTTCGAGAGTGATTAAGGAATGATTTTTCCTAACAAGAAGTGCTTAGCAAAGAGTTAAGAGAGTGATTGTAGAAATTAGAAGAGGTTGGTAGAGTGTTGAATGGTTGTGGTGTGATGAATATTTATAGCACAAAGTTGGTAGAATATTGATTTGTATATAAATGTAAAATGGAATTATAAAAGTTTGTTAGAATGTGGCTTTTATTTTTTACAAAATTATGGGTGACCGATAAAGTGATTAAGACATAACTTGTCTGAAGTGTTCTATGTAACAATTCCAAAGTAAATGGACCTACCTAGATTCAAAAGTTTATTTACATGTTCACACTTATGCACAAGCAATTAACAACTCATTCATATATCTTTCAAAGTTTTCTCCTTGACTAATTTTATTTTCGATAATAGGCTTATCATTTCAATCTTCAATCATACAATTATTATGTGATTTACAACATAATCAGTTTTTATGTATATTATATATTTACTAATAATTCAATGTAATCTTTTGTAAAAAAAATGCTATAGTTTTTTAAAATGTACCAATGCTATAGCCTATAGATATGTTAATGTGTGCAACTTTTACACCTCAAGTTGTAACTTTCCCAGTCATATATTACTGTGATATTGAGTTTTAAAATATTGTTACACGTCACTATGCGTAGGACAAAACAACTTTTTAGTGTAACTATATCACTTTTATGTCGTATGAAAAAAATGGAGAGAAGAAAGTGATAACGAAAACTATTTGAGTCGGAACAAGCTAGTGGACCCGCGGCTGCTTTAATCGGACCAAAACATATTTTTAACATTTTCTAATTTGTTTATATGTTCATGTCTTTAAGAACGACCAAAGAGCCACTTATATAGAAGTTAGTTGTCATATGCTTGAGATATAAAGTTTCTTCTTTAACAATTTTGGAATTACATAGTAACTTCATATTCTCGAGTTTAGTTTATTATTTCGCCTAAAATATCCCGATAATATAAAGTTGCAGTTCATGGTTTCCCATTTAGTTGGATCAATTTAGGTTTTTTCATAGCATTCGGAAAAGGGATGCCTTTATACACGATGACTCAATTTCCACATCACTAACATGAATCTTAAGTAGAGTTTTATTAGCTAATGCAGTCAACATAAACCATATGACTTCTCGAATGATACGTCACATAATCTTAAAATTTCATAGTTAACTTAAAAAAAGAAAAAAAGAAATGGAGATGTTTTTGGCCACTAATGAAGAAGAGCCTAGGGAGCTCTCCATGTGGCAACAACTCCTAAACCTAAGGAGAAATGGTTTATGGTTCCTTTTATTTCAAGCTTAAAGACGGTAATATATGCTTTTTCTGGTATTCCTTATGGACAGCTTCTAACATTGACTAGTGTTTAGCTAACGCTACTAATGAAGAGGGTTGGCAGTTTTCTGGTGCTTAAATCCACAATGTTGAGGTTTTCCTCTGCTACTTGACATTAATCCATGTCTCACAAACAACATGCAGCCACTTCTGGAAGTCCGATCCCTTGGTATCATCAAGTATGGTTCTCGGATTCAGTCCCAAAACATGCTTTCACCATGTGAATCGCCTGTTTGAATCGATTACCCCTCCTCTCCCGTTTATGCTCTTTGGGAATTGTTGGAGATAAGATAACACTTTCCCTCTTTGTAAAATATATGTGAAAACAAGAGACAAATTGTTTCAACGTTGTCCCAATAGCTATGACTTAATTGTGACGATGGTGCACATCATGATTGAGATGCCACATCATGGGACTCTCAACTTGCCTCGAGTCTCCTCGACATGATAACCAATAATCCATCCTTCGTCTTATTGCAACCCAAGCTGTTATAGTTACACCTAATGGCAAGAACGTAAGAACCGAATCTTCTGTGTTATTTGTTGAAACAAGTTGACCGAGTAATACGCAACAATTACTCTGCGAGACATTTCTTTTCGTGGTTTTGAGACTCTTTCACTCGGTAATTTTGTTGTTTTAATTGCTAAAAACCAGAGTTGCCAAACCCGAAAGTTTGATGCTCTGTTTTTGTAAGTCATTTCTTTTAAGAAGTAAAACCAAAAATTGTAACAAAAAATATAATAGAAAAGAAAGATCGATCATCCTCGATAGAATCCAGGTTTCAACTATTACTTAGAGGTCATAAAATATCTAATTTATATTAAAAATAAAATGTAATCCAGTTCTTAGTCTTCCCATGAAAAGAAATGTGAAAACATACCAAATGTAGAAAGGGATGGTATGGTATGTCCCGACATCCATATTGGTGGAACAGTAGGCCAACTAATATATTTGGTTTGACACGGTTTTAGTCTATACATAGCAAAATCATTCACGAAAGGTTGAATTTTTATAAACTATTTGTAATTGGTTATATATACGTGATTTCCATTTATTCGGATATTAGATTTTTAATTTGAATTTTGACTATTAGCATAGGTACTTGTAAATTATCGATGTAGTACTAACCAAATTTAAACTCAGATAATGCATGTTGTCAAAGAAAAAAGATACTGAAGCGTTATTATGTATTAATCTGTAAAATCATTTTTGTTGGTTTGATTTTGTTCGTAATTGAGAAATCCAAGTGGCAAAAAGCTCAAAATAGTTACTTGAGTTGACGGTAACATAGGTTCTCGTTCTATGAAAGTGTTACCTTATTATTTTGGTAGAGTGAGAATATTCCCACACTACTTTACGTACGTTCACTTTAACCCATGGTATCGTCAGCGGGAATACGATCGGAAAAGAGAATTAACCCCAAAAAAAAAAAAAAACTAAAAGCATATGTAGAGGAAAATATACTCGAAAAAGTTTGCCTATACGAATAAACGGATCTATCAATGACCACCCTTACACGGATACCTATATTAGTTTTGTAAATAATATTGTCCTTACGTGGTGAAAGCGTTTTTGGTCTAGTAAGTAGTTAGCCAATAAATTAATATTCATACGTTGATACAGTAATTAAAATTCTAAATATCTCGTCTGAATCGTAAATATCTCGTAACATGTATAATGTGTGTTAGAGATTAAGGTAGGGATTATTAGGTCATAAGATTAAGATCTATAATGTTTAGGAAGCATGTAATGAGACATTGAGTAATATATAAGAGACATAAGTCGCTGTACTTATTGCCAATTGGTTTTGGGTTAGAAATTTATGTAACTTTATTATAGTATCAGAGCTTTCAATCTTAATTTCTAAGCTGGTTCTGATGCAATGATAAATTGATAAGAGTAAAGAACACAAATATGTCTAGGATTAATTATAATAAATTCTCATAAGAATAATTGTACAAGATGCATTCTTTTATATAGAGATGAGATTGATCTAAGTTTCATAATCTAAGATAAATATAAATATACATAATATATTTAGAAATAATGCTAAATATTCTAAACTTCAATATTAACAATATATTTTTGTCATATTTTCGTCTTATCCTCTTGACCGTCGATCTTCGGTTCTTTATACGGGTTTTCTATATCCCAATAATGTGAGTTCAGTTTTTAATATACGGATATATGGATCTCTTTGTATAAACTACATCATCATTTTGATGATAAATAAAAGTCAGATAACAATGTGATAGACAGATTAAAAATTTGTAATATAACTGTTTGTATTATTAAATTTGTCTCTAAGGAAACTTTCGGGAGATGGAAGAACTTATGGATGATCTTGAAAAACTTATGGATGATCTTGAACCACAAGGAGCCATGTTCGACATGGGGGCGATTTGTAATATAACAGTTTGTATTATTAAATTTGTTACCGTATCGTAATTAAGATTTAAATATGCATGTAAAATTTATAGATAACGAAAAGATACTAATTAAGATGTATATGGTTTTATAAATTTTCAGATGATACTCTTCATAAAAAATGCTTTTTTGTAAGTACAGTTATATTATACCTAGTTTGGGTTTAAAGATAATGGAAAGTTGTTAATCATTGTTAGATAATTAACAAATGAATAAAAGCAATTATATTATGATGGTAGAAAATAAAATATCAAGTTAAGTTGAGGAACCTAATCTCTTGGACCCCAATATGTGATGCGATGTTCGGACGGCACATTGATCGGCTTGTGTTCCTTATTTAAATTTATGCCGTTGTTTTACATTATATGTGAATGAGAAAGCGAAAAGAGAGATAAAATGCTTATAGTCTTCCCAATTTTTTTTTATTATTATAGTAAAATTTACTGTAACACACAAAATAGACGTAAATCTTACATTGAAAGTAAACCACTATAACTTGTTTAATTTTTTAATAATTTACTTTAATACCGTTTTTGGTGGTTTGGTTCGAGATTTGAGATCCAAACCCTCTTCAAACGTATGATCAAAGACACATATCCAACAAGTAGTCCTAGACTTCTAGTCATAGTTCTAGTTTATGAAATATAATAATTTTGAACGTTAAACTTGTGGAGAATTTGAAATTAACTAAATTCAGAAATTGGAAGCTTGACAAAGGAAGATGGTGAAATTGGTGTCAAAGAGAAGCCATGAACGTTGGAAAAGGAGAGGACTCATCTTATCACTTAATCACACTTTGTCTCCTCACCTTTTTCTTCCTTTTGCTTTCGGCTCCCTTCTTTTCTTTCTTTACTTTATTTGCTTCTTTATTTTTTTGTTTCATCTTTTTATTTTTTTTGGTCTCTTCAAGTTTTATAACCAACTATCAACGTTTTGAGAAACGGAAGATTATTTTGATGTATCATACAAGGATGCCAAAACTATAAAAAAAAAAATAGTGTAGTTTTGTTATAAATCAGGCTTATATCCATATTTATTTTATGTAGACTTGAACGTTCCTATATGAGTGGATGTACACTTTTTAATGTGAATTTAGAGGATTTGTTTGATAGTGTCTATCTTATATGAAACTGTAATGACAAAAACAAAACATATCATTTGAAAAATCTATTAGTGATTTGACCAAACATTAGTTACGATTTTCTTTATTTGACTAGTACGTTGGCAGGATTTGTTTTGTAGTTGTTCACAATGTCAATTATGTGTATATAATTGGGTGTCATTATCATAAAGTGTGAACATCTCAAAGAAGACAATACACGAAAAGTAAAAAATAGAACAATATTTGTATGAATTTTTTTGAGTCAAACAGAATTTAACAGAAATCTGAATTATGTTTGGAATAACTTTTATATTATCATTTGAGAAACAAATACTTATATATATATATGCATCCTATATACACATGTCTATTAATTTAGCAGAGCTAACTGGAATCATAAAAAGTTTACAAAAAATGCTACTAATAATTGTTCATTTGATATATATTCTACGTTACTATATATTATAACAGTTTACGACTCGATCGAGTCATTTGTGTCTCTTTCAAAACTACAAGAGTACAAGTCGGAAACACATGCGGAAAATGTATTGATTTTGTATATATAGATGCGGAGATGATTTGATTTTGTAATCAAACAAAGTTTAACTAAAGTTGAGGAAAACTAAAATAGATTGAATTAATTTCATCGTGACCAAAGAACTACACGTCTACACTACACAAACTTTATGATGTGCCATCCGCAGGTATATATGGGCCAATCTTTATAGGCCCCATGAAGCCCATAACCTAATATTACTTTTTAGTTTTGAGCGTCATTTCAAAATCAAGATAAGATGTTCTGATAAACCATCTTCACGCTAAAACCTCTCACTCTGCGTTTCTAATGGCGACTGTTCTTACCACAGCCATTGATGTCTGCTTCAATCCCCAAAATTCAGACACAAAGAAACACAGTCTATTCTTAAAGCCTTCTCTTTTCAGACAATCTCGTTCCAGAAAGCTTAACATTTCTTGCAGTTCCTTGAAACAACCTAAAACCCTAGAAGAAGAACCAATCACCACAAAAACCCCATCTCTCTCTGAGCAACTCAAGCCTCTCTCTGCAACAACACTCAGACAAGAGCAAACTCAAATCTTGTCTAAACCGAAATCTGTCTGGGTCAATCCAACAAGACCCAAAAGGTCAGTTCTTTCACTTCAGAGACAAAAGCGTTCTGCTTACTCTTACAATCCTCAAATCAAGGATCTTAGGGCTTTTGCTCTGAAGCTCAATAGTTCTATTTTCACTGAAAAGTCTGAGTTTTTATCTCTTCTCGATGAGATTCCTCATCCACCCAATAGAGATAACGCATTGCTTGTGCTAAACAGCTTAAGAGAATGGCAAAAGACTCATACTTTCTTTAATTGGGTTAAATCCAAGAGTCTGTTTCCTATGGAAACTATATTTTACAATGTTACAATGAAGTCTCTGAGATTTGGGAGGCAATTTCAGCTTATTGAGGAGATGGCACTTGAAATGGTGAAGGATGGTGTTGAGCTTGATAACATTACTTATTCGACAATCATCACTTGTGCTAAAAGGTGCAATCTTTACAACAAAGCTATTGAGTGGTTTGAGAGAATGTATAAAACAGGTCTGATGCCTGATGAGGTCACTTACTCAGCAATTCTTGATGTTTATTCCAAGTCAGGAAAAGTTGAGGAGGTTCTTAGTTTGTACGAAAGAGCGGTGGCTACGGGTTGGAAACCTGATGCTATAGCGTTCTCTGTGTTGGGGAAAATGTTTGGTGAAGCTGGAGATTATGATGGGATTAGGTATGTTTTGCAAGAGATGAAATCTATGGATGTGAAGCCTAATGTTGTTGTGTATAATACTTTGTTGGAAGCTATGGGGAGAGCAGGGAAACCGGGTTTGGCGAGGAGTTTGTTTAATGAGATGCTTGAGGCAGGTTTAACTCCAAATGAGAAAACTTTGACAGCTCTTGTAAAGATTTATGGAAAAGCGAGGTGGGCGAGAGATGCTCTTCAGTTGTGGGAGGAAATGAAGGCAAAGAAGTGGCCGATGGATTTCATTTTGTACAATACGTTGTTGAATATGTGTGCTGATATTGGATTGGAGGAAGAAGCAGAGAGGCTGTTTAATGATATGAAGGAGTCTGTGCAATGTAGACCTGATAATTTTAGTTACACAGCAATGCTGAATATATATGGGAGTGGTGGAAAAGCCGAAAAGGCGATGGAGTTGTTTGAAGAGATGTTGAAAGCTGGGGTTCAGGTTAATGTAATGGGATGCACTTGTTTAGTACAATGCTTAGGGAAAGCTAAAAGGATTGATGATGTGGTTTATGTGTTTGATCTCTCGATTAAAAGGGGAGTTAAGCCTGACGATAGGCTCTGTGGGTGTCTGCTTTCAGTTATGGCCTTGTGTGAGAGTAGTGAAGATGCTGAAAAGGTTATGGCTTGTTTGGAGCGAGCTAATAAGAAGTTGGTGACATTTGTGAATCTGATTGTAGATGAGAAAACCGAATATGAGACTGTAAAAGAAGAGTTCAAGTTAGTGATCAATGCAACCCAAGTAGAGGCAAGAAGGCCCTTCTGCAACTGTTTGATAGATATATGCAGAGGCAACAACCGGCATGAGAGAGCTCATGAGCTTCTCTACTTAGGAACACTTTTTGGTCTATACCCGGGACTACACAACAAGACCATAAAAGAATGGAGCCTAGATGTGAGGTCATTATCAGTTGGTGCAGCTGAGACCGCTCTCGAAGAGTGGATGAGAACACTTGCCAACATCATTAAACGCCAAGAGGAACTTCCTGAGCTGTTTTTGGCGCAAACTGGGACAGGAACTCACAGATTCTCACAGGGATTAGCAAACTCTTTCGCCTTGCATTTGCAACAACTCTCTGCACCATTTAGACAGAGCGATAGGCCAGGTATCTTTGTGGCTACAAAGGAGGATTTGGTGTCATGGTTGGAATCAAAGTTTCCACCTTTAGTTACTTCTCAAGCATGAAGTATCATCATCTGTTATCCTAAACTAAAAAGCAACATTATTTTTCCCAGTAAAGTTGTTTATAATTGTAATAGCATATTGAATTTTCCATCTTTTTGTATTACCATAAGGAAGAAGGAATCAAATTAGTTATTTGCAGTCTTATTCTCTCTTTCCCCAAAAGATTTGACTTTTCATAAAGATTCATGCAAAAAAAGAAGCTCTCATTTCACAAAAGTAAACAACACATTCCATCTCTCTCTTACATGCATACACACCTTTCAGTTACAGTCTGAAAAGACCCATAAATATTTGGGACTTCCTCTAATAGCTTAGCAGCGCCAGCTATTCTGTCGCTTAGCATCATATGCAGCGCCATCGTTGAGCATATCTTGAGCATCAGTCTCCATTCCGAGCTTTGAGAGCGCTAAAGCCTGCAAGTAAAAAGCTGTTGGCCATTCTGGTATGCACACCTGTGCCTGCATTGCATCTCTCAGTGCAAGCTCCTGTTGGTCTGTCATTAAGTAGGAGAAAGCCCGTCTAGCGAAAACTGTTGCAGAAGGAACCGGCATCATCCCCACCAACTGGAAACCATAGATACAGAGGTTAGAAATTCTTTTCGAACACCGAGAATTATGGATTTGTTGCTATTTCCTCTCACCTTGGAGTAGTATTCAATTGAGTTCTTGAAATCCTTGTCTCTGAAAGCAATGTCCCCGAACTTTTTTGTGTTAAGCATCTCCTGCACTTGTTGTGTCCATTCTTGAAATGAAAGCTCATTTTCTGCACCTTCTTCATCTCTGTAACCGGTTTTAAGCAAAATGTCGTGAAATGTCGCAAGGTCCATCTTTGCACAGGCCTTTCCAAGAGGAGAAAGCATAGTTGGTAATATTACTGTGTTCTTTGGTAAGCCCATTAAGACATGAGAAGCAACCTAAGCAACAAAATCAAATCCAGGATAAACAAATTTGGATATGAAATTCATGATATGGTCGGTTTCAGGAGGGATTCTTTTAAACCTCTTCTTGCTTTTGTAGTGGTGCTACTGCAGAGAGAAGAAATTTGGTATCTGGTCGATCCTTTGCCTCTGATTGAAGGCATTTTGAAGCAAGATCAACTAATTTAGTCGCATCATCATTCGCATATTGCCCTTCAAGAGATGAATCCATAAGAAGCAAAGCATTTTTCCCTCTTATGATATCAAGGGCCTGATATGAAACATCACCACCAATTCAGATAAGAAGACCACAAATAAAATCCTCGGCAATTGACAAAAAAGTAAGATAAAATGAAGGAAATTAGAACATTGGAAGCACATACATGGCTAGGTGGAATGTGTTTGCCGCTTAAAAGATCTAAAAGAATAGTTCCATAACTGAATATCACACTTTCAGGAATGACTCTACCTGCAAAAGAAAAACCAGAGAACTTTAATCTTCAATAATGAATTGGTTTGTCTTCGACTACGATTCACAAGATCAAGAATTTTACCTGTCCGTAAAAACTCAGGTGGAGTATAAGCTAAGTTTGTGCTATAGCTTTTGCCATCTCTACTGTTCTTCATAAGACCAAAAGTAGATAGACGAGGATCACCTTCCTCGTCGAAGAGGATTCTGTATGCATTGAGGTCATGATAGATTTTTCGGTTCTCAATATTGCAGTAATCAAGTGCTTCTGCAATATAGTCTGCGATTCGAACACGCATATCCCATGGAAGTGGCTGCTTTTCCCCTGCAAACAATGCAAACAAACACAGAAAGAAGAGAGTAAATCATCTAAAGAAGACTTTAAACCAAGCTTATAACGAGAGAAAGATAAGACTATTACAGTGGAAGAGATGCTTTGAGAGAGTATCATTGGGCATATACTCTGCCACCAACAACCTCTCATCTCCTTCAGCACAGCAACCGATCAAACTAACTATTCTCTTGTTTCTAAGCTTCCCAACACCAGTCGCTTCCACCTGATTTCACAAGTCAAACAAGGTCAACACCAGGACAAAGCTCCTATTTAAAAGCAGTCAAGATATACAGTCAAGACATTAGTCGTATCCTAAGATTTAAAAGCAGCTTTAAACCCGAAGTTATCGACTTTTCTACAATTCAGTGGTAACCAAACTCAGGGACGCTTATTCTTTTATCGAAAAATGATGCCTTGTTCTTCTTCTGTAACTAAAAACTACACCTAAATCACCATTCCTTGGACTAGTCATTGATGCGGTTTGCCTAAGAGATAGTCCAACAGAATCACCCAGGGTCTAAAATCAGACAATGAATCAATGAACAACAAATCATGCATTGACCTTTTCTCAGATATCTTACCACAAACTGTTGAGCATCAGGCCAAGATTGCCTAGAGAATCGCTTGATAGCTACAAGATGATTCCCTTCAAGCTTCCCTCTGTAAACGACATTAGGAGCTTTCTCTCCACCTTCAGAGACAATGCAGCTAGGACTAAACCCATTGGTAGCTTTCCTCAACTCATTTAGTTCAAATTCTTTGAAATTTTGGATTTCCTGATCCACTTGGTCCCCATTTACTGTAACCACATAACAAAACATACCCCGAAAAGGCAAATCAATCTAAACAAGAGTTTAATTCCAAAAAGGAAGAGACTTTATAACTTTTTCTCTGCTTTAAGCCTTTCACAAACCCTAACCCCACAAATTAAAGCAAACCCATAACAAGAACAGACGAAAAACTGCAGATTTACTAAGTGAGCAAACAAAATGTGAGTTTTTTAGAATCTAAGAGATTAGTATTATTACCTGATTCTGGTTTGTTTGGAGCTGATGGATCATCAGAAGAAGGAAGATTAGCAGTTTTGGAATGTAAACAACCCATTTGTCTCACATCCAATCAAAATATTGTTCTCCACAAAGATCAGAAATTTGGATAAGAAACAGAGATTTTTGTTGTGTCTAGTGTTCTTGGATTGAGGTAATAAAACAATGGTGGGATTTGATTTGGGGCTTGGATTTGTGCTTTGTGAGAGAAGCTGAGGAGGCAGTAGAATATAAAAATTTAATAAAATTTGAAAACTTAAAGACAAAAAGAAGTAGCTAGAGAGAGAGTGAAAGATCTGAAAAATATAGCTTCAAAAAGCTGCAGACTTGAAAAAATAGAGGTAAGAAAAAAACAATAGAGTCATGTGAAGCAAAAGATCTTTAAATTTTTCTGCTCTAGATTTTGCTTGCAAATACTTTTTTTCCTCGGTACTATACACGAAATTTTAAATTTGGGTTTCAGTTTTTAGCTGTGAAATGTAGAAGTTTTTACTACATTAGAAGAGAGACTTTCATATGAATTATCCAAAAGTATAAGTTTTGTATCCAGGTAAAGATAGATATTTTTTCTTTAATTTTGCAACTTTCTCTTAATGTTTATATCTTAGATTAACTTAAATAAAAAGATGATAATTTTTTTTTTGGCCTTAAGAAATTATTTAGGTATATCTTAGATTCTAAAGTCAATAATAATAGTGTTAAGATTTGGTAATAATTTACAAGATGACAGTTTATTTTGCAAAGTTAATAAGAAGGAGTGTTAATACAATAAAATATCAATTAAGAAAAAAAATAGTTAAAAAATATATTAAAACAGATATAATTATTTACAGTTCAATAAACATGTTAAATAGCTTACATCAATTTTGTGTTTACTATTGTCTAATCTTATCTCAAACACTCGTTGGTGACATAATTGAAGGTACAAATTTGTACCCTGCTATTAAAAACTAAAAATCAAAGTCAACAACACAATAACAATAATAGTGAAAATAATTGCTACATGATCTGCTCTCTTATTCGCCTTTTACTATGTAAAAAAAGTATTTACACTCGATTGAGCATTATTGATATATGAGATAAAATGTCAAGACGATTAGGTTTGTGTCATTCATTCTTGTTAAATTTTTTATTTTTGAAATATTGCGTTTTTTGCTTATTAACTTTTGACGACTTCTAGCCTATGACAATTTGTTTTAAAAAATTGTTGGACAAAGAAAATAGGTCACATCACATGACAAGTCTATCATGGGGCACGTGCCTCGACCTTCTTGGGTCCTGAATTTTACCGAAGATAGAAAGTAACTATTCCTCTTTCCATCAATTTTATTAAAAATTAAGGGTCTTTTTAAAAAGCTAATTAAAATTTAGAAGTCTACCACCAACATAATCGGTATTTATTTTAGTATAAGTACAAAATGAATAAGTACCGTTATTACATGATTCTTTTCACACAAAAAGTCTTCGGTTTATTATATATCAACCCCTTCACCGACAAAGTTAATAACGAATAGAGATTTCGAGATTTTAATACTACACAGATCCTTAAATGATAGTACTTGGACCGAATCATCCACTAATCATATGAGAATTTCTACAAAAGAAAGGGGGATAAAGCAAACAATTTTCGATATTATTATTCTGGATTTTCTATTCCAAATATCACAGCTACACAAAAATCCTTTTTTTAATATAACTATTTTAGTTGATGCAATGCAAATACATGAACTAATTTTTTGCTAAAAGAAAAAACTAATTTATTTTCATACAAAAGGAAAATAGTTGTACAATTTCTTTTTTGTATATTCTATATATTTCAACTTGGCCCCTTATTTTCATTGAAATTAAAATTTTAATTCCTTCACACTTTTTTAATTCTTTTATCTTAATTATAATCCTGTTTCTCAAAAAGTTCATAGTAGCGTTGTGGTTCAATATGTATTTTCTGAAAAAAGAAAAACAAAGGTCACTACTAACGTACGTTTTATCTAAACCACGAAAACAAAACAATTAAGAAGAGATGCAATTCAACACTCTCACTAATGTAGGCCTTGTTGGTGCTGCCAAGATCTAAAATGTAAGGTCTCACCTGCTTCCCCAATAGAAGAGACAAGTATATACACAATGATATTAGTATTAACCTAAACTCCTTATTCTCATTAGATGCATGGTCAAGAAAATTACTATTCTCTAGAGAACTACACAACAGAATTTACCGGTACTGAATAAGATCTGCAAGAAGCGTGTTCAGTAGAAATGTCGGCGATCTTTTATTTCTCACGTCCAAAGAAATATCAGCTTTGGTAATGAAGACATTGTGGGATTATCTTTGAACATCAATACATCATAATAGAAAAAGTATCAGATCAATGAACATAAGAGAGTTATACTCATTAGGAATGGAAAACTAAGACTCACCATTGTGTGAAAACATAAATTTGGCTCATTGAAGAGGCGTGGGATACCTGAAAAAGGTTTACCAAATCAGCCTCTGTTTCACACATCCATGAAGATCATTGTAGCAAAAGTTTACATGACAAAGCGTTGCTAACAACAAAAATGCCCATACTAAAACATTACTTCTGTCTCTGTTGTGTTTGGATTGTCGAAAAAATTAAGGTCTCAGATTTTTTTTAAAAGAATTTTTATGGTAAATTATGAATTTTTTTGGTTTCATGCAATATTTGTCCCAACATATTTACTCCACCGTGTTAATTTACAGCTATTTTTGGGATAGGGGCTTTGAGGAAATGGTAATGCAGTTATATGGTCTCCTGGTGAAGTTGCTCACTGACATAATTTTGCCAAACCACATTACTCCAGCTAGTGAGCGACCTTTGTGCGTGAAACCACGTATAGAAAATGTTGTTCGATGCGGAATGTATCTTGTAAAAGATCTTTTTTTATGATCTCTTGAAAGAGAGATTACTACCAAAATCATATTAACTTACTAGAGATTATATCTCTTTGGTTTAGTGTTTACAAGATATTTTTTTATGATCTCTTGAAAGAGAGATTACTACCAAAATCATATAATCTTACGAGAGATTATATCTCTTTGGTTTAGTGTTTTAATATATAGATGATTTCTATTAAACAAAATATTATTTTGGAGAACAAAAAATACATGATGCCCTATCTTACGCTCCACAAGAGTCCAATGTTCGTTCAATTCAAAGACCCAAAAATCCTTCATCTTGTTCAAAAGAAATTACCGATCTAAATCGTATTCACTAATAAAAGTTTTCAGATATGCAAGAGTGTCACATGATGAAAGACCTAATGAACAGAGTTGGACATGTTCGTGTGACTGACGTGCAGGTGTCACTTAATGCGTGAGGATTCATATAAATTGACGTTGTTTAAAATGATCTCTCTATGTAACTTGTGGTTGAAGATTCTTTTTTAGATGATCTCTTGAAATAGACTACTACCAAAATCATGTAAAAACTGTTTCCCGTATAGATGTGTTCAAGTTTATATCAATTGTATGCTAAGCCCCGATCCAATTGTTAACATAGATCTCATGAGATTAGGATTTTTAAATGAATTAAAAGCAAAAAAATAAGGTAATTTAGATTACCTCAAGCTAGATGGTAGAACGCTAAACAACGACCCTACCATTATAGCTTTTTATATAAGCAACGTCCCAGTATCACTGCTGACGAAGGTACACCCATTCGAACCAAGGTGGCATGTTAAACTAGTTAGATGACACAACCACTTGGGAGCTTATCGAATTGGTGACATAACCTATAAGTCAATTATATTTAAACACTAAAAATAAATCGAACGGGTTCCGGTTTAAACTGGTTCGCTAAATAAACCAACAACTCAGAAACGATTCAAGGGTAAATTGCATCAATTCAAGAATGTTGGTTTTTCGTTTATTCCTGAAATTTGAATCTCCATCTTTGTTTATTTGGTTCCACGAGAGTCCAAATGTTCGTTCTTGTTGGTTTTGTGACAGTCTATATTGAATCTATTCGTCTTCGGCTTCCAAATCTCTGTTTCGTGGAGAATAGATTCAATCCCCATAAGATCGTGTTTAGGGTTTCTCTAAAGATTCAAGATTTTGGAGTTGTGGGAATTACATGAAACTATTCGACGAAAGTCCTGAAACAGACAGTGTGCGACCAATTTCGAAGCATGTTATTGCTTCTCCATGAAGGCAATACATTTGGAGATCGTCTAGAATCCACAACTCAATTCTTTGACTTATTAGTTATTTCATCAATGTAGCGTCATCATAATGAACTAAACCTAATTTACATTGTCTTTTATCACTCCAAACAAAGTTTATATGACTTTAACGTCAAAGCAAACTATTATTTAAGTCTCTATACAACTATTGATAGCTAGTACAAAATTCCATTGATGCATACCCCTACATCTTCATGATGTGGTATGCAACATTCAATCATTCTCCATGAAAGGATTCAATTCCTAATGTCAGAACTTGATCTCCTCAAACACCCTTTTTCCTCCATAACTTGGTCAGGACATGGACAAAATCTTCATATATTACAAATTCAAGCATCATCATCAACATAAAAAAAAAACATGGAAAAATCGACAATGCTTCATTCCTTGGATCTTCTGACATTACGTGAAGAATCATAGCAAGCTTCTATAATGTTCTTCTGTACATGTACTAAGAACTTGTCTCTGCAACAAAACCAGATAAAGATCAATCTTAAAAGAATGTCTATTTGACTCAATAGAAATACTCAATTAACAAAAGGTTTTCAGCTTCTAACCGGCAATTCGTCTGTTGTAATACTCTTGCAAGCTTGTGCTTGAGTCGATACTTTTTCTGACTTTCTTCTGCGTCTCTCTCTGTTTCTTCAACTTGGATAAACTAAGTGAACCTTCCACTGAATGAGGAAATAACATTCAATGGATGTAAATATAGAAATCGAAGAGTGAAAGAGGATAAAGAACTATTCCAGGTTCATACCTTGCCATTCCCATACAACTTTTTTTTCACCTTTGAGGAGTTTTTCATATCGGTCTATACGTGAATCCTCTTTTATTAACTCCTCAACCTGTAAATTAACCAAGAATATAAAGAACCATGAACCATGTCAGGCAACAAAATTGAGAATTGGTTATAAAAACATGACACCTGTAACAAATTGTTAGAGAAAGCCAGATTAAGCATCAGAGACAGAGACCAAAAACAGCATACCTTAGTCCATAACAGAGGGTCTCTTCTTTCCCTAGGCAAGAGTAGATAATCACGTAACCAAGATGCAATAACCCAAGGCTCGCAGTTACTAGTTTCTGCAGAATTTGATGCCACTGCATTCTCTTCCAGGAAGTCACAGACCTTATGAATCAATTCAAAATAAAACCCCGTTATATATTTTTACAAAAATGACAAGGATAGTTGACTAATCGAGATGCTGTGCGGATAAAGAGGTACCTGGTCGTATAACTCTTCCACTCTTCTTGAAAAACATTGCTTACGTTGAATTCTCCTACGCAACATTGCGCTGCCCACTAGCTGTACATCTCAACACTGTAAACAAGCTTGAAGATGTTGATCAAGTAAACTAAGCCACTCAAAAGACTGGCTTTTTTCTAAGATTACAATACCATTGCACAGGACGACGAGATGATTAAGATATGCCGCAAGATCCATTGATGCAAGCGACAGGTCAAAGGTTTGTAACTTTTGGCTACGGATTCAGGGCACTTCAACTCGTCAATCCTTCAAATAAATAAAAAATAACGTACGAATCTTTAATCAATAGTTAGTAACCAATAGACTAATTAACCAGTGATGAAAATACTAACCCATTAGAATTAGTCCTTTTCTCTAGTAGCTCGGTGACACCTTCAACAGCCTTTCCTTTCAAAAAATTGTAAGCAGACTCGTCTAAGTTACTCAAGAAACTGTTACTACGTAGTTCTGTCCAAACATCATTTTCTGGAACCTAAAACATCGATGAAAATAGCTCAGCACAATGCTCACTATTACCACAGTATGAACACACAAGTAAACCAAAACACAATAGTTAAAGATATCAGAAACATACCCAAATGGTTCCCGTACCATAACATTCATTATGAGCATATGATTCACAAACTTTTCTCTCAAAATACCCAACCTGAATCAACAACAGTGGCCAAAATTTAAACCAAATTATCAACAAGACAAAAAAATCTAAAAGTTCCGATTTTTCGCATAATTCAATACCAATTTCTTAGTTGATTCATTGATTTCTCCATCTTCTACACATAAATTCCTTTGATTTTTGTATCCAAGATTACATTGCAACTTCCCTTGGTAACATTCTCCATTAATTGGACAAGGTTCACAAATATCTGAAACAATGAAATTGATTAATCCAAGGAATTACATAATTCAACTATGATATAAAGGAATTGAGTATGAGTTTCGAGCTTACCCAAGTCTGAATCGATGGGATTAAAGTTACTATCGCAGAAAGATTTAGAAGGGTTTGAGCTCAGAGACTTAGAGAGGAAATTGCAGGTAAAAGCTACAGCACAAGCGACAAGCAAAACCTTCAATAGTGTGAAGAACTCTCCCTTGGAAGGAAATAAGCTTTGTGGTGGCTCGAGCATTGATCTGATCGGAGAAGAAGAAGAAGAAGATTTAGGGGTTCTGCCCGTTCTGGTTTCCGATTTGGGTCGCTTCCGTGGTATCGAATCCATGATCGGAAATTTCGCAATAATATAAATGTTTATATATTTTGAGGTGCCAAAAATGGAATAAAATTAGATGTTTTGAGCTTCTTTGATGGGTTTACGATTGATCCATTATGGGCCCAAATATAAAATTCAAAGTCCATGAGTGATTTACCGAGTGTGTTAACACTTAACACCCTTCCCAAGTTACAAGGGATAGAATTAGAATCCAGTTAATTTCATAATTTCACACTTATTCTATTGTTAACAAAATTATCAAAACATTTATGCAATATTAATCTTTTGATTGATAATACCATATCGATAGATATCGTTGGATTTTGGCTTGAGATAAGTTTTTAAAGAAAATATTAAGTTGTTAGAATTTTCCTGTTTCTATTTGCAAAAAGAATTTGATGGTAGACCTAATCTAATATAAAGAGTAGGTCTTATTTTGGCAACCTAAAAATATGATATTTCGAAATTATCCAAATATCTTATGTAATTATCTTTTAATTAAATAATCTATATTATTAAAAAAATTTAGGGTTTCGAGATGTTATTATAAATAGTATTCTTAGGCTTATCCTATCATTGAGTTGTTGTTTGCTGATATTTTATAAAAGAGTTGTTTTTTTGACCACCATTCATTCTCAATCCGCATTTTTGGTAAATTAAAAGAGATCTTAACGATCTAAAAAAAAATTGGTTGAAGGTAAAATTGTCGATGTTTAGAAACCATCAATGGTTTATGGTACGTAAAAAACAGGTTTATAAGAAAAAGAGAAGAAAAAGAAATTCAAGTATGAGGTTCGCAAAGTTTTAAGATTTAGTGAGTATAAAAAATATGATACGAGAAAAAATTAACGGTAAAAAAGTAGTACGAGAAATACCGCTACTTGTAAAGAAAAAAAGAGAAAAAAATCCGTGTATATATTATTAAAAAAAAATAGGAAATAATTTATTAAAGAAAGCTTTTTTTTATTAAATCACTTTTTATTCAACAGATTTTGTTGTCATATTTTAATTTTGACATCGTTTGAGATAATTTTAAGTAGTATTTTCAAAATAGTGAAATATATAAGTGTTTTTAACCACAAAATACGCGTTTTATCTCAAGTATTTTTAACACACAAACCCTCAATAAGAAAAAAGAAACTTCTATCGCCGCTTTGGCTTCCTCCTCCTCCTCACTCTGACTCTCACACTCGATACTCCAAAATCTCTCATACTGTTCCATTGATTCTTCCTCTGGTAAGCTTTTATCTCTGTAAAATAATACTCTTTTCGCTATATATTTCATTGAATTCGTTTCTCAAAGTACCTTTTTCAAGTTTTTTTGTTAATCGATCGCGAAATTGATAAACCCTAATTCACTCCTTCTTCATCTTCTTCCATCGTTAGAAATTTGTAACGAAATTAGTCGGTATTTAGTCGGAATTTTGTTGGGTATCTGATTGTTTTGTCGATTTGTTCGTTTTGACGTATAAACCCTAATTTCGAGTCTTGTGATGTCGCGTAGATAAACCCTAATTTCAGTCGCTTTTTATGTTTGCTTACAGGTTTTTATTTGTTCTTGTAAGAATGGTTGCGATACCCAATATTAAGATAAAGTTTGGTCCTCAAGGTTCTGTCAGAACATTCCAAACGTTGTCTGATAGTTCGAAGAAAATTGAGCATGTAGTGACTGAAGATTTATCTCAATCCTCGGAGAAATCAAAGAAGCGTGGTGGGCCTAAAGAGCTAGATGAAGTTCAACCTAAGAAGAAGCAGAGGCTGGATTGTGATTGGTCTAGTCAATGTTTGGCATTGTTACGTTTTTTGATGGAGCACCGTGGTGGATGGCTCTTTAAGGAGCCTGTTGATCCTGTTAAAATGGAGATTCCTGATTACTTCAATGTCATACAAAAGCCAATGGATTTAGGCACTGTCAAATCGAAACTTTTGAAGAATGTCTACAGTAATGCTGATGAGTTTGCAGCGGATGTTCGGTTAACTTTTGCCAATGCGATGCATTATAATCCTCTGTGGAATGAGGTTCACACGATTGCAAAGGAGATTAATGAGATTTTTGAGGTTAGATGGGAATCACTCATGAAGAAAAAGGTTTTGAGGTTATCCTGGAATGAAGTTAGAGAAGGTTATAAGAGACAGCCAGTTGAACGTGATTGTTCTAGACGGAGCAGCACTGGAACATCAGCTTCCTCTGGGGTGGGATTGACGAAACCAGCTAAAGAGAACTCCGAAAAGGGTTCTCTTTCGTCCAAGCCAGTGAAAGTGCAGAGCAAAAAGAATACTCCTGCTGTGACGCCTAAAGCATTAGCAACCTGTAAATGTGGTAGGATAATTTGCATATGCCTCAAGTCCTGTAGCTCATTTGGAAGTGACGTTTGTTCGTTAACGGTATATACAGATTCTTTCTTGATCTCTGTCAAATTTAATTTCCTTTTAGTCTTGTCACTAACAATAGGGATTTATGTTTCAATGCTCTTGTCAAACAGGATTGTCAATTAAAGAACATTTCAGGTGCACAAGCGAGCGAGTTAGATCCTCAATCTAATGGTAAGAAATCTAAAGCTATCTTTCATAGTTTCATTCGCACTTGTTATTCTATTATCACTTCTTTCTAACAGTTTACTTTTAAATTCTATATCAATGAAGGGTCTGACACTTCAAAGAAGGAGAGAAATGGTAGTCTCAAGTCTCAGCTTGATAAACCTTCAAACAGTGATCTGTTGGGTAATGGTAAGTTGTTATTATTCCTCTCTTATGAGTTTAATCGAATCTGTAGAATTCCTCTTTTTTGTATAGTTTGGTTTCTTAATACCATTTTATAATTGCTACAGAGTTGAAAACGGCTTTTCCTGCTCTGCCGCCGGTACCTCCTGAGAAAGCTCTTCGTGCTGCAATACTCAAAGCTCAATATGCAGGAACCATCATAAAAGCTAAACACAGAATAGTCCTTGGCCAGGTTTCATTACTTTCTTAATCCCAATTACCTAAACAGAGACTTTCGACAGCTTATGATGTTTTACTGAAATTGATGTCTTTTTTTTTATTGACAGAATAACAAAGCTGATCTGATTAGAATACAGATAGAAAAGGAACAGATGGAAAGAGCACAACGTGAAGGTACACTACTACGTGTTCTTATGAAAGTAAAATAAAGTCTCAAACTTTTCGATGTTTGCCTCTTACGTTTCTTTCACAAAATATGCAGAGAAAGCTAGAATTGAAGCCGAGATGAGAGCTGCTAAGGTTGCTGAACGAATGAGGGCACAAGACGAGTTGAAACAGAAACGTGAGAGTCAACGGCTTGAAATAGCAAAGGTATTTTGCGGAATTTTATAAACCGGTTTTGCAGTTTTTTAAAACCCTGATTTAACATATTGAAGAACGATGATTCTAATATCTGTAAACATGTCTACAGATGAAAAAAGGCTTCGATTTTGAACGGAACAACCACTCGAAATTGAAGAAAAAATTCGTTAAAGTCTGTGGCTGCTTTAGTCTGACAAAAGCTCGGTTGTTACTTGAAGAGTTGGGTCTGGTTTTGAAAAATGATTATTGTCCGGAACTGGAAGTGATCGGGTCAGAAAAATTTGATGCAATGAGAATGGACGATCTTGAGGAAGGAGAGATCCTTTAGAGTTTTCTCTATAAGAAAACCTCTTGGATGTAATTTTTGACCATAAGGAATGCTTTGTAACCTTAACTTTGGTTTTTTTTTTTTTTTGTGAACAACAACCTTAACTTTGTTAATATATGAAAATGCTATTAAATTTAAAACTGACATTTTCACTTGGATAATATCACTATTAAGAATCAAAAATTAAGAATATACTAATGTTTTCTACATAATTAGTTTTCTCTCTATAATTTATGTAAGTTAGACAAAAATGCCCTTATTACATATATCAAATTAGTTAGCAATGTAATAAAATAGTTATCGATATTTTTATCATCAATTTCTTCAAAAATATTATATTATGAATTAGATGATTATCTATTAGATTAACGTGATAATAATATATATATGCATGTAAGTAAAAAAAAATTATGTTAAAACATATGATATCGCGATAAGAAGAATGTTAAGAAGGTATACAATTAGTAATGTGTTAAATTTATTTTTAACATACTAAATTATACAATATATTATATAAACTTGTCAATATATTTTACTCTTTCATTCATTATGACATAAAAGTACGGTAAAAATAATTGTAACGTACTAATGTTTCATTTAGCAAAGTATCTAACGTAATAATATAGCAAAAAAAGTCTAATCCCCTTTTATTGTGTTGAATATACATAAATAAAAATATAGATTTATTATTTTAAATCGATAAATATTTTTTAACAAAGAATTTGTAAACTTATCGCGATATCATAGTTTTTAGCACGTTAAACAAATAGTTATATACTTATCATCAATATATTACAATTATTTTTATTCAATGGCATTTTTGTAATTAATTTAAAAGAAAAGGATATTTTTGGTTTAATATTATTTCTCCTTCATACTTACCTAAATAACTAATAGTTATGCATAAATTCTTAATTTCTTCATCTTCTATGCATAGATATTAATATACCCCTTTTCACTTCACCATGTTTATATTTATATGTCACATATTCATTTGTAATATGATAGCTGTCACAACTTGGTAATGAAAGCAACTAATTTATAAGTTTTTAACTCTTTCATGGTTATAAACATTCATATATTGTTTGATTTCAATTAAATGACATCACAATTATCAAAAGAATTTGGTAGAAATGCCTAAGACTATTTATGTTTTCAGTTGTAAGAAACATGCATGAAGTAATAATACACTGATTGTAGCAAAAAAAAAACATGAAGTAATACTATTTTCGGTGTAAATACATAACTTGATACGTACTATATCAGAATCAAATTTAGTTACAAAATTTAAATACGATAACCTATTTCATTTTTGCTATAGTATATATCTGATTTGTGGAATTAAAAATATTTTTTCATGTAGTTTAATCATAGAAGCGAGATGAAATTTTTTAGAAAAAATATATGTGATTCGTATTATATATATGGTTTTAGTTTGAATAATAAACTATTTTCTTAAAAGTTTTAGTTATAAAAGTTTTATAACACGGTAACTTTAGTTTCTATTTGTTTGTATCAATATTTTAAGATAAATATTAATTAATTATATGATATAGTACACATAATATAATCCTAAATCATAATTTATTCTTATGATAACTCTTTATGAATTATTAATATGCCATATGTCATTTCGTTATAAAGAGTTTCAGGATTAAGTAAAAATAATTAATTAATGAAATTAGATATACATTTGGTTGCATATTTTATAACATATTATCAATAGATATAGTGACATAGTATCTAGTACTACCATTTTCTACCAAACATAATTTGATTTATATGCAGAGGAAAAAGTTGTTGTATTCATGAAAAATCCATCAAAATGTGGAAATAATAATCACAGCTGTTGGTGATAAGATTCTTGAAATCTACCATACACAATTATAGAAAATAATATAAATTTTAAATGGAAATGTAAAATCTCTGTAGTAAAACTTATGAAACTGAGTTTATAAAGTCCAAAGGGTGAATCTGAAAAATCTCACTCTCCCTCTATAACCAAAATTTTTCGATTTACAGATTAAAAAAAAAAACTCAAATTATCTGTTTAACCAATAAATAGGTTAACCAAAGAGGCAAGAGAAACAAATGGCGGAGAAAGCGAAGAAGAAGAAAAATGGAGGAGGAGGAAATCAGAGAATAGCGTTTTACAAGCTTTTCACGTTTGCAGATCGGTACGACATCGTTTTAATGGTCATCGGGACCCTCTCCGCCATGGCCAACGGCTTAACTCAGCCGTTTATGTCAATACTCATGGGGCAGCTCATTAACGTTTTTGGTTTCTCTGATCATGATCACGTGTTTAAAGAAGTCTCCAAGGTTAGGACTTCAAATTAGTTTTTACTGTTGGTAAAATGTTACGATTCTTGTTAGTTGTTAATCACTGATATCATTTTAACTGAAATTAGAGGCTTAAAGCAGCTCCATCGTTAAAAACGATGAGAATTTTTCCAAAAAAACAAAAATATTATAATTTCTTCTTAATTGTATTTTAATAGTTTAATCAATGGTTACATGACATGTGTCATTCAATGGTTAATTTAAGAAAGGGTCTCTTTCTCTTCAATTATTACTTTTTATTAATAGAATTTGGTGAGATACATTCCTCCATCCCACCAATGGAGGTGTCCTACACCTAATTACTGTTGGTTTGTGTAGTATATGCGAAATCACTAATATATTTATATGTTTTAGTTTAAATGTAAATCATCAGGTTCACCAAAATTTGTCTTCTATATTATTGTTCTTTTAAATTTGTAAAACGTAATAGTAAAATTTTCTTTTTGTTAATTCATCTTTAAATTGTTTTCCATTTGTTTGATTTATATATTTACTTATACTCATTAGTCAGTGCATGCATGAAACAAATGTTACGGTTTATATCGATTTAATTCTTAATTAATTTCAGGTTGCTGTGAAGTTTCTTTATCTTGCAGCCTACGCCGGTGTTGTGTCCTTCCTGCGTAAGCCACAAACTATGTTTTTCTTCTCTTTTCATCCTTAGCCTAGCTAACTTGTTTACAAAGAACTTATTCGTTTCTCCGCAGAGGTCTCATGCTGGATGGTAACTGGGGAGCGTCAATCCACTAGAATCCGCCGTCTATACCTAAAAACAATTTTAAGACAAGACATTGGATTTTTCGATACTGAGACAAATACCGGTGAAGTCATCGGAAGAATGTCAGGAGACACCATTCTTATTCAAGATTCCATGGGAGAAAAGGTTTTAATGAATTCTACACTATCGGATCTTTCTTGCAGCGCAAGTTGCTTAAACTTTTCTTATTTTAATTAACGGCTTTGATTTCCTTAGGTTGGGAAATTCACACAGCTCGTTTCGTCATTCGTTGGTGGATTCACGGTTGCTTTTATAGTTGGAATGAAACTCACATTGGCTCTTCTTCCGTGCGTTCCTCTGATCGTGGGCACAGGTGGAGCAATGACCTATATCATGTCAAAAAAGGCTCAACGTGTTCAACTGGCTTACACAGAAGCTGGAAACGTAGTACAACAAGCCGTTGGGTCAATTAGAACAGTTAGTTCCGCGGTCTTTTAGAACTACATAGATTCATGTTACATTTCAATATTTTGATGTTCTTTTTCTTATTTAGGTTGTGGCTTTCACTGGGGAGAAACAATCAATGGGAAAATATGAGAAGAAGCTTGAGATAGCCTACAAATCTATGGTTAAACAAGGGCTATACTCCGGTCTAGGCATTGGGATAATGATGGTTGTGGTATATTGTACTTATGGTTTTGCGATTTGGTACGGTGCTAGGCAGATAATAGAGAAAGGATATACTGGAGGTCAAGTCATGAACGTGATTACGTCAATCTTGACTGGAGGAATGTGAGTAAAACGATTACTTGTCCTTGAAGAAATCTTGTGATACTGATAGCCCTAATTTTTTACACATGCAATTCACTTCGTAGGGCGTTGGGGCAGACATTGCCTTCTCTTAACTCTTTTGCGGCCGGAACAGCTGCAGCTTACAAAATGTTTGAGACTATCAAAAGAAAACCAAAGATCGATGCTTATGACATGAGTGGTGAGGTTTTAGAAGAAATTAAAGGTGACATTGAGCTAAGAGACGTGTACTTTCGATATCCGGCTAGACCTGACGTGCAGATATTTGTTGGATTTTCGTTGACTGTACCGAATGGCATGACCGTGGCTTTGGTGGGACAGAGCGGTAGCGGAAAATCAACTGTGATCAGTTTAATTGAGAGGTTCTACGATCCGGAATCAGGAGAAGTTTTAATAGATGGAATTGACTTAAAGAAATTTCAAGTGAAATGGATCAGAAGTAAGATTGGTCTCGTAAGCCAAGAACCTATACTATTTGCTACCACAATTAGGGAGAACATTGTTTACGGCAAAAAAGATGCGTCCGACCAAGAAATTAGAACCGCACTTAAGCTCGCCAACGCTAGTAACTTCATCGACAAACTTCCGCAGGTAGTCAAACTTTAGTTATAACCAAGTTGGTCGGTAAAACAAGCTTAGTATTCTTAATTCTTGTTCTTTTTTTGTCCAGGGTTTGGAAACGATGGTAGGAGAGCATGGGACGCAATTATCCGGTGGGCAAAAGCAGAGGATTGCGATTGCGAGGGCGATTTTGAAAAACCCAAAAATATTGCTTCTTGATGAAGCTACAAGCGCTTTGGACGCAGAATCTGAACGCATTGTTCAAGATGCTCTTGTAAAGCTAATGTTGAGCAGGACCACTGTAGTGGTGGCTCACCGACTTACCACCATTAGAACCGCTGATATGATCGCTGTTGTGCAGCAGGGAAAAGTCATTGAGAAAGGTTAGGGCTTTGAGTAATACCTTAACCACAAGTAATCAATGTTTTTTCCTGTATATATGAACAAAAGTTTTTTTATCAGGAACTCATGATGAGATGATTAAAGATCCCGAAGGAACATATTCACAGCTAGTTCGTCTACAAGAAGGATCTAAGAAAGAAGAAGCAATAGACAAGGAACCAGAAAAGTGTGAAATGAGTTTGGAAATCGAAAGTTCGGATAGCCAAAATGGAATCCATTCCGGCACTCTCACATCACCATCTGGTTTACCGGGAGTGATTAGCTTGGACCAGACGGAAGAGTTCCACGAGAATATATCTTCCACCAAAACTCAAACGGTTAAGAAAGGCAAGGAAGTATCATTAAGAAGGCTTGCTCACCTTAACAAACCGGAGATTTCGGTTTTGTTGCTCGGTTCATTGGCTGCAGTGATTCACGGTATTGTGTTCCCTGTTCAAGGTTTGCTTTTGTCTCGCACAATCAGGATATTCTTTGAGCCTTCAAATAAACTAAAGAATGATTCTCTTTTCTGGGCTCTCATTTTTGTCGCCCTTGGCTTAACCGACCTGATTGTGATTCCGTTACAAAACTACTTATTCGCTATCGCTGGAGCAAAACTAATCAAACGTATCAGATCGTTGTCGTTTGATAGAGTCTTGCACCAAGATATAAGTTGGTTCGACGATACTAAAAATTCTAGGTAATGTAATCAACCTTTTTCTTTTAGGGTAACAAGAAGTTATGGGCTTCATAATATTGTGTTTTTTTTTGTTGTCTAGCGGTGTGATTGGAGCGAGGTTGTCCACGGATGCTTCTACAGTGAAGAGTATAGTAGGAGATGTGTTAGGGTTGATCATGCAAAATATGGCGACTATAATTGGAGCATTTATTATAGCGTTTACGGCTAATTGGTTATTAGCTTTAATGGCCCTTTTGGTGGCACCAGTAATGTTTTTTCAAGGATACTACCAGATCAAGTTTATAACGGGTTTTGGAGCAAAAGCAAGAGTTAGTAGTTAGTATTCAACAACCTTGGTTAAACTCTGGTTCTATATAGTCTAACATGATTTCTTACTTCGATTTAGGGAAAATATGAAGAGGCTAGCCAGGTTGCGAGTGACGCGGTGAGCAGCATAAGAACAGTTGCATCGTTCTGCGCAGAGGATAAAGTGATGGATTTATACCAAGAGAAATGTGACGAACCAAAGCAACAAGGCTTCAAATTAGGACTGGTGAGTGGTTTGTGCTATGGTGGCTCATACTTGGCTCTCTATGTCATCGAGTCCGTATGCTTTCTCGGCGGTTCCTGGTTGATTCAGAACAGGAGGGCAACGTTCGGAGAATTCTTTCAGGTATAAAAGAGTAGAATCAGGTTCGATTATGATCCGGTTTGGTTCGGGTTTGTGATGTTTGAGTGTTTTTTTTAACATTTCAGGTTTTCTTCGCGTTAACTTTGACAGCCGTAGGAGTGACTCAAACTAGTACTATGGCACCTGACATAAACAAAGCAAAAGACTCTGCTGCTTCGATATTCGATATCCTCGATAGTAAACCGAAAATCGATTCGAGTTCCGAGAAAGGGACAATATTACCAATCGTCCACGGCGATATCGAGTTGCAACATGTTAGTTTCCGGTATCCTATGCGACCGGATATACAGATTTTTAGTGACTTGTGCTTAACTATCTCATCTGGACAGGTAACAAACATGTAAATAAAAGAAAGAATACAAAGCCGAGGTTTTCCGGTTTAATGTAATTAAATGGTTAACGATTTTGGTTTTTTTCAGACCGTTGCATTGGTTGGAGAAAGCGGGAGCGGTAAATCGACGGTGATAAGCTTACTAGAGAGATTCTACGATCCGGATTCAGGCAAGATTCTTTTAGATCAAGTTGAAATTCAATCGTTAAAATTGAGTTGGTTAAGGGAACAAATGGGTTTGGTTAGTCAAGAACCGGTTCTGTTCAATGAGACAATAGGATCAAACATAGCATATGGTAAAATCGGAGGAGCCACAGAGGAAGAGATTATAACCGCGGCAAAAGCGGCTAATGTGCATAACTTCATCAGCTCATTGCCTCAAGGCTACGAAACGTCCGTTGGTGAACGTGGAGTACAATTATCCGGTGGTCAAAAACAGAGGATCGCGATCGCTCGGGCTATTCTCAAGGATCCTAAAATTTTGTTGCTTGATGAAGCGACAAGCGCGTTGGATGCAGAGTCTGAGCGGGTGGTGCAAGATGCGCTTGATCAGGTGATGGTGAACAGGACCACGGTTGTGGTGGCTCACCTGCTCACTACCATTAAGGACGCTGATATGATCGCGGTTGTGAAGAACGGTGTGATCGCGGAGAGTGGGAGACATGAAACGTTAATGGAGATTTCAGGTGGTGCTTATGCATCGCTTGTAGCTTTTAATATGAGTGCAAACTGAGTTAAACTGTTTTTGTTGTCAATGATTTACAATATGCTATTACTTAACTTTGTAATCATAGAGACTAAAATTCTAGTGCTATAAAAAAAAGTTCAAAACGTTCCAAATGTTTTGGGTCGCTGTAGTCTTTATTACATAGATTGATGAAACGATTAGTAAAGAAAAGAGTAATACATGAACAAACCTAAAGGATTTTTCTACCAATTTCATTGGAAGTGTATTCTTAAAACATTATAATAGTATAATTATGTATATTGTAGTGAGACACAAAATATAAATGATAAAGGGTTCTAGTAGAAATCCAATCAAATAATCCAAACCACACAATTACATCTTAATAAACAAATCGGATAAGAATTTAAATTACAAAACAAAGAAAAAGAAGAAAAGAAAACAGTATGATTTCTTAGAATTATTTTCGAACGCCGTATATAGCAGCAATGTAGAGAAGTTGTGTTGCCGAAAGTATAATTAGAAATGCCTCCATTGTCCTCTGCCGAGAAATACAAAACGAATTCAATTAATTAAAGTTTGTAAAAAATAACTTATTTGGTTTTATTTTTAATTTAAATATTCATTGTATGTTTTTATCAATTTTTATGGTAACAAACTTTTACAATAAAATAGTACCATAAGAGGTTTACTCACCAGACGAGCATTTCTCATCCCAAGTTCAATTTCCTTGCAACCAAATCTACACAAGAACATTCAAGAAATGAAGGTTAATAACCACTAGATTGCTATGCTAAATTTGGTGTGAAAATTATATACGAATTTGATGAAATAATTAAAATGATTGAGTATTAAGTCAAAAGTGCTGTTTTAAAGTCTATACCCCATGGCTAAAAGTGTTAGCGACCAAGCAATAGTGGCGGCAGAGACAGCTGCCGGGAGACTAGTCGTTGTCCATGATTGGAGATGACTGATGCCGGAGATAACCGAGGCAGCTCCAGCAACTCCAGCAATTAAAGCAAACATAATGAAGAATCCGGTGGCCGCATTACCCATTGGAAAATGTATCGGCGAGAAATGAGCCGGAAGACTATAATCCGCACCTTGAATTTTATTATTGCAAGAAGGTAAAAATATTGAAATTTGGTTTATCATAATTATTCGGCTATATGGATGATTAAATAAAAAAAAAAGTTCGTTGGCAAAACAAATGGCTTGTAATAAATTCCTTTAGAAAAATTACTATTATATACAACATATGCTAATTAGAAAAATTACTATTATATTTATGAGTTTACAAAACTTTTGCTTCGTAAAGCACTCAATCACTGACGTATCATGCAAATTTAAAACGAGTTTAAAATTACTTGCATAAATACTGTTTTGCTTGTTATCAGACACTGAATTGGTGAAATAACTAAATAGAGTTCATATTAGCCGATACTAATTAAATCGATCAAGAACTTAATACCAATAGACAGGAAATTAAAAACTAGAGAACAATGGACCATGCATTAACAAAAAAAAAATCATATACCAATAAGGAAACCATGGTTGATAGCTTTGTTCATGGACCATGCGCCAATTCCAAGAACAATGGCATACATACAAAAGTTCAGGACTAAAAGAAAAGAGGCCACCGGTTTCATCTGATGTTCCACCATTTTTTCTTGGGTGTGAAATGACTTGATTAAGAGCTTATGTTTTTTTTCTTGTTAAAGCTTAAGAGCTTAGGGTTTATATAGGTTCAAGAGAGGTTAGAGTAATGGTGCTTTTCTTGGTTAAGGCTGTTTGGTTTTTCTTGATAAGGTCATTTTATTTTTTTTGTTTCCGCAGTTGTAAAGCTGAGTTGCTGTGGTTAACTTTTTCTGTCTCCATAGAATCCATATTTTGCTTCATTCATAGGGAACAATTAAATATTTGAAAAGTAATTAATATTAATTTAATAAAAACCGTTGGAAACTTCAAGATTCTTTGGTTCACTTAGTTTCTTTCGCATTTTTCTTGTTTTATATTGCTTTTAGATTTTCTTTTCTTTTGATACACGAATAAATATTCTATTCAGAAGTGTAAAATTTCAGAGACATTTTACAGATATCAAGACAAGTAAAAAAATAGAAAAAGAAACGTGTATAAGTAGTTGTTAGAGGAAAACAATGATGGATGTACCTTGTGGAGCAAGTCATATGATCCTAAGTTCTGTTAACCCGTCAGACACCTCTACACCTGGTAATTAAGGCTTCTTGATTTGAATTGAAACAGTTAGTGCAGGTGATAAATGACAACTTGGTGCAAGCATTATTGGTGTCTTTTGCTTCCTCAGGCAATTGAACTTCAGTCAATTGCTCAAAACCTGAGAAGGAAACCTCGTCAATATTATCGAGTTTGAAAATTATTGGTGAGATGCATAATTTCCTTAAAAATATGACATCTAATTTGACCGAGTGGTTTCCCAAGCATATAAGTTATGGACCATTTTGCTAGCCGTAGATTTATTAAATCTCCATAGTATTTTTGAAGTAATTTTTGTGGATGAGTTAAATAGTTTTCCGACACAAATGATACCCGACCCGATTAGAAATATTGTTCATAAAATTTGATTGGATCGGATTTTATTTAAACCGACTCTTCCACTGTTTTTTTGCCTAAAAGACGGATACAAATATTAACAAAAATGGATCATGTCCACTAATTATGTTTCTATATTTAATAAGAAAGATATTTAATAAATTTGGTTCTGATTTAAATTTATAATTCTTCTTTCCTCCTTGTTTGATTTTTTTTTTTACTTGTTTTAAATAATCATATAATAATTAAAGGTTAAAAAAATCTCAAAAAAATCTTCAATTTGGGCTTATTATAAAAGTCGAATCACGCAGCATATATATAACAAGATAACAAAAGAGTTTATGAGTGTGTCTTTTGATTTTCCTGCGATAAAAGAGTTTACTAGCAAACAAGACCTGAAAGTTTGACAAAACAAAATATGTTTCTTGGAAAGCAACCATCTAAATTCTGAAAAAGCAAAAGAATATTACTTTCTCATAGGATTAATATTTATTATCCGTAACAATACTTTTTGAATTTATGCATAATATTTTTAACTAGAGCAGGATGGTAGTCGTAGTTTTGATAATATCATACGTGTGTTTTTGGATTGCTGTAGCTAAAAGAGAGAAGAAATTGCTTGGAAGAAAAGGGATTGGAGTTAATATAATTATCTTCGTGGATTGTGGTCCATTCTCCTCCACTCACACTTTAATCATATGATGAAACATCTTTGATAAATTTCCAAATACAAACATAATTAAAATCCTATAGTATGATATATGCTTCTCCGGGAAAGTCAAAATGTTCTATTGAATGTGTTAGGCTTACTGTTTACATAAAACATAAAACTTTGGCTACTTATTCCATCATTTATGCTTCGTCTTTATCTTCGTCTTCATCTTCGTCTTCATCTTCTTCTTCTGTAGGCTTGTTAACTGTTCCAATGGAAGCGTGTTGAAGAAGGTACCCCTTTTTTTCTTACTCTGTTTCTTGTTTCTTGTGTTACAGGCTACAATTTTGCGTAGTATACAAGAAGTAGAACTGATACAAATATTCTGGACATGACTCTAAAAGACAGATTTTAAAAGTTCAACAATCAAATTATAGAAACTCCATTACTCATTTTGATATCACATAGGAAAGTAACAACAGAATATGGTTTATTCACTCTTGGGTCTTGGCCTTAATATGTTACATAGTTGCAGCTTCGTCTCTATATGCATAATCAGATTGGAAGCAAAATTGAAAATTATGCGATATCATTTCTTACATAGCTACAAAGCCATATAGCCAGAGCCGTCCCTAGGGATTTGGTTGCCACAAGCAAAAATATTTTATGGACCAACTAATTATCCCTCTACATTACCATGTTCAGAGAATCTTATACCAAATCCTTTTAATATGAAGTATCTGTTAGATGAAAGTTGTATATCAACATGACCGTAGTTGACTTCAGCTATAGAGGAGAATCCAGAGCCAAAAGAGTTTCAAACAACAGATTTCATCCAATCTCAGACAACAAATTTTTGAGAACAATTTTATTGACACTTTGTCCCTTAAATTTATTTACAAAATTCTTGTGAAGATGTGAGCTCATAATTCTCCACACCGTAGTTGAGGTGATCCTTGCTCGAGTTAGGAAAGGATTTATGGAGAAATAATCCTCAAACTGTAAGAAACAAGAAAATAAGTATAATGTGAGGATTCAGAAATTAAATTGTAATAGTAATGACATAAGCTCAAAACAAATGTGCAAGCTAAGAAAGAAACAGAGTACTTGAAAACAAATAAATGAATTCCATCTGCCAATTTTGAGAAATCTTCATTTTGTTAAAACCATTTGCGTGAATTCCATCAGTTTTTTTGTATCCACAACACGACTTGCATTTGAAACAATTGTGACGCTTTGTGTTAAAGATTATTCGGAACTAGACTAAGTTGGTTTATGGACTTTGAAAGATGCCTAAAAACTTTGCAGGTGTGGCTACAAAGCAAGTCAGTCGTTCGTTGTCTCTCCATAAACAAAAGAGAACTATTATACATCAAAAACTTAATTCAGGTCCACTTTAAAACTTTGTGCCTGACAGAAATTAAAGGAATCGTGATAGTAATGAAATAAGCTTATCACAAACGTGCAACCACAGAAAAGAAACAAAACATTTTAAAACATTCACATGAACATCAACATCTTCATCTGCCATTTGAGAAAATTATGTTCATTCAGCTTATTGTAATTAAAAACCAATGGCTTGAATTCCATCATGACTTGTTTTTGAAATAATACTAACAATCTAATTATCCCACAATTTATATAATATCAAAGTCTTTAACCAAACAGTGAACAACATTGATGGCTGTGAAATTGATCAACTGAATAAAAAGTCTATAACCAGATAATCAGAAATTCAAAAGTAACTTCGCACTCTTCAAAGTGTTCAGTCACATTGCCTATACCATCATCGTCACTATCCCCACGCTCTTCACTCTGATTACTCTCATTGCTTATATTACTGTCTTCGCACTCTTGAAAATGATCAGTCTCCCTGCCTATATCACTATTCTTATCCTCGCTCTTCGCTCTGATCAGTCTAATGGCATCCATCATTGTCTTCATCGGCCTCACAAACATGCTGCATAGTGTTTGGATTACCATGTCGGTTCTTCGATGATGACAGTCCTCTAAGTGTCGTATACCCCATCCGTTTAATATTACTCATATGAAGTGGTGTAGCTGCAAAAGAATCCAGTCGTCAATCATACAAAAAGAATGAGAGATGAATAGTCATTATGTTTAATTAATGCTTAATGCTTACCCGCATGCGCTTCTTGCTTCTCTCAGTCTCTACATTGTTATCTCCAGAGTCTTCACTATTTTCAATCTCATTAACAAGTCCTTGAACATGTGTATAATACCCCATATTGCCTTCTTCGGCTTGAGAAACATGTGGAAGAGTACTGTTTGGATTACCAAGTCGGTTCTCTGCTGATGAACCGGTCTCTAAGAGTCGTATACCCCATTCTTTTAAAACGACCGTAGATCTCCAATCTCCACTAGTTATATGAATATTTATATCCACATGATCATAGTTCAGTTGAGATAGAGGAACATTATCTTTGTATAGACGGATACGACAGTCAAATATACACAGATGAATACCCTTCTCAATTTCCATGAAATTATGTACCTCACCAAAGGAATCAAATTTGTTCCCAATTCTGCCTTTGAACCGACTATATACCCCGATATATACTCCATTGGAAGCACTTACCACTGCACAAACCCTAAATCTGAAGAATGGTTGAGAGAGTTGTGTGGGAAGTAGAGGGATGGGCAGAGAGGAAGACGTTCCAAATGGTTGAGAGTCAGATGTTCGGTAAGTGAAATATGATGGCACTTCTTCACCTGGCAATATCATGGAGTTGAAAATAATCGACTGTTGGTGAAGGACAGGTTCTCGATCCAGATTGACGCAATCCATGAAATTGACATTGAGGACGCAACTATCAGGAAGAGAAGAGGTGGTCTCCTCAGAAACTATGTCAGCATTGTCTGCCTTCATCATCTCCACCCCACTTGGATAGCAACTCAAATCAACTCTGGTCAATGCCCCGCAATTGGAAAAGCTAACTTCCCCAAGATGTTTGAGTTTAAAAATGTTTAGGGATACACATTTTAGCTCGCGGCAACCTTTCATAGTTAGCTTAGTGAGGTTAAAGAAGTTCTCGATCTGCCAAGGAACCTCTTCAATCCCAGTTTGGTCTAGATCGAGATATTTGATGTTGGTTGAGATATCAGGAAAGCGCTTCAACCGTGAGCATCCAAAGAGATTAAGGGAAACGAGAGATTCGAGGTTGATTCCGGTGGGTAGAGACTCCAGATTTCTGCAGTAACAAATGTCCAACCTCTCAAGGTTATTGAGATTCTGAAATGAGGACGAAAGCTCTACTAAATTTGGGATATTCCAGAGCTCCAAGAGGGTCAAAGTGGGAGACAGCATCGGCATGAAGGGCTGAACCAAATAAACAATTTAGAGATGTTAAACAAAAATCACCAATAATACAATTTACAGTTTGGGACTTTTCAATTAATTAATCTAAGCTAAAACAAATTCCATTACGAAACAAATTTGCATTTGTCATTTTGCATTCTTTGTTTGTTGATTGACTTGGTAATACTCAATGCAAGATTTACCTTTACACTTTGAAAAGAAAAACATATAATGGATTCTCATGATATTGGAGAGAACTACATATACCTTCACTCCTTGGCATTTATTCTCATCACTATCCGCTTTCCCCATGCTTAGCTCACGGACATTCTTGAAATACAAATTGGAAGGGTATTCTTCAATAGATGTTTCTGCCAGAATGAGATTTGAGATGTTGGTTGCGAATTCAGGAAAAGTCCTCAACTTCCAGCATTCATTGAAATTGAGGTAGTCCAGGGATTTGAGGTTGAAACCCGTAGGAAGAGTCTCCAATTCACCGCAGTATTCCATATTCAATTCCAACAGTTTATTGAGATTTCGTATAGAGGAAGGAAGCTCCACCAAACTCCAGCAATGTCCAAAGTCAAGTTTCTCAATGTTAGTGGCCTTTGAAAGATCTGGGATTTCTTTCAGGTATTTAGATGCCCACATATCCAATTCCTTTAGACATGTAAATGACTGTACTCAGACAAAAATAAACGCAGAGCTCAGTTGAAATTACACATCACGTCATTTAAAAACTACAATTAGCATTAACAATTTATTCTTAAACCTTACCATAGCTCCTTCCCACAGCTTCTCTAGCTTGCTGTCATGCATTTCGAGCTTGACGAGGTTTCGAAGAAAAGTATAAGGCATACATTTCAGTGGAAATCTATCCCAAATCAATTGTTTGGGTTGAACGGAATAATAGTTTATTTTTTCCGGTAAATGCACTTTGACTTCTTCTTCTATAAAAGTCTTCGAGGAAATATCCAAGAAAAGGAGATTACCCATCCCTTTGAAGGCATTCTCATGTACACAAAACTCACTAACCTTACTTGTATCCAATGATATTCCTAGCACCTTTCGAGTACCCTGAAAAATATGATATTAGTGAGATAGAGACAAAACCATACAATTCATGATTCATCAAATGGCACTTTCTTAACCTCGTATACTGAAAGTAGCACAACTAAAAAAAAGACTTACAATGCCTTCACTGAGTACAGTACGACTATCGTTTGAATCCACCAGAAATTCTCGTTCTCCTGGGTTGTCAGTGGACTGTGAGCGTACAATATTTCTACCCGTTTCTTGTAGCAAACGGTGCATCTCCACATGATCATTTCTGACATGAATAAGGGACTTATCAACTAGGTTTTCCAGTGCAATATTTACATCTAAGCCACTATCTGCGAGCAACAATTCAATGTCTCTGACTTTGACGTGATTGAAAAGACATGCGATAAGACGGAATAACGCTTGATCTTTTACGTTGCCTATCGCATCATAGCTGACTTTCAATGTCTCCTCAATATTGCCATCTAGATCATTTTGAAGCCTTGGCAACATCTTCACCCAGTACTCCTTTTTTCTCCCTCGTAGAGCTGAACCAAAAACAGTAAGACCCAAAGGAAGACTACCAGCAAGCCATGCAATTTCAACTACGAGCTCCTCAAAACCTTCAGGTGGAGAGTTTTCCCCGAAAGCAGACTGACAAAACATCTCTTGAGCGCGCTCTTTAGAAGGGAGACTAACTTCGTAAATATGATCAATTCCATGGGCCCTTAAGAATTGCTTATTATTGGTAATCACTATGATCCTGCTCCCACATCCAAACCAATTAGTTTTACCCACCAATGAATCTAGTACCACTAGATCATCCAAATCATCAATGATGATGAGAGTTTTCTGGTGCTTTAGCCTCTCTCCCAGTGCACCTAAATGATCAATCTTTATGTCTTTTTTCCCCAAAATTTCCGATAGGAAACATCCTTGCAAGTGCAACTTCATGTTCGGGTCGTCCGGATTGGCGCCCTTGTAAGTTTCTCTACTCTTATATACAAAAGCTCTGTCTATGAATTTGCTAACTGGGAAATGCCGAGAAAGTTGGTTAAACAGAGCTCTTGCAATGGTAGTCTTACCAATCCCCGAGGAACCCCATATACCAACCATTCTCACTTCCTCAGCTTCCAATTTCAACAATACACTCATATTTGCAATATGATCTTCAATGCCAATAGAGTTCTCAGCAGAATCCGTGGATGAAGTTAAAAGCAGTTTAGCCAAAACATCATTGGCTATTTCTTCAATCATTTTTGCTTCGTCATCCCTAATAAGGTGAAAGATAATTTAAGAAATATGAAACAACAATTTTATTTCAAGATGTATCTAATAATGAATTTGGTATAAAAATCATACCATTTGGCAGAATCAAATCCAAGCATATTAGCTACATCAGTCAACGCTTTCTTCCATTGATTTTTCACTTCCTCTGTTTGTCTCTTGCAAGTCTTTTCAAAGATACTTCCAAATTCACCGATTTGATACCTCACTTGGGAAGGATCCACACCGTAGAAAACCGGTATGATAATTTTATCATTGCAGTTCACAATCTCCAGCAACTCGTTAAGACACCAGCTCGACGAAGCGTAGTTTTTGGAGAAAACGACCACTGCGATTCTGGAGTCCTTGATCGCTTGTTCAAGATCGGGCCAAAGAGAGTGGCTTCTCTCGATCTCATTGTCTCTGAAAGCAGAGATCAGTTTCCGATCAAGCTCTTTGAGAAAGTGGCTACGGAATGTTACGCGGACGTCTTTCCCACTGAAGCTCAAGAAAACATCATAAACCCAATTGCGAGAAGAAGATGAAGAAGCCATAGAGAGAGTTAGAAGGAGGAAACTAGAAACGAAGACTTTGGAGATTGAGATTTTAAGAAGAGAAATAGAGGACAAGTAGTGAGTCTGTCTTGGTGGATATAAAACATTTAACATAACAGCTGAGAGGTAACTTGGCCATACAAGTTTTCACAATTATTTCTTAGACTTTTACTTGGCGGAAGTTTCCTCTTTGTTGACTCAATCGTCATAACCATATTTCATAGCCTCTTGTCTTTACTACTGTATATCATTCATTTACAAATTCTTAATAAAGATGTACAATACGAAGTTGCAAAACTTTTTACAAATTCTTAATAAGGATACAAGTTTTCGAAATTACCAAGCAATTCCACAGTAACAGTGAAAAGTGAAGCAACGTAATCATTATCCTACTGGCCACTGTTAAATCAGGAAACTGTGAACGAAGGAACGAGCAACAAAACATCAAAGAGTTTGATAAATATCTAAGGAGACTTTTTGGTCTTTTTAGGAGACTTGGTAGTTGGTAACATCTTAAAGCCTATGATATTTGAAAGAATTTGGGAGAATATCTATCACGAATTTTTAAAAAATGTAAATTACTTAAAGTCAGACACATCATCGTGCTTGACATAAAGAATAAGACGACATTGTCAACATTTTAGGTAGGGGAGGCAAGGCATTGAGTGGTGCGAAATTGTGCATAATATTTGTTTAATTTTCTTCCGAGTCTTTTGAAGTTTTGTGGTCAAGTCCACAAAAAACAATAAAAATACTGTGGAGGAAAACCAAATTTCTTTTAAAAAAAATCTAGTGTTAGCTTAGGACTTAGTTAAACACATGAGTTGGAAACAAAATAAAAGACTTATTAGTTCAAAATATTTAATTGTAAGATTCTCAATTCTCATATATAGACATGGTCTCAAAAGAAACAGAAAAAAGGGACAAATTGGACAATAATGGGTGTCACCATGTATATCTAAATATAGAAAGAAAAGAAAAATTAACCAATCAAATAAGAAGAACCTCTTCCAATTGATCTCCATTCTCCTCTTTTTTCGTCAGCCTGCAAAACTTTTGCAATGCGTCGTCTTTCCACCACCTAACGTGAGCCGATTAAGACTTGGCGATTTCTTCAATCATGCTTGCTTCATTATATATCCCTAATAAGAAAAAAGACCAATTCACAAACATTAGCAATTGCACCACTGTTGTCATACACCTTAACGAAAGTTTCCTCTTTTCTGCTGGATCTTGACTTAATCATCTCTTTTAGATTTGGACTTAATCGCCACCACTCAAGTAAAAACCATGTCCATAGCCTCTTATTCTTACATTAATATCTTGTCAGATCCGTAACCAACATTGGTCATCAAAGTGACTTCCTCCAGCTTTCCTGAACAATAACAATTGCAAGACAAAAGAATCATCAGAGAATGAAAGTTAAGCATATCATTAGAGAATCAAAACAAGCTTTCAAACGAATGACATAGGTGAGAAATGTCAACAGGGTTAAAGTAACAGTAAGCTTATCAAATCAAAAGCTAACTGTGTCGCAAGACCTGTAGGAGATTCACTTTCTGCCCATGTAAAAACGAAGTAACCAGAAACAGAATTTTGATTACCAGATACCACAGGGCATTGTCTAGATGCAAATTTTCATGTTCCTAACGAAGTTTGAAACAATCTAGAAAGCCTCAGACCTTTTTCAACTAGTGGAGAGTGAAATCCGAAAACGAATAAAAGAAAACTCAATTCAGGTACACTGTAAAACTTTGTTCCAGACAGCAAATTCTTGTGAACACAAATAACACAAATAGTTCTTCAGAAATTAAATCGTTATAGTAATGAAATAAGCTTATCACAAACGTGCAACCTAAGAAAAAAAACAAAAAATTATAAAACATTGACATGAACAGTACCATCTTCATCTGCCATTTGAGACAATTCCATTCCTTCAGCTTTATAATCTAATTAAAAACCAGTGGCTTGAATTCCATCAATTTTTGTAACTACATCACGACTTTTTTTTGAAATATATGCCTCATAATACTAGCACACATGTATCTAATTATCCCATAATAGATAATATCAAAGTCTTTAACCAAGCAGTGAACAACATTGATGGCTGTGAAATTTATCAATTGAATACAGCCAAATATCTATATAATAAAAAGTCTATAACCAGACAATCAGAAATTCAAAAGCATGCTACTATATATATGCTCTGTATTTACAATTGATGTGGAACTAAAATGAAATGGTTTATGAGTTTTTTTGGGTCACCTGAAAATGTCTGTCTAGCTAGGGAGACAATGAGGAATCTTGGGCTCTTCTTGTTGTTCCATAGAACCGGCAGCAAAACTACTCATTCCATCACCACAAAAGTATCTCAAAGATTCATTTCTTTTTCACATAATCTGCAAGCAAAAGAAAACAACTCAGTGATTTATAATATTAAAGATCCTGACGGCGAGATATCTGTTATTCTGTTCAGTTCTTGATTAATACTTACCTGCCATTGTGTACTGGTTCTCTCTGTCTCTACTCTCTTCATTGTATTCAATCTCATTAGTCACTCTGATCAATCTCATTGCCTATATCACTATCTTCGCACTCTTCAAAGTGATCAGTCTCACTGCCACTATCACTATTCATCACTGTCTCCTCGCTCTTCACTCTGATCAATCCCAATGCATATACCACCAGTATCGTCCATGTCTTCACATTCTTCACTCTGATCAATCTCATGGCCTATATCACTATTTCCACACTCTTCAAACTGATCAGTCTCACTGTCTATACCAATATCATCACTCTGTATCCACGCTCTTCACTCTGATCAGTCTCATAGCCTATCTCAATGTCTTGAGCCTCTTGGAACTTTTGGCACTCTCACCGTTTCACTGTCTTCACGAACATGCTACAGAGTATTTAGATAACCAAGTTGGTTCTCGGATGATGAACAGTCCTCGATGAGGCGTATACCCCATACTATTAATCTGACCGTAGAGTCACTTCTATACCTTAAATGAAGCTGTATATCCACGCGATCATAGTTCATTTCAGCTGGAGAAGCATTACCTTGGTATAGAGGGAAAGAGCACTCATATATGTCAAGGTGGTTACCATTCTCAGCTTTATAAAGCCTACGTGGTTGATTCTCAAATCCATCTTTGAATCGACAAGAAATATGGGTGACAAAATATGAAAACTGACCAGAAGATTTGCAACCAACCACTGCGAAAGCTTTAAATCTGAAGAACGGTTGCGAGGGAGAGGTGTGAGGTAGAGGTATGTTGGTTAGAGAGGTTCCAGTAGTGCGATGAGTGAAATATGAAATCATTTCTTTTCCTGACATCCTAGAGAACATGGAATCAGCTGATCGTTGCAGAAGGATAACGTCTTCATTCTGTTTACTGCTTGTCTCCGTCACTACATCACCTCTATCACCTTGTTCAGTCCCATTAACCAAATTTTCTTCATCCTCTACACAAACATGTGGAAGAGTACTGTTTGGATTACCAAGTCGGTTCTCCGCTGATGAACAGTCCTCTAAGAGTCGTATACCCCATTCTTTTAAAACGACCGTAGATCTCCAATCTCCACTAGTTATATGAATATTTATATCCACATGATCATAGTTCAGTTGAGATAGAGGAACATTATCTTTGTATAGACGGATACGACAGTCAAATATACACAGATGAATACCCTTCTCAATTTCCATGAATTTATGTAGCTCACCAAAGGAATCAAATTTGTTCCCAATTCTGCCTTTGAACCGACTATATACCCCGATATATACTCCATTGGAAGCACTTACCACTGCACAAACCCTAAATCTGAAGAATGGTTGAGAGAGTTGTGTGGGAAGTAGAGGGATGGGCAGAGAGGAAGACGTTCCAAATGGTTGAGAGTCAGATGTTCGGTAAGTGAAATATGATGGCACTTCTTCACCTGGCAATATCATGGAGTTGAAAATAATCGACTGTTGGTGAAGGACAGGTTCTCGATCCAGATTGACGCAATCCATGAAATTGACATTGAGGACGCAACTATCAGGAAGAGAAGAGGTGGTCTCCTCAGAAACTATGTCAGCATTGTCTGCCTTCATCATCTCCACCCCACTTGGATAGCAACTCAAATCAACTCTGGTCAATGCCCCGCAATTGGAAAAGCTAACTTCCCCAAGATGTTTGAGTTTAAAAATGTTTAGGGATACACATTTTAGCTCGCGGCAACCTTTCATAGTTAGCTTAGTGAGGTTAAAGAAGTTCTCGATCTGCCAAGGAACCTCTTCAATCCCAGTTTGGTCTAGATCGAGATATTTGATGTTGGTTGAGATATCAGGAAAGCGCTTCAACCGTGAGCATCCAAAGAGATTAAGGGAAACGAGAGATTCGAGGTTGATTCCGGTGGGTAGAGACTCCAGATTTCTGCAGTAACAAATGTCCAACCTCTCAAGGTTATTGAGATTCTGAAATGAGGACGAAAGCTCTACTAAATTTGGGATATTCCAGAGCTCCAAGAGGGTCAAAGTGGGAGACAGCATCGGCATGAAGGGCTGAACCAAATAAACAATTTAGAGATGTTAAACAAAAATCACCAATAATACAATTTACAGTTTGGGACTTTTCAATTAATTAATCTAAGCTAAAACAAATTCCATTACGAAACAAATTTGCATTTGTCATTTTGCATTCTTTGTTTGTTGATTGACTTGGTAATACTCAATGCAAGATTTACCTTTACACTTTGAAAAGAAAAACATATAATGGATTCTCATGATATTGGAGAGAACTACATATACCTTCACTCCTTGGCATTTATTCTCATCACTATCCGCTTTCCCCATGCTTAGCTCACGGACATTCTTGAAATACAAATTGGAAGGGTATTCTTCAATAGATGTTTCTGCCAGAATGAGATTTGAGATGTTGGTTGCGAATTCAGGAAAAGTCCTCAACTTCCAGCATTCATTGAAATTGAGGTAGTCCAGGGATTTGAGGTTGAAACCCGTAGGAAGAGTCTCCAATTCACCGCAGTATTCCATATTCAATTCCAACAGTTTATTGAGATTTCGTATAGAGGAAGGAAGCTCCACCAAACTCCAGCAATGTCCAAAGTCAAGTTTCTCAATGTTAGTGGCCTTTGAAAGATCTGGGATTTCTTTCAGGTATTTAGATGCCCACATATCCAATTCCTTTAGACATGTAAATGACTGTACTCAGACAAAAATAAACGCAGAGCTCAGTTGAAATTACACATCACGTCATTTAAAAACTACAATTAGCATTAACAATTTATTCTTAAACCTTACCATAGCTCCTTCCCACAGCTTCTCTAGCTTGCTGTCATGCATTTCGAGCTTGACGAGGTTTCGAAGAAAAGTATAAGGCATACATTTCAGTGGAAATCTATCCCAAATCAATTGTTTGGGTTGAACGGAATAATAGTTTATTTTTTCCGGTAAATGCACTTTGACTTCTTCTTCTATAAAAGTCTTCGAGGAAATATCCAAGAAAAGGAGATTACCCATCCCTTTGAAGGCATTCTCATGTACACAAAACTCACTAACCTTACTTGTATCCAATGATATTCCTAGCACCTTTCGAGTACCCTGAAAAATATGATATTAGTGAGATAGAGACAAAACCATACAATTCATGATTCATCAAATGGCACTTTCTTAACCTCGTATACTGAAAGTAGCACAACTAAAAAAAAGACTTACAATGCCTTCACTGAGTACAGTACGACTATCGTTTGAATCCACCAGAAATTCTCGTTCTCCTGGGTTGTCAGTGGACTGTGAGCGTACAATATTTCTACCCGTTTCTTGTAGCAAACGGTGCATCTCCACATGATCATTTCTGACATGAATAAGGGACTTATCAACTAGGTTTTCCAGTGCAATATTTACATCTAAGCCACTATCTGCGAGCAACAATTCAATGTCTCTGACTTTGACGTGATTGAAAAGACATGCGATAAGACGGAATAACGCTTGATCTTTTACGTTGCCTATCGCATCATAGCTGACTTTCAATGTCTCCTCAATATTGCCATCTAGATCATTTTGAAGCCTTGGCAACATCTTCACCCAGTACTCCTTTTTTCTTCCTCGTAGAGCTGAACCAAAAACAGTAAGACCCAAAGGAAGACTACCAGCAAGCCATGCAATTTCAACTACGAGCTCCTCAAAACCTTCAGGTGGAGAGTTTTCCCCGAAAGCAGACTGACAAAACATCTCTTGAGCGCGCTCTTTAGAAGGGAGACTAACTTCGTAAATATGATCAATTCCATGGGCCCTTAAGAATTGCTTATTATTGGTAATCACTATGATCCTGCTCCCACATCCAAACCAATTAGTTTTACCCACCAATGAATCTAGTACCACTAGATCATCCAAATCATCAATGATGATGAGAGTTTTCTGGTGCTTTAGCCTCTCTCCCAGTGCACCTAAATGATCAATCTTTATGTCTTTTTTCCCCAAAATTTCCGATAGGAAACATCCTTGCAAGTGCAACTTCATGTTCGGGTCGTCCGGATTGGCGCCCTTGTAAGTTTCTCTACTCTTATATACAAAAGCTCTGTCTATGAATTTGCTAACTGGGAAATGCCGAGAAAGTTGGTTAAACAGAGCTCTTGCAATGGTAGTCTTACCAATCCCCGAGGAACCCCATATACCAACCATTCTCACTTCCTCAGCTTCCAATTGCAACAAGACACTCATATTTGCAATATGATCTTCAATGCCAATAGAGTTCTCAGCAGAATCCGTGGATGAAGTTGAAAGCAGTTTACCCGAAACATCATTGGCTATTTCTTCAATCATTTTTGCTTCGTCATCCCTAACAAGGAGAAAACGATGATTATTTACCCAAACAAGAAACTACGCTCATTCACGATAAATGAAATCACAAATTACTGATGTATAGAAGCATACCAGGTCACAGAATCAAACCCAGCGAGATTTGCGACATCAGTCAACGCTTTCTCCCATTGAATTTTCTCTTCCTCTGTATTTCTCCCGCAAGTCTCTTCAAAGTTCTTTCCAAAGTCACCGTCTTGATGCCTCACATGGGAAGGATCCAAACAGTAGAAAATAGGAATCACCATTTGACCAAACTCTTCCTTACATTTCACAATCTCCAACAGCTCATTAAGGCACCAGCTTGAAGAGGCGTAGTTCTTTGAGAACACGACCAGAGCAATTCTAGAATCCCTAATCGCCTGTTTAAGCATGGGATCGAGTGATTGGCTTCTCTCCATGTTTTGGTCTCTGAAAGAATTGACGGATTTATGCAGCCCCTTGAGCAAGTGGCTGAGGAAATTCCGACGGACATCTGTTCCGCTGAAGCTCGGGAAGACATCATAAACCCAATTCCGAGAAGAAGCCATATAGAGAAAAGGAATGTAATTTTGAGAAGAACAACTTAAGACCTGGTGATACTGAGAATGCAATCAGAAGAAAAGTGAAGAAGCGTTGCCGTCGTCGTTAAGAAACCCTAAATTTGCAGGCAGCACTAGCATAGTGTGGTTTTTTTTTTTTTTTTTTTTTTGTGCGAAAGCATAGTGTGGTTTAGTAGCAATTTCTCAGACTTTTCTTATATGCAACTTGACAGAACATTTACTATTTGTTGACTTTGGTCACTCAATACTAGTCTTTGTACTTTTTGACTGATGCGGTTCCCCAAGTCTTCTTCACGCGTTAATCGTCAATTCTTTGTCTTTAGATTTTTGAATCGTCGTTATATCCAACAAGGACATTTTTGTGTGTGTGTTAATGAGCTAATAATACCACCAACGTCAAAGATAGACTGGTTTTGTAGCTAAATTTGAGAAATTACAATTTTAGAGTAAGAAGACATATATTATTGAATAAGATGACTTGCTTTTGTAACAGACTGAAAACAAAAGAAAAAATTGAAATATAAGCCCAATGGGCTCGAAACTTTAGCTCTCAATTTCATCGTATAGTCCAACATCTCACTTGTTCAGGTTCTTATTAGTACTCAAACTCTACACCCACATCTATTTTTATACCATGTCGCAGAATGAAATCCAAACATATTAGCTACATCACTCAATGCTTTCTTCCAACGATTGCTTGATCGCTTGTACAAGCTCGGGCCAGAGGGAGTGGCTTCTCTGGATCTTATTGTCTTTGAAAGCAGTGATCAGTTTAGGATCGAGCTCCTTGAGAAAGTGGCTAAGGAAAGATATGCGGACGTCTTCCCCTCGGAAGCTCAAGAAAACATCATATACCCAATTGAGAGAAGTAGACGAACAAGCCATAGAGAGATAGAGTGAAAGTAGAAAGCTAAAGACTTAACCTCCGGCGAGTTGGGCTCCAAATCTATCTTTGTGCGTCTATGGTTCTCCGATTCTGGTTTTGGCTTTGATGCGGCGTTTGTAGAATGGTCGCGGCTCCTAATGGCAGGACCATCCACATAACAAATGTGCAAGCGAAGTTACTCTATGGTTCTTACTCTGTTTCTTGTGTTACACGCTACAATTTTGCGTACTATACAAGAAGTAGAACTGATACAAATATTCTGGAAATGATTCTAAATGACAGATTTTAAAAGTTCAACAATCACAGCATGATAAAGCATCAACAACTCAGAAAGTCTCATCTTACCACGCTCCATCTTACACAAGAATGTGTTGCTAATCAACCTAGCTAAATATCTTAGAACAGGATGACGAATCTCTGAATGCACTGAATCTTTGGAATCATAAACCCCATTTCCAAATTCGCTCAAAATATCTGAGCATCTGCAAACTGTCCAGGAAGAAAGACATATGAAGTATCATTCTCAAACCCACGAATGAAGAAGATAAGGGCTCCTTCATGAGTATCTCACACCCTGTCATTCGCATAAAAAACCCTAACATAAGCCATAAACTGCCGCACTAGCTCCGGATACAAGTCATACTACAAGTCATACAAGTCAAATCGTTCCCAAACCTATATCCTCCAGCAATCCCAAAACAGACTTCTCTATCCGCATACGACGCATCAACTCCAAATCATCAAACCAAGTAGGTTGGATATCAACATTCAACCAAGCATTGTAGAACAATTGATAGTTAAGTTTTTACGCCTAACTATTGTGTGTTCAATTTCCCCTTAAACACTAACATGTCGATGCAGCAATATGGGGTGTCAATATTATAGAAACTCCATTACTCATTTTGATATCATACAGGAAAGTAACAACAGAATATGGTTTATTCACTCTTGGGTCTTGGCCTTAATATGCTACATAGTTGCAGCTTCGTCTCTATATGCACATGCATAGCGATAGGCTTAATCAGATTGGAAGCAAATTTGAAAATTTTGATATATATAGATATATTTTCTTGTACAAAACCTCTGTAAATGAAGTTATCCGATGTCATTTCTTATACCAAATCCTTTTAATATGAATTATATTAACATGACCCTAGTTGGCTTCAGCTAGAGGAGAATCCAGAGCCAAAAGAGTTTCAAACAACAGATTTCATCCAATCTCAGACAACAAATTTTTGAGAACAATTTTATTGACACTTTCTCCCTTTATTTTATTTACAAAATTCTTGTGAAGATGTGAGCTCATAATTCTCCACATCGTAGTTGAGGTGATCCTTGCTCAAGTTAGGAAAGGATTTATGGAGAAATAATCCTCAAACTGTAAGAAACAAGAAAATAAGTATAAAAGGATTTATGCTCTGTATTACAATTGATGTGGAACTAAAATGAAATGGTTTTTGAGTTTTTTCGGGTTACCTGAAAATGTCTGTCCAGCTAGGGAGACAATGAAGAATCTTGGGCTCTCCTTGTTGTTCAATAGAACCGGCAGCAAAACTACGCATTCCATCACCGTAAAAGTATCTCAAAGATTCATTTATTTTTTACGTAATCTGCAAGTCAAAGAAAACAACTCAGTGATCTATAATATTAAAGATCCTGATTGTGAGATATCTGATATTCTGTTCATTTCTTGATTAATAATTACCTTGTATTGTGTATTGGTTCTCTCTGTCTCAACTCTCTTCATTGTGATCAAGCTCATTGCCTAATCACTGTTTCCACACTCTTCGAACAGATCAGTCTCATTGTTTATACCATCATCGTCACTATCCCCACGCTCTTCACTCTGATCACTCTCATTGCTTATATCACTATCTTCGCACTCTTCAAAGTGATCAGTCTCCCTGCCTATATCACTATTCATCACTGTCTCCTCGCTCTTCGTTGTGATCAGTCTAATGGCATCCATCATTGTCTTCATCGGCTTCACAAACATACTGCATAGTGTTTGGATTACCATGTCGATTCTTCGCTGATGACAGTCCTCTAAGTGTCTACCCCATTCTTCAATATCATCATCACTATCCATTTGCTCAATATCTATATCCACATGATCGTAGTAGTTCCGTTGAGCTAGAGAATTCAGTTGTCAATAATACAAAAAGAATTGAGAGATGAATAGTCATAATGTTCAATTAATGCTTAATGCTTACCCGCATGCTTCGTGCTTCTCTCAGTCTCTACATTGTTATCTCCAGACTCTCCATTGTGTTCAATCTCATTAACAAGTCCTTGAACAGGTGTATAATACCCCATATTGCCTTCTTCGGCTTCAGAAACATGTGGAAGAGTACTGTTCGGATTACCAAGTTGGTTCTCTGCTGATGAAGAGTCTTCCTCTAAGAGTCGTATACCCCATTCTTTTAATTCAGACGTAGATCCAAAAGATCCAAGAGATTCTGTTATATGAATATTTATATCCACATGATCGTAGTAGTTCCCTTGAGCTAGAGAAGCATTACCTTCGTTTAGAGGGATACAACAGTCCAATATAGTTAACATTTGACTACCCTTCTGACTTTTCGTGAAAAGTAGATAAACGTAGAAATCATCCGAGCCAACATGAAAGCTGTTCCCAAATCTGTCTTTGAACTCACATTTTACCTTTATATTTTTTCCATGCTTAACATTAGTTACCAATGCGCCAACCCTAAATCTGAAGAATGGTTGGGAGAGAGGGAGGTGAAGTAGAGGAATGGTCAGAGAGGAGACTCCAGTAGTACGGTAAGTGAAATATGATGGCACTTCTTCTTTCCCTGGAAATAACATGTACTTGAATATAATTGATTCTTGGTGAAGGACAGTTTCTGGATCCAAGTTGAAGCACTCCCTGAAATCAAGTTCGACTTGAGGAAGAGAAGAGGAGGCTGTGTCAATATTGTCTGCTTTCATCCCACTAGAAGAACCACTCAATTCAACTCGATTTAATGCCCCACAAGCTGGAAACAAAGCGTCCTCAAGATGTTTCAGTTTAGAAATGTGTAGGGATACACATTTTAGCCTGCTGCAATGGCTCGTCAAAGTGGGAGACAACATCATAGCCAGGAAGGGCGTAAGCGGCTGAACCAAATAACAAGTTTCAGTGGCAAATTACTTTTAAAGTGTTATTATCTTAAATTTAGAAAATAAATCTTTTAAAATCAAAAGAATAACAGTATTATGGGTAAATCTCATCAGTACAGTATTAGATTGTTTGGAACTCTTTTATTACCGTTATTTTGTATATTGTTTTGGTGAAATCCATTATTTTGTATTTTTATTTTATTTTTTAAAATCAAATGTTTTCTTCTTCGTTCTTTGTAACCAAAAGTTACTTTTCAATCAAATTAAAGTATTCATAAACAAAACGAAATTAGGAGGGTGTATTGGACAAAGAATGATTTGAGTTTTACTGGGGTTTTATATGATTTTAATGATTTTAGGGAAGTTGATGTAATTTATTGTAAAATCTTTTCAAATTCCATCTAAAACCATGAGATTTGGATTTCTATATTTTTAACTAAAGAAATCTTTTCAAATCTTCTTAAATCCTTTAAAATTAATAAGAATTAAATCCACAAATTGGTTTCAATAACAGTAGATTTAAAGGTAAAACTAGATTTTGACGATTTATTTTTTAAAAGTAATATATATTAAAACTTGCAAATTTTATTTTTATAAAATATTTTTATTTTCCAGTTTATAATTGTTATTAGGTAACCCTATACCACGAATCCATGAGATAATTGTTAAAAAACTGAAGTTTTAATCCCTATTAAAACAGCATATTAATAATATTTTAAAATTTTATAAATATTGATTCAAATACATCCACCATATAACCCAATTCCAAAATAAAACCCGTTCTGTAATTTTTTTACCCGTCCCGTGATTATTTTTTTAAAGTAGTAATTTTTAAAATTTAAGAATTATTTTTTATATATTAAAGTTTTGCAAATTGTATCATTCTCTAATACATTTATATTTTATTATTTAATTTTATATATAGTAACATTATACATACCACATAACATTTTTGGTTTTATATAATCTTTTTTAAATTATGATGATTTGATATGTTTAATATTAGTGGTCTTACAAAATAATAAATTAAAGATTTAACCCGTATTGAAACGGTGGATTAATCATATTTTACTTTTTTATTAATGTTGATTCAAAAACCCGTCTCTCCAAATTCGTCTTGCCAAAAAGTCATTTAGTTTATTAATATTAATTTTATTAATGATATGACTCTGAATTATATTCTAAACATTTTAGCTAATAACATAGGAGTGCACCATATTTATTTAATAGGGGAATGTATCATATGACCCGAATACACTTTTATCCAAATCCACCAAAAAAGTCTTGCAAAAATACTATAGAGATAAGAAACGATAGTCGGTTTTGATAGGTATAAAATTAGCAAATATATTAGTTAGCTTAAATTAGTTAAAGAATACAAATTGAAAAGGTATATTACATTATTCGAATATAGTATCAAAACTTATATAACACAGAGATTTGATAATTTTTTAATTGTTGAATACTTTTTTTTGTGCTAATTTTTATGTGATTAAGATTTAATTGATTTCGTATATAAAATATTAAATTGACTTGCAGTATACCGCAGGTAGGCTTATATTTTAGTTAAAATAAAATCTTTTATTGTAAAGATGATTTAAAAATATATGATATTATTTTATTTGATTTTATATGTATAGTAAACTGTGAGTTCATGTATATGTTTTGTTGATATTATCTATATTGTTTAGTGTTTAAGATTATACACTTGTAGTTTGATTGTTAATTTAAGAGTTTCACCTGTAGTATTCCATCTTGTATTAATATCGATCTAAACCCGTCAATTCTAGGATTTTCCAGCTTTTATTAAAAATTGAATCACATCTAATATGTTATTAATTATTGTAGTATATAAGATTATAAATTTTCAATATAATATGTATGAAATTGAATATAAATATTTCAAATTATGACCCGTTACTCAGTAGAAAGTTTTCTTAAATCTATTTTTCACCCGTTATAATATTTTTTCATGTATTGAACAGTTTATATTCGTTTTTAAAAATTCAAATTGTGGCATATGCGAAATAACTCTAATTATTTTTTTATAATGATGATATTATTTTTCCGCAAAAATAAAATCATATAAAGATGAGAAGTGAACTATAATAATTAATAAAAAAATAATATGATAATTTAGATATCAAATATAATTTGTTGATTTTAATTGGTTACTTTTTTGGAAATTAATAATGTATTTCGTTTTTTTAATTAAATTAAATTAATTAAAATTTAGATATCAAATCTTATATGTTGATTTTGATTGGTTATTATTTTTGGAAAATAATAATGTATTTCGTTTTTTAATTAAATTTAATTAATTAAATTTAATTAATTAAATTAGTATTTGACTTTTAATCATTAAAAAGATAAATTAATTTACTCTTTAAAATTTTATTTCTAATGGCATACCTATGTAATTACTTACAAAAATTAAGGTTACATTTAAAATGTACTTCCCAAATAATATAGTAGGATTTTTAAATCGTTAGTTCAATAACATTAGAATTCATTAGAATTTTAAAACTTATGATTGAATAATATAAAATTTGTAAATTTTATAAAAGTCACTTAAGTTTTTAAGTTTTAATACACAAGTGTACAAAATTTGAGTCTGCGACAATAGTTTAAATATAAACAGTGATAGTAAAATAGTTTGGAGAGAATATTAAGTTTAGAACTACTCACCTTCGCTCCCTCCCATTGTATCATATTACTCTCTTCTTTTGATATGCTAAACTCGACAAGATTCTCGAGATGTAAGTGAGAAGGGTATTCTTCAATGTTTGTTCCAAAGAGATTGAGAACTGAGATGTTGGTTGAGAATTTGGGAAAAGTCTTCAACTTTGTGCATTCAGAGAAACTAAGGCGGTCCAGAGATTTGAGGTTGAAACCAGTTGGAAGAGTTTCCAGACTGTTGCAGAATGCCATGTTCAATTTCAACAGCTTATTGAGATTTCGTATAAAGGAAGGAAGCTCCACCAAACTCTTGCAATTCTCAAAATTAAGTGTCTCGAGATTAGTAGCCATGGAAAGATCTGGAATTTCTTTCAGATTGACTGATCCATCTAGATCCATTTCCTTTAGACATGTAAGTGGCTGTATTCAAACAACAATTAAACACAGAGATCAACAGAAATTACACATCACGTGGCACTGTTGTCATCCAAAAACCAAAATAATAACATAAGAAATTATTCTCAAAACTTACCACAACTCCTTCCCACAGCTTATATAGCTTGCTCTCCCGCATTTCGAGTTTGACAAGGTTTTCAGGACAAAAATCATAAGGCATACACCTCATTGGAAATTTGGGCCAGCACAATAGTTTAAGTGTAGGAGGCAAATAGTCGAAACTTGCAGGTAAATGCAATCCGTCATCTTCGAAATCAAAGCTCTTAGTTGCAGGTAAACTCATTTCAGCGGTGTGATCTTCAATGCCAACAAGTTCCTCATACTCCTTGGGAGTAGTTGAAAGCAAAAGCAAATTAACATAATTTTGAGTGATTAATCCGCGATTCCTTTTTGCGTCGTCATCCCAATAAGAAGAAAAATTATTGAACAAATATGAAACAACAATTTATTTCAAAATGTCTAATAATCAAAAAGTTATACCATTCGGTAGAATCAAATGCTATCTTAGATACATCAATCAACGCTTTCTTCCATTGACTTATGAAATCCTTAATTTCTAAGAAACGGAGATTAGACATCCCTTTGATGGCACTCTCATGTACATCCAACTCAACAATATTTCTTGTATTGAGTGATATACCTAAAACCTTTTGAGTACCCTGAAAAATATGATATTAATGAGAAAGAGACAAACTCATACTTCATTGTTTATCAGATGGCATCTCTTAAACCTTATATATTGAGTCATGAAAGGATAAATTTTTTAAAAAAAAAAAACTTACTGTGCATGCATTGAGTACATCATGTATATCATTTGGATCCACCAAAAATTCTCGCTCTCCAGGATTGTCAATGGACTGAATGCGAACAATTTTTCTACCCATTTCTTGTAGCGAACGGTGCATCACCACATAACCTTGTCTGACATGAATGAGAGACTTATCAGCTAGGTTTTCCAGTGCAAAACTAACATCACTCTCTGCCAGCAAGGACTTGATGGTTGTGACTTTCATATGAATGAAAATACATGCGATATGACGAAATATCTCTTGATCTTCACTATCTAACCCATCATAGCTGATTCTTAGTATTTTCTCAATTTTACCGTCTAGACGTAAACCATTCTCAAGCCTTGGCAGTATATCCATCCAGTACTCCTCATTCCTACCCCGCAGATACTTACCCAAAAGATTAAGACCCAAAGGAAAACTACATGCATGTCTTACAACATCAACTACAAGATCCCCAAAACCTTCAGGAGCATAGTTTTGCTTGAATGCAGATTGACATAACATCTGACAAGCATGCACGTCAGTTGGGAAACTAACTTCATAAATATGATCAATCCCATGAGCAGTCAAGAAGTGCTTATCATTTGTAACCACAATGATTCTGCTCCCATATCCAAACCATTGAGTTTGACCCACCAATGTATCTAGTACCATTATATCATCCAAATCATCAATAATGATAAGAACTTTTTGGTACTTTAGCCTCTCTTCCAGTGCAGTTGGATCATCTATCTTTATGTTCGGCATCCTTAGAATTTCAGAGAGGAAGCTCTCTTGTAAATGTAACTTCATATTGTGGTCGTCAGGATTGGCACTACTATGAATTTCTCTACTCTTATAGGCAAAAGATCTGTCTATGAATTTCCTAACTTGGAAATGCCGAAAAAGGTTGTTAAACAAAGCTCGTGCAATGGTAGTCTTACCAATCCCCGAGGAACCCCATATACCAACCATCTTCACTTCCTTAGATTCCAGATCCAACAGTGCACTCATATTTGCAATATGATCCTCGAGGCCGACAAAGTCATCAAAATCCTTCGATGTAGTTAAAAGCAGTTTACGCAAAACATCATTGGCTATTTCTTCAATCATTTTTGCTTCGTCATCCCTAATAAGGTGAAAGATAATTTAAGAAATATGAAACAACAATTTTATTTCAAGATGTATCTAATAATGAATTTTAGTATAAAAATCATACCATTTGGCAGAATCAAATCCAAGCATATTAGCTACAAGAGTCAACGCTTTCTTCCATTGGTTTTTCACTTCCTCTGTTTGTCTCTTGCAAGTCTTTTCAAAGATCCTTCCAAAGTCACCGATTTGATACCTCACTTGGGAAGGATCCACACCGTAGAAAACCGGTATGATAATTTTATCATTGCAGTTCACAATCTCCAGCAACTCGTTAAGACACCAGCTCGATGAAGCGTAGTTTTTGGAGAAAACGACCACTGCGATTCTGGAGTCCTTGATCGCTTGTTCAAGATCGGGCCAAAGAGAGTGGCTTCTCTCGATCTCATTGTCTCTGAAAGCAGTGATCAGTTTCCGATCGAACTCCTTGAGAAAGTGGCTACGGAATGTTACACGGACGTCTCCCCCTCTGAAGCTCAAGAAAACATCATATAACCAATTTCGAGAAGAAGATGAAGAAGCCATAGAGAGAGAGAGTGAGAGGAGGAGAAAACTAAGAACAAAGACTATGGAGATTGAGATTGTAAGAAGAGGAATAGAGGAGAAGTAGGGAGTCTGTCTTGGTGGATATAAAACATTTGACATAACAGCTGAGAGGTAACTTGACTTAATCACGGCCACACAAGTATTCACCATTGTTTCTCAGACTTTTCCGACGCAACTTGACGGATGTTTCCAATTTGATGTCTTAATCATAGTATACACAAGGTCACAAACAAATGTTTCATAGCCTCTTAAGTCTTATCCTGAGCATTACTTTCGGGGTCTTTGTGTTTCAAAAATAACATTTATTGGCGGATGGAGTCTTTAATTTCTTCTTAAGACTTTTCAAAGAACTCTTAAGCTTAGCAACTTTCTCGTGTGAATATGTGGATATACTACAGCAAAGAAAGGACATAATCAAACTTTATATCTTAATTTAAGGATTTAAAATTTAAGCTTATTCGATTTCGAAGAAAACATGTTTCCCTATCTTATGCGCTTAACATTTCTGAGTAGCTCTAGTCTGAAGCAGAGACTTCTATTTGGCCAAACTGTATGTAAACTTATTCAGTAATTCATTTTTTTTTTATCCTATAAAGAAACGTGTGCAACAAGCTATCAAATCAGTTTGAAAGAATGTTCAGTTCGTGACTATTGCTTATTGCTTAATAACATTGTTCAACTTCCTTCGTCTCTCTGACTCACCCACTAATCTTTCTCCTTGCAATTTTTCTGCGTAAGCTTCCAATTTATCAAATCAAGTATTTGTATGAGTTTACTCATATAATCTTAACTAAGTGTTTCAGAATCCATGTTTTTCTTCTTGAACATGTCTTCAATAGTCAATTCTTAGACTTCGACTTTTCAATTAATTACTTTTCCTCGTTTTGTGTTCTCTTGGCCTATGTAAATGTCCCAGCAAACTCTTTAAGTCTTAAGCTCTAAGCTTCATCAACATCCCCATGGGAAATCATTTCTCAGCACCAAACCTATCTTGAACTTAGTCATCGTTTATCCACAGAATTCATCGCGGCAATATGATCTTCGATGCCAACAAATTCAGAAAAATCGCTTGATGGAGTTAAATTCAGTTTAAATAAAACATCATTGGCGACTTGTTCAATCATTGTTGCTTCATTAGCCCTAACAATATGAGAAAAATCAATACTTGAGAAGCAAGAAACGTCAACTATAAAGTAGTCAAATATCAAGAATTGTACCAGTTCGGAGAATGATATCCGAGGAAATTAGATACATCGCACAGAGCTCTTCTCCACTGATATACACATGCCTCTGTTTCGTTTCTGCAAGTCTTCTCAAAATTCTTTCCAAATTCTCCGGTTTGTTTCCTCACATGAGAAGGATCCAAACCGTAGAAAATTGGTATGACCGGGAGATCCATGCTTTGGTAGCATTCATAGACCTGCAGCAATTCATTGAGACACCAGGTTGAAGAGGAGTAATTTTTGGAGAACACGACCACCGTGATTCTGGACTCCCTAATTGCATGTGTAAGCTCGGGACTTAGATTCTGGCTTCTTTCGCTCTCGTTGTCTTTGAAAGCAATGATCGATTTCCGTTCTAGCTCTTTGAAAAAGTGGTTGAGGAAAGTTCCACGGACGTCTTCCCCACTGAAGTTAAGAAAAACATCATATATCATTGTTGAAGAAGAAGAACAAAAAGTATTTGGCAATTGAGATTGTTAGAAGAAAATCAGAGAAGATCATTTATGAACACAGTAGCAGGTAATCACGGCCACACAAATCAGAACCATATCTTATCTATTACATTAGTATCTGACTTTTTGTTTTCGATATAAATTCCTAGCTGCGTCTAAAGTCTAAACAATGGTGGACCTAGACAATAGTTTGACCTAGTTATAAGTGGTCATTATGTTACCTAGTTGGAACAAGTTGTGAAGAGAAACTTTATAAGCAGTATAAAAAAAAGAAGGGGGAATGTGCTTCGGAATAGGTTTTACAGTTAATTTCTTTAACGCAACGCTTGGTCTCCAAAATGAAGTTACCAATTAGACCAACTTTGTGGTTGTGTAGTGTATTCATAATTTCTCGAGATGCTCTAGATTGAAGTAGATGTCCAAAATACTAACTCTAGCTCCAGTTTCGCTATCGGATTCAAAGTGATATCACTTTGGCTACAGAGCAACACAGCAGATTTGTGAGTTATGAAGATGCACCTTTCGCATGGTTATATGTCAGCTTCAAGGAAGTTTTGAGATAGAGATACCTAAAGAGGAAGAAAAAGTTACATGAATGAAGGATTTACAAGACTTTACAATGGTGATATATATAAAGGACCAGTTACCTTGTCCCCTGATATCCAAGTTTGACAGATAAGTAGAATGAAGATCTTTTATCCTTCATGTTAAAGGCCTAGAATGGCCTGAACTCAAAGAACATGTTTTTATACATATGTTGGGGGAAGAAGAAACGTTTCCTCATACTAAAAGAAAGAGAAGACAGACAAGAAGTGTAAAAATGCTAACCCCAAAGGATAAACTGAATGTAGACAACTTAATAGATTTCAAATAGAGACACTGTGGCTCCAGAAAACCAGCCAACGCCACTCTCCTTTGAATGGTCTGCAAGGAAGATGCCATTATAAGAGGTCAAATAAACCCATTACATAGACCAGATGCACGAGACAAACCCGTTGCATTTCACCCTCCAAATGTTTGCACACAAAATCAGTGCCATTCAAGATACTTGACCACATATTTTATCACTGGGAAACCAGATGTTTTGGAAATGGCTAAAACGGCGTCCACCGAGGAAGAGTCCAAAGGAAACTGATCTGCACAAAAAATGATCAAATAGTCCAACATAATGAGAAGAAGACACACAGGATTAAAAGAGAGTGATGATAAACAAAAAAATTGATGTACATTTTGAAAACATTACTAAACAAGGACTTTTTTGTGTTAAAATGAGCAAATACTACCAACAACGACAAAGATAATCTGATTTTGATGATATTTTTCAGACATGTTGAATCAACAAAAAATAAAAACATTGGGGGGGCTATAAAATCATACCTATCTTGGTTTGAGATGACTCGAGATAGACTTGAACTGCTTAGTCTTTGGCTCAGAATATGCAAAGCTTTTGTCAGAAACAGAGACATCCATCTTGGAACACTGTAATGTATTAAACAAGTATCAATAACTGGTGAACATTGTAATAGACTGAGATAAAGCCTGTAGGCTGAAACTATGCAATCTCTATACTACAAAAGAAGCCTACTGATTTTAATTCAATTGTGTTTAACGATCCTACTGATTTCACTAAAATCAGTTATATCAGGGTTCAGAGAGAAACAAATCCAATGTGATCTAATTCTATAGAATGCTTTCCGAATTACTCTTGGAAAATAAACACATAACACCAGAGAATGTGAAGTTCAAGATTACCTGCTTTCGCTTCCTTCTTCCCTCCGTCTTTACACCACTCTCTCCTCACTCTTCAGTATCATTCCCACTCACAAAATCTTTTGCTGACAAAAATAAAGCTTTTCCATATTCTCTGCTCTCACGAATGTCTCCATTCCTAGCTTCTTCATCAGATCTTACAACGGTGCTTGCAACTTCAGTAATCTATAACAGTTGTAGCATAGCAAAATAAGACTATGAGAAGATGCCAAGAAAAATAATAGAATTATGTTTATAACTACAGTCTAGACACATAGTAGAGCTAAAGAATTTATTCATAGTTTCTGTTTCACAATTTAATTTGTACTAGAAAAAAAAAAATTGGTTGAAACTGGACCAAGGAGGTAGAATTACCAATTGGACCAATTCCTTTGTCAGTAGCAAAACATTATATAATAGGTCCTTCAGTATGATGCCCTGTGACACGATTTATATGTAACTAACATAAGATGGTCTATGAGATTCTTGGGTTACCTTATATAAGGGGGAAGTTTCACGAAGAAGGAATACTGTAAGGGAAGTCCCACATGTGCTCAGGAGACATCCTTTTATGTATCTTGTGGATTGGCTGTCTAGCGATTCAGTAGTTTCTTCAGTAGTCTCATCCTCATCTGCAGAAAACATCCAGTCAACTATATGGTATAATAGTTTTCTGTTTGTCCTGACAATATCTAATGGGATATTAATAGTTATCTACGTACAATCTATTCCAAATGCTTACCATCCGCATTTTAGTCCGGAAACTCCTTCTCTCTAAAGCGCTATCTTCACAAACCCCTGGAAGAATATTTGGACTACAAGGTCGGTTATCCAGGGATGGGACATCTTCGGAAAGTAGAATACCGCATCCTTTTAGTTTGAGCTGAGAGTTGTCATTCGTGAGACGAAACTGTATATCCACGTGATCGTAGTTGAATTGACCATCCAGAAAAGTAGTAAATTCTTCGTTAAAGGGAAAATAACAGTCAAAGACAACCAGATGACCACCCAACTTTGTTGTTATGAAGTATCCTGGAAAATCAGTAGAATCAAAGTGGTTCCCGAATCTGTCTATGAACCGACAACATACTTCAATGTCAAATGAAACAGAGATTGTGGAAAAAGAATCGACATCAATCACGGTGCAACCCCTAAAACTGAAGAATGATTGGCATACAGAGATGTGAGGTAGGGAGATAGAGTCCCCACTGGTACGGTGAGTGAAATATGAAGGCACTTCTTCACCTGTTAGTATCAGTTGCATGAAAAATGTTTGGTTTTGAATAAGAGCTGTTAGATCTAACTTGAAGCAGTTGATGAAGTTGAGCTTGACCGTTGAGAAATTATCAGCTGGAAGAAGTTTGACCATCTCACTTGAACTACCATTCCAGCTAGCTTCAGTCAATTCCACACAGTCTGAAAAGTCAGCTCTCTCGAGATGTTTCAGTTTAGAAATGTTTGGGGATACACATAGTAAATTGCTGCATCCATTCATATCTAGGTAACAGAGGAGAGATAATTTCTCGATCGACAAAGGAACCTCTTCAATCGCTGTGTAGCTTAGATTGAGATCTGAGATGTTGGTTGAGATATCAGGAAAAGTCTTCAACTGAGAACAATGAGAGAGATCAAGTGAAATGAGAGAGTCGAGGTTTATTCCAGTGGGAAGAGTCACCAGATTTCTGCAGTTCATAATTTCCAAATGCTCAAGTTGATAGAGATTCTGAATTGAAGAAGGGACTTCCACAAAACTTGGGTTGTTCGAAAAAGTCAACCTCGTCAAAGTGGGAGAAAGCATGGTCATGAGAGGTGTACGCAGCTAAACAAAAAATGAAAGCAAAAGAGAAACAATTAAAAGATGTTAAAACTCATTTGCAAATATCAGAAATAACTATTTCGTGTAACTTCTCATCTGCAAACTGTCTTCCAAGTTTGACTCTCTAATTAAAAATAAAATCCCATGATCAATTTACATACGACCTGTACTAATATTTCGACCAGAAAACAGATAACTAGTAAATACTTATAAGGGATATTTCAAGTAATTCGACCTAGTTGGTTATATAAGTGTTAGTTAAATGTAGGTTCGAGAAAATGTTAGCAAACGTAAATACCTGCACTCTTTCGCACAATATAAGCTCATCGAGATTCTGTAGACGCAAATTAGAGGGAATGTCCGCTGTTTGGCCTATATCAAGCCATGAGATGTTGGTTGGTATGTCAAGAAAACTTTTCAACCGTGAGCATCCACTGAGATTGAGACGATCGAGAGATTTGAGGTTAACTCCAGAGGGAATAGTCTCCAAATGATCGCAGTATGACATGTCCAAATCATTCAGCTTATTCAGGTACTGAATAGACGAAGGAAGTTCCACCAAACTCGAGCAACTGCTGAGTTTAAGTGTTTCTAGATTAGTGGCCATTGAAAGATCTGGGATTTCTTTCAGGTTTCTAGATCCCCGTAAATCCATATTCCTGAGCCCTGCAAGTGACTGAATTATATGCAACTAAGTTACACAATACTTGAAAGGATGGTCATCTATAAAGTAAAACAAGTATTCCAATGTCGATATTAATCCTGGTAGAGTACTAAAAACTTACATGAACTCCGTCCCACAGCTTCTCAAGTTTGCTCTGCTGCATTTGAAGCTTAACCAGGTTTTCAGGATGAAAGTTAGAAGGAAGACATTTCGATGGGTATCTGTCAAACCTCAATAATCTAAGTCTAGAGGGCAAATAGTCGAAGCGTTCCGGTAAGTGCCATCTAACTTTTTTTTTCTGGTCCAATTTCTTAGTATAAATTTTTAGAAAAAGGAGATTGTGCATTCCTTTGAAGGAGCTCTCATGTATATGCAGTTCGTCAGTCTCATCTATATCCAATGTTATACCTAAAACCTTCTTAGTACCCTAAAAATTATAAGAATTGAAAGATACAAAACCAATTCGTTACAATTCTGCACATATGAAATGACATGCATTTAATCATAGAGTGAGGTTATGAAAAAAAAGCAGGAAAAAACTTACAGTGTTATGTTCAAGTACATCGCAAATATCCTTCAAATCCACAAGGAACTCCCGTTCTCCAGGCTGATTGGACTGAGTACGGACAATCTCCTTACCCAATTCTTGTAGCAAAGAGTGCATCTCCAGAGTATTGAATCTTTCACAGATAAGGGATCTATCAACAAGGTTTTTTAGCCCGATATTAACATCCAAGTTACTATTTGCTAGTAATAGTTTGATGTCACTGACTTTCTCACCATTGAAAATACATGCAATGTGACGAAATATTGCTTCATCTTTTCTGTTATTCAACCCATCATAGCTGACTCTTAGTGTTTTCCCTATTTTTCCATCCAAACCTTGAAGCCTCGGTAGCATATCTATCCAGTAACCTTTGTTTATGCCCCGTAAATTTGAACCCAATACGTTCAGGCCCAAAGGAAGATTACCAGCACGCAATGCAACTTCAGAAGAAAGCTCCAAAAAGTCATCAGGAGGAGAATTCTTCTTAAAAGCAGAACGACAAAACATCTCAAGAGCCAGCGCATTAGATGGGAGACAGACCTTGTAAATGTGATCAATCCGATTGGCCCTTAAAAAATGCTTATTTTCTGTAACCACAATGATTCTACTCCCACTTCCAAACCATTGAGTTTGATCCGCTAAAGCATCTAGCACATCTTGATCATCTAAATCATCAATAACGATGAGAGCTTTCCGGTGCTTTACCATCTTTTCCATTGCACCTACATGTATCTTTATGTCCTTTTTGTCAAAAATTTCAGCTAGAAAGGCTCTTTGCAAGTGCAACTTCATGTTATAGTCAACAAGATTAGCTCCACTGTAAACTTCCATACTCTTAGATATGAAAACCTTGTCAATGAAAACACTACTTTGAAACTGACAAGAGAGTCGACTAAATAGAGCTCTTGCAATGGTCGTTTTGCCAATTCCCGAGGGACCCCATATCCCGACCATCCTCACTTCCTCAGATTCCAAGTGCAGCAATGAACTCATCTTTGTGATATGATCTTCAATACCGACCAAGTCCTCAAAATCATTTGATGGAGATATATTCATTTTACCCAAAATATCATTGGCGATTTCTTCGATCATGCTTGCTTCGTTATCCCTAATAAGGAAACAGACCATTTCACAACCATGTTTGCTAAACAACAAGTAATAATGTTCGTTAAATAACCATAATATGATTCATAAAGTCGTACCAGGTAACAATATGATATCCAAGGATATTAGCTACATCGGTCAAAGCTTCCTTCCATCGGATTTTCTCATCCACTGTTTTATTTCGGCATGTCTTTTCAAAGATCTTCCCAAAGTCTCCGGTCTGTTTCCTCACATGGGATGGATCCAAATTGTAGAAAATGGGTATCACAAGTTGGCCAAACTCTTTCTTGCATTTCACAATCTCCAGTAGCTCGTTAAGGCACCAGCTTGAAGAGGCATAGGTTTTGGAGAACACAACCACCGCAATTCTGGAATTTCTAATCCCATGTTTAAGTTCGGGATCAAGTGACTGGCTTCTCTCGATCTCATTGTCTTTGAAAGAAATGATCAGTTTCCTATCCAGTTCTTTTAGAAAGTGGCTAAGGAATGTGTTGCGGACATCTTCTCCGCTGAAACTCGGGAAAACGTGATATGACCAATTGCGAGAAGAGGAGGAGGAAGAAGAAGCCATAAAGAGAGGAGATTCTGGAAAAATTTAGAGTCGAAGTGAGGGCTCGCGTGGTTGTTAAGAAACCCTATAAATTGCAGTAGCTGGTCCCTAGCAATTGCATCATTGTTTCTTGGAAATTTCCTCTTTTGGACTGGTTCTTGAGTCTTGACTTAATCACCACCACACAAGCCAAAACCCTGTATATATTCTAACATAATAATATCTGATTTTTTTTTTTTTTTGGTAAGATCAGGTATTAATGTAAATTCCCAAGTCACTTTCCACATCACAAGTGAAAGCTTGAAATTTTCCAAATCACTGTTCTACCAATAATCCCCACAAGAACACGTCCCATTCTTGAAATGATGAAACCGAATCGGATCCCTTAAAACAATCTCACGTCCCACAACTCCGGAGATTAACTTAATCACTGTGTGACAATCTTCACAAACCCGTAGATTCTTCATCACTGTGACTGCACTTCCTTCAACTGTATTAATCAACCCAAAAGCAATAGCAAGCCTCTCACTGTGGTACCACAACATCTCTTCTTTCTGTTCATCTTCAACGTCATGTAAAGCGGATCTATAATCAGGAGCATAGCCCAGTTCCTTCAACTTCTCTCTCAGAAACTCCAACTTCTCATATATCCTCGAGCAATGTGGTTGATCACCGGAGAAAAATTCGTGCTTTTTCCCTCTAATAACAACCCAACTGCTCCCGGGTTTCTTCATAATCCCATTCTTCTTCATCTTAACTCTCAATTTTGATACATTCGACCATCTACCAGCAGAAGCATATATATTTGACAATAAGACATAAGCAGCGCTTGATTTTGAGTCCAGATTAAAAATGGCTGCAGCAGCTTTCTCGCCTCTGTCTACATCAGAATGCATCCTACAAGCACTAAGTAAAGCCAACCAAACCATTTCATTAGGTTTCACAACCATTCTCTCGATAAGTTCTTCTGCTTCTTTCAATTTTCCGCATCTTCCCAAGATATCAACCATACAAGTGTAGTGTTGAATCTTTCTATCGATATGATTTATTCCACTTGACATGTAATAGAACAGCTTTCTTCCTTTCTCTAGGAACCCGCAATGGCTACAAGCAGAGAGTAAGCCAGTGAAAGTGATCTCATCTGGCTCTTTGTTTAGGCGTATCATTTGACCAAATATGACAAACGCCCACTTTCCACGCCCATGCTGCGCGCAGCCAACAATAATGGAATTCCATGACACAATGCTCTTCTTGAAGATTTTTATGAACACTGAAACGGCATCATTAACGTTTCCAGAATCGCTGTACATCACAACAAGAGAATTACCCACAAAGGCATCAGTTTCTAAACCAAGCTTCACAGCAACTCCATGCATCTCCTTACCCCAATCCAATGTTCCCAAAGCAGAGCAAGAGTTTAATCCGCTAGCAAATGTTGATTGATTTGGTAAGATACTGTTTCTTAACATCCCGGAGAATATACTCAACGCATCTTCGTGCTTTTTGTTCAGACTATAACCTGACAATAGAGCAGTCCACACAGCAACTTGTTCATGAACCTTCTCGTCAAACACCTTCCGAGAATCCCCTATTCTTTTGCAGTTTGCATAAAAAGTTATGAGCGAAGCAGATACATATTCTTCATATAAAAACCCCAACTTGATGATCAAGCCATGAACTTGTATCCCCATATGAAACGCTGGAGCATTCGCGCAAGCGGTGATTACGCAAGTGAATGGTCTTGAAGTCGATTTTATGCAACAACGCAACATGTTCTTGAACAAATCGAGAGCCTCTCCACTCCTCTCATTCTGGTCTAACCCACAGATCATTGTCGTCCACGAAATCACATTCTTCCCAGGCATTTGCTTAAACAACTTCAAGGCATCGTCTACTTTACCAAACTGTAAATACCCATGAACCATCGAATTCCACGCTGCAGTATCTTTCACAGGCATTTGATAAAACAATCTCTCCGCTTGATCAACCTTACCAGACCTAAAACACCCATTTACCATCGCTGTCCATGAAACCACGCTTCTCTCAGGCATTTCATCGAACAGCTTCACTGCAGTATTCATATCACCACACTCCACACAACCACTGATCATCGAATTCCATGATACAACATCTCTCACAGGCATTTCGTCGAACAGATTCAACGCATCAACCAATCTATTACTCCTCGTGTATCCCGTAATCATCTTTGTGTAAAGACTCACATGAGGAGATGGAACCTGATTGAAAACCTCTCGAGCCTCATCGATTCGTCGACTCAACAAGTGATTACATATCAAAACCTCGCGATTCTGAAACTCCACAGTAACTGAGAAACTTCTGTAACATTTCCCATGGATAACGTGAGATATAGAGAAAGCTCGAAACCTGAATCGTTGAAAAATGGCACGACTCCACATTTCCTACAACGGTCACATCAGCGTAAAACAATCACAAAGCCACACTCAATGTAGCTTCGTGTATAGAACGGCAAAGTTCCAGAGTCAAAAAAGTTTTGAACTTTCCGACAAAATTGGCTTCGCGATTTTGAATCTTCTGGACCGGTTTAAATTGAGTATACAGGTTTAGTAAGGACTGGGACAATGTAGGCAAACCAGGATCCTCTTTTTAAATAAGAGGCTCTCTATGTAACAAACTTGAATACAACAGAAAATCTTATCAACATTTCATGTTCCTCATTTGCGTTTAAGTTACAGCAGAGTCAGCAAGAAAATTCCCAATCGTTATATATATGGTACAAGAATTACTTCAACAAAGCATCTGCAGATGAAGTTGTAGAAAACAAAAAACAAAAAGAGAAAACTTTGTTTGAAGATGCATGTCATTAGATAAAAGTTTTCTCTAACAAGCCACATGTCATTAGATAATCTACATTCTCTCACTGCTTCCCTTTTCTCCACATCATTGTCTTCACACTCTTTCTTCACTGTGATCAGATTCTGATAAGTTTGAAGATGTGATCTCTTCTCTCTTCTCTCATCTCAATGTACAATATAATCTTCATACAAGTAGAGCTCTAGAGCATCATCTTCTCTAGCTCACTACCCTCAAATCCCACGCAGGAGAAGATGTACAACAATCAGCATGCCCGATCCAAAAGCTGTAAACAAGTTTGGCACAGATAAAAAATATCTTCTTCTTCAAGTAAGCTTCCTTCTCACGTGTCTTCTTCTGCCTCTAAATTATCAGATTCACTGCCAAGACCGCTATCGTTGCAGTCTTCCCACTCTTCACTGCCATCAATCTCATTGCCTAGATCATTATCGGCTTCAGAGAGTCTTAGACCACATCCTATTAGTTTGAGCTCATCGTTTTCTTGAGTAAAGTGAAACTGTATATCCACGTGATCATAGATAAGTTCAGCTAGAGGAGCATTGTCTTCGTTAAAAGGGAAACAGCAGTCAGATATAACCATATGACTACCCTTCTCAAGTACTGCGAAGACCTCGTGTTGATAAGGGGAATCCAAATAGTTCCCGAGTCTGTCTGTGAACCGACAAGATACCTGGACCTGGAAAAATACACTACCTATGTCCATAGATTCAGTATCAACCAAGGCGCAAGCTCTAAATCTGAAGAATGGTTGACAAGGAGAGATGTGAAGAAGAGGGATATTGGTCAGAGACGTTCCAGTAGTTCGGTGAGTGAAATATGAAAACATTTCTCCACCTGACAAGATTAGTTGCTTGAAAATTGATTGTTGCAGAAGGACAGCTTTATGATCCAAGTTGAAGCAGTTGCTGAATTTGATACAGACTGGTAACTTAGAGTGAATATTTTCTGTTGCCATCGCCACTGCACTTGGAATGGTATCCCAATTAGCATGAGACAGTGCCTCACAGTCTGAAAAGTCTACCGTCTCGAGTTTTTCCAGTTTAGAAATGTTTAGGGACACACCTTGTAAATTGTTGCATCCAATCATACTCAGGAAAGAGAGCCTATAGAAATCCTCAATCCACCAAGGAACCTCTTCAATCCCTGTTCCGTCTAGAACTAGTGAAAAGATGTTGGTTGAGATATCAGGAAAACTCCTCAACCGTGAGCATCCAGAAAAATCAAGTTGTTCAAGTAATTCTAGGTTGACTCCAGTGGGAAGAGTCTCCAGATTTGTGCATCGTGCAATGTTCAAATGCTCAAGATTATGGAGATTCTGAAATGAAGAAGGAAGCTCCACCAAACTTGGGATATCTGAGAGAAATAGCTTCGTCAAAGAGGGAGACAGCATGGTCATGAGCGGTGTAAGCGGCTGAACCAAAAACAAAAACAAAATAGAGATGTTAACAAAATCACTCAATCACTCAATCACTCAAAAAATTATTCACGTAGATTATAGATAGTAACCACAAGCATTACACAGATAGTTTTCTCAATAAACTTTTTTCACAACGTTTAAGAAATCAAACCCAACGTGACATTAACTTCTTATAATACGTGAGTTTAGAAAAAGGTTGGAGAAAACATTAGAATAAGAACATACCTGCACTCTTTTCCACAATTTCTCACTCTTCATGTCATACAAGCCAAGATAATATAGATTCTCTAAATGCAACTCAGTGGGAAATTCTTCTATGGCTGTTTCGCTTAGATAGAGCTCTGAGATAGTTGTTGAGATATCTGGAAAACTCCTCAACTTTGAGCATCCATTGAGATTGAGGCAATAAAGAGATTCGAGGTTGATTCCAATGGGAAGATTCTCCAAATTTTCGCAACGTTCCATCTGCAATTCCTCTAATTGATTAAGATTCTGAATTGTGGAAGAAAGCTCCACTAAACTTGTGCAATTGCTAACATCAAGTTTCTTGAGGTTAGTGGCCAAAGAAAGATCTGGAATTTCTTTCAGGTTTTCTGATCCCCGCAAATCCATATTCCTGAGCCCTGTAAGTGACTGAAGTATAGGTAAGTTACATATCACTTGAAAGGGTAAACATTTTATGTTTAAAAGAAGCATTCTAATCTCGATACTAGTTATAACTTTACTAAAAACTTACATGAACTCCATCCCACAACTTTTCGAGTTTGCTCTCACACATTTGAAGCTTAACAAGGTTTTCTGGACGAAAGTTAGAAGGCATACATCTCAACGGGTATTTTTCCCAACTCAGTAATCTGAGCTTAGGGGGTAAATGATCGAAACCTTCTGATAAGTGCCATGTTACATCTTTCTTCTGTTTAGTGTAAAAATTTAGAAACAGGAGATTACGCATCCCTTTGAAGGCACTCTCATGTATATACAGTCCATCAGTCTCGTTAATATCCAGTGCGATACCTAAGACTTTTTTAGTACCCTGGAATTATAAGATCAATAAAAAGAGAAAAAACATTCAGCTTAGCAAACACCTAACAACTCTTCGTTTATCAAATGACATGCTTTTGGTCTTATAGAGTGAGATTTATGAAAAGAGCACGAAACTTACAGTGTTATCTTCAAGTACATCGTAGATATGCTTCGAATCCACAAGGAATTCCCGTTCTCCAGGCTCATTTGACTGTGCACGGACAATCTCCTTACCCATATCTTGTAGCAAACGGTGCATCTCAATAGTATCCTCTCTTACAAATATGAGAGACTTATCAACAAGGTTTTTTAACCCAATATTAACATCCAAGTCACTCTCTGCTAGAAGCAACTTGATGTCATTTACTTTCTCACCATTGAAAAGACATGCAATGTGACGAAATATTGCTTCATCCTTTTTGTTGTTTAATCCATCGTAGCTGACTCTTAGTGTCTTCTCAATTTTCCCATCTAAATCATTTTGAAGCCTCGGCATCATATCCATCCAGTCCTCTATGTCCCTACCCCGTAGATACGAACCCAAAACTTTAAGACCCAAAGGAAGATTACCAGCGCGCAATGCAACTTCAGAAGAAAGCTCCATAAAACCATCAGGTGGAGAATTCTTCCTGAAAGCATATCGACAAAACATCTCAAGAGCAAGTTCTTCAGATGGGAGACAGGCCTCGTAAACATGATCAATCCCATGGGCCCTTAAGAAATGTTTGTTTTTTGTAACCACAATTATTCTACTCCCACTTCCAAACCATTGAGTTCTACCCACTAAGGCATCTAGCACATCTTGATCATCCAAATCATCAATAATGATAAGAACTTTTTGATGCTTCAGCCTTTCTTCCATTGCACCGATCTTCATGTTCTTTTTGCCCAAAATTTCAAACAGGAAATTTTCTCGCAAACGCAACTTCATGTTATAGTCATCTGGATTGGCTCGACCGTAACCTTCCATACTCTTAGATATGAAAGCCCTGTCTATGTAAACACTACTTTGAAACTGACTAGAGAGATTACTAAATAAAGCTCTTGCAATGGTAGTCTTACCGATTCCCGAGGTACCCCATATCCCAACCATCCTCACTTCGTCAGATTCCAAATGCAACAACAACCTCACCTTCTCGATATGATCTTTGATGCCAACAAATTCCTCAAAATCATTTGATGGAGTTAAACTCAGTTTACCTAAAATATGACTGGAGATTTCTTCAATCATTGTAGCTTCGCTATTGCTAACGAGAAGAAAAATCAATGCACAAACATGAAACAAATATCAGTGATCACATCTCACGTAGAAACATTTATTCAAGACTTATAAACACATACCAGTTCTTAGAATGATATCCGAGGATGTTTGAAACATCAGTCAACGCTTGCTTCCACTGATTTTTCACTTCCTCAGTTTGGTTCTGGCAAGTCTTTTTAAATGCCTCTCCAAACTCTCCCGACTGTTTCCGAAGATGAGAAGGATCCAAATAGTAGAAGACTGGTATCACTTGCTGGCCCAAATATTTGTTGCATCGCATAATCTCTAACAGCTCATTTAGACACCAGCTTGAAGAGGCGTAGTTTTTAGAGAACACAATCACTGCAATCCTTGAATCTTTAATCGCCTCTACAAGCTCTGGGGCTATTGACTGGCTTCTCTCCATCTCATTGTCTTTGAAAGTAATGATCGATTTCCGTTCCAGCTCCCTGAGAAAGTGGCTGAGGAATGTTTTGCGGACATCTTCTCCACTGAAGCTTGGGAAAACATCATATGACCAATTGCGAGAAGAGGAGGACGAAGAAGCCATTAACAGAGGAGGAAACAATCTTAGACGTTTCTGGAAAAAAATATCAGAGGAGAAGTGATTTGCCCATATATAATTTAGCAGAGGCAAAGTGGTGACTAGCAATTCCACAAGTGGTTCTCAGACTTTTCTGCCAACTTGACAGAAGGCTCCTCCTTTGGAATGGATCGTGACTTTACCACCACCACACAACTCACAATCACATTTATAGTCTCTTACCCTCTTATCCTCACATCACAAGTCAAACTTTGCAACTTTCTCAAGTACTCCTCTACCAATAACCACAAGAAAAAATCCCATTCTTAAAATGATGAAACCAAGTCGAATCTCTTAAAACAATCTCACGTCCCAGTTCCCACAACTCTTAAGATCAGACTTAATCACTGTGTGACAATCTTCAAAAAACCATAGTGACTTTACTTCCTTCAACTATACTAACCAACCCAAATGCAACAGCAAGCCTGTCACTACGATATCACAACATCTATTTTTCTTCCCAAGATATATACCTTACAAGTGTAGTGTTTAATCTTTCTAGATATGATTTGGTCCGCTTGACAAGTAACCAAAAAGCTTTCTTCCTTTTTGTAGAAACCCACGATGGATGAACTCCACGAGACAAGGTTCTTCCTCCAATTATCTATGAACACTGAAACGGCGTCGTTCATGTTTCCACTGAACATCACAACCACAGAATTAGCCACAAAGGAATCGACCCTTGAACCTAGCTTCACAGCAACTACATTCATCTCCTTACATCTCTCTCTCAGGCATTTCGTCGAACAGATTCAACGCATCAACTAATTTTTTGTTCCTCGTGTATCCCCAAATCATCTTGGTGTAACGACTCACGTGAGGAGATGGAACAAGATTGAGATTCTCTCATCGAGTCTTTCTGGACAACGTGGGGATTAAAGCACGAAATGGAGTGTGTCTCTCTCAGCTATCCTAACTTAGTTACACTTGGCAGTATCGATAAAAGTTTTGAACTCAAGTTAAATTTCGATGGTCTGAAAATTTAGGTATAAATTGAGGAATAAATTATGGTCTGAGACTGTGTCTGATTCTGAATTAATATCATAAAAACGAGAACCCAAGTTGTAATATCATTCAGCCACTCTCCAAAACGCAAAAAAAAAAAAAAAAGAAGATAATTCGGAATAGTTAACGACAGATAAAAGAAAAACCCTAGATGATATCTTTTAGGGCTTTCACTCGTCTTCCTGGCTACGCAACCTACCAAGCTTGTTGGAAACAACAACGTCTAGCTGAGAAGCTCTCTCCACTATGGCCTTTCTCTTCTTTGTTGAGATATTGTGAGCAATCTCTGCACAGTAAGTCCTGTGAAAAATCCAAAGCAAAACACACCATGAGAATCTTGCTTTAAAAAATCTATCAAATCCTTGTGGTGTATAACACCAAGGAGTCATAATAGTTACCTGTTGTGCATCATGAGTAGCTCGAGCTCAGAGGTGTTGTGAACAATGAACTTCTTGAATCCATTTGGGAGGTAGTGGCGGGTCTTCTTATCAGATCCGTAACCAACATTGGGCATCAAGGTGACACCCTTGAACTTTCTTCTCACCCGGGAGTCAATACCCTTAGGCCTCCTCCAGCTTTCCTGAACAATAACAATTGAAAAACAAAAGAACAATCAGAGAATGAAGATTAAGCATAATCATCAGAGAATCAAAACAAGCTTTTTGACGAATGAGATAGATGAGAAATGTCAACAGGGTTAAAGTAACAGTAAGCTTATCAAATCAAAAGCAAACTGTGTCGCAAGACCTGTAGGAGATTCACTTTCTGCCCGTGTAAAAACGAAGTAACCAGAAACAGAATTAGAATTCTGGCTACCAGATACCACAGGGCATTATCTAGATGCACAATCTCATAGCCCTAATGCATCATACTGAAACAATCTAGACTTAGACCTAATGATGATAGACTTAGACCTAATGATGATAGACTTAGACCTAATGATAATACAGAGGAAGCAATCATTTTTCCTCACTATCAAAGCCTAAACTCCAGAGAATAACAAACTTATACCCATGAAAAAAGTTGAATCTCTAAACCTGAAAAGGAGAAAAAGTGAGTACCTTGACGGTGATTCTGCGATCACTCTGGGGTCTGATGAATTTGGCAGACCTCTTCTTCACCACCTTCTTCGTAAGCAACGGAACCGCCATTTTTACTCCTCTTCCTCAACAAAATCAACAAAAGGTATGCGTGAGACGAAGCATCGATTTCAGTAGATATATATACATAAACTAACAGAAAGATGAGATTCAGAGAGAGTGAAAGAGAGAAGCTTACGGTGATTAGAGCTTCCTCCGCCGCAATGTGAAAGGATGTTTTTCGGAAGACTGAAGTTTCTTATAAATATATAAATTAGGGTTCTCTGTGTGATGGTCAAAAATGTAATTTTGTTAAAGATCAGAGATTGGTCAATAGAATCAACGGTTCGATCTTTTTTGGCTGCAAATCAACAGTTGGATCTTAAGTTTCCCAAAAAGAGGGATATATTTTTGAAATTTGATAAAAAATATATTTTTTTGTGCTATGAAAGAGCAATAGCTTTGGTTTGGGTTTTTGTTATCATCGATTTGTCAAAAGCTACAATGATGTTCTCTCTTGCTTGAGTAATGTGTTCGGGCATAAATTGCGTCTCTAGAAGCTTTTTAGATGTGAGGACAAACAACTAAGTAGCAAAATGTACAAGTTCTAAACGGTAATGTTCATCAAACAAATCTTAGCTGATGAAGAACATTCACTCAAGACTCTGTAAATATCAGAACGAAACTCAAACGAGTTTGGTTCTGATGGTACTGACTCAACCCACTCCTTTTCAACATTCTGAACATGTGAATTCATCTTCATGACAGCTTCAAACTCGATTTTTCCCTTTAATCTCTTCAGAAACTTCATTGAGAATGTCATTTCCAAGTTCTTGAGTTCAGATTCTTCGGTCACTTGGATCCCAATCTCTGCTCCTCTTGCGCTCACGAAACCAACAAGCATGGGATTGATGTAATGTTGTGACGGTTGTGGTTTTGTTTCAATACTGTGTACCTATAGAAAAATGCCAACATCGTAAAGCTTAATGCCTTTTACCAAATTTGAAGGAGAGAACCAGAAAGGAACAATTTCTGGATATGAGTCAAGTTCAAAGAGATTAAGCGATGATCTTTAGATATCGATACCTGAAGATAATTGATTCCCAGGGTGGAAAGAGAGTCTGTAGTTCCATGTGAAGCAAGGATGCTCAAGACTCCTCCAGAGCCAACCGGGGACTCAAGTATCTCCCATGGAGATTTCATCAAAATTTTGTGCTTTTTCGGTTCCTCTGGTGAGCTGCAAACTACTGGAAGCGTTTCTTCTTTGAGAATCCAGATCTATATATTAGTAAAGACATATACTTTGTGAGAATCTGATAGCCGAAATGCAAAACTATTCTTGGATGAATTCAAGCCTTAACCTTTTCTGACTCAAATCCAAAATGATCATTATCCTGAAATAGCTTCTGCAGAGCTTCAATGGTATGTTCAGGGGAAACTATGACAAGTGGCACGCAAGCGCGATCTTCTTCCTGCACATAACCCAACAGTTATCCTGTAAAATCATAACTAAATGACAAGAAAATCTCATAGCTTTTAAGTATGCATCAGCTAACCTTTATGAACCTCTGCTCCTCATCAAGTAGTGCGTGAAGGTACGAGACTACACCATTCTCACCTTCTGGTTCTTCATTCTCGTGATCATTGAGAACCAAACAAATAGAAACTTTACCCTCAGAGAACAGATTTTGCCCTTGTTGAAGGAAACTGAAGTTATCACCCATGTTCTCTTTGCTTGCATCAAAACTAAGGCATTCTCGTGACACACTCAGATTACATTCCGATACTCTAGCTCTCAGTGCATTGATTTCCTCAGTTACATTCCATCTAATTCATCATAATTTAAATGAAAAATGAGAAGACACACTTCTCGCAATGGTTGGGAAATTTCTTGAAGTTAATTTACCTCTTCGATGAGGTGTCAATACTTTGCAAAGCTTTCTGAAGTAGTGTGGAGTTTACGTTAAGGATATGATCAGCAAGTAAATTCCTTTGAGACTTTTCTCCAAACCTTAATCCATCAAACACATGCTTTTGCTCCATTTCACATAACTTCTTTTTAGCAGCAATAAGGCGCTTCTGCTGTTTTTTTCTTTCTTTCCATTCCTGAAATGACCAGAGCGTAGAGTTTAAGAGACCAAGAAAGATCAATCTGGAAAGTCTATAAAGACTGGTCAATATGAAGAGCGAAGAAGAATATGCCTCACAAGCTGCCGCCTTTCTTTCTTGGACCGATCATCTGCTCGCATATTCACCTCGAGGAGTCCCTTCGGTGGAGTTATATACATCTCCTTTCTTTCCAAATCAACATCAGGAACAATTGCATCTACAAAAGGTATCCAAACAAGCTGATTGGTCTTTGCATTCCCATTGCAGACTTCCATGGATGAGTCAAGCAAAACATGTAGAAGATCATTTCCTCCATTGTCGAAAATATTAGCAACAGTTCCAACAAGTTGACCGGTCTCCTGTATATGATAACTGATTTAGACCCCAGACTTTCCCATTTTCGATATATTATACAAAAGGCAAAAACCCAAATATACCTTGAGAAGAACTCTCATGCCTACAAGATCTCGAGAGTAAAATTCTCCTTCATCAAGCTCAGGACGATCATCGTCCTCAGCAAGCAGAGTTGCACCAACGAGTTGTCTCACCTGAAGGAAACGGAAACCCCATCAAATGTAACAAATCATTTTCAAATGTGTCTTTTAAAATCTCCCATGGATCACTACACTACCTGATCAACATCGTCCAACCCTCGAAACTTAAGAATCCAACTCTTCTGCGCAGGATGAGGTCTTCCTTCGACTAATTCAACCTCATCAATCTTATCTTGTCCCAACAATTGTTGTTTTAACCATCTTCTACCAGGCTAATGAAACAATCAAGCCAATGGTAAAAAAAAATGTCAAATTATACATATTTGTTTTTCAAGAAAAGAGAAGAAAAAAAACACAAACTTTCTTCAAATTTCTATCCTTTGAATACCTTAGAGAAACGTAAATCAGGAAAATCAGTGTTTGGTTTTATGCAAATCTCGCCTTGAAGGCCATGAACACCAGACAAGAATCCAACCTCAACCAAATCCAATCCACTGTTACTACTAGTTTCAACAGCTTCATCAGTAGCTGAAGATCAAAAAACAAAGAGAGCCAAAGAAACAAAAATTAGAATCAATTCAATAATACAGTTGCTAACAGCTTCTCAAAACCCAAAACTTCTTAAGTTTCCACACCTTGGAAGAGAAAAAGACAGAGACCACAGAATCACAAAACAAGGATAAACCCAATAAAAAAAACTAGTTACCGGTGCTGCGAGTGAGGAAGCTGGATTTCCCACGAGCTCTCAGGAGACTCAAGTGACATTTGGTACGAGACAAAGCCGAGACAGGACGAGATAGTTCGAATCTTGGGAAACGATGGGAACTATTGGGATTGAATAGTTGAATTGGTGTGAAAGTGATTGAGGTCGAAGAACAGAGCAGCGAAGCTCTCAGCATTATCTCTTCTCTCCCTAAGCAATGGATACGACGAATGTCGCAACAACAACCAAAAAAAATCCCAGCTTTACTGAAACAAAGAAAGACTCTATTTGATCCGGAGGGTTCTCATGTTCATGGGGGGTCCATGTCTCACGTGTGAGCACTTAAGTTTGGTGGAGTGGCTCGTTGCCTCGTGCCGTGCATTGCCTTTGGTTTTTATTAGCCTCAAAAGTTAAAAGCAGAAGTGGTAGAGATTTGATGGGCAATAACATACTTGACTGCAGTTCAACCTATGCTGCATGACATTCATGTGAACATGTCATGGTAACTTTGTTTTGTTATGTTACTGTTTTTGTAATCCCCGAGAATGTAATCGCATTGCAAATAAGATAGCTCATCATATTTTAACTTTAGAGACGGAGGCCTAGTTTTGTTTCGTTTTCAATGAAGAAGGACTGTTTGTCGAGCTTTAAAAAACAGTGTTGTCGGGTAGCCTTCATAGGTTGTAGATAGGTTCCTGTTTCCTAAGACTATCAAAGAACTTTTATATATTATACTGTAAAAGTTTCTATAGATTGTAGAATTTCTACAATGTAATACATCATTCATATATGAGCAAAGTATACTTGTATGGGAAAACAAAGAGCCCGCGAGACTGCGACTAGTTTTTAGGAGCTCTTGTTCCTAGAAAATTCACTGAGGATAACATCAAAGATCAACACACTACTTTAAACCAGTCACACAGCACATAAATGTTAAACCGAGGAGAAAACAAACCAAGCTCAGAAACTGATAAACAGCAATTACTGACATATACTTTAAACAATCATCTGTGACTAAACGTGTATAATATATTAAGACAATAACCTGTTTACTCTACATGAAACCAGGGGGAGAAACAGAGGGACAGAAACAGGTTTTGGACCAAGTTAAGCAACAAGATTGTGAAACAGCTTTCAGCATAAAGATTACAAGGTTAGAGAGGACGGAAATAAGAAACAAGAACAAAAAGAAGCTTGTTAGACCAAAAAAGGGACAAGTAAATAAGGATTTAAAACTTACCTACTGTTGTCATTTCCATAAAGCGAATAAATATAGTTAGGTTCGTTACTTCATTGGATGATATCTGCATATAAGGCATGCAAAATCATGAAAATTTTAATGAATATTATAGACTATTTGTATACCATGAGCTTGACTCGATCATTGGATATTCAGAACTCCTCCCACCTCGGAGTATGATATCTCATTGGAATGTTGCAGAGCCAAGAGACGGAAAACGTGGAATAACTTTGCTCAGAACCTTAAAAATAAACAATAGAAGCTGGTAGAAGATTCAAGATTCAGACTCAACAACTTCTGCATTATTTGATTATATTTCTGTATTTCTATGACTGGCGTTGACGCAGGTAAATATGTTCTGGATTTACCAGTCCAAGTAAGAATTTCAAGCTCAACTAAACAGTACAAGAGGAGTGCAAAGAGAGACACATGAATGCAGCTGGTGTTAACTTCCAAAATGATTTCACGCAATAGTAACTCATTTGTACACATCCATTATCTCAGCTTAACCAACTGTACATTTGTAACAAACTGCAAGATTTTCTAGGATCTATCTTGGCAGAGAAGAACCAGCAAAGTCATAAGATTTAAGCCCACAACTAGGTCTTCTATTAAAAAAAGGGAGCAAGCAAGGAAACTTATTCTCACTAGACTCAACGAGCTTATTCTTTGGTTACCTAATTAACGACCTAAAAAGAGATATGAGGAACTAATTAAGGGCCAATTTGTAACTAAAATCCAAAGGAGAGAAATCAGGATCTGCACTCGATGTATATAGAAAAAAAGAGAAGGAAACTCTTATTCCTTGTTACCAAATCTCCTGCCAATGATAGGCCGAACATCATCAGCAACAGCCAAAGTCTCTAAGAAGGGAAGTATAGTAATCAACCCATCATCAGTTGGATCATCGTACCAACTTTTGATAGGGATCCCATTATTTATTTGCAATCTGTACACCTGAAACAATTAACAAAGAAACAAGTTGGATAATCAAAACGGGTACATGTATCATTATACACCAAGAAAGTTTGTAATTTGTAATGTGACAGATATTCTTCAAACTGAAACTGATGGTGGGGCCTTTCATCAAATTAATAGTGTTCTCAGTAACAGAGTATATAAAACATCATGAAACATCAGACTTTAATGAATAATGTTGAGACCCATGAGCAGATCTTAAGATAAAGTACCTGCGGACAGTTGTCAATTATAGCCACTTTGGCCAGATCAAGACCCAGAACAGTTAAATCCTTGGTGTAAATTCCATCCAAAAGAATGCATGAATCGCGATAAAAACGCTGTGATATGAACTTTCCATCTGGGTCCAGTATATCTAGAAGTTGTGAGGCATAGATGCTGTGGCTTGCTGTGAAGATAACGACATGAAACAACTCTCCCACCCTCTCCAAGAACCTGTAAAGGTGTGGCCTTTGTCTCACATAGACCGTGTTTTCTTGCATGTTGAAAAAGACTCTGAAGGAAAAATCTGCAACATTACACGATTCCAGAGTCGAATGGACCAAAGTTTCTGCATTTAAGGAAAAGAGAATTTGGTAAGCTCAGTAGCTCATCTACCTTAGAGGTAAGAGAAACATAAAATTTAACAGTACACAGACATAAAAATGCTTAACCATATTTCCTCAAAAGGAAGAAATAAGTCAGTTCACCTTCTGTTTCTAAACATGATTCAGTATACAACATCAATTTTAAGGAACAACTGATATAATGAACGAGCACAAGATGAGAGAATAATGTAAAAGGAGAAATCAGACTCCGACAATAATTAAATTAGGGTATCATACCATCCAAATCAAGGACAAGGGTCACAGACTTCTTTCTTAGGGTATCCCGAGGCCAATAATTGGATACAACATCCGATAATTCCGGCTGATTTTTTATAAAAAGCTGAGGATCAAAGTCTTCAGCTACTTCAGATTCAGCACGATCATCTGGTTCCACATTGTACGATCTTGTCCGGTTGAATGCCAGAAACAAGTCATGGTTATCGAGATTAATCTTGTCAGTATCTGACTTAATATCATCTTTGTTGGCTGATCCATCTTCTAAGTAAGGTAGTACCATGTACTGCTCAGGAAAGATGTAATGAGGCAAGGGGCTTATTTCAGTGAACGCATCGTTGTTTCCACTCTCATCAAACGGCAAGCTCGCAATAAGAACGTCAGAAATATAGAAATCAGAAACGTTGCACGTTTGGTTGTCAAAGCAAATCTTGTTGCTGCTCTCGTCGGCTCCCCACCTGGGGGTTTCCCAGATCACAGAATTTCCTGCTGTAAATACTGAGGAAAGAAATCTATTAGCTTATTATATGTCAAACAAAGGATACCTTATACCAAAACTACAACAGGAACATGTACCTCGACCAGTTCCATCCAGTTCATCATTCAGAACAGGTGAAAATATTGTATCTGAGTTTGACATGTGATTGCAAGCATTTTCCTGCACATAAATGTTAAAACCACAATTAAAAAGTTGCTCTCCAGTATCCTTGAGAATCAGCTCCAGATATCCAATCTTACCATATTTTCGACAGATTGAGAACCATCGACCCAAGGTGCAAACCCCTGAGACTGAGAAGTATCTTCAACAAGCATTTCAGCGGGCTCATTAGTTTCACTCTCCCGAGAAAAAGTATCCAACCCTGAAGAAACTGACACAATCATCAGAGAGAAGAAACCAAAAAATGATTGATGACACAACAAACTCAGATTATCTAAATCAACAATTTGAGAACACAATACTTAAAACAAAGAAAAATCATTACCAGGGTGCTGTTTCTCATCGTCGTGGCAAGTAGTAATAGCTGCGGTTATGCTTTCCAAGTCTCCTGATATTTTGGACAAAGAGCAAGAATTTCTTGTACTTGCTTTATGTTTCTTACAGACACCAAGAACCTTGCTTATCTTGCTCTTCATTTCTATATATGGCATTGGCTCTGTACACAGAATTATAACGACCTTGGATCAAGCACATTTAGGTGCACACCGAGACTTTAGTGAAAGACCAAACCAGCAGAAGATGCTGCAAAAAAAAAAAAACAGAGCCCATCACGATCAATCATTTTAATACTTCAAACCCAAAATCCAAAATCCAAAATCCAAAAAGGAGATCAGAATCTACACAGCATGGACATGGAATCTCGGATCATGGAGACAAAATCGAGAAGACAAACAAACCACAAGTCAACCTATCAGAAATAGCTAAACCCAGAACCTTAACACATAAAAAACCTAATTATAATTCACAAATAGTTCTCTCTATTCAAACTTACATTTCTCTACCAAAAGTAAAATTCCAACTCCAAATCAAAGATACACTAACAAAAAATCAAGTCATCGTTATGCGAAATTAGAGAGAAATAAAACAAATTAGCACACAAAAACGAAATTTCGATAGAATCAAAATTCAAACATAAACTCACCACAAATAAACGAAGCTGAGAACAAAAGTCACAAAACCAGCACAAATCCAAAAAAAAAAAAAAAGGAAACTTTTTCAAAACCCAGATGAAATGGAAAGTTTTTCTAACAAATCCAACAAAATCAAAGCATAAACAACCACAGAATCAGAAATCGAAAGTCAAACAACACAGAAGAAAACAAAAAACAAAAAATGTAATAAGAAAAAAACGAAATTTCCAGGTGAAGACAAAGAAGAAGAGGAAGGAAGCGATCAAATTTGGGGGAAGAAGACGGACCTGAGAGAGAGGAGAGAAGAAGAGAGCTGTTTCGTCGTCGTCTTCTTCGTCTACTTTGTGTTTGTGTTGTGGGTCTCTCTCTCTTCTCTCTGGGCTTTTTCTTTCTCTCACACAACTTCCACGAACGGTCAATAGAGAATGATACAAGCCTTATGACGGCTCTTTATTTCATCTAATCGACGGCTACGATTTGTTCCTTTGGTGGGCGCTTCTAATCCAATACCGAACCAACACGTGTTATAATAGACCAGCTGGACGACTCACCCACATAATTTGACGCGTGTTGAAGCCCCTCGCTTTTTTGAAATTATTTTAAAATTTTAGATTTTTTTCGAGATTTGGAGCAAAACAGAAAACAGAAACTTAAAATAATCACGAAAATACACCAAATACTTTTAATTGCTACTGTTCCGTCCTTTATAAAATCGCAACCGGAAAAATAAAACCAAACGAAACCGTTAAACCAAAATCGAATTGATTTTTTTTTTACACCATATCAGTTGATTTCTTCAATTACAATCGATAACCAAAACTCATTTAGTGCACACAAACCAAATTGAACCAGATAAATAAATAAACCGAAGTGAATTAAAATTAATTGAATACTAAATTGGATTGAAAACCAAACTGAAATTGAAGTTTATGTAACATTTTTTTGTTTTGTCTCAGGCTTTTTAATAACACAATCAATTACGTGTCCATCGGCTTTCATGAGACTCATATAGAACTGATGGAAGTGTCAGAAGATAGATTTGCTTCATTGACTGCTCCAGATTCTTGACTCTACAAGAACATCTATTCTTAGTAAACAGCTTAAGTTGATATAAAATAAACAATTTTGAAGCAATCATGTTTGAATTTTTAAGCAAACCTTTTGAATATCACTGTTTGTTGTGGAACCCTGCGGCATAGAGAGTCTTTGTTCATCGCCTTTTGCTTCTCCTTGCAACTGCTGTTGCTGAATATAGAGAAGATACTGCTGTTGTTGCCATTGCTGTTGCTGTTGGAACCACTCTTGTTGTTGTTGTTGTTGCTGGAACTGAATTTGCTGCTGATTTTGTGGTTCTTGACTCTGTTGCTGTGTATTGACCTGTTCCACCTGTTGTGGTTGTAGATACTGAGTTTTGGCTTGAGACTGGTACTGTTTGGAGAGAAGTTGCACAAGATTCTGATCTAGTTGTGGCTGAGGGTTCTGATTTGGTTGAGGCTGTTCAGACATAAGCTGTTGCTGTTGCTGATAGTAATAATAGCTATAATAATACTGTTGCCACATCTGGTTATAAGCTTCATGACTCTGCATCTGACCTTCTTGTTGGTAGTTACTCTGCACTGGATTCTGAGGAATCTGAGTTTGAGGATAAGCAAAGGATGTTTGAACCTGAGATGTAGAGTTTTGACATTGGTTCTGCGGATTCTGTGACTCTGGAGGGGATACAATCATGTGCTGACCATGTATCTGAGATTGAGGATAAGCATTGGATGTTTGAACCACAGGATGCATCTGAAGTGCAGAGTTCTGAAATTGGTTTTGCGGATTCTGAGAGGTTGAGCTTTGTAGCGCTACTCGATTGTCTTGATGAGTAAAAGCCATGTGCTGACCAAGAATTTCACGACCAGTTCCGACTGGAGAATATGGCATCTGAGGAGGTCTCTCTTGAGAACGAGGTTTTGAATCTCTGTGCATCTGGTTTAAATCTCTTCTGTGGTACCTGTTCCGACCAGTTTGCCTGAGAGACTCTTGACTTTGGTAACTTTGGGGACTCTGTGAGCCACTAGGTTGGATCACTATAGCATCTGACTTCACAGTATCTACTGAATTGGACGAGAAGTGAGCTTGTTTAGTGACAAAACCATGTTCTGGTGAGGCTTGGATCGGTAGGCTAACTTCATGAGAGCGTTTACCACCTTCATTGGCTTTTAATCCCATGGACAGATCGCTCTGTGACTCACACAAAGTCTCCCTCTCAATAACATTATCGTTTCCTTCAACTAGATGTCCAGAAGTCAGACAGCCCTGATTAGGCTCAGTGTTTACATAGTCAGCCCGTACAGCATCTTTAGATTGGGTACCATAAGAGTCTAGAGATGACTCTTTCTTTTCTTTTGGTGGTGAATCGACTATACTGCTAATGCCTTTGTTTGTTAATAGGTCCTGATTCAAGCGCTCTCGAGTCTTCTCTCTTCTCTGAATCAACTCTCTAAATAAATTTCCTGAAGGACGGGACCCACGTAACTTGGCTCTAGCAGAATGTGGGAATAATTTTATGTGTCGACCCAAAGCCTTCCTCACATCATGGATGGTTCCAGAGAGATCAATAAACTGCTCAAATCCAAGAGCAATTACTATGGGGGGGAAATGAAATAGACAAGCAAAAAAGACCACAGAATCTCCTATCTGTAAGAAAAACCTCACCTCCATGTATAAATTTGATATTTCTTCTTTGTCCTCTGCGCTTAGACCATCGGAGGAATCTGCCTGATGAGATAATTCCTTATCTATGATAGGATCTAACAAATCCACTTGTCGAGACCCTCCATGCATCATCAAGAGTCTCATAAGTTCCTGTTAGCGCAAAGATTAACAGTGATTGAAGGTTAAAAAAAAGGTAACAGACGTTAACAGAAATTCAGTGGAGAAATATGATTTCCATGTGAGAAATTATGATTAGAAGTTTAAAGAGATTCAAAATGCCAGCCAATTAACACACCTCAAGAAGTAATTTGCAGTGAGGAACATTCTCATTGCCTTCTAACAGAATCTGAGCTGCATCATCAGCACTATTTGTAATCTACAAAAAGGAAGAAAACCATAAGATAATGAAAGAATTCCAAAATTGTGATACATTGAAGGTAAGGTAGTGACCCAAAAAACAGTTCCCATAGCTCTAAATCTTGACATGTTATTAACAGAACTGAAATGAAAACCTTTTTGAGTCAAGACACATTACTTACCACGTACTTGAGGCGAGAAAATTGAACATACAGCCGGGCGGTGGTTTCCAAATTTTCTTTTCCAATGAGCGTTTTATTCAGAGCTTCTCTATACGTGGTAACAGCAGCTTCAAAATTACCCTACATGGAACACTGCATAATTAGATATCTTGACCACTGAGACATCAAAACCAGATGGTACCGAGTAGTGTATCATTCTTACCAGGCGCTTTTCCATGTTAGCCTTCTTAGTTACATTTTCAACAAAACCAAAACCAAGTTCCTCACCACATCGAGACAGAGCAACTGAAGCAGCAGATGCATCTCCAACATGTTCTTTGAATCTTGCATTGAATAGATGGATAACAGAAGCACTCTACAACGAACCCACAAGGTGTCATACAAATGTATGATCCTAGTTGTTTCTCTACCTTGTATCTGATTTTTTTAGATACACTAAAGCGAACATAACCCCAGTTACCTTGACAAAAGTTTGTGACGCTCGAGCCAATGCAAAGTTTGCTAGCTCCCTTCCACCCTTGCTTTCTACAAAATCCACATAGCGGAACCAGAACTCGGTGTAATTAGCGCATGGTATTAAGCATCTCTCATAGAGATTGATAGCCTGCAATTAAAAAAAGAAACAAGTTATATATATAAACAAGAATGGAACAAGAGCCAAAACTTAATCAGTAACAAAGGAATACCTCTTACCCAGTCAAAGTCCCCATATGTTTCACCGAAGCTCAAATATGCATGCCAATTGTCGAGCTGATTAGTATCCAATGGTTTTACATGAAAATAAGGCCTGCGGATTTGTGTCTCAAAGCAGCTTATTTTCTCCATCAACTGCCGTGAGTCTTGATAGAACTGTTCTCCAATTGACAAATATGTATGCAGTGCTTTTGACACAGCTGAGCTAGAGGAAGGACCCATCAATTCTCTTACAACAATAGAGATCTCCTCATCAGTGTGACGTGTATGGACCAAATCTTCTTCCATGGGGTCTGAAGAAAGGTCTCCGTTAACATCTATTCTACATTTAATCTTCTCTTTCAAAGAAGCTGCAATCTTCCTGAAGCTGAAGAAAGTACAGGACAAGTATAATGTAATGGAGAAAGACAAACTTAAGCTACATGAACTCGAAGTACTGGAACATTGTAGTAGTCATTACAGAAAATATGTAAAAGGACATACTTTTTGTAATAGAGATCCAACTTTTTGGATGGATATTTCAAGGTCCGGAGATATACATTAGCCAGTGAACTCCATTGCTGCTGACCCAAAAGATATTCTATATATTTGTCCCAAAGAGTGCAGCAAGAATAATCTTTTCCAATAAATGAAAGCCCCCTCTCAAATAATCTGCCAGAGGTAAGAAAAACAGTTCCAAAAATTAGCCTCTAGTGCTCCACAATGAAATATAAATAGAGGAATTGAAGTAAATTATCATTATTTCTGTCATCAAATACATACGCTGCACTACTTAACAAATTTCAGCCCTATGGGGAAAATAAAGTCTACTACTTAGAACAATTGCAATGATGAGTAAGATTGTTGTTTGAGTTACACATTATAATGAAAGTTAAGAACAAAGCCTACGCAAAATTCAGAAATACCTACTAACATCATGAGGATCTTCATAAGCAGCAACAGCGAAAGCACAATAGTCGAGCCATACAGCTACAGAGTAAGTAGCTGCTTGTACTGCTCGTTCGAAAACTTCAACAGCATCTTCTAAAGTGCATAACTTTATCTTATGGTAAGCATATTTCCTCCAATAGCCATGACACAATGGAAACTCCAACAAGAAAGCATCATAAACTAAACATAGCTTCTCAATATCATCCTACAATTAGAAAGCTTAGATTTTAGTTCCTATCAAAACAAAAGTTTTGAAATTTAAACAAAGAACCCTAATTTTTTAGATCACGAAATCAGAAACGCAACTTTGCACCACACTGAGTGCGACTTACAGGGAACGAAGTCGTCTCTATTTCGGAGATTAACAAAGTCCATTCATCAAAATCAAGAGCTCCACTGGAGAATGTTTCTTTTAATCTATCGTTGTCAAGGAAATCTGCAAACGAAATCATCCCAATGATGTGACTTAAGATTCTACATTTTTTATTGAGTGATGGTGAAATTGATCTGCTATGAAACTGATGCGGAGATAGAGAGTGAGACTTAGGGTTTACCAGTGGAGCTGTCTAATTCTGGAGACCGTTGCAATGGTTCCTTATCGGAGACGGCGGTCCTAACCTCCGTCGTCACCATCGGTAGACAAGACTTAGATTTTTTTTCTTTTTTTCCAGGTGTTGGGTTTTCGTATGAAACTATGAATGCTACTTTACAAAGGGTGAATTTTCACAAATTGTTAAGATATTTATGGTTATTTTTTTAACCCCAACTCTAAAATAATTTAAATAGATTTATCCGGATTATTAGATTTGAGCATAAAATTTTACTAGATTTTAACCCGCCATCCGTTGTCAGTCTATTTTTACTTTTATGCTTCCATGATCTTCATTGTCGGGTTGAAGCTTCTTGTTTATGTTTCAGGAGTTGGTAGGGGCGCCTTTCCGTCTTTGGTGGTGTGGTTTCGTCACTGATGTAGTCGCTGCTCTGGTGGTAAGCATGTGGAGGCTCTAAGGCGTGGTTCGCGGTTGAGGACTTCGTGGAGTGCTTCGGGGTTCCACAGGGCTCAACCGTTTCTCTTGTTGTGGTTGTTATGGCGGAAGTTGGTGGCGTTTTGGTGGGTTTCGCAGTGTTGATTCAGTGGTTAACAACGGTTCCTATGAATCTGTGTGGCCGTCGTGGAGTTCGTCTTCAGAGGGTTGGGTGAGTCACCGCCCTTTTGGGATCCACTAAAAATCTTATGGCTTATCTACTAGAAAAAAATGAAATAAAAATCCGTTGGAGGTTGTCCAGAAGATCAAGAATGGCCATGAAGCTAAGTTTGTCCAAAAGATCAAGAATGACCAATATTATTATTTAGAGTCTTTAAGTTCAGCCCAAACTTAATATACACTCAAATGTTTCCTTTAGCTTTGACATACCCAATTTTTTTGCCAGATTCGATCGTGTATGCATTAGCTTTTTTTTGTTGTGGTTTGAGCAAAGAATAATAAGTACACAGCTTGATGAGTTTCATAGCATGTCAACTTTGTTGGAGAATACTGCACTTAGATAAACGTTCTTTAACTTCATCCCAAGCTGCATATTGTATATATCAAAAACAAGGTTAATGAATCACATCAGATATTCAAAAGACAAAGAAAAACATCAAGATTCAAGGGCATAACTAAACCTGGTAAATTTCTGAAATCAGGTTCAATTCCACCACCGTTGATATCCATATGGTTAGGTGTGACATATTTTCCTATTGTCACAACAACTCCTGAACCATCTCGGAGCTCATACACCGATTGAATCAAACCCTGAAACCCATTAATCAAATGACATGAAGATGATCAAAAACAATTCAAAATCGATAGATTGGTTATGAAACTAGTAAGCCTTTGGAATAACCTTTCCATAAGTTCTTTCGCCAACAAGAACTGCTTTACAGTTATCATGAAGTGCAGAGGCCACCTGGAGAAATATGACACAAATCATCCGTTTAACATCCAAAAAAAGAAGAGTTTCCCGTGGGTTAAATCTTTTGAGATTACTCACAATTTCACTAGCACTTGCTGTTCTGTTATTTACCATTACCTGCAACAATAATAAGGATTCTAATCAGTGCAAGATGCAAAATAACATAATAGTGTGAAAGATTAACTGGCTTACATGATTCATCACATACAATAAGTGGGGCAGTGATCAAAGGTTTCTTATCTGAAACAACAGTTTTTTGAGCCTCGGGGTCTCTCCCCGCTGTATATATCACCTGTTACACAATTGCAACATGTAACATAAGTTTAAGCCAATCGTTATGGAACTCATTCATGTAAGTTGAAGCAAGCTATTCTGTTTCATATTCCTGAACAACGATTGACAATGTTTTAAAAGTTCTAAATGAATGTTGATTTACCGTATCTCCTTCATCTAGGAACAGCTTAGCAGTTTCTATTCCAGCCTGAAATAAACATAACCAAGAAACGAAGGGCTAAGTGAAAAATCAAGTTCCTGTAAATTATTTGTGAGAAGAAATGGTCTTAAGTTACAATTGTAGAATGAACCTGCACAAGTCCACCAAGGTTATCTCTAAGATCCATTACAAAATAAGACGCACCCTTGTCTAGGAGTCGTTTCATTGCTGCACATAGTGAAAAGGATGTGTACTATTTAAACACAAGTAGATAAAAGGATGGGACCGAAAGTTGATAACTTTGATGTAACAACATGAAAAGGCTTACCAATCACCAAATCTTTTCTAGCCAGCGCATTGAACTCTTTTAGACGAATATACCCGACAGAGACTGTTCCATTGTCAACTTTTTCCAACCGGTAAGAAACTGGGGTCTGTGCATTAACTTGTCTCTGGATTTTCAGAGACTTAACAGGTCCACACTTCCCATGCTTCACCTGCAATATGCTTAAACTACATAAAAATCTTGATTCCAAACTTAAATCAAGTACTAATGAATTTAGTATGTATCTTATTATTAAGAATAATAACCTTGAGAACTACAAAAGTTTTACTAGGGCCTTGTAACAAAGACGATACTTCAAAGGATGATTTCCCACTGACATCCATTCCATTGACAGCCAGAATTTCATCTCCCTATCAAAGAGAGAGACATTGCACACTTTTTTAAGTGAGATCAACAGCGAACGAAACTACAAGAAAGAAACTAGACCGGTTTATAACCTGTTTCACACCAGCAATATCAGCAGCACTGTCCAATACAAGACCAAGAACCTTCAACTTTACATTTCCACCACCATCAGAAACTTCTCTAAGGTTAATTCCAATACCAGTAATGTCATACTTCGACATCCTAGAAAACTTCAAACAAGTGACACAAACAATGATATGAGTAACTGAAACAACTTAAGAGTCCTTTCTCCATCAATCAAATTCATAGAATGTAAAGAACAAAAACCTCATCTGGTGATAGGAATCGAGTGTATTGATCACCCAAACTAGCCAACATGTTCTTAATCACTTCATGAGCCTTCGATCTACTCTTAATAGGACTAGCTAATATATCATCCTTCTGTTTCTGCAAAGTAACAAAAAAAAAATTCAACCATTACATATATAAAGCTTCTTCCTTTATCTACCCAACAAGCTAATTCACACACCTGCCAAGTTTCAGGAGTCCAGCTATGGCTACGAGTATCTAGAAAGGCACCATTAACAATCTCCCAAGCTTCTTCAACAATCCCTTCATTAGTTACTAACTGAGGCTCAATGTCATCATCTTGAATCTCAGTATCAGCTTCTTCCTCATTAGGACAATCTTCAGGAGCCGAATCGAAGTGATTCAGAGAAGATTCAAACGATGACGAAGGAGGATTGACAGAGAGATAAGGATCATTAGTAGCAGCAACGGAGGAAATCGGCGACGAGAAAACGAGAGTGAGCGATAGAGCTCCGGTTAGGGTTCCGATTACCGATTTTTTAAGAATTTTAGTTAGACCCGAGTAGTCAAATTGAGACGGAGGTGGAAGTTCAGGGATAAATTGCGGCGTCGACGGTGATGACGTGGCGGATAACGGCGAGGAAAATGGAAGCAAAAGCCTCATCTTTGTTTAACGGTCAAGCTTCAAAATATACGCTTGTCTGTTATATGGTGCAATGCAATAGTATTTACGCGTATTTACATATTAGTCCTCGTATTTATGAAATCTACTAAATTGTACTAGTTTATAAATTTGTGATATTAAGCCCAAAAATTGAAAGTGAGAGAGGGAAAGAGAAAAAGAGAGCAATCGTACTCAAAAGCCAGAAGCGAGCGAGAGAGAAAGAAAGATCATCCTTTTCGTGTTGAATCAGAAATGGGTTCTTCAGACATTGACGTTAACTCAATCCCGGAGTATTCAAGACCAATCGTACGGGCTATGAAGGAAATCGTGAATTGCTCCGAACAAGAGATTTACGCAATGCTTGTTGAATGCAACATGAACGCTGACGAAGCCATTACTCGACTTCTTTCTCAAGGTTTCTTCAATAAAGTTTCTGCCTTTTTTTTCTGGGTTTTATAAAGCTTTGAAGTTGTTTCGTTGAAACTGGAAGAAGAAACAAAGATGAAAGAAAGCAGATTGCTATGTTTTTCTTGAGTTTTATGGGAACTGAAACCTTGTGCTAGTGATTATTGCCTCTGAGTTTTCTTTGCCCTTTGGTTGATTACTGACTGATAATCCTTTTCGTGTTGAATCAGAAATGGGTTCTTCAGCCATTGAAGTTAACGCAATCCCGGAGTATACGAGAGCAATAGTACGGTCTATGAAGGAAATCGTGAATTGCTCCGAACAAGAGATTTACGCAATGCTTGTTGAATGCAACATGAACGCTGACGAAGCCATCACTCGACTTCTTTCTCAAGGTTTCTTCAATAAAGTTTCTGCCTTTTTTTCTGGGTTTTATAAAGCTTTGAAGTTGTTTCGTTGAAAGTGGAAGAAGAAACAAAGATGAAAGAAAGCAGATTGGTATGTTTTTCTTGAGTTTTATGGGAACTGAAACCTTGTGCTAGTGATTATTTGCCTCTGAGTTTTCTTTGCTCTTTGATTGATTACTGACTGATAATGCTGCTTCGATTACGATTCCAGATAGTTTCCAGGAAGTGAAGAGTAAACGAGACAAGAAGAAAGAGGTTTGTGTGTACTATATTGTTTCTTGTGTCATTCCTAATGTAAAGCTTGAACCTTTTTAAGTTTTGTTGCACTTATTTGCTTATTTTTCCCAGGCCAAGGACGCATTAGAGATTCAAAGACTTAGTGGTAGAAACCAGTATCACAAATCTAAGAATGGCAGTGATCAAAATGGAGGAAACAAGCTTAACTCTTATGGTACTGAGATGCATTAAACCTATCTTTCCTTCTGTTAATAGTGGTTCTATATATCAACAAATGTCTAAAGTTATTGTCAATGGGTTTGGTTCAGGAACGAGTAATGTGCAACGAATTCGTAATCATTTGGCTGGTTCTTCATTGAACAGGTTTAATCTCTTGTAAATGCGTTAATTTTGGCAATCGATGAAATGGTATGAAAGTTAATGACATGTTTACCTTCACTAGCTTGCTTGTAAACACTACACACTATCTCTCTCTGTCTTTACAGTGCTATATCAAATGTTGAAACTAAGAGAGTGCCAACAAGCTCAGAGGAAGCAGTTCCTTCGTTATCTGTGCCATCTTCTACGTTGGTAACTGCTTTGGGATGTGGTACATCAGCTTCATCAAAAGATAGTGTAACTAAAGCTCCTGTCAAGGATGATTGCCTCTTACCTGAGAAGCCAGTTGCTCCTAATCCATTTTCTAACTCATTTAATGAGCCTGCTGCTAGAAGAGATCAACTTCAAGAATCTCCTTCGGTATCCAACCAAATATTTCGCAATGGAGGCTCACATTTGTTGCGTGACAATTACAATAACAAAAATGATGAGACTAACCAAGTGCAAAGAAGTTCTTGTGAGAACAATCGAAGTGAGATTATTTTACTCATGTATTCTGAAACCTGCGATGTTTTCTTTTCCTGATAGTGTTGTTTCATGCTCCCTTTGTTCTTATTGCAGCCAAAGATCCGTCGGTGCCTGTTAATTCAGACCAATGTAATAGCGACTTACAGAATTTGAAGTTTGGTCGTTTTGGTTCTGGCGAAGTACATATGATTATGAACAATCAAAGCTTGGCTCTCCCATCACAGTTCTTGAATGATCCTGCAGATGATTTGTCTTTCAGACACCTGAACTTAAGGTAAGCCTTTTTTTATCTGCTCTTCTAGCTTTATCCTTTTTAATGATCTAATGATCTCATAAACATTTTCACAGAGATGAAGAGGAAGAACAACAACCAAGAATGAATGTTGCTAATGAAAAAATGGCATATGAAGTCAACTCAAATGCCGCTCGTAATTACAATTCGTCCCCAAACTGTGATCATACAGAACCTACTCAAGAAAATCAGTACACGTCTTCATCTGCTACAGATTTCACATTTTATAATAGTCAGCTGTTCAATCCTGTGATGGCTCCTGCAGAACGAAGTCTTCAGATGCCAAATTTGAATACCTTTCCCGACTCTATGGTAACAGAAAAACTGCTAACTTTATTGCTTCTTCCAACTTCTCAACCTATCTATAAGAATCCTTCTCTGAATCAAACCAACAGTTTCATTTGTGTCATAGTATGAGATACTCTTCAGCTTAAATCTGTGCTTCTTTTGGCCATATGATGTAGCATCAACAAGCATTCACAAGGGAACATGTGAATGCTTGGTACTCGGCTTCTCCTCTCAATCAGTCAATGTATGCTGCCTCTTCACTTGGTCGTAGGCTACCAGTTTCCATGACCGAGGTAACTCTATTTCTCATAAAGCACCGATCTTTATCCATCTTTAAACGACTTTTTTTTACTAGACTAATCGCTTCTATCAATGCACCACAGATGAATCGACAAGCCATGAACCACCACCTTTACCCTCAGCCTAATGTTCCTTCAGAGCATTATGGTAATATGATGAACTATCCTTACTCTCTGCCAACACAGAATGATAATACCTACGACATGCCAGCATCAGCATTTCAGCAACATGGTGGTCTTAACAACGACGCCTACCATCTTCGTCCTTTAGTTGCACCGCTTCCTTTGCACAGAGACAGTTATCCATGTCCACCAACTCTCGCTGCTGGTCCTTACACTCGTAGTTCTGCTTACGGTTCCGCTAATGGTCCGGCTTACGATTCTGCTTACGGTTGTGGCATGTTAAGTGATCATAACACTGCGAACTTGAGGTTTGACGATGAAGATGACTTCCACACACGGTTTAGCAATCACTTGGCATCACTTCAGCATCAGGTAAAAGGAAAAATCCCATTACATCTCACTTAGGGGTGTGAGCATTTGAAATTTTGGTTTGGTACAACTATTCTCGGGTTTATACGAAATTTAAACCGGTATTTCTTTCTTGTGGTTCTATCTCAGAATGGGACCTCAAGTATGTGGACTCCTCCAGGGCTAAACGAATCAGGAAGCAGTTATTACCGCTTATACTCGGGTCCTCAGAATCAGCAGTCAGAGAGTTTCAGACGTAGCCAACAAGATTTACTTTGACGACTTCTTAATGGTTTTGCTTCAACTAACTATTCTTCTGTAGTATAAGCTACTTTGTTTGTTATTTGTTAATATGCCTTAGCCTTAAGAAAAGCTCGAATAATATCTCCTGATTTTACTACATTCGAATTTTTAATACGTTCGACTTCTTGTCATCAGTTTTCACTTTTACTGTTTACATTGCAACGATTAAGATACAACACATTTATGACGAGTAAAATATATATACTTAATACTTATGTGATCAGATGACAAAAGTAAACATATCTTTGATGCCGTATGAACATGTTTTCTTTATTCGAGCTCCACATGTCTACATGATTGATCTAGACTGCAACTATAATGTGTTTTTCGTTACACGTGTTGTGAAGATGACAAGTAGAGATACTAAAATAACACAATACTTTAGTGGTAAAAGTGATTACAATAATAGACCTGGTTTTGTGTCGATGATGCCATTTGAGAAAATTGATATTTGGGTTTTTATTTTTAATAGAATGATATCCAACATTTTATTCTGATATATTGCCATTAGTGCAAATTCAATCAATTTTTTTTTCGTTCACTTGAATTTTCTGATGAATTTTTCAGCGGACATAGTCCTTTTGCTTGTTTTCTGTTTCTCAAAATTCAAAAATAATAAAAAAAAATTGAAAAGGTTTATCTAAAAATCCAAATTTACGAAACCAGGCGTCATCTGAATCGGCGAAAATGACACGTCCGGCCGTTGACAAACAAAGTGACCCTTTCAATTAATTTATTTTATGCACAAATTGACAAATTGGTTAGTGTATCTAACTAATCGAGGATAGGATATATGACCCTTTCATTTCCAATAGTAATAATCTCACCCTGCAGAATTCATTAACAATATATAACGTGACAAATTTACTTTCCTGTGTATTAACTAACATTGAGTTAAATGTTACAATCATCTCTTGAGATTAAGGACAAAAAAAACATTTGATTAAAGTTCGTTTGATACGAATGTTATGGGTCCAATTTTTAATTTACCATCAACATAGGATTCGTTAATCAGATATGTACAAGTAAACTATTCATGTTATCAATCATCTTAATAAAATAAGATACATTGTAACAAACAAACAAACAAAAAAAAAAAAAAAAAAGAATTTGTCTTTTTCGAAAACTTTAATCTTATAAAATCATAGTACTATGAACGATTCTCAAGAATAAATAACACTGAATAAGCATAAAAAAAACAAAACAGATCATAACCCAAAAAAGGTACAACCTTTGGTCGGGCTTCAGACAGAAAAAGCTTCTTCCTTTATCTCCACCATTATCGGAAAACGACCCTAGTTTCAAAAATCTCTCAACTTTCCAGTTTCCCGGCGAAAACCCAGATGGCTAACGACGGTAACGGCGATAACAACGATGACCCATTACGCCAATACTTGATGAACCCAAGAATCAACCCACCACCACCGTCTCTGTTAACATTACCGGAGAACAATGACGTCACAATTCCGATGCCAATAACTCCATTGGAACTTAAAAACCGATTAATCTTCGGTTCATTCGTTCGTTCTAGAAAAGAATCATCTCTTCCCATCGATGCTCTCTCTCAAAACCCTTCTACGTCATCCTCCGCCACAACCTCATTCTCCGATTCCACAGACCTCCTTCTCCCACTTACGGAGCCTAATAAACCGGTTCGGAAATCTAAACCGACCATCAATTTCCACCGGTCTAAAACAGCTCCTGCTATGGCTGCAATCAACAATATATCTCATCCCAATGATCCCAAAACAGATCAGCAATCTGATTCGAAAACTATTGTAAACCAAGCTGTTGCTTTACTTGTTGTGTATCTATCCTTAGGTGTGCTTATCTATTGGTTGAATCGAGATAGCTACAATGTGAAGCAGACTCATCCTGTTGTTGATGCTTTGTACTTTTGTATTGTTACGATGTGTACGATTGGGTATGGAGATATAACGCCGGATAGCGTGGTGACCAAGCTGTTTTCGATATTTTTTGTGCTTGTTGGGTTTGGTTTTATGGATATATTGCTTAGTGGGATGGTTACTTATGTTCTTGATCTTCAAGAAAACTATATGTTGGAAACTGCGAGGAATGAAAGCTTGAACTTGAATGATCGGGACAAAGTGAGATCGTATATAATCGATGTCAAGAAAGGGAGGATGAGGATTAGGTTGAAAGTAGGGTTGGCATTAGGTGTTGTGGTGTTATGCCTTGGATTTGGAGTTTTGATTATGCATTTTGTTGAGAAAATCGGGTGGTTGGATTCGTTTTATTTCTCGGTTATGTCGGTTACTACGGTTGGGTATGGTGACCGGGCTTTTAATACCTTGGCCGGTAGGCTTCTTGCTGCGATGTGGTTGCTTGTTTCTACTTTAGCGGTTGCTCGAGCGATTTTGTTTTTGGCTGAATCAAGAGTTGATAAGAGGAATAGGGAGCGGGCGAAGAAAGTTCTCGGCGAAAGCATGTCTATCTCTCAGTTCTTAGATGCGGATATCGACTGTAATGGCTGCGTGAGGTACTCATTTCCTCATTTCGTTATCAAATCCTGTGCTTTTCCCCATTTACTTATATATATTTTTTCCTGTTGATTTGAAAGGTGTGATTCATGCACCAAAAGTTTATTCTTTGATATAATTAGTCCTCAAGTTTCATTCTTGTTCACGTTCTTGAAATCATTAGTTTCTAAGATTCTTGAATCTGTTGGATTCTCAGGTTTATGTGTGTTTTCTTGAACTTGAGGATTCATATTCAAAGATTTTGTTTTACAAAAGTTTTAAAAACTCTCCTCATTCCCACCATTTTATCCTTTCCAAGTTTTTGAACTAGTTCATAGGTCGATATCAAAGCATTCTCTTGAAAGGACAAAACTTATATTTATGATTTTCCGGTTGATTCTTCGCAACGTTTAATGCATTCCCATTTCTTAGAATGTATCAAAACTTTAGTTATTTGATATTAGTCGTCAAGTTTCATTATTGTTTCAGGTTCTTGGGATCATTAGCTTCACAAATTTTGGATTATCATGTTTAAAACGTGCTTTCTTGAACTCAAGGATTCACATTAATTTGCACCGTTTATTACTCGATATCAAAGCATTTCTCTCAAGGGATTCAATTCCATCAGAGATTTGTATACGCTAATTACCTAAATCACGGTTCTCCTCTATTATTTAAGATGATGCCCTGAACATCTTTGACTAGTACCATAATATTTGGTACAATGTTCTCTTAGTTTTATCAGTATCATTAAATCTTCAAATAAGCTTTTAATTCCTTTTGCAGTAAAGCAGAGTTTGTGATATACAAACTAAAGAAGATGGACAAAATAACCGAAAAGGACATTAACCCGATCGGTTTCCAGTTTGACAAGCTTGACCGAACCAATAGTGGAAGGATTACACTTTTAGATCTTTTGGAAAGCAGCACAAAAGATTTACCCACTGCAACTTCTATTTAGTAACACACATCACAACATGATTGAAGATGACAATGATAAATGGGAGGTTTTCGGTTCAGTTGAACCGGTTTAAAAAAATTGGTTTTTCTTGCTTATAGCATGAGAGGATGAAGAAGTTTGATTTTCGTGGTTCCTTTGGTTTGATGACTAGGATCAGGAGTTATAGGGTTTCGTTCATATGTGTGTATATTCTTAATTCCTGATTGATACTTTGGTTTGATCCAAATCTATTGCTCACAAATTTCGAAAGAGTGTAAATGTTATGTAAAGATTTGATATTTCTTACTCAATATTTATGCTCAAATAATTGTGTTTTAGTTTTTGAAGATTTCCTATATCTTCATCAATTTAAAAATTCAGAACATAAGAGGGTTTTTTGTAGAGTTAAGTTGCAAACTAGTCACTTTTTTAAACTTAATTGGAAAAGTAGTCACTTTACTATTCATAATTTGCAAAATAGTCGCTTTTCGCTGTTTGATTCGTACACTTATACCGTACACTACTTTTAGTGTACAAATGTATATAAAAATACACAGAGTACACTTTACATTTGTACACTAAAAGTGGTGTACAATCTAAGTGTACGAATCAAACAGTGAAAAGTGACTATTTTGCAAATTATGAATAGTAAAATGATTACTTTTCCAATTAAGTTTGAAAAAGTGACTATTTTGCCAACACACCCTTTTTTTTATGGGATATGTTGTCACATACCTACCTTTGGGTAATGACTACGGACAAAATAAACTAGCACCGACAAAACCGTTTTTTGTTTATCATTCAAAAATATTGGTCACAGTAATTTCAATTAAAAAAAAATACATTTTGAACCATAACCAATTAACCATATTGTTAGTGGAAAGAATCTACAACCAAAACAAATTAAAACGGTCTAATTCGTGAATGGATTAATTTGTTCGGTATACTGATTATTGAAGTTTTGGTCCTATGAGAATCATGACTGAGTTGCTTTCTTTGGTCATCGTAGAATCTACAATTGTAGTTTTATCTAGAAAACGTTTTTCATCATTATGCTATGCGCCTTTTCGAAAAAAACAGAATTACAATATAATTTATTATATCAGGTATTCCTATCAGCTACATGCATAATGCTTCTTCTTCTTTTTTTGTCAGATCAACATGACTACATGCATATGACTCGTAATTTGAATAGAAAACTCTAGAATCATGCCCATTAGAACTCTGATGGTAAAAATCCGAATCACCCCTGGTACAACACAAAATATAAACAAAAACATAGGGTTCGTTAATCAAATACTAGCTACAAGTCAACTATAAACCACCATCATGTTACAATCATCTCAATATTTTATCCTCGACAATATTAATCATCTCAATAAAATATGACACATTCTAATTATAAAAAAAAAACCATCCTAAGATCGTGTCAATCGATTTATCAACAACAAGGACCCATTACACCAATACCTGTTACCATTACCGGAGAACAACGACGTCACGATTTCTATGCCAATGACTCCATCGGAATTCAAAAACCGATTACTCTTCGGCTCATTACCTCGGTCATCCTCCGATCCCACAGACCTACAATTTACGGAGCCTAACGTACCACCGTCTCTGTTTTCTTTACCAGAACACAACGACGACACAGCTACTGATATGGCTCCTGACCAGGAAACAGAGCAATCAGTTTCGAAATCCATTGCAAGACAAGCACTTGCTTTGCTTGTTGTGTATCTCTCTTTAGGTGTGCTTATCTATTGGCTGACTCTAGATAGCGACAATGCGTATCAGACTCATCCTGTTGCTGTTGCTTTGTACTTTTTTGTTGTAACATTTTGTGGCTTTTTAATTGTGCATTTTGTTGTGAAAATCGGGTGGTTGGATTCGTTTTGTTTCTCGGTTATGATGGTTACTACAGTTGGGTTTGGTGATCGGGCTTTTAATACATGGCTTGGTACGTTTCTTGCTGCGGTTTGGTTGCTTGTTTCTACTTTAGCCGTTGCTCGAGCGTTTTTGTTTTTGGCTGACGCAAGAGCTGATAAGAGAAATAGAGAGCGGGCCAAGAAAGTGCTTGGCGAGAGCATATCTATATCTCAGTTCTTTGCTGCGGATATTGACAACGATGGTCGCTTGAGGTACGAATTCGCAATATTTGATTCATGCACCAAAAGTTTTGTTCTTTGATGAATTTACTCCTCAATAATCTGTTGGATTCTCAAATATATGTGTATTTTCTACTTTTCTTGAACTAGTGATGAGTGAAGACTCATACAGTACAAAAAATATCTACATTATTAGCAAGAGAGAAGAATTATTATATATCAACAATAGCGTTTTCATAAATATATATTCAAAGATTATGTTTTACAAAAGTTTTGAAATTTTCCTCATTGGCCCTTTCCAGTTTTTGAATTAGGTGGTTCGTTGATATTGAACCATTCTCTAGTTAGATTCAATTCTAATAGCTTAAGATTTTAGTAGATTCACATACCCTAATTATCTAACTAACGCTTGTGGACTATTATATTCCCTGAATGTCTTTGACTAATATCATGTGATCTTTAGTCCATTGATCCTCTTGGTTCTATCAGTGTATTATAGTTTTCTACTATGCTTTTTCTTTTTGCAGTTTAGCAGAGTTTGCAATATACAAACTAAAGCAGATGGAGAAAATAACCCAAGAGGACTTTATACAAATCTGTAACCAGTTTGACAAGCTTGACCGAACCCAAAGTGGAAGGATCACTCTTGTTGATTTAACCACCGCAACTTCTGTTTAGTAATACACATTACAACATGATTGAAGATGGCAGTGGAAAATCCGCGGTTTTGGATATAGTTGAACCAGTTTAAAATTTGTTTTTTCTTGGGCCTTTTCTTATGGCAGAAATTGTCACCTTCTCTCCCAAGATGATGAGAATAAAGAAGTTATATGATTCTTTCATGTGTATCTTATTCTGATTGATACTCTGGTTTGAACAAAATCTTTCAAAAGATGTTAATGTAAATGTTAAGATTTGATATTTGTTACTCTATTTACTTATATTTTTTTTTTAATGAATTTATCTTTCCTCCGTTTTAAAAATTTATTAAAAAATATATGTAAGATGCTTTTTATTATTTTTACTATGTTGCACATATATACCTATCAAGAAACCTGTTCAACTATGGCGTAGGTCAACAATCTCATTCTCACTTTCTCATATCTTATAGAATCATAATCATTTATGTTAGCATTTAATAGGTTTTAATATTTTCAAATAATAAATATTATGCTTTCTCAATCATGACAACTATTCAAAGTTTCAAACAAAGATAATGAGAGAAAAATCCTACTCAACAACAAAAATCTTGAAGAAGTTTGGTGTATCCGTACATATTCCACGAAAATTGGTCGTAAATTTCAACTGCGAACATATAATTTTTGTCTCTATAAAGATTCATTTTTAATTTCCTTTTTATCTCATATAGACAGAGTGGTTGTCAGGTTGACTGCATACTGAGGTAATTTACAGAAATGAAAATATACTAAACCTCTTGGATATGAAGATGCCAGATTATACACAACGGTTACAGCAAATTAAGCTGTGAACAAGTGTATCAATATACTATGGGCTGATTTTTTTTTTATTTTTTTTTAAGTTTCAAAAGCCAAATCTTTTCCAATTAAGCTTTAATTATCTTCCTAATAACAGCCCCAAAAATGTTCCTAAATGTGTTTTAAAGATGTTTGCGTTTTTGTTAAGCCAACAAAAATGTGACCTTATTATTTTTGAAATGTGTTTTTTAGAATTGACTAATTTTGTTCGGTGCATTGCCCAATTAAATTTGCATTGTATTCAAAACAACTAGCTAGTAGTTATTGAAGTTTTGGTCCTTTGAGCATCATGGCTGAGTTGCTTTAATTTCTTTGGGCCATCGAGAATCTTGAATCGTAGTTTTGTCTTGAAAACGTTTTTCATCATTATTCGCATTTTTCGGAAACATTAGAATTGCAATTTAAATCTTTATATCATTTGTTTTTTTGATAAAGGGACAAGGGTTAGCAAACTTTTTAATCAAGTATTCCTATCAGCTGCATGCATAATGCTTTTTTTCAGATCGCATGAAGCTGAGATTCGTAATTTGAACAAAAAAATCCAGACACATGAACAGTTTATAAGTATACATTATTATATAGGTATAAATCTATAAAAGGAAAATAGGTATTTGACTGTACCTATGTAAAGTCAATTTCTGTTCACTTCTCATTGTCATTTTCGGTTAGGAATCATGTCTCTCTCTCTCTGTTTTTTTCTTTTTCATTTCCTATATATTTTCGATCATGTTTCACATTTTTATCCCAAAATAAAATAATTTGTTTTGTTGACAAAAAAAAAATGTATTAAATATTAAAGCATTGATATTTGACCGTAGTTCATATATTTAGTTATTTCTATTACTCTAACGTTCCTTTAATGTTTGGGGAAAGTTCTAATGTGAAAACTGAAAAGAGATTCTGCAGCGTGAATCGTGATGACGTTGGTAAATCGTCAGTATTTCGATCATATTTCTCTTTTCAACAGATAAAATCTAAACCTATACATAATGCAAAATGATTCATATAATCTTTCTTTAACGTCCTTGCTATTAGCCAAGCTTATTACAATATGAATCACTTTAATAAAGGATTTAAGCACCTGATAAGAAATTTCATTTTGTATATTGTTTTTTATAAAAATTAAGATTTTCATGTAAATTGGTTGTAACTAAGGTCGAAATTACACGGGAATATAATGTAATGTATAACATTGTCGCATTTGCACCTTGACTTTGGTGGAATATTAAATTGATAGACTAACGTCTGATATTTATTAGGGTTTGAGAACACAAATCCAGTAGTCCACCACGTGCCAGGTAATGTGTCGGTTACGGTCAAATGCCGGTGCCAATAATTACACGTGTCATCCTAATAACCCCACAATTCTCTTTGACTTTTTGACTTGGCTCTTCCTTCTTCACATAAAGATGACCGGAGACTGACTATTTCCGGTTACCGGTTAACTATTAGTCAGCATCATCGCCTTCTTCTACAACAAAGCTTGTTCCCACCTTATTCCACAATCTAAAAAATGGTAAATAACTAAACATTTACTTTTAAGACCCAAACATCTTTAAAAAGGTAAAAAAATAACCATCTTTTCAGGTTTTACTTGGTCAGAGTCAGACTTAAAAGAAGTTTCTTTATGATGATAAAATGGCTTTTCCTTTTATGTTCATGTTCACATTAAACGTTTAAGAAACAAAATGACAAGTATATGTTTCCTCACTCGAGGCCACTTTTGTAACTCTCGATTTGGGAGGTAAAACGCATCTTGTCAACTCAACTTTATAAAAGTTATCATTATTTTAAAAATACAATAAAAGTCATTCAAACCCCAAAACTCTTTTTGAATCATTCACACTTCAATACTCTTTCATTCAACCTTAGATTTGTATATATCTAAGACAAAATAAAATATGCTAAAACGCCATTTACTATATTTATTTAGCAAGACATAAAATAATATATATTTTCAAAAGGCATAAATACGAGAAGACCCAAAAGTCTTAACACCAAATTTAGACCGACTAAAAAATTCATTAACGTAAAAAAGTTCTTGTTTCTTTCTTTCTTTTCTTCTTCTTCACGCTCCTCTCTTTGTCATTTTCTTTTTCTTTCTTTTTGGTTTAAGTTTTTTCTCTTTGTTCTTCGTCATGTCTCATGAAATCAAAGATCTTAACAACTATCACTACACTTCATCGTATAATCATTACAATATCAACAACCAAAATATGATTAATCTCCCTTACGTTTCTGGTCCATCTGCTTATAATGCAAACATGATCTCATCATCACAAGTAGGTTTTGATCTACCCTCGAAGAACTTGAGTCCTCAAGGAGCCTTCGAGTTGGGTTTCGAGCTTTCTCCATCTTCTTCTGACTTTTTTAATCCTTCCCTCGATCAAGAGAACGGTTTGTATAATGCTTATAATTATAATAGTAGTCAAAAGAGTCATGAAGTTGTCGGTGATGGTTGTGCAACCATTAAGAGTGAAGTTAGGGTTTCAGCATCTCCTTCTTCAAGTGAGGCCGATCATCATCCAGGAGAAGATTCCGGCAAGATCCGGAAGAAAAGAGAAGTTCGCGATGGAGGAGAAGATGATCAACGCTCTCAGAAAGTGTAAGTTTCATAAGTGTTATCCTAATTAAATTACTTAGTTAAGCAAGATAAATATATTTAGAATTCACATGAATCATGATCAGTTTGACTAATTTCTTTTGCTTTTATTTACCAAATAACAAAAAAAAAACTTCTCTGATCTTAATTACGAGAAAGAAAAAAAAACACATTTCTTGTTTTTCACTTTGAGGCCCATATCAAATATAATTATTTTCATTGCTTGAAAATTATTTTCATGAACTAACTAAGCAATACTGATTTCAATTTTTTTAGACTAACATAAAGTATATAGTTTGCATGCCATAAAATGACATCTTTAAGAACAACGTCGAGATTTAAATTTTGATAAAAGTATATATGTACTTGTGAATATTTAATTTTACATTAATATTTTTAGGTAGAATTTAAGTTTCATAATTGAAAGAATGACAACTCAAGTTATTTCGTTCATATTTTTTCTGTAATACAATTTAATATTTGAGATTCTATCCTGATTTTTGTTTTCAAAGATTATTTATTTCATTTGTTCGTACCTATAATTATTGATGTATAAATCTTATCCCTAAAGAAACCACTTAAACAAAAAGACGTGTCCCATTTATTTTTTGGCAGACTACACCTTAAGATTATTGTATTTCTTGTGTCATATGTCCTAACAATCATTTGATGCTTATCTTAGTTTAATATAGTTCAATGAATCAAAGTCAAATGTACGGTACGGTGCCATTAATTAAAGATGGTCCAACTTAGTTAAGTATTGATTTAATTGATCAGTAACATATGGTTCACCAGAGTTAAAACAAAGAAGAAAGAGGAGAAGAAAAAAGAGCCACGAGTCTCGTTCATGACTAAGACCGAAGTTGATCATCTCGAAGACGGCTATCGTTGGAGAAAGTATGGCCAAAAAGCAGTCAAAAACAGTCCTTATCCGAGGTAATTTATTCGGTCAATATATAATTTGTTAACTGATCGATTATTACATACGAAAATAGATTAAGTATGGCAAAATGTCGCAAAATGTAGTTTTGAGTTTAGCTTTTGGCTTTTTCAAATCTTAAGCATTATTTATCAATTTGAAAAACTAAAATAAACTGAACTTTTGTTTCTTTCACTTATCTCTCTCCAACCAAGGTCTAAGAATCCTTGAATATTGTATTTTAGTTTTGTTTATTGATGATTTGATCTTTTGTTTCAACTTAACTAATTCTGGATTTATATTTACATTTATATTTCAAACAATAATTTTCAAGTTACCAGAAATTTTAAAACAAGAACTTTTCTTATACCATCATGTGATTTGTTTTATTTTTTTGAAAATGCTATTATGATGGTTGCTCACATTCACATATACATATCATTCAATTTAATTATTCTTCTAATTATTTCAGTTTTGTTTTTCTTATATCATTTATTACACATCGATACAGATATTTCAGTTTTTTGGTCAAGTTCTTTGTGAAAAATTGTTTCCTGTATTTACCATTCATCATGATATGGACTCTAACATTGTTTGAAAAGTCCATCACTTAGCTTGTTTTATTATAACCTATAGATTATAAGTTTATAACTATATAACAAAGAAGAAAATTTAAATTTTGTAACCGACATTACAAGTCACACATGCTAAAACAATATACTATATTTCAATTACATGAACAGGAGTTACTATAGATGCACGACTCAGAAGTGCAACGTGAAGAAGAGAGTGGAGAGATCTTACCAAGACCCAACGGTCGTCATCACAACCTACGAGAGTCAACACAACCATCCGATCCCGACCAATCGTCGGACAGCAATGTTCTCTGGAACCACCGCATCTGATTATAACCCATCATCGTCTCCAATATTCTCCGATCTCATCATCAATACTCCAAGAAGCTTCTCAAATGATGATCTCTTCCGTGTGCCATACGCTAGTGTGAACGTGAACCCTAGTTATCATCAACAGCAACATGGATTTCATCAACAGGAGAGTGAGTTCGAGCTCTTGAAGGAGATGTTTCCTTCGGTTTTCTTCAAACAAGAGCCTTGATGATATAATATAATATAGAAACAATTTTTTTTCTGCTAAGAAATATAGAACAAAACTTGGATGCATAATAAGTGATGATAGTGTTATTTATTTTTTGCATGTATATATTATACATGTTTTGTTAACTAGCTATAGGATATACTGTAGTAATTAAGCATAAATATGGAGTCCCTTCGACTTATTACAATAATTTTTGTTATGGAGTAATTTTGTTACATGCATGCATATTGTATATGGAAGCAAAGATCCTTCATGGCTCTCTCTTTTCCATTCGTTGCTTTATATATTAACAATTAATGAGGAGAATGACATAACTTCATATCTAATATATAGTCGAATACTAAAGCAAATAAAACGTTTTGGGTGTTTGAAAGGAGATTTAGACTAGAAGGTATAATTAGAACGAACTGAAGAATATATGATCACAGCCTCACGTAAAATATAAAATGTATGAATGGATGTTTAATTAAAATGAATTTTGTACCTCATAGCATATATCTTAACATGCAATATATAAGATTTGTACCAAATCACTCACTCATTTCAACGAATTACTAGGTTTTTACATAGAAATTCATTTTAATTTCGTACGTCTCATGCGTCGTCCGACCACTTATTGATTATGCGTAAGAATTAAGGAACCAACCTAACGAGTGTGATCGTATATATTAGATATTCTCTCTGTTACATGAAGTTTGATTGATGTTTTGAGTTTTGCACACAAATTAAGATAAAATAACTTTTATATTATTGAATTATTACTTTCTTAGTTTAATAATATCACTATTACTTCTCTCTTTTTCTATTGGTCACAAACAAAATTAATAATAATGTTTTTATAAAACATTAAATTTGGTGGAACAAATACAAAATCCAAAACATCAAATAATAAAAAATCAGAGGGAATACAATTTAATACTTGTTAAGGACATTATCCCTTGGAGTATCATGTAAGGGATGTGACGGGTTAGTTGCTTGACAAGTCCATCTTGAGTTCAGGACATGTTGGATCCACTAACCACGATAGTTTAATTATTCCTATTGTATTACTAATTACGTTCGACAATCATTTTCCATAGTCAAAACTTAAACGAGTTACTCTCTCTATTTCAAATTATATAATACTAAAGTGTTTATGTAAATATTATTTATGTTTAAACTAAAATATCATTTGTTATGTAAGTATACGATTCAAACGATGATTAATACAGAATATAAAAGTAAAAATTGGAAGTACTATTATTATATTTTTCTAGATTTTAATAATAAAATAAGGCAAACGGAAAAAAAATTGAAACTTTACTAGTTGAGTGGAGACGGAAATATTGTCGAGTCAGTGTCTCTAACCAGAGACTCGGAAAAAAATCAGTCGCCGGCGATCGAAAACGACAACTCGCCGAACGTCTTTCTCTCTTCTTCAAGCAAACACTTTCACATCTCTCTCTCTCTCTCATATTTATGATGATCGTCTGCTACTAGAGATCACTATAACCAGATCATCTTCTTTATTCGTCGGTTAACGTCTCAATCTCTCTCTGGTAATTTCAAATCTTTAAGATTTTGCTTCTGAAATTTTTCTGAATGGTTTCTTTTAAATTTCTCTTTCGATTTACATAAATTTGCTCTTCTTATTTGGTGTGTCTGCAGTTCGGAAGTTTTGAATAGAGATCGTTAAAAATGGTGGATCCTGGACCAATTACTCCGGGCCAGGTACAATTTCTCCAGAAAACTTGACACTCGAACTGAATTTTCGATTCAATGTTGAGTCGGTTAGGTTGATTTATTCGAAAAGGTTGAGACTTTAACTGGAAGGAATTATGACTGTAGTTTAGTGAAAGACGCCACTTTTAGTAGGAGGAAACCTAAGAGAGTGACTTTTAATCTTCAAAAGTTAGCCTAAAGCATATGACAGGTTCCTTGGTCTCATCAGCATCTTTGACATAGCAAGTATAATGCCTGAATCTTTCACATTTGCATTTTTGGAGGGGATTTACTGAAATCTATATGGAATCGAGAGATTCAGAGATTGAACAAGTTGCAGAGCCTGTGCAAGTAGTATTCCTGTCAATGATGGATATGTTACCAACCCTTACCTGAAACTTTTATGTTACCATTTTTTGAACTAGTATTCCTGTCAATGTTATGGATCATAAAAGCTCAAAATGATCAAAGTTTAAGTGTAGTAAGTACATGAAAACTAAGTCTTTCTTTCTAGTTTTCTAGTAGCCATGAGTCATTTTAGAGTTGGCTTGATACTGATCTCCATCTACAAGATTTAACTTTGTACTTAAATTTTGTAGGTATCTTTTCTTCTTGGAGTAATCCCAATATTTGTTGGTTGGATATACTCGGAGTTACTTGAGTACAGAAAATCTTGGGTTCCCTTGAAACCGTAAGTTTTTGTAATGTGATACTCTCTATAATGTAGCAGAGTTTACACCCTCTCTATTGTGCTCCTCTCTTCCGACTTACTCTTGAAAAAGTGTTGCATTCTTGTTATGCAGTCACTCGGATAATAATCTAGTTGAATTGGGAGACGTAGCAGAGAAGGACGACGACAAAGCTGATCTGTTGGAGGGAGGTCTTGCCCGATCACCATCTGTAAAGTTTCATAATTCATCTATCAGAACAAACATAATCAGGTTGGTGTTACCAGCTCATAAGTTTTCTAGTTTGTTAATTGCAATTCTTCAGCAGTTCTCATGCTAGGGTGTATATAATTTATGACATAACAGGTTTTTGAGTATGGAAGATTCATTTTTGCTGGAACATCGAGCAACCTTGAGAGCAATGTAAGTGAAAATTAACCCCAAGAAGTGATGATGCATTTGTTTGTTATCTTATACTATCATTCATAATCTTGTGTAGGTCGGAATTTGGGGCAATCTTAATATATTTCTATATCTGTGACCGCACAGAATTGCTTGGAGATTCTACCAAGGTACCTATGTCTTTCACCTGCTTTTTCTGTGAACGCAAGCTCATAAGACTTGGTTTCCTATGACAGAATTACAACCGCGACCTTTTCCTTTTTCTCTACGTTCTTCTCATCATAGTATCAGCCATGACATCTCTCAGAAAACACAATGACAAGTCACCCATATCTGGGAAGTCCATTCTTTACCTTAATCGCCACCAAACTGAAGAATGGAAAGGATGGATGCAGGCAAGTTTCTCTTGATTATTCCCAATATGATCATTTCCTTTTTCTGGCCGGTAACTGTATGGAGCTCTTACTGCCGCTGGCTATATACAGTCTCATGACTTACTTTTTAACAGGTTTTGTTCTTAATGTATCACTACTTTGCTGCGGCCGAGATATACAACGCAATCCGTATCTTTATTGCTGCTTATGTTTGGATGACTGGTTTTGGAAACTTCTCTTACTACTATGTCAGAAAGGATTTCTCTGTTGCACGTTTTGCGCAGGTGATACAATTCATTCCACAAAAAGCTCTCGTCATTGTACTTGATAATCCGCATCTAAAATCTTGGTTCTCTTGCAGATGATGTGGAGGCTGAACTTCTTTGTAGCGTTTTGCTGTATTGTTCTCAACAACGACTATATGTTATACTACATCTGCCCAATGCACACTCTTTTCACCCTAATGGTATATGGAGCTCTGGGTATCTTCAGCAAGTACAATGAGATAGGATCGGTGATGGCTCTGAAGATATTTTCATGCTTCCTCGTTGTCTTTTTGTTGTGGGAAATTCCTGGAGCTTTTGAAATATTTTGGGGTCCCTTAACATTTTTGCTAGGTGGTTAGCTTATCCGAAATTGATTGAATTCCCAATGTGGAATGAGATTATTCATAATGGAATTAGAAGAAGTTTCTAATATTTGTATATTACTTGTGAATAACTCCAGGTTACAATGACCCTGCCAAGCCCGATCTTCATCGGCTGCATGAATGGCACTTTAGATCAGGCCTTGATCGCTACATATGGATCATCGGAATGATTTATGCCTATTATCACCCAACTGTAAGTTCTTACTTCCATTTTTTTCCGTTTTTTGTAGTGTCGATGTAATAAACTTCAAAACTTGGGATCATTCTCTAGGTAGAGAGATGGATGGAGAAGTTAGAGGACTGTGAAACGAAGAAAAGACTATCCATAAAGGCCGCTATTGTTACTATTACTGTGCTTGTAAGTCATTTAGTCATCTTTTAGCTTGGTAATTGCACCATTCCCATTGTACAGATTGATATAATTTTCCCGTTTGGTCACATTTTAGGTTGGCTATGTGTGGTATGAATGTATCTACAAGCTGGACAGGACCAGTTACAACATGTATCATCCGTACACATCATGGATCCCCATCACGTCTGTGCATAAAACTCTTTTTTTATTGGTCTTTATATTTGTCTCTTATGTCACTTGCTGAAACTGAAACATGACTCACCATTTGATTTCTGGGTTCCAGTGTTTACATATGCCTTCGGAATTTCACCCACCAGCTTCGAAGTGTCTCATTGACTCTCTTTGCGTGAGTCAACTCGTACTTACATTTAAACTAAAACCTGGTTTGATATGCTTGCCTCATTTCCATGTAAAACTCTTTACATTTCTCTGCGCAGGTGGCTTGGCAAGATCACTTTAGAGACTTACATTTCCCAGTTTCATATATGGCTAAGGTTTGTTTTCTGTGACTTAATCTTTTCCTGGAAGCGTATTTGTTAAATCAAAGACACCAATTTTCAGATCAAACATGCCTGACGGGCAACCAAAATGGCTTCTCTCTATTATTCCGGGATACCCTATGCTCAATTTCATGCTGACAACTGCTATATACGTCCTTGTAAGAAACCGTAACTTCTTCTCTCCCCGTATTTTCTATTAGCAAGCTTTCTGAAACATCTCTATTTGTTCTTGTTCGCCAGGTATCTCACCGTCTCTTTGAACTAACCAACACACTCAAGACGGTTTTCGTACCCACAAAAGACAACAAGCGACTCTTCTCTAACTTCATAGCTGGGATTGCCATCGCTCTTCCACTCTATTGCTTCTCATTCGTTCTTCTTCAGATTCATCGTTAGAAACCGTGAGTCCCCAAATCATTCTCATTGGCCATCCACTCATAAAAAATCTAACGAAAACTTTGTTGATTTCTGTCATTTACAGGCAAAAACAAGTGTTTGTTCTTTGTGTTTCTTCATTGTGGTCGCATCAAAGCAAAGGAAAATAAGTAAAAAGACAAGTTAGTTTTGTTGATCATTTTCTTGTGCACATTCAGCTTCAAAGGACGTTCACCAAAGGCAGAACCAAGAACCGCATAGACCAACATCGCTCAACTACTTTTCTCTATTGCCATACAAAAGCGAAGTAATTGTCTCCGATTTAAAGTTTTCAATTTTTTGTGCTATATTCTTTAGATTTTGTTTTGTAAGGATTAAGCAAACAATATGTAGTTCGTCCAAAAATGTATAGTGATGTTAAAGAATTATATGAAATTGCAAAGTTTTAAAGAAGAATTCATTCTCAACAGTCACTGACATGGTTTTCTATCAGTCTAGTCTTGCAATTTCTGCGGTTCGCTAGCCGAGAATGGAAAACATTACCCGGGGAGATGAAAATGTAATGACTCTAGTTTTCACAGCTATTACTTGGCAAGTCTACACAATTGTCTTGTGTGGCATTGATCTTTGAGTCATCTTCTGTGTTCTCGATAACCGTCGTGAGATTGCCTATTGTCCGATACTAGCAGTGGTATTGTTTCATGATTAAATGGAAGGGACAAACGTCATCTCCATCATGATGACAAAAACTTGACGAACCTTATTCCTGATCTGCCTGCAATAAGAAACTATAGTATCCATGTGTAGCCTAATGCATTTGTATATGAAAAAGTTCATCAAAACCAAATTTCAACCTTATATAAAACAGAAATACATAACGAAAAGCAAAATCAGAACGTTTTACGTCCAAAGTATTCAACCTTCGTAACAGAGTTTGGCAAAGTCGAAAAAATGTCATCAAAAAAGCTTTGCTGCTAAACTTCTCGATCCTCGTTACGATCTTCTCGAAATGAATTCGCTTTGCCTCTAAGTTTCATCAGATGTGTAAGAATCTCGTTCATATCAGGTCGATCTTCAGGTCTAGAGCTTGTACAGAACAAACAAAGCTTCAGAAAGTCTTCAATAGCCTCTTCCTGTTTCAGAGAAACAATAGAGTCCCCGAGTTCCATATCAAGAACCCTAACCATCCCTTTTCTTCCATTTCCAATCGATTTCTCCACCAATTGGCGCAAAGTCATGTCTTGTGAATCTTCATCATTCAACGAAGTTGGTCTCTGTTTCGTCATCAGCTCCATCATTATGATCCCGAAGCTGAATACATCGGCTTTTGTTGTCACTTTCCTCATATAAGCAAACTCTGTTCATGAAAAATAAGAGTGTATTTCAAGTAAGTCGATGGCATAATTAGGGTTTTGAAAATTAAGTGTTGTGAGTAATTTACCTGGAGCTAAGTATCCAATTGTACCCTCGAAGGCTGATGTTGAAGCTGTGGTGCTTCCATCTTCGCGGAAACCTAGAATCCGAGCAGTTCCAAAATCGCTTACGTGAGCAACGCGGTCACTGTCAAGGAGTATATTAGCTGGCTTCAGATCACAATGAACGATGGGAAAACCATATCCAGAATGAAGATAATCGATTCCGCTTGCGATATGAACACAAAGATCGATTTTTTCTAAAAGCGACCCAATCGGTGCTGCAGAGCCGTGAATGGTGTCCTCCAAGTTTCCATTCTCCATAAATGGAAGCACTAAAGCTTTCGTTTTGCCGCTTTCCCACGCAAACCCTAAGATCTTCACCAGGTTTCGATGTTTTAGTTGGCTCAATGTTTTAGCTTCTGTGTAGAACCACTTGTCTGATTCTGCAGAGAATTCCTTTAGATTCAATACTTTTACTGCAATCACTGTCCCATCTTCTAGCTGACCTTTGTACACTGTGCTTAAGCTGCTTGAGCCAATGATGTTGGCACTGTTGAATGAATCTGTTGCTTGCTCCAACTCTTTTGGTTCAAATCTCTTCAGTTTCAGAGCTGAATCCAAATCCGGTAATGAGGACTCTGATGAATTTTCAATCTTTTTTTCTTTTTTCTTGCAACAGGTTAGAATCAGAACAAGAAGCAGGACAAGAAGAAGAGCCGCGGCTGATCCAAGAATAATCAGGATGACTCTGGTTCTCTTCGAGAAGTGGCTCGACTTCTGCTTGATCGTACATGGCTTGAGAGGCTTCTTGCTACCACAGAGATCTGTGTTTCCCATTAGATCAGAGGCGTTGATGTTTTTGAACACCCCGGATTCAGGAACATGGCCTTTGAGGTTGTTTGAAGCTAGTTTGAGATGTTTCAGAGTCGAAAGATTGGCGAGACTCTCTGGAATTTCACCAGTGAGATTGTTACTAGAGAGATCCAAGGAGACCAAATGCGTCATGTTCCCGAAGCTCTGAGGGATTTCTCCAGAGAAACTGTTCCTTGAAAGGTTCAAGCTTATGATCATATCCATGCCTTGGAAGACTTCATCTGGTATATGACCCGAGAGATTGTTCTGCGAAAAATCCAGTGTGAACACATTTTTGCAGGCCTGTAAAGATCTTGGAATAGACCCAGAAAAGAGATTGTTTGAAAGGTCGATTTCTTGAACCATTTCAAGCTTTCCAAGCTCCTTTGGGATGGTTCCAGTCAACAAGTTGTTTGAGAAGTTGAGGTAAAGCTGCATGTTTTTCAAAGAAGCTAACAGCTCTCCAGGGATGGTTCCAGTGAGAAGATTGTCGGAGATATCGAATGTGTTGAGAAGCGAAAGCGACTTAAGGCTTGCAGGGATAGACCCGTTGAATTTGTTTCCTTGAAGACTCAAGTAGGTAAGCGATTCAAGCTTGGAGAACAAGGCAGGAATTTGACCTGAGAATTTGTTGTTGGAAAGATCAAGAACTGAGAGTAGCTTCATATCAAACATTTCTTCAGGAATTGGACCTTCAAGATCATTTGAATACATCCTTAGCCCCTGGAGGAGAGTGAGATTCGACATCTCTCTCGGGATTCTCCCTGTGAAACCATTAGAGTGAAGGTACAAGATATTCAAATCTTTCAGATTCCCGATTTCTCGAGGAATCGGTCCAGTGAGAGAGTTATATGAAACTTGCAAAATCCTGAGTTTTTGAAGCTTCCCAATTAATGGCTTGAGAGTTCCTGTTAAGTTGTTATCTGCCACACTAAGAGTTTCCAAGTTTGAACAGTTGAAGATATCATCTGGAATTTCACCGGTGAAATGATTCCTCCCAATAGAAATGAACGTAAGATTCATCCTTCCGAAACCCCGCGGGATCTCGCCAGTCATTTGGTTGTGAGACAGGTCCAGGAGTTTAAGACCGGTGCAGTTACTTATGCTGGAAGGTATTGGTCCGGTAAGAAGATTGTCGTGCGCTGAAAGGTTCCGAAGGTTTGTAAGAAGCCCTAGATCCGCCGGGAGCTCACCGGAAATATTATTGAACCCCACCGTTAGGACTGTCAAGTTCCTCAAGTTTGTGATGGACTGTGGAAACTCTCCTGTGAAGTTGTTGGAATGAAGTGTGAGGACTTCAAGTGACTCAAGAAAACCGATTTCTTCTGATATCGGTCCAACCAAATGGTTTTCTGATAACCCCAAATGGGTTAACTGAGTTAACCGGAACAATGAAGATGGAATTGAAGAAGTAAGTTTGTTCTTGTATATCCGGAGTGCTTGCAGCTGAACCAAATTCCCTAATTCAGCTGGTATTTTCCCGGTTAACTGGTTATCGTAAAGCTCAAGTTGGACCAAGCTCGAGCAGTTTCCGATCTCAGCTGGTATATCTCCTTCCAACAAGTTTTCAGTTAAAACGAGAGACTGTAAGTTCAAGAGATTTCCAAAATCTCTCGGTATTTTTCCGGTTAACTGGTTACCACTCAGGTCTAAATCCGTTAAATTAGCCAGAGTACCAATTGATACCGGAATCGAACCAGTTAAATGGTTACCAGCTGCTACAAACATTTGGAGATGAACCAAATCTCCTAAGCATTCTGGTATTTTCCCGGTTAAGTTGTTGTAATCAAACCCAATCAATACCAAAGAACTGGTTTTGCAGATTTCCTCAGGAACATCACCGGACAACAAATTATTTCTAAGATCAAGATAGAAAATATTCTTAAGCTCCCAGATTCCAGAAGGAATCGAACCAGAGAAATAGTTTAGGTACAGAATAAGCTGGTTAAGCTCGGTTAACTTTCCTATTTCAGCCGGTATTTTGCCGGTAAAACTATTTGAAGTGAGATCAAGAACCTGGAGATAGGTGAGATTCGCTATGGCTGGAGACAGAACACCTTCAAGTTGCTTCTCCAGCAAGGAAACCGAGACTACATGTCCGGTACTATCGCAGGTGATTCCGGTCCAATTACAGTGTCGTAACGAACCGATGATGGTCCAATCTGATAATACTCCTAAAGGGTCGTTGGAAATACCATTCTTGAAGGATTTCAAAGCTTCGATCTCTGGTTCAAAGCTCTGTTTCGCTAGTGCAATGCCAAAGAAGAAGAAGGTGAGAGTTAATATCAAAAAGGTCTTTGAGAGTAACTTCATGGTTTAGACTTTAGAAGAGTTGAAATTGTGGAGAAGATATTATGAGAGAATTAATTATCTGGATATAAATCTATAGACGAAGTCATATGTTTATATATAAGCATATGCCGCAAGAAGATATAGATTTGAGGGATCATGTCACGGATGTGAAAAGGCCAAGACGCAATATAAGTTTCACTATTCACATAATTGGTAATTCTGTCAAGTTGCATATAAAGGCACTAAATGTATTCCCACTTCATAGTCATGCACATGCTTATATGCTTGTATTATATATCATATTCATTTAATCTCACAATGTATGTACTATGTAAGCCATATTCATGGGACCAGAATATGTAGTGACTACTTACTTACTAGTTTGTGTTAGTATCATTTTCCATATCTTATTTATGTAGTTTTTTTCCGATTTAGTTTTGAGCGATTGATTGATAACATATACAAAGTAGTTTTGACAAGGCGAAATCACTTTAATCTGCCTCCAAACGTTCTAGTCAAACTCAGATATACCACTAGAATGAAAACAATATGTTCTAGTCGTTAATTTATATGATTTCTTATAGTATATAATACATATGAAACTCACATTCTAGCTGTTTTTATGCTAAAAACAAACAAAAATGGAGTTTGAGAAATGAAAAATAAAAACCTTTTTGTTATTGGTCAAAAGAGTAGCAATCGTTGAAACTGAAATGATTGGTACTCAACATAGTATTTGACTATTGATTAAATAACATAACAATTATCATATTTTTTTCTTTCTAAATATTTGGTTTTAGGTCTAATCAGTTTAATTCATTAACACGTCTTCAAAGCTCTGACTATCAAAAGCTCATTAGCTGTCTTGATGGAATTTGTTTTATCAACAAGTTGTGTTCTGTACAAACAATCTGCCAAACATTTTATTTATCTTTCAACAAAAAGCAAAACAAAATTCAATTTTTGTTCAGATAGAAATATTACTCCTATGATCACAATTCACAACTTCTTAATATATGATTTATGGCTTTTCACATTGGACAAATGAATGGAAAAAAATAGGCGATTTAAAATAAAAAGATTATATTTTTAAAAAAGATTATGGATTTTGTATTGACTAATGACTATTGAGGAATCTGGTCATATATGATATCAGTTGATTTGGACAACCTCATCTTGACCCATTAGTATTTCAAAATTTCCATTAATTAAAAACAAAAAAAAAAATCAATTTTGTCTTCAAGATGCATGCACTGTTCTTACTTGGAGTTGACCCATATAATTCCATATCATGTTTACTTGAAGACTTGAAAGTTGACCCGTTAGACAAATAATGAATATCATTAGGTTGGGTCAAAATATTTAGAATGTCCGAAAAGGGTTTATATTGATTTTAAAATAAAGATGAACAAAGGAGTCAAAGAAAAAAACAAATTGACAGCTGTGGGATTTGAACCCACGCCCTTTCGGACCAGAGCCTAAATCTGGCGCCTTAGACCACTCGGCCAAACTGTCACATTATTACATTAAGCATGTGATTGTATTTATACTAATGTTTTAATTATTGAAAAGAAATAATCCTCGTCTTGTTGTTTTTCTTTTTAATATTTCTTAGAGCAAAGTCTTTTGCGTTTTGACTATATCTTATGGACAATCATATAAAAGTTATTTTATTTCTTTGAATTATTCGTATCAGTTTTTTTAATAAAATGTGAATTTCTATTACCATAGGAACATTGTTCATATATAATAACTTTTATATGATTACCTATGGTAATAGACAAGTCTGCAAAGATATAAGGAGATTGCCCAAACCGAAGCATTATCATGTGCCAAATTTCCTTTGTAAAGAGACAATGTAGAAGTAAGTGATTCCTTGTTTCTTCACACAGAACTGTTACATTGCTCAATGATAGATTTAACATTTAAGATGTTAATAGCAAAAAGAAATTTTTTAAATGGGATGATTGATTAAGGTGCTCGCGAGAACAAAGTAGATTATATACAAGAAGTTTGATCACTACAAGTTATTATGATTTGTGACGGATTTTCACTACATAATATTACTTAACGATATATATCATATCTTTACATAATATAACAATGTTATTAAATACGGCTTAGGAGGTGGTTAGGCTCTATGTAGGTTACATACTCCGATTTTAAATTGTAGTGTAGTTTACGCGGTTTTAAAATTTGGATGTCTAATAACACTTACAAAATTTCATATTTTCTCTATATTCGAATTTATAGTTCAAGATTCAGTAATTTATTTTGGTTAGTTAAACAAACGTTAATGACAATTACATAGTAGGTTTTATGATGTCCTTTAGCCAAAATAAAGTTTGATGTTTTTCAGGCTTTACTAAGGAATTACGTATAATTTGTATCTTATTTTGAAAAAACAAAAAATTAGTTTTTATTTTCAAAAAAAGTTATATAGTAATTTTTGCCTCGTGGCTGGTACGCATATTTGGCGCGTGTAAATTATCATTTTAAAATAATATTTTTGTATATAGAATGAAATCCAGAGGTAATAGATATATGCCATAGTAACACCCCATTCATATTTTTTTCTTAATTTTATTTAATTCAAGATAAGTACTACTAAATGTAACATAGTTTTGACATCATGTATTACGTCGCAAACGAGGAATTATCTAAAATATTGTCCGAATTTAGTTCTAATATCATCTTTTGACAGAAAGTTTTGATAAAACATGTTGAATATGACTTTTCTAATAAAGAAATTAATGGTAATAGTTGAAAATAAATACATGTAAAAAGAAATTCAAATATTTTAGTGGAAAGAAATTACCAACATAGATAGACATTTCATTATGTATTGAACAAATTTAACCCGATCCATCTATAAAACGGAGTAAAAGTACTAACCATAACAACAAAAACAACAAAAATCTCTCTAACAAAAAAATGGTTAGGCATTTCAGGAAGACTGATACACTTGCGAGGCTATGTAGTATCGATGCTGGTGTCTTGATCAACCCCTCCACAGATGTTAGTGCTAGGAGAGTAAGATCTTCAACAAGGCAAACTAGGATTCTCAAGAATCAAGCCAAACTTGATAGTCTCATGGCAGAATTGGAACAAATCAAAGCGTATGAGAAGGTATGTGTCTCAAATTTAACATTCTTTATAAGTTACTTTATGTTAAAACTACATTTTATTATATAGAGAATGTTTACAACCTTGAAAGAATCCCGATTTAAAATACAATTGAACCAACAAATTTTAACCAACCCCTAGGACTAGGATTGGATCTTGAACCCAAATTTATCACATTATCCAATTTAGAGTTTTATTTATTGTATGACATTATTATTTAGTGCCTTTATATATTATTTTTGTTGTGTTTTATGTCTACCAAACATTATTATTATTTTGTAAATTCCAGGTTTTGAGGAAGGGGCAAGAACAGAACATCAAAAAGTACAATAGGAAGGAGATTTCAGATCTAAAGTTGGAGGACTTGGTTGTTTTTCAGAAAAAACTCGAAAATCTCCAAGATGATTTAAAGAAGAAACGTGTAGAGCTGGAGGCTTCGTTGTCTCTATAGTGTCTCTCGAAGAAGAGGGTGGAGTTATCTTCCCTACAGAAAAACAAATAAGTTTTGGCCTAAATTATTCGGAACTATTCAAATAAAAAGATATAATCCCTTATCTATTGTCGCTCTTTTTTTCCTTAAAAAAATTATCAAACAATTTTGGTTATTCGAGGTGAAGGAAGTTATGTCATTCATCTTTTCAGTCATCTTTTAATAATAAAATAAGTTTTGTTTAAATAATTTAGAATATATGCAATCATGTCCATTAAAGCTTGGCATATAAATGTCCCATGAGTTTATGGTTGGATTATGTGTTTACTACATAAATCTCGAATATATCGTTTCATATAGTTGAGTAAAAATAACTGATATAGATTTTTAGATTAACGTTCTTCTCCTCAAGGGCCAATTCACAAGCAACCTAATACATAAAGGAAAAGCCTCTTCTTTGCTGCAAAATCAAGTTAACCCTCCACCCAAAAGGTTATGAAGCTGTTTATGTGAGGGCCAAACCACAATCTGAGACAAGAACACTGGCCAACTTCTTGGATGGGACAGAGCTTCATCATATGTCCTCATTCCCTGTCATTTCAAAGACCTAATTCAAATGTGATTGTACAAAAATCCCCTTCCTATACACTTTTCTTATTCCCTAAAGCTAAAACCATTATTTTCCATCCAATGAATGTGCAGAAAATTTACTACACCCATTGGCCAAGGATCATGAGAGCTGAAACACGCAAAAAAGCTGGGAAATTCTATCCAAAAAAATTTGGACCATTTCTCGATTTATGCGTGTCATCCTTGCGCAGGGGCCATGCTAATCTTCTCTGTATCGTTCCAATTTTATCAGATGTCCCCGAAGGGACAATCTCTTAGTCGACTCTACCAATATATAAACAGAGCTTCTATTTTCAACTGAACGATGTGGGATGTTTTTGACATCGTTTACAGCTTAAACGGGCTCGTTTATTAAAAGCCCTCTTCTTTCGATCCATCAACATTATTGGCCTTAAGTAAAACAAGCCTCTTTATGATTGAGAAAACGCCGTCGTTGGTGCACCAGAGAGAAGAAACAAAACAGCTAGCGTTAGATAAACTTTAAAATTGTTTGCATCCTCATTTGTCTGTCAGGCTGCAGTAGTTTGGATTAAGAACGAAACTAACTGTAAGAGATCTTTGATATTTAATCCAACTAAACATGGATATACAATCTATCAGAAAATTTCGAAAAACCTTTGCGAGAGTAGTTGCCTTTAAAACTTCAAAATCATGTATCAAAAACAAGAACAAATAAGCTATCAAGGCTGCTCCTTTCGAACTCTACCACCGAGATGAGGCTGTGGGTGTATTTGGAGATTGAGGTTGGGAAGTGGCGGTGCATTAGGAAGAGAATAAAGCTCCTGAATAACTTGGGGAAACTCACTAAGACCAACAATACCTCCAATGGGTTGGTTTAAACGGTTTTGACCTACAAATGTAACTAAAGGCTCTGTTCCAATCCCGGAATGCTGCATCTGAATCGAACTCTGCATAATCTGATATTTTATTGGATAATGATGATATGGGTATGGAAGAGACAGCCATGTTTCTGCTTCTAATCTTCTAGGAGACACCAATACGTTTTTATTCTTCTTGTTACTTGTGCTACACGTTTTCGTCTCGTCACTTCTTCTCTTTGTTGCCATATTCTTCTGCTGTTTTTTGTCTAACACCTGCTGATTCAAGGAAGATAAATTTGCTAAGAAATCAACACAGAAGAAGCAAAACTAGTACATAAGATAGAATTATAAAGACTTTTAACAATACCGAAGAACCAATATTCACAAATGGAACTGAAGCAAGCTCCTGCAAAATTTAAACAGATTTTCATATATATTGTTTAACAAAACTTGTGAAATCAGAGCAAAGGGTGAAGATGATATTAGTAATGACCTTTGACATCGTAGCTTCTTCTGTACTCAAACTATCATCTACACTCTTATCAACGCCCTCTTTGTCCTCTTCATCATCACACTTCTTCTCTTCAGCTCTTCTACAAGACGATAGGCTCACGATTTCATCATTAAGAGTTTTCTTTTTGGCCTTCTCACCCTTATGTTTTTGATGATCATCTCTCATATTCACCTCCGTGTGACAAGAAATAGACGAATCAGATACAAATGGCTCAGAAACAACCGATTCTGACTCTTTCACGGATGGTTCAGCAGCCACAGAAACATGACGGAAAGAGCCGACGTAATTGAACGAATCTCTCAAATAAATATCAAGAGGTTCCTCGATATATCCCACAAAGTTCGGAGTTCTCCAAAACAAGTCGAGGGAATCAAAACCAGCAACAGAATCTTTAAAAGAAAGGTCAAGAAGAGGATACTTAGAAGTTTTCCCCTTTAGATCACTTTGATTAGCAACAGCAGATTCTAAATCTTTCGCTGGTGATTGATGCTCCATAGCATCAAGAGGTGTGGAGCTCACTCTGAGTTCTTCGCCAATCCCAAACCTGACTATGGAATCAAGATTATCCTTGAAAGTTTCCAACTTTGGATCACCTTCTTTGGAGGGTTTAAAAGGTGGAACCCTAACCATGGATTGAAATGAACGAGTAGAAAGGGAATGAGAAGAATCACTTTAAGGAATAGTAAACGAACGTATAAAGGCACTAACTTCGAGGTTTAGTCAGTATAACAAAATTAAATATTGCGTTGGTTAGACCGTTAGGGTTTAAGCCTGTACAGTAACTTCATTTAATTACTACAATAAAATATCTATTTTGTTCGGTTTATTCCGGTTTTGATACAGTTTATTGGACCCCCATTGATTAGTTACAGAGGTTATCCAAGATTCGATCACAACAGCAACAACAACAAAAATCTTAACCTTCGCTAATGGCTCTAAATGATTATGAAGTATTAAGAATTTAACTTTATAAAAACAAAATATTTTCGTTATCACAATAAACGAATATAAATGGACTAAGTTCATTATTGGATGTCTAATTTCTATTTGCTCTTTTTCTTCGTTCTTGTTAACCCTTTCTTCCATATATAGATGTTTGTTCAGTATGTGAAATTCATAAAGACAGTAATAATGTATTACCATGTTGTTGTTGTTCTTCGGCAAAAGTCTTTGCTATATTACATTTTCTATGTCTTTTTGACGAAAACCGCAACTAAATTTTTTCTTACCAAACTCTTTTGTATGTTATTCTTTTTATATCCATTGGATCAATTTAACGACGACTCAAAAAATTTCAAACATTTTTTTTTTGTAAAAATGCATAATCCTATGTTTGACGCATTTAAAGACACACCATGTTTTATAATTTGTAACCTTTAGGCGATCATCTCATATGTTTTTATAACTTATTTACAATAAGTTGATATAAAACAAAATTTAACATAGTAGTCGATGTACACATAAACTTTGAAAACCAAAGTATGAAATTTATGCAATAGCCATTAGAAAAAAATATCTTTTAATTATGAGAAAATCCGATTAAAATATAAAATAACAACATAAGTTCCTTCCATTGATATTAAAATAATCCCAAATTATTCTGTAAATATGTAATGGGAGAAACAAGCGACAAAGTGATCATATATGATCCATGATAATGAATTTATATGTTACTAATTTCTAATTAAAAATAATTCTGGATGATCATCGTTTTAGACGAGTTAGGATCCCTCTTCGCGATCATTTTCTTCACAATTTCTTTCATAATGAATATATCTTTAATTTCTTCTGTCATGTCGTCCAAATGCATCACGCTCTTCACGAAATTAAAAAGGGAAACTTAGAAAACAATTTGCAGACCAAAATAAACATATATAATAAGAAAAAAAATGTTAAACACTACTAACCTTTGGGTGAAGAGCTTCAAGCTTTTTACTGAACTCAATCAATTCCTCCAAGTGTATGTCTTCAGACTCCTTTTCTCCAATGAACACTTTCATCCTCATTTTCAAACCCTATATTTTTAAGAAGTTATAATTAATGTTGTGTAGACATATAAAAAGAAAAAACAAAAATTAACCAACATTTTACCTTCAAATCTTCCTTTTTTCCTACTTCCATTTTAATATCAAATTCGTCGTTTTGAGGCATGGAAATCCTAGCCTGCATTTCTCCAATCTTAAACTTGACATATTCGTTCAGAACTACAAGATCTTTGGCTGGCTGTATCATGTCTTTCCAAGGAATCTTTTCCAACTTCTACACAAATCAATTAAAAAATAGATTTTTATAAACATAAACAATAAATTTAAAGAGTGATAAAATGAGCACTACTTACCTTCAACTGTAGACTTTGGATATCTTCAAGCTTCTTCTCGAACTCAATTAATTCTGTCAAGTTTAGATCGTCAATCTCTTTTTCTCCAATAACATTTTCCATCCTCTTCTCGACAGCCTAATTTTTAACGATAATCTTAATACTTGTAGACAAAAAAAAGTATATAAAAATATAGAATCAATTCAAATAAAGACTTACCTTCAGCTCTTGTCTTCTTTGCTCGAGCTCCATCACATTTTCGTACCCGGGTATAAGCTTCAAAGTGGTAGTTTCCTTAGTGCTCATTTCTCCATGATCCATTTCTTGATTTCTTCTTGGAATGAAGAAGACACAAGAGTGGAAACTTTTATGTCTAGGTCTTTCTTTTGTTAATTTTTCTGCAAAGTTCTCCCTCTATTTATAGATGTGGTGTGTCAGGTGGGTTAATAACACACACACACGATACTTAATTTTTCAACTTGTACACAATTTATTATAATAAAACAAAAATATTTCATTTTATCTACTACCATTGATGGGGGTTTTAAGTATTTTCTTTTTGAAAGTAGTAGATATATGTATATATTATATGTGATTTTTAATGCATATATTGAAGAGAAAAATCACTTCAACAGAAAATACGTGTGGATGGACGGACTTATAATAACTTAACAGATACATTTAGCGTGAATGGATGAACTTTTTGATACATTTAGTAATTATATTTGAATACGTTGTTGTAACTGAACGTACGTGGTAAGCTTTTATTAAATAGAAAAAGAGTTTACACATTTTAAGACATTTATGAAATTGTATATATGTTGTTACTCAAACGCATATACGCTCTTATAAGCTTATTTAAGTTATGTTGGTACGTAAGCTTATATAAGTTATGTCATTTTGTGTTGATGTTGCTCTTTACATAGGTCTTTGATTTTATCTTTTGTTTTTATTAATAGTAATACCACCAATGTCCCGATTAGGAAGCTCTAGAACATTATAGTAATTTGTCACAAATATTTCAACTGACTGAATTTGATTTTCTCCATCTAATGCCAAAATTTTGGCTCTATTTGCCAAAGAGAAATGAGAAATTAATTTATTTTCATAAATATTGTTGAAATGAAGAAGAGTATTTGCTAGAGTTTACGACGATAATTCTTTTAGAGGTAGAAGATAATAAAGTGAAAACCCTTTCGACAGATGTATAATGTATTGTGCCAAGTAAGTGACAAACGCATTAAGTTAAATGTCTACTCATGAATTGGTGTTGTTCTACGTCAAAAGTCTTTGCTTTAATTTTTCACCATCTTTATTTTCTTTTTTGTTAATAGTAATACCACAAATGTCCCGATTAAGAAACTCCAGTACACAGTTTTATTGAAAAGTTATAAATCTATTTTACTACTTTATAATATATTTTGTTATGAAAACAACTGTAATTTGTTTTGCAACGGACTGGATTTAAAGTTCCATGGAGATTTGTATTATAATCCCAAATTTTCCATTTAGAGAAAGGGAAAATAAATTGGCTTTCTAGATCCCCAATTGTTTAAGTGAAGAAGAGTACAAAATCATAATTGGAGTTCAAGATCCCTAAACATTCTTGATCGTTGTTCCTCACAATTTGGTTCTACAATCTGAATACTTCTGAAATGTAACTGCTTTTGAAAGTTTTAGACTATTTGGTTCACTTGATTTCATATGTTCATTACGCATTTTACTCTTTTCCGTCTTTTATACAAGGAAATATTTTATAAAGTTTGGAAGGATGTCCCTGATGTGTATTCACATGATTGGAAGGATGATTCTGATGTTTTATACATACAAGGTATATAAACTTGATATAAATAGATACATATTCAAATTTTCCGTGTTGAAAATGAAATTCATCAACATTCTTTTAAAATAAACTTACAGAAAAATTCATTTAAAAAGACATTTCAGGACGTATATACATAATATTTTGTTCAATAAGCAAATCAAAAAGTTAAACAGTGGAGTTTGTTCAACAGACAGATGTAATGAGAATTGATGAAAGAAAACAAATTATTAATTTAATTAAGATTTATTAACTAATTATGAGAATCGTATTTTGGAAAGAAAGATAAACAACTTCCTCCATTATTACAACAATAAACCCCAAATTATATATTGCATAAAAGCTTTGAAGGAAGAAATAAACGAGAATTTGATAATATATGATCCATAATGGTTATGATCATCATAAATACATATATTACCAATTCTTCCTATCCATAGAACGTGAGATCTTCTGTGACGAGGAAGCTGGGTTGAGCATATTGTCAATATCGATTCTCTTGATCATATCCTGTATTTTTTCCATCTTTAGACGTAGAAAAACTTTTCGATATTTGGTAATGACATCTTCGTTTTTTTCAACGTAAGGGATCAACCTCTTTTCCAAATCCTGAATTTTATAGTAAAACAAACAAACTAATTATTGTTTTTTTTTGTGTACAGAAGAATTGAAAAAGACGAGAAACATATAAAGTTATTAGAGCATTAACACAAACACTTACCTTGACTTGATCTTTATCAACATTCGTTGATGTATTAACACGATCGAGTTCGGCAACAAGCTCGAGAAACTGATCAGCCTTTGTAGAAGCCATTTCTGAAAAATTGCTTTTTGTGTAGCAGAAAATATATCGAAAGAGGTTTTTGTCTAAACTTTTCTTTGCTCTTCGTCTTCCTTCTTGGTAATGTTTTCGTCTCTAGTTATAGATGTATAATGTATTGTGTCAAGTAAGTGACAAATTAAAGCATCATGTGAATGTGAAAATGCTTTCGTCATCAGATGTATAACTGACAAATTATTAAAGCATTAAGTTATTTGTCTACTCATGTTGATGTTGTTCTATATCAAAAGTCTTTGGTTTCTTACCATATTAATCTTCTTTTTTATTAATAGTAATACCACAAATGTCCCAATTAAGAAACTCCAGTACACAGTTTTATTGAAAAGTTAAATATGTTGTCTATTTGGTAAATGTTATTAATGAAAAAAATAACATGTTAATTTTTCAACGGACTGAATTTAAAGTTCCATGGAAATTTACATTCTCCATTTTAATTTGGTAAATGAAAAATAATTTGAGGTTCAAGAATCACATCTGTTAAAGTGAAGATGAATGTACAATCATGACCTTGTTAACAGTTAATCACCTTCATGAAATGAAGTTTAAGAAAAAATATTATTTACTAGTAAGTGGCAGTAACTAGAATTTTAATCAAAACAATTAAGAATAAATAAACAAACCCTAGCGACCAATCGTGTAGTTCTTCTTATTTTTAAATTCCAATTTGGTTCAGCTTTGTTTAACTGTTTGGGCCTCAAACTTTCCTTCATGGGCTTCAATTATTCCAATATTGTAATGTATGTCTTCCATTAAAAAAAACTTGGGCTGTGTGTATATAAATTTAGCAGAAATAAACAATCTTTTTCCGATCAATCTGACGTTAAAAAAATTCGTAATTTTATACATTCCTAAGAAGTAAGAATTAGGATAATCATTTGAAACTAAAAAAGAATAAATTCAGTAAAAACAACTGGTATGTATATATAAAAACAAATCTATTATCTATATAAAGGAGTTAAAAAATATATCCACGAAATTCTTTGGAGAAACAGAGTGCTCCCACGTCAGAACACCTACGTTGATATCATGGAAACGCGCTTCGAATCTATGACTGTGAAAACTACCAAAATACCCTCAACTTTAGCTTGTATAAAAAATAAACTCTTCGAAGACTTTATTATAACAACAACACCTGAAACAAAAACAGAACCCTAATTCTTTGTTACATTTTGGTTTTTGAAGCAGCTCAAAATTTTGAGAAGATGATGAGAAAAGGGAAGCTTTCGATATGGAAGACGACTAAAGAAAGGACGAGATTGAAATTTTTGGGACTTGGAGGAGGGCTAAAGTGGAAGAGATTGAATCTGAAGATGACGTTTTTGGAAACTTTGAGATACAGAATCATGTCTATCATCGAGGCTATGGTTTTGGTATCCAAGCTTGCTTTCTTCTTCCTCTGTTGTGGTTGTAAATTCTAACAAAAGTTAGTTTTGATTTTTTTGTAACTCTGTTTTTTTTTGTATATCTAGTTTATTTGTAAAATTTGTTTTTTCATTCCTTCAATTCAATATGAAAGTTTCTTATTCATCTCTGTGTTTGTGTTTTTTTAACTCTGTTAGTATAGATAACTCAAAACTGCAAATTTTATCATCATTAACAAAAGGAAGAAGAAATTGAAAATTAGGTTTTACGAGAATTGAGAAAAAATTTTTTTTTTTTTGAGAAAACCAACACGTGTTATTCACGTGACGTTCATTCATTAACTTATTTTTTGGGGCTTTGAGTTATTTTTGGGCTGATCAAATTTCATGCAATTTTTTTGTTTGTGTATGAAACTCTAAACTAGAGTTGGTAGTAATAAGTTCTAGTCATCTTGTAATGATTCCAACCAAGTCGATTCTCAAATTTCTCTCAATAGTTTATATAAAGGGTCAAAGTCTTTTTTGGCGGGCAAATTATGTTAGTATAATTTGAGTCAATGTAATGTAGAATTGACTGATACGAACGGATGTTGAATTAGTCAAAAATTCAATGTAGAGTTGTATTTGTAAAAAGTCAAATGTATTTGTACCTACGTAAATAGTGCAAGCCAGTGAGTTTTGGAAGCTATAAAACAATTCGTCGCTTTTGGTCTCAAAGTTATCGGAGAATGTCTACTTCTAGTCTCCTGATTTCGTAGTTTGCCTCAATTTTTGTATAGGAGAGACCCTACTTTTACCTTAATAGACATGAGATTAGCCAGTCGTGCACTAGATTCATTCAATAACAATTTTTTTTTTTTTTTGTGTGGAATATATTCTTTCAGATTCTCAAATTGTTTGGGTTTATAGAAATTGTGTTGGGTTTGGCCCAATAAAAACCCAATGATAATTCTCAACATCAATTTTCATTTATTCTCGTCTAATTTTGATAGTATACTTTTAAGACACAAAAGTATTACATTTGCTCAAACATGTTAAAATGCTACTTTTATATATTTCTGAAAACTATGATACATTACATATACGTAGGAGAAAACAAGATTTTCATTTCTTAAAATTTTATGTTTGTTATAAGAGAATGATGCAGGAGTCACGTAGTTGACGGCTGACGCTAAGCAAAATTGAACCAAAACGGATTTATATTTAAATGTGGATTTGGCTGCTATTACGGTGAAGCACCGAAGCAAATTTAACGAACTGGTACTTTTTGTGAATAGTGACAATTGTAAGTCAAAAATGTAAAAGTAAAATTCACATGAAAGTAAAAATACAAACACAAAAGTTACGTTTGAAACGATCAAATTATAAACCTATTTTTTGGGTGTGAATAGTGACAATTGTACATACTCATTTAAACAAGTAACATAAGACAATAAGACTTTATATGAAAGGTTAGAAGAAAAAAACTCGGGTGGTGAACAACTTATACCAGCTTTCTACTTACAACTTTGATTGTTGACTTGGCTATTGTAAGATCAATGCCCCCACGTGAATACCGGTTCACCCACCTTGCCCAACTCTATTTAACTGCATTTCCAGTATTTATTTTCCGGTTACTTGTTACATTTATAGGTAATTTGTCTACATGATTTCAACTTTAAAAAATAACAGATCTGTTAATTTTTTACTTCATTGACAATCAAACACGGTTTAAAACTACATAAAATATGAAATTTCGCAAGATTTTCTTACCTACAAATTCGAGTTGACAAATTGGCAGTTTTCGGGATGTAAAGAAAGTGATAAATAAAAATTTAGAGAGTAAATAATTGACAACATGAAATTATCCCATATATTTCATTGATTTGCAATATAACATAGTTAGGGGTTTCCAAACAAAAATTTGATGAGTTTCAATGGAATTTTATTTGATAGCATGCTACCATTCTATTTGATAGCATGTTGCCATTCTATTTTACAGAGCATCATATTTTCGTAAAACAAACACTATACAATGCATTACATATTCACGAGTCACAAAGATGCTATCGCGTTACTTTGCCAATCTTAGCACTACAATTACAATCTACCTGAAGTCAATTGTTTTTTCTACAAACCTAATACACCCAGCACAATTGTACATTTTGAAAGTGAAATGTCTTATTTTACGGGAGGCTTAAATCTTGAGGGAATAGAACTACGAGGCCAAAAAAGTGAATAGTTGTAACTTGTAAGCATTTAGGGGCTTTTAGAACAATTGAGCTTTTACTTTCCTTGATCTTGTCTTCTCCGTCTGAATTTATAATATCCAATTTTGCCCGAAAAAATAGATAAAGTGAGCCAAGAACCATAAGGCAAGTGGCTTGTCATCTCTTATCATGAACACGAGAGTTCGACTCTTGTTTTTCCTAGTGGGGCAGCAAATGGTCCCGTCGAAATAAAAAAGTTACATTGAAGTATCATTAAACTTGTTTGAAATGTTTGTGAACTACAAACAGTAAAATTACTAAATTAATTTCTAAGTAAACAATTGGGACAAAATGTTGTATTATTGTATCCACATTGTATAATTGTTAAGTATTATCATCCAATTCAAATGTAAACGTTGTTATTTAAGATTTTATTTCCTTGTGGACTATATATTCAATCCAACTTTCTACCAAAAAAAAATATATTCAATCTAACTAAAGCCAGATCACTCAAAAATGAAAACAATAAAACTGAATAATATTCTATTAATAACTAAAAAAACCAATTTACAGAAATCCGAAGCTAAACGAATGAAAACTGAAACCAAAATGTGTGTGTAAATGTTAATTTGAGTATAAGAAATCTATTTTTGAAATCTAAAAACCAAAGGTGAATTTGAGCCAACCAATACGTAAAAATCCGATCTAAAAGATATTGTAACAGTAAACGATTCTATGTTTTCGAAAAATCCAATAAAAAAATAATCGAGTTCAAGCTAAAACTGAAGACAATCGAATTATGATAGCGAATAGATCCATTCTTCGATTCGTAATTTTTGTTGAGTTACGAATTGGAGAATGGCTCAAAGCATCCGTACCTATTTTAAGTAGACCAAATAGTAGAATAACATAAACTACAAGGCTAGAACTAAAACACTTGTAAAATTAAGGGACTTAGAGAAAAATTACAGTCCAAAAATTTCCTCGAATAATTCGCTGTTTTTTTTATAATATAGTCTTGCTCCTGAAATCTGACGAACATAAGCTCTTTTCGCAAAACACACATCACACACCATTTTCACAACATCGTACTTATCGCCTTCCTCTCTCTCTCAATACCTCTCTCAATTTCTGGATCCACCATGCAAGCTCTTCAATCTTCATCTCTCCGTGCTTCTCCTCCAAACCCACTTCGCTTACCATCAAATCGTCAATCACATCAGCTAATTACCAATGCGAGACCTTTGCGAAGACAACAACGTTCCTTCATCTCCGCATCAGCATCCACTGTCTCCGCTCCTAAACGCGAAACAGATCCGAAGAAACGAGTTGTCATTACTGGTATGGGTCTCGTCTCTGTGTTTGGTAACGATGTTGATGCTTACTACGAGAAATTGTTGTCTGGTGAGAGTGGAATCAGTTTGATTGATCGTTTCGATGCTTCCAAGTTCCCTACTCGATTCGGTGGTCAGATCCGTGGGTTTAGCTCTGAAGGTTATATTGATGGCAAGAATGAGCGTAGGCTTGATGATTGTTTGAAATATTGCATTGTTGCTGGTAAAAAAGCTCTTGAAAGTGCCAATCTTGGTGGTGATAAGCTTAACACGGTAACATTTGAATTGAAATTGATCATAAAGTTTTGATTTTGAAGAGTTTAGGAGTCAAAGTTTTGATTTTTGGTTATTGGGTTTGTTGCAGATTGATAAGAGGAAAGCTGGAGTACTAGTTGGGACTGGAATGGGAGGTTTAACTGTGTTTTCAGAAGGTGTTCAGAATTTGATTGAGAAGGGTCATAGGAGGATTAGTCCATTTTTTATACCTTATGCTATAACAAATATGGGTTCTGCTTTGTTGGCGATTGATCTTGGTCTTATGGGTCCTAACTATTCGATTTCAACTGCTTGTGCTACTTCGAATTACTGCTTTTACGCTGCTGCGAATCACATTCGTCGTGGTGAAGCTGATATGATGATTGCTGGTGGGACTGAGGCTGCTATTATTCCTATTGGGTTGGGAGGTTTTGTTGCTTGTAGGGCATTGTCCCAGAGAAATGATGACCCTCAAACTGCTTCCAGGCCGTGGGATAAAGCAAGAGATGGGTTTGTTATGGGTGAAGGAGCTGGTGTTCTGGTATGTTTCACAAATTCTTAATCTCTCATTGATACTATGAATCTACATACATTTGGCTTGCTCTGTTTTGAATTGTATATAAGAGCCTGTTTTGGTCTTAGTTTATAGAATCTGATGAAACTTGTGTTCCCTAGTCTATTAGCTCTGGAAGTTTCCTTGCACTTGAATTGTACTACATTTTCAAAGTTGGTTTATCTCACCATGAGATTGGCTCATACATGTGACATTTTGTTTTGGAGAGACCCACTAATTGTTGTATGCCCTAATAGGTGATGGAAAGCTTGGAACATGCAATGAAACGTGGTGCTCCAATTGTAGCAGAATATCTTGGAGGTGCTGTTAATTGTGATGCTCACCATATGACTGATCCAAGAGCTGATGGTCTTGGGGTTTCTTCATGCATTGAAAGATGCCTGGAAGATGCTGGTGTATCACCTGAGGAGGTAAAAAACACAAACTTTTCATGCTTCCTAAGTTTTAAGGCTATCTGAAACAAATTTCTTCATTAGATTCGTGTTACTTCCCTACTTATATTCATTCCACGTTTTTCAGGTAAATTACATCAATGCACATGCAACTTCCACTCTTGCTGGTGATCTTGCTGAGATTAATGCCATTAAAAAGGTATTCAAGAGCACTTCAGGGATCAAAATCAACGCCACCAAGGTTCGTCCCCAATGCTCTATGATTGAGTGTTCTTCTTCTCCTCTATTTCAATGTATTTGTTTGCTTTGCATTTCCTGTGAATGACAGTTTCTGTTACAGTCTATGATAGGTCACTGCCTCGGTGCAGCTGGAGGTCTAGAAGCCATCGCCACCGTGAAGGCTATCAACACTGGATGGCTGCATCCTTCCATCAACCAATTTGTACGTATAACAGGAAGTCAAGAAAAGGCTTCTTTGATTCCGCTTTCAGTTTGAACTGTTGCAAGATTTGAACTTGGTCATTGTATTAGACTCTCACACTCTTTGTTTTCTCATTGTAGAACCCAGAACAAGCTGTGGACTTTGACACGGTCCCAAACGAGAAGAAGCAACACGAGGTTGATGTTGGTAAGTGACAAACATGACCGCCTTCTCATTGGATTAAACTGGCAACAGTTTCACTGATTAATGTCTTTCTGTTTTGCTGCAGCCATATCAAACTCGTTCGGGTTCGGTGGACACAACTCGGTAGTCGCCTTCTCTGCCTTCAAACCCTGATTTCTTCATACCTTTTAGATTCTCTGCCCTATCGGTTACTATCATCATCCATCACCACCACTTGCAGCTTCTTGGTTCACAAGTTGGAGCTCTTCCTCTGGCCTTTTGCGGTTCTTTCATTCCCCGTTTCTTACGGTTGCTGAGATTTCAGATTTTGTTTGTTCTCTCTCTTGTCTGCGGAATGTTGTGTATCTTAGTTCGTTCCATATTTGCGTAATTTATAAAAACAGAAACTGAGAGAATCTTGTAGTAACGGTGTTATTGTCAGAATAATCCAATTAGGGGATTCTCATCTTTTATTTCTCAACAATTCTTGTCGTGTTTTTACATTCGAAGAAATTAGATTTATACTGAATTTTTTTTCAGTTATACATATGTTGTGATACATCCGAAAATGTTCTCAAATCACACAGGTTTATTTTGGTTTTCATATATACATTTTTCGGTTTACTGGCTTGAAGGCAGTAGCAAAAGTTAAACCGAATTTACAATGAATTGATTTGGTATGTCTGGTTTTTGGTTTAGAATCTGGGTGTATTATACCGCCTTGAGGAAATCAAACGCGCCAAACAAGCGCGTAGACGTAAGTCCAAAATTGTACCGGCCCAAATTTGGTTAATCAAAAAGCACGTAGACGAAAGGCCCAACTAATATCGGCCCAAAATGACCCTTCCCGCCAAAAAGGGTACAGGTTATCTCACGAAATCCCGCCATAAGGAGAAGATCCGCCCTTTATGCCTCTCGAAATCGGAAATCGAAAATCTCTAATCAGTTTTTTTTTTTTAAGTAGAAGAAGAAAAGTTCTTACGAAGAACCCAGATTTTGTTAAGAAATGGATGTGCCAGAGGAGACGAGGCTTCGCCACAAGCGAGATTTTATCCAGTTCCTCGATAGTGTAAGTCGATTTCTATCACTTTTCTCACCAGACATTTCTCGAGCTTCTGTTCTTATCTAATTTGAAAAATTGGATTTTTTTTACGGATTGTGTAGATGTATATGGAGGAAATCAAGGCTTTGGTACATCAAAAGCGTCACCGTCTCATTATTAATATCTCTGACATTCACCACCACTTCAGGGAAGTTGCCTCTAGGTTCGTCATCTTCTCAATTTGTCTTCCTCGAATTTTTAATCGGTTCTTTAGTATAAGGTTATGAATTTACGGCAGATTTTAGGGTTTTGTTAGATTCAGTGAGGTTAATTTGGGGATTTTTAAGGATTCACTACAATTGTCATATGTTTTGTGACCTTAAAGTTGATTGCTTTGGTTTTTTTGGATAGGATACTGAAGAATCCAAATGAGTATATGCAGTCATTTTGTGACGCAGCCACTGAAGCTACTCGTGCTATTGACCCTAAATACTTGAAGGAAGGAGAGCTTGTCCTTGTTGGTTTTGAAGGTTATTTTGTTTCTCGCGTTGTTACTCCTAGAGAGCTTCTCTCTGATTTTATTGGATCTATGGTCTGTGTTGAGGGCATTGTCACCAAATGTAAGCTCATCATTTTCACTCTATTCCTCTGCTTTTCTTCTGTTTCCTTTGTGTTTTACGTAGAAGATTTTGAACCTCTGACACATGCTTTGCTTTCAGGCTCTCTTGTGAGGCCAAAGGTTGTTAAAAGCGTTCACTTTTGTCCATCAACCGGTGAATTTACCAATCGAGATTATCGAGACATAACATCTCACGCTGGTTTACCCACTGGCTCTGTCTATCCCACAAGGGTAATTACATGTTTTTTGTTTTCGTTTTGTTCATTTACCTGTACTGCTGGAAGATTTGCCTCTTACTGAAGATTGAGTTTTTTTTTGTTCAGGATGATAAGGGAAACTTATTGGTGACTGAGTATGGGCTGTGCAAATACAAAGATCACCAGACCTTGTCAATTCAAGAAGTGCCTGAAAATGCTGCTCCTGGTCAGCTTCCACGAAGCGTTGATGTCATTGCTGAGGATGACCTTGTTGACTCATGCAAGCCAGGAGATCGAGTATCTGTTTTCGGTATTTACAAAGCTCTTCCTGGAAAAAGCAAGGGTAGTGTAAATGGAGTCTTTAGGTGCGTTTTCTTACACATCTGTTAGTTCAAGATGTTTTCACTCTGATAGTCTTGACCGAGTTCTTTCTGTGTAGGACTATCCTCATAGCCAATAATATCGCTCTGCTCAATAAAGAAGCAAATGCACCTATATACACTAAGCAAGACCTAGATAACATTAAAAATATTGCACGAAGAGATGATGCATTTGATCTCCTTGCTCGTTCCTTAGCACCTTCTATTTATGGGCACGCTTGGATAAAGAAAGCAGTAGTTTTACTGATGCTTGGTGGTGTTGAAAAGAACCTGAAGAACGGAACCCACTTGAGGGGGTAAGTCTTGCTTGAAAACAGATTTCAGATTCGACTCATTGGATACTTTTTGTCTAACTCATTTTTCTTTCTTCACTTGAAAACAAATCTTGTGCTTTCAGAGACATCAACATGATGATGGTTGGTGATCCATCTGTTGCCAAATCTCAACTTCTGAGAGCGATAATGAATATTGCACCTTTGGCTATATCAACCACAGGCCGTGGTTCTTCCGGTGTTGGGTTAACTGCTGCTGTGACTTCTGACCAAGAAACAGGTAAAAAGCACACAAAAGCGTTTCCACATTTTTTTATCAAATGCTAAAATCAAAATTTGAAGGAAGGTCAAAAGTGCTATTTCTCATTAAAATCAAATTCTCATTTTCATCAGGGGAACGAAGACTAGAAGCTGGTGCAATGGTCCTCGCTGATAAAGGTATCGTGTGCATTGACGAGTTTGATAAGATGAATGATCAGGACCGAGTTGCTATACACGAAGTGATGGAGCAACAGACTGTAACAATTGCAAAAGCCGGTATCCATGCATCACTGAATGCTAGATGCAGTGTGGTTGCAGCTGCAAATCCCATATACGGAACTGTAAGTTCTCACCGAAGTTTTCCTAATCTACTTACTCTACTGACTAGTATTTTTTTGTCCTAATACCTACTCTTGCTCCTGCAGTATGACAGATCACTGACTCCAACAAAGAACATTGGACTTCCAGATTCGCTGCTTTCTCGTTTTGATCTACTGTTTATTGTGTTGGATCAAATGGATGCTGGTATCGACAGCATGATTTCAGAACATGTCTTGCGCATGCATCGTTACAAGAACGATAGAGGTAGGAAACAAATCATGCTTCTATGTTTTACTAAACATTTCACAACCCATGTCTTGAAACGCATCTGACTTTTGAGTGAACCATAGGTGAGGCAGGGCCAGATGGGAGCTTGCCTTACGCGAGAGAAGACAATGCTGAGAGTGAAATGTTTGTTAAGTATAACCAAACACTACATGGGAAGAAGAAAAGAGGCCAAACACATGATAAAACCCTTACGATTAAGTTCTTGAAGAAGTACATTCATTACGCCAAGCACCGTATTACACCAAAGCTCACTGATGAAGTGAGACAGTGAACTCAAATATATAAATTTTTATGTATCTGATAATCTCTTCCACTAAATCTCTTTTGTTATTAAATTTGCAGGCATCGGAACGTATTGCAGAAGCATATGCAGATCTCAGAAATGCAGGTTCCGATACTAAGGTAATTTATTTCATAAAATAACATTGGACACTGTATCTTTTTCGTCTTGGGAACTTGTATTTGACACAACCATCGAAATCTCTGCAGACTGGAGGTACGCTTCCGATAACAGCCAGAACTCTAGAGACAATAATTCGTCTTGCTACGGCACATGCCAAAATGAAGTTGAGTAGCGAGGTAACAATCTAACTCAAATCTTCTGTTTCCCCACCTGGTCGTGAATATGTTCTATTCAGATTCTTTCTAAAGTGATAACTTTATTTTGAAAGGTTACTAAAGCTGATGCAGAGGCTGCCTTGAAGCTTATGAACTTTGCAATATATCATCAAGAATTAACTGAGATGGATGATCGTGAGCAAGAAGAACGTCAAAGGGAACAAGCTGAACAAGAAAGAACACCAAGTGGACGTAGAGGCAACCAACGCAGGAATAATGAAGATGGAGCAGAGAATGACACTGCAAATGTCGACAGGTAAACTAATTTGATCTCCTCCATGGAAACCTATATCACAGCTTTCTCAACCCTTATACTTTTTTCTTTCTCTTTTGCTGGTCCATTCAGTGAAACAGCAGATCCAATGGAAGTAGATGAACCTTCTGTAGAGCAATTCAGCGGCACGGTCTCTGCAGCAAGGATTGAAACCTTTGAGCGAGTGTTTGGGCAGCACATGAGGACACACAGGCTCGATGACATCTCTATTGCAGATATAGAGACTGTTGTCAACAACAATGGGGTTGGAGCATCTCGTTACTCTGCAGATGAGATTATGGCTCTCTTAGAGGTAATTCACAAATTAAGAGACAAGCTTTCTCATTCTTTAACTTTTTATACAATATCTTCATAACTTTACTCTATTGTGGATTTTATGCAGAAACTGCAAGATGATAACAAAGTGATGATCAGCGATGGCAAAGTTCATATCATTTGATCATATGAAGAAATCAATATTGATTGCATCATCATCATCATATTAGAACTCAAAAATAGTGTAGTAGTAAACTCTTGGAAACCAAAATATCATTTTGTAAAATCTTTATTCATACGTTATGTTTTTTGCATTTACTAGTGAAGTAAAACTGATGATAAAATGCTTAAAAAAACGCATCTGATTATAAAATTTGGAATTTATAACGAAAAGCACAATCCGAGAATAAAATACTTTCATATTTATCCTATAATTTCTTGAGCTGTTTATGCCAAATTTTATACATATGTAATCGACATCAAGATTATAGTGTATATGTTGTTTTAACCCAATGGTAAGAATAGAGTTGTGCCATATATAAGCCAACTTCAAAACCCTAATAATCACTACCTTGGAACTCTCTCGTCTAAAAGATCCATGTTTTTCCATTTGGTCTCTATTACTTTTTTTTTTTTTTTCCAAAACATGTTTGCTTTGTCCATGATGGATCCTATACGTTTCTAAAATTGTACATATAATCAGGTTAAATTCCACAAAGACGGATTGAAATCAGTTTTGGTATACAGAGTAATACAACAAAATCTATTTTTTTTTTTGTTGCCAAATAACAAAATCTATTTTGGTAGGTTACTGCACACGTTTCTCTATCAACCCTAGTCAAAACAATTGAGTTACTAAATAAACTTACGTAGTTAGGCCATACATGTCTCTGATTCAGACCAGAGCTTCTCAGAAATGTTAAGGCCATGAGCAAGAGAAACTTGTCTCCACTCTAAGAATTCTAAATTCTTAAAGTAATCATAAAGTGAGACGTATGTGTAGTAATGTAAGGGGATAAGACATTAGAGGCTATGAAACATTTGCTTATGACCTTGTACAAAAGATGATTAAGACATCAAATTGGAAATATCCGTCAAGTTGTGTCTGAAACAATAGTGAAACTGATTAGTGAAGACTTTTGTGGCCGTGTTTAATATTTTTATATAATTAAATCACCAAGACGTACGATTACAATCTTAATCTCCAAAGTCTTTGTTCATAGTTTCCTCCTCTCATTCTCTCTATGGCTTCTTCATCTTCTTCTCGAAACTGGTTATATGATGTTTTCTTGAGCTTCAGAGGGGGAGACGTCCGCGTAACATTCCGTAGCCACTTTCTCAAAGAGCTTGATCGGAAACTGATCACTGCATTCAGAGACAATGAGATCGAGAGAAGCCACTCTCTCTGGCCCGATCTTGAACAAGCCATCAAGGATTCCAGAATCGCAGTGGTCATTTTCTCCAAAAACTACGCTTCATCGAGCTGGTGTCTTAACGAGTTGCTGGAGATTGTGAATTGCAATGATAAAATTGTCATACCAGTTTTCTACGGAGTGGATCCTTCCCAAGTGAGGCATCAAATCGGTGACTTTGGAAAGATCTTTGAAAAGACTTGCAAGAGACAAACAGAGCAAGTGAAAAACCAATGGAAGAAAGCGTTGACTGATGTAGCTAATATGCTTGGATTTGATTCTGCGACATGGTATGGTTTTTATACTAACTCATTATTAGATACATCTTGAGATAAAATTATGTCATATTCTTTAAAATTGTCCTTAACCTTATTAGGGATGACGAAGCAAAAATGATTGAAGAAATAGCCAATGATGTTTTGGCTAAACTGCTTTTAACTACACCCAAGGACTTTGAAAATTTTGTTGGCATCGAAGATCATATTGCAAATATGAGTGTATTGTTGAAATTGGAAGCTGAGGAAGTGAGAATGGTTGGTATATGGGGTTCCTCGGGGATTGGTAAGACTACCATTGCAAGAGCTCTGTTTAACCAACTTTCTCGGCATTTCCCAGTTAGCAAATTCATAGACAGAGCTTTTGTATATAAGAGTAGAGAAATTTTTAGTAGAGCCAATCCGGACGACCACAACATGAAGTTACATTTACAAGAGAAACTCCTCTCTGAAATTCTGAGGATGCCAGACATAAAGATCGACCACCTAGGTGTACTAGGAGAGAGGCTACAACACCAAAAAGTTCTTATTATCGTTGATGATTTGGATGACCAAGTGATCTTAGATTCATTGGTGGGTCAAACTCAATGGTTTGGAAGTGGGAGCAGAATCATTGCGGTTACAAATAATAAGCATTTCTTAAGGGCTCATGAGATTGATCATATTTATGAAGTTAGTCTCCCAACTCAGCAACACGCTCTTGCAATGTTATGTCAATCTGCTTTTAGGAAAAAATCTCCACCAGAAGGTTTTGAGATGCTTGTAGTTCAAGTTGCAAGACATGTGGATAGTCTTCCTTTGGGTCTTAATGTTTTGGGTTCATATTTGAGGGGCCGGGATAAGGAGTACTGGATGGAAATGCTGCCAAGGCTTGAGAATGGTCTACACGATAAAATTGAGAAAATACTAAGAATCAGCTATGATGGTTTAGGTAGCGAAGAGGATAAAGCGATATTTCGTCATATCGCATGTCTTTTCAATCATATGGAAGTCACAACCATCACGTCGTTGCTCACAGACTTGGGTATTAATATTGGGCTAAAAAACCTAGTGGATAAGTCCATCATTCATGTCAGACGGGGTTGTGTGGAGATGCACCGTATGCTACAAGAAATGGGCAGAAAAATTGTTCGCACACAGTCCATTGACAAGCCTGGGAAACGAGAATTTCTGGTGGATCCAAATGATATTTCTGATGTACTCAGTGAAGGCATTGTAAGTTCTCTTTTAATATGTGGTCCTTAATTTCATAACACAGTATGTGAGGTTAAGAGAATGTCATCCGATAAATGATGAATTGTATGGTTTTGTCTCTTTCTCATTAATATCATATTTTTTTTCAGGGTACTCAAAAGGTTTTAGGTATATCTTTAAATACAGGTGAAATTGATGAGTTGTATGTACATGAGAGTGCTTTCAAAGGGATGAGTAATCTCCGTTTCTTAGAAATTGATTCGAAGAACTTTGGAAAAGCAGGTAGATTGTACTTACCCGAAAGTTTGGACTATTTACCCCCTAGACTCAAACTATTGTGTTGGCCCAATTTTCCTATGAGATGTATGCCTTCTAATTTTCGTCCTGAAAACCTTGTGACGCTCAAAATGCCGAATAGCAAGCTACATAAGCTGTGGGAAGGAGTTGCGGTAAGTATTTTAATTTTTGTATGACAATATGTCACGTGATGTGTAATTTGTACTAAGCAGTGTGTTTAATTTTTATTGAGTACAGTCGCTTACATGCCTAAAGGAAATGGATATGGTTGGATCATCAAACCTGAAAGAAATTCCAGATCTTTCCATGCCTACTAATCTTGAGATACTTAAACTTGGTTTTTGTAAGAGTTTGGTGGAGCTTCCTTCCTCTATAAGAAATCTCAATAAACTATTGAAATTGGACATGGAATTCTGCCATAGTCTGGAAATTCTCCCAACCGGCTTCAACCTCAAATCTCTCGACCACCTCAACTTCCGATATTGCTCGGAGTTGAGGACTTTTCCCGAATTCTCAACCAACATCTCCGTTCTCATGCTTTTTGGAACAAACATTGAAGAATTCCCTAACCTCGAGAATCTTGTTGAGCTTAGCTTATCAAAAGAAGAGAGTGATGGGAAACAATGGGATGGAGTGAAGGTATGTACCTTCTAAACTTAACGTTTTCTCCAACCTCTTTAACTAACACTTTTATATATATAAATTATTGTCGATTCGTACATGAAATGATGTATATTCTTCTATATAGTACTAGATCCGGCCATAACACGAAAATAAAATCAATGTTGTTTACATTTCACAAATTATGTTTGACACTTAGATTAAATATTATGTTGTTAACATTAATTTTACAAAACTCTGTTTTCATTCAGCCGCTTACGCCCTTCTTGGAGATGTTGTCTCCCACTTTGAAGAGCTTGAAGCTCGAGAATATTCCAAGTTTGGTGGAGCTTCCTTCCTCATTTCAGAATCTCAATCAACTGAAGGAGTTGAGCATCACATACTGCAGAAATCTGGAGACTCTTCCCACAGGAATCAACCTCAAATCTCTCAATTACCTTTGTTTCAAAGGATGCTCACAGTTGAGGAGCTTTCCTGAAATCTCAACTAACATCTCAGTTCTCAATCTAGAAGAAACAGGGATTGAAGAGGTTCCTTGGCAGATCGAGAACTTCTTTAACCTCACTAAGCTAACTATGAGGAGTTGCAGCAAGCTAAAATGTTTATCCCTAAACATTCCTAAAATGAAAACTCTGTGGGACGTTGACTTTTCAGATTGTGCGGCGTTGACTGTAGTTAACTTAAGTGGCTATCCAAGTGACACACTTTCCGAGGAGGAGGATGATAGTTTGGACCCCTTTCTCGATTTCAGGGGCTGCTTCAGCTTGGATCCAGAAACTGTCCTTCACCAAGAGTCAGTTATTTTCAACTCCATGGCATTTCCAGGTGAACAAGTGCCATCATATTTCACGTACCGTACTACTGGAACCTCCACCATTCTCCCCAATATCCCTCTACTTCCAACACAACTCTCTCAACCATTCTTCAGATTTAGGGTTTGTGCGGTGGCAACCGCTTTCAATATAGTATCCATCCAGGTAAATAGTCGGTTCACAGGCAGATTTGGGAACAGCTTTGATTTCTTTGGTGAGGGACATGAACTCATGGAAATACGGAAGGGTGATATGTTGATATTTGACTGTCGTATCCCTTTCAACGAAGATAATGCTCTTCTAGCTCGAGGGGACTACGATCACGTGGATATGAATATTCATATAAGTGGAGATTCAGAATCTACGTTCGAATTAAAAGGATGGGGTATACGCCTCTTAGAGGACTGTTCATCAGTGGAGAACCGACTTGTTAATCCAACACATGCGTATACACCTGTTCAAGGACTTGTTAATGAGATTGAACACAATGAAGACTCTGGAGATAACAATGTAGAGACTAAGAGAAGCGCGAAGCGAATGCGGGTAAGCATTAAGAATGAACAAAACATAATATTGGTTATCAGGATCAACAGAACATTTTAATTGCTTATGTAGATTTGTTTTGTTTTTCAGATCACGTAAAGACTCAAGAAACCTATGACTTGCCCCTACCTCTATACCTAGGACTGGGAGGAACACATGATGTCACTTTCAATCTTTGATCTTGAATGTTGCAATGAATAGTTTTGCCGGTTATAATGGTACAACAAGATCAAAGGAGGACATGCAGCGACTGATCTCTAGTATCTCCCTAGCTAGATAGACGTTTTCAGGTAACCCAAAACTCATAAACCATGTTTCCAACAGATGTTGCCACCGACAAAAGAGTTGATTTCAATTGGTGATTATATACGATGCCCTTCAGTCTCTATTTTGGTCTTATGTGCTTATAAATTAAGTTGTTGGGTATTTCAAGTTGTCAAGTCAGATAATGTATTCATGGTCATTAACTTCCTGAATATTATCTGATTGTTTTAGGTTCAACTCAAGATAAAATTGTATGAAATCAGATTGGTATATCCGTATATTTTATATAGGGCTTTCACTGATTAGTGAACATGTTTTTGAATCCCATGAAAGCAACAGGAACAATGGAAGAAGAGGAAACAAAGCAAAGTACATGTATATAGGTGTTATTAGATCTATAAATGTACATTATTATTTTTGAAGAACTATATACAAAGTTTCTTACATAATCCATTCCACAAAAATTCGAGGAAGTCAAGTCAGGTTGGTATATGCCTCTGTTTCAGGCCCGTGAAGCCATTTTTCGTTCTATTGTGTATAGAAGTAGCCATGCTTAGCTAGTGGTGTTTTCTTAATCTTTTGTAAAATCGATTTTAAGTACTTTATCCAATGATATTTTGAGGACTTTTGCGGAATTAAATATCACATATCCAGGATTTTATTGAATCAGTCTCCACTTGTAATTTTATACTCTAGACTTTTTTTTTTCTTCATTGAGTAGATGTCGTTAGACCAAAATTTAATTGATAAATTGTAAAAATATTAAATCCAACAAGAAAATGACATATAGGTGGAAAATGTTTTAAGAGATGTCCTTGTGTCACACTCTTGTCTTCTTTCTTTTCATAATGGTGTTTTCGTCTTCTTTCGTTCAAATTAAATATGAGTCGAGAACAGACCACGACCATAATAATATTAATTTAAGTCCCTTTGAATATGCATAAAATTACCAACCATAATTGCAACTCTTGCTTAGGGTTTCAATTTCACAATAACGATGAGAAAATGAGTTGACTTCTTCTTTTTGAGTTGCTTCTTAGTTGTTCTAACTTCACAAAATAACTATATTATACAATTTAAACTATGATTTTCCTTTGGAAAACACTAAATTACAAAGCTATATGGATCCACCAATGCCTATCTTTGCTCTCGTAGCAGAAAGACTCGAAATGGTACCAAAAAGTCTACGTTAGACACTCTACAAGATTGCGACGCGACGCCTCACTAATTCTCCTCTAATTTCCTTCTTACAATCTCAATCTCCAAAGTCTTTGTTCTTAGTTTTCTCCTCCTCTCACTCTTTCTCTCTATGGCTTCTTCATCTTCTTCTCGAAATTGGTTATATGATGTTTTCTTGAGCTTCAGAGGGGGAGACGTCCGTGTAACATTCCGTAGCCACTTTCTCAAGGAGTTCGATCGGAAACTGATCACTGCTTTCAGAGACAATGAGATCGAGAGAAGCCACTCTCTCTGGCCCGATCTTGAACAAGCCATCAAGGAATCGAGGATCGCAGTGGTCGTTTTCTCCAAAAACTACGCTTCATCGAGCTGGTGTCTTAACGAGTTGCTGGAGATTGTGAACTGCAATGATAAAATTATCATACCGGTTTTCTACGGTGTGGATCCTTCCCAAGTGAGGTATCAAATCGGTGAATTCGGGAAGATCTTTGAAAAGACATGCAAGAGACAAACAGAGGAAGTGAAAAACCAATGGAAGAAAGCGTTGACTCATGTAGCTAATATGCTTGGATTTGATTCTTCCAAATGGTATGATTTTTATACTAAATTCATTATTAGATACATCTTAAAATAAAATTGTTGTTTCATATTTCTTAAATTATCTTTCACCTTATTAGGGATGACGAAGCAAAAATGATTGAAGAAATAGCCAATGATGTTTTGCGTAAACTGCTTTTAACTACATCGAAGGATTTTGAGGACTTTGTCGGCCTCGAGGATCATATTGCAAATATGAGTGCACTGTTGGATCTGGAATCTAAGGAAGTGAAGATGGTTGGTATATGGGGTTCCTCGGGGATTGGTAAGACTACCATTGCACGAGCTTTGTTTAACAACCTTTTTCGGCATTTCCAAGTTAGGAAATTCATAGACAGATCTTTTGCCTATAAGAGTAGAGAAATTCATAGTAGTGCCAATCCTGACGACCACAATATGAAGTTACATTTACAAGAGAGCTTCCTCTCTGAAATTCTAAGGATGCCGAACATAAAGATAGATCATCTAGGTGTACTAGGAGAGAGGCTACAACACCAGAAAGTTCTTATCATTATTGATGATGTGGATGATCAAGTGATCTTAGATTCATTGGTGGGTAAAACTCAATGGTTTGGAAATGGGAGCAGAATCATTGTGGTTACAAATAATAAACATTTTTTAACGGCTCATGGAATTGATCGTATGTATGAAGTTAGTCTCCCAACGGAAGAGCACGCTCTTGCAATGTTATGTCAATCTGCTTTCAAGAAAAAATCTCCACCTGAAGGTTTTGAGATGCTTGTAGTTCAAGTTGCAAGATATGCTGGTAGTCTTCCTCTGGTTCTTAAGGTTTTGGGTTCATATTTGAGTGGGAAGGATAAGGAGTACTGGATAGATATGCTGCCAAGGCTTCAAAATGGTTTAAACGATAAAATTGAGAGAATACTAAGAATCAGCTATGATGGGTTAGAGAGTGAAGATCAAGCGATATTTCGTCATATCGCATGTATTTTCAATCATATGGAAGTCACAACCATCAAGTCATTGCTCGCAAATAGTATATATGGTGCTAATGTTGGGCTGCAAAACCTGGTTGATAAGTCCATCATTCATGTCAGATGGGGTCATGTGGAGATGCATCCTTTGCTACAAGAAATGGGCAGAAAAATTGTTCGCACACAGTCCATTGGCAAGCCCCGAAAACGAGAATTTCTGGTGGATCCAAATGATATTTGTGATGTACTCAGTGAAGGCATTGTAAGTTTTTTGTTTTTTATATATATAAAAAAGTTTAATTTGTGGTCTTTCCATAAGTCATAACTCAGAATATGCGTTAAGATAATTGTATTGTTTTCTCTTTCTCATTGATATTATATTTTTTTCAGGATACTCAAAAGGTTTTAGGTATATCATTGGAGACAAGTAAGATTGATGAGTTGTGTGTACATGAGAGTGCCTTCAAACGGATGCGTAATCTCCGTTTCTTAAAAATTGGTACGGATATCTTTGGAGAAGAAAACAGATTGCATTTACCTGAAAGTTTCGACTATTTGCCTCCTACACTTAAACTATTGTGCTGGTCCGAATTTCCAATGAGGTGTATGCCTTCTAATTTTTGCCCTAAAAACCTTGTCACGCTCAAAATGACGAATAGTAAGCTACATAAGTTGTGGGAAGGAGCTGTGGTAAGTTTTGAGAATAATATATGTCATTATTGCAATGCTTATTCTAATTTTTTGATATAACAATAATCTATTTCTATTGATCTCTGTGTTTAATTGTTGTTGAATACAGCCACTTACATGTCTAAAGGAAATGGATCTAGATGGATCAGTCAATCTGAAAGAAATTCCAGATCTTTCCATGGCTACTAATCTCGAGACACTTAATTTTGAGAATTGCAAGAGTTTGGTGGAGCTTCCTTCCTTTATACAAAATCTCAATAAGCTGTTGAAATTGAACATGGCATTCTGCAACAGTCTGGAAACTCTTCCAACTGGTTTTAACCTCAAATCTTTGAACCGCATCGATTTCACTAAATGCTCGAAGTTAAGGACTTTTCCGGACTTCTCAACCAACATCTCAGATCTCTATTTGACTGGAACAAACATTGAAGAACTCCCTTCTAATTTACATCTCGAGAATCTTATTGATCTTAGAATATCAAAAAAGGAGATTGATGGGAAACAATGGGAAGGAGTGATGAAGGTATGTAGTTCTAAACTCTACGTTATCTTTTATGAAAAATGTATGAAGTTATATATAGGTTTGGGTTTGCAAGGAGGGTTAGAGTTTAGTCAATAAATAAAATTTATATTTTTTGTTGAAACTTCATAGTACTACTAGTTATGTGAAAGTAAAAAATATAAATGTTGGTGATTTTGTTAACTAACATCTTAATATTGTTTATTTGGTTTAGCCGCTTAAACCCTTACTGGCGATGTTGTCTCCCACTTTGACGAGCTTGCAACTCCAGAACATCCCAAATTTGGTGGAGCTTCCTTGCTCATTTCAGAATCTCATTCAACTGGAGGTTTTGGACATCACAAACTGTAGAAATCTGGAGACTCTGCCCACCGGAATCAACCTCCAATCTCTCGATAGCCTTAGTTTCAAGGGATGCTCACGGTTGAGGAGCTTTCCTGAAATCTCAACCAACATCTCAAGTCTCAATCTAGAGGAAACAGGGATTGAAGAAGTTCCTTGGTGGATCGATAAATTCTCTAACCTCGGTTTGCTAAGTATGGATCGTTGCAGCAGGCTAAAATGTGTATCCCTACACATTTCTAAACTGAAACGTCTTGGAAAAGTTGACTTTAAAGATTGTGGGGCGTTGACTATAGTTGATTTGTGTGGCTGTCCAATTGGGATGGAGATGGAAGCAAACAATATCGACACAGTTTCCAAAGTCAAACTTGATTTCAGGGACTGCTTCAACTTGGATCCAGAAACTGTACTTCACCAAGAATCAATTATTTTCAAGTACATGTTGTTTCCAGGGAAAGAAGAAATGCCATCATATTTCACTTACCGTACTACTGGAAGCTCCTCTCTGACCATTCCTCTACTTCACCTCCCTCTCTCCCAACCATTCTTCAGATTTAGGGTTGGCGCATTGGTAACTAATGTTAAGCATGGAAAAAATATAAAGGTGAAGTGTGAGTTCAAAGACAGATTTGGGAACAGCTTTCATGTTGGCTCGGATGATTTCTACGTTTATCTACTTTTCACGAAAAGTCAGAAGGGTAGTCAAATGTTAACTATATTGGACTGTTGTATCCCTCTAAACGAAGGTAATGCTTCTCTAGCTCAAGGGAACTACTACGATCATGTGGATATAAATATTCATATAAGTAGTGGAGGTTGGAGATCTACGTTTGAATTAAAAGAATGGGGTATACGACTCTTAGAGGAGGACTCTTCATCAGCAGAGAACGGACTTGGTAATCCAAACAGTACTCTTCCACATGTTTCTGAAGCCGAAGAAGGCAATATGGGGTATTATACACCTCTTCAAGAAGGACTTGTTAATGAGATTGAACACAGTGAAGAGTCTGGAGATATCAATGTAGGGACTAAGAGAAGCAAGAAGCGAATGCGGGTAAGCATTAAGCATTAATTGAACATAATGACTATTCATCTCTCAATTCTTTTTGTGTAAATATAATGACAACTGAATTACTTTTTCTACATGTTTGTGTAGCCGAAGAAGACAATATGGGGTATTCACCGCTTCAAGAACTTACTGAGAAGCAGGAAGCGAATGCGTGTAAGCATTAAAAATGAAAGACCACTCAAGAAATCTAGGACTCGCCCTGCCTCAATACCTAGGACTGGGAGGAACACATGACGTCGTCGTCACTTTCAATCTTTGATTGTGAATGTTGCAATGAGTTGTTTTGCCGGTTATAATGGAACAACAAGATCAAAGGAGGACATGCAGCGACTGATCTCCAGTATCTCCCTAGCTAAATAGATGTTTTCAGGTAACCCAAAAATCTTAATAAATAGATAGTTCCACAAAGAATATGTGGAGCATCTTCATTATGAATCTTTTCAATAGATTTTGCCACCGACTAAAGAGTTGCTTTCAATTGGTGATTTCATACGATGCCCTTCAGCCTATTTTGATTTCTTGTGCTTATTAAGTTGTTGAGCTTTCAAGTGGTCAAGTTAGATAATTTAACAATCTTTTACCAAATTTTTTTAATGCAATGACATGTGGTTTATCTCTTTTTATGTATTATTTTATTTATGTATTGTTCTTCTAGTTCTCTATCTATGATTTTTCTTCATGCTCTAGTTGAATTAGGCCAATTTGACTATTGCTTACAATCGAATTCATCAAGCCATCAAAAGTGGTAATGAATCGATGGATTTATCATTAGATGGGCAAATAAATCAACTCTAAAACCTATGGCACAAAACATTCCAATTTCGATCACATTCACTACCCCTTCTTGTCGGGTTCATACTTAGACCTGCCGTTAGCAAAGACGAAAGAGTAAAATCAGTTCAACAAGAGGTCGTGTCTTGAGTATGTTGGAAAAAGAAGACAATAGATAAATATGTGTGAAGTGGATATTTCGGAAATAATATCCTTCTTTCGCTTCAATGGAATGAACAAAATTTAGCTAATTAAAGGAAATAAAATTAAAATAAAACAAAATGCAAATGATAAGTGTTATTTTATAAGTTTATCAAAAGGATCATTTTTTCATTCACCAAAACTTACAACACAAAACTAATTACCAAAGTGAAGATTTGGAGGACTTGAATATGCCAAAAGGAAACCCAAATCCAAAACAACATCTCAATTCTAATTACATACAAGTTTCACATTTTTTAATGTGAAATAAAACCACACAATGATACAACCGAAGATGCGGAACCGATCAAACTTCATGACTGGTTTGAGTAGATGTGGGAGGAGGAATCGCTTTACCACGCCCCATTGTGAACCCTCTCGTCCCATCAGGCATTCTCGGGCCAGGTGGACGCTTTGAGACCTCAACAGGATGATAATTAGGATGAGAAGATGATGAAGCTGTTCCATGTCCTGTGGGAAAAATTACAAAAAAAAAATGGTCTTAAAATTTCAATTTTCCTCTCCTTAGTTACAATAAGTGGAAAGAAATGGACTTTCTCTAAGAAAAGTACCAATGCCGTTGCCGCCTTGATGATTCTGTCGTCTTCCTTGTCCTACAACTCTGCCTTTGTTTCCATTTTTATCCTTCTGATGATTGCCACCGTCCTGAAAATAGTTAAAGGACAATCCGCAATTATAAACAGCTGCTTGGGTCCTGGTTTAATGGCACATCGTAGTGTTGATCCCAAATCTTGCTTTGCAAAGATGAGATCAATCAATTAATAATAGTATTAAGATAAAACTTACATCATCAGCAGGATTATCAGAATGATGGAGACGGTGATTTTGATGTTCACGCGTCTTTTTGTTTTTCTCTCCTCCAGTTTGATCATGAACTCTGCCTGTAGTGTCCTTTTCTTTATCGACTTCCCTCCGAGCTGGTCTTCTCTGTGCAAACTTTCCCTATGATGAATAATAATCCATTGATTAATAGAAGTTCTAATCTGATTCCATATGCATTTTGTAAGTTGAAAGAAAGATTACTTACTGCTGCTTGTTCAAGAAGCTTAACTCGCAACCCATTTCTCCAGTCTTGCTCATTATTCAATGTAGCTGCCTGCACACCCAATAGTAAAAGTTGCTAACCACACACATTCCTTAAAAAGAGAAAATCTACTGCGCCTAAGACTTTTTTTTATACTAACCGCTTTTTCAGCTGCCTCCACCGTTTCATACTCCACAAAGGCATGTAACTAGCCAAAAGAAAAAGAAGCTAATTACTTACACATAAACACATATATGTGCTTGTGATTCCAAATAAGAAAGTTTTCCACAACGTTTCTTACTCTGGTTCTGATGAAATTTTCCTTCTTCCCACCCTTCTCTGATTCTTCAACAGCATTTGGATCACATATGGATACACTTTTAATACTGCAATTGCAGAAAAATGGTTTTTTAGTATGTAAAGGGATATAACAGGAGAAATGGAGTAACAAGATAACAAGATAGATAACACCATAGCCTACCTTCCAGCTTTACCAAATATCTCTCGAATATTCTCATTTGAATGATCCTCTGGCAAATTTTCTACCAAAACAGTGAAAATCTATGGGACACAAATCAGAAACGGATATATCACAAAAGAAGCAAAAGAAACAACACAAAAGTCAGACTGAAAAACAAGAGTCATGTTTGAGACGATTGATACCTTTGGATCTCTGATCTCAGGAAGAGGACTCAGCCGCTTCACCTTCTTCTCATCAGCGCTAACAACCTGCAGGTTGACCAAAAAGATACTTAACCTCTGATTTTACTCCAACAACTTCCATTCATACTACTGTAAAGAAGCTTACAAGAAACGATGACTCCTTTAAGGCTGATACTATCAAAGCATGATCTCGAGTAAGCTTCTTCATTTTGTGGAACGTAGCAATGGTAGAAATAGGAACTGCACAATGAAAAGAAAGCTATTGAAATTGTTCTTAACAGTTCCATAATCAAGTGGCTATAGATAGTCATGGAGTAATCAATACAGAACTACTTTATTTCCTCAAAATGTAATATATTTTCAGCAATTAGAGTTTAGCCACCTTAAATACTACTTTCCATGGTTCTGCAAGAATACGTTTGGTACAGGAAAGAACCCACTTTCGTATATCAGTTGCAATTTCTCTATTCAATAGACAACGGTCACAAAGTTTCATACTTTCAAAGATACATGTTTCAAGTATCAGAAAGACGTTCATAACTCCAATAGCGATTCCTCAAAGTTGGTCACAGAAAATAGCATAAACTAATGCCTATTTCCAAGTAAAAAAAGTATACTCACCAAAGCCTTTTTTGTTTCTCTTCATTGCATTCAGAAGAAATTTGTCAGTAGGCAAATTCTCGTCACTAAAGTAGTATTCAACCTGCAAAAAGTAGAACAACACTAGATTCAGCAAAAACCTTAAGATGAAGAACATACCAATAAATCCCAAATGTTAAGCATATTCGTGAAACTACTCGTTAAGATAATTAATGAAGTGCCATAACCTAAAACCAATCGACATTGATACACAAGAAGCCATTGAATCAAAGTTAACTAATTCCAAAATTGCTCGATCAATTCAGCCAATTCATCAATAGAAATTGATGATCACTTGCCTGTCTAATGATCTTCTGATTCAACTCATCGATTGGAACAACAACACCATCGGTCTCAACCGGATTCTCGCCGTGATCCTGATCGCGATCCTCGCCGCTATTTCGCTCGTGGTCAAAATCATCATCAGACGGAGATAAATTCGGTATCTCCGAGACGTTAACAACAACATCATCGGAGGATTCAGTAACTGGAAACGAATCAACTTCATGTAACGGCGATTGCGGTTGGGAAAAATCCGCGGTCGCGTCTTCTGGTGCGTGAAGTGGAACGGCGTCGGAGATGGAAGGCGATTCCATCTTCTCACCGGAGCGAAGAGGAAGAGAAGACATAAAAGAGTCGCCGGAAAAGAATCCTCCCGCCCACTTTCGCTAATTGCCGTTTTGAGTCTCTCTTCCTCTTACCTCTCAGCCGACACGTCTTCTCGCTTCTCCGTTTTTATATGTCGGAAGACTTTTTCCTGAACGGTCAAAGGGCTAGTTTCGTCATTTTCTATCAAACGACACCGTATTTGATTCCACTAAGTTCGAGGTAACATTGATGGGCTTTTGATATGGAGGCTTTTTAAGAGGTTTTGATTAGCCCGGTAAGTTTTTAAAGGAAAGCCTAGCAATAGAGGCTAAAATTGCATGAAATAATATCTAAGATCAAATCATGAAAATGTGTGTACATTTGATAATGTGTATACTGTCTACAAGAATAAATGAAGTGAATATTTTGGCAGTTAGTGGGCTTGATCTAGCCCATTTAAAAGGCTTTGACCAATAGTTTGCAGGTAAAATTGCAGGAGATTCATATATGAAGTTATGAAAATGTGTAATTTGTATACTACAGGAAGAACATGTCAATAACATGTAATATGCAAGTTTGAACATGAATGTTGACACATCGACGTACTAACACATACTACTATACTACAAATTATGGTCAAAACTAGCTAACTATAGGTGAAAAGTTGAATTATAGCTCAATATATTGTAATACTCGATATATTGAGTAGTTGTAATTTTGTGGTTCTGGTCTAAAATTGTATTTTCATTGCATACTAATTTGTTGTATTTGATTGTACATCCTTTATCAATATATCTTTTTTCCGTAAAGATATATTGATATACACATTTGTAAGTGATGTGACTAAACTCATTGGTTTGGATTGGAACCCTAAGCGATTAGGACATGAGAGAGCAACAAATCTTGAGAACACTTATATTGGAATGATGACTCGGAGATTAAAATTTTATAGTCTCTCTTATCAACCACTTAAAAGGAATGTTGATCTATACACTAACATATCATCAAATATTATTTACCAAATTGATCACTATACATGTTGAAATTGACCATTTAAGTTTAAGAGTGATTTATTCCGTATAAGTTATTGATTTCCCATTTAATAGAAGAATAATGTAAGAATTACTTTTACATTTTAGAATATAGGTCGAAATGATTGTACTGGTACAGAAAGGTTTTTAAGTAATGTTACAGTATTTTTACACAAAGGTTTTCAAAACTTCATAAATTGTTAACTAAATGAAACATAATCTCGTGGTCTTGCCACATTGAACATAATTCGATATAGCAATAAAACACTGAATGACTAAATATAGTTGTCAAAGTCAAAAGTATGATTACGTGAATTCCCTACTTCAACCTTGTCATGTACATCTAGTTTTAAAGGAATTGAAGATAAATTTGGACCAAATGAATTTCAAAATAAATGAAACAGTATAGTTGCATGCCCATGCATGTAGTTTCTTCTCGATTGCCTTAAGATGCGATTGGCTAAGTTATGTTTTGGTCCACATTTGGTCCTCCACCAAATAAATGGGGAACATTTATATTCTATCATCTCTCTTACTACAGTTTGTATGGAGTCTATATCAAGTACAAATTCTTTTACTTTTGGCTGTAAATGATAAATACATTGTTTGATCAAGATTGTTCTTGATAATATTATTATAATGAGTAAAAGGTTTGTTTTAAGGGCATCTCATTACTTTAAATAAAATAAAACTATCAATTTATATCGTACACACATGTTGTTTTCTTTTCTAAATTAGAATATTTGATGTAACAACACTAAATTATCACTAGAAATATAGATAATATTCGACATAATCAAGTACTAATTTTTGATGAAACTTCAAATACAATTTAACTCGTACATAAATGACAAATTAGAAGATTCCTATAATTCATAGTCTTATAGTAACACGGTTCATGTTACCCAAAAAAAAGTAACACGGTTCATTAAATGATTTCTGTTCAAAAAGAAAACTGTAATACAGAAACTTCAAACTCATATGTGTTGTATATAATGTATCAACGTTTCACGAGAGAATAACAGTGCTTTATTCCAATTGTTCGCGTAGATAGAAGATATGCAGTACACATTCTGATTTGCAGTACTTTTTGAGCATTTTTCGAAAAACAATTTATCTTAGAGAAATTACAAAGAAAAGGTGAGACTTTTTGCTAAAAGCCTAAAACTATAGAAAGAGACACTAAAATTCTGTATTCTCTAAAATTCCATACAACAAAAGGGTTATAGAAAATCATTAGGGTTTACTGTTTTGATCTTGGGAGACTTTTAAGAACTCTCTTTTGTCTTGGTCTCAAATCTAGTATATGGTCAAGTTGATCCATATCCAAAACCTCCACTCATATAGTTCACGTGGAAGTCACGTGAGACTCGGTGTCAAAAAAACATAACCATCGCGAGCCACGAGGGAAAATAACTCATAATGATTTTTCATGGCCATCATTTTTGTAGAACTTGCCTAATAATAGGGGTGAGAAAAGTCAGTGTCAAAATAAATAGGATGATTGGGGACAAATATAGGAGGCCATAATATTTTTCTTTTTTTGGCTATAATAATTTTTAATAAGAAAAAATGTACAATTTCGCATTTGTTCTGTTTTGCACTAATTTTGAAAAACAGAAGCTCTCTCGCTTTTTTTTTCTTTCTTTTTTTGACTAGAAAATTTAAAGATAGGTGTGAATCTTACAAGAGAACCATTAAAATGTTTTAATGAATTTCTAAATAAAAGTTGCTTCAATATCAATCATTCCCTGATAAAAACAATACCCAAAATGTAGCTTTCGTTATATAAAAATATACATAACATACCAAAGTTTATAGTGTAGCTACTTCTACTGACATTTTTACCATAGAATTAATTCATCATATTTAGTATTATTTATATATATATATATATATATATTAGTAAAATATATATTTGATATATAAAACAATTACCACGAGCTAGAAGAAGTTAATCCCTACCAAAAAAAACTAGAAGCAGTTATTCACCATGACACACAGCTAACAAAAAAATAAAGGAGCAAAGAGTAAGTTCTTTTTTTGTTTTTGTTAACTAAGAGTAACTTCTTTAATTAACAATCATGGTATCTTATGGTGAATATGTTTTTCGCTTTTCAAAAAAGCATCTTACTACCATCTACGAACACATTTCAATTAAAAATGATATCATAACATTAGTATTATATAGTCCACGTAACTTCTTTTCACCTTTTATATATCTAGATATTTTTATGATCATAACAACTTTCTAAGCATAGTTAGATTTTCCACAACTATGGCGTAAAGACTTTGATAAAAAGAGAACCAACTACGAAACAACAACATTTCTCCACTATGATCGATCGACGAATTTAAATATAAAAAATTATTGTATGCTAAAATATTCGACCTAATCAATACGACTATGTCAAAGTCATGACTTGTTAGTACGTCAAAACAAGTAAAACTTGAGATCTTCACTTTCTATGTATCATTCATCCGTTTCATTCATCCGTGTATATTTGTTCCTGTGATACTTGTTTATTATTATTTTCTACTATTCATTATGTATTCTTTATTAGGAGTACATTTTGTATAGTATTCACCAAGTTTTCACTGCCTAGAAAAAATTAAACTGGTGAGAATGTAAATGACATTGTTGTGCGCAAAAACTATTCTATATGAATTAATTTAAGTACTTTACGTGGAATTTTGTTGTTAATTTCCGTTATGGAATAAATGTCAATGTTTCTTTTAAGTTTTAAGCATCGTTCATCAAATGGTTGAATAGATGGTTAGTGATTTATATACCAAATCTTTGGTGTGCATAATTAATTTAATTTATTTTTATTGCAATAGTTTCGGAGACTTCATCATATTCTAGATTGAATCGTCCGCTAATAAAATTTACTATATATATTCATTGTGTTCACTATAGTTAATCCATTTATTGTGAATAGTAAATCTTAATTTGTAATATATTTTAGAAATTAAATAGGATGATGCAATAGCTCAAAATAGTCAAATCATACAGTGATAATTTACTCTTTCTTACTGACTGTTTATTTTAAATTTCATCAGCGTATATGTTTCAGTTAAATTGTTTATATTCTCATATTTATTGATCATACTCAAACTATGCAATTCATTAGTTAACACTTTTGATATTAGATATCCTTTAACAGAAACAACAACACTTTTGATGTTTGGGTACTTGGTTTCGTTCATCATTTGTATATGAAGTTGTTATATACATCAGAAGTTCTTATTCTCACACTTCTAGTGAAACAATCAAACTAAAAAACATCTAATGATTCTTTCGTAAGGAATATTATTTATAGGTCTCACGGGTGAAAATTTACTTTGACTCTTCGACAAAATGAAGGGATTACAATATTTCGAAACTCTACCAAATTAGTCAATCAAGCTACCATCCGTTTTTTTGTTTGTCTTGGCAGCATTTCTGATTTCTGAATTTTAACACTTGGGAATGATAGTTTAGCTTTAATAAAATATTACTAATGGGTGGGCTTAGGGTAAACAAAATTATGGACAAAAATCGATAGCGTCAAATCAATATACTTCTTTTGTACCTAACTAATCTAATTTTGTTTAGTTTTCAAACATAATAAGAAACATATTAATAATCAATGATTAATACATTATTTTGTAACTAACAATTTTCTATGTATAAACTCTACAATTCTTCATCAATAACTGATAAAAGCTATACTAAACCCCTAAAAATGTACAGTATATTTTTGAAATTTGATTATTAGGAACAGAGAGGAGTATTTTTCGAATATTTAAAAAGTGATGGTACCATATATTTCTAAATAAATGCTATTTTAGTTCTTTTGTCGGAAGGAAATGAAAGCACCTAATTATGGGGAACAAAATTAAAGAGCAAACTAACAGAACTTTATGTTCGTGTGGTTCCAAGGAAAAGAGAGATTGGAAAGGCTTAAACCGTTCTTAATTCACAGAATCACAGGCTATATATACCTACCCAACAAAAAACAAAATATTAGTGATCGATTTAATTTTTGCTTTACAACAAAAAGTTTCCCACGTTGTAGGACAATCACGAGGATCCTCCTTACGATTTTGACCCTACTCGTCATTAACTACATGAACCTAATTGCGTTAGACACACACACATCCTACAAACGTTATAATTCATCACATGTTTCAAAACCTAAGTTTATAGGCCAAACTGTAAATGACATGCTTGATTGAAGAGATAATTGCTAAATTTATTGGGAAAATCTTAATATTCTTTTTGCTATATAAATATTATTTCTTGATTTTGTACAACTCTTAGGTAATTTAGGTATCAAATGGTACATTGCGAAAACAGTAAGAAGCCTGCAAGTTTTACCCAATAAGAAATGGAAGGACCCATATATCAAGCCTAACTTTTAATGTAGACGACAAAAACAAATCTCATATAAATCATGCCGACATTACACAAACAAAATCACTTATGCAGTGTCTATGACTCGTTTATCATGTTGTTCTTGTACCGTTGATATTGTGGAAAATTATCTTGTTTTTATTTGTGTTAAATCAGATCTTTCTCCTCTTAGTAGCATGAGAAAGAGGATCAACCCGGGACGATATTCCATCCATAACGACTATAATTACAGTTAATGTTAAACTGTTTTTATTTATAAGACACAATTATAATACATCCATTAAGATTTTTAAAGTTTTCATAACAAAAAAAATAAAAAATATAATAATTAGACGCATTTTGATAATAGAAAAACTCTAAATTTTCAATAAAAGTCTCAACTGCCTTTACAGTCTAATATGATCATGAGAAGGGTTAAGAATAGAATAGTTGACTTTTAACTTAATGGAAGATTTACTGGAAAATGTCTCTATCTGTTATCTAGTATTGGACCCGTTAATAATGTGCAACGTATAATGTAGGGTACTAAATCCCAAGAAAAATCTAGATTTTCTAGATAACATATTTAACCAGAAAAGAAAAAAAATTGTAGTGGAATAGACCAGCATGGTTCAATCTGGTCGTTACTAAAACTACCAATCCAAAACCTACCAACTATAATACAATATGACTACAAATACGGTTTTGAAGATTAATTCGCGGCTAACCATCAAAAAATAATGTTTGACGATGGCTCATGGTTCCACTCGCCAACCATATACAGTTTATATTCTCTTTTGAGACCTCAAAATCAAGTTACTAGAACTCGATGATCTTACATGAATATAAAATGAAAATCAGCTCCAATGTAGTTTGAAGAAGGTATAAAACAGGTTTAGACCAACCGATTCCAAGACTTATGATGGCCCACAACAACAAAAATAACTAACAAATTTTTAGACCCTACACTACTCTTAGCATGCATGTGACAGCTTAAACTTAAATTTAAACAGTTAACATGAACAACCCCACTTGCACTAGGAAGACAGCAAATAGCAAACTTAAAGCAGTTTACGATTTCTGGTCTTTTAAGGCAAGGTTTAGTAACCCAGTAATTCCTTTTGATTTGAAATATATGAATAACCGAAATTAAAAAACAAAAAAAAAATCACAAAATACTAAAATTTGAAAGCCGAAATAATTCATTTTTCAATAGTTATAATCATCTTTTAAAAAGTAAGTTAGATCATAAAACCTAATATAAAACTTTTATTGGCAAAACTAATTAATCACGAGAAAATAATATTAAAGTTAGCTCATGTTATGTTTATATTAGGAATCTCTCATTTACTTTATTTTGTTTTGTTTTGTTTCTATAATGATATTAGGATTCAGGAAGACAATAAACAAAATATCAACAAGGAATCATGAAAGATACATTCGAACGGGCTCAGATCGACGCAGAAACAAAAAGCTTTGGAATGATTTAATAATACAAATTTGGCGGAAAGGTTTGAAGAATTTATACTTGGCATTCTATACTAGCGAACGAAAACAAAAGTTTAGTCAAATATTTAGGATTACCAAAAAATCAATATTCGTATACAAATGTGTTTTATTATAAACCATGATTTTTCATAACTTTATTCTTAGTTGTTTCAATTTGTTTTCTCTCATTTCTCGTTCCTATTGTAGAAAAAATTCCTGATTCTTTTTTCTTTTCTTTTGTTTTCCCATGTCAATTATAACCGCATTAGAAAAGGTTAGCACATGTTCATTTGCACAGAATGTAGTCAATGTACAATTCATCTATAATTTATCACCTTTTTGTTAAAAATATTTATAGCCATGTTATATATATTTTATCATGTTGTGTTTTAAACTCTAGATTTGTTCTTTCACAGTTTATGGGATTTATCATTTCATATATTTCCTCCTATGAGTAAGATGTCATTTTTAAATTCTTAATTAAGAATTTAGAAATCAAGTTTATTATTTTGTTAAAATTTATAAATTACGTATTTTTCCTTTATTAGTGAGATTAAGATATAAAGAGTCTAGCACACTAGAGAAATGAAAACATACATATATCTAGAAAGGGTTTATAAGAAATTAGTAAATGGAATCAGAACATGAAGGAGAAGGGAGGGGCCACCATACCGACGGGAATGAGAAGTATGGGACGGACAAGAAATCAAGTGTACACACATGAAAAAACCCACCACGTGAAGATCTCCTATTGGTGTGTCTTCTCCTAAGTACTAAGTATAAACCAAAGTCAAAACACAACAAAGACATATTGCTTGCGAGCCAGCGAGTGTGTCCGAGTGAGAAGAGAGTTTGGGACTTCACTGTTTAGAGAGCCTCATTCGCTACCTAGATTCGGTTTATCCACGTGGAGAGTTCACGTAGCTTCTATAATAATAATACATTATATAAGCTGTTTCGGTAAAATAATCTTAGAGTTTCACTTCCCATGCAAAAAGATTAAATGGACTACTATATTTTCTATATGAGTGTTTTGGAAATAATCTTCCAAGTTTATGGCTATTTAGTAAAACTCAATCCAAAATGAGAACAATAACTTTTTTTTTTTTTTTTTTGCAATGAGTACAATAAACTTATGATTGGTTTTGGGGACTAGAAAATAAAATAGAGACATATACTTTAAGAATAGTTGATGAGAAAATAAAACTTTTTTCGAAGAAAGAAAAAAAAATATACTCTGGCCCCTTACATATTCTGTCAAATGCCATTTTATTTTCTTTATTTTGCTTGGTCCATTTCTGGATTCCTGAAATGAACACACCATAATTTTCATGCCCATTTTTGTCCTCCCATTAACACTTACCAAACACCAAACGTACCTTCCTTCCTTTATATGTGTCTCTATGTCTATATATCACTCCCACCTTCAAATGCTAGGAAAGTGGACATCACACCATAGTCTGATAGTCATGAATCTCATCAAGTAGAAACCTCCAAAGAAACAGATTGCGTTTCCTCTTCTTCTTCCTCCTCTTTCGAATCTTATATTTTCGTGTCAAAAAAGAAACAAAATATGATGATATCTACCGCAAAAGCTCAATGTTTGCCACTTAAATTCTGTCTCATCTCTCAAGATTTTTGATCATCTCACACTTACTCCGTTCCGCATTTTACGCCTTTTCTTCACCATTGTTGCTTCTCGAATCGAAACCATATTGGTTTTGCAGCATTAATGGTGCACTGAGTCTTCTTAAAGCCGTTAACCTTTCCCTGCCAAATTCTCAACCAAAAAGAAAAAAAGATAACAAATGGGTCACAACAAGTTGCCATAAAGGTCCCAACAGAAGAAGAAAAGAGAAGTTTCCCCGTGTTGCTTTGTCACAAGCTTCATCACTATTTATAACTACCTTGCCAAGAAGAAAGCCTAAAAAGGTATAACAGTTTCTTTGTCTTTAGAGATCATCAAAAAGATGTCGATCTCTTGGACTCGAAATTTCTTCGAAAGATTCTGCGTCGAGGAATACAATATAGACACCATAAAACAGAGTAGTTTCCTCTCTGCCGATCTTCTACCATCTCTTGGAGCCAGGATCAACCAATCTACTAAGCTCCGCAAACACATAATCTCTCCTTTTAATCCACGTTACAGGTAATTTTCTCATCTACTAAACTCTGTTTTAAGTACTCTGTTTTCAACTATGTTTTCAACTATTCAGGTTATAAGTAGTTTTAACTACTCTGTTTTTACTCACGTTATAAGTATATTTAAAGACTCTGTTTTCAATCCTCTGTTTGTTGAAACAGAGCGTGGGAGATGTGGCTAGTATTACTAGTTATTTACTCAGCTTGGATTTGCCCATTTCAATTTGCTTTCATCACCTATAAAAAAGACGCGATTTTCATCATCGACAACATTGTTAATGGCTTCTTCGCCATTGATATTATTCTCACCTTCTTCGTCGCTTATCTCGATAGCCACTCCTATCTTCTAGTTGACAGTCCTAAGAAAATAGCAATAAGGTGAGAAACCTTTTTTCTTAACTTGAAACCTTTTATAAGTGAATGAGAATCTCAAAGTATGTTTTGAAATTGTAACATTTTCAGGTACCTTTCGACGTGGTTCGCTTTCGATGTTTGTTCCACAGCACCATTTCAGCCACTAAGCCTCTTGTTTAACTACAACGGAAGCGAACTAGGATTCAGAATTCTTAGCATGCTCAGGTTATGGCGTCTCCGGCGAGTTAGCTCGCTATTTGCAAGGTTTGCTTCTATGCTAACTAAGAGACCATACTCTTCTTAGGGTTTAACTAAGAAAGTGCTTACTCAAGTCTAACTAACTCTTACCTTTGCTTCAGGCTTGAGAAAGATATCCGTTTCAACTATTTCTGGATACGTTGCACAAAACTCATTTCGGTTAGTTCCAAAACAGAGCAAAACTAATCTCACTTATAATAAAGCATTTTAAGCTTAGGGCTGTCCATTTAGGTGATCTATTCTTAGGGTTTATTTGTCTTTTAAATGGACACCATATTAAAGCTAGTGACTTACACGTGCTTGTTGATCTCAGGTCACTTTGTTCGCTATACATTGTGCTGGATGTTTCAACTACCTGATTGCAGATAGATATCCTAATCCAAGAAAGACATGGATTGGAGCTGTGTATCCAAATTTCAAAGAAGCAAGTCTATGGAATAGATATGTGACTGCTCTTTACTGGTCCATTACGACATTAACGACCACGGGATATGGAGATTTTCATGCTGAGAACCCAAGAGAAATGCTTTTTGACATTTTCTTCATGATGTTCAACCTCGGTTTGACAGCTTACCTCATTGGAAATATGACCAACCTCGTCGTTCATTGGACTAGCCGAACCAGAACCTTTGTAAGTTTGATCACTTTCTTTTAGTCTAGGCATGTTCATTTCGGATAAAGGTTCGGGTAATAGCGTGGGGTTTACGTACTTTTGAGTATTTTAAGTTGACTAAAATAATATTGAGTATTACTAATCTGTAATGCTTTATTGCTTTGTGTTAAACAGAGGGATTCAGTGAGAGCTGCTTCAGAGTTTGCTTCAAGAAATCAACTCCCACATGACATACAAGATCAAATGTTATCACACATTTGCTTAAAGTTCAAAACAGAGGGCTTGAAACAACAAGAGACCTTGAACAATCTGCCAAAAGCAATCCGGTCAAGCATTGCAAACTATTTATTCTTCCCCATTGTTCACAACATTTACCTCTTTCAAGGAGTTTCTCGTAACTTCCTCTTTCAATTGGTAAAATTGTATTCTCTAACCTTTTTTCTTAACGTTTAATATGTAAGAGGTGACCAACTCCATGTACCTTTTCATGTTCAAGGTTTCAGATATAGACGCTGAGTATTTCCCACCAAAAGAAGATATAATTCTACAAAACGAAGCTCCTACTGATCTTTACATTCTGGTGTCAGGAGCAGTGGTGAGTGAAATATATCGGTTATATGTAAATATGTGAATAACAGTTAGGAATCTTGTAACATTGTGTATTGTACAGGACTTCACTGTCTACGTTGATGGACATGATCAGTTTCAAGGGAAAGCAGTAATTGGAGAAACATTTGGAGAGGTTGGAGTTTTATACTATAGACCACAACCATTCACAGTAAGAACAACCGAGCTATCTCAAATACTGCGGATAAGCAGAACATCGCTGATGAGTGCGATGCATGCTCATGCTGACGATGGACGAGTCATCATGAACAATCTCTTCATGGTATGTGAGTTATTATAGAAATGTTTCTATAGTTAAAACAAACTCTAAACTCATTTTTGGCTATAAAACTTTCAGAAACTTAGAGGGCAACAGTCAATAGCAATAGATGATTCGAATACTAGTGGTCACGAAAACAGAGATTTCAAAAGCATGGGATGGGAAGAGTGGAGAGATTCAAGAAAAGATGGCTATGGTTTAGATGTTACGAATCCGACTTCCGACACTGCTCTAATGGATGCGATTCACAAGGAAGATACTGAAATGGTTAAGAAGATACTTAAGGAACAAAAGATAGAGAGAGCCAAAGTGGAAAGATCAAGTAGTGAAACCGCTGGAAGAAGTTACGCTAACGATTCATCGAAAAAAGATCCATATTGCAGCTCAAGCAACCAAATCATCAAGCCATGCAAACGAGAAGAAAAGAGAGTTACCATCCACATGATGTCTGAGAGCAAGAACGGGAAGTTGATACTCTTACCATCATCCATAGAAGAGCTTCTAAGACTTGCAAGTGAGAAGTTTGGAGGCTGCAACTTCACAAAGATCACCAATGCGGACAACGCTGAGATTGATGATTTAGATGTCATTTGGGATGGTGATCATTTGTATTTTTCATCAAATTGAGTTTGAAAACTCGACTTCATTTATAGAGCATGTATATCTGCAGATAATGTATTTTTACCCGGTTTCATAGAAAAGTCTAGATTATCAAAAGCAGAGTATACAAAACTGACATTAATTGACACAAAAACACAATCTTATTTCACAGCTTGACTATGATACATTGATACCGTTCTGTTTGAACACAAAACATTATTCTACACGAGTCTTCTGCTTTGAACTTGTTTCACATGATAAATCAAGAAAATTTTATTTTTCTCTATTATCAATAAAGATTTTAAGAAATTTACCTATTAAAAAGACGAAATTTTTTTTTCAGAAAATTAAGCGTATATTCAGTTTGATTTATTTTAAATTTAAACACTTCAACATGTTTGTAATAAAAAAAAATCAAAATAAGAAATTCTCGAATGTATTTTATATTCAATCAACGAATAAAATAAATTATTCCACGAACATGAACTGCATGCGTCCCACCTCATTTTATACGAAATTTCCATGTTACCCTCTCTAATACTATTCTCCTTCCTCTTCCACAGACCCAATTTCGTCATTCAATTCCAAAACTCACACCTCTATATAAATCCAGCAAAAAGTCCCCAAAAAGTCACCACCACAAATCTCATCGAAATGTCGTCTCAAGAAACGAAATCAGATCAAAGAGAAGGAGCAGAGATCTGCAATGGCGAATCAAACTGCAAACAGAAAGCCAAAGAGATTTTATCAACCATGAATCTACCCAAAGGTCTTCTTCCTCTAGACAACATGACAGAGATCGGTCACAACAAATCAACCGGTTATGTCTGGATCAAGATCAAGAACAAGGTTCAACATCGGTTTAAAGCCATTGGACGAAACGTATCTTACGATTCGGAGGTTACTGCGATCCTTGAGAATCGTCGGATGAGTCAGCTCACGGGAATCAAGAGCAAAGAGATTTTGATTTGGGTTACGATCTCTGAGATCTTTGTTAATCATCAAGATCCGACTCAAATCACTTTTGCTAATCCTACGGGACTATCACGTACTTTCCCCGTCACTGCTTTTGAAGAAGACGAATGATTCATTTGTCAACGCTCACCATCATGATACTTTGCTTAGCTAAATTATCTTTTGTTTTTTCCTTATAATTCCTTTTGTTTAGCTAAGTTCTATTTTCAACATTTGTATTTCTGCATCTTTTCCATTAGAGATTTTATAAAAATAATAATATAGAAAGACAAAATGTATAATTAAAAAACAAACAAATTCCTTTGGAAAATCTGAGATAGTGGTGATGCATGTTTGCTACAACTTATAAACCAAAAATAGTAAGAAAATGAGAAGATTAAATATAATTCTCGTGTTTTTGGTTCGAAATATTATAATAGAATGAGTTTGATGTAAATATAAAACCGGTTGGTTCGGTTCAAATAACACTGGTGATGGTCTACGCGTGTTAGTGTGTCGCACTCACAAGTCACAACGTTAGATATTGAATAAAATTTTCCACATATCTACAAAAATCAAATTTTATAGTTAAATTTTTTTCCAGTTATGCTGATTAGATATCACACATGATTATGTACATACATTGATAGTTTGATACACACAACTTGGTTAACCTATCAATGAAATTATATTGACCGATTGATACATATATATGGACTTCACTATAAAGATAATAAAAGAAAAAAATCAATTATGAGTTTTAGCCCCACATATCCGTGAGATAATTCTTACAGCTACTACGATTGAGAGACCAAGATTCATGATCTAGCCATTTTCTTCTCTTTTGTATTGTCCTCAACGATTCTTGTTTCTGTTCTTCTTCTTGTTCCTCATACGTAGAGCTCTCAATCTTCTTGAGATTGTGTCTGTATTCAACAACTACTTGCTCGAACACTTCGACTTCAAACATGTTCATTTTCACCTTCGGGTTTATGTGATCCCTCACAAACGCAAACGCCAATTGGTCTCGCGGGTTAAACGCTTCTAACTCGTTGAACATGAAACACGAGAATAGGTTGCTTCTGATTCCGTGTCTTCGCAGTATCAACGCGGTATCTGGTACATCTAGTGCAAATAACAATTAACATGAGAAATCAGATTTCTTAGGAACATTATAATCCAATGAAAATAAACTTGCAGAGATAGTATCATCTATTTATCGTAAATGACGTAATAATCTTCTCTTGGACGGACCAAAACCACCAAACCACTTGTGTTTGGGACCCTAACTTGATCTTATAACATTCCTTTCACTATCTCATACTCTCATTGATGCGTTATACGGGACCACGTCGTGATTCTTTGATTGGAACTATGATTTTATTTTATTCTGTTTAGGAATATGTCCAACAATCAAACAAATAAAACAAAATTACAGCTAGAAATTAAGCAAGAAAACTAGTTTTCCTTGCTATTTTATTCTGCAAATTTTTGTTGTTTGTATATTATAATCACAAAAGTCATCTATATTACTATGAAATTGACAATAAAAAACTCTAGAATTACATTAGTATTGTTATTATTTTCTGAGTGTCTATTATATTGCCAATATTACATACAAATACTGTATAGAAATTTTAGTGTAAATTCTACAATATTTAGATATATACAAAATTATGAATTTTTGAATGGTAGATCCGAATGATAACTTATATTTCCCGATCAGCTACTAAAGGATCAATTAAGTGATCTCTCTACAAATTGAATCATTGAAAGTAAGGTTTTTCATGATTACCCGTGAATCGAATTTAAAAGCCACGGGCAAAAAGAACACATAACCTAACCAATTAAAGCCAAACTTCATGCATAAGACATGACTCTTTAGTCTTTAATGCAAAGTAATGTACACCAACATTCTAGACAAAGGAAGGTATATGTTTTTCTAAAGATTATATAGATCAATATATTATTATAACATTTATGAACTCAGACTCGAACTATGCATAAGCTTGCACGATATAATCAGAACATGATTATTGAGTCTACTATCAACTATGCATATATAGATTATAGATAAGTGCACAACTAACAATTAGTACTTTGAGATTAAACTACTAGATTTTTTATGTGTATATTGAAGCTTACCTAACTACCTATATATGGGTAAAGACAACTAATGTATCATTAATTAACCATAGAAAAATGAAATCTTTTGTTCGTTATTAGGGAATATTTTTTTATTACCTGTGGGATATGGCAACTTACTAGAGCTCCAAGGCTTCAAACCATGCTCACAATAAGTCTCCATTTGAATCCTTAGCCCGTCGACATCGCCCCATTTCTTCCACCGCGCGGTAGCCATAGCTTCCTCCATTGTATTAACAAAAAACGGATGTTTCGATATCGCCATATCGACTTCAGGCACTACTAACATTGAATGAATTAGAAGTAGCGGATCAATCATGAGCTGAATTTTCGCATCGACCCATATACTGAACTTTGAGTTTGGAAACAATCTATGAATTAGATACTTTGGTATAACCCCGTTCATAGCCGGATTAAGGTATAGATTTTCGGATTTCGAAATTTTGATGATTCTCCATGCACCAACTCTATAATCACTTGGATTGTTTTTCAGGATGACATTGTGGTGGAAGAGAGAATTTAAGGTTTTATCGTCGATGAACATGTAGAAGCAAACGGTTTCTAAGGTCTTAACTCCAAGTCCCACTGGTTGTCTTATCTTGTCATGGTCGTTAAAAATGGCTGATGCAACTACTAGTCCACATTTCTCCATCTCAACTCTATCTACCAAAATAGAAAACATTAGAGAAAAAAATAATCAAAACAGATTTTATGATATTATGAAGAAAAATAAAATTTAATAACTAATAGACAAGAAACTAAACAAGCGTTACGTACATGATTTTTAATTTTGAATAAATGCCTAAAGATTTTGCTAATTTACACAAAACAAAACAAAAATCAAACTATATTTATACCGTTATGATCCTGATTTTCTCCGGTTTACTCGGTGTATAGAGTTTTGACTTAATTAAATGTTGTATAGCTCATAAACCAGTTAACATATTTTTATTTTTTACTTGAATGATGATGATCTCACCGGAATTGCTGACCGGAAAATCTCTGAAGAAGCCGCATGGAACTTCGACGTCAATGTTCGAATGATTGAAATAAGAAAATCTCTTCTGAGTACTGAAATTTCCACCGAAACTTTCACTTTTTCCATTGATATATCTCAAATTTTCCTTTGGTGATGAACCGCTCAAGATACTCTGTATCTCTTTCAACACTGTCCAATAATCTGATTCATTAAAAAACAAGATAAACATATTCAAGATTATTTCAGGAAAAATATATATAATAAAGAATATAACAAAAAAACATAATGTGAAATTCCGTTTAGTCATAGAAATTTGAGAAAATGTAGGAATCACAGTTTGATATTTTTGCTATTTAAAGCAATTCTAGTGGCCAGCAATATTGAAACTCACATTGCGAATCCATGGCCACTGATCAAAAAGTTTATTTTATCTAAAAATCAAAATTTAGTAAAAATATTAAAAATGAAGAAATAGTTTTATTTTATTTTTCTTAAATGAAGAAATAGTTAATTACCTGAAAAGAAAATAGGGGAAGAACAAGAAGATCGATGAGTGGGAAGAGCATATTTATGTTCACCATAAGAAGAAGGATAAGAGAAAAGTTTTGCTTGAATCGGATCAAATGGCGAATATCGAAAGATGCATTGGTTTCTTGAGAGAGATACGTAGAGGAACAGAAAGATTGTACTGAATAAGTAGAGAAGTGAAAAACAGAGAAGCTTTGATCGGGCATAGAGCGGTGGAGATAGTGTGGTTGTGATGAATTTTCCCATTGGATAAAAGAGAGATTTATGGTTTATTTATTATTCATTTTTGGTGAGAGTGATTGGTGTTGAAGAGGATGAAGAAGAAATAGAAGATCTTCATAAGAGTTTGTGCTGATGATAATAAACTGAAAGTTAGAAACTCTAGCAGCTTTTTAAGGTAAAGCGTTACTAAAAACAAATCTTATTTTATTTTTTAGTAAAAGCTAAAAAAAAATCTTTATAATTTTTGCATAAGATTTCTATTTTTATTACGATGTAAATTTTGGAAGAAAAAACAGTCCACAACAATTTTATTTTTACTTTTATATCTCAGCATGACTACCGATTAGAATATATAAATGGTGAAACAGAAGCGGTTTTAATCCGCAATCTTATTAATCAGTGTTCCATGTACAAACCATTCAAAGCTAAAATTGTTCAATTGTTTGTTTTATGTCAAGCTTACAATTTTTCAATAACTCCTCATTTTCACATGTTTGCATGTGAAAATATTGATCCAACGATCCAAGAGACTTACAATTTGCTATTATTAGTATCAATTGGGATTAATTGAGAAATTCTATAGTCTTGAAACATGAATAAAGAAAAAATAAATGTGTTGACATGTTAATGAGGGATTAAAGAAATAAAAAAAAATTATTAGTAAGTTTAAGCGAGGTGAGAATGTAATGAACACCATTTTGTATTAGTAATTATACAATTCCATAGGCTAATCAACATGTAATAAAAAGTTTTAAGACCATGCAGTCGTTGAGGCTGTGGCTGTAATAATATTCATCCTTGCAATTGCGACTTAAAAACCAGCCATGTTTTTTGGCCCAAGAACCCTCACTAATCAAAACACATTCGCACAACAGCACAAGTTATATGAGTTCGCCAATTGGTACGTCTCGGTAACACTTGTAAGACCATCTCCATCGGAATATCTGATTGAGATACTCATCAATTAAATAATAATTAAAAAGAGAAAAAGTATGAGAGAAGAAGAGAAAAGTGGAGAAACTGGCAAGAGAGACTATTCTCAGCATTTATTGAGAGTTGTCATTCAATTAATAGTTCATTTACTTCAAACTAATTAAAATATATTAATTTGATTAAAATATTAATTTATTTACTTTTTGAGATACTCTCTACCACTTTTGCCGATGGAGATGCTCTAACAATCTCATCTCGTCTCTTATCTGCTTGATAGGCTTCGGTTAAACCTTTGTAATCAGGCCCAAAGTATTAACTCCTGTAAATAATTTGATAAGCCCATATTTTGTAATCAGAACCAAACCCTAAACCGGAAGTCCAAAAACCCTGTGGAGCAGCAAGTCAACACGCCCCACATTGGCTAATCCATGACATCGATCATATTATATTTATTCATATTGTCAAGTGATGATTCTTCGTTCATGTCTTTTAACATCACACAATTTTCTGCCTGAAATTACCGACTGCTAAAAGTATTTAATCATCTCTATTTTTATCTCCATTCTCCACGTTATAGGTGAGTCTATTTTATAGGCATTTTATTCTAATATATTCTTTTAAAATAGTTTTTTTTAAAAAATAAAAGAAATATATGGAAAAAAAATCAACTCAATTTTCTTTAAAATAAAAATAAAAATATATATCAAAAATGATCTAAATATCAAGCATCGACTCGTGTGATCGATTCTTTATTCTTTAAATCGTAAAATGACTTAATAAAAATTCGACTCTAAAAATATACAATAGATATGATTTATCAGTTGTCAAAAACTAAAAATAAAAAGTAGTTAAAATTTAAAAGTAGTTATAAAAAATAACCATACAAAACAGGCAACAATTGATTATTATTTTTTATTTTTTTGTTTTTCACTTTTGTGATTAGTAACCATTAAAACAACGCACATCTAATCATTGCGGTATATGTCTATTTTTATCAATAATATTTTTTTTATCATATAGTAATTATGATTTATGAATGTATAAATAAAATAATTCTGATTTTATTCAGAGTATATAAATAAACAAAAAATCTTCATTTCTCGGGTCGGGTCTAAATCGCGAGTTTTCGCGTAGGTTTGAGCAAAAAAAAAAAGAGAGAGAGTGCACAGTGCGCTTTTGGTAGAGAGAAAGGGTTGTTATTATTTAGGATTGATGTCTTCTTCTTCCTCTTCGTGATTCTCTCACACAATTTTCACCCATTTTCATGTCTCTTCCTACCAAACGCTCTACTTTCTCCGCCGCTTCTGCCTCCGACGACTCTTCTTACTCTTCTCCTCCGATGAAAAAGGCCAAAAACGACCTCCACCATTCCCCTCAACACCCTAATACCGCCGACAAGGTTGTTGGCTTTCATATGGAGGAAGATCCAACTCCCGCCGCCGCTAATCTCTCTCGGAAGAAAGCTACACTTCCGCAACCTACTAAGAAGTTTGTAATCAAGCTCAATAAAGGTTTCGCTCGATTTCGATTTCTTTCATCTTTACGATTTTGATCGTAATCTTAGGATTTGATTTGGGTCTTTTACTCTACTGTGCAATTGATGCTCTGGATTGATTTGAAATGATACAATTGTTAAGGTTCGTGATTTTTAGGGTTTTCATTGGCTTGCGATTGATGGAAGTTTTGTGTGAGTTTTGATGTTAAATTACAGTGGAAAATTGAGTGTGACTGTTGAATTTTGATGTGAATGAGTGATTTGGGTTTTTGTATTTCTTCTAAGTTGGAATCTCTTTGTCTAGCCTGATCTAGGTACTTAAGATCCGGAATCTTTGTTGTGCACAATCTAGTTGGCTTAGCTCTCACCAAACCTAATTTGTGCCATTAGAAAACATCTTGAGAATCATCTTTACTGTGACTGGCTAGCAAATTGAAGATAAAAGTGTTTTCATAATTAGGGTTCTGATTGTACCATTTGTATTATATATGTGAAGCCAAACCAACTCTACCAACAAACTTTGAGGAGAATACATGGGAGAAGTTGCAGTCAGCTATCAGAGCTATATTCCTCAAAAAAAAAATTTCGTTTGACCTCGAGAGCCTTTACCAGGTTAGGTTACGTGCAAATTTACTTACTTCCTTTCTTATTCGTATGTGTAAATGTCGTGCTGATGAGATTGTGATTGTTTTTTCAGGCTGTTGATAACCTTTGCTTGCATAAGTTGGATGGAAAGCTTTATGACCAGATTGAGAAGGAGTGTGAAGAACACATCTCTGCAGCTTTGCAATCTTTAGTTGGGCAGAACACTGATCTGACTGTTTTCTTGTCACGTGTTGAGAAATGCTGGCAAGACTTTTGTGACCAGATGCTCATGATTCGTAGTATAGCCTTGACTCTGGATAGGAAGTATGTGATACAGAATCCAAATGTACGTTCATTATGGGAGATGGGTTTGCAGCTTTTCCGGAAGCATCTTTCTCTGGCCCCTGAAGTTGAGCAGAGGACGGTTAAAGGTCTCTTAAGTATGATTGAAAAAGAAAGGTAAATTTTTAACCTTCTGGTCTTCCAAAATTAAACGAGGGTTGATTTATCACATTGAGAATATAATTTCATAAAGCCACTTTACCTCAACTTATTTTTCTGGCTTTTGAGTGAATATGGTAAGTTTGGATGGTCTATGAACTATTCCTGTCTAGCAGTGATAACTTGTTATAGGTAAAATTTCAAGGCAAATCAGGACTAGTGTATGTCATTTATATATTGGATAATGTTTTCATCTGAATCTGCTGAACTTTCTTGCATGATATTGGTCCTGCAGGTTAGCAGAAGCTGTTAATAGGACTCTACTAAGCCATCTTTTGAAGATGTTTACTGCACTGGGAATTTATATGGAAAGCTTTGAGAAACCTTTCCTTGAAGGGACCTCTGAATTTTATGCCGCTGAAGGAATGAAATACATGCAGCAGTCTGACGTTCCGGAGTACCTGAAGCATGTTGAGGTGCCTTGCATGACTTCATATAGTTTCCTTATGATTAGCTGCACTACAGGTTAATAGTCTTTCTAAGGTTTCTACTGGTGATTGGTGCAGGGAAGGTTGCATGAAGAGAATGAGAGATGCATACTCTACATAGATGCAGTAACCAGGAAACCATTGATCACAACTGTTGAAAGGCAACTTCTCGAACGTCATATACTTGTTGTTCTTGAAAAGGTTCCAATCTCCTATTATTCTTGTGTTGGCTTGCATATTATCCAATTTTAGTTTGTCGTAGTCTTACTTTATTTCTGAACATCTTCAGGGTTTTACAACATTAATGGATGGACGTCGTACGGAGGACCTTCAGAGGATGCAAACCTTGTTTTCTAGGGTCAATGCACTTGAGTCTCTGAGGCAGGCGCTAAGTTCATATGTTCGGAAAACTGGGCAGAAGATTGTTATGGATGAAGAGAAAGACAAAGATATGGTACAATCACTGTTGGACTTCAAGGCTTCTCTTGACATAATATGGGAAGAGAGCTTTTACAAGAACGAATCATTTGGTAACACAATCAAAGATTCGTTTGAGCATCTGATTAATCTTCGACAGGTATCAAATAGTGATTTTCTTGATTATTGCCTGAGTCTCTTGCTAATAATTTTACTTTCATGTAAAAGCAACATACTGATTATTGTGGAAATGTCAACCTTAAATTACAATTGTGAAATCGAGAAATTTATATTTTATAATAATCTATAGATTTCGTTACTGATTAAGCACTGTATTGCTATGATTTGGAGACATCTTTGGGCAGTGAATACTATTTTCAAACATAATTTTGAGATCAAGCTTCTTGTGGGCACTGGACCTGATCACAGTAGTGTTGTTTGCTAATATATATCACTTTGGATACCAAATACTCTGATTTAGCAAGCATCCCAAATAATATACATCTTATGCTGATAATCTTTTTTACAGAACCGGCCAGCTGAGCTTATTGCCAAGTTTTTGGACGAGAAACTCCGTGCTGGGAATAAGGGTACTTCTGAAGAAGAATTGGAGAGTGTTCTTGAAAAAGTCTTGGTTTTGTTCAGATTTATCCAGGTTATCTCTAATTTCTTACATTTAGTACTGTGTTTGTCACTGTAAATCACTGCTTCGAGGCCAGTGCATGGTCTGTAAACCAGCTATTTGATCTTCTGGATATCGGTTTTGCTGATGGATTTTTATTATTTATCAAAGGGTAAAGATGTGTTCGAAGCATTTTACAAAAAGGATCTTGCGAAGAGACTCCTGTTGGGAAAGAGTGCTTCAATCGATGCTGAGAAATCCATGATCTCTAAGGTTAAAAACTGATTTATATTCTGGGTGTTTCCCTTTCCCACAATTTGTTTTCTATATCTGTAGTTCTCACCCACTGATCCCAACCTTGGTTTTACCTACAGCTTAAGACTGAGTGTGGTAGCCAGTTTACAAACAAGCTCGAAGGGATGTTCAAGGTATCCTTTCTTCTCCTTCTCTATATTCAAAAAAGATGTTGGTCGTTTAAGTTTTACTAAGGAACAAACTTAATGATCTTATATTTTGTTACGTTTTACGATATACCCCGGTATACATATTCATTGTTAATCCAATCTAAGACAGGATTGGCGGATGATCCTGCTCCATACTTATTTTAATGAACTTGTGTACATTTACAATAATCCTAATGAGCTTGAACTCTCCGTTTTATTGAAATTTTCTCCAGGATATTGAATTGTCAAAGGAAATCAACGAGTCATTCAAACAATCTTCCCAGGCCAGAACAAAACTGCCATCGGGAATTGAGATGAGTGTCCACGTTTTAACAACAGGGTATGTACAATGTATCAATTTTATCCAGGATATAACTGCTGGAATGCGGATATCATGACATATATAAAGCTTGTTAACTTCCCGTCTATAATACAGGTACTGGCCAACATATCCGCCTATGGATGTTAAGCTTCCTCATGAACTAAATGTCTATCAGGTTTTACTAAAAGTTCTTCTTATGTATTTTTTTTTGTTTCCTCGTTGGACGTTTTCTTACAAGCTTTTTCTAAGCTATCTGTATGTTTCGTAGGATATCTTCAAAGAGTTCTATTTAAGCAAGTACAGTGGTAGGAGGTTAATGTGGCAAAATTCATTAGGCCACTGTGTTTTAAAGGCAGATTTCTCCAAAGGTAAAAAGGAGCTGGCTGTTTCCCTGTTTCAGGTCAGTCAAATTTTTTTTCCCCCCCCCCCCCTTTTAAGCTCTTTCCTGTCTTCCCGAGGTTACAGTGTTAATCAATTGCTCTTTTCTTTTTGTCTCAGGCTGTTGTGTTAATGTTATTTAACGATGCAATGAAACTTAGCTTTGAAGACATTAAAGATTCCACCAGCATAGAGGACAAGGAGCTGAGGAGGACTTTGCAGTCGCTTGCTTGTGGGAAAGTCCGTGTCCTGCAGAAGGTTTGGCCAAAATCTGGACTCTGTTAACTCTCTTTTCAGCTAATGCAGAAACTGCCGAGATTATGGCTTTGCCTTTTTCCATAAGGATAAGCCTTATTGTGTAAATATTTTTGCAGAATCCTAAGGGAAGAGATGTAGAAGACGGTGATGAATTTGAATTTAATGATGAGTTTGCAGCTCCGCTGTATCGCATTAAGGTACGTTGGTTTTTTTCTTGGTCTCTTCACTTAAAGTATCCTAGAATCTTGTGATACTGTTTTGTATGTAGCTTATAGTGAAGCAATTCTTTCTTTTGTTCCTGGGTGCAGGTAAATGCGATCCAGATGAAAGAGACAGTAGAGGAGAACACAAGTACAACGGAAAGAGTATTCCAGGACCGACAATACCAGGTTGGTTTCTGCTCTCCATTTTCCTTTACGATACTAATTTCTGAAATCGTTCTTACAACTTTGGCTTCTTAAACAAGAAAAGATTTTGACAAAATGGTTTTCCCCATCACACCCTTCTCTTACAGATCGATGCAGCCATTGTTCGTATTATGAAGACAAGAAAAGTCTTGAGCCATACTCTTCTAATCACTGAGCTCTTCCAACAGGTAAATTTCACTCCTGCTTGATGATTTTAAAATCCGAAATAACATGTCGGTTTATGAAAAAAGAAAGCATGAAATTCGTTACTAGGTCCAGTCCTATTGGTAATATACTCGTGATGATGATTAGAGTTCTCAGTAGTCTACTAAATTTAATATACCATTGCTATGAATGGATATATGTTTGTGATTTGCAGCTCAAATTCCCGATAAAGCCTGCTGATCTGAAGAAGAGGATTGAGAGCTTGATCGATCGAGAATATTTGGAGAGGGAAAAAAGCAACCCTCAGATATACAATTATCTTGCTTAGAATCTCTTTGGTAAACACACCTTTTGAATATTTTCCTTTTTGTATATTTATTGACAAACAAACGATGACCGAAATTTTCTTATCAGTTTGAAAAAAAAAAAGAACTCTCGATATTCCAATCATCTCTATTCTCGCTGTTCCGCCCGTTCTTATGTACAGCCTTAAGTTCTATTTCTTACTTTGATTCACTTTTCCTCGGTTCTCACTTTTTTTTTTTTTTTGAACATACTTTCTTGGGACTTCTTTGTTTTCAGATTTTTATACAACTTAAAAGATGTTTTTGTTTCCCTACAAAAATAACTGATTTGTTTTAAAAAAATTCAAACTTCCAATAAAGTTCCTAAGATAGGTTATATATCTTCGAGGGTTTTCTATGTGCTGATTCCATTTTGTTTTCGTTTTTGAGTTTTATTTGAATGGAGATAGTTCTTAGAGCTTTTTCTTCGTTTTTAGGCAATTAAATCTTAAGTTTAATCGGATTTTTTTTTACACTACATTATAGGCATTTCTGTTTTTACCACTACCAAATAACTAAAGAAAGAACAGAGAGAATCAAATTGCTTACTTGATGAACGTCCCTAACGACATTTAACTATGGCTGATCAATATTGTACGCAACTGAAAGACAATTGAATAAAATTCATACTACGGTTTGTGAAATAGTTAAATGTATCTACACGTACATTTAAGAAAAATGGAAATATATTGACTCATCGTCCAACTGCTTCAATCTAGTGACTCCACAGCTTTTTAGTTCGGGTTTCATACTGTAGTAGGAAAGTAAACGAACTATGTAAAGAAAATTGGATTTCAGAAAAAAATAATTATTTGATGAAAAAAAAATTGAATGAAAATGTTGTTTACGAATATTTTTGCTAGTCAAAATTAAAATATTTATAAAATTTATTTGTCTTTAGCTAAAGTTGATGAGACATGAGAGGTAGCTAGGAAGAAGGATTGTTTGCCTACATATATGATGAATGTTTGTGAGTGATTTTAATGTAGCCATATCAAAAGAAACAAAAAAACTAAAACCCTTAAATAGAAATTCAATTTTGAATGAAACTGTCGTTTACGATTGATTTAGTTATTCAAAATGGATTTTGTTAGTCAATAACAAAACTGCTAACGATTTAATTCCCCCTTTCCCTTAAAGACCCGCACCTACCTATATGGTTTAAATTTGTTTCATAGTTTGTTTAGCCGTAAAAGACGGGTATTTCCTATTTTTGTAACCAATGCAAAGCCTTTTTAATCAAAAGCAAAAAAATAAAAACAAAAGAGAAGTAAACAGAAGCTCTATAGAAAAAGGAAACAAAAAATGGCTTCTCTTTGGCTGAAGTTAATCTCCATAAGTCTAATATACCTCAATGTTATCGCTAAATCAACTCCGGTATGTTCCTTAACAAGTAATTTGGTATACTAAACTCATTAATGAAATTCTCATATTGCTATTGCTGGATTTGTATTGCAGCATCAAGAAAGCGAATTCGAATGTGTCTCTATAGACAAACAATCTGCACTACAACATCCTCTAATGAAGAATCATCGCATACAGGTATTGTTCATTTGCCATAATTAAACATACTAATCATGTTTTATAAAGAAATATGTTGGAATAAAACCTAAATTAATGTTATTGTAGACTAGACCAAGTCGAGAGCTTCTATCAATACTCTCTACGTCCAATGGTAACATACTCAGAGAGATTGATTTGAAGGGATCAGAAGAATGTCCAAAGGGACAAGTACCGATTCATAAACAAAAAACCAACTTAACCAATAGTCTTATTCATCCCCAACAAATTCATAGAGCAGGTAAGTACTCTTGTCTTAATCAACTTTGACATAGGGCTGATTTTGTTTTTACGCTTATATTGATTTCTTCGTCTAGTGTACATCTTCAATAAACATATACTTTGTAATTACTTTTATTTTTATAATTTGTAACGATGTTTGATAAAAAGATCAATGTTAACAATATATAAAACTAAATATTTGAACTAGTAATTACGAACACAAATATAACTATTTACACTTTTTTCTATTCTGAAATGGTTAGAAACTTAGAATTTCTGTATTTGTTTTTAAATCTTTAAGATATATATATATATATTTTTTTTTAACTTTTACTACAATTTGTTTTCTCGTTTATTTCAGGCCGTATCCTGAAACAAAGTCGCAGGGATAAAAAGAAGAAAAAGAACAATCGACGTAAAAAAAATAAAAATAAACTCATGATCCCTTCTGCATTGTTGTCTCAAAAAAATAAGATTCCTCACCACCAGCCAAAATTATTTACAGAGACACATCTACATGTAAGTACCCTCAAGCTGCAAAAACCACTTTACATATTTGGTGATGATGATTATCTTAATAGTATAAATAGATATATGAGTAATTGATTTTTTTTTTGTAGTATGCAATTGTTAGGACATTTGAAAACACGACAAAGAAATGGCGTGGAGCACAAGCATTGTTCAATATTAACAAGCCCCGAGTGGTGCAAAATCAATTTAGTAAGGCTTGGATTTGGCTTAATTACATTCAAGGAAGCTTAATGAGCAGCATCCAGTTTGGTTGGGCTGTAAGTATTTTACTTCAAACTCCATTGATCAATTTAACAAAACTAAGATTGTCACTTATTCAGATTTAACCCCTAAACTTCTCTCTCGATCCCTCACTACAGGTGCATACGAATTTATATTCAGACGATCGTCCAAGACTAACTACGTTTTGGATGGTGAGTGATGATGATTTCCTGTATATATTCTCGAGTTTCATGATTAACATATGTTTGGTTAATTTTGGTATGAGCATAATCAAATATTTTCTATATTATTACAGTCAGATCAGCATCCAAAAGGATGTTACAATGCGTTATGTCCAGGAGGTTATGTTCAAATTCATAAATCAATCTACCCCGGTTTGGTGTATGATAAAGTTAATGCTCTAGGAGGAAAACAGAACACTGTCCATCTTTCTGTTGCTGAGGTACAAATTAAAACCCTAATTTAAGAAACAAATGTAGTCTTACTTGTTTATCTCGTTTTACATGTTGACTTTTTGTGTACGTTGGACTTCAAAAAAGTTTTAGTTTTTTTAGTCAACATTATTTGAAGCTATGTATGTGTATGTACAAATGCAGGATCCAGTGACCAAAAATTGGGTATTGACGATAGGATCCATAATGATAGGCTATTGGCCACGTCAAAGTCAGATGGTAGATGGAGCTTCTGAAGTATACTTCGGTGGATTTGCAGGAAACACTGCATCGTCTCAACCGACGACAAGCCCACCAATGGGAACTGGAGAGTTTCCGACAAAAGATTTGAGTCGGTCTTGTTTCATGAAACAGCTTAAATATGTTCTTTCGGATTATTCAGTTGTGGATATTAATGCCAACGAGGTAGAACAGTATGTGGATAGTCGTAAGTGTTATGGTGTAATGTTTCTCAAGTATGTAGATTATGATTCCAGAGAGACTCTTACGTTTGGAGGACCTGGTGGACAATGTTGATAAGAGTATTATTCTTCTACATGCATAAATATGGTCTCTGTTTTTAATTATTTTCATGCTTAGTAGTTTTCTTAAAAAATTAAAAATATTTTAGAAAAGTGAAATTTTTTAACTTGACAAATGATTATTATATTCATGTATAGTAGTCATCATGATTATTATACTTATGTTTTAATTTATTATAATTTTGAAATTACATATGCATATCTTGACAAAAAGTTTTTATCTATATATATAATTTTTTAAACAAAAAAAAATATCCACCCAATACAAAAAAAAAAGATTGTCTTACATCATTTCTTATATATTTTGCATTAGTTATAGATGATGTAAAAAAAAATTGCATCACTTAAATAAGTGACTTTAAAGTAGAGATGCATATAATTTGCATCGATTTATTACTAATTCATGTTAATGTTAAAAAATATTTACATCAATTATTATACTCCATGTAGAGTGAAAATTTTAAAGAACTAATAATATCAGTTAGTCACTGTCTATACGCTATATGGTACTCTACCGTACGACTAACGTACAAAGTATTTTAGAACAATGCCTAAACTGAAAGAAGTTCATGTGGAGTGTGTGTTGTTGAGAAGGTGGAAGAAGTTTAAGCCTTTTCCATGTGTTCTTTGCAAAGATCCTTCAAACTCTTCACAACAACATTGACCTTTTCTTCTGAACTACTCGAATCCATCTTATTATAAGCTGATTTAAGAATCTGCATCTTCAACCTTGGATCTAGAATAGCTCTCATAGCTAGAATGATACTGTATTGATCCCAATACTTATCAAACTTTAACTACATCTTACTAACTATCTATTCCACTCCAAAATCACCATAGTTTGCGTAGTCCTTCAAAAGACACTCAATTTTCCACTTGCAGAAAATACACATTAGTTGTAGGATATTTGACACTTGAGAAGTAGGCAGTGATGGTACTAAACGACTTCAAAAGGTCACAAATTCTCTCTCCAAGATCCCACTCATACTTAGAAGGAAATGATATATAGTTTCTGTCACACTCTTTCAAACTAGCAAATGCCTTACGAAACTTTAAAGTTCTGACAAGCATATCATAAGTTGAATTCCAACGTGTAGGAACGTCTAAAGATAGTCCAGCACCACTTCTAATCCCTACACTCTCAACACATGCTGCAAATGAAGTCAATCTCGAGTCGATTATTATTAATGATCATTCGTACGAATTCGTTGATCTTTTCGAGAATCGTTGTTTCGGCTTCGTTTTTAAATTAAGATTTTGAGAGCAATCGAAGATTTAAGGAGAACAAATGGATTTTAAGAATTTTAGGAGTAAAAGTGACTAAAAGGACGTCGTTTTAGTCTCAACGAAATAAAAAAAATTTGTAAATACCCATAACCCAATCACTGTTATGTGATATGTTGTTTACGCGATTAAAATTTAAACTAATTTTTTTTTGGTGGAAAAAAAATTAAATTAGTTTTATTACATAGTTATTTTACTTATTATAGTATGAAACCGGTACACGAAGACAAGTTTAAAGTATACGAGATAAGTATAAAGTATTAATTTATACGAAATAACATGTGAAACGAAGTACTTTTTTTTGCAGAATCAAAATCTAAACGTAATTAATCAATAAATATTTAAACAAGTTTAACCGTTTAAGCCTTAAAACTTAAAAGTAGATTTTAGGTTTAACAATATTGTTTCTGAGAAAATGGGCTAAACACCAAATCTAAACAAAAGTTAGGGACTTTCTTCATATTATATTATTGTTAACTATATATAACCGAAAGAGATCAATCAAAGTAAAAATCTCTTTTAACACATCGCCGTCATCTCTCTCTCTCTCTCTACTCTGCATCAGACAATCACAAATCTTTCTCTTTCTCTTTCTCTCTCTAACACAATTTAGAACAAAAGTTTCTTCTTTCTTCTCTCCCGAGAGGCCTCTCGCTGTTCATTGAAGTTCTCTTAGAATTTTCTATCACCTTGTATGTATGTTCATCGCTTGAATTGATAATCCAATTAACGAATTTTCAAATTGAATCATAAAAATCGTTTCTTTCAGTTTTTTCTTATCCACCCAATTCTCAAATTTCTCTCTTTTTTTTTTAGGGTTCCTCTCAGATTTCTCTATCGATAGAATACATTGCTTCTGCTTTTGATCAATTGTACTTCTTTTGTCTCTCTGTTTTAGGGTTGTGTAATTTGCAAAACAGACAACAATGGTTGAGCGTGGGAAGAGGACTCACAATCGTTTCAGAGACAACAACAATGACAACAACCGGAATCAAAGGAGAAGACTTTCTTACGAATCCGAAGAAAAAAAGATCGATAACAAAGACGATCTCGTTGTTGTTTACAGAATCTTATGCCCAAGTGGTGTCATGGGAAGTGTTATAGGCAAAAGTGGCAAAGTTATTAACTTGATTAGGCAAGAAACTAGAGCTAGGATCAAAGTTGTTGATCCTTTTCCAGGTTGTAGCGAAAGAGTCATAACGATCTTTTGCTCGGTTTCGGAGAAGAAAGACATTGTTGACATTGAGTATAGTGAATTGGATTACTCTGTTCCTTTGTGTTCTGCTCAAGCTGCTCTTCTTAAAGTCCATGATGCTATTGTGGCTTCTTTAGCTACTGCTGCTGAGAACACTAAGATTGATAGAGATGACTTTAGAGAATGTCGTCTTTTAGTTCCGTCTAGTCAGTGTTCTATTGTCATTGGTAAATCTGGTTCGATTATTAAGAACATTAGAGGTAGAACTAGAGCTAACGTTAAGGTTGTCTCTAAAGATGTTTCTGATCCTTCTCACACTTGTGCCATGGATTTTGACAACATTGTTATGGTTAGTATCAGAATTCCAGTAGAATTTGTTAGCATATGTTTCTTTGCTTATTTTAATCGATGTTTCTTATTCTTATTTATTTAGATATCTGGTGAGACTGAATCCGTGAAGAAGGCACTTTTCGCTGTTTCTGCAATCATGTACAAAGTCAGTCCTCGAGAACAGATTCCTCTGGATACAACTGTCCAAGAAGTTCCCGCTAGTATTATAATTCCCTCTGATCTGTCTATCTATCCACAAGCCGGTTTATACCCAAGTCAGGATTCTATTTTCCAACATGGGGCTAATGTTTCATCGTTTATCGGTACACTACCTCAGGGTTATGGAGAAAATGCTGCAAATCCTGTGCCGGTTTTTTCTGCTTCTGCTCTTCCTGTTGTTCATGGTTTTGGTGGGTCTTCCAGATCAGAAAAGTTGGCTATAAAAGTTATTTGCTCTTCTTCCAAAATTGGTCGTGTTATCGGGAAAGGAGGATTAACCATTAAGGGAATAAGACAAGCAAGCGGGTCTCATATCGAAGTTAATGACTCGAGGACAAATCATGATGATGACTGTGTTATCACTGTCACTGCTACAGAGTCTCCTGATGATTTGAAGTCTATGGCGGTTGAAGCTGTTCTTCTACTTCAAGAGAAAATTAATGATGAAGACGAGGACAAAGTTAAAATGCAACTCCTTGTATCTTCTAAGGTAATAGGATGCATTATAGGGAAAAGTGGCTCAATCATAAGTGAAATCAGGAAAAGGACAAAGGCCGATATTCATATCTCGAAAGGAAATAATACGCCTAAGTGTGCTGATCCCAATGATGAGCTCGTTGAGGTAATGATTCTTAGATTCGTTCAGCTTTGTTTTATTCAATTCTTCAATTTCTCCAATAGTGTAAATGATTCTTTTTGCTTACTTTTATTAGATATCTGGTGAAGTAAGCAATGTGAGAGATGCTCTTATTCAGATAGTTCTGAGGCTTCGAGATGATGTTTTAAGGGATAGAGAGACTGGTTCCAGGAATCAACCTCCTGCAAGATCTGAGAATAACAATTTCTTCTCTTCAAGTAGTAGTAATACTGGTCTTGCACTTCCTCAATCTTTCATGTCTTCTGTTCCGCAAGTTGCTTCTGTAGATTTCAATAGGAGACCAGAAACCGGGAGCAGCATGAGCATGCTTCCTTCGAGTGGTGGAATCTATGGTTATGGAAGTTTTCCGGTAACATTTCCTTCTTCTGCTCAAAATGGATGATCTCAGTTTCTGTGTTTATAACTTAAGTTTTTCTAACTACAGGTGGGCAATACAAGTTATGGATCCAACTCCTCTTACTCATCCAATCTATATGGAGGGTAAGTTTGCAAGTTAGTTTCGTTTGTTCAGTATTATATTTTCAACTCTTTTCCCTGTTGATTATCTTGTGAATTCACAGATTGCCTCAGTCTACTACTATGGAGGTTCGAATCCCAGCAAATGCAGTGGGTAAAGTTATGGGCAGAGGAGGAGGCAACTTGGACAACATAAGAAGGGTTTGTTTAATTTTTATTTTTATTTTTCCTTCCTCATTACTCTCTGATTGCCATAGCTTCATTCGTCTCTTCTTCCCTCTTTCCTATATAACATTTTCACATGGTATGTGCCCTCTCTCTCTCTCTCTCTCTCAGATATCAGGAGCCATGATAGAAATTTCTGATTCCAAAAATTCCCATGGCGGTCGCGTTGCTCTCATTTCCGGGACATCTGAACAGAAGCGTACCGCAGAGAACTTGTTCCAAGCTTTTATCATGTCCACTTGAATAATTTGCTCTGCCCCTTAATCCTTTTCCATGGAAGTGTGTTCCATCAATCTACCTCTCAGTGGATTTCTTTGATCGGGTTTCTCAGGCTTTCCTCCTTCCATCAAGCTCATGTTTAGATATGGTTGCATCTCTCATCAAACATTTCGGTATCTCATCTCGACTCAGTTACTTTTGGTTTCTCGTGCTAGACATTTTATAGTCTTTCAGGACCATTCTTTTCCCCTTTCCTTGCGAGCTGTTCGTACTATAACTACTTATCTCCGTGCAATAAAACAAAATCGTTCTTATATCAATCAAACTTTGCTTATTCTCCATATGTGGAATCAGATCTGCTTTGTTCTTAGTCCAAAGCAGCAGTCCTATCAGTTATGTGTTAGTTTACCGACTCTGCAAATCCCACTTCTCAGCTTCTTATGTGATGCCAAGTGATACTCACCATATCATAGTTCTTGGTGTTTCTGTATAAATTTCTGCAGTGAACAGCCATAGGTTATTATAGCATAGTGATCTTCAAGAACAGTAGCCTTTAGATCTCCTCTTGTTAATGATCGTATTTGTTTCTGCTTCTTAGAAGTTTGAACTTGTTAGTGCTTTGATCTTACGATCTGATTATTTGAAACTCCATCGGTTTATCAGAGTATCAGTAGAGGAATTTCTCATTCTTGATGATCATCCCATTCTCTGCTACGATTTTACTATCTTTAGGTCAAACTCCACTGATTGATCTTCTTTATCTTAGCCTCTGTTACCATTTCTGATTTATTCTCTTCCCAGATAAGCTCCCCGGAACTCTGATCATCTATATTAAACTTAAATCATGATCTTATAGTGCTTGTAGCATATTTAGAACCTGCCAGGCTGCGACAAGCTTTTGTGAATGTTATGTGTTTTCTGGCCATTCCCACATATTAGGTTGTCTCTCCATGAAAATTAGCATTTGTCAAAAAGATTTTCTGATTATGCTAGCGTTTGCGCTCGAACACTTCGGGCTTGGGATTTGTCCTATAAAGCTGAGGTTCCACAACATACTAGGCTGTCAAAAACCAGCCACAATATAGTTTTTTGCGGTTTGATGATTTCTCTGATAAGCCTGACACTCGGCGCTGGCTAGGTTGGCACCGTAGGATTGTTGCATTAGAACCACAATACTTACTTCTTCAAACGGTTTTCTGATTCTGCTGTGTTTTGGCTTCAGCGTTTGCTCTATTCCCTTGAGAGTGGCATTTAGTTGACAAACCCAAAATACTAGGTTTTTGGAAACCCACAACATTTCTATATACTGTTTCTGGTTTAGCTTTTGCGGTTGAAGCCTAACATTCTAACACATCCCGGGATTTTAAGCGGGTGTGTTGATCTTTAGCAGATCCTATATTCCTATTTCGTAAAAAATGGGTTTCACGAGTGTGATGAATAATAGTTTAGTTGTTGCAATTGTATAGTACCTTGAGCATCGTTTTGATCAAAAGACCACTGAAGATAAGTTTCTTAGTAGAAAGATTGATGTTGATCCATTTGGAAGGTTTTGTATCATATATGGTCATGTAGTAGTTTACGTTACGCAACTTTAAAGTGCTTTTCCATTTTTCTAATATAAATGTGAATTTCGATCAAGTGTTTACCAAGTTCAATTCTTCTAATCTCTCTATTGCATATCACATAAGTAATTAAAGTATAGCATTAAATAGGAAGAAAAAAAAAAAAAAGAGATTATGGGGAAGTCTTGGATTAACTTAGGAGAGAAAAACAACATTTGACAATTTGTAATTTTCAAACTCATGTTATAAAGCAAAAAGGTTCACTTATATCCGATTTTTTTAATATACTTGGAATTATTCGAATAACCTAGATTGTAAGCTAGAATTTGAGAAATAAATTTCCCATATTTGGTTAATGAAAAAATAAAATAAAAAATTCCCATATTGAAAATTGAGTCTAAAAGTAGAATAAAGTTACAACATTGTTCAACCAAAAAGAAAAACCGAAATCAAACCGTAAATAAATTTTATACCATATTTTTAGTATTCGGATAAAATTTGCCCATCCCGAGAAAGTCAGAAAACGATCATTTTCTAGGAAAACGAACGAACAGAGGACAAATATATTAGATAAACAGAGGGAAACAAGAACAAAAACGTTTGCTTCATTCTCTGAAAGACTCTAATGGCAGCCACCACGAGACGGTTGCTTTACTATGTGTCCAAAAGATTCTCTACCGCCGGAGTGCGGCGGAGCTATGGCGGTCTGCCACAATCGAATTCCAAATCTCCTCCGTCTTCTTCTCAACGATTGATGGAATTGGAATCTGAATTCAGTGCCCACAAGTAAAGTCTCTTTCTTTCCTCTTTTTGGGTTCTGGGTTTTGCACGTTCCATCAAAAGTTTTGATATTTGGGATTTGTTTGGTTCGATCGGACTTGTATGTATATATGTACATGCCATAGCTGTATAGAGCTCATGATTCTGAAACTTGAGAATATATTAACTGGAGTGGTGATCTTTTATTTTTAGTTATTGATTAAGATTCATGATGATGACTAAAGCTGATAATCTTTTATTGTAACGGTTCATATCCAATTTGATTCCCATGCTTGGTTCTTTCTTTTAGAATTTGAAAATTATGAACTTTAGCTTCTTCTTAATGTAAATTTCTCTTGTATGTGTTAAAATTCAGTTACCATCCTGTTCCGGTTGTGTTTTCTCGCGCGAATGGCTCAACTATATGGGACCCTGAAGGAAAGAGATACATTGATTTTCTTGCAGCTTACTCTGCAGTTAATCAGGTAATACAATTCCAAATCCGCTTCCCGTCACTCTAAGATACAATATGCGGAGAGTTTCTACTTGTTAGACTCATTGTTTGTGTTTTAATGCTTAACTTTGTTTATTGTTGCAGGGACATTGTCATCCTAAGATCATGAAGGCATTGCAGGAACAAGTGGAGAAGCTCACTTTAAGTTCACGAGCGTTTTACAACGATAAATTCCCGGTATTTGCTGAGCGTCTCACAAACATGTTCGGTTATGATATGGTGCTTCCTATGAACACGGGTGCTGAAGGTGTCGAAACTGCTTTGAAACTAGCAAGAAAATGGGGTCATGAAAAGAAAAATATTCCCAAAGACGAGGTACAACTTTTTTTTCCTGTTAAGAGTATTATTCGCAGTAACAGGTATCAAAGATTTGATACTAGTTTCTTTGACAGGCTATCATTGTCTCTTGTTGTGGCTGCTTTCATGGACGTACATTAGCAATTGTTTCCATGAGTTGTGACAATGATGCTACTCGTGGATTCGGGCCATTGTTGCCAGGGAATCTTAAAGTTGATTTTGGTGATGCGGATTCACTTGAGAAAATCTTTAAAGGTCTGAAATGTTTCCTGCTTCAATTTTTAAATGAGAGTATTGTTCCTGAGATTAAGATTTGAGCTTGAGCCACTGAGTTGATCATGCTATTGTAATTGCAGAAAAGGGAGATAGAATAGCGGGATTTCTATTCGAGCCTATTCAAGGCGAAGCTGGAGTAAGCTTCTCCATTCAAGCTAGAATATAGGAAGATTCATGCTGGTTTTGTTGCTAAATGTTGAAAATGACTTTGGTTTAGGTTATTATTCCTCCCGACGGTTACTTGAAAGCTGTTAGAGAACTCTGCACAAAATACAATGTTTTGATGATAGCGGATGAAGTACAAAGCGGTCTGGCTAGATCCGGGAAGATGCTAGCTTGTGATTGGGAAGAAATTCGTCCTGACATGGTGGTATGTTCTTTTACATTTTCTAAGCTCTTTATTTCATTTTCTTAACGGTTTCCTCCGTGAGCAAAGCATCTTGACACTGTTTTCTGAAAGATACTTGGGAAAGCATTAGGTGGAGGAGTAATTCCAGTAAGTGCAGTGCTTGCTGATAAAGACGTGATGCTTCATATAAAACCTGGTCAACACGGAAGGTTCGTATTCATTACTCTGCTCTTTTGTTGACCTGAATTAGCATATAGTGGTTTGACTGCTATTAAGCTTCTTCTTTTTTCTGTTTGTGAAATCAGCACATTTGGTGGTAACCCTTTAGCTAGTGCTGTAGCTATGGCTTCTTTAGACGTTATCGTGGAAGAAAAACTCGTTGAAAGGTACAGTTTTGCTTTCTATATCGATTCAGGTTCTTTAGATTAAAATATTAAGTTCACGTTTTGGTTTGAATCTATAGATCAGCAAGTCTTGGAGAGGAACTGAGGATTCAATTGAATGAAATCAAGAAACAGTTTCCGAAGTACATAAAGGAAGTACGAGGAAGAGGCTTGTTTAATGCGATTGAGTTCAATAGCGAAAGCTTGTCCCCGGTTTCAGCTTACGATATTTGCTTGAGCTTGAAGGAGAGAGGAGTCTTGGCTAAACCTACTCACAACACTATTGTCCGGTTAACTCCACCACTCTCTATAAGGTAAATTAGAAACAACTGAACCGGTTTGGTTTATTTAGTAGCTTATCATAGGTTTCTTGGTTGAATCAATTATTGGTTTTCTTTCTTTTGCCAGCTCTGATGAACTCCGAGATGGATCTGAGGCTCTTCACGATGTACTCGAGCTCGATCTTCCAAATCTGCTGAAAATCAATTCCGGTAAAACTCCGGTTTCTCATATAACCGAGTGTGATCGCTGTGGAAGAAACCTCTATGCTTGAACCGGTTTGAAACTTGATTAGGTTCTGGTATAATTAGATTCTTTGTATCTTGTGATTTCCATAGGACACAGCACCGGTTTGGTATAAGAAATATATTAAAGTATAAGGCCGAACCGGATTCTACCGAGCTTGGTAGAAATAACTCTGGTTTATTTCTGGTTTGGCATTAAATAAAACCAACATAAAATAATATGATGCCTGTTTTCATAGGTGTTATACATGATATCTCAATTAACAAATAAATGTTACATAACAATATGTATGGAAGTATGGATGTACTAATTTATACGTACACGTGTTGGCATGTGTAGATAGATATTGATATGGAACATGAAATCATGAATAAACATATGCGTGTCTTCTATAATTGCTCAACCCAAACATGTTGAGGCGTGAAACCCCATATGATTGGTTGGCTCTCTAATATTTAAATTACATTATCATAACCTGATTTAAAACAACAAATACATATTTAAATAACTATCTGAAACATGTAAATTATATACCACACTAATGGCCTCATGATCTCGATTTCTTTCTAAATCTAGTGAAAGAATATTACTCATTTCTTGTTGTCAAAATGCAATAAAACTATTTAGAGGGAAGAAACTTAGATGTTTCGTTGATGAATCTGCATTTAATAGTCACATGTGTCTCCATTGTATCCTACTATCATTTTGCAACTAAGTCAAATATAATTAAGGAAAACGCCGAGGCGTGCGAAATGGGAAAACACACATGACACAACGTGCATGTTTATCGCAAAATCAACACATGACTTGTCTAGTCACTAGTGCATTATGCATATCTTCTAGTATTTTATGATTAAGGATAATGAAGTTCGGTAGAATATGCAATGGTGGACTAAACTAAGTTTGATAGTAACCGGTTGCATAAAGAAGATATTATGGACATATAATATTCATTTAGTTACTAATAATTTTAAAATTACATATATAAATTTCAAGTACAATCGGGGATGTGCCTTTAGTCAAGTGGTTACGTTCATCTGACTCTGTTTTTTCCATCGGAATTTGACTCCACTAAATCGCATTATCCCACACAATAGGAAGTGATTATGGATCGGGCCTTGTCGATCCAAAAATAAAAAAAATAAAAAATTCAAGTACAATCTTTTTACTTAAGTAATATAAGTATGCTTTTTTTTTTTAAAAATAACAAAAAGATAAGCTTTTTTCTAAGCATATAAAATAAAATCTTAGAAAACAAAATTCATGTATTTAAAAGATTAACTTCATATAGATTTTATAAAGAATTATTTGTTTTCTTTTGCGTATAATACACAAGTTTAAGCACCGAGAATGTAATACATGTGTTAATCTTAGGCTAAGAAAATGTACAAAGTGATACATACAATCTTGTGTCAACTTTGTAAATTCCTTTTGTAAACAATGAAATTGAAATGTGTCTCTAATAATAAAGCTCATTTAGAAGGAGAAAAATATAAATTACTCTTTAGAAACTTATAATCCGTTTATGTATAACAAAATATCACCTACTTACTATTTGTAAATATTGTTTTCCTCCTATGAATGAGTCTAGCATTAGGCAAATCCAATTCACTCTCATGTGGTACAGCTACCTATAAATTTCATTGTCTATTTTTATCAAAATAACGATAAATACATTTTTGGCAATGTATACAAAAATAAAACTAAAATAATTGTCACATCAATTGTTCATTACAGAAAGAAAAAAAAACAGTCCACGCGATACACGCGCTCATATTTTTTAATACACGCGCTTTAAAGTAGAGACAAAACCTCGTGGATCTATCTCCTCCGACCATTTGATTTCTTCCTCTCTTCTCTCTAGAAACATCTTTCATGCGTTATCTTCTCCAAAAGCTCTGATTCTGATTCTGAATCATCCTGAAAAAAACCTAGAAAAATTCTATCCCACAAAATCTTCAAAGATCCATGGCCGTAATTATCCCTCGTTCAGATCCACCGTCACGAATCCATCCGGAACCACCACAAACCCTAGAAATCGACCATTTCGATCATCTTCCTGACTCAATCCTCCTCCTCGTTTTCAACAAAATCGGCGACGTCAAAGCTCTCGGAAGATGCTGCGTCGTTTCCAGAAGATTCCATTCTCTCGTTCCTCAAGTCGATAACGTCGTTGTTCGTGTCGATTGCGTAATCTCCGACGACGATTCGTCATCTTTGTCATCTATCAAATCTCGCTCCGGTTCTTCCGCTGGTTCGTTCTCGGCTATATTTCGTCTTGTTGTTGGTGGCATTGTTAAGCCGTTACAAGCTTTAGGTCAATTCCTTGGTACGAAGAGATCATCATCATCATGTGGTGGTTCTGGATCTTCTTCTTCTTCGTTGTCTATTAGTGGAGATGATGATGGTGGAGAGATCGAACAAGGCGGTGTTACGCATCATTCACCTACTCAGGTTTTGAAAAACTTCGATGAGATTCGTTACTTAAGAATTGAGCTTCCTAGTGGTGAATTAGGGATTGATGATGGAGTTTTGTTGAAATGGAGAGCTGAATTTGGTTCTACTCTTGATAATTGTGTGATTCTCGGTGCTTCTTCAGTGATTCCACCAAATCCAATGAGAGTTTCTCAAGCTTGTGATACTACTACAGTCGTTGAAGCTCCCGGTTCTGGCTCCGATGATAATGGGAGTATACCGGAATCGTTTTACACAAACGGAGGTTTGAAATTGCGTGTTGTATGGACGATTAGCTCTTTGATTGCTGCATCAGCACGACATTACTTGTTACAACCGATAATCGCGGAGCATAAGACGCTTGATAGTTTAGTGCTCACTGATTCAGATGGGCAAGGTGTGCTCTGTATGAACAGAGATCAGCTAGAAGAGCTTAGGGTGAAACCATTAGCAGCTTCATCGGCTTCGAAGAGGACACTTGTGCCTGCTCTGAATATGAGACTATGGTATGCTCCAACCTTGGAATTGCCTGATGGAACTGTGTTAAAAGGTGCGACTTTGGTTGCGATAAGACCGAGTGAATCGAAAAAGGAAGTGTCTGATATCTCTTGGGTGTCTTCGGCTTTTGAGGAGCCTTATGAGACGGCTGCTAAGATGCTGGTTAAAAGAAGGACTTACTGTCTTGAAATGAACTCGTTCTAGCTTGAATGGTTTCAGTCGGAATCTGAGGTAAGATAGTGCTCATGTTCTGCATCATGTGTTTATGAAGTGAGTTTAGAATATCATTTGCCCAAGCACCGATTTTGCTTGACCTGAAACCATTAAGATTTAATCCCTTTGCATAGGTAAAGCTTATAGTTTATCATCAGCAGTAGGAACTGTCTTATGAATATCTTATAAGTAACACTATCCCTTAATGCTTTGCATTTGAAGATAAGTTAGCATTTTTTATCATTGTCTTCACAACTTTCTTTTGATATTTTAGAAAGCACAGAACTTTCTCATTGTTATGAATCTTGTTTGTCAGAGAACTGGCAACCCTGTGGCGAATTCAGGAAATTACAATTAAAAGCATATAATGGGGAGAAGCAGAGAATGAAATAAAATCGAAGTTTTGATGAATCAAGAAACAAGTTTTGCTGCCTACTACTACTGCATCTGCTAGCTAGTTTTTTCATTGAAGCATATGCCTTTGCAGGATCTCGCAATCATATATAATATATATCAACAAATTACAGATATCATGTAAGAGTTTTTCTTTTCTTTTTTCTGTCTTTTTCTTCTCCTTTGCTTGCTCTTCTCTATTTATGTGAATATTGTAGGTATTGCTTATTCCCCTGTCATTATACAAGTTATTTAAGATTGTAGTTTTCGGATTTCCTAATGGTTCTGATTAGTAATTTTGTAGAGTTGTGAGACAAAACAAAGAATCTACAGAATTATAGATTTATTATGCTTAAAAAACTTTAATGTGACTGTGTTGAGTTACATAAATTTTTCATATCTTGGTTATAAATAATGTAGAATGCAGAATTGCAGAACATATATCACTCTGTGATTGGAAGAGAAAGGTTAAAAAGAAAATTCTTATTCATTGGATTACCAATTATAACCCGCTTAATCTCAAAGTTACTTGGTCGAGAAGTAAATTTTCATGAGAGTTAAACATCATCAATTTGCCTTTGGAGAAAGTAGTGTGGTTGTTCAAGCTGAGATATAGAAAGGTTGTGTTGATGGAAGCGAAGTTAAGTGCGGTGATAATGCGGTTGCTATTATTGGTAGTCAGATAAAAGGCTGAGAAAATAGGCGAATCTGGGAGCGGTTAGCACAAGTGTTTGGTCCTAATTCCGTAGGACCTTCCCAAGATGAAACATCTCACGGTCTTTGATTTGGCTAGACATATTGCATGAGCTACCCTAAACCTTACTTATATTATTTCCCGACCAGAATCTGGTTTCGATTAATTATTTGTGTCTTAGAGAAGTAAGTGGCTTAAAACTTGAAATGTCTCCAACTTTAGGAATTTTCCGCTATAGGAGTGTTTAATCCATGTTGCAGTTTGGATTGTTGAGTTTTTAGACATTTTCAAAAAAAATCTAGAAAACAGTTACCAAACTAACAATATGATATAGCATGTATCAGTTTAGTTCAGTTTTAAAATCTCAGTTCTGATTTTAGTCAAATAAATATGAAGTCTCAATAAATAAATAAATATTAAATTGTCTCTTTTTAGATTCATATCTATCTATATTTGTTTGGATGGATATTTCACGTCTAAGATTAGATAGGTTCGATAAATTCATGAACATCTCTAGAATTGAGAAAATGTTGTAAATTTACAACATAACACAAAAAAAACTTATAAAGAAGGTAGACTAACCTATTCACTGGCAACTACTTAACAACTCCTACTAGTCTTATATAACTCTAAAACATAGATTAGTTTTTAACGACTAAAATTTGCATTCGTAGTACCATTATACTATTGGCATTGGTTGAAACATTTAACGACTTCTGTTTTCTTCATCCATAATCTGAATATGGTTAAACGCACAACGTTTTGGTGTTCTAAAGAATCAAGAGTCTAAAACTTGTAATTTCACTAATTATGGCTCTACTACTCTCTACTCTCTAGTTGTTGTTTCTTTGAGCATTCATCTGTTCTTGGTTTTGTTTAGTGTTTAGAATTGAGACAATATTGTCAATCTTAGAGGGAGTTAATACAACATCAACTTCTTCATTGTTTCCGTACACAGCCACACAACATAACACAAACAACTTACAAGGAAATTAGACTAATTATTATATTCCATGAAAACTACTTAACAACTCATAGTAGTCTTACTTAACACTAAGACATAGACTACTTTTTACAAGCAAACCCCGAGAGTAACTTAACAACTCCAACAACTTCAGTAGAATCTTCTTCTCTTCTTTAGTTTCTAGATTCTTTTGGTTTATAGTTTGAGAACCAAAATGTCATTAGTCAATACTAGTAGACTAGTACCATTCTATAACAAGGGAGATATAAGTCACCAGTCACCACCAATGACCGGTTCTGATTTTTTTTTTTTAATAACATATAGTCATATGTGTTATATATTTTCATTTATTTTAGATGATTTATGCATTATTTTCTGTTATAAATAGCTCATATAGTTTTAATTATACATATTTCCCTTAAAAAAAATTGTTAATCACCAACGATCCAATTTGTTTTTTTACAACTATTATTATCTATACTTGTGTTTATTTCCAGTTAATACTTTAATTGACGTACGTATATGAAGGTTAGTAAACACACATTAAATAATGGGTTTTCAACAAAACAAATCTTCCAAATAGTTGTTTTTATTTTATTCTACCTTCTATCTTCAAAAAATTCAGATTAATTATACGAAATAGAAAATAAAAGGTAATATAAGTTAACTCTTATAAGTATCTTCTAAACGTTTTTACAGATACATACATTATATTTTTAAGAATTAAAATGTTGATCACGAATGCTTTTATTTGATATACACCATTTTTTCGTTACTAATCTATTTTTTACGAAAAAATTTGTTTCAAAAAGATGTTTTTAAAAAAAGTTATCTATGAATTACACAATAACACAAATTTCAACAATCACTATTGGTTTATTGTCCGTTCTCTTTTCCTGTTTTGTTTCTTAAAATAACATACAACGACTTGAAGCCCAACATTCATTTGTTTGGGCCAAAAGTAGAAATTAAATTACTATTGTACCCCTAACTAAACATTGTAATTTACATTTGTTGCCACGCTTAAACCTTCCCTTGTTTCATCCTCCTCCGCCTCGATCCCTCACTCTCTCTCGCGTCAGTCGTTACTGCTGCAACAAATCTGTATTTGATTTCTCCATTAACAACGAATCTGTAAGTTTGAATTTTTATTCAATCTATCTCTCTCAATATAAGCCCTTTTCTCCTCTTTTATGTAATTATTTGCATTAAGATGGAAAATTTTCAATTGCAGAAATGGCCGCTGCTTTTGCTTCCAGATTAACCCGAGGTAAGAGACTACCTTATTCCTCTTCCTTCGATCTCATCTTGTGTATTGAATCCATAAATCCTATGTTTTAGACTGTGATGGGTTTTGGTTATTGATGGGTTTGTTTAAAAATCACATCTTTGTGAAGTTAAAGATTCCCATTTTTCAACATATTATCAGCTTCAAAATTGTTGAACTTTGTAATTGATTTAGCAAAGTTAGAGCCAAAATTTTAAAATCTGTTGTCTTTGTTGTTTATGGTTATAGTATCTGATTTGATTCATACACAAATCATGAGCAGGAGGACGTTCATTGCTTGGAGGTCTTAACAATGGTGGTTCGATGAATTCTTCTAATGGAATGATGAATGAAAGTATCCTCTCTCAGGTCAGAAACCAACCAATGAAAGTATTCTTCTAATGGTTTTAGTGTCTTAAGCTTATTCTTTTTTGTTGATGTTGGTTGAAGCAGCAGCAGCAGAGAAGGACATTTATTCAGATGGGGACTGTTCTCAAAGTCGTGGACAATTCAGGTGCGAAGAAAGTGATGTGTATTCAAGCTCTAAAGGGGAAAAAAGGAGCTAGACTTGGAGATACTATAGTTGCTTCAGTGAAAGAAGCGATGCCAAACGGTAAAGTGAAGAAAGGAGCGGTTGTGTATGGTGTGGTTGTTCGTGCTGCGATGCAGAGAGGTCGTGTTGATGGAAGTGAAGTTAGGTTTGATGATAACGCGGTTGTTCTTGTTGATAGTAAAGATAAGAATACTAAAACTGATCGCCAGCCGATTGGTACTAGAGTGTTTGGTCCTGTTCCTCATGAGCTTCGCAAGAAGAAACATCTCAAGATTCTTGCTTTGGCTCAACACGTTGCGTGAGATGCAACAAAACCGTAAACCTCGTACTGTCTTTTTTTATGTAAACTCTAGTTACCCGCATGTTTTTTTTTTGTGTGTTCTTAACGGAATTTAGAGGCTTCAAACTTTAAAAAGTCCCCACACTTTTAAAGTCTCTCTCTATTACTCTCTTCCCTACATTTCTATCTCCTTTATTATACAAGTGGTATACAGACTCAGATGAAGAACCACAAAAGAGGGAGGAGTGAGGCGGCACATTAAAGTCCCCAATTTCGAAGACGATCTCTTCTCGAGAGCCTGTCTCGGAGTATTACCCAGAGACCAGAGTATAATAAAGGCATGCTTTGGAATGCGCTGCGAGAACCAAACCACTTTGTGCCAAGAGTTAGGTGTTGAAGAAGGGTTTAGCATACACTGATTTGAAGAACAGAACTGAGAGGGTATAGTTCAGTGATGGAGTTACGCCATAAGAAGAAGTCTGGATCATAAGGTTAATCTGAAGTGGGCTGCGTTGCTTCTTGTTTTTTCTGATATCGACATATATAAATTAGTATATGTAAATATGTATTTTTAAAACTTTTAAATCATACTTTGTATAATAAAATTATTATTCATTATTAGAAGAATCAATAGTTTATCTAGTTTATTGACTATTCATTATTATATTTAATTACAACATTATCTATGTTTTTGTTTATTTGTGACTGACCTTAAACTTTAGTTTATTACATATATACCCTATAAGTAGTTAGGTAAAGCTTTCAATTTTAGTCCTCAGTTTCTGACATTTTTGGTTATTTTCTCCTTTTTTTATAGTTCAAACTTTTTTTTTCCTTTCAACTTTTTCATGTTCATATACTTTTAATTTTACTGAAGAGAGATTAATTTACAAATTCAAAAAAAAATCTTAGATCAGGTGGAATCTACCAGAGAGCACGCGATTCTAGATCGATCCACCGGTGAGAGACGCCGGAGTTTTTATCCCCGCGGCGGAGTAAACCATTTCTTCTTCCCGATGTATCAGTGAAGTTAAGTAGTCGAGAGAGGGGATAATGATGGAAGTGGAAGGATCGATGAATCGTGCTCCTGATCAATCATCCTTCTTACGATCAAGACGATCCAAAGGTTAATCATAACACTTTCTTCGAAATCTTCAATCAAAAGCCTTTAGTTTAAGCTCTCACGGGTTTAAGTAAGGGCAAAAAAAATGCTGTGATTTGGTATTCGATTTTGGCAATTGTTTATAGATTCATGTAACTTTTTGAACTGAACATTGAATCATTTGATTTTGGCAGCTCTGTATCAGTTTAAGCAGCAGAAACTCCCAGCTTGTAAGCCAGTCTTAACACCAATATCGGTTAGTAACATTAATCTTTGTCACCTGGAAAAAAGCTAAGCTTTTCTTCTGATTGTCTAAGAAGAAGAATCAAATGTTTTTTGCAGGTTATAACAGTGTTTATGTTAATGGGTTTTGTTTTCATTCCCATTGGTCTCATTACTCTTCGTGCTTCTCGTGATGTAAGTTGGAGAAGTTAACTCTTGAATTTGAGATGTAAGTTTCTGGAGCAAACTCTTAAATCCTTTAATGGCAGGCTATTGAAATTATAGACCGGTATGATGTTGAGTGCATTCCTGAAGAATATAGAACCAACAAACTGTTGTATATAACTGATTCATCTATCCCAAAGAATTGTACGCGCTACTTGAAGGTAATTCCTTTCTGCTCCATTGATTCTCAATCAGTGAATTAAGATTCTCTTCATTGTTACCTATTGGTGAGGTTTTATACTTTTCAATATCAGGTACAAAAGTATATGAAAGCTCCCATTTTTATCTACTACCAGCTTGATAACTACTATCAAAACCATCGCCGGTAAAATAGCTAGATGCCTTATTGATTTACTTTTCAAATCTAGTGATGAGAAAGTCAGCCATTTGGTAGCTGATGATTCTTTTGCAGGTATGTAAAGAGTAGAAGTGATCAGCAACTATTACATGGACTGGAGTATAGCCACACAAGTTCTTGTGAACCCGAGGAGTCATCTAATGGTCTCCCAATTGTTCCTTGTGGGTTAATTGCTTGGAGTATGTTCAATGATACATTTACGTTTTCTCGCGAAAGAACAAAACTGAATGTGAGCCGGAATAACATTGCGTGGAAGAGTGACCGCGAGCACAAGTTTGGAAAGAATGTGTATCCTATCAATTTCCAGAACGGAACTTTGATTGGTGGAGCAAAGTTGGATCCAAAAATTCCAGTATGCATTCTCAACCACTTTACAATAAAAAAAATTTAATCATATATTTTAGCTTAGGCAATGCTGTTTACTTTGTAGCTAAGTGACCAAGAGGACTTTATAGTGTGGATGCGAGCAGCTGCTTTACTAAGCTTCCGGAAATTATATGGAAGAATCGAAGAGGACTTGGAACCAGGAAAAGTTGTTGAAGTAAATTTGATGAACAATTACAACACTTATAGCTTTAGTGGGCAGAAGAAGCTTATTCTCTCCACATCAAATTGGTTAGGAGGAAGAAATGATTTCCTGGGTATCACCTATCTTGTCGTTGGTTCCTCTTCCATAGTCATATCCATCATCTTCATGTTGCTCCATTTGAAAAATCCAAGGTAAAAAAGGCTACATTCGCAGAAACCCTTTTTCTGTTCATTTTCTTATATGCATCATTCTCAATCTCAGGCCATACGGTGACAATTCTTGGAACAAGAAAAGCCTTTCAAGTTGAGAAGCTGTTACATTCTTTCTCTAACAGATTCATATTCCAGGTTCATATATATTCCTACATACTCAAGAGCCATACTTTGTCTATATATATATGATCATCTAGGTTTAAGGAGTATATAACGTATGTATGAGCCTATAGTTCTAGAAAACTGATAAGGTTCCTCTGTTTTCTTTACGATCCTTGTGTGTTCGGATTGCGGGTTCTAAAGATTCAACAAAAAGATAATTGTTTGACCCTTCTTTTACTCTTAAACCTCTAACGTGATGGGTTTATTTGGGTATATCTGTTTTTAGAGCCCTGTAAGTTTAGAAAATCTAACAAAAGCATTATAGAGAATGCATCATTGGCTATCTGCAAAGCGTACATTTATTTTCATCCATATCCCGAAAAATCCTCATGTTTTCTTTCTCATATTTCCATATTTGTCACCTTAAGTATCTCTATTTAACCTCTCCCATTTGTCTCCTCCACATCATATGCACCTCTAAGTTCTCCCATTGAAAGATCTTTCATTCATTTAGTCAAAAGCAGCACCTTTCAATCTTCCTCTGCCCTCCTCACCCGTAGAAGATCCGTTTTTTTATTTCTCAAACTAAACCCGTGTTTTCCTTCTGCTGCATTGCATTGTTGTCGGGGAAAAGAAAACTGGGTGTAAGAAAAAAAAATGACCAAGGAAATGAGGTTTGTTCAAACATGGGGAGAGGTAGCACCAAGGCTTATTGCATCTCACCAGAAACAACAACAGCAATTCTCAGACTTGCCAAAGCTTGAGACGATTTTTGAAGAAGGATGCTGCGTCGATAGTCTTACTGTTAGGGCGCCGAAGCGGATTGTAATCTTTCTTCCTCTTGCACTCTCAATGATTTTGTACATGGTGTTGCACAAGAGTATCATAGGTTATTATTGATTTGACTTTGTCTATTGATTTTTGAGACTTTTTAAATTTGTGATGATGAGAAGAAGAGAATGTTCAAGACGATAAAAGAGAGGAGGGATTGGAAATGTTGTTAATGGTGGGAAGTTGATGACAAAATCTCTCTATATGAATTTAGGTCAAGAGAGATTTGAAATTGAAAAGTCTGTTTTATTATTTTCTCCTTTTTCCATTTTCCAGCATTTTTATTCTGATTCCTGAATTGATTCGTTTGACTGAATAAACTCTGATGAGTTCCAGACAAAATATTGGCTTTAGTTCCTATTTTGTTTGGTTTAGATTCAATTCTACACATCATGACAAAACTAGCCAAATTCTATATGTTTTTGGTCCTATGTTCTTTAAGTAGCCAAATACCACACATACATATACAGTATCCTCCTTAAAAATTTTACTAATAGCAAATTTCTGAATAATAGGGATAAACTCTTGAGCTCACAAGATTAATAATAATCCATTTGTTTGTCACAAGATTAATCAAAATCAAATCATATTTATAAGTAATTGAGTTAGTTATAATTTGGAACAAACATAAATAAATTATTATTAAAAGTAAAAATAAATAACATAAAGCTGGTAGTAAAGTAAACCAACCATACAACTAATCATACAACTCGTACCACTAGACACTAGTATAGTAATTAATAGAAAATAATGAAAAGCTTACGATGGCATTTTTGAATACAAGAGCCTTCACGAGTCGGTTGAGCAGTTGAGGCATTTTGCTAAATTTTCCAAACTATTGTGGTTATTTCTTGTGTGTACCTCTCAGCCGAATTGTCAGTGACATTAAAGAAACATTATTGACAAAATAATTTTATTAAATTGACTCGACTTTTTAATTTTGTTTTGAGACCTTTTAATGTGTCATGGTGAGAATATTCGGGACAATAAAAGAGAGAGATTGGAGATGTTAGCTGATGACAAAATATATATATATATTTTTCTTATTCTGATTCCCTTAATTGAATAAGTCCTGATAGAAAGCTTCTATTTGTTTTAAATATGAACCGTTGAGTTAAATTTTATTGACTTGTTTTTTCTTTTCAATTACTTCCATCAAATATGTCTAATTATTCATTTCCTTAAAAAGATTATTCTTGTATTCACCCAAAAAAAAGATTATTCTCGTCTTTAATGTCAACTTGGTGTTCAAGATAAATCTGTCTAGAGAAGACGAGAAGATCCACGATAAAAATCATTAACTCAACATAGTTTAGAGATTTTAGAAATATGCCTCAACTTCTCAGCCAAATCTTGAAGCCTTTTGTCAACAAAAATGTCTTCGTAAGTTTTCTTTTCAATTCATTATACAAATACGTAATTATAGTTTCTATGTATATGTATAGAAGCTCCTTGTCCCTAAAGCGCATGCATATGAACAATGTTCCTCTGTTATAGAATTTTATCAACAATAAAATCAAAAATGTTGTCTATTTATCTAGTATTGGTTCTGGTTGTATGATTAGTTTAACGTACTTACATTTTGGTAGAGACACAACATAATGGTTCGGACGTGGCGTTCGTCTACGCAAAGCCACGGTTGCTACCCGATGATGATGATTGACCACATCCTTAAGGTCGGAGATTCTTCAGATGGTCGCGTAGAGAGAGGGGACGAATCATTAGGTGAAAAAGAGGTCTGGATTACAGACCCGAAACTAGCTGAAGTTGTTCGTAGTTCAATGATATCATATTAAACCAAAGGGGACAAGATATTCACATGGTGGAAAAGACAGAGTATACACTCCCCAAGTTTATTGATAATGTTCATCTCTACATGGAACACATATCATCTCGAAACATAACCGAGAATTTTTACTTTCCACCTCTTCCTAAAGGTTCTCAAATCCAAAACATAGCGATGTCCTCTTGTCCTGACATAAACAATGAAGATTGGGTTATGGCTGTCAAGTTTTCAGGATCTAAGTTGAAGCTTTATAGACATAACAAAGACTTTCGGTGGATCGATATCGAAACCACGCATGAGTCTATAAGCCCTCATTCCAGTCTCATGTATTCTAAGAAAGATCAAAGGTTCTACGTTCCAACTCCTGGATGCAATTACTTGTGCTCCTTTGATCTCAACTTCAAGGAGAAGGATAAGCTCGAGTTTGTCGAGGTGCGAAAAACAGATCTTCCTAAGTATGAATTGTTCGAGTTTATGGAGATAAATTCCTTTACCAGGACAGACCACATGGTGGAGTCATCCTCCGGTGAACAATTCCTTATCTCATGGTATATATTTCTTAAATTTGTTACACTTATATATATTTTGATATCTTAGTGTAAATCAATTTTCTTGAATTAATGGCTCTCTCATGTGTTTTTGAAGGTACTATGGGGACGAGTGTAAACTTAATTACAAAGAGTTAACAGTCATTCACAACACAAAACAATTCAAGGTGTTTAGAGAGAAAGAAGAGTTAACCGATAGAAAAACAAAATTCATGTCTTACACCGAAAACATTGGAGATCTTTGTATTTTTCTTGGACATGGTGAAGCTTTGTGTATCCCAGCGAGCACCATTCCTGGTCTAAAGCCTAATTGCATCTATTTCGCGGGACATAACTATGGTGTTTTCGATATCACCACCCAAACTTGCTATCTCTTCTCCACCGATGAAGGTCTGCTAAGCTCCACTCAATTTCCTTCGTGGCCTCATCCACTTTCGCTCACTCCTAATTAATATGATGTCATGTTGTATTTTTTATATGCTTTATTTGAAAGAACACTTTCTACGATGAAATTATTAGTATTTGAAGTTATTATGAACGAATTACGTTAACAAGGCTGTCTGCAGAAATAAAAAGATGAAAAAATCAGGTTGGTTGCATTTATTTGATGATTTGATCCATATTTTGATATGCATGAAACTGCTCAATGGTGGAAATTTATGTTGCTAGGAGCCTAGGACAATATATAATATAGGTGTATTTTAGTAGACGACTATATGGAGTAAGGGTGATAATTAATTGGCTAAAAAAAAACTATATTGAAAAATATTCATGAGATTATGTAAAAACTAATGTGTCCATTAGATAAAATATTTGATATTTACAGTTTTAGCAAAAATAATATCATATATAGAAAAAATTAATCAAAATACGTCAAGCAACACTTAAGAAATTTCAAAAACATTTTGTTCGTTCTAAATCAGAGAAGAATCTAAAAAGCAAGGAACAAAGAAAACTGAGGCCGATGGATACTAAAATATCAAAAGTCAAATTATTCTTAATATTTCCTTTCCTTTTCTACCTTAAGTATGTTTAATTATTTATTTCCTTAAGGCTTAAGAATATTATTCTCCTCTTCAATGTCAACTTGGTGTTCAAGCATAAGTCTCTATAGAGACTAGAGAAGACCCACACGAGAAATCACCTCAACATAGTTTTAAAGATTCTAAAAAATGTCTCAACCTCTCATACGAATCTTGAATCCCCTTGTCTACACAAATGTCCTTGTAAGTTTTTTCTTTCTAATTCTTATATTCTACTATAATTGTGGATTTATTTTAGGGTTTTACTAGTTAATTTCTTTTTGTATGATTAGTTCAACGTACTTACATTTTGACAGAGAAAAAACAACTTGGTTAGATGGTGTTCGTCTACGCCAATCTACCCTTTTTTGTTAATTGACCACCTCCTTAAGATCGGAGGTTCTTCAAATGGTAGCAGCTCGATATCTAGAAGGTCCGGATCAGAGGGTGAAAACGAAATCATAATTAAGAGCAAGTTTTTGGCTGGAGAAGTCTGCGAGGCAATGAGTATGGGATTGAATCAAAGTGGAGTGAATATTCACATGAAGGAAAACACATCCCTCCGTGATATGGACAACGTTCGTCTAAATATCTATTACAAGCCCTCTGACCCTAAATCAAAATCTGTTTCTGTTCATCTACCTCCTCTTCCAAAAGGCTCTCAAATCCAAAACATTGCCATGACCTCTCTTCCTGACCTAAAAAATGATGATTGGGTCGTTGCTATCAAGTTTTCGGTATCTCAGCTTATGCTCTATAGGCATAAAGACTTACGGTGGATCAATATCGAAACCACGCATGGGCATGAGTGTATATGCCCATACTCAAGTCTCAAGTACTCTAAGAAAGAGCAAAGATTTTACACTTCAACTCCTGGAGGCGATTGGATGTGCTCATTTGGTCTCAACTTCAAAGAGAAAGACGAGCCCACGTATCATATAATTGACAAAAAAGATCTTCCTCAGTATATGTTGTATGAGTTGGAGGAGATGAATTCGTTTACCAGGACAGATCATCTAGTGGAGTCACCCTCCGGGGAACAATTCCTCATCTCATGGTACACTACATATATACTTTCTTTTTCTTTTCTTTTATAAGTAAACACCTATTAGCTGATTCATTAATGGCTCTCTCATGTGTTCAAAGGTACTATGGGGACGCCTTTGAGTCAGACACAGTCGTGCACAAAACAAAGCGGTTCTTGGTGTTTAAAGAGAAAGAAAATGCTAAAAGACACAAAGATATGTATTACACTGAAAATATTGGAGATCTTTGTATTTTTCTTGGACATGGTGAACCTATGTGTGTCCCAGCAAGCTCGTCTCCAGGTCTTAAGCCTAATTGCATCTATTTCGCGGGACATAACTTTGGTGTTTACGATATCACGACGCAAACAATCACTCTCTTCTACACAGAGGAAGGTCCATTAAGATCCACTGCATTTCCTTACTGGCCTCATCCATTTTCACTCACTCCTACCTAGTTGGTATGGTGTTGGGTTTTGTATTATTCTATTTACGTTTTATTTGAAGTGAATTATAGGAAAAATCAATTATTTAAACTAAGATAATTAAAGTGTAAGGATCTTTTTACTAGTATATCAATGATACGAAACACACTTTTATTTAGCCATCTAGTAAACCATCGTGCAGCAGAACTATTTTTATGCATCATTTCATAATTAGTAAAAGTAGCAATCTGGTTCTTCCATCATGCACCGACTACTTTTTTCAAGCTACTGTCTACTCAATATGGCTTGAGCGGAACAAGAGGCGACATAGTGAACCTCCTAGCACTGCAGATCAGGTAATCAAGTTTTTGGACAGGATTATACGGAACAAAATTTCGTCAATCCACCGAACAAACCCAAGAAAACATGAAGATGGATTTCGGGTTTGGGTTGATTCAAGGAACTAACATTCTTAGCACTTTCGATACTATTTCTTTAAAACACAACATTCAATTTAAGGATGCATTCATTGTAAAAAGTTTTTTTTTTTGTTTGAATAAATTTTACATTCATTCAAAAAAAAAAGAAAAAAAAATCATGCAGAGACTTTTCTACTTGGCTACATTTAGTTTGTAAATTAGAATTAATTAACTCCATTCCAGTGCATTTTGTAACTCAAAGAATTCCCGTAAAGCTAGCTTCTAAAATGTCATTGTATATGGTCATCATTTTTTTTTGTCAATCTTATATGGTCATCATTTTTATAACGATTTTATATAACGGCCTTCCAAATCCTCATATACATATAATCAACATAATTTACGAAATAGAAAGCTTAAAATTTTGCTCAAAAGGAAAAAAGTTATGAAAGGTAAAGTTAAATACTCTTAAGACAAAAGATCAAATAAATACAAAAGAACAAGACACAAACTAGTCGCGTCACTCGTATCTGAGATTTTGCAAAAAATGATAATTAACAAGATCCGGGTTAATTTAATTTCAACGAAAGTACGAAACAATTTCAAGTAAGTATAAATAACACATAACAAAAAGACATACCACCAAGACTGATCTAGTCCAAGTGGTTGGAGTCTAGCGCGTAGATTCCACGTAAAGCTTCGGACCTTGTTTCGAATCAGTCTTGGTACCTCTTTCTCAATCTCTCTTTCGCAACTCGCTGTTGTTGATGTTGTTGTCGTTAGGAAAATGAGGTAATCCAAATTACCTTTTCTTTTTACGTCACTTCTATTATTATTATAGTATCAATAATTACAATTTATTTATTTATTGAAGGATTATCTTGTTGTAACCAAAAAAAAAAAATTGTGAAAGATAAAAGTTCTCTAAAGTAAACTACAAAAAACTTTGTTTAACATTTCGGTTACAAAACATAACTGAATTCCAAATTATCGAAAACAAAACAAATCTCAATCTCTCTACTTAAATCTACCATCGCGGTTTCCATAAGCGTCGCTTCTATAGTAAAATTGATCGTTGTCACTGTTCTTGTTTTCGTCGTTGTTGGTGTGAATCTCACGATGGCCATAGAGACCATAACCATGTCCAGTCTCTCGGACAAAGGCTGGCTCTTGCTCGTTTTCCTCATCCATCGTGCTCCGGTGATTCTCTGGCATGAATAAAATATGGTTTTTATCGGTTACTCCGGTTAAAGTTTGGCGGTTTCTTGCTTGTGTTTGCGTAAGCTAGAAAGATGAGATGAAGAAGGTGAGACAGAGAAGAGACGTAAGGTTTAGTGATTGAGCCATTTTTTTGTGGTTTATGTTGGTCAATTAGAGATTATACATATATATGGTTTTTTGCCTCTTTTTTTGTTGTAAATTACCAAACATTAGGTCGAGTTAATTGGTCAAATTAGTTAGACATATATTACCAAACGCCCGGTACAAAAACAAATGATGGGTTCACAAAAAAAGAGTGATGAGAAAGTAACGAAAAGAGACTAAAGAGTTTAATTAGTTTGGTTGCTTGATTTGCGGAAAAGCAATTCGAATGATCGACCACCGAAAGTATACATTAGAAAAAATTTATTCATAAATTCATTACACTTATTTATCTAACATTAATATCGTTACAAAAACAGAGAGAAATAAACATGGGTTACTAACTTTGTTGTGGTGTACGTCGTATACATTATATGGTGAATCATTATGCAAATTAGAGTTATAAACGGTTTTTGTGGCAGCCCATGATTCAAGAAACCCATTTCTCAAACAAAAAAAAAAACAACGCTTCATTGTTGTTAATGTGTCATAAATTTAACTTTTGTCTGTTTTAGCTTCGGGGACATACTATCACTCATCATCCGTTATATACTCATGTGTTTCAGGCTACGACTCATTCTATTTGGGGAGAACGCAACGGAAGACGACATGGTAAAATTCCACACAACCCAGACCAACTTGTTAAGTCTATTGACCGAGCAGTAACAAATTTTATAACGCATATAAATTACAAAAATAATATATAACAAATTACTAGTTGAAAAACAAAATTAGCAAGGAGAAAAATGTTATAAGAAATAAATTAAACCTCAAGCTCTACGTCACGATGATGGGTATATGCTCCAAGAGAAAGAGCAAATAAATACATTATTATGCCTTTTATCCGTTAAGATAATTGCATATCAGAAGAAATGGAAATGAAAATGTTCTCCATTAAAAAGAGAAGAAGCAGAATAAAAAATTTATATATAACTTTTCAGAAAGCAAAAAAAAAACAAAGAAAGGAAAAACTCGAAAACAATGGTTGATGGTACAATACAACATACTATTGCATTTGGTTATTTATTATATAGATATATATATATCCATCGGAGAACTTGTTTATGCAACTGTCGACCGCCGTCTTCAGCTGCTTTCTATGCTTTCTTTCCTTGCTGTAGCAAAAGAAGATCCAGTTCTCATATTAATCATCTTTTTCTCAAGATCCAAAACAATTTATATCTTTAATAGTAAGCAAAATTTCTTAAGCTATGTAATGAAAATTGAGCTAATGCGAATAATGAACTGACCCGTTTCTCTTCTTCGATCTTGGCCTTAATGATAGAGTACATTGCAACTCCAGCAATGGCTATTCCTGTTCCTATACCTGTCTGTGTCGATATCTTGTTTCCTGCAAATATTTGACAAGTAAAAGTATTTGAATTGCTTCATTCGGGATTGGTCTAATAAGTAAAAATATATGAAGAGAGGTTAGTAATCTTGTACCGAAGATAACGATGGAGAAACCGATCACGAACACACGTTTCAGAACGTTTCCAACCGCGTGAGTCAGCGGTGCAACCCTCTCCAAGGTATTGGTAGCCAGCTGCAACCGTGGTTTCCTCAATGTTTTAGTTTCCTTTATAAACGCAAGTTTATGGTTAAAGATTGTAACTTGAGTTTTACATTACCTGATTGTAGAGATGGTAAAACATTCCAACCCAGAAGAGATCAGAGATGAATTTAGTCATTCCAACTTTAGCAATCGCGTCGGCGAAACCATGGTTAAGTAGTTTAGGACCTTCAACCTAAGAACAAATTTTAACCAGAAACCCTAATTAATAACAAAAAAAAAGACATTACTTCTTTCATACGTAACTAGTGAGAAATAATGAAAGTGACTTAACGATGATGGCAGGAGGAATGCAGACGAAGAGTGCGATGATGGAGATGTAAGCGTAGACATTTGTACTGTCCATATCAGTCTGCAAAAACACAATACAGTTTCCGAAATCAAACCTTAACATGATTTAGTAGCGTAAAAAATGTAGAGGGGAAGAATGAAGAACCATGGCTTTCTTGGAGAAGATGCTTCGGTAAGTGAAAGAAATGTTTGATATCATAGCACTGATGAAACCGAGCCAGTTGAATGATAGCTCAGTTAGTGAAGCCATTGCAACACCTGCAACATTTTAAAGGTTAATCCAATAAACTTAGGACACAAGAAACATGGAAAGAGTTTGATTGAGTGTTTACCAAGAACAACAGGAGCTAGAGACAACCATAGTGTTATGGGGATGGATTGTCCCATAATGAATTGAGAAGCAGCCGCATTGAAGAATGGCTCAAGTGCTGCGTTTTCGCAAAAGTATGAATGTTAGATTTTGATTCAGTGAAATGTTATTTTTTATGTTGTATAAATTTGTTTAAAAAATACCTTTGATGGTGTGAGTGAAGGAGACAGCAACCGCAGCGAAAGAGACATTGCTAGTGACATGGCCTAAGGCGTGACAGACTGCGACTGGTATCAATACCTTGAGGAGGTTCGAGTCAATCGGCTGCAACCATCAAATCATTCACATGAGCCAATGTAAACTCAAGCGATAAGTACACTAACATTCAAAGTAATAACAATTGGGCGTTTGGTCTAGTGGTATGATTCTCGCTTTGGGTGCGAGAGGTCCCGAGTTCGATTCTCGGAACGCCCCACTATTTTTCATTTTGCTTTTATATAAACTCAAAACTGTAAAGTGAGCTATAAAGAGAGATGAACGAACTTACGGCACGTTTAGGAAGACCCACGGACCAGCTGATCAAGCAGTAAACAACTCCCACGAACAAGTGTATCACCGATACAAAACTGAAACAAAAATAACACAACATTATTATTATTATTATTTTGTAAAAAGGCATAATTAATTTATATTTAAAATTAATAAAAGACAAATGAATTCTTTTTTCTTTTTGAGATGAACAAATTTATTCTTTTGATATAATATTCAGATTCGATTCTTAATCGGACCAACAGAATAATATTTGGCCCCAAAAAAAAAAAAAAATTAGGACCACAGAATATAAGTTGTAGATCAAAATATGAAAATTTGCAATTAACTCTTAAAACATTAATCCAAAAATAAAAATGTGTAAGAACTTACTAGGGATAAGGGAAGTAATTATAGATCTTCTTGTTAAGGATGTTGAAAATCACATTCAAGAAGTACCTGTAAATACCAAATGAGGATAAAAGCGTCAATTCGCACTAAACCAAAACTTGGCGGTAAAATCATAAGAATCTGCTAAAGTGCGCAGGATAACGTTTTAAGAAAAGCGCGTGAATGATACGTACCACATGAAGAAGAAGAATCCAGTGACTAGCCATGGATACTTGGCGAGGAATCCAACTTTAGCATCCCTGCGAAATAAATGAGTTCAGATCATCCGAGTCAAATGAGTCAACACCGAGTAAGCTAGAAACGGACCTCTTACCCAGCGGTATCTCCACCTTCAGCAGCGGCGGCTTTAACCGGTTTGAGAATTTCTCTTTTCTCTCCTCCGTTGATCGCCGACGAATCGAGAAGAAGAATTGGACGAAGCTGACGACCGGAGATCAGATTCGCTCCCTCTCCGATTCCTCCGATTGGTTTAACCGAGAACGAGGAAGACGATGCAGTGCTGAATTGACGGTGGATCGCTCCGATTGGTCGTCTCAATTTCGGAATTCCAACGACATTCGCGGTGGCGCGTAACAGCACGCGTGACTCCATTGAAATCGAAATTCAGAGTTTTGATAGTGAGAGCAAAGAGGGACGGACTTATGAGGATTTCGAGTATTTCAAGAGATGGTACTTGTTGATCGGACGGCTACGATGATCTCGATTTGGTTAATCCAGTATCTCGCGGTGTATGGAGTTATGGTAGGGTTAATGGTCAATTTCATCTAACGGTAGAGAATGATGTAATTAGATAAGAATCTTGAGATACTGGTTTAGATTGGATGAGTGTAGGGTCCATCTTATCTTGATAAGTGGATGGTTTTTAGAGACACAGTGAATATTAGCCAATCGAAGTTCCATATCACCATCATCATCTGTATAATTTTGTTTTTTTGGAAGATAATAATAATTGAAATTTTGGTAGATTTTATTTTTCATTATTTACCTTGTATGTTGAGTGGTCTTCAAATTATTGAACGTGACAGATTCACAAGAAAGTAGATTTTTTATAAATGAAATTTTACTTATTTTAAAGGTATCTCTATTTAATTTCTTTTGTTTATGGTTGTCTGTCAGCATTTGACTTGCAGTTTCATGCTCATAGTCATATACGTTATTCTAGGCTTTTTTGAATATCTTATTACTTTTTTCGTAATACAATTTTATAATTTTATCAAAGTTATACAACTATAACTAAAATTAGGGTTTTCTACAAAACAAAAAAATCTTCTAATTTTTTTTTGTTGTAGCCAGTTTACTCGTAAGTTACAAAAAAATACAAATGAACCCACATGTATTATGCGTTTAACTAGGATTACCATGTACTTTCATGTACTCAATTCACCCTATACTCTTTTTTTTTTTTTTTCTAGTTCCACCCAATTTATAAAATTCTGTCCATTTGACCAAATTCAATTAATTTCTGTAATTGCGATTTAAAATTAATATTACATGTTCACTATTTCTCGATTTGAGGAAACCCGAGTTTAAATATGATAAAAATGTTGACCCATCACTACAAATATGTTATAGTTTATACTTAATAGTAGTGTTTTTGGGGATAATTGATGAATTAAGTAAACATGATTCTTCTTATGAAGTTGATTGAGTGATTATTGTATGTAAACCTATGTGATTGATGTTATTGGTTGATTGAGTGATTATTGTATTAGTATGTAAGCAAAGATGATTGTTCTTATGAGGTAATTTGTTACTCATTCATCCTTTTGCATATGAGAAATTGTGTTAGCGTACGCAAAACAATAGAGAACATAAAAGATATGTGTATTTATTTAAGGTGACTTTTGTTAATGATATTGTAGTATCTATACATTTATATATAATTTGTTGAATTTGAGTATAAGCTATCATTTTCTAATTATTGGTTGAATTTATACTTTAAAATTAGGTGCAAATATATTAGATGAGTAGTCCATTGATCTAAATATTTCGCATAATAATTTTAAGTACTAAAATATTGTTGACATATTTTATAATTTTTAAACTTTAAATTTTTTATATAAGCTTTTGTTGACACTTAATTCGTTTAAATTTGGTTAATACTGTAATAATATGTACTTTGTTGCCTGTTAGAGAGACACCCTCTAAATCGTCCAGAGACTCTTCTCTTTGCAGCTAAAGTCTCCCATTTCATAAACCCTAGCCAAAACTGGTGAGCGATTCTTCTCCGGCAATTTGATTAACCTTCTAGTTCGTAACGAGTTTCATTGTTGCTTCCTTCACTTTTGGAACTCGTATGTTTTGAAGATCAAATGATTTTTCTGGTCTGTGTTTCTTTCATTTGGTTTGAGCCTATCGAAATCGTTTATGCACACAACCTGTTCGACGTAATGCGTAGCTGAGATTCTTCTCTATAAAAAGGTGTATTCTTTGCTATTGTTGGAAGGTATCATTGTTTAGTAATGGGTAGCAAAGTGATGATGTTCAAGTGGTCAAAGAACATCACGCCTTCACAGGTTATCAAACTGATGCGAGCTGAAAAAGATGTGGAGAAGTCTATGGCAGTTTTTGATTCCGCAACGGCGGAATACGCAAATGGGTACGTACATGATCAGAGTTCTTTTGGTTATATGGTCTTGAGGTTGGTCTCTGCTAATAAGTTCAAAGCAGCTGAAGATCTGATTGTTAGAATGAAGATTGAGAATTGTGTTGTTAGTGAAGATATATTGCTTTCGATATGTCGAGGGTATGGTCGGGTTCATAGGCCGTTTGATTCTTTAAGGGTTTTTCACAAAATGAAGGATTTTGATTGTGATCCTAGCCAGAAGGCTTATGTCACTGTTCTTGCCATTCTCGTGGAAGAGAATCAGTTAAATTTGGCATTTAAGTTTTACAAGAATATGAGAGAGATTGGTTTGCCTCCTACTGTGGCATCTCTCAATGTTTTGATTAAAGCTCTTTGCAGAAATGACGGAACTGTGGATGCTGGTCTTAAGATTTTTCTTGAAATGCCTAAGAGAGGGTGTGATCCGGATTCTTACACATATGGAACCTTGATTAGTGGTTTGTGTAGGTTCGGAAGGATAGATGAGGCGAAGAAGTTGTTTACAGAGATGGTTGAGAAAGACTGTGCACCAACTGTTGTTACCTATACTTCTCTGATTAACGGTTTGTGTGGATCGAAAAATGTTGATGAAGCTATGAGATATCTAGAAGAGATGAAAAGTAAAGGCATTGAGCCGAATGTTTTCACGTACAGTTCTTTGATGGACGGTCTTTGCAAAGATGGGCGTTCTTTGCAAGCCATGGAACTATTTGAGATGATGATGGCTAGAGGCTGCAGGCCAAACATGGTAACGTATACCACTTTGATCACTGGTCTCTGTAAGGAGCAGAAGATTCAAGAAGCCGTTGAACTTCTTGATAGAATGAATCTTCAGGGTTTGAAACCTGATGCTGGATTATATGGGAAAGTAATCAGTGGGTTCTGTGCTATTAGTAAGTTTCGTGAAGCTGCCAATTTCCTTGACGAGATGATTCTTGGAGGAATTACTCCAAATCGTTTAACCTGGAACATCCATGTTAAGACAAGTAATGAAGTAGTCCGAGGTCTTTGTGCAAACTATCCAAGTCGTGCATTTACTCTATATCTTAGCATGAGGAGTAGAGGAATCTCGGTTGAGGTTGAAACACTAGAATCTTTGGTGAAGTGTTTGTGCAAAAAGGGTGAATTCCAGAAAGCTGTTCAATTAGTCGATGAAATAGTGACTGATGGGTGTATTCCAAGTAAAGGAACATGGAAGCTACTTATAGGTCACACATTGGATAAAACGATTGTAGGAGAGGCTTCAGATACTCTTCTCAGAGATTTGGATATCTAAGTTTAGTGCATGGAAGATTAGATGAAGACAGCTGAAACAAACATGTCGGATGGAACAACTTACACAAACATTGAGATATTCTAATCAAGAGATCATCTCAGAAGAAATGGTAAATCACAAAATACAACAGAGAATTTCAGAAATTCCAAAAGAATTATGAGGATTTTTACATTTTGATTCAGAACATCATTTAGCAGAGAGGGGAAAACCAATACCGTGGCGTGTAGTTGGAAATTTAGCGAACACCATACTGCAGAAGACTCCTACAGCTACAGGCAAAGTTGTGAGAAGCTCCACTACTTCAGCTGATGGTTCGGGATAGAAACAGTTAACCACATTCTGATCAAACAAAACCACGGCTCCAAAAACCAGAAACGACATAATGGCATGTACGAAGTCGATAAACCGTAGTTTGTAGCTTTTGGAAAGTTCTTGAGGAAGAGTAGCTGAGCCATCAATGATCCAGAAACCATGGATTGTTGCAAATCCATAGCAGACACTACCATTCAAATCCTTGTAAGAATCTGTGAAGCTAAGTATGAAACAAGAGAATCCGCAGATGGAAACTAGCAACGCAGTCATGAATCTGCTAGTTAGATCGCAGCGTCCAACGTTTGTGCAAATTGGCGATAAAATCTGGAATGCAAGAACTGTCCCCGTAGGTAAAAGATTAGCTAGATTAGCTGTTGTCTGAAAAGTCTTACCTATTGCCTTTTGCATCATAGTGTTCCTTTCTATGTCAGGTAAGTCCCGATTTCGATTTTGATCATCCAGGAGTGGAACTGTTTCTTCTTTGATGATCCCAGCTTCTTCATCAACATTAATCTCCATAATACTCGAGATTCAAATCTCTATTTCCAGGTGCTTTGTTGTTTTGAGCAAATGCTTGTGTTTTAATGTAACTTATGGCTGCTTACTTTGTTATGTATTGCAAGCAAGTTTGTAGTCATTTGTTTATGTGAAGGATAAGCTTTTGACCTTGTCTACAAAAGGATTATAATTTTTGGTTGCATGATTGGATTTATTAAATAGTTTGGGAATGTGATTCTGATTTTGAAATTCCCATGAACATTTTTTTTATTGATGTTTGGAAAATGTCTTCAAAGCCTTTGGATAATTTCGAGTAATTCCTTCGTGGAGGCCAAGTAAGATTATAATCTATACGTAATCATTTGCTAAAACATACTATTTAATGTAAAAATGTCCTTAACGTAATAAAATATTACACGTTGACAAAGCACTTGTTTGTAATTAAATTATTATTTCTATAAATGTTAACTAACGTCAAAATCAGTTTAGTTGTACGCATTCTTGGGTGTGTCATGCGATTAGACTTGCACGTTACATTTTTTCATTATGATATTTCAAATATTAACGAACTAATTTACGAGAAGTGTCGTTGACAAAGAAAAAAAAAGACAGAGAAACGAAATGTCTTGGAAAATATTTGGGATTATTATTTCCCAAGGAAATGTTTTGGAGCATTTTGATATGCCAACTAAAAGCCCATACAAAGAATCCTTAACAAGAAGCCCAACTATTTTGAATGGGATTCTACAGGTTTTGAATGATTTAGATTTTAGACTCTCTTTAAATGGTTTCTTTGGTCTTGCAAGAAAACTACTTCAAAAAAAAAACATGTTTGAACTGCATTATGAATCCAATATTTTTTTAGATTAGACTGGATTCAAACCAAATGTTTCTTGGTTCATACTGGATCCAGTTCAGATCCAGATAAATGTTGGATTCTGGTTAAGCTCTTTTAGTAAATGAGTATTTTGTTTAATCTTTATGTTTGAGCTAAAGATCTCTAAAGTATTTATTGTTAAAATCTCTAATTGTATAGATTGAGCCATCAGAGTAATCAGTCATGGCCCATGGGTCTCCTTGACATGAATATGAATGAAAACACTAAAATGAAAACTCTCAAAGATGGACGATACAGTGCATCTGTCTTCGTTTTTGCAACACTATTTTAGTATTACTTTTTGTTTCGAAAAGAGAGAATCTACGGACATAGGTAATGAATGAAATAAAATAATTTTATAGTTCAATGATTATTATTGGTGAGCATGGGCTTTAGATAATAAACAATATAGGTTTGGTATATCTTCACATATATCTTTAAGTAATTTTGGAATTTTTAAGGAAATTTTTGATGGTTTAACTAACGTACCAATATTATAGTAGTGGAGCATTAGTAAAATGTTTACTAAGAATTTCAGGATTTAGGGTGCTTGTATATATGGCAAACGTAACCGTAGTCCGATCCGTAGTCATCGTTTGATCTTAGATATACTACTATTTAGCTCATATTATTGTATAGTCAGAAAATGTATATAAGAATTAAGATATGTGATTACTTTACAAACAAATATTCATTTTTCAAGTAAAAAATTAAGATCTTAGAACGTAGATTATATTTTGTTCATTCTCTAGTAGTTGAAATGCTCCACTTTCTTCCAAAAAGAATCCAACATATTCTTGATGGGAAATTCGAAACACTGTACAACATAGGTTAATACATAGTAGGTAAACATTTCGTGATATGTATATATACACTTATCAAAAGGGGGAAATAAATAACTATAATTTATATAAATGGCATTAGTTATATAGGTGCGAGTTTCACCTGCCAAAGTTAGATGGGTCCTTCTTTCATTCTTATATAAATGGCATTAGTTAGATTTAATATACTCTTAATTAGCTTTTCAGTGTGTGATTTTTACAACACATTCTTTTGATCTTAATACATGTAGTATAAGTTGAACACTAGTTTAGATCAAATAATAGTAAGTCAATTTGTTTTGATATCATATGAACATTTATAAAAATATAATTTCAGCTTTCAATGAGTAGGTAATGAGTAAAGTTTCAATATCATTTATAGTTTAGGCCTTTAGGGTATGATATAATGTGTCATATTTAAAATTCGACTTCTCAACTTTTCCGGTGATTTTGTGTGGTTCTGACGATCTATCTAAACTTTTTCGATCACTTTTTTTCTTTTACGGTATGATAATTAATAATATAGTGTGTCATATTTCTGATTATTTTGTTTTTACTTTAGAATCCATTGATGAATTAAATGTTCTATCATCATGTGATAGTTTGCGTTTGCACTTTGAAATTCTTTAGGACCGACAAACTTAAGTTACACCATGAAAAAGACAATCGAAATTATGCATACTATTTTACAAATATGTTTGTTAATGTTTTTTTTTTTTTTTACGCATGATTATTAATATTATGACTTTATGAGAAATCAACATCTTAAGTAATTTCTATGATTTAATGAAAATAATACTCAAACTGAAATTAGAATTTAACAAATTTAAAAATCTTACCATGTGAAAAATAACTATATATATATATATAATATTAAAAACATATTTTTCATATATTTATGAAAAGTAAAGATTTTTCTTCCTAACCTAAAGAGTAGTCCATGAATATTTATTGACCATCTAGACGAAAATTTCTTTCCTTTTGTCTTTTTTGACCTTTATTTTATTTTATTATTCTCTTCGTATATAAATATTACACAACACCCATAATCCATAATCATACATTTATTTTCTTTGTTGAAATCAAATGGACAAATCTGAAAAAATCGCTTACGCTTCAGTTTTGTCTCTTCTCTCTCTTTCTCTTCTTCTTCTCATAATCTTCCTCTTCTTATTATGCAGAAAAAAACCAAACCGGTCCGACGACGAATATCTTCTTCCAGAAACCAAACCGGCTGGTCTTTCTTATTCGTTAACCGAATTAGACTCAGCAACCGACGGATTTAACCAACGACGAATCATCGGTTCTGGTCGGTTAGGAACGGTTTACGCTGCGATTATTCCAGATCATAAAAATCTCGTCGCGGTTAAAAGAATACATCCCGGTTTGGTTTTGAGTAAACCGGGTTTCGGTTTTTCCACGGTTATTAAATCGCTTTCTTCTTCTCATCATCCAAACGTCGTTTCGATTTTAGGATTCTCAGAAGCTCCCGGAGAAAGAATCGTCGTAACAGAATTCGTCGGAGAAGGTAAGAGCTTGAGTGATCACTTACACGGAGGTTCCAATTCAGCGACTGCGGTTGAATTTGGATGGAAAACGCGTTTTAAAATCGCGGCGGGAGCAGCGAGAGGATTGGAGTATTTACACGAAATCGCAAACCCTAGAATCGTTCACGGTAGATTCACATCATCGAATGTTTTGGTAGACGAGAAATCAACGGCTAAGATTTGCGATTACGGATTTGGGTTTTTGATTCCGATTGAAAAATCTGGGATTTTTGGGTATATAGAAGAAGGTTATTGCAAAGAGAGTGATGTGTATGGATACGGCGTCGTTTTAATGGAGATTTTGAGTGGAAGAAGAAGTGAAAATGGATTGATTGTGAAATGGGCAACTCCATTGATTAAAGAACAGAGATTTGCTGAGCTTTTAGATCCGAGGATTGTTGTTCAAAGTGAGATCAAGAGTTTGGTAATAAGATTAGCGAAGGTTGCTTTAGCTTGTGTCGGGAATTCACGGAGGAGTCGACCGTCGATTTCTGAAGTGGCGGCGATTTTGAATAGTTTGGAGAGGGAAGGAGGGTGATTTGGATAATTTTAAAACTTTTGGGGTTTTAGGGATAAAAGTTGGAATTGAAGGGGTATAGGTGTTATTAGGGGAAGAGAAACGTAAATGTTGTATTAATGCCGTGTATATTATATGGTTTTTAGTTTTTAGAGTTTAGAATTCGGTTACGTAATCAATTAATTTACATTGGGTGATTTTTAACAATTCATAATGTTTTGGGACTTTACAGAGAAAACTAAAATTAAAAGGGTGTTGTTGTAGAAAAATTTACTGAATTTTTTTCCCGCCGTATTAACTCGGTTTCATCATACAAAATCCTTAATATACTATGTAATTCAAATACATTATTGATATAAAATGTATTTTCGTGTGCTTCGTCCAAAACAATCATAGATTACGATGAATTATATTTTAATATAAGTGTGTACGAAAGAATATTTTAACTCATTCAGATGATTTTGACGAGACTTGGAAGCTAAATTTTCGTCAAATTTGGACGGTGGACCTAATAATATTGCATCTTGTGGAACAAGTCATATATTTCTTTTTTGGTGAAAAACGTTTGGTAGATTTTTTTTTTTTTTTTTTGCACCTTTGCTTAAATTCATGTAAGCTGGCATCAGTGTTAAGTGCTTGGTTAAATGTAACAGTTGCTATGACTTACAAATTTATTACAAACCAATAACTGATATGAAACCTTATCTTTTTTACAATAAGATTTGTTTTTTTTTTTCTTTTTATATAACTGACTTGTAACATTTTCTGAATTTTGTTAATAACTTTTGTAAACTGTAATTTTTGAAAATTAACATTCTAAATGAAACGTAATTTTTAGGACTACTAACAGAATCATTTATTACTTAACTAAGAATTATCAAATCCGAGTCACATCCCATGGATACAAGTCAAATATAGATGAGCCTATCACCAAGTTAACATAATCTTAGAATTATTCCTTTAAACGCAATTAGTCAATACTGCTGACTTAGGATTGAAGAGTAAAATTCAAAGCAAACGGTCGATCTCAAACGAGTAACAGAATTCTGAAAAAGACTTGAATCTAAAAATCAAAAAGTCAAAACACCAAACCGACTCAAACTCCACACAAATTAAATACCAAACACACAAAAAAAAAACACTCATAAAAAAACCTAAACCCTCAGATTCAATACAAATGGCTAATTCGGTTTACTTTCTGCAGTACCAGGTAAACCGGTAAAACCGATAAAAAGAGAGAAACAATACGAGCCTTTTCTAATTCCAACTCTTACTAAATCTCTAGAGATCGAAACCTTTTGAGATTAAACATGTTTATCTCCTTACTCTGTACAGAGTCTTGTCCTCTAAGAAGAAGTGACTTCTCTCTGTTTCTTTCTCTCTTCCTCTCTCGCTAAAGCTTTCTTGGGAAGAACATGAGCTTCATACAACGCAAGAATCTCTTTCTTGTTTTGATGGCCTCTGTTCAATAACAAATGTCCACAATCGTACTTGGTCAGCTCATGCTTTAGATTCTGCACAGTAAGCTTCCTGTAATCTTCTTCTTCTTCCTCCTCGCCATTGTCTTGATGACTTTGAAAGTCCTCGTCGCCTTCATCAGTAGGACCGTGATCATCTCCTCTCGTGCTTCGAGCTCGTTTATTAGTCCTCAAGATTCTATCACTTCCTTCTCCAATGTCCATATCAACAACATCTTCAAATCTACTCCGCTTCCCATGTGAGGAACTCGCAGCTCTGATTTTGTTGTCAAGTGCGGTTTCTTTTAACCTTGCTTGAGCTAATTCTTGCTGAAGATTATCAACGTGTGCCTGTGCAGCTTGCAGCTCAAGAGAAAGAGCTTCGGCTCTTCGATTTGCAGCTATATGAGCCTTACGCTCTTCATCCAACAGCTTTTCAAGTGACTTCACGTTATGAGCCCTCTGTGCGTTGGTTTCCTTTATCAATGACCCGATTTCTTTCTCTCGTTCTTCAACTCTTGCTTCTAAGATTGTAACTTTGGAGACAGCCTCCATCTCAGACACACGAAGTCTGTCCAGTTCATCCTCCAAGTCAGTCTTCTGTCTCTCTAAGTTTTCGACTTGCCTCTCAGCTCGTTCGATCTGAGCAAGTCTTTCCATCGCCAACCTCTGACTCTCACTTTTCTCCTTTTGCGACGTGACAGCATCAGTTCGAGCTTTGTCTGCCAGTTCAGTAGCGCGTTTAGCTTCTATTTCAGCTGCCTTACATCTCTCTTTGACTTCATCGAAGCGTTGAAACTCAGATCGATACTTTTGTTCCATACGGATTTTCTCTTGCTCCAACTTATTAGCCTCCTTTTCATATGCTAGAGCCTTTTTGTTGGCACTGTCCAACTTATCAGTCATTTCACTTAATGTTAATCTTAGTGATGCTAACTCTACCTCAAAGCTTTCAAGTTTTGACTCAGCCACCTGCAAAAGACACAACACAAGCTAAGATCCACATTCCACAAAGGTTCAACTGTTTCAGCATATTTAACAGAATGCTAGGAGTAACAAGTAATCTACTTCGCACAAACGTTTACAACATAGGAAGATAGACGAGGCTAACATAAATATACTATCATTTTGATAACGCTCACCTTCAAATCTGATCTTAGAACCGTTAGAGATTGCTCTGCCTTCTCAAGTTTTGTAGCCTTCTCCGTAATTTCTTCATCCTGCAATTGATTAACTATTGATAATATATACTGATGATTACAAGCTCAAATTCATCCCTTAAAAAAATGGGACAAAGAATGATACCTTATTAGCTAAAGTGATACTAAATTCCTCCCTAAGAGCATCTTCCCTCAACTGTGTTTCCTTGCCAGAACGTTCTTGCACTGAAGCAGCCTTTTGAAGAGCAGATCTAGCCTCTCCCACAGCATAATCATACTTCCTTTTCCATTCCTTGGTCTCTTCTGCAGCAGATTTGGCTTGTTCTCTAGCTGCAGCAACCCTAGCTTCAGAAGTAGTACTTCTTGTCCTAAGGACTTCCATTTCAGAACTAAGCTGTTCTTGAACAGCTTTCTGCTTCAAAACAATCTGGTCATAATTTCTAATCCATTCTTTGATTTCTTCTTTTTTAGATTCCACGGTTTTAACCAACGTAGAGCATCGCTCGTTCAGCGAACTATTCTCCCCCTGTAGTTTAGTTATGCGCTCTCTGTATATATCTTCCAGCTTCTTCTTGTCATTGTTGGATTCATCATAACGTTTCTGGTATTCCAACTTGTATCTCTCACTATCATCCAACTGCTGTTTTAAATGTTTCATCGCATCTTCAACAGAACGAAATTTCATTGCAAGGGAATTCTTCTCTATAGCGATGCTATCTATAAGCCTTTTGGTGAGATCATATATAGGTCCTTCCAAGCTGCATGAGTAAAAAGTAGACCACAAAGCACAAATTACATGATCAAACCTCAAAAAATACCTAAAGATAAATGAAGAACAGTGGGGAGTGGAAGTAGTAAAATACCTTTGTTGCAAAAATACAGAAAGTTTCTGCCATTTCCCCGGGCCATGGCATGATGCCTCATATTCTGCCAAACGAGCTTCTAGGACCTGAGATACAATCGATCATTACAAACAAGCCAAAAAAAAACACAGAAACTTTAAACCTAATCCTTCTATGCCAAAAATATATCCATAAATAACAAACCTTGACAACATTATCCATATTGGCATTAGAGGCATGGCAAGCTGCTCTAAGCTGCTTTTCCATACGCTGGATAGTACTCGTACATCGCAAATCTGCCTCCATAAAAGCGTTCTTCTTGTAATCCTGAATCACCAAAGTATTGTCTATATTAGCATAAGACAATGAGAGGAGAAATCTCATGTGAAAGATGCGTAAATAAACAGTCAGGATTCAAAAACAACTGCTTCCTACTGAACAACACTGTTTTAGAATCTATTACCTCAAACTTTTTCTTTAAGTCCTTGTGGAGAAGATCCTCGAATTTTTTTCTTGCTGAACCATTCCCTACAGCATTAGAGTTAAATATAGCCAAGGCTTTTCGAACTGCTTCTTCATGTTCTTCCCTCAGTGCACCCTACACATAGCAGAATTGACATGAATCATATATTACAAAAAAAGAAAAAGAAAAAAAAAACAGTAGGCTAAAGCTAAGATGCTTACTTCTTCCGGAGCTTTTGATTGGTCAAAGGCAGCCATATAGGCTTCTACACCAGAATCATATGCTCTTCGACACTCAGTTTCTTCGACACTCTACAAGAACGTAGTCAAGAAAAATAACGTTATTAATCTAGGGGAAAATAGGCTAGGGAAGGCATTGGTAAAAACATTAAAACTGAGAGACACAATGGTTTGAAGTACATAGATGTATGAATGCAATAATCAACCATATGTTTACCCATTAAGATGTAATGTATCAGACAATGTAAAGAATTGAACATCCATAGAGGCAAGAGATATCAAACCTGCCAAGATGAGGTTATTGTTGGCACGGCACCATTATTCAAAGCATCCAGATAAGACTGTGTAATACCGACAAGAATAGGGCCAGTCATCACAGTACCCCCTAATTGCTTGGGCCTCGTCTTCTCAAAAACAAACTTGGTAAATGCATCCAGGCCAGCACCGAATTCAGGTCTCAATTTTTCCAACTGCATAAGCACACAGGATATTATCCAACTAAACATTAAACAACTAAGTATTATAGGTAAAGGGCATGATAGAACAATACTAACCGAAATTTGATCCAGTCTCTGCAGGTCCTTCTCATTGTTCAGAGGCCTTACAAGGGTAAAGCACTCTCTGTCCGGAAAAAGAGCACGGATTGAATCTCGGATCTGCAAAAAGAAATTGCTTTCAGTTACACTGTGTCACTGACATACAATTATTCTACCAAAGGAATTACACTTGATCACCAAACCCGGGTTTCTCAAGAATGCCTGACTATTAAAATAAAATTACTCGAAAAAGAAATAACATAGTACCTCGTTTTTAGCACCAATATCCCCTCCCGAACCTTGAACTGGCCTTAAGGCAATTTCTAAATAGTCACGTGGGCTAATCTTCCGATTATCTTCCACTAGATCCAAATAAAAGTCCTACAGTAAATTATATCAATGTTAATACTTATCTCTAAGCAATAATTTCTACAAACAAATATAACGAGGATTACCCTCAACAGCCAGACAAAGATGGGAGAAAATTGCCCAAGTTCAGAACGTGAGCTCGTCCCTCCAGAAGCTTTTACGCGGATATGCTTTGTCATTTGAGTGACAAGAGAAAGGCGATCCAGTGAAGCTTCGTCAATGCCTCCCATCTGACACATACCAACAAAAAAACATCAGTCAACACAAGTGTGAAAATAATATCACAAAAAGCTTAAATTAAGTTTCAAACTGAAAATTTTTCAAACCTGATTATACACGAACATGCTTGACAAAAGAACAGCTAATGAGAATATTTGAGTGCTGTAGGTACCCTGTGGAAATCGAAGTAAAGGGAATCAAAACATGTTATTAAACACGAATTCTTGGATATAGATCAAATTCATGAGTAGCAAATTCGCTAAATGTGACTTACAGTTTGGTCGTAAGCATCAATTCCTTCACTATCTAATAACAAAAGATTGTATTCAGTTCCGTCAAGAGCTGTTCTTTTTATAGGAGAACTCCACAACCAAAGCCCCTTGGTACACGGCTTGTGTGTTGATGCTACTTGAAACCCATTACTGCGTCCAAGAAGCTACAAACGCACAACACCACAAAACAATTTAAGAAACACACAGAAACATAAACCCTAGACCTCAAAACAATGTACACAGAACCAAATCAAACAAACATAATTCCCCATTATTGAATCCAAAAAGCTTCCAAAACCTAACAAATCAACTCGAGGTAATACAAAAAAGAACCCTAATTTGCCAAAACCCTAGACCTCAAAACGAAGTACAAAGCACCCAATTCAAAACAAACCCCATTTTTCCAACGAAGACCCAACAACGAACTCTTGAAGAAGAAGCGAAACCCTAACCTGATTCAAAATAAAGCTCTTTCCTTGACGAGCCCTACCACAAACCGAAACAACACCAATTGGCTCCTTAACGAGTTGCAAAGTAGCAACAGCTTCAGGGTCCATACGAAACTTCCCTTTCTCATCACAATACACTAAACGAATAGGTCTCGGTGGTCCCGTCACAGCAGACGAAGACGCCGGAGACGTCGAAGGGTATGATCTCGGTGACGGAGAAGCAGAATCAGCCGGTGAATCCTTCCCTCCTCTACCGAAAAAACTCCTCATCTCTGCAAATTTTTCTTAAAATTCGAATTCAGACAATTCGTCTTCTACTTTAAGTTCACTCAAATTCTGAAAATCCAAAATTTGCTGATTTTGAAAAAGTGGGGAAAAGGAGGAGAAGAGAGAGACCTAAGAAGATCCGTCGCGAGAGAGAGAAAACAGCGATTAAAGGGGTTAAGTTTTTAATAATAGGCCCAAGAAAAGGTATTATGGGCCTTTATGGGCCTAAATGTGTGGTTTCTATTTATTTATTTTGTTATCCAGTTTTCTCTAATGAAAGGCTTTGATTGGTAGCATGAGTTTGCATTGAGTTAAAGGTCATGCTAACAAAGTGTGCTAGCAAGTAGCAATACCATTTTATAATCTGTTTTATCAAAATTTATGAACTTTATAAAACCTTATATATACAATCTTATAAAAACCTTATATAACTTTGCAAATATTTTACATTAAATGCTCTATGATTTAAAAATCTGTATTTGTGCTATTTTTGAAAATAGACACACAAAAAAAAATACCATTGAATTCACCTTCTCTTTTAAATATTTGCATTGCATATTATCTAAAAACAAATTATGTCAACTTACGTGAAAATGCATGATCAATATTCAGACATGCATTTATATACTTGCTGAGAAAAAATGTGATGTGACCATGCTGTTTTCGTAGCACAAGTGGAAATTAAATTACAGATTTACAATACTATATTAGTGAACCCAATTTATAATCATTATTTTCAAAGTTAGAGAATATGTCTAAGTAGTTGCTTCCAAGAAATGAATTAAACAGCTCATCTTTTTTTCTCTATCCGTTAATGCTTTATCGTGTGGATGATTATAAAACATAAGACGAGACGCTCCCGGAACATGCTCCGTACGGCTTTCACAAATCTCATGCAATAATTGATAAACTAAAACTTCTTACGAATTTTCCAAAGATTATTATAATCAAATATAATTCGTTGGAAAATCCCAAGTTGGCAAAGTGATTAAGAATCAAATAATTTTCTTTTCAATTACATCTAAAAGTCAACTGTTCAGGCAAAACTCCTCTCATCTTCTTGACAATTTGCTCCGCCTCAAAAGTCCGGTGATAAAGAGGCTGAGCCACCGAGTTTGAGTCGAGAAAATACAAACAAATGACCATCAAAACCGAGTTAATAAACATCGGAACCGGTCCGAAAAGCCACAACAATAGATCAAGAGCCAAATAAAGAGCCCTAAGACCTAGCGACCAATAGTTCCCGCCTCTCAAGACAAATCTCTTCACCATGTCCGGGGGAATATCTTCGCCCGGAGTGGTGATAAGATAGTTCGCATGTAGAAAACATCTCGTGGATTGAATAAAACAGCAGAATGCAACTAGGAAACATATGAGGAGCGATGTGTATTTGATGACCATTGTGATTGAACTCGTGTCTCCATAGATAAAATGTCCGGTAAAAACAGTCATACTAACCGGCGAGCTTCCGATCCACGCGCCGATAAGTGAACTCAATGTTAAAGCAATGGATGCCATAAATGTTGAAGCTGATATGCTGCTCGAAAGAACAGTTAAAGCACCACCCAATTCGTCTTTTCTTGCCTGTAATCATTCGAGCTAACCGTTATATCTAAATCCATATAGCAAAAGTAATAATTAGAAAAATGTTGGCATTACCAAATCATCATTTTTTTTATCTTGTAATAAGTTGGACAAAACATTAAATAGAAATCGATATCGATAATTTTGAAAAGATTGTCGTAAAGAGAGATGATAACTTGCCTGCATGATACGGTCGACCCAAATGGATTTATCGATGTTCATGAAACCGATAATGGTATGGTAAGGAAAGTAAAGGATTCTATAGAGAAGAAATAGATGGTAAGATAAAACTATGATTAATCCAAATGGGACAAGAACCAAATCTAAGTACTCTTTCTTCACAAATATCTCCATCTTCTTCCTTTGTTTCTCTACTTCTGTGCTAAAATGTCTGTCTTGATTTATAATATATATTCTTACACACACATAAATGTTATATATATGGATACGTTTTTATTTTTTTGCGTATAAAATAAAGAGTAAGGAACTGAGATGGATATAAAGATTTAGAGGAATCTTAGACGTATAGAATAATCCACTTTGCTTCATTTAATCTGAGTCGACTTTTATATATTAATTTCACTTATATTAATATATAATTAGATATGCCTTTGGATGTAACTGTTTTGAATAGAAAATAGTAATGAGAATTATATATACACGCTAACACTTTATTAAAATAAACTGCATGAAATAGGATGTTCTTCAGTAGTAACGTTGCGTATGCCACAAAGAAACATTGTAGAAGCAAAAAAAAAAAAAAAAAAAAAAAACGTTATAAAAGTTGCCAATTATGAGTTTGTGACCAAAAGAGTGAAGTGTGGAGAGATTTGGATATGGGCCAAGACAACGAGGCTAATAGAAACGGGCTTGGCCTATTTAAAACATTAAAGAAGAATCATTAATCCCTTAATTCTACACAAATTTTTATTTCGAACCGGTCTACCAAAAAGTTTATCCTTTTTATTCAAATACAAATTTTACAAATAAATATCTTAAACTATATCAAAATTTGAAACACATCCTTTTTCTTGATCATATAAATTTATATGATTTCCATTTAAAAATCCCTAATATCTAATAATGAATTATAAATTAAAATTAGCGCCGAGTCGCTGACTTTTTCATAATAAACCCATATGAGACTACAATGGAGACTACACAGAAATTATTTTTGGAGAAATCAAATTTAGTGTTTATTTTTGTGAGAGAGACCAAAATATGCGATTTAAAAGGTAGGAAAATGATTTTGTCGTGATCAACACGAATGACAAGATAAATTTGGTTGCATCTCGATTTATGAGTAAGTGAGTAACACTTCTTGCATAGACAAAAGATTTTTGGTCCAATAATCAAAATCCATAAAACATTTACAATTTCATAAAGATTTAATAGGAGCAGAATCAAAACTATTTTTATTGGAGATTATCGGACATAAAGGAAGAAATTTATTATAGTAGCTAGATTTCATCGAAGTCAAAGATTCGTAATGTATCTCTTTGTTCACGTCAAATATGATAGTGTGAAAATATCTCTTTGCCTTATATATCCAACAATGACAATGACACAAAGTAATTAAATACACAAAAAAATACATAAAATAAAACAAACTACAGGCAGGCAAATTTGTAAGAAGATGCAGTACTATTAAAAATATTCAAACTCATTTGTCATGTATATATATAATTGCTTCTCAAGCAATGTTTTTGGAATAATTTGTACGCACGTTACGACGAAACATAGTATAAAAATGTCAACATGGCTAATTAAGTTTCGAAAATATTTTAATAATAAATATAATTAAAAATTGAAACCTAATCAATTTACAAGTGGACATTTTAATAAGGAGTTTAGCATCACTCGTGAGATTTTTACTTCCCCAACCAAAAATAATGGAAACATAATTATGCAAATTATGTAATGACACTTATTTCTTTCTTTAAAGAATTATGAGTTATTATTGTCCATCTACTACAAAATTTAAAAGTAGATGTACTGATAATTTTTTTTTTTTTTTTTTTGTCGTCGTACTGATAATTAAAAATATCATGCCAAAACTCATACCAATGTCCAAAACCTGAATAAAGTTGAATATTATTGCCACTCAAAATATCAATTAGAAGACTCATATTTTTAGTCCATAATTCTATAGTGAATCTTTTATCTATTTGTCTTTCGTTTTCATCTGAATTATAAATGAGTTTTGGAAATAATTACCAGTTAAAATTATTTCTTAATGTCCAAAATGTTAATAGTAAGTCCTGCATTTTGTGACTCTGAATCAACAATTTGATGTGTTTTTCTTGTGTATTTTTCTAAACCAGTGTTTATATATAGATGTAGGAGGATCCGTTTGGAAAGTAAGACATATGTTCATCTGCAAATAATTTTCCATGTGAAAACACATAGATAAAAGGGTTGATCTTTGAATACATATAGCGAGCGAGGTGTATGAAAGACAAATGATGACGATAAGCTAGCACAACAATCATTTTATAGTCTCTAATAAGTCAAAAATAAACTTACTTCGTAATAACATTTCTGCATATTTTAGTTATGTTATTATTATGTACATAAAGGTTAGTATAATTTTGTAAACTCCTGGACGATTAATTACTAATTTAATAACTTTCACTTTCAGACAGTAATTATAAGTGTTACGTTGAAAGATTCGCATTATTCATGTGACCCATCATCTACTTAATATGTATATATATGAGACAAAAGTGCCGACTCTCTTGACATTAAAAAAAAAACAGAAACTACCAAACAAATTAGAGAGAGAAAAGAAAGAAAGAAAGAAGGTAGAGAGGAAATGACAGTAGAAGAGGTAGGAGACGATTACACAAAAGATGGAACAGTTGATCTTCAAGGCAATCCTGTTCGAAGATCCATTAGAGGTCGTTGGAAAGCTTGCTCTTTCGTTGTTGGTATTTATTCTTTCACTAATTTAGTTTCCTTTATATTTTATATTCTTTATCATAGAGTTTAATTACAATTAAAATGATTATTAACAGTCTTTTTTCGAAGTTTTTAAGATCTATCTTATATCTTAAAAGTTGCCATGAGTCTTGGAAACTTTTCAATGGTTACGACAGAACTAAAAGTTGATGACGTATCTTATCCTAATTAGGAAAAGAAAATTTATAAAATTGGCATAAATATTTTATTTTCCACATAAAAGTTTAAAGTCTGAACAGATTTAACACTAGGCTGATCACTAGTGTTTAAAACCAATATTAACTATCGGCAAAAAAAAAAACCAATATCAACTATGTTGGGAAAAACAATATTAACTCAAAATTAATCTTTAACGGGTAAATTAATAATTCATAATCCATTGTTTCGTATATAAATTTTTAGTTTTAATTTTCTTTCGACATTAAGTAGTACAAAATAAAATAAAAAATAAATATAAACAAAAAAATAGTATAGGAATTCCTAGGAAAATATTCTACATATTTCGACATTAGATTATTTTTTCTTTTAGTTATATTGGCACTATTTTGTTCATTTTTCTTGCATCAATTAATGATTTATTTTTTCTGATAAGTGTACGAGGTGTTTGAACGGATGGCTTATTACGGGATATCAAGCAACCTGTTTATTTACATGACAACCAAATTGCACCAAGGAACGGTCAAGTCGTCGAACAATGTGACCAATTGGGTTGGGACTAGTTGGCTCACTCCAATCTTGGGTGCTTACGTTGGAGACGCTCTTCTCGGTCGCTACATCACTTTCGTCATCTCTTGTGCTATCTATTTCTCGGTACGTTGTTTATTTCTGATTTTATAAAGTATAAAGCACACAAAAACGTCCACCATACAAAACAATTAATTTATCTATCTATTGCTATTCGAATCGGCCGATCCAAGGACACTGATGTCATTTTCTGATGATATCACGTTATCGACTGCACTACTAAATATGGTATTTATATGGTAAAGTTTCTAGTTAGTTGGAGTATGAACTAAAGATTTAAAACTATATATATATATATATATATGTTATGTATGATTTTAACATATCAAAGTCGTGACGACATATATAACTAATATTAGGTAAGTATACCCAAAAACGTGAATCTAAGCATGGGAGCCGAAAAACGTGGTGATTCATAATTGCGTTTTTTGGGTCTATAGTATGAGCATATTTTTAACTAAGTAGTAACACTCTCTTGACATTGTTTGTATGTCATAATTTAGAAATTAGAACCAACGACATGAAGGTTCATATGTAAATATAATTATTGTGTAAGCATCAAAATAACCAATAAGCCTCATGCATGACATAGTATTTAGCGTTTCTACGGTTAAAATTCAAAACTGAAGTTGCTGTTATATTATTATTGCCGATTTTCCTATAAAAAGTTTCACTGTTTTTAATGCCTAAAATCAAATGTAAAAATTATGTTTTCCTAAAAAAAAGTTTCAATGTTTTACGTTAAGCTAGAAGCGATCGGTTGTAGTGATAGATTTCGAATAAGTTTTTAGATAAGTGATATATTATCTGAAGAAAAAAGTTAAATGCGAGTCAACGAGAACTGGTAAGAGATAAGATAACGACCGATCTAAATTCCCACACTTAAAGTCAAAAATATATCACTCCAAGTTCTTATACACTAGAGACTACGCATTAGTCTTTTTGGCCTTTTGATTGAAGCGTGCAATACTTTTCTTCGAGAAAAATGTGTATTTGTTTTGGAACTATATGTGTACTTTGACCAACAGTTGACTTTGAAAGAACATTATTACAGCATTAAGTCTTTTTGTCTCGATCGAAAATCCTAGAAAGTTTTTGTACACACGAGAAAAATTGTGGATCGGAACAAACATAAAATAAACTAATTAGCTAAAGACTTATCCATTACGTACGTACATGTAAATGTCGGTTTAAGATTCGATTGTTTTCTTTTACACTTCTATTTAATGCATGTATAAATAACAGTTACAAATGATACTAAACTATTTTTGATAGTACAAAAACGTTTGCAAGTTGTAGCCATATGCATATTTATTTACTACTTGCATAAACTTACACTTATATTCATAACTCACAAGTCACAAGTTGTAGCCATATGCATATTTATTTACTATTTGCATTAACTTACACTTGCACATACACTTATACTCACAAGTCACAACTTGCATTAACAAATACTTCAATAACAAGAATGAGAACGTACGTTATCACATATAAACATCATTTTATCAATATCCACAGGGGATGATGGTGTTAACATTATCAGTAACTATACCGGGAATTAAGCCACCAGAATGTTCCACGACTAATGTGGAAAATTGCGAAAAAGCTTCGGTTTTACAATTAGCAGTTTTCTTTGGAGCGTTATACACATTAGCAATCGGTACAGGCGGTACGAAACCGAACATATCAACAATAGGAGCTGATCAATTCGATGTATTCGACCCAAAGGAGAAGACTCAAAAACTATCATTCTTCAACTGGTGGATGTTTAGTATCTTCTTTGGTACTCTCTTCGCCAACACTGTTCTTGTCTATGTTCAAGATAATGTTGGCTGGACCTTGGGTTATGGACTTCCAACATTAGGTTTGGCTATTTCCATTACCATTTTCTTGTTGGGCACTCCGTTTTACCGCCATAAACTTCCCACTGGAAGCCCATTCACCAAGATGGCTCGAGTCATCGTGGCTTCATTTCGCAAAGCCAATGCACCAATGACGCATGACATCACGAGCTTCCATGAGCTGCCTTCTCTTGAATATGAGCGGAAAGGCGCCTTTCCGATCCACCCTACTCCAAGTTTACGGTAATGTGTATATTTATTTAGTATAATCTCAATCTAAATTCATATTATATCCTAAGTATATCAGAAAGTACCTAACATGCAACTATGATGCAGATTCTTAGACAGAGCTTCACTCAAAACAGGAACAAATCATAAATGGAATCTTTGTACTACCACAGAAGTTGAAGAAACAAAACAAATGCTGAGAATGTTACCAGTCTTGTTCATAACTTTCGTCCCAAGTATGATGCTTGCACAAATCAACACATTGTTTGTGAAACAAGGAACCACTCTAGACCGAAAGGTTACCGGATCTTTCAGCATCCCACCAGCGAGTCTCTCCGGATTTGTCACACTCTCAATGCTTATTTCCATAGTCTTGTATGACCGAGTTTTCGTCAAGATAACCCGAAAATTCACTGGTAATCCAAGAGGCATTACTTTGCTTCAACGAATGGGAATTGGTCTTATCTTTCATATCCTCATCATGATCGTCGCATCTGTCACTGAAAGGTATTATTCTTAACGAAAAAGAAATATCAAATAATTTTCTTGTGTTGCATTAGTTTACTTAAACTTCTTTATTTGGTATTTATGTAACAGGTATAGACTCAAAGTCGCTGCTGATCATGGTCTCATCCACCAAACCGGAGTAAAACTACCATTAACCATCTTTGCTTTGCTTCCACAATTCGTCCTAATGGGTATGGCTGATTCGTTCTTAGAAGTTGCAAAGCTTGAGTTTTTCTACGATCAAGCTCCCGAGAGCATGAAAAGCCTCGGGACATCATATTCGACAACGAGTTTGGCGATTGGGAATTTCATGAGCAGTTTCTTGTTATCTACGGTATCTGAGATAACAAAGAAACGAGGAAGAGGATGGATTTTGAACAACCTTAATGAGTCTAGGTTGGATTACTATTACCTGTTCTTTGCGGTACTTAATCTGGTTAACTTCGTTTTGTTCTTGGTCGTGGTTAAGTTTTATGTTTATAGAGCTGAGGTTACTGATTCGGTTGATGTGAAAGAGGTGGAAATGAAAGAGACTGAATAACAAATAATGAATAATATAGATTTCTCTATATCAGTAACTTTTATTCATGGACTTTGTTAAGTAATTTATATCTTCCACAACTAGGATGGAATTGTTAGCAGAACATCCGAAGCTGAGAATTGTTGGTAATTAACTCACAGTAATGTCTAGATAATTAATATAGATGAGCTTGCAGATAATTCGACATGGCAGCAACCAAACTTGTTTTGCAACACGTTGATCCACCATAAACCGATCCAATTGGACCCATACTAGAGATAACCTTTCTTCCACGCTTGCCCCAAATCCTTGCAACACGTTGATCCACCACAAACCGATCCAAGTCAAACCCGGATCCAAGTCTGTTTGAATTAAGCAAATGGGTTGGCTTTTTTACACAAACAAAAAGGTAAAAAAAGGAGTCGTTTAAGCTTATCCTTTTTTTCTTTCTAATTGATTCGATTTCATTAGAACGGATAATTTTTAAATAGATTACCAACAACAAGTCAAACAACACATGTCGTCCAATGTTTTGTTGGTAGGCACACATGTCGCCCAATATTAAAAAAGATTAAGAAATTCCTTTCCATTTTATTTGAAAATTTTACCAAAAAAGAGAAACAAATTAAGAATTTAAGAAGTATATTCTTAATTCAAAATAACTAATTTAGTAAGAAACTGTTACATTGCCACTTGCCACCATCTGTAAATAATTCTCATTTTGGTATTACATGTTATTGTAGAAAGAAATATTTTCATTTCATGATGTGGCATTAAATATGTAGAAAACTCATTTTGGGATAGATTTTTTAATACTAAAATTTACTTTTATTTAGGTACAATTCTTTTCTTTCTTAAGGCCGGAAGGATATGCTTATGATCTATATTTTATTTTTTAAGGATAAATTTTGATATTATCTATTTTTCATGTTTTTATTTCATCTATCTTATATAAAACGAATTTTAGATAAGAAATTGTATCTTTAACCACATTTTGAACTCAAGGAAAGAATAGTAATTAATACATTAACACTTGTAAATAATTAAACAAAAACAATTGATGAAAGAGTGTTTCAAGCTTTCAATTTGTGCCTGATATACGATTTGTTTTAGTTTGATATATATGCATGAATTATACTTTAACGTGAATTTTTTCGGTTTTCGGTTTCGGCTTTCAAATAAGTTAATAATACATTCCATTCATATGAAATATTACAAAAATTGTTGAAGAGGTGTCATTTCTATGAAGCGAGCTTATCTTGGTATTACAGCTGTGATGATAACTATAATGATAATAAATTGTATATTTGACCAGTTTTGTCTACATATAAACTACTATAAATCAATTATAGTAATTAATTAAAATATAAACAATTTCAACTCTTACTTTTTAAATGGTGATGAAATGGCAAGACAGCTCATTTAACTAGCATATATATAGATGTATATTATTCTATATATTGTGTGACCAAAGTACCAACTCTCTTCAAACAAAAGATCCGTATAAAAACTATATTGAACAAGACAGAAAATGACAGTAGAAGAGGTAGGAGATGATTATACAAAAGATGGAACAGTTGATCTTCGAGGAAATCGCGTCCGAAGATCCCAAACAGGCCGTTGGAAAGCTTGTTCCTTCGTCGTTGGTAAATATCATTTTTAGTCAAACAAAATTCTCTTGTTTCAGATATTTTTGTGTATATGATTAAGAGTTGATTGATATTTTGAGTGTTGATGTGATTAGTGTACGAGGTGTTTGAAAGAATGGCGTATTATGGAATATCAAGCAACCTAGTTATCTACATGACTACCAAATTGCACCAAGGCACGGTCAAGTCGTCGAACAATGTGACCAACTGGGTTGGGACTAGTTGGCTCACTCCAATCTTGGGTGCTTATGTTGCTGATGCTCATTTCGGTCGCTACATCACTTTCGTCATCTCTTCCGCTATCTATTTATTGGTATGTACATTGACAATTTCTAATAACCACATAAATAGTTACACAAAAGAATTTAGAGTGAGTTTTGTGTTAAAGATATTTATTTACCTGACATTATGACAATTTCTAATAACCACATAAATAGTTACACAAAAGAATTTAGAGTGAGTTTTGTGTTAAAGATACGACATAACATTTTTCTAATGACATTACAGGGAATGGCATTACTGACACTATCAGTATCGCTACCGGGACTTAAACCACCGAAATGTTCGACGGCTAATGTTGAAAACTGTGAAAAAGCTTCGGTTATACAGTTAGCGGTATTCTTTGGAGCGTTATACACATTAGCAATCGGTACAGGCGGTACAAAACCGAACATTTCTACAATAGGTGCTGATCAATTCGATGAATTTGACCCAAAGGACAAGATTCATAAACATTCATTCTTCAATTGGTGGATGTTTAGTATCTTCTTTGGTACTTTCTTTGCTACAACTGTTCTTGTCTATGTTCAAGATAATGTTGGTTGGGCCATAGGTTATGGGCTTTCAACTTTGGGACTTGCTTTCTCCATTTTCATATTCTTGTTGGGAACTCGGTTATACCGACATAAACTCCCAATGGGAAGCCCATTCACCAAGATGGCTAGAGTCATCGTGGCTTCACTTCGCAAAGCCCGCGAGCCGATGTCGAGTGATTCGACGCGCTTCTATGAGCTTCCACCTATGGAATATGCTAGCAAAAGGGCTTTCCCAATCCATTCTACTTCAAGTCTAAGGTAAGTGAACGTTCGATTTGGTTCGGTTCAGTTTAAATATTTTAGATACTTGCTGCATTTTGTTAAAATACCATATGTACCTAAGATTTAACTGTGTTACAGATTCTTAAATCGAGCTTCACTCAAAACCGGATCAACCCATAAATGGAGGCTCTGTACTATCACAGAAGTGGAAGAAACAAAACAGATGCTAAAAATGTTACCTGTCCTCTTCGTAACATTCGTCCCAAGCATGATGCTTGCTCAAATAATGACTCTGTTCATCAAACAAGGAACGACCCTCGACCGTCGTCTCACAAACAACTTCAGCATCCCACCCGCAAGTCTCCTAGGCTTCACAACATTCTCAATGCTCGTCTCTATAGTCATATACGACCGTGTCTTTGTTAAGTTCATGAGAAAACTAACCGGAAATCCAAGAGGTATCACATTGCTTCAGCGAATGGGAATCGGTATGATCCTTCACATCCTAATCATGATCATCGCGTCCATAACCGAACGGTATAGGCTCAAGGTCGCTGCTGAACACGGGCTAACCCACCAGACCGCTGTACCAATTCCTTTGAGCATTTTCACATTGCTTCCACAGTATGTACTAATGGGTTTGGCAGATGCTTTCATAGAAATAGCAAAGCTGGAGTTTTTCTACGATCAAGCACCAGAGAGTATGAAAAGCCTCGGGACATCATATACGAGCACAAGTATGGCAGTCGGGTATTTCATGAGCAGCATTTTGCTTTCGTCAGTGTCTCAGATAACAAAGAAGCAGGGAAGAGGATGGATTCAAAACAACTTGAATGAGTCTAGGCTGGATAACTATTACATGTTCTTCGCGGTACTTAATTTGCTTAACTTCATCCTCTTCTTGGTTGTAATTAGATTTTATGAGTACAGAGCTGATGTTACGCAATCAGCAAACGTAGAACAGAAAGAACCAAATATGGTAGATAACTACAATGAGTAAGGAAAGACATTAGGTTTTTATTTGGTTGTAATAAAATGTATGGATTGGAACCAATTAAGCAAAGCCTTAAATCCACTTACAAATCATAATCATACACTGTTATTGTGATTAAAGATTGTTCACTTAAATGTATGTTTCTCTATCAGACACTGAGAAAACACTAAAGATTGTTCTTGTGATTTCATCAGATAGATATTACAACATAAAGCAGATAACTCTAAGACGACGACTTACATGATTTTCGATAAAACACTCGTCTCAGAAGTTATACTTCCTTTTGACAGAGACATGGTCATCTTCATCATCCTCCTCTTCTTCCTCTTCTTCTTCCTCTTCTACTTCTTCTTCCTCTTCTTGCACAACATCATCTTCCGCGGTATTAACCCTCTCGCACTCATCGATCCATTCGCTATAACTGCATTCATTTTGAAGACACCAGAGAGATTTTAGAGAAATACAAAAGCCAAAACATAATGTTGAAAATAGATGTGTAACTTACATGTCTATAGCTTCAGTCAAAGCTACAAGAACCAGAACAAAAAAAAAGAATGATCAGATACGTAAACCACAAAACCCGATTCTATATCGACTTGAAAGATCGAAGAAACCTGTGATAGTAGTACTAAAGCTTTCTTCACAGATTCTACAAGCTGCTTTACCAATCAGATGCTTCATATCACTGAGAAAACAAACAACAAAGGATTCAGTGAATGATTTCAATTGTTTTCATTCACATATTGTGATTCATCTTACATGATGCATTCGACACTAGACCCGTGATTGCAGAAAGGACAACTAAAGATTGTGTCAAGCTTATCCATTCGCTTCGTAGGAGCAGGCTTTGCTCTTGATTTCCTCTTTCCCATTGTTTAAGTACCTTTGCCACAAAACACACATAAAAATCAATACTTTTATAATGATTGAGAAAAGGTATTCAACTTCAAAGAAATCTCAATAATTGCTAAACTCAAATCAAAAGAACAAAAATCAATACTTTCACAATTACTAGATGATCAGATATTAGGGATCTTGAATCCCTAGACACACAAATCGTGAAACCCTAATTTACAGAACAAAGAAGGGATTCGTGAGATTGAACTTGAGTAGAAACAGATCGACATCACAGGAGATTGAATTGATTAGAGAATTGAGCTTACCAGGGGATGAGTGTTGTTTAGGTTATGAAGATTGCGGAGGAGACGGTGGTCTCTTTGCGGTGGCGATAGATGTAACCTGACGGCGAGAGATGTTTGTTTGTTTATATTTTTGGACGCATTTTAAAGTTGAGATCGATCTATCCATTGTTTCCAAGTATTTAAGGCCCATTTATTATTTTCTGAGGCCCATAGACCCGATTGAATAGTATTAGTCAAACAAAATTTTGAATAATGGGCTTGAATGGTATACAGCTTTGAATTGTTTATTGAGATTATTACATTATAAGACACTTTTAGAAAACTATTTACCCGTTTAGGCACTTTGAAAGGAGAAGGCACTTTACCAAATCAAAATTCCCAAATTGCCCTCTGAACCACAACGCTTTCTCCTCATTTTCTCTCTCAACTCTTTTCTCCATCGTCTTTATTTCTCTCTCTTTCCAAAATCAAAACCAATTTTTTACGGGAATCTCAATATTCCAAATCAAAACTAAAAGCCCAATTTCATATGATTTATCATCATCTTCCCTGTCTCTCAACAATTATTTGATTTGGTTCCATTTATTTCTCTCCTTGATTAAGGAATCTCTGTCATCGATTACAATGAAAAGTGAGGATGTTAACCATGATCAGTTACCTTCTAAGCAATCTGGGCTTGAAACGGTTCGTGATGTTGAGAACGCGAGTAGCAGCAAAAAGGCCATTGTCGATGTAACTTCATCTGAGGCATAGTTGTCCATTGATGAGTGTCCAAGCATTCAAGTCCAAATGGTCATCTAATAACTCACATTTGAGGCATAGTTGTCCATTGATAAGTGTCCAAGCACTCTAGTCCAAGTGGTCATCTAGTAACTCACATCTGAAGCATAGTTGTCCATTGATGAGTGTCCAAGTACTCAAGTTTAAGTATATAAAGCGTGTAAGAAGATCAATTGTAGCAGCAATGTTCTGTTGTTGATTCTTAATATATCCTTCGTTTTTAAGTTATGATAGAGAATTTTGAGATAATCTCAGAATTTCTATGATTTGTAAGAATTATAGAGAACCACCATGATTGATGATTTTGAAAAAGGAAATGAAAATGATGAAAAAAAAAAAACATGGAAGACAGAGAAGATAAAAAATGATAGTTTCTCAGACACGATCTCATCTGGAGTGAACGGCCATGACTAAAAAAGGAGAGCTTCATTTATAAGTTATTTGCGTCTGCATTACTTTAAGGGCAAATTGGTACAATTTCTTTTCATTACTTTAAGGGCAAATATAAAAGTGAACCGTTTGGACAAGTTTAAATGGACAATCTATACTGGATAAATTATTTGTTGATTTTTCTTTCAATTTGCAGAGATCTCTACCTTTAAGACAATATATTGATGCCACGAGAATATTACCATATGGTCATTAGCGCGTGGACATTAAATATGTGTTTGTATAAGAATTTCTGGAATTATAGAAGAAAGTGATACACGGTATAATCTCACGATGATCAACATTTTGTGGCCTTTAATAGTACGATGAACATTAACATTGGAGACCAACTCGATCTAAGTCGTAGAACCATCATAAAGGTCAATGTTTATACTAGAGGAGAACAGCAAAGTTTTTCACCGCTTTACAGCCACCGTTTCACAAAAACAAAATCGTAGCAAATCAACCGGATATAGCTTGTTTTTAGGATGTTAGACATGCTTCTCCAATTCTTCATCTTTTACTCTTAACATGTAAGACCAAAAGATTTACAAATCTCACCATATCAATCCATAATGTACAATCCATGATGCGTCATCCATAATATGCCATCCATGATTCATCATCCATAATGTGCCATCCATAATTTGCCATTCATAATGGACATCACCAATAACAAACGCCGTAAGAGCTACAAACACATCCTTAGCCACCAATGAAGATTTACCAAACACAAATAATTCCAATGAACAAGATTTCAACAAGAACACAAATTCTTTTTAAGAAAACACAAATAACCCTAGTCATACAGAATTACTCGCCAAATCAATGAGAACACAAATTCCTTGTAATAAATCACAAATAACCCTAATCATCTAGAATTAGTCGCCAAATCTTACTTAAATCAGATCCATCTTGATATCTCTTCTAATCTATGTTGTATGCTTAGTTGTTTCCTATTGATTCCCAACTTGATTAAAAATGAAATCACCAAACATAGCCAAAAAATTCACCAGAACTCCATGACACTCTTCCGTAGCCAAAAAATCGTTCATCATAAACAAACAATCAAATTTTTTTTATCCCTGGAAAGAAATCACAAACCTGTCCAACACAAGGAGATCCTCCTTCGTCTAGAGTAACCATAGGAAAAACCTCCATTTACTACTATTATCATGTTCCTGAGGAAAGTTGTGTGGATTAAAGAACTTCATAGAGAATAATCGATTGATTCCATGAGAAACGATTTTCAACATCTCTCTGCTTCTTTTTTAAACTACTATGGATTTATGAAAAATCGATCTTCAGGAAGGAGAAAGGGAGAAACGATTGTTTTTTTAAAGAGAGAGATTTAGTTCTAGAGACGAAGAGAGATACCTTTTTCTAATCAGATTTATAACATCAAAAAATTAATCCATTTATTGTCTTTAATCTCAGCCATAGATCTTAATTTTTACTTTTCAATCTAATGGTCTATATTAATAACTACGTATCTAAATTCTTTTGTTTTTTTAATTGTTTGGTTAAGATATATATTTAGTTATTGTTTTCGATTTTTTAGTTAAGGGGTATAAAAGTCAAGTTTTCCTTCAAAAAGAAAGAAAAGTGCCTCTAACTTAGAAAGTGTCTATATTGTCTAAACTTACGTTGAAAGTGTCTTATAGTGGAACATTCCCTTGTTTATTTTGAGTATGTCAAAGTTGAGGAAAAACCCGACAAAAAAAAAAGTTGAGGAAAAAAAAAGAGTATGTGAAAGTATTGATTGTTCTAGGGTTTTCTCGCTATGTGACAATTGAATAATTTCATTTATTTTAAAATTAAAGACTTAAGTATGTGAAAATTGTATAGTAGTGTTTTTAAAATTTTAATAATGTGTTAGAGAATTGATGGTGGTTTAACTTTAAAGAATCTCAAAAATTGCAACCTGATCCAAGGAATTGAAACCTCACAACTATACAAATCTCTATATCTAAAGAAAACCAAGACTCAAGAAAATATCCTAATTTTGTTGATAGATAATCACGCGTTTTGGAGTAAAACCATCCGAACGATTGTGAAGAAAACAATGATTCCAAATATATATTCAATGTATGGGATAAAATTAAATGAAAAACATACACATATCTAAAAAAGAGATAATGTTAAATTGGAAGTTCCGTGATGACTTATAATGTTCAAGATTTTTAAAAGGTTTGTTAAAATTTGATGTTATTAGTTTAAGATTTGTAAAAATAATTTAAAATCTTCAATAAATATAGAGTTATTGGATTCATACTTTATCAAGTTATTTTTTTTTTGTGTTATTCAATTAAAACAAAAAATCTATGATTGTTAATGAATTAAATTATTGTGTTATTAGTTTATGACTTTCTAAAAAAAAAATCACAAAATAAAGTCATGAAAAATGTCATCAAAATAGAAAGATTTTTTGGAAACCTATACAAGATTGTGAAAAATTAACCAACAAAATTATAACAAACTTTTATCAATAGTTTAGAATCTTTCATTTATTTACTTTCTATAATATCATTAAAGTCATGAAAAGAAGCGTTATTGTATAGTAATAAATTTAAAACATTAACATCTAACCTACACATGTCCAAAGATAATGTTAAGTGAAAGAAATACTTGTAATGTTCCTAGAAAATCATCTAACAGACAAAATTGTTAGAAATTTATATAGATCCTCAATTTAATATTTTTCTATGTACTTGCATGGATATGAAAGGATTGTTAAATTTTATTTATTGTGCTATATATATATATATATATATCATTCTAAATCACACCTAAATACTAACAAATATTTTTTTAGTCTTTTAATCAAATAGTTAAATTTTATTTTTCTGTCTTTTCGGATTCGAGGTTTGTGAATCATGGCAGTGAACATCCCCGGCAACAACTACAATTATCTATTCAAAGTAATGATGTTAGGAGATTCTGGTGTGGGTAAATCAAACATTATGACTCGATTCACAAAAAATAAGTTCAATGAGTTAAAATCAACTGTCGGTAGTAAATTTGAGACCCGAACCATTCACAACAATGAGAAAATTATCGCGGCTCAACTATGAGACATCGATTGTCGAGAACGGTTCGATCTATAAACCCTTTCTCTATCTTTCTAAGAGATTTATTCTAGTTTAACCAATCTCTATTGAATAAAAGCTAGGGAAAACCAAATGAAATAAGCAAACCAATTTTTTTTTCTTTTTTAAAAAAATAAGAAATCTACTGAAATTAAATTAGATTAAAAGATAAACCGAAAAACCTCATTTCTATAATATCACATTCAAAGTTTATATATAGATTTAACCACAATTGTACTAAAACTGAAACTGCATTTAAACCAAATCAAAGGTAATCCTTTGGTTTATATTATCTAAAATTCAAAAAACCAAAAACCGGATTAGGTACTCCAGTTAAGTTTTTTTTACATGCTTTTTTTTGTTTCCATGTATTCGTATAGCTATAGACATGTAAGACATGCTCGCTACCATCGAGCCATGGGAGCTCTAATTGTATACGATATTACGAGTCACACAACGTTCAAGAATGTTGAGCAGTGGCTTAAGGAACTTCGTGGATTCTTTGATACCGACAAGCTCATGATCATGCTCGTTGGTAACAAATCTGATCTTGACCATCGTCGAGAAGTATCAATGGAGGAAGCAAAGTCTTTCGCAGAGAAAGAAAAACTTTTATTCATTGAAACATCAGCTCTTGATGCCACCAACGTCGAAGAATGTTTCACAAATGTTTTGACTCAGATCTACAATGATGTCACGAGTCCATGATGATTTCATCCTCTTCTTTTTCGGTTACAACTTTGTTTGTGATGATCAATATAATATCATTTATGTTTGACAACTTTAAAATGAAACTCATCAATTGCCTTGATTTGTTAAAAATGATTTTCTTGAATCTCTCTATACAATACCATCAATATAACTTAACTTACCCTAAACCTTTACCAAGTTATTGTGGAAACCCAAAACAGCTTTGGCCTATAAACTTGGACCGCGACGACGCCGTTTTTTTGTTCTTTTACGATAAAGAGTACGCTTATCGAAACACGTCGTCGTATTTGACCATTTACAGCAAAACGAGTTAGTAACCGTTTGATCTATAAGTTGAGATGATTTTATAGTACACCGCGAAACAGAGGAATAAAAATAAAAATCCACACTCAAAGAAAGAATCCCCAAATCCACAGGTGGCTTTAGGGTTTTCGTCTCTTTCACTCGTAACCGGAAGAGAGGACAAGATCCTCCACTAATTTCACAAAAAGCTCATCTTTTTATTCGTTTTCGAATCGATTCGTTATCTGGGTTCAAGTATCAAATTCTCTGGTTTCGTTTTTCGTTTTTGATTTGTTCTCTCTCTTTCGGAAAAAGTTTGGTTTTTTTTTTGTTTGAAACAATGGGAAGAGGCAAGTTCAAGGGTAAACCTACCGGCCAACGCCGATTCTCTAGTGCTGCTGATATTCGTAAGTAATTTTGATTCGTTGCTCTGATTTTTGAGTTCGATTTGAAATCAATCTTGATTTTTTTGGAATTTTCGTGATTGCCCTAATTGGTTATTCTTGGTTGTAGCAGTTTTGGAATTGTGAGCTTGTTTAATCTAAATGGAATAAAATAGTTGATATATAAGTAACGATTGGTAAAAAATTACGATTTTTTTATTATTCTGCTGTGCAAGTCCAGATATTTGTTGTTTAGTTGATTGATATGAGTTATATGACCATTGAGTATTCAATAAGTTTAGGTTTTTGGTATATCTTCGTTTGCTTATTTGTGTTTTTGAGTATTCAATGAGTTATTTGTGTTTCGTGTCTAGGATTATTTTATGGTCTATGATCATAGGATTTGCATTACAAGCATTCAGTTTCGTGTAATCTGGTCCAGTTTTGGGTTCTCTGAAGCTGTAAAATTGAGATTTATGTGGATGAATGTTTTAAACTTATTGCCTGTGTGTGTTTTGTAGTTGCTGGCACATCTGCTGCACGTCCTCGATCATTCAAACAGGTATTTTTGTAGTTTTGCTTTCACATTTTTGTTGATGTGTGTGTGTGTGGGGGTGAATCATTGTTCTTTTAATGACATTATCAGAAAGAAGCTGAGTACGAAGAAGATGTTGAAGAAGAGTCAGAGGAGGAATCTGAAGAAGAATCCGAAGATGAAGCTGATGTGAGTGAAAACTTCTGCATTGTATGCGGCCTCATCTATTATCATTGTTGGACAATTCATCTTTACTTGGTTTATAATATCAGGTGAAGAAGAAAGGAGCTGAAGCTGTTATCGAAGTTGATAACCCTAACAGAGTAAGACAAAAGACCTTGAAAGCAAAAGACCTCGATGTAAGTCATCTAATCAGTAGTCAGTTTCTGTAAATCTGTTATATATGTTTGTCTGTATTTATAACTTGGGATTTTCTTTCTGTTCTTCCCTTTTGTTAGGCTAGTAAAACCACTGAACTCTCAAGGCGTGAAAGGTCTGTTACTACTACTAAAACACTCTTAAGCTCTATATTCTTCAACAGTTCTTGTTCAGGAATCCTCTAAATATTATTAGCGTCTTAAAATTAATCTTGTAGAGAGGAGCTAGAGAAGCAGCGAGCTCATGAGCGATACATGAGGTTGCAAGAGCAAGGCAAAACCGAACAAGCAAGGAAGGACTTGGGTAAACAAGAATATATCTTTTGTTCTCAGTTGTTTCTTTCTACGTTTCCAAATTTGCTTATCGATTATCTTGTCCTCTTTGTGTGTGTACAGATCGTTTGGCTCTGATTCGCCAACAGAGAGAAGAAGCTGCCAAGAAGCGAGAAGAGGAAAAAGCCGGTAATAACCTCTGAAGCGTTTGCTTACCTTTTGTGATGTTTTGATTTCGAATAGAAACTTCTTACTCATGTTTCTGATCGTGTAATGTTTTGGTTTGTTGCAGCAAGAGACGCTAAGAAAGTCGAAGGGCGCAAATGAGAAGTGATCACACTCAAAAGACCTGCCTACTATGCGATTAAGATGTGTTGTTTTTACTTTGTTCTTTTTCGATTGATAAAAGATAAAACCTCTGCTATTTACTCTGTTATCTCTCGATTTTAAGTTCGGTTTAAAAGGATTGGATGTAGTTCAAAATATAAACTCGTTTAAGATTTATGCGTGGAAGCTTCCTCAGTACTGATAATGATGACATTTGTGTTCTTACCTGAATTAGAAATCGGTAACTTAGTGTTACCTGCAACAAATTCAAATCATACCTACACTAGTCACTGGTAACACTACTAAGAATTTATCCTGATCGTAACATTGATCTGTAGAAGTCCTTAGAAACTGGCAAAAAAAGAAAACGTTTTGAAGTTTACATAAACTATGTTGTTTTAAGACTTGAAAACATTGGCAATCCCAAAATAAAAATCCTATACGTAGCAGCTAGTTAGGTCTTGTTTGTCTACAATCCATCACGGTCGTAAGTTTTTCAAATTTTCGATGTAAATTCTAGGAAACAACAATCATAATGATTTTTCATTTGTTGTTGTAGAAAGCAAAGATCCATGCTTGTGATCCTTGATGTTTCTTCTACAAATATAAATCTCATTTGCCTTATACAGATGTTGGTGCCTCAAGTGAATGTTTTTGACTAGAGAGATGACTGGTTAAACTTTCCAAGCCTTGGCCACCAAGATATTTGCATATTAAGCAAAACCAGCTGGCAGATTCGTCTGTGTCACTGCATGAATCCTCCTCAAGAGTTGTTAGACGCTTAAGTATCTCTGGATACAAGAGTAGGCATGAGAGCGTTAATCGATAGATATTCTTATTCGTCTAGGTTTATGTCAAAGTGTTATGCTAAATATAAATAGAACAACATGCAAGACTCTCTTACATTCATTATGATGGTCTCTTCGGAACTCTTGAACATTTGTGTACCATCTTCTCAGCTTTCTAACGTTTTGATCACAACATTTAGTTCACCGTTGGATCTTTCTTGCACTGAGTCAATTTCTTTGAAAATCGGAACCAATCTCTCCATTGTGGACGCCAGATCTTGAGATAAGGGTTTGCAATCCTTTTCACTTTCTTGGCTTCTTCGATTAACCAATTTGAAAATCTCAGAAATTGGAGCTCCTCGAGACACCTCCAACTAATGAAGCCACATCCGATATCAACATCATTTCTTCTTCTTCTTCAAGATCTCATAAAATTAAGAAGTGAGGCAGAAGATGAATTTAGCCGTGTGAACAAAATAGAAATGGAGAAAACCGCTCAAGACTACAAACTTGTTACGCACTCATGACTCATTTTCAATTTTTATTGTAAGCTCTGTTCGTGTTCTTGTCACTCAATTTCGTGGAAGTTGCGTTTTCAACAACTTTATAAAAAGAAAAAGTAACGAGAAGCGTCCACGTGGTTTCTACATGATTTTGACATATGAAATAAAGTTTTTTTTGGTCAAACATAGACAAATAGTCCAAGAGATCATATGACTATTTGTATGTTTGTATAATTCAATTGTATTTGTTCTACATAATATGAATAGTGACTTAAATTATATTTTTATGGGAAATATGAAACCTATATATTGATAAAAGCTCAAAAAAATTAGATGATTAGTTTAAGTATGGATGCTATATTTTGAATAATTATAATTAATATTTTTCAGAAAATACATTTATAGAAGTATGACAACTTATCACAGTAATTTTCTCTATCATAATTCTTAATAAATAGAAATATAAAGCGTTTATAACAAACTCCTCTTTATATATTTTGGTTTTAACCCACTGTATATCTTCAACATTTCTAGATCAGGATCTGCAAAACCAAAACATTAAAGTAAATAATAGATACCGGTAATAATACCCACAATTATTTACAAGAACATAAAATATGATACTAACTTCGGTTTGCGACTATATTTTCGGTTGTGAAACCACTTGTAGACGTCTGCGTCGTCGACTTCTTCACCATAACTTTGAAGTTTGATCGTGATTTGTTTGATACTGGTTAGAGACGGGTTAACCGTACCGCCGATGAAAAGTTCTTCGAGTATTTGAGCTTGATGTTGATTTGGTTTCCATTCTGGTTTAGGATCCGATACGACTAATTCATAAAAGGGTGAATTGTTAGATATCGTTTACTATTTAAGAGAATGTAATTACGTAGCAAAAAAAGAATGTGTTATTAATTAGTAAATGTAACAAAGAAGAGAAGAAGACATTTAGAAGTCATAGTCAAATCAAACACATGTATATAAATATATACGTACACATATTTGATGTAACTAAGAAAAATATTCATAGTGTTGTTGGATTTGTGAATACATATATATACCTGGAGAAGATGGAGAAGAAATGTTACTTATTTCAAAGGTGTGCATGAAAGACGGAGTATGGATGGTATTGTGTTGGCCTTGATCATTATGATGATCATCATGATCCTTATTAGAATTCTTGTTTGAGCTAGATGACATTTGGATGATGATAAAGAAGAAGGAGATAGATAGAAGTGCTTAGGCTAAGGCAAGAGATAGATAACAAAGTATCTCCATTTTACAAATCAATATATAGCAATTTTCATCTACCTTTAATTACGCGTTTCGTACTACAACTAATATTGACGGTAAAAATAATTAAAGAAATTTAAATGAAATATAAAGCAAGGCATATAAAACACACAAAGATAGTATAAATATACACGCATTACGCATACACACATAAAGATATTTATGAAAGAAACTTGACGAAGATGAAATTCAACTTTTTACTCGTCCACATTCTTTGATTAGATGATATACATATATAGTTAGTTGAGTTCAACAGAAAAAAAGGAAAATATACACGACGCAATGAGATTGCTAAAGGTACAACAATACACATATTCGGGTGGGAAAAAAAAAAAGAGAAAAGAAAAAGAAAAAATATGGTCTAGTGGATTAAATTGTGTAATACATAATGATACGTGTGATTGATGGATCCTTCTCTCATAACTTTTTAACTTTGCACACGAAAATTGCTTAAGATTGAAAGTCCTCTTCTCAAAACCTGTCACAATATATTTTTGAATATCTTTAATCAATAATCAAAAACAGTCACAATAATGAATTCACGTCTTCTTAAATAAGTCAAAGAGAACGAAAACCTTTGCTCGAAGAAGCATACAAACACAAGCATTCTAAGCCTAAATAAACATTAAGCCCATAAAACCAAATTCCAAATTACGAATTAGCTCGAACGTGATAAACGACACGTTCGTTTTAATTAGAGATGCGCTGCATTATATTAATTATGTACAATTAAGCAAAAAAAATAAAAAAACTATATATAGAACATTTTTACATAAAAATTTCGAGTATGAAACATATTTTCTAAATGGTTCGCCAAACTCTTCTTGGAATTGTTTGCAATAATTATGTTCCAAGATAACTCAAAACATATATCCTAAGTGGAGTTTTCACGTTATTTTAATTTGTCCATATCCTAAATTTTCACATATATAAACTGTACAACCTTCTATTTATAGGAGTCCACTTGATATCCCACCTAGAGGCTAGAACATGCATTTATCTTCACCAGTTTGTCTAAGTACCATCTTCACGCATAATGTTGAAAATAAACATATTGTCTTAACTTATACATAATTTAGATTCAAATTACTATAGTAAAAAAAAAGGAATTCAGATATCGTTTTCGATTAAGTTTCTTAATATATATATTATTTTCTTTTAAGCAAACTAATAGATATTTTAGTTGTATATATAACTGATAAACTATTAAACTATATTACGGAATATTGCCCAGTGATGTGTGGAGATTGTGTTGTGTTCATTAGGCTAAAATAAATATTATCTATAACACAGTGAAATATGTTGAAATATTTCCTTTGTATGGAAATAATTCTTTTTCTAAAAGAAATTTCAACTAAAAGATTACGAATTGTGTATGTTCAAATGTATAAACGTGGATATCTATGTGTTTATAAAATTTAAAAGACACATATGTATATGAGTCACATTCACATCCTAGTGCAATTTTGAATAAAGTGGTATGTAAATTTGAGTCGGTGGTTGATACAATGGATGTGAAAAATAATTACATACAAATTTAGGAGTAAGAACTGTGTGCAAGAGTTTCCCAATCGAAAAAAGTTGTGCTTTTAATCAAGTGAACACATAGAGGGAAATATCTTGAAGACTTTTTTAAAAGAATATCATCAACGTAGTAAACACAAAACTTAACGCACCTACTTGAACTATATATAATCGATCTATAAATAGAGGAGAGACATTAACAAGTATCCAATCAGTCAATACTTTTTTTTTGTTCATATACATTATTTCATGTATCAATAATATATATACGATAAAATAACTTAGAATAAAAAATCTCAGTAGAACAAAACTAAAAATATTGATAAATTGTAAAATGTTTCATGGAGAATGCAAATTTACCATGACATCAGCTATAAGAAAGGAAATTTCTAAAAGTAGTTAACAGAATAACAGTATGACTTTTTTTAACGTAGGTCCGTGGGATCTATATATATATATATACATATATAATATATGGTCCTTGTAAGGTATATTATAAGAAGATTATGACATTTAAATTACATGTTAATATGTTATGGACTACATGTGCATAGAAATTTGCTCTTCACTTACTTGATGAACTCTATGAGCATTATAAGCAACTTGGTTTCTTCAGGGTCGATTTTAGCAACTTCCTCATAACCTAAAACTTTACAAAACAATATAATTTAAATAGACAGAAATAAAGTAACATTTATGCTTAAAGAAATACCTAGAACTGTTTTCCAAAAAAAAAAAAAAAAAAAAATTTACCGAGAACTGCTCAGTGACGTTTAGAGATTTTGTGGTTTCCACCGTTAGGCTTAAAGAAATACAATCTATAAAACGCGGAAATATGTTGAAATGATTTCTTTTGTATGGGTCATGGGTTTTTTGTAAGGTAATTAATAAACTAATTTATGAATTAATAAACTTAATTTATGAAATTTCAACTTAAAGGCAACAGATGATCAAGCATTTGCTTGTCTTCAAATTAATGTATAAGACGTGAATATCTGTATTTTTATTATGAATACAGAATATATATCATAATGCATATAGTGTTTTTAGTAAAAGACAAAAAAAAAATGAGTTGGTAGTTACTCTAATGGATGAAAAATAAAGAACTACTATTTACTACAAATATGGGAGTTTCCTAATCGGAAAAAGTTGTGGTTTTAATCAAAAAGAAACAAAAAAAGAAAGATAATACAGATCTCAAAGACTTTTGTGAAAGAACAATTTTAACATAGTAAACAGTGGCGGATCCACGGCATAAGTAAGGTGGGCACGTGCCCTATGCTCTTTTTTCCAAGTAATTATGTTATAGACACTAAAATACTCCACATTTATAATACAAAATAAAAAACCATTAAAAATGCCTTATTAGCCAATTAGAAGTACAATGTGTAACAAGTGTAAACGTTGGTTATGAGATATGAGGTATCGTTGAGCTAAACAAATTTAAACAATTGTTCAGTTTATTTTGCTAAAACATAATTGTTCAAAATGACAAATGTGATAGTAGTGAAAATGTTTCAAAATAGTGAAGAAAGTAAGAAATGTTTTAAAAAAAATAATAATATAATGATGTAAAACTTATTGTGCCCTAAGCTAAATTAGGTTCTCGATCCGCCCTGATAGTAAACATATATGTATATATATATATATATATATAAATTAATGCGTTTTACCTACTTACGAGTAAAAGAAGTTCAAATTAGTTGAATTTTTTCTTCTCCAAGTTTTTTTCATATATATTTTTATGACCGTGTATTCGTGATGCGTGCATATTTATACAATGTATGCAAATCATAGGTCTGTGTGTTTTATATGCCTTGCTTTATATTATTTTTTTATTTTATTTTTTCCTTAGTGATTCTACCATCGATATTAATTGCAGTGAGAGAGACGCGTAATAAACTGTACGTAGATGAAAATTGCATGGTAATATATTGATTTATTGATGGACGTAGAAATTTGATGAAAATGGTAATATATTGATCTATCTATCTCCTGCATCATCATAATGTCATCTAGCTATAACAAGAATTATAATAAGGATCATAATCATCATAATCATCAAGGCAACACGATGATATCCATCTTCCATCATCCATGCAAAGCTTTAATTGCAACATTTCTTCTCCATCTTCAGAAGGTATGTATATATATATATATATATATATGTATTCAAAAATCCATCATTCTGTATATTTCTTAATACCATCAAAATATACGTAAGTATATATTTATACACATGTTTTGCATATATGATATATAAATGTCTTCTTCTCTTCTTCTATTACATTTACTGCCAATAACACTTTTTCGTTTGTCATTTACTTAAATTCACCCTATCATAATTAGTCGTAAGGATGTGTTAGAATTGACTATGATATATACCAACTAAGATATAAAACAAAACATATTGTGGAATCTGTTTGAATTGTGATGATTTACCAATTACAGTATGTGAAATATAATCTAATTTTTCTTTGAAATATAAGATTAAAAATCAAGAAATCTCGGTGCATAAAACATTTCAGTATATATACACATATACCCAAAACATTTTCCTTCACTGATCACTTTCATCAGAGAGCTAGGAATGTCAAAGAAAGTGACCATAGCTTACGGTGGTTCCAATGGAAACAAATTTGATGATGGTGTTTACGAGGGTACTTACGACGGTGTGCGTAAATTGATAGTTGGAGAAGACTTTCATGGCATCGTTTACCTCAAGATCCAGTACGTGAAAAACGGTGATGTCGTTGTTAAAGAACACGGAAGAGCAAGAGGAACACATATTACAGAGGTTTGAAATTTCATTTTTAATATTATTCATAATTCTCTCCCCCCATGATTTGTTTTTGCTCTTGCTTTTAACTGCTCTTTTTTTTCTTTTGTTTTGCTATGTTATTAAGACCGAGTTTGAAGTGAAGTGCCCAGACGAATACATTACGTCTATTTGGGGAACATGCAGAAACGATCATCACAGATACAAATCTACCGGCGGGAGAACATTTGAACAGGTGTTTGTTTGCGTTGTTTCTTTAGTCTCATTTTTTAGTTGCTCTGTTTTTTTTTCAAAAATAATTCTGATCTTTTACTTGCTCTGTTTTCATCCCGATGGTCTTGGCTATAAACATGTGGATCATATTTACCAAAAAACTGAGGTGTTTGTTGGCTCTGTTTATTAGTCATATCTTCGTTTAGTTGATTTGTTTTTAAGTACAATAATTGTTCTGTTCCGTAGCTCACTGCTGCAGACAAATACGACATAAATCTTGCTGCAAAAATGGGAACTCCAATGTATTGGAACACGGTGTCGGAGCTTCAATTCAAAACATCACACGGGAGAACATCTGAGCAGTTTCGTATGCCCGGTACTGGTAGCAGAGATTTTGTTTTGGAGTGAAAAAATGGAACGAAGCTTCTTGGTCTCCATGGACGTTCTGGTGACTTTCTCGACGCCATAGGAGCTTACTTTTACGTTGTTTCTTCTACTTTTAAGCATTTGGAACCTCAAGGAGGATCCAACGGGGTCTCTTGGGATGATGGGGCTTATGATCGTCTGAGTAAATTGTGTGTTGGAGAAGATGCTCATTGTGTGAGCTCCGTTGAGTTCCACTATGTTAAGGGAAACGACCGGATAACTCATTGTCACGGAAAGGATTCGAAAGAACGTAAAGAGGTATATATATATATGTATGTATATCAGTTTCTTGAATTCATGTTCTTTTTTTTGTTTTTTTCCCTCTCGCTCTAATTAAGAGTCCTTTTTTTTGCAGTTTGTGCTAAAGGATCAAGATGGTGAGTATGTTAAATCCGTGGAGGGAACTGTCGACAAGACGACAAAGATGGATTCATCTCGTCTTTAACTTTCAAAACATCAATGAATAGAAGTTCTGAGAAATTTGGGAAACCGGTTGGTACAAAATTCCAACTTGAGGCAAAAGGGTTCGATAAGATTGTGGGGTTCCGAGGAAGGTCGTCCGTAAATCGTATCAATGCACTCGGAGCAAATTTTGCGGTGGTGGTAGTTCCTCCGGTCAAGAAACTAAATGCAAAAGGTGGTGTCCTTGGGAACGAGTGGGATGATGGGATTCACGACGATGCTCGAATGATAACAGTAAGATACAATGACAAATTAGTGAAATCGGTCAAGTTTGAGTACATCAATGGACCTGTAATCGGAGACGCTCACGGAGATGAAGACATCCATAGAGATGATAAGGAAAAAGAGTTATATGCTTTAATCTAGAATTAAATACATACGCTAACATTATATATATATATATATATATATATATATATATATATATATATATAACTTCGTTTTGTCTTTTTTCTGTTGTTGTAGTTCAAGCTCTATTTTAACAAGGAATACATCACATCCGTTGAAGGACACTATGGTAAGAGGTTAGCAGCACCTAATGCATCCGCATCTGCCATGTCTTCATTTTTTACCGGTTATATGACGATGCTTAAGTTCAATACAAACCGTACAACATATCAAGTGTTAAGTCACAGTCCAGAATACACTTACGAGGGAACATCATTCAAGCTTGAGGAGAAAGATCACAAGATTGTTGGGTTTTATGGGAAGACTGAAGTTTCTCTCAACCAAATTGGGGTTTATGTCAAGCCAATCGCTAACGCTTAAGCTTTTAATCTTTGCTTTGATAGAATAATTGAGAGAAAAAGCTATATATGCTTATAATCTCCTTAATTTATGGTCTTATGTTGTCGTCATAGTTGTTGTTTCTACACGGTTTATAGTATCCTCATTAACACTGTCTTATGGTTCTTATGTTTGAATGAAGTACTAGTCTGTTTATACTCTCTGCTTTTATATTTTTTACTAGTTATCATTTTTTCTTCAATAAATGTGTGTTATACATAACATGCAGTGTTAATATTATCAATATTCAGGAGAGAAGAGATAATATGTTTAAATTGAGTCATAAATAAGCATACATAGATCAGATATATGTTCCTAGTATAGTTTGATAAATAAATTTGGTTATAATATTAATAACACCGCAAGAGACATCATCACCTACCTAGTACATTATGATGTTAACCACTATCAGACGCATTCCTCACCTTTAAGCTTCTTCCATTTATAAGCAGCTTCAAGAATCTTGAGATTCGTCGTCCCTGATTCTTCAGGGAACAGATAATCAAAGTATTCTTCATACCTGCCAATTTTTTTTTTTCACATTGAGCTTTAACATTCAAAAGATAATAGTCGAGAAATTATATGTATGTAATGCCTACTCTGTAGAGCCGTCTTCTCTACTGGTCATCTTTCTCTTCTTGAGCTTCTTCGGGAGCTTTGATTGAACGACACTAACATCCCCGAGCTCACCAAAGCCTGTCTCCATGTTAAGCCAATCCTCCAAAAGCGTAGCACGCTCTTCTTCAAGCTCCGGTGTGGTGTCTTTGTAGTATGTATTGGCTCTGTCGAAGATCACTGAGTAGAAGAAAGAAAAAAAAGCAGAACAAAAATAAATAATATAAGAAACAGATAACTTGTGTCACAAGAAATCATCCAAACTCTTAATATAACATGTAGCTTCAAACCTCTGGCGCTTTTGATGCCGTCTTCTTTGTGTTCTGAAGCAGAAGCTTCGAACTTTGCAAAGCTAATCCACACCTTGCAATGCTTTGTACGGTCCAAGAGTCGCTCATATAAAGCCCGTGTCTTCTCGAATTCCCCTTCTGATATCTCAAAATCAATGTACGTCTGCCACAAACAATATATAGAGAATTTGTTGATCCAATCGGTTCAAAGTACGAGAAATCTTTATGGATGCATTAGACAGTAAAATTTTACCTTCCAAAGCAGCTCAGGCATGTCTAGAGCAGGCTGAGATATTGCAAGTTCAAAGATAGCTCTAGCACGTTCTGTTTCAGCAAGCGAAATCTCAAACTCAGCATAGTTTCTCCAAGCATAGCAATTCTCAGGAGACCATTCAAGAAACCGCTCGTATAATTTTCTACATCTATCGATGTTTACCAACTTGAGTTCCATCTCAATGTATTTCTTGAATATCTGTTTTGCAGATAACAAAAAAAAAAAATCACCGCAGTAAGTAAAAAACACATTGAGCAATAATGTAAACCATTTCCAGATTACGAGTCTTCAGGCTTACCTTAACTTTTGGAGCTTTCCCAATCGCATTACCTAATATCTGCCGTGCACCGGTGAGATTCAATTGCCTGATTTCATATTCTGCAGCGAGCAACCATATTTTGGCAAAAGAAAATTTGGTGTGTGGGATAAGCTTGAGACATTCTCTGTAAGACAAATGCAAAAACAGTCAGTCTAATCCTCCACGAGCGAAACGTAGATGAATGCAACTCAAAAAGTTCAAGAATACCTGTAAACATCTCGTGTACGTTCCACATCTTTAGTTTCAATCTCTTCATACAAAGCATAATTAATCCTACAACAACAATAATTAGTCACATCAGTGTAAGTGGTTGAGAAAACAGTAGAACCATGTATGCTACCAAAAAAATAACACTCACCAAAGATAAATGTATCTTTGCCAGAATCGTTTCTCTTGGGCAGGTGGAACATTAGCAATAGCCCTCTCATAGATTTCTCTTATCCTATCTTTGTTCCCAACACTCTCTTCCAGCCTAACATAATCGAACCATGAGTCATAGTTCAAAGGGTTTTTACTCACTTCATCTTCATACTCAAACCTCTTCTTCCCAACAATAGCATCCTCAATACCTTCCTTATCTCCATACTGTTTCTCAAACGCCACAAACTTCTTGTACAACTCCTCAGCTCTTCCTTTACGAATATGATCAAGAGCAAACTTGTAGATAAACCTAGCCCGCTCTACTTCCTTGCATCGTTCTTCGAATTCAGCAAACGATACAAAGAGAATCTCAGCTTCTTCATCGTTTGCAAGTTTGTCCACTGCTCGTTCGTAAACCTCCCTAGCTAGCTTAACTTGACCACCACGCTTCATCTCAAACTTTGCATATCGAATAAAAGCAGATACTTTCGGATGACAAAGAACAAATCTCTCGTATATCGATCTCGCACGTTCGATTTCGTTATACCTAAGTTCAAACTTAATAAAACAGAGCCAAGCTTTTTGATCTGGTGACCAGTTCATCCACCGCTCGAAGATCTGTCTAGCTCCAGTAACATTCCCAAGCTTCTCTTCCATGTAAATATACTTCTCCCAAAGCTGATCAACTCGAGGGAGAAGCGTAACAGAACGATCCCAAACGTTCCTTGCATTGTTGACAAACTTGTTCTTCATCTCAAACTCTGCGTACTTGACCCAAAGCGTATGGTTCCTGTACTCTCCTTCTAAAGCTCGTTCCCACACGCTTCGAGCACGTGCGTAGTCCATTTGCGACTCTTCCCACTTCGCATATTTGACCCAAACTTGGATGTTCCATCTCGCTCGACGGATCTGGTCCTCAAACTCTTTCCGACGTCGGAGTCTGTAATCGGAAAGCTCAGTAGAATCAGTGATTTTCTGCTTAGGTGGACGGATCTCAGCTTCTTGCCTCTCTCGAGCTTCTCTTAGAATTTGCTCTGCAGTGATTTGCACAGGTGCCGGGGTCTTGTTCTTGACCCGCGTCGTCCGTGGAAGCTTTACTTCAGCATCTTTCCCGGTCATATAACCAAATTTACGGTCGCCGGAGGCCATGAGATCACTTTTTGCTCTAGGGTTTCTAGATTTTGGAAATGAGAGAAGAAAATGATTGAACGAGAGAACACAGCGTAACATACACGCACAAAATAGAATGGGTTCTTAATGGGCCTAAATAAGTTAGGCTCAGGATATCTCAATATTGGCCCAAAACCAGGAGCAATGGCCCAAACACATTAAGAAACTAAGAAAAAGCCCAAAAGCCCAAAACTAGGAGCAATGGCCCATTTATTTTCTCACATGAATGAATATCTTCCTTTTTTTTATAATGAAAAATATTATGAATACATATATAAAAGAATTAACATTTTTTAATGACATACTAGATAAGCTATATATTCAGAAAAGAAAGAAAATAGAAATGCACAAATGAACATATTACATTGGAAACAAACTTAAATAAAGCTGTAACTTAATTTCATTCTTTATTTTTCAAAGTCTCGAAAATGTAAATGTCCTGTAAATTGTTCATAAATTTAAAAGATAAGAAATGAAATTCTTATATAATTAATAACTAAATAAATCGCAGAAATCTTTTATTATTATATTAATATTTATCCATAGCACCATAACATTTGCTTTTCAATATCTTCTAAATCTGCAAAACCAAACACAAAAGCTTTCAGCAATTCATACAAGAAAAACAAAAACCTTAAGACCATTACACAAAACTCACAAGATAATAGATTGCGCCATTTTGGAGAGGTTGATAAGTAACACCAAATTCATCTGTAAGAATAGGCTGGCCAAACGAGTTGATCAAAACGGCATCGTTTCCGAAAGCTGCCTTAACGTTGAATAATCCAGACACTACTTCGATAGGCATCTCGTTAATAAACACCGTCATTCTCACCGGATAAACATTATCTCCGACGTCTTCACCACCGGATAATCCTACATCTCGTTTTTCTTGTGATCAATAGAGCACATTTTGGTAATTAATGTTAGTCAAAGTAATTAAATAATACTAATTTACCCAAAAAAATACACAGTAAATGGTCAAATCTAAAGACCAAAACGTCTTTTTCCCAAAATATCGTATGCATGCGTTACTCATTCCAAAATATGGAATAATTTAATAATTTATTTACCATAATCTATGACCTATCTAAGTATTATAATTCATATATATATGACCAAGATTCCTTTTTTTTTTTTATGACCAAGATACATATACATATATATATATATATATATACACACTAATATATGAAATATGAGAAATGAGTGTACGTACATATCTATGTATATGTGACATTGGATAACACCAGCATGCATATGGTAAGAACTATATGATATTAGATTCGATATATATATGCTATATACTAAATTTAGTATACTAATTATACATCTACGAAATATACCAAATTAAGCATTAATTATAATATTTATTTTCATGTATGTTGAGCAAATGAGGTAATAAAACTATTTCGAAAAGAAAAAAATATGAACAGTATTACTATTTCGAAATGATTAATTTACCTTGAGATTGATTGATGGTTAATGGAACAGTCAAAGGAGGAAAACAATTTCCACCGCCATTTCCATCTCCGCCGTATAAATTGATCGCCGGAATTTTATCAAAATTTTCGTTAGTCTCCAAATTAACGCCGTTATTAACGGTAGAGAATGCCATCCCTTCTTCCGTTACCACCGGTACAACAAAATCGCCAAAACCAAACGCTGATTGAGCAGCGCTCGGATCATTATGAACCGGAAATAGAAAACCGGCCGGTTCGGTTACCACCAACTCATTGTTTTGAACCGGATATAATCCGGTTTCTTGGTTAACAAAACCAAAACAATGATCAGCGTCAGTACTAGGAATAACCGTCTTGTCCTTCTTTGACATTTTAGGGCTTTTGTGATGAACACGAAGCTTGTGTTTTGCTCGAGATTTCCGGTTTTGAAACCAGTAAAACACGTTTGCGTCACCGATTTGACCATATTCTTGAAGCCGGATCCGGATTCTTTGAATCTCCTCTCTAGGTGGGTTAATAGTACCGGAATTGAAGATTGATTCGAGTATCCTAATCTGCTCCGGTTTAGGATTCCATCTCGGTTTAGGATCTGGTATCCGATCTGTTTCATAGAGCGGTTTATATCATCATGCATGCATGTCTTAACATATATACATAACATCGTTCATATAGCTTGTTTCTATAATCAAGTAAAATTAACAATATACTTTTTATAAATTTAACAGAAGAAAATGTAAATTTTGTGAGTACCTGAGGAAAAGGAAGATGATAGGTTGCAATTAGAGTAGTGCATGTAAGATGGAGTATCGATTTCATGTTGATGATGATGATTATTGTTGCAAGGTTTGGATTTGAACATGCTTGGCCAATTTTTGTTTGAGGAGGACATGATGATGGTGTAATGATGATAATCGAGAGCTAAAGAGATTACTTAGGGTTGATAGGGTAATGAGAGAATAGCAAATCTACTCTCACGTTATATATTAGCCTCTTTACCTACCCTTTGGTTTTTTTTGTTTTACTACATTTAATAACTAATAGAAATTATAAAACGTAAAATTAGAGAGAAAAGAACAAAAGAAAGAAAGGGAAATTGCATATCGTATGCATTTTTCAAGAGACACAAAATTTTCATTTTATCATGTGAACATAATCATTCATTACATTCGTTTTGTATCCTTTTAATTCGGATTACTTAAATTCCTACTCTTAAATTATTATCAGGAAATGTATCTGAAGTCATGAAATTTTAACCAATTACGTACAAAGTGTTTAAATTTTTAAAAATATATACTACGATTCATATACTCCTACTTTTAGATGAATTTTTACATCTACTTTTAGATGAATTTTTCTACTTTTAGATGAATTTTTCAACTATTGTACAACCATTTACTTGAATTCCTACTCTTAAATTATTATCAGGAAATTTATCTACTTTTAGATGAATTTTTCTAATTCTTAATTTCTCTTATTTTCATAAATGGTTGTACAAATTAATTAAGCTGGAGATTTGGATTGACTCGAGGGATCATATTTACGTTTTACTCATTAAATTTTTCTCTTAGTCAATAATAAGAGAAATCTTAAAAGAAATAAATTAAATGATATAGTAATGGATTGCCTTTAATTATGCTCTATCAATATTATTAGATGAAAAAGTAAATACTAACATTGTAACTTTAAATCCTTTTCTTTAAGTATGTCAATATGTGGAAAATAGACAGAAAAAGAACAATGTAACTGGTGCAAAAGTGGTGACTTGTCCCATTACAAATACGGCACACTTTCAGTCTCATAATCTAATTTGACTATGACGAGGAAAAATACAAATCTTCACAAACTACGAAAGACTTTGCATCAAAGTGATTTTTCTGCCGTTTCTAGATTTACTATTTGCTTTTTTCAGGTACTATTTCCTTCTTATTATTATTTTTTCCATTTTCACATAGTTTTGATATTATCATAAATATATTATCTGTTTTTTTTTAATAAATAAAAACACAAACCATATATTCCGTTACACTAAATTTCAAAAACAACCCTAAACATGAAAAATCCGACGTATAAAGAACATGAAACCCACATCAAAGAATCCGTTACAGACTTTTTTTTTCTCAAACTTAAGTTCATACATGTTTATTTATTTATTATTTAAATGTTCACATGTTTTTATATTTCACTCTAAATGATTGATATTGGTTAGTAGATTTTGTTTTCTAATGTTTTTTTCCTTCTCCAAGCATCTTTCTTGTTTGATAAAATTTTGTCATCTTTTTTCTCAAGTATGAACGCCTTGCATATAGATTTAATCTGAAACAAAACTGAACACATACAATGAATGATTAAACAAAAATGAATGTAAATATTTTAAGCTTAAATGGTTCATGTTGATATGCAATGAGCTGTTCGTAGAGTGGGCTTGTTACATAGGGAGACAAATATTTTGTTTTCTTTTTGACTTACGGTTTCTAATTTTGTCACTTTTACCATTGCTACACACTACCTTTTTTTTTTGTCCAATCCCCGCCGCTTTAATGATTATCAGATTGGACACATTTTATTTTCTTGATACTAATCCATCAAACCATCGCAGTCGTCTTTTAATAACTTTTATAACTAACTACAACAAAAATGTTAACGACGAGTTAGACCTATATAATTATTATGTATTGACTGGTGATTGTTCATATCAACGTGGTATCTTATGAAAGAACAATCTATGATGGATGCATCGTTAATGAAGCCTTTCTGCAATTATGTAACCTTGAATGTTTTTCTGCAATTACAGGGTTGATGATGATCGACTTCCTATGAAGCAATGTGTGGCGCCTCCCTATCTCATCCTATCGCATGATACATTATCTATTGTATTGTTCTAGCTCTCTAACTCTTCATTTTGTGAGTCTTCTTTGCTTTATCCTACAACTATCCAGTTAAAGTTGTGAGGTCTGGTTGCTTTCAAAATCGTATCTCGTTAACAGATAGACTTTTCTTGACAAGCTTGCTTTAAGGTTGGCGGTCTTTATAAGTTTATGATCCCTTCCATCATGGTTGTCTTTCTACACAATCTTTTATAAACAATTATTTGTTAAGTTGTTAACAAGAATGTACGACTATGTCTCAGTTTGTTGGAGAATTAGAACTCGTAATAGTATTTCTATATTTGCATTTGATTTTTTTTTTGTGTGTGGCTTTGGTTTTCTTTAATTGTAGAGTATATGATGAAGATGGTACTGAACCATCATACTCTTCAATGAAAGAGCCTCCTATCTAGCAAACAACGTTCTCTCAGTTCTTATTGTGGACTACCCCAATGTATAAAACTTTGTGTGTTATGGTATAGGTATGCTAGCTTTTGAAATCTTTTCTGAAACAGCTGAGTTTTTGCAAGGAAATGGTACCATTTTTTAACATTGAACGTAAGAGCCCTTGAGTTCTATTTTTCCCAGAAGATAGATTACTTAAAGGACAAGATCCAGCCTCAAAGTAAGACGGGTAATTAAGGTATTATAAGTGCATAAGTATATTTTGCTCAGGTTATACATTGGACATATATAAGAACTGGAGCATGAACGTCACATTTGTTTATGTCTTACTCATGTAGAAAGAGTGTAAGGAGTTTCAAGTGAGGATTAATACAATTTTCTTATCAATAAATTGAATCCACATTTTTTTAGCCAAAATTTTAAACTTGAAATTTTATTTTTCAAAGACGAAAATCTCATATTATTGATTCAAACTTGTATCCATAATTTTTTCATCAAAAAACATTACTCTTTAATTTTTTTTGCTAAAAACTAGAATTCGCAAATTGTCACCAAAAAGCGTGATTCCACAATTTATGGGGAAAAAATATCAATCCTCAATTTTCTTGCCAAATTACTACTATTTTACAAATTTCTCCCGAATAATGGTAACATGATTCGACAATACTCTCGCCAATAACGTGATGAAGCAAAGTCCACTATTTCAAGTAGAAAATATTCAAAAAAATATCAAAATACAAGTATATATAAATGTTTGTTATTTATTGAAATCTGTTCAGATATTATAGGAAAAAGCATATTCTTGATCTCTTAGTCTTCAATGGTTTTATCTTTTTCTTTGCCTTTGGTGGCCTCAAAGCTACCCTTATCGCTGTATCAAACACTGCCTTCACATTCTATTAAACATTCACAAACAAAAAACTTTTTCAGTTTATTTAATTTAACTTCATTAAGTATTTCAATTTACTATATATATATATATATATATATATATATATATTTGTGGATTCAAATTATTAGTATGAAAATTTTGGCAAAAAAACATTTGGAGCTGCACTCTAAGTACCTAAATACATGTTGAATTTACTCTAAGTACCTGTTGGGTTTTGGAGCTGCACTCTAAGTACCTAACAGCTCCAATCATTTTCCTTAATTCTTCTCCCTGTTACTCAAATCCATTCATAATTGTTTATGAATTTATTTTTGTATAGATTATTTTTTAAAGATTTGTGTATGGTACCTGAGCAGTTGTTATAGAAGCTGCTCCTGGATGATCCTTCAAGAACTGCTTGTCATCCCTCAAATCTATATTCATTTTTGTGTAACATTATTGTTTTGAATAAAAAGATATTATCAATAACACAAGAGATACCATAAATCAAATGGAGAAATGTATTAGCTTTTTCAATATAAGTTGTTGAATAAATGTTAAATTGGGCCACTATTCATGATGCCATTAACGATCCAAGTGGCTATATCTTCCTACATTTGAACATTTTTCTGCTATTAGATGAAAATCTAACTGTTTTTATACAACTATCGAATTTGAAAATGTTATTCTTTTTTCACATGTTTTTCATTAAAACTGTAGCATAACAGAACAAATAATATAATTTACTGGCCTGAATTAATTAGGTAATTTTTCAAAATACATTTACTATAGGTGTTATTTTCTAAATAACATATTATTTAGTGATATCTCAATATTATTCAGAGTGAAAGAGAGTGTATTACTATTTGACGAAAAAGTAGCTTCTTGTAGAATTTTTTTCTTTCTTTTGCAAATGAAAAACGTATGATCTGCGGATTATTACTCAAGACCATATCTAATTTGACACAAATGTTGATAAATTAAGTTTCTTTATGAACTCATAAGGGGAAAGTTTTCGTTACCTAATTTTGTTCCGACGAGCACAATGGGGATGCCAGGAGCATAATGTTTCAGCTCCGGAAGCCACTATTAATCACCAGATTAATTAATCAGTCAGTGTCAACAAATTTTTCTAGAAATACTTTATCATATAATCATAGTTTCTTATCTATAAAAAAAAACGGATGGAAAAACTTTTAAAGTTACCTTTTTGTGAATATTCTCGTAACTGGCCTTGCTTATAAGGGAAAATGCTAATAAGAAGACATCTGCTCCTCTGTAACTCAAAGGCCTAAGCCTATTATAATCTTCCTGACCTGTAATTCCACAATAATAACTTTTATCGTAACTAGCATTCATTAATAATCAGTTTTAGTATAATCAAGTAATCATACGGCGTACCGGCAGTATCCCACAGGCCAAGGTTCACGGTACTCCCGTCGACCACCACATTTGCGCTGAAGTTGTCGAAAACTGTTGGAACATAATCCTGTAAATTAGATAGTTAAATCATTTATATATCAAAAAACATACATTAAACCATGTTTCTTAAGTAAACAGATAGCAAAAATCCAGAAGCATGGGTTTGAATTCAGCTTTAGATATATTTCACGTTAATGATTCTAGGAAAAATATGCTTAAACGGATATGGAAATATAAACGCAAAAGATGAAACTAGGCTCTTATTAATTTGCCATGAACAACGTTTAAAATGAGCAAAGATCTCAGGAGCCTAACATAAATATCTTAAAACATCAATTTGAAAATATATCTGGATATATATCAAGTTTGCTAAGAAATTAAAAGTTACCGTAGGAAACGTATTGCTGGTATATGAAATGAGCATACAAGTCTTTCCCACTGCTCCATCTCCGACAGTCACACACTTAATGAATCTTGCTGTGCTCATTTTCTTTGCTTTTGTCTTCAATTTCTTTTATTTTTTTATGTTTATGAATTTTGTGAATGTGTTTGGGTTTTATGTTCAGAAGAGAAGAGAAGTGGTGGAAGGTTCTTAAGAAGCTTTTGTGATGATTATAGTTGTTTATTGGTAAGGAGGATGTCTCTGTTACAACTTTCATTGATCATTATTAGTTGCTTATTCGTAAGGGAAGGAAATTTGAAGCAAACATACTGAAACAAATACCAAATTAAAGAACTGGTTTTGTATATCATCATATATAATAAACCGAGTAAACCAAACAACTCCTCACTGAAACAATTGAATTATAATCTTCTTAAATAAATACAAATATTAAAATCATGTATTGAAAATAGTTAAATTTTATTATTACATGTACTCACTAATTTGTATTTCTTTCCAAATTTGATCTGACTTTTCTAACCAGGTCCAAAGCAAAATGATATTTAGCAGAATCGAAACAAATTTTACCAAAAAGCTGAAATATTGTTCACCTTTTGCCTTTCATATATTGGTTTGATATTTTTAGTTTAATTAAATTAATGAGTTAAAATGATTAGGAATTGAGTATTTCTTTAACTTCAAGTGCAAGATCATGCGGTCACCGAAAGTGATGTAGCCGTTTGGTGTTGGTTGTGAGTGGGTTTTTAAGTGTTGGAGAAGGAACTCTCATCTTACTTTCTCTAGTGTTTTTACATTTTCTTATAAAATCTTTTTCTTCAATATTTTATGTTTTGCCTTATTTGATTCATTTTAACAACATTCAATAATGACATGAATTGGCTTACATATTACGATTTTTTTAGTGTGTTCAAAAATACAATTTCCATCTGTCTTCTTCGTCACCTCACAGTTTTTTTGACGTCATCCAACACTTTTGTTTTACGTTATCCAACAATTTTCTTTTAAAGAGTATTATGCATGAAACTCTCATGCAGATATACGATGATTTATAATACTTTCTGAAATATGAATGATCAAACATTCATGGCGAATCCAAAAATACTTTTTTGGGACGTAAATAAAGTTTTTCTTCGAGGGGAATATATAAATAAAGGCAAATTTTTTAACTCAAATACAAATTACACTATTTATCAAAAACTGAATCAATGTATGTCCCCATATATAATGTTGATATTTACTTTCTTTAAAACCTTATTATAACATTTTTTATTATTATTATAATAACGTAGCTACTGTTACCTGAGTTTATAGAAGTACAGTTTGGTGCTTCAAGTAGTATCATACGTAAATCACTTCAAATATAAGTTACCAGTAAATTAGAGGTTATACTGCGTAGAGCAAAAGTTTAGGAGCACTAATGTAGTGAAAGTCTTTCTTTCCTAACAATTGAATTTGTGTGTCTCTTCCTCATTATGCATTTTTTATATAAAATTTTCCATTGATTTAAAATAGAGCATAATATTAATAATATTGTACTGTTCATACATTTTAAAATGGGATAAATGAAAAAATAGTCAATTTTTCAAACATATTTAGAAAACTAGTTATTTTACTATTCACAATTTGCAAAGTAGTCACTTTTCACTGTTTGATTTGTACATTTAAATTTGTACAACACTTTTAGTATACAGATGTAAGTGTACGCTGTGTATATCTATATACATATGTATACTAAAAGTATTGTACAAATCTAAATGTACAAATCAAACAGTGAAAAGTGACTTTTTTATAAATTGTGACTAGTAAAATGACTAATTTTCTAAATATGTTCTGAAAACTGACTAGTTTGCTAATTCAGGTCGATAATAGATAAAAACTTATCAAAATAAGCCCACTAAAAGCCTCAACTTGAACCTAGAAGTATCCAAAGAAGAAGAGCCCAATAAGCCTCAAGTATCTCATCTTGAGATGTAACTTGTAAGAGCAATCATCGACTTCTCCTTGATAGATCAGATTAACAAAAGGAAAATTAGAGTTGAACCATTCACTGAGCTAGCTGATTATAAGATCAGAGTGACGAGACTCTAGCTTGATCTCTCAACAAATCTTTTTTTATCCCTATTACTGGTTCCATTGTATAATCGAATAAAACAGGTTGACAAAAAAAATGCTATATAATAAAATAAACTAAGTAGTTTATCCGCATTATATGTAGAGTGAAATGATTATTATGTATAGTTTTAGTTATATGTATGTTAATGAAAGAAAAAGAAAAAAAGTCGAACGAACAAGGAATCTAACTATTCAAAGGTTTTATTTTGCGTCACAAGAAAAAATAAGATGTATCTTAACACCGTACGTATACTAGTTATGAGCTATCCATGTCACTATTAAATGTGTACCTAATACCTGTAAAAGATTGTTTGCCTGATTCCTTGATGAAATAATCAAATCACTTGATCCATTTTTAGGTATAAAGTCATGTAGTAGCGTTAATATATAGTTAGCTCGAAATAAATTATTTAAACAAAAAAAAAAAGATATATGTAGTCATAAATTTAATGAATACCCACAATATACAGCATCACAACATTTAAAGCATTACCTAAATAATTTGAGATGGAAGTTAATGTTTCCTGCAGATTAATTAGTGTTTGTTTCGTGAAAATCTCGGTTCAATAAAAGAGAATACTACGGATTTGAATGGTAACTTCGTAGAGTTTTAATAAGGAATGTACGGTTTTGACATTAACCAAATTACAAAAACGATATCAATTTTTTTATTATTAAAAACGTTATCCTCAATATTTTTTTACAGCTTTCATGTACCATTGTTTTATACAACTTTGTACTATTTGGTTAAAAATTACCAATAAAAGCTAAAACATTTGTACAACTTTATATCACCAATGGGAGCCTACATCTTCCAAAATTAAATTATACATTTGTACTATGTACTTTGTGTATCATATTTATTAAAAATGTGACTAGTTCATGTTGAGCTTCGATTATTGAATTCGTTTTTCCACCTTTGAAATATGTAAGTATAGAACATATTTTGTGTGTTTGCATATATAATTTTGGGTTCAGATGCATTAGTTTTGGATTTAAATTTTTCTGAAACAAATTAATTTGTACATTTCATGATTGTCGTTAGACATCATTTTTTTTTTAATATGACGGAAGTTATGTTTTTTTATCTATTAATAAAATCTAATAAATTAAAAAGCTATCCTGTTTCATTCTTTCTTAAATAATACTAACGTTAATGTTTTTAATCGGTTCAATTTGGAAAGCACTAATTCTTTCTAGCATAAAAAATCTAATTCCATTTTCTTTGTCGAGTTTTTTTTAATCACTATTACTTCAGCTTTTTTTAATGAACTTTTGATTGAGTTCGATCAATTAAACTGAAATAGACAACCCCTATTAATTATGACTGTATATCTTAGTATATAATGTGCTAATACACTTGAAGGTACCAACCAGACTACTCATTTGTCTCCACTCCAAACTTTCACAACAATGAGAAGTCATCACAGACATTTTTCTTCATATGTTTCCTTCATCCTCTTCCTATTCCTGTTCTTCATCTCCTTCTCATCCTCAACATCAAAACTCGAACCCGCAAAGTCTGAACCTAAAAGAAAACATTCAGTTTCAGCTATTCTCGTGTTCGGAGATTCAACAGTGGATCCGGGCAATAACAACTACATTGACACAGTATTCAAGTGTAATTTTCCGCCCTATGGACTCGATTTCAGAAACAAAACTCCGACCGGTAGATTTTGCAACGGTCGACTCGTCACAGATTTTATCGGTTAGTGTTCATATATACAACTGAAATATATTCACTATATATATTGAACCTAATAACCTAAACATCATATATATATTTATGTACAGCTTCATACATTGGTGTGAAGGAGAATGTGCCACCGTATTTGGACCCAAATCTTGGAATAAATGAGTTAATAAGTGGAGTTAGCTTTGCTTCAGCTGGCTCTGGATATGATCCTCTCACTCCAACCATAACTGTTAGTGTCCGATCTCAATCTCTTTTCTCTGTTTTTAAATTTTTGCATAAACAAGAACGTAGAAAAAACTATATCTATGCATCTGGATCGTTATTTTATTATTACTATAACTATATTACTGCTAATGGGACTTCCAAATATTTATGCTCAAATATTATGATTGTTTCATAATTGGTTTGATTGAAACTTTTTGAAATGATTATTACTAAATTCATTTGCCAACTGGTCTAAGTTACGTTCTTAAGGACAACAAATTGAGGATAATTGGTGTACGCGAATTATCAACATTTTAAAACAAATTATGGAGTACATACTTCTTTCTTTTACCGGCAAGATTACATTTTTCAATATTCCAGGATAATATATAGACGTATGAAGTTATGAATAAACCAATCATTTAATTTTCTGGCTCATAATATTTCAAAAAATAATTGAAATATTATATTTTTAAATCCAAAAGGCATAATAAAACCTCATGTTTATTTATGGTTAGGTTCTAGAATGTGATGTCTAAATCAACTAATAATTGAAGAAATTAAATATAATGACAAAAGACAAAAACTTAATTAATCACTACTACTTGAATGTCGTTCAGTCGTTGACGAGTGAAAACAGATAAAGTATTTTATTTGTTGCAGTTGATAGATTAGTCGCTACTAGGTAATTAACTCTAGTCTCTTAAAAAAAGCGCACATGTTCAAATTATCCAATTATTAAGAAAGAAAAAATATGCTAATTTTAGAACATTTATTGCAAATAACTAAACACAATTTATTCGTATACTTTGTGGAATAAATTTAATTAATTATGTTGTTGGGTGTGTTGTCGCTTTCACTGGGGATGGTACAGAACGTGATAGACATTCCGACTCAGCTAGAGTATTTCAGAGAATACAAGAGAAAATTGGAGGGTAAAATGGGAAAACAAGAAATGGAAAAACACATAGAAGAAGCTATGTTTTGTGTAAGTGCAGGAACCAACGATTTCGTCATTAATTATTTCACAATTCCCATACGAAGGAAGACTTTTACTATCGAAGCTTATCAACAATTCGTTATTTCCAATCTCAAGCAATTTATCCAGGTGAAAATTCTTATTTCCTGATTTTCCATATACCTAATCCGTTTTTAATTATGGATGTTTATGCTATGTAGATTTTGGTGTAGTCAATTAGGATATGTAGATATTCTTTTTTTTTCTTAAACACAAAATTATAACCTAACCTAATCTTTTGGTTCCAAAGATACCACAATGTTGATAAAGTTCCAAAAATACCACAAACATTAATTAGGCTTACATAAAGTTTATAAAGATTATTCTAGTATCCTAGAATTTTATGGTTTTTATTTCTTACATCTTAAATCAGTGATCTTTTGTGATTTTTTAAAACTTATCGTAGCTTTATCAAACAAAATATAAAAGTGTAGGGAAATATAATAGTATCCCACTTATAATTAACGTGTACCAAAGTTTAATTTGTTCTCTCTTTTTTCCATATACACGTTAATTTGTTCAAACGTTTGGTACAAATTAAACTAAACTTTGGTACACTTAAAATGTTAATTTGTTTAAAGTTTAAACGTTTGACTTTGGCTTTGATCTCATTCGAATTGTTGAAATCGGATTTTATAGACTGGTTTATTTCAAAATGGTCCATATTGGTTCGGTTTGGATTAGACTGGTTTAATTTCTTTTATGAAAATACTTATCATATGGTTATTAATGGTTTAGGGTTTGTGGAAAGAAGGAGCAAGAAAGATAACAGTGGCAGGTTTACCACCGATTGGGTGTTTGCCGATTGTTATAACATTATTCTCCGGCGAAGCATTGACCAACCGTCGTTGCATTGACCGTTTCTCCACTGTGGCCACAAACTACAATTTCCTCTTACAAAAACAATTGGCCCTCATGCAAGTGGGTTTGGCCCATCTTGGATCCAAAATCTTTTACCTCGACGTCTATAACCCAGTTTATGAGGTCATTCGTGACCCTCGAAAATTCGGTAAGTACAAAACATAACAAGTAATTCGGATAGAAAATTTTATTAGCTTAGTTAACATATATTTTAGTGAATATATTTTGATCTTTAGGAGTTAGGACCCATCACCCATGGTAGAGTTTAGAATTTAGGATATGTCGTTAACTATTTTATTAATTTACAAACATGTATAATATAATTTAGGGTATATTATTAATTTTCAACTTTATATAGTTTTTAGTGGCAGTACTATATAAAATGCCAAAATTATCCTACAATTCTAGAAAGGACCAATGATAAAATTATACAAAAATTGGATCTATAACTATTATTAGAGTATCCTATTATCTTATAATAAAAATAAAACTTTTAAAGAAAAAAGATTTGATCTTTTCCATTGTTACCAGTGCAAGTAAATCTGGTTTCAAAGACATTTCTGTTTTTATGTTTGTATGTTAGGGTTCGAGGAAGTCTTCAGTGGATGTTGTGGAAGTGGATACCTAGAGGCATCGTTTTTGTGTAATCCAAAGTCATATGTGTGTCCCAATACATCTGCTTATGTCTTCTTTGACTCTATCCATCCAAGTGAGAAGACTTACTTCAGTCTTTTTAGATCTCTCCGACCAATTTATGATTCTATTCTCGGTTCTTTCTGAAATTTTTAATTAATATTATGATCACTATTAGCTAATTGATAAGTTAATTTCAATTTACATACACCTCTTTCTTCCATTATGAGTGACGAAATGTAATGTTGGTCTATGTGTTAATATTTCAGTTTGAAATGCAAAATAATTAGTGTACTTGTATTTTTTGTACTGTTTCTATTTTTTTTTCTTTTGTTAAAGGTGAACTGAATTTAGTAATCATAGCAAATGAAGAAGAATGTGTGTGATGAGAAGTTTGGTTGGTACTTAATAACTTTTTGCTTATGTTTTGCTTCTTTTTTTATCGAATTGTTTTATTTTCTCCTTTTTAATAAGTAAATACTTTTGTTAAGTTATAATATTATTAACTAATGCGAATAAAATTTCAATAGAACTATATGAGTTCAAAATTGCTTCTATTAGATCATAAATATCAGTTTTGTAATTCTAATATTAGAATATTTTAAATTTTCTATCAGTAATAAATAAAATAGTGTAATATTTATTTTACAGATAATTATTCTCAGTATAAGCTTATAAGCTTCTCGTCGTTGGCCTTCTTCATCTACGTAGATGATTTGAACCATTAAATTTAACATTTTGAATGCTTTTCAATTACATCTAGAATTTTTCATAAATCATGATAGTAAAATACAAACATATAATATTTCTAAACAAGAAACTCTTCACTGATGGATGCGATTGCCTTCTTAACAATGATTTGATACATTCTTTGTGTTGGATGGACAGCGTCCCAAAAAACGTATTTGGTAGGATCTTTGCATACTTGCATATCTTTGCATGTCTCTCCATATTCGTATGTACCTGTTCCACAACAGCCTAGCGAAGCCTCGACGAAACCTTAAAATTGAAACCAAAAGTACTATAAATGAGAACCTATTTTTTTTCTTTTGATTGTCAAATTTATCTCAAAGTTATATTTTAAACCAATAAGATATATGTTCTCACCAAATTTTCTCGGATTTTTAATGGCTTCTTGGATGGTCGAATAAGCATCAACGTAGATGGTTTTCAAACCGATTTTAGACTGAAGAAGCTCTAGATTTTTGATGATTTTGGCGTTAAAGGAGAAAGCGATTTGGTTTAGTTGATCTACACAAGTTTTTTGGCCTCGTAGGTATTTAATTAAAGGCATGCATCCCATGGGAGGAACTCCCACTACCACCAACCTTTTAGCTCCAAGCCTATGCAACATCTGTAAAATAATAACAAGAAGCTCAAAAGATTTTACCAAGAAAAAAAGAAGCTCAAAAGATGCTACGAATCTTCTTCCTATAATTTAAAATGCAATTCATAGCCTTTTTAGCCGGTATACATGTGTCTATATAGTTTATCTATTTTGGTTCAGTTTACAAAATTAACCCAAAACTAAACTAACAAATTTAATTCAACAAAAAAAAAGTACAGGAGTAGTATTTAACAATTTAAAATTTATAAGGTGGACCAAATCAGAATTTAAGTTTTGGTCGCAAACCAGTTTTTCCAATGAAACATTATACATGTAATGAAACAAAATACCATTGGACACTTCTACCGGCTGCATGATTATATTTATGCTTCCCAGTAATTGGGATAAAGTTCATGACCTTATATAGTTCAAGAAAGTAAATGCTGAAAATACTTTTCAAACTAAAATAAAAATAATTTTATATACTTGTGGTTATGAGTTGTGATTCATGGACAAGTTACAGATACCCGACATGAAAAATCGAAAATTCATGATTGTAGGGTAGAAATTATGTATCGATATTAAATTCTCCCAACAACCAGATAGAATTCGTATGATTTTATTTGTACTGTTTTTTCCTCTATGTTTGTTGTAATTTATGACCTTTTTTTTGTTACACGACCCACATACATACACATCCACAAGATATTTGTAGAATTTTTCAATGCCACTAGTTACCAACGCATTTATTTCAGCAGCTACTATTAATGTCACACACACACAGAGACACGTTCTTTTTCAGTCAATTAATTCATGCAATAGTGAGAAATATAATTGGTTTTTCTTCACAAAATTATTGGAAACATGTAAATCTTTTTTTTGTTTGATAAAAACATGTATATCTTATATGATTATAGATATATATATATATATATATAGATTTATCTATAATATAGTTATCGTAATACTTAATGCATACGTATACAAGAGTTTAGTGGAGACGTAAACATACCTTGGCGTCGTAAAGCATACGGTGGGAGAGAAACTCGATGTATTGCTCAACCGTGAATTGCTTTTGTCGAGTAAAATCGACTAAGTAATTTTGAAGAAAGTCATTTGATCCCATACTCATAAGAAATATAGCATTATTTATCATTTTAGCGCTCTCTAATGGACCGACCAATTTAGTCAGATGAATCTTGTAATGTAGAAAGTAATTGGCTTGTGTAGTGAAACTCCATACGTTCTGTTCAACCAACAAAATAGTTTTAAGTTTAATTTGGTTTTGTGTGAAAAGAGTATTTCAACTGAATGTTTTTATTAGAAGGTAAAAGGAAAATGTTAAGACTTACTGATATATTAGCTGTGAGATCGTCATAGCCAGAACCAGCAGAGGCAAAACTTGCACCGCGAGTTAGATCAGCTTGGGTTAGGGATGGATCAAGAAAAGCCGGTATGGGAGGGTAACCCATGGCCTCCGCTGTAAAAAAAAAATGTAAAATAAATTCTTCAATTAACATATTGAAAATTTCTGACTTATATAAATACTATAGTGTAAAACTTACCAATATAATCGGGAGCGAGTAATCCATCGCATAATCTACCGGTGGGTTTATGGTTGATGAAATTTTCACCATAAGGTGGAAAATTCCCTTTCATTTCGGTTTTAATGAAATTATTGTTCCCTGGATCGACACTAGAATCTCCAAACACAAGTATCGATGTCACATTGTGCTTTGCGGCTAGCTGCCGAAGAAGGTGAACGTCCAAAGACAACACTGACGGTAGTGGCTGCAAAGCTACTGCTACCAAAAGAGTCACAAACGCAACAAGCAACATGTTTAATTAATAGAGAGAATGTGTGACTTTTTATATTATGTAGAAAGTTTCTTTTGAGAGAATGTAAATGTCATATGGTTTGTGTTGAGAATGTTGTTATATATATAGACTCTTGAGGGGTTTTTTTTTTTTTTTTTTTGGACAGCTTGGCGTTCTGTTGTTGGTTGAGACATAATGTAAAGTGGCCAACAGAGAAATTTAATTTGACTTCTTGTGTTAATTTTTTGTTGATATATCATATCTTCATGATTTTCTTGTCTTTCAAATAATCTATTTATGGTATCTTACATATATATGGGATTTCCTTGAGAAAAAAAAAACATATATATGGGATTTATATTCGTGAAATAATGTACAATTTTGGGCTTTAAATCCGTACTGCTCTCTTCAGATCTAAATCCGAACATATAAGTAATAATATAACAAACTTTAACTTTTAACTATATAAAAATGAAATCATGTAAGTAATTTTGGTTTGACTACAACAACAATTATTTTCACCGACTAGATGAATTGTAGCTTCTTCTGAACCAAATTTCATACTAACCTTCCAAATTTAGAAAGTCATATATATATATATATATATATATATATATATATATATAAATTACTGTCACCGTCTTTACTAATAAAGTGAAAGTAAACCACCGAACGACACTTTTGCCAAAGAACAGAATTTTATAAAATGTTAAAACATCAAGCAATCAAACATTCTCTGTTCTAAATTGTATTTATTTTGTGAGGATTGTATCCATTATTCCATATCCAACTTATCTACTATCATTTAAGTATTAGGTTTAAGTGTCGTGTTGCGGTGGAGTAATTAACGCAGCCATTTTTGGCCATGATGGGAATAAAGATACATAAATAATGACTTAAACTGGTAACAAGCTCTTTTATACTCTCGGTCTTAACATTCACAATTAACAGACTTATACATCAAATAGTTATACATATTTAAGATCCTTGCCAAATGTTTATTGGATAGAGACCAAGAAGTAATACGTCGGTGTCTAACATGTACACTAGAGGCTAATTTGTTAATAGGTGTCCAACACATCATTTATGGATAATTTGTTAAATATGAATTTCAGAACTCAGAAGTCAGATCATTCTTCCTTTTAAGTCAAGTTGGTAGATATATATGTAACCATTTTGAGAGAGTTAATTAAGTTTATGAATTTTTTTATTGCAAAAAAAAAAACACGTAATCAGAGTGCTATTTATTTGAATAACATGCCGTTGTACGCCTAGTTTGTTGTTTGGGACTATTTTATATACAAACATTTAATTTATAAAAACATAGTGTTGGGCAAAAAGAAAAGAAATATCATTCTTTTATATTTCTTGAGAAAATAAAAATGCTTTTTTAATAAGAATGTTCCATAAACATTTACCTACTTTTTGTTAAAGGATTTAATCATTCAAACCTAATTTATTCAATGTTGATGGTCATTTAGCTAAGTTGTCCTCTCTATGGTGTTGTAATTTTTACCTTAATAGAAACGAAATATTGTTCATTATAATCTACAAACAATAGATTTTCAAAAAAAGATTATAGTTGATAAATAATTTCTATCATTCATTTTTTATACAATTGTTTCATCTGTCTTCCTTCAATATTAATTACTCCTCTTAGATTTTTTCAAGTTTTTTTCTGTTTAATTTATTATATATTATATTACAGCCATAAACTTTTTAGCCTTATCTTTTTCTCTCTTTTCTTAGCTGATATCTCATCGAATTTTTTGTTTTTTTAATCTTTAAGTGTTTAATCATGTAAATATTTCTAACGAAACTTTCATCAGATAGCTAATTCATCAGGTAAGTAATATATAATAATGAGTGATTAATTAAACCAAAATGTTGGGGAAAAACACATAAAAAAGGATGTTGACATGGGCTTTGTTATTACTTATTAAGTGACATGAAAGTTTCCAAACAGTTTTAGGTCACCTAATGTGTTGGAACATAACAGTTAGAGAATGGTCATATATCCTTGCCGGAGTATTAATTAGGGTCACTAACAATTAGCATTGCCCTTTTTCAACTATTAATGTGTGTCTACTCTATACATTTACACACACAAGGTCGGGTCAGTTTATTTAATGCAGTTTCGGTTCAAAATTGGATACCATTTCTTACTTTTTAATACTTGAGGAAAAACAAAATGCGACAGATTTAAAAATAAAAAATTTAAAAAATAATACCAGGACAATAGTTATCTAAATGTACCTATCAAACAGTATAGTTTTATTTTTTCGATTTAATCCAGTACCCAAATCTCTGTATTATTCTAGAATCCAGTTCATTATGTATTAATATAGAATTCATGTTTCCATTATTATGATAAATCCCAACCTTTAGTATACAATTCTATGAATCAAGAATTAAAATTTTCAAGAATCATGGCATATTATAACCAAAAAAAAGATACGTAAGAAAATGTAGCTGACATTGATTGCTATATAACTTTAAATATGGAGAGTAGAATGATTCGTAAGATTAGGTGGTTGTGTGACCTATATTTATTAGACACATCACCCACTTTTCTATATCTCTTGCTCTCTCACGATCGACTGTTACTTACTCGTATAATTGTAATTCACTACCAAATTGAATTATTGTGGATAAGGAAACAGATCTACTCTCTTTTTTATTTTATTCATTGTAAATCAGTAGAATAATAATCTTTATCAAAATAAAGAAAATCAATAGAAGAACACTGACTAAGAAAAATTATGGGTTCGAGTTCACTTAAAAAAAAAAAAAAAAATCCAAAATAAGTTATTTTCTTGGTTTTTATATATTTTCTAATAATTTTCTTTGAATTTAATACATATTTTCACTTATATATTTGAAAAGAAAAATACAACCAAGCTACACTAAATCATCTTATTCATGATTGAGCTATTGGTTTGGTTCGGTTTCAAACCAATCTAAATCATTTGGGTTAAAGATAGGTTAATCAAATAATTTGAACATATATTCTCCTAACCGTTTGGGTCGAAGATAGGTTAATCACTCATATTTGAATTAACCCTCTTTCAAAAAAAAAAAAAGGTTAATCACATGGTTTGTACATATAATTTTAGTTCAGTTTGAATCTCTTTGGGTTCAATTGGTTCAAATCGGTCAAGATGCACACTCTTACCATCAATTTTACCGTCCCGGTTTTTTTTTGAAACTAATGTTGAGTAAACGACAAGTCAAAAAATATTTTTGTAAATTTTTTTTTGGTGAGGAAAAATATTTTTGTAAATGAATAGAATAATTAAAATTTTACAGGAATTAATTTGTAGAAAAAACTTTTATTGAAAATGAAATTAAATTCTTAACTATAGTAATTTAGTCAAATGAATTTACAATATGCCAATTTAAAATGACAATGGGCTATTGTTGTCCATATGATCTACTAAATATTTGTTGTCCACTCTAACAAATCTGATTCTTCTTTCCTTGTAAATAAAGATATGGATCTGTTACTAAAACAAAGTCGCTTTATTCAGATCTGAAGAAGAAGAAGAAGAAGAAACATAGTTGAAGTCTCTGTTAATATGTCTTCAACAACAACAGATTCTACAGAATTGCAAAATCTGATCAAACTGTTTCAAAATTGCCAAACTCATCCTCGTCAACATTTTCCTGCAAAATCTTCAGCTGTATTAGTTTGTCTATACCAAGAACAAAGAGAAGACAAAAACGAGCTACGCGTAATCTTAACCAAACGATCTACTACTCTCTCTTCTCATCCTGGTAAAATCAAAATCTCTTTTAAGACATTACTCTTTTTAGTAAAGTTTTCATCTTTAAACTAGAAACAGAGGAAATTGTTAAAAAAAAACAGGGGAAGTAGCATTGCCTGGAGGAAAAAGAGACCAAGAAGATAAAGATGATATAGCTACTGCGTTGAGAGAAGCTCGTGAAGAAATCGGTTTAGATCCTTCTCTTGTTACAATCATTTCTGTTCTTGAACCATTTGTTAACAAGGTAATAAATATTGCATCAGAACATCTGAATTCAAGTTGCTAAATAGGTTATCTTTCGGTTTTATCGAGTTTTCGGTTATTGCAGAAGGGAATGTCGGTAGCACCAGTTATCGGTTTTCTACACGATAAGAAAGCGTTTAAACAGTTACCAAATCCAGCTGAAGTGGAAGAGATCTTTGATGTGCCATTAGAGATGTTCCTCAAGGTTCTTGAACTGGAAAATCCTCTGTTTCCGTTAAACTCCATTGCTAAACCTTAATCTTTAATGGCTCTCTCTGTCGGGTTTTTACGCAGGACAGAAACAGGCGAGCAGAGGAACGAGAGCATGAAGGAGAGAGATATCTTCTTCAATACTTTGATTACTATTCCGAAGATAAAGAGAGAAGCTTTATCATATGGGCACTCACTGCTGGTATTCTGATCAGAGTTGCCTCCATTGTTTATCAGAGATTACCGGAGTTTCAAGAACGTAAACCGAGTTTCTGGAATCAGCCTAACTGATTCTTGACTTGATCTGATTGAGAAAATTGAAACTTTTATGTATAATAAGCGATACAGATTGAATCTTCTTTAAATGTGTTTCAAGAATCTATCTTTACTCTAAGTGAAAACCTCATAGAACTTCTCGGTAACGAGAATTCCCGAATCCATAGACTCCAATGGATCTTTTCTGAGTCTGTGTCTCAAACAATTCGGTATAACAATACCAACATCTTCAGCTGTAACTTGATCTCTTCCTTGGAGTGCTGCAAGCGCTCTAGCTGCTCTGTTTATCACCATGTCTCCTCTCAATCCATCAACGTCCAGCTCAGCACAGACCTTAGAGATCTTCACTTTCAAATCTTGATCAATCTGAACTGCAGAAAGATTGCTTCTTGCAGTTGTAATCTGCTCCTGAAGCTTCAGTTGTTCTTCTTGATAAGTTTCTCGAAACTCCTTTGGGTTACTATCGAAACGAGCTCGTTCTTCAACAATCTTAACTCTCAGCTCGGCGTCTCTAACCGTCCCTACTTGCGCGTGCATACCAAACCTGTCAAGAAGCTGTGGTCTAAGCTCTCCTTCTTCAGGATTTCCTGAACCAATGAGGATAAACCGAGCAGGATGAGAAATCGATATCCCTTCTCTTTCAACAGTGTTCCAACCAGATGCAGCTGAATCAAGAAGAACATCAACTAAATGATCATCCAAAAGATTAACTTCATCAACATAAAGAATCCCTCTATTAGCTTTAGCTAGTAGTCCAGGCTCAAACGCCTTAACACCTTCGGTTAAAGCCTTTTCGATATCAATAGTTCCACAAACTCTATCTTCAGTAGCACCCAAAGGAAGATCAACCATATTGATTTTGGTTTCAATAACAGACAATTCTTCTCCCTTTTGAACTTTCTCTCTTACTTCCTTTCCCATACACTCAGGATCTCTCGGGTCTGAGTTATACGGATCACCAGAAACAACAGTGATCTCAGGAAGCAAATCAACTAAAGATCTAACAGTTGTTGATTTACCAGTTCCTCTATCTCCCATTATCATCACACCACCTATCTTCGGGTCAATCACATTTAACAAAAGGCATAGCTTCATCTCATCTTGTCCAACTATAGCAGCAAACGGATAAACAGGTCTTGCACTTTCCTTTGAATCAATCTTCTTTGCCTAATACCAAAAGAACCCAACTTTGTAAATCTTTTATACTAACCAATAAATCATTCCAAAGGTTCAAGCTTTTAATCAATTACATGAACATAATGTTGAAAAGACTCATACTTGTTCAACAGAGTTGATCTCTGTAGCGACATTCATAACAGAGACATGGTAACGAGATCTGTTCTTCTTTGGATTGAATTGGATTCTTCCAGAAAGTTTCTCTGCAAAAACAACGAACACACATTTTCATTGAAATGTCAACAAGTGTATGAGCAGATAAAAATGGGTACTTTTGAGGTTTGTTAGGGTAAAAGAGTTTCGAACCTGGTCCGAAGCAGAGATGGGACATTGAAGATGTTGAGGAAGGAGAAGAAATACGAGGGCAGGTCAAGATTGAAGAAGGAGATCTTCCGAGAAGAGACGCCATTGCTAGTGAGTGAGCTCTCTATAGATTTTTCGATTTCAGTGTCTTTCTCTTCGAGAATTCGTTTTTTGTTGTTGTTGGATAAGGAGATAGAGAGGATCGTAGATTTTCCCTCTTTTACTCAGTTTAGTTTAATTATTTATTAAACATTGTATTATTATATTATGCCAATTTTGTAAAATTTGAATATATAATGGGCTTGTAGGTCCAATTAAATTTCGGTTTGGTTTGGATTTGGATAAAAAATGGTTCGAGTTCAGTTCTTGGTTTGGTTTGAAAATTGATATGGATAAAAAACAGTTACATTCATGTGAATCTTTAGTCTTTGTAACGACGCCGAACCAAATTACCTTTCGTAACTAAACGACGTCGTATTTAGTTATTGGATAAATTAATGAGAATATTACAGTGTAGAGCACTTTTTTAAAAATATTTACGTGATTAAACACTTTTCAAGGAATAGGCACTTTGTATGGACAATTTGACTTATTTACCCTTTAATTACATCGGTTACAATCTCTTGTCTCTTTCCTTTTTCTATCTCTTTTTTTTCTTTAGAAAACACAAAATCCAGCGGAAGATGATGGTTGATGGGTTTGCTAGAATTACAACTTGGTTTAAAAATCTGTACCCTGATAATTTTGTTGTCTATGTGTTTATTCATGTTATTGTAGTTTCATGCGTTCTACCTAAAGTTCATTCAATTGCTCCAAAACCTTAAAGTTTGCAGTTTTTTTCTTCCAGTTCTTCACTTGCTAGATCTTAGAATTTCAGATACCATAAAATATGGAGAACAAAAGAAAAGAAAGAATAAGTGAACGAGCGACCGAGTGAAGGATCTCGTGTAGCAGTAGAAGCCGCGATCTCGTTTCTCTGGTTTTTGGTGGCAAATCATCAGTCGTGGTTCTCCCACTTCTCTGATAATCACAGCGGCGAGAGAAAATTTTGGGCTTATTTAATCAAAGTTGTGTTCTCTTATATAGCACTTTTCTCAATTTTCAATTAGTTTTTATTTCCTTAGAGTAAACGATTTCTCATTTATTCTATATTGGTGGTTTAAGATTTTAGCTTGAGAGAGAGAGATAAAAAAAACTTGATTAGTGGATGCTTTTGCTTCTTGTGGAGTGTTTGAAGATTTTCCATTGATGGAGCAGCTTTGTATCAGGTTCTTTCCACACTGATTTATTCATATTGAGTTTTTTTTTATTGGGTGTGAATGTTATGGTGAATTGAGTTTAAACTTGTTTGAGTAGATATTCGCTTGTTATGATGCATCCGATTCCCCAAACACTTGCTTTTGTGTTGATCTTATATTCTCTTTGATTCAATTTTGCAGATGATTATTTGCATTACATTAATTTACATCACAAACTGACGTACTGTGCATCCATGAATTCAACTTGATTCAAATGATTGGTGACCATAGATGATAGTACAAACATATATGGTCAGCTGGACGCCTGCTTGTTAATGTCATCCAAGGGAATCTGTCCATTCAGACGCAAACATCGATATTATGCTCCTTTTATACACTATATAAGTAAATCTGTTTCTTGTTATATCTAGGATTAGTAGACAATTTTGGTTATAATGTTGGGAGTTTCCATACACAAGTGAATAAATGGTTAAAGAAAAATAGACGATGTACTTTGAATGGGTGTTTGAATTGGTGATTATCATTCATGTATAAACTTGTGTATTGAAATGAAACGACCTCATGAGTCACTAGATTACCACATGGACTAAACCGCTTGGATAGTCATCAATGGACAACTATGTCTTTGATTTGCTTCAAATGTGTTTTATTGGTTGGTAAAATTATCATTTTTTGTATGGTTCAGAGTTTTGTTTTATGGTTTTAGATTTAGTGGAGAAGGATCATGGGAGGGTTTGGGTTTAATTTTAGGGTAAGTAAATTAGGATTTAGTGTAAAGCGTTAAGGGTAGAGGGTTTACACACTCGTATGAACCATTTTTGAATATAATCATACGAATATTACCATAGGAATGATCCTATATTTTACAGTTTTTACATTAAAATGTTTTATCTGCACAAACAAATATACGAAAGATGAATAACACCAAATCTAAACATTGTTCACCAAATGTAAACATTGTTCACCAAAATCAAATAAAAGAATATTTCATTAGTTGGATAACATATCTTCGAAGAGTAATGGACGGATTCCTATAGCTGACAATCGGCAAGTACGTGTTCATCTATGATTTTTAGAAGTAGAGTTGTATCCATGAAACATCGACCAAATGGATATAGTGCAACAAATGAAGGTGTATCCACCTAGCGCCGAACAAATGGATATACATTTCGTGTTTTCTCGTAAACTTTTCTTGACATCCATGAGTCGACATAAGTATGGAGTTGCCAGACAAGACACTGGAGCTCACGGCGGCCACCGCAGCCTCATGGACCAAAGTTTCAAAAAAAGCTCATAAACATCAACCAATCTTCTTGCATAACCACCACATACCCAGCCTTATGCGTCCAATCACTTTTCGTCTACGCAAATGACATCCAAACATTTTTCAATTCAAAAACAAGGCAATAAATTCAACAGATCTAACAAAAATAAATTTAAATTGAAGGATAAAATCATAAAATCTAGAACCCATAACAAAAAAAAAAGTTTAAAGATTTACAATTTAAAGCCTAAGCTAGAATCAACGAATCACATGTACCATTGGCCTTTATGATTCAAAACCAAAGAAACCTTTTACCAAAAAAAAACAACGAAACCAGAAACCGTAAGTAAGACAAGAGAGAAGAGCATGGAACCAGAAAAAGAGGAAGATTAAGGGAAGAGGGAGTTCGGTAGCAGAGAGTAAGGATCTCCTTCTTCTTCGTCTCGAAAAGGAGAAATCGATGATGTTACTTTTTTTGTTGGTCACAGTCGTTCATTGATGGAGGTTGCAGATAATGAAATGGATTTGATGATGGAGAATGGAGAAAAGAATACAAAACTAAAAAAATAAAGGAAATTTAGGGTAAACATAGATTGTGATTGTGAATTTTGAGATAACCTCAGAATTTTCATAATTTTGTAAGAATTATTGAGAACGACTATGATTTGAAAGAGGAATTGAAAATGATGAAAAACAAAAGAATATGGAAAGGAGAAATGATAAAAAAAAAAAAAATTAGTTTCTCACCCACACGATCTCATTAAGAATAAGTTTAAAAATTATTGTGTTTTCATCACTTCAGGGGCAAATTGGTTCAATCTCCTCTAAAAAAAGATGGCAAAGTGCCCTCTCTCTCACAAGTGCCTCAAACGTAAAAAGATTCTCACAAAGTGCCTAATAATGTCACATTCCCTAAAATAATACATTCCCTAAAATAATATCGAAATTAAGAAGTAATCAAAGATAGAAGAACCAAACTGCATGGTAGTAATATAAAGCATCAAAACTCATCAAAGGATTTGAGAGGATCCTTAGGGTCAACATCTTCTATAAGGGGAAGATCCACAGCTAAGTCCTCAGCTCCAATGCCTTCTTCTTTAAGCTTCTTTGCTACTTCTTCAAACACTACTTTGTTACCGACCCGACTCAAATGTAACCCGTCCCTAAAACTCACGAAAACACAAAACATAGTTGATTTACTTATTCGCTTCGAATATAAAGATGCACCATAGACTAGGTGTGTAAATAAGACTTAGTGTATGACCATAGACATTCTGTTTGCCAATTTGGAATTTGCTGCATTTTGGACCAAAGATCAGTGACCGAAATTTGACATTCCTCAGCTACTGCTATACATGCTTTTGCGTATAGTCCGGCTACTTCATTCGTTCTTTCCGGCAACCCCGTTGTGTTTTCGATATAAGGATATCTAAGAATGTAAAGATCAATGTCTTAATTAGATCTAAAATTTCATGGTCAAAGTGATAAACATGAGAGTCTATGGAATTGAAAAATTCAAGGTTGATTTTGATAAAACAAAGTTTGGGATTATTGGATTAATGACTCGTACCTGAGGCGGGCCTCTTCGTCTATTGGAGGCGGAGTTATAAGAATAATGGCCGTTTGTGGCCAACGATTCTACGAAACATAACAACAAAATTTCATTTAATAAAATCAAGAAATTATAAGAATCCATTATTAATGTAGAAAGAAGGATGTATAAAAATACTTTCACTTAGTGGTTCGACAAAGTATATACGTCATGGTGCTTCTAAAGTTTTACTTTCCCAAAAAGAGATATGTGTGTACTATAGATGTGAATATGTGATCAAAGCTCTGGCCTTTTAGTAAAAAAGACAATATATTAAATAACTTTATAGATTAATGAAAATACCATTTGAAAAAACGCTAATGATAAATTTTTTAATGTATTTATACACGCAAATATGTTTATTCTCCTCTATTTTATTCAAAAATAAATTCTGTGTATATAGCAGGATCACAATTCACCACTTTACAAATTTAAAACAAATAAAGAGATTGTAATCATTTTTGGTCAAAGGAGTATATATATGCATATGCATGTCAATATGTGCAAGATTTTAATTAGATAATGAAAAAAAATTTGGTCACCTCGAAAAACAGAACTATGAAGCGAATACTCTGGTTTGTTCTCAAAAACAAAAATTACAATATGTATGCGTATTCTTCAACACTGACTCACGCATTTAATATGTATACAACAAATTTCCATATTTATATTATACTAGTACTATAATAAATATGCATGTGCAAGATTTGAATGAGATAATAAAAAAAATGATCACCTTGAGAAACGAAACAATAGAGCGAAGATTCTGCTTGTACTCGTGAAGTGGCACATGCTGAAACCCCGAGCATCTCTCCGGAAGACACGCGTCGTTCGCTCCAAAGAAAACAGTCACAGCTGCCGGAGAATCTCCGCCGTCTTCTTCTGCCACCGGAAAAACTCTCTCCACCACTTTCAGTGCCCACCTCGTGTTATATCCACTGTATCCTCGTAGCACCATATCAGCCTAATAAAATTTTATGTATCAAATTTTAAGACATAGCCGAAACTACACTATACTAGACAATAATAATATGATTTGTTTCCTGAAAAATTATGGTTTCATGAGAAACATTAATCATCTATAAAACAAATTAGCTATGGCATCGAAGAGTTATCAATCAAAACTTATGAATCTTTACTTAATATATACAACATATCTTTACCTTGCGGCGGAGAAGATCGGCGAGAGAAGCACCCCAGCCACCGTCACTAAAGGATTCTTCAGTGATGGAATCACCAAAGAGAAAAATCTTCCGTCTCATCATCTTCCACACAATCTTCTTGAGAAAATCTGAGAGATAAGATAGGTGTAGTGGTTTTGCTGAAGTGATCGTGTTTGATTTAGTAAAGAAATGCTTTATTTATTGTTGGGGGAAACATAAATAAATAAAGTAAAAGTGGATGCACTAAATGCTTTCACCCACTAATCACCGACCTTTCATGGTTTATTGTGAAATACACTCATAGATAGACATACAATACCTTATGTACGTAAATAACATTTTATTTGTCGACACTTATGTAAGTAACGCATAGATTATTTTCTATGTGATTGCCACTCTCAGACTCTCAGTTTCAACCAATAATAACAATAACTACAACAACATTAATCATAAACATATGCTCTGGTTTACAATTAAAGCTTAAATTAAGAAACTGTAACAACGTTACAGAAAAAAAATGTTATTTACGTTTTGTAAGATTAGTCTCTAGAATCATCACCGTTTTTTATATATTAATGATTCTTTCTTATATATAAAACCTTTCTCGAAATACCCATGAAATAACTGAATTTGAAAGAAAAAAAAAAAGAAATCATAAAATGAGAATCAATATGTTATTCATAGTGGCATTCTCATTTTTAGTCTCTGTTCGGTCATTACCGATGAGACCAACTCTAAAGTACGAGTCAATCTTTAATTTTGGCGATTCTTTAAGCGATACCGGAAACTTTTTATTATCCGGTGATGTTGACTCTCCGAACATTGGAAGACTACCGTACGGACAAACCTTTTTTAACCGTTCCACCGGTCGTTGCTCTGACGGACGTCTCATCATCGATTTCATCGGTTTACTTCTCATCACTCTCTCTCAAAAAAATTAAAATATAATCACTTTTATAAGTAGATTATTAAATATAAAAATTATGGATAACCGTAATTTGATGGAGCAAAACATTATATTAAAAATCAATATTTTCACAAAATGAAACTTATGAGCACAAAATGTTTATAATTTGTATTTTGTGACTTATTGCAGCTGAGGCTAGTGGACTACCGTACATTCCACCGTATCTCCAAAGCTTACGGACGAATGATTCGGTAGATTTCAAGAGAGGTGCAAATTTTGCGGTGGCTGGAGCAACAGCGAACGAATTTAGCTTCTTTAAAAACAGAGGTCTTTCAGTAACATTGTTGACAAACAAGACACTGGATATTCAACTTGATTGGTTCAAGAAGTTGAAACCTTCTCTGTGTAAAACCAAGCCAGGTAAGAAAATAAAAGAATGTATCGTAATTTTATTTTGATATTTGATTGATTTTCAATTATTTTATTTATGTTGAAACTTCAAAAGTTTAAAACAAAACCTCTGATGATAGTTTGCACATTTATTTTTGAATATACTTTATGAAAACTATATAAGAGTTTGTAAGAATATAATATTTGGCAGAAACTCTGTAGATTGCTTCTTGATAATTATAAATAAAAAAATAAAATAAAAAAAATTAAAACCAAAAAAAGGGTCATAGATTGATATATGTAATATCCTTTACGAAATGGTTTCGATATTTGCTTAATCTTAATTATTTTATTTTGCAGAATGTGAACAATATTTTAGAAAATCTCTATTTCTCGTTGGAGAAATTGGTGGAAACGATTATAACTACCCTCTTTTGGCATTCCGAAGTTTCAAACATGCTATGGATTTGGTACCATTTGTTATTAACAAAATCATGGACGTCACAAGTGTAAGTAGTAAACGTTTACATTAATTATTATCTATATAACGTTAATTAGTCCAAATATTCGTTCATTAACCAACGATTTTGGGTTTGGTATAATCTGAAGGCATTGATAGAGGAAGGTGCCATGACACTAATAGTTCCAGGAAACCTTCCAATCGGTTGTTCTGCGGCTCTACTAGAGCGGTTTAATGATAATAGTGGATGGCTTTATGACTCGAGGAACCAATGCTACATGCCATTGAACAATTTGGCTAAGCTTCACAATGATAAGCTCAAGAAAGGCCTCGCGGCTCTAAGAAAAAAGTACCCTTATGCCAAAATTATATATGCTGATTATTACAGTTCTGCCATGCAATTCTTCAACTCACCTTCCAAATACGGTAATCCGACTTCCATATTATTTCCTATAACTAGTAGACATGTTCGATATACAAATCAATTTTGATACTTTGTTCGATATGTATTGTTTTTCTTTTTGTAATATAGGTTTCACTGGAAGTGTCCTAAAGGCATGTTGTGGAGGAGGAGATGGAAGATACAACGTGCAACCAAACGTGCGGTGCGGAGAAAAGGGTTCAACCACTTGCGAAGATCCATCAACGTACGCAAATTGGGACGGAATTCACCTCACTGAAGCGGCTTACCGCCACATTGCAACTGGTCTCATCTCCGGCCGTTTCACCATGCCTACTTATAATTAATAACAATTAAGTTACTCATAAGTTGTAACTTTTTTTTTAACACACAAACTTTTCATATAACTCCTAATTGAAAACCTATAAATCGATCATATTTATATCAAGCTCGTTCGAGAGCATAAGCATAAAAACTCATAGCTTTGGGCTTCACATTATTAACGACAATTTTGGGGAAAAAAATCTATAGAAATATTTCATTAAATGTATGAAAAAGGTACAACTAGATCGGTTCTGATTCATATACATGTTAGTAGAGTATACATAAATAAATAGATTGCATTGTTTTCCCTTTCACATTTTTGTTACAGAATTAAGTTAGCAAAATTTCACTGCCCATGCTAAAATATCCACCACATTGCATCTAATCTCATCTCCGGGCGTTTTACCATACTTTCTTATAAAAACAGTTAATTAAATTACTAACTTAGAAATTGTAATTTATTTTTTAACAGAAACAATACATTCTAATGGATAATGCATATATAAAAAACATGTAAAGCAAATTACTTTAAAGTTTACATATAATTTGATTTACATAGTAAAAAATAAAAATTAAGGGCATTGATACTGGCAAGAACATATGCCCTCATTAGAGCAACTTGACAACCCCTGCCTCTTCAAAACACACATCAACCCACACTCTTGATAATCACACTTACTCTTTCGAAACAGAATTTCCGAACATTTATACTCATTTTCGACCACTCCTGTTTATTACACCAAAATATTATTTTTTATTAAAAATTAAAAAGAAAAAAGTTTTCTTTGATTTCATATATATTGATGTTTGGAAATAATATATATGAACTGATATTAAAAAAATTAACATGGCATTCACAAACATTTATTTTAGATCGTTTGTTTATAATATATTTAGTCGATTTTAGATATAGATACATACCAAGCACGAAAATGCTGAAGATAGCTAAAACGGTGAACGAGAGTTGAATAAGTTTAGTTATCGTAGTTTCGTAGATGGTAAAAATTTATTGACGGTGTTTTTCAAATGATAAAAGAAAGAACATATTGTGTCTATATAAAGAAGTTATGTTATGGCTTCTGGTGTAGTGGTGATTAGTTCTTATCTTGCTCTGCGCTGCTGACTTCGGGAAATGAACTTGGTTAGAGGGAGCTTGCATCTTTTGCTACTTTGGCGTGTGAGGTTCTGCTTTCGGGAGAGCTCATGGATTGGATTGAAGTATCGCTTTCACATGTCGCAGGGAAAGTATGTGTTTGATGCTTTTGTGTTTCGAACCGTTGACGGCTCAATGTCAGGCCTCCAACGAAAGGCTTCTAAAGCTCTTAGTCCATCGCTTTTTGGTGTATCACAATCTGTTTCAGCCCTTCTGCTTGTGCATCTCTTTCGGGAAGGATAGAATTGAACGTCATCGCTTCATCTATTCCCTTAGATTCATTGCAAGGTTGAGAAGATCGATCGAAAATTTGGTTTTAATTAACCGTTTTTTATGCGTCTATGTTTTTATTCTTTTTTGCCATAGATCCATATATATAGGTTTCAAATTTTATGTTTGTAACCTAAACTGTTTTCATTATCTATGAAATATTTACAATTTAGCAAAAAAAAAAAAAAAGAAGTTATGTCTATTTCAATTTTAAACAAATCTAATTTTATCCTTTTATCTCCTTAAATTGTGATTTGAATGGAGCTGCGTCAACGCTAACCTCTGTTTATTTGAGTGGATTTGTTCTACGCAAACTCCATAGTTTTTGCTAATGTGATATGTAAAATCTTTGAATGTATTCTTTTCAAATTTAATTATAAGCTATGATTATCTAAAATTATATATACACTGTTGGTGTGATTTTCGGTTTAGTAGATATTGAACTAATCATTCTGTGATTAAGAATTTGATTTCTTCATTTCTTTGTACTTTAATTTAGTTTAAAAAAATGCTTATCAAAAGATTCATAAAAGAAGCCACCTAGTGAATATAGTCTATGGACATTTGATACATAAATCTGTCTTTAAAGATCTACAGCTACATCGTCATCATCAGTATCATCGTCTTCCCAGTCGAGGTTGAATGAATTAGCAGCTTTCTTAAGCTCGGTTAAACCAGTAAGATCCTCCAGGTATGTAGGATGGTTAATAGCTTCAAGTATGAAACTGTTTCCTCTCTCCCTATACTCCGATATCACCTGAAAATACAAGTTTATAAACATCATCAGATTCTCGAGCGCAGTTTTCTAAGAATGATGTCATGTGGAAACTTACGGTTTCAGAGCAAGCGGTACAGCTGTTGGAAGCTTGACCAAGCAGCGTGATCTGTGAGAACTGAGAAACTGAGCCTCGTATCTGATGAGGTAATATCCCGAGAGGCGAATCATCATTGTTTCCTGTATTACTCAAGCTCGAATTGTCGCCTTTTGCATTGATACTGTATGTAATAAACATATGTAAGACGATAAGCCTGAGGATTGTATTTTCAATGTATTCGAGTTTCGAAAGGCTTACCCAAGTGGGTGTTGTAGGACTCCGACTAAGAGTTCAACGGCGAGAGCTCCTGCAATAGGAGCTAGACCCGGGCGTGTAACAGTGCATTGTTGGTCTAGAGTTCGATCAGTCATTGACTGCAAATACAAGAAAAGAGTGGGTACGACGAATCAGGACTGAACTGGAGGTAACACGAAACAAAACAATTCAAAATGAAGAAACCAGGGAATTACATCCTGAGGTGCAACCACGTCGTTGCAGAAGTAACAACCAAGTCTCTGTGTATTTGTCTTGTTTATGTCAAGATTCTGCATATCATCAGACAGAGAGGTGGGGCCAGCACCATGGCGCATTACCATGTAGCTGTCAAAACCTAAAGCCGCGTTTATAGCGATCTGAAATTCACATCAAACACCGACATATCAAGCAGATTGTTATACTTATATAACCAGTAAGAAGAAATAAAGAAACAGAGTTAGTTACCTTATTGGCATTAGCACAAAGAAGAGACGGTAACCACCTGCTTTCTCTTGTATCGGTTAACAAGAACACCGCATCATGAGATTCAATCAACTCGCTAAGGCGTTTACAATCACCGAGAACAGAATCTTCTTCTTGGCTAGAAATCGGATGTCCGGGCATCGGTATAGCCATAACAACTCCACTAGTTTCCATTGCTGGAAATATCTGTTTAAGGCTTTTAACAGCAGCAACAGCTTTAAACTCACCACGACCTAGACAATCTTCAAAATTATAGAGAGATTGCCTGACTGGATTAGACATGGCAACTTTTCCATAGTCAACAAAGGTGATATTGCGGATTCCCCAACCCTAAGAAAATAAAAGATAAACGAGTTCTTAGTTAATCAGTGAGTTTGTAAAATAATGTCAAATCTCGCATTTTCTTCAATACGTACCATAAGGGTACGAGCAACTTGGCAACCCAATGTACCAGCTCCAAGAAGAAGGCATTTGACAGAGGACAATACATTTAAGTTAAGAGACGGTAATGCTCGCCATCTCATTAACTTTAAGTTTAAATCGACAGCAGAAACAGCCAACCTGCGAAAGAACGTGATTCCGTTTGTCTAATCAGATTTTACCCATTTAGTTGAGTAGATCATTGACACAGAGCAAAAATGTACCTTGTTGGATCCATGGAATTAGCAAGGCTAATGGATCGGGGTACACGTTTCCCTTTGTTAAGCTCCCATCCCACTGAGTTAGGTACAGTCTCAGCTGATTCACCTGATGAAAGTGTAATTGAGGCTTGACCAACAAGAGAAAGGTTCAAGTCAGCGAAACCACGACTCTCTCTGTAGCAGAAGAACCAAACTGTCTCGAGGTTCCATCTTGAGCGAATCAGTGCCAAGTAGTTTCGAAGTGGCCAGCCAGGATTACTAGGAAGGTGACACGGGTCATAGAAACCGAAAAGCAACTGCAGGAAGAGAGACACATAAAGGTGAATTTTGTTTTTTCTGTATCTAACGCATATGGAAGAGTTAGTTAACACATACCTTTTGATGATCACCTTGGCACGCTTCCAAGTCTTTAAGATGTCTGATACTAGCTTTTGAATCAGAAGAAACCGAAACCAAAAAGAATGGAACATCTACAGCAAAACACGGAGAAGTAACAAAAGGTTTTCAGCTACCACTCCTTGAATTTTAATAGTAAAAAATAGAACAAGAATGTTGAGTACCAGTAGTTAAATCTGAGTCGCGCCAATCATTACAAGCAGCGGATACTGATTCAGCCTCTTCAGAACTAAAATACTCTGAAGCTGGCTTTAATTCAATCAAACTTACAGGAGGATCAAGTACAAACGCAGGGAACGCAAACCAATACCGAAAACTCCATTTCTTAAGGTCTGCAAAGGAGATAACGAGGAATCTTGGTAACACAGAAGGGTCTTCAAGAGCTTTTCCTGATTGAATATCCTCCCAAATCTAAAATTCACCAACAAAATTGTTAAAACTTCTGCAGACAAGAACCAGTAAAAACCAAGTCACGGAGCTAAGTTTTGTATTTACCTTATTTGCTTCTGCTTTTAGCAGACTTTGTTTGTCAAGTTTATTGAAGCTTTCAACGGTATTGGTGTTATACAAAATCCCAGGAACAGGACACTTATTCCTATTTCCATGACTAGTACTAGCAATCAATGATTGTTCATCTAAAGGCAATGACTCTGATAAAAGAGTCAAATGATTTGAGACTTGTGGATGTCCACATGGTCCATAGAAACCTGAAAATTTCAGTTCCAAAAAAGCACATAAATTCTAAATCTGAATAATCTCTACTAAACAAAACAGAGGCTTTTAAAGTTCTCAACTTTTTTTTTGCTTCTCTAACCTAAACGGATCATAACAACTTGCCCAGAAAACAGAGGATTTTCAAGTTTTCAACTTTTTTTTTTGCTTCTCTAACCTAAACGGATCATAAGAGCTCGAATGCATAGACTCATCGAATAATATATAAAAATCGATGCATTGGATGATTTTTTAATTCGATGATTGTGTGTTTACCGGTGATTGAAATCGGAGAATCATCGATTCCGAGTTTGTCGAGTTTCAAAGAGGAGAAGCTATGCCAGAAACCTTCGTCGACGGAACTGTTCAATGGAGCGAATTGAAGTATGATTGCTGGAGTTTCTTTCTCAGCCATGGCTGATCTTATCTTTCTGAGAGATTGCAATGTTTATTATGGAGGAGAGTCAATGAATGTGAGAAAGAAGAAGACGATGACGGAGAACGGTGAGAAAAAGGAGTCGTGCAAGGAACATGGTCAATCCGGGTCGGGTCGGCTTTATATCCAAGCAAACCAAAACCGGTTTATTTTAAAAAAGTAAAAAGCATTAACCGGACGGTTCGTCTTTTTCCATAAAAATCAAACTGAACCAAATTCGGTTTATTACAGTCTTCTCAGTAAATGGTTAAGAGTTTTCAAACTTCATTTTTTTAACAAATTTTCATTTTTACTTGGTGGAATTTGATTGTGCATATGCTTCAAATTATCCCTAGCTAATACCGTTGAAATTTGAAAGAAACATTTCGAAAATTATCAATCCTTTGCATTACATAAGCTTACAATTTCATAAAATGCATACAACAGTCTAAATACAATTTTTTTACATAAAACAATTCAAATTATTTTTAGACATCAATCCCACACAAACATACACAATTAAAAGCTTAACACGGTTTTGAATTCATATAGTTGGGTAAGAAGCTTTCATGGCAAGACCACATAGTCCTTGTTTATCCTTGACATCTTTTTGAATCCTCATATATCCACTTTCTCCCCATTTTGTTCCCCATGAATTCTTGATGATCCAATACTTTGATCCGTTAGTAGATTCGCCGTATCCAATCGCAGTTACTGCATGATCAAGATACGTAGTGCACTCTCCAGTGAACACACCAGACGAATAGAATTGGAAATCAAAACCACCTCCTTCAATTCCAACGCTAACCGGTTGGTGTGCCACTGCCTTCATCAGTGCTTGCTCATCATTAACCGGGACATCCTCATAACCTATGATATGTGAACGTACATGAGCTTTTTAAGATTCAAAATATGAATTTTATCTAGTATAGTAATGTTTATTAATTTGGATAATATGATTAAAAATCGGTTTAATCTGTTTAATTATTATATGCCAGCTCTTTAACTAAAGTGAACCTGTAATAGAAGTTGCTTTTGGATTGGTCTTTTTGGAATTGCAAGTAGCGTCTTCGCCTTTGTAAGGATAATTTGACTCAGTTGTCAAGCCGCCAGTCGCTTTTATATGCTCAAACGCAGTATCCATTAAACCGCCTTCGCAGCCAAAATCGTTTGTGTCGCAATCAACAAGCTGTTGTTCTGACAAAGATATAAGTTTCCCTTTCTTTATTTGTGTTGCTCCTTCAATAGCCGCAACCGCTGAAAACGCCCAACAACATCCTACAAAAACATCACTCATTAGTGTCACTATCATAAATATTTTCATGTGTCTAACTACATATCTCAATAAAACGGTATGAAACAAAATATATATAACTTAACATAGAAAAATTTAATAAAAATATGGTTATTCGATTCGGTCAGTTACACTATGGATTTGGTTTGGATCGGTTTGTTCACTATGAATTAACTCAAATTGATTGAATACATAAATTTCGGTTGGTTCAATTTGATTTCACTTATATATATATGAATAAAGATTTGAGTTATACCGCAGCTGCCTTGATTCTTGATAGGGGTCACAGCTCCTTTCTTCCTCCAGTCAACAGAAACCGGCAAAGCACCAGAAGAAACGTTTTGGTACCTAAACGGCGACATTTTAGTTTGGCTTTGGCTAGATAATGCCGAGACACCTTTGAAACCAGTGTACATGGAACGAAATTCGTCATTGGTTAAATCAGCAAACTGATTTACCGCAAGTTTGAAAGTTCTTCCGGCAGGAATGCTATTTAAATGTTCAATGCGTTCGACGTTGTTTTTGAACACAACGTAGCGATTGTTTTCCTCCTTCACATCCGCGTAGACACGGCCGTGTTTAGTCATCCACTCGATGTGCCTCTTTTGCATGATGAGTTCATTGTCGAGTGGACGAGAAAGAGTGATGGAGAAACAGAATGATGAAAATATAGCGACGAAGAGAAAGATTTGCATATGTTTTAAAGCCATTGTTTTAGGAAAGTTAAATGACTTTTGCTCTTAATTTGATTACTTCAGAAGGGTACTGAGATGGGGTTTTATAGTGAAAATAAGGTTGATGTAATTGCTAATGTTCACATGAAGTGATTGATCCAAATCAAAGCATTTTTGTTTTACAAGTAATGACTACATTCATTCATACATAACTAAATGATCGTTGATGTTTGATACGTAGCCATTTTAGTCCTACATCAACCTGAAATCAAGTCTTGTTCACTCACTTTGCTCGGATTTTTAGTTAATTTTAGTGGTGGGTTTAATTAGTTTTGTAAACATTTATATTTGATGATTAGGAAGTTTGTATCTAGTAAAATTTAATTTCTCTACTTGTGTACTATAGAGATTTTCGAAGTTGGATATGTGTTGATGATGTTTTGCATAAATATATTTCCTTATTTAATTAATTAAAATTAATATTTAAGAAAGCATTTTTAATTGACATTTCAAAAAAAAAAAATCTATCATGAGTATAAATTATTTGGAAAAAAATACTTTTACATGCTGATACGTAGTTACGTACATGTTTATTTTTCTTGTAGTACGTAGGTACCTTTCATGCATCAAAATCACTAATCACATAAAAACAAGGAATCTTCTTTTGTCTTTTCACTAATCAAATAGTTTGAATTCAAAGATTCTGTTTATTCACAAGAGAACCATTCGTGCAAGTTAAAAGCTTAATCAAATCAAAAAGAAAAATGATTCGACAAAATTAACTAATTTGATCAAATCATAGTCATTCACAACAAGTGAACTTCATTACGCTAAGTATTCTTTTGTAGATAAATCGATATGATTTGCTAAAAGTTTCCTGTTCAATGATGTTTCCCACCAATTTCATCTATCTGAATCTCTATGAAAGTTTCCCTGTCATTAGAATACAATATAAATGTAGCTCTGTAGTTAGGGATAATATAAGAAATATTGAAATAATCATTAGACGACAAGAGGGATACGTACGAAATTGCATTTTGGACTTAAATCCAAATCATATTTGGCTGAAGTGATAACGTCTAAAATACTAAATTCAAAATTGACAAATAACTGCATATTTACAAATATAATGATTAGAATTATTTTATTATAGTGATATAGTTAGTTTTCTTACACAAAGAAGAAGTAAGACATATTCTTGGATCTTCACATGGTATTTAAATAATTGTAAAAACGTTATAAACTTATAATTGTCAACTGGAGTATATAAATAAATAATATATGAATTCTTGTACAGGGAAAAATGCGGTGTAAATACCAAACTTTACGAAGCGTGGCAAAAATGTTATAAAAAAAAAATCTATAAAACTTTGTTATTGTGATGTGAAGGAATCGCCCTAGTCAACAAATTAAATCACAATCACCTCATGAACACAACTGATTTAACTATATCAACTTTTTCTTGAACCAAAGGTACCAAGTACAAACTAATAACGATACGAGTTGTCAGTTGTGTACCAAGTTTTTACTGGCAAATAAATCGACTTGCTACCAAAGTACCAACTAATACGAGTGTCTCTGTTTTGTTAACTTGACCCAATCTTTCTTCCTCGTCTCTTTGCAAAACGCTTAAGCCCAAATATAACTAATATGGCCCAAAATATTCTTGAGAGATCCAAACCTATAACTCGAATACCCGGTAGGACAAAACGCTTCATGTCATATTCTGACACTTTTTAACACTTCATGATCGGTATTTAAATAGCATTTTCATTTCTTGTATAACAACTGAGTTCATATATATACATCATTGATCATATATTGAGTATTGATCTAACTAATTCATAATCAACTATTCAACTGTTTTCATTAAAAAAAACAAGTTTCGTATATAAAACTTGGAAATATTGTTTTTAATTAATTTGAACGTACATTGTTATGGGTTCTTCTAATGTTAAGAAAACACCAAAGAGAGAAAAAAGGGTGGTCAAAAAACAAATTTAGAAATCAATGCTATAATTAAGCTATGATAAACTAATCATTTTTTTATCGAAACGTAATGAAACTAATTTTAAATTTTAACAATCAACGATTTTACTTTTTTGTCTCAGTCTAAAAATAACAATCGGGTTTCTAATATAAAACAAACTCGGTGCTCCACGAGAATAGTTGTCCTCTTCTCAAACATATCTCAACTTATTGTTTGAATATAAAAAGAGATATCAAAAAGAAGAGAAGACCAAAAACAAAACAAAAATCTCTAATAAAAATGGCTTCCAAAGCTATCTTCTTCTCTTTCTTTGTCGTCTCCGCCGTGTGTTTGTCTTCTCTGGCAGGTTTCGCCGCCGCTGATGCTGACGACTTCGATCGTTTCCAGATTCAAGGATCAGTTTACTGTGACACTTGCCGTGTCCAATTCGTTACCCGTCTCAGCAAATTCCTCGAAGGTAACATATTTACGCACGTATATCTATGTTTCTACACATGTATGTGTGCATGGCTAATTTACAACGTGCAACCGTTTCTTTTTAAGAGAATATTTTCGTTTAATAAAAAAACTTATCATTTTGAGATGGCCATACATGCATGCGCACGCAAACTATCTTGCATGTTAGAGCCTAGAGGATGCAAGCACTGTCATAAAATAAATATATCAGTTTCTAAATTCGAATGAGAGTATTGCAATGTCCTTGACTACATTTTTTCAAATATTTCGTAAATCAGCTTCTAAGATTAACATTGATCAGATTCAAATTTCCAAAATATATCCTTTTCTCTTAGATCAAAAAGGATATATAAAATTATAAATTAACCGAAACAAATTCTTGAGGTCTATAGCTTGTCGAATATTTTTCCATTTAAACATTTACCATGGTCATAACAAAATGACGAAAATTTCAGACATCTTAAAAGTTGATCCGTGATCTTGATCCACATGATAAATTTTCCATCCACACAAAAAAAAAATTCCATCCACTCAAGCAAACTAATTATAGTTGAACTAATTTCTATTTATTTTATCTTATTTTTTACATTTTTAATTGTGTTTGTGCAGGCGCGAAAGTGAAGTTGGAGTGCAGGAGCAGAACAAACGGAACCATAACATTGACCAAAGAAGCTGTTACCGACAAAACAGGAAGCTACAAAATGGAAGTAACCGGTGACCACGAGGAAGAAGTTTGCGAGCTTGTTTTGGTCCAATCACCAGACAGTGGTTGCAGTGATGTCAGCACAGAGGCTTACTTACGTAACGCCGCTAAGATCAGTTTAACGGCGAATGACGGAATCGTCTCCCACGAGACACGTATTGTTAACCCTCTCGGTTTCATGGTTCAGACTCCATTGGCTGATTGTCCTGCTGCTTTCAAGGAGCTTGGTATTGTCCCTGACGTAACATTCTAAGCGAAAAGAAAAAAAAGAAAAAAACATATAACATGAGAGATTTTCTATTTGCTTAACTTTATCAAGTTTATAACCATATAATGAATTAATATCATCATTAATTACCTTTTCACGTTTTGGTTTTGTTTGATTTGATGTGTGAGTGATATTTTGTTGTTCTATAGTAAAAAGAATGTAATTTGGTTACACACGATCGAGGAACTTATATATTACTATTAGTTTATTACAAAATAAAAAATAAATCAATGAGTAGAAGTTTACTGTTGAATATTGGATTTAGATCGAAAACCAAATTTAGAAGGGAAAGAGATCTGCTCGGACTCCCAAGTCCTCTAATTTTTTATATATATCTCTTGATAATTCATGCATGTGCTCATATATATGTATATAACACATTACACAACTTAACAAGGGATATAATATTTTTGGATATTCTTGTCACTTAACCTCTAAAATCATTCTCATTGATCATAAAAATATAGGGTATTTAAATATAAAGATGAATTAATGTTATAATTAAAAAGAATTTAAAGAATTAAGACCCATCCCTCCATGTATATTCTTTTAACATTTTTAATATTAAAATATTAAATACTTTAGTTTCAAGACACTCAAAAAAGTGGTTCACCAATGAGGATGCTCTAAAGCCTCTGAATGTTTATCAAACTTCCAAATGTAACATTGCTGTCTTTTCCTCGTTTCTTGGCTATCATATTGGTAATTTTTGAAGTTTTGTTAAATTTAAGTTAGGTGTAAAATAAATTTATGAAAATGTTGCATCCATTATGTCCTGTAATCAGAACGCAGACAAGCTCCTCCATCCAATTATTTTTCCTTTTAAGATTAAACAGCTAATTTTGTAGATCTGGTTGACTTGATCTTCTTACATGTCCCTTTTCTTTTCCCCTAATTTAGTTTAAATAACTATTTTTGGTGTGGGCAGTTTCCGTTAAAGAGAAGTAACACACTTGTTACAAGAGAGAGGTAACAAAGACAGTAGCTTTTACCATTTTTGTTAAATCATGAAGTCTACTACCTTGTTCATGGTTTCTTGTGTTCTCATATTTTGTGTTCTTAGTCACGTGAGAGGTACGTAATGTACACTATTGTTCTTTCGATTTAGATTAGTATCCTCGGTTTAAAAGACAAAAAAAAACTTACTGCATTATCAATTTTTATATATTAAATAATCATTTTATTTACAATTTTGACATTATTTTTGTTGTGTGTATGTATGATTGATAAAAATAAAAAACGAATAGAGGTGAAATCGGTGGAGACTAAGGCCAAGAGAGTGAAGAAGGTGTGCGAAAAGGCACAAGTATTCGAACAAAATTGTGGGTGGGACGGAAACAAAACTTGCATAAGAGGCTTTAATAAAATCAAAGAATACCCTTTTCATTGCGAGTGTGGCATTTATGATGCACCCAATAGCAGACGTATTTGCAAATGTAAATTTCCATATTCTCCTTGCTAAATTTTCATGTAGTTTTTTTTTAAATGTTAAAAAAAATTTCATGTAGTTCCAGAACCATAGTTTATCTATCTAGAAATTAATAAATTAAATGTTATTTAAGGTTTAACTAACCAGTAAGATGAACCCTTTTACTTCCTTCCATGTTATTGTGAAACATGTCTGAAGGAGTTAATCTCCAACGCCATGAATTAATCATTCCCGGTTACTCCATTTCTAAAACTCTTTATAAATATGTATTGATATAAGCCAAATTATATGTCGTACGATCTTGTAGTCTTTATCATACATTTCAGAAAAAATATAACTATAGATTAAAACCTAGCTAGCCGGAATAGTTTTTAATCTATAACATTCGATTTAATTTAACTATTCAAACTTCCTCTTCTTTCTTTACATTATCTCTCATAAGAACTCAATAGTAGATTGCAATTAAAAGTCTTGCTGAAACCAACTTAATTTCTTATATTGACTAAACTCGTAAATGTCTCCTTGATTAATTTTTCGATAATTTTTTTTTTCTTTTGACTAAAGAAACAAAATCGTCAGAGATTTTAGAATGTGAGATTGTGATTGTGATTTTGGCTCTTTTTGCTAGTCTATATCCGTGAATTTAAATTTGGAGATGGAAAAAGAAAAGTTATATTAACAGAAATCACATTTTGGTTTAATTTTTATATCGGTTTTGGTTCGATTATCGGCTACCCTGAAGGTTAAAAACTAATGTAAAAGAGTGATGCTAGTTTGGGCTTAAAATGGATCTATAAATTTTAGGCTCATCTGGCCTCTTTCTGAGCTTGCCATTTTGGATTAAGTCTAAGTTCTAATCTCTAACTTCTCATCTCTGTTCTTATTTGTTTCCTTTCCTTTTTGTCTACTTTCTTTTCTTTTAACATCTGTCAACTATTTGGTTCTTATAATACACTATAAATGTGTGATTAATAAGTGTGATTCGTGTAAACCAACGTGGAACCATTATTTGCCACTATTTTTAACACAGTCCATGTCATATAACCCGCCAACCACAACCGCAAATTGTTCCTTACAGTATTTTGTATACAATTTGCTATGCTACACTGTTTGATACTTACTCAGGCCGTTAAAGTATTTTGGTATTTATGTGCATGTATAAAATATCACAATGGACTTAAACTAAATATTTTATTCCAAAGTTAAATGTCATATAGAATATATAAATAAATTTTCGTTGTTACTTGTTATGCGTTCAGAATTTCATAATTTTAGTATTTCTTTCAGTCGGCCTTGTTCTAAAGATATTTCTCATCTTTTTGTCGACCTATAGATTTTTCTCATATATAAATACTAAAAAAAACTTGCCACTACGTAAAATATTTGAAGACAACAACCACAACTGTCGGTAGGAAAACAAAATTGTGAAACACCAAACAAACACGTATGAAAACATCTCAAGAACAGCATGTATGCGGTTCGACAGTAGTACAAACTATCAATGCTCCGTTACCTCTAGTATGGTCGATCCTACGTCGATTTGATAACCCAAAAACATTTAAACATTTCGTAAAAACTTGTAAACTACGCTCCGGCGATGGAGGAGAAGGCTCTGTCCGTGAAGTCACGGTGGTTTCCGATCTTCCGGCGAGTTTTAGCCTAGAAAGATTAGATGAACTTGACGATGAGTCTCATGTGATGGTGATCAGCATTATTGGTGGTGATCATCGTTTGGTTAATTACCAGTCGAAAACTACGGTGTTTGTGGCGGCGGAGGAGGAGAAGACAGTGGTTGTGGAGAGTTATGTGGTGGATGTGCCGGAAGGAAATACTGAGGAAGAAACTACGTTGTTTGCTGATACTATCGTTGGGTGTAATCTTAGGTCATTGGCTAAGTTATCGGAGAAGATGATGGAGCTCACTTAAAGTTGTAAAAGTCGTGGGATTGTAATAATAGTATTAGTTTTTAGAATTTAAAAGTAAAACTCTTACATTTTTACGAGGTTTTGGATATATAGCAACTAGCAAAATATGCTTATTCAACTGGGAATAATATAGGTATAATTATGTATTTATATGTCTTGTGAAATTAAAAATAATTGTTTAAGTTTCTTTCTTAAATGTCATTATTCTGTTTGCCCAAAAGTATATACAATTTTAGTTTGAGTCCATTTCTAAACTCTCCTTTGTAAATGTATTGATATAAGCCAAATTTTGAAATCATTCAAGTTAAAAAGTTAAAATCATTTTTTTTTCTTTTGATTAAAACTCTTGTTGTTGTAACAGGAATTGACTTGTGAGTACTAACGTGTCCAGCGAAATAGCTTTCTAAAGCAGACTCTGATCGTTCAGTGTCTTATACCTTCTCAGTTGAAACTTGATGCCAAAGAGCGTCTTTTAGCATGTGCAAGTGAAGAAATTAAACATAGTTCGCTTATAAAATAAAAAGTATATTTTATGATTCATTTTTTTCTTGCACAAAAAAAAAATACAAAAAGTTGAAATACAATGGTAATTAATGTAATTAACCCTTCGTCTCCAACAGCTTCTTTTTAAAGAGGAAAAATAGTTTAAATTCTGTTATATTTGGCTGTAGCTCAATTGTTCAACTTCTACTTATTTTTACACTTTTTCTCACAAGAAACTAATTACATACTAGTAGAATGAAGAGCCATTTCAAACTATTTTTACTTGAAGGTAATATTTAAAAAACATTTTGCTAATATGTTGGTAAACAATTAAAAAAAAAAATAACCTCACTTATACATATTTACTTAAGATTTTCTTAAACAAAATTAGGATTGTTCGATTATCCTACTTACATATGCTAAAATACGGCCTTGAATCTTGATAGATTGCATGCAAAAGTCTTACCGAAATTATTTTCATCTCTAATCATATTGATCGACTGAACTCGTAAACGTTTTATTCTGTTTAACTTTATTTTATTGTGTGTCTATTTTTATTTTTGATCAGATTAAAATATAAGAGTTTGAAAATGTGAGATTGCGATTACGATCGAAGGTTCAATTATTTGGTCCTTTTCAAATTGTTAACAAAAGAAAAAGGGACCCTATAAAAGTTAAACAGAAATACAATTTGGTTAAGCTTATCGGTTTCCGGTTCAATTATCTTTACCTTCTGAAGGAGTAAGTGATGCTATTTTGGGCTTCAAATGGATCTTTAATCTGTAGGCTCATTGGGCCTGTTCTCAACTTGGCGTTTAAAGATATGTCCTTCCCTCTCTCATCTGTTCTTGTTTGTTTTTTTTTTGTTTGTTTTTTTTCATTTAGTCAAGTTTTTATCAACAAAAACAATGTCTATAAATGTGTGGTAAATAAGTGTGGTTCGTATGAACGAAATCGAAAACGTGGATCTATTACATGCCACTAGTTTTTCCACAATCCATGTCATAACCCTCCAAATTTAACCGAAATACATTCTTCATTACAATGACGTTACAAAACAAATGTGCATTCTAAAGTTTACAATTTATTTAAATATATTTTACGGACAAATATGTAGCCATATGCCTATATATTGTCACCATATGCTACACATCCTACACTGATTAATCAGTCTTTCTTTTAAAGCATTTTTTTGGTTTTATGTGCATATTACAATGTATTCTTTTAAAATATATATACACTTTAAACTTCTTTTTATCATCTTATGTTATACAAATCAACAAAGTTTTTCTTACTTGATATTACATTCATATTTTGCAGAAAACACCAAAAAATGACAACTCATATTTTTTTTTAGTCGGCATTGTTCTTAGATATTTCTCGTATAAATACTCGAACACTAATGCATGGAAGCTTCAAAAAGGTTTGAAGATACTGTCACACAAAACAACGGTCGATAAAAGGACAATTTCGTCAAAAAAACAGCAATACACAAATGGAAACTTCTCAAAAATATCATACGTGCGGTTCCACACTAGTACAAACTATAGATGCTCCACTATCTCTAGTTTGGTCAATTCTACGTCGGTTTGATAACCCTCAAGCCTACAAACAATTCGTGAAAACGTGCAATCTAAGCTCCGGCGATGGAGGAGAAGGCTCCGTCCGTGAAGTGACGGTGGTTTCCGGTCTTCCAGCGGAGTTCAGCCGAGAGAGATTAGATGAACTTGACGATGAGTCTCATGTGATGATGATTAGCATTATAGGTGGTGATCATCGTTTGGTTAATTACCGGTCGAAAACGATGGCGTTTGTGGCGGCGGATACGGAGGAGAAGACGGTGGTGGTGGAGAGTTATGTGGTGGATGTGCCGGAAGGAAATAGTGAGGAGGAAACGACGTCTTTTGCTGATACAATCGTTGGGTTTAATCTTAAGTCATTGGCTAAGCTCTCGGAGAGGGTGGCTCATCTAAAGTTGTAATTTTTAGATTATAGTTTTAGTTTTTAAGAATTATAATCAGGTTCAACTAGCAATAGTCATGGTCGATGGGAAATAAGTAAGTATATGTATAATATTAAATATAAGGAGTATTTGTTAGTAACTTAATTATTAGTAAGTTAGTTAGTATCTTACGTTTGTTCTTTTATTTCATTTTAAAAAAAAGTTTCTGTAATTTTGATGTGGTAGAAATCTAGAAATAGATTCTTGGTTGGCTCAGAGCTTTTGAATGATAGGCAATGGATCTTCCACGATATCTAAGAGCAGTTGTCATGCGAAAGACAATCACTAGTTCTACCCTGTCCTTTTCACCTCCGCAAATTTAGGGTTCTTTGTTATCCGGTTAATGAAACATGCTCAACATTTAAAAGTCTATAGTCTAGTACATTAAATGTAGGGGTCGGTGACTTTTTTTTTTGGTCCAAGCCTCCAAAGTTTTTAAAAAAACACTCCATTAAGACGTTGGTCCTTTTTTTCTACATAAAAACAAAATTGCCGCTGGTGAATTGAATGAACATTTACAGACAGTTTTGAAGAGTTTGGTATTTAATAAATTATATTAAATGACAATATTAATAATTTGCTATCTTCTTCACCTTGTTTCGATGCATCTAAGGTCCACATTATTGATTACAAGAAGGTACGCCTTGTTTATTTTTGGGAGTAGTTTTTAGAACAGCAAAAGGTATTTGATGATTTTTTTGTTTGCCAATATACTTTCATGATTTCCTTTAAAATAGACCATATGTTACTATTTTTATTTTCCTCTAACTTTAAAATATAGTGCCCAAGAAAGAGACAATAAATAACGACTGCACTAAAAAACGTGCACAATTACTTGTATACTATAAGCTATATACATACATTATGAAGCTTTTGAAAGGAAATTCCACTGCCTCTTACATCCGATCTCCTCAGCTTTGGCAACTCTTGTTGCGATGAGAGTTACAACTGAATCGGCCTCTACCATTTACTTCTTTGTTTCAGATTGGAAAATTCTTATCAAAGTACTCAATTTGAAGCTGTATCACAAGGATCTCTACAAGATTCTACATGACAACCTATCTTTATTTTTTAGCTAATTTCGCGTATTACCTTTTCAATTTCATATCTCGAAATCTAAATCGTCAAGTTGATGCTTTGCCAAAAGAGGCTATTCTGTTTGTATCAAACCCTAATTAATATCTAATTAAAATTAGTTGTTGCAAAAAAGAAAAATATATAAAAATACATACATTCTGTTTATTTATAACAGCAGGAAATAGGATATTAGCAAAAGAAAAAAAAATGATTGGAGATTTTTTTTAAAAACAATAACAATGATTGGACATGATTTAAGATGAATAAATATAGCATGGTATGACATTATGCAGAGAGCTAAAAGAATTATCAAAAACGTTGCGTGGCCCTCAAAATAACGAAAGCATGTCTTACATTATTTATGAATTGGTTACTCAAGAATGAAAATGACTTACATATTTTTGAAATTTTAGGGTGTTTAGATTTGTAATAAGATGTAATTATCTGGATCTAATTAAATTTCGGCTTTGTGGAATTTAGAGTATTTGAATATTGAATATTATCAAAAGTAAAAAATCAAGTATTTTGTAGATGTCTGGACCTGATATATAAAAAAATATCAAAAGTAAACTTGTTTAAAAAATTCATAGTTTTTTAATTGATTTAGCTTTAATATATAGTTAAAATATCAAAACTATACACATTTTACAAAATCTTCTTCTAAAAATTTATTACCCGGACAACCAAAATTTTGAAGTATATTGAATTGTATTGTATATTAGATAAGACCCGCCTAATTAGGTGAATGTATGACATAAATTGAAAATTTTATTGATAATATTTAAATTTTGAATAGTAACATAGTAATTTACATTTTTTTTTTAATAATTTGATATTTTTCTGTTTTGAACAAAACTTCGGTTTTATGATCAACAATGTCGTTTACTATAAAACGAAATTTCATTTCCAATACATGTTTAGAATTCCATTCAACATAAAATAACACTAGTTAATTAATTAATAATCATCAATGGAGTTGTTCACGAGAATCTCAACCTCATAACAGTCCAACAACAAAAGTTGAATTGATCCTATCGAAATTCGAAAGTCATATTTTCTCAAACAAAAATCTTGTACCCCCCATTGTTCTGAAACAGTAAGAAAGGTGACTATATCTATTATTATTATTTATTTTTAATGTTTATCCCTATTTTTTATTATTCTTCTTTTAATTTTTAATTTGAATAAATTTATCATTCCATCCATTCTTTCGTTTCGTACCACCATTTTTTTTTATCAAAACCATAATTGAATTATCTTTTTACTGCGATAATTCTAAATTTTACCATTGAGACACTTTATTTATTGACTGACTCTTCCCCTAACATTCATTTTTCGGTCCTCCCTATGTAGATTCTTTAAATCGTCTTTATTTTTTTTGTTTTCTAATAAATGGTGTTATTTCTCTGATTGTATATAGCAAAGCAGAAACAGAAAACATCACTAACTCTTTAGATTCCTTTTCATTTATACATTTTACACTTTCTTAATTCTTGACACCTTCTTTAAAGTTTATTTTTTTTGGGGTGAAAGAGAGTTCTTGAAAGGATTTTTATCAGAAGCAAAAATGGAGGAGAAGAAACTAAATTTAGATGCTCCATTCCTATCCGTGAGGCGAGTTCCGACTAAACCTGATGATCCAAACGAATCAGAGAACACCAAGAAGAAGACGATGACGACGAGAAGGAGAGAAATCAAAGATTCATGTCAAGAAACAGAGAATGAAATTCTGATTCGATTATTACAAGACCAGAGTTTCGAGCATGTAATGGAACCATCGTCAGTTCCTTTCAAATGGGAACAAACACCTGGAAAGCCAAAGGATAAAAAAAACCTAGTCGAAGAGTCAGACCTAATCAAAGCTATGGAAATGGTTTCTTCAACCGCAAGTTTCTCTGTTAATTGCAGCTCAAGTGGAGTAAGTGAGTTCGAGAATAATGGAGATGGAGACAGATCGAGTAATGTTTCAAGAGATGACGTCATTCTTGAATATCGTGATCTCATCATGTCGAGATTTTTACCAGCCGCGGAAGCAATCTCCTTGAAAATGAAGAAAGAAGCTTCTCGAGTTAAAGCGGAGAAGAAGAAGAAACAGAGCATTGCTCTACAGAGAGTCTCCATGGCAATTAATCAAGATTTGAACAACGACGTTGATGATGAGGAGCATTGTGATCATAATCATGTGGATGGTATTGATGCATTAGTTTACTCAAATGACTCCAAGAAAGGTCAGTTAGGGTTCTTGCCATGGTTCTGTTCCAAGAACTCAGTGGATGTTCTTACCCCGGTTCTCTCTCGGATCAAGACATGTCAGGATGTTGGAGTAAAATCGGAAAATATCATAAACCCTAAATCGATAGATTCTGTTTACAAAACGAAATCAACATCACCGAGAATCTTCAAATCAAGCAAGGTTATGAGTAAGTCTCAAGAAATCGATGCAACGCCAAGATTTTCAAACGATATTTCCAGGATTTCTCTACCTAAATCCAGAGAAACACTCCAGATCCCGAGAAATCATTCGAGGTTGCAACAAACAACCGATCAGAATCAGAGACAAGAGATTAGGTTTCTTGTGGAAGAAGTAAAGAGAAGGAGCAACAGAAACAAAAACAGGTCAGAGAATCTCTCTGTTTCTCAACCTCCATTGCCTAAAACTCCTTCAGAGTCTTGGCTTTGCCGGACACTTCCGAGAAGCTCGACCACCTCCTCCGTCGTCTCTGGTCAATTCGCCGTAGTCGTCTCCGGTCAAGCAGCCCGTTTTAAGAAGAATATGGAGAAAAAGACTGACTCTCAGTCTAAAAAATGGGAGACGATTGTGAAAACATCGTATTCACACCATGATCATGTTCGCTATTCAGAGGTATGTATTAATCGGTCCGAGTTTCAAGAAATCTCTTAAGAATCTTTCTCTTTTTGGTATGTTTGGTTTCAATAAATTTGGATGACGTTCAATTGTGCAGGGGCTTATTGTTGTTCATCCTACTCGTCAACACAAATTCTGAAAACCGGAATCGTTTTTACTCCATACAGAGTTTCCTTTTTTCCGGTACATAAATATCTATTAGTACACATATATGTATTTTGTACATGAGATCATGATGTCGGATAAATTCTGTGTCGGACCGGATCGGGTTAGGTTTGAAATAGCCACATTATTTTCACACAATATCAACATCAATCCGGACAGTTTTAGAAATTGTGTTTGATCCAAACATTTGGTATGAGAAAATTGTATTCGTTTAAATATTTAGAACGAATTCCTTTAAAATTATTTCATGTTAATAAATTTACATCATTATAAATATATAATGTTATTGATATTATGTTAATGTTATTGGATGTCACATCATCATCACAAAAAAATGATATGTGTCTTTCTACATTATTTAAATTAAAAGATTAGAAAATTTAATTGAAAGAAATAAAAAATTTATTTTGTTAAATCCTCTATTAATCTCATTCTTAGCTAATTTTTTACAAACAAACAAAATCATGGTAATGTATCAATCATTACTATTATTATACTCTTCTTGTTTCGTTAAATGTTTCTATATCAATAGTCATTACTCGATAATGCCTAAAAAGGTTAATTGTGTTGTAAGTTAGATGTTTGCTACTTAATCTTTTATTAATTTAATAATTTTCTTTTGAATCTTTTTTATCATTACGTTTTATGAATATGACTTACCATATTGTCTTCTTTCTTTTCATTTATGTGTCTTATGGTAAATTGGTCATATTGACATGCAAATGTTTTCATGTAATGACATTTTAAAATGTTAGACATACTAAAAATATTCAAGACACAAAACTCTCTCTTATATGACTATATGGAAGAAGAAAGATTTAAAATGAGTACTTAAATTACTATCATAATGTAGTTGAAATAGTAGATGAGGAGAGAAAATACATAAAAAAAATTGTTTGTTTAAAATCAAGTTAGACAAGTTTCAAACCACATTATAAGTAAATACGATTGTATCAATGCATCATATATAGTTATTGTATGAATTCATGATAATTAAAAATACTAGGATCTTAGGTATATAAATAATTATATTTAAAAAACATATAATTGATATTTCGAGTTAAAGATGAATCTAATTATAAAAACCATAACTATATAAAATGAATATGACTTTATTATTTACATAATAACACACATAAATTACAACAAAAACCATAAAAATATTTTTTATATAGCAAATTTCAAAACAAAAACCCACAGATAATGTGGGTATTCACCTAATCTGATATGAATTATGAATGATTTAGGCTTCTATTTAGATTAAAGCCCAACTAAGAGTACATCAAATCATATTTTTTAAATAAGCCCAACAAATGCCCACAATTTTCATTTATAAAAAAAAAGAAGTCTAAATCATATATTAGATGAAGCATCAACTAATAACACCAATATAGAAAAAAAAAAAAAATTCATAAACAAATCAATAATTATATGGAAAAACTAATTAAGGTTGACTACACAATTAAAAATTGATTAAAATATAAAGTAGTGGGTGACATGTACTACTACTGTATAGAGCACATGACTCGAAAACTAATAATAATCTCATGTAACCTCCCTCCCTTATTATATTCGCCACGTCACTAAACAGCACCGTTGATCATCACACTAAGTAATATTTAACGGTCGTATATTGGCATCGCAGCTCCAAGTCAACTCTAATTTAGAATTAATGTTAAATATCTTAATTAATTTTTTACTAATCTTTCGCGCCATATATATGTTCACGTTATTTAACAACGGAAGGAATAAAAGACGAAATAATGAACTAATTTCTTGTTTATTTTCTTAGTTTTTTTAATAGTTTAATTTATGCGAATACAAACATTTCTATAATTATGGAAAATCTAAAGGAAGTTAATAGGGTCTTACTCATTGATAGGATATTTTTTTAAAAAAATAAAAAAACAGAGACAGTTTTGTGGGGGAAAAATTGTTAAAAAAGAATTAAAAAATAGGAAAAAAAGATTCGACAAGAGAAAGAGAGAGAGAAGAGGAAGAAAAAGGAAAGAGAGAGGAAGGAGAGAGGAAGGAGAGAGAACCCACCACCCTTTGGCCCTGGAGAGACCAAAGATGGTCGAAGAGAGAAAACTCTGAGATCATCATCTTCATCATCATCATCCTGTAAAAATAAGGGCAAGTTCTACAAGAAATCAGAAAATATCAATCCAATATTTGTTTTTAAACAGAAATTCTATCTTTTTAAAAGTTTTTTTATAATCATTTTCTATTTTCTGGGGATTTTTTTTATATTTAATTTTTCATTTCTCAAACCCTATACCCAATTCTTGGTGAAGAAGTTTCTTCTTTGAGGTAATTATTTTGCAATGTTCTTCATTTATCAAGAGAAAACAAATGTTTTTTTTTGTTTGGTGGGTTCCATGTTTTCTTCATATTGCTTCTTCAAGAGGGTTATTCTTATTCTTTATTTTTTTGGTTTAATTATTATTGGTATACATTTGTTGTTAAAGTTTTGATATATGTTTGTTTGTTTCTTGTTGGCATTTGTTTTTTTCCAGGATTAACAAGAAGAAGAGAATTAACGTACGAGTTGTTGACTCATTAGGACATGAACATTGTTTTTAGGGTTTTATGAGTTTGCAAAACTGGAAACAATGAGAGACCCTGAATGTTCAATCATCAACCTCGTCGTTCTTCTCCTACCAAGGATTCTGTGAAGTTTGTATTTTTATATTCGTTCATTTAGGAAAAAATCTGGCGATTTTGTATAGCATTGGTGTATACCTAAAATGGGTTGTCGATGGAATCCAATTGGGTTCCAATTCTCTTGCTTCATGTTCTTGATCATTACTCTTCAATCTCGTTCTTCGTTGTCCCTCGAATCCGAAGGTGAACAACTTTGAAATCTCTATCATTGTGTTCTTTTGAATGTTTTTGTTTAAAGGGTTTTTGAATTACGTATTATTGAATGTTTGTAGGATTTGTATTGTTGAAATTCCGGGCAAGAGTTGATTCTGATCCTCATGGAACTCTTGCAAATTGGAATGTTTCTGATCATGATCATTTCTGTTCTTGGTTTGGTGTTACGTGTGTCGACAATAAAGTGCAGATGCTGTAAGTAATGTTTTCTTTTGTTGTCTTTGTGATTCTTGTTGCAAGACCTAATGAGTGTATTGGTTTTGTTTTGTAGGAATCTTAGTGGTTGTTCTTTGGGAGGAACTTTAGCTCCGGAGCTTAGTCAATTGAGTGAATTAAGATCTCTGTAAGTTTGTTTCAACTAAAATTTTTGCTCTGTTTCTTGAAAGAATAAGAAAAACTAAAACCAATTCTTGTTTATTTTCTTGTAGAATACTATCCAAGAACAAACTCTCTGGTGACATTCCAAACGAATTTGCGAGTTTCGCGAAATTAGAGTTCTTGGATTTGCGAGATAATAACTTAAACGGAGTAGTTCCACCCGAGCTAAATAAAGTGTTGACACCAGAAAACTTGTGAGTTTTAAAGGCTTGTAGTAGTGCTTTTGATTTAATCCAAAACAATGTGTTGATACAAACTGTTCTGTTTTTTGGTGGATCCAGGTTGCTTTCTGGTAACAAATTTGCGGGTTTTATGACCGTAAAGTTCCTGAGACTTCAATCGCTGTATAAAGTCCAGATGAACAAGAATCGAGAGCTATCTTCGGTTTCCGCTGATGTCCTCGACTGTGTCAATAGAAAACTTGGATACTGGTAATAAAAGTTTTAGTCCTTGGATGGAGAAAACTTTTCTTTGAGTTAACTTGTTTTTAATTTGAATTTTTTTTACAGTGTTTCAAGGAGAAGTTTAATAACAAGAAACAAGGCAAAGGCATTCGTATTGCGGATTAGAGCAACTTCAAGACATTACATGAAAGCATTTTCTTTTATCTCTCAATACTTTTGGTCTGATTTGTATGTTTTAATCCTCATGTGTTACTGATTTTCTATGTTTTATGTATCTACAGGGTGCGAAGAGAATCTCATGGGAAGAATTATGTAGTGAATTATCACCCAAGTAAGGCTAAAAGATTACTACTCCAAGCTCTGCAATTGGAAACACACAAAACTCATAACTGTCAATCTTATACCTTTGTTTTTTATGCAGGTGAGAACGAAACTAGTATCTTCAAAAGACGTGAGTTACTCGAGGAAACAAGCAATTTAGCGGCTATGCCTGCGCCTGATACGCCCAGTCCTTCTCCTGAGATTATAACTATAGTGTTTCCTCGAAGCAGCGGGTCGTTTCCAGCATTAACTAATGCAAAGAAGAGAATACCTCCATTGATCCCTCCTTCTTCTCCTCCTCCTCTACCTACCAACAACACCATCGCTAGTGATCCACCGAGGAAATTCGAAGAAAAATCGAAAGGGTTTAAGGACGTTTGGTTGTATGTTGTGATCGGTGTTGCTGCTTTCGTAGCGATGCTGATAATAGTAGCGGTTATATTCTTCTTCCGGAAAAGAGCTGTGAAGAGTATAGGTCCATGGAAGACTGGTTTGAGTGGACAATTGCAGAAAGCTTTTGTTACTGGTAAAAATATTTGTTAAAACAAACTGATTTTTGCTCTGCTTTTCGGTTTAACATTAATGTGAGAAATGTTTTCAGGTGTACCTAAGCTAAACCGGTCTGAACTAGAAACAGCCTGTGAAGATTTCAGTAATATCATTGAAGCATTTGATGGTTACACTGTCTATAAAGGAACTTTGTCCAGTGGCGTTGAGATTGCGGTTGCTTCAACCGCCATTTTGGAAACTAGGGAATGGACAAGAGCTATGGAAATGACTTACCGCAGAAGGGTAATTAAAATAAACAGTTTTTCTTCGACCATTTTTACCGCAAAACTTGACTCATGTTTTGAGAGCTTATATTTGCAGATTGATACAATGTCAAGAGTCAACCATAAGAACTTTATTAATCTGATTGGTTATTGCGAAGAAGATGAACCGTTTAATAGGATGATGGTTTTCGAATATGCTCCAAATGGAACTCTTTTCGAACATTTGCATGGTTAGTAATATACATAAGTATGCCTCTACATCAAGATCTTGTTAGGCTTATTACGATTATCACCAACCAATCTATATCTTCTTGTTCAGATAAGGAAATGGAGCATCTTGATTGGAACGCGAGGACGAGGATAATAATGGGAACTGCTTATTGTCTGCAATATATGCACGAGCTCAATCCTCCAATCTCACACACTAAACTTGTCTCATCAGCAATATACTTAACCGATGATTACGCAGCAAAGGTTCTTACTTTCTTGCTTAACAAGAAAACTGTTTTAGTAGTTATTTCTTTCTTGCTTAACAAGAAACTGGTGTTCTTGATTCTTAATACAAGACCTAGTGGTAAAATAATGCTTCGTTTTGCAGGTCGGAGAGGTTCCTTTCAGCGGACAAACCGGGAGTAAACCGAGAAAACCGATGAGTGGTGATTTAGACCAATCTTTATTGCCATTACCTCCTGAACCAGAGACTAATGTCTATAGCTTTGGAGTATTAATGCTTGAGATAATCTCTGGAAAGCTCTCAGATTCAGAAGAAGAAGGATCAATTCTAAAATGGGTAAAAAAAAACTCAAAAATCAAAACCAAATCACAATATTTCTTAAACTTATATTACTAACGTAATACATTTTGTGGATTTGTAATAGGCGTCAAAGTATCTGGAGAATGATAATTTGAGAGATATGATTGATCCTACACTAACAACGTATAAAGAAGAAGAACTTGAAGCTATATGTGACGTGGCACGACATTGTCTGAAACTTGACGAAAGCCAAAGACCAAAAATGAAATATGTGGTTCAACAATTGAAAGAAGTAATAAACATATCTCAAGAACAAGCAACACCAAGACTCTCTCCTCTTTGGTGGGCAGAGCTTGAGATCTTATCCTCTGAAGCTACATAACCATGAACAAGAACGATTCTCTCTCCTCCTCTCTCTTTCTCTTCGAGTCGTCACAGGTTCACACACTCTTGCTCTCTCTGTTTACTGTAAACGTCGTCGTTCATAAATGTTCAAAAGTTGTTTTTTTCTTCTTAATTCTTTCTATTAAATTTGTTTTGGTTTTGATAGTGTATTTGGAATCCAGATGATATAACGATGTGTTTGTATAATTGTTGTATACTATATATCATACATATACCTATTACGTATAATTGTACGTATTTTGTGATGAAAAGTTGTTTATATATTGACTTCGGCTTCTTTTTAACCCATTTTATGATATTTTTTAATTTGTATTTTTTGTTTAGTCATGTCTTTTTTTTCTTGTGTAGCAAATGATCTTTTGTTAGTACAAAAGTAAGACTAATTTATTCAATTAACAACAATGGAATTAGGTAGGCTACATTTACATGTTTTAGACCAAATTGTTTGTGCATGCTTCAGCTTAAATTAAACCTATTTTTAAGTAGGAGAAGTCGAACTCATTTAGATGAGAAGAACCTATACTAGTAGATCACCACCACTACTATACCAAAAACGTTTCTCTCAAAAACATATATTCTTGTCTACATTTTTAACCCAAGTAAGAGGAGGTAGATAAGATTGAATTAAACCCATTAGATATATGACCGGATAGGTGGCCAAAGGTCTAAAAACCTAACCGCAAGATTTAAACACTAGTTGTTGTTACTTTTGCATTGACAATTGATAATGCAAATTACCCGTTAATGTTTTTTCTTTTATGAATCAATGTAAAATTTATTCGAAAAACTCTTTGATTACAATATATGCAGCTTTAAGCAGAATGTTTTTTCTGAAAAAAAGTATTCCCATTAAGTGATCTTGTGTTATCATAAAAAATAAATAAAAGATAAGGTCATATGTCATCATAACCTGAGCCTAAAGGTAACGACTAACGACAACCGTGACATACTTTTTCATTAAGCACGTTACACGACGAGACTAGCGTAGTACGTGTCGAACTATCCTCATACGTGTTTGATTCACTGCTATAAATAGAACCAATAATAACGATGTTAATATTTGGTTCTTAATCAAGATATTGTGGACCGCTTGTCCATAATTCCCTCGGAAAACCAAAACAGGTATTATATTCAAGATTCGACCTCGTGATTTTGAGGTGCATTATTTTTTGTAGAAGATTTCCATCTTCTTTTTTTCACGGCTCTCAAAGGTTTCCTTGTACACAAGTTACACTACACTGAATAATTTTCTTTATTGCATCCTTTAAACAAACTTTTGTATATTATTTTGATATTGAAATCCACCATATATATGTCTTTTTTTCTCTGTCGCTTCCTATTTGATGCATGTGAATAATTTTCACTACTATATAACCAGTTTTCTAATCATTTTCTCCGTAGTAAAAGACAAAAGTAAATTAACGAAGCTCGTTATAATAATTTAGTACTTACCAAAAAACGTCCAAAAGTTGGAGATAACTCGTTTCCAAGATATTCTACACCTCTTCTTAAGTCTCTGATCCCCAAAGAATAATAATTATTTATACGAAAATATATATAAATATAACATACTGTACAATCCGCTGTCTCAGGACATCCAAAAAAATCATTTATATCAGTAACAAAAAAAACATATCGTGAATATTAAAAAATCATCAAATAAGTGATACCAATGAATTAGTTGTTAACCACAGTGATTTAAAAGACTGATATTTTAATTGATGAATCCTAGGAATGAAAAGTTGATAATTGTATGATCTAATCTCCAATTTCTTTCCTCTTTAAAGAGGTAAAATTGCCACATGGAACATTTAACACCATTCTGAATTTCTGATTCCAGGAACGTTGTCGTATCATATCTACTCGTGTAAGTCTTAGATCGATTTAGAACTTAGAAGAACAACACTTCTTGTTTTATCCTAATTAATACTATAATATATGCATGTAAAATCTTGTTTTTTCTATATCGGGTCAATGTGAATTGATATATTAGTTTGTGAGTGTGTCGGCTTCCGTAACTTACAGGAAGGGTTTTTACTTTTCTTTTTCAGATAATTAATGAAGAAGAAGAAAATACAACCAAATTTACACAAAAATAATGGCAAATTAAACTATTTTGGAACAACAACTCGCACTCTCTATTAGTCCTCCACGTAATGCATGCATGCGTTATTTCTTTTATTTCCTCGGAAAGCACGTACTAATCTTCCAACTTTCAATACTAATACTCGTTTTAATATGTGTCCAAGTAAACATTTTCTGTCCAAGTTCATTTTCAACTTTTGAGTTGTCAATGTTTCTATTTTTCCTCTTTATTTTTGACATTTGTCATTGTTTCCCTATATTAAATTTAAACGATAATAATTTGGTTCGGTTAATATAACGCTACTAAATATATATTTAGAAGAAAATTTAATTGTTTAATCATAATTCAGTTTATTCGACATTTTTATCCATAAGTATTATAATGTATAGTATTATTTTTAGAGATAATCATTAATCAGAGAATAAAATATAATTCTGGTCCATTTAACTTTTAACTATATATAAACCCAATGAAATGAAAACAAAAACACACAAAACACAAACACGCAAACCAAAAGAGATCAAACCAATAATCAAAATACTCCTCATTATATCAGAAAAAAAAAAAAAAATGGGATCTTCATCAAAGAACATCGAACAAGCTCAAGATTCTTATCTCGAGTGGATGAGTTTGCAATCTCAACGCATCCCTGAGCTCAAACAACTCTTAGCTCAACGACGATCTCACGGTGATGAAGATAATGATAACAAGCTTCGTAAGTTAACGGGAAAAATCATCGGTGATTTCAAAAATTACGCCGCAAAAAGAGCTGATCTTGCTCACCGATGTAGCTCGAACTATTATGCACCCACGTGGAACAGTCCTTTAGAGAACGCTCTAATTTGGATGGGTGGTTGTCGACCATCTTCTTTCTTTAGGCTCGTTTATGCTTTGTGTGGGTCACAAACTGAGATCCGTGTGACTCAGTTTCTCCGCAACATCGACGGCTACGAATCTTCAGGTAAGGGTTTGGACGTTTTCGGTTATTTCGGTTTTGAGGAATAAAAAAATAGACTAAATTTAATTTTTTGGTTCGGTAGTCAGTACGGTGCGGCAAAAAATTTTATTGTCTTCCTTCCGATTTCTAAAATTTATTTATTCTGTTCATTTTGCTTATGACAAAAATAATAGATTCTTAGGTTTTATATTAAGTTGGGTTCGGTTTGAATTTGGAATTTGTTCAGTTCTATATATTATACAAATATATTATTATTTTTAAATAAAATTAATCATAAAAAATGATTCCGAACCATAGATCTATACCAAAATTCTAATGGTTTCGGTTCGGTTGGTTCAATATGGTTTGGTTTGACAGGTGGTGGCGGCGGTGCATCACTTAGCGACTTAAGTGCGGAGCAGCTAGCTAAAATCAATGTGTTGCATGTAAAAATTATAGACGAAGAAGAGAAGATGACCAAGAAAGTCTCAAGCCTACAAGAAGACGCAGCGGATATTCCCATCGCCACTGTGGCTTACGAGATGGAGAATGTCGGAGAGCCTAACGTAGTGGTGGATCAAGCTCTCGACAAGCAAGAAGAAGCTATGGCTCGTTTATTGGTCGAGGCCGATAATCTAAGGGTTGATACTTTAGCGAAGATCCTCGGGATTCTATCTCCGGTACAAGGAGCGGATTTCTTGCTCGCTGGGAAAAAGCTTCATCTTTCGATGCATGAGTGGGGAACTATGAGAGATCGTCGCCGTCGTGACTGTATGGTTGACACCGAAGGTAATGCCGGAGGAGAGGAAGGAAAGTAGTCGTTATTATATTAGATATGATACTATAGGTACGTACGTGTCATATTTAAAATTGCATAATAACAAGGTTTTCAATCTTGATATTATAAAGTTATATATTTGGCATATATTCTAGGGATATATAACCCGTATGTGTGTTACTTTTATTTTCTGAAGACTTATGGTAGCAAGGTGCAATGCGTTATGTTAGTTTATATTATAAATAATTAAGATTTTGCTTTGTATAAGATGGATCTTTTGTTTTTTATTAAATGCAGAAATATAGTTTTATATATAATCTTATATAATAATTATTGTTTCGTTATAAGATTGTAGTTTGTAAGGATAAAAAATAACCTTTTTTTTGGTTAATGGATAAGAAATCATTTATAAGTTACATTTTGATGTTTTAAATTTTATCACTTATCGAAGATATATTTGAATTATTCTATTTTTTATAGTTTATTCACGTCGTGGCATTTTGCGAAATACAGTAATATTCGATGCATGTACAACTGTGAATAGTGGCCCACGCCCCACGGAGACGACAAATAATGAGAGAAATTGAGATTTGTGTGTTTACGTGGCAGCAACATGATCTCGTCTCGACAAGTCAGCTAGGAGATTTTTATCCAAGATTGCATTGGATTTTTATATTCTTAGATTTTTCCATTATTATTTTGTGTGGTAGGGAATATTCATAAAGAAAATTGTGGAGTATCTAAATAAATTGTTGGAAGCATCCTTTTTTTTTCATTGAACGCATCCTTTTTTTTTATGGACTTGGCAGATTTGGTAAAAATAAGAGTTCTAGTTTCGAAAATTCAACTGTATCTATATTAACTTAATTTATATCAAACTTAACTCATTAAACCTAACCAAGCTCTATACTTGAGATAAGATTCCACAACATTTCAAGTATTCATAGTGGTGAAATGTACTATAGGGTTAAAGTTTGGATCGCGATTAGTAAGCTCTTTAACTTTAAAATAACATTAAACCTAAGTAACCACTTCATGGTGGAATAATGTTTACATGATTCATTCTATAAATTGATTTGAGTCTCTTCAATGCGATTTGATAACTTAAAATATCTTAATCGCCAAGAATACTAGTTTTTCTACAGATAGCAAGAGATCAAATCTAATCATTCAAATGAAAATAACACTCTAAAACCTACAAAAACACTTCTTATAACTGTAAAAATATATTGCAATCTACCTAGATGACACAATTCTAGATGCCCCCATGAACATGATCAACTTTTCTATGTTTCATATTTATTTATTCCTCAGTGATTGCCTCCCTGGGTTTGTAGTGGGTCGGGCCGAGTAAAAATTGGCCGATGTTAACAATCATATCCATATCTGTATTTGCAACTCCAAGATTTATCCTCCACTTATTTTCGTATCATGACATTTTATGCGACAACTCTTATTTTGAATCATGATTCTTAAGATTTACAGACAGGACCGGCATTGAAGTCCACATATATTTGTAATTACAAAATCTATTATATACACACACAAAAATCTGGGATATTCTAATATTTAACAACAACTAGCCTCCACTATATTTAGAAGAGCCCACTCGAAGCATCACCACGACCACACAAATCTAAGATCTTTTCCTCTTGTATTTGTTTTTAGCATTACTATTTTGATATATGCAAGGTTTAGACCCCAAAAAAAAAGAAGAAAAAATATAATTGATATTTTCAAAATTTGAGCTCCATCTCTTCTAAGCCATGGGAAACACATTCCAAGACGAAGTTAATCAATAGTTCATCCTCTGCTTTTTCATCAAGTTCCTTTGTTCCCTCAAAAGCGTCAATAAATGGATAAAAACGGCATAGTTTTGATGCGAAAATATGAATTAGGTCGTCTTCTAGGTCAAGGCACATTCGCAAAAGTGTACCACGCACGCAACATAAAAACAGGAGAAAGCGTAGCGATCAAGGTGATCGACAAACAGAAAGTTGCGAAAGTCGGATTAATCGATCAAATCAAACGAGAAATATCAGTGATGCGTCTCGTTCGTCACCCCCACGTCGTCTTCCTCCATGAAGTAATGGCGAGCAAGACAAAGATCTATTTCGCTATGGAATACGTTAAAGGCGGTGAGCTTTTTGATAAAGTCTCTAAAGGAAAGCTTAAAGAAAACATTGCTCGAAAATATTTCCAGCAATTGATCGGAGCAATCGATTATTGCCATAGCCGCGGAGTTTACCACCGCGATCTCAAACCGGAGAATCTTCTTCTAGACGAAAACGGCGATTTGAAAATATCGGATTTTGGCCTTAGCGCGTTGAGGGAGTCGAAGCAGCAAGATGGCTTGCTTCACACGACATGTGGAACACCTGCTTACGTGGCACCTGAAGTGATAGGCAAGAAAGGTTATGATGGAGCTAAAGCCGATGTTTGGTCTTGCGGGGTTGTGTTGTACGTGCTATTGGCTGGATTTCTTCCGTTTCACGAGCAAAATCTTGTGGAAATGTATCGGAAAATCACGAAAGGCGAATTCAAATGTCCGAATTGGTTTCCTCCCGAGGTCAAGAAGTTGTTGTCTCGGATTCTTGACCCTAACCCTAATTCAAGAATCAAGATTGAAAAAATCATGGAGAATTCCTGGTTTCAAAAGGGTTTCAAGAAGATCGAAACGCCTAAATCTCCCGAAAGTCATCAGATCGACTCACTGATCAGCGATGTCCACGCAGCTTTTTCCGTAAAACCGATGTCTTACAACGCGTTTGACTTGATCTCTTCGCTGTCTCAAGGATTCGATCTCTCGGGTTTGTTTGAGAAAGAAGAGAGATCAGAATCGAAGTTTACAACGAAGAAAGATGCAAAAGAGATAGTGTCGAAATTCGAGGAGATAGCAACAAGTAGTGAGAGATTCAATTTGACGAAGAGCGATGTAGGAGTGAAGATGGAAGATAAGAGAGAAGGAAGAAAAGGACATCTTGCGATTGATGTTGAGATATTTGAAGTGACAAATAGTTTTCATATGGTTGAGTTTAAGAAAAGTGGAGGTGATACAATGGAGTATAAGCAATTTTGTGATCGTGAGCTTAGGCCTTCTTTGAAAGATATTGTTTGGAAATGGCAAGGAAACAACAACAATAGCAACAATGAGAAGATTGAAGTGATACATTAAATGTGTTTTTCATCTTATATTTTTCTGGATTTGGTTGTTTTTCTTTAGATCTCCGTGTAAAAGATGAGATTTATGATAATGGCTGCAATCATCATCACATATCTTAGATTGTTGTTGATTTATTTATTTAATTAATTGGGGTCAATAGTTACACAAAGATTTGAAGTAAAGAAAAGTGACAGAAATAAATGGATTAATAAATTGTTTATGGTTAAAGGTGCATGACTAGAATATAACATATTTAAAAGAACAACACAAATTTGGATTAGCTAATGGTGTGGCTTGGATTATAATGCTAAACTTTCTTCTCAAGATTTTGTTTTTGTAAACTCTACATGTTCAATTATATATCATAAACCGTCATATTAATTGACGTTAGTAGACAAAATTTCCAACAGAAATTACACAATCTTGTTCTAAGTGAATTTCTGTCATATTTCAAACTAACAGAATTAAAATTCAAAAGAAGGAAAAAGAAAGAAAAAAAAGAAGCAAACTCATAAAGAAACTTGTTTATTCCATCTGTGTTTTCTACACATCAATGATTCATATCTCACCACTCTCTTTAGGTCTAAATTCTAATGTCTCTCACACACCATCAAAGAACAAGAACATTACAAGTCGTTAACCCCACATATGAGTCACAAAACTAATAAAACAGAAACAAAAACTTCATTTTTCATCTTCCTAATCAGTATCAGAAAGTAAAAACGATGGCAAAGAACGCGAACCAGAAACCCGTTGGCCATTTTCGGAAGACAAATTCTGCAACTTAGGTTTCAACTCCTTATTACAAAACTCATCATACTCCATTTTATCACCTCCTTTCTTCTTCACTTCAACAACAACCAAAGCTGGTGTCAGTTCAAATATCTCAGCAGCAATTGACAATGGACCTTTCATACTTCCTTCTCTTGAACCTTCAAGACTCACTTTACAATCCTTCTTTCGCACAGTAAAACTCACAATCCTCGCGATTTCCTCCAACTTAGAAATGATCTGACCAACAGGAGCACCAGACACAAACCTAGATCCTTCACCATCATCCTCAAACAAACCCGAAAGATCAAAACCTGGCGAAAACGAAATGAGATCGAAAGCATTCAAACTTGCCGGTCTAGGCATCGAACCACCTCTTCTCCTCCCATCAAAAGACTCGAAGTCTTCCGGTTCAGAAACCGTAGAAGACCTCCCCGAAACCGATTCAATCGATTCGATCTCATCATCATCAGCAACGTTACAAAGCTGATGATCATCTTCAACATAAAACTTAATATGCTTAAAACCTTTCTTGAACCAACTAGTCTCCATAATATCCGGCATTGTAAACCGTCTCTCCGGTTTAGTCTCCAACATTCGAATCAATAACCGGTTAATCTCAACCGGAAACCATCTCGGACACCTAAAATCTCCTCTGTAAATCTTCTTATACATAGCCATAACATTCCGATCATGAAAAGGAAGAAACCCTGCCATTAACACAAACAAGATCACTCCACAAGACCAAATATCGACTTTAGCTCCATCGTAGCCTTTCCGAGCAAGAACCTCCGGTGCCACGTAAGCAGGGGTCCCACAAAAAGTATGAAATAACCCATCTTGTCGAATCTGATCAGAAACAGCACTAAGACCAAAATCAGAGACTTTTAGGTTTCCATTTTCGTCTAAAAGAAGATTCTCCGGTTTCAAATCTCGATGATAAACACCACGGAAGTGACAAAACGATACGGCTGAGATCAACTGTTGAAAATATTTACGTGCCATTTCTTCTTTTAACCTTCCTTTAGCTACCTTGTTGAACAATTCACCTCCTTTAACATATTCCATTACGAAATAGATCTTAGATTTCGTCGCCATGACTTCGAATAGCTGAACGATGTTAGGATGACGAACACGGCGCAAGATCGAGATCTCGCGTTTGATGTGTGCGATTAAACCGGATTTGAGAACTTTCTCTTTGTCAATTACCTTGATCGCTACGCTTTCTCCAGATTGAGCGTTTCGTGCGAGATAGACTTTAGCGAAGGTTCCGTGGCCAAGAAGCCTACCCATTTCGTATTTGCCAAGGATCAGAGCTTGATGATTGCTCTGATCCTGCTTCTTCTTTATCGATTTCACTTTTCTTAACAAATCCGCCATTGAAAGCGAGAGATTCTCATGAAATGGTGAAGAAAAGTTTGGATTTTGAGATCAAGATCTTCTTGATCGAAGATCGAATTCGCAAAAAAAAAAAAAACACGTTTTTTTGTTTGATTATTGAGAGGTTGTAGAAGAAGACGATCTCTCTCTCTCTCTCTCTCTTTCTCTGTTTTTCTCGTCTTCCTCTGTTCTGTTTTTAGGGCTTTTTCCAGAAATAGGATTTTTCTTGTGGTATATTTGGAAATGTTTCAGAATTGGTATACAAATAAATCTCACTTTTTGTATACCACCAACACATATATATAGCCTATTGGTCAACTGTTTTTTTTTTTTTTGCTTTAAATGCTTAAAAAACTAATACTATGTTAGAAAAATTGATTGTTTCTAATACAAACAATAAAAAATAATTTGAAACCGAAGGAGAATTTTTTTATTTAGATAGAAAAGATCAATGAATTATTTTTCATTTCCATAGATATAGAAACAATGGAAATGGAATATAAGTAAAAAAAAAAAAAAAAAAAAAGTTTAAACCAAAGTGTTTTGAGTCTTGGACTCGTAATCACTGAGATCAAGAACTAATCATTTCCAAGCATCAAGATTCGAATCTAAGACCTAGAAACGCAGTCTCTTTGAAAGGTCCCTAAAACACCAAAAGAATTTTATGAAAGAGTAAGAAACGAAAATGATCACATCTTGGCATTATAGAATATTCAATTACAATCGTAAATGTCATTATCATCGTAATGTCAACATTGATCCTTCGATAATATACTACATATTAAGAAAGTATAGAGCTTTAAAAGTTTACACCACATAACTGATATATTAGTAGATTAGTAGACACGTACTTAATTCTAGCACATGACTAATTCCAAAATTGAAGTATCACCTAATTAGAAAACTCAACAATATTGTATGTAATTTCTTCACATTTTGACGTTTTCGAAATATGATTACAAATCATTCACAATCTGTTTTGCATGAAATCATAAAATTAATAAAATAATATACATAAATTTTATTTTCATTCCTTTTTGGTGTTTATTTGTCTTGAGTTACTAACTTACTAGTCAGGTCAAATTACAGTTTTTCATTAATTGTTTTTTTAATTAGAAAACCAAATTGTAAGTCAAAGGTTTACATATAAGCAAAGTGACATAATGGTCGGTGAAGATTTAAGCAAAGTGACATAATGAAAAGTTTCCACTTGTCGTGAAATTGAAATGATTTGCTGTATTAGTGTATTTGATAGATTACCCAACCCAACTAACAAATCTTATTGATAATATTTTATTTTATTTTTGATAATATTTGAATATTGAGAGTGTTACGAAATACGAATATTCAAACTCTTAAGGTTTTTTAGACGTACATATTGATAATAACGTGCACGTATCAGGTCACACATGTAGTTGGTGAATTAACCTCTTTTGACAGGTGTGAAGTAGAGCAATTTACTCAATTCTTTCTTCTTTGTTGACAAAATTATCCATGTGAACTGTTTCTCCAAACAGATTGTTAAAATTTGTCACCAAAAATAGGTCATGTAAACAGAGAGATTTAGTCAATTGGGCTGGATTGTATTTTCTCTTTTTAGACTGGGCTTGCCAAAAAAAGAGAGATTTAGGTCCATACCTAATCATGGACCAGCAAAATGGACTGGAATTTAACTCTATAATTGGCCTGAAAGTCCAAAATGAATGAATTTCGGCCTAAAAATTGTTTTTATCTATAACAATTTATCTATTGCAAAATTGAGATTTTTGCTCTATTAAAACTTAAAATGTACATCTTTACCTTAATCAGATGACTCCGGATTCAAAACTTGATTGATTTTACAAGTTGATACAACATATCAAATTATAGTTGCGCCATTGTAAAACATAACTTATATAGTCCGGTCAGTTCAGTCAATGGTTTAATTATAAATAAAGAAGTATTATTTTGTTAGCCAAAATAAAAAAATAAAATACTGACAATCTAGTTCCTCCTTAAAAACCGTCTTTCTAATTTTCTTAAAAGAAAACAGTTTGCAATTTCTTAACGTGATTGTTTATATTGAGGATAATAATCAAGTGTTGGAAGATTAATGAGAATGATTCAGTTTGAGTCGCTCTCATCGATCTCCCAACATCAAGTTAGGTAGTACGGAAATTGCATAAATTTCTTTTACGTTGCCCACAATTCACATACATATACAATTAGTTTAAATTTTGATTATCACATAGAGGCAACGCTGATACAAATGATCATCATGTCAAAGATCCAGCAGTAACATAAGAATAACCCAATAACATTAAAATAGAACAAAGAGATCGCACACACATATAAGCAAGCACATGGACCAACAATGTTGGTGTGAGTGGTTAAAATGATAAAATAAAGAATGTGGATTAACTTTTAGGTTGGGTTGCTCAAGGAGAATGTGAATGTGTTAGATACTTTGTGGAATATTAGTTGGCATTCTATGGATCTTTTTGTCTTGGGATTTAGTGGATTTGTTTGGAATTTCCCAAGATCATAATTTTCTTCATTTTAAATTAGTTGTTATGACAAGGTATTTTTAATATACAGTAAAACCATTTTGTTCTTCCATTTCCAAGCTTATTTAATACAACCCATTTGCAGCACATTACTTTCACAATAATTACGTGTTGTTAGACTTAAATATTTACACCATGATGTTCTAATTGTGAAAGTTTTTAGGAAATTCAATGCTTTACTAATGGAAAACAAAAATTGGATGGATCAGAAATAAAACCGTTTATATATAAGTGAATTGAATTTTGGAGAATTTAAATCCTGCCATCACGACAAGAAAAAATGGCCGAAGTATACGTACATCAATCATTTTGCGTTTTCACAAACACATTGTTGCAATATGTAAAAGATGAGAAAATGACTTGCTAGTTCTTATTTAATAACTTAACTTAATAGTGTTGGTCGAGTTCAATTTTTAGACATCATGAAATTTATATGTAATTAATACACAAATGTCTTGACGTAATCTAGACTTTTGTTGTAGGAGATCTAATACCAAAAGAACTTTTTTTGTTTGTCAACTAAACACCAATATCATAACAATGAAATATAAACAGGAATATGGGGGTTATTATATGTTTTTCTTAGACAACTACAAGCACAATCAACCGCATGCATTTGGATATATATTTTGACTAAAACTCTTAAAAGTTTAAGTAATTTAACTAAAGAATTATGTAACCACCAGTTTTCAATTTTGAGTGGTGAAATTGTTTTCCGGTGGTTATCAAGTCATCCAATCTACAAGTTTTATTAATTTTTTTGTATGGAAAACAATTTAAGTTTCTAAAGATGTAATAATTTTGAAAACCCGGTTTTTTGCATATTTTGGATATAAGATTTAAGTCTAAACTTCGAGTTTATGTATTAAAAACAATAAATAATGTCTTGATAAAATATGCTTCCACATAATCCGATCCAACCGATCTCCTTGGTGGATGTACCATATACTCCGGCGTATATTTAGACACTGGCTTATGTCCATTAATACATTAAACTATAGTCTTTCTCCGGCGGACATTTCTTTAATTCATTAAATTTGCAAATGTTTGAATCTTTCAAAATAGTAACACACTAACACCCCAAATAGAGTTTAATATTCATATCATTCAACGCAACTTTGAATTTTCGTGGTTTCTCATGGGAATGTTTTGGACATCTATATAACTACATACTTATCAATATAATCAAGCTTTACGCAGCTAATGTAATTAAAAAGTTAGTCCTAATGAAATAATGTAATAAAAAAGTTAATCCTATTGAAATAAGTTAAATGTAAATTTTGATATTCAATAACCGAAATGTTAGATCAAAACAGTAGACTCGAATAAATCTTTTTATTCAAAAAGTACACTGTTGTTTTGTTTGATTCAACTACACCATTATTTACTTTTCAACCAACCCCATCAACAAATAACCGATGGTAATAAATATAAGCATTTACTACAAGACATACGTAAATTTTTTAAAACACGTTTTATTTATAATTTAAGGATATGCAAAATTACACCTAGGATACAACATCGAATGAAAATAGATAATTTAATAAATTTTGTTAAAAGATAGGGTCCACGTTTCTATTTCGCATCATCTGCATCAAACTACCACACAAAGTCATCGCACCAACCATATACCTCTTTGCTTACTTCACTTGAGTTTCAAACCCATAAACAACAACAACAGAAAATATATACTGCCAATTAAAGTAGCATTTTCATCTCCATCGTAATGTTATAAATACACAAATTGTTGCATATATATGACAACGTTGATATTCATCTGTATTTTGATTTTTGCACTTTAATATCACATGCAATTATTTTCAGAAAAAAATATCACATGCAATCCTAAAATAGTGTCATATTAAGAATTTAGTTAATCCAATATAATGATTCTTTGTTGATAAATGTTTTTAGTTAATTTCTCTTATATACTGTTTCTTTACTTGTATTATGGTTTGAATGTGACTGAAGTTTTAAACACGTCTCTTGTATATAATGACAAGCTAGTAGTCTTACCTCAAACTGTAAATCAATTTCCACAGTTTACACCGATTTTTTTTTTTCATTTTCATACTAATGGACAATTATATAGTACTAGTAGTATAATGATTGATGCATGTCTTTCGTAATATTAGACTAAATTCAATATATTGCCTATCTGAGATTATCCTTTTTTGAAGTATACAGATTGTCCATGATTGAAAAAAAAGGAATTGCATGATTTATCTTTTGATTTATTGGATACCAATCATGTACTTATCATCATTATCTTTACGAGGTACTTTTTTCTTTGCCTCTCTTTTCTTTTGAAAAAGTGAAAAGTAAGAAATATAAATACTAAAGAAAAATAGTTTATCAATTATCCGAATCACTAAAATTAGTTGATTCACTAAGTTTAATCTTATATAATCTGAATATATATATATATATATATATATATTTCTTTGTTTTGATGCATATAGTGTCAATTTATCACAAAGTAAATTAATTCAATGAGTTCAAATAATTAAAATTGTTTATTTCCTATATAAACTTTAGTTATAACTTTCACTTTTACAAAAGAAAAATAAAAAGTACCGTATAAAGATAATGATGATAATAAAACATGATTACAGAATCCTATTTTCCTAAAGATAGATGATTCAGTGAAGTTCTTTTATATATTTCTACAGCTAATGTTCATGCATTAATTTTGATATTGGTGTTTACTGTTTACAATAGTGGAATTCGACGATATAGGTTATAAATGGATGTTGCGGTTACTGCGAACTAATTTATCAGCGGTTTAATCTACTTTATTTTTAAGATGGACAATAAACATAAACCGTTGTTGATTCAAATTATTTCAATATAAAAATATCTATGATTAGTCTATTTGTAATCATTTGAATCCGTAGAATAAATGAATAGTGGAAATCTTTTCACTTCAATAGTTGATCAAAAGTTTATTAATATTTATTGCTGTAAAAACAATCCCAATTAATATCTTTTAGTAAAGATGCAATTAAAAAAAAATTGATTGCTATTTTGAGTAATGCGATATAGACAAAAAATAAATTGTTAAATATATTTTAAAGGCATAAGTATATTTTGTATTTTTGAAATCTTACATAACTAATTTAAAGAAGAGAGAATTTGTCTTAGTAAAATATTATTTGCCATCACTTCACTAGATTTAATCGAGCTACAAGTTTACAACAATTTGACTTTTAGTTTTTGCATCATAATCCACGTCATCGTTGGCATATTATCAACCGTATGTAATGTATCTCCCCCTCTCTCTTCTCTCTTTTCTGATAAACCTCACCAGCTCCTCTCAAATTCTGCAACAACTAAACCCTCTCTCTCTCTCTCTCTATCTTTCTCTCTTCACCATTTCTTTATCTTCCATGGAAGAACAGTCTTCAACAACAAACTAAAAACATGTTTCTAAAGTTGTTTCTTCTCTTATCTTTGGTCTCCTTCTCACACTCAGACTCTTCTTCCACAGTTTCTTGTCCTAACGGCACAGACTTCCATCAACTAACCACAGTTTTTCGTTACGTCTCCGGTTTCAACTCTTCCTGGTTCTCCTCAAACTGCTCCGCCGTTATCACTCACGTCGTTCTTCCGTCAAGAAAACTAAACGGCACCGTTTCTTGGAACCCTATACGTAATCTCACGCGCTTACGTGTTCTTGATCTCTCCAACAACTCTCTCGATGGTTCTCTTCCCACTTGGCTCTGGTCTATGCCAGGTCTTGTCTCCGTTAATCTCTCTCGGAACCGGTTTGGTGGCTCTATACGAGTGATTCCAGTTAATGGTTCGGTTTTGTCTGCGGTTAAGGAGTTGAATCTCTCGTTCAATCGGTTTAAACACGCGGTTAACTTTACCGGATTTACCAACCTCACAACTCTCGATCTTTCGCACAACAGTCTCGGTGTTTTGCCTCTTGGTTTGGGTTCTCTATCGGGTTTACGCCACCTTGATATATCCAGATGTAAAATCAATGGTAGTGTTAAACCGATTTCCGGTTTAAAGTCGTTGGATTACTTGGATTTATCGGAGAACTCAATGAACGGTTCGTTCCCGGTTGACTTTCCGAATCTCAACCATCTCCAATTCTTGAATTTATCTGCAAACCGGTTTTCCGGTTCGGTTGGATTTGACAAATACCGAAAATTCGGTAAATCAGCATTCTTACACGGCGGCGATTTCGTCTTCAACGATTCCAAAATCCCTTATCACCACCGTATCCACCGTCTACCACACCGGCATCCGCCACCAGTGCGTCAACGAAACGTTAAAACGCACCGTACAAATCACACTCCTTTGGTGATTGGCCTATCGTCTTCGTTAGGAGCTTTGATAATCGTAATCTTCGCTGCGGCTATAATTTTAATCCGCCGGAGAATGAAATCGGCGAGAACGAAATCGAGATGGGCGATTTCGAATCCTACACCGTTAGATTTCAAAATGGAGAAATCTGGACCGTTCGAATTCGGAACGGAGTCTGGTTCTTCATGGGTCGCCGATATAAAAGAGCCAACGGCGGCTCCGGTTGTGATGGCATCTAAGCCGTTGATGAATCTGACTTTCAAGGATCTGATTGTTGCCACGTCACATTTCGGAACGGAGTCCGTTATTTCTGACGGCACTTGTGGTCCACTTTACCGTGCCGTTTTACCAGGAGATCTCCACGTGGCAATTAAAGTGCTTGAGAGAATCAGAGACGTTGATCAAAACGACGCCGTTACTGCGTTCGAAGCTTTAACTCGGCTTAAACATCCAAATCTTTTGACTCTCTCCGGTTATTGCATCGCAGGTACTAAACTAATCTCTCCCAATATTTTTAATTTCGGTTTAGTTACGACCTAAAGTTTTGAAATTGACTTAAAAACCCCAATATAGGACATGCTTTGATTCGACTAAGTAGCAAATAAATTTTATGCTATAATGTATATATAACTTTGGATAAATATGTAGTTTTAGACAAAAAAAAAAAGGATAATATGTAGTAATGTAACAAAATATTTTCCGTTTTTTTAACCAAGTTACTAAACAAAGTAAATATCTCACAAGTTAAGTATATATCAAGCAAAAAAATAGAGAATAGTTAAGTTTTATTTTTCTAAACAAAGATAAACAAGATCATATAATTTTTTGTTGCTAATTATAATTAGTGGAATACGCTAATTTAGAACAAAAATATATCAAAGATTTGACTTCTTTTTTATGTAAAATATTTTTTTGATTGGGGTTGGAATAAATCAATAAAATAGTGGAGGCGTAGACGTCATTTAATGAATTTTTGTCTCTACTTTCACGGGTTTTTGGATAAACACATTAATGAGGCATTAAATGCTGAACGGTGTCGTATTCAATAGTAGTATCTTCGTATGCGTTGTAGTACAGACGAAAGAAGTCAGTTCTGTGATGATGGTACGTCACGTAAAAAAAATCTAATGGTTTTTGTGCCATGATTACAATTTTTTTATGAATTTTCGTGACCTTAACGTAAAAATGTATAATTATTCCAAAAAGTTTCTCAGAGAAATATGTGTGATAGTTTCTTACAATGACTTGTTTTTAGGGTTGTTTCATTTGGTGTTTTTGTTAGTGGACGACTGGGACGACTTTAAAATATGTGCAGACAAGTCACATCCTTTGCTTTGGGACTCGTAGAGATTATATATAGCTTGTCGGGTTTCAATAATCGTTTTTTCTTTACGTACATGCTAAATATGTTTTCTTTTTTACCTAATTATATTTACCATGTTTACCAATTACCATAATATGTTTTGCAGTATTAACTCTGTTTAAATAGTGAATTCGAAAGTTAATAGTCTAGCATCACTGTATTAATTTCAGTATTTAACTAAGATTTACAATTTACTGAATTTATTTGGTATGGGTGAATTAGGAAATGCAATATTAATTTACATATATAATTTAAAATATTCATACTTGTGACAAAAAATCAGTATTATATTTATTTGTTCGTAACCAATATTGCGGTTTATTATTTTTAGGAAAAGAGAAGCTTATATTATATGAATTTATGGCTAACGGAGATCTTCACCGATGGCTACACGAGCTCCCGGCGGGAGAAACCAACGTGGAAGATTGGAGTGCCGATACATGGGAGAGTCACGTCGGAGACTCATCACCGGAGAAAACAAATTGGCTAATACGTCACCGTATCGCCATAGGAGTTGCACGTGGTTTAGCCTATCTACACCACGTTGGTACTACTCATGGACACTTAGTCGCTACCAACATCCTCCTAACCGAAACCCTAGAGCCGCGTATCTCTGATTTCGGTATCAACAACATTGCGAGAACCGGAGATGATACTAATAAAAACAATGTAGAATTCGATGTGTATAGTTTCGGGGTGATTTTGTTTGAGTTATTAACCGGGAAGCAAGGGAGTGATGAGAATGTTAAATCCGTTCGCCGGTTGGTTAAGGAGAGAAGAGGAGAGGAAGCTCTTGACTCGAGATTGCGGTTAGCTGCTGGAGAATCGGTTAATGAGATGGTAGAGAGTCTTCGAATTGGTTACTTTTGCACGGCGGAGACGCCAGTGAAGCGACCAACAATGCAACAGGTCTTGGGTCTTCTTAAAGACATACGTACGGTTTCACGTTGAGTTAGGAAAAAGAAAGTTGGGTTTAAGATAAATCATGTGAGTATTAGATTCGGGTGTTGTTGTCGATTTGCGGTGTGTGAGATATATGCCCTTTTCTCAAAGTGCTTTGTAATTTTTTCCTCTCTAAAATTATAGAAAAATATTCTCAAAAATTGACAACTAATGCAATTGTTAATTTTCTTCAAACAAACGTTACACAAATTGTAAAAAGAATATTTCTAATTTAAAATTACATTAGAAAAAAGAACTAAAATTGTTATTGATAACTATTGGTTTTGCACCAGTGATAAGAACCTAAAAATCACTAACACGAGATTTTGATTATTGGTTTTTGACACTTTGAAATGACTGAACTCGAAAAGGATTAGAGTTTGGCATTGACACGTTAGTTGTAGTCTCAGTGAAATTAGAGTTTAGCGTTGACACGTCAGTCATAGTCCGAATTAAATCAGGGTTCGACAATGACTTATAAAAACGCATGGAGCGTTAACAAAGAATCCGAGATATCATATCCTCGCCGTTTACCAAAATGCATTGACGATATATTAGACTATCTACAAAAATTCACTAACGATATTATTTAAAATTATCCAAAGTTAACTTTTAGAGAATTTTTGATGATATAAATTTGTCCAGACATAATTCTACTTATTGGTTTTCTTTTCGCGAGCCGTACTACTCCGCGTTATAGAATAATGAGGGAAAAATGCTAAATAGGGGAAGACAAAACAAAGTGGGTAAGGTGGAAAAGTATTGGTAAGATACTGCTGAGAAGCTGGTGAGACCATATTGGTTTTTTTGTTTGTTTTTTCTACGATGCATACCTTATTGTAGTCCATGTATTATATTCGAATTCTAGCGAATAAGCTCACTTGACAATAAGTTGTAGTTTGTTTATTCGATTTAAATTAAATAAAAAATCATTTCTTTTATAATTGCAATCTATATACTTGTGAGATATTATTTTTGTCAGATTATAATACATGATTTTCACACTAGTACAAACTATTACGTTAAAAACGTCAATCAAAATACTACATATATTATACTCTCTTGATATTTATGCATCCTCTATACTCTCTTGGCTGCCTTCATTTTGTTTTGCCTGATCCATATTTTCTTTTCTTGTTTTCTCTTTGTTTTGTTATGAATTCCACTTTATTCCGTTTATAAACTTTTTATTTTTATAAAGAAAAATCATATTTTCGATGTGGATATTGTTCTTCTTATTCACCAAAAAGAGATAAACCAAAGTACTTAAAACCATTAACACTTTCGTCACGTCTATATCTTCACATCCTTTCATTCTCTTCTTGACTTTCTTCTTTTTTCACTTTTCTTTCTTTATTTGGTTAAAATTTGTCACTTTTTATATATAATAAAGAAAACATTTTATTTGATCTCTTCACCTTTTACTTTTTAGTTTTACTAGCTAAGTTAACATTCAAAACACTTTGATATCTGTTGCAATTGCCAGAAAAATAATAGTTCTAACTTCTAAAGCATTTTTGACAAAAACATTGTTAGGATATCTATACCAAGTTAGGATGTTTATGAGCCTACGTAAATACTGTTCTCTAGTTTCATGGGCCTTATTGGCTTTTAAGTTGTACAAAACCAATACATGGAGATTTGATGGAGGCCTGATAGTACGTTGGAGGATACTCTTAACTCTTCTCTCCTTCATCATCAACCAAATTGTTTGGAGCCCATTTTGTTAAACTTAAAATCTTAGTTTCAATTGTTGTTATTACTAAATTTGTTTATGACTTTTGAGAGTTTTCACATAAAGCCAAAATGAATTTCTAATGAAGTAATCTTCATCTTGTGTTCTTCTTCCTACTCGTAAATCAAAACCCACCAAATAGTTTCTTGTTTGCTACAGTTTCATCATAATTACACTTTTGGTCAAGGACATTGCTGATGACCTTCTAGTTCTAGAGGCAGCAGAGAGTTGTTTGTGCATGACAATATCATTCTTCATCCAAGAGGTTGTTCTTGCACTGCCAGATGAAGTTTCCTTTGCAGTAAACTCGGTGTTTGAGAAAACAACTTCAATCTGATACACTTTGGGACTTGAATGGGACTTTTGCACAAACTTCATTTCCCCAAAATTGGTAAGACCCAATCTCCATCTCTCCCTCCTTCCCAATCTTCATTAGAGCTAATCAAAACATCTCTACTCTTCTCTTCTCTATGAGTTTCATCTTCCCTTTGTAACAACATTCTCGAATAACGCGTTTTCAACAACACAAGATCAAGCATTTTCCTCCTCACATTGTATATCGGGTTCGGCTCAATCAAACACCCTTTGCTATAAGCTTCTCTTAGAAACAAAGTCTGACTACTTCCTTTCGTCGACACATAGAAAATCCCGGGATGTTTCAATATAACTTCCCTCACGTTTACTTCAATACCAAGATCCTTTCGAAAATGAGCTAATCTCTCAACTTCAACCATTTTCTCTACCGTTAAGCTCAGAAGCTCATGGATAACTGCAACAACACGCTTCTCGAATCGCTCTAACCCTCGAGAAATCTCCTTTCTATCATAAGGCTTCACATAAGGAACCCTTTGCCAATTCTTTAACTCTTCTCTAAACCCTTTCTCAATCTTGAACCCTGTAGGAAGATGAATAGGAAACGCGTAATTCGTCTCAAACTTACTTAACCATTTCTCTCTATATTCAACTTCTCTCCACTCCTCAACTTTTGCCACACACAAACTCTCATCATCTCTATCAACTAACTCTAAAGTCTCCAAATCAACTAACCTGAACTCTGAACTATACTTAGCTAAAATAGAATCTCGAAAATCCTCAGGCAAACCCAATTCCTTTCTAATCAACCTCAAAGCATGTACACGAAGAACACCGTGTTTCGACAACAACAACAACTTCTTTACCCTCTTCACAGCATCAACCTCACACTCTCTAACAACATTCTCTTCCTCATCAATCAATACCTTAAACTTCTCAGTAATCTTACAACAAAGATTCTTACTAAAAGGATGTGTAAAGATCTCAAAAGCATGAGGATACTTACCGATAAAAGCTCCAACATTTACATTCAAACCAACGAGATTCTTCCATCTAGACATAAGCTGCAAAGAAACAAAAGGACCACGCTTTTTGCTAGACATGAGTTTTGAAATCTCGAGGATGATGTTTAGTTTCCTAATCTGGGGAATGATTTTGTCTAATTGATGATCTCTTGTTCGATTCTCTAACCTTGTTTGTGCTGAATCTACAGGCTTTAACCATCTTCGTTGATTGTAGAAGTAAAGTGGGCATAAAAATGAAGACTTTGTTGGGTTTTGATGTGTCAAAGCTTCTCTAATGCTACTGTATCTCAAAGATTTTAGAGAATTCATATCTTTTTTACTGTGAATTTCGGGAAAAAGGAAACATTTTTCGAACATCGATCACCATTTTAGAGAGAAAGCGGCGGAGAGAGAGCGAGAACGACAAACGAGTTTAGAGAGGGTTCGGTTTTTAAGGCTGGTCGAACCAAACGGTTTTTACCTGAACCGAACCGAAATTTATCAAACCGAATTTGAATGGTATTTTGTTGACGTGGCATCAAATCATACATTATTATCGGGCGGCGAAGCTTAGGACTCTTGTTTAGGTATTTGCGTTAACTGATCAAATGATTCAAATTACATCTGCAAAACATTATTTATAGGTGTAGAAAACACTAGTTTAATCACTTCAATAATAATAATTCACTAGGAGAAAAAAGAAATTGCTTCTCTAATAATAAAATTGTTCAAATTATAATAATTTTAGTTTAATCTCCAAATCATTTACGTAACAACATGAGAGAGAGAGAGAGGAAGAGAGAAGAGAAGTGGGTACCGAGATAGATTCAAACACTTGATCTCAAGTTTCTGTGGTAACTCAACGATTTGGACGAGATGTGATCTAATGGTTAATTTAATTGCTCGAGTTATTATTCAATACACTTAACTATTAAATTAGTCAAAACATCTATAATTCCCTAAAGCGAAATCAAAAATATAAAACTTAACAAACAAGTTTAAAAGAAAAAAATTGTAATTTACTGTATAAAAAAATGTTTTATTTGATATTTAGAAAAAATAAATAATACAATATTTATTTTATTATTTAATTTTCATAAATGATTGAAAGATGCTAACACTATAAATTTAAAAATATCTTTTATTTTAATTACAAAACTAATATTTGTAAGTTTTGTTCAAATTATTTCATGCACCTACGAAAAATGGTGGATCCACGTGACTTTACAAAATAATATATGGTTCAAAATCTTTAAATATATGAAAAAACAATCACATTAGCAAAACATTAACTTAAAAATGATAAAAATACTATATGACAATATGACATGGACGAATTGTGTGCATACACAACCTAACCAATATTCAGAAAATAATTCTATATTTTTAATGATGTCGTAAGCAGTGGCTTTGGTGAATTATGCCATAGACCGTCTTTGCCACTTTGATACCATTTCGAATTTAGTTTGGATCATCTTATCGTTCACATTTTTGCTTTATGATATATTTGCGCTTTTATTACTATTTCATAGTATAATTTTACCCACATTCTAAATGATATGTATGAGAGATTTTACAATGATTTGAGATCAGTAGCAGAAATGCAAACATACTAACATAGGTAATATAAAAAACTCAAGAAAGCATTAGATCCAAGATCAATTATATCCAAACTCAAAACTAAAAAGACCAAGCTGTTTAAGACCAATACATAAGTAATTTAAACAAGAATTTGTAAAATTTACTCTACTGAATTACAAGGTAAATTATTTTAGTTAGTTTGTAATTCTACCGTTTGAAGAGGATAGTTGTTACGCACTTGCAAAAAAGGATACCTTTTACACACTTGCCAAAAACGTTGTGTATTGGGATACCGAAAATTATGGTATCTCAAAACACGTTGACCCCGTTACGATTAAGGCGGTTGGTGACCCTAATGAACTTTTTCTCGGTACCTTCAGTTACTTTGATTCTACCTATATCGACTCTACCTCAGTCATTTCAGGTAAAAAAATTTAATATTATATTTCTAGAAAAATGTTCTTTAATATTATACTTATAGAATCTTACGTGAGATGACTTTGGTGTGGATATTGTAGATGAAAAGCAAGCAAGTGACGTTATTATCAAATCAAAGATCATTTCTTGGGCGAAGGATAGTCCTGAAGTTGCAAATGAACTATTAATTGCAGGATATAAAGGGTATCGGTATGTACAAGACCTACTAAAAACTCAAGGACATAATGTTTTTTTGGGATAGATCTCTGAAAATTCGTCGCGGAATTATTTCATGTTAAAATGGTATGAGAATGGAAGCGATTAGCAGAGGAATGAGGACCATTAACACATGAAGGAATTATATGTCCTAATTGCAACGAAAAAGTGTAAAATGAGGCTAAACAAGATTTATGGAGAAAGGGTAAAATGACTAAATCAGCCGTGCATGAGCACATAAGCATTATATTGCATGTTTTAAGAGTCTTGAAGCTTGAAGACTTTGCTATTACTCGAAATGTTATCAAAAATTAATTAAAACTTGATAATTATTTTAGTCGCAAGATAATTATTTTTTGTTATTGTTACAAAAATCATCACCATTCAAATATTGTGTCACACCATTTATTCCATACTAACCCAACTTATTACTAACCCAATATCGTTCATACGAGCATTAGTCTTGAGCATTATTGACTTTTTCAATGGTGAAATAAAGATAAATCAAGCCGTTGATCGGAATACCATATCAGATTCAAGAGTGTGCTGTTGTACCATTGTTCTCGTAGAACCGATTACAGAGGATCTAATCTCACTAACACTGTCAAAAGTCAGATATAAAAACAAAAAAAAGTCTTACAGAACAGAAGACAAGGAAACAATCGTTTGACAACTTCGAGGATTTTCCCGCTTCCATTTGCTATAATCGTCAATTTCTTTATTTGTCTTCTTCTTCTTCTTCTTCATCTCGATTCAATTTAATGCCAAAAAAAACTTATCTTTTTAATGTATTTATAATGTTTCAAATGGTCTGCCCTAGAAGAAAGGGCATACAAATGATAACTAACATTGAAGTCTAGAGAATTCTTATACTTTTTCTACGATGGAGATTTCTTTGATGAAGTTTCTGTTTTTAGGAATCTGGGTTTATTATTACTCTGTTCTTGACTCTGTTTCTGCCATGGATAGTCTTTTATCTCCCAAGGGTGTTAACTATGAAGGTGAAAAAAGTATCAAAGATCTTTCTTTTATTGTGTAAAAAGGTTTTGACTTAATCCATATTTTTGGGTTATTGTAGTGGCTGCGTTAATGTCAGTGAAGAACAAGATGAAAGATGAGAAAGAGGTTTTGTCTGGTTGGGATATTAACTCTGTTGATCCTTGTACTTGGAACATGGTTGGTTGTTCTTCTGAAGGTTTTGTGGTTTCTCTGTGAGTATCTTTTGCACACCACTTGTTCGACTAAATGTCTCTGAGAAACGTTTCTTTGCTGAGTTTATTGAAATCTTTAATGCAGAGAGATGGCTAGTAAAGGATTATCAGGGATACTATCTACTAGTATTGGGGAATTAACTCATCTTCATACTTTGTGAGTTAAATGAATTTGTGGTTAATCTTGGAATTCAAGTATGTGTTGTTGTAACTAATGGGGTTACTTGTTATTATTGTAGGTTACTTCAGAATAATCAGTTAACTGGTCCGATTCCTTCTGAGTTAGGCCAACTCTCTGAGCTTGAAACGCTTGATTTATCGGGGAATCGGTTTAGTGGTGAAATCCCAGCTTCTTTAGGGTTCTTAACTCACTTAAACTACTTGTGAGTTTGATGCAAAGATTCTTGATTTACTTAATGTTGCAATTGTTATTTTCTTACAAGGTTAAGTCTTGTAGGCGGCTTAGCAGGAATCTTTTATCTGGGCAAGTCCCTCACCTCGTCGCTGGCCTCTCAGGTCTTTCTTTCTTGTATGTCTTACTCTACCTAACATTACAGCTCCAGGAAATTTCTATTTCGTATAATGTTTCTTAGACTAATGTTTTTTTATTTATGAAAAACTTGAATAGGGATCTATCTTTCAACAATCTAAGCGGACCAACTCCGAATATATCAGCAAAAGATTACAGGTAAGATATGCGAAAAATGCATGATTATTAGCCGTTGCAACTTATGTGAAAGCTTCTTGATAAACTTTTCTGTTTTAGGATTGTAGGAAATGCATTTCTTTGTGGTCCAGCTTCCCAAGAGCTTTGCTCAGATGCTACACCTGTGAGAAATGGTATGTTGCTTCGAAAATTCTTTGCAAAACTTTATTTAAAACATGGTTTCGTTTATTTAACTAGCTGCAATCGATCTGCAGCGACGGGTTTGTCTGAAAAGGACAATAGCAAACATCACAGCTTAGTGCTCTCTTTTGCATTTGGCATTGTTGTTGCCTTTATCATCTCCCTAATGTTTCTCTTCTTCTGGGTGCTTTGGCATCGATCACGTCTCTCAAGATCACACGGTACATATCTAATAGTCTCTCTCTGTCTGTCATATACAATATATGTCAAGACTTTGCTAAAATCTGCATTACTTTTTATGGATTTCTTAGTGCAGCAAGACTACGAATTTGAAATCGGCCATCTGAAAAGGTTCAGTTTTCGCGAAATACAAACCGCAACAAGCAATTTTAGTCCAAAGAACATTTTGGGACAAGGAGGGTTTGGGATGGTTTATAAAGGGTATCTCCCAAATGGAACTGTGGTGGCAGTTAAAAGATTGAAAGATCCGATTTATACAGGAGAAGTTCAGTTTCAAACCGAAGTAGAGATGATTGGCTTAGCTGTTCACCGTAACCTTTTACGCCTCTTTGGATTCTGTATGACCCCGGAAGAGAGAATGCTTGTGTATCCGTACATGCCAAATGGAAGCGTAGCTGATCGTCTGAGAGGTTTTCAATTAACACATTTCTTGTTTTGTTATTCTTTCGATATATAACGCGAAAAGTTCCTTATAAGATTACATGTTTCAGACAATTATGGAGAAAAGCCGTCTCTAGATTGGAATCGGAGGATAAGCATTGCACTCGGCGCAGCTCGAGGACTTGTTTACTTGCACGAGCAATGCAATCCAAAGATTATTCACAGAGACGTCAAAGCTGCAAATATTCTACTTGATGAGAGCTTTGAAGCAATAGTTGGCGATTTTGGTCTAGCAAAGCTTTTAGACCAGAGAGATTCACATGTCACTACCGCAGTCCGAGGAACCATTGGACACATCGCTCCCGAGTACCTTTCCACTGGACAGTCCTCAGAGAAAACCGATGTTTTCGGATTCGGAGTACTAATCCTTGAACTCATAACAGGTCATAAGATGATTGATCAAGGCAATGGTCAAGTTCGAAAAGGAATGATATTGAGCTGGGTAAGTAAAAAAATTCTATGAGTCATTTACTCAACTTAGACTGAACCCATAAGGACAAAACTTAAATCTAAACCATTGGTTTTTGTAGGTAAGGACATTGAAAGCAGAGAAGAGATTTGCAGAGATGGTGGACAGAGATTTGAAGGGAGAGTTTGATGATTTGGTGTTGGAGGAAGTAGTGGAATTGGCTTTGCTTTGTACACAGCCACATCCGAATCTAAGACCGAGGATGTCTCAAGTGTTGAAGGTACTAGAAGGTTTAGTGGAACAGTGTGAAGGAGGGTATGAAGCTAGAGCTCCAAGTGTCTCTAGGAACTACAGTAATGGTCATGAAGAGCAGTCCTTTATTATTGAAGCCATTGAGCTCTCTGGACCACGATGATAGACTTCATAGTGTCTTAACTAGTCTTCTTGATTTTGTTGTCATTGTCATGGCATTAACTGTAAAAATTTGTTTTCTCAATAACTCTTATTTATTCTGTTCTTCCAAAAATAAATGAAGATTTGCGTTTCCACAGTCTCATAAAAAATTATCTATCGTTAATTTTAAAACTCATACATAATAAAGTGATTCGGCGAATGAAAGACTATTTGCCTTATGTAACTAAGAAGGCCAAATATATGCTTAAGATTATGCTTTTCTTATGGGCTTTATAATATTGGCCCATTAAACCATTTTAATAAATCAAAGGGGTAATTTCGTCATTGCGTTAATTCAAGAAACCCTAAGTACCGACCCATATAAGTTCTCTCACTTTGCACTCGACGCAGTTTTGGGCTTTGCAAACTCTACACTGCTTCGTCTCTTAGCTCGACATTGATCTCCTTAAAATGGTATTTGTTTCGTTCGTCTCTGTAGATCGATTCAATGAAAATGTGTTTAGTTCAATGGGTTTATTTTTCGGCTTTGTTTTGTTTCTCAGGCGTCGGAGAAGAAGCTCTCGAACCCCATGAGGGACATTAAGGTTCAGAAACTTGTTCTCAACATTTCCGTTGGTGAGAGTGGTGATCGTCTCACTCGTGCCTCCAAGGTTCGATTTTGTTTGTAAAAATCTGACCTTTACGATTATCCATCATTGATTTAGTGATTTAGATTTGAATTATTGTTTTTGGTTATTTCGTATAGGTGTTGGAGCAGCTCAGTGGACAAACCCCTGTCTTCTCTAAGGGTATGTGAATTTGAAATCTTTCAGGGATTTAAGTTTGATTTTGTGTTGATCTTGATTCTGATGTATGTTGTGGTTTTTGTTATACAGCGAGGTACACTGTGAGGTCTTTTGGTATCAGGCGTAATGAGAAGATTGCGTGTTATGTGACTGTGAGAGGTGAGAAGGCAATGCAGCTTCTTGAGAGTGGTTTGAAAGTTAAGGAGTATGAGCTTCTTAGGAGGAACTTCAGTGACACTGGTTGCTTTGGATTTGGTATCCAAGAGCACATTGATCTTGGAATCAAGTAAGTTTTCTGTTTCTTTTGCGATGAAAGTTTCCTTGAATTAGTTACATTAATGGCTTTGTATAATGGTTTTGGTACTTGGATTCTTCATGTATCTGTATATGTTTAAAAGAATTTCAGTTGCATCTAAATGTCAAGTCTCTAAATTAGGGGTTTTGTGAGGTTTAGTCAGAATGCAGACTACTTTGGTTTTCGCTGAGTGTTATAGTTTTTGTGGAATTTTAAGTATGGATTGGATTAAAAATGAGCCCTTTACTAGTTTTTGGTTGAATGCTAGATTTGGGTCTAGTAAAAGATGAATGCTTTACTGTTTTTCAAGGGTGTTAGATTCGAAACTGATTAACTGGTTTATTTGAAATGTTTACTGTTCTCATGTGTTTTATTTTGTGTATATAGGTACGATCCTTCCACTGGTATCTACGGAATGGACTTTTACGTTGTCCTTGAACGCCCAGGATATCGTGTGGCTCGCCGCCGTAGATGCAAGACTCGTGTTGGTATTCAACACAGAGTAACCAAGGATGATGCAATGAAATGGTTCCAGGTCAAGTATGAAGGAGTTATCCTCAACAAGTCTCAGAACATCACTGGTTAAAAAGTGTTTTGATCTTTAAAGATTTTTGTTGATTCTAGCTTATTTTAAGTTGTTATCTTTGGATGTTAAAGAATTTCTTGTTGTAGTAAATCTTTTGACATCAGTTTGGTAGAATCTAAATCTTCCAAGAACCTTGGAGATATGTTTCTTATTTTATTCAATGTCATCATCAAAACTAAAATCAATCAAAAGCAGCTCCTTTGATTTCATTGTCCTTATAGATGAATATGTCTCTGGACTACACAGTCCCTAAACTAACCCTATGTTTTGAACAAATTTGTATAAATAAAACTAAAGATACTCATAACCACAATTCATAAATACACTCATAACCACAATTCATAAATACTAAAACAGGAGAAAATAAAATAAAACATTTAGAAGGAGAGAAGGGTGAATACACAACCAATACAAAATTACTACGTCCCAGACTTCTCAAATCAAACGACACCTTTTAGCGAGATAAAAGAGGAAGAGGATTAAGAACACAAGCGAGAAAAGACCAATGCCGAGACCAAACAGAGTCTTGTTGGAACCTTTGTGTTCTTCTTCTTCTTCTTCCTTCGTCTTCAGATTCTCCGTCTTCTCCTCATTGCCTCCTTCAACGTCGTAATCGTTTTCTCCTGACAAAGATTCCTCCTTTTGCGACGGAGACCATAAAGGAAAACCGTATTTATCACACGGAGCAAGACCCTCCAATTTCAAGTTCGAGGAGAGAACAGTTTTGTTATAACAGAGCTCACTGTTCCTTCCAATTTCGAAAAAGTTGAGATTTTTGATGAAGCTTTCGTTGAATGGTAAAACTCCATGGAAGGAGTTATCAGCGAGATTCAAGTGTTTGAGGTTCTTCATCTCGGAGAAGAAACTTGGAACGGTTCCGTTTAGTTGATTCATACTTAGATCCAAATGTGTAAGTTCAGAGATAGATGAGAGTGAATTTGGGATTGTTCCTGATAGTTTGTTTGAAGCTAAAGATAAGTTTTTTAGAAAAGTTAAGCTTTTGATTTTGTTTGGTATTTGGCCAGAGAGAGAGTTATGAGATAAGTTTAAGGACTTGAGGTTTTTGAGACGAGTAATGGAAATGCGTATTGAGCCTTTGAGTGAGTTGTTTGATAAATCTATGTATCTGAGATTTGAGTGGAAAGATTTAGGGATAAGGCCAGTGAGATTTGAGTTTGAGATAGTGAGGGAAGTGAGTTTATGCATGTTTCCGAGGATGACATAAAGACGACGAGAGGTTTGGATTGGGGTTGAGGAAATGTAGAGGGTTTTGAGGTTTTTGAGACGAGCGAGGAAGAGGCCGGAGAGTTTGGTACGGTTGTTTTGGAGGAAGGAGGAGACGGCGGAGAAGGAGTGGAGGGAGATTGGGAGGTGGTATGGAGGAGAGAGTGAAGGGCAGTTAGTGAAAGAGAGGGAGATGAGAGATTTTGAGAGTGGTTTGAGTGTTTTGGAGGGGAGAGATAGAGTGGAGGAGCAGTTTGTGAAGGAGATTGAGGTGATGTGGCGGTAAGGAGAAGCGTCGTCGCAAGTTATGGACGAGGAGGAGGATTGGTTGTTGTTGTTGTTGCAGGGATCATTAGTTGGTGTAGAGATGTTGAGTGATTGGAGAGCTTTGAGCTGTTTTGGGTTTAGTGGATAGGAGGAGACGGTGGTTAAGAGAAGTGGGAGGAGGAGGAGGAGGAGCAATGGCGGTTGTGGTTGCTGCGGTTTCATAGTGGACAGAAGAGGAATGTTGGAAAGATTGGAATTTGAAAGAAGGGTCTTGTGAGTTTGTCACAGTTTAGAGACTTCTTTACTCTTAAAGAGGGAAGTGTTTGATTTGTTATTTTTCCCCAGTCTCTTAATTTTCTAAGTCTCCGTAGTATCCAAATAGAAATTACTTGTTGCTCTGAGTTGAGATTGTTAGAATGGTAGGTTATTTTTTGTTATGATTATAACATAATTTATTGAAAAATAAATTGGATTTCAACTTCGTAACAAAATCTTAATTGTGTAAATGGGACAAGAAGAAAAATCTGAAAGGGAGAAGTTAAATACACAAAAGTATAGAACAAACAAATAGTACGTAATGAAGTTGATGATAGTAAAAGAATTTAACAATTCAATAATTAAATGTAATCATTCTTTATAATTTGGTTATCAAACAAAAAAATAAACTAACTTGTAGATCAAGCAACCATTCTAATGTCAAAAATAAAAATGAATCTCTTAGACTAATAACAATGTCAAAAAGGATGAAGCTTTTAGACTATTTTTATGGACCCATCAGGCCTATTTAAGAGATTGAGTAAACCTTAACTACTCTTGTTGTGTCACACACTACAAGATTCTCAGAATCAGATTGATTCGTGCAAAGCCAATTCACCTGTTTAAGAAACACCAACAAATGTTCAGAATCAGACAAAAGAGAAAAGAGCAAAAAGAACAATGTGAGCTTTTAGTTACCTTCTTGCTTAGGTTAATATTCAAATGGAGGAGATCACTGTTATTGTTGTTGTTGTTTGGATCAAGACATTTAAAGCAATCCCAGATTTTGACTGTTTTATCATTACCACCAGAGATTAAGAATCTACCTTTCTCCTGAAACAGAGAAAAGGCTACACAAGAAACAGCAGAATTGTGTCCACCAACAGAGTAGTCTAAACAAACCCTTTTGACCACATTGTTGCTGCTGCTGCTGCTACTTCCTTTTGATGATGTTCCTTTTCGGGAAAGTTCTGATTCGATATTGATCAAATTGACAATTCCATCACCTCTAGCAACCGCACATATCTTGTCTAACTTATCAACCATGTCCATTTCCGGTATTGCTATTGAGTGAACAAACGCAGGGTTTAGGCATTGTCCCGAGTTATTATTTGTATCAGATCCTGAAAGATTACAGAAATGACTTGCAAAATCAGATTTGTTGCATATATATATGGCTAAAGAAACCAGAATTAGTGGCATAGTCTTTACCAAAGTCTATAATCTTTTGCGAGCGACCTTTTGAGAAATCCCATAAAACAAGCTTTGAATCAAGTCCACCAGTTATAACTGAAAGAAATTAGACACTTTAGAAGAGATGTGTATATATAATAACAAATCACAATAAGATATTAGTTACCTTCCCAAGGTCTCCATGGAATGAATTGTACAGAACTACATATCTTATATGTCTCATTAAGGTGTTGATTTGAGACATTTTTTCGAGGCTAGTAGAGTTTCATAGACGAGAATGGGTAAAAAAAACGAAGTAAGGATACACTTGTGTGACCAGCTCTAAGGGTTTTATAAAGGCATTTCTGACCAAGGTCGATGATCTGTGTACAAGCAAACTAATCAAACCGAGAACCGTCCCACCAAAATTCATGTTTATGTAATCTTTAAGAGTTTTAAGTATTAAGAACAACTATTGAGTGTACCTTAACATCGCCGGAATCATCTGCAGAAGCAAGAAAAGACGACCTTCCGTTACATACTACCTTTAACAAATCAAAAGATGTCAACATCAATGTCATAGGTAAATATGATAACTTTTTCGAAAAGTCGAGTTTTTAGTATCTCTACCTGGTTAACTTCATCTTTGTTGTAATTGTAACTCTCTAATGGCTTCCAAGAAGTAGCACTTAGCTATGAAATTGCATAAAGAGAGAAGCTTTAAAACTAAGTGAAGGATATGGTTATAGTTAGTTAATCAAAGTTTGAACATTTTAAATTACCGTATGAACATCGAAAGACTTGATTTCGTTTCCACAAGAAGCATAGAGAATGTTCTCATTACCTGAAAAATCAAATAAAAGTTATCACCAAATTGCAACAAAGAGAAGAAATTGAAAGAGAGAGAAACAGACAAAACACAAAGAGACAAAACCTGTCTTGAAACAAAGAGATGAAACTGGTTCTGTTCCAACATCGATGATGAATTGAACATCTTTACATCGCAAATCAAACCAGCAAATGCAACCATCCTATAATCGTATGATCGGAAAACTATGAATCTTGCGAAGTAACTACAATAACGAAACCTAAATTCATCGGAAAAAAGAGGTTTGAATTAGAGATTAAGAAACCTCGCCGGAAGTGAGAACAATTCCAGGCCGGTCACGAGAAGCTATACAACAAGTGGCAGTTGATTTGTGGCCTCTCAGCTTCCTTGGCTCTTCCATTGCCGTAGCCATAACTGTGAGTGAGAGTTTCTCCGGCGATTGCTCAGTTTCAAGCTCTAAATTGAGCTAAAAAAGGCTAACCGAAACAAACCAAAACTAAACCGGATATTTTGGTAATCCTTCGGTTTTGTACCAAAAAAATCGAAACAACAAAATTCCAACCTAACAGAAATCGATTTTAGTACCACTTAACCAAAATGAACCGATACGGTGAAACGAAATCAAACCGAAAATTATGTTCAACCAAACTGAAATCATCAAAGGCAGAAACTATTTTTATCTTTTCTTTTCAACAATTCTATTGTTTGAGATAAATATAATTTAGGGTTCTGAAAATTTGACATAGCATTTTCAAACAATAACATTGATAGATCAGATAAATAACAGAAATACACCAAATGGGCATTACTCAACCTAAAAGCAATCTTCATATTCGATAGAACCGTTAACAAAAACCGATCCTTAGGTTGTTAACAATAATTCTACTCTCTGATTAGTTCGAGCAGCATCCACCTTTCTTCACAGCTGAAACATCTTTACCGATATCGATCTTGTCTCCTTTCGATGGAACATTAGCGGATTCGCTCGCAGCTTCCATCGCCTTCTTGCTCACAATGTGGTGAATCTGAGTGAGGACTTCGGCGAAAGCGTTCTCAACATTGGTGGCTTCGAGAGCCGAGGTTTCCATGAAGTAGAGAGATTCTTTCTCGGCGAATGACTTAGCATCTTCAGTCTGAACAGCCACGAGATGGCGAAGGTCAGATTTGTTGCCCACGAGCATGACTACAATGTTTGGATCAGTGTGGTTTCTGAGTTCTTTCAGCCAAGTCTCAACGTTTTCAAATGTTGAGTGTCGGGTTACATCGTAGACAAGAAGCGCTCCAACAGCTCCTCGGTAATACGCACTAGTGATGGCTCGGTACCTATTGAAACAAAGTCAACGAAACAGAGAATTAAGTTAACCGAAACATCAGGAACACAAAAAAGGCAAGAAGCTTTACAGTTTCGAATTCAGACTATGCACGCTTTACAAAACTGATCAGAGAAATGGAGAATAGCAAATCATACAAAGCAAGAAGCTTTTCAATTTTGAAATTAAGACCAAGTAAAAGCTTCAAATGAAAGTTTAAGAATCCAACTAAAACCAATCAAGCTCTCTTACATAAATAAACTAAGCAAAAACAACAGAAGAAATCGATAATGATTGAAGAATCTTAGGTGAAATCTGAGAAAGAAGAGCTAAGAATCGTAGAAATGAAGTTACTGAAACCAATCAAGCTCTCTCACATAAACCTAAAATAGCAAAAACAACAGAAGAAATTTGATAAAGCTGATAACTTTATAATCATAATCATAGGATTCTCCTATCTTACACAAAACCCAAGTTGTCAAAATCACATACTAATCCAGATCTCTTCTTATAAAAGTGATCAATACCAATGGATCTAAATCAATTGATACAGATCTAACCTAAGCTGAAAATTTACTGTCTTTGGCAACCAAACAAAACCATAAACCCCAAAACTTCAATCAAAATGTTCTAATATAAGAAACCAGATCGAGAAATGAACAATGTGGTTGAAAAAGATGAGACCTTTCTTGACCAGCAGTATCCCAAATCTGAGCTTTGATGACTTTATCATCAACATTCAAACTCCGAGTCGCGAACTCGACCCCGATCGTGGATTTTGACTCGAGACTAAACTCGTTCTTCGTGAATCGTGAAAGCAAATTGGATTTGCCCACACCTGAATCACCTATCAGAACAACCTTGAATAGGTAATCGTATTCATCATCTGCTCTGTAACCCGCCATTGATTCTCTCCTTCAAAGCTTTTAACTTTACTCCTTCAGATTCGAGAAAACAAAACAAAGAGAGAGATAAAAATGGGTCCTTCTTTTCAAAATGAAAAACCCAAATGAGATTTGAAACTTGTTGCTCTTTTTTCCTTAGATTTTGTTTTGAAAATTTTTTCGATTTCAACAGAGAAAGACGCGGAATTGGAAAATATCAAACGAGAAAGACAAAGGACTTGTGTACTGTCTTTATCACAAAGAAATCTAACATTTGTGTGGCCAAATTTACTAAACTGCCCTGTTAACGCGTTCTGATCTATTACCTTGCTCGCTTCGATAAAGACGAGGACGTATTCGTCAATTCACATTTGTCTTTATCTTTTATGTTTTTCTAAACTGATTAAAATGATAAAAAAGAATGCGTCTGCCGGGAGTCGAACCCGGGTCTATTGCTTGGAAGGCAATTATCCTAACCGTTGGACTACAGACGCTGACGATTAATTCAAACAGATATAATATACTAATCCAGAATAATATGACGTGGCAAGTAAAGTGACTATAAATAAAATCGGGGAGATCTGTTTTCACTTTCTTCTCTCTAACAAACTAAGGCCTTGAATGGTACTAGTTTTTAAAGTTGATTTTGGCTTTTGATTTTACAAAATCCACTTTTTCATCCATTCATGATTTTGTAAAAAGTTAATTTCCTAAATTATAGGGAATTCAAAATTTAAAAGATTCTAGTCATTTGTTCTTAAAATCCAAAATTCACTTTTTTGGGATTTTCAACAAATTCTATCGTAAACTCTTTTTTTTTTGTTTTTAAAAATAAAAATAAAGTTTTAAATAAATAATTTTAAAACGTTTCTAAATAATAATTATATAAAAATCAAAAACTAGAAAAGTTACCATTTAAGATTTTGCAAAATCTAAAATCTCCACCAAAATCAAAAACTCATAAAATCAAAAACAAAAAACCAAAAGCCACAATCCAAAATCCAAAAACCCACCAAAATCAACAAAACATTCATGGCCTAATTTGGCAGTCAAAACAGAATTTGACCTTGAAGACGACTCTTGCAGACTTCTCCGGCGATTCTCCCGCCGTGAAACTCTTATCGGCGGCTATCTTTCTCCGTTTCGTTCCCGACGGTCGAGTTTGTACTGGCATTTACTTTACTTGTTCGAAGCGACTTCCAATTTTCACCTAATCAAACGCGACTCTCAACGGTTCGAGAATGGGTTGTATCGGATCTTCTCAGGCCAGAAATGAAGGCGGAGGTTAGTGGAATCGATACTCTCTTAAACCTTTAATTCCGCACTCCGTTTGTCTCGCTGAATTTGTTCTCAGAATTTGGGCTACGATTTATACTTGTGTTGTAATGTTTTGATTCTTGGTGATAGTTCTAGTTTTGAGGTGTTAACATGAACTAATCTTGCAAATGTTATGATTCTTGGAGTGATTTCGAAGGAAATATCAGTTTATTGTGGTGTTGACATGTTTGTGATTCGTTAAAGATTCCAAATTTTGAAGCTCAGAATTAGTTCAGCAGAGAATTAGAATGCTCTTCAACATTGTTTCTACTGCTCAGAATTAGAATGTTGGATCAGAGAAAGTTGTTATCGATGGTATGATTGAAATGAAATGGCCGTTTACTAATGTTATAACATTCCATTTTTACCAAGAAAAATTGTTCTGTGAACAATAGACAATATAATCTGATTCGTTCTGCCTTATACTGTATTTGTTGTCTTGATGAAATTGAAACTGTGATGATCTTCTGAAGTAGATGGCTATAATATTGGTGTTACTGAAAGAACTGTTTTAAAATTGGTGGTAGTTTATATTGTATCATTCTCTTATGAGTTTTGTACGTTTGACACAGCAAAAAGGAAGAAAATCATGAAACCTAAACCGTGGGCACATACTGAGCCAATCACAAGGGCACAACTTACGAACATGCGTGAGGAATTTTGGGACACCTCTCCACACTATGGTGGTCAAAGAGGTATATATATATCTCTCTTTCTTGTAATCTGCTGCATCGCACTATGTACATTTGGAAACTGAGCGAAATTTACTGAAAACCAGAGATATGGGAAGCACTTCGAGCTGCTGCTGAAGCTGACTTGAAACTAGCACAAACTATTGTTGACAGTGCAGGCGTGATTGTTCAGAACCGTGACCTAACATTGTGCTGGGATGAAAGAGGTTTGTAATACACAATTCTGATTCGTTTCTCTCGTTTCTTGTTTTGTTACCTTAATGACTTGCTCTTATTCAATGCAGGTGCTAGATATGAGCTTCCTAGGTACGTTCTAAGTGAGCCCACGAATCTGATTCGAGAGGAAGGACAGTAACTTCCAAGAACATTGACACAATACTTAGTAAGTAGTAGAAGAGGACTAGAAGTTGAAGTAAGTCTCTCATATTCAATACTTTTTGCAATTGATAGTGAATAGAAACACGGTATATTAGTAGGAGACACTCTCTGTATAGTTACTGGAATCTAAAGTGAGAGATGGTGGTTGAGGTACAAATGTACAGAGCCAAGAGTTGTGAACTTTTGTGGTCAAAATGATCTTATGAAGTCTTTTTGACAACCAGGGGCGGATCTACGTTGTGGGTAGGTAGGGCACGTGCCCTACACAAGGTTTATAAAGTTTATCTTGGAATACAACTGATATATTTGAAGCTAGCGTTAGTGGTTGTGTCCCCACACTCTTTCAATCCGTGCTTGGGTTCGAGTCTAGGTAGCAGATACCTTTTTTTTTTTAACATTGTCTTTTTCTTCTACCACAAACATTAATTTGAATTATCTAATGTTACACTTAGCTCAAACTTCCTTATTTAGTTAAAGTTTATGTTGATACTAGATAAGGCCCGCCTATTTAGGCGGGTGTACCGAAAATTTTCAAATACTTGAACGGGTCTAAACTTCAAAACCCGAAAAACTCGAACCCGAACCCGAATAGGTATCCAAACATATTTCAAATATAAGTATATATTAGTTATATTTACACTTATATATAGAAAATATTAGGATTTTTTGGATATTTTAGTTATTTTTGTGTCTTTTTAGATATATTCAAGCAAAACTACTGGTGTTGTTTTGAGAATTTTTGAAATTTTGAAGTAATTTAATAGATTTGCACACAAAATTTGATATTTCAATATATAAATAAACTCGAATCCGAACCCGAACCCGACCCGAAATCTTAAACTACCCGAACGGGTCCTAAACTTCTAAACCCGAAAACCCTAACCCGAAATACCCGACCCGAATACCCAAACGCCCAGGGCTAATAATTAATAGAAAAAAGAAATCCACAAAAATATTTAGAAACCAAACATTGTTGAAAATATATTTTCTATATATAGCGTAATCTCGTAAGTTAATTTTACATCATGCAAATTAATATTAACTGAGTTAAAATTAATAAATGAAAATAATTGAAAAGTTAAATCCTGTAAGCTAAGCTATTTTTCTCAAAATGTTCTATTTTCACTTATGACTAGATGAATTCCCACGCTACGCGTGGGTTTGTTTTGAAAATTCTTTAGATAAAAATATGTTAATTATTTTTGTCGCTAATTTATGTTTATTTTTTGTTTGTTATTTTATACTTAGTAAAATTAGACTCATCTTATGTACTTACATTTTTATTGTTAGATTCATTTTTGACTCTAAATATCAATTTTTATATATTTTCATGTATAATCTGATTATTTTTATATCCAAGATTCTAAAATTTGTTCATTATCATGAATACACACAACAAGAATATAAGATATTTTGATATCAAGAGTTTTCGTATGAAAAAAAAAGAAGCAAAAATTAAAGAGTTATTTTAGTAACACTTTTTAGATTTTATACTATTGCATATAGCCGTAAGAGACAAATGGATTTGTTTTGAATTTTGTGGTATGTTTAACGTCTCAAAAGTCTATTACTTGAAAATATTGAATGTCAATGTTACGAACTTACCTAAAGATACAAAAATGAAAATACATAATTTCATATGATAAGATATGAACCATAACGTAATAATAATTAAAAAAATCAAGGTAAAATAACTACACTAATATTAGGTAGCAAACAAATAAACTACAACACAAACAACTATTTAGTCATTATAGAGTGATGACCATTGACCATTAAATTTTTTTAAAATATAAAATAATAAAAGTAAAATAAAAGTAGTAAATGATTTATTTAAATAAGTAATTTTATTTTTATTTATATTTTGAAAAAATCATTTAAGAAATGAATTAATGGAGGATTTAACACAATATGAGACTTTTGATTTTCTCTCAATTAATTTTGCTAATTTTAATTTAATCAATATTAAATGACACATGTTATTTTCTTGTGTGATGATGTGTCACCCATATGGAGAGAGTTGGCCAACTTTCATATATATGATTACATGAGTTAAAGACAAATTTGTTAATTTTTCTTTTGTTGAATAAATGTCCCAAAACCTTAAATTACCCGAACGGGTCCTAAACTTCTAAACCCGAAAACTCGAACCCTAAATACCCGACCCGAATACCCAAACGCCTAGGGCTAATAATTAATATAAAAAAAAAAATCCACAAAAATATTTAGAAACCAAACATTGTTGAAAATATATTTTCTATATATGCCGTAATCTCGTAAGTTAATTTTACATCATGCAAATTAATATTAAATGAGTTAAAATTAATAAATAAAAATAATTGAAAAGTTAAATCCTGTAAGCTAAGCTATTTTTCTCAAAATGTTCTATTTTCACTTATGATTACATGAGTTAAAGACAAATTTGTTAATTTTCCTTTTGTTGAATAAATGTTAATTGTTTATAAATATATAGACATATAAATTAGTATATGTAAATTTGTTTACTTTTTAAGATTTTCTATTTTCTTAGAGAATTAAAAAGTTAAATTTTGAATGACACATGTAAACATCTGATCGTTTGACTTGACACGTGGCACAATCCTATGAGTTAGCAACTTTGAAAACCATACTTTATATAATAAGATTTCTTTGTGATCTGATTAAATATTATTTGTGTTATATCTTAAATGTTAATATATATATGAAAATAATTACGAAATTCTATATTCATGTTATATATACCTACATAAATTGTAAAAATTAAATTTTATGTATAATATTTTTGATAAATATATATTAAAAAAATAGTGCCCCAGACTATATATTTCTCTAGATCCGCTATTGTTGACAACTATCTTATGCAATGTATATATACACACACACAACTATAAAATTTGCAGGAATACGAATAGGCATCATATATGCTCCATCACTCTTTCTCTTACATGACTAATAAATTACTTGAGACAAAAGGGTCGCTTAAATATTTTGGAGCTTTGATTAGGATTTGCATACATGAAACTTAAAGGAACTGAAGATAATCATTCCTCTATTGTTATTATTATTAAAAAAAAACTGCATTACATAGAAGCAAATAGATCCTATTTATAAACCCCTCACACTGGTTTCTACAGGATCCGAAAACAAATTAACTCAGATTCTAGAAGAATCCCAAATACATGAAAAGAAAGAAAATAGGAGAAAGAAAAGATACAGAAGATATCAAGCAAACGTAAATATACTCTGATACATCATCATATAGCTTCCCCTTGTGGATCTTTCAGACATACTCATTACTCACAGTGAACTTTACTATACCACTCCTCCCAACGGTCGTGGCCTCGGTATGCACACTTTCTTGAACAAGCGTATACAACAGTTGAATCTGAATATGCAATACCCTTTAGAAAGAAAGGGAACATGCAACGCTTTTCACAGACTATGCAAATAGGTCTAGTCATACCATGATTGGGAACTAGTTCACCTCCCAAGTATTTGTTCCCTGGCTTTAAGTAACACATGTCTCCAAGTACACACTCGATATGGAGAGTGACCCCACATTCATCACAACCATAATACCATACGCTTGCATCTGTCTTTCCCTCACAAATATCACACCACAATTGACCGTTGGAGCTTCCAGCACCATGATGCAACGATAAGACATGATCGTCGCATCTGTGTTTTACTTTTCTTGGTAAAGTGGCACAGTCCATGCCTAAAGCGAAATCACAAACAATACAACTTAAGACATACTCCGAATCTTCACCACATGCTCCACAAGTCTTGTGCTCTTTTGAGGTACGAAATAAGGGATGGGGATGCAGTTCATGCTGAAAAGGCTCAGAAATGGAACTGCACCGGATATCAAATAAAATATTCATGTGGATACATGCGCTGTTAAAATTGCATTTGTACTTGAAGCCATCAAAATATTGAAGACAACTTGTACACTTGAAAGGTTTACCATGCCTATCACCATACTGTAGACGAAGCAGGTGGCTGTGCAGGATATTTCGTTTCTTCCGGGGAAGACTGGCACATACTTTATGAAGGAAGAACTTGCATTCCACACATTTGAAGAATGGATCAGAATCGATGGGCCTGATGCAAGCATCACACCACATCTTTTCATAATCGGCAGCATTATCATCATCACCAAGTTTTAGATTATGTTCTTCATGACTAAAATGAATGATTTCTTTCTCATTTATTACCTTGTATGGATCCTCTTCTCCCTCATCTTCAGGCTTATCTTCGAGTTCTTTTCCATCCCACACATCTTCCCTTGTCGCACACTTTGAATGAACAGCATAATTAGGACAACGCGAGCAAAAGAAAGCTCCAAGGGTCCAATCCATCTTTTGGCGACAAACTCCACATTCCCAATCACCGTGACCGAGATGATAAGTGCGAGAAATCTTGTGGTCATGACGATTTATGTTTATGACTCGAGGCAAATTGATACAACCTTTGTGCAGCATGAAATCACATTCAAGACAAACGTAAGGATTCCGGTCACCAACCAACCCACATGCGTTACAAGTGAAGGCGTCCTTTCTCGCCATGAGGGTTAATGTATGGCTGTGGCTCTTTTGCTCATATATAGTAAGCGGTGCGGGATTTAACCAGCATCTCAAATCAACACTGAAATTACAAATGGAACAATGATACATGAGATCAACAAGTGGGCTTCTACAAAACTGGCATTTACCATCAGTATAGTCAATTGTCTCTGGCGAGACTTTCTTGAGAGGATGTCTGGAGTGACAGGGGTGGTTGATGATGTCTGGCCAACCTATGCAAGCCACATGAGCTTGAATATTGCAGAGTTCACAGTAATATCCGTAGCCTGAATCATCACCGCATCCATCGCAGTTATTTGACCGACCTGTAATTACTCCCTCCTGCTTAATTCTTGCGTATCTTAACGGATGATTGCAGAATTGCTTCACTCTCTCGCTTTGTTGGTCCATTAGTGGGTCTGGGAGATCTGCTTTGAGTGTTTTGGTTGGTAAAAGACTAAAGATTGAAATATCAAACGGCACAAGTTTGTAAAGTTCCGACAGTCATTGACCTTACCGACACAACCAGCTCATCGTGTCAGATTACACTATTTATAAATTGATGATACGGATCAAGAAAATTATTGGTACCATAGTCCATTATTTTAAAATATCCCCAAATGTTCTGCTTATAACCAGGCCCGGCTCAATGTTTAACTGGTCCATGTGCGAATAATAAAAGACCCTCTTTGTACTTTTTAAGTTAAGCCCAAAATTCTTTAACAACTAAAGAATTCAATGTTATGTAGCAAAGTCGATGGGTCCATCTAGCAATGTTATCAGGTTTATTTTGGAACTTCTGCTTAGTTCAAAAGATTCGAGGAGGCTGACAATCAAACATAATCTACTTATGATCTAATTCGTTTCTCTCGTTTATTGTTTAAGTTACTTACTGGCTTATACTTACTCAATGCAGGTGCTAGATATGAGCTTCCTAGGTATTTTCTAAGTGAGCCCACGAATCTGATTCGAGAGGAGGGACAGTAACTTCCATGAACTTTGACACAAAAAGCAAAGCTTAGTATTAGTAAGTAGAAGAAGAAGAAGAAGCAAGAAGACTAGAATCTGAAGTCTCGCATATCATATTGAATACTTTTAGCAATTGGTAGTTACTGAAATCTAAAGTGTGAGATGGTGAGACGTGGTGTTTGAGGTACAAATGTACAGTTAGGATTTGTTATACTTTGTTGGGGTCAAAACGATCTAATGAACTTTTGACAGTTGACAAATTCTAAGTATTTTGGTTATTCAAAATCAGCTTTGATTTACAAAACAAGAACAAGGTGGGATTAAAATAAGTTGTGACAAGAAAATTAAAGATTTTTCTAAATTTTTTATGTATATATTTATTTAATTTACATGTCACTAGGTCTGATACAAAATGATTCCCTCCCTCCACATTTTTCTATAAAATTATCGAGAATGACAAAACTTTAAAAAACATTTGTGTCAGAAATGGTCTTCACTCTTATTCGTCTTTTTAAGTTATCATGTCTTTTTGTTCCTTGGATTTTGGAGCTATTCATTTCATTTAGTACTAGCCAATTACTAGATTCGCTTAATATTGAGTTATAGTGTTTATAGTGTTAGGGCATCTCCAACCCTACTATATTTTAGAGTAAAAATTCAAAATTTTTCTCTAACTCCACTCTATAATTGACTAAAAATAGAGATTTATACAGACTCTATATATAGAGCAACTCTATTCTCTACTCTATTTTTGAGTTCAACTTTTTTATTTATTCTTTAATCCCTCAAATTTAAACTTTTTATTTAATACATATAATCATTTTACAAACAATAATTACAACACATAATTTTATAAACTTAACAAACAATTAAGTATTAAATTTAACATAATTTTATAAACTTAACAAGAAACAAGTACCTAATTTAAAATAAACAACATAAAAAAACTAAAACATAAAATTAACTAGTGATTTAATAGTCCGGTAAATTGTTGTAGATCCGCCAAGATAGTCGAAATATTGTCCAAATGAAGTAGATGGAGGGGGAGTTTCTTGATCTTGTCGTTGGACATGTTGTTTTTGTAAAATCCGTCCTTGTTCACTCTAAAAAAATGCCCGAACATGTGAGTTTTGAAAGGAATTCAAATCACAAAATAAAATTTGTAATGTTTTATTATTGTTATATGATGTAATGTTTTTTTAATAAATAAGTAGTGTTTAATTTAAATAATATCATATTTTTTTGGGAATTTTGCAAATCTATAATATATGGGGTCAAATTGTAAATTATATAATTAAAAGGTATTAGTATATAAATTAGAAATAGAATATTTTTAAAAATATTCTTTTTTAGAGTAGAAAATGAAGATATACATTGGAGAGAAATCCACCTCTAAAATAGAGTAACTCTATTTTAGAGGTGGATATAGAGCTATACATTGGAGATGGTCTTATACTATGATCAAAAATATTTATTTTTCTTTCATATATAGGGTTTGAATGGTTATGATGTTAGGAATGAACAAATTCGTTAGTTCAATCCACAATATTTTTAGGGCATACAACAAAACATAAAGGATTAACTCTATTTGTCTGTAAAAATAGACGGTAGTTGTCTGGTTTTTTTATTCTTTTTATCTATATTATTACGAACATAATTGTGAATAGTAAATAAAAAACAGTCTAGCCCACACACAGATTTATCCGCATTAACCACTACAACCATTCATACCTATATGTCAATGTACAACATTAACAATAGTAAACTTATGGGCATAACAAGTTAACTGATGGAGTGATGGTGAATTTAATATAGACTATATAGCCCAAAGTATTTTTATAGGTCAATTGGTAATAGTTAGGTATTATGAGTCTAGATCAAAACTAATATCGTGAGGTCAGGTCAGAATGATCCACCTTGACCGTTTGTTGTTATATTTTTTAGAAAAAGACTTTGAAACGATTGGCTTATTATTACCTGATTATTAGTTCTCTTATGTTTTGGTAGTTATTTTAGGGTTTTACGGTTATTGATAATGATACTTTTGTATTGCTTATATGGTGATTATTTAGAAACTGATTTAACTACATTTGTTTATATCTTTGGGTCCCAAAAAAAAAGACGGTAATTGTCCTTATTAGGAAAAGAGATAACAGTGATTTAAATAGATCAGGTTAAAAAGAATAAGCAAACCACCCAAAATGAATAAGCTAATCATCACTAAATGTGGTCACGTGACAATGTCATTGACCATCGTACCATCATTAATATCGTCCGCAGTTTTATAGTAATTTTTCTGTTATGTTACTTTCTTAATGTTTATTGTTTCTAACAAAAATTTGAAACTAGTCGGATTTCTTGTTTCTTACAAATTTGATTATTCTATTTCGTTTTTTTGGTTCTTTGAAATTTTCTTGTTTTCCATCATTGATTTTTAATTTTTAGCATAGAGATAGAAATCACCCGTTTGATAAAATAACAATTGAACAAATAGGTATTCAGCTGTGATTCAAACACGGTCCACTCGATCATTTGCTGAGCCTAACATTAATAAGGTTGAACCTTGTCAATTTTTTTTTTCTTTTTGGTAATAAGTACCTTATATCAGTTGTATATGGGTAATTAAAAAATATTCCATAAATTGAGTAGGTTCTTACTGCTTGTTGGTGAAAGGCTAATATGATTGTATCATTTTCATTTTCCAACTTCTGTGGAGTACAAAAGATTCGACTAAGTTGACACTTGACACTTAAGTTTGTCAATAACCAATCATTGATTGGCAATCAATCATATTATAAGATTCACTCGATTTGGGGAGAACGGAACGCTAGAAGACATGGTGAACAACCATCGCCACCGGAAAAACTGGTCAAGATGATTGACAAAAATGTTTGAAACCGGTTGAATACGATTCGGAGTGGAGGGACAAACAAGTTAGTGGGAGGCATTCAGTTTTGGTTTACATCATGGCAAAATTAAGAAAATTTCATTTTAATAGAAACAATGTTGTAAAGAGTGTGCATTGAATTGTAAAACAAATCGGTTACCGCTTTTTTTGAATATAATTTACAACTATTAAAAATAAAAATCAATCGTATTATAAGAAATATAAAATTAAAAGCTACTTGAGAATCCCATGATATAAAAACAATAAAAATGATAATTCTTTCTTTTCGTCTTACTTAAAAAAGAGTTTTTATTGTAATTTGATTGAGAAATACAAAAGTGGAATACAGTTTTGATACACGAAGTCGCCAAATATCAAATCTTTCCGTAAACTAAAAGTTGACAGAAGATAAATATATCCTCGAAAACTCAATTCAAACAAGAAAAGCTAAATAGAAATAATGAAGTCAACATAATAAACAAATAATTCTAAAGATTTATTAGACTTGCCAATCAATCTCCCTTGAACCATAATGATCAAAGGCAAACCACTAAACACATCAAGCTAAACCTCCTATAGCAAATTAACACTCCCTCACTAAGCAAGTAAACCTAGACTCTTGTTTCACCAATAAAGAATCAAGACGAGTCCAATTCCTCACACTTCTACCAAAAACAGTGATGTCAAGTCAACTAAAAAGTAAAAAGAATGATACAATTAAATTATTATTGGTTTTGAATATAAGAAGTATATAGTTATATAAAATTTTAGAAAATAGAAATTTTTAAATAGACATTCACTAAAATTTCAATGAAAAATCTAAAATTAGAATACCAATTTTCTAGAAAGAAAAAATATTCTATAATAAGAAAGTAAAAAAATTATTTATGTATTATTACCATCTAAATATAATGCATAATAGACAATACAAATTGCATAGTGCCCATTTTTCTGTTTTTGTATTGTTGATGCACAATTGTACAACATCACCCATCACATCATCACTTAACAACGATAATACAAACAATGAAACAGCTCAATTCAAAGGTGCAAACTCTTTGCTCTCCTTTTATCAAAATTAAAAACAACCAAACAATTTTTTTAGAAAAATAATTTTTATTTTAAAATATGTTATTATTAAAATCTTTTTCACTTCCCGGAAACGGACAAACCGCTTTATTGGCAATGTGCTCTGCTTCTTCTCCATTGCCTCTGTGTTCGTGTCCGTAAAACAGATCTCAAAATACAAAAACCCATCAAACCTTCTCTCTCAAGATTCCCTCTCTGTCTCTCTCTCTATATATCTAAACAGTGAAAAATAAACCTCTCTCTACACTCTGAAAACAGCGTTTATCTTTGCTTTTTCCTGCCAAAAAGGCCCAAAAAACATCACTTTCTCCAGAGAAACCTCTCAGGTTCTACATGTGAATGTTTGGTAAATACAGAAAGAAAGAAAAAAGGAGAGACATCTGCGACTTCTTTCATATACGGTGTCGTTCTCATTTCTCTATTTATTCCCCCACTTGCAAATCTTTGAAACGGACCCTTCAGTTTTTTTTGTTTGTTTTCTGGTCTCTAGTTTGAATCTTTTCTAAAAAGAAACAGAGCCTTTTGAGATTTTAGCACTCTGTGTTTCTTTCAAATGGTTTCGTGTACTAGAAGAAGCACATAGCTTACATTTTTACTTAAATTTTGGGTTATTTCGAAGAGTTTTCTGATTGGCAAGTTCAGTGAATCTTGGGGGAAATTAGGGCTATTACCAAAGTTGGTGAAATCAGTTTCAAATTTGGAAACTTCAGAGATTTCTCAAAGGAAAATGAGATACAGCTTGATTTGGTTCTTCTATAGATACTTAGACAAGAGTCTAACGAAGAAAACAGAGCACTTGTGATCATATATTCATGAGTAGGGTTGCTTCTTCTCGAGTTCTCAAAGATTCAAATGGAGACATCGGTGAGCATCTTCGTAACCATATTCACTTAACCAACTGTATTCATTTGAAGAATCATATGCACAACAACAACAAACAGAGTCCGGTTTTAACTGACCGGTCTCTTCTTATGAGAGATCTTGTCGTTCTTCAGAGATCAAGATCACTTCGTGACCCATCAGCGAGCCCGAATTTGAAAGAAGATCATCAGGACTCACGTGAGGGAAGAAGAAGATCTGGTCTTAGGTTGTCTGGTTCTTCTCCAATTGTGAGTTTTGGAACATCTAAAGTTACTCCTTCTGATGAAAAGTTTGATAGGTCGAGTAGGAAGAGTTATAGAGTAGAAGAAGTTAATGAGGTTTATAGTGTTCCTTCCGTGAAGTCGGTATCGAAAGATAGGATTAATAAGAAGGTTAATGAGGCTATTGTCAAGACTCTTTCTGATCAGTTAAATGAGGTTGGTGGTGATAGTGATGATTTAGTTTCTTGTAATGTTAGACCGCGCGGTGATGGGTGTAGAAGACGGAAGTTTAGAGGGACGAGGAGAGCGGGACGGGCCGTTAATGTTAGAGACAATGCTGCTGGTAATGAGAGTGAGATGTCTATTGCTTCTAACTCAGTGCCTCGTGGTGAGAAGTATGAGGGAGAAGAAGGAGGAGGAGGAAGAGATAGAGAACAGAACATGAGTTGTGGAATACCGTTTAATTGGTCAAGAATTCATCATAGAGGCAAAACTTTTCTTGATATAGCTGGTAGGAGTTTATCTTGTGGAATATCTGATTCAAAGGGAAGGAAAGGCGAAGCTGGTACGCCGATGTTTTCTGATTCAAGCTCTTCTGATCGCGAGGCGTTACCTCTTTTAGTCGATAGCGCAGACAATGAAGAATGGGTGCATGATTACTCAGGCGAGTTGGGTATATTCGCTGACAATTTGCTCAAGAATGGAAAAGATTCAGTCATTGGTAAGAAGAGTAGCCGTAAAAATACTCGGTGGCATCAAAGTTTTACGCAGAAGTACGCTCCAAGAACATTCCGGGATCTTTTGGGACAGAATCTTGTGGTGCAGGCTCTGTCTAACGCTATAGCTAAACGAAGAGTTGGACTTCTTTACGTATTCCACGGTCCAAATGGAACCGGAAAAACATCTTGTGCTCGGGTATTTGCTAGAGCTTTGAACTGCCATTCTACGGAACAATCAAAGCCTTGCGGTGTATGCAGTTCTTGTGTTTCTTATGATGATGGTAAGAACCGGTACATTCGAGAAATGGGTCCTGTAAAAAGTTTCGACTTTGAGAATTTGCTCGATAAAACGAACATTCGTCAGCAGCAAAAGCAGCAGCTTGTGTTAATATTCGATGATTGCGATACTATGTCAACAGATTGTTGGAATACGCTATCGAAAATAGTGGACCGAGCACCTCGTCGTGTGGTTTTCGTTCTTGTATGTTCGAGTCTTGATGTTTTGCCTCACATTATCGTTTCGAGGTGCCAGAAATTCTTTTTCCCTAAGCTCAAAGACGTAGATATCATCGATTCTTTGCAACTTATTGCATCAAAAGAAGAGATTGATATCGATAAAGATGCGTTGAAGCTTGTTGCTTCGAGATCAGATGGTTCCTTGAGAGACGCGGAAATGACTCTAGAACAGCTGAGTTTGCTTGGAACAAGAATCTCTGTTCCTTTAGTTCAAGAAATGGTAATGATCAAAAACATTTCTATATTTTCCATTGGCATTGTTCTCATTATGTTCTTGTTTTCTTTTCAGGTTGGGTTAATATCTGATGAGAAATTAGTTGATCTTCTTGATCTAGCCTTATCCGCGGATACTGTAAACACCGTAAAGAACCTAAGAATAATAATGGAAACCGGCCTAGAACCATTAGCTTTGATGTCACAGCTCGCAACCGTCATAACCGATATCCTCGCGGGAAGCTATGACTTCACTAAAGATCAATGTAAAAGAAAGTTTTTCCGGCGACAACCACGTGAGCTTTTCAAACATTTCCATCATCCAAAATGAGAAGTATTTGTAACTGTAATAACCGATTTTTCTTTTCCGTTGTTCCAGTGTCTAAAGAAGATATGGAGAAGCTGAAACAAGCTTTGAAAACACTATCTGAATCAGAAAAACAGTTGAGAGTATCGAACGATAAACTAACTTGGCTCACTGCTGCATTGCTACAGCTAGCTCCTGATAAACAGTACTTGCTTCCGCATAGTTCTTCTGCTGATGCTAGCTTTAACCATACTCCATTGACGGATTCGGATCCTTCGAACCATGTTGTAGCCGGAACAAGAAGAGATGATAGTAAGCAAGGTTTCAGCTGCAAAAACCGACCTTCCGTTGAAGATATTTGGTTAGCGGTTATCGAGAATGTTCGAGTTAACGGCTTACGAGAGTTTCTTTATAAAGAAGGGAAGATCTTTTCGATTAGTATCGGCTCAGGTAAATGCATAAACGTAGTAGAACATTGTTCATATTGAAAACAAAGCTTTTCTAACTTCGTAGTTTTCGCAGCTCCTATGGTGCAGTTAATGTTTAATTCGCCAATAGCGAAATCAACGGCTGAGAATTTCGAAGAACACATTTTGAAAGCGTTTGAGGCTGTTCTTGGATCTCCAGTCACGTTAGAGATGAGAACCGAGTCGAAGAAAGACCTCGGTTTCTCGTCATTACAAGGTTTAAGCAACGGTGAGAGATTCCGTGAAAGCGGAAGAAGCGAAATCGTTGAAGTGGCTGACTCTGAATCTCCAATGACTCGAGTTAGAAGGAAACACTTGGAAGCAAGTCAAAACCAAAACCAAAATCAGAACCAGAGCATTGTGAGAGGAAAAGTTTCGTTGGCTCAAGTGATTAAACAAGCTGAAGGAAACAGTTGGTCGAAACACAAAGCTGTGGAGATTGCAAATAAGCTTGAACAAGAGAATTTGTAAGAACAAGATTAACCAAAACTTGTTCCTAAAATTTTTTTTTACAGTTTTGTTTGATAATTCGTTGGTTTTTGCAGGAAACTTGAACCAAGATCAAGAAGCTTGATATGTTGGAAAGCATCAAGAAGCACTCGTCGCAAGGTAAACACATTCAATTTCTCTCTATTCTTTATATATATGACTCTGTTTGTTGTCTTTGTGATTGAAAAATTGAAACTTTGAAATTGTAGCTATCGAGATTGAAGGTGAGAACAAGGAAGTTACGATTACATTCGTTGTTGAAGCTTGTCTCTTGTGGGAAATGTCTATCAACGAGATCTCCTCCTAGATAGTTTTGTTTCTTCTTCTTATTTTGCTTTACTTCTTTTCTTAGATCATAATGTAATCTTTGTAGCTATAGAAATTTTCTTGAATCTTTGATCAAGAAATCTTTATTTAGCTAAATAATTATGAGTTTTTATTTTTTATTAGGGCATGACAAAATTTCTTGCATTTTGTATTATTTTTGATGAAATAGTTGTCAGATAACTCAAAACCAATTGTTTCATTGATCTCCTTCGTTGGTTTGTTTGGTCCATCATTGAGTATATAGTTAATAAGAGTTCTATGAACATCAAATCCGATGTCGTCCAGCGGTTAGGATATCTGGCTTTCACCCAGGAGACCCGGGTTCGATTCCCGGCATCGGAGCTTTTTTAATTCTTTTTAGAATTTTGTTGTTTCTTTTCCTAAACTCTGTAACTCTCTCTTTGTTCATATGTTTGCTACAAACAAAACTGACTCTGTAAATTATATAACTGAAATATGAAGGCAAAGAAACCAATTCTGCATATGCATTTATGTCACTCCTGCCTCAAACAATAGAGAGATTTGTTTTTACAGAAACAGAGTAATAAATAATGAACACATACAATAATCTCAGTGGAACCAAAAGAAAACTATTTTACAAAAACCTCATTCATGTCAAGAAGCTTTCTCTGTAATGTTATTTACATTCCCTGAATTCCACCAATACGTCCTTTGATTTCCAATCTTATTACCATTATTATCATTACCGACATCTCTTCTCTCTGACTGAACTTCTTGTTGCTCGGTTGATCCAGGGTTCTCTGTCAAACATTGTTCCCAAAAGTCATCGTTAACGCCTGTTTTTGGAGCAGGCGCAGTAACGGTAACGGGCGGCTCTGAGTTCATATCAATCTTCGATGATTTGGGTCGTGTATCGCCAATACTTAGACTTGACTCAGCTGCATCATGATCCATGCTTGATGACTGCAAACCGCTCTTCTCGCATGATTCCGATACAAGATTCTCCCAAAACGTTAGCGAAGATTCTAACTTTTCGACCTGTTCTATGTGTGAACTGCTTGGAGGAAGAGAGTTCTCTTGAAATCTTCTTTTTCTTCTCTCATGGTTTTCGAGGTTTAGTGAAAGTCCTGGTTTTCCCAAAACCTGTGAAACATATGCCACTATTGATTTCTGATGTTGTTCCATATGTTGTAACCGATCTTTCAATGTCGTTACTTGCAGCTCAAACTCTTTCCGTTCTTGCTCTTGGTTCTGTAACTCCGCAAGAAGGCCTTCTTTCTCATTTTTCAGTCTTTCTATCTGATCCTCCATGCTCCGTCTTTCTGATTCCGTCAAAGGATTTTGCGCTTGTAGATTCACTAACGAGTGGCTATGAACCGGTTTTCGTCTATGAATGTTCTTCATAAGGTAAGGTCGACCTCTAACAAAATCATCATTCAAGAATTCCCATTTCTCAGGATCTACTTTTCGAAAACCCTACGCAAACAAAAACACAAAAAGGTTGTTAATCTTAGCGATGCAGCAAACACCAATCCCCAAAGAGATGAGATACAAAGACAAAAGCTTTACATATGTATTAAGCTGACGGATGAAACTTGAGAAATTCTTATGCTTGAAGAATCTCGGAAGAAGGTCTCTTGAAAACTCTGCTGGATTCTTGACGATGAAGCTTTTGTTGTTTTCGCTCCAAGCAACGACCGAGTCAGAAGAAGAATCATCAACCATTTCATATGTTTTAGTAAGGAAAGGTGGAAGTGAGCTTGAACCTCCATTATTTTCATCCATACCTTAACCACTTCGAATCCAAGACGTTTAAAACCAAACCCGAACAAAAAGTCCCTTGATTAAGTCTTATAGTCTGTTGGATAGAACAAGAAGCTGAAATCAAACTCAACTAGAGAGACTCATTGAAAACATAAACATTTAATTGCAACAATTCCAGTTTAAGACACAACTGTCAAGTGTTTGAATCAATATACGAATCGATCTCTCAAGCTTTAAGAAGCAAAGTAATAAATGACAATAAAAACCAAGACTTTTCCCTCACAAGCTTCGAAATTTATTGAATGGGAGAAACTAAAAAAGTCAAAACCCCTAATTTAGCTCCAAATCTATCCGAATCCGAAATAAGGGCAACACGAGAGAATGAATGAACCAAACCCTTTTGCTTCTACAACCAAATGATTGAAAATCAGAGAGAATCAATCAAAAATTCGAACATTTCTTGTCCTTTAATGTTTCTGATTTGGAATCATCAAACGTACCAGATGATGAGTGGAGAAGATTTCAGATTTGACTCGATCCCGATTGACGCAAATTGGGAAACAATCTTCAAAAGTCTCTTTGATTTGATTGATTAAAGGAACAAACTTTCTTACAAATAAGAATTGAGAGAACGTAAAGCAAAAGAGAAAATTTTCGAAAATTTGAGGATTGAAGGAAAGGTTTGATTTGGCTTCCAAGACCAAAGGGTTGATGGAAGCGCGTATGAATGGCAACAACAACTGTTGTGTCTAAAAGACGGGTTTGGTGGTTTATTATTATCAATCAACTCTCTTTTTCTTTTCTTTTTAATTTACCAAATATAATTTCATATAATTTGACCCAAAAAAAACATAATAAATTTGTAATGTTGTTGATCATTTTGACTTATGAAGATTGATCAAATTAAGAAAAATATGATGTTGTAGATTATAATAGGGAGAAATACAAATGAGAATCTATTTGTAATTTCTTTTAACTTCATTTTATTTTGAAAGTTGATTTCCATTACCAGTTCACTTCACTTCTTCTCCAAAAATTATTAGCGACTAAAACAAGAGAAACATCCTCCTTTAGATTCATTCAAAAATTTATCTAATTTTTTCTTAATTTTACATTCATCGAGTTTTTCTCTCTTCACAATTATTGTGGCCTCTTCCTCATCAAAATCAACAAAAGCAACTCCTAACAAAACAAAACAAAATAAAAACATTTGTAAACATTGTTTAATTTAGAGAACTTGCAGTTTATGGCAAAACATTTTTAGTGAAAATGTGTTATATATTGCCATTTTAATGTGTTGGTTATTATTCTATCCATCCATCTACAAAATATACATTATAAAATATTGGAAGTCACATACCAATTTATCATGTCCAAGTTTTTTCAATCAACAATGAATGAATGTATATTCTTGTTATTTACCAAATAAGTAAATGACTAAAATATTAAGCCTAATAAAATGATCTACATAAAATCCCTATATCTCTAACGAATGGTTTATTTTAGCTCAATACAACTACATATTTGGTTGAGTTGGTGTACCTTCACAATTAGCGATACATCGTAATGCGTCATATCTAGTCCCTTCGTCAATAGATCCAACCTTAAATTGAAGCTCCTCTTTCTGCAAACAATAAAATCCAATCAAGTCTTTTATAAATTTTTAATATACGCAATAACTTCGTCTAATATGTGTAGTTATATTTATGTTTTGTTGTACAAGTTTCTTACAAAAAGTAAAACCATTTTTCCAAAAACTAGGAAACTATAAAAAAAATTGAAAGTTTGAAAGTTGGTGATAGATGATCCAAACGAAATGTGATTGCAACTTAGTCGCTTGCTCATCAACCTCTATTTATATAGGATTATTGTAAACACAATTATTAGATATGCATTATGTAGTCTCAAAATAATTTGACATATAGTAATATTATATAATTGAGCTTTCAACATATGTTAAGATTTTACAATATACATATCTTAAAGATCTCTAAGAATATGTCCCAAAAGCCAAGTATTATAATAATTAAAACTTTAAATGGATATTAAAAATAAACATTGTTGTCCTCAAATCATGGTATAGTAAAATTTCTATAAATTAATACTCGATAAATTAATAATCTATATAAATTAAAAAATTCTTCCGATGCAAGTTGGAACCAATGTAGAATTGACACAAATCGATAAAACAATAAGATAATAAATTTTTGAAAATGTTATGTTAAAATATAGCCTTATCATTTATCATAAATTAATAATTGTATAAACTTATCAATATATATATATATGATAGTAATTTATTTATATATATATGTCATATATAGATTACTATAATTATATATAAAATATTTTAATGAAATTATGACTCTAATGTTGTTCATTTTTCTTATATTTGGATTATTTTTTGGTACAATTCATTTTTAAAATTTTTACTATATCAAAAAGTTTGTATTGTTTTCTAAACTTCATAATTAATTTTCTTTTTATAATTGGTTTTAGAAAAATATTGATTATATTGAAACCTGCTTTCAGATATAATTTTGTAAGAAATTAAAAAAATTAGTAAAATCTCTCCATAATTTAGTAATTATATATTAATGGAATTTCTAGAGAATTTACTGTAGTTTAAAAAAAAAAATCAACTTTCATTAACTTGGATCAATGTAATCTGAGTGCAACTCATTGGATATACAAGAAGGAATATGAAAATGAGATATGAAGTCTGAAACTTCTGTTTGTTGTTTCTTCGCTAAAATGTCTGCAGGTTTGATTTGTTGCTCCTAGTGTCCAATTGTCAATTGCTCAAATATTCTCTCCCATGCTCTTCTTTCATAGGTCCAGTTAACCAAATCAAATCTTGAGCTGCCTCCATTCAAGCTATTGACTAGATTTTTGCAGTCTCCTTCAAAAGTCAATTTCATGTAACCTCTTATCCATAACTTTTGTATTGCAATGATAAAGCTTTGACATTCCGCTTCTAAAGTGATCCAAAAAAATATTTAAAATATATTGATTGATCTTTTTTTGTTTTCTTTGTAATTATTCAAAACTACTGTTTCATAATATGGCTTATTAGTAAACAAAAACAACTTAAAAGTTTTGATATGTAAACACACCATTGAACAAAAAGCCCAATAAAGGCCCATAATTTAACTCTACCCACACAAAAAGTTCTCGATCTTGTCAAACTCAGTCCACTGTTCAAATTCAAAATCTTCATTAAAAACCCATTGATTCAATCACAAAGAAAAACACTAATCAAACAAATTAACAAATTGCTTATCACGAGGATGTTTTACACAAAGACAGATCGAACAAACAAAGCTATTGTTCATCATTGTCTACTTAATCAAATCCTCTTAATACAAGTAAAATCAACTAAACCGAAATTAACCAAAAATCATTCATCTCTTCCAACAAACTCCTTCAAAGCAACTCTCATATCTTCAAACTTGACACAATCACCATACAAAAACTCACCAAGTTTCTTCAACTCAACATCTTCCAAATCATCAGAAAACGGTTTAATCGGAAACGCATTCTCCGGTTGAAGCGCGTACGAGTTCGGATTATCATCAACAATCACCACGCGCCTCAAATCTCTCATCACAAACCCTAAATCCTTCACTAACCTCCCATCAATTTCGCTACACGCGTCTCTGTAAAAGCTACGCGATATCACGCGCCGCTCTGGATCCAATTTATCGAGCACTAACGACGCGTACTCTCTCAATCCCGCCGTGAAAACAACGATCTGGTACTTTTCTCCGATCTTCTTCAAAAACTCGTCGACTCCTGGCCGTTTGATCACGAAAAACGTTAAGATCTGACCGTCGATTTTGGGATTCACGACGAAATCATACGGTACTTCTGGTTTCTCCATTGATGAATGAACAAGAGTTTCGTCTAGATCTAACACGATCGTCTTCTTCGTCTCGTCGAATGATTTACCAGATCTTTCGTGAAACAATGAATACGGAGAATTCTGAAAATCTTCGCGAGGTTTGAGGATTTTGAATCCTTTTGTTGCGTGACGAGAAAACAAACAGAGAAAAGTTCGATGACATCTGTAGATCGATTTGTTGATGGTGGCGATTACGGTGGTTGTGGCCGGAGACGGTGAGCATCCGATCTGAGATTTCCGGTGACGGCGGAGGTAGTTACGTTGGTGACGGCTGATGGATTTTGTCGTTTTCTTGAGTATGAGTTTCGTCGCCATTGAAGAAGAAAGAGAGAGATTAGAGTTTGCGAGATTTTTGGGAGAGAGAGGAGAGTGATGATGTTGTATTTAAATTAGGATCGGTGTAACGGTCATGTGTTTATTTTAGGTTCGGAATCCGAAGCAAAGCTTGATTCGGAAGCAGTTTTTTTTTTTTTTTAAAGTTTGGACCTACACGGAGTTTACGTTGTATTATTACCGTTGGGAATTCTATATTAATCTCGAGATTCATTTCCTAAATTAAGAAACAAAATTCTATATATAACACAGAATAGACAAATATTATATATATATATATATTTATCTTATTATATAAATTGTGAATCATAAAAGGTGTTCAAAGAACAGACAAAATGATCTAATATATGATATGAGTTCTTAATAGTTTCTAATTTTTAATTACATAAATTCTATTTGTAGTTGTAAATTTAATGTGACAAAATATTGTCAAAGTGTTCATAATTCATATTCAAAACTATTGTATTGGAGTGAAACGACTTGAAACAAAACAAAACAAAGTCCTACATAACATCTATAAAACTTTATCTAAAAAACAATAAATAAAGTTCACAAAAATTTAATTTATATCAAAGCGAACCGCTTTAATTATGTTGCTTGGATGTCATAACTTAACACATTTTGATGTGGAGAAGGAAAAAAAAATAGATTTTGATAGTTCAATTAATATTTTAATAATGAAATAAAACTTGACTTGACATGAAAAAAATCGAAACTTAGATAAATCATAAAACCCGGCCCGTATATAGATTTTTTTTGAAAAAGACTATAACGATCTTTTTTTTTTCTATGAAGATTATACAGAGTCCAACCAAATTCAAGAATCTCAATTATAAGTGCCAAGTGGCCAAAGGTAATCACCATCATTAACATATCCACGTGTCATCCACAAAGCTCAATCTCAATATTTCTCGCCACATAACCACAAACAACGCAATGACGTGTCCTTCTCAAATCATCCACGTCACATTTTGCTCATGCAGCAATGACACCAAACACAATCACATCCCATATTTATAATAACACACAAAAGAAAGAAAAGATACATAAAATTTGTATAATAGTACGTGGTTGATCGTTTTTGTGTGTTGAAAATCAAAATGGCGTCGAGCGATGAGCGTCCAGGAGCGTATCCGGCACGTGACGGATCAGAGAACTTACCTCCGGGAGATCCAAAGACGATGAAGACGGTGGTGATGGATAAAGGAGCGGCGATGATGCAATCGTTGAAACCGATCAAACAGATGAGTCTCCATTTGTGTTCTTTCGCTTGTTATGGTCACGATCCTAGCCGTCAGATTGAAGTCAACTTCTATGTTCATCGACTCAACCAAGACTTTCTTCAATGTGCTGTTTACGATTGCGACTCCTCTAAACCCCATCTCATCGGTCTGTATCTATATGTGTATTTTCTCAAACATTTTTTGACAAACAAAGTAATTTTGAACTCGAAGTATGCATGCGTATAATTTTTGAAGAGATGTATTTTTATCATGTTTCGTGTTTAAACCTGCCAGGGATCGAGTATATTGTGTCGGAGAGGTTATTTGAGAGTCTTGATCCGGAGGAGCAAAAGCTTTGGCACTCTCATGACTATGAGGTTACTTTTTATTTTTATAACCTTTAATTAAGCACTTTATCCTCATTTCAAATGGTTTATTATGTAGATTTATGGTTTGACTAGAATTGTTGTTGTTGTTGTTGTAGATCCAAACAGGCCTTCTAGTAACTCCAAGGGTCCCTGAGCTTGTAGCTAAGACAGAGCTTGAAAATATTGCCAAAACTTATGGGAAGTTTTGGTGCACTTGGCAGACCGATCGCGGTAATTAATACTTCTTTATATATTTTTATTAATCCATATTTTGCATACATATAGAAAAATCTAGTAGGAATTGATTTTTCTTGCTTTTTTAGTAGACGGTAATTTCAGAAAAAAAATTTAAGTTATGTTTTGGTAATTTCAGGGGATAAATTGCCACTTGGTGCACCATCACTTATGATGTCACCACAAGACGTGAATATGGGAAAGATCAAGCCAGGGCTATTGAAGAAACGTGACGATGAGTATGGAATCTCGACGGAATCTTTGAAGACGTCTCGAGTTGGAATTATGGGACCGGAGAAGAAAAATTCGATGGCTGATTATTGGGTTCATCACGGAAAAGGATTAGCGGTTGACATAATCGAAACTGAGATGCAGAAATTGGCTCCGTTCCCGTAATGAAGTTGGTGTGTAACTAATAATAAAATGTTGTATATGTCGTCCTATGTTGTCTTATAAGACCATTAGTAAACATAATTATCCTATATATATATACTGTTGTCTGTGTTGAAATATAACCACCTTCAACGTAAACAAATCATGGTTCCGTATATAATATTGTATTTTCTAGTTAATGCTTTCTTTCATTTTATTTTTATTTTTTGTCGACTCTTTCATTTTTTCTTTGGTCAAAGTTTTTTTTAATCAAATTATACATAAAACATTAACAACAGCCGGCGTGGATTAAGGTCCCGGAATGAAAGTTCGGTGAGCTTGAAACAATTGGAAATTTTACTCCAAATGGAGAGATCTTTTTCTGACACAAACGAAAGAATAAAAACTCTAAAAATAAAATGTTTAGAATTTCATATAATTATAAATTTGCCGAAGTTTAAAAAGAACCTGGACCATGGACTATTGGAGGGGATTAAGAGACCTAGGCCCAAACCCTCTTAGACATTAAACGAAGATAAAGTGACAACATAAATCAAGAACATTACAGATATAAGAACATAAAAAATAGAGAGATACAAAATCATCTTCACATCTCTTCTAGCACCTTCATATATAACCAAGTCGGTCCTCCAATGGTAAATGTTGTTTGGGTTCATTCATGTACATTAAATTTCATTATCTCATTTTTTAAAAATTTTAAAAGTTTTTTCAGAATTCTTGATAATTAGTCATTTTTATCATCTAAGATATTAATCTTGACAATTAGTCATTTTTACTCGTTACTCAAATACGAATTTAAACATGTATATATATATTTTGCTAAGAAAAACATGTAATTAATTTATACTTAATTTTTGAATCACTTGTTCATATTCTTGGAGTTTCAAACTTGTAGTCCTTAGTTCTTCCTAGCACTAGATATATTTCTTTATCAATTCTTGATAACCTCATTTGTTTCTCGGCAGCTAAGTTATGGTTATCCATTTCACCTGGTAAGATTAGGTGGTGGTAAACTGACGAGTATAAAGCATCTATGTTTGAGTCCAATTTGGAATAATTGGAATAATGATTGCGAGAAAATCTAAACTTTCATGATCAAAGTTGAGAGTGACATGTATTGTATCGGACTTTGGAGTTACGAGATAAAAGCTAATGTGGTATGATAAGACTTGTATTTAAACAGAAAGAAAAAACACAAAAAAACATGTAATGAATGAGATTATATATATATGCATCATGAGATTTCATTAAAGGAGTTAGAATTCTGGCCATCCACATGAATCATCTGAAATATCCTATTGTAAAATCTTTCTACACTTAAAAGAAAGAAAATGAATTACTTATTAAACAATGATCAAAAGAATATACACGAGATATGAAAAGATACTCCTATATATAAAAATTATAAATGACTAGTGTTTTTACCATCATTTTTGAATATTATTATAACTAAACTAAGTTATTTACTATCTTTTCATTTACTCTGATTATATCTCATATCAAACTTTCCCTTCCCAAAAAATAGTGGTTTGTGCACGAGGTGTTCATTATGGAGGTGATTTTTGTTGAGGTGTTGATTAAAGTGTTCAAAGAACTTTTGTTGAAGCCACATCGGATTTCATTTTCTTGCTTCAATTGCATTTGTAGGCATGATGACTTTTTGTTGGAATACGGTTTTGAAATTAGATTTACGTTTTCGTTTGTTTTTATTTTTCTTCATATGATGTAATTAATTAGATATGATTTCGTGTTAGAATATATATATATCTTTGCATTTTATGTTGTTATTGCATTTTTTGGTTTAGAATTTGTTAGAATTCGTTTTTCATAAGAAAAATCTCATAATTATTTTTTAAGGTGGCAGCACCAATTTAAAACGGTACGTCTTCCAAAGATCTTTATCTTCTATGGTTGTTACATATATTAACCCAAATTTGATAGGAAGGAAGATTAGTCTAGGTATCATGAAAAAAATAATCTTATTACGTCAACGATTCATTCAAAACAATCAAAGTTATTCGAATGAATTTTGTTTTTGCTTGCTACGTTATAGAAATTGCATCTATAATTAGTTCTCTTTGGATTATTTTCCCAAAAAAAATTGGCTTACAAAAATTAGAACAGATGAAAGGAGAAAAACTCCAAATATTATTATAAAAACAAAATCGCCATAAATTCATATAACTACAAGCTCGCTGAACCTTAACAAGAAGAAATAAAAACCTAAAATCATAGGAAAACCTTTAAGTTAATTATTCTTTTCTGATCTTTAGGATTCGAAAAAAGCAAAAACAACATAGATCACAGTTGGATCATGTTGAGGGTTCGAGTGGAAGATACTATTACTAAGCCATCCATCGGAGAGAACAATCATTTACCTTGTGAATAGTGATCGGTAAGATTAAAAGCCATCATAAAAACTTTGGCAAAAAAGAGAGAATAAATCTGTTACAAATTATAAATAATGTAACCCGACCGACATCGGAGTTTTGGAAGCCACCCCCACAAATTTACCGGTACACTAATCTGAAACATGTAATATTCTTCAATATTTTTGCCCCCAAGAAAGTTTATGTCTAGATCTTTGATCTCCCAATGGTCTCTATTTTATGCAACTTGCTCTGTTTAACGCTCCTTTTCTTGTGTTTCTACCGCATCTACTTGCTTCTTACGTTAGCTTATCAACGTTCTACTTCTAGTGTCTGAGAAATCGGGAACTACACTATACGACGTTTGGATAGATATGTCAGAGATCTTTTGACGAATTTTTTTTGTCTGAAAATCATTTCTCTGGATTTGAGTTTGGGTTTCCGGTTTTACTTGGTTTATTGAATTTTCATATTTTAGTAATAGATAAAAGGTAGAAAACCAAACAAAAGATAGAAAAAGCTGAGATATTCACTTGATTACATAGTAGAAAAAATAATAGACATATTTTTTTCTTCTATAAGGATGATTCAAACAAGAGTATGATATGGCTCAGAAAAGGCAAAGCAAAAGCAAAAAAGCTCTCTCAAGCTTTACCTATGTACTCAATGTCAAAGAGAAGAACCGAAGCTGGAGGAATAAGGCATGAGCCTGCGCGAAAACAAGTTTAGGCTTAGTTAATTAATTAGCTTATTATCAACAATATAACATAAGATTTTGTGATCAAAATATATTTTTACCTCCTTTGCAACCTGCGCCTCGATCACCATACGCGAGTTCTGGAGGAATCCTCAATGTTCGTTTCCCACCTGAAGAAAGAAACCAAATCAAAACTGCAGATTAGACCAACAGAGTTATATGATGTAAACATGACAATATTTCTGTTGAAATCAAATTATTTTAAACACTATGTAGACTTAAACTATATACCTCTAACATAAATATCTAAATATTATGGTAGAAAGTTATAGAGATTAGGATACAAACTGATGAACACTATCTAGTTACATACAAAAGATTCTTTCAGTGTTTCTAAGGTCTTATGGTCTAAGCATAGTGATGACCACTATCTAGTTTAGTTACATGCAACTAAAGTTTCATGTTTCCTCTGTATATGCTATGTTAAATTTTTTAAAAATTGAGCATATATACCAGTAAGCATAGGAGGAATTCCATCAGAGCCAAGGATTCCTTGATCCCAACCTTTTATCACCTGTATAGTATGTTTTCTCACATAATGTTAAAAGTTTAAACAAATGGGAGGCTTTGGCAAAAGTAATGTTTATCCTTGATTACCTCACCAACACCAATTCGGAAAGTAAGAGGTTTCCCTCGATTATAGCTACTATCAAAGACTTTCCCATTCTCCAACTTCCCTACATAATGTGCCTGCAATAAACATTCAAGAATCATCAAACATTCATAAAGAAATTGCAAAAAGTCATTGTAATTTGAGATATTATTGATATACTTAAAAATCACCTTGATTAGTTGCCCTTTAACAGCTTCAGGACCATAACCAACAACTTTATCACAAAAAGCAAGACCAGAAGGAGACACAGAGAATTCACAAGAAGTTGTTTCGGCTAATGCAGAAACATTATCAAGCAAGCCAATAGAGAAACCAAAACCAATAATTGCTTCTCTTCTACCACATGAGGATAATTGGGCAAAACTTAACTCAGGATCAGAAGAAACTTTTTGCTTGTTTCTCAAGTTAATAGCCTCTGCTTTGTTTAAGCTATTATTCACAAGAAATCTGCATTTTCTTTTCTCACTTGGAGGAGAACAAGTTCCAACTGAAAACCCCAAGGAGCTCATTATCTTCTCTATCCAGATAAAGAATAATCTCAAAGAAGATAATAAAAAAGCTTTGTGTTGGACAATCAGCAATCCTTGCTGGCAAACAAAGCAACCACACAAAATTGGGCTTCATCTTTTATCATATTTTCAAGATTAAAGCCTTACAGGCCCAATATGAATAGCTTTGATGATTAGTAATGTGTTGTAGAATTTTTAGCTTTTATCATCTAAAGTCTAAACCCTCTTAGATGATTCAAAAAGAGAGTAGTAATTCATGAACTTTTCTCTAAAGCCTAAATAATGCCTCAACTTTCAAGGCATTTTCAATTAGATCGATTTTTAACATTACCATATGCTACTATCATTTAAAAATCATGGTACACTATTTTCTTCTACCTTTTCATTTTTAAGTATTTAGTCAGTTAAATTAAAATTGCAATAAATTTAAAAACCAACCAACCAACCATGAACCACCCAACGACATTTCTGAATATGTTTGGTTTGAACTTCCTTCTTTGGTTCCACTTTCTTTTGTTTTGGAGCAAAGACGAACTAACACATTTGTAATGAAAGAATCAAATTTATAAAACTGTTAAGAGAAAAAGAGATAAACAGTAACTCCAAATCATTACATAAACAGTTATGACATCACACAACACAAACCAAATCACTTCTTCTTGAGTCCAAAACTCAGCTGCCATTGAAGAACTATCAAAATACTTAGACAACCAAAAGATCTTTCTCTCTTTAGAGAGATGCTAGCTGCTGAATATCATAAGGATGAGCATCAGAAGCAGCTTCTCGCTTAAAAGATCGTCTTCCAATAACAATATTCGCAGCTTCACCGGGATGAAACGCATCCCAAAACACATACTCATTCCTATTTAGACATGGTGCTTGACCTGGAAGACAAGTTATCTGTCCATTGTTCCTCCCAACTCCACAACATCCTGCATTTGTCACTCTAAACCCTGCAAAATTTTCAACGAAACTTTGAGCAAATCATCATAAGAAAAAACGTTTACTTCAATCACAATTTGATGATTGATCTATTACCGTAGCGAGCAGGGTTTGTAATAATGTCTTGGAAGATGCCATAAGCGTTGATGTAAGTGAATTTTGCATCTGGTGTGTTCTGGTTAAAAGCGTCGACTATAGATATGAGTTTGCTGTTAAAGATTCTGTTCGCTGAGTTGATTCTTTCGTCACACGTTCTTCCGTCTCTGCTGTTTTGAGCTAGCTCGTTCGGGCTGCAACCGATTGCCCCGACTCCTATCAACGCAAACTTCCTCGCTCCATTGGTATACAGTACCTGCTCCATCACAAAAAAAAACAGACATTAAAACCTTAATCTCTCACTCAGAGGATCAAGTAACATAAAGAACCAGAGTAGAAACTATAAAACAGAGAGGCAAAACCAGAGGAAAACTAAGAAACAGAGGATATAGAAGTGTGTATACGAACCCTGAGTTGTTCGGTGTAACGGGCAACGAGATCGTCGGCATAGGATTCGGGGGAGAACTGGTTACCGGTAGAGTAAAAAGTAGGCATGAAGTAGTTGTTAAGATAATCGTTACTGCCTAATCCGATAGAGTAAATGCATTTGCTGAGGTAATTCGAGGCTTCGTTTTGATCACCAAGTATGTTCACTACTTGTGACACAGTGTTCACGTGATTTGCTACTTGCCCTGCAAATGCTATTCGACCTCCCTGAGGAACAATAACAAGAACAAGTCAAGTTTTAAGAAGCTCTAGAACAAGATAAGCCAAATTCAAATATATCAAACCAGACCAAAACCAAAACATAAACCGAATAGTAATAGTTTTTTTGTCAAAGAGAAATAGTAGTAGTAGTTACCAATTGTCTGCCGGTTTCGTCTCGGATTCCGGCAGCAGCGGAAGCATAGTTAACTCCTCGGAGAATGTCTTGTCCTCTTGCAGAAGCGTAAGGTGTAATGTAGTCCTCGAAACCCAAAAGCTGAGCTAATGTTTTGAAAGAAACAGAGCAAAAAAATAGTCTAAGTGGGAATAAAAACAGAGGAAACAGAGAAAAAATGCAGTTAGTAAGAATTACCGATAACATCGACAGTGGTTAAGCCGTTGCTAAACCGACCGGTTGGACCGGCAGCAAAGTCAATACCGTAAGGAAAGTAATTAGCTCTAGCTAATGACTGAAGCTGATTATTGTTGCCATTATCAACCAAAGAGTCACCAAATATGAAGTAACATGGTGCAATGGGATCACTCTTAGCAATGTTAATCATGGTCACAGCAACCATAATCATCATGATCATCAAACTCATTCTCGCCATCTTTTTCTAGGAGCAAGATAGTGAGTGAATGGGAGAAGAAAGAGAGAGATGTTTTGTGAATGTGAAGAAACGAAAAATGTGTTTATATAATATAGTTTTGAAGAATATGGAGAGAATGAGAAACTGTTATTTTATAAAGTTTTTTAACGGTTGAAGAAGCATTAAATGTTCACGCGGCAATGATGTTTGGATGTTAAATGTAAAAGTAAATGTGATGTGTGTTTATATATGTGAAATAATTGAGTATTTTTGGTGGAACTATGAATTGATCCATCAGAGACATATAACTAAAGATGGTGGAGAGTTATTACTTCTGTCAATGTTGTTTATTTTCTTTACTCTGAATCCCCCCAACTTGTATGCATTGTGACGGTTCGATTTTAATGTTTTGCTTTGGAAATCGAGCTGTTGACTTTGGTTCCTCAAAGTACCAATGCTCGAGAAAGTTAGTAAAAAACAACTTGTCTCGAGAAGGAAAGTGAAGATTAACTAATTACTGCATTTGTAGATTTGAAAAATGACATAATGACGATTATTAATACTATGTGATTATATAACTTTAATAACCTTAAAACTATCTTCATTTCTTCAAAACTTCTACGAAGTTGTTAATTATATTAAAAAACAGTTTCCATAGGTTTTAGGTTCAAATATCTATATACTATTCATCATATGAAAATCATCACGGTAATTTAAACCACAAGACAGTAACATGCTTAAGCTAAATTTACTCACCTTAAGTTGTTTGGTTATTTTAGTACAATGCATGTGGAAAAAGTAAAATGACTAGTCCTTGAAATGAAATTGGCATAGTGTAAGAAACATAAAAACATGACATAAAGGGTCCACATTTGCATTACATGTTCCTCTCATTCTAGGATATACTCAAATCTAACGGCCAAGCTCAATCTCACTTGGTCGAATCAACGGTGAATAATGATGTTGAGGATTTGCCATGTGTTAGGAAGGGAGTGAAATTAAATGAAAGACAGAGAGTGAGCTCCATGTCATGATGATGATGATGATCTTATGAACCAAATGTTGAGTAGTTGAAAGTATTAAGTTTCATTTGCTCTGTTTTGCATATGATCCTTAAAAGCAAAATCTACTTTGGGACCCAAAAATTTACTCAAATCAAGATTCAAACTTTCTTATTCAAGCAGTCACCACATGGATTAATAAGACGAGGGAAAGTGTGGAAAACAGAAATCCCAATAAATTTGGTTACTATAATATAAACAAAATTGATGACATTCATCAATAAATTTGGATTATGACAGAAAAATTAGTTAAAAAAGCAAACATGTTCAAACAAAGAAATATTCTGAATACTAAAAAACTAATTTTCAGATCTATTCCACCATTCACCAACCACATGGTTGTTGTATTTATGAACTCTACTATACAATAGAGGCAAAATTCCAGCAATGAGAGCTATGAAACAGAAGAATTTTGAGTTGTTTTGTCGATAAAATATTAACTATGAATGGGGAAAGTTTACCAATCACAGCAAGTGTTGGATACCTACAATGGCTCTAGATGTCGGTAGACTTGTGTGTTTTCAAAGATATTCACAAGATCATTAGGACTTTTTTCGATTACAAAATGTGTGCTTAGATTGATGAAATTACAAAAGAACCTCGAGTTTCTAGTCTACGAATGTCTTAGACTTATAAACGAACAAACAAATCGTTTTCTAGTCTATACATCCCTTGAACTTATCTAGCGAAAGTTGTAATGAACAAAATGGTTATGGAGGATTTCCTAGAGGAGTTGGCTAATGCATACAATAGTACAACGTGCCAAAAGGGTCACATCCGATGTGGAACAAAACGGAAAGAAGGAACGTAGGTGAAAGCGCTCTGCTTTGTAGCTAAAGTTCATCAGAGGAACGGCTTTGAGAAGAAAAAAACTGTACAGCCATGTCCTTTGCTATTTGAAGCAAACTCTTAACGTCGTTTCCGCCTACTTCGAGACAGTCTTGTAGTAACTCTCCATCGACTACTTCAGCTTGCACCATCTCCCAAAACTCCCTCAATGCACCCTAACAATTATAACACGAAAACACACAACAATGTCCGTAAGTTTTCAGCCTAGAGAATAACAGTAAAACTCTATTGAATGCTCGAGACAAAGAGTAACTTCAATAGCAAACAGGTCCATTAGGATCAAAGCAAAGCAAGGAACAACTTAATAATAAAAATGCAACTCTCAAGCGTACCTACTCAACACATAGATATATAACTCCAATAACAGAACAAGTAGAGAACAATCATTAGAAACAACTAAGAAGCAACAATACTCCAACAGTTCCGATGACAAATATGCAGTAATCACTAATCAGGTCTAACCTTTTACTGTAAATTCTTGACTACCAGTGCTTTAGTTTCGTAACTCAATGAATAACGTATGACGTATCATTATTTTCTCTACTTCAAGCGCAGATATTGCATTTTGTTTAGTGTACTATCCATTACGAAAAACAAAGAGAGCTTGGGACCTAACAGAAGAGACAACTCTCAAGCTCACCTACTCAACACATATATAGAGAACTCCAGTTACAGAAAAAGTAACAGAGTATCACTAGAAACTGCACCTTCCAATTGGCAGTAATCGAGAAAATACAATTTTTCACTATAATTCTTGACACCCATGCTTTCATCAAACTTTAACTAAAGTATCATTCTTTTCTCTACTTAAGCAGACTTCTGCTTGAGACCTAACATAAGAGACAACTCTCAAGCTCAGCTACTCAACACATAAATAGAGCATTTCAGTTACAAATTACCACTAGAAACTTCACATTCAATATTTGCAGTAATCAAAATCCAATTTTCTAACTACAATTCTTGACAACAACCCATGCCTTCATTTCGTATACTAATGAGCAAAGTATCACTCTTTACTTCTACTCCAAGCAGATTCTGTGATCCATAGAGTAAATGAATCTAAAAATCAATCCTTTTAAGAGTTATGATAATCCATACCGATTTAGCAAAGATTCTAAGAAGACGACGAAGCAATTTGTTCGAAACACGAAGAGCTTTGCCATAACTCCGAGCAACAGAGCTAGCTTTATCAGCATTAGATTCAGCTCTATTAAACTCAGTCACTAAACCCATAAGCTCATTGAGATCACCAATCGCACCATACATCTCACCGTAGTCAATCCCTCCCTTTCTCCAAGCGTAATTCCACATATAATCCCAACCAACAGACCAAGCTCTGCTTATAAACCCTAACCCTAATCCACGATCGATTTCATCAGCCATTGCTCGTACACGAGACGAACCCAATGCGTCTCCACGTGAAGCGCGTAGGTTTGCGACGCGGAGGAGGAGTGATCGTGAGATTGAGATTAGGGTTTTGTATTGTGTGAAGGAAAATGGGAAAGTGAAGGCGTTTACGAATTTGGGTGATGGAGATGAGATTGTGAGAATGAGGAATAGAACGGTGAAGAGCTTAATCGTCGCCGGAGAAGTTTTAATCCCGGCCATTGATTCCGGTAACGACTGTTTGACTTTTAGTCAATATCTTTGTCGAGAGAGAAAAGGTAAATTAAGGAAAGCGATGGCGGTGTTATCGTGCTGCTGACGTGGATATCTTCCCGGTTATCAAATTTCCCGGTTTAAAGTTTAATTACGATCCGGCTCACTTTTATTTAATTATGTCAGTTAGTACTAGTTTTCTGTTTCTTCTTGTTCAGTGCAAATTATAATTGTGTATATAGAAATAATGTTCAAAATGTATGTATAAAATAAAATATTATCCTATTGTATAGTCAACATTATATTCTTTTTGTGAGGTAATTCTATAATATCAATAAATTGGACCAATCTAAAGAAAGATTTGCAACTTTTGGGAAGTCATAAGTTCATAAACTAAATTGGGCCATCCCTATATGGCTATATCTTCCACTATTAACAACTTGGCCCAACCCAAACATTATCGTTTACTCTTATCCAATCCAATTTAAGCCTCGTTTTCACATTGTTACTAAACTTTACACAAGTGTTGAATATTTTTTTGATCAAACTAAGAAAATATTGTTGTAGAAAATGTATACAAATGACCTGAATTTGGAGTCTTTTGGTTTGTGTTAATATCGTCGATAATCGTTATGTTATCCCTAAATGTAAATTTACATATAATATGTTGTTGATACCGCTATATTCTTACGACTAGTTTCGTAATATGATATTCCTGCAAAAACAATATTTAGCTCACGATTTTTATGTTGTATTAATTGTTTCAGTCGTTTTTCTTATCGATTGTTGGTCCACTGTATAAGAGTTTCTCCTTTGTTTAATGGAGAGAACACTTTTAAATAAATAAAAATATGGTCAGGGATGTAGTTTTAGTTAAGTGGTTAACTCCATTTTGATTACACCTTTCCTATCAGAGTTCAATTCCATTAAGCCGTATTATCCCGTATTATAGAGATTGGTTATAGATCGGATATTATCGATTCAAAGATGTCAAAAAAAAAAATATGGGTGCAAGTAATTTATTAAATATCACTAATATGTCGATTAAATATAGGTGATCAAATTTTACATTTTTGGCTTACAATAATAAGAAGTTGATGTATTCAAAATGAATACATATCATAGGAAATTTGATACTTACCAAAAAAAAAAAAATGATATATTATTTTGAAAAATAATAATGAGAAATATTTTTTTTCAAAGAGAATACTATTAGTTGCAAAACTCAATCAGCCATACAAAGTGGATGTTCTTATCATAAGAGGCATCCAAAAATATCTTGTTAACATCTTCAAAAAACGTAACATGCCCAAGTCTTAAAGGAAAACGAATTCTATTATTTACTTAGAAAAATATTAGTTTCTGAAATAGAGGAAACTTCAAAGTATGCTTTTAAGATATAAAGGTTTCTCTTACTAATTATATTGACAAACGCATACCACATATCTTTTCTTATTTTCTAAGATATAAGAAAAATATTATCACGTTCCGATTTTCTTCATCCGTCTATGTTATGCTCAGACTGGCACCACTTTTATGGATTCAACATTCCTATAATAGCTGAGTCGCTATTCTGAAATGTTAAAAACTTGATGACCAGTTTTTTAAATACTACCAAATGTTATCGTATTTTTCATTTTAAATACTACAATAAAATAATATTGTAATGAAACAGACTTTCTATTTAAATTTCTTTATACAATTACTTTGTAAAAATTTAAATTATTCTGTAACGTGAATTATTAAAAATATTTTTCAAATTAGATCATACTACACATACATACAATATGTATGAATTAAGTTCCAACTCCAAGTAAAACAAGGAATGACATGCTCGAGCATGGGTCTTAGGCTTTGGTTTTGGGACCTTGGCATATAGGCTTTGGCAAGTCCTTGTACAATACAAACATATATACAAGCACAAAATATGTCAATTATATTGGTCAAACTAAGATTGCAAACAAGTTTATAGAATGTCCCCACCACTCAGTTTTGTTAATTGTTATTAGTATCGTGTTAAAACATCAAATTCAGATTAAAGGACATAATTTCATTTCAGTAACAAAACTGTAAGGATTACCAAAGGTGTTGTGAGATAGTGGTTAGCGCAAGAAGTTAGTTTCAAGCTTTTTTTTTTGTTAGGGATGATATATTTCATGTTCTACTATATTATCAATAGCTTCTTTCGAGGGATAGTTTTTGCAGTCTTATAATATTATCAATCGTCTCGTCCCGAATCTTGAGATTAATTAGTCGGGTTTAGGTTCACAATACTTAAATATATATTTATATTTTCTTTGATTCACAAAAAAATATCATTCTATATTTTTCACAAAAACTATTAAGAAAACTATTAAAAAGTTAGATTATACCCCTTAATTAATAATATACTAAACAAAATTATCTCTCTTATTAATACACTAAAGAAATAGGATTAAAAATGGATTTTTATTCAAAATTGTGCATTGAAAATACAGCGACAATCTTTATAAAACAGAAGGAGTATACTGTATATATATTTTATTTTTAACACACTATTAAAATATTATCAAATTAATGAAATGAGAAGAAATATTTTAGTGTCTTCAAATCATCTATACAAGAGTCTTCAAACTCGCAGCCGGGATATCTCACCAACAACAATAAAATAACGTCATTGCAGTGAAATGAATTAAGAAAAAAAAACATTGCCGTCTCTTAGTTTGATAACTTATTGCAGTGGAATCATTCATATATCATACATGTGAAATATGAAGATCTATCCATAGATATTGTAATGGTTTGCACAAAAGAAAAAGGGGAGAAAATGGCCAAAATCTTAGATTCGGTAAGAGCCAGATAATTGTTTATTTTTTCTCCTCAGTCTATCGAAGGGATGCTACTTGCTAGCTGAACCCAAAAAAAATGGATAATAAGATATGGTGATTCTTGGATGAAGACAAAAACGAAATAAAGTATTTTAAGATAAGGACAAATGAGTATGGTCGAATGAAATCTCTTATACTCCAAGAATAAACGTGCAAACAAATATTTTTTATACCCATATATTATCTTTACAAAGTGAAAGTTTTACTTTCAAAATATCTCTTATGAGTATTCAACTATAGTAGCGCGTAAACCTCAACAACATTGTAGAATATATAGTCTAGTGATTTTTATTAAAATGATTAATGTGTTGTTCTCCAGTAAAATCCACACAAGCATGTTGACATAAACAAAAATACTTCAATGGTACTTTAACATAAAAAGGTACATAGAAAATTAGAAATACATGTGTTTTTTTTTTCTGTGCAAACTGTAAATACGAATACACATATGGTCTAAAGTTACAGTAAAAAAATCAGAGCTATTCTCTGCTTGAAAATTAGCTGTCGTCTAACTCTAATTCTTGTTCTATCTTATATGATCACCTCCCAAAATGGAAGAAGATAATATATAAATCAGTTTCAGATTATCTAAATATAAAAAAAAACTCTGAATTCTGTTATGAGAGACTGAGAGTTGTCATAGCAAACAAAAAACGGGCAGGAGAGATTATATTTTCCCAAGAAAACAGAAGGCATATGATGAAACAGAATCTCCCAATCAAATGCTTAGCTACTTTTTCGTAGCCAACTATGTACGTCGATGCCTCTCAATTATTTTTCCCCACTTTTTATTCAATTTATTCGACCGAGTAGGACTTACAATACTCTTATATTCAGTTGTTATAACATAACGCTTATACATTAGATTATCTACGGCAGGACATTGTATATTTAAAATTTCCAACTTGACAAAACAGTTATCAAAATATTCTAATATTTAAAAAATCGAAAACACTAATAAAATAATATAACTTTTTGACAAAAAAATAATATTATTTTGGTTTTCGAATCATTTTAAAAATATAGTGTTTACCGTATCAATGTTGTATATACAACTATACAATTGCCAGCGTATAAAAACTTGTATAGCGAAAATGCAGTACGATTTATCACAGTACAACATAAATACGGTTATGCATACTGTACTGTATTTTAGAACATTAATTATTAATTAACCCAAAATAGGTTTTTCTAGACGATGGTCCTGTTCGTTTGCCTGTCGCTGGCGACTGAAACCAGCGACAGCGACTAAAAGTTGTTCGTTTGCTTGTCGCTGGTTCAGCGACCAAAAGTAGCGACAGTCGCCAACGACCAGCGACCGCAATTTTTGGTCGCTGAAATTTTTAGCGATCAGTTACTGGTTTCAGCGATTAGTCGACTGTTTTTGGTCGCTGGATCAGCGACATGCAAACGAACAACTTAGCGATCAAAAAATATAAATTAAAGAATAATTAAAAATAATTAAATTAAACAGAATTAAATTAAATTAAACTTAAATAAATGTCTTTCTGCACTCTGAACGGTTGTGTCTTTTAATCGCAACTTTCCGTAAAAAATATTGACGATTGTTTTTTCTCGCTTGTGTCTTTTATTGCAACCTTCCTATATTGTAATTTTCTAGTCAAAATATTTACGGTTATTTTTTCCGGTTAGTTATATATATACTATTGAATAACTACGAAATTTATAATATGCATCATTTGGAGTTAGATTTGTTTTAAAGAAATTATTATATAAACAAATTTATAATATTTTTCTCTGCGATATCACGACGGGTTTGAGTTCTAGTTTAATTAAAATAATTTTTATTAAATTAAGTTAAAATAAATTAAATTCAAATAACATAAACTAATTATAGTCAAATTAAATTTGATAAAACTAAAATAAATAAATATATTAATTTATTTTTCTCATGGTGTAGGATATATATGATTTACATTTTGATTTTAAAATATAAATTAGCACCAAAATAATTATTTTTAAAAAAATATATAGCGACTGTTTATAGCGACAGTCAAACGAACAACACAGCGACAATTATTAGCGATTGTCGCTGTAATTGGTCGCTGAGTCCAGCGACAGATAAACGAACAATGTATGTAGTCGCTGGTTGCTGTCGCTGGTCGCTGGATCCAGCGACAGAGAAACGAACAGGGCCGATGTAAATAACTTAAAATAAGAAAATTTTCTTGAAATATTGGTAATGCCTCAAGGCCCGCGACTATCACCGATCTTGTTCGCTCCCACATCTATCTTTAGTAGTTTGGTTCATGAACTCTTTCTCAATAAATGATCAGTGCTATTCAAAAAAAATAGAGACTATCTTTTCGTATCACCATAATATCTATATAAAAGAAAATAAACATACTGAAAATGTAAAAAACCAATAGAGAATGTGACACGTTTATGAACTTTTAGAGAATTTTATTCTTTTTATTCTTTCGTATCACCATAATATTACTCCAATTTTGTTTGTGGGAGACTCGAATCCGAATTTTGGGGGTCACTAGAGCAGGGGTGCTACCATCATTTTTAATGATTCCTATGCATTAAAATTTGTTTGAACATTTAACTCAGGATCAATTGAACCCCTTCTTCGAACCCCTTCTTCTTTAAGAATTAGTGGGTCTGCCACTCCAATCAACTCATTCGAGGAAGACAACATTCTCTTGGAAAGCAAGACTATTATCTCCAACGGTATTAAACGAAAAAACGCTCTACATTTATATAGATTTTATATCGTATATAACTCTTTAACTGTTATTGTTTGTAGGTTTTATATGTCTTCTTAATAAATCGGTCCTTTGATGGCCGGATCATTATTTTAGAAAATTTTAACGATTTATCGATAATTTTGCAAATTACCGTAATATTTTTTTTTGTGTTTTATACTCATTCACATATTACTAAAAGATAACTTCTAAGTAAGTTCATTCTTCAATTTCTCCAATTCAACCATGATTAACTGTGGATATATAGTAACTGTGGGTATATTTTGATAGATATCGTTTTGTTTTTCTTGGTCAACCTGATATAGTTAAATCAAATTATTATAGGCCTCTCCACGTACATATCATTTTAATTATTTCAGAAATGGGAGTATCACAATTATGTTATTTTCTAAATGTAATCCGCGACTGTAAGTACATAAAACAAAATATAACCTTAATCAGTATGTAATTTACCGAAACAAGTTTTTCAAAATATGATATGTTATAAATAAAAATAGATTTCTTACCATTTGTAACGGTTCTAGTGGTCAACATGAAGCTGTAGTTTGCAAGACGTATCCAGTCATTAGATCAACACGATTAATTAGTTAGGATAGTTTTTTAATTTCTATATATACGTTTTGATTTGTTGCTCTTTAACTATTATAAATAGCCCATCAAACCCCTACAACGGATTAGGGCTATAACATTCCACCAAACACAAAAGATACAAGTTTAAGACCATGAAGAAGCTTACTTCTCTCTTCCCTCTCCTCTTTCTCATTCCCCTCTTAGCCTCATGTGCTGAAGAAAAACAGGTTCCTATTTCTGTTTAGAGTCAAAATAATCATTCTACACTTTAATGTTCACTGATTCTTAATTCCAATTGTGCATATATTTGTTACCATATGGGGCTGCTCCATTCTGATGTCCTTAATTCTTAATCAATTCCTGACATTTTCATAAAATCTTTTTTTTTGTGTTGGTAGGTGTATATTGTCTATTTTGGAGAACATAAAGGTGATAAAGCCTTTCATGAAATTGAAGAACATCATCATTCTTATCTTCAATCGGTTAAAGAATCCGAAGAAGACGCTAGAGCATCGCTCTTGTATAGCTACAAACATAGCATCAATGGCTTCGCGGCTGAGCTAACCCCTGACCAAGCCTCTAAACTAGAAAGTAAGTAAAGAAAACAAATTTGGAATGAAACCCTTTTGATATTTTGTTATGAATGAAAAGGTATTAAGTATTAACTAAAACCAAATTTGTCTTTTTTTTTATGAAAACAGAATTAGCAGAGGTTGTTTCAGTATTCAAGAGCCATCCAAGAAAATATGAAGCACATACGACACGGTCATGGGAATTTGTAGGATTGGAGGAGGAAGAAACCGACAGTGATGTTCCACGTCGAAAAAATGATGCCGATGATCGGTTTCGTGTGGGAAGAAATTTTTTGAAGAAGGCAAAGCATGGTGATGGAATCATCGTCGGTGTTCTCGACAGTGGTAAGTTAAGCTGTCTCTACTAATTATTGTTTTCTGTTTGTTAAAAAATAGAAAATAGGTTTTTTTTTTGAGTTTCTGACTTTCTGTTGGAATATTCTAAACTAAATAACCATAACCTTTTTATTAAATTATGTAAATAAATATATTTTTTTTGGCTAATGCGTTTTTTTCCGTTAATGAAATTAGGATAAGATGAATGGAAAAAATAAAACTGTGTAACTCATGTAAACTTTTGTGTTATCCTTTCATTTGAATTTTCCTCTGTCTTCTGTTTCCTTCACGCACACACATAATAGCGCCGAGATAATAGCCATAAGATTAGTTTAATGTTAAAATAATATATTGTTGGATTCTGAGAATAATGAGTGTTTCTTTTTGATGAAAACGTACACCAAACTTAAATGGACCTAACTCCAACGTTGATAGTTGAATTATTACGTGACTAGAGAAAAAGAGTTGCGTTATGGTCAAGAATTCAAGGTTGAAGGAACTTTTTGTAGTACTAATTTATCTTTTGGAATCGTTAGGTTCATCTCATTATTATATTAATCCGTCATTATTGAGATAATGATTTGTTTAAAATAATAGGTGTGTGGCCAGAATCAAAGAGTTTCAATGACAAAGGAATGGGACCAGTTCCAAAATCATGGAAAGGAATCTGCCAAACCGGAGTTGCCTTTAACTCTTCTCACTGTAACCGGTAAGACATGTTTCCCTTTTTTCTAAGAAAATGCAAATTTTAATAGAAATTCTATGATTTGAATTGGTCAGATATTTAAAACCAAAAATGCCAAACATATAAAACCAAAAATACAAATTTTAGCCAAAACACATACACACACACAAACCATATATATGTATGAATTAAAGGTCCGAAATAGATTAAAAGTAAACTATACGTCCATATCAGCTTTGGTTCTTTAGCAAAGATCCAAAGAACCTCATGCTTGCTGCGAGAATCTTCTTTTTCTATACGATGATGTGATATATTGTTCTATATTGATCATTAAAACTCTTTATGTAAACAAAATTTAAATAATTGTGTAGAATTAAAGTGTAACTTTTGACTAAAATTTTTGTTTAATTTTATTTTTTACTGATAATCAATGAAATGACAGAATTCTGAAATTATTTAACGACTTTTAAGTTTTCTGTTATAATAGAAACCATAGGCTTTAAATAGCCAATACAATTGATATGATAATAATTTCATTCCACTCACTCATCGACAGTATCATTTGTATAATTCAATCTTGTTTTTTTTTGTATAATTCAATCTTATTATACAGGCATAATAATTTTTTTTATCATTGTAAGTACATTCAGGATATATAATGCATCATTCAATATAATCAAAATATACTATTTTTTAATTACACAACGTCTATAATCCCACAATACTGCATATTTCATTTATTATATATAAAAAAAAAATTATTTTGCCTTTTATTAAGTAAAGTTATTTCTGAACCAATCAAAACAACATAGATTTTTTTTTTCTTTTTCAAGATTTAGCAATATTCCCATAGAACTATAGAAGGCATAGTTTTTGAGTCACAGTCTCAATGTTTTGTTCGGTTGCGATAATTGATCACCAACTTTTAAGCTTGCGTATCATCATCAATCACGAGCCACCATTATTCTTTTATTATATTACTAATATAAAACTATAAATATATCGAATTATCCTGCAGCCACTGTAACTGTTCACTTATGTAAGCCTGCCATCAAAACCATACAAAGAAATTGTTTTTTTTAAAAAGACTTTATATTGGCTATTTTTATGCATGAAACCGAAACTTTGATAATTGATTGTATATGCAAGCTTTGGTGTTATATGTAAGGGACAAAAACTTATTTGCTTCTTTCTAGATAATATTGTACACCCGTGACTTCTCACTTGTTTCTTTTACCATCAATTTTCATGTTTGTTATATCAATGTGTGCCCGAGTTTACGTGTCTATATCTTTTTGTTGAAGGCATCTCAAATGTTTGAAGACATAAATAAAGAATTCAATGATATAAACGTATAAAACACTAATTATCACATTAATAAATAATTGCTCATATATTCGTTATTTTTGTTTCATGCTAAATACATTATAAGGACACAAAAAGTTCGTAATATCTACTGAATTTAATATTGCGATTTGATTAAAGTTGGATACTTATCTAATTTCGGTGTGTCATGATGTTTTTCTCAATAAATTATAAGAAATTAAAGTAGTTTGGATTTGACACAAAATAATTATTGTTGTAGTTAACCATTGTATGAATGATTGATTATTCCATGAACCGGTTATAAGTTATAACTTAATGGATGTTTTCTCTAAATTACAGGAAAATTATTGGAGCGAGGTATTACGTGAAAGGGTACGAAAGATATTACGGAGCGTTCAACGCTACAGCAAACAAAGACTTCTTGTCTCCAAGAGATCCCGACGGACATGGGTCCCACACAGCTTCTACTGCCGTTGGCCGTCGAGTTCTCGGTGCATCCGCACTTGGCGGTTTCGCCAAGGGCTCGGCATCGGGCGGTGCACCGTTAGCTCGTCTAGCTATTTACAAAGCTTGTTGGGCCAAGCCCAATGCGGAAAAAGTTGAAGGAAATATCTGTCTAGAAGAGGACATGCTTGCCGCGATCGATGACGCCATCGCTGATGGCGTTCACGTCATCAGCATTTCCATCGGAACGACCGAGCCTTTTCCATTTACACAAGATGGAATCGCGATGGGGGCGTTGCATGCGGTTAAGAGGAATATTGTGGTTGCTGCTAGCGCTGGGAATTCAGGGCCAAAGCCGGGAACTTTGTCGAATCTGGCACCGTGGATTATAACTGTCGGAGCTAGTACTCTTGATCGGGCTTTCGTTGGCGGTCTTGTTCTTGGCAATGGCTATACAATCAAGGTAACTAGTCCAACACTTATGAGAAAAAAATCAGTTACGTGTTACATTTTTGTGTACAATATATAGTTTTTCACTTTTTCTTTTGTGTTATGTAGACGGATTCGATAACGGCATTTAAAATGGACAAATTTGCCCCTCTTGTTTACGCTTCTAACGTGGTTGTTCCCGGCATTGCATTGAACGAGACATCGTAAGAATTGCTTACTTAACTAAACTTGATAATTAACTTATTTAATTTTATATTTGACTTACCAATTTTTTTTGGTTTTTTTTTTTGAAGGCAATGTTTACCAAATTCACTAAAACCGGAGCTTGTGAGTGGTAAAGTGGTCTTGTGTTTAAGAGGAGCCGGTTCAAGAATCGGTAAAGGCATGGAGGTAAAACGAGCTGGAGGAGCCGGTATGATTCTCGGAAATATCGCAGCTAACGGCAATGAAGTTCCTTCAGACTCTCATTTTGTTCCGACTGCCGGGGTTACCCCAACCGTGGTCGATAAAATTCTGGAGTACATCAAAACCGATAAAAACCCGAAGGCTTTTATCAAACCGGGGAAAACGGTTTACAAATACCAAGCAGCTCCTTCCATGACCGGGTTTTCTAGCCGCGGCCCAAACGTTGTAGACCCCAACATTCTAAAGGTAATTTTTTCTTTTTTCTGTTAACTTCAAAACCAAACCAAAATGACTCATAACCGAAATTAACCGGTTTTATTCGTTTGCGGTTTTAACAGCCGGATATAACCGCCCCAGGACTGTACATACTGGCTGCATGGAGCGGAGCAGATTCACCGAGCAAAATGTCAGTAGATCAAAGAGTTGCAGGTTATAACATCTACTCAGGAACTTCAATGTCTTGTCCTCATGTCGCTGGTGCAATTGCTCTTCTCAAAGCCATTCATCCCAAATGGAGTAGCGCTGCTATAAGATCAGCTCTTATGACCACTGGTAAACAAAACAAACTATGGTTTTTTTTTGTTGGTTCGGTTTAGCTAAACCAAAATCTTTTAAATAAAGTCTTTTTGATATTTGTTTAATTTTATTTTTTTTGGTTAGCTTGGATGACTAACGACAAGAAGAAACCGATCCAAGACACTACTGGTTTACCAGCAAACCCATTTGCACTTGGGTCAGGACATTTCAGACCAACAAAAGCTGCAGATCCCGGTTTAGTCTATGATGCATCATACCGAGCTTACCTTCTCTATGGCTGCTCGGTTAACATCACCAATATTGACCCGACATTCAAATGTCCTAGTAAAATTCCGCCCGGTTATAATCACAATTACCCGTCAATCGCGGTCCCGAATCTCAAGAAGACGGTGACCGTTAAAAGAACAGTTACAAATGTTGGAACTGGTAACTCAACAAGCACATACTTATTCAGCGTTAAACCGCCATCGGGTATTTCGGTTAAGGCTATACCGAATATATTGTCCTTTAACCGGATTGGTCAGAAGCAGCGGTTTAAAATCGTTATTAAACCACTGAAGAACCAGGTGATGAATGCGACTGAAAAGGGTCAATACCAATTTGGATGGTTTAGTTGGACAGATAAAGTCCATGTTGTGAGGAGTCCAATTGCTGTTTCCTTAGCTTGATTGTTGTTTGCTTATTTGGGATGGTTTTATTAGTCGGTTTGGATGTTATAGAGGTCAAAGTGAAAGAAATAGAAAATATTTTTCTGATCACTCTATAGACTCTCCTTATGTCATCGTTGTTACTTGTGAAGATGGTAGAAGGAAAAAAAAAAAGATGGTAGAAGAACTTGTGGACTCATGGTCATGGGCTTGGTTTGAGTCAAACAAGAAGCCATACCACTATGATTACTTGTAATTTAACAATCAAAATTAATATATAAAAATGCCAAGAAATAGTGATGCTAATCACGATGGGTATCAACAAAAGTTTCATACAGAAGAAGTGATGCAAATTTCCTCATAATTTAGATTCATATCAAATATTTTTCAACAATTTGGATACAATTAGCAGAAATTTTTGCGTGCGTTTTCAATGTATGCATTTTGAGAACATATTACACGATTATCACTCTTAACTATTTACTATTTACTATTCACAAAAGAAACATAAAGACGAACGATAGCGTTGTTATGTTTTTGTTTCAATCTGTTATACTAGGTGTAACTAGACTCGTCGACAAAGAAGAATTTTAAGATGGGCTTTAGGCCTTGCCAAACAACAAAGGGACTAATCGTAAATCCTCTCCTTGTTCGCTTAAAAAAATCAGGAAAAATATCATTAAAATTTATTGAAAATGTTGATTTACATCTTCAATTCTTAACGAAACAAAATGAATATCAAATTTATGTTGTCTTTCTAAATAAATACCAAAATTTTGTTGATTTGGCCATATTAAACATGATGTTAAATAGTTAATAGACCTTGTTAACATAGTTAAACTTTCAATTAGCAGATCCGTTAATTGAAAACAATATCATTCTACTAATAATAAAATGCTATCGTTTTATCGTAACTGCTAATAAAATTCCAAGTTTCAAATTATATGAAGATTTAGGGTAATTGAGTTTGCTCGATCTAAGATTGAATTTAGGAATTTCTTTCAGTCGTTAACACAAAACGATGTCGATTTTATGTTATAGGAAATATTGTTGTTTTCAATTAACATGCATGTTAACAGAAAATAAACTCTCTTAACGAGATATGTTTAACCCTTTAAAATCACGTTCTCTATGACCATGTCAACAAAATTTTAGTATTTATTTGAAAAGTCAATAAAAATTTAATATTTGTTTTGCTTCTTTGAAATTGAGAATTTAAATTAATGTTTCTATAAATTGGGAATTTTAATGACATGTTTCCCTTGAAAAAAAACCAGGTATGAGACAGTGAGACTGGACCGGAACCACAAAACCAACATGTTAGTGGTATGTATTCCTACGTTAGTTTTTTTAACTAGCTAGCATTGAACCGGACTCAAACCAAAAATCAAAACCGAACCAAACCAGAAGTACATCAAGTCGCTCTGGAAATCAAGTAATCACCAATTTACTTTTGAGTGCAATTAAAATTATGAATTTGAAGATTTTTCATGCAAGTATATTAACGATAAAATTATATATCCCATTAAACCCATATCTAGATTCTCGTAACAAACTAAAATTTTCTTTTATTTATTAAATATACCTAAATGCGAAATGTATAGAATATTCCTACACGCATATATAACTCATGTATACCCCCCAATCTATTAGGGTAAATAGATTTTTGTAGATCATGTTAATAATTTAAGACGATGAAAGCATCGTAAAATGATCTGTTTTCGAAGCAGCAATCTGTGTAATAATTCGATAAAATTATTTTTACACTAGCATATATCCTTTTTTTCTCAAAAATCCTATAATTTGGTTGGACCATTTTTAAATTTGATGCTCTCTGTCGAATGTAAGTAGCCAATCAAACATCTATAAATCATTAAGGTTATGACATTCGGCCAAACCAAAACAAAACAAAAAAACTAAGGCCATGAAACGGATTTTTGGTATTTTCATTTTCCTTTCCCTTCTCCTCTTTCTCGTTCCTCTCTTAGCTTCATGCACTAAAGAGAAGCAGGTTAGTTTCTATTAAAATTTACTTTGCAGAGGATATCAATTTCAAATATGCATTGAGTTGTTACCATAAGGTGTCAAATCCTATATCATTTCCAATTCATTGTTTCTTAATTAATTCCTCACATGTCCATTAACTTGGTTTTTCTTGAGTTTTTTTTTGTAGGTGTATATTGTTTATTTTGGAGAACATAAAGGTGATAAAGCCTTTCATGAAATTGAAGCTCATCATCACTCTTATCTTCAATCTGTTAAAGAAACTGAAGAAGATGCCACATCTTCGCTATTGTATAGCTAAGAGAGGAACGAGCCTCTAGCATCAATGGCTTCGCGGCTGAGCTAACACCGGATCAAGCCTCTAGACTCAAAGGTACGTAAAACCCTTACAACTAAATTTTTTGAATGAAACTAAGTATACATTTTGCTATATATGACTGAAAGTTTAGCTAAAAAACATTTTCTTTTTCTATTGGTATAGAACTCAAAGAAGTTGTATCGGTATTCAAGAGCGATCCGAGAAAGTATAAGATCCATACGACAAGATCATGGGAATTTGTAGGGTTAAAGGAGGAAGAAGGCGAAGATTATCGTAGTGACGGTGATGCCCCACGTCACAAATATGATGTAAATGACCGGTTTCGTGTCGGGAGAAAGTTCTTGAAGAATGCAAAACACGGCGATGGGGTCATAGTTGGTCTTATCGATAGTGGTAAGTTTTCTAAGAAGTTTAGTGTCCATCGACCATCGTGAACCATTTTGATTGAATAACTAGTGTACCTACTTTGTGGTTTTCTCTTTAACAAACACACATATTTTCTGTTAAACAACTTAATCGTTTCCATAAAATAGATAAATTCTGTTACCAAAATCTTTAACATATTTAGTTTGTTGAATATATGGTATAATTGGGGGAATAATTTGTTTATATTTGGGAGATAAAAGGGGTGTGGCCAGAATCAAGGAGTTTCGATGACAAAGGAATGGGACCAATTCCAGAATCTTGGAAAGGAATCTGCCAAACCGGTGTTGCCTTCAACTCTTCCCATTGTAATCGGTAACAAACAAATATCTTCACTAATTTACTAAAGGTTATCAATTTAACTATATCTTATATACGTATATATGAAATGCCCTTATCATGAGCTCAGCTCACTCCAGCTATATATCTAATTATCTATAGTTTTTTTTTTCTTTCAACATTAACATTTTCACCAAATACATCAAAAAGTGACTTTTGTCATGATATCACTACATTTTGTTCAAATTAACGTAAATTTTATGATTGAAATTAGTATATGCACACTAGTACTAGTACATACATATTATCATGATAATTGAACTTATATCTCATCTTTTCCACAAGACTTTTTTCATAAATATCAAAGAGAACAAAATTTATATGGGTACTAGTTTGATACTGCAAAATAATTTATTACGTTAATTACCTTTAGACTACGGGATATATTAGAAAGGGCTAATAACTTAATATTAATGCTTATCATCTTTATTTTATCGTCATTAATCACAAGAAAATTATCGGAGCAAGGTACTATGCAAGAGGGTACGAGAGATATTACGGACCGTTCAATGCCGAAGCTAACAAAGACTTCTTGTCTCCACGAGACGCTGATGGACATGGTTCCCACACAGCTTCAACCGCCGTTGGTCGCCGAGTAGACGGTGTTTCTGCACTAGGCGGTATTGCTATGGGTACGGCTTCAGGCGGCGCTTCACTAGCTCGTCTCGCCGTTTACAAAGCTTGTTGGGCGGTTCCAAACAAGGAAAAATACGCCACAAACACTTGTTTTGATGAAGATATGTTGGCTGCGTTTGACGATGCCATTGCTGATGGTGTCAATGTTATCAGTATTTCTATTGGAACTGTTGAACCTCACACGTATTTGGAGGATGGAATCGCGATCGGAGCGTTGCATGCAGTTAAAAGAGATATTGTGGTTGCGGCTAGCGCTGGAAATGATGGACCTGCGCGGGAAACTCTGTCGAATCCAGCTCCGTGGATTATTACCGTCGGAGCTAGTAGTCTTGATCGGTTTTTCGTCGGCCGTCTTGAACTTGGTGATGGCTATGTATTCGAGGTAATAAACCTAACATTAAAACGTTACACCTTATTAAACCATATACATTACAAGGAAAATTATGGTTCAAATCTAAAAACAATCTGACGAAGACATGTAGTTTCAAATGTTAACCATAGTCTCTTTCCCGGCTAAATTTAATTATTACTAAGAAAATTTGTGAGTTATGACTATTTTAAATTTGGTACGTAAATAGGGTACGATGTTATATATGCTTTTTGAGTTATGGTTTCGCTTGAGAGCTTTGAGGTAAGTTTTACGCTCGGATATAGATTTAGACTATTAATCATTCAATAGATTTAGTTTTAATACAAACTTATTTCTAAATATTGTGTATCATGTATATAATGAATTTAATAGAAAGTTTCATATTTTCTAGTCGGACTCATTAACAACATTAAAGATGGACAATTATGCTCCTCTAGTCTACGCTCCTGACGTGGTTGTTCCAGGCGTTTCAAGGAACGACGCAATGTAAGTTTTTTACCTTCGATATCAAAAGATGAATGGATGTTAATATTAAATAAAAAAAGGTTTTTACTTTTGTTACAAAGTTTTTTATTTTATTTGGCCTAATTAATTGTTTGTGTATGGTGAAGGCTATGTTTACCGAATGCACTTTCACCTGATCATGTGAGAGGTAAAGTGGTATTATGTTTAAGAGGTTACGGTTCAGGTTCAACAATTGGTAAAGGTCTTGAGGTAAAGCGAGCCGGAGGAGTTGGTATGATATTAGCAAATTCTCGGGATAACGATGCATTCGACGTTGAGTCTCATTTCGTACCAACTGCTTTGGTTTTCTCATCAACGGTCGATAGAATTCTCGATTACATCTACAATACTTATGAACCGGTTGCTTTCATCAAACCGGCAGAAACAGTACTTTACCGAAACCAACCGGAAGATTCGGTTTACCCATACAAACCGGCTCCATTTATGACTAGTTTTCTAGTAGAGCCCCAAATTGGGTAGATGCTAACATTTTAAAGGTAAACTCTTTTGTTCCTCTGACTTTAATCTTTTTAAATTTTAACTCAACACATAACCTTTTGGTGGATTTTCGACAGCCGGATATTATCGCGCCAGGACTGAATATATTAGCCGCATGGAGCGGGGCGGATTCGGCAAGCAAAGATTCGATAGACCGACGAGTTTTAGATTATAATCTCGACTCAGGAACTTCTATGTCTTGCCCTCATGTTGCTGGTGCAATTGCCCTTCTCAAAAGCATGCATCCCACATGGAGTAGTGCTGCTATAAGATCTGCCCTCATGACCACTGGTAACAAAAACTTTCGGTTATTGAGTTGGTTTAAAATAACTAAACCAATGGTCATCAGATTTTTTTATTTCGGTCTCGCACAGATTATCACTAAACCAATGAACCTTTGTTTTTTTGTAGCTTCGATGACCAACGAGGACAATGAACCAATCCAAGACTATGATGGTTCACCCGCAAACCCATTTGCACTTGGGTCAAGACATTTTAGACCAACGAAAGCTGCATCTCCCGGTTTAGTCTACGATGCATCATACCAATCTTACCTTCTCTACTGTTGTTCAGTTGGTTTAACCAATCTTGACCCGACATTCAAATGTCCAAGTAGAATCCCTCCCGGTTATAACCTAAATTACCCGTCAATCTCAATTCCATATCTCAGTGGGACAGTGACCGTTACAAGGACGGTTACATGTGTTGGACGAACGGGTAATTCAACAAGCGTATATGTCTTTAATGCTCAACCGCCAAACGGTGTCTTGGTTAAGGCTGAACCAAATGTTTTGGTCTTTGATAAGATTGGTCAGAAGAAGCGGTTTAACATCATTTTTACTACACAGAGATATGAGTTTACAGGTGAGGCTCGGAGGGATCGATATCGGTTTGGATGGTTTAGCTGGACCGATGGACATCATGTTGTGAGGAGTTCAATTGCTGTTTCTTTAGTATGATTATTCTTTTGTTTGCTTATTCAGAATGTTTTTCGTCGTTTTTATTCTTTTATTTTGGTGGTTTTAGTATTTTCGAATTTTAATAGGGTGGATATCATTCGTTTCAAAAAATGCCTAGGGTGTTATAATACAATGTACATTTTATTGCTTGAAACACTAAACCTGCCAAAAATGATCCATATGGTTCTACAACATTCGAAGAAACTTCTTCAATCTTCAACATGACGTGTTACTACTTCCCAAATTTGCCTCGTAATTTGTCTGTTTCATGAGATAAAAGAATATGCCGTTAACGACGCCACGTTAACGCACAAGAAAGGGACTCTCTCGAGTCTTGTGTTGTGTTGTGTTGGACAAAACCAAAACCGTGGCACGAAAGAGCCCTAAGCTTGTAATATGACACGTGTGCGGATATGAGTGGATAGAATTTGGATTTAAGCGTGTAACCGCGTACACGCGTGACGTTGAGAATGAAAACGCGTAAATGCGTTTCCTCCTGACGCGCCGCTCTGTTTGCGTTTTGTGGCTTTACCGACTCAGCTTATTTCTTAATCATTGTGATTTACTGGTTTTCTTGATGTTGGAGATACTCAATTAATCAGATGATCAGATCTTCTTTAATAATTAAGATTCTCAGTTCGTAAAATAATAGGTCATGTTTCAGTCATTCTACTAAAACAAAATTCGTTCATAAATAACCTAATATATATGAATCAAACAATATGTGTAAAATGTTAATCAATGTGTGATGATTTATTTATGGTAAAAAAGTGTAAACTTAGGATAGTTTTTCCTTTTTAAATACAATGGAAATCATTAATACTAACTAATGAATAAAATCAAAAAAATAAAATAAAAAATCAAAATAATTAATAGACACGGTAACGAAAATTTGAGTGATGATGAAGAAACATATGAAGCTACCACGTATTTCACCCCAAAGATATCCTAATGACATCATCATATGCAAATACTAGCTCGATTTGTTTATACGTACACGTATACTTTCAAACACATCTACACATACATACAGTCACATTTATATACGTAGATCTTACGTGTATATAAGACATTAGATTCTCTATTGCCACATATGTGTCTCAATCGGTCTATAAATTTCACTTTTCTTCATTGTTATCTTTTCTTCTCCATCCTCATTGATCATATCATCTCTCTTTTAACTTCAACTAGTATTCTCGAAAAAATATACATTTCTTGATATTACAATAATGTCAGAAGAATTTCAAGAATCCGACATTATATTTTCCGACCAATCCAAAATATCAACTTCTAGCCGATATACTAAACTCTATAACTCAAGAAACGACGAGAAGAAGGGTACAAGACGGCATGAGACGGCGGAGAAAACATCTCCGGTGAGAATTCCGACGAATAATTTCCGATGTTTGGAATGGGACACGACGGAGGAGGAGGATGATAAGACTCCTCCACATGTAATAATCGAACGACGAATGAAAGAGCAAATTGCGTTTTCCGCTTGTACTTTAAAAGGAAGAGACTTGAGCCGTCACCGGAACTCCGTTCTTAGGATGACCGGTTTTTTAGAAGCTTAATTTATTTAACCGGCCGGTTCAGTTTGTTTTATTTCAGTAATTGACCGGTTCTGTTGGAAGTTTTTATTTATTTTATCAACTGTTTGGGAGTTTTCTTTCGCCGGGCCTTCCTTTTACTCGGGTTCTCTATTAGGTTCTATTTTGGTTGCATCTGTTTCCTTTTCTAACTTATCCTTTGTTTAAAGATGTTGCAACGATAATGTACAAGCGACAAACTCCTATGTTTCTTTCATTACTGTCGACGACATAAATATGTGTTGTAATTTCTTCCATACCAGTAAAAATGTTTGATTCATATCACTTTGACAATGCATATGTTTATATCGTGAATTGATTGGTAGATTGTTTCGAATATACAAAATTATAATCTGTGTTTGTTAGAATTTTCTATTACTAGTTGTAGAAAATATTGTAATGTAGTCATAGCAAAATATTGTGACATATTTTTCGTTAATTCTATTATCATATTATCGATAGTCATATCATAGCAATGAAGGTTGAATAGTAGTCAGCATTTGGCAGTAGCTATGAATTGGTCTTTCTAAAGGAAAAAAAATAAGAAAAGAATGTATTGTATACGTTATGAAATAGACTAAATTAAATAATAATTATTATTGGTTTATTCTATATGATAAGTCAAAATTAATTAATTCTTTCTTAATGTAAAGGTCGACACATTTGTTCCGGCAAGTTGAATCTATATATGTATGTTGAACATTAAAGATTTGCGTATTTTTATAAATTCACCTTCATTATTCAAAAGGCCAAAAAAATAAGGGACAATAATGTAGAATCAAAATTTTATAAGAAAAAGAGTGAATCATCGTACAGACAAGACGACTCATGGCCATGTGGTTTCTGCCATTTTGATCACAAAAATTACTTTCGGGATTCTTATAATTATAAGTTCTGTTGAATAAATAAATCTAGAGATAGTACAGTTATTTTTTAATTGACAATTATATTTGAATTCATTCAAAAATTCGACTCTGTATTGATTTTTTTTTTATAATCGTTAGTAATTTGATTTATTTATATGAATTCCTAAATGTGTACAATAATTTGAATTTCATTTTCATACTCTGAAATATTAGTTATAAAAAAATTAGAAAAGTTTTAATAATGAAGAGATATGGAATGGCAGAATTTTTGTCCACATTTGCTTCTTAAACTGATGACCCTCAATGCACAAAACCAAAAGTATAATACATTTTCACTTTTAGTCTTTTAGATCAATGAAATCAACAATCTTCCTACCATAACATGAAATTTAGAATTATGTCTAGCTGTTATGGTTTAGAGCACAAATTTAGTAGTACAATACATCATCAACGACACACGCATATATACTCTCACTTCTTAGAATTCACATCTCCACAGTGGTTAACACTCTCGAAGTCACACCGGAATCATAAACGCCATCTAAAAACGTAAATCTTTTGAACCTAAAGCAATATAGCTTCCATGAGCAGGCATAGGAGGAAGAGAAGCGATAAGGATAAAGCCATTGCGTCGGAGAAAGAATATACCAACGGTAGTGACGTGTTTCAGGGTTATGAGGAGTGCATAGAGACAATGTTCTGTGCAACGTAACAATGATCGGAAACGCCTTGAAAGGAGTGAGATTGTTGGGAATTGAATCTTGGTATACGCGCTATGAGTCCAAGATGAAATCATCGGGAAGTGACGTAATCGGAGACCAGTGCCAGAAGCCGCGAGAATCCCCAAATTTTAGGCTCAAATCAACTATTCAGAGTGAGTGAGTCCACGTTTAGATCCTATCAGATGACTTTTTCTATAAACTGATTGACTTGTTATGGTTATGTGAATAATGAATGATTGTCAAGGACATGTTTTAAGAAAAAATGTATGAAAATAGTCTAAATGTAGAACTGAAATTTCGGACATCTTGAAATGGAAGTCAAAAGATTAAAAAGCAATTGTAATTTCTTCTACGACTGAAATAAAAAACTTGAATCTAATCCCAGAGAAGATGGTGTTTTACATTCAGTAGCTTCAAAAGGAGGAAGAAGGTTTTCTTTTCTCTTATGCTGCAACAAGATCTGGTGTCTCGGCTTCAACAGATAGTAAAGTGGTGTGAACTTTGTCAACCCAACTGTCTAATTGATCCCTCAAAGCCTTGATCTGTGGAATCCCTAGTACTCTCGGTTGCGCCCATGAGACATAAATTGTTCCGTTCACTTGGTCTATGATGCCCTCGATCAAATGCACCTGTATCATTCATTTTCCACTTTAGATTCTACAGAAGCATACACAATCATTCTATGTCTAAGTCAGGAACAAAACCAGTCAAGATCATTTGAGTTCTATAACAAAATTACGCAATAAGACGACAACTGCAAATACATAAACCTAGAGATACAATGCGTATGGTGATGTTTACTATGTTGTTCTTAATCAGATGACAGGTAGTTCAGTATCATTATGTTGGTCACTCAGACAAACTCTTTCCTTGGTCACCACAACAGATTTTAACCCGGAAGCTGCAGAGTTTTTTGGGTACTAAAAGAACACAAGAGAGAAAAATGCAAGGAGATACTAATACTTACAGAAAGGCTCTTCATGAGAAGGTGCTCAACATCTTCAATGGAAAGTTTAGTACGCTCAGCGATGATGCTCAAAGGAATGGTTCTATCTTCAGCGGGTCGGCTGATGTAGAGTTTAAAATCAAATGTATTAGCACATGATTTTATTTCTTTGATTGAAACGGCGTGAGGTACAATTGCCTAGAGAAAAGTTTACCTGAAGATGATCTCGATAAGGCAGAGAATGTTGATCTTTTCCAAAAGCTTCTTCTCGTTCTCAACAAGTGCTGGTTGAGCAATCAAGGATGCGTTGTGCACACGGCATAGTTCTTGATACTGAACTAAATCACCATGGTTGAATGCCTGTAGAATGTGGTAGAGCCATTCCACATTTGTTCCAAGGAGACTTTTCAACTGTCATCAGAGAAATGCTACATGTAAGAGAACCATCTACAATTCTAAGCAAAACTATAACATGAGAGTTAGAAGCCGTCTCAACTCACAAACAGTATCTATCGTAAATCCAAGCAATTAAAGATCAACAAGAAGCCTTTTATCTACACAAGAAAATATAACAGTAGTTTATGTCGAGGATGAAGGAAAACTTACAATGGGATGGGCTAACAGTTCCCCAAAGTTATAGATGTTCTCCCCAAGTAGAGCTGATAGTGACAAATCGAAAGCCAAATCCTGAAAGACACAGATATGATCTGACATTAGCAAAATTTGATCGGTGACTCTAGGGAAGCTAACTAGTACGCAACTTTTTTCTTCAGTTTCCTCTAAATTTCATCAAATTTCTGAATACTCTTATCCACTATCGCTAACAGGAAACTTAACATAAGAACAAAATATAAGAACAAGGTACATAATATTACAGGGGCATACCAGCTTAAACGATTCTGAAAGGTCCTCCACAGACGTGTATGCAAGATAAAGCAGAGCACTTTTGTAGAAATCAGAAAATTCTTGACGGCACTTATGGTACTGAGAAGACACCCAATAGAAGTTGGCATAGACTGATGGATCAATGTCAGTCATACTATCAAGAGAGCTCTTTCCATCGTCCAAGATTTTTTTGCACTCCTTCTGATCACCTTGCTCAAGCTTGAATAAAGCTTTTTGTGTTTCAATATAAATGATTGGTTCAGTAATCCTAGGCTCTTTAGTAGCTCTAAGTTTCTCAATCACGCTTTCAAGATAGCTAACTGCAGCTTCTTTCTCAGAGTACTGTCGAGAGACCACCACAGCAAAATGCGCAAGCTTCAGAAGATTGATCTTCGTCTCAAAGTCAGTGATGAAATTGTGATAGAACTGAATCAAAGCATCACCAGCCTGAAATGAAAAAAAATTATATTATAACAATGACACAGGTTAAGATCAGACACAAAAACTTGGAAGCAATCAAAATTGATCTATAAACCCTAAAACCTAACTTTCTTCGAAGAACTTAATCCGAGAAAACCCTATCATCTTCCAAACGGATCTCTAACTCGTGTTATTCGGAAGTAAAAACACAGATTCTACGATATTTGTCGAGATCTATGAACCCTAAAATCCACAAGGACCACTACTAAACCTAGATAGATATTGAAACCAATTAGTATTACGGAGGAGAAGCAAAAGTACCTGAAAGACAGCGAGAGCGATGAACTGTTCGAGCTTAAGGGTGAGTTGATGCCAGAGCTTTTTCTGATACAGATCTGCAAGGGAATTGTACCATTCGCCGAGCTCTGGATGCGTATTTTTCAGAGATTCCAAGTATTGTAGAGCAGCCATGGCGAAAGACGAAGACGAATGAAGAAACGAGTTTGCGAATTCTCTCGATCTTATGTAACTCAGCTCAGCTCTGCGTTTAAAGAATCCTAAAAAACCCTTTTCTCAGTGTTTTCACGCCCGACCCGAACCGTCCGGTCCGACCGGTTAACCCGTAACCCGAACACTTTTCCGGTTTGGGTTTAGTGCTAAAACCCAACAAGTTCAAAACCGAAAAAACCCACAAAAACTCGCAATTAACCCGTGACCCGGTGAACCGGTTGAACCGGCCGGGTGTGGGTTTTAAAAAGTTCTCTTGATTTTACAATAAAATATGGGATTTTAGACTTTATTCAATTATTTTTAGAAGTTTTTTCAGTTCTTAAATTCATTTGATGTTTTAGATTTTGTTGAAGACTTTACAATACCGCCTTAAAATTGAATCGAATGGTGAGAGAGACAACCGAGATTAGTTGTTTTAATTCACGATGTTTTATTAATTTATTTATGTCATTGATGATCTCCTAATATATTTGTTACGGTGTTAGACATTTATTGGATTTCAAATTTTTAACCACTTTATTATTATTGTTTGATTTTTTCTATATATATATATATATATTTGGGTGTAAATGATTTTATATTTTGTTAAATATAATATAATTTTATATTTGATTAAATATGATATGATTATTTTTGTTTTATATTTATAAATACTACAAATTTTTTTATTATAAAATACTCTAAATTTTCTATTAATATTAAATTTATTAAATAAATTTTAACTAATTAACCCGTGGTCCAACCCGGTTGACCCGGTGACCCGGTGACCCAGAAGGTAGTCCGGTTCATCGTCCGGGTCGGGTTTCAAAACATTGCCTTTTCTCTTCTTCTTTTTTGCTAAGCAGATAATCCTTTAATTTAAAAAGAAAAGAGAACTACCGGGACCAAAGTATAAATATGTGAGTTTTAAGGGGTATTTATGTAATTTAAATTATAATAAGGTGGATTTGTAATTTAGCATTCCACATGACCGGACAGAGTTTTGAAAACCGGAACAGAAACGAACCAGAAAGTTTTTTTCAGAAAAGAAAAATATAAATATTAGATCAATGTCATTTGATTACTAAATAATCTTATTTATGGTTTACCATAATAATTTTTATTATGACGGTATTTTACAATATTAATAAAATATTGCAAATTTTAAAAATGATTTTCAATTATTTATAAAAATAATATAAAACACATAAAGAAATCAAGTTAATAAGAAAAAGAGAATTTTAACCATAAATAATAGTAATAGTACAAAAAGTTTTTTGGATCCTAAGTTTTACCGACTGCTCCATCAAAAACTTTAAAGCGAAAGATGATTATTTACGATGGATCCGTAAATATAGATATCATAAATAGTTTGTATATTGTTGTTACCTTATGTTTTCATGTTAAGATGTTTATTTGCTCATTTTTCTTTTATGTTATGTTTTGATCAATGACAATTTAATCTATTAGGTTATGTTTTGGAATTAATTAGATAACATTTTGATAACCGGTGATAACAACAACTTGATGACCGGTGATAACAACAACGGTTATGTTTGCTATTTAAAATTTATTTTGAAAGCATGTTAAATGAAAAATTTGAATATCTGATATTGTTATATAGTTTACAGTCTTGTTTAATATTTACATGTACAATATGTCAGTATCAAAATGGATATTCGAAAATATCACATAAAAATTCAGATATCCAAATTTTTTTGAATTAAAGTAAATCACAAAATCAGATATTCCGTTAAAACCAATCGAATAACAAATATCACAATTGTTCCGGATATCCGAATTCGTGTCAGGCGTACTGCTCACTAAATGGGTATTTCGATTTCGCCTCTTTTCCCACTCACTCGCTATCAGTCATTCGAGCGATAGAGAGAAAGAGAATGAGTGGAAATGATGAAGAATTTAACGACGAATTTCTCCTCGCCATCGATTCAATCGAAACCACCCTGAAAAAAGCCGATATGTATCGCCCCCTACCTCCTCCGTATCTTCCAACGTTTCTACCGGCTCCTCCGCCATCGACGAAGATTTCATCGTCTTTATCTCACCCTATGCAGTTACAATCCTCAGCGGGACAACAACGGAAACAAATTCAAGTTCCTGATCCTTTCTTAAGCTATTCTCCGCCGAGAGAACTCTCTCAAAGAGTAGTAAGCGGTTTCAATGACGCGTTAATGGATTACTCTAACTCTACTGTTGTTACTGCTGCTAAACCTATCTCTCCGACTACTTCGAATCGTCGCTGTGATAGTGAGAAAGATCTCGAAATTGATCGCTTAAAGGTTAGGGTTTCGTTTTATTATTGCGTTCTCTGTGATCACAAAGATGTAGTTTCTCATATTGTTCTTTGTGGTATTTGATTAAACAGAAGGAGCTGGAACGTGTCTCGAAGCAATTGCTGGATGTGGTATATTCATATCTTTGAGTTTTTTAGTTCATTGGAGTTTCCATTTTCATGTATATATAGTGTTGAAATTATCTTTGATTGTTCCAGGAGCAAGAATGTTCTCAGCTTAAGAAGGGGAAAAGCAAAGAAACAGAGTCTAGAAACTTGTGTGCTGATGATAATAGAGGGCAATGTTCTACGGTTCATGCTTCTAAGAGGATAGACTTGTGAGTGAATGTTGTTCTCTTCTTGTTAGGCGAAATGACGCATCTAAATTGGATCTTTAGATTGTTTTTGATGTACTTGGATCTAATTCTTAGTTAGCAGCCTTTAAGTATGTATCTAGTTTTGTAGAATATATCATGATAGGGTTCAACCATTTGCAGGATTTTGCATTCTTATCAATTTTACCAAATTTAATTAGTGAATCGCAATGCTGGAAGGTGAAACTCTTTGTAATGTTGAGTAACTGTGGTGCAAGCGGTTACCCACACTTTTTATCTCCTGTTTGGAGAATTTGAATTTACCGTTCATTAGCTTACGTGCACTTTCCTTATCTGTTGCAAATCACCAACTGTGGTCTAATTAAGAAGTCTTGTGAAACAGGGAACCAGATGTCGCAACTTCTTCAGTAAATCATCGAGAAAACGACTCTAGGATGGCGTTAGATGATAAAAGAAGTACGTGAATGTTGATATTGGCAATAATTAGTTTGACGCTTTTGAAAGTTTTATTTTGTTCAAAATTTCTTGGTTGTCTATTCATTATTTTTTGCTTTGGCTTAAGTCAGGCTTCAAGACCACTGGTGTTCAGGCTGATGTGGCCAATCATTCTGACCTTTCAAAGAAACTGCTAGACATCTGGCGCACCTCAAATTATCAAGATCCGAGGAAAAATCTAATCTCAGAGTTGCTACTGGCTTGTTCAACAGATCTCCAGATTCTCTTTAGTTTTATGAAAATCAGTACGCCTCCTCAAGAACTTAACAAACAGGAAGCCAAAACCTCGTCAGATAGACAATCTTCTAAAGCCTTAGAATCTGAGAAAGTGTATCAATTATACTCTGCAGTAACAAAGGTGTGGCTTTTAGTTCAAACACTATACTTGTCGATGTATAAGTTATTGGTCAGACTATCTAATTGAACCGCCTATGTCTTCTGAAGATCAGCTATGGGTTTGTAAATTTGAAGACCTTGGTTGAACCACTACTTGATCTTTGTAAAGCGGAAACTGTAAGTCGGATTGAGATTCAAAGCTTTATCTGCAAGTTGTAGCTTTCTGGATGTTTTTTATATTTCTCCTCTTTTTTTGTGACTTGATTAATTCATCTGTTGTGCAGGCCGTTCTTGTTCATAGATCTCTGCGTGTACTACATGTGCTGTTGGAACATATATGTGGTGATGAAAAGAGATTTGAAGCCAGGTATCTACTCTCTCTATCTGGGATTAGTTCTCTAACTTTCTCCAATATTTCTTTACTCTAAATTCTTACATTAACCATAAATCATCATTGTAATGATTTTTTTTTTCATGATCCCTTATTAGTTGGGATGCAAACTGGCATTCTCTGTTTAAATTGATGAATCAAATTGCTAGTAAAAGAACCGAACAGGATGTGAAACAGGAAGCATTGTCGATAATGAACATAATCGTGATGAGCACCGATGCTTATACTGCTAGAGAAAGGTAAGCACTCAAAACCGTTTTCTTTGTCTGTTCATATGAACATCTGCATTCATATAACGTTAAATTCTTTTCATTGGCCAGTTTTGTCTCCAAGGAAGTGTTTGAAAGCATTTCATTACTTTTAAGAAAAGAAGGTGGCTTACATGTACGGAAAGAAGCTATTCATCTTTTTTACTTGCTACTCAACTGTAAGTACTTACTTGAAGATCATATTTCTTGGTTTTATGATGAAGCCATCTTCGCCAAAGTTGCGTTTCTTTCTTCTCTAATATATTCTTTATTTTCGGTTCAAAGGTCCTAAACTATACGATACATTTGATTCTCTCCATGAGGAAAAGAACTCCTCTGATACTGAAAACGATAGTGAAGGAAATTTCTTTGCTTTGGAAGCATTTGGTAAGATCTTTGAAGGCTTAGCAGATTGTTTGACTTCTCCCAGAAAGACATCAGAGGTAATTAAAAAACCGGAAAAAAAACCCTCGTGTTAAGTAGTGTACTGCAATTGGATTATTTAACACAGCTTTCGGTTTATTTGATTTTCAGGATCTGGAACTGTGTAGGAATGTAATAATGATCTTGGCTCTAGCAGCTTCTTCAGGAAACTCTGGCTATGAACTACTCTCAAGTCACAAGCTACCTCAAGACAGCAGCTTCTTAATGCTGATACTTCATCTTTTAGTTGCTGAAATAGACTCGGAATCAACAGAATTTCATCCAAAAGCGGAAATCTTCAAAGCAAGGTTTATTCTACACCGAGGTGATTTACAAATAGAAAATTTAATCTAGTGACTTACAAAAATCTATTTGTTTTACTGGCGCAGAACACTATTGATGAGAGAGATATTGATATTACTAAACAGACTTGTCTCTGGCTTGTCAAGCTCTGCTACTATTCTAAAGGAACTAACAACGAGCAGAGACATGGCGAGTCTAACGGTTGATGCAGCCACAAGATTATCCCGTAAAAGAAACTTACTTGGAAAACCTGAAAGCAGTGTTGAGAGAATGAGGAATACCGAAATCATGGATTTAGCCCGCATTTTCAAGAAACGGGTTTTCGCCTTCTTAGGTGACAATACTATATGAACACATACATTATCGGTGTTGTTGAGTTCATTCAGTTCTCTTTTTTGAGCGTAAATAACTGCTAATTTTGATTGAAGGAGCATAGTAGATGAGAAGCTGTCTTCAGATTAACACGCTAATATTATTACATTTTTGAGTAAATGATTACTAATTTTTCTATTTGGAGCTGGTTGGGTTATGTTCTGTCTTAAATTCATAAAATGGTGATTTTTACAAGTTGAAGTATAGATACTAGATAGGTTGTTGGGAAGCAAAAATGACTAAAATTTGGGTCCAAAAAACAAGGAAAATGGCAAACAAGGAAAACAAATAGGAGTCTATCCCTTGTTTGCCATTTTCCTTGTTTTTGGGTTTGATGCTCATATTCGAGTTAAATTTGCGAATTTGTACACCAACTCCTATTTGTCTCCGGTTCGTTGACTCAACAAGGAGCCTAAAGATCGAGTCTTGAAAACTCATCCACTTTTGCTTCAAACTTGAAATAGTTTTGGAGTTGGTCCAGCCATAACGAAATTTTCAATTAAAAAAAGTGACTTGATAGTCTCCTCCCTTCAGCATGTATCTCATGGAGGGGATTAGTCAACTCCTCAATTTTCTCCATCAATAGTCGTGAGTCCACCGCTTATTTTTGAGATCCAGCTTCTTCGGTGCGATACTTTCTTGTCAAGAGAATCCCACAACTCCTTCTAAGTCTTGACATTATGATACATATTGTTCAGCATATCGGAAAGGCGACTTTGGATGTAGAAATCACCATATTCTCAACGTGGATGCTCCCAAGCGCACGAGGGTCAGTGTTATCTGCTAGGAGAATAGGTTTATTCTCACGTGTGTATTGGCTCAGCTTAAGCACTGTAAGATAGAAAAACATCTTCTTTTGCCACATTTTAAATACATTTCCGCTGAATTTGTCGGGAAAATACCTCTTGAATTAACAAATTTGTAACAACTCACTCGTAGACCCAGTTAGAGCTGCAGCGCATCAACCCTAACTTCTCTCTTATGGGCCCTTTTGCCCCACATGTAGGTTATTGGTGCGCTTGACGTTCCTCGAACTCAAGACCTCACCCTTTAACAACCTTCCCACAAGACAAGTTGTTACCAATTAATCTGCAGGTTCCACCAGGTAGGTTATTAAGTTTGCTAATGTTCCTTATGGTTTTTGAAGAATAAAGCCCAATCGGTTTGGATTTGGGCCTGCATCTTTGTGTTGGTTCTGCAACTTTATTGGTTTTTCTAGTTTTGAATAAGTCTCCACCTTTGTAGGAGAAAGAATCGTGACATTAGTTTAGTTGCGAGAGTTTCGTAGCTTCAGTTGCTTTCTTTGTAAAGTCTATTTATTGACTAATCTGAATTCAATGCAAGTAAGAGTTTTTCAGTATCTGTTCTTGCAAATCTTTGTTTTTCCTTAAAGTGAGATTTGATAAAACAACAGTGGTATCAGAGCTTGTCACGAGCTTGGTACAAAAGAGAAACACCATGAGTGAAAAGGAGTCGGTGATCATACCAAAATTCGATGGTGATTATGAGCATTGGGCTATGCTCATGGAGAATCTGATAAGATCAAAGGAGTGGTGGGATATCATTGAGACGGGAATTCCAAGGCCGGAGAGAAACGTGATCCTCACCGGAGCGCAAAGAACAGAGTTGGCGGAGAAGACGGTGAAGGACCACAAAGTGAAGAACTATCTATTTGCATCAATAGATAAGACGATTCTCAAGACGATTCTGCAGAAGGAGACGTCGAAGGACTTGTGGGAGTCAATGAAAAGGAAATATCAAGGGAATGATAGGGTTCAAAGCGCTCAACTGCAGAGGTTACGGAGAAGCTTTGAAGTTCTTGAGATGAAGATTGGAGAAACAATCACGGGTTACTTCTCAAGAGTGATGGAAATCACTAATGATATGCGGAATCTGGGAGAAGACATGCCAGACTCCAAAGTAGTGGAGAAAATTCTGAGAACATTGGTCGAAAAATTCACATACGTTGTGTGTGCTATAGAAGAGTCTAACAACATCAAGGAGCTTACGGTGGATGGGCTTCAAAGTTCTTTAATGGTGCATGAGCAGAACTTGAGTAGACATGATGTGGAAGAGAGAGTGTTAAAAGCTGAAACTCAATGGAGACCGGATGGAGGAAGAGGCAGAGGAGGAAGTCCAAGCCGAGGAAGAGGTAGAGGGGGTTACCAAGGAAGAGGGCGTGGCTATGTGAACAGAGACACGGTAGAGTGTTTCAAGTGCCACAAGATGGGACATTACAAGGCGGAGTGTCCAAGTTGGGAGAAAGAAGCGAATTATGTTGAGATGGAGGAAGATCTGCTTCTCATGGCTCATGTAGAACAGATTGGTGATGAAGAGAAACAAATTTGGTTCTTGGACTCGGGATGCAGTAACCACATGTGCGGTACAAGAGAGTGGTTCCTCGAGTTGGATAGTGGTTTTAAGCAGAACGTGAGACTAGGAGATGATCGAAGAATGGCGGTAGAAGGAAAGGGAAAGCTGAGACTTGAAGTTGATGGAAGAATTCAAGTGATCTCAGATGTGTACTTTGTGCCAGGGTTGAAGAATAACCTCTTTAGCGTGGGTCAACTACAACAAAAAGGGTTAAGATTCATCATTGAAGGTGATGTGTGTGAAGTGTGGCACAAAACAGAGAAGAGAATGGTGATGCACTCAACGATGACAAAAAATCGCATGTTTGTGGTTTTTGCAGCTGTGAAAAAGTCAAAGGAGACTGAAGAAACAAGATGCCTTCAAGTGATCGGCAAAGCTAACAATATGTGGCACAAGAGATTTGGACATCTCAACCATCAAGGCTTGAGATCGCTAGCTGAAAAAGAGATGGTAAAAGGCTTACCAAAGTTTGATCTTGGAGAAGAAGAAGCAGTTTGCGATATATGCTTAAAGGGTAAGCAAATCCGAGAGTCAATTCCAAAGGAGAGTGCGTGGAAATCAACTCAGGTTCTGCAGCTTGTTCACACAGACATTTGTGGACCGATAAATCCTGCATCAACCAGTGGGAAAAGGTACATTTTGAACTTTATAGATGACTTTAGCCGGAAGTGTTGGACTTATTTGTTGTCGGAGAAGTCAGAAACATTTCAGTTCTTCAAGGAATTTAAGGCTGAAGTCGAAAGAGAATCAGGAAAAAAATTGGTATGTTTGCGGTCAGACAGAGGAGGAGAATATAATTCGAGGGAGTTTGACGAGTACTGCAAGGAATTTGGAATCAAGAGACAACTCACCGCAGCATATACGCCACAACAAAACGGGGTCGCAGAAAGAAAGAATCGGAGCGTGATGAACATGACGCGGTGTATGTTAATGGAGATGTCAGTGCCAAGAAAGTTCTGGCCTGAAGCTGTTCAGTATGCAGTGTATATACTGAATCGGAGTCCGTCAAAGGCTTTAAATGACATAACTCCGGAAGAGAAGTGGAGTAGCTGGAAACCATCAGTTGAGCATCTAAGAATATTTGGCAGCCTAGCATATGCTCTTGTCCCGTACCAGAAAAGAATCAAGCTTGATGAGAAAAGCATCAAATGTGTGATGTTCGGTGTAAGCAAGGAATCCAAAGCCTATCGTCTCTATGACCCTGCAACAGGAAAAATATTGATTAGTCGGGATGTTCAGTTTGACGAAGAAAGAGGCTGGGAATGGGAAGATAAGTCGCTGGAGGAAGAACTTGTGTGGGACAATTCTGATCATGAACCTGCAGGAGAAGAGGGTCCAGAAATAAACCACAACGGGCAACAAGATCAAGAGGAAACAGAAGAAGAAGAAGAAACGGTAGCAGAAACGGTTCATCAAAATCTCCCGGCTGTTGGAACAGGAGGTGTTAGACAGAGACAACAACCAGTTTGGATGAAAGATTATGTTGTTGGAAACGCCCGGGTGCTCATAACACAAGATGAAGAAGATGAAGTTCTTGCGTTGTTCATTGGACCAGGTGATCCGGTTTGCTTTGAAGAAGCGGCTCAATTAGAGGTGTGGAGAAAGGCGATGGAAGCAGAGATAACCTCCATAGAAGAGAATAACACATGGGAGTTAGTTGAATTACCTGAAGAAGCAAAGGTGATTGGGCTGAAGTGGATTTTCAAGACTAAATTCAATGAGAAAGGAGAAGTTGATAAGTTTAAAGCAAGACTGGTTGCAAAGGGCTATCATCAGAGATATGGAGTGGATTTCTATGAGGTATTTGCACCAGTAGCTAAGTGGGATACTATCAGATTGATTCTTGGCTTAGCTGCAGAGAAAGGATGGAGTGTTTTTCAACTAGATGTGAAAAGTGCGTTTTTGCATGGAGACCTAAAGGAAGATGTGTTTGTTGAGCAGCCTAAGGGATTCGAAGTGGAAGAAGAATCCAGCAAGGTGTACAAATTGAAGAAGGCCTTATATGGCCTAAAACAAGCTCCAAGAGCTTGGTACAGCCGTATAGAAGAATTCTTTGGTAAAGAAGGGTTCGAAAAGTGCTACTGTGAACATACACTGTTCGTGAAGAAAGAGAGAAGTGACTTCTTGGTGGTAAGTGTGTATGTGGATGATCTTATTTACACAGGAAGCTCGATGGAGATGATTGAAGGGTTTAAAAATTCTATGATGGAGGAATTTGCTATGACTGATCTTGGAAAGATGAAGTACTTCTTGGGAGTTGAGGTCATACAAGATGAAAGAGGTATTTTCATCAACCAAAGAAAGTATGCTGCAGAAATCATTAAGAAGTATGGAATGGAGGGATGTAATTCAGTCAAGAATCCAATTGTGCCCGGACAGAAGTTAACAAAAGCTGGAGCTGGTGATGCTGTTGATCCAACTGAGTTTAAGCAACTCATTGGGAGCTTAAGGTACCTAACCACCACTCGACCAGACTTGATTTTCTCTGTAAATCTAGTTAGTAGGTACATGGAAAGTCCAAATGAGCAACACTTGTTGGCTGTGAAGAGAATCTTGAGGTACGTTCAAGGTACGTTGGATCTCGGGATTCAATATGAACGTGGTGGTGCTACAGAGTTGGTTGGCTTCGTTGATAGTGATTATGCCGGTGACGTCGATGACAGAAAGAGCACCTCTGGTTATGTGTTCATGTTAGGTGGAGGAGCTATAGCTTGGGCATCTAAGAAGCAACCAATTGTGACATTATCAACAACGGAAGCAGAGTTTGTGTCAGCTTCTTATGGTGCGTGTCAAGCGGTATGGCTCAGAAACGTTTTGGAGGAGATTGGCTGCAGACAAGAAGGAGGCACACTTGTGTTCTGTGATAACAGCTCCACCATAAAGTTGTCAAAGAATCCTGTACTACATGGAAGAAGTAAGCACATTCATGTGAGGTATCATTTTCTCAGAGAGTTGGTGAAGGAAGGAACTATTAGACTTGACTATTGTACTACTACAGACCAAGTTGCAGACATCATGACTAAGGCTGTGAAACGTGAAGTGTTTGAAGAGCTTCGGGGAAGAATGGGAGTAAGAAGAAGAGAAGAATAAACCGAAAAGTGTGTTTTCGGTTTAAGGGAGGGATTGAAGAATAAAGCCCAATCGGTTTGGATTTGGGCCTGCATCTTTGTGTTGGTTCTGCAACTTTATTGGTTTTTCTAGTTTTGAATAAGTCTCCACCTTTGTAGGAGAAAGAATCGTGACATTAGTTTAGTTGCGAGAGTTTCGTAGCTTCAGTTGCTTTCTTTGTAAAGTCTATTTATTGACTAATCTGAATTCAATGCAAGTAAGAGTTTTTCAGTATCTGTTCTTGCAAATCTTTGTTTTTCCTTAAAGTGAGATTTGATAAAACAACAGTTTTTAATAAGTAATTGTTCCACTTTTGAAAGTTCATATCTTCGCAATGGAGTGTTAAGTGATATTAACAAGCTTGTTTTTTCTTTTTTTGTATCAATGTTAAGTATATGTAACATTTTCGAAATTTTGGACAGAAGACACAAAGATGTACTAAAAGCTAAAGAAAAGTGACAATCTACAAACAAAAGTACAAATAGCATAAGGGAAGCACAAGCGATAACCCAAACACTAATATTCTAACTTAATACTGAGATGAAATAAACACTGAAATAAACAGTGGCGTCCCGAGATGAAACACTGATATTTAAAAGCTTGTTGACTTGTATTTATTATGTTGATTGTGTTTAATGTTGCTTCAGATGTTCAAACTTAATGCCGTTCTATCGTTTGGTTAGTGCAACCGTGGCTAAATACGATGTGGTTCAACTTGTGAGAGGTGATGTTTGGAAGATTGCTCTTGGCACTGCATCAACAGCTTCCATAGACGGGAGTTAAACCTTGTGAAGGTGCTGCAATAGAATCTGGAAAGAATCTTCCTGCGGATTAGCTCTTCATGAGATGAGATAATTGAATCCGATGAAGGATCATCCACCAGCTCATTTTGCCCCCTCTATATTCCTTATTATTTCAGTTATGCCCTCTTGTTTCACATTTTTTCATACAATGTGGATAATCCTAAGTTTTGTTCTTTGTTTAGAGACCTTGTTATAAGAATGGTACGAAATCTCGAGGATTTTGGAAAGCATTCTTTATCTAATCTGGAAGAGTTATTTTGCAGTTGCAGTCTATGAAACTGGAACAGAGGAGAGAGCCTATGATAAGAACTTGACACTAATCTTTATTTGTGTTTATTAATACAAGAAAAATGGAAATCTATGCTAATACAGTTACAACATGCCAATCTCCCGCTCAATGGAAGATGATGGCTACAGAATCAGATTCACAGGTCTGATCCTGTTTTAACGGTCTGATTCTGTCCCTCTAGCAAACTTATTTGTCGCCTCAGTTTCGCAATATGAGCTTGAACCTATCCAACAAAGAACCAATCCAAATTCATCAAAACATAGACCAACAAAAATAGTCTAAACTGAGTATCAAAAATTTAGAAAACACAGTTAAATGTTTTAAAGTTACCTGTTGACGAGCAGCTGCAAGCTGTAATAACTCATCTGCTTCAGAGAAACTCATGAACCATTGTCCCAAACTATGATCTTTCGTATCACCTCTCTTCTTTTTCCCGGTATCTTCGACTTGCACTAGTCATAAGATTTGTTGTGTGAGACGACATTTTAAGGCAATGATCAACTTAAACTAAGGAATGAAAAAAGCTTTAGATAAGGAGATCATACTAGGAGCAGGCAAGTTGTAACCAGAGGGTAATCTTGGAAAGGTCAAAGCCGGATGATTCTGAACCCTAGCTAAAAAACTTTCTGAAGGATCAGGAAAGACAATCTCGTCATAAGATTCCACAACCACAGGCTTCTTCATTGTCAAAGGACCTGATTCATCTTCAGGGTATAGCTTTAAATGATGATATCTGTTGTATCCACCCAAAACAACAAATAACTCATAAGTAACTCTTCCAATTGCTGGCATTTTCCTACTTAACAACAATGCTATTGAAAGGGACTTACAAACTCAATGGCTTATCACAGACATCACTGTGGAAATGCAATGTCATTGCAATCTCGAATTCTCCCCAACCAGATTCCGATACCTCGAATGGAGGCTCCTCGATAACTCTAGTCGGGCTATTGAAACTAGAATGAAGCTGAAATACAACTTTCTTTACTACAACACTGATATCTTCATTTGTTGCCCCTCGAACATATACTGCCCACTTGTGAGATTGATACCTGCAAATTTAAGTGAAATCTTATGAACACAAAACACTTTTCTTCTTTAAGGGTATTGTCAAAATATAACCTTCCTAAGTTTCTTATAAGAACTAAAACTCTAAGTCGCTAGCAACAAACCAATAAAACTTAATGGATATTTATGTAAACTGTCTCTCTTATTAAGGGTATTGTCAAAATATAACCTTTTCCAACATTCCTATAAGAACTTCTCGTCATTATCCAAAAGAACTAAAACACTAACAACAACCAATAACCTAAACTGTCTCTCCATTATTTTAACGGTATTGTAAAAATGGAAAATTTAAAACTTTTGTGATGAAAATAAGAACTTTGCTTCACAAAAGAAGTTCAATTTCCAAAAAAGTATACTTACTCACTAGCCTTCTTGCCAAGCCAGAATGCTACATTACCATACACAATTGGAACGCTTATTTCAATGTCTTTAAGCTTCTTCTGCTGTTTAACCCAAAAAAAGGAGAGATTTTTTTTAAGTTGGTGATGATGACCAATTTATTGAAGAGGTTACAGAACAAAATAAGTGGACTTGCTCTTTTGAGTTCGATTGAAGAAAGAAAAAGACGGACCTTTTCGTCGGATTTAGTCATCTTGGTTTTGAGAGATTTGAGAGTGGGTTCGCTAGTTTCTGGCTGATCTTGAGCTTGTTTCTTCGATGACGAGCTGTTCGTCATTCTTCTTTCTGGGAATTTTAAGATTTCATTCAGAAAAAATTAAGGTCATCTTCTTCTTCTTCGTACGATGTTTTTTGCTTATCAAGAGAGACAAATAACACGAATTGATGAATCTCGGCTTAACTTCAACAGATCTGCTTCTAGTTTTTTTTTCCAATGGAGCCAGATCCAAACGGCGAATTCAACAAGACGATTTCTTTTAGGTTTATTAGTTTTATCTACTCATGTGAAAGGCCCAATTTATTTAGCTACACAGGCCCAAATGTATCAAAATTTGTCTACGTAGCTAATAAGCATAAACACTAGAATATAAAAACATTTGGAAAAAAAAAAAAAAAAACTAATTTTAATTTAAAAGTTTAATACCCAATATTTTTAAATTAGAGTAAAAATACCTCATTTAATTATTTGTAATCACAAAATATCTCAGATATAAATTATTAGTGGAATCAAACTCAACCGTTAACGGACGTTACAGAATCATTTAACGGCGTTAAATTTTACGGAATCATCTAACGGTGTCAAATTTTAACGGTGTCAAACCCAGCTGTTAACGGACACCGGAAAGAGTGCGAGTTTTTCTTTGGCTAGTTGTTCATCAGGTTATTATGACTAACACTGAGAGACAGAGAAGACACTTATGTGATACAGCTATTTGCCAAGTTTGCAAGAGTGGAGATGAAACTATTCTCCATATTCTCAGGGATTGTCCGGCGATGATGGGGATATGGAACCGTATTGTTCCACCTACTCTCCAGAGACCTTTTTACACTCAAACATTACTAGAGTGGATTTATGGAAACGTGGGAAGTCAGGTGGTTAGAGAGGGGATACCGTGGGGGACAGTGTTCAGTATGGCAATGTGATGGGCGTGAAAGTGGAGATGCGGGAACGTTTTTGGTGAGAATAGGAAGTGCCGTGATCGTACCCAGTTTGTGAAAGAGATATCAAAAGATGTGTATCAAGCACATTGTCTTGCGAATGGAGGTCAGATTAAGAGGGTTAGAGTGGAGCGTCAGATTGCTTGGTCAAGACCGGATGAAGGATGGTTCAAACTTAACACGGATGGAGCCTCAAGAGGTAACCCGGGTTTAGCCACGGCTGGTGGGGTCATTAGAGATGCGGTGGGGAACTGGGTCCAAGGTTTTGCTTTTAATATAGGGGTATGTACGGCTCCTTTAGCAGAACTTTGGGGGTTCTACTATGGGCTTTATTATGCATGGGAGAACAAGATTACTCGGTTAAAGTTGGAAGTTGATTCGAAGATGGTTGCGGGGTTTCTTAAGACGGGGATATGCGATACTCATCCCTTGTCGTTCCTAGCACGCTTGTGCTATGGCTTTTTATCAAAGGATTGGTTGGTCCAATTGTCTCATGTGTATAGGGAGGCGAATCACTTTGCGGATGGTTTGGCTAATTATGCATTTTTATGCCTTTTAGGGTTGCATTTACTAGATTCTTGTTCGGATTGTATCTCATCTTTTTTTGATGAAGACTATCGTGGGATCTCGTATTCACGGCGTATTTGTTTGTAATTTGGTTTAATTTTATAATAATATTTTGAAGGGGACTCGTTGTCCCCTTCGCCTACAAAAAAAAAACAAATTAGTTTGGTATTTTTTTGGCTTTTTTCCCAAAGACATTTTACCATTATCAAAGTAAAAGAGAATGATGACAAGAAAAAAAAAGAGTAAAAAAGAATAGAGTTATCCTAATAACCAAACACTCAAAATCATTTCCCAAAAACCCCAAAGCTTTGTCACACACACTTCTTCTCTTTTATAAAATTCGCATTTCAATCAGAAAATTGTTCTTCCCCTTGGAGACGACAATGCAGAGGTTTTGCACTAAGCTACGTTCCATTTCTCTCCAATCTAATCGGAATCTCTCTTTTTACGGTGCTTCTCCTCACCGTCTCATTCACCATTCTCCTTCTCCGAGTCGTCACTTAACAACAACAACCCTAGGTTTTGCCAATTCCACCAAATGGAGCTTCGTTCCCGCCGCCGGAGTTTTTCCGTCGAATGTTAGCTCCATGGGCACTACCTTTGTTCCTCATCACGTAAGTTTCCAGAATTTAGCTTCAATTGCTTTATATATATCTGCTGATTGAGACAAATCTTAGGAGGACAAGATCTGACGAGTGACGAGCTAGATAGTTTGAATTGGTATATAGTTTTAGCTTCTTCTGAATTTTCTATATGTTCTGTTGAAACAAAATCAACAACATGGATTACTAAATACTAATTCAAAGAATGTTAATAAGCTTACTTGCACTTTGTTTTGAATCCAACTGATACAAGTCAGTGCTTGCATATATCACTACGTTGCAAGTTTTAACCTACTAAATCTCTTTTGTTAAAAAAAAAAAAAGAGCTTACTCAATCTCATAAGATACATACATGTTTTCTTTGGAATCTTAACATTCGGATTTATTGTGTACGGTTCTTGAATTTTGTGCCCCTTGTTTGATCATAGGAAAGAAGAATCGTCATGGCTTTGATTGCGTGTTTTCCGAAAATAGAATTATTTGTTCATAGTAGCTCTTGCATTTTGATATCATGTTCGTTAAGCCAGATGATAAAGGCGGTGTGCTTGAGTATCATCACTACGAAGTACCAACATTGATTTATATCTGATTGCTTATCTTATGTACGTTTGATTCTCTCTGCCTTCAGTTTGTTCAAGTACGAAATATCACTTCTAAGGAAAAAATGGCAAAATGGAAGAAGAAGTGGAGACCTAGGACTCCAATCACATCAAAAGTCAAGAAAGTCAAGATTAAGTTTTATTCGTACGTGCTGAAACTTCTGATTCCCAGATTATCAACAAATCTTGTTAGTAATAGTTTGGGCGTCTCTCTCAACAATTTTTTTTTGTGTTGAATCTATATCTCAGGTCATTCAAAGACAGGTTTAAACCACTAAATGATGGTACCATCCGTCGCTGGAAAGAAGGCAAGCGCCACAACGCACATTTGAAGGTAACAACACCTTATTCCTCATATCGATGATAGAAAATTTTATTCATTCTTTGGCCTACGCCTCTAGAGGAACAGTATGATAATACCTAGGGATAGAACTGATCGAAAATTGCCCAACAGCTGATTCTGGTGATAGTGAACTTAAATTTGGATAGAACTAGTTTTGAACTTCGAGTCTTTAGGTGTTTCCTTGTTTAGCTAAATGGACAAATGGTAGGCAAAGTTGTATTTTACAATACCATCTCTGTTGTTGGACCTCTTCGGGGTTTCATCATTGTGTAAGATTTCTGAGTCAGGTTGAGAAATGTTGAGTGTAAAGAATTTGTTTTGTTAATTGATGCAGTCAAAGAAATCGAAGCGTAGATTGAGACAACCTGGACTAGTACCACCAGCATATGCGAAAGTCATGAAGAAACTCAATTTCTGCAATTGAGAGATAGAGCATGAAACAGTATGATTACGATGAAAGCCAGTCTCTTCCAGTTTTTACCAGATAATTTTGCTCACTGGTACTCAAAAAATCTTTATGTTTCAGTTTAACTTCATTGGAATAAATTGAGTTTTCGAAATATGGTGAAATTGGCGTTAAGACTGATCGGTTTTGAAAAGAGAAACAAGTTAGGCTTATGATTTTTTCTCAAGTACATTTTCCAGCTAAACCAGAAGAAACTTTGTTTCCCGAGTCGGTCCGGTTATATGATATTTCGGTTTAGTCAGATTGTACCGGTGTAAACCGAGCTTTGGATTGAAAAATACACCCATTCTCATGTTTGGTTAGGACAAAACGATTGCGGTCGAACGAAGCGGCCTTGGTTCCACGTGTGTATTTCTTGTGGGTCTCAATTTCAACAAACGTAAAAGACAAAAGAGTAACAAAGCCGTCCACGTGTCCTATGTTGAAATACCATTAAACCCCCACCGTCGAACATGTGAGTTTCAGATTATTGTATTTTCCTTGTCCGACGGCGAATATTCCACGCTGGCAGTCTACGTGACATGCTCGCCCCATGCACTTTGTTTTCGTCATATAAATTCCTTTTTAAAACCATTGAATTATTATTGTTATTGTTTTTAAAAAAATACAAAAAAAGGTTTTATGTCGCTCTTGTCGGAATTTGACACCGCTCATCACTCATCATGTATTGATCGTCGCCGAATACAACGATTTGTTTTTTTTTTAAAACAATTTTTAAAAGGTCACAATACAACAATGAATTTCATCAAATCTTTTATCAAAAAAAAAATGAATTTCATTTTATTTGATTATTCGGAATTGATTTATGTGTAATGTGGAATGTGTAATAACAAATTACTAATTTAGTAATTTGGTCGAAACATTTTCTATGTTTATTTTCTTCTTCTATCTCAAATTGAGACTATCCGACAACATATGAATGATAAATTTATATGATACCTAAATAAAGGAACAACATGGAGAGAGATTTTGATTCATGGATTGTATGAGAATGAGACAAAACCTTTAGTCATAAGTTATCTGATTTAAAAACACATAAATCTAACATATAAATTATTCAAATGATAAAAATGATAATTCCTAGAAACTATATATTCTTTGGACATTAATAATCTAGGTATAGTAAACAAATATCCATGATGCGGGCCATGTTCCTCTCTCCCATGTTACGATTCTGAATATACAAATACCTCTTGATTGATTACAAAAAGAAAAAAAAAAGTACGCAATCATGTATATATTTTATTCTACAACATGACATATACACGGTCTAGCATCTCATAGACACAATTAAAAACGCAAGTAATATGCGGTTGGTAATTGCGTTTGTATGCAATAAATCACTAATCAGTCATAATACAATAAAATTTTGCTATGTTTTGCTTTCATACTATTCACAAAATCGATATAAAAAACGTTAATAATTACTATTTTCTTTTTTATTATCATAATATTTCGATATGGATACAATTTGTTTTTGTATATAAACAAACTTTTAGTGTTGGATCCATAATTTGTATTATACATATATTATAATAATACTATATTAACCGAAGGTTGACGTTAAGTCACGAATAATGTCACCACTTCTCCTCCTCCATCATCATCATCACCGCGACGACTTTTTTAAGTTCCCTTTCTCTCTCTCTGAGATTTTCCTCAAAAAGTTTTCTGATCTCTTTTTCTCCATCAATCATCACACTTCTTTCTATTTATCTCGTCCTCTCGTCGCCGATTATCTCTTTACCCTAATCACTCGCATTCCCATCTTTAACAAAATTTCTTCCACTTTCTTTCCGACCAATATTTCGTAGTTCGATTGCCATTTTTCCTTTTTTTGAGTTTACGCTTCCTCTTTCCGATCACATCCTTGAGAAGAGGAAAATTTCGAAGTTATTTGATTCATTCTTCCGACTGAGTTTCCCGCCATTATTTTGTTTGATCGGAAAATTAAATGGAAAGAGTGAATCTCGGAGGTTTAGGTTACGATAATGGCGGAGTTATGATGACTAGAGATCCCAAACCTAGGCTCAGATGGACAGCCGATCTTCATGATCGCTTCGTCGACGCCGTCGCTAAGCTCGGTGGCGCTGACAGTAAGCTCCTCTTTCCTCCTCTTCTTCAATTGTGATAACCGGTTTCACTTTATAATTCCGGTTCAGTCCGGTTAAATCTACAGTTGATGTATCTGTGTAACAACATTATAGCTCTTTTACTCTTTCTTATTCTTCAATTGAGATAACCGGTTTCACATTATGATTCCGGTTCACTTCGGTTTGGTTGGTTAAGTTAATGCCAGTGATTCAATTGATTCTTCTCTATGTAGCTTGATAACTTCAAATTTAATAGGTTACAAATGTAATTATATCTGTTTGCTTAGTGACATTTGTTATTGGTTTGGTTTTGTAGAAGCAACTCCTAAATCGGTTCTGAAGCTGATGGGATTAAAAGGTTTAACACTGTACCATCTCAAGAGCCATTTACAGGTCCAAATTTATACAAATTTGAGTATATAATAATGTATAATGTCTACAAATTGTTGGTTTATATTCTCTCTTATGATGTGTTTCTATATGCAGAAGTATAGACTTGGTCAACAACAAGGCAAAAAACAAAATAGAACAGAACAAAACAAAGAAAATGCTGGTATGTATGATTATTATCAAGAATTCAAGATTTATATATAATTCAGCTTATAGTAGAGTATAATATATATATACATATGATGTATTTAAGGAATATTAATGTAGATAACATTTGAGAAACCAAAGATTGATTGATTTTTGTATTCACAGGAAGTTCATATGTGCATTTCGACAATTGTTCTCAAGGAGGAATCTCCAATGATTCAAGATTTGATAACCATCAAAGGTATATTATATATGAATTTGCCTTCTCTCGACATAATGGATTTGTAAAGCTTGAGTTTGACATAATGTTAATGAACACACGTAGACAAAGCGGGAATGTACCTTTTGCTGAGGCAATGAGACATCAGGTCGATGCGCAACAACGGTTTCAAGAACAACTCGAGGTAACAAATCTCTTCTTTCTTCTCTCACAACAATGAATAAAAGTTTTAAACCGAAGTTTTTGCGGTGTTATAGGTGCAGAAAAAACTGCAGATGAGAATGGAGGCACAAGGAAAATATTTGTTGACATTACTAGAGAAAGCACAGAAGAGCTTACCTTGTGGTAATGCAGGGGAAACAGACAAGGGTCAATTCTCGGATTTCAATCTCGCACTTTCGGGACTTGTAGGAAGTGATCGTAAGAACGAGAAGGCGGGTTTGGTTACTGATATCTCACACCTTAATGGTGGTGATTCCTCTCAAGAGTTTCGGTTATGTGGAGAACAAGAGAAAATAGAAACCGGAGATGCATGTGTTAAACCAGAATCCGGGTTTGTGCATTTTGATTTGAACTCCAAAAGTGGGTATGATCTCTTGAATTGTGGGAAATATGGGATTGAAGTGAAGCCAAATGTGATTGGAGATAGACTTCAATAGGTTAAAGAGACACTTTCTTTAATTTTTTATTTTATTTTATTATTTCTTTACATTTCTTATAGAATGTTACAAATTTGGCTTCATGGTTTCTCAGTCAAATATCAAGAACATATTTGAAGTCCAAAGTAGTTGATATCAGCTAAATACGGAATAATTGGGTTTAACTAAATAAGTTATTTTTGTGAATAATAAAGTGTAGCATCTTCTCTCGCTTGTTCTGCAAAATTCAAAACCTATTTGCTTGTTTCTTAATTCTTTTCAAAAATATGTCTATGCATCTAATTGTCTCTTTCTAAAAAATGAGGATCAAACAAAGATGAGATTTGATTCTCATGATTGATTTTCTCAGTTAAAAATAAGGGAAATTTAATAGAGTAACCCATATTTTATACATAAAGACCCAAAAGGAATGCTAAAAATATGAGTTATTTGAGTAATAATTATACCTAAATTATCCTTGTTTTCCTTTGCAGAGAAAAACAATATTACAGAAATGCCATTACTATTTAATTCCAGCAAGGCAATAAAACCACATTTATTTACGAAAATGCCATCGTCGTTTTTGATAAATCTGTGGCTCTTGTTGCGACGGATTTGTTATCGATCACAGATTTGTTGGTCAACCACAGATTTTTTACAACAGACTTGTTTTGTACCCCAGACTTTCCTGTGTTATGTTACGCCAGATTTTTTTTTTTTCGCAGATTTTTTAACCGTGACTAATTTGTTTCATATAGTCTCCACAGATTTTATTTAAATTTCAAAAGTAAGAATGTTGAAACCAAATCTGTCACTGATTTGTTTTTCGGACCACAGATTTTTCTTTATGGCGGCAACAGATTTTCTATTTGCACCCAAAAATCTGTTGTGTTATAACAGATTTGTTAACCTCGAAAAATGTTATATAGGCATGACAGAGTTGTTTTGTGTAATCACAGATTTAATTAACTTGTTAACAAATCTGGTGTTTTACAACAGATTTTTGTTAAAAAATAAAATTACTACACAGTCACATAGTGATAACAGATTTGTTTTTAGTGATGACAGTTTTTTTTTTCAGTGTCAAAACATAACAGATTTACTCATGTCAATGTTATGGCCGATTTGTTTATGACTAGAATAACCTTTTTAGTAATAACAGACTTTTTTTGGCAGATTTATTTTTAAAATTTCGAAATTTTTTGTTATATGAGATTTATTAGCTAGCCCTCAATTAAATTATTTCCGGTTTGATTGTATGTTAAATCCGGTTTGACTTGATTTTTTTTTTTTTTTTTTGAAAACGTTATGACAGACTTTTATTAGGCGACAGATTTTTCCGAAATATTACCATATTTGAGTCAAGGAATATTCTCGTAACGCCTAGGGTTTCCAATGAAAAAAACTGCCATTGTCGTTTTCTTTTTTCTTCTGTAACGCCTACCAAATCTAATTTCAATACAATCCATTATTCTTCTACCTATTCGAGATCTTAGTTGCTTCATCTTTGACACAAATTCGATTCCCTTGTTTATCGATTCTCTCTTTGGTATGGATCAAGTAATTCTCGTGTGTGGTAAATGGGTATATGAGAAAACGAGATGGATTTTTGTGGTTGATAGTACAAAAGGTTGTCGTGTACTTGAAGGTAATAGTCAAACCAGTTATGATGATTTCATCCAAATGGTGTATGAGGATTACAATATCGAGAAGAGTGTATTTGAAGTTATTTTGAGTTACAAGATCCCGAAATCAAAGCAATTACCAGCAGATACTCCACCTGTACTCATTGGTAATAATAGACAGTTTCAGTCTTATTTGGGGCAAACGAAGAATGATACTGTTCGACTTTGTGTTGAATTAAAAGAGAAAGTTCTAGATGAATATGAAGAGGAAATCATTGATGATTTAGGTAGCAGCGACTTGCCGAAGACAAAAGCAGTTGATGTATACGGTATTGTCGAAGAAAACGTTGAAAACGTTGACGTATTCACTCATACTGATAGCGTTGTTGAAAGAAAAAAATCTGAAGCAGTTGAAGATGGTGAAGATGACGGGAGTAGATTTGATTACTGTGATGATTCCGACGGAACAGATTCTGATGATGAGAACTTTAGCCTCTATGGGATTCCACCAGAAGAAGAAGATAAAACGAACGTATCAAGCAAGAAGATGAGTTTAAGTGTATACGTAGAAGAAGATAAAGGAGATGCTACATACGAGACCTTAGAACTATCGTCATTGGGATTGGCCGTTGGTCAATGTTTTGAAACGAAAGATCACTTGGAGACACGTTTGAAGATACTTACTGTGTTAGAGAAATTTGATTTTGATGTTTCGAAATCGACTCCTACATTATATTTTGTAAAGTGTTGGATTAAGGGATGTCGATGGAGAGTGCGAGCAACACCAGTTGACGAGTATCCAAAGTTTCAGGTGAGAGTGTATGTTTCGGAACATACATGTTCTGTTACTAAACGCTCATCACGTTCTCGACAAGCTACTCACGAAATACTTGGATTGCTCTATAAGAATTACGTTGGTGGAATTGGACCTAAGGTTCTCCCAATGCACGTTGCCGAAGCATTGACTAAACGATTTCAAATCAAGGTACGATTTCCAATTTCTTGGCTTTCTTTGTTTATTAATTACACCTTGTTTTCAACCAACTAATCACTAAAGTCAATACATTTTATTAGATGGATTACTGGAAGGCTTATCGGACACTAAGATCTGCCCGAGAGATGGTTAGGTATACACCAGAAAGTGGTTACGAGCAACTTCCGGTATACTTGTACATGCTAGGGAGGGAAAATCCTGGAACCTTCACGCGACTTGAAGTGGATGAAACACAGCGATTTAAGTACTTGTTTCTTGCGTTTGGTGCAAGTATTTTAGGATTCCCTTTCATGAGGAAAGTGGTGGTTGTTGACGGTACTTTTTTACAGGGAAAATACTTAGGGACACTTCTTACAGCAACAACTCAAGATGGTAACTTTCAGATATACCCGATTGCTTTTGCCGTTGTTGATACTGAAAATGATGCCTCATGGGAATGGTTTTTTAGACAACTCAGCAGTGTGATTCCAGATGATGAAAGTCTCGCCATTATTTCAGACAGGCACCAATCCATTAAAAGAGCAATAATGACAGTTTATCCTAAGTCTAGCCGGGGAATCTGTACATACCACTTGTACAAGAATATATTAGTTCGCTTTAAAGGTCGGGATGCATTTGGTTTGGTAAAGAAGGCAGCAAACGCTTTCAGATTAGTCGATTTTGAAAGGATATTTGATCAGATTTTAGCTTTGAATCCTGCTCTTCATGCTTACCTTCAAAGAGCTGATGTACGTTTGTGGACTCGTGTGCATTTTCCTGGTGATAGGTACAACTTGCTTACAAGTAACATTGCGGAGTCAATGAATAAGGTCATGTCACCCGCAAGAAGCCTTCCTATTGTACAACTGTTAGAAGAAATTAGATCCATGATGACGAGATGGTTTTCAGACAGAAGGAATGATGCATTGAATTTGTCTACATATCTTACTCGTGGAGTAGAGAAGATATTGCAGGTTTCATTTCTAATACAAACACAATTTATACACGTCCGTATATTGGTGATTATAGCTAACTAATGACATTGTCTTCTTTGTAGAGTCGTGTAGAGCACGCTAAATTGCTAAGTGTGCAAGACATAGATGCAAATCAAGTACAAGTTACGTTTGGAGCATCTCTGCATGTTGTTAATTTGAAGGACAAGAAATGTTCTTGTCGCAGGTTTGACCTAGAAAAGATCCCATGTGCCCACGCGCTTGCAGCTGCTGAAAAACGAAAACTTTCTCGGATATCATTGTGTCATCCTTACTTTCAGAAGAATTATTTATGCAAGTCCTATGCTAATGCCATCATGCCCAGGAACTTTGATATACCTGTTCCCGAGAATGTCGTGTCGAAGATATGTTTACCACCGGAAGCTCGTCAACAACCAGGTAGACCAAAGAAATCGAGAATTAAGTCTGCACTAGAGATTGCTATGGAGAAGAAGAAGCCTAGAAGACAACACACTTGTGGCAATTGCAAGCAAATTGGACACAATCGTAAGACATGCAAGGCTTAATGTCTTTTATGACTTTTTTCTTTTTATGTTCATTTCTATGATTCTGTTCTAAGACAATAAATCCCAACGATTCCCGTTTGCTGTTTACATTGCATATGTCTGAAACCAAGGGAAAAAAAATACAACGAATTCATTAAGCAGCCTTCTCCTAAACGTCCACAAAGCTTTCACTAATGCATTCAATCAACAGATGTATCCCAATGAAAACCAAAAAATCTGATTTGCAAATTTTTGATGCTTATATAAACCAAAAAATCAAAAGAACGACTTAAACCGCGCATTAAAGACCCGAATTGAAGATTCGTAACGTACGACGTTAATAACGCGAGATCCGCGGCGTGAAGTCAGCAAGTATTTTAATACGTTTGATTCGATGTATTGAGTATAAATAGGATTCGATGACATTTGTAAAGGGGACGATGGAAGATAGGCATTTTTACCTACTTCCAGTTTCGCCATGAGGTCAATATTGTTCACCTCGAGTTCCTGGACCCGTAGCTCGGCGTCTTTCATCCGCTTCAGCACCCTGCTGGCCCTCTTCACCGTATGAGCGTTCTCGTCTTCATTTCGCCTAAAGCTGTCAAGTTCGCTATCCTTGTCGGAGTTTGCTGTCTTCAAGGGTCCCCGACATCACGACCCTGTCAGACAAGATCCTGGCCTTTTCTTGATTAGCTCTTTCCCTCTCACGCTTCTTTTCAGCTCGGTACGATGGTCCAGACATCTCAGCTTTGCAAAATATACGAGGAGAAAAGGGAGGTGAAGAGATAGCGAGGTCAGGACGAGTCCGAAGTCATTTACCAGATGCTCGGATTCGGTCCGAGGTAAGAGCTTCCCAACCAAGGTCTTGACCGCAGAAGTTAGAGAAGTGAGATGCAAATGCGCGATTATCGCGGGATTCCGCCCGTCTCAAGTAGCTCGTCAGCTCGTCCGTCTCAAGTAGCTCGTCAGCTCGCCCTTCCCAAGAAGCTTGTTAGCTCGCTCCTCTTCGTCAAGCTATTCAGCTCGCCTTTAAGCTCTTCAAGCTCCTCGGCTCGTCCTCAAGCTCCTCAGCTCGTCTTCAAGCTCTTCCCATCACTCAGCGACCATCTCCTCGCCTAGCTGTCAGCTAGTCAGCTCGTCCAACTCCACGTCTAGCTATCAGCTCATCCCTCGACTGCAAAACTCATCTACCTCCTCGCCTAGCGGCAGTTCGTCCATTGACTGCATGGTCTACCTATCTCGTCGCCCAGCTCGTCTAGACCTTCAGCAAACAACTCGGTTTGTCCAACTCGTCTCTCTACCACGGTTCATCCAGCTCGTCAGCAAGTATTTTAATACGTTTGATTCGATGTATTTTATTGAGTATAAATACGAGTCGATGACATTTGTAAACATAACAAAATACGAAGCTTAAAATGGAACATGGTTCTTAATAGAAGCTTCTACTCATCCATGAGGCTTGGGAATTTGAAGGCCTTGCGACGAACCTTAGAGTGTAGTGTTCGAGCATTCTCGCCTATTTCCTCAAACATCTCCACAGCAAGTTTAGTCCGTAGGGACTGCATGTTCTCATCACACAAGCCATCAAAGGACTTGCCAAGCGCCAAGCATTCGATGTATTTTATTGAGTAGATAGCACAATCACCTGGGTCAAGATTCTCCGGGATCTTCGTAATCCTCTTCCACTCCAACTTTGAGTAGCTCCTCCTACGTTGCTTTGACGGTATAAATGAACTCAACATGGCAGGAATCATTGTCATCACAAACATGCACTGTATCGCCATTTCTGTATCCGTAGTCAAGCTCGGGATGCTATCATAAACATTGACCCGTTTATTTGTCAAGTCAATATCCAGAGCGACCCAATGATTCCCGTTGACAAAGAGGTATGCATATAGGTGATCCACATCAACAAACCATTTCTTGTTTGTCGCCGCTTCACAGTGAGCTGTACCATTGACTTGATCCTCATAATACTCCCTGAATTTGAAGCACCTATAATCTGGTTGAAACTGTTTGTAGTCTTTGAGCATTGTAGAGATCAAATCTTGGTCCAAAAAAGCTATTCTCTGGTTGGGATATTTTGACGGATCACGATTGAATCTTCGGCGAAACAATGACATTGCAGCTCCCATGTGCTGCATTATAATCAGAACAACAATTATTAGAGTTACATATAGTTTCAGCCAACCAACAGTAAATGATTTAATCAATTGAAAGCAAAAACATTTAAAATTTGCTATACTTACATAGTCTTTCAGCCATCCATATCTTTCTGTTGGCCAGTCGTTTCTTGGAGTCATTATCTGCCAATAGAACCGTGCATTAAAGTTGTTGGTGTTCAGGCCTTCTTTTTCACTGCAGAAAAAAAAAGGAATGAGTAATGATAGCATTCATATTTGAAGAAAAAATAGAGACTTACAAATCAGGTTCGAGCCAATCCTTCAGCCTATCAAATTGGTCATCAGAAACAGGTTGAAGATGTTCAGGTACCGATGAAGACGATGGTACATCAGTGATTATGCGCTTCACTGTTGAATTTCCTACATACGGATATTTCTGAGAACCCGCTAGTTGTGGCACTCGTCTCCTCTTACTAGTGATACCGTCCAAATTATCTAGTCCTTCTTGAAGTGCTCTCAATGCATCAGCCGTTGCCTTATTAGCCATCTAATCTGTAGGATTGGAGAATGTTTCTTCTGAACTTGAAGCCATTTTCAGATTGTCTGCATTAACCTTGTCAGTGACATCCACAACATCATCATCAAACGTCTTTGTTGTTGGAGCTGCAACAGACTTCTTCTGCAAGGGTTTTGGACTATCTACCTTCTCTACCTTCACAACTGTCTTCTTCATTTCAGGTTTTGGTTTTTCTACCTTCTCTACATTGACAATTGTCTTCTTCTTATCATATTTTGCAACTTTTTTCTTAGTAAGGACCTTTGTAGCAGCTTCCTTGTTCTTCACCAAATTAACAGTCTTCTTAACCACTCTTTGAATAGGCAACCCATCAACAGAACCTGGCTTCTCCTCTACAATCCAAGACTGGAAAAAAACACAGTACACATTCATTATAATAAACGTTGAATTCAAATCCAAAACAGCCAACAGTAAAATTAAAAACTGACAGCTACTTACACATTGGTTACTATTTGCCTCATATTCATCATTGTTGTTTGATGTGGCAGCTTCATTGGATACTACAGGGGGCTGAGACTCTTTAAGAACTCTCATATCAGTCTCCACAGCTTCAAACCTTGTTTTTACACTCGCTTCTAAGCAAGCAACTTTCTTCTCCAACCCAACCAATCTGCTGCTTGCATTCTTGTCCATGTCACTAATTGTGACATTCATTTTCTCCAACATATTCCAAATATCCAGCAAGCTTGTCTTCTCCTCTTCATCAACCTATAATGAAGCATATAACAATGTTAGGTAATTCACTGTCAACATATAGACCTATGTATATGGAAAACTCAGAAATGGTAAAAGCAGGACCTTTATATGAGCTTTCCCTGTTCTTTGCTTCTTATGAGATACATCATCTGCAGGCGTTGATTCAATCACTTTACTCTCACCATCCTCGTTTGATGATTCCTGATTTTGTTTCCTCTTACGCCGTGCTGCCACATGTGTCCACGCATGAGATTTTAAACGGTTGTGGATGATGTCTTTAAGCAAGTTGTCAAGCGCCGTATCATGATTCTCAGCTGAGTCACTCCATTGAGGATACATGTTTTCTTCAGATACAGGGATCATATGCCTCACACGCACCTACATACATATAATGACAAGATTAATCAGTTTCAGTTTTTTTTAAAGACAAGTAGCAGAATTGATCTATAAAACCTTACATACCTGTCCGTGGGCAGCTTTCTCCTTTTCAATGAAAGCGGTGAAGTTAAAACGTTTTCTAGAAGATCTCCAATCAAGTAGCGGAACACCCGTCAGATTTGTTTTTCTAAACCCACAAGCTTCTCCAATTCCAGGCACACTCTCATATATCCACACCAGCAAGGTCTGAACACAACCGTGAATCACATAAGAATCTCCGTCATACTTGACAATCTTCACAGACCTTGATAGAGAGTCAAAAGCCACTCGACCCCAAGGATACTTCTCAAAAGCAACAGGATCAAGCACTCTTTTAGCACTCGACAACGGGACTCTAGAACCGTGATGAATCCCATGTACTCCCACAGATAGTAAACATAATCTACCAACCATCATCCTCTTCTCCAAACTCCATGTCTTGCTAATCTCAAAGACACGTTCCAACTCTGTAAACAATGGGCCAACAGACATTGATACCCCCATTTCATTCCAGAAATCTTTGTAATCAGTTTCACCAGTGTCAGACTCGTCAAACATATCGCAATTGAGGCCCGTTATGTTCTCAAACTCGTAGAGAGAAAATCTTATTGGCCTGCGATCAATCAAACACCACATCTCATGTATGTTGTCGACTCGCAACTGATTGGTGAGGAAGAAATGAACTGTCTGGGCAGCCCATATAAAGCCACTTTCAGTAAACTTTATAAAAAGACCAAGTGTAGTTTTCTTCAACTCATCCCACACATCTGCACCTAATCCGTCTTTGATCTTCCCAATTTGAGAAACATAGCAGCTGTGGGCCATACTCCTTTTTTGCAACGGTGATTTTCCTTCTTCATACAAGCGAAGCGGATAACTGCGGGTATGACTAGAAGACGCCATTCCTAATCACAGAAAAAACAAGGTTGCATAAGCAAATAACTTATGATCTTACATGCCTTGTGAGATTGGCAAACTAAAATCATAACAAATCTGTCACCAATCTATTAAAAATTGAATAAATCTGTCATAACAACTCAGAAATTCAAAAGAAAAATCATACGAAGGCGGGAGTTTTTCTTAAAACAAAATACAGACGATATAGGCTCAAACACTTACTACAGACTTGTGTAATTAACTCTGAATCCACCGATGCAAATGAGAAAAACAATCTGCAACAATACAAATAAATCACACTTTGATTTCCATTGCAACTGAAATGCAAATGAGAGGATTTTTCTAAAAGTATTGAGTTAAAATTGTCGAAACCCTAAACCGACTTAGGACCAGTGACGCCGGCGATTAGAAAAAAGATCTGCAACAGAGGAAAAATTCATTACTCGAAAGTCCTATTCGTAAACTTCAATCGAAAAGGGAATTTATCAAAAACAGGATTCTAAATGTGTTTACCTATAACGAATGTAGAGAAGAGAAACTGCCACCACCAGAGGAGAGAAACCGTCAGACCTGATTGAGAGAAACACAATTCGCCGCCGTTTGTGTGGCCGGAGAAGAAGAACATGTAGATCTACAACAACCCAAAACCAATTTTCATTTGTCGAGAGTCGATTTCACAATCTTTAATCTGAAAAGAGGATGAATCTAAAGCTGAATTCACATCTGATTGACTCCGAATTTACCTATATCGAATCCACATACAAAAAGAACCCAACAGTTTTCGGCGGTGAATGGGAAGAACCCTAAACCAGCGGACACGAACGCCCACCGCTGTTCACAGCCGCAGGTGAAACCGGAGAAGAGGCGAACTCCTCACTGCCGTTTGTGCATCCGAAACCCACAGCGCAGTCACCACCGGAGAAGAAGTATCCGTCGTTTGAGAGAGAAGAAGCAGCAACGCCACCACCGGAGAAGAGATATCTCCTAGTCGAGCAGCGACCACCGGAGAAAGGAGCCACTACCGGAGAAGAGAAGTCGGCGTTACGAAGAGCCACCACCGGAGATTTGTTAGGGTTTCGATTTGAAATCAAAGAAGAAGAAGAGACATGCAATTTTTGGGTTTCGATTTCGAGAGTCGGGGAAAACAGTTACGCTTTAGGTTTCAGTAAAATTTTTTATTCTTTATTTCTTTATTTAATCCATTCTTTTATTAATGATTTTATTTATTTTTAATCAAAGTCACATTTTTAGTATAATTCTGGTTATAAAACTGATTAGGGTTAAAATGTCTTTAGATTTAAAATGTGAGTCATTCTAGTCAGCCATCAATTATAAGAGTCATTTAAGTTATTAATCTTATGAGGCAATCTGAGCAAAATTCAGTAAAAATAATAGAAAAATGATTTGGTAATAGCATATGTGTTGTATTTTACAAAAATTGTTTTAGATGACCCTATAAGGTAATGATAATAATTCTAAAAACGAAAGAAAGAATAGAGAGACCAAACATGGAGTTGATGTAAAGCTTTTTTGAGTTAGGAGAGAGCTTATGGACTAATCTGAATCCAAATTGGGAACTATAGCCGATGATAGCTCTACATGAGAAACCCTCACCGCCCCGATAAGCCGCTCGGGCAATTCTTCTGGTGTATTCGCCTACAAAACGTAATCTCGGGATCATCCAGAAGATTTCAAAAGGAGAAACAATCTTAAAGATCAAAGTCTTAGTTTTGTTAGATTGATTTTTACCTGTACAAGGAAAGCCATTTCGACAACCAAAGATGTGATTACGCCGATGACAAGACCAAGAACTCCATTTGCGACTGTGGATGAGCCGATATCTACATCTATCTGCATGGGAATGCAAATGTTTCTTTTTAAGTTACTTTATTTGATCTACAAGCTTTTAAAAAGGTTACAAAATGTGGACTCACTTCTAAGTATGTTGGACCACGGATATAGTTGCAATCTACTGCTTTCCCGAGGAGACACGGAGTGCTTCCCACGCTTTGCCTTACTATCCATGAACCCTGCATATGAATCAATTTGCTTTAAGATTCTACACAGAGAAAGAGAGAGGGGAAGCGAGAGAGAGAGAGATAAATACCTTTGGGACTAAAGGTATAAGCTTGAGCCTGCTATTACGAAATTCGTCATCACCATCAACAAAACGTTGGAAGAGTGATCCAGGTACAAGTTCTTTAGTCACGAAATAAAATACCATACTATAGTGTGTTGATCCAGGAACCTACCAAAAATACCGGATTATACATCGAAAATTATAGTTTGTCATTATGTTGTAATTCACAGGCAAACCTTACTTGAACATTTACTACCGTTGAGAAAAGACCTTTCTCTGCAGCAACCTGAAACGATTAATAGCAATTTAATTGGAATTTCCATGTGACAAAGAAGAGACCTCAAAGATAGATAATAGCAACGGAGCAGGGTAATAACATCTCTTACTTGTGCAGCACAGCCCTTGCGTCTAACCACATGATCCATTCTTTTAGTGTCTTTGAACCAATCGACGGCGACAAGATCCATTAGATGCTTCCCAGCAGGAATCTTCAGTAAAAGGTTAAATGAGTATCACAGATGTAATACGATAAGAATGTGCATCTTTCTAGTGCGTTCTAAATTAATTAGGTTAGATATTACTAACCTTCCTTTTATCGTCACAGAAACTCTTGCCACGGACTTTAAAGTTGTTCCCATCAGAAATCCTCCAGCAGTTACGGGCATTTTCGTTATCATCGTGTCGCAGATTACCCGAGAAACATGACAGATCAATGTTGAGAGCAGGTTCCTCTTTTGAGGTTTCATATGGCACAAGAAATTCATAAAGATTAGATACTTTTTCACCAACTCAGTAAGCATTAACGATAAAACACAACTATCAGTTCACCTGTTTTCTTGGCATCAGTCTCCTGATCCTGCTTACTCGTTTCAGGCTGAAATATAGCAAATGTGAAGAAAGACTCAACTTGATCAAATCTTAAGTTCAAAGAGAAAGCTTGATAGGCCAACCTCTGGTTCTGAATCAGGTATCTGAAACTCGTCATCGTCATCCGAGTCTTCATCCATTAGCACAGAGTTTCTGCTGGCACCATTTGTTTGATCAATAGAAAGGGAAGACTTATGGTGATGCTTTCCACCTTTACCCAACGCTAAGGAAGAAGATGCCATATTAACCATAACAGGGATCCTGATCGGTTGACCTCTATCATCTGTCTGTGAGAACCACTCACGCAAACCTGCGATGAACATGAGTCCATGAATTAGAATGGCAGATGCACAAGTGTGGTTTCAAGAAGAGCAGAAGTCATTTTCCACCGGGATCTCAGTGAAAATGAGCACAAAAGAACTTACCAGAAACACTGTTCAGCATTTGAAGAAGACAATGTTGTTGAAATGCTGGAAGATAACCTGAACCCCACCCTTTCAGATCGATTTGTATTAGATGTTGCACTTGTGTCCTAGGCCTTCCATTCCGGGGCTTTAGTGGGGCGATGTTAAATCCTCCACCTAAACAAGAGAGCATAATCTAACTTAGTTTGTAATTCATAATATATAAGAAGATTTGGTGGTAAAAGACTTGGCATTAAACTTACTCTCAAGATGAGCCCGCACAAATCCAGGTTGTGGACCACAATTTTCATGCTCCCTAGAACGAAACAATACCACTTCACAGAAAGAGCAAGATAAAGAATTACAACTAAATATCTAATAGAGGCTGTCCAGTTCTAGCATGATTATAAAGAGAAGGGAACATACCATAACTTCCATCGTCATTACGTCGCCAATAACGTACATAGCAGAGGTCACGAGGCCATACAACCCTACAGCCAGTTGGATAACGTGAGTATGACTAAACAGAGTTCTTGGAAACAACCAAGTCATATTCTGACTGAAAACGGGTGGATCACAAATGGTAACTAGTATAATGGCCCTCTAACTCCTATCTACGGGTTTTCAGTAGCATCGGATTATGGTAAGCAAAATAAGTAAAAACACATCTGCATAAGCCTTGATCTCCCCAGGATAACTGGTCTACTTCAATATGGATGTGACAGAATTTCAGTTGATTTTGAATCAAATCTATACTTTAGTTAGCAATTGAACGCGAATGTGTGATTATTACTAAATGATAATATTTCAGGTGAAATTTTACATTGGAAACCAGTCGAGCAGAAGTCTGTGATAGAGTATTGCTGTGTGACCATCGACCTCTTCCACTAATCTTCCATTATGAAAACTGCAGTCCCACCTGCCAAACCATAAGAAAAGAGGGAGAAAAAGAGCCTCAGATAGAGACCAGAACACACAGAAAAACAAACACACTTTTGCTAACATAGTATTGATAGAAAATTACTGTAGGATGTGGAAACAGAAAAGATAAAAACCACAATCGTATATCCAATAAATTTTGCCAAATAACAAAGCATATAACTATAAGAAAATGAGGGGAAAGAAAAACCAAAAAGGATGATATAAATGAGAATACAGAAGATGGAGAAACACCTACTCATATCGAGTGCCATCCATGCTCATCACAAGCTCGAATATCTCTTCACATGTGGCCTCTACAACACCAACAGCCTTCATAGCCCTGCTGCAGCTTCTTGGCTGCATGCTTAGCACCGTAAATGATGGTGCTTGACTAAATGAAATTACTATGTAATCAGGAGGAAATTATGCCATAAAAAATGAAAAAGAAAATCACTTCCATACAAGATAATCAACTTCAAGTAGCTCTTCAAAAATCCGTAGACCTGCAAAATGTTTTTAAAAGTGAGAAGATTACTCCCAAATTTAAGATGATCCTCCAGATTGTATTGTAGTGAAATTTTATGTTGACGTCGATTACAGGCACACATCATGACTTATTGTAATTTACCAGGGTAATAAGAAATAGAACTATAATGCTTGCAGACACCAGGCATATCCACTAACCATTTTGGCACTGAAGGAGACGCCAGTGTTTTCTCGAAAACGCTTGGTTGCTGGAACTCTGGTTTGACAACTCAGCATCAAACTCTTTAGTCCAGTCAAGTATAGATTCTGGAGGGCCTGCATGTTTGTTTGAGGTGGTCAGATTGCATTAAGGAAGCTGACCAAAAACGTTTGTGACGAAATGAATTAGGAAAAACCATTTCCAATAGTTGTCCTCCTTAATAAATCACGCTGAGAGTCATTTTCATCCTCCAGCGCACTGAACCTGGAGAAAAATGTAACTTTTTCGCATAAATATAGGTATTAAAACCCACCAAATGAAAACTGTGCCAGCCATCAACAGTAATGATATACCAAAATGATACTGGTCACTTTTTCTGCATGCAGCATTATTACCATCTTCTGGAATCGGTAACGTTCTCAGAAACTATTAGGATTGATGATTAACTTTACTAGTATCTACTGATATTTTCTCATACCAAGTTGATTTCCTCTTATCATATCCAGTTTTTTTTTCAATTTTATTTAAATGAATATGATAGCCACAAACGTCAACCTTCTTCTGCATATTATGGATCTACACAGGTCAGACTTACTCTCTGTAGAGATAGTACTCTATAACCAGAATTTATTATTAAGGCAGGGAAATCATATGATCAAGAAAACCTAACAAGTGAGTTGTTGTAAGATAAAATCAAGATGGCTGCAGAAATGATGTCAATTATTGCACTTACGGGCTTTCATGATCTGAAGATGAAGCGGTCCTTCCAGCGTCCATTCCAGGTTTATATTCAAAAGAAACATATTGCTGACCACTTGGAACTAGGGAGTCTTGATGCTGCAGCAGGAAAAAAACAAAGAACGGTAATCAGGTAAGCACCAATCTGCAGCTTTCAAAAGGCTACTGATAAATAACACAGGCAGATACAGAGAGCTTCTCTTTTGCAAAATATACCAGAACCTTAAAAATTGACAGTTACCATATACCCTACAGTAATAATTTTTTGATTCAGGGAATTCGAGACAGAATAAACAGACCTGATCTATGACACACTCAATTTTCTCCTTCCACATTAAAGCTTCCTGGATGTTGAAAGCTGCCATCTAGCAATAACATACTCCAAATAAACTAACAAGAAGCATTAAAATGTATAGTAACAAGATAAAACTACTACTATCTATTCTCAGAAAGAAAACACAAGATACCGTGATTCTGTGGTGCTTTTCTTTCTTGTTATAAATAGACAACACATAAACCATCTGCAAAAAAAAAGTCAAGAAGATAAGTACATTGCAAATGCATAACTGAAATTACAATTAAACCAAAAAAAAAAAAAGGTTTCACATTACAGTCAAGGAGATAATAAGACTCACATGTCCATGATGTGTCTTCAAGCCACGATCCTCAACTCTACAGTTTCCATCAATAACCATCGTCTTGATAGGAAGCTACATTGAACATGTAAAGAAGCATCTATTAAGCAAGTAACCTTATCATCCATTATCAAGCTCATACTTTTTTTCTTTCTATTTCTCTAGTTCACAACCATATTAAATCCTAAAACACCAGTTTAAGACAAAACAACACCCATTTAGACTGATCTCAAGTCTCAACACAGAAGCATAGACTAGATTCATGGGATTTTTATTACCTGATTATCTTGAGGCTTCTTCTTGTAATAAGCCAAAAGACGAGGCTCCAACACGAAATACCTCATATGAATATACGATCGTCCGATCTTTCTTCTTCCATACCTTACCATCCATCCTTCATACACAACTTTAGACATTTTCTATTGCCACTTACTCTCACAATGTCCCCAACAAAAATAGGAATCTTAGATCCAAATCGGAATCAATGTATTTCCGGGGAGATCAATGCCTTGATTTGATCACCGGCACCGTAATCTGGGTGTTAGATTCTCAGATTCCTTCGCTTCAAACCGGAGAGATTTATGAGTCTCAAAAGTTTTGAAATTCCATAAAAATTATTTTTTTGCTAACGACAACGAAATTCATCTTTTGACAGAGAGAAAAAAAAATCGAAAGTTAAATAAAAACAAGTAGAGAGAGACGCAGTGAATGTGTCCCGACTCCTGAAAAGTAAACTAATTAAAGATTAATTAAGGATTTTAATTGATTAGTTAATTGAGTAAAGTTATAACAGCTCTGTTACATTTCACGTTCCCATTGCAGGCAAAAATTCTTGAATTAATGATAGTTGTTGGTGAATGTTATAGATTCGAGATGCTTAACGGTAAATATAATCCATCACTAACATGAATTAAAATGTAAAGTTCATTTTGCTTTTCACATGAACACACATGAATAAAGAACTAGTCAAGATCGATTTCTTTTTTACATAGTAAATGTTTAAATTTTACAGAGGTTTAAGAAAGAAAAAAACTTGAAAACAAACAAGAGAGATTTATAATTAAAAATAAAACTTCTTACCGTTAATTTATTGGGGTTTTTAATCTGAAAAAAAAAAAACAGAAATGGTCTTTTGCTCAATAAGGTGAAATGATAGATTCTATGAGCTCTTGTAGAGGCGCGAGTTCTTTCTTGTCTATCAGTCCAAATTCCTGCAGAAACCAAATACCAAAAATCTCAGTGAAATGGCCAAATTGTAAAAAACAAAACCAATCTACTAAATATAAAGTGTGTTATTAAGCTGAATATTAAGCAAAATAATACTATTTTTTTAGTTTCTTAATATTAGATGCAGAATTGTGAGATTCCACAAAATCACTCTATCATTTCATTATTTCGTAGATTATGAATGAGTATACTAGTAAATTTAGAACGAGAACTCACATGAGTAAAGAGGATGAAGTGTTTGAAGCAAGTGTTGAGATGAGCTTCTTCTTTTAGGCTAACGATTTTCTGGAAATGAGAGTGGTATATGTGAGCATAAACTCGGAATAGCCGTTTAAAGATCGTTTTCACCACATCTTTGAAGTTCTGAGGAAATGGTGCTCCTGCAAGAAACCAAAAATTAGCATGAGGATGTCGATAGAACATTTTGTTTGTTGATATTGATTGATCTTCTTGTTAGATCTCATAGACATTATTATATTTACCAAGCCTTTGAGGAAATAAAGTCTCATCATCGAGTTGGGTCTCGATCCAATCCATCAAGTACTCGACATACTTTGGAGCAGAAACCTCGATGGGCTTCTTGATCTGTACACCATCTGCCCATCTATACTCGTACCTGCAAATATTTGTTCGACAATATTAACAAAAAGCATGCAAAGAAAGAATCCATAGCAACAGAAAATCAGCCATATTTTTGGTTAGTTGAAGTCATACTTTAACAGAGAATCGAAATGGAAATGGTATCTTTCAAAAAACAATTTCAGCACTTAGCTTTTGCATGATAAAGTATTTCATCAGAAAATACTACATAGATAAACTAAAGAAAACATTGCCTACATTCTTTCTAATCTTCACAGTTGCAATGACAGCATAAAAATATAACAAGCTTAATCACGAAGAACCACTTGAACACCATGGCAAAGAGAAAATATATGATATGAGCCTGTTAACAACTTTGTTTCTTAAATGAAATGTCATTATGTCAATGAAAGCATGAAGATTTTAATTGTTTGTGCGAATAACACATAGTAAAAGGAGAGAGGCTATACTTTGGGCCAGCAGTCATTGTAGGACAGTTATCAGGTGTGCAGAACTCGGTAAGGGTGCCATATAGCAAATTCACCTGATTAAAGAAATCCACAGCTGAAAAGGAAAAGCAAAAATATCAACAATTAGCAAATCCTCTCAATCTATGTGTATGTACATATATGAGTTTCAACATCGTAAAAAGAAAGAGAAATCAGTAATTATTCAACGCCTGCATTACATCCCCAAGACTAAGTACACAAAAAAGTGACCATGAGACTGCAAGCAGAGTGGTACTCACTGTTTACAGCAAGCCATTCATTTGCATCCTCTCCCGGAGGAAGTCTTACAGCTTCTCTCAAGTTCCCACTTCCTAGGGTGGCATCTATATGCTTTCGAAGCTGTGCACCCTAATTTCCGAAAGAAACAAAACGTTCAACGAGAAGAATCAAAAACTATATTTCATGTCAACTGATAAACGACTGCAAAACTCAAAACTACATACGTAGTTTCAAAGACATAAACCATAGGAAGAAGACGGTCAAATAGTTTACAAACCTTGCTTCCAGAAGGTGCACTCTTCTTAGGTCGGAAAGTCTTCTGATTTCTATTAAGAAAGCATAAAAAAGGAGGAGCAGATGTTAGTAAACGTGATCGGGTCAAAACGGCTATAAGTTCAACATAAAAATTTCAGTCTTTATCAATAAGTAAACCCTATGTATCCCAGAAATCATTGCGTATGACAGGGATGAATCACTAAAAACTCGTATTTTGATTCCATTTTTATTGCCTACAATCATGAGTTCAGAGAAACAAAACAAATCTGATCGACCACCATTGAATGTGCCTAGTATAACATGTTCCAAATCTGGGGAACATAAATATGAAGTTATGAACCATCATAACAATATTAACTGGGATCCAACTAAAGTATTTCAAGTACTGAGGACAAATCCAAAGCTCCAATAATTTTAAATCCAATCAATAAAACTCTAATCTGTGTTAAACGACCTTAAACAGCTTCAAAACACTAAAGATCAGGATACTGATCCAGATTCCCAATTCATAAAAATCATAAACTAATCAAGAGATGTATAAAACACACTCACATAATCATCAATTCACAGCAAAAAAAAAAATCAACCATGAACCTGAATCCAATAAAGTAAGATTGATACTACAGATCACAAGTTCTGATTAGCAATCACATAGAAAACCAAATTTAATCCGAGAAAAATCAGAAGAAAGCCACACGAATCCATGATCCTACACAATTACAATATCACAGAAGAAACAAGATCACTAGTTTGATGATTTTTCAAACAGATCTGAGATTGCAAACAATCGTCAAAAATTCTCTATGGGATGATCTTAGATCGAACATAAAATTACGCAGAGAAAAGAAGAAAATTCTCACCTTCCTAACCCAAAGAGACTCATGGCGACAAAAAGCAAGCGAGATTCGAAAAAGCTTTTTTCCTCAGGTGGAAATGAGAAAGAGAGTCTCTGAAAGACGGGAAAAAGTGAGAGAGTATTTATATGATGAAGACGAAAGACTCGTTGATTCTCTTTCTCTCTAACTCTCTCTTCTTATTAGCTGTCATATTTTTAAAAAACCCCTTAACTTTCAGAATGTTTGGTATTTTACCTTAAGTTTCTTAAATAATCAATTATTAGCTGGAAAATTCAAGTGACTTGACTACACACACAATAGTGAAAAACTGGAATTTGTCTTCATGGGCAAGCAAAAATACAAAGAAAAAAAAAACAGTTGCTTTCTGTCTGAAATGTTTTTATAGAACTTAGGACAAATTTCAAAGCCGGTGGTTATTAGATATATCAAAAATTTCTACTATTGTGATAAAATAGAAAAAACATCAAAACATAACTAATAATAAAATTTGTAAATAAAATGTTACATAATTATTCAAAGACAAAGAAATTTAATAGTGAAATGTTTATTACTTCATTTTAGCTCATCACCAAAAATTGCATCAAATAATTGACAAACTACTAAAAGTGAGTTTGAATTCTTAAATCTTCCAAATTGATAATATTATTACAATATTTGACTTTCTCCAGTTTGGATTGACAACATGAAATCAAATTAGGATTTTGAGAATTAACGTTAATATATAAAGGGTTTGATAATTTTATTTTTTTGTTGTTTATGTGAATTCTTTTTTAACTTGCCACCGCAAGGACCTTTTAAAATTCAGCTATTACAAATGGTTTAGAGTATTTTGGAGCAGTTTGAAATTGTCTCTATGATTAGGTTTAAATACTAGCAAGCGTTTGCGGTTAATATCAGAAGAACCAATCAAGCCCTTTAAGTCCAAAGGTAAGAAAGACATACGAAAGTACCAGCAAGATATGTCCCAATTAGCAAGTGTTTCCATCTTGGATTGACGTGGTGTAGAGAGTTTATGTTGAAGAGTGTGTAATAATGTAGGAAATGAGTATGCAACTTTTTTCCCAATGTGTTTTTTACCTATCAACTTTCCAAGTTTTAACTTCACACAATACTCAGACAACGAATATAGAGACCTTGTCACTTATCCAGAAAGCTATTAGTGTTAGAAACAAAAAACAGTGAAAGTGAAGACAAGCTTCAAGTAGAATATTTTAACTTTTAACTTTAGAGAAGCTATGAGGTAATACATTTAAATGTACATACGTTTAATACCATGTGATAAATCTACATTCGATTGCTTTTGTCTTTTTTTAGTAGTTTACTTATGGTCATAAGAAAAGAACAAAGACTAGGAATAAAAACAAAAAGCAAAAGAGATTAAGATATTATTTGTTTATAAGCAAGGTATAAAGTTACTTATAGTGTAACAATAACACTTGATGGTTTGTGTTTCTATTTCAAGTCTCAAAACAATGGAAGCAAAGAAACCCATAGACAAAAACTTAAACTTTATGTGAAAGAAACGTTCACTAACCTTTGACACTACTGTGAACATCCACAGTAAACCAAGTGCAGTTTTGCGGTCCAACGAAGAAGAAGACAAGATGACTGACATGATTCCACCACATCTGAGGAAACTTTGGGACAAATGGAACATACGTGGAGTCATAATACTCAGTCTTTTCCTCCAAACAATCCTTATTTTCTTTGCACCTAGCCGAAGACGCACCGCAAAGAAGCTCTTCCTTGTCCTCATATGGTCAGCTTATCTTCTTGCTGATTGGGCAGCTGATTACGCGGTTGGGCAAATCTCAGACAGTCAAGAAGAAGAAGCTGAATCAAACAAACCATCCAAGAACCGTGAGCTGCTAGCATTTTGGTCACCGTTTCTTCTCTTGCACCTTGGAGGTCCAGATACCATTACAGCACTTGCCTTGGAGGATAATGAGCTTTGGGACAGACACTTGTTTAGTCTTGTCTGTCAAGCGGTAGCCACTGTGTATGTGATCTTGTTGTCTATACCAAATAGGCTTCTGACTCCAACATTAATCATGTTTGTGGGAGGAGTGATCAAGTATGTCGAGAGAACAGCTGCGTTGTTCTCAGCGAGTCTTGACAAGTTCAAGGACTCTATGCTCGACGATCCTGACCCTGGTGCTAATTACGCGAAACTCATGGAGGAATATGAAGCTAGGAAGAAGATGAATATGCCAACTGATGTAATAGTGGTGAAGGATCCAGAGAAAGGACGGGAAGGCAATACTCCAGTTAGGCCCGACAATGAATTGACCGCACTACAAGTTATTCAGTATGCTTACAAATACTTTAACATCTTCAAAGGTCTTATTGTTGATCTAATCTTCACCAATCAAGAGCGCGACGAGAGCAGGAAATTCTTTGACAAGCTGACTGCAGAAGAAGCTTTACGTATCATCGAAGTCGAGCTCGGACTCATCTATGATTGTCTGTTCACCAAAGCAGAGATTCTGCATAACTGGACTGGAGCTGTGTTCCGGTTTATAGCTTTGGGGTGCCTTGTTGCATCTCTCTGCCTCTTCAAGATGAATAAGAAAGATCAATATGATGGATTCGATGTCGTCCTTACTTACGCATTGCTCATATGTGGAATAGCTCTTGATTCCATTGCTCTTCTCATGTTCTGTGTATCTGACTGGACCATCGCTAGACTGAGGAAACTAAAGGAGGACCTGGAAGAGAAAGACACCTTGACAGACAGAGTTCTCAACTGGATCCTCGATTTCAAGACGCTGAGGTGGAAAAGATCCAAATGTTCCCAGGATGGACATCAAGTGCTCAACAGAAACTTTATGTTTCGCAGATGGTCTGAGTATGTTCATGCTTACAACTTGATTGGCTTCTGTTTGGGAATACGTCCCAAGAGAATCCATTATACCAAGGGTAAGATACACAGTTTCTTTCACCAGACCGTTCACATTTTGTCCATAGATACTGCCATCGAAAATGCCACCAGAGGAACTCGCCAGTTTCATAACTGGATTGGTCGCTTTCTCAGCAATTTGTCCAAAAGAGACAATTCGGTAATCCGTACAGGTCTTAGATGGTTTCTCTTTTTCCCTCAACTCCTCGGACTTTTGATCTACAACTTCCTCGACTTTTTCGGTATCAAAGATTTGGTTGAAGAGATAAGATTCACGGTCAGTGATCGCCTCACCAGAGAACTATGGGAGTTCATATTCACAGAGGTGCAACAAAAACACCGATTTGCTGAAGACCAAGAAAGTGCAAAGGGTATATCTTCAGCTAGAGGAAACTGGACTCTACTTGAAACATCAAGCAAAAAGAAAGAAGACGGAACAGACCATACGAAACTTCTGCAGTACGTGACGGAGAAGGATTACGATCAGAGCATTCTACTGTGGCACATCGCCACAGAACTCTTATACCAAAAGCCAATAGACAAAAAAGTCACAGAGAAAGAAGAACACAGTACTAACCGAGAGAAAGAAGAACACAGTAACCGAGAGTTCAGCAAAATCCTTTCGGACTACATGATGTACCTCCTTATAGTGCAGCCAACTCTGATGTCAGCTGTTTCCGGAATCGCAAAGATACGTTTCAGAGACACATGCGAAGAGGCAAAGGACTTTTTCCAGAGGAGACATGTCGACAAATCAAGATATGTAAAAAAAAACCTCATGAAAGAAGCATGTCGAGCTATTCTCTCTGTCAACACAGAAATCGATCCAATGGCTGTGAAAGGAGACAGAAGCAAATCCGTGCTTTTCGATGCAAGCGTGCTCGCAAAAGAGCTAATGAATGAAGGTGAAAACATGTGGGAAGTAGTGAGCAAAGTGTGGGTTGAGTTGCTTTGCTATGCATCACTTCATTGTGACTCTCAAGAACATGCTTCTCAACTTAGCAAAGGCGGTGAACTTATCAACTTTGTTTGGCTATTAATGGCTCATTTTGGACTCGGAGATCAATTCCAAATCAACAGAGATGATGCAAGAGCCAAACTTATAGTCGCCAACTGATTTATCAACACAAACCTGCACTTATGTTTTACTTCCTTGAATAAATCTGCACTAATAGTGTAGTAACTTTAGTCATCATCTATGCTTATGAACATGAAAATCATATCCTTTGTTATCAATTTCATTCAGGACTTCGAATCTTTCTCAGTAATCACACAATTCATCAGATTTTTCACAACATAGAACAGGATTCATCGATTCACACAATTCTTCAATAAATAAATAAAAACCTAAATCCCCAAATTTTGATTGACTTCTTCACTACTAAACCCTACTTACTTACAATACAAAAACAGCCTCAGGGAACTAGAACGTAGTTGAAATTTCGTGATTATTGATTACCCTTTGCACTTTCATTATGCTCTCTTCCATGTTCGTCCTCTACATTGCGATTTTGGCGCGTGATTCTGAGTCTGTTTTTCTTCGGAGAGAAACAAAAAGCGAAAGAAGATAGATACGCCTTAGCTTGGGCTGAGATAATAAAATGGGCCTTAAATGGGCTTCAGCCCGACCATCTCAATAATTACTTGATTTATGTTCTGTCTGTATCTTTCTCTGTATCACCATAATGGCTGATTAACTATTAGTATTTGTATCACCCTTTTCTTATGAAACTGTATTAATTTAAAACTTTATATTAATCTAACTACTAATATAGACTCACGAATATCTCTTGTTTTAAAATATTTTTTACTTAAAGTTATAATTAAGGTTTTTGTCAGTTACATAAAATCAAGCCAAAAACAGAAAATCCTTGTACTATTTTAAGTAACGTGTGTATAAGAGTAAAGTATGGTTTTCTTGATTTTATTATCAACAAGGAAAGAATATTTTATTCTGACAAGAAAAAAGCCCTTGTTTAAAGAGTTGCCGTGGAATATAAGAATTGAATATATGAAAACATAATTCACGTGTTATTAAATAGGTTCATTTATAAATTTTTGGTCAAATAATTAACTATTAATCTATATCCCCTATATATATGTACTATGAGTAAGAGAGCATGAAATGAAACAGCAAATTTTGATACTTAAACGAGCTTAGTTTTTCCACACCAAAAGAGTAACAACGATGCAAGTGATTCCACCAGCAATAAAAAAGATATTAGACAAATGGAACATCAGAGGACTTGTGATAATGTCTCTGTTGTTCCAAACGTCTCTTATCTTCCTTGCACCAATGCGGAAACGCACATCAAAGAAGTTGCTCGCCGCGGTTCTATGGACAGCATATCTTTTAGCGGATTGGACCGCTAATTATGCGGTGTCTCAGATCACTAAGAACCAAGGAAAAGAAACAGAACCTGGCGATCCTCCAAAAAACAAGAAGCTTCTTGCTCTATGGGCACCATTCTTGTTGTTGCATCTTGGTGGGCCGGACACGATAACCGCGTTGGCTCTTGAGGATAATGCGTTATGGCAACGTCATTTGTTTGGCCTCGTCTCTCAAGCTCTTGCAGGTAAGAAACGGCTAACACGATTCATATATCTTACAAACTAAATTATATGTGCACTGCATGAAGATAGAAGAACAAGATATATACTTATCAAGTAACAAATAGTAAAATGTAATATAGGCTTTTACTAAATAGTTACCAATCAATAACATGTGAATATATATGTCACTAGAACAAATATCCACATTGATAGTACAAGAGGATAGCTCACTTTCCGTTACTGTTGTGAAAAATTGATTTTTATTTTAGTTATTATATAATAGCATTGAAAAAACGATAAGATAAAATTTAACTAAGCGGGAAGCTAAAATCACTTGTTCTCCCTATACTTAACCTAAAATATTTAGTTAAGCGTCAATACTTAGTGAAAAAACACAATAACATTTCCCTTTTACATGTAGAAAAATCAATATCCAAAATAATCAAAATATATTTTACCGTTTTATTAATTAGAAAAAATTTAAATAGCCTCATTATGAAGGTTTTCTCATAACATTTTTATGTCGTTTTCAGGTGTTTATGCGGTGGTGCAATCGCTAGAAAACGTATTATGGCCACCAATTACACTTTTATTCATCACAGGAACGATTAAGTACGTGGAGAGGACACGAGCATTGTACTCAGCGAGCTTAGACAAATTCAAAGACAGAATGCTTCAACGAGCAGACGCTGGTTCTAACTACGCTAAGCTAATGGAAGAATTCGCTTCAAGAAAAATGTCAAATCTCCCAACTGAAATCTTCTTAACCGACGAACCCGACAAGCACGAGAGACCCCCTACACTCGTTAAACCGGACCGAGATTTAACCGATCTCGAAATCGTTCAATACGGTTTCAAATTCTTCAACACTTTCAAAGGTCTTGTTGTTGATCTCATTTTCAGTTTCCGTGAGCGAGACGAAAGTAGAGATTTCTTCAAAGAGTTGAAACCTGGAGAAGCTCTTCGAATTATCGAAACCGAGCTCGGTTTTCTTTACGAATCGATGTATACCAAAACCGCAATTCTTCATACCGGAATCGGTACTCTGTTTCGGTTAATTTCCTTTGGATCACTTCTTTCTTCCTTCTTTGTCTTCCATCGTAGACCGCTAAAGTCCGAAGATTTTCATGGAGCAGATGTGGTGATTACTTACGTTTTGTTTATAGTTGGTATCGCGCTTGATCTTGCGTCAATGGTCATTTTCTTGCTCTCGGATTGGACATTCGCAGTACTAAGAAACCTTAAGGATGATCCAGAGGAAAAGAGTACTTCTATCGACTCTTTATTCAACTGGTTTCTCGAGTTTAGGAAACCCCGTTGGAAGAAGCATACATGCAACGGAAACCAAACCCACGAGGTACTCTCGACGGGGTTTTTTACACGTAGATGGTCAGGCACGATCTACGGATTTAACTTCATCGGGTTTTGTCTTAAAGCCAAAGTTTCAAGAATCCACCAGAAGAGAAACTGTAACCTATTAGTGTGGGATTACGTGGTTTCGCTATTCGATCTAGTGATAAGAAGAATCCAAATGATGATTGGATGGATCAAGAATGTTAATAGATCAATAAGAAGCGTGCTCCGGCAATGGTCTAAGAAGAATCCGATGATTCGTTGCACAGTTTACCCGTTATATCTCGTGTTCTTCGCCGGTATTCCTGAAGTATTCAGAGTCCTTTGGAAATACATTGATCGAATCTTTAGTGTTACATCTTATCTAGACGGGATTAGGTTCATTTCGAGAGAGCCTTTGACGAAGAATCAATGGGAGTTTATATTCAATGAGGTCAAGGATAAGTCGGGGTTTGCGGAAACGCCTGAAGTTGCAAAGAAAGTGTCTTGGGCGAGAGGAGAATGGGCTTTACGAGATTCGAAATTGATGGAAGTTGATACGTTGATGCGTTACATAGAGAAAGTTGATTATGATCAAAGTCTTCTCCTTTGGCACATTGCTACTGAGCTCTGTTTTCAAAAAGAAGAAGGTGGGAAGATGGAGAAGCTGAGCAGAGAAGGTTATGATGACCGAGAATTCAGCAAGATTATATCGGACTACATGATGTATTTGTTGATAATGCGACCGAAGCTAATGTCGGAAGTGGCGGGAATCGGGACTATACGGTTTAGAGATACTAAAGCTGAAGCTGAGAGGTTTTTCAAAGGAAGGCAAATCAAGGACTTGAGAGATATGAAACGAGCGAGTGAGACGGTTCTATTGGTTAGTAACGATATTGAGCCGATACTTGTGAAGGGAGATCGAAGCAAGTCGGTTCTTTTCGATGCGAGTATGTTGGCGAAAGAGCTTCAGAACTTGAAAGAGAGTAGTAATGAAGATGGGAAATGGAGAGTGTTGAGCAAAGTGTGGGTTGAGTTGCTATGTTACGCAGCAAGTCATTGTAAAGCGACGGAGCATGTGGCGCAACTTAGCAGAGGTGGTGAGCTTCTTAACTTTGTTTGGTTGTTGATGGCTCACTTCGGATTAGGAGATCAGTTTCAGATCAATAAAGGTGATGCTAGAGCTAAACTCGTTGTAGGAGAGGGATAGTTATAACCCAAAAATAAAAGTTATATCTTTTTATTTTATTTATATTTTGTGTGTGTGTGTGTGAAGAAGATTTGTAATATTTTTTTGGCTCTGTTTCTTATTTCAAGCAATGTTCACACATTTTGTTATTTGAATCTAGAAGTCTAGATTAAAGAAAGTTGTCGATCCATCAACGAAATTAAGCAGAATTTGCATTAATAATTTGCCTCATTCAGTTCAACAATTCTAAGTTTATGAGAAGATAATAATATGTCTAAGTTTTGCTCGTACCTTGTCTGACAAGGAATAACTTAGGGTTTTCAAAAAAAGTTGGGATTTTTGGAGATTTCGGGACACTTAAAAAGCTTTAGCAGAAACTGGCTCCAAGTCGATAAGATGGATTAATTTTTGGTATAACCATGAATCTATGTAAGCTTAAGAGTCATGTGTTTAACATGGATGGATATCGATACTTTGGTTCTTCTTTTCTTCCACAGAGACTTTCTTCTTCCATAATTCCATTTCTTCGCCGAATGAAGAAGCAAAGAACAGTGTATTGGATGCTTTGCCTCTACCATTGTTCGATTTCTATGGGAAGTTATCTAAAATGTTATAAAAAAAGGAAGAGCTCTTGAGTTTTTTATTCAGAAACAAAAGATTGCTCACAAGGTGTTCGATAAAATATATGAATGACATCTTTTCGGTAAAAAGACTTTAATAAGGTACGATGTTTTTTTCATATTCTTCTTTTTTATTTGGTTTGCACATATATATATATATAATCGACTGTTGGAGACATTTCACTTCTTCACCTGCATATAATTATGAAGTATCCAAAATGTAGAACACAACTTAGGATCATAAAGCTTGATTCTTTACATAAACCATATGCAGTTTTTTAGTCTTTTCATAATGGTTAGTACATGTACAAGTCTTTGTTTCGCTTCGGTTCATTCCGGTTAATAGTTCACCATTTTCTGATATATTCTTGAATGAGACCTCCACGTAGTTCACCGTAAGCAACCCTAGTCTTTTCAAAATGGTTGTGAGCATAAGGAACGTCTTCGCTTTTCCTTCGGTTCATCGGGTTAATACATCACCATTTTTCTGATATATACTTGAATGAGACCTTGATAAGGTTCTTCAAATAGTCCCCATGTGGCTGAAAAATTAACTCTTCGGTCTCAAAAACTTGGAGACAAACTAACTCCATTGTCTCTATCTTTTTTTTTTCTGTACTAAAACAGAAGAACTCTACGTTGAATCAAACACAAATTAGTTTCCATCCTTTGTTTGGAGTTGCAGGCTCTTTACCATTCTGATCATGTCGACGAAAGAATGTGATATCTATAAGATTATCAACATCTTATCTCAGTTAGACTCCGACCTGAAGAAGATACCTGTATCCGATAAAGTTATTAGCCACAAGGAACAACAAGGCGAACCAAGTGAGGAAAAAAGATCTTGGTGGGTTCGTGTCAGAGGAAGTTTGAAAAGAATTGGTAAGGCGAAGAAGGAGGCTTTCAACAATGCTAGTGACAGTGGAGGTAGTCAAGGTGGAAGCAGAAGAAGCGTGCAAAACATTGAAGAAGATCAAAAGAATGAAGACCTCGAGATCCGGAAATTGCAGAATGACATTCGTCAGATGATAGCTGCATTTAAGAATTTAACTCAGTTTCAAACTGATATGAGCAAGAATTTGGAGCGTGATCTTCGTTCAACTAAGTTAATAGCAATACTACAAAAGAAGAACTCGTTCGGATCCCGCTCTCACGTTGTCAAGGAAATCAGAAGAAAGGTCTCCGCCTTGAAGTGCCAGATCCCATCATTGCTCCACAAACAATCATCAAGAAAGATAAGCATCACGGATTCTCAAACCGCTGAGGAAAATGATGAGATCAGTGAGACCGGGATTGACATATACTTGCCGGGCCTCCACTTCTCTGAAAAATTCAAAACTTCCTCTGCTTTTGAAGAAGTTGTTGAGAAATTTCAAGGCCTTGATGACTTCACTCAGAAGCTTTGCTTGCTTTCCTTCGCCGTGTTCCCGGAAAACAGAGAGGTTAAAAGGACAATGTTGATGTATTGGTGGATCGGAGAAGGTTTTATCAGCTGTGATGATTCTGAAAACTTAGTAACGAGAATTCTTGATTCATTCTCAGACAAAAAATTACTTGAGCCGGTCGAAGATGAGAGGAAACTGCTACCAAGTAGTTATAAGATGGAGCCTCATGTGCATTCTGCAGTTATATACTTAGCCAAAGAAATGGATCTATTTGAACTATATAACAAGAATGGGAAGCTTATCATGAAGAAATCATCGAAGAAAAAGGTCTGCCTAGTAAAAGGTTCCTCGTTGCTACGAGACGCAAAAACATCTGTTATGGAACCAAAAACCTTGCAGACGGTTTTCAATTCCTCTGAACGGTACCCAGACTTCACATTCAAGTGGTTTCCATTAATGGATTCACTTAGAGTGCTTTACTTGGGAAGATGGGAGCAGACAGCTAAGCGCCACATTGAAGTTGAGAGCACAGAGTTTCTTAAAAATATGAAGTCCCTGAAGAATCTGAGGCTTGCAAGTTTTCAAGGGATCTCGAGGATAGAAAGGCTCGAGAACTCAATTTGCGCACTCCCCGAGTTAGTGATCTTGGATCTTAAAGCATGCTACAATCTAGAGGTTCTTCCTAGTGATATAGGCTTGTTTGAGAAACTGATTTACTTGGATGTATCAGAGTGCTATATGCTAGATCGCATGCCTAAGGGGATTGCAAAACTCTCCAGATTACAAGTTCTGAAAGGATTTGTGATTAGTGAGTCGGATCATGAAAATAATTGTGCAGTTAAACATCTGGTGAATCTAAGGAAGCTAAGCATAACAGTAAACAAATACTCTTTTAAGGTGGAAAGTCTGATGGAGTCGTTGACAGGACTCCAGGGACTTGAGAGTCTGAAAATTGCGTGGGGAGCTTGTGAAGAACCTAATGAAGCAGTTGAGTCTAGAGAAACAACAAACGAGAAGAAGGAGAACCAAGGAGGTCTTGCAACGGACAAGAAACTCAAAGACCTGATGGAACGAGAAGATGACCAAGTGCAGAATTATGGACAGACGAGCAAGGAGGAGAAAGGAAATGTTGAAGAAACAGGCAAGCAAGAAGATGGAGATCAAGGAGATGGAATAAATGAAGAAGCTAATCTGGAAGACGGGAAGAAGCATGATGAGGGAAAAGAAGAGAGATCATTAAAATCTGACGAGGTCGTCGAGGAAGAGAAGAAGACAAGTCCTTCCGAAGAGGCAACAGAGAAGTTCCAAAACAAGCCAGGCGATCAGAAAGGGAAGAGCAATGTGGAGGGAGATGGGGATAAAGGGAAGGCTGACCTAGAAGAAGAAAAGAAGCAAGATGAAGTAGAAGCAGAGAAATCGAAATCAGATGAAATTGTCGAGGGAGAGAAGAAGCCAGATGATAAAAGCAAAGTAGAAAAGAAAGGAGATGGAGACAAAGAAAATGCTGATTTAGATGAAGGAAAGAAACGAGATGAGGTAGAAGCAAAAAAATCGGAATCAGGCAAAGTTGTGGAGGGAGATGGAAAGGAAAGTCCACCACAAGAATCTATAGACACGATCCAGAACATGACAGATGATCAAACCAAAGTGGAAAAGGAAGGAGATAGAGACAAAGGGAAAGTTGATCCAGAAGAAGGAAAGAAGCATGATGAGGTAGAAGGAGGTATCTGGAAATCAGACAATGGTGTTGAAGGAGTTGATAAGGCTAGTCCTTCCCGGGAATCCACAGACGCGATCGAGAACAAGCCAGATGATCACCAAAGAGGTGACAAACAAGAAGAGAAAGGAGATGGAGAAAAGGAGAAGGTTAATCTAGAAGAATGGAAGAAGCACGACGAGATAAAAGAAGAGAGCTCAAAACAAGACAATGTTACCGGTGGAGATGTGAAGAAAAGTCCACCAAAAGAATCCAAAGACACAATGGAGAGCAAGAGAGATGATCAGAAAGAAAATAGCAAAGTGCAGGAAAAAGGAGATGTAGACAAAGGGAAGGCGGCTGATCTAGATGAAGGAAAGAAGGAAAATGACGTAAAAGCAGAGAGCTCAAAATCAGATAAGGTTATCGAGGGAGATGAGGAGAAAAATCCACCGCAAAAATCGAAAGACATAATCCAGAGCAAGCCAGATGATCACCGAGAAATTAGCAAAGTGCAGGAAAAAGTAGATGGAGAAAAGAACGGAGATGATTTAAAGAAGCTTGATGGGGGAGGAGAAGCAAAGACTCAGAAGTCACGCAAAACCACTAAGTTTGGTAAGAATGTGTCTGATCATCCGAAAAGAGACAACACAATGGCGGAAGATATTCATGAAACACAATCACCATCCAGGAAATCAAAGTCAAGCAAAGCAAAATGGTTAACGGGAAGGGGAAACCAAACCAAGAAATGGGGAATAGGATGGCAAGAAGATCCAGTAGTAGATGACACCTATACACTTCCTTCTAATTTGAAGAAGTTGGAGCTAGAATGTTTCCCTGAAACAAAACCTCCGAGTTGGTTAAATCCCAAAGATCTGAAAAATCTTAAAAAGCTCTCCATCAAAGGAGGAAAACTTAGCCGAATCGGTGATGAGAGTCGAATCACAGAAGATAAATGGGACGTTGAGATCTTGCGTTTGAAGTATCTGCATGAATTCAAGGTTGAGTGGAGAGATTTGCAAACTCTGTTTCCAAAAATGACACTGTTGGAGAAATATAAATGCCCCAAAATCGCATTCTGTCCCACAGATGGTAATGGAGTCTGGACGTCGTCACCAAATATGTGAAGATAACCGCAAAAGCCTTTGTAACTTCTTTAGAAATTATGTATGGTCTCTACACTCTGAATAACAAGATACACACATTCCTGCTTGTATAAATTAAATATTTATCGTAAAGCCTTAAACTGTCTTATAAGATCTTTCAAACAGAGAAATTTCAAATAATATTTGAGAAAAGAAAAACAATCAAAACAATGGTCTTATTCACCCAGACAAGAACAGAACACTATGCCTGGGATTTTACAGCAGAAAATATCTTAAAACAGAAACAGAAACATGAAACAGTAAAAATAAAACCCGCAAGATAATGTTTCAATGCCGGTCGTTATTCAACACGCAAAGCTTCAGGCACACGTAGGAAAAAAGTATGAAAATGATTAAAGAGGCAACGATCCAGATGTTTAGTACTGTGTAAGTAGATCTTGCTCCAGCCTCTTTTATGATCAGCATTCATGTGGTGGAGGTACATCACTGTGGTCAACCATTACGTAGTCCTGCAAATACACGCAGTGTAAAATGCTAAGATGAAGCTGAAAAGAGACAAGATATGTTGCAAGACGACTCAAGCACATACGACCTGCAAAACAGAGAAAAATATGATGCAACTAAATTTTTAACAATTTTGGATGTGGAAGTGTTCCTCTTCTGATGAGTTCTGAAGTGTGCTAGACTGTTTGACATGTAAAAGATAGCTACAATAATGGTCCTAAATGACAAATGTTCACAGGAGAGGTGGTAGAGTAGAAAGTTGCAACTTACCCCGAATTTTGGACAATTCTCCACTTTCAAATCCAGATTAGTGTGAGTTGACACTTCAACTCCTACAACAACTTTCTCCAGGTTCTCACAATGCTTTAAATTCAGGACTGGTAGGCTGGCAGGCATCTCCGGGAAAATCGTTTTGATTTTCGGGCAGCAATCTAAGCTTAGGTTCTTCAGATTCTCTAACTTAGCAATAAAGCTTATAGTCTCCAATGAGAGAAGGTTTGTAATCGATAAAGTCTCCAGTGATTTCAAGTTCTCCTCATCCACACCATCGAAAGGGTCTTTTATGTCAAAGCACATCCTTAGCCAGCAACCCTTCACCAATTTGGCCTTCTCAAAGATAGATTTGACCCTTTCAGGAGTACAGTCCACAAAAGACACAAACTCAGCACTAGCTAGTGCTTCCTCATCTAGCTTATTAGTTTCATTGATCTCCAAGACTTCTTCTTGTGGAATTTTGGAATCAACAAGTGATGTTAGTGCCTTCTGATATAGAGCCCTATCTATGGGGACTTTAAGAAGACGTTCCTTGTTGACATCTACTTTCTCGGTACAATCACTGGCGCGAGGTGCATTCGATTCAACCTCTCTTATTTCTACAGGCTTCTTTTCTGTGATTTCTTGAGATATAACAACTGCATCAGAGGAGCTGGCATTCTCAGACCTATCACGTTCAATGTCTTCCTTTATTTCTCTCCATGTGTCACGTTCAAAACATTTTCCATCTGCCCGAGTAAAACGCTTCAGACAATGGATTTTGGTATCCGCTGGCAACTCTGGTGTCTCCACTTGGGTTCCAGACAGATCCACTACACGTAGGTAAAACATTTTCTCAAATGATCCCTCAATCTTTGCCAGCTTGGCACTGCCGGAAACATCAATGACTTCGAGATTTTCTAGTTTCTCGATGTTTGGGATGGCATCTAGGTTGATGCAATCACGTAGGAGGAGTTCGTTGAGACTGGACAGGTCCTCGATGGTGGTAGCCAACTCGCTAAGATTAGTTCCCGAGAGATTAAGAGTTTTGAGTTCAAGCTTATCCTCGAAGCACACTTCAAGCATTTCCACTAAGCTCGTAGTGCCAGAAAGATCAAGAATTTGAAGTCCTGACAAGGGCTTCAAACTAGGCAACCTTCTCAATTTGCTACAGTTGCGCAACAAGAGCCGAGTCAAGGAGTGAAGCTTGGCGGCCACCGCAGAATCCTGGAATATTGGCAGTCGCTCTATTTGGCTCCCCGAGAAGTCAAGATGCTGAAGTTTTGTAAGAAGATAAAAGTTTTTGTTTTTGCTCTTGTTTTTCTTGGCACCATCTGCGTTGTCGAAACAAGTTCGAAGCCCACTAGCACCAGAAACATCAACAACCTCAAGATTTACTAGTTCTTGTATGTTTGGCAGATCTTGCAATAAAGGGCAGTCTTTGATGATGAGACAGTGAAGTTCCTTCAGGCCAGAAATACTGGGAGGGGAAGACTCGATCTTAAGCCCAGAGAGGTGAAGACTTCGGAGTTCAGGAAATGACTCAAAGAATTTTTCAGATATTTTGCTCAGGGAGCTAGCACCAGAAACTTCAAGAGTATTTAGCTTTGTAAGAGCCTTAAGCTCTTCAATGCTTTTCAGGAGATCACAGTCCCTGATTATAAGAACCCGGAGGAGTTTGAGCTGATCTGAAAAAGACGGGACAAATGGTTTTACTGTGGGCTCAAAAAGGCCAAGTACTTCAAGCTCTTTCAGATTCTTGAAGAACTTTTTAGGAGTTACGCGACGCAGACGATCTCCACTAACCAGAATCGTGGTAATCTTGTCTCCTTTCTTTGCTTGCACTGTTTTAATCATATCATCAAGTTGGGTGATTTTCCCTATTCCTTTTCTCTTGTTACCACCATAGACTCTAGAAAATCCAAGCCGAGATTTCCCTAAATGCCCACCACGTCGAGGATCAATTACATTTCTCATCGCCATCTCTGGTACTACCACATTGTTTTCTTGTATCTTCAGCATTCCGCGGTCTATAAGCTCCATGAAGATAGAATGACCATCCTGGTACGCCTTTTCGACAGACCTAACAGGATCAAAGTAGCCTTCAAGTATCCATTGTGTGATCAGGTCACGGTAGTAAACACAGCCACAATGCTCAAAGAAGTCCAAGCTATGCCAAAAACAATCCAATATTGTATCCTTCAATGGACCATCGGTTTTGAACAGCTTGTATGCAAGAAGCAGGATTGGATTTTCTCCACTTGCTTTCTTAGGGCTCTCAGAACTAGATTCCTGGTCGGATGGATTACCCCGCTCAGCCGAGAGAACCATTTCTATCTTTTCTTTTAGTAACCTCTCTTCTTCGTCCTTATTAAGCTTATAGGACTTGCTCTTGACAGTGTACTCTAGGGACTTGGCGAGCACGTTGATTGCAGCTGGCAAACTCTTGCTCTTTTTCAGCATGTGGTTTAACAGTTTCTCATCAGTCCCAGGAACGGGGTCAAAGAAAAAATTTGGCATATCCTTGAAAAACATGGACGAAGTAAATAAAGCCTCTGCCTCCTTTAGGTTGAATGATTCAAGTAAATCTTGTGACTCATTTGTGGTCTGGAACGTAATTTCACCATAAGTGTTTGTGCTCCCCCATAAGTCATCTATGGTAGGAGGTACAACTTTTTCATGTTTCTCCTCTGTTTTGACCCGGGCTTGAGACTCAGGTTCCTCCTTATCAGCTGATCTAATTTCGTCTTCACCATCTGTGTCCTCTTTCTTTTCCCCGGATTGCGAATCATTTGCCTCCCCCTCAGCATGCTCACCAGATTTTGTAGCCTCCTCAGTTTCTTGTCTTCTTGTAATAAGGATTTTTCGAGGTGTGTGATCTTTCAGAAAATCCTCAAGGCCTAAATGCACCATCACCTCGTACTCACTGGTCATTCCTTCATCGTCAAGAATCAAAAGAAGATACGGCTTTCTTTCAGATGATGTCTGAGCTTTATCCTCTCCTCCGGCTACTACTTGAGTCGTTTTCTCCTTTGCGGCATCGGTTGGATTCTTGTTTCCATGGTCTTTTGCTTTTTTCGCAGCCGGATCCACCAGTTTTTTCTCAGCCTCCAGTTTCTCTGCGGCTTCCTTCTCCTTCTTCTTCTTGTCATCCTCCAATTTTTTCACGACGGCTTCCTTCTTTTCCAAGAGATACTTCTCAATCTTGGGCTTCAAATCCTTGAGCAAATCTTCAACCTTCTTCTCCTCTTCCTCATCTTCATCTCTTTCACCGACTTCAGTCTCTTCAAAATCAGAGTATAAAGATAGCTGTGAAGCTATGTTCTCATAAAGAGACCATTCGTCTTCAAACTTCTTCTCCTTGATATAGTTGTCGTTGACTTTAAACTTCCTGTTGAGATGCAACCAGAGAGTCTGGTAGCAAAGAACATCCTTAGAGGCTTCTTTGTCAACCATTTGTGCCATCCTTGTCTTCCCGATCCCAGCTTCGCCAACCAGCAATACTCTTTGATCACCACCTCCTCCCAGAGTTTCCACTATCTTCTTACACAACACCACATCCTTCTTTTCTCCCATTGCTGCTGGAACTTGATCCCAACAAAAAAAAACAAATTCAGTCAAAAAAGTCAACCAAATTGGTTCTATATATCATCAGCCTGAGAAATTCACATTTTTCGTTATTCCTTCACTAATAAGTATATAAAATTCGTTTTCAAAGTAAAGAGGAGATAATTTCTTGTTCTTGAATCATCTCTCTAGACAACCTTATGATTAGTTTTTGACCCAAAAGGAAAAAAAAGACACAACAAGTTCTTAGATCAATTCGAGATACATAAAAAGATATTGGTTTACAAGATATTCTAACAAATTTCAGTATATTCATAGATCGAAAGCAGAGAAAGAGAGAGGGACAGAGAGAATAGTAACCTGGTTTAATCTCCTCCGTCTCGGCCGCCATCTTCAACGGATCAGACATTCGTCGCTGATGAGAGTTAGTCTTCTCTCTTTCGAGCTCTTTGCCTTCTCAGCAAAGCGAAGTCAACCTCTGCTTTATCTCTCTCTCTCTCTCTCACTTTCTCTCCATTTTCTCTCGTATCTTTCTCTCTCTTTTAACATCATTTCTTCTAATAATCACATGCGTATTTATATTTCTTTTCCTAGCCAGACGGGGTGAGCCAGGCGCTAAAATTAAATTATAGGATTTTTCTCGTAAGAAATTAAAATTCTAAATAACAATTTTCTTTAAATTTATTTTCAATTTGCAAATATATATATATATATATATCAAACTCATGTAATTAAATCTAACCAATAATATACATATTTAAAGAGTTTTTACAGTCACATATTAAAGTGTCTAATTCTTAAAATGACAATTGGACTATTCATTATAAGCGTGTATATCGAAGTTTCATACTATTTTAATATTCAAAAATATTTTAAAAAATTTTATATATGATATTGAAAAATGTTCAAAAGAATTTAGAAGAATTTATCTGTATTTTTTTGTTTTTTTAACAATTATTTGTTGTCAAATTACACAAAAAAATAGTTTTCATAACAAAAACAATTAAAAATAATAATTAGGGCTCAAAAAAAAAATCCTAGAGACCATAGTAAATTAGTAATGTTGAGCCGGCCTTATGTAAATGCTTCATTTTAAAAATTTAAAATAATAATTTAATAAACTTAGCAATAGTGTCAACAAGTTATATTGTAAATTAATATAACTTCAATTTCAAAATAAAATAAAAAATAATATAACTTCATGAGTTTGATTTACATTTTTGACTTTTTATAAAATTATATATAAACTTGCAACAACAAAAACTTAAATTATATGATAAAATTGGATTAAGTTTTAGTGGGGCAATGTGAACGAGTGCATGATCAAGTTGGACATCATCGTTTCTGACATGTATTGAGTTAACATATATTTATGCAGATACGTTCATGATTTAAGATAACATAAACTGAGAACACTGTAAACTGTCCTCGCTGATACCCTATTTCTTATCAATTTTTTTTTTTTTCTCTATGAATAAACACACATGGTATTTTACTTTGAGCGTTTTGTTCGGATCACATTTATAGATTAACCCACTTGGGAAAACCCAAGCTATGATCCTACAAATTTCTAGTAGCGGATCCACTCCTTCAGCTATTGTTTGAACACTACTTACTTGTCAGTAGAGTACGATTTATAACGTTTTTTGGTAAAAAAAAAAATGATTTATCTTTTGAAATAAAACTGATGCGAGAATCAGAATGAGAAAATGTGATCGGATGGAAAGCTAGGTTAGAGATGAGGAGAAGTTGTGTTAAAGTTCTAGGCTTTGGTTGACAAATGATACACGGCCTAATTTGACGCTTAATGAGATTAGGAAGGAGAAATCGAATCTTAGAGTGGAGTTAGAGATTTTGGAAGGCAATGTGAATCACGGTGAATCAAGGATTTTGGACAATTCCCCATGAAATTTTATTTACAACACTTTCTTTTTGCTTGTAAGCTCAAATTTTTATGCAAAAACATCTAAATATTTTTGAAATAATGTGAAGGAAATAAAAATTATAATGAGTTAGAAAAATAATCAAAAGAATCTAGACAGTCTCCATTTAGCTTGGATTGGTGTTTTTGTTTTCTTTTATTTGTCACTGTTTTTGTTTTGTTTAAAATTATATTTTGGATTAGTACTAATATTATTAATTTATTTTTTTAATAAGTTTATGAAACTATATAAGAACGAACTTCAAACTATTACTATTCTTTATTGTAAAAATCATTTATTAAAATATATTGTTAATCAAAATAGATTATAGATGTATAGCGAAAGTTACGGTCCGAATTCAAATATGTATGGCCCAATATGGTGGCCCAATATTATCGAAATATATGGCTCAACTTAATTAATATACACATTAAGAAGTTTGTTAAGGATAATTAGTGCTCGAAATTCATTTCAACAACATCACCATTCCAAGTTTTCAAAAAGATGACAGACAACACATGAAGATGCTGTTGCACGTATCTGATCGAGGAAAAAGTATGCAGTACCATCTTAATCAATGACACTAAAACTAGACAATACAGCTTCACCAGTGTAAAATTTAATACGCTTACAAAGATTATTTTATCCTTTGTTGTCAACTTGTCATTATTATTTGTTACAGTTGGCAAATGACTTATAAATGATGTAAACCGAGTTGGTCTTTTATTAACTTCAGTCAAAACTCTTGCAATAGTATATATTGACAGCAAAACTTGCAAATTAAACAGCTAGAAATCATGTTGTTAGTTTTGAATTATGTGCCAATTGTACTTAAAATATAATAAGAGTAACTCTATAATGTGAACGGTGTAGGATTCGCATGTGCGTAATGATATATAATCAAACTTCTACACATTTAATTGTTTGATTCAATATTTCTATAAACTAATAATATATTAAAAAATCAATTTTCTGATTTATTTTTGATCAATTAATATCTCCACAAAATTTATTATTTTTATAAAATTTTTATTAATCAAACAATATTTTCTGATTAATAAAAAATATTTTTTTAAACCAATATATAACCAATATTTTTTTTATAATTTTTCTTATTAATCAAACAATTTCTGCAAATCAAACAATATATTTTTTTTTATAAATATCTCCACAAATTGATCAAATATCATAATTTTATTATAATTATAAAAATTATAGTACAGTCTACAATACAATTAATATAACGTTGTAAGTAAGACATGATTAATTTCCTTATCTCATTATTTTTTATTTATGTTTGGTTAAACTGAGAAAATTCTGAATTTTTGGTCTATAATCTCTTTTAGTATCCAGAGTTATTATTTACTCTATTTCTATTTTTTTAAAATTATATCCAAGAAAAGTTAAATCCAGACATATAGAATTAACCCCTTGTATTGCCACTAGATCACCGTCTTTTAGTTATTTATCTTACTAATTGTAGACATATCTGTCATAAATGGATAATGGTGATGAACTGATAATTCATGTTAAGACTTTTAATACTATTAGACTGGGTAAAGCTTGTTTAGAATAATTAAGAACTCACCGGTCATTTTTGCTTGCATTCAAAAGTCTTCCCTATACAGTACAAAGTTTATAAAATGACAACCGTTGTATTCTATTTTTATTTCATAGTTTCATTATTAAATGGCCTATGACGTGCATGGTATTGGTCTAGTCAATGGCTCTCCAGGAAGATGTGTGTATGTATATATACTTTCTTGTTTTCTGTAAGAAATTTGTTTCATCGAATTTTGAATTCAACTTGTCACTTATCACAATGACAAACTACCAAGTTGCATATGATCTGATTGAGAATTTCTGTATAGAAAAATCATTTTAATTAAATGGTAATCGATAATGTATAGGGTTTCCTAATGTATATATATGAGCCATATAAAACAAAATTTTCATAGTTAACGTCATGAATAAAGACTAGGGTTAGTTTATATATTTCCTATAAAATCATAGTGCTGAAAATGTTATCTTGATAATTTATTATTAATAGCAGACTTTTGGAATGGGTCTTTCTTCTTCTTTTTTCTATTTCTTACACTCAGTCTTTGTTTAGTGAAATCAAAAGTCGTGCAAATCAAAAGTCGTGCTAATCAAAAGCCAAAATAGTGTTGATTGATTTTGATAAACAATTCATAACTGATTTTAGTGGTGGTCCATCATAAATTTGTCCTAAATAGTACCTATTTTCTTTGATTTGTTTTTTTTTTGTTAAATTATTTTATTTTCCCTATAAGACGCCAAATAATTTTTTATTATTCGTATTTTTTTTTCTAAATTTTAATAAGATAGAACTTACCATTAGGAGTTTTCAGGAATCTTTGGATAGTTTGTTGTGTCATTGCCAATACTCTAGAGTCATGACCAAGACATAGTTTATCTAAAGCATATATCCTCATAATATTTATGTTTGTTTCACCAAAATAAATCAAAATCAAAATGCAGTAATTAGAACATATATCTCATCTATAACAAAAAAATGTTATTTAATCCCTCAACTTAAAAATAGTCATTTTATACATTAATTTAATATATAACCATTTTAAACACGAATTTAATGTTAACCAACCATTTGTCTTTTTAAATAATATCACGAAGATAAAGATTTTTTCCTTTATTTATTTATAAGAAAATATCAAGCAACCAATGAAGATTGAGAAAAAACAAAAAATCAGATTTTCTATTATCTTCTCAAGTGCTAGTTGTGAATAATAAAAGAAAAGTATTTTTAGTTTGTAAAGTTGTGTATGACATTTTATATTGGGTCTAAATGATAATGGCTTAATTACTGAATATAGTAAAATTTAATAGTATTATCTGTCAAATTGAATTATGTGTCACTTATGAAGTTTACCAAAAACTCATAATCCTACACATTTAATTTTTCCACGTACCTCATGAACCATGGTGCATATAAATTCTTCTCTTCGATTGTGATACAGTTAACTATACTATATCCTCTAATTAATATAAATAAATTTGTTTTAATATCTGAAAAAATTTTAGATATGAGATTCATACCAAATTAAATTTATCTCTTTTTTAATGGACATCAATCATAATATTTCTACTTAAAAGATTTACCGTTAGACCAACACCATATTAATAACATGAGTTTTTATTTTAAACAGTATAAAAATTTTATCTATAAAAAACTATTACAGAAAATAGAAAATACCAATTATTATTATATATAATCAGACCCATTTATTGATCAACCAACCAAGATCTTTCAGTCTTGGGTACATCTCTTCTTCAATTTTGTTTTGATAGCACGAGTCGAATTATATCTCTCTATGAATAGAAAAATAAGAAAAGGTATAAAGGTAATCTGATATATGTGTGAATTGTGATGATGTCTTTGTTATATCTTATCTGTTTGGACTTGGGCCGGACCAACAGATAAAGTGACTCTAGATCGAGTCTAGATTTTTTTTTTCCTTGAAAAATTGTCGAGTAGATATCATGCCACTAATAACAGAAAACTTTTTATGATTAGGAAAAAAACACTAAGAAAATATAAATGAAAGAAATATGTATCATAAATATAACATGCCACTATCATAATGCAGATAAAATGGATTTTATAGCTAATAGTTTTTATAAATATTTTATGTTCTTAGATATAAATGTCATAGGCTCATCTCATGGAACTCGTAATAATTCGTTTAAAGTATACTCTTCAAATAATTCCTTTCAAAATATTATATTTTTTGCCATGAATTGTTAAAAAATAAAGGATCCAGTCATTTTATTTTTGAGAAAAAATGGTAACACATGGGATTCCATTATTGTTGTTTGTGCAAATGTCCGAGGAAACAAGAACAGCAACTATCTATATTCCCAACTACCGCTAGTAAATTAAACAAGAAAAAAACAGCTCTCTATTCCCAATAGGTGATAGGAAAAAGAATGACTTATTGTCATCTTAATAATTCTGGCTCCGATCCATTAAATAATTAAATCGACCATGTCTTTATTTTTTTATTTTTATCCCTTCGGGTCCTTATTTATTACAAAGACAAGTCGTGCAAATTAAAAATTATATAGTCTGCACAATTCAAGGCTTGCATGTGAAGAGTAGTACTGTCTGTTATCTTCTCTAGATCATGGTAAGAATATCTTTCATATAAATGTGTGTGGTGTGTTGGATGTAAGACGACCTGATTTGTTTTCGTCACTTAATATATACTATGTATTTAAAAAAAAATTATAAGTAATTCGCTATCAAGTGACCAGTATTATAAATGGATAATTGCATAACCAAGTCGTCTTTGTCTAGTGATAAAGAAGAAAAGAGCTTCTACTACTTGAGTTCGAGTAGTGTTAATCACCGGGATTTCGAATTCTAACATGGTTTTCCCGATTACCAGAATTTGTCTTTCGACCTAGAATTTTTTTAAGATCACTCGAGTTATATAAAAACTAAATAATTACAGGATTAAAAGTAAATTGTCATTTGTGGCACTAAATAGCTTATCAATAAATTAAGTCAATAACTAGAAAGAGTATCCAAATATTATCAAAGCAAGAAAACTAGGAAGAGTACTAGCTAATTCAAAATACTCGTTTATTATAGTCTTCTTTAAAATAAAATTTAAGACAACTGCCATTTTCTGAGTTCACTTAAAAGTCTTTCTAATTTCTAATTAACAGATTATAAGATAAAAATTAAAATACTAGCTGTCGATGACCCACTATGTACTACGTGCATGTGTTACTGTAGATTATCAAACACTCATTAGTTATCTAAATGGATGTCAAATGTAGAGCTAATTAGCTTATACTTATTATTAAATGATTTAAAATACGTGGGATTAAGTTCAATTAATACCACTACACGACATTACTATTTAAATGGGGTTAAGACAAAACTGCTGACTATTCCCAATCCGAGTCAGTACTCTAATGAGCTTCAGGTCTTTAACGACTTAAAAATTTAAATGAACTGGTCGTTATTTTATATATTTCCCCTTGGTCTTTCATTATTACTACAAAATTACAATGAAAAGTCGCGCAAATTAAAAACTAGACATAAAACAAATTACTTTTAGTTATCGAACAATTCGTATATGGTTGATTAAAGACTATAATATTTATGCCAACTGTCAAGATTATATATAAGGTGTATGTGTTACTGTGTTAGATGTAAGACTTGATAATATTGCTGTCACTTAATTTTGTGTATTTTTATAAAGATTAATGAATAAGAGTTGCCCCTACAGTCTTATATTTTGATAATTAGAATGAGTTACTTCTTTAAACACTTAGTATTTTAATAATATTCTTCAGGAGAAATTTAAGAAGACAACTGCCGTTTCGTATGATTGCACTCAAAAGTCTTCCTAATTACATGATTATACGATAATTATGTTGTTGATGACCCACGATAAACTACGTGCAATTGTCTACCCTATGCAAGTATAGATCACCCTACACGCATGCATTAATTATCTAAATCGATGTCAATCATACAGCTAACTAGCTTATAGAAAATATTAAAATGAACGAAGACTTTTTATTATTGGCAATCATACTAGGCGTTTAAACAGTCGACTTAAACCACTTTCTTGAATCTTGATATGACCTATCAAAATTATTTGTTTTTAGTTCAATCATATATGGTCCATAGTCCATACGGACCTTTATTAGTTGACAATTAAACGTTTATGATGAACTGTTAAAACTCATTATCTTCTCCACGATACAACTTGTCTATAGTCAATGCTATGTAGAAAATCATTTTATAGTTCTCTTAACCATAGTTAAGACTATAATTATAAATAATTTAACTCATACATCACGTGCGAAATGGAAGACATGATCGTTTTTTTTTTGGCCATTGACATTAATTACATTTTTTCTCTATTTAAAATGTAAGAATCTTGCTGGCATTTACTTATTTCCCTCTTATTGGTCTTTATTTATTGCAACTCACCAAAGTCTTCCCTGAGATGAAAAGTCATTCTTTTTTTCATTCAATAATTATCTCCCAACATGCACTATTCAATAAAATTTAATTTGATTAACTGTCATAAAAACCAGATTAGAAAATTTCAAACAATTATGCTTACATTTCATTTCATTTAGCATCCTTGTCTTGTGAGAGTCAAACTTTCTTTGCAATTTGTCATTTCAATTACATATCATTTTATACAATTAAGAATATTTTAGATATACTATTTTTAATTATCAATTAAATTGCAAATAAAAGTTTTAAATACGTCGTTAACAATATCACTATTAAATTGCAAACAACTTTCTTCAATTTTGGCTCGTTTGAGCTCTAATTAAAATCGGATGACAAAAACAAATATCACCATCATATCTAAGAAATTTAAGAATGCAATATATATGTCCATTTATAAACATATATTTAGCTAGCATAAACATTAATAATCACTATAAATTTAAGAACATAAAATGTAGTTAAACATCTTATAGTGATGAAAACCGTTATAATAATTTGTAGCATCATTGTCAATTTCTTATAGTCAAGTACGTATTATACAATTTACTGCATAATTACATGTATATATAGATTTTCAAAATTTTCAAATTATAAAGTTAGAGTCATTTTTGTTAGTTTGGAAAAACGTAGTGTCATCCATTTATCCCAAGATGTTGCTATTTTCTTGTAAATACTGACTCAAAATGGTGTTATTCAAGTGTAAGCTTTGCAAAGCGTGAAACTTAGCTAGGTCAACTATTAGGTTAAACTACGAACAGCATTATGACTTCAGGTTTATCAATAATTGAAAATCACTCAATCAGCTCGATGTAATATTATACGCTACTCACTAACTCTACACATCTCCAAATAAGTTAAGTCTTTAGAGGATAAATAGCCAATAAAAAGGCTAGAACGTTTTTGGTATTTTGGTCAGATGAGTAGTAACTTTCGCACCACATTCAAAGATTAATAGTCAATACACGAATTAAAGTGATTCAATTTTTTTTTGTTTTGTGCCACCTAAGAACAACTACTATATGATATGGATTGAGTAGTTTGTTGTGATATTACTAATCAAATTGTTTAAATTACAATCGGTGTACCCTTTCTAATTGCAATAAGCTCTTATTTAGATTTGAAAACGCTCTTATTTACAATAGTATAACCCTTTGTTTAAATTAGCGACTAAATTTTATAATCTAGTGACTTTTGTTGGTTTCTTTAATAGGTCTGTACTACATTGATATGAGACTTACTGTTTAAATATAAAAAATTTAATTACATAAGCAATATCAAAAGAATTACCAAAAGTATTATTCTTATATTTGTACTCTGTTTTACCACTATTTTTACCGCTTTTATATATATCACTATCATTTAATACTTATTCGACTTAGTAAGGTTGTACCATTTTTGTGTCACGAAGCTATTCCAATATCTTTATTATGTCACAATTCGAATTTAAATTATGTAGCTAGTATTTACCATGGAGTTTTTTTTTTTTTTCTTGAGCAAAACCATGGATTTTTAACTAGCATATTACATACTTATAACAAAGAAACAAAAGAAATGAATTGTTTAGCCAGTTTCTTTTTTCATAACTACGGTACCGTAAAAGGTGGAAAGTTATTTCTTAAAAAAATATTACTAAGAGAAATGAGTTTGATTGAAAAATTCTCATGTAGTCAATTGGTGGAAAAATACATTAACGAATTAGACTGCGCTTAAATCTGGAATGTAAAAAAAGAAAGGATTGTAAAAAAAATACACAAAAAGTTATAAAACTGTGGTTATTTTTAAAGACTGGTCTCATTCATAATTTGCCTATTTTGGCAATTGACTGAAGTTGCAAAGGGAAGACCCAGAGAGAGCAGAGTTGCTTCTTCTTCTCCGGAGAAACAGGTTAGAATCGCTTCTTCTCTGAAGAAATGTTCCATTTTTCCTTTTGTTGATTACTACTGAATCTCTCTACGTAAAGATCGAACCTTTCGTATAGATTATCTTTAGGTTGATTACTCTTTTGGAGACACTTTGATATGTAGAATTTTCTTTTGGAGACATCACTGTTTGACCTAGCTCTGCAAATATCTAAAGGTGTTTATTTGCTTGATTTGTTGATTTTGCTTATTCGATTCTGTTATCATCGTTTGACTTGTGTGTCTAAGAGAGAGTAGCATCTCGAGTTTGCATTTCAGATGTGTTTGGGTTATGAATTGTCCCATTATGCTGATAAACATTTTGGTTGTTTCTTGGGGCAATTTGTGCCAATTGCTTTCAAGGTTTTGCAGATTGTGTTCTTAGACGAAAAGGGTTTTGAGGTGTCATGGATTCCGGGACGCAGCCAGAAGGGTTGCAGGCAGCACAGCCAGCAGGGTTGCAGGCAGCAGGGTTGCAGGCAGCACAGCCAGCAGGGTTGCAGGCAGCACAGCCAGCAGGGTTGCAGGCAGCAGGGAAGCGGAAGCCGCCTACGACGACCGAGGATCCAAATGATCCACAGCATATAATCCACGATTTCCTCACAATAGTGAACAAATTGGAGAAGGAAGTGGATCTTCCAGGCGCTATAACCAGGGCTAGAACCTATGATGCTGAGGTTGATGGACTGATAACTGCTGACCAACCACAGACGAATCTGGGAAGAGCAGAAAGTGCCCCTATTCCTAATGCTAAGCCAGAAGGCCCAGATGATCATCATATTCCTAAGCTGCAACGAAATCTTCGTTTGCTTAAGGAGGACGTGGCTAAGCTGCAATATCTCCGCAGTGAAGTCGCAGAGGAGGTGTGGAAACATATTCGTCCACTTGAATTGCTGCTTGAAAATGTGGCAAAAGAGCAGAAGAAAAACCCTACGAAACCCCCCTTGACCTTAGGTATGAAGAAAGACTTGGACGATATCAACAAGAAGATCTTTAACTTGATGTGTCAAGTCCCCTTGTTGCCCAACAAGCGTAAAAAAGCCAAAGGATTGGATGATGACGATGGCGACGGGGATAATAATAACGGCAAAGGAATTGTTTGCCTGCCCGGGATCCATGCAAATAAAGCAGATCTTAGAAGTCGCGCGGTTTTCAGATATGTGCTACGCGAATTCGAGGAACTTAGTGATCAACGGAAGATCTGCCTGCTGACCTTCGCTGTCTTCCCTGAAAATCAAGAGGTGAATAGAACGATGCTGATGTATTGGTGGATGGGGGAGGGCATTCTGAGTACTAAAGACATATCATCACAAGAGGGCACTGAAGAGGTCATTCTCAAACCCGAAGATGTTGTGAAGGTCATTCTTAAGGATTTCACGGATAGAAACTTGATTGAACCTGTTGAAATCAAACGCAAAGTCGAGCCAAGTAGCTATAAGATGGCCCCCTTTGTGCATGCTTCAGTGGTTCTTATCTCCAAGGAGATAGGGCTTTTTGATATGTATGATATAAAGGACAAGCCAGTCATGAAGAAATCAGGAATGCACAAGGTATGCCTTGTGGAAGGGTCGTCAAGCCAGCAAGAAGCAAAAGCTAAAAAAATGGAAGATGTAGATCATATTGAAACTGTGTTCAATGTTTCGGAGAGGTTTCCGGATTTCACATTCAAGTGGTTCTCGGAGGATAAACCAACGCGAAATAAGTTGACTCTGTCAAAAGTTACGTATCAAAAGCTCAAGGTGTTCTATCTGGGAAGATGGGAGAGAACTGCCAAGCGCCACATCGAGGTGGAGAATCCTGAGCTTATGAAAAATTTGAAGCGTATGATTAAACTCAAGCTTCTGAGTTTTCAAGGGATCTCAAGAATTGAACGACTTGACGATGCTGTCTGCAAGCTTCGTGACCTGATCATCTTGGACCTCAGAGCTTGCTATAATCTGGAGAAACTTCCAGACAAGATAGATTCACTCAAGGCGCTTATCTACTTGGACATTACAGATTGCTACATGATAGATCGCATGCCCAAGAGGTTGTCATGGCTTGATAACTTAGAGGTTCTCAAGGGCTTTGTTGTCAGTGATGCTACAGATGAAGAGACGGTCTGCACACTGGCTGAGTTGGTGCACTTGAAGAAGCTGAGAAAGCTAAGTATTTCAATAAACAAAGAAAATTTCAGCATAGATGATGTGTTCGTGGCTGTAAAGAGTTTCAAAAAACTGGAAAAGTTGAAGGTTGCGTGGGGAGGTATAAATACACATCCTCAGGGCAAAGGCGTAGATAGCGAAAAGGGGGACGAAAATGTTAAGCCAAAGGAGAATATTGGGATCTTGGAAAGGGCTGCAACCATGTTCCGTAAGGAGAAAGATCCCACAGCGCCAGAGCTTCCAAAGACATTGAAGAAACTGGACCTGCAATGTTTTCCTGGTGAACATCTTCCTGAATGGCTTGAGCCTGATAATCTACTTAATGTGGAAAAACTCTACATTAAAGGAGGAATCAAACTTACTGGATTTGGAAAGTCACTACCTAGCCAGAATTCGAAATGCAAAGTTACCGTTTTACGTCTGAAGTTTCTTCCAAAACTAAAAGTGGAGTGGAGGGATTTGAGCAAAAGGTACTTTCCGGAACTCAAGTTCTTGGAGAAGTATCAGTGCCCTCAAGTTAGTCTCTGCCCCTGCGATGGAATTGGAATCTGGCGCAAGCCTGAAGAAGATGAAGTCTAAAGCATCTCAGAACTGAGAGTTTCTCGGTTTATCAAGTTTTCTTCCTCGTTGTCTTTTTCTTTTGTTGTTGTTGTTGTTGTGTGTTTGCTTCCTCATTTCCCATTGATGTCTTTCTGGTTTTGCGTGCAAGTGTTGTTGTTTGTGAACAGTTGAATAATGGAAATTTGCTTTGCTTATTATGTGATACTTGTGTTTTACAGAAGCTACGAAGGAAGAAGAAAATATATTATAATTTACTGAGAAGGTCTACAAGTGAAGAGAGGCTAAGAGCAAGAAACTCTGATAAACTGCAAATGCAAGAGTACTAAGGAAAGAAGCTCTCTTAATAGTCTCTCTGCTAATTGAAAGGTCAAGATACATTACTCAGAGATTCTGGTTTATTTGATAACAACAGTGTAACAAACAGACAACATCAAACAAGAAACACATACAAGAAATAAAAGAAGCATAAGCAAGGTTGATAATAAGCAATCTTGAGCCAAGAGGCTGAGTCAAGTTATCCACTTCTCAGGAGCTGGCCTGGTTTGCAGGTTGGCGGTTCGATGAGTCGGTTTGTCCATGGGTAGAACCAACAGGGCCAACTTCATCGTCAACAAAGACGGGATCACGCTCAGCCAACAGTCTGGCAGCCAGAGGAAGACCACGAGACTTATTCATCAGCTCATCTATACATTTCTTGTCGTTCCTTGGTGACTCTTTCTGTTTATCTTTAACCACTGCATCATATATCTTCCAGACACTCTGATGATCAGACAGCGGCCAAAGACGATGGATCTCATGTTTCTGAGCAACAAGGTTCTTCGCCAGATTCTCATCTCTGGTCGTGTATATGACTCTCCCACCAGACCCTTTAGGGAATCCATCTGAAAGATACTTTCCCCATTTCTCATCCTCCTTGAGTTTCGCATCAAGCTTTTCGTCCCAGTTATCGTTTTCCCGAACATCATCAAACACAATCAGATATTTCTTCCACCTCAGATTCAAGTGAAGTGCATAGAGCAGAGCAGAGAGCTCCTTCTCTTTCTCCGTCTCTCTATCAATTTCTCCAGCTTCCTGATTGCTTGCAACTTCCTCATTGTCCTTAAATTCTTGTTTGGCATCAGTACTGATAGTTTCGAGGATTAACTCTTCAACTCCAAGACCCTTCAAGATCTTCTTCAACACACATATCTTCCCATCAAGTCCCTCCTTAGATTCTTTGTTTTCCATAGACACCCAAACCCTGGGAGCATAAACACTCTTCACAGCTTCATCATTGAAGATCTTCTGGCATAATGCTGTCTTCCCAACACCATATTCTCCGACAATCACAAGACTCTTGAACTCCCTCCTAACCTTCTGATCCAACAAGAAGTGTTGCAATGACTTGATCTCGTTATCGAAACCGTGGATGTCATGGCCCGGAAGTTTAGACTCGGTTTTCAGACGCTCTTCTTCTTCATTATCATCTCTCTTCTTCTCCAAGTTTCCTTTAGCAAGACCATTTACGTCGAGCCAGTCCTTACAGGTCGTAATGAAGTTGGTTGTGAATTCGTTTGTGAGGACTGCCTGTTGTAGATTTTTTGAAGGCATATTCAAGGAAAAACGGAGAAATCTGCAGAAAGAAGATGATGAAGAAATGGTTAGGCAAAGGAGAGAGAGAGAGAGAGAGGTATGAGAATTAAGTAAGGAACACTTTTGAACTACAACAATTAAGTTGATTTTAGTAGATTGGACATAGAAAATTAGTTATTTAGAGACAGATTGAATCGGTAACAAAAGACATTGGGCCAAATTCATAAATTACGTCAGGTTATATTATAGTATAAATAATTATAATCTTTTCAAAAAGCTGATAAATAGACAAAAACCGATAGCCGGCAAGAAAAATTATAATCAATATTGTTTTAAAAAAATGTTTTTAGAAAAATGCGAAAATATCACATTACTAATTTTTTGTTCCAAAAATATTATCACTAGTTTATTTTCCCAATAATACCACTAATTTTTGTATAAAAATGTTTGTTTGACCAAAATAAATTACAATATTTCCACCATTCAAAAGAGTCTTCTTAATATGAATTTGTGATATTCTTGAAAAAAAAAACTAAAATATAGTATTTTTAGAACAAAAACTTTAAAAATGATATTAAGAAAAGTGCCTTTTTTTTTAAATTGATGTGATGTAAAACCTTTGAAGAACAAAAGAGTTTTTATCATTTAAGAAAGAAAAAAAAAACAATTATCTAAAATCAAATTGACGTTTTTTTCATTTTTAAACAGACGTGTTTGATTATTGTATAATCACAACTTGTTTTGCATAAAAGTTTACTAATAAATATAAATAAATATTAACGACAAGATACATCGTTCCCACGTTAATATATACACAACAATTTCGTTAGGAAAATATAATTAAAAGACCTACATCTCTAAAGTCATCGTTATATTGACATACAAAAGTCGTCGTTACTATACTTTTAAAGCTTCGATTATTAAAATGCCCGACTCTACCATGGTTAATACATCCAACCCAAGTGTAACATATTTTTTAGTTTATATCCAGCTGTGATTATTATTATATTTAATAGGTAATATTAGAATATAAAGTTGAATATCCCAACTCGCTTTCTGGAAATTTTGTCATCACATGAGAGACAAAGACGTGAGAAAATAAATATTTTCGTAAGTAAAATTAATATGGTTGGTGGGGAAATTTAATTTTGGAATTTTTTAAAATTATCTATAATTGGAGAAAATAAATGACTCTTAGACCATAGCCATAAATACTCTGTATATCCATTCGAATTTAACGTTACTGGCCACGTCATGTGATAATAATTGAATTGCTACCAAGTAAGGGAAAGTACCAAGTAAGTTCCACTAGAAAACGTGATTTTCGTTAGAAAATAACGAAGCAAGAAGTATGGTCAACAAATGGTTCGATATATTTAATTCCATTTTTGGTTGCCGGGTAAAAAAGAGAAAGTTAGAAATATTATAAAGTTTGAATATATAATTAGAAATTTTTTTAAAGAAAAACTTAAAAGTGGTTTCTTGGAGAAGTAACAAATATTGAGATGTGAAAACTTTTCCCGTTGTCACTCATTCCAATGTCTAAGGTCATTGAGATAACCTCGTAATCGTATATCTAACTACTATACTTTTGCAGTGTTATTCTTTAACCATGTGATTTTAAGGAAAAAGACGAGAAATATTTAGATAAAAAAGGGATTAAAAATAAAATATGTTTCTATAAAACCACTCAAAATAGTTAGTTTAAATAAATTTATGCAAAAAGAGGACAAGATAAACATAGCATTATAATTTTTACAAAACAAATATAGCATATATTCCCTTCATATCATTTCGTTATCAAAAGAACCAGTGGGCTCTTTGAATACTTGTTCTTCACATTTTAAAAATGAGGTAAAGAGTAAAAATTAGCAACAGACACGAATCAGATAAATTTTCGAAAATTAAACCAAAAAAAAAAGAAAAAACTTAGAGACCTGTAAGAACTGTTTGACTAACCTCAAGGTCTCCAAGTAGCCTCCAATGGCTGTCCAACCAGAATAATTCAAACCTTCACACACAACAAAAAGCCTCAAAAGCAAAAAAACTCATAGTAAAACCAGAAAAAGAAAGAAGTCAACCTCTTTAGATGTATCTGTGTTAGATCTCATAAACCATCAGTTCTTGTCTGTTTCAGCAAATCAGTTTCAAGATGGTGAACGCAATCCCAAAGCCTATCAAGGACATTTGGGACGAATGGAGCATTCGAAGTACCTTAATCTTCAGTCTCAGCCTTCAAACATTTCTCATTTTCTTTGCACCTCAAAGAAAACGCTCATCCAGAAAAGTTTTACTCTCTTTCATTTGGTCAGCTTACCTTCTTGCTGATTGGTCTGCCAATTTCGCCGCCGGACAAATCTCAGATAGTCAAGGAGATGATCCAGAACCCGGAGAACCGAAAAAGAGCGCCGAGTTGTTTGCTTTCTGGGTTCCTTTCTTGCTCTTGCATCTCGGTGGTCCAGATACAATCACTGCCCTTGCCCTTGAAGATAACGAGCTCTGGCTCAGGCACTTGTTGGGTCTTTTCTTTCAATCAGTTGCAACCGTTTACGTGCTTTTGCAGTCGTTACCCAATGCTCTTTGGAAACCTATTTTGCTGGTGTTTGCGACCGGGGTGATCAAGTATGTCGAGAGGACATTAGCTTTGTACCTGGCGAGTCTTGACAAGTTCAAAGATTCCATGATTCAGCGGCCTGATCCTGGACCAAACTACGCAAAGCTCATGGAGGAATACGCAGCCAAGAAAGATATGAAGATGCCTACACAGATTATCAAGGTTGGCGAGCCTGAGAAAGATCCAAGAGACGATGCTCCGGTAAAGCCTCCTGACGGGTTCACTCCACTCAATATTCTCCAGTACGCCTACAAGTACTTTAATATCTTCAAAGGTCTTGTGGTTGATCTCATCTTTACATTTCAACAACGAGCTGAGAGCAAGAGATTCTTTGACTCGCTGAAAGCAGAAGAAGCTTTAAGAATCTTAGAGGTTGAGCTCAACTTTATCTACGCAGCTCTATACACGAAAGCCGAGATCTTGCACAACTGGATAGGATTCCTCTTCAGGTTCATTGCCCTGGGATGCCTTGCAGCAGCTCTACGCATCTTTCAATACAAGAGCAAGAAAGATTATAGTGGATTTGATGTTGGCCTTACTTACGCATTGCTGTTAGGAGGAATAGCTCTGGATTGCATCGCTCTTATCATGTTCTGTGCATCTGATTGGACGTTTGTCAGATTGAGGAAGATGAAGGACGAAGTGGACGATCCACCCACCTGGTCCGACAACATTCTTAACTGGATTCTTGAAAACATTCTCGGGGTCAGGAAATTGAAGGTGGAGGAGTATGATGAATGCTACAAGAATACACAGTCTCATGAAGTGCCCAACACGAGTACTAAGAAAACACCATTTCTTAAAAGGATTCTTAACAGGATTCTCAGGGTGAGGGAGTTGAAGACAGAGAAGTCTCATGAAGTTCTCGACAAGAGTACCAGCAAAATACCAGGTCAGGAAGTGCCCGACAAGAGTGCCAAGACAATACCATGTCATAAAGTGCTCGACACGAGTTTCATGTATCGCCGGTGGTCTGAGTATGTACATGCACACAACCTGATCGAATACTGCCTAGGTTTAAAACCGAAGCGAATCCACCATACCAAGGGTTTCATACACATCGCCTTTGACAAGGTTATCAACATACTTTACATTGGCCCCGCATTCACAAAACTTGGAAGTGTCATTGAATCCTGTTTTAGAGTCACAAAACAGAGAATTCATCAGACTTTCAAGTGGATTGACGGTAAAGTAAGTCGTTTATGCAAGAAATACCCGAAGTTGAATGAAGAGTACATTAGGTTTAGCTTCTTCTGCATATTTTACATTCCTAGTCTACCTGGACGCTGGATAAAAAGTTTTATGGAGTTCTTTGGCATCCGAGCTCAGCTAGATGAGGTGATCTACACATCTAGTGATCGTCTCACCCTGGATATGTGGGAACACATATTCGGAGAGGTTAAAGCCAAATCCCGTTTCGCTGACGACTCTGAAAGCGCCATGAGGGTATCTTCAGCAAGAGGTGACTGGACACTGCGCGACATACAAGGTGACCCAGAAACAGAAAAAAAACGTGAGAAACTTCTACGCTATGTGATGGAAATGGATTACGATCAGAGCCTTCTTGTATGGCATATAGCCACTGAGCTCTTATACCAGACAAAAAAAGGCACTAAAGCGAATCATAGCGCCCGTGAGTTCAGTAAAATCCTGTCAGACTACATGATGTATCTCCTAATGATGCAACCCACTCTGATGTCAGCTGTTGTGGGTATTGGAAAGATAAGATTCAGAGACACGTGCGAGGAGGCTCAGAGGTTCTTCGATAGGAGGCATATCATGGGGATATCCGCAAAGAAGGCCCCTGATGCAAAGGAAGCCAGCGTGGCAATTTTATCAGTGGCAGTTCCAGCAAAAGCTGAGCCCATTGACGTGAAAGGAGATAGAAGCAAATCCGTCCTGTTTGATGGGGCCATGCTGGCGAAAGAGCTTAAGGGTTTAAGAAAGAATAAGGAGGACGACTCAGAGATGTGGAAAATAATGAGCCAAGTGTGGGTTGAGTTGCTTTCGTATGCAGCGACAAAGTGTGGCGCTATAGAACACGCAGCTCAGCTAAGCAAAGGAGGAGAACTCATAAGCTTTGTTTGGCTATTGATGGCTCATTTTGGACTAGGAGACCAATTCCAAATCAACCAAGGAGATGCCAGAGCCAAACTGATTATAGGCAAGTGATCATCATCCAATAAGCAACGAAAGTAGCAGCAATTGATTAGTTTCCCTCATTTGCTTCCATTGTGTTTTTTTTGTTTTGTTTCAAAGAGTAGTCTTCAACTGTTTGCCAGCAAAACAATCTGTTCTTGAATCATCTGCATTGTTGTAACTCATGTCCTTCTTCTGTCCCTGATAAATTCATTTATGTGAGCTTGATTGATTTCTCTGATACTCTCTATACAACCAAAAAAGACAACTCTCTCTGTAAACAAGGACTTCAAATTCCAATTAGAAGCACTAGAACAAGAATATAACCTCTTTGAATCCACCATTATGAAGCAGCAATAGTGAACATCATCCGACCAGAGAAAAACTTCAGAATCTCAGAAGTGATGCAACCAAGAATCTCGATTTAGTCCTGAACTCTGAAATAAAATTGTTGGCAACGGTAAAAACTTTTTCCATCTGTACAAAAAAGTAAATACAGTAAATAATTCTTAAGTATGTTTAAAATAAAATAACTCCAATTTTAGACTAATAATTACTGAGATGTGAACTCTTCATGTAACAAAATTATTAGTTGGACCTAATTCAAGTTATTGGTTGAAGAGATAATATTTCAAAACTCAATTTTATTTACAGATATTCATTAAATGAACCTCAAGTTCAAATTATTTATTTAGTAGACAAGTATATATACATATAGAGGTATAAAGAAGTAAATTCTGCCAGCTATAGAAGTATTTTTGAATCTTCATTATTTCTTTAGGTCAATGCCTCAATAGTCACTAAATAATGAATGACTAACTTCAGAAAAAGACTAACCCGGGACAGTCTTTAAAATAATATAAGTTATAACTATGGTTATACAGTTATACTTAATAATATTATTATATAACCATCCCAAACATAATAGTCTAACCATTCAAATCTGAGTTTAGTGGATCATTTTATATTTACTAAAACGACGCGAGCTCAACTAATGACACTTGAACTTTAATACTACTAACTATTATTCAACATACATATATTTATTACTATCAAATATGAATAGAAAAAAGACCAATAGCTAAGTCGTCTCTTCACGTCAAAAAAAAAGAAAAAGAAAAAGCTAGGTCGAAAATGACTCATTGATTGACTAAAACAAAAGAAATAAAAGAATATTTTTATGGTGTCCATACCAGCAGTAAATTTTTAATAAACAAATTGCAAGAATAATAATAATTGACGAAAATGCAAAATACAAAAACTATTATTTTGCAAAAAATAAAAAATTATACCTGAGTTGCAGAGTCGTCTTTCTTCTCGCTCCAGTGAGAGCTTCTGGTAAAAAAAGAAAAGAAAAGAAAAAGAACAACATCAATGGCGTCCCAAAAACATTCCACAAACCCCAAACTTTTCAAGTAAATCTGAGGAAAAAAAAACATCTCAATAACCAGAAGAGAGAGAGAGAGAAAAAAAAAGAAAGAAACTCAAATTTCTCAAGTAAATCCAAGAGAGAGAAAGAGAGAAGGAAAAAGATCTATCTTTTTTCCTCTGAGAGAGAGCAAAAATGGTGGAAGTGATACCAAAACATATCAAAGATGTTTGGGATAGGTGGAACATAAGAGGAGCAGTCATTCTAAGTCTTACCCTTCAAGCCATTCTCATTTGCTTCTCTCCTCTAAGGAAACGTACACCAAGAAGGCTCTTGATCGTGCTTGTTTGGTCCTCTTATCTCTTAGCAGATTGGTCTGCTAATTTCGCTGTTGGTCTTATCTCCAAGAATCAAGGTAAAGATCTCAAACCTGATGACCCTCCACAGGACAAAAAGGTAATGGCTTTATGGGCACCATTCTTGCTCTTGCATCTTGGTGGACCAGACACTATCACAGCTTTCGCGCTTGAAGATAACGCTCTCTGGCTACGACATGTCTTTGGGCTTGTCTTTCAGGCAATTGCTGGTGTCTATGTGGTTGTCATGTCTCTGCCCAATAGCCTTTGGGTGGTTATAGTCTTAGTGTTTGTTTCTGGGACTATAAAGTATCTGGAGAGGACAACGGCTCTGTATAGTGCAAGTTTGGACAAGTTTAGGGACTCTATGATTCAAGCACCAGATCCAGGACCAAACTACGCCAAGCTCATGGAGGAGTACAAGGCCAAGAAAGAGGCAAGACTTCCCACCAAGATCGTTCTGATTGATGAGCCTGACAAAGAAAATAGGCCTAAGAAGTTAGAGCATCCAGCATTAGCTTCGAAGAAAAGAAAAAAAGATTTGACCGATCTTGAGATTGTTCAGTATGCTTACAAATTCTTCAACACATTCAAGGGCCTTGTAGTCAACCTTATCTTCAGCTTCAGGGAGCGTGACGAGAGCCTAGAGATCTTTGAGAATTTAAATGATCCAGAGGAAGCTTTGAGGATCATTGAGATTGAGCTCGGCTTTCTCTATGATGCTCTATTCACCAAGATCGCGATTCTTCATACCGGTATTGGAACTGTCTCACGGGTCTTTGCTTCTGGTACCCTTGTGGCTGCATTCATCATTTTTCATAAGAAACCTAACAAAGGCACAGATTTTCATGGAGCTGATGTCGTAGTTACTTATACGCTGTTTGCAGTTGGCCTAGTTTTGGATTTCATATCCATCCTTTTGTTCCTGTTCTCAGACTGGACATGTGCTGCATACAGTAGTTTGAAGGACGATCCGGATGAGCTTCAATCATGGCAAGAGAGATGTTTTAACTGGTTACTTAAATTCAGAAAGCTGCGTTGGACGCCGCAAGAGTGCCACAAGACTGGTATGCATAAGTGTACCAAAGAAGGTTTGAAACCGTGTATCATGAAAGGTGCTGATAAGAAGGAAGGTGGCAATAAGAATGAAGGTGGCAATAAGAAGGAAGGTGACGATAAGAAGGAAGCTGCTGATAAGTGTTCATTGGTAGATAAGCATGACGTTCTCACAACGCGTTTCTTCCTTCGGAGGTGGAGTGGAAGCATCAACGTTTTTAACTTTATAGCGTACGCCACAAAAGCAGATGTAGAGAGGATCCACGACGCCAGAGGTAGTTTCCGCCGCTACTCATGGAAGATCATAACTTTTCCATTCAAAAAACTCAACTTCGTCATAAAGAAAATTTTTGGATCGATTGTCAAGTTGATCAATGAAGTGCACAGACGGATCAGCCACGAAGTCAATGCGTTATCAAGAAAGCATCTTTGGGCTCGTCGTTTTCTTTACCCTATCTATTTCGAGTTCATATCCCGCATCCCTCACTTCATCAAATCAGTGTGGGATATCCTCAGTGAGTTCTTTGACATCTCGGATACGCTTGATATGGTCCACAAGACACTATTTGTACATGGAGAGCCCATGACGAGAGAATTGTGGAAGTTCATCTTCGAAGAGCTGAAAAACAAATCAAAGTATGGAGACAGTCCTGAAAATGCCAAGAGGATATCTTTGGCTCGGGGAGAATGGACTTTAAGAGAGAACCTGCCGGTGGATGCAGAACGTGAAAAACTGGTACGCTATGTCACAAAGGTCGATTATGATCAGAGTCTTTTGATGTGGCACATCGCAACCGAGCTCTGTTACCAACAACATGAGAAAGAGACTATCCCAGAGGGTTATGATGAACAACGCAAGCATTACAGTAACCGCGAGTTCAGCAAAATCATCTCAGACTACATGATGTATCTCCTGATCTTGCAACCCGGTCTGATGTCCGAGGTTGCTGGAATTGGGAAGATCAGATTCAGAGACACATTGGCTGAAACTCACAAGTTCTTCCAGAGGAGGCATATCGAGAACGATAGAAGCGTGGAGACAGCCACCCTAAATATTCTGGACGTCGAAAGTGAAATTGAACCAATGGGAGTGAAGGGAGATCGAAGCAAGTCTGTATTGTTTGACGCGAGCAGGCTAGCCAAAGACCTTGCAGAGATGGAGAAGACACACAACAAAGATAAATGGGAGATACTGAGTAAAGTGTGGGTGGAACTTCTCTGTTATGCAGCCTGTCATTGCGACTCTACGGCTCACGTGGAGCAACTCAGCAGAGGCGGAGAGCTCATAAACTTCGTGTGGCTTCTAATGGCTCACTTCGGACTAACAGATCAGTTCCAGATCAACAAAGGAGATGCCAGAGCCAAACTCATCATAGGCAAGTGAGAGTGAGGAAGAACAACATTCCCCGTAATCTAAATTCGTTCTGCTTTTGTATTTCTTTCTACTTTCTTCTGCTCAAAACAATGAACTCTTCTTTTCTGCATAAAGATGTGACATTTGTAAGCTTTTTGTGATGAAAATTATCCCATTTATCCTTTTTATATTCCAACAAGAGTCATGACATGTATGAGATTGCCTTGAAGATCATTCTAGCTGATTCCAGATTACACAATTCCAAAAACCTGCGAAAGACAAGTGAACTATCTCAATGTACCTTAAACAATGAAGTAAATGTGAATTCTGATCAAAACTCAAGAAATCTGCGAGGGAAGAAATCTTTTGGCCGCCATTGAAACCAATAGCACACACGATGACTGTGAGAGAAGAAGCCGCATAGCCTAAATATGAGAGAAGAAGCCGCATAGACTAAATTGAAATCACTCTAATTGATCCTCGATACGACTGAAGAATGAAGAAACCACACACAATCAAATCCACTGAAATCAAACCTCATCGATACTTAAAGAGCTTCAATTTCAGACTGATTCTAGGGTTGGAACAATCGCTCTCCCTTCGATTCGATTTCAATTTCAATCCACATTTTAAGTGGGTTTCGCTGCATATAAATTTTTCTTTTTTTTATTTTTCTTGAGCTGTTCTACTTAAACGACGCTTTTTTTCTGGTCCGAATTGGGCCGGCCTGCTAACAACCGCACGTTACAAATCGAAGCTCATATCTGCTTTACAAAGCCCAACGTTTTAACGGACCGGACGCGGTCATTTAACTTAAGTAGTATTTGTGAAAGTATCACGTATGTTCAGAAATAAAGTACTGTATTTGTGTTATTTGGTTTGGAAGTACAGTTCATGTATAAATTTATGGTTGTTTGTAACGAGGTCGTAACAATAATGATTAAGGGGTTTAGGGAGAACGGAGTAACTTCTTTATTAATGACGAACGGAAAGATAGTAATTAACAGAACGGAAAACCGTAAGTACAGAACGGAGAACCGAAAGTACAGGTCGGAAAACAGATATTGATGGTCGGAAAACCAGAAAATACAGAACGGAAAACCAGAAAGTAAGAGATAAAGAGCTAGGCAGCAATTCTCTCTTAAATTCTCTGAGTGGTGACTTAGGTTCTGGACCCCTCTTCTTAGTAGTGTCTCCTCTTATTTATAGGCAAGGAGCTGATCTAGGGTTCTCTTAGTCTCTCTTGCGATTTCTCCGTTTTGCCCTTCTGAATTTATCGGGCTGGGCCAAGCCGTGATGGGCCGAGCTGTGATGGGCCGAGCAGTCATTCTGATGGGCCGTTGTTCTGATGGGCCGTTCATCCTTGTTAGGAGCTTTCTTGACTTGTTCTATTTGTGTTTGGGCCGAATTGGGCATGGAAGGCAAAGCCCGTATCCCACAATGGTGTTTTAAACCGAAACATTAAACTAAAGTATTAAACTGAAATTGAAAGCTAAAAACATGAATCTCAAACTCAAGATCCTTCTATAACAATATCAAATTTCATCGTCAACATTGATTGGAAAGTAGGTAACGTCCAATCTTTAGCAAATTCTTCGTCCGCCTCTACATATATATCACATAAAAGTAACATAATCAATACATGATTTATGATTTTGTAAGAGTAAAAATTATGAAAACTATTTACTTACCATTTTCATATGCTTCAAAACATTTTATCCAAATGCGGCACCATATTAGAAGACGGCTTTTATACTTGTTCAAAACTGAAGATCCAATACTTAAAGAGAATTCAGAAGCTACTATTGTGATTGAAATACGAAGAAGGTCGCAAGCAATGGAAACCAATTCTCCATTGCGTTGAGTATTTCTTTCCAATATTTCAAAATATCCAAACTCTAAGAAGTCTTCATATCTAATGTCGGATCATCTAGTTACATTTTCAAAGAAGACTTTCCACTACTACCAACATTTTCTTAGTGGAAAATGAAAAAACAGTAAGTCATGAACATTTAAAACCAAATCTGCATAGTTCCCAGCCACTATAGAACACGCAGCTCAGCTAAGCAAAGGAGGATAACTCATCAGGTTTGTTTGGCTATTGATGGTCCATATGAGACTAGCAGATCAATTCCAGATCAACCAAGGAGATCCCAGAGCCAAACTCATTATTGCAAGTGATCATCATCGAATAAGCAACGAAAGTAGAAACAACATTAGTTTCCCACACTAAACCAAAAAAAAAAAAAACATTAGTTTCCAACATTTTCCTCTACTGTGTTTATTTATTTATTATTATTTCATCTTGAACTGTTTGTTGCTTTCATATCATTGCCAGCAATCATCTATACTTGAATACTCATCTGCATTGTATTACTCATGTCTTTCTTCTGTCACTGATACATTCATTTTATGTGAGCTTGACTGATTCCTCTGATTCAAAAGATCATTCAAAATCAGTAAACCAATAGAAGAAATCGAATAAGAATATATATAAGCTCTCTCAATGTCTTTGAATCCACCATTAATGAAAGAGTACCAAAAACACCAAATTCATCTAAAATATATAATGAACCTCAAAATCAAATTGTTTATTTAGTGACAAGAAAACGAGCTAGGGGGAAATTTTGTTTTCTTGATTTACTAAATAATGACTCGACTGAAAGACTAATCCGGGACACTCTTTAAAATAACATAAGTCGCTCCGAAAACAAAGAAAAGAAAAGACAAGTTGCTGAGTCGTCTTTCTCACTCCCAGGTAAAAGAAAAGAAAAACAACAACAACATCAATGGCTTCCCAAAAACATTGCCCAAACCCCAAAGTTCTCAAGTAAATCTGAGAAAGAAAAGAACATCTCATGATCTGAATAACAAAGAGCGAGAGACAGAGAGAGAGGCTTTATCTCTTTTCCTCAAGTGAGAGCAAAAATGGTGGACGTGATACCAAAACATATCAAAGATGCGTGGGACAGATGGAACATTAGAGGAACAATCTTTCTAAGTCTTACCCTTCAAGCCTTTCTCATTTGCTTCTCTCCATTAAGGAAACGAACACCAAGAAGGCACTTGATTATCGTCATTTGGTCCTCTTATCTCTTAGCAGATTGGTCTGCTAATTTCGCTGTTGGTCTCATCTCTAAGAACCAAGGTAAAGATCTCAAACCTGATGACCCTCCACAGGACAAAAAGCTCATGGCTTTATGGGCACCATTCTTGCTCTTACATCTTGGTGGACCAGACACTATAACAGCTTTCGCGCTTGAAGATAACGCTCTTTGGCTCCGAAATGTTTTTGGGCTTGTCTTTCAGGCAATTGCTGGTGTCTATGTGGTTCTCCAGTCTCTGCCCAATAGCCTTTGGGTAACAATACTCTTAGTGTTCATTTCTGGGACTATAAAGTATCTGGAAAGGACAACGGCTTTGTATAGTGCAAGTTTGGACAAGTTTAGGGATTCTATGATTCAAGGACCAGATCCAGGACCAAATTATGCGAAGCTCATGGAGGAGTACAAGGCCAAGAAAGAAGCAAAATTACCCACCAAGATCATTCTGATTGATGAGCCTGACAAGGAACATAGGCCTAAGAAGTTAGAGCATCCATCCCTGGCCTCGGAGACAAAAAGAAAAGAGTTGACTCATCTTGAAATTGCTCAGTACGCTTACAAATTCTTCAACACATTCAAGGGCCTTGTAGTCAACCTTATCTTCAGCTTCAGGGAGCGTGACCAGAGCATAGAGATCTTTCAGAACTTGGAAGATCCAGAGGAAGCTTTAAGAATCATTGAGATTGAACTCGGCTTTCTCTACGATGCTCTATTCACCAAGAACGCGGTTCTTCATACTGTTTTGGGAACTGTCTCACGAGTTGTTGCTTCGGGTTCCCTTGTGGCTGCATTCATCATCTTTCATAAGATATCTAACAAAGGCAGAGACTTTCATGGAGCAGATGTCGTGATTACCTATATTCTGTTTGCAGTTGGCCTAGTTTTGGATTTCATATCCATCCTTTTGTTTCTGTTCTCAGACTGGACATGTGCTGCACTTAGTAGCTTGAAGGACGATCCGGATGAGCCTCTATCATGGAAAGATAGATTTTTCAACTGTTTACTTGAATTCAGAAAGCTGCGTTGGAAGATGCAAGAGTGCCACAATAAAGGTGAGCATAAGTGTACAAAAGAAGGTGAGAAACCGTGCATCAAGGAAGGTGATGATAAGTGTTCAATGGTACACGTGCATCACATGCTCACGACGCCATTCTTCTTCCGGAGGTGGTGTGGAAGCATCAACGTATTCAACTTTCTAGCATATGCCACAAAAAAAAGACAAAAGAGGATCCACGATGCCGGAGATGAGTTCCGCTCCTTATGGATCATCATAGCTTTCCCGTTCAAAATAATCAATCTCATAATCCAGAAAGTTTTTGGATGTATTGTCGAGGTGATCAATAATGTGCACAGATGGATCCGCAGCATAGTCAATACGTTATCAAGAAACCACCCTTGGGCTCGTTGTACTATTTACCCTCTCTATATATTGTTCCTATTCCACATCCCTAATTTCATCAAATATTTGTGGAATGTTCTCATTGAGTTCTTAGGCATCCCGGATGCGCTTGATCTGGTCGAGAAGACGTTATTTGTACACGGAGAGCCCATGACAAAAGAATTGTGGAAGTTCATCTTCGAAGAGCTGAAAAACAAATCAAAGTATGGAGACAGTCCTGAAAATGCCAAAAGGATATCTTTGGCTAGGGGAGAATGGGCTTTAAGGGACAACCTACCAGAGGATGCAGAACGTGAAAAACTGGTACGTTATGTCACAAAGGTCGATTATGATCAGAGTCTTTTGATGTGGCACATCGCAACCGAGTTCTGCTACCAAGAACATAAGAAAGAGACTATCCCAGAGGGTTATGATGAACAATGCAAGCAAAATCATCTCAGACTACATGATGTATCTCCTGATCTTGCAACCCAGTCTGATGTCCGAGGTTGCTGGAATTGGGAAGATCAGATTCAGAGACACATTGGCGGAAACTGACAAGTTTTTCGAGAGGAAACGAATCTATAATGTGGGCGTGAATTTAGCCACAGAGTATATACTGGATGTCAATAGTGAAATTGAACCAGTGGACGTCAAGGGAGATCGAAGCAAGTCAGTGTTGTTTGATGCGAGCAGGCTAGCCAAAGACCTTACAAGGATGGAGAAGACACACAACAAAGATAAATGGGAGATACTGAGTAAAGTGTGGGTGGAGCTTCTCTGTTATGCAGCTTGTCATTGCGACTCTACGGCTCACGTGGAGCAACTCAGCAGAGGCGGTGAGCTTATAAACTTTGTGTGGCTTCTAATGGCTCACTTTGGACTAACAAATCAGTTCCAAATCAACAAAGGAGATGCCAGAGCCAAACTCATCATAGGCAAGTGAGAGTGAGGAAGAACAACATTCCCCGGTATCTAAATTCGTTCTGCTTTTGTATTTCTTTCTACTTTCTTCTGCTCAGAACAATGAACTCTTCTTTTCTGCATAAAGATGTGACATTTGTAAGCTTTTTGTGATGAAAATTATCCCATTTATCCTTTTTATATTCCAACAAGAGTCATGACATGTATGTGAAATTGCTTTAAGAAGAGTGAAGTATCTCATTGTACCTAAACCAATGGAGATTCTGACCAAAACTCAAGAATTCTGTGAGAGAAGAAGCCGCTAGAAGAAAGCTTTTGGCCGCCATTGAAATCAACTACACACAGACATAGCCTAAAGATGTTGCATTGTAAAAGTTGAATCAGTCTAATTTATCTTCGATTCGACAGAAGCATGAAGAAACAACCCGCAATCAAATACACTGAAATCAAAACCCGAAACACACATTGAATCTCACAAACAAAGTAACGCTTTTCATTTTCCGACGCTGATTCTTCCATGGCTGGATCAATCTTCTCCCTTCGATTCAATTGCAATTTCAATTTTTGGGTTTTCGTTTCTTTTTTTTCGGATTATAATCTTGTTGGGCCACTGAGCTCCAAAGAATTTCTATTTAGCCCCCGTTATAAGAATACTTACTTTATTTGTTTATTTTAATCTAGATAATTTGTAAAAGACAAAATGATTTTGGATTTTTGACATATTTACGACCCAACCTTAGTTTGGATTAAGATCCAAACCTTATTTCGGATCTTTATTTCCAAATCTAAAATTGAAATCCCTTACTTTTTCAATTTTTTGTTTTCTTGTTCACGATACTCTTCTTTCTTTTCTCTTCAACACCCAACCTCCTTCTCTCTTCTCTCGTTTCTTTCGATCCTCCTCTTTCTTTTCTTTCTTGTTTATCTTAATCCTCCTTTTTCTACTACACATCAAAGTCTTTTACTTATTTGAGTTTTAAGTGGATCCTTGCAGAATGTTGTCGACTTTTGAATTTGTTTGAGAAGAGAGAAACTTCATGCAAACAGGAGGATTAACTGCGGCTACAGCGAGCACTGAGCTTGGCTTAGACCAAGTGCCATCTCTGCATATCAAACAAGAAGCCACCGCTGTCCCAAAAGCTTCAGCCTTGGCTGCATCTACTCTTTCCCAGATAAAAAGTATCAAACTTCCCACACACATTTCAATTGCAAAGTAAAGTCCCAAGAAAAACGGTATAGCCATTGCCATGGAAAGTGGAATGAACCTTCCCCATTTGCTATGGAGACTATCTTTTACTATGTTTACGAGAATCGCCACACCGAAGAACACGTAGCATAGAACGAGACATTCTCTTGGTACTCCTAGTTTAGCCATGCTTCGATATACGGTAGCAAATGGAGTATGGTATTCAGTGTTTGGGAGGCCTAAATCATCAAATGCTTTATAGAATAGCCAGAAAACGCAAGGAGATACCACACAACCCATTGCTGTTCCAATCACTTGGCTCACAAACATTGACTTTGGAGATGATAAAGTGAGGTAACCTGTCTTGAAGTCTTGTGTCAGATCTGAAGCTCTCGAGACTATGTTCATCATGAAACCACATGTTGCTAGGCCAGCCAGCATACCACCGTGCTCAGAGTCAGCCTAAGCTCCAATTGTGAATATGGCTAGCTTTCCATAAGTTGAAACCAAGACTGTAATACCATCTCAGCTGGTGGAATATGTTTCTTTACCTATTTGCTTTAGATAATGAGACTGTGTGAGTTTGTGTAGATAATGAGATTGCTTCTTTAGCTCTTTGTTGAAACATATTTGATTATTTTAGAGTTTGTGTCATGTATGAATCTAAGTTTTTAGGTACAACTGGTACACTCGTGTACAACTATGTCATTGGGCCAAAAAAACGAAATTCAATTTATTTAATCACATGGTGTCCTAATTATGCAATATCCAAAAAATCACCGAATTTTTTTATCAATCTAAATATTTTTATCAAAAAATTTACCACAAAACTATGAATCTAAGAATGTTGTTAAAAAAAAGTGTTTTGAAAAATAAAGTTTTTAATATGAATCTAAGTGTTTTGATAAAAATATAAAAAAATGAAATATCAAGAATATCTACAAATATCTGATGTGGCCTCGTTATTTTGAAAAATAATAATTAAATAACATCACAAATTTGCTCATAGTTGTACAGTTGTGCTCAATTGCACATTTTTACTCATAGTTGTACAATATCGAGAATTTAGTAAATTTAGTTGTTATCAACTTTAAATTAATTTTTACTGGTGGAACCAATAGTATTGTCTCATAAATTTAACATTACTTTGTATCGGTATATTTCTATATATAAAAATACAAGTAGTTTAAAATATTAATTTTTTTGTTCAAATATACAAAGTAACTATGGAAGTATAAGGTTGTTAGTGTATGAATATGGGCTTTCGTGATAAGAATTTCAGTAATTTAGAAAAATATGATTTTTTTTGTTAAAAACTTGTTGAGTTGTTTCATTACCACCATGTATGCATTTTTAAAGTTTGTTAATTGGGTTTTAAATTTTCGTATTTGTTTAACATAGTTGTACACATTTGTTTCAGTTGTTCCAAATCTGAAATCTCCAAATTTGTCTACAAAAAAACAGCATTTAATCTACGAATTCAACCAAGTATATTCGTCACCAACGTCATATCTTACCTATTTGCCTAAAAGTATGATGGATAAGAAGAAGTAAACAAATATCTTTAATAGTGCGTGAAGAAGAACACGGAGGGGAGAAGAGATATGTGTATATGATCCCATTTTTTGTCTTTGCAGATTTAATAGTGAACTTAAATAGTGTATGCAGAAGAAGAAAAAGAAAGAAAGTGAAAAACGTTTTTAGGGAGCAAATCGTAGGAAGAAGAAGAAAAATGAGTTTATTAAGCATTTTAGTAGATTTTGGTGGTTATGGGGAGATGAGAGATAATGAATTTGATTGGTTGATTTTAGAATTTGTTATATGTAAAATTTAATAAAGAAATAAAGAATAACAAGATAAGGGGTAGTGAGAAGAAGTGATGGTTTTTCAAAAATTGATTGCATCAAAAAGGGCTAACAACATTAAAATCCTTTTTTTTCCCTCCAATTTGGCGAAAAAAAAATAAAAAAATTAGTAGTGTTTTTTTTTTCCCTTTTTTTCTTCCTTTTGTTTTTTCTCTCCCCTGTATTCTTCTTCTGTTGCTTCATTTTCTTTTTCTGGGGAAAAGAAGAAAAACCAAAACTTAGTTTGATTTCACCTGCAAATCTTTTTTTTGTTCCAGCTTTTGCTTGGAAATGACTCAAGAAGATTCATCGCGCGGATTAACAAGTGTAGGCAGAGTTGACTTCACAAATCGGTTCGCTGATAGATACAACGAATGGCTAGGGACAACTGGTGACGAAACAAAACAGGTGGAGGATCGTGTGGAAACTGATTCTGGACTTCCAGGTCATGATATCTATGGTTTCGAGAATGAGATCAAATCATTGCAACACTTCTTGTTGGATCAAAAGTCTTACAAGCTGTTCAAGAGTCTTGTGGTTGTCGGAGAATACGGTGTTGGGAAGACAGCATTATGCCAGCAGATCTTCAATGATTATGATGTGAGGAATGCTTATGCCCCGAGGATTTGGGTATCTATGCATAGCAATGAATCTAAGGAGGGACTTGATGGGAAGATATGTGTGTTGAAGACGATCTTGAAGGGTCTTGGAGTTGAAGAGTCAATGTTCGAATCCATCCATAGAGAAGTAGTAGAAGAAGTTTCAAACAGGCAGGAAGCTGGAGAAATTGATGGAGAGACGGCTAAAGAGAAGGAGATCTCTGCTCTGCTCTATGCACTTCACTTGAATCTGAGGTGGAAGAAGTATCTGATTGTGTTTGATGATGTCCAGGAGATCGATAACTGGGACGAGAAACTCGATGCGAAACTCAACGAGGGTGAAAAATGGGGAAAGTATCTTTCAGATGGATTCCCTAAAGGGTCTGGTGGGAGGGTCATATACACGACCAGAGATGAGAATCTGGCGAAGAACCTTGTTGTTCAGAAACATGAGATCCATCGTCTTTGGCCGCTATCTGATTCTAACAGTGTTTGGAAGATATATGAAGCAATGATCCAGAAGAGAGAGAAAGAGTCTCCAAGGAACGACAAGAAATGTATAGATGAGCTGATGAACAAGTCTCGTGGTCTTCCTCTGGCTGCTAGACTGTTGGCTGAGCTTGATCCCATGTTGTTTGACGATGGAAAGGCTAACCAGAACGGTTCTAAAGATGGAAAAACCGACTCAGTCGACAACCCCAATTCAGAAGAGAGTAAAACTAAACCTCTGTAGACTTTAGAAGATTGAAGAGCCCTTTTCTATTGTGTCGTCAAGCTTGTTTGTTTCTTGTTTTGTACTGGTTTGATCTTGTCTCTCTGTAGTATCAATCAATCAATAATCCAGAATCTCCAAATATAGTTTCTTCAGTACAACACAATGTTTCTTGAATTCAGGGTCTGAAAAAATAAGAGAGTTCCTTGTGTACCTTCTCTTAAATCTGCAGTTTTATCAGATGTCCTTTACTCGTACCATCTCCGAGTCTCTGCACTTGTAGATGTAGACATTGTAGACTTCTCAGTTAATCATAATACATTTCTTATTCCTCCATAGCTTCTTTATCTACAAGTATCACAGAATAAGTAAACCAAACAACAATAACAACAACACCTGAAAGACAAACCAGATAGACATAAAATGAAGAATCTTGGGAATCTGAAACCAATGTTCGATTCCAGAACAACGGAAAATTGATGCAATGTCGAGAGCTTTTATTGCGAACTGTAAAAAGAAACACTCCATACATAATCGTCATGAAGACGGGAAGTACTACCGAACAAACAAGAGAGGTTTAAAAGAACGAAACACAAAAGAGAAAAAATCAACATAAGTTGTCTTCAAATAACTTGGACTCTCAGATAGGTGATGATGATAATCAAAAGCACAACGACGGGTGAAGGTGTTGATGAGGGCTCGTAACTTAGATGCGCCATAACAGAATCTTTCAGCTTAACCGGCGATTTTCCTAGAGTAGGGATTGGAAGGCTGTGTAGGTCTGAGGAACATGTCACCACTTTCTCCCACCCACCCTGCCTTCATCGCCGGTTGTTGTTGCCTTTGACTTTGAGTCCATCTTCCTCCAATTGTTGCATTTGCCAGTTTATTTGCAGTCTCTGATGCTCCACGGGAAAAGACCCAGTTCTTTTCCATAGATGCTGCAACTGCAGAGTTTGAATTCATTCATTTAGATGATTAAAAAAAAATCTTTGTGAAGGCAAAAGATGTGAATTTTACTTACGTGGACTCTTCCTTCCCGGTGGTCTATACTTTGAATCTTTAACGTTATAACTTCTCACAGGTTTGTTGTTCCACGCCGTGTTCTGGTTATTATTATTAGTCGTATCCACCTTCTGCTGGGTCGCACCATTGTCAAAAGGAGCATTCATCTTTGGAGCAACATAATTGTTGACACCATTGCTAAAAGGAGCATTCGTCTTTGCAGTAACATAACTGTTGACACCATTGCTAAATGGAGCATTTGTCTTTGGAGTAACATAACTGTTGACACCATTGCTAAAAGGAGCATTCGTCTTTGGAGTAACGTAGGTGTTCAACGGCTTATTAGCATTATAAGTCGGAGCCGCTGGTAAACGCTTCACGGATTGCTGCTGCTCGAGAGACCCTCTTGGTTCAGACAGCTTGGGACGGAGAGATGGGGGAATATAGTAGCAACTTTGGAAGAACGGATGCTGTAGAGCCTCTGCAGTAGTCGGTCTATTGCAGGGATCCCACGAGCAAAGGCGCTCAATAAGGTTAACCGCATCCGCACTAGCATATGGCATCACACTTGATAAATGTACACCGGGAAACTGCAAGATGAGAAACAGATCGTTTATAGTAACCTTAACTATAAAATCAGTGACGCTTTCTTTCCTCTTTAAGTTAAAAATAGAATTAAAAATACCTGAGGGAATTGGTAATTGATAACGCTGGCAAGGTTCAGCCCCTCCAACCAGGTCTCTTCGGTTGGGCTGCCTATGACACTGCAGATTTTGTATATCTCATCCGCTTCACTGCAAGGATTAATAAGGTGACATTGACCTTATGGTTTAGCATCTAAATCTGAAACATTGTCTAATTAGAACTAATTCAATCAACCATTGACAAATACCTAGCTCCAGGAAAGAGAGGGCGAAGAGACAACAGCTCCGCCATAATAGCACCCATCGCCCACATATCTGAAACACAATTAAAATTAACCATTGTTAAGCACCGCACTAGACTATCTTAAAAAGAAACTTCTGTTATTGGTATATTGGGAAGACTAACCAACTTTTGACGTGTATACATATGATTGTAGCAGTACTTCAGGTGCCCTATACCTGTGGAAAGTTCAGAACAGAATTAGGGTGAATAAGGAAAAGATATGGCACAAATCAACACATGTGCCAATCACCATCAATATATGGATCACTGAGTTATATATATATATATATATTGATTTTCTGTAATTTCGACAGAGCAATCAGGAGAGCAAATCTTACCAGCGTGTAGAGACATATTCTGTATAAGGTGGACTCGAGTCGATCTCCCGGGCCAGGCCAAGATCAGCAATCTTAATGACATCTTTCGAGACCAATAGATTTTCTGCGTCAGAAAAAAAATTACACATGTTTTATTGACAAACTAATTGAAATTGACTGTGATGAACAACCCTGAAACAGAGATACAAAACAGTCCATCTCGATCGCACATGTGCTGATGTTGATTGGAAACTCAAGGCTATTAGTTACCTGGCTTAAGATCACGGTGGAAGTATCCACGCTGATGCATATAAGAAAGGCCTTGGAAGACCTGGAAGCACCAATTTCGGATATCAGATTCTGCAAAATGCTTAGGGCGATCCTTCATAAGCTGGTAAAGATTGCACTCCTGACAGAGTATGAAAGGGAAGAAGATTTAGAGAAAAAAAAGTGTTGGCAATAAGATTAAGCAAAAAGTAGAAAGAAGTATACCATGTACTCAAACACAAAGTATAGGATATCATTTTCCCGGATGACTTCCTTCAGCTTCACAATGTTTGGATGATTCATTCTGCTAAGTGACTATAATGAGAAAAGAAAAAAATCAGCGAACATACAGTAAAAAAAAAAAAAAACAAAACCTTTCAGCTAATGAGATACAGTACCTTCACTTCTCTTAGATTCACACACTCTTCCCAAGAGAAATACTTCTTCTTCATTCTTTTAATTGCCACCTGTACATAGAAAACTTCAGTACCCTAGAAACCATACACAAATCATTATACACGTCTTTATCTCTCAATGAAAAATACTTACAACTTCATTCGTCTGTTTATTGACAGCTCGCCAAACATTCCCAAATGTTCCGTCACCAACTTCTTTGAGTAATGTATACCTACAATTGCATAAGGCATTGAGAATTAAGCACAAACTATAAACCCGGCTCGGAAGCCAAAGAATAGAGAAAAAGATGAGAGAAATCAAACCTACCTCTCCATCGCCTCTAGGTGAAGCAAAGTATCCCCTTAAGTATTTCTCTGTAAAGAACTTCTGAAATATGTCTATCACTTTAATCTTCCAGTTGTTCGTATGGCAGCAAGATCAATGATTCTCCCGCTGGGTAGACTGACCCTTATTTACTTTGAAGTTTGAACATCAATGGGTTGACCAACAAGGCAAAAGAAAGACGCTAAGAGAAAAAGACAAAACATACTGAGAATTGGAAGACGCACTAACAAAAAGTAATGTTCTGGGTAGCTGGACGAAACTTATGCTCACAACATTTCACTCAAGGGGTTCAGAGACTCGAGGAAAAGACACAGCTAAGAAAAGTCATAACTTGAAAAAAAACTGATTCATCCTTCTTCAACAAGCTCTCATAAGAACAGGATATGGAAGAAGGACCAACTAGTTTTTGAGTGCAGGGAACAGATTTAGATGACACTCTAGGACTGTGTGAAGGTAGGATAACTTGCAAACATCAGCCCTGCAGAAAACAAAGATACCATACGAACAATCATGTTCCAATTTCAAAGAAGAACTATAGTCATATAAGCCATCTATAAGTATGGAGTATTTGACGTGTTTTTCCAAAACTTATCATCTAATATTCCTTTTCGAATTTTCCTATTCTTGATAGCACTTTTTTCCTTTTTTCTAAATTTGCATATTGCGTTCATACTCTAAAAAGGCTTAGAGAAAATTGATAAATCCAATATTTGCTTATTTAGATACTGAAAATAAATTCTACCTTTACCACACAGAAACCAAAATATGTCAGAAACCAAAATAACAATTCTTACACTGAGGAATATCATCTATTCAAAGTATCTTGTGAAAGCTACGATGCAAGTGTCAACAGATTTATTCAGAAACCCATACCTGAATCAGAAATTTGCATCACACCTTCCGTAAAGATCGCAGAAGGTCTGACCACTAGGTGCAGTTCACGAAAGAGCCGATAAGGAAATCTGAGTGCACAAGAAACCGCCAATCGAGTGCTTCTTGCAATGAAAAAACTCGATACTGGTAGCACCCTGAGCAGATGTAATCTTGTTCCATATCTCAAAAGAAGAAAATCCACTAAATACGAAGCTTAATCTAACCTGATAATGAGCACAAAAGCAGTATATAAAGACATTAGAAATGCAACGAAAACAGGCAATTCAAGGTATCGTACAAATAATGTTATCTAGAACATGTCTTACACAAAGGCATATTAACAATGAAATCCAAATCCAATACTGGCGAAGGTCAAAACCCTAAGAAACCAAACTGCAAAGAGGTACAGAAAGATCCCAATTCATAATCTCTGAGAAACTATCATCATATCTAAAATTCTAGTACCTAATTTCAACTCTGCTGAAGTTTTACCATAAAAACCAACCAACCATAGACTCAATTTATCTCAGATCTGAATGAACGAAGAAATTCACAAACCGAAACGATAACATAAAAAAAAAAAAAAACCCACAAAAAAGCGTAACCCTAAAATTCAATAAAAAAACCAATCCGTATACGTTCAAATCCAAAGTTCTCAGAAACGCGACTCCAATAATAAAAATATACTCAAAGCAAACAAACGAAGAGAGAATCAAAAGCGCATCAGTCAAAACACGAGAAACAAAATAAAAAAAGGCGATCTCGATTTTACCTCAGGAGCCAATAGGCATAAACTCCGTCTCCGACGACGGGAAGAGACTGTATCCAGAGCTTCTCCCTTATCACGACTCCACCGCTTTCTCTCTCTCTCTCTCTCTCTCTCTCTATCTTTCTCTCTCTTTGCCGCGTATTTGTGTGGTTCTCGTGATAATAACAAATTAAACCCTACTTTATAATATCTCAGCTAAAAAGGAATATATTATTAAGCTATTTATTATGGTAGTGTCTGTTGGTGCTAAGCTCGAATCTCCTGCATCTCAACCTACAGTAATTATCCACAGATAAACCGTCGATATTTCATAAATGCCGTCATCTCCAATCTGAACCGTAAGCTTTTATCCTTTATTTAACTTCTCTAGCCTTTGCCTAATATATTCTCCGCTTTCCATTCCAAGTTGTAACAGGTGATAAATGGTTTCCTTGACTTTTCGTACAAGTTTATATATTTTCGTAATAGTGAATTATTGTTTCCTTCCCTTTTTTCTGGCTCCTAAAATTTCCATTTTTCCGTCAACAATATTTTCATTTTATAATATAGTTGCAATATAAAACTAACCAATAAATCGACGTTAAAAAAAAAAAATGTCGTACACAAACGTGTGATTTCTCTGCAATTGCTTCGTTGTTGAACAGAAAGGCTCAAGAGCATGATTAGTGGCACAATCTTCTCTGAGTCCTACTATCTCTATCTGCGATCTCGAGTGTACACGCTTTCCACTAAAATTTAATTAATTAAGGGTTTGCTTACTCTAAAATTAACTAATTAAAATTCGTATAACCAATTTTGTCATATGCTAAATTTTAATATATATGGGCTTTACAATACCCAAAAATCTTCGTATATGGACTTTCAAAAGCCCAAAAACACTTATTTCTGAGATTTTTTTTTCTAAGTTTTATTTATTGTTTCAGCTTCTTCTACAGTGCAACAGAGCAACAATGGATTTTTTCGACGAAGACAGGCCTAGATTCGTTTTCCAATCTCGTCCTTCTTCTTCTCACACGGCGGAGGAAGAAGAAGAAGCTAGAATCCCTAACAAGCTTTTCATTTCAATCTCCGTCTCAATCTCCCTCATCATATTATCTCTCTCCTTCTTCTACTTCGAATCTGAACCTGCCAAATCGCTACTATTATGGCTTTCCCTCTCTTTCCTCGTCGGTCCTTTCGCTCCTAGCTCGCTCACCGGAGGTAAGATTCGCGTCGGTTATGGTCAGATCTTGGAGCCAGAACAGATTCACGATGAGTCATCCACGGATAACGAACGTGAATCCAGGAGGAAATCGGTGAATAAGCGATCTAAAGGTTCGACGAAGAGCGATAATCCGCCGGAAAATGCTTCTGCGGTGACTGAAGTTTCGAGGAAAGTGGTGATTCCGCAGTCTAAGGAGAGTGGATCTGTGAATGAAACTAAAGATTGGACTGCTGAAGAGATCGAGATTTTGAAGAAGCAGTTGATTAAGCATCCAGCTGGTAAACCTGGGAGATGGGAGACGGTGGCTTCAGCGTTCGGAGGAAGATACAAGACAGAGAATGTGATTAAGAAGGCGAAAGAGATAGGTGAGAAGAAAATCTATGAGAGTGATGATTACGCTCAGTTTTTAAAGAATAGGAAAGCTTCAGATCCTAGATTGGTTGATGAAAACGAAGAGAATTCTGGAGCTGGTGGAGATGCGGAAGGTACTAAGGAGATTTGGAGTAATGGAGAAGACATTGCATTGCTCAATGCTTTAAAAGCTTTTCCTAAGGAGGCAGCTATGAGATGGGAGAAGATTGCAGCTGCAGTACCTGGGAAGTCGAAAGCAGCTTGTATGAAGAGAGTTACTGAGCTTAAAAAAGGGTTTCGGAGCTCGAAAACTCCAGCTAATTAACTAGAGGTAATTGATAAACTAGAGTCTTTTGATTGAAAAAGATACTCTTTATTAAGGTAATAAACATGCCACAAGAGCCTTATTCCATTGTAGTTGCTACAACTTTGCTGTATAAGCTTCCTAGGCTTGTTGATATCTCCATTAGTGTGAGTTACACTGAAGATGTTGATTTTTAATCTGGAGAGATTGAGTTGATGAAATGCTGACAATGTATTCTTATGCTGATGTTTTATAGGTTACTTATGAATTAGGTCGCATAACATTATAGGTAAAAAAATTACTGTCTAGAATTGAGAAGGAGATCTTTTGAAAACAGTTAGAGTAAGCTTCTAAGTTGTAACTCTAGTTATCCTACTTATAGAGTCCTGGCTCATGTTCTTGATGTTGGGGTGGCTTGCTTTTTGATCCATGAATGGTTCTATGATTAATCGTTGGTAAAAGTGTGCTGAGCCACTGTGTTTTCCATGTTTCTCAAGTTTAGAATGGAATGAAATGGTTGAACAGAATAATGCCAAAGCCCAAAGGCATACTTTAATTGGTTTGTTAAGCTTAGTACGGAGCATTATAAATTTAATATGGAAAGATTATGTTGATGAAATGCTGATAACATATTCTTTAGCTGATGTTTTATAAGTTACTTATGAATTAGGTTGCTAGTTGCTGAGAGGTCTCGTTTGAGAACAGCTAGGGGAAAGACTCTTGAGGCATATTTTCCATGTTTCTTATATGTCATGTCAAACCCCATCGGTTTTCATGAATGCTTTATGCTAGTTTCCTGCAGCTTCTTTGCTGTCTTTTATATTTGCTAGTTGCTGGTCAAATTTGGTAATGCAATGCTTTGAACAGAATAATGAAAAAGGCATGTTTGGCTAGGAGAAAGATGGCGTCAACTTGACATAGAACTGGTTTAGGTTTATAATACTGGTAATGGTGTCTATCCCTAGTAGAGTTTAATTGGTATAAATTTCCCCCTGTTGCTGAATGATCGGTTCACAAACTACTATAAAATCTTGGAGTCCTCTGTCATGTTAGATTCGATCTTAGGGAAAGTAATATGTCTGCATTTCATGATTTTCTATCTTATTTTGGTAGTCCTTTGAGATGTGCAAAAGAAACCAAATGTATGCTCAAGTATGTGATCAAATAGAGCTATACTCACAAGTTGACATTTACAGAATCGAGTCAAAATAGTCTAAAACTGCTCTAATTTATGTTTACACAATCTTTTACTGACATAAACCTTTTGACGCAGGACATCTGTACGGGATTAAGGCAAATACCAGGAGAGGAAAAACAATTTTGTGTTTGCTGCTTGAGATTATTGCTACAACGCCCAAAGTAGTGAATAGAGTTCTGCAGGAAGTTTCTTTTAGAGAGAAGAAAAGAAAGCATCTCAATATGCCAAAGAATTTAACATAAAGTTATGAGTTCTTCTTTACTTCAAGCTTTGATTCGAATTACAAGACTTGAGCATCTGTGTATCCCCTCCCCAAAGAGCACCTATTTTATTACTAGGGAAATATATAAAAAGACTATATATATTCTTAATCCAAAATTCCAAACTAGAATTTTCATATAATATTCTTAACATTTTTATCACTACAAGTCTTCAACAACAACCGCAAAAGCTACCCCACTAAATCTCAACCGTTGGATCAGATAATTAGTGACGATAAACGGCATGCGATCCATTATTATCCAACACCAAATAGTCTTCGTGGTTCAGTTTCTCCACCGAACACAACCACGTGCTACATTACAGAGTCAACTAAACCGGAAATCACCGGTTTTATAAAAAAGAGTTTCACGGGTTTACCGACTAAACCGGTAACTCTCAATAGAAACTCAAAGCACGTCTGTGTTCACCACACGTTTTATCAAAAGTCTAAGCTACTCTGCAATTCATTTGCCGGCGAAAATTCTCAGGTGATTGATTCTCTCTTTGTTTTTTTCTGATTTATCATATCGATTCTTCATAAAACTGGCATGTATTCGAAAAAGATCTCTTCTCTAGGTTTCACATGATTCAATTTTTTCATTCTATAACAAAATAGATCTTGCGATGCAGATTTTCTGCTGAGTTTTTCATACGAAATTGTTGCGGGATCTCTATTTTCCATTCGAGTTTAGGGTTTCATGGCGGAATTTGATTCATAGTACGTTTAAGTTTAGGGTAATTTTTTTTTTTTGGTTTTTTTTTTTTGCCGAATCCTAAAATTTTCAGAAAATGAAGCTCAAAGCTTGTTTTCGGTTTGATTCGAATGTTGATTTCGATTTTTTATTCTTTGATTTCATCTTGGATTTGTTTATTCTTGAATCAAGTTTTGAGATTTATTCGTTTGATCATCAATTTCAATCTCTCAGGATCATTTGCTCAGCTAAAAAATGGATCAAGAGTGTCCCTTTGCTGCCGAAAGCATAATCCAGAAATGCCCTTTCCTGAGAAACATCAACAAGCCTACCAATTTGTCCTTCTCCTCCTTGAGTTTTCCAATTCCGGTAAGAATTTCTTACCTTTTCGGTTAAAAAAACTATAAATTTTTATGCTATTTGATTCTCTGGTGATGAAGTTTATGTTTCCTTGGATAATAGGTGCAAGGAGGTAAAGGTCCTATTTTTGAAGATGGTCCTGGATTTGATTCAGCATTCAAGCTCTTCCATGGGAAAGATGGTATTGTGCCGCTTTCTGGTTTCGCTGATGATTCTGAAGATGAGGCGGGTCGTCGTGCTCTGCAATTCAATCCACTTGCTGGTAAGGTAGCTACAATAAGCCTATCAGCTTTTGGTCCTGGAGGCCCTTTTGGTTTTGGTCCTTTCTCAGAGAAATGGAAGAAACAACAGAAGAAACCTAAACCTTCCAAAAACCAACAGGTAGGATTTGATAGATTGTGTAAAACTTTAGAATTTTACAAGGAGTTACTGTTTCTGATATCTTTTTGCTTGATTGCTTGCTTATTGTAGTCTGGGGACTCTTCGAAACATGAGGCAGTTGGAGACGAATGGTTAAAAACCGGGAATTGTCCTATCGCCAAGTCTTTTAGAGCTGCAAGCAAAGTCATGCCTCTTATTTCTAAAGCATTAACGCTACCACCTGGTATGAAATATAGATGTCCAGCTCCTATAGTAGCTGCTAGAGCTGCACTTTCGAAGACTGCTTTGGTCAAAAGTCTTCGCCCTCAGCCTTTACCTGAAAAGATGCTTGCAATCGCTCTCATGGGAATGGCTGCAAATGTGCCTCTAGGTGTATGGAGAGAACACACAAAGAAGTTTTCGCCTGCATGGTTTTTGGCTGTCCATGCTGCTGTGCCTTTTATAGCAATGCTTAGGAAATCTGTTCTGATGCCCAAAACAGCCATGGCTTTGACCATTGGAGCTTCGATCTTGGGACAGGTGATTGGGTCAAGAGCTGAGCGTTACCGTCTCAAAGCAGTAGCTGAGAAAATGGTTCCTGTAACCGCTATGGTTTCTGGATACAACCAGAGCCCTGGCGACTCAGGCATTTCTGGGGGACATTGTGGTATAGGGGAGGGAGTGAAGCAGGTTTATTACAATGTAAATATTGGAGAGTCTGCTAAATCAACTGGACTCTGTTATTGAGAGAATGTTCTTATTGATTTCAGAAACTACAAATTACTATGTAAGGATTGGATATTTGTGTGTGAGGGAAGGTTTTTGTAATTCAGTGAATTGTGTAAACCATAACAATGGTGTCGTTTTATCCCTTCAAAATGGGTCTAAATAAAAGGTTAATAATTCCCTCTTTAACCTCTCTTACAATTCAAAAGAAAGTTATTGACTTTACTTCAATCAGAAAACTTAACCTCATCTAGTAATAAAGAGAGTTATACAAAGAAAACAAAAACACAAAAAAAAAAAAAAATAGAAAACAGAAACACTAAAAGACCCACGAAAAATGGAACTGAAGCATCCTAATGTTGTAGATAAGTAAAAACTTAAGACGGTCAAAACAGCATCTGACCATTGTTGATGATAATGATGAGGTGAAATAGTCACTTAAGTTTTTCAGTAGCTGCCTACATGTTGCCTTGGCATACCTCCTCCTGCATTTGTGCCACCCATGTATTGTCCTTGTGGCTCACTCATAAGGGTTGGGCAGTTTGCAGAAACATGGCTGTTGCTGCGACACACGTTGCAGCTAGTAAAACCGCCAAGAGACCTTGCATCACTACTGTACTGATTTCCATATTGACCCACTTGGTTTGCTGCAGGTAATCCAAATTCTCTGCGTGCATCGACTGATGCGGTGTCTCTAGTTCCTGAGGTTCCAACACCGGAATTAAATGCATCAGACCTGTAATTGGAACTCTCTGCCTTTATAGGGAGAGAATTTGCATCTCCTATCTTGAGTTTATCTATTGCCTCTAGCATGAACCTGGTATTTGAAGAATAATTCAGCTTTTCAGCTTTCACAACTGTTGCTTTAACCCGCTGCTCATCGCTGTAAGTTTCTTCTTTAATCTTCAGCTTGAAAATGTACTTAGTAAAAGCGACACTGCGGATGATATCTTCAAATTTCTCCTCATCCTGATTTTCATACTTCACATAATACAAATCTTTTGCAGACATTCCCATTATCTCTTCACCAGCTTCTTGGAATGCAGTTGCCCAGGTTAGGTCTGTATGGTCCTGTAACTGGATCTGTAATATATACCTGTAGTCACATTCATCCACGCATTTGTCACACTTCTCACAACGCCATGTCCCATCTCCGTTATTTGTGACCTTTTTGCTGCATGGACGATCTCCATTCATGATAGGACAAGCCGTATAGCAGAAATTTTCAACCTTCATGAATGAAATGGTGGCACAGACTGTGATCCAGTCCGGCTTCTCTGAGGTCCCTAGCTTCTCGTCCTTGATCTGTGCAATTACCTTGCGAACTTCTTGTCTGCCAACACCGGAAAACTCTCTAGATATGGAGGTAAAATGAGCATTCCTTCCTTCTCTCTCATACCATTGCCTTAATTCTCTGGCTTCAGGGAAATCTGGCTCTATAAAGAATTGACTTGCTCCAATTGTGCTCACTTGCTTCCCGTTGAATTCACCGATCCTGCCCGCTTTCAAAGCAAGAACCGGGAATACCCCAGAATCACAAAGATTTTGCAATTTCTGTCCTTCTGCGTTGCAGAAATTACCCCACATGGTTACCTCAACACTTCGGCCTGACATATCCTTCAACTGAAGAGACCTTTTCTGTACCTCAGTTAAGTTTTTCCGCATAATTGCTACTGTCGGACTGATGGACGAAACAATACCAATTACATCAGTGGTGCTGTTGTTCTCCATGTTTTCAATATCACCTATGTTACGAAAATGGAAATGATAGCGTGGAATGGTACCATCATCTTCACAAGGCTGTATCGTTGATGCAGAGTCCAAATGTATTTCATAATCATTCGGAAGATGATTAAAGTTCTTCTGAGCAGGCTTCAAATTTCCCCTTGAAATCAGATAAACATTACCAACTACAATCTTGTCAAAGAATTGATCAACCGCATCATTAAAACAAGTCACCCGTATTTCTCCACCATCAGCATCAAGAAGATCAAAACTGAACAACTTCCCTTCCCCACGCGGATTATTAAACCGCCTCAGGTCTGCCTTACTCGTGACCCTAACCTTGATGGTCCACCGACCCTGGTAAGGATTAAGAGCAGCAATCGGATTTATCCTCGGAGGAGCTTCGTTCCTAGCCACAGGTCCCCTGTTAACATACATCGGTGGTTGTTGTGGCTGATAAGCTGACTGAACCGGACGGGAATAAGCAGTTGTTGCAGTAGGAGCCCGAGGTTGGTCCTGCCTAGAGCCTCCATAACCTGCATTTGAGCTCACATACGGTCTAGTGGAAGGTGATGTTTCCGGATAACCAGAACCAGTACCATATCTTTGACTAACTTGAGGCTGTCCATATCTCCCAGCGTCGGGACTGTTATGAACAACTTGACGCTGAGGTGAATTAGCCGATACACCATATCTTCCAGCGTCGGAACTGCTATGAACAACTTGAGGCTGAGGTGAATTAGCCGATACACAGTATCTTCCAGCGTCGGAACTGTTATGAACAACTTGAGGTTGAGGCGAATTAGCCGATACACCGTATCTCCCACCATTCACATCACTCCTTCTAGCTTGTTGCTGCTCAGAACCACCATTGCTTTGTGTGTTAACTCCACCACGTTGTGGATTAATCGAGCTATGCCCAGGTTCTTTAGGATTTCCAATTATATTACATTTCTCCACAATAACCTCCAATTGCATAATAACAACAATCCTGTAACTCATCATCATCAGAACTACTTTAAAAATAAAAAAGATTGGTTCTTTAGACAATTATGAATCTAGGGTTAAGAGATTGCAATATTACCTTCGAGTCTGGATGAGATTGCAGATGTAGTGAGTGAGTCTTATAACCGAACCCAATTGAATAGTTCCTTGATTCACTAAACTGTTCAATGAAGTATTAAGCATTCCTGCTGCCAAGTCAGTCCCATCTGATAATAAAAACTTATATCGATTGCTAGATTCCTGATTTTGATGAAGCTTGCTCTGAATCAGCTTCAATTCCGTTACTTGTAGCACTGGCATCATATCTGTCTCGCTCGTCACTTCTCCGTTCAACATCTTCATTACCACTCCCTCCGTCAAACTCACCGCCATCGTTTCCGACGAACACAATTAACCTCGATTTTCGCACTGTAGAGAAACTAGATTTCGAGAAGGGAATTGGGTTTGATTCAGAAATTGAGAAGACGAAAGAGAAAGGATGATAAATTGAATTAGGGATTTTAATGATTGAACCCTAAAGATGTGTAAAGGTGGGAGCTTTTTAGAGGGAAATGGAAAACTAGAACGTTTTCGTCAGTTTTGGACTATTTACATATCGGGTCTTTGATTTTACAAGAATTATAAATAAGCCCCAAAGTACATAAAACTCCTTAAATTAAAATCCCATTTTCGTAATTGTCCGTAATGTTCAAAATTATACGTAGATTTCTAATGAACATGTAGAAAGTTTTTGTTTGATGAATAAGTTGTAAATAAATGAAGAATCAAGGGACCAAAATAATGAACTAATGCCAAATTAATGAGTAATTAAGTAGTAATGAGGAAAAAATCTTTTCAAGTTGAAAAATAATACCGGAATTAATGTTAAGCTTACCGTAGAAGCTTCTTGTTTTTGAACTGCTGACGTGGAATACATAGTGGCCCACGATGAAGCTCCGCTAAACCTTACAATTAAAAAGATGTTTCATTTTGACTACGTCGAGAAGGACTACGTCAAATGCCCAAATCCAATAAATTTTACAAACTTTGAATCCATAAAAGAAGAAATAAAAACTTATTAGTTATTAGCTAAATGATCACCGACGTATATATAGTTTAGTGGAGCTTAATATACGATTATTTATATATGTAGGTTAGTTTTGAGGTTTTTTACCAAAGTGTATGCCATAATCATGGTATTTTACAGCCTTAAAACATACTATTCGTTTGCTAACATTTTGTTTCTCGAAATCAACACCTCACATAATATATTTTGCAAATAAAAAAGTTTATGGTTGTAAAAGTTCATGGTCTTAAATATGAATACCACAAAAATACTGACTGATACTTCTTGAATCCATTAAACACTTGAAGGGATTGTCATAAACGAGATAACTACAGCTTCTTTAAGTCATTTTCCTCAAAACAGAGTGATTTAAAGAACAATTATTTTCTGAACAACTGAAATATGAGATACAAAAGCCAAGTACTACCAGCTTCGGTTTCGCAAAGCCAATACCAGTAACCGCAGAAGAAATTGAGCTTTTCCTCGAAACTGCTAGTCTTAGTCACATTTGAAGATCCCTGAAGATAAAGAAATGTCAGATTTCTCCTTTAATGGAAATCACAACAGTCTAACTAGGTTTATGTTCATTCATCTTCTTGACAATAAAGATTCAAACATTATTCAATCTTCACCACTAAATAGCAAACGATGAAGAAACCATGGGTAAATATTAACCAGAACGTAGTTATAGTCAAAATGATCAATCACCTGCTTCTAGACGAGCTTGGCTTTAGTAGATCTCATCATCAGGTATCTCGGGAGTCAAGAATTTCATCGGATCCTTGCTAATCTCCTCGTAGTTTACTCTCGGTTTCACTCTATCAGGAACAGGTTCAAGAGGAATAATGCTGTCTCCATCAATAACTCCATCAATTAAACCATACTCAACTGCTTCAATTGGAGACATGTACCGGTCCCTATCAATATCTTTCAGAACCTGCTCAAACGATCGACTAGTACATCCCGCGATAATGCTGGTGACATTGTTCTTGTTATGCATAACTTCCTTAGCTTGAATCTCAACATCTATAGCTTGACCGCTTGCACCTCCAAGAGGTTGATGAATCATTATCCTCGTGTTGGGCATAGCAAAGCGCTTGCCTTTAGTTCCCGCACCAAGAATAATCGAAGCTGTTGATGCAGCAATGCCAAGAGCAATCGTCGAAACATCAGCTCTCACAAGCTGAACCACATCGTATATAGCCATGGTTGCACTAAACCAAACAATCACAACATTAAGTCTGAAGTATAATATAAAACCAATCAAACACTATACAAACTAGTCAACAAGATTACTAATAGTCAACCACAAAGTAACATTAGCAAAATAGCTGAAGAGAGACTTCAGTGAACAGTTTCAGCTCTTACAGTTCTATCACAGCAATTTAGCAGAGAAATCACTTCATTTCAACTAAAATCTGCATATTATACTTAAATTTATCAGTCAACTGAATTACGTTTCAATGCTTACTAAAACCCTAAAATCTGACCTAAGTTACTAAAGACTGAAACTTTCGCCATTAACGCAGAAACCCAGATGAGAAAACAAAGAAACGAAATAAAAATTTAACCTGAGAGAACCACCAGGAGAATTGATAAAGAGTTTGATATCTTTCTTTGGATCTTTAGCATCTAAGAGAAGCAACTGACTCATAATAGCATCAGCGACGAAATCGTCGATACTACTACCGAGAAAGACGATTCGTTCCCTAAGGAGAAGACCCATGACGTCAGATTCAGCTCCGCGAATAGCTGATTCCTGTGTCTGCGACATCTCGATTGAAGCATTGGCGAATCTCAATGGCGATGGTGAAGTTGTTCTGAGAGGTGGTGAAATGAGTTTGGTGGGTTTGAGGTAGAGATTGTTTGGTTTAGGAAACGAAGAAGAAGATGCGGAGGAAGATGAATTGAGTCTTGATGAAACGAGTGAAGGTTTGAGAGAAGATGAGAGAGATAGGGTTCCCATGGCTGAAGCGAAGAAGAAGAAAGAAATTTGGGGAAATGTGGATTTGATAAAACAAACACCTTTGGAAGAAGAAAGAAGAAACACGGGAGTGAGTGATCCGACCCTTAATTGAAACGGGTCGGGTTATTATTCTTAATTGGTCTACCTAATCCAAGTTACGGTTTATTGGGCCCTGGCCTATTTGGCATGCGAACCAGGCCGAATTGAATCCGACGAAAGCACCCCAAACCAAACCAAACCATTTAAATGCCTATTGTACAAATTTACAAATATAATCATGTCAAATTGCACAAAACTAAATCAATTGAATTCAACAAGTGTTCGCAATTTTACTACACCTTAATTAGACGGAGGAAAAAACGTGTTAATTGTTTCACACTTTCACTGTCTGTTGAACCAATCAAACGAATTAAACCAAACCGAATAAAATAGCCAAATCCATAACTAACCACACCTACTAAATTAATCATGGTTTCAAACTTTCACTGTCTGTTGTTTGTATAATACATACACTTATCAAAGATGTTGAACACATTGTACAAACGGAGATAGCTTTGATGCGATTTCACACAAATTAACAAGAAAAGACAACCAAACAAAGCATACAAACAAAAATAGAGTATCAACCTTTTGTGTACCCAATATGATATTTCTTCAACCTTCTTCATCATTTTTCTTGGTCTTCTCAAGTTCAAGCAAATATATCTTCTCAGCTTCTGGCACAGCCATGGTTAAAGCTCGAAGCCTATGGTTCAAGTCGTCAAGCTTTTTCATCACCCTATCGTTTGTGAACATTCCCATACAAACACTCTTGATCGTGTCCCAACTTTCCACCAATGGCAAACCAATGATCACGATGGATCCTATAGTTCCCCAAGCTATTGCCACAATTGCCCAAAACCAGAAATATCCTCTGCTAAATACGCCTGCAAATTTTTAATTGATGTTCATGATCATTAATTAAGGGCTATTATATATTAGTAACCAAAATTTTATTTTAGACTGTTTTACTTTTAGAAAACGACGAAACTAGTGTTGTTTAAGAGTTAATTAATTAATTTTATCATTTTATTTTTCTATTCAAAAAAAAAAAAATAGAAAATATGGTTCGGATAAATTCTAAGTTTTGTTAGTATTTAAGCTTTATTTTCATTTGTATGGGAAGACTTACGAGCTGGGAGAGAGAGAACTGGCCAAATGACAACAATGAGGATAGTGAAGACAAGACCCCATTTCACAATCCAAGCTTTGGCTCTTCTCAGCTTCTCTTCTCTTAGCTCTTCGGCAGGAACATCAACATCTTCGTCCCCTGAAGCATACGCTTCCACTACTTTGATCTCCCTCGTCGTCGACCAATCGTAATTCTGTGGCCGGACTAGACTACACACCGCATGGATCAACCCCCCTATATGTTATTTACATGGACGGACCAAAACAAACCAAGATTAGGTCTTTGTTTATGGTTTAAACCATAATTTATTGAGTAAACTATAGGAATCTGACCTGTTAGAATCGCAACGAGGTTACCAGCTAACATAGGGCCATTTTTCCCGGTGCTATCAAGATCAACGCGTCCGTACTGTGTCTTTGCGGTAGTTAGCCAAGTAATGATCCCAAAAACACAACCCGAGGTCGCTCCAAGAATTGCACCAAAGGCATTGGCTTTACTCCACAAGAGCATGAAAGCAATGGGAATGACCGCAGAACCAATGAGTACTCCCATTGCGAGATACATCCATCCAAGTGAAACACCAGCTTTGTTCAAGACCACTGCAAGAATCCCCATGAAACAACCAAATCCAAGAACAGCGCATCTTGAGATTTTCAAGATTTGTCTACCGGTTGCTCTAGGGTTTATGTATGTTCGGTAGATGTCATATGTAAAGAGCGATGAGACTGCAATTAGCTCGGAAGAACCAGCCGATGTTACAGCCCTAATGATCAACAAATACCGTAATACATCATGATTTGGAATAAGCGTATATTTTGTATGCTAACTAGGTTTCTTGTGTAAGAAGTAACCAAGACAGCTTATAAACAAATTCTTGCTTGTAAAGAAAGAGGGCTTATGATCACAACTCATACGATTCATGCATTATATGTAGTATGCGTATTTGAACTGAACGAACCAATTTGAATTGAAATAATTGAATCAACCCGAATCAAATTGACTAGTTGGTTACTGATTAAATTTCAGACCCAAATTTTGTTAAACTAAACCAGTAATGCGTTAAAATGATTCTTAAAAATCAATTGAAAGAACTAAATAAAGCAAAAAAAGAACCAAAACATCTACCCATAAACTTTGTTATGCCAAAACTTATTTATATATATATGATCTAGAGAGAGTGTACTTACATAAATAGCATAGTGAGTAGAAGCAAGGATCCTGATTTACCCATGAGAGCAATGGCTGTGGCAGGTGGAACCAAACCTCGGTCAGCCTCGTCCTTAGATATAGGCAAGTCAAGGGCTAGTGCGCCGAGACCTAACGAGGTAGCTAGAGAGAACGGTACAGCGAACCACACGAGTCCACCAAGCAAATACCCTTTGTGGGTCGACGAAGGCCGAGCAGCTATTGCACTCACCCAATAACCCTACAAAACATTTAACATTTAACTGTGAATATTGGTACATAATCCGTAAAATAACTATTTCAACTTTTTGTTTAAGGAATCCATCCCATCCAGAGTTTATCATGATTTATTTACGACTAAATTAATAATCCATCCACTTTTTAAAAAAAATATATGCAAAAACCAAAAACTCATCAAATGGTATTTCATATTAAAATCCTATGGCAAAATGCCAAAAACTAAAACTAAAACGAAAACCAAAAGAGAATTAAACTAAAATACTTCACTGTAGAGAAATCATCTTACATTATCTACGAAGACAGTGCCGAAGTTTCCGACAATGTTGATGAGACCGAAGACAGCGCCGCCAGAGCTCAACATGGTGAGATAGGAGCCTCTAAAGTTGCCATCAACCGGACCACAAGCTTGACCGTGGTGCGAGAGTGGCTCAGTGCATGACCTTGACTTAGCGACCATATCTTTTAGTCGGTCATAGACCACGGACGGACTGCCAAGCTCTTTACTCGATGTGTAGACCAGAAACACAAAGACGACTAGAGCCACGTGAACTGAAGATAGACGAATAACACAAAGATAGTAAACAACAATTTATTGTAAGGGTCTCTCCGATTTTGTGGGGTTACATATATAAATGGATAGAAACCAATAACTCATATACTTTGATTTTTTAAGTTTAGTATTATGTTTTTTTAATTTTTTTTTGCGTCTCTAAAACTTTTACATGCATACTATGAGATTATATGACAAAGCAATATCACATTTGTCACTAATTCAATACCTATAACGGAGTGAACGTAGCTTGCGAGGAAAGTAGCTTTAAGTCCTCCAGCCAAAGTATAGACAACGACGCCGAGAGGAATGAGAAAGCTTGCGGCGTATAGATTCACTCCGGTTAGAGCATTCACCACAGCAGAGCCGCCGAGCAAGAGCATCGCCGTCACAACGACGTTTGTCGCCAAACAAAACACCAAAAACACTATATGTGTTGCGGTTCCCCAACTAATTTTATCAAAAACATACAAAACAAAGTAAAATACTAACCTAAAATTAATGCTCGAGCAATTTGGTCTACTGTTTCGGAAATGTTATCAAAAAATCAAAATTTATTGGCCCTTATACAAAAGAACAAAAACAAAATAAAACTTTCTTTTTTTGGTTAAAGGGCTCAAACAAAACAAAACTTATTCTGTTTAGTTTGGTCCACAAAATATATTTTTTGAAAACTAACCCAAAATAAATAAATTTAAGATATACTGATAAAATTAGTATTATAAATTTTAATTTTATTTAATAATCTTGACTAAGCAAATGAAAATAATTGTTGGTTTGAGGTTAGTTCGGTTTTTACGTACCGAGCCTTCACGATTTCGCAGACCGTGTGAGCATTAGGAGCCTTTCTTTTTATCTCAATCGCCATCACACCAAACAACAGCACCTACTTTGTTCATCAATCATCATCGATTATTCATTAATTATGCATACAGGTTATAGAAACAAAAATTTATATTGTATAGTTTATGTTTCGGAATTAACCTGTATGGTGGCTCCACTAGCGTACCAAAACGGTCCACTAACCCCATACTGCCATGCTACGTTTGAACTTTGCAGTATGGTCGCAGCCCATGTCCACTATTCACCCATCGACCAACATAAATCAAATTAATAACTTTAAGTAAAATTCTACAGTTAAATTATACGTCAAAGATTATGGAGTGTTTTATAACTTTATATCATCAATTATAATTATTAGAATTATAGTTTTACCTGTGATACAATGACACTTGCAATAAGTCCTGTCTTAACGTTTCTTCCCGCTGTATTGAACCATTCCGATGTATGACGAGCTCCCACATATCGTTTTTCTAACCATACCTTCATTCATTTAGGACAATATACATATTATTTATCATGGTGGACTTATTAGGACAATATACATATTATTTATAATATGATTTATAAAATTTACACACGGTCGCCACAATTTTCATACTTAATAGGCCAAAAAAGATTCTATCGAAACTTGATATATGAATTAATTTGATTAATATCTATTTTAATAAGAATGAAAATTTTAGAACAAAAAAACAAAAAAGAATAATCAACGTCTACTAAACAATGAAAATTAGCATCCTTTGTTTTATTTGTTAGCATAAACCATATGACTACTATTTTTTGTGGTCACGAGCAAATCATAGAAGTCGTCTTGCTTTTCATAAGAAAGTATTTGTAATTCAGAAACGGAAACTAACCAAAAAAGATGTGAAGACGGCAAAGAAAGCACCAAAACCAAGAATCACGGCGTAGCCAACGCCTTGATCGAGCACCGTCGTGCCTCCGAAGAAGCTGCTCTGCCTCTGGCATCCGCCGTCACCATCGTAATATTTGGTCGAGAAATCGAAAGGAGGACATGTAGCCATTCTTCCTCTTCTTCTTTACGTTTTGATTGGAAAAGTGAATTTTCTCATGGAATTTGTAGGGAGTGATAGTTGAAAGATTCTTCCCTCTTGTATATACTATTAGAAAGAATCTTCAACTTGAAAGAATCTTGATTTAGCAAACAAAGGAATCTAATAAACTTAGAAAAAGAAATTGAATCTCTTCTATGGTTAAATTACCATTCCCAAGAGTTGTCATGACGTATAAGATACTATCCACACAAATTAGAAATTGTTACCATTATTGATGATGAAATGGGAGAAAGTCAATAATTTCGTACTTCAATAAGTCAATGATTTTTGTTTATTTGCTATTAATGGTTTCCACTTGGACAATGATGTCATGAGTGATCTAAGTACTCGTAAGAAACTTATAAGTTATACCTTTCATTTTTTTACTAGGTCAGTACCTACTTGTTAATACTTTATGCACACACATAGTTTGGCAATAACTACTAAAACATCTATCTTGGTTACTCGAAATGCGTGGAATATGTTAGATATAGATAATATATATTGATTCTTGATTCTCATGAGCTCGTCTATGTGTGTATGTCGCAAAGACATACCACTCTGTTGGAATTATGGAATAGACACTATCTTCACAAATTCAAGATAATATGTTGCTAAAACTTTTGTTGTCTTCTTCCCAGCTTATATCACACTGACATGTAAGTATGTAACATGTCCGTTGACATATATAATGTTTTCCTTTTTGTTAATCGTGCTTGTCTTTAGGTACAATGACTTTTTAAGTGTTCTTGATTCCTTTTATCTAAGATTGAATTTAAAATATACGCTTCTTTGTCACCCAACTAAAAAACGTATTGAAACAACCAATTCTTAAAATAAAAATAGAGATTTGTTTCCATAGTTGAACTTGCATTACCAAAAAAGAGGCGAAGTAATTATTTTGAATTATTTACCGTTTAAAGAATCAATGTTTGAACTCGAAAAAATTGTATGATTTGTCAAGTTTTTGTCTGATATTAACTACGTACAACGGTACAAGTATCCTTTCTTTACCTTTTCTTATTTATTTACCAGTCTCATCTCTGTAAATGAAAGGTTCCGAGATTCTTACATCACTAGAAGAAGCAATCTCATTCCCAGCTGATGTTGTTTGTTGCTCTCTGTAAGATGCCCAAGTAACCATATAAAGCCCGCAAATGATGAGGATTCCACCCAAAACGCTGCGGAGAGAACAAAAACCAAGGTGTTTATATGATCCAATACAAGAAGACAGAAAGGTTTGTATGTGTCTGGATGAATCAAAGATACAAAGAAGAGTGCATAAAATTTAAAAACCTTCCAAGATAGATCGGGCTGCCGAGGAAAATTGTCGATAAAAAGGCCGATGTTGCAGGCTGAAGAGGATTGTATAGGGAAACCAAAGCAGCTCCAAGAATTTTATTGGACCAAGTCAAGAGTCCATAGTTTAGAGCTGAGGCAAACACTCCCTGAGGAATAAAAACCGAAAAGAAAACAATTAAACACAAACTAGTAAGATGAATCCGTATGTACAGAATCGAGTTCCAATCTTTTTGAGTTCAAGTTCAAATGATTTGAGCTCAAGCTCCAAAACACAAACACACCCAAATAAACATATTACATCTCGGTTGTGAAAACTTACTGCGAATATAACAGCAAGAACCTCAGATTGTGTTAAGCTCCAATCTTTAGGCTCTCTAACAAACAAGATAGCTGTTGTGATCATTATTGATGCACCGAAGAAGTATGAATACGCAGCAACCGAAAGGTAGGCAGGATACTTCTTCAAAACCGGTGCTTGGACAGCGAGAAAAGCAGCCATACACATACAGTTTCCAATCAAACATAAAACTCCAATGTGCCATTGATCAAACCCAAGACCAAGAAAACTAGAGACTAACCACCCATTAAGCTCTGGTTGACTTCTATCAATAATTACACTTTTCACTGAATCTGCTGCATCTTTACCTCCAAACAAGGCTGGACCACGAAACAAAGCCATCGCTATAGCACCCGAAACACAAACAAGAGTACCTCCAACTTTCGTTTGGCCCTCGACTTTCAACAAGTTCACTTTTTCTGTACTGTATACAAAGAAGAAGACCATCAAAAGATTGAAACTTTATATTACAAATTTTCACATTTTACAGTAATGTTGAGGAAACTCATACTCACCCCATCAAGACAGCCAAGAGAAATGTAAAGACAGGGATTGATGGTTGTATAGCAGCAGCATAAGTTGGATTCGTGTAAGATAAACCCATAAGAAATAGTAACTGGTTCCCAAATATCCTATCAAGATTGAGATTGAATGTTGTTATTAGAATCTTTCATTAGCATGATTCAAAAGATAAAGAGATACAAGCTGATTACTTTACCCTGCTAAACCAAGAAAGAAGAGTGAAAAGAAGATGCTTCTATTCATAGGAGGTCTGATCGTTCTACAAGAAATTAAAAGAGCAAATCTTTATCAAAAGACAAATCCAAGTCACACAAAATTGCAATCCATCATTAAACAATAGAACCAGAATTAACAAAGAAAAACAACCCTAATTCCAATTCCAGAGAGATCAAACTATTTGTCTGATTTTGCCGCATATAAACTCATCAAAACAATCAGAAACAGAGACTTCAGAGACTTTAGCAATTCAAGCAAAAGGATAAAGAAACAGAGAGATTTTGAGAAGAAGATAAAAAGGGACCTTTCACGGAAAAAAGCGAGAGGTGCGAGAATGGAGAGAGCAAGAAGATCGCGAAAGACACAAAAAACGAGCTGATTTACACCAACGTTAAGAGCTACTTTCGTAACCACATGGTATCCTCCATTTATGACCTGAACCAATGTCATTGCAGAGTGAGCCATTCGTGTTTCTCTCTCCGTCGCATCGCCGCCGTTTAGGATCGCCGGAGCTGCCATTTTTCTTCTCTACCTCCGAATCGAGGAAGAAGAGAAGGAACACCTGTTGACTAAAGAAATTGAGATCCTTTGATTTGCTCTGTAAATTGTAATTCTAACTTCTCTGTTTTTTCGTTCCAAAAAAAAAAAAAACTTCTCTGGTCATTGTAGTCGTTGGTCTTCTTCAATTTGTTAACTATGATTTTTTGTTAAGTTGAGGCAAAAAAAAATTTGCCAGATTATTTTCTTAAATCTTATACACATTGAAGCCTAACAGATTAACACATTTGTTAAATATGCTCATATATCCTACTTAAAAAATATGAAAATTTTCCACAAAAAATGGTGTAATATAAAAATTCGGTTTACTCGGGTTAAACGGTTCGGTTTGTTCGGTTTTCCGGGTTTTTCGGTTTTCAAAAATTCTGCCGAATTGAACCGAACAAAAATTCGGTTCGGTTCGGTTCGGTACTCGGTTTTTTCGGTTCGGTTACTAGGATTTATAATTCGCCGAAATTAAACCGAATTTTTTTTAATCGGTTAACCTAATCAGTTTAGATCACAATATTAGGCATAGTGGGCTGTTTTTAAAGCCCATATCGGCTTTTGACATTTAAAAACCCAAAACTTTTTTTTTGAGGGACAAGTAAAGTCAAAAAGCCCATGACGGTTTTTAACTTTTCAAAACCCAAATTCTTTTTTTCCAGGGACAAGAAAAGCCCATCACACCCATCTAGGGTTTTGTTTTGTTTTATTTTTTGGAAATGACGGCCGTCAAAGAAAAACAAGGGTGAGATGAAGAAGAAGAACATTGAAAACAGAGAAAATAGATTTGTATTGTGCGGTGGTGAGAAAAGATGTAGAGAACCATGAAATCATTGCCAGAGAAGATCGATGTCGCGGTGGCTTAATAGAATATTTCTGCGAACCTAAAAGGTGGAGAAGAAGAACGAAGACAAGGAGAAGAAGGAGGAATAAGGAAGAATTAGAAGGTTAAAAGATAAAAATGGGTTAGAGATGAGGAGAAATAAAGGTGTTCGTGAAGAGGAGAGTTTAGAAAACAAAGAAGATGAAGTGATAGATCTAGGATTTTTCTGTTTTAAAAGGTATCTCCCCAATCCGAACAAAACCGATCGGTTTTGATGAACCGAACCGAAAAACCCGAAAACCGAAATCAATTTAAAATTCTACCGAACGATTTACAACAGAAAATCGGTTTGAAACCGAAAACCGAAATCGTCGGTTTGTTCGGTTCGGTTTAAACGGGTTATGCCGAACTTCCAGGCCTAATTTTTACAGTGTAATACTGAAGTTGGTAAAATATGCCTTTATTTATGTCGATTAGTGGATCTAGTAATATAACATTTCCTTAAATGAAAAAACTCCTTAAAAAGTAGTTGCTGATCCAATAACAAATGTTCTGTTTTAAGAAAATTTAATTATAGTAGTAGTTCGAACGTCGTTAACTCGTAATAATAATTCAGAAAAATGTTGTTATTTAATCACGTTTAGAAAGCTAATTTGTATTAATGACGCTAACGACAAGGAGGAGGGTTAGTGTTATGGGCTTATTTATTAATATATGGCCCATTTAGGTTATTAGCCCATTTATCAAAATTATTCGGCCCGAGGTCGTCTCCAATCTCACGCCACCGATTCCAAACGCCAACCCTCTCGAGTCTTGTCTCTCTCCAATCCTTTCCTTGGCCGCATAAACGCAACCATCGTCGTCGGAGCTTTGATCTTCACCGACTGAAAAGTATGTCTGTTTCCGATGAGGAAGATGAGTGTTTCGCTCGATTCCTCGAATCAGAAGTCTCATCGGTATAAAAATTTCTCCGTTTATTCAAATTTTCGATTTCATTTAGGGTTTAGTAATTTCTTCTCCATCAATCTTTGAATTTTGTAGCTGAATCTGAAATTCTGTCGAGATTTTCCCGTTCCCCTAGTTTTTTTTTTCATTTTTGATAACTTCAGTTCCTTGATCTGTAAATTTGATCTTATATGCATACATTTGAAATTTTTGAAAAATCACATAATTTTTGTTCATGTTCTTCGATTGATGTCCATTGTGATTTTGCTCTTGTTCAGCGTTGTCCTGTGAAAGGTTAGATTATTTATTGATGCTTTGGTTTTTGTAGGTAGAGGATAAAGAAGAAACGAAAGAACCTGAGGCAAAACGGCAACGTATTGAGAAAGGCGAAACAAAGGCTCTAGAGAAGGATGAAGATCAAAAGGAAAATGGTAACAAAGATAAAACTGATGCAAAGAGAATAGAGAGTGGAGTTTTCACCAATGTTCCTACTGAGCTGTTTCGTCATATTCTCAAGTTCTTATCTTCGGAGGTATATACTATATAGTTCAAACTCGAACTTTATTGATGTTTGAGGATTGCTTTTAAACTAAATTGTTTGAATGTCATTACAGGATCTTGTATCATGCTCCTTGGTTTGTAAATTTCTCAATTTTGCTGCGGCTGATGAATCCTTATGGCGTCGCCTGTAAGCCTCTTCTTGTACCCCTTATTGTCGTTGATAATCTTGTTTTCAAAATCAATACTTTGTATTCAAAAACGATGTGATGATCTTATTGGTTGTTTTTTGTTTATATGCAGGTACTGTATCCGGTGGGGTCTAACTCTTCCAAGTAGAAAGTTACGTGAATCTGCTTGGAAGAAGCTTTATATTGATGTGAGTTTCTCCTTGGTTTTTCGTATAAACTTGTTAGATGTTTCCAAGTAGTATTACATTGCTGAAGAATATACAGTGTTAGTTTGCGTTGCTAGTAGAAGTCAGATCATATATATTTTTAAGTGATTCCTTTCTCTTGTCGAATTTTAGCGTGATGAACAGGACATGATTGAACTTGTCAGAACCTGTCCGTCGGATTTCAAGGAGTATTACGTACATATGCAAGCAGCAAAGAGAAGCCAAGCACCTCTTCCGTCCCAGGTAACTATTTATAATTATCTGTTTATGTTTTAGGACAAATCATCACGTGAAGAATTTTCTCATGTTCTTGTTTGCAATTTTTAGATGGTGGATGACCGGATAATTCTTGACAATACTGTACTTGAACAAGTTTCTCTATGGAAGAAAAGCAAAGGACTTACTGATAAGGCTGTCACTGGCCATATTTGTTTGGGAACCAAATGTTCATACCATCAGATTGACGACGTGTTCATATGCAAAGAGACGGGAAATGTTCATGGTATGTAATGAAATGCTGTAAAATGTAACTTTGTTACTGTGTTTTACTCTAAACTTACATAGTTTTTATGGTCTTTATAACAGTATGCGATGATAACTGCAAGGAAGTAATACTGAGTCCAGAGGGTGACCTCATGGTGTGTACTATCTCAGGAGTTTGTTCTGATACTTTACTTGTACAAACTGAGCCAGACGCAGATGGGTGTTATGAGGAAGAAGCTGAACTAGAAGCTGAAGTATTCACAGATAAAAGCCGATTAGGTACACATCTATCTATCTCTTTCTCATATCTCTCACACACTTCCTTTTCCAAATATTATTTTTATTTTCCAACATAAGTGAACTATTTGCGTCTTCTTTTCATCGCAGCCCGAGCTTTTGAACTTGGCTACAACTGCGATGATGAGCAGGAACTGGAACGTACCCTGAGGTTCTGCTGAGCAAAAGTCTCGACCTTTTGTCCAATTTCATAAGGCCTACTTTCTGTAAGGTCTTCTCTCTCTCTCTCTCTCTGACCTGATTCTGCCTGGGTTCTGTGGAGTTGAAATGAATCAAATGTAGCTCTTGTTTTAATCAGTCAGCTTTGTAACGTATACATATATATCATTGTATGTGATTAACATTGTCCTTAAAAAGTGTTACACCTAGTAATTACGTTCCAACTTTATCAGTAAACCTATTGGTAACTAGTAATTTGCTCCCGATATTGGTTTTCTCATTAATTTTTATAGCCATTCTTTGTTCATTTAAACCATATTACAAATTTGTCCTGGTTAGAACTGATTATGATGACAAATCGATGATTAGTTCAAAATGAAGTTTATAGCAATATATTCTAATAACTATACATCAATTATCACCACTGATGTGTTTGAATGAAAAATGAATTGATAATCTTAATAAATGTTTGATTTTATAGATAAGTATAAAGTATGAATGGATTTAGAAAATTTTAGTATTTAGTGAGATAAGCATAAGCAAAACTAGAAAAATGAAATTATTATTAAATAAATTCATTAATACACATTGGCAATGTGACATTGCCTAAAATCAAATATGTACTAATTCAATTAATGTTAATAAGAATTTTTTGGATTCGATTCTCTTGCGAAAGTGCAAATTAAAAGACATTCTTATCTCCTACGTAAACAGAATCACGCGTCCATTGCGCGTTCTCGCAACGCTAAAATATTTACGTTGGAAAATATTCTCATAATTCTCTCCTTTGCCCCCACAGTTTAATATATTTCATAAACACCCCCACGAGAAATTAAAAACCGTTCCAAATTTGAAAAAATACAACAAACAATTCATGAAAATATTCAATCTATAAGCAAAACATTGGTAGTGTTACATGTGTCGTCCTTCGTGCTGAAAATTTGGATAGCATTGTTAATTATGACAACGTAAGTGTAGCCTGTGATTCATAGTAAAATATAAGGACTAAAAATAAAAATATATCTTTTTTGGAAATCGTACCGCGTAAGAAACATGTATAAATACCTATAAGGTCTTATTTTTTTCTCTTCCAATTTCGTTTCGACATATTTCGCGATTCGTCTAAGGTAAAAAAAAACTCATCTTTTTTTCTTTTAGATCGTTAATTTTTGATCAGCGATTCGCTCTTCTGATCTGTGTTCTTTAAGCTTGTCTTCTCTCTTGATTCGATCTGCTGAAAACCTAGAAATTTTTGATTTTTTTGTTTGTTTTGCTCCATGTGTATGGGTATATTTACGATTTTAACAAAACAAAAATATGAATTGAGGTTTTTTATTTAGCGAATTGGGTTTTAATTGTTCACATTCGTTTGGCTCTCTCGAGGTGAGTGATAAAGTATAGAACTTTCTTATGCTTAGGATCTTAAATTCGAGTTCTTTGATTTACCTGTCATGTGTTATTGATTGATCTCATTTATATTGTGTCTGCTTGATGTTTAAAGCTTGGTGTATGCAATTTGATTGGGTTTACTGGAGATTGATCTGTGACCTAATCAATGAGTGATAACATTGCTGGTTCATCTGATTTCTCATCTGGTGTGTCTGCTCGATTCCCTGAAGAAAGTTTGAAACTCAGGCTTGGTTTGTGCAGTTTGATTGATTTATCTCATTACTTGACTCTGGTGTACTTGATTCTTTGATGAAAGCTTGAAGTTAATGTTTGGTTTGTGCAATATGATTGGGATTAACTGCATTTGATCTCTGACCAAAATCAGTGATTAATTACATTGCTTGGTTATCTCATTACTTGAGTTTGGTGTTCCTGCATGATCCCCTGAGCTTGAAGTTCATGCTTGGTTTGTCCAATTGTGACCTAAATTGATGTTTTCTTGTGGTATCTTTTCGTAGGTTTTGTTACTGATTGAGAAAACATGGGAGGTGACAATGATAATGACAAAGACAAAGGGTTTCATGGGTATCCTCCCGCTGGATACCCACCCCCTGGGGCTTATCCACCCGCTGGATACCCACAACAAGGTTACCCTCCACCACCCGGTGCTTACCCGCCTGCAGGTTATCCTCCGGGTGCCTACCCACCTGCTCCTGGTGGTTATCCTCCCGCCCCTGGTTATGGTGGTTATCCTCCAGCTCCTGGTTATGGAGGTTATCCTCCTGCACCTGGTCATGGTGGTTACCCTCCTGCTGGCTATCCTGCTCATCACTCAGGTACTGTGTTTCTTTTGCTAATGGTTTTTTTCTCCCATGTAGTTTGCCAGTTAAGTGTTGTAATGGTCACTGTACAAACAAGTTAAAATAGGAGAAGTTGTTTATATGTTGTTTTGTGATTGTCTGTATGTTCATTGCTAAAATCTGAGATTTAGTATCATATTTGGTGTTAAATGTCACTTTGGTTTCTTTATTCATGCTGTTATTTATACTTGTTTCAGGACACGCAGGAGGAATTGGGGGTATGATTGCAGGTGCTGCAGCTGCCTATGGAGCTCACCACGTAGCTCATAGCTCTCACGGTCCTTACGGACATGCTGCATATGGTCACGGTTTTGGCCATGGTCATGGCTATGGCTATGGTCATGGTCATGGTAAGTTCAAGCATGGGAAGCACGGGAAGTTCAAGCATGGGAAGCATGGAATGTTTGGAGGAGGCAAGTTCAAGAAGTGGAAGTGATCTAGTTAATACCTTTTGTGAATCTGTCTGGACTGACCAATGTTTCAAATAAGCCCTAAACATTATATAAGTTGACTTTCGTCGGTTAGATTGCTGGTTCGAGTTGGAATAATTGAAACTTAATTAGTATCAAATCTTATTGTGTACTTTAAAGCTATCGTTGGCTTTATAATGACAGATTCTGGTTTCGGTGTGTTGTTTTAAGATTTTTGTATATACTGTTTTTTACATTGCTTAAGCTTATAGAAGTCATGATTATGATTAATTGTTATCTTAAACAGACAAATCACTTAATTATTCTCTATACTATATACAAATATATACAATTAGAGCTAGATTAGGATGAGTTTACAACGGGTTGAATCAACTTACGTTGGTCCATCGCAACTTCTCTACTTACACTTGGCCAGAAGGAAAAAAAGAATAAACGAAGGAAAAAAGAGCTTTGATTTTGAGTGAGCTTTGGTGTTGTGGCATATGAAATGCTCTGTTTTTGTTATTAAAAATATATAAATGGCCAGACCTGAGTTGAGGGAAAGTTTTGGTGGATGATGAAACTCCATGATCCGAATTCGATCTTCTTGTAAACAAAAACACATTTTTTTAGGAAGTTTGTTAGTTGGGTTTTGTTCCAATTGGTTTACATAGTTAGAAATGCAGACGGCTTGACTAACCACTGCATTAGTTAAAAGGCGCTCCAAACTCGGATCATGCAATATGATGGCCCAATTGAGGATCTCACGGATCTCATGAATTTCATGGTCCGTTCAACCTGAGTCCGCTCGTAGATCATATCCATTGAATCGTTGAGCCACAAGAGTAGTTTACTATGTAGCATCTCGGTGCGTTCCTATTAGGGGTAACTGGATCACCTGATCTTCTTTATTTTGACACGCTTTTTATCAAAAAAAACTAATCAAAAAAAAAACTCATATAAATGGTGTTTATGATTGTTCTTCTTTATTTTGACACGCTTTTTATGTATAGCAAAAATCTAATCATTGTTCAAGAATGTGAATCACATTCAAAACGTACAAAATAGTATAACATTCATTGATTAGAATGAAAATTCGGTATACAATACTCCATGTGTTCCTAATTAATCCAAGCTTTTATACGTAAAAAAAAGTTTCAAGAAGATATAATTTTTTAAATATTTTATGCATTTTATTAGTTACTGATAATGAATACTAATGGTTTTAGAGTTACAAAAAATTGTTAATCACAAAAAATGATGTATTTATAATCAACTTCTTTGGTTTTTACTATGTGTAAAAAATCTAAAAAATTGGATTAACTAAGAATAAAGGGACTATTGATTTTTGGTAGAATTAATCAAATAACATTAAATAACTGAGGAAACAAAAATTAAGTAACAAATTAGTGAAATGGTTTCGGAATAAACCAAAGACTTTCTAAAACTAAAAATGTGGATTAAATATTTCGACACGTGGACTTGTTTAGTCAAAAAAAAAAATCAAAAGTAAAGACTTTCTGAATAGATCATTGGATTTTCCAAAGTTGGCATGTAAAAAGAAATAACCGTAGAGAAAACAAAAATCACCCAAAATAATGGCTTTCGAGAAAGCTAAGAGGTACTACAGCAGGAATATTCTTGTGATTAAAATCTTGGACTTAGAGTGTTTCATTTAATTAATTAGTGATTGCAAATTTAATCAATTAATGAGTTGGCTTCCTTGTATTGATTCGTCCTTTCGTTGTACGTATGACGTACTTTTTTGCATTATCATAATTAACCCTAGAAAATCAGATGTCTTCCACTTTTGCTTTGTGTTTAATTGTATTTTCTTTATAAAGTCAAAATATGAATCACATCATCAAGATATCAAAATGTGGAGTTCTATAAACTAATCCGTTGACATACCACTAAACTTTATTTTCACAATATATGTATGTGCAATTTATTCGGAAAACAGTCACTTTTAGTACAATAATTCAAGAATTTTGGTGACACAACGTTATTTTTTATTTCGTTTTCATCGTAATTAAAATATACATAGCGTACAAATTTAGAATATATAATCTAAAAAGATTGATTGATATCAAATATAGCTTAGCTCCAATATGTTATGATGACTATACTTCTTAATGTTTCGCTATTTTTGTTTTAACTATTAATCTTTTAGTAAATTTTTGAAAAGATTTCTGCTCAAATTATAGACCAAGTGAGATTCAAAAAATGTGTCCGAAAACAAGTTATATGAAATCGTCAGTGTCTGTAAAACTCAACGTTCATTTTTGGTATGAAGGTTATTTTAAAATAAAAATAAACTAACCCTGAAGTACTTTTTGTATTTGAACATCAAATAGACAGTGGTGAAATTATTTCTTAATAGATCATAAAAAATTGTTTCAACTCAAAAAAAAATTGTTTATTTAATTTCTTACATGATTAATACGGAAAAGATTAAGTATATATTAATCATCAAAAGAAATCTATTCAAAGATTTCTCAAATTTGCAAAATACATAAAACAGAGTAGAGAATGTTTTTGAACAGTATACGACTATTAAGATCGTTTTACATCTACTATTCTATTTAATGTAAATCTTGTTTATGTTATATATGTAAGTAAGATCCGTCAATCCAATAGAATGCAATTAGATTATAAACAACAAAATTAGCGGTGGGGAATTGGGCATGCTGAAGAAAACCACTTATTTTAAGAGGATAAGATAGTGGTTGGAAATTCATTTAAACAAATTGCTCATCAATCAATCAATAAACTAAACAAACTTAATCATGTTTTAATATTAATCATCATCCAATCACATGATTTGGCTAAGCTGGATATCTACTTATACCCGATTTGCCGCGTCAGCACTCACATTATAAATATCTTTTTTTCTAATGTTTTTACGAGGCTATCGAAAATTGAAGTACGTATAGTAGTGGCTATATTATTAAGGTGCTCTTACAAATTTCCTCAATTATAAACCATTCGTTGAAAAATCTAGATTTTATTTTTTGTCTTTTGGACAAATAAACAAAAAAAGAATATCTAGATATAAATAGAAATATCTTCTTAAAATGGCATAACATAATAGGCTATTTACAGTATCATCCTTTACCTTATCTGAAGTATGCGTCCCAATGCAATTTGTAAATTAAAAACACTCGACAACAACCAGACATTGACTAAAAATAGCATATGAGCATATGGATTTTAATATGCGCTATATTTAAATAATACACTTTTTTCCTGAAATAAACAAATAATAATAGTTTTGGTGTGACAACTGGCATCTTACGAGCCACGACTACTGAGGAAAGTCCCTGGTTTCGATCAAAACTGCTTTGACAAGCCCATTGTTCTGTTGTTCTTTATTTATTTATTTCCCCATATCCATACGTTTACTTCAATTTAATGAACAATTGATATTGATAATAAAAAATGACATTATTTTTGGTTGTTTCTGTTGTTTGTTTTTGTCTTCTTGGCTATTTTTGTTGATTGCATATTATTAATGTTTTCTTTTCTGAACGATGTTGTGTATTAATGTTATTTGTCAGATTTTATATATAAATATTTCAAATATTGTCAAGAATTTTGTTTATTAGTTAGGTCGAACGTCATTATCTCTCTATATTTATTTATTTATTGACTTTTTACACCTTTACTATGAAAATATCTTAAAATGATTTTTTTAACAAAGTGACTGACATCACATGAAAAGTATTTACAGGATGTTTATTTTGACATGTAATTTTACACTAAAATGTTTATGGATACACCTTTTATATTTGAATCTTAAGTATTTAATTTGTGATTGTAAAGCTTAAGCATCTTGATTATAAATTACAAAATTTTGGCAAAGTTTATTTATTTAAATAACTGTTGCAAATGTTATTTTTTGAATTGTTTCCCAGCTTACCTTAGTTTTTCCCTATAATAGTTTAAATTTTTTCGTTTACTATGTAGGTAGTAAGCAGCGATTCATTAACATACTTTTTATATTAAAAAGCATTTCACGGATAACTTTTCAATTTAAACTTTTGTTACCGTGAAAATCAAAGTCTATTATTTACAATTATTTTATAAAACTTTTTCTGTCAATAATTATTGGAAAAAAAAATCAATCCAAGAGTTGACTTTAATACCATGCCCAAGACTGGGGTATTCAATATGTGTTCAATATTTTGTGGAATATAATATGCATGGAGAAAATGCATAGATTGTAAAATGTAATGCATAGAAAAATATAGGATATGATTGGGTTCAGTTATTTATGTTTCTTTTTTCTTTCTTTCTTTTTTTGCTCCCGAAGCAATCAATATTCAATTATGAACCACGACGTCCGTACTCCATACATTACCTTCTTGTACGTGACCCCATTTAAAGTAGATTCCCTTTTCTTCTAGCTAACTGCTTGATAATTTGATTCTCATAGTACAGCCATGAAAAACTATTGTAATTTAGAAATTTTAATAAGTTATAGTATGTCTCCATCTTAATCTAGAGAAACAAACTTGAGTAGGATATTACAGAACCCGATATTATATGTATCGAGAAGATTGAGTTCTTGTGTTTTAGCTAAAAGATCAACCTCTCGATTACTTTATCAACAAAAAAAAGAAAAGATTCCTCTTGATGATTATCTCCCATTTTCTTCAAATATAAAATATGAATGACTTGAAATGACTTGATACATCCAACTATCAGGTTATTGCTATGCCATATTGCCATTGCTTTAGATGGCATTAAATCTACACAAAATGTTACTCTAGTGTAGCCAAAGTGTGTCACTAGTTTTCAACATGCATCTCATAAAATTAGTTTTAGGCACATTCTCATCTCTAATCTCCAAATTTGCTTCTTTTGTTATCCAAATACTAAGGTTCATAATTTTTCTTAAACCCATAACGAGAACAGGATAAAGCAAATTATTTTCTGTTGCTCACAATTTTGTCTCAGAGTCTCGCAAAATCAACTAGTAGAGAGGCTACCGAATCCATTTCCACCGTGTCTTCTCATGTGATTAATTAAAATAAGATTTACTATTCATTAGGATAAATATTAGCAATCTTTGTTGGTGAACAAAAAGAAGAATATTAATAATTTCTTATTACAGTTACAAGTTGCAGGTTTGGTACAGACAATCTAACTCATCATTGTCACATCATATTTTTATTTTTCCACTTTAATTTACTGTAACTTGATACCGTGTGGGGGCAAATACAGAAAACAAACAAGACAATAACTTTTGAATGTCTTTATAAAAGGAACCAACATAGGAAATTAGTAGTATTTAAGATTTGTCTAATTCCCCTCAACTTGTTGTCGTAACATATAATATTATTATTTACATGATATTTTTTATTTTCCTTAATGAAACTTTACTTTGCTTTTTCCTTTTAATGAGTGAAGCTTTTCATAAAACGAAAATATTCACAAGAGTGATGTTGACTGAGTGGAAAACCACGGCCACACGTTAAGGAAATGATAAAAATCGGATCATTATCCAAGCTTGTAAAGATACATCTTATTGCTCTACCTATGTCGTTATTAATTACCTTTTACAGTTATCTGGGTAGTAGGGCTAGGGTATGACTAATTGACTAGAATCACCTTATAGATGAATTTAATATACTAATTTCTCTGAATTTAGCTAATATATTACCACTTGGGTTAATTTAAAAAAATTATTGTTACTATTTTACGATTGCTTACTGTTTATCACAATGCATATAGTTATTTGTTTCAGTTTTGTTTTGTTGTGTAAAATTTAAACAGTTACTCAACCTTCATGTTATTCTTACTTTTTTTTACTATTTCATTTATCTTCACTGCTCTAATTATTATAATTACTCAAAAATTATGTCAATTACACCCATAGTTTACCCTCTACCTATTTTGATTAATTTTGTTATTACATTTGACTGTTTATTTTTGATAAAAAAAAAAAATTATTTGACAATACAAAAATTTATACGTTTGATGATATTTCGTTTGTACCATTAATTTATATCCCTTCGTTTGTATTATTTTTTGTTTAACTCCATCGGTGACCGGTGACATAGATAGAGATAAAGAGTAACAAAAAAAATCTTACCCCCAAAAAAAATAAAAAGAGTTACCAAAACGATATTTGTAGTACTTAAAAGTCGCAAGTAAGTAAACTAACCACTCTCAAATGTTAAGCTCGTATTTTTTGTTTGTAATGATGTAACTAAATATATTATCTGATATATAATAGTATTCAAATATATTGCCATATCACATTTTTTTTTTAGCTTATATTATAATTTAAGAAATTATATACCTCTAATATGGGAGATGATAAATCGAAATTATATTCAAATAGATAAGAAAAACACATCTATACAAGGTTGGTTTAGTTAACCCATTGAGCTAAATTCAAACAAGTATGAAGCATCCAAGTTAAAACCATTCTATATTCTTAAAGTAGTTTTCACATTAAAAAAATTATTATGATCTTTACGCTTCGAGGTAATAAAGAAGATACTTCTCTCTTTTCTTCAATTTTAACCTATTTCTTATAAAGTTATTTTATGAAAAACATTATTATTAAGTTGACGTCACACTTAACAAATTTGAAGAGTATATAAATTTCACATGGAAAACATATACAAGCACAAATCGTGGGGAAATTCCTTTTTTCTATATACACAGCTACATGACTACATATGTAAAAACCAGACATATATACACAATTCAAACGATTTGAATATGTCCGGAGATGTTTAAGAATAGGTTTGGAATACGAAAACCCTAAGAGGCGTGTCAAATGAGAGTTGTGGACACGTGTAAGATAAGGATACGTTTACAATTCATTGCACGACTCTAAAATGTTCACCGGCTACGGTTAGCCGGTTAGGCGTTAGCCTCCCTAATTGCTACTTTATTTCACAATTGTCTTCAACTGTAATTTACACACAAATAACATGACGTGGAAAATGAAATTTATCTATGAACAATGTATGATGTATATATGTATATACGACTATACGTAAGCCGGTTCAGAGACTTACAATTTACAAAATCAATAATTTTCAGGCGGCCTCCATGTGTGAATATTTCATTTGAATATGACGAAACTCATCATTTGTAAAGATAATAGATTTGTATTTATCGAGATTTGGTTATATTACATATACATGAATTTGTTACTACGTTAGATTTTGTATACGTGCATACGCCATATTTTGCCCAAAAAGTAAATAAATATACGCATATACGCCATTTATATAACAATTAACTATTGCTAGATGCTGGACAAGAATCAAGAAGGGAAGAGAAGATTTCCATTGCGAGAACAAACAAATAAAGAGATAAAATTTGGCACATTTATAGTATTAAAGTGAATTAACAAAATATAGTATATTGCAAATATGTTTTTTATTTTATTTTTGAACATAAGATTTCCTCATCGGGAAGTAGCCAACGTAAATCCAAGTAAAGTAAGCTTCTGTCACGCACGCAAATAAAGGCATGTTTGCACATGTTCAGAAAAGATACCGTCGGTCTAAGGTACAAAAAGCATTGAGCTTATGACATTCCTGCTATTTGTGAATATTTTCATATATTATAAAATTTCACTCGTGTATAGATTGTGAAATATACAGTACACATAGTACACTGTCCACTTCTCAAGTGGTGTTTACAGCAAAATTGGTCAAATTAAATTTGAAACTGAAAGAAAAAGTTACTAATGAACCTCCAGCTGCAAAAGAACTTAGGGAGGTCATAATGATGAGGGAGATCGATTTCGAGTCGTTAACAAATAGCTATTCGAAAATTTGTCATATAGATCTAACATATACTTCAACTTTTTATTTTTACTATATAAAAAAGAATTATTTCTACTATTATTTTAGTATGGTTGAACACTTTATATATCTATCCCATGTACGTAAAATTGTAAGATTATCCTTTTTTATATAGATTTTTTGGAAGTAAGCATTTCAATATAACTTTTCCCTTTCTAAATATTATTTATTGAGAAAACATAAAGAAATTATTCTAGTTTATATATAACTAATAAATATTAAGCCTGCTCTTACTCCACGACGGTGTTGCTAATAGCTATAGCTATAAAACACTTTTTATCAATAATTTGGAATATATATTTAAGTGTTTATACTTGTTTGGAAGTTGATGCATGAGTGTATGAATGGTTGAATTGTAATAATAATATAGGTATATATATACCAAAAACCTAATGAAAAAGTTGCATTCAAATATTCTAATAATTTTTTTAATTGTGTAGTTTTAAAAAAATAATATAAATGCAACGGAATATCAAAAGCTCATGTTTACTTTCTTTCTTTCTTTCTTTCTTTGTGTACCTTGCGCTACAATTGTTTTTGCTCAAACACAAACAAAGTATTACTTTAAATGCAACGCAAATTGTGCTTTGTCGTGAAACAAACACATAAGCGGGTTCCCTTACTTTTTTACGACAACACACTTGTAACACTTACGTACAATTAATGAAGAGAATACTAAATGTCATCAATCATGTTTTCACTTTTTAATTTTTTATGTATATCCAACATACATAATACTTTTTTTTTTTTTGGGCACATCCAACATACATAATACATATAGATTTATATCCGGATAAATTCTGGATGGAAAATAAAACAAATAATTAAAGTGTCATTCCAAAGCTGCTAGATCACAACATTTGGCTTAAAGCATGTACTTGTATTGTAATGTACCGTAAACAAATTATATTAATTTTATGAAGTGTATAATGTATCAACTAAATTGTCACTTTGAATATATTCTCTATATTAATACGATACAATTAATAATACCAGCATGATTGCACATTTGCACGCCATTCTTGATAGATAAATTCCGTTTGACAATCATATAATATAATTAAGTATCTATATACTATAATACAAAATTTAATTTGATGAAGAAGTCGTACCACGGCACTGCTACGTACAATGAGCAGCAAGAGGCGAGATCTTATGCCGCGTAACGATGCAACTTACATATTTATTCAACCGCGTATATATGTTTCTTGTTGAAAGACATTAAATTTGGAATCGTTCTATGATTAATTTCCCCAACTATATAGTCACTGAATACTTTTCAAATTTAAGATTTTTGTATTTATTAAATTATGGGGAGATGTGGATGTTTCTTGAATATGAAAAGTCACATATATATTCTTATCTTCAAAAAGATTTATATGGAGGCCACAACCTTGATAAGACAAATGTCACTAAACTATGTGTTGATCATAAGTTTGTCGATCTCTGACCGATTTTGACTGCCTCAACATTAATTTTCTTGGGTCAAAGTGTATAGTTGTATTGTGTTCGTTTGCGCTTCGTTAAAGTGAAAATATGTTATCTTTAACTTCTGGATCCATTATAAATATTATCACTATTAGATTCTAGATAAAAGTAGAATTTTCTAATTAAGCTATAAAAAAGTTCAAGATTTACACAATCCATGCATATCAGATTGTTCCACATTAACTTTACGTACTATAGTTCGTAAATTATATGTAATCATTTTTTGGGGTCAAACTTAATATGTAATCTATGGTGGGGCACATGATTCTATATATTTTAGGTGAAATAGTTGTTAAAATTAATATGTACTACTTAATGTATTAATTTTACAAGATGTTTGGTGATAGTTAGACTTCTCTAACTTCCAAAATTAATAAGGACGTAGACAAATAAGTATTCAAGTCTTTGGTCCTAGATCCCTCAAGAAATTTTATGTTTTTATTTCACAGGCAGAAAGTCAATTTGTATTATATAGATACAAAACAAAAGTCAATGAATATTAAAACTCTTATCAAAACTATAATACTTATTTCATCAATAATTTTTGTAAGTTAAACCTACTTCTATGATTTGAAAAATGAAAGTCACGTTTAGCAAAAGAAGAAAAATGAAAGTCAAGTTTTATTTTTATATGTAATCTGATTAAGTTCTAAGCACATATATAGGTTTTGATTTTTGTTGGGGTCAACCACATAGGTTTTGATTAATTCGTATAAGCTACTAATAAAGTAATAATATATGGCTGTAATGCAGGGCGAACGTGGGAGAGAAATTAGTATCTATGAATAATTAAGTTAGTATAACAAGTGGGCTTACTATTACTGACATATATAATCATAAGCTACTAGATCATAAGTAATTAGTCCTGAAAACTTGGATTATCTGTCTTTTGTTTTCAATGACCACACGTGGGTTTTCCCATTACCGTTTAATCACTAGTTTCAGTTTTTCTTTAGTGCAAAAGTAAAATTTGTTATTCAAATGACTTATTACGCATAGAATTATACCAGAGAATAATTTAGTATGAACCAAGTGAAAAACATAAGTCCTTTTAACTTAAGACATTTTTTCAGTCAAACAATTGTAATCATTTGTTAAAATGACAAATATATCTAATGCTATATAGTAATTATGAATATGTCAAATTGTCTTCCTTTAGCAACAAAAAAAGAAAAAGAATGTCAAATAGTCATTTAAATATTAATTTTAATCTTTGTAAATTCTTAAAACTTATTATTAATCTTTTTATTTTTTAACAATGGGGTTTTAATAATTTAAAAACTTTTTAGAAAACTATTTCGTTAAAAATACAACTCTAAATCTTATTTTCAAGATACTCGGACCCAAATCATACATACACTTATATCATCATTCATTAATCACTATTGAATCCTAAACAGAGATAAACACAAGAGTGTTGGACTTGGTTTTAAAGAACTAATAGTATAATTCCATGAAGTGTATAGCGTTCCATTAACATGGCAAAACATCTAATAAAAAAAAACCGCCCATTACCTCCTTTCCTTTGTCTATACTTAAGGGCCAAAATTGCCCCTTTCCTTGACTTAATCCATAATTAATTAAAGAGGCATAATTTAATTAACGGTGGCTAAATTTTTGGTCAAAATCTCACACGCTCCTTTTTTTTTTTTGCATGCTCTTGGACACGTGCTCTCGTCACTCTCTCTCAAATTAGCTGGCTCCAAAAAAGGTTCCTTTTAGGAAACTCCCTTCTCCAATTTGTTTCCTCATCCTTCTCTCTCCTCCACTGCCTATAAAACCAATTCATCTCTCCCACTTGATTTTTCATCTCCAACACAAAAACCAATCCATTAGAGAGAGAACTCACAAAACATACTTCGAATTCCCATTGTTTAAAAGACGAAGATAATGGATTTCTCCGGTTTGTTTCTCACTCTCTCCGCGGCGGCTCTGTTTCTCTGTTTACTCCGATTTATCGCCGGAGTCCGCCGTAGCTCCTCCACGAAACTCCCTCTTCCTCCGGGAACAATGGGTTATCCTTACGTCGGCGAAACATTCCAACTTTACTCACAAGACCCTAATGTGTTCTTTGCAGCAAAACAGAGAAGGTCTAAAAACAGAGTCTTCTTGAAAATCCTCAAAATTCAAACTTTGTTGTCTTACAAACAAAAAAGTTGACTTTTTTTCTTTATATAACTTGTTTTGATAAAACAGATACGGATCGGTGTTCAAGACTCATGTATTGGGATGTCCATGTGTGATGATCTCGAGCCCTGAAGCAGCGAAATTCGTATTGGTTACAAAGTCTCATTTGTTTAAACCGACTTTTCCGGCCAGTAAAGAGAGGATGCTTGGAAAACAAGCCATCTTCTTCCATCAAGGAGATTATCATTCCAAACTTAGAAAGCTTGTTTTAAGAGCTTTCATGCCTGATGCAATCAGAAACATGGTCCCTCACATTGAATCAATTGCTCAAGAATCACTCAATTCTTGGGATGGAACTCAACTCAACACTTACCAGGAAATGAAAACAGTAAGCCCCAACCCCTCTCTCTTAAAAACAGAGTGTCCCCTGTTTATTTTCTCTGTCTTAAAAACAGAGCATCCTCTGTTTTTCTCTATCACTATACTCTGTTTTATAACTGACACTTGAAAAAACTGTTTCTGACTAAATTTTGTTCATTTTTTGTTTCATCAGTACACTTTCAATGTTGCGTTAATCTCAATACTCGGCAAAGACGAAGTTTATTACCGAGAAGATCTAAAACGATGCTACTACATTCTAGAGAAAGGTTACAATTCGATGCCGATTAATCTTCCAGGAACATTATTCCACAAAGCCATGAAAGCTCGCAAGGAGCTAGCTCAAATCCTCGCTAACATCTTATCCAAAAGAAGACAAAACCCATCATCACACACAGATCTCCTCGGATCATTCATGGAAGACAAAGCAGGATTAACCGACGAACAAATCGCCGATAACATCATCGGAGTAATCTTCGCCGCAAGAGACACGACGGCGAGTGTTCTGACGTGGATCCTCAAGTACTTAGCTGATAATCCAACTGTTCTAGAAGCTGTCACTGTAAGTACACTTTTTTCAAAAGAACATTTGAGAATCTCATAAGGGAGTGGCAGTTCCGTGAATTAATGGGTTTTTGTTGGGTATTACAGGAAGAGCAAATGGCAATAAGGAAAGATAAAAAAGAAGGAGAGAGTCTCACTTGGGAAGATACAAAGAAGATGCCATTAACTTATAGAGTAATCCAAGAGACATTAAGAGCTGCTACAATCTTATCTTTCACATTTAGAGAAGCTGTCGAAGATGTCGAATACGAAGGTATGTACAAATAAACGATATGTTAGATCAATATGTTACATATGAAATAAGCTAAAGTCTTAATAATTGTATTTTACTATCTTTACAGGATATTTGATACCAAAGGGATGGAAAGTACTGCCACTATTCAGAAATATTCATCACAATGCTGATATATTTTCGGATCCGGGGAAATTCGATCCGTCGAGATTCGAAGTTGCGCCGAAACCGAATACATTCATGCCTTTTGGTAGTGGGATTCATTCTTGTCCAGGCAATGAGTTAGCTAAACTTGAAATCTCTGTTCTAATCCATCATCTCACCACTAAGTACAGGTTGGTACACCTTCAAAATGATAATAGTCCTTTTGGGAATTGACATTATTTTGAGAAGTGTTTTCTGATAAGGGGTGTTTTGGTAATTTGCAGATGGTCAATCGTAGGGCCTAGCGATGGAATTCAGTATGGGCCGTTCGCTCTTCCTCAGAATGGATTGCCTATTGCCTTGGAACGAAAACCATAGATGAATTACGAGAATACCATTTACCTTTCTTAAATTAGAAAGTGAGGAATTTTTTTTCTTATTTAAGAGGAAAATCTAATTCTTTTTTATAATAGAAATGAAAAGAAAGTAGAAGAAAAAAATCCCAAGTGGGACCCCCCAAGTGTATATAAGTTTTAGTTTATAAAATGTAGAGAATTAAATTTTCGGAGAAAAAAGAGAATTAGTTATATAAATGTTCCATGTGTATGTAACTTGGTTCATGCCTCTATATCTTTATTTTTGTAATTTTCTCAAATTGTAAATTCCTTTATTACGAATGTAATGACTGATGGAATGCTCATAGAGAATTTCAGAATTAATCTTTTAACAAAAAAAAATAAAAACAATTCAGCATTAGTCATCGTTTTAAGTAACAGAACGATATGTTTACTAGACTTTAACTAAAATCAAACGTTGAAATTTGCAGTAATCAGTAAATTAACTACTCCTGTTATCCTTTTTTTTTTGGGTCACACTACAACAATATTACTAATCTTTTTGTTTATGCTATTTTATGAGAAATAGTTGTAAAGTGAGGTGCTAAAATACGATATGATCGCATAATTTCCCACTACTTCCATAACTTTATTGTTCTTAGTTACACCCTTAATCAAATGTTTTAATTTTAACTGCAGTAGCATAAAAATATGTTCGCGATTTGATTTCTTTTTTAGTGATCAGGATCTTAGGTTATAATATGCAGTATGACGTCGCCTAATATATCATGTCTAATAGTTTACCATTCATTTGATTTCTGATGTAACAGTTTGATTCTTACGTAACAAATTATCATGAGACAATAAAAAGATATGATAACTGTAAAGAATTAAATACCTTTTGACATTCAAAAAAAGAAAATTAAAACATATCGTGAAAAGTTAAAAAATATCAAATCAAAGACAAATTTTTTTTGACTAAAATATCAATATCAAATCAAAGACATTTGGATCTTTGAGTAAACCAATTTTGAAATTATTTTATAAAATAACGTAAGAATTGGTAAAAGTCGATTCCATCTTTTCTACGGACGACTTTGACCATTTAGTCGTAAATTATGTGCCCATTCCGCCTATATTGATTAATTACTGGTGTATGAATTTTGGATCTTACATGAAGTTACTGCTACGGATATGATCGTCAGATGACTACTATAATTCTAATTAACATTTTGTTTATTTTTCTTTCGAGAATACATATTTCTAGTCTCCTCCATTGGTTGCTTTCATAATCATCTTTATTTACCAATTATATATTTATTTTACCCTTTTACTTAAATAAACCAAAAAACAAAATCAGAATTTGTAACATACTGATTTAGTGAAACTGTTAGATTATAACCCTAATTGAATGTCAGTTGGGGGTTCGTAATTAGCTTAACAGATTTTTGTTGTCATCTATAAATATTTGTATTCTTTGACTCGAACAAAGAACTCTATCCCCCAGCAAAATCAATGTATTTGACTCCTAAAAAATGTTTTTTTTCTTCCTTATAGTTTCTTTAGTTAAAGTATCTTATCAACCAATATTCAACCTCATACTTTCGTTATTAGGTAAGAATAGTATCTTTATTTTGACAACCGGAAGAATATTATCTAATTCCTAAGGATAGTATCCTTATTAGGTGATGAGTTATTAAATTTTATGGTTATATTGATTGCGAAGAGAAAACAGTGTCATAGTGCAGAAGTGACTGTACACTACAATATTAATTTGATTGGTTAGCTGTAATCCACGGTTTAATAAAAATTAGTCGGATAAATTAATTGTGATTAGCGAAGGAAGAATTGAATGAAGATACAAAATATCCAAATCGAGAGTTCACAAGAAGACATCAACTAGAATTCTATAACGAAATCAATTAGATAAACAGGTTCATCATAGAAATTCATACAATTGCATGTTCGAAAATATATTTAAAGAGTAAACTCTCTATTATAAATAGTGTAGGGGAAAATATCATCAAGAGTCAAGACTCGATCGAGAGAATGTTATATGTTGTTAATTTTGTTTTAGTTGATTCAAGAGGTATTACTACTTTTTAATTATTAACATGCATGGCACATACATACGAAAATAAGAAAATAAAAGACTCAGAAATATATGTGCCTATGTGGTTTGGGCTTGATCACTATAGAACTGTATGTGAATTTAAGAGCATAGGCCTAATTTTGGCTAAAAAAGAAGAAGAACATGGGCCTAATAAAAGCCCAAATATTATCAAAGATGGACCAACGGCACACAGATCTCCCCGCCTTTATATATCACGACGGAGATAAACTCAAGCCACGACGGTTCTCCGAGAGAGAGATTTTTTAAAAATCAAATTGCAACAGAAGAGAGATAAAAGGAAGAACCCTAATCGATTTCGCGCTCTGATTCGTTCTACTTTTTCCACTGATTAATCTCAAAAAATGGCGAGTGAGAGTTCGCAATCTTCCTCGCCGTCGTCATCTCAACCTCCGTCATCTGTACCTTCTCCGTCGCCGGGTAACAACGTCGGCGATACGTTTATAGGAAGTTTCATCAGTCTAATTTCTAAGTACGAGATCCGTTACGAAGGCATTCTCTACCATCTCAACGTTCAGGACTCGACGCTAGGTCTAAAAAACGGTACGGATTCGAAACCTATGCGATATCGAAATTCCTATTTTAGTTTTCCGAACATTGCAGAGATTACGTGTTTATGCGTTGTGTATTCGTAACCAAAACATCGAGTATATATATATTGTCATCACTTTGTTTGCGTTTGGAACTGGAAATTTGATTTTGATTCCGTTCTTGTGGTTGTTTATGTTTTCTGGATTTGGTATTAGATTCAAGGAGATGTAAGAGAGCTTGAGCAATCGTTTCTATGTAGTGTAGTTTCCAAATTTGTGTTGATATTTAGTGAAGAGTTAAAAAATTTGGTGACTCTAAGCAAAATCTGGAAACTTCTATGTTAGTGAATCATGAGAGGTGAAGTTACCAAGCAAATGTTAACTTGTATTGCTATTCAAGTGTGGCGTTCTTGTGTTCAATGATTGTCTATTGATTGGTTGTGCAGTAAGATCATGTGGAACGGAGGGGAGGAAGAAAGATGGGCCGCAAATTCCGCCATGTGATAAAGTTTACGATTACATTCTTTTTCGTGGAAGTGACATCAAGGTTAGTGTTCAGACTCTTACCTTATTAGACATTCTATGTTTGATGTATTGGAGTTGGTCTATATATAATGATTTATGTTGATACTTGTTTGTTGGTTTAGGATCTCCAAGTTAACCCATCTCCATCTGCTCAATCAAGACAAGAGATTCAAAGTGAACAAGACGTCAATCAGGTAAAGGCATTCACTTAGAACATGGAAATAAGAATTGTTTACTAAATTTATCACTTTTCATGATTTTTCAATCTGTTATTCCCCCTTTCTTTTTACAGTCCCCTCACTCTAGGCCAGCTATGACTATGAGCTCTCCGATTTCTGGCTATGATAGCGGTTATGGTTTGGGGAGAGGATCACAATGGATCAATACACCTGCTTTGAGTAGTAAACCGGTTCCTGTCACACAACATTCATCAGTCCCTTTAAGCTTCCAGCCTCCTTCAGCTAATGCTGGAAGTTTGACAGAATCACCAGTGAGCTTAATTGATTCAACTCAAAGTAATGCTGGTTCCTCGATGCCCATTCCTTCTTTTGTGCAAGGTAACAAATTTGCTTCCAGTGGTGTCCCTCTTGGTATGATGCAGAAGCCAGTTTCATCCTCCTCGACCATACCCAATGGTCCGCAGATTATTGATTATTTTTCTTCACCAATCATGGGGTTAGTGGATGATTCATCACAGGTTGTTACTCGTTCACCTGACGTCTCTTCCAATCAATCATACTCTTCCAACCCTTCTCCTCTTGGTCAAACACAACTCCATACTCCACCTGGCCTTGCTTCAGTATCCTCTAACCTTTCTCCACCTTCTGAAGCGCAGCTTTCTGCTCCAAATATTCAGAAAATTTACCCCAGTGCACCCCAGGCTATTGGTAAAGTTGTCTATGACCCTCAGTCTAATCATCCTCACCGATCTATACCTCATGAGTTACCTGCTGTGGCTTCTAATTCAGCTCCTGTGATTCCTGGTCCATTGTCAAAATCGCCTGAGTCATTTTTCGATATGGATCCGTCACTGCAATCTAGGCAGCAGATGGTATATAGGGGTCAAGAGATGTTTGCTGCAACTAACCCGGCATCAGCGAATGTGCCATCACAAAGTTTTGCTCCCAGAAATCATGCACCATTGCTGCCTCTTCCAGTTTCAGCTCATCAGGTATCTACCTATGTAATTCTTCTTCTGATGTTTTCTTGTAGATATCACACTTATGCATGATTTTCTCATGATTATCATAAAAAGCATTCATGATTGCATTGGTTCTTAAATCCATGATGTCATTGACACTAGTAGTGATACATTTAGCCTCTCTCTTTGTCTTGGAAGTGTTAAATTCAAAGCATTGCAACTTTGGTTTGTATCCTTTTCACACATTTCACTATTTCTCATTTGTTTTTCCTTTGGTTCTAAATGTGTTGCAGTCTCGGATCCCTAGTTCTAGCATTGAGTACACTGAAGAATTTGATTTTGAAGCAATGAATGAGAAGTTCAAGAAGAGTGAACTATGGGGTTATCTTGGAAGAAATAACCAGAGGAATCAAAATGATTATGGGGAAGAAACTGCGATTGAGCCAAACGCAGAAGGGAAGGTACATGTATTTTCTAAGTTTGATTAAATCTCAGCGAGATCTAGTTCAAGCTCTTAACATGACATATTTAATGATTTATATGATATTTCAAACAACGGTTGATATCTGTTTTTTGATTGTTGCAGCCTGCATATAACAAGGATGACTTTTTTGACACAATCTCGTGCAATCAACTTGACCGTGTGGCAAGAAGCGGACAACAGCACAACCAGTTTCCCGAACACATGAGACAAGTTCCTGAGGTTTGTTTCACATATTCTATAGCCACCAACCCAAGTTCTGAAACTATTCTTCTCCAATCGCAATAGTGTTTGCTGATGGAGTTTTTGCTCTCTTTATCTTTTTATTCAGGCATTTGGTAATAATTTTCAAAGGCCACCTCCACTACAACCAGGTCAGGGTGCATATCTCGCTGCACAAACCAATTACAGAGGCGGATACCATAATAACAACAACAACAACTACTACTCAAACTCGGGTTATGGTTACTACTCTGGTGGGAGAGGCCGAGGCAGAAACACACATTTCTGACCTGCTGAGTTTCTATCTTCCAAGGCTTTATTGGTCACTCGCGTACACACATTTCTACTCTTAGCCCTTCTTTAAAGTTTTAAATTCAGCTTTTTGGGTAAAAACAGTTGTATGGTTACCACATCGCGAGATGTGTAGGCATATCATATTGGCAAGTTCATGTTCCTTTTTTTAATCTGATGAACTTTAGCCTCAGGAGAGAATGTTTGTTCATGTAGAGAAAACAAAAAGTACTACGAACCTTTTTGGTAAACGCAAATCATTAAGTATATATATGCATCATATGTTCTGATATTTATTATTTGATTTACATATGTACACATTAGCGAAGTTAGTAAGACTTACAAGTTAAGAATTACGTTAGACATTATGTACAGAAGAAGAAGATTCCTTAAAATTTAGCAAGTATACAACTTTATCCAATTATGTATGTTACTTGCTAAGCCCATTTTGCCTTTACCCCAAAGTAAAGAAAGATACCAAGACTTTCCCCACCAAGTAGGGTTAAGTACCAAATCCTTCAAATTCCATTATCCTCTCTCAAACATTACCCCAAACCAACCAAAAGGCCAAGAACGTTGGTCCCAAAGCCTGAATGCTGTCTCATCGAACCCGAACTAAAATCCGATCTGGTAAACCCCATAATAATGCCCAGATTGACTTCTCGTCATGGTACCAGTCCTTTCATCTGGTGTGCAGCCATCATTTGTGCCATAATCTCTATTGTTGTAATCGTTGGTGGCATTATAGTCTTCGTTGGTTACCTGGTCATTCATCCTCGAGTTCCCATCATTAGTGTCGCGGATGCTCACCTCGACTTCTTAAAGTACTTGTTATATTTTCCGCAACTCTTCCCTTTATTGATCATGATGAATCTTGGCTCTCATTTATGATCGATATCTTTTTCTTTTCTCGGTTTGATTGATCAGGTATGATATAGTTGGAGTTTTGCAAACGCAGTTAACGATTGTGATTCGCGTAGAGAATGATAACGCTAAGGCTCATGCGTTGTTTGATGAAACTGAGTTCAAGCTAAGCTATGAAGGCAAACCTATTGCGATTTTAAAAGCGCCTGAGTTTGAAGTTGTTAAAGAGAAATCAATGTTCCTTCCTTACTTGGTTCAGTCATATCCAATACCATTGAATCCAACAATGATGCAAGCTGTAGACTATGCGGTTAAAAAAGATGTTATTACTTTCGAGCTCAAAGGTGGCTCAAGAACTCGGTGGCGAGTCGGACCATTAGGATCGGTTAAGTTTGAGTGTAACCTTAGCTGTCAGCTTAGGTTTAGACCTTCTGATCATAGTTACATTCCATCTCCTTGCACCTCTGCTCATAAGCATTAGAAACTCTATCTCTCATTTGTTTTACTTTCTCTTTCACTTAATTAGTTTTTATTTTACTTTTTGGGATTCATATATATTTTTCTTTCTAAAATAATTGCTGTAGGTAGTATTACAATTTATTCATAATGATATCAAATGAATATGAAAGAAATTCATGAAATTTCGATATTTTCGCTTACACGAAAATTTGACTTGAAGTGTATTTGATTGTTTGGAATAATAATGAAAGAGTAATATATTTTTGTAAGTTTTTTAATTTCAACTAAAATCACAAATGATGGATTTATTTTAATGTTTTGTAATTAAGAAAAATTAAATTATAGATAAAATTAATAAGTTAGGAAAAGTGGAGGGAATGAATGAAATTGAGCAAAAATGGTGAATGGGCACAAATGTTTGTTTTAAAAAAGAACTTTATGTATATTTGTATTTTGGTTTAAGCAGTTTAATGACCCCATAGCTTTTGTATATAATGTCACTTTATTTCTACATGGATTCTGTTTAACAATTCTTTTGTTTTTGTTTAATGTGTAATTCATTGATCAAAATGGGGAAAAATATGTAAAACTCAAGTGTTTTTATCGACGGCAGTAAAACAGAGACTTACAAAGATAGGAAATAGCTTTTAAAACAGAGCAAATAAGCAAAAAAGCTATTATCGTCCCATTGTGATATGTTTGAATTTTTTACAAGTAGTATGTACATTTACAGATGTAGACACTTTTGATTTTCTTACAATAGTATTTGACTATTTGGTATTGCTTTTTTTATTACAACAACAATAACGTCAGCTCCTATTATTCGATCATATTGGTGAATTGTTCAACATTCACTTATTGCACATCATTCTGCAAATGTGCATCCTCTATTTTGTAAGTGGTATTGTAATTAATGCTTTGTTGTTTGTATAACAGTGAAACAGCTTGTTAGTTATCTGAATTCAAACGATACTAGACTTGTCCTAACCAAAAAGCCTTATTTGTAAACAAAAGCACATCTTTGATAACTAAAGAAAAACGATTGACTGATTATCAATTCCGACAAAACCCATACCATTAATCTAAGTTAATCTTTTTGTTATTTTTATATTTTATAGTTAATTATTCATTTTTATTGTACTTTTTTTTATAACAGAAATGTATTTTAAGTTTTGACTTTCTCTGATAACTAGAAGAATTTCAAAGCTCTGATCTTTATCCAAATGACTTGAGAAATACACTCATCACTCAACGTGTCGTCCATTGCTTTCCTCTCTCTGCCACCTCTCTGTTTTTGTCCCTATCATTTTTCTTCTCTTCACTTCATACTCTGTTACAACTTCTGGCTCTTACTCTTACCTTAAAAAAGGTAAGCTTCTAATTTCTTCTATTATAAGATTCTATCAGAGTTTGGATATCGCTTCAATAAAAACTAGAATCATTTTGGTTCATTAGCTTTATTAAGATTGGAAATTTGAACTTTCAAAAATCTTGACCTTATTTTGGAAATTCCATTGAGCAGTGACTCAAAGTTTGTGTGTTCATATTTTTGTAGGGGAAAAAAATTTGGTTAAGACAAATGGATCTTGGAGGTTTGATTTCTGGGTTGGTCTCATCTTCATTATATCTTATGACCAGACCTTTCTTTTTCTGCATATACGCATGTGTGTTCTGTCTTAGAACAGCTCTTGTTACAACCTTTGTATCTACTGATATGGTGACTTCTGCAATTTGGTTCAACTTAAGTATGCTGTGGAGAGCTGTACGGGGCTCTATCTGGGGATCCGTTCTTCTTTTTACGTTCCCGATTCGCTTTTTCGCCTCTATACCAAGGGAAAGACTGGTTCGTTATCTTATTCACTTTGATTGAATGTGCAAAGATTTGGTACTGATCCTAAAGATTTATGAGAATTTAGTAGTTTCAGTAACCTTTGATTGTTTTGATCCTTAAGGTTAGGTAAACTTTAGTAGTTTCAGTAACCTTTGATTGGTTATGAATAAATGGAAAATTGAGGATTTTCAGTTGTTTTTATAGTTACCCTTTTGAGGAGTCATAATAATGGTTACATTTTGATTGAGCTAGATCTTTTAATGTATAATTTAACAAAAAAGAAGAAGATATTTTGTATTTCCAGCTTGAGCAGAGTATTTATGATTTGAGGTATGAGCTAGAGAGTCTTGAATGGAATAGAAAAGAGATAGAGAAGAATCTCCGGGAAGCAATAAAAGAATATCGAATCATGGAACAGGACTTAGATGAACTAGAAGATGAACATGATGAAGCCATTTCCAAAATAGAAAAGCTAGAGGCCGAGGTACAAAAACTGGTTTAGTAGACATGTTGCATAACCACATATACATATGTTCTAAACATTTGGATTTTGGCAGCTACAAGAACTAAAGGAGGAAAATCTTCAACTGATGGAAGTTAATGGAAAAGACTATAGGAGCAAGAAGGGCAAAGTTAAACCAAGTGAAGAACCAAGCGAAATCCGTAGCATACATAAGCCTAAGAATATCCCTTATGCATCAAAGGGAAAAGCCGAGTTTACATCGGTTAAATCACCTCTTTACCCGTTTGCGAAATCGACAATTCCAAAAGACGAAGAATTGACGCCAAGAGTCCTCGGTTTAGAGAAGAACATTGCGGTTTCAAGAAGCGTATTCAGCGCGATGCTCGCTCTAGTGGTGGGTATAGTAATGTATGAAGCCAAAGAACAAGAGCTGTGTACTCCACTTATAGGAGCACTCTTCACAGTGGTTGGTATCTCTTTGAAAAGTGTGGTTCAATTTTTCTCTACGGTTAAGAATAAACCGGCTTTAGATGCAGTTGCTCTTATGAGTCTCAACTGGTTTATCGTTGGTACTCTTACTTACCCGACTCTACCAAGAGTTGCTCGAATTGTGGTCCCACGAGTCTTTAACACCGTCGGCTCGGTCTTCGCTTTGCTCCATGGTGGCTCACTCCCCTCGCCACCAGAGTTTGTGAACTATGTTGGTTAAGCAAAAAATCGTCTCTAAGAATGTAATTATTAATCTAGCCAAACCGGACTGAACCGGGATTTGTATGTATTTGGTAATAAATAAAGTTTTGTTTATACAAATCCTTGTGTGATTTTTTTCCCTATGTCAATATTTATATAATCACATAGTCACTAGTAATGCTCAAAAATCTAAATAGTTGATTTAGACGCATGCACGTGACAGTCACAGGTGACGAGTTCCGACGTTAGGTCAACGTGCAGATATAGAAACAGAAGACTTTTCAAAGAGACACGCGTAGACAAATAATTGGTTTATCATTTTCATTAAATACCACTAAAGGAGGCTGCTAAAGTATTATCGATAGTTGAGAAAGACCTAAAAATCACAGAAAAAATATTTGCCGGATTTGGTAACTGTTTTCTCCTCCTTATTCTCTTTCACCTTTTTCTGATGAGAGAGAGATGCGATGATTGTTAAAGTTACCGGCGGTCTCGGATTCGCTTGGTGCAGGTCGGGAACTGATTGGCTGACACCGACACGTGTCTTGTCATGGTTGGTTTGTGAGCTCCCGTCTTGTATCAACTGAATCGGAGTCCGAGGTGAAAAAATAAGGATCCAACTATCAGATCTGACACAATTATTCTGTTTGTTGTTCGTCTAATTTTTTTGTTGAAAACTGTGTGATTTGATTGATTCGGTATTGGGTTTTATCTAAATCAAGATAATTTGTTGTTTTTTTCCTTACTTTTTAAGTCTTTGTTTTAGTTTCGAAGCTTTAAGAATAATGTTTTTGTTTTTGAAATGTTAGGATCTAGGGTTTTTGAGCTATATAGATATTGTTTTCGAATTCTTTATCAGTTATTATTTATTAATGTTTAACGGGTAAATGAATTTAGATATCAACAGATTCTGATGGAAACTCTGTAAATTTTGAAGCTTTATGGTTTACCGTTTATGGGGTTTTGAGAAAATTTTAGGGTTTATGCTGGTTTTAGGTTAGTGATGATGAGATTTATACAATTTCGTTCAGAATAGTAAACGCCGTTGATGACGTATATTTTTCTTTTGTTTATTTTGATGATGTTATTGGTTTGTGATTTAAATAGAGTTTTAGTGACTTCTAATATTATGTAAAATCTTTTGTTATTTAATCAACATTTTCATTTTTTTTTGTTTGTTAAAGTTTGATTTTATTAGTTTTAAGATTTATAAAATATAATCTAAAATATTCATACTCTTGGAATTATCAGATTCATGTTTTTATAGCTAAAATTTTGTGATATTCAATTAAAGCAAAAAAAATGTATCATTGTTGATAAACTATTGCTAGAGAGTTTTCTATAATCATGTAAATTAATTTTTCACAATCTTGTAAAGTTTTTCAAACAATATCTCTATTTTGATTATACTTTTTTTGTCAAACATTCGATTATATTTTTTATGATTTTATTTTGTTAGTAAAAATATAGAAAATCATAAACCAATAACAGAATAATTTAATTCATTAACAATCAAATATTTTTTTTGTTTTAGTTGAATAACACAAAATTTTCAATGACTTTAAAATATAATTCCAATAAATCCAAATTTATTAAGAGTTTTAAAGATTTTTTAATAAATCAAAAACTAATAACATCAAACTAAAACAGAGAAGCTAACCGTATGTATATAGGGAGGCTAACAGCCTTGCAGACGGGTTAGCGAACTATGCTTTTAATCTATCTTTAGGTATTCATTAGTTTGATTTAGCTCCCTCATTGGTGGAGGAGATTGTAAGGGAGGATGTCCGAGGAACTGCGTTTCCGAGGCTCACCCGCCTACCGTTTTGTAATTTCTTTTCAGTTTCAATAAATTGCGGGAGACGGTTGTTTCCCCTCTACTACTAAAAAAAAAACTTTAACAGAATTTAATAGAATCTTGATTAAATAATAACAGATTTTTCATATCATTTAAAGTAATTAAAACACAGTTTAAATCACACACCACCTAAGACTTTTTTTCCATCTTTTTCATTAATCATATTGGACATTTTGCCTCATTATCCCACATTTAGATATGTATAATAGAGGCTTTGTTCGTTGTGGTTAACTAACCCTATTTCTTATGCTTCTTTAGATACAAAATCAAATTTTCGTACGGACCAACATTATATTGTCCATGAATTAACACTGAATGCAAAAGGACATGTTGGTCTTTTTTTCCCCTCTTTATTTGTTCTTCAAAGATTTGGTTGGATCTAAAATGTCAAATACAATCATGAAAAATCAGGATTTTATCAGAATATTATTTGAATGATACAAAAGAAAAATGTAACTTTGAACAAAAATTATTAATACCATTAATGTAATCGGATTCGGGCATATATAGTCAAAAAGGTTATTCTAAGAATAATTTAGACAAAAAGGTATAAGAGTTAGGCAACACTTTTCGGTTGTATTCATTAGACATCAATACCTTCTTGTATTTTTCAAAATAAAACTAAACAAGTGTCTACTTTACGCGAGTCGGATTAGAATGCATTTAAGAATTTAATTAGTTAGTTCATCTTCAACTAGTGAAGTGTTAAGGTGTTTAAAGATTACAAGATCAATCGTCTTAAATATAGGCCTTGAGGAGAGAATAAACAAAACAAAACAGATTTTGAAGTTTTAAACAAAAGACACTTACTAAAAGAATCCTAAGACCATGCAAATCCTAAAACTGTTTATCTCTTATGTCGCCTGCAAAGAAACAAATATAGTTGTAAGAACAAAGATTTTGACAACGAATCTAAAGGGAAGGCACAATCAAGCGTGCGGGTAAATCTTACCATGCATGCGTTTAATGAAGTAGTCCAAATCTGGAAAGCAAGTAGATCCTTGAACCAGAGGAGAAGGTTGACGATATGTGAAGAAGGAGAAGTGATAGCCATCTGGATGGTTTCTTGGTTTAGCTATATCGATTAATCTCATACAACCATCTCTGTCGAAACAAGTAATCGCATTCTCTCCACCGATTTGAAGTCCCTTATCCCAAGCTGCGTTGATCACCTGCCACAAATAACCAAAACTTTAGGGTTAAGATTACATTTGCTGAGAAGTAAAAAAAGCTATAGTCATCAATAAAAAGTGTCATTACCTGCCAACTTAAACCTTCTGGATCAGCTAATGCTTCTTCATGCGCATTGGGAGACATTTGTGGCCCAGGGCACACAAACTTCACAGTCACGGAATATTTCTTCAGAGTTTCGAAAACAAGAGAGTACCCATCACGGTTTGAAGGGTTGTAGTATCCTGCAGTTAATTCAGCAGCATGACTAGCTGTCTTGTATGACCAGTATATTGCCGGTATCTGCATTGTTGTTTTTGGTGTATGAGTCTCATTGTTATAGGCATCACTGGGTTTGAAGGATAAGTGCCAAAAGGATTATACCTTGACAATAATCTTCGTCTCCTCAAATGCGAGATTTGCAAGAGACAGAACATTCTCAGCATGACCAATTAGCAATTGTGAGTACCAATTTAAGAAGAAGCGGCCATAATAGCTGTCATATTCACCTCTTTCTTGGAAGAACACAGTTTCATGTGGATGAGAACTGTATTGACCAGCATTCTCTGGTCCTTTACCCCAGAAAGTGAATCCTCGTGACTTTGCTTCCTTTTGCAGACTCAATTGCGAATATTTGTCATAACACTGCAATAGGAAAAATAGTAAATTGATATGTTAACTTCACTAGTCATAAGTTAGAACGTAGAAGTAAAGTTCAGCAATCTGAAAAATACCTGAAACTCACCGATACCGGGATAAATCCAACCCATCCTTTCTGGGAAAGATGGGTACTTTAGTTCACCAGAAGCTCCAAGACCAATCTCAACCGCAGTAATTAGTCCTTCCACAAACAAGTCATCAAACTCTGACCGGAAGCTTCTCATAAAATCAAAATAGACCTGGATAATCAAGTGTTGAAAAGGAAGAAATAAGAATCTAGACAGTACAAAAGAGGAGGAAATGAGACATAATATACCAAAATACTGAACAATTTCTGAGCAATGAGTGTTCTTTGAGTACCTCTATACCAGTTCGTCCATGCAATACCCGTTCCTTGTCAATGCTCCAATTCAAACACTCGAAACTTCTTCTTCCTTCACGATCAGTGAAAAAAATGTCTGGATTGTCTTTCCCAATCTTCAACACCCACTGTGGCAACGAAATCATCACATTCCCAGATGCATTCCCTCCATACTCATGAAATGCCATCACCACCTTCAAACAAACCATATACTGATTGCTAAGATATTATGAAAAAGACGGTCCTTTATAGGGAAAGTCACAGTTTGGTCACATAGGATGTATTTAACAAAGCTCTACAAGTAAAAATATTCACACCTGTAGCTTAAGTTTGAAGTCTCTGATAAGGTTAAAGAGCTCCCTATAGCCAGACCATACATATTTCTGAGGGTTCCATCCTTCAACTATTCCCCACCAACAATCTATTACTACTCCATCGACATTTAATGACTTCATGTAACTTAATTCTTGTCTTACACCTTCAGGATCAACCAACTGGCCAAAGTTGTCTATAATGCCAACCTGAAAGACAAGGTACAGAACTTTAGCACAGGAAAACTAAGGATCGCGGCAAAACTGGTAAGAAATATATGTACACTCTTTTTTATTGGGCAACATCCATATATATACACTTAAAACACAAAGTTCTCTCATCAGAAGCTCACTGGAAGCATGGCGTACACAGGGACATAAAAGCTCTCTGTGAAGTCATTACATTGCTCTGCGGAATGAACATCTTGTATAAGCTGAAAGAAAAACAAAGTGGTTAGATGAAACAACGTCCAGCTTAAAGTCAATTCTCCTAATAAGGAAATGAATTTATCATTCACCTGATTGGCTTCCAAGCATCCAACGGAGGTGATAGGACTAACACTAGTATACCTTCCATTCCCGGGATGATCACTCTCGGCAATACCAATAGAATCAAGAGACACAGGAGCAAGTTTCTCATCGTTCCTAAGAACTGAATGCTGCTGAGATTCAATTGCAGCCTTAGCACAGTTCTTCAATGTACTAGAAGAAAGTGGACTCTCAATAGATCTCGTCGGAAACTGTACCTAATCCAATAATATTAAACAATCTATGTTACATTAATAACAGAACAAAGCTTATAACTTTAAGAGCTTCACACATATTTGGGATCAAATTTATCATCTTTCCACTAAACCCTAACTTAAATAGCTTAATATGAAAGTTTGAATTTTGAGAGAGAGAGTTTCGAAGTTTGAACCACATGATTTGGTTGCTGTGATTGCCGATAAGTAGTACCATCGGCTTCAACACTCCAACCAGCTTCACGAGCCAAAGCAGCGATTACGTCATTCATATCAGCACGCGCCGGTAACGGAAAATTACCGTACTGTCTTAATCCGGCGAGCATTCTACTAGTGATTGCTCGTCTATGTCTTTCTCTAAGCTTCGTTCTCTCTTTTTCCTTCTCCCTCTCTCTCTTCCCTTTCCCTCCTCCACCTCCTCCGCCGCCGCTGCTTCCTTCTCCACCGCCGATTCCGGCGATGTTTCCGTTGTTTACATCGTTTTCCGTTGGAGCTATCGACGCTGCTGCTGCTGCAGCGGCGAATCCGCGAGGGCGGCGAGATTGTGGTTGGTTGCGGTTCCGGTTGGGAAATTGATCCGGGTCTGGAATTGGGTCGAGATTCGGATCTTGCGAACCGGTGGTGGTGGTGATGGTGTTGTTGAGAGTATGCATTTTTGTGCGGTGAAGTTGCTCGCTTCTGTGCTGTTCCCACATTTGAGATTTTTTTGTAACTTTATGGATTTACAAATCAACGTCGGTAATTATTATAAATTACGTTAAAAGTCTCTCATTATCAAAATCGTCAATATTAACCCCTCCTTTTTTTTTTTTTTTTTTGGTCAAAAACCTCTCTTTTTTTTTTGTTCAACAATAGCCAATGTGACCAGTTTTGACAAAGTGATACTGAATTACTGATGGGTTTGTTAGGAATGACACGATGGGTTTTACGGTTTTGTTTCCAATCCTTTTTTTCATGGTTTTATTAGTTTAGAAAAGAAAAACTGAATAACATAAATACATAATTTGTCTTTTGATTTGATTTTGGTTTAGTAAATCAAACCAAAATCATGTTAAAATTAGTTTACATATTTTGACTCAGGTTTTTATTTTAGGTAGGTTTTAGTAAAATTAACATTATAATTATAAATAAAATGTTAATGAATTTCCGTTTATTTGATTCGATTTTATCATGTTAAAATTAGTTTTTGTTTGGTCTTTAAATCGACTTTACAGGGCCGGTCCAACAAAAATCTTCTGAAGCTAGAATGCCACTATATCTAAATTGTAAAATACTGAAAACAATCACTTCATAAAAAAAAATGATTTGTATATTTTAGTTTATTGTGATTTACTTTTTTCAACTCATTTTTTTTTTCTATTTTTAATATATCTTTTTTCTTTCTTTCTTTGAAGTTAGTGTAGTTCAATTATATTTTAATTTTTGAGAATATAGATTCGATTTTGGTTCGATTTTGGTTCGATTTTGTATTTCTGCTTCGCAATTTATAAAACCAAAAGGCTTTGTCAACAAAATTTCAGTTTTGAGTATAGTTTGAATATTCTAGTTTGGTTTGGTTACAACTATTTTTCATCTAAGTGATCACTGTTCAATGACCATTTCAAAGCTTTTTTCTCAATTATAGTCCTCAATGAAGTCCAATTATGATTGCAAAAAAGATTAAAAAATCGAACGAAAACAAAAGAATGTTATAATAGTTTGAAAAAGAAAAGAAAGAAAAATAAAGAAATGGTGAGTTTGGTTTTTTGTTCCCTCTCGTTCGAACATCAAGACACACTCTTCCCGTAAAAGTCTCTCTCTCTATCGCAGATAGGTGCTTTGTCTCCTTCTTCGATTACTCCGATCACCTAAAAATCTTTCCTTTTCTTCAAAGCATTTCTCTTTGATTCAAAGACAACACACATAGCTTAGTTCCTACATTAATTTCTCGCAATAAAAAAAGTTCAGATTTCGAGGTATTCTTGCAATCTCGATCGAGTTTCAGATCTGGGGATTCAATAATTAGGGCTTTTGATTCTGCATTGTCAATGACGAATTCGGGTTTCAATGTAAAGATCTGAGGAAAAAGTTTCGATCTTTAGATTTTGACTTGGAGGTTTCTTCGATTGGTGGATTTGAAGAAGATGGGGAAAAGACTTGTGGGTCTTGTGTCAATGATGTAATTTTAGCAGAAAGTTGTTTGCTTTTGAGAAGAAGATGGGATCTGGCCGGAGCAAATCATGTCTAGGCTCGTCGGCGATGGCGAGAGAAGCTTCTGACGTGGCTCAACCTCCTCCGTCGTCTTCTAGTGGTGGTGGAAGGAGAAGAAGATCAAAGAGTCTTTTTTGTGGTCTTCACTCTTCTTGTCTTGCTTCATCTTCTACTTCTCATTACAGTGATGATGATAATGATGAACAGGTCTGGTTTTGATATTTAATTTATTTTGGTCAAATCTGAAATTAGGTCAAGTTCATGAGTTTTGATTTCTTCAGGTGTGTAATGGATGGATGAGGAAGAGTCATGGAAGTGTTACACGGCGTAGAATGGAATCGAGAAGAGATGCATCAGATTGCTATGATAAAGAATTGAAAGATGATAAGAAATCTGAAAACGAAAGACATTGTGATGAGCTTGAGCTTGATGATGAGTGTGGTGTTGAAGAAGAAGAAGAGGAAGCTAGTGTAAGCAATGTACAGATGAGAAATGTTAGCGGTTCGATTCAAGAATCTTCTACTCCAGGTCGAGTTTTTTCGCATTTCAAATTCATTCCTGGTAACATAAGCTCTAGACTTAGCAGAGCTTCAAGTTCAAGATCCTTCAACACGACTTATCCAGTCTCTTCTTCTCATAGAGAAGATGGTGTTACTTCACCTTCAGAATCTGCTATTAGGCTCAATGATAGAGTTGAGTCTCCGAGAATTCCTGTGATTGACAATGTAGTTAGAGATATTGATGCCATGAGATTTGGGGAAGATGGTAGCTTACGTTCTCCGAGAGTAGTTAATGGTATGGATAGTACTTATGCTGGACTTCTTGATAGAAGACATGTTGTACGAGAACCTTCTATTGAGCGCAATGTTAGATTTAGTAGAACTCTGAGTGTTGGAAGACTCCGTGATAGAGTTCTTCGCCGATCTTCACTCTCTGATTTCGCATTCCGTCCCTCGCCACATCAGGGAGAAGAAGATACTGATCTCTTCTCTGCTGAAACCGCAGCAGCAGAGGATGCTCCTGTGACTTCAACGTCTATACTAAATCGTTCCGCTTCTAGCATTCGAAGGACCTTATTCGGCATTCAGGATCATGAGACACCAGCTGCTCTTGTGAGAGAAGGGAGGTATCAAGGTTTATTAGAACACAGATCAGATTTCCTTGAAAGAAGGAGGAGAATAAGATCTCAGGTTTGAAACTCATTGATTCTCTCTTCCTTGATGTGTCTGATCAACTCAAGATCTAACTAACTGATATAACTAATTCCACAGGTTCGCGCTCTTCAAAGATTAGGAAGCCGGTTTGAGAATGTCGCAGTCCATCATGATAGATCTTGTGTCTTATCAGGTCAAGATCAAGCAGGTCGCTGCACATGCCGTGCAGTTACTAACCGTGGTTCGACAACAGCAACAACCGATGAAACAAATGCAAGAGCTAGCATCTCAAGGATAGTATTGCTAGCTGAAGCTCTCTTCGAGGTAAATACATGTTTTCGGTCTCCCTACTAACAGCTTTTTGCCACTATCTTTCTTTCTCATGTATGCTAAGGATCTACAGTGCATTCATTTTAGGTTCTTGATGAAATTCATCAGCAATCTGTTGTCTTATCCTCTCAACAACCATCAGTATCATCTATAGGATCTGTTCCTGCACCTAACGACGTTGTGGATTTATTACCGATAAAACTTTATACTAAGTCACAAAGCGAGGATCCATCACAGTAATGCATACTAAATTCTCAGATCTTTCTTTTGCCAATTGTGATGCTCAAAAGTCTCGAGACCTAATGGTTAAACATGTTTTTTCCTGGAACCTCAGATGTTACATATGCCTTGTGGAATATGAAGAAGCAGACTCTATAAGGACACTTCCTTGTCATCATGAATTCCACAAAACCTGTGTAGATAAATGGCTCAAGGAGATTCACAGGTATGAATGTGATATATAATGTGAAGTTTGGTGACAACTAATTTTCCGCCTTTTTGGTGTGTACTAGATTATCTGATGATGTTTTTATGGCGAAGCAGAGTATGTCCGCTGTGTCGAGGAGATATTTGTAGACATGATCCATCATCGGAACAACATTGATTACAGTCTTATAGACATAATGCTGAAAGATTTTGATTCTACAAGAGACCAAGAACATTCATCGGTTTTTGCCTGCAACTGAATCAATATTGTTGTGTGTTTGCTTTTTGTTTCGTAGCTTACAATGGAAAACAAAAGTGACAGTTTAAAAGATGTAAACTTGTATACCAATTTGATCCAGCATATCTGTAAGAAAGTTAATCCATTGATGTTGTGTGTTTCATGAGCATCTTTGTTTCTGTATTGCAACTTCTGTAAATGTAGTCAAACTTAGTAGCTTATGTTCAAAAACATATTAAAAAAACCTTAATTTATAAGATTGATTCTTTATTAAAAAGAATTTAAGAAATTGCGAACCCAATAATAAGAGAGATTGATTATATATAACAGCTTAAACGATTGTAGAAGGGCAAAGGATTTTATTTATTCGAATGAAATTGTATCAATTATATTATTTTACTTTTAAATTTCAAGAACAATATTCCAAAGATGAATAAATTTTAAGACATCAATGAATAAATTTTAGTCTTCAGTAGATACTGCAGGGCAAGTAGGGTTGCAATTAAGCGATGAACAATCTACGTTCTGAAACGTACTCCTCTCAAAGAACCAATCTCCAACCGCCTTAGCCATTTTCTGAAAATAACAAATCCAAAACAATAATGAAAAATATACTACATATTTATGTTTTATTTTCAGGTTTATGAAAGATTCTAAAAAGTCTTAAATGTCATAGAAACCATTTGTAAATTTTTATAAACCCTTCTTAGATCAAAAGTTTGTGGTATTTTCCAATATTATTTTTACTTTGTACAAGAAAATCAAGTGATTACCGTATTCGCGACTGTGGGACCTTTGTCGCCGGACCAAGTGGCAGCGCTTCCACCTTGGCAATGAGCATGGCACGAGTCCAAGAACAATCCGTTCGTCGTCGCGGATCGAACAGGCGCCAACGCAGCCAACACTTGGTCTCTATATCCTGAAATATTATAATAAACCAATCAGTTTAGTCTAGAAGATATTAACCAAATTTGTTCATTAGTTCCGGTAGGTAAAACATACCTTGAACGGTTTGAAGCTGAGCGGCCGTACACTTCTTAAGATCAAGCTTACAAGTCTTCCATGCTTTGCTTTTATCAACAGAGGTTGGTGCCAATACATTCTTGATCTGCAAAAAAAGGAATAAAATTTTTAAATCCAAATCATATCTAGTGTTATTATTTCTACCGAAAACAATAATCATAAAAACAAAATCGAACCTGCCAAGAATCGAAGGCGGCATTGATGACGAAAAGCGGTGTTTGTAAGGTCTTAGCAACGTATTGAGGGAAGAAACACTGTGAAAATATAAACATAAGCGTTTATACAATATAACGAACTCGGAAAAATTTATGCCTTGTATATCAAGTATGTTTTCGATAAATTTACCAAATCAGGCTTCATACTTGAGGTGCAAGAAGCAGGTAGACTCTTTGCAGATCCCTGTAAATAGTGATCGAGATTAGTCGTGATGGGATACACCTGATATATTAGAGAAATATGGCCAAGGAAAAGAGAGATGTATCCTACGTGGGTCGCTACGACTTTGGCGTAGTAGGATTGGATGTAAGATCCTCCAGTGATATCCTTACTGTTCAAACAACAAAATAACAAAGGTTGTTATTTGTTATCTAGGATGCTAGCAATTGTATGTGTGACTCTCTAGAAATTATGAATGTTACCCGTGGATGAAGTAACCAGCGTCAGAAACACATTTGACCTTAGCCGTTTTAGGGAGAGTGGACTTGAACTGGTCGCAATGTAGAATCGCAGCCAATGCTCCAGCTGAACAACCGGAGAGTATAGCCTGAAATTCATGTAACCAAACATTTTAAATTCCAACACTTCAAAAATTCACTAACAATTAGAGAAACATATTTGAAATTATCATTTTTCATACGTTTTGAGCGTTGCTCATTCCCTTAGCCATAAGATCATCGATCACCGCACGCCAAACCCTAGCACCGCGAAAGAACAGCTTGTGCGTCTGAAAATATTCAAATTACACTCTTAAAAATTTGGAACTTCAACTAAATCGTTATGTGATATTCAATATAAATGATTAAAAATCATCCATGTCCCCATTTCAAGTAGTTAAGTTTAACGGTAATGGTCAAGTGAATTACCGGATCAACAGCTTCTATATCACCGGTGAAAGATGAACCATCGCAATACCGAACTTTGATTCTATTCCAATTGTAAAAGTCTGCAAAACACCCAAAATCCGATTCAGTCTCATTGCATAAGAAAACAAATAAAAAATTCGCTGAACAAAATGAAAAGAAATAAAAAAGAATTGAAAACCTGGATTGGTGCTTTGCTTGCCACCCAAGATACCGGAGAAACCAAAGTCTTTGTTCATAAGCTTAGAAGAACCCTTCATTGTACTTTTACGTTGAACGCATGTAGCTATATCAGTGCACCATCCTCCTCCCTAATGTATTCACATAAGTATATACATATTTAATTAATATCATTATATTTTGTACGTAGTTATTTATGATAACATCTAATAAAATGAGAAAATAAAAATAATACTAACTTCCATATGAACGATCCAATTGTTCACTCCTGAGCCCGATCCCTTATCGAAATGGTATGCTGGCGCGCTACCATCCAAACACACTACAGAAAATATAATATATATACAGTAATTAGTTTTTTTTGTTTGTCAAACATAGTAGATAATTAGTTATAACAATGGTTTTATCTACCAAATTTAAAATCCAAGTTAGTCTCATGAGTAAACACCGATAAAGGTTTTATTAATCTGAAGTATCCAAGATAATGAACATTTATATTGAATACCATTTTGAAATTTGGAAGACACAATTTATTTTTTTGGATTTTTAGAAACTTGACTCAAGACCATTTCCAATGTTGGCTCTATTTTTCTTACTATAAAGCCTCATCATTAATTCGATTTTTCTATCTATTCATACTATCCATTCTCGAACCTGATTCCTAATAAGCAATTGAAAATAAAATTATTGTCTACCAGCTCCTTTAGCCACTGCAGATTCAAGATACGTGATGGGCACAGCTCTGGCTCCGATCACCACCACGGCTAGCACTAAAATGCTTGACCACATTTGTTTTAGCCACGTCATTCTATAACAAAAGAAAAAAAGTTATAACTCACAAATTAGTAAAAATGAACTTGTCCGAACCAAACATAATTTATTATGGCTATAATGACAAAATCGAATAGAATGTTAATTATCTCCCAAATAATGTAGAGGATTGACTCTAACAAAAAGCTTTGAGATCAAGCGATGTGTTCGGATCTCAAGTAATCGTACATGTGTTATGTGTAACTTGCACATGGTTTTAATATAAAGCTTATCTTTTGTTGTTTCTGTATCAAAGTAAGAACTTAATGAATTGAGAAAATATATTCTATATTGAAAATATCACCATTGGTCCATTCAAAAAGTTGGGGAAACAAAATGACCAGTCCATGTGTGTGCATTAGTATTTTCCTCGATTGATGTAATCCACCGAAAAATAATTTATAATATTATTACTATAAATACGAAATATATAAATAAATTCCCTTCAATATTAATCATATTAGGAACAACGACTTACTCATAGTTATAATCAGTGAAGACACGAACAACTATTAGAAGGATAAGTTGCAATATTCAATTAGTAATCTTTCGTCCCTATATATTTGTATTAAATGCTATTTAGATGGTACAATGGTAGCTCTATGAACAATGAATGAATTAAAATGTGAGTGTATCCGAAAATACCCTTCTAGACCAAACTTAAACAGACCGCAATTCATGGCGTCGGGAGGGCCAAAATGAGAACCATGCATATGATGAGATTACGACTTATATCATTTTAAATTCAAAAACAATTTTGTTGAAACCAAACATTGCAATTTGTTGTAAGTGGATTATTGGACCGCCAACTAATTGGGGGAAAATAAAATTAAACCACTTCTTGGAAGAAAAAAAATGCCAAAAATAGGATTGAAATCAAAACATTGCAAGATCTTTTCCATCACGATTATATGACCGTAATTGTTTCTCTACTAATAGTTACTTGGTTAAATCCAAGAAATGACTCACAATTAACATATCTAGTTTTCAAAACATATCTAATAAGCTATGGTTGAGTAAGAAAATCTGAGTTTTAACTCGTAGATCAATATGAAAGAACTGGAAACTATCAAAGAAATAATAACAGAAACTTCATTTAAACAAATTCTAATAGAGACTTCATTTTTAGGAAAAGAGACGAAGAAGATTTACCTTGAGAAAATGACTCTTCAGATTCTTATTCACGTAGAGAAGAAAAGAAGTTTTTTTTTACAATGTAAAAATGAGTAACAGAGGACTCTTCGAGAGTAAGGTTTACAAGTTCAAAGAAAGCCATTGATGTCCTCTCTGTTATATAGATGGATACAGAATACCACACGTCGAAAGAAAACCTTTTTTTTTTCTTTTTCTTTTTTGCTTCATTTAATAAAAATAAATATAAAAGTTTTATTGTTACTTTCATGTATTTGCCAGGTCACGAGAATTCAACGTTAAAGACTCTCAAGAAAACTACCTTCGTAGTAATATGACCAGTATTCACATATCGTATATAATCTAATTCCTTTAAGTATTTTGTTCAATTTATTAATAGTTTCACATAAGAATATTACAATAAATAAACAGAAAAATGAATTCTATTTTTGTTTAGTTTATTATAAAGTTTTATGATTTATTATGAGGATGCAGTATTTCTTTTATACGTAGTAGTTGGTACAATAGCGATGACCTATATCGAAATCAAAAGTTATGTCTGGATGGAATCTAAGGAAGCTGCTGTACTAGTGTCCATATCAATTCGGCTCATGAGATGATTTTTGTCTTCAAAACTTTTAAAATTTGAAATTACATGACATTGAATTATTTCTGCAAAAGGAAATTAATTTGCCACGTGTGGTATTGTGTCGGTCCTCCTCCAAATGCACCGAATCAAGTTAATGCGGAATGCCGAGAGTTTAAGACCTAATGCTAATTTACTTACATTATTCTGACTTTTTGTCTTCCTCGTCTTCATAATGTATTCAATAACTTGAATAAATGAATCATTACTTTAATTTTTTACCTTCTTTCTCCACAAATGAATATTAGGGTAGAAGTTAAACAGATTTATATCTCTTCATTATATTTTTGTAAAAAATGATTGATATTGTTTCGGTGCAGAAGTCAAATTATTAAGTAGCTTACTATAATCCTTGAATCGGCGTTCTTTATCCTCAATTAAAAAGATTCTTTATATATAGAAGAACCATATATTCTTGTCATTGAGAAGGTTGTGTGTATCTCATAACCAATTAAAATAAAATGGAAATTTACGTACCAACATGGTGAATTTTTCAATATACGTCAAAAAACCATTTATGATATGCTGGTGGAGGATGTTTCATTATGAAGGTAGATTTATGATCAAAAGAACATCAAACTTATTTAAAATTGTTTGGATATTACAATTATCTGTCTATGTCTATAGGTATATTAGTATTTATTACTATAATTTTAGCGGACTACTTCAAGAAAAGAGAAAAATTATCTCATATTGATTAATGTATAGTTGATAAGTCTGTAATTAGTATGAATCTTGATGTAGTATGTCTAACTATAAAAATAAATGAATTTGGGAAAGATCATTACCAAATGATGTAAGAGGAAGGTAGGGTCCGTGGGACTAGGAGGAGAAAGGGATAAGGAAAGTGGCCTGGAAGATCTGTCGATTACAATTTACCAATTTTTAAAATTCTTTGTTTTTTCTCTAAACAGAAAAAATGAGAATTATGTTATATATTTCCAAAACCAAAACGCGTTTAATAATACAAGTACTAAATAATACAGAGAGAGCATATAGGTTTTGACTTTGACTTTTGAGTCACGACTTTGTTACATTTATTTGAACACATGATGTTTGTATTTAAATAATCTGAAAATTTTGAATATGTGATAGACCATAACATGTAGTCTATAATATTTAAATCTAAAGAATTTCAAAATCCGAGTTTCATACTAACCTTCCGAAATGTGTAGACATTTATTAGATTTTATTTTGTTACTAAAAACTTTTTTGAATGGTCATAAATAATTAAAACTACCATGAAAATTTTTAATCTGCCAAAGAGAATATTTAGAGTAAATCATTCAATCACTAGACCACCATCATTTAATTACCTACTTATATATATTTGTATTATTGAAATCAGAAATGAGTATGCGGAAGCGAAGCATTTAAAAATATAAAAACAAGTTTTATAAAATTTTTAAAAAGTGAATAGGTGTTAAAAGCGTATACAAAAAATTAAATCAAATAATTATCATATTAAAAAATATAATGAACCACAGAAGTCTAATGCATGAATTTTAAATACCTCAACTACAAATAAAAACAAGATAGTTTAGTTTTACACAATAAATAAAAATCAAATAGTTCAAAGCCAAAATTTAGATCACGATCTTCATTCTCATCTTCTTAATTCATCAAATAGAAATGGTTTCAAATTCGGTTTTAAAAACATCATTAAATTCAAGGTTTTGAAAGTTAATTTAATTCAATTAATTAATCATTCCAAGATTTATCAAATAATGATTCATGTGGTGGTCATATTTTTAAGGATGATCTTATAAAACTAAAGTACAAAATTAGTATGCAATTAAATTGCAAAATTAGTTTTGGTTTTTTATTTGTAAAAACAACTATCAAAAATATTTGGGATATTTTCATGTTTCCTATTTATATATGACATCAAATTTTTTAAATAGAAATGCAAACTTCAAAATAGAATTGTAATCTTCAAACGAGCTTTCAAAGTAGAATTTTTAGAAGTGAAGTGACTAGTGAGATTTCAAAAACTTCTTATTCAACTAAGATTCTGAAGTGGGAAGCGGACCTTCAACAAAGCTTCCGTACTTCCTAGGTTACCATTTAATTTTGAATTCATATATTGTATTCTATTGATCAAAAAGAAGGTTGAAGGAGAGCAGATGCTCATAACTTTTAATTATTCTAATCAACATGGTTTCATGAAAACTATTAGTTTCATGAAAACCACTAAGCAAGTATATAAATTGTAGTCTTAAATTTAGAATGTTTGTACCGTTCCCGTATTATTCTTATACTGAAAAAAAATAAAAATTATCCAAATAAATTCATGTTTTAAAATGATCTTTAGTTTGGATCATATGAGTTTATATCCGTATTAAACAATTTCTTAGCTTATTTATATTAAATGGAAAAAATTACCAAAACAAGGTAAACATAGAAAATTTAGTTATTTGTTTCGAGTTATGATTTTAGATTTTATGAGGACTTTTTCTATTTTAATTAATTTATTTATTTATTAATTTTTCGTAGTTGTTATCTTTATGATGTATGTACCCGTTTTTTTAACTTTTGATTTGTTCGTTTATATTTCCGTCTTTGTATCTGCTTCCTATTTTTGTGTTTCAATTAATTTGTACAACTCCTCCATAAAAATCACCTAATTAATTATTAATGAAAGTAAATGAAAATAAAAAGATAAATCAATAATACAAGGCATGTTAATAATTGTATATCGATCAAAAGATAAACTGAATTAAATGATAAAGATATTTTTTTAGTAAATTACTAGTAACAAAACTGCGAAAACAAATATTTGTGTCTTTAAACTTAAGATATGCTCCATTAACTCTCTCTATATATATCAAGAGGTAAAATGAAAAGAAAATCATTTGAAAGATTACCAATTCCCTTTAGTAGTAAGATCTGTCGAAAGCAAAAAACACAAAATGCAAAACAATTGTCCCATCCTTGGTCCCAAATGTGACATCTGTGAATGCTCAGGCAGTGGATGCGAATCTCGCTTCTACAAATGAACTTGAGAAAACTCTACCAATCATTCTAACAAATCGATTTATATTTTCCATTTGTCAAAGTTCATGTTCTAGATGTTTTAGATTCGGTTTGGATTATATCACTAGCTAGGTTCAAAGTACGTTGGAACATTCTAAGAAAACTGAAACCAAAAACCTAATGTAACCCTAATTGACCAAATGTGTTTCTACAAACCTTATTATAATACCAAAGATTAAAGATTTGTAGTTTGGTGTGTCTAGGAATGAAGGTGGAGTGGCCAGAGCTAAGAGGAGTGAGTGGACTTCAAGCAAAGGCAACAATAGAAAGTGACAATCCACTTGTGACTGCTTTCATTTACCCTCAAGGTGTTTATTTACCATCGATCAATTGTTGCAACCGTGTTATTCTCTATGTTCCAGCCGAAGATTGTCCTAATGGTCCTGTCCAAAACCGTCTACTCGTCGGATGATCCACTACGTTGTTTTCTTTTTTCATAACTCAATTTTTCATCTTGATCAGTTTCAATAGTTTTCTTAAGTAACGTACGTTCTACTTTTCCAACTGTTCTCATGAATAATAAAAGGAAATTCTAAGAGTTAATTCTACAAATTCATTATCAGTTTCGATTCTTAATAACGTATATAATTAAAGAACGGCGTAAACTTAAAGAAATATCATTAAGAAAAAAATCATTTAAAGCAACTTTTTTTTGTTTTCACACTCTGTATAAAATGTAAAAACCAATAAATATAAATTTCTTAAAAAACTTCTCTAGTGGACAATAATACAAAAAGATAACTAAATTTGATGAAAAAAACAATGGGCCTTTAATCCTAGTAAGCCCATCACAACGGCTACAACAATTTGAGAGGCGACGCCATTAATCTCCATCGAAATCTATAAGAAAACAAGTTTATCCAAAAAAGATAAGTAAACTTGATAAAAACCCAATGGGCCTTAAATCTTAGTAAGCCCATCACAACGGCTATAACAATTTCACTAAAAAAGTATCTTCTTGGCTCCATTAATGTCCATCTTTCTTCTTTTGTCAGTCTTCTTCAGTGCAGACTCTCACTACAACACACGAAATTGCCAACTTCTCAAGTCAGCTACTTTTTCTCTTTGTACGTTTCCTTTACTCTTTCTTTCTCTCTCTAATTTGTTTTTGCTCTTTCTTTTTCTTCCTTACCTTCGTAATTTCAAAGTTAGTCTTTTTTTAGATGTTCTTCTGATCTTCTCTTCGGTGACCTATTTTGATTTCTTCCTGAATTTTGTGTTACTGCTGATGTTTAGCTTCTAGGGTATGTTTGATTCTTTGTTATTTATTCGTTTAGGGCTTAGTTTCTTACATTTGCCTAAAATCTTACTCTGTTTGGTCGGTTTTGGCTATGGAGAATGTGTTTTGTTTCTGAAGAACGTTGTGTTTTAGATCTAAGAGCTTGTTTCCTGCATTTACCCATTTTGTTTTTCTCTTGTAATCGGATTTGCAGGTTCACTGTGTTAAGGTTTTGTTGTTGTTGTTGTTACTGTTGAAGCCATTACTTGTTGCGATGGAGAAGACTTGTGTTGAGGATGAGTTAACACTCACTGTCACTAGACTCAACAGTGAGTCTAAGAGACGGAAAATCTGTAAGTCTTTGGAGAAATACAAAGCTGATTCAGCTGGGATATTGAGGAGTGTACAGGACCATCTTGATATGCTTGAAACCGATATCGAAAAGAAGTCTCGGGAAGTTGAAACCAAGGAGAACAAGCTTCAAGTTCTGAGCTTGAAATTGGGGAAAGTCCAGAAGCAGATTAAAGCAGCAGAGATTGAGTCAGGTGACAAAGAAAAGGAACTAAATTTGCTAAGGAATCAGATCAAGTCAGAGGAAAACCATATTGAGAAACAAACAGATGCACTTGAAGCTAAAAAGCGAGAGATTAAAGCAGCAGAGATTGAAGCAGGTGACAAAAGAAAGTAACTTGATTTGCTAAGGAATCAGATCAAGTCAGAGGAAACAACACTCATTGAGCTGAAGAAATCAGTGCAGAATACTCAAAGAGAACTTGAGCTGAAGAAGAAAGAGTTGAGAACGACGAGTAGTGTATTTGTTAAGCACGAGCAGCAGCCTGTTGCAGCAGAGGCTGAGCAGTTTAGTGGAGATCATCTCATGCGTTATGAAATCTCATCAGTTAATCTTGGTCACCTTGAAGTTTCCAATGTTCTTAGAGCTAAACGTAATCCAAGAGGATATGTTCTGAATTTAGTGGAGGGAGAAATTATGGATGTTCATCGAAAAAAAGAATCTGGTTTAGGGGAGTTACTGCTGAAGAATTTGGTTCTGTTTTTTGAAGAGCTAGCAGAAATTAAAAGATGGGACCAGTCTCAACTGCAGCTCAAGGCGACACAGGTTGCTACTCTTTGGAAAAGGTTGATAAACATTGAAGCTCCAAGATCATCTCTCGAGGCTTTGGCGTTTTTGTTGTTCATTGTGGCATATGAATTAAAGAGTTTGATCAATGAAGAAAAGACTGCTCTACTTGTCACATCTGTTTCTAATTACAAACAGGGTCCAAAACTCTTTCATTCCCTTGGTCTTAAACTAAAGATCCCCGGTTGGGTTCTAAGACATTTCTGATACATAAAAACAGAAGTATGAAGCAAGGTCTTCTGACTCTTTTCCTATCTTTTGCAGATTATGTTATAGGCCTCATAAACAACCGTCATTATATACCTGCAGCCCGACTTGTATCTTTGTTCGACCTTAAAGACTTCTCAGCCCAAAATCTCTTAATGAAAGCGGTCATCGATTTAAAACGCTCTGCGCTGGAAAAAGTAAGAACTGGTTCATGTGATTAATCTTGGTCATTTATGCTCACTCATGTGTATATGTTTTTGATTCATCTTTTAGGCTGATAACAAAGATGTTGGAAGATTGAAAGCCATCGTTGAACTTGCAGCAGATTATAAGCTTGACATTGATATTTCAGCGGACCTTATTGCCAAACTCATGTTTCATAAAGAAAACCCAACACCACCTGAGCTTCATTGCTCTGTTGAAGCACCAAGCCCATCAGCAAATGGTGGGTCTTCAGGTTCAAGGGTGGGACTTCAGGTTCCTAAACGAGAGACTAAAGCCTTCGTGAACCCATCAACAAATGGTAGGTTCTAATGTCAGATACTCATTATATGTTAACGCTCTAGTAGGAACCAATTTAGCTTGTACTAGGTCTCTCTCTCTCTCTCTCTCTCAATTATCAATAGGCTTGTTCCAAGTTGGTTGCTTGTCTGTTTGATAAACTTGTTCCACTTTTGGTTCTTGTTATATCTAAAGCTTGACTTATATTAGAGAGGGTAAGTATTCATGTAGCTATGTCACTGTTCTTTGGGTTGTGTTATGGTAGCGTGTCGGAGAAGGTAAATATACGTATGATTAGGGCTTTGTTTGCCATCCCAAACGTAAACGAAAAGAGTTCCCATCTGTGAGCTCTAAGCATTTTGAATCGAGACCGAGCCGCTTGAACCGAACCAAAACCAAAGCAATTGAAAATATTTGAAAGGACTTAACTGAACCAAATTTATTATCAATCATATTTACACCAGGATTTATTAACTGTTTTTTTGTAGAAATTTATTGGAAAATACTCTAAAAAACATCATTTTGAAAATTATATGCAAAAAATATTTTGCTGACTATTAAATGAAATTTCTCAAATTTATTACTATTAAGGAACATGTGATGAATTATTAATGTTCCAACGAAAAAAGCTCTCTTTTTGCTGTAAAAAAAAAGAATCTCTTTTTTGCTGTTAAACGATCCAAAATAGAGATCAATTATTGATATTAATGTAATACTATTAATAGTTCATTTTGACACCAAGATTCATTATTAAGTAAAATGTTTTTGTAGATATTTCTTGGAAAAATTCTTCAAAGAAATTACCATTTTGAAAAATTCTTTCTACAAGTTACTCATGAAATTCTCTATTCGTCTTTTGGAAAATTACACAAACTTGCTATCTTGCCAGATACATACATAGAGTTGCTAAGGTTGGATTATATATAGCTTCCAAGTTCTCCAACAAATGAATCGTCCAACTTGGTTTGAAAGGATCCGGACGATGTTTCTCACAACTTCATGTGGAACTAGAATCGTTTTTATGGAATATGAACAATAAAATGTTTAATCTCAGTTTTATTGAAAATTATAACTATAATATAACTAATATTTTTGTATATATAATTTTATTTCAGATTTTTAGATGTACTATTCGGTTTTTTAGGTTCAGATAATTGAGTAGAAACATTTATAATTTGTTCGAGTTTTATGACAATTTGATTCGGTTCGGTTTTGGAACCGCATTTTTTTGGATTGATTTCAGATTTTGGATTTTAGTTTTTTGCCCAAACCTAGCAATACTGGTTTGTAAATTATCAAAAAGTTGGTAATCTATTAAATGAAAATTTCTCAACTTTATTACTATTAAAAGAACATGTGATGAATTATGGTGAATTATTAATGTTTCCAACCAAAGAAGAGATCAATTATTGATATTAATGTAATACTACTTTATTTGATGTGACCTCGGTTTTCAACTTTTTTTCTCAATACCGAACCAAAATCATAATGAAAATCAAACAAACAAAACTAAACCGGGTAAAATTGATTCGATATCGGTTGATTTATACCTGACATGAAGATGCCACGTAAACCAACATGATTTGTTTCTCTATTTAGTCCTTTTTTTTCTCGATTCGTCGAAACAAGTGAAGAAGCTCGAATCAAACGAGTGAGAGAGAACACAAAAAACAAAATCAAAATCTCCGGTGAATCAGGAACTGTACGTCGGAGATTGTGAAAACACGGTGGTCGAAAAAGATGGCGGGACAATCACGAAAATGGATGATTCTGGTAGCGACGATTTGGATTCAAGCATTCACCGGTACGAATTTCGATTTCTCGACGTATTCGTCGAATTTGAAATCGGTTCTAGGGATTTCGCAAGTACAATTGAATTATCTCGCCGTCGCTTCGGATCTTGGTAAAGTTTTCGGTTGGTCATCGGGACTTGCACTCTTGTATTTCCCTCTTTGGACGGTTCTTTTCGCGGCGGCGATTATGGGTTTCGTTGGTTATGGTGTTCAATGGCTCGTCATCACTAACGTCATCTCTTTGCCTTATATTCTGGTAAAAATTATTTTTCTCAACATTTTCTTTGTCTCTGTTTCTTTGATCATGAATCAATTTGTGGAAAACCAAATCAGAAATTTCGAATTTATTTTTAAGATATTATTAGTATGGTTAATCATTATAGATGAAAACTAATGTAGTTTAGTTACTTTATTGCTCTAATGAATATATAATCCATTGAATAGTTTTTGTCTCTTTTCTCAAAACGGAGTTCTTAATTGAAGTTTTACACTAATGTTGTTCATGACTTAATTCATACATTTCTTTTTAATACATAGAATGAAGTATAGTTCAATTCGAGAAATGTTTGAAGTTTTATTAGTAGTTTAGTTCTACATGTTATTAAAATTCGTATTTTTTTGATATAAATATTTTCTTGGTTACTAATGGGAAGAAATCAAGCTTTGGAAGTTCAGAAGAAGAGTCGGTGATGGTTGATTGTTTTGATTAGTAGGTAACATTTCACTGGTTGGTCTCACGTGTTTTCTTTGGCTTTGTTCTGATTTGGCTTGGCTTGATGACTATCTCGAGAATCTTTATTGTTTCCTTGTGATCGGATCTTCGTTTTGTGTGTCTGTGTATAATACTACCTCTTTGTCGCCAATTCATTTAAATAGTGTTCTTTCTTGCAGAAAATGGCAGTTGGGTTTTTCTTCTGAATTATTCTTTTTGATGAGTAGGCATTTGAGGATCTTTTTCATGTGGTAAATATAATATTGAATTTTCAGATAGAAGTGTTATGTCTATATGAAATTATTTGAATTATCTTCCATTGAGACTAGGCAATTAAAAAAAATGAGTCTTTTTTCCTGGGAGGAATGATTAACTTACTTGGAGAGAAGATTGTGATCATATCTGAAATTTTGTTAGGAATTTTTTTTATTTATAAAAGTCTTGAATCTTTTAAAACTGCTGTTGCTCACTGAACTGGCGACTAACTATGAATTTGTGATGTTATTGCAGGTGTTTCTGTGTTGTTTGCTAGCTGGGCTAAGTATCTGTTGGTTCAACACAGTCTGCTTTGTGCTCTGCATCAGAAACTTCCCTGCAAACAGATCACTTGCACTTTCTCTCACAGTGAGCTTTAATGGTGTAAGTGCTGCTTTATACACTCTTGCTTACAACGCAATCAATCCTGTTTCTACAGAGCTATACCTACTCTTAAACGCTCTTGTACCTCTTTTTGTCTCATTTGCTGCACTCATCCCTATTCTTCGCCAACCGCCTCTTGAACCTCTTCCACCAGATGGAGTTCGAAGAGACTCTCTCATGTTTCTATTGCTTAACATATTAGCGGTCTTGAACGGTGTTTATCTGCTTCTCTTTCGTTCAAAGACTTCTGATGTAACTTCAGCTCGTCTTCTCTTTGGTGGATCAATACTTCTCTTGATTCTTCCTCTATGCCTCCCTGGTCTAGTCTACGCTCGCAATTGGTATCTACACAACATCCACTCCAGCTTCCGTTTAGAAGGTTCTGGTTTCATTCTTGTTGATGTTGATGAGCTTGAGATGCATAAAGGAATGGTGACACGTGAAGCCAGCCTTGAAGGCTACCAGTTGCTTAACGATGATGTAGTGCGAGCTGTCAATACTCCTGATCAGAAGAGTTTCATTGAAGATGACGACGGATGTTGTTGCACAAAGGTCATTACAAGAAATCAGCTTGGAATGTTGGGAGAGGAACATCCTCTATCTTTCCTCTTATGCAGATCAGATTTCTGGCTTTACTATATAGCCTATTTTTGCGGCGGCACGATTGGACTGGTTTACAGCAACAACCTGGGACAGATTGCACAATCTTTAGGACAAAGCTCTGAGACAACAACTCTTGTCACGCTTTATTCGTCTTTCTCATTCTTCGGTAGATTACTTTCAGCAACACCAGACTATATCAGAGCGTAAGTCCCTTGCACAAGCCTTTGTACACCTCTGGTTCTAGCGTGATGAGAAGATTATGATGTTATTGTAATGTGAATTTCTGCAGGAAGGTTTATTTTGCTAGAACTGGGTGGCTAGCCGTTGCTCTTTTACCAACCACAATTGCTCTTTTCTTGTTGGCATCATCAGGAAGCTTGGCAGCGTTACAAGCAGGAACTGCTCTAATCGGTCTAAGTTCGGGTTTCATATTTGCAGCAGCGGTTTCCATAACATCTGAGCTTTTTGGACCCAATAGCGTTGGGGTTAACCACAACATCCTCATCACAAACATACCGATAGGATCGTTGGTCTACGGTTTCTTAGCTGCTTTGGTCTATGAATCCCATAGCGTGGCTGGGTCAAAGACCGAGTCGGTTATATGTATGGGAAGAGACTGTTATCTCCAAACGTTTATGTGGTGGGGATGCTTGTCGGTGATTGGACTAGCTTCAAGTGTTGTCTTGTTTCTGAGAACCAGACGAGCCTATCAACGTTTTGAACAAGATCGGATAACTTCCAGCATGCTCTATTCTTAGTATTTCCTCCAATGAATATGGGATAATTGAAAATGGCGACCCAAACTTGTGCAGAGATGTGTTCGTGCACAGAATTTTTGATATTGTTTAGCAGAAATAAAAAGAAAGAGGGATTTGCTTTATAGCATCTTCATTAGGGTATCTAAAATCACAATAAAAAATTTCAAAAGTAATAGAAAAAAGTGAAGGATTCCTGTTTTTTTTTTTTTTTTTTTTTCACAAAGTGTAACTTTTATATATCAATCAAAGGAACCATACATTGGAATGCGAAACTCTTGTTTAGCCAAACACATAGCTACTCGATTACATATCTGTGATTTGCATTGTGAAATTCTTAATAATCTTAAACCACATAAGAGAGTAGTTCAAACACTACATGAGATACCAATAGTGCTTCAGCTTGTTGATTTTACGAGAAAGGGGCACATGAAAACCTACCATAGGCTTGAAAATATTTCAACAACCGGTGGAAGAGAGATTAACTCAATATCTCCGGTTTCAACCCACTATAACACTGCATTCCATCTGTTTTTTGCCAAAATATGAAATTAAGCCTTGAAACCATCTTAGCAAGGTCAAAAGAAATGGATCAAACTAAGAAGGATCAAAGACATAGAGGAGATATATCAGAAAGTTCAAGCAGAAAATAAAATACTAAGAGAGGACAAATCAAATCTCTCACTTAACCCCCGTCCTAGGAACCTTTACACTTAACGCGCGACCCAGCGGAGCCATGAGTGCAATCCAATCAATCCTAAACTTCTGCAAGAGTCTCAACTACTAAAATCCTAAAGCTTGAAGGAAAGGTAACCACAAAGCAAGCCAAAGATCAAATACTAAGAACTTAGAAATACACAAGTGGCCGAGTCCAAACTAATTCCGAGGTTACAAAACGCATCCTTAAACTACTGAAAGAAACAAACCCCTTCTTAATTCATTCACTATGTCACAAACGGAAGATCTAGACATCGCGTCAATACAGAAACATGAATCGAAGGGGAGTCCAGAGGAAGCCTTCGAGACCTTCCAGAAGGATCATCTTCACAGACAACAGAAACCAAAGCATAGCCGGTATATTACACATGTAACTTTTGAGAAACTTATGATTTAGAAACTCTATTTTACCCATGTCACTTGATTGTTGGGTTAATTTTGTAACAAATTTAAATTTAATTAAACAACTAAATTCTATAGAAATAATATCATTTTATTGTTAAGATACTCTTATGGAGATGCTCTTTGAAGATTTAGAGTCTTTTTTATTAATCACCTGTTATTAATTATTGATTTATGTAAAATAATTCAAAATCATTTACCATCCTTTTCTTCTATTCAATCAATGATTTGTGAAACTCAAATCAAATCCATTGTTATTCAAAAATTATCAAACCTTTTAAGAAAGGATTTTGAAAAAGATTTTAGGTAATTTTCATATACTACATCTTTAGTTGAAAATAGGGATAAAGAAATTCACCTCTTCAGACTATGGTTTTATTGAAAATAGGAAAGTTCAAAGCTTTACACAAATCAAAGAGAATAAACACATGAGAGAGATCTCTAGCTTACATACCCATTTGGCAGGCTCTTAACCGCAATGGTATATCGACACAAAACCCACAACAAAACAATTGTTGTGTTGATTGCCTCTATTTGTAATCAACGTAAGACATCTCAGCCATTTCTTTCCTTGCTTTCATAAGGCTTAATGATTTCTTAAGATCTATTCCTCTTCGAGTGCATCAGGATTGAGAAATCCTACTGTGATACATGTATCCTTGGTATTAGGCTTTCGAATTTGTCGAGATCACCATATGTTGGAGGCATGATGGGTTTACAGGTTGGGGAGGACTGGTAATTGAAATTAATGATTTATTATTGGCTGAAAATCATTGACACTGCAAAAACTAAATCCTTGGGTGTACATAAATCCTTGGATCTCACTGGTTATTTTTTCTTGTCTTGCAGTGATGAGAGTGAGCTCAATAAAAACAAAAATTATAATCATCGAAGAATGTTGACCATGGGTATTCTTCCTCCGGCTGATGTTGAAACTCTGGAAACAATGCCAGTGTACGTGTATCTACGACGTCATTATCCACCTCCATATTGTCCTGAAACTCCTCCATGTCCGTCATTTTAAACAAGACAGCCGCGTTTCCAGGAGGAGTGGAGGAGGAAGGCAAGTGGGGTTGATTTGGTTCGTCTTTGTTTTGGAAGACTCTAGATGAGGCAGAGGTAGTTATGGCTCAGCAGATGGAGGAGGAAGTGGAACGAGTGGAGTCAGCGAGAGCCTTGCGTTTAGTGGGCCGTGGATGGTTATGCTCAGATAGGTAAGTAATAGCTAACATGTTTGAATCGGTCTCGCTCCGTTGGACTTGTTTTGTAGCTTTACAACCATGCGTGAACTTGTAAGCGCACCTGTAGTAACCCCTGAGGAACAAATAATTAATTAAGTCATCAAGTGACCATCAAAAGTCATAACTAACCATAATTTGATCACTTACGCACAACTGGATTAAAAAAAAAAAAAAACATCTATAATATCCTTCAAATGGAATATTGTGATTATAAGATAAGTCTGCATCATAAAAAAGAATTTAAAGGCTTATAATTTGCGCCGTAGATAATTAAATGAACTTTCTATTTTACAAAGCTGCAGTATTCTGCTTAATGTGACTTTTTCAATGGTTAATAATTTTTGTTTTTTCTTAGAAATATTCACTTTTCCAGCAACATATGAAGGTTTACCAGGCCACCAGCAAGTTTAGGATGATTACGTTTGTGTATAAAAAATGGTGTTTTGCAAGTTGTTACAAAACTTTCCTTTTGTAAAATACTATTTTGTTTTTGTTGGATTTAAATAATTTGTTTATATGTATAACTATTTATTATGTTTGTAAAGAATATAATATATACACAAATATAGGAATATGTATATACAAAAATACATGAGTGTACCTTGGAAAACGAGAACCTAAGATGTCTTTTTGACCGTACTTTCGCCAAGTCCATAGATCTCCCTCGTCTATAGCCGGTATGGAAACCACTTTCTTTACCCTACTTTCGCTATGTTTCTTCTTCCTGCATCCAACGTCGATATAACATATATCGAAACCCATGTGATTATATATTGTGATTTATAGCTAGTTCTGTGATCAATGTTAGTGTGTGCCATGATCAGTTCGGTTTAAGATAAGGTTTTGTGCAAAAAAAAATTTTCATTCGCCAAATTTTTGCAATTTTACCCTCTACCTCTAAAATGCAAATTAATCACACAAAGTAAAAAGTAACACGTAATGTAACCCTTTTTTGCTATCGACACGGAGTTTAACCCTACTTTTAGAATTTTAAAAATCTAATGTTTTTTTTTTTTTTTTTTTTGCAAAGTTTAAAAATCTAATATATGTTACCATAAAAACGATTACAACATACGTATAAAGGTTATTTTTATGGCATCAAAAAAGTTTTTAACATGATAATAAGAAGTAAAACAAAAGCAAACATCAATTGAAAATTGAAAAAAAATAAAAAAGACTAATGATTCCCAAATCTTTGTGGGTGGGAGAGAAGTTCTATAAGGAATGTAAGAATTCAGAAAATTTCATAATGCATATATGTCTCTCATGGTTTCATGAAAGTAAAAAGATACATAGATATGGAAACGTTGAGAAGTGGGTTTTTGTTAGATAAACTAACATTTCCTTGACACATCTTATGTAAGAGTATTTTTCAAAAAGATGAAACCTTGGTGAGTAGCTCACAATCAACTTTTCTAAAATCCTCACGAAAAAAGGATTTAACAAAGAAAGCCGAGCAAAAATGCCAAATGTCTCTAGAGATTTTACCTCTGATTGTAAATTAATGTCTTTTTCACAACAAATCTAATATTTCATTAAATAAAAAATAAACTTTTCTAAAATCTTGAATGGAGTAAAAAACGGATTTTTAAATTAATCTAAAAAGTACAAACATGAAAAACCTATGTTATTAAGCAACTTGGAAAAGGTAGCATACTGGTACATCTCTAATGGCTTTTTTGTAAACTTTAGTTCAATCTAATAAATTGCACGTTTTTTCATTGCACCTAATGTGATTTTATGTACTCAAATATTTTCAAATTTATTTAAGTCTACGGTTGTATATGAAGCTGATAGAAAAAGAGAACTTACTTTTTTGGTACGTCAGACAAATTCTCGGTCATGGAACTCTCACAATCAGACAGCAGCATGGATTGTCCATGGAGGATTTCTTTACCCATTTGTCTTTGCAAACTATGCATCACTATTTCCCCATTTGATGATACACTTATGAGAGACACATCGGCTAAGACCTTGAGCCCAGAGCTAACATCCAAGTCAATACCGGCAATAAGTGGTGCCACAAAATCAACATCCTCGTCATTGAACAAAGACGCTATGTAAAGAAATAGAACTTTATCCATCTCCTGTAAATCATCATAGCTGACTCTCAATACTTCATAACCGGAAACCTCTACTGGATCCAAAGACAAAACTAGTGCTATGTTCTCAAGACTTGTATTGCCAGTTGCAACATTTATTACACGGACTCCACATCTTCTCACTGTGAACCTATCATTTAGACACTTTGTCTGCTGATTGATAGGAAAGAACTCAAATACAACTAATCCAGCCCAGATATCAGGGTCATTTCCTTCACCGGTACTTGGGCGCATGTTGACATCACTAAAGACAAACGTATGATCCTTTCGAACTTTTGGAACAACTTGCCATGGTGCCCAACAATGAAATTTTCTTTCTATCCTACAAGAGCGGCCTTCTTTGTTGCTCCATCTGCAAACACAACTTATGCCAACATCTGTAGCATCACAGTAGTCCTCGGGAAATGCAACTTCCACCAGCATACCAAATCCCACAAGCGTGTTCCTCCATGAATGATTTAGTCGTGTCATTACAGAAGATCCTGATTGCAGATCAAATGTGGCGTTTTGATTTGTATGTGAGGGCGCACTGAAGCTGAAAGTCGGAGCTTTGTTGATGAGTTCCTGTTGCAATACAAATAAGTCAGATATGATATGAGGAGGGTGTGGTTGGGTGTACATAACAGGCACTATAGAGAGCGGGAGACATAGGCGAACAGAGAAAGAGAAAGGATTGAGGGGGTGATGGAAAGAAAGAGAGCTAATGGAGAGGTAAGTAGACAAGAGAGAGGCAGAAGGAGAGAGAGTATTACCTGCGTATACCCTCTTGGTATGTGTTTTACATAAGTCAGCGTTTTCAATAAAAAATCGTTGACCACTTGTTGAGATAGATCGAAAAAATTGTTGAACTTGTAATGCATAGGAAGCTTCTCCGAGTCAGAACCATGTGCATTCAAGACCTCTAGGCTTAAAGGAAGTTGGGGCACTTCTCTTAACGTAGTGCCAGCAAAATATAACTCTTTTAGGTTCCGAGGAAAACCCTGAATAGTCTCGAGCTCTGAGCAACCAGAGAGATCAAGAACTTTGAGAAATTCTAAATTAGCCATGTTTGGCAGACTTCGCAAACAAGATCCATGTGCATTCAAGATTTCTAGACTTTGAGGAAGTTGTGGCACTTCTCTTATTGCAGTGCCACCAAGATATAACTGTTTCAGAAAACGAGGGAAACCCTGAATAGAATTAAGACTTGAGCAACCCGAGAGATCAAGAACATTAAGATCTAAATTAGCCATGTTTGGCAGACTCTGCAAACAAGAGCAATCTTTCAGCTCCAAGCAAATAAGCTTCCCAAGATCTTGACAAGATGAGTTAGATTCCAGCAGACTTGTTAAACGCTCAAGTTCCTCTGAAAGACCCGGAATTTCTGTTAGAAAATTCACAAGCTCTCTATGGTTTGGCTTAACAGTGGAAACTGGTAATGCTAATATGCCAGTTCCCTGTAGATGTAGTTTCTCAATATTTGGTGGAATTTCTAGGACACTTTTAATCTTTATGCAACCTGAGAGATTTACAACTCGTAGACGTAGCAATCGACCTGCGGCTGGGAAATTCTGCAGTCTCGTACAACCTTGGAGATCAATTACCTCAAGATTTTCAGCTTTTAAGAGATCATCGATATCAACTAGATGGTGGGAATGGCAAAGCCTGATCGTCCTCAACATCTCCAGGTTCTGAGAAGACAAAAAAAAAGCAAGCTAAATGAATAACAACAAAATTTGTCAAGTAATGATAAGGGTGAACGACGCATATCAGAGATTGCTTACCTTGGTTCCACCCCAAAGTTTCTGAAGTTGACTATACGGCATGTTGATTTCGACAAGGTGCCTTGGATCAAAATTCTGAGGCAAAGATTTCAGAGGATAGTTCTCCCAATGGAGGAGTCTTAGCTCATTAGGAAGAGAATGCAGAGAGCCTGTTGGGAAATTGATTACAGGATGGACTTCAGGATTGGAACAATAAATTTTGAGCAATCTAAGGTTCAACATATTCTTAAAGGCAGAGGGCTGCAGATCAAATCTTAAGTTTGATGTGTCTAGAAACAGGCCTTCGATCTCTTCAGAGCCCTGAAAATATTGGAAGTGGATATATTAGGCCGTTGGCTCATAAAGTAGAAAAAATATGAAACTATCAAAATATAACAAACCTGAGCACGTTTGAAGGTTGTTTTAGGTTCTCCATTTGCTTTGTGTTCATTATATTCTAATAAATATTTGATGCTCCAAGGTTCCCACAGTCTTCTGCGCCTCTCGATCTGTACTGTTTCTCCATTTATGATTTCTCGGCCGATATCCTGGGTCAGCTTATGCAACCAAACTCGGTTTTCTGAAATAGTTACCAGACACTTGTCAACAAGGACATCAATTTCAACATGTGGAAAGAAACCACAACCCTCAAGCAGTTGTATCACGTAGTTGACATTTTCTCCCTGGAAGAAACAAGCTATGTCCAAAAAAATGTTCTTTTCGTTGTCACTGAGTGTGTCATAGGTGCTTTTAAATGCATCGACAATCTTAAATGGAGGACGTCGCTTGAGTTTGAGGAATGCAGTCTCCATTTCTGAGAGTTTTTTCTTACCTTTCAGCTCTCTTCCATAAACACTGATAGCTAACGGGTTTCCATTAGCATAATTTATTACTCTCACTGACAACTCCTGGAGATTCTGCTCTCCCATATCCTCCTTTATAGACGCAGACAGCAAGAAAAGTTGACGAGCCTCTTTCTCATTTAAACCCTGGACCTCATATATTTGATTGATTCCGCAAAGGCAAAACACTTGTTTATCTCTAGAGGTTATGATGATCAGGCTTCCGGGTCCTAGCCAGTCAAACCCCTCGAGAAAGGACTCCCCAACCAGAGCATTGCGCACGTCATCGAGAACAACAAGAACTCTCTTACTGTTCAATCTGTCTCTGAGCGAGCTCAGTTTCATAATGGTTGCATCATTGCCCGGCAAAAGTTGTTCCTCCAGCAAACAATAAAGACCCTTCTCATGAATTGATTTGTCATAGTCTTCGATAAAACAAGAAGCATCAAAGGCGCTAGACATTTGGTCAAAGACTGCTTTAGCAAGTGTTGTCTTTCCTATGCCAGGCATACCCCAAATTCCAACACAACGGATGCCTATCGGTTGCTTGTTAACCATGTTTTCAATCTCCAGCAGCTTCGAATAGATTCCAATTCGTCCAACATAAAAGTGCGTCTCGTACACATCTCTCACAATCTCTTCTACAAGTATAGAGTCACTACATTCCTTCCTGCACCATATTTCATCAAATATTGAAAACACTACACTAGCCATCCAAAAAGTTTTACCAATTTTCAACATAAGGAAAAAAAAAGCAGAGAGTAGAATAAAGCGAAAACCTGGATTGGTGAATTCGTGATAAGCCTCTGAAATCCAGCTCGCTAAGCCATTGGTCCCGTAATAGACTGTCACCGTACAACACTGAAACCACCGCCTGGTCCTTGTTGTTCCTTTGGCACTCGAGAACCTTGGCGAACTTGTCAAGCCATACCTCGGAAGGATCACAGTTTCCGGGTAAAACCATCACAGAAACCCCAGCTTTCTCGATCTTTGCCTGAGACTCCTTGAAAAGCAGATCATCGATATCTACATCTACGACCACATTATTTATGCCTTTTCGACGGAGAGCTTCAGAGAGGTGGCTCACGAAAGAGTACCGTACCTCTTCTACGCAGCTGATGCACACGAATTCCTCATCCTTTTCACAATTGGTCATGATTTCGCGCTTTGATACTTTGAACTAACCTTTGATTTCGCCGGAATTTTTGTTTATGCCGACGATGCTTTTTCATTGGACATTCAACCACTCAAATCTCAGTTGTTTTTTTACATTTGATATTTTTCCAACAGCAAAAAATAACAAAAAGGTATTTAAAAAAAGAGAAAAGAATAGTCAACAATACATTCTTGCTACTCTAACGCACACCAGTGAGGAAAAGTCCAAGTACACCGGGAAAAAGCTTTTGGGCCATGGAGACATCATCTATTTCCACTGTGGAAGACAAGCCACCGCAGCATCAGGTGTTCATCAATTTCCGTGGGGCAGATTTGCGCCGGAGATTCGTCAGCCATCTCGTAACGGCCTTGAAATTGAACAACATCAACGTCTTTATCGACGACTATGAAGACAGAGGTCAACCTCTAGATGTACTGCTGAAGAGGATAGAGGAGTCCAAAATCGTTTTGGCTATCTTCTCCGGCAACTACACCGAGTCAGTCTGGTGCGTGAGAGAGCTGGAGAAGATCAAAGATTGTACGGATGAAGGAACACTCGTTGCGATTCCAATCTTCTACAAGCTGGAGCCATCCACCGTTAGAGATTTGAAAGGAAAGTTCGGTGATAGATTTAGGAGTATGGCTAAGGGTGATGAGAGGAAAAAGAAATGGAAGGAAGCTTTTAACTTGATTCCTAACATTATGGGCATCATCATTGACAAGAAAAGGTACCATTTTTTTTTATTTTTTTTGACTCAGTTACAAACCTAGACACAGTAGTGATTAGATTACAATTGTAGACAGATCTATGAATACTTCTAGAACCTTTTATGGAACTTAGGGAGGTCATGATCTCATTAGCCTTGAAATTGCAGTGTGGAGAGTGAGAAAGTCAATGAAATTGTGAAGGCGGTGAAGACAGCGTTGACCGGAATACCACCGGAGGGAAGTCACAACGCCGTCGTGGGTGCTTTAGGTAATAGCAACGCTGGAACTTCCTCAGGAGACAAAAAGCATGAGACTTTTGGAAACGAACAACGGTTAAAAGATTTGGAAGAGAAGTTGGATCGTGATAAATACAAGGGAACTCGTATCATTGGAGTTGTTGGGATGCCCGGAATTGGTAAAACCACACTCCTGAAAGAGCTATATAAGACGTGGCAGGGCAAGTTTTCGAGGCATGCGCTAATCGATCAAATCCGTGTAAAGTCCAAGCACTTGGAGTTGGATCGCTTGCCTCAAATGCTCTTAGGCGAGTTGTCCAAGTTAAACCATCCTCACGTAGACAATCTCAAAGATCCATACAGTCAACTGCATGAACGCAAAGTGCTTGTTGTACTTGATGATGTTAGTAAAAGGGAACAAATAGATGCTCTTCGTGAGATACTAGACTGGATTAAGGAGGGTAAGGAGGGAAGCAGGGTTGTCATTGCAACAAGCGACATGTCCTTAACAAATGGTTTGGTTGATGATACTTACATGGTTCAAAATTTGAACCACAGAGATAGCTTACAACTATTTCACTATCATGCCTTTATTGATGATCAAGCCAATCCTCAAAAGAAAGATTTCATGAAGCTGTCAGAAGGGTTTGTACATTACGCCAGAGGCCATCCACTAGCCCTCAAAGTATTGGGTGGAGAGCTTAATAAGAAAAGTATGGATCATTGGAATTCGAAAATGAAGAAACTTGCACAGAGCCCCAGCCCTAATATTGTCAGTGTCTTCCAAGTGAGTTATGATGAATTGACTACAGCGCAGAAAGATGCATTTCTCGACATAGCCTGTTTCAGATCACAGGACAAGGATTATGTAGAAAGTCTACTGGCTTCATCTGACCTTGGTTCGGCTGAAGCAATGAGTGCAGTCAAATCTCTCACGGATAAGTTCCTGATTAATACTTGTGATGGCCGAGTGGAGATGCATGATCTATTATATAAATTTTCAAGGGAAGTTGATCTGAAGGCATCTAATCAGGATGGTAGCAGACAACGGAGGCTGTGGCTCCATCAACACATAATCAAGGGAGGCATAATCAATGTATTGCAAAATAAAATGGTGAGACCAGAAGTTCCTCTAGAGTTTTATTGGTAAGAACTTACATTTTTTTCTCTTCACTGATCGTGTTTGTTATTGGTGCTTAGAAAGCTGCCAATGTTAGAGGTATTTTCCTAGACTTGTCTGAAGTGGAAGACGAAACGAGCTTAGACCGCGACCACTTCATAAATATGGGAAATCTCCGGTATCTCAAGTTCTACAATTCCCATTGTCCACAGGAATGTAAAACCAACAATAAAATCAACATCCCTGATAAACTTAAGCTACCATTGAAAGAAGTTCGATGCCTCCACTGGCTGAAATTCCCATTGGAGACACTTCCAAACGATTTCAACCCAATTAATCTTGTCGACCTTAAGCTGCCCTACAGTGAAATGGAACAACTTTGGGAGGGTGACAAGGTGTGTCTCTGAATAATCTGTTGATTGCTTTTGTGAATGGTTAATTTACCTGGATAGGTTTGTTTGACTGGTGGCTAAACTTTGTTTTCTTCTTTTTCTGTAATAGGACACACCATGCTTAAGGTGGGTCGATCTCAATCACTCAAGTAAGTTGTGCAGCTTGTCAGGGTTATCAAAAGCTGAAAAGCTTCAAAGGTTGAACCTTGAAGGTTGCACAACACTGAAAGCGTTTCCACATGATATGAAAAAAATGAAAATGCTTGCTTTCTTGAATCTGAAGGGGTGTACAAGTCTCGAATCTCTTCCAGAGATGAATTTGATTTCTCTGAAAACACTTACTCTCAGCGGCTGCTCAACTTTTAAGGAATTTCCGTTGATTTCAGATAATATAGAAACTCTATACTTAGATGGCACAGCAATAAGTCAGCTTCCTATGAACATGGAGAAGCTTCAGAGACTTGTTGTATTGAATATGAAAGACTGCAAAATGCTAGAGGAAATTCCAGGCCGTGTTGGTGAGCTGAAAGCTCTTCAAGAACTGATACTCTCTGATTGTTTAAATCTCAAGATTTTCCCAGAAATCGACATTAGCTTTTTAAACATTTTACTTTTGGATGGGACAGCCATTGAAGTGATGCCACAATTACCCTCAGTGCAGTATTTGTGCTTAAGCAGAAATGCTAAGATCAGCTGCCTTCCTGTTGGAATCAGTCAGCTTTCTCAACTTAAATGGCTGGACCTGAAGTATTGTACGAGTCTTACATCAGTTCCAGAGTTTCCACCAAATCTTCAGTGCTTAGATGCACACGGCTGTAGTTCGCTGAAGACAGTTTCAAAGCCTTTGGCCCGTATCATGCCAACTGAACAGAATCATTCCACATTCATTTTCACCAACTGTGAGAACCTGGAACAAGCTGCAAAGGAGGAAATCACATCGTATGCTCAAAGGAAATGCCAGCTGTTATCATATGCTCGGAAACGCTACAATGGGGTATCTCTCTATACCTATATCTATCGCTTTGCCTCTCTCTCTGTATCCCTCTCTCAGATTTTTGCATTTCAAAGAAACTCTGCAATTTTAAGATTTTACTTATTTGAACTTTGCAGGGTCTTGTTTCAGAATCTTTGTTCAGCACTTGCTTTCCTGGATGTGAAGTGCCTTCTTGGTTTTGTCATGAAACAGTTGGATCTGAGTTAGAAGTAAAACTCCTCCCACATTGGCATGACAAGAAGCTTGCCGGGATTGCTCTATGTGCTGTAGTCTCATGTCTTGACCCCCAAGATCAAGTCAGCCGCTTGTCAGTGACCTGCACCTTTAAAGTAAAAGATGAAGACAAGTCTTGGGTCGCATATACTTGTCCAGTAGGAAGTTGGACCAGACATGGAGGCGGGAAAGATAAGATTGAGCTAGACCATGTCTTCATTGGATACACCAGTTGCCCACATACTATAAAATGTCATGAAGAAGGTAACTCAGATGAATGCAATCCTACCGAAGCCTCTCTTAAATTTACTGTGACAGGAGGTACAAGTGAGAATGGAAAATACAAGGTGTTGAAGTGTGGTTTAAGTTTGGTGTATGCTAAGGATAAAGACAAAAATAGTGCTCTTGAAACAAAGTACGATATGCTTATTGGAAAGAGCTTTCAAGAAACTTCAGAAGGGGTTGATGGAAGGGTAAAGAAAACGAAAGGAAAGTACGTTATGCCTGTTGAAAAGAACTTTCAAGAAACTACAGAAGGGGTTGATGGAAGAGTAAATAAAAAGAAAAAAACAAGAATGGATAATGGACGGCCAAAGAAGAAGCAGAGATCAGGAAGAGATGATAATCAAACTAGGATGCAAGTGGAACTCCAAGAAGGAAATATAAATTCAGTGATCATGCACACGGTTAAGAATTTCTGAGTGGGAGCCCTGTCAAGTTTAAGAGCAGAAAGTTAATCTTTTGTTTTAGACCTTACTTGGCTGTTTCTGGTTTAAAATAGTTTTTGGCCCTTGTATGTATGACTCTAGTATTTAAGCTCTCTGTAAGACTCCTTTTCAGTTGTACGAAGAAAATCTTTTTCATAATTTTCTCTCACGTTAATAATCTGAAATGGTTATTTGTTCGTGCATGATGATTGTTTTAACCCCACTCATTTTGTTGAGTGCTGCTGATTTCGTTTGATGTGTAGCTTGACTATCAACTTTTAGCTCTCTAGCCGTCGTGCCAGGTAAGAATGGCCTCTTTGTTTTTTTGTTTTTTTTTGTTTATGTGTGTTTGAGTTTCATTTTGACTGTCTGGGAATTGAAACGAGGGTATTTGGGTTTGGCGTTTGTGTGTAATGGAATGATTCACCCTCGACATTGGAGGGAATGTGGGCTTCTTGGAACTGTTGGAACTGCTATATGTGCTATCGTCTCGTTTCAGGACTGCCAAATCCAAAACAACAACCTCATGTATCTTTATGCCTTTCTGACGCATGCTTGGTGGATATACCAAAAGAGATATGTGGGCTTCCGTCAGTAAACATATTGGATCTTGGCGGAAACGGTTTCAGCACAATTCATGAAAGCATCAATCTCCTCCCTAAATTAGAAAGCCTTAGATTTGCGCCATTGCAAAAACCTCAAATCCCTCTCAGAGCTTCCCCAAAGTCTAGTACATTTGAATGTGCACGGTTGCGTGTCTATGAAGTCAATTCCTTGGAGCTTCAAACGGCTTCACTGCACATTTAGTAATTGTTTTAATCTGTCTCCAGAAGTCTTCAGAAGATTTTTAGCAAAAGCTCGGGCTATTGTTAAAACCATGAACAGAGAACAACACCAGGTAATCTAACCCAACACCAGGTTTATATTTAAACATAAACTCGCATTCTTCAGCATATCTAATTTATTTTTGTCTTGCTGTAACAGAAACTCATCACAGTAACTGCTATCAGCATCTGTGGGTCTGAAATCCTCAACTGATGTGCTTGCATCTGTGGGTCAGAAATCCTCTGTGCAAAAAGGTTCTTCTGTTGTGATACAGCTAACTAACTGCTTCCCTGAGAAAGACTTTCTTAGGCCAAAAAACAAAAACAAAAACAAAATAAAATAAAAGACTTACTTAGGCTTTGCTATGTCAGTGGTAGTTTCATTCCGCGATAAGTACTACAATGCTGCTGGTTTTAGCATTAGATGCACCTGCATAAGGAAAATGAAGAATGATCTTTCTCATAGGCTAGATAGAGTTTTTCAGTTTTGGGCTGCTAAGGAAGCTTCAAAGATTAAAAAGGATCACATATGTGTCTTCTACGATGCGATAATTCCTTCTGATGCCAGCGAAGGGGATAGCCTTTACATTTTTGATGAACTAGTTGAATTTTGAATTCCGTCCTGTCAATAAACCAGAATGAGGTTTTAGCTGATAGTTGTGAAGTAAAGAATTGTGGAGTCTATGTGATTACTAATGCAAGCGGTGATACAAGTCTAGTTTAAGAACAGTTGTTCTCCTACTAAAAGAGAGAGAAGTGGAAAGAGGCCAGTTGCTTCAGCTATGGATCCAAGAGGTTTTTCTTCACACCGGGAACCACTGCCGCGATTCAAGAGAGGTCGGTATAGGAGAAGTGTTGAAGCTGCAATCCTGAACATAAGAAAGAGGAAAGATGAAGATGTGCGAATCTGAAACTTTTCTCATCTCGAATTTAACTTTGTTTGTCTTATAAAAACTAGGAATTCTTAAACACTGAACCTAGAGACCAAGAAACCAAAAATAACTAGGGTTTTGCTTTAGAAACAAGTAAAATTTTCGTCTTTCATAAGGCCTCAACCACAATCCAATTACACCGCTCTGAAGTATAAGCACATGATGAGAACCTAATTACCAGATCCTCTATTCATGATGCATCTCTTATTTATTTCGAATCTTGACTTGCTGATGCTGATGTTGCATGATGAAACATCTTACCATGATTCTAACAAATTCTTTTGTGATACAGCTCAAGCAGTAGCCTTGAAGATGTATCAAAGGACCAAGAAGATTAAAAGAGGGCACGTAATCAGTAGTTGTAACTGGGACCTTTCAGACATAAGGAAAATGACCAACACGACGATGAGCACTTGGTTAAGTATCAGGTGTTTTGAAAAAGCTAGTTAGCTGGCCAGTGTATAAGAGCAACTTGAAATATCTCGTCTCTACTCCTTTTGTCCATATACTTTCTTCATGTCTAGAAATATTTCATAGTATTTTCATCTAGTGTCATGTATAAGCAAATATAAAACATTGAAATTCATCAAAACGTTCTTCTTTATAGCAGAAAGCATAATTGATTTCTCCATTGATCAGTTACTTTCGCTCAGTGTCCACACAGTTCAGCTAATCAGCTTCACCATTTTCTAGTTTCCTATCACTTTTATCATCATCATCGTAAATCCGTAATCATTAGCTCTTTCACTCTTCTAGTTTCCTATCACTTTTGTCATTGTTCTGCTATAGCTAGATCAAACTAGAAATCTCTCCTGCAAAAAAAACTGTTGACAGAAGAGTGGCATTAAAGAGTCAGCCGTGGTATCTCAGCCATAAGATACCGCAGTAGCTAGACGCTCCCCCTAGACTGAACCGAATCTTGAAATTCAAAGTTGTGTATTCTAACCAGAAGGTTCTTGAGCTGCTCTTTATGTGATCTGCAGAAGAAGAAGAAAAAAACATTAATAGTTTTTGGGGTGACCTTGAAAAAGAGATACAAAGACACTTTAACTGTTTGTTGGATTACCAATGCTTGGTCATGCGTACACGCATTTGCTTCCTGATTCTCCTTAACTCTTCGTCGTTCTCTGCAGGCTTGTTTCCGTCTTCAGTTCCAGATCTTTTCCTACTATAAACCTCCATGAGTTGTATGCCGCATTCTTTTATCTTTATTATTTCCTTCCTGTGGTCAAGGCATAAAAACTCAAACTGCACATCGCCATAGCTCAACTCAGCTGGAGGATCATTGACTCCATCCAGAGAGAACTCAAATCCGGAATTCATCAAAGATAGTGTGTGTGTCATACAACTAAAATATTTATTATCCTTTCCACCTCTGAATTGCCAATATACACCAAAGTCAAACCAGGCCCAGGTCTTGATTCAACCACAATGCAAGCTTTATATCTCAAGATTTGTTTGGAAAGAGAGATACGAGGTAAAGAGACGGTTAGAACATTTCCATGAACTCGATGAGTGAAATATGCAGGAAGTTCATCACCAGGTAATCTGAATGTAGGATGAATTCTCTGGCTTGGTGATTCAGTTTGAAGCATTCATAAATTGGAGAGCCATCCGTAGGAAGTTAAAGAAACCGTATAAGCTCTCAAGTGATACACAATTATTTGCCGTTAGCAGAGAGAGCGTTGCAGGGAGCTCTGGTAGTGACACGAGATTTTTGCAGTTACCAAGGATAAGATCTTTTGGTTGAATGGAAGTCCATGTGTCTGGAAGTCTTTCAAAACTGTTACCAGACATGTCTACTCTCATGAGAGAAGTGGAGATCTCCTCAGGGTGGTTCTGCCAGCTATCTTCAGTCAGTGCCCTGCAATCTGAAATATCTATCTCTACGAGAAGTTTTAGTTTAGCTATGTTTGGAGAGATCTTCTTTAACTTGTTTCAACCACTCATCGAAAGGTCAGATAGCCCAGAGATATCCTCGATCCATTGTGGAACTTCCTCTATTGCAGTTTTATCAAGATAGAGATATGAAATGTTTCTTGAAATTTCTGGAAAACTTCTCAACTGTAAGCATCCATTAATTAAGATTAAGGCAATAAAGAGATACCAAGTTGATGCCAGTTGGAAGAACCTCGAGATATGAACAACCTTCCATGTTCAAATCCTTCAATTGTTGGAGATGCCCAATAGAGGGAGGAAGCAACATCAAACTCGAGCAAACGCTAAGATCTAATCTCTCAAGATTGGTGGATCTGGGATTTCTCTCAGGTATAAGGAACCCCGTAGACTCATACACTTAAGACTTCCAAGCGGCTGAACATAGATAGAAAGACAGACATCAGTATTTAATGTTAGTTTCCAGGCTTCTGGTAATATCATGGCTTGGCTTGCGTTTACTAGATTTCGACATATGCATCGAACTGTTTAAAATATCAACATGAGAAAACAAACTATAAATATTCGGATGCCTTCATCAACAACAATTTCTGTGTTTAGTGGCAACTTTTAGTCGCAACACGTACCTGAGCTCCATCCCACAGCTTCTCAAGCTTGCTAGCCTAAGCCTCCATAGTGAGTTCAACAACATCTTTTGGGCAAAAGTTAGAAGGCATGAATCTCATTGGGAATGTCTCCCAATGCAGTAGTCTGAGTTTACAAGACAGATAATCAATGCCATGAGGTAAGTGCACATTGACTTCTCTCTTAAAACGGTACAGAAAGAAATAAGGATAAGACGATGATTAGTCTTTATATTATGGACATTTTCGTCCATTCCAACTTCAAATAGTTATATTCTTTATTTTTGACTTGTTGTTTGGTTATTAGTTATTACACAATTATAGGGAGTAGAATTATTTGACCAAAAAAAAAAAAACTTTTTTTAGAGCTAAGGGAGAGACTGTAGAAGAATCGGACCAAATTGAAAACAGGTAAATTCATATATATATAAACTCACAAATACAAACAATTTTGAATTTTTTTTTCACACAGTGGTAAATAGAAACTTAAAAACGAGTTACGGAAATCAGATTTCATTTTATAGGGTTTGATCCTATAAATTACTTTTAGAAAAGTAAAAAGATTAGTATCACTTTTTAAAAAAAAACCATGAACTAGACTTTATCAACTTTAGTTCAAAATCCTTGAAATTTCGAATGCCTCTGTGCAAATTCCAAAGTTGTACGTAGTACTTTGTTGTTTTACTAATTTAGAGAACTTCGTCGTATCAGATCTTATTTCTCTTATCCCAGTGCCTTCAAGTTTTAGTTCTCTAATTGTCCTTACATTTTCTTGAAAATATTTGATCCCACTGCAATTAGAGAGATCAAGAAATTGGAGATTCTCTAGCTGATCAGTGTCTGGAAAGGTATCCAAGTTTTTGCAGTCTTGAAGATTGATTTCCTCAAGGTAACATGCGTTTGATAGTTCCACAACTTGAACTAGTTTCTCACAGTGCCCAAGATTGATTTTCCTCAACCTCGAGAACCTCTGATATAAAACGAAAGTGGTCGACATCAGATATATCTATTTCTTGTGTCACCAAGCAAGCAAATTAAAGGCATTTTCCTGAAATTTTTATCTTTGATTCATTGATTGTATATATGGACAAATTTTTTTTGAAGAACTTATTAATTAGTGCAGCACATAAATTCGTATCTAATACTATTTATTTGTCATTTGAAGTTTTGATAATAATATTTCAATTTGTAATAAGCTTTTTGTGTTCTAGGTGTTTCCCATACCTTATATCCTTCCCAAAGTTTGTAAAATTGACAAGCAAGTCCATGGAGTAGAACAAGTTGCCTTCTGTGAAAATGTTTGGGCAAGGATTGCACCTGCACGGATGGATGATGCACACAAGGACTCCTTAGGTCACTGATAGACTCAGCGACGTGGTTAGGAAGATCCAAATCCGGGTGCTCCTCCAGATCAAATATAATGTTCTGTATGGCATGCAAGACAGTCTTGTTCAAAAATATACTTTTATGTTCATGAATAGCCTGAAAACACAAAAGAGAAATCCAAACCAATGATTAGGATTTAGGAAATCATCAAAACTCGGATCCAAACGCTTAAAAGAAAATATATATGTCACAGTGTAACATACAATATTGGAGTAAATGCACATAGATGTGTTCTTCTTTGTGTTAAAAACTGCATCCTTAAACAAGATCCTCATAGAATCTTCTGTGGTCTTTCCCTTAAATTTATTCGCATATGAGCGAAGAGCAGACGGGTTCCCTTCAAAACCTTTAATAACAATCATTGGAAGATTCTTCACTATCACATCTTTCCCAAAGGCACACCTCGTGAATAGCTTCCTAGCATCTTCACCATTTAGACCGTTAAGCTCATAAATCTCGTTGAGATGGCACTTCTCAAGTACTTGTCTATCTCTTGAGGTTATGATGATCAAGCTCCCTGGACCAAACTGATCAATTTCTCCAAGAAAAGACATCGCGTCTTGCTCATTTCGTACATCATCTAGAACAATCAAAACCCTTTTTTGGCGATGGCATTGCTCGGAGCCAGAATTGTTTAGGTCAAACTCTTCGACTTGAGTCATACACAAGAAATGAGCAGGCAAAGGCTCAAGTGTCATCTCACTATATCGTGTGTGGAAATCCTTGACAAAGTGAGAAGCATCATAGCCTCCAACCATTCTGCGAAAGACCGCTCTAGCAAGTGTTGTCTTGCCAATGCCAGGCTTACCTAAAATGCCTAGAGTGCGAAGGCCCCATTGTTGCTTGCATAACAAGTTTTGTATATCCAGTTGCCGGCTGTGGATCCTAATCTCTTCCGTAGGATTAAGTAGCTCATACACATCTTCCACGATCTCTTCCACAAATTCGGATTCTTCGCTAAAATTAAAGAAGTTATTTTAAGGTTATTATTCTATGTATTTCAGAATTTACACATATAAATTTTCAACCATAAGAACTCCATCACCATGAAAAGCTCCATGTTATATCACTTTATCATATTTGACATTCGACTTTTCCCAATCCAGCTTCCTACTGGCTAGTTGGAGATTGATGGATCGAGATCCAGATTTGTTTGAGGTGATGATAAAGTGATAGAGCATGAAAGTTTCATGGTGATGGAGTTTTCACGGTGGAAAGAGAGGAAGATATATGGATCACGAAGAAGAGAAAGAAGAAAATTTAAAGATTTTAATTTTGTTTTGTTTTTTCCTTTTCAGTTTTTTTTTTTAATATCTTATATGTGATAAATTGAAATTTTTTTAACTAAAATATTGTTTTTTCCTATTTATTTGTAAATATTTCATATCTTATCAGTGGCGATTGTGGGATTTGATGAATGATGCAACAATTGGAATCGTGTGTTTGCGAGAAAATAACGACTGGATTGATTAAAGTGTTAAAAAAAAATGTAAGAGAAAGTGTTTGAAATCTAAAGGTACCAATAATACAAAACACATTTTTTTATAAAATACAAATACTGAAAAACATTTTCGTATAAAAAATTAATTCATTTATTAAAGTAAGAAAAAAAAAAATTGGATCATCAAAATGTAGTTTAAGAAGAAAAAATGTTTGAAGATTTATCAATTTAGATGGATGTCATATAGAGCATTTTGGTGAAAAAAACAATCCAGATAAATCGTTCAAAGCGTTTTTAGTGTCACCCAATCGTCCGCATATATTGTTTACCGATCAATAAATCAATCCCCAAGCGAATTTCTCAAAATCTTTAATAAAACACAGATTTCTAAATTCAGTATGAAATCCTATAGGCAAAGGTCTAGTGGCCTCTATGTTTATAATTTATGAAATTTTATAAATGCTTGGTTCGAACGTCCCATCGTGACATTTACTGATTTATAAACAATAAAACTTTTATAAATAATTTTGTAATCAAAGAGATTTTTTTTTCCAGCAATAATCGATTAGTTATGAGCCAAGTTTATACGACTATACGTTTTTATGTTGGACAACAAATTATTTCCCAAGCAAAAGTCAAATTAGGGGTTAAAAAGAATTACAGTGAAGGTTTTTTTTTTTTTTTTTTTTTTTTTTCACATACCTTAATTCTTCATCATACTCATGGCCTTTTAGTTCTGCTATTTTCGCAAACATGCGTCGCCACTTAGTCACATGATCTGCAGGATTTGACCTTTCCAGCTTTGTGAACGCATCACTAAACGGCCCCGATTGTTGCCTCACGTCCGATCGACTTACACCATAGAACACCGGAACCACCTCATAGCTCTTCTTGTCGTCACAGCATAATTCGAGGTTCTCTAGGCACAACACGGAAGATGCGTAGTCTCTAGAGAGAATCACTAAATAAATTCCGAGAAACTGCTTGATTCCTCTGCAGCCAAAACCCGCCATGAGGTAGCTGATGAAGGAAGCCACTGATGAGTCATTTTTGTCGTAGATTATGTTGTCGGGTTGCTTGGTTTCTTCTTTTTTATCCATGTTTGATTTATTGGAGCCTCAAACCCAATGTCCTCTATATAGAAGCTATCTTAATCGTAAGGCAGTTTCCTCATAACTTCTGACAAGATTATTTAAAGTAAATATGTGTATTAGAAATAGTAAACGCATGAGACGTGCGGTCAATTCCAGTTGACCAGTTCTGTTTGGTTAATTCATGGGAGATTTTGAAAACTACCCTCTTTATCAGTTTTTATTTGAAAAATACACTTTTCTTTATTTTTAAAATAAAAATTATAATTTTTAATATGTTTGAATACAATTTTGTACAGATTCTAAAATAAAAGATGTTTTCATAATAAATTAAAACAAAATTTAGAAAAAACACTTAAAAATAAAATAAATTCGAGTTCTTAATTCTCATTATGTTTTCAACTACTTTTGAGACAAAGAGTTATTTATTTTAGATATTAAAATTTAACAAAATAATATCTAAAATTATTCTAAAGTTTATCACTTAATAAAGTTTATTTATTTATTGTTTTGTAGGAATTTTTTTTAAACATATGTGAGATAAGAATGAAATTTGAATTCTTAATTATTTTTCAACTATTTCTGAAATAAAGACTTTCTTTATTTTTTCTATTAGAATTTAATGAAATAATATTTAAAAATATTTTAAACTTTATCACTTAATTAAGTTAATTTTTAATTTTTGACGAATTTTTTATTTATAAATATTTAAGATAATAATATCTTTAAAATAGTGAGTTACATCAAATTTTAGTTTATGGATGTTTTGTTCTGATTTAAGTTTAATATCATTTTAGTTATTCTTAAAAAATTTAAATGAGCCTATTTTGGTATTTTCTATATTGAAAATTAGTTTTTTAAAAAAGACAAAAAGATAGGATATTTTTTAAATGAAAATTCAAAAATAGGGTATTTTCCAAAATTATTCTTAATTCATTGAGGGAATAGAAGAACCAAAATTAATTATACCTTTTGGAACTGCGAGAGGGGTCTCGTTTTCTTTTTTTTCTCCTTTTTTTTGTTTTGTTTTGTTCTGCCAATGATTCTTCGTTCGAGGTTAGTTCTATTTTCAGTGGCGATTGGTGCAATGTCGTGCTCAAGTTTCTCGGGTTTGAGGCGAAATTGTAATTAGGGGCTTCTCCAATATTTGTTTTTGCATATAATATAAATACATATGAAAATAATTTTGAAGCAATATAAATCATTATAAATAAAAAAATAATCGTTAACTCTCCCACCCTTCGGCAGTTATCCCCATACCGAAGCCCATGATTCGGTGTGATGTAGTGTTGTTCTCGCAAATTTACAAATATAAATGGAGATATTGGGTTTTGGTGTCTTTACAACTAGTACAAACGGATCTGTTTTGGAGAAAATGGAAATCACCATGGAAAAAGAGGCAATTCGGGGATGATTGGATAATGACAATAAGCAACTATCTATGGAAGAGAATGATGAGAAGATTTTTTGTGTCATGCAAACAACAATGGGTTTTAAACACAACCAACACCAATGACATCTTATTCTATATGAGAGTTTCGATCAATCCAAAAGTTTTGCGATGTAACAGATGGATCATTGCCTATGACTTTCAACTGCATTACCGGTATTTCATCAGTAAAAAGATAATGATTCCCAAGCAAGAAAGTCATATCAGATTGACGAAAATGTAAAGATGATAAAGTACTTGAATAAGAATGCAGCGCGTATTGCTTCATCATTTTTTTCGTTACGCAAACTATTGATTGTATTTGTAATCTTATTGATAATCATGTATACTCTAATTCACATTAATAAAGTTTGTTTAGATGTTAAAAAATTGCCGATTTTGTTTTTGAAGTTTTTCTTAAAGTCAACAATGCTAGTAGGCTACAATGAATTTGGATCTAGGGTTCTTGGAGTTCTTGCCATGCATATTTGCGGGCTTACATGAATATTTGTCTTCTTCTTCTTCTTCTTCTTCTTCTTCTTCTTCTTCTTCTTCTTCTTCTTCTTCTTCTTCTTCTTCTTCTTCTTCTTCTTCTTCTTCTTCTTCTTCTTCTTCTTCTTCTTCTTCTTCTTCTTTTGTAAATGATAAAATATGTATTGGTTCTTGCTTTATTCTTAATGGTTGGAGATATTAAAGAATTTTGAAAAGAATTTTTTTTTGGATTGGTGTAATCTTTCTATTGTTCCGTGGAAATGGGCTGAATTTTTGGTTTGTAAATAATTTTACAAATCCTTTTATTTACTTTAATAAAAAGTTTGAAAAATCAAAAGAAGTACTTATTAAGGCTACAAATAATTTTGTTGCATTTTTTAATTTTAAAAATAAATTATTTATGATAGATAAAAATTTGATTTAAATTATTTTTTTACTAAAATAAAAATAATTATTAAGGTTACGTTAGTATTATGATAAAAAAAAAATATATATATTTCTGTCGATGGATTCAATTTATCTGTTAATTTTTGTTGACCAATACAAAAGCCACTTTGAAGGTCTTAAGTAGGTAACAAAAGAAGGTCTTAAGTAGGTAACAAAAGAAGGTCTTAAGTAACAAAATTGTCATGCTGATGGTTTCTTGTGAGAATTAAAATCTTGAATATTTAAAATGCAAATGGTCGTCACTTTGAAAGTTTTTTAATAGGATTTTTCGATTTTTAAATGATAATCGGGATTGATTCTCCGCATAGAAAATAGCCGTTGATTTGGTAAGTCTAATGAATAAGTCTAAAGAGACGACTCTACAAAAACCCAATAAACTAACTACTACCACAACCCCAATAATTTTCCCACGCGTTAGATTTTGAATATCCTATCCGTTTGCAAGTTTTTATTCGAAGACGCGGCAAGAAATTTGTATATGAATATTTGTATTTGCAATATACTACACCAAATATCATCTTTCTAGGTGTCAACCGTCTCAAAATTGGTTCTTTACCCAATGGAGTTAGTCAATTCAATTAATAAAATCTTGTTAGATAGGCCGTCCCCGAGAAACAAATATTTGTTGGATTTATATAACAAATGAATGACATTATGAATTTGGTTATCATGAACTATATTTGTTGGATTAGGCCCAATTATGATACATTCGTTATCCCATATTTAAAGAAAAGTTAATTAAGTAGCCATGAGCTGTAAAGAAAGAAGAAGCAATGAATATGTATAAGTAAATGGGAAAATCTTAATTAAAAGTCAATCTTTTTGCACGATTCAAATAAAATGTTATTGGTTTTTGCACATATTTGATTCAATAATGTGCTATAAATTAGATATAGTTTTTATCTGCATCATACCCATTATTGGACAGTTTTACTTTTGAGATCACAACGAACTGTTTTACCTGCAATATTTCGATCGCGCGAAACTTTGAATTAGTCTCGCATCATTAATCTGCAAGAATGTACACTCTCTAGAAATCAAACCCCAAACATGGTAGAGAAGCCTTTAAACCCTTAACTACTAGGCCAAAAGAACTTCCACATCTTTAGGGTATTTAGTTAATAATGACTTTCTTAAAAGTGATTAACCTAAACAAAAGCACTTTTAAGTCATTCTAAGGCGACATCCGCACAACGTGGGGGTTTATTCATCCATAATTTGTTAGTTATAACTATTTACATCTATTGATTGTGATTTTGGAGACCAGAAAGAAAGAGAGTTCTTCAGAAATTTCAAAATCCTGTAAAGAAAAGATTTTCTTAAACTATATTTTTTTTGTCTCTGTTTATGTAATCTTATTCAAATATGTTTTGTGCATTCATGATCATGTTTGACTAGTTCTCTTGTTAGGTTTAGGGATTCATCTCATTAGAGATTTAGATGAATCAGTAGATTGATAATCTGTTAAGATTTATCTATAAAATTCTTCACTAGTTCTAGAATACCTAACTAGAACTTGATATTAGCATAATAGGCAAGAACCGAAAGGATGCTATTATCTGAAGTATCATAGGTGGAAAGAAATAACTAGATACATGAGAAGTTGGTATAAGGAATTTTGGGAACATATCAAACATGATCTCTTTAATGCTTTCTAGTTTCTAGTTTTAGGAGTTTACACACGAAAGTTGGGACTTCCTATTGCTAGGCTTAGTTAATCGATACATGCGAAAGTTGGTTGATTATACTCTTGTGATTTGAGTTCTAGAACAGTGCTAGTAATCCTAATTAATTGCTATTCTATTGTTTATCTATTTCCTGAAAAATTCCTTAAACATGATGTTTTAATCATCTAATTTGTTTTCTTTGTTTTTAAATTTACTCATATTTGGTTTAGCTTAATTTTGAAATCAATAACTTTCTCTGTAAACAAAAAAACTTTGTGAAAATCGATCCTTAAGTGTTAGAGTGATGTCTTGTTTGAAAAAGTAAGTTTAAGGCAATTTTATCTATATCACATTTCTTATTTAATCATGTATTTTATTTCTAAAATTTCAAGCGAGTTCTTCTATCTACCTATTGTTCTAACTTCAAACACAGTTTAAATCTTCATGAATCTATTGTTTTTTTTGTTGGTATCTATAGATTTAGATTCCTTAATACTAATGAGTGCACTGGCGATATATATTAAGGTTAAAACTTATGATGTAGTTTTACAACGTTACAAGCACATTTGAGTTATTGAGTACTCAATAATTTTAGTTAGGTTTTATACCCCTTAAAGGCAAGATAATTTAGAAGAATATTGTTTTATATTTTGTTTCCTACCAATTAGACAGTGCTTTTAGAATTTTTAGTTTACGTGAACATAAAAACTATTTGTGGATTAAACTTGAATTTGTGGGTTTAACCTATCTTTTTTTTGTAAATGTAAGGTAAACTCGCAAAGAATATTTCAAGAGTTTTATTTCGCAGAAAATTATATTTTTCAACTAGTTGATCATTTTCTAAACCGATGTAGTTGATGTATAGCAGTATAGAATAACATGTAGTTAAAGATGATGTATAGAAATAGTCTCAGTTATTTATATGTTTAGTTACTAGCTAGTGTTCATTATTTTATAATAACATATAAATAACTTAATTATATAAACTTTTAGACGGCCGACTTGTTCCTGTAATTCTTCCGACTCATCACGTTGCCACTTAACATCGAATTCTACAACTCTTGAAATTTGTTTAAAGAATCTAAAGCTGGAATTTTAAAAAGGTAATAGCAAGTCAGATAGACAAGTGTTTATAGTCTAACAAAGTTCTTGAGTTTCAACTTGTCATCCAGAAGTAAATTATTAACATTGTAAGACCTTGTCTCCAAGAATAAATGATTTACTATAGTTGTACTCTTGATGAAGAACGTGGTCGAGCGAATTGGCTAGATATATATATGAGACATATTTATATGACGTCTAATCATATGATCTTTTGCAAATCAGTCGTATAATTCAATCTAAGTAAACAGCAAATTCCAAAAAGAAAATTCACGATGGTGACATCTTCCGACGTCAAAGTAGAACCACAAGTGTTTATCAATTTCCGAGGAGATGAGCTACGCAAGACCTTCATCTCCCATCTCCATAAAAGATTGCAACGCGATGGGATCAATGCTTTTATAGACTCTGATGAAGCTGTTGGCGAAGAACTCAAAAACCTTTTCAAAAGGATTGAGAATTCGGAGATCGCACTGGCGGTTTTATCGAGTAGGTACACGGAGTCACATTGGTGTTTGCAGGAGCTAGTTAAGATGATGGAATGTAGTATGAAAGGTGAAGGATGCAATAAAAAATTATTGGTCATTCCAATTTTTTACAAGCTGAAGATAGACACGGTGAAAGAGCTTGATGGAGATTTCGGTCGTAATCTGTGGGATCTCTGGAGGAAGCCGGGTTGCGGTCGTGATCGAGACAGCCGGATTGTTAAGTGGAACGAGGCTTTGAAGTACTTTCTCAGCAGAAATGCCTTGGTATTTTCAGAAACTGGGTATGGATTAGTGTTAGGAATTAACCAATATTTAATTTTACTTTTCGAATTTCATTAGTATAGATTCATAATATTTATTCCAGACGAGCACGCTAGCTATATATGTTGTAGAATTATTCTTAGGAGATATTTTACACTTATAGTTCGTTAGATGGAAATATTCGGCGATAGAAGAAACAGCTAGATCTTTTCTACAAAAACAAAAAAGAAATAGCTAGAAGATTCTTTGCAATTATTATACACCAAAAAAAAAAAATTTGAAAAAGGTCATTGAAACTTGAAAGATAAGAAAATGTAGATTATAGTCATAACTAAATAAGTCACATATCTCTTATACTGTTAAATTAACATAAAGAGTACATGCCAATTGTACAGATCTAAATATTTAACAGTACCATAAATATTTGGAAAATAAACCCTTAAATGTTTTTAGCATAAACAATTATTTCCTAAAGACGTGGGAAGAATGTAACTTATATAGAAAGTGGGAATCAGCTTGAACTAAAATATAAGGGACATGAGTTTCCAATTTAAAAATTAACGACAATAGGTGGATTGACTCCCGTTTCTTCTATATTCCAAACCTAATAAGTCTCTTCTCACTTTTGATGTGAACTATATATCTTCGTAGTAATTTTTTCGTCTGTTATTTCTTCTTCCAACCATTCAATTTATTTCTTGGTTTTGGAATTGGTCTCTTTTTTCCAACGAAATTGGTCTCTTGTTTTTTTTTTTTTTTTGTCTTTTTAGAAAGTTTCATATAGCACTATAATTATCTAAAATTCGGATCTCGATCACAATCCACATAAAATAAAAGTTAAAGTTATATTTCTCATTAAACTGAAAGTTCAAATTTTTGGGGATACAACATGTATCTTCTTAGAAAGTTTTATATAGCATTATAATTACCTAAAATTCGGATCTCGATAACAATCCACACAAAATAGAAGTTAAAGTCATGTTTCCCGCTAAATTGAAAGTTCGAATTTTTGGAGATACGACCGATGTCTTCTTAGAAAGTTTCATATAGCACTATAACTACACAAAATTCGGATCTCGATTAGAGTCCACACGAAATAGAAGTTAAAGTCATGTTTCCCCCTGAATTAAAAGTTCAAATTTTGTAGTTTGTCTTTGGTTTATTCTGCTTGACCTATGCCAAACCAAAATCCAATAGATTAAACCAAATTAAAACCTGCTTCGAGTTATCCAAACCCAAAATAAATACTAGTTTCAAGAATCCCAAATCGATAAATTTAAGGTTTTTGTAAAGATCAGGTTTTTGTTAGTTTCTCGTTTTAAGTCGTGAAATGCTTGTCAATTAAAGACATCACAAGAGATTTCTGATTTTTCTGGTGTTGGGTTTTTAGAAAGTTTTCAACTTTGATTTAATTTTTTTTTATTGAAGAAGTAAGGAGTGAAGTCATCGGTATTGCCTAACACACTACAAAATTTTGTTAGAAGAGATGCTAGATCAAATTTTCTATCTGATTAAAAAAAAAAAGAGGGTTCTTAGAATTCTCAATTTGGGAATTCTTGAAATTGGAATTTAGTTTGAGTTGGTTGGTTTAACTCGAGTCGAGTTTTAATTGGTTTAGCATTGGATTCAACAAAGTAAACCAAAGATAAACTACAAAATTCGAATATATGGAAACTAAAGGATTTGAACTTTCAATTTAGTAAGAAACTGGACTTTAACTTTTATTTTGTATGGACTGGAATCGAGATCCCAATTTTATATAGTTCTGGTACTATAGAAAACTTTCTACAAAGATACACGTCGTTTACCTCTTTTTTAGTAATAGTAACTAGTAGGAAATACCAGAAAATAACCATTTAAAAAAAACAATTTCCATAAAAATATACAATTGTTTTCGTGTTTCTTAAAATCACTAAATCAAAACATATTTCCATGTTTGTTTTTGTTATAAAAAAAAATAACTAATGAAAAATGTTAAGTGTTTTATAATCAGTTTTAGAAATTTTCTAGTTAAATGAATAAATGGACTGATTCCGTGACAAACGGAGCTGGCTTACATGTCCTGTTTTATCAACATCAAAACTTACTCCCTCGCCATTATTACTCTTTTTGTTTTGCAGAAAGGAAGAGGAATTCGTGTCTACGATCGCCACACATGTTAAAAATGCCCTAAGCAAAATTACGCCGCAAAGAGGAGAAAACCCGAAACCACAGAAAGGAGCAGGAAACCCTAAGCCCCAAAAAATTCTTAGCAGAGCAGCAAACATTACTGAACCAGAGGATCAACGCCTTAAGCAACTAGCAGTAAAGTTGAATGTGGAGTGCAATGACAACGAAACTCGTATTGTTGAAGTCGTAGGGATGCCCGGAATCGGCAAAACCTATCTCGCCAAGAAACTCTTCGCCAAGCTTAAGAAGAAGATCAACCATTGTGTGTTCATCGAGTTCAAGCGTGAGATGTCAGCGGAGCAAGGATCAGAGTGGCTACAGAAGAGACTTGTGGAAGGTTTGCTGGATATTCAAGATTGCACCGATACAAATGCACTTGAGGTTTGGAAGGATAGCTTAATCGACAAGAAAGTCGTGATTGTTTTCGATGATGTGAGTGACAAAAAACAGATATCCGAACCACTTAAGGGTATCTGCGACTGGATTAAGAAGGGGAGCATGATCGTCATCACGACACGGGACAAGTCATTGACTGAGGGATTAGTCACTGATCTTTATGAAGTCCCTGGGTTGAATGAGAGAGACGGCTTAGAGCTCTTTAGGGCTCAAGTCTGTTGTAATATTGAAGGAAATTTCATGGAGCTATCTAGAAAGTTTGTGGATTTTGCACGAGGCAACCCCTTAGCTCTCGAGGAATTCGGTAAGGAGCTTCGCGGGAAAGACGAGGCTCACTGGGAAACAAGACTTGGGACACTGGCACAGCATTCCAATCCAACGATCAGAGAGAAGCTAAGAAGCTCTTATGATGAACTAAACGAGCAGCAGAAGGATGCGTTTCTTGATATAGCTTATTTCTTTAGGTCACAAGATGAGAGCTACGTTAGAAGTTTACTTGATTCTTATGACCCTGAATCCGCGGAATCTGGTCAAGAATTTAGAGACCTCGCAGACAAATTCTTGATTGGCGTGTGTGATGGTCGAGTTGAGATGCATGATCTATTATTTACAATGGCCAAGGAGATTGTTGAAGCTACTGCAGAGAAATCAAGATTGTTGCTGTCGAGTTGTGCAGAGTTGAAAAATAAAGAGGTGAGACTGAGATGACAAAAGTTAAAAACGTTTTATGTTGGCTGATTCATATATATGTGTGTTTTTGCAATAACTTGTTGTAGTTGTCTCTTGATCAACAGGGAAGAGACAAGGTTAGAGGAATTGTTTTAGACATGTCTGAAATGGAGGAAAAGCCCTTAAAGAGAGCAGTTTTTGTCGGTATGAGCAGTCTACGGTACCTGAAAGTCTACAGTTCTCTTTGTCCTACTCACTCTAAAACTGAGTGCAAGTTACACTTACCTGATGGACTTGAATTTCCAAAAGATAATATTGTCCGATGTCTTCACTGGGTGAAATTTCCAGGGACAGAACTTCCACCAGACTTTTACCCCAATAATCTCATCGATCTTAGGTTACCTTACAGCAATATTACCACTCTATGGAGCTGTACTAAGGTTTGTATTTCTCCAGTCAATTTAATTGGACTTGCATAGTGTATGAGACTTATGGTGTTAAATTTTGTTTGGTTGTCGCAGGTTGCACCTAATCTGAAGTGGGTTGATCTCAGCCACTCGAGTAACTTGAATTCCTTGATGGGTTTATCAGAAGCACCAAATCTTTTGAGATTAAATCTTGAAGGCTGCACAAGTTTAAAGGAGTTACCTGATGAGATGAAAGATATGACGAATCTTGTTTTCCTGAACTTAAGAGGATGCACAAGCCTCTTGTCTCTACCAAAGATCACTACGAATTCCTTGAAGACTCTCATTCTTAGCGGCTGCTCAAGCTTTCAGACATTTGAGGTGATTTCAGAACATCTAGAGTCTCTATACTTAAACGGCACAGAGATAAATGGACTTCCTCCAGCCATTGGTAATCTCCATAGACTTATCTTTTTAAATTTGAAAGATTGCAAAAATCTAGCGACTCTTCCTGATTGTCTTGGGGAGCTTAAATCTCTTCAAGAACTCAAACTCTCTCGCTGCTCAAAGCTCAAAATTTTCCCCGATGTTACGGCGAAAATGGAAAGTTTGCTGGTTTTACTGCTCGATGGGACATCAATAGCAGAGTTGCCATGCAGCATTTTTCACTTATCTTCTCTGCGACGTCTATGCTTAAGCAGGAATGATAATATCCGCACCCTTCGATTTGACATGGGTCACATGTTCCATCTGAAGTGGCTTGAGTTAAAGTATTGTAAGAATCTCACATCTCTTCCCATACTTCCACCAAATCTTCAGTGCTTAAATGCACATGGCTGTACTTCACTAAGAACAGTCGCCAGCCCGCAAACCCTTCCTACACCAACAGAGCAGATTCATTCCACCTTTATTTTCACTAACTGTCACGAACTAGAACAAGTCTCAAAGAATGCTATCATTTCTTACGTTCAGAAAAAAAGCAAATTGATGTCAGCTGATCGATATAGTCCGGTATGAATCCTCTGTTTCTCAAATTATCTATCTATCCTCAAACATCCACATTTTATGATTTTCATTGTGCATTACTTTTGACTTTCAGGATTTTGTTTACAAATCCTTGATTGGTACTTGCTTTCCGGGATGTGAGATACCTGCATGGTTTAATCACCAAGCACTGGGATCAGTCTTAATCCTGGAACTTCCTCAAGCTTGGAATTCAAGTAGGATAATCGGGATAGCTCTATGTGTTGTAGTCTCGTTTAAGGAGTATAGAGACCAAAACAGCAGTCTCCAAGTGCAGTGCACGTGTGAGTTTACGAATGTATCCTTGAGCCAGGAAAGCTTCATGGTTGGTGGCTGGTCTGAACAAGGCGATGAGACACATACGGTTGAGTCAGACCATATTTTCATTGGCTACACCACTTTGCTTAATATAAAGAACCGTCAACAGTTTCCATTAGCTACTGAAATTTCCCTTCGATTTCAAGTGACAAATGGTACAAGCGAGGTCGAAAAATGCAAGGTGATAAAGTGTGGCTTCTCTTTGGTGTATGAGCCTAATGAAGCTGATAGCACATCTTGGAAGGAAACTCCAAGGATGGAGGATAATAGACAAGACCGGAGAATCTCTTTTAAAACTGGAGAAGGTGATGACTGCCCCATTGCAACTCCAACAACAGCGGATTCTAAGAAGGGCAATAGTTTGTTCAGTTACTTTCTGGGGAGAGATACATCTATTACAAAAAAAGGGTAATAACACGGTCATGAGCTTAACCGCAGTGCAACTCAAACAAAACATCACATTTTCTTTGAAGCTTTGTTTCAAGATACTTGGGTATGGAATATAAATTACTCTAAGTTTTAAGATTCCGAAGCAGATTGACGTGGGTATGAGGAAGTACAGCCAAATGAAGTTTCAGAACGAACAAGTTGAAGTAGAGCATTTTCCCGGAAATGAGCAAAAGGCTAACATTTTGAAAAATGCACTTGGAAGAATCAAATTTAAGGAGACGAGAGATGTCGTTGGAGTTCAAGATGTGTGAAAGAAGATTTCAAACTTAAGGTGGAAAATGTTGACTTTTAAGCTTAAAGATAGCTTGAGTCATAACTTATCCTAATCCTACCAAGTTATATATACTGTTTCTAAATAATTGTTTAAGAGTTATCTAAATATGTTACCTAATGAGATTAGGTATTGTTGAGACTTCTATAAGGAGATGCCAAATTGTGGCATAACTTTTGAGTTTTGAGAGATTGTGAGAATTTTAGTTTTTTTGAGTAATTTTATAAAGCAATAAAAGAGTGAGTCTTTTATAATTACAATGTTTTATTCTGTGTTTAATTCAATAATTTTGAAACGGATTTCATTAAATTCATTTAGATCGTTGAGAATTCTAGCTGTTGTTGAACTCTTATTTATCAACTAACAGTAGCTTGTCATCCACAGAGACAAATCGAGCAAGAGAAAGACAAGAGTCATATCCACAATCCAAATGGACTAAAGTCTAAAACTAACCCCATCTTCCTATACCTATCTTTTCTTATAGCATAGATAAAAAATATTATTTAACATCATTTTTTATAAAGTTTTACTATGTATTTATAGAGGCCTAGATCTAAAACTTTTTAGTTACTAAAAAAAACAAAAAAACAAAGGTATTAATGATAAAAAAAAATTAAATAGCATTTCTGTAAAATCATATTGGAAATGAAAATTTCTAACAATTCTTCCTTTGATATTAGTAAGATGCTCAAATAATCTTGTAACTTTTTGCGTTTTGTAAATAAACTCCAAAAAGTAGGAGAATGAAAAAACTCGGCAATCGAACCCAACCATGGCGAGATCGTCCACTGTCAATTTAAAAACGCATTTCTGCCAGCTAGCTCTTCGACAAAGTCTCGTTCGTTTTAGGTATTTTATTTTCCTTATGACTTTTACAACCACGTCGCTCATTCAAGTGCGACAGCCACGGATTAATGAATTAAATCTAATGAAAATATCAAGTTGCCATTTGATTAATTTGTAAAAGAAAAAAAAAAACTAATGTTGTCTTACTAGACGATTCAACTTGCAATGACCTCGGAACAACCCAATTAGGACTGTTCGCCGGCTTCTCGCCATGGCGACTTTATCCTCTTCTTCTTCGGTAGAACTGCCACCGCAACATACAGTTTTCATCCTTTATAACGGATCACGCATGGGATTCATCTACCATCTCATCATGGCCTTGGAAAAAAAGAACATTAACGTCTTTGTGGGCTTCAATGGATGCATATGCGAACCAGTAGAAAGACTATCGAACAGAATAGAGTCGATAATCGTTCTGGTTATCTTCACCAGCAGGTACACAGAATCAAAATGGTGCTTGATGAAGCTGGTAGACATCAATAAATGTGCGGAGAAAGACCATCTGGTGGCTATTCCGATCTTCTACAAGTTGGATCCCTCCACCGTCAGAGGCCTGAGCGGACAGTTCGGTGATGCATTCAGGGATCTGAGAGAAAGTACTGGATTAATGGAAAAGTGGAAGGAAGCTTTGAAGTCGATTTCCGACAGACCGGGTATCAGGGTGGATAAGAGCAGGTAACTTATTTTGCCCAAGTGGTTGAGATAGTAAACCAAATTAAGCTCGATGGGATTTCAGGAAGGTTTTGATCTTATTGGTTATTTTCCTAACTGGTGTTGCAGCCCCAAGGCCAAGAGAATCGAAATAGTTGTGAAGAAGGTGTTGAGCAGAATTCCATCGGAGGGAAGCCATAACGCTTCTGTAGATCCATTAGAAAATAGTGACACTCGACTAACTTCCTCGGGCGAAGAAAATAGGACTTTTGGAATCAAAGAAAGACTGAAAGAATTTAAAGACAAGTTGGATCTCAATAAAATGAGAAGTCAGCTAGGAATGGTAATAGGTTGTCTTTTGGTTCTCTTTTTTGTTCTGAAACAAAGTGCTTATACGAGCACACGTTTAATGTAAGTATTATTTTCTGCAAAATTCATTTGCTCCTAAAATTTATTGCTGGAATAGAGAACTTTATGTTTTCTCTCACTTTCTTACTAGAGGTGAGGGCGGTGCCATCGGTGCCATCAGTGCCATCGATAGAATTGCGGACAATGTACCAAAAATACGGGAGTACGTTCCTGAAGAGGGAACAGAGAAACCAAGAGACACATATACTGAATTTCATACTGGTAAATATGGAACAAAGCCCGAGAGATCTTCTTCTGACGTTAAAACAAATGCCGATCTCCTTGATAGGTACTTATGGAGACACTTTGGTTTTTTCTAAACCTTTTATCCTTTTTAAAACTTAACCAGACAGTATGTTGTATCTTTTGGTGTAAAGAACTTTCACTGACACGCGAATGGACGGTAAAGTCAAGCCACCGAAATTTCAAGTTTTCATCAATTTCCGCGGAGATCAGTTGCGCAACAATTTCGTCGGCTATCTCGTTGATGCACTTCGAAGAAGTGAGATCAACGTTTTCATAGATAATCAGGAGCAAAGAGGTGAAGACCTCAACACTCTTTTCAAGAGGATCGAAGATTCTGGTATTGCCATAGTTGTGTTTTCGAGTAGGTACACAGAATCAAAATGGTGCTTGGAAGAGCTTGTGAAGATTAAAGAACGTGTGCACCAAGGCCTTCTCAAGGTGTGATCAATAAACATGATGTTATTACTTACTATTAAAGGGTGCATATTATACATCTATTGATCACATATTACTAACTTTGGGAATATGGTTACTCTCTATCACTAGGTGCTTCCCATCTTCTATAAGGTGACTCCAACCAATGTGAAAAGACCTAAGGGAGAGTTTGGTGACCATTTCAGAGATAAAGAGTACATGTACGAGTCTGATGAGCCTATGATAAAGCGATGGAAAGAGGCGATCGTGTTTATCTCCCATAGGTTTGCCCTGACTTTGGATGAAAAAAGGTACTAATGTCTATCTATACTTTTAATATTATGTTTTGTTGAGAGGCGAAAGAAATCTCTAATCTATAAACAAAAGTTTGACATGTTTCAACATATATGCATTTACTTAAGTAGTTCCTCGGAAATGTTAGACACATCGTTACATATGTATGTGCACGCTCGTGTGTGGAATTTGAAAGAACTCATCTCGACCTTTTTAACAAAGTGTAGCAGCGCATTGGAGATTGATTTTGTTGAAACTATCGTCAAGGAGGTCTTGAAAATTCTACAAGCCATATGCAAAGTGGAAAGTAGCCAATCCTCTTTTTGTGCGGAGAAAGCCTGAAGCTCAATTTTGATGGTAAAGAATCACACATGAAGATCACCAAAAGGTAATTCAATACGTAAATTTTATTTACCTTTTTTTAACAGCACAAATTTTATTTTACTTAAACCGAGTAATTTCTTATCAGTAAATTATGGACTTAAGGATTCTGGTTATGTCTCTTTGTAAAAAAAAATCTTTATAAGTAAAAACTTGAGAGATCATTGTTTCTTTGTCATTTTACCAAAAGTCTGATCATTGATTCTTTAAATGATATTGGGGTTAGCTTCATTTTGAAATACCACAGTTATATCCAATAGTATATTACCATCTTCTTTAAGCTGCTCATCTTCTCATCTTCTTCTTAGCATTTGTTTTTTTTTCTGGGCTGTAAAAAGTATTTTTTGTTGCTTAATAAATTCAAAACTAAAACAAAAATTAAGTAAACAAAATAACATCTGATCTGAGTTTCTAGCACTAACATTTCCCTCCCCCCTCCCTAGAACGGAAGCTTAAGAAGATTCTTTAACATAGTATTCGAACACCATTGATTCAAATGTAGTTTCTCTTAAGCAGCCTTCTTGATTCATTCCTTTTATCTTCTTTATAGCCTCCGTACGTTTGATACTCGTGCAACCAGATAGATTCAGAAATTGAAGATTCTTTAGCCGATCCGTGTGTGGGATGCTCTTCAAGCTTGTACAACCTTGAAGATCTATTTTCTCAAGATTACACGCTTTCGCGAGTTCGTCAACTTCAAGTAGTTTCTGAGAGTGGCTAAGATTTATCATCTTTAATTTGGCTAGGCTCTGCAAAACAAAACAAAGCACATAAATAGCTTAACTAAAAAAAAAAACAATTTGCGGTTCTCTCGGAATGTAACCTTTACCTTAGTTCCAACACAGAGACTTTGAAGCTGACTATAAGGCATATTGAGTTCAACAAGGTGCCGAGTGTCAAAATCTTGAGGCAACGATTGCAACGGATACTTCTCCCAGTGGAGTAGCCTGAGCTCATAAGGCAAAGAGCGAAGTTCCTTAGTAAGACGAAGTTCTTGAGCAGTTTCGGAGTGTGTACTATAGATCTTCAACAGTCTAAGATTATACATATTCTCAAACGCCATAGGATTAACATCAAAGGTTAATTTTGTTGTGTCAAGAAAAATCCCTTCAATAACTTCATTCCCCTGAAAAACCGAATAAATCGACCTTAAACAATTTAAATAAACATTGTTATAGATAACAGAATGTATCACCTACCTTAGATTTATCATTTTCTAGTAATAATCTGATTCTTGATGGTTCCCAGTGTCTGCGACGCCTCGAAGTCTGGTTGATGAATTCACGGGCAGCATCTTGAATAAAACCTTGCATCTCCACTCTTTTTTCCTTTGAGATCGTCAGTAGAGACCGCTCAGCAAGACGGTCAATCCCAACGTGTGGAAAGAACCCACACCCTTCAAGTATTCGCATTACATCGTCACACGGTTCACCATTAAAGAAACACGCAATGTCCAAGAATATACTTCTCTCATTGTCGTTAAGTGCATCATAGCTGCTTCTGAATAAACTGAGTATTTCTTGGGGGGGACATTGCCTCATCTTCTCAAACTCCTCCTCCATTTCTTCCGGCTTCTTTTTCTTCTCCAGCTCTCTCCCATAGAAGCATAGAGCCTTAGGATTTCCACCAGCATATCTAGCAACCTTCTTTGATACGTCCATTAATTTAGCATCACTTGGCCCTTCTTTATGGAACGCGGTCCGGGCGAATAACCGTACAGCTTCTTCCTCGTTCAGACTCGGAACTTCGAATACATCCTCGACCTGGCACTGATGAAGAACTTGTTTATCTCTGGATGTTAGGATTATTACACTTCCAGGGCTAACCCCTTCAATTCCTCCAAGGAAAGACTCGAAATCCATCAGGTTGCGCACATCATCAAGAACAAAAAGAACTTTCTTCTCGCGTAACTCTTTGAATGAGAGGATTGGTCCCCTAATGGATCCACCTTTCGGAACCTTCTTCAAATGCTCTTCCCGCAGTTTGTACGGACGTCCCTTATGATATTCTTTGTGGAAGTCTTCCACAAAGAACGAAGCATCAAAGTCTTTAGACATCTGCTTAAAGGCTGCTTCTGCAATGGTGGTCTTGCCTATGCCAGGCATACCCCATAACCCTAGGTAATAGAATTTAAGAGATTGCTTGCAAAGCAATTTTTCTATCTCCAGCAGCCTCGAGTAGATTCCGATCTTACCTGTTGCATCCAGCACTTCACGTACATCAGCAACAATCTTTTCTACAAATTCGGAGTCTCTGCACAAATTTTCCAAAACAAAGGTCAACTTTTTCACAATAAAAAAAATATTTTCTTCTCTAGAAGGTACTTAAAAGATTCTACCAAAGGATGGCTATAAAAGGTTAAAAGATTCTGTTTTCTAGGGATGTTAAATTAGTTTCAATATTTTTCTTAAAAAGTTAAATTTACAGTGAAAATAGGGATGCACTAATGTACACAGATTTTTTGATGAATAAATTTTACCTTCATAAAAAAAAAAGGTCACCATAACATATAAAACTCTATAAATACAGCTAGTCACAAAAATACAATTAAAAAAAAAGTAAGCCGTTATACCTAACGCTTTTAGCTCAATTAGTCAAATTAAAAAATTTGTTCACTTTATCATCTATTAGTAGCTCTGTTTCATATTATAAGATATCTTAGCCATTTTATTTGTTTCACAATATAACATGTTTTCTAACAAAATTTGTAAGTTTCTACGCAAAAACAAAATCCATACTAGTTTGTTACTATTTATATTTCAGTAATTTTTTCATTAACTAGTTCTCTTTAACTAAACATTAAATTGTATGTAACGTAAAAAGTTATAAAAAAAATGGCTAACTAGTCTCCTCCCCACTGGCATTACTTTAACGATTCCAAACTTAATGAAAAGTGTATATTGATCAGATTTGGACTTACTCTTGTTGAAGATTTAATTCATGACCTGGTAAGCTGGCCGTTTGAATCAGACAGTCTCTCCATTTGGCTACCTGGTCGTACGAGTAGTTATTCTGATGTTGGGTAAAGGCTACACCGAATCTCTCCGTCTGTTGCTTCACCATTGATTCAGTGACGCCACCATAGTAAACCGGAACAATCACAAGCCCATCATCTTTTCGCTCCAGAAACTCCACGAGTGTATCTAAGCACTGTTTCGACAACGCGTAATCCTCTGAGAAGACCACCACAAAGACTTTACACCCTTCATTGGTTTTCCGCGGCGTCACCACGTCAGTGCAGTCTCCACCAAGGCAAACGGAAACACTCCTGCGGCGGAAAGCGGCCGAGAGATGACTCACAAAAGAATTGCGCGTTTCGATTCCACTGAAGTCGATAAATACTTCATCCGCCTTTGAAGTCGCCATTGATTTTCTTACTTTTTTCTTGTATTTTCTGTGCTTGTGATATAAGTATACAAACATGTGGGTCCCATAAATGTAAATATTCATATTATTTCTGCTTTTCAATTTTAATTTTATATTAATGTAAACATTTTTTATTTTGAATTTCGTGTTTTTCTTCTTTCCGTGACTTATAGTTTTTGCTACTCCTTTTTCCACTAGCATTGTTATATGACTAAAATTAGATAGATCAAACCAAATCGGAAAGTAAAAAAAAACGTTTTGAAATGAAGATTTCTACGGAAACATGTTTTCTCAATGCTTTATTTAGAATTACGATGGAAGTGTAAGAAATAAATAATTTAATAACATAAAAATAGATGTGCTTTTTTTATAATTTGAAATAATAATATAAATCTTTCACTGTTTTTTTTGTTACGATTGTTAACTTAGATGAAATTGGTGAAAATCAAAATGATAATTATTTCTAACTAATTATACTTATCTTTAAGTTGGTTAATTAATATTTATATATTGAAATACACCTTATATAAACTACAAGGCTCCGCATACAATGGAAGCTGATGTTGGTTAAGGAGAGTGATCGGCTGGTTCCCGGCCTCCACTTAGCTTTCAAAAGTTTTTGTTTCTAATTTTCTTCTTTCTTTCATTATTTCATTCTTTTATTCTCTTGTTTATGAAGACTTTTTGTTGGACAACAAATTTGAAAACCAAAAAATATTTATGAACTGCAAACCTACCAGTAATAAATCCTTCAGGGACCATTAAACTTTGGTCAATAAACAAGGATTTGATATCAGATTAGCAAGTGGAAGTCTTCCTCATATCCAAAATTCAACCGTAAAAGATTGTCACACACTCTTATATTAGTTTAGAAATCTTCCAATTTTTTATATCGGCTAATTTTAATTGTGTACACCCTTCTCATTCTCATGCTCAGGGTCAGGGCTATATATCAAAACATAGCGTTTATGGGACTGAACATCTATGGGTGACCCAAAAAGCAAAGTTTGACTAAAGAAAGATATTGATTTAGCAAAGTATCAGATTCACCACAAACTCATTGTTTCGCTTAATGCACTTATTTTGTAGAACGTTGCTTACTATCTAGTATCTAGTATACAACTACTTTATATCCATTTTAATACAACAATAAAAGAACCAATCATTTATTGTAAGGTTAATTAGATAGAAAAAAAATATTTATTTAGTGAAAATGTAAGATTATCACTAATCAAAATATTTGGTTAATTATCAACTCAAATAATAAATATGAAATATTTAGTAATAATCTTTAAAAAATCTGAATTTTAAATTGAGAATAATCATTCATTATAGTCAAAATTTAAAATTTGACAACTCAAATTTTTTAAAAAATTTAAAGAATAGCTTGCTACACCTAATCAGATGTCCATGAACTGATTTGTTTGTCTTGCTGAGTTGTCATAGCTTTTTGATCACGTGATAAACTAACTAACATTCGATTATACAAAACTACAACCAAAAGGTGAAATTACGTTTCATTGAACTCTGCTAAAACTGGAGCTTTAGTTGTTTTCCAAATCGGCGTGGGTTTAGTTTACGCCTAGTTTATAAAAATCGTTTAATACTTGTCCATTACTGATAAAACGTATGCATATTCGATGGTCGTCAGTGGCGGACCCAGAAATAATTCTTACCCGGCTCAATATTTTTTTAAAAATTAAATCATATAATTAATTTTATATTAATTTAATACAAACACTATAAATAAATTCATAACCAATTAAAAAAGTAATATAAAAATGTTACGATTTTTGAAAAAATTAAGTAAATATATAAAACAAAAGATATGTATTTAAGTTAAATCAGAAAAAAAAATACTAAAAGGGTCAACAATGAGATTTGAACCTGGGTTGAGGTGTCTACCCTTAAAATTACCAACTGAACTGCTGGAACTTTTAGGCAATCTACATACGAAAATATATATATCATTATTTAAGGGGGGTCAAGTGAACCCCCTTCCCCTTGAATGGGTCCGCCCCTGATGGTCGTAGGTAAAAAGTACACATGGGGAGGTTGGAATTCATCACTGACTCATTAGTCTTGATTTTTTGTTTTAATGCTTGATCAAGTGATTACCTAACTTACGTTTTATTGGACTGTCAAGAAACTGTTAAAAAATGGAGCTTTAGGTGTTTAACTTACAGTTAACTAAACGTATTAGTAATTGTCCGTTATTGAACGTATTACGAACATATTCGATGGTCGTAGGTAAAAACTACACATGCATGCACAACTTGGAGTTCATCGTCAGTACTCATTTGTCTTGATTTCTTATCATTCTTGTTTGATCACGTGACTACGTAAGTAGGTAACTCGCACAAAACGAAGTTTTATTAGGCTCTGTAAAATAAAATATTAATGATCTTATATATATATATATATATATATATATAATATTTAACTTTTGTGTACTAATTAATATAGTTAGTTCATAGGTAATTCTTTTTTTTACAATAAATAGATACTGTTCTATTTATTCTGTTATACTAGAAAATTATTAGCATTTCATTTTATGTGCTCTACATAGAATTTACTACTAATAGTTGATTATTGCGCTACGTCAGTTTTCAGATTTTTTTTGTTTGCTTTATTTAGTGTTATGTTTTGATAAATGTAAATTTAAATTATTTAATCATCCATTTATATAATCAGCAAATATTCACAGAGGATTGCCAAATAATTTCTACAGGCAAATTTGCCAGTTACTCGTTGGAAGTTCAAATTTTCAAAATAATCATGTGGTAATCTAACTAACATTCGACTATACAAAACTACAAACTAAAGGTACAAATTACATTTTCTTGGGTTCCATAAAGAGAATGTTAAACTCGCGCGCTTTTATTTTTTTTCCTCATTTCCTGGTTTTTGTTGATCAACTGAGAATTTTATAAGTGACTCTTGGTTGGATCTCAGAAATCATAGAAAAAAGGTAGAGATCGTGGAATTGAGGAAACTGCCTTATTTATTAAAAGTTTTATGTAGAGGTTGTCCATTACATATAAAACGTATATGTAACAATCACCTATGTAGAAGTCGATCGTTAGATCATTGTAGTTTTAATAGTATGTTAAGTTTCATGGGTTTTCCAACTCAAAACTAATATGTGGATTATTGTCTGTTGTATATTGTTTAAGTCGCTTCCATTTTTCCAACGTGAGATCTTTCTTTACAGTCATCCCATGAGTTTTATGTTCTCGAAACAAAAAAAAAAACTACAACTCGGCTAGAACCTACTCAAACAATTGTATTACAGTTTCAAATGAATCTCGCTCCAATTTTCAAAGATACCTCTCTCCCTCTTTAATACGACAAAGACAACAAGGTGTAATCTATAGTGGGATCTCAAATTTGCCAGTTACTTGTTGGAAGTTCGAAATTTATAATAATCACGTGGTAATCTAACTACTATTCGATTATACAAAATTACAAACTAAAGGTAAATTTACGTTTCATTGGGTTCAGTAAAGAGAATGTTAATATGGCGCTTTAGGTCTTTTTCCATGTACGGTTTTACTTTAAACGCGTTGTTATATAAATAATCGTCCAATAATTGTCCGTTACTGATAAAACGTATACATATTCGGTAGTCGTCGGTAAAAACTACACATGGATCGGTTGGATCATCGCTGACTCATTAGACTTTATTTCTTGTATTAATGTTTGATCACGTGATTACCTAACTTACGTTTCTTGGACTTTAGTTGTTGTTCGTCCCATATCTTTTGCTCGAGAAGGAGGAAAATTGCAAAACGAAAGAGCAAAGCTACGAAGGCAAAAAGCTTTAGAAGCCTTTCAAAGGAGGCCCTTTGACTGAGCCGTCAACGGCAAAATCCAGAAAACTCTCGATCACATACTCCTCCCTAGGCATTGTTACAAAAATTATCTCTTTGTAATTGTCCATTACAGATAAAAGGTATACATATTTGATGGATGGTCGTAGGTAAAAACTACACATGGACAGTATCTAAGCTCTTGTCTTCTTGATTGCTTGGGGTTCATCGTCAACTTATTTGTCTTGATTTATTGTCATTCTTATTTTATGTTTGATCATGTGACCATCTAAACTCGCCCCAATTCAAGAAGGCAAAATGACGTTTTATTGGGCTCGTATATATTATGCTCAACATATATCTATTAAATTTCGGATACTAATTATTTAAATACATTTATATATATGTAATTCTACATAGGTGATTCTTTCTTAAAGTCGATTGCATTTGTTTCATGTTTACCTTTGTATAACTAGGAAGTGCCCTTTTGGATTTGATTAGTGAACTCCTTCGAGCAGTTAGACCACAAAATATTTAAAAGGTGGTGCAAACTCCCTAGACAACTTAAGATGTTTTATTCACTTTATGTGATGTTTAAATTATGCGACAAGCCGGCATGAACACATGATGATCATATGATGTAACCGTATGGCGCACTAAAAATTTCATGACCAACCCTGATAAGCCCGCATGATGATGTAGCTAGAACCATGGAAGCTCCTATGAATTATGAGACATTATCGAGGCTGATCCACTACAAGGTTTGGGGGGGCTCTTAAGTCTTAAGGCACTGGGATTTGACTGATCAACTGATCTTAGGTTGAACTTTCTCATCGGGAGTGTTGTTAAGTGACTAGAGAGATCGTAATAAGTCCAGAAGGCAGAAGTATCTTTCATAGTGAGTCCATTAAGAGTAAGAAAGCGCATAACAAATTAATTCATCTTATGCATAGATAAGACAACTCCCAAGTAAAAACTACAAGAAACATCTATATGCCAAGTGCCAACATACTCACAGGTATGCGCTCGAGTGGAGATATCTTTATGCCAATCTACTAACCTATATGCATGAGTGACGTGTTGAAGTTAGTCGACGTAGATCTGAATATCCAATGACGTGTTGTTTTAAAAAATATAACTTTTTTATCGGAGGAATGCAATCCAAGCATATATAATCACGTGTTCCCATATTTATAAGACATTGGTGGTGCAATATCAATTGTCACTACAGTTCATAAATCATAATAATTTTAGGATTGATTTTCCTCACCAATCTAAAAGAAAGTTAGCTTTTGCCACTTTGCAAAAAGAAGTAAAAAGAAAACGTTTGTGTCCTTCATTTTGTACAAAAGAAAGGAAAAACAACTCCAACGTTGATGGCGACTTCCTCCTCAAACGTAGTGGTTCACCAGCAGCAGCCGCCGCCGCAACATAAAGTGTTCATAAATTTCCGAGGAGCTGAGCTGCGACACAAGTTCATCAGTCATCTACTGAAAGCCTTGGAGAGGGAAAGAATCAACGTGTTCATAGACACTCGAGAAACAATGGGCACAGGTCTGGAAAACCTATTCCAGAGAATACAAGAGTCGAAGATTGCGATTGTGGTCATTTCAAGCAGGTACACTGAGTCACAATGGTGCTTAAATGAGCTGGTAAAGATCAAAGAGTGTGTGGAGGCAGGGACCTTGGTGGTATTTCCAGTGTTCTACAAGGTGGACGTTAAAATCGTGAGGTTCCTAACAGGATCGTTTGGTGAAAAATTAGAAACATTAGTGTTGCGTCATAGTGAAAGATATGAGCCATGGAAGCAGGCTCTAGAGTTTGTGACCTCGAAGACAGGCAAGAGGGTGGAGGAAAATAGGTATTTATCTCTCTTTATGAAAACTTTACGTTCATAGTATAATACAATCATTCTTTGCCATTAAAACCAAAAAAACTTGACTTTTTATTTTGTCATTTTTCTTTGTAAAGTCTGTGAGTAATAATTTTAATCCGATGATCTCATATGAACATGTAGTACTCCATTAATATCCGAACGGATAAATTTGAAACGCAAGTATTTGTTTTTAGATATGCACTTCTACCATGTGATTTAATTAATTTTATTTTAATTAGAAATACATAACGAGTTTCTAATTTCACGTCTTGTTTTCACATAATTACATATGCACTTCGTTTAGAGTGTGGATATTATTAACATTTGGAAATTAACAATTTAATTAAACTTTTGATATAATTATACGTTTTCTAAAATTTGTAAACGTAATCTTAAAACTATTTACGATTTGCATAGATAAAATAATTATAAAAATATTCATTTTCCTTTATTTATGTTTCGATTTATTTGTTTAACATAATTCTAAACGTCGCATAATACAATTAAATTTCGAAGAACATAATGTCAAGTTTATAACAGTTATTCTAATTTTCGTAGAACATAGTGTTAAGTGTAGAAAACACATTCCACTTTTGGGAGAGTGTAGAGTAAACCATAGAATACTTGCATGTCTGATATTCTAATATTGGTGGTATACACAAAATATAAAATGAGAATCTAACTCGTGTCGTAACGCCGGGTTAATGATATATATATTTTGTTTAAAATGTGTAGTTATCAAAATAGAAAAATATATACAAAGAGTTTAAATATGAAAACCTAACAAAACTGGAAAATAAGGCAGCTGTTAAAACAGAGCATGGCACGAGTTAGGGAACAAAGTATATATGATCTAGTCCGTGGTAGTTCTGCAAGTATGGTCCGACCATGAGCAATCTTTAATTTGGAGAAAAACTAAATAGTTGGACGAGAGGATCAAATTTAACGAAATACAAACTTTTAAATTTATATGCTTGTTAAGTTAAATTTCCTTCTCATTTGGATTTAAATCCATTTTGATTTTATTTATAACATGATTGAACCACTATCTAAACATTTTAGTTGACATGAACGTTAAATAAACTTTTTGTTTCATATGTAATTGAGTAATAAATGTCTACTTAAAAAAAATTTTGAATCAAAATATATGCAAAAAAGTGGATTTTCAGTAATCTATATATTATATGATGATTCAAAGAAATTATAAAAACAAATCAAACAAAAATTATATGAGAACCATTATTTTAAATCTTTACAAAATCCTTTAAATGTCTTTATTATTACTTGTGGAATATCATATGGACATTTTGAATTTTATAATAATTGTGAAATTCTTTTAGTTGTGTTTGGTTGTATGTGTTTGGTTTTATTACTTTATTAGTTTAATGTTCCAAAAATACCACTTAAGTTTTCGTTTTTCAAATATACCACAAAACTAAAATTAAAACTTTTAACCTTCAAAACTAAAACTTAAACCCTAAAATAATCAACCCAAACCTAAAAAGTTAAAATTTTGGACCTTTAAAAATTAATTTATGTGTTTGTGATATTTTTGGAAAACCAAAACTTTTGGTATTATTTTAATAGTTTGTTTGGTAAAAATATCTTGAAAGTGTTATATTTTGAGGAATATAGATACACAAAAGTTGTCATGGTCCTAAATTTTATGAGAAATTCTGCAAAATACAACACTTTCAAGTTTTGTTTCCAAATATACAAATAGAAGGTTTTGATTTTCATAAAATAACACAAACACAAAAATTAGTTTTCAAGGGTTCATAATTTAAAATTTTAAGTTACGTTTGGGTTAACTTTTTCTTAACATTATGGTATTGGGAATATGGTTTAGTGTTTATGTTAATAATTTAGTTTCGAAGGTTAAAAATTTAATTTTAGTTTTGTGGTATTTTTGGAAAACAAAAACTCAAGTTTGATATTTTTGAGAATTGCCCAAATTTTATTGACCATCCAGGTTAGGTGATATGTAAAAGAGTTAGAGTATCACATGTCCACATATATTACTAACTCATTGAAAATGCATTGTGTAAATTATGGTTAATAACATTGGTACGTAAAATTTTCTGCATAATTCAAGCTAGTTATTACATGTATTATTAGTTTTCTGTATAATTCAAGCTAGTTATTACATGTATTATTAGTTTTCTGTATAATTCAAGCTAGTTATTACATCTATTAAGCATTATTACATGTATTCTTTCTTTTGTTTCGTTATTAAATAAATCTAAGAAAAATTGACTGACTATTATTATTTGTCTCTCTCTCTCTCTTATTTGGAAGCGACGAGGGTGCGGAGGTTGAACAAATCGTGGAGCATGTAAAGGAAATCCTAAGAACAATTTCAGGGGAGATTCCACGAGGAAGAGAAAGTGAATCGCCGAGAGGAGAAGGAGAAGGAGAAGCAGAGCCTAAGACTACTCCTTCAGATGATTCTCTACTCCATGGGATTGAAACAAGGGTAGAGCAACTAAAAGAGAAGCTAGAGTTGAAATCTGAAAATGTCACTCGCTTTATCGGCGTTGTTGGGATGCCTGGAATAGGTAAAACGACTCTTGCCAAGAGACTATTCAGTGAATGTGGAAAACATTTCCTGCATAAGATGTTTCTAGATGACGTGAGCCAGAAGCCAGAGCCTTTTTTAGACGAGACGCTGCACACGGACCTATTGCTCGGGTTATGGAAGAGCAAAAACAATGGGAGAGATGGAAATAGAGCCAAGTTATCGATTGACTACATAAAGACTCAACTACAAGGAAAAAAAGTTTTTGTTGTTCTTGACAATGTGGGTGACAAGAGTCAGATAGATAAGATTCTTGGTGGGTGTGACTGGATAAAAGCAGGAAGCAGAATTGTGATCACAACGAGCAGCAAATCGGTGATTCAAGGACTCAACAGCACTTATCTCGTCCCGGGGCTGAGTAGCTGTGATGCCCTAAACCATTTCAACTATCACGCGTTTTCTGCTAGTGACGGTTTCTACCAGCCAAGTTTCACGGATCTTGCAAAACAGTTTGTGGATTACTCTATGGGACATCCATCAGTTCTCAAGCTGCTTGCTCGTGAGCTTCGTAGTAAAGACGAGAGTTACTGGAAAGAAAAGCTTAGTGCTCTTGCTAATAGCCCAAGCAACACGATTCAAGATGTTTTGAGAATACCTTATGACGAGCTTAAGGAGCAGCACAAGATCGTGTTCCTCGACATTGCCTATTTCTTCAGGTTTGAGAATGAGAGTTACGTGAGGAGATTGCTTGGTTCTTCGGCTCACGCAGATGCGAGTGAAATAACTGATCTAGCCGATAAGTTTTTGATCGACATTAGTGGCGATCGTGTCGAGATGAATGATCTGTTGTATACTTTCGCGATAGGTCTGAATTCGCAAGCATCCTCTGAAAATACAACAAGTGAGCGTAGGCTCTCAAAGCACTCTGAGATTGTTGATGTTCTCATGAACAAAGCGGTTAGTAAGTTTAAGCTCTATATTATTACCAACACAAATCTGTTAAGAGTATAGCACACTCCACTAAGTCGCAACCAAACTCTTATCTTTTTTTGCCACTTCACTTATTACTATTTTACATTTTCCCAGGAAGCAACCAAGGTCAGAGGAGTTTACCTTGACATGTTCGAGGTAAAGGAAATGGGCTTAGACAGTGACACGTTCAACAAAATGGATGATCTCAGATACTTGAAGTTCTACAATTCTCATTGTCATAGAGAATGTGAAGCTGAAGACAGCAAACTAAACTTCCCCGAGGGACTCGAGTTCCTGCCGCAAGAGCTTCGATATCTTAACTGGCTTAAATATCCGGAGAAGAACCTTCCTATAAATTTTGACCCAAAGAATCTTATCGACCTCAAGCTGCCTTATAGTCAGATTGAGCAGATTTGGGAGGAGGAGAAGGTATATATAATTTTTATGCATACCAAAGATTAATGCTATAACATCATAACAAGAATGTTGCATTTTGATCACAGGATACATCCAACTTACAGTGGCTGGATCTGAATCATTCAAGTAAGCTGCACTCATTATCGGGTTTATCGCGGGCTCAAAAGCTTCAAAGTATAAACCTTGAAGGCTGCACGGGACTGAAGACGCTTCCTCAAGTGCTGCAGAACATGGAAAGTCTCATGTTCCTGAATCTGAGAGGATGTACGAGCCTCGAGTCTCTTCCAGATATAACATTGGTTGGTCTAAGAACTTTAATCCTCAGCAACTGCTCAAGGTTTAAGGAATTCAAGCTGATTGCAAAGAATCTTGAAGAATTGTACTTAGATGGCACTGCCATTAAGGAACTTCCTTCAACAATCGGAGACCTCCAAAAGCTTATCTCGCTGAAACTGAAAGACTGCAAGAATCTGTTGAGTCTCCCTGACTCTATAGGAAACCTAAAAGCTATTCAAGAAATAATACTCTCTGGTTGTTCAAGCCTTGAGAGTTTCCCAGAAGTTAACCAAAACTTGAAACACTTAAAGACTTTACTACTAGACGGAACAGCCATAAAGAAGATTCCTGACATTTTGCATCACCTATCTCCTGATCAAGGCCTGACATCTTCCCAATCAAACTGCCATTTGTGTGAATGGCCGCGTGGAATCTACGGATTATCGTCAGTGCGACGTTTATCTCTGAGCAGTAATGAGTTCAGAATCTTGCCGAGGAGTATTGGTTATCTCTACCATCTAAACTGGCTTGACTTGAAGCACTGCAAGAATCTTGTCTCTGTTCCAATGCTTCCACCAAATCTTCAATGGTTAGACGCACACGGCTGCATTTCATTGGAAACGATTTCCATCCTTTCAGATCCTCTTCTGGCGGAAACAGAGCATTTGCACTCCACATTTATCTTCACTAACTGTACCAAACTTTATAAAGTTGAGGAGAATAGCATCGAATCCTACCCTCGGAAGAAAATCCAGTTGATGTCAAACGCACTAGCTCGCTATGAAAAGGTATTCCCCTTCATTCACAACATCTTTCCTTGCATTTTCTCTTGTTGACACCAACCTTTTTCAGGGATTAGCTCTCGATGTTCTGATCGGAATCTGCTTTCCCGGATGGCAAGTGCCCGGGTGGTTCAATCATCGAACGGTTGGATTAGAGTTGAAGCAAAACCTGCCGCGACATTGGAACGCAGGCGGGCTTGCCGGTATAGCTCTTTGTGCTGTGGTCTCATTCAAGGACTACATATCAAAGAATAACAGGCTCTTAGTTACATGTAGCGGTGAGTTCAAAAAAGAAGACAAGACTTTGTTCCAGTTTAGTTGCATTCTTGGTGGTTGGACTGAACATGGAAGCTATGAAGCCCGCGAGATCAAGTCTGATCATGTCTTTATCGGCTACACCAGCTGGTTGAATTTCATGAAAAGTGACGACAGTATAGGATGTGTTGCAACCGAGGCTTCACTAAGATTCCAAGTTACGGACGGGACAAGAGAGGTTACAAACTGCACTGTCGTCAAGTGCGGCTTTAGTCTCATCTATTCACACACTAATGTTGATCATAGCTTGTGTACAGACAATTATTCTGATGTAACTACAACTACCAGTGGGGGTACAAGCTCCGGTTCAATAACGGACGTTGGAGAAAGTTGTTACCAAAATGGAAGTGAAGAAATCATAGAGGAAGCAATGCTTTTCGCAGCTTCAAGAGAAGTTGAAGAAGAAGAAGACACAGAGAGCTTAGTGACATTAAGCTCACTAATGGGAGAAAGTCCAAAGAGAAGTGAGAAGAAGGTACTGATGAGTGTCCGTAATGGTTCCACTAGAGAGGTAGCGATAGAGAGGGACGTTAACAACGCACATTGCCTTTCGTTTTTAAATGTGTTTAGATTTTGGCGGGATTGACAAGAGAAAAGGAGAGATCAAATCATGAAACAAGCACTTGCATATGTACAGAAAGCAAGAGAGAGAGGACTGTACCGGAATTGCTTCCCGGTTAATGTCCGATCGAAATTCAATTCAACGGCAAGCATTGTTGGTGTATCATCCACGGATCCGTCAAATCATAGTTTTGGGGATAATTTTGATTGGGTCTCCTGCACACAACTATCTTATTCCTTACGTCATTATCTTTTAAGTTGGCAAATATTTTTCTTAAGTTAATTAGTTAATGTTTTACGACCTTTTCAACCTAAAAAATGAAACACGAACTACGAACTGACTAGCCCTAATTCTCCCAATTTGATTGAAAGACTCTCCCTGAAACAGAGCACTTTAGGCTAGGTTTCCTACTTTGTTTCTAGCAATCGATTGCTTCGTGGGTAGGTTTTCAAAATCAAAACCTAATATTCACTTTCTTTGGGAATCTCGCGAGTTAATTTACAAGATCACATGTCTCAATGTATCGTAGGGTTTCTGTGTTTTTTTTTTTTTTTTTTCTTTTTCCTGTTGGGAAGGGTTTCTTGTTTTTTTTGCTAAGCTTATTATTTTTCTTTCTAATTTAATTTAGGATCCTTTAATTTATAAAGATAAAAAAAAATTAAATTGTTTGTTATGGAGTGTTTATCTAAATTAGTTTATAATGGTATAGATAAATATGAAAAAATAAAGATACTTATAAATTTAAAGAAGAAAAAAAAGAAAAACTTTAATATAATATTAGATATCCACATATTATTCAGATTTTACTAGGTTTTTTCGAGTTTACCCACTAAACCCGAAACCTATCGGATTTTTTGTGGGCATATTAAATTCGGGTTCGAGTCGGATTAGTTATATTTTGTCAAAAATGTATAATTGTTTGCAAAATGTAACCAAATTTAATTAATTGAAACCATTTTTATTAAAATTGAACAACTTGTAGGTTTTTTCCGACCATTCCAAATCTTACACCTACCCGAACCGAATAATCATAAAACCCCAATGGATAATAGTCTCTTCTTCTACCAGAAATATCCAAATCCAAAAAAAATCAAATCTGATCAAAGTTTCTAAAGCATAAGCCTAGACACAACTTCAATGAATTTCATAAATTTTAAGAAATTATATTTACATTGATATAATCTAATTCTTTTTTTTAAAGCATAAGCCTAGACACAACTTCAATGAATTTCATAAATTTTAAGAAATTATATTTACATTGATATAATCTAATTCTTTTTTTTAAACTACTAAAATATACATATTTATTAGTTTGAAAAATGAAAAATTGAAAAATGAGTGTGGGGCACGTGCCTCACCTCTCCTCTACCTACATCTGCCCCATGTTATAACTCTAATCTCAATATTCTCTCTAAATATTTTTAAATAACGTAATTTTTTTTGTTGTTTACTAAATAACTACTACAGTATACTATGTGATTTAAACTATAAATATTGCTAACTTGTCATAAATGTTTTACACAAACATATATATACTTAATTCTCATTCATCTTCGATACTATTGAATATTTTATTATAATCTTTATCTATACATCTCACCATTTTATATGTTTAGTTGACATCCAAATTTTGGAGTTATTTTAACAAAACAAAAGAAAAAAACAAAACTTTTGACAAAATACACAAAAAAAACATATTTGAAGAAATTTTTATATTTTTTCAAAAGCTTTAGTAGATAATTAAAATTTAATTTGTGATATATGTATATATTGTGATTTACGTATATCGCGGTCATTTTGAGTTAACAACTTTAAAAAATTTACTTTAAATAATAAAAATTATAAAGTCGCATTTTTATAACCTAGGCCTATATAAAATATAATAAGCTTTTAATATTTATTTTATCTCTTGATTTCTAATTCCTAATAACTGTTTCCTATTTTCTTTTTCTTTTTCTTTTTTTTTCCGTCGATTTTCTTTTTGTTCTTATCACATTTCAAAAAACAAATGTTAAAGATATCAATAAAGACGATTAGTGATTAGCTTATGAATTTATTTATATTCTTTTAATGTGAAAAAAGGGAAAGAAGTGAATCTGGTCTCAGCTTTTAATATCACAACTCTTTAGAATACTTCCTATCCCCTTTTTCTTCTTCTTCCCTCTTTCGTTTTCTCGCGACTCTCTAGGGTTAGGGTTTGTTGATTTTCACGCGTTATTCTTCATCTTCTTCTGCAATTCGCAACTAGAGAAGCTAATTCCATTGAAGTTAAGGTAAAGTATCCATCTTTTTGTTTCCCTCCCTCGTTCAATTACTGTCTTAAATTCTCGTTGATTTCCTTTATCCTCTCGATTTGGGTATTCTTTTTTGTCCACCGTCAAGTGAATCTCTCAACGAATTTTTCCATCTTCCGGTTAATTTCTATAGAAACCCTTTGGATCTGTTTTTTTCCTGCTCAATTACTAATTTTCTAGGTATCGTTTCGTGTTTTGAGAAAATTTTGGGATTTTGATCGAATGTATCTAATTGGTGATGAATTTTTAGCCTAATCAAGTTGTTACCACAAGTTCGATTCCATGATTTGCAATTCGTAAAGGTTCATCCTTTGCATGATTCATGTTCATAGCTTGTAGAAGATTTATCCCCTTTGACTCTCGTTTTAGACTATGTGGTTATGTTTCCTTGAAGCCATGTCACTAGTCTCTTCCCCGTTGTGCCCTTCCGTGTAGCTAATTTCTTATTCAAAGCCAAAGTTCGAATGCGGGTATAAAAAACATAGCTATCTACTTTTTCTGATGATCTCTTATCCTATCTAGTGTCGAGTATCAGACTTATTACCATTGTAAAGAGATGCCCCATTTTGGTCCGCTGCTTTTGCTAGGTTGCACAGATTGTTATAAAGTGAAGCAAATTTTGGTTCTTTGCTGTCATTTTGCTACTCTGCTTTACGACACTAATCATGAATCAGTATCTCCCCCTTTGTGCCCTTCTGTGTACTGTTAGAAACCTCAGTTGATTCCTGTTCTTAGAGTTTTCTAAATGCTTATAAGATTATCTGTTATTCAAAGATACGGTTTTAATGCAATTACAAAGATCATAGCTTCGTTTGTTGGGGAATCGATCTGGTTTTTCTTATGTTCTCTTTAATTGTCCTTTCTAGTGTTGAGTTTCAGGCTTATTATTATTTGTAAAGTGATGCACATTTTGGTTCTCTGCTTTTGTTAGGTGGGGATAATTTTTGGTTTTAGAAGATACTAATGGCTGGAGTACTAGCTGGGGAATGTTCTTACAGTGAGAGTGGAGTTTCATCACACTCAAGGAATTCCCATGAAAAGCAAGAAGAGGTTTCCCGCTGGTATTTTGGAAGAAAAGAAATAGAAGAGAATTCACCGTCAAGGTTGGATGGTATTGACTTAAAGAAGGAAACATACCTCCGCAAATCCTACTGTACATTTTTGCAGGACTTGGGCATGAGATTGAAAGTGTAAGTTCTCTATCACCTCATCTTAGATTTCTTTCTGTGCATTGTTCCTTTAACTGCTTCAAGTTGGCTTGGTTTCTTGACATTATAGTTCGTCCAATCCGTCCCATCATCATTGTGGACAGATAATAGTTACCCCTTTACATATAGGTTTCGTTTAATTGGAATTTGATGTGCTGCTGATGGTTTTAGGCATACGTTTGTACTGATGTTAGTTCTAGCACCTTTAAACGGAAAGTTGTAGAAGTTGTGTTTATTTTATCTCAATTTTTCTTTCTTTGGCATGAATACAAGGAAGAGACAGTTATTAGTGGTGAAGACATAACTGCCACACTGTCTTAATTTTGCTTTTGTAGTCATGGTTTCTGCATTGTTCAGAGATTTCAATTTTTGGCTCTCTTGGAAAGTCGCTGATATAGTTTTCCAATCAGTCCCCAGGTTACAATAGCTACAGCGATAATCTTCTGTCATCGATTCTTCTTTCGCCAATCACATGCAAAGAATGACAGAAGGGTGAGTTTATTGTTTTGCACCTGAACAAGTTGAATGCTTAAAAAAAAATGACTCTATTCTGTGTTGTTTGAACCACTATGCTGTAGTCTGGCTAGTATTTAAGGTATTGAAATGTATTGGTTTTATATATAGTGGATCCATCTCCTTGCCATTTTTCATGGTATTTATAGAGAGCTCATTATTGTAGTTTCATTTATAGTTTCGCTACCACTTTGATTTAGATTTTTCTTTTTTACTTATTCTATGCAGAATTAGTGAATTGTGATTGTTGTTATTTCTTCTAGAGCGGAAAAAAATACTCGGATCTTTACTGAGCTCTCTCTTCATGTTGTTTCTGCAGACCATTGCAACTGTATGCATGTTCCTTGCTGGAAAGGTTGAGGAAACTCCACGGCCCTTGAAAGATGTTATTTTTGTCTCCTATGAGATTATAAACAAGAAGGATCCTGGTGCTTCCCAGAAAATCAAGCAAAAGGTATTCCATCTTACTACTGAATCTTCCTAATTTCTCACCTCTGTTTTACTAGTTATAGATGAACGTATCATTTTTTCCCCATATCTTTTGTTTTATTTGACATTGAGGTTTTAGTATTAGCTACAGACTTTGCTTCGTTGTTTTGTAGAACCATGGTCCTTTGGTCCTGATTTATTGTCTGTTGGTCAGCATATCAAAATGTATTTGACCTATATCACTTTTTCAGGAAGTATATGAGCAACAAAAAGAGCTTATATTAAACGGAGAAAAAATTGTTCTTTCCACTCTAGGCTTTGACCTCAATGTTTATCATCCTTATAAACCCCTGGTAGAAGCAATAAAGAAATTTAAGGTTGCACAGAATGCACTTGCCCAAGTTGCATGGAATTTTGTTAATGATGGGTACGTTCAAGAACTATTTCCTTCTAAAGCTTCCAATAATTCTATGTGCCTTGTATTTTCGTCTTCATACAATGAAAAGTGGCTTGCAGTCTACGGACATCTCTCTGCCTGCAATTTAAGCCTCATCATATTGCGGCTGGTGCAATATTTCTTGCGGCCAAGTTCCTTAAAGTGAAGTTACCATCAGATGGAGAGAAGGTTTGGTGGCAAGAATTTGATGTCACACCCAGACAACTGGAGGGTATGTACAATATGAATTGACTTGACAATTCTTGTTTCCTTGTTTGACTTCCATTCCCTTTTTCTTTATGATTTCAAGAGTAATCGTCTTTTGTATATCTCAGATGTTAGCAACCAAATGCTTGAGCTTTATGAGCAAAATCGTGTCCCTGCATCTCAAGGAAGTGAAGTCGAGAGTAGTGTAGGTGGAGGGTCAGCTCAGCGACCAGGCTCCAGAAATGCGGTTTCAACCGATGAGCATGTTGGTTCTAGGCAAACGTCATCAGTACGTTCAACCCATGAACAATCAAATTCTGATAATCATGGGGGTTCATCCAAAGGAGTATTGAATCAGAACAATGAGAATGGGGGTGGTGAGGCAGCTAATGTCAGTGTCGATAACAAAGAGGAGATAGAGAGAGAAACAAAAGAAAGCAGCCTACATCTTGAAAGCCATCCAGCCCATAAGGACAATGTGAGAGAAGCCCCCCATAACTCTAGACCTTTAGTTGAGGGACCTGGGAAAGACAACTCAGAAAGAGAGGGTGGAGAGCTACAAGATGATGGTGCTGTTCATAAATCTCGAAATGTTGATGTGGGTGATGCCCTAATCAGCCAATCGCCAAAAGATTTGAAATTGCTTCGAGATAAGGTGAAGGCTAAACGAGAGAAAGCTAAGAAGTTGCTAGGTGAAAGAACGAGGAAAAAGGATTTGATGGATGAGGATGATTTGATTGAAAGAGAACTGGAAGATGTGCAACTAGCTGTTGAGGATGAAAAGACGAAGGAAAGGAAAGTACAGAGCAGGCCAAAGGCGGAGAACTCTGATCTCATGGGTACAGAACATGGTGAGATTTTAGATGTTAAAGGAGAAGTCAAAAATACAGAGGAAGGTGAAATGGTAAACAACAATGTGTCCCCGATGATGCATAGCAGAAAGAGAAAAATGGGAAGCCCTCCTGAAAAGCAGTCAGAAGGAAAGAGACGCCACAATAGTGAGAATGGGGAAGAAAGCCATAAGACGAGCAGAGGTAGTAGCCATCATGGTGATAGAGAGCACAGAAGACACTCACAAGAGAATAACCATTCATAAGAGAGGTAATGATTATTAAAACTGCTACTCTTTGTATTCCATCTAAATGGTCTTTTTAAAAGACCTTTGGCACTTCGATGCCCAACCATGTGAACTTGACTTCTACATGGGTCGGTTCAGTCGTTGGAACCATGCTCTCTGTATTTTATGTTGATTATATATCTATTCGTGGCATTTTTGCACAATCCAACGACTTGAACTAGGACTCATCATCCTAAAAGGATGTTGAGAAGCTAATTAGGTGTTTCTTCCTGTAACCACTCCATGCTAGGGTTCTTTAATTATGCATAATTACCTGCTTTTTTCCATCTAATCTAAACCGGGCTAAGGTTTGATTCTGCTTGGCAACTTCATAGTCACATTTACTTCGTTTCCTTATATTGATGCGCATTGTGAAAAAGTTTCCTCTAGTACGGTAAAATTAGTGTCAGGTCATAGGAAGTAATGTATAGGTTGTGGTTAAGTCCACTTGATAACTTCTTTGTTACTGTACATTGTTGAATTGAGTTTACTTTTGATGCCAAAATATTGTTACGACCAATGTTTTCTTAAGTTATATATGATGTAAAAGAGAGAAACCTTTGTATTGTACGGTATCAAAATGAACTATATGTACTTTTAAGTCTGTCAGATTTTGTTTTCTTCGAAAAGTGATATTTTGTATGACCTATCGGAGAAGTGCCATCTGATTCGGAAGCATAAATACAAAGAAAGCATGTAGAAAGAAAGAACGAAAATAACTAAATATGTAACTCTTCTGTTATCTAGAAAAGAAAGGAAGAGATCTATAGAGTAGAACATTCTGTTCCTAGACTAAATATAAAATATAAAAAAATCAACTTCCACCAACCTAGAGTTTGGCAAAAGAAGCCTGAACCTACGTAAAGAAATTATTTAGTTTTGTTTTGTTAATAGCGTGTCGCACATATCCAAACTTTAGCTTTTAAAAGGGACAAGCTATCTCGTTTCACTTAGATAACTGACGCCATTTGTAAACGTCAGAATCATGACGTCACTTTTCTTAATCTTAGCATTGGTTTTAATTGACATTAAAACTCTTATACTTTCAACTTACATGCTCCCAAATAGCTATATCCGATCCGACTAGACAAGATCCGACCCAATAGCACCTTATAAAGATGTTCTATGCAAATCAACAAATCTCAAAATATTTTCCACATAAAAAGTTTTATAATATCTCTCTATTTCATAATCTTTTTCATGGCTTACAACTACAATATGCATACTTCATCAAGAGTAGCTATCATAGGTGCGGGTGTTAGCGGTTTAGCTGCCGCTAAGCACTTAGCACGTCACCATCCACAAGTCTTTGAAGCCTCTGATTCGATTGGAGGTGTTTGGAGAAAATGTACGTATGAAACAACTAAGCTCCAGTCGGTTCGAGTAAGCTATGAGCTCTCCGATTTCCTTTGGCCGAACAGAGGCGAAAGCAGCTTCCCAACTTATGTCGATGTATTGGATTATTTGGAGGCTTATGCAAAGCATTTTAACCTTGTAAAGTTTATAAAATTCAACTCCAAAGTCGTTGAACTTAGGTTCATCGGTGATGGTAAGACTTTGCAGATGGGAGACCTCGGTGCTTACGGCAACTTGTTGCCTGGAAAACCTGTCTGGGAAGTTGCCGTTAATACCGGGGATGGAGACATCCAGGTTTGTTACATTTGATATCATCTAATCACTTATTGTATTTTTGTTTGCAAATCCATATTGTTGGGATATGTTACATATCATATGTATATGAACCATCGTTTTTTTTTTTTTTTTTTTCTTTTTTTGCGGCGTATAAATATTTTTATTAAACTTATTTCAACTTTTGAAAACATTTTGCATGCATAATGGATTCAAGTTTACTTAGATTTGTTTATTATATTGTAAAACGTTTCTTTTTAATAATATGCATTTGTGTGTGTGCATGCAGTGGCATGCATTTGAGTACGTGGTAGTATGTGCAGGAAAATATGGCGATGTACCAAGAACCCCCACGTTTCCGGTGAAGAAAGGACCGGAGATATTCAAAGGGAAAGTGTTGCATTCCATGGATTACTCCAAGTTGCAGAAAGAAAAAGCTTCTCAACTCCTCCATGGCAAGAAAGTGGCCGTGATTGGTTTCAAGAAATCAGCCATTGATTTGGCGTTAGAGTCTGCATTAGCTAATCAAGGTATAATATATATATATATATTTTTTTTTTACAGGTAAGTCTTTGATTAGTCAATCATGTAATATGATTAAAATCTCAAAAATATTTTGAACTAAATAATATATTTAAAATTTTCAGGAAAAGAAGGGAAAACATGCACAATGGTGGTGAGAACACCACATTGGGTGATCCCACATTATTGGGTTTGGGGTCTACCATTCTTCTTGTTCTACTCAACTAGAGCTTCTCAATTCATTCATGAGAGGCCTAACCAAAGCTAGTTTAGAACTCTCTTTACTATAATCTTCTCTCTTCTGGTTCGTCCTCTTCAAACACTCAATTTCGTCTCCTATATATAATTTGCATGCAATCATGCAAACTTTCTAATTGTTTTCAAACAATGTATTTGACAAACATAGCGTGCCACAGTTTCCAAATTCATCGAATCATATGTTTTGTGGAAGCTTCCGTTAGAGAAATATGGTCTTAAACCGGACCATGCATTCGAGGAGGACTATGCTTCTTGTCAAATGGCGCTCGTGCCAGAGAAATTCTTTGAAGAAGCGGATAAGGGAATGATCCGTTTCAAAAGGACAACAAATTGGTGGTTTTATGATGAAGGGATTGAGTTTGAGGATGGCACTACCCTAGAAGCTGATGTTGTGATACTTGCGACAGGATATGATGGCATGAAGAAGCTCAAAGCCATTGTCCCTGAACCTTTTCGATCATGGCTTGAGTTTCCTTGGGGTATCATGCCTTTATACAGGTACGTACACTTTTTTAATACACTTTTTTTTTTATATAGTAAACTTGTTCTAGACTATTCCGAAATGTTGTGCTAATTTGATACTGTAACAAAATATACATGTCTTTTGTTCTTGTAAAAGGCTTATATATTTAAGAAAACATGTGTTACAATTCAAAAAATTCTAAAGTTTCATTTTATGTAAAAATTGCATACACCTAAAGATATGGTTAAAACGATAATAATATATAGTTTTACAATATTTTTCTAGGCCGAAAAAAAATTATATGGCTCATACGATTGTGGCCTTACGGGTTTATAAGACTATATATTTACATAGAATTTTCAAAAGAATTGTTAATAGATAACGATTATATAATAATCGTTGCTTATATAAAATTGGACCGTTGCTTATATAATAACGATGCTAATTTACTAAAATTTTCAGGGGAACAATCCATCCGTTGATACCAAACATGGGTTTCATCGGATATGTTCAAAGCAGCTCTAATTTGAAATCATCAGAATTACATTCAAGGTGGCTCAGTCAGCTCTTGGACGGTAAATTCACATTACCGAGCAAAGAAAAGATGTTGGATCAATTCCTTAAAGAAATGCACGTTATGAGAAGATCAAGCAGATTCTTCAAAAATCATTGCTTCTCCACTTTCAGCATTCAACATGCCGATGATTTGTCTAAAGACATGAATCTCAAGCCTTAGCGTAATTCAAAAAGATAATCTACTTCATTAAAATAACTAAATAAGTGATAGATATAGGATTGTCTTTTCATCCTCAGATTAATAATGCACAAGACCCTTTCTCATCCTAATTTGTTTTTATATGTTTAAGTTTATTGTATCGTTTGCTTTTAAATAAATGAAATAATTGTTTTCTCCTTTTTCCTCCTCTATGATGGTTATATGAGAAGTGCATTGGAGGTTGTTTCCAAAATCGTATTTCAATGCCATCAAGATGCTATGAAATACGCACAACACAGCGCATCATAATCATATTAAAATCTTACCCACGTTTATATGCGTTTGTGAGTTGGCAGCAAAAGCTTAATGCAGAAAAGTAAACGTGACACCAAATTATACGTAGAGAAAACCTTTTCATTGTGAAGAGTAAAATTTACAGGACAATAGTCCACTAAAAATCCTCTATCAGCAATATACTCAAGTTTCAACTACGTTCTTCCTATTCCCACCGAACCTATCCAGAGACTAATTAAGGTTCCAAAGAACAATCTCGAAACAAGAAAACACTACAAAGAGTTTTATGGAAATCATGTTGTTCTGCAATTTTTTTTTATATGAATGTAAAATTTATTTACCAAAAATAAGACGGTTTTACAATAAATACAACATAAAGCTGAGAAATTTGAATGTACAATAGAACTACACTAAAACAGAAGAGGATGAGTTAACGACAATACTTTTTTATGCATTAACCTACAAATACTACAATTTGTTCTGTAATCTCCAATACAAGAAAACACTATAAATCCGATGCATAACTAAAAATTTATTATGCGGATTAACACGATTTTATTAGAATAAAAATCCGATTTTTTTTAAAAAAAACCATAGAAATGGATCGCTAACCATTCAAAGAGTTAAACGAGTGACAGGGACCAAAAGTCTGAAATTCGGAATAGTCCCGTAAAGTTGTGTACTTTATTTTTATGCTAATCCCAATAATCATTTTATCATTGGACACGATTTTTGTATACTAGTGTTGTGTATGAACCAGCAGAAAAAAGAGAGCCATGGAAATCGCTTCTTGTTCAATTCTTAACAATCTTCAAATTTCTTGTACAAAGACTTCTATTTTCACTCAGTATTTGAGCGAGCGTTCTTCACACGACACTGGAAGACGCAATTTCTTGCCTTTTTCAAATTTCCCTGGAAAATCTCAGATTCTCGGAAAATGCTTGCGATTGCAGAGATTCTCTTCGATTTGCTTATCAGCTAGCAGAGAAGACGTAAACCCATCTGAAGAATTCGCTGTGATACTTGAGGTTGATAGGTAAGTAAGTTCGGATTATGAAAAAGCTTCAAACTTTCTGAGTTTTGAAGCAAGTTGTTGGTTTTTGATTCAGTGATGGGTAACTTTTGTTTGTTTGCTTGGCTCTGTTTTAATGTCAGGGTTATGATTGATACATGGTCAAGTAATCGCCAAGCGTTCAATGTAGGTGCGGCTTTTAAATCACCCATTCTTTTGTGCTCAGTGATTGTTTTTTTATTTTATTGTGCTGATGTTGTTGCTTCTTATTGTGAGTACCAGCTTTTCAAAAGCTTGGGCTAGATTGTGCAAATTGGCCTGAACCAGTTTATTCAGACTTGTTGAGGTATATATATCGAAGTTTGTGACTTGTGTTTTCCGGTTGGGTTTTGGTTCATTGAAGTTTACTTTGAAATACTTAAGCATTGATTGTTTTGTTGCTATTGGTTTATAATCCATCTATCTGTGACCTTGAAGAATCTATTTGTTTTCAATCATCTCCATTTCCATCTCTTAGATTCTGTTTCTAGGGATTTAAAAAGGTCTAATTCTTTTACTAGTCTATAGATACTAACTTGATAATTTGGTTCCATTCAAACTGTTTATGCTTCCGTTCATAATCAACGGCTGTTTCCCGTTCGATTACTCTTGGTATGAGTAGACGATTTAGATTGAGTTCATTTTACAATTGCATTTCGTTGTCTGAGAGTGTTTAGTTGGTTATTACCAGAAAAGGTGCTGCTGATGAAGAGAAAATGTTGCTTTTGTATTTCAACCAGGTAAATTATCATTTTTTTTTGCCTAAACATCATTACTGAGTTGCGACCACACAGTTATCAAAATCTGACAGCTTTTCTTCTCACTTGTTTATTGACCTCTCTTCAGATTGGTTGGCCTTCGTCGTTGCCAACCAGTGAGAAAGCAAGTTTTGTAAAGAGTGTATTGCGAGAAAAGGTTCCTTGCATACTTGAACATAGTGTTATTTTCTGCTATCTATATTCTCTTTCAAGTTAAGGTTTTCGCAACTCCATCAATATATTAGATCCAACTTGTTTGTTGTCAGAAAAATGCAATGGATGAGTTTCTCATATCGAAAAGCTTACCTCTGAGATCTGGAGTGCAAGAGTGAGTCACGTAGATATCTCTTTCAAACTGTAGCAAAGAACTTTAGATTTTTTTCTTGTACTTGTAAGTTGTAAATTCAAACGATTTCACCTTTTTGAGCTGTAGATTTATCGATAATGCATACGCGGAGAAAGTACCGGTTGCTATCGTAACAGCCTACTGCAAGAGTGGAGACAAAGTAGCCCTGTAAGTACTTAAGGTCCTACTATTGTTTTCTTTTTGTGATTGTATAATCTCACATATTTAGAAAGACCAAAAAATGCAAGGTGAAAAGTAGTACTTATGAGGAAACCCTACTAAACAATCCATTAGCATAAACAAAATCCTACATTAGATTTTTATGCTAATCGTACTGTTGTTTTCTTTTTGTGATTGTATAATCTTTATGATGCGATTATTGAACAGATCCATTGTCGAGATGCTTGGGCAAGAAAGACTTCCAAATGTGAAGGTTATCGGAGACAATGAGGTAGAACAGAGTATGTATGGACAACTTGTTCTTGGGAAAGGAGTTTCTTCAAGTCTAGAGGAGCAACTAGTGAAGGAAGTAAAAAAAGCAGGTATAGAGCTCGGAGAAAATTTGCTAATCCTTATTTTATATCTAAGATCTTCCTTGTAACTGTAGTGAATATCTCATCATCTTAAATTTTGTCTGACTAGCGTCCGCTGAGAAACAGAGGATAGCAGAAGAAGTTGCATCAATGCTAAAGCTTAGTGTTGATATTGACACAACCTCATCTGAGAGGTGGGACTTTCTCTTCTTCTCTACAAAAATTCCAGTTCCATACATCAACAAGAAAAGTGATGGCTTCTCATTTTGTTTCTTACTTTCTCCAGATTGGAAAAGATTGTTGTTGCATTGCGTGCTGCTGCGGAACACATAGGATTACCTGTAAATAACTGTGTACTTGTTGCTGGTAGTCAACCTGGAGTTTCTGCTGCAAAGATGATAGGCATGCCGTGTGTAGTCATGCGAAGCAGGTATGATGTTCGGTTTCAGATGTCTCTTTTCAGATTTTTGTTCCTTATTCTACAGAACTAAAGCCTGAAATGTGCTTCTGTGGAGCATTGTTCATTTGCTCATTTTCTTTACCATTCTTTTTGCTTGAAGTTTAACGGCAAGAGGTGAGTTTCCATCGGCCAAAGGTGTAATGGATGGGTTTGGAGGTGCAGACCTAACAATCCCAAAACTTAGGAACAAGATCAAGTCTTGAAGAAACAATTCAAGAAAGTTGTCTAAAAATCAGAATCTGGAAATACTGTCGAGTTATTGTTCACTTCTCGAAGTTCTTGTGAAGTTTTCGACTTGATATATATTAACTATAGCTACGTGTTGTACAACTTGATTCTTTGTAATGAATTGGTGTGGTTAATTTTCAGACATCAACAAACCTTTACTCAATACTAATCCAATGAGCTTGAAGGAAACATGTTTTGTTTTTTTTGGAAAGCTTATCCTAGATTCCAATAACTTGAGCTACTTATATATCTATGGTTTTATTCAAAATGATATAATCAGTCAGAATTTTAAGTCATGAGGTGGATGTCTCCACTGTTGTATCTGTTTGTAATGCCTGTGATGATATAATAATACGACTTGTGAAAAAAAGAAGAAGATTTCGTTTCTGAGTCAAGACACTACCTATATATAGAACTACAGTGTGATTTTTATGAAGACCATTGTCAGAACTGACATGACTTGTTCTACGGTAGATCTTGCACTTTTAGTTGGTTTACATTTGTGAGATTTCTGATTCTTGTACATTGTTGGTGTTTCGTCTCCGAACCAGGGCCGGGCTTGGGCTTGAGTATTCTGCATCATCACCAGCAGATGATATGTTTGATGCGACAGATTCAGATATTGTGCTTGAGATGGAGTGTGATGGAGATTGCTGTCTATAGGTTTGGGAAGCTGATAAGTCTGGAACTTCCTGTGTTGTTTTTCCTTGCGCTTCTTCCGCAAGCTTTCTTAGAAGATTCATAACAGTTGGAAGAAACTTCGACGTGATGGACAGTACTCCAGCAACCTAACAGATGCAGGAAACATGGTGTTAAGATAATGTCTGAAAATAAATGTGTTTGGAACAATGGAAGCTTAGCAAGAGCTTACTGCGCCATGTTGAAATTCCCTCGGAATGTCAAGCTGCACCCATAAGGCTTTGGAGAGTAAAAACGCCACGAAGAAACCCAAAAGGTACAAAGGATTCCTGTTCCAATAATATCAAACATGCCAGTGAATCTAAATAGCTGAAACACTTGGGGAGAATCTTTGAATGAATAGTAAAAGAGTGCAAGGAAAATGATATTACTTCAAAAGCATCATGAATTCATTGAAACCAAGGACAATCATCAACACGATCGCCCAAGCCGGTGGAAGCCAGTTGTTATTTCGCTTGTGAGCCTCCTGAAAAATAAAAATGAAAACATACCGTTGACTAAATGATGCTTATAACACACATAAATTCTGAGGTAGATTTTCAAAATCACCTGTGCCGAAATAGCTTGGGTTACAGTATACTCGGTCTCAGATTTGAACTGTCTCCACAGTGACTTACACTGCACTGGCGTCAGTAGTATATTATTTGGAGGAACCTGCACACATAACAATAACAATAACATTGGTAATTCATTTGACGACAAGTGGAAGTGGTTCATCCCATGAGCCACGATGCCAAGTATGTCCTAATTTTGGCGGAACAAATAAATAATTGGTAAAGTAGACTAAATTGGATTATTTCGTATTCCATTTAGTGTGATGTCTTAATAATAGTCACATTTTTCAACCAGATTATACTAGAGACCACTTGCTTAGACTGTTTACCTCTTCCCAAGAGCTAGATGCAAGTGGATCTGTAGACGTTCCTACGCTTCTGTTGTGGGAAGATGCAGCAGAAACAGTTCCATCCATTAGAGAAGAGAAAAGAGTACTCTCAATATTGTCTGGTCTTTCATCCAAACGTATTGCAGTCATCACAGATAAAAGACTTAAAGCCTGCAGAATAGCAACAGACAGAGTGAGTTTCATGACAAGCCCCATTTCGCCATTAATTCTAAGAAGTTACCTCTGCTCGAGCATCTTTTGTGATTGCTCTAATATCCTCTTTTCCAGTCCAGACCCGTGGCATTGAGTCTTTGTCATGACTGAAGACTGTTGAGAACCTAATATGTGTTTGGAATAATATCAAGCAGAGGAAACTGAAAAAGAGGCCAATATTAGGAGTGTACTCTGTTCTTTTTTCTTACCTATCTTTCATTCGGATTAAAATTTTAGCAGCTTCTTCTCTTGCTTTTTTCTCCACTAAACTCTGAGAATAGTTCTTTAGATTCTGAACCATAGCATCAATTTTAGCGTGATCTAGCTCAAAACCAGTAACCACATCCAGAAAATCTGTAACAGCTGTTTCAGTCTCGCGTTTGAGAAGCTTCCTTATGGAAGGCCAGGTCTCTTTTCCACCAGCTTCGAACAAAGACTCAACAGGTTCACTAAGTGCTTGAGTTAGCCGTTTCTGTGAACCAGCATGAATCAAAACATTTAAATACGAGCCCTAAAAAGCTAAGATATCAAAAGAATAGAAAAACCAAAACAGAACCTCATAGTTGGCAGTTAATTCAGATAGTTTAGCACTCCTAGCAAAAAATGTGTGAGCATCAATGTCACGACAAAGTTTCTCCCTGATTTTTGATGCATCCCAAGTTGCTTGTTTAACCGCAGCATCTGAAGAGACGAACACAATTAATAAATGGAGGTATCCTTATGTAAATGTTTTGTAGTTTTTGGCCAAAACAATTTGTTTCTCATAAGGGAAACTCTACTTTTGAAGCACACAAACTGAAGTAGAAACTCTCACCTTCACATCCTTTGTCAAACACCATCAGACAAGACTGTTGGGAGTCTCGCACAGCTTTTGCGAATCCTTCACCTTGATTTAGGGACTGTTCCAGTCGGATCTTAAAGGATTCCAGTGCATTGGACCGTAGATGTCCCAACATGGTAGCATAAGAAGGGTATACGAACTGAAAATTTAGAGAAAAGTTGAAAATAAGAGACGCAATCATCATAACTCATAAGTAACCAGATCCAGAGTCAACACTGTTTAATGCAAACCCAAAGACGGAAGAAGCCATACATCCAAAGCATTAAGTTTCAGCTGTAGACGCTTCTCTTTTCTTACTCCTTCATCAAAGTATATTGCCTCTGCGTCATATCTAAGAAGGGGTAGACGAAACAAGATTAGGCAAAATTACTTTGCTTGGGAATTAAATACTTCAGGAAAAAAAAAGAGGGCTTACTCTGAGAAGTATTTTTCAAGGATAGAGCTAAGCTTTTTGCCAAAACCAGGAACTAGACCACCTTCAGCGGCTTCATGCAACTCTAACCAACTCTAAATAAGTTATATCCCCATTATGTTACAAAACATTTAAATCAGCAAGAAAAATTAAAGGAGGTAAGGAGGCCGCAGAAGCAAACCTCATTGGTTGCCAAGTCGCGCAGCTTCTCATTGGCTATCTCTTCACACCGAACAGTGGCAACCATTACCTTGCAAGCATAAAACAAAACAACTTTAGGTCACAAGATAGGTAAACAAGGTTTAACCATATAAATTTGAATGAATAGAAGACCTTGTGAGCAGGAAGGTCCAAATCTCTATTCTCTTTTATAACTTTCCAAATCTGCTGGGAGCTGAAAGAAAATCCTGAAGCAGGAACTACACCACGTCTATCACCAGCAAGTCCCCCAGGTGAAATGGAATGGAAAAACCTCTGCCTCAACTCAGCAACCTATTTGGAAGTTCCCATGAAACAAGGGAATCGGTCTTAGATTTACTTTGATGCTTCAAAAGACGAGTGTTTCACATATCAGAATAATACCTCTTGCTCAAACTGTTTTTCTTTCTCTTCATAGCTGGATAATGCAACAATCATTACCTACAAGCATATATCGAGCGAATTATCAACTAAGGAAAAGATAGACAGGACTATTCATGAACAATTTAGTAACAATCCAGCGCTAATCCAGTTGAAATTCATCATAAGAAGTATCATCTATGTTGGAAAATGATCTCCTTACATTGAAGAATTCATTTAGAGGTGTATTTTTGTGTGCTTCAGGCTTGCGAACTGAATCCCATATCTGCAACAAACCATAACCAGTACCCAAACTTCAGAGAGGAAAAAGCCGTCAAAAATAAAAGGAAACTAAAAGAGACTGCGTGCTACTACCTTCTGAATATCTTCTCTTAGAGCACGTTCAAGCAGCTCTATTGGAGTCTAAGAACAAAAGCAGAAAATCTAAGAAATATGAACTCACAATCAAGAATCATACTCAATTGCAAAAACCAAACCTTTGTTTTATCACGTATGACAAAAAGAAGAGTTGTTTTACGAGGGCTAAACAATCGCAGCATGACCTACAAAAGCAATAATGAGTAATGACCAAGTTATCAAACCTATTGGTTGAACATAACGTTCCAGTTCCATATGTAAGCATATCAGGATACCTGGAAAACTGTCTTTAGCAATGGTTTGTTGGCAGCCTGTTCCCTTCCAATGTCATGGCACCACCTGTGGAGTTCGCTAGTTCATTAATAATCTACCCAAAAAAAGTATATCCATGGCCAAAACGGCCACACCTTTTGCCTAAGATTTACATCATGCCTGTGTTGGTAGTTCATTAATAACTTATTCGATTTCAAATCTAACATAGTAAGATTCAGAAGAGATGTAAAACATAAAACTATCCAATAATAAACTGGCTTTACATCTATCACCTTCTAACACTGGCTGTTTAACTGTGTGCTCAATGTTTAAAATACATCAGTAACGAGCAAACAAAACATACTCACATGTTTATCAGTACAATATCGGCAACAGCTATAGCAAACAGGGCACTTTGTTTCTCAAATGTAGTGTCATCCTGAAAAACACATGAGCCATTGACAAAAAGAATAATAAGAAAAATGCTAGACACACATAAAGTAAAAGGATCAAGTATATGTATAAGTATCGGAAAGATATAAGTATCCATAAATATTCAAATTTTTCTGAAAATTTCATAGCTAGTTAGCCAAAAACATATTGTTGGGTTACAACTAAATATAGCTAACCGTGTGATTCAGTCATCTTACCTCGCCTCTTTCTCTCCCATCAGTACCCTCCAAATCCATAGCAATTGTGAAAGGCTCAATACCAACACACCTAGCCATCCAAATACCTTTAGTTGTTTGACTCCTGAAAATGAAAATGAAGAGTAATTTACAAAGTCAACCCAATTTCAACCCCAAAAGTGGCATTGCCACAAAAAGATTATAAAAAACAATAATTGACAAATGACAATCACTAACCTTCCCGCAAAAGCATCCATTTCCCGAAAACTGGTTTTAAAAAGATGATTCAAAAGTGTACTCTTCCCTGAAATGACATACAACAACAATAAGCATTTGAAATATCTCAGCAAGTCAAAGACTTTGCAAATGTCTCAAGCTGAAATCATTAAGTATAGAATCTAGTAAAGTTGAGAAATTCATATACCCAGATTCCAAAATCAACAAAAAACTGTAACTTTGATTAGAATTAACTTCGAACTTCAAATTAAAGAAGAACAAAAGCAAACTCAGAATATCATACCACTACTTTGAGGACCCATGATTGCAACAACAGCATAAGAAAGACCACAATCAGAAAGCTTCGTCTTTTTCACGAAATTATCCAAACCCTTAACGTTAAATTCACCATTCCCATCGATTAGCTGAGTCGAGCAACCATCATCGTTTTCCCCCATCTCTATTTTACACGAAATTCGACTTCCACGGATCTACAAAACCCACAAAAACGTCATAAAAATCCAAAATTTTGAATGATGTTGTGAAGCTGAATACATGCATCACAGCATCAGCAAGTAGGAACGAAACTACTTTGGGGTTTTTGTTTTTTCTTACCGATATATAGGTCAGTTTTTAAATTCGATTTTTCTGTGATACTTCCAGCCGAAGATTGAGAAGCAGAGATTGAGCAGGAAGAAGAGAAGAGAAAATAGAGAAGAGAAGAGAAGAGAATAGAAGAGAACCGCCTAAATAGCAGCGAGAAATATACGAAGCTTGTTTCTGTCTCTTTAGCTTTTTCTTAAGAAGAGTATACTTTTTTTTGAAGATTGTTTTTTTTTTGGTTCTTTCTATGAGATTATGATATTTTTAGTAAATATTAGATTTGATTTGTAATTTTTCTCTGAAAGAGGGTAGATTAAGGTCACACAAGGATAAAATATGAAACAATAGGAAAAAATAAATATAAAACAATATTTGGATAAGATTAAGCAAAAGACAACAGTTCAAGAGTTGTTGGGTTATACTATGACAAGAACTTATGTTAGACATGATGTGATCACAAGCAGAGGTGAGTGACTCTGGCTACAGAGACAATGGTCTTTCATAGTCTTCTCCTCCTCTTTGTTGAATGCAGCAGAGTTTTGTTTTCATTTAAACTTTCCTTCATTTGCAGATTCTTCTTCTTCCCATCTAAATTTTCATGCATTTGCAGATTCGTTATGACAAGACTCATTACAGAAGATTCCAAGGCTCTTATCATGTGGTCGGCTGAGGAGTTTTCTGCTTCCTTTTTCGTTGGTTTTGCATCTCCTTTTATGTGAAAGGTACCTTCTATATTTGGTATCTCAATCTTAACTGAACAAACAATTTTCTGCTCGTTTTGTTGCCCTCTTTCTTCCTCAACACTGGAAAACGTTTAACACAGTAACAAAAAAGTTTCAAGTTGATACAAGTATAATTTTTTAGAGCATATATGTGATTTCTCTACACAAGATTGTACGAGTTTAACCACGGATTAGCAAACACATTATCCTTCTTTGATATTATAAGACTCTAGACTACTCAAAGATATTAGTTTCACTTCGGATCATGCTCCTAGTTAAGCAGTAAGTAGTAATTAGAAAAGAAAGATTCATGCTAAAGCAAAGAAGAAAGGAAAAAATATACCTGAAAATCGGGTTCGGCCACTTATTCTTGGCGCAAATTTCAAACAACTTCCCTTTCTCATCTTCTGGTTCAACATGTGGACTATCCTTATCAACAACCATTTGTTTTGTTGTCATTTCATATGTTGACGGGTTCTCAGAGGTAGTGGGCAACGAAGATGATTCAACAGAGCAACTCTCAAACAACTTCCCTTTAGTATCTACAGGTTCAACGTATGGACTATTCTCATCAATAACCATTTGTTCTTGTGTCAGTTCATTGGTTAATGGGTTTTCAAAGGCGATGGGCAAAGAAGATGTTTCAGTGGAGCTAATCTCAAACGACTTCCCTTTCACATCTTCAAGTTCAACATGCGGACTAACCTCACCAATAACCATTTTTGTTGGTGTAATTTCACAAGGTAAGGGGTTCTCAGAGACAGTGGACATAGAAGATGATCCAGTCTGTATTTGGAGCTCTTCAGTCTCAAACAACTTCCATTCCACATCTAGACTATCCTCATCGATAACCATTTGTTCTTGTGTCATTTCTTCGGTTAAAGGGTTCTCAAAGGCAGTAAGCAAAGAAGATGATCCAGTCTGAATTACCTCACCGTCTAGATTATCTTGATGAATAATCTTTTCGATGGGCATACATTCTGAGAGCTTCTGTATCGCTTCCTCAGCAGCAAGCAACTTTGCGGTATCTATACGTTTAGCACAACCGGAAGCTATAAACATATCATCCATATATACCTGAGCAATATTTTTTCTGCTGCCACCATCTTTCGAATACCTGAAGTCGATTTGCTTGCCGTGTTTATCAGCCAAACGAAAAAGCATAAGAAATGGTTGTTTAAGTTGCATCCGTAAATCATCCAGTGTATATATTGGCTCCAAAAGAACCCTGAAGATCTGCAAAATTTCCATTCTTTCTACAATAAATTGAGTCATATAACTTCGTATTGTTTACAAATATCTAGTGAAAGAAACACAACCAACCTCCAAGAGTCGTTGTACGTTATATTTCACATCAATATAAACAGCTCCAGCTACACCAGCTAGAAGATTAACGAGAATTTTGGGGGCTTTCACAACTCTGTATGGATCATCTTCTTTGCCCATCAACTCTATGAAATCTGTAGTCTAAGAGATAGACAAAAGATGATGAGTGTATCATAACAACAGAGATGTTCTCAGTTCACAAGAAATGAACTTTAAAAATATACCATTTTTTCTGGCTTTGGGACACTGCCTATAAAGGATTGGTAAATGCCTTTTTTGACGGCGACACAAGCATATTTGTCATGACATGTATTCGCATCTCGCAACACAGACAAATCCTTGGGTTCGAGCATAGGGTAAGTGAGGTATAAGTGTTTCGTAAAGGCGAGAGAAAGAGCCGACTCACCAACGAACATAAGCCCCTGGAATAAAGGTGAATTATTGTGTGTAAGCAGTTCTTTCAGAAGAGTCTTGTTCACGAAACTGTAATTCAAGATCTTCTCCACTGCTTCCACTGAAGAATCCATCTCTGAGCTGAAGAGCAATGGATTATTCTTCTCATCTAAACTTTTCGGCTTTTGTAAATTACTTATGACAAGACTCACTAGAGAAGATTCCAAGGCTCTTATCATGTGGTAGGCTAAGGAGTTTTCTGCTTGCTTTTTCTTTGATTTAATATCTCCCTTCATGTGAAAGGTTCCTTCTATATTTGGTATCTCAATCTTTACTGAACAAACAAATTTGGGCTCATTTTTTGGTCCTTTTTCTTCCTGAACACTGGAAAAGTAACAAAAGTGTTCAAATTAATATGACACATTCGTGCTTGTTGAGCCACACAAAGTAAAACATAGCTATCTAACATTGATCTTACAAGTATAGTTTTTTCGAGCATATATGTGACTGCTCTACCTAAGATTGTAACAGTGTAACCACGGATTCGCAAACACAGTATCCTTTTCTGAGACTATAAGACTCTAGACTACTCAAAGATATTTGTTTGACTATGAATCATGGTTCTTGTTAAGTAGTAAGTACTACTTAGCAAAGAAAAATGTAGGAATAAGATATACCTGAAAATCGGCCTTGGCCACTTATTTTTGGTGCAAATCTCAATCAACTCCCCTCTCCCATTTACGGGTTCCACATGTAGACTATCCTTATCAACAACCATTTGTTTTGTAGTCATTTCATAGGTTAAAGGGTTTCCAGAGGAACCAGTCTGTATTTGGAGCTTTCTCGTATAGCAAATCTCAAACAACTTCCCTTTCACATCTTCAGGTTCAACATTCGGACTATCCTCATCAATAACCACCTCTTCTTGTGACATTTCATCAGTTAAAGAGTTCTCAGAAACAGTGGACAGAGAAAATAATTCAGTGGAGCAAATCTCAAACGACTTCCCTTTCACATCTTCAAGGTCCACATCTAGACAATCTTTATTCCTAATCTTTTCAATAGGCATACATTCTGATCTGACAACTTTCGTATCGCTTCCTCAGCAGCAAACAACTTAGCGGCATCTATACTTTAGCACATCCAGAAGCTAAAAATATACCATCAAGATATACCTCAGCAATATTTTTGTTGATGTCGTCATCTTTCGAATACCTGAAGTCGATTCGCTGCCGTGTTTATCAGCTAAGCGAAAAAGCGTAAGAAATGGTAGTTTAGGTTGCAGCAGTAAATCATCCGGTGTATATATTGGCTCCAAAAGACTCCTAAAGATCTGCAAAATTTCCTCTCTTTTTTTATTAATAACTTGAGAATCATATACCTTAGAATTGGAACCAAAGACAAAAACCACATTAAGTAGACACAGACCTCCCAGAGTCTTTTCACATCATAATTCACATCAATAAAAACAGTTGCAGCTATTGACTCTAAAGTGTCAGCAAGAATCTTTGGTGCTTTCACTAATCCACCATACGGAACTGGATCATCTTCTTTCCTCACCGCCTCTGCGAAATTTTTAACCTAATATTAAATCACTCAAATCATTCAATGACTCGAGACAGTGACACTCTGTTTCTAATGATTCTAGAAAATAAAATAGCAGAGACCTTTTTAAATAGAGAAGGATTCTGGAGTAAAAGGAAGTGGTGGAGATTGTGATTGACGGCGATACGAGCGAACTTCTCGTTACTAACATTTGCAGTTCGCAAGTCACGCAACTCCTTGACTTTGAGGTTAGGGTAAGTGTGGCAGATGTAATTAGTGAAGGCGACCTCAAGAATAGAGTCGCCGAAGAACTCAAGCCGGTCGAATAAAGGAGATTTTTGTGTGATAGCTTCCTTGAGAAGAGTCTTGTTCACGAAACTGTAGTTCAAGATCTTCTCTACTGCTTCTACTGAATTCATCTCCGACGAAAAGCTGAGTTAGTAGGTCATGTCACAAGCAGGACCTGTCCTAAATATGCGGTGAACTATTTTTTAAGGTTATAAACCCGTGACCGTTGTTAACAACATGAATTTAAACCCTTAACTTTAGTTTTGAAAAATTAAACCCCTACCAGTACCACAAACCCAATAAAGACTAAAGTAGCAAAATAAAACAAAGACATTGCTTGCGGGGAGAGTTACACTCACCAAGGCAGTGCTTTCGTCGATTCCGGTTCACACCATGAGCACCATTGCTTTGCCGAAATCAACGTTGGATGGGTTAGACAAAGTGTCTAGATCGTTCTTATGGGGCAGCTCTGTAACTCAAAGGAAGCAGCATCTTATTTCCTGGAAAAGAGTTTGTAAACCTAGGAGTGAAGGTGGGCTAGGAATTAGGAAAGCTCAGGATATGAATAAAGCTCTTCTCTCTAAGCTAGGATGGCGTCTAATTCAGGATCATCATAGCTTATGGGCGAGAATCATGAGATGTAAGTACAGAGTACAAGATGTTCGGGATGGTGCTTGGACTAAAGTTAGAAGCGTCTGCTCATCGACTTGGAGAAGTGTAGCGTTGGGTATGAGAGAGGTGGTAATCCCGGGCTTAAGTTGGGTGATTGGAGATGGTCGGGAGATTCTGTTTTGGATGGATAAGTGGCTAACAAATATTCCTCTAGCTGAGTTGTTGGTTCAGGAGCTTCCGGCGGGTTGGAAAGGAATGCGAGCTAGGGATCTTTGGAGAAATGGGATCGGTTGGGATATGGCGGCGATAGCTCCATATATATCTTCTTATAACAGATTACAATTACAATCGGTTGTTTTAGATGATATAACGGGAGCTAGAGACAGAATATCGTGGGGGGAGAGTCAAGATGGGAGATTCAAAGTGAGCACCGCCTATTCTTTTCTTACTAGAGATGAGGCGCCGAGACAAGATATGAAGAGATTCTTTGACCAAGTATGGAACGTGACTGCGCCTGAGAGAGTGAGACTCTTCCTCTGGTTAGTAGCACAACAAGCCATTATGACGAATCAAGAAAGGCATCGTCGACATTTGAGTACCACGAGCATCTGTCAAGTTTGTAAGGGAGCGGAAGAGTCTATTATCCATGTTCTCAGAGATTGCCCTGCAATGGAAGGAATATGGCTACGGCTTGTCCCGGTGAGCAAACGGCGCCTTTTCTTTGAGAAGTCTATTCTTGAGTGGTTGTATGTAAATCTGGGAGACCACGGTGAGGTGAGAGGCAGTGTTTGGTCCACAGTTTTTGCATTGGCAGCTTGGTGGGGTTGGAAATGGCGTTGTGGAAATGTTTTTGGAGAGGTTGGCCGCTGTCGGGATAGACTACGGTTCATTAAGGATTTGGCAAATGAGGTTTCAGCTGCTCACTTAAAGCTCCCCGGGAATACGAAGGAGATTGTGCGGGTAGAGCGACAAGTCTCATGGAGGAAACCAAATGAGGGCTGGGTCAAGCTGAATACGGATGGGGCGTCGCATGGGAATCCCGGAGAGGCGACTGCAGGTGGTGCGTTGCGGGATGAGGAAGGCAATTGGATTGGAGGCTTTGTGCTTAATATTGGGATTTGTACAGCTCCTTTGGCAGAACTGTGGGGGGTCTACTATGGACTTTACATAGCTTGGGAGAGGCGGGTCGCGAGGTTGGAGCTAGAGGTGGACTCGGAGATTGTGGTGGGGTTTTTAACTTCAGGGATCAGTGACTCTCACCCCCTGTCGTTCCTAGTACGTTTGTGCTATGGCTTTTTTATCAAGGGACTGGTTAGTCCGTGTGTCACATGTGTATAGGGAGGCTAACCGTCTAGCGGATGGGTTAGCGAACTATGCTTTTTCTTTACCTTTAGGTTTCTATTCTTTTAATCTTCCACCGGATATTGTTAATCCGATTTTGTTGGAAGATGCCAATGGGGTCTCAAGGTTACGTTTTGTTCGGTTATAGTTCTTTTTTCTTTTGTTATGAATAATAAAGCGGGAGACTTCTCCCGTTTTCCGGCCAAAAAAAAAAAAAAGAAAACAAAGACATTTGCCTTAAACTATACCGAGCCTCTTCTTAAATTCTAATTTGAATACACCCTCCTTAGAGGCCAATTGTGGTTATTGGCAAATATTAATCAACTTTGAAGTTTGGGTAACAATTCAAAACGTAAAAAGAAAAGAAGGACTACTAAAGTGAATTAAATACCAATAAGTAATAAACGCAAAGGATGACAAAAAAAAAAGTAATAAACGCAAAGATACTGTTTAAAACCCTTTCGCCGTCTCTTAAACCTCTTCCCTTAACCGACTTCGACTGTGTAAAATCTTCAGCCAGCGAAGCGACTGTATCAACTCCAGCTTCAATCTCCTTCGAATCGCAGGTTCTCTTCTTCGATTTTCATCTTCAATCTCCTTTTTGAAATCACACGAAAATCCCCTCACAATCTCTTCCACAAATTTCCGGTACTCGTAGAGTCGTTAGGTTTACTTCTCTTACTGTTTCTTCTCTGTAAATCACAATGCTTCGTCTTCAATTCTCAAAACGACTGGTTTCTGGGAAATTCTGGGTTTTATTTGAATTTTGATGAAATTGTGGAAAACTAGGATTCAGTATTTGGGTTTTTGTGGTTTAATTCTCTTGTGATTATGATGTGTTGATGTTAATTATATTTCTCCATGGATTTCAGATAACTGACAGCTTAATTGCAAAGTTAAGAGCGATGGGACTTGATCAAGAAGATTTAGAGTATGGTTTTTTTTTGTTAATTCTTCATTGATTTTGGATTTTAATTGAACTATTTAGATATATGTCTAATGTTACTCTTTCTATTGAAACAGCTTGACCAATGATGATCATTTCATTGACAAGGAAAAGCTTTCAGCTCCTATCAAGTCTACTGCAGATAAATTCCAGCTCGTTCCTGAGTTCTTGAAGGTACTACACAGAACACAAAAATCTTTATTTTTGCTTTATACGAATAGCTGAAACAATGCAATTGGGTTACTTTACTTTCAAAGTCTTTGATACTACTTGGAATGTATGTAATCTTGGTAGCAAAGGTAATCCATAATTTGATTGTGTAATTGTCTTGTTTTTGTAGGTGAGAGGACTTGTGAAGCAACACCTGGATTCTTTCAACTACTTTATCAATGTCGGGATTCATAAGATTGTTAAGGCAAATAGTCGTATTACATCCACAGTGGACCCATCAATCTACCTAAGGTCAAACTTTTTTTATCATCTTTTTTATCTCAATTTCTTTACATATGTATATTGATATACTTTGTTTCATAATCAGTATGTAGAACCGTTGGTGTTTTGAAGTCTTTTTTTAATCGTCCTACAACATTGATATATAAATTGAGATTGTTCTATTTATTGGATTTCTGCTCTTTCCTAAACTAACCTTTCGTAGCCAAATTTTAATGCAGGTTTAAGAAGGTCAGAGTTGGTGAACCGTCAATTATAAACGTTAATACGGTGGAAAATATTAATCCGCACATGTGCCGATTAGCAGACATGACGTAAAGAGTTCTTTTATTTACATTTTTTTTGTTGTTCGATGTTTGAGCATATGTTGGGCAGTTAGAATTTGGTGATATCTTTTGCATTTTCCACCTGTTTCTGTTGTTCTGCATTCTTCCACATCATCAATAACTTTCTTTTTTCTCTTGGCTGTGTTAAATGTCTTAAAACTTCTTGTTTTAATCATCAGATATGCTGCTCCAATATTTGTCAATATAGAATATGTTCACGGAAGTCATGGAAACAAGGCAAAAAGTGCAAAGGTAAATGGGAAAAACAAAATGTATTATACAAACTGCTGGTTATTGGAAAATTCAGGCTGAATATGATGTTTCTTTATTTCAGGATAATGTAATTATCGGAAGGATGCCTATTATGTTGCGGAGTTGCCGCTGTGTATTACATGGAAAAGACGAAGAGGAACTTGCAAGATTGGGTTTGTATTGTACTCTTATTTCAAGCATTACATCTTCTTGTTCATCATATTTATTGTATTTCATTTGGATTCTAGGTGAGTGCCCTCTTGATCCTGGAGGATACTTCATCATTAAAGGAACTGAGAAGGTGCTTCATACTTCGTATATACAATCTACTCACAGCATCTTATGGAGTCTATAGATTGCCTAGTAGTCCGCACTTTGACTTAGTGGATACATGTTCTGTGTTGTTGCATATCTTTAGTTCAGACTTGATAGTGTGTTTATTTAACTGTTAACACCGTTCTCGTTCTAATTGGCGTGTTTTGGTTTTTAGTTTCTTATGTCAATAGAGTTATCCGATTTGTCATGGAATCCTTTCCTTTTTACGTGACCTGAAGCCATGCCATTGCGTGTGTTGGTGTTTGATGTTCATTTCAGGTGTTGTTGATACAAGAACAACTTTCGAAGAACAGAATTATTATTGATTCTGATAAAAAGGGGAAGTAAGTGATCTCTTACAGTATTTTGGTCCCTGTAGTAATATTGATGGCAAGCATCCCCATATACATTAATTGTCAAGCCAAATCATTGTATCATGCTCCAGCAGTGTTCTTCCGTTATTTACCCACCACTATCCAATTATCAATTTTACTATTTACTGACTCTCTTTCTTTTACTACGTATTTTCAGCATAAATGCATCCGTCACAAGCAGCACCGAAATGACAAAAAGCAAAACAGTTATTCAGATGGAAAAGGAGAAGATATATTTATTTCTTCATCGATTTGTAAAAAAGGTGTAGATACATTATGACAACCTCCGCTTTAATTGTAGATCTTTCGGCGTTGGATTTTATTGGCTGAGCATGTGATTTTGTCATAGATTCCAATTATAATTGTCCTAAAAGCTATGGGAATGGAGAGCGACCAAGAGATTGTACAAATGGTTGGAAGGGATCCCCGTTTTAGCGCGTCACTCTTACCTTCTATTGAGGCAAGTACTATAGCCCCCTGCTTTTTATCTTGTGTCTAATTTATGGTCTTTTCGTAATGATACTGGTGTTTGAGTGAACCTTTCCATTTATAAAACTCTAGATCTAGAAGCAACTGTAGTTCTATGGATGTAAATGTTTGTTGTATGAATTTTTGAATCTCTTTCATTTGCGAAGTAAACTACGAAGCAGTGACCCTTGTGGTTGATTGTTTTGTTCTCACAATTTTAGTAGGAGGGTGAATGTCTAATTTTTAAACTCAACTCCCAATACTAACGTGTTGCCATAAAGAAGTCATAATACATAGATAATGATATTCAAATCTGATACCATGCATATTGTCTGATGCACTTGTGAGCAACGTTGGTCGGTCGGTGACGCATAAAGATATAGAAGCCACTTATGGCTCTTAGAATGGAAGGTTTTGCTTTGACATTGTTCTCCCTCTTGCTCTAGCTAATGAAAGTTATAGGTAATGTGTGAATATCATATACCTGTGTCTCACAAAAGAACCTGCCATATGAAACCAATTTCTTAGCTAGTCCTTTTTGTTGAATGTAAAAGTTGATGAATTTCTTATTCTTCCATGCTATTCTATTCATCCTGTGGGGTTTAACGAGCCTTGATCTCTGAAGCATCATATTTATCTCTCAAAATGCTTATTTAATTTCAGGAGTGTGTTAGCGAAGGTGTGAATACACAAAAACAAGCACTGGACTATCTTGAGGCAAAGGTGCAGTATTTTAGACATTTAGTTATCTTACAGAGTCATTTAATAGTTTTTCTGTTCAATATTTGTAGTGAACACAAATCGTATACTTCGAAAATTATCTAAAACCCAGAAAAGATTTTACCCCCCTGTTGAAATTGAGCTCTTTCTAGTGTTAAAAAGACCATAGCTCATATCTCACTCAGCTGAAAGAAATCTGGTATAATTAGTTCCTTCCACCTCATTCTGTGATATATAGAGAGTAAGTCTGCAATTTATTTCCATGTTTTCCATTGAGGAATAAACACTCTGAACAAAAGAGTAGACTATCAGGTTATGTTATATTAACAATAGATTTTGACTTTTGTCAATTTGCGGCAAGAATTATGTGACATTATTTTATCTGTTTATTACGTAGGTGAAAAAAATATCATACGGAACTCCACCTGAAAAGGTATTTATTCTGTATTCCACTTTTAGACTCTCTAGTTCAACTTTATACAGAATTACAGATCACAGATGGATAATATGTTTTTGACCCCCCTGCAAATTTGAATATGAAAGTTGTCTTGCTAACTGAAAATTCCGCATTGTATATTTACATGATTTACTAGGACGGAAGAGCTCTATCCATCCTCAGAGATTTATTCCTTGCGCATGTACCAGTAAGTATCTTAATTTCTTTTGGTTCTTAAAATTTTAGTCTTTACTTACTGCTATGTTCTTCTCTTTAAGGTGCCTGACAACAATTTTCGTCAAAAATGTTTCTACGTTGGTGTGATGTTGAGACGAATGATTGAAGCAATGTTAAACAAAGATGCGATGGATGACAAGGTAATATGATGGCCTTCTATCTGCAGTATATTTGAAGTCTGGTTATTTTGTACCTGTGGAACATATTTGAAGTCTGGTTATTTTCTATTAGGATTATTGCTGTATGACATGTTAGATACTTAGATTAACCAAGATTAGCCATTTGAAAAAAGGGAGGGACATGCTGAAATGGCTTACAAAATGTCTTGGCCGTCTCTTAGAGGACCATTGGTATTTAAGACTTCAACTCATTTTGATTGCTTGTTTAGTCAATCATCTGTAGACAAGTCTTATTGTAACCCGAAAGTTCATATTGCTTGTAACGTATGTTCTCAAATGTGCGTCTTCTTGTAGGATTATGTTGGTAACAAGCGGTTGGAGTTATCTGGACAACTAATATCTCTTCTCTTTGAGGTGTCGCCGGAACATATCACCAAGCACAGTACTTTTTATTCCGTTTTTTCAATAAGATTTTGTCTAGTCCTTACCTATTATTTCCCTCCCTCTCCTGCTACAGGATTTGTTCAAAACGATGCTCAGTGAGGCCATTAAAAATGTAGATCATATTCTTAACAAACCAATCCGGGCTAGCCGATTTGATTTTTCTCAGGTAAGTGCAGAAATACATTTCCCTGCTGGTTCAGGTCTTGCAATAATTTTGTTAACACAAAACATTTTTCTTTAGACACCTTCTAATATTTGCATCTGTAAATGAACTTCAGTCAAAATAACATCAAAGATTGATATTTTAAGATTTATTCTGTGTTCCCTTCATGTGTCTTGAAGTAATCTATATATATATGTGTTTGCAATGAGATCATTATTAACTAGGTGTTATCATGCAGATTACCACTTGCTTTATCAACTTACATTTCCCTTGGATATTCCATTGCAACAATTATATTTTTTATTGCTTCTGTAGCTTTTCCCTTAGAATAACATTTCCCTTAGAGTAGATTTTCAGAGATAGTTATTGTAGTCAAAGATGTCTTGGTAAAACTTTCATTTTTTCTTTTTTTGTGGTGTGCTTATAGTGTCTTAATAAAGACAGTCGTTACAGTATTTCTCTCGGACTAGAAAGAACCCTTTCAACTGGAAACTTCGATATTAAAAGGTTCAGAATGCATAGAAAAGGCATGACACAGGTCAGTCTCTATATACATCTGTGTGTAAGTCTGTATCCTCCTTCATGCTACATTACTCTCAAAGAAATCTTTTCATATAGGTCTTAACAAGGTTATCTTTTATCGGGAGCATGGGGTTTATCACGAAAATTTCGCCACAATTTGAAAAGTCCAGAAAAGTAAGTGGGCCTAGATCATTGCAACCCAGCCAGGTAATGATACTTTCTTTATCAGTGCTGAAATTTGTAAAGAAAACTACTGCTTTTGTTAGAAGTATCATTTAATCTAATTTTTGGTATTGTGATTTGTTCTAGTGGGGCATGCTATGCCCATGTGATACCCCAGAAGGCGAATCTTGTGGGCTTGTCAAGAACTTGGCTTTAATGACTCATGTCACAACAGATGAAGAGGAAGGCCCATTGGTTGCTATGGTATGGTTTGCTATTTTTTTTGCTCATATGGTCGATTAATGCAAATCTGTGTTTGAATAAATTTTCTGGAAACAGTGCTACAAATTGGGTGTTACAGATCTGGAAGTATTGTCAGCAGAGGAGCTGCATACTCCGGACTCATTCTTGGTCATATTGAATGGGCTAATACTTGGCAAACATAGTAGGCCACAGGTACTTTATATAAATACATGGTTTTGCAACAAGCACAATACACTTATTTACACCTCTTCACGAGTTTCTTTTGTTTCAGTACTTCGCCAATTCACTTAGAAGGCTGCGTAGAGCTGGAAAAATTGGAGAGTTTGTCAGTGTGTTCACAAACGAAAAGCAGGTATTTCATTGATCAGTAATTTGGGTATCTAAGTTTTGCGTTGGGCACCTATAGCTTATGTTCATTCGTCCATGAAGCAAAACCCAAATATATTTGTTAATACATGCTTTTGGTATAGCTAGAAATGAAAATTGGGATTTCTGAATTGAAAATTGTCCGTGCAAGCTTCGTTAATTAATTTGTAGTCTCCGTTTTGGTGATTTGAGTAGAAATACAGCTAAGGATGTCAATTATAAAAGCTACAACTTTGTAGATGGTTGCTAAAATTCCTGCCAATTGTTTCTATGAATTCACAAATGTTAACTGAGACTGACTCTGAAGAGAAAATGTTTATCAGCATTGTGTTTACGTTGCTTCTGATGTTGGGCGGGTTTGCCGTCCACTTGTTATAGCCGATAAAGGAATATCAAGAGTTAAACAACACCACATGAAGGAATTACAGGTACATGTATTATATTTCCTAGAGTCATGCATACTTGTCTTAGTGGTATGAGTTAAATACATTGGCTGACTGATTTCTATTTTTTTGAAGGATGGGGTTCGCACTTTTGATGACTTTATTCGTGACGGTTTGATAGAGTACCTTGATGTCAATGAGGAAAACAATGCATTGGTTTGTCTCAGTCTCCATATTTTCTAGATGTATTATATTATATTGCACCGTAGGCAGCCTAAAATGATAAACTGCTCTTTTTCCTTGTTTTAAGATCGCTTTATATGAAAGTGATGGCACTACGGAACTGGATGAAGGAGCAGAAGCAGCTAAGGCAGACACAACCCACATTGAGATTGAACCTTTCACCATCTTAGGTGTTGTTGCTGGTCTTATTCCCTACCCTCACCATAATCAGTCACCTAGAAATACATATCAGGTTTGTGTTTCTAAACAATCTGACATAAGCAGCTGCAATTTCTGTTGGTTTGCATTCCGTTATTAGTCCTGTTACATTGTGTGCAGTGTGCTATGGGGAAACAAGCTATGGGAAATATTGCTTACAACCAGGCAAGTCCGTTTATGCCTTTCATATCATTCCATTGAGGCAAATCCTGCTGCTTCCAGTTTTGTTGTGATTAGGCAAATTGTTGCCTATTATGCTATCTCTCAGGTTTTGCTTTGCTCTCTATTGGACACTGATATTGCTTTTTATACTTTGTATTTAGTTGAACCGGATGGACACATTGCTTTACCTATTGGTGTATCCTCAACGACCCCTGTTGACAACAAGGACAATTGAATTGGTAAGTTTCTTTGCTCTAACAGGAATGTGTTAATAATATGGAACTAATACATTATGCTTGTTAACAGGTTGGATACGATAAACTTGGAGCAGGTCAAAATGCAACAGTTGCTGTCATGAGTTTTAGTGGATACGACATAGAGGATGCAATAGTGATGAACAAATCTTCCTTGGATCGTGGTTTTGGCCGCTGCATTGTTATGAAAAAGTATGTAATGGATTTCTCTTTGAGCAAAGTCGTTTGCTTTGAAAAATCGTCTATTACATTAACTATTGCTTCTCGTGTTGTGTTGTTTTGTGAAACAGAATTGTTGCTATGTCCCAGAAGTATGACAACTGTACAGCAGACAGAATACTCATTCCACAAAGAACAGGCCCAGATGCAGAAAAGATGCAGGTAGTACATTTTGTCTGCATATGCCGTATCATAAAACTTGTGCAAGTCATTTATTTTTAAAAATGGGATCTTTGGGAATTAGTGTTGTTGCAAATGCTAATTCTTTCCGGATTTTTAGATGATGTGGAAACAGCCCTAGCTAAGACATTGAGGACAATATACATGTTCGGACTTTGCAATTTCTTATCAGAGGGAGCAAGCACAATATGATTGTAGCTTATTAGAATATGTGACTGTATTATTCTCAAGATAGACGCTTCATTAACAATAATATGACTGCCTAGAAACTATGACAGAACTGGCATAACCCAGAGGGCTAGTTCGTGATTATTTCCTATTCTGTGTTTGAAGATCGGAGATTTCTTAATTGTGATTATCCAAAGGGCAAGTTAGAGTGTCGGAATATAAGCGTTTTCCTTCTCTTTGTTCCATTTTGGTGTTTATTTTTTATTTACTTAACTGTGGCCTTTCCGTCTGCTGATACATGTTGAATACGTTTTCATGTTAATTATTTTTTCTTTTCAAGATACTGGATGATGATGGATTAGCTACTCCAGGGGAGATTATCAGACCGAATGATATTTATATAAATAAACAAGTCCCTGTGGACACAGTAACTAAGTTTACATCTGCGTTATCTGATAGGTATTCAGTTAACTTTTCAAAGTATATGACCATAATTGTTTCTTAAAACTGTAATCACCAATGTACAATTCGTTGTGTAATTTTCAGTCAATACCGTCCGGCCAGAGAGTATTTCAAAGGTCCTGAAGGGGAGACGCAAGTGGTCGATAGAGTTGCTCTCTGTTCTGATAAGAAAGGCCAGTTGTGCATCAAATATATCATACGCCATACTCGTCGACCAGAGGTGAGAAATTTTTTCTTCAGTACTGTTATGCTTCTAGCCCTAGCCCTCATGTTCTACAGTGTTAATCATGTCTTGGTCTGGCTTTTTTTTCAGCTTGGCGACAAATTCAGCAGTAGGCATGGGCAGAAAGGTGTATGTGGTATAATTATTCAGCAAGAAGATTTTCCATTTTCTGAGCTTGGAATTTGCCCTGATTTGATCATGAATCCTCATGGGTTTCCAAGGTTAGAAAATATTCCTCATAAGATTTTTCTCTATTTATCTGTGCATGTAGCCTTATTATATTATAACGTGGATTAAAAAAAAAAAAAACATCCTTCATTGTGCGAGTGTGTGGGTGGGTGTATTTGGAGACTTTTGTGTGGAGGTTTTGCTTCATCACGTTGCCTTAACTATAAGAATCTTTTCGATGTAACAAACAACAATGGATTTCCAGTTGGCATAAAATCTTAAATCTGTTTTGGTAGCTAACTTGAAGCAACAGTTAGCTTCATCCCTTCGTTCCAAAGCTTTCGAGTTTCATCTGAAGTTCTTGATTACTTGAGATTTTGTATTAAAACTGACGAATGTATTAACATATTTCTTGTCACAGTCGTATGACTGTAGGTAAGATGATAGAACTCCTTGGAAGTAAGGCTGGGGTTTCTTGTGGTAGATTTCATTATGGTAGTGCTTTTGGAGAAAGAAGTGGTCATGCTGACAAGGTTGAGACTATAAGGTACTCTTTTCTCTCTTATATATAAAAGTTCTTCCATATATAAACTTTTGTTTTGGCATTTAATGTCACCGTATGCTCTTCAATCATTTCAGTGCGACCCTTGTGGAAAAAGGGTTTTCATACAGTGGGAAGGACTTGTTATACTCAGGTACTGCATTATGATTCTGTACACATTTCAAAATGTGCAGTTATATGTTAAAGTGCATTCTAGTGTCTGTTGTTTATTTCTTTGAATACAGAGTTGTTTAGGATCTACACTAAAATGGGCCAAGACATTATCATTTTACATTGTTAACACCCGGACATACTCATTCTTATTCCAAAGCTATATAAGGGTTCATGATTCTTTATTTGTACATCAACCTGACGACCTTGAGAGTTTTTCAGGTATCAGTGGCGAGCCAGTGGAAGCGTACATCTTTATGGGGCCAATATATTACCAGAAATTGAAACACATGGTGAGGTTCCTCTTAACTTATTTGAACCATCTTCTACTGTTTTGTAATCACACAAAAAAAAAAAAAAAAAATTCTAAATATCAGAGTACAGTAACATTTTTTCTGAAAATGTAAAGAGAAATTCTCGTTTTTGTACATATGTTAAAATAGGTTCTGGACAAGATGCATGCGCGAGGGAGTGGACCACGTGTTATGATGACAAGACAGCCTACTGAAGGGAAATCTAAGAATGGAGGTATGTGCCTCTTGCTTCTGTATCTTCTTCACTCTGGACTTTCTATTTCTGTATTTCTTGATTTAGGAAATAATTTAGAATTCCATTTTACTCTTGTTACGTTATTGTTCTGTTTTCTACTAATATAGTAAGGTTTTTGTCAACTTCTCAATTGTATCTTTAATGCTGTTGCAGGTTTAAGAGTGGGAGAAATGGAAAGAGATTGTCTAATTGCTTATGGAGCCAGCATGTTGATCTACGAGCGGCTCATGATATCTAGTGATCCTTTCGAAGTTCAGGTAATTAAATCATAATGCACTGTTTTGAATTATGACAAACCTTGTGAGAAATGATTGCAATTTTGTGATACACTGTTTAAACGTTTGAATGCAGGTTTGCAGAGCTTGTGGTTTGTTGGGTTATTACAATTACAAGCTTAAGAAAGCAGTTTGTACAACATGTAAAAATGGCGATAACATTGCTACTATGAAACTCCCATACGCATGCAAGCTACTATTCCAGGTAAAAACCATTGGTCTATTCTTCAAATTGAAACTCTCTACTTCGTCCCATTTGGAAAATGATAAAATAATTCTGATCTCTGGATATAAATTTCTTCCTAAAATAAGTAAGAATCACTGATGTTTTCGGTTTTACTGGTTTGTTTCTCTGTTATTTCTTAATCGTTGTGCGCATTACGTGGTAACAGGAACTCCAGTCGATGAATGTTGTTCCGCGTCTGAAACTCACAGAGGCTTGATCTCAGAGAAATGTTATCAAACTGTTTTCAACTTGGATGATTGTATTTTATACGACTTCGGTTGCTTTTGGTTTGAAATTTGGTGCCTCTGTCAAAGTCCTCGAGGTTGGATCATATTTGTTTTGTTCTCATTTGTTGTACTGAAACCTTGGAATAAAATAGAATGAAAAATGTTTTTAACTTTTCGTAGAAAGAATATCAGCTGGCTTGTTACCATCTCTTTACCCAATTGAACTGTATCTCTTCAAATTTGTTCTTCCAAAATCTGACTTCATGGGTCCTTTAATATGCACCAAATTAAAGTTTTAGTCTTGTACCATTGATTAGTGCAACCAAGACTCTAACATCTCCGTCAAAGCAGACCTTTTTTGTATTAAATTAGTATTACGTTTTTTTGTCACAATTGTGTTTTATTCATAATACAGAGCCAATATGATAGGTCAATATTTCACAAATACTGAAACAAACAAGTCCAACTAAAGGAAAAGCTTGTTGTACACAACATATAAAACATGTTGCAAATGGGAAACAGGTTTGGAAGACACGTGGGAAGTGGAAGGGATGGGAGTCTCCGATCACCCACAGATCGTTGTGACGTCTTTGAGACGTTGGAAAGTTTCAATTCCGGCCAAAATTTGTTCAATCGGCAGATCTCAATCTTGGCCCAAAGATACAAAGGCGAAATTCATATTTTAGCTTTGACGAGAATATGACTCCACTTTATTCAAATTTGTGAATCTTCTTCTTCAAACAACAGCTTTTCAATCTTCAAGTTGCAGTTCATCAATTGGAAATCGAAAGCTTTGACAAGAATATCATTCCACTTAATTCATAGCCGGACGAAGATGCTATCGAAGTGAGACCAAAGTCATTGGAGAAGAACGCCGGCAAAATCTGAACGGAAAAACTTCTTTCTCTTTGAAAGATGAAAGAAGAGAAGGGAGAGAGAAGCAATGCCACTTTTTTTTTTCAAAGGTGTTTCTTTTATTGATATATACATTCATATTACAGCATTCCAACAATGGAAAAAACATTTTGGAGATTTAAGTAATACAAAAGATAATAAGCCTATAAATCTGAGCATTCACTTAAAACATAAACGAAAGATAAGCACATTTTTTTCGGACTAAGTTTTGTTTTCTAATTACAAAAGAGATATATATATATAAATCTCTCCAAATACAAATATCTTCAGATTTCACAAAGGCAGAATAAGTATCATCATGATATACACTGTTGTTGTTGTCAATGCAAGCAAAGTAAAGTAACAAAGACGAAGAAGAAGCAAACACATGAAAGTCCAGATGTTCTCTACTATGTGACTAACCAAATGAGATCTCTCTTCAGGTACGAATCTAAGCACAACACGATGAACTCACTGCCGTAGCCCCTGGCCCGTTTGGGAGAACCATTCCTGTCGGGTTTTCAGCTGGCTGTACACGTGGTAGCCTTTTCGCTGTAGCGGTTTGAACAAGAGAAACAAAAGTGAAAAAGGGATTTAATTGAAAACAACTAATTGTTGGAAATAGCTTTCTTGATGAAAGAATGACTCACCTATTTCGTAGAATATGTCTTTGACATTTGTTGCGGTCTTCGCTGAGGTTTCCATAAAGAAAAGGCTGTTCTCTTGAGCATATATCTCTGCCTCCTGTAAATAACAATATCAAGAACTACTTAACAACACAACTCAGTAATGAAAAAAACAAGTCGGTAGGTGATGTAATAGAAGATTTCACAGGCACCAGTCGAATCTCATCCCCGAGTGTTAGTTAACATTTTCTCCCGGTACTTTCGAATTTCATCAAGATTTTTGGCATTAGCAAAGCAAAATCAGACAGCAAAAGAAAGAAAGATTTAGTTTACCTCTGCAGACACCTTCCTTGCGTCTAATAAATCAGCTTTGTTTCCAGCAAGAGCCATCACCATATTAGGGTTACCTATTCACATGATCCACATTAACATATAATGATACCAAATAAACCACACCAACTATCAGAAAGTAGGAATCATAAACTAGCTAAAACCAAAGTCAGCTATTCCATACCTTGTGCCTGCAGTTCCTGAACCCATTTCTTCGCCCTCTCAAATGAGGCCTGTGGCAATAGAAAAACAAAAATTAAGCAAACCTAACTTTGCAGAGAGCCTTAAACTGCCACTAAAGTCCACTGATATTCTGTAAGTCAGTGCATTCGTGACTAAAAACACAAGGATCGTGAGTTCGTACTTGATTAGTAATGTCAAAGACAATAATAGCAGCAGCTGCACCCCTGTAGTACATTGGAGCCAAACTGTGGTATCGTTCCTGACCAGCTGTATCCCATATCTCAAACTTCACAGTCGCATCATTCACAGCCAATGTTTGAGAGAAAAAAGCTGCACCAATGGTTGATTCCTACAACAAAACGAGTATCAAAAAGTCAAGAATCAACCACAGGAACGAGAAGAAAACCTCTATCAAGATCACAGGAGGAAAATGCCACCAACCAACCTGAAATTCAACAAACTGATCTTTCACAAACCGTAGCACAAGACTTGATTTTCCAGCTCCAACATCTCCTAGTAATACCTGAAGCGCTTAACCAAGTTAACCACCAAAAACAAAATAAAGGGGGAAAAAAACAGATTTTTCTTCTGACTCGTTAGAACCCTAAAACAAAACTACCAGATCGAATAAAATCTATAACCTTTACTCCAAACCCTAGTTTTATACTGATAAACCATGCGATTTCTAATTCGATCACAATCATCCAATTTCAGATCAGAGAATTTGGTTGAAAATTCCCCAAATTGGAAACAGAACTAACTCATCGAAATCAACGATCTAATCAAAATTGACGATCATCCTTCAAAGGATAAGCAAAATCCAGAAGAATTAAACTGACCAATTTGGCGTTGATGTTCTTGTTTCCAGAGCTAGCCATGATTGACTGATTGATTGATCTGAAACAGTATTTGAAGCTCGAGAAACTTCTGCTAAAATAGAAACAAAATTGAAGATGGAACCACGCGTTGACAATCGTAAGACGGAGAAGAGAGACCGAAGAAGCTTCCGTCAACAAACAACCAAATTTCTCTCTTTGTATCTCTCTCTCTCTCTCTCTTGAAGACGAAAGCAAAAAAACAGAGAAGAAAGAAACAACTTTTTTATACGGCTCGTGAATATGACAAGAGGAGACTTATAACTAAAAAAACCACAAGATTATCGAAATTACGATAAATCCCTATATTTGTCTAAAATACTAAAAACGCCCCAAAAACAAAAATATGTTACACGCTGACCTTCATATATTGTAGACGATGTCTCTTAATAATAAAGTCGATAATTGTGTATAGTTTCGTTAGTATTTCATAGATTCTTTGTAAACCATGGTTAGTCTCCCTTTTTTCAACAAAATCCAAAAATTTTGGTGGTAGTGATGGGACAAAATGTACAACCATGTTCATTTCATAGTTAGCAATAACAACGAATAATAGCGATTACTATAAACTATAATGATTAAAAATAACGACTAAAACATGTTTTGTAATCTTTAGTCACAAGTTGTTAGTTATGTAGTCCTTGGTTCAAAAAAAATAACATTTTAAATTATGGATTAGTAGTAGTCAATTATTACTTATGATATTTGTCTTTATTAATAACAAATGAAATAAACACAAATATTGTCAATACAATAGAAGCATTGTGGCGAGTGTTTAGCCAAATCCTCAATAGTAGGTTGTTGTCTCACGCGTCAAAACTGGCCGTGTGATTTAATTTTGTCGGTCATGAAGTCGTATTGGACGGTTTAAGACGAGACTGTTTTACATGTTTTGGTACCTAACTCGAAGATACTATGAATCAAATTTCTTTGGTAGTCAAAAAGAAAAAAAACTTTCTGTGTAGTCGAACAAAATATCGCTATCTACACAAATGCTGAAATGCACGTTTTTCCATATGGGTTATGGGCTTTCATCAGTGGAGCCAATTATTTAGAATTGAAGACGAGAAATTAATTTTAACTTGTTTATTTTGAAGAACAAAATTGGATGACAAAACATTATGGATGTTCAGAATAGCTATAAGATGTTATTGCTAAGTACCATTTTTGAAGGATAGCTATAACATGTTAGTAAAAAAAACTTGTCTATAACTTATAATTATAGTGAAATGACGGAATAACTGAATAATTATTAGTGGAATGAATTGAACTGAATAAATTAGTTTAATGGATGAAAATATAGTTCTAGTGGATTAATCATGTTTTTTTCTAGGTATATTGACATGCTAGTAGCCTAGTAGTATACAGCCGAATTACTTTTCGAAAACGTGAAATCGAAAAAAATTTGATAAATATTTTGAATGTAAAAAAATAGCGTTTGAAAACGTGACTAAGCGATATACCATTCATCCTTATAGTAATTTTTTGCTTAGGGAGTTTTTTTTTAGAGGAATGTTCATTCTATTACATTTAACGTAAATGGTAAACTTTTGTCAAAATATTACAAATGTTTCATCCAATCATAATCTATCCATCTAGGCTCTAAATACACATCTATTTTCACGGGAACATCAAAAACGTTACACATGTATACTGTGTGTGTATGCATTAATTTGTGGTGTATAAACAAAGAAATTTTAACAGATCATGTTGTTTTGTCCCTTTGCACAACTGAAAGTCTAATACACCTCGTATTCCACGACGATTTGTTCCCAAGTTCCATCTTCCAACTCATTCTCTCTATATATAGTAAAGTCTCCACCTCAGGAATAATCATTAATCCAAAAGAAGAAAAGTAATTATAAAAAAAACATTACATAATCAAAAGAAAACTCCCACCATATACAAAGAGTCATCGAAACAGTTTAAACAACAACAAAACAAACATAAAAAAAAAAAAAAGATGAAGCCAAAACAATTCCGAAATCAACTCATAAGATTGATGACTTTTTTTTTTGTTCATGAGCCTTGGTTGAGTCCATGTGAAGCAGCTTCTAAGACACAATCCATAGCTTGGAAGCCAATTCTCTCTTTCTCCAAATCATACACAACTTTCACATTCTGCTGCTGAAAGCTCCCAAAAACTCCGGCCGGTCCGTAGTCTCCATCTTCCATGTTCTGAAACAACAAGCATTGCACCACGGAACCATCGCTAGGGGCGCTCATTGCGTAAAAAGAGTTACCTTGCGGGAGAAGTAAGGTTGCATTGTTCAAGAAATGGAATGTAATTGAAGGAAATATCATCATTACATCGTTTTCGAGGCTAGTGAGATTGTTGTTAGGACACGGGACTTTGTAGCAGAGATCAAAGCCTGTTCTTGATTCAGTTTCAGTGGCTCTTGGGTATGTGATTGTTGATTGGAGAGTTGTGAGGAGTTGTGAGTAGAAAGGTTCGGGTAAATGTGTGTAAGTCGTACCCGAATCGACCAACATTCCTCCATTTCCTTGTGAATCAAATTGTCTTAAGGTTAAAGGAACTTGTGTGGGAGTGATATTTGTGCCTATTGTAATTGATTCTAAACCGATGTAGTAGCTGTTGGGATACATTGGAGTATTCAACATGGGAGTAAATTGCAAAGAGTCGGTTAGATTTATCGATAAAGCAGAGGCTCCTAGGATCAAAGGGCTAGAGATGTTAGGATTGTTGACAAACTTGAAAGGCAAGAAACAATGGGAAAATCCCTTTTCAAGAAAGCCTAGTTGCGAAGGGAGAGAGAGTAAACCTCTTCCAAATCCAGCAATGCCAATAGGTTCCCGGTAAGTGGACGTTACGCAGCCAAAAGAAAACCTTGGAACATCCCTAGTTCGAGCCTTCAGTATATCCCTGGTTAGTATCCCAGAGATAAGACCACCTTCACCATAAGTATAAGCAAAGGAAGGACAAGGCCTTACGCAAGTAGACTTGAGAAGCATACTCACAGAGCAGCCGGCGACTGCACAAGGGTCAAAAGGATTGTCTGAGCTATGGATCTCGACGCAAAAGGAACTAGCACAAGAATCTCTAAAAGATGTAGATGAATGAAGAGGAGAAAAGACCGATGGTGATTTTAGATCGTTGTTCTTGAGATCATAACATTCAATGCAATCAAAACTTAGATTCCCACATGGGACCCATGTGAGATCACTTCCTGTGTCCAAGTACACTTGAACTGCTTGTGGAGGTGTTCCAATGTTTAAGGTTATCAAATAACCATCTCTCACTTCTCTCAAGGGTTCCATTACAACATCTACTGATGATAATGGCTTCTTGATCCTTTCTTGGGTTTGAGACTTTGGTGTGGGAAGAGAAACACTTGATTTGGTCAAGGTAAGGACAAGAAAGGAAGATGAGGAGGAACTAGGGTTTTTATGTTGTCTTGCTTGGGTTTTGTTGGTGGTGTTTAACAATAGAGTGATGAGTAGGAAGAGAAACAAAACGTGTGTTTGGGTTTCCATCGCTTAGCTTACAAAGATAATGAAAAAGAAAACAAATGTAAAATGAAAGGTTTGATTTTGTATATGTTTAGTGTGAAGTTAGTTCCGGTATTTATAGACATGAACGAGGGTTTCAAAACTCTTATTCAAACAATTTTGCTGTGCTTTCTAATTAAGGAAGAAGAATTAGTATTTAAAAAATGTTGGTAAACTTTTTTACTTTTAATATATTTGATCGTTTTATAACCAATTCCTACTACACGGATACTACGACTTAGTGGAATCAAACACCTATGGAAAAAGCGAATCAAAAATGGAGTTAATTAACTATTTAACTAATGTTGGTAAACTAATTAAGCTTTATATGTACTTTTCCATGTGATATTTTAAGTTACGTCATTTTTCATAAAATGGACCGCACTTCATCAATCATCACTGGAATAAAGTTAATTTTGCGAACCTAAAACTTATTATGATAGTTTGATATTATGTGATTATATTTAGGATATTTTATGCAAGTTTGAATTTGGATGATAAGGAAATGACATAAACTAATACACACTAGTAAGTTATACGTTGTAGTGTAAAAAATAAAATTTTCGGAAATATATATTGCTTTTCTGTTTTAAAATATATGATATATTGGTCGAAAAACATATTATAAGTTTTTTTATCTTCAAAAACTATCACATTTTTTAATTTAAAAATGTAACCAATTATATAAAGAGTTGCAGAAAATTATATAGATAATATTATTTTCTTTATGACGTACCAATGAGTGCACCATAGATATTGTACTCAGTAGTATATCATTTTGCATGTTGTCCAATTAAAATGTATTTTTGTGGAGCTTCACACGTAAGCCGCTCCACCAAAAAATTTATATCTTAAAACCTTGTAAAAATTAGAAAAAAATGGTGGACCCAGTGCTTTAGCACTGCCAGCACTGCCTCTAAGCCGGGCCTGAATGGATATTATATAAAATACAAAAAACGAAAATGCTAGTTTTGAATGGAAACCTCGTATTGATACTGTGTAAAGTATATTACTTTTGATAATTACTAATCACAAACGTGACATAAATTATTATTTTTAGATATTTCGTATAGTTTTCATGTACTATATTTTTTACAATTAGAAGTTATATGTTAAATCTTATCAACGTAATAATTTTTTATGCTCAAAACATTGTTTAGTTTTTTTTTTAATTTACTAGAACAACACCTCCAATCAGTTCAATTTAACTCAACTATTTATTGAAAACAAATTAAGAATTGTCGAATAAGAAATGTAGAGTGTCAAGGAGCGTTCTAGGATAATCTTTTAGGATTTAGAGGATTTGAAGTTTACCATGACGTACTTTCTGAAGGGTATTTTTCATTGTCTTAGTGATTCTAGGTATGGGAATAATTTTTATGTTAGACCTATAGCAGCGAATCGTCATCATACTAGGGTTAGTCTCCTGATTGAAGCATCTCTACTAGACTCTGAATTTGAAACTGAATTCGTCTTAGAAAATGATGAGCAGAGCGTACCATGTCAATTAGCTCATTTTAGAATCTCTATATCATGTAAGGAAAAAATATTTAGTTAACAGAATTTTTCCAATGAAAGATGCATTAGCCAACATAACAGATTATAGCATAAAATATTTTTATTATTATAAGCGGTCAAAGTAATAATTTATACGTCACATGAACGTATAGTCAGAATCTAAGACCATTTCCATTAGTAGTCTCTCAAGATAGTTTCTCACTACTAAAATAATTTAGAAAATGAAAAGAGAAGAGAGAGAGTGTAAAAAAATTTTCAAGATAGTTTCTCACTACTAAAATAATTTAGAAAATGAAAAGAGAAGAGAGAGAGTGTAAAAAAATTTTCAAGTGAAAAACTATGAGATAATCTATACAAGTCATCATAACATTTCTCTTATTTTAAATGGTTCAATTTTTTCACTAAAATAAAAATTTAATTAAGTAAATATTAATAATTTTTTTGTTTGAGAAACTTTTTAGGTTTCCGATATACGACCAATTAGACCATTTTTTCAAATACTGATAAGTAGGAAGAAAAGATATGGTCACATTAATATGACAAGGAAGAATTCAGGGGCCTATTAGTAAATTGCATCTCGGGGTTGCCTGGAAAGTGAAAAGATCACAGTCGGAGAAGTAAAGAGCCATGAGATGGAGGTTTTAGCAAAGGGCACAGAGAAATTATGTGCGATGAAACCTTAGAAAATTAGGTGAAGATGGAGGATTCAATCGCCTTATAGTCCTTAATTCTCTGGTAAATATCAATTATTTTGATGAGTTCTCAAGGAAAGAAATTATTTTTGATGAATCTTACATAGCTTTGCATTTTGTCCTTGGGTTTTAGGGTTGGTGTTTGATTCCTCTCTTTGCCTTAGTGTTTAGGGTTTCAGTGATGTTCTCAAGATTTCTGGAAAAACTAGAAAGGATTGCTCAATTCAATATCTTCTCCATTGCTCATCAAAACCACATTTCAAGGTCGAAGCTTTGTCATGTTTATAGTGCAGTGAGATGTTTTCAGAGTGGTAGATTTGTCTGTGGGGATAAATCTTCTTTACGACATTGGTCTCAGTCACCTACACGGGTTTTCGGGAATCGGGTTTCGAGAGCTATGAAGAATGAAGCTCAAAAAGCTCTCTTTGATTACTTGCATTATACTAGAACACTTAGTTTTGTTGATGCAGAGCATATTGGTAAGAATTCACCTCGTTTTGTTTTGGCTTTATTGTCCAAGATTGATGATACTCGAAAGGAGGATATATCCCAGCGTTGACTAAGTTTCTAAGTTACAATTGTTGTAAACGAACTAGTGACTCAGAGAACAAATGTGTAACTTGTGTGTTATTCTCATAGACGATAGAGATCTTAAATAGATCAAGTTACAAAGATAACAAGAATGCAACAGACTGCTAAATAAACGGAACTGAAATGCTAGTCTATCTCCTAATACTTAGGGATGTTATTTGAAAGACAAAACAAAGTCATAAGACTTATTCAAACTGAAACTGAAAGCAACGGACTTTATTCTTCAATCCTTCCCTTAAACTGGAACTCCTTTCCAGTTTACTCTTCTTTCAGACATACTCCCATCTTCTCTCTTAGATACACGAACGTCGCCAACTTAAGTGCCTTTGTCATGCCATCAGCCAACTGCTCGTGTGTAGGACAGAACTTGATTTGCATTACTCCATCATTGACAAGTTCACGCAGGAAATGATACCTGACATGAATGTGTTTGCTCCTTCCGTGCAGTACAGGATTCTTTGAGAGCTTGATAGTAGAGCTGTTATCACAGTACATAACTGTTCCTTCTTCTAGTGTTTCACCGATTTCTTCAAGTACATTTCTCAACCAGATTCCTTGACACGCTCCATGAGCTGCTGCTACAAACTCAGCTTCAGTTGTCGACAACGTTACTATGGCTTGTTTCTTTGACGCCCATGATACTGCTCCTCCTCCCAACATAAACACATAGCCGGAAGTGCTTTTCCTATCATCAATGTCTCCTGCATACTCACTGTCAGAGAAACCAACCAGCTCCTCCTTGTTACCACGCCAATACTAAATTTCAAACCCTGCTGTCCCTTGTACATACCTCAGGATTCTCTTGACTGCCAACATGTGTTGCTCATTTGGATGTTCCATGTATCTACTCACCAAATTCACAGAAGAAATGAGATCTGGTCGAGTTGCAGTTAGGTACCTTAAGCTTCCAACCAGCTGTTTGAATGTTGTTGGATCAACTTCTGCTCCAGCACCTTCCTTTGAAAGCTTGTTTCCAGGAACAATTGGATTTTTGACCGAATTACACCTCTCCATACCAAATCTTTCAAGTATCTCTGCAGCATACTTTTGTTGTTTGATGAAAATTCCTTTGTCATCTTGAATCACTTCCACCCCCAAGAAATATTTCATCAAACCCAAGTCTGTCATAGCAAACTCTTTTGTCATCGACGCCTTAAAGTCAGCTAGCATGGAGTCTGAGTTACCTGTATATATGAGATCATCCACGTACACACTCACAATCAGAACCCCTCCACGCTCTGCTTTGACGAACAAGGTATGCTCACAGTAGCATTTCTTGAACCCCTCCTTAGCAAAATAACTTTCTATTCTGCTGTACCATGCTCTAGGTGCTTGTCTCAGACCATAGAGAGCTTTTCTGAGTTTGTAAACTTTCTCCTCTTCTCCTTCTACTTCAAAGCCCTGTGGTTGTTCGATGTAAACATCTTCATTCAATTCACCATGTAAGAATGCACTTTTGACATCCAGTTGAAACACTTTCCACCCCTTTTGAGCAGCCTTTGCAAGTAGGGTTCTTATAGTATCCCATCTGGCCACAGGAGCAAACACCTCTTCGAAGTCAATTCCTTGCCTCTGGTGGTATCCCTTTGCCACGAGCCTGGCTTTAAACTTGTCTACTTCTCCTTTCTCATTGTATTTGGTTTTCTAAATCCACTTTACTCCAATTACTTTTGCACCTTCAGGCAGCTCTATGATCTCCCAAGTGTTGTTATCTTCTATGGATTTTATCTCCACTTCCATAGCTTTTCTCCATTTCTCATGTTGGGCTGCTTCCTCGAAGCTCTCTGGATCCTCTGCTGCAGTATACAGCGCCATTACCTCATCACCATCAATAACAAACAAGCTTTTTCCTCCTGTTACATAATCCTTCATCCACACAGGTGGCTGTATCGTTCTGCCACTGGTTCCTCTGACTGGAGCTTGTTCGTTTTCTGCAGGTGTATCTGTGACTGCTGCAGGTGTATCAGTGACTGCTGCAGGTTCGTCCTCTTCTGCTTCTCTCTCCTCATTTTCAGCGTTCTCTGCAGTTTTTTCAGAATCAGCATCACTCTCTTCCCATTTAGGTGAGTCTTCTTGCTGATCCTCTTCCCAATTCCACCTTAGTTTCTCATCAAACTGCACATCACGACTGATAATGATCTTCTTTGTCTCAGGGTCATACAGGCGGTATGCTTTTGACTCTTTACTCACTCCCAGCATCACACATTTTCTACTCTTTTCATCCAACTTAATTCTCTTCTCATATGGCACTAGTGCGTACCCTACACACCCAAACACTCTTAGGTGATCGATTGATGGCTTATGCTTGCTCCACATTTCTTCTGGTGTAGCATCTGCAAGAGCTTTAGAGGGACTTCTATTCAATATGTGTACTGCATATTGCACAGCTTCCGGCCAAAATCTCCTTGGTACTGACATCCCAAACAGCATACACCTTGTCATGTTCAACAGGCTCCTGTTTTTCCTCTCTGCAACTCCATTCTGTTGAGGAGTGTATGCTGCAGTGAGTTGTCTTTTAATCCCATGTTCCTTACAGAACTCCTGAAACGCATTAGAGTTGTACTCGCCTTCTCTGTCTGATCTCAAGCATATCAAACTCACTCCGAGTTCCCTCTCTGCAGCCACCTTGAACTCTTTGAACACTCTCAAAGCTTCCGATTTCTCTGACAAGAAATAGGTCCAGCACTTACGACTATAGTCATCAATAAAGTTAATGATGTACCTCTTGCCACCTTCTGATGTGGGAGTTATTGGTCCGCAGATGTCTGTGTGGACCAATTGGAGACCCCGACTTGCTCTCCATGAACTCTTCTTTGGAATGCTAAGCCTGTTCTGTTTTCCCTTCATGCATACATCACACAACTCTGCAGCATTGGTCTTTGTTTGCATAGGCATCCCTATCACCATCTGTTTCTCTGACAAACTCTGCATTCCTCCTTGATTCAGGTGTCCAAGTCGCCTATGCCACAGTTCCTCAACTTTCTCATCTGAAACAGCTTGCAGACAGTTCCCTTCTTCTTTTTCTTTGTCTCCTCTCACTGCTGCCTGTATGACAAACATCCGGTTTTTTGTCATAGTTGAGAACATGAGTAGTCTTCTCTGCTGCTTGTGCCAGATCTCACACACATCATCTTCAATGATGATTCTCAGTCCCTTCTGCTGCAGCTGCCCAACACTCAAGAGATTGTTCTTCAACTTTGGGACATAGTAAACTTTTGTTATCTTTTGTGCTGCCCCATTAATGATGAGTCGGAGACTTCCTCTTCCTTCTACACTCATCTTCCTGTTATCTCCAAGTTTAACACTATGCTTGAATGTTGAGTCAAACTCCACAAACCACTCTCTTGTGCTGCACATGTGATTCGAACACCCCGAATCTAAGAACCAGACCTCATCGTTTCCTGCTCTTTGAATATCAACATGCGCCATGAGCAGAACATCTTCCTCCAGTTCTGCATAATGAGCAGTCTTCTCCCACTCCGGGCATTCGAATTTGAAATGCCCCAGTCTGTGACATTTGTAGCACTCCACTGTTTCTTTGTTGAAGTTTGTGCTACCTCTGCCACGTCCTTGATATCCTCCTCTTCCTTTTCCACGGTTTTGGTGTCCACCACGACCTCTTCCTCCACTAGAATCCCACCTGCCCTCAATCTTAAGTGCACGCTCATCATCTCCATGTCTACTCAGCTTCTGTTCGTGCACTAGTAGTGAGCTCTGCAATGAATCCACTGAGAGTTCTGTGATGTCATTTGACTCCTCAATTGCACACACCACATATGTGTATTTCTCCACCAATGTTCTCAGGATTTTCTCAACAATCTTTGCATCCGGCATGCTCTCACCAAGGTTTCTCATGTCATTTGCCACCACCATCACCTTTGAGAAATACCCATCAATGGTGTCTCCCTCTTTCATTTCTAACACTTCAAAGTTCCTTCGCAGTCTCTGCAGTTGGGCGCTTTGAACCTTCTTGTTCCCCTGGTACTTTGTTTTCATGGACTCCCAAATATCTTTAGCTGTGTCCTTCTTTGCAATCGTCTTCAGAGTTGCCTTGTCGATTGAAGCAAAGAAGTAATTCTTTGCCTTCAAATCTTTGAGCTTACTCTCTGCAAGCTCTGTTCTTTGGGCTCCCGTCAGGATCACGTTTCTCTCTGGCTGCATAACTCCATGCTCAATGAGATCCCACCACTCCTTGGACCTCATGAGATTCTCCATGAGCATTGCCCAGTGTTCGTAATCTCCGTCGAATTTTGGAATGCTCAAACCATCTTTCTCACTCATTTCTTTGAGCGTTTAAGAACAAAAGCTCTGCTACCACTTGTTGTAAACGAACTAGTGACTCAGAGAACAAATGTGTAACTTGTGTGTTATTCTCATAGACGATAGAGATCTTAAATAGATCAAGTTACAAAGATAACAAGAATGCAACAGACTGCTAAATAAACGGAACTGAAATGCTAGTCTATCTCCTAATACTTAGGGATGTTATTTGAAAGACAAACAAAGTCATAAGACTTATTCAAACTGAAACTGAAAGCAACGGACTTTATTCTTCAACAATCCCATCAATGAGTTTGAACCATTTTTCGAGAGTTTGGGTTTGCGTCCATCTGATATTTTGCGTTTCATTCAACGGAATGTGGTGCTTTGAGTGATGGCAGTACCATGTTTGAGAACTTTCATGTTCTTTGCTATTATGGGATTCCCCGTGACAAGATTGGTCGTTTGTATAAGGAAGCAAGAGAGATTTTTGTATACGAGAATGGGGTTTTGGCATCGAAACTTGAACCTTATGAGATCTTGGTTCTTAGAAAGGCTATAGTCATTAAGCTTGTTACTTGTTGCCCGTTGCTTCTGGTTGGTGGCATTGATTGTGAGTTTGTTTCTGTGGTAAATAAGTTGAAGGGATTAAACTTAGGATGCGATTGGCTTGCGCGGTATTTGTCAGTTAGAAAAACATATAACTGGCGCCGGATTCTTGAGACAATGGAGCTCCTTGAGAAGGTGGGGTTTAAAGAGAAGAAGTTGAGTAATCTTTTAAAAGCGTATCCAGATTTGGTAGGTGAAACTTCTGGCAATAAAGCTTATATTATGTTTGAAAAGTTTCATAAAGTTGGACTTCAGATGAATGAAATTGATAAATTACTGATAGACAACTCCGAGATGTTATTAGAGAAATCTGTAAAAAGAATTTTAGAGGCGTTGAAATTCTTGAAATGTATCAGAATAGAAAAGCAGTTTGTCGTTAGGTTTTTACAGTGTCACATGAAGCATATCTGTTCATCCTCTTTGCTAGTACCTAGAGCTGTTTGGAATAGATTGAAAATCAGAAGAGATGAGTTATGTCAGATCATTAAGGAAGAGCCTTTGAGATTGTTCAGTATAGCTTCTAAAACTAATAAAGGTAGAATTGAACTTGATTCACTGGATTCGAGGAATGCAGAGAAGACGACATTCTTGTTGAAGTTAGGGTATGTAGAGAATTCCGATGAGATGGTGAGGGCTCTGAAAAAGTTCCAAGGGAGGGGAGATGAGCTACAGGAGAGATTTGATTGCTTTGTGAAGGCTGGTTTGGACTATAATGTGGTTAGCCAGCTTGTTAAGCGGGCGCCTCATATACTTAACCGGCCGAAAGATATCATAGAAAAGAAGATCATTATGCTAATAGATTATTTGGTTTATCCAATAGAATCCGTGATAGAGTCCCCAACATATTTGTGTTATAGTATGAAGAGAATACATCAGAGATTCACAATGTACATTTGGTTGAGGGAAAGAGATGCAGTAATACCGAGGCTGACACTAGGCACTGTTGTCGGTATTTCTAATACCCTTATTGTGCCATACTTTGTCAATACCCACCCGGAAGGTCCAGCTACTTGGGAAAATATAAAGAAAGCATCTACCTGATTAACTGGTCCGTTCAATGATATAACGTTATCTTCAATCTAGTGCAGATGTCTGTTGATCTATAACATTTTCTCATTGCTTAGCTCACAACCAGTGAAACCTGGAAATTCTCAGTGCGATGGAGAGGATCACAGAATATGTCGATGCATAGTGAAGTATTTCCGCCTGTGGATTTGATTGTACCTCTCTACTCATCAGTATAGATATAGATGCCAACAAACGAACAAGGAAGGACTTCGAGAAAGCTGAAAGAACAAAGGCTCTCCGTAATGTTGAAACGCCACTGAACTCAGTGAAGTGAATTTTAGACTGGACTGAACAGAGTGACAAATTGGAAAGGCACAGTCCTTCGTTGGTACAATATTCTTCTATTGCTTTACGATGTTGGAAAGGCACACTTAACATATAATGCAACTTGAAATGCTTTCTTTGTTGAAGAAGACAGATAGACAGTATTGGTCAGACAAGCCCCTGCCCCGACCCTATGCCAAAGAGAGCAGCTAACATCTACTTACTGGGACATACATGTGACAGTTCTGTTCAGAATGCATTATTACAGGTTGTTTGGAAGAATGGTTTTTGTTCTTTACTCTTAGCCACCAGTAGTCTTATCTTCTGTAATTATGTAAAGAGATAGCTATGATTGACAAATGATCATGTTTTTTCCTGACTTTTTGTGGAGTGTCTTTGTTTGTTTAAGTTTCAGGTATCTGAGAATATCTTGTAGATAACCTAAATATTAGATTTTTGTATTGAAAACAAAAGATTGCGTATAGTTAGAACGTTTTGGGTTAATCAGCACTCCTAATCTTGTACATCTATCTATCCATCTCTCTTTATTGAAACTGAACCTAAAGCATCTGTATAAAATCTGAGTAACATCCATAAAGAAAAAACCCTTTTAACAAAGATATCTAATTACATTTGACTTATGGTGCAGTTTCATGTTGTGTTGTGCAGGTCATCTCTTATGGAAGAAGAAGAAGGAGAAGATGAAGCAGAAAGACAAGACCGCGCAATCTTAGACTCTTTGTCTTTGCTATATGCCTTTTGGACATCATCCTTAAGCTCTCTATATCTCATTCTTTTCAATCTTCTTTCATGTGTAGATCCCTTCTCAAAATGGAAATCGTCGAGGATGTCGTCGTCTATATACTCAGCCATGTACTTATCTAGAACCTCTGAACCATATGGAAAAAACCTTCGACCAGTCTCAACTGCATTGTGAAACGGTAATGAAGTCAGTCAAGAGAAAATGAGCAACATAAGAAGATGAAGGGTAGACTTACAGAGAGCAAGCTTTTTGTTACCTGTTTTCATTAGAGCCACCATACGAGTAAGAAGTCTTTGGGTTTGCATATGAGGAGTTTCGTTTAAATCAACCTGACTCAAGTTTCCGGTTAACCCACTCGAAGGAGGTGACAAACCCGTGAACTCACTTGTACCTTCTACGTTACCAATGTCCATAGCAACTTTAGCTTCCGTTGGAAAGAACAACTGAGCAAGCCCCACTGCAAAAAAGGTAGAAGCTTTAACAAAAATGTAGTAAAGATACAGAAGAATTCAGTAATTTTCAGTCAATTACCTCTCTTTTCTAGGTACAACAGTCTCATCTGGAGATCTTCAGGCATAGAAATGGAACACATTGGTGTATCTAGAACCATGGGGTTCTTCCTGATTTCTCTTTCCAAGATATCGATGCATAACCTGGCTTTACTAGATTCACGCCCTTTAGCTGTTTTGGTATGATAATCCTTTGGATTTGTCAGTCTTCTTAATATATTAACTGCGCTACGTCCGTCAGATGTAAACTCAGATGCATTGGCGCCTTTATCGATAAGCGATATAATGATCGATGGCTCTCTACGCATCGCAGCAAAATGAAGAACCGTGTAACCCCGGGAATTCCTGTAGTTCACATCACCCATATCCAGAGCAAGAATCTCGGCAACAACTTTCGGATCACTATACACAACAGAATAATGCAGACCATTGGCTTGATCTAGAGTGATATCTGACTCAGTCAAAAGAAGCTTCACAAGCTCAACATCATCTGAATCCAAGGCCTTGAGAATTTTACCGATTCTTTCAAGCAATTTCTCCGAAATCTTGGGACTGGTTTCTTCGTCTTGCGGGGATATAAGTCGAAGCTGTTTAATCTTCTCTGCTACTTCGGGAGGAACTTCCTTTTCAATACAGAACCTGTAAAGATCTGACCTCGCCACTCTCTCAATACACTGATCAAGAAGCTGAGTCAACTTACAATTGAAAGCAACCATAAGAATGGGAAGAACATTCTCAACAAGGGTCTTCTCCACAAAGTTACAAAGCCGCCGCTGCAAGCACACAAACCTTTTAGTTCTCATTGAGGTCTATGAATTAAGAAACAAAGAGACCGAAGAAAAAAGAAGACTTTTCACACACCTGAAAAGATGAAACTAGCTCAGGCACTTGGAGAACAGAGGAAGCATACATCAATTGAACAACAAAATCAATGGCAGGTCGACAACAATCATGAGAACAAACTGGATCAACACAAGTCGAAACCTCCAATGGAAAAGGCTTTAATCTCCCAGTATATATATAACTCAAGAAATACAAGAAAGCTTCATGAGCAACAGCTCCATAAGGTAACATCTCTCTCAACTGATACTTTGGTTTCTCAGTTTTCGAAATTTTCTTTTCTTTCTTAAACAAATCTTGGAAAAACTTACTTCTTGCAGCTAAAATGCATCTATGAACACCAACTGGAACACCATCAACAATGATCTCTGCATCACTGTAATCACAATCTGAATTACTAAGAAGCTGCTCAAGATTGGAGCTGAGTTTGGTTAGACTAACAACTTCAGGATTAGAAGCTGAGCTTGATGAGAAGTGATTGGACCCAATAGAACCATAAGAGAAATGAGAAGATGTGAAACTCAAAGATGATGATGGCTCAGTCAAAGTAGCCATTTTCTCTTCTTCTTCTTCTTGTAGAATTATCAATCTTGCATGAAGATCAAGAAGATTACACAAGTCTGAAGATCGGTTTCAGATACAAAAGCCCTAAATTTACATTTCTAACAAGGAATCAACCAAACCCAGAACCAAAAGAGGAAAATTTGTACACTTGGGGATTTGAGTTATGAAACTATTACTCTTACACCTCTGATTCAATGTACCACAAAAAAAAGTCAAAAGGAAAGGAAGAAACTTTGGACAAGGAATCAAACAAAATTGGGAGAGAAAATAAACCCTAAGAGAATCTGACACAACCAAGGATATAGAGATTGAGATCTGCACAATCGTAAGAGATAAGATCAAAGAGAAGGCAAAAGAACCAAATTGAGATGTATCAAAGAGATAAAAAGGAAGAGAATTTAGAGGAAAAGTCAAGAAAGAAAGAGAGGTATATAAAGGATAAATGATGATGAAATTGAGAACAAACAGGACACAACAGGTGCAAGTGATGGTGAAAGAAAGAGACAGCTTCAATGTGAAGGAAGATACAGAGGAAACAAGAGAGTTAATATAATAGTTTTTTTTGTAAATTTAATAATATGAATTAATAAGCATTAGAATTAAAAACATGGTCTAATAAAGTGTATAAAGAAAGACTCAAATGAAAGTTGACAAATAGAAAACAAAGACTAGAAAAATCCGTGTATGATGCCAAAGGTTCTCCGTGTATGACGCCACTCACTAACATTTTCCACATCTTTCTCTAATTTAACAAATCTATGGATAAACACATATTTTTTTTCTCATCAAAATCACTATTTTTATTTGACTGCGATATATCACATCATTAATATATTTTTATTTACATCATATTATTCAATAGTTTTAATTTGTTTCTTAGGTGTAAATAACTTGTAATGATATGCCAATTAATGCCGTCACGAAATAGCATTAAGTCAAGAAGATTAATATTAAGAAATAGCCGTCACTATTGATGACGGAAGGAAGTGACGAAAGCAAATACGAACGGCATATGAATGACGTGGCTTGTGTGTGGATTGCTGCAATGTGATGACGTATTAAACAATTACACTTTCGGAATAGTAGATAAATCATAAAGTAATAGTAGAGATTATAATAGGCAATAGCTATGCCTATAGTGGTCCAAATTTTTATTAAATTTATAATTTTGTGATGACCAAAGTCATTCTTTGTGGCCTAGTTCCAAATTTTAAGACATAAATAACGTTTTGAAATGAATTGAATATAGATATGAGGGACGACAATTTTGTCTTGATTTTTTTTTTTAAAACAAGAAGATTCTTGGCTTCGTAACAAAGTGGTGAAGTCTCTTATGCTAGCATTCTAGTCGCGTCGGAAATTCGACTCTACCTACAAGGCTACAAATACAATCGGTGAAATGCGTTAGCTGACTATTAAAAAAAAAAAAACTCTTTAAGGATAGTCGTTGAATAGTTTATTCATCAAATTTTTATATGAAATAAAATTTAATTAGCATTATTTCGATTGGCAATGATTCCTATGATTAAATTTTCGACTTTCGGTAATGCTATCGAATATAGAATTCTAACTATAAATATATATTTTTAACAAAAAATAACATATAAGTGTAAACTTGGATAGTGACAATGCAACGTCACTAATACAAATCATATTAGTATATTACTTTGACTTAAACTATCAAATATACGCTAAGTTTTGGTCACTAGTGACGCTGCGTTACTTTGGTAAACCATATGTTAATTTGTATCTTTCGTTCACTAAGTATCACTAAATCATATATTAAACCATCAACGTCACTAATACAAATCATATTACTATGGCTTAAATCATCAAATATGCGATAAGTTTTGGTCACTAAATAATTATTTTATGTATTACTTTGGCTAAAACCATCAAATATTAACAAGACAAAAAAAAGTTTCCTACCAATTCGTTATTTAGATCAGAAGTTTTAACCCATTCAAATTTACAAATTTCTTACATAAACTAAGTATAACGATGTAACCCATAAAGCCTTGAACTCACACAAGATTGAGGACATATATATTGGTAGTTATTCAAAATTGTTATATCACTTTATGACTCAAAAACGTAATTTGTTTTGTTGATGTCAATGGATTGATTTCTTTTGTTTTCATGTTTTTTTCTTTTTTTGCCATAAGACCAAAAACTTCAGGCTTTACTTCATGAAAATCCTAACACTTTTCATTTTAGTGGAATATTTAAATTCTTAACAAAAAGACAAAAACAAAACTCATACAAGAGATAAATCATTCTAAAGAGGAGTGTAAACTAGTAAAGCGTGACCTAACACAAGAGATAAAAATCATTCTAAGAGGAATTGGAAACGAAACTTAACTTGATGAAACAATTAAAAAGAAAAATAACAAAACAAAAAGAAAACTCTTAAATTTTCCATAAAAATATATAGTCAATGCCGGCTTAACTATAGGGGCCGATAATATAAACTTATAGGGTACATAACTACATATACATAAATTTATAGGGCACAAAAAAAAAAATCTATACAAGATGGACACAATTTGTTTTTTGTATATACTCAAAAGGCACCTAATGTTTTTGTTAAAAGAAGAAGTATATAAAAAAATTATGATATTAAGGAATATATCTTTTAAATTTGTCCCAAAGCATCTAAAATGTATGAACCTGTATATGATGAACTTTTTTATATTTTGGAAGAGAAAACAACCTTGATGACTCATGTAAATGTATTACTGGAAATAAAAATTGAAGCATCGATCCAATGGGGTGGTGTGTCAGTGTCGGTGATGCTTCCTAGTTCCTGCTGAGAAGCTACGCGGAATATATGGTTTATCATACAAAGTCTCCTTATGTAATTTTTTTATAATATCGAATAATTTGATATAATATCAATTAAAAAAGTTTATATAACATGCGTTTCCACCTTTGATATTTGAGTTTTCGTGTATTAAAAGAGACTTGGCGTGGCTTGGACCGGGTCATATACAACAATGTTTTTTAATCGTGTCAAAATACTCTATGTGAAAAGGTTTGCATAAATAAAGTAAAAATAAAAGGCATACAGAGTTTTGAACAAACTATTTTCTTTGTAAAGAACCAACAATTTGGTAGGAATAAACCGCAGCTACTTGTCAATAACAACATACAACAAGTCAATTTAATGAAACTATTTATGTAAGTAACTAATGAAGCTTTCCCACTTAGTTTTGTTCCGTTCAAATATCATCGATTGTAGATTGCCATCCAATTAGAAGAGTTTATTTGTAGTCTTGTCTCTCGAAGTAGAAGTTAACAGTTGGAGAATGTGTTTGTAAATTGTAGATTTACCCGTACCATTTCACCATTCATTGGTTGTACTCTTTCCTATCGTTTACGACATATACAAACAACTCCATCCGATGTGCTAAGAAACATTGAAAGCAACCGAGATCGGACAGTTCTTGCTCAGATTAAACGTCCATTACAATGAGGATCGAGTTGAAAATGCTGTCACAGAGGACCACTGATAAGATTCTAACGTTTCTTTACTAATGGGCCCGATGCTAACCATTAATGGATCACTGATCAGATTCTAAATTTTTAACCTGAAAGAAAAGAAGATTTCGTCCATAAATGAAAAAAGAATCTAAAGCATATAAGCTCAAACAAAACTCGGCTTACAGAAATTAATGGGCCTGATGCTGTGAGGGGGGTTTCCAATTAGGTCTGGCCCAGCTTTGATAAACCTAGTTTTCATTCGGTAATATACTTGAAAATGGAAAATAAATATAATAATCATTAGCTTGATTATCCAAATTCACAACTAATAACTTTTCTTCTGGTCTGAATCAACAACTGTATCATAGTTCTTTCAAATATATGTTCAGAATTTAGAATCTAATATATTTCTAGTCTTATAGATTAACGAAACTTTATTTTAATCGTGTAACTAACGTTGACTTGTTACCGATACATCCAAAAGCATGAATGAAGCTTAAATCCTTGATCGGCGTGATCCTGGCCATGATGAAATTCCATGGAATGAAGTACACAAAGGGAATATATGATACTACATAAAAAATAATAATGTCAATTATATTTGGCATATCTATATGCATATGAAGTTTAAAATGTTCATTTTAAAGATAAGATTAGATTACATTTCACATAACTATACTTCTAATCTACATTAATATTGACTCGTGTGTCATGCGTTATTTTTTGTTCGTAGATATAAAACGAATAATATCCCATGCATGTCAATATCAACAAGCCGGAACATTATATATAATCCGTATATATATGAGTCATAAACTTCATATGATTTGAGGCAAAATAACACATTATTTTCGTTTACTAACAAAACCAAAATTGAAAAATGGCTACGACTACTCAACACATGAATCAAATCTTCCTCGTACTCCTCCTAATCTCCTTCGCAATCTCTCCGGCGATCTCAACGGTTCCAAAAGAATGCGAGACCGATTCAACAGACTCTTGCATCGATAAAACCAAAGCCTTACCTCTCAAAATTGTAGCAATCGTTGCCATCCTCGTGACAAGCATGATCGGAGTCGCAGCTCCTCTCTTTAGCCGATATGTCACATTCCTGCATCCAGATGGTAAAATCTTTATGATCATTAAGTGTTTTGCATCCGGGATCATCCTAGGAACCGGCTTCATGCATGTTTTGCCCGATTCTTTCGAGATGTTGTCCTCTCCATGTCTTGAAGACAATCCATGGCACAAGTTTCCCTTCACTGGCTTTGTCGCTATGTTGTCCGGTCTTGTAACTCTTGCTATTGACTCTATCGCTACAAGTCTCTACACCAAGAAAGCTGTCGCTGATGACAGCGAAGAAAGGACTACTCCTATGATAATTCAAATCGATCATTTGCCTCTAACAACTAAAGAACGTAGCTCTACATGCTCAAAACAACTATTGCGGTACCGAGTTATCGCCACGGTTAGTTGAGCCTTTATTACAATCTCATTTAGTTGTTTCTTTAACATATGTATACACATACTTCCGAAAACACTATCAATATTAAATATTTTATTCACATATTCAAAAATCTTATGTGTAAAATTAGGTCTTGGAGCTTGGGATAATAGTTCACTCCGTGGTCATTGGACTATCTCTAGGTGCAACCAACGACACATGCACTATTAAAGGCCTTATTGCAGCTCTTTGCTTCCATCAAATGTTCGAAGGGATGGGTCTCGGCGGTTGCATCCTTCAGGTACAATATTTTCTTAATATCCTTTTTTTTATATGTGGTCCAAAACAATACTAAACAAAACCGTAAAAGCTACAAACAACGATTTCAAAATAAAGATAAAATTATTATATATAAGCAAATAGAATCATAATATTTTGTTCTTTATCAAATCTAAAAGAATTGACCATAACACAAACATATAGATTGAAGGATATTAATCTGAATTTTATGTAAATACGCGCAACTTTTGATAAATCTATATATTTTCGATAAAAGAGTGTTGAACATATGATGATAGAAACATATAGAATTTTGAGAAATATATACAAATTCTTTTTGAACAGGCAGAATATACAAATGTGAAGAAATTTGTGATGGCCTTCTTCTTTGCTGTTACAACACCATCATGAATCGCTCTTGGTATAGCCTTGTCGAGCGTTTACAAAGACAACAGTCCAACAGCATTAATCACGGTAGGACTGCTCAATGCTTGTTCTGCAGGATTGCTCATTTATATGGCACTTGTAGATCTTCTAGCCGCAGAGTTTATGGGATCTATGCTCCAAAGAAGCGTCAAGCTTCAGCTTAACTGCTTCGGGGCAGCTTTGCTTGGGTGTGGCGGAATGTCAGTCCTGGCCAAGTGGGCATAAACACATTCACATTATCCTCTCGACTTTTATGAAATATAATTATATTTCAGTTAGCGTAAATAATATATTTTTCTGGATCATAAGTAAAAACCATGTGATTTTCAACCGATTGTGCTTTTGTTTTTATAGTTATATTTTATGTGACTTTGCAGTTGAGTTTATACTTTATCTTGAAATTTTAGGGACATTTCATCTCCTATAACCTATAACCAGTTTTATTGCCAAAATATCAAAAATTTGAGTTTATCCTCGGATTACAAAAAAATAGAGTGAGAATAAGCCAATAAGGTATGATCAAATGGTACCTTTGAGTAAAGTGATATATATGATGTTGTTTCCGAGTGAGGAGAGAGCGAATCCGATAATAACTCATGGCCATAATCATGGTCATGGCGTTACATTAACTACTAAAGATGTTCGTTCTTCACAGTTATTGCGGTACCGTGTCATTGCTATGGTTAGTCTACCAGACTACCTCATAAATAAATATTCCACTTTTAACAAATGTACTTAATTACCATTTTATTTGTTTTTATAAACACATATGATATGTGTTGGAGCTAGGAATTATAGTTCACTCTGTGGTTATTGGGCTATGTCTAGGCGCAACAAATGACACATGCACCATTTAAGGTCTCATTGCGGCTCTTTGCTTCCATCAAATGTTTGAAGGCATGAGTCTCGGAGGTTGCATCCTCCAGGTAACCGGAAACTACATCTTTATTGAGGTGTTTTGATACAATACCAAAAACAATGTACATACTAATACAAGGAAATATAAAAGTACTAATAACCATATTGGTATATAGCTTTGATTATTAATATTCATTATTAATATAATAGTGCCACATTTTGGGTGACAAAAAGAAAAAGAGGTCGGCCCCTTTACATAAACAGCCCATTGGCATTTTATAAAGGCACAAATGACGACACAAATGTACTGAGTAATAATTTACCAAGAATGTATGTTGGAGAATCGTTTTGTCTTACACATCAACCAATTACAACAGCTATACAGGTTTCAGGCTACGAGATAATCTACAAAGATCCACATTTCGAACCAAGGTAGCGCAAATCGTCATCATCAAGCGAGAGAATGAACTTACGCATCTCGTCATCATAAGAAAATCAACAAAATGATAAGACAAGTCATGTATATTTCTGGAACATATTAAATCAACAAAATCAACAAAAGAGGTTTATCCTTGCAAACACCTAAAACATTTTAAAGTACTCTAAACACCTTAACACCAAGAACAATTGTATATCACCACATTTTGTTGTTCACTAACCTAAACCATTTCCAAATCACTTCAAGTGCATAAATTTCAATAACCTACACATAAATTTAATTTGGCTTCTAGAAAATGAATACTTAAATTTTGTTTTAATATAAGTATCATTTTAGCATTTTCACGCGAATTAGGAAATAGTTTAAAACTATTATGTACTTATTACAATAAGTGAGTTTTGAAATTTTGTATCATATTATATTCTATAAATTTGATTACGGATAAAGTAGGAGTTGTGATGAAATTCTCGTGATATATGAATATCAAATCTATGAAGAATCTCACAATAGCTTACTCTGTGTTAGCACTTAGCATTATCGGAAGTTAAAATTTAACGGTAGAAGTTGTTTAAATCAACATTAAATGTAAGATAAGACGTGACATGCATATTTTTAAAGACTATATGGATATGGACGTATGACATTTATATTTGTTTGGTTCACCAAAAACCTATCCAATACTAAATCAATTTAGTAATAATTAGTGTTAATTATTAGGACCAAATTTTGGAATATTCTTAGGGAATAGGGTTTAGTGAAGATGTGAAAGCATGTGAATCATCTAACCAAATATCGATATGTCATCACCAAAAAAAGTTGTTGGACGCATTATATAATCAAGACGAAAATTTGTATAAATATTGGATAGCGACATTGTAACGTTTCTTGGACGCAATCATCGTAAATCGTGAATTCACACATCGTATTCATCGTTCTGCGTTCTGATATGTACTTAAATGGCATATATATTTGAATACATTTATTTTATTATCAAATCTGAAAATTTATGGGGGTCTTTTTTTGTCTATATGCACTGCACAAGATACGACCCCAAATTTTGAAGTTTATTACACGACAAATAATACTAATAGACTTTGAATTGCAATGTCGTTGAAGGTATCAAATTCAGACTATTGCTTTATATGACGTTTTCTTTTCTACTTTTTTATAGTTGGGATAGGGAAATTTGATTCTTCTTAGAAAACAGATTTATATACATTTTTGTTATATTAAACGTCACTAGACATTTTCATTATTAGTGATTGCGACATAATGAAATAACTTTTAGTGGGCAACAGATTTTGGGTGTTAGAATGCAGCATTGAAATTCGAATTTTGAAAGAGCAAAAGAGGACATGACCAAGAAAATTATGAATCTTTTGTTTCTTGATAATATATTGACGACACTTTGAGTAAACATAATTCCCAGCGACACTTTGGGAATTGAGACTTTGAGTAAACATCAAACATAATTTAAAATTTAGGATGTTTATTAATTTAGCTTGTTTCTTAATAACATTTTTAATAATATAGTTAAACATACATAAATAACAAGAAAATCTGACTAGAAATTGTATCAAACCAAAATAACAATAATTTTTAAAAAAATAGTTTCACAAAATAATACAATACCTTACAATGTAATATTTTGAATTTTCCAACTAATGGATAACAAGAAAAATTCTTAGATAAGTTTAATTATTTCATCAATGCTTTTAATATTTTCTAAAATTCAAGGATAATTTTCTTAGGACTGAGAATTTGTTTTTCTATTTTGGTTATATGTGATTGCTTTGGCTAGAGGAGAAGTAAAAGGCCAAGGACAACCTCACATGTTTTGGAGATATTCTTTAAAATTTCTTTCCCACATTCAATTATTATGTCGTCTTTTGCAACTTCCGTTTTTGGCTTCCACTTCTGAAGTTTCCAGGAAAATAACCAAAAGTATATATTTTAAAATAGATATTAATGACGATCAATGACGATAATAATGTTAACAGATTAATTAGACTGATATTTGATTTTCAGATTCTATCTAGAAAAAAGGTAGGACTAAGGAAGTAGATTAAGTTTTAAGCCAATCAGTAAGATTGCATCGTGATTTAACCAAAGACTAGGAAACAAAATAAGAATTATTTTCCTACTTAATGTTAATGTTGCAACAAGACACTAACTAACATTGATTTGAAAGGGTAAAATTTGGTTTAGTGCGTTCCGAAGCATGAACACACCAACACCACAAATTCTATTATGCAGTTCCGCAAATTTAATGATAAACTTACAAGGATTATAACATTCTTTAACTCTAAAATTTGAAACAATTTTTTTCGTTTAATGATCCTAATTACGTACATATTTTTAATTATCACGGTTACATAATATATTCAAAGTCAAAGAGATCGCATTGATTCCGTACGAATGAAGGAAAACAAATTGTCATTACCAAAATAAGAAATATACAAAAACTACAAACAAATAATGAATCAAATCCATCTTTATAAGTCTCCAAAAAAAGTCAAAAAAGAGTCACATTTCTTCTTCTTTTGTTTTTCACCTAATTTTTACTCTTTAATCCTCAAATCAAAACAATAAAACTAAAAAATTTAACTTCAAAATAAATTTAAAAACGAAAAAAATGGTCATGATGACATGTTAACATGTACACTAGCAGTCATGACCATATCACATACAGGACACGTCCGCAACAAAGCCGACGATCCACAAACCGTACACAAACACAAATGACGACAAGGCAACACCAACACACTCGCCGTTAACTCACCGCACCGTTTACATCCTCCGTTAACAACCGCCGTTACATCACCTCCGTCACAGCTTCCACAGCTAGATTCTGCATCATCAGCTTCTTCAACCAAAGGACGACGAAACGCATCTAAATCATCAACTTGAGCCAAAACTTGTTCGAGATTTGATCTGAGATTATTCGCAGTAGCTTCATTAGTTTGTGCTAAATCACGCCAGATCTGATTCTCTACGTAGAGATTCTTCACACGTTCTTGTAAAACCCAGTTTAATTTCCCCATTCTTATAATCTCTTCGTCTTTCGCTTTCAGCTTTTTCAATATCGCGTTTTGTACCGCTGACGCTAACATCCGCGTTTGCGTTCTTTGTCTCGCTTCTAATTCGATTCTCAACGTTTCCGTTTGTTGCGCTACGAATCTATCGATTTCTGAGTTTTGCTGTTGGATCTGTGAAACTAACTCTGCGTCGATTAATGACGCCGGAGAAAACGCGATTGCTCTGCGTTTCTGAGATGCGATTAAAGCGTCTGAATCAAACGTTGAATCTCTCTGACGTTTTGAAATAGCTGTGAGCTCGCTTTCTGATTTGTTGAAGCTGTTAATCGGATCTATGTACTGTAAATTCCGATCACCGATTGTTACCGGAAAACCACCGCCGGCGATTTGTTGTCCGTTGTTCATATTCGTTTGAGATTTAACACATTCTCTGGAAGAAAAGAAATGTAACAAAAAAAATCAATACAACTGCAAAAAAAAAATCACCGAAACCGAATCGTGAAGAGAATGAAATTTACCTGTTGGTAATGTATTGAGAAGAGAAGAGATTCATGTGTCTTGCTTCAACAGCCATTTGTAACGTTTTCTTAAGGTTCTCGAGAGAGAAAGAGAGAGTTTGGAGGCAGAAGAAGAAGAAGACTGGTGAAGAAATCTATGGAGGGAGGCTTTTTATTTAAGGAAGAGAGAGAGAGAAAAAAAGTCAAAAATGAATAAATTAAAATAAGATTATTTCTAGAAAGAGAATAAATTATCCTTTTGAAAGTTTTACATTTTTTTAAATTAATTTCCTATATATAAATATCTTAACAAACACCAGCACATGTGACTGTATATGTATACTTTTTTTTTTTTTTTTGATTGACTTGACTTGTAGTGATATGGTATAAATATTGTGTATTCCTAATTTTGTAAATTTAAAATTGATTTTTATTTGTTAGTAATGTTTAAAGAAAGAAATTGTTTAGCTATTTTTCCTTAAAATCTGTTATTTTTTCCCGTGCATAAATGCTATTTATATCTTGGTATAATATATCATAGCAAAAGGAAATAAATCTAGCTAATATAAAATTTTCTTGCAGTTTTGTTTTGACTATACGAAATTTAGGAATCATTTAAAATACCTTTTTCAGTTTTCTTTTGACTATACATAAAAACGGAATGATTTTTTAATTTTTTTTTACTATCTATAAGCATTGATATGATTGGTCAGTATATGTCATAGGTAAGAATCTTAAGGGGTATTTTGGTAAAATCAATTTTCTCAAATGTACTGGCAGAAAACAAAAACAAATCGAGAAGCATGCAAGTCGTATCTGTTATGTGTTAATTCCTCTCCACGCTTGCTACATCATGCAATTACCAAGAAGATTCGACCGTGTATATATTTTTGACAATATAATAACTCTATTGTATTGTTGTTGTTTATTTTTCCAAACATATTGATTGAGTAAGTGTGTATTTTAAATAAATGTCGTGTCTAGTTTGATTTAGGGATTGAATGATATACAATTTTCCATGTTTTTACAGTTTGAAAATTTGATTTGTTGAATACATATAATTCACAAAACTTTGCATTGAATTATAAAACGTGGAAATAATAAGTAATTTAATTTATCTAGCACTAGCACATTTTAAAATTATAACTAAATTTTAGCTTTATGGCGTTTTAAAAAAATAAAATTTGTTCGGCTTACAGTTGTTATCCTTCTATTGATTTTGTTATTCATTTGTTAATCTGATATGCCACCTTTACTATTCTTATTCCTTGTTAATCTTGAATCTCAAATAAGGTCTATAATCAAGGGTGTTTGAGTGATTAAAATCCATATTAACACTCTGTCAATCTTTGATATATTCATAGACAAAATTGTGAGCATGAGTACTCACTGAAATGTCTTCTTAATTTTTTTTAGTTTCAAAACTTTAGAATTTTAAGAAAAAAGAAATTCAAAATTTTTTGTATTTTTACAACATCGCCAACTTAAAGATAACAATGTTGGGAGTTATTTTTGATTGAAGTGACTAGTGTTGAATGAAAGAGGATTATTGCTCATAAATTATTTTCATACCAAATTACGAAAAATTTTCACAATCCAAGATTCAACTTTAACTTTTTTCGTTACAATTGCTGTCATGTAGTAAAATTGTGACGTTGAATTTGATAAATAAAAGGTAAGGAACCTGATATATTTTTGAATTGCATAGTTCAATTTTCATTTTCTTTTTGAGCAAAGAAAATATATATCGTATGCCCAATAATGGTTTTGTTGTGATTAACTCATTATTTTTATTTTTAATACCACATTCCACTATTTTTAGACCTAACATGTAAAAAGAATACAACTGAATGATGGTGTAAGGGGAAACAGTTAGCAGTTAGCATTAATCAAAACCATCTTTCACTGAAAAAAGGACTTGATGATGGTGTAAGGTGGAGGAGCACACCACTAAATATTTGATTTTTAATTTAACAGGATTTAATTTAAGATACTTTGAAAGCAAAAATCGTAAAATTATAATCAAATTATCAATCCTCAAAACTTAGTTTAAGTTTATAACCTAGATCGTATAAATGAAAAAAAAACTACTTGTAAGTTGTTTTGATTATGATTATTGTCAGATGATTCATCTATGGGATAATCAAAGTAATATAATGTGAGATGTCCAATCTCAGCTATTATTACTTGTAAAAAATGGTTATTGAAAGAAATTTGTACAATTTTTGTTCTGAATTGTAATTGAAAATATTGTATGTTAAAAGATTAGGATATATTATGTCTTTTATAAAACATAATACATAATATTAAATCAGGATACTGTGTAGTAGAAAATGAATTACGAAAAACATAATAATATCAATAAATATAAAAATATTATTGCAATCGTTTGCCATGTCACTAAAATACTTACTTTATATGTTTATTATTTATATTTTTACTAGTTAGTGTTACATTTTAAACAATTTTTTTTTTCAAATTCTATCTTATCAATTTCTATCAAAATTTTGGATTACACTTCTTCATTTCTTTTATATATACGAAGATAAAACAAATTTAGAGTCAATTATTTTATAGGGTTATTACTGTTAACTTTTTTTTTTTTTTTCGCCAATGTTTACTCTTAAAACTATAAATAGTCTATTTTGTAAGTGCGTATAGTTTTTACACATGCCAAACGTGTGAGGTCCATGATGGGGAGAAACAACATAAACCACGTTTTGGTGGAACCCATTCCTTTAAACTTCACTGTTTCCATTTTACTATTTTAGTGAATCTGAAAATATAGCTTTTGTTTTTGGTCCATGGCTTTGCTGGGAAAAAGTTTGTTGTCTCGTCGCTTTTCTTTTTCTTTTTTAAAACAATTAAAACAAATGAAAGTAATACGCTGAAATAAAACTGAAAATTATCCGATAATGTTATAACACTGTACGGACAATAAGTGATTTACATAATTGTTTTTAGATGTGGGATAAATAAGTGGACCACATGGAAAAAGTCTATTTTATGTGTCTGTGGACACATTCATGCGTGTCTCTGTGTATTTAATGTCTTGTAGTCATTGTTATATGTACAGGCGAATCTACGTACGTATCAATCTATCTTTCTCTCTCTGTCTCTCTTTATATATGTGTCATTCATATTGACGAATACGTATAGATACATGTTACCAAGAACAAATAATAGTTTTTTTATAAAAAGTTTGAAAATCTATACATATGTCATTTACCTAGATTGGAGATTAGTTGATAAGAATGCGCCACTCCATAATATATGGGATAATTAATTATATATTTTCTTATGAGAAATAAAAAATAGAAAAGAATTTTAAAATAATGGTTTTAAGTTTAGGTTTAATGGTTAAAGATTTAGGCTTTATTTTTATAACTCAAAGTTATTGATCATATCTTTGTAAATTTAGATTTAGGTTTATATTCAGAATGGATAACTGAGATTCACTAATTGGATAAATTAGTTTCATTTAATTTGTTAAAATATGACATCACTTGATATATATTTTTTTGGCAACATTTATATATTAATTGAAACGGTTCAGAAGTATATGAGATCACTTGATAATACTTCTAACCCTTTTTTTTGTTAAAAATACTTCTAACTGTATTCTAGGTTACGAAATTTTAAACCTAACTTATTAGTTGTTCACTTGTTTTACACCTGAGACCAACTTAATGACATAATTGGTAATTCGGTACAACATATATATTATTTCTCCAAATTTATGTTCATGTGCAGTTTCTGATCTAGTAAAACCAAAATCATGGTATCTCTGACAGATTAAATTAATTTCATTCAGATATATATATATGATTATCTATCTATATATATATATATATATATATATATGATGGAGATTGGAATTTGAAGCATTGTAATGAAGTTGTGGGGGAACGGAACGAAAAGAGAAAGTGGGTAGGAGTGACATATACTAGGCATAGTCATTTAAAATAGAGAAAAAAACTCATGTTAGTTATATTTTGTTAATGATGAAGAATTTAGATTTAAAAAAAGAAAAGAATTTATATTTTGAATAATTCAGCTAATTCTACCACTCATATAAAAGATAAGAATGCATGTTAAAATATAAAATATTTTAAATGTTTTATGCTTATTTTGTAAGAATTCTACTCTGCTAGTACAAGATGATATTCCATCATTTCATTGTTCATATCTAGTCTGAAACAGCAGTTAAATCTTGGGTAGTTTTTTTATTATTATTTTGCTAATTAAAGAAAATCTTGGGGAGTTTTAAATATGAAGCACAGCGAACAAAACTTATTACTAGCTAGTAATATACACAATCTACAAAAAATTATCATTTCAATATGAGATTTTAATGCATCCTTTGACTTGCAATTTCACATATAAAAATCTGCAAAGTATAACGAAAGACGTGTGATATTTAAATACAATAAGATCAAACCTCTAAATCATAGACCCAAAAACTCTTAAAACTCATTTGTCATTCGCCGAGCTAATGGCACCACCAACTAGATATATGAGCTATCAACGTAAATTTGTAGACTTGTTTAATTAACTTTTTAAATATTGATAATTAATAAGTTGATTAACTAAAAGTTTAGACAAGAACAAGACAAGAGTACTAGGGCCGTGTCCACCAAGCTCATCCTTTGTATTTCCGGGAATGCGCCCACATGATAATAAATGTGATAAAATTATTATGAATTATAATTTCAATATTTATTAGGTTCCTTCACATCGTGGATGAGTTGCTCATTACATTTATAAACAAGTTTTCATTGTCCTTTTCATTATTGAATGTTTTTTTTGTTTGTTTTTGAGTGATTTTCCAAAATTTTAATAAATTTATTCACGGGACACTTTCACGCCCATTAAACATATATACATGTTTAGGTACCATTTCTTTGTCCTTTCTCACTATTACATTTCTTTGGATTTTACAAAATTTGCATATATGATATATACACTCTTATATATAGAGAAAAGACAGATAGTGATGGAACCAAATCTGAAATTGTTGAAATAATCAAATTGGTCCCCATCACCACCCACTCCTGCACAACCTTGTTAGGTCATGGATCCTAAAGCTCAGAAAAAGGAAATAATTGAATATAAAATAATTAAAAGAAAATTTCAAAAATACAGAAGTTATGGGAACAGTGATCCCCACTACATAATGTGTCTGAGACTTGCTAGCATTGTCTTAAATTCCCTAAAGCACTGGCAAAAAATAAAGGTGCATAAAGATCCTCACACACATATACATATACCTAGTAATCTATATATCTACACATATGTGTATAAAAAATAACTATATATAATTTTTTGTAAATTTTTAATGGACAAGAGTGATAGAAAATCATAAATGGAGATGCCACCAAAAAAGGTGGCATATATTGAGATTGATGGATTCTTGGTATCCACCACCAGTTATATATTTAGGTTTATTATATTTTTTGAATGGTTTACTAGTTTATAGGCCAAATTTGCGATGTTTCCACGAAAAAGGCTAGTAAAACAAAATAACTTTAACTGAAAAAATTACTACTAGAATAAAACCACTTAACTTTAGATAAAGTTGTTTTCAATGAAATTTGCTTTTCAACCAATTTCGACTGCTTCTACCATTTTCACATTTTATTAAATAGTACTGGTAAGATAATCAACAATTAAACTTGTTCATTTTTAATAAATGTCAAATATGAAAATTTAGATTATTATGTATCGTAACCATTGTTAAGCATTTTTAGTTAAAATAACCTCTATCGGGTGTGAATGAAGCGATCTAAATAAATAAAATATGCTCCTTGTGTAGATGAGTAGAATTTTCAATCTGTACGAAGAGTATAACAATGACAAACAAATCTATATTATCATTTGGATGATAAACAAAAAAGGATTTTAATCGTTGTGATAGATTACAGAGCAATGTCGTTGGAATAAAAAGCAACTGTATAAGCTCGAATATAGATAAAGAAAAACTAAACGATAACATAAAACAATGTCGGAAGGCCAAATAATAGGAAACTATAAAATTAGTAAAGCATTTTCTTAAATTATTGAAGATATTAGGATATTATGATACTAGGTAGTAGTGATCGAGACTCTCCATTAATACTTCATGTAATAAGCTTAACATATAACAAAAAACAGTGTTTGATAAGTTGGAGAATGGAGAGCATATTAGGTAAGGATTTTGTGCACTTTTAGAAACACATGCTAAATATAAAAATAATATAATTAGTGGAGACTGATCAGAACTTAAGGCCAATTTGTCTGTATGATTGTGTCCGCATAATGTTTAATTAGCTAGATAATCAAAGGACCTATAATTCTATAAAGCTTAATCATATGACCAAATTGTCTTTAATTTTCTTATTATATTATTACGAGAAATGGAAGATTATGGATCGCTAAGATAAATAAATACTTAAGAGTATACAATAAAAATAATCATCACATTCACATGCCACCATTAACGAATGACACCGAAAACACAAATACATGGGAACTTGATCGTCTATTCATCTTACGCACACATTGTTATTATAAGAATTATTCGTTCATTGGCAACTAGGATTTAACAAAGAATTGCTCTATAAGTATCTTAAAATCAAATCAAAGCAATCTTTTCTGTATTATATACTCATTTGTCATATAATATGAAAGCAAGAAGTTTCATGTCGAATATCGAAACCAGACTAGAACTATAGCTGTAGCTAAAAATTTACATTGTTAAAACAAATGAACTATAGCTTCTCATTTTGATATGATTATTACAAGTCATGGTCATATAAATTCCCTAAAAATATTATTCTTCTTCTTAACTATTATAATTACTAATTAAGATCCGGTATTAGTTAAGCATTGCAATATTCGATATCATTGGTTACCACGTTGAAATGTTTCCATCGAAACAATCAAAACTATATGCAAAATAATATTCACCAGCCAAAAATATATTATACATTATGAAATGTATAAAAAGATATATGTACGAAGTGTGATATGGTTCGGTTTGGTATTAAAGTTTATGAAATGGTGGAGTACACTTGACAAAGCAAAAATGTACTTTACCTTTTAACATATTTTCTAGTTAATTTTCGATTCTTTCGATTTTATATTGTTTTATTATATGAAAAAGAAATAAGAGAATCGATGATAATTGCACGTCCCACTAATGACTTATTCAGCATCTCATCTTTTACTTTCCCCACTTAAATATTTCCTTTTCTTCCCTTCGTGTCCGCCAAAGTCCTCGGGACAAAAGAAGAAAGATAGAATTAAAAAAGCTAAAATTAATAACAAATCAAGTGAGTTATAATAATGATATGATTACATTAAGATTAAAATAGATAGAAGGACCCACTAATTAGTTAAAGTATCTTAATAATGTTCACATCTGTCAACTTTTTTTAATAAGATTTTCTTCTGAGTTGTTTCAGGTTTCGGTCGTTTCATTTACAATATTAATATTTTATTCAATATTCGTTTTATTTTTATTTTTTAAGTCTTTGAGATTTTAAGGTAAAACATTTCTCTTTGGACAACTTCTTTGCTTTTCTATATAGTGACATTGATTTGGTGAAGGATGGTTCTAGCTCCATTCCATCCATGAACAATATGTAAGAAATTGTTTATATTCATTTTGATTTTGTTTTTAATTATGTAGGATACATTTACTATAATGTGTTTTTAGTTTTTTACTAGTTGTAATATTATTCTGTAGATTGTTTTAATCTGTTTCTAGTTTTTTCTGTAATTATGTCACAAATCAAAAATGATATAAAATTTTATCTTTTACCAAAAAAAAATAAAAAAAATTATGTAGGATATACTTACTATAATGTACTATTAGGGCATCTCCATCAGTGAGATACCTTTTTGGTTTCTAAAAAAAAAATGATATTTGTATTTTAATAAATATTAGTTATATAATTAAATTTTAATAATAAAATAATATTTGACCAATAGATGATATATATAAATATTTTTATGAGTTTCTCAAAATTTTTCATTTGAAAAACTAATTTTACTTTCTTTCATACTTTTTGATTATATTTTAGTTTTATATTAAACAGTTATTGATAGAGATGGTCTTATATTCCTGTTACTTTTAGTTTTTCTTTTACACAAGTTACGAATAGTTGAGTAAATTTGTAGTCATGATTGGAACTTCTATTATAGACCCCCCATAAAGGAAGAAGGCAAAGTCATCGTGGAGTGGGTCTCTTACACGTCCACGTTTCAAACATCGTAAACAATGTGTTGATTGATTACTTTGTCTTTATGGACCAAATTGAGAAAATAAAAGGAAAAAAGAACGTTTGAGGTGGTTGATTGATTAGTGACTTCAACCATATCTTCTTTCATACTATACTTTTGGAAGTTGGATTACACCGTCTGTGTCGTTGCTGCCAAGTTGTAATGATTTAGCGTGACTGGAAAATTACATGTCTGTATGATTAATGAACCTGAAGCAACAATATCAAATTAATTGAGAGAATATTTCTTTGGACACTTCGACGTAACTTCGTTTGTGATATACAAAAAACATCATACGATAACATATATGATTCGGAAAAATGGTTTAAGTAATTAATTAAGTTAGTTTTAAGTTAAAACTTTTAACCATGAAAGGATACATTTGTAAATTAACATATAAATAGTTAATTAAGTTTTTAAAAATTGGAAAGTGGTCTATGTTTCAAAAATCATTGTTTTTAGTGTAATTTTACAAACTTCCCCTTTTTACTTTTTTTCTTTCTAACAATCAAACCCTATATATTTAGCTATTTGTTTAATTAAACATATTTTAAAAAACTACAAATATATGATTAAACAGATTCTAGCGAAATTATAGTAATCATATACATAAAGTGATCCAAGTATTAGCTCTAAGCAAACTTTCAATACTTTGCAAAAAGAAAAAAAAAGTTTTAGTTAAGTCCATAAAATCTGTTTTCCAAAATATATTTAATAAACATCGAAAATTTATAATCGTACAAAAACAAATGCGACATAAACTTCGACAATTTATCATATATATATATATATATATTTTTTTTAGTGTAATTGGGTTGACATTAGTTTATATTTATTCAACTCTGATTGATCGAGGAAGAACTCAACAAATTTTTATTTCAGCTACTTTCTTTTAAGCCAAATTATGTCATCTAGGCACATCCAATGTTTCAAATGAAAACTTAGAAAATTAGGCTGTTTTGCTTAACATTTTGGGATTAACGATTTTAAATTCTAAGGTAGTTTGTTATTTCAAAACATTTTCGGCTATATATTGAAATTAATTTACATAACAAATTTAGACTATTGTCAATTTTCAGTTTAAAATAAAATTATCCGTTAGTTTAGAGTTTAGGAATCATAGTCCCACCTATCTAAATGGAATGCTTTGAATACACTCCATAATCTATTTTGTCCCCACTAATCCCGCCGCCTAAGTGTTTAACCACAACACGGGTTCAGATCTAATCACTCATTATTATAAAGTCTAATACAATCTCTCATACTATATTTTATGACATAAAGTTGAAATCACTATCATTCTTTACTTGATTACTTGTTTATTTTTGCCATGACTCGGACGGACAATCAACCTCTGTGTTAATCTTGAATTCAATTTGCTTTAGTTAATGTTCCAAGGTGCATTGTTCAATCACTGTTATTTCAGACCCAAAAAAAGTATCACTATTAGTTTCACAAGACTTGAAATTTATTTGCTTTAATTATTGTTCCTGCTGGTAATCACTATTACCTAGGCTATATGTATTTTTTTTTTTGTCAAATAATTTGATTCCATTCAAACGAACAAGAAGATTACAGAGATCCATAGGAGTTCAAAGAACTCTGAATTTAGTACATCAAAGGATAAAGCATTCAAAAATGCAAAACATAGATAAATACGATAATACGACCGTAGATCCAAAAGAGCTAGAAGACATGAGCTAAAAAGCATCTTAAAACAAACGAGACATTGGAGAGTCGAAGACACATCCACGAACAAATCGAGGAGTGGATTGGTCACTAGACATTGCCATTGTGACGTTGAAAAAGAACCCATAACCTTGAGTTTCGCCGGCGCAAAACATGATACATCTTCAACTACAAAAGATAGTAACACGGTTAGGATACGCAACCGATTTCTCAGCTTAAGAACCAGAAAACGAAGATGGTCATTTGATGAGACGGTTCTCTCCATAAAGGAGGAGGGGGAAAAAAGTGATCTCTCCATAAAGGAGGAATTTAACACCAAATGTCTCTCTTTTGTGGAGGAATTTGGGTAAAAGGGACCCTTCAGATCAGATAAAGGAAGATTCAGAGCTCTAAAACGCAGATCGAAAGCTTTTCGAACAATCGCAGAAACTTTCTTTGAAATCTGAAACCAATTCAGAATGTGCACACTGCTAGATTGGGGATGCTGGTTAAAATCGATTTTGTGATGCTTCAAACGGTGGGTAATGAAGATGAAAACCGGTAGATATAAACCGGACAGAGCGAACAGGGAGACTCGAACATGCCACTGTCGGAGCCAAACCGGATCACAGAGCATTAAAATCTTCTTAACAATACGTTCTTCCAAAATTATTCGAGATGATTTCTTCAACGGGAAACTGAGCCGTTGAGAGCAATAACACACTAATAATGTCGTCATAGTTGTAGTCATTAAGCTTAAGACATTTGAAGAAATGATGCAACTTGGAGGCATGATTAATGGGTTGTAATATAGGTTGAAAGGAACAGACCTGGGCCAAGTTGAAAAAGAAATTGGGCCAAAATCCACATAAATGGGCCGAGATGAGATGCAATATGGGCCAAAGGACTGCCAGCAGAATTGTAGATCAAGCCCATGAAAGGAGACCATTGGAAGAATTAGGTTTAAGTTGCTTGCCGGCAGAATCTTCACCGGTACGGACGACGAGCATGAACTCCAGAACAACATGGCTTCTCGAAACAAAATGCAGATGATGCTTGGAGAAGTCTTCATTAAAACGCGAGGAGGTAGAAGTATTGTCGACGATATTCGGTGAGAAAGTTCTTCGGGGAGACCCGAGAGAGATCTAGATCCATTGGATCCGAGAGAAACAGTGAGACAAATCTCATATTTCAAAGATGAAAAACAGTTGGAATCAAGGGATTCCTCTTTTGACGACTTCGAAACCAACGTTGTGAACAGAGGATATGGAAGAAGGAGACTCGCCGGAACACACCTTCTTTCTCTGTCACATATCTCGGAGACGCCATGGGAAGAGGCCAAAAAGAGAAATAGATCCAAATTCGCAAAAATTGAAAGAAAACAGAACTAAAATGAGCAGGTCTTGAAAAGGAAGCTAAGAGAAGACGAGACATCCCGACGCCGGCGAGTTAAAACTCCACCGGCGTCGGAAAACATGGCCAACGATGGTGTCTCGAAAATGGTGCCTGGGAGAGAGCTAAATTATTATCTTAAGATTTCCAAGAAGAATATTGTCTTTCTTCTCTATAGGCTATATGTATAATAATAGAGATTACATATTGAAACTTCTTCACCTACTCTGGGCTAATATCCTAATATTAATCAAAACCTTATTATGAATTAATATGTGGACATTACATATTGAATCGGACTGCTTAATTAATATTTCCTTTGTCTCACACATAAAAAAAACATAAAAATCTCATTTAATTTATCTATTTTCTGTAAAACATCATTAACTACATCTAATTCTACCAATAAAAAAAATATATTGTAAAATATAATTAACCAAAAATTATTAAATACATTTAAGTTTTGAATAGATAAGTGAAAACAACACTTATTTTATAATTTTTTTTTTAAAACTATATATAATCAGAAATAGAGGGAATATACAAACTACTAACATTGAAAAAATAGTATTCGAAGTAAGAAATTTATTATTTTGTATACATGATTTTAGTTAAAGAAACAAAATAATTAACTAGTACCATTCATGTTGCGGATGTTAAAGATCTTTATCGAATAAAAGGATTGAAAAAATTAGGATTTGATTGTTTTAAACGGAAAATGATATCATTAGTTTCCATTTTCCAATGATGCTAAATCAGTTTTTAAAGATTTAAAAAAAACATCGAATATTTTAAAGCGGCCCAAGCCAAATGGAGAGAAAAACGCAAAATCTGTTTTAGCTATCGACCTTCACGTTGGGATTTCTATGTAATCATTATACATTAGACTAAAAAGAAAAATATGTTCTGGAAGAAGACTTTGTTTTTTATAATACTAAGTACAAAGAATAACACTGAGTGCTATCATCATCATTCATGTTTGGTTTATATTGGTCAGTCATGATATATTGGCCGTGACAGCAAAATCTAATCAGTTTAATATCACAATAAAATAGCAGTTGGATTAGTTATGAAATTAATTACCATTGTTTATTTTTTTGGTTGGGTGTTCTGCAAAAAAGGCTCTCCAAATCTCTGTCTGTTTTATTGCAATTTTACTTTCCGTCGTCTTCAAAAAATACAGAACAAATTTATGAAATTAAAAATAATATGTTTTATAACCTTCATATGTATATTTTAAAAGGTTTTATGGTTGCATACATTATATATTCAAAAGGGTTCATGGTAATTTTAAAAATGGATTTAAACTTGTCATCACGAGAGATTCGATTTGCTATGTTGTTTATAAAAAAGTATTTTATGTATTTTTTTATGTATTATGAAATCAAATGTACGTTATCGTAATACGTTTACAATATATATATATATATATATATATATATATATATATATATAAAGGCTAGTTTGCGTGTTATTCTTGATTTTGTAGGATTATTCTATATTTTTTAGAGTTAGAAATAAAGTTAAAAAAATAAACGATTTTGAAGATGTTTTTGTACCATACCCTTTTCTTTATTTATAGTTTTTTCAGGTACAAGTTTGCGCAAAAAAATCTTTATTCTAAACAGGCTTTTATGTCTACATCAAAACATTATGGGCTTTGATATTTGGATGGGCTTTTAAACACCCAAGTCTGCGAAGATATTTGGATGGGCTTTGAACTGGGAACTAAAGTACATTGATAAATTCTAGAAATAAGAGAAAATTGCTTTCCGTATTTTTGCACCATAGAAGAAGTTATATCTTACTCGTTTTTGCAGAAATTTAGTCAGTGAAGAAGTCAACTCTCAACTCGTTTTGGAGAGATTCTTCGAAAAGTATTTGCAGTTTCCATTTTTGGACTAACGTTACATGGAAAATTTCCAAAATGTACATTTCAGAAGATTAATTATACTAATAATAGTAATAACGACGATCAATGACGATAATAATGTCATCATACTAAGTATATATATATATCTCACAAAGATATGACTTACACATTAATTAATTTCACCAATCCATGTTGCAAATTCAAACAAGAATCGATCAAACGATCCTATTGCTTGCTCTTCGATGGTAGGAGCATCTTTAGTTTCTTCTTCTTCTTCCAATGTATTATTTATTCCAACGAGACCTCAAGTATTCATCAATTTCCGAGGAAAGGAGCTATCCCTAAAGAAAATATGAATTAGACATTATATTTAGGAAGTTGCTTAAATATATATATATTTGTGAGTTTTCCTAATGAGAATAGGAACTTATCTAATTCTTTTGTTATATAAGAAAATGCAAAGATGTTGCATAACTTATGAGTTTACTTTAGAGATTGAGAGATTAAGAGAGAGCTTTAGGTTTTTATAGTTATTTTTCTAAAGAAATAAAGAGAATCATTCTTTATATTTTGTTCTTGATCATATCCCTAAAACAAGAATTGGTATTAGAGTTTCAATGTTAAAGCAAAATCCATAGAGAAAGAAGATGAGTGAGGTTGCGGTGGTACTGGAGAAACAAGAAGGCGGAGGCGGAGGTGGACCGTCTTCGATACAATGTCCTATGCTCAAATCAACTAACTATACCGTATGGGACATGAGGATGAGAAGTACACTTAAGGTTCATAAGGTATGGGATACTATAGCGACCGGCGAGACCATACCTTAGCTTCAATGACTTAATCCAGCTTTGACTTAACCACCAAATTCTAGCTTCAATGACTTAATCCAGCTTTGACTTTCGAATATTAGTTTTAAGTTAGACTTAATCAAGTTATGACAAGTTGACAACTTAACATGTTGAATTATATTGTTTGAAGGATTCAAACAGATAATAACGTTGGAAAAATTCGTTTAAAAACTTTCTCTAAAAGAAAAAACCTTTCTCATCATGGCGGCTTCTACCTTTTCTTCGTCGTCTTCTTTTGTAGGATTGATACCATCACGGCCTTTAGTGTTCATAAAGTCGCAAGAAGAAGATGTGAGCAAAGGTCTGATCAATTTTCTCGAACCGGTCTTACAAAACAAAAATATAAATGTCTTCATAGACGAGGAAGAGGTAAGAGGCAAAGGTCTAAAGAATCTGTTTAAAAGAATCCAGGACTCAAAGATCTCACTCGCGATCTTTTCAGAGTCAAAATGTGATTTTAATGATTTACTGAAGAATAATGAATCCGCCGATGAAGCGATTCCTATATTCTACAAGGTAGATGCGACTGGAGACTTGGCCGATCTCCAAAACAGGTATTGTTTCTTTTCCTCTGTTCTTGGTGAAGGACACGTTTTACTTCTTATTTGGTCTTTTTGAATATTTGGTCTGACCCAAATGTTTAAGTAAAGTAAAAAAAGTCAGTCTCTCAGTAAAAAATGATTATAATTTCAAATTTTATTTTATATTCTAGTAAAATTGTAACTAAAAGATTAACTTTTTTTTTTTACTGATAAATACTGTATATCCAATTATCAAACATGCTTTGGTTCTAACTGGCACCCTATCGATTGAATTTTTTATTATCCGTATCGAATGACAGCGTAAAGTGCAAGAAAGATCTCATAAATTCTGCCGTGGAGGAAATGAGTAAATTGCTGGCGAATATTTCTGTGGGAGTATACAGAGAAAAAGAAGCAAATAGCAAATGTTTCATGGTCCCTGCAAGGAAACTCCAGATGAGTCACTCGGAGAAACTGATAAATTGGACATGGAGTTCTATCTACGAGACACCAAAGTGAGTGCAATATATCAGATCAATGTATTTTGTGGTTAGTGTTTAGTACATAGGTACATAACCATAAATTTAAACAAGTTAGGTAAAAACTGTTATTATAATAAAATAACAAATAATATTTAATTAAGGTGTGTCGAATAAAGTTGTAGTTGTAAAATAAGTTAGTACTCAAAAGTATTTTACTAACTTAAGGAGTTATCTTGATGTTTAACCGAAAAGATTAAGTGCACTAATTTAAGGAGTTCTCTAATGAGGGTTTGTTGGAGTTTAAAAAACTCTTAAATTTAAGGGGCTTGTTTGAGATGCTCTAACTATTTTGCTTGCCATACTACTTTTGACATACAGTCACATGGTTTTCTTCTGTCCTTTTTCTATTTTTATAAGATTGAAAATATCATTAAAGTGATAGTTTTGGTTTTACAAGAAATGAAGAAAGTAAACCTATAAGACATTTTATGAAACTAAAAGGTCCTATGCCAAAAAAAGTACAAAATATATGATAGCATAAAATTTCGAAATTCAATGTATCGAAGTAAAACTTTAACGCTTAGGTCAGCGATGTGATAACTTTAAACATCTTTTTTAATATATTTTTTTATTTTAAAAATGGTTTTATTATGTTTCAGTGACGCTGCAATTGAAGTTGCCATGTTGAATGAAGTCCACTGGCTGCACATGTCTGGAAATTTTCACACAAGAAATCTGACACCAGGGACAAAATATGAGGTTGTCTTTTTGGTGAGCTTAGATGATACATCTTCAGGATGGGAGCAGCCGGTGAATCTGAACTTGAAGGTAATTAATCCAGATGGAACTGAGAGTTTGCAGGAGCGAGAAACAAGCTTGGAATGTCACATAGGTGAAAACTGGGTGGATATTCAAGCTGGAGTTTTGGTGGCACCTCCTAGGAATGCGGCCGCAAAGATGACTTTCACCATGTATCAGTATGTGACTAGTGACCGGAAGAGCGGGCTCGTGGTCAAAGGTGTTGCTATTCGTCCCATGCAGTAACTAAAGAAAAAGTAAAACATTGGATCTTTTTATCTAATATTGTGATTGCGTGTATTGCACGAAATTATTATTTTTTATTGTATACGAGAAATCCAAATTTTCAATACTAAAGATATTTATTTTGGTTGAATAATTTAATTATATATCATATCTAGCAAACATTAGCAATACAAGATGTGTATTTAAAGTAAATTCCTACGTGCTTTTAATACTGTGGTTCAAATCCTAATATAGCTAATAAAATTTAGTTATCATATCGTATATATATGATGCATGACTTGATTCTGATATCCCCGCGTTCGAGATCTTAATTTTTCATGCATGGTCATTGATATGAAAAAGTCCACTTCTCTTGATATTTCTTGAACTTTTCGCAGTTGCAGTTTTAAGTTGACACTGTTTTTTCTAATTAATATCTACGGAAAGACTTTATGAATTGCCGAGGTCTTCGACACTTGATGTATACAACAACACTAAACCCTCGTAAAATGGTTATATATAAAATAATTTAAAACTCGGTGTGAATTTCAAAACAATTGTAGTTTAGTGGTTTATTCATGTTGATCAAGGTCATAATTTGATTATGATTATATGCATCTGTCATCAGCTACATATTTTAATCAATTATTCTGAGTTATCTCTTTTACCAAATTATCCATCACATAAGAACATACTCGGTGTTGACCTAGAGACATCCATACACTACAAGAAAACAGACAAACAACGACTACAGAAAGCGACAACAGATGTAGTCGTTGTTTTTGGCGACTACGTCACGACCGTTTTACGACGCATATACGACAACATGAACATTAGTAGTCAATTAGTCGTTATTTTACGACTAAAAATGTTAGTCGGCAAATACTCGTATAGTAACGACTATTTAACGATTATATTATAGAAGAAAAACGTTTGTTGTTACATAGTCGCAAATGGACGACTACAGTTTCCGACTGCGGAAGTTAGTCGCCCAATCGGCGACTAAAATACGACACATATCTGTAATCGTAAACTAGTCACAACTGAGTCGCAGAATAGTCGCATTAAGTTGTTGGAAAACGTTTTCCGCATTGCGAAGTAGGTACACCTAATTTGTTTGTTGTAGTCGTAAATTAGTCATAAAAATTCGTCTATATAATCAAAATTCACGACACTCTTCTTTCACAAACAAATCAAAACAACAATCAAAAGAAAAAAAAGAAAACAATGGAAATTTAGTTTATTCTATAATGGCGGGAAACTACAATTATGGCGGTAGTGGCGGTTTCTATCGAGATTGGATGTACAAGAGATTCAATGAAGTGACGGGGAATTTGTCAGCCGAATACGTCGCAGGAGTTGAGGAATTCATGACATTCGCTAATAGTCAGCCTATAGTACAGAGTTGTCGAGGTAAATTTCATTGTCCTTGTAGTGTATGCAAGAATGAAAAACACATCATCTCGGATAGAAGAGTTAGTAGTCATTTGTTTAGTCAAGGATTTATGCCTGATTATTATGTTTGGTATAAGCATGGAGAAGAATTGAATATGGATATCGGAACTAGTTACACGGATAGGACGTATTTTAGTGAGAATCATGAAGAAGTGGGTAATGTTGTAGAAGATCCATATGTGGATATGGTGAACGATGCATTTGATTTTAACATGGGGTATGATGATAACGTGGGTCATGATGATAACTATCATCATGATGGTAGTTATCAGAATGTGGAAGAGCCGGTTCGTAACCATTCAAATAAGTTCTACGACTTGTTAGAAGGTGCAAATAATCCATTGTACGATGGTTGTCGTGAAGGGCAGTCGCAGTTATCATTAGCATCTCGACTCATGCACAACAAAGCGGAGTATAATATGAGTGAAAAGTTGGTGGACTCCGTTTGCGAGATGTTTACAGATTTTTTACCAGAAGGAAACCAGGCTACCACTTCACATTACCAGACCGAGAAGTTGATGCGCAATTTAGGACTTCCATATCATACGATTGATGTTTGCAAAAACAATTGTATGTTATTTTGGAAAGAAGACGAAAAAGAAGATCAATGTCGATTTTGTGGCGCACAAAGATGGAAGCCTAAGGACGACCGTCGAAGAACCAAAGTACCATATAGTCGTATTTGGTGTCTACCTATTGCAGACCGGTTGAAGAGAATGTATCAGAGCCATAAGACAGCTGTGGCTATGCGATGGCATGCTGAGCACCAATCAAAGGAGGGAGAAATGAATCATCCTTCAGATGCGGCAGAGTGGAGATATTTCCAAGAGTTACATCCCCGATTTGCTGAAGAACCCCGTAACGTTTATCTCGGGTTGTGTACTGATGGGTTCAATCCATTTGGCATGTCTCGTAATCATTCGTTGTGGCCTGTGATCCTAACTCCATATAATTTACCCCCTGGTATGTGCATGAATACAAAATACTTATTTCTTACCATTCTGAATTCTGGACCAAATCATCCTCGAGCTAGTCTTGATGTCTTCCTCCAACCTCTTATTGAGGAGCTAAAAGAGTTGTGGTGTACTGGAGTCGATGCGTACGATGTTTCATTGAGTCAGAGTTTTAATCTAAAAACAGTACTACTCTGGACGATTAGCGACTTTCCCGCGTATAGCATGTTATCAGGATGGACTACTCATGGTAAATTGTCTTATCAAGTTTGCATGGAAAGTACAAAGTCTTTTTATCTACCCAATGGACGGAAGACATGTTGGTTTGTTTGTCACCGTAGATTTTTTTCTTATGGTCATCCATCTCGTAGGAACAAAAAAGACTTTCTCAAAGGAAGAGACGCTTCTAGCGAGTATCCACCCGAATCTTTGACAGGGGAGCAAGTTTATTACGAGCGGTTGGCTAGTGTAAATCCACCCAAAACGAAGGATGTTGGTGGGAACGGTCATGAAAAGAAGATGCGTGGCTATGAGATGGAACATAATTGGCACAAAGAAAGCATATTGTGGGAGTTGTCTTACTGGAAGGACCTCAATCTTCGACATAATATTGATGTTATGCATACAGAGAAGAATTTTCTTGACAACATCATGAACACTCTCTTGGGTGTTAAGGGTAAATAAAAAGACAATATCATGTCAAGATTGGATATTGAGAAATATTGTTCTCGGCCAGGCTTACATATTGATAGTACGGGCAAAGCTCCTTTTCCACCGTATACATTGACAGAAGAAGTCAAACAAAGTTTATTTCAATGTGTGAAACATGATGTTAGATTTCCAGATGGCTATTCTTCAGATTTGGCTAGTTGTGTAGATTTGGAGAATGGTAAGTTTTCAGGCATGAAGAGTCATGATTGTCATGTTTTTATGGAGCGACTACTTCCATTTATCTTTGCTGAACTTCTTGACCGGAATGTCCACCTTGCATTATTAGGTACAATTCTAACTATTTTTTATGGAGAAATTTTTTTATGTAATTATTTAACTTCCACATATATTTTAGGAATTGGAGCATTTTTCTGGGACCTATGTTCGAGAACTTTACAGACAAGTTGCGTTCAAATTCTCAAACAGAACATAGTTTTAATCATCTGTAACTTGGAAAAGATCTTTCCACCATCATTTTTCGATGTTATGGAACATCTACCTATCCATCTCCCATACGAAGCTGAATTGGGTGGCCCTGTCCAATATAGGTGGATGTATCCATTTGAGAGGTTTTCCAAAAAGTTGAAATGAAAAGCAAAGAACAAAAGATATGCTGCAGGCTCAATTGTTGAGTCATATATCAATGACGAGATTGCTTATTTTTCAGAGCACTACTTTGCCGATCATATACAAACAAAATCAAGGTAAATACCTTTATTTATTTAAAATGTTGCTATACTACTTCGATCTTAATTCAATTATATGTGGCAGGTTAACAAGATTCGATGAAGGTGAAGTTCCTGTATATCATGTCCCTGGAGTACCTAACATATTTATGCAGGTCGGCCGTCCAAATGGTGCAATGCATGTAGAATGGCTTTCGGAGAAAGATTACCAAAATGCACATGCATATGTTTTAAGAAATTGTGACTATTTTAAACCATTTGAGAGGTATTTTTAATCACTTTGATTTATTCATAGATAAGATCACTTTGATTTATTTGTCTTCGTTTGTTGAGACAGTATGTTCGAGGATTATCTTTCTGCGAAATATCCATCCTTGTCCGAAAAAGAACTCTACATCAGAAGAGCTGAAGAATATCATTTATGGGTTAAAGAATATGTAAGTCTACAGTAATTTTGGTTCATGAATGTAACTATTTGTCTGTTTTTTTGTAGCTAGCGTGATTTAATTTAAGATCATATTGATATTGTTTATCTATATTATGTAGGTAACATATTGGAACACTAATTCTCCATTTCCTACTTGGGTTCAAGAGATTGTGCAAGGTCCTTTGAACAAGGTTAAAACTTGGTCAATGTATTTCACAAGAGGATATTTGTTTCATACGCAAACCCACGGTGCTGGACGAAAGACATGTAACTATAGGGTATGTGTTAAAGGTGAAAATTACGCTGATTCATCTGATGAAACAGATTTCTACGGTACCTTAACTGATGTCATAGAACTCGAGTATGAGGGCATCATCAATTTGAGGATCACACTTTTTAAGTGTAAGTGGTATGACCCAAAGATCGGGAGAGGAACTCGCCGAAACCATGGTGGCGTTGTAGATGTTCTATCTACGAGGAAATACAATAAATACGAGCCATTTATTCTTGGTACGTAATTAAGTATACTTAAAATTTCTAATTCATTAATAAATAATGTTGTATATATTTTTGTTGATATATGTATAACATGTTTGAACAGCATCTCAAGCAGATCAAGTTTGTTATATTCCATATCCATATACAAAGAAACCAAAGAACATTTGGCTCAGTGTTTTAAAGGTCAATCCAAGGGGAAACATTTCTGGACAATATGAAAATAGTGATCCGACACTGTTGCAAACCGAGGATGATGAAGCTGTTTTGCAGACTACAATTGAAGATCTTGTAATAGACTATCCGGTAGTAGACGTAACCCCAATCATCCTCGATTACGATATTGGAGATGCTTAACCAGAAGATGAATTCCGATGTAATTTATCGTCCTCGGATGAAGATGAAATAGAAGACGAAGATGAATAATAATTGTGTGAAATAGATGTATAATTAATTATTTGAATAAATTTTGTAATATACGATGTATTTGAATAAGTATTTGAATAAGTATTTGAATAATTATTAAAAAATTATTAAATAATTTTAAAAGGCATAAGGTGACGAAATTACGACTATTATGCGACTACCATGTAAGATGTTGGGCTTCGAATAACAAAGCCCAAACCCAACTCAGGTGGTGATTAATATACGACTACACAGCGATTATCTTGTAAGCTGTTGGGCTTCGAAATCACAAAGCCCAAACCCAACTTAAGTGGTGACAATTATACGACTACACAGCGACACTTGTGTATGTTGTTCGGCTTCGAAATTACTAAGCCCATAACCCAATTTACGTGGTGACGATTCAGCGACTATGGGGCGACAACGGTGTAAGTTATTGGGCTTTTAATCGTCTAAGCCCAAACCCAATTGATTTAGTGACTATTATGCGACTTATATACGACTATTCCAGTGTTGAAAACCCTAATTCGATTCATTTCCCCTTCGTTCCAAACACTTAGCCACTTCTTCGATTCTTCTCTTCTTCTCTCTTCTTCTTCTTCCTCGATCTTCTTCTTCTTCTTCGTAACCCTAAATCGATTCTCTTCTTCTTCTTCTTCTTCTTCTTAACCCTAAATCGATCCGTCTTTCACCAACAAACCCTAATACATCGATCCATCTCGATTCTCTCTTCTTCGCCAAACTCTCCCTTGCCTCTTCGATCCATCTCGATTCTCTCATCTCCAAGAGGATGCCTAACGCCGGTCGTGGAGGATCTCGAAAGAGGAAGACCACACCAAACGTGACTCAAAGAGCCGGAGGTTCAACGCCTGCTGGAAGACCTTCTTCGCTACCGCAGCAGTACGATTTCACCCCGGCGGCGGCGACGGTTCAAGTTTCTGCATCGATTCCGCCTCAAGGAGCCGGCGCCGGCGCCTCATCCTCTGCCCCCCACTACCGTAACTACCCACCACCGCAGCAACTCTTCCAACACTCCACCAATCAACCACAGCGTGTAGATCCGTTGCCACCACAAGAGACTGCTCAGCAAGACCCTCCTCTTTCGCTGGATCCAGAAACTGCATCTCACAGTCATCCCTCGTCTCAAGGCAACAACTTCCAAGAGGGCATTCCTGCAGTGTTGCCAGAGCTCCAAGAAGACTCCATGGTTGCTCTGAATGACATTCTCTCTGTGCCTGGCAGAGAAGCGTGGTGTTGTTTGTTGTCTCCCATTCCCCGGCCAAAAACCGAATGGTAAGTTCACTTTAAATTCCCTGTTTTCTTGTTCTGTATGCTCTGTTGTGAATCAAACCCAAAATGTGAACCTTGTTGGCTGTTGTGTTGTGAAACATTGTTGGCTCTTGTGTTGCTAGTGTTTTCGGGTTAGCCATTTAGTCAAGTTTAGTACTAGACTCATTAGTTTATGTAGTAATGCCTGTTTTATTGTTGTTTGATGCTCTGTTGTGAATCGGTCAAACATAGATGAGTGTTCTGTTGTGATTACATTTGTTCTTGGTCATTAGTTCAGTTCAGTTCTAAACTCGTGTTATGTTGTTCTATATTACACAAATGATGATGCTTTGATTGTGAATGATGCTATATTGTTGAGACAGTACTATTGTGGAACATAGTTTATAGTCGTGTGTGACTTGTATTTCTTTTGGGAACATAACTTTGTTCACTTTTGTAACATGTTTACTTCTTTCTTTGTTGGCTTTGGAATCAAACCGAAAATGTGAACCTTGTTGGCTGTTGTGTTGTGAAACATTGTTGGCTCTTGTGTTGCTAGTGTTTTCGGGTTAGGCATTTAGTCAAGTTTAGTTCTAGACTCATTAGTTTATGTAGTAATGCCTGTTTTATTGTTGTTTGATGCTCTGTTGTTAATCGGTCAAACATAGTTGAGTGTTGTGTTGTGATTACATTAGTTCTTGGTCATTAGTTTAGTTCAGTTCTAAACTCGTGTTATGTTGTTCTATATTACACAAATGATGATGCTTTGATTGTGAATGATGCTATATTGTGAGACAGTACTATTGTGGAACATGGTTTATAGTCGTGTGTGACTTGTATTTCTTTTGGGAAAATAACTTTGTTCACTTTTGTAACATGTTTACTTCTTTCTTTGTTGCATGTGTTTGGAGGTTTACTCGAGACAGAGGATCTCGCTTGGTTAGGAAGATCACTAGAATTTTCTTACAAAAATTCGATGCTCCCTTCTATAACTGGTCATGTATGCCAGTTGATAAAAGAGAAAGATTATTTTTAAAGTTTGCGGTAAGCTTCCTCTATATCTGCTCTTGTTCAAGTTAAGTTTATGTAGTTTCATTAACTTCTTCCTTTTTTTTGTAGAAAACTCATCACTGGGATCCCTTAATAACAAGGACAGTCCAGTATTACTTCAATGAGATCGTCAAGAGGCGCTTGAAGGACATGGTTAGCACCGCAAGGACAACTCGAGAGCAGCCTCCATGGATTGGAGAAACGCTGTGGGGAACAATGTGTGCTTACTGGGACACAGAAGCAGCACAGAAAAGGAGTCGGACCTATTCCAAAGCTCGTCTCTCTGACCGTAACGGTATCGGTCCTCCAGTCCACTATTCTGGGCCAAAATCTTTTCAAGAAATCCAAGATGAATTGGTAAGTGTTTCTGCAGATTCTCATAAGTTAGAGTTTTCTGTTTTCTGTTTTCAATCCAATATAGTCTGTTTTCTTGTGAGTATGTTGAGTTCTTATGTCTAGTGACTACTGTTGATATTGATTTGTGTTTGCAGGAAGAGAAGTTGGGAAGACCGGTCCATCTTGGTGAGGTGTTCATCGAAACACACACTAAGTCGGATGGCTCATTTGTTAATCAGAAGTCGGAGAAGATTGCTCAAGCTTATCAGCAGAATGTGAGAGATAGGCTGTCAGCACTAGAGGCGTCTGCTTCTGCTGTCTCTGATGGCTCTTCACGACCTCCGGAGCTCACACTAGATGATTATACAGCCATCTTTCTCGAGGTAAGATGTTTTAGTATAATTATGAGTCTTAGAGTCCAATTAATATTCTGTCACTAATGAGCTTCTTCTCTATTTCTTGTAGTCCACAGAAAAGGATTCAAGAGGCAATCCTTTTGGACTAGGACTAGGATGTCTAAAAGACACTCTAGGCAGCGCCAACCGCCATCACTCCGGTTCCTCATCATCCTTTCAAGCCCTAGAAGAACGGCTGCAGGAAGCTCAAAGGAAAATAGAAGAGCAGGCTGCATATAATGAGAAGAGAGATGCTGAGATTGCTGCCCGAGAAGCTGAGTCATCCCGAGTCACAGCTGAGTAAAAAGACTAGCTCGAGCAATTGTCTTTAGTCGAGAAGTATCTCCGCCAAACCGATCCGCAGTTCTTGGACTTCATGGCAAGTCACTCTACCACAACCACAGAACGTCTACCAAGTCCTCCACCTAATGATCCTTAGATTATCTTTGCCCAAACTCTACTTGAACATATGTTTATTCAAATAAGTTGTTTGTGTAATAAACAAGATAATTGTATGTGTATTTGTACTTGATTTTCTATATATACAAGTCTTTTCATCTTTTTAGCATTTCAAATAAAAAAGGAGAAAACAAGAAACAAGAAAACAACAATCGATAACCAACAAACATGAAACAAGAAACCCAACAATCGATGACCAAATTCTTACTCGGACAAAACAAGTAGTCGCTCAGTAGTCGTATTTAGGTAGCAAATTAGACGTAAAATAGTCGTCTAATAGTCACACTAATTACCGATTATTATCCGACTAAGATACCTAGTCACAATATAATCGTGCACGAGACGTATAATAGTCGTAAAACATTATACGACTATTATATGACTACGAGAATTATTTCCTTACATTGATAGAATTAGTCGTCAAATCGTCGGAAACAATTATACGACCACGTGTTTCACACGCTTCGTACAGGACAATTAATCGTGCTATGGTCGTTAAATAGTCGCCAATATGATACGACTATACAACGATCATTGTTTACTGATTGTGTTATTGTCGTAATATAGTCGTCGATCAACGACTAATTCACGACTATCTCATTCAGCGACAATGTAATAATGACTAACGTCGTTAGTCGCTGATTAGTCGTATTATCATTTTTTACGACTACTATGCGACTGTCGTGTAAGTCGTTTATCACCTGTTTTCTTGTAGTGATATAAAGTCAATGGACCAATTTCAAATTTTCAAGATAAACTCTAATCTGTTATAATTAACTACATGTTGCCAAATTACATACATATTAAAAGTATATCAAGCATATAAGATTGTTGGATTAGTTTATCGTCCAAAGCATCTTGACAAAACAGAAGCTCAAACAATTATCAACAAAAACTCTCTTCTTATTTCTCAAAAAAAGCTCTCATGGCTTCTTCTTCCTCGGTTGTGAAACCCACCCCAACGGGGCCTCAGGTGTTCATATGCTTCCGGGGAGCAGATGTCCGCAAACACTTCATAAGCTTTCTTGTCCCTGCCTTGAGAGAAGCGAACATAAACGTCTTCATAGATGAGAACGAGTTTTTGGGCTCAGAAATGGCTAACCTATTGACGAGGATTGAAGAGTCTGAGCTCGCGCTAGTGATATTTTCCGTGGATTTCACAAGATCGCATAGGTGCTTGAATGAGCTGGCCAAGATCAAGGAACGCAAGGATCAAGGCCGTCTCATAGTGATTCCCATCTTCTACAAAGTTAAACCTTCCGCTGTAAAATTTCTTGAAGGAAAATTTGGCGATAATTTCAGGGCTCTGGAACGCAATAATCGACACATGCTACCAATAACTCAGAAATGGAAGGAAGCATTAGAGTCTATCCCGGGATCAATAGGCATGCCCTTGGCTGAACAAAGGTTATTTTTATGTTCTTTTGGCCTAAAGATATATATACATAATAAACAGTTTGTTTTTGATATCTCTTACTTGTATGGTATGGCAGTGAGAGGACCGATAATGACTTCATAAACTCAATGGTCATCAAGATTCAACAATTACTGGAGAATATGGCTGTGAGAAGAAACAATGAAATAGAAGCGCAACGTAAATTAGTTTCCATCGTCCCTCCAAAGAAACCGAAAGGAGAAGCGAATCCTCAAGGAGGTTCCATGGTCCCTGCAAGGAAGCCAGAAAGAGAAGCGAGTCAGGAAGGAAGTTCCGTGGTCCCTTCCATGGTCCCTGCAAGGGATTTAGACATCACACATTCTGAGAAACCTCAAAAATGGACTTGGAGTACCATCAACGAGGCACCAAAGTAATATTTTATCTCTTTTATCATTATTTTTTGAGGTCAAAAGTACTTTTCCTTTCAAAAAATATTTTTTAATGGATTCTAGAAATAACATATATGTCATTTTCTCATTTGAAATAAAAATAAATAAGAGTTTATGAAACCTAGCTAGAAATCGATATTTAGGTCCACTTTTTTAAAAAAATTGTTTTGTGTAATTTACAGAATTAGTTTTGGGTTCCCTCATCTTTTTAGTAATTACAACAATTTATCAAGTTATTTTGGTCAAATTTCGTGAAACTAGTTACGATATTTTATTCTTTGTAAAGATGTTTATTTGTTATCTGGTCCTTTCTATTTCTCATCTATGTTTGATTTAATTATGTTTGCAGCTCTGCGGAAATTGAAATTGCGACGTTGAATAAAGTTTACTGGCTTAAAATAGTGGGAACAATAACTACGGAGAATCTAACACCAGGAGCTAAGTACGAGGCTGTATTCGTAGTCAAATTAGAAAATAATGCTAGTGGATGGGAGCAACCAGTGAATCTAAAGCTGAAGGTGGTACAACACGATGGGGACGACGATCGGGTGGATCGAACAGAGAACTTGAACGATTACATAGGCCAGAACTGGGTGGATATTTTGGCCGGAGTTTTCGTGGTTCCGCCAAAAACTACTCCCGCAACGATCATTTTCACCATGTATCAGTACGAAGACAAGTATAAGAAAAAGGGACTCGTCGTCAAAGGTGTTGCAATACGTCCCACGAACTAAAGCGTACAAACGAAGGATATATGATTATTCCTATTGTTTAATATATGTATTTTTAAAAAAATGAATCGCTAGTCTGTTTAAAATAAAAATAAAAATAGATGCTCTGTTTGGTTATTAAAGTGAATTGTTTTTCCTTTTTCTTTTTGGGTACTGTTGTTTGAAATTATGATAAAATTTTATAATTTTTCTACTTGATAATAATGATGCTCCCAATCTTTCAAGTAAAGTTTACATAGACACATCATTTTTTGCTCTTATTATACTGGTGATATATATATACACATATCTTCACATTAAATTTAACAAAATTAAATTTGTATTAAATAACGTGATACTTTAGGTTTCACATAAAATTTTGTGTGGTTTAGGTTAAAACTAGGTTGTTTAGCCGCGATACTTGATACTTGCGGCTTGTTGCATACTATATTATATGTGTATATGATTATTTATAGAATGAAAAGTGATGGAAGTTACATTTTATAAATAATTAAAGTATAGGAGTTAGAATTCTAATTTGTTTGAATGACAATGGGTAAATAAGAATATAATTAATACACAATTAGTATGATGGTTACAATTTAGTTTTCAATAATGGATTAATATATATGAATAAATGTGTTGTATTGTGGGTTAATTAGTGATAAATATTAGTATTTTATTTTTATTTTTTAAAAATGAATTGCCAAGTTGACCAATTAGGATATATATATATATATATATATATGATTACTATGATATTCAAATTTACAATATTATTTGTTTATATAAAATCACACATAAAATATTTAATGGTTAAAAAATCATGTATATGAAAGTTGGCCAACTCATATACATGTTTTGTTGATTTACATGCTTTGTTGTTACTGATCAATTCCTCTGAACGAATATTGCTGGGACGATCCACATTGACTGATCAATATAAATTGTTAACCCCTTTTTCTTATGACATCCATTCTCTTTATCCCTTTTTGTTTCAGAGATTTAGCTAGCAGCCGAGGGTGAACGCAAAACCTACGTTAGATTTTAGTGTCTTTAGAAATGTACAATTGTCCTTTGTTTTATAAAGGTTTGCAATGGCTAACCAGCCTTGTTTTCGCAATTCACAGTTTTAGGAAATAATAGTACTTTCACCTAAAACCGTCTCATAATAATACGACTATGGATTGTCCGTGAAAATAAACCATCCGATGATCATAATTGTGAGAGTTGTGATCACTGGAATGACCTTTCACATGATGAATTGAACGACGGGTTTGTTTTAAAATGTCTTTAAGATGCATAGTGAAAATGTCACTGTATAATATAGTTTTATTTTAATAATTTGGTTCTTAAAAATTTGCTTTTTAATATGTTATATGTATACTCTACTGAAGTCTAATCGATTAAATAATCAGAACATAAAATTTCCATAGACGATGACATCTTTTAATGATGTAGTTTATGCAATGACATACTACACTACTTGATTATGGTCTGACCGCGTTCGAGAGCTCAGTTTCAATGACGTATTAAGGTGTGATTCACACCGTGTGAAGAAGTCCAATTATTTTATTTTAATATGGTTCGCGTTTGCAGTTGCAGTTTTTTATCTGACACTTGAGATTTTAATAATTTGGTTCTTAAAAATTTGCTTTTTAATTTGGTTATTTGATTTTATTAAAGGAACCTATAGAAAGACTTTATGAACTAGGCAAGTCCTGTTGACTTGGATTATAATTTGAGGAAGGACTTTGGCGGACGACTCATGCAAACCAATCAAAGATGCACACCTTGGTAGTGAATTTGGTTTTGTTGATCGTTGACAAAAACTAAATTACTTTAGTTTATACATGTTGATCGACGTCTTAACTAAAACTCTTATTTGATGTATCTGTAAGTGTTAACCAACTTCCATACGTTACTAGTTTTTTAATAAATAAAAACTACATACGTTACACAATTAGTTATTTAGAAAATACTCGGTCTTGACCGGAGGATTTCGATATGATTAAAAGACTAATTCAAATAAAAACTACATAGTTTTGTGATCTATATCATTAAGTAATTAACAAATTACATGTTGAAAAGTTAGATGTTACATTATTTCATGCATTTAAATCTATATAAGGACGTGTGATTAGCTTTAACATTCAAATCATCTTGAGAAAACACTAAAGGTCAAAGAACAATCAATAAAAACAAAATCTCTTACCTCAAAAGAAAAAGCTCTCTTATGGCTGCTTCTTCTTCTGTGAGACCCACCCCAACGGGACCTCAAGTGTTCATCAACTTCCGAGGAAAAGATCTGCGTAACGGCTTCCTAAGCTTTCTTGAGCCTGCCATGAGAGAAGCGAACATAAACGTTTTCATAGACAAGGACGAAGTGGTGGGCACAGATCTGGTTAACCTTTTTGTGAGGATCCAAGAGTCAAGGGTTGCGGTGGTGATCTTTTCTAAGGACTACACAAGTTCGGAATGGTGCTTAGATGAGCTGGCCGAGATCAAGGACTGCATTAATCAAGGCGGTCTCAATGCGATTCCCATCTTCTACAAACTTGCACCTTCCTCCGTGTTAGAACTCAAAGGAGGTTTTGGCGATACTTTCAGGGTTCTAAAGGAGAAATATAAAAATGATCCTGAAAGAACTCAAAAATGGCAAGAAGCTTTAGAGTCTATTCCTAAACTAAAGGGCCTGAGATTGGCAGAAAAAAGGTTGATCTCTTATCTTTTGCTTCGTTATTCAAGAGTGAAAATCTATACTAACCTCTGTTCGTTACATAGATACATCTAGAATATTATGTTCTTGGTATGACCAAAGTATGTAGCTGTTTGGCCTGAGAGAATGTATACGTAGAACACGGAACCAAGTAATAGAAAAAAGTTTATTCACATGTCTCACTCGTATTGTTTGACAGTGATAGGAACGAAAGAGAGTTCATGAATGAAATGATTCTCGAGATTCAAAAAGCGCTGTGGCAAATCGCGATGAAGGGAAACCCAAAGGTAGAATCGAATTCAAAAGGAGGATTTCTGGTCCCTGCAAGGAGACTTACCATTGCTCACTCTGATAATCCTGAAAAATGGACCTGGAGTGCTATCTATGACAGACCACAGTAAGAATTTATTCACTGGAAAAAGATGCTTTTTTCTTTTTTTTTACTTCAACTGGGAGTACTATATTTTCAAAAATTATTTCATGAAAATTCAACACAAGATATATGATGTGTAATCATTTTACATATATATATATATATATTTTTTTTTAACATAATTTCTTGTAATAATGAAACTTTCATGTAATTTTTTCAGCAAAGCAGACATCGAAATTGCAACGATGATTAACACTCACGCCTTGATAAAAATAAGTGGAGATTTTCACACGAGAAAATTGATACCAGGGAAAAAGTACGAGGTGGTGTTTATTGTGAGCCTAGATGACACATCTTTGGGGTGGAAGAATGAAGTGACCCTGACGCTGAAGGTGGTTATGAGTGATGAAGCCGCTAATGTGAAAGCGAAGAAATTGTGTTTGGACGAATACATAGGAGAAAATTGGGTGGATATTCCTGTTGGAGACTTTGAGGCACCGCAAGAGAAAGAGGACGCAAAGATCTTTTTCTCGATGTATCAGCTTTTGAACACTGAGAGGAAGAGTGGTCTTGTTGTCAAAGGCTTTGCAATTCGTCCAGCGCAGTAAGGCACAAAACCAAAGCATATTGGATCTAATTTCTGTTAACTATATTTATATAACCTCTATTATGGTTTAAAGTTTGTAATTTTTTTTTTCCTGTAAGTCAGAGTCTGTACTTTCTTGTTTTCGTATTGTTATGTTTTTAAAATGGGTTTTTTTTATAAAAATAACCTTCTAACTCATTTATTTTTACAGTTTTATCCTCAATTTTCAATAAATGCAGATTTTTCCTGTAAAATCTAAAATTATAAGTATTATAACCTTTTTCCTATTTTCTGTTACCATAAATTTTGTAAAATATTAATATATAATATGTTAAATCGAAACTTTCGCGACAAACAGTTCAACTCTAACTTCAAAATTTTTAAAAAATAAATATATGCCGTAAAAACGTTCTTAAATCCAGTTTAGATCTAGCTTGTGACTCTTGCTTAATGTTTATTTTAGCCAATATCATAGCTATTAGCTAGCGTCTTTTGTTACCGGAGTGTTCAGTGGGTACATTGAAAAACAAAGTGACAAATTGTTGATGGAATAGGCTCCATGACGAATTGATAATTTTATATTTAAATTATTTTTTTCATGTATCTTGTTTCAATCTATAGCATAAATATTAACAAAAAAAAATGCTACTCAAAACAACTTTGTATAAACCCTACAATAAAACTACTAATCATCTTGCTTCTCTTAAAAAAAGAATATGTAATCAACCAATGACTATATTATATAACATTAGTTTTTTAAGTGTTAGAGATTGAAACACCAACAGATTGTTTATTTGATTAGTTTCAAACACAATTTAAGAAAAGTGTGACACTGATTTTCTGATTAATCTACGGAAAGACTTTTTGAATTGGGGAGGTCTTTAAACACTTTGTGTATACAAATAACTCTAAACCATCGTAAAATGATTGTATATTAAAATGGATATTTCCTCAATGCCTCTAAATTCAAAGCAGGGGAACAGAAACAGTTGTTACAGGGAAACAACAATGGTTTAACTGTAACAACAGTCAAGAACAGGTTCTCTAGTAATAGCATAAACCCCTTTGAACTCTTATATCTCTTTCTATTTCTATATATGGAAAGTTGCAAATCATCACATAATAGTCCAGAAATTGAAATAGAAAAGGAAAAAGGGAGGTTTGATTCATACGCAGAATCATTCTGTTAAACATAGAAAATAGTCAAGCAACAGAGGGATCAACATTACCTGGTACAACAGTCTCAAGGCTGAAAGGTGATAGTCAAGCTAGACTTCAGACGAAGATTGCAGGACTCGACAGAATAAGAGGGGTTAGAACATTCCTCGAAAAGATAACCATCTCAGATTCTTAATGTGAGAAAGAGAATTCTGGAAATTAAAATTTATTTATTCAACAGTAAAAAAGAGTCTTACAGAGAGCTGAAAAGACTAGAGCCATAGCCGAAATATAATCAAACAAGAATCTGAAAGTCTCTATAACAGATTACCTTTCTGCTCTGTAACTTGATACTTGTCAGGACGTCTCGTGAAGTGAACCACCGAACTCACAAGAAAATAAAGTGATGGTAAAAGAGAAGCTTTTGTATACCAAAATCACTCTGCCAAATCCTTTGGCTTGAAGATAACAGAGGCGATTTTGGTTGACACATTTAGCTTTGCACACAGAGCAAAAAGAACACCAATTGCTCCAGAAGGATTTGCTCCACCAAAGTATCCCTCTCTGATGATACACCACCATGAACCAAAATTTACCAGTACAGGATCATCTTAAATACTAGGTAGCGTGTTTTGTAAGAATCTGGTTCACCTGAACCATATTCATCCCACCTTGGAGATTTTTCAACCATTTGCTTAACCAGTGACTTTATCTTCTATTCTTGCATTTACACTTGGAACACAAGTTTGAGTGACAGTGGATATTATCATAATATCATCCCTTTTTGTCTTCCTCTTCTTTTTTGGTCGTCTATCATCACTTCTTCTTTTGTTTATATATCTCTCCTCCTCCATTATCCCGTGTTCTGGTTCTTGAAAGCTCACTTCAACAGGAACATCATACTTTGCCTCAAGAGAACTGTTTTTGTTTTTGTCATTTTCATACACCAAACTCAATCCACACTTCAAAACCTTGAATACTCCAATACCACTTGTATCACTTGTCACCGTAAACTCAAGGGAGGCTTCACTAAAATTGCATTTATCAGAGTTCTTCTCTTCGAGACACCTTATTGAATGTGGGCTACTAATGTAGGCTATGAAAACATGATCCGACTCAATCCTGTCTTTCTTGTTTCCCTCTCTAGTCCAAATTCCTACCGGGCAAGTAAAGGGGACCCAAGACTTGTCTTCAGCTTTTATTTTAAAGGTGCATGTCACCGAGAAGCAGCTGAGTTGATCTTGGCTGTCAGGAAATGAGACTACAGCACATAGAGCTATTCCAGAAAGCCTCTTGTCATGCCAATGTGGGAGGAGTTTTCTTTGCAACAGAGATCCAACCGCTTCATGACCAAACCACGAAGGCACCTCACATCCAGGAAAGCAAGTGCTGAACAAAGCCTCTGAACCCTGACAAATTATAAAGAAAATCATTTTTGTGGAGTTTCCTGAAATATAAGAATCAGAGACAGGTTCAGAGAGCGACAGGAGATAGAGTTAGAATATTGAGAGAAACCTCATTGTAGTGTTTACGTGCATCTGACAGCAACTGACATTTTCTTTGAGCATACGATGTGATTTCCTCCTTTGCAGCTTGCTCCAGGTTACCACAGTTGGTGAAATTGAAAGTGTAATGGTTCTGCACGGTTGACATGATACGGGCCAGTGGTTTTGCAACATTCTTCAGTGAGCTACAGCCATGTGCATCTAAGTACTGGAGAGTTGGTGGCAACTCTGGAACATATGTAAGCTTCGTACAATACTTCAAATCCAGCCGTGTTAACTGAGAAACTTGATTGATGCCAGCTGGAAGGTAGATGAGATGATCATTTCTGCTTAAGCATAAATACTGTACTGAGGGTAACTGCGGCATCGTTTTGATGGATGTCCCATCTAGAAGTAAAATTTTTAAAGAGCTCTTGTTGATTTCTGGAAATTCCTTGAGCTTTGAACAACCTGAAAGTACAAGTTTTTGAAGAGTTTTCAGCTCACTAACACAGGTAGGGATAGTCTCCAGCACTTTGCAGTCCTTCATATTCAATAAGACAAGTCTTTTGAGGTTCCCCACGTTGTCAGGAAGTTGACTTATCGATGTCCCGTCCAAGTATAAAGCTTTTAAATTTTCTGGAATCAATGGAAATTCCTTGAAGTTTGAGCAGTTGCTGAGGGTGAGAGTTTTCAAAGACGTCAAATTCACATCTCGAAGAGATTCAAGACTTGTGCACCCTTCAAGGTTCAGTCTTTGAAGATTTTGAGCCTTTGATAATCCTGACAAGCTGCACAACTTACTTGAGTGATTGAGATCGACCCATTTTAAGACTGGTGTATCCTGAACAGTATTTTTTTTAGCAACTAGTTAGAAAAGCTACACAGGTTCATTTAACGCAAAAAGGCAACAAAACATTTTATAAAGAGACACACCTTAACACCATCCCAAAGTCGTTCAATCTCACTGTATGGCAGCTTAAGGTCGACGAGATTAATCGGGTCAAAATCGTTTGGAAGTTCCTCTAATGGGAATTTCAGCCAGTGAAGGCATCGAACCTCTTTCAATGGTAGCTCAAGTCCATCAGGCATGTTTATCTTATTATTGGTTAGACATTCGTGAGGGCAATGTGAATTGTATAACTTGAGATACCGGAGATTGCGCATATTCTTGAAGTGTTCACGGTCTAAGCTTGTTTCAACCTTCACTTCAGACAAATCTAGGAAAATACCTCTAACATTTGCAGCTCCCTGTTAATAATATATAACAACAATAACAGAACAATATTAGCGAAGAGAAAAACAATGTGAGCTTTGATCAATAAAAATATAGAGGAACTTCTACTTTCACCATTGTTTTCTGCTGTACATTAATTATGTCTTGACGGACCCATAACCTTCGTTGTTTGCTACCACCTTGAGTGGATGCTTTAAGATCAAGTTCCCTAGAAAATCTATACAGTAGATCATGCATCTCCACACGGCCGTCACATGTATCAATCAAGAACTTATTCTTGAGAGCTTTTATTGCTTCAGCAGATCCAGGGTCAGACGAAACCAGTAAACTTTCTACATAATCCACATCCTGTGATCTGAAACAAGCTATGTCGAGAAATGCATCTTTCTGCGCCAAACTCAATTCATCATAACTTACTTGCACGACTTCTCCAATATAAGTGGTGGGACTTTGAGCAAGTATTATCAGTTTTGTTTCCCAATGCTTCATATTTTTCTCATAAAGCTCTCTACCCAATATTTTGAGAGCTAGTGGATGGCCTCTAGCATAATGCACAAACTCATCAGAAAGCTTCATGAAATCCACCTTTGGAGGAGTGGCTTGATCATAATGAAAGGCGTGATAGCGAAAAAGTTGTAAGCCGTCTCTGTGGTTTAATTGCCGAACCACATAAGTGTCATGAACGAGACCCTTCAATGAGGAGATATCGTTCGTTGCAATGATGATCCTGCTGCCATCTTTGATCCACTCATGTTTACTGTGAAGATCATATTTCCCAAGAAGAGCATATATTTGTTCCCTTCTACTAACATCATCAAGGACGACGAGAACTTTGCGTTCACGCAGTAGACCCTTATGAGTTTTGTATGGTTCTTCAATACTATCTAGTTGAGGATTATTCAACTCCGGTAGTAGCTTCTCTAAAAGCAAAGTAGGCAAGCACTCTAACCTGAAGTTATTTGACTTCCCACGGATTTGATCGATCAACGCATACCTCGAAAACTTGCCCTGCCAGGTCTTATAGAGCTCTTTCACCAGTGTGGTTTTGCCAATTCCAGGCATCCCAACAACTCCAATGACACGAGTTCCCTTGTATTTAACAAGATCCAACTTCTCTTCCAACTCCTTCAACCGTTGTTTGATTCCAAAAGTCTTATCCTTTTCACCTCCTACCGAACTTAGAGTGTCAATACTTTGTGATGGATCCACAGAGACCACCTTTTGGCTTCCCTCCAATGAAACTTTCTTCAACACTTTCTTAACCTCCTTAACGATTTCGTTGAGTATTTCACTCTCAGGACTACAATACAAATGAGAAAAATAAGATCAACATGACTTTCCTAGATTCCCATGAAAGGTTCCTAAACTTATCTAGCAACTCTAATACTAAAGGGTCAAGCTTTTGGTTAATTCACTCAAATGAGGAAAATAAGATCATGACCATGAAAGGTTCCTAAACTTATCTAACAATTGTAATCACTAAAGGTTCAAGCTTTTGGGTTAATACTCAAACCAATAGAGCAAAAGCAGCTACCTTTTATCGTGAACAGTGATACCAATTAAGCCAGGAATCCACTTCAAAGCTTGTTTCCACTCTTTCTTCTTAATCACATCACGTTCCTCAAGATCTCTAAAAGCATCACCGAACTGCCCTCTAACACCTCTAACAGTGGATGGATCTACCTTGTAGAAGATAGGAATAGCAACAAGTTTACCTTTCTCCACACAATCTTTTATCATCGCTAGCTCTCTCAAGCACCATGTTGATTCAGTGTACTTCCCGGAGAAGATAGCTAGAGCGATTTTGGAGTCATGTATCTTGGTTAAAAGTGTTTCTAAAGGTTCGCCTTTGTCTGCGTAGTTGTCGATGAAGACTTTTATGTTATCGTTTTCTAAAGCTTCTACTAGATGGCTTACGAATCCGAGTCGTAAATCTTCTCCACGGAAATTGATGAATACTTGATGTTGTGGTGGGAGACCGGTGGAGGAAGAGGAGGCCGCCATGGGAGACAAGGCAGACAATTTGCAAGTTGAATCATCTAATAAGTTTACTTTTCCAACTGTTGACGTTTTTAGCTAGGAATTGAGTGGTTCTCCTTCTCCCTCAACAACTGTTTGAGAATGGTTGACTTGAGAATGGAGTGCGACTACCATTGGCCAACTTCAGTGCTTAGGGACCACAATCGTTTTAGAGAGTTGGTTTCGGGTGCGACCCAGACGCACAGTTTCTAAAATAATGACCGAGAGTGAGCAAATCGTCTACATCAGCTGCATAGAGGAGGTACGATACTCCTTCGTCAGCCACCTCTCCAAAGCTCTCCAGCGAAAAGGTGTAAACGATGTCTTCATCGATAGCGATGATTCGCTTTCCAACGAGTCTCAATCAATGGTCGAGAGAGCTAGGGTTTCTGTTATGATTTTACCAGGAAACCGTACGGTATCTCTTGACAAGCTCGTGAAGGTTCTCGATTGCCAGAAGAACAAAGATCAAGTGGTGGTTCCGGTGTTGTACGGTGTCAGATCATCAGAGACCGAATGGCTTAGCGCGCTGGATTCGAAAGGATTCTCATCAGTACACCATTCCAGGTATTCATAAACTATCTTCTTCTGTGAAGCTATTCACAGTTATATATGAATCGCAGAGCAAGTGTCTTTCACTACCTTGTTTGTGTTGATCAGTGAATTCTTCCATTGAAGTTCATGTGTAGTCATGTTAATACCTAACAGAGTTAAAACTGAGATCATAAGCTCTAAATCTTAAAAAGTGCATTACAATTTCAGTTTCAAGTTTATGTGTAGTGTTTCTATGAAGTGCATTTCTTTTTCTTGAACAAATATGACGCAGGAAAGAATGTAGTGACTCCCAGCTTGTAAAAGAGACTGTTAGAGATGTGTATGAGAAGCTCTTTTATATGGAACGAATTGGAATATATTCGAAGCTGCTGGAGATTGAGAAAATGATTAACAAGCAACCGTTGGACATCCGTTGTGTTGGAATTTGGGGTATGCCTGGCATAGGCAAGACTACACTTGCTAAAGCAGTCTTTGACCAAATGTCTGGTGAGTTTGATGCTCATTGCTTTATTGAAGACTACACCAAAGCTATTCAAGAGAAGGGTGTTTATTGTTTGCTGGAGGAACAGTTTTTGAAAGAAAATGCTGGTGCTAGTGGTACCGTTACGAAATTGAGCTTGCTTAGGGATAGATTAAACAATAAGAGGGTTCTTGTTGTTCTTGATGATGTCCGCAGTCCTCTGGTTGTGGAGTCTTTTCTTGGAGGGTTTGACTGGTTTGGTCCCAAAAGTCTAATCATCATAACCTCCAAAGATAAATCGGTGTTTCGCCTTTGTCGAGTCAATCAAATATACGAGGTTCAGGGTTTAAATGAGAAAGAGGCTCTTCAACTCTTCTCTTTGTGTGCGTCTATAGACGATATGGCAGAGCAGAATCTCCACGAGGTGTCAATGAAAGTTATTAAATATGCTAATGGCCATCCATTAGCTCTCAATCTCTATGGCAGAGAACTGATGGGGAAGAAAAGACCACCAGAAATGGAGATAGCATTCCTCAAACTCAAGGAATGTCCTCCAGCTATTTTTGTTGATGCAATCAAGAGCTCGTATGACACACTCAATGACAGGGAAAAAAACATTTTTTTGGACATAGCTTGTTTCTTCCAGGGAGAAAATGTTGACTACGTGATGCAACTGCTTGAGGGTTGTGGTTTCTTTCCACATGTTGGAATTGATGTTCTTGTGGAGAAGAGTCTGGTGACTATTTCAGAAAACCGAGTGCGGATGCATAACTTGATCCAAGATGTTGGCCGACAAATAATAAATAGAGAAACAAGACAGACTAAGAGGCGCAGCAGACTGTGGGAACCTTGCAGCATCAAATATTTATTAGAAGATAAGGAACAAAACGAAAATGAAGAACAAAAAACAACTTTTGAACGTGCTCAGGTCTGTTATCATTTAATAGTTTTATATTGAACCTATTTTATGAGCCAACATCCTACTATAATCCACTTCCAATATTCTTTCAGGTCCCTGAAGAGATCGAAGGCATGTTTCTGGACACATCAAACTTAAGTTTTGATATTAAGCATGTTGCCTTTGATAATATGTTGAACCTTAGATTGTTCAAGATTTACAGTTCCAATCCTGAAGTCCATCATGTAAACAATTTCCTCAAAGGCTCTCTCAGTTCTCTTCCTAATGTGCTAAGACTCCTGCATTGGGAGAACTATCCTCTGCAGTTTCTGCCTCAAAATTTTGATCCTATACACCTTGTTGAAATCAACATGCCGTACAGCCAACTTAAGAAACTTTGGGGTGGAACCAAGGTAAGCAATCTCAAATATGCGTTTTTCGCCGTTATCTATACTCAAAGACAGATTTTGTAATTCTTTTTTTGACATTTTTTTTCGTAGGACCTGGAGATGTTGAAGACAATCAGGCTTTGTCATTCCCAACAACTAGTTGATATTGACGATCTTTTAAAAGCTCAAAATCTTGAGGTAGTTGATCTCCAAGGCTGTACAAGACTGCAGAGTTTCCCAGCCACCGGTCAATTGCTACATTTACGAGTTGTAAATCTCTCAGGTTGCACAGAGATCAAAAGTTTCCCAGAAATTCCCCCAAATATTGAGACACTGAATCTACAGGGGACTGGTATAATAGAATTACCACTTTCCATTGTTAAGCCAAACTACAGAGAGCTTTTGAATCTTCTAGCTGAAATCCCGGGTCTTTCAGGTGTCTCAAACCTTGAGCAAAGTGATCTCAAACCTTTAACAAGCCTGATGAAAATTAGCACATCTTACCAAAATCCTGGCAAGCTTAGTTGCTTGGAGCTGAATGATTGTTCTCGTTTGCGAAGTCTGCCAAACATGGTTAATTTAGAACTTCTCAAAGCCCTTGATCTTTCTGGTTGCTCAGAGCTCGAGACTATCCAGGGTTTCCCACGGAACCTGAAAGAGTTATATCTTGTTGGCACTGCAGTAAGACAAGTGCCACAACTTCCTCAAAGTCTAGAATTCTTTAATGCCCATGGTTGTGTCTCTCTCAAATCAATTCGTTTGGACTTCAAGAAGCTTCCTGTGCATTACACATTTAGTAATTGTTTCGATCTATCTCCACAAGTGGTCAACGATTTTTTAGTGCAGGCGATGGCTAATGTGATTGCAAAACACATACCAAGAGAGCGTCATGTCACAGGCTTTTCTCAAAAGACTGTGCAGCGTTCGAGTCGTGACAGTCAGCAGGTAATACTACATCCTGCTATGTACATCTAGCCCGGTCCTTCATATATCATATCTGACTTATCATGTATTATTGCAACAGGAACTCAACAAAACTTTGGCTTTCAGCTTCTGTGCGCCCTCACATGCGAATCAAAATTCCAAACTTGATCTGCAACCAGGATCTTCTTCAATGACACGACTAGATCCTTCTTGGAGGAACACACTTGTGGGCTTTGCTATGCTGGTGCAAGTCGCATTTTCCGAGGGTTACTGTGATGATACTGATTTTGGCATTAGTTGTGTTTGCAAATGGAAAAACAAGGAAGGCCACTCTCATAGGAGAGAAATAAATTTGCATTGTTGGGCTTTAGGGAAAGCTGTTGAAAGGGATCATACGTTTGTCTTCTTTGATGTCAACATGCGTCCAGATACCGATGAAGGAAATGACCCCGATATCTGGGCTGATTTAGTTGTTTTTGAGTTCTTTCCTGTCAATAAACAGAGAAAGCCTCTAAATGATAGTTGCACAGTGACAAGATGTGGAGTCCGTTTAATAACTGCTGTAAACTGCAATACAAGTATCGAGAATATATCACCAGTTTTGTCCTTGGATCCGATGGAGGTTTCTGGTAATGAAGATGAAGAAGTATTGAGAGTCAGATATGCTGGTTTACAGGAGATATATAAAGCTTTGTTTCTTTACATAGCGGGTTTGTTCAATGACGAGGATGTTGGTTTGGTAGCACCACTTATTGCTAACATTATTGACATGGACGTTAGTTATGGGCTCAAGGTCTTAGCCTATAGGTCTCTCATACGTGTATCTTCCAATGGGGAAATAGTGATGCACTATTTGCTACGACAAATGGGTAAAGAAATCCTCCATACAGAATCAAAGAAGACTGACAAATTAGTCGACAATATTCAGAGTTCCATGATCGCAACAAAGGAAATCGAGATCACTCGTTCAAAGAGTCGCCGAAAGTAGGTTGCTTAGTTTTTAGATTACTTTTTGTAGTATATCATACATTTTGTAGATTGTTTAAAATGAGTTTTTATTGACGGTGGATGCAGGAACAACAAGGAAAAGAGAGTGGTTTGCGTAGTGGATCGAGGCAGCCGGTCCAGTGACCTATGGGTTTGGCGAAAGTATGGTCAAAAACCCATCAAAAGTTCTCCTTATCCAAGGTACACTATATATATACACAAATCTTTGATGTTTACTTAAGGATTAATTAAGTCTTTGCTTTTTACTTCTCAGGAGTTACTATAGATGTGCCAGCTCGAAAGGTTGTTTTGCTAGGAAACAAGTCGAACGTAGCCGCACTGATCCAAATGTTTCAGTAATTACTTACATCTCTGAGCATAACCATCCATTCCCCACTCTACGCAATACTCTTGCCGGCTCCACTCGTTCCTCTTCCTCCAAATGCTCAGATGTAACTACTTCTGCCTCATCGACAGTCTCCCAAGACAAAGAAGGACCGGATAAATCCCATTTGCCTTCCTCCCCTGCTTCTCCTCCTTATGCGGCCATGGTGGTTAAGGAGGAGGACATGGAGCAATGGGACAATATGGAGTTCGATGTTGACGTTGAAGAAGATACTTTCATACCCGAATTATTTCCAGAGGATACCTTCGCTGATATGGACAAGCTTGAGGAAAATTCTCAGACTATGTTTCTCTCTCGCAGAAGCAGCGGAGGCAACATGGAAGCCCAAGGGAAGAACTCTAGTGATGATAGGGAGGTCAATTTACCTAGTAAAATTCTGAATAGATAGTTACTATTATGCAATGTTAATAATAATCTGTTTGATTTTTTAACATTTGTTCGGACATCCAAACCTGTGGGACACAATTTATTACTTTAAAGATAATATATCAAACAGAGAGTGCAATGGATAATATCAAACAGTTAAAAGGAAAAAAAAAAAAATTCTTTGAGATGAGACTTGTTCTCTCTGGTGCCTCTTCTTTCACCTCCAACCTTTTTTGTTCCTCCCAACAGGTTCTCTATTTCTTTCTCTCTATGTAAACATTTTGTTAAGATAATGGTTTCATACATGAACGTGAGTTTGTATCTATTGTTCGAAAGGTCAATGGAAGAGGAAAAGAACTGAAAAACCCAATTTCTCTAAACCACAACAAAGATTTGGACTTTCTGTTAAAGAAGTTAGCTCCGCCACTCACGGCGGTTTTACTTGCTGTTTCACCCATCTGTTTCCCTCCAGGTAAACCCTTGTTTCCTCCGACCAAAAGCTTCTACCTTTAGAGTATTTGCACTTAGATTGAAATATTACAGAATAGCTCTTCACTTTAAGGAATTCGTATAGTTATAAGTTAACAGAGTATTTTTGTAGAACACTTGTCTCACCCATTGCTTGTGAAAAATGAAGAGGATTTTGAGAAATTTCTGTCTGAATTTGTTGTTTTATTCAAGAATGTTTTCTTGTTGGAACTACTGATATGGAATCTGGATTCTGTAACTGGAAACAACGATGTAATCAATGTATCGTTGAATTGCTATTGGAACTGAAGTATGTTTTGAATGTGTTTATGAAAGTTTCTTGCTTTTATGGGTATTGTGGTGTAGAATCTCTTGGGCAGACTTTGGATATACAGAGAGGAGCTACATTGTTTAATAGAGCTTGTATCGGGTGTCATGATACAGGTGGAAACATTATTCAACCTGTGAGCTAAAAACCATTCTTGATTCTCTTCTCATGTCATCTTTCATTACCTTCGAGTCAATTAGCTCATATCTTTCCACTTTTCCAGGGTGCAACGCTTTTCACAAAAGACCTCGAAAGGTAATATAACTTATGCTGGACACTCAAAGAACTGTGTGCTGTGTGCATCTATAATATTCTGACAGGAAAAATCGGTTACACAGATCGTTATCTCTTAAGATTTGCAATGGTTTATTTACTTTTCTACAGAAATGGAGTTGATACTGAGGAAGAAATATATCGTGTTACCTACTTTGGAAAGGGAAGAATGCCGGTGAGATCTCCTTGAAGAAATTCCTTGTATAAAACTGAGAATTGTCTTCCACTTAGCTAGATGATCTGAAGTATGTCTGATGATTTACTTCAGGGATTTGGTGAGAAATGCACACCGAGAGGACAATGTACCTTTGGACCGCGGTTGCAGGACGAAGAAATCAAGCTTCTCGCTGAATTTGTAAAGTTTCAAGCTGACCAAGGCTGGCCAACTGTATCTACGGACTAGCGACTAGGCATTCTTCGTCTTGTGAGCGTTTTTGTAATCCAATTAATCCATAGGGCTGTATCTACTTACACTTATAACAATTCCTTCTGGGAGGTTTCATTGCAATTGCTTATGCTCCCAGATGTTCTTAAGGTACAACAAAATTATAGGTGTTCATAAAATCACCAACACATATATGCTCATAACGTTTGACTATCCCTTGGCATTAGCCATTACAAATATGCTATTCTGAATATCTTTCCTCTGGAGAAAAAATGCAGTGGAAAAATAATAGTGATGTTACTATTGACTCCTCTGGTATGTTATGAAGTCTCATGAGCATAACCCTCACTCTTCATCTTCTTGAGAACCATCTGGTGAATCAGTTCGCTTTCTTTTCTTTGTATCTGACTCACCTAACTGCAAAGAAAAGCCTATCTCATCACCTGAGCTACTAGTCTTAAGCGAAGACAGGTTCTTGGATTCGAGATTCTCTGGTCCATTAGGTTTCTGATGAAGTGCGGATCCGTTGTTGCTTGAACTTGGAATGAACTGGTGTTCTTCGATCACAGCCACTGATTCTAACACGTCTTCTATTTGGAACTCTGGGTGAATGTTTGAGTTGTCGTCTTCTATAAGAACTTGCTGGACATTCAAGTTAATAGGCTCAAAGTTCTCACCCGTTTTACACCTGGAAATATTGCACACACCAGGAGATGATTCCACGACGGTGGAATCAACCGCAGCACACATAATACCGTTTCTCTGTTCCAGCACCGCAGCTGCACTCAGCAAAAGAGACTTTGTAGGAAACAGTGTATACTAAAAGTACTGCAAAAAGACTCTAAGTAATAACACAGACCTTGAAGACCCTCATTGGAAGTAATGAGATCAAGCTCAAGAAGATTAAGAACTCTGCCAAGATCAACTCCACTTGTCCAATTCTCAGGTTGTTCCCCCACTTTTAGCTTCAACCGTCCCCTGTTTGCTGTTCCTCCCCATATGATTCCAACAGGTCGCGGTTTCTCGTTCTTCTCATCGCCCGCAGCCAACAGAATAAGGCTTCCACTATCACCCTCAAGATCAAAAGTCTGCTGGTTTTCACCAACAACAAGAAAATCGGTTAGGAAACAAATTCCTTTCTCGTCATTGTATTCCAACGCGTAAGCCATTATGGTCCCAGTGGTCAAACCCGAGCTTCTTCCAACTTTGACAACTTTTCTTCCTATTAGACTGTTAACTGGAGACTGTAGATCAGTAGCATGGATATCACCAATCTCACCAATCCCTTTGACAGTTGTGGTTACATTGTTCGTATTGAAGTCCTCGGCAAATGGAATGAAGGCTCCATCAGCTCGAACAAATGTTTCTGCAGAAAGAGAGAAACCGATAATTAAAATCGTGCTACGCCATTATACATCAGAGTTAACTCTATACATTGTTACTAGGCTACCTGGGTTAGTTCCAGCGAAAATGCCATACCAAAGGTCATCGGTAATGAATGAAGTTGCTCTTTCCACTGCACCTAAGTAGACTCCGGGTCCGAGGCTAGGTGGCAATGGATGAAACATCTTCTGGCTTGGGTAGTCTAAATCAACTGCAACATGCCGGTTTGTTAGGAAACCAACCTGTCTGATACCAGTTTTACTCTTTACAATTGCACCTAAGGTTCCATATGTCTCTTGGCTAGCCACCTACAAGATGAGAGGCATGGCCAGATGATTATTGTAATATTGTCGATAATACAAGCGTATATGCAAGTTTAGTACACAAATTACCTGTGAACCAGATCCTATGGACGAACCACTGCCTCTCAGATCATCAACAAGCTCTGTATACACCTGCTCTTTAGGTGTTTGCGCAGGTGCACCATAATATTGAAACTCAACAACATCTACATCACACCAAACTCCTCCAGGACCCTATCAAAGCAAGATACTATGAAGTAAAAAAAGGATTCCAGAAGGCAACATAAATAGGCGGCATTAGTAAAGTTTTCTATAATAGGTTCCATGCTGTAGTACCTACATTACTAAAAGTTCCAATATACTCTTTCAAGCACAAGCAAACGATTATAAGTAAAGTATCATAGGCAAGAGATATCTCACCTCCAAGGCTGTAGGTAAACACTGAAGAGGATTAAGCCATTGCTTGTGAACTTTCCGAGCAACAAAAACAAGAATAGCCGCTATATTTGTCAAAACACCTCGTCGAATCCGAAATCCAATAGCCGTACCGAGACTAAACCTCCTTAAATTCTTACTATGAAAAGCTCTAATCATCATCAACTCAAGCAATGTAGTAGCTTTCTTCCCAGTAGGTAAACCATCAAAACTTTCAGGCAAAACACCTTTTTGAAGATTTGCAAAATAGTTTGCTCTGTCTTCCGCTGAATCATTCAATCTACTTGAAGTAGGCCAAGAGAAGTAAGCAGCAGCAGCACTAGTTTCAGGATGCTGAGCGCCTGATGGAAACGGTTGAAGCGGCGATGAAGACGCCAATTTAATATGATTGTAAACATTTTTATCCAAATCCAATGCAGCAGATTCCACAGATTGTGATGATGTAGAGTGATGAAATCTAAGATCCAATCTCTTTCCTTCCATCTTTAACCTTCTACTAATGAAGATACACAATCACCAACCTATACTAAAACTGAATCATGTACATTAGTTTTAAAAAGACTAAAATTTGAAAGTACATAAACAAGAAGAGAGCTCATCAAATAAACTTAATCTAAATATAAACAGACTGAAGCAAGCAACATTAAGAAAATAATCATCAAACCAGAGGGACTAATACCAAAGTCTCAAGAACACAAATTAGCTTATGTATCTTAAAGGTTAGAGCTTTATTGGAAAATAATGAGCAAGATTGAAAATTGTGATAAACCCAGAAAAGGAAACATGAAAAGAGCTAAAGAAATTGAGTGAAACAATGGAGTTACTAATCAAAATCAAAAGAAAAATCTTGGGAAATTTGGGGGCTTATTAGACAGAGAAGAAAGAAGTACTAACCGATCAGTAGTGTTGGGATCTTTCTCATGTCGTGAATACAAAACTCTTCGAAAAGGATTGGTGAAGAAGTGGTAATAATAGAGAGGAGGACCCAAGAACTTTGTTGAGCTTGAGAGTGGACGACGAAGACTTTGTTTTTTCTTTCTTTTTTTCTCAAAACCATAATCGGAGGAAACAGCGACACGCTTTTGTTTGCCAAATGTATTTTTACTTTTTATTTAGTTTTAATAACATTATTGTTTGTTGGTATATTATTTAGGAAAAATTATATCCTATGCCATATTTTTTAAAATCCTTATATAATGTGTCATTATTTTTCTAGGTCTTACAACTCATGCCACATTTAGATGGGAAATGTCAATTTTATCCTCACCATTTCTTCTATATTTTATCTCTATTTCCTCGAAATCCGTGCATTTTGACCATACACCATTATTTTTCCAAAGACAAAACGAAAAGCTTTTGTCTTTCTATCACTTCCCCTGACAACCTGCACATATTCTCTATATATAACTTTCAATTAAATTTGTTTCCCAATTTTATTCATCATAAATTATCTGTTGTATCTAGATCTTGTCCCCGATTTTATCATCTTTCAAAATTATCATATAAGATGGCGAAAAATAGATGGTTTCAGCATCTCTGTGAAAACAATAACGCTCAACTAATCTGTGGACCAAAATAGATGGCGAAAATCTAAATAAAATTCAAAATTCTTAAATGAGAACAATTGCATATAAGATGTATGATTCATAATAATAGAGCAAGATGATGAAATCGAGGACAAAACGTAGATGCAACAGAGAATTTCTATTCGGGGACAAGATCTGGAGACTAAAACAAAAGTCTTGCTCCAATTGTTCTCTGCTAACAGGTAATCATGTCTCCTAATGCATTATATATTACGTTGTCCCCCGATATCAGGTAATCATGTCTCCTAATGTATTATATATTACGTTGTCCCCCGCAGAATTTTGGATAACCAATTTGTTTAAACAAGTCATTTTTAAATACCCAATAACAACAGTAGAAGCCAGCTGTTCTCCACTATTCTGTCCCCTAATCCTTTATGCTTCCACCATGATTTTTCGTCTTATATCATCACATCGGCCAAAAGTTGTTATGTCACCATCTTCGTCAGAGCGCTGACCCACCTTAAGGGTAATTTCGTCCACTGAATTCCACGTGGACCAAAATGTAGCAGATTTTGAAAAAAGTTTTAGAATATGACAGAAATTGAAAGAAATAGAGTGAAATATGACAGATTTTGCAAGATTCCCTATTATTTAGTTCATTAGATATTTACATAGTTTAAGTAATATATAAATAATTGTGAAAAAATAAGGGATAAATAACTTTTTAAAATATATAGAGCCGAATAAGGATCTTATTACAGTGTATATTCCTGCACAATCTTTTGAATGTACAATACATAATTGTTCAATGATGTCTACATATATAGGTCAAAAATATACTTTTAGGGAATTTTGAGAATATTGATAAAATTTAAAATGCACACGAGTAAAAATTATTATTTTAACGATTTTTCTTAATAATAGATAAAATCCATATATAATTGTAAATTATTTTTCTTTTACCGAATAAAAAATCAACTAAAATACATAGACAAACATAAACCATTTTAAATGTATCCCTCTTTTTTTTTGGACGAAAAAGGCAAATCATTGTAAATTTACTTTATAAAGAAGCCGTTTTATCTATAGTAGAAAACCAAGAAATAGATTAAAAAAAAAAACATTAGAAAGAAATGGTTTTATTAATGGTGTGATCATACAAAAAGAAATGGTTTTATTAATCTTATTTGCAAAATGGTGTGATCATACTCAAACGTCATTTAAAAGCTTTCATGCTCACACTCTCTCTCCCTCTCTCTCTTTATCATCTTTCAACACAATAAGCATATCAACAAGCTTAAATAAAAGAGAATGATCTGTGTCAAAGTGTTTCAAAAACTAGGTTAATCTCCAAACATACATTCACTTCTCAAAATGTAGAACATAACATGACTTGAAACGTTTTCACACACACACACAAGTATTGACATTTGATGTTTGTTTCTTTCACGAGGAGAATCTGTCGCGATCATGAGGCGAAGAGTAGTCGATATTGGGGCCGTGAGGGATGATCCCGAATGGGTTTATCGTAGGGTGGCTTCCGTAGTAATGTTGCTTAATGTGTTCCATGTTTACGGTGCTACTCATGCCGTGTATTTGGTAAATGTCTTTTATGTAGTTGAAGATATTCGGGTACTCCCGTAAGAGTCTCTTGTTGCATTTGAAGTGAACTGCATAAACCTGGAACGCAGAAAAAGATGATGTCAAGAACCTGATGGATTTTCTATTTGGAAACAAAGAAGACAAGTTGACTCATATACCTCATCAAATCTTATGAGAGTGACGAATAATCGGATATCTGCTTCAGTGAAAGTGTTTCCGCAGATGTATCGTTGTTTTCCGAGTACTTCCTCACATCTATCTACTGCTTCATATAACTGGTTCACTGCCTGGAGAGAAAAGGGATCAATTTTTGAATCCCTGTTCAAATGTTTAAGACATTGAGGGATATATACCTCATTATAGGGTTCTTGTTTCCTTGCAAACCCACATTTATAAACACCGTTGTTTATTCCGTTGAAAACCCATCCGTTAGTCTCGTTGATTACGTCTCTGAGATGAGAAGGATAAAGGTCAAGTGACGGGGTTTTCGCAATACCATTGAACTCAGTGTTGAACATCCGGATTATCTCTGAACTCTCATTGTTAACAACAGTCTTAAGCTTCTTATCCCAAAGAACCTAACATAATAACAAAACAAACATTCAAGAAACAGGACAAAGAAAGATTAAAGAGTTCACCAAAGAGATCAAAACTTACAGGAACAGTGTACTTCCCTTCATAGTTTGGGCTAGCAATCTCGTAGAGTTCTCTCACACTTTTGGCACCATTAAGATAGTCAGGCTCAGCTCCAGGGAGCTCGGTATCCGAATCCGGGAAAACCCATCCTCTATGATCATCAGTTTCCTTGGTTCTTCCCCAAATGGCATGAACCGACTAATCAAATCAAATAAAACAGAAATGCTTCAGGTTAACAAAGTCTTCTAATTCGATATGAGCAATGAATTTGTACTAACCGAGAAGGTGATTGCTTCATCAAGTCCTTTGATCTTTAAGTAAGAAAGACATCTACAAGCCCATGGACAAGCATAAGATATGTAAAGATGGTATCTTCCTGATTCAGCTGGAAACTGAGAATCAGGATCTTGTGAAACAAAGTTGCGGAATGTTGATGCTGTTCTTACAAAAGCTCCAGATTCTGATGTCTCATCAACCCCAGACCTAGCCATTTTGCTACTAATAAAAAATCAAACACGAAAATTCACATGACAAACGAAAAGAATAAAAATTTCAGAATGCACAATTTTTCTTTTTCACCTCAATAGAGTGAGTAAAGTTGAAAACTTTGAGAGATTTCTTATAGATGGTCACTTGTCACATAATCAATCTCAATTTTCTCTAGGTAAAGGATCACAGGAAACGAATCAAAGCATCAAAAAGTTCAGAAATTTCGAGTAGGGTTTTACTTAATTATCTCATTAGAGCTAGAAAAAGGTTAAAATAAAATGTTCATAATTCATAGCCTTCAAATATGATTTTCAACATTTATGGATCATTGGGCCAAAATCAAACCCAGAACTCAGAAAATGTCTAACAAGAACATGATTCATGCAGAGAAGAAGATAAGAGACAAAACCTGTTGACGACGATGTTATGTATTTGGCGTCGAATGTCGCTGTTTTGTGGCGATAAGGTTAAAGAAGAAAAAGTGAGCTTTAAGGAAAAATGGTAATGAGGGATGTCATCTTATAGTGAAAGAGAAGGAATCCGAAAAAGGACTTTGCTTTGTCTTCACTGCTCTGTCACGCCTAGCGAGTTAACTCAGACTAACGAGTTGACTCAGCTGGGTTCTGTGGGGAAAGCGTGACAACTTTTGGACCGGTTTGTATGTCATGGATTTGGTCAAGACGAATGCGACTATTGGACCGGTCTAAAACAGCTTCTTTTAAACCTCAATCGGATATTTTTAATATTGGGTCGGATTCGGTATGAATCATATAAGATTCGGGTCGGATTCGGTATGAATCATATAAGATTCGGGTCGGTTATTGGAAATTGGTAATTTTCCCCTTCTTCAAGTTAGACCCAAAACGAAAAAAAGGTTCGTTTAAAGAGCTCTGGTTGGGTTTAACTTGGAGGAATTAATCGAGTTTGGTGATCTTCTTCTTAGGTTTTTTTCTCGATCTGGTTGATTTGCTTAAACATCTGTAACTATGGCGGCAGAACCCAAGGCAGCTGTCGAAGTGGTGAAGGTGGATCTATTCGAGGACGACGATGAGTTCGAGGAATTTGAAATCAACGAAGGTGATTTTTTTGTTTTATACTAATTGCTTCTTTGATTTTCGAAATTGATTCATCATCGGTTATAAAATTAATGGAGATAAGAGCAAATTTCATTAGCAACTGATTTGGTGATTGATTAGGTTTTGGTATAAATACAAATTTTGATTCTGCACTGTCTTATACAAACTAAGATAGTCTCTATTGTATGAAGTTGGGTAGTTCTGATGCGAAAACGGATCTGTTTGATATATGTTTATGATGATGAAGCTACGGTCTCATAAACTTGATGGATAATAGTGCAGTTTTATGAGCAAACTACTGGTGATTATGTTTGCATTATTAATCGGCAAGGCTTCATGAGCTAAAGGGCCTAAAGGTTATGGTGGATTTAGGAATTATTTGGGGGCATTGAGTAGCTTGGGGGAGAGTTGTACAATTCAACTTAAGCTAGGATCAGTTTCTGATTTTAACAGATTTTGCTTTGCAATGTTAGTTCAGTCTTGAGATTTAACAAATAGCTTTATTGAAAGAATTGATAAAGATGGATATTTTTATTGTTATGTTTGGCAGATTGGTTGGAGAAAGAGGAAGTGAAGGAAGTTAGCCTGCAGTGGGAAGATGACTGGGATGATGATGATGTCAGTGACGACTTCTCGCGTCAGTTAAAGAAGGAGCTTGAGAATGCTAGTGAGAAGAAATGAGGTCCAAGATTGCGAGAAAGGCAGGTCTTCTCATTTAGGGAACCTTGGCTTTTTTGTTTGAATTGCATCCTTTGGTTTATCGTAGCATGTATCGGTTCTCCTTTTCCTTTACACATTATACTCTTCCTTGGATGCAAATTTCTCGTCTTTGAAGATGATAAATTTGAGCTGATAGTAATTCTATTCTGATAATCACCATCTTCTCTCAACACAGTGCGGTGTGGACATGGATTGGTTTACTATGTACATCACAAAATAACCGTAGAGATAACATTCAAATAGACATAGCTGATGTGCGTCACAACATTACATATAGTGTTAGCGTCCACAAGCCAGAAGCGAGAAAACATCATTTTGTTTCTAATATTAACATAAAATCTTGTGCAAGACAACAACCAAAAACGGAAAGCCTAATAACAACTTACCAATTTTCAAAAAGTTCACATCAGGCATAGGCATAGGGTATATGAAGACAGCAAAGATAAATGTAGCAGTCAAAGCCCTCAAGAAAACTTCTCCAATACCTAATTTTCTTCTTCTTCTTCTTCTTTGGAGAGTTTGGTAGTAATCTTGTAACCTCTTTAACAATGGCACCGACAAGAGCAAATTCGTTCCTGCAAAATGAGTGAAAGAAACTGATTAGACGACCTTACCACAAAGTCGATCTTACTACAAAACAAGAGTTCTATTAAATATTCTATTACATGTGTGCTTCCAAGCTCAAGCCAATCCTCCCTGTAACAGTAGATGACTTCAAGGATTTTTCCCAACTTTCAACCATCATTGGTTCCATAGCAAATCTCTCTTTTGTGTTTCTAAAATGTATTCCAAACTCTCCCTCAAGTCTTCTCACTTCGTTTGTTTTCACACTGTAGAAGACTGGAATGACCACGAGTTTTCCTTCCTTGGCAAGCTCTTCCATCTTCACAAGCTCGTTCAAACACCGATATGACTCAGAATACCTCTTTGAGAAGATGGCAAGCGCGATATTCGAGTTCTCTATACTCATGAACACTTCTTGTTTTTGTCCACTTCCTATAAGCTTGAAGCTGTCTTTGAAGACATTGATCCCTGAGTCTCTCAAAGCCCACACGAGATGTTTAATAAAGTTGTCGCCAAGCTCGTCATTGCAGAAATTGACAAACACTTGTGGGCGACGTGTTGGTAGTCGGTCTAGCTCTGCCATTAGAGGCTCAAAAGATTGACCTGAAACACACACAAAAACAAAACTATTAGTACAACTTTTCAAAACTCAAATCATACTTCACAAGCAATATAACACACAATTATAATCTAAAAGACAACCTTTTATGTTAGTGGAATTTTGAGAATTGTTTCTGTCCTTTCTTGAAACATCGATTAGCACTTTCTTCACCTCCTTAACGATTGAGTCAACCAATTCAGACTCATCCCTACCATTACCAATGAGAAATGTACTAAAATGTTTAATAAATGTCTCGATATCTCTTTCTTCTCGTTCAAGCTATACACAATGACTCGGAACCCTAACTGCAAAATTCGAAATGAATTGTAATATAATACCTGTGTCCTGCCGAAGTTAAGCCAATCTTTTGGGGAATAGAGATCAAAGCTTCTTTCCATTTCTTGATCCTTTCAGGCTCGCTTCGATAGTCTCTCTCCAAATTCCGAAAATTATCGCCGAAAGGTCCCTCGAGTCTTTTACAGTTTGTGGCATCCAATCTGTAGAAGATTGGAATGACAACGAGCTCGTCTTGGTCAATCCGTTCCTTCATCTTCACTAATTCATCCAAACACCAACTCGATTCAGTGTATCTCTTCGATAAGATCGCAATGGCGACTCTCGATTCCTCAATCCTGCTCAAAAGATTCTGTATATCTCTACCTCTGACTTCGATCTCATCTGTAAAGACGTTGATCTTCGCGTCTCTCATGGCCTTCAACAGAAACCCGAGGAAGCTTTTTCGTAGCTCCTCTCCTCTGAAGTTGATGAAGACTTGGTGCTGCGGTGGGATTTCTTCACTGTAGATGGAGGGAACCGCCATGGGAAGTGGATTTTTCGTGGATCTTAAGCTTTTAATCGCTCTTTACATTCTTTTGTAAAAAGTCTTCGCTCCCAAAGTCATTAGTTCAAATTTGCATAAAGTCAACTTTATTATTCGACAGCCTCACGACGACAAATAGAAAGTTTCAAACCCTCTTTCTCCGGTAGAGAGTTTTGGTTTATTAGTTTTTATTTTTCCTGACTTTCGATTTCGGTTAGCGATTTCCTTTAATAGAAAGGCTAGTATGCAAAATATTCTAAATTGCAAAATCATATTTTTTTTTGTAAAACAAAAACTATCAAAAATAATTATGTGATTCTTATTTATTTGTGAATAATCAAAATTTAAATGGAAGCGTAAACTTCCAAAATGAAATCTACAGCTTCCAATAAGTTTTCAAAGTGTTTTTTTCAGAAGCGTTATGGAAGTGAGATTCTAAAAACTTTCAAAATTTTCGATTTCAACTCCGATTCTGAAGCGGGAAGCTGAGCTCCGACGAAGCGTTTGTGTTTTCTGTAACTTTATTTTGTAAATGGTTTTTTTTTTTTTTGTTGGACGAAACAAAACTTATTATTAAGAATGTAAAAAAGGAAAACAAAATAAGCATTAGTGTTTCACTTAAAAAAAACTACCAAAAATTTTAATTAATAGTCACTTTTTAAAGAGAATCAAAAATTTCAATTAATTTCAATTCACAAACAAAACTTGCACTCTCAAATAACTCAAGTCTGGTATAGTCACTTTCTAAAGAGAATCTGTGTCGATCATGAGGCAAAGAGTAATCAATGTTTGGTCCATGAGCGATGATCTCAAGAGGGTTTATAGAAGGAAAGCTTCCATAGTAGTTTTGCTTGATATGATCCATCTTTACTGTACTGCTCATTCCCGCGATCTGGTAGATATCTTTCGTGTAGTTAAAGAGATGATAATACTCTCTTACGAGTCTTTTATCGCATTTGAAGATCACCGCGTAAGCCTGCAAAGCAAAATTCTCAAAAGATATATGGTAAATTGAACAAAACGTATATATGAAAATCCGAAAACAGAACAATTCGAGGTAAAATCACCTCGTCAAATCTTATGACAGTGACGAATAATCGGATATCTGATTCAGTCAGAGTGTTTCCACAAAGAAACCGTTGTTTTCTGAGTATGTCTTCGCATCGGTCCAATGCTTCATACAATCGTTTCACTTCCTGCAAAGAGAGACAAATAATTAAAATGTTGGAATCAAATTTTAATTACAATATTGATAAGAAAATCGCAAAGTTACGTTACCACATCATAAGTTTCTTGATTTGTAGCAAACCCACATTTATAAACACCGTTGTTTATCCCATCGTGAATCCATTCGTTAGTCTCATCGATTATGGCTCGGAGGTTGGGTGGATAAAGATCGAGAGAAGGGTTTTCTGCAACATGATTGAACTCGGTGTTGAACATTCGGAGTATCTCAGAGCTCTCATTGTTAACTATAGTCTTAAGCTTCTTATCCCAAAGAACCTACCAAAAACAAAGAAACCAACAATATCTCTAAATATCCGAAAATGTTTAGTGACGTAACAAAATAAGACTTAAGATTAGACCACACCATGATTAAAAGAACTTACAGGAACCGTATATTTGCCCGTGTAGTTGGAGCTAGCGATATCATAAAGTTCTCTTACGCTTTTCGCACCATTGATATGATCACGTTCAGCTCCAAGAACCTCTGTATCTGAATCTGGAAAAACCCATCCCATATGCTCGTCGTTTTCTTTGGTATTTCTCCAAAGTGGTTGAACAGACTAATGAACAAACTGATCAGATTATGTTCTGTAAAAATCGAAACTAAATGTGTCGTCTTTACTAACCGAAAAGCTTATAGCTTTGTCAAGTCCTTTGAGTTTCAAGATTGCAAGACATCTAGAAGCCCATGGACAAGCATAAGAGATATAAAGATGGTATCTTCCTGATTCTGCTGGAAACTGAGAGTCAGGATCTTTTGAAACAAAGTTTCGGAACGATGTTGCGGTTCTAGCAAAATTCGGATTTTCGTTTTCCATTGGTGTAGCCATTGTTGATGTACACTGGAGAGTAAAAAAAAAACACAAAGCTTATAATATTAAAACATCATTGTGAAACTATAGATTACCCAATTAAATCTGCAGGGTACAACCTAACCAGAAACACACACAAAAACTTAAGTGATCAAGAATGAATAAAGTAAATATGCACCTAACACAAAAATGAATGCAAGATACGATTTCGATCAGAAATTGACCAGGATGATGTAGCGAGCGAGTCTTCAACTGCTTTCTTAGATGGTACGTAATTGATAAAGGTGAAAATATTTGAGTCAATATTGGCGAGCCAAAGAAGCTTCTTGGATTAGAAGAAAAGTCTTTTGACAAATGTTATTTCTAAAAAACAAAATGTTGTTTCTTTGGACAAATGTTTCGAACAGAGAACCTTGAAGTCAACCATACCAACATATTAAACAATTGACCATGGGACTTTTCGAAACCACTTTGAATGCAAAGATGATTAAACTACTCCAAGAAACAGAGATCAATACGACTTTTCAAGCATATGAGACAATCCAACTCTGTACAAGACATTATAATTAACACCATAAGATTTTTAACATCGTAAACCATAATGATAATGTTCATGCTCTCACTGACATCAGATACATGTTTAGAAATGATAACTTCAAGAACAGGACACCCTGAGATGAGATTCTTCACAAGACCATGGTTTCCGTATAAAATTATATTTTCAAGATGCTTCATCTTGAGACAAGGTAGAGAAACACAAAACTCCGGATTCTACATCCCTTCTTATAGAAGCTTTAAAGACACCAATGTCCTGCTCTTAGAAATGTTCATAGGTATTCCATCTATAACATACCTAGGACTAGGATTTTGTGTCTCAACATCTAGATGTTGAATCCCGCTATCAACGGCTGTGATGATCATTCTTCATCTTGAACTGTTAAACTCAAGAAATCTTTCAGTGAAGTTCTTAATAGCATATCTGTAGAACTCACCAAACGAATAGTAAGGAAAGCTTTTAATAAATTTCTGCCAAAAATTACACAGAAACGTAACGATCAAGGTAGGATTCTGAAGAACTCATTAAACCAACAGTAACGTAAGCTTTTAATAGCAAATAAATTATGAATCCAAAACCCAATTAGAATTTTATACAACCAGAGAAATGCAATTATTAATTAAAATGTATATAAACTACAATTATTATGTTGAAAATAAAAATTTTTATTAAAAAAAAAAGAGAAAACTATAATTAAACTGAAACTCTGTCCTGAAATTGAAATCAAAGCAACAAAAAGCCAAACTACAGGAATAACGTCACTGAAACAATGTTCAACAACCAAAGATAACTTGACATGTGGGAGAAAGCTTTGTTGATGTAAGAAGCTTCTTGTAGCTCTTTAGGTAGATAGAAGATGAATATGAGAAACGTAGAGTAAGTTTCTTGAGGACTGCTGAATTCTCAAGAAAGTAGTTCACTAGTTTAATCGTACTTTTCTCATTCGGTTCTTTAATCTCAACATACTCCAGCGTCGATATTAAACATTGAGGCACGTTGGTAAAGTCCACTTGCTCTCGATCCAATTCAACATTATATTCCTGCGAAATGAACAAGCTGAGTTTTTACGATATGTTTCAACAATGTTCTTTTGCCAAAATCACAGATTCTTCTTACCAAGATGAGGTTTTTCAGATTTGGGCAGCTCTCAAGAAACGCTTCCAATAAGTGTGTTGATGAGCTCCACATCTGTGCTTTTAAATGATACAAGTTCTGGAATTTGGGAATCAGTCCGGGTTTTGAATAAGGAGAAAACCTCTGCAAGAAGAATAAATGCAAATCAGATATGTTTCATTGAGAATTAATACATTAAATTGTTATATAAACACATACCTGGAGACTCCACAAACAGATGATCATATGTTTTACACTAGATATCCCGGTTAAAAAATCGTAGAAAACATTACGCATCCTTAGATCCTCATGTCTCAAAGGATTAAATTTAGTACCAATGTCGATGCTGAACAAGGAACTCAGGTTCTTTACCACAATGCTATCAGATTGACTCTGTTCAACAGTCATATACTTGAGTCTTGGAGCATCAATCTCAACTGAAAAATCTGTACGATCCTTATAGATCGCAAAATGTAAGGTAAAGCTTTTCAGAGTCTGAGAGCTCACACGCAGAAGCAGAAGAACTTTATGTGTCCTAATATCAAAAGGCCTAATCAGCTCAAGATCTTCAAGAACAGAACATCCTGAGATGAGCTTCTCCACAACCAAAGGACCATCCTCACCGTGACAAATATTCTCCAGTTTCAAGATCTTGAGACAAGGTAGAGAAACAACAAAGTCTGAATTCTTTAACTCTACGTTATGAAGCTTCAAAGAGACCAATGTCTTGCTCTTGTAAATGTTTTGACGTTTGAAATCAACTCTGTCAAAAGTATGCATAAAAACATACAAATGCTGAAGTCCATGATCAACCAGTGTACCGATCAACTCCATTAATCGATCTCGATAACCTTTACAATCGACATACGTTATCATGAACTTTTTCAGGCGTGACCTGCACTTAAACTCCATAAATCTGTCCATAAACCTTACAAAGATTTCTTCGCGATCAGGATATGTGAATTGAAGGGTGAATAATTCGAGTCCAGGAACGTTTAACCAAAGATTTCTCCATCTCTTCGATAACACGCTTGTCTTAACAGAATCTTTGGTTCGAAGCTCTAAGAGTATCTGAGTTAGTAAAGAATCCGGCAATTCGCTGATATAATCGCGATCCATCCCTAGAGCATGAACAACAACAACAACATCAAAATCGATTCCTAGGGCTACTGTCTATAGATTCAGAGATCATAATGGAAGAGAAATGTATTTTCGATATGTTCAGAACTGAAATTACAAGCGTTTAAATAGATTACAAACACTATCTTAGAATATCTACGGAGATCATATCTACATCACAACAAACTAAGAAAACCGAAATATATGGAAGAAACTTCTTGTTCTGTAGCTCACCACATAATCCGCTCTATTAGCTTCTCAATTTTTATCCCAAATTCGATTAAAATTTCTTACGTAATTTCGTAGGTTTGATTTGTCCACAGTCGACAGATTATCGCCGGAGATATATAGCCAAGTGACAATTGATGGATTAGGTTTTTTTTCATTTAGTTGGGCCTAAAGGAGGAGGACCAAAACAAGTTAAAACATAAAGCGTAGGGTTTTTAGTAATAAACCCCCTCAACTAAAGATATATTGTAAGAAAACCCCTCAATTCATATTTAGTAATTAATCCTTCAACTTCAAATATGCTAATGAAAATTTCCCTTTATCTATAGTATCGTTAAATTGGACGGTCTACAGTTCAAATTATAACGTAATATTTTTCAGAATCTCTCATAATCGACTTTAACACCACATAAACTTTAGAGAATCCCATTATAATAAATTAGGGTTCATCAATTTAGATTTATCACTTTGAAAACTTTAGAGCTAAAGTTTGAGAATTTATAATCGAAGAGAAGAACATTTTGCTGTTTTTGTTGACTATTCATGTGTTAAATGTATATATGTCGGTTTTAATGTCAATTTAACTGTAGTTCGTCCAATTTTCACGACAATGTAGATGGACAAGATTTATTTAACAGATTTTAAGTTGAGGGTTTTCTAATTAAATATATAGTTGAGGTTTTTTTTTAGGATTCATCTTTGTTGAGAGATTTTATTACTAAAAGTTCTAAAGTTTATGCAAAGTTGCAAATCTCTACAATAATAATGTCGGCCAAAAATTGAAACATTATAAGCAACCATGAGCCAAAGCCTATTGGTTTTTGGCTTTTTATCCCTATGAATTTGCACAAAATAATAATTAAACTATTGGAAAGAAGAGAATGACATTCAAACCATATGCTTATAAGAAACTTCATGTCAATAGTTCAATAATTTATTCTTCTTCTTTGGGTCAGAAATTGGAATCTCATTCTAAATTTCTAATGGTAATGGTTTAGTGGTTCCCAGTGGAGGATGATTTGCCATGTAGGTCCACGCAAAAAATCAATTTTCTCAAACACCAAATTATCTAAAACAATTTCATGCAATAGTTGTAATGATGAGCAGGAGAACGCAGCCTAAAAGTGATATAAGTTATGGAATTTTCTAACCGGTCCGAATTTACTTGTTGTATATAATGCATAAGAGACTTCAAATATATAGATTTCTCCAGGGTAGGATGCGAGATGATCATATGTATATTTTATACTTGAAATACCATTAAAATATTCTCGAATAATGTTTCTCTTGGTCAATTCCTCAGATTCCAAAGGACTGTATATGTCAAGGCCAAACTTGATATAAATTAATTCCAGCAGCAAGGTCTATCTTGACCAATGAACTCACATCCTTTACAACGACCCTATCGGATTTACTATCTCTTAAACTCATGTACTTAAGTCGGAGCATCTATCTCGATAAATCTGTACTACCTATTAATTATTATCTAATTAAATGTTAAACGGAATGTAAAAAGATCCCTGGATGTATCAAAGGTTTGTTTGGTTATAGAATATAAACTTAAAATGAGTTTCTTGAGCACTACATAATTCTCAAGAATATACCTCAATAGTTTCATCCAAAAAAATTTCTTGTGGTACAACACTTTCATAGAAATGGAAAGGAATTATGAAATTATGAAATGTCGTAGATTTGGAGATAATCTTTTCAAAAATAGTAGAAAGCGCAAATATCCCAAACAATTATTTTTTTGGGAAATAGACGTTCATATCTTGGATTCGAATGAGGTTCATAACTGATAAAATCTAATCTATAAAGTTAAATTTTCATAGAAAGTAAAATATGAAAACTGTTTTTCCATCTCACTATATGGAATCAAAATATAGATTTGGAAATGATATTTTCAAAAGTAGTAGAAAGGACAAATCCCAAATTAAATTGTGGATTTATTACCATAATTGTTTTTGGGGAAATAGACTTTCATATCTTGATTGAATTAGTCATAACTGAAGAAAGAAAAAAAGTTTGTTCCTATCCGATCTATGTAGAATTATAGTACTAAAATTTAAAGTTCCAGTTGTATAGAAAAAACAAATCCTGTTCTTTCATCCCATATATAAATGAACGCAAGGCTATAAAATTCTCTTTACACAACAATCATCCAACATTCAAATACAGACAATTGTTAGCTATGACCAACCTTTATTTTAAGACGGCTTTTCTTCTCTCCCTCTTGTTACTGTCCTTCTCTTGTAAGTAAATTTGAATTTTGATTTGGGAATTCATAAAATGGTGTAGTGGTTAAACTCAAGCTTTTTTTTTATTTTGCATAATCTATGTTTCCATTATATTCGTATACGCTACTTAAATCAATTTTTGAAAACATAGAGAATACTAATTTGAAATCATTGTTTTTCTTGAAATAAACTACAGATCAGAGTAAACTAATCGAGGCTAAGGAAGACAAAGAATGTAACGACAGCAAATGTCTTCCTAATCCGTCAAGGATAAATTTAGAAGAAGGGAATATAAAAAGAATCGATGTGAATCATGGAGGGATATGTGACACATACCTTGAGTGTGGAGGGTTGGCATGTTCTGATTATCGTCGGGCGTGTTGCGTAAACGGAAAATGTGTATGCCGCAAACAAGGCCAAACTCTGCCCGATTGCCCAAACTAAATTATGTATTGACAACATTCTAATTAATAAAATAAGATGTCTTAGAAACAACAAAAACATTTCATCAATCCTTTATAAATGATAGAACATATCTTGATTGAATCACAACAGATTCTACGTAACAGTCTGCGAAAATCACAAACCAATAACTGAGATTGAGATCAAAACTAGAAATGTCACTTAATCTGACCTTTAAGCATGTAAGTGAGATAACCAAATCTGAAGAAGACACTATTATTTGTGTGCCAACTACAGAATGCTAAGCCTGACTACAACTTTCATAAGATTATTCTTCTACATTGATCTTCAATGACAATGCTCATGCCCTCATTGACATGATCAGATGCATGTTAAGAAATGATAACTTGACATCTGCGAGAACGCTTTCTGGCTGTAAGATACATTTTATAGAGATGATCTAACGGTAGATTGGTCATAGTACTCATAGGAGAATCTGTGAAACTCGGCTTGAGTTTCTTAAGGATTGGTGAATTCTCAAGAAAATAATGAACTAGTTTAACCCCAGTTGCTTCCTTCCTAATCAGTTTGTTAATCTCAATACACTCCAGAGTCGATGTTATACACCGAGGCACATTGGTAAGATCGATTTCCTCTGGCTCCGCTGAAACATATAAGTCCTGCAAAATAAAAAGAGCTAATCAGCTTACAATATATGCAACAATGATCTTAATTTGCCAAATCAAAGATCAAAGACAGATTCTTACCAAGATGAGTTTTTTCAGGTTTGGGCAGCTCTCAAGAAAGGCGGGCAATAGTTGTAATGATGTGCTGGAGAATGCAGCCTTCAAATGAGATAGGTGATGGAATTTGGGAATAGGCCCGAGTTTTGAATAACGACATATGACCTGCAAAAGAGAAACAGAATGTTATTAAGTGAGGAATCATTCCATAGCTAGAAAAACTAAATTGTTAATCACAGAGAAACATTATTTACCTCTAGAGTACGTTGAGAGATGATCATCTGTCTTACACTCGATATACCAGTGAGAACGTCACGGATAATATCTCTCGGTTCCAAGGAACTGTAGCCAAATTCAGTATCAAGATTTAACTTGAACAATGAACTCAGATTCTTTACCATGATTGTATCAGAGTGCCTATTTATAAAACTCATATACTCTAGTTTTGGAGCATCAATCTCCACCGAAATAGGTATAGTAGTCATCATCTCCAAATCAAACACTAAACGTAAGATCTTCAGTGTCAGAGACTTCACATGTAGAAGAGGCAGATCTGGTATTACCATATCATGAATCCTTACCACGGTAAGATCTTCAAGAACAAGACACCCTGCGATGAGTTTCTCCACAACCAAAGGAGCATCATAACCGTACCAATTATTTTCTAGATGCATGATCTTGAGACAAGGTAGAGAAACAACAAACTTTGGATTCTCAAGCTCTACGCATACAAGCTTTAAAGACACCAATGTCTTACTCTTATAAATGTTCATAGGCATGGAATCTTTGAGAAAGAGAGAAGGATTTTTGGTCTCGAAATCTAAATGTTGAATCCCGCGATCAACCGCTGCGGCGATCCACTCCTTTAATCTGTCGCAACACACATTGTAGTTGCCGTGATTATTTGTCATCTTGAACTTTTGAAGGCCTGACGCACTGTTAAACTCAAGAAATCTTTCAGTGTAGTTCTTGATGATATCTCTGTAAGGGAAAGGGAAGTCAACGGAGTTTAAGTCTAGACCTGGAACTTCAAGCCAAAGATTTCTCCATCTGGTCGATAAACACTTGTCTTAACTGAATCTTTGGTTGGAAGCCATAAAAGAATCTGAGTTATCAAAGAATCTGGAAGTTCGCTGATTATATCGTTTCGCATTATGAGACGTAACCCTAAAAGCTTCTAAAACTACAATATCAAAAGGTGTTTTGCTCAGATTTCTCCAAATTCTAGGGTTTAAACAATCACAGGAAACGTAACGATCAAAGCAGGAATCAGAAGAACTCTCCGAATGAATAATAACGAATTGTTTTTTTTGTTTGTTTTTAATGTGAAGAACGAATTGCTTTTATATAGCAAATAAATTATGAATCCAAACCCTATTAAAATTTTCTTTAGTACAACTAGATAAATGGAAATTTCTTTTAGTTATTAATTAATAATATCTAAACTACAATTATTATATGTTGAAATTAAAATATTAATTCTTAAAGAAAAAAGACAAAAATATAATTTAACTGCGTAACTCTCTGTCCTGAGATTGAAACAAAACCAACAAAAGATGAAACAAGACCATGTGCTAACAAGCATCATCATCTGCATGTCAAACAAAGATAACTTGACATGTGGGAGAAAGCTTTGTTGATGTAAGAAGCTTCTTGTAGCTCTCGCTCTCTATAGAAGAAAAAAATGAGAAACGTAGAGTAAGTTTCTTGAGGACTGCTGAATTCTCAATAAAGTAATTTACTAGTTTAATCCCACTTTGCTCCATCATCATCAGTTTGTTAATGTGAACATACTCGAGAGTCGATATCAAACACTGAGGCACTTCGTGAAAGTCGATATTTTCTTCCTTAAATGCCCCATAGTCCTACGAAAAAATATGATTCAAACAATGTTCTGTAGCTAAATCACATATTTCAAGCAGATTCTTACAAAGCAGATGTCATAATATGTTCCAACAATATTCTTAGTTTGCCAAATTAAAGATCCATCAGATTCTTACCATGATTAGGTTTTTCAGATTTGGGCAGCTCTCAAGAAAGGTTGGCAATAGTTGTAACGATGTACCGAAGAACGAAGCCTGCAAATGATATAAGTTACGGAATTGGGGAATCCATCCTAGTTTGGAATAAGAATGTAGCTCCTGCAACAAAAAATACAAAAATTACATGTGAAGATATTTTTTTCATACAGAATTAAATACAATAAATTGTTAAATATACCTCTAGAATGCTCCCAGAAATGATCATATGCCTTACACTAGATATCACGGTTAAAAAATCACAGATAATAGCTCTCTTTCTTGGATCCTCTGCTTTCAAAAGACCGCCATACTCAAAACTAGATTTGGCTCTAATTTCGATACTAAACAAGGAACTCATGTTCTTTACCATAATCCTATCAAATCGACTCTCGTAAAATGTCATATACTTGAGTCGTGGAGCATCAATCTCAACTCAAAACTCTGTACCACTCCCATTGGTCGCAAAATATAAACGAAGGCTTTTCAGAGTCTGAGAGCTCACACGCAGAAACAGTATAACGTCCTGAGTCAAAATATCAAAAGGCTTAATCAGCTCAAGATCTTCAAGAACAGGACATCCTGAGATGAGCTTCTCCACAACCAAAGGGCCATCCTCACCGTAACAAATTTTCATCAGTTTCAAGATCTTGAGACAAGGTAGAGAAACAACAAAGTCTGGATTCTTCAACTCTACGTTATAAAGCTTCAAAGAGACCAATGTCTTGCTCTTGTAAATGTTTTGACGTATGAAATCAACTCTATTACAAGTATGCATATAAACATACAAATGTTGAATTCCACAATCAACCACTGTACCGATCAACTCCATGAATCGATCTCGATAACCATTGCATTCGAAATACCTTATCATGAACTTTTGCAGGCGTGACCTGCAGTTAGACTCCATAAATCTGTCCATAAACTTTATCAAGCCTTCTTCATGATGAGGATTTGTGAATTGAAGGCTGAATAAGTCAAGTCCAGGAACGTTTAACCAAAGATTTCTCCATCTCTTCGACGACACGCTTGTCTTAACAGAATCTTTGGTCCGAAGGTCTAAGAGTATCTGAGTTAGTAAAGAATCAGGCAATTCGTTGATATAATCGCACTCCTCCATCCCTAGATCCTGAACAACAACATCAACATCAAAATCGTGCGATGAGGAATGAAGAAATAACCGTCTCCGTCGATTTGATTTGACAGCAGATTATTGCCGGAGTTGGAGAAATCCTACTAGGCTTTGATTTGACGGCAGATTTGATTTGATTTGATTTGATAATTAGAAAGATGATCGTTAAATACTTGAATCGATCAGGTTCGAGAAATCCTACGAGGGGGTTTATCTTATTTTTGGGTTTAGGGCCAAAAGGGCCCTATAAAAAAAAACATAAACCAAAAGAGGACCAATGCAACTTACTTGCGGTTTACGAAACCTTATTGAAACCTGTACAATATATAATTTCGGCCAAAAATTGAAATAGTATAAGATATTAAGATACCTTGAGCAAAAGCCCATTATAGATGTAAATTCTTATTTTCTACTTCAACGACATACTTGTCCATGGTAGAGATATAGCACAGAACCGATTTTCGATGATGATCCAAAACAATAAAATGCATAGATAAATTGGCTTTTAACCATATGAATATTCCATAGTTTCAAAAATACAAAAAGACAATATTACCACCTGAGGTTTTAATTCCCAAGTTAAACCTAAACCACCTTGTCTATAAATGCAACTTTCTTAAGAATATAGAAACTGAGATTAAAGCAAGAAAAGTTGAATAATTTGACCTTTAAGCATTATAAGATCAAAACATGACACCCACGAGATCGTTTTGTTGATGTAAGAAGCTGCATGTAGATCTCTGACTCTTGGTTGGTCATGGGAGAATCTATGAAACTCAGAGTCAGTTTCTTGAGGACTGCTGAATTCTCAAGAAAGTATTTCACCAATTTAATCCCACTTTCCTCCCTCATAGTAAGTTGTTTAATCTCAACGTACTCCAGCGTCGAAATTAAACACCGAGGCAGATTGGTAAAGTCGATTTGCTCTGGCTCTGCTGAAATAGAATAGTCCTGCAAAGAAACAAGCTGAGTTTACACTATACTTCAACAAGGTTCTTTATTGTAAGCCAAATCACATATTCAAACACATTCTTACCAAGATGAGGTTTTTTAGATTTGGGCAGATTTCTAGGAAGGCGGGCAATAGTTGTAACAATGAGCTGGAGAACACAGCTTGCAAATGATATAAGTTATGGAATTTTGGAAGCTGTCCGATTTTGGAATAACGATAAAGCACCTGCAAGGATAATGAATATGATACATGTGAAAAATTAAAGTACATTTAATCAATGTGTTATATAATACATCAGAGACTTCAAATATATAGGTACGTACCTCCAGAGTAGGATGAGAGATGATCATATGTTTGACACTCGAAATACCGGTAAGAAAATCTCGGATAATATCTCTCTTAGTCAAGTCCTCCGGTTCCAAAGGACTGCCGAGGCCAAACTTGAGATTAAATTCAGTATCAAGGTCTATCTTGACCAAGGAACTCAAATTTTTTACAACTATTCTATCAGATTGACTATCTCTAAAACTCATGTACTTAAGTCCTGGTGCATCAATCTCGACCGAAAAATCGTTACTACCCATTCCCCAATCAAATGTTAAACGGAAGTTCTTCAAAGTTTGAGACATCACACGCAGAAAGTTAAGAAAATCCTCATGATTCCTTACAATGGTAAGATCTTCAAGAACAGGACAGCCTGAGATGAGGTTCTCCGCAATCAAAGGACTATAAAAAATGTCTTCAAGATGCATGATCTTAAGACAAGGTAGAGAAACAACAAACTTTGGAGTGTCAAGCCCTACATTTACGAGCTTTAAAGACACCAACGTCTTGCTCTTGCAAATGTTGGCAGGCATAAAATCAATGGTCCATGGAGGACAATCAGTGGCCGTAACATCTAGATGCTGAATACCGCGATCAACGACTGTAGCGATCCACGGCACAAATCTGTCCATTAGATAATACAAATTACTTTCATAGTTTAACTTGAAATTTTGTAGGCGTCCGCGGTTAACCTCAAGAAACTTGTCCATCAAGCTCTCAAATAAGTTTCCATCAGCAGGGAAGTCATGTACGTTCACGTCAAGACCAGGTACCTTAAGCCAGAGTTTTCTCCATCTGCTAGATAAAACACTTGTCCTAATAGATTCTTCGATGTGAAGGTACATGAGTATATGATTTAGCAAACCATCTGGTAATTCGCTGATCCTATCGCGCCCCATCACTAAATCATAAACAACGACGACGACATCAAAATCCGAAATCAAATCCAATGCATTGATGAAGTTTTTCAATTTTATATCTCAAACCTAGGGTTTAATCACTAAGGTAAACGTACATTCAAGGAAGGGAGTGAAGAACTTACCGTCGATTTGGTCTGACGGCAGATTATCGCCAGAGATCTTGTTTCAGGGTTAAGCAGTTAAAGACAAAAATGAATCGATATAAAGTATGGTGGAGCAATATCTTGGGAATATTTGAGCATATTTCACAAAGATTAAAAACACACAAAAATCTCATTTGATTTTTTTTCCTATAAAAAAATCAATTAACTACATTTAATTCAACCAATAAAAAAATATGCCGTAAAATATTATTGATCAAAAATTATTTAATACATTTAGTTTTTGCATAGTTCGGTTTAAAAAAAAATCCAAAACCGAACCAAAAATCTGAATCTCTAAACATTTTGTTTGCCCATGTGGATTCTTATTTTCTTCTGATATACTCCAACAACCTATTCGTTCAATGAAACAATCTAGTAACTTTACCGATTCAAGAGACAAAATAGCTTGAAACCAAAGCAATAAAAGTTACATAGGCTTGCCCTTTAAAGATCAATAGATCATTAGTTGTTAAAGAATTCAAACAACAAAAAGATGGGATAACCTAATAAACCTTATTCTAACAACGATTTTTCATGAGTACAGATAATTCATACGCTAAGGTTCAATGAAACACGCTCATGTGCTCACCAGCATCATCGGCTGCACGTCAATCGATGATAATTTGACATGTGGGAGAAAGCTTTGTGGATGTAAGAAGCTTCTTGTAGCTCTCAGGGTCTTGCTTTTTCTTAGAATGATATGTGAAACTTAGAGTCAGTTTCTTTAAGACTGCTGAATTCTCAAGAAAGTAATCCACTAGTTTAATCCCACTTTTCTCCTTCAATATCAGTTCTTCAATTTGAACATACTCGAGAGTCGATATTAAACACTGAGGCACTTTGTGAAAGTCGATATTCTTAGGCTCAAAGGGAAACTCCTGCGAGAAAAAGGAACAAGCTGATTTTACTATATGTTTCAACAATGTTCTTTAGCCAAATCCCAGATTCAAGCAGATTCTTACCATGATTAGGTTTTTCAGATTTGGGCAGGCTGGGCAGCTCTCAAGAAAGGTTGGCAATAGTTGTAACGATGAGCTTGAGAACCTAGCCTGCAAATGATATAAGTTATGGAATTGGGGAATAGGTCCCAGTTGTTTGGAGTAAGAATAAAGCATCTGCAAGAAGAATGAAAAGGATACATGTGAGAATTGTTTCATAGAGAACTAAATAGTTATATACGTATCACAGAGTGTATATATTTATACCTTTGAAGTCGAGTAACAGATGATCGTATGTCTTACACTCGATATCACGGTTAAAAAATCACCGATGATATCTCTATTCCTTGAATACTTTGGTGCCGTAAGACTGCCATAGCCAACATTATCCTTCGTATTAATGTCGATAGTAAACAAAGAACTCAGGTTCTTTACCATAATTCTATGAAATAGACTCTCATAACATTTCATATACTTGAGTCTTGGGGTATCAATCTCAACTGAAAAATCTGTAGCACCTGTACTATTAATCGCAAAATATAAACCAAGGCTTTTCAGAGTCTGAGAGCTCACACGCAGACGCAGCAAAACTCATCGAGTCAAAACATCAAAAGGCCTAATCAGCTCAAGATCTTCAAGAACAGGACATCCTGAGATGAGCTTCTCCACGACCAAAGGACCATCCTCACCGTGAAAAATATTCTCCAGTTTCAAGATCTTGAGACAAGGTAGAGAAACAACAAACTCTGGATTCTTTAACTCTACGTTATAAAGCTTCAAAGAGACCAATGTCTTACTCTTGTAAATGTTTTGACGTATGAAATCAACTCTGTTACAAGTATGCATATAAACATACAAATGTTGAATTCCACGATCAACCAGTGTACCGATCAACTCCATTAATCGATCTCGATAACCATTGTGTTCGAAATACGTTATCATGAACTTTTGCAGGCGTGACCTGCACTTAAACTCCATAAATCTGTCCATAAACCTTACGAAGCCTTCTTCATAAGGATAGGGGAAGACTGGGAAGTCAAAGGTGCGTAATCGAAGTCCAGGAACGTTTAACCAAAGATTTCTCCATCTCTTCGATAACACGCTTGTCTTAACAGAATCTTTGGTCGGAAGGTTTAAGAGTATCTGAGTTAGCAAACAATCCGGAAATTCACTGATATAATCGAACTCCTCCATCCCTAGATCATGAACAACACAAGTCAACAACAACATCGATTCCTAATTTCTATGTTTCAAAGTCGATCAAAACTTCCTAAGTAATCCAAGGATAAATGATGAACTAACCGTCTCCGTCGATTGTTTTGACTGCAGATTGTCGCCGAAGATATCGCCAACGACGCCAAGTGTTATTTAGAGAGATGATCATTAAATAGATCGGGTTCGTGACATCCTACGAGGGTTTCTTTCTTTTACCTTTTTGGGTTTGGGCCAAAAAATAAAAATAAACCTTAAACAATAAATATGTCCATAAAACTATAGAAAAATCTCTATGAATTCCTTTTACTTTTTTGGGTTTGAAAAGGTTATCGCAGTCCCAACTGTGAAGTAAGGAAGGGAGTCAATGGTGAAAGCAACACAGTCTCTAAACCAAAAACACGGAGAGTCTACATTCGCCACGTACCCAATCAGGAGGCCGATGTAGACAATGGCTTCTGCCGCCTTTTGGATAGATAAAATGCAACTTTGATAGCGGTTATACTCAAGGAAGACCCTTCACAAATACTCAAGTAATGGCCAGTTTCTCAGATCAGGATGTGCAAATCTTCAACAATCAAGCTCCCCTCTCCAAGCGGAGGCTCTCGGATTTCTCCATGCCCTTCAAGTGACTTGGACTCAAGGATTACGGTATGTGTGGTTTGAAAATGATAATGGGGAGTTAGTAAATTTGATTAATATTAGAGGTGATCATCATAAGATAAAAGCCCTTCTCTACGATATTCGCCACTGGATTGCGAAGCTCCCGTTCTCTTCATTGGCACATGTTAACCGGGAAAGAAATGCCGCTGCTGATACCTTATCCAAGAAGGCTCAATCTATTAACTCTTTGTGTTAAACTTTCTCTGTACCACCTATATGGTTGAAACGATATTTGTAACATCTCTTTACGAGTTAATAATCTGATGTTAAAAATAAAATAATGATTAAGGTATTAAACACTATTTCTCACAAAAATTAGTTTTTAACATGATTGGCACACTCCTCTATGTCATTCGGTATTGGATACTGAAGTTTACCGCACTCTCTTCTCTAAAGTAAACCAATTGGTTCCCAAACAAATATATGTTTCTGTTTTCAGAAAAGATCCAACACGGGTGTAGGAGTTTCATTCTTCATCAAAGCTTCTCCTACCACTTTGGGCATATATATACTTTGTATTTTTTGTCCAAAAAAATATATATACTTTGTATTTATCTGTGTACAGTTTAATGAAAGTTTTGAGATGTTAGAAAAAAGTTAATAAACACAATAAAAATAATAATAAAATTTTGGTTTTAAGTCGGATTAGTATAAAATTAACAAAATTTGATAAATAACAAAATAAGAAAATAATAAATCTGAATATAACTCATTAGAATCGTAAATTAATAACTATATATGAGATAAAATTACTAGTTTGGTACCTTTGTTATAAAATACACTAGGACTTAAGCCGCGGTTTACCGCGGGCAATCGGTTTATTTGGTTCTTATACTAAATATTTGAATAAATTTGATATCCTAAACTTATAAATACAATTTTTTGAATTAAACATAACTAAAAAATAATTGGGATTTTTTTTTGAATTAAATCAAATAATAACTTAGATTGAAGGAAATTAATTTTATTGAATGGTTTACATTGAATCGGATCATATAAAGTCTAAGAGATTGTTAAGACCAAATTACCCTTAATGATTTTGAATAGCAAAGAACAAAATATAAAATTGAAATCAAAATTGAGGTCAAATTAGACAAAATTTCAATTTGTACTTCACTTTTAATAATAAGGGGATTTCTGCTATCGGGCCCAATATATTTGGGGATTTAGGGCAATAAAATATTTTTAATTTCTAAGGTAATAAATTATTTTTAAGGTTTGGTGGAATAAATTGAAACTTTTTTGAAAATTTGGGCATATTTTCCCCAATTTTTAGCTTAAAATTTGTAAATGTATAAAATAGTTGGACTTAATTTTCCCTAACAAAAACTTAATTTCCATCTTTGTGGACATTTTTTGGGATTTTTTGTATTAAGTTTTTTTTGGTTGTAATTGGGCTGTTTTGTTAGACTTGTAACATTTCATTAATAAAAGTCAGTTAACGAAAAAGAAAATGAAAGTAGTAAACACACATTAACTTGTTTTAAAGCATACTATAATCGTTCGTCAACGAGAATTTATTACAGAACAAGAGATATATGTTTGGACTAATTTAATGTGATTAATTTTAATTTGAACTTCAAACGTCAATTTCCACAAACAACACAACACGCGATGTCTCGTGAAGATGAACTTTTCTATATTCCCGATAATATCTTTTACTCGAAAATACAACTTTCACGAAACTCAATCTCTTCTTCTTCCTCTGATACTGTACATCTTTAAGCTCTTTCTTCAACTGAAGAATTGGTGAAGAAGAAGAAACAAAAAAGGAATCTTTTAGTAGATTTTATAAGGAGTTGTATATATTAAGGATATAATTGTCATTAGTAGTTGTGTATACCCTAGACTAAGTACTATATATGTTGTAACACATTCATCATAATAAGACAATTCACTCTCTTATCACATGGTATCAGAGCAGTGATTCTAAAAGACCTAATTTTTTTTTTTTTTTTAAAACAAAAGAGCCGCCTCTCTCTTCGACCTTTCTTCTTCTTCTCGCTCCCCTTCTTTCTCTACAAGCTTGCTCTTCAAGCTTCATCATTTCCGGCTATGTCTTCCTCCTCAGAAACCGTTGTTGTTGCTGATTCTACCTCTCTCCTCAATGTGAACATGTCCAATGTCACAAAGCTGACATCAACAAACTTTCTCATGTGGCGTCGTCAAGTTCATGCGCTATTGGATGGGTATGACCTCGCCGGTTACGTTGATGGTTCGATCGAAGAACCTCACACCACAGTCACTGTCCATGGTGTTACCTCTCCCAATCCAGAATACAAACTCTGGAAACGCCAGGATAAACTCATTTACTCTGGCCTCATCGGTGCCATCTCTGTTGCGGTTCAACCTCTCTTGTCCCAGGCTACCACCTCTGCCCAGATCTGGCGTAAACTCGTTGACACTTACGCAAATCCTAGCCGTGGCCACAAGCAACAGATCCGTGAACAAATCAAACAATGGAAGAAAGGTTCTCGTTCCATTGATGACTACGTTCTTGGGCTCACTACTCGTTTTGATCAACTTGCACTACTTGAAGAAGCCATACCACATGAAGATCAAATCGCGTACATACTTGGCGGTCTCTCCGATGATTATAGGCGTGTCATTGATCAAATTGAAGGACGTGATATTTCGCCTTCAATCACAGAGCTACACGAGAAGCTCATTAACTTTGAGCTTAAACTCCAAGCGATGGTCCCTGATTCCTCTACTCCGGTTACCGCTAACGCAGCCTCCTACAACAACAACAACAACGGCCGTAACAATCGCTCTTCTTCTCGTGGCAATCAAAACAACCAATGGCAGCAGAATCAAACACAACAGTCTCGCTCCAACAATCGTGGCTCTCAAGGCAAAGGCTATCAAGGTCGTTGTCAAATCTGCGGTGTACATGGTCATAGTGCGCGACGATGCTCTCAGTTTCAGCCCTATGGTGGCAGTGGTGGTTCCCAATCAGTGCCTAGCGGTTATCCAACCAACGGTTATTCACCTTCTCCGATGGCTCCATGGCAACCACGAGCTAACATCGCCACTGCTCCTCCGTTTAACCCATGGGTTCTAGATAGTGGTGCGACACACCATCTCACCTCGGATTTGGCAAATCTCTCAATGCATCAGCCCTATACCGGTGGAGAAGAAGTAACCATAGCGGATGGTTCGGGTCTACCTATTTCACACACTGGTTCAGCTTTACTCCCTACACCATCTCGATCTCTTGCTCTTAAAGATATCTTATATGTTCCTAATGTTAGCAAGAATCTTATATCGGTTTATCGGCTGTGTAATGCTAACCAAGTTTCGGTGGAATTCTTTCCCGCACATTTTCAGGTGAAGGATCTCAACACGGGGGCCCGATTACTCCAAGGCAGAACTAGGAATGAGCTATATGAGTGGCCGGTTAACCAGAAATCCATCACTATCCTTACCGCGTCTCCATCACCAAAAACCGACCTCTCTTCTTGGCATCAACGGCTTGGGCATCCTGCTTTACCCATTTTAAAAGATGTTGTTTCTCATTTTCATTTACCACTTTCAAACACTATTCCAAAACAGCTTCCATGTTCGGACTGTTCTATCAATAAAAGTCACAAATTACCATTTTTCACAAACACCATTGTCTCTTCTCAACCTCTTGAGTATCTATACACCGACGTTTGGACGTCTCCATGCATTTCAGTTGATAACTACAAGTATTACCTTGTCATTGTTGATCACTTCACAAGATATACATGGATGTATCCTCTCAAGCAGAAATCGCAAGTGAAAGATGTGTTTGTGGCTTTCAAGGCTTTAGTGGAAAACCGGTTTCAGTCACGAATACGAACCTTATACTCTGACAATGGCGGTGAGTTCATTGGCCTTCGCCCGTTTCTTGCTGCTCATGGGATTTCTCATCTCACAAGCCCGCCTCATACACCAGAACATAATGGGTTAGCTGAACGAAAACATCGTCATATCGTAGAAACCGGTCTTGCGCTTCTCACTCATGCGTCATTACCCAAGACATTTTGGACGTATGCTTTTGCAACTGCGGTGTATCTAATCAATAGGATGCCAACGGAGGTCTTACAAGGCACGTCTCCTTATGTCAAACTCTTTCAAATGAGTCCTAATTATCTTAAGCTCCGAGTATTTGGCTGCTTGTGCTACCCATGGCTACGTCCGTACAACACTAATAAGCTTGAAGCACGGTCAACGATGTGTGTGTTTCTTGGATATTCGCTTACACAAAGCGCATATTTGTGTCTCGACATAGCCACCAACCGCATCTACACTTCTCGGCATGTCCAGTTTGTTGAATCAAGTTTTCCGTTTGCTTCTCCTCGAACATCGGAAACCGACTCTACACAGACAATGTCTCAACCGACCACCACCAATGTTATCCCGCTTCTACAACGACCGCCTCATATAGCTCCTCCTACTGCCTTGCCCTTGTGTCCGATCTTTCACTCTCCGCCGCACTCACCGTCGTCTCCTGCCTCTCCACCTTCAGAGCATGTGCCATTGACCGCCGCTTCATCATCGTCAAACGCCATTAACGACGACAATATTTCCTCCACAGGCCAAGTAAGTGTTTCTGGCCCAACTTCACAAAGCCCACATACTACACCTACAAACCAAAACACAAGCCCACTAAGCAAAAGCCCAAATCCAACCAATACAAATCAATCCCAAAATTCCACGCCTCCTACTTCGCCAACTACGTCCGTTCACCAACACTCACCTACTCCGTCACCACTACCACAAAATCCACCGCTTCCACCACCTCCACAAAACGACCACCCTATGCGTACTCGAGCCAAAAATCAAATCACAAAACCTAAAACCAAATTTAACCTCACCACATCTCTCACGTCTTCTAAACCGACAATACCGACGACAGTAGCACAAGCTCTCAAAGATCCAAATTGGAGAAATGCAATGTCAGAGGAGATCAATGCTCAAATGAAAAACCACACATGGGATTTGGTGTCACCGGAGGAAGCTAAACATGTTATTTCTTGTAAGTGGATTTTCACGCTTAAATATAACGTTGATGGCTCTATTGCAAGGTATAAGGCGCGACTTGTAGCTCGAGGCTTCAACCAACAGTATGGCATTGACTATTCGGAGACGTTTAGTCCGGTGATAAAGTCAACCACTATTCGTACTGTTCTAGAGGTGGCGGTTAAGCGAAATTGGAGTATTCATCAAGTCGATATCAACAATGCATTTCTTCAAGGAACTCTAAACGAAGAGGTGTATGTTTCGCAGCCCCCGGGATTTATAGATCGTGATCGGCCAAGTCATGTTTGCCGCCTCAATAAAGCTTTATACGGCCTCAAACAAGCTCCTCGGGCTTGGTATCAAGAACTACGACGATTTCTCCTACAAGCTGGTTTTGTCAATTCTCTAGCCGATGCCTCTCTATTTATCTATAATCGGCATAATACCTTCATGTATGTTCTTGTATATGTCGATGACATAATCATTGCAGGAGAAAACGCTCTTGTACAAGCCTTCAATGCCTCACTTGCCAGTCGGTTTTCTCTAAAGGATCTAGGGCCTCTCAGTTATTTCTTGGGGATCGAGGCCACTAGAACTTCACGCGGCTTACACCTAATGCAGCGAAAATATATAACCGACTTACTAAAGAAGCACAATATGCTTGATACAAAGCCCGTGTCCACACCGATGTCACCGACGCCAAAGCTCTCTCTTCTCTCCGGAACGGCTCTTGATGATGCAACGGAGTATCGCACCGTCCTTGGCAGCCTCCAATACCTTGCGTTTACACGCCCAGATATAGCTTTTGCGGTAAATCGCCTTTCTCAGTTCATGCATCGTCCAACCAATGAACATTGGCAAGCTGCAAAACGGATTCTTCGGTATCTCGCGGGAACAAAATCGCATGGGATCTTCCTCCGCTCCGATACGCCTCTAACAATACATGCCTTCTCGGATGCAGATTGGGGATGTGATCTGGATGCATATCTCTCAACCAATGCCTACATCGTTTATTTTGGTGGCAGTCCGGTATCATGGTCCTCAAAGAAACAACGAAGTGTCGCTCGCTCATCTACGGAGGCAGAATATCGAGCTGTTGCAAACACCGCCTCGGAACTACGTTGGCTCTGCTCTCTTCTTTTGGAAATGGGCATATCACAAACCACAGTCCCGGTCATTTACTGCGACAACATTGGCGCCACATATCTATGCGCGAACCCGGTGTTTCATTCTCGTATGAAACATGTGGCTCTTGATTATCACTTTGTCAGAGGTTACATTCAATCCGGAGCATTGCGAGTTTCTCATGTTTCGACTAAGGATCAGCTAGCTGACGCCTTAACCAAACCCTTACCACGTCCACGTTTTACGGAGCTCAATAGCAAGATTGGAGTTCAAGAATTACCTCCATCTTGAGGGGGTGTATAAGGAGTTGTATATATTAAGGATATAATTGTCATTAGTAGTTGTGTATACCCTAGACTAAGTACTATATATGTTGTAACACATTCATCATAATAAGACAATTCACTCTCTTATCACAGATTTTACAAGATGAACCCCAAAATCAGAAAACCCAATAATTCATCTTCGAAGAAGGTCACAGTTTCCGTTCTCTCTGTTTTCTTAGTGTTCGTCTTCGTTAATACTTTCTTCTACCCAAGTTTTTACTCTGACTCTGGCTCAATTCGACGCAATCTCGTTGATTCTCGAGAAAGTTTCCATTTTCCGGGAAATTTTCGTAAAACGAAGGTTTACATGTACGAATTGCCGACGAATTTTACTTACGGAGTTATCGAGCAACACGGCGGAGAAAAATCTGATGACGTCACCGGGTTGAAATATCCGGGTCATCAGCATATGCATGAGTGGTATCTTTACTCGGATCTTACCCGACCCGAAGTTAAACGAGTCGGGTCTCCGATTGTAAGGGTTTTTGACCCGGCTGAGGCGGATTTGTTTTACGTCTCTGCTTTCTCTTCGTTAAGCTTGATTGTGGATTCGGGTCGGCCCGGGTTTGGGTACAGTGATGAGGAGATGCAGGAGAGTTTGGTGAGTTGGTTAGAAAGTCAAGAATGGTGGAGGAGGAACAATGGGAGGGATCATGTGATTGTTGCCGGTGATCCAAATGCGTTGAAACGGGTCATGGATCGGGTTAAGAATGCGGTTTTGCTTGTGACGGATTTTGACCGGTTAAGAGCAGACCAAGGGTCGCTTGTGAAAGACGTAATCATACCTTATTCTCATAGGATTGATGCTTATGAAGGCGAGCTTGGAGTTAAGCAGAGGACCAACTTGTTGTTCTTCATGGGAAATCGATATCGCAAAGATGTAAGATTTATTGGTCTCCATTGTTCGTGATCTTGAATTTGGAAAAGGGTTTATTAACAATATATGTGCTTTGTTGTTTGTGTGTGTGTGTTTGATAGGGAGGCAAAGTCCGAGATTTGCTTTTCAAGCTGCTTGAGAAAGAAGAGGATGTTGTGATCAAACGCGGAACACAGTCAAGAGAGAATATGCGTGCGGTTAAACAAGGAATGCATACGTCTAAGTTTTGTCTACATCTAGCTGGTGATACTTCTTCTGCTTGCAGATTATTTGATGCCATTGCTAGTTTATGTGTCCCGGTGATTGTAAGCGATGGGATTGAGCTACCTTTTGAAGATGTCATAGATTACAGGAAGTTCTCTATATTCTTGAGGAGAGATGCCGCTTTGAAACCAGGGTTTGTGGTTAAGAAGCTGAGGAAAGTGAAACCAGGAAAGATTTTGAAGTACCAAAAGGTTATGAAAGAGGTAAGAAGAGTTTCTTCATTTGTCTTCTGAAAGTTTCTTTGGATTTTATGAAAACCAATTTGTGAAGTTTATGGACTTGGTTTGTGTAGGTTAGGCGATATTTTGACTATACACATCTAAATGGAAGTGTGAACGAGATCTGGAGACAAGTTACTAAGAAGATACCGCTAATCAAACTGATGATTAATCGGGAGAAGCGCATGATCAAGAGAGATGGAAGTGACCCTCAATGTTCTTGTTTATGCTCAAACCAAACCGGGATCATCCATGGTGTCTAGTAAGGTTAAATGCCTAGCAAGCTCATGCTAAGCAACAAAATGTGATCATTATTAATGATGAATCAAAGACTGGAAAGGTAAAGAAATGTGATCATTTAGTCCTTATAAATTATAACTAGAACCATTCTTTGTTCTTCGTTTTTTCCCAAATACATGACTCAGTACGCCTTTCTAAGCCTTTTCTTTTTATATAGGAACAACAAGAGAAACCACATCACTCTCTAATTCCGGGTCAAGGGTTTGATCAAGAATGCGCGTTTCCTGGTGGGTTTTGACTTTGGGAGTGTTAAATATCAAGAGAGATTCAAGCAAAGAGAGGTACATTTTATCTTTTAATTTGCTAATACTCAAAGACCACCACACAAGTGATGAAATCAACCATTTACATTATTAGCTAACCAATGGAGAAGCAAAAGACTTTTAGGGCAATGAGAATTTCTAGTCATAGAGCCTACACAGAGAACAGAAACAGAGTAATACAAAGCACAAGTTTGTTCTTTAAAATAGTAACTGACAATTACAACACAATTATTAACAAAGAGACACACAAATGTACAAAGCAACCAAATGATCTTTAACACCCCATTTAAACAACACACAAACAAACAGCATAAAGTTGCACAAAAGCCACTTATGAAGGAGGTGGTGCTTTGTTCTGGTTATTTTTGTACCAAAACCACGACGCAAGAACAACTGCCAGAGTACCTATGAACCATTCAGGAGTCTGGAAAAACTTCTGATCAGGGAGATACTTAGGGGCAATGAAGAAACTAAAGATCAAGTTGATGGTTATAGCCAAGAAAGCAACTCCTATAGCTGACCAACTGTTGTCAGTTGGTATGTTTAGCTGTTTCTTAACCTCCTTAACAATATCCAAAACAAAATCGGTATCGTGTCTGCAAAAAAAAAAATTATAACATGAGTTAGAGAAAGAAGAAGATGATGCAAGTAGGTTTTTACTTTTTTTTGGTTATATCAATAATACAAGAATCATCAAGAAAACTCGAGCGGTCAAGTTTCGGCATATATCGCTCGGTCAAGTGGGTTGGTGCCTTGGTGGATTTGCGGAAAACTCCTTACCAAAGAGATCTACTAATCAAAGATCAGTCGGGCATAGATCCAAACATAATCAAGAATACATGTATTTTGAAGTATTACTTGTACTTTGAGTTTGACCGGGAAAACCCTATTCTTTTTGTCACAGATCTCAGGGCACGCTCCCAACCCTCGACCCTCTCAGGCTCCCCTGCATGGTTTTGCTTCAGTTGCTTAAAAGGAAGGGAAAACTCTCCATCAAGATTGCCTTCTCCATCGGGATTGGCTGCTCTTTTTACATCGTCCGATCTTACGTTATAGAAGATTGGAATCACCACGAGTTTCTTTTCCTTCATCTGTTCATTCATCGTCACAAGCTCATCCAAACACCACTTTGACTCACAGTACCTCTTGGAGAAGATAGCAAGCGCGATTTTTGACTTCTTGATCCTTGTGAAGAGATATTGTAGTCTTCTCCCTTTCTGCTCTTTAGTGTCTATGAAGACGTTGATCCCTGCGTTTCTTAATTGCAGCTCTAGATGGTTGACAAAGATTTCGCGCAGCTCATCTCCTCGGAAGTTGATAAACACCTGATCAGAAAGAGGTTCTTGGACCTGCTCATCCATTGGAATGGTGTCTAGGTTCGTCTGAATAAAAAATAGTGAATATAGTTGGTGAGAGACTTTGTTGTCTCACTTTGTCCTTTAAAATACATTACAGAGAAACGATTCTTTAATTCTTCAGACCAATCAGTGGCTCGATGCCAAGTCTGCGCCTATCCTCAGTCTTTCTTTAATATTATACAACATTATTGTCTCAATGGATCCAAATACTCTAAATCCTGGGTCATGGGTCGGGTAAATAATGTTTTTGAAGACAAACTATAAAGAGTGAAACAACTAAACAGAGATGTAATCTATAGCCAAACAGTGCAAAACTGTTAAGTTTCCAATATCGATACCTCCGATTCCTTAACCAAACCAGTACACACTAACACACCATACACGAGAGAGACTAGCACATCACTAGGTCAGCTCTCAGTACACCATATGAGAGAGACTAGCACATCACTAGCTCAACTCTCAAGTCTCTCATGCAAGACTCACACAATTCAACAACAATCAACAATAAGCATAGATTCTCTAAATCGATATCTCTCCTTATTTATACTCCCAAGCCTGCAACCGCAAACCCTTTGTCATGCCCAGAGACTTTGCTTTCCTTCCCAGCTCATCACACAGTCAACACACACAGTCAACGGTGTTGACTGCCTCTGCTTCTTTCTTTTCTTTACTTGCTTCTCCAATCGTATCAAAAGCCATTTGACCACAAGTTGGTGATTAATCAAGAGGTCATCATCTGTTTGGTTGGGTCCGTAGACAGTAAAGCTGGTGCAAGATACCAGCCAAAACTGGAAACCCTAGTAAACACTTAACAGCTTTATTAACTTTCACATCAGTGCATAGTAAACGAGCTACAATGAGACTACAGATAAAAACCGCAGCTGAAGCCAAAACAAACACTTGTCCTTTAGTAATATTTTGTCTTTCAGAGTCCATTAGCTCGCTCTTAACCGCCGTGACGATTGCCCTCACAAGACCTAAACCCGTTCTGCAAACATATGTCAGGAAGAAACCGTTAAATGAGCTCAAATAAGTAGTCTTCCTAAGAACAAATTAACAAGAATTGACTAAAAAAAAAATTCATAGAAAATTCAAAACAGTTTGTGTTTTCACTACTTATAAATTTCATCAAAAGAATAATTACCCGTGGTCTTCGGAGGTTAAGCCGGTCCGCTCTACTATTGAACTCAATGAATCCTCCCACTTCAAGATCTTGAGTGGATCGTTTGCGTATTTCTCCCTCAGTTCCTCGAAATGATTACCGAATTCATCCTCGAGGTTCTTTACACCGCTTATGCTCACATCATAGAAGACAGGTATCACCTTAAGGTTGCTTTGTTCTACGTGCTCGTACATCTTTTGAAGCTCGTTCAAGCACATCTCTGACTCTGTATACCTCTTGGAGAAGATGACGACCGCGATATTCGACTCCTCGATCTTTGTGGAAATATTTCGTATGTCTCTCCTATTTGCTTCTGCTCTGTCTACGAAAACGTTGACTCTCTCGTCTCTCAATCCCCACACAAGATATTTGATGAAATTGTCGCGCGATTCGTTTCCATAGAAACTAATGAATACTTGAGGAGGACGTTGGTACGGTGGTGGTTCTGCCATGGGAGGGTTGAGAGTTGAGACTTTCTTGCTTTAATTTTTCTTCATGAATATATGGAGAAGAAGAAGCTGGAAAAGTAAAAGATTCATTTCTTGTTTTGGACCAATTCATTTCAAAAGTCAAAGCATTTATTTCTTTTTTAGGAAAAATTCATTTCAAAAGTCAACTCTTGGCAACTGTCTTCTTTATTATTTTTTATGGAAAAATTGGAAATATAGGACAAATATTTAGATATTTGTTCATCTATATTCAATGAACAAATGTAAACTATCCTTAAACTATTCTTGTATTAGATATTTAGATTTAACTACTTTTTTTTCAAAAAAAGGTCATAATAATTCATAAGAAATTGTTGAGTGTCCCTAAAAACACGAGATGTCTAATGAAGTCATCAAGCAGCTCGGTAGTCGTGGTCGTGCTGGATCCATTATTGAGCTTTGGTCAAGCACGACCACGACTACCGAGCTGCTTGATGACTTCATTAGACATCTCGTGTTTTTAGGGACACTCAACAACTTCATATGAATTATTCTGACCTTTTTTTGAGCTTTGGTCAAGCGAAGAGACTATGTGTTTCTTTGGGTTTTAACTGTTTGGAATAGAGAAGCGGAGACTTTGGGAACTTTTTGCACAAGAAAAATAAAGCAAAAGAGTGAAAAGTGGTTACTTTGAAAGAAACATTTATCTTTAGATTTGTATTTTTTCTTCTATTTCAAGATCATAACCAAATAAAACATGTGGAAGTCTCATTGATCTAGTAGTTGACCAAAAGTCTTAGGTGGTAGGTTATAAAGGAGATAGTGTTATTAATCGTAATCACTTTTATCAATAATTGATGCAAGGTCAAACTAATCGAAATCAAATTATTTCATAGAAAAAAATATCGAATGCAACAATGTGTAACCAAAATGAAACTCTCAGTCTCAGATTCTTTGCGTTTACGTATTCTCATAGAAACGCAAACGTTACCATTCACCACTCACTTTCCACAGCTCGATTGATTATCAAACGACCCACAAGAAAAGAGAAAAAAGTGAGAAGGCCTAAAACATAAGGACCAAAAACTATTGTAAAAAGAAGAAACAGACTTAGGAACCGGACAACAAGTCTAATCAATTCATCTGTTCTTGCCGCCAAATGGTTGCGCTTCTCTTCAGCAATTTGTCGTTCGATCTCGGCGATATCGTTTAGAACTTTCTTAACCTCCTCGACGATTGTGTTGACCAAATCATTCTGGCGACTGTCATAACAGAGTTCAAAAGATCTGTCAGTGAACAAGCTTATGTCCTGAACTAACCAAGAACAGAGTCAAGAAACAGAGTATTCCAAGTTTCCAACAAAGAACATAAGCAAAGGGACAAAGTCCAGACCTGTATCGTGACGAAGACAAGCCAGTTTTCTTAGAAACATACAGTATAGCATCTTTCCATCTCCGATAAGTTTCAGGCTCGCCGCGATGCGTTAACTTCAGGTCCCGGAAGTTGTCTCCAAAATTCCCCTTCAGTTTCTTCACATCGTCTGTTTTCATCTTAAAGAAGATAGGAATCACTGTAAGACTTTCTTGATCCACACATTCTTTGATCTTAGCAAGCTCATCTAAGCACCATCTTGAGTTGGTGAAGTTCTTGGAGAAGATTGTCAATGCGACTCTCGATTCCTCGATCCTACTGAAGAGATGATCAAGATCTCTGCCTCTAAGCTCATGATCATCTATAAAAACGTTGACATTCTCTTTTAAAAGAGCATCCACAAGAAACCCTAGGAACCCATCACGAAGTTTTTCGCCTCGGAAGTTGATGAACACTTGATACTGAGGCGGGATCGGTCCAACGTCGGTAAAGAGGGAGAAGGAGGCGCCCATGGAAGGTAATGGTTTTTGAGGAAACTATTTGCTGAGGAAAAACAAGAAGTATTTTTTTCTGTAAGAACGTTTGATTCAATGGTTTCATTGTGTTTTACTTAATCATAATTGATTCCATTATTAATCATTGATCTACAAAGAAGATTAGAATAGTTGACCGGATTTGAGTGAGCCTTAAATTAATCCATATAATCTTAACTGCAAAACTGGGTAGTTGGTTACACAATCAAAAAACAAAACAAAAACTAGACAAAGAGACACAGTAGTAATCCATGTCAATACAATAAAATATCATACAACTAAAACAAGAAAATCAAATAACCACTTAGCATTCTTAAAATGTCTCATATAACCAATTGCGAGGCAACAAAACTTGCTAATCACTGATCATGTATGTGAAGCTCTTTCTTAACCGCTTTTAACTCTCCACGAAAACACCAAAACCCGTTACGCAATATGCATCAGAGAAACCAACGAGACCGGGCCAACAGAAGTATATAGTACTCTTCTCGGTTATAAGACAATAAATTAATTTAATGTTCTCATAGCTAGCTGCTAGTTAGACAAAAATAATCACATATATATCAACTATAAAAATCATCAAGAAATCAATTAATACCCCACCTGTATAGTTAGACTTTACTTATATCCACACACAGATCACAAGTCATAATGGCATTCATAAGATATAAAAAAAATCATTGAGACCATCTCAATGTAATTCTAAAATAGAGCATGATTTCTTTCCAATGTATCACTCTAAAATAGAGGCAGTGTAAATAAAATAGAGTTACTATATATCTAGAACAATCCTACCATTTACTATATTTTAGAGTAACATATAGAGAGAAGTTGAAGCCAATGTATTCTAAAATAGAGTTTTAGAGAAAAAATAGAGTAGGGTTAGAGATGCTGCAAAAAACGCATTAGACAAGTGAGCCCCACTCTTGATCATTTTGCTTATGATACAATTATTCTAGCTAGGGATCATCCATGCGATTTAAAATTAAGATCAAAGACACGAAATAGTGTAAGGTACTCTAGTAACATAACACAAACAATAAAACCGAATTGGCTTTTAATGTTTCTTTACCTAAGACTTTTAAACCCTTTTAATCACATATACCGAAAAATTTGGGACCTAATTAAACCCCAAGTTTCCATCATTCATGAAGTATCACGAAATATTATCTCTGACTTTCTGAGGTGTGGGCGGTTATGTTTGCAGTCAATCTTCACTAGTTCCTCCAAGCACTATTTGACTTTGGGAACCTCTTGGAGAAGATCAAACCCGAAATTTCGAGTACATAAATTTTTTCAAGAGGTGTTGTAACTTGTAAGTTTCCCCTGTTCCGCTTGAAGCCATCTATACAGACATTGACCCCTCGAAATCTAAAGTTGGCGATAGAACGGTGGTTGGTCACTGGTCGGAGGTACCTTGCGGAAGACGTTAACACACAAAAATGCCCTGGGATTTAGAACGCATTAAATCTTTGTTAAAATATTTGTTTTAAAAAAATAGTTGAGTAGTATGCATATGTGTCCCGGGTAAAGCCGGCTATTTTCTTAATTAACTTCACGGAACTTAAGGGACACTAGTCAATCCATTGCCGGTGGCTATAGATATTCTGCAGCTCGGCCGTGTCTTGCCAATGCCCAATTCGTATGAAGATCCCAATGTAGAAGAAATAAAATGAATCAGAGAGGATCTTATTAATGATTTTTGCTTTTTAATCAATAAGGCAAGACAAACCAGTTTTAAATCTTCACATTTTTAAAGCAAATGGTTACAGTGCAAACTGACAAAATTATGATAGAACTATAATCTGTATTATCTTAAACCAGGACTTTTTACCGAAAGGTTTCATGGCCATTCGCTTCAACAGAGACGTTATCCACTTAATAGTTACCTGGTTCGGTGATAGATATGACCTCGTCGTATCACAATTTTAGTACCGAAGGTAAAAGAAAGCTTGAAAGAAAGAACAATGAGACTCAGATTTTTGGGCAATCGATATTGCCTCTTTTTGGCTTTTTCATTTCTTAAATAGAAGAACAAAACAACAATGCAATGGAGTGAACACCAGTCCTACAATTTGGGAAATAATGGGAAAGAGGTGATAATGGTTCCTAACAATTAGGGAGACCACTTCCACACTTATTTGCAGAACTTGAAAATGTGGAGACGAAGTCTCTCTTAATCCAAATACTTCTTATTGGGCTTCCTTACACGTGAGGACTGTCTCGGACGCAGCCCATTAGTAAGCCCAGTGCCTTCATCTTCTTCCTCGTCACTTACACATTCATCATTCGGCGTACACAGAGCCGTGCCAAAGGTTTTTGATGCCATAGGCAAAATAAAAATATAATTTAATGTATAAAAATGATTTTTTAACAACTATATATCACACAAAATGTAGTTCAATATTTAAGTAAGAAAACTTTACCGGAATAATTTATAAATAAATTTTTAACAACACAAATCAGATCATATATAAACTATTGTGACTGAAATTCAAAGTCTAAAAATGTATAAAGAAATGATTAAAACTGACTAAAAATAGTTAAAAACAAGTGCATGGACAATAAAAACCATAGAATAATAATCTTTGAATTATTGATGGGCAAAGACAAATAAAGTTAAAATGCATTAATATGTGTAAGTAAACAACAAAAAGTGAAAAATGAGTTATGACTAAAAATATGCCCTTCTAGATTAGAAGTATAATGAGATAAGTTGAGAACTAGGCAGTTTTTAGAGAAATAATTTGAGAACTAGACAGTTTTTTAAAAAATAGGCTGATAGGGTAGTTTCTTCTGTCCTCTCTAATACAGCCCTCCTCTAATACAGCAAATAGTCAAAGACCGTTTTACCCCTCTTGTGTTTTGATGAAAACTAATGGACCAAATTCAAACCAGCCCAATATCATTCAAAATTCAAGATTTGTCATGGGCTAATATCACAAAACTCAAACTCATTTGTCCTCAAGACATTGAAACCAAACATAAACTTATCTCCTAAACCCTCGTTGAACATAAACTTCTCTCGTCGTCGACATCTTCTCTGAAGTCGTCATTGTCAAAAGAAGATAAACCCTCATCACTTCGAAAATCATACACACATTGTCAAAATCTGTCGAGATGGAAGGTATGAGTTATCATAAGAAGCTTTACAGTTTATGAAATTGAGTGTACGGCCAACAAATAACGATGGAGACGATGACTCTGTTTTCGTTTTTTCAGGGGACGATGAATCCTGCGTCTCCATGGTCGGCCGGTGGATTTGCTACTCCAATGGTTGGTGGGATTTCAAGGTTGATAAAACTAGGCCAGGAAAGGCTATTAACTGCGAAAAAATTCAGACTTTCAAATCACTTGAACAAGTTCTCCGGCGAAGATTCTCCATGGTTGGTCACGACGTCTTTTGTTTAGTATTCTATCTTGGCTAGTGTACTAGTCTAATGTACCGAAGTGGTGTACTGTTCTAGTGTTCTCACTTTGTGTACTATCATAGTGTACGCATTTGGTGTACTAGTCTAGTGTACTAGTCTTGTGTACTAGTCTTGTGTACTACTGGTGTACTGTTCTAGTGTTCTCACTTGGTGTACTATTATAGTGTACCCATTTGGTGTACTATTCTAGTCTACTTCTAGAATGTCAAAGTATCAATCCAAATTATAATACAATATATTTCAATTCAAGTGTTATGAAGCATAATAATAATCTAGGGTTATGATTTTGAATTAGGAATTTATTTATGGGTATATGCACTAGATGACCATGAAATCAATAATAATATAGAAACTAACTATGAGTCTATAGTGTCTGTCGGAGACGTATCTGAAATTACCCGCAACCCCCTATAACTGTGTTCTTGGTTAGGGGACATATAGGTGTATAGGCGTATGATTGCAGAAATTTGAATTTTGAAAACCTTGGTAAGAGCAATGCTGTATGTGGACGCAAACGATATAGATTTTAATTTCGAGAAATCGATTTATTATCGAATTTTTTGAAATATCAGGAGCTCCAAAAAAAAACCTAGCGCCGCTTCATTTGCTGGTTTTCCGAGAGGAAACGTCTTCCGTTCTCTACCCATAGATTCTGCAAACTCTCCGAATATCTATTTCAAATCTATATTGTTTCTCATACATATCGTTTCTTTAGATTCAATCTCGCAGTTAGGCAATCAATTCCATCGGGCTACAGGTAATTTCACAAATATATGCGGTTTAAGCTATTCAACGTTCTCGATCGCCATCAACTTCTTTATTTCTCCAATCTATATTCCGATTAACTGAAATCTTAGGTACATACTGTTTCTGATTTATAAACTTCTATTTTGTGCAGAAAAGGGTTCGACTTGTAGATGATGAACAACTCTTTACCCCGTCGATTGTTTAGGTCTGGATCCGAGCCCAACGGTGAGAGAGTGCAGTCCTACAGTGAACTGTCTTTGATAGATGACATCGCTAACGCGTTAGATGCGGAGGACATGAAAATTCTCCGGGAATCTCAGTTTGGGAAATTATTTGATTTCTCCGAAAGCGCCGCGTATTCTGGGAAGCTTATTCACTTTTTGCTAACGAGGCAGCTTGTTGTTAGGAAGAAACAAGAAATTTGGGTAATTTTCTCTGGATCCCCTGTTCGGTTTTCCATTTCTGAGTTTCAAAATGTTACCGGTTTGAACTGCGACAAACCGCCTCGTATGAAAGAGAGGAAAGGGAAACGAAAATTGGCGCCTGGCAAGTATTGGTACAGCCTATTTGACCGCAGTGATGTATCTGTTGAGTGGGTTGTTGGCAGGCTGAAGAAGCGAGTGGTTCAAGATCAAGGAATTCGTTTACGTTACGCTGTGCTGGCCTTGATTGATGGCGTTTTATGCCCAACCTCGGGTAGAAGTAAAATCTCTCCGGTCCATGCGGACATGGCAGAAAATTTAGACATGTTTCTAAATTTTCCTTGGGGGACTATGTCATTCCTAATGACGTTGAAGAGTGTTACTGCAAGGGGAGCTGATAAACTTATGCGGAAATCTATCACCGTTCAAGGTTTCCCACACGCACTCCAACTTTTGCTACTGCAAAGTGTTCCTCGAATCAGAGAATTGCAATTCCCTGAAGCCGTTGAAGATAGTGACTCAGAAATGGAGGAAACAGATACGGAAATTGAGCGCTTATGGAGTTTGAAGTTGGATCTTGTTTGGAAAGTCGACCGGCAGTCTCAGGTGAGCAATGCATCTCTGCTCTCGTAAATTAATTTTCATATGCTCGTTTTTATCATGAAAACCTCTTCTTTTCCTATCAAAAACATACAATTATAGATTCATATCATTCTGTGTAAACGTGTAGCATGTGGCTTAGGTTTTTAATATGTGTTGATTTACTATTTGTTATTTATATCATGATTTCTGTATAAATTGTATGGTTTTAAATCTGATCACAGTTTCTTTAGAATAATCATAACATGGCTGTAAATGTGTAGCATGTGGTTAAGTTTTTTTTTAATATGTGCTGATTTACTATTTATTATTTATATCATGATTTATGCAAAAACTGCATGGTTTTAAATATGATCACAGTTCTTTTTAATAACCATACCCTGTTACCTTAGTAAGTCACGTATGGCGGTATGCATTACAACATCTGGTTATATGATGAAATAACATGTTGTTTTTAAGGAGCACATGGGTACATAATCTATATTTCACTGTTAGTAACAGTATAAATACTTTTAGTACATGTAATAAAACATAATATCATGTGGCTAAAGTCTAACTCTTTGTTTTTCAGATTAAAGTCGTTTCTATTTGGAGTGGAACACCGACTGGTGACGCTTTCAAGTCAGGTTGGGTCGAGGACGAAGAAGATCTATCTGTTGACTACATGTTGCAACTAATAAAAGAGGAGCACATATTCAAGGGGTCCATGTTTTCAGGTGGTGTTGTCCCTGATTCGCTACCCGATGAAAGGAATGACAACAGTGATGTATGTAGCACTTATGATTGTGTTGATGAGGATACCATACAACCTGATGCTTCCTTGCCTGGCTCTTCTAAACCCCGTAAAACTAAAGGGCAGGTTCACATACCAGATTCGATTAAAAATTACATTGACATGAAAGACAAGCGTATGGAGTCGCGTATGTTGAAGGCTATAGCTGATTCAGAGGCTAGATTGAGCAGCTTGTTGAGGGAAAGCCATGGCAGGAAGAATAAGCGTCACAGTGGTCCTAAGTCAAGAGATGTGGGTGAGGGATTAGGTGGGAAGAAGGGATCCTCCCTTGTTGTTTTGGATAATGGCAGGGTAGCCCAGTCGAAGGAGAACAGTGGTTCTGGATTTATTGATCAAGTCTTAGGTGAAGTGATGCATGATATTAACGACGCAGAACCTACACAGACTACAACCCCCATAGGTCGCTTATCCCCACCGACTAGGCCTGGATTGCGTAGTTCTCTGGTATACGTTTAACAGTTTTGTAAATATTCTGTATTTTATGAGAGTTCTTCCTAATTCAAGTATTGTTTTCATAACAAACAGAAACGGAAGAGAGGCAACAATGGCCCAACAGCAGCCACCATCCTGACGCCAGCAGTAGACAACAGTTCAGCTGAAAAGTCTGTTTCTGCTGATAAACATGTATCCCCTGAAGCTGTCAATATCAACAAAGTTGGAGGGGTGGTGACTGATACCACTGAGGATGAGTCAGCTAGAGATGGGATTCATGACATTGGCTCTTCCACTCTGCCGGCTAAAGAATTAGACGATATGTTTGCGGAAAAGTCTGTTTCTGGTGATAAAACTGTATCCCATCAAGATAATATCTTGGTTGATGCCCCCGGTGATGGGATAGGTGGAGAGGGCCTTGATGATATCCAAACTAGCCCTGATAAACCTATTCCAGCTGCAGCGAGTCATACTCAGTGTTTGCTTCCTCCTCCCACAGACGTCAATGAGTTCTTTGAATCTGAGCCCAGCCTCCCTGATCCATATGTGGTGCTTGTTGACATGGATGGTGTTGCATACAATGTAGGTCAGCCAGAGTTGCAGTACACCATCCCATGCATAGTGAGTTCAAACCTTCTCATATAGTTTTTATGTTTTTTTTTTTCCGTGTATTGGCTCTAACGTCTGTTGTTTGCCTTGCAGATAGAGTCTGATTTGACTGCCCAATGTAAGTCAACCCCCGGGCCAATGGTTGATGACGGTGCTTCAGATAAAGATGGAGAAGGACTTGCTGACCCACCTGCTACAGCCGATAATGTTAGATCATATAATTCATTATTTTTTACTCTCGTTACCACTAACAAACTAATTACATGCAACTGTTTCTTATTTTAGGCCAATTTAAGCCAAATGCCGATGATATCTGAACCGTCCCTGCCAGCCCCAACAAATGATATTGTGGACCCTGATGGCAAGGTTGCATAAATGCGTTTAGCTAGTGTTAAATATGGATTTCATAGTTTTGTGTTAGGTCTAGTTTGGGTGCATGAATGGTTAAGATATTGTTAAATATGGATTTCGTAGTTTTGTGGTAGGTCAAGTTTACTTATTCATGGTTTTTAAAAACAAAACACTGGTTTAATATGCACACGGTTATATTTTGCGATACATCATGTATTTTCAGCATGGTTCAGGGTTTTACCTAATATAACAAAAAAATATTTAAAAAGTTTTGTCATATTGTAAGTGTTTTGCCCGTACAAACATCAAGGTTTTAGAACAAATTACATGCCATTAAGTTTAACACAGAATGTTTAGGATTATGCAAACTCTAATTTCCTGATTATTAAGATAACATCTGATTTTCTAATCACGTTTACGTTGCTCACAGCTCCAACATGAATCCGTAATAGCCTCTTCCACAAGCGGTAGGTCTGTTACTTTTGGGCATGATGTTAGCCGTAAGAACAAGATAAATCGCTTATATGGCATGTCTGGGTATTAATTCCAACCTTATGCTATTTTATTTTGTTTGACTCATATTACTTAAAACTTATGCATATGGCTGTTATTAGGGACATTGATTTTGGGGCTTGTCGAACACTTTCCGCCATTGAGTTGCGTGAGATTGTTGAGTTCAAGACCGTTGTACCCAAAATGGTATGATAAATATCATGTGGGTAAAAAAGATTACATAGTGCTCTATAAACATAGGGTTTGCCTTAAACACCTAATATGCGTTCTACTCTATTTACAGGTTATGGACATCTTCATTAATAGCATAAGGATTAACTGGTGTGCAAATAATATCATTGAAAAGCACCAAGCCGTTTCATTCATTGATTCAACATTTGTGGTTGAATTATCCAAGCATTACCCAAAATTCGTCAAGTCTGCTGATAAGGGAATGTATGGGTTTGATCACGACCTACTTGAATGTACCCCTACAGGTTCTGCTGTGGTCTACATTCCATTTCTCATTGATTTACAGCATTGGGTAGGGCTTTGTGTTGATATGAGTGCAAGGATCATTAGCGTCCTCGACTGCTATACAGGATTATGGCGTGAAACAAAATTGAAGAAAGTGCTTTTGCCCCTTGCTGAAATGTTACCATATCTATTTCGATTTGCTATTAAAATGGCTGGGGAAAAGAAACTTCGTTTGAAATCTCTTGCGGTTCACAGAGAAAATGATATTCCACAGGCAGATTCTGTAAAATATTCTGGAGTCATGGCAGCTCGTTTAATTGAAGCCCATGCCAATGGTGGGATTCAGGCTTGCAAAGAAGTGAAGCATGCTGATGTGGTGACTGCTGCTAACAAATATTTCATTGCCGGTTTTGAATTAGCTAATGGGATTGTCTGACCCAAATGTTCTAGTGTGTTTACCTTCTATTACCTGACTCTGTAATATATTAGACACCTAACAGTTGAGTACCTAATGTTCTTTCTATGCACCTGTTTTGTGTAGTAAACATATGTCACTGCAATTCTAATATGTACCGTGCGTTTTATATTTACCTCATGATTCGTTTAAATATAGATGCATTCTAACTGTGGCTTAGTTGATATTTAGGACTTACCCGGTTGTAAACTTTGCAATAATAATGACCCGTTTAAAAATATTTTGGATTATACACCTTAGACAGATTAACATGATCAAAAAGTCAATATAAAACATGTAATATAGGTACATATCACGCCATTTTAATGTAATATCGTTATTTGACACCATTATCATAACGACTAACACATTAGACATAAAACATGTACTTTTTACAAACAGAATGTGATTTATAGATGCTACGCGGGTTAATATAAAATAACAGCATATTATTTTAAAGGATGCTTCCCTTCTGGTTACGAGATTTCCACGTTGGGTGCAGCTTGTACCATCTAACATCGCCGACAGAATTCTTTTGAACAAAAGAAAATGTAGCACTCTTCGCATCTATTATATATGTTGTGGATTGATACACATGGAGGATGGGCCCCATTCCATGTAAGCTTGTAAGCTGTACCATGGCGCACAGCCATTCGTTCAAGAGCTGAAAATAAAGAATCACCCATAGCTAATACTTCGGCCCAAGGTAGGGCAAACAGTTGTTCAGTGAAAAATTCACCTAGCTCCTTCTCACCACCACAAATAGACAACATAGCCATAACAAACAGCGCCTCATCTACCTTGTTTACAGCTTTAAAAATGTGTTTTTTTGCCATGACTAAATCTTTCTCCCAACAAGCATACCTTAGCCCTTCAAGATAATGTGCTTCCGGGTTATTTGCCTCCAATGCGTCGTCAAATTGTTTTCTGAACAGCCCACCCACCCGCATGAGTACTGGATTCTGACGATACTGTCTCATTTCTACCCTTGCAAGCATGTGTAAGTAGGCCGAAGGACGTTTTATTATTGACGGAGATGTTGATAGCCAATATGTATATATAGTCCAATATTGTTAGTGTATATATTCACTCATTTATGTGGCGTAGTTGGGGGGTGAAATGTGTGGTGCAGAAGCACTTATTGGGTTCTGAGAAAATAGTCGAAGTGGCATAAGGAATCCTATGTGGAACTGTTCAACTCTCGGTGCCCGGTTTTACCTCACGCAATTGCTAAACATCACATGTGGTTTTCTCGAATAGCATCTTATTTTGATTTATGGTTGGAATGATTTCATCTTGTTGGAATCCTTGACATAAAATGTCAGTTCATGATGGCTGAACATTTTTATGGACTTTAATTTGCCAGTAATGGTGCTATATCTATTCGTTATATTTGTTTCATATATTTCCTCATTTAACCCCTTGTCTGTGGATCTGAATTTTACATTACACCACGTATTAATAATTAAACACTCGCGTCTTTACTTAATATCATGAGTCTGTTTACAAAAGGGGGAACATAAAGTTTTTTTCTACACAAAAGCCAAAAAACAGAACATTATCCTTTGTCCGTAGAAGGTGGTCTTCTATACGGCACTTACTGGAATTGGGGTCCCTTGATTGCATTCTCAACGTAGCTTTTAGTTGCCACCCTAATTGCCACATCTAATTGCTAATATGTACATTATACCAAGTGACCCTTCCTTTTACATAATATCCATATGTGATGGACTTCCCCTTGCTTATATAACACAACATATAACTCATGAAGAAGACGCGAGACACAACACCCCCTGCAGATGATATTATAAAAATTGTATGAACGTTGTTTCTATCTATAGCATGATACGGTATAAAATAACATTGTACCTTTATATGGGCATTTTGCACGTGGCGCGATTATGGCCGGCGCCTGTGCAACGAGAACAACGTGTTACTTGTCGCTGGGGACACTGAGATGAAGATTGAGCAATTGTTAGGAATTTAAAACACTAAGGGTGTTACAGTAAATTCCAAATGTATAACGTTTACCGTGAATTCCCCCCTTGAAGTAATTCTTTTCTTTTTCGGCCGTCCCGATGGACGGCGCGTGGCTGGCGGGAAGAGGCGGAGAGAGGCTATTGGTTCAGGTAAAGCGAAAACGTCACCAACCTCGGGTACAGGTTTTATGGTACCTAGGTAAGACATTCTCCAGCTTTCAACAGAATATTCCGGCGCCATCAGTCCTTGTATTGGAACGCCTTCAGCCACTGCAGCCGCTATTGCGTGGGGGCAAGGCAAGTGAAGCAAATCAAATGCTCTACAGGAGCATGTGCGTTCCATAAGCTTCACGTGGTAGACACTTGCGCCTTCCTCCCTTATCTCGTAATCGTACCTGTCAAGGCGATGAACCGCAAATCGGACTGATTTTTCAAAGTTACGATGAACAACTTCTCTCATCTTTGGTGGTAGAGGCGATGCTTCGGTTCTAGCTGCCTCACGCCTCATAGCAAACCAGGAAATTAATGTGGTCCGAATGAACTCTAACAAGGAAATGATTGGTAGTTCACGGGCTTCTTTCAAGACTGCGTTCAAAGACTCCGCCACATTGCTAGTCATGACGTTGTATCTTTCCCCAAGGAAATAAGCGCGTGTCCAATGGCAAAAACCAACAGATTCCAAGTATCGTGCGCAAGCCGGATCTAGTCTTATCACCTCATTGAAATATGTATGAAATTCACAGATCCGGAAAGCCCTCGCAGCTCTTGACACGTGGAACAGCAAGTGTTTCTTCTTATATGAGGTCGCTATGTTTCGTTGCAGATGAACAATACATGCCCCGTGCTTAGCCTTTGGGTAGACCTGCATGTTAACATGTGTTATACGTATATAGCAGGGCATATTGGTAGATAGCATGTGTTCTAAAATAAATAAGAGCCATATGCTGTATATAACATGTAACATTTAAAATTATCAATTTTAAGGATTACCCTTCGAAGACCGGTATAAATGGAGGAATGTCTGTCTGAGACGAAGGTCAGGTTATCTCCATCCGGTATAGCGGTGCTCAAAACACGGAAAAACCATTCCCATGCGTCATCGTTTTCGCTATCGACCACGCCAAACGCTATGGGAAAAACCTGGAAATTAGCGTCTTGGCCGCTGGCGGTTAGGAGGCATCCACCGTATTTGCCTTTCAGGTGGGCACCGTCAATAACAATGACTCGTTTCATGCAAGAGAAACCTTGAATCGATGCGGCGAATGCTAAGAACATGTACTTAAACCGGTGATTACCCTTTCCATCAACCTCTGTCTTTAGATCAACAATTGAACCTGGATTAGCCTCGCGCAGCACATGTAGGTAGGCTGGCAACAGAGTGAAACTATTCGCAGCTGATCCTTGTGCACTATCCATCGCAATTTCTCTTGATTTCCATGCCTTCCAATAGGAAATTCTAACTGAGTAATCGGTCAATAGGATGCGTTGAAGGTCAATAGCCCTTGGCCCCCGACTGTTGCCCGCATATTTAGACTGAATTATGCTGCCTATGACCCGCGTTGTTGCTGCTCTGTGGTAATTACTCCTTTCTTCTACAGTGCAAGTGTGCTCGAGATTAGCACTTCGAATTTGGTAATTGTCAGAATCCTCCAGCTTGACGATGTATACACGCCAAGGGCATGTTTCAGAAATGCAGGTTAAAGTCATTAGTTTCTTGCAGGAACGATCACGACGGAAATGGAACCGTCTATTAAGTGCGTGAACTGCTAATTTGACATTGCAATCCTGTTTATTTTTGAATACCCGGCCAACAAACAGTTCATCACCTTCGTAGACCACATCCCGAATTGCTAATTCCATTCCGACGCGGCCTACACAACAATAAAGTTCGTGTGTTATTTACACTGTACACATGTTGTGAATGTAGAAAGCATGTATTTGTATGACTAAATAGTAACACTTTGACCAACATAATATCTATATCCCATGATGTTCAATATTAAAGCATGTTACTCTATATTTTGATTAGGGATATCTCAGGGATATCAACGTAAATTGAAACCATGTGTTGGTTTGTAAGCATATCATTATATTACATGATATTAAATACAATTTGTTATTTAAACTAAACAAATATGATGTGGATATTAAGATTGTATTCGTACGACTAATCAGGAATTCAGCGAAATTAAATTTTTATTGCATGGTATTTATACGAATAACATGTTACTCTATATGACGGTTATTATTAGAACACTCTTGCAATATGTGTTGTTCTTAAAAACAACATGCTATGTAATTGGTACCTTCTTCCCCTTGTTCGTCTAGGGTTGGCGCTGCATCCCTGTTGAAAGATGCGAAGTTAAGGCACATGTCTTCAAGAGCCTCATGCAGAGGTACCGCGAGATCCAAGTGTACACCTAGAGGTTCCACCAAGTTAGTTGCGGAAGGCCCAAAAAAATTGCACTCCTTAATTGTCTCGCCCCCGGGATAGTCGTTTTCGTCGTTGTACGCTTCCCCTTCACTGAGAGAGTCGTAAGATTCAGTGGCTAAATTAATTGACGGTAACCCCAGATTTTTAAGTAAATCTGCCTCAACAACAGTTGAGTCTTCTTCCTGCGTAAATAGATGTCTTAGTACTGTAATGGTATATTCGAGTGGCTGAATTTAATAAACGCAGAATATTTTACCTGATCTCCATCTTCAGTCGCTGTGTCCATACTTTCAGTCGTTAACATCGGGGAAGCTGCCTCAACAGCTGGTCTCACAGGGTGTTGTTGTACGTTGGTAGAAGAGTCTCCAACGTTTTGACCTTCTGTTTCCGTTGAACGCATCCAGCGGAGGACCGCCTCGTCATCCATAAGCCTTTTCCACACAACGGACTCGTAGTTAGGTGATCGTTCAGCGTTGACGTATAAAGGTGATTTGCCTTTATCTGCAAATCCGTAACTTGAAGTCTGACTTGTTCCACCATCTTCGGAACCATCATCCACCGTTTGCTTGGAGACAAACAAACTCAAGTCCTCCAACTCAAAACGCATAGCTAGAAACACTCCCATTGTCTCCTCTGAAGTTATGCTTACTGGCTTCGTGCGCCCACCAAAGGTAGTTTCCATGTCCATCCAATCAGGCCATTGGTAAGTCAGGTGTAGTGGGCCTTCAACGTATTCCTGTCCGTACGCTTCTCTAACAAGCTGGCGCACAGATGCTAACTTCTCCCCTTCCCCAATGCTCAACCTCCTCACTGCATTATTGTGATTGGATATGAATAACCATGTTCCATCAGCTCCGATTGCCCAGGAGCCACTCACCGTCCTGACATAACGATCGTCGGTTATTTCGGTTATAACCACCATCGGTACCTACACATTAATAGAGTTGCATTAAATAGAGATAAATCAACCATGAGTTTTTTAAAAATAGCAACAAACCCGACCAAAAGAACATTCATTAATTGCATACCAAAACAGAAATGATCGAGTTCTTCGATGTTGTTGGATACGTAGTGTGTGCTTTATAGGAAGAAGTAGAGGTGTGAGAGATGATATCTTGCCATCTTTCTTCTTTTATAGAAAAGGTTAACTTTGTTTTTTAGGGCTACAGTAACTAAAGATATTTCTAGTAACAGTTGCTTAACCATTTGCAGCCACGCGAATTTCAAAACGGTATGATTTCCCTCCCAACACCCGAGGGAGGCGTGAAGCGACAATTCACGAATGTCAAATCGAAGTGGTAAGCGTTCTTTATTTGTATTGCATGTTATCGTCAAAATAACCAGGTGATTTACTTAGTCTTTGCTTTACACATTTTCGTGAACCGAGGTAGTATATCTTCTGCCCCCACTTGCCTATTCGTAATCTTGACGTCATTGACCAACGTGTCAACTTAACGACCTGCCATTCTGTAGCGTATAGCATAAGCACACAAACCTTGCTTTACACAATTAACCAATGTCAAATCGAAGTGTTAAGTGTTCTTTATTTGTATTGCATGTTATCGTCAAAATAACCAGGTGATTTACTTAGTCTTTGCTTTACACATTTTCGTGAACCGAGGTAGTATATCTTCTGCCCCCACTTGCCTATTCGTAATCTTGACGTCATTGACCAACGTGTCAACTTAACGACCTGCCATTCTGTAGCGTATAGCATAAGCACACAAACCTTGCTTTACACAATTAACCAATGTCAAATCGAAGTGTTAAGTGTTCTTTATTTGTATTGCATGTTATCGTCAAAATAACCATGTGATTTACTTAGTCTTTGCTTTACACATTTCCGTGAACCGAGGTATAGATTCAGTATATCTTCTGCCCCCACTTGCCTATTCGTAATCTTGACGTCATTGACCAACGTGTCAACTTATCGACCTGCCATTTTGTAGCGTATAGCATAAGCACACAAACCTTGTGTTAAAAAGTGCTACACTAAAGAAAAGGGTTTACACATACAACAATATATTACGTTGGAAGCTGTATATCCTCTGACGCCGCATTAAATGCGTCTGATACGTATCTCCATCTCTCTTTGCTCGCGCTTTTTATTGTCACATCCGGGAATTTTTCTAATAATTTTCTCTTATGTTTTCTTTCCAAGTTGCTCCGATATGATTATTGTGATTTTAAAACATCACATGTTGTTTCCGTAGTACTTGTGCTGTTTACCAAATCGTAGTACTTCTGCTGGTCATAGATTCAAGGTAAAAGCCCATTCACCTTGTTGAATAATCAATCCAGTACAATACTCACCCGAAAAAGTTACCAGCCCAATATCGTGGTATATACTCCATTTCAATACTAATTTTTTTGTTTTTTAATGATTATTTTTTTAAAAAAAAAATGAAATAAATCCTTTCATAGTACATGCTGCTGCAGTTGTAAATTGCATGTATTTTATGAAACGTTCAGTACAAACTTAGAAAGTTGTAGTAATGAAAGCTCTAAATTGAGATCTACACTCATAAATAGTTCATGCTTTATTTAGTAGTAACTGCATAAGTAATGCATGCTTTTTTTTTTTGATACGTTGTAATCATTGCCCTACAATCTCTAGCTCCCCTACATCTACAAGTCTGCTGTCGGGAATATGGTTTTGCCGCCCATCCGTAGAGGCTATATCGGATATTTCGCATGGTAAAAAAACGTTATATACCCAACTTTTCTGGGAGAAGGTCATTCTCTTAATAAGGATGTCAAATTTGGTCATTCAGTAAATTAACCCTTTATTTATTTACTTGGAATTCTAAATTCTAGTAATCTAAGGCTTTAGGGTATAGTTTTAAACTTCATTCCATATGATATATGGTTTTCCTTGGGTTTAGTCTTCTCTCTTTGACTTTTAGTGTATAGTTTTGAATTTCACTACATTTCAATAATGTCTTTTAGTGTATAGTTTTAGGGTATAGTTTTTAATTCCATTGCATTTCCTAAATGTTTTTAGTATAATAGTAGACTAGTCTAGTGCACCAAAGTGGTGTACTGTTTTTAATTCACTTGGTTACTAATTGGTGTACCCATTTGGTGTACTATTCTAGTCTACTATTATATTCTATCTTGGCTAGTGTACTAGTCTAGTGTACTAGTGGTGTACTGTTCTAGTGTTCTCACTTGGTGTACTATTATAGTGTACCCATTTGGTGTACTGGGTTTCTCTCAAACGTCTCTCTTCTCGAACTCGTTCACCCTCGATTTGTTGTACACCGACTGTGGCTAGGGTTCGTGAAAAACCAAGAAGAGTAAAGTAACTCAATCTCAGAATAAACACGGGCTCAGAAGTTATTTGGATAAAAAACGTAATGAAACTATCGGGCTCAAATATTTGGGCTCACTTAATACGAATTGGAGTTAACGGGCCTAAAATGAGTTTTAAAACCCAATCCAATTTGTTTCGTCGAACCCAGCCGGAATGTGTGTTTTTAAAACACAAGGCTACTATTGTATTTGACACCTCTTTTGGATTTTTGCTACTTTTTTCTATCTCACATGAATCCTATTAGACAAGCCCAATAAAAAGTACTCTCTCAGCATATTTCCAAAAAAACTGTCTAGTTCTCAAATAATTTTCTAAAAACTGCCTACTTTTACAATAAACCCAAGTATAATTTAGTGAAGTTGGCGTTGACTTCTTCCTCTAACAAACAGCCACGGCTCTGGGTGTACATCAAACGGAACCCACAATCCACCACTTTACTTTTACAAGCATCAGTCAAGTGGAACTGCATTTTTACAGTTGTAGGGTGATGAATAGGTATAGAGTGGTGATCTTTCAAACGTGAGCAAGTGACATAGCCGATAAAAACATGGTCTGCCTCAATCATTCCTGGTTCGTTCAAACATCCGATATCACAATCAAAGCGAAGAGACCCATCTTCGTTTTCAAATTGCAATGTGCATTTTACTGAGAAACTGCCGATGATCGGATCTTGGTTCTCATGGAATGATACAACTGCACATAGAGCTATCCCAGAAAGCATAGTGTTATACCAATGTGGTTCCAGCCTTGGCTCTAAGACTGATCCAACTGCTTGGTGATCGAACCACGAAGGGACTATATATCCAGGATAGCAAGTGTTGAAAAAAGCTCCAGAAACTATGTCCTACAAAACAACAGCAATGAACAAAAATATGTATATATATATAGAGAGAGAGAGAGAGAGAGAGAGAGAGAGAGAGAGAGAGAGAGAGAGAGAGAGAGAGAGAGAGAGAGAGAGAGAGAGAGAGAGAGAGAGACCTGTTCGTAGCATTCAACTGCAAGTCGGTGGCATTTCCATTTCGCGTAGGTTGAGATTGAGTCCTTTGCATCTTGAAACAGATTGTGGCAATTAGTGAACAAGAAAGTGGAACGTAATTCCTCAGATCTATCAAGGAATAACGTTAACCTATCAGCAACCAGTGGATTCTCAACTGATTCTAGTCTTTCACAACCATATACGTTTAGGTACTCAAGACATTTTGGAAGCGAAGGAAGATATCTGAGATTCTCGCAGTTCTTCATGACAAGACATTTCAGATTAGAGAAATCTTTGAGATTATCTTGTAGATTGACCATTGCAATATTTCTACTTAAGCACAAACACTTTAGCGACTTTATCTTCGGGATCTTTCTGATTCTTGTGCCGTCAAGCAATAAGAGCCGTAGATGTTTCATGTCTTTTACGTCCGTTGGAACGCTCTCGAGCTTTGAACATCCAGAGAGTACCAGTTCTTGAAGAGCTTTCTGTTTTCCAAGACGTTTGGGAAGACTCTCCAGTTCTGTACAGCCTTCCATATTTAAGACGACAAGTCTCGTCAGATCCCCGGCCGCTGGAGGAAGTCCCTTTATTGCAGTTCCATCTAAATATAATTCTTCCAGATTTTCCGAAATCACCTCAAATTCCTCAAGTTTTGAGCAGTCACTGAGTATGAGAATTTTCAGAGAGCTCACTTTAATACTTTGAAGACATGTGAGACTAGTGCAACGTCTCATGTTCAGGAAGACAAGACTTTTCATGTTCTCCATCTCTTGGGGCAGTTTAAGCAAACTTGTGCAACCTTCAAGATTCAATCTTTCAAGATTTTTAGCATTTGACAACCCTAAAAGGTTAGTCAACTTACTTGAATAGCTTAGATTGGCCCACTTTAGTATCGGGGTATCCTGTAAAGAAGAAGAAGACAAAGAATTTAACACTGAATTTGATGAATGCTTCATATAAGAATTGTGGATCGTACAGTGAGACACACCTTAACACCCTCCCAAACTTTCTTAATGGAGCTATAAGGCAGTTCAAGATCAACGAGATTCTCCGGGTTGAAGTCTGATGGAAGTTTCTCCCATGGATATTTCATCCAGTGGAGATAGCGTACCTTGTCTAATGGTAACTGAATTTCCCTAACTGTGTCAAATTTGAAGATACCTTCGCCTTCCTTATGGCAAACAGAACTGTATATTTTGAGATATCGAAGATTGCACATATTGCTAAAGATGTTACCATCAAATGTCATTTCCTCCGGAACTTTAGACATGTCTAAGAAAATACCTCTGACATTTTCCATTTCCTACAACCAATAATTAATGATAAAACGTAAGCAAACCGCAGAAACAAAATAGTTAGCAATTGAAAAATGAAAATATAATACAACTAACACACGTTAGAGGTTCTAATATGTTCAAATAATCTCACCAATTCATTGTTGAGAAACCACATGATATCTTGATAGTTCCACAGCCTGAGATGAACCCTTGTATCTTCAGTCAATGCTTGTGAAGCAAGTTCCTTGGCGAATGTGCATAGTATATCATGCATCTCAACTCGACCACCAGAAATATTGACAAGAAACTTTCCTTTGAGATCTGTTATTTCATCCCAACTCTTAGTAGACTCAGAATCACATGAATTCACCACGTGTCGTACATAACTTTCATTCTCTGATTTGAAGAAACATGCGACGTCAAGAAAAATATCTTTCTGCCTCTCTGTGAGTTCATCATACCTTCTTCTCAAGACATCTTGGATCATCTTATTGGAAATTAGTGTCAATGTTTTTATTCTCTTTTCCCAATCAGCCTTGTCTTTCCCACAAAGTTCTACACCAAAAGCTCCGAGGGCTAGTGGGTTGCCTTTGGCATAATTCAGAAAGTGTTTGGACAACTTTACCAAGTTTCCCTGGGCATCATCCAAACCAAATGCATGATTAGTAAACCACAGTAGACTGTCTCTGCTGTTCAAACTTGGGACTACATAAGTATCTTTAACGAAACCCTTGAGCATTGACTCATCACTTGACGTAATAACAATCTTGCTTCCATTTTTAATCCAATTCCATTTACCAAAAAGAGTTTCGATCTGTTCCTCGCTACTAACATTATCTATGACAAGAAAAACTTTCTTTAGGAGAAGAACATCCTTACAAAACTCATGTTCATTCGTTGTATATCCTATGTTGAGATTAGTATCCTTCAACAGCTCTTCCAATAATCTCTTCTGCAGCCAACACATTCCGTGTTCATTCGCCATCTTACTGGCATCTGGGAAAAACATACTCCTCTCAAACTTGTGTTCCCACTTTCTATACAACGTTTCTGCAAGAGTGGTTTTACCAATCCCAGGCATCCCAACAATTCCAACAGTTTTAGTTTCGAGGCTATCAAAATCTAACTTTTCTTCCATCTCCTTAAGGCGTGGTTCTATTCCGTAGTTGGGTGGAGGATGTTCAATACTACCAGTTGAACTTACAGTAGAGATCGTGTTGAGACGTTCACCTTCCCTGCTTGCGGGGGGAATTGTGGCTTGGTACTGAGGCGAGTTGATACTGAGGTCGTCGTCAATGGAAGTAGATGGAAAATCACTGGAGTTTGGCGAAAATGTGTCTACATTCTTTGCCTCTGAGTCTTTTGAGATCCCGTTTAGAGATTCTGCTACTCTGCTTGCTCGTGTAATTCGGGCAAGTACTTTTTTGATGGAGTCAATGATCTTGTCAAGGAGTTCCTTCTCGTTTCTGCAAACACGAAAATGAGGAAAAAAAGAAATCAATGAAATTCACTACGATAAGAAACGGGTCAAAATAAGAACAATTTATCTACCTAAAATTCGCCAAATTCAAGCCTATCTTGCTTGGGACAGACCGCAAAGCGTTCTCCCAATTAGGTATGTTGGGTCGTTTGCTTTTACCTTCTCCGTAAAGCTTAAGTCCGAACTCTCCGTTCTGCTCTCTCACCTCCTCTGGCTTCACGTTGAAGAAGACGGGCATGATTCTGAGCTTTCCTTTCTTTACTTGTTCCATGATCTTCACGAGCTCGTCCAAACACCATTTTGACTCAGCATAATTGCTCGAGAAGATGGACAGTGCGATTTCCGATTCCTCTATCCTCTTGAAAAGGACAGTGAGATCTTCGCTCGGGACTTCTTCCGTGTCGATGTAGTATGTGATTCCAGCTGAGGTCAAAGCTCCCGCCAGATGGCTGATGAAACCGTTGCGCAAATCTGCTCCTCGGAAATTGATGAACACTTGCCACGACTCCGGGAGTATTTCGGAAGATGCTGCCATTGCAAAGTTGTGCTTCGATTGTTAGGAGACGACGGTAGGATAATGGAGTCAACTTCGATGAATGTATCCGTATTGTCCAAATGATTATTCACCACTCATTTTTAGTGATTTGTAAATGAACGTAACGCACACCCATCTTGACCGATAATTTGTATTTGAAAAGTCAGGATTCGAATGCTAGCTGCCGAGAACAAGTGAATTAGATGGAGTCGTATGGTTCAAATTAATGTCCATAGAACAGGAAAATGCATAATGCTTTAACAAATTACTTATGGAATGTAATCATCAAATTTTAATGATGTTTTCATAATATTTTGACCGAATGATAAGATGTGTATTATATATTTACTAGGTTAGGCCCGTCTAGATAAGCGGATTTATAAAACAATAGTATAAATTTTTATCGATGATATTTGAATTCTAAACAGTAAATGATAATCCCTATTTTTAAAATATTTAATTTACTAAAAAAATTTTAAATCCAATTTTATTCTTACAATTTTTATTTTGCTATACACTTAATAACTTTAACTATATCTTATTGATTATATTTAAATTTTAAATAGTTGTCAACACACCTTTTCTGTATTTTGTTTAGTAAATTTCTAAAAACTAAAATTTTAATCTTACGCATTCTATTTTGCTATACATTTTAACTATCTACTAGGATTTAACCCGCGGTTTACCGCGGACAATCGGTTTATTTGGTTTTTATACTAAATATTTGAATAAATTTGATATCTTAAACTTATAAATAAAAATTTTTAAAACAAACATAACTAAATAATAATTGGGATTTTTTTTTGTTATTTACTTATTTTTGTTGAACGGTTTAGATTGAAGGGAATTAATTTTATTGAACGGTTTAGATTGAATCGGATCATATAAAGTTTAATAGATTGTTAAGACCAAATTACCCTTAATGATTTTGAATAGCAAAGAAGAAAATCCAAAATTGAAATCAAAATTGAGGTCAAATTAGACAAAAATTCAATTTGTACTTCTCTTTTAATAATAAGAGGATTTAATCATAATAATCCGGATTTTGATTATGCACACGTTATTTTAATGGATAAGTATTAAATTTTATATCAAAATAATATGTATATCATATCAAATCAATATAATTACATCATATTAAAATAATTAACAAATAACAAAACATAATGAACAACAAAAAATTATTGGTACAAGATAATTTAACATAATATATTTATAAACTTATCGCGATACAATATGGTTTAACACAATATAGTTATAAACTTATTGCTATATATTTTGTTATCTTGTTAACATAACAGTTATCAGTTAATTCATAATATATTCTTACTTATATATTTGATAAACAATATCATCTGAATCATATAAAAGATGTCGGTAACAATTTTCTTATGTTGTTAATTAGTTTATTATGAGCGAAAGGGTATTTTAGTCCAACTTATAGAAGTTGTGGAAAGAGAACTAATTATAAAAAAAATTATAAGTTTATTTTTTATTTTTATGTTTTCTGGGTATATAAATTAATATAGCCCTATTTTCTTCTCTTCCTTTAGTCGTATTCCTCTACGTAACAAATTTTTGATAGAGATTTATTTTTATAACCGACATCGAATTTTTGCTAGGTTGAGAAGTATAAAATCAAAATTCAAAAGAAAAAAAGCCCAATTTTGTAAACATATTTTGAAAGGAAAAAATCTCATTTTTTATTTGGACGTTTAATATCTAATAGTTTTTGGTTGGATGAAAAAGATTAATAAACTGTGTAGTTTAATATTTAAACATTTAAATGTGGTTATTTTCATAATAACGATATCATAAAAAAATATGATAATTATGCACGTACTATCTCAATTAATTATTAGTTTTTAAGATGACGTGGCATTAATTTTACACTTTTGGATAAAGAAATTAATTTTATGTACATTAATTTTAAAATTTCATTTACTATTATATATTCATTTATTTTAAAATTCAACATAAAAAATTAGGAGAAAATGAAAGAGACGTTTTCTCTTAGGATTCAATTTTTGATTCTAGATTTTCTCGATTAATCGCTATGTGAATCGCCGTTAAACAATCTCCTTTTGCCCTCTTTTTCCAACATCGAATTCGATAGCCGTTCACGATTTTTTTTCGTTGTGATGGATATGATATCAACGAACATCGATATGAACTTCTTCTTCGTCGTGAGAAACTCTCTATTTGAATTTAAATTCTTCACCAATAAAAGTATTTTCGACAAAATCTCAATCCCAAAGTCATTGTATTTCTCAAAATTTATCTATTCATAAAAATGGTTAATTTGTTTTCTCTTGAATTTTAAAAATAAAATAATCTATTTTAGAAAAACAAAATCTTTTGGGATGAATACAGAAACAAAATATTAATAAACAGTAAATTTAAAAATAAAATAAAATTAATGTTGCATCACTTAAATATTAATGATTAATTGAACTAGTAAGAGTAAAATTAAAATTAAAATTTTGTTGTAAAATTATTGATATGAAAATAACATCAATTAGTTTTTTGAAGATAAAATTGCACAATTTTTATTAATATGCATATTTTTCTTCTAACCATAAAGTATTACATATTAAACGTCTAATTAATAAATAATTGTGTTTTTGTTTTGGAATTTTCCCTCTTTTTGAATAGTACCGAATTCCTACAATGCTTACGAAGAAAAGTGAGTTTTAGTTAACTGTCTCAAATTTTCTTAGCAAATAAGAAGGTAATTAACCATGATTTAATTAGTGAACTATATTTCTTTTTAAAAAAAAAAACAAAATCTTTGACCCTGTCTCTTTTCTTTCTCGTCGTGTCTTTGATGCTAAATTTAGAATTTTTAGTTCATTTTCCAACAAACTTTTTTAACCATGAAGTGACCGTCTTCCTTGTCTTTTTTCTCTCCCTGTTGAGATCTCTGAGAAAAAAAAAATCCATCCGATCTTCAAAAAAAGTCACCCCCTTTAACATTCTTCTCCAATCTCTCTACAAACCCTAATCTCAGCCATGGATCTCGCTGCAGAAGAGCTTCAATTTCTCAACATTCAAGGCATATTACGTGAATCCACAACAATCCCCAAATTTTCCCCAAAAACCTTCTACCTCATAACCCTAACCCTAATTTTCCCTCTCTCCTTCGCAATCCTCGCTCATTCCCTCTTTACCCAACCAATCTTAGCTCAGCTAGATGCAACTCCTCCTTCAGATCAATCTAAAACCAATCACGAATGGACCCTTCTTCTCATTTATCAATTCATCTACGTCATCTTCCTCTTCGCCTTCTCTCTTCTCTCAACAGCCGCCGTCGTCTTCACCGTCGCTTCGCTTTACACGGGAAAGCCAGTTTCTTTCTCTTCAACAATGTCAGCGATTCCTCTGGTTTTGAAGCGTTTGTTCATTACCTTCCTTTGGGTTTCTTTAATGATGCTTGTGTACAACTCTGTCTTCTTGTTGTTTCTCGTTGTTTTGATCGTAGCTATCGATTTACAAAGCGTGATTCTCGCTGTCTTCTCGATGGTTGTGATTTTCGTTCTGTTTTTGGGTGTTCATGTTTACATGACTGCTTGGTGGCATTTAGCTAGTGTAGTCTCTGTTCTTGAACCGATTTACGGTATCGCCGCGATGAAGAAGAGTTACGAGTTGCTTAATGGAAGAACTAATATGGCGTGTTCGATGGTTTTTATGTATCTTGCTCTTTGTGGAATCACTGCTGGTGTTTTCGGTGGTGTTGTGGTTCATGGAGGTGATGATTTCGGGTTGTTTACGAAGATTGTTGTTGGTGGTTTCTTGGTTGGGATTCTAGTGATTGTGAATCTAGTTGGGCTGCTTGTGCAGAGTGTGTTTTACTATGTTTGTAAGAGTTTTCATCATCAGCCGATTGATAAATCTGCGTTGCACGATCATCTTGGTGGATATCTTGGTGACTATGTGCCGTTAAAGAGCAGTATTCAGATGGAGAACTTTGATATTTAATCGTTAAATGGATTGGATGATGATGATGAAGAAGAAACGGTTTTTGCGGTTTGTCATTGTAAGTTGTAATGTTTGTAATTTTCTATAGTGTTTGTATTAGCTTTTGCATAATCTGAATTAATTTGGGGGATAGACTTATATTGCAGATGTTCTGTTCCTTTGTAATTTCATAGTGTTGTTTTTTTCTTCCCAAAATTGGAAGATTAATGAAATAAATTTGTTTATTAGACAATTGTTTGGTTCCGTTACAGTATTACTTGTCATATTAGTCTTGTATTGTGCGCATGAGAGCTAACTTGTTCTAAGGAGCAATTGCATTGGAGATTCAAGCATTGTGGGTTACATGTTTTCTGGTTTTTTGCAACAGAACTTTTGTGTCTTGCATATTGAATTGTATATCACAATTTGTAACGAGCACTCTCTCAAGCTTTTTTTCCCCTCTTGGTTGACTTTATCGTTTATTTAGCAACAATGGAGGATATAGATCCCTTTCGCAAGATCAGAAGCGAAGCAGACTATGCCTATGCCACACCAGAGACAGTCCTTGAAGGTAACCAGTGAGTCTTAAACTTCCCATCTTTTCTCTATAGCTCAGGATCAGGTGCTTTAACTCAATCTACAACGAAGAACAATCTGGACAGCTGGAATAAATCTCAAGAAGCTGTGAGAGACTCAGAGTGGATATTGCAGGAGCGAGCACATCACTACCGGGTCAAGTTTAAACCCCTGAAAGAGAGAAAGACCTGAATCTTTGTATTCCTCTGTATCAAGCTACTTTGAAAGGTGAATGGAAAGAGGTGAAGGTAATAATTGATCAGAACAATCATATTGGAACATCCTTGTCTTTTATTGCAGGAGCCAGCACATCCTCTTTATCATGTAGTATTACTTAGTATTAGGCATCTGAAGAGCCTTTGTTGGAAACTTATGTACGCCTATTCCTGAATCATCATGTGAAATTTGATGTGTGCATATATATGAGACATCTCAAATCACTTTCAAGAGTAGTAAGTTGCAGTAAGTATATAAACTCAAATGTAGAGACTTGATGTATGTGGCAAAATGGTAATACCAAAGAGAAACAATACAATTTTTCATTTGAGAAGAAGCTGAGATGACTTGGAAACTCTAGGAATTGAATCCAATTCCTTCATCACCTTTTGTTTCTGTTCAAGGTTGAATGCAGACCTTAGGGAGATTGTTGCTCTTTTTAAACACTTCGAGTTAGCTAGGATGTACGTGACGAATCCTAACTCTTCTACTCTTCCTCCATATTTTTCCACCCATTCAAAGATCTCGAGATGAGAAGACAAGCAACCAGGAACTGAACTCGGTTCGTTCCATGAAAGTGGGAGATCCTCGGGGTTTTCGGTTGGTCCCTGGAAACAAACAAGGGATGTATATGAAGCGATTTTAATTAGTTGTTACTAAAAGAGGAGGAAGATACCTACATAATCAACCGAAAGTTTTTTTAGCTTTGGAGATTTTCCAAGTAAAAGCATGAGTGGTTCCAACCAGTCTGATTCATCCGGACAAATTATTAACTCTGTAAGTCGAGAGAAGTTGATAGCGCTACAACGCAAAAGCTGCCATAGAAAAAAAAAACATAATTAGTAGGTTCAAAAAATGTGATCACAAGAGATAGAGAAAGCTACCATTTCATCAGCCAAATCCAACTCAAGAAACAAGACGGACGAAAGAGATCTTGGCAACTTGTCATCAGCGTACGTATGAACACTTATATATGCACGATCAAGACAAGGCATGTTCTTGATCAAGCAATACTGTTTTGAACAATTAGTGAGGTGAATGTACTTCACTGCCGGAGTATCTATAACCAAGAACCTGACCGAGTTTCCTACATAACTATAAATATCATTGTAATCAGTATACGTTAAGTCATGTAAAGAAGGCACTATCACATTGAAATTCTTGATATTGTCATTCCCTTCTCGTTCCACTCGTAGTTTCTCAATAACAGAGCAGCTTGATAAGAACCTAATGAGAGAAGCATCGTCTTTATAAACCACATTGATTAGGTTGAGCTTTTTAAGGGATGGGAGGCACGCGGGAGAAGAAGGAAAATCTGTGAGAACCTTGTCGGAGATTTTCAGTTTCACTAGCGTTTCACATGTGTAAAGGCTCTTAGGTAAGCTGATTGGATCTGCGGACCAGAGAAGCTTAAACTTTAGCTTACGCACAAAGCGATCAACGGCCTTTGCAACCCATTTGCCGACTTCAACATCAACAGGACATTGTGAACCAAGTTTGATACACAAGCTGTGTAGCACAGGTGCCTTGTGGAGTTGCAGTGACTGGTCAAGAAACAACCAAATACTCTGTTTGCTTTTCTTATCATCTTTGTACTCAAGTCTAGGCATCATTGTCCATATGAAACGCCAGCGTTTTGACAAAACCGTGGTGGCCACTGCATCTTTTGTGGAGACAAGCAATAGAATCTGCACAAGCAAGTCGTCGGACAATTTACTGATCTTGTCTTCATAAACTTCTTCTGGAATGGTAAGACCTTTTCTCTAGAACAGATAAGACGAAACTTACGAAGCAGAGTGCTAGATGACTTGCGACGGTATATTTCATGTAAGCAAAAGGAAGCCCTAATTAGTTCCGAAACTTTCTTTATTGGTTTTTAATCTTTTTTTTTTTTTCCAGACGCAGAGAGTGTTTTTTAAAAAAACAAATTTTGTTACATATATATCTTTTTCAGATTGGATTTTAAATTTAACTAACTGATAATTTTATTTTAATTTTTTGGTCAAAACTATAACAAACTAATTAATATACACTATCTTTTAAAAAAAAATGTACATCGTTAATTTTCAGAATGGAAATGATCATGATCCCATATTCTAGCACACTTTATTTTTTTCAAACAAATAAATTAAATCACATAGTTTAGAGCTTAAAATCAGAAACCTAGTGCTTGTTCTTGTCGTTGAAAGGGTTATATTGAATGTACCATGTATGCAACCCTACTAGTGGATAATTTAAAACATTTTATCGTACATCAAACCGATTAATACATTATATTAATAAGTTCATCATATCAGATTTTAGTTCAAGTTACTGTCTATATATATTGCAAATCACACTACCAAATAATTAGAAAAGCATTTTAGTTTTCAATGTCAATGGCTGTGTAGTTACACAGAATATTACTCGTATTTGTTAAATATAAGTTAATAATGCAATGAGATCACAATATCCAAATTTAATTCTATTTTTGAGTTTTCCAAAATGTTTTTTACTTAGTACCCCCTTATATTCAAGTATTTTCATTTCTATTTTAACTTGTATTTGTTTACTATTTCTTCAAATTCTATTTTATTTATTTCTAAATCTTATATAAAAGAGAGATTATATCACTTATATGCGAAATAATATCCATAATAACTAATGATTTTAGGCATAAAATATGTAAAGTTTAAAACTATATCCATGAACATGTTTTAATAAGATATACCCATGATTTTGTATGTGTATATTTAAGTGATCAACATCACATACATATACACTACATTACATCTGATCATCATCACACAATGGTAAGAGTTACATCTGATCATCATCACACAATGATAAGAAGTTAGTAAAGTTTTTTATAAAAGTTAGTATGTTTTCTTTCTTTCTAACATTGATTTTGTATGTTGTAGGAAATCATACTACGTGGTGTGTTCTTGTTGACTTTACTGCATTCTATTCTTGTAAACGGCCAAATCTATGATGTGCTTGAATTTGGTGCCGATGGAAATGGTATTACCGATGATTCAAAGGTATTATATTGCAAAATTTTATCTTGTTTTATATTATGAAAATATCTGAATTTTGTAAGTTTTCAAAAAAAAATTCAAACCAATATAATATCATACAGCCTTTGAGTATACATAACTATTATTAGGTTTTTCATTTTCCTACAACGTAGTCATACGTTTTGTCACAAAATTTGAGTTATTAAGAATTCTAATACATTTGATTTTTTGATAAAATAAATAGGCTTTTGTGAAAGCATGGAGCGCTATGTGTGGTAGTGGTGGGAATTCAAAAACATTCATTATTCCATCAAACAAAACATTTTTACTACAACCTCTTACTTTCCAAGGCCCTTGTAAATCTCCTTCCGTACAAGTTAAGGTAATTATCGATATTTTTATAAATCTTTTTACAATTTTATGTGCAAATTATCTGATTAATAAAGGTGTATATGTATTCATTTATGCAGTTTGACGGAAAGATTGTTGCACCTATAAATAAAGCAGCTTGGTCGGACTATAAGTTATTTAGATGGGTTAGTTTTAAGGAAATAATCGGTTTAACAGTCAATGGTTCGGGAACAATTCATGGACGTGGCTCGTCTTTTTGGAAGGTGAAACAATTTTATTTTTTGGCAATCTTGAAAGAAATTTATATACACAATAAAAGATATGATTTTTAATTATATATAAACAAAAGTGTTAATTTAATATTTCCTCTTTTTTTCATATTCAATATATCCAGCAAGGACTGCCTGCTTCTAAACGGCCTACCGTGAGTTTATCTTTTTCTCACTAAAATTCATTCTGAATTCTAAAATGAAAATATTTTATTTATTTATATACATTGATCGTCGTCAATATTTTGGAAAGTTCATGATGAATTCTTTTTTTCTTTCAATTTTTCTTACAGCAATTGCATTTTCAAAGATGCAACGATCTCATGATAACTGGAATAACCTCATTCAACAGTCCAAAAAACCATATATCGATTAGCGAATGCAAAAGAGTTAAAATAACGAAGATAAAACTCGTAGCACCCCACGATAGTCCTAACACTGATGGAATTAATATCTCAGAATCAAGTGATGTCGATATATACGACACAGTTATTGGAACTGGTATATATAGCTAGATATCTCTCTTGCACACTCACTAATTAAAAAGTAATCTCAAATGGTATTTTAAGATTATTTAATTTTAAAATTTCTTATAAAACTTTCCAGGAGATGATTGTGTAGCTATTAACAGCGGAAGTATGAATATCAATATCGCAAGGATGAATTGTGGACCTGGTCATGGAATAAGGTATATATGTGTGTGATTCATCAATAGCATTGTACATATACTAATTTTATATATTCTATATATATATATATATTACATTTTCTTCTTTATCTATAAAATTAAAATACAGTGTGGGAAGTGTAGGAAGAGATGGAGAAGAATCTATAGTTGAGAATGTCCAAGTAACTAATTGCACTTTCATTAGGACGGATAATGGAGCTAGAATTAAGACATGGCCGGTAATAAAAAATTTAAATAGTTTTTCAATACTAAAGCTGGATCTATTGTGACAATATTGATATAGTTTATTTAAGTGATATTTATTTTTATTTATTTTTGTTTAGAATGGAAAGGGATACGCAAAAAATATACTTTTTAAGAGTCTTACATTTAGAGAAACCAAAAATCCGATAATAATCGACCAAAATTATGTTGATAAGGGTCGCCTAGACGTGGAGGTAAATCATCTTAATATATTTTCTTCTATTAAATAAAAATATTAAAATTATAAAAGAATAACTAGATTGCAAACAAATTTATATATTTTTTGTTTAGGAATCAGCAGTGGCAATCAGTAACGTGACATTTACAGATCTCCGAGGAACATCAAAACTCGATGAGATTATAAAGATAGATTGCAGCAAAGTCACATATTGCAAAGACATTGTTCTTGATAAAATCGATATTGCTACGGTCGATGGAAATAAGCCAATCGTTGAATGCAGTAACGTATATGGAAAGTCTATCAATGCTAACGAGGCCAATGGTTGTTTCAAAACATAGTATCCATTTTCATAGAAAATATGAGAAATAGTTATAATTTTATATAGCTAATAATGTTATGTAAGAATATGATAAATTATTTTTACGCATGATCAAATAAAATAATTTTGAAATATTAGATTATTCGATATACTCAAAAATGCTAATAATTAATGAGATCATTTGAATAACCTTGGTTTGATTTTCATTTAGTTTACATCAGTTGTTTCTAATTTATGCAAATCAATAAGAACTTGCAATGAATTGTTTCTTCTTGTGTTTAATCAAATTGTATGAATTATTACTTTTAGGTTACATCTGCTCCATTACCTCGTCCATTTCTTTTGTTCCAGACATGATATATAGTTGCTTGAAAAACATACCAATTAGTATACTGAAGAGTTGTACCGATAGTAGTTTGAATTGTTTAGTAGAGCCCAATCAATAGAGTAAACATTGGCAAAGAACCAACCCATGAGAGAATGCCAAACTGCAGCTGAGTAACGACATGAGAAGAAAAGATGACTATAAGTTTGAATACGATCTCTGTTGAAAGACGATTGTTGATAGCTAACCATGTGAAGAATGAGTATTTGGGAGTTGCATAAGGACCAGACCCCCTTATATATACAATTCTTTCCGTGGATGTGTTGTTCGAATAATTTCTAAACTTTTATCGTATATCAAACCAATCTTTCAATTTTATAATCATCGATACATTATTAATAAATTCATGATATCATATTTTATTTTAAATTACTGTCTAAATATTTCAAATTTACTGTTTTTCTTTTTTTCTATTTATATTTTTCGTTTAGGTAATTCCACGGCATATTGTTTAGCTAGTTTTTCTAGTTTATTGTTTTCTGAGGTTAATTTTGTAAACTCTTCTTCTCCAAATTGGGAAACCAATTATCGAGTTACCTTTAATATATGTGTGGTTAATAAAAATAATGACACTACCTAATAATCAGAAAAACATTTACAGTAGAAACCCTATAAATTAATACTCGATAAATTAATAAACACGATAAATTAATAAAATTTGTTGGTCCCAAGTCGGGCCAATGTAAAAATTAACCAAAATCGATAAGATAATAAGATAATAATTTTTTTGAAATCCCTATGTAAAATTATAGTCCCAATAATATTATAAATTAATAATCATAGATCTTAAGTATATATTTTAAGACTCATTTTTATATGAAATTTTTGTTCAAGTTACAATTACAACTTTAAAAAAAATACAACTAGTATGATCTTTGTTGTACTCGCATAACTATTTGCATATTTGATCCGTCATAGTTGATTTTGTAAAATCTTTTATTTGAGAAAGCATTGCTAAGATTTGGGTAAAGAGAAATTGGATTAAGCTTCATGTTTACGTTCACGTTAATGTCGTAGATATACAGACACAATATCTTGCCGAAAAATAAATTTAAAAAGTCAAAGAAAAATAAAAATCTAACATAAGTATATATGCAAACAACAAAACATATAGAAAATTAAATTAATAACATTTTTAAAAAAATATAGTATTGTATTTACGTAAATATACCTATAAATTAATTTTTATTAACTTATACGATAAATTAATAAATATTAATTTATAGGATAAATTAATATCACTATAAATTAATAAAATTGCATGGTCCCAACATTATTAATTTATAGAGTTTCTACTGTAGTTGGCTATTTAGTTACACATGATATTATTACTCGTATTTGTTAAATATAAGTTAATAATGCAATGAGATCACAATATGCATCCAAATTTGATTCTGTCTTTGATCCAAAATGGTTTTTATTTATTTCCCCTTACTCAAGAATTTTCATTTCTCTTTTAACTTATATTTTTTAATTATATTTTATCTATTTGACTAGATAAAATCCACTTAAATAGGCGGGCGTAAGAAATAAATAAAAAATTTCTTATAATATTTGAATTCTAATAGTAATCCAAACTTTTTTCATTTTATCTAAATATTCTTAAACCAAATTTTAATCTTATCCATTCCATTTTGCAGTAAAATTTAATTATTTACGTCATGACAACAAACTGAATTTTAATTCTATATATTTTATCTTAATGGATAAGAGCCTCAAAAAAATTAATTCTACATATTCCATCTTCTTGTTTTTATTTTTTATGATATTTAAATTCTAAATAGTAACCCACACAGTTTTTCAATATTTAGTGTTCTAATGTTTATCTCAATTTATCTATTCTCTCTAAATATAAATAATTAATTTATATAATAAGATGCTATGATTCATTTCTAAATCTGATATAATAAGAAAGATAATATCACTTATATGCAAAATAATATCCATTATATTAACTAATGATTTTAGGCACAAAATATGTAGAGTTTAAAACTATATCCATGAACCTGTTTAAAACACATATACCTATGATTTTGTATGTGTATATTTAAGTGATCAAAATCACATACATATACACTACATTACATTTCGACAAAAAAATACAAAAAAATACACTACATTACATCTGATCATTTGATCATCAGCACCCAATGGTACATATATATATGAAAATGAAATTGATAAATTTTTGCTAAAATTTCGTATGTTTTCTTTCTTTCTAACATTGATTTTGTATGTTGTAGGAAATCATACTACGTGTTGTGTTCTTGTTGACTTTACTCCATTCTGTTCTTGTAAATGGCCAAATCTATGATGTGCTTAAATTTGGTGCCGAAGGAAACGGCATTACCGATGATTCGAAGGTATTATGTTGGAAAATATTATCTTGTTTTACTCTATAAAAATATCTGAATATTGTAAGTTTTTGAACAAAAATATTATTATATGATATCATACATCTCAGTAGTTTTTTTATTTATTTTCCTACAACGTAATCAGAATTGTTGTAACAAAATTTTAGTTATTAAGTTAAGAATTCTAATATGTTTGATTTTTTATTATTATAAAATAATAGACTTTTGTGAAAGCATGGAGCGCTATGTGTGGTAGTGGTGGGAATTCAAAAACATTCCTTATTCCTTCAAACCAAACATTCTTACTACAACCTCTTACTTTCCAAGGCCCTTGTAAATCTCCTTCAGTACAAGTTAAGGTATTTATCGATATTTTTTATAAATTCATTTACAATTTTACGCGATCAAATATCTGACTATAAAAGGGGTACATATGTATTCATTTATGCAGTTTGACGGAAAGATTGTTGCACCTATTAACAAAGCAGCTTGGTCGGAGAGTAAGTTATTTAGATGGGTTAGTTTTAAGGAAATAATCGGTTTAACAGTCAATGGTTCGGGAACAATTCATGGACGTGGCTCGTCTTTTTGGAAGGTGAAAATTTTTGGTATATACAAAAGAGAGAAAAAATTTTGGTATATACAAAAGAGAGAAAATTTTTAATTGTATATATACAAAATGTGAATCTAATATTTTTCTCTTTTCATTTTCAATATATCCAGCCAAGAATGTCACCTTCTAAACGTCCTACTGTGAGTTTCTCGTTTTCTCACAAAACATTATTCTCAATTCTCAAACAAAAATATCTTATTCCATTGATCGTCATCATTATATTGGAATGTTCATGATGAATACTTTTTTTTTTTCATTTTCCTTATAGCAATTGCATTTTCAAAGATGCAACGATCTCAAGATAATTGGAATAACCTCATTCAACAGTCCAAGAAACCATATATCAATTAGCGAATGCAAAAGAGTTCAACTAACGAAGATAAAACTCGTAGCACCCGAGGATAGTCCTAACACTGATGGGATTAATATATCAGGATCAAGTGATGTCGATGTATACGACACATTTATTGGAACTGGTATATAGCTATATCTCTCTTGCACATTCATTAATTAAAAGTAATATGAAATGGTGTGATAGTTATTTGAGTTTTAATTTTCTTAAAAATATTCCAGGAGATGATTGTGTAGCTATAAACAACGGAAGTGTGAATATCAATATTACAAGGATGAATTGTGGACCTGGCCATGGAATAAGGTATATATGTGTGTGATTGATCAATACCATTGTACATATACTAATTTTTGATATTCTATATACAATATCTGTTCTTTTTAATCTCTATAATTACAGTGTGGGGAGCCTAGGAAGAGATGGAGAAGAATCTATAGTTGAGAATGTCCAAGTAACTAATTGTACTTTCTTTAGGACAGATAATGGAGTTAGAATTAAGACATGGCCGGTAAGGATTTTTTAATTCAATTTTCTATATTAAAAACTAGATAACTTGTCACAATATTGTTATAGTTTTCTTCAAGTGATATTTATTTTTTTTTGTTTTTTTTTAAGAATGGAAAAGGATACGCAAGAAATATACTTTTTAAAGACCTTACATTCAGAGAATCCAAAAATCCGATTATAATCGACCAAAATTATGTCGATAAGGGTCGCCTAGACGTGGAGGTAAATCATCTTAGTATTCTTTCTATTAAAATTTCAAAAGCATAACTAGATTGCAAACAAATTTGTATATTTTGTGTTTAGGAATCAGCAGTGGCAATTAGTAATGTGACATTCACAGATATTCGTGGAACGTCACAACGCAATGAGATTATAAAGATAGATTGCAGCGAAGTCACATATTGCAAAGACATTGTTCTTGATAAAATTGATATTGCTACGGTCGATGGAAATAAACCAGTTGTTGAATGCAGTAACGTGTATGGAAAGTCTATCAATACTAACGATGCTAATGGTTGTTTCGAAGATTAGTATCCATTTTCATAGAAAATATGAGAAATAGAAATTATTGTATATTAATAATGTTGTAAGAATATTTGATCATTTGTTTTATATGTATGATCGAATAAAATAATTTTATATATTAAATTATTTCAATATACTCAGAAATGCTAATAATTAATGAGATAATCTGAATAACCTTGGTTTGATTTTCATTTACTTTACTTTAGCTTACATCTGCTGTTTCTTGTTTATGCAAATCAATAAGAACTTGCAATTAATTGTTTCTCCTTCTCTTTAATTAATATGCATGATAGAGGTCCCAATCACAACATAAGATCAATCAACACATGAATTGTTTTAAAGAAATACGTTTGCAAGTCCAATATTACACACATATCTAATAACAATGTTATAAACTTATATTTAATGATTTGAGTAAACTTGCAATATACAAATCGCTTATCGAGCTTAAATAGGCATGAATTATTGGTGGTAAAATATTTTCTCTGTTTGGACAACAAAATTGAGTCGTCTTTCCATTTATTTTCTGATATATATTTCTCTTTTATATCTATTACAAAGTTTTCTCTCCAAAAAGAGAGCACACCTTGTGTTTGGATGTGGTTATCCTGAAATATTCAGATTTGGATCTGAAATTCAACTATCAAGATGATGATCCATAGCTTTTACATATCATAGTTTTGGATATATGTCCAACTATCAAAGTACCCACATATATCCAAATCTTTATCAGTAAAAAAAAACTAAAAATTAATAAATAATATGTCAAAACAATTTTCTATAAATTGTTTTAGGATAAAATATAATATATTAAAATTAAATCACTACTTTATATAAAATCACTAAATATTATTTAATAATATATACTTTTTAACTCATATGAATACTGATATCAAAATCTTTAAATTAAGATACAATAAAATCAAGAGAATTTCTTGTCCAATCTCTGATCTGGAACATCTTACGTGGACAATTCAGTATAGAAGATCTTCGCAGTTACGAAAATTCGTGGAGTTTGGAAAGGAGATTTGGAGCAAAAATAAAAAGGGTGTAAGGCAATGCTGATAGAATTAGCTGTTTTGAAAGAAGAAAAAGCAAAAGTAGTATTTTACATACGTTAGTCACTTAACTAAGTGACTATGTTAGTGTCTAGTGATTGATTTGCGTGTGTTTCAAATTCAATAGGTCGGATTAAAAAATACAATATATCTCCCAAAAAAAATGAAACTCAAAATGCCAAGATATTTTCCCATTTTCCCCCACTCATTACTATCTTGATATTTACTTTTGTTTATATATTACAAAAATATGTATCAATTGAAGGCATGTCATATCATTATATCAATCTCTTACTATCATAAAAAGTTACGAAATCCAAAATTTAAATTTTATTGCTAAGGTAATGGTGCTCTGAGATTTCCTTACAATATGTAGTTGAAAGAAACAATATTGAAGTAGAGCTACTCGCATATCCCCCTGGTTAGCTTTGACCAAATTTTTTTTTCTTTGGTTAAAGGGATTTTGATCAAAACTTACAATACAATAGAAATAGCCACAATACTACAAAAGACAGCCGCTAAATTCCAAATCTCCTCTAAAATGCCACAACAAAGCTTAAAAATTCAATAATTTTACAGATGTAGTAATGTTGAAAGGTCGTCGCATATTTTTTCTTTTGTCTACATTGGAGAGAATCCAATAAACTCTTCTACTTTGGTTTAAACCTTTTTTAATTTTTTTTTTAATTTTATGGTTTAAATTTTAAAATTAGGCTTAAGGTCTCTTTTGTACATTAACTAGTAAATCACATCTTTACCCGAAAAACTCAATTCACATTTTTGTCAACTTATTGACTTATATATCTTTTGAAAAATAAGAAACGAGAGAAATAAACAAAGTCTATCATGGCAGCCACAAACATTTGTTTATGAAATTATTAATAAGTACTACTAATAGGAAACACCCACGCGTTTAGACTGTAGTGGACTAAATCGATCTAGTGATTCTAGTCAAATTATTGTATAGTCTTCTATTAATAATTAATTATAACTATTATACTAATAAAGCCGTCTTTATGAACTTTCTGGTGACATGAATCTGAAATTTTGTTCTGATATTATTGTTTGATACATGATTTTAGTCTAATTTTGTTTAATAAATAACATTCTAGTTTTTTCTTAATTGCAAAATATATTTTAAAATTCTTGCAATTTTTGAAAGATATGAGAGTGTCGTTTTGAATATAAAATTTTATTTTTCATCCACGTAATATAAGAAAATCATTTCATTTCACTCGAAAATTATTGAAAAAAATCAGCTATTATTTAAGATTCATAATATAATAGCAATGCACGATTCGACCACTTGTATTAATTTTTGGAATCAGTCTTTTTAATTAAAAAAATCATAAACAAAATAATAATAAAACATTGCACATTTTTAAAAAATAAATTAATATTGCACATTGCTGTTACAAGAATACCAATGATGACTTTTGCCTTGCTCATGTACGTTATTATAAGAACCGACAAAAAACGAAGACTAAAGAGAAGAAAAAACACTTCCAAACAAAATAATGAGTTCTTCGTCTTCCTCATCCTCTTCTTCTTCTTCTTCTCGCAGTAAATTTATGGATTCAGGATTTATAATCGGGCGAAAAGAACTAACAAGAATTTTGATACTGTTTCTTGGTTTAACCGCTTCATGTCTGGTTTTATACAAAACAGCTTATCCTCTGCAACGACTTAATGTCAGCAATCTAACCTCTCTCCAAGCTTCTCCATCTCCACTATTACCAAACCTCAACTCATCAGAGATTTCTCCAGAAACGGTTAGCTCTCATCATTATTCAGATCTGATACATACTCTGTTTTCTACTCTTTATACATACTCTGTCTCGTCTTATTTTAGGGTTTGAATCTGTAGTTTTGAGTCCAATTTTGTTGTTGTTGCAGACAAAACCAAAGTTGAGTTTCAAGGAGATTTTGGAGAACGCATCAACGAAGAACAATACAGTGATTATAACGACATTGAATCAAGCTTGGGCAGAACCAAACTCTTTGTTTGATCTCTTCTTAGAGAGTTTTCGTATTGGACAAGGAACACAACAACTTCTGAAACATGTAGTAGTGGTTTGCTTGGATATCAAGGCGTTTGAACGATGCTCACAACTTCATACTAACTGTTACCACATTGAAACATCAGAAACTGATTTCTCTGGCGAGAAAGTTTACAACACTCCTGATTATCTTAAGATGATGTGGGCCAGAATCGACCTTCTTACTCAAGTACTTGAGATGGGTTTTAACTTCATCTTCACGGTATTGTCTTAATTCTCTTAACCCTCTAAAATTTTTCTTCAAATAATGCAGAATTAATGTCTTTCGAAATGGTAGGAGAATATGATTTTGCAGTCTTTTTTTTTGGCCATTGATGCGTGTCATTTTTAGCATTTTCTTTTAAAATGTTTTTGCCAAAATGCTAGATGTTTTTTCTTGCAAACATGTAAAGTATAAAAAAAAATTACACATCAAAAGTTTTTGTAAACCACCAAAACACATTTATTATTATTATTATATAGATATTTCAACTTTTTATAATTAGAATTTGCACCATATAGCAAAAGTTTCCGCTATTTCACCTTTGCATTTTACAATTCTGCCATTTTATTCGACATTGGTTGTCACCTTTATTTTATCCCACATTTTTTCTAATTAGACCATAAGTCATTTTTTTGGTTTCCGTTTGATTGATGAATTCAACATTTTTGTTGTATATGTTCCACGATTTTGCAATGTTCTTCTCAATCGAAGCTAAAGGGATTATATAGACAATTATTGTGTGTGTTTGAATATAGGACGCAGATATAATGTGGCTTAGAGATCCATTTCCTCGGTTATATCCAGATGGAGACTTCCAAATGGCGTGTGACAGATTCTTTGGAAATCCTTATGATTCAGACAATTGGGTCAATGGTGGTTTCACATACGTGAGATCAAACAATCGAAGCATTGAGTTTTACAAATTTTGGCACAAATCTCGTCTAGATTATCCAGACTTGCATGATCAAGATGTGTTCAACAGAATCAAGCATGAGCCTTTTATCTCAGAGATTGGAATCCAAATGAGATTCTTTGATACAGTTTACTTTGGTGGGTTTTGTCAAACGAGCAGAGACATAAACTTGGTTTGCACAATGCATGCTAATTGTTGTATTGGTTTGGACAAGAAGCTTCATGATCTGAATCTTGTCCTTGATGATTGGAGAAAGTACCTGTCTTTGTCAGAACCAGTGCAGAACACGACGTGGAGTGTTCCTATGAAGTGTTTGGAAGATTGAGATTTCCTTCTTTCTTTGTTTTGTTGAGATTTGGATGAAAAGTATATTTAAAAATGAAGAGTTTATTGTTCGTGCAAGGAATATTCTTTAGCTCTCTAATCTAATCAAATATTTTTTTTGATGGTTAATTTTCTCTGTTTGTTAATGTCATTTTTTGTTTTCCGAGCCGAATGCTAGAAAGTACTAAAATAATCTTCTAGACTTTTAGTGTTTTTGGTTTGAAATGTTAATGTATTGAATAAATTGTGTTGTGAAATGATACGATTTTTGTTTCAAACTTTTTCTGAAATTTCTCAAAGTTTTTGATCTTATTTTCAATTACCGAAGCACAAGTTGTAAAAACGTATATATTTTTTCTTTTGAATATAATTTGACATTACATTAAAAAAAAGAAAGAAATGATACGATTTTGATTTTGGTAATATGAAAAATGATCAATGTAGTTTCATAAGTTCTATCAACGTAGATTTTGTAGTCATTTACCCGATTTGTAGATTTAAGTAGTTATTGGTTTGGTCAGTTATAATTTTGGTTTGGGCCTAGATTCGTTACAAGTTTTTTAAATTTAGATGAGATGGGCTGCCGGAGAAGCCCAACACAACATAGGTGGCTTGCCAATTTGCCCAGATGCTTTCGAGTGTAGGTTATATAAGTTTATCATATCTCCATTGGATTAAAAGTAGGCAAGATTTAAACAAAGTGATTCATCAATAATGATATGATATGTGTCATTCATTTACAAATTATGTAACACATAATAGATATTTTGTACCCTAAAATTTTGAAATTTATTGTACATAAATTTTAGAAAATCTGTTGGACTGTGACTAGTTCTTCAACTTATAGAGAGTTGAGTGTGTTTATAATCACATACTGCCTCTTTAAAAAACGTTAACCAAGTCGAAACTCGAATATGGTACTACCACACATGACAAAATAGAAAAAACACTTGAATGTTTACCAAGTAGTACTTGGTCCATTGGCCCAAAAAAAATGAGAATTTGTGCTCCTTTGAAAGGAGTTTTCAACTGCTAGACCCAACCCAAAAGAATGTACGATTAGGCACATTTTCCATAATTGATGTAATGTAAAGAAACACTTGAATTTTAAGTTTTACATATAATATTTACATTTAATTCATCTTCCTCATGAATATGTTGTTCAATTATCAAAGAACCTACAAAGATACAGTATTATAACTATAAGATCACCAAAGAAGAAAACAATCATTTGAATAACAAAAACAGTAAAACACCATATAATAAAACCGTGTTCTAGATACAAATGTAAACCATAGTATCTCACCTTGCTTATCGATTCATCTTTGTAAAAAAAACAAAAACAAATGTGTTCAACTTGGTTTGCAAAAAACAAATAACACAAGTACACAACCATCCATCCAATAACACAATCACAATATTTGTTTCCCAACATTTATGCAACCTTATTTTTAGTGGACACTAACCATAGAAGAACAAATTTCAGTTGTAGTGTTACAAAGTCCATTAAAATTACGCGTTATCAATTACAAAACCACATCTGTTTTTTTTTTTTTTAAACACTTTAAATTTTGTGTCAGATAAAATGAATATATGTTATGACAGCAATCACTTTCAAAAGGCCTATCAAATGGGTCCCAAATGTATAATCCTAATGTCAATCACAAGTAACCTAAGTTCGGCCCAAATACCTGATGGTCCACTTTACAATTTTTCATTAAATAAATATTAAGTAAATAAAATAACAGTAAAAAAAAAGAGTTATTCAGTCTGAAGAACATTAAATTAAGGTTATTAACGTCAAAGAAAAGATAATCATTTTCTCTGGTGGCGGCGTTTTAAAAACATAGATTTGAAATTTTTAACTTTATTCTATAAAACTAAAAAGCTCTCTGTCTAGTAGTATCTAAACGAATTTAACTAAAACCAGCTAAAAACAAGAAGCATAAAAATAATATCAAAGTAGAAACTAAAGGATCTAATAAGTAAGACAAAATTCGAAATTAAGATCCATGGCGGATTTTTGTCTCTTCTCTCATTGGATCGCACTTGACACAAATGATGGTTCGAGACATAACAGCAGAGAAGGGTCCGGTCCGAACCGAAACGGAGGAAGAAAGCAAAAAGGCAAGACCTTTGTTGTTGGGTTGTTGATAAAGAGAGAGAGAGGGGGACACGTGTAGTGAAAAGAGAGGAAGAGAGGTCACTCTCCGTTCCCGGTTCTGTCTCGTGCGGTGCGATTGTTGGGTGCCATGTCAGAGTCCGTTCCCCTATGAGCCCGGCGAATCCGAATCATATGCCTTTCTTTTCGCTATCTCTCTCTCTCTCTCTCTCCCTTTAACCCAAACCCATCTCTCAAAGACTTGACCTTTCTCTCTCTCTATCTCTAATTTATTTATCGTTTCGCGTGTCGCCTTCTCTCTTTCTCTCATTCTCTCTCTCTCTTTCCCTTCGTATCTCTCTCTCGTGAGGCCGTGCCCTAGAAGAAGAAGAAGAAGAAGCCCCTTTCTCCGGGACTTCAATCCCTAACTTCCGTCGCCGGATTTCTCGTCCTTGATTATCGGAGGACTCTTTAACAACTTTATTCCGATTTCAGATTCCCAGATTTGTAAGCTGCTTTCTCCTTTCTGGGTATTTCCTCTTTTTGTATTTGCTTATGTAATTTCGATGATTTATCTTACTTGGTGAGGGGTTTTGATGCTTGTGTAATGTTAATGCTGTTTAATTAAGGACTGATTTAGTGTGATTCGGTTTAATTGAGTTTCTTTGGGGGGGAATTGGGTTTATCTCCAATGAAGCTTTATGTTTAGTGCCAATGTGTGTTGTTTAGCTCTTTTCTCTATTGATTTGTGTGTGAAATTATGTTTGTTTGAGTTTCATTACCAATGGCTGTCTTTACTTGAATCTCAGTGATTCATGAATTCTACCATCTGTCGTTGATTATTTCAGTTATATAGGATCATTGATCTATGTTTTAGAACTAGTGTATTATTGCCTTAGAGAACACCTGATTTTGAAGTAGAGGAATGTAGTTTGCAGTAGAGGAATGTAATTAAGTATGAATTTAATGGAAGTATTCGTAAGGAGTGAGGGAACGAATCGTTTATTATAAAAGCTGTGTTAAGATTAGATTACTTACTAGGTTTGTGTCTCATCTTTAATTAAGACTTTTGATTACGGATGGTGAGGCTTCTAACGTTATACCACCATTTTTAGGGGTGACATCATTTAGTTTCTTAGCTTCTATAGCTTATATGCTTGGATGACGCTGTTTGATTTCATATCGGTTTAAAAGTGAATGAAATTGTGGTTATGGCCTTATGGTTTGGTACACTGTGCTTTGTCCGATGCTGCATCATTGATTTGAGTTATACTTCATTTAATCTTATCAATTTTTCTGTTCAGTATTTCTGAGCATGTGTACAATTTAAGTATTTAACTACCTCACTGTTGTTTCAGTGTCTCTTGATCTTAGATTATGGTTTACATTACTCGTTTTTTGTTTACAATTTTAGTGTAGAGACAGAGTTTTTTGAAGGCCAGTATTCTTTAGTTACTTCGGTAGCTGTGATTTACACATGAAGGTCTATCCGGTTCTCTATCAAGCATATGGTATGGAAACAGAAGTAGAAAATGAAAGATTCAGGCAGTGAAATGATTAAAAGAGATTGGGTCATGAAGCAGAAACGAAGAAAACTTCCGTCTATACTAGATATATTAGACCAAAAAGTGGATAGTTCTATGGCTTTTGATTCCCCGGAATACACTTCTTCCTCTAAACCAAGTAAGCAGCGGCTTAAGACTGATTCGACTCCTGAAAGGAACTCCTCTAAGAGGAAAGGAAATGATGGGGTAACTTCATTTTATCTTTCTGGTGTTCTTAAAAGTTTGTCTCCTTATTTTATTATATGGTGTTGTTTAATTAATCATTTTTCTTTCCTTACAGAATTATTTTGAATGTGTGATCTGTGACCTTGGTGGTGATTTATTGTGTTGTGATAGTTGTCCTCGGACCTATCATACCGCATGCCTCAATCCACCTCTTAAGGTAAATGATTTTTTTTTTTTCCATGTGTCGTTTGTAGTCGTAGATTCGCAACACCTAAATTTGGGAAACTTGTCTTACTCCTTATCTCGTCTCCTCCAGCGGATTCCAAATGGTAAGTGGATCTGCCCAAAATGTTCCCCAAACAGTGAAGCACTCAAGCCTGTCAATCGTTTAGATGCCATTGCTAAGCGAGCAAGAACAAAAACCAAGAAAAGAAATTCAAAAGCCGGACCAAAGTGCGAAAGAGCTTCTCAGATTTATTGCAGTTCTATAATTTCTGGAGAACAATCTTCAGAGAAAGGGAAATCTATATCGGCCGAAGAGAGCAAATCCACAGGAAAGGAAGTTTATTCTTCCCCGATGGATGGCTGTTCAACTGCTGAGCTTGGTCATGCATCTGCGGATGACCGACCTGATTCATCGTCTCATGGAGAAGATGATTTGGGGAAACCCGTCATACCCACTGCAGATTTACCATCTGATGCAGGATTAACGTTGCTGTCCTGTGAAGATCTCTCCGAATCTAAACTATCAGATACGGAGAAAACTCATGAAGCACCCGTGGAGAAGTTGGAACATGCTTCCAGTGAGATCGTGGAGAACAAGACAGTTGCTGAAATGGAGACTGGAAAAGGTAAAAGGAAAAAACGGAAGCGTGAACTAAATGATGGGGAAAGTCTTGAAAGGTGCAAGACTGATAAGAAACGCGCGAAGAAAAGTTTGTCCAAAGTGGGTTCCAGTTCTCAGACTACCAAATCACCGGAGTCTTCGAAAAAAAAGAAAAAGAAAAATCGTGTGACTTTAAAATCCTTGTCCAAACCTCAGTCCAAGACAGAAACACCAGAAAAAGTGAAGGTATGATTTCCTACTCATGATAGATTTTGTAGACATTCTACTATGCTGATACTAGGGAAATGAATTGTCTGAAACCTTAAAATGTTGCATCCACGCCTTTTTCTTAAGTGTGTTGTAGCACTAAAAAGATATAAAAGAAAAAAAATTCAGAGATCAGAGATTTGGTAGAGTTACAAGATTCAGAATCGTTTCAAGATTGTTTGACACTCTGTATTTAATGTTGAGTATCTTCTGCATTAATGTAAAGAGTCTTTGGTCAATATTGCATGTAGTGTTTCTTGTTCTGTCCTGAAGATTGTGGCTATTTTAAGTTCTTATATAACCAGAGTGACATTTTGTTTTGCTTATCATTTTGCGACTCTTCACAAACTCAATATTGTTTTGCCTGTTTATTAGTATAGTGGTTTCTCACAAGTAGTTATGATACATGTGACTATACCTCTGTTTCGGCAGATGAATTATGGATACCTCTTTTAACTGCAGGAGCTTGGAAATAGTTTGATTTTTTTTCTTTAGGAATTTAGAGTTGAAATTTCTTGATGGTCCTATTGATTTCTTTTTTTATTCGTTGTTGTTCTTGCATCATCTTTCATTTAGTATATGTTCTTAACCACTTATACGTACTAATGCAGAAGCTTCCCAAGGAGGAACGTCGTGCAGTACGTGCCACTAATAAATCTTCTAGTTGTTTGGAAGATACAAACTCTCTTCCGGTTGGAAACCTCCAGGTATCCATCAAAATAAAAATGTTGTTCCTTCAGAATTATCTATTATGATGCGCCCTCATTTCTGGTGACTCATGTGTTGCTCATGCTTGTTAATATCTCTTTTCATTCTTTTGTTTGTGGTTTCCTAACAGGTTCATCGTGTTTTAGGATGCCGAATCCAAGGTCTGACTAAAACCTCGCTGTGTAGTGCTCTTTCAGATGACTTGTGTTCGGATAATTTACAAGCTACTGACCAACGGGATAGCTTAGTACAAGATACGAATGCTGAATTAGTAGTTGCTGAGGACAGAATAGATTCTTCTTCTGAGACAGGTAAAAGTTCGAGGGATTCACGACTGAGGGATAAAGATATGGATGATTCTGCTTTAGGTACCGAGGGTATGGTTGAGGTGAAAGAAGAGATGCTTTCTGAAGACATTTCCAATGCCACATTGAGTAGACATGTGGATGATGAAGATATGAAAGTTAGTGAAACGCATGTATCTGTTGAGAGGGAGTTACTTGAAGAAGCACATCAGGAAACAGGGGAAAAAAGCACTGTGGCTGATGAAGAAATTGAGGAGCCTGTTGCTGCTAAAACTTCAGATCTTATTGGTGAGACTGTATCATATGAGTTTCTTGTTAAATGGGTGGATAAATCTAATATTCATAATACTTGGATTTCTGAGGCGGAGCTGAAAGGTCTAGCTAAAAGAAAACTAGAGAACTACAAAGCAAAGTACGGAACAGCTGTAATAAACATCTGTGAAGATAAATGGAAACAGCCTCAGCGAATAGTTGCTCTCCGGGTTTCAAAAGAAGGTAACCAAGAAGCTTACGTAAAGTGGACAGGCTTAGCTTATGATGAATGCACGTGGGAGAGCTTGGAGGAGCCTATTCTTAAACATTCATCCCATTTAATAGATCTTTTTCATCAGTATGAGCAGAAAACATTGGAAAGGAATAGTAAGGGTAATCCCACAAGGGAAAGGGGTGAAGTCGTTACCCTCACAGAACAACCTCAAGAGCTCAGAGGAGGTGCCTTGTTTGCCCATCAGCTTGAGGCTTTGAATTGGCTGCGTAGATGCTGGCATAAATCAAAAAATGTAATACTTGCTGATGAGATGGGGCTTGGAAAAACTGTGTCTGCTAGTGCATTCCTCTCCTCCCTTTATTTTGAATTTGGAGTTGCAAGACCTTGTTTAGTCCTGGTTCCACTTTCAACAATGCCAAACTGGCTATCAGAGTTTTCTCTTTGGGCTCCACTCCTTAATGTTGTGGAGTATCATGGAAGTGCAAAGGGACGAGCCATAATTCGAGACTATGAGTGGCATGCTAAGAATTCTACTGGGACGACCAAGAAGCCGACATCCTACAAATTTAATGTCCTTTTAACTACTTATGAAATGGTTCTGGCTGACTCATCTCATCTACGTGGGGTTCCATGGGAAGTTCTTGTGGTTGATGAAGGGCATCGTCTAAAGAATTCAGAAAGTAAGCTGTTTAGCTTGCTCAACACATTCTCTTTTCAACACCGTGTGCTCTTGACTGGCACCCCTCTTCAGAATAACATTGGTGAGATGTATAATCTGCTCAACTTCTTGCAACCATCTTCATTCCCTTCTTTGTCTTCTTTTGAGGAGAGGTTCCATGATTTGACAAGTGCTGAGAAAGTAGAAGAACTGAAGAAACTTGTTGCTCCTCATATGCTTCGCCGGCTTAAAAAAGATGCGATGCAGAATATTCCTCCAAAGACAGAGAGGATGGTCCCTGTCGAGTTGACATCGATCCAGGCGGAATATTATCGTGCAATGCTAACTAAGAACTATCAGATACTACGAAATATCGGAAAAGGGGTAGCGCAACAATCAATGCTTAACATAGTGATGCAGTTGAGAAAGGTTTGCAATCACCCATATCTCATACCAGGTACTGAGCCAGAGTCTGGGTCATTGGAGTTTCTTCACGATATGAGAATAAAAGCGTCAGCCAAGTTGACTCTGTTGCACTCTATGCTTAAGGTGCTACATAAGGAAGGCCATAGAGTTCTGATATTTTCACAGATGACAAAGCTTCTAGACATTCTGGAGGACTACCTGAACATAGAATTTGGGCCTAAAACATTTGAAAGGGTAGATGGTTCTGTTGCTGTAGCTGATCGTCAGGCAGCTATAGCACGTTTCAACCAAGACAAAAATCGGTTCGTTTTTCTGTTATCAACTCGTGCCTGTGGTCTTGGTATCAATCTGGCAACAGCTGATACTGTTATTATCTATGACTCTGATTTCAACCCTCACGCTGATATCCAAGCCATGAATAGAGCTCATCGAATTGGACAGTCCAAACGACTTTTGGTATACAGACTTGTTGTCCGTGCCAGCGTTGAAGAGCGCATTTTGCAGCTGGCCAAGAAGAAGTTGATGCTCGATCAGCTTTTTGTAAACAAGTCGGGATCCCAGAAGGAATTTGAAGATATTCTACGCTGGGGTACTGAAGAACTTTTCAACGACTCCGCTGGTGAGAACAAGAAAGATACAGCTGAAAGTAATGGAAACTTAGATGTAATCATGGATTTAGAAAGCAAGAGTAGGAAAAAAGGTGGTGGCCTCGGAGATGTTTATCAAGACAAATGTACAGAAGGAAATGGGAAGATTGTTTGGGATGATATTGCAATTATGAAGTTGCTTGATCGGTCAAATCTTCAATCTGCCTCCACTGATGCCGCTGATACTGAGTTGGATAATGATATGCTCGGCTCCGTGAAGGTGTGAAATCATATTCATATGTTTTTCTTTCTAATATGACATGTTAATATGCATGTTTTCTAGTCACAACTAACTGTAAGGTTTCCAGATGCAAGTTTTTCTTATAGCTGATTAACAAAGGAACAGTGAGACAAGTCTCACTAGATTTACTCAAATGACCCTTAAATACCTAGGCAGCTTAAACTGCATAGTTGAATTGCCTCCTTTTGATAGTTTATATATTTCTTTATAAACAGCCTGTGGAATGGAATGAGGAAACAGCTGAAGAACAAGTTGGAGCTGAATCACCTGCACTGGTGACTGATGATACTGGTGAACCGAGTTCAGAGAGGAAAGATGATGATGTCGTTAATTTTACTGAAGAAAATGAATGGGACAGGCTTCTGCGTATGAGGTTGGAGTTCCCTCTTTCTCTGAGTTCAGCGTCTTGGCTTTGGTCTTGGCAGCATATGTTCTTGTTTCAACTGCTTATTACTTGTTAGCTAATTTTCATACGGACAACTGTATATGTAGATGGGAGAAATATCAGAGCGAGGAAGAAGCAGCGCTTGGCAGAGGGAAGCGTTTGAGAAAGGCTGTTTCGTATAGGGAAGCATATGCCCCACATACCAGTGGACCTGTAAATGAGGTAACCATTTTACTCTACTCCTAAAAGCATCTTTTTGTGGTTATGAATACCTTTGTCGTGACAATTACCAGTATTCCTAATTTATAATTATTGCAGAGTGGTGGTGAAGATGAGAAAGAACCAGAACCAGAACTTAAGAAGGAATATACACCGGCAGGGCGAGCCCTAAAAGAAAAGTTGTAAGTTTTAGTCCTAAGTCTATTCATTGTTCGATTATTTACTAGCTTGATAATAGTGAAGTTGGAAACTTTTGTACCTTTTGCAAATATATTCACGTCTGCTTTCAAGATAAATATTACTTAGCCTAAAGATTGTGATCTTTCCTGATGAGAAGACAAAAGAAGATTCTGTAGCAATATCAATTTGTGTATATTTCGATAGACGATATAGAATTTTTGTCATATTAATTTGCTGGTGAATTAAAACCTTTAGCTCCTCATCATTCTTGATTAAGAATTTGAATAACTGTATCTTTATGTTCTGCAAAACAGTACCAAACTGCGAGAGAGGCAAAAGAACCTGATTGCGAGAAGGAATTCTGTTGAAGAGTCTCTTCCTAGCGGCAATGTGGATCAGGTAACTGAAGTAGCTAATCAGGACGAAGAAAGCCCTACATCAATGGACTTGGACGATAGCAAAGCTAGCCAGCAATGTGATGCACAGAAAAGAAAAGCCAGTTCTTCAGATCCTAAACCAGATCTTCTAAGCCAACATCATCATGGCGCAGAATGTCTGCCATCTTTACCCCCAAACAACCTGCCAGTCCTTGGACTGTGTGCTCCTAATTTTACTCAGTCAGAATCCTCCCGGAGAAATTATTCTCGTCCAGGTAGTAGACAGAACAGACCCATAACAGGACCCCATTTTCCCTTCAATCTACCCCAAACATCGAACTTGGTTGAGAGGGAAGCAAATGACCAGGAACCTCCTATGGGTAAACTAAAACCACAGAACATAAAGGAAGAACCTTTTCAGCAGCCTCTTAGTAATATGGATGGTTGGCTTCCACATCGTCAGGTATTCCCCACCCTCCTCTAAATGCAATTTCATCAGACACATCTACTTTCCATACACATATTAAAACAGAAACATATTACTTATATATGGGCTTTAATCTTGTGACATTGTAGTTTCCTCCGTCAGGGGATTTTGAGCGTCCTCGAAGTTCTGGTGCTGCTTTTGCTGATTTCCAGGAGAAGTTTCCGTTGCTTAACCTTCCATTTGATGATAAGCTGCTTCCTCGATTTCCATTTCAGCCGAGAACAATGGGAACTTCGCATCAAGACATAATGGCCAATCTTTCGATGAGGAAAAGATTTGAAGGTACTGGTCATTCTATGCAAGACCTATTTGGCGGAACACCAATGCCGTTTCTACCCAATATGAAAATCCCTCCTATGGATCCACCTGTCTTCAACCAACAAGAGAAGGACTTACCGCCTTTGGGTTTGGATCAGTTTCCATCAGCTCTTTCATCTATCCCAGAGAACCATCGAAAGGTGCTGGAGAATATAATGCTAAGAACTGGCTCTGGAATTGGGCACGTACAGAAAAAGAAAACAAGAGTAGATGCATGGTCCGAGGATGAACTAGATTCTCTCTGGATTGGGATTCGCAGACATGGGTATGGAAACTGGGAGACAATTCTCAGAGATCCAAGGCTCAAATTTTCGAAATTTAAAACACCAGAGTACTTGGCAGCTAGGTGGGAAGAAGAGCAACGTAAATTCTTGGATAGTCTTTCATCTCTGCCATCTAAATCAAGCAGGACTGATAAGTCCACCAAATCTTCCTTGTTTCCTGGTCTTCCCCAAGGAATAATGAATCGGGCCTTACATGGTAAATATGCCACTCCTCCAAGGTTCCAATCCCATCTCACAGACATAAAACTCGGATTCGGCGATCTAGCATCTCCCCTTCCGTTATTTGAACCATCTGATCACCTGGGATTTCGAAGTGAGCATTTTCCTCCCATGGCAAATCTGTGCACTGACAATCTTCCCGGGGAGCCTTCTGCTGGACCATCTGAACGAGCAGGGACATCGACAAATATTCCCAACGAGAAGCCTTTTCCACTCAACTCTCTTGGAATGGGCAACTTAGGTTCATTGGGTTTGGATAGTTTAAGTTCCTTAAACACACTGAGAGCAGAGGAAAAACGGGATGCTATTAAGCGCGGGAAACTACCCTTGTTTTTAGATATGCCGTTACCTCAGATGCTTGATTCAAGCAACAACGTATTCTTGGGAAGATCAGCCAATCCATCTTTCCTTCACCCAAATCGAGGGTTGAATCCCTCCAATCCCATGGGGAGAGACATAATGGGAATTAGCTCTTCAGAGAACAAGCTACCTCATTGGTTACGGAATGTTGTGACTGTTCCTACCGTGAAGTCACCTGAACCACCCACTCTACCTCCAACTGTGTCAGCTATAGCTCAATCAGTCCGCGTTTTATATGGTGAAGACTCTACAACCATTCCACCGTTTGTGATACCAGAGCCGCCACCTCCTGCTCCCAGAGATCCAAGACACAGTCTGCGTAAGAAAAGGAAACGTAAATTGCATTCATCGAGTCAAAAGACTACAGACATTGGTAGTAGCAGCCACAATGCTGTAGAAAGCAGCTCTCAAGGCAATCCACAAACATCTGCAACTCCTCCTTTGCCTCCACCGTCTCTGGCGGGTGAAACTTCAGGGTCTTCTCAACCCAAATTACCTCCTCACAACCTAAATAGCACAGAACCACTGTCCTCTGAAGCAATCATAATTCCACCACCTGAAGAAGATTCTGTGATAGCAGCAGCGCCATCTGAAGCACCAGGGCCTAGTCTAGAGGGAATCACTGGTACAACAAAGTCAATCTCGCTAGAGAGCCAAAGCTCTGAACCAGAAACTATTAATCAAGATGGAGACTTAGATCCAGAAACTGATGAGAAAGTTGAGTCTGAACGAACCCCGCTTCATTCAGATGAGAAACAAGAGGAGCAAGAATCTGAAAATGCATTGAACAAGCAGTGTGAGCCCATAGAGGCTGAAAGTCAAAACACCAATGCAGAAGAAGAAGCAGAGGCACAAGAAGAAGATGAAGAATCCATGAAGATGGTGACTGGTAATTCTCTTAGTGACGACTGAAATCTTCGATCAAACTGCATTGAAATTACCAGTGTTGCTTTTTTATTCATTAGGTCTTTGCAATCAAAACTTTTACTGCTATTAAGTTTTGTAGGTATGACACAGATCGGTGAAGAAGCAGTATATGTATTGAGACTTCCATTTTTATATCTTTGGTTAACTTTTATTTGATTGTAAAGCTTTTGTAAGAGAATGAAAGAAGCTATTTTAGTGATCTAACTAGTCAGTTTGGATTGTGTCAGTCACTTTAGATTGTAATACTTGCTGTTGGAAATTCAGTTCCGGTTTAGCAAATTTCACTTAACCGGCTTTGACTGGTATTAGTCTTCACTTCAGTTCTAAACTTGTAGACTGTAGTGCTTTGAATTTTAACAAAGTGGAGGATATGAAAGAGAGGTTTGAAAGACTCTGAATAGTTTAGAAGGTTTCCTTTCCTCCTGACATTTTAAAATGCTTTAGTGACAAGAAATTCCACTATTTTGAGTGTGGTTGAAGAAAATTATTAATAATGGTGAAGATTTGGATGAGAATTGGTCAAAAAAAGTACCAACTCAAGAAACTACTGACAACACTAACCAACTCTCGTTAGCTCAACTAAACGTTTATCTTAGTTCAACAAAACATCATTAGTCTTAGGTTCTATGAAACTACAGGATTACCCCTGACCATGTTCAACGACTTGTTGACTTTTATTTCTCTTGTTTTGCGTTTAATTTAATGTAAAGCATAAACAGAGTAAGAAATTAACAAATACACTACATTCATATTTAATTAATTTGTATGTGAGTTTGGAATAACTAATGGGATTGGCTTTTAAGGCATTAGCTACTATTGCCTAGGCAAGGACACTTTTAAAGGCTTTTCAGGTTTTGGATGCGATATACCTAATACCTAATTTCTTTGACATGATTATACTATAACATTAATTTACATTTGACTTAATACTATTATTGTATGTTTTTGTAAATTAAACTCAATTTTTAGATATGAAAGATGCACACGAGATTATAAAGGCAATTTGAATTGAATAATATTAGTTTGGTAGGTGGTTCATGTACCAAACAAAGCTTTTGATGCGTGTTTTGTAATTTTTGGCGTATAAAAAATCTCTTGTTAATTCTTAAAAGAAAAAAAGAAAAAAAAAGAAAAAAGAAGAAAGAATTATTTTGTTAGTAGATTACTTTTTCTTATTTCATTATCCTACGAAAACGTACAAAAACTATATATGTGAGGTTTGCTTTCAGAAAAAAGGAAAAGTGTACAAAACGAAATATGACAATCTTATATAATTATTTTAAAAAGATTGCATAATTGATGTCTTTGGTTACTCAATTTCTAATGTTATTTTTTTTTTCGTTTTTTTTTTTATTTTTTTTTATTTTTAAATGTACTACACAATTTGTGATTACTCCATTGGGAAGCTATATGTACTACATATATTTTACCGTCACTCTTTTGAAAGCTATATGTACTATACAAATTATGTTTTAAGGAACCATGAATTGTTTTTAAGATTACTTGAAGTCTACGTTTTAGGTCTTGACAACAAACAAAGAAAAAAAGAAAGGAAAAAGACTAATAGTCTAATACATTTAGGTCAAAGCTTATCTCTTGATCTTTCTTAAGTGGAAGGTTCATATTGTTATCTTTGCCTTTGTTTTTCTTGTTTTTTATTTGTTCGTAGAAAGCATAATGAATGATTCAGACAGAGAGAAAGTATATTTGGTGTATTAGCTTTTGATAAGTGGAGTGGAAGTCACATTCCAACGAAAGAAAAAGTAAACTAACTATTCCAATGTTTCAGAATTTGGTTCTCTGTAATAGTTCCGAGTTTATATCATACCAAAAAAAGAAGAAGAAGAGTTATAGATAAACTCATTAGATATGCGATTTTGGAAATACAATAGATATAAAATGAAGAAAACCAAAACCAAAACCATAGCTATATTTTTTTAAGAATATCCAATGGCAATAGCTAGTATCAGAATTCTTAGATTAACGCACATATTATTAGCTTCACATTGCATGATATCATTCGTTACAATTACTATTTGATTAATCTAAGAATATAATTAATATCTAATGGCAAGAGCTAAGAATTAGAATTCTTAGATTAACGCCTATATTATTTAGCTTCACATTGCTTGTTATCACATGGTACATTAGATTAATTGACGCCATGGTATACTCGTTTCCAGTACTATTAGACTAACTTCTATCATAGTTTTTATTTTGACTTTTGTCTTTGTTAGTTTTTTTTTTGTAATTGTTTTATGCAATTATTTTACCAATCAATGTTTTTTTTTACCAACTCTAGTCTACTACTATGTTTAGTAGTCTATATTAGTCAGTAAAGAAATAAACTATACATATTAATTTTTCAATGTTTTTTGTATGCATTTTTATTGGGTAAAAAAATAGTTCAATTGGTAAATTTTGTATGCATTTTTTTCAACAAACTAAAAATAGTATCATTGGATTTTCTTAAAGATATCTAAATGATACTATTTTGATACAATATTTTTTTAACATCATCTTGAATTTGAATAATACTAATCTGCTACTAAAAAATTAGTAAAATATTGGCAAATCATATATTTGTTCTAAAAGTCATTTATAATTGAAAAGATTCTTATAATTTGATTTAAAATTACTGACAAGTTACAACATGCTATCAAAAACTAGAAAATTTATCGAAATTAGATTTCAAACATATATTATTGCATTTTTTTCCTCATTTTCAACGTTTAAGTATAAATTAATTATAAACAATGGGTGCATTTATTTGACTACTACTACTATTTAAAAATATAAATAGGTCTCACGAGTCTACCACTCCTCGGGATCAGACTAGGCTACATCCATTGAACCATAGTAAAATTACCGTGGAAAAAACAGTACAGCTGTAACTTCCTATATAAACACAAAGATCCATGTGCCCATAAACATTTACTACTAGTCTACTACTATCGTATTTTTTTTCCTTCGTCTATGACTACACTAGGTTGTTTAATTTTGGAATCAAATTAATTAGTAGACGACGACTTCAAACAATAATTATTTAACATACACGTTTTGAACAACTGTATGCAATAATTAAAAAATCAACAAGACCAATCAAAATCATTAACAAATGCTGTAAAAAAAACCATTAACAAATGTCATTTAACATGTTTCTAAGAATATTTAATGAAAAAAGTATAGATCAAAGCTCTAGTGCTCTAGATTTTTCATTAAAAATCTATTAATATTTTCAGTTTTTTTTTTAAATGTTTTCAGATATTTTAAAACTCTATTAATATTTCCAGATTTTTTGTTAACTCTTGAACAAGTACTATTAATATTTCCTTTAATTACATACGTACATAGTAATAATAGATTTCTCCTATAAAATGCTTTTCTTTTTTTACTTCAGCTCCTATATAAAATACTCGGATAAATAGATCCTAATCAATAAATAAATAGATTCAGTTTTTCTTTTGATTTAGTCGTGTACAATGACGATCACAACAAAAAAGCCCATAAATATAATTTACTCAAAGTGATTAAGGGTAAAATTGTCATTATCTGATACGTGTTTTAGTTGAAAAATTGCTATCTTCCACCTTCTTCTATCTCTCTACGAAAATAATATTTTTGAGTTTTGTTTTTACTTTTTGTTTTTTTTTTTAAAATTTTTTTTTCTTCAAAAATTCCTCCATTGTTATTACATAAAGGAAAAAAGAAAGGTCTCTGAGATTTTCAAATCACCATCATCATCATCGTTGAAGAAGACGAAGAAGATACCTTCCTCTTTATCTTCTCCGATTTCTCAACCTTCCCGTCTGCTTGTCGTAAAGAAATGGCGCCGAGTAGACGGGATTTACAGCTTACTCCGGTCACCGGAGGTTCTTCTTCCCAGATCAGTGATATGGAAGAAGTTGGTCTTCTCGATTCGTATCACAACGAAGCGAACGCCGATGATATTTTGACTAAAATCGAAGAAGGAAGAGATGTTTCCGGTTTAAGGAAGATTCAGGTCGGAGTCACCGGTATGACTTGTGCTGCTTGTTCTAATTCCGTTGAAGCAGCTTTGATGAACGTTAATGGCGTCTTCAAAGCCTCTGTTGCTTTGTTACAGAATCGAGCCGATGTCGTCTTCGACCCTAATTTAGTCAAGGTTTCATCATTTTGGATTTTTGAGATCTTATATATATATATATATACAGTAGTTGTTGAAATTTATTGCTCCAGGAATTGATTTGATTTGGAGCATTTATTATTGTTGTATGTTTTTAGGAAGAGGATATTAAAGAAGCTATAGAGGATGCTGGATTTGAGGCTGAGATATTGGCTGAAGAACAGACACAAGCTACTTTGGTGGGTCAATTTACAATTGGAGGTATGACTTGTGCAGCTTGTGTTAACTCTGTTGAAGGTATTCTAAGAGATCTTCCTGGAGTGAAAAGAGCAGTGGTAGCTTTGTCTACATCATTAGGAGAAGTTGAGTATGATCCAAATGTTATTAACAAGGATGATATTGTTAATGCGATTGAAGATGCTGGGTTTGAAGGTTCGCTTGTGCAGAGTAATCAGCAGGATAAGCTTGTTTTAAGGGTGGATGGGATTTTGAATGAGCTTGATGCTCAGGTTTTAGAAGGGATACTTACTAGATTGAATGGGGTTAGACAGTTTCGTCTTGACAGGATATCTGGAGAGCTTGAGGTTGTGTTTGATCCGGAAGTTGTTAGTTCGAGATCTTTGGTTGATGGGATTGAAGAAGATGGATTTGGGAAGTTTAAGTTGCGTGTTATGAGCCCTTATGAAAGGTTGTCTTCGAAAGATACTGGAGAGGCCTCAAATATGTTTCGGCGTTTTATCTCCAGTCTTGTTCTTAGTGTGAGTAACTTAACTTATTTGAATGCACTCACCATTTATGATACAATCATTTGTCTTGAATCTGTTATCTAATGTCATTTAACAGAAATGATTTTCTTTTCCAGATTCCTCTCTTCTTCATCCAAGTAATCTGCCCCCACATTGCTCTTTTTGATGCCTTACTGGTATGGAGATGTGGACCCTTCATGATGGGTGATTGGTTGAAATGGGCCTTGGTAAGTGTTATTCAGTTTGTTATCGGCAAGCGATTCTATGTTGCAGCATGGAGAGCTCTACGAAATGGTTCAACTAACATGGATGTGCTCGTCGCTCTGGGCACGTCTGCTTCTTACTTCTACTCTGTTGGGGCTCTTTTATATGGAGCAGTCACTGGATTTTGGTCTCCAACATACTTTGATGCAAGCGCCATGCTGATAACTTTTGTCTTACTGGGAAAATATTTAGAGTCTCTTGCAAAGGGGAAAACCTCGGATGCTATGAAGAAACTAGTACAACTTACGCCAGCAACAGCGATTTTACTAACTGAAGGCAAAGGTACTTACTTGTCTTATCCTTGAATGATTTTTACATGGAAATGCTGGTTATACGGAAATGCTTCCAATGAGGATCGTTTATCAATAAGCTTGAAATCTATCAAAAACGAAAGCTCAACTATTCAACTTTGTTTAAGTTCAGTTCCAATTCTTTCTTCCTTTTTATAGGAGGAAAGCTTGTAGGGGAAAGGGAGATAGATGCATTATTGATTCAGCCTGGTGATACATTAAAAGTTCATCCCGGTGCAAAGATCCCTGCAGATGGTGTTGTGGTGTGGGGTTCAAGTTACGTTAATGAAAGTATGGTGACTGGTGAATCAGTTCCTGTATCAAAAGAGGTTGATTCACCAGTAATCGGGGGTACTATTAATATGCATGGTGCTCTTCACATGAAAGCTACAAAGGTGGGATCTGATGCAGTTCTGAGCCAGATTATTAGTTTGGTCGAGACCGCCCAAATGTCAAAAGCTCCTATTCAGAAATTTGCGGATTATGTAAGTATATTAGATAAACATGTCAATAAGCGTGTCATCCATTGGTGTTATTGCTTGTTCCTTTGTGATATAGTCATTAACAGGGACACAAACTTACCCTGGCTTGTCCAATTTTCAGGTTGCAAGTATTTTTGTTCCGGTAGTGATTACTTTGGCATTGTTCACCTTAGTAGGCTGGTAAGATCTAGTACCTTAGCTTTAATTTTTCTCTGAGAACGAAACACTTGGGATTAGTTTGTTCTTATTTCTTGATACATATGATTTTGAAGGTCAATTGGTGGAGCTGTTGGAGCTTACCCAGACGAATGGCTTCCGGAGAACGGGACTCACTTTGTTTTCTCGCTTATGTTCTCAATATCCGTTGTGGTAATTGCTTGTCCTTGTGCACTTGGCTTGGCAACACCGACTGCTGTTATGGTGGCAACAGGAGTTGGAGCAACCAATGGTGTATTGATCAAAGGAGGTGATGCATTAGAGAAAGCTCACAAAGTGAAGTATGTAATCTTTGACAAAACAGGCACCTTAACTCAAGGAAAAGCTACTGTGACAACCACAAAGGTCTTCTCAGAGATGGACCGTGGAGAATTCCTTACACTTGTTGCGTCTGCTGAGGTAAGATAAATCTTCCTTCCTAGCTGCTTGGATTGATAGTGATGTATAAACTGTTACTAAAGCTTTTCATATTGTCTCTTAATTTCCTTAGGCTAGCAGTGAACACCCATTGGCAAAAGCTATAGTTGCGTACGCTCGGCATTTCCACTTCTTTGATGAATCCACTGAAGATGGCGAAACAAATAACAAAGATTTGCAAAACTCTGGATGGTTACTTGATACCTCGGATTTCTCTGCTCTTCCCGGAAAAGGGATTCAGTGCTTAGTCAATGAGAAGATGATTCTGGTTGGGGTTTTATTCCATAATATATTATCAACTTCTTGCTTTTGGTCCTGTTCTCGCCAACTGAAAGAAAGTTTTGTTTTATCCTCTTTGATCAGGTGGGAAACCGTAAACTTATGTCAGAAAATGCCATAAACATCCCAGACCATGTCGAGAAATTTGTGGAAGATCTTGAAGAAAGCGGAAAGACGGGAGTCATTGTAGCCTATAATGGGAAATTAGTTGGTGTGATGGGAATCGCGGATCCTCTAAAGCGAGAAGCCGCTTTGGTTGTGGAAGGTCTCCTTAGAATGGGTGTTCGACCCATAATGGTTACAGGTGATAACTGGAGAACAGCAAGAGCAGTCGCCAAAGAGGTTAGAATCTTATTTCACAATCTATGTGATTAGGTGTAGTCATTCTTTTTTTTTTTGCATTCTGTTCGGTTATAGTGGTTCGATTTCGTTAAAATATTTACTTCTATAAGTGTGTAATCAATCTTGATAAACAATTGTTTTAGTAGAATATTGATGGGGTTTATGGTGGCATGAGTGCAGGTTGGTATCGAAGATGTGAGAGCAGAAGTAATGCCAGCTGGTAAAGCTGACGTTATACGTTCGCTGCAAAAGGACGGAAGCACAGTAGCCATGGTAGGAGACGGAATCAATGACTCTCCCGCTCTAGCCGCTGCAGATGTGGGAATGGCAATTGGTGCAGGAACAGATGTAGCAATAGAAGCAGCAGATTACGTTCTGATGAGAAACAACTTAGAAGACGTTATAACAGCCATCGATCTCTCTCGAAAAACCTTAACACGAATCCGATTAAATTACGTCTTCGCAATGGCGTACAATGTAGTGTCAATCCCGATAGCAGCAGGAGTGTTTTTCCCGGTTCTGCGGGTGCAATTACCGCCTTGGGCAGCCGGAGCATGTATGGCACTCTCTTCGGTTAGTGTTGTTTGCTCTTCTTTGCTTCTTAGAAGATACAAGAAGCCAAGACTTACCACTGTTTTGAAAATCACCACGGAGTAAAAAGTCCTTTGTTTTCTTACATTGGAGTGACTCGACTACTTTTGTTCTGAAAATAATTTGTATTTACTTTTCTTTTGTGCTGTTGTTGTTGTAATCATGTAACAACGATATTGGTCTTGGAGAGGTTTCTTTTTTTCTGTAAGAAATGTGTCCTCTCGGCCTTTGTTGTAAAAAAATGGTTTCGATGCTTTGTGCTCGATTATTAATGTAAAATGGTGAAAGTAGTGAATTCCTCTAATGTGACTATAAAATGATATTTTTATCTGATAATCGAATACAGATTTAACACGACATATTGAATTTAGAATTGTTCTGAATTTTGCGACATCAATTATTATTATTATGTAAGAAGTAAGCAACTATAGCTTTTGCCAATCTTTAGCGAGATTTCCGGTTTAATATACCTAAGGTTTTTGCTTCACGAGTCCATTGAAGTCCAAGATTAATTATCCATTCACCATCTTAGTGACTGTTTATTGGGAGTTGATTTTCGTATCAGACCGCACTGAACAGCAGTTGTAGATCATTTTTGATCTTTCGTTTCTTGTTCCTCACATTCCATTTGTTTCTTCTTTTTCATCTTGTGTAGGAGTGGTTAGCTTACGTGAAGTGGGATACCTTCTGTCTTAATTTTCAAGTCAAAGATCTTACCAACTTTTTCTTCCTTTGTACTTGACGACTCATACATATTCTTCTTCGTTCTTTCAATTTGAGACTTCTTCTCCTTCTTTGGTCTTCTTGTCAATTGGATGATTGAGTAGAGAATCAACTTCCAACAGTAATCAAATGCCTCAAAGTTTACAAAGTTGCATTGTGCTTCCGATGATTGTTGGACTGTCAAGATAGTGTCTCCTTCGACCATGTTCATAGTAGAGCACATGCATAGATCAAATTCGTGAAAGCTGATTTGGCATCTGCAAAGATCAAAGTGATACCTATACCTATAAGTATTAACCACCAGTCACCAGATTTAACATTGTTAGAGAAAAACTTGTATATATTCATGATGTATATCTAAATCTAATCATCAAGAAAGTATTTTGATCAAGTCAAAATTACAGAATTGTTTTGTTATTTGAATACACCAAAATTTATAATATACTAGATTAGGACTTGCATATCTATTAACATGTTGAATATTGATAAGTACCTCATTTAAAACAAAATTTCAGTTATACGTGGTTAATTTCGCAATACAACATTAAGAAAAAAAATCACATTTCAATATCATAAACTTAATATCAATCAATAAAAGCCAAAACATTTCATATCAGAATAGTATAAGTATCATATCAAATTTACGTACATACATAGTTAGTATTACACAAATAATAATAATAATAATAATAATAATAATAATAATAATAAATAATAATAATAATAATAATAATAAAAATACCATGAGTACAGAAAATACAATTTGACATATCGACACGAAAATTAGAAAACAAACATCATCTTAAATTAATTTTTGTCGGCACCTCATAATCTCATGACTAATAAGTAATAATGATACCACGTGTCACATCAGTAAGAGGCTTATAAATATATTAATCTTTTCATGAACCAGTAGAAAATTTATTCCCATGATCTCATTTTGTTTATTTTTTAGTTTCCTTTTTGTACAAATCAAAAACACTATGGTACAATGCTAAACATTCTAATTTTAGATATATATAACTTAAATTGTTATTTTATATTGTTACACTCATTGTTTTTATTGCATATTCATGTGTAAGTGCATGGAAATATTAAAAATTTGAAAACCTTATTACATAAAATTGAGTACTCAATCTAGTCTCTCTTATAAGTAGACAATGAGTTCAAAATAATTAAATCAAATATAGTAAAAAATAAATTCAATTCCAAGATTTATTAATATAGTTTTCATTCGCATGACAATTTGTTTCGCTGTTTAGCCTACGAAAATAATCAAACTTTAAAATTAGTAATGTAAAGTTTGCAAATTTGCATGCCTAGTCTTATCAACTCTTCGAAAACATGTTTGAATTTGTCATCTCTAGTGAGAAGTGTCAAGTATGGTGTTTTGAGGCTTGCGACATTCACATCCTTTCATATAGATTTTTCTAGTATTTTTCGAAATTCGACCATACATCGATGAGAAACTTTTCTCTGACACTCATGTCACACTTCAGAAAAACATATTATTGTATTATTTGATTGATATTTTTGGTTCAAAATTTTAAAAAATTATGAATGTAAAAACTAAAACTAAATAATCATATTTGACCAACTGAATGTGGAAATTATATTTGACCAACTGAATGTGAAAATTAAATTTTATGAATGTAAAAAGTGAAACAAAAAATTTATTAAAGTCAAAATCTCGTCCGAGCTCAGCTGAATGTGGAAATTGAATTTAATAATTAGAGTTGCATCAATTGCAGTTATAGGTATTTCACATTTCATAAAAAGCATATTATAATATCAATTGGCTTATCTTTTTAGTTCAAAATTACATGTTTATGAGGGTAAAAAATAAAATACAAGTCTCGGCTAAGTTTGATATACTACAAAATCAACTAAAATTTCGTCATAAAAAAAAAATCATTGTGGTCGTATCTTTAGGTTAACTGTGTATAAGTGAATAATTAAGGATAAACGTCAGATTCTAGGCCTTTTGGAATAACGGCCCAATAATTATTATTTGGGCCTGTTAATCACTTGTTTCCCCTTAAACCTTTGGCGCCCAAACAAATTAGGGCTTTATCTTATCTTCGCGATTCTCTCATTTCCTCCCTCTAAAATTCCCCGGCGACACAGTTCACCGGAAATCGTAGAATAAATCAGATTCTTTCTCTTTAGTATGAAACAATGAATTTGATCTCAAGAACATTGACAAGAGCAGTGTCTTCGTCACTATACCACTCAAAAGCAGCGAAGCTCCCCACTCAAAAATGGATAATCTCGCAGCAAATCCGTGTTTTCTCCGCCACAGTCATCAGCGGTGGAGGAAAGAAACCTCTGGCAAAAGTATCTGTGAAACCACCGCTAAATGTAGCGACGGAGAAAGAATCGACTCCGCCAAAGAAAATTGAGTACAAACCGGAAATTTCAAACTGGATCAACCTAATCGGATTCGTTGAACAACCAGTTCAATTCGGTCCTTGCTCCGATGGAAAATTCTGGGCTGGAACAGTTATTTCTCAGCGTTCTGGTTCAAAATCATCTAATTTCTGGTACATTTTGCTTTTAAGCTTATTGAATTTCATTGAAAGCATGAGTGTGTTATAGATTAATCAAAGTTGAAAACTTTTCAGGATTCCGATTATATTCGAAGGAGATTTAGCTAAAATTGCAGTTCAACATGTAAAGAAAGAAGATCGGATTCATGTTTCCGGGAAGCTGTTTATTGATTCGCCTCCTCCAAATGTGACATATTCTCAATCCAATGTTCAGGTGACACACTTCTTACAATAAGCATATTATGATTTTGTAGTTGATGGAACGAGTTTTAATGATTAGATTTGTAATCTGTTTCATGTTCCTTTGATTCATTGATAACATGTGAAGGTTGTTCATAACAGGTTATGGTTCAGAATCTTAACTTCGTACAAGCTGCTACTTCTACGACTAAGACGATCTCACCACCTGAAAAAGAAGTTACCAGCATCAAGAAAAAGCCCGGTAGGTCTCTAATGTCCTTTTCTTAATGTTATGCGAGAAAAAAATACTTATGTTGTGTGCCTATTTTCTACTCAATGTGATTCCTTTTGGCAATATCTCTTGTGTACAAGGATTTGTAACGTTTGAGTTAACAGATTTGTTATATTGTATTTTTCCAGCAAGATCCAAAAAGGTTAAAGTCATAGATGAAGAAACCTCTAATTCTTGGAAGCATCTTATTGAAAATCCTAAAGAGTGGTTGGATCACCGTGGGAATAAAGCTAACGGATTGGTAAACACACTTTGATTCGGATTTATTGCTTGACGAGTTCGACTAGAAATCTTTCGGTTATCGATATTCCCTTGTGTAGGTAAAGCCAGGACATCCCGATTTCAAGATGAAGGTTGGTGGTTTGTCCCTGTGGCTCAGCACAGCTCCTGATTGGGCTTTGCTAAAACTCGAAGAGCTTAAGTTTGATGTCTTAGTCCCTAAAGGAAACATCAAACTGAATCAACTTAAAGGTAAGTTCTCCTTTCAGTAAGTATTAGGTAAGTAGTGGCATTTTGCTACCATCTCGTTTTATAAAGTGAGCTATCCTGAGATATAGGAGAGGAATCTTGGAAGGATTTGGTTCAGAACCCAGACAAATGGTTAGACAACAGATCAGATAAGGTAAAACATTGTGCTCCAGGTTATCTTTGAAGAGTGAAGACACTAGTCTCTCATCATACCTCTTCTTTATCGACTTCCCACTAACATTTTTGAACACGTGTAGACAAACGTGAAATACCCTGACTTCAAGCATAAAGAGACTGGTGAAGCACTGTGGATGACCAATTCTCCTATTTGGGTACTGTCAAAGTTACCACCTCTAAAGAAGAACCAAGAAAGACCTTTCATGTCTAATAAAGTCTCGCAGCTTGAGCTTGACGTTGAAGTACCTAAAGGAAATCTGAAACAGCTTAAAAGTAAGTTCTTCTTTTAGCAAGTATTAGGCAGTTATGTGGCAATTGTGATGGTCTCATTTCTCTAAACGAGCCGTTGTGAGATGTAGGAGAGGAAATTTGGAAGAACTTGGTTGAGAACCCCAGTAAATGGTGGGATAACAGATTAGACAAGGTACTATATATCATCTTTGAAGACACTATAAATGTTTCTTCTTACGTTCATTTTCAAATTTCCCAATAAATGTTTTTGAACCATGTGTAGAGAAACCCTAAAGGCCCTGACTTTAAGCACAAGGAGACCGGTGAAGCACTGTGGATAGGTGATTCTCCGACTTGGGCGCTGTCAAAGTTACCACCTCTAAAGAAAAACCAAGAAAGACCTGTCATGGCCTAAGCTTCTCTAGCAGCCTTATGTTAATTTTGGCCCCCACTATGTAAAAAGGCCCTATGACTTTATTATCCAGTCTTATACAAAGAGAATTGCTATAGTATCAGTGCCACGAAACATTTTTTTTTTTTTTACGTTACACCCAACCTATTGTGTGAATGGGCCAATATTTCCCAACTCTATAATTTATCACTTTTAAGTGAACTATAAAAGTGCCTCGAAAATTTTGTAGGGGATATTTGAAGTCCATCTATAAAGTATAAACTGAATTTTCAACAAGAAGTTTATTTGCCTCTCATCTAATCTTCATTTGAGACAAGCAAACTGAGTAATCTCGCTTATATTCGAGAATTTGGTTTTCTGGTTTCAGTTGGGTCTACAGGATTATTGTTTCTCAAGTCACCTGCTACATTTCTCTGATCGTCTTGTTGAAATGTTTGATTCTGTCCTTGTCCAGAAAACCCTTGTCTAAATCCTGGATTTCCTGCTAATCCATGTGGAGGACCATAGTTTCCACCGTTCTGCATATTGTAATTTGCGGGGTTCACTGGAAATCTTTGGTTGAAGTTTGCAGATGTTCCTTGACCGTAACCGCCTGGTGTTGCTTGATTGTAGTTTCCATGGTATGGAGGCGCCTGTGCTCCATGGGCTTGATTGTAACTAGCCTGATATGAAAGCACTGCATAATCTTGACCTTCCCATTGTTCAGGGATATGAGTTCCTTGGCCTTGATTGTTATACCCCTGGTATGAAGTCATTCCACAATTTGGACATCGACATTGTCCAGAAAATGGAGTTCCTTGGCCTTGATTGTAACTAAGCTGATATTGGGGCCATTGAATTCCTTGACCTTGAGGGGGTCCAGGATACCACTGTCCAAACTGTGCAGGACCATAGTGTCCACCGTTCTGTGGACTGTAATTCCATTGACCTCCTTGGTTGTGATTTTGTTGTGGTCCTTGGAGAAAGTTACCTTGTGGTGGTCCTTGGTTGTAGTTCACAAATGCCCATTGACCATAATTGCCTGGTATTACTTGGTTCGGAGGCACCGGAGCTCCTAAGCCTTGGCTGAAACCCATCTGATATGAAGGTTGACCTTCTTGGCCTTGTCCTGGCAGCGGAGTTCCCTGGCCTTGGTTGTAATTCCCTCGATATGGAGACAATAACTGACCTCCTTGACCTTGCCCATATCCAAATCTTGGACTTCCTGCTCCTTGTGCAGGACTATAGTTTCCACCACTCTGTGGAGCGTAATTCCCTTGGCCCATTTGGTTGTATTTTTCTTGTGTCGTTTGGACAACGTTTCCTTGTGGTGGCCCTTGGTTGTATTGCACAAATGCTCCTTGACCGTAATTGTTTGGTGATTCTTGGTATGGAGGCGTCTGAGCTCCTTGACCTTGGTGGTATGGAGGCGTCTGAGCTCCTTGACCTTGGTTGTAACCCACCTGATTGGAAGGTCTTTGACTTCCTTGAGCTTGTCCTTGTCTTAGAGTCCCCTGAGATGAAGGCATTTGACTTCGTTGAGCTTGCCCTTGTCCATGGATTGGCATTTCTTGTCTTTGCTTAACATTTCCTTGGAACGAAGGTATTTCATCACTTATTTGAGTTTGCCCTTTTCGCACGGGCAGAGTTCCCTGGCTCTGCTTGAAACTCCCTTGAAATGAATTTCCTTGACCTCGACTTTGCCATTGTCCAGGAATAGACATTCGCCTTCCTTCACCTTGCCCTTGTCCAAGGATAGACATTCCACTTCTTTGACCTTGGCCTTGTACTAGAGCAAGAGTTCCTTGTCTTTCCTTGACACTCCTCTGATCTGGAAGCGTTAGACTTCCTTGACCTTGCACTTGTCCTGAGGTTTTACCCTCATCTGGAGGCGTTAGAATTATTTCAGCTTCCTCTTGTTCCGGCTTACTCTCCTTCTTTAAAGAATCAAACCCCTCTTTAGTAGGGACAGGAACAGGCCCAGGTGTGATCACTCCATTCTCATATTTGTCTCCTGAAAAACAAAACCAAAATAAAAGTTCAAAAATGCAACTTCTTTATACACAATTCCCACAATGAGATAAGACTTCCAAAATCAATAACTTATTACCTCCATAAACCTTATTCTCAACATCAATATACGAATCAGGTATTATGTATTGAACACCAGGCAAATCTGTTCATAAACAACACCAAAAATCAAATCAAAATGTCAACAAAGCAAAAACTAATTCCATTCAACAAAAATGTTGTCGTATATAAAACTTACCTCTAAACTTCTCTACTTCTCCTATAGTCATTGTTGCTTGAAAACCTTGGTAACTTGTTGTGCAAATTGCATAAATTTTCTTCTTAGCTTCTTCCAAACTGAAAAATGCAACATATAATCACAAAACAATAATTCATTCTACAATAATTCCAAAATTTGAAGCAATTTGCAGAAACACGAACCTAATAGCAAGTCCTTTGGCGCAAGTTTGCTCAAAAATCGAAATCATTTCTTCTCTAGATGGAAGATTATCTTTAGGGAAATTCATTGTAATTAACCAATGATTAAAATCGCATCCTTCATTATCCGGCATGAAAGAATCTTCTCCAGTGTATGGATCATACTGATACTGAGTCGTCGAGAACAATCTCGCGGGAGATCGATTAATTGCCGTCGATTGCTTCACCACAGATCTCGGTAATAACGATGGCACGGGAGTGAAATCGGAGGGACGAGATAGAGTGGAGAATCGTTGGAAATAGGAAGGTGCGGCGACAACTATTCGTCGGAGACGATGCGAGAACATGGCCATTGATGCCGGAGATTTAGAATAACGCCGGCCGGAGTCTTCTACTTGAAAGTTTCAGGTACTGATGGGTTTAGTAGGGCTTTTCGTGTGGTTTTTAGTATTTGTTATTTATTTTCAGGCCCCTTATAGTTTCAGTTATTTTGGAATTGACACAAATGTTTCAGATTTATCAATGTTTCCCAAAGTATATACTTATTGGGCCGATCTATTGCGGTTTATATCAATTGGGCTATTAACAAAGACGACACCAATTAGATAAAATGGGCAAGAACATTTCAGGTTGCAACGGTTTTGACTTTTGAGTATTTCTGAAGCATATCGATCTAGTTGTACATGAGAATATAGTTATAATATTCTTCACTGTATATTGCACAATGAAAAATTAGTTATTATATTTTTCGAATTTGAGTTTATTCAAAAGTCAACATAACAATACCTTCACAAAAGATGCTAACACAGAGTACAACAACAAAGACTCTAACATCAACATTCATCGGCAATACGAGCATGAAGCCAATTAGGTCCTCCTTGTGAAATAAACAATCTTCTTACAAGTTATAGATGGTGTAAGTTCAAGGCATCGTTAATTCGTTACCGCAAGCTAACTCTATAGCTCTTGAGATGGGTGTTTTTCAATGAAAAATTAATTAGTTATGGCAAATTTCAAACTATATAGTTGGCTTTTATGTATACTAGTATACAAATTAGTACTGTATTGCTGAAGTCGATACGACATATAATATTGTCAGTGGATCCGGCGATGGTGGATCTACAACTGTAGATCGGTTGATTAATATTGAATTTGCAAACTATTATTTTAATTTGTGATACATCTAAATTTAAAATTTGTAGCCATATTTTTATTTGGCAAATGATCTTTTCTCGGTTGTAAACGATTTCATTACATGTATACTCTTGATTGATCTTATTAGCAAATGATACATGTCCTTTGAACACTTAGGCAAAGAATTAAAACGATTACGCAGATAAATCTCTCCTGATCTAGTTATAGGATTGGTTGGGACAGCTTGATAATGAAACATATGTTTTTAATGAGACCATATGTTTCACACTGATTGTCTTTTTTTTCCTTCGATTCAAAACCCTTTAGCTGAGGTAAGTGGTTGCTGCTTTAGTGTTTTATAAATCTTAGACCATAGACATGTGTCCAAGATACGCTTTTTCGTTTAAATTCTCAGATCATTCTGTTTTACCTCACACATGAAAAGTGAACAAGTATGAAATTGTTGACATCTTACCCAAAACAATATTGTAAAAAATGAACATATTCTCAATAATAGCCATGCAAAACAAAAGGAAAACTGTAAAATAGTTCTTAACAAAAAACTGCTAAAAGACTTTTAAAACACACTGTTTACAATTTAGACTGAGAATGTAAAATACGAATTTGGATGATTATAGTTACCTTGCTCTAGGAATACAACGTATTGAACAAAAGTAACGAACAAGGTCTCCTAGAGTTTGCTTCATAAGGAAGCTGAACTTGCAACGAACTTTACAGCTGTTGCAGAAAGGTCGAGTAGCACCATTGTTGGGAAGTACTTCAAGACCAGGATAGACGAGTCCTACCTTCGTATAATATAAATCTCCTAGTACACAATTAATATGGAGACTGACCCCACACTTATCACAAGTGTAGTAACATACACTTGGATCGGTCTTGGTCTCACAAATATCACACCACAAGTCACCGCTCGAGTTTCCAGCATCATGGCATAGTGACAAGAAGTGATCATCACACCTATGTTTTACCTTTTTTGGTAAAGTAGCACACCTTATACATAGAGCATACTCACACACCAAACAACTTAAAGGCTTAAGTATCTCTGTGCCACAAGCCTTACACTGTTTGGTTTCTTCCAAGGTCCAATATAAAGGATGTGGATGCAGATCATCATGGTGAAACGGCTCTGATATGGAGCTACAACGGATATCATACTTTATATTACCTCTACAGCTGCTTTTGTCGTGACACTCGTACTTGAAACCATTAGAATAAGTTTTACAAGCTCCGCATTTATCTACATAAACGTCATCCTTATGAGCCCGTAGGCTAATTTTATGGTTGTGCAAAAAATGGGCTTTCTTTCGAGGAAGACTAGCACATCCTTTGTGAAGGCAGAAATCACATTCCACGCACTTGTAGCATGGATCATCATTGATGGGAAGAATACAACCTCCACAGCACATAGTATCATTATCATGAACATAATTCACATCCAATCTGAGAACGTGTTCTTCATGACTAAAATGAACAATATCTCCTTTTTCATTAATTACCTTGAATGGATCTTCGAGTTCTTCATCTTCTTCTGGCACATCTTCGAGTTCTATCCCATCCCATACTTCTTTTCTTGTTGCACATCTTGAATGAACAGCATAACTACTGGGACAGCGAGAGCATATAAAAGCTCCATAGACACAATCAATCGTCTTCCGACAAACTCCACACTCCCAAACGCCTTCTCCTTTGCCAAGATGAAAGGTATGAGATATGCGATGCTCATGACGATTTATGCTTATGACCCTTGGTAGATCAGTACACTCTTTGTGGAGCATCAGATTGCATTCAATACATATATAAGGATTGCGGTCGCCTTCCACACCACATGCATTACAAGTAAATGCGACTAGTCTTCCCAAGAGGAAGAGGCTATGCTTGTGGTGCTTTGGTTGGAAAATAGTGAGTGGTGGTGGATTTCGCAGACACTTTTCGTCGATGCTTATGTTGCATATCGTGCAACGAGCAAAATGAAATCCTACATTTTGTTGACAATAATGGCATTGGTAGTCGTCATCTTCACCGAACTGTCCGAACCTACCTTGGAAAATCTTGAGAGAGTGATTACAGCGAGATGAGTTGTTGAGGAATTTGCCGGCACATCCCTTGTGCAGATCCAAGTCGCACTTCTCGCAAAAAAATATGGTGCCAGGTTTCGGTCTTCCAGGGCAAAAATCGCAAGCATGGTTGTATAGGTTCGAAATTGTCATAGGATGCTCATGAAACGGCAGCATGAGTTTAGACATTTTGTTTAGCTTCTTAATTTTTAGGTGACAAGGAAAACTCTACTAGCAAAGAATATATATTTGTAAGAGTTTCTATTTTAAAACTTGAGTTATGCTTATTCTCTAAGTTAATAATATATCTTTTTTTGTTTTCTTTCTAATGTAGACATGTTGATATATTTTTTATCCTTTTAATTAAGAAAAGAAAATTACAGATATATTTTGCCGTACAATATAATAAAATATTAAACTATGTATTAAATATAATCAATTAATTAAAACATGTTATACTTTCGTTAATTTCGGTTTTACCACATGTCATGTTCTGCTAAGAATGTTAAAACTTTCTATAATAACATTAACAAATTCCTTTTCTTTGCGATATGAGAAATTATTCTAATATATTAACTATAAAAAAAATAGGTTCATAGTTTGCCATATACCACACTCTAATGAGAATGATAAGATTTTATATAATAACATTAACAAATTTTGTATTTTTTTCGGATATGATAAAGAACTTTTACTTCTTTTTGTGAATATATCAACAACAGCAAATGTAATAGACTGAGGTTAATTGTTTAATATATTAACACTTTTTGATATGATAAGGAACTTTTATTTCTTTTTGAATATATTAACAAACAAATCTTAATAGAACTAGGTTAGCAGTTTAATATATTAATTAAAAAGTTTGAAAATATAAACAAACTTAAATTTGATAGGGTTAAATATCTTTTATATTTCTATCTTTAAATATATTAACAAACTTAAATTTTGACACATGATAACATCTTATCACATGAATTAACAACTTTGAAAACCCAACATTATAGAATAAGTACTCTTTGGAATCATAAATCCAGTTTTAATTTATTTTTCTTGTCTTGTGCTATATATAGCTACTAATTGACAGCTCACAACCAGCTAATTGAAATCCTTAAAGTATGTGCAAAAGATTCATTGAGTCTTTTATTAATATAACCCTAGGGTTTAACTCCAGCGAGGTTTGTTTCTATAAATTGTTTTAAGATATTGTTGGGCTTAGTAATCATTTAACTATCTGTACATTAAAAAATTTCATGCAATGATGGGTAGAAATTTTATAATTTTGTTGAATAGATAATTTTATTTTATAATTTTATAAAACAACAATGATATAAATTTACAAGTAGTAGCTTTGTTTTTGTTTTTTTTTATCAGATATTATTTAGGATTCAAAGGAGTCAAAATTGCAGAAAACTGTTTACATAAATAATGTGTAGCAGTTCTACACGACTTTTCGTGCCAAATAATCCGCTTTAACATTTGCATTACGAGAAATTAAAGATAAAGAAAAAGTAGTGAATTCTTCCTTGTCGGTCTGAATCTCCTTCAAATATGTTGAAAATGCTGGTCATTCGTTTTGGAAAAACACCATCTTCATCAAATCTGAACAATCTGTAAAAAAAAGCTATTTTTTGTCGGCACCAATCATACACTTCATTGCCCAGAATAGAATTCCGACTTATGTATAAAGAGGAGATAGATCAGCCTTGTACTTGTAGGATTAATTTTCCGTTTATAATTTTGGTTCCAATTTTTATTTTGGATAATGTGAAAGTTTGATTAAAGATATGTATTTTATTAAAGTCATGACAATAAAGTTAACAGTTAATTTGTTCACTTTGGTTTAAGTTCGGTTATTAAACCTGAACCGATCAACACGATTTTCAAATGAGTTTGTTTTGGTTTGGTTAACTAAACTTAATGATTATCCAATTTTTTAAGAAAAGTTTTTGTAATCTAATAAACCAGATTGTACCCAAAATGTACCAAAAGTCTTCTAAAATTCATAACCAAACCGAATCATATATTTTTCTCTCAATTTCAGAAAAAAAAAAGAATCAAAATCATAAAACCGATATGATCGATGACTAATAATATACTCGAGTCGATGACTAAGTCCAATCATTCATTAAGATTATAAGCCAACATGGGTAACATGTAAGCCCAACAATAGCGGAATAAAAAGTTTTTGTTAATCGGACAGATATATAATTAAACAATATATATTCGAAAATATTGAATATAACTAAATTTTCAAAACCATAATCGTAGCACTAGTTAAGTTTGCTAAATACTAATATATTAAAAAAACAAACAAAAAAAAGAAATTCTAATATTACAAAAGGAAGAAAACCAAAGAAACGTGTAAGAGTTGAAGGAAACAAAAATATAACTAAAAACAATTCACAACATGCTATCAGCTCTTGAAGGCAATCTCCTAAAGAAGTTTTGTGGAACGGAAGGAATATCAAAAACCCTAAGCCTAGGGTGTCTCATGACGTAGAACGCAAGCAAAGTCATTAGCAGTTTCATGGAGACTAAGAAGATTACTCCACAAGCCACTAAACAAAACATCGAAAACAGAAACGTTGCCCTAGGATCTCTCCAACTCAACAAATTCTTCACTCTCTCTCCTTGTGTTGCCAAATCACATAAACCATCATCATCCTCCCTGCAATTCCTCTTAACCTATCGTACCTGTTCCTAACCAAATCCGCAGATCTTGCGCTTGGAAACCCATCGAATTCCTCGTCTAGCTCATCGGGTAAAGCCGAATCTGCTTTAGATAGCTTTATATCCATGTGAGGAGGATGTCTCGGTCTCAAATGATATCGAAACCATACAAAAGGAGACTGGTGACTCAGTGCTTAGGGAGAAAAATGACGAACAAGAAGATAAAGTGAACGAGAATTGTTGTTACCGGACTCTTCCATTTGCATACCGAATCAAACCAAATCCAAGAATCAATAAACGTTGTGAAGAAACTCACAATTCTTTCGAAATGAGCTCTGCCTCTTCGTAAACACCAAATGTTAGATCCGAAATCGAGCATATACTCAATTACATCTCTTCCTAGAGGCGGCTCACTCCGACCTAGCTTCAAACAGAGTATGTGTGTTGCTTGATGCCTAAGACTGTCTAGTTGGTATATAGACAACGGAGTTAGGTAATGCATTTCAGGTAGCAACGGTTCTGAGTATTTCTGAAGCATATCTATAGTCGAAATACATGAGAATCGAATCGCGAGCTGAATCTCTCCCATTTTCTTCACACCGTCCGGTTTTAAAACAATGAGCGGATACGAATGCGTGTAGATCCTCTCCGTTTCGAGTGTGGACAAACGTATCCTGATTTTACCAATTCTCGAGTCTTTTTCACCATTTGAGTTTCCAGGTACTTATAGATGTAGATTGTCGAACACGGCAACGGTTATTACGGTATAAGGATCATAAACCTCCCAAGTATACTGCTCGCTCCATTTTGGGCTTAAACTATCTACAATCGTCCTTGTTCTCACCCATTTTTGCCCATATTTCGCCACGCAATATGCATCGGTGGTGCCTCGACCATCTCGGGACTTCATCGGAATCGAACCAGATGCACTGATGACTCCGAGCACCAATACACCAATAGTTGGAGTCCATAGAAGCTTAGCAGAAGCTCTGTAGTCACTGCTATACTGAATCGACTCATCAAGCACATGGTATCCTCCGTCCAATGAAACCCGCAAATGAATCCTCCCTGCGAATCCCGAGTCCCCAACGCGCTCCAGGTTATACCATAGAGCCGGTACAGGTCCCGGCAATACCCGTCTCTCAACCTGAGACAACTTTATCTCACATAGACCTAAACACTCTTCTTTTTGACCTACCTTATTTTCCAAGCTAAGTAACAAACTATCTTCAAACGGCTCAACCGCAACAAACATCATATCCTCGTTCCAAAACTGGACTCATTGTTCGACTCTGCGAAACCCGACTCCTCACAACAACATTTCCTACAAACCCTTTTACTAAAACCTCCGGATTTGTTCTGTTTCCTTGCAACAGAACCAAAACTTGAGCCTCTATAACATTGACTCGCAAATACCATAACCTCGGAGATAGATACACTTTAGACCGCACAATCACCGCGTTTTCTCCAGTCACTGTAGCCGAATCCGAATGCCAAGCCTCAGGGCAAACTTCATCGGCTTGTGTCCCCATCCATACAGATACCATAACCTCTTCTCCAAATCTGTTCGCATTTCTATCTTCTAACCTATCCCATTGTGGAGCCAATGGACTATCCGGTGGGATACGTGTAGGAATCTCAGCCACCTCGAATCTACACTGTCCAATAATCTCTTCTTCGTTCATCTTCATGGTCACTTCCAACATATTTCCTTGAAGACGATCACTATTAAAGGCGAAAACTTCGTCGAACTCCAGATTAGGGTAAGGGTTTGTGCTACGTTTCGTTCTTCCTTTGTATCTACCGATTGTTACTTCAACGAATAAGTCGTTGGAAGGTAAAGCTCGAGCCTTAACGATTCGGATGTAGAGGAAGGTCATGCGTTCGACGAGGTCAAATGATGACGTTAGCATGTCACCGCCGGGAATTGATCTTCGGCCGCCGATTTTGGGACATGTTTCCTTAAGAGAGAAGTCGTGCTCTGCCATCTTTTTGTTGTTGTTGTTATTGTTGTTATTGTGATTCAAAGTTGCCAATTGAAGCGTTTGTGTTTACATAGTAGAAAATGTTATGAAGATTTGTTTGTAGTTTTGAAATCTTTTCTTAAGAGAAAATGGTGGGGTTTAAGATAAAGATTTACAGTAAAAGTTGAGATTTTCTTGTGAGATATATCAAAAGGCAAAAACATATTTACCGTTTTTCGATGATAATTTGGAAGTTCGAAAAATTCATTTCATTAGTAAACATAAATGACGTTTATAATTGTGAGTTAGAATCTCAACTGTTGGATTTTATTTTGCTTTGAAGAGAGAAGACGTTACCAACCACTGATTTCATATAGGGTACAAAATATTAGAGATTAGAGAATATGTATCCTTTGTTTTTGTCGTAAATATTTTTTTTTAACAAACAAAAAAATTTACTTGGGGAATTATCCTTCTACAATTGTTCATTCATCCAGAGAATAAATTATCGTTTTTAAAAATAAAGACAATTCATGAACAAGGAACTAGGTGATATATTAGCTCGTGTCATGGGAAGAAATGATTATCAAGTTCAGTTACATTTCTATGAACAGAGAAAAGCAGTGGCTCCTAATGGCTCTGCACTTTGAGATTTGAATCACTTCCATATCTCATTGTGCAAATGCAACAATAAGTGCTTTCGAGACTCCATTTCACACGCGGATTTGCAGCAGCTAGCCTTCTATTGCCCAAAAATCTTCCCGAGTTTGGTTTGCTTAAGCTGCTTCGTGTATTGTCCGTGTGCGTTCACCATGATGCCCTTCAGAATCCACATTGTCCTATTAAAGTTAAATCCCAAGTTTAGTTCTATTCACAGATCTTGTTGGTAAGGACCACAACAATGTTTCACCCTATAACACTTACAATGAATCTTAACCGATCAGAAGGGACGAAGGTAAATGTACCTGCAAGTATACATTCTTTTATAGCATCCAGCCAGACTTCAGTCCAACCTCAGTGAAGACCTTTCATGGTATACTCAAGCTTCCTCCATAGTGTTCACTGATCGAGGCCTATGCAAAGAAGGAAGTCTCATTACTTTGCCAATTTCGAATTTTCCCAAATGATTCAGTTCAGGATGTAGCTTGTATCCATGGTTTAAATTCTGACTTTTTTTTTCTTTCGTAGTGATTTATAATGTCGATGGAACCTTTTCACTGACCTGAATAAAGGGAGACAATATCTCATAGACTTGTAGGAAAAGCTGGCTCCTTGCTGCTAATCTGGAGGTAAAAGTATAATCATCACCAAAAGTGGTAATAATCTAAGATGAAAAATCAAAGAAATCAAATGTATCATAACTCATAACTAAGGTAACATACAGGTGCAAGAAAGATCTCTGCAATACCTTTTCAGAAGTCGGAAGCAGAGATATATCTCCTCAATATCACCTCCTACCTTGAGGTTAATGTACTGTTTAAGAAGTTCACACACATCGTAAATAGCTTTGTCCAAATCACTGGCACTTGCTGCATCAGGAAAACTACTCATTTCTGAAATAGCGTGTTGCAGGACTAGGGATAACATGGGCCTTGACTGAGCAACCTTGAAGTATATCGCTGAAAGTTTTTCCATAGTACAATTGCCACTAACTTTGAACTTCTCTGTCCAAAGAGGAGGATTCCCAAACCAAAGAGAGCTAAATGATAATCCAATCTCATTCTCAGTGCCCTTTAAATCTATTGGTTCCTCATCTTGTTTCTTACAAGTCTCCTTGGGAACATCTGATGATGACTGTTGTCTCCTGTGTGAAGGAAATGCTCCCAATACGTCAGCTCTCAACTCTTCAGGTAATTCTTGTAACACAGAGACGTCGACTTGACTAAGGGATGAAGGCAACAAATCCGTCATTTCTATTGTATGCTGATTAGACGTTCTGGCAATGGAAGGATGCGGCACATATGGTTCTTTATATTCCTAATTTTGGAAATATAACGAAAACTCTTAGAAGTCTATACTCATTTTCAGGGTTCTACTGTTGAGAATAGCCAAACATATGTGAAATGAATCGTTCCAAGAATGAATAGCAGGATCTTTACCTTTTCTCCAGAGGTGCTCAAGCCATGTATCTTAACTGAGAGAGATTTTAATTCTTTAATGCTAGCAGCAGTGCCTATGGGAAGAAAAAGTAATCATCTCAGGTGCACTGCACTGGGGAAAAAACATTTATTTTCATCATGCTTCTGATACAGCTGACATAACTAACCATCCAAGGAGACATGTGGAGAGTTGCAGTTGATTCTTCTTTTGCCTCGTTTTTTCTCAATCAACTCAAACAGCTTCCCACCGTAGGTTCCATCTAATTCTGAAAGGAGCTCTGGAGGAAGGTTCTCTAGAACTTCCATGTCGAGATAACACATGGGCGGTAAGGATGAATTTGTATCACCTGACTGAATTGAAGATTCTTCTGAATTAGATTCTCGGAGTCTAGAAACTCCACCAGTAACAGGCCTGTTACAATCTGTCACAAGACAATAAGTAAGTCAGAAGTTTTTCGCAGCTAGGGCGTAAGTAAGAGCTCTTCATTTCTAGACCCATAACAACAAAAAAGGAAAGAAAAAAGAAAACCGACTTTGGGTCAGAATATTTTCTTTTCACAGACATACTAATACATTCTCGAAGAGAACGTCGGGTTTGTTATCAAAGACATATATAGCAAATAAGCACGTCTTTCTGGGCATCACTTGTAAAGGTTTTATTTACCTGAGTTTTCCCTAACCTTTGCAGCAAAAACATTATCATCTTGTTCTATTTGGACAACGGCAGGTGCAGAGCTGAGCCATGATTTCAGAGTCCTTGAACCTAAGAAACAAATAGAAATGAATAGGGAGAGACTACAATGTTTAAATCCCTTTTCTTTTCAAGAATATTTACCAGAAATGCATTAATTTCTTATGTAACAAATCATAGTGAACCCTAGAGTTTAATTTCCTTAGAACTAACCTTTATTAGAAGGATCTGCACTGTCAAGCTTAGAGACCTGAAGCCCAACCCCACGAACTTCCTTTACATCTATCTCAAGAGAGAAAAAAGTTGACGGTTAATCATGGAAGATGCATGCAAGAATTAGATGTTATCAAGGAGTCAATAGCAAGTAATAGATTCCTGTAGGACGTTCAGTCTCAAGGACCAACTTTCTACCTTTCCTGCAGAGTTAGATAGAACAACTCTGCAATTTTTACCTTAAATTGGTCTCACAGGTTCATTTAATCTTTCAAACTAGTCTCATCCATCTTTTATAAAATTTGAAAATTCAACTAAGCTGCGTCTTGCATGTGAGGAAGGACTCGATAGATGCTCAGTAAATCGCAACTGCAAAACCATCTTTTCAAAGCAGCTGAGACGCACTTACCCAAGCAAAATGACCCAAACAACTTCTTTGAAATCCTCTGCAGAACTTCTATGTCATCTGTAGCAGCAGGCACCTATAGCATCAATGATAAAAAAAATAATCAGCCAGGCTTTAAGGATTACACAGGTATATATGAAAAATATCGCACGTGATATCTGTGAGATAAAATAATACTGTCATCCTAATTTCCATTGTAACAACTCACCGTGATGGAGCGACTCAGATTGTCACAGTCTCCACAACCCATATACTTTGTAGGTTCTTCAGCATCTTTTTTTCTCTTTTTTATCTGCAGTAACAACAGAGCGCAAGCATTCACTATAGTTTCTTTTCGTGATGAATGATGTCACTCGAAGATGGTATATACTACCCAATGCGATGACTACTATCAAAGCAAAAACCTAAATATTCTACAAAAATGAAACTAAGAGAAGGCAGAAAACCTTAAGAGTAAAAGTGCGTCCTATCATTTCACATCCTTGCAGACGCAAAGAAACTTCTTTGCATAGGCATTGGAGGAAGTGTTGAACCTGCAACCATCAACAACCACACATATTCTTAGCTAACATCAAATGAATAATGTTTGGGAAAAAACAACAAGACATTATTCACGAGAATAAAGACGTCTTGCTGATCTCTGAACCGCACACCCCAATTCACTTCAGCCCCTATGGACTTACTCTCCTGTACACATAAAATCTTAAAGTTACTGGTTGAGAATATACATATCAAAAGAAAAATATCACCTACAGAGAGAAAAACGATGAATGTGAAACAAGTGAGCGAGTCAACAGCTAAGCAGACCTGCACTGCTGTAACTGACCGTAGGTCTAGTCCTCTGCTATAACTCCAAAGCATCTCGCCGGTTTTTACCCCAAAATCCTTTTGAAGAGAATCCTACAAAACTCGATAGGATATTTCTGGTATAGCTTAACAAAGTTGTCTGTAGATAACAATTATTAACTAAGAAGAAACAGTAGTCTTCAAAGGCAAGTATCATATTAAATAAAACTACCTATGGTGTTTTGCTTAACTTCAGAACCAATTTCAATATAAAGCTTAAGTAAAGAAATTGGTGCCGAACTGTTTCATAGAAAATTTCTTCTTAACAGCGATTGATAATGTCTACATATTATACAAGAACCACATGCTCTTTTAAGACCAAATCGATCAAAAATATTTTGGCTTCACAGGTGGCCCAACAATTACTGGTCAACAAAACGATAATGTTAACAATTGAATAGCAACCAGACATGTCCATAACCACAAAAATGGGTTTTACCTTGGAAATCAAACGTAACTGCCCACAGGTTTGAATATTTTGCTTCACCAGCTTCTCCTTCAACACAGAACCTACACCAGGTAGTGTCCCGACTGGAAGCTGATCCAAGAACTCCTCTACCTGCAAAAATGGCAGACACTATCAGCTAACCGAAATTTATCCAAAATGGATTCTGCAATCAAGAAACTAACCAGTAACCACTGCTCATATACCTCTTTCCACTGATTACGAGTCAGAAACAAACACATATACCAAAAGATAGAAAGCTGTTTATAGAAAGCAGTAAGCACCTTCTCAGCAGAAATATAAAGTTGACCGGCTGGTTTAGCAACTCTGGTAGCAAGACGAGCCATTAGCATAGTACCGCCTATTCCAGCACTTGCACTGCATCCAGTAGTCTCAAGGATCTCATTCCTTATTGTCGAGGCTAAAACTTCGGTTTCTACATCACTCAAATCTGAGACATCTAAAAACGCTTCATCGCAGCTTAGCGCCTAAATTCCAAAAAATAAACATAAATGTTAACAATAAATAAACACCAGCAACTGAAAAAATATCTTTTTGAAGGCTGACCTGGACTTTTCTGCAATGCCTATGCAAGATGTCATAAAACTGATCAGCTACCTGCAATTGATTTACAATGTCAAACAAGCTGGACGGATGTGACAATATACAATAGGCACTCAATTCTAACAAGTACCTCTTCGTAGGCTTCAAAGTTGTAAGGAACAATAACAAGCTGAGGGCAAAGGTCTTTTGCATGTCTTACAAACATACCTGCCTTCACTCCTAGATAAAGAAAATGACATCAAATTAGTATAAAAACAGAAAGGTCAGGACCCCGAGCGCAACCAAACTTAAGAGAGATTACTTTCGTATAAGACAGACCATAAGCCCGCGCTGGATAGTTTGCAGATGAAATTTCAGCCGTTCCTTTTGGGTTATCTGAGTGACATACAGCTACCGGCTTGTCGTGTAATTCAAGACGGTTCTTGATTACCACTGACACAAAGAAGCAATCCTGGAAATATTTCACAGATTCAAATAACTAGAATGCAACAAATGAAAGTCAGAACAAAAAAAATGCAATCCTAGAATCACAAACTTCAAGCATTTATTTCACTGTCTTTTATGGCCAATTTCATGCTAAGATAGCTATTGTGCTGCGGGAAAATGCAGAATCGAAGAATTGGCCACGGCTTTCTTTTATTTCCTTTACTTTTAGAAAGCAGAAGATAAATAAAATAGCCTAGATTGAGGAAATTACCAAATCAATGTGGATAATGGTTGACTTCTTGGCCATTTCAGCTGTATTCTGGCCTGAATCTGCCCATTTAAGTCCATTGGAAGAGCCATGAAATCTTTTACGGTACCTGTTCCTCCATGTTCCAATAAAATGCAGCCTTGAATTCTGCAGAACAAAAAAAATACATATAGAGAAAGCATCTTCAGAATCTTCATTGGAACAATACTATCCATCCAATTATTTGTAGTTATATAAACTGGCAATGAGACTCTTACTTTCAGCTGAAAGGACTTTTAATACAGGCGTACTATCTCAGGCAGAGATCATTGTTTATTTTTCAGAAGAAACCAGCAGATAATGAATCTATTGTAAGTTGTACCTTAAAGTAGTTTTCTACAAAATTAGGGTCCTCGAGAGTTGAATGACGCCTTGTAGAAGATCCAGCAGCAGTTGCAATTGATTTGCCACCATTCTTCCCATTTGCATGAACGGACTTGTTGTCTGAAGTGGAATGAAGATTAGTAGTGGATTGAAGTTCACTACTAACTTCTTTTTCTTCTATGTCATAATTACCAAGTCCTTCTGCATTCATTTCAGAAGATTTCAGATCACCAGTTCCTGTTTGTTCTGTCAGTTCTGGAGTAGTGTTCTCGATATAAACGCCATCAATTTCATCATCGATGTGGTCCCTTGCTTCCTCTGAATCATCTGCTCTAATTGAACTTCCTTCTTCAGCTTCACTGTATCCAGTATCAGGCTGAAAAGATGTAACCGGCGAAGCCATCTGAGGGGTCAAATGGCTTCTGGGTGCAAAAAAGGCAGACAACTTTGGCTGGGTATCATTTAGTTGATCTAGCTGGTAAGGAACCCCTGTGATGCGATGGCATTGAATCAGATGATTAAATAGATTGTGTGCAAGATAAATGAATGCATACGAAGTTGACAGTAGACAATGATCAAATCCAAACATTTATACTTATGTCTACATGATTTAACTGAAACTAAATCATCTTGTATAGACTTACAGCCCAGAAGTCTGTTGGCAGAGATAGAGTCCACTATCCATGTAGGTTTCACAACAGGTAATCCTCTGCTGAATGTCCTGATTGGAAACAAAAATCCATTATAAGACACGAACTTGCAAGAAATTAGCGAAGAATTTTAAAGAAACAACTAACCTAAGATTCTTGACTTTACTATCTGGAAGGTTGCTGCAAATGATATGTGTAACAGAACGCCTAGAAAAGTAGTTCTCAAATCTTCCACCATACTTCATCATGTATCCTTTCAACTCCTACACAGATCTAGACACTGTTAAATCACATATAACCCACCAGCAAAACTGCACTACAACAAATTCTAAGGTTTATTCACCTGCAACAGTTTGTACGATATAAGAGTTAAGCCATTTCAAATCAGGAAAGAACTAGAAACCAACAAAATTGAAAATGGGTAGAAACCAAAGCAATAGAGCTTAAACCTGATGAGAAGGAATAGTGAACCCATCCACAAAGATTGAAACCCCTTGGAAAATAAGTTTCTCAGAACCCGAAACACCACGAGAAGCAGCAGAAGCCTCAGTCTCAAATTGGTTCTGAAGTTTCCTATTTTTCACTTCCATGTAACTAACATCAAAAACATAAAAAAAATAATCAACAACCACGATAGTATAACAATGCTTAACGCATCTTACTTCATTCTAACTTCATAAAATTTCCAAAATTCAATCTTTCTCAGAACATCACTTTTCAGAGGGAAAGTTTCAACTTTTACATGGGAATTTCAAAATCTAACCACTACCCAACACTAAAATGGCAGAGAATGATAGAAAGACCTTCCGAAATCGGAGAAAGGAGAAGACCGGAAAGAAGAACGAGAAGAAGCAGCGCCCCATGCCGCGCCTAGGGTTTTCTGATTGCTCGGATTATTATTCTTCTTAGACTTCTTGTTACTTCCACTGCCACTATTGTTTGAAGAATTTGAACCCAAGCTACGCTTCATTGTTGTTGTTGGGGAGGAATCTCAACGAGACGGAGAAGAAGAAGCATTCAACGAAATTTTCCAATTTGTAAAGTCACAACCTGTGAGTGGTTTATATACTAAAACACAAACATTTTCAGATTAGTACTTAAACTTGTATATACTTCCAAAAATCCCCATAAGTTTTAATTTTTACAGTTATAATTTAATACCTAATTTTTTTATTTTATTTTTGTAATCATAAACATAATTGAGAGAAAATTGTTTTTCTTGAATCCAAATCTTTAGTTAGTGAAGATTATCTAGCCAAATTTAATGAGCAATAAAAATCGACATTTCACAATAATAGTGAAATTAATAATAGTAGTGAACAAATAGTAATGGATGAAAAAAACATGACCCATATTATTTTTATGATTGTTTTATATAAATAAAAATAAACTCAATAAAAATTTTATGTAATGAATAAATATTAAATATTTTATCTATACTTTTTGTTTATCTACCGAACGATCAACCATAATTCGAAAGATGCAGCTTGATGTCCATAATTTTGTTACCACACTAAATCTCTAAAAACAACAATGTCAATCTTCAACCTATTTTTACAAATAATTTGACACGGCAAATTTGGAGAAATATTTAGGGTTTGAGATCATTACAATGAATTTCATGTTTTGTTGTCAAATTACTTGTGTTCTAAACGGGTTATTTTGCAAAGTTTAGTTTCTTTGAGGGTTCGTTTTGAAACTTTCTCATTTTATTAATCTGTCTCGCTTTTTCTCCTAATTATTATTTTCGCGCGCTATTCATCAGTCATCATCCCCAAGAAACCCCTCTTTCGGTGGTAAAAACTCTCTCTCTCTCTCTCTCTCTCCCTCTGATTTCTGCGGAGATTTCTGAAATAGAAATGCCGGTAGCGAGACCGGAAGCATCGGATGCTAGAGTTATCGCTCATGTCGACATGGATTGCTTCTACGTTCAAGGTCCTTCTCTCTCTAACCCGAATTGTATTCAGCCACTAGACGCTTTAGTGAGAGAAAGCAAAGCTTTTTAACACTTTTTTTGAACTTTTTAGCTTTGTTGGAATTTTGGGTTTCAATCGAATTTTAATAACGGTTTCTTTTCTTTTTTTTTCTCGTTGGCGTTTGTTTTAGGGATTTGGGAAATTACCAAATACCAAAAAGTGTGCTTTTTTGTTTCTATTTTATCAAAATGTCTCCTTTACTTACCTGGTTAAGGGATTTTTTTATGAGTGAGTGATTAGTGGAGCAGAGGAAGCAACCGGAGTTGCGAGGACTGCCTAGTGCAGTTGTACAGTACAATGAATGGCAAGGTGGTGGTTTGATTGCTGTTAGTTACGAAGCACGTAAATGTGGCGTAAAGCGGTTAGTGTGTAATTACAGAAATGCTTCTTTCCCCCAATTGTATCAATCTTTTGAGGATAGGGAAAAATTGTGTTTTGGGTTAATGTTCAGGTCGATGAGAGGTGATGAGGCTAAAGCTGCTTGTCCTCAGATTCAATTGGTTCAAGTTCCTGTGGCTCGTGGTAAAGCTGACCTTAATTTATATCGCAGTGCCGGTTCTGAGGTTGATGGAAGTGGAAGTTATTATTATACTGTTTGTGTTTGTCTAAACAATGACATTTGCTAAATTCATCTCATTCTATGTGTTGTCGCTGCAGGTGGTTTCGATTCTAGCAAAAAGCGGAAAATGTGAGAGGGCTTCGATTGATGAAGTGTATCTTGACCTCACTGATGCAGCAGAAAGCATGCTTGCTGATGCACCTCCAGAGAGTTTGGAATTGATAGATGAGGAAGTTCTTAAATCCCATATTCTTGGAATGAACAGAGAGGTCTGTTTTGGTGTCTTTTAGTCTCCAACAAAAGTATAGTCGATAGTCAATATTATGATCTGAATTTATTTATTTTACTTTCAGGATGGAGATGATTTCAAGGAGAGTGTCCGCAATTGGATTTGTCGAGAAGATGCTGATCGACGTGATAAGTTATTAAGTTGTGGAATTATCATTGTTGCAGAACTCCGGAAACAGGTGCTTAAGGAGACTGAGTTTACTTGTTCTGCTGGCATAGCCCATAACAAGGCAAGAAGCTATTTTATTTTGTTTTCCTTTTATCGCTTGTATGGCGAGTAATAACATATAACTTCAACAAGCAGATGCTAGCCAAACTTGCTAGTGGAATGAACAAACCTGCGCAGCAGACAGTTGTACCATATGCAGCTGTACAGGAATTACTAAGTTCCTTGCCAATAAAGAAAATGTAAGTAAGTTTCAATAGTGTATTGATCACAACACATATTTTCGTAGGAGAACTTTTAGTATTTGTCACATTCTACGGAATACACTTAAATATTTGCGTCAGTATCAACACAGCTGTGTTTTATAAGATGTAAGACAGTCCAAAGTTGTGTATTGCATCTTTTATCGCTGTCCCAGGATCATAAAATTTTCAGTTAGTGCTGGTAATCATTGAGCTCTAATTAGACATAACGTGCAGGAAACAACTGGGAGGAAAGCTGGGCACTAGCTTGCAAACTGACTTGGGAGTTGACACAGTAGGGGACTTGCTGCAATTTTCTGAAACGAAGCTACAAGAACATTACGGAGTAAATACTGGGTAATAGCTTTGGAAAAGATAGAATTTTTGTTGTCCTGGACTCGTAGGCTATTGTAGATTGTTCATTATTTGATTAGTACCTTCTAGCATACTAAATTCCCAATAGTTGCTTATTTGCTTGATAATAGAAATTTAAAGACATGCAACTCGTGCTTGTTTGTCTATTAATACGTTTTTCTGATTTTTCCCCCGACTTGTAGTACTTGGTTATGGAATATAGCAAGAGGGATCAGTGGAGAAGAAGTGCAAGGTCGCCTTCTCCCCAAAAGTCATGGTTCTGGAAAGACATTTCCCGGACCTCGTGCTTTGAAGTCACTCTCAACTGTAAGAGTAGAATCTCAACAATGCACTTCTTTTCCCTTTGCTATCAGTTGCTCTAGTTGATAGGTCATAACTGAAAGTGCTTATAGAGGTGAAACGTTTTGGAAAAATAGTAGCAAAAGTATCCCCTTTTTATCTTCAATCATATCATAGAACTAGTTTTTAGAATAAGTGTTGTGTTCTCTTATATTTCTAGGTTCAGCATTGGCTGAATCAGCTTTCCGAGGAACTAAGCGAGCGCCTCGGTTCTGACTTGGAGCAGAATAAGCGGATTGCAAGCACCCTTACCCTTCATGCTAGCGCTTTCAGAGTACCTACTTCTCTTGTTATATATCATTTTTCTCTGCGAAGACTACGACTTAAAACATATTTTTCCTGAAAAATATTGCAGTCAAAGGATTCAGATTCTCATAAGAAATTTCCTTCAAAATCATGTCCTATGAGATATGGAGTAACCAAGATCCAAGAAGATGCCTTTAACTTGTTCCAAGCTGCCTTACGTGAGTACATGGGATCCTTCGGGATCAAACCTCAAGGAAATAAGCTAGAGACATGGAGGATAACAGGTCTTTCTGTTTCAGCGAGTAAAATTGTTGATATACCATCTGTAAGTTCTTAGAGCCATTAAATGTCTTCTACTTACTTATCTCTTTCAAACATTGGTTGGTTTCTTCACTGATTTGGTAGGAGTGATATCTTATTACTGTAGGGAACAAGCTCGATCATGAGATATTTTCAAAGTCAACCTACTGTTCCTTCTCGTTCAGCAGATGGTTGTGTTCAAGGAAATGTAGCGATGACTGCTTCAGGTATTCTAGAGTATTTCTGTATATTTTCAGAACTTTCTACTTCTCTTGATTCTGGTACTTAATGTCGTGATCTAATCTGCAACTGGTGCAGCTAGCGAAGGATGTTCAGAACAGAGGTCAACAGAAACTCAAGCAGCAATGCCTGAAGTAGACACCGGTGTAACTTATACTTTGCCTAATTTTGAAAACCAAGATAAAGACATTGATCTAGTCTCCGAAAAGGTATCAGCTCTCATTTCCCTTTACTCTAAAGCATATTTTAGGCCTTTCTTAGAGGTGTGATCTAGCAAAAAGGCTAAACATATTTAGGCTCAATTACGTTCTCAGTTTCAACTTTCAAAGGAGCTTCTTTAGTAATTATAACTGGTAACGAAGTGATTGGTTAGGCCCTGTAGTGTTTGAATGACTCAAGAGCTTATATATATGTTCTTAAATTGTGTATCCTTGAAGAACCAATTCCACACATTCCTTGTCAGGATGTTGTCTCTTGTCCATCAAACGAAGCAACGGATGTTTCTACCCAATCAGAATCAAACAAAGGCACACAGACAAAGAAAATTGGGCGGAAGATGAACAACTCGAAAGAAAAGAATCGGGTACGCAATATATTGCTTTGTTTGGTGCACGAAAAGCTTCTACCTTTACTGAGATTTGTTTGCTTGTTTGTTCTCAGGGAATGCCTTCAATTGTCGATATCTTTAAGAATTACAATGCAACACCTCCATCAAAACAAGAGACTCAAGAAGATTCCACAGTGTCATCAGCCAGTAAAAGAGCAAAGTTAAGTAGCAGCAGCCATAATAGTCAAGTGAATCAAGAGGTAGAAGAGAGTAGAGAAACAGATTGGGGATATAAGACTGATGAAATCGATCAGTCAGTTTTCGATGAATTACCGGTTGAGATTCAACGAGAACTCAGGAGTTTCCTACGCACCAATAAGCAGTTTAACACCGGTAAAAGCAAAGGTGATGGTTCTACTTCAAGCATTGCTCATTATTTTCCACCATTGAATAGATAGATCTAAGCTCCTTTGTCTCTGTTGTTGACTGTATATAGTGTAGTCCTTGTCTACCTTAGATTTGGTCTTGTATCTTGAGTACTACAGATATATTATGCTTAAATCCTATTAAAAATGTCATTTTTGAGCAATAGAAAAACTAAATATATATATATCGTCTTTAAAATCCATCGAGACCTCTTGTTTTTTATGGTATGCACAGTGATAGAAGGGTTTTTTTTTTTTTTTGGTAAACATGTGAAGAAGTGATAGAAGGTTTATCAGAAGTTTGTATATCTTTGCTCAACCACGGAATCTCATGAAATATTCAAACATCCTACCTAATTGCTCTAGTTTCTCTAGTATGAGTTCTTTTTGGATCAATTCTATATCAAACGATTACATTTTATTTTCAAAAGTCAAATCAATCGAAATGTTAATTACAACTTCGCCTAAATATGACTTTTTTCTTAACTAACTTATTTTTCATCCTACTTTCTAGAATAGAATTCTCTAATATTAATTGACCTAACATAAGTTTTTTTTTTGGTAAGGAGGATTTTTTTTTTTGGTAAGGTTGAACTACCATAAGTTTGTTTGCTATCAAAACATTTTTACTTCATTTTGAGCGTAAAAACGGTAAAAAAGAAAACACAAAATTCGAAAACCTGAAACCGTTTTTGGGGTTAGGACAATACTGCAGGCCACTGTCATGCCATCCAATGGGTTTACTTTTTATTATTGTTCCTCCTGTGTGTAAAATACCCTAAATACCCTCGAACTTGCTCTCCAAAATTGCAATTAATTTACCTTTAAAAGCTTAATTAAGAGTGTCCGATTTCTCAAGAAATCTATCTAACACCAAGATTATAATTTCTATTAGCTGCCTAAAATTTGTCTGTGTGCGCAATAATCCACACGTACACACGCATCTACTGTATTCGATTTCGTCTCTATATATAAAAACACAAAGACAGTCTTCTTCGTGATCTCTCATTTTACTGTTGTCTTAAAGCAAACACAAGATAAGAAGAAACAAACAATGGCGATTTCTTTCATTTAGATATTTTCCTCGATTCTTAGCTTCTGGGTACTTCAAATCTCTCTCTCTCCTTCACGGGTTCTTCCAAATTTCCATACTTTTTACCTTGTTTCCTGCGAAAAAAAGCTATCTTTTTTTTATTTGTGACCCTACATTGATATATGACTCAACTGCTGAAAAATTGATACTTTGCCTAGATTCCATCATTTATTGTTTCTTGGGTTAATCAATCACCACTTTTTAGCAAAAACCCTGAAATCGAATCAGTTTTTTCTCTGTAAATTTCATTTCTTTTCTGCAGAAATTAGCCTATTTGAGCTCAGTTTCGTGTATTTGTGCAGATTTTGGTGAAAGGATTTGAAATGGCGGTGTCGCTTTTATCGAAACTACGGTGTATAACAGTAGATGTTACTGGTACACTTATAGCTTACAAAGGAGAGCTTGGTGATTACTATTGTATGGCTGCTAAAGCCATTGGTTTGCCTTGTCCTGATTATAAACGAGTTCATGAAGGTTTTAAACTAGCTTATACAGATATGGCACAAAAGTATCCTTGTTTCGGTTTCCATGCCAAAATGCCAAACATTGTTTGGTGGAAAACTTGTGTGAGAGATTCATTTGTCAAGGTATTTGGTTTTATTTTATCTTCTTCGATATTAGGTGTATGTGTGTTACTTACTTTGATGTTATGGTGGGTCATTGATTAGGCAGGATATGAGTATGATGAGGAGACATTTGAGAAGATATTTAGGAGAATCTATTCGACGTTTGGTTCTGCTGCACCTTACTCTGTGTTTCAAGATTCTCAACCGTTTTTAAGATGGGCACGCAGGAAAGGTCTTATAGTCGGACTTGTTAGCAATGCGGAATACCGATATCAAGAAGTTATTTTACCTTCCTTCGGTTTGAGCAAGGTAGTGAAGAGTGACTCATTGTGACTGTGTGTGGTTCTTAGGTTCTTTAAACTTTACTCAATTTGCCATTTGACTCTTTTCAGGCAGAGTGGGATTTTGGTGTATTCTCTGGAATTGAAGGGATAGAGAAACCAGATCCGAGGATTTTTACGCTCGCGCTAGAGAGAGCCGGGAATAATATTGCGCCTGAAGAGGTTTTGCATATTGGAGACAGCATGCGCAAAGATTATGTTCCAGCAAAGAGTATTGGGATGCATGCTTTGTTGGTTGATAGGTTTAAGACGGAAGCTGCTAAAGACTGGATAGAAGCTGGAGCCATTGTGCTTCCAGATTTGGTTGCTGTTCAACAACTTTTGGAGTCTGATAAGTTGAAATGTTAAAATGCAGACCTCTCTTTAAGTATGAAATCTAATGTATTGTAGTATTGCACATTTGAGTAAAATAAGTTTCAACGGCTTCTTTGGTTACTATCACAGTAAGGTGCAGGCTTAAGATCAATCAAAACTTACAAGAAGTTTCGACGAAATCCTCATGTTTTCAAGGCTTAAGATCAATCAAAACCAAACAAAATCATACTTTCAACAAGTTTGGAATTAACATGAACAAGAAAGTAGTTCTCTTTACTTTAGTTAGAGATAACAACACAACACAACACAACAGAAGAAGAAGAAGCAACATGTTTATGTATTGACTTAAACAGCTGCTTCAGCTCTGGAAGGGATCTTCCTTATGACTGAGATGGTATCACCAACTTTGATTGTTTTCTTTCCTTCGCCTTCAGTGTTGGTTAAGTTCCAATTCCAAACCATCTCCTTGCCAAAGAAAACCTGTCATAAACCGAAATCAATATATTGAATAGGTTTAGCATCATAATCAATCCAACAAGTCTCTTCTGAAAACCAGACTAGAGCTTATATAGCTAACCTTTCCACGCGGTTTCTTGTCAGGCATTAAGACATTGTCTGATCTGAATTTCATCAGAGTTTCAGTTGGTTCTGCTTTACCCATAACCCCGGTTTCTTGATTCACAGTTGGTACCTGAAAGAACAAAATGGTTAAAAGCTCGACTTGAGAATCTGAGTGTTACATTACTTTCACGTCATATTCAGATAATCATCACCTTGCAGCGGCTACATAGCCTAACTCCTTGGAAGACTAAATCGTTTATTTTGATTTCATCCCAAAGATCTTCACCGAAAGGATCACAATTATCAACAAGAATGCTAGAGAGAAACAACAAACCACAGATTATGAACAAAACAACCATCATTGAAGGTAATAATAAGACCTCGAGATGATTGATATCGCTTACTTGGGTCTAAAACGGTTTATAGGCACCGGTTCTGGCAGAAGGGTATTCAAATGGTCTAAAGAACCCTAACAACCAAAAACAAAAAGAAGATCAAATGCGGAAATGCCTATTCACATTAACCGATATCGGAAATATAGATATTGGCTCACCTGAGATGCAACCAAAAACGGAAACATATCCATGAATGTTGTAGAGTAACCCGCTGCAAACTCAGGAGGTGAAGGTCTAGTTTCAGTATCTGTAGACAAATAACTTGATCAACTCGGTGCATTAAGATTTGTTGCAAATCAAAAGATTCAAAAGAAAGTAAACTGAAACCTTTATTAAACCGAACCAAACGGCTTTGTTTTCCAAGATAATCTGAAAACCATTTCGCAGCTTCTTCTCCTTCATCAAAAGCAGAGCCAGACCATTCCCACATCGACACACCTTCTGCTACCGAGCTTGGCCTAGTCAACGGTATCTTTAACGGACTCATACCAGGAGCTCTTATCACTGCAAAATGAATAATCAAGAACGTAAATTGAAGTCTCGATTCAGAGACAATTCTCGTAGTTAAGCCAGAAATTTACCCAACAATGAGTCATTTGTTGGCTCCCAATCTTCCAAGAAGGCTTCCTTAGGCAACTCCGATTCAACAAGAGCAAGGGTTGGCTCAACTCTTTGAGTGTATGCTCTTCCTTTATAGTTAACAACTAACCAATACCGGTCCCACTGAAAACCTACATCAGTTTCCATAGATTAAACCCATGGAATTATCCATTAGATCAAACACCAAGACAACTTCATAGTCAAACATTCCACCATCTTAATTTTAACACACATGAAACTCTCCCGTTTCTTATCAAAATTTAGCCCTATATATTAGCATTGTGTTCACTTTCTCGGAAACTTTGTTCACAATTCTATCAATCAAACAAGACCCTTTTCTGCTATCTTCGAACCCTTAACATATAAAGAAACAGAAATGAGAGTGAAACTGTAGTCTTCATGCCAACAAAAAAAAAAAGAGAAAAACTTTAGTGGTCACTCTCATTATACCCAAATAATATCATCTTCCCAGAAATTGTTCACTTTCCATCCAATCAAACAAGAACAATTTCCAGATAATTTGTTCATTTTCCAACCAATAAACTAATAAAGCAAGACCCTTTCTAGTATCATCGATCCCGTAACAATGAGAGTGAAAAATCTAAATGTTCATGCCAACATAAAAGTGGAGACTTTAAGTGTTCACTCTCATTTTACCCTATTAATAGCAATTTCTGAGACAATTTGTTCACTTTCTCGGAAAATTTGTTGACTTTCCCTAAATCAAACAAAACCCATATCTTATAATCAAAATCTCAGAAAATCAAGAATGATCAAAAGGGAATCTTTCTCATACCAATTTTTTTAAAAGGACCTTTTTTCAATTCTCAGAAGTCAAACTAAGAGGAGTAGAAGAAGAAGAAGAAGATTGTTCTTAGTTTTTACCAGTATGAGTAACGGTAGCCTGAGGAACAGAGATTCCACGGCAAGATTTGATCGGATAAATGACCAAAGATTGAATCTTTAGACCTTCCTCCATTTCTCTCTCCCTTTCACAAACACTTGCTAATGAATCCTTTTAGCTTTAGTAAAAAGGGAACATAAAAAGAAGAATCATTCAAGAATTTGCCATCGTTTTCAAAATGTTGTCGTTTGAGTTTTATGCATTTTTCACACGTGGATTATATAAGCAGACAGGTTACACCAACCATCTTTTAATATTTGGTTCTTTTTCAACTTTTTGATGGACTAAACTCATTCAAGTAAATCCGTGGTAATTAGGATCCCTGTAAAAAATCAATTCTCAATAAGAACAAGTAACAAGTGACACGTTCCATTTCAGTATTAGAATGGTCGACCTACCACCTCAGAATAGTTGAACTAGTACTCAGAATTAGAATGGCCGACCTACCACTTCAGTATTTAGTCACCTTAATATTTAAATTCGAAAAGGTAAAAATCTATAAATTCACTTTCAATCCAACATCAAAGACTGACAAAGAGGATTTGAAATCTATCACGAGATAAGAAAAACTAGATCAAAAAAGTACAAACATCTCACCAATATTAATCTCAAAAAACTCTAAAGACTAAAAGAGTAAGAGAAGAGAAACAAAAGCCATTGACATTTTTAGTCAAAAGGGAAGCAAATAGCTTTCAACTATGTCTCAACATAGTAACATCATTGGAAACCAATTCAGTTTTAAGTAGGAGAAATTTTCACTTATAAGTTCTATCTGATTCAACCAGAAGAGTTTGACTCTAAGAGTGCAGAGAATTTTTTGTAGCTATGGTTATTACTTCTACTTGTTACGCTTCGCAGCACGTTTTCCATGACCCTTCTTTGGTGGTCCTTTGTCACGACGTTTCAACATCTCAAGCTTCGATATCCGCCTACAACAACAACACCCAAACTTAAGTTAAAATGCCTCTCAACAGAGAGAAAACAATGATAACATAAGCAGTGAATATAAAACCAAGTGTAAGTGAATTTCAAAGACAGTACTATCCTTGCCAAATAAGATTAGTTCGTGACTATGTTGCATTTTACACCAGAAACCAAAGAACATGACTCTGCGTAAGCTCCACAAATCACAAGAAGGCTCATACAATCTACATCTAGTTTCTTTCTCATGTCTAGGATTTTGGATACTAACCCCCAAATAGCAATTGAACTAAAAAGCTTGTGGAAACATGTTCCAGCTCAATCCCACTCAAAGAGTTTTCTATGATAAACAAAGCAATCAATTGGAAAGTAAACAAGAAAAGAGAGGTTTAGGAAAGTACTCTTTTTCTTCTCTAGCCAAGACATTGGGATCCTCATTCTTGATGTCGTATGGATACCATTCTGCAACCTTATCACCAATAAGCTTCTTCCTTAATATCTTATGAGGAGATCTCTGTCCCGTTGGGTTAAGCATATGTCCGAAAATCCTTGCTCTTGCTTCGGTCACACCTCGACCCACTGCTGAAGATATAAGGCTCTTCAGGCTACCACTAGCCATCTTCCTTGAAAGTTGACACTATACCACCTTAACGTAAGCAACACAATGAAACAAAATCACTCATTATAGTCTGATAGATTTAACAAAAAAACGTAAACATTTCAATCAAAATTCAGATATATCTTCTTCAAAGCCAAAATGGTAAATGCATCATAGAAAGGTACAAACTTTGATGTTGAAATACAGTAGCTTCTGAAATACGAGAATCTGCAAACTATGAGACCATAAAATTAAGGTTGCTATGTCAATGCGATCAACTCTAACTAACGATTCTCCAAAACTAGGTTCCGTTTCCTTAACAATAGTTTCTAAAGACTGGACATTTTTTATTCCAAAACTAAAACATGAGCATTAGATCCAGACGAATCTGGTAAACTTTTTTTACAATTTGAAAGCTAACCCAGTTCATATTAACGTTAGAACCGCAATACAAAATCACGAACAAAAGCAAAGAGATAAGCAGTTTCGTTATGAGTCTAAAAAAATACTCTTTGAGACATTTCATCGAACATGTTTCGTGCCCGAGTAAATAACTGGAAAACATAGCAATTTACACAATCGACAATAAGATTAGATGTTGGAGAAGAAGGAAATGACAGAGGGGAACTTACCGACGAGAAAGAGTAGCGACGGCGACGAAATAAGAAGGAGAGAGTCGGAGATTGCGAGAGACAGTGAAAAGAGAAATAGACTTCAAAAAATAACAAAAGAAAAAGCTTTCGAGGGTATGGGTTCAATAAAAAAGAAGAAGGAGAAAAATGCTTTCATTGAGAGTTGAACTCAAGACCTCCCGCTTACTAAACGGGTGCTCTAACCAACTGAGCTATGAAAGCTTTGATGTTACATTTAGTATGGTAAATTATTTATAGTCTGTAACTTCAGTTTGTCAGTGTTTATTTATATTATTTATTACTTAGTAATAGTAACAATGAAAACATTAATGGACATTTTTGAAAATATCAAAGAATAAATGGATTAATAAAATATAAATATCATCGTTGGTAGTTTTAGATTTGAAGAAAGTATAATGTCAAAAATGAAAAACTATTAAATGTTTTTTTCTTTTATTAATTACAAACAATAAACAATAATGTTAGAAATTGAAAATATGAAATAGTTTTTTTTTATTATCAATTACAAACAATCAGTAATTACATTTAAAATTTTTAAATCGGAACAGATTGAAAGATTATGGGTATCATAAAAGTAGGAGTTCGTCTGATGACACACTTGACGTTAATCTTTTGATCCCTCAAATTTTGCACTGATCTCTAAGATATGAATCTTCCCATTGTTAAGACTTGGTTCAATATTCTCACAAATATTTTGTTCGCTATACAGATAGGATCAAAATGTTTGTTGGTGTGTTGACATCTATCCACATATACAATCATCTTTCGAATAAAAGACAGTTTGAAAGATCATTCATACGATTATACCAATTTTTATTTTTTTTGTCATGTGTGATATTTGCACAACGTCCACAAAAATTATCTCATTTAGAACATTCTCCAGAGATTGTGTGGTGAAATAAGAAGCTCTAATCTTGGAGCTCATCTTATTGCCAAGAGCGTGACAATGGAGGATCGCCGCCAATCGTATGTAGCAATCGGGTTTCCTTTTTGGCTGAAACATCTTTTTGAGAAAGAAAGTAGTATTGCTTAGTGTAATACTTAATGTGGTTGATCTAGAATGATTGTCTTTGATCCTAACTTTTTGTATATCTGGTTAAAATCTTGAATATAAAGTATATATTTTAGTCAAAGAAAAAAAAATATTCTCCGGAAATGACTAATTTGCCAAACAAATTCTTTAGATTTTTAAAGAATCTCCAAGTTGTCAGTACTAATATTTAAAACGCTGTCAATGTACTACAATAAAAGAATAAAAGAATATTATGAAAATATGTTAATTAGTTTTGAGAAATAACTTTTTAGTAAATATATGTTTGTCATTTTCTTAAAAATTATTAGTCTATATATATTGGCTTAGCGATGCTTAGTTTGAGTATAAATCCCAAAAAAACATTAAGTATTTTCATTTGAAAAACCGATTTATTTCAAATATGTAAAATTGTGGAACGTTTTGCTTCATTGATAAGTTTTAGAACATTTAGATATACACGTTGAAAGTAGTCAAAGGGCCCAATGCTTTGAGATAGATTGATTACCTATAGTTTTATATGTGGGTAAGTTTGGTCAGTAGGAGCCAAAAGAAGAAAGAAGATGAATTGTTAGCAATTGGGTTTCATTAATAGGCACAACCACAAGCTAATAAGACGATTAATTAACTATGCAAATTGAGACTGATCATATTTCAGGAATAACATCACATTTATACAAAAGGAGAATGTTTTTCCATAAGATAAGACTTGTACACTTTAACATTTCACACAAATAAACCATAATGAATACGACGTATCACCATCTTCACATCAATTGATACTTAAATTAATCGATTTTAGACTAACGGGTAATACGATTTCTTACTAGAAAATTGACTCGTATATATAACTAAAATATTGTTAAAGAAGACATTTTGTTTTTTAATCAAGAAGCCTTGGACTTTAACAAGGATTCATTAGTTTTTGGATCGTAGATAAGAAGAAGTTAAACTAGTCTAATCTACTCTTAAAAGTTAAAATCGAACTCGTGATCTTGAGGAGCTCTAAGATGAACATAAATACCAGTGTACCACATGTCCTGTCTAATTATAAACAAAACAGATAAAATAAAATAATGTAAGCTCTTTTAAATGTCTCCGATCTATTTCGAAAAGAAATTATATGCATCCAGTAAAAATATAACTCTAGATCCGCTCATGATTACATCAACTGTTAAACTATGATCAAGAATTCAAAATATTCTGTATTTATCATTTAAGTAAAAGGAAAATAAAAGCATTTGTAATCCATTGTTGTCTCTTTCATGGTAGTATATAGATGGTAGAGTCAATTGAATTTCTATAGAGTGTATGAACACGGTGTGATTCAACTTCAGCAGCTAGAATACTTCGGCCTTTGTTTCAAAGATGACATCTACAAAATCTTTTATTTATTAATCGGGAAAATATCAAAGAGAATCAAATTAGAACTAACCAATATGTTGCCGAGTTTGGGGTGATGACAAAAAATATGGATGAGAGAATGCCTTTGACCTAGCAATTATTTATAGGGATGATTGAGCAATTTTCTTTTTAAAGATAATATAAATTTAAAAGATAGGTTACATGTAAATTTGAGGAAATATAAGAGCATTTTGTTTAGATTTTAGGGTTCAACATTTTAAAATCTATTCTTTATATGTTGGACTATTTTGTCAATCTAAAAAATTTAGACTCCTTGCTTAATTTGCTATGAAATTTACCCTCTTTAAAGTTTATCAAATATGATAAATATTTAGCTTATCATATATACTCAACAATATATATGTAATATTTAACATATTAATTCCACCCATATATTTGTGTGTGAAATTTTCTATAAATCTAAAAACAGAAATACAACTGCCCTCTTTTTTGATGAAAGGACTTAAGTAATGAGAAACTAACACACTTCACAACAAAAGCAGAAATTAAAGAAATGTCATTCAACCAAGTCATCGTCTCTCATCTCAACCACTCTCTTTGCTTGGCCAAGGTCAAAGCCATATCAATTTATATATGTAAACCATTATCATATAACTTATTTATCTCATTGTCATAAATCTCTTTTCTCATTACCATTACTTACACGACTTAGACTCTCATCAAACTGAACTTCTGTAAACAAATAGAGAGACAAGGGTTGAAAAAAGGACAAATTGAAAGACTGCACAATATTTTTACTGTATTTCAAGTTTCAACCAATAAAATTTATGGATTGGAGGCAAATTCATCGAATCTACAAGATCACAAAATTCACAAATTTTTATTGAATGAAATAAAAAATCATTAAACTATTTTAAGAAATTGATCACTTAACATACAAAATACATAAATTGTTATTTCGAAAACCTATAGGCTTCATAAAATATCGCAAAGTAGCATATAACCCATTCCGAGTTCCGCATATTATCTTGGTATAAGTAAATCAACCGATGCGATATCGACCCATCAAAAAAGGTTTTAAAATCCATATTTCGATCATTAGCAACGGCTTAAAAAAATATTTGTTTAGGTCTCTGGTTCGAAAGAGATTATTAGGAAGAATCTAAACTTTTTTTACAAAACTAAAATCCAAAACAATTTAAGTACTAGTACTAGAAAAGAACATAAATACACATTGGCATAGCCGCAACATAAATGGACACTTGCAATTGCATTTTCCAATGTCTCTTCTCTGACCCTCTTTGACCTTCTTCTTCTCTTTCTCATTACTCTCCTTCTCAATGAAAGATCCGAAAACAGAAGAGATATATATATAAAAAAAAACACTCTATATATAGTTCTAGCCTTTATAGCCGATCCCAAAACTTTATCCTCTGCATTTACTTCTCCTCCTACTTACCACATCAAACCCAAACACACATACTTAGACGCGTATACAGAACAGAGATACAGAGATAGTCCCCATGCACCGTTCTTATAACCAATCGTCTTACTTCATCCAAAACCAAACAGTTGTCTTAAATTCTCTATGTTTCCAACATTAGTCGTCTCACTACCACAAGAACTCGAAGAAGCTTCTTTCATTCACTATTACTCTCACAGATCTCTTGTTTCTTGAAGAAGAAGAAGAAGAAAAAAAATGCAGCAAAACTCTGTTCTTCTTGCTCTGTTTTTCCTCTGTTTCTCATCCGGGTTGGGTTCGGGTCAACCGGGTCAAAGAGACGATCTTCAAACTCTTCTCGAACTGAAGAACTCTTTTATCACAAACCCAAAAGAAGAAGACGTTCTCCGAGATTGGAATTCCGGTAGTCCCAGTTACTGCAACTGGACCGGCGTCACATGCGGTGGTCGTGAAATCATCGGTTTAAATCTCTCCGGTTTAGGTTTAACCGGTTCAATTTCTCCTTCGATCGGCCGGTTTAACAACCTAATCCACATCGATTTGTCTTCGAACCGTCTTGTCGGTCCCATCCCAACGACTCTCTCTAACCTCTCCTCTTCATTGGAATCGTTGCATCTCTTCTCTAACCTACTCAGTGGCGATATACCGAGTCAACTCGGCTCACTTGTGAATCTCAAATCGTTAAAACTCGGAGACAACGAACTCAACGGAACAATCCCGGAGACGTTTGGGAACCTCGTCAACCTCCAGATGCTTGCTTTGGCTTCGTGTAGACTCACCGGTCTTATACCGAGTCGATTCGGTAGACTCGTTCAGCTCCAGACTTTGATACTACAAGACAACGAACTCGAAGGACCGATTCCGGCGGAAATCGGAAACTGCACCAGCCTCGCTTTGTTTGCCGCGGCGTTTAATCGTCTCAACGGTTCGTTACCGGCGGAGCTGAATCGACTTAAGAACCTCCAGACGCTGAATTTGGGAGATAACAGTTTCTCCGGTGAGATACCGAGTCAACTCGGTGATTTGGTTAGTATCCAATACCTTAATTTGATTGGTAATCAGTTACAGGGTTTGATTCCAAAGAGATTAACAGAATTAGCGAATCTTCAAACACTTGATTTGTCTTCTAATAATCTCACCGGAGTGATACACGAAGAGTTCTGGAGAATGAATCAGCTTGAGTTCTTGGTATTAGCGAAAAATCGTCTCTCTGGTTCGTTACCAAAGACTATATGTTCTAACAACACAAGCTTGAAGCAACTGTTTCTGTCTGAAACTCAGCTTTCCGGCGAAATTCCAGCGGAAATCAGCAACTGTCAGTCATTAAAATTGCTTGATTTGTCGAACAATACGCTTACAGGTCAAATCCCGGATTCGTTGTTTCAGCTCGTCGAACTCACGAATCTTTATCTTAACAACAATAGCTTGGAGGGTACGTTATCTTCATCAATATCAAACCTCACGAATCTACAAGAGTTTACTCTCTATCACAATAACTTGGAAGGCAAGGTACCTAAAGAAATCGGATTTCTTGGTAAATTGGAGATTATGTATCTGTATGAGAATCGGTTTTCGGGTGAAATGCCGGTTGAGATTGGGAATTGCACGAGACTGCAGGAGATTGATTGGTACGGGAATCGTTTAAGTGGAGAGATTCCTTCTTCAATTGGAAGATTGAAAGATCTTACTCGTCTTCACTTGAGAGAGAACGAGCTTGTAGGTAACATTCCCGCCAGTTTAGGTAACTGTCATCAAATGACGGTTATCGATTTAGCGGATAACCAGCTCTCGGGTTCAATTCCTTCCTCGTTCGGGTTCTTAACGGCATTAGAACTGTTTATGATCTACAACAATTCTCTTCAAGGAAATCTTCCGGATTCACTTATCAACCTCAAGAACCTCACAAGAATCAATTTTTCAAGCAACAAGTTCAATGGTTCGATAAGTCCATTGTGCGGTTCAAGCTCGTATCTCTCGTTTGATGTCACGGAAAACGGATTTGAGGGAGATATACCTCTTGAGCTAGGTAAGTCTACGAATCTTGATCGGTTAAGGCTGGGGAAGAATCAGTTCACAGGAAGAATCCCTCGGACATTTGGGAAGATCAGTGAGCTTTCTTTATTGGATATTTCAAGAAACTCTCTCTCAGGAATCATACCGGTGGAGCTCGGTTTGTGCAAGAAGCTGACACACATTGATCTCAACAATAACTATCTTTCAGGGGTGATACCTACATGGCTTGGAAAGCTTCCATTGTTGGGAGAGCTAAAGCTTTCTTCTAATAAGTTTGTTGGGTCTCTCCCTACTGAGATTTTCAGCTTAACCAATATTCTTACGCTATTTCTTGATGGTAACTCACTCAACGGCTCGATCCCGCAAGAGATTGGTAACTTGCAAGCTCTCAATGCGTTGAACCTCGAAGAGAATCAGCTTTCAGGTCCTCTGCCTTCTACAATAGGGAAACTGAGCAAGCTTTTCGAGCTTCGGTTATCGAGAAACGCTTTAACCGGAGAGATTCCTGTTGAGATTGGACAGCTGCAAGATCTTCAAAGTGCTTTAGATCTCAGCTACAACAACTTTACCGGACGTATACCGTCTACGATTTCGACGTTACCTAAGCTTGAATCTCTTGATCTGTCTCACAATCAGCTTGTAGGAGAAGTTCCTGGCCAAATCGGTGACATGAAAAGCTTGGGATATCTTAACCTCTCTTACAACAACCTTGAGGGAAAGTTAAAGAAACAGTTCTCTAGATGGCAAGCTGATGCGTTTGTAGGCAATGCAGGTCTTTGTGGAAGCCCTCTTAGTCATTGCAACAGAGCTGGATCAAAGAATCAACGAAGTCTTAGTCCGAAAACAGTGGTTATAATCTCTGCGATTTCATCATTAGCAGCGATTGCTTTGATGGTACTTGTTATCATCCTCTTCTTCAAGCAAAACCATGATCTTTTCAAGAAAGTGCGAGGCGGAAACAGCGCATTTTCATCGAACTCTTCTTCTTCACAAGCTCCTCTATTTAGTAATGGAGGTGCAAAGTCAGATATAAAGTGGGATGACATAATGGAAGCTACACATTACCTTAACGAAGAGTTCATGATTGGATCAGGAGGGTCAGGAAAAGTTTACAAAGCGGAGTTAAAGAACGGCGAGACGATAGCTGTGAAGAAGATTCTTTGGAAAGATGATTTGATGTCAAACAAGAGCTTTAACAGAGAAGTTAAGACACTTGGAACAATCAGACATAGACATTTGGTTAAGCTAATGGGTTATTGTAGCAGTAAAGCAGATGGTTTGAATCTGTTGATCTACGAGTATATGGCGAATGGAAGCGTTTGGGATTGGCTTCATGCCAACGAGAATACGAAGAAAAAGGAGGTTCTTGGTTGGGAAACAAGATTGAAAATAGCACTTGGGTTGGCTCAAGGAGTGGAGTATCTTCATTATGACTGTGTTCCTCCGATTGTTCATCGCGATATTAAGTCTAGTAATGTGCTTCTTGATTCCAACATAGAAGCACATTTAGGAGATTTCGGACTCGCCAAGATCCTAACCGGGAATTATGACACCAACACAGAATCAAACACTATGTTTGCAGGCTCTTATGGCTACATCGCGCCAGGTACGGTACATACATGTCTTTCTCGGGTTTCTTAACTACGATTCGACTATTAAACCTAACGTGTTGGATACCGTTCTTTTTTCGCAGAGTATGCGTACTCGTTGAAGGCGACTGAGAAGAGCGATGTTTACAGTATGGGGATAGTGTTGATGGAGATTGTGACTGGTAAAATGCCAACCGAAGCAATGTTTGATGAAGAGACGGATATGGTGAGATGGGTAGAGACAGTTCTTGATACACCTCCGGGTTCTGAAGCAAGAGAGAAGCTGATTGATTCAGAGCTTAAATCGCTGTTACCTTGCGAAGAAGAAGCAGCTTATCAGGTTCTTGAAATAGCACTTCAGTGCACAAAAAGTTATCCTCAAGAGAGACCTTCTTCAAGACAAGCTAGTGAATATCTTCTTAATGTCTTCAACAATAGAGCTGCCAGTTACAGGGAGATGCAAACTGATACCGATAAATGATTTTCGAGACGTGAAGCTAAGTAAACTCGGAATATATCTTTTTTTTGAAAACTCTGTTTTGGTTGAGTAGATTGATGCATTATTTGCGTAGTATCATTTTGTGATAAATAACGTAATCAAGTATGTATTGCTTTCTTATGATTCTTGAGACTATTAACAAAGAAAAAACTACTATTGCTTAATTTAGAGATTAAGTACTATTCGTTCATATAATTATGTACCCAGTCTTTAGTATTTAGATAGTGTACAATATTTTAACATAGAAAATCTCATTATAAAAATACAATAAAAATACATAAATCTTACCAAGTATACACAGTTTTATTTTCTTATATAAAAATATCCAGTGAGAGCAAGTCCTAAAGACTCAGCTTCTTCTCTAGATATATTTCTTCTTACCCTGTTCTTGCCTCTTTGATAGTCCTCTGTTTTGTTCTTCTGTTTCAAGTTTTCAGAAAGTAAATTTCTGTTATCTTAATATCCAAAAGTTTTTCGAGAAACAGAGGACTAAAGAACAGGAAAAACATAACAATTATTATTCGATTTTATCAATTTCTCTGTTATAATCTTTTTTTTTCCCATGTTCTACTCAATTTTTTTTTTGTTCTGAGCGTCTGTAGAAAGCAAAATCATTTTTTTTGTAGTCGTTTGCGATTATAGTTTCTCTCCTTCCTTATTCTTGAGTGTAACAAAACAAAGCAAGTTTAAAAACAAAGCATAGGGTTTGTTTTGATCTTTATTTTTTTATTTAGAAAATGGCTTCGAGGGATGGTAACAAGAAAAAAAAGAATCTCAAAGTTTTTGTCAGAGATCGTTACAACAGCTTTCGTGTTTTGCCTATCGATGATTCTGGAAGTAACGAAGATGGGAAGCGTAAAGAGGTTATTGAATGTTCTTCAAGATCCCCTGTTTTTGAAACAGGGGAATCTTTGCAGATTCCTTCTTCTTATCCACTAGAGACCAATTCCAATCCATTTTATATTCCTGGTCAACCTGAGACCTCGTCAAGAAATGGTGTCAGCATGGGAGCTTCTTCTCTGGTTCAGATTTGGGAAGCTCGGTCGCAGCAGTCAAGTTCGAGTCTAAGTCAATCGCTACTCGATAGCAGGACGAGTTCTGAATCAAGTCTCTCCGACTTTCTCAACGACGAGGCGAGAAAAAGCAACGAAAGCAGTGGTGAAGAAATAGATTGGTTTCCTCAATCAGATATGAATAATGTTTCAAATTCTTATGAGAATGATGGAGAAGGAAGATGTTTTCTTGAGCTGGCTAGTTGTAGTACTCCTAGGATAAGAGGACGGCAAGCAAGTGAAGATGTTTGTAAGATGATTTTGCGTGACCGAGAAAATGAGCTTGAATTGCTCGGTGGTCGCTACGCGGTTTCAAAGTTCTCGCCTCGCGGTTGTGGGCGTCTTCAGGTACTTTTATTTTACCCTCAACTTGTAATTTAATAGATTACACTTTAGATGATGTTACATAAAAATTGACTACTTCCTTATTGTTTAGTATATGCTTATGATCCGAAGTTTGGAAAGGTGCATTGTGATTCAAGAAAGATATCGGTCGAAATCAGATGTAAACCGGTTTTCACGAGGATCTAGGTATGATCAGGCTATTGATATAGGAAATATTTTTCTTCAGTTATTTTTGAACTTGTAGTCTTGTAGAAGAGTATTAAACCAAAGTATATTGATTTTCATCAGTTGAATCAAAATGCAGGAATAGATATATGGCTAATACTAAGAAGGGATTTCGGAGCAATTTGAATAGCGCAGTAGAAACAAAAAATTTGTCTGGAGTAGTATATTTTAGGGTGAAGAGTGTTTTGCAAGAAACAATGGAGAAAAGTAACACAAGGGAGAATCAGGCCGCGGCTGATAAGCCGGAAATTGCCAATAAACCCGTCTTTAATGATGCTGCAAGCAATGAGAACGGTTCAAAGAAACCTGAAATTGAGCGGAAAGCTACAGAAGAAGGAGAAGGGTTGAGGAAAGTTACTGTGAAGGAAGGAGAAGAAACGAACAAGTTCTCATCGAGTTTTGTAGAGAAGGTGTATCTTTGGGATTCTAAGGAGAGAGCTAATAGGAGAAGAACTATGGGGAAAGCTAAAGACGAGGGAAAAGATGCAAGAAGAGTCATTGATGTGAAGACTGAAGGGAGAAACGAAGAAAGGCGAAAGAAAGAAGAAGGTAAATCCATGGAGATTGAGGAATATAGAAGCAACCCTCAAGAAGTGACATCAGTGGTTTGTTTGGATAGAGAAAAGGATGAAGAAACTGCAAGACAAGTATTTAGAGAGAGTGGTAAAGAGGAAAAATCTTCACAAAACGATGAAGAAACATCAAAAGCCGAGAAGCAACAAGCAGCGGAAACATTGTTTCTAATTCTTGAATCACCAATATTTCTAAATGCTTGGGATGAAAATGAAACAGAAAATGAAGAAAATGAAGATTGCAATAGAGAGATTATGTATTATGATTGGATTAGTGATATCTCGCGGCCAAGAAGTTATTGGGAAGATCTCAAGAAACAACGGGTGCTCGAGGTTATGAACAATATTTCCGAGAAAGGCGATATGTGGAACTTGATCAAGTGGTATGTTATCTGATCAATTCTTATTTTCTTAAGATTAGCTTTATAACATTTCGATATTTTAAGGACGTGATTGCTTGTGTAGGAGGACCGTTTCTAGCTTCCTCGAAGGTGATTTTCGGGAAAAGATTGATAAAATCATGATCTCATGCGTGCAAAAGAGGTCAGAAATAGGAAGCAATCTTGTAGAAGAAGAAGAAGGTAACGAGGAGACTTTGGTTGAGTGTTCAGAAAGGTACCAAGGGAACGTAGAAGAAAATGAAACAAAAAAGTTAATCCTTGAACCAGAAACTGTAAGTGATGGTTTTAGCCAATTTCTTTTAACCCTAAGGCTCATGAGAATACCTACTCTATGAGATTGTCTCTGTTTTGCTATGTTTTTTCTTAGGTCAATAGGGTTACGTGTTAATGAAGTAACAGTTTATGGTTAACACAGGAAACACAGATGATATGTGATCTCAAACAACAAATCAAACAGCTTCAAAGAGATATTCTTGAACTACAAAGTTTGGTAAAATCTTGTGTTGATTTCCAGAAATCCTTGGAATTCGAATCACTTTCTGGTGAGTAAACATTATAAACTATTGTTGATTCAGTTAAAAAAAACCATGTAGAATCGTATATTGATGATGTGCTTGTAACTATGAACTATCTCAAACTCTCTTTCAGATTCACTAGAAAGAAATTGTTCTATTTGCTTTGAGATGCCTATAGACTCGCTTCTATACAGGTACCAATGTCTGCTTGTAAAGTCTAGAAAGCGATTGCGGTTAAATCGCAAACGAGATCATAAAATTGCAGTTTTGTTTCGCAGGTGTGGACATATGTGCACTTGTCTGAAATGTGCTCATGAGCTTCAATGGAGTAATATGAAATGTCCGATCTGCATGGCTCCAATTGTAGATGTTGTGAGGGCATTTCTTGATTCTTAGGGCACAAGAAAGACAAGAAAAAACTTTACCTATTTCAGAAATTTAATTTGGCAAGGTGAAACACTCTGATCATATATGCTAAAGTAAAAAGTTTTTCTTTTATATGTTATAAAATTATACATGTATATATAATAAGATTGTAATTTGTAAATATGTTTTTTTTTAAAATTGATGATTTTATATAATCAAATTTAATGTGTTGGCTAAAATCGTTCCAGGAAAAAACATGAAAATGATATAGTATTCAAATAATTAAGGGACCCTTTGTAACGACTACAGATATAAATTGGCTAAAGACAAAGTTTTTAGATTGCCCAACATTGGTTGGACATATCTTTTGAACAGTTTCTTTCGTCCTACTTAATATATCCTATAATTTTTTTTTTCTGTCCATTATACGGATTTAGATTTGGAATACAATATATCGATAATGCTAACATATAATATATCATAACCACTAATATCTAAATTCATGAAACAATATACATAATTATTTTATATAATCATATGAAAAAAACACAAATTGAAAACAATTTAAATTTTAAGAGTGAACCGAAAATAAAGTTATCAGTAGTCCATGGGAAATTACTCATTAGTAATAACAGCTATATTTAAGTGTATATATATGTGTACTTATATGGCAACTTAGGTCAAAATTATTAAACGGTACTATCAACGTATGAAATCACATAATATAAAGTATGATTAATTTAACTGGTTAACTAAATGTACGCACCAATTTATATAGATCTAAGCTGTAATATGCTAAAAATAAATAATAGTTACAGTTTTCATGGGATCGGATCACTATGTATATTATCAACAATTAATTATAGTATTACTGAAATATATAGGCTTAGTAATTGAGAATTATCATTAAAAAAAACGTGGTTTATAGACTCATTCATAAACCAAAACCAGACCAGCCACATGACATGAAAGTCCTCTTTACATCTTTCTACAATTTAGGTTATAATGTACAATCATACATACATGTCTATAAGTATCATTATCATTTATCAATATATTGGAAAAAACACCATGATATAAGTATAAGAGCAACAAAAGTTGTTTGGCCGCAGAAAGGAAAAGAGAAACAATAAACTATTTAAAGCTCGTTTAAAAGAAAATGAAAAGCCTTAAGAAAAGTTTAATATTTTTGTTAAATGTTAAATCAAGTCACAAAAATTTATTTTATGTGGTTTATTCATCAACACATGGGATGTCTCCTCCTCGTGATTCCATTTAAAGAATCACATCCCATCATTTTCATTTTCTTCTTTTTTTCTCTACCTTTTTGTAATATTTTTATCTTCTTATAAAACATCAAACATATTTCATATCCTTTGATTAATGATTATTAAAGGAGATTTCGGTCTATTAAGAAGAAGAAGAAGAAGAAAGAGTTGACGTTTGAAGAGACTTTGGTTGTTCGGTTGTCATCCTACAAAGCTTTAGCTTACTTTTAAATGATTACCTTTTTCTAGACCACTTAATTTCTTAAATAACCAATTAATTTGTTTATTCATGTGATGTGTTTCGCTAATTTGTCCCAATAATTATTATGAGGATTTCGAATTAAGACATTAACTAGTGTTAAGTTTTGTGGAAGATATATGCTTGAGTATATAATTAGTGTTTTGTCTACTTGCTTAAATATTTTAGCGGAAGTTGCAATATTACCTCTCTAAATTTTTAAGCATGAAAATTTGGTTTACTTCTCTAAAATTTTATAATTGTTTTGTTGACAAAAAAACAATAGTGTATTTATTAAATTGTATGAATCAGATCCTGTTTTTCTTTTTTTTCTCAATATGTGTTTCGCGTTTATCCTTAAAGTTTTTAATTATTATATAATTTTGAAGGACCATATATGTAGATAAAGGCTTAAATGTAAGCTTTACTTAGCTAAAAGATGAGATTCCACAAAAAAAAGCTGGAAAATGGTCCATTGTTACACAGCTTGAATCTTGGGACCAATTTCATATTTATATTCGTATGTTGATCTTTTTCTTTCTCTCATTTATATGTACTACTATCATTTCGGTATTGTACTAGTTTCTTATTCTAGATAAGTATTTGTCATATGGTCTTGTAACTTAATGACAATCGCAAAAAAAACATTTTTCTTAAATGTTAATTGATACATTCTCTCTGTTTCACCAAAAGTATCCTTATTTTCATATAAATTAATATATATATAATTTTTATTGTGTCCTTTAAAAGTTATTTTTGATATTATATTATTTTATTAACTTAAACTCGAGGTTAAATTATGTATTTATATCAAATTATACATTAAATACGAAATCGGCATTTTTCATAAACTTAAATCGATAATTGATTCGAAACGAATGGAGTGTTTTCTTTAATTAGTTAATAAAATGATTATTTTACTTGAAAACATAGGGATGATTTGGTCTATACTTTAAAATTATAGAGATACTTAGCTACATAATTTTATGAAAAAATAATTTGTGATTCTTTTTCAAACTTGTTTCATTTTTATTATAACGGAAATACTCTTGGATTGGCAGAATTTACTGTATTTAATCACACGCAGCAAATATTTTTCTTGTCGATGAATATTGTTTGGTGTAATAAATATAAATATAAATAAAAAGATTTGATTGTGAAGCAAATTGGCAAGCTGGATCTTAAATGAAAGGTCTCTCTCAAAATTAAAATAACTCAGCACTTGCAATATTAATAGTAATGGCAAAAGTGAGAGAAGGACTCTTCTTCTCCTAGCTGACAAATTGCTAATGCCAATATCCATTATTTCATAGCTTAAGATGTGTATTTAGCATAAACCATAAGTTCTTGATAAAGACCAAAAAAAAACTAAGAAGAAGACGACAAAAATTCCTAAAATACCAAATTATAACTTGTTTAGGTAAATTGCTTAGAAAGGTTGAAGAACTATTTGAAAATTAAGGAAAGTCTTTCAAAACTGTTTCATACAACGGAATTAAGAAAATTAAGGTAATGTCTTTTATCTACATGGTATTGGGCTAACGGTTGAATCCATGTAAGCCGAAAACGTATGCACCTAAACAAAATACACGAGTCGACACCCATTTAGTTATTTAAAAGCTGATCCTGATTCTCAAAAATGTATAGACCTAGGTCCAAAATTTTCAGATCATCAAAAACAATTGTAGCAATATATCTCAAATTCTTCTGTAAAGATAAGATAATATCAAGCGGTTAGATACGAAATGCTATGGAAAAAGGTATTTAAAAAAAGAAAAGAATGTGGTGTCCTTGTCCTACAATGGTGACCCAAGATAGCACTTCCCTAAGCCATAGGCTATTCTGGAATTGCATTACATATCTCACCCCACCATGTTCTTAAAGAAACCAACTTCCCTGTCACTCCAAACCTTAATTAATTAAAAACCCTAATTAAAACCTATAAAACTTCATTAAACACAATCCAAGACTCTTGTATCAAAAACCTTAATTAGTGTGCATGTAATAAATATAAGTTGCCCACTAGCACCAATTACTACCCCACAATACATCATCCTCTTTTCCCACATATAAAAACCCTTTGAGAGATCTCAACTTTGTTTCATCTCATTTATCATCATCCTTCAAGAACACAAAGCTAGACAGAAAAAAAAAAATGTGTTCCTCAAAATTAAAAAATCTGACCCAAGAAAACATTTCTCAGATCAACGGCCGTCCGGTTCTTCAACCGAAGTCGAACCAAGTTCCGACATTAGACCGACGTAACTCACTAAAAAAATCGCCTCCTAAGCCTTTGAATCCAATTGCATCAAAGATACCCTCACCAAGACCAATTTCTCTAATCTCTCCTCCTTTGTCTCCCAACACAAAATCCTTAAGAAAACCGGCCGGTTCTTGCAAGGAACTTCTTAGGTCTAGCTCTACAAAATCGAAACCAGTGATATCACCAGAGAACAGTGATGGTGGCTACAAAGAGGTTATGCCTATGGTGATTGTTCAAAAGCAGCCTGGAAGTATAGCAGCTGCCAGAAGAGAAGAGGTTGCAATGAAACAAGAAGAGAGAAAGAAGAAAATTTCTCATTACGGTAGAATCAAATCCGTAAAATCGAATGAAAAGAACTTAAATGTTGAGCATGAGAAGAAGAAGAGATGCAGTTTCATCACTACAAGTTCAGGTCTGTAAAAGTTACTTGTCAAGCAAGAAAACCAAATTTCCTTCTCTTACAAGTCAACTTTAGTTAACTGGGTCCAAAACCTTAACTTGTTTCCACAGATCCAATATATGTCGCTTACCATGACAAAGAATGGGGAGTTCCAGTTCATGATGACAAGTAAATAAAATTTTCATTTCTTGATAAATAAAACCAATTTTTATAAGAATTGAAACTAATTATGAGTAATGTTCAAATCTTTTTTCAGTCTACTATTTGAGCTTCTGGTGTTAACCGGAGCTCAGGTCGGATCAGATTGGACTTCGGTTTTAAAGAGAAGAAACACTTTTAGGTAAGAAATTTCAAGATCCCCCCAAAATTTTTACTGTATTGGTAAAACATTTTGGTCTTATAATCAGTAACCTTTGGTTTCACAGAGAGGCTTTCTCTGGTTTCGAAGCAGAGTTGGTCGCAGACTTCAACGAGAAGAAGATACAATCAATAGTCAACGACTATGGCATTAACCTTAGCCAAGTCCTTGCAGTTGTTGACAACGCTAAACAAATTCTCAAGGTATATTTTAGTTTTGTTATCACACAATTTACATATACTTATAGTGTCAACTTTATCTTATAATTGTTGAAAGTAAAATTATCTGAGATTTGTTTTACAGGTGAAAAGAGATTTGGGGTCATTCAACAAATACATTTGGGGGTTTATGAAACACAAACCGGTCACCACAAAATACACATCATGCCAAAAGATACCGGTTAAGACATCGAAATCGGAGACTATAAGCAAAGACATGGTTCGTCGTGGGTTTAGATTCGTTGGTCCGACGGTTATACATTCGTTAATGCAAGCCGCCGGTTTAACCAACGACCACTTGATCACATGTCCGAGGCATCTCGAGTGTACGGCCATGGCGGCTTTATAGGCAAAAGGATCATGTTGTAATTGTTGTTGTAGTCACATTGGCTTTAATTTATATGTAAATAAATAATATTTTGTGTTATTATTTTAGTACTATAGCTTTTCTTTTTGTCAACATTGTAGTACTATATCTACCATGTGATATTTAGGTTTGAGGTCCTAACTTTAGGTATTGATATTTGTACAAAAGCTTTTTGTGTCTGTGTTTGTGATTCTGCTTTAAATTTAATATATGTGTGTGTGTTTATTTATTTTTGTTTAATGTGTTTTTGAGGTTAAATAGTTTGTGGGATATGGGGAATAATGTAAAGAAGAGAGATCCCACAGAGCATGTGCTAAAGTTGGGAAGCAATGTCATGTGGTAGATAATCAATGGAACTTTTTTTTATGTTCTTTTTTTTTAGTTGATAACAAAAAAAATTTAGCTTTTGAGTTGGAAGAAATTCATGTAAATTAAGAAGCTTTGTTTGTTAGTTACAAAATGATGCAATTCTTAGTTTTCATATTAAAGCTTTCCGATGGTATTTTTGCGCTAGAAATAAAACCGATCGATCTCATTCGCATCGGATTTGGATCATGCATTGTTCGATATGTCCATTTGAACCCTAATAAAGATCGTCTTGAATGAAATATATGCAAATTGCATGATGGCATTCTTTTAAAGAAAAACACTCAAGTCATGGGGGATAATGATCATGACACATAATTACGTATTTCATCATTTATATATCCATAAAGTTAAGTTAAAATCAACATTAATCATTGGAGATCTAATCCGATTACGGAGGGTATATCGGACACATTTTTAAACCACATTTTACGCTTTTCGAAACAATCTGGTAGATAAAATAGAAAAAATGATTTGGTTATGGATTGCATGTGCTGTCTATTTTTTAGTTGGTTGTCGAATAATCGAAACTCCAAAGGTGGCAACTGGCAAGGATCTTAAGGCCCATTATTTACATCAGTTAGACCTTAGTAAGAAAAAATGAATTATAATACTTATCTCATCATTAGGGCCTAACTTATATGAGTATTGGGCCTTAAGAGTATCATTCAAAGCCATTGCATCATAGTTTCCAACACTTCCACAACATCGTCTTCACCTTGAAGAGAAATAAAATGCTTGTAAACCTGGCTTAAGTGAGTCTCTTTATAGTTGTCAATTCGATAAGAATTTTTCTTTTCTACTCTCTCGAAAATGACACCAAAATCATCAAAACACTTAGGATTTTTAGTGGGGGAATAGAGTAAATAGAATGAAAAAAGTAGAGGAAAGAAAAAGTGTATTTGGGCGTAAACAATTTTACTCTAGTATTTTTAGTGGAAAGATTTACTCTACTTTTTCTTAATTTTGGTGTAAAGTAGATGAATATTTGTTTTCTCCTCTTTTTTTTTTTTATTGGTGAAAGCTCAGAAAAATAATCTTTTACTCTCTCTTACTTTTGCGCTAAGAGGTCTTTCCAATCACACCCTTAATATGCTCCACTAAACTTATGCATAGTCTTCCTCCCTAATTTGTCCTTAAATGATTTAATTTAGTTTTTTTTTTCTCCAAAATTGTTATGTTATTCATAAGTTATTACAAAAAATGAAAATGGTCGTAACTTGAAGATATAAAAAAAATTAGATAATTTATCATATGTTTATATCTAAACACCTTAAAATTTAAGTGAAAAACAAACAAATTGTAAGATGTTTCGGAAGCTAATCTTGTTCGTGACCATAACTAAAGTAAGCGATTTTGACAAATATTCATATGATAATAATACCGGTTTATTAAGTGACTATCTTTTTTAGTTGTTAAAACAAGCTCAAATGAAACATAATTACAAGCCTAAACCAAAAGTTTTACAAAATACAAGCCCAACAAGTATTCTAGTTTGAGATTGAAATAGTTAATAACTTTTCTACCGGATCTGTAAAAAAAATAAAAAATGACGGGACGAAAGTAAATAAATGTTCATCTAAATTTTATTTATTTTATACGTAAAGGATAATGATGAGTCTTCTAGATTCTGAAAACAGTAGCCTGCTTTTTTCGACCGTTTGCTATGCTTCTAAGCTAAAAGTAAAAAAATAGAAAGCATCGTTGAAAGAGAATGATAAATTTACATGGCAGGTCACAAAGCTGACACGTGTCGTACACATGTTAGTAGGTGATGACGTGTTATAATATTTTGGCAGAGAGCGAAATCCCATGCGTCGGTAAAGGAAACAAAAAAGCATGAGTCGTTTTAAAAGTCTTCTAATCGTCAGACTCTTTTCTTTTTCTCTAGTTATTATATTATTAAAATTCACTATTTTCTGTGTATTTTTTCTCGTGACTTTAAAACAGTAATCTGCAACAACAACAAAAAAACATGATTCAATGTTACACGAGAAAAACCAGTGAGTTATAAATTAAATTCTTACTAAATTGCATAAAAGTTCGATGACTAAATTATAAGGCTGTTAGTTGAAATTGGAGAAGTTAGAGGACCGATTTTGTAAATAGCGTAACATAAAAGAAAAGACGACAAAATTAGTTATAAAAAAAGCTAAAACCTTTTTATTCTCTCTCAATCCAACTCATTTTGGCTGCTTAATAAATTACTTTTATTCTCTTTATAAATACATAACATGCTGTTTAGCACATGTATAGTTTTCTTCGAACAAATTAAATATAGTTTCTTCAATAGAATTATCTTTGAAGCTTTTCAATATTAATCGAAAAATGACAAGAAAAATGAATAAAATAAATTAGTTTCTAATAATGGCATATATATATAAATGGAGAATTCTAACAGCAACAAAGAGTCTCTATTTATAATTTTCATTTCTGAACAATAAATTCACATGAATAATTTTTGTTACAAAAATATATTACTAATTAATAATATGTAAAATGTATATAATATTTGAAGGAAAATTTGAACAAACTGTGCAATTTATTTTTAATTTTATGATATTACAACACAACTACATATTTACCTAATTTTTTATGATTATACTAGTAAACACAAAAAAGTGTTTTTTAATTTACGTATTCATAAAATTAAAAATTATAAAATGAGACTCTTCAATCTTCATTACTGTTAAATTCTCCAAATTTTTTCTTCTCTCTCTCTTCCCTCTGTCGCTTCACTTTCCCTCTGCTTCATAGTTCATACGATTCTTCGATTCGTCTTCTTCAATCAGTGAAGAAGAACTCAAAAGATGGCTAAAGAGAGAGACCAAAACACTAAAGACAAAAACCTCCTCATCTGTTTCTTATGGAACTTCTCCGCCGAGCTTAAGCTAGCTCTAATGGCGTTACTCGTTCTCTGCACTTTAGCTACTCTCCTCCCTTTTCTACCTTCTTCTTTCTCCATCTCCGCTTCCGAACTCCGTTTCTGCATCTCACGCATCGCCGTAAACTCCACCTCCGTCAACTTCACCACCGTCGTCGAAAAGCCAGTCTTAGATAACGCTGTCAAGTTAACTGAGAAGCCGGTGTTGGATAACGGCGTTACGAAACAGCCGTTAACTGAAGAGAAGGTGTTAAATAACGGCGTTATTAAACGGACGTTTACTGGTTACGGCTGGGCAGCTTATAACTTCGTGTTAATGAACGCTTACAGAGGCGGCGTTAACACATTCGCCGTTATCGGTTTATCATCTAAACCACTTCACGTTTACTCTCATCCCACTTACCGTTGCGAATGGATTCCACTAAACCAATCCGATAACCGGATTTTAACCGACGGTACCAAAATCTTAACCGATTGGGGTTACGGTAGAGTTTACACAACCGTCGTCGTAAACTGTACTTTTCCGTCAAACACCGTGATAAACCCTAAAAACACCGGAGGTACTCTTCTCCTCCACGCAACCACCGGAGATACAGACCGGAACATCACCGATTCAATTCCGGTACTCACCGAAACTCCAAACACCGTCGATTTTGCTCTCTACGAATCCAATCTCCGCCGGCGAGAGAAGTACGATTATCTCTATTGTGGATCTTCTCTCTACGGCAACTTATCACCACAGAGAATCAGAGAATGGATCGCTTACCATGTAAGGTTCTTCGGTGAAAGATCTCATTTTGTTCTACATGACGCCGGAGGGATTACAGAGGAAGTGTTTGAGGTTTTAAAGCCATGGATAGAGCTTGGGAGAGTTACTGTTCATGATATTAGAGAACAAGAGAGATTTGATGGTTATTATCATAATCAATTCATGGTGGTGAATGATTGTTTGCATAGGTATAGATTCATGGCGAAGTGGATGTTTTTCTTCGATGTTGATGAGTTTATTTATGTTCCGGCGAAGAGTTCGATTTCGTCGGTGATGGTATCTTTGGAGGAATATTCTCAGTTTACTATTGAACAGATGCCTATGAGTAGTCAGCTTTGTTACGACGGTGATGGTCCGGCGAGGACTTACAGGTAAATTTCAAAGTTTGGGTTTTTATTTGATTAATCATAGATTTGGTTTAAGCATTTAGAATCTGATTCATTTACATGTAAAAAGAGCTTTTTTTTTTGTACACTTTTGTCATTAGTGTGTTTCAGTGCTTGGTCCATGTGGGTGAGAGTTGTTTTCAAAGATTCTAGCTTTTTTAGATTTCTATTTTTATGTAAACCAATTCGAGATTGGGTTGGATTTGATGTTGATGGGTTTGTGTAATTGTCAATGTAAATTTGAATCAGTGTCTCTAGGATTGTGTCTTTAGGTCCTGAGGTTACTTGTTTCAAAGTTTCTAGATTTTAGGTTCCAAAGTTACCAGATATAGTTCAGAATTAGCTAGACATTGATGGGTATGTATGTGTTTACATTCTAAATGCGACTATGTAGGCCTGTAGGGTTTTTTAACTGTGATGTTTACTATTTAGGTGGATCTTTGTTCTTGGATGATTGATATGTGATTGTGTGTTGTTTTTCAGGAAATGGGGATTTGAGAAATTGGCGTATAGAGATGTGAAGAAAGTACCACGACGGGATAGGAAGTATGCGGTTCAACCGCGGAACGTATTTGCGACAGGGGTTCACATGTCTCAGCATCTACAAGGGAAGACGTATCACAGAGCGGAAGGGAAAATACGCTATTTTCACTACCATGGTTCAATCTCGCAGCGTCGTGAGCCTTGTCGTCATCTTTATAACGGTACCCGTATCGTTCATGAGAACAATCCTTACGTGCTTGATACCACAATGCGTGATATTGGTCTCGCGGTGAAGACGTTTGAGATTAGGACGATTGGAGATCGCTTGCTTAGGACGAGACAATGAAGGCAGGAGAAGAATGGTTAAAGACATGTTATCATCATTATGCGTTGTAACGTAAATCTTTTAGAGTATTATTTAGGCGAATGTAACAATTTTCATGGTTTTTTGTTTAGTATATTCTTTTATTGTATTATAAAATGGGTTCGTACATAGAGATCATCATACAGCTCAGATTCTTGGTATATAAGCATCTTTTTTATGGGCTTTATAATTTTTTCCGTTATTTATGGAAAAGTGCTTTATATAAATTAGTGAAAGTTGTTGTGGTCTTCCATGGATCTTTGTCGTGTTAATTAAAAGTTTCCACATTTTCTTTCTCATAATTGAGTCACTAAATAGTAAATACTCGAATATTTGCAATGCACAATGATCATATTTGTTTCATATGGAAATTGTGAAAATCGTTTAGTATTTCATTTTAAAAAATTTAGTAAACACAACTACTTTAAAAAAAATACTTTTTTCTTTTATCAAACATGTAAACACATAACCCATTTCTGTATAAAACTCTATTTTTGCAAAATTGCAACGTTAATAAAATAGCGGATAGATTTCACTTCCATATTATTTTAAGATTTTTTTATCATTTACTAAAAGTAGTATTTCATAAATTATCTTTAATAAATTTGTATTTACATTTACCAAATTAGCTCTAAATTTATCTTTCCATTTAACAAATTAGCTCTGCAAATAAATTTTTTTTTTGCTTTCATTTGCTAATAGTTGTTCCATAAATTATCATTAACAAATTTTATTTTCCAGTTTACAATTTAGCTAAACTCTAGTAAAGTATCTTGTTTTGTTTACAAAATTTTCTTATAACTATTACTAAAAGAGAAAGGTTATTTTGTTTTTAATTTGTTTTTATAAAATTCACAAGTGTTAGTGTAGACCCCAGAAAAAAGTGTCCTTCCAAGTTTCGTGGTTGTTAATTGTCGCAAACGCTGGAAAGTCCTCATTGGTGCCAAATGCTCAACAATCATACACATTATTCCCAATCAACAAATCTCCTAATACCGACAACACTTATTCATCTAATCATTTAACAAATTATGAAATTAATCTCAAAGTTAATGATAAAAATAAAAATAGAAACAAGAGATTGATAAATAGGGAATGTACACCGACGGTTCAGCATTTAATTCTAATGCAAACAAGGTACGTAAAAACAATTTCTAGCACATTCACGAACCCTACCATTACTTCCCTTACATTAATATCGATCGACTCACAAATTTAGTAATTTTGTAAGGTGATTGAATTTTGCCCATAATGATTGTTGTAATGGACGGACTTAAATCATTTAATATGCTTATCAATTTTGTCGGAGACAACATTTAATAGAACTAGTCGAAACTACATGATCTTTGCAGCTGTGATATTCTCTGCAAATCTACAGTTTCCATTTAAACCACTAGTTTAATTTTGGTTCTATTAAATTGTTATTCGTCGTCCACTAAAGAAAGCAACCAAGCTATTTCAACGAGTTTTCTATAAATTGGAAAGAAAAAGTTAATAGACAAAATCTATTTCTTGTATTAATATAATTAAGGCAAAATATATTTCTTGAAAGATTTGTATTAATATGTACTTATTATCTTTGACTCTCTTGTACTCCTATATAAATCGTGCATCTCTAGTTTAGAGTTCTAAATTTGGGACCAATTTAAAAACCATTGCACATAGATACACCGTTGCAAGGTAGGACCAAACTAGGATGGCCAAACATGTGTCTTTGTAGGATGGCCAGATTCCTAGCAACTAGCAAGACCCAAACCTAATGAGATTTGAACTTAGTTTGAAACTGATCTTTATAAGTCCGGTCCTGGCTAAGATCTAGAATACTTTGCATTTGCGTTTAGTTTAAAGCGCAAATGGTAAAAGAAAATTTATTTGTCTTTAACGTTTACTTTTACAAATTACAAAGAAACTTTACTTAAACCAATCGAGAACTAAATCAAACTAGAAAAGTGTACCACATCCATTATTGAAAAGTATATCAACAATATGGAGTAAAAATGTTAGTTTTCTCGGAGGTGAAAAACGATATTAATTTCCCAAAGAAAAATATTTAGCAAGACTTTGGTATATTACAGCTTATATTTTATATTGTAGTTAAGAGTCCATCATTTAAACGGCTTGAGCTTCCAAGAAAGCATTAAAATTCTTGGTGGCTTCTAATAACCGTGGAGAGATCGCCGGAGACGTCGGGTATGAAACCGGCGATGATGTGGAGAATCGAACCTGACGCAGTGAAGGAGACTCCATTGCTTTTCTGTTTTTCGAACCAGAAACCTTTAAAACACCTTTGATCTCTTTCTCAACAGGTTCCTTGTCGAACACGAAAGCCGCTGAAACCGGTTCGTCATGGTCGTTATCACCTGAACCACTTTTGATTAGCTCGGACGGTAAGTCAAAGAAGTGATTTCCTCCTTCCTCTCCGCAGGATTCCGAAGTATATGAGCCGCAATCGAATTTCTCCATTGAAGCTCGAGCGGAGATCACTGTGGTAGTGGTGGTGGATTCTCTGACGGAGACTGTTCTTGAAACGGTAATGGTAGAGGATGATGATCTCGTCATCGTGGTGGTTCGGGTGAAGGAAGAAGAATCGTCTTTCTGTGATGATCTGATCGGTTTTCCTTTACTGAAACCGGGGAGGAATAAACACAGAGCGTTGCATTTGAATCTGTCTTCTAATGTACTATTATTGCTGATGCTCTTGTTCGAATCGGTTTTAATGAAGAAAGAGTTTCTGATTCCGCTGCTCTTATGAGAGAGTGTCTTGCTAGTAGACCCACAAGATTTGCTTCTCTTGTACGACGCCGAAGACGAGTCTTGTTCCTTGTTTCTGAGGGCCCGCATGAGACCTGAACGTTGTTTTGGAGAACCAGTGGTTGAGTTTGGGAGGCTGTCTTGTTCCTTGTTTCTGAGGGCCCGCATGAGACCTGAACGTTGTTTAGGAGAACCAGTGGTTGAGTTTGGAAGGCTGTCTTGGTCCTTGTTTCTGAACGCCCGCATGAGACCTGAACGTTGTTTAGGAGAGTTTGGGAGGCTGTCTTGTTCCCTGTTTCTGAGCGCCCGCATGAGACCTGAACGTTGTTTAGGAGAACCAGTAGTCTGCACTGGCTGCAAAGGAAGAGGCATAGGCGAATCTAAGTCTCTAGGAGGTGACATTGCCGGTAAACGAACCATATCGAAGCTATCGTTCCTTCTCAACGAACCCGACATAGACAACGACCTGATTGATTTCGGATCCATCGATATCTCTCTCTCGGATTGCATCATACTCGTTTGCTTGACTAGAATCTTCTTCTTTGAATCGTTTCTGCTTAGAACTTGCCAATCCTCGCGAGCACTTTCGTCTCTGAAACTAATAGTTGGCATAAGTACTGCAGCCACCATTTTATTTTCCGACCTGAAATCTCGATCTGTAAGAAGAGAAATTGACAAATGGCTAAGTCTTAGTGCTAAAGAGAAGATGAATACTTATACAGAGCCACAGAGAGTAAGCATGGACCGCACGTTTGGTGGCTTAAGGTAGCTACACTGAGTCATGATATGCACGTCCAGCTTTTTTTTCGTTTCCTGCGTATTAGTCTCAGCCAAAGGTTATTGACTTTATTACTATAAACATAAACAAATAATATAAGCTTTAAAATATTTAACATCGTTGACATGAGACTATGCCCAAGATTGAGACAGGATCTGATCATGATAGATATGCTCGCACGAACCACATTTATTTTAATATTACCGAAGGTTTTGGAGTACTTTACCTGGAATTTGTGCAGACCACAAGCCGTTGTATAAGGAAGAAGATGATTAAATAATTGAAAAACTCATTTCATGTTCTTAAGTTACAAAACATCAATGATGGGTCATTGGTGGTGGTGTGTATAACAACTAAATGGATTTGACTCTACTGTAGGGAATTGTAAAACAAAATTAATACAACAGAGATACCAATGATAACTGGTAAAGCTGAGACGAAGTACAACGCTCCATAGCCCTGCAAACGGATTAAGAACAAAAGGCAGGAGAAATATCAATCAGATTTCAAAAAGTCAAATACGGAACGCTTAAAATGTTGTGAAAGAATAACGATTTCCAGGTCAAAGCTGTGAAAGTGTTTGAGAGTGATATGGGAACAAACCGCGACTTTGGTTACTACTCCTTGTTCATCATCGACATCGACTTCTTCAATTGCAGCAGCTGAATCCCATTCGACGTTGAGTCTCTTGGCTGCTTCTTTTGGATCTATTCCAGTGTCTGTGGATTTAGCGTACATTGACTTTCCTCGTTGCTTCTTTGAAACCTCAACCTTATAAGATAAATAAGATAAGGTGTTAAGATAGGGCTTTAAAACAGAGTTCTGCTTAGCTAACTAACTAAATGTATATAGCCGTCACCAGAGTTACACAAAAGAAAAGAGATCTCTTCCATTATAGTTTCTAGCATCAATAGGAACCATTACGGATTATGGATTTAAATTGCCTAAGGAGAGATGTCATTATAGATTTATATTGCCTAAGGCAGTTTCTTCCTATCAGTCCCACCAATAGGCAACAAAAAACAATTGTGAGGTACAAAGAAGAGGTACCTCTAAATTTGGCCAACGGATCATTTCCTCATGCAGCATCCGAAGAGTTGCACGATCTTTAGGGATTTTCCCATCATTTACCTGTGTAAAGCAATCAATTCATTTTTAAGGATCTTCATACTAATGCCACTTAATAACCCCATGTCGCTACAAAGAGCAAACTGCTCAACTTGGTGTTGTCAAGTGAGATTTCTATCACAAGCACAGTTACGCCTTGGAACAGTTTTGCATACTTAGCTTATATATTAGACTAGCCATCACAATGTTACTTGAAACCAGATATGTGACAGATCTAAGTATGAAAGCAACTCAACAAAAGGTTGGTTGAGCAGTGTTTCCATGTAAAGACTGTAATAAGCTGTACAACACTCTTACTCAACAGTAACCAACTGATTTACAACAGCATTCTGTAGACCCTCCTTGAGCCATATATGAGTTCATTTTCACCCTCAGCAGAAAACTGATGTCTATATGGCTCATGTACCAGTCACACAACACACTTAAGTTTACTATTAAGGTAATGGCAGACTCAAGATAATAATATATATCACCTGTTCCAAGGCTTCAGCCAAATCATCTCTGCTTGGAGTATCTGCATCTTCTATTCCAAGAAGCCTCCTTCTTTCCAGTTCCCTTGGATCCTCAATCATAATAGTCAACTTAACCTATAATATGCAAACACACACAAAGCTCGGGCTTAATCAAAACCAATACTAAAAACCAACACAGAACCATGAAAATGTAGCTTACCTCACTGAAGATCATATCTCTATTCCTCCTAAGAAGCTCAATTACCTAAACACACACAAAATACTTCAGTACAATCTGATTCAACTATCTACAATTTCACTCAGCCAAAGGAATCACGAACCCGTTTGATTTCATTGACGTATTTGAGATCTTCAGGATCTACATCTCCTTCATCGATTTCATCTTCTTCATCATCTCGATTTTGTTTCTCCTTCTCTTGTTGCTCCAAAGTTAACGGAACCGGAACTCGAATCTCCGTCACGTCTCCTTTCTCCTGCTTAACTATTAAACTACCAAATCTCCGATTGTTCTTCCTCCGCTTCACCCAAAGACCATCGGAAATTCCATTACTCTTACAAATTACAATCGGAGACGGCGAAGAAGAAGCACCGTAATTCCGTTGGCCGGTGGAAGAAAAACTCGAAGCACAGTACTTTAACGGCAACTGAAATATCTGCGTCGTCATTTCTTCAAAAAAAAATGTGAAATTCGTTTCTACAATTTCACAGATTCTGCATCTCTGAAGATATAGTTTCGATTGAAATTTCCAGAGGAAGAAGACGATCAAAATCTCAACTTTGCCACTTTTAATCTTAAGAAAGGGAGATTGAAAATTTGAATTTTTATAGATTGGAGAATAATACGAGTGGCTGAGACATGTAGATAGCCTCCGAACAACTGCTACTTGGATAATACTATAAAATTACTATTGTGTTTTCCATATTTAGGATTCCCCATATTTAAGGGGTTTTGCATCGAACTTGCCAATTTTTTTCTTTTTTTCTTTTATCTCTAAAAGAATACATACTCATTTTATGAAATCAAAAATAATAAATAATATAACTTTTATATTTTGCATTCATGATTTTAATATCTCAAAAAAAACTAATAATTTTAATTATTTTAATATAATATTCAATATAGAGTGTTATTTCATCAACTATTTGTTTAAATATTTGATTCTTAAAGTACAATTAATTTATCAATTCTAGAATACTGAAACTTGAAATATTGGAAATGTTTCATTTAATATAGTGTCCACAAAATTTTTACATTTGAATCACTATTTTAGTATTCAAGTTTGATAACCAAACAATATTTATAACAGAACGATAAATTGTTACTCAAACAAACTACACATCGTGCATATATTAACCTAGTTGGTTAATATAATGTAATGATGCATGTTTCATCAATTCCTTTTCTTTTCGCTCAATAACTTTCTGAACCATTTTGCCGATTTCTTTGGATATCTCTTACGTCCATCGTTGAAATCCACGTAAACTAGTCCAAATCGGACTGAGTAGCCCGTTGCCCATTCAAAATTATCTAGCAAAGACCACGCAAAGAATCCTTTAACATTGGCTCCAATTGATATAGCGTCTTGAACCATCTTCAAATGTTGAGCGTAGTAATCGATCCTCTCACTATCTTTAAGGTCGATTTTACCGGTACTAGCTTCATCTCTACCATTCTCTGTTATATACATGACAGGATCCTTGAACTTGTATTTTGCATAGAGAAGGAGATCACGAATTCCTTTTGGATATATCAAAAGCCAATCTGATGCTGCCTTTGGACCGATAGGCACTCCTTCTCTTTCACCTGTGACGCTAGCACAAGGATCAGAGAATAATGTAACGTTTTCGCTTGAGCAAGGAACATCCTTAGCGTAAGAAGATGAGTAATAATTGATGCCAATGAAATCATATGATCCTTTCAACATCTTAGATTGTTTTGCAGTAAATGTAGGTAAGCGACCGTCTTTTACGTTGTTGACCATGTCAACCGGATATTTACCGGTTACAAGCGGCTCCATGAAATAGTCGAATGTGAAGGCCATGGCTCGTGCCGCAGCTAATCTATCTTCAGCTGATTCGGTATAAGGCAAGTTCCAACCCGCGTTCAAAGCGATACCAACTTGACCTTTTTGAGATGCCTTATATTTTTCTCTATATACTTTGACTGCTTCTCCATGAGCAAGAATGAGGTTGTGACCAACAATATAAGGCTCGGTAGCTCCATTTCCCGCGGTGCAATTAGGGTTTGTGAATTTTGAACACCTTCCAGGAGCCATTACACCAGCAACATATCCTTGTTGCACAACTGTTAATGGTTCGTTCAATGTCATCCAATGCTTCACTCGATCTCCAAAATTCTTGAAGCAAATATCCGCATAATCGCGGAAGTCATTCACAATCTCCGCGCCAAAGAATCCTCCGTAAGCATCTTCAAGGCTTTGCGGTGTGTCCCAATGAAAAATGGTGGCGAATGGCTTAATTCCTTTAGACAAAAGCTCATTGATCAAGTTGTTGTAATAGTCAATACCAGCTTGGTTGATACCTCCTTTTAGATTCCCACGTGGCAAGATCCTCGACCACGAGATAGAGAATCTATAGGCACCGAAACCAATTTGATGTAGTAAACCCACATCTTCCTTGTAAAGATGGTAAGAATCACTTGCAATAGATCCATTGGTACCATCTTTTATCTTCTCCGGATATTTTTCAGAGAATGTATCCCAAATACTTGGACCTCTACCATCTTCATGAGCAGCTCCTTCGACTTGGTAAGCTGACGTTGCAGCTCCAAAAATAAAATCTTTTGGAAAATCACTTCTTCTTAATTTAGGTGTTGAAGAGTGTTTCTTGGCTATAACTTCATTAGAAGCCAAGACAATAATAAACACTAGCAAAGAAAAATATTTAGTTCTCATTTTTATGATTGATTGTTGAAACTTGGTTTGTTGTGAAAAGATGAATAGAGCTCAGAATTATATAGGCAAGAGAATTGTTATGGCAATTTGTTATGTTAATCTATAAATAGAGAAGTATAAGATAGAGATAGTATAACAACAAATCTTTTAAGTTTTACTTGTTCATAATTAGTAAACAGAACATTCAAATGATCTTATCAAGTTGTATTTCTAATGAAGAAAAAATAGCAAAACATTCGTGAAGGTTCGTTTTCTTTTTTTTGTTCTATCGATTTTCTTAATAACCAGAATCGATTATCTTTAGAGTTTAGAATAAGCATGGTTGTCTTGATCAAATATATATTTGAAAAGGTCCATTTTAAAGGTCCAAATTATAAGCCCAATATATAAGCCCAAAGTTTAGGCCCAATTCACGTATCGCTATACTTTTTAGCGGGAAAATGTTAGAGGACCCCACCTAAAACTCCCGCCACAACAAGCTCGCCATTTCTTTGCCCATAGTGGAGAAAGGTTTTGTTTTCCGTTCAAACGATTTTAGGGTTTTTGTCGCAAACAGTTTTTGGTAGTGAAGAGGAAAATTTCGAGTGAGGTAGAATTTGAAAAATGGAAGCTTTTGGTGGATTTGTAATGGATGAACAAGCGATTCAAGTCGAGAATGTCTTCCTCGAATTCCTGAAAAGGTTTGCGTTTTTGGGCTTTTTGTTTCCCCCAATTTCTTTCAATTTTGGCTCTAATCAGTTTCGGTTTCAATTTGGTTTCAGTTTTCGATTAGATGCGAACAAGCCGGAGTTGTATTACGAAGCAGAGATTGAAGCGATTCGAGGTGGTGAATCAACAATGATGTACATTGATTTCTCACATGTAATGGGTTTTAATGACGCTCTTCAGAAAGCAATAGCTGATGAATATTTGAGGTTTTGTTTTTTTGTTTCTCTAATTTGCTGATTATTAATCTAAAACCCTAGTTTTGATTTTTGGGGTTTTTTGATTTTTGTGTGTGAAATTTTGGTTTTAGGTTTGAGCCGTATTTGAGGAATGCGTGTAAGAGATTTGTGATTGAAATGAATCCTTCTTTCATTTCTGATGATACTCCAAATAAAGATATCAATGTTTCTTTCTACAATCTTCCTTTCACTAAAAGGTAACACCTTTAAATATCTAATTAATGATTTTGATATTATAGTAGTTGTTATGAATATTTTGGCTTAACTTTAGTGTGTGGTGATTGTGATGATGATGGTTTTGTAGGTTGAGGGAGTTAACGACGGCAGAAATTGGAAAGTTAGTGTCGGTGACAGGTGTGGTTACTCGAACAAGTGAAGTGAGACCTGAGCTTCTATATGGGACTTTCAAGTGTTTAGATTGTGGTAGTGTTATAAAGAATGTTGAACAACAGTTTAAGTATACACAGGTAATTGATTCTTTGATTTTTGGTGTTTTTTTTTATACACTTTGTAGTAGGAAGAAGTAGTAGCTTGTTTTCTTTTGGTTTGTTGAGTGATTTGTGGCCTTGTTGCAGCCTACGATCTGTGTGAGCCCGACTTGTTTGAACAGAGCAAGATGGGCGTTGCTTAGACAAGAAAGTAAGTTTGCGGATTGGCAAAGGGTTAGAATGCAGGAGACTTCAAAAGAGATACCTGCAGGTTCCTTGCCACGGTCTTTGGATGTCATTTTGCGTCATGAGATTGTGGAACAGGCCAGAGCGGGTGACACGTAAGATTTCGTTTTGTGTCAGTTCTCTAAGTTATTTCTTCCATCATTATAATAATAAAGGGTTTGCATTTGATTGTGACTCCTTTTGGGATTGTTCTCGCAGGGTTATTTTTACGGGAACAGTAGTTGTTATACCTGACATATCAGCACTGGCAGCACCTGGAGAGAGAGCAGAATGTCGTCGAGACTCATCACAGCAGAAAAGCTCTACTGCTGGACATGAAGGTGTTCAAGGTCTCAAGGCTCTAGGAGTTAGAGATCTTTCGTATCGGCTTGCCTTTATCGCTAATTCAGTGCAGGTTTGTCAACTTTTTAGTATCTGTCAAGCCATAACTTAAGTGATACCAGTTGATCAATATCAATGTTTTTTTCTTTCTAGATTGCTGATGGTAGTAGGAACACTGACATGAGGAACCGCCAAAATGATTCTAACGAAGATGATCAACAGCAGTTCACGGTGAGGCTTGAAATAAACTACCTATAAGTCTTAAGAGTTAATATACCGCAGCATCCTGGTTTTTCTCTTACATGATTATTTAAACTTTGCAGGCAGAAGAGTTAGATGAAATTCAGCAGATGAGAAATACTCCTGATTACTTCAATAAGTTAGTTGGAAGCATGGCCCCAACCGTTTTTGGTCATCAAGACATCAAACGTGCAGTTCTACTTATGCTTCTAGGCGGTGTGCACAAGACAACTCATGAAGGCATCAACCTTAGAGGAGACATCAATGTTTGTATAGTTGGGGATCCCAGCTGTGCTAAATCCCAATTCCTCAAGTAATGATTCTCATTGAAAATCAAAGCTGTCTGTTTTTTTTTCCTTTTCTGAAATCTGATCATTCAGTTTTGGTTTGTTATTTGCAGGTATACCGCAGGTATTGTACCACGATCTGTGTATACATCTGGGAAGTCCTCTTCTGCAGCTGGGTTGACTGCAACTGTGGCAAAAGAACCGGAAACTGGTGAATTCTGCATTGAGGTAATTTTAGAGTTTTCAAGTTACCTAAACTTTATAACCGCTTTAAAGAAGGATAGCCTTTCTTTGTAAATTTGATTTCTATGCTCTTTTTCTAATTAAGGTTATCTGACTCTTCAACAGGCTGGTGCTTTAATGCTTGCTGACAATGGAATATGTTGCATTGACGAGTTTGACAAGATGGATATCAAAGATCAGGTAAGTCAGCATCATTGCTTGTTACTATACAGACGATTATGTTTCTTAGAGTGTGTTTGATGAAAATTATTGCATTTGGGCACAAAGGTTGCTATTCATGAAGCAATGGAGCAGCAGACGATAAGCATTACAAAAGCTGGTATACAAGCAACCTTGAATGCTAGGACATCAATTCTTGCAGCAGCTAATCCTGTTGGTGGGCGATATGATAAATCTAAACCACTTAAGGTAAGGTGATCCAAGAATTAGACCAAACAGATGCATATTTGTATTCCTTTCTTTGCTTAAGAACTTTCATGGAAGGTTTTATATCTAATTGTGGTTTGATCATGCTCTTTTTCAGTATAACGTTAATCTTCCACCTGCCATTCTTTCGAGGTTTGATCTTGTGTACGTTATGATTGATGACCCTGATGAGGTAACGGATTACCACATTGCCCATCATATTGTGCGAGTTCACCAGAAGCATGAAGCAGCGCTATCTCCTGAATTCACTACCGTACAACTCAAGCGCTACATTGCATATGCCAAAACGTTAAAGCCAAAGGTTGTTGACTAACCCGAAAAAAGTTTTTGATTGCTAAAGGCTCTTTTGCTGGAGATGCTAACATCTTTTCTCTATATTCATCTGTTGTGTTGCAGCTAAGCCCAGAAGCAAGAAAGTTACTTGTCGAGTCTTATGTTGCTCTTCGTAGAGGTGATACAACTCCAGGTACAAGAGTCGCATATCGAATGACAGTTAGGCAGCTAGAGGCACTGATCAGGCTCTCAGAAGCCATTGCTAGGAGTCATTTGGAAATTCTGGTGAGATAATCCTAAAACGTTTTTCTGTTCCTTTCTTTTATTCTACCAGTATCCAGTAGTTGATTTGATTTATCTGGGAACTTGTTATTTTTCTTTCAGGTTAAACCAAGTCATGTTCTTTTAGCTGTCAGACTGCTAAAGACTTCAGTCATCAGGTAACTTCGAACATCTTCAAAAAATATTTTTATCTCCTAAAATTCTCCCAAAATGTTAACCGTAAACAACCATACTTGCTTCTCTTATCCAGTGTTGAGTCAGGCGATATCGATCTTTCTGAGTACCAAGATGCTAATGGTGACAACATGGACGACACAGATGACATTGAAAACCCTGTTGATGGAGAGGAAGATCAACAGAATGGTGCAGCTGAGCCAGCTTCTGCAACTGCAGGTATTTATGCACAGTTTGTGCTCTTCATTTTTTCTCTGCCTCACTTAAGAAAGAATCATAATTAACATCATATGACGTAGCAACAGATAATGGAGCAGCAGCTCAAAAGCTGGTGATTAGCGAGGAAGAATATGATAGAATCACACAGGCTTTAGTCATTCGCCTTAGACAACATGAAGAAACTGTAAACAAAGACAGTAAGCAACAACACTCTTCAATTTTCCATACTTTTCATTTTCTCTCCTCAACTATTGAAAACAATTTTTTTCCTTTAGGTTCTGAATTGCCTGGAATTAGACAAAAGGAACTGATTCGATGGTTCATCGATCAACAGAATGAGAAAAAGAAATATAGTTCGCAAGAGCAAGTAAAACTCGATATCAAGAAACTCAGAGCCATCATTGAGGTAAAAATCCAAAACAATCATAGAAGTTAAGAATAAAATTATTTCAAATGATGTTTCTATCTAACACAAGCTATGCATTGCACAGAGTTTGGTATGTAAAGAAGGTCATCTTATAGTGTTAGCTAATGAGCAAGAAGAAGCCGCAGAAGCAGAGGAAACGAAGAAAAAATCTTCACAAAGAGACGAGAGGATCTTAGCTGTTGCTCCAAACTATGTTATTGAGTGATGTGATTAAGTGTAAGACATTTGTAGAACTCATAAGTAGAAGCCTTAAATCTTTCATCATTGTGAACTAATTTTGTTGGATTATAATTTTCTGTAAACTTCATCGAAACCCAAAAAGGAAAAAAAATGATATTCCCAAATCACTAAACTCTTTAATGTGTATCATACACAGTGTATGTGATCTATGGATATAATCTTGAAGTTTCGTTTGTGGTGTTTGAAGGCATCATCTTCTGCATAGTAAACATCTAATACGCGTCCGAAATTGATGAACCGGTTAAGCATAAATGCGGTAATCTTCAAGCTGCCAATTGGCTAGATATTATGAAAGATGTCTTTTTTTTTTTTTGTCTAAATGACAGATGTCTAAGATTCAATAAAAACAAGAAATAAAGTCTCCATTTTAGCCCAAATCATTTATCATTTTTAGAGGTATTGTTTTGAGAAAGTTTTTAAAGTGGTATTGAGAAATGGACATTTTTTAACAATTCCCCTGTGATTTATTATAAGAAAATACTACGTTATGTTTGATTAATTAAATAGCCTTCTCCTTCTACCAAAAAATAATAATAAATAAATAGCCTTCTCCATACTAATTCAACATATTTTTAATATTAAGACAAAAAGTCATATATGTATGAGAATCAAACACATAAACATTTTATTGTAGTAATAAAATAAACACACAACCATGATAATCAAATAGAACCGTAAATCACATAACACAATTTGTATGTCCGAGATTGAAAACGGTAAATCACATAACACAATCACATAAAAAATTAGAAAGTAACAAACATGATGCATCCCAAGTCCTAAAGAAGTATAGGATCTACGAGCAAAAGCCTCATATACTCTTTGAGTTTTCCTTCGCGGTGGTTGTAAACATCATCCGCGGTATAGAGAACATCCAATGAACGTGCATAATTGACGGATTGCATAAGAATTCGGCGTGGCATGGTAGTTATCTTCAAGCATTCTTCGTTTACGATCTTGTTCATATCTCCATTCATCTTTTCAAGTTCTCTACTGGCTTCTTCTTTTGTAACTCCGTGTTCGTTCATGTAATAGTTGAGTGCATTTGCAGTGTAACCTTTTTCCATGTCCTCCTGATGATTTATACCAAAACTTTCAACATAATCTATGCGAAGAGAATTATGAAATTGACTAAAACAGTCCATATATTTTATAAAATTTATGCGCCACATTGTTTGAAATTTCATGGCCTAATTGGTATAGTATTCTTATATATAATGTCAAATTTTAAGCAATAAAAAAACCAAACATACTGAAAACTAGTACCTCAAAGTCGGCTATGTCATCCATGAGACGGGTCTTTGCACCTAAAATCCGAACGAGCTTTGGTCTAGATATTAGCCACTCAAAAGCTTCCTTCTTACCAATCTCTCCAAGTCCCATGATGGAACATGCTATGGTTGCATATGTACCAATCTCGGCTCCACCAGACTCTATATACTCATCAAAGCTAGGAACATGACCTCCACGTGCCCATTTGACAAGTTCGAGGTTTTTCCTAGCAATAATCTTGAACTGCTTACCAAAAAAAATTAAACATGTTACAAGTTATTACCATCCCATGAATAATAATTTTTTTAAGTAATCACCTCTTCTATCATTTTCTCCAACACAAAGGATCTTCCTTGTGACCTTAGTATTTCTTCATACTCTTTAAAAAGATACATCACAAATTTGAAGGCAGTCTTCATGTGACCTTGAAGATTTTCCATGTAATCTGGATCCCATCTGTTCATATATCACAAAAAATTGGTTATCAAACACTCCACTCATATTTAATTGTTTAGTGTGATTCAATCATTGCAATAGATATAGTTAAGGTACCTTTCCAAACAATCGGCCAGGCTTTCAACTTCAGAAATTGAACCATAAGTATCGCAAGCGTCGTCTAGAAATGTTATTACTAAGTATAACTTAGCCGACATAATTCTCCCAAGTGAAAATTGTGGCTCGAAGTACATCATCAATGCTGCAAACCATGTCTCTACAGTTCTCTCTCTGAAGTTTGGTGGAAGGTTTGATGTATGGTCTAATTTCGTCCACCACCTACCAAAATATGTAAAAGATTAAGAATATGCAGTCAGAAAGAACCCTAGCTATCTTGAAGAAAACTAGATCAATGACATATACATTGTGATGGTTTTTAATTCTTGGAAGTAATGAAGCTGCAAGAACTTGAAATTGAGCTTAGCTAGCTTGAGAAGTGTTTCGTCGTGGTCCTCTTCGTGTTCATAGAACGAGATATACTCCCTTGCAACCAACGCTTGGATGTTTCGGTGCTGAGGTATGTGAAGAGCATTTTGTATAAGCTTTGAAATATGTGGTGGGCTCGCTCTACGACCTGTAGCTAGTGACTCCAAGTGGTTCAATGTGAAGCTTAAAGCTTCATCCAATATATGATCTGTCGTTGTCCCAAAGTGCACTGCTTCGTAGAAGCTTAGCATACCCTTGACATCTTCTATTAAACTTTCCTTGAATTTACCATCGTCTCCTTTGAATATCTTGAAAACATCTACATGGAAATAGAATTTGAAAATTCGATACAATAAGACTATAAGAACTCATATAAAATATTACTTACCGGACAACATGTATATGTTTTAAAAATTCTTACCCGAAGACATGTAGTAACCGTATGTCCTGAAAACTCGGAAGATGGTGGAGATTGTGTGCAATTTATTTTCATCAGCGATCAAATCTTCTATCTTCTCGAAAGCATGTTTTAGGCTCTCTTCGATTTCCTTCTCAAAATGATAAGAGAGACCAAGACTGTCCAGAAAATGAATAGAAAGAATTGTCTTTTTCATCGCGTCTTTGTCTGTGGAAGACGACACGAATATGTTCTCTCTTACTTTAGGCTTTAGTACTTCAATCTCTCTTTCAAGGACATCAAAATCCTGGAAGTTGATACAAGTCAAAGATCTTTATATAGCCATCTAACGTACGTATAAGGAATACACAAATGTGCATTGATTGTTAAAAGATAGTCGGAAAGATATAAATGGGCTCACCGAATCAGCAATGGAAAACTTGAGGAACTGATCACCCCATTGGGAGGATGGCAATTTTGTAAAATTGGTGTAGCTTTCGTAATCAAAGTTTCCTAATGCTTCCATAGATAGAGAGAGATGTGGTGTTGGTGGAAAACTTGCAAGAAGGTAGTCATATATATAGGATTCTGTACCACTTCAATCGGAAAAGACGATCGAGGAGGTTACGTGTGTAAGTAGTATCTTCACTATATAATGATTTAAATGAGGATTATCATATCACTATATTTTCCTCCATATAAACCTGTAAACACGATATATCATCATTAGATTATTTGATTTACTTTGATTATTTTAACTGATTCGTTGTAAAGGCCGCATAGGCTTAGCAATTGAATTTGCATTTCTGCGCAAATTAACAGAAAAGAGTTTGAATATGTATATTTATCTGCCACGTTCAGATTTCCATGTTCTGATTTCATTACATTTTGTTAACCTAGTTGATTTCTTATCGTCAACTCTGAAACTGATCTTGTCAACCATTACTTTAGTATGTGTGAACAGTTTCTTCTACGCTCGCAAACAGTGCCGGTCCAAATTTATTTGATACCTAAAACAAGCCAAAATTTTGTTGCCGCATATTTTTTTTTTCGCATAACATAATTCTTTTTTATTTTGTTTCCCATTACAACATATTTTTTTTTGTAGCTTAATTTGTTAACATGAGTTGGAAAAAAGAAAAAGTGTTAAACCAAAAAAATATAATAATGAGAAGAAAAAATAGGAACATAAAAGTAGAAACCAGAATATAAACACAAAATAATGATTACTCTTAGCACTTTGAATATAATTTTCGATCTTAGTTTCTAAAATTTTATTCATTCAATTGTTGAACCCATGGTATATTGATCTTTAATTCAGATTTCTAATTAAGTGCTGAGTGAAAGAGGTTAGAAACGATTCATACAAAAAATAATAATAAAAAGAAATAGAAATTGTCGACAAATTTAAAAAAATAAAAAATAAATAGAAGAAGACATGCATGAGATAAGAAGAAATTCAGGAGAGATTAAAGATAGAAGGAGAATCTAGTTTCAGAGTGCAATTAGAAAAGTGATAAAAACTAGGAACTACTCGTCTACACCCTGTTTGCATGTCCTAGTTTTCACCCACCTTGTGCAGGATGTAATTGATGTTTCATACTTAGAAAATCAACTTAGGTTACATTGAAAAGAGTGAAATAGACATGGAGAAAGATAAACAATACGAGTTTGGTGTAGAAGATGCCATGATTAAGGTCAATAGGGTTTTGGCGGGACCGCACTTGAAATATGGCCTCAACTTGGATTTTCACGATAATCATGCTACAATTATGCTATTTTACAATGATTTAAAATGAAACTAAAAACACTTTCCAAATTGTATGATTTGCTTATGTAGTTATATGTCTTATTTGGTTGATAGCATTTTGTTCAATATTATTCCCGGTAGCGTATCAAAGATCTTATCAATCTCTTTTTCTTATATTCCCTGAAATAGAGAAATTAAGAGTATAAGTAATTCATACCATATATATTAAATTGTTTCCAATTGGTAAAAAAGAAAAGAAAAATTGTTTCAACTAATATTAGCTCATCAGTCATATGTATCCTCGGTCACAGGTGGATTTGTTACACAACAACACTCGTTAACTTTTTTTGTTTGAGGGAATGATTTGTCTCCATTACTTCCAAATTTTTAAGAAGACTTTGATAAATAGTAAAAAGGAGAAATCGAATATGGTAAAAAAAAAGAGAATCCATGCACCTTTATAAAGGGAAGTACATTTTTACAAATGAAGAAATTCAAAGTCTATCTTTAGCATTTACTGTTCTTTTATTGAATTTTGCTTCTACCATTTTTATTAAATTCCTTATGGGGATTTACTGTTTATGGTCCCTGAACCCATTTCCAGGTTTCTTAATTGCTCTTTAACATAACCCTTCTCTTTTGTTATACCTATAACCAAAGTGATGTGCTTAATTAGTGAAATAGAGAAATTATAAATTTTGTGAAGAGTCCGTGACTATACTAAATGTTAGGTAATATACCATTTTTGAAACAACCTCTTTAAGCGTCTTGTCTAGTTTCTTCATCTATTTAACAAAATAACTCTTACAAAGCGAAGCTCCATTGTAGGCCTTAGACCCCATTAGCAAGTCTTGTTGCTTTCTTATTTTTTCTTTTTTGTTGGTGCATGTGTGAAGAGTCCGTGACTATATCAGATATTAGGTAGAATACCATTTGTGGAATAACCTATTTATAAGCTTATCGTCTAGTTTCTTCATCTATTTAACGTAAGAAATCTTACAAAGCGAAGCTCCATTGTTGGCCCTCTAGACCCAATTATCAAAGCTTGTTGCTTCTTTTTTTTGTGTGTGTGAAGGTCCGTGAGTATACCAGATATTAGGTATACTATACCATTTATGAAATAACCTCTTTAAGCCTCTCGTCTAATTGCTTCATCTATTTAACGTAAGAACTCTTATGAAGCGAAGCTCCATTGTTCGTCCTAGACCCAAGTATTAAAGCTTTGTTGCTTTCTTTTACGTTTTTGAAGAGTCCATGAGACTCTATTGATAGATGTTAGGTAGCTATTTTAATCTCTGTGGCTGTCCTACTGTTTTGTATGTATGGATATATAATTATATATGCATAATTGTCTTTTTTGTGACCAAAAGCTTAGTATATACCATTTGTTAAACAACCTCTTCTCTAGTTGTTTAATTTTCTGTTTAATGAAGTTTCGGGCCAAGATCCATAGTCTCCTAGGATAATCTTTTTTTTGTAAATTTTCCCTTAAGATTAATAGGCAATCTCTCTCAAGAAGCCTCAAATTCAGGGAGCAGTCATCTCACTCTTTTAGGAGGGAGTCTGACACGCAACTAGCCCAATTACTTGGTACATCTTGTCTAGTCTCTTCACTTTTTCATTATTAGCTATAGTAGTCTTAGAAAGGGAAACTCTATTGATAGTCCCAGACCCAACTATAATATCTTGTTGCTTTCTTTTTCTTTTGGTGATGAGTCCGTGACTGTACTAGATATGTTACTATGTTAAGCTCATGAGCTGTCGTCTTACCTTTGTCAGATGAGTGGAATAGTAAGACCATTCAATAGAACCATATACAAAGTTATAGACACATGTGTGTTTGTGTGTGGGACACTTTTAATTCTTGCATTCTAGTTGAACTGGTTTACTTTGTAACACATTATGGTTCCTCAATACTCTAGATAATCATTCTCGTGTTCCATATATGATAGCTTATGAACAACTATGAGTATGCATATGCATACATATCTCCTTTGTGACTAAGTGCGTATTATATCATTGGTGAAACTGAACAAACGTGATAGACACACAAACACGAGAATTCTCCAAACCTCGGCGCACGAGTTTCAACTTAATTATAAAAAAAAAATTAAGATGATAAATGTTTAGTCAAAAAATTGGTCAAAATTCGATATGTTTTCTTGTAGTATATAAAGTTCCTCACACATATTTGTGTCCTCCCAAGAAACCAAGTGGTAGCTAAACATCAGATTAAAAACAGGGAAAAACAATTCTTGTCATTGAACATAGCAAAACTATACGTTTTTGAATATTAATATAACATGTTTCACATACACTAAGAAAAATATGTAAATATCTATTTCTAGTTATATTGAGTTGATATAATAAAGATAAACACAAGATTAATTTTTGTAAACTGTATTAAAAATACAAAACAACACCGCTCATTAAATGGAGAGAATAATAAAATTCACCAATTATAAAAGAAGATCAAAACCGCTCCTCAGTTCTCTACATCAAATCTATGAAAAAAAATGACAGACATTTCCAGTCTCTTTAGAAACCGAAGTCGCAAGGACCAACTTGACTATGGTTTAACTGTGATAGTTATATCAACTCTTTGTTGGTGTCTTTGGCTCTACGCCAAATGCAAACGGCGGTCTCCACCGTTGCCGCCGGGACCTTGGGGCCTTCCCATTATCGGAAACCTTCCATTCCTCCAACCGGAGCTTCACACCTACTTCCAAGGGCTGGCTAAAAAGCACGGTCCCATTTTCAAACTCTGGCTCGGGGCCAAGCTCACAATCGTGGTCACCTCTTCTGAAGTAGCGCAAGAGATTCTCAAAACGAATGACATCATCTTCGCGAACCACGATGTCCCTGCTGTGGGCCCTGTTAACACGTATGGTGGTACGGAGATCATTTGGTCGCCGTATGGACCAAAGTGGCGGATGCTGAGGAAGCTATGTGTTAATAGGATACTGAGAAACGCCATGTTGGATTCCTCCACTGACCTCCGTCGCCGAGAGACTCGGCAAACCGTCCGGTATTTGGCGGACCAGGCTCGGGTCGGTTCACCAGTTAACCTGGGAGAACAAATATTCTTGATGATGTTGAATGTTGTGACGCAGATGCTATGGGGAACAACGGTTAAGGAAGAAGAGAGGGAGGTTGTTGGAGCCGAGTTCTTAGAGGTGATTAGAGAGATGAACGACCTCCTGCTAGTGCCCAATATCTCCGACTTTTTCCCGGTATTGAGCCGGTTTGATCTTCAGGGTTTGGCTAAGCGTATGCGAAGACCGGCTCAAAGAATGGATCAGATGTTCGACCGGATCATTAACCAACGGTTGGGGATGGATAGGGACAGTAGTGACGGGAGAGCTGTGGATTTTCTAGACGTCTTGTTGAAAGTCAAGGATGAAGAAGCTGAAAAGACGAAGTTGACCATGAACGATGTCAAGGCCGTACTCATGGTAAGTTAAAAATAATTGTCCCTCGTAACGCAAATAGATTTGTTATATATGGCTGTTTTTGTATTTTTCTAGGACATGGTGCTCGGTGGTACAGACACATCACTGCACGTAATAGAATTCGCGATGGCCGAGCTATTACACAACCCCGATATCATGAAGAGAGCTCAACAAGAGGTTGACAAAGTTGTGGGAAAAGAAAAAGTTGTGGAAGAATCTCACATCTCTAAACTTCCATACATTCTCGCCATTATGAAAGAAACTCTAAGGCTTCACACGGTTGCTCCACTCCTTGTTCCTCGGCGCCCGTCACAAACCACCGTGGTGGGCGGCTTCACCATCCCTAAAGATTCAAAGATTTTCATCAACGCGTGGGCAATCCATAGGAACCCGAATGTATGGGAGAATCCACTGAAGTTTGATCCCGACAGGTTTCTGGATATGTCTTATGACTTCAAAGGAAATGACTTCAATTATCTACCGTTTGGGTCTGGTCGTAGGATATGCGTGGGAATGGCTATGGGCGAGAGGGTTGTTCTTTACAATCTCGCTACGTTTTTGCATTCTTTTGATTGGAAAATTCCGCAAGGAGAGAGAGTGGAGGTCGAGGAGAAGTTTGGGATCGTGTTGGAGCTAAAGAATCCACTTGTTGCCACGCCCGTTCTAAGGTTGTCCGATCCAAATCTTTATCTCTAGGGTCTTAAGTTCAACACAAAGGAACTGAATGTTCTACAATTCGAGCTTATTTGTGTGTCTTGTATGATTTAATAAAAGCCGTTCAATGAGTCAATGACTTTATTACGTGAATAAAAATCTCCATAACTCATGTGTTGCACAAAAAAAAAATTCATTCATGTGTTGTATCTTGTATGATTATAATAAAAGGCGTACAATATCTTTATCACGTGAAAACCCATTGTTTCCATTTGTATCTATACTCTATAGTGACAAGGGAGCATCTCTTCTTTCAATGTGTTTTCTCAAAGTTTCGAATGGCTGGACAAATATTCGGAAAGATGGCAATATATTATGTTGATGCTTGCAAGAAAAGACTTCGACACCACAGAGTTTTATCCCTGGATATGTTCTTCAGAACTCAGTTCACTCGATATGGAGGGAAATGAATGGTAGAAGACATGGCGAGGAGCCATCAAATGCGGAGAGGCTTATCAAGTTAATCGACAAAAATATTAGAAACCGTTTGAGTACAATACGAAGAGAAGCTCGAGAGAAGTACACTAATGAGATACAAATGTGGTTTGGGTCAAGAAGAACACCATAGAGTTCTTTAAATGTTTTTAAGATAAATTTTTACATTTGTATGTATAAACGTTTATTTTTTTTTTGAATATAATTTAACATTAGATTCAATAAAAAAAATCTCTACTCTATCGTAATTTAGGAAACTTAGTTTAACCCTAGACGGTGTTTGATGAAAATTATTGTTACATTTGGCCACAGAGGTTCATTAAGTGATGGAGTAGCAAACGACAAGCATATTAAAAGCTGGAATACAAGCACCCTTAATTGGAAAAAATGTCATATAAAGTTCTTCGATGTCAATGGACTGATAATGTTCTTTGCTTCCAAGTTAATTTTTCGGTTTCTCACCGTTGATATGTTGTCACCATCTTTCTCTTCTTCTCGCATGAGACTTTTTCTTATTCGCGTTTATCTTAGACATTCTCCACGATCAATACAAGCTCTGATACCATGTTAAAAATAGGAGTAAGAGAAGGAATAAACAGAGTAAAAGTTAAAAATTATCGCTTCTGTTTTAAAGAAGAAAAGAAACCAAAATATGAACTTTCATTTAACTGAAACTTGTTATTTTCATCACGACAAAACTGATTTGTATAGAAAAAAAAAAAAAAACTACAACACAATGAATTGTGTCTTTACTTGCGACTCTTACAATTCGAAAACGTCTGAAACTCAATTATCGACCAACAAATAGAACATGCCATGGCTGCATTTGTATGAATGCATAACTTATTCACAAAAAAAATCTTGTTTTACATGAAATGCAACATAAAAACAAAGATATTAAGAGATTTTAATTAAATCGTTTACTTAAGCAGAACCTGGTAACGTTCATACAACTTTATCATCCAAATCACAACCTAGTAACGTTTTTTGAGCATCTGGAGATTGTATTGGTTGTCAGCTCTTAACTTCTGCACAACGCTAAGGTTTAAAAGAAAAGACACGAGTGACTCAACTCCTCTCCACCATATCTATCATCACAAATGTCTGCGTTGGGCATTTATTTTTATGGACTCCTGACAAAAAAACCTATGTCCAAGCATGCCTCGCTAAACCCAACGAATTTCCGGACCTGCTCAAGGGCTTAGATTAATATTTTCAAAAAACAAAATTAATTAAAAAATTTAATTAACAATTTTTATTACTACTTTTTGTATATATTATAATTTAATAAATTGAATTTCTTTACATTATCACATATTATATTTGAATAATTAAGTAAAGATAATTATTTTTAGATATTATTTACTTATTATTACTTAATTATGCAAAATATAATATGTGAAATATATGATAATGTATAGATATTCAATTTATTAAATTATAAGATAATAAACTGTTTAGCTGATTTTACAAGAATTTTAAAAAGGTTTTATTATTTATTATAAAATTCTCTCAAATTCCATTTAATCAAACCAACATCAGAAGAACACGACTACTAATCATCGACGACAAGCAGAAGATGGAAGAAACCCATGATGATGCACATGGGTTTCTTCCATCTTATCATCCTCATGGCCCATATTTACCGTTATATAATTCACAAAATTCAAAAAAAAAAAAATATTCCCCAATAAATTTGATTAGTTATTATATACCTAGTAACTACTATTTATAGGTAACTGAATCACTTGCATAAATTAATTCACCAGTTACTAGTTAGTGAAACTTGTGATAACAATTTTTTTTCTTGTCTTCTGATACTTAGTTCTGCATATGATTTGAGTTTTTTTCTTATTGTATAAATTTTGGATGCTTTTCAAATAGAGAAGTTAAATTTTTATTATGTGGAAATGAATTGTGAATCTCTAAAATAATTTAGTGTTTGTTCAATTTTGTTATTTTTAATCAAACTACAATTAGAATTTGTTTATACATAAAGAGGAGTGTAAACCATGTTGTGACGAAGATTTCATATTTTTATGATCCTTAGATATCGAGGGTGGGATGTCTGTCTTGCAAAACAAATTTTTTATACAAAAAAAAAAATCTATAATCAGTTTGATTTCCTTTAAATAGCCAGAGTGTATTGGATACTCATCTCCTATATTTGATGTCATTTTAATTGCTAAAAATCAAGATTAAGACACGAATTTTAGATAACAGCTAATCAGTTGACCAAAATTTTAAAATAACTGTTAATTGTTTTAGATATTTCTAATTCAATTAGATATAAACAAATGTTAGTTAAACAGATTAATATACCTTTTAATATAAGATAAGAAAGGGGTATATTCTATATTTGCCAACTGTTGTGCCAGCTGGCAATTTCCTTCTTAAATTACGTATCTACCCTTATCATCCTTTTTCAACGCTGTCCTTTCTTAGAACCTGAACCGGTATTTTAAGAAAACCGAAATTTCAAAAATCACAAATTATGCAAGACTCCGGTTTTTTTCCTAACAAAACTACTCAATAGATGACAATAAAGTATTATATTAGAGAGAAAAACATTTATTGATTTCAATTTCATGTAACTATTTCGGGTTTACTAATGTGAACCGGACTTCCTTAACCAGCCAACAGAATCTGTTCTGGCGGCAGCGGGAAAAAGATAGACAACGACGATAAAAGAAAAGGGTAGTAACGTAATTTAGTTGAAAACCATGGTGATTAGAAGCTAATCTCCTCTATAATACGAGAAGGGGATTCTTAAAAATCAGAGAGACATAAAAAGTAATTAGTGAGAAAATTAAGAAAAACAAAGTCTATTCCATACGAATAAGAGCCTCAGGTAAAAAACTTCATCATAACAAGTTCGTTTTAGATAATTTAGAGGTTAGAATTCGTTTTTTTGTTGTTCTGCTCGTTATTGGGTTTGCTTGATATTCTTGTGATTCTAGAGATTCTACATAACACGTATAAATTAAAAAAGACAAAGGCTTGTGATTAAATTTATGTTATAATTTATAATCTATAGTCTATATAGGTAGATGTATTTATATGTATAAAAACGAAGGTTCATCGATGATCCTGCCTTGTTTTTAGTCTTTTAGGTTAAGAGTTAAGATCGTTTGTTTTCGTTATGTTTATGTAAAATTACCGCGAACCATATATATAGAAAACTTCTAATAATGTTTTTTACTTTTGGTGGCAGGTTAATTTTTTAAAAGATGGGTTATTGGAAGTCGAAGGTTGTTCCAAGGATGAAGAAATTGTTCGAGAAGAGTCCAGCAAAAAAGGAAGTTGTTGAGGAGGAGAAGCCACGAGAGGTGGAAGTCGTGGAGGAGGTCGTCGTGAAAACCGAAGAACCGGCCAAGGAAGGAGAAACTAAACCGGAGGAAATAATTGCAACCGGCGAGAAAGAGATAGAAATAGTTGAAGAGAAGAAAGAAGAGGCTAAACCGGTGGAGGTTCCGGTCCTCGCAGCTGCGGAGGAGAAGAAGCCAGCCGTAGAAGAGGAGAAGAAGACGGCGCCGGTGGAAGAGAAGAAGCCAGCTGTGGAAGAGGAGAAGAAGCCTGCCGTGGAAGAGAAGAAACCTGTGGAGGAGGAGAAAAAAGAAGTTGTTGCCGCTGTTCCGGTGGCTGAAACTCCTTCGACTAAGGCTCCCGAAACTCCGGTGGTTGAAACTCCGGCCAAGGCTCCGGAAACTCCGGCGGCTGCGCCACAAAAGGCTTGAATTTTCTTCATGGTACATTTTTCTAAAAAAATATTGATTGTCTTTGTGTGGATAATTTATTTTCTTTGTTTATTTGTCTTATTATCCATGTGAATTTCCTCTATAAATTAATTTGCTTGCTTGAATTATATATTCTTATGATCCAAATCCTCCATTTCTAAATTCTATTTATCAATCTTTAAATTCAGTTTTACATACTAAAAAATAATTTATGTTCCTAAATAATTGTTTTTATTGTTCAGTTTTTCTGACTTTTTTGAATTTTTTTATCTTAATGATATATATATAGTTTTTATGTTTATACATTAGATATAAAAATTTAAAAAACTATACTACGAAACATAAATTTAATGGAAATACAATTTTAAAAGCAGTCAGCCTTATCTATGGATTGAATTGATCAAGTCGTTGCGATATTAAGGTAACATATATTTATGCTATACTATTCAATACGTGCAAGCAAGAACGAAAATAGGAGTAGGATGCAGTTATATGTAACCAATTTGTATTATTATTATTTTAATCAAATGACGTGGTACGCACTCTTCTGCTCCACTGGAACTTCGTTTCCTCTCTTAAGACATTAGCTGCGTATTCTTCCATGATAAGATTATTAAGAGTAAAGTATTTTTCAATATTGTTGGATTCGACTTATCTTAAGTGTATTCATAGGTTCAAGCCTTCAAGGTCATCGTTTTGACTATTGACTAATTCAATCCATTTTAGTTCAATATAAATTAGGTTAAACCGATCGAGATCAAATGTAGAGATAAGTAGATAACCGGATGCAGAACCAACAAATTAGCTATGACTAAATCGCACCTTGAAAATTATATCTTTGAACTAATATGTTGTGCAATTACACAAACTAAAATGACCAAGACACATACATAATCTACTCTCTTTGTATTGTTTTTTTGGTGTGAACAACGACCTAGTTAAATAAAATTTAAAGTGCGTATATCTTTTTTTTTGTGATGTTTGATGTGATTTATATTCAGATTTTTAATTGAGTAAAACAAAATTAAGATGAAATAATAGAATAGGTTCGGTAAAATTATAAAGATTAATTAGTATCATCTATCTATATCCGTAAATTAAGTGAAAGGCGTTATTTTAGTCCTTCTAATATGAGAAATTAGACAATGTTGTTTGAATATATAGGCTTTTGCTAGTACTATCTATTAAACATGACGTTTCTATTTTTTGTGACGCTGATGTTGACCCAAATTTGTTCTTTTTTTTTCTGAAAAATATCATTTTTATCTATGAATTATATTAGCCGGATATATGAATCTTTTCTTTTTTAATAGGATGAGAATATTTTAAAAAATTATACTAATAATTTCTTAAAAAAAGAACTCGACACTCGTAGTTCTACTAGTTGATGTGAGTGTTATAAGACTATAAGAGTTGAAGAAAAGTTTGAAAGAAATGTTGAAGAAGATGGTTGAAAATCATATATATTTTTATTTCCTAACCTTCAAGTTACACATTCATTGTATATTTTGTATTTATAGATTCTACCATTTTATGATAAAGTGACAAGTGTCTAAATCTTGTACTGAGAGCGTTAAAAACGGTTTTGCAGAGAATTCTTTGGAATGTAAATATGGATGTGTACGGCCTTAGATTAGTGGCAACCATGACCGTTGTAGTGGTAGTAGTAGTGACTGTTTTTTTCTGCTTTGTCATGGGCTACCAAAGTCATCACTTTCTTCTGGTGGCTTAACAATTGGTGTGTTGTAGTTGATAATTGAATTTTCTAACCCTTGGTTATTAAAACAAAATAAATTTCAAAGGTTAAAATTATTTAAAGATTGTTTTTAGGTTTAAAAATAAAGTACAAGTAGAAACTGATAAAAACTTTTTTTTATATATACATAACATAACATCATTAAAGTTTTCTTCTATAAAATTCAAATATTTTAAACATTTGAGATATGAAAGATGGATTTAAAAAAAGAATAATGGATGATTCATAAAAACTTTAAATATCCGTTTTATTATAATAAAATCATTAAATGATGCTAATATCCATAAACATGAATAATATGTGAAACCAAAAAATCTAGGAGAAAAAAAACACTAAATAAAAAAGGAAAAATCACATTGTTAATTTCATTTAAATTGATTAATTATTTATTACGATTAATGAAAAATGACCAAAAAAAAAAAACTTCAGCTACTTTGTGTACTCACTCACAAAGCTTCCATTGCTTCACTACTTCACAAAAACGAACTGGAACCTTACTAGACCAGTCACTAAGATCAGGTAAGCCTCCGGTTAAGGCAAGAAAGTTGAGACCTTCCGAATCTGGTGTTCTCTTCCAGCAAACCTGCAACCACGAAAACGAAGTTTAATCTTTTTATTCAAACAAGTGATTAACCAAAAGATGAAGATGAAATGTGTTACTTACTTGTCCAGGAAATGCTTCTGACAAGATCTTGACGGTGGAATTCAACATCCCGGCTGAGTCATCTAACAACAACTGAGGCTTTCCATTCTGAAGTTCTGTTTCGATTCCCGCACAGTTCACCATAATGCGACCGTTAGGCATTAGCCTACTAGCCAGCTCTAACCAAATCGGGACCTAAAGAAAATCGAAATCAATACATCAACAGGTAAAGTGTCGATATGTGACTAATAATACTAACAATCATAACCATGTAAAGTACCTCTTGCAGCTGATCTAAGACCTTCCCATCAGCAAACAAATCAACAATGATCCCTAAATAGACATAAGAGCTCAGAATAAGAACCAGAATAGGCAAACATATATTGATATTGATATTGAAATCTCACCAGCATATCTTCCTGAAACATCTTGAGAAGGAGAGAGAGCATCATCTACATGAACACAAAGTCTACCGCCTTTCGATGTCGGTTTCTCTAGCTCAGACAACCCGAGATAGTCTCTTGCTTTCTCAATCAACTACTGTTCCATAATCACAGTGAACTCAAGATTCCAACGAAACGCGGCAAAATCTTAATCGGGTCAGTCAAGATAGCTTCTTCTTACATACAATTTCATCAATTTCCCAACCTTCCAGCTGCATTGTAGGCCACAACTCAAGCATCAATCTTGCAGCTGTTCCACCACCCTAAGAAACAACAACACAACACATCTCAGACAATGGATATCAAATCGGTACAAGATTCATCGCGTAGTTTCTCACCAAGCCGTAGATTGCAACGGGACCATTAGGGATAATAGGCGGCAAACTCGCAAACTCATCCTGCAACAAATTTGTTGATATGATTCAAAATTAAGCACAATCTTACGTTATCTGTGACAAAACCACAATTTTTGAAAATAGAAACAACCAAAGATATGATTTTTTCTGCAGCAATGTCATTAACAAAAGATTGATGCAAGAAAGTCTAACATACCCAATAAGATCCAGTCCAATTTTGGCCTCCTTTATTGATAACACTATGCACATTCTCTACATAGCAAGGTTTTAAAAAAATCAGAGGATAGAATAGTACAAAAACCCTAATCCAAAACAGAGGAATTAGGGTTATAAGAAGTCTCACTAGTTGAATCAAGGAGAAGATATCTGGAAGAAGCAGTATCCACTATAACAATCTCATTGTATCTGCTTCTTACTGCTGTAACAACCCAATACTCTTCTTCTTCTTCTTCTTCTTCTTTGGCAGAGTCTTGTTGAATTTGCCTCTCGTCATGATTACTTTGCTTGAGACAAAATGAAATTGAGAATCTGGGTTTGTTCTGAGATTGGTTTAGGAACAAGGGTTTTGAAAATTGGGATGAAAGGAAGCAATTTTCGTATCGAGAAAGTGAATGTAGAGATGAGATGGTCAAATGAGAACACAAAGCTGCCATTTTTTTGGTTTGTTTCAGTGATCTCTTTGCGTTTAATGTCTTATCCTTTCTTCTTCCTTCAGTTTTACAGTCTCATCAGCAAAATTGACTTCTTGCAACGGTAAGTGTAATGCCGTTTATTGACTGTGAAAACGGCACGATTTGTGTATATAGAAAGTCAAAACTTTGGTGACGTTTTAACAGCTCAAACGAGTTTAGAAGAAACGACGTGATTTGTTCTCTTGAATAAGATCCTTTGTTGCCAACAATATCGATCAAAATGCTTTTTAGTAAGAAACTAGATTTTAACCTGCGGACAATGTATTAGAGTTCGAGCAACATATCAAGTTTCGTCAAGTGGTTAAATTGTCAAACAATTGTCTAATATCGGTCTGAACCAAGAAATTGTTCAAAACATTTGTCTGACTAATAGTAACATATATATAACATAGTATCATAAAAGGTTTCTTGTATAAATTCAAAATTTTATGATAATCGAATTTTGGATTTAAAAATTCTTAAGTTCAAATGTGAAATTCATATGTACCTTCTTTTTGTCCTTTTGTGTATCTCTGTACTCAATTGGCAAAACAAATCATACACAACTTTCACTATCCACATGTGAGTTTCTGATCAAATCTTTTGGCAAAACTCTTGATGTTAAGATGCATTCAAAGCACCGAGTTGCAAAGGGACCGTCTCGCAAAGCTTCCATAGCTTCACTGATTCGCTTAAACGGACTGGAACCTTACTAGACCAGTCACTAAGATCAGGTAAGCCTCCTGTTAATGCCACAAAGTTGAGACCTTCTGAATCTGGTGTTCTCTTCCAACTAACCTGCAACAATAAATAATCGCGATGTTTTTCTTTTTATCTTAAACGCGTAGTTAACAAAAGGATATGAAGATGAAATGTGTTACTTACTTGTCCAGGAAATGCTTCTGATAAGATCTTGACAGTAGAATTCAACATCCAAGCCAAATCATCTAACACCAACTCTGGTTTTCCATTCTTTACTTCTGTTTCGATTCCCGCACAATTCACCATAAGGCGACCGTTAGGCATTAACCTACTAGCCAGTTCTAGCCACATTGGAATCTGTACATACTCGAATTCAAAATACTCGGTGTCACAAAGTTGACTATATAATACTAACACCATAACAAATTAAAGTACCTCTTGCAGCTGATCAAGCACTTTTCCATCCGCGAACAAATCAACGATGATCCCTAAAATATCGACATAAGAATTCAAGAATTCATAAAAGAACAAAGGAATAAGCAACATACATTAACCTGTAAATCTCACCAGCATATCTTTTTGAATCATCTTGACAAGGAGAGAGAGCATCATCTACATGAATACAAAGTCTACCGCCTTTTGATGTCGGTATCTCTAGCTCAGACAGCCCGAGATAGTCTCTTGCTTTCTCAATCAACTACTGTTCATAAAAGAAAATCACAAGTGAACTCAAGATTTTCCAATATGCAAACGTAATGCCGCAAGAAAATCCGATAGTTTACTTACAATTTCATCGATTTCCCAACCTTCAAGCTCCGTTGAAGGCCACAACTCAAGAATCAATCTTGCAGCTGTTCCACCACCCTAACAAACACATGAACAAAAATTTAAACACATCATTGACTCATTGCATGCCTATGTTCATGTACTTCTCAGACAATCGGTATAAGATTCACCACGTAGTTTCTCACCAAGCCGTAGATTGCAATGGGACCATTAGGGATAATAGGCGGCAAACACGCAGACTCGTCCTTCAAACAAAAATGTTGATAGGATTCAAAATTAAACACAATAACAACATTTACCTATCAACAGAGAAACAACTCAAGCTATGATTTTTGCAACTTTATGATGATGTAAAAATGTAACATACCCAATAAGCTCCAGTCCAATTCTGGCCTCCTTTATTGATAACACTATGCACATTCCCTACATAATGAGAAACTTAGGTTATAAACAGAGGATCTAATATCAAAAACAGAGGAATTAGGGTTTTAAAAATTCTCACTAGTGGAATCAAGAAGAAGATATCTAGAAGCAAAAGTATCCACTATAACAATCTCATTGTATCTGCTTTTTACGGCCGTCACAACGGTAAATTCTTCTTCTTCTTCTTCTTCGACTTGTTCAATACCAGATTCGTTTTGCTTGAGGCAAAAGGAAATCGAGAATCTGAGTTTCTTCTGAGTTTGGTTTATAAACAAGGGTTTTGAAAATTGAGATGTAAGCAAGCAACTTTTGTTGCAAGAAAGTGAATGTAGATATGAGATGGTCATGGAAGAACTCAAAGCTGCCATTTTTTTTTTCTTCTTTTCAGTGATCTCTTTGTGTTCTCTGTGTCCAAAGTCTTATCCTTTCTTCAGATTACAGTCTTTAGCTCAAAAAGCAAGATTGACTATTTGCAACGGTAAGTGTCTTGCCGTTTATTGATCGTACAAACGGCACTGTTTTTGATTCTGGAATGTCAAATTTTGTGTTCAAGTCTCTGACAAACGGACCGGTCCAAAACTTATCCTGAAACGGCATATAACATAACCTGAAACTATAAGCCAAATTTGGTAAATAAAATATCAGTGTTCAAACCACACGTGGATTGAATTTGACTAATTGACTTGTGGACTTTGTGTGTGTTTTTAATAGATTTAACGAGTGCTTAGAAACGACACGATTTGTTCTCTCCAATAAGAGATATTTGTGTTGGTCTCTAAGGCTACACGTAAGCAACTGAATGGCCACGGAACATACAGTATATATTAATCATTCAAATAGACATTTTGTTTTCCAACCTTGAACTACAATACAAATAGAACTTATAAATTAAAATTAACATCCAATTTATAACTACATCACATAAATTTATTTATAAATATTAATTTCATATACATGATTACAAACATCCATATTTTGTTTGATATGATTTAAATAAATTTAATTTCATCTATAATATTATTATACTTAGTTACTTACAGTTAAATTTATTTTAGGTTGTAAACGAATATACCACATAAATTTCGATTAAACAACACTAGAATTTATCATCTACCGTGTTTCTTAAACACAGTGTTTGTATCCTGGTACACATTATCTGCATTATTGTTTTAAAACAAAATTATAGGCAAACCAATTTCGATAGTTTCAATTATCTTGTCCCATGTTTCTTCATATTTCTTTTTTTGTGAGTGACAAGGAGATGTGTTTATTAAAGCAAAAACAAAAAAAAAACAATTACATCGGAACTAGTCTAAGACGCGATTGTCCAACAATATCATCATGTAATATCGTTGCAACATCCATTCGAACCAACTGCAACGTATGCAAATCTATAAGTAAAGACAAAGCATAGTTAACTAACCTGTCTGTGAGACGGTTAGATTTTATATACGCATATAAGATACTAACTATTTATTTTATGTTTCTTCGGTTTGTTGTACAGAAAATAAACAAAAAAAAAGTTTATACAGTTTAATAATAAATTAGAAAAAAAGATTGGCACACATTGCAACGGATAAACTAAATAAGAACCTTTCATTTCAGTTTTTTGCCTCCTCGCCTTCTTCAATGACATAAACACTCTCTTCACTCTCAAAATTTCCCCCAAATTCACCAAGAAGCCCTAATTCCTCCTCTCCATCAATTGCCATTTCATCACCCGCCACTACTTCTTCCTCTTCAAAACTCCTCAATTCCTTCAATTTCGGTAGAGTTTTTGCTCACTGGATATTGAAATGACTCTAATCATTTCTTATTTTCTAATCTTTGTTCCGCTTTTCACAAATCTTTTGTTTCCTCTTTTTATCTTCCCAACCACCACATCCAAAATAATGAACTAGAAAATTATTGGGAAATCGAGAAGATCGACCTAAACAAAGTTCGAACGGTCGAGATGATTAACCAATATTATGAAAATAATGAAGATATGATTATAGAAAAATCAAGAAGAAACCAAAAGATGGTTGATTCTTCTATAATCATATCTTCGCTATTTCTATAATATCGGTTAGTCATCTCGACCGTTCCATCTTGGTTTAGATCGTCCTTCTCGATCCTCCATTAAAAACCCCACCATCTCAACAATCCCATATGTGATATATATATATATATCTGAAAACACGTACATCACTGAGACTTTAAAAACTGGATTTGTTTTTTCTTTTTATCAAAATGTAAAAAAAAACTGGACTTGTAATGGCCGATAGCTAAAATACAAAAAAATACATTTCTTAAACCAAAAATTGGAAATTAGGAAGAGATGATGGCGAAATTAGAGAGGAGCACCATTAATTTGTCCATATATCGATGGTTCTGTTCCCTTGGCTAAAAAATCGTATGACATTAGTTTTTCCAAATATAGATTACGTTTCCATGTTTTAAGGAAATAAATATGTTCTAACAATGAAAACAAACAAAAACACAAAATATATAATATAGATCACGATACAAGAAATTTCATGACTTCAAACAAGGGAAATATCACGTAACAGTTGACTGTAAACTGATGAAAAAGCAGCAGAAAACGATTAAAACATCATTAAATTTGGAAAAACTGAAATCAAAAAGAAATTTAATATTTTCCGTAATCTATGGCGATAGGATCAGCATCATTAAAACGTCCACCAGCTTGGCTACTCTGCGATGATCTTACTGGTCCCGAAGCGCCCGAACCCATCAATCTCCTTCCTTCGTTTTTTATTATATTTAAGATAGTTAGACGTTGTAAATTAATAAGATTACTTGTCGTATTTATTAACACATATACATTACACTATTGAGAAATTAACAAAACATATAAATCGAATTTTTATATATGTATATGTTTCATACCAAACAAAAAGTATTATGAAAGTAACTATTATACAGTTCATAGGTTTTTAATTGATACGCAATTAACAATGAATGGATTGGTACATGTACTCATGTATCAGTTTAGGTTTTCTCTAACTTTCTATATATGTGAGAACCTAATTATCATAAGCACAAATACAGCTTTAAAATGTTTTAACAAGTCCTAAATACATCCTATATATATATTCCATGTAATTAGACCATATGATTCATGGATCTTATCAATCAACTAATAAATATACAAACGTGTGCATGAATATTATGAATATATGGAATCACAAACCGGTTAGTAGGACTGAATGTTGACCCGAAGGAAGAGCTGACTCGGTACGGCAAAGGACGGTGCAGAGGAGAAGAAGCACAATTAGAACTTGACCCATTTTTGAGGAAATTGTATTTCTCATTTCTCGATCTTTATTTTTTTCTCGAGTTTAGACTCATATTTATGTACATGCAGGTGGAGGGAACGTTCCACGAAAAAATGAAACAAACCAAAACCTAATAATACCAAGTTGACTTTTTAGTTTTCTTCACTAGTCAATAATACTCACTGATCATTACCCTTTAACAAGTTGACCCTCTTGTCTTATAAAAACAAAGAATTACGTATACAAATATTAATCCTTTTAGTTTGTTGTTAATTGACCATTAGTTTCTTACTAAGTATGGTGACATAAAATAGTTCAGGATTTTCAGATCCGATCTAAGGTTAATATTTTCATAGCTCCTTACAAATTTGAATCTGAGGTTCGTGATCTTAAGCCACTATCTTTGAAGTTCATATATCAGGATCCGAATTTTTATTTTGGTTGAATGTAAAAATATACTATAGCTAAACAAATGTAAATATAACATTAAATAAGTCCTTGCATATAAGTTTTTTTTTGGGATAGGGAATAATGAACAACATCACTATATAGAAAGCATTCAAAAGAACGCTGTTATGTTACTACTTAAGTGACAAAGATTATGAAAGGGTAAAGTTGAGGAACCGAAGATGGTTATGCCACGTGATCCGGTTAAGATAGTTATGAAGCTTATCAAATATCTTTGACATTGCAAGATATTTTGATAAGTATTTTGGTTTGAGTTGAAACTTTATTGCCAAACAAATACCAATCCAGAGGAAAATCAAGACCAAATTCATTTGGGTGAAAGCTTAGAGTTTGATGTAACAAAAGACTAGAGGAATAACTGTAATAGAGCGAAAACAAAAGGAATCCAGCAGCTTTTGCCAAACGAATGGATCGAGAAACAGAGAGATGTGGTTGATGGTATATAGTTTTGGCCGGCTTTGCTATAGATTAGAAATGCGGTTGTACATAGCATTTCATAAATTTCAAGAGGGACTACTTCTTGCAAAATGCTTATTCAAAATTTCTTAATCATGCAGCTGCAAAATCCATTGAAGATTTCTCTTTGTTTATGTTGAAGTTGGAGTTCAAACACTATGAGAATTTAATCATTAAGTGCCTCATGGAAATACGGGCATTTTATCAGAATCATTTACTGAATCAATTTTCTATTGGACTAAAATAGATATTTCCAAATGGATAATTATTTACATTAATGGTCAAACTTGAGACTTTGACCTCTATTACAATAAGGAAGTCAACAGACTTTTTTGTTTTCTTTTAAAATTTAAAGTCACCAGTCTTACAAAATCTGAAGCTTATCTGGATAAGATATACTTGGCACATGTGTATATGTACATAAATTACTGAAACACAGAAAAGAGACGATACAAGAAATTTCTTTATTAAAAAAGAAAAGACATCTAAAACGGAATTTTATGTAAGTAACTAAAAAGGTACGAAAAAAAAAAATGTAAGTAACTAAAAAGGTAGAAAACGCTAGTATGACTTTTCGAAAATAGATTCCAATTTTTCTTGATATCAGAATTTCATTTATGTACCCGAATGGTGAGGCATCGCCGGTAGGGCGGTAGAGAGTAAACAAATACTAAAGAAAAATACAAGGCAAACTTCGTAATTTCTCCACTAGTCATTAATCTTTAAGAAGTTGACCCTCTTGTTCCTATCTGAATCCGAGAGTGTTTTTGGTTGAATGTGGAACTATAATAATAATAAACTCTTTAAGCTAGGATCAAGAGTCCGGAACTAAGTTGACGCTCTTGTTCTTATTAAAACAGATGATAAACGTATGAAAATATTAACCCTTTTGTTTCTCATTGACTATTCTTCTCTACAAAGTAGTAATTAATGAAAAATAGTTCTAGATTTTAGATACTAGCTCTGATCCAATCTTATCATTCATGGTGTAACAGCTGTCAAATATTTGAATCCATAATTCCTGATCTTATTTAAACCCATATATTTAAAGTCATATATCTGAATCCCAGATTGTTTCTGGTTAAATGTGAATATATAATATTAAATAACTCTTGCATATAAATATTTTTGAGATAGTCAAAACCGATCACTAGATAGAAGGCATTTCTATTATGTTACTGCTAAAGTGACTTAGATTATGGAGTAAAGATGAGGAAATGAATATGGTTATGGCTAGTGCTCCGGTTAAGATAATCGTGGATGAGGTTTTAATAAGAACAAGATATTTCGATAGTTTCCAAATATGTATTACGTAACATAGCTAATGTAGAATATATAATTTCAGATAGAAAAAGGCTATTATATTGGTGACACGATAGCAGTATGAAAAAAACTTTATCTAAAGTGGCTGATTTATTATTAGTCGTTACAAGACGATTAATAATAAGTCTAATAAGTTTAGCGACTCTCGATTTTCGTTTACGATATTTAGTTGTCAAATAATCGTAACAGAATATTTAACGACTACTTTACGAGCATTTAGCGATGTCAAAAGGTTTTTTTGAACATTATCATATCGTTAGATAATGGTTTTCGGTGTTAAAAATACTCGTTTTTTATGCGGTGGTGTGAGAATAAATCAAGTTTGTTATCAATAAGAAATAGTTTGTAAAGAGTTACTCTATAGTGAACATGTTCTTCCTACTTTAGTTTAGTTTTGTTTCCTCTTACGTAATTCATATATAAAATCTTTAATTTTGTTTGCATTTAAATATTTTTGGTTCTCTAGCTAGTTTCAATCTGATTATCTTTACATATCTCTGCTACACAAAAAAAAAACTTCTATCATTATATTGAAATGAAAACAAAAAAAAAAGAACGTAAAACATTGTGTACGAAAGACATTATACATGTTTGAGACTTTTCCAAAGCTTGATTTATGATGGCAGGGAATAGAAAATTAAATACATATACAATACAGTTAAACATCAATACAGTACTCGAAACCTATTCTAGTGGCGGTTGCGACCACCACCTTGTCCACTGCTTGATGCTCCAACATCCATTTGACTCATCAGTCTTCTCCCTACAAATTATACTAAGTTGAAGTTATCTGTAATTCATTTTTTTAATTAATAAAAATATAAACGAACAATTTTTTTATTCATAGTTTCTATTTTCCAGCTAAATATTTGCTCCATCCAAGACAAACACCAAAGACCAAACCCTACACAGCATGAGAATCATCTACCAATGTGAGATCATGGATCTTAAACACCCTTAGTACATATTTGAGGCTTTAAAAAGCATAACCATCTAGGGTCGGCAAAATAAATAAAACGAATAGATTCAAAAATATTTGAACGATATGATGACTTAAAAGTAAATTAATCAATCGCCTACCTAATAAAAAAAGCAGCAAACATTAATAGAGAGTAACATCTAATTTCAACACGGCGACATATTATTTAGATGAATAAGTACTTTGTAGAAAAGTGTTAAAAAGAAAGTTGATAAAAATTGTAAAATAAGAAAAGAGGAGGGACATACCATTACCACCGCCACCACGGTCACTGGTTGATGATGGTGTTCCTATGTCAGTATTAGGCTTATAATAACTCATCATCCTCCTTCCTATATATATACATGTGAATATACTATTTCATGAATTTTCCCATCAATTAACACCTTGACAACCTTATATATACACATATGTTGATGTTATATAATTGTCAAAACACTAACCAGTGATTACAAGTTCTTGGTGAGAGGGAAGGGCAGATTCGGTTTGGCAGAGAAAGGTACAAAGCAGCAAAAGCAATATGAGCAAATTAATAGATTTTGAAGAAAAAGTATTATTTTCCATCTCTTTTTCTTTCTTTCTTTCCTTTACTGCGACTATTATTTATATATACACGAATGGGAGGGAATTATAAATTCGGATGGAATCATGGAGAGGAACGTTCCAAGAAGTAAAACCCAAACAAAAAGTATAATTTTAAATGCAAATGTATTAATTTTCTCCAGTACTCAACTCTTTTAAAATTAATTTGATAATCTTATGAAAAACAATTGACCCTCTTGTTTCTCATTGACTTATAATTTCTTAGAACGTAGCCATGAATAAAGTATCAGGAACTTGATATGATCTGATCTAGGAACCAGTTTGATATTTTCCAAATATTATCTGAAATTCCAAATCTTAATTTTGATTTTAATAACTTAAATATATTATTCGTGGTATACTAAAAGTCTAAAACGTATAAGGTAAGGTGTCTAGTACATGCTTTAGAGCTTTACAGACTAAAACGTATATGTAAACTTTAACAACAAAATACATATTATATTTTAAACACACATTTTGGATATTATTTAAGAACACTAGAAATACTGGACCAACACACATATTATACATTACATATTCGAGAAATGAAAAACTTGGCTTGTGAAAACAGAAATTAAACATATACTACACCAACGCATACGTTATACGTGATCGAGAATTAAAAGCTTCGCTTGTGAGTCCTTGATTACACATTAATATATATATACTAGGGGGCTGGAGTGCGACCCCCACCATGCCCACTGCCTGATGGTCCTGTAAATATGTCTCCATTGGGTCTATATATACTCATCAACTTCCTCCCTACAATTCATATTTATGAATTTTTAAAGAGAAAAGGCAGCAAAATATTATAAACGAATTATGCAATGAAATCGGAGTCTAAAATTTGAAAATAGCCGGAAAGAAACGTTGAAGCTTTATAAGAAAAAAAGGAGATAGTGTTAATAGTAGAAAACCATTATCAGCCTATTTTCTTTAGTACACATACATACACCCATTAAACCATTATAATTTAGGAGAATTAATTATGTAAGAAAAAAACATAACATTTTTATTTATATATATATATATATATATATTATAAACACTCTTTTATACTTTAATTTTAAGAATCTGTACTTTATAATTTTTTCGGTAAAAGTTGATAAGAAAATAAGTAAAGAGGAGGGACATACCATTACTGCCTGGAGCGTGGTCACTAGTTGATGATGGTGTTCCTATGGCACTGTTGGGCTTATAATAATTCATCCGCTTCCTCCCTATACGTATTTATTACAAGTGAAAGGTAAGCTTGAAATGAAGTTGCAACTGATCGTAGTTAAGCACTTCCCGGTCAATGATCTATCTATTGAAAGTTCCATGAATAGACTATTTCGCATCAATTAACACTTAGACAATCTGATGTATATGTGGATGTTATATGATTGTTAAAACAATACTAACCCAAGAACAGTTCATGGTGATAAGGAAGAGCAGATTCGGTACGAGAAAGAAACGTACAAAGAAGCAAAAACACAATGAGCAAATGAATAAATTTTGAAGAAAACTTTTTTCTTTCCATCTCTTTTTCTCTCTTTGTTTTCTTGATTGTAGACTATTATTTATAAATCCCAATGAAAAGTGAACATTCCAAGAAGTGTTGAAAAGATAAGAAAACCCCAAAAATATTAATTTTCTCCACCACTCAGTTTTTATTGATTAATTTGACCTCTTGTGGAAAGATAATTGACACTCTTTTTTCTCATTGAATTTTATTTTATTAGAAAGTACAATGAATGAAGACTAATAGCCAAAATGACCTTGTTCTTTCTCTTGTTTCTTTTTTTCATTACTAATTATAAGCTTTTGAACTGGTGTTTTATTCTCAGTATATCAACATATAGAGATAGTTTCCATGTTAAAATATTTCTACATAATATGTCTTGCATTTTTCTGAGACTAGTTTCAAGGTCTCTAGTTTGTTACTTGTTGCAAGCCATACTTGACACCACATGTGTTGTCTGAGTCAAGCTGTTTTGTTTTGATATTTTTTTTTTTTCCATTTTGGCTAATTTTTGACATGATGATAAATACATAGGTAAGACTTTTCTTTTTTTTCGTTAAAATATATGTAAGAATTGCTTTTATTATAACTCTGCATCGGGTGGTCTCCATATACGTTTGGACTTTGTTGCTTTCTCTTGTGTTAACGAATAATATTTTATGAATCTCATTGCTTTCGAGCATTATTTAATGTTTTGAAATGAAAATTATTGCTTAAAACACTTAAAATATACCATATTATATTACAAAAGTACATATATAGGACTTAAGAACACATAAACTTAGAGTTACATTCATAGCTATATAGTTTTTATTTTTCAAAGCCTAATGGCCTCGAATTATTTGAAAGATAATAATTGCTCAAACTAAGGAGAGGAAACATGTTCAATGCTGCTACCACCATGTCCACTATGTGATGGTCCAGTGCCTATTTCACTATTTGGCTTATAATAAGTCTCCCCTCTCTTCCCTATAAATAATATTTAAAATACATCGAAGTTAGCGATTTATAATAGACGAATAATCAGGTATGTGCCAATTTTAGAAAGTATTATAAATGATTAAAATCTTAAATAAAGTGTCCTAACCTGTAAATATTTCTACATCAAATCTTGATGAGAAGAAGTGAATAATTATTTGACAAGAAAACTGTGGATAATTTGCAAATATAAAACGAGATCGATAGCTGAATATATTAAGAAGATATGAATACTATACTACTATATGAGTACCTTTCTGATTACTATCTTTACTTTTTAAGGGTGGTGGTTTCACATATATGCCACCATACGGATACGGAATGTTCGCCATCATTCTCCTCCCTGTATTTATATTTTGAAAATAAAATATTGTAGATTTTAAGGAAAAAAATATCTAGAGGAAATATTTATTTGAACAAAAAAAAACATAGAAACGTGAATACGATATATGCGGATATCCTTCTCTTTCTTTCTCATTAAGGCCATAAACACGGTGTTAATTTATATTAAATATTTTCAATATTAAATTTTGTTATTTCCTAAAAACCAAATTAGCAGTATTTAAATCGTATTTATAATATATACGATAGACATATATTGTAAGAATAAAAACAGCGACGAAAAAACATGATTTTTTTTCTTTATATATATTATATATTTTCTGCAATGGCATAAATTGAAATGTTAATAAGACAAATTTTCTATTCGAAACATTTTCATGAGATTCGATGTGGTGTTGACTCCTTTAGTCAAATATTTTTTACTACACAACTAACATATACTATAAAATTGTAGATTTTGGAATAGCAAAACTAGCGAGAAAGTTTATTAAGCAAAATATAGAAAATTGAATACGATAAGCACTTCTTTTTTTTCTTTTTTTTTTCCTATTCAGGATATAGATAATTGACCCATTTGAACATGGGGACTTGTTTTCCTTGTAATAGTCCACACGAACCAGATTAAATATGTCAAAACAACTGATCAAGTTAATGATAATTATATATTTGTGATATCATACTAACCGGTAAGTGAAAGTTGTTCACGATGAGAAGACATAGCTGATTCGGTACGATATATGAAGATACAGAGAAGAGCCACAATGAACACTTGAGTCAATTTTGAAAAAAAAATATTTTCCATTTCTCTCTCTCTTGGTTTACTACTAGTTTTGCTTTCTCTATCTCCGTATTGACTGAAGCCTTTGGAGTTTTATAGGCTCAAAATATTTTAAGGATAATATATATCTTTTAAAAGCACAATAATAGTAATAATAATAATAAAATTTAGTGTTGATAGTTTAACAGTAAAGTAATGTTTGGCAAAATGTAAAGATTTTTGGTTCGAATAACACTCGGAAAGAAATCATATTAAATATTTTGGTGAATTAGGATCTCATTGATTCAAACACATCGGATACATATGCTACTGCTGGAGATAGCAGAAACAGGCGGGTTGTAGTTTCAAACATTATAAAGTATTCTGAATAATATAAAACAACAAATATTAGATTATTATGATAAACTATAAATAACATATAATTAATAATTAACAAATAATAACAACAAATATCTTAGATAAAATTAATAATTAACATATAAAATTTTCTACATAAGTATTCAAAATAAATAAATTTCATAGTTAAATGCTTATATATTACTTCATGCATTTGGTTCATACCGAAAGCAACATCACGTAAATTAAAAACATAATAAGACAAACTCAAAAAATGATTTCAATTCTTAAATATTCCGTATTACAATACTTAGTTTGTGGTTTTTGATGGTAACCAATTATCAAAACGGTACAATTTGTACAGCTTTGATGGTTATCATTCATAAAAACTTTATCAAAAACGTTACCAAAAACTTTACTTTCAGCTTTATTGTACAACTTTTTCATACACCTCGTTTTTATACAGCTTTGCACTATTCGGAAAAAGTTTACAGCTGAAAATTTTATATAGCTTTGTGTTACCAATCGGAGCCTGTTGTATCTTACCATTCTTGACTTTGAATTGATGTCATAATTTTGATATACAAAAGAAATTAGGGTTTCGAGAATTAATGTTAATATATTGGATTTGATAGTATATATTTATAATTATTTGTATTTATGTATTTTAATGTATCATAGTTTTGATAATAATAAATAAAAATAATTGTCAACCGTTCATGCCCGCAATCGCAAACGCTTGCAAGAATGAGTTTTTGAAATTCGACGATTTCGAGCAGTCTAAAGCAGTCCTGATCGATTTAAAAATTCTTTTATGATTGATTTTAAATGTTCATAATTGCAACTATCCACAAACGATGCGTTTATGTATGGTAGCGGGAGATCCAGTCAAGCCCTGATCCATAAGGACCATAACCTTTCTGTATTAAAAAATAAGATGTATAATAATTAAAAATACTCAAATCTTGTTTCTACTGCCTCAAATAACTATTTTATTTCGTTATAAGCGCTTTCATTAGTGAAAATAAACTTTATAGTTTTGAATTTTTTATCTTTTTATTTATTAATTTTAAAAGAAAAGAGACAGACGCGTTTAACAAAAGAAAGTAGGGGAAAAAATAAAACACATCAATGCGTTTGGTATTTTGATAAACGACGTTAAAATAAAATAAAACTAAATTAAAAATAACAACTATAACAAGTTAATCACACACTAAATGTCGTTAGCTCAATTGGTAAAACCCTAGACGAAACTTAAAAGTCACTGGTTCGAATGACACTTGAAAAAATTTAATATTACATGTGGCTTTGGGCCTATAACCTATAAATATTCAGAATAAAAAAAAAAAAAAACCTAGTTAATCACACATATTATCAACAACGGTGACCAAGTGCGATGTGTTTTTAAGATAGCGACGACCCTTTTCCTTTGTGTTTCGATGTGTTTTTGAGATAGCGATGACCCTTTTCCTTTGTTTTTCAATTGCCATTCAGTCTCAAAGATTTTTTTCTTTCATAAATTCACATATAAGTCAACTTATCAGTTGACGACAAAAAACAAAGACAAAAAAGTTAACAAGCTAAGTCAAGTCTGTATATTTGTCGGTGTCTGGCCGACTCACAAAATAGCAAAGGTACACAGTACCGGATCCTGATGTTATGTTTTCGAAATCGTGAAATGCTTTAAATAGACTGATACCTAGTGTATTGGTCTTTTTGATACCCAACGAGACCATTTTTGGTATTAATATAGATTTGTTTTTTGGTAAGAATGTTAAGTGTATTAATATAGATGGTACGTAATTTTATATTTTCTGTTATAGTGTAGAATAAATGGTACGTAATGAAAATAAGTAATCATGAATTTCAGTTACGAGACCTAAATCGTCATCAAATCATTCGGCCACCACCACTAGACAAGAAAATATTTTTGCTATAGAGAAGATTTGAGTCCAGCAGTTTCCAAATGATTTTCACAAGGGTATCACTAGACTAAAGGCGTATCTGCTAAAAACCATGACTTATAATTGCGTAATATATTTTTTTTATTCATATATGATAATTAATACATATATTTGAAGTCTAGTAGCCTCCATAGTAATCGGGAACGACGATGGAGAAAGGTAAACTAGGGATTTTGTTGACCACCACCGGCTTGTCCACTGATTGATCCCTCAAAATCTATGTTACTGTTGGTCTTATAGGTACTCATCAACCTCCTTGACGATCCTGCAAAAATAAAAATAAAGTTATATATTTATGTGTCTAATCAATGAAAATAAGTGTTGCAGTCAAAAAAATAAATTAGTTTATAAAATACAGTGATGACTCTTGATAAAAAACATTATATTTTAAAATGGTATAAAACTATAACTTCACAAAAATCTAAATACTTTTTTTATGTTCTAAGCTTCATAAGACTCAAAAAATGCTAATATGCAAGCAAAGGAAAGAAAATACATCCTATATATGTGGCTGCAGTTTCTTTTTTAAAGAAATGTACAAATACTTTGGTCTGGCTTTAAAAGTTTACGAATATTTTAGCATCAAAATTTCAGTTTCTGTATTTTCAAACTTATATAATTTTTATAATATAATTAATTGTTAAAAAGGCTTTAAAATTGGCATAACTCTTCCATAGCTTTCAATTTACGAATAGTATTTTTTTAATCGTAAAAAGTAAAAACCCATTTAGTAATTTTAATAGAAGCCATATTAATTTCACCACTTCGAATTCAATTGGTAATTGTATGTACTCCTGAAATTAGTTTGGATTTTTCTTCTAGAAAACATGGATAGTTAACCAAAAAGACCTACTTCAATAGTTTTTTTTTTCCTTTCTAGTTCTAGATTAGATAATCATTTTTTCGGATATTGGTTTGTTTATGTATATATGAATATGTGAGAGAAACACTAACCGATCACTGGGAGTGATTCTTGTTGAGAAGGCAGGGAAGACTCCGTATGGGTTGGGACCAAAAGAAACAATAGAAGAAACACCACAAGTCCCAATTGTGAAGCACTCTTCTCTTCCATTTTTCACTCTATCTCTCTCTCTCTTTGATAATATGTTATATTTGTTTATCGAATCACCTATTTATATCCCTTTTTTTTGGTAAGTACCTATTTATATCCCTAATAATACACTAACATCTTCACAGGAAAAAACAAAAAGCACAAGAAAAATTGAAGAATTTTGTTTTGCCTTGTCTTCTAACTATTCACAGGAGAATTTGTTCCATTCCAGTTCACTAAAATTTGGAATAATCAAACCCGCTAACAAAAACAAAATTTGGAACCATTGTTAAAATATGACAGTTGTGAGTTTTGTCGATGTTAAAGAGAAAGTTATTAGAGATAGTAAAAACTAACGGTAAGAGAAAAAATAATTTGATTAAAGCGGATGATTCAATGATAGTTAGAAGACTTTTGGGCTTTTTTGGCAGAAATCTTTGAATTTTAGTTACATAAAACAAGAAAAACAAGTGGCGTTGAATGTTTATTAAATTGACTTTGAATTTTGTTTGGACCATTTAACTATGTAGTCTAGTGCCGACGACTTCCAATATATATCACACTCTGCAAATATATAGGGACAACAAACATATTCACATATTTCATATCAATATCTAACATTCAGATATCATCATCCAACCAAATGAATTAGTGGCTCATGTTTGAAGTGTGAATTTCTATATGGATATAAGTCAGAAAATTGATTCCCATGCAAATGTCTCAGAAATGTTTTTATACGTAGCAATATGATTATCCGTAAACGCTTTCAATTACAAGTAACACCAAATTTCCATAGATTTCAAAGATTAGTCTAAAATTTGCCTTAGAATACCCCTAGTTATCAAAATATATATATATATATATCAACATCTAAATAAAATATAGACGTAATATATGATCCACTCGACTAAACGGATGGTATCAGCCATAATCCATAGATTTTGATATTGGATGATTTAGAAAAGGCTTAAAATAAGGATAGGCATGTATTATGCATTTTGTCACCATTTCAATTGTTTCTTTTCTCCATTAAATTTTTTTGGATATTCAGGATTAAAGGTACGCTGTTTATGCCACTTAAGATACTTAACATATCAAACTAAAACTATCATATATATATATATATATATATATATATATATATGTGTATATGCTTTCAAATGTTTTGGTTATATAGACCTAAATACCATTACAATCAACACTAAAAGATAAGCAAATTGCCAACCTATCCAACTCTAGATTTCCAAATAGGTGAAAACGCTTTGGTTTAGAGGTTGATCAACCGTCTAATGCTTTTACATCGATCACGTAAAATATTTTATTCCAAAATTTAAAGAGCTAAGACTTTTTTTCAGACTATGGATATAATTTTATCCGAGATTTCAGTTTGTTTTAAGTAAAAATTGTCAGTTGTAATTTTGTGTGAATTATGCGTGAAGCTATATATTAATTGTGGGAGGTGTAAATAGAATCATCTGCTATAGATTCATGTGTTGCGGAGGAACTTGAACCGTCATCTTGAACGCATGTGATATATGTTGAATTTGAACCGTCAGTCTTAGTGCTCCTTTGTTTTGATATGGCATATGTGAATTTTTGTGGTGGAGATGAAGAACTACATAAATTTTCAAAATCTAGGTTTAGAAAATGAGAAAAAAAAAAAAATCTAGGTTGTTTATTGCTCAAAGGAATTTATTGCTTCTTCAATTTACATTCAAAGATATTTGGTTAGAAATTAATATCCTAAAGTTACAAACTTAATCTTGCCGATTAGTCTTGGCAAGCGTCTTTGGATTTTAGTCAGTAAAGAAAGGTTCAGAATGTTTTGTCTTTAAAGTTCCCGTCAATGATCAACTATGAAGTCAACTGCCGACCACGAAATCTCTGCGGCTAAAATAATTGCGAGATAATGAGTATGTTCTTAAAAAAACTATTTTATTTTCCTTTCCAAAAAAAAATTAACCACTACCAAAACTACAATAATATTTTATATAATAATTTTTAAAATGAAAAAATATACAGAAGTAGTTTCGATGATGCAGTCTCCTGCATGAGTTCAAGATGATGGTTCAAGTTCAACATATACAGAACTAGTTTGGAATGCTCTGTATTTTATTTTCTTATTTTTCTATTTTTTCTATCTATTATTTATGTAACTCTATAAGCGGATTATTTATCTTGTTACTTTAGATTATTATTTTTTGAAATTACTTTTTTAATCTTTTGAAGTCATTTTTGTGAACATTTTTTCTTTAAATTATTAGTTATTAATTAATGTGTGGTTGATTAAAAAAATAGAAAAATACCAAAAAAATGTGTAATTGACTTTTTTTTATCTACAGCTAACATTAATTTTTATTTTCCAAGAAAGTTTTGTTCATCCAAAATTGAAAATTATTTCAAACATTTAGACATAACCTTTGATGCATTCAATTACCAAAAATCTCAAACAGATGATCAATTATATATTATTTTTTTGAACCATTCTATTAAAAACACCAAAACATTACATTAACATAAAATTATGCATAACTGAAACTTCTTAAAAAGCCATACGTATGACTGCAGAAAATAAAAGTTACATTGTATTTTACGCGGTCTAAGCATAACTAAAAGCGGCGATAGTATTAGAATTGAAGTACTAGGAGGCGGCTACGGGAATGCGACCACCACCCTGTCCACTTTTTGAAGGTCCTGCTCTTATGCCCGCATTTGGAAAAACATTGCTCAATCTCCTCCCTACATTTAATAATTATATTATATAAACATTTAATCAATAAAAAGACAGCAATCTATTTACGTGCATATAATATGTCTATACCTTCTGAATGGTGAGTTTTCTCCACGCTTCTTGAAGATTTTTTGCTATTTAGGGAGTGTGTTCGTTCTTGTCCCTCGTCTTCTATTCCGCGTGCTTTTACTTTAAAACTAGTAGGTTTTGCTGGTTGATATTGAATTCGTCCAGGTGAGTTTTAGTTTGTATGAACCAAACTTTTAATTTCATTTGTAAAATATTGTTGAAAAAATGTAATTAAGTATATCTACGTAATTTTATGTTATGTGTATTGTAAAAGTAAAACAAACCGGTAACTGATAATGGAGCCGTTACGCTAAGGCAAGTGAAGACGATAAGCAGCAGAACCAAAACAAGCATTTGACGAAATTTTGAAGAACACTTCTTCCCCATCTTTTTCTCTATCTTTCTTTTACTTGTTGTTTTTCTCTCTTTCTTTTGGTTCGTAGAGACATTTATGTATATATCCAAGCAGAGAGAAAAACTGAGTTGCCAAGAAGCCAAACTATAGAGATAACAGACACACACACAATTATTATTTTCTGCCGTCACATATTTGAATTATAGACCTTCTCCTCTTGTATCTTAGTGCATATCTTCTATTTAAAAAGGTTAGTACCGATTCCAAGTTTAACTCCTTTTGTTCATACTGGTATTTTAAATTCGCTCGAACCGGCGACCTCTAAGCTTCGCATAGAGTCTTTACCAATTGAGCTAACGACTTGGTGGTATTTTAAATTTCCAGAGACGGACCATGTGGTTATTGGACTTTTCACCAATATAACTGGCGATTTCATGCATACATATTGATACATTGAACTTGTAATCACATTTATTGTTAACAGGGAACAAATTGCGCTTGGATTACGTTCCTCTTCCTCCTCCTCCTCCTCCTCCACCTCGCCCTCGACCTCCCAAATCCTATATGCCTCCTTCTAAATCGTTTAAAGGAAAAGGCCCGTAAGCAAACTAGTCTCCAGAAGTGACGGATAAGAGGTCAAAGAACGTGAGTCGTCTGATGAACTGGCAAGCTTATCATCAAATTAAAAAATAAAGAAAATGGTGAAAACAGTCTTATAGTAACTGAACATTTGCAAATAATAATATCTGAGTTTTACAATCGCGTATTTACATATGCATACTATTTTGCAATATTAAATTTTAGAGTTGTCTACGTCGAACGATCTTATTCAGTAGAGTTCAAACTTGTTGGACTTTTTAGGCAGCAATCATTGAATTTTAGTGCATAAAAACAAAGAAAACCAAATGTAGTCTAGTGCCGACGACTGTTAATTATGAGTCAGTGCATATATATGGACAACCATATTCACATATTTCTATAATAAATATTATTCATCAACACCCAAATAAAATATTGACCAAATAACATAGCGACGTTACTTTTGTTTTTGACCCACTCAATTACACCGGAAGGATATGAAAATGAAAGACGGGTGGCCGCAATCAATTGGCATTGATATTACACACATTTAAGATGACGATTAAATAAGAATGTTTTCGATTGGACAATTGAGATACATTATGAATAGAAAATCTTATTAAAATCAAAGATACATTATTTTGTTTTTATTTTGTTCAAAGATACATTATTGCACTAGCATATAGTTTTTTTTTTTTTTTGGTCAATCGCACTAGCATATAGTTTACCTAACTGATTTATGGCATGGTCGAAGGATTCACACTAGCAATAATACCCGACTTTTCTTGATTTCAAGAATTAGTTTCGATTTCAGCCCGGACTTTCAGGCTCGCGACCACCACCTTTTTTGCTTTTTGAAGGTCTTGCTTCACTGATCATCAATCTCCTCCCTACATCTCATAATTATATTATATCTGACTATGAATATAAAAATATATCAAATTGATCAACAAAGTTTGCAACACTTTATATAAGAGCATATGTAATAGGGTTAGAAATGTTTTGAAAATTTCGAAAAAGTGGAAATTTTGTATAGAAAATAAATAGACTTTTACCGTGGTAATTATTATTTATGTTTGGTGCTTGTCCACTAGGTGAAGATCCTGCTATTATTCCCCCATTCGGCATATATATTCCCATCAATCTCCTGCCTACAATGTCATATATATTATTGCTTTTTAATTGAGGATATATATGTGTGATTGAATACAATTAATGGACAAGGTACGTAGCAACATATTCATCTGCTGCAACGATTTTAACTTTATAACTATAATTTGTTTCAAAAAGTATATAAATTGCATTAAGGTTTAATCCATATGCGATTTATTATAAATTTTAGTGAACTTCTGCTCATACCAGTTTGATTAACTTTGTCTATTGTATATAGTGTTATAACGTAAAAAAAAAGTAGCACGTACATATGATTTTTGGTTTTCAAAAGTCAATCTATTGAATATGTATTTGCATTTATACGTCAAACTATTTTTTTCCATTTGGTTGGAATATACAAAATTTCGTTTTTATCAAATATATTTTACTATAAACACAAACATGAAAAATCCACAAAATGTGGTTAACGAAAACATACTGTTATAATATAAAAATGTAAATCTAAACAACAAATATTAATGAATTACATGCATACTATAATTATATACATTCTTCAGTTCTCTTGATGCTTTTTGATATTTAGTGAATTCTTCCGTTTCGTTTGGCCAGTTGATAATTAATTCTTTCAGGCGATCAGTTTTCGTTTGTATGTTCTGTTTGATAAACAGATCCTTTAATTCATTTATACAATATTGTTTGAACAAAAAAACGTATGTATTTATATGACATAGTGTGTTGAAACACTAACCGGTAACTGAGGAAGGAGCCGATTGGCTAAGGCTGCAAGGGAAGACGAAAAGCAGCAAAACCAGAACGACAACATAACGTAATTTTGAATAACACTTTGTTCCCATCTTCCAACATATGTCTCGCTCTTTCTCTTCTATTTCTTACTTTGCTCTCTTTCTTTTGGTTCGTAGAGACATATATTTATATATCCAAGTCGAGAGAAAAACTAAGGTACCGATAAGTCAAACCAATAGATAAGGATACACAGTTGGGCATACAGTTTTTCGGTTAAGTTTTTTTCGGTTTAGTTTTTTTCGGGTTTTCGGTTTTAATTAAATTCAAACCAGGTAAAAATCGTATATAATTTGGTTTGGTTACAGTTCAGTTTTTGACGTGTTACGGTTTTTGGTTTTATTAAAATTGAAACCATATAAAACCATATGCGGATTCGGTTTGGTTCAGATTTTTTTCGGTTATTCCACTTTTTACTAAAAATATCAATTTGATACAGAAATAAAAGGAATCGTAAGATTAAAATAAATATAATATCTACTAATAAGTTAAATATAATTTAATTCCACTTTTTACAGAAAATATCAATTTGATACAGAAATAAAAGGAATCGTAGGATTAAAATAAATATAATGTCTACTAATAAGTTAAATATAGTTTAAAGAATAAAATTCATTTAATTTCTAGTAAACAAAATCAATAATTATAAGCCCAACAAAGATAAATTTTAATTATATTAATCTTAATATAAATTGGACAATATAATTATATATAATTATTTTTAGTTTTAATCAAAAACCAAAACAATCATTCAATTTTACCGTTTTTAACCAGACCAAATCTAAACCAATAGTTAAATAAAATTTACAACCAAATTTCATGCTTAATTATAAGTCCATAACTAAACCAAATCATTTCTTTCTTTGTGGTTCGGTTTTCGGGTTTTGGTTATTTTACCCACCCCTAGTACACACAAATAAAGGGAAAATCACATAAAAATCAAATTATTACTTTGATGGTTTATTGTGAAAGTTTAAAACTTTAAAAATTTATAGTGTAAGTGGTTGCTAGCTTGAAGATTGTTTTATGAAATTTTCCCAATAAAAACATATTATTATTTTCTCCATCACCTATGTGAAATATTGACATTTTCCTCTTATTCTTATAGTTTAAAGTTTAACGACGAATTACAAGTTGACTTTTCAGAGGTGTAAGCTTTCCAAAATATTCTTAAACTTTTCTATTTTATATTATTAAAGATATTTGGTTAGATATTTGATATGATTAGAAATTATTCTCGGTTTTGGTTCGACCAACACGCTAATGAATGGTACGCTTTAATTACTTTTTATTCTCCGGGGACTTGGACAACAAACCCAATATCTTATCTAGTATATCTGACACCAAGAAAAGGACAATGTAGCACGTACTATCGGGCCATCAATCATTGCTTATTTGCAGACGTTATCCTAATGCTATGTGAGATGCTTTGACAATGCCAGGAACTCTACTCTCAGCTTTAGCACACAAATTCACTATATATTTAGAGAATCAGCTCTCAAATCTTTATCAGTGCATTCTTCTTTGGGGACCATTTATAAACTCATGGTGTTACAACATATCACAATTGTTCATATCTAGCTTACCCTGACCCCATATCCATAAATCACACCAACAATCTTTACTTACTTGTACACACATGAATCAAAATCCGTCCACAATGATTAACAACATACAACCAAACTTATACCATATCATATAGTATAGATGCAACATGCATATATACATCCAAACTATCGATCATCCTGGCATCATTTAATCTTCTTACATTCATCATCACAACCTGAATATATTATCATATACTCATCACATCTCATCATCATCATACATCAAACTCATAGTCATGCACATGATTATGATCAACTGTTTATGATTGTTAGAGTATATATCAAAAATGTAAATTTTCTTTTAGATTTACCCTAGATACGATCTAGAACATTTTCTTGTAACCTTATATACTCATGAGATTATATAATAAAGGTCACGGAGTTTACCTTTCTACATGGTATCATACGCTTAACCTAGCCTCCAAGCTAAAAGCAATCGATCCTCTCCTCTCTCTTTCTTCTTCGTTCATCTTTCTCTGCTCTATATTTTCCCTTCATCTATGTGTCATCATGACTAGTTCATCTTCTACTTCTACCAGTGAAAAGCTCTTCTCCATCTCTCAGATCAAAAATATATATATTAACTAGATCAAAATTTTAAAGTATTATCTAATATTGAGTAAAATTATATATAATCATAAATCAACAATCCAAGATAATATAAAACTTAAATGAATATATATTTTGGTCGATGTCCTCTATATATAATTCAACTTCTTTAATAAAGGCAGTAGAAATCTTTTGACAAAAGAAAAACAAAAAAGCAGTAGAAATCTAGCTAACAAAGAAATCACAATAACAACATAACACCTTGTATACTAGATAGTCATTACTCCCATCATCCATGGAACAAAAAAATAAAAAGATATTGGGATTATGATATATCTTAGCAATTATTACAAATTAAATATCACATTGACTAAGATATGGTTATTAATAGTGCAAGATTCATATCAACATACGTTAAAAAAAAAAACATATATTGTAAAAAGATTTATTCTTTCCTTGATAAATGAAGGACTGAAGCTATCTCATACTAGCATCAGCTTCCTTCTTCGTTATGCGACTACCACCAGCGTCATCTTTCTCCTTCGTTATGTAGACTGCATGATGACAATATAGCATATATTGATAAACTTATAATTATGATTCTTAGAAGAAGATAAATTTACCAAAAAAATTCAGTTCGAAGAGTACCACATTTTATGTGCTTTTGTTTTCTAAAACTACACAAAACTCTGAAAATATCATAAAAGTTTAGGTTTATAAAATATTCTTCAAAATTAGAATTTGAATGTGTAATTTCCGGAAAATGTTTAGTGTCGATAATAATAAATTATAATTTTTATTGATTTTATAGCTAGTTATCATCGTATATACATAGTTAAAATCGATCTTATAATTTGAAAACTATTTTTTTAATAATGGAATTATTGTTTTCATACCGTCGGCGATGAAGCATACGGCAACGAAGGAGGTGGATAGAGCATTTGTGGCTGCAGTGATGATACATGCATTTTCGGCTGCAGTGGTGACAACTGCGGCATTGGGGGAGGTGTGGCTGCACTCGGCATCTGGGGCAGGGGCGGTGGTGGTGGCGGCGGCACACGCAGCGTCGGTGGATTGTATTGACGACCTCTTTGACTTCTTGATCGTCGTACTATCTGCAACTTCCTTCTTAATTCTATTGATTTACAAATTACAATTATAAATTTTAGTTTTTAAATATGCTTTGTTTGACATAGGTAAAAATTAAAAATTATGAATATTAATATTTTAGATTCAAAATTAATGTTGGATATTCTAAACAATATTTAATTCATGATAGAGCGCAGACTATTTATTATCTATATATATATATATAGAGAGAGAGAGAACAATTTGATATTTCAAAAAACAAATTGACGTTGAGACATAATAAGATATAAACTTTCATTTTATGTTTCATACAATAATAAAAATTTCATCAATGAACATTGAATACAAAGCCAAACTTATGTATATTGTTAAATCGCTAAACAGTAACCAAGCTTATGTTCATGCGAGTGTTAGAAAAAGCCAAGAGGCCTTATGTGTGTTAGTGTGTAAACACTTACGTTGGAGATGTTTGGCGTCAGCGATAGCAACTTGAGATGAGATAAATAAGAGAAGAATAAACAAAGATACGCGAAGAGAAACGAAATTTGATGTCTTTGTAGCCATTAAGCTAGGTTTTCCACTTTCTCAAAACTCCATTATAAGACCTATTTATATACTACATGTAAAATGTGGTACTATGAGTCTGACCGTCTGGGCCTACGGTCCAACGCCTGGACATTTCCATTTTGCCACAAAGTCTAGTCTGGGCCTACCGTCCAATGCCCGGACATTTCCATTTTGCCGCAAAGTCTACCAAACTTTGTGACATTTAATATTTTGTGATTATGTCATACTCCATAATCATGTTTGTTACTATTGGAATCACACTGCACTGTACAGTTCGGTCTCCATTCATATATTTTGTCTTAGTCTTTTTTAACTTCAGCGTCACCAGTGGAGAAATATCAAACACTTAAAAATGGTAGAACAGTTTTAGGCTGAGTTTTAAAATTTTGTGTAGTTAGGAAATGTAAAAATTAATAATGCGTTTGTGGTTTGATGTCAAACATAAAAAAATTTGGAGCTGTAAATTTGATCATGAATATTTAAAAAGAAGTCTAAATTATCTTATTAAACCTTCAAAATCTTGTCAAGTTTTTCTAATTAAAACTAAAATTGTTATAAAAGAAAACTAATCTTAAAAAATTGGTTTGCACGGTGGTTAGCTGCAGATCCATAGGGTCTTAGAGGGCGGTTGAGGAGTTCGGGTTTAAAGGCAATGGATTTGAGCCACCATCCTTTAGATCTGCCTCAATTTAGCATCCATCGAGCCGGATTGAATCGTCGAAACTCAGGTTTTTTGGCTACTTTCGGTTTGGAAGAGAAGGGTTACCGCCCAGTGGATTGGGTTGCTTTTTCAGGATCCGATTTCGTCGATGTGCCTAGTCGGAGCAACTAGCTTTCCGGGAGATCTGTTGTGGGTTGGTGCATCGGAGGGATGGTTTTGATGATGAAAACCGGTCTCTTTCGTTGGAGATTCCCGATCTTCGTTGGTGACCACGAAACGGTAGCTCTTGAGCCCGCCGGATTTAAGGCTCCGGTCCTCTGCTGGCATCTATCAACGAGCAGAGAGCTTTTCTTTTTTTCCGGCAATGTTGTCGATTAACCACTTTTGTAACTGGACTGTTTTTTGTTGTAGGCTTTGGCCCAAGCCCATTTGAGAAGAATTATATTATAATCTTAAGAAAAAAAAAAAAAAAACTAATCTTAAGAAAAATACTATTTCCACCTAAATGAATTATCTCTATATTTAATATCTACGTACCTTATTTGCAAGTGGGCTGAAGACTTCAGTTAGACGAGACGATAGAAATTATTATTTTGTAGTATTTTTTTTATTTATATATATGTAGGAATTGTAGTTTTATCTTTTTTGTGAATGTATACAAAATCGAAAAGACTTGACTAATATATTTTTGGTGTTTAGAAAAAGGCCAAACGCATTCCTCTGTTTGCTATAGGCCATAGCGTCCCTACGATTATTTCTGTGTAAAGATGTGTTTGCTTATTTTTATTAAGAAAGCACATAATATCGGATTTGATTGCTGAATATTTTAAATGAAACACTTGCAAGGTTTTTTAGCAGCCACACTCATATGCCTCCGTCATCATTTTTATCATAGCAAATACGTCATCAACTGCAACCGCTCTCTGCTAAAAGCAGATCAAAATCAGCAACATTCTTTGATGCAACATAATTCCCCAAGAGGATCTGATTTTCGCACTACCAGACCTTACATTGGTCGATTATTGTTATGTGGTGTTCAAGAACATTCAGCGCAAACTTTGTTACCAACTTTAGTCCATGACATCACAACCTGCAAGCAATGAATATCTCTTACTAATGCAACATATCCTCCCATATATAATCCCATGCCATGGATGGTAGCTAATCTCACAACCATGACTCCCACCAATCTCAACAACATTTATTATTCTCATATTATATGTTTCAGGTTATAATTTACATATTCTTTATAAATTTGAAAGACTACAATGCTTCAAAATGAAATGACAAACCAAAGTAATTTTTTTTTTCAGAAAGCGTTTTTTAAACATTAGAAAGAAATAAAAAGGGTTACAACATCATCACTTTACAATTTACATATATAAAAAAACCGTTTTATATTTAATTAAAAAAATTAAATTATTATCTACGTCAATTGTATTTATACATATAATTTTGGTTTGCAAAGACTTTTCGCAGCTTCATAAAGTCAAAGCGCGTTGAATGGAAATGTTCGTCGGCTACTAGGCCCAGTACTACATTTATAGTAGCCATATCTACTACCTATGCTTCATTATCTTATATATGTGTCTTGTAATGGAGTTTTGAGAGAGTCGAGCACTTAAGTAATGGCTACAAAGACATCAAATTTAGGTCATCTTCTTCTGTCTTTGTTTATTCTGCTCTTGTTTATCTTATCTCAAGTTGGAGTCGCCCAGGCCAAACGTCTCCAACGTAACTATTTAACACTACCTCTCTTACTTTTGTATTGAGTTTGTGTGTCTATTAAAAACGAGCTACATTCCACATCCACATATAGTAATACTGTTATAATTTGGTTTGGAGTTTTAGTTTGGTTTTATTCTCAACATCTAAGGTTGCAGAACACATAATGTTTTTCCATGGTATCACGTTATTTTTATGTGGACATCTATTTTATCGAATATAATTATTTATCTTTTATCTAAGTTTGATTTATTGTATTAGTATTGATAGTGTTAAATAGTATTATATCAATGTACTAGACTACCAACCGAATATTTATTTTATTATTTTTTAAATAATAATGTATTACATTGTTAATTTGTTACATTTATTTTTGTCCTTTTTCCTTTCTAATAGCAGCTCTAGCAATTATCATTTCCCTAATTACGTATTTTTTAAAAGTAATTACCTTGTTTATACTCTCTATACATAGTTTTCTGTTGTAGTTTTAATCATATTTATTGTTTGAAGAAATTAATCATACAATTTGTGGTACATACATATTGTTAGAAAGGAACAAATTGCGTTTGGATTGCGTTCCTCTTCCTCCTCCCCCTCCACCTCTCCGTGGCATCGTCAAACCTCCTATCGCTTCGTTTCACTCTGCATCGCCTAAAGATAAAGGCCCATAAGCCATAAGTCATCATAGTGCAGGATAAGAGGTCAAGAGAGTTTTATAAGTATTTTGTTATACAAAACCATGTTGTATCATATTTTTTATTTATAGTTAAGGTTTTTTTTTCGTGTCTACAACACATGTACACACACAATCAGACGTATATCTAGAATAAAATAAAAAAGCTATATCACTACGGGACTACAACTTCTAGTCATGATATCCTTTAACAAAATAACAAGCCTCTAGTCCTTTATTTTTCGGTTTTTAAAAATAAATTTTTGATATTTTTGAACGTTCAATTATCAAGAGTTCAAGACTATACTCCTGAAATCTACTAATTTTTTTGTTTAATTGTTTTAAACATATGTTTGAGGTTATGAATCTTATGATTTACATATGTATTATTTACTAATATATATGAAGGACTACAATGTTCCAAAGGTGAAATGAGAAAGGCAAAGTAAAATATATATGTTTTTATTGTGTTTTGTTGAATAAATGCCTCTAATTTCTTCTGAGTAAGAGGGAAATAAAAAAAGTTAAAACATCACCTCTAAATTACATATATCAAATTGTACACCTTATTTTTTTGGTGTGTTCAAATTATACACCTTATTAATTATTGCAAATACATCAATATTTTACATATGCTTATATATTAAAAGGCATGATTTTGATTAGTAGCTTTGGGCAAACAAATAGGAACCAAAGACCTGAAAATACCAAAATCGAACCGAACCGTTGTTTAAAAATACATGAATGGGTCCTAAGTCTCTCTATCCAAAACAATCTAACCCGAATCTAATACTTTTGGCTATCCGTATGTATCTGACATACAAGTATACACCTAAAAATATTAGTTAAATTTATGCTTATAATACACCAAATACCTAACATAACAATTATAAATCCGAATATATAGATATTTTCGAGTAATTCAGAAATATTTGCGTATATTTGAGTAAAAATAACCAATGTTTTAGCTTTTTTCTGAATATTTTAGTGTATATTTGGTAAAAAAAAGGAACCAATATAGATTTTGGGTAACTATGTGAATGAAGTAAGGTTTCCATACGACAAACCAACAATTAGTGAGGATCAACTATGTGAATGAAGTAATGAACTATTGAAAAAGAAATAATTGATGCTCACTAATTGTTGTTTTGTTACTTCATTCAAATAATTTTTTGTTTTTTTTCACATACCTCGATCTATAAATAAAAGCTAGATTTTTCTATCTTTTCATATGCGTTCAATCATCGTTGATGCTCACTAATTGTTCCAATATAATGGAGATTCGCGAATATAGTTGTGAAGCCATTGATCGATGAAGTATCATATGATAAGTCTATGGTGTGTGATGTAAGCTCCAAAGAAGATACTCGACTTTTTGTCACAAGTTCACAGGTTAAGTTCCTTAGGTAGCGGATGAAAGGTAGTAGGTTAATCAAGGAATAACATTCAAGGGTGTGAAAACCTTTATGATAAGTTCACAAACTTTGCCTCAGGAGATCAGCACAAAAAAATAGATTTAACAGAATATTAGTGAAGGGATTTAACAGAATACTAGTGAAGGGAATCTGTACAACACTAAGTTATTCCAAGAGAAAAAAGGAGAAACTTGAATCAATAAACTAAACTTTCCTTTTTATTTAAAAGATGCGTACGTACAAATGAAAGGAGAAGCGATGGAGCTTTTCAAGGATCTACAAATGGCTTATCCTCTAACAATCACACACGTGAGGCAGTACACATGTAACAAGTGAGAGAGGGATACTTGTTAGCTTCCTAGAGGATCTTGTACCTTAACTGGAATCAAACGGAGTTCTTGGTACGCTAAGTTAAGCCAGCTGCATTTTTTTCAGACCTCCTAAATGCTTCAGAATATCTGTAACACTTTTTTCCTTCTTACAACGAGTATCTGTAACACTTAAGCATATTCTTGACATTCTTTTTTGGTATCTATATGTGTCGTTTCATGTAAACTGCTGACGGTGGTGGGTAAAAGGACGGCAATGGAGGAGCACTCCTAATACGAGCTCTTCGACCATACTGTTATCATCTTTCTTCTCCATTCTATTTAATTTATAGTTAAATTAATGACTAAAAAAAAAATTATTTTCACTTTTCATAGATATCATTACTTTAATTTCAGAGAAATATATGGCTAACTTATTAAACATTTATATGGCATAATGTTACTGAATCTAATTCACAATGGGATGAGCATAGTCCAATATATATTACCTGAACTGAGCCAAACAAAAACCATATAATAAGACAAATCCATAATAAAATAAAAAGATTTTAACATTTTATTTTTTTCATCAAAACTAATGAATTTATTTATATCTTGCTTTCAAAAAAAGAAAAAAAAAAACACAGAAAACAAAATAATCAAGTTAAATATATAAATTCTAAATATCTTATTTATAAGTATATTTCGGAAACACATAGCGAAAGCTAGATCCCACTGAATAATATTTTTTCCAGTTACTAACTAATGCAAAATGAAATTAAACTAAAACAATAGAAATAAACTTTCTAAAAACAAATGTAAAAAAAAAAAAAAAATGTAAAAATATTATTAAAACTACCAAAACCAAAATCGAAACGATGTCCAACTAGACTAATCAAATGAGTTTTGGTATCTCATTGATTTTTAATTTCAGTAAACCAAAAACAAAAAAAAATGAACCTAACGAAAACTCAAATTATGAAAATGGACAAAATAATTAATATCCTAAAACTAGCAAAATAGTCACCCTATATTGGTACTCCGGAAGGATCATATTTGCACCTTTTTTAAAAAAAACTTTTTGCTAGCACTCGATTTAAGAATATTAGGATAGGTCTCAAGAGTCAAGACTAACCTGATGATGGGCGTAATTCTTGTGAAGACGTAAGAGCACAATTAGAGCATGAGGGCAAAAGAACCACTAGAAGCAAGAGCAAAAGTCTCAAATTCAAAGGACCCTTCTTTGTCATCTCTCTTACTCACTTTGTTAGGTTGCTAAACCTCTAGATGCAAATTACTCTATAGTTATTTATATATATTGTCTCTCTATGCGAATAGTTTAAGTTCCATATAAGGACAGAGAAAAACGCGTAACAAAAGATGACTTTTTGGTCACTCTTTAATTAATATCAATCAAAGGCGACCAAAACAATAATATTAATCAAAGGCGACCAAAACAAGAAACTAACATTTATCTTGTTACTAGTGTTAAGGCCTGTGCGTTGCACATGCAAAATTTAAAGTTGATAATTTTTTTTTGATCAATTTTAAAGTTAATTAGTTTTATCTTTAATAAAGAAACAGTTTGGGAAAGGGAAAATAGAGAAACATATATCGATTCTCTTTCTCTGAGAAAGTTTCTCATGTTGTTAGAGGAAGCACTGAACAAATTCTTGAGGGTGGGATCTCTTTAGTTGTCACACATGCAACGAAAAGAGAATGCTGATCTTATTGAATGACAAATAGCAATCAGTGTACCTAACACAAAGAAAAGAGAATTAGATACAAACAGGTTAACAGAAATTAAAAGGAATTAGGTACAAACAAGTTAGTGGCACTTGTGTGTTTTATTTTTGTTATTGATGGATAATAAAATTATTTAGAAAATTTAAGATTGAGAGATTGATTGTTATCTCTAAACTTACCTTTGAAGATGTTGTAGGCTATGTCCATGACTTGTTTTAAACTTTTAGTTAGAAACGAAAGACATTTGTAAAAGCTACAAATCACATATAGATTTGAATAACAAAACTGTATTTTATGGTTGTACGAAGGAGAAATTGTGGGAGGAGAGATGCAGATCCTAGGTAGAAGACTATAAAAGTACTAGAGAAATTAACATGCAAATCCAAATTTAAAATTCATAATTTTGAAAACTAAGAAGAAATTGTGAAATAGAAAATTGGGTGAACATGGGAATTCCAATTTCTTTTACTCGACAGAATCGCAGGAAACGGCAATCAGAAAATAATAATGTTGTTTCATTGTTGAATATGAGAAGGGAAATGGATAATCCTGTGAACGTGGGAGAAAAACAGTTAAATTGATTTTATTTTTAATTTGTCAAGTTTTTTATTTTTAATTTGTCAAGTAATATTATTTAGAAAACTAAAAGAACAACAATTGAGATTTAAGCCAGATGGCAGATGGAAAAGGTTTCAGTTGTTTTTAAAGTGACTTGTGATTTATTATATAAGGACTAGATCATAACCCGTGCTATACAGTACGGGTATTAATATTTTGTATAAATTAAATTGTATACTTTGTTTGAATTACATACGAAATAGTATAGTATAAAAGTGATGCCATGATATTTTTCAATGTTTTTACTATTTGGATATAATGATGCATTGGATTGACTTTGTTTAAAAATGTTACTTTTATAATAAATACAACATATGTAGTTTTAAGTAAATGTGTAAAATTTGTATACAAGTTGTTTTGGTAAGAAACAAGTTTCCTTTGTATTAGAGGATCTAATTTTTTGTCTAACTTAGAATTAGTTTTTGTATAGTATTTTGGTTATATTTGTGGACCTAATTGGGCCCTATATTAGATTATTTTTGATAAGGCTGACGAAAAACGGATCCGATAACCAACCCAATACCAGAACCAAAAAACCGGGTTAGGGCGGGTTAAAATTTTAGGAAATTTTCTTATTGGGTAGAGTTTTAGTAAACCCGTGGATATCCGATTGGTCCGGAAATTACCGGTTACCCAAAAAGGGTATTCAAAAACCCAAACATTAATTTAATATCCAAAATATTAATTATATTTAATCGTAATATAATCTAATTATCTAAGATTATAATTATAAATCTAAATATCTATACATACATTTTTGCAGCCATTTTAACAAATAAATCCTGGATTTAGACTTATTTACAACTTAATGCCATTAGCATTAAATCTTTCTCCAAAATAATTAATTTTACTTTAAATTCTTAATTTAAATTGTCAATCACGTTATCAATCAAATTTAATCCAAACAAACTTCAAATCAATCCCTTAAAATTAGCATAAACATATTTGTCAACAATATTTTAAAACAAAGTTTTTTGTTAAAACAAATATTATTCTTACTAAACGTTTTTTGTTTAAATAAATAAATAATGTATTTGAACTTATTTACAATGTCATGACACTGACATTAATTATTTAGGAATGAAAATATTAAATCTTTTCAATCCTTGCTTTTAGAATTATTATGTCATTACTTAAAAAGCTCAAAATATAAAAAAATTAAATATTATTATTTATATATCTAAACTTTATAAAACATTATTAATATTTAAACTTATAAAAAGTTTAATATATCATAATTTTTTAAATTTATTATATAATATATAGAGTTTAAAAAAATCTTAATTCTTTCCGTCATATTTTGTGACTCAAAATTTTAAAAATGAACATATATTAACTAATTGGCGAAAAATGTGTGAGTTCTACGTCCCACATCGACTAAAATATTTAGACAATGATTCATAAACATATCATAAATAAGATTAACATTAACAAAATAATGGTTTTTTTAATAGAATCATGTAAAGGTAAACTATAATAATTAATAAAAAATTAATATGATAATTTAGATATCAAATCTAATTTGTTGATTTTAATTGGTTACTTTTTTAGAAATTAATAATGTATTTTGTTTTGAATTAAATTTAATTAATTAAATTAGTATTTGACTTTTTAATTCTTAAAGAGATGAATTAATTTACTCTTTAAAATTTTATTTCTAATGGCATACCTATGTAATTACTTACAAAAAATAAGGTTACATTTAAAATATACTTCCCAAATAATATAGTAGAATATCCTAGTTTGGAAACTCGGTGATGCATGAAATTTTTTACGTTCTATTAGAATTTATTTTTTGTAAATGACGGGGAAATAAATGTTTCCGGTGATATATTAATAAGAAAAACTATTATATGTATATTTACCTGGGTTGCATAGACCCAATGTTAACATCTCTCAACAAAAATGTTATATTACATATTGCTTTTAGGTTTATAAAATTATTCTTTATTTTATTGAAATGAAAAATAAAACTACAAAAAATTAACGATTTTAAAAGTTTTAATGCACAAAACTCATTGTTTCCTCTACTATTTAAAATTTTAAACGGATAATCTAGCATAGAGTGGTAGACAATATATGTTAGATATTTTGATGTCAGATTTGTACTTCTATTTTAACTTTCTAAATTATTTTAGTTAAAGTATACTTGTTGACGGTGCAAATAAAGAAAACGTATATTTGTTGACAAAAATAAGTTAGCTAAAGCGATGAATTTATTATGGGTGAGTTAAACAAACTACCTAAGAAGAAAAACATTGAAAGTTTGAATGATTACAGTAACTAGGATAGACAAATCTGTCAACTGTTTAATCTTTTCTATTTTTAGGATAGACAACAACGCCGATAATTTTTATTTGTGTATAAAAACAGTTTGTGATTGGTCTATATTAATTTTATTTTATTTTATTTTAAGTCTGTATTACTATAAATATAATTTGTGAATCAAAAATAAAAAGCAGTACAGTCTACAAACAGATTTCTCCGATGCAACCATTCAGATCCTAAGATAAACTACCGAATATTTAAGAATTGGTTTTGAAATGAGGTAACTAATCCTTTTTTAATAAACTTTATTCATATTATCAAAAAAGATTAAACGTGATTGATTTATATATATAAAAAAGGACATTATAAGAAACACAATATTATGAAGCTTTCAAAATAATTGTTTTATTTCTAATGAACTTTATTCACAATAATAATGCAAAACAGTTATTATTTTTATTTTTTTTACAAAACAGTTATATAGAGTGGCAATATGGCATTCTTCACAAATCATTTTACAATAGTTTTATTGTATCAATTCATTTTCTTAATAAGAACGATTAATTTTGTTATTATCATGTACGAACCTAAGAATCCATATTCGGTCTATATGAAAGTATCAATATGGCAATTATTAATTTGATGGTGGTGATGATGGTGACAGAGGCGGTGAAGGTGGCGGTGGCGGCGGTTTTTTTGGCGCAAATGAAGGACTTCGTGGACTTCTTGATGACCGTACTGGTATTAACTTCCTTCTCCACTCTACATATAGTAATAAAAAATAACTTAAATTCAGTTTTTTTTTTCCATGAATTAAATTTTTAAAACTATTAACAAAACTAATAGGTATTATAGTGGTTAAATGTCAAAACACTGGTGTCAAAATAAAAAGTTGGAAGTATTAAATAAGTTAAATTTTTATTAATACACATATCTAGTATTGGCTCTCTGTGGGACGATCAATCATATTTTCTTACGAATACATTATCAAATAATGATTTTTGCAAAAATTGTAAAGCTTCATTTGAATTATCAAAATTAAGAAATCAAATCCAAAACCAAAGATGATTTAAATTTTATCTCGATTAACAAAATCCACGATATATATTATTTAATAATCTAGAGAGAGGACTTTAAAATAAGTTCATGATCGAGCTAACAAAAATATTTTGCATCGTGTTCTTACAAGATGTTTTAGAGGCAATTATTATATAAAGTGTAATTGTTTCTTTATATTTTTGAAAATTAGCATAAATACTTATCATATGTTACTTTAACAAAACAAAAAAAACACTTATCATATGTTTCAAAGAACAAGTAAGTAACCAGTTTAAACATTTTGATTGACTAAAGCAATCCGAAAAGTAAGATGAAAACAACTAATTAGTTTTTTTCGATCTTCCAAAAATTTTACTGAAACCAAGAGAAGAAAACATCGATTATGTTCCATTTATGAAAATCCTTCGCATATGTGTCAAGACTAACCTGATGATGGACGTGACTTTTGTGGAGACGCAAGAGCACAGTCGCTAGACTTAGAGCATGAGACCAGCACAATTACTAGAAGCAAAATCACAAGTCCTAAATTATTTGCCATCTCTCTTCCTCTCGTTGTTAATTTTGCTAAATCCTCTTAATCCATGTGAATGGTTTTAAATTCACGAAATCACATTTAAAGCCGAAAAGGAAAAAAAACATGCATTTACAAAATGTGACTTTTCTCGGCTATTCGGTTGTTCATTTAGTCAAAAAAAAAGACATTAACAAACGCGTATGGATAAAGTTTCAGCAATGACACAATGAAACGAAGACAAACTAAGCAAAACATGACTTTTCTCGTGACTATATTGCACAAACATTTGTTAACAAATTTATTAAAATATCTTTTGTAAGGAAAGAAAAACACTATATTGCACAAACATTTGTTAACAAATTTTGAAAATTTTAAAATCCTTACATGGAATCACATAAATTGCAAATTATACATTCACATTTAAATTATGCTTGGTGAATTATTACACAACTTTGTATACTGGCCAAAACCTAAGGAAGGTAATGTTGATGAATGTGACCACCACCATGTCCACTGCTTCAAGGTGATATATATACTCTGCTTCCGATATTATATATGTCTCCGTTTGGCTTATATATTATACTCATCAATCTGCTCCCTACAAGATGATATAAATTCATTAATATTTGATAACGAATACGTAAACTAGACAAATTTAATATATATTAGAAGCAAAGTGCATAATTATTAAATTAAGGAGGTGATCAATTATTGATTTATTTTAAAGTAATGAATTGTGAGTACCGTATTCTGACCACCACCACCTCGTCTACTTCTTGATGGTGGTGTTTCTACTGCTGTATTGGGCTTATAATTCGCCATCATTCTCCTCCCTTCATTTTAGTCTTAAAGATATTTATTCTTTCTTTTTGTGAAACTAACAAAGATATTTATTCTTTATTTAGGTAGACAGATATAACATTATTGATATACAGTCAAATTTTATAGACCGGATGGTTTTATAGACCGGATGGTTTTATAGATCACACATTATAGCTGTCAAAAGAACAAAAACAAAAAGTCACAATAATATTGATTGGTTGTAATTATATTTTATGGATCAACAAAATATATGTCTTTTTTTAACCCGAGTTCATTTATCAAAATCTAGATAAATACTATAAGCTAAGTATATGTTTTGTAAGATCTAAACTTTTACATTTTCTTTTACCTAATTGTTGACACAAAAACGTTTACTGACTTCAATTTCAAATGGCCAGATATACATTCATGGATATTAATAATAAAATTAATGTTAATTAAATTTTATATTTGAAAAATTATAAGTTATTTTATAATAATAATAAATTATTTTTCTATGTAATTAAAATATGTCTCGGCTTTTTTATAGATTAACAGAATAGGTCGTTTTGGTCATCTAGTAGAAAGTGTTTTATGGACTTTAAGATAATGATCAAATTATATAAAGATGAAATAATATCGACAAACCCAATGTATTTGTACAATTGAAGAAGTCTATTATGTCATTCATGAGACTTCTCTTTTTGTAATTTAGAATATTTCATGAACTCTGTCAATTTCCTTTATCTGGAACTCATGAATATAGTTTTTGAAATTCAAATGTGTAGAGTACATCTATCAAACAATTAAAACATAGAAATTAATTATTTACATAACATACATGGATCTGTATATGTGTGTATCCTCAGCTATTCTATGTTCAGTATTCATGTATGTATGTGTGTGTTTGTTGAAACTGATGAAACACTAACCAGTTATTGAGAGTTGTTCACTATCAGAGGGCAAAGTAGATTCGGTATGGTGAAAGAGGATGCTGAGAAGAAGAAGAAGCATGAGCACATGAACTAAACCTGAAGAACCACTCATTCCCATCTCTCTCTCAGAATTTTTTCTTTCCTTTTAATCTTTTAAATTCCAATAAGCTATGAAGACACGTAAAAAGCCAAAAAGCAAACTGATGAAATCTCTGCCAATCATTTTTAATACTTTACCCTCTTGCTTTATAGTGATCTTTTTTTTTTTTTGATCAACGACTTTATAGTGATCTTTCTTTGTATTTTAGTTCTGAAGGATTTTATTGAAAAAAAAACAAAAAATGAAAGAAAGTTTACAAGCAGCCGACATCCCAAGCCCACTAAATTTTTAACCCTCATGGTGATTTCGAATATCCCAAAACCGGGTGATGGCATTCGACAAAAAATTGTTGAAAATTCAACGACGAAAATTTACACACGGCTTTTAGAAGTCAAAATCATGTGTTATTTAAACTAATCGAGTACCAGTGAGCTACAAGCAATTATTTTATAGTTTACAATATTTTTCTTTTATTCAGGTTTATATTATTTTCTATATGTATTTGACCAGAATTTGAGTTAACTTATGAAGATTTTTATGCTTGTTGTATTTTCAAAATGTGTCTTAAAGAATTACATGTAAAATTCAAAACAATTTAGATGCAACGTTTTTTTTTAATATATGGTATTCCTGTATTTAGATATTATATTTACTTTTAATCTGTCTGTATAGTTCAATGATGCTTCTTTTATGTTTTTACCATTTGTTACATAATCATCAGAGATATTTGCTCAACTGATCGAATCTAACTACATGTAAACGTTACACATACGATTGTGATGAACGATTCTATGAACAACTTCCACAACGTGCAACTCTCCTCTCAGCTATTGGATCTCCAACTAATGATTCTTATCTACATTATATCGACGATGGACATCTTTACTTTAATACATGATACCACGACGGATAGTTCTTTCGATAAGGTGCATTATCAAAAACTCAAACCTAAGATCTAGTGTAGAAATTTTAAAGCTTTGGCTTAATGGCAAAGGGACTTCCAAAGTTAACGAAAAAGTTAACGTCAAGCTAAACGGCAAGTACAGAAGAAGCCCATTGGTCTCAAGGGTTTATTGAGAGAATGCAATTTTTAGATGATAGATGCAAAATTTATTGGAGGTTAAGCTTGTTGTAGGTAATTCATCCATTGTGGCTATGTATGTTATGTACTTATGTCATGTGTAATGAATTTCACTGTGGTGCAAGGTACGTAATGATTTGTGTGTTGGCGGAAGAGTTGTCCAACATAGACCATCCATAGTAATATATCATACATGCTAGAAATAAATATATAATATCGTTAGATCATTAATAAAAGATGGAAAAATCAATCTAATTAATATTTAAATTTGACTGTAGGTCTATACTACACACACAAAAAAAAAAAAAAAAAAAAAATTGCCCAACCAACCTTGACAATCATTATTTTTTTTTGTCAAATAAACAACTTCATCATATATATATATTGAACAAAATAGATATTTAAGTAAATTGTATGCATAGCTTATCAATGATTCCAAAAACCGATATTTAAGTAAATTCTATTCGTTTTCAACTTTTCATCAAGAAATGGTGTTCCTCAAAGCCCCGGTGCTTGCGACAACAACGAAGGTGGTGATGATGGAGAAGGCGACGCTCTTTTCTGCCTACCTATTTGGCTTCTTGATGATCGTACCGTGATCATCATTCTTCTCCATTCTGATTTTTAAATCGTAATTAAATAAATTAAGAATCATGTATTAATTGAAATTAGCTTGACAACCTAAAACTTATTATATCTAGTCAATAAAAGGGTGTCTAATCTGGTTTAAATAAACCAAACCAAATTCTAAAGACTAAACAGAGAGGAAAAAAGAATCAAATTGGTTTTATTTTCTTTTATATATATATATATATATATATATATCCAAAAAAAACAAGAATCAAACCAAAACTGAGCCAAAAGTTAGATTCAGCACCCTGGGTTTTATTTTTAACATTTTTCTGGAATTTATGTTTTGGATATTTCAAGCTAAGATCAAACTATTTTTAATTAAATAACATATGTATAAACTATAGAAAAATGCGAAATGAGAAATTTAGATAAATATATATAATTAGAACCAGCTCTAACCGATTTGTGGGAGTAACTCTTGTGGTTGTGCAGAAACAAGACCATAGTTGATGGAGCATGGCACCAAAAGAACCACAAGAACCAAGAACACAAATCCTAAATTCTTTGCCATATCTTTTTCTTAATTTTCTAAACCTTTTGATTCAATACTCATATTTATGTACCTGCGTGGATGATTTAAGCTCCAACGAAGACAAGTTCAGCAAAACTTTTATTGCATTATCAAGTAGTTTCGCATTTTCGGGTGAAACATTTATTGCTTATGATGTCAGTGTAGAATTTGATATAGTCTACAGAAAACCAAAATTTAATGAATAGTCCACGACGAATATATTTTTTTCCCTAACATATTTGGTTCAACAATCTTTATTATATGGGGTAATATGATTAGTAGACTCGAACTCCAGCTATAAATTCAAAATCATGAATTGCTAATTTTTTATTTCTTTAATCATAAATGAAAAAGATATGAGTGTGATTGGTTCCGACTGTGGTTTTAAAAAATTTGACTGTAAACTTTAGGATGCATATGTTTTGGTTGTTACTGTAGATTTTAGGGTTATAATAATTTTGTAGTAGAATTTAAAATCATGAATCATGTCCACATGATAATACTCCAATATCTAAAGTGAGTGTAACATCTTATACTGAGAAGAAAGAACCACACCAATATCATTGGCCAAAGAAGTAGCTATCGAAGTGGTAACGAAAATGATGTGAATATGAATATGGTCGAGGATTTTCATTTGCAGAACGCATATTCTCTAACAAAGATGATAACAGCTCATGTGGACGTGATTCATGATTTTTCATTAACAGCTCATTGTTTTGTTAAGTCACTAAAAAAATAAGATATAAACTTCGAATATATCTTATATCTTTTTTCACGTATTGTGTTTGCATGACAACATTATTTGCGTGAAAATTAGAGTATTTATTCTCTAGCATCTATGGACCAAAGATATTCTTATACAACTTGTGAACATAACTGATATGGATTGTCAAACACTCAAACCTATGACTAATAAAGCAAGCACTATTCCTTACGAAAATATTTATTTATAAGAAACATGCTTATTAAATTGAATATGAAGTGGCTACGTAGAGGAACTATCTATAATAAAATATGTGTATACATGTCTTCTTCATTTCTTAAAAAGCCTTAATAGTTTTCTGATGGCCAATCTTAATATCAAACAGCTTAAGTTTCAGCAGATTTATACAGAGATAACAAAAAAAAGGAAGCTGCTCTCTTCTTTCTTTGTTTTTCATAAATCTCAGATTCGTCGTAGCGAAGCCAACCTCTTCTCAAGCTCATCCACTTCACTTGATTCAGAGCTGCAAGTTAAACTAAGGTTAGAATTCTTTCTTTCTTCACTGTGATTTGGATTTGATTTGACCAAAGTTGTATATATGACATGAGCTTACTTCTTGTTAGTAGCTGCAGTGGAAGCGGGAGGAGCTGCGGTTTTCGTAGCAATCCGACCTTTTGGAGCTGAAGATAACTGTTTAAAACAAAATGAAAGAGAAGACATGTTTTAGTGTTCGACTGACCCGAGAAACCAAAAAAGAAGAAATTACTTTGCTTTTATGCAGAGAAACCGGACCTGAGATGCAACACCAACACCAATCTCATCAAGAACCTGGTTAGTGAGATCTTCTGTTTCTTCTTCAGCCTCATCTTTGTCAAGTGTTTCATCAATTGCCTCTGACATCATCTCTATCTGCAAATCCAACAACACATCAATTGTTCAATGTCAAATCCTGCAAACTAATCTGTACTTGTTGGATAAAGTAAGCTCTTAAGATTATGAGATGTTTCGCTTACCGTCATGTCTAGCTGTGCCGACTGCTTTTGGAAATCTTTAATCACCTTGGCTTGTTTCGTTGGTGCCATTTGCTGAAAATATGAAGTAGGAATGAAGTTGAGCATTATCTTATTCAGAGACTAATGTGGTTCTATAGATTCATCGACTTATCGATGAAACTGAGTATCGAAACAAAATAGCATTACCTTGTTCATTGCAACCATAGCTTTGGTAGCACCTTTCATACCAGATGAAATCGAAGTGCTGGCATACAGAGCCTATCCAAAGGAAGAAAACAGTAATTAAGTATTAACATCAGATTCTTCTAGTCAAACTATTAGTTTAGCTGATGTTGAGCTAGAAGAAGCAAACCTGTGTATGAGTTGTTACACCCCTAATCTGAGCACGGCTTCCTTGTAAGTTGGTAATCTGTTGCCTCAATCGAACAAGTTGACGAGCTAAAATCTTTGTGGCAGCCTATGAATAATCAACAGTCCAAAAGATCAGTTAGTGAAGTTCACAGAATTTGAAAAATGTTTTTTTCGTAAGAAAGGGATTGAAATGAAAGACTTGCCTCATTTCCAGTCTTAGCTGTTTTCTTGATTTCTGCAACTAGTCTCTTCTCCTAAGTGTGACATGACGTTAGTAAAGAATATAACTAAGAGAGAAGCTCACATTTTGATTAAACTTACCTCTAGTTGAAGAGATGTAATCTCCCGTTCGATACCTACAATGACATTAGATATAAAGTCAGTCACAACAGAATCAAAGCTTAGCTCTGATTGTTAAATTTTTGGTATAGGTAGAATACAGAACAGAGGTTAATAGAGTTTAAAAGTGACATAATGATTCAGTAAAAACAAGCAAAAGCATAAGAAACTACCAAAAAGCTAGACTGATCAGAGACAAACACAACATCTCAATGAAATGGTAGTAAGAAAGCTTTCATCAACAAACTCTCAAAGACCATTCAATTCTTGTACTAGCAGAAAATAATGTGATATCGATTGAGGTAAAGAGAAATCTCAATCCAATCCTTTTACTTAAGTAGCAATTGGAGTGATACAGATCGAAACACCAACAAATTCAATCATTACTCCCACAAACACACAATCTGCTTAAATCAAAGGCCTGAAGAGATTGAAACCTATACATACCTCGAGTAGCAACAGCCATTTCTCTCTTACTAGTACGAAGAGCATCTGCAGAATTAGAAAAAAAAAATCACAACTTTTTCAATAGAATCAAATGCAAAATTGCAAAATTCACAAGTTATCTAAATCTGGGCAACTTACTATTTTCCAATTGTGAGCTTCCACATACTTTAATTACACATCTAATTAAGGAATCTATCTATCTAGCCTTTTAATAGAAACTAAGAACCCAGAAAAATTCACACTAACACACACTACAAGATTCAATTTTGAACACAAAGAACACTTAAAGCTCCCATCTTTTTTGTTACCCAACAGATATTAAAACTAATCCTCGCGATTTCTCCAGAGATGAAGAAAAAAAAACCCCAGAAAACAAAATCTCAGAGAAACAATGTGATAAAGTTTTAAGCTTTTTTATACCTTTGGGAGTGGTCTTCTTCTTGAAAATGTTCATGGCGATTTCTCTTCTCACTTCTCAAATCGAGATAGTGTAAAGTCAAGAAAAAACCCTAAATCAGAGAATTGAGTAGAAGCAAAAGTTTTGAGTTTTTTTTTTTCTTTTCTTCTCGCTATGTGTGAGTGTGAATGTGTCAGAGCGTGCCTTAATACAATAATTAAAACCAAAAAAAGAACGGTACTTTGGAACTAGCCGTTACAGAAGTCCACATCTTCCTAATATTCCTTCTTTTTATCCATTTCTTAATTTTTGTGTCCAACAAAAAAAAAAACCTATTTCTTAATTTTAATTGTTTTCAGATTTGTTTTTGTTTTTGTATATTGTATGAACCTACAAAAACTCTGGTTAGTTTTATTTTTTTTATCATCTAAAATCTCATTGTGTAAATAGAAGATGGAAATGTAGATTACATTAGGGATGAGACAAATTATCTGTTAAATTCGCTTCAATTTGTTATCTGTTTCATTTTGATTTTAAAAGTCTGGATATATGTAATTCTATGATGCAAAACAAATATTAAAAATTATTATTCGTAAAAAAATAAAAAATAATCACACACTACAATTTTTTAAAAGCGGATATCTGCTCCGTTTTCAGTTTAATTACATAGATAGATCTTGTAATCATACCACGAATATTACAGAACGATGCTCAACTATTTTTAATGTGAATATCCACTTAGTGAGTATCAAAATAGCAATATTGTTAGAATTTGCATAAGAATTGCTTCTTTTTTCAATATGTAGATGGCTAGCACTTTGAACTATTTCATGACTGTTCACAAAAATGTGCCTATTTTTTTATAATGCTATTATTAGATGTTTGAAAATTTTGAATACAAATCGTAAACCTAACCTTATTTTTCTAATTTTGAAAAAAGAGCAACGATTACATTATTGGTTTTTGAATTCTACTTTCTCGTATGAGAAATTGCGCCAACGGTTTTTGAACATTGTTCCTTTAGCAGAGGAGGAAAAAATGGATTGAATGGAAGTTGCGGAATACAGTTGGTTTCAGCTTCCAAAATTGCTTTGCAACAAACAGGGCCTATGTTGCCAAACTTTCCAGTGAGTATAGATTGTGAAAACTCTGCGATACACCCTGCAATATTCATAAAGGATGATAAACATTTTGTTATACCAGTACACCGGGAATGGGTAGGAATGGAAATGGAAAAGGAAACGGTGCCGGAAATTGAGGTAATTGAGCATTTGCAGACATTGCAACGCATACAATCGATAGAAGAAAAATCACGTTTTTGATTGCCATGATAAAAGAAAAAAGATGTTTGAAGTATTCCAATTTATGATTCTTTCTTGTGTTTGTTGTTGAGTGATTAACAATACAAAGATCAGTTGTTATTTATAGGGGAAGAAATGAGTTATGGTGGTACTAATAGTATTTGTCTTTATACAAACGTCTTTCAAATTTTTATTAAGTATTCAATAAACTTGCAGTTTCTTATGTTTTGATCGAATGAGCAGTTACTAAAATTAAAAGAGAGTCCACAACCACCTTCATGAGACGAGTAACATTAGTAAGAAAATATTGACTACTTAGACTCTATTCATTATTAGACTCTATTCATTATTTTCTCAAACCAAAACAGTCGTTGTAGAGAATCCCTTGTCCGTGGACGAGAGTGAGAAACTGGTATGTATTGAGTGTATTGCTTAGCATATCTTGTACTAAAGTATTATTCATTCGAATAAGAACTGTGGGGAGTGATATAGAACACTTAAGGTGAGCAATGTCGTGGTAGTAACAACCGATAAAAACTAAAAACTAATCGAAAGAACTTATCGGATATATGTGTGAAAAATGATTGATTTCTTCCTATTTTGTTGTGTTTGTATTCTTCTCATGTTTACGTAACACCTACAAAGCATCTGTTCATAATTAAGTCTCAAAACCTCAGGGTTCCTTTTTCAGAACCACAAATATTGGTATTTCTTAAAAATCTTTGTTTTAATGTGTTTATAAACATTTCGCACAAAAAAAAAAAAAAATGTGTTTATAAACATATGGATTTTATCTCTTTTATTGAATTTAGACTCTTGAGCTTACACAGCACTTTTCACATTTGATATAATGTTTTATCATATCCAACATGTTATTCATCTGTGTTGACTTTAACCGGTCTCAGTTTAGAACTCTGGTTTTCATTTAAATCTCTAAACTTTACAAATCAACTCAATGCAGAAACTTTTCTTCTATATAGACTGCTTTCACTTTCAATTTCCGGTTTTGTGTTTGTGTGTTTACAGAAGATTTACAGAAGATTTACACTTTTTGGGATTAAAATTTTTAAAAATAATAATAAAACAAGACAAAAAAGAACTTATCCGAGTTGGCAAGCAAAAAGTTCCAACTAGTTCATTAAAATCACATAAGATTCACATGGTTTCAACTGCAATTTTAGCCTTTAAGTTTGCATTTATTTGAAAAAAAAAAATTGAAAATTCACATCATATTTTATTTAAATGAAGTTTTTTCAAAAAATAATATTGCTTTTTTTAGCATTTAAGTAACATGTTTTTTCTTAAAATATAGAAAGTGGTAGTAGGTTCATTAAAAAGATATACAGTAAACGCAATCAGCTAATTGAGTTTATATTTCCACAAAATGTCAAAAAGTCAAACTGGTTTAAGTTTTGGGTAGATGAGACTGTCCCAAGAGCAAGTTAACTTGCCACAAAACATTTTAAAAAAAAAAAAAAAAGGTTCAAATCTAACGTTTTCACTGAATCTTCACAACCACCAAAACCTAAAATTAACCCTCCAAAAGTTAGATGGTCAGACAAAAGACCAATCACTAACACTCAAATACTCAATATATATAAAGACACAAACACTCTACACATTGCAAAACAAAAACAATTTGACCATTTTCATCTTCAAACAATGGCGGTTTCAAAGCTTACATTGGCTGCTACGAGCGGTAAGAGCTGCAAAATACTCTTAGGGCTGAGATTACTTGCCTTCTCAGCCACGTTATCTGCAGCTATTGTAATGGGACTCAACAAAGAGACAAAGACTTTTATTGTGGGCAAAGTTGGAAATACTCCAATTCAAGCTACTTTTACTGCTAAGTTCGACCACACACCAGCTTTTGTGTAAGCCTTAACAACACTTTAATTAACAATCTGTATTCTAAATGTTGATTTTGAGACTAATCTTTTTGATGATTTTGGTGTATAAAAGGTTTTTCGTAGTAGCTAATGCAATGGTGAGCTTCCACAACTTGTTGATGATTGCTCTTCAGATATTTGGAGGGAAAATGGAGTTCACTGGTTTTCGGCTTCTCTCAGTCGCCATTCTTGACATGGTAAATATATAAATATACACACATATGTATTATTTTGTATAAATTACTATTTTTCTTCTAAAAGTCTTAATTTTAGTTGTTCACGAATATAGACCAACTAGTTGGAGATGTTACGTTCATATACTTTTTTAATCATTTTAGTTTAGTATTATTCACACTTTTTAAAAGAAGTATTTCATTTGATTACATGATGTTTAGGATTTTTTTGGTTGATTGTTTTCTAATCGATTAATTGCTAAATTAAACTAATGTAGAGATGGATAATCCGGTTCATGTTTAGATTCGATTCTGTTTAATGCATGTTTTGGTATGGTTTATATTAGTTTTAGTGTTAAACTTATGAGTAGACTCATATTTGTGCTTACATTGGCTTCTTCTTGTCGGAAAAAACAGCTAAATGTGACTCTAATTTCGGCGGCAGCAAACGCGGCGGCGTTCATGGCGGAGGTAGGAAAGAACGGGAACAAACACGCGAGATGGGACAAAATCTGTGATAGATTCGCCACTTACTGTGATCACGGCGCCGGAGCATTAATCGCCGCATTCGCCGGCGTAATCCTTATGCTCATCATCTCCGCCGCGTCAATCTCTCGTCTCGTCCAACCTAATAAATGCTGCTCCACCACCGCATCTCCCTCGGTCGTCCCCTGAAAACATACACACGTGTCTCGTTCCCCTGTTGTTTTCTTTTTCTTTTCTTACTTCTTTGTTTCTTCTTGAGTGTGTGGTGTGTATCTCGAGTGAATGTGATTGATCAGATTGTGTAAGCATTTGGCTCGTCTCTTCTTTGTAAAACCTTCTTCTTATGGTTTATTCTTAAAACAATTCTCACGACTAGGGTTAGGTTACTAAAATATCCATTACCTATACTCGTTAATCGTTATCAATACCCATACTCGTTATCAACCATAAATCATCTCTCATGGTCATGCTCAAATCATGAACCTTTTTAATTCGAATACTGGTTTAGGTAAGAAGTAGAATCCCAACGTTAAAAACACATCTCTTCTACAAACTCAAAAAATCACCACTTCTATATAAGATTACCAAGAAACCCCATAAAACACAATCACAAACAAGAGCTCAAAAACACCAAAGCAAACAATGTCGAAAATCTCAAAAGCTTCTTCTCTCTGTTTACTCCTTCTCGTCTTCTTCCTCTTCAGTTCCCAACCCGCACTCTCACTCCGTGGCCCAAAACTTCAATCATCAGAACCAAAATCAGCTCAAACCCTAATGAATAATTCGTCTTCAATGAACAAGATCAACTCTGGAAATGCAAAATCCATGATTGCTGGTTTCTTCAGTCACAAGTTTCCATTAAAGGGATGGCCTTTCCCTAAGTACCCACCTTTCACTATGGTTAACCCTAATATTGCAACAAACCCATCTGGAGCGCAAGAGGAATCCGCAAAGTTACCTTCTTCTCCAAGCAAAGACAACAAAGATGGACGAAACGCTTGAAGATTAGAGTTTACTTAATTATATGGTTTTACATTGCATCAAATAAAAAATGTACCTTTAACAATTGAATGGTAAAAGAAAAATTATCTATCATCAGCTCGAAGCGATTTTCGCTATGACAGTTACAGGAATATTAACAATGTGTCCTGTATTTCCAAACAATCCGATTCTGCCAAAACTAGAACTGGAACTGTTCTTTGTCACCGTGAGGGTTACGCTAAGTACTTGATTTTCTCCCATAGCAATAGAAAATTGAGTAGGTGATACTTTCATTGAAACACCATAAGGAGGACTCCAACCAACATTGTATGTCTCATTGCCGGCTATGTTTCTCATCGATCTTTGGAAAGTTTGTGTGCCACTAAGTGTCGATACTGTAATTGATGGCAAATTGAGGTCAAAACCACTGACTGGTGTGTTGTTAGCGGGACAGCGGAATCCGGTGTAGTTGAATACCACCGTATCCGAGCCGTTGATCCCACAAAGAAATGATATATAATCTTCAAAACCTACATAGGAAAGAGATATTTTGGGTTGAAAAATAAAATTTTTAGTTGTGTGACCTAATATTAATACATACTTACTTGTATCAAAAACTAGACCAGGGTCTAAAGCTGCCGTTGCGTTAACAAAACCGCTCCCCATATCAGACGGTGTTGCGGTATAGAGGCTTTGATCGGGATTGGAATAAGTTCGCTGAGCCATTATCGGACTGCCTTTATTATCATTTAGGAGAGCCGTTGTTGAAAGCGCGGATGAGATTGTTGAAGGAGTAAACTGTGGATAACTTTGTTTGATTAATGCAGCCACACCAGCTACATGAGGAGCAGCCATACTTGTACCGGACATCATCGCAAATTTCTCACCTAAACAGAGCAAAACAGAAGAAAACGTCAATAGGAAAATCCTCTGTTTTGATCACTTGTATATAGTTTACCTTCAAACTCGGTAGAATCCGTTGAAGCAGAACTCCAAGCACCCCAAATAGAGTTTCCAGGTGCTACGAGGTTCGGTTTTAATACGTCTGCGTCGTTAAAAGAGTTGTCTTCAGGATCAGGTCCTCTTGCTGAGTAATACATTACCTTAGGAGCTCTGTTACTAAAGTTAGCATTTAAACCGCCTTCTATGGCTGCAACCGCTCCAAAACTAACAATTTCTTTAGTGGTTACATCTCTTTGAATAGAAGAGTTATAGTACTTGAGTAAAGTCTGCAAGAAAACCATATCGTTAGATCATTAGAAACTTTGTATAAACCTTTAAACAAATGCTTTAGTTTTCTCACCTTGGAATCTTCTACAGATGGAATTATGATCCCGGGCATATCCATCGGTGTTGGATTGATCTCAAAACCAAGAACATACGGGTCTATATAGAATATCACACCAGTCGCGGATAGATTCTTGGCAACATCTAAAGCTTGTTTTATAGTCGAAAGCCCGAGAACAAAACGAGCAGAGTAGCTACATATCAAAAGTTTCCCTGAGACACGATCTTGATCGAAGTTTTCATAATCTTGACATTCACCTACATACATATCTTTATCTACAGAAGTACTATTGTTCAAGGCATGAAAAGCAGATATCATCTTGTACATTTTTCCACTATCTGTAGGAACTATAAAGAAACAAAGTACACAAGTTATAAATCCATAATCTTCGACTTGAATCGTTGAAAGTTATAGTTTGAGATGGTAATGACTTACTTGCGAATCCCATGCCTGGAATAGTTACATTGTTTCCTAAGGTTAAAGAATTAGAGTAAACTCTATCATGAGAAGAAGCACCAACGGTGAATATCCAAGGACTAAAAGAAGACATGGTTTTAGGCGCTGGACCGGTATTTCCCGCAGCTTGGACTACGAAGATTCCGGCTTTTACAGCGGAAAGTAATGCCATGTCGATAGGATTAAAGAAAGTGGCAACACCGGGAGGTTTCCGATTCGGTGTAATTGATAGGCTTAATATATCTACTCCATCTTGAGCTGCCTGAAAAAAAATCACAACCATTATATTAAAGTCTTCATATTTGAAAGAAAAGCTAAAATGTTTATTCACATTTAGTTTCTTGATTTGTAAACCTGATCTATAGCTGCTACAACATCTGCAGCAAAACCTCCAAAACTCTTATACAATGCCTTGTAAACAGAAATACTGAAAACAAAGTTCAAAAACATAAAAGTTTAAGTTAGTTTTGTATAGATTTCGACATTGATCTAAGTCTTATTATTTTACTTACAATGCACGAGGAGCGATTCCACTAGCGTATCCAAAGTTATGGTTAGAAACTATCACTGGAACTCCGTGGTTACCCGCTGCAACCGAAGCTGTGTGTCTGCATATATATCCAAAGCAACAATCTATAAGCTTCAAACTCTGTTTTTATATGATACATTCAACAGTTACACTTACGTTCCATGTCCATCTCCATCGAAAGGAGAAGCGTAATCTTCAGATGAGTTAAAGATTCCTCTGGTTACAGCGGATTGCGCGAAATGCCGTGCTCCAATAAGCTTCTTATTGCAAGATCCTGATGGAAAATCCGGTGTAACTTCACAAACACCTGAGAAATGCTTAGGGATTGGATATGAACGCTTAGAGTCATTGTCATTGAAACTAGGATGATTCGGATCGATCCCAGTATCGATAAAACCGATTATAACTCCTTCTCCAGCAATCTCAAATCCACCTTCTTTGACCCATGCTCCTTGTGGTAAACCCATAAACTGTGGAGTATAAGTTGTTGCTGTCCTAACAGAGTAATCCAACACTATGTTTGCTACTTCTTTTCTCATTGAAAGCTTCTCAGCCTTAAAAAAAGAAAAACCATAACACAAAAAAATCAAGATCAAGAACTCAAGATTATTTCTACAATTATCAATAACTCAAGATTTTTACCTGTTGTGAGTTAATAAACAGAGCAAATCCATTGATAAGATAATGGTAACTATAAAGCTTTATATACTTCTCTCCTTTTAGAGTCTTTCTCAAGAAAGAGTCATGAGATTGAACAACAGATGGTATCTTTGACTTCCCATGACGTTTCCTTGAATTGTTCCTATAATAAAAACGCAGAATACAAAAAGGGTTTAACTAAAGCTTCACAGAGAATCTAATGACAACAAAAAGAATAGAATTTTATCAGTACCTTGGTCGCAATTTTGGTGTAAACTTTGACTTTTTGTGTTTAAGCTCTTGTTCTTCAAAGAGATGGACAATAGGAGGTTGTTTAAGTGTGACAATGTACACAGCAGAATCATCATCATCGTCTTGTTGTTGTCCCAAAGTGTTATTAGACAAAAACACAAAAGAGATCATAAGTAATAAAAACCCAAACCTCACCAACATTACTCTAACCATTTTTTTCGTCTCCCTTCTAAATTAAGAAAGTGGGAAAAAAGGGTTTTTGATTTAACACTTTCCACTAGGTTTTATACAGAGAATGAATGAGTCATGAAAGCACTTAAAACCCCACCTAAAACAATGATAATTTAAGGAAAAGAAAGAAAGCTGCAAAAGAAGAAGAACCCATTAAATCATATTCATGGTGAACAAGTGGAATTGACACCTTTTTGGTGTAAGGAGGTCGGTGAAAGAAGAGTGCGTATTTATATAATATTGTATATATGTAATATAGAGATAGATAGATATTAGGAAGAACTGAATAATCTCACGAGAAAATATATGAAACTGTTTTTTATTGGATATTGAAAAATTGTGAGCCAAATTGAGTGGTTACGAAGAATTTGGTTCCCACATGTGCTTAAAGTAGAGGAGAAAGGAAGCAAGGAACACTCATAAGTGCGATCAAACTTAAATGACTCTCCTTTTTGTTTTCTTTCAATTATTTATTTTTTTCCTCGTTGGATCGTCAATACTAATAAGATATCCAAAATGATACAAGATAGGGTTTTGATTCCCAAAAAGTGTAGATTCTTGCCAATTAGTGGATGTATACTTAATGAAAGGTTGTAGAATGTGGCACGTAGAGTTATTCGTTTTCATGGAGAACATGTTCATCTAGAGAATGTCGTATTTGTAGAACCGTTTGAGAAAAACATTTTCATCAAAATATATCGTATATGCATAACCGTCCATTGTGGATTTTAATGTTGCAGAGAACTGTATCGTAAAATTGATAGGTACTGTTTATCGTAATCATAAATGTGATATATAGTTTTAATACGTCACAAATGTGATATGTAGTGTCAGTCTACACCATTTGGCGAGAACAAAATGGTAGAAGACATGGGGAGAATTCTAATACGACAGACAGCTCGACTAATTCGTTGGATTGATAAGCAAACCTGAAACACTCTTTCCTTTATCAGACTTTAGGAGATAGGAGATATCATAGAGGACTCTAAATGTGGTTTGCCTCTAGAAGTTAAAAATTTATTTAATTTTTCAAATTTCAGTTTTTTCTCAAATTCAAATTTTGTCGTACTTGTTGTAAAAACCGATGTTTTTTTTCTAATATAATTTAACATTAGATTAAAAAAAAACGGATTAGCTCAAAGACCATAAAATAAAATTTAAGGATATAGTTAGAATTTAAAATTTAGGTTTAAAAATTCAAAAATAATATTTGGAACTTAGTAATTTATGTGTTGCTTTAAAATTATAAAATTATATGAAAATAAATATTTAATATATATTTTATCATTTTTTTTGGAACAAAATATATATAATTTAGCCTATTTTCGTAATTCTCCAAAAAGAAAATGGTCGTGTAATATCGTCGTAGTTCGTACTCCACATGCACCACAAAACTGATCGGGAGATAAGAGCGGTAAAAACCACCGAGTCACGACTCAGTGACTCAAATCGTTCTTCCCACACAAAAAAAATGGTTACTGCGACAGCATCAACTCCATTTTCACTCTCGTCGTCCGTGGTTTTCACGCGCCGTCGTAATTTCAAACGTTTTCCAGTTTGCGCCAGTCTTTCTCCGGAGGTTTCTCCTCTTCTCAGAGCAGCTCATCACACTGTAAGGGTTAAATCGGGAAAATTGAATCCTTGAAACTCAATTTCAAATGGGTATTGTTTGAAATTGTGTTGAAAATTCATAAAATTGAAGAAAGATTGATACTTGATTACAAAACTTTTGTCTGGTAATGTTTTCAGGTGGATAATTATGTAAAGAGTGGGATGATTATTGGTTTAGGATCTGGAGAAGCTTCAGATTTTGCTATACGTTATTTGGGTCAACAACTTGGTTCTGGTTCTTTACATAATGTTGTTGGTGTACCAATGTAAGTCTTTTGCTTCTCTCTCTGATGTTTATCTACTATGAATCCAATAAAAAATCAATCTTTTGTTTGTTCAGTTGTTGAATTTCCCTATTCATTAGTTCTTCGATAATGATTTTGTTGTTGGTGTACCAATGTGAGTCTTTTGATTCTGATTCTGCTGCTGGTTATCTTCTATGACTCCAAATAAAGTATCAATCTTTTTGTTTGTTCAGTTGTTGATCTCTCTATATTCAATCTTTTATGTTACGAGTTGAGTTTTGATAGGCTTCATGATGATTTGTCCTGACCCTTTTTCAGGTCTGCTCGAAGTGCGAGTGAAGCAGCAAAGTATGGAATCCCCTTGGAATATTACCGGGATGGTGTTCAGGTAGCTGCTTCTCTGTGTTTTCTAAAGCGGTTTGATCTATTTCTGCATCTAGGGGTAATGTTTGCAGTGTGACACTTTTGTAGATTGATTTTGCATTTCATGATGCTGATGCTGTAGAAGAGAATACGCTTATTGCAGTTATTGGACGGCGGAGAAGTTCACAGGAAGATGACTATATTCTGAAACAAAAGGTGTATGCAGTTTCGTGTACTTTTTGCAGTCTTTGAATACTCATTGCTTAGCTTTGGGCTGACAAAAGAGAGATTTTACAATACAGTCTATTGTAAAAGTAGCTGATGAGGCAGTCTTCATGATAAAGGAAGAACAATACAAAGCCGGTCTTGAAGGTTCTATCCCTGTTTTAGTTCAATCTGTAAGTAAATTTCTACTGATGAACTTCGTTTTAATCCCTTGGTGATATGATTCAAAACTTTTATTCCTTGAACTTTGATTGCAGCTTAATTGGTTGGCCATAGCTGAGGAGATAGATGACTTGTATCTAGGCGATGCAGAGGTGTGAATCTGCTTCTTTCATAAATGCTTTCTCGGGCTTTTGGTTCTATCGATTGTGTCAAGCCTTGTTTGAGTCATTGTATTTTACTTGGTGGAAAAGGTGTGGAGAAGAGCTTCTGTTGAAAATGAAGGCCCTCTTGGAGGAGACTTTCCTATAGTTACCAGTGATGGTCACAACATTCTTGATGTTATATTTACAACTCCGATTCGAAGCCTCGGTAAAAGCTTATACTGTAACCATTGAAACTTGTGCAATGGTCTCTATTGTTGATGGATGCAAAATCCTGCAGCTGACTTGGCTACAAGCCTTGATAAGATTGATGGGGTTGTGGACCATGGACTAATTATCAAAACTCGGTTAGTTTCTCCAAATTAAGCAGTCAGGTTTAGTATGTCATTGGTCAGTAGTAAGAATCTGTTTTCTACTTTTGGCATTACAGATGCACGGTGGTGATTGCAGAAGAAACTGTTGTAAGAAGTGTTACCTTGCAGACCAGTGCATTGGAGGGTGGTGTACGAACCTATGGACAGACTTTGCAAAAGTAGTTCGTCTCACACATTACCGAAAACGGTGATCCATTTTGCCAGTCAATTTATAAGTCAGTTCATAGAGCAATGCCGTAACTTCTACAAGTTCTTTTTCTATAATCAGTTCATTCCAAACAACAATCAAGGTATAAATTGATTGTACTCATTATATAATTCTGTCGTCATCTTATATGTTGGAAAAATTCTTAAGATTATATTATAGCCTACGTTACAGGGTCAGTGATGTAGTATACCACAAATTTTCCATGAAAATATCATTAAATAATTATATTTGGTGGTAGGAAACATCCATGAACCCTCCTCTTTTGCTAATGTCAATATTCTCTGTCAATAAAGTCAAGTGTCAACATGTGCAAAGCTTCTTTGTTAATAGCTCTGAAAAAACCGTTGTGATCTTGATCGTCTTTCAATCATACTAATGGATTCTTCATGTTTCTTGGTTTATAGAATATTCAGATTTCGTAAAAGAAATAAGAATATTTCTTCTTCTCTATCTTCTTCATCTCCCCCTTCTTCTTTGTCTCAAAATTGGTTGCACCCTGTTTTCTTGAGCTTCCGTGGGGAAGATGTCCGCAAAGGCTTGCTCAGTCACATTCAGAAGGAGTTTCAAAGAAACGGAATCACACCGTTCATTGATAATGAGATGAAGAGAGGAGGATCCATTGGTCCTGAGCTCTTACAGGCTATTAGAGGATCTAAGATCGCGATCATCTTGCTTTCGAGGAACTATGGTTCTTCGAAGTGGTGTCTTGATGAATTGGTGGAGATTATGAAATGCAGAGAAGAGTTGGGTCAAACAGTGATGACCGTTTTTTATGATGTGGATCCATCTGATGTGAGGAAGCAGAAGGGAGATTTTGGGAAGGTTTTTAAAAAAACTTGTGTTGGAAGACCAGAGGAGATGGTACAGAGATGGAAGCAAGCTTTGACCAGCGCTGCAAATATACTCGGGGAGGATTCTCGCAACTGGTAGTTTTTCCTCTCTAATGCATAATTTGTGTCATACTTTTCTTGTATATATGTATGATTATATGAACTCCAAATATGATATATATTGTTACTTTCAGGGAAAACGAAGCGGATATGATCATTAAAATCTCAAAAGATGTCTCCGATGTGTTGAGTTTTACGCCATCAAAGGATTTTGATGAGTTTGTTGGCATTGAAGCTCATACGACGGAGATAACTTCGTTGTTACAACTTGATCTGGAAGAAGTGAGAATGATAGGGATTTGGGGTCCTGCTGGTATTGGCAAGACGACCATCTCCAGAGTTCTATATAACAAACTCTTTCATCAGTTCCAACTGGGCGCAATCATTGACAACATCAAAGTACGTTATCCAAGACCTTGTCACGATGAGTACAGTGCAAAGCTGCAGTTACAGAAAGAATTGTTGTCTCAGATGATTAACCAGAAAGATATGGTGGTTCCTCATTTAGGTGTTGCCCAAGAGAGGTTGAAGGACAAGAAAGTTCTTCTAGTTCTTGATGACGTCGATGGGTTAGTACAACTTGATGCCATGGCGAAAGATGTACAATGGTTTGGCCTTGGAAGTCGCATTATTGTCGTAACTCAAGATCTAAAACTTTTAAAAGCTCATGGGATCAAGTATATTTACAAAGTTGATTTTCCAACTTCTGATGAGGCTCTTGAAATCTTCTGCATGTATGCTTTTGGTGAGAAGTCCCCTAAAGTTGGTTTTGAGCAGATTGCTCGGACGGTTACAACACTTGCTGGTAAACTCCCGTTAGGACTAAGGGTTATGGGATCATATTTACGGCGAATGTCGAAGCAGGAGTGGGCGAAATCAATACCAAGGCTAAGGACCAGCCTTGACGATGATATTGAGAGCGTTTTGAAGTTCAGTTACAACTCCTTAGCTGAACAAGAGAAAGATTTATTTCTTCACATAACCTGTTTTTTCAGAAGGGAAAGGATTGAGACATTGGAAGTATTTCTTGCAAAGAAGTCTGTAGATATGAGGCAAGGGCTCCAAATCTTGGCAGATAAATCTCTCTTATCTTTGAACTTGGGAAATATAGAGATGCATAATTTGCTAGTACAACTAGGCCTAGACATTGTTCGTAAGCAATCTATTCATAAGCCTGGGAAACGTCAGTTCTTGGTTGATACTGAAGATATTTGTGAAGTACTCACTGATGATACGGTAAGTTTTAATATTTGTCCTTCATTGTCTTTGGCCTGTACAAATAGTATACTTATTTCTTTTGATCCATTTCAGGGTACCAGAACTCTTATAGGCATAGATCTTGAGTTATCTGGTGTAATCGAGGGCGTAATAAATATTAGTGAAAGAGCCTTTGAAAGAATGTGCAATCTCCAGTTCTTAAGATTCCACCATCCATATGGTGATCGTTGTCACGACATATTGTACTTACCGCAAGGTTTGAGCCATATATCTCGAAAACTTAGACTACTTCATTGGGAACGTTATCCACTGACATGTTTGCCTCCCAAGTTTAATCCGGAGTTCCTTGTCAAAATAAACATGCGAGACAGCATGCTCGAGAAGCTGTGGGACGGAAATGAAGTAAGTCATTGCTATTATTATCCAATTGTTTAAAAGTGTATATGTGTGTGTTTGAAGCCATATGATCTTTACTCTATGTTCACAATATATTCATGCTGCCTTTATTTTTCTGGACAGCCCATTAGAAACCTCAAATGGATGGATTTGAGTTTTTGTGTAAACCTGAAGGAGCTTCCTGATTTCTCTACTGCCACTAATCTCCAAGAATTGAGACTCATAAATTGTTTAAGCTTGGTGGAGCTTCCCTCTTCCATTGGGAATGCCACTAATTTACTGGAATTGGATCTTATTGATTGCTCAAGTCTGGTGAAACTCCCCTCCTCTATTGGGAATCTCACAAATCTAAAAAAGTTGTTTCTCAATAGATGTTCGAGTTTGGTGAAACTCCCTTCCTCTTTTGGGAATGTCACTAGTCTCAAGGAGTTAAATCTCAGTGGTTGTTCAAGTCTTCTGGAGATCCCCTCTTCCATCGGGAATATTGTTAACCTCAAGAAAGTATATGCTGATGGATGTTCAAGTCTGGTGCAACTCCCTTCCTCTATTGGAAATAACACTAATCTCAAGGAATTGCATCTACTGAATTGCTCGAGTTTGATGGAATGCCCTTCTTCTATGTTAAATTTAACTCGTCTCGAAGATTTGAATCTCAGTGGATGCTTAAGTCTGGTGAAGCTCCCCTCTATTGGGAATGTTATTAATCTCCAATCATTGTATCTCAGTGATTGCTCAAGTCTAATGGAACTCCCCTTCACTATTGAGAATGCCACTAATCTCGATACATTGTATCTTGATGGATGCTCGAATCTACTGGAGCTTCCCTCATCTATTTGGAATATCACTAATCTCCAATCATTGTATCTAAACGGATGCTCAAGTCTAAAGGAGCTCCCTTCCTTGGTTGAGAATGCCATTAATCTTCAAAGTTTGTCTCTTATGAAATGTTCAAGTTTGGTAGAGCTCCCTTCCTCCATCTGGAGAATCAGTAATCTCTCATACTTAGATGTCAGTAACTGCTCTAGTTTGCTAGAGCTCAATCTTGTCTCGCACCCCGTGGTTCCAGATTCCCTAATCCTAGATGCAGGAGATTGTGAGTCTCTGGTGCAGAGACTAGATTGCTTCTTTCAAAATCCAAAGATTGTTCTCAACTTCGCTAACTGCTTCAAACTGAATCAAGAAGCAAGAGATCTCATCATCCAGACATCGGCTTGTAGAAATGCGATATTACCAGGTGAAAAAGTGCCTGCATACTTCACGTACCGCGCTACTGGTGATTCTTTAACAGTGAAGTTGAACCAGAAGTATCTTCTTCAATCTTTGAGATTTAAAGCTTGCCTTTTGCTAGTTGAGGGTCAAAACAAATGGCCAAATTGGGGGATGAATCTAGTAACTTCTCGAGAACCAGATGGACACATTGTTCTGTACACACCAAGCAGCCATCTTCAAGGTCCACTTTTAATGGAGAATCTGTATACATTCGAATTTGAACTAGTGGTGACTTCCAGTGAGTTCGTTTTGGAGTTCAGAGCTGATCGTTACAAGTGTGCGGTAAGCGAATGCGGCCTAATCCAACTCTTTTAAATCCCTTTATGTCCATGAGCTTCAGAGGTCAGTGGAGGCTGTTATTTTGCAGTCTTTGAGATTTGAGACAAACACTAGACTGAAGTTAGGGCATGACAAGAGCTGAAATACATTAATGCTATATGATGAAACATTTTCTTTTAAAGTTGGGTCGATTTGACAAGTTTGGTGTGCATGTTGTGTGGTGTCACTTAGTATGATTATCATTACTATATATGTGATGTTGGTAATATGTATAATTTATCAATTAAGTCACAGTATACATCTATGTGTTTATATGTAGATATTACAGCGAAGCTAACATTGTATGAAAAGTATTTGTATATGTTTGTATACGCATATTACTTCATTCCTCGAGTGCATTTTGATCTTGTTGCCAACCTCTGGTCTTCTTTATCTTCTTTAATCCTTGGTCTCTCTATTAGCATATCTTACAATTAAACCTCTATTAACAATGATATTGTCTGCAGAACCATATCGAAATAAAGGATCTTGTAAATCTAAATTGCAGGACCAGTACGAGTCAAAATCCCCGTAAGTGACTTCTTCATTTTCACTTGCACTCTTATTTAGTTTATCGTGACTGGGAAGACAGATGATTTGTACTCAAGCAATGCAGGGAAGAGAAACTGGTTCTTTCACAAATTATTTATCGGGGTTTTGGTTCTATTGATTGTGTGAAGACTCGTTTCGTTTGTAGGAGTTGCAAGCCCTTTTGGAGGGATTTTCCTATAGTCATTAGCAATGGTCAGAACATTCTTGATGCTATACTCAAAACTCCAATGCCAAGCATCAATCAGTAAAAGCTTTTCCCTTCAGCATAGTAAACTCGCACATCGCTCGATGTTTGATTATTTAAAATTACGTAGATAATGTGGTCAAAGGCCTGGATACGATCGGTGGGGTTGTTGAACAAGGACTCATTATTAAAAAAAAACGGTTAGCTTCTACGGAAGTTTTAGATCAAGCGATCGGGATTTGCATGTTTAGTTGCATGTTTAGGAGGGTGGGTGTCTGATCCAGTGTAAGACTACCGTAAGATATTTGTTACGTACATAACCAGCAACATAGCCTAATATATGTTGAGAACCGAATTGCCAGTCAAAACCATTGAGAGCCTCTTTTACAAGTAATACATTCAAGTTCATGGAGCAAGGTTGTAACTCCTACAAGTTCACTATTTCTAAAATCAGTTGCTTTTTCCACGAGAAATCACCAATATGAACTCATCAATTCTCTGAGCTTCACGGAGAAAAACGCTACGACTAGCCGAGGGGTAACTCAATCATGTGGATGTTGCTTTCGTTGTAGATGAAGTGACTCCTACAATCCAGATCGAGAAAATTGTACTTAGCAGATCTTTCTAACAGAGATATTAAAAAAAAAAAATCATCCAATATCATATGCCAACAGAGAGCAAGGGCAAAAAGATGTATCCACAAGTTCTTCCAATATAGCTAATGAACCCTACAACATCTACAGCTTTCCAAAACAAAATTCACGAACAAACCTTAAACAAGGATCATAAAGGTTCTACTAGTTGGGAAGATATTAAACACGTTTAAAAGTGAACTGAGAAGTTCATCATGAGTTATTCATGCTTCTAAAAGTGTAATAAGGGTTTTTCAAACTCATTAGAACAACAGGCAAGAGAGTTTCTGAGTGTAAGTTACAGGATTCACAATGTGATGATTCTAGAATGCTTTATAGTAACAAACCTTTTAAAGTGATCATACTCTTAAGGAAACATAAGAAGAAAAGCAACTGACAACAAAGCACTCATCAACAACCTAGAAACTGTGCAAGCTAAGACAGTCATGAGCAGACTACTACTCACAACACATGCCCAAGCTAATCAAGACAAGTTCAATTCCACACAAATCACACATGGCCAAGCAGACTAGAAATTGCTGATAAATTATAAAGGCTAATTAAGTAGAATTTCTGTGTAAGTTATCAGTTCAAGTTACAAGAAAGTTTTTGTGTAAGTTAAAGGTTTCACAAATAAACTATCAGCAGACTAGTAGAGACTGCAGCTAACTTATGATTTATAAACTTCAGTCACTACACAAGTCCAAGCTAAATCAAAATAAGTTCAATTTCAACCAAATCTCACATCATAGCCAAGCTACACTTACAAGCAACCATCAGCAGATAATAAAGGATAATCAAGTAGTGTTCCAAAACTTGATAAACAGCTACCTAATCAATGTTGCTGATTATGGTGATTTGGCGGAGCAGGTGGCATGCCAGGATGAGGCGGAGCAAACATCGGAGCACCACCGGGGGGAGGCATTCCAGGGCGAGAAGGAGGCGGTCCTTGCATACCATGAGGTGGAGGAGGTCCTCTCATCATACCACCAGGTGGAGGAATCATCATTGGCCTTTGCTGTCCACCATACTGAGGCGGTGGTGGACCAGGATACGGTGGTCTCATACCATAAGGTGGAGGAGGACCTCCTTGACCAGCAAAAGGAGGCTGTGGTGGCATTTGTCCCGGAGGACGAATAATCTGTGGTGGTCTAGAGATCTGAGGCTGCATCATTCCAGGAGCAGGTCCACCAATTCCACGAACAGGACCAGATAAACCAGGCTGAGCTTGAACCAATGGACCAGTAGGTACTCCACGTCCAGCAGCACGACCGATTCCGGGACCAGCCACAGCGGTTACAGATCCAGATTTGGCGCGAGATTCTTCAGGTGGCGGTGGACCTTCGACAGTCATCGAAATCACTTCTTCTCCTCTAAGTAAAACCAAACCAAGCGTACGACGCTCTTCTCTTTCTTCGTTCGTCTTCTTATTACCTTTCGCCGGAGGAAGTTTTCGAAACTCTTCGCAGTCGCCAAGAACAAGATTCATGTGGCGATCGAACGCCATGAATTTTCCGATTAGCTGTCTTCCGTCTTGGATTGTTACTCGCATCCTGTAGTTTATGAACTGAAGCATCTTGGAGCTCTTCGACATCGACATTTTTGCCGGCGACTTGTATACGCCGGAGAATTAAGCGAAGAGTTTTGGCAGTGGAATTGGGGAAGAGGGGGAATTTCTACGGTTTTATTCGAGAAAGAATGAATGACACTTTCCTTCTTGTTGGGCTTTGTTTCAATTTGGGCCTAGTTAGAATGGGTTAGGCTATACATAACATAGGTGTATTGCCTTTTTTTTTTTTTCACCATTTGTCAAATTAATTTATATAGTATAGTTTTGTAAATTTATTATTATTCATTGAAAAAACTTTAATGATTTCTTTTTGTCTAAGAGCGAAAAAATTATTATTATTCTCTTTAAACTTTTATTAAATCGTTGAATCTCCGAGATATTGTACATAGAGTATTGTCTTTAGATTCAAGAGACCATTTTTGCTGTAGAATAAAAAAAAAGGGAGAAACGAACAAAAGATCTACCAACACCGAAGGATTAATATTAACTGGATTTATTGGATTAAACTCTGAATTATTTCGGTTATACATATATCATCTCCTCTCATCGATAGTAAAGTAATAAATATTTCTCATAGAGGTGTGTGGCTGTGGACTATCTTTTAATTTTAGAAACTGCTCACTCAATCAAAATAAGAAACTGCCTGTTATTAAATTACCTAATAAAGATTTGAAAAACGTTTCATAAAGACAAATTCAATTAGTACCACCATAGTTCATTTCTTCCCCTATAAATAAATTTGATCTTAGTATTGTTTATCACTCAACAACAAACACGAGAAAGAATTATATATTGGAATATTTCAAACATTTTTTTTTTTTATTATGGCTATAAAAAACGTGATCTTATTTCTAGCGGTTTTATGCATTGCATTGTCTGTAAATGCCCAATTACCACAATTTCCGGCACTTTTTCCTTTTCCATTTCCATTTCTACCGAGTCCCGGTGTACCAGGATTACCTGATATAACAAAATGTTTATCATCTGTGATAAATATTCCAGGGTGCATCGTAGAGTTTTCGCAATCCATACTCTTAGAAAAGTTCGGCAAGATAGGTTCAGCTTGTTGCAAAGCAATTTTGGAAGCCGAAACCAATTGTATTCCGCAACTTCCGTTCAATCCGTTTTTTCCTCCTATGCTAAAGGAACAATGTTCAAAAACTGTTGGCGGAGCCTCCTACTAAAAATTAGAACTTAGAAACCAATAATGTTAACCTTTGCTTTCTTTTTTTTCTTTTTTTTTTCTTTTACTTTGTTTAAGTTGGAAAATACGATTAGGTTTCCGATTTGTATCAAAATTTTTCAACGATATAATAACATCATTAATAACTGGTCACTTTTTCCTCATTTTTACTTAACAGTTGTCTATAACATTTTTAACTAAATTGCACATTTGGATTAGTATGTTTTTCACATCTCATATCTTGGTTGTTTTTGATTCCTATAAATGATTTACGAAGGAGCTATGCACTAACCAGTGACCTCTCATATAAAAAATTCAATACTAAATATTATGAAAAAACCTATGTTGATCGATGCTAATCTAATCGGCCAATGCGCTCACAAAAGAATGCATTGGCTTGTTACACCTAGATGGCTGCAATAGCAACATCAAAGCCAACAGAAAGAGAGTGTCCGCTCGGACGGCCATATGGACATGGTCATGACCAAATGACAGCCCTACTCATAGATTACCTCCCAGATGGTTCTAACAGATAGGCGTCATCCGCTGCCAAACTACACCTCTCATTTTCCCCACCGCAAGACCCGGCTGGAGAACCAAACCACTTGAGGCAGAATCACAATCTTTGAATCTTCCAAATTATTAGTCACCTTTTACTTTAAATAAAAATTTCACTCATAACATCAAAATGTAGTTCCAACAAAAATCAAAATCCAAGTCCAAATATCTAAAAATGCTAGTTTTGGTCTTATCAAAGAGCTGCCTAAAAGTCTTTATAACCGTCAACAACAGATATGATTTGACACATGCTAGATCGCCTCGGTAATGCAAGGAGATTCTCGAAGGCAACCAAACTTTTCTTACGCATGGGACGGCTCGAATGCACAACAAGTTTCTTGAGAACTACTGAGTTCTCTACAAAGAACCTTGCTATTCCAATTCCAAGAGAGATTATGCCGAATCTGCTGATTTTTATCTCTACAAACTCCAGGGATGATAACAAACACTGAGGCACGGACGAGAAACTTACTGACTTCTGCAAAATACATAAGATTAATGAAAATATATGTAGATTTATTATATAACAAAAACATTTTAAACGAAGATTAATTAAGTTTAACCTCTAGGTTTTTGCAATAAATCACCAAGACCATGGATTTTAGATTCGGAGAGTTATCAAGAAACATCGACAGGTTTATCCCTCGGGACCATGAGATTTTTACTTCCAAACTGGACAGGTTGCAAAACTGGGGTGTTGATTCTTCTCTCAAGAAGTAGAAAGACATGAACTGCTTACATTAAAAAAAAAAAGATAAGAATATGGGTAAGTAAAATTTAGTGATCACATGTATATATATGATTATCATTGACATACCCACATAGCACGGTCAGAGATGATCATATCTCTAACTCTGGAGATACCGATGAAAAAGTTACGGGCCACCTTGTTATGAAAAGCACGTTCAATATAAAAGAGGCCAACAATTTCAATCTTGGCTAAGGAATCCATATTGCTTACGATTTTACTCCGCGATATATCATCTCCGATCTTCAAATATTTTAGTCTAGGTGCATCAATCAAAACTCCAAAGTCTAAGCTATAATACCCATGAAAGCCTCTACGGTGCTCACCATAATCAAAAGCTACAAAAAGACTGGTTAGTGTTTGGGAAAGCACTCGTAAAACCTTTACATTATCATCTACCTTTCTAACAATACTCAGATCTTCAAGAACAGGGCAAGATGAGATAAAGAACTCTAGACACGTCTCATTGGCATAAACATTTTGTTCTAAATGCATAGTCTTGAGACAAGGTAATGAAATAGACTCAACATTACCCAACAATACCCGATGGAGTCTTAAGTAAAAAAGCGTCTGAGTAATATAGAGGGTTAATGGCATCACTTCCAAACACTTTTTCTTCCAAAGAAGACACTCAACATCAAGATGCTTAAGTTTATGGGTAGCCACAAAACCAATCCATCGCGTGACACAAGACTTGTTATCATTCTCATGCTCCTTCCGAATACTTAGCTTAAGCTTGTGCAAACATGAATTCTCTATCTTAGAGAAATCTATAAACTTATCTATAAAACCCACAAATGCATTGTTACTTGGGAATGCACTAGAGTTCAAATCCAAGTCAGGAATCAAAAGCCAGACACTTTTCCACCTACTGGACAAAACACTAGTACTAACAGCTTCCTTTGTCGGAAGATAAAAGAGTACCTGAGATATCAAAGCGTCAGTTAATTTACTCATCAAATCTTCTCTCGCATCTGAGAAACCTCTACACCGTTTCACGGATTCCTCCATCACGCAAAATGGAACCGAAAATCTCACAAGAAATTTAAGAAACAGATTATCAAAGAACCTTAAATTAGTAGCTCTCGAGTGAAATCACGTAAAGGGTATTGTGTGTTAGAAGATGAGACGGCAGAGAAGAAGCAAAGAAAGAGTGTTTTAGGTTCATGTGGCCAATTGGTTATCTCCCTCCTCAAGCTTTGTGATTCTCAAAGTAGTCTTAATTTCTGTTTATTTGGGCCGAAGGGCCCAATAACTTCATAAGAGTTTGGAACGCTGCGTTTAATCGTTTGGTAAAATATACTCTTTATATATAGCCCACAAAACATTATGCCAATTTATAAAACGAAATTGAAAACAATAAAAGCTCTTTAAGGTGATGTGTTTTGCTCTGTTTTTTAGTTTAATAAGAATTATATCCATGAGGATGAATTTTTTGCCATCTCCAAGCAACTTGAAGACTATCTTGAAGATTAGTGAATCGAGCAGTCCAATTCAAATCTTTCAAAATCTTTGTTGGATCACTGTAAACCTCTGCGTAATCTCCCGGTCGTCGAGGCAAGAAATCTACTTTGATCTCAACTCCTGTCGCCTTCTTACATGCCTCAACGAATTCTTTAACCGATCTCCCTGTTTAACCAAACCACAAAACGGTTAATGTCAGATTGTAACTCAAATCTTGTGCAATGAATTCAAATTATGGAAGTAGACAAATCAGCTTCTTGATGACTACATGGAAGCTGGATGTTTTGGAGATTAGTTTGGACTTAAGAATCTTTCGGTTATAAGAAGAAGTAAAACAGAGTTATTGTGTAGTGAAAATGTTAAAAGTCAAGACCTTTTCCGGTTCCAACATTGTAGATACCGACTTTTCGAGGCTGAGCTTTCTCGAGAGCCTTCACGTGAGCATCCACGAGGTCAGTAACATCTATATAGTCTCTAATGCAAGTACCGTCCGATGTTTTGTAATCCGTTCCTTTCACCTACACAAACCATATCATATAAAGGATGTTGCAATATATGATTATAGGTTATAGTTTTTTTTTAATAATGGTTTTTACTTGTAGTCCGGGAATGAAACCACGAGCTGCATCGAAACAAGCACCAGAAATCCTTCCTTGCTCACGAAGTTCGGGTCTTGGCGCTTCTCCTAATCTACCTCCTGGATCTGAACCAATCACATTGAAGTATCTACAAAAGTTTATAAGGTTCATCAGCAATATTTGCATAATTGTTTCATTGATCATAGAGTAAGAACAAAAAGTACTCAATGAACAGAACCAAACCAAACCTTAAGATCATAACCGCCATGTCAGAGTTCTTTGAGAAATCCAAGATCATATCCTCTGCCATCTTTTTAGCTTTTCCGTATGGATTAATCGGTACCTAGATACATTATTTTCCATTAAAAAGACACGGAGAAAGGGGTTTCATCACTCGCAAATTCTAAGGTTATTTACCTGTGGAGTGTCTTCAGTAATCGGCATTTTTTCAGGCTCTCCATATGTAGCACAAGTGCTAGAATATATCAGTTTCTTTACTTTATGTCTAGCCATAGCTTCAAGAACTCCTAACGTGTTTGATGTAATGTTATGGTAATATCTGCAATAAACAAATATGTAAACAATGAGACCCAAAAAACTAAACTCTTGCAGCTATGTTTAGATATATAGCACGAATATATAAGAACTCTACTTTAGAGGATAAAGAGTGCTTTCTCCGACATAAGCTACCGCAGCAAAATGCATTACAGCGTCAAAAGCATTCTCCGAGAAGATTTTCTCGACCTGAAAATATATTCAACGGATAAGTAAAAAAACAGAAACCAAAACTTTTAACCTTCAAAGGATAAAAAATATCAAAAGGTTATAAAAAGATACCGCTAAGGGATCTCCTAAGTCAGCATAAATGAACTGAAGTCTTCCTGTCTGCGGGAATAATTGCTGTAAAGTCTTAACCGCACCAAGATTTCCACGCGAAAGATTGTCCTGTTGCGATACAAAAGTTAATTAATGTATTCAAATTTCATCAAATAGTTATTGAAAATTTTGAAAGTAGTCTAAGTTACCACAATGGTTACGCGGTATGAATCTCTAAGAAGTCTTAAAGCCGCATGTGACCCGATATAACCAGCACCACCAGTGACTAACACATGAGTCACTCCTTCCTCTCTTTGAGAAAACTAAAAGCAAACGCAACAAAACCGCCAAAAAAAAAACATTATGAAAATGTAAAAGTTTCGAAGGTTTTTAGAGTATGTGACTAAGGAGGTACCGCGCTTGGAGATGTGAAACTTGAAGATTGACTGATCACAATAATGGCTAAAATTAAGAGTGAAGCTACTAAGAGAAGCTTTCCAGTGAGATTGTTCTTTGTTTTGGGTTCTAAGCAATCCATTTCTACAAAATCCAAAACTTTATCAGGATTATGATGATCATAAGCAAATTTTGTTGGAGTAATAATCTTTCTACCTCCTAGAGACAAAGGTCTTGGGCTTCTTCGTTGAGTTCTTACTCCAGACGAATTTAGCATTGAAAAAAACCTCAAATTTGTTCTGGTCTTAGAATTGAAACATAGACTTGAGACCAAAGCAACATAGAAAATCCCACAAAAAAAAATCAGTATCTAGCAACAATGAAGATCATGTTGCTGGAGATTGCTGCAAAACAAAGGAAGAATTTACCAAAAAAATAAAATTATTGCTAACAGAAATATAAAAGGTCAAAGCTACCAAATTCTGCATACATTTTTATATGCATGGAGAAAACAGAGAGATAATAATATATGTTGCAAGTGGGACCTTAATCAGTTAGAAAAAGTTGAATTTTATGAAACCATTTATGTAAAAGTGAGAATATAGGGAGTTACTTTTACATTCAACTGATAAATTATAAATATATTATATAAAAATAATGAAAAGATTATAACAAAATACTTTAGTCAAAAAAAGTTGCATTAGGAAAAAGAACAGAACAGAGTAAAACAAAAAGTGGCAGAAAGAGTCTTGAAAATGTAACAATAGTCATCAAAATTGACTAAAACGCCGATCAGTTTCAAGAAAACATTTTGATCCAAATTCCGATTCCGATTTCGATTCAATTTTATAAAAATAGGAAAAATCACAAAATGGTCCTAATCAGTAAAAACAGAGTTAAAAACCTATGTAGAAGATTGGTGATGATGATGATGAATATGAATATGATGATCATGATCAGATTAGAAACAACACATGGAGAAAGAGAGAGAGAGAGATTTGTGCACCTGAGAATTGTGAGAAGACGAGAGAAACAGAGGAAGGCGTTAAAAGAAGGTTTGGGGTATAAAACGGGCGATGTTAATAACGAAGTATGAGAGAAACTCGTGAAGAGGAATAACGTACGAGAGAATCAGAGAAAGAGAGACGAGAGGAAGAAGACGAAGAAACTCAGAGAGGAAACGTGAATTGCAAAACGAGAGCACGACTACGACCTGGTCGCGCACTCTCTTTCTCTCTATAAGCGTTTTTTTTTTCTTCTTTAATATATTTTTGGTATTCAGAATATAGTTATTTTTTTAGATCATGGAAATAATTTTTAGTATTTATCTCTTATTAAGAATCTCCTTTTTATAAGGTTGTTATATTTATCTCCTTATATATGCATAAATTTTAAGAACCTTCATTATGGCTTATACAATGGAGACTATATAGAACATATCCATAAATTTGGAAATAGTTAAAATGACTCTAAAAATGGACACTATTAGGATTTAATTTTATAAATGTGCAAATAATTTATGAATCTACTTATTTTGAACTAAAAATAATTATAAAAGGTAACAAGCAATAAAAGAAAGATAATATAATGTTTTGTAAATATAGTGGTTGTTTGGTGTAAAAATATATCTCACTTGAACAAATTATTTACGTTACTATAAAGTATATATACTAGCGTTCTAAAGCTTCCGTACGTATAGATTTATTTTACAAAAAAAAAAAGGTTTCTTCGTAGACGTAATAATTTTGGAAAATATTAAATGTACCAACAAGAAATTGTTTAACAAAGAAAAAGAAAAAAAATATTTATCAACATACAATCAAATCCTGAGTAAAAAATATAAACGTAGATAGTTTGGCTTTTTAAGCCAATATTTACCTTTTTGAAAAGTAACTGATTTTTTTCTTCTTCTAACTTAGTATGTCTCACAATAAAAGAAAAATAATTAAAAAGTTTTCGTTTGGCCACCTAACCTAATTTTAAAGGCTGACAAATATAGTTTAGAAGCCAATGTGGAGTGGCTAACTACCCTATAGTTTAATCAAAGTCAAACAAAGAGTTATGAATCTCTCTTGGATATTAAACAAAAATAACTATAATACAAATTATTGATGATAAATGGAAGTAAAATAAGTGTGGCTGCTTAGTTGTAGCGACTGCCCAACTATCTAACGTGTTTGGCCATCGTAGTCAAATCAAATTATTTGATCCTACATTTTGCATGCAATTATTTTATCAATTTTCACATATATACGCAACTACTAAGTTGGAGTTTTTTTCGTTTGACACTTTAACATATATACAAAAAATATATACAACTACAAAGTTGGAGTTTAGTTATATATGTAATCGTTTGTTCATCTTAGTGAACACTTAAAGTGCGACACTAGTGTATTTACAATATAAATCTAAAGTTATTAAAACGAAAAAGAAGAAGATTAGTTTTCCGATTAATAATTTTGTTTGGATAAAAATGTATTCGAATTAGAAGAATCAACAACTATTATGTGTAGTGAATTGGACCAGTGAGAGCTTGTCTTGCTAGTATATCCGCACATTTGTTCTGCTCTCTATGATGGAAAGTGAACTTCACCTCCGTGAACATGCAATGCCAATGACTGATTTCATCAAAGGTAATGTCGAAGTCGAGGATTTACAGCTTTGCCGTTGATTAGCCGGATGATAGAGAGGTTGTCCCCATCAAACTCGATCTTTATGTAACCTAGGTTCCATGATGATTGGAGTGCCCATATCAGAGCCGTACATTCCGATTCTTCAACCGGTGCCCTACCTTGGAATTTACTCATACCGCATTCCATGAAAGTCCCATGTGAGTTGCGGATTATCCACCCTAATCCAGACCCACTGGTTCCTTTATGGTGAGATGAATCATAGTTACATTTTACCCAGCCTCTTTGTGGTGTTTTTCATTTCACTCTAGGAGATCGGTGATGGTGAATGTCGTTATGACCTTGTTCCGAAGTAGCAATGTTTTCAATCCATTCTCTTGTGTCAATAACGGCTTGTTCTACAGCTTCCGTTACTTCGATCATTTTGCGATTAAATACTAGATCATTTCTGCATTTCAAGATTCGCCATAATAACCAAAATGGGAGTAGACTTTGAAATTTGACAATAACATCACCTATTTACTTATCTCTTCAACTATATAACAACTATACTACATCAATAAAAAGAAGTCGATTAGAATGCTTGTGTTTTTGATGTACTTTAGCACATAAGATAAGACTTAATTCCCTAATTTTAATGTATTTTTTCTTTGGGGGGCAAAATACCTTGTGTTCATTCATTCAAACGGATAAAACATTACAAAGCTGAAGGGTTTTGCCAAATTAAGGCTTGATACAACAAGTCTAATAACGTAACATAGTGCAAAAATAGATAGTTCGACAAAATATCCAAAAGAACTCGGAGACGGGAGCAATATAGCACCAAGTCAAATTCCGGTTTGATGTACATGCAGGAAAAGCATATAGATTACATAACCTTTTTCACTGTCTCCATTTGCGATGAAATGTTTTTCGTCTGCAGATATCCACTGGGACTAGGTTATTCATCATTTCAAGCATCTGATTCGCATAAACATTTGCAACCCAAGCGATACCAAAAGTAGGTCCTTTGGTGCGAAGAATATCCTCGCAACTATGCATGTATATAATATATAGGTGTGTTTAACCATATATATAGAACAAAACATCCATTGTATCTGTGAACTTAGAATCCACATTGGTGGGCTCTTCTGCTCGTTCAAACCACTTTTTTAAACTCCAAAAAAAAAAAAAGTTCCAATCAGACCAAAACACAGTTTAATGTTGAATTGTTGACCATGCAATCAAACATTACACAAGATATCTATCTGTAACTGTTTTGCATTTAAGAAGAAGTTGTTCTGAACAATTTAAAAGAGAGAATCAAACGACAAATTATTTATCCAAAGATTCAAGAAGGAACAACAACAGTTTGCATCATGTTCTTGAATTCGAAAAAGTCAACGCGACCATCATGATTACTATCAACAGAGACAATCATCTTCTCCACTTGTTCAATCTCTCCTGCTTCAGGTAATCCAAGCTTCTTCAAAACCTTTTGCAATTCCACAGCGGAGATAAAACCATCTCCGTCTTCATCGAACACATTAAAAGCTTCTTCAAGATCTGATTCCGGAGACCCATCACAGCAACTTCCTTCTCCTCCAAAGAAAGATTCGTCTAAGGTTTTGTGGAGTGCAGCAAAGTCATCGAACCGGAGTCCGGTTTTGTCCGGTTTGATGAAAGAATCAACTGTTGACTTGAGATCGGAGAAATCAGCGTCGAGACCGAGTCTTGAGAGTGCTTGACTTAGTTCTTCGACGGTTATGAATCCATCGTTATTTTTGTCGAATAGGTCAAAGACTCGGTGGAGACGAAGAGCGTTTAGACTTGGACTTCGTAGTCTGAAGGAAGAAGATTGTCTTGAGAGTTTCTTCTTCTCGTTATTGATCTCCATTGTTACTCTTCTTCTTAGTTTGTTCTTGGTGGCTCTGTTTGATATAGTCGGAGACTTGAGAATCACGAGGCAGAGACTTTACTCTATTATTATATAATCAAAGACTTGGAATAACGAGGCGGAGACTAAATAGATAATATACAATATGACTAAAATAAGGTATGGGCACAAGTACGCATTGTTCGGCAATTACTCGTTACTAGACTCGTATCTGTCTCGAAAATTTAAGTACCCTCTAGAGATAAAGCGGATAACAAGTCGGTTAATTTTATTATTTCTAAGCCCAAGTCAAGTATCAAGTATTACAATATTTGTTGATATTTGCCAAGTTACTTGCTTCGTTTTGATATTTGTCCCGTTATTCGTTATTTGTATTTGTGATTTGTTGTTACAATGTTACTTAATGCTTACTTATTTCTCTTTTGAATTTTGATTTGATAATGTATAGATTTTGATCCAAAATAATATCTATGAATGTTTTGTAATATAAATGAGATTGTTGATTTGTTTCTACTAAGGTACTTTGCAAGTAACAAGCCGAGTTTTGTTATCTTCCAAATAACAAGCTAGGTTAAGTTACTTGCAAGTAACAAAATTTTGGACAGGTATTTGTTATAGCAAGTACTTACTCAAACAAGTCAAATATCAAACTTCAATTTCAATTACTTGTTCGGGTCAAGACGAGTTATAAATACCTGAAAAATAGCAAGTATATGCCTTGCACCTACGCATAACTATATAACAGAAGCACATAATATTTTTTTACTATGAGCACAAAATTTTTAAAATGTCCCTTTCCATAAACCAGTAACTTTTTTTGGCTGGAACTAGTTATTTCGAATTAGTTAACATATCGAAAATCAATAACTTTATAAGCCAGTGTTCAAAAAATGCTCTAGATACTTATTGGGCTGTGATCCAATGTCTATCACTTAAAACATCTAATTGAAAATTAGACGATTTTAAATTTTGAGCGATTAAAATGTTTACAACATGCATAAAACATTGTAAATATGTTATTAGTTATTAGTTATTACATATACAAATTATACAAATACATGATTTAGAAAAATAAAAATATCAAATCATAAACAAAATTTAGACAACATCTGAACATTTAAAAACATGTATATGAAAGTAAAATTTATAAATTTAAATCAGTGTAGTTAGAAATTGAAAAAGTATACTCAAACAAAACCTATACAATTTGGATAGTCCGAGACCAATAATAACAAAGCCACTAAACCCGAAAAGCCCAATAACAACAAATGTCGTCTTCTCTTCACAGCCCATTCGTTTCCATTGGTCACTTCCATTGCCACCACAACAACCAAAACCATATCTCGCCGCCGCCGTCGACGACGACGACACTTGCTTCACCACCGTATCGCTATCAACAGAGGAAAGAGATAAGAAGCGTGTTAACTCTTTCTTCTAATTCCATGGATATTTGTGGCGTTGATTCCGAAGGGAAAGAGTTTAATAGCGTACAAGAGATGTGGAGAGAAGAAATTGGAGAAGGAGACGAAACTAAAAAAACCCAATGGTATAGAGATGGTGTTTCTTATTGGGAAGTAAGTATTTGAATCATCTGATCTTAAAAACTTTTACCTTTTCTATGTTTTAGTTCTCTTTAAAGTTCCTTAGTTTTGAATTTGTGTGTGTTTGTGTTGTTATAAAGGGTGTTGAAGCTTCTGTTGATGGAGTATTAGGAGGATATGGGCATGTGAATGATGCTGATATTATAGGAAGTGAGGTTTTTCTTAAGACTCTTTTGCAAGAAAGATTAGTTAACAATGTTGGAGCTAATCAGCATTTAGTAGCTCTTGGTAAGTCTCTTCTCTCATTGGTGTTCATTGGTTTTTTGCCATATGTGTGTTCTTACAAATCACTCTAATTATTTGTAGATTGTGGATCTGGTATTGGAAGAATCACTAAAAATCTTCTGATTCGATACTTTAACGAGGTGAAGTGTATATTTCGATGAAATTTACATGTTTTAGTTTCTGTTCTTCTCTGTTTTTGATAACCAGTTTTGTATTCTTTTTTATCTTAGGTTGATCTTCTTGAGCCTGTAGCACAATTTTTGGATGCAGCTCGTGAAAATTTGGCATCTGCAGGCTCTGAAACGCACAAAGCTACTAACTTTTTCTGTGTACCTCTTCAGGTAATGTTCTTGAATGATCTCTCTTTGCTTTCTTTATCTTTATCATTGTGTTCAATTTCTTCACATTTGCGTTGTGTTTGTTATATAATCATAGGAGTTTACTCCAGCTGCTGGGAGGTATGATGTAATATGGGTTCAATGGTGCATTGGGCATCTCACGGACAATGACTTTGTTTCTTTCTTTAACCGCGCAAAGGTAAAGACTTTCTTCATTGCACCATGTTCAGTTAGTCCATGTTTTTGCTGCTTAATCTTCATGTGATGTTCTTGGTTGATCTCAGGGATACCTTAAACCTGGTGGGTTTTTCGTCGTGAAAGAGAATCTCGCTAAAAATGGTTCCTTTTCGCTCTCTCTCTCTCTCTCTCTTTTGGATTCTCACTTTGGTATTCTTATGATCTGATACTAAACTGCTATATATGTTTGTTTTTTTTCTGCAGGATTTGTTTTGGATAAAGAGGATCATAGCATCACCAGATCGGATCCATACTTCAAACAGCTCTTTCGCCAATGTGGGTTACATCTCTATAGAACAAAGGTTGACTTCTTTTGTGTGTTTATAATCTTGATTTCATAGAATTAAGAACTGTTGGTTCAGAAATTTACAGTCTTTTCTCCAAAACCATAATTTCCAGGATCAGAAAGGTCTTCCACAAGAGTTATTTGCTGTAAAAATGTATGCGTTAACGGTTGACACACCACCCAAAATCCACCGAACCAGGTCAAAAACTCGAAGCAACAGACCGCAGATTATCAAATGACAAAGCTTCCGATTGGTTTACTACGGAGTCTTAATCGTTTGGTGTAAAGAGAGAAGCTACCAAAGGTGTTGTAAGATCTGGATCAAGGCTTGGCTGCTTCATTGTCACATGGTTTGGTTTTGTGCATGCTCGATTCTCCTCTCCTCCATCACCTTACCAAGTCATAAACTCTCGTGTACTCATGACTAAACCTGTTTCTGCTCCATTCTGTTTTTTATCTGATAATTTGTCCGGACTTGAAGAAATTAGAATTGTGATCCTTTTACTGTAGCCACATATTCCTATACCATTTTTGTTTAAAATATTTAATTGTACTATATTTCGATGTTCTACAAGTTAATCCAAATAAGTTTTCTATTATTTAGGCACACATTTATCCAAAGAATTTACATAATTCATTGCATTATGCAACCTAATATTATTTTCCATCATTCCACGCATTCACTCGGAGCCTATACATGTAGAAAACTCATCGCATCATCTACAACTAGAAGTACTTAATTTAGTTTCTTTATAGATTGCGGAAAAAAAAACAAGTTATCCCTAAACAAAAAAATATCTGCAATATTTTGTTGTCCCATAACTCATTTTATCCCAAAACAAAAATAAAAAAGTCTTATCCCACAACTTATTTTATCTCGAAACAAAAAATGTCTGCAATATTTTGTTCCCGCGCAGAAGACAAGGACTGGTCTATTACTATATGACAATTTAATCTAAAAATCTAGAAGGCATGGTAACTCTCGCCATAAATGCATCCCATAACTCATCCCATGGAAACGTAGGAAGGATGCAGGGGAATATAATGGACGAAGAAATCACAAGGCCCAGAGAGAAGGGACCAACTACAGAAAAAGAGAAATTCATCTCCTAAAGATAACTCTAATGCCAACTGGAAACATCCTCCTCCAGGGTGATTCAAGTGTAATGTCGATGGGGCATTGAGAGGTATGGGCTTGATAATATGGAATCATGAAGGCAGATAAGGATGGGAGCGAGAGCAATCCCGAGGGCAAGGACAATGATTGAGACATAACTTGAAGCTTTGGTATGGGCAGTCTTGTTTGTTTCCAGGTTTGGGTACATAAGGGTGATTTTTGAATCTGATTGTCGAGTTAATCACCAAGGAGGATATGAAGTATATGGCCCAATCTTAGCCACTACTGTAAAATATATAGAACTTGTCACATTACTTTGAGGAGATGAAGAACTTACAATGGCTTCAATTGAGAGTATAAAGTCTCTGTTTTATGTTCCTATAAAGCTTTAGGCTATACTTTTCTTCAAATAACCGATGCACAAATTGTAAAAACGTTTATTTTTCTTTGAATCTAATTTAGCATTTAAATTCAAATTAAAAAAAAAAGAATTATGAGCAAGACATGGAAATGGAATGCTGACATAATTAATAGCGAAAGAGTCTCTTTCTTTTTGAATTATGATCCTAAAGTGGGGTTAAATCCGATGTTGAGATAGAACTTGTGATGTTGATCTGGTTAATGCAAAGTAAGTTGAGCCAAAATAATAATATTGCGTTGAAAGTAATTAAAGACATGCATTGGCCACATTGAAACTGATAATTCATTCTTACGTCATTCATGTATAGTATTAACCAACATTGAAACTAATGTTGGTATATATGCTAGTTCCCGTGCCCTTTTATAAGTACTCCTTTATTGGCACGATTACAATTGGGTTAATTAGATAGATAGCCCAATTTTGGTTCAAAAAAGATAAGTAGCAAAATCGTATTTAAGAAAGACAGTTTCTTGCGGAGGATTTTTACAAATAATTCAACATTTTATCCAAAAAGTATAAATTGTTTTGCAAATTTTACAAATAAATAGTAGATTTATGGGAAACTTTTTCTTACGAAATTTCGTATTGGGCAAAAAAAAAGAAAACAAACTTTGTGAAAACTCTTGTCAAAACTTGAAAGTTTTCTTAATTTTTAAAATTTTAGGGTTTTCTTTCTCGACGTCAAAACTCTGTAGGGTCGAAAAACTTTTTCCCTATAAAATCACTCAATCTTTACATTCTCAATACTATCCACCTATCTTAGAAATGGAGTTCTCAAGCTTTTTGTTTACTATTTTACTCTTTTCACTGAATATTTCTCCTCTTGTTTCAGCTCATGGCTCCAACCATGAAGACTTTCTTAAGTGTCTTTCTTACCGAATGAACGACAACACCGTCGAACCCAAAGTCATACACACTTCCAAAGACTCTTCCTTTTTTTCCATATTGGATTCTTCGATACAAAATCCAAGATTCTCGGTTTCCGAAACACCTAAACCGGTCTCAATCATCACTCCCGTTAAAGCCAGTGACGTTCAAACTGTGATCAGATGCGCACAGCTGCATGGAATTCATGTAAGGACTCGGAGCGCCGGTCACTGCTACGAAGGTCTCTCTTACATTGCGTACAACAAACCATTCGCTGTCATCGATTTAAGGAATCTTCGGTCTATATCATTAGACGTTGATAACCGGACAGGTTGGGTCCAAACCGGAGCAACGGCTGGGGAATTGTATTATGAGATTGGGAAAACCACCAAATCTCTTGCTTTCCCGGCCGGTATTCACCCAACCGTTGGTGTAGGCGGACAATTTAGCGGTGGTGGTTATGGCACATTGCTAAGGAAATACGGTTTAGCTGCGGATAACATAATCGATGCACTTGTGGTTGACGCGAGTGGGAGGATTCTTGACCGACAAGCAATGGGCGAGGATTACTTTTGGGCTATTCGTGGAGGGGGCGGATCAAGCTTCGGTGTTATACTATCGTGGAAGGTTAAATTAGTCGATGTTCCATCCACAATTACCGTGTTTAAAGTCCAGAAAACATCGAAGAAAGAGGCCGTTAGGATCATCAAGAAATGGCAATATGCTGCAGATAAGGTTCCTGATGATCTTTTCATTAGGACAACATTGGAGAGATCAAACAAGAACGCAGTACACGCTTTGTTCACTGGACTATATATTGGTCCGGTGAACAATCTATTGGCGTTGATGGAAGAAAAGTTTCCGGAACTAGGTCTTGAGAAAGAAGGTTGTGAAGAGATGAGTTGGATTGAGTCTGTACTCTGGTTTGCTGATTTCCCTAAAGGAGAATCTCTTGGTGTTCTCACGAATCGTGAGCGTACATCTCTATCTTTCAAAGGCAAAGATGATTTTGTCCAAGAACCGATACCCGAGGCTGCAATTCAAGAGATATGGAGGCGATTAGAAGCCCCCGAGGCTCGGCTTGGAAAGATCATATTAACTCCATTTGGTGGGAAAATGAGTGAAATGGCAGAGTACGAAACACCATTCCCACATCGAGGAGGGAATCTCTATGAGATTCAGTATGTGGCTTACTGGAGAGAAGAGGAAGACAAGAACAAGACGGAGACAGATAAATATCTGAAATGGGTCGATAGCGTTTACGAATTTATGACTCCATATGTTTCGAAATCTCCAAGAGGAGCTTATGTCAATTTCAAGGATATGGATTTGGGTATGTATCTTGGAAAGAAGAAGACAAAGTACGAGGAAGGAAAGAGTTGGGGAGTGAAGTATTTCAAGAACAATTTCGAGAGATTGGTGAGAGTGAAGACTAGGGTTGATCCAACAGATTTCTTCTGCGATGAACAGAGCATTCCTCTGGTGAACAAAGTTACCTGAAGATATCATTTGAAGTTTTTTATTAGTCCCTTTTCTCTGTGAAATCATCTGTGCGTGTTGAATATTATGCGTCAAGTGTGTAACTTATGTGTGTGATTGTGAATTGTGATATGTGTGTTGAATAAACTTTTCATGTTTGAAGTGTGTAACTAAAAACAAGTTTCTTCAAGCGCAAGCAAGTGAAACTAAATAAAAAGACATCACAGAAACAAAGATTAGGTGTGTAATTAATCCTCTCCTCGTTAAAACCACTGTTTCTTCAAGAAACATTTATGCTGGAATTAGGTCAAGCAACGAATCTCGAACCCTAATGGAACATTAACGGAATTTGATAGTTGAACAAAAACAGAGATTAGATGTTTTGACCTGTATGAATCTTCTTCCTCTATTTGGTCTTAGATCTATCTATGGTAATAATCTTAATCGATTTAATTTTAATTTTAATCTAAATCATTCATTATCTTAAGTAGGTCGACATAATGTACTCGGAACACTGTAATTCACCATCTCTTATTTTTATTTTTGTGTGTCTAGTGATAATTTTGAAATTATTTTTTTATAATAAAAAATCAAAAACATTATTAAAAATAGTTCTAAGAAAAACATTTTGATGATAGAAAGCCCAATTGTCTTTTAACCCAAAGGCCAATTTGTCTTTCTTTAGGCGGGGCTGGTATCCTTAAAGTTCTAGTTTCCTCTTCTACCTTTATAATCTCTCATTCAACGAACGTCGGAAAATCTCTGCCAATCACTACAACTTATGTTAATAAGACTTGGGCTCACTTGCAAAAAAAAAAAAAAAAAATCAGAGATAACCTTCTTAATTATATTTTTTTCATCGAAAATAGAATATATTGAGTCTTGAACAAGTCAAATTAACCAGCAGCCCATGTGAACAATCGAACGATGAAGCATTACCTCAAAGCCAACGCAGCCTCCCGCTTAAGTTACATTAGATAGATGATAGATCAGGCAGCCTTTCATATGTAAAGATAAGTGGTGGAGAAACCAGCCATCAAGTATTGATTAGTCAACATCATGATATCTTCTATTATTAGCTATTTACGATTTAATATCTACTATAGATTACAGTCTGTGTTTACTACGTGGGGTTGACATGATGACATGTAAAAGACTAACTCTTCTTCATCAGTTCACTATAAATAGAGGTTGATCTTATGCTTATTTCTTCACATCCCACATTCAAACATACAAAAGACATACATTGCAAAGCAAAAGTATAATAGTCATGGCTAAGTCTGCTACCATCATCACCTTCCTTTTCGCTGCTCTTGTTCTCTTTGCTGCTTTTGGTGAGTAAAGATCTTATATAATTGTCATATATATGCATGGAAAAAAAACTTTGATTTTTCTTTCTCTTTTAGATTGATTGATAATTAACAAGGGGTGTATATATATGCAGAAGCACCAACAATGGTGGAAGCACAGAAGTTGTGCGAGAAGCCAAGTGGGACATGGTCAGGCGTTTGCGGAAACAGTAATGCATGCAAGAATCAGTGCATTAACCTTGAGGGAGCAAAACATGGATCTTGCAACTATGTCTTCCCAGCTCACAAATGTATCTGTTACGTCCCATGTTAATCTACCAAAAATCTTTGGTGCTTGATCGTGTGTGTATTTTACTTTAAATAAGTCGGTGTCACTCTATGAGTGACTTTATGACATGCATATATGTTTATGTTTTTATGTTTGGTTTCTCCTTGTTATAATAATACTAAAAAATTATGTACGACGTTGGACTGTTTCATCATATCCCATAAAAATACATGATTGGGGTGAAAATCTTGAACATATTAAAAAAATATTAAATCAAAATGATAAAGATAGGGATTTATAAATGTAAAACGGGCGTGTCGAGAATTTTATGGACATTGGGACAAGCTTTATATGCAGCATGCATCGCCGCATCGATATCCCGAGGTGCATCGTTTCTACTTTCATGTCCAAATTTGGGGTTAACTCACAATATATATCATGTTGCCTATGTAAATTTATAATCATAAATCTAAACCCAAATTTTAATCCTCATTCCAAAGCAAAAGTTCTAAGCCCTACAAAAATATGTATTTCCCAAGTTTAAAAAGAATTAATCTATACTTTTACAAATTTAAATTCTGATCTCTTATAATGTTCGGTTTTTCCTTTTTTATTTATTAAGTTAGTTAAAATTTGCAGTTATTTTGTTGAATGTCGTTGTTTACGAATTTACGAATAATACCTTTATAGCTAATCTACAAAATTTTGATGACTGACAACACCGTTAATGTTTTTTTTTAAATTACCCTGAGCCTCTCACTTGCGGTCAGACCATGCATGTCGATAGTCCATTACGTTTAAGGCCACAATCAACTATAGTTTGTTTATCAATAGCCAACTAAGCTAACTTTTAGGTTCCTGCCCTCTCCGTTCCTCCGGTACCAATCGTTTCTTTGTCCCTTCGATAGTTTGAAAACCTACCGACGGTGAGAGCAAAATATTGATGAATCATCCAATTTTCAGTAATAGGTGTGTCCCAGGGATATATAAATGGCGAAACTACGCGAGAACGGTTCCTTGTTCTGCAAACTTGGCGGAACAATGCTGCTCTTGAGATCAACCAAACCATATGTTTAGTCCACAACGATCTATATGTCTAGGGGTGATCCTCTAATCGAAAAATGTTGTATTTGTTCGACGATGACGAAGGTCAGACTATGAACTGCACAGTCTGCACTTGTCCTAACCGCGAGAATCTCTGACATCAATATACTTGTGTAACTATGGCTTGGTTAAGATATTATTTTCTTGAGTCTTAATCCATTCAGATTAACCAGCCGCCCATGTGAACGATGTAGCATTAGCTAAAAGCCGAAGCAGCCGCTTAGGTTACTTTAGATATCGACAGAGAAATATATGTGGTGGAGAAACCAGCCATCAACAAACAAAAAGCAAGATCTTATCTTTTGATATTGGCTACGGGAAGATGATGTCTGTTTAATGTGTGGGGTTACCACGTTATTGTACGATGCACAAGTAGAAGATTAACCCACTACCATTTCATTATAAATAGACGTTGATCTTTGGCTTATTTCTTCACACAACACATACATCTATACATTGAAAACAAAATAGTAATAATCATCATGGCTAAGTTTGCTTCCATCATCACCCTTATCTTCGCTGCTCTTGTTCTCTTTGCTGCTTTCGGTGAGTAATAATGTTCTTATTGGAAATGTGTTTAAATGTAATTTTAGTTTATTTGATAATTATTCTTGACTGATGTATGCATATATATGCAGACGCACCGGCAATGGTGGAAGCACAGAAGTTGTGCGAGAAGCCAAGTGGGACATGGTCAGGGGTTTGCGGAAACAGTAATGCATGCAAGAATCAGTGCATTAACCTTGAAGGAGCCAAACATGGATCATGCAACTATGTCTTCCCAGCACACAAGTGTATCTGTTACGTCCCATGTTAAATCTACCAATAATCTTTGGTGCTAAATCGTGTGTATTTTACATAAAATAAGTCTCTGTCACTCTATGAGTAACTTTATGACATGCATATTTCTGTTTTAATGTTTATTTTCCCGTTGTTGTTACAATAATATAAAAATAATTTATGTACGACGTAAGACTACTTCCATATTTTGTCTACAACAGGACCACTGAATCTTTATTCTTCTTCTTCTTTGTTCATGTCCCACATGTTTCTTTCAAACTCTGATTCTAAACATTGAACTATTTAATTATATTGAGAGTCTTGACCAAGTCAAATTAACCGGTTGCTTATGTTACATTTGATAGAGAGGCAGCCCGATATGTGGTTGAAAAACCAGCCATCGACGGTGCATCTTATCTACTATTATTACCTACTTGCAAGTTAATATTGTCTAGTAGAAGAGGGAAATGTGTTTATTTTGTGGGTTTAACTGTGTTATTGTATGTTCACGTTGACAAGGAAAATAATAACTCACCATTTCATTTCCAACCCCGTTGTTTATATACACTCATGAAAGCAGGGGTGATATTAATTCAGGTGGTTGGATCCGCATCAGGGTAATGAAATCATGGATCTGTCAAAATTGGATATGGATCTGGATAATCAGATTTTGTGAATTTAGGTCCAAAAGGGAAAGATCCTAAATCAACAAAGATAGGAAAGAACTTGATTACTATATAAGAATCATATGCCAATCAACTCATTACTAATTAGATTTGAATTAGAAGCCTATAAACTTAACATGATCTAATATAACAATGTTAAGGAGATAATCAGAAAGACTTTGGAGCTCTCAGGATATTTCCCGCTTGGTGAATACATTCCTGGTTTGGCATGAATAGAGGCATGCGGGATGGATGATAAAGTAGAAGAAGCAAGTAAAATGCTCTAGTCCCCACATAGGTTTAGAACCTCTTAGTTATTAAAAAACGAAGTGGTACGTTTGCATCCTCCATTTCCAATAATTCTCTGAGGACTATATTAAGATATAAAATTTAAAGGATATGATATTGCTGCAGGAACATTGGTAAAATCATATCTACCTTGATTTGTTTTTTTTTAAATAATTACATATTTAGTGAAATTTTAAAGAACCTACGTGGGAATTCAGGTGATGACTGATAACTAATGCTTGGGCAATCTAAGAGACACGACAATTTTGGGAGCAGATGCAAAAGAATTTAGGCCAGAGAGGCATTTAGATTTGCTTGTGGAGTTTAAAGGACAAGGCTACATGTACACCCATTTGGATCAGGTAGAAGGCGTTGTCCCGGAATCTGTTTTGGATTCATGGCGGACCCACATGATGAATTGTGGGGGCACTTGCCCCAGTAATATATAAGTAGTTAACGTTTTGATACCAAAACAGATTAAGCACAGTGGCAGATTGTTTAGTAATAAACCATTTAAATGTATGAGGTAATAGGTTCAAATCTTCTTAGTAACATTTTCCACCCATTGAAAAGTTTTACAAGTCCGCCCCTGTTTGGATTGACTATGGCGAGCTAACATATTTATAGAATAGCATATTTATCTCAAAGTTGATAGTATCTTGCATCACGTGATTTGGTATCATAGAGATGGTTATCATGACAACAACTGATTAGGTGTTCCATTTAATGAAAAAATATAAGAGATATACATACTTGTTACCTACTTGATACTACCTAAACAAGGAGAATCATTTTAAATACATAATCAAATATTTCTAGACGTTAGCAATATTAAATTGTCAAGGGGATAAGAATTGGTAATAAACGATGTTGCTTTTTTGGTTTGGTACAAATTTTACTTTCTTCGTCATTCGTCAAATAACTTTCTTTAGGGGTTGTCATCTTCAAATATTTTTACTTTTTCTCCTTTCTCACATTATTTGCAATGGTTATTTCTATTTTTTTCTAAATATAAAGAAAAAATAAAGATCTCTATTTTTTAGGAACTATTAGAATAAAAATAGAGATCTCTATTTGTTAGAAGAAAAAATAGAAGAAAAAAATAGTAATCTTTATTTTAAAAATGAAAATAGAGATGAGTTGGAGTGAAATAGAAGCAAAAATAGAGTATGAAAATAAAAATAGAGAAAGGTTGGTTCAGTTGTTATTTTTATTTTTGATGGACTAAAGGTATTAAAAAAGTCAAGCATAAGCTTTAGTCTTCCAGACCCAAGATTAACCGGTCAATATATCCTTTAAGAGGACAAATAAAGATCAACTTTTAAAAATATTTACACAAATTAAAATATAGTAATATTTACTTATAAATGTAATATTTTCTCTAACCAAAAATTAATTTTTAACTATGAGATATGAGCTAGTAGTACATAAATTCAAATATTTATAATACTAATACTTCCTATGTTCCTTAAAGATTTACTTTTTAGAAAAAACACACATAATAAGAAAATATATTAAATATTGATTATAAATGTATTATTTTTTTGTGTTTTATAGTTTTCTATAATTCTAAATCAATGATAATTAACTATTTTTCTTGAAAATTACAATTCACCAATACTAACCAATAAATATTGCATGGAAGACTTAAAAAATCAATCTTTTACAAAATGTATTTTTTTCTAGAAAATTAATCATTTAGGAGAAGAGAGAGTATTTTTTGTATCGAAAAACTATAAACATTAATAAATAAAAATATATAAACATCCTAGAAAATAAATTGTTATGTAAGAAGAAACGTCATTTGTTTAGAGATAGCATTATCTTGTCATAACTAAGGATCAAAACCCGAGGACCAAGATACCGGGATCACTAAAGATATATTGGTAAACAAACGCCACTATAGTCCATGATTAATAAATTTCGTGTGTTTCCGTGACTGTGTTTAGGGTTTCGTTAGATGCAAGAATCCGCACATGCAGAAGACAAGACATGCGTAGAAGACTCATAGCATCATGTGTTATTACTCTTATTAATTTGGTTGATCTTTACGATTGCAAAAAAATCCTATACATATCCGCACGCAAAACCAAAAAGGTCTGCAAGATTTTGTTACCACCCAAAAGATTAAGCCACATGCGAGTTCTTAACTATGCAATCGTAACACTCTCGCTATTAATAGATGATCGTCATAGCTACTCCATTATCTTTAAACAATAGTAGATCATTTATATTATTGGTTGAATCATACTTAGGTAGATAATAAATGATAGTTTAGTTTTAAATGAACAAAATAAATTATTTTTAATCTATATACAAAAACAACATCATATATTTTGAAGCTAAAGAATATATTATTTCTGTATTTTTTGTTTTGAACATTCAAATTCCAAAAATAACTAGATGGTTTTTGTAAAAACTTAATGTGAAATGTGTCAAAACCATAATTTTGTGAAATGACATAATACGATCGATGAGTGCTAATAATAAAATTGCGCTTGAAAGATATATGGGCTACCATACCCAACTTATATTCTTTATATTTTTTTTTTGCATCTTTTCTATTCCTTATCATGTTCTTATCTTATGAGTTATGACTCATCATATAGGAGTACTTCTTCATCAAAAAAATAATCATATGACTCATCATAGTAGTACTAAATAGTGATATGTATACTTTAAACCAACGTTTCTGGACCTGACTACATTTTATATACCTTTCTTTTAATTTGAAATATTCGTTTTTAGAAATGAAAAAAAAATATATAGTTCAATCTACTCATTTTGTGATTGAATGACGATTTATCAATTTTTATATTTGGGATTTTCTTTGACGTCAAACCTCTTTAGGGTCCAAAAAGTTAGGGCTTCTCCCTACTTCTTTTTTCTATAAATTCAGTCAATCTTCACACACTCTCTACCATCACCAATCTTTACAAAAATAGAGTTCTCAAACTCTTTGCTCTCTCTCTTACTCTTTCTACTGTATGTTTCTCCTCTCTCTACTCTTGTTTTAGCTCATACCAATAACCACGAAGACTTTCTTAAGTGTCTTTCTCACCGGATTAACGACAACACCATCGTATCCAAAATCATACACACTTCCAAAGACTCATCCCTTTTTTCCATCTTGGATTCTTCCATACAAAACCCAAGATTCTCGGTTCCCGAAACACCTAAACCGGTCTCAATCGTCACTCCGGTTAGAGCCAGTGACGTTCAAACCGTGATCAGATGCGCACTGCTTCACGGAATCCACGTAAGGACTCGCAGCGCCGGTCACGGCTGGGAAGGTCAATCTTACATTGCGTACAACAAACCATACGTCGTCATCGATCTGAGGAATCTTCGGTCTATATCATTAGACGTCGAAAACCGGACTGGTTGGGTTCGGTCTCTTGCTTTCCCAGCCAGTATCCACCCAACCGTTGGCGTCGGAGGCCAGTTTAGCGGCGGAGGTTACGGCACGTTGCTTAGAAAATACGGTTTAGCAGCGGATAACATAATCGATGCACTTGTGGTTGACGCACGTGGGAGGATTCTTGACCGACAAGCAATGGGTGAGGATTACTTTTGGGCGATTCGTGGAGGCGGTGGATCGAGCTTTGGTGTTGTACTATCATGGAAGATTAAGTTAGTCGATGTTCCGTCCACGGTCACCGTGTTTAAAGTCCAGAAACATCGGAGAAAGAGGCCGTTAGGATCATCAACAAGTGGCAGTATGTTGCGGATAAGGTCCCTGAAGATCTTTTCATCAGCGCAACGTTGGAGAGATCAAACGAAAACTCTGTGCAGGCTTTGTTTACTGGACTCTATCTTGGTCCGGTGAATAATCTCTTGGCCTTGATGGAAGAAAAGTTTCCAGAATTAGGTCTTGATATCCAAGACTGCACAGAGATGAGTTGGGTTGAATCTGCACTCTGGTTTGCTGATTTCTCTAAAGGAGAGTCTCTTGGTGTTCTCGCGAATCGGAAGCGTACATCTCTGTCTTTCAAGGGTAAAGACGACTTTGTCCAAGAACCGATACCCGAGGCTGCAATTCAAGCGCTATGGAGGCGATTAGAGGCGCCTGAGGCTCGGCTTGCAAAGGTTATATTAACTCCATATGGTGGAAAAATGAGTGAAATCGCAGAGCACGAAACGTCATTCCCACATCGAAAAGGGAATCTCTATGAGATTCAGTATCTGGCTTTTTGGAGAGAAGAGGAAGACAAGAACAAGATGGAAACAGAGAAGTATCTGAAATGGGTTGAGAGCGTTTACAATCTTATGACTCCTTATGTTTCGAAATCTCCAAGAAGAGCTTATGTCAACTTCATGGATCTTGATTTGGGAATGTATCTTGGAAAGGAAGAGACAAAGTACGAGGAAGGGAAGAGTTGGGGAGTGAAGTATTTCAAGAACAATTTCGAGAGATTGGTGAGAGTGAAAACAAGCGTTGATCCAACAGATTTCTTCTGTGATGAACAGAGCATTCCGCTACTGAAATCCGTTGACGACATCTAAGAATATCCTTTGAAGTTTCATGTACGAGTCCTTTTCACTGTGAAATCATCTGTTTTTGTTTGAATAGTTATGCTTCAACTGTGTAACTTTTTTCTGTTGTTGTGACATATTTGCGTACGTTGAATAAAGATTTCATGGTTTTTATGTTTAACTAAAAGCAGTTTAAAAAAAGAAAGAAACTAAAAGCAGTTTCTTCAAGAACAAGCAAGTTGAGTTAGGTCAAGAAATCAATCTCGAAACCATAACCCAAGTCAAGATGAACTTTTATCACTTATGCCACTTTTTTAAAAAAACTGATCTGGACTGCCATCAGTTAATCTGAATGCCACCGAAAATGTGATATACCAGTTGTACCCTTAATGAGTTGATTAAAAAAATGAAAAAGAAATTCAAAAGCTAAATAAAGAATCGAGATCCTCCGTTCTCTCTCCTCTTCGTCGTCGTGTTCTTCTTCTTTGGTCGACGTTCATCTTCTTCGTCGGCCACCATCGATTCCGGCCGCCGCCGACTTGAAATCCGGCGTAAAAGCCAACGAATTAGGTCAGTTTCTTCTCATATTTCCTTTGACATTGGTGCATTGTGATTTTAGATTGGGATTTTGAATTCTATATAATTCCCAGATTCAATTTGATAGTTTGATGATTGGTTTGCAAAGTAAAGAGTAATCGATTAGAGGTTGCCGAAACGTTATTTGAGGTGATGAGCAAAGGAATGTAGGTTGAATGTGAGTTGAATTTGAATTCCGAGATTTCATATTAAAGATTTGGGGGGTTTGTGTTTGCAAAGTTTAGATTAACCAATTAGTTTAACGAATAGGTATGTATTAACATTGGAAATCAATTGAAAGGTAACGAATTAGGTTCAGTAGAATCGAGTGCGACGAGAGATTGATTTCAACGTATGATAAGAGTACATGTGGTATAACTATTAAAATGTTTGATTGGAGTTGAACTGGTTATATTTTCAGGAGCGATGAAGAAGAAGATCCACACTAAGGTACATTTTGACTTTGGAGGATACTATTCTGAAGTGAATGGCTGGATTGGTAAAAATTCACTATATGCTATATCGTTTAAGACGAGTAGTTTGGAGAAGATTAGCTATTCGATGTTAGTTGACAAGATCATGAAGAAGGTTGCGATTGATGAAGCTTCTGTCAAGTTGAAACTGAGTTACAATCTGTTTAAAGTTAGGAGAGAGACATATATTGTAGATGATGAGGATGTCTTCATATTTTTAACAGAATCTGATGAAGAGAGTCGGATTCCTGTTTTGCATGTGGAGGAATTAAATGGTATAGGAGTTGAGAGGAGAGAGGAAATTTCTATACCGGAGCGTCGAAGTTCAGTTGGTGTAAATGTTTTAAATGAAGTATGTGAGATGGTGCATGATGGATATGATAATGATGTGAATGATTGTGAGAATGTAGTAGGTACGGAGATCGTGGCTGTCGAAAGGCCGATGGAAAGGCCGGTGAATTCTGTTGAGGAAGAAGATGAGGATGATAGGATTGATTATGATGATATTCACGATATTCCACGAAGTGTAGAAGTTACTCCGCAGGTTATAGAATGGGATGATGGTACGGGTATTGAAATTGGTCAAGAATTTTGTTCAAGGGAGGCTGTGTGGGAATTGGTTAACAGAGCTGCAAAGAAAGAAGTTTTTGGAGTCTATACTATTAAGTGAGACCCGTTGAGACTTATGCTACGATGCCGCCAAGCTTCTAAAGGGTGTACTTGGTATCTAAGAGTTGCGAGAACTAAGAAATCTCATTTTTGGAGTGTTAGAGTGCATAGAAAGATGCATACATGCTCTCGGAGTGTTGAGACTACAAGCAACAGTATACAGCGAGGCACACCAAGATTAATAGCATCGGTTTTGCATTGTGACTATCCCGGAAATTTAGAGACCCCAACTCCAAAAAACATTATGTCGATTGTAAGAGGAAGACTTGGGGTGCATTGTTCATACTCCACTGCCTTAAGAGGCAAAATGCTACATGTTAGTGATGTGCGAGGGACTCCGGAAAGAAGCTACACGATGTTATTTTCTTATCTTTACATGTTAGAGAAGGTAAATCCAGGGACAGTAACTTATGTGGAGTTGGAAGGAGAGAAAAAGTTCAAGTACCTCTTCATTGCATTAGGCGCTTGCATTGAAGGTTTTAGGGCAATGCGGAAAGTGATAGTTGTGGATGCAACTCATCTTAAAACTGTGTATGGTGGGATGTTGGTTATTGCAACAGCACAAGATCCTAATCATCATCATTATCCACTTGCGTTTGGAATCATTGATAGCGAGAAGGATGTAAGTTGGATTTGGTTCTTAGAAAAGCTGAAAACTGTATATTCGGATGTTCCCGGATTGGTCTTTATTAGTGATAGGCATCAAAGCATAAAGAAGGCTGTCAAGACGGTGTACCCGAATGCGCTTCATGCAGCTTGTATATGGCATTTGTGTCAAAACATGAGAGATCGTGTGAAAATTGACAAGGATGGAGCTGCTGTCAAGTTCAGGGATTGTGCTCATGCATATACTGAGAGTGAGTTCGAGAAAGAGTTTGGTCATTTTACAAGTTTATGGCCTAAACCTGCTGACTTTCTTATGAAAGTAGGGTTTGAGAAATGGTCGAGGTGCCATTTTAAAGGAGACAAGTATAACATTGACACTAGTAATTCTGCGGAGTCCATTAATGGTGTGTTTAAAAAAGCGAGAAAATATCACTTGTTACCAATGATTGATGTGATGATTTCTAAGTTTTCTGAATGGTTCAACGAGCATAGGCAAGATTCAGGTTCTTGTCCAATCACAGTACAAGTTGTGCCTACTGTGGAGAACATATTGCACATTAGATGTCCAGTTGCAGCCAAATTAACTGTGTTTGAGCTTAACAGTTACAACCAAGAATACAACGTGATTGATCTCAACTCGGTAAGTTTTCTGGTGGATTTGAAAATGAAAAGTTGTTCATGCAAATGTTTTGATATAGACAAGATCCCGTGTGTCCATGCTATGGCCGCAGCAAGGCACCTCGCCCTCAAGAAAGGGAGAAATGCGAATACAACCATCTACGGACTCTGCTTTATGTATTACTTGATAGATAGTTGGTCATTGGCCTATTACCGGACGTTGTATGTAGTCCCACATGAGTCGGTTTGGGTTCTTCCTGCCCATATTAAAGAGTTAGTTGCCTTTCCGCCGGAATACACACCAAAAGTACCAGGACGAAATCAAGAGAAGCGGTTTCCATCAGCTGGTGAAGCACGAAAGAGGAGAAAATCGCAACCTGGAATAAACTTGGAGGCTTGGCTGCAGCCTGAGGAAGATTAAGTCTGATGCAGAAAGGGTTCAACCGGAAGAACCTGGCCAACAGGAGAAAGGGTTCAACCAATACAACTAAGTTCATTTGTATTTGTATTATATTATTTGTAAGTGTGATGTACTATGTTTTATGTTTTCGTATTTGTATTGAATTATTTGCAAGTTTATTGAATTATTTGCAAGTTTAATGTATTTTTTTAAGTTCAACTGAGACAACTGATATATGTATCTGTATTTTTGGATTAACAAAATGATAAAATAATTCTCAATATTTTCAGCTATTATCAACATCTAAACATTGAATAAATCCAAAATATGATATTACAACATTGTTATTACTAAACTTGATCATAAACTGGTTTCCTAATAAATCACCTATGTATAACAAGGAACATATAGTTCATGATTGTCCAATGTACATACATTATGTATGAAAACAGTTATTTACTAAATATGATTCTATCAAAACTTATTAAAATCCATTAATATGTTAAAACTTATGGGACCAACTAAAAAAATGAGTTGGTTTTTCAGATTCAACTTCAAAAACACAAAATTTAGAAAAGTTCAACTGTTTGTGATTCCAGCCAACTGTACATATACATACAACTATGTGTATTCTGAATATTCTAATAAATACAATTTTTTTAAAAAATAGACCCCACGACTTGCGTTCACACTACGATTATTGCGTTCACACTACAAAGTTTCTACCTATTTATTCTCCTTCAATCTCTCTTTCTCCCTCTCTCTTCTATTTCACTTCTCTCGTTCTTCTCTCTTCTTCCTCTCTCTCGTTCTTCTCTCTTCTTCCTTCCCAACATCGGCGACGACAACTGAAATTAGGGTTCCCATTATCTGCCACCGCCGACGACAACAACAACAACCAAGGTATGATATAGGGTTTCTTACGGGTTTTTAGCCGCCGTAATTAGTAGATCTAGGGTTTCTTACGGGTTTTTAGCCGCCGTAATTAGTAGATCTAGGGTTTCTTACGGGTTTCTCTGTTTTGTAGATGCCCTATAGTTACTCTCAACCATCCACGTCCGAAACTAGTTGGAATAGTGGAGAGGCGAATGCCGATGCAAATTGGGGGGTTCCAGAAAAATGTTTTTGTGGTAAGCCTGTAAAACTTGAAGTGTGCAAAACTGGTTACAGGCAAGGCGACAGAGTCTACAAATGCCCAATGCTTAAAGTAAGTTATTGTGTTTTCATTTCATTGGAACAACAAAGTACAAGTGAATTATATTTATGAAGTCTTCTCTCTTTCGCAGGATGAAGAGTACGAGTCCCGAAACCACCTTATTCAGTGGTGGGATCAGGCGGTAACTGAGGAGCTTGAGAAGGTAAATCACAAACTTGATTCCGCACTAAGACATGGACAACTAGCATGCAATCATGCTTTGGAGTCCATCCGGGAAACTATTCAACTCATGCAAAGCGAAATTGAAACCCTTAAAGAAAGGTTACTCGCCAAAGAAGTCAAGATTGATAGGCTTAGGGCATTACTTTCTACATGGTGATTATGATGTGTTTTATGTTATTGAGGATGGTGTATGGCATTTGAACCTAATTATGTTATGTTTCTGGATTTTATGTAATATTTGAACCTAATTAAACATGTATTTACCTATTTTAAGTTATGTGTATTGACCGGCCAACAAGGACAACTTAGCTATTCTTGTAGTTTAAGTTATGTGTATTGACCGGCCAACTGGGACAACTTAGTTATTTACCTATTTTAAGTTATGTGTATTGACCGGCCAACAGGGACAACTTAGCAACTCTTGTATTTCAAGTTATATGTATTGACCGGCCAACTGGGACAACTTAGCAACTCTTGTATTTTAAGTTATGTGTATTGTCCGGCCAACTGGGACAACTTAGCAACTCTTGTATTATTGACCGGCCAACCGGGACAACTTAGCCAAACGTTTTGATTTTAATAAAATCAAAAAACACATAAACCATTACAGAAAATAAGTTTGTCCTCTACACATAAACTACGCATAACATTCTCAAATACACAAAAAGAAAGTCATATTTCTCCAAACACCTAAGAGTCCACACACACACATAAGCAAGAAAGAAAAGTCAAAGTCTCTTCCTCGTTTGCTTCCCCTCAGCTGTAAACTCTTCCCCCTTATACTTGGAAGGTTTCCTTCCACGTTTTTTCCCAGATTCCAGAGTAGGACCAACATGCTTTCTCTTCTTCTTCGATATCTGCCTCTTCTTCTTCTTCTTCTTATCCTCTTCATCGGACTCATCGCTGCCATCACCTACAAAAATATGTAACCAAACATGTAAGAACTATTGTGAAAGCATCACTACACAAAAGTTCAACAAAAACTCACTTAGAGACTCAATAGTTGGAGGTGCTGGGTCACGGATTCCACTGTGAATAACCAAGGCCTTGCTCTGAGTATCCATTGGCTGATAAGACGGTGGCACAAAATCAGCAGCTGAACCAGGACACATATCTTCATATTTGTCTTTTTCTGCCTCTTTCTCAAGCTGATCTGCCACATATTCCTCTATTCCTTGTACTCTCAAACAAATTCGCTTGATTTCGCTATCCATCACAGCAAGCTTGTCCGTGAGCTTGTCAAATCCTCTCTCCATAGCTTCCTTGAACGAGAGAATCGATGTCCCAGGGATTTCAGGTTCAGGTACAGCTGGAACATCATCAACAGTTTCAATACGTCTACCATCAATGTCTGCTTGGTAGAGACTACGCCAGAAAATCTTCTTTTTCTCTACGATAAGCCTCTCTCTCCAACTATCAACAATTGGATCGATATATCCAATACCATCATCAACATGCTTCTCTACAACGCGTGACAACATTTTTCTCTCATCCATATCAGGTTCCAAGATGCTTGAAATATCATGTCAAGTAAACATATATTTCAAACACCACAAAGATTATAAACATAGATTTCAAGAGAACAAAGCTAACCGTTATATCTCCAAGTGCTTCATTTATTTCTTCCAAAGTAAATCCCTTCATGCAACTTTCACTGAACTTGTGCTTGCACATTCTTGGACATTCCTTGTCTGCACGTACAACTTCTCTAAATCTCTTCCCAAGCTGCGGAATGCACTCAAATGCCAGAATCTAGACACAAAAACATAAAAGTAAATGAAAGTTCACAATAACAAAATCTAGCCACTCATATAATTTACTCGACTACTTACCTCAAGTGGAGTAATAAATCCATAAAAAGCAGTCTGTGCCTTTTGTTTCACCACACCTTTCATGTTCTTCATTACTCTCTGCACCCCTTCCATACACTGCTCAAAGGAAAAACGTCCCCACGGGAATGTCTCACAAGCTCTGACATTATCCACAATCCTAAGCAAAAACTCCTCTATCTTCGAATCCCCTTTAGAATCAGCTTTCATAACCTTAGCTAAGAATAACAGAATTGCCAACTTCAACCTAGCAGTAGACTTCTCACTCTTAAACTCTTCCAGCTTCTCTTCCACGTCTTTAATCTTGATGTCCTCAGTCCTCTTAAACAACTTCTCCACAAACTTCAAACTGCCTAAAGTCTTATAGTTTTTTGGGTACTCACGGCAGTTCAAACCGGTCAACAATGCATGCTCTCTAATTGAGTACCTTATAGGTACTCCATTGACAACAAACCAACACTCTCTCGCCAATTCTGTCTTAGCCGTGCGAACCATAAGCATCCACATGCCTTGAATCATGTGATTGGGCTCCTTAGGCATGTGGAATATGTGCTTAAATTGGTCATGATTCCTAAACCACTTCAGTTCTGCATCCAAAGTCTCTATAAATTCCACTGTTTGTACCAACTGACACCTCGTTCCTATCTTACACACCTTCGTGTAGGTAGTTGGATCAAAGTACATAACTTCTGGCGGCAATGGTTGATTATCATCATCATCATCATCATCATCCTGCATATTCTGCGGCTGAAGATCATCATCACCATCCTGCATATTCTGCGGCAGGTTATCATCATCACCATCATCCTGCATATTCAATTCAAAATACTTTCAATTTCACATTAACTACCTAGTTGTACTACTTGTTCCTGAATGACCATTCACAAATTTACGACCTAGTTGTACTACTTGTTTTATCTGAAGCACCATTCACAAATCCAATCATTTACCAATGCATGCATAATATCCTAAAACGAGCCTAATCAAAAAAATAACGGTCTTCTATCATACCTTATTTGCTCCATCATCATGTTGAACAACTGCATTCGTTGCCTCTTCTTCTTCTGCACAAGAATCGGCATTTGGGTTTGAAAGATCGTCAATTGATTCCCATGCGACGGCGTTTGAATTACCCAAATCGGCGGCGTCACAATCGCCGGTTGTAGGCTGGATTTCTCCGGCTTCCTCTTCTGTTGTAAGAAGCTCTGCGCCTTCTTCATCTCTTTGGGGAATCTCGGCGGCGGTCTCGTCGACTGATGGAGGAATTTCGCCGGTCGATTCAACCCTAGTTGATTCATATTCTCCAGATGAGTCTTTTACTCTAGCCATTGGAAAATAAATTTGCGGATATGAAAGAGACAAAGACGAACGAAAACGGAGAAGAAAGAAGAATAGAAGAGATTGATTTTTCCGGTGAAAGTGGTATCGTCGGAGACGAAAGAAGACGACGACGGAGAGAAGAGGAAGAAGTCGAGAAGTGAAAAGGGGGAACTTAGGTTTTTACTTAGGTTTTTTCTGTAAATAATACAACTGAGCCGAGTATTTACATTTTTTTTTGGGCCCGAGCCCAACAAATTAAGTTTTCTTGTAGTTTTTGTGGTTTCGCAAGGGTTTTTCGTCCTTTCCTCATTTTTCGATTTAAATAAAAATCAATAATAATATTCCAAACATAAGAATGGCACGAGTGATTATTTATTCTCCAATAGTGGCATAAGAGGTGAGCTTCCAGTCAAGATCGGCCCATAACCATAACGCCCATAACCAAGTCAACACTACCAAAGATGTTGTCATGAATAGATTTATGGTTGATTATGTAGTGTTGTGAATATGCATTACTATTTTCTTTCAAGATGAATTATTAAGGCGTAAGACGAAACTAATTTTACTTTGCCACTTTACTAAAAACATATTTTCAATCGTATATATATATCCTAATAGCACTACAGATTTTGGTCCAAAATAAAATAAAAAAGCACTACAGATTTTCATATAAGCTTTTTGAATGAAATTATAAAATCATCAAATGACACAGACATTTACTACTAAAATATACTATAATCATATCCATTAAACGATAAGAGTGGAGTCTAAGATTTTTATAATCTTTAGAATCAATCTACCAATAACTCTCTTTTTAAGAACAAAACTATAGGCTACTAATCATATACTCATATTATAAAACATGTAATCATATAAAGTGACGTAACCTTATGATAACATTTCAGCTGAATATGAGCCACATAACTGAATCAGATAGGATCGATCATACATCAAAACATAAGAAACAGACACAACACAACATAAGAAACAGACACAACATAAAAAGTATCTAACACATACCCACTTGATATAAACAAAAATAAAATAAAAGTTCTATAGACCCATGCTTTATTGTCTTCTCACCGTCTCTGCATTAAGAAAATGGAGATTTTGAGATTTTTGCTTTCTCTCTTTATATATTTTCTTTTGTTGAATCTTTCTCTTTCACATTTTCCTTCGATTTCAGCTCAAAGGACTAACCATGAAAACTTCCTCAAGTGTCTCTCTCACCGAATCAACGAGGACGACTCAAGAATCATACACACATCAAAAGATCCTTCGTATTTCTCAATCTTGAATTCTTCCATACAAAATCCAAGATTCTTTGTTCTCGAAACACCTAAACCGGTTTCAATCATCACTCCGGTTCAAGCCACCGATGTTCAATCTACGATTAAATGCGCACGGCTTCACGGTATACACATCAGGACTAGGAGTGGTGGTCATGACTACGAAGGTTTATCTTACATGGCTAAAAGCAGACCGTTCGTTGTCATTGATTTGAGAAATCTCCGGTCTATTACATTAGATGTTGATAACCGGACCGGTTGGGTTCAATCCGGAGCTACAATTGGGGAATTGTACTATGAGATTGGAAAATTAAGCAAATCTTTGGCCTTTCCGGCCGGTCTTTATCCAACCGTTGGCATCGGAGGGCAATTCGGAGGTGGTGGGTACGGTACGTTGATGAGAAAATACGGTTTATCGGCGGACAATGTAATTGATGCACATATTGTTGACGCGAATGGAAGCTTTCTTGACCGACAAGGCATGGGTGAAGATTTCTTTTGGGCTATCCGTGGAGGCGGAGGATCAAGCTTCTCTGTTGTCCTGTCATGGAAGATTAGATTGCTTGATGTTCCGTCGGTAGTAACGGTCTTTAAAGTCGTGAAAACATCGGAAAAAGAGGCTGTCTCGATCATCAACAAGTGGCAGTATATTGCGGATAAGGTTCCTAATGATCTTTTCATCAGAGCTATGCTACAGAAGGAAACCGAGGTTTATGCTTCGTTCCCGGGACTTTATCTCGGTCCGGTAAGCGATCTATTAGCATTGATGAAAGATAAGTTTCCGGAATTAGGTCTTGAGATTGGAAATTGTAGAGAAATGAGTTGGATTGAGTCTGTTCTCTGGTTTATAAAAGGAGAATCAATGGAAATTCTTGCGAAACGGAAACGAACGTCAAGATCTTTCAAGGGAAAAGATGATTTCATCGAAGAACCGATACCTAAAACCGCGATTCAGTATCTTTGGAGACGATTCGAGGCGCCCGAGGCTCGGCTTGCAAAGATCATACTCACTCCATTTGGTGGCAAAATGAGTGAAATTGCGGATAACGAAATACCATTCCCACATAGAGAAGGTAATCTTTATGAGATTCAATATTTAGCTTATTGGAGTGAAGAAGAAGATAAGAACAAGACTAATACTGAAAAGTATTTGAGATGGGTCGAGAGTGTATACGAATTTATGACTCCTTATGTTTCAAAATCTCCACGAAGAGCTTATGTTAATTTTAGAGACATTGATTTGGGAATGTATCTTGGGTTGAATATGAAGACAAAGTACGAGGAAGCAAAGGTTTGGGGAGTGAAGTATTTCAAGAACAATTTCGATAGATTGGTGAGAGTTAAAACAAATGTTGATCCAATGGATTTCTTCTGTGATGAACAAAGTATACCAATTATGAAATATGTTAATGATATTTGAAATAGTCAAATTTGTTTCCCTTGCACATGTAACGGGCCTTCATCTCTTTGAATTTTTCCTTGGGTTGGTAAATTTAGAGTCGAATAAAACTAACCGAACCAAAAGCAAACCGGAATGTTTTGTACACCGGTTTGTTCTGAATATTCAAATTAGATATGACAATTCTTGTTTGGACACATGTCTAGTCTAAATCTGGTCCAATATTATAACGGTTATAAAGTGAAATAATTGGAAATAATTAGCATGTCCCATACTCCCACTAGAATGTCACACAACACGATTGTTGAGATGATTAATTTGCTATATGCCTGATCTTGTAGCTCATCTGTTTTAAGGGCTTAGATGTCAATTCTTGTTTGGACATGTCTAGTAACTATGATTTTTAAAATAAATTTATATAAGTCTATAATTAAATTATATAATTTCATTTAGGAACATAATAATATATTACAATTAAAGGAATACTTTAGAAATAAAAAAAATTGGAGCAACAATACTATTTATTTCTCTATTTTTTGAAGCAAAATATAAAACACCATAGTAAATGGTTTTATATCAAATATAGAGTTTAGAGCAAACTTTGAAGCATTATCGGAAATGTTTTTAGTGCTAAACAATCTAAACGGCGACACTAGGTGATCCAAACATCCGATTATCACCTAATAATCTGTGAAAGTAAAGATGCTCAGAGGCTATATATGAAGAAGATAAGTTTCATTTCTCTTATTTGTTTTCCTTAAGGTTTGAGGTTACATCATGTTTTCCTTTTACAGGAGTTACATTGTCAGTGACACTAGGGTTTATTCTGACACATGTCAGGTCTTTATTGATTCTAAACAGTCAAAACGGTTTTGTAAAACCACTCCATCTTTGCCAGCACAGCTCGTGGTTTTGGTCACTTGATCCAATCCTGATTTACTTTTGGTTTTGTCTTCTTTTGTAGGTGGAGATGATCGTTGGAACTGTGAACTGTTTTGGGTCTGCGCTTGGATCTTCTGCTTGTTGGGCTTGATCTGTGTTGGATTCTCAATTTGGCCCAATCGCTAAACCTTCTTGAGGATGTCGTTTGGTAAGCTTGTCTATACAGCTTCCTCTTCTTCATGTCCGATCACAGCTGTGGTTTGATTCTTCTCTTCTCTAATCCGAGCCGTTATCTCAATGTAAGCTGCCTTCTCACTAATAATCTGAACAACACTAAATATTATTTCAGCTTATGAAAAAAGACATAAAGTAACATCAATGGAAATAATTGACATGTCCCACACAGACACACATTTGACAGTCCCATCAATATATATGCTGACGACAAAAAGTAAAATGACCCACCTGAATTTTCAAAGTAATTCTTCAAATAATTGACATGTCTAATTAAGACCAAATTAGTTGAAAACGTTTGCAATGGACTGATCGTAATAGTTAGTCACCTGTGAACGAGTTTGTTATTTATCCACCAAACAAAAACAAATTGACGGATTTGGTGGGTTTGGGCAAAGGTATATCTGATGAATTTTTTCTACATCTCATTCCAAAAAGTCGACCTAACCCGAAAAGTCGACATAATAGAACAAGATAGTGTCGGTATATGAAAAAAAGATGAAAACAATAGTTAAATTCACAAGGACAGGCACGAAATGAATATGTTGAATTTTTGTGATATTTGTGATTTGTTTTTACTCTAGAAGTGTTTTCTTACTAATATATGTTCTAAATTTAACTAGATATCCAGTGTCAATCCATACATTTTCGTCAAAATAAGATTTTTTTATTTATTAAAAGAGTACATACATTTGGTCGTTCATCCACGGTTTACAGAATCAAAGTGAAACTCATAAGTATTACACCATACATTTCTAGATTATGAGCTAGTATATTACATTCTATCTTAATGCATGGATAAAGTGAATATTTGAAAATTTTCAAGCCCAATACTTGATATGGTGAAGAAGATTCGTACCAGAAATATTTTCTGTAGTATCGTTGAAAACAAATTGATGAACAACCTCGGATCCACGTTTGATGCATTGCTGCCAAAACATAAAATTTTAAATATTCATTTAAAATCAACTAAATTTCTTTCTTAACTTTCAAAATTTTTAAACAATATTACACAATTTAAGTTACACAATATATGAATCTATATATAAAATACATATATATATATATATATCCTCATTTTAAATTTTGACTTTTTAATATTTTACTGCGTTTTTCGAACAAATGTTGTTTTTGAAGATGACAATTACGTTGTCGGGAATTAGCAAATTGCATCTAAATCTAAATTTAAATTTAAAATAAAAACAGCTTAAAATTACGGATATATATAACACGAATATTTTGCTACCTCTACTTAACGTATACTTCCAGTTTTCTACAAACACAAACTGCAACGTTTTTGAGGCTACGAGAAGAAAAAAATGTCCGTCACGTTGCGTCACTTGAGACAATGGCTGTCGTCACATTCACGCCATAGAAAATTTTGGCCATCTTACCCGTGGTCGTTGACCTGGAAAGATATCAATAGTCTATTTCATATACATTCACACCTATGTCAAATAAAATTTGACTCCAAAAACACTTGAATATAATAGTGAATTAGTTACAAATAAGCAAATTTTAGTTAGGTAAAGAACAAATAGTAAATTTGACAAATGAGAATGGAGAAGATTAAAGGTAAAAATATATTGGAACGACTCTAAATAAAGTTTTGTATTTCTCTTTTTCTTTCTTCTCTATTACTATATATTTCTCATAGTCTTCATTACCCTAACACCACACTAGTCACACACTTAAATGTTCTTCCGCCTTTGACGCCTTAATCTCATCTCCACAACCCTTGCAGTCAAGTTGGTAAGTCTCTTAAAAATGACTTTCTTTTGTTTAAACTTTAAATGGCACTGAGTTTTTGTGGTATCACTAAAATCAAACGATTCATGATGAAAAACTTGACTTGGTTCAATATTTATTATAATCAATGACTACTTTATGTAAAAGAGTTTAGGCCTTTGAGCAATGATTTTCAAAGAGAAGAAAATAAAGTTGGACATTTGTGGAAACTTTAAGATAGAGGAGAAGGTTTAGATTTTTTCCTTATTAATACACTGAATTTTGCAGATGCTGTTGGGATCAAAGAGTAGCAAACAATACGAGAGCAGAAGAACTTACTTATAGAAAAAAATGGGAATTTCAAAACCACTCCCTCTATTTTCGATTTTAGTCCTCTATTTTTCACTCTACACCATTACACCAACTTCTTCATTAGCCTCCCTCCAAGATCAATTCATCAACTGTGTCCAAAGAAACACACATGTTTACTTCCCACTTGAGAAAACGTTCTTTGCTCCTACAAAAAATGTCTCTATGTTCAGCCAAGTTCTTGAATCGACGGCTCAAAATCTCCGGTTCTTGAAAAAATCCATGCCTAAACCGGGATTCATATTCAGCCCTATTCACGAGTCTCACGTACAAGCTTCCATCATTTGTTCCAAGAAACTCCGAATGCATCTCCGTGTCAGAAGCGGCGGTCACGACTACGAAGGCTTGTCTTATGTCTCTCAGATCGATAAACCGTTTATATTGATGGATCTGTCAAAGATGAGACAGGTCAACATTAATATTCAAGACAACAGTGCTTGGGTTCAATCTGGTGCCACTGTTGGTGAACTTTATTACAGGTATAAATAAAAGCAACAATGACCAAACAAAACAAAACAAAAAGTATTCTTATCAAAATTTGTATATTTGATCAAAATGTTTGTTACTTGTAGGATTGCGGAGAAGAGCAAAGTCCATGGGTTCCCGGCGGGTTTGTGCTCGAGCTTAGGCATAGGAGGACACATAACAGGCGGTGCGTACGGTTCCATGATGCGGAAATATGGTCTAGGTGCAGACAATGTTCTAGACGCAAAGATTGTTGATGCCAACGGTAAATTACTCGATAGAGCCGCGATGGGTGAGGATACATTTTGGGCTATTAGAGGAGGCGCTGGAGGGAGTTTTGGGATAATTCTAGCATGGAAGATCAAGCTTGTTCCTGTTCCTAAGACCGTGACCGTCTTTACCGTCACCAAAACGTTACAACAAGACGTGGGTAACAAGATTATCTCAAAGTGGCAAAGAGTTGCGGACAAGCTTGTTGAAGAGCTATTCATCAGAGTGCTCTTCAACGTAGCTGGAACCGGTGGGAACAAGACTGTGACGACGTCGTACAATGCTCTGTTTCTTGGCGGGAAAGGAACGCTGATGAACGTTATGAAGAAGAGTTTCCCCGAGCTAGGGCTAACATTTAAAGATTGTATCGAAATGAGCTGGCTTGAATCCATTGCTTACATTTCTGGATTCCCGACCCACACGCCTACTAATGTTTTGCTTCAAGGGAAGTCTCCGTTCCCAAAGGTCAGCTTCAAAGCCAAATCGGATTTCGTGAAAACCCCGATTCCCGAATCCGGGCTTCAAGGGATCTTCAAGAAGCTACTTAAAGAAGATATTCCATTGATGATATGGAATCCTTACGGAGGAATGATGGCGAAAATCCCCGAATCCCAAATCCCTTTTCCGCATCGAAAAGGAGTCCTCTTCAAGGTTCAGTACGTAACAAGTTGGCTAGACAGTGACAAGAGACCGAGCAGACACATCAACTGGATCAGAGATCTCTATAGTTACATGACGCCTTATGTCTCAAGTAACCCACGAGAAGCTTACGTGAACTACCGTGATTTAGACCTGGGAAGGAACACGAAAGACGTGAAAACATGCATCAAACAAGCTCAAGTCTGGGGAGCTAACTACTTCAAAAACAATTTCAACAGATTGATGATGATTAAAGCAAAGGTTGATCCAGAGAACTTCTTTAGACACGAGCAGAGCATTCCACCTATGATGTAACGAGGTCAATCAAATAAGAATAAATTAGAAGAAAATCAGATAATGGTTCTTCTGTATTTCGGAAAAATGTTATTCTAGCTATGCTTGTAGTAGTACTATGTTTCACCTAAAATTCGATATGTTGCTTCTTAGTACCTAATTCTTCAATCAACTCGAGAATCCTATTTAAAGTTTTGTTCTTGTTCTTGTTCTTAATGGAATCAAGTCGTTAAAAACTTAAAATCGATAGTTCTTGGTAAATTAAGATCGTTATACGGTACCTAACTCTTAATTAATGATCACAAGGTTGTGATGAAACCTTGAATATTTAATCAAAACTAACGATATAATTGGATATTTTTGGATGTGATCTTTGTTGCATCTAAAATAATTAGATATATTGGATTTAGTAGAAATAGAGTTTGCATGCACCAATCTACATATACAATTTTGCAGCAATTTTCTGAAATAAATCCTGGAGCTACCATTGGCATTTAATAATTGTTTTTGATAATTAGAAAGAAAATCTTTGAATTAAATATTTAACAATCTTCCCAAAATCTCTCCATATTAACTACACGATTAGTTACTTAAATAAAGCTTCCAAAATATTTAATATCATTTAATTACTACAAAATTATCATTTTTGATATTGTTTTTCTACATGACTATAACAATTCGATTATAATCATCAATTGTAACTTTAAAAAACTTTTATATATAAACTTTTATATGTAGTAACTTTAAAAAATAAATTGTCCCCGCGGTATACCGCGTGTTAAAATCTAGTTATATTTAAAAGTTAAAACTAACAAAAACGAAAGTGTACTTGATAGAAACATAGCTTATATGGCCTAAATGTGGTATTAAGTCTTCCAAAGCAAACCATGAATAGTTTAAGTTTTCTAGTGATGTAATGCATATAATTTTATGGATTTTAGATAGTGTTGTTTTGAGAACCATAGTGTTATTTATATAGAGATTAATTCTTAATTTGGCCCTTAATCAAATTAGAAGTTATTAAGTATATCCAGATATTTACTTTTCATTATATTTATGTCTCATGTCATTTACTTCATATATCAATTGAGTACATAAACTTAGATTAATCAAACAATAACCATAACATACTGATTAATACCCCAATTAAGTTTTAGAGAAGTAACTTTGAATTCATATGACTCTTTTTAACTTAATTTTGGACAACTGAATGTGCATTATTTTGTCGCTTTACAAACCCGTGGAAAATGTTGGTCACGTTGCTATCATTTCACCTAATCGTTTCGTTTGACAAATCAAACCATCTTTGAATTTAGAGAAAAATTCAATGGACCTTATTTTATCAGAATCGCTATATATTTATTAAAAAAAATGGAAACTCATTTCTTCTTTTACAAGAAAGAACAATATACAACATTTCCATCTTGAAGCCTTATTGTGTGTTTAGCTTCTCTCTTGCATATAATATTCGCTGCTAGGATGGGAAATTCAAAACCACTCCCTACAATTTCTTGTATTTCAGTTTTTGCTCTATATTTTTCATTCTACACAATAACACTAACTTCTTCAACCTCCCTACAAGATGATTTCATCAAATGTCTTTACCGAAACACAAATGTCCGTTTTACACTCGACAAAACGTTCTTCACTCCTGAAAGAAACGCTTCCATCTTCACAGAAGTTCTTGAATCGACGGCTCAGAATCAAAGATACTTGACCAAGACAATGCCTAAACCGGGTTTCATATTTAAACCGGTTCACGAATCTCACGTCCAAGCTTCCGTCATCTGTTCCAAGAAACTTGAGATACATTTTCGTGTCAGAAGCGGCGGTCATGATTACGAGGGCGTGTCTTATGTTTCACAGATCGAAAAACCTTTTGTATTGATCGATTTGTCGAAATTGAGACAGATCAATGTTGATATTAAGGACACCAGTGCTTGGGTTGAAGCTGGTGCTACCGTTGGTGAGCTTTACTACAGGTAATATATAAGTCGTTTGATTGTTATATATGATACTTTTTTCTATACAAGTATCAACTTTCCAAATTATGGAGTGAGGTTTATCCGTTTTTGCGTATTTTAATTGATTTGGAAATCTAACCAAAATCTTGTGATTAGATTACTGGTTTATTACTAAAATATTGTGCTACAAGTTTAATGATTCTTAAATACTATTTAAATTTTTTTGTTACTTCAATATTTCATTTCACATTGAAAATTTAGATAAACATTTAGTTTATTTTTTTCTCAAATTTTTATAAATGTTGTGTTCAGATTTGAATTTTAACACATTTAGAAGAAAAAAATTGAGTTAAATTATACAAAACCTTACATTTAAGGGTGAACTATATTATTTTGAAAAGTTATCTAGAGACTAATTAAATTAGATCCACATGTAGAGCAAACTTTGTGGTCCGCATGAATTAGATCCACATGTTTCAAAGTCAATGAATTTAACAAAGATTCAAGCCCAACTGAAACTAGTAGAGCAAGAGTTCAGTGGTCTCTAGCCTATGGCAATTTAAAAAGAAATAAAACTCTTACAAAAGAGTTTGTGGCGAAAAGTTTCAATATTTTCATTTTTCAGATACGTATTTTTAGGTAACTACTTTTAAAATTCTAAAAATAGGTCCAACCGTTCAAACTTTATATATTTCGCACATTAAAAAGTCCAAAAAAGTTTGTTCGTACTAAGGTTTTCAATTATATTGGACCGGTCTTGTGTAAATTTCTTAATCACTTGGACTACACAAATCGTAACACAATCTATAAGCTTTTCAGTTTTCCACAAACGCCAAACGAATATTTGCTTTGTTTAAAACGTTAAGGGTTGTGGATCATTTGAAAACATTTATACTAAATGCAACAAAACAATAACAACAAAAGTGAACTATGTTTCAGTATTGAATATTTGGTTTGTTGACTTCAGAATTGCAGAGAAGAGCAAGTTTCATGGATTCCCTGCAGGTGTTTACCCGAGCTTAGGCATCGGTGGGCATATAACAGGCGGTGCATACGGTTCCTTGATGAGGAAGTATGGTCTTGCTGCAGATAATGTTCTAGACGCAAAGATCGTTGATGCTAACGGTAAATTACTCGATAGAGCCTCGATGGGCGAGGATCTGTTTTGGGCAATTAGAGGAGGCAGTGGAGGGAGTTTTGGGATAATTTTGTCATGGAAAATCAAGCTTGTTCCTGTTCCTGAAACCCTAACCGTCTTCACGGTCACCAAAACATTCGAGCAAGATAGAAGTTTCAAGATTCTTTCAAAGTGGCAAGAAATTGCGGACAATCTTGTTGATGAGCTCTTCTTACGAGTGTTCTTCACTGTATCTGGAAACAAAGCAAACAAGACAGTGACGATGGCCTACATAGGTCAGTTTCTTGGCGAGAAAGGCACCTTGATGGAGGTAATGAAGAAGGATTTTCCAGAACTTGGGCTAACTCAGAAGGATTGTATAGAAATGAGTTGGATCGATTCCATTATTTACAACTCTGGATTCCCAACAAACCCTCCTCCTCCTATTGAGATTCTGCTTCAAGCAAAGTCTCCAATCGGAAAAGTTTACTTCAAAGGGAAATCGGATTTCGCTAAAAAACCTATTCCTGTTTTAGGGCTCGAAGGGATGTTCAAGAAGTTGCTTGAAGAAGACGCAGCGTTAGTAATTTGGACTCCTTACGGTGGAAAGATGGATAAAATCCCTGAATCTGAGATCCCATTTCCGCATAGAAACGGAACCAACTTCATGATTCAATATTACAGGAGCTGGTCAGATAGTGAGAAAAGACCAAACAGACGCACCAAATGGATCAGAGAGTTGTACGGATACATGACGCCTTACGTCTCAAGCAATCCAAGACAAGCATATGTGAACTACAGAGATCTAGACCTGGGACAGAACAAGGACAACTCAAAGTCTAACTTCATAGAAGCTAAAATATGGGGAGCTAATTATTTCAAAGACAATTTCAACAGATTGGTGAGGATTAAATCAAAGGTTGATCCAGATAACTTCTTCAGACACGAGCAGAGTATCCCAACTCTGCCCGTATGAAGCTAAGCTCATGACAACCACACACAACCATATGATTTGAGTAACCAACTAGGTGTTGTTATCCGATTGAACCGTGTTTTGCAAATTTAATTACATGTCAAAAAAATATGAATCCGTATGAAATCTTTTAACGTAATTGCATTTTTTTGTCAACTTAATGGACGGTAATCCACAAAACAAGCTAAAACAAAGTCAACATTTTCAAGACATGACAAAAATTGCCTAACTGTCATTATCCGCCGATTCGTTTGACTACGCAACATGCCAACATGTAAATTAATGTAGGCATAGTCGTCGAATCGTCATTAAGCAACGACGGTCATATTATGGAGAAACAAAATAATCGTAATTAGTACTACCTCTGTTTCATATTAGTTGTATTTAAGGTTTTTACACACAAATTAAGAAAACATAAAAATCTCATTTAATAAAAACATCGTTTATTATAATCAATTCAACTAATAAAAAAATAGATAATTAAATATAATTGGTTAAAAAATATTAAATACATTTATTATTTGCATAGAAATTTAAAAACAACATTTAAATTGAAAAAAAATAAAAACCCTTAAACTACATTTATATAGAAACAGAGGGAGTATTATTAACGCAACCAAATTTCTAATTAGACTTGACTAATTTAAGGAGTCTCCTTTGATCACAATATTTTATCTTCATATAAAGACATTTCTTCATTGAACCAAAACAACTATTCAATTCCATCATGTGAAAAAATAATTGTAATTAGTTGTAAACTCAACCACCTTATCTTATCTTATAAAATTCATACTAGTGTCTAAGCACGTTACTTCCATATTATATTGTCATCGACTAATCAAATGAATCTTGTTTTGACAATCCTTTATAAGTATATAAACACATTTTCTTCATTGACGCTAAAAAGAAAAAAAACACAAAACTCATCCATTTGGCTTCTCTCTTGCATATTCGCTGCAAGGATGGGAAATTCAAAACCACTCCCTACAATTTCTTGTATTATAGTTTCAGTCTTGTATTTTTCATTCTATTGCATAACACCAACTTCTTCATCAGCCTCCATCCAAGATCAATTCATAAACTGTGTCAAAAGAAACACACATGTTTCTTTTCCACTCGAGAAAACGTTATTCACCCCTGCGAAAAACGTCTCTTTGTTCAACCAAGTCCTTGAATCGACGGCTCAAAATCTCCAGTTCTTGGCAAAATCCATGCCTAAACCGGGATTCATATTCAGACCGATTCACCAGTCTCAAGTCCAAGCTTCCATCATTTGTTCAAAGAAACTCGGAATTCATTTTCGTGTTAGAAGTGGCGGTCACGATTTCGAGGCCTTGTCTTATGTTTCACGGATTGAAAAACCGTTTATATTACTCGACCTGTCAAAATTGAAACAAATCAATGTTGATATTGAATCCAATAGTGCTTGGGTTCAACCTGGTGCTACGCTTGGTGAGCTTTACTACAGGTAACATTGGTTAATATATCCGTTCTTTATATTTGTATGAAAAATTTATATAAACAATCATATTTGTGATATATTTAATACTTTCTAGGCCATCATATATATATAAAATTATTTATTTCTAGATATTAACAAAAATATCATATTAATATACATACTGTATATACTTAATAACTAACTAAAACTATTTATCAAACATAAATTTCTAGTTATCTATATATAGGTACTTAATTACTAATTTATTTATATCAAATAAGAAATGAGTTAAGCCGAAACTTATACACGTCCATGAGTCCTCAATGGTTTAGACTTAAGAGTCTAGCATGCAAGACCGGCCCATGATTTAAGCAGGGTAAATCGGTAACCAACGCTTAGTTAGGACCCAAAATTTGTAGACCGTCATAGATTCAAAATTATTTTTAATATTTTATTAATATGAGTTTTTTCTTTTTTCTTCTCCTATAGTTTTGCATTATATAGTTTAGGATTTTTTTTCTGATATGTCTTTTAAGGATTGTAAATTTTTTAATTCATTTACAAATTGCTTGGACGTTGGACATTATCACAAGACTAATTAAATTGACAGCCTACCAAAAAAAAAAGACTAATTAAATTGACATGCTTATAGTTGCGGGTTATTTTTTAAAAACATACATATCTCCTATATAAACATACGCAAATATAATCTATATATGTAACAAGAGCGACAACATGACAATACTAAATTGACAGGCCAACTTGCGGGTCATTTTTTTGACAAAAGAAATGGTGAAGGAAGTATCCCACTGTTAAATCTTTTGGCTTTTTTTTTTTTTTTTGGGTAACACCGCATCTTCTTGATAATTCTGTTAACGTTTTTACCTTTTAACTGCAGAATTGCAGAGAAGAGCAAGATCCATGGATTTCCCGCGGGTTTGTGCACAAGTGTAGGCATAGGTGGGTATATGACAGGCGGTGGATACGGTACCTTGATGAGGAAGTATGGTCTTGCGGGAGATAATGTTCTAGACGTAAAGATGGTTGATGCAAATGGTAAATTACTCGACAGAGCCGCGATGGGTGAGGACCTATTTTGGGCGATTAGAGGAGGCGGTGGAGCGAGTTTCGGGATAGTTCTAGCATGGAAGATCAAGCTTGTTCCTGTTCCTAAGACTGTTACCGTCTTCACTGTCACCAAAACGTTAGAACAAGACGCAAGATTGAAGACTATTTCTAAGTGGCAACAAATTTCATCCAAGATTATTGAAGAGATACACATCCGAGTGGTACTCAGAGCAGCTGGAAATGATGGAAACAAGACTGTGACAATGACCTACCTAGGTCAGTTTCTTGGCGAGAAAGGCACCTTGCTGAAGGTTATGGAGAAGGCTTTTCCAGAACTAGGGTTAACTCAAAAGGATTGTACTGAAATGAGCTGGATTGAAGCCGCCCTTTTCCATGGTGGATTTCCAACAGGTTCTCCTATTGAAATTTTGCTTCAGCTCAAGTCGCCTCTAGGAAAAGATTACTTCAAAGCAACGTCGGATTTCGTTAAAGAACCTATTCCTGTGATAGGGCTCAAAGGAATATTCAAAAGATTGATTGAAGGAAACACAACATTTCTGAACTGGACTCCTTACGGTGGTATGATGTCGAAAATCCCTGAATCTGCGATCCCATTTCCGCATAGAAACGGAACCCTCTTCAAGATTCTCTATTACGCGAACTGGCTAGAGAATGACAAGACATCGAGTAGAAAAATCAACTGGATCAAAGAGATATACAATTACATGGCGCCTTATGTCTCAAGCAATCCAAGACAAGCATATGTGAACTACAGAGATCTAGACTTCGGACAGAACAAGAACAACGCAAAGGTTAACTTCATTGAAGCTAAAATCTGGGGACCTAAGTACTTCAAAGGCAATTTTGACAGATTGGTGAAGATTAAAACCAAGGTTGATCCAGAGAACTTCTTCAGGCACGAGCAGAGTATCCCACCTATGCCCTACTAGAAGCTAGGTTCATGAAACCAATAACATTATCAAAAATAAGAATAAATGATAATTGTATACAACATGATTCGTCTTTCTTTATTTCAGACAATGTGGACACTACTCTAAATAAAATGTCATTTACCTTACAGTTCGAATTATTGCTTCTTATATACGTCACCAATTAATTTTAAATCCAGTTTTTCTAAAACAACCCTAATCGTTCTTGTTTTCTATCTAGTCGTTGAATAGAATTCAAACAATTTACCTAAATTTAGTAAATCTTGCGTCTTGGATGTTGAAGAGATGCATCCGAATGCAATTCAGAACTCTTGACAACATCATATAGAGGCCATAATTGTCAATTTATATTGCCTTAAAACTATTTCATAACAAAATCACAAGTAAATACTTCTTTTTGGATGTGTTCAATTTGAAACAATTGAACCATACAATTCTTTCAAATTAATTGCATGTCTAATTTTCTAGTTTTCCGATCACACAAGCTAAAACAAAGTCAACGATTCCTAGACACGTGAAAAGTGGCTGTCACATAAGTATTAATCAATATTCATGTATACACATTATGAGACCAAAAAAAAGTCGTAATTCAAGTAAACACTACCAATCTTGTCATAATCACACCATCTCTACGCATTTTAGTTCCATTCCTACTCTCATCAACTTGTATAATTAATGGATCTTGTTTTGTCATAGTCTTTTCATAATCAAAGATTCTTGAAGCCTAATTGTGTGTGTTTGGCTGCAAAGATGGAAATTCTAAAAACCACTCCCTGCAATTTCTTATGTTTCGTTTTTAGCTCTATATTTTTCCGTTTTGTATTTAGTATTTAGGGTTTAAGGTTTGCTTTTTAAATGTTTGATCTATGAGTTATCAAATGGTTGTTTGATCTTATGAATATAAGTTATAAGTAGTAAAAAAAAAATTTAGCTGTTTTATCTATGAATTTAATTCAATTTATGTTTAGTACGTAATCTATAAATTTGACTCAATTTATGTGCCTTACACTAGTCTAAAAATAAAAGAATTACCCACAAATCAAAAAAAATTAAGCTAATTAGATCAAAATTATGATTAAGTAAGTGATTAGAAAAGATAACATTATAATCTCAACATCAAGGTGCTGTGGTGTAGTGGTTATCACGTTTGCCTTACACGCAAAAGGTCTCCAGTTCGATCCTGGGCAGCACCATATTTTTTTATACCTATTCCCCTCTTTTTTTCACCCGTTAATTAATAAAATAAGAAATGGCCGTTACGTGATTTATCTCACGGACATAAAAATATCAGCATCGTCGTCGTTGACCCTAAAAAGCGATCTCCATCATCTTCTTTTGTTTCTTCTAAATTCTTTCACAAACCCTAAAATTCTCCTCCGTCACTGTCGACGACCACTGCGTTTCACACTACTCTCTCTCTCGCTCTCTCCACCGTTAAACTTCAATACCCATTTGTCATTTCCCCCAAATCTCTCCGATTTCTTAAATCTAATTTGGATTTACTTTGCCTGTAAAACCATTCGCATTGTTACGCATCCGATTTTGCAGTTCGAAACTCGAGTTCAACTTCAATTTGAGGTAGATTTCGAGAAAAAGCTGAAGAATTTCGGAACAACTAAGGTAAAGCTTTGTGATTTTGACTTCGGTTTTCGATTTACATTGTGAAGACTGAAGAAGAGATATAGGCAACACATTCCACTGTGTAATTCGGCTGCTTGATGCTTAATTTTAAGATTTCTTCTTGGGTTCTCGTTTCTTTGGTACTTAAGTTTAATTGAAAGAAAGCTTGGATTTTTTGCGTCTGTAAAACGAAATTGAGTCTCTGTGATAACATTGGAATCGTAATTCATTAGGAATTAGGATTGTTGATCCTTCAATTTAGAACCAATATGATTACGTTATGGCTTTTGGGACAAATTCATTTGCTTGATACGAACTTTTACTTCAGATTTATTCTTATTTTTTAAGATCTGTTTATCTTTATCTTTTGATGTCATATTTAGGATATGTTCTTATCTTCTGTGTTGAAGGATTTGACTTAATTTTACTTTCTAGATGCCTTCTTGTATGATTGGAGAAGCGTAAGATTGTGTATTTTTAGGATGCCTAATTGAAAATGGATAAAGTTGTGTTACTTATACCTCTCTCATATATATCTCAACAGAGGAACGTATTGGGTTTGAGTCTATTTTGTTAATGATCAGAGGAGAATTCATCAGTCATATAGAATCGTCCCTGCAAGTTTTGTGTTAACATGTATCACAATAAGCAAATTAAACTGCTTTGAATATGTCATTGCAGATTTTAACGGTGGAATTGGGGAGTCTTGAAGCTTATTTTTCCTCCTGGTCTCTTTTTTCTTATGTGGTGGTGCTTGAGAGGGTTTTTGTATGATATAAATGCTCTAGATCAGAGAAAAGGTCTAACATGAAGTTATCAAATATTCCGCAACGCTATGTAATAGTCTTCTTAACTTTCCTCAGCACATGTGTGTGTTACATAGAGCGTGTTGGCTTCTCTATTGCATATACCGTTGCTGCTGATGCTGCTGGGATCAATCAATCGAGTAAAGGAACCATACTTTCTACATTCTTTGTTGGCTATGCATGTTCTCAAGTCCCTGGAGGTTGGGCAGCTCAGAAAATTGGGGGAAGGAAAGTTCTTCTTCTGTCGTTTGTTTTATGGTCATCGACGTGTTTCTTGGTTCCACTTGATCCAAACAGAGTCGGGCTTTTGGTTGTTGCCCGTTTACTTGTTGGTGTTGCTCAAGGTTTCATCTTTCCCTCTATCCACACAGTTTTGGCTCAGTGGGTTCCTCCTCATGAAAGGTCTAGATTGGTTTCGATAACGACATCAGGAATGTATTTAGGTGCAGCTTTAGGAATGTGGCTTCTCCCTGCTTTAGTTGAGCTTAGAGGTCCGGAATCAGTTTTCTTAGCAGAGGCATTAGCAGGTGTTATATGGTCATTGCTTTGGATTAGGTACGCTACTGACCCACCTCGATCTGAGCATCCAAAAGCTGCTGCTGCTGGATTCGGAGGTGCTCTGTTACCGACTAATGTAAACCACCATAAAGTTACTCATATCCCGTGGAAGAAAATCATGCTCAGTTTACCCGTTTGGGCGATTGTGGTTAACAATTTCACATTCCATTACGCTTTATATGTGTTGATGAACTGGCTTCCAACGTATTTCGAGCTTGGACTCCAGATCAGTCTTCAGGGGATGGATTCATCAAAGATGGTGCCATACCTCAACATGTTTGTATTCTCCATTGTTGGTGGGTTCATCGCAGACTATTTGATCACCAAGAGAATACTCTCGGTAACCAGAACCCGCAAGTTCTTGAACACAGTTGGGTTCCTAATTGCTTCAGCGGCATTGATGGTCTTACCCATGTTTAGAACAGAAAATGGTGTGATCTTATGTTCCTCAGTGGCTCTTGGGTTTTTGGCATTAGGAAGAGCCGGTTTTGCGGTGAACCATATGGATATTGCTCCAAGATATGCAGGAATAGTGATGGGAGTTTCAAATACTGCTGGGACATTAGCTGGAATCATTGGTGTTGATTTGACTGGAAAGCTTCTTGAAGCTTCTAAATTGGTTTACTCAGATTTGTCACATCCAGAGAGCTGGAGAGTTGTGTTCTTCATCCCGGGTTTGCTCTGTATCTTTAGCTCTGTTGTGTTTCTGCTGTTTTCTACTGGAGAAAGGATCTTTGATTGAGGAAAGAAAAAAAGATCAAAACTTTTAGAGAAACCCTTATCAAGATTAGTTAGTAAAAGCCTGAATCGAAGATCGATTGATTCGGTAATTGCGGAATTTTGTGGGAAATGTCGTTTTTGTGTGTGTAGTAAAGATCTTTTGAGTGATGGTTTTGAAATATTGTCTTCAGGCTCATTGGTATTCTTTTTTTGGTGAATAAACTTGATCACACCAAAGAGTATTATTGGTTGATCTTTCAATATATACTATGAATAAAGAATTGAAAATTGTAATCTTAGTACTAGTAGCCCCATTTTTTTTTGTTTTATCAGTTTCGATTTTGTTAGATCGAATGAAGAATAAGCGAGGGGTTTTGTAATTGGATATTGTAAAAGTTTTGAGTTCATTATAAAATGAGTATTTTAACGAGGCCATTGTTAAAATTCATATTGTCTTCAGTTTCATTTTTATTCCATTTTTTCTTGTGGTTCAGTTCGATTACAAAGATCGTAATTTCTTAAAACTTTCTCAAATAGTTTAATCTACGTGTATCTTCACAGTAACAAAAGTAAGAACTCATGCAGTGGGCAAGAGCGATCAGTGGAAGACAACTAGCGACTAAAAAACGTCGACACGTTGCTTTCATGCCGTTGTATTGCAGTAAATTATACATGACGATTGCTTCATTAATTTATTCATTTAATGTTTTAATTATTAGTAATTTGTTTACCAAAAAAAAATGTAGTACAAATATAGAAGTAATGGAAAATGATAATGTAATTACTATCACGTATACAAATTTTGATTATATGATTGTGTGATCAGTGATGCTTATAATTTCATATCAATGATACTTTATTTGATTTTTTCTTTTGATCATAATCAAAATTTGTTATATGTGATTATGTGAGGGTGAAAACTAAATTGAAAATCGATATATCAAAGTTTTATTTTGATTTACGTTAATGCTTTTTTTTTTGAAACGTTTTTGAACACTACAAGTCTACAAATTATAAATGTAAGTAGGTAGGTATTTGCCATATTAACACAATTAGGTGGAAAAAACTATTACTACATATTAGCACAAAATTGTGAATATTTTTCTTCTTCTATGTCTATAAGTAAAATCTTCCAAGACTGATAAGTGATTAAGATGATAATGCATATTATTACAACTCGTTATTTCCATTGTTGGAATACATTACTACTCGAAAAATAAAAACGAAGCCTATGATTTAATGTTCTTTTGTTTCTTTGCAACACAAAATTCCAAAAACAAAATTTTCACTGAAATTTATTTTTATTTTTAATAATTTCTACGTCGGTGTTAGGTGGAACCTAGTTTACTCTTTCTGCAACATCATCAGTTCTTATCAAAATCTCTGATACTCTCTCATCAATCATCACCAGAACAAGAACAAATGCTATATCTCTGTAACTTTAAACACAAGAAAAGCAAAACACTAAAGATGAGAACACTTGAAGCTTTTGCTCTGTCCCTGTTTCTTGTCTTCTTAGTAAAATGGGTCAATTCTGACTCTAGTTCTTCTCCTAGTAAAGATCAATTTCTGAGTTGCATGTCGACACATTCTGATTCCAGCTTCATAAACCCTAAAAGCTTCATCCACAAACCAGATTCAAGAGTCTACACCGATTTCTCGCAGTCTTTAATATCACAAAACTACAGATTTCTGACCTTGAATTTCACAAGCCAGAAGCCGATTCTGATCGTTACACCAAGAACTGATACTGAAATCCAGAGATCATTACTCTGTAGCAGGAAACTTGGGGTGAAAGTAAGAACCAAAAGCGGTGGTCATGACTATGAAGGCCTTTCTTATCTCTCATTACACTCGCCTTTCATCATACTCGATCTCGTTAATGTTCGATCGATCGAGATCAACCTGGCAGATGAAACAGCTTGGGTTGGAGCCGGTGCCACTATCGGTGAGCTTTACTATAAAATTGCCAAATCAAGTAAGATCCATGGCTTCCCTGCAGGAACATGCCCTAGTGTTGGAGTTGGAGGTCATTTTAGCGGAGGAGGGTTTGGTGCAATGATGAGGAAACATGGTTTAGCTGCAGATAACGTTGTGGACGCGCGTTTTGTAGACGCAAATGGGAGGATCTACAACAGTAGGAGAGAAATGGGAGAAGATTTGTTCTGGGCCATTAGAGGAGGTGGAGCAGCTAGCTTTGGTGTTGTACTTTCATGGAAAGTGAAGCTAGTTAGGGTTCCAGAAAAGGTTACGTGCTTCAGAAGGAACCTACCGTTGACACAGAACATGACGAAAATTGTTCATAGATGGCAGCAAATTGCAGCAGAGCTTGACGATAATCTCTTCATCCGAGTCATCGTTTCCATTTCCGGAGGATCAGTTCAAACTACATTCCAAGCAAATTATCTTGGAGGAATCGATAAACTAATTCCTCTGATGAATCAGAAGTTTCCGGAATTAGGGTTAACGTTTCAAGACTGTTCGGAAATGACCTGGATCGATTCAATAATGTACTTCAACTGGAAGAAAGGACAACCACTAGAGACTCTTCTGGATCGAGGACAAAGATACAATGATCTGTATTTCAAAGCCAAATCTGATTTTGTCAAGAACCCTATTCCTGAAATCGGTCTAGAAGGTATATGGACGAGGTTTCACGAGGTCGAATCTCCGATAATGATAATGGAGCCATTAGGTGGTAAAATGTATGAGATTGGTGAAACAGAGACTCCATTCCCACATAGAAGAGGGAATCTATATAATATCCAGTATATGGTTAAATGGAGATTGAAGGACATTGGAGTGATGGAGAAACATGTGACATGGATGAGATTGCTTTATAGGTATATGAGAGTTTATGTCTCTGCATCGCCAAGAGGAGCTTATTTGAATTACCGAGATCTTGATTTAGGTATGAACAGAGGAGTTAATACGAGCTTTGAAGATGCGAAATTATGGGGGTTTAGGTATTTTGGAAGTAATTTCAAGAGATTGGCTATTGTTAAAGGGAAGATTGATCCAACCAATTTCTTCAGGAATGAACAAAGTGTTCCTCCTTTGATTGTCTAAGAGAAAACTAAGATTTGATTCTTAGACAAAACCAATGTTTGTGTGCTTATGTTCTTGGACTTTTATGGCTCTATAGATATTGTGTTGTCCTCATGTAACGTCAGTGTGAAAGTGACCGTGTTGTGTGGTGTTATCTCATAATTCTCATTATAAATATCGTTTTGATTTTTCTCCTTCTTTGTAACCTACACAACGATCAATTAACGATTTCAAACTTCTGACTTCTGAATGAAACCGATAACGTGGAAGTTGGAACATACAAATTTACAAACTCAAATCATGATTTTTAGCCCTCCAAGCTAAACATCGTTTTCATTTATATTAATAATGTTCTAATTTCATGATCATTGATGTATCTTTTTTTGAATTTTTTTAATGATATACATTCTACCGTTACGAGTTTAAAGTTTAAACCTGAATAGTAATACAATGTCGATATAGTCAACTCTACAGCTCAAAACGACATCAAAATGCAAATGGGCTCTTAGACAATAAAGCTCAAACCAAAGCAATTGGCAGCTGAGCTGAGCCCAATGCAAATGGTCACCTGCAAGTCAAGACAAAAACAGAGGATTGGAAGCGCATTCCTTATCGTCATGACGTAGGGAGGTAAACATGAAAAATCGTTTTGAGGCTCTTGAATCTTGTGTCGACGTCACGTGAGAGTTAAAAGACAGCTCAACAAGTTAAAGATACTCTAGGTTAAATATTGTAGCTCTATATATGAGCATTGCGATTGTAATCGAAAACCTAAATTGAAAGCAATAAAATACTATCTTTCCATTTCTCATTTATCTTTCAGATATTAGTACAAATAACAAATCATTCGCCATTTTATACAAGTTGTAGTTTTTTTTTAACAAGGGTTCTCAAATCTTAACAATGTTAAGATTTTATGGCGTCCAAAAACATTACAAACTAAGTATACACTCTTGTATGCTTTTACATATCAAGAAATTACAAGAAAACTTCTATAAATTAATAACGTCGGGACTGTAACATTTTATTAATTTGACGTTATTAATTTATCTAGTAGCGGTTCCAGAACATATTTCTACATGGGGTACAAAATATAAATCATAATAAAATTATTTTAAAAATTATCCAAAAAGAGCCACTATGAGGCAATCGAGCTGTGGGACTGAATATTAGCATGGGGCACCTTCAACTAACTATTAGAAACATTTTATTTGATATCGGTATTTTATCAAATTAATAAATTTGTCTGGGGCACGTTCCCTACCTTTCCTGTACATAGATCCGTCCCTGAATTTATTGATAAAAAAAATTGAGCCAAAAATCTAATTTAGGACCGAAAATATTAATTTATCGAACTATTAATTTGTAGAGTATTAATTTCTAGAGGTTATTACACTAAACATATTTTATTTCATATTTTACTTAGCCCGAACATATTTGAGTGAAAAACCAACCATATTTAGTTAGACGACCTTTTTGCTTCGTTTCTTATTGCACTAATGTCATTTGGGTTATTACTGTCCCATTTAAACCCATCTTTATCATCATTGTTAAACTATATAAATACGAATCTTGGCACAAGTAAATGCTTAATTTAGCATCGTTGTCGCTTTTGTGGAAGAAAGATGTATATAGTAAAAGAACCAATTATGCGTGGCTACTTTATTAGACATTCGTTGATCATTATATTTAATCTCCTATAAACACGTCCGACAGATTTCATATTCACGCATGAGCTATTATTGGTTTAGCTTATCTATCTTTTGACTTTGTTCTTCTCATTAATCCTAACGCTAACTAGTATAACTCGATTATCACGTTTTACTTTTTGGAGCAAGTGATTTTGTTGTCCATAATCAATGTTTCAACAAATACACTCTTGACAAGAAATTTACAATCACAACAATAAACGACCTCATGAATATTGTTAATCAATTTAACTCAAAACTATATCAATCGAAAGCATATTAATTAGCAATTCAAAACTAAGAGACAAAAGTTACAAGTAGGTAAAGACATTTAGATCTAAAGCCTTTAACAAAAAAAAAATGACATTTAGATCTTAATTATATCGTTAACCATTGGATATAATTAAGAAGAAGAATCTATATTTTCTATTGTTACAGTTATTATGCTCATCAGGCCCAAACAATAGAAAATATCTTATGCAAATGTACCACTTAAATATCTTTACAAGACCCTGATATTGCCATACGCAGAGAAGGACACGAATGTCACGAATCCCTTTACAATATCAGCTGAATAGTATAGTAACAAAATTGTCGAATTTTAGATAAACGAAATAAACATATATAACTCAATAAGTTTTATGAGAAATAATCACGAAAATACTAAACAGCTAGTATTATATTAATAGGCGTTTTTTGAGTTATATTTTTAACATATTTATAGCATATAGCTGAACCATTTTTCAGAAACGTAAAAATTTGATGAAATGGCGAAATCACCTTTTCAAAACGTGACCACGTGAAAAAGAGTTTAGTATCATTTATCACCATCATATTACATGCACACATGTAAGCACAAATATTAGTTTGTTACGTTATTTACTGTAGTGTTGGTTCAAAGTAAATACATATGTTTGAAAGATATTTATATAAATTTGATAGAAAGATCTATGATTGTTTAAAAAAAATAAAAAACAAGATCTAAACAATTTTGACATGACTAAAACTTAGTGATAGCCAAAAAAAAGAAGAACTAATTCCTAAGATAGAACACAATTGTATGTTTATTCTTAAAATAAAACATATCTTTTTTTTATTACTCACATGTTTTCGATACTTGTGTAATTACAGTTAACATCCTTTATTAGTTTTAATTAAATATTATTATTAAATTTGTTTTTAACTAAAAAATAAATAAAAAACAATGATTATCCATGTCACCAATCCATGTCATTTAACCTAATCCACGTCATCCGAAACCAAAAATTCCCTTAAAACTTTCGATTTCTCATTTTTTCAGCATATTTCACTGTTCATCCGCGCAAAAAAAAAAAAAAAAAAAAAAACGTCACTCTCTTCTCTTGTTCAGTCGACGGAACCTAATTTCGTCGCCGTTCTCTACTTATCTCGTTTCTTCCGGCCGAAACTCCTTCGGTGGTGTCGAATTTCAAGTCATCAAAAATCAAAACCCAAATCAAAGAGATGTATGGAATTTTGTATGATTCGTTGCAGGTTTAAGTTGAATCAAGAATAGCTACTCTTTTACTTTGATTTTATATGTCTCTCGTTTAATTTTTCTCTCAATCGATCTATTTAGAGATATTTCTACTTCTATCAACGTTTTGATTCATACGGTTTCGTCTTCCTCCTATGTATCCCTCAAACATATTCTTACGTTTCTTAATTTGATTGTTGTTATTTGGCCAATAAATTTTATATTGTCTTCCCCAGAAAAATGTTGTTTTCCAATCTATATTATAAATCAGCCGTAAAGTGATGTAACTCAGCCGTAACGTAATGTAACTGAACCATAATTTGATGTAACTCAGCCGTAACATAATTTACACAACCTTTCGTCTTCCCTGAATGATAACTCAGCCATGACATGTAATTTATCAAACATTTCGTCTTCCCTGAAGCATATAACTGAGCCGTAACATATAATATACACTCATCTTTCGTTTGCCCTTGAACATATAACTCACCCGTAATGTAATTTTACCGAACTTTTCGTCTTCCCTGGAACATATAATTCAGCCGTGACATGTAAATTGACTGAATCTTTCGTTCTCCCTTAAGCATATAACTCTGTTGTAATGTAATTTTATCGAATCTTTCGTCTTTTCTGGAACATATAACTCAGTCGTGACATGTAAATTGACTGAACCTTTCGTCTTCCCTTAAGCATATAACTCAGCCGTGACATGTAAATTTGTCGCGAAACAATAAGAGATGCAGCATTTCATCTAACTTTTTCATCGAGCACCAACTTCACAAGTTTGTCGTGTGTTGTTTCCGCATCTATCTGCACAAGTCTACACCCTCTTTCATCGGTGTTAAATATATATTTGTGTTTTTATACCCAATTCCTAAAAACAACAATTACCGGAACCGGATCAACTATATCGGGAGAAGGATGTAAGAAATTGAAGAAAAATGAGGAAAACGATGAGGAATTAGAAGTTCCAGTGATGTGAAAAACTCAGGTGAAGAAGACGAGTTGAAAAAATTTGGTTTTATTTTTTTGCCCTTTGATGATGCTGACATGGAATGATGACATGGAATATTACAGCCGATGTCGTTTTGAATTGATGGGGTGACAACTAAGCCACCAAACGAACATTTGATAACTCAGCCATCAAACAAATCTATAAGTCAGTCGCAACATGAATACTATTACAGTAATTAAAAACAGGAAAAAAACAAAGTTAAGTCAGCCGTGTTATGTCATAACTCAACTAACTCAGCCGTAACGTTTAAAAACTCAGCCGTAACTGCATGCTATTATAGTAATTAATCTTTTGCACATAAGTCAGTCGTCACAAGGCTGAGTTATTTAGTAATCATGCTCTTTACGGCTGATTTATAACACTCGATCATAACTCAGCCGTCACATCATCCTATAACTAAGCCGTCCAAAAATATAACTCAGCCGTGTCGAGGAAATAAGTCAGCCGTTTTCTCATAACTCAGCCATAACATTGTCTGGGTTATGCTATAAGTTTGTTATAACTCGGACAACATTCCTTAACTCAGTCATACCGTTGTCTGAGTTATCGTATAACTCAGACAACATTTTATATATCAGCCGTAACGTCTGGCTGAGTTATACTCATACTTCGTCGTTTTGGTATGACTCATATATTTTTGTCGTAAGTCAGCCGCAACATACCGTAACTCAGCCGTGACTGCCGCTATATCGCGTTACGGCTGAGTTCATTTAATCCACGTCAGCAATTTCTGACGTAGCAGTGACATTCCTTGTAATTACATTTTTTCCGGTAACGTTTAGTAAGAGCACGATGGGTAATAAGAAAAGGACGAAAATATAACAGGATTAAAAAAAAGTTCTGTCTGATAATAACACCTAATTTATACTCTATTACAGTAATTCTCCCAAAAAAGAAAACAAAAGTATGTAACAATAAAATAAGAAAAACCCAACAATGGAGGCTTTGCCACTAAGTTAATTTTGAATTAGGTAAAAGATCTATCGAATCAAAAACCAAAGACACTCTCTTTGTCCGACACCTTTCTTAGTCGTATTTCATTGTTTTATTAATCAAGCTTTACAGTAAATATATATTCACCTTTTCCAAAAGCTTGATTTGATTTCTTTGTCTATTATTATTCACAACAATCATCTTATGTTTTCATGTTTCTTATAAAGATGATTCAACAATCTACTATATTTTATTTGTAAGCGTTAGAAATTAAAAATTATTTTGAATAGATTACACTTTCTTAGTTATACTATTCTTTTAGAATTTCACGAATCGCGATTAAAAGTATAGATACATAACAAAACAAAAAAAAAAAATTAAACCTTCAAAAGTATAATAATTAAAAAAAGAAAAACCATTTCAAGTGTAGTACTCAGATTTTGATTGGTTAATTTGCTATTTCCCAAATTATGTATTTTATCACAACTAGCAAACCCATCTCTTACCAAATCACATTTGACATAATCATTACAACTTTACAATTAGCACAACACTAACAATTTGGTCTTGATCTCCAATCAAAGTGAGATCTCCAAACTTTTTAACACAAGTTAACTAGGCTTAACTTAACCGTTTTATTGGCTAATTGGCTGACAGGAACCTAATTGGTTACTTTTTGTTCGTTAATAATTGCCATGTCTTTTAATTAATATTGCTACAAAACCTACCATCACTATTTTCACATTCCACTGCTATTTAGCTGAGTGAAACCTAATCGTCTTTCACTTACCTACTACAAGCACTTCTGAAATAATACTAATACGTTACCTAACAATTTCTTTTGGTGTTAATATATATTCCAAAACAACACTTTCACCAAACTTTTTTCAAAAATGAAATGTTAACTTAATTAATCACCAAAAAGAGAGTTATATACAAAACAAGTGGAAAAGATTCCTAAACATTAGATTAGAAACATCTAGCTCAAATCCATCGAAACTAGCACTAACCTCTAGATCATTCATTACAAACTTTGATTTGTTTCAATAGCAATTTCTGCTCTTATATGAAAAAAGAAAAACACTTTTTAAGAAAAGTAAATCATACTTTATAAACATAAAATAGTTTTAGTTGTTCAAAAGATAATACTTTTGTAAAAGTATAAATGAAAACGCCAAAAGCAAAAATATATTTCGGTTTGTGTTTAAATTATTACTAATATTCTTTATTTCATTTCGTTAAAACTTAAGATTGTGAATAATTTGGGAAAGTATTCAACATTCAATCCAATCTCCTTCATATGAATGAGAAAAATTTACAGTTTCACATGCAAGCATGTTAAAAAATACAAAAAAAATTATATGCAAAGATTAACTTTTTTGACTGCTCCTAATCTAAGAACCAAACATGATAGTGTCAGAACAATAGCTAAGACCTTCCCACATAACAAACCGGTTAGCACAATCACGATCAGAACAATCCCATTCAGGTTTGATCCAACCACTGGAGGATTCAACGTTTCTTCTTCGTCTCTCTCAGACTCAATTTTCTTTGGTTTATCTTCTAAAACCAAACTCGAGACTTCAATCAAAGACTCTTCTTTGATCTTCATCGTCTTCTTATCCTTCTTATTGTAACTCCTCAACTTCTTCACAATCTTCGATTTTAGTCTCCAACTTTTACTTGTTGATTTCTCGTCCTTTGACAACAGATCACGTATCGTTAAACCTTTCAACTTCGAAACCTCTGTTTCAGATACTACATGCTCTGTTTCCTCAGGACATGGAATCGCTTTGGGAACTCGAGTTTCATCAAAAGTTTCGATTTTCTCGCGGGCAATCGCGTTTTTGTCTTTGTCGGTGTTATTAGAGCGCGTGAAAACACGCGCCGCCACGAGCTCTGTTAAGAGAAGAGCGAAGGCAGAGAGAGTGATTCCTAAAGTGAGCTTCTTCTTCGTGCTCAAGGCGAGCAACGCTACTATCAAAACCTTAAACGCCATCAAAACGACCTCACCGCTACCGCCGAAAACGCTATTTTTAATCGCGTTCTTCTTCAACGCCGCTGATTTACCTTTAACGCAATTAACTTTCTCGACCTTACTTCGAACGGTTTTAATCCTCGAGGGCTTTTCAAAAATCGTATCTTGATTACTCAACGAAGAAGCGTTTGGAGCGGTTCGAATCTGGCGTTCGATTCGTTGGAAGCGTTTAGATGGAGATTTTTTTAGACGATCGCGATTCTTGAAGAAGAGATCGATCAGAGAAGTTGGAAAGCCAGTTTCAACGAACGGTGATTGTTGAAACTCAGAAATGAATCTTAAGATTCGACTCGATTTTGGTTTTTTCCATGGTAGAGAAGACATGGCGATTATACGGAAGTGATAATAAACCTAAAAAAGGAGAGACCTTTGAGTTGTCTTGAGAGAATTAGGGTTAGGGTTTTTGTTGGAAGAGAGATTGATGAAGTTTCTGAGTGACAAAGGTCGAAGCATTTTAAATATATAGGAGTGAAGAAGAAGGAGCGCAGAAAGTGAAGGTGAGAGATCACTTTGTTTTTGTTTAGTGTTGTTTTTTAAAACACGAGCTAAATGATGAGTAATTGTCGAGAAAACGGAAAGAGAGAAATATAAATTAATTATTTTAAAGTTTTAAAGTTAAAACCGATTAAAAATTTGATTATAAAAGGAAATTTAGCTTTTTTGTTACTTTATATGTTTGAAAATTTTGGAAAAATCTTTTAGAAGTTTAAAGGAGTACGTTAAAGATCTATTAATTTATTTTTAAATGATTTAATTTAGAATATTAAGAGTATATAGAAATCTAAATTAGTGACTTTGATCTCATTTAAATGGAATCTATTATAAGCAATTTTTATGGGTTGGCATGAACCTGTAAGCCATTTATTTTACAAAGTTTAGATTATTCGATAAAGGTCGATATCAAAACTAGCTAGTTATAATTTGCAAATTGTAAGTAGGATAAGTTTTTCTTAAACACAATTTTCCAGCACCAAAATGTTTTAAAACCAAGCATTGGATTTATCACGTTTAAACAATTGTCAATTTTGTTTAATAATTAGTTACAAACTGCAATTATTTACTATATTTTTTTTGGATTCGGCATCTAACAGCACGCATCATCATCAACATATCCACCTCTCATACCAGCAATTAATATGGCTAGTTCTAAAGAGGTTCTATGTGTGTGGTATCTCAAATCTTAACTTATTAGAACAACCATTGCTCACAGTAAAAGAGTAAATTAGGTGAAACAATTATCCAACAAGATTAATGATGAGTCAACAATTGGTCAAGTGCTAAACCAACGACCAAACTGTACTAATATATAAGAAATAGAATTAACCAATTATTATTTCTTATTTTGCTTCTGCAAATCACCGAGAACCAATTGGAACAAAGAGTCATTCACGTTTATTTCCCTTAACTCCATGTAATGCACTTTGCTTCCATGCTTGTAGGAACTAGTAGTGGTTCCAATTTCCTTATTATAAATAGAAAACAAAACAAAAAGAGATGCAGAAAAATTTACCTCTATCAATTAATTAATGACAGTTATATATAACACATGCATGAGGTACATCACCAGTGATCACTCCATGTTGGGATCTTTATATATAGTATGATCTTCACCATACTCAATCATTGTATCAAATATTCAAGTCTATTGTTTCACCTCCTTCGCTGATTGAATTCTTGTATCACTCTTATATAGTGTAAAGAAAAAGTCTCAAGCGCACATCATTAATAAGAGCTTAAGAAATCATTAGAAATAATTAAATATGATCCAACCTAGAGCCAAACTAGTTTTATTACAAAAATCTCAAGTCCTAATTACATCACTTACCAAAGCTTCACGTCCTCTATATGGTTTAGAAAGATATTAACTATTTTTTAAGGAAAAACTTCCATTCCTTGGATTTGAAGTCTTATGATTGTCTTTCTCTCCATATTGTAGTAGAAGAGGTAGAAAGGCACAGCATAGCACGTCGCCAACACAATTTCATTTCTCTGAGTCACTCCAACAAGGCGTAAGTAAGCATCCCCTATCACATTATGCCCCAAAGCTGGCAATACACATGTATATGCTTTGACCATTCTTGCTTATCGACATCTTCTAGAACCCAAAATTCAATACTCTCACTTGATCTATAAATAAATATAGACGACGTATTGGACATAACTGTAGCTAATTTACCATTGTAGTTTATTAGGGTTCCATAACCTTTCTAATGAAGGTTTCCAAACCTTCTTCAACGAATCTGAAGTTCTCATACTTAACATCAAAGCAAACGACCATGAAATCCTTTAACAACCCAGTGACTGTACCTACGTAATACAAAACACCGTTAATGCATATCCCTTTATACAAAGGATAATGTAAATGGGGTCTGCAGCATTTGATGTTTCTCCATGACGGTTCTCCAATTCCTAATGTGAGAACTTGATACTCTTCAAAACCATCAAACCATGTCAATACCTTGTATTGTTTCTCAACAGGATCATACCCTAAATAGCTTATCATCCAATCACTACTCGTTTCCACTTTGGGTAAGCTTACGAATGTCCTGTGCTAGGGTTACATATCACCTGCACCACTTCCTTCTTTTCCTTCCTTCTATTCTTTAGAAGGATCAAACTATTGACATGATTACAAATTTTATAGTTATACATATCAAGAGGACGAAAACTCATATGATAACTGGCGACAAGAGGAGGCAACTTCTCATTCGGATTCTGAGGTTGAGGTGACGAGAAAAAGAGCAACTTCTTGTCTTTTACGTAGGCAAACAATAGCTGCGGGCGAGCCAAATCTGGAGGACGAAGTATGGATGCCCAATGCTTCGATACACATCGACATGTAGCTATAGACTTAAATGGCAACTTCGAGAATATCTCGATAATGAGATCAATTGGAATATGTAATGAGTTTTCTTTTTTATTCTCTAAGCTCTTTGGTCGCGTGTCGCGTAAGGTAACGGTTAGATGATTCTCAAAGACGTTTTTTTGCAGTGAATTTCCATAGTGGATACACTAAAAGTTTAAACCCTAGAGACTCGTTCGTTGTAGAGTAAAACTAGAGAAACTAGGGCTTCAGAAGAAAAAAGAACACTAAAAAGTTGGAGGCGGAAGAGGAAGATGTAGGTCTTAACTCTTAATTAATTTAGATCATTCTTGCTGAAAATGATGGGCCTTTTTAAATTATTGAGAGGTCCCAACTTATGTTTGTTCCGGCCTTAGTAGGGACCGCCCCTGAGAACAAATCAGTGAAGGAGAGTGTGATAAAACATTTTGAAAATTTTAATGTGTGTATTAGATCATTTAGAGACGCTTCATAATATTTGTTTTGCTATACTAAAAGTAATGGGCCTTTTTCAACTATCGAGAGGGCCCAACTATATGATCTCTGTAGTCAAAACTTGTTTAATTATGCATAATCGTTGTATCCAAAACCGGTTTAGCAGATCCTGAGTCGAATACTATTCAAATTAACTAGAATGAATCTCTCCCTTCAATAAATTTTCAATTTTCAAAAATAATGTAATTTGTCATTATGTTATAATTTCTATAAACGGCAAAAAAAACTAATTTTCTTTGTACTATTACCGAATATGATTATTCTATTCTTGTTATTAAAAATAAACTTAAATAGTAAAAATATCTTCAAGACAAGTGGGACAGTACAGATATATTTTGAAATCCTCCGCTGTCATACAGCGCAGAGTACAAAAACAAATTATCTAAAACTATCATGTTACAATGTACAAGATAAAACAAACTATAAGGACCAATTTGAAAATAACTATTTTAGAAAACTTATTGAAGAAGACGTAAACTATATATAGCTGATTATTACCTATTCAACAAATCCCTCTTTTTAAACCTATTCAAAGCCAAGGACAAGAAAAAAAAAAAAGAGTCGCCCATTTTCTTCTCATTTTTTTTTTGCTCTTGACGAAGAAACCAAAAAAAAAAAAAATGAGAGAGATCCTTCATATCCAAGGCGGTCAATGTGGAAACCAGATCGGAGCAAAGTTCTGGGAAGTGATCTGCGACGAACACGGCATTGATCACACCGGTCAATACGTCGGCGATTCTCCGTTACAGCTTGAACGTATCGATGTCTATTTCAACGAAGCTAGCGGTGGAAAGTACGTTCCTCGCGCTGTTCTTATGGATCTGGAGCCTGGTACCATGGATTCTCTCAGATCTGGTCCGTTCGGTCAGATTTTCCGTCCTGATAACTTCGTCTTTGGTCAATCTGGTGCCGGAAATAACTGGGCGAAAGGTCATTACACCGAAGGTGCTGAGTTGATTGATTCTGTTCTCGATGTTGTGAGGAAGGAAGCTGAGAACAGCGATTGTCTTCAAGGTTAGGAACAATTTTTTTGAATCTGGATCTGAGTTTTTGAATCGTGGAACGAGAATGATTACAATCGATTTAGGTCTTTGTTGATTATGTACATTTTGTGATGTGTATGGTTTTTGTTGTTTGGATTTAGGTTTCCAAGTGTGTCATTCATTGGGAGGAGGAACTGGATCTGGAATGGGAACTCTATTGATTTCTAAGATAAGAGAAGAGTATCCAGATCGTATGATGATGACTTTCTCAGTGTTTCCTTCTCCTAAGGTCTCTGACACTGTTGTTGAGCCATACAATGCAACTCTCTCTGTGCATCAGCTTGTCGAAAACGCTGACGAGTGTATGGTTTTGGACAATGAGGCTCTCTACGATATCTGTTTCCGTACCCTCAAGCTCGCTAATCCTACCTGTGAGTACATTTCTCCATTTGCAGCTTGTGTATTCATGTAGTGTGATTGAGTCCTGACTTGTTTTTGTGTATTTTGTGTTTTCATTAGTTGGTGATCTTAACCATCTCATCTCTGCTACAATGAGTGGTGTCACTTGCTGTCTTCGTTTCCCTGGCCAGCTTAACTCTGACCTTAGGAAACTCGCTGTGAACCTTATCCCATTCCCAAGGCTTCACTTCTTCATGGTTGGTTTCGCACCATTGACATCGAGAGGATCACAGCAATACAGTGCCTTGAGTGTTCCTGAACTGACCCAGCAGATGTGGGATGCAAAGAACATGATGTGTGCTGCTGACCCTCGTCATGGACGTTACTTGACTGCATCCGCTGTGTTCCGTGGAAAGCTGAGCACCAAAGAGGTTGACGAGCAGATGATGAACATTCAGAACAAGAACTCATCCTACTTTGTGGAATGGATCCCAAACAACGTCAAGTCCAGTGTCTGTGATATTGCACCAAAGGGTTTGAAAATGGCGTCTACTTTCATTGGTAACTCAACCTCAATCCAGGAGATGTTTAGGCGTGTGAGCGAACAGTTCACAGCTATGTTCAGGAGAAAGGCTTTCCTTCATTGGTACACAGGAGAAGGCATGGACGAGATGGAGTTCACTGAAGCAGAGAGTAACATGAATGATCTTGTCGCAGAGTACCAGCAGTACCAAGATGCTACAGCCGGAGAGGAAGAGTACGAGGAGGAAGAAGAGGAGTACGAGACTTAAGATGTTGTCAATGGCTCCCTCGGATTCGTAAGCTGTGTAAGCAAGCAGCATTCACTTTCTTCTTTCCCCTTATCCTGAATTTTTTTCTTCGTAATATCTCTTTTATTGTTTCGTTCATGTGTGTTCGTTTTTGTTATTGAAACCCTATATCGGTTCTGGATTTGTTAAACTTTTGCGTGTATTGCTTATTGTTTTTGTCGGTGAAAAAAATATTGCTTTTGTTCTCTTAAGTTTTGTGTTGCATTTCGCTCGGAGCTTTCATTTCAGGAGATAAAGCCATACACGAAAAATAAATTTCAGTTTCAAGCAACTCTATAACACTGGTCCAAAAATTCATTTCTGCATTTGTTCAATCTATACATCAATTAGTGTAGCAATGTCTAGCCTAAACACTTCTTTGACCAATGTGACGAACCTTTCTTTGATCAATGTGAAGAACCTTTCTTTGACCAATGTCTGTGATCTTAGCGTAAGCTGAAGAAGATTCTGAAGCAATTCTTTCACTTTCTTTTTCGTTATCTTCCTTATCTTTGATCAATTCTGGACACAGCTTCCTTGCTTTGCTTGTCATGCAATCTGCATCACTACTGATGAATTGATGCAGTTCGTCATTAGTAGTCGAGGCTGCTGTTCCTACACTCTTCAAGTTCTTCTGATAATCATTACCGAATCTTAGACTACGAACAGGACCAACTGTCCAGAACCTGAGCTTTCGAGAAGCACCAATTGTCGCATCCCATTTACTCTGATCTACTTCCTCATCTACCCATTTACATTCCCGGGGTTGTGTAGTCAGACCTGGTGAGTTTTGTTCAACCGATTCAGAGGAAGCATGCGAGTTTGTCTTGTGAATATTACCCAGTTCAGTGCTAGTTCCAGCTAGAGCCTTCTTTCCTTTCATCCCACCTGAACATCTCGAAGAGAAGTTATCTGAAAAGCTACTTGTCAGCAAATCTTCTGGTTTATCCGCTACTGTTGCTTGTTCTCTTTCTGCTAACATCTCAGTAGCCCGTTCAAAAGACTTGCAAAACGGTTCATTCTTCCATTGATTCCCTAGAGACTGTTTTACATCCTCAAGCAGAGATTTAGCTTCATGGGTTCTTTCCATACGTATCAAACAGATTGCAAGATTGCACAACTTGTTATTGTCAGGTTCCAAAGACAAAGCATTCCTATCACAGTAAAACCCATTTCACTTGTTAAGGCAATGATAAAACTAACATTCTTAATGGGATTGATGGTGTTTCACAAACCTGTAATACTGCTCTGCAATTCCATAGTTATGAAGCTGTAAGTGAACCCAAGCTAAGTTCCCTAGAATCCTACATATCCAAACACCAAGAAAGTCAGAGAAACTACTCTTTCAGGTATAAAGCGGAGATGGGAGATTGTCTTGCCGTGCTTTCTCTTGCTCGATTGTCTTGTTATTCTGCTCCTCATGGCTTCTTTTCGCTATTTTGATCCTGCCACCATAATGTTTGTCTTGTTCAAGTGTTCTCAGTTTGTGTTCAAGCAGCTCAGCGACCTCTGTAATCCTCCCAGACTTCTGCAAAACCAAAATCCATCAAAATCACATACTGAGCATAGAAATAGCTTCACAATTAGTCATACTGAGAAAGTTTTACCATGTAGAGTTCAAGTAACAAGTTATCAATAGAATCTTGAGATTCAAAAGGGCAGAGATATCGAAAAGACTTGATAGCTTCGATTCCTTCATCGAATCGGTTCAACTGTTTTAAAACAACTACCATGTCCTTCAATGCACTATCAACTCTATCTCCAGCATTAATCGCCGCCCAAAACAACGAGATAGCTCGATTCGGGTCTTTAGAAACCAACTGTTATTGAAAACAATTCCATGTCAAGAACAAACGTTCATACACATAAACCAATACAATTCACTAAAAACCCTATATTGATATTACCTGAGCATGTTTGGCTCTGACGTAAGGAGAATCACCAGTACGAACCCTAAACGATTCTTGATTCTCGATCAAAGGTGATCTTTTCCTCTCCGAAATCGGCATCGCAATGTAAACTCTTCTCGTCGTGTGCCATGACGGTGGTGGAGTCAAGAAACCTCCTCCCTTAGCACCACGGCTCTCACGACGCCGCATAGTGAGAATCTTCTTTTCTCGGGAAAATCTTCTTTACTTCCCCGAGAAAATGTTTCCGATGATCAAATTTTTGGGGTTCTATGGAACGTGTTTGTTAAAGATTAAGAAGCAAAGCGATTCCAAGCCGGAAAAGAGAAGAGACTAATGGAGAAATTTTCCCGAGAAAATTGGAGATTCTTTTTGAATTTTCTCTGAAGAAGAGAAGAGAGTAAAAAAGTCTTTATATAGTTGGACCTTAAGTAACCAATGAAAAACTTAGGGGAAAGAAGTGAGACATGGATATAAAAACAAGGATCTAAATAAAATAAGTTTTGCGACGAGTACAAATTCGTAAACTTTTGAATTGAAGTGCAACGTTCAGTTATTGGTTAACAGATCATGAACCGGTTCTAAGCCGGTTTCTTAATTCCTTAATAAATGTACGGTTGAATATAACCCAAAATTTCGATTGAGAGAATATAGCCCAAACCAAAAGCATTGGTTAGCTTAAACCGACGTCCTTTTGACTGAGTGAGATAATAATGGGCTTAAAAGGGCTAGAGTTTCTTATGACAAGAGAAAAGCCCATTGAGGCCCATTAAGGGCTAGGGTTTTCATTGTTGACAAAATAAAATACAAATTTTTCACTTGCGCACATCTTCTTCGCAAATCTCAACAATGGTGTTTGAAGCATTCGAAGTCGGCACAGTCCCATTCAATTCCGATGGTTGGGGACCACCAGATGCTTCCGACACTTCCTCCACCAGCGTCGCGGCGGCGAATCTCCTCCCAAACGTCCCCTTCGCTTCCTTCTCACGATCCGAAAAACTCGGACGCGTTGCTGATTGGACTCGAGCTCTCTCAAATCCATCAGCTCGTCCTCACACCGGATCCAAATCAGATCCATCAGCGATCTTCGATTTCTCAGCTTTTGCAGTAGATGAAGGATTTGGTCTAACAAACTCAGGTGGAAACGCCGACGAAGACGCCGCTTTCCGATTAGTCGACGGAAAACCACCGCCGCGTCCTAAATTCGGACCTAAATGGAGATTCAATCAATACCATAACCGAAATCAGCTTCCTCAACGTCGTGATGAAGAAGTTGAAGCTAAGAAACGTGAAGCTGAGAAAGATCGAGCTCGTCGTGATCGTCTCTACAATAACAATCGTAACAATATTCATCAGCAACGCCGTGAAGCCGCCGCGTTTAAATCATCAGTTGATATTCAACCGGAATGGAATATGCTTGAGCAGATTCCGTTTTCGACTTTCTCTAAGCTTTCGTTTACAGTTTCTGAACCTGAAGATCTTCTTCTTTGTGGTGGACTTGAGTCTTATGATCGGAGTTTTGATCGTATTACTCCTAAAGCTGATCGTAGACTTGAGCGTTTCAAGAACAGAAGCTTTAAGGTTACTACAAGTGATGATCTTGTGATCAGACGTCTTGCTAAAGAAGATAAAGCTACTGTTTTTGCTACTGATGCTATTCTAGCTGCTCTTATGTGTGCTCCTAGATCGGTTTATTCATGGGATCTTGTGATTCAACGTGTTGGGAATAAGCTTTTCTTTGATAAGAGAGATGGGTCACCGCTTGATTTGTTATCTGTTCATGAGACTTCTCAAGAGCCTTTGCCTGAGGGTAAAGATGATATTAACTCTGCTCATTCTCTAGGTCTGGAGGCTGCTTATATTAATCAGAATTTTGCTCAGCAGGTTTTGGTTAAGAATGGGAAAAGGGAAACTTTTGATGAGCCAATTCCTAATGTTAATGAAGGTGAAGAGAATGCTTCTATTGCTTATAGGTATAGGAGATGGAAGCTTGATGATAGTATGTATCTAGTTGCTAGGTGTGAGTTACAGAGCACTGTTGATTTGAATAACCAGAGATCGTTTTTAACTTTGAATGCTCTTAACGAGTTTGATCCTAAGTACTCTGGTGTTGATTGGAGACAGAAGCTTGAGACTCAGAGAGGTGCGGTTTTAGCTAATGAGTTGAAGAACAATGGTAATAAGTTAGCTAAATGGACTGCGCAGGCTCTCTTGGCTAATGCGGATATGATGAAGATTGGGTTTGTTTCGAGGGTTCATCCTCGTGATCATTTTAACCATGTTATATTATCGGTTTTGGGGTATAAGCCGAAAGATTTCGCTGGGCAGATCAATCTGAACACTAACAATATGTGGGGAATTGTGAAGTCGATTGTTGATCTGTGTATGAAGTTAAGTGAAGGAAAGTATGTTCTAGTGAAGGATCCATCGAAGCCTCAAGTTAGGATTTACGAAGTTCCGGCTGATGCATTTGACAATGATTATGTGGAGGAGCCACTCCCTGAAGATGAACAGGTTCAGCCACCTGAGGAGAACACTGATGCAGGAGCAGAGACTAATGGGGTTTCCTCTACTAATGTAGCTGTAGAGGATAAGAAATCCGAAGTTGAAGCCTGATTTTGATGATATGGGTATATTTCAAGTCGTGTTGTTTTGAGTTACTTTTAAAAAATGTTCGAAAGCTTGTTCACTTTTTCATAGACTATTTATGTTCCAAAATGTTGGTTCATGCTTTCTTGGTTGTTTTTGAATTAACTCTTTGAACTTAAAAGGTCATCACTGTGGTAGGTGCTTGGTCATTGATATTCCGGCATTAGAGAACAGTAGCATCTTTGATTATTCGTGAGACTCTTTTCTGATCGAGAATATGCTTTTTCTCAAGTGTTTATATATCAGTTTTCTCAAGCCAAAATTAATTATTGAAAGCCTAAAATTGTTAGCAGTTTGTTGGGCACAAGTAAAGCTTTCTTTAATGTTAAGTAATTGTGAGATTTGTTTAACCCACTGATCCTTCAAGCTTAATGCTCAAAAGCTGGTTAACTTCGGCTCCAAATTCATTAGGCAACTTGTTGAAAACATCTCTGCAAAATCCAGAGATCATTGCCGCTAATGCTCTCTCATGATCGATACCTCTCTGTTGAAAATAGAAAATCTGATCTTCTCCAATCTTTGAAGTACTTGCTTCATGCTCTATTCTCGCCGATGGATTCTTTACCTGTTATAAGATCTTCATTAGAGGTGCTTTTATCATAACCTTATAATAAAAGGTTAGATGATCATATACAAAGTACCTGTATGTAAGGATATGTATTAGCGGCTGCATTGTCACCAATAAGCATCGAGTCACAAGTCGAAGTATTTCTAGCGTTCTCAGCTCTGGATTGGTCCATGTATCAGCTTGCTGGTAGTTATTAGTCAATGATACGGATTAAAACTCTCCAACGGAATCATCTCCTTCTAAAACCACGCTTGGATACTTCCAAGTTATCGCGAACCCTTTCTCAACTTGAGTCCATGAGATCTTGGAACGATCACCAGCGCAGAGACCACGCTTTGTGACGAAATTGTAAATCCCACCTTTACCTTGTTCATCCCCTGCATATCAATTCTGCACCGTCGAGTACTTAATCTCCGCTCCTTCAGCGCAATAGAGCTCAACAACAGCAGCGTGAAGCTGATTCTTGTCATGAGAAATAGCAGTGCATCCTTCTGAATACTCAACAAAACTACCTTCCTCAGCAACAATCAAAGTTCTTTCAAACTGACCAGTGTTTTCAATAGAATTCATCCGAAAATAACTCGAAAGAGGCATCGGACATCTAGTGTTTTTCGGTATATAACAGAACGATCCATCGCTGAAAACCGCGGTATTCAAAGCCGCGTAGTAGTTATCATCACTAGGCACAACTCTTCCTAAATACTTCTTGATCAAATCCGGATACTTCCTTATAGCTTCGGATATCGAACAGAAGATCACACCTGACTTCTCTAGAGGCTCCTTATTAGTAATAGCTATCGATTCACTATTATAAACCGCATCAACCGCAACTTTAGGTGAACATTTCTTCTTCTTTGTTAAAGGAACATCTAATCTATCAAATTCCTCAAGAAGCTTAGGATCATCAGCTTCATCAGCTATATCTGAACTATTCAAAGTTGGTTTCTTTTTAGGAGCAGAGTAAAAACACATATCTTGGAGATCAAGCAAAGGGTACCTATTATCTGACCATTTAGGTTCTTCTAATTTTAGAAACTTAGCATAAGCTTTGAGCCTATACTCAAGAATCCAAGCTGGTTCCTTTTTCAACTTCGATATCAAGCGAATCGTTTCTTCAGATAAACCTTTAGGGATTGTGAAGGAATCGATGTTTTCAAGGAATCCGTATTTCTTATCGTAATCTTGATTCTGGAAATACTGTTGAAGTTTATCAGATGGTTCGGTTCCATCATTGGCTCTGACTTTGAAAAACCTAGTAGGATTTAGGGTTTTGAGAAATAGAAATTTCAAGGAATAGGGTTTTGGATGAAACACTTTTAGTAATTTGGAATAATCGGAAGTGGGTTGTGGAGAAAATTTGGAGAAACCGATTGCGAAAAGAGACGCCATTGTTGTGCTTCCAAGGCGAAGTAGAAGAAGTTTTTTTCTTTCTTTTTCTTATCAAGTAAAAACATTGAATATGTTTTTCCTTTTACGTGTGGAAAAAATGATAGTCGCGTGTCTACCAAGTAAGGGATCTTTTTACTTGGATTTTAACTTTTACTCAATTATATAAGGGAACTACTGAATAAAAAAGAGTTATACACACCAAAAAAAAAAAGACGAAGTAAATTTGCCATTTCCTTAGTGGCTTTATGGAAAAAGAAATTTTCACATAAGTGGATGAAAAAAGAATTGCTCTCATGGTTTGTCAAAATGAGATATGGTTTTCATCGTTTGTCTTTTCAGTTGTTTTCAGATCAAAATACCCTTTATGGGAGCAAGCAAACCACACAGCACTTGATTTCGGTTTAGATTTTGTGGTTCAGTTTTGAAAAAAAAAAAAAAAAAAACTGAAACAAAGAAATCGAAGAAGAAGAAAAAGAGAAAGAGACGGAGAAATTCGAGAGAGAAGTAGAAAGAAGTTCAAAATTCATTATTCACTCCTTCATATTTTGACATCTCTCCATTGAACTCCAAAATTGAGGAACAAATTTCTTGTTTTCAGAGATGAACAAAATGCAAAAAAAAAAGCTCATAGATTCAAACACTTTAGCTTTTTAAACTAAAGATAGCTCATAGATTCAAACACTTTAGGTTTACAAGATTTATTTATAAATAGTAATCAAAACGTAAACAAAAATGAGATTTTGAGAAAACTGATAAAGACGGCCGCAAAATTAGGTTTGTAGAAAAGGATACACAGGTTGAAGATGACTGGAAAATTACAATTATACCCTTCATCGAATTTTTTCTGTGTACGTATATTCAATTTACAGTGTACGTACACGAAATTATTTATTGGAACGTATATGGGACGATTTCTAATAACTCAAACTATTTTATTACGTATTCTTATATCTCAATAATCTCAATATATACATAATAATTAAATAAAAATAGATGGTGAAATAATGTACGTACATTTTTGTTGGTAAATTAATGTATGTACATGTGTAATAATATACGTACATCTTTGTTTGTGAATTAAATTTACTAAGAAAAATTTATTGATACAATATTAAACCAATATTGGCAGTGACTGAGATAAGACATTGTTTGTTGTATGATTTTCTGTTCTTAAAAACACTTCTCAATCTATAGTGTACGTACATTGGTACAAACGATGTTGACACATACTTCTTGGAGTCACATCTGGTGTACGGTCACCCGAGTGAGAAATGTTATCTCCGCCAGGTACACGCTGACTTGTGTACGTACACTCTGCCAACAGACGACTGAATTCCCCTGGTGTGAGAATGACGTTCTCCTCAACATTCCCTATTCCATATTCTTCTACAATTACATCGTTCCACTTGTCGTAATCATAATCTTCGCCACAACTTTCACTACCATCATTAGTAGGATCGAGGGTACTTCCCCCCATAGATCCATCGTCACCCTGATAATCATCATACCCATCACCATCTTCGTTGTCCCCCTCCTCTTCATCCTCATCTGTTTTATCGTCTTCAACGTCGTCTTGCTCATCTACGGCCTCATTATTTTCATCAACATTTGAAACACGGTCACTTTCAGCATCATCATCATGAGCCCTAGAGACATTATTCCTGAGTGTCTTGACGGTTGTAATGAAAGAGACAAACAAGTTGAGAGAAGGATACCTACCACGAATCATAAAGAACGTATTCAACTCCACTTGACTGTCAATGTAGACAGGAGGGCGTTTAGTATCTATCATCACTAACATCTCTCTGGGCATCCAGTAACTAATTATGGGATTGATCTCTGTGGACTTCAAACTGAAAGCCTCGCTTAGTGTACGTACAAATTCCGTGTACGTCATGTTTTCCGTAACACGTACACAGCGACCAAACATGTCTTTCTTTAGTTTAAATTTCTATTCTTCTTCTTTGCATCTCCCCTCACCGACCATAATAAATACGGGAATATCCATTACCCAACAACATCATAAATTCATGAGAAACCGAGTAAATGCAACTGAAAACATGATTATATCTACAAAAACAAATAGAATTTCGATATACACACTTATAAACATAAGTATTTACACATTTATCATTTTCAACCAACAAAATTGAAAATAAAATATTTCTGGGTTTTTCTATAAAAAACAAAGTTGATTTTGAACACAATGAAGATCATAGTATGTTATAACAAAAAAATTCTTTAAAACTTCATTACTTACACGATAATGCTTATCTTGACTCCAAACTTCGTAAATAAAAAAGATCAACACTTCTTGAGCATCAATGTTTGTTCGCAATTAATGTTTGTTCCTGGGTTCATCTTTAACTCACCAATTATTATCAATAATTTTATAATATTATAACTAAACCGGAATAGTGTACCTAACTAAACCTGACTAAATAAACCGTACATTCAACAGTTTCTCTACTGCAGCAGTAAGGGCAAAATGGTCAAATTTCAGCTGAAAAGACAAAACGTGAAAACCACCTTTCACTTTGCCAATCCTTGAAAATAAAACATGGTCAAAGGGTGTGGCCTGCAAATTACCCTTATGGAAATTTCATTTTGGCTCACGTACAATGACTTTTTTTTTTCTTTTCCTAGTAACCAAAGTAACCTACATATATATATCCTGCAATCAAAATTAAGCATGAGAGATCAAATATTCGGTTTGTGTTTGTGTTGGACTCTAGTTTTCTAAACCCCATTCGAATATTTTAAAACTTTGGGTTGGGTTCGGTTTAGTACTTTAGCGTTTATACTCTAGAGTCGGGTTATTTCCTATGGGAAACAAATGCAGAATAATAACATCGTAATCATATAATAACATCGTAATCATAACACTTTTTCATGTGTACAATTGGGAAGCGCAACCAGAGCGAGATACTTGAACCAACACTAGAAAAATGTCATTTAATTCATAAATTTTTGATGATAGAACTTCTATCATAGAAGGATAACTTCGAATGTTGTTTTTTTTCTCTGTTTAGAACATGCAAGTTTATGTGTAGAATCCCCCTATGCTACTTTTATCCATTATCGTGTCTCTTTATCAAAGTTTTAAAACGTTAATGTATATATTTCTAAAAAATCCTGACCATGAGGGAATTTCGCATTCTCCCATTTGTTGCCTACAGCCGTCGATCTTGAGAATCGTCCATCTAATCCCACGGTCCCTACTCGACATAAGACACCAGATTTGTTCGATAACACACCATAGTAGTTTAGTTATCACTTGGTTAACACGTGTTACAACATCAACACGTGTCGAATTCGTACTGCCAGCTGTCCCAAATGGCTTCTATAAGTTCGCAACATAGATAATGCAAGCCGAGAGATTACGGATCCAAAACTTCAGAAAACTAGATTTTGTAAAGCTAAATTAAGCAGAAGAAGAAGAAGAAGAAGAAATTGTTTTTGTGATTGATTAATATGGCGGCTATGCAGTTAACGAGAACGGTTTTCTTCGGGATCTCGAAGGCTTTCCCTAAAAGCCAAGCTCCTAGAACTCTTGCGGTAGCGATTGGTCGGAAAAGCTCTCGTGTCTTTTTTGCATCGTCGGTTAACCATTCTAAGGTAATTAATATATGGTCATCAATACAGATTGATGCATAACCGGTTTTTATGCTTGTGTGTAAATTAACTAGTTGATTCACAAATGATCTTGATATTCAAAACTATTTTATTTAATTATATAAAAAAAGAAGGAAATTGTTTTGTGTATATGTGAAGTGGGATCTTTATTTTTAAAAATAAAAAGTTTGTATCTATTTATAATATGTGGAGTTTTTTTCCGTGTGATAATTTGGATGGTGAATTTAGCAATATGGTATTAAGCTAACGTGTTTGACAAGAAATCAAGTGGAATCTGAACTTTGAAAAATGATCAATGAGTATGATATTTGTTTTTGATATAAGATTTTTACAAGACTCTTTAACGGTTTGTGACACTTGTTAATTCAATAAGCTGGTATTAGGTCAATATGTGTGAAGAGATATCAATGGTTGTTGATTTTCAGGGAAGATATGATCCAGTAGAGAAAGCGAGAGACTCGAGGGCCGACTTGGCATATGATTCGAAAAAATGGAGAGAAGAATCAGGAGAATACGCAGAAGCAGGTAAAGGGAAAGCCCACAAGACAAAAGAGGAAGCTAAGGACAAAGCTTACGATATGAAAGAGAGAACGAAAGATTATGCTGAACAAACTAAGAATAAAGTGAATGAAGGAGCAAGCAGAGCAGCTGATAAAGCCTATGAGACGAAAGAGAAGGCCAAGGACAAAGCCTATGATGTGAAAGAGAAGACGAAAGATTACGCAGAAGAGGCCAAGGATAAGGTGAATGAAGGAGCTAGTAGAGCTGCTGATAAAGCTTACGAGACAAAAGAGAAGGCTAAAGACAAAGCCTATGATGTGAAAGAGAAGACAAAAGATTTTGCGGAAGAAACTAAGGAGAAAGTGAATGAAGGAGCGAGTAGAGCAGCAGATAAAGCTTATGATGTGAAGGAGAAGACAAAGAATTATGCGGAACAAACAAAAGATAAAGTGAATGAAGGAGCGAGTAGAGCTGCGGATAAAGCTGAAGAGACAAAAGATAAAGCAAAGGACTATGCAGAGGACTCAAAGGAGAAAGCAGAGGACATGGCTCATGGGTTTAAGGAAAAGGCTCAAGATATTGGGGAGAAGACTATGGATACTGTGAAAGATGTGTGGGAGACGGCGAAGAGCACGGCTCAGAAGGTGACTGAGGCTGTGGTTGGGTCCGGTGAGGAGGCGGATAAGGCTAGGGATGATGTTGATAAGGGCTTGGAAGATTTGTCGAAAAAGGCGAAGGAAAATCGAAATAAGGATGATGATTTCAAGAGGTTCTAAATTTACTGATCATCTTGTTACCTTTTCTCTTTTGTTGTTATTTTACTATAGGTGGTGTTTCATCTTTCTATGTTTTAAAAGCTCTGTTTGAGAAACTTTTATAGTAGGGTATTAAAGGTTTTATCAAACATTCCTTTGGCTTTGAGGTTGATGTGTAAAAATAAGCTAAGATCAGAAAGATATCTTCAAAGTAAAGATGGCGCTTCATCGTTCCATCATGAGTTTATGTTCCTAAATACAAGTTTACTGGATTTGGGCAACTAATATTAGTACAAGCAAACCTTGAGACAACTCACTAATCCTTTCTTCGCCAATTGTCTCTTCAACTTTGCCTTGTGGCATCTTTTCACGAGGCAGAACCCTAACCCTATGAGAAGGCGTCGGGTTCGAAATCGTTATAGCCTATGACTCTTATCAATTATCATATATAAAACCGAAAAGAAAGTAATTAATATTACCTCAATTCTCTAACCCAAATGCATGATCTCTGGGATAGACATTTAGACCAAATCCTGTTTCGACCGTGGGTCAACTCTCAAGATCAGGGAAGAGCCACGTCCAGATTAGTATCTTATAGAAATCCAAATCTGGGAGAGGAAACTTATCCGCTGTTCATTCAGCTCCCATGAGATACTCTTATTGGGAGGAAGAGAAGCCAAATAAGTTTTCATCTCCGTCAAGACGGTACACCAATTACTCGAACCATGGTGAGACTCTTAATCATGCTGAGTCAAACCACTTGATCTTGTCGAGAATTGGTGACCTGTTCTCACTTCATTTAATACTTAAAGGTCTCTGACCTAGGGAATGTCCCGGTTTATTCCGGTTTTCTTAATAATTCCCAGAACCAGGAATAAGGTACGGTTATGAACTCAAACCATTTATTTTCATGCATAATAGTATAAACTTATCCATTAAAGTTTTATGTTTAACTCTAGTCGGCCTTTGCGGCTGAAGCGCAACATCTTGACCTTTGAGACGACCAGTACTCCTAGCAGCAATAAGACCTACCTTCTGTCTAGGAGTTGCATCGCGCCTAACCGTACTAAAGTGACCAATGTGTTGATGGTTATCTCTTCCACGACGATGCTCCACTGCGTTATAGCCACACTACGAACGTTAGGCCATGAGTTTTCTCTTCACTCATAAACCCTTGAACAATAGATTGTGCCGCATCAACTCAAGTTCTTTCTCAACTTCTCGAAGTGTAACACTAACATTAATGTTTTTTCACATGTCTTAATTAAACTTTCAATTACGGATTAAAAACAAAGAACCAAATACGTCAATCCTGTAATACAAATTTCCATTCTGCCTTCTTTTTATGTCCTTGCTACATCTCTTCTAGATTTGAAATAGATCTTTAAAGAGAAAACCATGTGATTGTCAAAGTCTGAAGCTTGATTCGTATTTTAAGAACCATGATTGAAGAAAACAAAACAGAAAGAATATTTGACAGTTAAAAACTGTTTTCTTCATACCCAAGTAAAGAGCCTTCAAGTGCTATCGCTTCTGTAAAACTCTGTTTCCTCTGTTTTATCTGGTTTAAGAAGCTTGAGAGCTAAAAAGTCGAGTGAAAAGAGGAACATACGACATGATATTGTGATTAAGACACAAGAAAACCCAAAAAACAAATATGTCTGTATTTTGAAAGTCTTGAAAACTTCAAATTTATCTCCTAAGGACACGGACAAATTGTTGCAAGAGACCAGCTCCACAATCTCCTAAACCGGAACAACTCAAATCAAACTAAACCGATCATGTCAGGTATTTATAGGAGAGACATGAAACGAAGATCTTTCTAAGCAAAAGAAAAAAATGGGTGTACTTGAAAACCTTTGGGACGACGTTGTGGCTGGTCCTCGACCCGAAGCCGGTGGCCGTGGCCATCTCCGACGAATCTCCACCAGCTTAACTAGCTTGAACAATACCACAGGTGAACCAAAATATTAAGCAATAGTAAGCATTAGCGGAAAAATGAATAAAGGAATAATTTTGTTCCACTAATTCTTCTTGAATATAGTTGATGATATTTATTTCTTTTAACTTTTTTAACAATTAGAAATTTACCCAAAAGAATGGGTTACCATGGTGAAATTTTGAAACAGTCAATAATTAAATCATATCATATTGTTCTAATTGTCATATCATTTAAATATATACATTCCTCTAATCGGAGTGTTACATATGTGGGGGTTTAGAAGGAATGTCAGTGGCCGGATCGGTATCTCTTCCAGCGAGTCCGGCTACTCCGGTGACACCAGGATCTGGTCGGAAAGTGGATGTGTGGAGGAGTGTATTTCATCCGGCAAGTAATGTGACCACAAGGGAGATTGGTGCTAATGTCTTTGACAAACCCTCTCATCCTAATTCTCCTACGGTTTATGACTGGTAAATGATTTATATTATCAATTTTATAGTTGCATCTCATAGATTTTAAGATCCAATTTAACCTTATAGGTATACATTTTTTATATGAATCTAACAATGGGTATTAAGGGTTACAAAACTTGTAATTAAATTGCGATTAGTTTTTTTATTGATTACAAAAAGTGTAGTTTTGGTTGTTGTTGTTGTTGCTGCATGACAGGATGTATAGCAACGAGACCAGGAGCAAGCACCGTTGAAGCTTACCATTTATCAACGCACCGTCAAATTAATAAATCAAGAGTTCATAAAATTAAGTCGTCAATTTCGATTTTCAAGATGGTTAAGGTTAATAATAATCAATTGCGTATGCCGTATAATTAATGTTTTAAATAAATTTGAAAGACGAACGATCATCTTTATTGATTTCAAACAATCTTTATAACAATCTTTATAGTCCAAAAAGAAGTTTCTAACTTTTGCATGTAGCGTTCAAAGGTTTATTCGTTGCTGCCCACCGAAAACTCAATTAATTCTTCTCTTCGTAAACCTTAGTGATGTAATAACTAACCTTTCGTATAACAACGACTCTACCTTAACATTTTTCGTAATATCAATCAAACTTAGCTCGTGGTCTCGTGGATACCTTTTGTGGTTCAAATACGATTCTAACACTGAATGTAGTGTTGCAATATTTAAACATTATGTTTTCACTGATACCGTTGTACGCAGTGGACTATCCCAATACCCGTTTCTCTTTTGACATCTAAAAGTTATAATTTTTACTCATTCAAAACAATTCATGTTCGACCACCGTCTTTCAGTCCTAGTTGTCCGTTGACATTTCTTAATTCCTAGACACAATCAATTTATGTCTATAAGTGTAGTTAGGTTGGATGACAATAAACTCACAAGAAATTAAGAGTAGCAAATAGAAAGAAAAAATGATTGCTTGTCTAATTTTTAAATGCAATCGGATATAATGTTACCTCTCATTAAGTTGTTACAGGAGGATAATTTTCTTGTAACATGTTACTTTTATGTAGGAATCAAAATTTATAGGTGTGTAAAATTTTGAATACATGATTAATTTTTGATAGAACACTATATGATCAATTAAATCTCCAGAAAAAAATTAGGACAATTCTCAAAACTATCACACTTAGGTTTTCGTTTTCCAAAAATATCATTTAAGTTTTGGTTTTTCAAAAATACAACAAGACTAAAACTAAACTTTCAACTTTCAAAACTAAACCATAAATCTCAAACCTCAAATCCTATCTCCTATAATAACTCTATCGTAAATCTAAAATAGTTACCTGAACGGGCAAAATTAAGAATATAAATTCTGAATAAAAACTAAAGCTTGAAAGTATAGTAGGTTGAGGAATTTCTCAAAAAAAATAACATGTTATGAAATTTTTTCATTATTCTACTAAAACTTAAATAAATATAAAATTATACTATTCCTATAAAAGTTTAATAAATGATAAAATTAGAACTATGAAATGTTCATTTTGTTTTATTTCCATTTACTAAATTTGTTTTTTTTGTTTTATTATTATCTACTTAAAACATTTCTCCATATATGGTCATCTACATATAATGCACAACAAAATATGGTCATCTACAATATTATAATCTATATAAAATACTGAAATCAATTAAACATTTTATTCATTTTCCAAATATGGTCATCTACAATAATATCATATTATAATATAAAATATTCATTTTCCAAAGGAGTAGATTTGAATTTAGTAATTTTAGCCAAAGAAAATAAGTGATGGAGAAAAATCTCAATCTCTCTCTCCGTTGACGTTGGCGGCTAAGTTATTAGCTGTTTGCATAAATATATGTATGTATAGATTGTTTACATACACATCTCTTTCTCTGTGTCAATGCAGTGTTTCTTCGGTCAAATGATACCAATCTGAAACAAAGAAAATAATAATCCAATCTACTTTTATTTTTGCGTACATCTCTCTCCATCTTCCATTAAAGTCTTACCCTTTCTTCATCACTTGCTCTTGAAATTTTCTCTCCCAAAAAAGGTCAAATTCCCCACTTGATTCCACTTCCCCTTTCATGGGTTTGCGTTTGAATTGTGTTTAAAGACTTTATATTTGATCATCAGATTCAAATTCTTCATCAAGATCGTTGTTTTCTCTGAAAGTTGTTGCCTTTTTGCTATGGAGGTATTAGGGTTCTACAGTGTATGAATTGGATTCTTCAGCTGTTGTTGTTGATGGGTTCAGTTTTCTTTCTTGATTGAGTTTGAATTTGACATCAAAGTTTTGTTTTTTGCTTTGTGTGTATTCAGGGATGGTGTTGGGTCTCGCTGAGCCATTAAAGTTGTTGTCTTTGTTATGGATGAATTAGGGATTAGGATTTTGAGCTGTTGTTGTTGTTGATTCTTCTCTATCGAAAAGAAGTTGTTATGGGTTGCATAATCTCTAAGAAGAAGTCTCCAAAGAGGAATCCACCATGGAAAGAAACATTAGAGAAGCGTTCTTCAAGGATCAATTCGTCGAGGATTGATGATTCTAGCCAAACTAAAGAGGAACAAGATAGGTCGAATAAAGTTAGGTTGATTGAATCTGAAAAGTTTAGTTCAAGTAGGTTTTCTGAGAAACATCAGGAGATTGCTGAGATTGGTGATACTGATGAAGATGAAGATGATGATCATCATCCACCTGAGGAGTTGAAGAGAGAGCCTAGTGTTGTGATTCCTCCAAGTCCTGAAACCGTTTCAAAGGAGGCTGAATTGGCTGCTGGATGGCCTGCTTGGCTAGTCTCAGTGGCTGGTGAGGCACTTGTGAATTGGACTCCACGACGTGCTAGTACCTTTGAGAAATTGGAGAAAGTAAGTATGCTGTTGTGTTTATCGCCTTTTTGATCTGACTTGATTCAATGATGAACTCCTTTTGACAAATGTTTGCTTCTTGTGTGGATACAGATTGGCCAAGGTACATATAGCAGTGTATACAAGGCTCGTGATCTTACTAATAACAAGATTGTTGCACTCAAAAGAGTCCGGTTTGATCTTAGCGATTTAGAGAGTGTTAAGTTTATGGCGAGAGAGATTATTGTAATGAGAAGGCTTGATCATCCTAATGTACTTAAGTTAGAAGGGTTGATCACTGCCTCTGTTTCATCTTCTCTGTACTTGGTTTTTGAGTATATGGATCATGATCTCGTCGGACTTGCTTCCATACCTGGTATCAAGTTTTCAGAGCCTCAGGTTATCCCTTTACTTATGCTTTACGTACACTATGTCTTAGTATATCAACTTGCCTAGACATCAATCAACTTGTTCTTCTGCTGCTTAGGTTAAATGTTATATGCAACAACTTCTAAGCGGGCTTCATCATTGTCACAGTCGTGGTGTTCTGCATCGTGATATAAAGGGCTCTAATCTACTGATTGATAGTAATGGAGTCTTGAAGATTGCAGATTTTGGGTTAGCAACGTTTTTCGATCCACAGAACTGCGTTCCATTAACTAGCCGTGTTGTGACTCTTTGGTATCGACCCCCAGAGCTTCTACTTGGAGCTTGTCATTATGGTGTTGGGGTTGATTTGTGGAGCACAGGCTGTATCTTAGGTGAACTATATTCCGGGAAACCAATCCTGGCCGGGAAAACCGAGGTACCAATTTTTAAATCCATCTAGAACTCAGCTTCCCATAATCTCAAAAACTGACTTGAAGTTTAACCTTTTTCTAGGTAGAGCAACTGCATAAAATCTTCAAGCTATGTGGTTCACCGACAGAAGATTACTGGAGGAAACTAAAGCTACCACCTTCAGCTGCATTTAGACCCGCTCTTCCATATGGAAGACGTGTAGCAGAGATGTTTAAAGACTTGCCAACGAATGTTCTTTCCCTTTTGGAGGCTTTACTCTCCATAGATCCCGATCGGAGAGGCTCTGCAGCTAGAGCTCTTGAGAGTGAGGTACAGGTTTAGCTTATATTTGATATTGTGATTCATTCAAGCATTATGATTAGTAACACACAGTTGTTTTGGAGCAGTATTTCAGAACAGAGCCGTTTGCTTGTGATCCATCTTCTCTACCAAAATATCCTCCCAGCAAAGAGATTGATGCCAAAATCCGCGATGATGCGAAAAGGCAACGACCCACCCAGGAGAAGCATGAGAGACAAGACTCTCAGACAAGACGATCACACGAAAGAAAACTGATCCCGCCGGTAAAAGCTAATAATCCATCACTTTCAACAGCTGTGGAGGTAACACAAAGGCTCGATCTGCTATGGTTCGGTGTTCCCTCTGATCCATCAGAATCCTAACTTAAAAAAAAACTTGTTGGCCAATACAGAATCCTTATCTAAGAAGCTGTGTTCCGGGTAATTCACAAAGACAAATGCAGGACATGACCTGCAACAATCCAACAAGCGGAAGAGTCTCTCACTCAGGTCCGATGATGAAAAACCGGAATCTTAGTCGGTTAACATACGTGAAGGACAATGCAGCCCCTAGAATACCTTCATATAGGGCTAACTCAGCAGGACAAGGAGGCGGTTATGTTGGGTCAGATCAACAAATGATGGATCAGCAAAGGAAGGAATTGAGAACATTCAACAGAGCTGACACTATGGATAATAGTAAAAGACAAACCAAAATCCCAAATGACCCATCTTGGGTAAGTCATCTCAAGAGACTATTTTTTTCCTCATTTCTCAGTTACATTGTCTTTATCTCTCTCTCTCTCTTTGGAGATATAGTATGATTCAGGGGATAACAAGATGTACATGTCCGGTCCATTACTGGCTCAGCCAAGAAAAGTGGATCAGATGCTGGAAGAACACGACCGGCAGCTCCAAGATTTCACCAGACAGAAAGCAAAACACTGCAGAAACTAAATCACGTATCTGAATGATTTTGCTGGGAGTCTTTTATCAGAGGACAAAAACAGAGAACCATTCAAGTCTTGTTGTATCAAGAAGAGTCTTATTTGGTTCGTAGATTTTGAAAAATTTGTTTGTAATATATAGAGATTAAAAGATTGTTGTTGGCTTATAAAAAGCTAAGCTCTGTGGTTATAGAGTGATGTGTATAACATTTATACAGACTCATCATAGAGTTTGGTTCTTTGTGTATATTACATGTATGTACACTTCTTCATATATTACAGAGATGTGTACATAACATAACATATCCATATATGTTTCATAGATTCCTATTATCAGTATGCTGTTTCTGATTACATATTTTTACAAGTTCCTAACTTTCAATCAGATTCTGATAAAAGGCTCTTGAAGATAGTAAAACAGTTTGATAAAGATTTGAAAGAAGAAACATATGGAGAATCAGATTAACAAGTCATTCTCATACACAGTAAACTGTGTCAGAAGGTGTCCTAAGATATTTACTGATTATTATCATCATATTTCTCCAAGATGTTATCTTTCACCAATTTGATTACTTGAAAAACTGAATCTGAAATTACTAAAAACAAAACTTATGAAAACTGTTTTCTTTAAAGGGATGAAGAATCAGAAAGAACGTAGCGAATTGAAGTTTTTATCGATCAATTGAATCTAAAGAATCATCACACATAATCGACAACTTTCATCACATTCTTCAGACCAATTTCAAACAAAGAAAATTCGTAAAACGGAATATTGCAAAAGAAGCGAAATTGAGAAACGAGAAGAAGAAATCGAATGAATGTACAAAGAACGGCGGAAGATGAGCTATTTATAAGAGATTGAGAAGAAACCCTAAATTTATCTGTTTGACTAAAAAAGACAAAATCTTTAAACTCTCTGTTTGGACACAAGTACAATTCCAGTTCGGACTGTTTTTATTGGTTACAAATTTCCTTTTTCTTCCTTTGCTTTTGTTGGGCCTTCTTGCTTAAACATTCTTTACTCAATTTTGGCCCAGTCTATTGTTCTAATTTAATACAATAAACCTTGTTAAATATAGTTTAACGAAAGTGATAAACAAATAGCCGTCTTAGCTCAGTGGTAGAGCGCGTGGCTTTTAACCACGTGGCCGTGGGTTCGATCCCCACAGACGGCGTAGCTCTTTGATTTTGTTATAGTTAGTCATTTTATTATTTTTAGTCAAAAATTCAATTTTACAATTTAATCATGGCTTTGGCAAGTGAGCAAGTGGGTTTAAATTTAAATATTTTTCTTTTTTTTCGACAGCAATACAATTTTATAAAAGCGGTCGATTTTATGTTTTTTAAGTTTTATAATCCGGTTTAAATAATAGAATTAGGAGATATTAAGAAGAAAAAAATATAATTAGGATATATTAATTAAAGTGAAGAAAAATGGCAAAAAAAAAAAAGAGGCCAAAATTCTCACTTTTTTCTTCGACCGATTTCTTTCTCCTATTTCGTCTATATCGGCACCGAACCAAAAACACAAACGAAGCAGAACAAGAAGAAGAAGAAGAATAGAGAGAGACGTAGAGAGAGAGAGACAAAGGCTGAGCCTTTTGGGTTTCTCTTAGAGAGAAGATCTTTAGTGTGTGTCCCTACAATGTCTGTCAAGAATAATAGCTTCTCGTCGGCTGAGATTCCCGATGTGGCAGACCAACCACGCGACCGATTTAACCCCGAAGCTACACAGGATCTACAAGAGAAGGATGAGACGAAAGAAGAGAAAGAAGGAGATGAGGAAGTGAAACACGACGAAGCGGAGGAAGACCAAGAAGTAGTGAAACCCAACGACGCCGAGGAAGATGATGATGGTGACGATGCAGAGGAGGACGAGGAAGAAGAAGTAGAAGCAGAGGAAGATGAAGAAGCAGAGGAAGAGGAAGAAGAAGAAGAGGAAGAAGAAGAAGAAGAAGAAGGTAAAGGATGTGTTTTTGTTTCTTCTACTCTCGTGTAAACGTGAGAGTGTTTTGTGTTTGTTCATGTGATCGATTTGGTTCTCTCTCTTTGTTTCTGTTTCAGATTCTAAAGAAAGAAGTCCATCTTCTATATCTGGAGACCAATCAGAGTAATGATTTTTCTCATTTCTCTGTCTTTCTCTTCTCCAGATGTGTTTAGCTTGTGATGGGTTCTCTACTCCAATATTTCTTTACTTCTGTTGTTCTAGTCAATTAAATGTTAAAATTGCTCTGCTTGATTTAGTAATCTGTTGATGCATCTTCTTAGCACTTGCATGTTGTAATTCCTCTCGTATTACTGCTCAAAACCTCTACGCTCTTGTGGCTAAACAATGTAAAGTCTTTACCTTGAATAATAGCGGCCATTACTGGAAGTTGTGTCCTAAGAATGATTCATCTTCTATTTAACTTGACCTTTAGAATGTCAGCTTTATTTTTGTCTTGAGATAGATTCTTTACTGTAGAATAAAGAAGCTGGATGGATCTTTCTTGTTTAATTGTGTCTGCATTTTTTTCATGCAGGTTTATGGAAATTGATCTAGGGGAAATCCGTAAAGACGTGCAGTGTCCAATATGCCTAGGTACTCAATTTTGTCCTGAATATTTCTCGTTGGGAACAGAACTTTTGCTAAAGCTCGAAAGCCGTTACTTTCTTCAGTCGGCATGAAATTCTTGCGTCTTTTCATATCGTATTCTTGTAGATAAGTCGGCATGATTTGGTTCACACTCTATTTTTAAGCTACATTACTACATCTGGCTGAAACGAGTTTCTTGTTGTCCTGTTTTCAGGTATTATAAAGAAAACAAGGACTGTGATGGAATGTCTCCACAGGTTCTGCCGGGAATGTATTGATAAGTCAATGAGATTGGGGTACGGTTTCAAATTGTTTGGGTCTTACTCTTATTATCTATGTTGTTTTCGTTTCTTCTTGCTTCTCAGTTCTGTGCCACTTTCAAGTTAAATATTTCATCATTCTCTTGGGAGCCATAAGTGTTGGCTTTTCTAAAGCTTTTTTTTGAGTTTATATTAACTGAAGTTTCTATTGCAGGAATAACGAATGTCCTGCTTGCAGGAAGCATTGTGCAAGCCGGCGTTCTCTAAGAGACGATCCGAAATTTGATGCTCTTATTGCTGCTTTATTTACAAATATTGATAGTTATGAGGAAGAGGTAAAGCATCAACATATTTTTCCTGCTTGTTTGTTTTGGAGAGATTGTTGCTGTTAAAACGCTTTGTTTTTTTTGGTTCAGGAACTGGCTTTTCACGAAGATGAAATGGCTCGTAATAAGCAGGTCGGATACCATGGAGAATGTTGTTATTCACTTTTTTGACTATTGCTTAAAATATACTTAATCACCTTCTTATGGCTTTTGTGTAGATTCAAGCATCTATAGCTCAGATATCGCAACGACAATCTGAGGCTCTTGTGAAAAGACGATCTCTTGGTAAAGAGGCAGCAGTCTTAATGAGATCACCGCGTATTGCTAGTGGCTCCAGAAGGAGACGGAACAGCAGAAACATGGAACAACAAAACGCATCAGAAGCTCATGAAGATGATGATAATGATGATAATAACAACAGAGGAAGAGACAAAGATTCGTCTTCAGATGAGCGTGGTACAGAAGTCCGGCAGAAGAAACGTAGAAAACGGTCTACAAGTCGTTCAACACAACACCCTTCTTCTTCAGGTGCAAACAAAAACAATGGTAACTGTGCAGATAACGACACAGAAGTGTATAGAGACACCAAAGGCATATCTCCCGGGCTTGTGTGGAATCCCGAGATACTGGCTTGGGGAAGAGGCGGGACAAGGAGTAACACAAGGCATGGGAATAATACTTCTGGAGGTAGTAGTAAGAGTGTAAGGAATGCCCGTGTGAACAAACTTGTTGAATATCTACGCAGCAGCGTAGATGGATCTAGTGTTGAGGTACCAAAGAAAAAAAACGATGATTCTCTTCTTCTTGATGACCTGTATTTTTGATTGCAGTTAGTTTGGATTTCGATTAAACTTAATCTTTCTTGCAGTTGGATATTCATGTCAAGCTTGTCTCGCTGGATACAAAATGTATACCAGACTTACCACAGCCATATCTCTGTTGCCGACCCACTTTGCTTGTAAAACAGCTCCGTGAAGTGAGCACTCTCTCTCCCTTTACAGTTATCATCAGACTTGTCACAGTAGAAAGTGGTTTTTTGTTATATATATTGATGCGAAAGTACTTCAATATGATTCAATAACAAAAATGATTTCAGTATCACATACGCTAATATATTTGTCAACTTTCAATGTTGTACAGTTCGTTGCACTTCAGATACATTTGAAGACTGAAGAGGTTGAATTGTTAGTAACAAGAAGAAGAGTAGGAGAAGATGCGGCAATAGAGAATCTTCCTGCAGTGACTCCAGCTTCAGCAGCAGCATCTAAAGATGAGATGCTGAGTTTGGAAGACAATGAAACATTGTCAAGGCTCAAAATCGATTTCATTTCAAGCCATGAACAACATTTGGTAGCGTCAATAATAATAATTTTTATCTAAATATCTTACAGTCTAATCTAAGTATGATTCAACTTTGTGAGACTTTTTCCTTATTTGGTTTGTGCCTTCAGATCATAGCTTACCGGAAGAAGCAAACTGAGTGAAGAAACTTGGAGCCTAATGGACGTGCTGCGGAAGTGCAAACAGTGTATAATATATAAACAGATGGATCAGGGCTTGTTTTGTTTATCCGTTTGCTAGATTATATATCTCAGTTGGTTTTTTTATTTAGGAAGTTTTTTGTTTGTGACAAACTTTTTTCCTTTGTGTATTCATTGTAGACGTTGCTTAGTATTTCCGGAGCAAGTTTTTATATGGAAACCTTTTTTTTACTATATATATATCAGTCAAGTCTCAGAACACAGGAAGATTATGCTACTGCCTCATTTTATAATGGAGACGTTGAGCGGTTGGTGCGGTTCAAACGTTCTTGAACAGCAATATCTGCTGCTGCTTAGTCTTTTTTACTTTTTAACAGCTACCTCATGTGAGGAGAAACCATCATCATTGTTCTCCTGTCGATTCTTCTAATCACTCTAAGCTTTGGTGAATTTGGTTTTGTCGTCTCCTTGTTCGACCTGTGTTTAATTGACATGGAGTTTTCTTTGTTTAACAAGTGTAGGTAAAAATCAAGAACAGAAAAGAAGAAATCAACTCCTGGTTTGGATCAGAACTTACTTGTGAGGTAAGAATGGGTTGTTAAGGTTTGACACTGGTCTGGTTTGAGGAACGATTGTCCTTCTCAGTTGTTTTAGAGCTCTCTCTTCCTCTACCTGACAAAGTTTTAGGTAAAATACATTTACTATCATACTCTTTTATTAGATACATCTATACTTGGCAGAAAATTTATAGTATTATACCATTTTTGCGGCTTCCGCCTCTTCGAGATGTCTCTTGTACATCATCTCTTTCTCTTTGATCTGGAACCAAAGATGATAGAACAAGTTAGTTGAGAAATCAAAAGGTTTCTTTTAATCTGCTGATCGAGTTAGATAAGCTTACTTTATGGTCAAAGTCTGCCCTTTCGATAGGCCGATGGTCCACATGCAGATTAAACTCTTGAAAAATTCTGTAAGAGGCCTTTAGTTTATCCAGAACAGAAATTTGATCTCTGAGTCAGCCAGTCAGGTGAGAATTCACAGAAATTATTTGAGTCTTTGAATATGTAAAGGAAACTGTATATGTTGACGAAGAAACAGCAGATGAACAGTCACTTACTCTTTAATCACTGGCTGTGCTCTGAAGACAATAGGAAACAAACAAAAGCTCTATAGCCTGAGACATTTCCGTCGACACTACTGAAGATGTCTCTCTCCGTACGGGCTAGCGGCTAGCCCGGGCCATCGTTTCTAGATGGAACTCCTGCAACAGTAAGAATAAAGCCACGTTTAAAACGTCTCACTCAGAAAATATTTTGGATAAGAGCGTTTGAATCTCGTGGTCTGATCAGTGTGGTTGACTTGAAATTCTGGAGGATGTGGTGTACTTCTTTGTGGTGTGGGCATAGCTGGAGCTGCCAAAATCTTTGTGAAACAGAGAGGAAGCGCATGCTTAGTTTTCAGTTTTCTCATTTCTGTGCAGCTCTGTTGTTTCTGAAGTTACAGAAGAGAGAGACGTTGTGGGAAAGCCACGCAGTACCTTCTTATTCTAAGGTCGCTCTTTTAACTAAGGCATCTTTGCCAACATCTCTTCCTCAAGCTCTGAAGTGCGTTAAGTCTTACAGGACGAACTCTCTGAGATGTCACAAACTCTGAATTCTTTCGCCTTTTTAGTGTCATCGGCAGACGCAATGCACCTTTATGTTCTCTGTCCGGGTTTGCTTAGTGACTGAAGGGCAGAAGTTGAAGCTCGTGTTAACAAGTCCTTGTTTTTTCTTGTGAGGCAAAGTTGTTGGTTTTAGGTTCAGAATCTAGTGACATCAACGGTCGGATTAACACATACAGTGAGATAGTGAAACAAGTATTGCAGTTTGAGTTGACTAACTTGTCTGGATTTACCTCCCATCATCAAGCTTTTGCCTTTTGATGGCTTCACCTGTCTTGATTTAGAGTTATGCAAAACAAGCAAGATAGTACAGTCTCTAGATTTACAGTCTCTAAATAATAATGATAATAAGGTGAGCCATCAAATAGAGGTAAAATATTTTGTATTACTTTTTAATCTTTTGTTTACTCACAATTACAACAATCTAAATGAAACCAGATTCAAACTTTATTCTATATAAAACTTTATTCTATATAAAACTGACACTTAAATGACAATAAAATGTAAATTTAGTAATGGTAGGACGATTTTTGCTTCTCACAAAGATCAAATAAAAAGAAAATTCACATGTACATATTACGAGTATAAGAAAATATTAACTACCCTTTAGAAATGGTCAGCCTCGGTAGAAACGCACCGAAGTACTTTAGAGTGGACTTCTCCACGAAGGACCACCACACTGTCTGTCCCGAGTTTGGAATGCTTTCCGACTAATGCCAGAGAGTAGTCAGGCCGCATGCATTTCTGACTACCAGGTAAACTAATTGGGCCAAGGCCCAACTGACAAACTTCCCAAACAAATGTGATTTTTGTTTCCATAGAGGATCGAACTCGGGTCTGGAAGTTTTACCCTTCCCCAAATCTTCTCTTACCACTGGACCACAAATGCTTGGGCGAGTAGCTATTAATTATCCTCCTGTTAGGTTTATTCCTGAGTTTTGTTTGATAAAATAAAATAAAAACCTAGGTTCATTCGATTTGTATTATTGTTCTCATTGGTATTTACGTATACGATGACACAACCATCAACAACAACAAAAACTCATGAAATAAGCATGATCACTAATACTGAACTACTATGTACAAATTAGTCTAAGGTTGGTCTCATTGTGTATATCAATTAATTCGAAGTCTAGAAATGGATACACACACCACTAAATTAGTCGCGATTTCACTTCTACTGCTTCTCGTGATCTCCGATTACACTAGGCTAATGATTCAGGTTCACTCGTACGTACCATTTTGTGCATACACATATGATTACTTTTCTTATTGTCTAGACTTTCTCACGGGATATTACTACAAACCCGGTAAAAAATGTTGTGTCCATATCGTAAAACTTAACATAATTGCGAAACACAAAAAAGAGAACCCGAGGCTTTTGTGTAATTGTGTTGAGATGATGACGAGAGGTTATACGCCTCCAATGTTGGCTGATAAGATCCAACAGCTTCCTCTTCTTTGCAACACACATCTCAGTTTCCCTATCTCCTCTAGCATGGATTGCTCCACGTAAGTTTATAAACATTAAATTTTACTTTAAGTGGAGAAAGATTCGAGATTGGTTTGGGTTTTGATTTAAGATGATCTTTTTTATATAAACTAGTTATGTTGTTGTGTTGTATATTCAAAACTATTAATAATGTAGCATGTGTTTGGTTTTATGCAGGGTTTAAAGTCTTGAGGGGTTGTGTGGGCCAGTTTGCTTTGGGGTGTTCAAGAAATATGGTTCTATGTGTATGGGTATTCAATTTTGGTCTTGTTTATATTAGTTTGGTTCTTTTTTTTCTCCAGATTTTGACTATTTTGGTTTAGAGAATGTGGCAGCCACATTTTAAAAGTTGAATCTAGCATATATTTGTGTCATTTTCGTTAGATTTCGAATTCAGTTTTCTTACAAAAAAAGTATATCTTTATACTAGTATACTTCCAACAAATTTGAAGTATTGATTTAGATAATTTCCACTTTTAATACAATGCTGAAGGGACACTTGATGACTTGAATGAAAGATTTCTTCTCAATTTCTTTTTGTTGTCTTATCTGTTATTTAAAATTTTAAATAGACTTTTTAGCTAATGATTTATTCATAAAAAAAAATTTGGATTGGACAACTAATCAATAAATTTTAAAATAAGCAAAATGTGCAGTAACAAAAATAAAATAAATGTATAAAACATATCGATTTTAAAACAAAATATCATATATATGCGTTATTTCTTCATAACTATGCGTGTTTAAAACAATTGTCCTTAAGAAAAGAGTAACCGATTGGAAGGAAAAACCAAAGGATCTTCGTTTCCATGCGAGCCACGTAACCAATAAAGAGATCCACCCTTGTTTAACACCTCAAACCTGTTAAGACTAATCACAATGTTCGAAGATAATGCCATTTCTATATATATTTAGTATAGCATCACACATGCGTTCTGTGTTGCAAAGTTTACTCTAGAGTTATCACTGAGTCATGACTCATGATGACCATTATTATAGTATTAGTACTTTTAAGTTTTAGGTCGAGAATATGAAGCTAATACATGCATGTAATGATGTAAATATGCCTACCTTAAAAAATATCGAATTATTCAGAAACAATGACTCGATATCCGTAAGAAACCGCCAGCTCCTGCTGAATTGCATGAACCTATCTTAATATTCTTTCGCCACGAACTCTTCCCTTTTGTCTCCTTCTTATAACTCTACACATCATCATTTCTTTTCCACTAAATAACTTACAATACGTATACCTTTTTCTTTTTTGTCAATTTAAATCAACACTAAGATATACTTTAAATACGAATCATTTAAATGAATATAATGTACTAATTGTTTCAGATTTTATTTCCTGTTTAAAAATATACTCATGAACTAAAACTAATTAATAAAATGTGGATAAATTAAAGCCTTTTAACAAAAAAAAAATGTGGATAAATTAATATCAATATGTTTCCTTTTTATTTTATTTTATCTATTTCAAAAAAATAAGTTATTCAATACATATGTTGATATTTTGACTATTTTTAATCATAATTTAAATCAATTGTTGTGTTCTTAAGCAAAATATCTAAAAACGAATATAACCACGTCCACCATAGAAGCACTGCAATTTTAGCATTCTAAAACATCCTTGATATTTTTTTGTCAACGTCTTATTATCTTTTATCTCAAACCATGTATATGGATGTATCCACTAACGCATATATATAGAGACAATTAGGCATCTATCATTTTATCCCACACTTATCTCTTCCTATCTCTCTCTCATTCAAACCCAAATAGGAAACAAATACACAAAAGTATAATAAAAAGTCTTTCTCTCATCTTTCGCCACGTAGACATGGACGTCGAACATCACAAATCCGGCCACATCAGTAGACCAACGGTGGATATTCCACCGAGGAAGCTTCTTTCCTCCGCCAAGTCTCCGTCGTCAGTTTCAAGTCCCCTTCGCGACTATAAAGAACAGAAAGACTATTGTTACGACTCTGACTCTGAGGATCCTTACGCTGGAGACCATTTCCGGATGTACGAATTCAAGATCCGACGGTGCACGCGTAGCCGTAGCCATGACTGGACCGACTGTCCTTTCTCTCATCCCGGTGAAAAGGCTCGTCGCCGTGACCCTCGCCGGTTTCACTACACCGGAGAAGTATGCCCTGAGTTTAGCCGTCACGGTGATTGTAGCCGTGGTGATGAATGCGGTTTCGCTCACGGGGTTTTCGAGTGTTGGCTTCATCCGAGTCGTTACCGTACGGAAGCTTGTAAAGACGGTAAGCATTGTAAGAGGAAAGTTTGTTTCTTTGCTCATTCTCCACGTCAGCTGAGAGTTCTTCCACCGTCCCCGGAGAATCATATTTCCGGTGGTTGCGGTGGATCACCGTCGTCATCCCCTGCATCGGTTTTAAGCAATAAAAATAATCGATGTTGCTTGTTTTGTTCCCATTCTCCGACGAGTACTCTCTTGAATTTATCACGATCACCTTCATCGTCTCCGCCTTTGTCTCCAGCTGATAAAGCCGATGCATTTTCACGGCTGAGCCGCCGTCGCACCGCCGTACTAAACGAACTGATTAGTTCTTTAGATTCCTTAAGTCTCACGGAAGCACTTGCAGCTTCTTCATCGTCTCCCGTTACCATGCCCATTTCCACGGCGACGATGATCGCTTCATCGAATCTAAGCAGCAACCACCACCACCACCGTCTTCCGCCGTGGCTTGATGTCGGAGACAGAGATCTCCAATTACAACAGAGTAGTCCTCTACGATTTGCTCTTTCACCTTCTTCAACTCCAAGTTACCTCCATGGCCAGCTTCAGCCACCACCGTCGAGCTTCTTTGGCGATGAATTCACACCACGTGGTGGCCGGCTAAGCGATTTCTCGGTGGCTGCAGCTGCGGCGGCCCAAGCTAGGGATAAAAATAGCTTTGAAGTCGGTTCTAGTGGCGATCTTGATCTAGGATGGGTGAACGATCTTTTGACATGAACAGTATGACATCAACTGTGAACTACTTGAGATCTTTCCCGACGGGAATAATTATACGGCGGCGCCGCGGCGGAGGTCCGTCGTGGTACATTGTTTATTAAAAAAGTATTTACGATTTTTTCCACGAGAGCTAATTAAGAGTCTGTAGTACTATGTCGTGCTTTAAAAATATATTTTTACTGTATTTTTTGTTAAATAAGAGAGTCCATAACTTCTATTGTTATATTGATCTCTTGGAACTTGTAATATCTACTACATTGTGATCGAATTCCTATGTAATGTTTACTTCAAAATATTCTGTTTAATAGAAAATGATGATGTAGTTATATGCCTACAGTACTTTTCATTAATGTCCACAATCATTACTATAAGAAAATTGATTCTTAATTAATTACATAGATTTAAATCGGTACATCAAAGAATTGTATATGCTCTATATTTGTGCTATTAAGCAAGTGAAACATTAACATTGTAATTGTAACATAACATTATGTCCCTCGAGTCGAGTATATATATAGTGGAGAATAACGTTATTGTTAGGTTTCGTTGGTTGATTGTGGAGCAAATATGCTATTCCTATCATATACTAGTTACTACAAAATCTTAAAATCTTCATTTTTATGACACTAGAACTTAAAAAGTCCGATAATAATAATATAATTTCCCCACTCCGAGAGCACTTGTTTCCTAGGAGACATACTTATCTGAACGACAGCTGTACATGCATAGAGATAGAGGTGTACATTACTCATATAGATATGGTATAATTAGGTATAATATATATACAATTATACATGTGTATATATGTACATGTGATCATGTGCATGTATATACATAAATAGATAAACATAATAGCAAATATACAAAAGCAAAGTATGTCGGGGTGTGGAGGTGTCACGTGGACCGGATGACCCACCAATACTTAGTTCCCATTCTCATCTCGATGGGTCGATGAGTCCTTTAGATGTCTCCTTGGAGACATATTTCACCATCATGCATTATATGTATTTACATATGTTTTTGGAGAAAGGACCGTGGGCCAATTACACCATAAAATGGACCCTAATAAGCTTGGATTTAAATATTATGGTACATGGAACTCTAACCATTTACTTCTTGTTGAAGAGTTTGGTGCATGCATGTACCTTTAACTTCCCATCTTTTTTCTTGATTTTTCTTTTGGAGTGTTCACTCTTTGAGATGTGAGAGTGAGGACCACGTACGTACGGTACTACGGTAGATGAATAATACAATGTGAAGAGAGTTATAAAAAAAAAAAAAAAAAAAAAAAAAAAAAAAAAAAAAAAAATTTATCTCTTATGTTCTTGAAGTGTCGAATTTTCAGGGATTTTTTCAGCTCTACAATTCCGATCCATTAGCTTCATGGTTTTTGAAACCCCATGTAATATAGAAAACTCCACAATCCAATAATTCAACACAAACAAGTAAATTAACACACGAGAAATCTGTATAATCCATTAATCAAAAGTTCAAAACAACGTTCATAAAATGCAGATTCAATCATCAAGCTAGCTCTCAAGATGAAAGAAACCCAACCAAATATCCAAGGAAGATCATTATAGCAGAGTTCACAAGTTTAGAGATGATGCGATAATGATGAAATGAGCTAAACACATGCTCTTTATATGCAGCTAATAGCTTGAATTCAAAGTAACAACACCATATTTTCCCTTTCTTGCAATGATATAGCTACCACATCGACTTTGGATTCCCCTTGTAAATACGATAGATGAACTGGTGGAGCTTTCCATAAACCGCCTCAAAAGGTGTCAAGTGAGTGGCAGTGAGATAATTTGTATTGTACCAATACTCAATTAACGCCAACCACTTACTCCACAAAAAGCAGTTGAGTATTGCACAAATACCGCAAGTAAGTTTCCAAGCATCTATTGACCACTTCCGTCAGGCCATCACACTGTGGATGTAGCACTTGACATCTTCAAAGTCATGCTCTATAGTGTAAAAAACTCTTGCCAGAACTCACTAGTAAACACCTTATATATCTCCGTCACTAACTATAGATTTGGGACGACCATGAAGTTTGTAAACATTATCCAAATAATGATGAGCTATTGTCATCGCATTATAAGGATGAGACCAAATATAAACTGAGAAGCCTTGCTCAGCCTATCCACAACAACCATAATCATAGACTTACCATGAGAAACTGGCAATCCATCAATAAAATTTATCGATAGATCATGTAGGTGTTTTATTTACCTATTGTAAAAATACATAACTTATCATTAGAGTAGACTATTTTTTATGGCAAAGCAAAAAGAATTTAGAGATTTTGTTTTGTCTTCTAACCAATGTTAAAAGTAATTGTTTTTTTATTGCTAGAATTATTGTAGATTTGTTTATGAAAAAAAAAAAAATCGCGAGATTAATTACTGTCATTATGAACTTTTTTTGAGTAAAGATTGAGAAAAATTTGGTAGGCCATATTGAAGAGGGGATAGACGATCGCCAATTTGGTTCAATCATTTTTGCCGTGAAAATCTTTAATGGTGTTTGTTATAGTGAAATTGAGGGAGGGGTTGGGACGAAGTGCTTTATCTTGTAACGTGTTTTTTAACGTGAGTAACACACTTGTTTTTGTTGAATGAGCAAAACATGTACAACTTAATTACAATTACGCAAAAAGTATATATATATATATATATATATATATATATATATATATATATATATATATATATTTACAATAAAAATTTAATCGACACCATCTAGGGTTGAGTTTATACTCGTACATCATTAAGTTAAATGTTGAGAATAAGTGTTCCCAAACAGCCGATGAGAACATATTGAAAGATCTTTACGCTTAGAAAATGATGATGTCATTTCTAGCTATTGTTGTGTTATTGAGTTGTGATGCTGGTTACTTAAAACATATGGTTAAGATGAATGAAAAAGGTTATGAAATTTATTACATTTACGCCATATGAGGACATAATGTAAGAGGGTAAGACACATAACTAATCATCAAGATTTCTTGACTTCTTTCAAAGATCTGAAAGAGTTCTGAAGACGCCAATCAACGAATGGTTGAAGCACCAAAGATAGGAGTTAATTCGTTGTGTTGAAACTTTGTAATTCCTTATTTCCTCATATCGATTCAATGGGGAATTAATCTTTTTTCTATAATGGACGATAGCAATGTTACGGAACTCATGATGCCGATGCATAGGCTTGTAAAAAACATTGCTTTTAATAAATTTCTTGAAGAGACAGTATATGACATCAAGTTCCAAATGACATTGTGTTGTACCGCGTATAGTTAACAGATACAATATCCCATGTATGATTGAGTCTAAATGGTAACCAATGAAACTGACTAAATTTTAGTAATTTTTAGCTAAATTAAGTTGAATTATTATATTTGTAACTGTTGAACGCTGAATCTAGCTTAGTTTTTATTTTTGTGATTTTTGGTAAAACCTAAAAAATAATCACAACCTAAAACATCATCAAATAGTTACGGATGTTAATAGAATAATTATAAAGTATCTAAATAAAACAGATAAATTATTTATTTGTCTAGTTAATTCTTATACTAATAAATAAATACTAAAATTAGTTAAATTAATACTAATATAGATAATATAATGGTTAGCAAAATTGAGTTATTCTTTTTATTTTATTTTTGAACTAATAAAAAAATGTAAATAATTAATTAAAAGCTTTGTCAAAGCATTATTGAAAAATTAGTTTCAAACATTTACATTATAATATAATATAAGATTATCTAATAACTTTTTTTTTTTTTTCTATTGCTCTCTAGTAGTTTAATCGATAATGCGATGAGGGTGAGTACAATCATTGTTAAAATTTAATATTTTAGCATAGTTATGAGTTATTTTGCGAAAATTTAAAATTTATATTCAATTATTTCAAAGTTATGAATTTATTTTGTGTTATTATTTAGAGTTATTATCACAGTACTTCCACAAACAACTATATGATGGTGGATATTGTGTGATCCTGGACATGATATTATGTTTAAGAAAATGGCCAAGACTACTAGCGTGAAGCCGGTTTTTCGATGAACACATCATCATGTAACTCTAAATAGTAACACAAATATTCATGCCGAGCAGTTAATAACAATTATGTAGTTTTAATTTCCTAATTAAAATCTTAATAAATATAATAATTATTAATTAAGACAAAAGATAACGAACGATAGTGATCTGTTCTATCTTCTTCCTCTACGTCTCTCTGCTCGAAGCTTGTGCCCTTTCATTATTATGTCAACAACCCTCCTCTATTGAAGATTTCTTCAATCATCTTCTCCACAACAAAAAAATAACCCTAATTTACACAGAAAATATGTGGGGAATTGGAGGAAATTACTACTGGCGAAAGAAAAACAACAACGGAGGAGAAAGCGAAGCGATCGTTGTGGTATTCGCTTGGATGTCTAGCGAAGAACGCAATCTAAAGAACCATGTCGATCTCTATTCTTCTCTTCTTTGGGATTCTCTCGTTTGCCATTCTCAATTTCTCAACATGTTTGTTTTCATCTCCTTCTCTCATCTCTCTGTTTTCTAATCTCTCTGTTTCATAAATTGAATTCTCTTTTGATTCATATAGGTTTCTTCCAGATAAAGCTGCAGATTTAGCTTCTAATGTTGTTTCTGAACTTGTCAAGGTAAAAAGGTTGAAACTTTATTGTTTTGTTGATACCTAATTGATCTCATAAGCTTATTATGTTAGTTCTGGTCTTCTTATAGGAGCTCAAAGCAAAGCCAGTTCCTTTAGTGTTTGCTTCTTTCTCTGGTGGTCCTAATGCTTGTATGTATAAAGTTCTTCAAGTAAGCTTTTGTTTTCACCATTTTTTCTGAATTTTGTTATCTCTTTCCACAAGTGTGTAACTAAGATCCTTCTTTATGTATATATATGTAGATACTTGAAGGAACATGCGAAACGGGACTAAATCCGGTATGCACTTGTTGTTTTCATTCTTGTTAATGATTAGACTTGTCTTTATCTTGATGATTCTTAGGTTAATGGGTTTTGGTTCATTTCTCTGTGTTCAGGATGATTGTAGATTGGTTAGAAACTGCATCTCAGGGTTTATTTATGACTCATGTCCTGTGGATTTCACTAGCGACTTGGGAGCTCGATTAGCGGTTCATCCAACTACGCTTAAAATGTCTAGTCCACCTAAACCGTTTGTATGGGCAGCGAATGGTATTGCTTCGAGTCTCGATTATGTTTTTCTCAACAGGTTTGAATCACAGCGAGCCGAGTACTGGCAGACTCTTTACTCTACTATAGTAAGAGCCTTGTTTTCATATTATGAAATGGTAGAAAGAGTCTCGACTTTGATTTCGTATCTCATTGCATTCATTTATGTTTTTGAATGCAGATCATGAGAGTACCTTATCTCATTCTATGCTCTGAAAACGATGACCTTGCTCCTTATCAAACTATACACAATTTCGCTACACGTCTCCAAGAACTAGGAGGAAATGTAAAACTTGTAAAATGGAATGATTCCCCTCATTGTGGTTAGTATATACTAACAGTTAGTGGTGTTTTTCTCTCCAAAATAAGTTCTTTGTGATCTTAACATTAATTCATACACAATGTTTTCAGGTCATTATCGTTATAACCAGGTCGACTATAAAGCTGCTGTATCTGAGTTCTTGTCAAAAGCAGCGTCGGTTTATTCGCAGAAGACGAGAAGTCTTGACAGAGAAGCTATGAAAGGAACATGTCATGATGAGATAACAGAGCCAATTCAGAGCTTGGGGCAATCAACCTCTGGTCTTAACCGAAGCTTCAACGGAACTCCACTTGTCACAACCGATCATTTCTTCGTACCTAGCACCGTAGGTTACTACGTGGGCAGAGACGGCGGATATGTGCAAGATGAACACAAACAAGATTTGATTTGTTTGTCCAATACTCAAACCAATGAATCGGTTAAGCCCAATGGAGTTCTAGGCCAAATCTTATTTGATGTTTATATTCCGAAGAATGTTGAGGATTGGGATATAAAGCTATCAGAAACCGGGCGGTCTAGGCGGAGACCGGGGAAGAGATTTATACGTAGATCGAGATTGTAACATCTGAGTTATATATTATATATACCATGAGTACCCATTTGTTTTCTTCAGATACTGTTGCAGAGGTATTCCATTTGGTTTTCCCTCGCAAAGATTAATAAATTAATAAAATAAGATCTTTTTTGCAGACAAGACAATGTGTTTTCTTGGCTGCTGTATAAATCAAGTTCTTGTTAATACCCGCGACTTGGACTGCATTTACCATTGAGATCAGAAAAGTCACAAACGTCACGGAACCGTAAAAATTTGAAAGAAACAAAAAAAATTAAAAAGCTTTTTAGTTGTCTTTGCAGTTTCTGGTATAACCAGAGGATGATGATAATCTTGACTGTGATTGGAAAAACTCGAATGGAGTTCCAGGGCCAAATGAGCGTCGTGTTGCGTTTGGAGAATCTGATAGCAATGGCTCATAGACCGGGCTTCTGTTCTTGGGCTGAGTGATGGATATTGGAGACAAGTCCTTTTCAATGGTCCTTGGTTGCGTTTCGATGTTTCCTAGTGTCAGTATTGGACCACCCATTCGTTCAGCTTGCTGGAGTATATTGATTTTGCTGGGTCTGTATGTGTAGCGGAAGTACTTCAATGCGAAAATAGGACCCATGCCTGCTCCAACTATGAGCTGCATAAGAGAAAGAAACAATTAATTGGTGTTTGTTTCTGGGGAGACTTATATATAGGGAGATGATAGGAGATGACTTTTTTATACTCACAAACATTGTTATCCAGTAAGAAGGTTGAGAACAGAGGCGGAACATGATGGTGTACATTCCCGATGACGGTATTGCGCTGAAGAGAAAGTTGATTGCATAGAAACCGACTAGATTTCCCCAAATGGAAAGGTGTTGCAACACCGTAAAGGAACTGTAACACACAGCAAGGGAATAAAGAAGAGAGAATAAGCACTAAGCATGAGTGTTTCTATCGTGAACATGCATATTTGAATGCGATGTATGAGACTAAATGAGCGTCGCCACAAGGACAAGGAGCTGTTACTTGGTTTCTTGAGCCACAACAAAAGCTTGAAGCCATATACATCCAGACAGAGCTACCATTCCAAGCTCCTCCATTTCACTTTTCTCGTAAGCATAGGCGTGTATGGTTATTACAAATACAATAATGGCCTGCAAATAGATTCCAGAATTCAGATTTATTACAAGGGAATATGAACAAAAAGGAAGAAAGAAGAAAAAAAAGTTACTACAAGCATTCTAACTAGGTGTGGAGTTTGCATAGTAAATTTTTGTGACTTTTGAAGTAGTGAAGAAACTGTACTCAATTGAGTAGATTTGAAATGACAGTACTCACGTGGAAAAGGGATCGGCCAAACCAACCCGCAAATGTGCTTGGATTCAGAAGCCTGAATCGTGAGAAAAATGAAATTAACAAATATGCATAAACGTATGAACAGTTGACTTCAGATATAGTGAAACCAGATTTAGACACTATTAATCAAGCATACCTTCCCGCTTGGCAGTAGAACAAAATTTGAGGGTGTTGCATCACTGATGCTTCACTAAGATCTTTATCAATTACACTAACAAGAACAGGAACACTGGTGTAGAAAACGTTATAAGCCATCAGGCTAACTGAATTGAAAAGACTGGTTCCAGAAACGCCTGAAATAAACGAGAAGCTACATAGATTCTGTTGTCAGTATTTCATGAACGACTTGAATGATATCTACTGAGAACATATCTGAGATAATAAACTTACAAAATCTGGATGAAGCATATCAACAACGATTTGTAGAAGGAATACTGGGACAAAAATGCTGTCCGGTTATATGAATACCTCCCATGAACAAGAATCAGTCTTTTTAGAAACCTGAATCCTGCAATCAAAGAGTAGTCCAGCAAGAACCAATCAGAAATTGTTTCCTTGGTATTAGCTTGAAGATACATATTATGTACATATATTCCTTACTTCCAATGCTATAGTCTGCAGCTCTTGCTGCCTGCAGCCCTTCTCTTCCGCTGATGCCGACCCCAATATCAGCTTGCTGTATCATTCTTACATCATTCCCACCGTCACCAATTGCAAGGGTTCGATAATCGCAGGATTTTAAGATTTCAACTAACTGTAAAGTCGAGCCAAAAGTTCAACCAAAACAGAAAATAAGATGAGCAGTGGAAGGCCACTTGGTACTAGGAAAATCGAATACTTATAGCACCTAAAGTTGGGTGGGGTACCTGGGCTTTTTGTGAAGGTGTGACGCGACAACATATGGCTGTCCTAGAAAGTATAGCTAATTCAACAAAATCCTTGCGATGGTGTTTCAGAGCAATTTCTAGAGCCCAGCCATCAATAACAAATGCCACGTCCTGTACGACCCACAAAATTATTCTTTGATACAGGTGAGAGGAAATTGTTCCAAGGATGTAACAGTTCAAGAAATTTAGCTGAGGTGAACCTTAGGTTCTGAAGCTGTAATCCGCATTGTAAGCAAAACCCTCTCCAAACTTCTAGAAACATCTTCTTCAGTTTTTCCATCAATCATCAGAAGTTGGCCTTTAGGCTCTGATATAAACATGATTATGGTAGGAAAGTATGATAAGTAGTAATAGGCAAAGCTTTCTAACACAAATAACAAAGAAGAGAAAATGATCCCAACTTACCTGGGGAGATAAAATTACATGAAAGAGCAATCTGTATAGCTGTATTCTGCTTATCTCCAGTCAGCATCCAAAAGTTTATCCCTGCTTTTCGAAGTGTCTCAATCGTCTCTGGTACACCATCCTAAATAAATAAGGCAAAAATCTATGTAAGACATTCCTCTCCTATTACGGTGCTACATTATATTACACTGTGAACCTCACTAGTCCTGGACATTTAAATTTTTACCTGCAAGCGGTCTTCTATTGCAGTGACCCCTAGAATATAAAGATCATGTTCTAACCTTTGACAGACCTCAGCAATTCTCCACTGTAACATGAGAAAAACATCAAGCAAGTGCATCGACTTAGCCAGTCAAGCTGTAGATTCAAACTAATCATACTTCATAATCGCTTATAGTGAACAACAGAAAGAGAGAATTGTTTCAATTACCTCCCTATCAACCAGAAGACTACTAGCCTCTTTAAACTTCACTGACCACTCTAGATACTCATTCTCTTCAAGTTCACGCCAAGCCAAACACAATGTTCGGAGCCCCAGCTGGGAATAGTGTTCTACGGCGTCACCAATAGTTCGGGTTTGTTGACCTAAAAGTTTAGTGGAGAGTTAACGGCCATCAGCTCTAAGCACATTCAGTTGAATACTACTTACTCGTCTCATATTAATAAGAGATACATCAACTTACCAGCACGTGCATAGGGAAGGATTGCTTCATCTGCACCTTTGGACAGAAGTATAATTTTCCCATTCTGACAATCTTTCACTACCACTGACATTCTTTTTCGATCTGAAGTGAATTCAAGAATCTCCAGTACCTCATAGCGAATTACTGAACCATTAAATCTGATTTCTGCATTTAATAAAGAGGAAGAAAAAAACAAATGATAACTACTTTTTAGGTACATATTCCATATAGAGCAAAAATGAAAATTAGATGCTATTACCTAGAAGATTGGCATTTTTGCCGACAAAGACCATATGCAACTTTGAAGCAGCGATTACAAGAGCGTCCTCATCCTGAGATTGCGCCTTGTAAACAATATCTCCAGCTTTGCTGTCAGATGGAAACCCAAAAAATATAACTAAATGAAAATTCCTAGACAAACAGAATAAATATGCAGAAGTTAAATTTTCCAAAAACAGATATTGTGAAGATTTCAAGAAGTTCAAATTTACCTCTGCACAGGTAGAACTGTGTTGCAGATGGCCATCACTGTAAGAAATCGGATAACATCTGTAGAGCCACTGGTGATGGCATTAAGAAGTTGTGCATCTGATTGGAAAAAATAAATCAAGATAAGTAAGAAAGAATACCTCTTTGATGCATAGTCACTAATGCACATGCTTCAAACAATGTATAAATTAAGATGATCGACACAAATTGGGAAAGCATAAAACTGAGTACATAATACACACAAAAAAAAAAGTCTGAAACCTTTTAAAGCATCTCCATTCTCATTCCCATAAAATATGCCTCCAATACAGCATCTTCTAAATATCATCTTGTTATCTGTCAGGGTTCCAGTTTTGTCGGTCAAAATGTACTCTACTTGCCCAAGGTCCTCGCTTATTGCTGTGCTGCCATGCACAAAAAGCCACATAATGCAACAAAAAATTATGAAACTAACGTGTTCAAAGCAGGTGAATCTGAGGTAGTCTGCCTCTGTCCTGAACTTACTTTGCTGCATAAGATGCTGTACCAGTCTCTTGATCTATCATCTCTACATCCCATTCTATAAATTTTGCATAAAGACCCTTAACGAGATCTAGAGACACCTGCCACATTACATCAACCAGATGCTTAGTAGAAACAGGCATGCTAATTTGCTCATAATTTTGTTATCTTCAGGAATCAAGATCGATGTTGTTCAATTAACGATGATCATTAAGCCCCAATTTTCAATCCAATATCTCTTTCACATGCCAAGAAGTCGGTTAATGCATTCTATGTCTCACTCCAGAGCTAGTAAGAGAGTTACCAGAATTTCCAGATAGTATAGAAAGGAAGTTTAAACTACCTTAATGGAGATGGGTATCATGATGGAACATAGGAGTTCAAACCGCAAAGGGATTACAAGCAGCTCATACCACGGGGCTTCCTCTGGGTACTGCACATACCATTGCTGAAACAACAACAGAGTTCGTATAGCTCAGAAATGCCCCAAGCATACAAAACCAAGGGTAAAATATTTATTATGGTCATGAGATTGTATGAGGATTAGGTAGGAATTCTAACCTTCCTTGCTTCTGTATCTTTCCAAACATTTCCAGCTATACCGAGGACCAGAACAACGACAATTTGGAAAACGAATATTGCTCCAGTCAGTTTATCAATCATTGCATCCATAGCAGTAAGCTTCGGCTCAGCAATACCCCTACTCATACCAAGCTTAGTTTGGTTGCCTATAGATAGTATGAAAAATTGTTGAAGCATTTATTAAGATCAACTACAATCGTACGACTGACCAGAGATAATAAGAACACAGAACACATGGTCCACAAGAAAAGAAAAAACATTTTATAAGGTAAATTTACCTGTATAGACAGATACTCCACAAGCCCACTCTGTATTTCTCAAGTAACAGGACTGAAGAAGAGTGTTTTTTATGGTTAAAGAACAGACATCATTGTCAATAAATGGCGGAAATAAGCGCATGTTTGCATCAAATCTTCGAATATCCTTATCTGGAACAGGACATTCAATCACACCCTGAAAACATAGACAGCTTAATATAAAATCTGATAAGAGGAAATAGTATGGAAAGCCAGGAACGATATGATTATTTACAAGAAGTCTTACTTTCATTTTGTGTAACAATTCTAAATCAATTCCCACACATGCTGAGGGTATCACTCTTGTTTTGAGATCAGTTTCACCATCTAAAGCAGCAGTCTGCATGTATGAGTTAACTTTTAGCACATTTGGAAGTACTCAAGTAAAGCTACCACCACCAACCTGGAAACTAAATTGTAACATAAATCATATACATGAAGTCTACCTACCTCTACATAGCAAACACCTTGTGGATCAGAGGTACCAAGCAAAACAAGATCACAAGGAACTTCATCATTCTCACGCAACCAGACAATATTCCCAACTTGTATGTCCTGTGCTTGAATCTACAAGCAACATACTACTACAATTAACACAAACTATCACCACCTAAAAATCAATCGCCATGAAAAAATCATGCAAAAGTGATTCATACATGCTTCTTGATCCCCTGTTTCACGATCCAAACTTCTTTCTCATTTGCTTTCTTATCTGATAGATATCTGTGGTAATCATCCCAAGCTTCTTTGGAAGCAGAGACTGCAAATATGAATATTAACGGACCCCATGTACTTGCAGGATTCACAGGGGTGATAAGTGACCATAGCTGAAGGCAAGCAATCAACAAAAAGTACTGGTTCATAAACCGGCTGAAACAAAAAGAAAAAGATAGAACATTTTGATCAGAAAAGACGTAACATAGATATAAGAACATTAGAACACTAAATGAAATGAATCATCGTTACCTGAATTGCTCCCACAAGTTCTTCGGAAGAAAATTCCATAACGTATACTTTCTGTTAGATATACGGTTATCACAACAAAGCTCTTTTGAAGCTTCATCATCGTTAATGTACACAAAACGCTTCATTTGTTTTTATTTTGCTTTGGAAGCAAAAACACTCTTCTAAACTTTCATCATCAAACTCATCTGATTGAAGTTTACCAACACAAACTGCAAAATATGAATTGATTAAGCATTACTTCACATCAAAGAGGACATTGAATCAAAAGCAATTGCAGAAGAACACCTAGCAGATAATCACTTTACGAGTAAGCTTAAGAACTCAGTAAAATATTGGGAAAGCAACGATAAACCCCATCGTTGAAGAAGCAAAACCACATCAGGAAGATCCAAATTCAAAATTCAAACAACAGAGATCTCTCAATATCGCAACTCAAATCTAATTACATTCGAACACATCGAGATCAGGAAGAAACTCAAAAACATCAATTAATTTATCATTTCTCCGAAAATCTCGCAAAATAGAATAAGCTTGAAGAAAGCAAAACTCCAAATTCATCTGAAGATCGAGCAATACGTTACCTAATTAATCACACGGAGCTCGAATTTTTCTCAGGAGTTTGAGAATTCTTTTGCTTTCGTGCCTTTTTGTTCTTGCTCTCTGTTCAATGTTTTCGTTTTCGTTAAGGAAGAAAGAGGAGGTAGTGATCTGCAGCGACGGTGCGTTTTGTTGACTTCCGTAGAAATCGGCTCCACCCAGAGATTTGTGTCTGCCGTTTTGGTTAATTAAATAGACACTGTTCGTTGTTTTCAGTTTCAGACAAATAAAACGGTGGTAAACATTTTACGACGAAAAGTTTGATCCTCTCGCAAATCTACGAATAGTCGAATATACCTCTTTGTGTGGACCATCATATTTCCAAAAAGTCTTAATATATACCAAACATTATACTCTTATGATAGCAATACAAAGAGACTAATAGAAAAGTTTATTTAAGAAGAAAAAAATTAACACGAAAGTGTTTGTATTATTGATCATATTCGAAGTTGTTAAAGTGAAAAAATGAATTACAGGCTACAGCGAAGACATGCGTTCGTTTTGGTAGGTATATGCTATGCGTAAAAAACGAACGAATTAGCTGTAACACAAAAAAGAACGAATTAGCTCTAACACAAAAGGACGTATATAATTGGGCCTATAGAGACAGCCCAAGCCCATGAGGACCAAGCAAGATCGAAGTCGCATAAAAATACACTAGCTATGATCTGATTCAGATCCGTGGCGTTTCTGTTAAAACTCTCAAGTCTTCACGAGATGTGTTCAAAATTCTTCGACCAAAACTATCCCAGTTTCTCAATTCTCCATAGCCATTTTCTTGATTCACAAGAAAAGTCTCCTCGAAGATTGCATTTGGTCTGTGTACAACCTCGATTCTCACCAAAAATCACCACAAGAACAATCTCCACTCCTAAAATGGTGGAATCTCATATTATCCCTCATTATAATTACCTTCCCTGTGACCTCTGATGCCAAACGCATAAACTTGTGACAATCTAGGCACATCCTCAAATTCTTCATTATTGTTATCGTAGAATCTCTGTTCGTAGTGAGTAAAGAGAACGCTAAAGCTAGCTTCTCGGTATGCTGTATCAGTATCAACCTCTTCGCATTGTCACTCACGTCGTATGGCACAGAGCTCAAATCCGGTTGATATCCTAATACCGTTAATCTTTCTACAAGCTCTTCTAACTTGTCTTGAATCTTATTTGACATTGGATGGTTCAGGTTTCCAGGGAAAAACTTATGCATCTGACCATTCTTATCTACAACCCAACTAACCGCGGGTGTCTTCTTCAAACCCTTTTCTTTAATCAGTTTCCGCACTCTTAAAACTCCGCCCCAGTCTCCAGCTGACGCGTAGACATTGGAGAGCAATATATAGTTTCCGATAATGTCCGGTTCCAATTCAAACAAATGTTCTGCAGCAATCTCTGCTATCTCTGGATTGTTGTGAATCCTGCAGGCACCGAGCAATGCACCCCATACACCTCCGTGTGGCTCAACAGACATAGTTTTAATCAGCTCAAGGGCTTCTTGTAACCGCCCTGTACGGCCAAGAAGATCGACCATACAAGTATAGTGATCCCGCGTTGGTTGAACACCAAATGTTTGATACATAGAATCAAATACTTGACGTCCTTGGTCAACAAGTCCCGAGTGGCTGCAAGCCATAAGCGCACCAACAAATGTAACCGTATTTGGTTTTATCTCTGTCTGTGTTACCATGTAATGAAAAAGATGTAAAGCCTCTTGAGCACGCCCGTGCGTAGCAAGACCTAGGATCATCGAACTATAAGTGAAAACGTTTTTGTTGTTCATCGACATAAACACATTAACTGCCTCTTCTACGTTTCCACATTTCGAGTACATATCTATCAAAGCAGACCCGATAACAACGTGATCACTAGGAGAATACCCAGATTTCTGAGCAATTTGAACAGCCCGATCAGCGTATTTACTTGCTCCAAGCTGCGCACAAGCCGATATATATCCGGCGACAGTAACCTCATCAGCTCGAATTCCCGATTTCTCCATCCTATCAAAATACTCTAAAGCTTCCTGAGGTTTAGCATTCTGCGCAAATCCCGTAACCATAGCAGTCCAAGCCACCATATCCTTCGTAGGCAAACTTTCAAACAGTTCCGCTGCACATTCCATATTTCCAACTCTCGCATACGCAGCAATAAGCTCAGTCCACGATATCACATCTCGTTCAGGCATTTCATCAAACACCTTACGCGCACAATCAATAGATTCACATTTCACATACATATCAATCATTGTATTCCCAACGTATACAAAACAAAACCCTCTAAGTCTAAACGTCTGTGCATGAAACTGACGACCCAAATTCAAATCTTTCATTGTTCCACAAGCTTTCAAAAGAGCAGAGAAAGTGAAAGAAACAGGCGTAATCTCTTCTTTCCTCATACATCCATACATAGCAATAGCTTCATCAAATTTACCTTCTATCGCATACCCACGAATCACTGCGGTCCATAGAAACGGGTTCCGGAATTGAACAGGCTCGATTACACGGCGAGCGTATGGATCCATTGGAACACCGAGCTTCGTTAACGTGCGAATTAGCTTCGTGAGAATGTAACAGCTTTGATCGAGACCTTTACGGAGAACATGGCCATGAATTTGCTTGATTTGATTGAGATTGATGCAATCATCGAGCTTTGAGATGAGTGAAGACACTAGAAGTTCTTTTTGATTACTGATCTCTGAGAAGGTACCGGAATTGTTACTTGTTCTTCCAAGCTGAAGTAATTGTTTTGAAAGCAAGCTAATGTTAATGGGGTTTACCGCCGTCGAGAACCGGTGAGAATGAGCCACCGTCATCGCCGGCAAATTCCCGGAGCTCGCGCCGTGCCCGCCTTTAATTACCCGTTTCTGATTTTCACATCCTAAATCCTAAAATGCACCTATGTATGATATTGACTTAATTACGAAAAATGTTTGTCACTGGATGTAACCTTCACTAGCCTTTTTGGTTAAGGCCCGGCCCATTAAAGTAAGGTGGGCAAGCTAAGTTTCATAAAGACTTTACTACCCTGAGCGGTGGATCACACACACACATGTTGAAGACACTAGAAGTCAATTTGAGACTTTGGGTTGTGCCAGTTAAAAGTCAAGTATGAAATGCTTTAAAATTGTTTTTAAATCTTGTAAAGCTTATTGTTAAATTTTTAATTCATTGTTTTTATTTTCTGTCCATGCATTGTTGAAGAAGACCAAAAAAAAGTTTGTTACAATATATGCATCTTTAGTTTGAATTAGAGTTAATCCAAAAAAAAAAAAAAAAATAGTGTTTCGAATCAAACAAGATCTGCAACCCATCTTCATGCTTGTGAGGATTGAGAAGAGCTTGTTTATGACCAACCGGTCGAGAAACAAAATCTGCAACCCAATTGCTGGCTTTGGATCATCTACTGAGACGTACGTTAAGTGATTCTCGGTTAAAATTTTTTTTACCTTTAAATCATATGTTTAAAATATTAATGTCATGAAAAAGTTTACCTTTTACTGAGAATCACTTAAGTTACGTTATACTCTTGGCCATTCGATTGAATTGTTTGTGACCGTCTGATCTCTCGCCTTCACTTAAAAAACACGCGGATCCTTATGACTCGGGTTTACAATTATTGGGTCATACGTTATAATCTTGGCCATTCGATTGAATTAATTGTAACCATTGATTTTTTTTCAATAAATTCTACAGCAAGATTTTTGGAAATAGAATTTTTATTTATTTCCAATTAATATATTCCCTTATTCAATACTATTCATAATTACGTGGGTTTAAAATTGGAAAACTAATTATACTCATATATCAACAATATTTATTACATTCTAAGAGATTATTAATCCAATCAATGTTTTTAAAACATTTCATAATCAAATCTGCTTTATTTATAGATATAACATTATAAATATCGAATTAATATGTTTGAATTCGAAATTGGGTTAAATATTTCTAAATTTATTTAAATAACTGGAAAAATAATTTTAACTAAACTATTTTTTATGTTTGATAATTAAAATAGAAAAAATATGTTTAAACATTTAAAAATAAAATTAATTATATTTTTGGTTTATATTAATTTTTGTTAATTAACTTAATTGAATTCATTTTTCAGCAACTGAATCATATTAATTTAAAATATCCAATGCGTATATTCCTTTCTTAAATTTGAATATATCACTTCTCCATAATTATAGGTAATCAAATATTTAGTTGGATATTCATTTTTGAATTAACATAAAATTTCCGAACAATTTTCATAATTAAATAACTACTTATAAGATAATTGCTAAACATTCTCATATAATTATGGGATTTATCATAATCATTAAACTTGGCTTCCACGATTTAATATTTTATACATATTTTAAACCTAAAAATTTATATCTTATAAATATTGTACGTCTCATTTCAAGAACTTACTCAGCAGTTCCTATCTTCTTTTACTCTCTCGCTTCTTTTTTATTCTAGCAGAAGAAAACGAGACCATGAAGAAAACTGAGGTTGTGGATCGACGAGACCATGGAGAAAGCAATATATCGAGGTATCCTCTCACACTCTCTGTTTTTCTCTATTTTTTTCATGTTTTTCTCACATCTGTTTTTTTAAATATTTATGCAGGTAATGTGGGAGATTAAAATGTAGACGCACACATGATTTTGTTAAAGTATGTTTTGCTTTCTAATTATTTATCTTTTATGCAAAGTAATATGTTAAGCTTTTTTTACCTCTCTATATATTTATAAGATGAGTAATTCTGATTGAATTTTTTTTATAGGGATTACGGTCTTTTTCTTGTTAATTTGCAGAAACATGATGATGATTTATAATTTGACTACTATCTTACAATGAACAACAAAATTATAAGGTATGCAATATTTTTTCTTAAATCTGATCGATAGATTCTCTTTCACTAATATATTGAGATTGTGTAAATATTTTTGATGTAGTTTAGATTTTAATATATTGGTATTGTTAATTAAATTAATTGAATTTTAATATAAGTTTAATTTTGATAAAATTTATTTTTGTCTTATTAATTTGTCAAATTTGATAATTAATATACATATTAATAAAATACACTAAACCCCGACACACCATGTATACAACTACATATACTAAATATACAATTATGTATTCAAAGGGATACATCAATTTTGTAATAAATTCAATAGTATTTATGTTTAAATGATACTAATAATAAATTGAGAAACTTTTAAAATTTATAAATTATACAAATAAACATTTATAGATAAACAGAATATGTGAAATTCGTAATATATAAACTAATTAAAGCATGACTACTATTTGATTTAAGTAAATATGATGCCGTTTATTCTGCTAAGAGAGTGACTGATCTGAGAGGGCCATAACCACAAAATATTTCCATTAGAAAACATCGAAATGACAATCGAGTTAACAAATTGTACTCGCCCAAAAAAGGAAAAAAAAAAAAAATAATAATAATAATAATAATTGTACACGCCAGATTCATAAATATCCAACTGAAACGATATCATACCAAGATAGATTCGCTTTTGATTTTCCCGGGCGTGTGTTTCAGAAGCAACTCAATGTAAACCACTAAGCAGCTTATGTTATAGATTACAAATTCAGAATGAAAAACTAGAGTAGCAACATAAGATAAAACGCCTATGATTAACATAAACACACTATCAAAGAAGACAAGGAACAAGGGAACAACAAAAGACGGGTTAGGTTACATTTCAGTAGAGATCTAACTGACATTGAAGATGTCAACAACAAGCTCATCAGCTTGTGGCGGTCTTACATAAACATAAGACTCTCAACCTGACTAGAAAATACATAGTATAGAATACAAGGATGTCGTTTCTTGCAACGTAACAGCTTACAGTTATGCTCTGTGATTCCTCGTATCACAACTTTTCTCGTAGACTGTCTTTGCGGATCATAATAGATAACATAATATGGTGGATCAGGCAAAGAAATCGGTGCCAAAATAAGCTCCCCAGCATCAGTGACGTTATTCCGTAGCTTCTTCTTCTTCTGTAAAACAAGCCTTGGCACTGTCATACACAAGACTTTGTAAACCCCATCAATGGGATCATAGCCCAACAAGTGTTTCAGGACAAAACTCCGGGCTTCGATTTCGGGCAATGTGATGGATCTTCTGGTGCTGGAATTGTATACCACAAGTTGAGAAGCATAAGCAGTAGTTCCATAGCAAATCAAACCGTGAACAAAGGAACAATTGTTTGTGTATCCAGATGCAGGAATCGTGAAAAGGTAAGTAGCTACAGAGGATTCTTCAGACGAGAATAAGAAGCAATCATCTTTACGTCTGAAGGTGAAAAAGAGACGACCTGGTCGAGCGGAAGACTCGGTGAGGAACAGTTTCATGAGATCTCGGCTGCGGATGATTGATGACCAGAGCTTCGATACGCAGAGGAACCTCGCTAGGGTTTTGGCCGGTAAGCGTTTAAGAATCTCCTTTATCAGATCCATCGGAAGCAGATCTGAGTTTGTGCTCCTCCGGTCATCTGAAACCTTCTTCCTCCATCTCCTAACCCTAGGTGACGACGCCGATGTTTTTGATTCCACGACTCTGAGAGTGTTAGAGATTCCATGGCGGCTCGAAGATCGAGTATTGTAGCGAAATGTTGTAACAGTGTCATTTGCTCTCTGTCTTTGCATGGTGTAGAAAGAGAGAAAACAAGTTCAGCGTTCTCAAACGTTTCAGAGTCTGACAATAAACAAAAAAATTATCAACGAAACGAACTCTTTGTTGTGGATTTTTGTTTTGGGCCTCGTAATTGTTAGGCCCATGTGTATTCAAACTTTGCTACAAATCCAAACTTTTGTTTTTTAGAATAGGATTCAGCACCACCTCCTTTCATTCTCTTTTGTTCTGATCTTCTCCTCCGATCCACCTCATCTTAAAGCCGTTTTTGATATCCTTACTTTTCAAACAACCCTAATTAACGTTTATGTTACCATATAGTTCAGTACTTCAATCTAAAATTAAACCATGTGTTAAGATTTAAAGTCTCATTATAGTTTGTCCATAATTTCTAACTTCATCAAATCCTCAACAGATTTAAGCAAAAGCTATATAACCCATGCAAGACCATGTGCTACGATTTCCTACACAAATCTAACAGACTCGGCGGTAGGAACCTGTCCTCTTTAACATTCATGATTCATCTCTCGACGAACAATGTGATCTCCTTATTTTTAGCTCATAGTGTTCTAAAAGTATCTTTCCAAATCTCTCTAACAAATGGGAAATTTAGGAGAATGCACATGATGCACAAACAGTTTCATGCACCTCCATCGGCAACACAAAAGGAACTATTATAGACTTAAATAAACTAATAACATAAAGGGTGTACCAATAGCAACTAACGACACTGTAATTTATTTGGTAATCTAGTTACTAATAATCTAATATAGATAGACTCATGAATATCTCTTGTTTGAAAAAAAAATCCACTTCAAAAGTTAAATAGAAAATCCTGAATAATTAGGCACAAGGTTCAAATTATTTTTGAGCCGGTCCTGCCTAGATTATACCTAAAATCGGTAAAAATTGAAATATACAGTATCATCTTTTCATGTTTATTATCAACACAACTACACGATTAAAAAAAAAAAAAAAAAAAAAAAAACAGATCTTATACCAATCTGCCATTATTTGGTAAGGATGAACGGTCTTGTTGACAGGAGAAAAACTATGAGAGAAAAAACAAATATATTTTCTTATAAAACAAAAAGTGGTTCGATATCAGATCATTTGTTAATTTTTGTTTGAATGTAAAAGTAAGTACAGATGATCCTTCTTCGCATTCAAGGCTTTTGTATGTCCATGCATGCATTGTCGAAACTACGAAAAGTCAATGGTTGAAAAGTGTCAAAAAAAGGTCAAGTGTGAATGCTCAAGATTGTTGTTAAATGTCGTAAGTTTGTAACCGTCAGTGAATTACGAAAATGACTTAATGCCTTGACTTGATAGTTACTTAATAAAATACTAAAATCAAAGCATTAAGACAACGACGCACGCAAGGCTCGTGAGCAGACCAACACGCGGTGAGACATGGTTGGAGCTGCTGTTTCAGGCAATGGCCAAAATTGTATGAACTTAAGCGCGAGGCGGTGAGATCACGTGGTCTATGTTTTGTCGGTGAGTGACACGCGATAATGAAGTGCGTGAGAAAATAGTTAGAATGAACGCTCCGCAGAATCTGCCGACTAATTGTAGGAGCCACACATATATCTGCTTACCGGACCTTAATTTGAGTCCCACACCCACTTCGGCGACTTATCCAATGCATGATATAGAATTTGTTTGGATCTTTCCTTATATAATTGATTGTTATAATAAAAATGTGTATTAAAGTTTCTGATATAAAGATGGGATTGACTTTTAGGCTTTGTTAATTAACGGGTTAGAGGGTTATAAATCTGATAGCTGTGATGGTTTTTGGTTTTATAATATACTCATTCCAATAAAAACTAATGTAATTAAACAATTTATAGATAATTAGATAGAACGCTAATCAGCTCTAAGTTTATAGATGGCTACGCTACTTCGACTAATATCTGCATATAAGAATTATTGATCTTACGTGATTTATCTGCAGTCAATTTAAAGTTTTTGTCTTAATTCTAGTGTTTCTTGCTTTCTGTGGTTTGTTGGTGAAGTGTGTTAGTAGTTCTATTTGAGTCCTATGGTCGTGTTGGATTTTTATTTTCATCCATATTGGTTTGTTATTTGCTTATCTTTGGTGCCTGGTCTATTCGGATTTATTGGTGGTTCCGACATTTAGATATTCTATAGGGGAACCTTTATGAAAATCTCTCTAACTTTTGTTCAATAGTGTTTAGATGCGATCCTTTTTAGTACTTATGATTTTTTTTCAACAAAATTAATTACATCTCAAAAGAGTTATTACTAACATATAATATAATTTTATCTCTTTATTTAATTTTTATCAGCGGTATATATATTTCATCTTTTTATTAATAAAATTTTAGATGACAAAAATAAAACCAAAACATAATAATTAGACGTAAGAAAGCCACCCTAGCCAAAATATGTTTGTGGTTTAAAAAAATTGAAAGCATAGGAACAAAACAGATTATGGACGGCTAAAGCACACGTGCCTCCCACCTGACACTCATGCCATCATCCCCATCTACACGAAACTCGAAGATTGGACTCATGATGCTACCACTCTACTTTTCAAATACATTTTAAAAAAAAACTCATAACTCACTACAGTTTTTTTACTTTTGAATTTAATTTTCTTCCTACACAATTCATAGATGAAAAAAGAATTTTACATGTCTAATTTATAAACCAAACCATGAAACCATAATTCAATATAATGAGAAAACTAATGAAAACGATAACTACTTTTTTGTGTCATGATCATCCGATTTTTTTATTTTTATTTTTGGGTACTCTCCTATACTAAATTGTTTGATGTTGACAGACCATCTAAATGTTCGATGTTTCTTGGTTTCATATTCCACATCCATTTAATGGAGTGATATCTACTACCTATTTGATACATCAACCAACCATCATGTCATTTTAAGACATTTAAGAAAAAACATCAAAAGTAGAAAAAAAATATCAAAAGGAGATATTTGATTAGTAATTAATTACATCCACGTAATTAGGGAACCATAGGAGATTTCTGAAAAAAAATTCCTCTTACTTAGCCAAAAACATAGGAGATTTTTCTTTTTCTCATCTACTAAAGAAAACATTAATTATTTTCCGGCAATGTAAAATACAAATTATGAAAAGAAGAAAAAAATCTAAACGTCCACCACCGGTGGAGCTAGGTTAAGATCCAGGTTTAGTTCTCTTCTCGGTTCAACTTTTACGGTTTCTCGAATACCAATACTCAACTCGATATTAACCGGATCAAACCGAACCGGACAAACCCGAGAAAGCTCTGCTCTTAACGAAGCAGCTCTTGACGGATCGAAGAAAAAACCAGCAGAAGCATAACCACCGACGACTTTACGCTCCCGGTGACATGCAAACGGAAATCTCTGACGCGTCATCTCACGCGCCGTCGTCACCGTCGTACGGTTGACGTAAGAATCGTTCTCGCCACCGTCGTTAACCGTAGTAGACTCTCCGGGAAGAGGGAAATTAGTCTTTGCTTTGGAGCCACGAAACTCTCTAGCGGCGGTGTCGTAAGCTCTTGCAGCTTCCTCCGCCGTGTCGAATGTCCCGAGCCAAACCCGGGTTTTCTTTCCCGGGTCACGGATCTCCGCCGCGTATCTACCCCATGGACGCTTCCTCACACCTCTAAAGTGCACTTCCTTCCGCATCGTCGTCATCGTCATCGTCTTCCCTCCGCCGCCTTCACTCACGGCAATGCTTCTACCGTTCGCCTGTCTTGGAGCCATTGCTTATAAAAGAAGAGATATATTCTCGTTTAGATAGAGAAGTGACGTTGTTTTTGGTTTAATTTATAAAGGAAAAGGTTTTTGGTTTAGAGAAAGAGAAAGAGACGGTCAACGAGGGTTTGACTGAAAAGCGCCGCCCAAAAAACAGACAATGTGAGAGGTTTTAATGTTTTTGTGACGGCTTTTTGCCTTAACGTCCCGTTACTGCGGCGTGACTTTGCGTAATTTGATTGCTTGATCTCACGCTCCTTCATTAATCTACATGACTACCACGCTCTCTAACGATTAAATGAGTTTTACATTAATATGAATTTCCAAGCCTTATTTTAGTACCCACCAATATGAATAGCCTTTTTTTTTTTTTTTTGTCGGCCCAATATGAATAGCTAATAGCCACGGTTCTATACTTCTATGTTGACAATGTTGTCATTTAAATTTTGTATAGAGATATATTTATGTACAATGTTTCGAATGAAATATGTAGTAGGTGATTTAGATATATGGTTTGATAATATGTGAGTAGGTAAATGTGTCAATATCTTTTTTTAATAAATGGTTAGCAGCTTAAGAATCCAGTTTATTTTAAGAATCCAATTTGTATCAACTTAATTATCATTATATGACATATCATATTGCAAAAAGTTTTTTCTTTTTTTTTGAATCTATTGCTAAAAGATTTTGATTTGTTATTTAGATACATGGCATACAGGTTGATACACAATTTTATTTACTTTGGGAGATTTCGTTGATTTCCTGTTTTAAGAAATCAACAACAATCAACTTTATTGATGAACATTGTTTTTTTTTTTTTTTGAATAAAATGTCAAATTATATTTAAAAGAAAAAATATACTTTTTACATCAGCTTTTTTGATATTTTGATAATAAGAGAAATAGAGCTAGATCAAAAACAGAGTAAATAGAATTGAGAGAGCAAAAACAGAGTCTTCTTTCTTAGAGGATGCTATGGACGCATGTCAAACCATACTTGCAGCCCCTTCTCGAGTCGAAGATCCCCTTTCTTTTTGATTGTCGATAGCTGGTTTCTAATAGTCTTGTCTATCTGTCGGATGAGGTTTGAAGCTGAACGTGACTTCTCTCCGTGACGACGAGAATTTCTCTCCCTCCAAATGGAATGAATAGAGACTTGGAATGTGTACCTGGATAAGAAACTTTGGATGCGATCAGGCTGAGAATCAGATATGTAATTCACCACAGCAGACCATTTTGTGGAAAATCTATCTTTGTACACATTCTTTGCGATTGATGTCCAGATTTCAGAAGAATAGCAGCATTGGATATTGATGAACATTGTTGTGTAACAGCTGTAGAGGATTTCATATATGTAATATATGTTATAGTTAACTCATTTAACTCGATAAATAAAACAAATTTAGAATTATATTAACTTTTATTGAATAAGTATTTTACTTTAACACATGAATAATGGATACGTCTAACGTTATTGTCAAATGTTAATCCACACAAAAGTCACAATTTTTTTGATCCTACAACATAACACAAAAAAAGAGAAAAAATGGTATTTGAATCCCGTTACGTTACAGATACACGTATGTATGTTAGAGTATCTTCAGTGAATCTCTCAAAAATGAGTATTGGAGTAATAAAAAGTGATCTGGAGGGAACACCATAGTAGATTATGAAGCTTCAACACAGATTTAACGAGAGCTTTAACTTCGAAAATGAGTCACCTAAACCACCGCTTACAACAACGAGAAATAACTATTTCTATGTCTCCTCAGCAAAGTTCCTTATATGATTTTCTTGTCCTTAAAGAGGTATTTTCTTAAAACATTACTTTGAAGATATCTTCATAGGCAAAAATCTAGAAATTAGAAATAAAGGATGTTTAAAAATATAAAATTTAAGGTTTGCTAATGCTGAACTGTGAAATTAAAACCAACAACCACAACAAACCAAACCGGAATATCATTTAAACCAAATTAAAACTAAAGGGCGTTCAGTATTCGGATCGAATATTTCGAGTTTGTGTATTTCAGATTTAGAAGTTTAAGACCCGTTCGGGTATTTTAAAATTTTAAACCGTTCGAGTTCAGGTTTATTTAAATATTAAAATATCAAAATTTTGTATGTAAATTTATCAAATTACTTGAAAATTTCAAAAACTCTCAAAACAACACGAATAGTTTTACTTTAATATATCCAAAGTAACCTAAAATACACAAAATAACTAAAATATCCAAATATCCAAATATTTTCTGTATTTAAGTATGAATATAAATAATATATCAAATATTTGAGGTATGTTTGGATATTTGTTCAGATCGGGTTTGGGTTAGAGTTTTTCGGGTTTTGAAGTTTAGGACCCGTTGAATATTTGAAATTTTTGGATTTGGATCAGGGTTTTCGGTCGGGTTTGGGTTGGTTCGTAGGGTTCGATTATTATGTCGAGACCTAACTAAATTGAATTACAAATTGGTTTTATGGTTTAAACAAATAAAGCGAAACCGAAATAATTGAACCGAAACCAAACCGGAATTGTTATTTGATTGAACATTTTAGATGCAAAAAATTTGGGTTTTTTATTTGTTTTAATATTAAATTAATACCAACAATAATATTTGTGAATTAATTGTAACTTTGTAAGGTTTCGTAAGGTGGGCCATGAAACCGGATACTCGAGAGTCGCCGGAGTGTCCTTGCCTTCTTCTATCAGTTCTGCTTCTGCTTTAGAAATTAGGGTTCCCTTTTTGAAGAAGACGAGTGTAAGTGTCTCTCCTTCTCGATTTCTCGCTCATCTTCTTCTTCTTTCACCCCGCATAGACCTAATTTAAGCTATCCTCCTCTCTCATCATCGCAGATTCACTTCTTCTCACCGTGAAGCGATGGCTTCTTTGTTCAAGGTACATAAAGTTTAGATTTTTATCGGAAACCATTTCTGGGTTTTGCTTTTTCTAGCATAGAAAATCGAGATTCGTTAATGTTTTTAGTGAATTTAGTATCCGGGTTGTCTGGAATCTGATGGGTCTGAAGCGATTCTAATTGATTTTTGAAGTTGTTGTCTAGGGTTTGGTCTCACGATTTCATGTTTGGGGTTTTTGATTGTCAGGAGCAAGCAAAGCTATCAGCTTATCGTGATAGAAGATTTTCAGGAACACAAGAGGAGTTTGATGAAGCGCTAAGAGCATCTACAACGGTTTACATTGGCAATGTGTCTTTTTACACTACTGAAGAACAGCTTTACGAGCTTTTCTCTAGAGCTGGAGAAATCAAAAAGATCATCATGGGTTTGGATAAGAACACTAAAACACCTTGTGGCTTTTGTTTCGTCCTGTAAGCTTTCATCTTCAACAGTTTTATATGTAAGTTTCATTATGGTGGTTGCTGAGTTTTGGTTTTGTGTCTTGTTTTTATCAGGTTCTACTCTAGAGAGGATACTGAAGATGCAGTCAAGTATATAAGTGGGACTATTCTCGATGACCGGCCTATTCGTGTGGATTTTGATTGGGGATTCCAAGAAGGAAGACAATGGGGCCGTGGTAGAAGCGGTGGCCAGGTATTCATCAGATGCATCATCCTCTCTGTAATTCCCTGACCGTTTCTTTACAATTAAAAGGTCATCATGGTTTTCTAATTTCATACAGGTTCGTGATGAATACCGTACAGATTACGATCCTGATATCCTTTTAGTCCGCATAGTTATGCACTCTGTTGTTCTTGTTTAGTATACCTGTTTTGTGGTAGGAAAGATTGATTTCTCGGTTATGAATTTCCCGCCAATCCATGTGTTTTTTCCTTAACTCATTGATTACCTAGAGGTGGTTATGGGAAATTAGTTCAGAAGGAACTCGAAGCACAAAGGCAGCTCGTGGATTACGGTACTGGCTCATTGGGAGCTTATCCTCAAGCTGCGCCAACGAATTGTATGTTTTTTTCAACTTTCTACCAAATTTACTTGATCTTATTCCTGGTTTCATGATTTCGCACTATACTGTGGACAAATGGTGAACTAAAAGTACCATGAATGCGAGTCTTAAGTTGCTTTACTTAGAATTGTAGTGCTCAGAATAAGACTCTTTATCTTGCAAAGCATCTGCTTATTGTTTTCCCAGTTCCCTTTCGAATAGATAGTGAAAATGTGAAACAAGATATGGTCCTAGTGTTAAGTATCTTATTCAAGTCAAATTATGTGAGAATCCGTAAATAGAGCCTGCAAAACACTAGATTCCTAAATGCTTTTTGCATATGTTAATCACAGATGGAAATGGAAGGCGTGGTGGTGGAAACTATGGTCAAGGAGGACAAAATCGCCATGGAAGAGGAGGTATTTTTATCCCAAATGACATAATGCGTAGTAATAGTGTAATCCTCAGCCACAATAGCACAATTCACTGTTTTTAATGTTTTTGCAGACTACCATCGGAAACGACAAAGAGACGATGATCGCTATGGCCGCGATAACTCAAGAAGAAACACAGATCATGAGTCTAGGAGAGACACTGATAGTGACATGAGACCGGTAAATAACAAGGCCTTTTTCTTTTTCCTTACTAAACGTTTCGAGTATATTTAGTATCTGATGCTAAAACACTGTCTGCTATGGAATTTTGTGTGATTGTAACAGGAGAAGAACCCACGATTCCGTGAGAGCGGTGACTCCGATGACGATGGTGAAGATGATCGGAAGAGAAGATCTTAAAACAAAACTTTAGAAGTTGTCAATGTTGCTGAATGGTCAATGTAATCTTTAGATTGATGAGTCTGAACTCAGTTTGGGTTTTCTAGATTTTCATTACAACCTTTCTTAAGTGGTTTCGTTCAATATCAGTGTCCTCATTAACTTTTGCTCCTTGATCAACTGATATGTCATTACTAGTCTATTGGGCTAAAGTAGCCGAGTGAAGGCCCTCCATAGTACTCACTAATCACTTTGTATCATTCTTTCTCATCACATTGTACGCTTCTTACATTTCTCAAAGTATTTGTCCAAATACAGCTCCTTTATGCATTAGAAGCTTCCGAAAAAGTATTATACGAACTTACATTTATCTGATGGAGAATGAGATATAGTAACTAACTAGATCACGCATAACTCCATCGAGAGCTGCTAGTGTGTCAAAGCCAAAGATACAGCTTCAATGTCTTTCAAGAGTTGAATGTATATAAATTAACGTTATTGAGCTGCGTCTGCACAATGCTCGACAAACACAATCCATCAAACATGCCACTTTCATGCCTTCTACATTCAAGAGTAATTTAAACTTCTTACCCCAAAGTAATTGTTATTAACTTATTCTGCATCATCACTTTGGCTTTTGATTGGTAATCTCTATCGCATGGTACAATATTTAATGCTTTAATAGTTTACTAAACACAAAAGTATATCTACAACTATTCTAGTATTTTTTTGTACTATTGTATTTTTTGTACCTGTATTTTTTTTACTTCTTTCAACTATTCTAGTATTTTTAAAACTTTTTCCGCTTTTTTGTTTTTACCATTTTGTGTCACCAATCGAATCCGTTTGAATTAAGTTTTTTACATGGAACCAATTAAAAGAATATTCGTATATCTAAACTCCAATTATGTGTTGTACTTTTTTTTTTTTTTTGCCACGATATGTTAACATTATCAATTGCAAATTTTTTTATGGACTTTAATTGAGTTTTAAAAATATTTGACTTCTTTGAAATTATAAATAGTCACAATCCATAGCTGTGAAAGTTGGCATTATAAAACAAAATAAGCCATTGAAAAAACACATGCGATATATATCCCGTCTAGTTTTCAATTGTATAAAACTATAAATTGTTGATTGAATAAATGATAGTAATGTTTTAAAATGTTAAGCATTTTTAACCCCAAAAAGTGTTGCATTTAGTCATTTTGCAATGATGCTTCGGGAGTTGAAAGTTAATAAAAATTACAGATTCTGCTATCGAAGATTATAACGATATATTAAAGTTGCTTAACTTCGATACATGCACTCATATAGAGAAATACATATGATCAAGCAACAAGGATTTATCGTCTTTCCCTTGCAAAAATACATAGAAGATACCAAAAAAATGAAGTTAAAAGTTTGAGATTTCGACAAATTTTGGAGATCTTTCTCAAGGAAGAGGAGGAACATTAGAAACTCCTTGACGTTGTAACTCCGTCATAACACCGTCAACCGACGGCGGTTTCAGTCCCAAAGGAAGCGGCAGCCACGGCTTTGATATAACGTCCCCAATAGCTGCATCTATGCTCTCATTCGACTGCAACCGTCAAGTAATGAAATATTGTTAATTATCCAAAATTTATTCGAAAACTTTTTTGGGTTATGTCATAATCAAAATCTAATAAACAAAATTGAAACCAAAAAAGGTGCACTCACGGGATGAATGTCGATGGGAGGATTAGTGGGTCCTAATTGTCTTGTGGGAACACCGATGCTTGAATGATTCGATGATGCCATACCATATCCCTACACATATATACACATAAACCATGATTAGAAATATGTTTTTGTAAAATCCATACATAATTCATAGCTCTAAATCTTTATTAGTTGTCTACATAAAAATGATTCATGATCTTGCAATCTTTTACTAATTGCGTTGTTAGACAAAACCACAATCTAATTCAATGATTCCGTTTTATACTTATATATGTTGCATGTGTTAAAAAGCCAATAGTGTACAAAGACTAGCTTTTTGCAGTGTCATGATTGTTCAACAAAGCTGATTTAGTTATGTCATTTCGATTATTTTTCATGATTTAACCATACAACTAATAATGGAAAAACATGTAACATTTTTACAAATGAATTATTATTACCTGTGGATAGAGTGGTTGCTGATGCCAGTACGGTGGATGACCTGGCCAAGATGCCGGAGCCGCCGCAATGGCCGGCATTGGATACGTCCGATGAGCAGACGCCGGAGTATTAGGCTTGTGTTTTGGCCACGTAGGATGACCCCATACGTGCAAAGGCCTGAAGTGACCATGATGCATTGGTGCCACGTGTGGAGGATAGCCTAAGGCAGGAGCTGTCCACGGCTTCTTCCCTCCTCCTCCTACTCCGGGCACTGCCACCGTGGCATGTCTCCGGAGATTCCAGCTGGCAGCTTCTGCTTCACGCGCTAGTAGATGTTTCCGATGTGACCTATATTTCTATCATTACAAGAAGAACACAACACAAATTAATCTTATTACACAAATCTGAGTTGGTTAGTATTTTACTTGTCTTTTCATAAAAAATTTTGAAGGAAAAACATGTAATCTATAAATTAGGTAATTACTATGTTAGGGGTTATAGCACTTGATTAATTCCTGTTAAAATTAGTTTGTATAGTTTTAGTCTAAAATTTACCTGAAGATGGCTAGCAACGTTGTGACGAGTGAGAGATTTAACGTTCATAATTTCCAAGATTCGAGACGGCACCGCCTTGTCTACCCCTAATTGCTCCACCGCTTGTACAAATTTCCGGTGTAACTCCGGCGTCCAATCCACCTGATTTGCCGGAACAATATATTAATTAATCAATAAATGAAAAGAAAAAAAAGGAATTCATTTTTTTTATAGAAAATTGTCTTACAGTTTTATAAAAAAAAATATTTAGTCCAAATAAACACACAAATTTGTATAGTCCTACTACACAAAACTTGGTTTTGGTCCTAGATCTACTCCAGTTATCAAACTTAATAATAATTGTGTATATGATAAATACACTAATTCACTAACTTTGTAAAAAAAATATTCAGAAACACTAGAAGTTTATGTTTTTTTAATGAAATCCTTAAAAAGGTTGGTGATTTCTTAATGGGATTTTTTACCTTTAAAGAAGAAAAAAAATAAACTAATCTAACATGGATAATTGGGAAATAAACACACCTTAGGTTTTTTCTTAATATCGTTCTCATCGGATAAACAATCTTTACTTTTCTTCCCTTTACGTTTGCCTCGACGCACCGTTTTGTCCCTAAAACCACCGTCACCACCACCACCACCCTCTTGCTTACACACACCAACGTCTCTCTCCGATGTCTCCGATGCCGTCGAAGTGTTACCCTCCATTTCTTGTTCCTCATCTCTTCCGCTACCGGAATATTCCCCAAGAATCTCCGAATCTATCTCCAAATCCGGCAAAACATCGTCTCCATCGAAACCAATGAAAAGATCGTCGTAGTAATCGATTCCATCAAGAAGATCATCGGAAAAATCCCCGACCGTCGTAAAGTCCGGCAAGTCTTCCGTCGTAAAATCTGCGAAATCTGCCGCCATGTAAGTATCCTTTGAGTTGTTTCCGATGAGTACTGGAGCCGGAGAAACAGTTAACATCGGAATCGTAAAAAAATGAAAATTCTAAAGGTTTTTTGAAAAATTTAGAGAAAACAAGAATGATACAGTGAAAGTAGTATATGAGTGTATATATATATATAGACGTGTGTGTCTGAATAGATATAGATAGTTCCAAGGTTTTATTAAAATCTTTTATATGCCGTATATATGTGTTGGTGGATACTGACATGAAAAATAAGTTGTGGTTGAGAGATAGGAGAGAGAGATTTTTAAGTTTTTTTATTCTTTTCGTAAATTTAATATTTTATTTTTGAAAATATTCAATTCAATACCATATTTTATATTCTAGTATAAGTTTATAATTGACAGTTTCCTTTTAAACATTATGGCTGTATTACAATGAATGGAAAAAATTACAAGAGCTATTAAAGATTTAAAGAGTCAAATATAGGAAATGAGAAATATTTTTGTCTATGTATACACTATTGAAATGCTCCTTTCTTGGTTGTCCCAAAAATAAAGAGGAAATGCTTTCTACATTTTTTTAGTATTTGCATAAAATGACAAAACTTTGACGACTAGCAATTAAGCAAATGCGTAAGTATTTTTTTAATAAAAAGTGATTTTTTTTTACATTTTGGAGTATAAGACTAATAATTATTTTGGGAAAAATTCAAAAATACCATTAATATTTTCTATTTATAAAAATATCAAATTTATTTTATCCATTTTCAAAAATATCACAAATATATGGATATAAAAAATTATAGAGTATGTTATAAGAAAGTTTATAAAGTCTCTATAACACATGTTATTGAGTCTTTGTAAAGTTTTGAAATTGTATGAGGTTTTGTACTTTTGTACGTCAAATTTTAAAATGATATTTTAAACAAATTTTCATTAATGCTTTTTTGAAAGTGGCATAAAAAATTGGTGCCTCAAAAAGTTTCCTAATTTTTCACAGTATGTTACTTCTTTTTTTTTTTATGTGGATTTCTTATTCATAAAATTATTTTTTATGTGTTTTACTTACAAAGTATAAAATGTTACAAAATGCATGCTTTTTCGTCTAATTATGCTATTTTAGAATCAAGCGCTACTACTATATAATAAGATTTTGTATAGCTTATATATATATATATATATTTATATATATAATAATAATTTTCTACATATTTGTTTGGGTATAAGTTTTAAGATCCATGATTTTTTTTAAGGAAAACGTTGTAAGAGTCCAATTTATTAAAAATAGTGGTGCATAAAGATAATTTAAAATAATTATTTGATTATTTATTTCACCAAAATGCATTTATCTTTGATGATATTCATCCTCAAAAACCACCAAAATTATACGTGTTTGAACTAATATAATTAAAGAATTGGTATCCTACAAATAATTTATTTAAACGACATTTTATGATAATAACGACAAATAAGAGTAAAGTCTATGATCGGATAGAATGGTTGTTCATAGTAGCAATAATTAATACGGTGTAGATTTCGACATACTGGATTATGGCGTGTATAAGATTTGTCTTGTTTCGGATCTTAACTAACACAAAACCTAAATGTTACATTTATCAAAAACGGTTTTTTACAAGGCGATTTGTTTTCTCCTTGGTTTTTCTTTTAGTTTTATTTTTTACAGAACTGATGTGGATATTCATAAATCATAGATAAAACAATTTATCCTACTATATTATTTGGGAAGTACATTTTAAATGTAACCTTAATTTTTGTAAGTAATTACATAGGTATGCCATTAGAAATAAAATTTTAAAGAGTAAATTAATTTATCTCTTTAAGGATTAAAAAGTCAAATACTAATTTAATTAATTTAATTAATTAAAAACGAAATACATTATTAATTTTTAAAAATAATAGCCAATCAAAATCAACTTATAAGATTTGATATCTAAATTTTAATTAATTTAATTTAAACTATAAAATATAAATGTATTAGAGAATGATACAATTTGCAAAACTTTTATATATAAAAATAATTCTAAAATTTTAAAAATTACTACTTAAAAAAATAATCATGGGACGGGTAAAGAAATTACAGAACGTGTTTTATTTTGGAATTGGGTTATATGGTGGATGTATTTGAATCAATATTTATAAAATTTTAAAATATTATTAATATGCTGTTTTAATAGGGGTCAAAACTTCAGTTTTTTTAACAATTGTCTCATGAATTCGTGGTATAGCGTTACTTAATAACAATTATAAACTGTAAAATATAAATATTTTGTAAAAATAAAATTTGCAAGTTTTAATATATATTACTTTTAAAAATAAATCGTCCCGCGGTATACCGCGGGTTAAAATCTAGTTAATAATAAAAACTAGCTCCCATAAGTCCATCAATATCTAAACTACTATTTGTCATTGGTCAATGTAGAGATATTATGGATATACTTAGGGTTTACGGAAAAGTATCTCAAAAAGTGGTCTATTTTCTTGAATCATCCATGATTTTCTGTAAACATTTTCGTAACCATGAAAAGAAGAAGACTAGTGTTCTAGGCACTTCAAAATAAAGAGGAATGAGATCATATATAGGTATGCCACAATATTTGGTGGTACAAAAATCATAAATTATAATAATAAGATTACAAAACCGGATAAATGAGATTATTTCAATTGAATATTTTTGGTATGTAAAGTGCTTAAAGGCATATATTAATAACAAACCCATCTCTTTTGAGTGAAAAAATGTATTTTCCATCGTTTAGATAAATATTACTTCGGGTAATAGATGTTTTGGCCTTAAACGTTTGAATGTGATTAGGCTTGGGGTTTAATATTTTGTTGTAGGAAGATGCATGGATCCTATACGACTTTCCCTGGAAAACGAGAGACATGAGAAGATTATTCACCTCATATTAAAATTTGTTTGTTTAACTAATTTGAAAACAGAGAGCTGACATATCTTAATTCTTCAGGAATCGCTAATACAGATTATTATTCATGACTTCCATTATTAATAAAATATAAATTTGGCCATGAGCCCAAACTAGCTTGGGCTTGAGGGGCCACAAGGAAGCTTGGGCTTGCAGGGCAGTAAGCCGTAAAAAGTAAATGAAACATTAATGTGAGTTATGTCAATATCCTTTTAAGAAAAATGAATTATTAGAAATATGAGACGAATTATGCTGAGTAATATCCTTTTAAAAAGGATAGATTGTAAGAAATGTGAGATAAGTTGTGTTCAATACCAACTTACCATAGTTTCTTATGAGCGGTAGCTTTCCCAAATCTTTTAGACGAGTTTGGTATACTATGAGTTTGGTATACAAGCAACCAATAATGGATCTCTTTATTGTTACTGTGTGATTGTAAAACTAATAACTCGATGAACAAATATATATGTCGAATAGAGAAATTTTTTAGTCAAGTGGTTTAATATCCACCGAAATTCGATTCCATATAGATAGTTGCATTAGTCCGTATTTTGGGTTTTTGTTTATAGATTGGCCTTGTCGATCCAATTAATAAATCAAAATTCTCTTGTTAAACAAGTCCACATATATAGGAGAAAGTTGAGAAAAATATCTTAACTTACTCACTTTAACCAAATTAGTTCTCATTTTAGTGATGACTTGGTAATTAGGTTTAGCTACACCAATTATTATAGCCAACAAACCAAAAGATGTTATCGTGCTTTCTTAATTTACTGAATTCTGTTTATATTGTTTGTTAGAATTGCTTAAGACAAACCTCACTAAATTTTTATTACTACTGATAATTTTATATCCACTTCTTTACGTAATCTATTTCACAAATATTATTACTGCAACGCCAGCATGATAATTTACACTAGAAATTCAATTTATTATCATTATTGAACTTACATGTTTTTTATACAATTTTCTGATAAGTTTTCCAAGTTCTACGAATTTTTTTATATATTTATATATTTATTTAGTTATTATTTAATTATTTTATTTCTGAAATCTTACATAAGTTCGTATAATTTTTTGTTGTTCTAGCTTAGTTTAAATTTTTATAAATTTATTGTATTTTTTTCTGTCTATGTGGATTCAATTCCTAAATACTATTGCACTTACACCTGTATTTGCGGCTTATACTAAAACTGAAACTTTTATGTGTAATTTTGTTTGTCGTACTATATATTAAAATTTATATATATATATCTATATATACTTGTCATTTTTTTTCCGTATCTTATTACAAATGATTAACTTAGCTTTCGACTGCTAAATCTAATTTGCCACTTTTATAGCAAGGGATTATACAAATAACTCGACCACTGACAGTTTTATCTGCACCTAGAGTTTTATTTTAGATAAAATCAGGAACATCATGTTTTCAAAGACTGGACTATGACAAGTTGACAACGGTTTACCCGTTTACCTACGTCACTCTAAAAACGGTCCTATAAATTTATTTATTTCAATAATCTGCAGTTTCAAAATTGAATCCCAAATTTGATGTACAAACAATTAGCATTATTTAATAACCCTTTGACCAAAATGTGGGAGTTACAGTTTTCTTTTCTGTTTAAACTTTTTATCCATACGTGCGTGACTGGTGGATGCAAATATACAATAAGCTTAACTGCGTTACAGTTCTCGAAGAAATGTTGCTACTTGGCGTTAAAAGCGTTACTTTTCACATTACTGTTTTTTTATCCACATGTGCATCAGTGCATGTGCAAATGCAAATAAGCTAACAGTTTAATAGCGTTACATTTCTCACCGAAACGATGCTGATTTTTTTTGCTAAGAGAAACGACGATGCTAATTGGCGTTAGAAGCATGATTTATTGCATTTAATGTGTACTCTTATTGCGTGAATGGTTATTTTTTTGGTGTGGCATTAATTATATTATTAACTCTAGTGGTTAGTACAACTATTACAGAGCTACGTTACGACGTAACGTCTTTTTAAGTAAAATTTATTATTTCATTAATAGGACAGTGACATGTTTGGGGTCAAAACTCAAGTCTATTTAATTTAACATTCGGATACCTTGGATTCATAAAATATAATTAATAAATAAAAACAAACAGTTGGTTTACATAAGAAACTCACTTATAGGAATTGACAGTAAAAAAACTGCAAATTTTATGTGTATAGTGTATGAATATAATAGTAAAGATTTTAGTTTTCTTTAAAAAAAGATATCAAAGTGCATATAGTATTATATATTAAATTTGTGGTGGGATCTCAACCACATCTTTTGTTTTAATATATAACTTAATTTCCCTTTTAAATATGTTTGTGCTTGTATATATATTTTGAAATGAATAATGCAGTGGAACGGGGTTGGCAACATTACATTTTGTTATTTTTTCTCTATATTCTTTTATTTATTATTATTTATTGCTATGTGGACTCCAATTATTTTGAGAATTTTTAATATGTGAAAATGTCATGTCATGCTTACTCTTCAGTCTTCACCAGACGACAACGTTTTAGTTGTTATTTTTTTTGGGGTTTTTACATCTTTTTCGTGTTCATATGTGAAAAATTAATCATACATAAAAAAATCTTAAAGAAAATAATGTTGCAACTATAAAGAGAGGTCTATTATTGCAAAATGAAATTGAAATATATTTTTAAAAGGAAATGAAATGATATGCACAGATTTATACAAAACAAAGAGACAAAATATGATGGAGACGAGACGTATAAACAAGTGGGGGCGTAGAAATTGACCTTCTCGTGAGCCACATTTGGATAATGCTCCTTTATTAATCTCTTTTTCTTCCCATCTCATTCAATCTACATGTTTGATTAATTACTATTGCGATAGGAATAAATTCTTTATCAAAAACAAAAAGAAAGGAATAGAATTATGTCAAACGGATTGACTTGAATCATAAAGATTATAATAATCCAGTCTTTCTAATATAAATACGTTATTGAGTTTTCTCGTTGAGCTTCTAGTTTCAAAAGCTCTCTTCGCAATCAACAAATTCGAAGACCTATATTCCTGCAAGATGCACTTAAGTACACGCACTATTGTAAGTTTTTGAGTATAAAAACTTCCATAGCTATATTAATTATTACTAAGTTACTCGTATTAATCAAATTTGGTGGTCGAAATATTCAAAGAAAAGTAAGACAAAGTCAAACAAAGATAGGAGAACAAAGCAACTGAAATATGACAAAATTTAAAAAGAAAATGGTTCACAAAAGGAAGGAAAAAAAACAAATCACATGAGCGTTGTAATAATTGAAGCCTTTACCAACATTTTACAAAAAGTGTCAATATCAATATAGATTAACAAGAGATAATCCATAATTTGAATGGAATAAACATTCCTAATGGTCTTAAACGTTTGAAACTTAGTAAATACTTCAATTGATGAAAGAATATTTGTCTATAGGTTATAGAAATTCTTTTTGGCTTGTCAAAAAACTTTATAGTTACCGTTGAAAGATTTTCAGTGACAACATGCCACATCAAATTTGTTCTACACGTAACATTCTTCAAATGTTTAATCAGTTTGGATAATGTCATTTAGAAGTACTCCTTTATCTAAATGAAATAGATATGTATACAAGTTATATTTTTTGAGAAATAGAGAATTTTTTTCTTTTCTTTTTAACCCGAAATCATAGTAGAAAAGTATAGGAAACCATTAAACCAAACATGAAATTTAGTCTTACGACATATTTATGTCATAATGATGAGAATCATGGAGTACAGTATAATTCAATGCGATTTAATATCCCGTCAAATCAAACTACACTCATGCATAATAGTGAGAGACATGAATTGTAGCATTTTTTGGCATTTAGGTCTACTTCTATCAATAAAGTTTGAATATCATTTTCTTAAATGACATTCGACAGAAATGTAGAAATCGTCGTACATGTGTTAATTATTGAAATTTCGAAAGATAACTATAATGGAAACCTTACAGATATTTTTCGTTCTTCTACCTTTTTTCCAACATTCTTCTTCCCTTTATTTTTCTCGAAATTATTTACATTGGTTAGTGAAATAATTATATTTTTCCTGTCTCAAATATACACATATAAACATATTTTAAAATTACTATTTAGAGAAAACCGCATAGTAAAATTATTTGTAGTTTCCAGTTATAAAACTTAACTGTAAAAAATGTTTTATGGTCGTCTTCGGCTTGAAAAATAAAATTTCTCTGAATTCAAAAAAAAAAAACCTATTTCCTTAGATGTACTTATTAGAGTAGTGGTCGGACATTTTAAAAGGTTTTGGGACATGCACTATGATATTTATTCCTGAGAAAGCTTTTATATATGCTGGATTTGTTCAACAAATTGGGACATTATATTTGAATACCAAATACGTAACAAAAACATGTCAGATAAAATCATTCTGAAATATATTGTCCATTTCCAATCCTAGACTCCTAGTCTCAATTTCAACCATTCCCAATCCATTGTACACCAGGTAAATTCTCCACTTGTACTATTATTTAATGTATATGCTAATATTGATAATATTTATTCATTTAGTTTCAACACATAAAAAAATTATTTGGCAAACAAGTGTACTTATACACTACTGTTAAAATCAGATAATACAAAAGGAAAATTTTGAATTTTGTCTTTCAGTGTTTAAGAAGAGGTCTTAAAATTACATATAAGACACCTTCTTAAACTTGTACGAAAAATAGAAGTTATGAAACTTTTTAAAATTTTCATGATTAAAATACTAGTTTCCATTACATGATTGAGATGATATTTTTAATAATATAAAAAATCAGGAGAGGGGTTGTGATATGTGGAGAAGATAGTTTTGTCTTTCTTCTGTGTCATGAGAGGCGAGCAGTGCTTTGTCTGTAAGCTCAATGAGAGACATATGCACGACGTCGTTCTCAGTCCCACTCCATGTCACTCTTTACAGATCCCAAACCCTTTGATTTTTTTTCTTTTTTCCTTTTTTTACAATAGCAACACCAACAACAATAATGTAACATAGTTACAGTTTTATAATCGCAAAAAATTACATCCCCAATAACTAATGCATATAGATTCACATCTCAATGTTGATGGTCTAATACTCCGAATTCTTTAAAAAAAAAACAGTAATTTACGACAATAATTTGCTACATATAATTCATGGCTCGGTTTAGATAATGTAATAATACTCTGAATTCTAAAATTGGTTGGTGCATGAGATAAAACAGTTGAACATGTTTAACGTGGAATACTTTTAGGGTGATTTTCTTTAGTAGAAAAAAAGAAGTGATTTTCGATACCTTGTGACCGAAGATAAAATAAAGAAGACCGAACCAGATAGATCAAAACCGCAAATAAACCGGCTGAACTACAAAACATCCGGTTAAGTCCCGAAAAATCACGGTTTATTTTGGTCCTGACTCTAATAAAATTCTGTTTACCAGAACAACAAAACCGACTGAAAATCTATGGTTTATGTTGATCCCCGACTCTAATAGAATTCGGGTAACCAGAGCTAAACCGGACCAAAGCTCTCTAATAATAATAACCGTATAAGCAAGCTCATAAGAGACAAAAGGATTACATTGACGTTACCTTACAAAAAGGTTGTTACACTAAAAGAATTCATTTTGAAGAATACAAAAACAAGCTTCGTAGGTTCTTGTCTAAAATCAGTCATTGAAAATCAGAAGACGATGAAGATGTTAGATCAGGATCTTCAAACTTATTAAACCTTTTCCGAGTCGCTGCATCGTTGCTAATGCTAATCCCATGCTGCTTTCTACCATACGAGTCTTCGTTTATGTAATCTTCATCCTCATCATCAACAACATTCACATCCATTTTCATGTTCATGTCTTCTTCTTCTTCCTCTTCTTCTTCGTATTCATCATCACTATGTAAGCTAAATTCCCCCCTACCTACTAATTTACTTGATTCGCCGCCGCCATCAAAATCATCAATCGGAGCCATGACATCATCATCATCATAGTCCTCATACTGAAACGATCTCCCCGAGCTGCTAGCTTCTCCGTCATCGTCTTGCAGTTCAGGGGTTTCGATCCAATCGTCATCGTTATCAGGAAGACTGGTTTTGGCGGTTACAGCAACTTCCTTAACCCGACGTCCTCCTCCTACTTCATTACATATACCGAGTGTTCCTTGCGTTGGTCTCTTTCGGCCTTTGGTGCCACTACGCCGCCCATTCTTTCTACCCCCACGTGGTTGTGCTCTCGGTCTCAACATGGTTTCACCATTTGAGTTTGCTGCACCTCGTGGTGGTTTAACAGAAACTGCCGGTTTCTTGCCATTGCCACGGGCACGAGGCCGGCCACGTCCTCGTGGTGGTCGACCTCCTCTCCCAGAGCTAGACACACCACCTAAACCAGGATCCGTCCAGTTCTCTTCTTGCTTATAAGCAGCAACTTGCACCGGAGTTTCCATTACGTCCTTCTCATGTAAGTTTCTCAGAATATTTGTCTCCAAACCCTTGTAAACAAGACAACTTTCAGTATATGAATAAAGAAAATATCAGCATTCGTTATTATATACTTACCACGAAATCTTCAGATTCTTTGTCTTTTAGAGGATCGTTGTTTTGATCGGGTGTGTAAACAATCGAGCTGTCGAAATCAAAGAGTCTCAAAGCTACACCTCCTGCTGTCTTTGGTATCCACGGTAGTACATTAACCCCACAAGTAAGATCGCTGGCGAGAGCTCCTTCTTGTAAACCCAAGAGTTCAGAAGTTGTTTCAAAGTTTGAAGACAAGAAATCCCTCTTTAGTGCTGCCTCTAACGTTGTGAGAACCTGAAACAGGTGAGTTTCAAGGAATCAGAATTGCCCACAAGATAACTATAAATCGCTGCAACAATTAGGAAATACGAACCTGATAAAGATCTTCATGGGAACTTGATGACAACAGCTTCATACCCCAAGATTTCCTAAGATTCTCTGTCCAAAAAGCTTCAAGTCCTTCAGGTGGAAGAGAAGCCTGTCCATGGCGAAGAAGAATCACAATACTCATTAGTTCTAGAAACCGAAACCGTTTCAGACCGAATCGAAAAGTTTTCTATTTCCATTTGGTTCTTCTATGTTATTTGCCAAAAACAATTAGACACCAAAATTTCTAGAAAATTAGATGATGAACTAAGGAAAAGTATAGAAAAACTCACTTCGACAAGTGCTAACTGAACCTTGAGTAGTCTTATTCTAAGAGGAGACAAGATTGAGCTACGCAAGATAAAGCCAGTATCTCCTCTTCTCAAATTATCCCCGAGTTGAGCCACTTGCTCAGCAAAACACAACTCACCAACATCTGGACCAGCATGCATCTGACCGCAACTAGGACAGCAAATATCTCCGACAAAGTGTAGTTCCGCACAGATTCTGCATATGCGAAAAAGCGGACTGCTTTGCTTAGCACCATACTTAAATGCAGATAAAGCACTAGGATGCAGCATATTATCCCACATCCACTTCTCGAAACTATGGAAGCGTTGCAATACGCTGCATCTCTCAACGGCGTTACTATCCCCTAGCTCGATCTTAAACGTCGTGGAGATTTCCGCAGTATCGGAATCCAAGCTAGAAGATATGGAACACACCCCGGGATTTGCTGCCACATTCCTCCTTAATGCTTCCTTGAAGGATGCTTCGATCTTCAGCAACATAAAGTGTAAATGTGATTCTCTTACACCGCGAACATCTAGTGACTTCACCAAATAGTCAAAAGCCTGAAAAAAACAAGTAGCAAAGAAGGTTCGATGATTGTTATAAACACAAATGTTTGCATTTCAATTCCAGATTTAAGTCTTTTCATATATACCTCTTCGGAATCAATGAGCCTCCAGCGTCCGTCCTGAAGTTCCACGAATATTCTACCACAACCAGGATCATTTCGAGAGGCGGATGCTGAAAACCGCCAATAGCGATTGCGTCTTCGATCTTGACCTAGCGGAAGCGACCTATATACATATAGCTCTTCAGCTTTATACCCAACATACGCTTTTAACTGTGCACGCAGCCTTTCCCGGTCCGCTGTGTACCCCTGTTGCTGCTGATACTGCAAATTCTCCACTCCAGGTACATTTTCTTGCAATTGCAAGCTTGGTCCAGCAATCACGTTATTCACATCGATCTGTGGAAGACTCACCGGGTCCTGTGAGGAGATTGGAGTCACATCCGCTGATGAACTTTCTTGATTTCCAGATGCAGGGGTTGCGATATTAAGCCCCGGCTTTGCTGTTGGGTATGAGAGGTAATTTGCTCGAATCAAAGACTCTTCTTTCCAGCGTTTGTCGAGTTGCACTTCACCCCACATCTGTTTCTTTAATGCACTTGCTACCTCCAACCGTTCCTGCACACAACACACAGAATCTGATTATGGTAAAAAACTAAAGAGAATGTAAGTCAAGATTATTTTTAGGATAAGAATCATATATACCTCAAGGGCGATTCGGATTGTGTTTCCTTCGGTGGCAATACCAATCAGAGCAACAAGTGCGTTTAAACGTTCCTCGCTGCTAAGATTCGAGTAATCTCCTTCTACAAGTCCTTGAACCCACTGTTCCCCAAGTTTGCTCTCGTCAAAACAAGCACTATCTTCACCGTTTGCTACCGCATCCTCTAGAGATTGGTCCGCTAAAGTGTCATCTCTTTTCTCATCTTTCATTTCCTCGGGGAGAGAGGGAGTAAGAGGCAGTCCCAGTTCAGTTTTCATGGGCACGGTATCCAGTTTCCCATTTTCCAACAATGGTTCGACTCCAATTAAGTTTTCTACCTTCAGAGGATTGGGATCTTCCTTTTTAAGGTTCACATCAACCTCTGGGTCTTCTCCGACATCGCTTTCAGAGTCTTCATCTCTCTCAGCGTCATCAACATCTTCTACATCAGTGATGCCGCTCTTGAATGCACGTATTCTCTCTCTCGCTTCAGCAAATATAGTCTCAGCATCACCTGCATCTTTTCTATAGGAAGCACGTACACAATACGTAGAAGGAGCTACCCTCTCAAAGAGTTTTGTATCTCGAGACAACGCAGCAGCAACCGAGGCTTCAGGTGTCCTACTCGTCGTTAGATCCCTCAATCCTGATTTCTATGATCAATAAGAAAGAAAAGGAGAATGAAATAAAACCCTGCTTAGATAGTAAGTTTAAGAGAAACAATCTTTAGACCATCTTTACCTGAATCTTCTCTGCAACCTCAAGAATGTTCAAACCTTTTTCACCTTCAAGAGATAGAACATGAAATGCAGCAAACTTAACAGTGCCTGGAGTCAAACGATGCCGTGAACGTCGTGGATTAGAAAGTCCCCTCTCTTGCATCTTGGCAAAAGCATTCTCAGCTGCTACTCCTTTCCTTAGGTTGAAAATCACATTCTCAGAGTTGTTGGCCTGCACTTGAAGAAAACCAGAAGTCAGAATATTGTAGAAAAACCGAAATTAACGAAATACGTTAGATGGCCCACCTCATTGTCATCATGAACAGACACAGTCCTAATGTTCATTTTCTTCAGTTGCGGTCCCAACCCGGCAGAGAGAGCGAGTTGCCTCAAGATTTCAGGCCATGTAAAAACATTCAAGTTTTTTCTCCAGCTGCGTATATCAAAACCCCACGCGTATGCCTAATCCAAAAATTGCATCATACTAAACATTAGGAGGAATAGGAGAAAGATTTCCATTATAATCAATAGAGATACTAGAAAGTGGGTAACTTACACCCTCCACAACGTGAGGATGACCCCCTCCGGGATTAGCAGCAACATTCTGGTTTGCTCCAACACCGGTCGACAGCGTTCTTACCACACCCTCGATATCTTTGATTATAGTCTTCAATAGAACAATGTGTATCTCTCCCATTAGCCGTGGGTCCTACATGACCAACAAGGAAAAGTTAAGAGAAGCATACTGTTTAGATCTTGTATAGACTTGAAAAAGAGTGAAACACTTACATAGTCATGGAATGCCTGAGCAAACTCGTCCAGGGTAAATGGCCAAAGACCAAGAACGTCTGCGAAAGTGATTAAGAATCTCCACACCTACATGTTGTCAACCACGTTAAGAATGTTAGCTGGTGACTAAAATAAAGCAAAAACTCGTTTCTATGTATATACTGTTATTGAGATTCACATCAAAGTGGAAAAATTTAACGACAGATAAGATGGGAAAAGTCACCATAAGAAGATTTGCAACATTCTCATCAGAACCATTCCACGGCTTGACTGCAAAGGGCTTTTTCAATTTTACAGATGTTGGGGGAAATATTGCCTGCTTGTCTGAAATAATATAATCCATCAGATGAATGTAAGATACAATTCCCATAAACAGCTGAAATGAATCAGAAAAATAGATAAAATAAAACAAAATGAGTTATTGATTCACCTCTATATTCATCGAGGTTCTGTAGAGTTTCAAAGTCAAGGGCGAGCATTGAAGGCAAGCCTTTTGTTAACGCAGCAACCTCCATGAGCTCTAAGCGTTCATCTTCAATAAGTTCCATAGATTCCTTTGCGATCTTACGAGCAATGGCCCTCTCATTAGCAGCTTTAAGCCTGGCAACCTCTTTTTCTTTACGCATCTCTTCTTTTTGTCGCATTTTCTCAGCCTAGTCATAATAAGAGATGCTAATGAGTAAACAACATTTCAAGTGAGTTCTCAAGAAACTTAAATGTAGCGCATATTTCACATTACCCTGATTGTTTCTTTCTTCAAGAACTTCTCTCTTCGCTGCAACTCTCGCATCTGCTCTTTAAGGTACCTCTCTTCCTCTCTCTGTTTTTCACGTAAAAGACGTTCTTCCTCTTTCCGTCTTTCACGATCTTGCCTCTCCATTTCTTTCCTTATTTGCTCTTCTCTCTGCAAAACCAATTGACACAATGAACACAAACAACAAATACAGTTAAAAACGTATGTGCTTAGCTTAAATCAGAACAAGACCTTTCGCCTCAGCATATCTTGTTTCTCTAGTTCCCTTCGGATCCTCTTCTCATGAGCCTCGACTTCCCGAGCTATTCTTGCTTCTTCATTCTACAATGAATATATAAAGGAGAAAAAATTATGAGTACAGTTGCCAGCTATTTATACAATACAAAAAATTCGCACGAAAACCTCGTTTACAAACCTTGCGGTGTCTCTCTAATTGCAGGGCATCATCATCCTCATCCTCATTACCAACTTCTCTCTCTGATTTCACAAAAGGATCATCATGAACTTGTGCAGCAGTATCCATGTAGCTTTTCTGATACGGTGAGTCATATTCGACCAAGTTAGGCGAATAGACATGCCCCGGCTTCCCTTGATGAGTTGCAAGATTCAAATTTGGTATCTGAGGTGAAATTTTATAGTCATCCCGATGTCCAGCAGACACAGCTGAAACCCTCATAACCGAACCATCAAGTGGAACTCCAAAATGATGTGACGGAGAAACTCGTTCCGAATGATCAGTCCTCGAAGATGGCAGCTCAGGAATGAACTGATATTCACGAATAGGCCTCACATGATCCTAAAATGTAAAAATGACAAATCATTGAGAACTAACAAAAAAAGATTCAAGCATCAACAACAACATATCATGAGACAATCAATACTAATAGAAAACTAACTTTGATAGGCTTGACATCGGATCGGACATATATGTTGGTCTCGAAAGCTTGCCTAGTCGCCTTGCGATGGCTTGGCATCTCTGCAAACATTATAGCTAATTAAGCAACATTTCTATCGATACTAAGAAGCAAAATATAGTGTTGTATAGTAGTTATATACCAATAGGCATGCCAAATGCACCAGGAGGTAAAGGATCAAACTCCATTCCAAGAACCGGTCCGTTATCTCTCAACCGCTCTCCCAATTGAGCTTCAACATAACCAATAGCTCTAACCTCAGCAGAAGACGGTTCATTAAACCGCCTCACAACCGTCACACCACTACCGCCACTGCCTCGAGCAGCTCTTCTAGAATCAAGCTCATTTCCCGCCACTAAATCACCGGCATTGACGGGTGGTTCCCAGGATTCCATAGCCGTTGGAGTTACTAACTCCTTACGCTGACGTTTGCTCGGCGTAGTAGATTTCCGTTCTTTAAGCCGCCGGTGACAAAACCACATCTGTAACTGTCTATCGGAAAGATTCAGTTTCACTGAGAGATCCGCTCTTATAGCTTCCGAAGGATAAGGCTCAGCTGAAAATAAAATTAAAACACAAAACTTTCACTTATAAAAACACAAAACAGAAACTTCATATAAAAACAATGGAGGAAGACAGAAACAAACCTGAATAAGTGTTTTCAAGAACTTCAAGTTGAGCAGCAGTTTTCATTTTCCGTTTAGACTTACTCTCACCACCACAACCTTCAGGTGTTGTTTTTTCAGACCCACCTTCCATTTTCTGCAACAATCCCCAAATCCACAAAATTGGAAACCCTAGAAATTACAAAAACTAATGAAATTGATTTCAGTCATGGGTAAGAAAAAAATACTTACTTGGGCTGATGAGAAAGTTGAAAAACAGATCAAAAGTATGAGACTTGGTCGGAAATTTTGGTGGAGAAAGATTAGGTGTGTGTCAAGAGAAGAACATATCTGAAGAACAAAGGGTTTGGATTATTGTTTATGGTTTGACGAAAAAGAGGAAGAAGAAGTAAAGAAGAATAAAAATCTGTCCACCAAAAGACCAAAAAGAAAAAACCTTTCTCTCTCTACTACTAAGAATGTGATTGGGAATTTCACAAATAAAATCAAAAACATTAAACATTTTAGTCTCGCAATATCGACAAGATCATTAATATAAACCGAGAACAATTTTAATATTAAAAGAAATAAAAGATGAAATCGTGAGAAGAAGAACAGCAACAACAATCGAACGAACGAACGAACAACAACAACAGTGTTTTGCCTCTGACTATTCGTTTCTTTCATAATCATGATTTTTTTCTACTTTTCTTTTTTTCCTTCGAAAATTTATATTGAAAAATAAAAAGATATTTGAGTTTGTGAATTGATTGACAAAAAATTTTAATTTAAGACTTTGAGAGAGTTGTTTGGTGAATTGTCAGATTCTTTTCTTTTTTTTCTTTGGGTTGGTTTTTGTGAAAATCGAGGGAGTTTGATTCAGGGCTCGCGTTTCTCTCTCTTTGTTTCTCTCGCTTTGCATTTATCAAATTTAATTTTAAAATAAATATATTTTTTCTTCTTTGGACTTGTGTTTTGTCGCTTTGTGTTTGGATCTTGGACCTGACCGTTGCCCAGTTCATGTAATAAATCCAACCGCTTACTTTTTTTTATAGTAGTTTTCACTGATTTGGTTCTATAAAGGCCCATTATCCAAATTAGCCCATAACTAAGCCTGTTTATTAATTTCTTTTGTCGTCCAATCGATTCATTTTTTTTTACTCTGATTTTCCAATCTTCATAAGAGTAAACGTGTAGTTTGGAAGAGAGAATATATTTCTTAGTGAAAATGATTCTAGATGCTTTAGCTACGACCTTAGCATATAGAAAATGTGGTTTAGCTCCCCCTTTTAATCATCATGAACTTCAAATTGTAATAAACAAGATTAGACTGATGCCCATTAAGCTTGAGAAATATTAAGATAGAAATTGAATAGCTCATGAAGAGCTTTATTATGCAAAGAACAAAGAAAGATGGAAGTGTTTAAGTTTGATTTCAAGAACAATTTAGATTTTGATTATATTTCATAAATTGTTGAATGTGGCTGCTCAAAACGGCATATTTGGTTACTGTCATCAGTGTCTTACACCATATACATATATATATGAGAACTGTCATCAGTGTCTTACACCATATACATATATATATGAGAACTCTTACTACAAACATCATAACATGTGCTTAGATGGGATTCTCTAGTGATAATATGTGTGCTCTAAAAATTACATGTCCGATATATAGATCATTTTTTTTCCTCTATTTTTTAATTTTGTTTTTCCTTCCATAGATTATGATATGAGTAGAGAGCTAACATTGAAAGGTGAAAGTAATACCCTGACACTTCCTTCACTATAGAAATACCATATCACGTATGTATGCGGTTTGATTTGGGATTGGCTTGTTCGAGCTGTTTCTAATCCGAACTTTGGTTCTTCAACCGCAGCCGCTCCACAACGATGTGGAATAAAACTCGCAAATACAATCACCCAATTGAGAGTTCTACAAATACATTTGTGAACAAATTTATCAGTCTAATATAGAAACACAATGTTGGTTACTTCACATATTTCTTTGGGCAAGAGAACTTACTTTGTATATATTTCAAAAACACACAACAAAACTTGTATACTTCTTAAAAAAATCGTTACAAAAATTTGATTTCAGCCTTTGTCATCTTTTAGTAGCCAATATCTAAGAAAATATAAATAGTTGAGATAATTCGAATTCTATAACAAGAAACAAATTACATATCAATGTAACAACAACATTACAGAACCAAAACTAGCTTCATGACACTGATTCAGCTTCATTCTTCTTCACCTTCTTCCTAAAGATATAAACATCAGTTTCTTCATAAGCATAATCAGAATGCAGATGCTCATGAGGAACTTTCTCAATCTTAAAAACGATGTCGCATAACTCCCAAAACAACTTATCAGCTTCCGGTGACCTAATCTGATAACCTAACAACACCGCACCATCATCCGCCACAAGCAACTCCATCGCCGTCACTAATTGCCCTACAGATTCCTCAATATACACAACATCCGCCGCAATAACCAAATCAAACGGCGGTTTCAACGCCGAGATCTGATCTCGATTGTTCCAATAAACAATCGAGGTTTTTAGAGATTTACCTAACGCCGTTTTGTTCCGTTTCAGATTGTGTTTTAGCGCAGGCATGACTGGTGCTATGTCTGTGAGTACGATCTCCGTTAGACCTAGTAAGTAAAAAGCCATACCGGCGACTCCGCATCCTGTTCCTAGCTCGATTCCTCGACGGCGACGGAAATCGAAGAGTTCGGCGTATGGATTTGGAGATGTTGTTGATGATGATGAGTCTAGTGTTGACCAGCGTTCAGCGAATTTGGATAGGATTAGTGAGCAAGGCCAGACGGAAGTTCCGACGTGCATAGAGCCATTGTCTTGTTGGATTGAGAGTTTTGTGCCGTTCACCGTCAGATCGATCACCGGAGAATCTGTGAATTTCATTTCTCTTCTTCTTCGATTATCTCTCTCTCTTCGACACTCACTTTGCGTATTGGAGAAATTAGGGCTTTCGTTTTATACACTAATGGGCTTTTGAATGGGCTTGGTAGTTCGTTATGTAACCAATGTTTCTTCCTCTAAAGCTTGGGCTGAAATGCTCAAACGAATCTATGCAATTTCGTACAAAAACAAATATTTTATAGACAAACAAATATTTTATAGACAAATATTTTACAAAAACAATTTAATGGCTTAAACAATTTAATGGCTTAATGCCTTATTATACATTTATACTCGAGTTTGTGCAAACATAATAGTAGGATATAAGAACAATGTCATAGGCAAAAGCTAAAGTTTGGTGGTTGGTCTAATATTTTGTCCTGAATGGACAATGAATTTAGTTGCCCTACATGTTTCTTTTATTGGGTCAAATCGGAGATGTTTTGTTGGTGTGTTTCAACAATTATAACTGTATTTATCTTTTTATTTTTAATTGTTTTTAAACACAAATCACTTGTTACTCAAATTTGATAGTCTTGTCGTGTCATTAGCCTTTGTGAGTAAAGGAGCCAGAAAGGGAAGAATGGCTAGAAGGTATGAGAAGAGGCAAAGGATGAGGAATAGTGGCTAAGAGAAAGGATTCAAGAAGGAAGAGCTCGAGTAGGAGATACTTGCGCTGAAGAAGAGTCTTTACTCATACTATGTCGTTTATATGATTTGAAACTACTATATCACCCTAATTGTCTTTGTTCAAATAAATAAAATCTCACTTGCACAACAACAAACAAAAAAATTACAAAGTTTCATCAAATCAGTTTTCAAAATTTTTAAATGCTTAACTATCTAATCAACCTCCCAATCGTCGCCAACACATATATTGTATGTGTCATGATTAGGGATATCAGCTTGGTGTTGAGGCACAAACTAAAAATTTGGCAATGGAGCAGTTTGGTGAGACTGCTGCTGAGACACAAATCAACGGCCTATCTAGTAAGGTAGATGAGATACAAACTGCTAAGGTAGAGTAGGTTGGTGAAGCTTTGAAGGCTATGCTTGGTGAGGGTTATAAACTGTGTGCTCTGGTTCATAAGCAACAGAAATGACATGACCAATTGTATTATATTGAAGATGTTATTTTTAAAGAATCTGATGGTCACGGTTAGAAGCAGTTTGGTGAGGTTTTTTCGTCTTTGAAGGTTACTGAGGCAATATAGTAGTGACCTATGTTTCATAGGTAGAGTCCGAGTATACTATAATTATTATGTATACAATTTTAGCCTTAGTAGTTAACTTTTTATTGTCATTAAAAATAACCCTAAATGTTCATTACTTTCTTTTTTAAACTATATATGTCATGCATATCTTACATCTCCGAAACAATGACTACATGGTAAAAAATAATATTATATGATGTTATCGAGCAAGCTTTAGGGGGTGAATTGATTTTATGGTTCTTAAAGTTTTGTAGTTTTTTTGTTTGAACCCCCTAAAATTACAACTTTTTGTTATTACCCTTGAATGTTTGTAATATTTTCTACTTTTGTATGTGTTGACCCCATTATATACATGTTTTTATAGATTTTATGTTTGTTTGACCCTTAAATATTGAACTTATCTTGTGGCTTTTAAAGAAAATGTTATATCTTATTATTTCGAAAATATTTGTAGTCATTTCAATTATATTTTTGAACCGCCACTGTTTATATTGTCGATAAATTTTGAAGAAAACTTAAAAGTGTTTTGGAGAATTTTTAATTTCTATTTTTCTTATTTGACTGAATCTAATTTTCTTCATGAGAGAGCAAAAGGGAGATAAGATAAAAGGTGGAAAAAGCCTAAGCTAGGAATATCAAGCTTTTTTCTCTTTTCCTATTCTTTTCCTCCACTATAAAGTATAAAATTTTTGCCTTCGAGTTAGGGTTATGATTTTAATAATTGAGCTTCAAAAGTCTCCACCTTTCATTGTCCCCACAGCCACCACTTCTCCACTCTATCTATGCTTTTTGTTTTTGTATATTCTTGCATACAAGAAGAAAAGACCTTTCTTACTCTTTAATGGAGAATATGCATGGATCTTCACTTTATCTTCTGCACCGAATATGCTTATAAAACCAGATTATTTCTTTGAATTCCTTTATTCCTTGACCCAATATATACGTGAATCAGTCTCTTGATCGATGATACAACTTAGTTAACTTTATGTGTGTTTTGGGTTAAATGACGATGCTCAAACTTTACACCATTTCCCATTTATATGATTTCAATATAATAGACAATGCATCCCATGGAAAAAGAGTTGAACACTATAAATATAATTAATTATTACCCTGATTCAATAAAGTTGATTGTTTAGGAGAATAAGATAAATAGTGAAATTCGAAGATGAATATAATAGAGATGCTGAGTCAAATGTCATTTACATGATGCGAAAAATAACATGAGTGGGGCAAAGGGGAGATTTTGAATACGAAAACTTTTATTTATAGTAAATTTTCCGAAAAACGTTAAAGTAGGTTACATCATAATATAAAATTATAAACCATTGTGGTTATTGTCTTACAATAATTGTTATATTAGTATCCTCTTAAAAGAAAACTAGATTTTAACCCGCGGTATACCGCATGACGATTTATTTTTAAAAGTAATATATACTAAAACTTGCAAATTTTATTTTTACAAAATATTTATATTTTACAGTTTATAATTGTTATTAAGTAACGTTATACCACGAATTCATGAGACAATTGTTAAAAAAACTGAAGTTTTGACCCCTATTAAAACAGCATATTAATAATATTTTAAAATTTTATAAATATTGATTCAAATACATCCACCATATAACCCAATTCCAAAAAAAAAACATGTTCTGTAATTTTTTTACCCGTCCCATGATTTTTTTTTAAAGTAGTAATTTTTATAATTTTAGAATTATTTTTTATATATAAAAGTTTTGCAAATTGTATCATTCTCTAATACATTTATATTTTATAGTTTAATTTTATATATAGTAACATTATACATACCACATAACATTTTTGGTTCTATATATTTTTTTCTAAATTAGGATGATTTGATATGTTTAATATTAGTGGTCTCAAAAAATAATAAATTAAAAATTTAATCCATATTGAAACGGTGGATTAATTATATTTTACTTTTTTATTAATGTTGATTCAAAAACCCGTCCCTCCAAATCCGTCTTGCCAAAAAGTTATCTATTTTATTAATATTAGTTTTATTAATGATATGACTATAAATTATAATCTAAATATTTTAGCTAATAACATAGGAGTGCACCATATTTATTTAATAGGGGAATGTACCATATGACCCGAATGTATTTTTATCCAAATCCACCAAAAAAGTCTTGCAAAAATACTATAGAGATAAGAAACGATAGTCGGTTTTGATAGATATAAGATTAGCAAATATATTAGTTAGCTTAAATTAGTTAAAGAATACAAATTAAAAAGGTATATTACACTTTATTCAAATATAGTATCAAAACTTATATAACACAGAGATTTGATAATTTTTTAATTGTTGAATACTTTTTTTTTGTGCTAATTTTATGTGATTAAGATTTAGTTGATTTCATATATAAAATATCAAATTGAGTTATTTGTTTATAATTTGGTAACAGATAGATATTTGAATATTCAGTATATTTTGCTTCAGTTTAGGAAATCTTTGATGACCCGTCTTTAGATCCAATAAGTCCTATAATCTAGAGATTAATCTGCAGTATATCGCAGGTAGGCTTATATTTTAGTTAAACTAAAAACTTTTATTGTAAAGATGATTTAAAAATATATGATATTATTTTATTTGATTTTAAATGTATAGTAGACTGTGAGTTGTATATGTTTTGTTGATATTATCTATATTGTTTAGTGTTTAAGATTATACACTTGTAGTTTGATTATTAATTTAAGAGTTTCACATGTAGTATACCATCTTGTATTAATATCGATATAAACCCGTCAATTCTAGGATTTTCCAGCTTGTATTAAAAATTGAATCACATCTAATATGTTATTAACTATTGTAGTATATAAGATTATAAATTTTCAATATAATATGTATGAAATTGAATATAAATATTTCAAATTTATGTCTCGTTACTCAGTAGAAAGTTTTCTTAAATATATTTTTCACCCGTTATAATATTATTTCATGTATTGAACAGTTTATATTCGTTTTTAAAAATTTAAATTATGGCATATGCGAAAAAACTCTAATTATTTTTTTATAATGATGATATTATTTTTCCGTAAAAATAGAATCATATAAAGATGAGAAATGAACTATAATAATTAATAAAAAATTAATATGATAATTTAGATACCAAATATAGTTTGTTGATTTTAATTGGTTACTTTTTTGGAAATTAATAATGTATTTCGTTTTTCTAATTAAATTAAATTAATTAAAATTTAGATATCAAATCTTATATGTTGATTTTGATTGGCAATTATTTTTGAAAATTAATAATGTATTTCGTTTTTTAATTAATTTAATTAATTAAATTAGTATTTGACTTTTTAATCCTTATAGAGATAAATTAATTTACTCTTTAAAATTTTATTTCTAATGGCATACCTATGTAATTACTTACAAAAATTAAGGTTACATTTAAAATGTACTTCCCGTATGATAAAAATTCAAAAGATTATGAATGTCTTGTGAATGTCATTGACATATATCTTGAAGATAAACACATTCATTATACATATATCATAAGTTTTAGAATATTGAATTAATAAAAGAAAACAACTTCCATTACCATATACATATGTTATCTTAGAAAATGGTGGAAATGACAAAAGATTCCTTCTTCTTTTACGTAATTTATGCATTAACCCCGAAATTTTTAAACTCTTTCAAATCCATCCATTGATAGACGATGGATGGCACAACGTTTGTACACCAACCCCGAGGAAATCCCGAGTTTGCCCTCCTCCACCCACTTCACCTCCACCATCAACTCTTCTACGTTTCCAAGGGTAATTCTGTAATTCATCCAAGGCAGACGCAACCGTAACGTCATTTCTAGCGTTCTCGATCTCTTGATGATCATGACTACGACTCATTAACCCAATGTTGTTGTTAGACCCGAACAAAGCAAAAAACTTTTCGCCACTGTCATAACTGGTGGTTTGATCGGTGGATTTAAGCGGGAAACTTTGAAGAAACGTTGATGGGTCATTGGTCGCTGCGGTTGTTGTAGAAGTAGCGCCAATTTCAGCAGCTTTCTGTAGTAAAGCTGTCGCGGACATATTCACGTTTGAATTTGCGTTTGCGTTTTGTGGTTGGTCGCTGCTGAATAAAGAAGGGGCAGAGAGAGTAGTGGTAGTGGTCAAACTTGCGTTTGCGTTTTGCGTAATCTGCTCATCGTGAGTATTATTATTATCAATGCAAGCAGACGCTGCCTTAGCGTTTCCAAAAACCCAATCGTAGTCCGGTTGCGGTTGAGGCGGCGCGATATCTTGTCCCATCCATAGAGAGAGCGACGAAGAAGTTGGTGGCTGAAAATGTTGATGATGATGGTTTGGATTTGTTTGCGGTTGTGGTACAAATGGTTGAAGCGGTGGGATGAATGTTCCCATGAGATATTGATAGTTGAGATTAACTGATCCTGGGGCTCCAGCCGCGGCTAAACCGTTGAGATGAGACACTGCGTTTATCTTAGCGGTTTCTTCCGCTAAGGCATCGCAGAAAGCTCTATGAGTGATAAAGCTGTCTCGCCTGTTTCAACCAAAACCACCATTAGTTAACGTCTTAATCAACATTTATCTCAATGCATTTATATCAAAGTTTTAACTGATGAAAATACTTGAAAACATTTAGCTGCCTTTTCTTTATGTGCAGCAGTAAAAGTAGAGAAAAACCTAAGTACATATTTCCGTAACATAACTATTGATGTGTCAATCTTGTGTTGACACTTTTTCCGCATATTAAGTAATAAATAATGTTACCATTTTGAACCATACACACATGAAGTACTCCATTATTTGTATATATTATTATATCTAGCTTATGTTATATGTTCATCATGGTTATTATAAATTTATACCACTTTTTGCCTCAATCATGACACTAACAAAAACATTTTCCCAAGCAAGAAACTTTACCCTACTTCAAAAGAGATAAACAAACACATAGGAAATGACAAAACATACTTATAAAACTTAATCAAACTACATATTGACAAAAACGAAGATGTAGATACTATAAAGCTACTATAGAATAGCTTTCGAACATGATCAATACAAACGACAACACATATATACATGAAGCTTATTTTTAATTTAATTGACAGAGAAAGAAAAAAAAGTGTACCTTGAGAAAATGGTGCCACAATCGCAACGGTACTCTCTAGTACCACAAGTCTTGGAATGAGCTTTCCAATCAGATTGGACTGCGTATCTCTTAGCACATTTCTCGCACGTCCACTTCTTCTCCCCGTGTTTCCGGCAAAAATGCTTTTTGATTCCAGTGAGATCGCCTAGAGCTCTAGAGGAGTGATGGTGGACACATGTCTTCTCGGGGCAAACGTAGACACGTTTTCTCACTTCTTTGCTTGTCCTCTGCTTCAACTTCCATGGAAGATTATGTCCTCGCCGATGAAGCTGTAAGTTTTGGTCTCTTTGGAAACCTTTGCCACATACCTCACATAGGAACCGGTTCGTAGCCATCAAGGTCGTGGGGGATAAAGCTATCACTTCAGCTTCCGGATCTAAGTGGATCATCATTAACATTTGTGGTTTCTTTAATTAGGTCAATTCGGAAAACAACATCTATTTTTGGATCGGATCATGTACTTTAGTAAAAATAATGTGTGTGCTTTTCTTGGTGGAGGTAATAATAATAAAGGGTATGTAAATATATTTTCTCATGGAAACTATAATGCGATTTAAAAAAGAAGAACTCTATAGATCAAATAAAAGTTTTAATTTACTAAAAGGCCTAGTATTTTCACATTAATTAAGCATGAGCCAGTGATCTATAACTCATGCAGCCAAATACTACTTTTGATTTAGGTCAAGATCCAGAACAAAACAACCCAAGAAAATTAATTTATAGGGGGCAAAAAAATAGAAAAGATACTAGGGTTTTCTTTTTAGGTGATGATCAAGCTAGCTGAGATTTAATATAAATAATTACCAGGATTTCCAGGGAGATTTCTCTTTTTCTTAACAAGAGGAGGATTGATGAGAGATTCATCATGATCCAGGGTTGATGAGCTCTGTGGCTGAGCAAAACCTGATCCACTTGAGATTGTTTGAAGAACTTCACTTGTCATGTCTTCTTCTGGGTTCTTGACTTCTTGGAAGAGAAATTAAAAGTAGGTTTTTGTATAGTTCAGAGAGAGAGAGAGAGAGAAGGAGACAAAAGGTTAATATAAGAAAAAGATTAGAAATACTAAGAAATCTGCAAGTTAACTATGAACGAGAAGGAAAAAACAACAAAGACAAAGATATATTGGGTTCTCCACTTATATATGGCTTTTGTCTTAACCTATACCACTCTATATTAGCTCCTATATATAAGTGTGTGTGTGTGGGTATATTAGCACCTTGATATGTTAAACTGTTGCAGCCATTTTGATTAAAATATGTGGTTAATTGTATTTTTCTTTTCCTTTATGAGATTATTTTAAAAGAGCAAAGTGGATGGCGGTGGAAAATCATAAGCTGAAAGTGATAGCAGCAGAGCCAATAAAATTTCAAAATGCAGAGATAGAAAAAATTTAACATCCCTTGATTACTTTATAGGCACCCTATGTTTGCAGTTTCACTATGAATTATTTCAATATAATAAACAATTTTCTTTTAGTTTGATTCATTTTATTTCATGTTCATACATCCTTAGTTTTGTATAGACATGGTATTTGCTAAGAGTAATTTTAATTACATTTTTTCACAAATGATAATCATGTATTTATGCATCATACAGCATCAAATGCTTCATTTATATTAAATCTTAGAAAAATCGATTAATAGCCTTGCAAATTCGAAGCGAGCTGTTAAAAAATGTAATTAAATTACCAAGATATTCGAAGTAATTTTGTTGTAGTAGTGCGTTATGACACATAGAAAGTTGATATTTCTATCTTTTCTATTGAGAATGATTATCTCGTTATTTTTGTGTTGCCCTTTCCTCTCCATTTTTTTTTCTGGTTTTTTGGGTCCAATAATTACTTACTTTTTGTTCCTACATGCTCATGTTAACTCAGTGCAAAAAAACAATCTTACTATATTTTTTTTGTTTTTTATTTTATTTTTTACACTTCTTTCTATATGTTTTTTTGGGGATAAAATGTGAAGTTATTTACCAAAAGGAACAGTTTATTAGAAGATCTTTTCGTAGCATCAAAGGTTCATTTGCCAAAAATAAAATAAAAATAAACAAAAATCTAGATACAACAATATTAGGCACTAGAAAGGGCTTTACGCATATGTAAACAAACTACTGGGAGATCAAAATTGTGTACGCCTTGTGATTTTTTCAAGCTTGTAGAGTATATAATACGAAATGCATCGATCAATCTGCCTAAAGAATGATGAGGCTGTAGTGGAGTGTAGTTAATCTTTTTGGATTCAAGGAGTACTTTGATACAGATAGCATAAAGAAATTGTTATATGTATATATATATATATATATGTTTTTATATATCCGTAAATTTTATCTTAAATGAATTATGTTTACAAAGTATTGTAATGTATATCTAGTTACAATAAGATACATTTGCTTTGCCAACAAATAAAAACATTAATCTGATTTATCAATTGCACAATCTCTATAATGCTTATTAATTTGAAGGTATGCAGTATAAGTAACAAAACAATGTATTAAAAAAATTGATTGACATTAGTGATCAATAAGAAAATTATAACTTTATCTATCACCTTTTTCTTTGCAATAGTTGTATTCAGTTTAAATACACAGTTAACGGGATCACTATTCACTCCCATCAGATATCATATACGGACATAGTCATTTTTGTTAGTTATTCATGAATCAGAATTTTTCACAATATGTGAAAGAGGTAAAACAGATCCAACGGTTATGGTCACATCTCTTGTTTGTCGAAGTCGAACAAAGCCTGCCATGCACGTGTACCCATGCACGTGCTCTTTAGGTATACTCCAACAACATACGACAAAAATACCTAAGATAAATTAGACATTCATTCAGACTTGAGAGTTCGTTCGACAGTAAAATCAAATGTTGAAATTTTATTATTACGATGAAGCTAGCTGAAATCAATCTCTTCAGAACCTACAACTCTTAAACTGATTCGCCTACCTATTTATTTATTATTTAACATTTTGGTTTTATGAATATTTTTTTTTTGGATTTTTTTCTTTTTGCTAACACTTTTTTTTTCGATTTGAGAAGAAAATTTGGTGTCTTTATTGAATGGTGGATAAAAGTATAATTTTTCTTGCTTTTCGATGATAAAATTTCTCCCCTCTTTTTTCTTTAAGAAAGTGGTATCAAGTAACAAAGCTTATTATTCTTTTGGAAAAAGTATATACATAAATATTTGTAATTTAACAAAGTAAATTTTTATCTCTTCCGCAAAACATAAGAATGTATTGGTCTCACATCTTTGCGAAATTCATTTACATCTCATGCGAATATATATCACTATTTTGGAATATCATCAATCTGAACTTCTTCTTGTTGGAATAAGCTTGAAGAAGAAGAAGTAACTTGAAGAGCAAGTTACTAAAGAGAAAAGGAAATTAAGCTTTATTATTCTAGGAGATAATCTAGAATATATTGTTAGGAGTTATCTTATAATATTAGGAGTTATTTAATAATTAGGATAAGGTTAAAAGCTTATTATATAAGGAGGTATCAAGGTGTGATACAACTTATGAGTTTGAGAGATTAAGAGAGTTTAGGTTTTGAGAGAATCTTCCTAAACTAATAAAGAGAGTTATTCTTTATAATTTGAGTTCTTAATCTTCTTTGAATTCTATACTTCTACATTACATTTTGACAGTCATACAAACTCATAAGCTGTTTTTATCTTATTCTTATTTGTTAACTACTAATAATCCCTGAGTTTAATAAATTTTATACATGAAAGCAGTTTTTGATAAACCTCTAGCCAGTCCACATTAAAACTGTGTCTTTTCTCTTTCTCAAGTTGATCGATTAAAAAAATAAAATCAATCAGCTTAATACTTGTAATTGTCATTTGAGCTAATTAAGCACATTATGCAGCTACGTTAGATTATTTGTATATTTTACAATATATTTTATGTTAAATATGTTAATAGATTTTGATCTTCTACATTTACCCTATGTACCTAAATGAGGTTAAACTCTCTTACCTAATGAATCAGTTAACAAGAAAATCTTTATACGCTCTAGGTTTCTTGACACTCAGTTTTTTTTTTTCCCCTTGACACTATAGTTTTCATGCTAATACATAATTTGATTATACAAGTGATATTATGTAGGCAAACATATATAGTACTAGACCACTTAATTATTGTATATATCAATCAATTTGAGGCATGCACCTCGTTAGGAGTTCAATATTGCAACTGATGCATGATTTTTAAAAATATTCATATCGATCCTTTAACAAAGAAGAATTAACTAAATCTCAATAGTTTATTTTTGCCCTAAGATAAGACGTGAAATTATCATGGTTTAATTAAAAAGGAGTAAAGGTGAGACATAGAACTGACAAAAGGCAGGTAAGGTTTTGGAAGTCGACTGCTTGTGGGCTGACTTAATTAACAATTCTTTTTGAGTATAATTTTTAAACTTTAATCATAATGTAATGATGTTTTTAAGAGTGTCCTTTTTGTATTAAAACTGGTAAACTTATTTTTAATATTAAATTTTGGAGTTTTCTTCTTGAACTCTGGTGGCACTAGAATATTCTCCTACAATTTTCAAGACCTTATAATGTATAGTATTGTTCTCTTTGATATACAATAAAGATGCCAAGACAGAAATGTGTCCAAATATAAACATATATATATATATATATATATATTCTCCTATATATATATAGATTAACATTCTTGAAAAAATGATTTCGAATTTCCATATATGTATGTTTGTTGAATTTGACTTTTTCTTTTTCTTTTTCATATGTAACAATTACAACAGAATTAAATTAAACTTGTGTGTGTATTTATAGGTTGTTAGATAAAATATATGACTGATGGGTTGAGGGTACTCACGCTTTATCTTCTCAGAAGTTAGACAGATGTGGATCTAGAGGGTACATTACAGATATACCACATGCTCTTGGTTCATAAGAAAGTAGAAGAATATATACTTTTTTGCAGATGCATTATTAGGTTATATATATATATATATGTATGTATCTCTATGTGATTTTGCCTCATACTCGTTCGGAGATAAAATTAAAAAAATGCCCAATCATATATATCTTAACTAAAATATATTATATACAATTAGAGTGTCCATATATTATATATACAATTATCAACGATGCAATAGAGAACTTACGATGTGTTACATTACGTATTATTTATGATTTGCGGAATTGACTTATAATTTTTGGAGATATAAAATAAAGTTGTAAAAATGATAATAATATAAGAAGCTTTTTTTTACAGAAAATCCTGAATAAATACATATGACTAATTTTCAAAATTTGTGTCTTATAGAATCTCTAGTTCGATTTTTGTATGGGATGAATGTCGATTTTTCAAAATGAATCCAGATTGTCCTCCACCCAAAAAAATATTATGGACCCCAAAAATACTAAAATTTCCTTAATCAAAAATCACTATTTATCGGTCCCTTTAAATTTCTGTCTAGTGTAAACTGTTTAAGGTTTTGACCCATAGTCTAGAATTAGAGTTATATACTTATACAACTTTGAACTCAATTTTATATATATACACGAGTATAAAGGGTATATACATCGATGAGGGTACGATCGATAAACGACATTTCAAAGAAGACAAATGATAGATTCATGACATTAAAATTCGGTGATATGTATCATATAAATAAGGTATATACGACGAGAGTTAAAAGTATACATATGTCATTTAGTGAATGATAATGGTGTTATTGTTTTTACTCCCATTTTGACCAATCCAATACATTAGGACAATCACTATAGACAATAATTACAAGACAAAAAAAAAACATTTTGTTTCTTGACTTTTTTTATTACCAACGGGATATATGCTAAAGAAAGAAGAAAAACCGATATTGCAAGCTTAATAAAATCATATAGGTAGACCACTGATCAAGAGTGATGATATGAATTAAGCATATGTATTTTACACATGAAATGGATTAGATGGTCTTAACTTTTTTCCACTTTTCATGGACTTTTCGATTATATTGATCACCTGTTATATGAATTTTTATAATGGTCAGTGAAATTTTGTTTGAACTAGAACTCGAGATGAATTTACGTTGAAATATGTCAAGTTTTGTTACACATTAATTATATTTATCTAAGGTAACCTATGTTTTTAGCTAAAGAATACAACAAAAAACATAAATACGCCCATAGTAGTCGTATTTCCTAATATACAAAAATAGTGAAATCGTAACAAGGGTTATATTATATAAGCTGTTAACTTTTCTATGCAACTTCCTATGAAAACTGAAATGGGACCTTAATTAAGATTCTCTTTCATGGGTCATAAAAGTAACTAAAAGATAAAGTCACACTCTCCAACCTTTTCCACAAAGTTGATAGAGACTCGGACTATCCATTAATTAGTGCTAACAGATAGTTATCTCTAAACTTAAATGTGGTTGTTAATTGTTTGCTCAAAAAAAAAAAAAAAAAAAAAAAATGTGGTTGTTAATTGTTGTTACACACAAATTAAGTTTCATTTTGCAATAATATATTCAGACTAATATTTCCATGTCTATCTTCTATATATATACAACTTAGAATATCATTTGTAATTTTATTCTAGATTTTATAAACATATTACTCACAAGGGTAGTAGTAATGATACCTAGTTATATTCTCTTGCTGTCAGATTCAATCATTATTGATGATAAAATAAGACATATTAACATTAATACACATATACATATGTCTCATATGGAATAAAAATTAGAAAAGACGAGTTATAAAATATCGGACCTTATCAAAACGGTCAAACTTTGGCCCACTTTGATCCATAGTTCTTTCTTTTCTCATCCAACTTGTCCATAATTTATGGCTTATAAAAGCATAGTTTATCTGCAAATTAAGCACAAATGATTTGAAGTTTTGTGTCAAATTGTTTCCCAAATTCTTAAAACATTGTAAATGTCATACTTGCGCTCGAACCATTACGAGTCCATTACCCTATTTTGGTTTTTGGTTTCTGATTCAAATTAATATAGTATTTTAGTTTTTTTTTTTGTTTGGTTCAATTTTTTAGGTTTACATTTTTTTATCCACCCTTAGTCAAGAAAAAAATCTCTAACATTGAATAAGAAATACGCTTCACCATATTGTTTCAAGATTTGACACAAAAAATCATAGTTGTGCTTACTAATATCCCAAAACAAAGAATTCAGCAAGTCATTTAGAATCACATAAAACATCCAACCTAGCTAGGAGATTTTGGTCGTATTGTTTGAATTTCGTATGCCACTGATGCAGTTTTTAGAAGGGCTAGAGCTTCAAGTTTATGTGATTCTTCTTTGAAAAGAATTATGTTTGACCGCTAACCAGTATTCATGGTCATGGATAGTCTCACTATGGTCTTCAATTCGATAGACTCTTTGTGGCCAATAAGCTGCAACCCTATAAAAATCTTTTTCGTCACAAAGTAGTTCCATTTGTAACTATTGTTCGGTATGGCTCTGATGAGTCTATTTTTCTTCAGTCGCATTGTAGTACCAAAATTTGTTAGCATGATAACACAAACTAACAAAAAATTCAAAGTTCATTCACTTTTCACACAAACTAACAAAAAAAAAATTCAAATTTCATTCATTAATCACTTGTCACTTAAATGATGAGTACCCATGAGATGAGGTAGGAAAAATTGTGGATGAAAAAGTAATCAAGAATAACATTCTTGTGACTAGAAAACATACCACCACGAAGCAAAAAATTAGCAAGTTCGTTATCTCCAAGTTAGTTAGAGAGACGCCCCCATGATAAAGACTCAATTGTCAATTTTGTTTTGCTGATTAGATGGTAAGTTATGAAACATAGTTTAAGAAATTTCTTGAAACAACATGGAGAAGCGCCTTTCTTATTCAATGTTAGAAAACTTTTTCCAGTCGAGGGATGTACGAAAACTCGTAAGCAAAATAATTGGACCAAAAGAATAAAAATCCAAATATTACTTTAAGATTTGAACAAAAAAAAATCAAAACCTAAATATGGTAAAAGACTGGTAAAGATTCGGAAAATTGAGTTTAGTATTTTTTTACTTATAAAGTTATACTTCAGGCATAAAATGATAAAATAGTATTTTGAAATTCTTTTTGCTAAGCATTCAATAGAAATTAGAGAGACGAGGTTATGATTATTGTATTATCAAAATTATAATTAGAAGAAGAAAAAAGGATAAAGTATTGACTATAAACTACATAACCATTTTCAAAATAACAAAAAAAAATATCTTATTACATGCAAAAGATCTCAATCTTCGTTATAATGAAAAGAAAAAAGTATTATATTAAGACTTGTAATAGATTGGACTGAATTCACATCTTTTTCCAATGAGTTTTAACTTTTTGTAATATCAATTGTTTTCCAATTATTAGAACGACAATAATATATATTAAGTTATTAAAATGTTGTCATTAACTTAGAGAATCTCGAACCCATTCCAAATCATTTTTTGTACCTGTTTGAATATAATTTTTGATCCAAACAGGTAATTACAAAAAAAAAACATTTCTACTAGAAGCCCTTTTAGGTGTAAGATAATGGGCTTTATGGCCCAAATTTAAATACCTCAAAACGCTGTCGTATGCACCGAATCTCGATAGTTTCTGTTTTAGTTTTCGTAAGACTCGATTTGTTTCTTCTTCCTCTCGCTCTGCGCTCTCTCTCAAATCCCTCCAAATCAAAGCTTCGTTGATCTTCCTTAGTGCAGCTTTCGTTTCCAAAGGTAAGCATATTTCGATCTCTCTTAGTAGAGATTAACAAAACCTAATCTTAGATTAGTTAGGGCTTAATCTTTGAAATTTTCGTTTAGGAATCGAATTATACCGATTTTGGAATGGAACTTGTGGAGTAGAAACCCTAATTTTGGTTCAGTTTCTGAGAATACTTTTGATTTTGTTTTGTAAAGATTACTCTGCGATGGACTCAAAATCTCTAGCTAAATCGAAGAGAGCTCATACTCTACACCACAGCAAGAAATCGCATTCTGTTCATAAACCGAAAGTTCCTGGAGTCTCAGAGAAGAATCCGGAGAAGCTACAAGGAAACCAAACCAAGAGTCCGGTTCAATCTCGACGAGTCTCTGCACTTCCGTCGAATTGGGATCGGTATGATGATGAACTTGATGCAGCTGAGGATTCATCGATAAGCCTACATTCTGATGTTATTGTGCCAAAAAGCAAAGGAGCAGATTATCTGCATTTGATATCTGAAGCTCAAGCTGAGTCTAATTCAAAGATTGAGAACAATTTAGATTGTTTATCGTCGTTAGACGATCTTTTGCACGGTATGAAATCGATTTTGTTTGTCTGTCTTTGTTCTTGTTGTTCGGGCAAGGTATTCAAATTTATGAGTTGTTGCAGATGAGTTTAGTCGCGTAGTTGGATCTATGATCTCGGCTAGAGGGGAAGGTATACTTTCATGGATGGAAGATGATAACTTCGTTGTGGAAGAAGATGGATCAGGTTCATATCAAGAGGTAATACTACTCTTGTTTTTGGTTAAAATGGAGGTTTTAACTTGCTAATCGTCTTACGATTTTGCTAACTTTCTTAAGTGAAGCCTGGATTCCTCTCCTTAAATTTGAATGTTTTGGCAAAGACGCTAGAGAATGTGGACTTGCATGAGCGACTCTACATTGATCCTGATCTTTTGCCGCTGCCCGAGCTGGTACTTACTTGATCTAAACGACTCATTAACAACAGTAGGATATACGTTTGACATATCTTGATATTGTGGAATATGCAGAATACATCCCAAACAAAAGTTAGCCGCAATGAAGAACCGAGTCATTCACACATAGCTCAAAACGACCCTATTGTCGTACCAGGAGAATCATCAGTCAGGGAAGCTGAGTCGCTGGATCAAGTTAAGGACATACTAATACTCACAGACGAGTCAGAGAAATCTTCAGCAATTGAAGCTGATCTAGATTTGCTCCTTAACTCCTTTAGTGAAGCACATACACAGCCAAACCCAGTGGCCAGTGCCTCAGGTAAATCTTCAGCTTTTGAAACGGAACTTGATTCTCTTCTCAAATCTCATAGTAGCACAGAACAATTCAACAAACCAGGGAACCCATCTGATCAAAAGATTCACATGACGGGTTTTAATGATGTGCTTGATGATTTGCTCGAAAGTACTCCAGTATCGATCATACCACAGTCGAACCAGACCTCATCCAAAGTTTTAGATGATTTTGATTCTTGGTTAGACACGATTTGATTTATTTGTTAACTTGCACCTTTTTGTAAAACTAGGTGAATGAGAATATTTTGTTATCTAGTACTGTTCAAATCTCAAACTAATCCATAAATAGCAAAAACAAGATGAAAACTAAACCTGTCCAAAGTGACTTTTGTTTCTCTAGTTGTTAGGGCTGGGCTCCAAGTTCATTGCTTGGAGATTAAGAGATCACTGGAGTTTAGGTAAACCTTGTTCGCCGATTTAGCTATGGTCTGAGCAATCTCTCTTGCAGCTTCAATCTTCCTCAGAGTAATGAAAGCTTCATTGTTCGCAATAGCTTGCCCTATGAGTTGAGCACTCTTAGCTTCTCCCTGTGAATCACATAATTGTCATTACACACAACTTCTAATAAACCAGAGACACATAATGCTTAAACAAAAACAAGATAACCTACCTGAGCGCGGATAATAGCACTTTTCTTGTCTTGCTCGGCCTTTTCGACAATGAACTTAGCCCGTTCTGCTTCCTGAGCCGCAACTTGTTTCTTCTCGATTGCTTCAGTAAACTCTTTGCCAAATTTGAGGTTTGTGATAGATACATCATCTAAAGCAATGTTAAATTTAGCTGCTCGCTCTGTCACAATCTTGCGTATCTCCCTACTCACAGCCTGGAAGAAGAGTTACAAACTTTAAAGGATTTTGACAAACAGAACATTAGAGTAAGAATCCTGAGATACTAACTTCTCTCTGTGTAATGAGGTGGCTTGCATTGTACTGAGCCACTACTGCTTTCAGTGTTTCATTGATAATGGAAGGAAGAACTCGCTCTCCATAATTCTGACCGAGTGTTCTGTAAATCTCGGGTAAGCGGTCTCCCATAGGACGTGTAAGTACCCTAAGCCCAATAGTCACCTGTGAACAACATCAAACAAGCATCAGAAACAAAATCAGATAGAGTTGCAGCTTAAGCATACCCTCACAACTACACAAACACACATACCGTTTGAAGATCATTACTTCCAGTTTGGCTATTCTCAACGTAAGGTCGAGAACGAACATCATAGATAATTGCTCTTTCAAACAATGGTATCTTAAAATGAGTACCCTCTGGATAATAAACAAAAAAGTAATAGAGGTACAGAGTAATTTAACTCTTATAAGAAAACAATACAAACCCTATCTTTGATACCGGTAAACCGGTTAAACACGATGGCACGGTGTCCTCCATCGACATTGTACATGCTACTACCAATGCAATAGAGTCCAAGTCCACCAATAACACCGAGCTTAAGCAAGGCAGAGAGTGCAGGTGATCCAGGAACGTTTGGAACTTTTTTCACATTCATTTTCCTTAAAAGCTATCGCGGTGAATGTGTAAGAGGCTATTGGGCCTATCAGTATATTTTTTTCTTGCATAACACGTAAAAATCTGATTTTTTTTTTCTTTTTCTGTAAAAGGTTGGAAAAATGCTTAATCTTTGTCTTTATTGATTCAAGAAAGGGATAATTAAACTAAAAAAGAAAGAAATTGAACTGAATTGTTTTTGCTATATTTCAGACAAAATTTACAGCTAGATATATTGTTAAATTTATATAACTTAATTTTGATTGACTAAAATGTCACACTATATACGATATATTGGTAATGGCCTAAAGGGATAATTTTGCAGAATGTCAGAGGTTATAGATAATAAACGTTCGCACGAGAGACAAGTGACAAGTCTATATTCTTTATATCCTTCATGGACTTGTATATTGCAATCGTATGAGGCTGTCAATTTTTCAGATCGAAAGAACTAATAATAATACAAATATCTTCAGAACATGGTATATATTTCAGAAAATACATATATATGCACACGAAATAATAATCTCTTATTTCAGTTTTCAAATCATGCATCATAATAAACATATAGAAATTTCTTATTACAACCCGCACAATTAAATCAATATATATAAACAAACTCAAAGGAGGAATTTCAAACACAACACAACAAGTCCAAGACCAAGCCCTAATCCAGTATTCATCTCACCGGAGCCAGACTTCTCTGACTCTGACGGAGCAGCCGCTTTCTTAGAGGACTCTGAATCATCTGAGACATCAGGAGATTTTGATTTTGGTGGAGGCGCCATCGGTGAGATCTTACGTTCTCCAAACATCTCTTCCGGCAACAATACCATGTCCACCACGTAAACCGCAAGAGGACGTTCTTGTCTCAATGAAGTACTGAGACGTGTCTCAACGACACCAGTAGATACATTGACTTGATTCCCTTGACCGGTGAAGTTAAGTCCGTAAACCCCACCAACGTCTCGACCTGAAGCCTGAGTTCTGACCGGGTTACTTACAGAGAGAAGATCTTCCAATGTGTAGAATTTGGGACTGACATGGTAAAGAATGAGTTTGACTTGGTCGTCCGGGCTTAGTTTGTTTAGGGTTCCGGGTTTAAGGTTTTGGAAAGCGTTGTCTGTTGGTGCTAACACGGTCATGCCTTCTGATGAACTGTTGATTTGGATGTTTATCTGGTTTCCTATTTGAGTTGTGTTTAAAAGACGGATAAGAGTAACAAATTGTCCGCCTTTTTCGAGGATTGCCGTGATGTTGATGGGACCAGCCGGGCCAGGAGCCGGAGCAGCGCGTTGAGCGGTTATCTCCGTGGAGAGGAAGACGGCGGTGAGGAGAAGGAGGAGGAGAGGAGTGGTGGCCATTGAGTTTTGAAGATGAGTTTATGTGTTTTGAGTATAGTGGAAAAGTGAGGTTGAGAGGTAAATGATTTATATGGATGAGAAAAATGTTTGAAGTGATGAGGTGTGGCTTAGTTGGAATGAGATGTGATTGGCTAATAAGTCATTTTGACAAAATATTTGCCGACAAAGTTGGATTCTCTATACAGTTTTACATATAATTCGTTTGTGCAGTATGATCCTAACAAGTTATTTTGAAACTTAGGTGCATAATATCGTAATGAGTTATAAGATCAAAATATATACAATTCACATCAAAATTGTATATTATGAATAATACTAAGATTGTTAATCGTTCGTTTACTATGAATGTAAATGTATACACTATTTACTTAGAGTGACAACCGACACTAACACATATACCCTCTTAGTCACAAAACCCCCAACTAATTAATGGTTGGTACTTAGTAGTCTAATAAAGAAAGAAAATGATGACTTGATAATTTATTATACTCATAATTAATATACATAAATGAATCAATAATGAAAAACACTTTTGATATTGGCTAGAAAGTTGGTATTTTCTTAAACTAAAAAAAAGATTAGTAAAGTTTAATTAGGAAAATATTACTAACTTTATGATTAGACATATGTTGAATTCGAACGCAATTCTTAAGAAAAAGCGAGTTGAAGCATAATTGTAAATTAGATAGCCTCTATAGAGATAATCCCCTAAATTCGCCTATTGTAATATGTTGACATTACCGTGAATACAAAAATATAGATGCTATTCATATATACATTGTACACACGAAGATGTAGACATGTATGTGAAATGTAAGTGTTTGTTTCATTGTATGGTGCAAAAAGAAGAAATTCAATGGACAAAAGTACAAGGCTGGCTAAGTGACAGCCTGGGATGAACAAGTTGGCATATGGTGGAATTCTTATATTTTTTTCTGTATAATGTAGTGTTATATTATGACATTAACAGGTCGTTTAAGGAAGAAAATATATTTTGTAAATTTGTGATCACAAAAATTTAATTTATCGGGAATATGCTTTTAGTCAAGTGGTTAAGTCTATTTGATTATGTTTTTTTTACTGGAATTCGATTCCACTAAATTGTGTTATCCTATATAGTAAAAATTGTCTATAAATCGGACCTTGTCGATCCAAAAAAATAGTTTATTTGTTTGAACCCTTTTGATCGATGATTACCAACTGTTTTGAAGATCAGCATTCAACTTAACAATTTGTTTTGGTAGAATGTTTAGTCGGTTTGATTAAATGGTTAAATCGGTTCAAAACACGTTAAGGCAGTCACAATAAAAAGTTATTAACCGATGATTTCGAGCCGTTTCACCAGTTAGCAATCAACCAAACAATTGTTTGACACATTTTATTTTTTTTGGTTATGGCCTTTTGGGTTTGATACAAAAAAGTTTGTTAAAGCGGTTTAAAGATTTTTTCTCACAGTTACAAGAAGCAAATAAAATAGTCTAGAAACTACTAGGTATCAACTTAATTATCATAAATGATTCTTGGTGTAGCGTCATTTACATGTGAAGCATATATCTCGTGTTGCTCTCAATATCCCTTTATAAAAGTACATGATGCTTTTCTCTTGGCCAAACGGCATGTAGTTGAAGAGCACAAGAAAATTGAATTGAACAAACATAGAGCGTCCAATACTGGACCATGGAGATGTACCGCTTGGGCTATTAGACTATCAGGCCACCTTGTATATATATAATCCATTACCTATTATTGTCATGCTACCTTGTAATCTTGTATATAGATCCATTAGAAACTAGACCTAAGCACAATAAAAGATATATATTCTAGTCAATTTTGATCACAATTTGGAGTTTCATAGTTTTAAGTTTTCATTGTTTCTCTCTTTATAATAACAAAATCAGCCTTAACAAAAAAGAATTTGATAAAAATTATGCTATACATATAGCGTTTAAATCCGCATAAAAAACATAATGTATATACAACGTTTTGTAAGATCTATTCACTCTTAACACTGAAGATTTTTTTAACTCAATACAATGTAACTAAAGATAAACTAGAATAACTTACAATTTCATATATATACATGTATCTACATATGAAAGAATTTTCAAAGGGAAAGAACTCTTTTGAAAAATATAAATCTGAAAGGGGAAAAAATCTCAAGAAACTAAATTTTCAACAAAAAAAATTAAAAACTGTGGGAGATCAGATGATGAACAACATGCAACCGTACACTCGTCTCACAGCATGTTCGTCGCGTCCGCCACATCTCTCACGTGTGTCTCAGCTGTTTCCTGTCGCCACGTCTTTTCACTCGATCGTCTTTTTATAGTTTACCATTATCTAATAATGCGTATAAACTTTTTATCATTTGCACGTATCAATAATTGATCATCAAAGACTTTCGTAATCGTAACATAAAACATTTTCTCAATTCGTATGTGACAGTTTTATATATATATATATATATATATTACGATAATAAAATAAAATAAACAATATGACCTATTACAAATACAAAAACAGAGAAATGAAACCGCTGTATATAATAAAATAAAGATTTGTCCTATTACAAATACAATGTGCCTATCTCAAAAGCTGATGTGTAAGAAACATGCACTTGAATAAGCCATGCAAATTGAAATGTGTCAACTCCATTTATTTTTTACAGAGTGAAGCCAAAATTCATTTTCGGATGAAGTCATAAATAGCAATTTAAGTGAAGTGTAAATTGTACATAGTCGACTCTATATACCTGGTTCTTATCTCATTCAATTTATCCTCAACAACTTTAATAGAAAAATATCAAATAAATTCCCTATAAATAGCTTCACATAATGCAAGTGAGAAACCACAAAAAGTAAGAAATATAAGAAATAACAAAATGGCTCGAGTCTCTTCTCTTCTTTCTTTCTGCTTAACACTTTTGATCCTTTTCCATGGCTACGCGGCTCAACAGGGTCAGCAGGGTCAGCAGTTTCCGAACGAGTGCCAGCTCGACCAGCTCAATGCGCTCGAGCCGTCACACGTACTGAAGAGCGAGGCTGGTCGCATCGAGGTGTGGGACCACCACGCTCCTCAGCTCCGTTGCTCAGGTGTCTCCTTTGCACGTTACATCATCGAGTCTAAGGGTCTCTACTTGCCCTCTTTCTTTAACACCGCGAAGCTCTCTTTCGTGGCTAAGGGTACGTACGACTCTTTCTATATCGAAATTCGAATTCATGACTTTATGGTTCATGCTCTTTAGGATTAGTCCATAATCTTTCAACTTTAATTAAACCTATATAATTTATGTGTTACATTCTTAGGACGAGGTCTTATGGGAAAAGTGATCCCTGGATGCGCCGAAACATTCCAAGACTCATCAGAGTTCCAACCACGCTTCGAAGGTCAAGGTCAAAGCCAGAGGTTCCGTGACATGCACCAGAAAGTGGAGCACATTAGGAGCGGTGATACCATTGCCACAACACCCGGTGTAGCACAGTGGTTCTACAACGACGGACAGGAACCACTTGTCATCGTCAGCGTCTTCGATCTAGCCAGTCACCAGAACCAGCTTGACCGCAACCCAAGGGTATATATATATATATATATATATATATATATATATATATAACAAAACCTCATTACAAAAGAATCATTATATTAATTACAAATTAACAAAAATAATATGGTTTATTCTTTTTGGTATTTTATGAATGAAGCCATTTTACTTAGCCGGAAACAACCCACAAGGTCAAGTATGGCTACAAGGACGAGAGCAACAGCCACAGAAGAACATTTTCAATGGATTTGGACCCGAGGTTATTGCTCAAGCTTTGAAGATCGATCTTCAGACAGCACAGCAACTTCAGAACCAAGATGACAACCGTGGAAACATTGTCCGAGTCCAAGGACCGTTCGGTGTCATTAGGCCGCCTTTGAGGGGCCAGAGACCTCAGGAGGAGGAAGAAGAAGAAGGACGACATGGACGACACGGTAATGGCTTAGAGGAGACCATCTGCAGCGCCAGGTGCACCGATAACCTCGATGACCCGTCTCGTGCTGACGTGTACAAGCCACAGCTCGGTTACATCAGCACTCTCAACAGTTACGATCTCCCCATCCTTCGCTTCATCCGTCTCTCAGCCCTCCGTGGATCTATCCGTCAAGTAAGTAAACATAAATATTATGTTACTATAACCTAGTAAAATATGCATGCCTGATGCATGTTAATATGTCCATTTCTATATTTAAACATGACTCTTGAAACGTGTGTGGGTGTAGAACGCAATGGTGCTTCCACAGTGGAACGCAAACGCGAACGCTATTCTTTACGTGACAGACGGGGAAGCCCAAATCCAGATCGTAAACGACAATGGTAACAGAGTGTTTGACGGACAAGTCTCTCAAGGACAGCTCATAGCCGTACCACAAGGTTTCTCGGTGGTGAAACGCGCAACAAGCAACCGATTCCAGTGGGTTGAGTTCAAAACAAACGCTAACGCGCAAATCAACACTCTGGCGGGACGAACCTCAGTCTTGAGAGGTTTACCACTTGAAGTCATAACCAATGGGTTCCAAATCTCACCCGAAGAAGCAAGGAGGGTCAAGTTCAACACGCTCGAGACCACTTTGACTCACAGCAGTGGCCCAGCTAGCTACGGAAGGCCAAGGGTGGCTGCAGCTTAAGAGCTTAAAACTGCAGCTTAACAATGAACCTCGAGTACTGTAAAAGGAAGTTAAACAGTACGTAGTAATAATAATAATGTACGAAAATGTGACTAGTTTTGTTGAGGTTTACCTGTAAAATGCAACTCCTTTTCTGAATAAAATCTTTTCAATTTTCGATCAAGTTAATACAAATCTAGGTCTAAATTAGGTTCTTAATCATAGAGACTAGTTCTGATTTTTATGATTTAATACATTTGAATCATCATATTATTTTATATAATAATCCAATATTAACATTAGACAAGTCGCCAAAATATTGTCATGCTTAACAAATTTATATTACCTCATTTTCTTTATCTATTTATAATACATCAAATGCTTTAATTTTAATTTCAAATATCTAATTTAATCCGTGCATAATTTTTTCAATAAAATAACAGTGTTTTTATCTAATTAATAAATAAATAATTTGTGGGACCTTGTAAACATATTTACCATATATTATTATTTAAATTAATAATTAGATTTATTAATGAAAACTGACGTAACGCCGTCGTTTTAATTCTTTGTCGGTGAGCAACATAGAGTGACGTGGCAGCTATCTGCTGGTTAAACGTATTAGCGGAAGACTAAAGTATGTAAATCTAATGGACAGAAAAGTACATAACGTGGCCGAAATCTAATGGCTAATAAGGTCTTTGTTTAAAACGGAACGTATTTAAAGGCCAACAGATTAAGCAGAGGAGTTATACTTTACTACTTACTAATCTCTCCCTCTCTCTATCTGACTCTTTGATCGGAAAAAATGGCGGAGAAAAATGCGAGCGCGGTGGACGGTGCAATTAGGGTTAGTGGAATGCAGTTTTCTTACGATGTTCAAGATCCTATTTTCTTCGATTTTAATCTCGATCTTCCCGCTGGATCTCGTTGCCTCTTGGTTGGTGCCAATGGATCTGGTAAAAATTATTCGAATCATTTCGATTTTGTGTGTGTTTCTGTTTCTGTGAATCTGAAGTAGATCGATTTGGGACCTTGACGAATATAGAATGTATTATGTGATTTCGTGTGATTCTGTTTTGGTAGTGTTGGAATTCGGTTTAATTCGTCGAATTCGACTATATGTATAGAGTTTGAGTAAGTAAGATCGATTTTTCGACTATATGTATCATGTTAATACTCGAATTTGATTGATTCTGCTGAGAAGGTGATTGTCGTTGCGCGTTTCATTGACAGGGAAAACTACGTTATTGAAGATTCTTGCTGGAAAACATATGGTTGGAGGAAAGAATGTTGTACAAGTGCTTGATCGCTCAGCATTTCATGATACAGAGCTTGTTTGTAGTGGTGATTTGTCTTACCTAGGAGGATCATGGAGTAAAACTGCTGGTTCTGCTGTGAGTACTGAGATCTCAAAGTTAATACACTGCAAGAGTTTTGATGTGAGAACGTTTTGTTTCTAATTCTTTAAAATTCTTTAGGGTGATATTCCACTCCAAGGAGACTTCTCAGCAGAACATATGATATTTGGAGGTGAGATTCTCTGATCCTAGTATGAGTTTTTAGTGAATTGTTTCGTTGTGCTTATACTCTGAATATGTTTTGTGTTTAGTTGAAGGGATTGATCCTTTCAGAAGAGAGAAGTTGATTGATCTTCTTGATATCAATCTTCAATGGCGTATGCATAAGGTTTCTGATGGGCAGAGACGTCGAGTGCAAATATGTATGGGTCTATTACATCCGTTCAAGGTAGTATAAACAACAATCAACTCTTCATTGTGGTCTCTGTTTTTTCTTTGATCATATCTGATACTTAAATTGTAATGATCACAGGTATTACTACTGGATGAAGTTACTGTTGACCTCGACGTTGTTGCTAGGATGGATTTGTTGGAGTTCTTTAAAGAAGAATGTGAACAGGTAAGCCATTCACTAACCCCCCCTCATCTTATGTTTAGAAATATCAAATGCTGATTTTCATGTTTTATATTTGAGTAGAGAGGAGCTACAATTGTATATGCAACTCATATTTTCGACGGGCTCGAGACATGGGCTAGTCATTTGGCTTACATTAATGGAGGAGAGCTGAAACTCTCGGCCAAGTTAGATGAGATCAAGGATCTCAAAACCTCACCAAATCTGCTATCTGTTGTTGAAGCTTGGCTCCGGTCTGAAACCAAAGTTGAGAAAAAGACGAAGAAGAAACCTGTTGTTACCTCTCCATTTATGTCGTCTAGACAAATGGCATATTACCGATGAATCTTAACTTGTTTATGAGATCAGTAAGAATAAGAGCACTGCTTCTACAGATGCCTTTGTTTTCTATGGTACTTCATTGTTTAGAATCCGATAACTTTTATCACACATGAAAGAATTTCTGTAAAACCACGTTTTTAATTAAATTACTATTTTGCCAATATTTAAGAGCTTATATTCAAAATAGGCATTTTAAATAAAGTTATTTCAAAATAGGTATTTTAGACAGTTGAATGTAACAGTATCGATTTATTGCTTCAATTGGGACAATTTTGTCCTTGTCTTCTTTTCTCTTCTTCTTCATCGAACATAGTTGCAGAATCTGATCAAATCGATTTCTTCTTAATTTTTCAAGCAAACTTAATTTTTTTTTTTAATTACACAATATTAAACCTTAAGATAGTATATAGGGAACCCAATCAAAAAATTTTATAGATTTTATGGAATTTCAGTTCTGATTTTGTGTATATATGCATGTATATACATGTGTATTTGTGTAATTATGCCACTGAACAACAACCCATAAATTATAATTGAATTCTAAATCAACGCAAAGGCATCTCGATTCCTCTTTAAACTTCACTTAATTGGCTTTTTGTTTGAGAAATCATAAAATTTGGAATCAGACATCGCCATGGAATATCAAAATTGTTTTTGATACCGACATTTCTCTATTCATCATCTTCATCGGCCAGATATTCCATTTTGATCAGTTTCTGAATTCCAATTTCAACGCTGCATTAACTTAATAAACTATTATAACCAAACGTTGAGGATTCAACGATTGAAACCGTTCACATGTCTCGTCCTTTGCGAGTGAGTAAATAGAACGTGTGGAGAAGATGACACTAGTGAATGAGGGAGAAAGATGACTTTTCACGTAGTGATAGTACCTGTTTTTGAATGCTGGGTCAAAAGTGCCTAAAAGCAAATATATTTATAAAACAAATGCCTTATTTGAAATTAACTCAATATTTAACTGTTTATGTCCAAATTTTGGTTTGGAGCGGATCCTTCTTAACACTCGCATGGCAAAATATCCGATCGAATCGAACCCAACCTAAACCCGAAGTTAAACCGAAATACCTACTCATAGTAGAGAAATCTAAATAAATACTAAATCTTAACGTTTTACTTTTATTTTTAATAAACTATATAAAAATAGAAAAGCATGTACATGTTTTGCCTTTTGCGTTTATAGTTTTTCTTTTTCAACACAAAAATTGCTGTAACACAATAAAAAATATTAAAATACTAGTGTAAAAACAATTTTTGCAAAATTTAACAACTGTTAGAGCATGTCACGCTTAACCTCTAAATATCAAAAACCAAAAAACCACCATATTAACTTTTGTTCCCCTCTTCACACACCTTTTTTTGTTTGTTTCCTACACAAAACCTTAATCTGGATATTTTTGTTAATTTATCCGACTGTAAAAATAATTAAAACCTAACTTATCAATAAATAAAAAAAAATCTTTTCTAAAGGAAACCCAAAACAAAAAAAACACAAAGGCACGACAAAAAAATGTCACAAATCTCCATTTCTTCTCGTCTCTCTTCGTATTAACCAATTTACCCAATATTTCGTGCCCAATTCTCGGGTCAAATCCATCTAAAAGTTTGTGCTTTTCGTATTGGGATTAGTTCGATTTCTAAATCTGATTTAGGGTTTTAATCAATTTGGCAATCGGGTCTCTTGCGATGAAGTTTTCGGAGATTTATTGATTTCATGGTGGGTTTTTGTTTTCGAAGGTCGTTGATGAAGAATTGACTTCTGGAATCTCAATCTCTGAAGGGTTTTTCGATGTTAAATCCGTGAATCTGAGTTTTAAATGCTGAATTGGAAAACAGATCCAGGGGCTAATTAACGAAAAAAGGAGGTTTCTTTTTGATATCGATTTTTGGGAATTTTGAGGTTTGAGAGAGATCGGAGAAGATGGATCTCGTGATCGGTGGGAAATTTAAGCTTGGGAAGAAAATTGGTAGTGGATCATTTGGAGAGCTTTATCTAGGTAACAAAGTAGACGATTTTTTTTTTTTTTTTTTTTTGTAAATTTTGTAGATTTCTTCAATTTTACATGTTGTTAATGTTGAGGGATTTTTGCAGGTGTAAATGTCCAAACAGGAGAAGAAGTTGCTGTCAAGCTGGTAAGAATTTACCACATTTATCAACAACATTAATCTCTCTATGCCAAACAAAGAAATGTTCTTTTTGTTCAGCTGCAACTTTCATGTGATGTTGTTTGTATAATTCTTGTCACATGAAGGCTATGAGAAATTTGTTATTAAAGACGCCCTTGTTGTTGTGTGCTTTGGATTTGCTTCTTTACTCTTTTTTTAACCCTCCGTTTGTTTGATGCCAATTATTAGGAAAATGTGAAGACCAAACATCCACAACTTCATTATGAGTCAAAGTTGTATATGCTGCTTCAAGGAGGATGTAAGTGTCACTTACAAACTAGCATTATCATTATAGTAGAACTTTCTCGATTCGCGATGATTCATTGCATATGCTTCTTTGCAAATAACTAAAACAGTTTTTGCTTTGTTTTGTTTTGAAGCTGGTATTCCGAACATCAAGTGGTTTGGAGTTGAAGGTGACTACAGCGTAATGGTTATTGACCTTCTAGGTCCTAGTCTTGAAGACTTGTTTAACTACTGCAACAGAAAGTTAACATTGAAAACTGTTCTCATGCTTGCCGACCAATTAGTGAGTTTATGGATCTGCTAACTGGTTTCCAGCTCTTCTGTTTCACTGAATATATGAATTTGTTTGTAATGGAGGAGATTGTTTTATCTGTTTATGTTTCAGCTTAACAGGGTTGAGTTTATGCATACTCGAGGTTTCCTTCACCGTGATATAAAACCTGACAACTTTTTAATGGGCCTTGGACGCAAAGCAAATCAGGTGCAAAAACTTGTTCTTGGACATATTATGATTATACATTAAATGTAGTTGCGATGGCGGGTTCTGTCTCAAACTTCTGAGATAACTTATCTCTCTTTATATCTCAGGTGTATATCATTGATTTTGGACTAGGGAAGAAATACAGAGACCTTCAGACTCACAAGCACATTCCTTACAGGTAAGAATATGCTGTGTTCTCCCTTTTTCCTTTATCCTTACTCAAGGATCTGCATTTTTGCATCTTGATTTACGTGATCTCAATGGAAATTTCTAATATTTTGGCAGAGAAAACAAAAATCTTACTGGGACAGCTCGGTATGCAAGTGTTAACACTCACCTTGGAGTCGGTAAGAGTGTTGATCTGTGGAATTATATGTATTCATAAAAATTTTCCGTCAAATACTTAATTAGTTTTCGCTGATGTTTAAACAGAACAAAGTCGAAGGGATGATTTGGAATCACTTGGTTATGTTCTTATGTATTTTCTCAAAGGAAGGTTAGCGTCTACAGCTTCTCTACCTGAGTCTGTAAAATTCTGTATATTTTCTTGAACAGAGTTTAAACCATATGTTTTTTTGGGCTATCAGCTTACCTTGGCAGGGATTAAAAGCTGGGACAAAGAAGCAGAAGTATGACAGAATCAGCGAGAAAAAAGTGTCAACTCCTATAGAGGTTAGGTTACAACAACTTGACAAACCGAAAGGATTTTCATTTTGGCATTGGTAGGTAATCTAGCTTTTCTAACTGAGCTTGGAATGTTTCGATGTAGGTATTGTGTAAAAACCAACCGTCCGAGTTCGTTTCATACTTTCATTACTGCCGATCTTTACGGTTTGATGACAAACCTGATTACTCTTACCTCAAGAGGCTTTTCCGTGACTTGTTTATCCGAGAAGGTTCTTATCTTAACATCATTATTCCGAGAAATTTTATTCGCTTACTGTTTCAAGCCACTCTCATCTTATCTTTTTCATATTGTTGAAACTCTTACAGGTTATCAATTCGATTATGTATTTGACTGGACAGTCTTAAAGTATCCTCAAATCGGATCCAGCTCTGGTTCTAGTTCACGAACAAGGGTGATTATTAAAAATCTTATACTTGTGTTTTTACCCTCATGGTTTTTGAGTTTCTCTGTACTTACGTAAATGTAAATCTTTGGATTTTCCAGCATCATACAACAGCGAAACCCGGATTCAACGCAGATCCTATTGAAAGACAAGAGAGGATCCTAGGTAAAATTCTGCTTTTCCTACTTCTATTAAAAATCTCAAAACCATACACATCCATTCCTCACTCTAATTTCTACTCTTTTTTTATTTACCATTCGTGTAGGAAAGGAAACAACCCGATATAAAATCCCAGGTGCAGTGGAGGCATTCTCCAGAAGACACCCGACTACAACTTCTTCGCCTCGAGATCGTTCTAGATCAAGAAACTCAGACGACGGACCTTTCTCTAAGCAGACAGTAAAAATCTTACTCTTTACATACATTGTTGATCAGAACCGCTAAATAAGACAAAGACCTAACTGTGTTTGTTTTATTTGTGCAGCATGGAGACTCCGAAAGAGCAAACAGTTCCTCAAGATATAGAGCATCTTCTTCTAGGAAAGCCGTTGCTGCTTCAAGCTCCCGGCCAAGTTCTGCAGGTGGACCAAGCGAAAGCCGAACTTCAAGTCGTCTGGTTTCCTCAAGCGGTGGTGGTGGCAGCGGCAGTGGAAATGGCCGTCCCTCAACTAGCCAGAGAGTGCAAGCTGGATATGAATCCAAGACTCTGTCTTTCTCTCGTGCAACAGCGGCAAGAAACACTCGGGAAGATCAATTAAGAAGCTTCGAGCTTCTCTCTCTTCGGAAATAAAGGAAAATGATGGAGAGAGAGACAGCAAACTCCATGAAAACCCAAAGAAATTACCTCTGAAGAAAGATGAGAATCTTGGTTTGAGGGAATTCATATATTTGAACCTGATGAAATCCTCAGATCTTTTTACATGTAATTTCAGCTTCAGCTTGCAGAGATCTTTTTCACTCGTTTTGTTTATGTAATCGTGATATGTGTTAGACAAACATAACAATCAAAAATGTAGAGAGAGTTTCCATGTAAAAACGGTAAAATTTCTATCCGTATATTCGATTACTTCGAACCTATCTGTACTGGTACTGTAATAAACAAAACAATCAACTGCTCTTTGGTCTCTTTTAATGCTTCTGTTTTTTTGGGGCAGGCATACTCTGGTCAAATCATGTAAAAACGGTGAAATTTTGGCTTAATAGTAAAATTAGCTCATCTACTTAGTCAAATCATACTTTAGATGACTCCAATCTAAAACTCTTTATTTTTATTTTTTCCATACTTCAAATGTTTACTTATTCACTGATCGTATACTTGAATGGTTATAGTTAAACTCTTCACATTTTGTTAGCGCTCATCTTCGAATAAAGTGGCAAAACTGAATTTCATATTGAAGTTACACATATAAAATACATTCATTTTTAGATTCATATGATCTACTCCTACATACTTTTGCATTTCGACTAAAAAAGCAAGTGCTCCAATACAATTTTTGAGAAATGACAAATATTCATCATCATTCTTCAAAACTAGGTTTACACATGTGAAGTCACATTTTTATGACTTTAATGAATCAGTTGCAATCTTGATGATAACAGTCGAAACGTCATGAAGTTTAACAACCAAACAAACAATTTGATCGCTAATTTCTGCGATTTATTAATTGACTCGAGACTCAAATAAACATGATCGCAAAAACGGATAAAGAACGCTGGATTTGGTTGACTTTTTGGTCAACGTTGAGGACTAAAAGTGGAAAACAAAAATACCACCACCACCGCTAGTACTACTGCGTCTGAGACTGAGAGAGAGTATTAAAATCAAAATTAAATACTTTTTCCTTTTTAATTCATTTTCTCATCAATAACACAATCTCCCTGGAAAAATTCTCTACGACTTCCTCTCGTCGTCGAGCTTGTTATTGATCGGAGAGAGAGATCAGTGTTCTTTGGATCTTCCAATTTCTTCCACGTTTGTGCTTGAATTGCAGAAGAAGTTTTGTATAGGACTCTGTTTTGCTTGTTGATAGAATTTGGGAATCTAGGGTTTATCGAATCGTTTATTTTGGTTTTCGTTTAGTTTCTCTTCTTCGAGCTGGTGTTTCTCAACTAGTTAGAGAGTTTCTCGATTGGTCAGAGCTGCTTTTATTGAATTTTCTTTGGATTTCGTGCTTATAGATCTTTGAAAAGTCTGAGAATCCTGTTTTGGAGTTACTGCTTCAAGTTATTGGAAGAAATTAGGGTTTCGATCCAATTTTAGAATTGACTCAAGGAATTCCGATATTGGGGTTTTGTTGTAGTTCTGATTCTCAGTGAATAAGATAGAAGATAATCATGGAAATCGATGGTGGAAACGATGTTCAGATTTTGGATCCTGAGCTCTTGCAGCTTCCCGGTTTGTCTCCTGTATCACTTAAAGAAAATCCTCATATTGCTGAAGAACTCTTCTCCCAGTGGCTTTCACTTCCTGAAACTGGCCGATTGGTAATTTTATTCCCAAGCCTCTGGCTCAGTGGCTCCTTAGCGTCGTTTGGTTTCTTGTTCATTTAATAGTTGGCGCCTGTTTTATGTATATGCTGATACCTGTTCGTAAGTCCTTGTTGTGACTTTATCTGATTTCAAGTCAATTTCTGCAGAGCAAGATTCAACATGCTTATTGCTCTTACTGAATCCTCGGCTGTTGCATATTTAGTAGTTTTGTTTATTTCTTATAGATTTTACTTAGTGTTAGATAAAGAGTGCTTGAATAGCACATTTAGGGGTTATAATGACTTAGGTGATAATAGTACTGGGATATTACAAGGCTCTGCTAAACTTGAGAAGTGTTTGTATTTGTGTAGTACCAGATTTAACTTAAAGCTCCTGAGAATATGGTCCAGTGTTGTATGCCGATTGCCGACTCATGTTGGTGAAGAAACTTTTGGTGGTTGTTTTTCGTTTAAGGTTTTACGTGGTCCTCTTTTAACAGTTCATCTGTGTGATGTTTGTGCAGGTCAAGTCTTTAATTGATGATACTAAATCTAGTACCCCAGTCAGTGTATCCAAAAATTGTACTAGTCTCAATGTTGCTTGCGGGAGTGCATTGCCATCTGTTTTTCTGAACAGCGGCACTCCCCCACTATCCCCACGAGGCTCACCTGGGTCTCCCCGTTTCTCGAGGCAAAAGACAAGCCCTTCTCTACAGTCTCCTCTGAAATCAGTCAGGGAACCAAAGCGCCAACTCATTCCACAGGTTCGATTTTTTATCCAACTGCTCCTCATATGGATGTCTTACAAACAACATGAGAAGGCACTACCTTGCTTGACAGTTGACATCATGATTTGATTGTTTTATATATGCTCACGTAATTGTTGAAACTAGACTGTAATAGTTTTCTAAGTAGATGGAGAACCACGAGAACAAATACAATAGAAACTAAATTCTTCGTTCAAGTAGCATAGGTACAATTTTTTTTTTAACAAAACGATGACAACAAGTAAGTTTATTATGGTCATCCGTTTGACATCTTACATAGTTGAAGGGTTTAGCTAATATTGTTCAACATTCTTGTTTGACGCTTCTATGCCTTGATATGCTATGCAGTTTTACTTCCAACATGGACGTCCACCTGCGAAGGAACTAAGGGAGCAATGTATATCCATGGTTGATCAATTTTTTAGTAACTATATAGACGGACTTCATATGGATGGTGATGTTTAAATACAAGCTTTTTTACATCACAGTCCCGTTCTGTAATGAATAGACAAACAGTTGATCTTACAAACACATTCTTGCTATTGTTCAATTGCAGAATTCAAATCCATTACTAAAGAAGTCTGCAAGCTGCCTTCTTTTCTTTCCTCTGTACTATTTAGAAAGATAGACACGAGTGGCACCGGTATCGTTACAAGGTAAATCATTGTGTTCTTTCTTTTCATATGTAATTGTAGTTAAATGTATATATCCACTGGTATTCATATGTGTTTCATGTAATATAATAATAGATCACATTGGTCTGGATTTCCAGATGCACGCTCAGCTATTTGTTTCATAAATTGCTCACCCTTAAAAGAAATGGAATGTGGCATAGTAATTTTAATACCTGATTGTTATCTTTTTATTTATTTATGCCACTCGAATATAATTTCTTTTTACTTTCAATAAATTTAGTGTGCTCGATTTTATATATTGTTTAGAACATTTGTGATAAGTAATATTGAAGTTTCTACCCTGTAGATATTGTTTGGAATTGATACATCTTTAAATTAGCCAAATCATGAGTAATATCATAGAAATATACAGCAGCTGTAATCTTTCTGTTTAGCTAGTATCTTTTAAATACACCATATTTGGTTCCTGCAGGGATGCATTTATCAAGTATTGGGTTGATGGACATATGTTGGCAATGGACGTAGCCTCACAGATATATAATATTTTAAGGCAGCCAGGTTGCAAGTACCTTAGACAGGTCTCTTTGTTTTCTTTTCCCAGCTCTTCACTGCTGTTTTGATTTGTTTACCAATGATTATTGTCTCACTTGATTTCTTTAGTCCTGAAGGCTAATGTCTTCTTTTGGATTTGGGATAGGCTGACTTCAAACCAGTTCTTGATGAGCTTCTGACAACTCATCCCGGCTTGGAATTCCTGAGGAATACACCTGAGTTTCAAGAAAGATATGGTAAGAACTTGGTTTTTGATACATTGATGTTATGGTGTGAAATAGTTCTACCAGAATGTCTGTTTTCTACTAAGACGTTCGTACAATTTCTTTCCATATATATATGATCTTTCAAAACGCATTGACGAACTTGAAAGTGACATCTTTAGCTGGCTTGATTGGCCTAGGCAATAATTCTTCTAATTTTAATTCTATGTACTTGTTCATTATAATTACATTTTGAAAATTATGAGATGCTTCTTAAATATAGTATATTTTCAGGTGCTTACTGTTTTATACATCTATTGACTAATTCATAATTTTTCCCGTGCTTGTTTCATTCATCTCTGTGTTCTATTCCGTCAACCCAGCTGAGACCGTCATCTACAGAATATTTTACTACATAAACAGATCAGGTACTGGTTGCATTACTCTTAGAGAGCTGAAGCGTGGGAATCTTATTACTGCCATGCAACAAGTTGATGAAGAAGACGACATCAATAAAGTTATTAGGTGACTTTGTTTTCCTTTTCATTATTTCTTAAACAATACGTTAAAAAGATTAAGATTTTAGTTTTATTTGTATAATAAAGACCACTTTAAGTTGTTTAAGAATTCAAGCTCAGCAAGGTGTGTAGCATTGTGAGTAATATGGGTAGTGCATAGGTCTTCGAATTGTTTCTTAGACATAAGCACTACCCATAAAACTCATAAAGAGGAAGAAGTGTATTGGTAGTTCATATTGTGATACTGTGGCAAGACATCATGCATGATTTGACCATTCAATATGACCTTTTCTTTACTTTTCAGGTACTTCTCCTATGAGCATTTCTACGTGATATACTGCAGATTTTGGGAACTCGATGGCGACCATGATTTCCTTATTGATAAGGAAAATCTCATCAAATATGGTAATCATGCCCTTACCTACAGGATTGTCGACAGAATATTTTCACAGGTTGGCTCCAGTTGTCAAAATGTTAATGAACACTTTTCTCGAAACTTAATTGTTATCTTATGGAGTGTGTTTCCTTCTTTCTTAATTGAAATTACGGCTGTCTCTCACTCAGGTTCCTAGGAAATTTACAAGCAAAGTTGAGGGGAAGATGAGTTATGAAGATTTTGCATACTTTATTCTCGCTGAGGAGGATAAGTCATCTGAGCCTAGTCTTGAGTATTGGTACATGTCTCTTCCCCTCTTCTCTTTTTGTCTTTAGTGACTTCTCTTTAGCCATTTTGTCCTTTAGCTGCTTAGCTCACAGTATGTCACTATAAATGTATAACTTCTGAGCCAAAACTTGTGGCATATGTGGCCTTCTTGATGATACAAGCCTACCTGATATTTTGAACGCACTAAACATTTAGTAGTACTATTATTTCATGAACATAGGATACCCATCTTGAATCTAAGACATTTTCATTCATCATCTCATGAACCTAGAACATTTTCATTCATCATCTCATGAATCTAGAACATTTTCAGTTGAACCGCTGATATGAGGGCATACCTCGCTGGTATGCTCATCTATCTCCCATCGATGTTAAACACAGGTTCTTGGCAGTTTTTTGTTTTTCGTTTTCCCTTGATATTGATTAAAACCATCTTTGCAGGTTCAAGTGCATAGACCTAGATGGAGATGGGGTGATCACTCCCAACGAGATGCAGTTTTTCTACGAAGAGCAGCTGCATCGCATGGAATGTATAACCCAGGAACCTGTACTCTTTGAAGATATCCTATGTCAAATATTCGACATGATTAAACCAGAGGCAAAATTTCTTTTAAACCATAACATGGTCTTTTGATATTCCTGGCTTGTCTGTTCCTTTGCTCTTATTCGCATCATCAATTTGTCGAATGACTCTTTCAGAAGGAGAACTGCATCACACTCCAGGATCTGAAAGCATCCAAACTTTCTGGAAATATTTTCAATATACTCTTTAACCTGAACAAATTCATGGCGTTTGAAACCCGTGACCCTTTTCTCATTCGTCAGGTAAACATAGGTTTTCTATAGAGTTTTCCTCCCTTTGGTTATTCAATCCTTCGTTTAGCTGTTGAAACTGTTACTACTGAATATTTATTAATGCCATAAAAATTCGCAAAAATTATTATAAGTTCAGATAGTCACCTACTACTGCAGCCGGTTGTATCTGTTCCAGTCTCTGCTACTTCTAAACCAACTTTGTTTTCCATTTGACAGGAACGTGAGAATCCAACATTGACGGAATGGGACCGATTTGCTCAGAGAGAGTATGTGAGGTTGTCAATGGAGGAAGATGTGGAGGAAGTCTCGAATGGGAGTGCAGATGTTTGGGATGAACCACTCGAATCTCCATTTTAGTGACTCGTAAGAGGTACTTTGTTCAACACTGGTCAGCATCATGTTCCTTATGCATGTATGAAATAGCAAAATTGATGTGCTCAATGTTACAAGTTTGTATCTTTTGGTATATTAAACGTATTAAAAGCCGTTTTCGTTGCTTTTTTTACTAGTTTCTTGGGAAGAAGAGGGAGAAGTCAGATCTTCTTGGGTGGTAAGAGCCTCGGAAACAATTTTCAGACAGACAACCACGAAAGCCAGTCCATTCCACGGTTCCACCTAGAGATTGGCGACCAAGAGACTTATCCGATGCGTAAGCTTGTGTTAGTTTCATGAAATATTTGTCTTGCTTAGGTTTCTCAGGTTGGACCCTCTTTCAATCTTATGTATATTATTATATACGCCGCTTTATAGTGTTTTGTGGAACCAACAACAACGGTTTTATTTAAAATCGAAAGAACTATGTACAAAGACACTTTTTTTTGTGGGAAGAAATTTACAAACCTTGAAACTTGTTTTACATGATCATTGTTTTTGCTTTTTCCTCATTAGCAAATTTGTGCCTATGATATCAACTACAATTCTCGTATAAACTATAGAATATCAAATCAAATTATATACTATATATCAGTTTTTGATTGGTTTGAGCCGACATTGGTTATTTGTTTGTATAAGAATCATTAAAACTTTGTTTGTCAATATGATATTTTGGAAGATGTGTTAAAAAGTCGTGCATTTTGTTTTAACAAGCATGAACTCACTTTCTATGGCGGTTAAAAATAAGGGAATTTGACACGTTTAGACATTTTTAAAGAATTTTATTCTTTTTGAGGCACTTGTCACGGATGAAGCACTTTTCCAACTTTTTCATTAAACTTTTGACCAATTTATCTCTGAAAATTAAGAAATTATAATAAAAAAAAAAAGTTTCATCTTTCCACGTTCCTTTTTTTTTCTTCTTCTTCGTCGCTTCTTCTTTTCACTCTCTTTCTCTCTCTTCTCATTATTACTTTTTTTCTTTCCTTGCAAAATCAAACATTTGAGAGTTTGTCAAGATCGTGTAGCTTCTGTATTTTTCTTTACGGAGAAGCCTCTCTAAAGAAAACGGAGAATAAATAGTAAGGGTGTCGTTGCGACCACTTTTACATGAGATGTTGGTATCGTCGGCATCACTAGACTAAACGGCGATCACTTTTATAGTCGTTGCGACTCTTTTCATGAGAATGATGATGTTAGTCTCCAGTGGCGGATCTAGAACCATAATTAACCTGGGGCACAACATAGCTAACATATAAATTTTAAAAATAAAATACAATATAAACATTTTTTAAAAGACATGTAAATGGAAAAAGAAAAAATTGAAGTGTCCTTGTATTAGCATAATTCTTTCAAAGAGTTATAGAAAAAGATAAATTTGGAAAAATAAGTTAAATACTGAAAACATTTATTACTTGAAAATAGTAAAAATAATGAGTAATAACCAACTGATTAGAAAAAAAATCACTATAACATGGGGCACAACAAACGAATTCTTTCATCTCCAATACAAATTGCACATCAAACTTCAAAATTATCAAATCTTGCATGGGGCACGTGCCCCAGTACTCATACACTTGCGTCCGCCCCTGTTAGTCTCTACATACATTACACGCAAGTAAGTTAAAAAAAAATCAGTCGCCGATCGCTGACGTATCGATTACAAAAAGAACAGGGTCATTCCTTTTCAAAAGCCATAGAATTTGATAGCAAAAAACTTAGAGATAAGTTCAAGTAAACTGAGATAAAAGAGTAAAGAAGTACGTGTCCAGAAATCGCTGTCCACAGAGGTTTGTTCATTTAACTCTGTTAAGATGATCTTCTCGATTGGATTTTAAGGTTTTAAAATACAAGTCCAAGTTTGATTTTATATACAGAACATCTCAAGATATAACATAAATGATCACAAATTCAAGGGAAAAACGTGTCCAGAAGTCGTTGTCCACATAGGTATGTCCATTTAACTCTGTTAAGATGATTTTCTCGATTGGATTTTGAGATAAAAAGGTAAAGAAGAACGTGTCCAGAAATCGCTGTCCACAGAGGTCTGTTCATTTAGCTCTGTTAAGGTGATCTTCTCGATTGGATTTTGAGATAAAAAAGTAAAGAATAACGTGTCCAGAAATCGTTATCCACAGAGATCTGTTCATTTAACTCTGTTAAGATGATCTTCTCGATTTTGCTCCAAATTTTTAACATCTATATCTTAAACACAAACGTAGAAATCAGTCTAACATCTGTGAATGAAAATTAGTCTCAGATCTAAGCTAAAATCTCCATCAATTTCACAGAACCAGAACTAGCAACAAGGTTCTTCAATAAGTGAATCAACCATCAAAAAACTTATAAACCGTTTATGATGAACACATAAGATAACCAGATTTTCTGAATATATACAACTCAAATATAATCATGAATCAAATTCACAGAACATGGACTAAGCAACGAGTTCCATCAATTAGTGATTCGACAATTGCTATCAAATAATTCGAAGTCCACTGCGAGGCTTTAATCTCCAATTTAAGAGAATAATCTCGAATATGAAATTGGAGAAGAAAGACAAAGAATTAAAGAGCAAGTAATCAGATTAATTTTGCAACAAATAACAAAAACATAAAACAAAAACCAAACCGCAAATCCAATTCAATTATTCAACGAGTCATGTAACTAAATCAGCCAGATCGGGCAGATTCTCAAATTGATGGTTTGAAAAAATTCTCCTTCAAGTCAGATCAAAGCAGATGTGGAAAATTTAAAAAGCTGAATTTCAATCTCTCTTTCTCATAAAAGCGGATGATTTGTTGAAGATGGAAGAAGGAAAAAGGAAGAAATCTATTTTTTGGCTTGATTTTTGTTTATTTCTCGATAAAGTAAAAGAAAAAGAGAGAATAAATAAGAGAAGGAGAGAGATAAAACGATATGTGATTAGACGATAAATGAGTCAAATCATCTATTCAAAATGCTTTATCTTTAAAAAGTGTCTAACCATAAAAATGTTTTTTAAAAAATATCTTACAGTGTAATATTCTCTAAAAACAACTACCATCGAGTTAAAATAACGTCATTAAATTACCTTAACTAAATTCAAGTAATAATAGTCAAGTTATAATACATTAATGATCTTGAAATAATTGATGCAAGTTTGACAACTACAGTTTGATGACACGCGACAAAACTTCCCACGCGCTCCAAAAGTTAGAAAATCTTATCCATTTTGATTTTAACCTTATCCAATTTACCAAAATCAGCTCTTTTCTTTGGTAAGTCTAAAAATTAAAACTCACGTGCCACATATGCGCGTGGTATTTTAAAAAAGTAATAAAAGTCAATTAATTACAATTTGGGATAAATTACCAAAAGTTCTCAAAGGTTCTCAATTCGACACAAAAAGCCCTAATCTCTGCTTCTGTAAAGTTCAACATTTGGCGGAGTCAAAGAAACAGAGTGATTCTCTGATCCGATTCCGGCGAAAGAGGACGAAACAAACGGAACTTGTTCATCATCTTCTCCAGAAATGACGTCGTTTCAGGTGATGCGTTCTTCAAATTCGAGAAACTCGGATCTATCTCGTCGCATCTCTTCTGCTTCTACTTCTTCTTCGTCTATAAGACCTCAACAACAGTTCCGGCGAGATCTAACAAGTGTCGGTTACGGCGGAAGAAACGACGGATTATACAGTTCAAATTCGATGACGGTCGAAGGGATTTTACACGATACTTTCGCATCAGATCCACCAGCACCAACGGAATCTTCACTCTTAGATGCGTCGATAAATCTGATGGATGCTTCTCCAGCACCAATGGAGATAACAACAACGACGGCTTCTGATGTTGTGGATCACGGCGGAGGAACGGAGACGACGCGTGGTGGGAAGAGTGTTGATGAGATTTGGAGAGAGATGGTATCAGGAGAAGGTAAAGGGATGAAGGAAGAGACGTCGGAAGAGATAATGACGTTAGAGGATTTTCTAGCGAAAGCTGCGGTGGAAGACGAAACAGCGGTGACGGCGTCGGCGGAGGATTTGGATGTGAAGATTCCGGTGACGAATTACGGATTCGATCATTCTGCACCGCCGCATAATCCGTTTCAGATGATTGATAAAGTAGAAGGATCAATAGTTGCGTTTGGGAATGGTTTAGATGTTTACGGAGGAGGAGCTAGAGGGAAGAGAGCGAGAGTGATGGTTGAGCCATTGGATAAAGCAGCTGCACAGAGACAGAGAAGGATGATTAAGAATCGTGAATCTGCAGCTAGGTCTAGAGAGAGGAAACAAGCTTATCAAGTTGAGTTAGAAGCTTTGGCTGCGAAGCTTGAGGAAGAGAATGAGTTGCTTTCTAAGGAGATTGAAGATAAGAGGAAAGAGAGATACCAGAAGTTGATGGAGTTTGTGATTCCTGTTGTTGAGAAACCGAAGCAGCAGCCACCACGGTTTTTACGCAGGATTCGGTCTTTGGAATGGTGATAAGAGGTATAGACTTTTGAGGATTTTAGGGTCTTAATGTTACTTACTTTGTGTATGTGTGTGTGAGAGTTGATTCATAATCTGCAGTAGAGTGTAATGATTATGGTTAATAACTTATATATTATATTAGATTGCATATGTTATTGGTTTTGCTGAGATTGATCTTATTTAGGCTGATCATAGTGAAGAGGGTACCAATGGAAACGAGATTCTTCATTTTGTTCTGAAAGATCTGGATTTTGGTCCTTATCCATGTCTGTGGAGGTAAAGCGAACAGAAGTGCAGTGATGACATCGTTTCCTGCTATGTACTTTGCTTCTGGACCATACTCAGAACCTTTGGTGACAGATTGGGTTGACGGCACCAATAGGCCAACCTCTTGTTCATTATTGGTATTAACTACCATCCCTGCTGTCACTTTAGCTTCCTCAACCCCAGGCATCAATGCATTTAACAGAACTATCTCGACAATAGAAGTCTTTCGATGAGCTTCCAGATAAGATAAGAGCTCCTGAAGTTAAGAACTTTCTGACGTGCTCCAACAGTTACAGTTCCATGCACTTGTGTCACTGCATCTCGCTGTGACCAGAGATTAGATAATCAAGTCAAGTGAAGATATTGATGGCCACAATGAACATTTAAGTAGGAGAATGAGATTTGAAAATCTCTCTGAATCATACATAGAATAAAGAGATTTTCTAAGAATCAAAACCATATCTCTGTCAGTATTTATAGCCACTGATCGGTGAAAAAGTGACCAGATCCAGTCTGCAATAGGATCTGTTAGAATCCGGATTCAAAATTTGACTGTCTAATACGAATGATCCTTAGCAAAACAGTGTACACAGTTGGGACTAAGGGATACTGTTGTTTTGAATGTAAGCCTTTGGTACTTATTTGTGGATAGTGGATTCATAATCTGCATTTGAGTGTGATGAAATATGATTCTAGGATTCTTAACTTATTGTGATTAACAATTTATAGAATGCAAGTTACATATATCTCTCATTGCAAATAGAGTTTGAATCGTACAGAGAATAAAGAGACTTTCTAACAATTAAGTGTTGAGAACGTGGGATTCAAATGGGGAAGAGAGAGGATTTGGGACAATGAACTAATAGGCAGGAGCAGCGAGATCATCCTCTTCCTTGTTCTCTTGGCATCGTTTTAGCAGCTGAAGTTGCCGTCGAAGATGCAATACCTGCATTTACACCAAATTCACCACGTTACTCATCTGCTTCACAGATTCATTTCACCAAGTACTCATTTAGATTCGGCATTTGATTTAGCTATATCTAAGGATGAACTCGAAAATAGTCATTGTCAATCTCAACTTAGATTAAGTTATTTGTTTCTTTTCCAAAAGACTTATATATCTCAAGTACAAAGATCCCATTTTCCACTAGAGAGAGAACCGTGACTCTTGATGATTACCGATAAATAGAATTGGTAAAAGCGTTACCTCTTCTTGAAGCAAAGTTGGGAGGGAAGCCATGGAAATGAGCTGCTTCATTTCATGCATAAGAGCTTGGTCTTTGATCCCTGACCATGTCTGTGGAGGTAAAGCCAATAGAAGTGCAGTGAACACATCGTTTCCTGCTGGATAAGTTGCTTCAGGACCACATTCACACTCAGTTTGCGTCGATGGCACTAACAGATCAACCTTTTGTTCATTCCCATCACGCACCACAACTCCAGTCACCACCGTGCCTTCAGAGTCATCAGGACCTTAATAGGAAACAAAAAATTAACAGTTGATCTAACACCAAAACTTTTAACTATGATAAGAAATTTGAAGAATCGACATGGCGACATACCTTTGATGCATTTCACGCAAGTTTCCCGACAACAAAACTCTTTTGATGGGCTTCCGGATAAGATTTCAGCTCCTTGGCAACAAGCCTTTGCAGCAGCATAAGTCAGACTGTCTTCATAACCCACTGTGGATAAGAACTTATTGATGTGTTTGAACAGTTCAGTTTCGTGCACTTCCTTCAGCACCAATTGCTGCGGTAGATTAAAGTTATGATTAAAATCATGTGTCACATAAACCAACAGAACAGTTTCCATGCAGCTTTAGGTTTCTATGAAAAATTATCCTGAAGATACCTTTAGTTTCAGCCTAGACTTCTCCTCTGCGCTGAGATTTTGGTTTGAGTCCTCTGTAATTCGGATCTCAGCCACCCATCTGATGAATTGGTTGAAATTTGATGGAAGTGACTTGAACACAACTGATATGATTTTCTCCACAGAATCTACATGCTGTGAACTTACAAGACGAGGAACATCTTCCTTCAAATACTTGGCTATTTCGATCCAGCTTTCATCCTTGCAGCTCTGGTATAGATATATAAAAGCAAAATTATCACCAATCCACAAGTTTTGTCTTACCAAAATGCTCATAAGGATCTCAAGTTCATTCAATACATGTGGAAGAGATTGTGAGTGAGAAAATTGCATTAATAGAATAGCAAAATTGAAGAAAAAGATATTAGCAAACTTAAAGAGAACCTATATTGCATCGAACATACCAGAGTATAGAGCAATCCGGGTTCTCTGTGTGGTCTAGATATGAGCATGAACCTGAGAACAACACAGAAAAAAATCAGACCATATTATATAGAAATATTACATCCATGATACAGTAAGAACCTAAGCGAAAGATAAGAAAAGATTATGTACCCTCTACGTTTCCCTGTTGACTGATCAATACTGTCCATGGCTTCCCAAAGAAGTTTAAGAGGAACCCAGTGAGGGGGATACTTGAAACGAGCAACATCAAGAATCAAAGCCATATCTCTCTCAGCATTATAGCCACCAATAGGTGAAAAGTGACCAGTCCCAGTCTGCAATTATAGCCACCAGACGTTTTAAAACTTGAAAATATGACTGAGCCTTAGCAAAACAGTGTGTACAAAGTTATGCTTTACCTGCTTAAATACACCTCGGTGATATGTTGAGATCATATGACAATTCTCAGAACTCGTGCATTTGACGACAAATTTGCGGAAATCATCAATGGTGCTCTGACTTGTACGGAAAGCCTCAACTTTTGCTCCTGAACAATGAGCCAAACAGACAACTTTTCCAAATGAAATGCCTTTTTCCTTCACTACTTCCAGAGGTTCGCAGCAATCCAACATTGATTCATCAAACCACCTCCAAGGCCCTATTGGAAGAGAGGAAAACTTTTTATAAAAAACCATCATTTATTTAGTGTGGACATAATTTGCTTCAATCTTGCATACCTTTCCATTTACGTCCAGGATCGATAGAAAGAGCATTCAACACCACTGAGAGACTAGCCAAACCACAATACGCAGGTTCGGATTGTGTCTGAAAATACGAAATCAACCTGAAAAATCCTTCCATAGTTCCTTTCTGAAGCGCTTCATTGAAGATTAGCTGCCACAAATGATCAAAAATACTTTTTAGACATCAACACAGCTAACATTAACAAGTACATCTCCAGTAAATATAACCACCAAGCGTACTACTTCCAGAAACACTATCACTGAAATTACTTGGAGATATATTCAGATCTCTGTGATCACTGTCACTGACCTTAGAAGGTTCACAAGTGATGATCACTGTCAACGACTACATTATGTGTTTTCACAATTCAAATCCAAATCCAGTATCTAATTTTACAAAACGCGTTTGATTCAAGTTCTGAACGAATTGTAAGATCTCATGAGTATTGAAGACAAAAACAAAAACGAAATCGAGATTGGAGTCTGGAGATCGTGATTCATCAGAACCACAGAAAAATTCGCGTAACCAAAAACCTAGTTTATAATCGCAATCCATGAAATCGAAACTTGATCCGTACGTACCTTGCCTTCGGCGGAAGAAAAGTCAATGGCCGGAGGAGAAGGAAGAGATCGCCGATATAAACTCGCCATAGCCATTTTTCACTGCTTGTTTTGGTATCTATATATACTGAGAAATTACAGAGGAACACAAAAGTGTTTGCTGTGGAAGATTCGTTAGTGGATTCGAAAATAACTTTCGGTGTGTGAGATTCGAAATTGGGAAGATGATGATTTGCGTATTTAATATACAGACTCACTCAATTATTTGAACTCTCTCAGGTCAATGCTCTCTCTTGGTCAACTCTAATGTGAAAAGCCGTTAGTGTTGACCTCGTCAAAATCATCCGGTTTGGGTTGCTTCGGTTTGGTTGGTATTACTTGTACACTACATTTAATGTGAATTAATACAATTTCTGAAAATGAGACCATTATTACGAAATTTTAAGGGGATTATTTTAATTTCGGTTATTGAAATTTGGTTTTTGTTGTAGAATTTTATGAACTAGTAGGTTAACAAAATATTCGGTTTTGTTTGGTTTTGGAGTTTGGATGACTAAAGGATTGACGACGTGTGGTCACCGTTAGTCTTTGGTCAAAGTTGGCGCGAGAGAGGGAAGACTTCTTGAACCGGTATGGTCAGAGGACTTTGGTTTATTTGTAGCGTAAACGTCTCAATCAATCATCAATTATGTAGAATAACCATTTGGTTCCCAAATTACAATCCAACTTGGAATTATGTAGTACTATTTATTGGAAGTTTCGGATTTTTTTTAGAGATTTTGCAAGTGTTACGAGCTATCCAACTTTTGAATTATATGTTTTAGCCTAATTGACAATATTACAATCCAAATTGACTGTAATTTGTTATTTTCACTGTTATTGCAATGTTATTCATCAAAAATATTACAAGGCCTAAATAACAGTAGCCTTGTTCTGAGAAAATTATGGAAATAGAAAAAAAAAATACTATGACCAAAACATTGAGAGTTGAAAAAGGAGAAGCAAAAAAGTTATACTACATAATATGATAAATATAAGTTTTATGTTGTTAGGAATTTGAAAAGTTAAGTGAAAAGTTAGTTTTATGTGGTTCGTACATGACATTGTAAGTATATATTCAATGAGTATGTTTGTTGTTTTTTACGCCATTTGTTATTATCCAAAATACAAATTCTTCTAGAAATTGAGGGTATATTATTGGAACAATACACTTTCAACCATCATTTTGAAGATGATCATCCTCAAAGTACATAATCTTTTCAAACGGATTTGATGAGTTTCTTGTGGGCTACTGAACGCCGTAGTAACCTAAGACAAAACAGATCATTTTGAACTTTCTTCTCACCAACTGGTAGAGGCGATTGAGCATCCACGTTGGTTTCCCCTGTTTTGTCAATTGATAGTTGATTCTTGAAATTCATCGAATGGAAAGTAGAATGTACACTAGAACCTTGCAATGGGACTACAATTGAGATTTCCAAAAGCATCACGAAAGATCTTATATCGCTAGTGAAAGGGTCTTGTTGGTTATAGGACAAGATAATTATCAAAACTCAAAAGCAAGAGGAATTTGATTAATCGTGAAGGTGATATTTCTTCCCCTACAAGACTTTGTTGGTTTTAGACTGATATGGTTTTGAGCTTTATTGTTCTGCTCTTTGATTTCAAGGCCTTGTTCATGTTTTCCCTTTGTATTAGTGTTTTCTTGTTTCGCTCCCTTCATGTATTCTTTGATTTCTGTAAAGGCATAACAATTATTGTGGTAAAAGAAAAAAAAAGATTATTTACTTACGATGCTCTAATTCATTACAATTTACAACTAACTTTAATAATTCTTATAGTATATATATTTAATATACTACCAATATGAAGTAAAACTAGATTGTGTATAGACATTACATATATGGATACCCAGTTGGTTGTACTGAGAGACCCTCTATTCCAACCAATGTGGGTCACATTGCTTTAGATATGTCTGAGATTTTCAAATTTGCAGCTGTTCTGCTTCGATCAAAATTTCAAAAAATTAAAGATGAGCAAAAATAAAATATGAAGAATTAAAGAACTCACCAACCCATGAGAAATGTACTTAAATTCAAGAGGTTCTCAGATTCCCTACATATGTACACAGTAATCACCAACAAAAACGTTCAATAAACATGAGAAGCTTGAGTTCGAAATGGAAAAGTAAGAGCATAAGATAAGTCATAAGAGTGATAAGGAAACAGATCAAAAGATAATACTATTAGAAAACTAATGTAAGTTATAAGCAACAATTGAAGCTGAAGAGTCATTGAAACTCCATTGACCCATAATCAAACAAATGGTCAATGGATAACAAATATTCGACCTGACTGGTTAATGCAGTTAACCTCAATGCCGTGATGCTTGGGAGTCAAAGATTCTGTATCACCAAGAAACAACAAAGAGCTTCACAAATGTTGATATAGATAGATTCTTATTTAAATTGAACTGAAGAATCGAAAACATAATCACCATTTTTTTTGTCCACTGCTAACTACAAAATCCAACGAACAAACCACAATGAGATCATAGAACCATGTTCTGAATTACCCAAGTATTCAAGTATTGTCCTTTGAACTTTTCCTGTGATTAAGAAACTTTATAGAACCAGCAAAACACACGAATTCAATTCTAAAAATAGAAAAAAAAAAAAAAATTAGTCAAGTAAAGGGCATCATCATCATCAGATGATATACTACATCTAAAAACTCAGGCTCTTAATTCCTGTTTAAGAATTCAAGTAAATTAGTGTCTTCAAAAATGATCGGTATAATTAGCATTTCCAGTAACTTCTGATAATCATCTCAAAATAAAGGTAAAATTTTTACAAACTCAAAACAGAGATCATATTAATAAGTTCTTGCAAGAATCAAAGTATACAAAGGGACTGATCTTCACTCTATTTGCTTCCCAGATCAGGAGATTCATATTGTTGAATTAACACGGATCTAAGATTGATTCAACAGGTTAAGTAATCTAAAATCATTACGCATTAATCATTTTTGTTCATCTTCAAAATAAGTAATAATAACATAACAAAAAAATGGTTGAATCTGGGTTCAATTTGGTCAATTTAAAAGCATAATTAGACCAGATTTGCAACATTCAAAAAAACCCTAAAACATTTCTGAGTCAATTTCGATGAAGACGATGAAGAGAGAGCTTTTTACAAAAAAACATTAATGGACAAAAAATAAAAGATAGAGAAGAGGAATGTTTCGGTGTTACAGCTGTTTTGTTTTTCTAAACGACGAACCAATAATACGACTCCACGTGGATTTACGCATCACAATTTAAGGAATCGGGCAAGCTGTGACGGGTTAACGATACCGGGCAAATGGGTCCCATCTACCCGGAGTATGTTAGCAACCTCCACATATCTCCTCCGTTTATGATCACTCGGCTCTATATCATGGCTCGGCTTATTCTTTCTAGGGTCAATAGATTGGGTCGTTAATGGGCCGGCTTGGGCTTTAGTTGGATTCCAAAGCTCTCCGAAGAGTGTGCCATTGTTGAGAAACTCATGAGCCAAGTAACCGGCTAAGAGCTGATTCGAACAAACCGGCTCGGCTAAGGCTACAGTGGCGGTGGTAGTTGGTCGAGGGATGATCGGCGTTTTCTTGACGATGGATTTAGTCGGCGGCGGTGGTGGATTTATCACGGCGGATTCCGTTTGTTTGCCGGCGACGGCGCCGGAGGTAACTCGGCGTGGGGGAAGACGCATCGTTTTTGTATTCATGGCTGTTTCTTTTTAAGTGCATGCCACGTCATCGACAGTAATTTTTAAATTAATTACTGCGGTGAAACAGTATTTTTAAACAACCCGAGAAGGCTTTTTATTTTTTAATCTCTGTTTCTTTAACTTAAGAAATAATAAGTAGAGATAGAGAGAGAGATAGAGAGAGAATTAGACGATTTGAGAGAGGAGGAGAAATGAAAGGACAAGGAGATTTCAAGTAGGGTTACGACAATATATAGAAGAAGGAAGAATAAATTACCCTTTAATATTGCCAAAATTACGAACAATGCCATTCGTGAGTAAATGACTTAATTGTCCTTTCTTCTTTACCATATCTTCTAATTTGGGTTACCAATGGAACAAGTAAGGAAAATATGAAAGAGCTTTTGGGGTTGAAGAAAAAGGAATCTGCTTTTTTTGAATTTGTTTTCTCTTAATCTCATAAATAGATTCTGATTATAGATTTTATTACCAAATGATATGTGAAGTTATTTTTTATGTCTTTATGAAATAGTTATAATATGTCAAATCAATTTATGTTTATTATATATAAGTATATAACAAACAAATAATGGGATTTTAAAATCAACTAGTGGTACTATATGATAAAACATTTACTAACAATTAAGAAATTTCCTTTTCAGATTTTTTTTTGTTAAAAAAAAATTCAAAAAGTTTTTCAGATATTAGAAAAATTTATCTTTAATTATTTTTATAATTTATCTTTTTTGTTCTTTGAATCTATTCATCTCAATTTGTAATTATTTTTTCAATCTTAGCTAATGACGATTGGGGATCTCTCTTAGTTGTCAAGAATGAGTCATTAACTAAAAAACAGTAGCTAATAAATTCGCAAAGAAAAAAAATAATCATACAGCAACTATAAAAGATGACTTCTTGCAGACCCATCATAATGTAGATTAGAATAGACACATACCACTTTCATGCATAATCGTAATTGCTCTGATTTGTGTATAGTCCATACATACACCCAAAATACTCGACCCCATACACCCCATTAAGGTGGCCTCACAAAAATATTGCTCTGTCAACCCCCTTTTCTCTTTTATACTCATTTGCATTCTTTTTAAATCTTTTTATGAATCTCATCAGATTTTAGCGATTGAAATTTCTTATAAAGCACCCCCTCGTTGTTTCGAGTGATCTTAACGGCTCTTTCTTTGGTGAAAGCTTTTTGACAAACTATACGTCCATCTTCATAATGGTGAAACTCGATGTATTGCAAAAATAAGTTGGAGTTAGTAGGAGGGGAGTATTGATTTGTAATGAGAACATTCTCAATGTAATATCTAAGCAAATAAAATTTTAGTTATATCACAGCCTAAAATTATCAAGTGTGGAAAGGTTCGAGTGCATTTGATTAAGTGTTAGAAAATATCCCTCGAGAATGCTTGAGACGCATAAGGTGTAAGCGCTAAGCAAATCGACCAGTGACAATAACAAAAGAAAGAATACCATTAAGTTCTCCATCAGATATAGTCGATCGATAGAGATTTGATCAGCATGATCACCATGCAATTGCGGAAGATGAGAATGAACCTGAAACTCGAGACAAGCAAAATATTTTGACTGTTGACAAGAATTAGAGTAATGTTGCTGCATGTTCATAATTTTTACTTATATACACGCCCCCTATTATTGATGATTAGAAGCATAGGTTGCACGTATATATAAATTTTTCATTGTTTGCTATCTCAACTTCACATGTAAGATACTACTTCTTGATTGATGGAGGATTCAAATAGATGCATGACTCTTCCAAATCAGAATAATCCACAAACTTTATATAAAAATTTCTTCCTTGATAGGGTCTAAACATCACATAGTTCAAATTGAATCTCTTAATTAACTCCATAGGTAAGTTGGTTTAGAGTAACCAAGGAATGAAGGGTTGATGTCTATTCTTATAAATTAAAACTATAAACTTTTAAACCATTAACCATCCATAGAATTCAATGAATGCAAGTATTTTAAGATTTTCATGATCCTTGCAAGATTGTTGCGTGTACAATACAATATACACACATTTACACTTACACACAACTACACGCTAAAATTTGATAAAGTAAATTTTTAAGGTCAAACTTTTCCATGAGTTACTTTATTCTTCTTTGTCATAAATACAAATAATGCAGATAAATCGAAAAGATCTAAAATATAATTCCAACAAATATAATCGATTAATTATTGTTTATAAATTAAGCTGGTTAAACTCATCTAAAAGTTTTTTTTTCTCTCCATCAAAATCGATGGATAAACAATTCATTTCCCCAATAAAAATATGTCTTTACAATTCACCAAATTGAGACAATTAAAGCTGGAAATCAAAATAAACTGATACACTTAATATTGGAGCCCTAACCCCCGGATAGACTAATGGACAGTACTTGTATGGATATACATCACTTTAATCATAGAGTAATAAACCGATTTAGTTAACAAACAAAAATTGCAAAACTATGATATCAAATCGAAAGATAGGTTTAAATATATGACAAGAAGTCATTGATTTCGGGTAGTTAGGCGTCAGTTTGCCAACTCAATTAGATTTAATTACATCCAATTGAATGATATAATAATGTCGATAGTTAAATAACAATAAACACGAAAAATACATGCCTTTAATTTACTTCTAAGTATAGTAACGGACCTACTATTAGGGACCATAACAATTGGTTTCGGAAATCCTTCATATCAAACACATGTTCAACCAAAACCATCAAATGCTCAAACATTACACCTAACATTTTGTGTTCTCTCTCTGTGAATTATTTTGAAAGCTTGAAAAAAAGAAGTACTGATTCGAAGAAAAGAAAATGTAGATATATGTGATTACCAAAAAGAAAAATACCAATAAATTAGAAGTTACTATATTACGCGGGAATTTATCAAAAAAAAAGATTTGTTGTTTACTATGTTTTTCTTGACAATCATTTACTACCCTCCCATCTTGTATAAAATAATCTTGTTCAAAGATTATGTAAAATTTTGACATACTGAATAAATAACCCGATGTTAAAAATAACTAAGAAGTTTCGGGTTTAGATCCATAATCTTCTTGAACCGGAGACTAGAACATGTAAAACTAGTCTTTCTTTTTTGCCAACTATCGATCCACGTTTTTACAGGATGTCTCCGAAGGGACATTCTATTTAAAGAAAAGTATATCCAATAAATACAAAACAAATATTTTATTACACTAATTAATAATGGCACAATGGTATGAAATGCACCTACTGATATCATTTCAACATCTTTCGATGTTCCTTTTTAACATTTTTGCAGCATTTTACATTAGGTGTTTTTTTTTTGGATTGCCCCATGTTTAAAATCCATTCATGTCTTATTTCTGTAACTACTATTATTCCATTCATTAATACATTAATTCGTAGTCATCTTATTCAATATATTCTTTTTAAGTGATTTTTAGTTACACGTGTTAACTGAAATTTTTAACAAAGGCAAATACGATAAGATATTGTTCGCTAAAAAAAAGAAGAAGATTGGACTTTAAATTTTTTAATAATTGAAAAATCTTTAGTCTACGTAAATGGACTAAGCCAAACTATATTATGCGCGTCGAATCTTAGGGGCGTTAATCAAGCAAAGCCATCAGAAAAACGCGTTAACTATCTTATATTTTGTCTGATATGATTGAATTTAAAAAGCTTTGAATTGTATGCTTTTTTTTACTAGAGAAATTAAACTGTTTTGTCTCCACGTATTCACTTCTTTTTCTATTACGTCGAGGAGGCTAATAGTGTGTAATGTTTGAATTTTTCATGGACATGCAAAGTTATTTATATGGTTTTCTTACAAATTTTTACTTTTCTCTTTTGTTACTTTTCCCTGACGTATATGTGTTGAGAAATAACAACACTTACGTTAGATAGGTGTTAATGGTGCGATTCAGCGATTGGTTTGGTCAAATAAGTTACATTAATCAGTTGATATGGTCGGTTGATCAAATTTGTATATAGTCGATTAAAAACCTAGTTAGCCCTTACATAATTAGTTAATTGCAAACATTTTATAAGGATATATATTTTCTATTAGCGTCTATCTGTTCTTAATTCTTAGAACATATATGTTCGGGTCGGATTTCGCATGTTTCGAACAGTTGGATTTTTTTTGTTTGGAAATAGTTTTCAGACCGTAGGATGCTAGAAGTGTGCGTACTTCCTTATTATATTATATATGTCACTAGATTTTAACCCGCGGTACACCGCGGGAACAATTTATTTTTTAAAGTTAGTATACATAAAAGTTTGCAAATTGTATCTATTTATAAAATATTTTTATTTTATAGTTTACAATTGTTATTAAGTAACGTCCTGCCAAACCCGTCCCGCCAACCCATCCCGTAAAAAAACTATTTATTTTATTAATATTGATCTTATTTATGATATTTTTATGAATTATTGTCTAAATATTTTGTAATTTTGTAGTAATTAAATGCTATCAAATATCTCTGCGGTTTGATGATTATAGTCGAATTGTTATAGTCATGGAGAAAAACAATATCAAAAATGATAATTTTGTAGTAATTAAATGATATTAAATATTTTGGAAGTTTAATTTTAGTAACTAACCGTGTAGTTAATGTGGAGAGATTTAGGGAAGATTGTTAAATGTAAAATATTTAATTCGAAGATTTTTTTTCTAATTATCAAAAACAAACATTAAAATCCAGTGGCAGCCATTGTAAATAAGTCCCAACTACAGGATTTATTTCACAAAATGACTGCAAAAATGTATATATAGATTCATAAATTAAGTAAACCGGCCAGCAGCCAGTGTTCTGATTTCGGTTTACAAAACAAACTACTATACTGTATAGTCTATACACACCAAGATTTAATTCATGTGAGATTGAAATGATACACCATATGTTTTATTAGTTAAAAACGATCAAAATTTATTATGTATGCATATTTTATAGTTTAAATACAATTTTTTAATTCTTATTCTTCAACCTTCACTTTCTTGCGTCTGATACAGACCATTTGTTAACACGAACCTTAGCGTTTTGTGCCTACAAATGTTTAAAAAAAAAGAACATGAAACAATTGTACTAAAAAAAAAAACTTAAAATAAACCACATATATACGCAAACCAAAAGCAACAAACAAAAAAAATTGAGTTACCTCTTTCTCCCAATCGCATCTCATAGTAATAAAAATCAATATCAATGTTTGAACCATGGTTCCTCCGAAGATCATACCCGCCCAAATGCCCTATTTAGCATGATCACAGCCCATGTAGATTAATCTTCAAATGCTTGCTAATTTGATATCAAATAAATTGAGAAAATTGGCTTACTTTGACACCAAACTTGAACATCCAGCCCATGACAATTCCAAGTGGAAGTCCAATGAAATAGTAGCATCCCAAATTTATAAATGCGACTAGTGATTGCCAACCCGAACCAACCGCAACACCTAAGCAAAATCAAAAGTCACCACACAACCGTTGAACACGTTTATATTCGGTTAACAAAGAAAAAAAATCCAAATCAATTTGTTTATGTAGCGTACCGGAGAGAACCGGTTGGACACTGTTGAGAAGAATCGCAAAGGATAAAAGAATAGAGAGATTATTGACTGCTTTTAGGACAGTTTCACTTGAAGAGAACATCCAACCGATTTGGTCAAGCAGAAAATATATGAGCACCGAAATGATTATTCCAATGATTAACGATTGTGTCACTGATATGATCATTGCGAATCTTGCTCTTTTTCCATTGCCTGCTCCTAATTCATTTGCCACTCGTACGCTTAAAAAAAGAAAGGATTATCATCATATATATATTAATTAATGTACTATATACGCATGTGAATGGTAAAATTTAGGATAACACTTCAAAAAACATGTCGGACACAACTTTAAATGTGAATGGTAAAATTTTATTTCATTATTCACTCATTTAGAATACATAGGAGATAGAGTTATACACCACTGGACCAAGGCGACTTGGTTAATGTTTTATAGTTTTACAATGCGAAAATTTGATTTAGTTTGTTTTGTTAATAACTATTCAGTTATTTCATTACTTCACTATATATTTGACATACCAGTCTGCCCCTAGTTAATCCTATAAACGATTATTTAGAAGCCAGGAACTGTCAGCTAGACAAACCAGATCTAACTAGTCTTTAGATCATAAATATAAAATATAAACCGAACTAAACAAAAATGGAAGACAATCTACTGTATATGATAGTAATAGAAATGAGAGAATAGTTTACCTGGTCCCCGCGAAGAAAGCAAGTGGAACCATCATCTCCAAACCATTTATCGACATGCTGCCAATAAAGATTATGTTCATAAAACTTTCTACAGAAAAATGTACAAATATATAGGAATTATAAAAAAAAATTTTGATATAAAATATATTATTAATCTCGAAAACCATATATTTGACATACCATATAGACATAGAGTCTACGTCAATTCTTGCATCCTCTAAATTTCCAGTCATCACAATTAACATCCTATAATACCAATTCTCCAAGCTGTATTGATATAAATCGGTAGTAAGGAAGTTGTGTTCTGATCTGTAAACCAAAAGAAACAAATACGATCGACTAGTGGCGTTTAACGAGTAATACCAAACCATTATGCCGGAAGAGGCAGAGAGCTTAGTGAATTCCCATAGTCTCGTGAAAGATTCCATGGAGAAACCGGTCCAAGTGAGCGGACAACCGCCGCAAGTGGTGTAAGTAAATAAGATAAAGACATTGAGCCACCATGACACGTTAGCAGTAGCGATGGTCCCTATGACTCCAAGTTCAAGAACGTACACAAAAAGCCAGCACACAAATATGTGAACTACAAGTGACACTCCAGAAGAAATTGCAATCACCTATGGTAATGTAAAAGAACATCGAAAACCAAAATAAATAAATAAAAAGTAAGAGGATATTAACCTAACACATATTATATATTAATATCAAGAAAAAAAAACCCAACTAGTTTATAGACATAAAACTAGTTTTCCCTATAATTATCTCTTACTTTTTTTTTTTTTTTTTATGTTCATCATGTTACTCTTGTTGCACACCATTCAAATCCCTTTATATGCCCAAATAACTTGCTATTAAAGATTTGAATCAAGTCTTAACCCGAACCGATAATCACAAGTGTATGGTTTAGTTGTTCTTGCAGTGATATGTATAGCGAGTTCAAATTCCACAAAGAACCAGGCCATTAATTACTAAACATAATAAGCTAAGGCGATATATTTTTATGGTTTTTTGCTAATAGACAAACAAGATAATAAGCAAGAAAGCAATAAACTAATAATAATAGATGCGCACATGATATGAACAGTTAATAAAGAAACCATTGGATCATGGTTATGCAATCGATTAGGATAGATCAACAACTGATCTATGATACAAAAACATATAGTATTAAGCTTATATTCCTAGGAAAATGGAGCACATGACTATTCTATTCCCATGATACTAACACATTATCCGATTATGTTAAACTTCAATTAACAAACTAGAAACTCAAGAAAGATTAACAAATAATCCCAATTAGTCCACTAATTATGTATTTAATAGTGGTTAATTCACTAGTGCGATCAAATGAGACAGCTTGTTGTTCAACGAGGAACACGTGGTTGACCATTTGGGTAAATGTTATTTATTCATCAATTATTGGTCCACCAAGCTCGCTGACCCATTCAAGTTTCCAAGATTTAAAAATGAACGAGAAAAACAAACATACTATACAAAGACATTTTAGGATTTCTAAATGCAAGAAATCGTTCACAAACACACACACACAAATAAATAAAACAAAGGAATATTGCCAAAAATAACTAGCATCTAGAAAAAATCAATTAACTTTCTATAATAAGTTAATCTAACATCAATGAAGAAATGGTAGTTTTACTCATCAATTTCACACGGAAACTGATCAATATTTTTGCAAACACTGTCTACCCCAAAAATAGAGCCGTCTAGTTCACAAGATATTTGGACTAACCCCCACCGTTGTGACCAACTGACCTTTCAAATCATAAGTTACATACCGAATTTTTAAGCTGGCATTGGAGGAACCGGTTGATAGGGAAAAAGAAGGCAAATGAGAAATGTGTAGGAATGGCCCAAACAGAGATGATACCGGAGAGCTCTGCGATGTCGTCAGGCTGGCCCATGAACTTAAGAATCGGAGTCGCAAAGATGTACATTGGGAGGAGCAAGATGGAGAATAAGAAAAGAACAATCCAAGATCGCTGCAAATACACTCCAAACATGTCATACTTCTTTGCTCCAAACGCTTGACCGCACAGCGTTTCCAACGCAGTCGCCATTCCAATCTGCATATAAACATATATAGTTTCTTAACAAATTAAACCCAACATTATAATATAAGCTACATAAAAAGTATTGTTGCGTATATATACGAAGAGGCTATAGTTGAAGCCGATAATGACGTTGTTGACGATGGAGATGGCAGCGAGTTCTAGCTCGCCGAGGTGGCCAGCGAAAGCCTGAGTGATGACAAAGATCAAGTTGGTCGTGACTCTAGTGAATATAGCTGGTCCGACAATACGCCACAGCTTCTTCGTCTCTAGCCATATCTCTTTCTTTATTTCTCCGTTTTCCTCCTCTGCCACATTTTGATCCTTTAACAAAGGAATCTTCGCCTTCTCTAAAATACCTTCTGCTTCGTCGTCTCTCTCTCCCATCGCCGATCTTCAGTAAATTAACAATAAAAAAATAAATTGAGTAGATTAGAACAGCCAGAAAATTGATGATATAGGCTTTGAGTGGGACGACGCGGCACACCTGACACCTGTAAGATGTTTTTTTCCACGTTTGTTTTCAAACTAAAACAATAAATATATTAAAATTATACAATATGTGACAAATTCTTTTCTTTTGGACAGATATGTGACAGATTCTTGAAGCAGTATCACCACAAAAATGTGATGCTGATATGCTTTCTTTAGTTTAAAAAAAAATATTCATCTGAATCTAAAAATTCAGGATCCGGAAGCGGATCCATCCCAATTGGGTATCCAGCTTTTCAAATCGGATCTCGGATCCGAGTCCGATTATTTAGTCCCAACCCTAGAAAAAACTAAAGGAAAATATAAAAAAAAAAGAAACATGAAAACAAACTATATCTATAACCATTAATGTCATTTTAGGGTGCAAGCTTTAAAGGTTTTCATTCCCAACTGAAAATCTCTAAAGGGAGAGGAGTTTGGATTACATTTAAGTTAAACCAACCAATTAACCTCAGTAAATTTACTTATTAGAAACATCACACCAAGCTTTTCATGACCAGATTTTGTTTGTTGGACTTTTTAATTTAGTTGAATGTGACCGTTCACACCAAAAGGTCCAAAACTATATCAAGCTCGTCGAAGTTAGAGGATATAAAAACTTTAGTGGACCAATAATAATTGGGTTTAAAACGGCCCATTATCTCCAATTTAAATAATATACCTTCTCTTCTTTTTTTAATAAAAGCCATGGCCCACATAACAACGGTCCAATTTCACAGTCTAATAAATCAGACTTGTAACGGTCATCTACTTTTACTCCGCCAAAATTAATAAATTATAACCTGAAATTAGAAAGAGAAAAAAGGAAATCTAAAGAGACAAATAAAAAAGGAAATCTGAAGAGACAAATAAAAAAGGAAACCCTAAACCCCCAAATCCATGAGTACAACACTTCTTCTTCTTCTCTCTAAGTCCAGTTAAAAATCATCTCTTTGCAATGTTGACTCTTTAATCTTCGATTTATAAGCTCTCGAAGGAATCTATTACCTTCAATCTCTCTCGTTGTTAGCTCTTTGAATTGTAGAAGAGAATGGGTTGCTTACTTGGTTGCTTCGGTCGTCGGAAGAATCGTCGCCGTCAGAGACGCAGAGAATCTTTTCAGCCACGTTTAAACGTAAGTTCTTCTTCTTAGTGTTGATTTGCTGCAATTAAGCTAATTTCAGCTTCAATTTTTTGTTGGGTTTTGCTTTATCTGAAGTAATTTTGTTTCGTTTTATGTAGAGAATCTCTGAGGAAGCTGCAAAGGATGTTCTTTTGAATCTTAGGGTTCCTACTGTTGAAGAAGTCCCAAAGTATGCAAAAGATTCAACTGTTATGGAAGTCCCTAAAATCTCGGAGGTGTCTCCAAAGGATAATCATGTGAACGTTGTTGAGAAAGTCCCTACAGTTTCTGTAACTCCGATCACTGATATCTGGTAAGTGTTGTGGTTTTGTTCTTTCTACTTAGATTCATGTTTTGTGTTTTAGCTCAACAGATTTGACTTATTTGATTCTTTTCTTTAAACTGCAGTGACAAGGTTGAGGAGAAACAGAGTCCGAGTCCAAGTCCAAATCGTAAGAGAGTAACTTTTGACACCAATGTTAAAACATATGAACACATTGCAGTAGATGAATCTGTTGAGCTCTTTGAAGAGAAGAAAGAAGAGGTGAAGTCGAGGCAGGCTCGATGTTCGTCTGAAGGGAGCGATGTTACTTCTAACTCGTCAGGGTCTTATCCTTCTAACCATAGATATCAGAATTGCAGAGAGAGTGATGATGAAGAGGAGGATGTAACGGATTGTGACGATAGCGATCTTGAGGATACTGATGATGATGATTGTGGGCTGCTAGATGATGACTATTATAATGATGACAATTATGAGGACAAGCTGCACAACTGGGATAAAGTAGTTTATACGGAGGAGATTGCGGATAATGTTATGGATATAGAGAGGGTTGAAGAAAAGGGTAGTGTGAGTGTTAGAGACAGAAGTGGATATGTCAATGCAGTACTGAACCCGATTGAGAATCTTTCCCAATGGAAAGCTGTGAAAGCCAAAGGAAGAACAACAACTCAAACACAGCCTCGGAAGGAGAATGTGATAATTGCTTCCTTCAGCTTGGAGTCTCAGGTTGATGATTTATCATCAACATTCAGCTTGAACCGGAAATCAAGAGATGAAACTGAGAAACAGAGAACTCAAGAAATAGCTGTTGATGCTAGTCTTTCAACTTGGTTATCCACATCACAAACCACGACCAGCGGTTGTAGCAGTGTTGAAACCACAATGTCCGAGAAGAAGAAATACTCGAAACTGGTTCAATGCCATGATGAAAGACCTATATTGGGCGCGTTAACTGCAGAGGAGATAAAGCAGTTCTCAGCTACGAATTCGCCAAGGAAATCGCCAAGTAGAAGCCCTGAATCACCGATAATTGGAACAGTTGGTGGTTACTGGAACAGTCACTCAATGGCAACGAACAAGTACAGTCGAAGTTCTTAGAACTCCAATTCCACAACAGAGAAAGAATTCCACACATGTTTGGTTACTACATTGCCTTTGTGAAATTATTTTTATCACTCTGTTTGTTTGTGTGTGTGTGGTTGATAACAAAATCGTTGTGTTTTGTGTGTGATTTGATTTAGTAATATTCATTCTATTTGTTTGTATTTTACAGAAATTTGTCTACTTTATTTCACAAGTGAATCAAAGTTTTGTATTTTTTTTCCTCCTTACAAATCCATATAATCCAACAAAGAACACCCAAATCGGAAAAATAGGCCAAGCAAAATGGCTCAAAATAGCGGTCCAAAACGAAAATGCGGTTCCTCATTTAACAGTCGACGCCACATTGCTTCAGTAACGGACCAGTCTGTTTCGGCAAGAACGGATCAATCCGAACCCAAACCAAAGAGAAGATCGAAGCGAGAAGGATAGACCAAAGAACAACAATCGTCGGTGTTCGGTTTTGTCTACCCATCAAACCTTTGAGGAAAGGATAAAGATGAACAATGACCCAAAACGCGAAAAACAGTTTCCCAAAAAGCGGTCCCCAAGAACCATATCCATTGTTAATAGCGTCAGAAACTCCGGCAACAACACCGACCATGTTGAGAATAATGAGAGTTGTCGGAGGGATGAGAAGGGTTGTCCATTTAAAGAGGTAAAGATCTCCAAACTCATCGGCTTCGTCACTGGCTCCTTTTGACGTGACGGTGAAGTTAGTGTCAACACCAAAGAGAACTTTAAGAAGACCTTGAAAGACAGCGAAGAGATGAGCTGAGACACCGCCAATCACCCAGAATTGCTCGTTACGCCAGAGGTCATTGATGCTTACACCACTCCACCGGAGTTCTAAGATAGCCGTTGCAATGATTGATAGGAACAGAGCTAAGAACCATATGCTTGCGAAATTGTTGATCTGAATCAAAAGAGAGCAAAAGGGTGTTAATAAAGTATAATCATTTCTAATTGTCAAAAAAAAAAGTATAATCATTTCTTCGATTTTGTGACAAATACATTTAGGGTAACAGTGAATTTTTATATAACTAAGGGGTAAAAGAGTTAAATATTTGGAATTTAGGATATAAACTTTAGGGGTAAGAGTGCAAACTTTTAGGAGTTTAAGGGTTAAAAAAAACTAGCCGTAGGATTGATGGAACTGGTTTCTAAAATATAGTCGCAAAAGAAGTCTCTTATAAACGTTTGGGTAAAATAATTATTTTTTCATGAATTATGGTTAAAGTGTAAAAACCATTAGGAGTTTAAAGTATACATAGATCATGAGCACTTACCGTAGGAATGATGAACTTGCCGGTGAGAAGACAAACGGCCGGAATAGTACAATAGGCAAGTAGAGGAATAGAAGTGAAAGGATAAACAATTGTGTTGATGTAAGCAAGACGTTCTAGAATCTTAAGCTTGCCTCCCCAAGCATACCACAAAGGACAATGACGACTAAAGAAGATTTCGACGGAACCAAGAGCCCATCTAAGAACTTGGTGCAACCGATCAGATAAATTGATCGGAGCTGATCCTTTGAAAGCTGGTCTTTTAGGCATACAGTAAACTGATTTCCAACCTCTACAATGCATTCTAAATCCAGTGAGGATATCTTCTGTTACTGATCCATAAATCCATCCAATCTGAAACACAACAATGAAACATAGTTCAAAAATCAAGAGTCAAGCACTAAAATCCATACTCAAATCAATATTAGTATTAGATAACAGCTTTTTGGTTATCTTTCTAATTTATATTTGCAAAAGAAAAAAAGGATTGATTAAACATATATTGCAAATTGTAAAATCAAAATAACTAGTAAATCAAACTTTTTATTTAGTCAATCTATATATTCTACAAAACAATTATAACTAGTAAAATTCAATTTAGTTGATGAATTCAGTCATTTAAATTCGCGAGTTACGGATAAATATTTAAAAATGTAAACTAAAAATAAAATAAATTTTCGAGTAATATGTGGTTGACAAAGGAAAAAGTTTTTGATTTTATTTTAATCTTTAGAAATTATAATAGAAGTTTATTTTATTTTTGTTTTTTTTAAACTAATGTTTTGAAAATTAGTTTTTATTATTATTTCAAAATATTTTTGTATTACTTGAAAGTTATTTTGTTAATTGTCTTACTCTTAGCAATTCTGCAATATTAGGAATTCCACACTATAAAGTATAAATATGATTATTTACCTCTTTGCCCCATTCAGTCTTCTCTTCATAACCACAGCTAATAACATGAATAGCTTCTTTGATCAACGAGCTCGTGTTCGTCGCCTCCGGCAATCCTCCGTTCTCCATCAACGTCGACGCAATAAACACAGGAGACATTCCAAATCTCTTCTCAAAATTCTTCTGCGACATTAACGAAGATTTCTCAAGCTCATCATATCCTTCAAGCCCTTCCTCAATATCTTCCAAATCAAAAATCGCCTCCGTCGATGATCGTTTTCTACTATAGCTGCTCATCGTTTTATCATCACTCTTCTTCTTAGTCTTCTTCTTTAGTTTCGAGAACAAGCTCTTGATTCCTGATTTCTTCTTTGACGAATCTGATTTGTGATTACGGTTACCTCCGCCGCAACAACAGCAGATCCACGACGGCCAACAATCACATGTCATTTTCTTTCGTTTTTCCGATACCGGAGGTTCGTATCCGTATAATGCTGGTCTATTGAATACACATCCTGTTCCTACATAGACTGGTCCTTGGATTCCATCTAAGCCTCTCATGTTTATCTGTTATAAACAAAAATCAGATTTAAGGGTTTTGAATTTTGAATTCGGGGGTTTTGCTAATGAAGACTTACATCGAAGAAGACGATGTTTCTGTTGGCGTATCGATCGTTAAGATCGATTCCGTCGAATCTTTGTGGGAATTGGACATAACAGAGCTTTTTACCAAGCTGTGGATCCATTAGAAAGCACATTGATTCTCTTATGGCTTTACTGTTGTTGATGTAATGGTCACAGTCGAGATTAAGCATGAATGGAGCATTAGTGAGTACTGCAGAGACTCGAACCTGCGACATCACCCGAAAACAAGTTAGATTTGGTTTCTTAGTGAGCTTTTGACTGTTTGATTTGCTTTGCTTTGCTTACCATTGCATTCATGGCTCCAGCTTTCTTGTGGTGTGCGTAACCAGGACGCTTCTCTCTTGATACATACACGAGACGTGGCAATTCGTTACCATCAATGTCGAATGCTCCTTCTTTGCCGAGATACACCTGAAAAAGTTGAATCAAAGTAGTTGGTTAGATCCAAAGGTGGAACCTTTGATGGTATATCGTAACCGTTGGGATTTGAGGTTTTCGTGGTGACCTGAATCATCCCGGGATGATCACGAGTGTTATTCCCAGGCCATGGTGTACCATCTTGCATAACCCAACCTTCTTCAGGCTTCTTTTGAGCTTTAGCTACTAAAGCATTGATCCTCACTTTGAATTCTTCATATTCTCTCTGCAAAACACTGACAAGTAAGTAAAGAAGATATGTTCTGTGGTTTAAAAGTAAGAGATCTTTCTTCACTGACCTTCATTGCTCTGCGATCTTTGACGAATGTAGTTTGGACTTTATCCTTTAGGTAATCAATCTTCTCTGAGAAGTAAAACTCTGGAGCTCTTGGCTCAACATTGTACTTCTTGCAAAACGGAACCCATCTCCTTGCAAACTCGGAAGTTTCGGACAATGTATCGAACAGGAGCATTGATGCACCGTCATCAGACACATAGCAGCTCACCTTATTCACTGGGTAATCAACGGCTAAGATCGAAAGAATTGTGTTGGCTGTGATTATGGGAGGTTCCTTGAGCGGATCCACTGTACTGACAAACACATCAACCGGTGCAAGCTTGTTCTTTTCCCCATCCCGTTCAAATCTCATAGAGAGACGGTCAAGGTAGGTTTCTCGGTTAATCGGAAACCATTTCGGGAACTGATCAAGGATCCAAGAGAGAGCGAACCAGATCTCGCAGATGACTGAGATAAGCCAGAGAGGGTATGCGTCTTTGGCTGGTGTCAAGATACGGAAACGGAAGAAGAAAACTAAGATCACAAGGCGAAGAACGATCACGATGCGGTAAGGACTGATTTTGCTCGAAGAGATTGGGACTTTTCTCCAGAGAGGTTGTCTTGCTTCAGCATCTCTGTAAACAACAAGAACTCAGTTACTTACGCTTCAAGTCTTTAATACTTGAGATAAAAGGAAAAACAGATTTTTGTTTATTACAGGTATTCTTCTTCATCATCTTCTTTGTCTTCGTTTGTTTGTTCTCCTTTAGTCACTAAACCTCTCTTCTCTTGCCTCGCTTTCCATTTATCTACACGTTCTTTCCACTCCGCATCTGTGTAGCCATCTCTCTCAGCTTCAAAGTCTTTCCCCAACACTTCAAATCAAATCATACAGAAACAGGTCTCAAATTTTGCGTTTGCACATCTATAGGTATTTACATATTTCACACATATTTTCTATTTATACCACTTCCGGTGGAAGAAAAGGCTCGACCATTTGGACGCCATTGCTGCTTACTGTTGTAGTCTCCATTTTCCTGCATTACCGAGAAAATACTCAGAATTTGATCCAAATGGGAAAGAGAGACTATAAAGAAAAAACATGAATCAAAGTCAAATAGTACCGATCCATAGGCAAAATTCTGGTGAATGGAGGAACCATCCTGGCGATATTTGATATTCAACTCATCATCTGAATCATCAGGACCATTGTTTTCTTCATCTCCGGCGATTTTTGGAGAGCCTTCAAGCAAAACAATTCACCAGTATGAGAGTCAAGCTAGATATAGTTTTGAGAGGAAAACAGGGTTTAAGTTAATCTACCTTTGTGGCGTTTGTAAAGAGTGTTGCATTGAGGGCAACATTTGTTACCGTTGCTACGCTCATATTCATAGCAAGGTTTGCAAACCGGGTAAACGCACACGTGACACGCCACAAAAGTCTGACCATTGTCATCGTCTTTGACCTCATCGCCACAGACTTTGCAAATCTTAGCCGAGAATGAGGAATGACGATGCTGCATCCACGAAATGTACATTACGTTGAGATTTTAATGTGAATCCAAATGAAAGAATTTGGTAAAGAACAAAACCTAGGAAACAAGTTTCGGTTTTGTTTTCTCTTACCTCATCGTCGAAGCTGGCCATGGTGTTTGGTTCCATGGCGAGGTACACTGAGCTCTCGGAAGCAGAGCAGAAGGTGGGGTAGAGAAATGTATGTGACTATGTGTTTTGATGATTGAAGAGATAAAGAGGTAATATAAGGGTAAGATGTTTGAATTTGTTGTGAAGAAAACTGAGGTTGTACCAAACTGTGAGTGAAATTGGGTCTAAGGTTTGTGTCATAAGAAAGCTTCAAGAGACAGCAACAAGATTTGGTGGAAGAAGGAGACAGCTCAGTGTAGTTAGTGTTTTTATATAATTTAATTGCTTGAGCTTCCAACTTCTACTGTTTGTTATTCTTTTGAGTTCTTTAGAATTTGTATAACTTAGAGTAGCTTTCAAGTTATTATGTATTTCTACTTTAGTCTTACTTAATATTTTGTATCTTATAAACTTTACCAAATCTGGCTATGTTCTTGAATCCAATCAGGTAGAGAAAGAGAAAGAGGAGATTATATAACAAAAGCCCAAAATCAATTTCACAAAGGCCCAAAATGGTAATACAGAAGGAAAAAAAAACACAAAGATGATCATGGTTCATGCATGGATCATAAGCATTTGAATTGGTTATATAAACCAGAAATGAAAAGAGGGAGAGAGAAAAAAAAGACTCAAGAATCAGAATGAAACTCTGATCTTATTGTTTTGTTAGTAAATAAGATTTAATCAGGCGACATAGTAGATGGAGTTAGGGAGCTTGAAGGTTCTCTTGGGAACTGGACAACCAGAGAAGCTGTTCCATTGTGCACCCATCACTCCCCAAACTCTGTACCCAAGACTTGTAAGCCATGTCCTCAAATCTGCTTTGTATTGGCTCACACTCTTCTTTTCATCATCTTCTCCCCTGCATAGGTTTGATACTTTTGTTATACTTGGCTCATTATGTTATACCAAAATGCTCGAATTATATTGATTGCTCATAGATTTATATGGACCAATGCATGTAACATAATCATAACCCGAGTTCAAACTCGATAAGAACTAGCTAGATATGATAAAGAATTCCACTATTTTGTCCCCAAATTAGACATAAATACCTATTAATGTTTTAAATATGATTTCACAACCAACTCTTTAATTACTATCTTTTCTTTCTTTACTAAACTAAACAAATTAATGACACAACCATAAATGCTGAAAACATCTTAAAGTCTCCAAAACCTTAAATAACTTACCTAAAAGAAACTCAAATAGCTAATGTTTGTTTTAAATAGATAAATTTGGTTTTTAGGGTTTTTATTTCGATTATGGTCTATAGTTCTTTGTGTTTAGAGAATAAATGAAGTCAACAGAACGACAAAATTTATCTGAAGTGTTCTAGTTTTACTTTTTGATTTGGTGAAATTAGAATTTAAATTTCGGTTTAATGCGGTTATTAAATATGATTCGAACCTCAGAAGGAGGTTAGACCAGCTGTGGTAACCGGCTTCAATAAGATTTTCGACGGTGGCAGATCTGAGATACTCTTTACGAGAAGAGATCAAAAAGATCTTGAAACCTCTCTCTCTGATCTCATGGTACAACTTCACCATGTGTGGAACCGCTGGTGCCTTGCCCGAATTTTGCCATTCCTCGAACTTGGTCGTGTTCAGTTGCTCACCACTGTTTCAAATCAATGTAACATGTCAATCCCGGTTTCATTCTAAACCGAATTAAAGCTAACCAGAAAACAAATGAAATGATTAGAGGTAGACATTTAAACCCATCTAAACCAAAATTCAAGCCAATTTTTTTTTATGTGACATAATCATTTTTTTTTGTTCAAATATAATTCGGATCTTTAATATCCATAAATCAAACCAAAAACCGAATCAAGGCTAATGTATATGGTTAAGTTTAGTTTATTTACCCGAAACAACCGTTGCTCTTGTGGTAAGGAATGGTTGAGAGAAGAGTGTCATCAATGTCAAAGATCCAAGCATCCATGCCATCGCATGTCTTCTTCTCGCAACAAGTTTTTCCGAGGTAGAGGATGGCTTCATCGACGGCTCTCTCCACGTCATCTTCGTATTGAGATGAGGTCATGTACTTTTGGACGAACCATACACATTCCTGTGGAACCACCTTAAAGTCCCTTATGTTGTTAAGCTCCACGTTGACTCTCCAGCTCTCACAGTATCCGTTTAGGTTGGGAGCTTTCAAAGATGTGACGCCGGTTTGGCTAGTCTTCGTGGTGGTTGTGGTTCCTTTGAGCTGGCTCAGGATGTTCCAGTCACGAGCTGAGACAATTCCGGCGAAGAGGAATGTGAGGGTTAGCGAGAGCAACAAGGATCTAGCCATGTTGAGTTTATTAGTGGTGTTGGGATCTGATCTCTAATATGGTTGTGTTTATATAGAGTATGTCGAAGTGCAAGTCAACAAAATACAAAAAAAAATGAAGTTTATTAGATTTACTACTGGATGGGTTTAGTTCTAGTACTACTAACTATAGCATCACATGTATGGGTTAATTTTTTTTAGGAAGATTTTTTTGATATTGTTAATTAACAAATCACCTTAAATAATTTGTGAAATGTCAACAAAAACACAAAGTAAGGTTTAAAATATTTTCTCCAAAATACTAGTTTTGTTTCTTACATTTAAAGATAGAATGTCATTAGACATTGATATTGTTATACATATCTTGTCATCAATTTTTTTCTTTTGTTAAAGATGGTTTTAACTTTTGTTGCACGACGTTAGTTTTGTCTATAGCTACCAAATAATTATTTGCATTTTATCCAATAGAAACAAACAAAAAGATTAAAAATATAACATTTTTAGTTCAATTATTATAAGACATTTACAGATAAATTTTGTCATGTTCATGTGATCAAATACAATATACATTAAAATACTTTGGGGATGAATGTGAACGACAGCACATTTTCACATAGATATACAATAAATCTAGAGTTGGAGGAAAGTGGGCACCATGTCTTGATGTGAAATAGGCAACTTGGAGAAATAAGTTGAGAAACATCCATTCCAGCTCATGCTATTTAATATAATCAGCTGTGTTGGCTGTCTGAATAAATGTATTCTTAGCTAATTTATACTCCGGATATGATCAATTCTATTAAAAAAAGATATAAATAAGTATAACTATATACATATCTATGTATATGTATGTGTATGTACAACCAAAAAGATGTTAAAAGGTTGATGGATTAGTGTAAATCGATTAATCAAGTTAATTACCTTGGTCCTGTGGTAATTCTCCAGTACAGAGTCTTGGATTCGAGTCGTCTTCTTATCCACTTAGCCGCACTTTAAATTTAGAATATTTTCGAGTGTATACACAAATACAAAGCTTCGTATGATTAGTCTTTGGGCCTAAAAAACTTGTAGAATTTCTAGGGTTAACACAACTAATTCCTAATGTCATTTGAATAATGATTGTTAGAAGTCATTTTCACACAACTATTACAATTATTTTGTTAAAATCATCTCTTTTGAGAAGACCTATGAAACTATTCGACTTTCTGGAAGATCAGTATGTATGGATTCCATCGCTTCAACATGTATAAAGAGGGTTTGGAGGTCGCGATGAATGACTGCTCTCTCTTGGCGATTTTGGTTGGTCATACTTCGTTTCAGCTAAAACGTGTTCAACTGTAGATTTTTTTTTGGATACATTAGAGGAAAATAAATATATTTTAATGACATAGATAAGGAAATCAATTATATTATGTGTTTCCACATAAATCATCATTTTTTTCAGAAATCAAAATCTTTTAGATTGCATAGACCTTCTAAAAATAATGGATACACATTTGGACTAGCCAACTTTCTCTACATGTTTAAATATATTTTCTTCTCTAAAACACAATTTTCAGCTTTTGATATCATTCATATTCTTCGATTCTCGATATAAGAATAATTAGTCTCAAAAGACTAAAAATCGTAAGATTTATCATGAATCAATTAGTAATTATCTTTTGAAACTTTTAAAACTTGGTAGAGCTATCTACAGTTAATACTTACACATTCGCTCTTGTGAGATAATAATAATAAATATTTGGAAAAAATAAATAAATAATATATGGTATGCAAAATCAAAGTTTACAATCTTTGATCTATGTTCCATTTTGTATATACTTTATTTCAAATTGTAATATATATGAGTATCTCGGATCGAAATAATAATTATTAGAATTTGTCTAACAGAAATCATTTTTTTTGTTGGTAACAGATTAAGACGAAGAGATTACAGATTTGAACAAATATTAATCATGTATATATAGATATGTCTTGCAAGTTCTTAAATTATTGACCGAATTTTGTTTGTAAACATTAACATTATTTTATATGTGAATGGCTGAACTCATGTGTATTGTTAACCTAGTCCTCATTCGTTTACATTACATCCTTAAGAACATTTCCCACGTTCTAATATATTTTGATTTGTTTAACATTACATATATGGTGCGACTTTAAGATATATGTATCTTGTACCAAATCCAAGTGATTGCATTCACAACTCATACAGTTCTTGATCAGTCTGGATCCACACAATCGGCAACCATGAATTGCTTTTTCAATACTTCAATTCCAATTTTTTTTTTTAATGTAAGTACTGAAAATTATTTGTCATTTATACATATTTAGGACCATTTCGTTAATTACAACTCTTCTTGACAAATTTAGAATAAATATTAACTTTCGTTCATAATAATTGACGGGTCTCTTGACTTTGTCTGTCCTTTATCCATGTGTGAGCGACGGGATTGGCTTTCTGGTTAGTGTAGGGATGAATATAAATACATGATCTTATTTGCTTCAAAGATTTTCATTATATATTAATTAGAAATCATTTGATTAACAATGGATTTATTAGATAGATGTCATGTTAACTACTCCGAAGTCCGAAAACATACGATTAATCAAATTCATAAATTCAGTTGACAAAACAAATAAAACCAAAGTGTTACCAATTTTGGATTTAATTGAAAAACAAACAGATAAGCCATTTCGTCACATATGATGTCAAAAATAAAATTTAATAAGAAAATAGTTGTTTTTGTAAATAAAAAATTTAAAAATTAATCGTGTTTTGTCACTTTTATAATTGGTTGTCCAATTATGTTTGGTCTTATTAAAAAATTTAAACAAACAAGCCATTTTCGTCACATGTGATGTCAAAAATATAATAAGAAAGTTGTTGTTGTAATTAAAAAAAAATTATCCGTATTTTCGTCTCTCTTTTTTTTTTTGTTGTTGTCAAATTCTTTATGGACGGTTCCGGTCCGGTTCGGTTCACAGACTCTGAGCCTGAACATCTTATTTTTAGAATGGCTAAACATCGTGTAGTTCCCAGTACACAAAAACGTCACAAAGTTCTTAGTTAGAAAACCAAAACCTTATTATTCAGAATACCAAATTCTTCTAGGGCAACGAACGCGCGGGAAAGAACCCAAAGACAGAAGCTTATCACTGATTCACGATCATGCCTCACACCAATCAGTCAATTCCCTTGTGCTTTTATGAATTAGGGTTTGTATCGTTCGAATCGAATCAAAAAATAAGAAGAAATGGTTTGGAATTACCCAGAAATTTCCAAGGAAGATTTCATAAAGCTATTGAAAGGGTTTGTGGATTTGCTTATACTTGCATCTGGGTTTCAATCTTCTGGTGTTCCTGCTCATTGGGATGCTGAAAATTGCAAGAAAGCTCTTCAATGGGGTCTCTTCTTCGAAAATGTTGGCTCTTTTTTTTCTCACTCTTCCGTTAAATTTGCTTCATTGCTTTCGTTTTTGTTAATCTTAGAATTCTGCTTTTAGGTTTTAAGAAGCATAAATAGTTCAGATACGTTTGGGGAATCTATGAGAGAGCTTGACGAAGCTATATCAGAGATGAAATCTAACCCTTTGTTCCCAAAGGTTGTGTTTTTATGTCTTTTGATTATCATTAGTGAAACTCAAGGTGGATTTTAAATTGGAAGAATTGTTTGTTTGGAAAAAAAAATTCAGGGTTTGGAGAATTTATCATCAGATAATCTTTCAAAGGGGAGAGAGTTTGTCTTAGAGCATTTGATGAATAACTCGACATTGAAGGATAAACAACTCCAAGCTATTCTAGTTGCTGCGGTGGAATCAGGTGACGGTATTAGAGAGATAATTGATGGGAAACTCTGTAAGAGGCAATCTGTTGTGTCCTGTGTATCAGCACTTGAAACTGGTTTGAAGATCCTTTCTAAGCACATAGAGCCTAAAGAGTCCCTACATAGAGAAGACAATGATGCAACTTTCTTGGGGTATGTTTGGCTTTCTAAGTATTGCAATAATCTTGGTGTACTTGTTGATGAGCTTAATTTGATTCCTTTTTTTGCTTAGTTTGGGACAACAGCCTATTGAGCTTTTAAGATGGAATATCTGGCAGTCGAAAGCGATATCTTATTTTCTTAGTAAGAGAACGTTAAGATTAGTATCAGGAGCCAGCTTGATATTTTCTGCACCAAAAGCTCAGTGGGTAGAAATGTTGAGAAGGTTGCGTGTTTCAGATAAGAATGATGACGATATATTCATCGAAAAGATTGTAAGTTGATCTGATTCTTGAACTAGGTATATTCATATTGGACTCTTTTGGTTTGTAAGAAATGGTGGTCACTCTTACTTGAACACTTGTGGTGATATTGTTTAAGGGCAGGAGCTATTGTTACTAGGATGTGTAACAAGCAGATGGACCCATTTAATCGAAGGTATCATGTCAGTTTCCTACAAATCTGTCACTGTGTCAGAAGAATACGAGGAGTTATGCAAGCTTCTTCTTCAAAGATCTAAATGCTTAAAACAGAACGAGATTGCTTTGAATTCTAAGGTCACTTTTTCAATTAGAATCATTTATTGAAAGTTTTAGTTTTCTTGCTATATGTAAATCAGGTTTCTAACTTTCTTGGTTTGTTCTTATATAGGTTGAAGAGATTCTAGAGTATCTAACAGAAATACTTGAGAGTCGTTTTCATCAGCTCTGGAAATTGCCTTCTGCCCTTACCGCAGCTGCAATTCCATCATGGTAATTTCAACTCTATAGTTCATCATCTTAACATTGGATCTAATTATAGGTCTGATGCCACAACATAGATTTTGTATTCTGGTCCTGGTTAAAGTAACATTTTGTTAAAGATCTTGAACCATGGTATCACAGGTCACCGCTGTTTGGTCTGTATTTTGGCGGAATAGAGAAACAGTTGAAACTAGACCACTCAACAACAAGGTCAAGTTTCTCTCTAAAGATCAGTTTCACATTGTTCTTGAACCCAAACAGTTAGAAATCGACATCCATATATCTACCTGTTTCCTTCTCTTCTGCAGATTTTGCAGCTGCGATAAAGATCTAAACGAGCACAATGACTGTAAGTTACACAACTACATAGTACTTTCCTTGAGTTTTACAAGTTCCCTTGAGATATCTTTTCATTAACTTAGATGGCATTGTGTTCATACACGTAGGTGAGCTCGCGGAAAGAGTTTGGTGCTTGTACGTATTCCATATCTGCATATGCCACTAGAAAAACTAATGGTCATTGATCAATACAAGAAGATCAGTTTCTTCAAGGTAAGATCACATTGATGCAGATGTTTTGTCAAAATATCTTATGAAAACTCTGTTTTCTTGCGTTTGCGATTAGATGATAAAGATACAATAAATGGTATGATGGATGAGTAACAGAAAGATCCAGAAATGAATTGATTTCTAGTTCGAGATATTTCCTTAGCTTTATTTTGGTTGTTTAAAATTGAATTCTCTTTGTTTATAATTGTTATACATCGTTGTCGTTTTGACTCATGTATCTTTACTTTTACGTCATGTAACAAGAAAGCAATTACGCGTGGGGTCTTCCTTTTAGGCATAATCTTGTCATTTTGGTATATGCTTTGTATCAATCCATGTCATGATCTATCCTAAAACGTCGTCGTTTATGCCATGGACGGTGTAGACTGGTAGACACTCATATCTCACTTTAACCGAATGTTTCCGAAGAATTTCAGACAAAAAAAACTGATGAAAAAAATGAGTTTGCATCAGATAATGCTTTTTGATAAAGGGGTTTCAAAAGTGGAATTCTTATTATTTTTTCGCCAATAGTGGGATTAATTTAGTCGTTGAGATTTTTGCTTCACCGTTGGTTTATTGGTTCTAATAAAAGTTGTATTTGATTCTCCACCCAAAGTTGGGACGGGTTTATGACCCATAAATTAGGCTTGTGATGTGGAGCTGACACTAACTAAATTTTCAAACATATCTTGAAAATTTATATTCATTCATTAGAAATTTATATTCATTCATTATAAAGACTAAATCTCAATAAATGGGAGTGTTAATTTGACATATGAACTATGAAACGTATCATTTTACTATATTTTGTATTAACCATTTGGTAATGTATTGATGTCCTATCTTAAGTCATGTCATAGTGTAGCTCTTTTAAAACCTTTTGTAGGTCGTTTATAAACTTGCTAGATGTACGCCATGATTTTGCCTATAGATGATTTCATTTAGCCACTACAACATAGAGTTAATGTGCAAATATGTCACGAGGTAGTTTATTTAAGTGGTAATAGATGATGAAATAGATTGAATTGTTTTTTATAATATTAACTTTTTCATACTAGTGTATTAGACAAACAAAAAAGAAGTGGATATATGGTGATGAATGACGCACTTTGGATAATTCTTTGGCATATGAATCATGAATCACTCTACTATATTTCTTTTTGTATTGAAATATGTTAATCTACTGATGATTTATCTACTAACTCATGTCATTATGTTGGTCGTTTAAACCCATCTTTTTTTTTTGTTAAAAGGGTCGTTTAAAATCTTGCTAAAACACCATGATTTGCCTATTAATGATTTCATTTAGCCACTAAAACATAGAAGTTTATGTGCAAATACGTCACGAGGTAGTTCACTAAAGTGGTAATAGATGAAATAGATTGAATTACTTTTATAATGTTTAATTACTTAGCTTTTTCATATTTGTATATTAGGCAAACAAAAAAAATGGATATATGGTGGTGAGTGATGCTCTTTCGACTATTCTTTGACTATACACTTTTAGTCCACGAATGATAAATCCACACGTTGCAAATCCCATAGCCTCCCTCTCTATCTCTCACTTTCTATCAAATTTAGCTCTTTAAATGTTCCTCACATTCTTTGCTTCTTTGTTACTTCTTACACATTTTCTCACTCTCACAAATCTCACACACACAGAGTAAACTAACTCTAAAAGCTATGAACAAACAAAGTTTGAAGAGACTTCAGTTCCGGAGATGGGGAAAGCGAATCGGAAGCTCGACGACGGCTTCAGCAACGCTAGGAAACACCGAGGAAAGAACGATTGTGGCGTTTGCGTTCTCATGTTGTGGAAAACCACGTGTTCTCGTGAAGCAGTTTGTTTGGAGGCTTAAATCGCGCTTAAGGTGGTCTCGGAAGAGTGATCATAATAATATTCAGTGTAGTTATGATCTCCGGAGCTATCATCTGAATTTCGACGACGGTTGGTCTCGCCGACGGTGATTTTAATTACATAGACGTTGCTATTATTGTCTATATATGGAGCCTTTTCTTTTCATATTTTGTAGTAAATTAAATTCTCAATCTGAAAAGATGATTTTTTTTGTTTCGTGTTTTCTTGCATACAAAATTGCAAGATCTTGATATTTCTATTCATAGGCTTTAACTTTTGATCCAAATACAAATACTTGTCATAGAAAACAACATTTGTATGAGCCTAATTTATCTTAGCTTTGTAGTCTTCATTTTTTCTTGCAACACTATTAACTCGTTGTGTTTTTCGTTGATGATATATATGATGTTGATGAATTGGTAAACCCATAGATGACATAATAAATATAATTGATGTGGAAGAAAAAGATATCGGACCAGTTAAGATTTTCTGAAAATTGAAAAATGAGAATGTATTCATAAAAAGTATTTTTAAAATTTTTATGTTTTGCAGATGAAATGTTAAAATCAAAGTAAAATAATTGCTGTCATTTTATTATTAATGAAGCAATCAATTCAGTCATCTAACATTAACATATGTCCCCACAGTGTTTCTAATTACCACTCAATACACAATTTTTGGATAGGGAAACCTCATAATTGTTTTTTTTTTTGTTTTGGGGTGGGCACAAAACAAGTCTTAAATTCAACAATCTGAATCTAAACCAAATTTCATATAAACAAATTTGGGCAAACAAGTTATTTTGATAAAAGTAACCATTACACTCCAAAAGAGGATGAATTTAAAGAAGACAATGCACTATTTGCTAAAAGATATCGAGAAACATAATTAAAAGATAGCAAGATAAACCGGAGCCGGAGAAGAGTAATGTCGTAGAAAATTCTCCTAAGCTCAACAGTAGATTCTTCATCATTAAAAGAGGCCAGTGAACAAGAGTCTGAGAATTAGAGAACACATGTAAACTAAGAGCATTTTCAATGGTAAGAGCCCCTCAGCTGCTTTCACCATTTTTTAATAATAAATTTTTGAATTTTGTGAGATGAGAATTTATGTTATTTTTAAAATTTATTTTATTTCACAGAACTGAAAAACTATTATAATTCATAACATTGATTTATAAATTAGTGAAACACTCTATATACTCTATATCCACTCTATTTTATAATTTTATAATTAAAATGTTTGGAAACATTTTAATTAGTGAAACACTTATATCCACTTGGGCCTAGAATAAACGTAGTTGGGCCTGCTTTCAAATGGATACAAAACATATCGTTTTACGTCTTTCGTCTCTCTTCTCTCGCCGAAGGAAAAAAATTCAGCCATGGCCAATTGCTTCGCGCCACAATTAACCTTCCCGTCCTTCTCGCCACGCCATTTCAGCCCTAGAATGTCGCACCAATCACCAAAACCAAGCACGAGCACCACCACAAGCATCTTCACCTCCGCCACAAAGCTACTATGGGGACCATCTCTTCCTCCAGGTCTACTTATCTCCACCGCTCGAACAGCTTGGACAACCGTGTGGCAGCTCATGATGACCCAACTCGCTCCATCCGATTCATCCGGGTCATACACCCGACCCACTTCAAAATTTCGTCTCGACCCGACCCAATTCACTTCCGCTGCTTCCTCCGAGCTCCACCTCTACGTTGGTCTTCCTTGCCCTTGGGCTCACCGAACCCTAATTGTCCGTGCTCTCAAGGGTTTAAACGACGCCGTTCCGGTCTCAATCGCATCACCTGGTCAAGATGGATCATGGGAATTCAAGAATAATAATATCCCAATCAAGGATAAGGATAAACTTATCCCGAGTTTGGATAAAGCAAACCGGTGCCGGAATCTTAAGGAAGTGTACAAATCTAGAAGTGGAGGTTACGATGGGAGGTGTACTGTTCCAATGCTGTGGGATTTAAGGAAGAAAGATGTTGTTTGTAACGAAAGCTATGATATTATCGAGTTCTTCAATTCAGGTTTAAACAAATTGGCCCGAAATGATAACTTGGATCTCTCGCCACCAGAGTTGAAAGAGATGATACAAGGTTGGAATCAGATTGTGTATCCTAAAGTTAACAATGGCGTTTACAGGTAAATTGGAAAACATCATTACAATGTTTATAGAATGTTACAATGGCGTTTACAAGTAAGCGGGATATCAAAAAAGCTATAGGAATGGAGTGAATTGTTCCAAATTTGATGCGGGTTTAGCTCATAGCTTGTGTTCTTAATGCTGCAATGTGTGTTTGATGCTAAAGTTGATGACTTTGTTGTGTGGTAATTTGCTTGCGATATTTTTTGAAAGGTGTGGGTTTGCGCAGAGCCAAGAAGTGTATGATGGAGCTGTAAAATGAACTCTTTAGTATTAAAAGCTATAGAAAGCAACTGAATTGTTCACATTTGATGCGGTTTTTGCGTAGCTTGTGTTCTTGATGCTGCAATGTGTGTTTGTTGCTAAAGTTGATGGCTTTGTTTGTTGTGTCATGTGTGGTGATTTTTGAAAGGTGCGGGTTTGCGCAGAGCCAAGAAGCGTATGATGGAGCAGTGAATGAACTCTTTAGTACCTTAGATGAGATTGAGGATCACTTGGGTAGTAATAGATACTTGTGTGGAGAAAGGTTGACATTGGCTGATGTATGTCTGTTCACAACTCTGATTCGTTTTGATTCGGTTTACAACATTCTATTCAAATGCACCAAGAAGAAGCTTGTTGAATACCCAAATCTCTATGGCTATTTGCGCGAGATTTACCAGGTTCCTCTTCTTACTGGCTTCTCTCTGAGACATAAATTCTGCATCTGGGAGTGTGTTTCAAATTATGTGTTTGTTGTTGTTGTTGAAACAGATTCCTGGTGTTGCGGCTACTTGTGATATTTCGGCTATAATGGATGGCTACTACAAGACGCTGTTTCCGCTAAACGCTAGTGGAATTCAACCGGCCATTTCTTCATCTGGCGATCAAGATTCTCTCTGGAGACCTCATAACCGAGACTTGGTAGGTAAAGCCATTGAAGCACAGCTTTCGGTTTAAGCGTAGAAAACTGTACATAACTCAATGATAGGATTATCCAACAGCACTCAAAAGTATCATACAATGTAATAAGCTTTGATCTTGTACTATTATCATTCCTCATATATATAGAGAGAGAGAAGCCTTCCACAAGTGATTCTCATGGGAGTTCTTCTTAAGGTGAAATCACTTTCAAGACTTCACTTCGATACTACGATTTATATAAATAGAGAGATCTTTCAATATAAGTCATAACCAAAAGCCATAGCCGTTAGAACCAAAATTAAGATATTCACACGAGTTTTTGATATCACAAAAGTGAATCAGTTTCTAAGGATTATAGTTTCATCCTGATAGCTACCTACCTATTTTATGGACCGCGACTTTGCTTATATGCATTGTCGGAATTTTTTACAAAAAGCGTTTTTCGATTGGAATTTTTTTGCCAATTCATTCACAACAAAAAGGAGTTTGCGCCCACCACATATCTTCAAAACCTACCAATGTAAAGCTCTCTCTCATGCTCGCTTCTTCACATTCTTGCCTTCTGCAGCATCAACAAATTGCGTGTTAGTTGCAAAATAGTGAAGGGCTCATGTTTCAAAACCGAGATAACAGTCAAATATAGGAAAAGGATTATCAAATAGAAATCGTGTGATGATTACTCACTGCTAATCTGCTTCCTGACTCGGCAGAAGTCGCTACCACATTGACAATGGAACGGACTCGTGGGAAACACATCTTGGTTGAATGGGACACCATAATCCTGCAGGTCAAGTCCAAAACTTCTCAAACAGAACCACAAAGAAAACAGGACTTGAACCCGAACTAGTGAAAATTTCTAAAAGAAACAAATCTGTTAAGAGTGGGTGGAGAAACTTCTAACACACCCAGGTAAGTTCCTCCATAGCATCGATCTCTCTTGTTGTGAAGAATGCAAGCTGGAAAAAAATACAGATTAGCTAATCGGTCTATTGTTTCCACATAACAGATGAGTCTTCTATAAGCAAATGATTAGAAATGAAACAAGGAACTGTGTCATACATGATAGTAGTGTGAATCAGTAGTCTCCGCATGAACTGGGATCTCAATCAAATTTGCATCTAAGCATCTGCACATATAGACATAGTACAGTTAGAAGTAATGAATTGAGAGTGAAACCAACTATATAAGTTTCCCAAATGAGTTCTAAATCTAGGCTAGTCATATGAAACTTTATAACAAACTCATTTTCAGTGTCCCTTTACCTGTGATTGATGAACCTGGAAATATTTCCATAGTGCGTTCCTTCAAGAGAAAGTGCTTTGTCATCCCCTGAAATGTCTTCAGAACCCCAGTACGCATCCAATATTACTGGAGAAGTAGGCCTGTCAGAGATGCGTTGGAACAACTCTGGAATGGTCAATATCTCTCCAGCAAGCTCACAGACAAATGCTCCTTTAGGCAGTTTTTCTAGAGTTCTGAGTCCCCAGCCTCTCCCATTGGGCGTGAAAAACACCTGATTCAAAAAAAAAAAAAAAAAGGAACATAAACAAAATTCAGGCATCAGAATCTCTCCACTGGTTAAGTCCAAGTTAAAATGATCATAATCAGTTTCAATTCTATCAGAACTGAGATGGGTTTAGATTATCAAATCCTGGACTACTTGGCTAAAAAGGTTGGTAAGTTGAATGTACCTGCAGCTTGTTGTGAATGCCCTGTTGGACAACTCGGTTGCCACAATTCTTCATGCAGCCACACTTGCTCCAACATTCTTTAATGGCCTTTCTCTTTAGATGCCCTTTGCACGGTTCCAGGATTACTTCTTTTTTGGCTTTCTCTAAAGGACATTCTTTGCAATACAGTAACATTTGTTTCCGCGGATCACGGGCCTCAGAGATACACTGTTCCAGAAAATCTTCCTGTAGGAGGCCATCTACTGTGTATGCAAAGCCATTAAAAGCAGTTGCACATCTGCATGCCATTGACGGAGCCAAGCAATCTCCACAGCAAGAGGAGCAGCATTGGTCATCCCTGATATTCCCAAGCGAAAACTTCACTGCAGCATCTTGATACACAAGACTTTGGGCTATGTAATGGAAAACTGGAGGAACTTTGTCGTTGACCTCATTCACCCAGGGAATCTCAACAGTTTCTTTCCCTAGACTGATGTCCCCGACGCTGCTTATCAATCTCCACTCATCTGCAGAAAGTTGGCATTCAGGAACAACTACCAAAGCCATGGAATCACCAACTGCACCGTTTTCAGCATCACGCATATGTTCGTTGCTGCAGATTTCAACAACATCATTACTGGCCTGAGAAGTATAAGCCATCCTTGCTGCAGATTTCTTCAATGCATCAATGTTCGTTGTGACAAACGGCAAGTTTTTTGGCAATTGGTTAGCTGAATCTCTCCCGTTTGTTGCCAGGTCCAGGTAGCAGCTACAGATGTCGTTCATAAAACCAAGCACAGAAAAGTTGGGGTCCAGTATTTTGTATGATCGGAGACACTTCTCCTCCATTGCTCTTCGTAGTTCCTCCATAGAAGGTAAATGGGGATTTGATCCTCCAGTTGCAGGAGCAAAACTAAGATTAATCTTCACCTCGCCTGAAGCAGAAGAAGCTAATTCAAGTGCTGGAGGTTCTTCTATGGTTGCAGCTAGCTTGTGATCACTAAATCTCGCAACAGTTGTAGGAGAAATGTCATTGGTAGTACCATCAGCAGTACTTACTGTTTCACCAGCCTTCTCTTCCACATGTCCATTTGATTTGTCTATCTCAAGCATGGAAGAGTCCCCTCTATCTACTGAATCTACAGAAAACGTACAAGACACATTAGTTTTGGAGAAAGTAGCTTCAACAATCATAACAACAAAATGAGCAATGCAAATAAGATTTAGTTACTCCTATTTACAAAAAAGTACCAGGAATAGAACTGAGAGGCATATTTGTAATGGGCTCGACTTTTGTAAGAATGAGCTCACCAGCATCATGGTCATTTTCAATTGGTACAGGATGATATGGCAATAGGATCGGAGCATTTTCTTCGTCATTAATTGAAGGTCCCTCTAAAGTCGGACTGCCCAAGCTAGGGCTTGCCAAAGCAGAGCCTCCTTCACCTCTGCGTCGCAGCCTCTTTAAAGGGCGATCAGACTCAGCCATAACATCTTCGTCATCCTCGATAGACTGATATTACACAACAGAAACTGAATAAACAAGAACATGAAGACACATTACTCTAACACAGCAAAGATATTCAGTTTGCCATACTTCATGGAGCTTTTTCTTTCCTCTGTCAACTTCTGCGGCCTGAAAGATTGGATCAACAACAAAGTGAAGCATGGATAATAAAGCAACATTGAACTAATAAATGGAAGATTGTTTGGAAAAAACATACACAGCCTTCATCCTCTTTAACTTCGTCTGCCTTCTTTTCTTCGCTTTCTTGAATAGCCTTTATATAAGTAAATCAATATGGAATGTCAAGGTAATAACAAAGACAATGATTACAACAGATTTACAAAAAAAAAAACAGTAGATCAAAGAGAGAACAAAGAAAGATACCTGATCTTCATGGCTATCGAAGATAGCATCAGCAAGAACCCTGTAATTGTCTTCAGCAATTAACTCCCAGTTTTTCTCGTAAAGGGCGAGAAGGTTTTTCAAGACCGGCTTCACTCGCGCATCCTCTATTCCCATAGCCCTCATAGCCATAAATGCTTTCTTGATATGCAGATTAGGTGCCATCGTTTCTGCACCAACAAAACTAAAACTGATTGTGGGATTGCTTTCGTGAAACAAGTTGTAACTTCTCATTTGCCTCGTCCTATCAAAATGCGGAAGAAACAAGATGTGAAGAGCCGTTCAGTAAGGAAATAAATGTGGCCAGAACTCAAAACATTACAACAATAAGCAAAGACAGACCTAAAGCAAATCAACAACAAACCAAGACTACAGACATCTACCTAGCAGCAAAGACTAACCACAAGTAGCAGAAAAGACTCAGAAATTGAATATCCTAAGAAAGTTGAAACCTTTCCTCTTAAGAAAACACAATCGCACAAAGAAACTCTAACAAAACGTTGTTTTTTCTCTTCCAGAGAGCTAATAGCGTTTTCAGATGACGATGAGACTCAAAAAGGAGAAGACTTTCGTCGGAAATTAGAAGAACTTACTAAGTACAGAGACGAGAGGGTTAGGGTTTAAAGCGAGCTCGGTACAGAGAAAGGATTCCACGATTTTGACTTACTTAGTGAAGAATCTTGGCCGTAATAAGCAAATGACAACGGCGTAGAGACAATGTCGGTGACGACGGCAGAGTATTACGTCGGCGCGTGAGAGTACACGCGAGGACAGTGCCAGGTGAAATTTCGTTTCTTTCTCAGTATCTTGTTCGACTGTGACTTTTTGTTGACCCTCTCTCTTTCTTCTTCTTCTCTGCTTAATGGGCCGGGCTTAATTGGGTCGGGTCAAACTCAATAAATAAGCGAATCTTATTGACCTCTTAAGATTTGTTTTTGATCTTACTACTATCATGTGTATGTAACTATGTATGTCTCAAATTCTCCGGTATTTAAATCCAATGCAGGCAGTTCTGGTAACCTTATTTTATAAAAATTATTCACTAATATTGTATAGGGAATCTATACTTAATTAAGAGTTTCACATATCTTTTACAGTATACAGTATTAGTTCTTTCCTTTTGTAGTCTTTAACTCTTAATGATTTTGAAACATTGGGGAACACCTCTACTTCTCCGAGCAATCTTTTTTTTTTTTTTTTGGGCAAATGCTTGTTTTCATTCATCTACAAGAGAAAACAAGTACAAAGGTAGAAGGATTCTAAGATCACAAAGTTTTAACATACAACAAAGATAGGCATTCCCCAATACCATAAAAGGTAAGCAAAAGCATAGGTAAAATACATCAACAAAGGTTCCAAGAGAGCTATAATCCAAACACACAAAGGCAATTTGGTTCTTGTGAGATCAAGGGTTGTTGACAAATCTTCCACACTCACCAACTCAAAATATATCATATAGAATGTGAAATCCAAAATCCTGCAAAAACAATCATGCTTATCATTAACTCAAAATAATCATAGTGATAATATCTTTTGTAGTTTACAAAAACACACAGGTTTATTATTATTTACTCCAGTTACTACGCAATTATGTTCTGAAATTATGTAAACTCAAAACGATCATGTTTTGTTTTGTTTTGGACACAAAATAAAATCGAATCAATCATTCACATTTACAACAAGGTCTAAGATTTTATTTTCCTTCTCGTATCAGCCTACAATTTAAATCAAACTCATCAAAATATATCTTAGTGCCTTAAACAAAAAATACATATACACAAAAGGTGTTTTTCCATCAATGTCCTAAAACAAAATCCAAATTCAGACAATAAAGTCAGATTTAATGGCATTAAAGGTTATTCACTAAATTCAACAACAAAAAAGAAGAAACAGTAATCATTTTTTTTTGATACTGTATTACATAATCTCCTAAACCAAATCTATATAATAAACACTTGTCGTCTCAAAGTTTCTTTCTTTTTTATCTTACCCTTGAAGCAAGATCCAAAGAAAAGTATACTCCTTTATTTTTCATGGTTTCATACTACAAAACCTGCTCTTATTTACATTTTTTTGTCTTTAAACCTCAAAACAAAAGACAAAAAAAAAACGGAAAACTTTCTTTTTTCCGGACACATAAAAACAACACAAACTTTATTAGACAGAAACAAACTAGTAAAAAGATTTTGAACATCAAGAAACAAAAATCTCTCTCTGTCTTTCTCAATTATGAAACTCACCTATCAATTCTTCATCTTCTGGTTCTTTTTACCATTCTTTGCAATCTCCGGTGATGATGATTATAAAAATCTGATCTTTAAAGGTTGTGCAAATCAGAAATCTCCAGACCCAACTGGTGTTTTCTCTCAGAATCTCAAAAACTTATTCACTTCTTTAGTTTCTCAATCATCACAAAGCTCTTTCGCTTCCGTAACCTCCGGAACTGATAACACCACCGCCGTGATCGGTGTTTTTCAGTGCCGTGGCGATCTCCAAAACGCTCAGTGTTACGATTGCGTCTCCAAAATCCCTAAACTCGTTTCTAAACTCTGCGGTGGCGGCAGAGATGACGGTAATGTGGTGGCGGCTCGTGTTCACCTCGCTGGATGTTATATCCGGTATGAGAGTTCAGGATTCCGGCAAACTTCCGGTACGGAGATGTTGTTCCGTGTCTGTGGGAAAAAAGATTCTAACGATCCTGGGTTTGTCGGGAAAAGGGAGACGGCGTTTGGTATGGCGGAGAACGGCGTGAAAACTGGATCATCCGGTGGTGGTGGTGGCGGAGGAGGTTTTTACGCGGGGCAGTATGAGTCGGTGTATGTGTTGGGACAGTGTGAGGGTAGTTTGGGAAATTCAGATTGTGGGGAATGTGTGAAAGATGGATTTGAGAAAGCAAAGAGTGAGTGTGGAGAGTCGAACTCGGGACAAGTTTACCTTCAGAAGTGCTTCGTTAGCTATAGTTACTACTCTCATGGTGTTCCCAACATAGAGCCATTATCAGGTATACACTAATTAAATCACTGTTATATTTTTCCTTTTGATATAATACTTTCAGATGATTAGAAAATTAGTTCTCTTATTAAAGAGTTTTAATCGTATAGGTCGAATTGGTAACATAAAACGGTAAATAAAAACTTTAGCGCGAAACAGAGTAATAGAAAAATGGTGGAATTTAGTAGTATTGGTATATAATTAGTTGGTATCACTGTTTATGTTTGAGGTATGAATTAGTACGGTAATATACTTGATATGAATCGAACACATATATGTATCTTTAGTTGAAGTATGAAAAAACTTTTTTCCATTTTAGCGACATATTTTATCTCTACGGTAAGGAGTTATTTAATCGAATAATAGTGAGTGTTAGATTTTGTATACAAATATTAATAGTTCGGTGATAGTTACACACACATGAATCTCGTATAAGAATGTGTATATCTTTATGTAGTTTCGTTGTCAAGTAGACTAAACAAAAACTAATGGAGACAAGACGAAAACAAAGAACTAGTAGTGGAAGAAGATATTAAAACCGAAAAACTAGTGGGGAAATAGATTACTTCGTTATAGAAAAGAAGAGATTTTTCCAAATGTTAGAATATTGACACATCATTCAGGTTACATGTGAGTGAGGCTAGCTAATATTTTTAATTTAATTTTCTTTGATAATTAAAATTTGAAATAAGTAATTATAATGGGAATGGCCATTAATGGGTGTTTGTGTGTGTGTGTAGGTGGAGAGAAGAGACAACACACAGAAAGGACGATAGCTTTGGCGGTGGGAGGAGTTTTTGTTTTAGGGTTTGTGATTGTTTGTTTGTTGGTTTTGAGGTCTGCCATGAAGAAGAAGAGTAATAAATATGATGCTTATTGATTCTTATTTTTACCTACCAATTCTTATTTTCCCAATTAAAAATTTAACAAGGTATATTAGAAAAATGATTAGTATAGCATGTCCAATTGTATATTCAATTATGATATTGATTTAAATACAAATAAATTTTGATTTTTTTGGAAAATTTTGGATGATATAAATACAATATTTATTAAGCTATTGGAATAATGAAGGATTAATTTTGTCATTTTTTTCTTTTGTCTCTCTGTCACTTAGTATCTAATTTCTTTCAAATCTTTCATTTTATTTAATTGCCCATTGAAAGATGAAAGTGATTCCTCAACTTACTGATTAATACTTGTTGTTCTATTTATTTCCAATGATTTAGATCAGATAAAAACCATACCCACTATTGAAAACAAAATATTAAAAGTAAAATGAAGCATCAAAATAGAAAATTGATGAAAACGAGAAAACACTAACAAGAAGTAAAGCAGCAGCTTTTTCTAGTGAAATCCAGTTTCAGTCGTTTTCATTGGGAAAGAGTGAAGCTTTACTGGTATCTCACTTTGGAAGTTTGGAGTTAGTGAGATTCACAGTATCCAACTATACATTTCACTACATCTATAAAACTTCTATCTATAGCATATAAAGTGATTGTGACACTATTCAAAGATATGCACGATTATGGTAAATGAAAAATCTTTCTACACTAGATTGTAACTCTGATTGATTTCAAAATTTGCAAGGCGCAGCAAATACATGGAACTTCAATGACCGTTCTTTTACTCAATACTCAAACCGGGTTAGGTATGTTTCAAAGAAAAAAACAGTTTGACGGCTGATAATCTGTTCTTCCACCACTGTTATGGTTAAGTTAGATCATGAACATGATTTCCCAAACCAAGAGGAGACGTGATAGACTTCATCTTTGACCCTAGACATAAGCTGAAATATCTTCTTTCAGCTTAAACCCTTTAACGAAACAAACACATAACAATTTGACAATCACATCAAAACATATCAGAAGGAACTAATCCCAGAACTCAAACTTCATCGCTCAAGTACCACAAACTAGAAGAAGACTAGTCTGTTAAAGGTAGAACCATTCAAATAAAGTGAAAATTAACCATATAAACAAGCTTCAGAACTCTAGAGCATTGAATACGCTTCTAGCATCACTTAAGTTAGAACCTGAACATGATTTCCTAAACCAAGAGGAGACAGGACTCACACACAAATCATCTTACATATAGATCTCTAAACCAAGACAGGACACACACACAAACATATCAGAAGGAAGTATCCCAAACTTGTACAAAACTCCAACTCCATAGCTCTCAAGTAGATGATCGCCATTCATACAAAGTGACAATCAACCATACTTAGACGCTTGAGAACTCTATGGAATCAACTTCATAGCCTAAAGATGCTAAATTTAACTAACTTCTTGCAATAGAAACAATTTCAACTGAATGATGAATCCGAGAAACCAGAATTATTGATTGCCAAATCAATCTCAAGATAATATATAAAACAACAAAGCCTGAACTTTATGAATCCAACGATGTGAATTAAACCACTCTTATACGAAATTCAAATTCAAACAACAACATATAACCAAAAAAACTCGTAAAACAGAGGACCCTAATCCATAATAAGGGATTCTTACAATCCCCTTTGCATTGGAGATGGTGGAGCTCCGAGGAGACTGGCCTGTTGAAGCTCAATTTCGTTGATTTGTGCCTCTCGATCCATCTCGATGATCAATGGAACAACAAGTATGAGAAAAGTTGTCCCAGCGATCCACGCTGCTTTTCCGGTGCTCCGGAGCAGTTTCTTCGATACTTCGACGGCATCTCCTGCTGCGCGTCTTCCTTGGGACACGATCTCGGAGTTTGAAATCCTCGCTAATATGTTTGGATCTCCGCCGCCAGATTTACCGGCTCCGATTCTCTTCGCCGCCATCGAGTGAACAAAAGTTTTTTTTTTTTTGCTTTTTTGGGTTAAAACTTTCTGAATCGCTTCGGAGAGTGAGAGGATAGTAACGAGGGTTTCTTCTATCAGTAGGATGAGTTTTGTTTACCATGATTTGGGCCATTAAAGTCCAATATATTAATCAGCTCAATGATTGGGCCATAAAAGCCCAATTATAATCACTGCATAATACTTATATCAAGGGCTCTAGATCAGAATCAGAACTTAATAACCAATGCAATATGCAAAAGATGTCTCCGGAGGCAATACTATAAGCGAGGAATTCAAAGCTTGGTAATGGCAATACAACACACATGGATACAAGGACACAAGAAAGTGTTATTTGAAGGGGATAATCGTATAGTCTTGAAGCTAGTCAAGGGAGAAACACAAAACTTTAAAGTCCACAATTGGATCAGAGAGATCAAATATTGGAGGCAAAAATTCTCCAGTGTTGACTTTGTTTGGACAAGAAGGCACAACAACAAAGCTGCAGATCGTTTGGTAAAAGAAACTCTCATTGATCAAACAAACTTTGTATCATACTTTTACATTTCAAGTTCCATTGTAAACATCAGGACTACTTTTCATATTAATCAAAGCTAGATGTTGAAAAAAAACGAGAAAACAAAAAGTAAGTAATGGCAATATAAAGGGTTTGATAATCTTAAAACCTTTGGGGTTTAAAATCATGAGAATATAAATATTCAGTTTGTTATTATGGTTTATTTTGGTAATGTCAAAACCTTTGGGGTTAAAATCATGAATAAAAAGAAGATAAAGGACCCATATTGTTATTATAAGAATTCAGGGTTATTTTCTACGCATTCAAAACTTATGGGGCAAATCAAAGGGAAAAGGAAAGAAAAGATACATTTGTAGATAAAAAGGGAATAAAGAGCGCCTCCTCTTAATTGCCATACCCTATCTATAGTGTTCACAAAAACCCTTTTAATCTCTCTCTCGTGTAGATCTATCACTCTCCATTTCCCTTCTTCTCTGTAAACCCTTTATAAATCTCACTTCCTTCTTCTTCATCAATCCTTCCTCAGATCTCTTCTTATTCAAATTCAATTGAGAGATACTCTCTTCTTCTTCTTTTTCTCTATCCAGTTCCTTCTGTGCGAAGTTCTTCTGATTAATTTGAGTTTCTTGGAAGCTTTTACTCGATCTTCATCGGATCTTAGGGTTTTGTTTAAATCCAGATCTTGGGTTTTGTTAAATAATGGCGACTCCTTATCCTGGAGCGACGCAGGCGAGTTTTCATTTCGTAAATTGATTTATGGATTCTTAAGCTATTATTATTGGCTAAGTGATTGAATCGGTGTCATACTATGTGTTGCAGGTGGGTTCGTACTTTGTGGGGCAGTATTATCAAGTGTTGCAGCAGCAGCCAGATCTTATTCATCAGTTTTATTCTGAGCCTAGTAGAGCTATTCGTATCGATGGTGATTCCACCGAGACTGCTAATTCTTTGCTGGTACACGACTCTCTCCTTCTGTTTCTACTAATCCCATTTCTCAAGATCCAGTATTTTTCTAGAATTCATTAGGTTCTAGTGGATTAGTGGAACTTAAGTTGATAAAGGTTTGTGCTTTACTTAATTAGTGAAAGTTTTTGATTTTTCAATTTCTATGTGATTGCAGCATATTCATAACATGGTTATGTCACTGAATTTCACTGCGATTGAAGTGAAGACGATTAATTCAGTCGAGTCGTGGGAAGGTGGTGTTCTTGTGGTGGTTTCAGGATCTGTGAAAACCAAGGAATTTAGCAACAGAAGGAGTTTTGTGCAGACCTTTTTTCTCGCTCCTCAGGAAAAGGGTTATTTTGTTCTCAGTGATGTATTTCTGTTTGTTGATGAGGGTACTGTTTACTATCATCAGCCTTCTTATTTATCTGAAATCAAGCATGAGGCTCAGCTTAATCCTCCTACCCGTCATCCAGATCCCCAAGGTTTGTTTGTCAACTTTGTCATGTTTTGTTTCGACTGATTCAGTGTGATGAATTTGTTAAAACTTAAAATTGATATCACTGGTTTTGACTTTTCAGTTTCTGACTATGTGCTGGAGGAAGAGGCAAGCGATTATGTGAACGCAGTCCAAATCAAAGATGATCTTGTTGATAAGTACAGTCTGCAAGAGGACCAACATCAACCTCAGCATGAAGACTATGAAGATGAAGTTGCGATTGAGGAAACACCTAGGGAAGAAGTTGCAGTTGATGTGGTACATGAACATCGGGCTGCACCAGTAGAGGAACCAGTTGGTGAAAAATCAAAGATGAGTTATGCTTCCATTGTAAGTGCACACTCTCTTTGGTCTTGTTTAGTTGTTCAGCATAGTAACAAAACAACATATCTATTGAAAAAAACGACCTGGAAGCACATATCTTACAGTGTTCATAGTTCATACTTCATATATATGTGTGTCATGGTAGTCAGTCAATAGTTGACTGTATACTTCCTTTGAAAAGATAATGCTGTGAATTGGGGATTACTATCTCGTACCATGACGAATAACCATGATCCGGTCTTGTCATTTGTACCTAACTTTAGTATTGTCTCATTTGAGATATAGAAAATTATCTTTTTAATTGGAGATGTGCTGATTCTCTTTTTCTCAGTTAAAAGTTGCAAAGGAAGCAGCAACTGTACCTGTAGCTGCTACACAACCATCATATAACAAGAGCTCTCAAGATATTAATGAGTGGGATCAACCAATGCGGACTCCTTCCCCTCAGCTGGCTGCGCCTCTTGCCCCTATTCAGCAATCAAACTCATCCACATATGTTTCCGACTATGGAGCAGAGGCAGAAGATGGCTCCGGTTTTGAAGACTGTAAGTTTCTTGGACCATTAAAAGTTTTGAAATTTCTCATATGCTCAAACTCGCACTAGGATATGCTATTTGGAGTTATTTGTCATATATTCATTTCTTTCTGGTGTGCCTTGTTTCAGTTGAGTTCAAATCAGTGTACGTTAGGAATTTGCCTTCCGACATATCTGCTTCTGAAATAGAGGAAGAGTTTAAGAACTTCGGTACAATCAAGCCTGATGGTGTGTTCCTCAGAACCCGCAAGGTAAATAATCTTCATTTCGTGTTTTTTTTAATCCTTTTCTCTATGTTTATCTTAAGTGATATGAAGAGCCAAAACTAACAATCTTATGCAACTAAACATGTAGGATGTTATGGGCGTATGTTATGCATTTGTTGAGTTTGAGGACATGACTTCCGTTGAGAATGCGATTAAGGTCTAGATTCTATTCCACAGTTACCTCACTAGATTAATTTTCATCTTCTGTTCCCCTTTCGCTTTGTTCTTATCATTTTCCGTTTGTGTAATAATAATATATAGGCTTCTCCTATATACTTGGGTGGAAGGCAAGTATACATTGAGGAACGAAGACCAAATCCCGCTGGTGTTCGCGGAGCAAGTAAGTCTTCTTTTGAAACCGTGCTCTATGACCAACAAATTTTGTATCATAAAACTTCTTAAGAGCGTCTTGTGAAAGCCTCATAAGAAAGAAAGTGTACAGCATGTAACTCATTCTGACTTTGATGTGTATTGACTTGGTCAGGAAGAGGAGGAGGACGTGGAAGGGGTGGTTACCCAACAGAAGCACCAAGAGGCCGGTTTGGTGGGCGTGGGTCTGGCAGAGGAAACCAGGATGGAGGTGACTACAGGCCAAGAGGAAATGGTTACTACCGCGGTGGTGGTCGCTAAAAGAAAAAAGAATCTCGTCAAAGTTTTAGTGCTACCAAAGAATGAAATGATTCAGTTCTTCTTCCTTTATCTACGGAAGAAGTAGTTTGTAATTTCTATTTTGTTGGGTTTGGTTTTTGGCTCAAAGAAACAAAGATTTTGGCTTATATATGTTTTTCTTTAAATTTGTTATAGATTTAGCCATTTAGAGCTTTTGACTGTTATCTCCCTTTGGGAATGGTTTAGTTTTGGTATAACATTTCAATTTTTGGTTTCCTTACTGGATTGAATTCCAAACTTCATCAATGTGCTTCTGTTCCTTTGTCTCCGAGCTTTATGTACTGCTCTGAGACATCAGCTTTTATGGGGCGACAGAACATATTTTCACTCTGTTTTTTTTATGAAAAAGAAATTGAAGAATTATTATCAGAAAAATCGAAAAAACTCGAAGATTAAAGAATTGGGACCCAACAAGGTTTTTGATATATGTCGGTGTTTGATTGTAATGGTTTCGCGAAGCATCGTATGAATCTTTCAGAGAGACAGAGGGAATGTTTGGATGCAAATGTCTGTATTGGAACAATCTCAAAGAATATCCGCCATTGAAGGAACCTGAAACCTTCTCTCTCCCTGCTTCTCTTCCCCAGTGGCCTTCAGGTAAAAATTACATAATTCCAATTGTTCATCATTTCAATTTTACCTTTTCAGATCGGAATTCGAATTTTCCCCCAAAGTTTCTGGATTTAACTCTTTAGTTTCGATGTGATTTGATCCAATCCATGGACAAGTCTTAGGATTTCAGATTCCGTTGGATTTATGTTAGCTGAGTACAAAGGTTTTTGATGCACTTTTCTTGGCTTTGAATTGATTCAGGTCAAGGCTTTGGTTTAGGAAGAATCAATCTAGGCGAATTAGAAGTCGCAGAGATCACAAGTTTTGAATTCGTATGGCGATACTGCTCTCGTCGAGATAACAAGAAGAGTGTTTCCTTCTACAAACCTGACAAATTACCTGAAGATTTCCATTGCTTAGGTCATTACTGTCAGTCTGATTCTCACCTCTTGAGAGGTTTTCTTCTTGTAGCAAGACAAGTTAATAAGTCTTCAGAGCCTGCACTTGTGCAACCACTCGATTATACATTGGTCTGGAGCTCAAATGATTTATCAGAAGAGCGTCAAAGCGAATCGTACGGTTACTTCTGGTTACCGCAGCCTCCTCAAGGGTATAAACCGATCGGATATTTGGTTACAACGAGTCCCGCGAAACCTGAATTGGATCAAGTTCGATGCGTTCGAGCTGATCTAACCGATAAGTGTGAAGCACATAAAGTCATAATCACCGCAATATCGGATTCTTTAAGCATTCCTATGTTTATATGGAAAACAAGACCATCCGACCGCGGAATGCGTGGCAAAGGAGTCTCAACAGGTACATTCTTCTGCACAACTCAATCCCCTGAAGAAGATCATCTCAGTACAATCGCGTGTCTAAAAAACCTCGATTCGAGTTTACACGCAATGCCAAACATCGAACAAATCCATGCTATGATTCAACACTATGGTCCAAGAGTTTACTTCCATCCTAATGAAGTCTACCTACCTTCTTCAGTCTCATGGTTCTTCAAAAACGGTGCACTCTTATGCAGCAATTCAAATTCCTCTGTTATCAACAATGAACCTATAGACGAAACCGGCTCGAATCTACCTCATGGCGGAACCAACGATAAGCGATATTGGATCGATTTACCGATCAACGATCAACAAAGACGCGAATTCATCAAACGAGGCGATCTCGAGAGCTCGAAGCTTTACGTTCACGTTAAGCCAGCATTTGGAGGAACGTTTACGGATCTTGCGTTTTGGATTTTTTGTCCGTTCAACGGACCAGCGACTCTGAAGCTAGGGCTTATGGATCTCTCGTTGGCTAAAACTGGTCAACACGTTTGTGATTGGGAACATTTCACAGTCAGAATCAGTAATTTCTCCGGCGAGCTTTACTCTATTTACTTCTCTCAACACAGTGGCGGCGAGTGGATCAAACCTGAAAATCTTGAATTCGTTGAAGGAAGTAACAAAGCTGTGGTGTACTCGTCGAAGAATGGTCACGCGAGCTTTTCTAAGTCTGGAATGTATTTACAAGGATCTGCTTTGCTTGGAATTGGGATTAGGAATGATTCAGCGAAGAGTGATTTGTTTGTTGATTCGAGTTTGAAGTATGAGATTGTTGCGGCGGAGTATCTCAGAGGAGCGGTGGTGGAGCCGCCGTGGTTAGGTTATATGAGAGAGTGGGGACCGAAGATTGTGTATAATTCGAGATCGGAGATTGAGAAGTTGAATGAACGATTGCCATGGAGGTTGAGATCTTGGGTTGATGCTGTGTTGAGGAAGATTCCGGTAGAATTATCCGGCGAGGAAGGACCGACGGGACCTAAGGAGAAGAATAATTGGTTTGGTGATGAGAGGTGGTGATATTTTTGTAATGGGCTTGCGATATCTGATATATGGGCCTGTAATATTTTATTTCCCAGGCCCATAACTTCATGACCCACCAGAAACCTATTCATGTGTCCTATGTTCTTCTCTTCGCTATATGATTCGTGTTACAGTGAAGTGACTATACTGTAAACTATATGATTAGACATGATGGTTTCGGTCTTAATTGATATTTTATTGAAGCATAAGATAGAAACGAGACACACACGAGTAGAGTAGTCTGTTGCTCTTAGGAAATGTCAATACCGATAAAAGACGAAAGTCACAAGAACACATAGATTAAAGCAGAGAGGACCCATATAGTCATTTGCTGGTATCGAGGACACAACGAAGGCAAGTACCTTCGTGCAATAGATCGAAAGCCTTATTGATTTCTCCCAAGGTCAAGTTGTGTGTTATGTATTCATCCACTTTTATCTCCTGCATGGTTCGAATAACACGTAACAGTCAAGTGTTTGAAGAGAAAAGATTATCAAAAATCGTTTTGCCTTACGTTTAAGTTTTTTTTCTTACCTTGTTCATGTACTTTTCTACAAGCCAAGGCACTTGGGTTCGACTCTTGAAACCACCAAAAGCTGTTCCTTTCCACACACGGCCAGTCACGAGTTGGAACGGACGAGTTGATATCTCTTGTCCTGATGCTGCAACACCAACTATGACCGAAGTTCCCCATCCCTACAACGTAATCATCTTTAGCTCTTAACAAAATCCTCTTGTCTACAATGTTTTAACAGTTTCTTCTGTATTTTACATGGATGACTTACCTTGTGACAGCACTCCAATGCAGCTCTCATCACGGAGACATTCCCGATGCACTCAAAGCTGTAGTCAACACCGCCATCAGTGAGATCGACAATCACTTCCTGAATTGGCTTGTCGTGATCCTTTGGGTTCACAAATTCGTTAACACCAAACTTCTTTGCTGAAATTCCACAACCAAGGAACTCAGTGAATTGCATAAATTATATGCGGTTAACCAATCCAGTGAAGAAAGATGAGGAGATTTACCAGTTTCATACTTCTTGCTATCGATGTCAATGCCAATGATCCTTGAAGCACCAGCTGTTTTCGCACCCTCGGCAACCTATACATTCACAATTTAAAACACTTAACCACAATGGTTCTCTGCCTTGCAGAAGAAAGGAAATATGGAAGCACTAGAAAGTTTGAGGTAGCAGCTTACAGCAAGTCCAACAGTGCCAAGACCGAAAATGGCAACATTTGACCCTGGTTCTACTTTTGCAGTATTCCAAACTGCTCCAAGGCCTAATAGGATGCATATACATGTTATGCTGTTAGGGACCATAATGTTCATATATATCACCAAAAAGTCAGAAATTCGCAAAGAAAGAAGAGAAGGACACAGAGTGAAAAAAATTAGGTTCCTATCGGAAAGAATAAAAAGGATGGTGAAGAACTGTGCAGATCAATCTTATCAGTGATGTTACATCAATAAACAGAAAGGGCAGGCGACACTCTAAAACTGAAGCATCGTGAAAGACCTTAGCATATTACCAATCAGTAAGAGAAGGTGGCAATTCTTACCAGTGGGAACACCACATCCAAGAAGGCAAACTTTATCCAAAGGAGCAGTAGGATCAATTTTGGCGACGCTAACATCATGAACAACAGTATACTGACTAAACGTGGAAGTACCCATGAAGTGATAAATGGGTTTCCCATTAACCGAGAACCTCGACTTACGGTCATTCATCATAATCCCAACACCAGTAGCAGATCTCACCTTGCCACAAAGGTTAGTCTTCCCAGATTTGCAAAACTTGCATTCACGACACTCAGCTTGATAACAAGGGATAACATGATCTCCAGCTTGAACTTCAGTTACTCCTTCACCAACACTCTCAACAATCCTATACCCACAAAACAAAATAAGAACTTTAGCATTGAGAAGACCTTAAAACTGAATTTGATGATGATAATGACCATTAACATACATACCCAGCAGCCTCATGACCTAGAATACAAGGAAAGAGACCTTCAGGATCCTGTAATCAAAAGTCAAAACATTAGGACACAGCCTCAAATTGATTCACTAATCAACAATAAATCGATTCAGATCAACCACAAAACACTAAATCAGACTCAAACGAATGAAAATGGAGAGAACGAACCTTGCCGCTCCAAGTGTAAGCGTCGGTGTGACAAAGAGCAGTGTAGAGGATCTTGATCCGAACCTCACCAGCTTGAGGTGGAGCCACTTGCACATCTTCGATGACCAGAGGCTTGTTCGGCTCGTAAGCCACCGCAGCTATGTGAATCGGCGTCAAAATGAAATGAAAATCAGAAAACTAATAATCGGAGATAGGGTTTTTCAATAACATGTCTACAGATAGTGAGAGTGCGAGGATCGAGGATAAAGGTACCTTTGCAAGTGATAACCTGACCTTGAGTCGCCATTGACGCAGGAAGAAATGAGAGAGATAGAGAGAGATAGAGAGAAAGAGAGATAGAGAGAGTAGTGTGGTCTTCTTTTTCTTCTCATAGCTACAAATGTAATTATCCGGTCCGAGCCGGGTCGAGTCGGGTCGGGTCGTTAATAATCGAGTGAGAAAAGTCCGATTTGATTTAAAGTAGGCCCAGAGACACATCAATGTCATATGCTTTGGTCCAAAATTACAATAATGGATACACCTTTCGAAAATAAAGAAAACATGGTATCACGCCGGCTCATTGTTAACACTATAGTGGTGCATTTTCAAAGTTTCAACAGCATCCAATTGGCGCACATGTGACATGTGTAATCAGTTGAATAGGACTGAAAGAAATAGATTAGAAAACGATTCATCGTGATTGGATACACTTCCTTTCTTTCTCGTTACCATAAAGCTATCCCTGACCAAACTAGTGTACGTAGCTAGACTGGGAACCTTATCGATCCAGGACATGTACAATATACACAGATCAAATCATGTCTCGTACTTCAAATTCGATTTTCGTGTCATTCGAAGATAAATTCTTGACAATTAAGAACATAGCAATTAGGTTTATTTCACAATTATGTATATTTATAGAGTTGCAATCATTTTATCATTAATTAAACCAAAAGAAAATTGAAAAATATGCGTCGAACCATTATATATTTTATTCTGAAAAAAATATAAAAACAAAACATTGAAAACAATAATAAGAGGTTGTACTCTAGTACTTTTTTTTGTTTAAGCTATTGGCTAATGCCACTGTCTTATCACAACACATGATTTTGCTGAGGTTTAGCATCAATCACGAAGAACCTTTATGATCTTGCGGTATACATAGTCTTCAAAAGTTAAAGACTCAAACTTGGGAGGATTCTCGTCTCCCGTGAGCTCAGGCAAAGGTCCCACGACCAAACCACGCTTAGGCTCTACCAAAATCGGCCACGACATTCTTGTCTTTTTCGCATCCATTATTGATCTGTGTAGCACGTTCTTGTACTTCCCGTTGCTCATCCTCTGCATGCAATTCACACATTTTAAAAACCAAACCCCAAAAACATTTCCAAAAGTTAAAAACCAAACACAAACGGACCATGATCTGATCCCCAATGAGGACAATGACAGCGGAGTTGATATACTCAACGTCGAACCAATGGTCATCCTTGAACACTTGAAGCCCTGGAACCTCGTTGGAGACAAGAAGTGCGAGTCCACAAAAATCTGTGTGCGCCGGTGCTCCGATGGCTGAATCCGATGGCGGATAGTAATTGATCCTCATCACATACTGTGCTTTATCGCCACCTAGACATTATTGCAAGGCCTCACGCCGTAACCCTAACCCTTTTGATAAGTAACCAACAATCTTCTCCGTTAGATTTGTAACATTCCTTGTGTACTCCTTAGTCACCTCCCTGAAACCATCACCACTCCCAAATAATACTATTAATTTTCAGCTACATAATAATCTATATAGCCGAAAAACATTTTAAGTATCATGAAGAATGTAAAAACTTGATGAATGTTTTTTAATGGTAAGAAATAACGCAATCAAGTTTCATGTAACTTGTATACTATTTAATTACATACATTTTGTTGGATATTATATAACTTACATGAGCTCTTATACAATGTTAAGGTTTATAACTATAAACTATATATCGGCTTTTCAATGATGTTCAATACCTGTAATCTGAAGGATTGTTAGGCCAATATCTATAGTTGATGGACGATGGTGGCCAGATATTGTGAATCAGATGATCGTCCCAAGCCTTTAGTTTTTTTGGATCCTTGGAAAAGAAACCTTCGATGTCTTGGGAGTCGGCTGGCCTTGTGACAGATTCTTTTTCGGAAGCCGGGAGCTCGAAAAACTGCCTCCCCACTTCTTGCAGCCGCCGCATCAATTCGGCAGGAATGCCGTGGTTAACCAACTGAAAAATCCCCCACTCTTCGCTCGCTTTCACCACTGCATGAGCCACGAGCTCGTCGCTTGGATCGCTTAGATCAACGATAGGGATCTTCTTGGTTAGGAGACACGGTGGAGATATGTGTTGGTCTCTTTCGACGTTCATAGTTGTTCACTCTCTCTTCTCCAATATTTGATTTTTTTAGACGTTGATCAGTTGGAGATGTTTAAATAGAGGAATTGTAATGATCACGTGGTGTAATTCGTATATGTTACATGAATATGAGAATTTTCATTTCTGTTTTTTTTCTTTCATATTTATCATTTCTTGTTATATATATTTTTGTTGTCTCGTGCTTACCGAATTATCGTTAAGATTACTCATCAATACAAATGTTGTCTACATCCAAATCAACTAGTGGATTTAACTACGGGAGTACAACTTTACAAAATAGCATTAATAAATCGGGAAATAAGAGGTCCTTTTGGCTACAGTATCCGTAATTTGATTGGCGCCCTTCTGGACGTACTTTTGAATGTATAAAATCATTAGCCAAAAAAATAAAAATGTATAAAGTTTCTCAAACAAGAAACACTCTCACTCCTACTTTTTCATTGGTTTTTTTTTTAATCTCCAAATACTCTATGAGATACTACTGATAGAGATGCTCCCTAAGATGGTATGATGTGTCATCCTTTTGCCTCTAAGATCTATGTCGTGATACCCTCCGGTCTAAGCCACTTATGATGGCCTTCTAACGCCTGAAACAATGCTTTGGTGTCACTTATGAACATCACAAGTCCAATTCCAAGGTTGTGAAGGTAAGACATCGCCCATGAAAGTGCCACTACTTCAGCTATTTGACAGTGCCTTTTGTTCCTTGTTATGTTTGGTTCAAACTAGCTTTTTGCAAAGCAGTGGACAAAAGAAAAAGGGGACATGTAACTATACGGGGAGATTGTAGTAGGATTTTATTTGCCCAGTCACTATCTGATAGGTTCAAATAATGTAAAGTTATTGGGAGCTTGTAGTTGGATGGTTTCTCGAGTCATTTATCTGGTGGGTTCAAACTCCACATGTCAACAGTATAAGGTTTTTAATCATGTCAAAAACAGGACAATTGCCATTTTCACAATTTCTTCATTATAAAATAAAAACTTCAAAATATGATTTGGTATGATCAGTTTGAATAATTTGGAAATATAGTTTTTGTTTTTACTTTTTATTCAAGGGTTAAAAGTCAGTTTAAATATGGAATCCTAATTGAACCTCTCATTACATAAAAAAATAGTGTGTCAAGTGGTTGCACCAAACATATAGTATGTACATCAAAATCTCATATTATGAATTGCAATTGTAGCAGAGATAGAGAGAGAAGAGTGAAGAGAAGCAAGCTTGAACGCTACTAAAACTGATTTAGCATCATAAAATTGATAACTTAAGACTTCTTTGTTAATCTGTAGAGGAAGTGTGACAATGTCTATTGCCCTATTTTTAACATGATTCAAAACCAAAATTAAACCAATTCCATTTTTTTCTTTATACATTTCTTTGTCTTTAACTTTTTACCTTAAACAAGACTGTATGAAGAGGAGTGGAAAAGATTCGATGAAACCTATGTTTGCTTCTTGCTTGCTTACCACTCTAATGCACCTGTAGAAATCATATATATATGCTTAGTCAGCTAGATCATCCTTTATAGTTAGGTCTTTTTTTTTTTTGACAAAGATCCAACCTTCTTTATTATAATTCTACGCTACCTCAGGTTAGGTGTTTGGTCCTGTGAAGTTTGAGGTAGCAGCTGTATTGTACTGGAAGATCCTCAGTTTCCCCTCCTACGGAAAAAAAACATGAGTCATGAGTCGATAATGATCAGATTCCCAAACCGAACATTGTTAATCGATAATGATCTGATTCAATATGGTTTACCTTTGTCCCATAAACAAGACCTCCTCCAGGAGAAGGATGAAAACACGCAACGTTCACTTCATCCTCTGAACTTGGCAGTACTCTCACAAGCTCCATATCTGAAACTCTGTATATCTGACCGGCCCACACAAACAAGTTCTGTGTTATATCTCCAAGTTCTGAACATGGATGTACTAGTAGCATAAGGCTTTACCTCCAATACTGTGAAAAAATGTGATGTTGTTTCACCATCACTAACGATGCTCCTCAAAAGAGAACCATGACGCCGCCCATATGCAAGTAGTATATGCTCCGAAGTGGGTGAGAACTGCACCCAGAATTCTCAAATATTCAAGTATTTTCAACAACTTACCATGTTATGTTCTCAAAACAAAGAGACCATAAAAATTCAATCTGATTATTCTCAAAAGGCGACTAACCTGGATAGAGGTCAAGCAATGTGCAGCTCTAATTGCCCGTGACACAAGTACTGAACCAAAACTGTATTCATAGACAAAAACACATGAGGGATGTGCATTTCAAGATGGTAGAATTAGCACGATGAGATATTCGACGTGACAGTTACCTTTCCTTCTGGAGAGAATACACACGAAGCTCGTAAATGACTTGGTGTGCTGTGACAGGGTGTCGAGTTGGGGAAGTTGCAAGCCCTGAATCTTGTTGAGCTTGTGTCTGCAGTCCAGGATCTATCTCACCATGAGGAAAAACACACGCAACACAGGCCGCTAAATATCTCCCACATGGCGAATAATGAGCTCCCATTTCACTGAACACAAAAAGAAGCAGAGATATCAATATACATCCAATAGTAAAACTTAGCATCATAGGCATTCAAGTGTAACAGAATGATATCAAGGACCCAGAGAAGGAGCTTTGCCTGCAAAGGACGGCATGCGGTATTGTAAATAGACATCTGTCGGATTTCAGTTGTGCATATGGGTCTTTGATGTCATGCGACCACATTCTGAGTTTGACAGTACAAGGTAATTCTGCAGCAGCAGCTGCTGCAGCCGAAGCAGCAATTGAGGTAGCAAGCTCAGACTGGACCCTATTTACTACAGGTTGAGCATCACTTCCATGTTGAGTGTTACGAGAAGATACACCTTCCGGTAATCCAGTTCTCGAGAATTGGGGTTGTGAAGTTTGTTCCTGAGCCCCGCCTCTTCTAGACACCGCATGTAAGTTAACACCACTCGGGATTTCTAATAACGCTACTGCAGCCTCCAGACTGGCTGTTGAGGATGGAGCTGAGATGCCATGATTACTACTGCCAGTAGGAGTAACCACTGGATTAGCAACACCATGACCTTGAGCCATCAACCATCCTTGTAGAAAAGGTAACTCCCAGGAAACTCGATCCCTAAAGTGAAATAATTGCCGAATCTGTCCAAGCTCAGGGAAATCTGATCTATTTGAAACTTGGCTAGGGATTCCATTTCTTCCAACAGGTTGAGCTTCATCTACATCCATGCCATCAACTGCAGGAGAAGTTCTATCTCCAGCTCGGGTAAGAAATATGTTGCTGGGAGAATTTCCTGGAACACTATTTGGACCAGAAGGACCACTGGATGTAGCCAAGGGAAGAGGAGGAGACGATGTTCTGTTCTCATTTTCTGCTGCCAAACTAGTTTGATTGCTTTCCGTGCTTGTGAACAAAATAGCAGGGGGCGGATACCTCAAGTAGCCCATAGATGTTGCTCTAGACATTGAAGAATCTAATGAATCAATCTCATTCACCTGCCACTTAAGGTTAGAGTGTAAGCAGACAGAATGGAAAATAAGAAAATGAATTCCAATTAGGTAGCTCACCTCTGCGGTCAAAAGTAATGGAGCCCCATGAGGGTGAAAGTGTACAGCTCTCAAAGATCGCCTCGTCTTCAATACAACAGTTGGTGATGATCCCTCTCCTCTCCTATTGTAGTGCCACATGTGCAGCTGCAAAATATCATGAATTAAACTTATGAGATCTTTCTGTAAGGAGGTGCCACCTGCAACTAGCTAGCGTTTCGTGGGATACTTAAAAGGGAAAAATCACCTTATGACCAGAAGCAACAGCAAGTAGTTCACCCTCAGCATGGAAAGCGATAGAAGCAATAGGCCGATCTGGCAAGAGAGATTAACAAGAAGAAATTAAAACTGGTAAGATGATAGGCATAACTACGAAAAAGAAACAGAGTGTTCTGATTCCTAGAACTTACAGAATAGATGAGATCTAATGCATTCAGAAGTTGTGGTATTCCATAAGCGGACCTCGAGATCTAAACTTCCACTCGCAACTATTTCTGAATGATGCGGGTGGAATCTGACCTGTAGAAACTCAAAGAACATTAGATATAAGGCAGCACACAGACACAGACATAAGTTAACAGCCCTCAACCAACCAACCAACAGAGCAGATGCCAAAAGTATGAGCAAAATTCATTTCACTATCCGAGATTGAATTATCTATACGTAGTAATGTGTTGTAAATGCACTACATATCAAACGCAGAAAAGGATACATATTAACGTTAAGGAAAGGGGGCTAGCATTCACTAACTTACTACCCAAGGAGTCCTCCTATGGCCAGTCAAAACTTTTAAGCAGTTTCCAGTTTCACAATCAATAATCTTCACAGTATGATCACCACTACACAAAACAAAACAAAACACAGTGAGAATCCAAAGGCAAAAAAACAAAGAATAAAACATATGCACTCCATGACACTCACTGTGTAGAAGCAAGAGTTCTTCCATCAGTACTAAAAGCCGCAGCAATAGTTGACCTTGGAGGAGCTCCAAGAGGACAATATTTTGCAGATAAATGCTGCAATGACTCTGCCTCAACCCTTCATAAAGAATCACCAATTACAATGAGCTTAAACAAGGTCCTATGCAAATAAAGAGACAAGAAACATAAAGTGTACCATGAGGTAAGACTTTGTCCCGTCTCTTTCATAGACTCGTTGTTGGTTCCGCATGAAGAATCAGTATACCATCTACTCTTACCCCATCGTTTCCTTGGCACAAACTTAGCCTTTGGTGACATTTCCCTCTGAACCAGCATGTTAAATACACTCCTCCCCCTAAACAACAAATTTCCAATTTCAGGTTTAGAAAACTCAAAGATCCAGTTTCCAAAAATGGCTGAAGCTAACCAAAATTCTCAGTGATATCCCTAAACAAGCTTTTATGATGTCTTGATCGAACTCAAATCTCTTAAAACGGAAACAATACCATTCCTTTTCCCATAATTCAGAAGCAACAAAGCACAAAAAGGTATCAATAAGAACCTGCGGCGGTGAAACTTCGTCGCCGATTTGCGTGGTGTGATCAAAGAGCGAGGAGAAGAAGATTGATCTTGTGACGACGAACAGATAGATTGAGTCATCTTGAATTCCAAACTTTCATATAACGTTAACAAGAACAAAGGAAGTAGAAACCCTAATTCACCGGCGATCTCGGTGAGATCTCCGATCTAACGTCACGCGCTTCGTCCCTCGATATATAGTTTTGGTTAAATTTCGTATGGGACTTTGTTGATGAGAGCGCGTCGACGACGAAACCTAAACAGTTTGGTTTTTGTTTAGGACCGTCTTAGCGAGACCTGTGAGATGTTGTTGTTGTTGTTGTTAAAAGGATCTTATTTTGTTTTCTATTTCAAGTAAGTGTGTCTCTGTTTATGTAATTATGTTACTCAGTGGCTGCTAATTTTTCATGATTATCTTAAACAACCTTTATTTTTAAAAATACGCCTATTAATTTCGTCAATTTCGACATTACCTCCATTTTTTTTCTAAGAATAACTATAGCCCTTCTGGCCCATACTGATAAATATTTCGAGATCTAAGAGGGTATATCAGTTCTATTTTTAATTTTGATTTAACCTATTCATGTGATTGTTTTGTGTAGATGTTATCATCTTTTGAATACTAGTTTAGATTGTATAACGTATACTTTACATATGAAAATTTTGAAACTTCATTTCAAATATTTTTAAATATAGAAAGATGTAAATTCCATGTTTCAAATAGATGTATATGTAGTTTAAATATATGATTAAATTACGTTGGTATTCATATTTATATAGTAGATACTAAAACTGAAATCATGTATATTCTTAATCGTATTAGGTGAAATACTTCTTATGTATGCACTTAGTAGATTTTTTTGTTAATTATATAATTGAAACCCACAAATGTTCGAACTCGCAATTACTTATTAATCTTCTTGAGTTCTATAATTGAAACTCATATACCTTTTCAAGATATTAGAATCATTGCAACACATTTTCTTTCAAACTTTTTTTTTGGTGTAATCTACGCATTGCCAATTATTTCAGAAGTTTTGGTCTAAACAGGTTTGTTAGAAAAAATAATGTCTCTGTACTAAGGAAAAAAAGTAACAATATTGGCAGATTCTTAAATATCATAAGTTTAGGGGCGTTTCCGAAGTTTATATTATAATTAAATTTTCTGTTTAAAATAACGGGGAACCCACATGGTAGCAAATGACCAACGAAACAAGTAGTTAGCTAAGTTTTGCTCTGAACACCAAACAATTGCCACCTAACTCCTCAACACAGCTTGGTTCAGTTTACCGCCTAAACCGGTTTGGTTTCAATTCATGGCTCATCTCAAATCAAGTTCTCCAAAACCAGTGTACCAAAACTCAAAAAGCAAGAGATTGTTCTGCAAAGCCAATAAGGACCACCAAAAAAGAAAAAACCAGAAATGAACTATACACAAATGTGGAACTACTAGAACTAGGTCCTGGTTTAAAGCTACTACGGTTTCTGGTTATCTAATCAGTTCAGTGGTTTGTTCGGTTTGCCCGGTCCCCAAATACGGATGGTTTGGTCATCACTAGCAGAGGCTAGCATCCGAGGATTTTTCGGGTTCCAGCTTACACAGTTTACGGTCATCGAATGACCTGATAACACTTCAAGCGGCTTTGTGTTCTTTAGATTCCATATGTAAACCTGTGAACAACAGATCAATGTCAGTCAACAGCAACCAAAAAACAACTGTCTTGGTCGAAAATAATGTGCTTACCTGTGAATCCTCACTTCCACTGGCGATGAACGAACTATCCAACCCACCAAAACATGACCGTATCACGTATTTGCTCTGCCTGTGACCCGAGAACTTCAATGGTTGTTTCCACTCTCCAGCAAGATCCCAAAGATGTATCTCTTGGCAGCTCAAGTTGACTATAAAAAACTTACCATCACCAGAAATTGAAAGGGAAGTAATTGGCTGTTCCTCAGAGATAACACGTTCGACTTTTGTCTCCAAATTCAAGATCCGGATCTCTTTATCCGAAAACACTGTAATCATACTCTCGCCATCCGGCGTCACAGCCAAATCCACCACCTATTAGGAAATTGTGCATTTCGAATTTCAAGTATTTGAATACCAAAACGGATAAGCAAATCTTTTAACCTTTACTAACCTTTGGAATTCTCGTTCCTCTCCAGGCTTTGATCTCGTTTCCATCAGTGTCCCACATTACAATCCCTCTTTCTGGGTCAGAACTGCCACAGACAAGCCGAGTTGAGTCAGGGAACCATGCGCAAGAGCTGACAGTGAATCCAGTATTGTTGTTTCCAAATGTGTGTCTCAACACACCTGTGTCAACATCCCATAGCTTAAGAACCTCAGCGTTTCCGCATGTAAGCAGTTTAGTATCGTCAGGACTCCACGAGACAAAAGAAACTGGATTTTGGTGGCTCTCAAGTGTGTGCTTCAGTTCGACTTTGTTGTCATCCAGTACCTGAAACAAGAAGTTTTAGTCCAATACCAAATTTTATCAATTAGAAATTACCATGTTTAATCCTTAAAGAAACGGTCTCAAAACTACCATAGAAAAATACACAGAAATTTTATCAACCCTGAAGTACTAAGAACTAGTTACATTACATGGCTCAAAACGACAAATCACTATGAATTACAACATAAAAGTTCTTGTCCTTTTTTGTTGTCACAAAATGGCTTTCTACCTTATATACCAAGCTTCAAGACAAGACATCCAAATGTTATTTCCTTAATATTTTTTTCCACCTCACAGCGTGAAGAGTTATACAAGAAGAAACCTCATAAGGTTCTCTTACACATCAGAGCTAATTCATCTGGTCTCTTTCTCAATGACTTTAGGGAAAAATAAGAGAAACCAAATGGTCTAAGATATTTACCTTCCATATTATAGCTGTACAATCGCTTGATGCAGTGGCCAGATATTTGCCACTATTAGAGAATTGCACAAACCACACTTCATTTTTGTGTGCCACCAAAATCTGTAAGATAATAAGAGATTGAGAAACTATAAGAACCACTAACGAGTTTATGAAAATGAAAACCAATGGTTCCCTAAGGCAGAAAACAGCACCTGGACTGTCTCTGAAGGAATTTGGTCTCTACCGCAACAGTGATCCTTGTAAAGCGATACTGCATCACATGAGTTATGATACATACACGTATCAATCTGGTCCATCACAGCAGTCTCAACCAAATGTTCCAACCTTCTCTCAGGAATAACAATTGGCAAGGGAATCAACTTCTCCAGTTCAACCAACAACTTTCTCCTCAAATCTAGAACTAAACAGTTGTCTACTTCACCGGATTCCATCTCTTTCGAATAAACAATATCACAAGCAAGCCTATGAATCTTCTCTTTTCCCATCCGTAACAACGGAGCTTGCTTCCGTAACACATTCAAGGCCAAAGAAACATCCCCACGTTTCAAATACTCCAACAAACATTGCTTGAACACTAGATATAAAGCCGTGTTCCTCGTATCATCCATGGAATTATCAAAAATTCTGTCTAGAACCTGTACGCAACTATCCCAGTTCCCACTCAAAACTTGCTTTTCAAGAAACTCAGAATCAGCTGTTTTATACAAGATCTTTGACTCGAATTCCAGACAAGAAGCAGAGTTCTTGAATCCTAACGAGTATAAGCATTGAACCAAAATCCTAATGAATTCATGTTTCTTCAACAACCCTTTTGAACCTAAAACCTCCCATAACCCATTCTCCATCTGAAAATCACTCTCAAGCTAAAAAAAAGTTCTCTTACGTATGGATGATGATGACTTTCTAAGATTCTCAGCAAATCTTCCACATTCAATAGTTGAAAGGTCCACAAAGGAAAGTACAAATTTCCCGCTACCAAGAATATAAACAACACAAAATTCTCAAATCATCACTAAATCAGAAAATAACCACTAAATTAAATAATTTCCCAAACACTAAATCACTCACACCAAAACGAATTTAATACTATAAAAAAACAGTATCTAATCACAAAACAAAAAAAAAGCTACCAATATGATTTAAGATTTGGTTTCGATGTGAATTTCAAATTTCTGAATCAATCATTCAACAGGAGAAACAGAAATCGCTCAGCAGTGACTACTACCCAGTAACTTAAAACCACCTAAATCATTCCCAAAATAGCCCACTCGTACGAGAAGGCTAATTAACGAACGCAAAATCACTATTCAAATTAAAGAAACGTGTACAGCTCCAAGCACGAAAACACAGATGCGAGAAGAGAAAATGGCTGAGAGATTCAAATTCGTCAGGAGAGATACCAAAACCAGCTCAAATGATGATAAAGAAGAAGAAAGAAGGAAGGAGTGAATCCAAAATCTTCTCACCGGATTTCAATTTATTTCGGCGACTCTCTCTGTGATGGTTTTGGAGAAGAGAGGTCGAAAACCATATACATATGTGTTTATATCGTTAAGTCCTATCGCTAATCCCTATCGTTAAGGTTATACGGTTAGTCATATATTAGAATTTTTTTTTTCGTCTTTGGATAAAATTCATTAAATTGTTAGTCCTATATTTGATATCTGTGATTTTCTATATTTAAGAATACGAAATTATATTGGGCAACTTTGAAAACGATCCTATTTATGAGTTTTGTTTGAAAAATATCATTTTTCTCTTTTAATTAAAAACTACATTTTTATATTTGTAATATGAAAAATTTTCCTGATTTAAATTAAAAGTTAATAAATCATTTAATTCGAATTTGGAGAAAAAATGAAAACATAAACTAAAGTCGAAATAAATATTAATTATTATTATGCATTCTTTTTTTATAAATAAAAGATGGTTTATTGAATTTTATACTAAAATTTAACTGATTATAAAGATTATAGCTTAATATTTTTCATGTTATATAAAAACTAAAAAATCTCCAAAACTTTAAACATAATAACTTGGAAAATCGAAACAGGTTATACATCAATGACTCGATATTTTTCTAGATAAATATATATACATATATTTTTTTGTCAATATTATTTTTTGTCAAATAGTAGATATTTTTTATCTGTCCACGAAGAACAGTTATTGCACTGAGAAGCTCTATCATTATAAATGTCCTGTATGTATCTTAGTATGTTTTCGGTCTGATTTTATAAGCATATTAGTAAAACCTCTATAGATTAATAATGTTGAGACTAAAATATTTTATTAATTAACAAAGATATTAATTATTAATCTATATAGAGATTTGCCTTATTTTGTAATTTTGAAAGAGAGTTTTTCGTTATAATCAATATACTTCTAAAATCAACTAAAAATAATCAATCATTTATCATGTCTAACAGATGATAAAAAATAAATTGATATGGTGAAAATATTAGCAATGAATTCTAACAAAAACTACAATGGATTTTTGTAAAAATATATTTTGATATATTTATACAATCATTAATTTATAGTATTTGATGGGACCATTTTAAAAAAAAAGTTTTACTGTAACTATAACTCTCACTTTAAACAAAGAAAAGAGAGGGAAAAACTAAGAATACTTCTTATTAACATTAACTCTCATACTAATCAAAGAAAAAACAAAAAAAACATATATATAGTAAAGCTGATTTAAATTAGCTCTAGCTTTTGGTAAAATATGTGAACCAAAATTTTCGAGTTGAATATTCCAGATACCTGGATAATCGAAAGATATTCGAGTAATTGAACAGAATTTACAAAAATTACTCAAATAAAAAACAGAAAATCCTAATACATATATCCCAAAATAGTTTGGTTTTTCAGATATCTTAAAGCTAAACCGAAAAATACTTAGAAAACTTTCAAATCCTACTTAGTTATTGAGTCAGTTTCTTAAACCTACCTGAACCGAATGAAATTTGAATAAAAAATGTATTTTGGTTCCTTAATGGAACCAACCAAAATACTCAAACACCTTGAGCTAATTTAATAACTGAAAACGAAAAAAGCATATAAGTAGTATTTAAAAAATCTATCGTGGAAAGGGAATTCTGTATATGTATTGGAAGCCTTGTGTAATGTCGAGTTCAGACCACCAAATAATTGCTACAACTCTGTGAAATCCATTGGTGCTTAAAATACACTAAGGCTACACAGTATCTCTTCTTTGATGTAGCCGTGAGGCATATTTGAGGATTACACATCCCAAAAAACAAACATTGAGTTGATATTCGACGGCGACGAATTCATTTATTATTAGTAACAATAATAATTTTCTCTGTCTAGTTTCCGTTTGTTTCCATTTCCATGGCTAGAGTAACAAGAATGACGAAAAATAAATAAATAGAAAATCGACTTTTAGTGGTAGAATTAAGTTGGCACCAATAAAAAAAGAAACAATACAAAAGAGTCCAAATAGTAGCCTAATAATATAGAATGAAATATTAACCATCCCTCTTTTAATATATAGAGGATTTCAAATATTATTTTTTAGATTCTATTTAAACGAAAATATTATTAGAAGATTCAGAAAAAAAGCAAAAATGTTAGATGAAAATAAATAAATTTCATATTAAATAATTGGAAACGAAAAAGCATAAGTATTTGAAATATGGTACTTCAGTAATGAACTTTTAACAAAGAAAAAAAAGTATTAGAAAAATGGTTTTGGGTCTTGGTCTTATAAAATATTGAACCCATATCTTACTTTCTCAACTAATGGACAAAGAAAAAGGTGCTCATGAAACGTATAAATGAATTTTGATCTCAACTTGATATATAATATTGGTGATTTGATGTTGTTTGGTCTTTTATGATTTGTCTTTTACCAGCTAATTTACATTCCATTCCATGAAATTCCCAAAAAAGTTATCAAATATCATTTTTAAGTCCAAGAAAATGCAATGCAAACGACTATAAAAAGAAAATCAAATCCTGGAAATTTCGTTTCAGTCATCACTCAATTTGATTTCAGCTATTAAATCCGGTTTGATTTGGTTTTCGGTTTAACCAAACCAAAATTCAGGCCTCCTAATAAATACCGAATCCTTCTCCCTCCCTCTCTCTGCCACTACGAATTTAGCACATAGCCGGAGCTCCGATCATGTCATCTTGCTCCGACGAAGCGATTCCCGGCCAACCAATCGTCGTGCGTATCTATTTCTCTCGTTTCTTCTCATGAACTGATAAAAACTGATTAGATTCTCTGCAAATTGCAGCTCGGTTGTGGTCAACTTTGTCTAGATTACTTAGTCACAGTGGCGTCTTTTCCAATTCCCGATCAAAAGATCCGAGGCACAAGCTTCAAGGTCGATGACTATATCATTTATTGTTAATTCTTCGTTGACTTTAATTTGATATCGAATGGTTCTGGAGATTTTCATTTCTATGGTTCATTTTTCAGGTCCAAGGAGGTGGTAACACTGGGAATGCTTTAACATGTGTTGCTCGTTTGGGTTTGCCTTGTCGAATCTTGGCTAAGGTTTATTACAATTTTTGCGTTTTAATCTTTGAAGAAAGTTTCTTTGCTTTGATTTATGTTCTTAAATTTGAGGCATAGACTGCAGAAATGTAGCCCTTGAATAACCAAAATCAACTGAATTAGATATATGTTTTAGGTTGCTGATGATTCTCACGGGCGATATATGGTAGAAGAACTCGAATCTAGCGGTGTGGATACTTCGTTTTGTATGGTAAGAACATATACAAAGTTTATTTGGTACAATGTATATCAATTCAAAGTAGATATAATACACAACTCTCTCTCTTTTCCATTGTCTCAGAGTGCTAAAGATGGAGCTTCACATTTTAATTACGTCATTGTAGATAACCAAACGTGGGTACATTGTCTTTTGTTATGTTGTGTTTCTATGGTATAACAAATTTCTAGCAAATATTTAAGTTTCCATTTGTTTTGATACTATTCTTGTAACAAATTTGTAGGAATACTCGTACTTGTATTTACACTCCAGGATATCCTCCTTTGCTACCAGATGACCTTACTGAATCTCTACTTCTAGATGTTCTTGATGGAGTAAGAGTTCTATATGTAAATGGAAGGTCCCGTGAAGCCGAATTGCTTCTTGCGCAAAAGGTGAAATGAAAATGCTCTGTTTGGTGTGTTTTGCTTAGTTCTGTTTACGTATGTTACAGCTCTTTCTCACTCATCTATGGTTTTTATGCAGGCACATAGCAAGAATATACCAATCTTAATTAATGCAGAGAAAAAAAGGACAGGGCTAGATGAGCTCATTGACTTAGCTGATTATGCTATTTGTTCTACTAACTTCCCTCAGGTGAGAGTATTTCTAGGAATAGTTCTGTAATTCACGGATCAATTGGTTCATAGGTTGTGAAATACTAGAGAATCATAGTAAAGAGCATACCACTTTCTTAAAAAGCTCTTTGTTGATGATTAGTGAAATCAATTAGTATTAATTGTTGGTACCATAAATCTGAATATGTGGAATCTATAACTTATGGAGCTTAGGTGAATCTATGAGAACTTCTAATGAACTAGAAGGTTCATGTACTCTTTATTATTTACACCTGAAAAATCCGACAATGTTTTGGTTTTGTAACCAGTAACACATGATCTTGCATCAAAATTGTATCATAGCTTGTGTTTAGAATGACTAGAATCTTTAATGGTCGACTTATTTGATTGGGAAAAACAGGAATGGACAGGGGCACCCTCATCTCCCAGTGCACTTCTCTCTATGCTCATAAGATTACCAAAGCTAAAATTTGTGATCATGACTTTGGGGGAACACGGTTGTGTGATGCTTGAGAGATGTTCCAGTGGTGAGTTTTCCTTATTTACGATTGTCCAAAGGTCAGAGTTTTTGACTTAGGATCACTCATGTTCTCCATAAAGGAAGGCTTATGTATAAGGGGCTAATTTGTAACTAATGTTGTTGTTGGTCAATATATCATTCGAAATCTTTTTACATGCTAACATCACACCATGCCTTCTTCCATGTACATGCTAACTTCTAGTGTATCAACATTACAGAGGTTTCAGGGTCAGAAGAAGAGACAGACATAGATGAATTACACGAGTCTCTGAAACAAAGCACAGACTTTACAAGTGTCTTACCGGTCTGCAATTCATCGGTAAATAACGTTTTCAGATACATAATTTCCTCACAAGTTCTACATTTTGTTAATGAAAATATCTTCAATGCTCTTAACATTTTCAGCTAGTGACTAGACTGACAGGGAATGTTACAGGGAGATTGGTTATAGTAACAGCTGAGAAAATACCTTCATCGGAACTCATAGACACAACCGGTGCTGGAGATGCGTTTACCGGAGCTTTGCTTTATGGTATTACGCTTCACTAAATCGTAGTAAACCAAATGTATCTGAACAGAATCTGACCGACTCCAATTGTTTACAGGTTTGTGCACAGGCATGGCTTTAGAGGAAATGTTGACATTTGCATCTCGAGTCGTAAGTTTGCTTCTTCTTCTTTTGTTTATTCCAGCGCTATTTTCAAAACGCTAGGCGTTACGCGTTTGATCAGAATAGTGATTGAAGGAATTGCGTTTGAAATTTGTGTAGGCTGCTTGCTGCTGCAGAGGTTTAGGAGCTCGAACAAGTCTTCCATATCGTACTGATCCAAACCTTGCAACGTTCTTAGGGACATGACCGTAATTTTCTTTGTTTTCTTGACGTATAAAATCTCAAAGTCTTCTTGACGTATAAAATCTCAAAGTCTTCTTGACGTATAAATACGTCTGTATTTATTTCGTATGAAAGTGAAATAAAATAATGTTCCTAGATGCAGCCAAGTCAGATTCTCGTTTCAGCGTTTGTGTGTGTGACACCGTCTTACTTTACGTGTACCATGTGAACAAAGTTCTAATGAAAAAGTATCACAATATGATAAATTAATAGATGTCTTTTTGTTGAATTCGGTGTATTAGTTATATTAATATCTTAATTATACACCATGAAGAATTAGACAATGAATTAAAGAGATAGATAATGTGTTTTAAATTCTCCCACATGCACATGTAATAATAATTCTGGTGACATCAAGAACAAAATTTAGAAGAATTTTTTTTTAGTCTCATACGTTTTTGAGACAAGTATATATTTCGCGAACGGACATAATTGTTTTAGCGTGTCCGAAAGTTAGCTCCGTGATTATACAAAATCAAGGGGTAGTTTGGGAATAAGATGTCTTAATCAATGTTTTAATTGCAAATTGATGCTGTTAAGCTATTCAGACCAAATCCCCACAGAAAGTGGAAGAGAGCAGGGAGGCACGAAAAGGGAAAAACAAAGTAAGCAAAAAAAAAAAAAAAAAAAAGAGAAACGAAAATAATAATACTCAAAAAATATTCGGGGGGAAATTTTTCCCAGAAACGCGTTTAGATTTGCAAAGTTCGTCTTCTCCAATCTACAGTTCTACACCAAATCTCAGTTTATTCGCTTTGAGGACCTTTTTTTGTAGATTTAGAAGCTCAGTGCTCGTTTTGATTTAATCTAGATCCAGAAAGCTGAAGTCTTTGATCTACGAAACGAAATGGTAAGATTCGTTTAATTTTGGGGGAAATTAGTTTAATTTAGCGATTTTTAAGGGCATCTAATATCGGATCATGGCTTTGTGCTTGACTTTTGAGTCTTCTTCTGTATGATTATAGAGATTTGACTGCAACTACGACTTGTCTGTTTTGGAGTTTGACGTTTGGTCTAATTCTAGTATGATTGGAAATCAAATTTCATGTGATTGAGGTTATTATAGTCTGAAATCAAAAGCAATCAAAAATGTAGTTTTTTAAAGAGTTGTGATTACCATAAGGAAGCTTGTGAGAGCTCAAGAAGCATTCTTTTAGTGACACACTTTTGCTCTACAGGTTGCTAACTTCAATCCATCAGTGGGGTCATTTGTGTGGGTGGAGGATCCTGATGAAGCATGGATTGATGGTGAAGTTGTACAAGTTAATGGTGATGAGATCAAAGTTCTATGCACTTCAGGAAAACATGTATGTGTGTGTGTGTGTTTGCTTCTCATCTAAATTAGAATCACAAGAAGACTTTTGAGAGAAAGCAGTTATTGATTTTTGCTATTTTTGGAAAATTCAGGTTGTTACGAAAATCTCTAATGCTTATCCTAAAGATGTGGAAGCACCAGCCTCTGGAGTGGATGATATGACTAGACTTGCTTATTTGCATGAACCTGGAGTTCTACAGAATTTGCATTCAAGATATGATATTAACGAGATTTATGTGAGTAATTCATATCGATGTCGAATATATATGTACTATGAAATATGTGTGGACTAAATTTTATTTACTTTCAGACTTATACAGGAAGTATACTTATTGCTGTTAATCCGTTTAGAAGACTTCCTCATCTTTATAGTAGCCATATGATGGCTCAATATAAAGGAGCTTCCTTAGGAGAATTGAGTCCACATCCATTCGCCGTCGCAGATGCTGCGTATAGGTAATTTATACACACTAGTGATATATATTACCTTTATTTTTTTGTTGCTGTTGTTGATCCTTATATGTAAACTTGCCTGCTTTCGTGTTCGTTCTAATGCAGACAGATGATTAATGATGGAGTAAGTCAATCTATTCTGGTTAGTGGAGAAAGTGGTGCTGGTAAAACTGAAAGCACAAAGTTGCTTATGAGATATCTTGCTTACATGGGAGGGAGAGCTGCTGCTGAGGGAAGAAGTGTTGAACAGAAAGTGTTGGAGGTGAAAAAAAAACATCATATTTAGTCAAATCAAGTTTTTAGATAATTGAACAAATATCTAAAACTTCAGACTTCAGAGGATGGTCGAATATTCATTTCGGCTGTGTTTACTTTTCAAGAGCAACTGTAGAGTGAACAAATAACTTAAACTTCAGAAAATCAATGCTAGTAGTCATTTACATTAAGGCAAACTGAATAGTCAGCAGCTATTTGCTCACTTCCATATGCATATGATGTTGATTTTCCCTTTTCTTGCTTTGATATGGTTCTTATAAGCTTCTTCATTGTGTCTTTTATTCAGTCGAATCCTGTTTTAGAAGCATTTGGAAATGCAAAGACTGTCAGGAACAATAATTCCAGGTAACCTTTTTTTGAAAAAGCTTTTCAATATCACCACTTTGGGTGTTTCTGAACTGTTTATTTGTGTACTTTATAGTCGCTTTGGTAAGTTCGTGGAGATTCAGTTTGACGAAAAGGGAAGAATATCAGGAGCTGCCATAAGAACTTATTTGTTGGAAAGATCACGAGTTTGTCAAGTCTCTGATCCTGAAAGAAACTATCACTGTTTCTACATGCTTTGTGCTGCTCCACAAGAAGTAAGTTTTGTAGTTCACTTCGGAGTAGTAACACCGAATAACTTACCATACATGTCCAGTATCTGAGCCTCGTTTGGCATACAAACTCACATCTTGTTATCTGAAATGTTTTTTTGTACTATCAGGATGTGAAGAAATTCAAGCTGGAGGAACCAAAGAAATATCACTATCTCAATCAGTCTAAATGTCTAGAGCTGGATAGTATAAATGATGCGGAGGAATATCATGCCACAAGACGGGCAATGGATGTCGTCGGGATCAGTACGGAGGAGCAGGTAGTTATCACAGAACTCCATCAGTCAGATTTTAGCCAAAGCTGCAATATTGCCACTGTAAACGGATTCTATGCTTTGCTGATATCTTGTTTCAGGATGCTATTTTCAGCGTCGTGGCAGCCATTCTCCATATCGGGAATATCGAATTTGCTAAGGGGGAAGAGATTGATTCATCGATACCCAAAGATGATAAATCCTTGTTTCATCTGAAAACTGCAGCTGAGCTTCTCAGGTAAATGCCTCAACTGAAAGAGAGGGAAAATTTGGTTTTGTTTTGTTTTCTTCTAGTTGGGGACTGAAGTAAGTTTCCCTATTTATATCGTCTTCCTTTCCAGCTGCGATGAAAAAGCACTTGAGGATTCTCTATGCAAGCGTATCATGGTAACTCGTGATGAAACCATCACAAAAACTCTTGATCCAGAAGCTGCTACTCTTAGTAGAGATGCTTTGGCTAAAGTCATGTACTCGAGGTTATTTGACTGGTGGGTTTTTTCGATTCTACCCTGATGAAGATATTTAATAGCGGCTTCTCCTTAAGCTTCAAAGGTGCGTTGACATCATTGTTCGATGCTAATACTTTATGGTCTTTGCAGGCTTGTTGACAAGATAAATAGCTCAATTGGTCAAGATCATGACTCGAAGTACTTGATTGGTGTTCTTGATATTTATGGATTTGAGAGTTTCAAGACAAACAGGTGCTTAGTGGTATGCTTGTTGTTTTCATAAATGGTTAGATGGGTTTCTTTAATAAACTGGATCGTAGTCTGATATTTCACCATAATAGATGGGTCTGATCAGTTTGATAGTCAAGCTAGTGCTTGTTTCTAACATGGACAGTTGAGATTTCTTACTGCCTATCAAATTGTGAGCTTGTGAGGTTATCTGACTAACCTTGTTTTGTAAGGAGAGTACTGTTTGATTCAACACATATAGTGCAACTGATGAATATTTCCGTACAAGATATCTCCATTGTTGACTGTTAAAGAAATATTCATGACTGTTTCTTATTATTCTTTGGCCTAGTACTTACAATTGCAAGCTTTAATGCAGTTTTGAGCAATTTTGCATCAATTTGACCAATGAAAAACTTCAACAGCATTTTAATCAGGTTTGATCAGAACAAGCTCTTTCCCTTTTCTATTATTGGCTGCATTCTGCAGTGCCCTTGGTTCTGAGGTCTGTAACTTCTCTCCTTGCAGCATGTCTTTAAAATGGAGCAAGAAGAATATAAGAAAGAGGAAATCAACTGGAGCTATATAGAGTTCGTAGACAATCAAGATATTTTAGACTTAATAGAAAAGGTCTGTGGTTGATGATACCTTTCTGTATATTTATGCTCACTGTTCAGTGGACCTGTTAGCTTACTCATAAAAGTTTTATGAGACTTCTTAAGCGACGAAGCCATCCCTTCTTATTATCTCGTCTTTTCTCAAGGCGATTTGTTTCTCCTGTTGCTAGTCTTCTTGCCACACAGTCAATATTTCATCGATTGCTCATTCTTGGTGATTTTTTTTGTTTTGTTTTGTGTTCTTCAGAAACCAGGAGGTATAATTGCTCTGCTAGATGAAGCTTGGTGAGTCTGAACCCCAAACTGCTGATTCTGAACCCTTTCTTTTATTCTACAATCTAAGATTTATGCCTATTATTTCCTTTGCTTTCGGTATACTTTCTCAAATTTTGCTTTGTTTTCGAGCAACATAGCTGAAGTGAGACTTTTGCCGTGCAGCATGTTTCCTAGGTCAACGCATGAAACTTTTGCACAGAAGCTATACCAGACATTCAAAACCCACAAGCGCTTTACCAAGCCAAAACTAGCTCGTAGCGACTTCACAATTTGTCATTATGCTGGTGATGTGAGTTGCTGTTACTTTCATTGGTAATCATGTTTGCAAAAAAAAAAAAAAAAAAAAAATTCAAGAAGTTTCAGTAGTTATATATATGGTCTAACAACCATTGGGGTATTGTTCCAGGTCACTTATCAGACGGAACTTTTCCTGGACAAGAACAAAGATTACGTTATTGCCGAGCATCAGGCATTGTTAAATTCTTCTAGCTGTTCCTTTGTAGCAAGTTTGTTCCCACCAATGTCTGACGATTCCAAACAATCAAAATTCTCATCTATAGGTACCCGTTTCAAGGTAAGTCTGATTTTAGTTTGCAATTTCTACTAAACATGTTATATCAATAATATTGGTCACTTAATTATATTTGGTCCTTCTTTTCAGCAACAATTGGTATCGTTGCTCGAGATTCTAAATACCACGGAGCCGCACTATATTCGCTGTATAAAACCAAATAACCTTCTGAAGCCTGGAATCTTTGAGAACGAAAACATTTTACAACAATTACGTTGTGGGGTGCGAATGACATTCTCTGTCGATTTCATAGTTCAGTTTCTCGTGAAAAATTTTATGTCTGAAAGAAGGATATTTTTTGTGTTCATGACTTTAGGGAGTGATGGAGGCAATAAGGATTAGTTGTGCTGGCTATCCTACTAGGAAACATTTTGATGAGTTCTTGGCCAGATTTGGTATTCTTGCTCCAGAAGTGTTGGTAAAGAAGTAAGATGTTTCCTCTCATAGAATTTCTTATAATGGGTGATATCCATTTTCATGTCTTAACTGAGTCCTTATAATAGCTCTGATGACCCTGCTGCTTGCAAGAAGCTTCTGGACAAAGTGGGACTCGAAGGGTATCAGGTAATTCCCTCATCAAGCTTTTTGCAATGCCACTACTGCTTGTGTGAGCTACATTGATAGTTGAGGATTGACATTTTACTTTTGTAGATTGGCAAGACGAAAGTTTTTCTGCGGGCTGGACAAATGGCTGACTTGGATACCCGAAGGACTGAGGTCTTGGGAAGATCAGCAAGCATTATTCAGAGAAAAGTTCGGTCATATCTCGCTAAAAAGAGTTTCATCGTTCTGCGTAATTCTGCTAAACAGATTCAGTCAGTTTGCAGAGGTATTTTCAATGTTGTCGAACATGTCTATAGCTCAACTAGACTAAATGATTGGATTGTTCTGTCCTTTTTTTATTTATTGACTAAGTTGCAAACCTATGTGTCTGCCTTTTTGTCAGGTTATCTCGCTAGAAGTGTATATGAAGGCATGCGTAGGGAAGCTGCTGCTTTAAAAATCCAGAGAGACTTGCGTAGGTTTCTGGCTAGGAAGGCTTACACAGAGCTATATTCTGCTGCTGTTTCGGTTCAAGCTGGTATGCGTGGTATGGTTGCCCGGAAAGAACTATGTTTTAGAAGACAAACCAAAGCTGCAATAATAATTCAGGTACACTTAAATCAAAATTGCAGAAGTGTCGCACTATTAGAAGTTCAACTCGTCAGAGAACACCAATTACATAACGAGATTGATTACTTCACGAATAACAACAAAACAGTTGGTAGTTCTGTCATATTCTGACCGTGGTAATGCTCATTGTTATTATAGACTTGGTGCCGTGGATACCTGGCTCGCCTGCATTACAGAAAACTAAAGAAAGCAGCTATCACGACCCAATGTGCATGGAGATCAAAAGTGGCTCGTGGAGAACTTCGAAAGCTTAAGATGGTGAGATGTGGTTTCTTTCTTTAGCTAGTGTTGTTCCATTGTCTCTTGTTTCAGAGGCTCACTTATAAAGATGGTGCTTTGCATGAATTTAACTGAATTTCTTTAATTCATTTTACACCTAGGCTGCTAGAGAAACTGGAGCACTCCAAGCAGCCAAGAACAAGCTAGAGAAGCAAGTTGAAGAGCTGACCTGGAGATTGCAGTTAGAGAAACGGATAAGGGTGTGATTGCTGTTTGAAAAGCTGACCACATTTTGTTTCTCGCAAATTTGACCCTAATTTTTTCAGGGCCTTCTTGCATTTTATGAATATTATTGAGAGTTTTTCATCCTCTTTCAACATTGCAGACTGACCTGGAAGAGGCCAAAAAACAAGAAAGTGCAAAAGCACAGTCTTCTTTGGAGGAATTGCAACTGAAGTGCAAAGAAACGGAGGCATTGCTTATTAAAGAACGTGAAGCTGCCAAGAAGATTGCTGAGACTGCCCCGATTATTAAGGAGATTCCTGTGGTTGATCAGGAATTAATGGATAAGATCACGAATGAAAATGAAAAGCTGAAGGTTTGTGAGAATTTCTGAACTTGTAGCTTACTTACCGGAGAAGAGCAAAAATACTTAAGATTTGAGAATATTAACTACTCAGATCTCTTCAGATGACAAACTCTGCTGAAAAACGATTGATCTTTTTTGTCTAAATTGCTCTTCTTACAGAGTATGGTGAGTTCACTGGAAATGAAAATCGGTGAGACAGAGAAAAAACTTCAAGAGACCACCAAGATTAGCCAGGATAGACTAAATCAAGCATTGGAGGCTGAATCTAAACTAGTGAAGTTGAAGACTGCAATGCAGAGGTATCCTTTGCAATAGTCTATCCTTCCAAAGCATTGCCGAGAGCCCTTGCGGTGATTCCTTACTTGTCTTGTTGATGTTTCATCTCCAGGCTTGAAGAGAAAATATTAGATATGGAAGCTGAGAAGAAAATTATGCATCAGCAAACAATAAGCACTCCTGTGAGGACAAATCTAGGACATCCTCCAACTGCACCTGTTAAGGTAGAAAGTTTCTCTGCAACTCTGAAATATGTTGATCTGCCTTTTAACCAGGCCATTAGATGTTAACTTCGTCCTCATTCTGTTTGTAGAATTTGGAAAATGGCCACCAAACGAACTTGGAAAAGGAGTTCAATGTATATATCCTCCAACCAGCTATCTCGATCACTTGGTTCTCATGACGTTCTTTTTGTTTGCATTTTTCCATTAGTTTATTAATCTGTAAAGTCTATTTTTCCAGGAAGCCGAGTTTACAACACCAGTTGATGGCAAGGCTGGGAAATCTGCTGCAGAACGTCAAATTGTATGTAGTCCAACTACGTCATAGTACTTCACACTGCTGTTAGTTGATAATTCTGCTAACTTGATTTGTATTGTCACTGCAGATGAATGTTGATGCTCTCATTGACTGTGTAAAAGACAACATCGGTTTCAGTAATGGAAAACCTGTGGCTGCATTTACAATTTACAAGTGTCTACTTCACTGGAAGTGTTTCGAATCTGAGAAGACTAATGTGTTTGATCGTCTGATTCAGATGATTGGTTCCGCGATTGAGGTAATTGGGAATCTTCACACTGTTTCAATGTAGGATTTACACGCATGATGGAATTATCCTCATTTTGTGTGTAGTGGCTGTGCCATCTGCTTATCTGAAATATGGATTATGAAAGATTTATTTTTTGCATGATCAAAATTACTTAAACTAAGAATTTTCACCGTTCTGCTGATATTTTCAGAATGAGGATGACAATAGTCACTTGGCGTATTGGTTGACAAGCACATCGGCACTACTATTTTTGCTTCAAAAAAGTCTTAAAACCAATGGCAGCGGAGCAACACAAAGCAAGAAGCCACCTGCTTCAACTTCTTTATTTGGAAGGATGGCCATGGTTTGTATCACAATTTTATTGTGTTAATATGACTTTTTTGGTTCAACTTTTTGTTTATGATATCAGAATCTTAACTATCCTCTCTCCCTATCTTGTTTACCAGAGCTTCCGCTCTTCACCCGCTTCAGGCAACCTTGCTGCTGCAGCTGAAGCTGCTGCTCTTGCAGTGGTCCGCCCAGTGGAGGCAAAGTACCCGGCTCTGCTTTTCAAGCAACAGCTTGCAGCCTATGTTGAGAAAATGTTTGGGATGGTTAGGGATAACTTGAAGAGAGAGTTATCAACTTTACTTTCTCTATGCATTCAGGTTCCTTGCTGGATTCTTTCTATCCTAATGCTGTGATGAATGTTTCTTTTTGCACTTTGATGATAGATTTTGGTTTTTCAAAATGAAAACTTCAGGCACCCAGATCTTCTAAAGGAGGGATGCTAAGATCTGGCAGGTCCTTTGGAAAAGATTCTCCTGCAGTTCACTGGCAAAGCATTATCGACGGTCTTAATTCGCTTCTTGTCACACTGAAAGAAAATCATGTAAGGATAATTGTTCCATTGGCATTGTACTTAATGTGTCCTCACTTCAATACACCAATTCTCATATGTTACATGAAATGTCCAGGTTCCTTTAGTACTCATCCAGAAGATATACTCTCAAACTTTCTCATACATTAACGTACAACTTTTCAACAGGTAAGTTTAATTCTAATTCGCCTACTACAAAACTATGAACTCTGTTCTCACTTACACGGCTTCTTTGGTATCTTACAGTCTCCTTCTGCGTAAAGAGTGCTGTACATTTAGCAATGGTGAATTTGTAAAATCCGGGCTTGCGGAGCTAGAGCTATGGTGTTGTCAAGCCAAAGAAGTAAAAATTTCTGAGAGATGATTTTCTTACAAGAATACTTAAATTTCCTTCAGGTCGTTCTATCAAAATTTATTTTCTTTTCTGTGACTTGGCAGTATTCTGGGCCGTCTTGGGAAGAACTGAAACATATTAGACAAGCCGTTGGGTTCTTGGTATGTTACACTTACTACATTCTTGTTAATAATCCATTCTAGTTAGACTATCTAACAACAGTTTTCGATTGAAACTCATGTCGGTCCATATGGAGTTGTTTCTTGATAATCATTCTTACTTTGAACTACAATAACATTACTTTCTTCCTCTTTTTTCACCTGCAGGTTATCCACCAGAAATACAGAATCTCATACGATGAAATAGCAAACGATCTTTGCCCGGTAAGGCTCTGTTCTTAAGTTTCTAGAAACACACTTGATGGTCATTCTCATTACCTAACATTCTCTTCATTTTTTTCATTTTTTACAGGTCCTCAGTGTCCAGCAGCTTTACCGTATTTGCACCTTATACTGGGACGATAGCTATAACACCCGAAGCGTCTCACAAGAAGTACCTAAAACTTTTCTACTTCCAACATGAAATAAGAATATCAATTTTCTTGTTTAACTGGAACCCTTGTGGATGCTGAACAAAATTCAAATATTTATTGCAGGTGATATCGAGTATGCGGACACTCATGACAGAGGAATCCAATGATGCAGACAGTGATTCCTTCTTGTTGGATGATGATTCCAGGTGAAAATTCTGTTATGATAAACAAACTACTTATAATCTTATAAGAAGTTTTAACGTGTCGGATTGGAAATGATCTAAGATCCATCCTTTACGTCAAGTTATTGTTTTATGGAGTGTATGAGATACAACTAACTGTTTTACTACTAATTTTGACAGCATTCCTTTCTCAATCGATGATATTTCAAGTTCGATGGAAGAGAAGGATTTTGTAGGAATCAAACCAGCAGAAGAACTTCTTGAAAATCCAGCATTTGTATTCTTGCACTAAGTTCCTGAAAGTTGAGAAGCTCAGATTCTGAAAAGCTCTCTTCCTCTGTGATTGTTTTAGTTTTGAGGTGGAAGAGTAGGGGCCTTCCTGAACCAAAAGGAAAGAAGATGGGAAAAAGTGTAAATTCATCTTTGTTGTGGAGCTGTAATTCTCAACTATTCTTTCATTTATTATTTTTGACCTCAGATTTTTCATTTGTTTTGTTATAAGAAGTTTTAGAGTGATGGTTATATGTTGAAAAGTTAAAAATCCAGTTGTTTGTTGTACAAAGCTTTAAGAACAGTACATGCTCCATTATATGATTTATTAAGTGGTTATTGTTTTGAACATAAAACTCTTCGTTTGTTTTTTTCTTCTCAATTTCTTTTTTGGTTATAATTTGTTGTCAAATTATAGTTCGAATGAACGTGTGAAAAAACATTAAAGCAAAAAATAGGTAACATAGGTTTCTTTGTTATCAAACTCTACTATGTTGGCATGTTGTTTGGGACACAATTTAGGATATATGGAATAGTTAATCGGAGAGGGTTGTTCACTGAAGAACGTTTTCGCTCGATTTTGGTGAACACATGTAGATGGTTCTAATATCAGGAGAAAAATTTAAAGTCACTTCTCGTATGGTCAAGGTTCAGGATCTGCATGGTGGCTCGCAAGTGCAAATATGTGGGCCTGAAATAATAACATTGTCAACGGCTGCTCAAATCCGAATATTATTACGCAACTGCCTATGCAGTATCGAGAAATGATGAAGGGGGAAGTCGAGTCTTGGCCTCTTGGGTTGGTCAAAAATTATTTCTGGCTCAATCTATTTTTTTGAGCTAAGAAAGATGGTTCAAGGGATAAAAGAGATCTCTCTGGATAGGATCAAAAGTTTTCGAAGGACGTTTTCTTTTTATTATTTTAGCTGGTATGTTTCATGGACATGATATTCTTTTGGCTGCCATGCATGCTCAAAGGTACATGTGAAGCCACGAAACATTAGAACATATTATTATTTAGATTCAATCCAATTTGAATATGCTATTACACACACACAAAAAAAAAAACTTAAAAACCAAATATACATTTAACGCGTTGAATTAATAATAGATTAGTGGTACCAAGAGGGCCCCCATAACTGGACCAAATACAACTGTAACATTTTCACCCAATTGGGTTTGTTATTAATTCATGCCTTGGTGCCCAAATTCGAAGTGGCTTCAAATACGTGTGTATCAGTGTATATTTGAACTCTTGACGAAGAAACAAAACACACGCATTATATCATTCAGTAGTGAAAGCTGTCATAGTTCAGGAGTAATATTGGTTTCTTGTTTGACCAAAGATATGATATGATCAAAAGTAGTACTCTTCCTTCTCAATAACCTCTTTGGACTTTAGTGCAACTTGATGGATCCTAAACCAATGCCCACCTTGAACTTAATGTCAATCTCACTAATGGGCCAATTTAGCTGTTCCTTTGTATGTGGACTCAATCAAATTGACCCTCATTGCTTTGATGGCCTACCACTTCGTACAACGGCTTAGCTCTTGTTAATATAAGTTTCTTAATAAAATGTATCAAAATTGGACAAAATAATTAGTTGTAGTATTTTCACTTTCTATAGCTAATTGGAAAAATTGATTTAAGTCAAGTGGTTAATATTCACTTATGTATTTTATTTTTTTTAGAGTTCGACTCCACATATTCGTGTTTTCTGCGTTGTAAAGCTTTTGTTTATGGATCGTCGACAAAATGGTGTAAGAAAAACTAACGTAAAAGCCAATTTTTTCCTTTTGGTTCTATTTACGTATAATATAGTATTATGGATATATTTGTTGGCTATTTAAGTGCTTATTAAAAAAAAAAATGAGTGATGACATGTTAGTAGTATGGTGACTATAAACTTTGACTAACCACTCAATTTAAGAATTCTTACTTTGACCAGTTACAAACATTAACCATTCTTAACGGTACAATATTCCATATTACTATTATTCAATTTTCATGTAACCGAATTCTTATAATATAATTACTATATTTGTTTTAAAATCGGAATTCCATGTGCCTCATGTGTTTTCTGCTTCTCTCGTAATTCCCTGTTAGTAAACTAATTATTTCTTGGTGAAGTAATTAAATGGCTAATAGAGAACAATTTATTCTTTCCTAAATTTTTAACTAATTGTTTGATTAACCAAATCCATTTATTCCCAACATATAGTCAAAATAAGCATCTTCTATTCAAATATCTTGTCATGTTCTCAAAGATTATGATTCCCCCTCCAATTAAAAATATTAATCGAATTTCCACATTTAACTACTCAAAGTCGGTAGATTCAGAATGTTGTTCAAATTTAACATACTATTCGCTAAATTTACCACCCTACCTATAAAAAGTGAATATGCGTTTATGTCTTAATAGTTATGTATTTTACACTTGTGCAAAACAAAACAAACAAGCAAAACATTTTATCAGAATAAACAAAAGAAAATAGGAAACAAGTTTGACTTCTTCTTGAGGGAATCTGAGTAATGGTTTAAGAAAAATTTAAGCTAGATCATGGCACATGCATGATCTTCTTCTAAATAGTTTAGTCCTGCTTAAGTTTTGTAAAAAAAAAATATTAAATCCCTAAAATCTATCAGCATAAGTTTGCTTTTGGATAACAAAAATCTATTTCAAGCTAAAAGATAGAGTAAAGCAGACAGTTTTTGGGAAGGTTTCAACGACTTTGGTCAAATGAATATGTGCCCGACACGTAGCATTCCCTCCTAATATAATTTTCTTGACATTCAATAGAGATCAGATTAGTGATTAACCATTTCTATCAATAACTTAATGGATTTTATACGTTTTCCTCTTTTTTTTTGCATGCACATTACTACTACGTGGAGGAAATATACTGTATATGCATGCATATGATGAAATCGCCACGTAATAACATTTCGGAATACCCAATAATTGAGTGCCTATAATTAATTGTAATTTGTCACCAGATATTTATTCAAATTATCATGCAAAAATTTAAATTTGAATTCAGGTTTTGTTTTCTTTTGCCAAGAATTTGGTTTTTCATCATATATACCTACATGAAAACGATAGAGGCAACTTCTCTCTCACATTAATATACAACCTATTTAATTTTTATTCGAATTTTCGTAATGCAACCGACACAGTACTATGTGAAAGTCGGGAACATCCCGATTAAACAACGAAAACGAAAAATATCATAGATGAATGTCAACCCTTATGTCAGAAAAATAAAAACAACGAAAGACGAAAAGAAATTACAATTAGTTTTGATATGAACTTAAGCACATAAATTTTTTTGGTTGAACAAAGAGACATATCAAAACTTGTTATATATATTAGATATTTATCGATTAAGTTAATAACTAATCATAAATTTATTGTGTATATATCATAGATTAATATAAATGTTACAAATTTTAGAAACTTTTGGTTAATATCATGTTAAGCTTTAATATATTTTGTGTCCAAATTAAGCTTTATATTATTTAACTAACGGTTTGATATACAATCAAAATATTCTTAGAAAAAAATTTATTCATTTCTAATAAAAAGTTATAACAAGATAGGTCATCTCATTTAAATATCTTAAATCTTTCCAAATTACTTCTAAAATATTTTTCAAACTACTTAAATCTGGTCACTTCACCTAATTGTTAGATACCAATTACTATTGTTCTTGTTTTGGTATTTGCATATTTTTATACACTAATTATTTCTCATCTTTGTTTGTATATGCACATTCTATGGATACTACTACTATAGTCAATGAGTCATTAATGTCTATATGCGCAGAGGCCGTTGACACAAATTTGGTCAACACCTCTGGATTCTTTCAACTACCAAAATTCGGCAATTATGGAGGATTATTATTTCTTAGGATAAATATATCAACTGGGAAATGATAATTAAGGACATTGTTAAGATTTTCGTCGATTGTAGACTCAGCTTGTGAGAAGCAAGTAGCCATGTGAACGAAAACAAATACATCCTTTTGATGATAACATGTATAAAAGTCTCCATTATTACGCCTAAAAGGATAATTAGTTATATATATGTAAGAATGTGATCATTGCAAAAGCGTTTAATTTGCAAAATCTACAACTACAAAGGGAGCTTTCTAGTGAGATGATCATTGAACCTTACCAATACTTAAAGAATACAAAAGAGTCTTATTGTACTATTCGATATCGAGTTTATTATTTTACATAATTCTAAAGTATACATACCACCAACCAAACTCAAGTGCCTATGGAAAAGTCTAACCAAGGCCGGTTAGTGAGTTTCAATCTAATCTACCTTCATTGGTTCTTTACTCATAATCCATAATCAATGGACACCTAACATCGATTTAAAATTGATTTACCACGACCAATCCAAACAGACTCTCCAACAAATGACGAGATTAACAACCGTGAACATCAATAAAACATGTGCTTCGTCGAACCGTGTTATTAGGTATAATTATATTCCACACCGGAAATTAGACAAGGATCTTGACAATATATCAGAGATATGGGTTTCTCAACTAATTGCTAATTAGTTCTTGATTAATTATATATGTTTTTCTAATATGATATTAGAATCCGATCTACACATTTTCTAATCCGATCTATAATCGTTCTGACCCAAATTTGATCTATCGATTATTGTCCAGAACACTAAAATTAATAAATGATCATCTCGAAAAATTAGAAGTTGGATAAAATTCCTGACAATATATAAAAAAATATAAATATCTCTATTTATTGTCATTTAGTTTTGTATTGAATACACACATTACTCTAATACGTGTATGACCATCGAAGAAAGCTCATACCCGGATCTCCCACACAAGTTTTACACTGCCAAACGATAGTATAACATCTTCCATAAGGTACCTTTTGTTTGTTTTCAAATTCTATTGCTCCGTTTTTTTGGCGGAGAGTTTCAACTTATTTCAAAAAGATAGAAATCCTAGTAGAACAATTTCATCAAATTATTTAATTTTAAATTTGATATCTATCTTTATTTTTCTTCGTATAATACAGATTACATCGAGTATGCATATTGATATAGTTTCAACAATATATCTATTATGAATTCTGATGAACTCTTAAAAGATAATATAAATGTACAACCACAAGCGTCCGTTGTACATGCACTAACTTCACAAATTAGAAAAATTGTAATATAAATAACAACTTTTCCATTTAGAGTTCATATTATAAAAAGCGCTTTGTAATGGAACATTCGTCGAAAGTAATATAAAGCGAATAACACCATAAAGGACAAAAAAATCCTATTAAAAGACGATAATAAACAAACTTACAATAAATGGACCTAAACAAAAAAACTGTATTATTAGCAAAATTGCAAATTGATTTGACGTAGTTACTGGTTAAGCAGTCAGCAGTCGGCAGACGAGTTGAAGTGGGCCAAAATTGAGCCCCCACTCTGGGCTCACCATCCTATCCACGTGGTTGCATACTTGTCAGCACACATTGCCACGAGATTATCAAACTGAACAAAACTTACCTACCGAGTAATTTTATCCGAAAATGTTAACTAATGAAGCTACTCGTTTAGGAACATTTTGAAAATGTTGTTCATTCGGTTTCAAAAGGAGATAATCTTGTCTCCAAAAGACAAATGAAGAGATCACAATTAATAGAAAACGAATAACGAGTTAGACCGGAAAATAGTTTATCAATCACGATCAGATCCGTTTCAGACAAATAAATCGACGAATTCTTTTACAGTTCTTAAAGGCTTGAATGCTTGATTAATGTTTGATGTGTAACGATTTACAACCACGCACATATAGGTACTGCATGCCAATCATCTACTAAATATACATGAAAATCTACTAAAACTTAATTAATACCATGCGAGAAAAATATTACATACGTTAAATGCTTATGCAAATATTTTCATCACCGACGCAACCATTCTTACTCCAAACCAATTATCGATGGACCAAAACATGTAAATGCATCACCTAGATTATCAAACCCCTAAATGGTGAACTTGAACGAGATAAACTCTAGAATACAACATAAACTTGGTTAATTTGAATTTAAAGTTAACAAAAAAAAAATTGTAAACAAATTTATAATTATAGGTTTACTCTAAATAGCTCAAAAAATAATAATTAAGCCTAAAATTGGCTTTTGATCTAGTTTATAACATACCTACTAAAATTTCATCTGATTTTCTGTTTATCCTACGAGAGTGCCAGTTTTTGTTTTATGCTATAATGATAACGTCAAAGTATCCACCAAAAGAACACCATAGTACTTGTATTTCTATTGATTTTATTTTTTGTTCCCTACTATTAACACTTGTAAAAATATGTCTATATATCTATATGACAAGTAGTTTTCCCAATCCAGTTATATTCTCCAAAAGCCATCTCTACAAGCTCATGGGTGAATTTGGATGATGTACATATCATTATCATTTGGACCATATGATCAGAAGAATTTGGATGATATGAATATCATTATGATTGGTCCATTGTGCCCAGTTGATTACCCTTTCACATCTTTAAATTTTGAAACTATATCTTTGTAATATTCAAAGCTATTTAATCAGTAAGTACAATCTCAATATATACCATAAAGCAATTATATTATAATCATCACCAACTAATTAATACTATTAAAACGGACTCTAATCAAAGTCCCATCAGAGACTTTGGAAGAAAAGAATCGAATGATTCCATAAGGAAAAAAGCTTTAAAATAACTTAAACTATTTCGCATTTTTAGCTAAAGCATATGATTAAATGGGAAACCTAAATAAATTATTACACACACTTATTGAAGAACTTTTGCATTTATTAAATTGATTAAAAATTAGCCTTAGAACGCGCTAATCACAAGATCACATGCAAGTTCCTCTTACTTCGTCCACTATATAAACACATCCACCATTACTTCTTCCTCCAAACACATTCCAAAGCATCTCATTCCTCTATCAACAAACAAACAAAAAAAAAGCTTATTCAATTTCACTACCTATTCTTTTGATTCGATCAAAATCATCTTCTAAAGATACCTAAACTATTCCATTTTCACTACTTGTAATCTTGATTCGATCAAACTCACCCCTAAAGATGGAGAACATGTTTAGGCTCATGGGAAGTGAAGATTCCTCCGACAGAAGACGGTGCATTTGGGTTAACGGTCCTGTAATCGTCGGAGCCGGGCCATCGGGGCTAGCCACGGCAGCCTGCCTCCGCGAGGAAGGTGTTCCCTTTGTGGTATTGGAGAGAGCAGATTGCATAGCTTCACTATGGCAAAAACGAACTTACGATAGAATCAAACTTCATTTACCAAAGAAAGTTTGTCAATTACCCAAAATGCCCTTCCCGGAAGACTACCCGGAATATCCAACAAAACGACAGTTCATCGAGTACCTTGAGTCCTACGCAAACAAATTCGAAATTACTCCTCAGTTCAACGAGTGTGTCCAGTCTGCTCGATACGACGAGACAAGTGGTCTCTGGCGCATCAAGACAACATCTTCCTCTTCCTCGGGGTCGGAGATGGAATATATCTGCCGGTGGTTAGTGGTGGCGACGGGAGAAAACGCGGAGAAAGTTGTTCCAGAGATCGATGGGCTCACAACGGAGTTTGAAGGCGAGGTGATCCACTCGTGTGAGTACAAATCCGGCGAGAAATACAGAGGAAAGAGTGTTCTTGTCGTCGGATGTGGAAACTCCGGCATGGAAGTCTCTCTTGATCTCGCAAATCACAATGCTAATGCATCCATGGTTGTTCGTAGCTCGGTTCATGTGTTACCAAGAGAGATTTTAGGCAAATCTAGTTTTGAAATCTCCATGATGTTGATGAAGTGGTTTCCTCTGTGGCTAGTAGACAAGATTCTACTGATTCTTGCATGGCTGATTTTAGGAAATTTGACAAAGTATGGCCTAAAGAGGCCCACGATGGGCCCAATGGAGCTCAAGATTGTTTCAGGTAAGACTCCAGTTCTAGACATCGGAGCTATGGAGAAAATCAAATCCGGTGAAGTAGAAATCGTCCCGGGAATTAAACGGTTCTCTCGTAGTCACGTGGAGCTAGTAGACGGTCAGAGATTAGATCTCGATGCGGTGGTTCTGGCCACGGGTTACCGTAGCAACGTCCCATCATGGCTCCAAGAAAATGATCTGTTTTCGAAAAACGGGTTCCCGAAATCGCCGTTTCCAAACGCGTGGAAAGGGAAATCGGGACTTTACGCGGCTGGATTCACAAGGAAAGGATTGGCTGGAGCATCAGCAGACGCCGTTAACATCGCTCAAGATATTGGAAACGTGTGGAGAGAAGAAACCAAACGACAGAAAATGAGAACACGAGTGGGTCACCGCAGATGCATTTCAGTTGCTTAGGGCTCAAGTTAGGGCTCATACCATTATTTATTTTATTTTACCAAAGAGTGTTTATTCATTATTTCATTTTTTTTTGTAAACAAAGTATAAAGATACAAAGAGAGCCCTCTCCTGAAGACCCAACGGTGTTGTTTTTGAAGGCTGATTGGGCGTTTTGTATAACTTAGGATGACGTGGCATTTCTCTTCATTATTATTTTCTCTTCTGTTTTTCACTTTTTTAAAAAATCTATGTAATAATAAAAGATTCATACTCATAATTAAATGTCCTTTTCTTTTTAACATCTTCGACTAATCAAATTAAATTTCCTTTATTTGAGTTTTTTTCCTGCAAAATAAGTATTTTTTGGGGTAAAATACGACATGTAAGTCGTAACATGAATATTAAGTGAATATAGAAAGAAATTCTGAGACCTTAATCAAACTTGACGAGATCTCAAAGGCCCAAATATTTGGCCCACTTAAAAAGCTAAACTATGTAAGCCTTTTTAATCAACGTTGTAATGAAATTCAACGTTGTAATGAAATTCTTAACCAAATTATATTAGTAAGATTTCGTTTTGTTTATGTAGTTGACAAAAAAAAAAGAGATTTCGATTTTTGTTTTTACAATTCCTGCAAATGATAAGATAATTCCATCAGAAAAAATAGAAAACTTACATTATCCTTTTAACAAAATAAAAGGAAACATACTTTATCAAGAAAAAAAAGGAAACATAAAAGGCTATATAAGTAGACCCTATAACACTATTGAATCCCTCAGTTTTCACAAATCCTCGGTTTAGTAGTAACAAAACCTTTACTATTAGAAAAAGAGAGAGACAGAAGAAAAAGATTAACATATTTCAGTTTTAGAAGAAGAAGATGACGTTGGAAAGCGAGAATTGGATCTATGAAACAGTATGGGATAGAGAAGGAAATCCAAAGAAGTCGTCAACATGTGATTTAGAGGTAACTTCAGAGAAATTGAGTGCTGACTTTTTATCGAGTCAAGAAGATGATTATAAACGACGTCGTTGTGTCTATCTAATGAGCTACAAGTTAAAACAAGCCAAATCTGATAGAGATCTACATCGTCAAGAATCAATAGCTCGTAAGTTTTTGTTTAAGTTGAAGAAACTCGTTCGTTCTGAGTGACGTCGTCGATCGTTATAGTGCGATCGTATCTTAATGACTAGCTAGGGTTCGAATACTTAGAGAAAACCTTTGATGAGAGTATGGTTTGTTAGTTTTATTTAAACATAACTATTTTGATCGATTAGGTTTTGCTCTTTCCTTCTTCCTCTCTTTTTTTTTTTCCGTTTTGGTTTTAATGTTATTGACCAAATTAAGTTTTAAGCTTATATGGATTTGATTTAGAATTGTGTTTTTCGTTTTCGTTTTGCCATAATCATCATGTACGTACTTAGCCCTTTAAAATCATGGGTTTGAATAAAAATTTTAAGCCTGCGATTTCACGTTACAATTGATATCAATCCAATAGACGGAGTTTGTCACCTCTGCATTCAATGAAAAACAGTTTATATATGGGCGATAATGACTATTATTAGGCGTTAATGTTCGAGTAACACTTAACTAATTAATGAGAAAAGATTAATTACGACGATATTGACAATTCTTCGTTAATCGAATGTTCGAGTAAATTGAATGTTAGGTATAAATTGATGAAAAAAATCAAATGTTCGAGTAAGACCAAATAAAATCATATTTGTTTTAATCAAACTAAAAATTATTTGAGCTTTTATTGGTTTGCATCGATTTAATTCTAGTGTTAGAAAGTTAGTGAAAGTTGTAAATACGGAGGAGATTAGGCTTTTGTATTTCACCACATGCGTTGGGCCTTTTTAGGGGGTTTATAAGAAAACAAATGATAGCTTAAGGCCCAACGCATTACAAAATCCAGTCCACCATGGATGATCAGAATTAAGTATTGTGTAACAAAGTTACGATATTGATCAAAAACATGTCAAGGAGATCACGAATTAACATTTTTGTTTTGGGTGCGGCCACACAGGAAGAAAATCATGTGACTCGATAACGTCAAATAAAGTCAAAGATCAAATGAAGCAACCAAAAAAGTCAATAATCGAAGAGATACAAGAAGAAGGAAGCTTCAACGGAAGCAAGTGTTTCTTAACATCTAACCCCCAAGAAAAGCCAACATAAAATGTCCTAAACTCTCAATTACTCTTCAACTCTGAACCTTTCTTTTTATAGAAATCGATTTTGTATAATAATGTTTGTTAAAAAAATATATGAAGACTAGAACCTTAAGAGCATCTCTATTGCATATAAAAGGAGAGGGTCTTTAGCTATATTAAAAAATTATAATTATAAGATATGAATAATTAAATATAAAAAGGTCTTTAAATTTGAGACATCTCTCTCCAAAATGTTTCTATAAAGACATTTGAGACATTGTGTCTTAAATATAAAAATACCCAAACATTAAAATATTATACTTTCTTTTACATATTGTATTTATATTATGGGAAGACCTCCTCATGTGATGTTGGATGGAGTTGGTCTAACCTGCAAATATCGGTTCAGAAATGAACAAAGATTTGGCGGAAAAAAAAACAAAATTTGAACAAGGATAGGTAAATGGTTGTACTAGTATCATCTATATGATCGTATTTAGATTCAAACTCGCAAAAATGCATGTAAACAGTTCATAAAAGAAAATGATTCAAAATGTGAGTCTATAGATTTTAACTAGTTATATAAAATTACATTAATAGGCCAATATAGAGTTTTAACCGAACTATTACCTACATAGTAGATGTGTTATTAACACAATTGGAGACTAATTAATACACAAACATTTCAAACGTTAAAAGTTACAACTTACAACTATACAAAGCAACATAATTAGCATCAAATCTTTGTGCCAGCAAAGAGAATTTTACCTTTTGATATTAGTTTAATAATTCCTACCTTTTAAATATAAATAATTTGCTGACAAAAGAATATACAAATAAAATTAAACATATGATTCTTGGCAGAATAACGTATTGTTGCTGCGGAGGCATGAATGAATGAATCAATGATAGACGAAAACATATAGTATAAGCTACATAGTTGAAAATTAATACTTTAATAGATTAAAAAAAAATTAACAACATATCATGCGTGAGGGGATGGTGGGTTTATTTTATAAAAATGCAAATGTTTTATTAAAACTAAAACAACAACACATTCTAGTTTCTACAACATATATCATCCCGTAATTCAGAGCTAAACATAACTCTCAGTTTTGCTCATAATGAAATAATTTTGCTAGTAAAACAGAAAATATCTATGTTTCATAAACCATCGTTTATCGTTATCGTTTTCACACAGGTTAGAAAACTATTTGAATTTATATAAATGTTCATACTTTGATTAGTTTTAGATTTTTTTTTTTTTTAAGTGTATGTTAGTAAAAGTCATCCTTTTTCTTTTCTTTTTGATAAAAGTTGTTAAAGTGATTTAGCGACGAAGCACTTTGATACCATATCGAATTAAATTACAGAAGAAAAACGTTTTACTTATTCTATTATTCAATTCAACTAAGAGGGTTTCATTTTGGTTTACACATTACACTGGTTAGTTAATTGCTACTCAAATTTGATAATAACATGGTTTACTTAAACCAAACACTCTTTAACTAACAGAAATAATAAACAAAGATTGAGGAGTGTTTCCCTCCTAGTTTTAGACTTTTTTCGGATAGCAAAGCCATGAACTTTGCGAAAAAGGCTACAATGATTGAAGAGTATTTGGTATTTACAGATATTACATTAATATAATAAATGATAAGAAATTATTAATATGAAATAATGTAGTCTTTATTAGGCAAGTTGTTATACTTATTCCTAGATAGTTACTCTATGCGGTAGGCCAATAAATTTAAATTATTAATGATTTCTCTAACTCTGAACCCTATCAAATAAATTCCAACCCCATCAGAACTCAGAAGCACAAAGTTTCCCTATCCAAAGTAAATAGGTCACACAACTAATGAAATCTTTTACAGAACTGTCGAATCATGATAGCATCCGTTCATAATTATTATTCCATTAACGTATAGTTGAAAGACACTCCCAACTTTCAAATTTTAAATTTTTTGCATGCCTTAATAACCTGGAAATGATTACTGTTATTCTCACTTTTTTTTTGCTACACAATTTTTTTCTCACCTTTCTGGTTTCAATCTTTTTTTTTTTTTGTCATCCAAAATTAATTAGAGCTCAAAATATTCATTCCTGAGGAATGATGTTTACATAAGTGATATGATGCGGTTAGACACGAACTTTACGCGCCAAATTATCCGCTTTGACATTTGCACTATGAGAAATTAAAGATAAAGAAAAATTTGAAAATTCTTTCTTGTCACTCTGCAATTCCTCCAAATACACTGAGAAGACCGGCCATTCGGTTGGGAAAGACACCATCTTCACCAGATCCGAACAGTATGTGAGAAACACAACATCTTGATTTTCGGCGGCAATCATGCAATAAAAGTATAAAAAATAATAATAACTTCGATCGTTGTTGTTTTAAATTAGTAAACTATAGTTTTTTATTTATTTTATTTTTGCTAAACAACCCTACATGATTTAAAAGCAATATTATAGTTTTGGTTTCTACAATATTTATAGACAGAATAAGGGGTCCAAATAATTCTTTCCACATTCATAACTAAAAATTTTAATTAATAAAATAGAGTTAAGAGTTTGACTATATATAATTTTTAAATCAACAAATATGTAAGAGTAATATAAATATTTTTTCCCTCCAATGACAGCCAGAATTGAGTCATTTTGATAACTCACAAATGGTAAAAATCATTATATGTAAATACTTATTCAAATAGAACGTATAATTAAGGAATTCCGAATATTTCAATATGACTAATCAAGTAAAAAGGATTACAAGACATTAATTATGTTAATCACCCATAGTATAAAATTCTCCGACATTATTAATTCCTAGTATTAATTAATGATTAAAACACAAACCTTGTAATAATAATAGAGACGCGTTTAGAAAGAAGAAGAAGAAAACCTAACTCCGTTGTGTAGTTCCGAAGTCGTAACCTGCTCCATTATCTATGGACAACACACCAATCCTCTCTTCTCTCTCCTTTTATATATGTCATCCACTTCCGTACCTGTCGTCTCTAATTAATCGCATTTAATAAACGCGTCTCAAGTCCGACATTGCGTCGGTGTTGTCACCATAATCTTCTTCTTGACTCTATATCGAAAAAAGCTTCCAACTTTATCTCGTTAACCGAAACTCCGGCGACAAAGCTTCTACCTTTATGTTCTAAAATCGAAACTCCGGCGATAAAGCTTCTATTTTAATTTGTAAATTGAACTTCCGGCTGAATTTTAACCGGAGTATGTAGATTCCGGCACACAGGTGTTTATCTTTCTCTTACTGTATTTGTCCGTTACTGTTACATTTCTTTATTGCGTTAATCAAAATTCCGGCGATAAAGTTTGTACCTTTCGCCGGAGAATGCAGATTCCGGCAGACTGGTCTTTGTCTCTCTGTTTTTTTGCAGTCTTTGTCAGTTGAAACGCCGTCGTTTTTTGGTGAAATTACTTTTACAGTTCTTTTAGCGAAATGTTTGGTGAAGAAAGAAAGCAGAAGACTTTAATTTTGCGATCGCTTTCTCTTATAACGTTTTCTGCGTTGTTTTTCGCCCAACTTGCCTTTTTTTCTCTCTCTGTTCTTATGGTGTCGGTAACGCAGTTTCTGCGTTTGCGTTTGTAAACGTTACTGGAAGTTTAGTGTATGTGTATCTCTTTGTGATTGATACGAAGTTTGATTAATAAATGCTTCTGATTTGATGAATATTTGGTTGCTCTTAATTTTCAAGATTCTTTCTTTATTTCCCAAGATTTTGTTTCCTTTCAAAGTCCAAGTAAAATATTCAGTAAGGTTTTCTTTTCTTAAATCCGAAATTTGATTGAGAAAAATCTCTTCTGATTTTGTGATGTTTCAGGCTTTGAAGAAATGAATAAGCAACGAAGAAGAAACGTTCAGGCTCATGGATGTTTGGCTCGGATGGTGAATCTGTTTGATTTTGGAACTGTTGGTAATGGAAAGAAACTGCTCACTGAGAAACCCCATTTTGATCATGGTTAGCTTTCTTCTATCTCTATTTGAAGTTTAGATCTTTATGGCACTTGATGTTAATGATGATGATGATGATGGGGTTCACAGGGTCTATCAAGGGGAATCAATTTGATCAGATAGAAGATAAAGTTGTGAGTTTTAAAACCTGTAAAGACAATTGCTTTCACTGATTGTTTTCTGTTTATGTAATGAGAAAGTGTTAATCTTTTGTTTATTGTGACTGTAGGATGTGAGGAATGGTGGAGTCAATGGAACACCAATGAAGATGCTTTTAGAACAGGAAATGTCGAAAGAAATGGAAGTTAAGCTAAGTTCGACAAATTTGGTTGCTAAGTTGATGGGTCTTGATTCGTTTCCTCAGACACAATCTGCTCCTAGGAGTTATAGTTCAAAGCCTCGTCTAAAGAGGTCGTTAAGTCACGGGGAATATAAAAATGTCTATGAGATATGGCAGAAAGAGGGGGAACTAAGTAGTAATGGTGTGGAGGGATTAAGCAAGAAGAAGATGGACATTGTCCGTGAAAAGTTCTTGGAAGCGAAGCGTTTGGTTACAGACGATGAACTTCGACATTCTAAGGAGTTTCAAGAAGCTATGGAAGTTTTGAGTTCGAATAAGGAGTTGTTCCTCGAGTTTTTGCAGGAGTCGAATAACTTCTTCTCTCATCATCTCCACAGTTTCCAGTCCACAGATCCACCAACCTCAGAGAAGTCTAAGCGGATCACTATTTTGAAGCCTTCAAAGACCGTTGCTGATGAAAAGTTTGGAAATGAACCAGCCATTGAATCTTCGAGAGACGGAAGTAAGAGTGGCAAGGGTCTTGATTTTTTCAAATGGCCGGTTGAAGAAGAATATCCGACAAAGCAATCAACTCGAATAGTTGTTCTGAAACCTAACGGTCAAGTCACAAAGGCTTCATCATGTCCAACCTCTCCAAGAGGTTTTGAGGGGAGAGAGTCAAGAGATGTGGCTAGGAGAGTGAAGAGCCAGATACTTAAGGAAGAAACTTTACAATCTTCTGTCTTTTCCAACGGCTATATATGCGATGATAGTTCTCTTAACGACTACGCAGATTCTGAAATCATGTCACCGGTTTCTAGGCATTCATGGGATTATATAAACAAGTATGATAGCCCTTTTTCTTCTTCGCCTTTTAGCAGAGCCTCGGGTTCTCCAGAGTCATCATCTGTCTGCAGAGAGGCCAAGAAACGGCTTTCTGAAAGATGGGCATTGATGGCAGCAGCCAATGAGAATTTGCAGGAGGCCAAAGTTATTGAAAAGAAAGGCTCTAATATTTCCTTAGGTGATATGCTTGCACTTCCAGATTTAAGAGAAGATCTTATAACTGAAGAAGAAGAAACAAGCAATGGTAATGAACAGGAGGGTCCTAAAGTATCTGCATCTTGCTTTGATGGTAATTTCAGTAGAGAAGAAGGAAAGTTAAAGCCTCCTAAAGGCCTTACACGATCAAAATCTCTCCCTGAATCATCGACAAGTCTTGGTCACAAATCCCTAGATAGTTCCAACAAGAGTAAATCATCCAGAGTTCCAGAGGAGCTGACAAAGTCAAAGAGCTTGAAATGGTCTCTGAAAGGTAAAGTCTCAAACTTTCTTTTCTCAAGGAGCAAGAAAGCCAGTAAGGAGAGATCTTATGAGGAATCCCCTGAAATCTTGGATTCTCGGTGTAACAATGAATATGATGCATCAGTGTCTGCCAGAATCATGACTTCTCGGGAGGTAGTATACTCATATAAACACACATTTACTGATTTCACTCCATTCCTCTGTTGCATTCTTTTATTTACAAACAAGTATTCTTTTTTATGTGTCTCAACAGGGAGGCTTATCAATTACAAAGCCGACCATTTTCGGAAACTCTAGCGAGTGGCGCGATGAGCCTAGTCCCATTTCAGTCCTGGAAACTTCTTTTGATGAGGAGGATGGAATCTTTTTTAATTCCTCTATCTTGAATAGATCATCATCTTCTCTTGGTAAGCTTTCTTTTTAAAGCTTCACACTTTGTTATTTATCCCATTTCATATCAATTCCTTATTAACCTCAATCTTGGATAAACAGAACGGGAGATGAAATCCAACTTATTAGGAAAATCACCTCCCATAGGGTCTATTGGTCGGACCTTATCATTCGATGACTCAACAGTAGCTCGGTGTTACTCATCTAAACGCTCTACTACTTCCGCAAGAGACGAGGAAGAAGACTTGCGCCTCCTTATCAACACACTCTTATCAGCAGCTGATCTCGATGCAATCTCGGACAATCTTTTGTCTAAATGGCATTCCTCAGAGAGCCCACTAGACCCATCTCTGAGAAACAGCTACGCAGACTCAACGGAACAGAAAAGACTCGGATCAAACGTGAAGAATCTAGTGTTTGACCTCGTCAACACGCTGCTCTTGGAGCTAACACCGAGCTATCTTGGACCTCGTAGTAGTCCCATGATCCTCTCTGGTAAGCCATTGGGGGTTTATGTGATAAACAGAATGCAAGAGTGTTTAACGGGTAACGGAAGAGTGGAAGATCGGTGGTGGGATGAAGACGGAGACTTGAGCAGTTTGGCGGTGAATAAAGTGGTGAGGATTGAAGTAGCTGAGATTGGTTCACAGGAGAGTTTGAGATTGGAAATGGATTCCATGGGAGAGGAATTAGAATTGAAGTTGCTGGAGGAGTTAGTGGAGGAGGCTTTGATGGATTTGTCAGAACAATCCAAATTATTCATTCCAAGTATTTGTTAATCATATGTATATTATATGGTTTTATTGTGTGTATAATATGAATCTCGTTCTCTATTTTGGTTTTCTTTTGGGGGTGACTGATAGTGGAAAGTAGTGTTTCATATAGCCTCAATGTTTATATACTAATGTCTCAAGAATCAAGATTGTTCCATACTTTGGGGTTATAACTTATAAATATGGATTTTCCTCAGATTGTTAACTTGAGTAGCTGCATCTTCCTAAGATTGGTGAGATTGTCCTTCTCTTCCTTCTTTCTTTTTTGGCATTTGGTACTTGCATCATGATACAAAAAAAATGGACCAATGTGTATGTGTGAACGCATATTTACTAGTGAATAGGTGTGATTGGTAGACTTTTTGGCCTAAGAAAAAAAGTAATTGGTCTAGGTGGCTTGTCATTGGATTGCTGTATAGCTGCTGAACAGTTATAATTGAAGATTCTGGAATTTGGTTTAGGATCTTGGGCTGGGCTTGCGCTTAGAACAATTTAGAGTACCCTCGAACTCATCCTATCTTTTATTTCATTTCTATCTTTATCCACTTCAGTTTGTGACTTTGTTCTATACTCGTCTTTTGTGCTTGATAGTTGATTCATAGAGTGAATTAAAAAAAAATCATTCTTGATCTTATGAAATTCCTCATCGCATTTACAAAGAGTTTCAATTTGCATTTTCTTTTGGTTACATTGCCAAGTAAAATCTTTCATTACTTTTTCATTTGCCAATATTTATCAGTCGAATGAGAAAAATAGTTTATGTCACTTCGTGTTTTTTTTGTCACTTTTTAGTGGACCGACATGTTCCGCAGATGCTACAAAATACAAACCTTTAGAAATTTTATTAGGCTTTGTTCAAACTTTCTTCAATGGATTTTTAAGGGCTTAATCGTTTAGGTTAATACCTATAGATGGTCCTTTGCCCCATGTCTATACTTCCTTTAAGACACCCCACCATCACTAGACCACCGCTAGGCGCTAGCTTGTCACTATTAATTCCTTTTGGATTTGGCAAAATCCAAAAAGGATCCAAGCTAGTGATGGGATATTCTAGGCCCATCTACATATATAGCTTTTTACTTAGGGTTTGAATGGTTACAGCGGTTGGGGCGGACAAAACCGTCAACGGATCAAACCACTTTTTATTTATCATTCATCAATTATAGTTCTAAGTGATACAGACCAAAAAAATAGAAGAAAACCGCAGCGGACCATCTGCAGACCGTTTTTACGTACAAATAAACTTGGTTTGCAGCGGTTTATTATCCGCTTCAAAAATGAAGTGGACTAGACCGCAAACAAATTAGACCGCTTTATTTGTTGCATCCATTCAAAGCCTTAATATTATCGATTGTCTTTAGGAAAAAGCGTATCCAATTTGTTTATGTTAGTTCAGAAAAATAATAAAACTTGATTAACTATTTTACCCACTTTAATATATTACATTTAGCATCATCTTCATTTTGTTATTAATCAAAGTTATACGTTTAAAATATAAGTTATAAACACAATTTGTTCATATTATTTCAAATCATATACATTGTTTTGTAACTAAGAAAAATTGATGATGAAAAAGATAGCTACCAACACACTCGTACTCGTACATACACAGCTTCTCTGTCTTTTCTATCCTCTCATTACCTCAAAGGAAGGAACAAAAATAGGGATTTTGGGGCCGCTATTTAATTATTGATGCTTATTTGTTCCATATTAGGCAAATGTCACTTTTGTTATTATTATCATAGGAAACCAAAACTAACATGGAGTGACTCTTTGCTCCAGAAAAAAAAAAAAAAAAAACATTGAGTGACTCATTTATCTCGCAGATTACATAAGTTTTTTTTCTTTTTTTTCTTTCAAAAAGTGTTAATAAATTTCTTGAAAAATCTTTTAGTAAAAAAAAAAAAATCTCTTGAAAACCTTCTAATGAGGTCAAAGAGGAGACAAGTGGAGAGTGAGGCCTAAGTTCTCTCAGTTTCTTATGGTCCAAAAATCTGATCTTCAAAATTATCAGAGTTTTGAGATTTTCTTATAAAAATGAATAGCCCATAGTCGACGTGAATCGGTTGACCTGTGTCGGTAATGTTGCATATGGTTGGCGTAAATTGATAATAATGTTCTTGACATGGTCGATGATTTCATTTCGATAATGCAGCTCTTAGTTCGATAATCTTAAGAGTTCTCGCCAAATGTGTGATGGAGTGTACGACATGCTCATTTCATACGTTGGATACGTGTTTAATACATTTTCGAGCATGATTTGTATCCGCATTTTATGACTATGTGTATGACAGAATCGATAAACCAAAATATGAATGCTTTGCTTCCATGTATGTTACTTTGACTCCGATAAATCGTGTATTTTTACTTTTTAGATACCTTGGATCTGCTCCGGCTTACATCTCCCACCGAGTGTTTTGTCTTGTTGGTACATTTACTAATTTTTTGACATTTGTCGACATTCGAAGTTGCTTAGTTTTAAAATGTTGGCACAAAAAACTATCAAAAACGCAAGATGATTTGATCAAGTTCATATTAATTTTTCACAGTATGTATTTAAATTGTGACAAATAAGTACTTTTACGGTTAATTAAAATGTGATATACACTTATGTGTTGAAACTTGAATGTGAACCCGCGTGCCGAAAAGGCTAAAAGAGCTTTAGTTGGGTTTAGTAACCTTCGGCTGCAAACATTCTCATAGTTTGTCCACATTTAATAAACTAATCTTTTTTTGTTCAAATATGACATATTTTCTTATAAATAATATATTAATAGTTTCATCTTTCGTCAAGGCCAAGACAATGTTTCGATTCTTCAAAGAAAATCACAAAACATAAAAGCTTCCCGTTAATATTAGTGAAATCGAGGAGACAATTTGTTGGGTTTGTCCAAACTATACTATATAAAGATTGTGTCTAACTTGATCGAATAACCTAAATCAAATATTGAGGAGCCTACACTATGAAAATTCTGAACTGTTTTAAAGTATGAGCTCAAATAAAGAATTAGTGGAGTGAATAGTTTCGATTATTACTCTTGTAAATGAAAAATAAAAGAAAATAAAGAAGAGACAAAAAGCTGAAAGGAGAAGGTGGTGAAGAGTGTTCTGAACTGTCACGGACACAACCTTACATAGATTAGATTTGTGGTTCCATATGATGACGTGCCCCAGTCACGCCTCCACGTGCACATTATTCCACTCCCCACTATTTTTACATGTTTATTATCTAAAGTAATTCCAACAAGAGGACCATCATATATGCTCTAAATTTGGGCATCGAAAAATATAAATAAAAAGAGGTTCGATGGTAAAATTCATTAACTAGGATTATGATTCTTCTTAAACTTCATAGTTTTAATGCATGGAATGTTATATATGTATAATTTGTTGATATGTTGACCACACTTCAAATCAACATTAACCAGATCAACTTTTAGATTTCTTGGTATCATGTTAAAAAAACACACACATTGCTTCATACCAATATTAAAAGTATTCTGAATCCGTACGTCCTAATAGTAAAATTAATTATTGGTGATAATTTTCATATTAATGTGTGCATATATAATGATCAAAGAGAAGATTTAGTATATAAAATCTAGGTAATTGATCAATATGATATATATGTTTTTTTGGTCTTTAATAAATCAAAACCTCATTATACCTTGTCATTTTTCAGTTAAATATTTTCCTAATTTTAAAACAAATCAACTAAAGGTTTAATAGGGGCATAAGACTTTAGATGGTAGCTAGAATTAATTAGCCTGGTAATTCACCACTAACTAATTTAATGAATTTTCATTTCTATTATTTTTTGTCTTTAACTCGGAGTTAATAATCAAGACCGTCAGAGAAAGTACCAATCACTGTAGTAGTGTAAACTAAAGAAGTTAAAATCATCCATTAAGGTAAAGCCACGTGTTAATCTAATCACGACAAAACAAATCCAACCGTACGATTGATTAGAGTAAGCTAAAACTTGTACCTCTCAAGTCTCAACCGCCGACTCTAAAAATCTCTCTCGTGACCGCTTTTAAATACAACGAAAGCTTCACATAACTTCCCCACGTTCTCTCTAACACACACACACACTCTCTCTCTCTTTCATTAGATAATGGATCAAAAAAGTAAAACGATTGGAGAACAATGGTGGAGGTCAAATCCAACGTTTAAACCGCCTGAAACGCCATTAGATTCTATGGAGTTTTTGTCACGTACTTGGAGTGCTTCCGCTACTGAAGTTTCAAGAGCTGTCGTCGCGTCTCCACCGACTTCTCAACCGCCGCAAATGCGTTTCTCGGAGATCCAAAACGGTTCTTCTGACGTCACTTTGGTGCCGGAAGATGAAGAAAACGGCATCGTTCTTGGAAATACTTTTTCTTTTGCTTCTTCAGAAACTTCTTTAATGGTCATGGAACGTATCATGGCTCAGTCAGTAAGTAATCTAAAGATATATACGTATTTATATTTAGGAAGAAATAAATCAAAGTTTTATTACTTATTTTCCAAATGACAATTTTAGTAATCTTACTAACAAATATTGTCACGTTGAATCATAATTTTTGTCTATGTTACTATGTATTAAGATAGTGAAAATCATTAACTTTTTTTTTTCGGATTTTAATTTGTTTTGTTTTTTGTGCTAGCCGGAGATTTCATCGCCACGAACATCAGGGAGACTTTCTCATAGCTCATTCACCGACAGTCCTCCGATCTCTCCCTCCGACATCGACGACTTTAAGGTCAGTTTTATTCTTGAACTGGTTTTAGAAAATACTAAACAGGAGCTAAAAAATCTTGTGGGAAAAAATAAATTATTTGAAATATTTCTTAATTAGTAATTGATCAGTCCCTTTCTTTATCAGTGGATTATTCTGACTTCTGATCCTCTGGTTTGTTAAAAGTTACACTAGTGTGATAGAATTAAGATTAGGTGGGTTAAATCTATGAGATGAATAAAAAAGCTGGGTCTATAATCTAAATTAAAAAAAAACACGTTGACAAAACGAAAAGGCTGTCTAAGTAAGTAGAAGCAGTAGAGTAAGAAAAACAGAGAGGAAACACAAAACTCAGGCTTTCTCTTCTTCCCAAGCCTCTGTCACTCACTATCAGTTTAGCAGTATTTGTCTCTTATCCAGTTATTTTTAATTTCTATTTTTGTATTAATGTTATTAATTTCATTAGAGAAACGCATTCGATTTAGTAATTAATTTAGGAAAAAGAATATAGTTGTGTTTGTAGCATTTATGATTTTGGACCCAAATATTGGCTGGCTTATATTCACAACGGTCTATCTCAACAGCCTTTTATTATGGAAAATATTTTATATAATATATTGTTTTCTCTTATGGTACACCTTTTTATTCCTTCAACAATAAATATAAAGAATGATTAGTTTACTTGTTTCAACTAGTAAATTAATTTTACTTTTTTAACACGGAAGTTCTGCATCTTTTTGACGCATAATCTTATTATCCGACTTTAACGTATGATAAATATTCATGCAGCAATTCTACCGTGTGAGCCCTTCCTTTAACGGCCACATACGTGGTTCATCAGCCATTCCCGGCACCGCCGGAGGGTCTAAAACTGTTGGTCGTTGGCTAAAGGACCGGCGAGAGAAGAAGAGAGAAGAGACGCGTGCACAAAATGCACAGCTTCACGCGGCTGTATCTGTAGCTGGAGTGGCTGCCGCGGTGGCTGCTATCGCTGCAGCCACTGCCTCTCAGTCGAGTTCTGGAACTGACGAGCAAGTGGCCAAAAATGACTCCGCGGTGGCTTCTGCCGCGACTTTGGTGGCGGCGAAGTGTGTGGAAGCTGCAGAGATTATGGGAGCTGATCGTGAGCACTTGGCCTCCGTTGTTAGTTCTGCGGTTAACGTTCGTTCTGCCGGAGATATCATGACTTTGACCGCCGCTGCTGCCACAGGTATGTTTCTCCCGTTACGTGATCATGTCGTTAGTGAAATGTTAAAAATTGCTACGTTCATACAAATTTATGTATATGAATCCGGTCTTTAGATTATGTCAAAATATAACCCAAAAAAGACTCAAAACCTGATCCTTCTATTTTAAAAACTTTCAATTATGAACCATAATATAAAAGTGTAGTAGTTCTTCCTAAACCTATGTATAGTCCGTCAATTTAAATGTAACAATGACCAACCATGATTTAAACTCTTTTTCAAACTTTGGTCTAGGCCTAAACAATCCTTGACCACTATGAATTAGTTAGAAATCTTACGTACGGTTATGGTTAATCACTTAACCTATTCTCGTTTTGTGATGTAGCTTTGAGAGGAGCTGCACAATTAAAGGCAAGAGCATTGAAGGAGGTATGGAACATTGCGGCTGTGATTCCTGTAGATAAGGGTACACCAAAAGGCGGTGGTGGTGGTTATAGAGGTGGCGAGTTAGCCCCTGTAGATAATTTTCTTGGGATTTGCAGTAAAGAATTGCTAGCTAAAGGTTGCGAATTGCTTAAACGCACCCGCAAAGGTTTGTTAATGTCTTATAGTTTTTCCAGTTTAGTTCATTTTGAGTAATTTTTGAATACACCATTTCATAATTTTTGTTAGTCCTTTTTAAAAATACTCATTCCATATTTTTCAGGTGATCTTCATTGGAAAGTTGTTTCGATCTACATTAATAGAACAAAGCAGGTAAAACAGGAATTATAGTATGCTTTAGTGACATGAATTTAATTTGTGTATCGACCTTTTATTGTGGAAACCAAACTATATGTTATATATATCGTTTTAATGTGCATTTTATCTTTATTGCGGTAGGTAATATTGAAGACTAAGAGCAAACATGTTGCTGGGACCATCACAAAGAAGAAAAAGAGTGAGTGAAACTGTGATGCTTTGCTTCTCTCTTACTCTTGCTTTGTATTTTTATTGGGAATCCAATAGATCAAAAGGTCAAAAAGGTACCAACTTAGGAATAGTTTTTGAAGTTTAAGAGACTATTGGATCGTAAAGTTAAAGACAGATCCAAACTTTCATGAAACGATTAATTAATCTGTTTAGAATAATACTAGCTAGTCTCTTTGTTTCTTTTTGGTCTTTCAACAAATCACCAAAAAACAAAATAAAGTAACGGATTTGTCTAATGGTAATTCCATTATTACACACTTTCCTTTTCAGTTCACATTAGTCTTAAGTTTTTGGTCTATAACTAAATTAGTTTGTCACTAAGTCGCTGAATTTTTGATGTATTGATCTCTGTAGATGTGGTGGTGGGATTGGTTAAGGGATTACCGGCGTGGCCTGGCCGGGAAATGCTCGAGGGTGGAGAGAATTTGAGGTATTTCGGGCTGAAGACGGTGGAGAAAAGAGTGATTGAATTCGAGTGCAAAAGCCAAAGGGAATATGATCTTTGGACACAAGGTGTTTCCATGCTTCTTTCCATTGCTTCTGATAGGAAACATAAATGTTGAATTAAGGTATAGTCTTGGGTAAAGTCACATGAATATGGAAACTAATGGGGCAAATTTGTATTATCTATTTTTCTTGGTGTGCCTTTTTTCTAGCTAGAAGAGATATTGGGTCTGAGCTGTCTAATTTATATTTTTAAAGTAAGATCTTTGTATTAGAAGAATATGTAAATTACATGATATTCTTTTAAAGGTTTTGAAAGTTCACTCTTCTAGTATTGTGAATGTGATCGGGTTAATATCATAAGCAAAGAGGTGACTTAAAGAGTTGTACAATATAAGTTTGTAAAACCATAAGCAACAAAAGCTGATGATATTGACAATAGAAAAACCAGCCCCTAAAGAAAAACTTATGTTTACATGATAACCTCAAACTCTTGAATTTCAACGGGAACATCCTCGTGACACCCATCTTTGATCTTAACTAATTCACGATCATCTCCTTCCAAATAAGCCTTCAAAAATGATACAACAAGTCCACCAACGAATCTCCTCATTGGTCTCCTCTCTTCACCATTCTTACACAAACAATAAGAACTCTTCCCTCTAATCCCTTTTGTATCATCATCAAGCATGTCCAAATGCCCATAATCCTTCGCAACGAAATGCCATGCTGGACCTTGACATTCCCGAAAGAACTCTCGGTGATTCACTCCGGGAGGTGCACACGGTGGGAATAATGGGTTCCGAGCGGTTTCACCAAGCCCCGAACCGATCACAAGTATAGGCGTTTTGTCTAGGTCAAATGAGTTTGGAAGGTAAGCCAACACCGGAGGAGGGGTTTGTTTCCCTTTCCCTGTTCCATCGACTGGATCTATACCGATCAATGTCGAGATCTTTAGATTCGAGGAGTACCCAAATTTCTTTAAGGCGACCGCAAACGCGGTTTTGCCACCGCGGCTATGGCCGGAGAGGGCAAATTTGGATAGGTTTGGTGTTACTTGCGCTGGAAGAAAGTGATTAAGTCCTACTGATAACCAATCCATAATCTCCGCCGTTGATTTAATCTCATCCATTGTGTCTGGTCCGGCGATACTATATAACTGTTATAATATCACATAGCCAAGAAATTTGATTTACAACCATATAAAATAAAATGTTAACATTTGATATTAGAAATTCGAGAGACTCTAGAGACAAAAACAGGATAAACACATCAAGTGGACCCATTGATATGCATTTTTGTTCTTACTTTTCTTCTTGTCTAAGGTTCTTATAAGAGCCAAACAATAATAAAAGAAAAGTTTCAGAAAAATAACTAATTTAAACGTGGCATAATGTGTTCCATGCATCCAGCTGAATTATAGATACATCTTGGTTAAATCCTAAATCCTAAATCCTATAAGTCCTAACAAATCAATGTATATGTATTTATTATGATTTTTTTGGATTCAACTAGAATATCTTAATACATGGACCTACATATTCATGAACATTCACACTAAACCTCAAAGGACCAAGTAGTCAGTCACATGCAATATTTGCACAAAATGGAATGGAACGAGATTGTAGCGAATTTACATTTTTCTAAACTCTACACTAATACTAAATCCCTAAACAAAAACTATACACTGGATTTAACAATTCCGATAGTACCATTTCCATAAAAATAACTCATAACATTTTACTAATTAAACAAAAACTATACACTAGTTTGACCCCCCAAAAAATAATTTCTATACTAAATTACTAATACACATAGGAATCTAAAACTAAACAAGAATTTCAGTGGCTAATTAGTTCCTGAACTAATGTAATGATTGGAAATTGAAATTGAACCTGAGGAGCGATGAGGATGAAGCCATGAGAAGAGACATGCAACATAAGCTGAGAATAGAAGGAGTTGTAGAGAAGGTAACCATGGAGGAGCATCACCACCGGATAATCTCCTTCCTCCACCGGCGTAGCCACCAACAGCTGCTTTGGCGGAGACGGTGAAGCTCTAGAAGACGGTGTTATTTTGCAGCAACGAGATGATGAGTCCAAGGTTAAGAGATTTGATTTGTATTTGCCATCTTCAAAGGCGTTTCTTGATGAAGAAGAGGACATTTTTTTTGTTCTTTATTAGTTTTTCTTTTCTTTACTTTTTTTGTTTGGTGGGTTCATGAGAATGAGGTGAGTAGAGATATTATTAAAAGTTATAAGAAGTATGGCCGTTGAAATCTTGGTTAATTTTAAAGAGCACATAAACAAAATCAAATAGAAAAAAATTACTTATGTTAAATTACTTATATTATTGGGGTTGGTGTAATGATAAATCTTCCAGATGTAGATATTGGATTAAACGTCTGTTGAAAAGAATCTATTTTCTAAAGAATATAAATTTAACTTGTGTCCCATCTCTAAAAAATATAAGACCTTTAAATTTAAACTTCTAAATATTTTTTTTTAAAAAACAAATCAAATAGAAAGAAATTACTTATGTGTGCATGGAATATAACAACTACAATCATAAGGCCATATATTCATAGTCTATTTTCAGTATTGAAACCTGATTTTTTCTAATTTTGGGTAATAAATTTTATGAAGTCTTTTTATTATAGTCTAGTTAAATTTCTCTATATTTAAACAAAGTCAGATCCTATATATATGAGATTTTTTGGAATTTTAAAAAATATTTAAATTCAAACAAAATAATTGGAGATTTGAATTTTTGTAAGAAAGTTACTTTGTGTTTCAGATTAAATTTAATAATAAATGGTCAAAAGATTTATGACTAAGAAGTATTAAAAATTAAAATATAGAAGAGAAAAAAATTGATATGATATGATATGCTCTTAGCAAAAAAATAAATTGATATGCTGTTGCTGGGTACAAGGAATGGGCTTTGTACTTCATACTAGACTACTTTTTCTCTAGTCCAATTTAAAAAAAAAAAAAACATTATATAACATTCGAGACTAATTTAAAGTGTTAAACGGCCCAATTTGTATTACACGGCCCAAGTTAAAGTGTTAAACATTACCTCATTACCTATGTACGATTTGTGGAAAAAAAATATATATACCTATGTACGATTTTGGATTACATTTTTTTTTTCTAGTTAAAACTAATTTCAAGTTTGAAATATAAATTATATATCTGAATATAGATCATTCTAGTTCAAATCAGATGGAAATATATGAACCTCAGAAAATACAATATCATACAAATGAGCCAATGTTTTGGTCTTATTCATTCATGATCATTGTGGCTCGAAAACGGTTGTTTTTTTCGTGCAAAAGAAAAAATAACGATTTTTTATTATTAGAATTTCGAAACCAGAATTAATAAAAATTAGGAGAAAGGAAAATAATACGAATTAAAGTGATCGTACACGTGGCTATCATCGACGGAGGAAATAGCCATTTATTTATCTGATCTTCATCACTCTGATGAGTCTGAAATCAAAAAAGCATTTACACAACGAAGATCATTAATGGCTCTCGAGGTGAGTTCTGATTCATAGGTTCTAGATTCTGATTTCGAATCTCGATTCGTTCAATAGTGATTATCGTTGCTCTTTCGGAATTATTTTGGGGATTTGATTTGATTTTGGCAGAACTGAGAATTGGGATTTGATTTTACCGTTTTGCAGCTGAAATTGAAAATTGAATCAAAAGTTTTTTCTTGAGATTTTTTTCTTTCCCTGAGGCTTAAGTGTTGATTGATGCAGGCATGGTTTATGGATGATAGCAATGAGGACCAGAGACTTCCTCATCATCGTAACCCGAAAGAACTCGTCTCGTTGGATTACTTGGCAGGTCTTTTCAATTCTCTACCTTAAAAATTACTCTTACTTTGCAACTTTTGAAAAACATCAATCTTTCATGCTTTATTGTATTGAGTAGTGATTCTACATGAGGAAACTAAACGTAAACCGTCTTAAAACTAAGGAAATGGTCAAATTTACCCAAGATGAGATTTAACAGAATCATAAATTATGCAAATATCACAAATATAGTTGTTGTGTTTTGTAGAGTTGGGAGTGTTGTACTGGAAGTTGAACCCTGAGAACTACGAGAATGATTCTGAACTTAGCAAGATTAGAGAAGACAGGGGTTACGATTACATGGTACGCATATTATCTCTTCCTGATCACTGTTTTTTCTTAACTTAGGAACACTCATGCTCATCATAAATGCCAATTGAATGTCTCTGTTTTTTAACTTGTTGCATATCGTTGCATGTTGATCTCATGAGATTAACGATTGTGACATATACTAGACACAGTAGGAGTGTAGGACTACATAATGAAGGTAGTACTCAAACCTTACAAAACCAGCCTATGAAGAAAGAAGCCTTATGAGTATTAGAGTACAGGATTTGCTACGGCTTATGTCTTTCTGATCACCCTTTTTTAACTCATGCTCACCATAAGCGGCTATTGATGTTTCAGTTCCTTTACTTGTTATCTCTGCACGCTAATCTCATGAAAAAAAAAAACATGTATCATAGGACAGTAGGACTATAATCTTGCATAACCATTAAGGGGTAGTATGACTACAAACATTTTAGAAACCAGCTTATTAAGGAAGAAGGCTTCTCTGTAATTGAGTATTAAGGGAACATTAAAACGTTTGGTTTACGTTAAAAATAATTAAGCTATTTGTGTGGTGTGTAGCATTGTAACTTATGAGCTATAAACTAATTTTCTCAAGCAGAATGATTACTTTGGTTAATCTTCATTTTAGGATTTGCTGGATCTGTGTCCCGAGAAAGTCAGCAACTACGAAGAAAAGCTGAAGAACTTTTTCACAGAACACATTCACAAGGACGAAGAGATTCGGTACTGCCTAGCAGGAAGTGGCTACTTTGATGTTAGGGACAAGGATGATCGTTGGATCCGTATCTGGATGCAACCTGGCGATCTCATTGTCCTTCCTGCCGGAATCTACCACCGGTTCACACTCGACGCCAGCAACTACATCAAGGTACAAAAAGCCAAACTCAGTCTCTATACTAATTTACTAATTTATATGAATACGCAAATGAAATATTACATCTTAATATCTTATGTTAAAAGATTTGATTGTTGGTTTGTGATGTATGGTGGTTTGGTTTTGCAGCTAATGAGGCTGTTCGTGGGGGAACCGGTTTGGACACCATATAACCGGCCACAGGAAGAACATCCTGTTAGGAAAAAGTATATCCACGGCTTAACCTACAAGTTTGGAGAAACCGTTAAAGCACATTAACAATATTAATATATGCTTGTTGTGTAATTTGTATGTATTGTTTACTCTTTAGTCTTAAGCAGTAAAATAAAAACAGCGGCTCCTTCTGGATAGTTGTTCTTGTAACATACTTTTGCGATGTATGCTTTTATACATAAAAAAAATAGTGTGTATTTATCTAATAAGTATCATTAAAAAACAAATGTCAGCTGCGAACGTGAAATTTATAACTAAAAAAACCCTACGATTTTCGAATAAATTATTTGAGCTTTCCAAACTGTAATTCAAGTATTATTACTTATATAGTGTTAGTGTACTTCAAAAGTTAAAGCATAAATTTTCTTATATTTGAAATGACCTCTTCTTTACAAAATCTTCTTAAAATTATGCATTATCAATATATTAATTGTATATATATATATAATGTATAATTCTGCTTGTGTCGTGCTTAACCGTTTGATTTGGTGTGGTTAGATCTGGTTTTCCCCCAACCCAATTCAATTGAATCAAGGATCAATCAAATTTTCAAAGGATACTCTTGTTCTCTACACAAATCTTTCAAAGGGTTCCACCAAAAATCCCATCATTCTGACTTCAGAATAAACAAACAAACCACGAAACGTATCTCTATGCATTCACTACAACGTGTCATGGGCGAAAACGAAGCTTATAAATGTTGGAGCATAGTCACTAAATTTATAATGATTAATTAAATTTTAGATTTTCTGATATTCATAGAAGACAAAAGAACACAAAAGTAGCATCTTCCAATGAATGTATGACACTATGATCTCTCATTTCCATTTATAGCAAATCGGCTTTGTCCACATCAAAGATAACTAATAAATAGACTTATCCAAAACACTCAAAAGCAATACATTTCTATCCAAAAATATTAAACCCCAAAAATATAGACAGCATAAAAGCATCCTCAAGCTTCAGCTATTCATCACAACTATTCTCTCCTCTCTCTTTTTTTATTAAAAAAGCTCAAATTTATATAGGTTTTTTGTTCACAAAATGGATTATAACCTTCCAATTCCATTAGAGGGTCTCAAAGAAACGCCACCAACGGCTTTCTTGACGAAAACATACAACATAGTGGAGGATTCAAGCACAAACAACATAGTTTCATGGAGCAGAGACAACAACAGCTTCATTGTTTGGGAACCAGAGACTTTTGCCCTAATTTGCCTCCCTAGATGCTTTAAGCACAATAATTTCTCCAGCTTTGTTAGACAGCTCAATACTTATGTACGTAACTACTTTTGAGTTTTTGTCTTGGTTATTTTGATCTTCATTAAAAATTAAATCTTTGTTTAATGATCTGTAGGGGTTTAAGAAGATTGATACAGAGAGATGGGAATTTGCAAATGAGCATTTTCTGAAGGGAGAGAGGCATCTTCTTAAGAACATCAAGAGAAGAAAGACATCATCTCAAACGCAAACGCAGTCGCTAGAAGGAGAGATCCATGAGCTGCGAAGAGACAGAATGGCTTTAGAAGTAGAACTGGTTAGACTGCGACGAAAACAAGAAAGCGTGAAGACATATCTGCATTTGATGGAAGAGAAACTGAAAGTCACAGAAGTAAAGCAAGAAATGATGATGAATTTCTTGCTAAAGAAGATTAAGAAACCGAGTTTTTTACAGAGCTTAAGGAAACGTAATCTGCAAGGAATCAAGAATCGAGAGCAAAAGCAAGAGGTGATCTCAAGCCATGGTGTTGAGGATAATGGAAAGTTTGTTAAAGCTGAGCCAGAAGAGTATGGTGATGACATCGATGATCAATGTGGAGGTGTGTTTGATTATGGTGATGAGCTTCACATAGCTTCAATGGAGCATCAAGGACAAGGGGAGGATGAAATTGAAATGGATAGTGAAGGAATTTGGAAGGGTTTCGTGTTGAGTGAGGAGGAGATGTGTGATTTAGTGGAACATTTTATATAATAAACTAATGTATTATGAGAGGTTTTTTTTTGTTTTTTTGCTTTTTTTTTCCGAGTTTGTCATCAAGCATTGTATACAATTTGGGCCAAACTAAAAGCCCAACAAAATATTTGGCCTTGGCATTTGTTAACAAATTGACTAATTCGGCCACACCTTCCACTCCATTGATTGTTCAAAGACGTCTATCAACATTTTATTTCTCCTGAGCACTAACTATAAAGTATTTACATTTTTACACAAATTTTATTGCTGTCAATTTTAAAAAGTAGCTAAAATACGATACAATTATTTTAATTTAAGTCAGTTATACGTTTCGATCGAAGCGCGTGACGAATCGAACCGTTGGATTGACCTTTTATTTAAGAGATATTGCCTTTTATGATCACCCATGTGGCTTTCCTCGATTTAATTTTATTTTTAATTATTAATAATCGAGTGCACGTACTCGCCACGTCATTTTCATGACTTTATTTTTATAAATCTTATCCTCATTTGTACCATTAGATTCTTCCCTCAAATAAAGCCTTTTTTATACGTTACTACTAAATAAATTAATTCCTCCATCTTAGGAAAATTTTCTCTAATTAAGCGACAACTTTCTAATAAATACTGCATTATCAAACGCACCTAATATTACACAAACGATAATAAAATGGATACTTTTCAGATATGTTTTCAAAATCGTTTATCTATTTAATATTATTACACTACCAATAATATCCAGCATTTGCAATGAATGTAATTACGTAATTAAGTCCTATTTTACACGTCTACTAAATTTATAAACTTTTTATCATAAAAATAGTTATTACATTCCAAAAATTACTAGTAACATTCCTATAAATTGCGTTACTATTTATCCAAACAAATTACTATTTTTACAATCTACATTGCCTTATCAAAAGTTTAAAATCAGATAATTGTGATTCCGTTTAAAGATATGATTATCCATCTAATTAACTCTTTTTTATTAACCTCATTGAGAAAAAAGAAAAATATCCAAAACTTTCTTATCCTCTTGAATCACGACACGTGTCAATAACGTAGGGGTAAAATAGTAATCACGTATATCCTACAAGATTCCTTTATAGCCTTCCCGGTCTTTCTTCACTTTTTTCCTCATCATTTTCTCGTTTGCTCCATTTTTTTCTTCTTTCTGCAAATTTTATTTTCCCGAGAAAATCATCACTGAGAAAAATGCTCGCTGTGTTTGAGAAGACGGTGGCGAATAGCCCTGAAGCTTTACAGAGTCCACACTCGTCTGAGTCTGCTTTCGCGTTGAAAGATGGATCTCTCGCTACTCATTTCGCTTCCGTGAATCCCAACTCCGTCACGCTTAACTTCGGATCTTCTGGATTTGTTGCTTACTCTCTTGATAATCCTGATCCTCGTGTTCCTAGGTCAATTTCAAGTCCTCTTCTCTTTGATTATATGCTTGATCTAGTCAAATCTTTGTTGTTTCTTTGATTTCTAAGTAGTAGATTTTGAATCTCCGATGTTTTCGGTTTCGATTTTGTTTATTTCTGGAATCTTCTTGATTTGATCTGCGATAATGTTGGATATATTCGCTATTTTGCTGCAGATTTACTTGGATTGACTTTATTTGGCTTGCGATCTAGGATTTATGGTTTTTGGCTTGCTTGTGTTGGTACTATAGCTTGATGATGATGATGATGAACAGTAACGGTAGATTTTACAAACTACATTAGATGATGATGAGATAACAGTAGCTAGTGATTTTTGGTAGAATCTGGGATTAGAGATTCTACAGCTCCACTAGATGATGATGATGATGATAATGTTATTGTTCTACAAAGTAGATTAGATGATGATGATAATGTTATTGTTCTACAAAGTAGATTAGATGATGATGATGATATTATTGTGAGCTATTGGAGGAATACGGAACTACAGAGTCTATTTAACTCTATTTTTCATCGATAGAAGATGATTGAAAAGATCTACACTGGATTAGAGTAATCTGTGGCTCTTGATTTTGTATATTTGGTAATGTGATTTGGTTTCTATTGAATTTGACAGATTATTTGCTGTGGTGGATGATATTTTCTGTCTCTTCCAAGGACACATTGAGAACCTACCGTTTCTGAAGCAGCAGTATGGACTGAACAAAATCACAAACGAGGCCATCATTGTGATTGAGGCTTACAGGACACTACGTGATCGAGGTCCTTACCCTGTGGACAAAGTTGTTAGAGATTTCCATGGAAAGTTTGCGTTTATACTCTTCGATAGCGTCAAGAAAACTGTCTTTGCTGCTGCTGTAAGTCCAGCAGCTATACATTCTTGATCTCAATGTTTAAGTCGCGGAACTTGATTTACTTGTTGTCAATGTGCAGGACGCCGATGGGAGTGTGCCGTTCTTCTGGGGAACCGATGCTGAAGGGCACCTTGTGTTTTCTGATAACACCGAGATGGTGAAGAAAGGTTGCGCCAAATCTTATGGTCCTTTCCCTAAAGGTACCAACTTTACTCCAAATGTTTTTGACTCTTTTTAAGATAAATAGAATTTACCTATTAGAAAGATAGGTATTAAGATTTTGATAATCTGATCCAAGACTTTGGTTGTTTGTGTGATTGTTGTAGAGCAGCAGTTCACTAAATGATTATATGGCTTTTTTTTTGGTGTTTGAAGGTTGTTTCTTTACGTCGTCGGGTGGATTGAGGAGCTTTGAGCACCCAAAGAACGAGTTGAAGCCAGTGCCGAGAGTGGACAGCTCAGGTGACGTGTGTGGTGCAACCTTCAAGGTTGACGCTGAGACTAAGAGAGAGGGTACCAAAATGCCTAGAGTCGATAGCTCCCAAAATTGGGCCGGTCATATCTAAACCGGAAATCATACACAAATCACAAGCTCAGCATCTTCTCCCTCTTGTCTTGTCCCCTCTCTTTCGTTACATGTTTGAGTTACATTGAGAAAATAATTTCAAACCACAATGTTCTAAACGCGTTTATGTACATGTTTGAGGTGGGATTTGGAAAGGATGTCGAGTTTTGTGAAACTTTGGAATTACGAGACTACTAGACTTTTGTTTCTCTGTTTACGTTTCTTAAATCAATAAATAAATAAGTTTTTATTTCATCATTTGTAAATGCTTTTTGCGCGAAGTTTTTATTCCATTTTTATACACAAGGAAAAAGTGGAAAACATAAATTGATGTTATGCTTCAATTCAGTTTCTCACGTAAGCTAAGGAAGGTTCGGACCATTGATCATAAGGGAAGGGATTGTTAAGATGAGAAACCATATTAAGAAACTATCGGTAAACTATCACAAACTTTGTTTGAAATCGTCCATGCAAGGATCATGTTCATTTTTAACAATTTTTACATTTGAGATGTTGGTGCTGCCATCGCAGTTGTTGGCGCCACCACCAACTTAAACGCATTTGCATTTTCCTATTGATTATAATGAAGATGTTTAGCAAATTGATAGTACGAGTGATTGATGTTACGTCCATATGATCTTTACCAGTAAATATATTGTCTATCATTAATCCTTGCTAATATCACTTGATAAAGGTTAAGAACAAAAACAGTCACTCTTTATACATCATTTGATCTCTTCCGCGAATATGACATCGAAAATGTGTTGTACTGCACAGTGGATATCATAGAGAAGCTAAAATCAGACTCAGACCTTTAGAAAGATTTACATTTAAGAATAACAGTCGAACAAGAATGTGAGTTTTTTGTCAATGTGATACCTTCATCTTTCGGGATATTCGGCTGATCAACCACGAGGTATTGTAGCGCGTTTAGATCACCAGGACTATACAACAGTAAACAAGAATATAAGAACAATTTTATAAACTTGTCAAAGTTCAAACAAGGCAATATTCTCAGTACCTTGGTTTCAGGATAAGACATGAAAGTACGGAAAGAATTGAAGATTTAAGATGGTATCTGCGAGATTTTTAGAGCACAAACAAAAGTTAAAAAGTGATGATTATAACTACATAACTAAGCAGATTTTGTTTGCTTACTCTGATTGATGCATGTCATAAAGAATAGAAAGTCCCTCCAAGCAATCAGTAATGCACGGTTTTACTCCAATTCGTTCCTCTACTCGCCTCTTGCTTGATTCAATTTCACGTAACTGTAAACCGTCCCGATGTAGCTTCTCAAATGTCAAAACACAGCCCCAGAATTCCTCCCTGACATCATCACCCATATATTACACATTTCAACAATCTTTACTTCCTACTAGAACCCCGAAACTCTCATGCCAGTCTAAAGTAACACCTTTCTTTCCTCCATATACTTACATAACGTTTTTCATGGAACGCAATAGAGACTCCAGTTGACCCATCTGTTGCTGCACAACTGCGTCTTCAATCCCTTTCAGGCATCTCAAAGCTCCATAGCTCCCATGATTTTGCATTTCCTATTCCCAAACCCAAAAAATCACACATACAGTTTCAAAATTTCTGACAACAAACCACAAAGATTCAAGCTACCTGTAATCTCTGGATGATAGAAGAAGCGTTCCTGAAGAGGGACACCCATCGAACTTGAAGTGCCTCCCACTTTTCCATCTCCTCCTTCCCTTTTCTGAACTTCTGCTGCCATTTCCTAATTACTGCCTCCATTCAGAACACTCTACGAATTTCACTATTGCAACCTAGAAAGAGACAAGTATACCTTTGGGTTTAAGCCATCCATCAAAAAGGAATCATTGAGATAAGAATGCAAACAGATCAGATCCCTACCGAATATAACTTTAAGCGTTCTCTATTACAAATTTCATAGACTGCAGATGTGATAATGTACATCTACAAAGACTAGGATCATATTCTAGTTTCAATATGAACATACAACAAAACATAAAGATCAAAAGTGCCATCCATTTGATCGCCAGAAGCTGCGAGCATTTTCTGTAGCACGAGCCTTTTTGATCTTCAGAAACAGCTTATATGCCAATTCTGTCTTGTTTGAAGCCATTAATTTACTGCTAAGCCTACTATAAACAAAGCGGTTTGGGCAAAACCCTTTACGCATAGCTTCTTCCATCACAAGCACAGCATTCTCTAGATGCCCAATGATACAGAGCCCATCCACAATATACTCGTAGACTTCCACGTCAGAAGGATATCCAGACTCTTGCATTTCATCCCATACGTTCAACAGCATCCCGCATTTTCCAAATCTTGATAGCCGCTTAAGCAACAGCTTATATGCGCTTTCTGATATCCTACACCCGGCTTTTCTTGATTTCTGATAGATAACCATTGCAGCGTGTGGTGGACCATAGCTGCAAAGAGGCTTGAGGAAAGAGGTAACAAGCCCTGTGGTGGGAAGAACCCCTCTTGATAACATCTCTTCGAATATCTCAAGCGCATCAGAAACCTTACGGCCTTTAATGAGCCCAGAAACAAGCTTGGAATAGGTTTCCAAGTTAGGTTCACATTCCTCATCCAGCATCCTTCGGTAGTACCTCATAGACTCATCAAAATCTCGAGCAGATATGAAATTACAGATCATAGCATTGTAAACATTTGCATCAGGAACATTACCCTTGTGTTTTATATTATCAAAGATCTCAACAGAATCATTGATACGACCAGTTCTTCCCAACCCTTCAATAAGATGGCTATAAGACAAACAGTCAGGACCAAATCCACTCTCCACCATCTCCTTCAAAACCTTTTCCATCTCTTCAACCTCACCGAGCTTTGACCACCCACTAATCATAATGTTATAACTACAACTATCAAAAGGTATATTACCTTTCTTAGCATTAAATACTGACTTTGCAGCACTCACATGTGAACGCTCACATAGACACCGTAACAATGCATTGAAAGACTCAGTACTACATTTCACCCCAAAACTTTCACTTTCCTCAAACAACTCTATCGCTCTACGCACATAATGAACCCTAACAAAGCTATCCATAGCAATAGTTAAACACTCCAGATCAGGATTAACACCTTCACATACCATTCCCTTTAGAACATCCATCATAAAAGAGAAAAGCTTTCTCCTTCCTAACGCTCTTAAAATCACACTGTAGCTACCAACATCTTTAGTCACACCAGGCTCACGAACCGCCCAATCAAAGAACGTTACCATCGCTTCGCCGCTTAAATTCCCTCGATTCAATACATCGGCAACAATGTCAATACTCAAACCAATACCAAGACTACTCAAACTCTTCTGAATAGCAGACTTGCCTTTCAATTTCTGAAGAAACACACCTCTAAGTTTGTCCTCTGCTGACAAAAACGAATCAATAGCTACTTGATTCTTTGAGCTACTGTCTTCCTTTGACACTGAGGTTTTATTAGATGAAATTGGAAGCAATGAAGATAATTCAGCTAGAACATAACTCTCATCAACAACACCATGATTCAATGATTCTGAGGCTGTGCAAAGTGTTCGATTGTATAGGGAAGCCGAAATTAGGTTTTCTAAATCACTGCTATGAACGCGACGTAGCGATTCAATAACTATGTTCCATCTCCTAAGCATAATTATCTCTCGATTCCAAAACTTAATCTCAGCTAAGAAGAAAATCTCTGGAAAGATATAGAAATGTAAAAGTGAGTGATTAAAGAGAACTTACGAGGAAGATTGAAGAAGCTTTGCTTGGGATTGAATCAGTGAAGACGAAGAAGAAGAAGCGAGTGAGAATCGGAATAGAGAAGAATGTTTCGACCCGGTTTAGTTAGGGTTAATGCTTTACTGGTGTAATTACTTCGGTTTACAGTTTATGCTCGGTTCAATTTATAACCAGGGGAATTGTCCTATACCAAAATGATCGGAAGTACATTTAAATTAACCTTAAGTAATTACATAGGTATGCCATTAGAAATAAAATTTTAAAGAGTAAATTAATTTATCTCTTTAAGGATTAAAAAGTCAAATACTAATTTAATTAATTAAATTTAATTAAAAAACGAAATACATTATTAATTTCCAAAAATAATAACCAATCAAAATCAACATATAAGATTTGATATCTAAATTTTAATTAATTTAATTTAATTAGAAAAATGAAATACATTATTAATTCCCAAAAAAGTAACCAATTAAAATCAACAAATTAGATTTGATATCTAAATTATCATATTAATTTTTTATTAATTATTATAGTTCACTTCTCATCTTTTTATGATTCTATTTTTGCCGAAAAATAATATCATCATTATAGAAAAATAATTAGAGTTTTTTCGCATATGCCATAATTTGAATTTTTAAAAACGAATATAAACTGTTCAATACATGAAAAAATATTATAACGGGTGAAAAATAGATTTAAGAAAACTTTCTACTGAGTAACAGGTCATAATTTGAAATATTTATATTCAATTTCATACATATTATATTGAAAATTTATAATCTTATATACTACAATAATTAATAACATATTAGATGTGATTCAATTTTTAATACAAGCTGGAAAATCCTAGAATTGACGGGTTTAGATCGATATTAATACAAGATGGTATACTACAGGTGAAACTCTTAAATTAACAATCAAACTACAAGTGTATAATCTTAAACACTAAACAATATAGATAATATCAACAAAACATATACAACTCACAGTTTACTATACATTCAAAATCAAATAAAATAATATCATATATTTTTAAATCATCTTTACAATAAAAGTTTTTAGTTGAACTAAAATATAAGCCTACCTGCGGTATACTGCAGGTTAATATCTAGATTACAAGGCTTATTGGATCTAAAGACAAGTCATCAAAGATTTCCTAAACTGAAGCAAAATATACTGAATATTCAAATATCTATCTGTTACCAAATTATAAACAAATAAGTTCGTAAAACAATTTAATATTTTATATACAAAATCAATTAAATCTTAATCACATAAAAATTAGCACAAAAAAATGTGGTACATTCGGGTCTATAGTAGTTTTGCAAGACTTTTTTGGTGGATTTGGGTAAAAGTGCATTCGGGTCATGTGGTACATTCCCCTATTAAATAAATATGGTGCACTCCTATGTTATTAGCTAAAATGTTTAGATTATAATTCAGAGTCATATTATAAATAAAATTAATATTAATAAAATAAATGGCTTTTTGGCAAGACGGATTTGGAGGGACGTGTTTTTGAATCAACATTAATAAAAAATAAAATATAATTAATCCACTGTTTAAATACGGGTTAAATCATTAATTTATTATTTTTAATAACAATTAATATATATAAATACTTAATAATAATAATAAACTGTAAAAATATAAATATTTTATAAAAATAATATTTACAAGTTTTAATATATATTACTTTTAAAAAATAAATCATCCCGCGGGTTAAAATCTAGTTGGTGTATAAAGTACAAACAAGCATGTGCAAGAACCTAAAGATGTGTTTGTTAGATAAGGAGACAGATCCAAATTTTCCAAAACATATTTGTTTACCTAGAGAGATTCAAATTTTTGGATTTTTATTTCACTTTCCCTATTGAAAAAGTATATTACATTATATTCTTTTTCCAAATATGGCCGAGTATATTGCAATTGACGACAAAAAAAAAAATATTTGTTTATCAAATTTTAGGGCTAAGTTTTTCATTTACAATTTTCCCACGATACTGCAAAGAGAACTAAGTGTTTCATTTACACTAACCACTCTGTAAGTTTAAAAATAAAGCTTGAGGAACCGACGTAAACACTACTGTAGAAGAGGAGGTTTTAACAAAGTCACTGCATCAACGTTATCATCAGCTAAAGTACAACTTTAGAAAAACCCTAATACACTAATTCCTAAAGGCTTAAACCAAACCGACAAAATTTACATAAGAAAAACATTGGTAAATCTAAAGCCGAACTACAAGCAAACAACCAAACTACTTATTAAAACTGATTAAGGAATGTTTGGATTTTTAGCAGTAGAACATTACTCTCTTCACATTCTCCTTCAAGGCTGGTAAAGGCTTCACACCTACGTCTCCGACAGTTGTTGTTTTCGTGTTCTTTTTACCCGGTGATCCGTTGTCTTGCATTATCTCCGGTTCCAGGTAGAAACGTGCTCGAAATGCTGCAAGATGAGCATAATACGCTGGAGGAACTGTACAACATCAGAAAATAAAAGAACATATGAGTTTGCTGATTTTCGTCATATTTGCGGGTACACGAAGAAGAAGAAGAAATGTTGTTATTTACCTATAGAGACCGACCGAGTGCACCGCGCATAGGTATAACAGAGATTGTTAGTCAGAGATTGAATACCATCTGCTGTGAAATTGTTCTCGTCCCAAAGAACATGGTAATGTGCAGGCCTGCTTGTTCCCTAGATCATACAACAAACACAAACAGTGTCATTTTATCTGTATAGTTACGGAAAAGGTCATATTAACGGATATTTCGATAGTTGTTTCGTACCTGAATACCCGCATGGCTACAAAGGTAGAAGTCGAATTCAGTTGGATGACATATTTTAGTGTCAACTACAGTACCTGAAACAAAAGGTGGCAAAGAAGCAGTTAGTTAGTTAGTTAATTATTTCTGTTATGATCTTCTTTCAACCGTTTTTAATAACTAACCTGGTAAGATATTTCCGCTTCGGTCAGTACTGTTTTTGTCTCGGTGATTATTAGCAAACAAACGAGTGTGGTGACGCTTCTGTACAACTATGAATGTCACCGGTGGCTGATAATTCGGTTCAAGCGATGCACAAGCCTAAACAAACACAAACCCGTTTCCGATTATGTAAAATGTTTTGCTAACTTTGTGGCGGATTCATTTCATGCTATGCACAAAAGTTTTTACCTTTCGAATTGCATCCAACTCATAGAGTAAAACTTGATAGAATTGCCCTTCGCTTACTCCATCACTGCGCGAATAAAACAACCATGAGAACTAATTGTGGGTTTTAGATATAATTCTTTTACTTAAATGAGCAAAGAGAGACTTACCGATAAAAGATAATTCGAAGCGGTTTTTGCCCTGTTGCTTTTCTAAATGAGATAAGAAGGTCCCTGTAGAAAGCAAGCAAAAAAACCTTGAGATACACCGATAAAATCAAACTACAAAAACCGAAATATTGCGAGTTATTACCTGATCATACCGCCACTAACAGTACCGCGAACAGGATCTTGCCATGTTTTATACAAATCTTGTATAAGTTCTTGCCTGTGAGCTTGAGCACAAACTAAACCCGCATATTTTGTCACTTCAGGCCAGTCTTGAGAAGCAACAACCTAAAGAAAACAAAAGAAAAAAACTGAGTATAATGAATTTCGATGCTCCACTACTTGATAAAAGTGTATAATCCTTACAGCAGCGATTGAAGGGCTTGACTCTTCCCCGTTCTCTGGGTGAGTCACGTCTGCGCCAAAAATGATTGTCGGTATATCGCTAACCAGTGGTATTCTACAGCTTATGGCGTCTACTAGAACTGTGTTCCTTCCTCCCATCTGAAACCAAACATAGAAAGATCTGAGATTCATAATACTAAAAACAATCGAAAATCTTCGATACAGCAGTAAAAACTATTCACCTTTACGTTGATTTTAAGGGATACATTTGCCAGATACTGTTTGCTAATCTTGAACACATGTTTTGTGAGACAACATTGAGATATCAAACCAAGCTCGGTTTCACAGATTCTCTTAAGATCACCTGAGATTACAAGAAACATTTCGTTTTCATCAAAACCATTACTAAAGAAGGCAAAAGGGTTAAGTTTATGGATGTCGAAATAATACCATAAAGTGAACCGTTGTTATCAGGTAATATTGCCAGCAGAAGCTCTAACTCTTTGCCTTTGGTTTTGTTCATTGAAGTGTGATAAACATGCTTTAGAGCTTTCTCGACTTGATCGGGCCTCGCACTATATATTGGTATCACGGGTTCTGGATTAAACTCCTACAATGATAAACGAAGCAAAGCTTTCTGATAAGAATCACATCGAGTTAAAAGAGAATTCAAACAATGCAACAAGAAAAGAAAAAAAGATGAATATTATTACCATGCCTGAGACTTCACACATCTGACCAAGTTCATTACAAAATCCACGAGCAACGTTTTCTTGAACGCTGCGTGAGAAGTTAACACAGGCCCATCTGCTCACAGTCATCCCGTTGATCATTTTCTTGTTCATCATATTCCACTGACCAACTTGCGGGAGACAATCTTTTTCTTTCCCGTTCTCGTGATACTTAAGCTGTAGCAAGCAAAGAGAGACGAATTAACATAACAGTATTCTCATAGTATGAGCATTCAGAGATCTGTTTAGGTTTTTTACCCATGGAGCTGGAAGAATACGAGCTTCAACAGAAGCTAACTTTTCGCTTATGTTCATGCCAAACTCCTTTGCATATGGATCTTGATCATATGCGTTGTGTTGGACAGTCTATAAAACATTTTTGACAACAAGATTAATCCTCACTTCTAAGTTCTAACTCACAAAGAACCATATAAGATACATGACTAAAAAAATACCCGCAAAATATCGTTTTCTCTGTCCCTCGGCCTTTGGCATGTAACTTTCAAGAGAGCAGTAATCTGCTTCTCATTCAACCTTTTCGTGTACCGTTGTCCCTCGACAATTTTGCATGCCTACATTGGAAATTGAATCAGCGAAAATAGCCAAGAGCTGAAATGTGAAGTCTTGAAACAAACAAACCAGCAGTTTACGGTTTACCTCCATCGGCAAATAGCTTGCCTTCTTTTGGTTTCCAACTTGGAGACATGGCAAATGCGTGTGCTGGATCGTGAATCCATACATCTCTTGGAAATACTCAATAACTGACTTCATAGTACAGTTCTCATCTACTGGAAACCTAAGAATATAAACCAGAAATTAATCTCAATGAAACAAGCCTTAGTAATCAAAGAGTAAGTAAAAAGAAAATACTCACATTAGCTCTCTTGTTGGTTGAGTTGTTAAACCCGCAACACGGTATTTCCTTCTTACATTCGCTCTGTGAGTAACCTCTACTTTCACTCCTCTAAGACCCTTCTTAATCTGTTAAAAATTCCCAAGAAAAAAAACATTCTTGAGGAAACAATCAAGGACTTGAGACAAGATATAATAAGATGAAGAGACTTGTGTACCTTGACGCGATCAGAATCCGACAATGGCTTCGACAAGACATCCTTTCCAAGAAGCTGTGCTACAAACTCTATCACTGGAAGAGGCTCGATGAATGCAGCTGAAGCCATATCTACAAAGTAAGGAGAATAACATTAAGATTGGGCTGACTTATAAAATAAAACCAAAACTGTAACAATCTCTTAAGTCAAATCTTTACCGATATTTAGTGATAAACCCATTTGAGTTGGTCTAATACTCTGGTAAAACCCACACCATGACTCTAACCCTTCACCGAGTCGCTGCGGTGTTTTAATATCAGGCGAAAAGAAAGATCTTCCAACGGGACAAAACCTCTTAACCGACAACTCCCTGAGTACAATATCAAGAATCTGCACCGCCTCTTGCGGACAATCTGCCCGTTTACCAGCTAGAAACTCGCCTAAGTGATGCATATTTGCCCGTGCAACAAACTTGATTGCCACCTTATATGATCTCTCCCTTCTACAAAGCAAAATGTGTCAATTTCAATATAAAACTACACATAACAAAATCAATCACCTAAAGAACCTTAGACACTTACTTAGGGCCATTGATGATACCGTCATCTTCATCAACAATCTTAACACTGAACTCCTTCCAAGTAAAAGGAAGTTCTCCAGCAGTGTAAAGACTTTTCCGGCCATCGTAAGCCGGAAGTCTCCTCCCGAGATCAGACTCTTTGTAAAGTCTAACTAACTCAGCAATTATAGCTCTGTTAACACTCTTTGATGACACTTCAGGAGTAATTGTAACCTGCAAAACATTAACCAAATGTCAATGGACCCAAATAAGCAATAAGAACAACATTAAAATCTAACTCTCTCTCCTTCATTAAATTTCAAACCTTTTTTCAGGAAACCATCTAAAGGTTCAAGCTTTGTTTCTCATTACAGCAAAAACTAAAAAAAAGGCAAAAAAAATCTTAACTTTTTCTAATAAAAACTTACATCATACTGATTCAAATCCTTGGTAGGCAAATCAGCGAGAAAGTGGTTAGCTTTAACAATGCATTTAGTTCCAAGTGTTCCAAATCCAGGTCTTGGAGCAAAGTTTGAGTTTTTACGAACACCCATCTGCATCTGATGATTCACAGCGACAATCTCACCGGCGGTGGCGACGGAGACGGCGGAGGAAGTGGTTTGACTTGGCGGTGGCGGTTTACGAGGACGAGAGCTAGGTCTCATACAAACATCTCCTTGATCAGATTTTCTTCCACCACGGTTTCTCCTCCGGCTACGATTCTTTGACGGTGGTGAAGGTGAAGAAGCTTGACTCTGAGTAACCGTCGCCGGAGTAGTCACCGTCACCGGAGAAGGAGAAGGAGGAGGGATTTTACCGTTTTGAACGGTTTTTGGATTGTGGTGCTTTAAAGGTTGGGTTTTGATAACTAAGTGAGTCTCAGAGCTATCTTTCATTTGCCTAATCGGCATTTTTTGTTGTTTGGATTTTCAAAAACTCTTTTTCTCCACTACAAAAAGAATGAAACAAAACTTAAAACTGATCCCTTCCTTGGCCTTATTCTACCTGCAAAATCATGAGGATGAAAGAAAAATAAGTACAAACAAAAAATAATTATAAGAAAATGTCAGATTGCATTAAATGGAGAAAATCCAGAAAACAAAACCATGATGATGGTGTTTTGGGTTAAATTTAATAATAAAAATCAAAACTTTGAAACAGTGAAGTAAAAAATGTTGTTGTTCTAGTTTCTTCTATTACAAAGTTTCAGAAACCAGAGAGGTAAAAAAAAACAGAGATTAAAACAGAGTCTGAAGTATATACATACAGTGTTACAGAGATAGATGTAGTTTTTTTCTCGATAAAAAAGAGAGAGACAAGAAACCATGAAATTAGAAGAAAACACTGTAAAGACCAAGAATAAAAGGAACCAATCACCAGAAGTTTTTTTTTTATTTTTACAGTTTTTGTTTTCATTAAGAAGAATCACAGACAAAAACAAGGAACAGAGATTAAAGCTTTAAGTGAAATGGGGGAAATTGGGAATACCCAGAAGACAAAACCGGAGAAAGCTTTAATCTTTTGTCTCTATTTGAAACCGGAAAATGAGATCCCGGAGAAAACCCAAACAGATAATTACAAAGATTTTAATCGAAAAATCGAAGCTTTTTTATTTTAATTTTATTTTGCTGTGAACTTTGGTGTGAGAGAGAGAGAGTGAAAGATAAAAACTAAGAGCAAGTGAACAAAGTGAAGGAATAAACATCGAAAAGAGCAGTGGAAATATCAATATCTCCAAGAAGAATGAAAATTTTATTTTATATAAGTGAATTTATTGCTACGGAGAGAAAATGACCCGTCCGCTATATTAAAAAGAAATACAGTAAAAAAAATAAAACACTCACCGACCAATGAAGAAGAAGAGTGACGCTAGAGAAGATAGCTTTCCTCTCAATGTGGAGAAAATATCTCAGTAGGAAGAGAAAGAGGAAGATGATGATGATGATGATGAAGACGAAGAAGAAGAGAAAAAGATTGATTTTGTGATGTAGAAAATTTTGAGAGAAATTTATGTCTTTTAAGGACGCATGCAAAAGAGGTTTGCTTTTGGGGTTTTGGTCTCTTTTAAAAATCACGTGTAAAGAGGCTTTCTTTCTCTCTCTCTCCACCCGCAGACTCAGGCTCTCAGCCTCATCTCAGTCTCTCTTTTTCTTTACTCTTCTTCACTTTTACTAATAAAATGAGAAATAAAGTTTGTTTTTCTTTGGTTTTACACTTTGCTAATAATGAATGTTTCATTAAGTACAAATTTCTTCTTTTTGATAAGCACAATGTGTTTGGTTTATGGCAGCAACTATTTATTTATGGATGGTAATGATCAGTTAGTTATTTTTTTTTCGTCTCTTATTACATCATTGTTACAAGATGGTACTATAATTCTCTAATCTTATTATAAAAAATGTATATACAGTATTGTTTATGCATAGCAAATTTAAAATTTAATTAGTTTTTTACAATAGATAAAAATACAATAAAACAATTTAACAAACGGATAGTTTTACCATTATCAGAAGAATCAAGGATGGACGGTTTTTAACAAAGGAACACGGAAAATGATTACATACCTGATGTAAACACAAAAAGTTTCACTTGGTACTTGGTATAGAAATATTGTTCATCTTTTTCATTTGAGTTGTCAAACATTGTTTCATAACAAATGGTTTAAATAGAAGCTAATGGATGTGTAGCCGTTCACGAACTCATCTAATCAGATAAACGTTAGTTGTGTATATCAACAGTCGTCGGCATTGTCATTGTCGTCATTTGGCTCAACCTAGTTGTAGAGTTAAATACTTAAATCTAATCTTAGTTGTACGTTTGCGCCATCTATTTAAACGAAACAAAAATTGGACTTTTGATGTTGGAAACTAGTCTAGGTTAGTTTCCGCCGGTGAATGTGGATTGTCTAGTTTGTGATAAAGTGTTACAACTGCAAATTAGCATCATCATTAAAATGTACTACTTTCCCAATTGCTCCTAATTGTATACTTCGAAATTGGGCTTAATTAATAGAGAAAACGACTAGACCACGACTTTGCATGATTACACCCTTTACTATTTTTGTGACCATTTGTACATATTTATTGAATTAGATTTTATTGGATATGTATAGACAGATTTCTTTATGTGTCAGCTTATTGCAGCTGCTTAAGCTTGATGGCCACTTTCTTTGTGGTCCGTTTAGTACCACTAACGTAGTGTATGTATTTATACATACATTTATATAAATTTACATAAGAAATATTCGTGGAGAAAAATAGTAAATGGTTTACATGTAAGAAAATACATAGTAAATGTTTTATATTTTTTAAAATAATAAAAGCAAATGATAATTACACACACGGAAGAAGGAATAATTCGAACTTGCAGTCTTTTCTTTTCTTTCTGCAGACCCCATTTCGTGACTCTACTACAACCTCATTAATTTTGTTTTCTTCCACTATTTTTTTTTTTCTTTTGTTTATAACATACTCCATGAGACTACATGAAACGTCCGATCATAAGAAAAAAAACCTACATGAAACAAAATTCATTCGAGCTATTTTAACTTTTGACATTGTTTTTTTTTTACGAACTTGGCTCTAAAACCTTCGATATATCACAAAAACAAAGACAAAACTTTGGTAATTGATCTGTAGAATTCCACTTATTTTTCAGGTTAGAATATACAGTTCAAAGTTTATTCAAAACATAATACTAGTCATTGAATAAATTTAGCAAAAATTAGTTTCTTTAGAAAAATAAGTAAATATCAAAATAGTTTAATATGATCAATTCGAATACAATGATATCTCTATAAGCTACAAGGTTCCTTCTGGTACGAGGAAGTTGATAATTAGATATGCAAACCACCGGCCTATAATTATATGGCTTAAGTTAATCTATTAAGGAATGTATTTTTTATAGAAATCTTGTTCAAGGAATGTATTTTTATAGTAAACTTGTTCAACTGACTCGAGTGTGATATGTAACGGTTGGTAGAGATCTTTTGGCAGCAAATGGGAGAAAGTGTAACGTTCTTTACATGGAAATAAAAACAAAGAGGATGTGATTTTCATGCTAATATTCGCGAAAGCATTTGTCTTTTTTATAATTAGGGTTTGATGGTTCTCCCGCAAACGTAATGTTAGCGTTTAATCTAATTATAGAAATTATTTTCAACAGTTTTGGATCGTTTTATACCTTTTAAAATCGCCGAATTTAAAGTTCATTGCTGCAAGTATTTGATGTTGCAATAAGTATCAAATTAAACCTACAACTTCCAACTAATTAAGTTTTTCAAAATAAACCTACAAATAATACTCAACGACAATTCTGTTCGCAACAATAAAATTAAAACATTGTAACGTAAATCTATAATTAGCCATTAATAAATATTAAATTATTTATAATTATTATATAAAAAATTAAGTATTATAGTTTCAAAAGAAATAATTTAGAGAGGTTTGACTGTTTTAGTGGGATAGTGAAATTTATTAGTAATAAATTTAGATGATTACAATTTGTGAAGAGTGGTGTGTATAATCAAGTAGAAGAACCTCCACTTGAAGTAAGATGCACCTCAGGGCCCCTACTTCATTGGCCCTACAAGGAAAATATCCGCCGTGAGATCGATCATAATCATGACGAAACCTCCTTTTTTTTTATTTTCCCTCTGTGAAACTAAAATATAATTTTTTCTCAATAAGATTCAAAGTACTTGTTGGCACCAACACAAAAAAGTTCCAAAATATTCCGAAAATATTACGATGAATGATGATGACATTGTTGGACTAATGGGGAAAGCTGAGAGCACTGTTTTGAAATTTGTTTTTCTAATGATAAAAATGAAAGTACACAGTTTACATATGTACTATAAAATAACCAATATTCGAAGTAATATATGAAACTCTTAATAGAATATTAATTGAAAAACTCTTACTTTATAGAAAAATTTATAGAGTCTAATTTTTTTTGAATTAATCAAATGCTAAACACCAAAAACTCTTACTTTTATGTATTAAAACACCAAATACATAATGGATGATTTGCACATTGTATGTAGCATAATCATCCATTATAGTCTATACTACTTTTTCACTGGTAAATTCAATATTGTCTATAGACGATTAAAGTGTATCATCTATTATTTTTTAGTTAGTACCAGAATTTTCAAATCCTACCAATATTTAGGTTTATATATCTTGTGATATTTATCAGATCATAAACAAAATTTTAGAACATAACAAATGCAATTCGGCAATCAATTGAAATTGTTTGAAAATGCTTCTTTTTTTTTGCCGATTATCATACAAAAAAGTGCACATTGTTCGCTACAATTAAATCGTTGAACATGGCTGCTGTTCTAACCTTGTTTCAAGAAAACAACGATTATCTAATTGTACCTTATCTAGATGATCTCAAATTCGAGTAGACACATCACCTTCATATATAGACTGATAACATTCAAAAATCTATGTGAACTTTTGTACATCTTCTCCTTTTCTCTTACTCCGGTCCTATTAAGTTTTTTTTCTCACAATACAAGTGTCATGAAATATTAATTCGACCAATAACCAGAAAATTTATACAATTTGCTGACATATTTTTCTAATTATGATTCACGCAAAGCACACATACATACTGCGTACACATGCATGTGATATGCTAAACGAATCTATAAATGTATATGCGTGTGTAGGTATAATATCATATGTGTTAGTTTTGTCACGGTGGTAGCTATAGGGTTATGGGCATGGTTTGTTTTGGAGCGACGCATGTTTTCTTTTATTTCTTATAATTGTTTACTTTGTTTTCAAATTCAGATAATATGACAAATTATAATTTTTAAAACTCCAAGGATAACATTTTAAGATAATAAATCGTATTGTTTTGCATGTGTTTCGCATACACCATTAAGATCGTATTTTAAAAAGTTTGATATGAGGTCAAAAATTACTTCGCTTGGTCTTCATTGTCCTTCTTTGTCTAGTGTTTACTCCTTCTATTTTATCAATTAAATAATCGAATTAGTTGAACTTAATTCCGTATCTCGAAGGGAGACAAGTGATAAATTGAGAAATATTCTCGTAGTTGAACTCTCCATATGTGGTTGTGCAAAGTGGTATAAACTAGAGGTTTGCAAAAGAATATAGGGATGTTGCTCTGATGTAAGGTTGGAGCCTTTTGTTATAGCATGGAGATTTTTTTAAATATGAGGATCCGAGTGAACATAAATTTGTTTTTTAATAAATCCAAAATTAATTTAAAATTAATTATATTGGTTGAGATTCCTGAATAATTGTAAGATCCATAATTTATCAAATGTATATCTTAATACATGCAAATCTCATATACTCTCCATGTTTTACGAAGAGTATCAGAGTGTCGTTCAAGAGTTTTATTTTTGTTTTATAAAGATTAAAGAGTGTCATGTTACATTTTCAATGCGACTTTTAAAACTAATTTTCTAATTTATCTTTAATTCAAAGCTAATTATGTTGAATTTAAGTCATTAGAACCAAAAACAATATTTTTTTCTTTCACTCCTTCATTTCTTTTTTTGGTGCTATGTTTCTCTTTTTTTCTGCTCTAGTCTCTGCTTATTTTACTTCACATGATTCATGTGTATCACTTACTGTGAAAACTAAGAAATTTTGAAGTCAAATGAAATCTCGAGTAATTGCCAAAAGATAAAAAAAAATCTCTAATTAAATATCTCCACTTATAAAATTAATACAAATAAATATATGCACATCCTAATAACTTATTTTTATTACTTTTTCTGTATATCTCTATAAATACTTATTTTCATATACAACATTTTTTTATTCAATATTCAATGTCTTATTCTTCCCCAAAAATAATCAATTTTTTGTTTGGAATAGATGCCCTAGAAGCCAATACAAAACACGGTTATTGTTCATGTTGAACGCTTAACAACAAACAAAAAAAGCTTTAAAATTTGTTAGTTAACTCTATATTCTAAAAAAAAAAAAAACTTGGGTTCATCTTGAGTTATATCTGAAAATCCGGATGAACCAAGAACTATATTCCCCAAACTCAGAACCACTGAGTTTTACTTTATTAGAAATCTGATTAAGAAGTTTACAACTACCTTAATAGGTTTTACACAAGATCTAAACTACTTTAGTTTGTCACCTTAGATTTCCTAACACACACAAGAGATAATCACAAGAACACACTCTTTGATTTCTCTAGAATCCTAATCAGAGTAAACCTTACTCTCTCACAATGAAAAGCTTTGCACTTACTTTTCACAACTATCACGGCCAAGTCTAACAAGAACCTTAGCACCTCTATTTATACTATCGAGGTCTTTGGTCTTCTAGGTTAGCCTTCGAGATCTTGGATCACACCAAATCTTCGCGCGAATATCTCCTCTCCAAACTGAACTCATCCTGTTGTGATTTCCACGTCATTCGTTCATTTGGCGATATATCCACGTCAGCATCAATTACTTGATCTTCACTTTAGTCTTCTGAAACAGCTTCCAGCTTGTTCCAGCAATCAGCACTCCTTCTGGTCTGTCCTGATAGAGGGTGCACTAACAATCTCCCCCTTTTTGATACAATTTGTCAATTCAAGCAATCCTGCAAGAAACCCCTAAAAGAAAACTCACAAGCACACATCAAGTCATAGAGATAATAAGCAGCGGAAATAACCAATAGAGGGTCTCATCATAGATTGCATAAATAAGTTTTTAAGATTCAAAAAACATCATTCATTACTTAGAAGAACAACTACTAAAATCAAAATAGCATGATTAACAACCAAAGCTTAAAAACTCCCCCTTAATCCTAAACTCCCCCACAACTAGACCTAGACATCCTAAGAAGATTGAGTATCTTCATATCCTTCTTCGTTGTCAACATCAAGAGAGTTCACAAACGAATCAGAGTTCTCAGGGGACCACCCTTCATCAACTGGCGGTACATAGTCGTCATCGGCTTCAGGTTCAAGACCTTGTGCCTCAACATCTGCATTCACACCTTGAGAACTGTGAGAGGAAGACGAAACCAACCCATAATCTCCCCCTGCTTGTATGACATAATTGATCAAAAACTCTATCTAACACACTAACAAGGAAAGCAGACACTAAGTAAAAGACTGGAAATCATACCTTCAATGCGTGTTGCTATTGTTGTTAGCAAGGTAGAGACATGCCTTAAGTCTCCAGGTAAGGACGTGCCAAACAAATACTCTCCTCGACGCTTTGGATGTTCAATCCCACCACGAACGTCTGGATTAAACAGCTTTGGGTGAGGACCAGGCTTCTCATAGTTTTCCAGTGTTATCACTCGCTGAAACATCAACACTCTGTAGATGAGATTTGGAAATGGCAGGATGTTCTGAATTTGTCCAGGAGAGCGAGCAGCTTTTTCTACTTGATCATAGACTAGCTTTCCAAAATTAAAAGGAATCCGCTCATTCAGAAGATACAGCATCTTAGCACGATCAACAGTGACATTCGAGTTATTCTTCGAAGGAATCCAGTTGATGCAACAAATCAAATATAGACCAGCGAGATGAGTAGGCATGACCGGAGTGCGAAGATCCTTCCAAGTGACGACTTTCCCATCAGATAGGTACTTAGCAAGAGCATGTTTGGACATAGTCACTCTCTCGAATTCAGCCTTGGCATGCCACTTAATAGCCGGAGATCTGAACGTCTTGTTAATCATCTGAGGAGAGAACTCATACATTTTGCCTCTAACAAAGACTTTGGACTTCTTAGTTTCCTCATTGAAAATATGGAAATTAGCATAAAACTCCCAAATCACTTCTTTCACAAACGGATCGATCTCTGCTACAGTGTCTAGCAAGTGATTATCCTCTATCACTTTCATCATGTCACGCATCTCTGGAGGACCACGCGGCACATACCTTTGCTCATAGGGATCACGAAGCTTGAAATCCTTGTACCTCTCAACCCCTTGGCTTGTGAGAAATTGAATCGTCAGTGGCTCATAAGGAGGTGTCCAAATGGATGGATCCGCCGCATCTCTCTCAGCCTGATGATGTCGATGGATGCTACATCGATCCGACGGGTCATAAGGCAGACGCCCTCGAGATGAAAAGGCGTTTCGGAGGAGGTCTGGTGCGGGATCGTTAATTGGAGGAGCCGTCGAGGTCTTCGGAGGCAGATCTGAGACCGGAGCAGGCGAGTCATCGGGTGCGTGAGACGGAGGAGGCGGAGCCTCAGCGGCTTGCTTTGACGGGACGGCGACAGGAGAACGAGCAGCTTTGGGATCGGGCACCGCGTCGTCGGAGCTGCTGTCGGAGTCATCGGAGATTATCGTCGGAGCTGTACGCCGTGCGTCGCGTCGTGTTCTTCCCACGATTGGAGTTGTAGCCGGAGCAGATGGAGCAGCACGCCGGGCTTCGCTGCGTGTTCTCGCCACAGCTCGAGTGTTAGCCGGAGCTCTTGTCGGACGCCGGGAGTCACCGCGAGTTCTTACCATCGCTAGAGTCTTAGGGTTAGGATAGGAGAATTTTCGATTTCCCCTTCAATTTCTTCCTTCGATTTTGATTTATGCAAATCAAGCAACTCAAAACCAAAAATTAGTGCTAACCGGTTTTGTGGTCCGGTTAAAATCAGATAAAACACATCAAACCGAAATTGACACCTCTTAACAGTAAACCAAGATCGATGACAAAATCAAATTTAATTACCTCTGGAGCTCAACTTATTTTTCTGAGGCCATCTTGAATCACATAGAACAAGTCCCCATTAGTATCAGCAAAGTGATAACCATCTCTCGCTCATACTGAGGTCCAGAACTGCCCCAGAGGTGATTGTACAGTACTAAGCTTATGGTAACTTGATTCAAAAAATTCAGGGCATAATCTGCTGACACAACACAAACAAAATGTCGATTCTCCAAGAGTAGTCTTCACACGTCATATCTCAGAGTGCTAGCAAGTCCTTGTAAACAAGAAGTGTGACAAACTGTGCAGCAACATTCAGGCTATTGATCAAATATAAGTCTGATCTTTTGTATTCAGATCTTATTATTGCTTCTTACTGCTCCTTTCTGCAGAGAGACGAGATGTCAGAGAGAAAATTTGTTTTTGCACCCCTTCTTTTTTTTTTTTTTTTTAATATTTCTCTTATCTTGTTGCAGGGTGTATTGATGCTCTTTCTTACTTGTTCTCTCAATGTTTTTGTTTGACATCTCTTCTCTCCAAAGTGTAGGTGAACAAGATTTCTCCTTTGTTCCCATCGGGTTAGTGACAAGATTTCTCCTTTGTCCCCCGTAACTTAGATAAGCTCATGCTTCATCTTATGAAATGAAATGCTTCTTTTCTGCCCCTTTCTGCATTTCATCCCTTCCTTAATGCTCTACACACTGTGTCTGTCACATACTTTACTGACTTTGCATCTCCAAACCATGAAGAGTAGCTCTTTCTCTTGGTGAACTTTTTACAGCAGAAGATTTGAAAACCGTTTATGACACTGTGTAAAATAGATATGAAAACTTGCTACTCACTGTACAACCAACCCTGTTTCAGCACAAACACTCATCAAGAAGATAGTTAGACTTCACCAATACCCAGGGACTTTTGCAAGTTCACAAACGTGTTCAAGTCCAAAGGCTTTGTGAAAATATCAACAAGTTGAATTTCAGTAGGCACATGTTCTACGGTAATTTGTTTTTCTTCAACTAATTCTCTAACAAAATGATGTCTTATAGCTATGTGTTTAGTGACTGAGTGTTGTACCGGATTCTTAGATATGGCAATAGCACTTTCATTATCACATTTAACAAGTAAAGGGTCAGGAAAAGTCATACCGTAATCCAAACCCATTTGTCTCATCCAAAGAAGTTGAGTGCAGCAGCTTCCAAGTGCGATGTACTCCGACTGAGTCGATGATAAGGACACACAATTCTGCTTTTTACTGTGCCATGAAATGAGATTACTTCCTAAAAAGAACACTCCTCCTGTGGTACTTCGACGATCATCAAGATTCCCTCCCCAGTCAGCGTCACAGTAGCCTACAAGTACTAAGCTTGTATCTCTGGTGTAGTTGAGTCCATAGTTTATAGTTCCACTCACGTACTTAATGATCCGCTTCACAGCTAGGAGATGAGATGCCTTTGGATTCGATTGATACCTTGCACACAAACCTACACTGAGGCATAGATCAGGTCTGGTTGCAGTCAAATAAAGTAGACTTCCTATCATTCCTCGATACAACTTCTCATCCACTTTTACTCCTTTTTCATCCTTGAACAATTTCGTGGTAGTGCTCATAGGAGTTGGAGCAGGCTTGCTGGAACACATACCGAACCGTTTCACCAGATTCTGTGCATAGGTGCTTTGCGAGATAGTAATCCCTTCATCAGTCTGATTGATTTGCAAACCCAGAAAATACTTAAGTTCGCCTACCATACTCATTCTGAACTCAGTCGTCATTGTCTTCACAAACGTTTTGACCAACTTGTCGGATGTGCCTCCAAACACAATATCATCAACATAGATTTGTATGATGATAATGCCATGAACATCGTTCTTGACAAACAAAGTTTTGTCTACACTTCCTCGTGTATATCCTTGAACAATCAGAAAGGTAGTAAGTCGTTCATACCACGCACGAGGTGCCTGCTTCAAACCATACAAGGCCTTTTTCAACTTATACACATATTCTGGAAATTCAAGATTCTCAAAACCTTTAGGCTGCTCAACATACACTTCCTCCTCTATGATTCCATTCAGAAAGGCACACTTGACGTCCATTTGATGCAGTTTGAAACCCATTCCACAAGCTGTTCCAAGAAGAAATCTTATGCATTCAAGTCTTGCAACTGGAGCAAAAGTTTCATCAAAATCAAGTCCTTCAACTTGTGTATATCCTTGAGCAACAAGTCTAGCTTTGTTTCTGGTGATATTTCCGACTTCATCAAATTTGTTTTTGAAAATCCATTTAGTACCAATGACATTCACCTGTGGTGGTCGTGGCACTAGATCCCAGACTTGGTGTCTTGAGAATTCTTCTAATTCCTCTTCCATAGCCAAAATCCAGAAATGATCCTCTAATGCCTCCTTGACATTTTTCGGTTCCACAATGGATACAAAACAAGAGAACATTATTTCTTCAAAACACGCAAATGAGGCCATAACTCTGTGTTTTTGTTTAATTCCAGCCAGCTGTCTATAGTCCTGCTTGACTCCTCTTGTTACTCTTTCACCACTAGGATCTCCTATTATATCCTTTGAAGCATGATCTCTATGGACTTGAGCCGGAGGTACTTCCTCATCCGATTCTTCTCCAGACTTGTTGATATCACCATTGTCAAATTGATTATCATTTCTTTCTTCTCCATGATTATTTGAGATAGACGTTTGTGGCTCATTTCTGTTTCTGACAATAATTTGCAGTTCAGGCATACTTCCATCATCAAACACGACATTCATTGATTCTTCAATCTTTCCCCTCTGCTTATTCCAAACACGATAAGCCAAACTGTTTGTAGCGTATCCAAGAAAGAACCCTTCTTCACTGCGAGAATCAAATTTTCCCAGCTGGTCTTTGTCGTTCATGATGTAACAGACACATCCAAATACTCTGAAGTAGCTCAGATTTGGCTTCTTACCCTTCCAAATTTCGTATGGTGTCTTGTCAGATCCCAACCTTACGTAGACTCGATTTATCACGTAACATGCTGTACTAATAGCCTCAGCCCAAAATTTCTCAGGAACTCCATTTCCATGAATCATGGCTCTGGCCATTTCTTGAAGTGTCCGGTTCTTTCTCTCAACAACTCCGTTTGACTGTGGAGTTCTAGGTGCTGAGTATTGATGAAAGATTCCTTGAGACTCACAAAAACTGTTGAATGCTTCGTTCATAAACTCTCCTCCTCGATCACTTCTGATTTGCTTAATTCCCATCTTCTTCTCATTTTTCAGTTGAAGAGCCAGAATTTTGAAGCTGTTGGCAGTTTCTGATTTTTCCCTGATAAAACGAACCCAAGCATATCGTGAGAAATCATCAACCAAAACAAAAACATACCTTTTGCCAGCAATGCTTTCTGTCTGCATTGGTCCCATAAGGTCCATGTGAATCAGGTCAAGAACTTGAGTTGTCTGAATTCCTTCAACCCTCTTGTGTTGAACTCTAATCTGTTTTCCTTGGTTACAGGCACCACACACAATTTTCTCAATGTGCTTCAACTCAGGCACTCCTCTAACCATTTCCTTGTTCACTAGCTTTGACATGCTCCTTGCATTCATGTGACCCAGACGTTGATGCCACAGCACCGGATCCTCTTTCTCAGCTCTAAGACAGATTTTAGGTTCTTCCCACATATAACAGTTGTTCCCAGTTCTAACTCCTGTGAGAGTATTTTGGTTTCTCTCATTGGTCGCCCAACATTTTACTTTGTTGAAACTCACAGTCAGACCTTCATCACAAAGTTGACTTACACTAATCAGATTAGCTGTAAGTCCTTCCACAAAATAGACATTAGTGAGATGTGGTTTTTCTGTTTCAGTCAGATCACCTTTCCCTTTGATTCTGCCTTTTGCTCCCCCACCAAACATGACGTTACTTTCTTTGACAGATGAGTAATTATTTAGATTAGCTTGACTTCCTGTCATATGTCTAGAAGCTCCACTGTCAAAGTACCACGGTTTTTTCACCCCTTCTGCAATAGAAGTGTATGCAACATGGCAATAGAGATCCTCTCTTCTCACATACATCTTGGAATTTCTTCCCTGATGTGGATATAGCTTCCCTTGTCTCTTCAGCTTGCTCAACCTAGCTGCATATCTGTAGCAGTATCTCTGAATATGACCATGTCTTCCACAGTAGTAGCATTCGTAACCTGTCACAGTTCTCTGGGAATGATAGTGATTTTGATTCTGATACTTGCGTCTTGCTGGAACAGAATTAGACTTGCTTCGAAACACAGATTGACTTTGTGTTGGAGCAGCAGCTTTGCTTCGAACAAAATTCGTCTTTGTACTCGATCCACCACCATGATATCCTAAACCAAAATTTGATTTTCCCACTCTTCCAGCAGCAAGTATACTATCCAAATCTTTTGTTCCTTTGTTCAGCATATGAATCTTCTTTCGAGTGTCACTAAGATCTTGAGAAAGTTCTCTGTTTTTCTCTTCCTTTGCACTGTATTTTAAGATCATTTCAGACTTTATCTGATTTGCAACAGCTAACTCTCCTTTCAGTTGTTCAATCTGCTCTTGGACTTTCACCTTCTCTTCCAGCCAGATGACTTTCTCTTTACTCAGTACCAACCAATTTTCATACAATTTCCTGAATTCTCCATCAACATCCATTTCAACGTCTGATTCATCATCAGCTGAAATTTCTTCTTTTTCACATCCTACTTCACTGTCCGAACTGTCAGAACTCACATTATCATCTTCAATGATTCCTACAAAAGACACAAATCCTTTTACATCTTCTTCCGAATCTTCATCATCAGAGTCACTGTCACTTTCAGCAATATAGGATCTATCAGGTTTAGACTTGGACCCGATGCAATCAAACTTGGTATGTCCGATACCTCTACACTCTGAGCACTTGAGATCTTTTCTCTTTAAAGAGGGACACTCAGCTTTGATATGTCCGTACCCTTGACATTCGTGACATTGAATTTCACTTCTCTTTGAGTTACGATCTCTGTCTCTGTCTCTGTCTCTGTCTGAACCCTGATTTCTTGCAAATCCTCTTTTCTCAACTCGTTTCATTGCTCTGCTGAAGTTTTTAGCCATCATACTCATTGAATCTTTTAATTCCTGAATCTCGTTTTTCTCTGATGATACAGCTAATGCAACTCCTTTAGAGTAGCCTCCCTTTCCTGAAGTGATTTCCAACTCATATGCTTGAAGCATTCCTACTACTTCTTCGAAATCTATCGTGTCAGTGTCCAGCGACGTCCCCATAGCAGTTCTCTTGCTTTCGAATCTAGATGGAAGACATCTCAGCAGTTTCTTGACCAATTTCTTGTCTTTGTATTTTTTCCCAAGATTATGTGCTTCACTTGCTATAGCACTTATTTTTCCACTAAACTCCTCAATGTTTTCAGATTCGTCCATAGTGAGATTTTCAAACTGAGAAGCTAACATATCGATTCTGGACCGTTTGACACTGCTAGTACCTTCATAAGCTTTAGCGAGTTTATCCCACGCTTCTTTAGCTGACTCACAGTTTTGAATTCGCTTGAACTGATTCTGATTTACAGAGTTGAAAATCAAAGACAGAGCTCTTGAGTTTGCCGTGGCCTTTGCTTCTTCTGCATCAGTCCACTGATCTTCAGTTTTCAGCACATCCTCTCCGTTTTCCCCTTTGACAACCGGAGCTTTCCATCCAACACTAGTGGCAATCCAGGCTTCCTTTCCCAGACCACGTATTAGAGCTCTCATCTTTACTTTCCAGTGACCGTAATTTCCTTTTTCCAGCATAATTGCCTTACCAACCGCAACGAACTCTTTGGGGTAGTCCATCCTCTCCGCAGGATCTGCACCTGTTGTTAAGTACAACTTGGTTCAGATGCCTGCTCTGATACCAATTGAAAATCCGGATGAACCAAGAACTATATTCCCCAAACTCAGAACCACTGAGTCTTACTTTATTAGAAATCTGATTAAGAAGTTTACAACTACCTTAATAGGTTTTACACAAGATCTAAACTACTTTAGTTTGTCACCTTAGATTTCCTAACACACACAAGAGATAATCACAAGAACACACTCTTTGATTTCTCTAGAATCCTAATCAGAGTAAACCTTACTCTCTCACAATGAAAAGCTTTGCACTTACTTTTCACAACTATCACGGCCAAGTCTAACAAGAACCTTAGCACCTCTATTTATACTATCGAGGTCTTTGGTCTTCTAGGTTAGCCTTCGAGATCTTGGATCACACCAAATCTTCGCGCGAATATCTCCTCTCCAAACTGAACTCATCCTGTTGTGATTTCCACGTCATTCGTTCATTTGGCGATATATCCACGTCAGCATCAATTACTTGATCTTCACTTTAGTCTTCTGAAACAGCTTCCAGCTTGTTCCAGCAATCAGCACTCCTTCTGGTCTGTCCTGATAGAGGGTGCACTAACAATATCTAACACATAATTGAAAATAAAAATAAAAACAAAGTTCCCTACGTACAGAATTAACATAGACAAACTACTCCAACAAGTTTCGCAAGCTTGGTAAACTTGCTTAAACAAATACTCTATAATGATAACGATTTGTCATTTGACCATTTGGGCATTATATATTCTTAATTCTCTTAAATTTTTTAATTTAGTTGGCAGAACAAAACATATTCTTGGCAGAAATTCGATGGGGTTCCTATGATGTTCAATGCACGCGTGTGACGTTTTAATCATTGTAAATTCATATTTGTCAACAAATACAGTTTAGTTTAATCAGTTAAGCAGAAAATTTTCATTTAACAATGCCTTAGCCTATGTACTTTCTTAGCATTATTTAAATTACAATCTAGCATTTGTAAGAATTGCATGTGTGTGTGTTTAATTGGTTAAGAGACCCTTCAAAAAGAAAAGAAAATTGGCTAGGTGACCAAACTATATATAAATTAAGCAAGTTATGATTATAAGAAGAAATGTATATAATTCTAATATACATATTCATTTTTAAAATTTGCTTAGTAAACTTTGAAAGACGACAAAATAGACATTTAAATCTACGATTAAAGCAAACTTTGGGGGGAATTCCATATGTTTTTATGGGTGCCCTAATTTCTTATTGCTTCTTGGAAAGTTCACACTTGATAAGCACACGATAAATCTTGCACGTTGGAGTATAAACATTTTTTTTTGGAGTATAAACATTTCATTTATGTATTTATAATTCACTAAAGTAAGCTCTAATTAAAAATCTAAACCATTGATTTTTCTACTACTAACCTGTTTTTTGTTTTTATCATTATTGAATTTTTTGTTTTTATATATATTTAATACAAAAAGATACTTATTTATTAATTGCGACTTTACGACATCAAAAAATTGATTATTTGTCTGATTATAAATACTTCTCCCGACAACTCATATTTCCTTTTTTCTTTTTTACCACTGGTCAGTAAGATGAAGTAATTGCGATGTTTAAAGCATATTAACAGTATATTTATATTGTAAAGTGAAGTTAAAAAATAAGAGGTAAAAAAGTAAATGTGGAGTTAAAATATTAAAACTATGTCAGAGTTGGGCCTAAAACGGTGTATAATCTGCAAATCTGCCACTATAGCTTTTGTGTCACTCAGCTCTCCTTTAGCTTTTGCTTTTATAGACTAACAAATAAAAGGTAAATATTGTGCTTATTACTACCAATCTACTTTATTTTTTTAAATAACTGAACTTTGTAAAACTAAAACCCTCTACACATATATCAACGGGATAGTTTTGAAAAGTATTTTTTGTCTAGTTTATTGTTAACAAAATTTACTTTAATTTGCCAATATATTGTCGCCAACTATATAGAAATTCTAGAAACATGCATAGTTTGGAATCAAAGCAAATTTATTTATTTATTTATTGAGAATATTGGAAAGCAAAGAGATGAGAAACCCAAAAAAAATAAAAAGTTAAATAAAATAATATTAATACAGGTTACTTTACAGAGGCTCTGTCTTTTTATCATCTCTGATCTTAGTCCTATTTTTACTTTTATTGTGAAAAGCACCCCCAAAGTGCACTTCTGTTCCCAAAATTTTGAACAAGTTATATAAAAAGACTGAATAAATCATCAAAAACATTTATTTAAAATAAAAACGAAATTGAAAGTGATAAATAATTGGAAAATATATGTTATTTATTAAATGGTGCAAATAAATTCAGGCTTTGTCGTATAGTTGTCTTTGAGCAACACTTCTTGCATTAGTAGTACTACATGGGTTGGATTGTAAAAGATATGATATGACTTGTTACGTGTTTAATTTTTTAAGTTTTGTTTACAGAATCCTAGTATTCTCCTAATTTTTTAATATTGAAATGTCAAGAAAATATCGATTTTGGGATGTCTAATAGAATGGTTAACTAGTGTATTCCCATAAGATAACTAACTGGTTTTTTTGAATATGCATAAAAATCAGGGTTAATATTTATTTCTGAAACACATAGCTTTGTTTAAAAAAAGTTTCGACCATCGACACTAGAATCCCGTTAAGAAGTTTCAGTTTGTTTTGATTCAAATCAAATAAATTCGAAGTTCACTTTAATAAATAATACATTCTCTCTTGTAATTTCGTATAATTGTCTCGATCCGAAACAATTAAATTTTATTCAAACAGGTAGTAAGTTAGATATCAAACATGTGTTTCATGTAACAAATATGTAAACTATTAGATTGTACAGTATGAAGCTATTTTTTTTTTTTTCCTTGATATGAAAGTAATTATAAGTACAATTTAAAGCAAACAATTATGGGAGACATGAACAGAGATTTTGGGAATAAGCGATGGAGAATTTGCTCATTGATTGTTATTTTCTTTCTAATTGGGTCATCAGTCATGTGTGGAGATGCACTATAGTGAAGAAGATTTGATGCATCATTTTCACTAAAGGTATTCAAAAAGAATTATCAGTCTCACATCTGCATAGAAATTATTGTTATAAAAAGAATAGAACCAAGATAAAAAGGTGGTATTATAATGCTAGTTTTTTTTTACTTATTTTATTGGAGCTGAGAAAAGGTGGGATTGTCTTGTTGTAGGGACAACTTTTGATGTGTTCCAAAGAGACCTTTACATGCTTTTCTCAAATTGAAGTTATCCAAATCAAACCAAAATAAAACAAACCCAACCAAACCTAAAATTACACAATTTCATAAAGATTTCTTGTCGAACTGAATCAGAACCTTCAAATCAAATTATTATATAACCAAACTGAAATGAAACCAGTTCGAAACTTCAACATTTTTTTCTAACACTTACTCAACTAATCACTAACTTCAAAAAAAAATTATACTCTCTCCGTTCATTATAAACACCGTTTAAATTTTAAAATCTTTTTACGTTAATAAAAATAGCAAAAATATATTATATCCTTTTTAACAAATTATATAATATTTATCTCTTGTATTAGTAGTTTTGATCCTTTATTCATAAAAATAAAAAATATGAATAAAGTTCTTATTTGAAGGAGGAAAATACAAGAAAATTGCACATTGACGATTATTAAAAATGTTCCAATGGATTTGATATATATATACACAACAACAACAACAACCCAAAAAAAAACAAATGGGCCGTCCTCATGTGAAATCTAATAGGTCTCATTACTAACGCAATTGGGCCTATAATGTTTAAATTTGCAAACAAATTTAATCTTCTTCTCAATTACAAAATCTGAGCAACTAGAAACTTATTAGCTTCCACATATGACATCTCCAAGCACAAGCAAGAATCATCGATGCTTAAACCTAATCTCAAAATGCAAATCCTTACAAAACCTCAAACAAATCCATGCCCAAATCATCACAATCGGTCTCTCTCACCACACATATCCTCTAAGTAAGCTCCTTCACTTATCCTCCACCGTCTGCTTATCCTACGCACTCTCTATCTTACGCCAAATCCCTAATCCTTCCGTCTTCCTCTACAACACTCTCATCTCTTCCATCGTCTCCAATCACAATTCCACTCAAACCCATCTCGCGTTTTCTCTCTACGATCAGATTTTGAGCTCAAGATCCAATTTTGTCAGACCCAATGAATTTACGTATCCTTCTCTCTTCAAAGCCTCAGGCTTTGACGCTCAATGGCATCGCCATGGGAGGGCTCTTCATGCCCACGTCTTGAAATTTCTCGAACCGGTGAATCATGATCGGTTTGTGCAAGCTGCTTTAGTTGGGTTTTACGCTAATTGTGGTAAATTGAGAGAAGCTAGGTCTTTGTTTGAGAGAATTAGGGAACCTGATTTGGCTACTTGGAACACTCTTCTTGCTGCTTACGCTAATTCCGAAGAAATTGATAGCGATGAAGAGGTTTTGTTGTTGTTTATGAGAATGCAAGTAAGACCTAACGAGCTTTCTCTTGTAGCTTTGATTAAATCTTGTGCGAATTTAGGTGAATTTGTGAGAGGTGTTTGGGCTCATGTGTATGTCTTGAAGAATAATCTGACCCTGAACCAGTTTGTGGGAACTTCTCTGATCGATCTTTACTCGAAATGCGGATGTTTGAGTTTCGCACGCAAAGTGTTCGATGAAATGTCTCAGAGAGACGTATCGTGTTACAATGCAATGATTCGTGGTTTAGCAGTTCACGGGTTTGGTCAAGAAGGTATTGAATTGTACAAGAGCTTGATCTCTCAAGGATTAGTCCCGGACAGTGCAACTTTCGTGGTGACGATATCAGCATGTTCGCACTCGGGTCTAGTCGACGAAGGTCTCCAAATATTTAACTCAATGAAAGCGGTTTACGGGATCGAGCCTAAAGTTGAGCATTACGGATGTTTAGTTGATCTACTAGGCCGATCCGGGAGGTTAGAAGAAGCGGAAGAATGCATCAAGAAGATGCCGGTGAAGCCGAATGCGACACTATGGAGATCGTTTCTAGGGTCATCTCAAACACATGGTGACTTTGAGAGGGGTGAGATTGCGCTAAAGCATTTGTTGGGGTTAGAATTCGAAAACAGCGGAAATTATGTGCTCTTGTCGAATATTTATGCCGGAGTTAACCGTTGGACTGACGTAGAGAAGACCCGGGAACTTATGAAAGACCACCGTGTCAATAAATCTCCGGGGATTAGTACTCTTAATTAATTTACAAATGTAATTGAAATTTAATCTCCAAAAGTAGGACCAAAGAAGCTACAACAACTTGTTTTGTTTTTCTAATAAAAAAATTGTAAACTAATCAACTATACCACAAAATCATGTGTGATTTTATTTGCATAGAAGACAAGTCATATGAAATTCAAATATAATCTTCCGAAGACCAAAGCTACAAGTACAACAACTTGTTTTTATTAAAAAAAACATGTTAATCTCTAATAACTCGATACGTGTATACCAAAAACTATTACAAAAATCTTTATATTAATGTCGATGTGACAAAATATCCCATTTCTTAAAAATATTTTCACAACAAATCCTGTCGTTACACTGTTACACAGAATAAAGAAAAAACAGTTGTTAGATTGTTGTCCTTTATACCATAGATTAGTCAAATAATTGAATTAGGTGCTTATTGACACATCAATTAAGAATGGTATTAGACCGATGTCCATTCATTATCCACTAACTGAGTATTTTTAATGAATATGTAGTCCTAATTAATCATCTATCCACTAATTATGTCTTAATTACAAAAAAAACTGATTAATCAATGTTCTCTTAAAGATTAAGAGAGCCAAAACGAAGCAAATTAATCTGCCTTCAATGGCTTCTTCAGCAGCAGCCATCGTCTCCGGTTCTCCATTTCGTTCTTCACCATTAATCCATAACCATCATGCTTCTCGTTATGCTCCTGGATCCATCTCCGTCGTATCTCTCCCCCGTCAAGTTTCCCGCCGTGGCCTCTCCGTTAAATCGGGGTTGATCGAGCCAGACGGAGGAAAACTCATGAACCTCGTAGTCGAAGAATCACGGCGGCGCGTGATGAAACACGAGGCGGAGACGGTTCCGGCAAGGATCAAGCTGAACCGTGTGGATCTAGAGTGGGTACATGTGCTTAGCGAAGGCTGGGCAAGTCCTCTCAAAGGTTTCATGAGACAGTCAGAGTTCCTCCAAACACTTCATTTTAACTCGTTCCGGCTCGAAGACGGCTCCGTCGTCAACATGTCGGTTCCGATCGTCCTCGCTATCGACGACGATCAGAAGTTTCGTATCGGGGATTCCAACCAAGTCACACTCGTTGACTCGGTTGGTAATCCCATCGCGATTCTCAACGAGTAAGTCTCTCTTCCTAATTCTGCAATTGAAATCATCAAATGTATGCATAAGAAACCTAATTTGTAGAAAAATCATCTTGCTTTATACTGATGATTGGTTGATTGAATTTGAATAGTATTGAGATTTACAAGCATCCCAAAGAAGAACGAATCGCGAGAACATGGGGAACCACGGCTCGTGGGCTTCCTTATGCGGAAGAAGCAATCACCAAAGCTGGAAACTGGTTGATTGGAGGTGATTTACAAGTTTTGGAGCCGATCAAGTACAATGATGGTTTAGACCGGTTTCGTTTATCTCCGTCGCAGCTGCGGGAGGAGTTTATAAGGCGCGGTGCGGACGCGGTTTTCGCGTTCCAGCTTAGGAACCCGGTGCATAATGGTCATGCGCTTCTTATGACGGATACTCGTAGAAGACTTCTTGAGATGGGTTACAAAAACCCTGTCTTGTTGTTGAATCCACTTGGTGGGTTTACTAAGGCTGATGATGTACCTCTCAGCTGGCGTATGAGACAGCACGAGAAGGTATCTCTTTCACTTTCTTCTCTTCCAAGAAACGTTACTTTGGATACAAAGTGTATTTCAGATGAGCTTTAGATTTTGATGAATTGATATTGGTTGTTGATTCTCGCTATGGAGTGAAAAATGTTATATTGTTGTTTCTTGATTTGAACATGTAGGTGTTGGAGGATGGTGTACTGGATCCAGAGACCACTGTAGTCTCTATCTTCCCATCTCCGATGCTATACGCTGGCCCAACTGAGGTTCAATGGCATGCCAAAGCTAGGATCAACGCGGGAGCTAATTTCTACATTGTTGGTCGCGATCCTGCCGGTATGGGCCATCCGACAGAGAAGAGAGATCTTTATGATGCCGATCACGGGAAGAAAGTGCTTAGCATGGCACCAGGACTTGAACGCCTCAACATTCTACCCTTCAAGGTTAAGATCAATCATTGCTACTTCCTCTTAATCGAAAACTTCTTTAAGGGTTTAAGTCTCATTGTTTCGGTTTGTATGAATAGGTCGCTGCATATGACAAAACTCAGGGGAAAATGGCCTTCTTTGATCCTTCCAGGTCTCAAGACTTCCTCTTCATATCAGGAACCAAGGTAAAACCCAATTCCGGAGCTCCAAATCTGATTTCTTACTCTAGTGACTAAGAAAATAACTTGGATCGGATGGTTTTGTTTTGTAGATGCGTGGGTTGGCGAAGAAGAAAGAGAACCCACCAGATGGTTTCATGTGTCCCTCTGGTTGGAAGGTGTTGGTTGACTACTACGACAGTCTCAGTGCAGAGACTGGTAATGGAAGGGTTTCAGAAGCTGTTGCTTCTGCTTGAATGCAAAAGGTTTCCTTGTCCCACAAGATTCACATTTCCTGTTTGTTAGTAACTAAACTCCGTGACAAAAAGCTTCCAATAAAACCAATGTAACATCTGTGTGTTCTTTGCGTCTCTGTTGTCAAACTTGTCGTCGAGTCGCATCGATTTGTACCATATTTGCTTATTGTGTTTTAAATGTAACAACATTTGTGTATAAACTATTTCTCGTGGAAACAGAAACTTTAAGCTAAAAAAGTCAACAGAAACAGAGAAGAGTTCTACATGATGGTGGGTCCTAAAGGCGGTGGCGGGTCAATTCCCGGTGGTGGACTCTCCGGTGGGAAGATATCCGGTGGTCGAGGTGGTTCCCAAATCGGAGGCACTACATCAGGTGGTGTTTTTGGTGTAGGAGGATTTGGAGTATCTGGCATCGGTGGAGATGGAGATGGTGGAACCGGAAACTCCGGGCCCGGAGTCTGCGGTGGTCCAAGCGGGGGTGGATCACTTGGAACCGTTGTAACTTCCGGTGGAGTTTCCGACGGACTTATCTCTGGTATATTAGGAAGCTCCGGAACTTCTAATGGAGCCAACTCTGGTCCTCTACTTGGTCCTGAAGGTAACTCTTTCTCCGAAGGAGATCCACCGGGAAACTTGATTTCTGGTGGACCGGTTTGGCTAACGAAATAGACCCCGGTACTATAGTTGGTTAACCCTCTAACCGGCTTAGAAGTACACGAAACCGATTTCACCGCGGTGATTAACCTTCCAGACCATGGCTTAGACTTGAATGATGAACATACAAAAAAAGTGCCTCGCATAAGATTTGCGGAGATCAAAGACATAACTTTTGCTTCTCTCCATCTTTGTAAAATCCTTGAAGAGACAATTTAAACAGTTTCAAGTATATGAACACGTGGCACCAAGAACCATATACGTTGCCTTGTGGTTTAACATGCAATCAAACAACGTGGCAAAGTACCAAATGTGACACAAGACTCTTCTTGTGTGAATGAATAAACTCATGTTACACATCACTAATCTCGAACTCACATATGGCAAATTGGCAATCATATATATTAAGATAATAAAAAAATATCAAATCACGTAAGTTATTACATTTAATAAAACATAACAAATTAGTTCTCCAAAAGAATTTAAAACACTACGACGATGTAATGGGAGTGATCCTAGGAACTTGAACAGGAAAGTCATCAATCTCATCAATCCATGGATTAGTCTTCTCGTCCATTGGATCAATCGTTCTCAAAGCTTTCCAAACTGCACTATTACACTTAAAACCCGATCCAAAAGCAATCTGCCAAGTCCTATCTCCTCTCTTAATCCTTCCTTTAGCTTCACTATACGCAAGCTCATACCAAAGTGAGCTACTCGAAGTGTTACCAAACCGGTTCAACGTCATCCTCGATGGCTCCATGTGCCATTCGGATAAATCCAAGTTCTTCTCAATCTCGTCGAGCACGGCTCTACCTCCCGCGTGGATACAGAAATGCTCGAAAGCTAGCTTGAAATCAGGAATGTAAGGCTTTATTTTCTTGACTTTGAAGACTTTTCGGGCCACAAGAGTCGCGAAAAAGAGAAGTTGTTCGGACATTGGTAGAACTAGTGGTCCGAGAGTTGTGATGTTTGTCTTGAGAGCTTCTCCAGCTATCGCCATTAGGTTTTTAGAGAGGGACACTCCGATTTTGCCGGTTTCTTCTGCGTTGTTGTCTTCTCGTTGGTAAACACAGCCAAATGCGTTGTCATCAGCTCCTTTGTGGGTACGGACGGTATGGATGAGCTGATATTTTGAACGGCTGCGATCAGAGGAGCGGTTCGAGAGAAGTACCGCGGCTCCGCCCATACGGAAGATACAGTTAGATAGAAGCATTGATCGGTCGTTGCCTAAGTACCAGTTTAGGGTTATGTTCTCTGTGCTCACCACTAGTGCGTATGAGTTTGGTTGCACCTGCATTATTGTCACAAATTTATTATTACTCTCAGTAAAATATGTATACAATAAATAAAAATAAAAACATTTTCGAATCTTAGAAAATTCGAACAATGGTTGTGACTAGACAACCGTTATACGGTGGACATTAAACACAAATATATAAATGCAGAGGTATGTGTGTGCATATGTCTCAAGTGTAAGTAAATTCTATTCAAGTAGCCCAACATTATGTTGTAGCACATTTATGACCTTTGGTTCAATTTGCCAACCACATTAGAGATTCGAGAAACTTGCAAGCACGTGTTTCCACGTTCGCTTCTTAGATCTACAATTTAATTATGTTTGTAAAAGTGAATGTAAATTTGTAATTATGCATCAATCCTAAATTCCTAATGCATGAACTATTTTCGTAATAAATGAATACTTTCGAGAAAGGAAAAAATATGTAATCAACCTTTATAAAATAAAACATTGATCATTTAAAACAACATTATGGTTTTTCCATTTTCACAACTACCACCAACCTAAAGACTACAAAGCCTGTCACTGTCAGAATTTTCATAGACACGTGACTTTTACACGTAAATTTGGCCTTTATGCTTTCATACAACTCATATAGAATAAAGTTGCATCCATATTAAGTCGGCAACTAAAAACCAATCCAGTGACTACATTTTGATCAAATAAGTCATAGAAATATTATAGCACGTATTAATGACATGAAAGCTAAGTCAATTAATCAAAAAATCTAGCTGGTAAGTGTACTAAATGCTTTATTAAGTGACACCAAGACGCAAATAATTAAATTTTGAAAGGCAAATTCTAGCTGGTAGTTCTATTGAATTCCCCTAAATAATTTCTAAAATCATGAGCTGTCATTAGCCCTTTCAAATTTTTAAAGTCGAATAAGAAAAAGTCCTAGATTTTATTCTTCCACGAATCACGACGACTCATAACAGTCTAAAAGACCAAACCGGATTAAACCAAACCGAATAATAAGATATTTTACCTGAAGCATCTGTTTAGCGAGATCAATGGAGATAAGGCCAGCACTACATCCCATTCCACCAAGATTATAGCTCAAAATGTTGCCTCTAAGCTTATACTTATTCACAATCATAGCAGAAAGTGACGGTGTTGGATTAAACAAGCTACAATTCACCACAAGGATTCCAATATCTTTAGGTTTCACACCGGTCTTCTCAAGAACCGCGTCAATAGCTCCGAACATAACTGTTTCTGCCTCTTTTCTCGCTTCTTCCATACAAGGATTAGGAGGAACACGAAGAAGAGCTTCAGGGAAGTAAGTTTTCTGACCTAGACCGGATCTTTCGAGGATCTTTTGTTGGAAAGCTAAGTTGTCTTCTGTGAAGATGCCTACACGTTGAGATCTGTCCATGAATGTTTCACGAGTGCAGATCAGTGAAGGGTCTGGTTTGTAACACGAGAAGTCGAGGAGGAAGACACGGCGGGGACGGGTGGTGAAGTAAGCGGTGGAGAGAGAGATTAAGAGTGCGGTGGCGAGTGTGGCGGAGAGGAAATGGAAACGGAGTGTGTTGTAGAGGAGAGAGAGGTCGTTGATGGTGAAAGAAGAGAGGTTAGCGATTGTTGCGGCGAGGAGAGGAAGGAGGAGGATGTAGAGAGCGTTGGAGATTAGGTAGTGGTAACCGAGTTTTACGTATTTGAGACGGACGGATAATAGAAAGTTTGGGAGGTTGTTTGGGTTAGGGTTTGGCTCGGCGTTTGTGACATGGACCGGGACTGGCCGGTGAGGTTGGTTTTGGTTATGGCTCATCGTGAGAATGAGCAAATGTTTAGGATGAAGAATGAGATGAGGATTTGGAGAGAAGTGTCAAGTGAAAGATTTGTTTCTCTCTCTCAAGAGTTGTTTGTGTTGTGTGAGAGAGAGAGAGAGGAGAAAAGAGAATGGCCTAAAAAGTTGGAGAAAATTTGAGAATTTAATGGGAAATTTTTGAGTGAGAGAGAAAGAGAGAGGGAGAGAGAGACTTAGCTATTGAATGTAGTTAGGGGAAATGGGAAATATTTAAGGAAAAAATATGGGTTTTTAAGAAATATACAAAGAGAATAATGTTAGCAAATAAATTGTTCAAACTAGTAAGACATCAAAAACATTTTCTGTTCAATCTAGTCAAGCAATTTTGTTTAGGACAGTACTATAATTTTTTAGTCCATGTATTATTCAATATTATTATTTATATTATTTCTATTTTTTAGAAATGGTAATTTAGAATTAAATTGTGAAATTGTTTTCATTTTCCAAATAAAAAGGCTATTAACATTAAAAGAAAAATGAAAACATGTTAACAAATGAAAAATCGAAACTAAAACTGGATAAAATAAGTTTTGTATTAGAGAGGGAAGATGCAACTACCCCAACGAAGCTTTTAATGTTTTTAGACAGTTGAGATTTGACACCTAAGAGACGGCGATGACTTTTATCCCAATTGGGGGCTTTTAATTTGGCCGCGTTCTATGCAATTTACTCTTTTACCCTTTCGTTGACCCGTTATCTTCGAAACTACCCTCTTTATGTGCACAACTTGAAGACAGTTACATTTTACGTGGCCGTGTGAACTTGTGTAAATTAATCATATTATATGATTCATATATAGATGGAAAATTAATAAGTGAACCGAAATAGAAGTTTGTTGAACCAAATATGAGTAATTGTGTGGGTTATTGCCATTAAAACTAGTCCATCCATTTCATGTTCTTTTGAATGAAATTGAGCAAGTCTTATAAATACCACTTAAAAAGGTTTTTGTAAACAAAAAATGGCATACATGTTCTAATTGGTCTACTAATACCATTTTTAATCCAATGTAACTTAACTAACCATCCCTTAAGTGAAAATTAATCAGATAGTTAATGTCATATTTTTTATGTTTCAAATTAAGGATGTTCAAGATTTTTATACAGTTGGATATCAATTATAAAGAGTCCCATTTCAAAACCCGCGACTAGATGATGAGCGGAATCATCGACCGGCACAGTCCCAATTCAAAACCATTTTGCAGATAGAGAATCATACATTCTCTGTCACTCTTCTATATTAATACCGGTTGACATTGCAGCTGCAAACAAAGAAGAAGTTTGAGTTGTGGTGGATATTTTCAGAAAAACCAATTAGATATAAGATTGAGGATTTTGCTCATCATAAAATAATCTATAACTTAAATGTAGTCAAAGGAAAAACATTGCACTTTCTTTATCGCCTACTACTATATTTATTGTGAATAAATTTTAAGATAATACAAAAAAAACTATTGAACCTCATCAGAAACTAATTCACACTTGATTTTTCCTTTTTGACCAAACGAATCAAGAAAAACATTGCATTTTCACATATGTTATATCATTATCAAAGAGGTTGTAATTTCATAAACAAAAGTCTATATTTTATTTTTTACATTCTTTTTTCGTTAAAAGGCTTATAAAAGTCTATTATTTACACTTTACAACATAGTATTCACTTAAATATTTTCATTATTCTATCTAAAACTAATTTGTATATGAAATCATAACAAACAATTAAAAATACAGTTCAAAACACCAAAATTTGCCCCAAAAAAAGAAATCCAAAATTTGATAATCGTTTCCGATCGAGTTCTATTTGACTTTGTATTGACTTGCTTTGGTCTGGTCTCATCTTTAAATACCACGTTCTAACCATTCTTCATGATTTTATTCCCGCGGCTTTGGTGAAAAACGTTTAATTTTCTTAAAATGATGTTGTAGACAAGAAAACTTTGTGTCATTATCAAGAAAATAAGAAATGATGCCATTCTACCAACTCTGAACTTGAAAGCCGAAGAATCGTCACAGATAGTTTTTGTCGTAGATGTGTCATAACGAGAGAAACTACGGATCATTTGTTCTTTACGTGTCCACACGCTCGCCAAATATGGAGAGCTTCGAACATTCCCCTTCCGAGTCTATCAAATCCCCAGGTGCATTATGAAACAAAAATTAAAGAGATTTATGAATTTCATAAAAATGCAGGACAACATACAATGCAAGGGCAGCTACCTATCTCGATCCTTTGGAGAATATGGAAAAGCCGTAATAAGCTAGTGTTCCAACGAAAACAGAACGATTGGTGGAGAGATATCAGAGATGCTACAAATGAAGCGGAAGAATGGATCACAAATGGCTTATGTGCGCAAGTTCCCACTCCGAGTACGACTAATGGCACAACTAGGCAGTTTCAGAGTCAGTGGCAAAAACCACATATGGGATGGATTAAGTGTAATTACGATGGCAGCTTTGTGAATCGAGTTCGTGGCTCTACGGCAGCTTGGATAATTAGAGATGATAACGGCGTGTTCAAAGGGGCTGCTCAAGCGACAGGTGCGACCGTTTCCTCAGCCTTTGAAGCAGAATGTCAAAGCCTAATTCTTACCATGCAACAATTATGGATAAGAGGCTTTAGAAAAGTAATACTTGAAGGCGACTGCAAGCTCCTAGTCAATGTTCTGAATGGAAGAGGCTCAAGATTTGATGCTATCAATTGGATCCATGAAATCAAAGTTTGGAGAAATAAGTTTGACGCAATCAAGTTCACGTGGTCACACAGATCAACAAATCAACCTGCTGATATTTTAGCGAAAAACCAGAAACATGCTCTGTCTTCATACATAGTTCATAGCTTTATCCCATTGTGTATCTCAAATGCTCTGTTTTCAGACTACGTTTCCTAAGTAATAAAAATGAAGTTCGTGTTAAAAAAAAAAAAAAAAAAATGATGCCATTAACTCATATCATAAGTTCATAACCCAAAACTAAACTATCGTTTCATGTGTACTAACTACTTGTGAGATTTTCACAAGTCAATAACATGCGTGTGAATCTTTAACGCGTGCGTGATAAGTTTTGTATTTATATCATCATTTGGTATGTGTCAACACACAATTTGGGGAGAGTTTGTGTGGTAAGTAATGCAAAAATATATGTTTGTTATATAACATAGAACTGATTCTAATTGCTAAGAAAATTCCTACCAAACGAAGCAATTACGTTCAACAATTATTCTTAGAAGTTTGAAGAAACCATTCTCTACCACTCCACAATTCTTTCTTCTTCATTGGTTTTACAAATTCTACCTTTTCAAGTCATTCTTAAATCTTAAATAAACAAAACCAGTTTGAATTTTTTTTCGTAGTTGGTAGAAAAGTGTGTTCCAAAATGAGTTCTTTAGAAAAAAAATATTTCCAAAATGAATTATGATTTTTAATCTCTCTGCACCTTTAGTTATATCGGTAAGATATCTCAAATTCTTCAAGCAAATTATGGTACATATTTTCTATAGATAATATTGAAGAAAAAAGGAGCTTAACTAGTGTTGATTTCAACTATCGGAATCAAATATATATTTGCATTTCATTAGACACTAAACCTTTCAACAAAAAAATAATAATAATTCAATAAACACTACATGTGTAAGTGCATGTCACATGGATTACAAATCATTAAGCTAATATCTTCGATGAATTAAGAAGATAAGTGGATAACAAGTACCTAACCGCAATAGTCCATAAATTAAAACATTAATGTATTTGTCGTTGAAAATTTGGCCGACTTTTATTTGTTATTCTAGTTTCCACATCAAAAATGTTTGTACTTCGTAGCAATCCATCCACCTAAACCCCAAATCTTAATTTATATTTGTTGCGTTTAAATTTGGGTGAGATTTGATTCTAAGTAGTTGAGATAAATTGATATTCTATTCATTAGTAAAATGATAGAGAAATTGGTTTATAATAATTTTACCCTAGAACATGACATGATATTGGTAACCATTAATCAAAGAAAGAGCAAAGCATTTAATTTACCCTACTCTCCAACCACTCCAGCCTTTATTAGTTGCAGTTGGGAATCATTTCTTTATGATTCTTATGTCATTGTCTCCTAAATCAATGAAGTGCCTTGACCTTGTTACTAATTCGAACATAGCAAAGCCAACTACATAGATCCTTTACAAAGTTCTAAAAACAGGTTGTTTAGGCGTCTAGACAAACAAAACCATTTTGTACGATTCAACAAATTGGTCCATAGAATGTTATTGATCTTTCTTGTTTAGGCATTCGATAAATCGGCTAATACATTATTTTTTTGTTTTGCTTTTTCCTTATTAAAAATATGCAAAGTATTATGATGTTTAACCTGAACTGAATTTTACATTTAACTGGATATAGGAAAATATTGGGTTGAATTTAATAATTAAGCAATTGTCACGTAAATCAAATTGGGCTTAATATATATTGTTGATTTCAGCAAAGACAAAGTTGGGCCGTTTCAATAGTCTTCACGCGATGTAAGCGTTCACTAACCAACTAGAGAAGACAATCAAATGAATACGTTCCACGTGACGCTTACGAACTTGTCAGTCACTTTGGTAATATGACAGACAGTAACCAGTAAACTACTAATCTCTTTCGCTAACGAACACACAAAAAAAAAAAGAACCGTTTTTTCTTTCTATGGCTCCAAAACTCTGAGACAGAGCAAGAAAAAGATAAAGTGAGTGAAAAAATGGCAACGGTCACGATTCTCTCACCCAAATCGATTCCAAAGGTCACTGATTCCAAATTCGGAGCTAGGGTTTCTGATCAGATCGTCAATGTCGTAAAATGCGGCAAATCCGGCCGGAGATTGAAGTTAGCGAAGCTGGTCTCAGCGGCTGGATTGTCACAGATCGAACCAGACATCAACGAAGACCCGATTGGTCAATTCGAGACTAATAGCATTGAAATGGTAAAGATTCAATTGATTTTAAATTCATAATTCTGCTGAAAGTTGTTTCTGATTGGTTAGCGCTTTTGTTAATAGGAAGATTTCAAGTATGGATATTACGATGGAGCTCATACTTACTATGAAGGAGAAGTTCAAAAGGGTATAATTTTGGTTTCTCCTATTGATTCTTGTCGCTGTTTCGATTTTAGAGCTATAATATTTCTTTGTTTGATTGATTGATTAGTCTTCTTGGAAATGTTTCTTAGGAACATTTTGGGGAGCAATTGCTGATGACATTGCTGCTGTGGATCAAACTAATGGGTTTCAAGGTATGAATTTAACCCGCTTTTTAGTGCTTTTTATGTACCGCAGATTGATTGAAAACTCGCGGTTTTTTTATGTCTGCAGGTTTGATCTCTTGTATGTTTCTTCCTGCTATAGCTCTTGGGATGTATTTTGATGCTCCGGTAACTTCAAAATCTTTTGCTTGCTTCCAAAATTTATCATTACTAGTTTTATCGCTTTTGTTTTGTGGAGGACGTACAAGAGATTAGATAATTAAGCCAAGTATGAGAAGAAAAAGAATCACCAGTGTTTGTGTGTGTGTGTTGCAGGGTGAGTACTTGTTCATAGGTGCAGCGTTATTCACGGTAGTGTTCTGTATAATAGAGATGGATAAACCTGACCAGCCACACAACTTCGAGCCTCAGATATACAAATTGGAGAGAGGAGCTCGTGACAAGCTCATTAATGACTACAACACAATGAGCATTTGGGACTTTAATGACAAATATGGTGATGTATGGGATTTCACCATTGAGAAAGATGATATCGCCACACGATAAGATAATGGATTGTGATCTCGTTATAATCATGACTTTTGATGTAAACTGTTTTATAAAATTGATGAATGAACGGGGTACAATGTGTATAATATTGATTGTTCATTCTCTTATTTTTCTTTAGTACCATAAAACCTAGATTCTCATCTTGTAGTGTTAGGTTTCTGTTCTTCACTATATGTTTTTTTAAGATCTAAGTACCTCGTATGGACCCAACGAGTTTCCATACCCATCATTAGTTCATACAATGGTGGATAAACCATACAATTTGAGGTTGACGTATGCCACACGCTAACTTCATCCCCTGGTCCAAACACAACAATATAGTGTTCCAGTATTGTGGAAGAGTCCGAGGAGCTAAACACACCTTCGAGTTCTATCGAGTTGGAACATCAAGTGACAAACCAGCTCCACTCCTAATCCCTAGTCTCTCTACAAGAAAATGCTTTAACGTATCTCTGACACTTTCTTTAATATTGTGCAAACTATTCGTAAGTTCCATACCAGTTTTTACTATGATACTAGATGAGTACCCACGCTACGCGTGGGTTTGTTTTGAAAATTGTTAAAAAATATTTAGATTGATTGTTAGTTTTGCTAATTTATGTTTATTTTTGTATTGTTAATGAAATTAGATCCATATTATTTACAATTTTTATGGTTAGATTCATTTGTAACTCGAAATATCAATTTCTAATTTTCATGTATAAAGCTATTTATAAGATGTTAATATTTGTTCACTATCAAAAATACATATAACAACAATATATGATATTTTGATACAATTATGTGTAACCATGTTACTTGTGTGGTTTAAAATTTATCTTACTCGATTATAAATAAATCAATTCTTTGTTTTATGTACTTCAACAACATTGTGATAAGCTCATGATTAAAGTTTTGATTGACTTCAACTGAACAAGATCTGAAGAGTATTCGTATGAAAAAGGGGTATGAAGAAAATAAAAAGATAGCAAAAACTAAATGTCATTTAAGTCAACACTTTTAGATCTTCTGTCATTGCATATATCAATATTAGAAAAATGATCGTGTTTTGCATGATTTGAAAATTGTCTAACTTGATTATAAATAAACTATTTTTGGTTTATGTATTCCCTGATATAATACTCCAACAACATTGTTATAGGCTCATGATTAAATATATAGAATTAATATAAATTGAACAAGATTTCAAGAGTATTCATATGAAAAAATAAAAAGAAAGCAAAAATGAAAGTATCATTTAAGTCAATACTTTTAGATCTTCTGTCATTGCATATATCCATATAAGAGAAATGATCGCGTATTAAATTATTTGGTAGGTCTTATAGAGTAGTGATTATTGCTATAAAAAAAATTTAGTCATTATAGAGTAGTGATTATTGCTAAAAAAATATAAATAAAAAGAATATAATGAAAGTAGTGCTTAATTTATTAACATATTTTTTTGTTTTTTATTTTTATTTTAAAAAAATCAATCAAGAGTAGGATTGATGATACATTTAATTTGTTTATTTAATTTTATTAATTTTTAGTTTTAAAAATATCGAATGACACATGTCATTTTCTTGTGTGATAATGTGTCATTCATATGGAGAGAGTTGGTCAACTTTCATATATATGATTTTAAACATAGATAAACCCTCTTACTATAATATTCTCTTATTCATCCTATTTTAATTAGTCAATCAAAACATTTCATACTATATTTTAAAATAAATAAAAATTAACATGAAAAAGGAACAAATTAAAGAAACAAAATGTGTATACTTTTAATTAAAGAAAATTAAATATCGGTTTGTGTTTATAACTAAGAGTTTGATTTTAGATTTTACAATTAAACAACATTATATGTCGTTTTGGGTTTATAAAAAACATTTAAGGTTTAGATTTTACAATAAAAATAAATTATATGTTGGTTTGGGTTTATAAAAATGAGGTTTAAGGTTTAGATTTTATAGTTAAACAAAATTATATCTCGGTTTGGTATTATAGAAGAGTATTTAGAGTTTAAATTTTACAGTTAAACAAAATTATCTGTCGGTTTGGATTTATAAAATGGAGGTTTAGGGTTTTGATTTTATAATTAAACAAAATTATAAGTCGGTTTGGATTTATAAAAGAATGGTTAGACTTTAATTTTTTACAATTAAAGAAAATTCTATGTCAGTTTGGATTTATAAAAGAATGGTTAAGATTTAAATTTACAATGAATTCAATTTAGTGGTTTTAATGAATTAAGCTTTTTATATATTTAGGGAGATTAATTGTTTTAATTTGTTTAAATATATTATATGGTAATTTTTGATTGGCTAATTAAGAGGGGGTGAATGAGAGAGGTTCACTCCTAAATGTGAACCCAAGAATTATTTTAAAATAATAGACCACTACCACTAAAGACAATTCTTGGGTTCACCCATAGGGGTAAATCTCTCTTATTTAACCAATCAAAATACAACAAATATGACATGTTATACTGTATTTAAAAATAAAATTTGGCGAAAAAATTTCAGTTTCTAATTACATGTTTTCATTAGCTGATAGGTAATTTGGTCTTTCAATAAAAAAATATTTTTTAAAAAGGCCAACATAAAACAGTATTGTTGGAAATGTGATATAGAAAATAGTATTTTTGCAAATCCTCCATTATTAATCACCAATTTTGTGCCTCAATAGATATCTTAAAATGAGTTTGAGTGCAAAAATAATACAAATAGCCCATTTTGATCCGCATTTTCAGGACCCAGTTTAACATCACCAATATTATTGGTAAGGCAAAATGATTAATGTTATTATATGCAACATCACAATTAAAATATAAAACATAAAACACTCAACAAAATAGTTGACAGCATTTATTTTGTGCAACAAATAATTGACAACAAAATGCAAATATATGTGTTTATAAAACTCGGAATGGATAAAAGGTTTAGCTATGACCTTTTAGTGAACATATGAGCTGCACAGGTTTCTATATGATCATTACAAAAAATGTATATAATACGTTAAGTCAAAGACTTAAAACTTATGTATAAAATGTGTAAAGAAGACATGAAAATCAAGTTCAGAAATATTGTAATCTTTTCACACAAGAGCAACCAAAACAATTCAACCATAAAAGTGAAAGATTATGCCCTCCACATGTGAGTCCATTTCAACATTAAGATAGTCACATGCCAAAAACAATGGCTAAGAAAAAACAAAACAAATATGGGTTCTTACAAAAGGACGAAATAATCAAAATGGCCTAGAAATATTACTATATTATTCTATTTCTTAGTTACAATTTTTATTCTTTTTGGTCAAGCTAATATTTTATCCACAAAGAAGTCTAACTAGTTGATTCTGAAATGTACAAATTGTTAAAATCAAAATTATGTGATAATATAGAATAATATAAATTCAAAACAAGTATCACATTTTTTTTCCAGAAAAATACAACAAACTTTTAGGAAAATCATTACAAAGGTCTAAACACCTTCCAAAATCATGTTACACTTAAAAAACTGGTATTTTTGTAAGACACAAAAAATATTCGTATGTCTGTATACATTTCATACATATTTACTTTTGTGTAAGATCATATAGTTCCTAGCTTTTCAATGGTCAAATTAGTATGCAAAATCCACATTCTTTATGTCTTTGTCTCTCTGTGGTAATGTGCACGATCAAAACTCGTTTTTCGTTTGGTAATATGTAATTATGTAAGTAAAATAATTTACTATTTTTTGTTCTTTTCATTTCAACCACTATTCTCAGTTTTTTTTTTTTTTTTGTTTCTGATATTTATTTAAAGTTTTAAACTATATAGGTTGTCTTATTAACAACACATTGAAAATGATATTTCGGGAGCCAATTACGTCCGAGTTCCATCTTGTGGATGAGGTTTTAACGATAGAAACAAAATTAAAATACTTGTTTAATTAGTATTCGTTATATTATATCTCTTCCAAAATGTATATAAAAACGAGAGAAGTGAGTGGAAGAAGAAAAAATACAAAAAAAGTAAGTAAAAGAGAGTGACGTAACAAAAATTGGAAAGCGTGATAGAATTGGCAATGATAACCAAAAAAATTGAGGTTTCCATTGAGATTCACATTGTGGTGTACCCACGTGCTTTGTGTTCCACTTCTTCTTCCTCTTCGATCTCATCTCATAACTCATAAGTCATACCTAATTTAAACACCAACAAAATAATATTGAAGTCGAATAGTATATATTAAAATTTTGTTAGTTAGTTACTATGTTGGTTTCAATTTTATGCAGCACGTTCTCTAAGGATTGTTATTATTCGAGTTGTGAATAAGATACTTTGTGTGGTTTTCCATAAATAAATTAAATTATACGAGTGTGTTTGAGTCAATGTTAAAGGCTTTCTCGCAGTCCATCTTTGATAATTAAAGTGGTGACCAAAAGTAACAATTGAAAAACAATGACTTGACTTAGCAAAAAGATTGTAAAATAGTACTACTCACCCATGTATACGAAAATCCAAATGTTTGTAGGATTTTGCATTTGCTCGTAAAAAAGACATGTTTATATGGTCTAGGGCTGTGCCCAAAATCTTCTAATCATAAGAAAAAAAATTAGACGCAATTTTTTGATGATCAGAAAAATAAAGTCATTAACAAGTAAAATCTCTATATTTTAAGTCTAGTTTCTTGTATATATATTTGATATGACAAAAAAAAAAGTATATATATTTGATAACTATTTCATATTATACGTGAATTGGATATTTGTGCTGTCTAACTAAGTGAGCAACTTAATGATCCAGAGTGACATATAAAGGTTTGTTTGCATTAGTACTGCTTTTGTGTGACCAAATTAGGAATCTCTACTTCATTTTTTTTTTTCTACATCTTTGGATGTATAAGGCCCGATCTATAGTCAGTATCTATTACGCAGAATAATGCGATTTAGTAGAATCGAACTCCGGTAAAAATTAGGAGTCAAATGAACTTAACTACTTAACTAAAGGCAATATGGTCCAAAACATTGAAGTCATTAACAACAAAAATTGATAATTGACTCTAATTAAAATACACATTTCTTTCCCTCGAAAAGGAAAAAGGTGCAAAATGTAAAGATCAGCCTCATATATATATTTAAGCGGAGAAACAAAGAGAGAGCGAGGAGAAGAGATAAATGATGGTGGCTGTTCAGTTGTTTACTTGGAAGCCATTGGTTCTACTACCTTCACAATCTTCAAGACTAGATCGATTCGCGTCTTTTAACAGGTTTTTCTTATAATTTAAAATTTCTGATAAAAGTTGCTTGCTTTCATGGTGGGTGTGACTTATCCATCAGTTGATGATAATGAAATTTGTGATTGTCGAAGATTTTGGGTTTTGGTTTCTGTTTTCCGATGAAGCTGATTCATGTTTGTATTAGTGTATAAAATGCAGCAGAGTGTTTAATGGGTTTTGATTAGAAATGACAATGGTTCTAATGGAAGCTCTGAATCTGTGTTTTGGGTTTATGTTCGAACTGAATTTGGGACTACAATAAGCTAAAATGATTCAATCAACGCTCATTTAGTCGGATTGGGTATCTAATGCTTACAAGTTGTGAATCTCTGAAAGTTTCATTTTTGCAGGAGCTTGAGTTTAAAGTCTCTGCCTTTAGGTGGGATTGGGTCTTTTAGATGCCCAGGTGAGGTTTGCTACTGTAAAGATGCAATCTTTAGGGTCTCATTGTTAATGTTTTTCCTATACTACAGGGACCTTCAAAGTCAAATCTCAGAGGACAGGAGACACTGAGCCGTCTTCTAGTGTCAACCTGAATGATTTCAGTTCCATATTGCATAAGGTTAAGCTAAGCCATGTCCAGTGTCATGTCTTTATCTTTCTGTCTTTGAAGGATGAGTCTTAGCTCATTGTGTCTATTGGTGTATTTGATGTCTTTCATTGTGGTTGCTTCTTGTTTAGTTATGGAGATGTTATATTCCGTATGCTTATGATATAATCTTCTTATTCTGCAGAGTCTTCCGTATAAAGTGGTGATAGGATGCATCCCACTGTATGCGGTGTTCAGGATAGCGCAAAAGATATGTCAAGAGCTTCCTCGCCTCGTTCAGAACTCAGTGGGGGCTGGCTTGCCTTTTGCTTGTGCATCGAACTCTCTACCTACTCCTCTCAAGTTGGATGTCTCATTTCCTTCTTTTCAAGATATCAGATGGGGTCTTGCAAGGTTTCTTTACCTGTTCAATATTCAGCTTGAGAAGAACATTGGCACGTATGTCCTAAACCAAATATTCCTTATCGTGATGCTAACTGTCAGTCTTCTATTTCCGTGAGATAGTTGTGTGTACAAATGTTACTAGTTACAGAAGCTAACTGTTGGATGTTGGTCTTGGATGGTTAATAAGGAAAGTGTCAGGATTGTTGGGATAATTCATTAAATTTAAAGTGATAAAACATGTATAGTGTAGATTCCTGACTTAAATATTTCGTCTTCCACTAGTGAGTAAATGGGTTTGAGGTTGAGGATCTCCTAAGTAAGAGTTTGCTTCACCTTCACATATGTATATTAGATTCATGCTGAGTTTAATTGTTAGTGTTACTGTCCTTGAGATTAGCATTGTTCATATGTAGTACATTCTATTTTTCTTTGTGACTATGACATCCGTTCTGATCACTTGTCGTGGCTATTTTAGGTTCCTTGTGGCGCTCATGATAGCATGTGTATCGTTTGTTATCATTGGGGGACTCCTATTTTTCAAATTCAGGTAAGACAGCTTTATTTAACTTAGTTTATCAATTTAAAGTCTTCTCAAGATCGTTTTAGTGTGTTTATATGATCTGTTTTTCTGAAACTCTATAAATGGATGATAAAACACAATTCTTGGTTTTGGTCTGATGAAGAAGTGTCGAAAAGCAAAAACAAATCTGGCACATGTATATTATGTATTATATGAAGACCCTTGTAAATGGACTTACCTCTAGGACTTATGAGTACTGCTATTCCCTTCTTGTTGTGAAGGAAAGACCTACCCTTAGAAGACTGCCTCTGGGAAGCCTGGGCATGCCTCATTTCCTCTTCTACTCATCTTAAGGTCTTGATTTGCTTCTTTACCAGTCAACGATATTATTCCAGATCAATTGCCACTTACAGGCCTCATGATATTTTTATGGAGTTCTTGCAACTAAATGCAGATATGTTTACTGAAAACTGCAGCAAAAGACACGCATTGAAAGAGTCATTGGATTTGTCCTAGCCATTTGGGGAATATTGTTTTACTCTCGGCTATTAAGCACAATGACAGAACAATTTCGGGTAAGTTCTTGAGATAAACACTACTGGTGAAAAATGAATGTTAATTGGTACAAGTTCCTGATCGCTTTGTCTGGGCAGTATAATATGACAAAACTGAGGGAAGGGGCACAGATGCAAGTCCTAGAAGCTGATCATATCATCATTTGTGGAATAAACAGTCATCTACCTTTCATACTAAAGCAACTGAACAGTTATCATGAGCATGCTGTCCGCTTAGGTACCGCCACAGCTAGGTATTTTGGTCTCTCTATATATCTTAAAATTTATTTCTCCGCTTATCTTGACTTAGATAATTACTTTTCCTTGTTACATGCTTTCAGGAAGCAAAGACTTCTGCTCATGTCCGATACTCCAAGGAAACAGATGGACAAGCTAGCTGAGGCGTACTCCAAAGATTTTAATCATATTGACATCCTTACAAAGAGGTAAAGTAGTTGACAACTTGACATGCTAGCTATTAAGCGAAAGTGAACCTGAAATGCTGCTTAGGTTCATGCCATATTAATTAATGATCATCTTGGTTTTGCATATATAGTTTCAGTTCTGATATAATGTCCCTACCAGTGCAGTTGTAGTCTTAACCTGACGAAATCATTTGAGAGGGCTGCCGCCTCTATGGCGCGTGCCATTATTATACTACCAACGAAAGGTGATCGGTAAGAATATTTTCAAGTCTCTGAAAGTATCTGTATTTTGAGGAAGAAGATTATGAAAACTGAGAAGTTCCGTATAGATATTGGAGTAGTAGATTCTGTTAGTGTTGTAGCTCTTTCATGTTAACTGTTTCCTGGTAGTAAGATGCATATGGATGCGTTTTAGATAACTCCTTGATAACTTCTAATTACGCTTAGTTTACTTTGGTTCTCAGTGAGTACAAAGAAAAAAAAAATCTGTTCTGAAACCTGTCAGAAAACTGGAATGCTAGTGGTAAAAGATATGGAATCTCAATACTTTGTAAAAGAGGAATCAATTAAGTTAAACATTGTTTCAGGTATGAAGTTGATACAGACGCATTTCTTTCTGTATTGGCCCTTCAACCTATACAAAAGATGGAATCGATCCCAACCATAGTAGAGGTAAAATAGGTAACTCAAGATTGTGCAGTAATGGTTCTCTGTTTATAATGCTGACCCTTTTCCTTTCTTGTTTGTGGAAATGAATGCAGGTATCAAGTCCTAATACGTACGATCTTCTCAAGTCCATTTCGGGATTGAAAGTGGAGCCGGTTGAAAATGTTACGTCCAAATTGTTTGTCCAATGCTCACGTCAAAAAGACCTTATAAAGATCTACAGGCACCTACTAAATTACTCAAGTACGGTGTGCTTTCAGCTTACTTTACTGTTATCTGTATAGAATTTTTAGTTCATGTTTGTAGTCAAGACTAATTAATACCAAGTCTACTTGTTGCAGAAAATGTATTTAATCTTTGCAGCTTCCCCAATCTAGTTGGGACAAAGTATAGACAACTAAGACTGGGGTTCCAGGAGGTAGGATTGACTATCTTGTGAGCATTGTTTTTTCGTTCTTCGAATCAGTACCTTTTGATCTTTGCTACTAATTCCATTTTCTACATGTATTCCTGTCAGGTTGTGGTCTGTGGCCTTTTACGAGATGGGAAAGTAAATTTCCACCCAAATGATAACGAAGAGCTCATGGAAACCGACAAACTATTGTTTATCGCACCTCTCAATTGGAAAAAGAAGCAACTATTATATACAGACATGAAACTTGAGAACATTACAGTACCGACTGATACTCGGAAGCAAGTGTTTGAGAAAAAAAGATCACGGCTATCGAAGATTATAATGCGTCCTCGTAAGTCCTTATCAAAGGTCTGACTCCCAACTGCCCCCTACAATACTTTTGAAACTGCGCCTTTGAAACTTTTGAGACCTCTGATTTTCATTTCTATGGTTTACACAGGGATCAGATTCCGTCAAAGGACCCACAGAATCTATACTTTTACTTGGTTGGCGTGGAGACGTTGTGCAAATGATTGAGGAGTTTGATAACTATCTTGGTCCAGGCAGTTCAATGGTATGATCTCTCTCCGCTTGGCTCTGACTTAATGAGTTACTAATAGTTTTCCGTACACAGGAAATATTATCGGATGTATCGTTAGAGGACAGAAGAAGGGTGGGTGATAGTATAGGTTCAGTTAAAATCAAGAACATCCAAGTTTCACATAAGGTAAATGTCATTTTCAGTGGCATGAACAAGAAGAGGTTCGAAGTCATTGTGTATTGATGTTTCCCAATCTTCTGCAGGTTGGGAATCCTCTGAATTATGATACATTAAAGCAAACTATAATGCGTATGAAAAGTAAATATAGAAAAGGCAAAAATATTCCTTTGACCATCCTTGTCATATCGGATCGTGACTGGCTTCTAGGAGGTAAGCATTCGTGATCGCAACTAGTTCTTCTTGACTCTGTCTTTTGCAATAATGGTAACACTAACAAATAATTTGATGTCACTTAGATCCATCTAGAGCAGACAAACAATCCGCTTACTCTCTTCTCCTCGCTGAAAGCATCTGCAACAAGCTTGGAGTAAAAGTAATCTTTTAGCTTTTCATCGAATCCTAACAACATTGCATAGGTAAAATTCATCTTACTTTTGTTGTTTCTTTAGGTGCATAATCTAGCCTCTGAAATCGTCGACTCAAAACTCGGCAAGCAGGTATTACAAGGCATCTTGATTTTATCTTTTTCCTCTTGGCTTCTTTATGGTTAAGTTGCTGAAACATTATACAAAACCATACAGATAACAGGACTCAAGCCGTCCCTAACTTTCATAGCAGCAGAGGAAGTTATGAGTCTCGTAACAGCACAAGGTTACATTATATCTATATTCGATTTTGTTTCTTGTTTATCTACCCACAATTCAGACAATAGTAATACCCTTTTCTTTATAACCAGTTGCTGAAAACAGCGAACTGAACGAGGTGTGGAAGGACATTCTAGACGCAGATGGTGATGAGATATACGTAAAGGTTAGAAAAGAAACCTTCAAATGGTTTTTGCCAGTATCTTTCACAAAATTCAAAATAATTGTGGTCTGAGAATCTCGAGTTTGCTTTGAAACACACAGGACGTTGAACTGTACATGAAAGAGGGGGAGAACCCTTCATTCACTGAGCTCTCAGAGCGAGCTTGGCTAAGGAGAGAAGTCGCCATAGGCTACATTAAAGGCGGTAAAAAGGTTAGTGTTTTATTCTTTTGCAACAAACATTAACGTCTTCCTCTTCACTAGCGCTTGATAACTAGGTTTTTTCTGTGGTTGCAGATGATCAATCCGGTTCCAAAGAATGAACCTCTCTCCCTCGAAATGGATGACTCATTGATTGTTATATCAGAGCTTGAAGGAGACCAACCAATCACACTATGAATATATATACAATCTCATATACCACATATGTTATAGTTTCTTACACACCAAGCGACATTGGGCAATGAGACTGACTCACAAATGCAAACATCAAATAAGTCGTTGAATTTGTACAAAGAAACAAATCCTTTGACCCCAAATAAAAATAAGTCTTTGTAATGATTTTAGTTCTTTTTCCCTCTCTTAAAGCCTACATCTACATGTCTCCAACTCTAGATTATTTTTTTATTCATCATCAGTAATGTTTTGTAAAACATTCCAGAGTTTTGGAAAAGAGCATTTTTTTTCAAAAAAAGTATTGGATATTGCCATAGTTCCGAACTGAATTGCTTGTGGTGGGGGCTACATGGAGTCACTTAGAAATCAATGAACGTTCTAACTTCTAAGAACAATCTTGTATTTTATTATTTCACCGTCTCCCATGGATGTAAAACTAGCTCGATCCAGAAACATCAACGCCATCTAAAACTAGCTCGTTACTTAGGAGACAACACAGAACATATAAATACAAACCAAATTAAGAACTACGAGGATGTAGTTACACAAAGTGGGAGCAGAGCAAGCATGAGAGATATATAGAGGCCACTTCTGTAATGGCTTTATTCCAAACTTTACATGAGATAGACCATTAATTTTCGTAGAAACAGCTTTCTCCCATTCTTAATCTCCACTGATAAGGTCCCAATCAAAGCATGAAAGAAAAAAACACAAGAACAAAAATTCTTCAGGCAAATTTCTCTGCCTTTTTTTTTTTGGCTTTTTCATTTATAATATATTAGGAAACAAAATTGGAACTACACGTTCCTACACACAAGGAAGCAAATGCATACATAGACTTAAAAGAAAAAAAAACGTGAAGGACTCTTTTCAGGAAGCAGAGGCACGAAAATATCTTCAGGTAGCTTTGGACAATCGTTGATATATGATTTTCTAAGGTTAGGGAGAGTCCGATAATTCCAGCAAATTTCCGTGAGGTCCGCCATTTGACGTAGCGCAAGGTCTTCCAGGTTCCCAAATGGAACAACAATATCTCGATGCAGTTTGGTAATATTCATTCCTTTCTCCTTATTTATTATTTCTTCTATTTGTGGTGACCAGCACACTTCTAGTTTCTTTAGATTTTGAGCATATAACAGCCATGACAAATCCCTTTGCCCTTCCAACTGGTTTATATAAACAGTGGAGAGTTGCTTGAAGCCTGGAGAACCTGTAGATGGAAGAATCTCCGTTGGTGAAAGCTCCCTTCTTTCTTTGCTTTCCCAATCTATCCTTATCTCGGATATGTTGCACATCAGAATTGCAAGTTGTTGAAGACCTCCCAGAGCTATCGTGCTTAATATTACACGAGGTGTTGACATATCTTCTAGACATAAACTTCGAATACTACTCGCCAATCTGTCATCTCCTTGTATCCTTTCCAAAATCGTGACATCCTTTACGTTTGCTGTTAAAATCTTCAAGTGCTCCAAGTCTTGTAATTCCTTCATTAATATGTCATCAACATAAACACAGGAATAAAAGAATTTCAACACTTGCAGATTTGGTAAGGTTGCTGCTATCCCAACAAGACTCCCATGTACACCAGTGAACTCCAGATTCAAGTAGATTAGTTTCCTCAACTTCTTCAGACCAACTGGTAGCGATTTTATCCCTGTGAGTGATATATTGAGATATTGCAGGGAACCTAGGTTAGAAATTTCTTCCGGCAATTTAATAAGATCGAGGTTTGCAGAAAGATCCAAGACCACAAGTTTTGGCATAAACCGAAAGAATCTATTTGAAATTTTCACCAACAACCTGTTATCTAGGATTAAAAGGGTTGAAAGGTTGGGGCATTTGGAACGACAAGATATCTTCTTAATCTGAGTACAAGTAAAAGACATCGTTCTCACAATCTCCCAATTGATGTCATTCGGTATCATACGTACATGAGCACCAGATTTCACACAGATTGTTTCTTGTTGTTTTCCGAAGTCAGAATTTATCCAAAGAGCCATCTCACGTATCACATCATGCATTTTAACGTTGTCTGTGAGTTCACATTCAATCAACAAATGTGCACGAACTAACAAGCCAATTATATCATAACCATGGTTGGTACCTCCATCTTCATATCTGTTTGGATTTATAAATCCTTCGCATATCCAGTATTCTATCCACTTCTCCTTCGGTATTTCAGAATCTTCAGGAAACAGAGAACAATATAGGAAGCACAATTTGATTTCACCATTCTTCAAGCTATCATAACTGAACTTCAAAATGGGAAGAATTCTTTCTTCCATACCTGGAAACTCGTGGCCAGCCGAATTCAGAACATTAATCGCATGAGACCATTCTTGTATAGTTTCTTTACATGACATGGCTTTGCCAATGACATTGAGTGCAAGTGGCAAGCCATGGCATTTTGCAGCAACTATTCTTGCAAGTGCGGGAATATCTTGATGGCTCCTTAATATGATATCTCCAACAGTAAGTCGAAACAATTCCCACGCTTCATCTGGGGACAAACAAGCAACTTTTATCTGCTTGTCAGCTTTCATGTGCTTGCAAACTTCCGTTGAACGAGTGGTGAAAACAATCTTCGATCCATTTTCTCGAGTTGGAGGTGGAACTCCTATCTTAGTCATATCTACTTCACTCCAGAGATCATCCAACAACAACACAAATTTCTTTCTCTCAAGGTTATTGTATATGAGAGAGGCTTTCTTACTTTCTGTTTCTCTTTCCCATTCCTTGTCAGAACGTAATCTTCCCAGAATCTGATCTTGAATGCCCTCGAACTGAAAGTCTTTAGATACCACAACCCATATCACTACATCAAATTCACTCTCCAGTTCAACAAATTTGTTGTTGAGACTTTCTAAGAGGGTGGTTTTTCCTACTCCCCCCATACCATAAAGTCCCAAGGTTCCTATTTCATCGTTCATCAGGCTGCTCCACGCCATTTCCACCAGTTTATCCAAACCAACTGTGGTTTGGATAAGCTTCTTCTCCACCTTATGTATAATTTCCTGCGCGACCATTCTAAAATCTTTTTTAGATAGAAGTTCTTTAACTTCTTCCAACATCTTCGATACCTTTTCACCATAATTGTAGCTTGATATGCAATCCTCAGAGCAATATCCCAACAAACACAATCTTCCGGTTTCGATTGACATAGCCTCAAGCAGATCCTTGAATTCGGATTCAACAATTTGTACCCTGGAAAGCCATCCATTGACTTGAGCAAGTCGTTGCAAACCTTTATCTTCTTCTATGGAAACTCTTCCTAACAGGTCATCTCGTCCATTCTTAAGTTCTTCCATAGTTTTCTGCAGAGCATCGAGATTTGACTCCATCATGTGAATGTAGTTTCTATCGCTTAGAAAGCAGCCACATGCAGCAGTGAAGATTTGATTCCAGGGTATTACAAGCCAGCCCAGCATTTTGCACAAACTTTAAGAAAGAAACCCCCCGGGATTACTGCCAAGTAATGCAAGAAAGAAGGCGATGAATGGGGGAGAGAAAGTGGAATACAACTAGTGAGGCTATTTAATTCCATTCTCTCTAACAATTAAAGCTATAACGCAAGGTTTAACATATAACAATGTTAACTACATAATTTGGTGACCACAAATTTGACTGCTCCAAATATTTTGGAGATATCTTAAGCTTATAGTAACTCAATGACAAGTAGCTCTCAACGGTGGGAAAATGGGTAAAAAAATCCTCCGTTTTTCCAAAAACATGTAAAAAACCCTCACCTTTTTTAAAATGGTAAAATAACCCCTATCATTATTAAACCAAATAAATACAAAATAAATTCCAAATAAACTATTATATTAAGACATAAATAAAACAACTTAGTTTGTAATTTATCTTTTCCAAATTTGAGTTTACAATTTTTTTTCTTTCAGAATTTAGTTTTTTTTTTGTGATATAAAAAATAAATTTCATTGTCATTAGAAATTGTTATGTAAAACATAGCCCATTTTATTTTATTTTTTGTTCAAATTTGTTCAAACTTTAGAAGTTTTGGATTTAAAATGAATCAAATTTATTAACACCAATTTGTTCTAAACTTGTGTGACAAAAATTTTGTTCTAAACTTGTGTGACCAAACCAAAAAAAAAGTTATTAATAAAATTTTTATACTTAGTTATTATAAAATGAGTTTGGTTTTAGGTTAATGAATTTCTTGAACTTAAACAAATAAATCTTGTTTCAAATAAATGTATATGTAAACTGATATACATATATATATATATATATATATCATACATAGCATAATATAATTACTTTTATCCAAAATTTAATCAAACTTATGTTCGAAACAAAATAAGTAAAATTTGAATAGATTTGGGATATGTTATCTTCAATATGAAACCAATTTTCTGAGCTAAATTTAAATTGTTTACACCAAATATTTTACTGGTAACGAAACCATTTTACTATATCTCAACTAGATTTGAAACTATTTTGCTATATTTTACAAGTATTTGCATACATAATACTCAATGAAATAGTGAAGATTTTCAATTGTATGAGCAAAAAGTACCAATACAGAATTGGAATACAGAATTGGGATATGCAAGATGAAGAATTGGAAACATAAACATAGAACAAAACTTAAACAAGGAAGGGAACTAACTTACCACTGACATAGAGTTTCGTCTTCGTCCCGAAATGTTTGTTCTTCTAATATCACTGCAACCAATAATTGTTTATATGAGATTTACGATTTTATTTAAAGTAGTGGTAGCTTCAAGAAAAGTCAGAACTCTGATATCCACAAACTAAAATCTTCTCTTTTTGTTTTTTTTTGGTTTTATTTTTCGGGCTGTAAATTTTGGTTTTAAATATCTTGTAAAAGTGTTTTATTTTAATTGAAACTGATTGTTTGGTGTAAAAGCAGAGCAACCAGGATCATCATTATTATAGATACGACAATAACCAATTCATATATACAAAACCACAGCTAGTTATATGTTATATCATAACAAATCAAGCTTATTAAGTCAGGTGGAGAAACTTAGTTCAGTAGTAAATCAATAACACAATTTCTTTATGTACTACTACAACTTCAGCACAGAATATCTCGGTATTAATCTAACAAGGAAAGACAAAAAAAAACTGTTCATAACCATTGATGCTCTACTTGTTTATCACATTCTATATGGCTTTCATCACTAAGATTACTGATATCAGAGAAACCAAAATATAGAAACTGAGTTCAAAACAAATGATTAGAATAATTGAAACTTCTTTTTGTTACGAACATATATCATGAACTGAACTCAGTCTTGGAGATGAAAATGAAAAACTCCATCCTTCCTTATGCATTGCCTCTTCGAAGCCTTCTTCTTATTCAAGACAAATAAATTATAACCGGAACATGTTAAAGGTCCAATGATAACAATCTGAAACATCATCTTCTTTACAAGAATCACAACCATAGTCACGACAAATGGAAGATAAGTAGAAAGAACCTAACCTGCTTCTTTCCCTGTTTCGAAAGTCCCAGCTGAGTGAGCACATCCTTGAGCTCTTTTATCCGAAAATATGAAAGTTTCTCCCAGACCAAAGCCACTAAAAGCAACCACATGAACCACAAATCCAAAACCATTATGAGATAAAGCATCGTTGTTAACTCCCAGAAATACAATCTAGTTCATGAGAACAACTAAAAAATGCAAAGCTTTTTGAAACATCCACTCTATATATACCAATCAATACATTCATAACAAGTTCACAACACACGAACGTAAACTCCAATAATTAGTCTCCATATACAGCAGCCGATCTAAAGTAACATCAAAACCAAACAAAACCATTGATGGAAGCCACACTAGAACCAAACACCAACACAGTCCTATAGCAAACAAATATCCTGGAGAAAAGGAGACGAGAGAGAGAGAGAAGCACTATACCCGACTAGGAAACGAAGCGATCTGCCTCCTCACAGCCACCAGCAACCGAAACCCTTATCCGATCTCAGCATAATCAATGAACGTTCTAACTTCTAAGAACAATATAGTATTTTATATTTTCACCATGTCCCATGGATCTAAACCTAGCTTAATTCAGAAACATCAACGCCATCTATGCCCTCCTTATAAAACTCTAGCTCGTTACTTCGGAGACAACACAGAACATGACAAAAACAAACCAACAAATCTTTGAATTCACACTGTGGAGAGGAGAACGTTTAAACTTTGAGAAATGTAACTGGATAACAAGAGGTCATTGAAACAAAAGCAGTACATATACATAAAAAACCAAATTAAGAACTGAGAGGATGCAGTGCAGTTACACAAAGTGGGAGCAAAGCAAGCAGGAGAGAGATAAAGAGACCTTGTTCTGTAATGGCTTTATTTCCAACCTGTTCATGGGAGAGACCATCCATTTGCGTAGAAGCATCTTTCTCCCATTCTTAAGCCCCAATGATAAGGTCCCACTCAAAGCATGAATTAAAAAACACAAGAACAAAAATAGTTCAGGCAAATTTCTCTGCCTTTTTTTTTTTGGCTTTTTCATTTATATAGGAAACAAATGCATACTTTTCAGGAAGCACATGAAACAAAGGAACAATTGGTACTCTAATCGATTTCTTCATTCGGTTTAGCATTTGACCACTTGTCATCACCCTTTCAGCTTGGGAAAATTAGCTATATCTTCAAGTAGCTTTGGACAATAATTGACATAGGATTCTCTAAGGTTAGGAAGAGTCTGATAATTCCAGCAGATTTCTGTAAGCTCAGCCAATTGATATAGATGAAGGGATTCCAGCTTCCCAAAGGGAACAACAATATCTCGATGCACTTTGGTAATACTCATTCCTTTCTGCTTATTTATTATTTCTTCTATTGTTGGTGAATATTGCACTTGTATATCCTTCAGATTTTGAGCAAATAACAGCCATGACAAATCCCTTGGCCCTACCAAACCGATTACAGTAATACTGGCGAGTTGCTTGAAGCCTGGAGAACTTGTAGATCGATGATCCCTTCTTTCTTTGCTTAACCAATCTATCTCTATCTCAGATATGTTGCAGCTCACAATTCCAAGTTGTTGAAGACCTCCCAGAGCTACCGAGTTTAATATTACACGAGGTGCTGACATGTTTCTTAGACATAAACCTCGAATACTACTCGCCAATCGGTCAACTCCTTGTACCCTTTCCAAAATCATGGCATCCTCTATGGTTGCTGTTAAAATCTTCAAGTGCTTCAAGCGCTGTAGTTCCTCCATAATTATGTCATCAACACAAAAAAGAGAATAAAATAATTTCAACACTTGCAGATTTGGTAAAGTTGTTGCTATTCCAACAAGACTCTCAAGTACATTAGTGAACTCCAGATTCAAGTAGATTAGTTTCCTCAACTTCTTCAGACCAACTGGTAGCGATTTTATCCCTGTGAGTGATAAATTGAGATATTGCAGGGAGCCTAGGTTAGAAATTTCTTCCGGCAATTCAATAAGACTCCAGTTTGTAGAAAGATCCAAGACCACAAGTTTTGGCATAAACAGAAAGAATCCAACTGAAATATCCACCAACTTGTTATATGGGAGTAATAGGGTTGAAAGGTTGGGGCAGTTGGGACTGCAAGCTATCTTCTCAACCTGAGTACTAATTAAAGACATCTGTCTCACAATCTCCCAACTGATGTCATTTGGTATCAGACGTACATGAGCACCAGATTTCACACAAATTGTTTCTTGCTGATTTCCGAAGTCAGAATTTATCCAAAGAGCCATCTCACGTATCACATCATGCATTTTAACTTTGTCTGTGAGTTCACATTCAATCAACAAATGTGCACGAACTAACAAGCCAATTATATCATAACCTTGGTTAGTACCTCCATCTTCATATCTGTTCGGATTTATATATCCTTCGCAAATCCAATATTCTATCAACTTATCCTTCTCTATTTCAAAATCTTCAGGAAACAGAGAACAATATAGGAAGCACAATTTGATTTCACCATTCTTTAAGCTATCATAACTGAACTTCAAAATGGGAAGAATTCTTTCTTCCATACCTGGAAACTTGTGGCCAGGCGAATTCAGAACATTAATCGCATGACGCCATTCTTGTACAGTCTCTTTACATACCATGGCTTTGCCAATGACATTGAGTGCAAGTGGCAAGCCATGGCATTTTGCAGCAACTATTCTTGCAAGTGCGGGAATATCTTGATGGCTCCTTAATATGATATCTCCAACAGTGAGTCGAAACAATTCCCACGCTTCATCTGGTGACAAACAGTCAACTTTTATCTGCTTGTCAGCTTTCATGTGCTTGCAAACTTCCTTTGAACGTGTGGTGAAAACTATCTTCGATCCATTTTCTCGACTTGGAGGTGGAACTCCTATCTTAATTAGATCTACTTCGCTCCAGAGATCATCCAACAACAACACAAATTTCTTTCTCTTAAGGTTATTGTTTATGAGAGAGGCTTTCTTACTTTCTGTTTCTCTTTCCCATTCCTTGTCAGGACGTAATCTCCCCAGAATCTGATCTTGAATGCCCTCCAACTGAAAGTCTTTAGATACCACAACCCATATCACTACATCAAATTCACTCTCCAGTTCAACAAATTTGTTGTTGAGACTTTCTAAGAGGGTGGTTTTTCCTATTCCCCCCATACCATAAAGACCCAAGGTTCTTATTTCATCGTCTATGAGGCTTTCCCATGCTATTCCAACCATTGTATCCAAACCAACTGTGGTTTGTATATGCTTCTTCTCTGCCTTAGGTATGATTTTCTGCGCCACCACTTCAAAATTCTTTTTAGATAGAAGTTCTTTAACTTCTTCCAAATTCTTCATTACCTTTCCACCATAATTGTAGCTTGATATGCAATCCTCAGAACAATATCCAAATAGACACAATCTTCCAGTTTCGATTGACATAGCCTCAAGCAGATCCTTGAATTCGGATTCAACAATTTGTACCCTTGAAAGCCATCCGTTGACTAGAGCAAGCCGTTGCAAACCTTTATCTTCTTCTATGGAAACTCTTGCTAACAGATCATCTCGCCCATTCTTAAGTTCTTCCATAGTTTTCTGCAGAGCATCGAGATTTGACTCCATCAAGTGAATGTAGTTGCTATCGCTTAAAAAGCAGCCACATGCAGCAGTGAAGATTTTATTCCAGGGTAATAGTGAAAGCCAGTCCACCATTTTGCACAAACTTTAAGAAAGAAACCCCCGAGATTACTGCCAAGGCGATGCAAGAAACAACACGATCGAAGAGGGTGAATGGGGGGAGAGAAAGAGGTATACAACCGTACTGTATCAAGAAATTAAAAGTCAAGACAACAATTTCTATTAGTTTATTGAGAGTGGCAGCTTCCAAGAAACTGCAATCGTCACCAATAATTGTTTAAATGAGATCAACCAGTTTATTAAATGTAGTGATAGTCAATAAAAGTCAGAAGTTTGATATCCACAAAGTGAAATATACTACTAAGCGATAAAATAAGAAGAGCAAAATTCTCTCTTTCGAAATCTTCTCTTCCTTCCGGTAGTCTAATTACACGTAACAAATTCAGGACATAGAGGCTAGAGCACACACAAAGTAACACACATGGCAGACATTAGTCAAATGCGACATTCAGAACACATAAAACTGTCTACAGATATTCTCACCAAGTACAAGTAGGAACCAAGCGTACCTGCAGACATCAGAAGAAAATGTCGCATTTTGAAGAAAAAAGTCTGTTTAAACTTAGATGTCACTGCACTAGTGCCTAACTGCTGCATCACACTAGACGGAGAGGGATGAGGATGGATTCCAAAGGTAAGTAAACAGATTCCTACTTCTCCGGCGATGCAGTAAACGGATTCGAAAGGCATGTAGCAGAGTGCAGCAATCCGGAGATCTTCGTTCGCTCGATTTTGATATACAAATTCTGATAAATCTAAAAATCGAGCAATCAAACACGAAATCGATTTCTGACGAAACGATTAAGCGACCTAGGGCAAAACTGGAATTTCCATAAACTAATATCACATTCCGACATACCGGTTAACCCAGAAAATAATCCGGTTCAACCTAGTTGTTTATCTCCCTAATACGCAGCGTTTCGACGTCCGATTGAAGAGTAACTAACGCCGAACAAAGAAGAAAAAACACAACCCCTAATTTTGGTCTCTCAACTCTTCCTCCTTCTTCAACTTCTAAAAAGCTTTAGCAAACTCCTTCAGCCATGGCGCACGGAGGCTATGCCAAGAGAAGGGATTCGGAACCAAAACAGACGGCGGGAAGCAGTCGGAGGTCGAAAGTATTGCGTGTAGAGAAGAAACCTAAGACTGTCTCCATCAAGAATCAGATGCGTTCTGTTGAACGCTTTCTTCGTAAAGTCAGTTCCTTTTCTCTGTAAATTAGTGTTTTTTGGTAGAATTTGTGTTTAAGTTCCGGTCTTTCTGGTGACTCAGTTAGCTTGTCTAGTGTAGAGCTTAAGGTTGATAATGTCATTTCTAGGTTGTGTTTTTGTAGAGAATTTGATAATCTATGGTCTATTAGAAGCAAACCCCATATGAGAATATTGAATGTTGATGTATTTGATACTTTTATAGGATTTGCCTCCTGAAGTAAGAGAGTCTCTAGTAGAGAAGTTGGAAGATTTGAAGAAGCAGCAAGACGCTCATGCCCGTCTTGCTGTTGAACGTAAAATATTCTTTAGGAACAGAAAGATTAAGTTCTTTGGTAAGAAGAGCTTTTACCTTGCATTTAGTCAGGAATTAATTAGAAATGGTGCCTGAAAGTTTAGAGACTTTTTTTTTTCTTGAATAGAGCGGAGAAAGATCGAAAGAAGCATTAGACGTCTTGAGAAGTTACAACGTACTTCATCTGCTCATGTGGGAGATGTAGATATAGCTGAGCAACTCAGTAAACTCAAAGAAGATCTTGAATATGTTCGGGTAAATTCACTTCTTTTTATCCTTCTCTGCTTGTTAGTTATATGATTTAGAATGAGCTAAGTTGAGAATGTCTGTTGGTCCTATATATAACTATTGTAGTTCTTCCCGAAAAATGAGAAATATGTATCACTTTTTACTGGAGCTGAGGATTCAGAAGTAATTGAGAAGAGAGGTAAAATGCGGCAGCAGATCAAAGCCAATATTATTGTTGCTGCTGCTAGTGGGAAGGAGTTAGAAGGTAAACACATGTGCTATATATAGATGCTTATTTGTTTCCCTTTTTTCCCTGGAACTATTAAGTATCGTAGGTCGTAGCTAATAAAGGATGATTTATGCTATTGTTGTGGACAAACAGAGACGGGGAGTGAAGATGATGGTCTTCTGGACCTTAGTGATGATGATTTCTTTGATAAAGGGAGTTCAAGCGATGAAGCAGACGCAGATGATGAATTGACTGATAAAAGCGCAAAGTAGGTGAAATGTGGAATACTTTCTTTTAGACGTCAATACTTTTAATTGAAGCTTTCTGATACAGAGAATTTCTGACTATATTTCTTAGGGAGGCTGCTTCTAGTGCTTCTGGTAGAGCAACTTCTGGCATGTCTAGTGATGAACGGAATCAGGTATGATGAATGGTGATGCCACTTGTTACCAGAGACATGGTTTATATGACAAATTCCTATTTACATGTTTGAATGTTTCAAAATATATGTAGAAGCAAAACTCTGATAGAGCTTTAATGCCACCACCACAAGCAAGGTTTGAATCAAATTCTAGGAAGAATTTATATGTACAGAGGAATGAGATGCCATCATCCTCGAGAAACAACACTTCAAACAGAAGAAGTGAGTCTTCATATAATGCAAGGGCTTCTGCGGCGAATTCATATAGCAGTCAGAGTAGCAACTTGAGCTCCAATTCTGATGCTCATAAACCCAAAAGGAAGAGAAGGCCTAAGAAGAAGAAGCAACAGGTCGGTTTACTTACCTACGAGTTAATTTGTAGGAAACAAATCTTTGAATAGCATCTCATCAAATATCTTGCGAGCTGTGACCATAGTGTTTGATTCTTCTCTTTGCTGTTTTTGCAGTGATCGGATACTCGGCTTCTCCAAACACTACACACTCTTCATCAGTTCCAATTACTCTACTGGGATCTAATGCAGATATATGAAATTTATATAGATTTTTGTTGTGGTCATGGAATTCAGAGAGATATGTGTTTGTTGTTTTTAGCTTTTGAAATGAAACTCTAAAGTTTTTGGGTATAAACTCCCATTTGAGTCTTTCATGGAGCTTTTTTACCAGCACAATTGACCATTGATAATTTTTTTCCCTTGAATCAGTTTTTTCAGTTAAGATACTTGTCTTTTTTAGATTGTCCGAATTAAATAGTTTTTGAGGAAAACAAATAAGTGAAGAAATGATAATTTTTGCACCCAAAAAAGCAAAGAATGAAAACTTTATTCTAAATAAAAAATTTACAATTAGTTTTTAGAAATGAGAAGAAATGTTTGACTGCAAAAAATAAATTAAGTTGTTAGCAAGTTTTGGTTTTGCCAATCAACGTTTTTAATACAATGTACATAAACAATTTCATTCTTTCTAATGCAACTATTTTTTAACCAAAATTTTCTGAGAGAATGAAATTGTTTAGCGTTCTTGCGGTAAAACAATAAATTTAGAGAACTGATATATGTTATATTGAACTGATCATAATCTAAAATCTAATTTATTAATAATTCAAGAGAAATGAACATTAACTACAACGAACAAAAATAATTCAATAATTAATGGCTGAAAAAACAAAAATAAAATAAAATAAATGTTAAGAAAAACCCAAAGATTTATTGATTTGTTGAATTGTGATTGAAGGACGAGGCACCGAGTGACGCAGTTGAAAAACTCAAGAATCTCCTCGGACAAGAGCAGAGATCCAGAGTGATGTCTGAGAAGATTCATTCAACACATTAACGAAACTCCCCAAAATAGCTTTTATTGATGGACTCAAATTTCAAGTGGCTTTTGTTTGCCATCTTGATCTCTCTGACATTTTCGGGTTTTGTTCTTCACCATGGAGTTCTCGCTGAAAGTGTTAAGCCTGATGAAGCTAAACAGCTTAGAGACGAGGTAACATTCCTCCACAGATCTGGATTTCGATTTTGGTCATCGATTGGTTTATCAGTTGTCCCCAAATTGAGTATTAGAACAATTTAGTCTTCTGGGACACTTAAAGTCTTGATCTTTGGATGTTGTAATTACTCATTGATGTTAATTATGTCGTAAAGGTAAGTCCTTTAGCCGTTAGAGAAGAACATTTAGTTGTTTTGCACACAATAACTAGCTGAGATCACTTGGTTTGATAGTGGAGTTGCAGCTTTGACCTTTTTGTTCGATAATTACCTTATTTGATGATGGGTTTGATCACATTGAGTGTAGGTACGTGGGATGTTTTATCATGCCTTTGATGGATATATGAACAATGCGTTTCCACTCGATGAATTGAGACCGTTATCTTGCCAAGGAGAAGATACTCTTGGAGGCTATGCGTTGACTCTGGTAAGCTTTAATATATAACCTTCTCTTGTGTAAGGCTTTGTCTTATGTAAAACTTGACAATGGTTTTGGTGGCATTTGTGTAGATTGACTCGTTGGATACATTAGCTTTACTTGGTGACCGAGAGCGCTTCACTTCTTCTGTTGAATGGATTGGTAAAAATCTTCAGTTTAATATAGTGAGTAATGATTGGTTTTGGCTTCTCTAGCAAGATCAAGTTATAATTGTTATTTTCTCAAATACTCCTTTTAGAACTTTTGTATGATGTAGCCTGGCAGTGAAGTTGATGAAATGATACATGTCTTTTTAACTGCAGAATAAAACAGTCTCTGTGTTTGAGACAACTATCCGAGTCCTTGGGGGGTTACTATCTGCTCATCTGATTGCAAGTGATTATGCAACGGTACGTTTTTTTCTGCGTGGCTATATCTTTCGTCATGATTTTATCTTATGTGAGGGTACTTGTATATTCTTCAGCCAGAAGAGATAAGTATTTTTTTGCGCTCTATAATGTGTTAGGCTTTATATGAGCTTATTCTGCAAACTAGTCTTAGGATTCCTAATTGTCTTATCGGGCTTCCAAAGTCTAAAAATCTCCTTATTAAAGTGGTTTTGGTTGTTTGTCATGTAAGATTGAATTTGAATCTAATCTGATGACAGGGCATGAGAATTCCATCTTACAACAATGAATTACTAGTTTTGGCTGAGAATTTGGCACGGAGAATGCTTCCTGCATTTGATACACCGACTGGTATGCTCTTTTAGTTATACACGTGCATATATGAAAGCGAGAATTGCCTTGTCATCTCCTTCTTCACTTGTTATTTTCTACAGGAATCCCATTTGGATCTGTGAATTTGATGTACGGTGTTGACAAACATGAAAGCAAGGCAAACCATCTTCTTTTACCTTCTCATAGCTTTCACATCTTATTCTTACTTATTTAATTTGTTCATCTGTGCTATTGGTGCCGTGACTGGAGTGCATATTAATATAAATGATACCGAAATGCTTGGTTTTCCTATCTTTGCTAGGTCTCAACGAGTTAAAGAGAGTTGAGATTAAACTGCTCATTTTCTGCTTGCTGATCTTATCTTTTGATTCCTATATTGGAAACTCATTTATTCATGCATCTTTGTTTGTTTGTTCAGATAACATCAACTGCCGGTGGTGGTACTTTGTCTTTAGAGTTTGGCGTGCTTAGTCGTTTAACAAATGATCCTGGTGAGTAAACCAGTTTAGTCACTGAGATATATCATAAATCTGTTAGTCCTTGAGAAATACTTCTCTTTAGCTCTCTTTACTCTTCTATCATTTTCGTTGGGATTTCCAAGAGATGTAATTTTGATTTTCATAGTTTGTTGTGTTTCTTACGTGCTCTTACATGGGCCAACTTTGTTAAATTTGAAGTTTTCGAACAAGTTGCAAAGAATGCGGTGAGGGGACTATGGGCACGTCGTTCAAATCTCGACTTGGTTGGTGCTCACATCAATGTCTTTACAGGTGAATGGACACAGAAGGTAACAAAAAATGGCTTCTGTATATGTCAGAAGAACTACGGTTTGATGAACTTTGCTTCAACAAACTAATTAGTCTTTTTTTGTCACCCAAATTCTAAAATGGTAGTGTTTACTTGGCAGGATGCTGGTATAGGAACAAGCATTGATTCCTTCTATGAGTATCTACTCAAGGTTAGTAAACGTAGCCCTTGACAAGATATTTGAATTATTTGGATATAATGGCCAAGTCCTAGAAATCCAGAAAAAAATAGTTTCTGTTCTTCTTCAACTTTGCATAAAACTTGAGCGGCATTGATATAGTCCTAGACTCCTCGCTTTACTTTTGTTTGATTTGACAATTTCAGGCTTATATACTATTTGGGGATGAGGAATATCTATACATTTTTCAAGAAGCTTATAGATCTGCAATGCAGTACCTTCACAAGGATCCTTGGTAAGCTTTCTGTATCTTGTATGATAGAGAAACAAGAACAAACAATTCCTTTGTTTGGACTTACTGTTTTTTCTAGTTTTGTCGTAGGTATGTAGAAGTCAATATGGATTCCGCAGCTATTGTCTGGCCAGTATTTAACAGCCTTCAAGCTTTCTGGCCAGGACTTCAGGTAAATAGTGATTCTACGTTTGACCAAATTGTTAATATATTTCAGGCTGGAAAATTTAACTATGATTTTGTATCTATGTTTCTCTCTCAAAAGGTTTTAGCTGGAGACGTTGATCCAGCAATAAGAACTCACACTGCCTTCTTTAGCGTCTGGAAACGATATGGTTTCACCCCTGAGGGTTTTAATCTTGCTACACTTAGTGTCCAGGTACTCTATCTTAATTTTAAGTGTCTCTGTGATCACTTGTCACTTATTACGTCTGATGGCACTATGATGTTACAGCTTCATATCTATTCTTCATTTTCCTTACAGTATGGGCAAAAGAGTTATCCCTTAAGGCCGGAATTAATCGAGAGTACATACTGGTTGTACAAAGCTACCAGAGATCCCAGGTCACCAAATTAATTAGTTATATTTTTTTCAATTCTTCATCCAAAGATGATCACACTACTGAATTGCACAATGCAAATTACTCGTCGACAGGTATCTTGATGCAGGACGTGACTTTGTGGCTAGTTTGCAATACGGGGCAAAATGTCCTTGCGGTTATTGTCACATCACAGATGTAGAACTGCATAAACAAGAAGATCACATGGAGAGCTTCTTCCTCGCAGAAACGGTAAAATACATGAAAAGCTCTGTTTCTCAATATGCATTTACTTGCTTACCTTAAAGCCTTGACTTGTTTTTGTTTCAAAAATATTTCAGGTGAAGTACTTATGGCTACTCTTTGACTTAGCTGTTGACTCGGATAACCTCGTAGACAATGGCCCTTACAAGTATAAATATCTCCTCCACATTAACCTCTTGATTTTCACAAACACCACAACAATTCACTAATCTTGATAATTTTACTTAATCTTCAGGTACATCTTCAGTACTGAGGGTCATCTCTTACCAATAACACCACAAATATCTCTAGCTCGGGAACATTGCTCTTACTTTGGTGGATACTGTCCAAGCAATTCCACAAAACTAGAACAAGAAGTCCTTGGAGAAGACAGTAGTAACGATGATCACAGTAACGATTATCCTTACCACGAATCTTTTCCAGTTACCGGTTTGATAAAGGTCAGTACCAGAAATAAAAATGTTTCTTTCTTTCTTTCGGATTCCTTACCACGAATCTTTTCCAGTTACCGGTTTGATAAAGGTCAGTACCAGAAATAAAAATGTTTCTTTCTTTCTTTCGGATTCCTTACCACGAATCTTTTCCAGTTACCGGTTTGATAAAGGCCAGTACCAGAAATAAAAATATTTCTTTCTTTCATCAAAGTCAGTTTCTTTTGTTTTGGGGTTTTTGTAGGGTTTATGTCCAGGACTAACACATGCTCAGAAATATGGTTTTTCGTATGTTCTACCGGAGAAGACAGATCGTGAAGATGTTAATCAACCTAAACCGGTAGTTACAAGCAGTTCAATTGTGTTAATCTCGGATCAAACAGTGGAGAAGAGACCACAGGAAGAAGAAGGATTTACTTCTCAGTCTGAACCAATAATGACAATCTCTGGTGGTAGTAGCAACGACCAAACAGGTCAAGAGCTAACCTTGTTAGAGTCAGAAACTGATGATCAAAGATCATACTCTTCTTAAATCTCTCATTTATATATATGTTCCACAGAAGAAGATTACAAAAACTTTTGTTAGAAATATAGATTCAGTTTTCCAATCTCATCAAGAATCTTGAATCCTTCTTTTGTTGATCGATTGTTGTCTCATCATAATCATCATCATCATCATCGAGACAACTAGGTTTAAGTATTTGGTAAAATTCTTGACTTAATAATCATCTTGCATCAAGAACATTAGGTATGAATGTAAAAATTGTTGGTGCACAAAGGAAAAACCTAAATTCAATGAACCTATCTATACCATTTTAAAATATTACTCTAGTTCCAAGGTTCATAGATTATTATAAGTGATAGTGGAGACAAATTAGCACAGTTGGGTAGATTTACTTGTTTAAGGTATGGGGGACCAAAGTCACAGTTGGTAACAACAAAAGATAATATAAACATTTCCAAAGCCCCAAAAATATTCTCACTGCTCGATTAGATTTCTTATTTCTTTAATCTTGGTGACTAAACATGTATAATCTAAGTTTAAAGAAACTAGAATCCAATGATATATGTTTAGAAGCTGGGATTATTATTTTTACCATAAAGCAGCTTTGGTTTAATGATTTGTCTTCGTTGTGTTCATCTACAAGTTAGGTTTAATGTTCTGTGTTACAGTTTTGTAAAGACAGATCTTAATTTGAAGAGAAACAGAACAGAAAAATGGGTAATTACATCAAAAACATCAAAGTTGTTCGATAAGAACATTATAAAAAGTGAAAAACACAAAGATAATCTTCAGATTAGATCTTTCTAATACCACAAAACCTTTCTCTTTAATGGAGACAGAGTTACAGCTAAAGTTTAGATTTAGATCTTTCTCACACTTTTATGCTTAAGACCATTTTAAGCATCTCTCTTTTTACCGATGAGGTAAACATTCACAAAGTATGATTGTATGAAACATCTCTCCCCAAGAACCCGAGCAGTTTCAGAGCTATATTTACTCTGTTTCAAGAAACAGAACAAAAAACTCTGTTTTTGAATCTTTCTCTTTGATCTTTATCTCTCAATTAGGTTTGTTAAAGACCACCACAACCTAAACCTTTAACTTCAGATCCTTTCATGATCCTTAGCCTCTTACAAGACGAAACAAACATCCTGCAATAACAACAAAACACCATAAATACATAAACAAGATTGTGTCATAAGTTAACTAATTTGAGAGATAAATGAAAATTTGTACTTACTCCCAAGGAACATCACCAACAAGCATCCAATCACCATCTTTGTCTTCATAAGTAGGTACAAAGTCTGAGCCTTTATATCCTTCTCTCTCAAAATATTCTCCCACAGAGAATTTAAACATGTTTTCAAGTGATTTCATCAACTCTGGATATTGTTTATACATCGTTAGATCTATCTTCCTTAGATATGGAGCACCATCCATACTTACTTTCACATAGTTTCCTTGACCTTCAGATTCACTCTTCTTTGTCTGAACATTGTTCTTTCTGTAAGATCTAACTGGTGGCCATCCAACAATCTGAGCCCTATAAAACAAGAAATAGCATAGATTAGATTAGATCAGATTCACAACTCAACACACATTTTCAGAGAAGTTGTATTTGATTCAAACACTTACTTTGGAGGAGAAGCGGTTTCAGTTTTTCCAGTGGATTCAATCTCTTTCTCAGTAGCTTCAGGTAAAACTCTTTTGTTGCTTTTTCCACAAGAAACAGTTTCTTCTGTCCCTGGTAATCCCAATCTCAGCTCTGTTGCCTTTAGGTTAACAAGCTCATCATAAACATCAACTTTTTCCATTTCTTCTTCAAAGAAAGAACCTCTTTGTTTTTGTGTGTTTTGTGTTCTTGTGGTTGTCTAGAGAGAGAGAAAGACTTGTTGATGAGATAAGAGGCTTTGTGAAGAAGATTGTTTTATAGGAATTGAAAAGTCACTTTTTTGGTAATTTAGAAAAAATGGGATTAACTTGATTTAAGGACAAAGGCAAAAGCTAAAGCTGTCGGGTAGTAAACAGTAGCAGCAACTTTGAGGCAAAGTGTGTCCCATCATTTTGGGGACATTTGTGGGACACTTTCATCTTCAACACAAAGAAAGATACTTTCTTTGATTTTAGAGGACGGTCTAGATTCATTTCTCTGTAGCCCTAATTCAAGGAAGTGGGGTAGAGTATGGTACACTCATGTGCAGAATATAAAAAACCTTTCTCTTTTGTTCAAGCATTGAGTTATTGTAGGGTAAGCATTACATGTACTGTGGTCTGCCATATGCATTTGTCACCTCTCTCTCTCTCTCTTAAAGCCAAGAACTTACTCTTTCATCTATTTGTGGTTCATGTGATATCAGGATTAGATCATCCTAGTCAATTGAGTTGAAACTCTAGCTGTCTAAAGTCAAACATATTCATAGTCTTTTTTTCTGTGTTTGGAGGATAAGATTTTGAGTTTCATTGGGTCTGATTGGTAGCTTCATGTGTGTCCAACTAGTATTTGAGTTGGGACTTTCGAGAGTATTAGTAAAGAAAAACAAATAGTATTTGAGTTAAAATTATACTATTTGTTTTTCTTTACTAGTTTTCATGAAAGTCCCAACTTAATTTGTCTCTCTGTCTCTATGAAACTTCTAATGATCTTTATATATATGAATCCAGGAACAAACTGACAAGAAATCTTGCCAAAAGGTTTTGTCTTTAGACAGTTCATTATCTATGGGGTCTTATCGTTTTGGGTTTTGATTTCTCTCTGACTTTGTTTTCATGTTACTACAGCAAGGCAGTTTATGTACTTGTCATGCTTTAGTGAACCAATGTAAACCAAACCTAACCTAATCTCTTTGGAGGACCAAATTTGAAAACCTATGTTCAAGACTATTTTTTTATCCTAAGTTTGTTTAGTCTCGATTTCAAATTTTTTTTTTCTGTAGAAAAAGTTTTGAATCGTTACACATTAAGGGGTATTATTCAGTCATGGATTTCAATAGAATCAAATCCAACACTAATCCACTGTGATTGATGATTCTAAATGGTGCTTAAATATTTGTGATTAATTTATCATTAGTATTATGTTATTTTTGGCACATGACCTCCTAATAGTCTAAATCCTTCTTCTTGAGTATGATTTATGGATTACGACATTTGGGAAGTGAACATTTAGGAGATTGTTGGTTTTATCCGAATTGGTCTCAAAAAGGAGAATTTTAAAGGTAGTGAGTTTGGTATTTATTGTTACACGGTAGACGACAAGACTTTGGGTTCGATTTGAAATGTGAAAAGTTGGTTTCATTGCATGGTTGGCGTTAGAGATTTAAGTTCATGACTAGCTTATTTAGCTAGAAATCAAATACTGAAAATGAGACGTATCTAACAACAAACCGGTTCATGGCATTCTCTCCGGTTCCGGTTCTTTTGGACTCTATGTTGGATTGATCCACCGTTGGATCCAATAAATGATATAAAACAGCTACACACATGATCATACATATACAGCTTCATAAGTTATAGTTGGTGGGCAATATATATGCTTTTATATCATCCTAGTGATTATTCTAATGGTGGCTGGTTTGATGAAAAATTAGGCATCACCTCTTCCATGTTGAATTTGTTCTTAACTATCTTTTTTGAATTTTTTTACATAATGTTCAATATTTTTTGTATGGACTATGCAACAAAGTTTTATTATTAGTGAAAACATATCTTATTCAAAAAAGAAAACGGAAAATTAACATAGACATAAACAAGGAGTAATTCTGTTGTTAGGAATACATTTCATATGACATCCATCCATGCAGTCATCATCCAGTAATTTCACTACCTGCGGCGAACCTTCATGATGCAACTGAGGAATTTCTTCAAGTAATAACCTTTTCGCCTCAACATTTCGAACAGTAACGATACTCATCACTACAAAATCAGAAACTATAAATAACAAATTTTGTATATAGATTTTTGTTATTTGCTTCACACGTGAAATATAAATTTTACCTGATGTAACAATTAGGCAGATAAGGAAAGCAAACTTCATTGGTATTTTTTTACTTTACAATATATAGCGGAAGTTGTTACACAAAACTCGGGGTACTCCCCAATACGTAGAAGTACAACTATTTCTAGATACAATAGTTATATAAAGGGATCTACTGTAAATTACTAATTATTTTGTTTTTGTTACCAGCCAAATAAATACTTATCAAATTACAAGGAAAAAGTCCAGTTATTGACTAAGTAAAATTATATGAATTTATTACAAAATTTTGTAAATATACATGAGACTAGTATAACTGATATTCTACAAAAAGTCGGTAACAAACTAACAATATAAGACCAATTCTAGAGTGCAAACTAGAAAACAAACAGTTTAAGAGTTACAAGAGATAGATCATATAGTTTTGAAATATGGAAGCAAATAACAATCATCAATCCATATTCTATATTGTAGTTTTTATTTGAATTGTGGCAAGACTTTGGGTTCGATTTGAAATGAAAAACTTTGGTTTCATTGCATAATGTTTAACCTGTATATATATAATAGGAGAGTCCTCTCTCCATTTAGGGTGTCCATCTAAGCATCCATATAAGCAACACTATTTATTTTATGTTAAAATAAATTTAAACATTCATTTAGTGCATATTTTTGTTACTTATAATCATAAAAAAATGAATAAACAAAAAACGAATTATGTAAAATAAATGAGCTGTTAAAATAATAAAGTTATACTATAACTTTTTTGTTAGTAGTAATAATCTATTATACCACACATTTTATTGTGCCTTTACGGTTAGGTGTATCGGTATTTACTCGGGCAATCATCATATCTTGAAATAGTTGTATTATGAATATACATGGAGTTGTGTCAAATTCACACTTTTGATTTTTGGGCCAATCACTATGCATTATTTTATTGAAAGACAGTCAATACTCATAAATCAAAGGAACATAAGAAACAGAAGGTAGTTTTATTATAATGCATATGTGAAAAGCTACAAACCACAAAGAACACGAATCTAGAACTTCAAGTCCGAACCTTTTAATTTCTCCTCGATGATCATGTCGATTTTGTTCTCCATTTCGGGAGTTAGATGATTCTTCCAGTCACCAACTTCTCCTTTGCGGAAATAGCTTTTGTAGTCATAGTTCATCCATGTTTTTCCGGTTTTGTTAACCTCCAAACCGCTCAGATTACCAAGAGAGCATAGTTCCAAGAGTTTGCTAATCGAACCACTATCTTCTTCTTCCTTAGTGAAAGGAAACCCCAAAAACTCGGCAAGCCTCTTGACCTGGACACACGGCTCTGTTTTCATTTCCTCGTACCTCATGAAAAGGACATGCTTGGGGTTTTCCAAGCTGCCTCTCCAATAGCTTAGAGCATGGTCCCAAAACGGACCATAGAAGCTAACTCCGCCACAGAATGACTCGAACATTGACTCAAGAGTGCTTCTAGATACTTCATTGTTGCTATACTTGGACCTGAAATGCCAATCCGATATCAAAACATCCTTTATGTTCCTGCACATATACACAACCTTGCATGGAGAACCCTTGAGGCCCTCTTTGAAGGTGTGTAAAGGCATGTGAGTCGAAAACAGCCTCGGGGATGATGTTGAGAACTTGGTTAAGTCCGGTGTTGAGGTTTTGAGATACATATCGAACTCAAAGAACGGTACTATGCCATGAGGATTATCGGATAGCAAAGGATGTGTGAGGGGATCATCATCAAAAGGCTGTTTAGATCTCTCCACGATTGCGACTGAGAGTGCCTTGAGCCAAGTTGTACCGGATTTGGGGAAAGACGCGAGAATAATGTCGGTGTCTTGCGGCTGGAAGTTTCTTTGGTAGTTGATGACTGCTTGGAGAGTGTTGTGGTAATACCAACATCCTTGGTACTTGCAGAGCTTCACATGAGAATCTTGGTATGTAGGAAGTGAAGAGATCAGAGTTTTTGTTTCTTCACTTAGGTTGTCGTCTCTCGCGATCACAGGAAGATCACTTTTTCCAGCCATTTCTTTCTTAATATGTTGTACACAAATGTGTTGTTTCAATATGCAAACATCACCTATATGAGTAACTCAAGTTTCTTGTTGGATGAATATTTTAGCTTTAAAATAGTAACAATTAGTGGTGGTTGAGAGAATATCTTGATGTTAAATATGTGTTGTGGTTGTCGTCTCTTCATTGCATAGTGCGTTTTAAGCCAATTTATTTGTTAATTTGTGCTACTACAACATGTTTTATTTTAAAATGCAAACATTATTATTTAATTTCTGGTAGGTACATATTAGTCAAGTTTCTTGTTGGACGAATCTGATGAATATTTACTTCCAAAGTAGTAACAATATTGAATATTATAAGCTATACAACAGCTACCCTAATACTGTATATACAGTAAAACTTCTATAAATAATAATGTTGGGATGTTATAGACCTTTGTTAATTAAGCAAAAGCTTCCCTTTAACCCAACTCTCTCTTAGTGGTTATGAATCAATAGAGACCCTTATATAGTCTTGATACAACTTAATCATAACCTTAATTTTCTTTTATAAAGGAAAACTTTGAGAAAACCATGGATGTCCATTGGATTTTTATAACTACACTTGTAAAAATACACAAAATTTTATAAAATTTAATAGATCTCTACTCTTTAAAAAAACCCAACCAACTCTATGCAAATCCAACTCACACTAAACCTCCGAAGTAAACAACAAAACCTAAACCTATAAAGCGGAAGCATTAATTACAAGATGAAAGAGTGAACTGACTTCGCTCCAAGTTTAGCTCACTTGTTGCCGCATCAGAAACAAAGGTCCCTCAGATTCTTGGCTCATCGAACATAAAAAAAAAAACAGTTAAATAACAAGGCCTACTCTTTTGTACCTTGCCGGTGTCTTGTGATCGATGATGGTCCCCAAAACTTTTGAGTTCAATTTTCTCCTTTCCTGTCACTGAAAAACTTCCCTGCAACACTCACAAGAATAAAGAAAAGAGTTTAATCAATACGAGTTTTGAGTTTTTTTGCTTTGATCTTAACTGTACAACAGATAGACTAAAGAGGTTGTTTTGTCTCACCTTTCAAAGCTGGAGTTTCTTTCTCGGCTTGTGCGAAAAAGCTTTTCGCCTTGTGTGCTACTTCCGCTTCAAGAACCGCCTCTAACATTAAATCAGATCCTCTTGCACTCTCTGCAACCAAACATATGGGAATAAAGTGAGCAACTTCGGTTTCTAAACTCAAGCTATAAAAGATTCTACCTTTGCGTTGAGGAAGCAACTTTGCCATCTCAGCTGATACTGGAAGAACAGGTGAATCACTGTTTAGACTGTGAGTTTTTCCATTGACTGTCTCAGATAATCGTGCAAATGATGTTGCTTGAGCGTGCAGGTTAACAGAAGCTGACGACGAGCCACTAAATTCTTGAGCCTTATATGAACATAAAAATACAAAAGTGTGAATTTCACAATTCAATAAATAAAAAATGGATCAAGAAGGATCATAACATCAAAAAGACCTTTGTATAATGATCTACAGGCTTCTGTTTTTCTTCAACATTAACGGATGTAACAATCCCTAAAATACAACAAAACCAGATCATGAACAACAACATGCAAGAAAGAGTAATGACTATTGAGTGTTTTCTATACCATTGGTGGTGCTTGGACTAGGTTCTTGAGTTTTTTGGTTATCCACTCTTCGAGTCAAAGGACTAGAATCAAATAGAGAAAATCTTGCTCCATGGCTAATCGCATCTACTTGTGCTCGTAAATCTTGAACTTCTTTCGATATCTAAACCAAGTACGAGAGTAATGTAAGGCAACAAGACTTCAAGGAATATGTCATTCGAATTCACTACAACAATGATGTTGAGATAAAACAATGTTGATGAAGAAACAATCAAACCTCTTGCATCTGAGGTTGTTTCATGACACCATCCAAGTGACCACGAGCCATATTGATGTAACCAATGGCTCGTCCGAATAATCTTCCTCCTGCTCTAGCAATAATCGGAAGATCCTTGGGTCCTGTTAAATCAGAGATTCACATTTGATTCTTCCAATTAACACTCAAATCATTCGATTCCAGAGAAATTTGGGAGAAGAACACAAAGATCGGAGCTGGTAAAGCTTTTCGATTGAAGAGAGACTAACCTACAAGAGCAGCTGTGGCGCCGACGATGAGTAAGAGCTCACCGTAAGAAAGCCCAAGCATTGCTTCGTTCACCGGCGTTCCTATCGTCGGTTTCGTGTTGGTCTCGCCGTCTCAGGGAAGACGAAAGATCTTTTTGATTATTCCTTACGAGTCTTGTTGGGCTCCAATAATATGGGCCGTGAAGCCCATTTATTGATATTTTTGCAAGACGGGAGAATTACAAAAAATTGCTTGAACAAATTTTGAACATCCATCTTTAAACTCGTAATTAACTTGTAAAACTACGTTAGTATTACAAAACGAAGATTTAAAGTTTAAACACGTACCGTGTACAAAAGAGGCTGAAAATAATGATTATATTGTTTTAGCAAAAGATAGTGAAGTCTAAATTATTGTTTTATGGTATTGTGTCAATGAACATAACTTACGTATCTTTGGTTCGAATTTGGAAATGCATAGAGGCTGAAATGATGATATCAAATTTACATTATTTTGTATGGACTTGCTTTGATGTGCTTTTTTTCAAACAAAATAATTCATTGACAATTTGATAAAAACGTAATCATCAAAACCGAGTTCATAAACTAAAAAGCAAATAAAATACCAAAAAGTAATTAAACTATTAAATTTTTGAGTAAGATCAGAAAGACTCTTTGTTAGAGCTCATCATAATCTTAAACTCTTCAAAGTTAATAAAACTATCACTTTCTTTATCAACGGCTTAACCATCGCAACACATTCCTCTATTGTATACTTTTTTCATAACAACTTCTTCTTGATCATCTTTTTCTCCTCCACCATTAACCATCAAGCATGAAGGAAACTCCACATCATCAATTTGACCGCCACCATCAACAACAAGAACTATGAACATCTTATCAATTTCTTCAGATGTTATTTTAGGAGAAAAAACGCGAATGGCCTCCTCAAATTTGTCCCATGAAATTTTTCCATCTTTATTTTTGTCAACTCTCTCGAAAATCTCTGCCATAGACATTGTGATGTATGTAAAAACAATTTTGAGGAAACTGAAATCCTATAATCTATATTTATAGAAGATGATTGTTATTGTTTTGATTCCTAAAAAATTTTGGTTTTTTGCTTTGATATGCTTATTTGCGGATATAATATATGAATATTTACCAAAAATAAAAAATCTTTCAAAAATATAACTTTTTATAATTTATATATTTTCCCCCTTTTTAGATAATATCTCTATAACTTATTACTCAATAAATTAATCATCACTATAAATTAATAAATTTCTCTGCTCCCGAGTTGGGGATAATGTAATATTAAAAATTTTTGAATAGAATAATAAGATAGTATTTTTTAAAAAAAATTCTATATAAATATATGGTCTCATCAATTTCATAAATTAATAATTATAAAAAAATAAGAAATCAAAATGTATATATTAATTTGTATTCATTTTTAGTAGAGTTTATTTATAATTTGCATATATATATAAAAAAAATATTTAGTGAAACATGACTATAATATTATTTGTTTTTTTTTATTTTTTTTGGTGGAATGTATTCCTTAAATTTGTATCAATTATTTGTAGAGTTCGTTTATAATATTTTACTAAAAATACATAAAAAAAATTTGTGTTATTTTTTCAAAAGATAATAATTGTAGTTTCAGTGATGTCGGAGGTCTGTTGTGTGAAGCCGCACCACATTGATCATGATCAATTGACTATCCATCATTTCACATCTCTGCTTACGATGTTGTTGAGAGTCTGTGAGTTTAAAAATGCGATCAAGTTTTTGAACTCAATACTTCATAAAGTTATACTAATGATGATCAATGCGGTGTTTGGATTTTACAAGTTCAAAAATTTTAAGTTCATAGAAACTAGTTTGATCTTCGAACACATCATTACAAAACAATTGTAAATTTTTAGTAGAGTCCTTTTCACCTTCTTTTGTCTTCAATACAACTATAAAAACCAAAATTTTGTTTTATTAGTAAACAATAATAATAGTTTTATTTGTAATTGGTTATTCAAATATATTGATTATAACGGCAAATATTCTTTTATGATAAATGAAATGTTTGATAAATTATAAAAGTAGCCAAATGTCTTTATAAATTAATAATATTTATTGATAAGTTAATAAAAATTTACAGAACCCAAATCTTACTGTAGCTTTTTTTAGATAAAACCGAATCTACTTCTCATGGACAGACTCCGAAAGTGTATATATATCAAAGAATGTTTTCTAATCCTTCGCCGGCCGGAAAAAAATCTACAAACTCCGGCGATACCCTCTACTCCGATTCTCACTTCCCCGAGAAACCAAATCAAACTTGATCTGAGAATCTTCAACAACACTTTCAGATCCATGAAAACGGATTTGAAAATCCCCAATCAGTGAAATCGAAGATCTAGTTATGGATTTCTTAGAGCTAGAAGCGATCGAAGGATTAAGATGGTCATGGAACTCATGGCCAACTACAAAATCCGATTGCGAATCTCTCGTTGTTCCATTAAGTATCATGTATACTCCATTGATGCACTTCTCTGAGCTTCCAACGATTCCTTATGATCCATTGATTTGTTCTCGTTGTGGAGCTGTGTTAAACCCTTACGCTCGTGTTGATTACCAATCTCGAATCTGGTCTTGTCCCTTTTGTTTTCACAAAAACCTTTTCCCTCGTTCTTACTCCGGAATCACTGAAACTAATCTCCCGGCGGAGCTTTTTCCGACTTATAGCGCCGTTGAATACTCTCCGCTACCGTCGCGTCAATCGGGTTCAAATACGACGACTCCGACGGCTGCTGCGAGTTGGAGTAATGGGTTTAATCAAGGGGTTAGATCAATGCCTTCGAATTCGTCTTTTTCTTCTCTTGCTTCTTCTACTGTTGGAGGTGGTGGTGGTGTGATTAGTGAGCTTGGACCTGCGTTTGTGTTTGTTGTTGATGCTTCTATGGTTGAGGATGAGTTAAGAGCTGTGCGGAGTGATGTTTTGTTTGTTATTGAACAGTTGCCTGAGAATTGCTTGGTGGCTTTGATTACTTTTGATTCTATGGTTAGGGTTTATGATTTGGGTTTCTCTGAATGCTCTAAAGTTGTTGTCTTTCATGGTGAACGTGACCTTTCTCCAGACCAGGTAAAAACCCTTGAACGTTTTAGCTTCTTTCTTGCACAGATGGTGCGATTTGATTAGTTAGATGCAAATGCTTAAGAATAGTTAGATGCAAATCCTTGTGTTCATTTTGAGGATTGTGTTGAATCATATAGTTTGATGACTTTAAGTGAGTTGAATTCTTCATGTGTAGTTAGTTGATTGCTGTGATTTGAAACAAGTACTCTTTTTAGGCTTCTTCATTTTTTAGTGTCCTGCATCATGATTGTTGGTGTCAATAGATTGTTCTTCTTAGCTGTATTGAATTTGACTAAGTTTCTTTCTTTTTCATGGGAAAATTTTCATCAGATACAACAATTTCTCGGACTTGGATATTCTAAGCAGTTTCATCATGGAAAGATGTCAGCGATTCGAAAGCAAAGTTTCTTGCTTCCGTTGGTGGAATGTGAGTTTAACTTAACATCTGCGTTTGAAGAAATCATTCCCTTGGTTGATGTCAAACCAGGTCATCGGCCTCATAGGTCAACTGGTGCTGCGATCTCAACAGCATTAGGACTGCTCGAGGGATGTTCTGTAACCACTGGTTCTCGGATTATGGTTTTCACATCGGGGCCTGCTACAAGAGGCCCTGGGATCATCGTGGACTCTGATTTAAGTAATTCGATCAGAACTCACAGGGATATTATCACTGGTCACGTGTCTTATTACGATAAATCTTGCGGGTTTTACAAGAAACTAGCGAAGAGGCTCTGTGATTCGTCCGTTGTTCTCGATGTGTTCGCTTGCTCTCTTGACCAAGTTGGAGCAGCGGAACTGAGATACGCAGTGGAAATGTCTGGTGGATTTCTCTTACTGGGAGAGACATTTGAATCCGAGCAATTCAAAAAATGTCTGAGACATATATTCATCCGCGATGCAGATGGGAACCTGAGTATGTACTTTGATGTGTCTTTGGAAGTTGTGACGACTAAGGATATGAGAATCTGCGGCGCACTTGGTCCGGTTGTGTCGCTAAGACAGAAGAACGATATAGTGAGCGAAACAGAGATCGGTGAAGGCGGAACATATATGTGGAAAACGAGCACTGTCACGAATAAGACTTGTGTTTCATTCTTCTTTCATGTGAGCAACGAACAGAATCGAAAACCGCAGCCAGGTTCTGCGTTCTTCATTCAGTTCATTACTCGGTATCGGTATGGAAATGGAGCAATGAGGAAACGGGTTACAACGGTTGCTAGGAGATGGGTTGCTGGTAAATCGCCAGAAATCTCGTCAAGTTTTGATCAAGAAACAGCTGCGTCAGTTATGGCGCGGCTTGCAATTAACCGAGCAGAGGAGTGTCACGCTAGAGACGTTATTACGTGGTTAGATAACGGTTTAATCCGGTTTGCTTCACGGTTTGGAGATTATATTCAAGAAGATCCATCTTCTTTCAGGTTGACTCCAAACTTCTCCCTTTATCCTCAGTTCATGTTCTATCTACGAAGATCACAGTTTCTTGACGTCTTCAACAATTCCCCGGATGAAACCGGTTTCTTCCGGTTAATGTTAAACCGGGAAGGAGTGGTAAACTCAATCATCATGATTCAACCAACGCTTCTCCGGTATTCATTCGACGGACCACCGGTTCCAGTCCTCCTCGATATCCGGTCAGTGACTCCAGACGTAATTTTGCTATTTGATTCATACTTCTACGTGGTTATCCACCATGGATCAAAAATCGCCCAATGGAGGAAACTTGAGTATCATAAAGATCCATCCCACGAGACTTTCCGGAACCTTCTGGAAGCACCGGAAATCGATGCAGCGCAGTTAGTAACTGATCGGATTCCAATGCCACGGATTGTACGGTGTGACCAGCACGGTAGTCAAGCTCGGTTTCTTCTTGCCAAGCTCAATCCTTCAGTAACTCAGAAAACAGATCATACCGGTGGTTCAGATATTGTTCTCACTGATGATATGAGTCTTCAAGATTTCCTAGAAGATTTGCAATCTCTGGCAGTGAAAGGCTAGGAAATGTGGCAGCAAACCTGTAAAATTGGTTTGGATTTTAATCGGTACAGGTAATGGTTTTGACTAATTGGGTTATACAAACAATTAATATTGGTATTTAGTCATTATCTACACCTTATATTGTCAGGTTTTCTGAATCTTATAGATTGATATGGAAATTCTAAATGTATGATTTGGTTTGGACCTGATTTGTTATACAGAAAGGTTTTGATCTTTGTGAACACTACTGTAATTGTCCAATGGGATAAAAGAAAGTTTCCAAACTCAGGCAAAACCCGTTGATACGTGAACTATAAGTGAAAGCATTAGGAAACTATACACACCTATGAGACTGAGACATCTCCTTATACAATTCTTGTAACTTTTATATTCACTTTTCTGAAATTGTTTTAGCGCAAACCAGCCACAAAAATACAGTAATTCTCCATCATGTTCTTGGTTGCTAGTAACCGGGAAATATTGAAAGGGATCTTAACCGGAAAGTACCGAAATTTTTTAAGTAACCGATTCGAAGCATTTTTGCTTTTTTGGGCCGTTATAATGGGCCGATAATCCACAACGCCATATCGCGTGTTCGAAAACGCGCCGATAACAGAAAAAGCCAATAAATTCTCGGTGGGAAATAAATTGGTGAAATTTAACGGAAACCCCAAATTCCAGAATCCCCAAATCGAGAGGTTAAAGAAACTTCGATTTTGATCTTTCGAAGTGATCGGCAAGAGGTGACGGTGGACGGTGACAGAACTGTCGGAGGTAGAGATCATCAACCACCGGTGACTACTACTGCAGCGGCGACAACAAAGATGGCTATCCCGAGGCTGAGTCTTCTTCCTAACAACGAGCACAATTCTGATAACTACGAAGATCTGGAACTTGAATTTAGCTCTTCCGTATTAAGATCCCTAGAGAGGTACTTACCGCCGGAAATACTCACGGCGAATAGAGAAGAGAAGGCCAAATTCATGTCAGACATTTTGCACAAGTACATTTCCCGCGAAGAATGTGCCAAAGTAATTGCTCTTTCTTTTTGATCTCAATCTCTAAAATTGAAATCGGTAATAAGAAATTACGATAGTGATCTTTAGGTTTATCTTGTGATGATGAACAATTAGAGAGATCGATGTGAACAGAAGTTTCTGATGATTTATTCACAAAAGCTATTACATGATTATATAGCTACAGGAGCGTATCTAGTTTCCTAAAGAGATACAATTAGAATCAATTACGTTTAATGTACATTATGATGATTGATATGAGATCATATCTCATTAGATGAACACATAGAATCAATCCCACAATTTCTCAGAATAGTTTCATGTCTGTTTAATGTTCCAGGCTATACGGTTCAAGAACTATAGGGAGTGGATAATGTCCAATTATCAGGTGAGGAGACTTTAGCTCGTCACTTAGATTGTTTTCTTGATGCAAATAGTTTTGAAATGTTTCCTTTTTCTGCAGCCACGTTTCAGGGAGTTGTATAAACTTGATCCCGAATCGTTATTGCTTCCGTGTTTCCGCAAGGCGGTCAGAGAAAACACCGAGGAAAGCTTCAGACGTATAATGTTTGAACCGTTTCCTGGTGTTTACGTCTTTAAAATGTTTCAGCCTGACTTCTTTCAGAAATTGCTTGTTGAGGTAATAGTAACAAACACATCATCTTGCCACTTATTCTCTGCCCTGCTCTTACCTCTTTGTTTGATTAATCAGGTAGAGAATATGAGAAAGTGGCTTCATGAGGCAAAATTGATGATCAGGAAACCAAACAATAAGAGTAAATATGGTGTTGTGCTTGACGACTTTGGCATGGATATCATGCTTAAGCCACTCGTGGAGGATTTTATCTTTCCTATTTGCAAAGGCAAGGCGTATATATTACTTAAAAATGCATTAGAAAGACTTTTAAAAAGTAACATTAAACTTCACTATGTTGTTTTGCAGTATTCTTCCCTCAAGTGTGTGGAACAATGTTTGACACTCAACATGGATTCGTTATTGAAAATTGTGAAGATAGGGATGCTGAATTAGGTGAGTCCCTTTTGATTTTCTGATATTACTTGAGAAAACCAGAGTGAATTCTTTAATCTGGTGCAGTGATCTTTTAAATCTGCAGGCTTTCATGTGGAAAATTCAGACATTACATTGAATGTTTGTTTGAGTAAACAAAGTGAGGGAGGGGAAATATTATTCACAGGCACACGATGCAATAAACATTTGAAAGCAGGTCCAAAGCCAGAGGTATGTGAGTCCTCTTACGTTCCTATATTCAGTAAATGGCAAAATGGTTAGCTAATAAAGGAACCAATTATTTCTCACTGAAACAGGAAATTTTTGAGTACTGTCATGAACCGGGTCAAGCTATACTTCACCTTGGCTGCCACAGCCATGGTGCAAAAGCCGCCATAACATCTTGTAGTCGGGCCAATATGATTCTTTGGTGCATAAAGTAAGCAATCATGAAGCTTGCCTCAGGATTTCAGATCACAACTAAAACACCTTTTCTTCTGCATTTCCATTTGCAGCTCTTTGTTCAGAGAGATGCAAACTTATGACAACGAATTCCGAGACTGGTGCGGTCAATGCGCCCGTGAAAAGAAAGAAAAGAAAAGCCAGAGTCTTGCTTCCAAAAGAAAGGTTAAGAAAAGAAAAAAGGACATGATTTTGCTCAAGTTTATAAGATGTTTTGTTTGAGCATGGTTATGAACCTGTGGGGGTCCTTATTGCAGGAGATGATTAGGATAATAGAGTGAAGCCGAAGCCCGCTGAAAAAAATGAAGTCTATGCTTTGAATTTTGACTCTTTACTTGGAAAATAACACTGAGTATATGTAGAATCATTTGATGTAAATAGGTCTTTGTGTCTTCGAATTTCTTACATTACTACTATGTACATGAAAGTTACCAGTTACATGTTTAGGATCGGCTATATGTTTACAGTTTACTCGCCGTATCGAAGCAGTGTTCAGTGTCAGCTGAAAAAGAGTACATATAGCCGGTCCATTCGGTTAGACTCATGAAAACCGGTTTAGTAATCATATGTTTACAGTGTCAGCTTTTTTTTTGAAATGTATGATTTGGTTAACCGGTTTTAAAATTGTGAACCAATTCAATTGTGCAATTCCGAACACTAGCGATTCGAAGTAGAGAAAGTAACATTGTACCAAGCTAAACCAACGGCGATGAATGCTAGAACCGCGATGTGATGTGTGATTAAAGAGAAGGTTAGGAGGAAGTAGAGGATGATAAATTGATTCGGAAATGTGTGAGGTTTTGTGTGACGCGTGTGGTGGCGTCGGCGATGGACTAGCGGCGCTGGTGATTGGTTGTGCGGTTTCTTTAACGCCGGAGATTACTTGATTCGCCACCATTGTTGCTCTGGATTCTAGAAACTTCTGAAAATCCTAAATTCGTTGGGAAAAGAGGAGAAAGTCAAACTGATTCATGAGAAGTTAAGAAAGCCCAAGCCCATTAAATTGAGTATCACTTAATTCGTTATTTATACTAAAAAAGATCGTTTTCTAGAATCGAAGTTGGTAGTGTAAAAGAAAAAGAAGTTGAAGAAGCAAGAATTTTCCATCGAAGTGGTCAATTATCCGAGTGTAGTAAAGATAAAATCTCTTATCAGAAAATAAAATAATCGAAGTTGGTCAATATTTTTAGTCAAGTCATTCACACGAGGAAATTTCCCACCCAAGAGTTAGGATACGTGGAAAGAAAATCTCAATGACTAATGTGTTACAATAATTAGACGAAGAATAAACTAATGCCACACACACACACGCACAAATTCCACTTGTGATGACTGATGAACTTAATTATTATTATTAAACCCTAAGGTTTGATAAAACGGTATAGGGCCGGCTCTTTTCTTTTCTCCACGGTGTTGTGTTTTTTGAACTCACAAAGGAGATTTTGTACTTTAACTTCAAAAAGAAAATTGGTTAATTTGAAAACAAACAAACAAATAGTTATAGCTTTTACGCGTCACGTAATGTCTAAATTTTGTTGCCAAGACACGTCACTTGACTTTCTCTAGAGTTCACCTTTGATACATCATTTGACTGTCTCTGGTTTTCTCCTATATACGTCACTTCATCTAACCAAGAAGCTGAGAAAACTATTCATTGACCACGTTCTCAATATGTTTCACGTGTGTTAAATCAACAAAACCACACGTGATTAAATCATAATAGGTATATAGACACACCACACAAAAGACAACATCAAAAATCACACAAATCAAGATTGTCAAACACACTAAGAGAGAAAGATGGATAACTTTTTTCTAGGTTTGAGTTGTCAAGAAGAAAACAACTTCTGGGATCTAATCGTGGCCGACATCTCGGGTGATAGAAGCGTCAGTGTACCTATCAGAAGCGCCTTTAGGTCATATATGAAGGACACGGAACTGAGGATGATGTCGCCGAAGATATCTTCTTCGAAGGTGAACGTGAAGAAGAGAATGGTCAATCTTCTGAGAAAGAATTGGGAGGAGAAGAAAAATACGGTGGCTCCAGAGAAGGAAAGAAGCCGGCGACATATGTTGAAAGAAAGGACGAGAAGAGAGAAACAAAAACAGAGTTACTTAGCTCTCCATTCTCTACTACCATTTGCCACTAAGGTACCTTGATTATTTGTGTAATATTAAACTTGAAACGAACTTTATTTTTCTTAATGACTTGGAAAGAAAATCATAGTAGTTCTAACAAAAATCCGAATTTTTACAGTTCAAAATGGCACACAAAATTAGATATTCGGTAGAAATGGATTAGATTCATGGATACTAAATTTTCAGAATTTCGACTACTATGTCTGTTCACTGATCTTTGATGTTTGTATGCTTAATTACATGCATTGATCTGGTTTTAGAAGCTTATCTTAAATATCTATAAATTTATATTGAGTAAGGTATAATATAAAGTTTTGAGTATGATAAATTTCCAACTACAATCATTTGTATAAAATGTTTGTAAGTTTTTGCACTGGAATCTTTTCTTTTATCACTATTTTCTTTTACTTAAGGATTTTGATATAGAAACAAGTTTAAAGAACATCATAGATTGATATCGAAACAAGTTTCAAGACCATCATTTCTCCTTATATTCTCATTTTATTTCAGAATGACAAAAATTCGATTGTCGAAAAAGCCGTGGATGAGATTGCGAAATTACAAAGATTAAAGAAAGAACTAGTGAGAAGAATTAAAGTGATTGAGGAAAAATCAGCAAAGGATGGTCATGATGAAATGAGTGAAACAAAGGTTAGGGTTAATCTAAAAGAACCTTTGTCTGGACTAGATTCAATGCTTGAAGCGCTTCATTATCTTAAATCAATGGGAACAAAACTGAAAACAGTCCATGCCAATTTCTCTCCTCAAGAGTTTTCTGCGACCATGACCATCGAGACTCAGGTACATATTTAATTCGATTCGAATTGGTTGAATCCGGTTTTGGTTTCTCTTTGGTTATGACAACTTGACAAGTACATAAAGGTAATAATAGGTAGGTTGTTTTGTGTTAGTAGCAAAAAAAAAGTAGATGGTTGTATGTTTTTTTAATTAAGTAGTTAGATCTGTATTAGTGTGATGATATTAAATTTAAAGTTAACTTTTTGGCAGATTAGAGGAGAGGAGGTTGAAAAGAGAGTGGAAAGAAGACTCCAGGAAACTGAATGGAAACTTCTCTTTCTCCCAGAAGCTTCCTTTTACAAAGACTACTAATTCTGTTGACTTTCTGTCATTAATTTTCTTTTGTATTTAAATTTGTATATAGTTAAATACTTAAATTAACTGGTCATTGCTTTATTGACACACATAAAGAAAAATAATGGGGCACACTACTTTTGAGTTTTGAGTTTTGAGGTTTGAAAAATAAAACTAAGAAAATAATATTGATAGAATATAATAGAAAATTTATCAAGTATATAACCATATATAGTGCCAAAATTTGCAAATTGTGTGATAGATAATTTGGTAAATATGTAATGCATTTTATCAATAAAAAATACCATAAAATTTGATTAAAACCAGCATAAAAACCTATCCCAATTAAAGTTTATTTTGAAAAATAGAAATTGGAAAGTTCAATACTTTGGCTATTATTATTTATTATTCAATACTATTTACTACGTACACTCTATAGTAAGAGTTTTTAAACATACAATGTTATTCTTCAACTTAATACGTTGCTGGAACAAGTAAACAACTCAAAACATTAAATAACTAGGAACATAGGGATTAATATATTTGTGCGTTACAATCTTAATAATTGTGAACTAGTACTATCTTATTAGCAAATACACTTGTTCACCATGTGGTTCATTATTTAATTACTTATGAAATCGCCAAAAAAGACCATAGATTTGTCATAGGAAATACAAAAATGGATAATAAACTTTCACCTACCGAGTCAAAACAAGAAGGAACTAAACAAGAAAACAGCTCCTTCAACCAAAACTTTTTGCATATTTATCAAATATTTGAAAACTTTAAATTTGGTAAAATGAATGAGGAGCAAAATAAGATAATTTAACACAGTACTCAAATCTAAACCCTCCTGGTGGAGTTAAACAGAAAGTCATCAAAATAATTATCGAAATTAAGACTTAAAAATGAGATCAAAGTCATCTAAGAAGATAGATATGGAGATAAGTAGCTTCTTCACTTGAGAGGGATAAACCTGGAGGAATTGGTAGCACCAACACCAGGCCTACCGTGCTTTACCGGTTTGTATGAGATTGAGAACTCAGCCAAGTAATGTCCAATCATCTCCGGCTTGATCTCGACTTGGTTAAAAGTCTTTCCGTTGTACACACCAATGATGCTTCCAATCATTTCAGGCACAATGATCATGTTCCTCAAGTGTGTTCTCACTGATGCTGGCTTCTCACCAGCTGGTGCCTCCATTTTCTGCTCAAAGACACAAAAATCATTGACTCTTTAGTATTTTAAAACCATTTGGTTGCAGAGAAACAGCACATTATTCTATATATGGATACATAATAAGGACAATAGCACAAAAGTGGGGTATAGATTATCTGAGTTATAAAAAAAATGACATTATGTATAGTCGCACTCAAGACATTCTAAGACATAATCTTTATTGTTTAAAGCCATTTGGTCACAAAAATCGAACGCAAAGTTGCATAGGGAAGAATGCATATTTGCATAGAGAATGAAATACCAAAGTAACATTATCGAAAACCGGGTATAGATTATCTGAATTAGTCACACAAGACTAATGCATAGAATATAAAAACATGCTGATAATCTTTTAACTAAGAGGGATAACACGATTCTATTAGCCATAAAATAAACCATCAAAATCGCTCAACTTAATGAGACATATAAACATACAAGATACACAATTCCTAGATTTGGACAATTGAATATGTTGTTCAACAAACGTAACATTTAATTAGTGATGTGAGAAATTTTGATTTTACCGCTTTGCGCAATTTCTTAATCAAAGCCATAGGTTTTCTGGTCAATCCTCTAGAAAACCTTTAAAGACAACAAAACACATCATCAGTCTCACAAAACCAATTAGACAAAAGCTTTTGTTTGGTTCAAAGAAAGAAGGTAACCTTCTGCGAATACGGGAACTGAAATGTTTGACAAGATCTTCGATGGACATGTCGAGAAGCGCATCGAGATCGACTCCTCTGAAAGAAAACTTTTTGAAGGTTCTCTTTTTCACAATTCCAGCCGCAACAACCTCTGGTTCCATATCCACAAAGATTGGAACTGACCATTGTTGGATCGATGAAACCCTAAAAAATCCACAAAGCCTCAAAATAAAACAATGTATGCGCAAAAGACAAACAACTTAACTTAAGCACCAAATAAATAGGTAGCGCATCCTGTAACCCTAAAAATATTTTCTTTATGTTCTCTTTATTTTTTAATATATTTGGGCCCATATATTTGGAAAATAAGGCCAAGAGAAAATAAACATATTAAATAAAAAAAATAGCTAGATAACCCAACAATGTATCATTTTCCAGAATTTATTAAGTCTAATTCTCAAAAGTTTGAAGGTCGATTTGATGAATTTTTAATTACTGCAAAGTTCAGGCTAATACAACTATGAACTATCCAAGCAAATAATTAAGTGGTAGTGAATAGTGATCTAGTGTACTTATCTAGCTCTACAAAATATTCATGATTTTTGATAAATTATGATCGGTATTTCAATAGGCTTACCTCATCTACTTTACTTCATGTCAAGGCAACACTGACAAGCATTACAAGACAAACTCCTATAGCACCAAACCATCATACTTTGTCTCAGCTTGCACTAAAATTTCTAAAGCGATTGCTCATGTGAGTGAACCAATTTTCAATTTGGTGACACTTTAAAAACAATATTGTGCAAGCTGTATGCCAAACAACAATGACCATTGCACACTAAATCCAAAATATGTTTTGATATAAAACACCAAACATAAATATGATGTCAAAACAGATTAGTTCATTTAGGACAAATATCAACTTCTATCAAACATACCTCATGAAAAATGAGCAAGACACCACAATATCTCTCTTGATATCAATGTACTTTGTTCTTCCATGATACTTTGATCCTTCACACATAGACTATACAAGCTTAACAATCACAATAAATAGTCATCGAGACATAAAGATCCGAATAAAACTCGCAAATCTAAATAGATTGGACATCCAGTTTTAGATTGTTGTATGGTTTGAGACATTCGATGCCCTCTGAACTAAGAAATTTACACTCTCCTTTTCAACCGAAAAAATACACGGGTAATCGTAAAACCTATAACTTAAAAACATTTATCTACTTGAACAAATGTCCTAAAAGCCTAACATTTTTCTCTGCTGAATTTTCCGACTAAGTTCCTCCGCCGACGGGATGCCGTCGTAGCCGCTTGTTCTGGCACTTTTCCCCGCGCTCTGCCACCAGGCCTTTAACTCCTCCTGCTCAGATAAATTAATGCAAAATATTCAGATGAAAACTTAGCAAATTAGCAAATTTCAAAACTTTTGACATAATTGGTCAAATTTTATTATATACCTCAAGAAAGTCTTGGTTTGAGATAAACTGAGACTCAACAAGGCAAGTCACACCTTTAACCTTAACTGAAATTAAGCTTTTCTCTGAATGTCTCCTTGAGCTTTGTCCCTCTGTGTCCCCTGGTTAAAACAAACATATTTCAGTTGCAAATATTCGAGAAATACGCGAGTTTGAGTATTGATTTATATGAAAGTGTACCAACCATCTATGCGAGCTACATAATACCCTGTTCCTCCAAGCCCTTCTTCCCATTTCCCGAGCCTTAACCGCAAGAAGAACCCTTCGAGACCCGATACAGACTTCTTGGTGTTTATCCATCTGAAATGAAATGTCAAAAGATGTTAAAGCCTCATAATGTGACAAGGGAAACAGTCTTTTAGGTGTGAATTAGATCTTACTTGAGAACGTCTGTGCGGCTCAGGCGAAGCACTTGAACAGCATCAAAGACCGCCCTTGGTACGTCTGTGAAACCACTTATGGGCAGCTTCATGCCAGAGGTAGAAGCTAAAGCGTTCTTCATAGCTCTACCTTCAGCTCCTGAACCATACAGGGGAGCATTCGGGCATGTTGCAGCCCAGTGACTAAGCTGAAAACATCTAATGCATAGACTTGACGCTTCTTCTCTTCCATTCCGCACACTTATGTTCTGTACTAGATCTCTGAGCTCAGTATCAGTTACTTCCAAACAATCCCGTAAACAATGACCCTTTTTACCGCAGTAGAAACAAATTAGATCCCTCTGTTCCTCCTCTGCATTCTCAGCTAAAGAACCTGAGGGCATGATGCTTTTCATTGCTTCTAATCTTCTAGCAAACAAAGAAGCCATTGCTTCTGAAGACTCTATTCTCATTGACGAAACTATAGGAAGGACAGTGTCCGGTTTATCGGGCCCATCTACCGAGCTGATACTGGGTCTTATAACATTCTTGTCTGCCAGCATTTTCCGTGAATCACGGGTTTTAGCTGCGTCTGAGGCTGAAGCATTGGCCTCTTTAGCCGTTTCACTTGCCTTTTTCTGAGGGAACGAACCTTTAGAAGAAAACCGACTAATCCACAAACTTTTAAGACCAGAGTTTCTGTTGGTTAAACATGGACTAACCTTTCCATCAGCTTCACCGCATGTTTTTGGCTCTTCATTTGGCTTAGACTTACTAAGAGACATCAACGAGATGTTTGGCTCTTTGTCCTCACGTTTGTTCTCTGAAGACTGTGTTTTGCTTGTCTGATTAAATACAACTTTTCCTGATGAAATGTTGGGTTCAGCCACTGGACCAATCTCATTACCAGATGAAGACAAGTCATCCCCTTTGGAAATGTCGCAATGTTCAGGAATCCAGGGAAGTTCCTGCAAAGGAGCAGCATTAACATCATTCGGGAAATCCATGTCGACGACATCTTGACTTTGTTTCTTCGGACAATATATAGACTGGAAAAAAGACTGGAAACCGGTGTTTCTGCATCCACTATTTTCCTTCACACAGCATGGACTCAATTGTTGTTGGTCAACGATGGCATTGACTTGGCCATGACCATTAGCATTTGAGGTGGTGGTAAGAGCTACAAAAGGAGAATTGTCTTCTTCATTACCTTTCCAGATTCCTTTAGTCATATTTGATATCCAATTCATGAAGGAACTATCTTGCTTGAGCTTTGAAGTTGACCCCAAACATTCTTGATTTAACGTTTTGAGCCGTTTGCTTCCAAAAATCAGCTGCTCCTCAAAGCCTGGTCTTTTCTTTCCCCTTGAGAGCAAACCCGCACTATTGCAACTTTCTACACTACCAAAACTCTCCTCATCCTCATCTTCACCATCACCACCAAAGTTTTCATCAGATAAAGCTTTCTCTTTCCCTTTTGCTTTCTCACGACGCCTGTAGGAACCACTAGGTCCAGCCTCACCCTCCGGCAAATAGTCCCCTTTACCTTCACATGCTACAACAGCAAGAGTTGCGAGGTTGTTCTCATCCATTGATTCTAAACGATCAACTCTATTATGCGCCTTATCCCCTTCTTCTTGAGATCCAGCACTTTCCATCCTCAACTGTTCATTAACCAACAAGTCTCTGGTTTCTCCTTCCATAGCTTTCGGACTATCTACTCGATAACCAAAACAAGCACAAAAGACGAAGAAACCAACTCAAAATCCATAGTTGTCATAAATGGAAGAGACGCAAACATTATTAACTTGATATAACCATTTTACCTGAAGATCTTTTGGAACATCCTGCTTCTTCATTCTTTATATCATCATTGGTTTCAACCTTATCCTCAACCATTTCAGGTTTCATATCCTCAACAGAACCACCAATCACTGCAAACACACAAGAACTCTCATTATCAAAAAAGATAACTTATCATATAGCAACCTGAAAATGGTCTATTCATTTCATTACTTGCTTGGTTCACTTGATCTCGGTTTCTCAATTCGACATCTACGTGATCTTCTTGGTCTTCAATACTTGTGCTATTTGAGTGAATCGCCATGTTAGTTAGTCCTATATCAAAGAAGTTAGGAGAGAGTAATTTTGCCTTTCCCGTGAAACTGATATCTGCACATCTTAAGCTTAGACCGTTGCTAGGAGACCACACTAATTCTGTTATAGCATCAACAGCAGCAAACTTCATTCTTGCTTCTGCATTTGCAGCACCAGCAGTACCGGAAGAACAACGACGACTCGAAGACGAAACTCCTCCTAACTCTTTACTTTGCTCATCTCCATCTCCCATACCTCCTGAAACCAATCACCCTGAGACATAAAGAACCAGAATCCATACACTATTGACCTCAACCACAAAAATGAATATCACTTAGCTTACAAAACAAGTAACACAAACCCATCAAAAATATGCAAAACAGAGTAATCAAAACACTAGATTTATTTTCTAAGATCATAAACTCATAGAACAACTTAGAGAAGTAATTTGAAATTTCGAGATTTGGAATATTAGGGATAAAGGAAATTGATAACCTATATCTCAAGCAATCACTCAATCTTCAGAATAAAGTTTTGCAATTACTGAAAACCCTAAAATCCATAAAAACTTGAGAATCAAAAACCCAGAAATCTCATAACATAAAAAAATCAAACTTTCAAAGAATTAAAACCAAATTAGAAACCATAAATTACCTCCATGGATATTCAATCATCTACTTCTGCAAATCCTTCACTTACTGAGAAAACGAAAGAGAGAGATGAAGAAGAAGAAGGAAGAAGAAGACGAAGACGACACAGCGCCAAGCGGCTATGGCTAACTTGCTTCAAAAGCTTTTTAATTGCATTTTTGTTACAAGGTCCCCAGACCGCCACGTGTACACATTCTTCTCCATACATTTCCCGCCTCTCAAATATTAAAAACCATATTAAAAAATAAGATTTGCAATATTTCTGATTTTGGCTATAAAACGATAAAATGATATATAGAAGTTAGTGTATAAATAGTAAGATAATGATATCCAAAGATTTGTAGTCATGCGAGATATTTTCTTATCATTCAAATGCAAACATATACATAAATTAATACACTAGTTTTCTTCTTTGCAAATTTCTCTTTTATCCTAAAAATCTTATGAGCCTAGAAATTTTTTATAATAATAATGAAAATTACGTAAATATGTAAATGTAGTTTTTGTTTGAAAAAAAAAGAAAGTATGATGAGTTATGTCTTCTTACGCTGTCAAGTTCTTGTTTGATTCTGTAACTGTACGGCTGCTTTGATATTTTTTTCACTTAGCTTAGAAGAAATTAATATCATATATTTTAAAAAATTCTATTTAAAATAATTTAATGTTGATGGCATAACATTGATGTATATGTTTTACCAAGAAAAACATTGATGTATATGCCAATCTTAATCATGTATAAGTCCCATGGGTATATAGGCCACATGTTTGGGTCTTTTCTTCTTTCCATTAACGTCGGTCTATCTTTTTTTTTCATAAATAACTTCTTCTTTTTTTTGGATTTTTCCGTTCTTTAGCCTTGTTTTTGACTATCTAAAACATGGTATGATTTCCAATTTTGGGTTGGTTTTTTTTTTTTTTTTACTACATTGTTGGGTTAGTTTGAAAGAGCATTTGATTTGAGTCTATAAAATGAAGATTATGAGCTTTCATGTTACAATTAATGAACAATGAGAAAATAGAAATATCAAATGATTTTATTTATTTCAATGTTTTTAATAAATTACGGGTTTTTACCCCAAACTCAGTTGTCGGATAGTAAATTAGTTGGTCTAAAATATCTCGAATCAAATTTTATTGCCGAATCGAAAACATATCTTATTTGAGTTATTCTAGTTTGGTTCAATAATCTGAGCTTAATGTTAATAGTTGAACTCGCTTTGTGTGTCTCCGTCGTATCATTTTGTAGGTGGTCGTCAAAAGATTTTACTTCTTTTTGTAATTGTATTTTACAGTTGTAGTTCAATAACCATGCGAGATTTAGAGAATATTAATAAATATTTTAATTTATAAAACGAAATAAATATTTTTCTTCTTTTTGTAATTGAACAAAAGAACATTTCTATAACGATTATTTTAATAAATATATATGTAGATAAGATTATTCTATTAATTATCTCTATATTTATTTTTTTGGTCATATCTGTGTTTTTCTTAAACAATTAACTGAAGTTTTGAATGTTGTAGGTATTTTTCGTCTGCAACAACAAATTTGAAGATATAACCTAGATATATATATATATATATGGAGACTAATTAATTTATATATCTACAACATGCCAACCTTATGCAATAGATTCCTTAATTTCTTATGATCCAAAAAATAAAGAAGAAGAAGAAGGGAAAAAAAAAGAAAACAATGAAACAGTTGGGGTTGAAACATCACGGACTAATAAAGTTTCTTTCATCATAAAGACCTTGTCTCAAAGTTTGTCTTCATTTTCTAAAAAAAAATCTATCACTCACAAGTCACAAATCTTTCTTGTAGCCCATTTAATATTCTCAGAAATAAATAAAAATAAGAGGTTGTATTAACTTGGTGAAGAATTTATAAACTTAAAGTTGAAAGCTGCTTGATTGAAAACAGCTAGCAATAGGTCCCAAATAGTTAATGGTTTGGTTATGGGTATTATACCGACCTCTTGTTTATGTCAACTACGTAATAGAATCCTAGTCACCTTGGCTTTTGGGTCTCCATTAGTTCCTGATTTGTTTCGGGATTTCATATTGGTTATTATAGAATATATATATGGCAGTGTGAAAGAAGTTTTAAGATTGCTGAAAAAAGATTGTGGGCACATGTAGATTCACAGGTGCGACTCTATGGTTTATGTTACCTCTCGGTGATTGTGGACACATGTAGCTCTACTTCAGCCTCTTCAAGACTTCAACCCTAAGTAAAGTATCACTATAATTGATAGAGTTGCAACTGTGAAGCTTGTGCTTTAGAGAGTCATTAAAAATGGGGCCAAACAGTATTAGTCTAACCTTGTGATTTGCATTGGATACCCAATAGGTCATTCACGAACGTAGTATATACATAGGATAACCGATCACGTGGTGTAAGAAACTTAAAGGGCCGACGAGGGGTTACCTAACAAAATAAAAGATTCTTCTTTTAAAAGGTTTAAAAGAGAAATCTTACGCATAAACCATATACCAATATAAGTCTACAGAGATGTTAATCCTACAGCGTTCCACGTTTTACAAGTAGATCGCACCGCGCTTAGAGATGTTAATGGAACCCTAGAGAGTATCTCTTCTACCAAAGCCACCGGAAGATCAGACATCATCATTATACTTATAGATTGTGAATGTGTTATCTCATTAGAATGAGAATAAATATAGAGAGTTACACAAAGGAATTGGTTTCCTTGTTTCGGTTTATTGGTATAGAGAGTCTGGTTTATGTAAACCGGGAATCAAGTGAGATTTCACTGGTTAATCCGGAACAATCTATACTATAATTCTGGATTACAATAAAACAGACTCTATAACTCCGGATTAAAAGTAAAGAGGTGATAAGAGTAAAATAGGAGATTCAATTGATAGAACTGTATTTGTGTTACATCTTGATTAATGTAATGTACATTTACTTTTAAAAAAACGAATGACTAAAACAGAGATATAAAAAATCTCAATCAGCAGAGTATAGCTTTCGCAACCGATGGAACTGTAACAGACATTACCCTCGACGGCTCTCTCAAATCCTTAGCAGGTCGGGGTTCAGGCATACACTTAACATGAACTATACGACCATTCTTGGTTAAGTAGACTGCATCTTTGTACATCCAGTCATCAGCTTCATGGCTAAAGAACTCTTCAAACGGCTCTACGCATAACGCGCAATTCTTCTGATCTTCATCCGCAGGCACCATGTGTTGTTTTTGTACTTGATCCTTTTCATTCTTCTTCTGCATTTCTCCTCCTCCAAAAGATGCTACTTCTACGGTCCCTCCTCCCGTTGGTGCACAAAGCCATAAAGATGCACTCGCTAACCATCCCCTCGATTTCTTCGGTTGCTGACCAAGTCTTGTAGTGGTTTTCACCGACCTGTTCTTCCTTACGTGCCAATCCATATGTTTACTATGCTCTTCTTGACATTTGAATCTCACCCCACACGAAGTACATTGCCTCGGCATATCAGAATACAGAGACTTAATCACAGATTCATGTCGAACATTAAGCGATGATGGATTGTCAAAGCTTAATCCAACAGGCAATGAATCATTATTACTTGCTTCTGAAGTTTTCTTCTCTTTCTCATTGTTAAGAAGACTAAGCAAATCAGTCAATTCTTTGCTTAAAACAATTGGTTGATGCATCGATTGAGACACAACTGAAACCATGTTCGAATGATTCATCGGATTTTGAACATTCGTAAAATCAGGTGTGTTTGGTACAAAATTCGATGACCTAACAGGATAATTCGGAGTTGAATTTGGAACCCATTGAGGCAACGAATCTAAAGGATCAAGCTTACGATAAGGTAATGGAAGAGGAACAATTTGGGGATTAGGGTTTCCATAAACAACAAAGGGTTTCTGATAATTGTTGGTGTTAGAATCATTGTTAGGTAAAGCAAAACTTGAATTAGAAGCAATCACATCAACACCGTAATTGTTATATGACTGAGAAGAAACCCTAGACACGTTATTATTAGTATTACTACCATAATGATACAGAGGATTATGACCAGATCGGAATTGCTGTTGCAGTTGCGATCTGAAACGTTTTTGCGGCGGCGCGTAACGGTTCCTCTCCTCTTGATAACATCCGATTCCGCCACCGTAACCGCGATTGTCGTTTCGTCTCTTCATCGTTGTTCCAGCGTTTGCGTTTCTCTGAGCAGAGAAGGATCCGTTTGATGCCATCTTCGCGATTCAACAACAAGTTATGAGTTACCAGAGATCGATCGCAGAAAGACAAAAGAAACCCTAAATTTGGATTGGGGTGATCGCGTTGAGAATTTTAGAAATTGAAACGATTGAAAAATAAAACGAATCTGAAGAGGCAGGAAGATAGGTTTCTCTATAAATAAACGTTTATGTGATTATGTCGGTTGATAAAGTAAACCGCGTGAATCGCGCGTTGTCACATGTTTTGGGCCACGCTTTATAGGCCCAATATTTTAATGGGCCTGTTTAATGGGGCTTCTGGAATATAGTCGTTGTTCCGCTCTATTTTGAAGAAGGAAGCTATGGATTCTAAGAAGGCACTAGAGCTTGTAAAGCATGGAGCTACGCTTCTCTTTCTCGATGTTCCTCAGCATACGCTTGTTGGAATCGATACTCAGGTTTGTTAACTACTTCTTCAAAGTTTAAAGCTTTTATCGAATTTGAACTTTTATCAAATTCCTCAAATGTCATTTAGTAATGTTCTGGTCTCTGGTCTCTGTGATATCCTGTTAGTAGCACCATGGAACTGTATAAACCGTAAGTGAATATATATTCACTATCTTTTGTTGACTAAACAAGGTTATTGTACGCAAATGGAATCAGCAAGACGAGTGGTTAAACAAAGTATCTGAAGAAGAGGTATGGCCTTTTAATAACCTAGTGCAGTAAATTTAACAATCCTGCTTATACGTTGGTCAGCGCAATTTTCATTCTTTTCAATCCCTTTGATGCCAGGAAGAGAGGTATTCTCAAGCAGTCAGGTCTTTAGATTCGTATGTATCACCTTTTTTTCTTTTTTTGTGTAAGATGAAGTTTTTACGAGTGATATATAGTTCAAAAATAGAAAAGAAAAGAAGACAGTAATATCAATCTTTGTAAATAATTAAAATATAAAATAATTAAACTAGCCAAAACGATATAGAAAGTCGCCAAAATTTAGTCATGTTTTAATTATTCATTTTTTAGAAAAAAATACATAGATTAAAAAAAACATGTTAAAATTGATTATAAATGTATTAACTTTTGTGATTTACATTTTTATATAATTTTAAACTACTGATATTTAATTATTTGTCTTGAAGTTTAAAATTCATCAATAATAACTAATAAATAGTGTATAGAAAACCTAAAAAATTGCTTCATGAAACAAACTTTTTTTTCTAAAAAATTAATTAATAAGAAACAAAGAAAATAATAGTTACTACCGAATAATGATAATTTTGTGACTCATATAATCTACCATCAGAGAAAGAAAATTTGTGGGAATTAAGAGTCAATTTGGAACAAAATGTTTTAAACCGTGGTATATAAGAATATTTTTTTTTCAAGAGAATTGTTTTTTTATCTTTAGGCGACATTTTCCTAATTCATCCATAAAGTTAAAAAAAAAAGTTTTATGTATTTAATTTGTGTTACTTTGGAACTTTGGAGATGATTTGCTAAATTTGGAATTAACTTATTTTTTGTGTTATTTGTAAGAACTGCCATAAATTTTAAATTAATTTCAGTAATTTAACAGGAGAAATTTAAATTAATTTCAAGTATACATGTATGGGTCCTTATCTAGTGCTACAATAATATTAAACATGTCCATATATACCAAATAAAACGCAAAAAAAATTATGGTAAAACGGAAAATGCCACAACACTGCTGATTGCCGCTGCAATAGCTCCAACCACAAATCCTGGTAAATTCCCACCTCCAAATAACGCATCAATAGGACCAACTCCAAATGATACAACCATTTGTGGTATCACTATTGTCATGTTTAAAACGCCTAGAGAGAGTCCTGCGATGACAACAAAAAGAACACATCCTTAATTTGACACTTTAATATTTATGTTACACAAAACGATTACTGTTTTCTATTGATATAGCAAATTCCTTATGGTTAACGAAAACCAAATCCGTAAGAATATCAATTAATCAATCTAATTAAGTTAGTAGATAACAGATATCACCATAAATTTACAACGTTATAAATAATAAAAACGTAATAAAAAAATTGTAATCTTCAAACGTAAAGTAGAGATAATTGGAAACCGATCTCTGATTTAATTTAGCTTTTTGTATTCACACATTTAATTAGTATTTTACAGAAGATTTAAATAATATTTATAAAAGAGAGGTAAAAATACCTTGACCGGCACCGGAGCTGCTAGAGATTATGGAAGCTAGCGCGAACGGAATACTAAATGTAATCTATAAAAAGATACCAAAAAATGGATTATTGATTTTAACAAATAATAAATCATGGATGATAATAATAACAAAAATTGGATAAAAGGTACATGTTGGACTTACAGCAAGAGGAATTCCAAGAAGGGCAAAGAGAGTCAATGCTCCAGCTCTGATGCCATCAGTAGGAAGGGCCATCGGACCGGCGATTCTCCGGTGCTCCTCTGCCTTTTTAGTAACCAAAACCGTCATTGCCAAACACACGGCGAGGATGATATTCACAGCTCCCCAAAGCCTTTTAGCTCCTCCCATTTTCCTACTAATACCTTCAATACCAAGTGACATGAATCCAAGAACGATAGAGTTAAGCATCAATCCCAACCCACCAACGTGAATTCCTTGGTTGTATAGTTTCTTCATTTTGTCATCTCCTTTTGAGTCTCCACCGTACACCTCACGACCCATCCAATCAGTATCGTACAAAAGAAAAGGGAACCATGCGATCCAGTTCAAGGCCGTGACGATTAATAGCATCCACATTGGACGTTTCATCACCTTGAAAGCTCCAAAGATTTCACCAAAGAATGGAGTTTTCTCGTTGTCGGAATCTGCCTTAGGCGACCATTGCTTGTCTTCCACGTACCAAAGAGCTATGATGGTGACGACTAGGAGGAGAGTGATGGAAAGGAAGAAACAGCTCTTGAGATTTGCGCAATAGATGTCGCATGCTTTAGTCATTGTGAAAGGGAAGATCTTGTAGAGGTTAGTGTACGATCCGGCCGCATATCCCAAAACATTTCCAACAGCCATGAAGAAGGAGAAAAATGCGTTTGCTGTTCGTGTTTTCTTAGCGTCTCCAGCTGCTAAATCACCAAGGAATGCGCGGCAAGGTCCTTGGAGAGTGTTGTTAGCCACGTCAAGGATCCAGAAACCGAGAGCGAAGATAACTACGGCTCGCATCTTGACAGGTTCGTCGACTTTGTCTCCCATGCTGTGACCGAAATCAGCCGCGTATCCGATTAGTACGACAGCAACGGCGACAAGTAAGGCGCCCATAGCGATGAAAGGACGACGACGACCGAATCTTGACTTGCATCGGTCGCTGAAGTAACCGACGGATGGCTGGACAAGCAGGCCGGAGACAGGACCACAGAGCCATATGAAAGATGACCATTTGTGTGGGACTCCAAGAAGCTGCACGTATGGAGTTAGCAGAGACAGCTGAAGAGCCCAACCGAACTGAATACCGGCGGCAATAGAAGCCACCGATATCATCTTTCTCATCGGAGATGGCCCATTAAGATCCGCCGACGACGAGGAAGACTGTCTATTCACAGCCGCTGCATCTTTGTTTGCTTGGAGGTCACTCATCTTCTTCACCTTGTCTTAGAGGTTGTGTTTGGTGTTGGTGAGGGAGGAGATGAAAAAAACTGGGCTTGTCTCTTAAAGACAAGGTGAAGAAGAGGAATGAGACTTATATTTCTATAGATGTTTTTGTTCTGTGTTTCAATAGTTTGGAAAAATAAATCTTTTATAGTAATGCTATAACGCATATATCCTTATAGGATTGTTGTAATAATGACAAGACTAACGTTAATATAACCGCAATTAGTTTATTATCTTATCTTTATATCATTTATTTTGAGATTGTGACAGATTTTTCAATTTCTTGTTTATGTAGTATGACTTTTATAAATGTTTAATTGAATTACAAGAGATTATAAATGGTTTTGAATGACTTTAAATAAATTTCATGTTTAATAACATAGGATTTAGAAAGATATTTAATTAGAAATTATTAGTTGAATAACAGGAGATCTAAAAAACAACAACAAAAGGGATGATTGGTTGTTGCTGTAAAGTCTTTCCACAGCCCAAAATTATTTTGTACTCATCAAAGTTATTTTGTACTCAACAGCAAAATATGTCTACAGCATTAAGAGTACTCATCCAGTCTTGCTTTAGACAGTATTACAAAAGCTACATCCCAAATATAGCAAAATCAAATGACCAATATCATGAACCAAGAATGTGATATCAATGAGTCTTTGGTGGGTGATGACCAATTTCCGGCGAATCAGTCTCCCTCATTTTCATCAGAAGACCTGATTGTTTTTTGACAACATTGCTGTTTTTGATTAGAACTCTATCCATGTTTGAACAATAAATCTATCAAGCTTTTTATGTTTTCATGGTGGAGACTGATTGATTATGTTACTTCTTTTCAGGTCATGTTTTATATTCAAAACTTCTAATTGTAACATAGTAACATAATGCTATTGTGCAAATGGAAACGACCTTTTTGATGAACAACCAACAAGGTTAATATATTGTAATAAAAAAACATTTGTGATCATCTGGTATTCAAGATGAAGAAAGAAACTAGATTTATAAGTAGTGAATGCTAGTTGAATAACAATAATAATATAATTAGTGAAACTAGAGAAATGTCATTAAAGGGTACATTGGTTCTATGCAACTACTCAAAAACATTACATTTGTGGGTGGTTGCAGATTAGCGTTTAACAACATACTATCACTCAAATCGCTATAAACCATTTCAGACCACTTTAAATCGCTATATTTCAAAATTTCTTTTCCCATAGTGTTTGCGGCGGCATGCATTTGTGGATGGTCATTTTTTCTTCTTACAATATCAATTCAAATATTATATATATAAGGAAAATAATTTTTTATAGATTTATTGAATATATGAATTTTGAACACTAAGCGCGAGGTTAGTAACCTAGTTCGAGAAAGATACATTATTAAAAAAAAAACACAGTTTCGATTTCTAAACAATTTGTATACTAAGCTCTTCCAAAGCATGGAGTATATCTATGAACACATTGCATATCTTTTGCTCCATAGAGAAAGCAAAAGAAAATATAATAATTATGCGGTCAAGTAAGAAAAGGAAAGTGAAAGTATTTATTTAGAAATAATTATGCAGGCATCCATAATATATGTTACGGCCTTTTTGTTTGGCTCTATAATTTAACCATAAATACACTAATTATTGCATATTTAAATTGTATTTATCATGTGTAATGAATTTGTTTGTCTCGTCACATTTCAGTTTAACAACGTTTTTCACATTCTCACGAAAAATCAAATTTCAGTGATTATTTTCTCTTCTGATGATTACAAATTTGATCGACCATTTTTTATATAAGACTTTTTTAGCTATATAGTATTTACATTACATATCATATTAAACCGTAAGATATATCTTTGAAAAGTTTAACTATTTCCTCAGTAAATAGACTACATTAATTAATCTTATGAGGATAATTCTTGATTAATCAACTAGAAACAAGTGGAAATAATACATACGAAATGTTGAAAGCTAAATAGTCAAAAAGAAAGAAAGGAAAAACAGTTATTTTTAGCCAATTTCCACACTGATTACAACAAGATATTTCAACGAAATTGGTAAAGATAAAAAGAGACGCCCTTCACTAATTAAAGCTGACTTTAATTTCGATACGATACCTTTCTTCCTACAATTAATTTAGACCTAAAATTAAGTCCATATTATAAAGTACGATGTTAAAACAAATTAAGAAAACAATAGTATTGAAGTTTTGATTACCTATTGATCCTATAATATATATACAAAATTGACCAACTCAGCTTCAAGCTGCATCATCAATTCTTGTTTTTTTTTTCATGCTTTACATTCTTCAGAAAATATAGCATTTGATAACATTTTAAACCAGGCTTCCTTCCCCTCAACTTTACTCGGTGATCTGTTACTCTTATATATATGCATGCATGTCAAAAGAAATTTCGATTATATTATTTCTCTTAATCAGCAAGGTTTAACAGATATATTAAGGAAACAATTTTAATAGATATGCCTAATGTGTTTTTGATATACACCATATTATATACATTGCTGCGGATTGATGATGAAAGACGCATACATACAAAAAAAGATGATATACACGGATACACCATTTATGTTCATCTTTCTTGGCTTACTAGAGAATTAGGTGATCGGCTAACGATTGGTCTTGAAGATTGAGAAGCAAAACGTGTAAGTTGAGGGGAATGAAGCCTGGTCCGACATCATCATCATCATCGTTATAATCATGAGATCATGAGATTGAATGGTCTCGAGCCAGGCATCATTCACCTGAACTTTTGGCTCAGAAAGACAGAGAGAGAAGAGAGAATGAGAAAAAGATGAGAGATGATTAAGAGGGAGAAGTTCTCTTCTGAACTTTCTTTTAGTTACGGCCTCATGCATGTTTCTTCTAAAGATATGCTCTTTTATTAGGCCAAGTAGCTTGGAGACTGTTTTTTGTTTTCTCCTCTCTCACTAATTTACAACGGTAGTTTTTTCTTAATAAATTGGTTTTTTATTACCTAGTTAATTTCTATTTAATTACGTTAGTTTATTTCAGTTCAATATTTTTCTTTACACTATTGACACAAAGACAACACTAACACTAACTATATGCTACTCACCAAAAAGCAAAAACGCACTAACTATATGCTCCAATTTTAGATCTTAATTCATTAATTAAATTCAAACACCACTCTTTTTTATTGTAAAAACTTAGGTTACAGATATACAATTCTTTTTTTTTTTTTGTTGTTGTAGATATTCCAATTTAAGGTATCCGGAAAAGCATGGATAGAAGTTTGGTATACATAAGTTTCAAGATATATGTATGATCTGTAACTAATACATCATTACTTTAAAGACCAGAATTTATAAACTAAGAGAAGTTTGGTATGTCAAATAAAGACGTATTCCCATTTAAACAATCACATTCTCTACTTTTTAGATTTTGTTCTGTTTTCAAGTCAAAAAGAAAGAAAAAGTTTCTTTGACAACCATTCATAATACTATTAGCTGCAGAATAATTAGTTCCCTGTCACAATCTAAGAGCTAACTAACATTTCACAACTTGTGTCATCTTTTAATAAACGTCAAATTCTTAACTTAAAAACATATTTTATTAATTACATGTAACAGAACCACTATTGTATATGAACTCGGATAATTACAACAGATTTTAAAAAAAAAACTGTGACTGTAACTTGATAAGTGATAGCCACAACATTTATTGAATTTTCTTTACATTGTCAAAGATACAAAGACTGAAGAAAAGGTAGAGAATGTGCAAAGCTTCTGGATGAGAAAGAGGGTTTGCATCAGTCTAAAGAGAGCTTAGCCAGAGTGAGGGAGAGTACTTTTACTCCATTAGCCATGTCTTCAGGAGATGAGTATTCTTCAGGTTTATGGCTGTATCCTGCAAAAGATCACGCAACCAATAAAAACCTTAATGGGGGATGCAGATTTGATTAAGATCACGGTCTAATTGATTCGCATCTATATACCTTTGTAGCACGGAATGAATATCATACCCATCGGAGATATCCTGGATACAGCAAAATACAACAAAGTTCAGCATCACTCTAAGCAAGAACATTCAAAGTAGCTAACGAATCTAACGGATTCTGATATGGCGATTAGAGAAATGGACAAGGAACTTTAAGAGTTTCAATATGAATTACTATAACTCTATAATATGAGTTAGGACTCTGCAGGGGAATAATTCAATAGTTATTGTATGTTGAAAAGTTATCAGGGTTCAGGATGCTCTAATTTAAAAGTTTAGGGTAGTATTCTGAAGATGAAACTTGCAAACTTTGTGGTACCTGGCCATGAAGAGAGAATCATGATAAGCTCGGCTGATCATCATCTTGTGTGATAAGTTAAGTTCTGTGGCTGCCTCTGCCATTTTCTTGATTACTAGTTTGTCAGAGAGTGCTGGTGGATCTTGATTTACAATCTTGAATTCTGATAGCTTCACTTTTCGTTTTTTAGCTATCGTGTTAGCAGATTCCTGAATTTTCTTGATCACGGTGTTTCTTCTCGCTTCATCGATATCCCTTGTATCTTTGAAAGAACACAAGAAAAAGAACTTAGTCCAACGATCAAACCAAAAAAAAATAGGACTACTCTCAGCTTCCTCAAGAGCTCAGATAAAGCACGTTATATTTACCAGACTTTCTCTATTAGTATGTGTAATGAAACATAAGGAATTACCGATTTCAAGATGGGATTTGCTTGGAATGCTGTTGATTGCCCCAGGATGTAGCTCCAGAATACCTTAAACCACAATGATTCATTCTGTGAATACGTTCTATTGAGAGTAAGTTCTTTAGAAATTAGTGAGGCAAAACTTACCAACAGTTCCAACAGTATCTATTGACTCCGACTCTAATACATGTTTCTCCACGGCAAGAGCCAACTCTGCAGCTGCAAGCCCGGCATCATTTCTAAGAAATAGTCATTATACAGTGATCAGTATACTAGTGCCTAGTGGTTAAACAGATGGTTCAGTTGCATAATATAGCTCACCTATATGGCATAAGTACAGCACCAGCATGACCTCCATTGCCTTCAAATTCCACCTTCAAACTTGCTGGAGCAGCAATGGCGGTTACAACACCGATATCTAAACCTGTGGTCAAAAATGATCTTATTAACTATAATGAAAGAGAGAAAAAACACAAAATTCTTCCACGCAGAAAAGGTAAGTTAACCGGACCTTCGTCTTCAAGTATAGGTCCCTGTTCAATATGCAACTCTAGAAAAGCAAAATAACTTCCTTTCTTCAAGAACACACTCGATAAGTCGTCATCTTTGTCTTCTGCGTATCCTGCTGATCTAGCTGCTTCTATAAAAGACACATTTTGGCCATCAACAACTGTAGTCTTTAGTGCTTCTGCAAGTTCTTTGCTTCCAGCAAGCAAGCGGCTGTATCAACAACATGTACAAGTAAGACAAAAAGAAACAGAACAAGGATTTTTTCTCTGTTCATAAAGATAAACACAAAGGGTACCTTCCTAAACAACTGATCCCAAATCGGGTCGGTTCTTCAGATGTGAACAAGATTATCTCCAGAGACCTCTTCGGTTTAAACCCCGACCTTAAGAAAACAAAAGAAATATCCACCAAAAACCATCAGGAAACACAATCTTAGACTTTACTTTCCATTATCCAAAGATCCTTCATACCTTTTCAAAACATTGATAGCTTCAATCGCACCTAAAACACCGACAACACCATCATATTTCCCGGAATATGGAATAGCATCGATGTGAGAACCAGTGGCTACAGCAGGCAGATTTGGCTCTAAACCATCCCTAAGTTAGAGAAGTCAAAACAACACACCTCACATGGATAACATAATCAAACCTATCTTCTTAACGAAACAATTAGCAACAGAGAGCGAGAACCAAACCATTTGCCAAATATGTTACCAACAGCATCTTCTCTAACAGTAAGACCAGCAAGTGCCATCAAATTCTTCACATACCTAACAAAACCAATCAACTTAGCTTCACAAAATCTAATCTTTATGATTACTCAATCAAGTAAACAGATTCAAATTACCTTCGAGCCGAGACATCTTTGTCAGTATAAAGAACTCTGGTGACTGATGGAGAAGGAGCATCAGAGAAACTAGATAGCTCATCTATCTAAAACCAAAAACAAAAGAACTTCATCCATCAAAATCAAAGTTCTAAACTTTAGTTATCTACTGTTCCACTTTAAGAAATTGAACCTGGTTTTGCAGTCCTGGAGCATCAACGGAGAGTGAAGAAGCGAGATTGATGGAACCGAATTGACCCGGTTCGTGAATTGGGTATCCGGAAAAATCTTCCATTGTTCTGATTGATTCATGTTGTTGTTGTTGAGCTAAGCTTGAAGGTAGAAGAAGGGAGATAAGAAGAAGCGCAATAGAGCAGAGGAAACGTTTCAAAGATTCCATTTTTATTTTTTTCTCCTTCAGTGTTTTGATTCTGAGAGAGCAATACTATTCATTCATAATTTGGTAATTATACTTTGGGGAAACTTATTAATTAAATTTTGAGCGTTATCATTGTCCAAATTTGTTTTTTGGGGAATCCTCAAAACTAAGTGGGAATCTGACAGAGTGTTTTGTTGTACTCTATTGATTCTGATCTCATCTCATATGTAAAATACTACTATTTTTATAAAAAAAATGAATTAAAGTTTATATGTTTTGGAATCTTTGTATTTTGTATCATTAGAGAGTTAGAAGGAAAAAAATCCATCATTTATTTCATAGAGGCCCGTTTCATCATCTGAAAAGCCCAATTCGTTGGATCAATTGTTAATCATATCTTACTTATTGCATAGAGCCTACATACAAAATATTTTGTTCCTGATTGTTTTAAGAAAAAACATATCTTTCATAAAAGTATCATATGCTGTTTTTATAAACTAAAAAATATGATACACTAGCTTTATAAGTCATATAACTCGTCTGCAAATTTTTCTACATGTATTTGCAATTTTGCATCCACCATTTGAAATTAGTCATACTATAATGATATGTCATTTTCAATAGATTCTTCAAAAGATTTAGATAAACATTAAAGTAATCTTTTATTTTAAAATATAGATTTATATCTCGACTTCGTCTCAAGAACTAGTTGTTCCAAGGTTATTATAATAATTAATAACAAAGAAAAGGTCCAAACTAAAATCACGGTTAGCACGAATGTATTAAGAAAGAGTCTTATCGATCCCAAAATTTGTCGTTTCGAATCTCCCACTCATTTAGTTGTGCATTTTTATAATATACACACACATGTGTATATAAGACGAAAATGTATAGAATTATTGCATTGATCTTCTTCTTTTTTTTTTGGTTTCTAAACCAATTTTTAGATTTAAACTTTTACAACTCAAAAGAAAAACGAGTCATTAACTAAGTATGGTCCAGTGGTTGATGACTCGCTTTGTTGGTCGATATCATCGATCAAATGCTTTTCACTGTGTTTCAAAATTAGCCACTATTAACAATTTCAGTGGGAAGAAAATCCAAAATTTTGGAATTCCTAGGGCTAGATTGAGTTCTAACGAAAGTTATAATCAGTTCTCAGAAAAAGAAGAATTGGTTATAAAGGATGATTCGATGTTCAAGAACAATAAACCGCCGAAATACGGAAACCTTGTAACCATCCTCAGCCTCGACGGCGGCGGAGTCCGAGGAATCATTGGGGGAGTCATCCTTGCTAATCTTGAAAAACATCTTCAGGTTATACATAAAACCTTTCACTAGTGCAGCGAATATTTGTTTTCAGTTTTTTTACATTTACATATTATAATTATAGATGTTTGTTTTGATTGAATCCCCAACATTTTGTATTTTGATCAAAACTCTTTTCTAGAAAGTAAGGGTTATCATCTAAATTTCATATGCGCATCTATATATATGCTAGCGGATCTACTCGATTATTTGTAAGATATATAGTAGTAATTGAACATATATATCATTGTGTAAACGAGTTTGACGTGTGAGATTCTTGTTTCAATAGGAAATTGATAATGACGAAAGCGTGAGGCTAGCCGATTATTTTGACGTGATAGCCGGAACCAGCACCGGTGGCCTCATGACGGCCATGTTGACTGCGCCGAACGATTCCGGCCGGCCACTTTATGCTGCCAAAGACATTGTCCCGTTTTACTTAGAAGAATCTCCTAAAATATTTTATGGGTAAAGAAAGTAGTAGTCATAGTTGTTTTTTATGAAAATTCTTAAGTATACATAATTTATAGATTGATATATATATATTAGGGTCTAAAATATAGAAACACACAATTATGAATTCGTATGTTTCGTTTAACGAAAAGGATTAAATGATATGTAAAAAGAACTAATTACTAAAGGTTTTGTTTTTAAAAATCAAGTTGTCATTAGATGTGGAGATGATTAGTGAATTACTTATGAATATAGAATTCTTTGTTTCCTGAAAAAATGTAGATCGAAATGGTGGGATCCGTCTGCTTTATGGGCACTGTTTCGTCCAAAGTACAACGGAGAGTATCTGCATACAAGATTGGGAGAGATTCTTGGAGAGACAAAACTTGACCAGACACTCACAAATGTTGTCATACCTACCTTCGACATCAAGAAACTTCAACCCACCATCTTCTCCTCATACCATGTTCTTCTCCACCCCGCTGTTCTTAAACCATAATTAACGTAGCATTTTAACCACTCTAACATACTAACACGCTCTGTATTCTTTTGTTACGTGTTGTTGAAGGCATCAGTTGACCCTAGTTTGAACGCCAAGTTATCAGACATATGCATTGGCACATCAGCTGCTCCATTTTACTTACCTCCTTATAAATTTCCCGAAAACGATAAGATGAGAACGTTTAACCTCATAGACGGTGGTGTTACCGCTAATGACCCGGTAATACACAATCTTCGTACCATTTTCTCATTACTCCTTCTTGTATGATCATCAACTAATTGTCTTGTATGTTTTGTGTTTGGTTGTTCATAGACTCTGGTAGGCATGACAGCTATGTCTAGAAAGTCTATAATCAAACATCCTGATATGGATGGGTTCAAGCCGTTAGAATACGAAAAGTATATCGTGATATCTATAGGGACAGGATCGGCGAAAAGGGAGGAGTACTACAGTGCAGTAGAGGCTGCAAAATGGGGATTCGAAAATTGGGCGTACAACTGGAAGCATAAAACAACTCCGATATTAGACATTATCTTTGAATCAAGCCGAGACATGGTTCAGTACCACACCTCGGTTCTGTTTCAAGCCCTAGAGTCCGAGGATAACTATCTAAGAATCGACGTAAGAAGCTATACTTAAAACATTTTAATGTGTTATCTATCATTAACTAGATGAGATTATTGATATGTGCAAGTTTATCTCAGGCAGATACATTGAAAAAAGATGAAGTCTTTATGGATGACTCCGAGACGTTGAACTTAGAGAATTTAAAGAATATTGGAGAGAAATTACTGGACACAAATGTCATGCGTATGAACCTCGACACTTATACATATGAACCTATTCCTAAAACCGTCAACAATGATCAAGAACTCAAAAGGTGATTCAAATTTTCAAATCTTTTTGATGGTTTCTTGGATATCAATCAATCTCATCGTTTGAATATCTTGTCCATGTAGGTTTGCGAAAATTCTCTCGGATGAAAAGAAATTAAGGAACAAGACATTTAAGACCATGATTGATGATTCGTCAAACTCCTAAAAGATCGATAACAAAAATGAATGACAGATCGATGATAACCCGTGTGTTTTTCTTCAGTTGTGTGAAAAAATCTACTTGCACTTTTAACCCAACAAAAACAAAATCAAGAAAACAAGAAAAGAAAAGAAAAACAAAACATTTCGTATATATTGTGTTGTGGGGATTGCTCGGCGAACTCTCTTTACGCCTTTTTTATTTTTTGTCTTCTGGAATTGTTTTTGAAAACGTGAAAAATAATAAAAGATACTTCCCTACGGGACAAAGCCAACTATATATCGACGTTATTCATTGCGCAAGAGTAGATCTAAATTAACGAAAACACATGGAGAAAACAAATAAAAAATGCTATTACCGCAAATTAGGAAAAAATGAAAGGCTAGAGTTTCAGACCTATTAGTCATTGGACTTACTTGCCAGTTGGCCAGATCATATAGATGAGAACACCATCTCATGAATGTATATTATATGCCATTAGTTGTGATGAACTAAAACATGGTTGCTTTATAAATTAGAATTCGTTTCAGTATATACATATTATATATAGTAAGTTGTGGATGACTTGAATACGATACGATAAGTCTTATTTACGTTTATATTATTACTATATTCGGGTGGCTTTTATGACTTTATATTCTGATTAAAATAACTTGGGAAGTCAACTTTGATTAATCTTCAGAATCTACGAAGTTTATAAATACCATGTTTGTCATTGTGGAGAAGAACCCAATACAAAACTCAAATCACAAAAATCTACAAATCAATACATTTATTCAAGAAAAGATGGCAAGCATATGCGAAGGTAGACATATACTTAATTATTTTATTAACCATCATTTTTCTATTCAGTTTACTTTGGATTTTTTTATTAATATAATTTCCAAAAAGTATATATAAAATTGCAAACCAATTATCTAGTATGGATATATATTTGAGTGCTAAAATTTGACTTATAGATTGTAACCTTACGGCTATTATAGAGATATTCGAAAAAGAAAATTAGATTGTAACGTGGTGGCTAATCCAGAAGTTTTGGTCCAATATAAAGGTGATGTGTGTTAATAAATGAACAGATCCAGGAAAAAGCTCATGGCCAGAGCTTTTGGGGGCAAAAGGAGAAGATGCAAAAGAAGTGATCGAGAGAGAGAATCCAAAAATGAAAGCAGTTATCATTTTGGATGGAACAGTTGTTCCGGAGATCTTTATTTGCTCTCGTGTTTACGTTTGGGTCAACGATTGCGGAATCGTTGTTCAAATTCCTATCATCGGTTAATTATATTTATTTAAAATTTGTTATGCACTCTACAATATAAACACTATAAATAAGCTTTTATTCATATTACAGTGAGTAATGACGAGATTGTTATGATCATGTGCTTTCTCATAAATAAAACTGAAGATTGTGGTTTGTTTTGTCAGCTCTCAGCTGTGATTATATTATATTTTGTAACTAGGATTAATGTTTATCCATGGCTATATTTATGTTCTACTTCTAACAGTTGTGCTGATTGAACTTCATTGAATGATTTATACTGTATATATATGAACTCCGACCATTATTCAGTTATCATGCCATTTGATAATATATTTTCATTAAAACCTAGTTAATGATCCTTTGATTCTTTCAACCAAACATTTTTGTTTTAGGTTTTGAAATTGAACCACTCTATTCCAGTTTATCTATGAAAGCCAACTCTTGTATACATTAGGTTCGGCATATAGGTAGATATCAAAAGTTGACTTTATAAAAACAGCTCAAAAGTTGACTTCAAAGTTAATTTGATCATTCCATTAATTAAATAGAACATATATAACAATATGATCATATATATAGAAAAAAAACATACAAATCGATCGAGGCATATGCCACGTTTCTTAATAGTTAAAACAAGCATATCTTATTTCACACATACGTTACATATTAAGATCCATAATTGATTCACACACACACACACATATATATATATATATATATATATATATAACAATTAAATTAGCCAACGAAATAGGGGTTCTTGTGACAATGCCTTGGTCATTGACACGAACATAAACCCTATCACAAATTACAACAGCCAAAACAACTGCATTTTCAGATATAATCTTGGCCGTCACTTTCGTGTTCTCTCTATCGATGATCTCTTTGACTTCTTCTCCTCTTCTCCCCACCAATTCAGGCCATGAGCTCTTCATCCCTTCTCCTGCAGTATCTGTACATATAAATTACTAAATTATGATATTCTTTTCTATGATCGCGCGCTCTATGACTATGATTGATTATCAACTATCATGATTCATTGCATGCATGCATATATATACGTAGAAATAAATACATATCAAACTATTTGTAAATTTAATTTTGGGCAACCTTATATTACATATATACTTTTAATGTGTTACAAAATTTTAATGGATATTTAGGAATACCAAAATGTATTTATGATTATCAAATATCATGCATGATCATGAATATCTATGTATAAAGACAAATTTTAGGAATTCCAAAATGTAGAAATTCCAAAGTGAATATCTATGAATATTATTTTTGTTAAACCTATAGCTAAATACTTCTTTATTTCGGTAAAACATATAAATATAAGCTCATCATGCTGCATACCCACGTATAAATAAATACATTATTTTTAGTTAAAACATATAAATAAATAGGTATCAGAATCGTCTCAACAACAATATATATATATATATATATATATATATATATATATATATATTGATGTGTTAAGAAAGTAATAGAAATTTAGGAATTCCAAAATATACCTATTAAAAAAATATATTACACTTTGTCAAATAGAAAACGTATATTACTTCTTTATAAAATTGAAATTCTATTCGAATATAAACTATATATACATGTTAAATGATGGTGTATATCTATAATACTTTGGCAAACGTCCGACATTTCTCTTCCTCTCTTTTTTTCTCTCTCTTCCTTCTTTGGGAGGTTATGATTTATGAAGATTGTAAAAAACCAAATGGCTATTTATAGAGAATTCATGTGGACGTGGTGGCTATCCACTTTCTGTAAGATATGTATACATGAAAACGTGGAGAAAGAAAGAGAGATTCGTACGCTTTTGACCCAACGTGATATTGTTTTCAAAATTTTCAATTATATATTGTCAACATTTTCACCTACTTTAGATAGTAGATACACATCCGAGATAGATAAAGGACATGTGACACATGAAAATGTGTGAACAATATAACTATAATATTAATAACTTTTCAGGAAAAAAATGATAATGTTTAATCGGGCAAGTCGTGGGTGGTTTGATTACGGTATGTAGACCGTAGGCTCTCGTGAATTAATCTAGCGTATATTTCTGAAATTGGTGGCCATTTTACGTAAGAAATTATTGCCCTAAGTTTTCTTCCACACAATCTATCTTTTAGTTATACATTTTATATACAAATCATAATATTTTTCCGTGGTGAAGTCTTTCATCTAAAAAAAGTGTTTCGATGTCATGCAGGTCATATATATCTTCTGCCTTTTTTTGTATTGAATATTTTTGTGGAAAGAAAAAAAGACAACCATTCATATATGAATAGTTCAAGTTGACTTTGTTCGTCATAGTTCTATCCACAACCGCATTTGCATTCGCACATTTAAATACTCCAAATGAAGATAAGCTGACTCTGAAACTTTAATTTGAGGATCAATTAACTTAAAAATTGTTATATTATTAAAGAAAATAAAACCTATAGAGAAAAAAGGATTCATTTGAAACGAAGAGGACGAAAACTCTCTTTACACAAATGTTTTTTGCTTTCCATCTTTATATAATAAACATTACAATGCAATGCCACTCTTTAAACCCAAACCTCAGTGTCCGTTCGATGGCCTGAAGTCCCTATAGCCGTTGATTCCAGACAAATTCGGGTTTGATGAATCTAAATCAAAGTAAGAGTAAGTAGCTGTTGCTGATGCTGATACATCGTCTTGGTTCCTCATAGCCGGTAAAGAGAAATCCATATTTGCCATCTGCCATTGCGATTGTGTTTGCCCATTACCATATGGCGAGGAAGAAGCAGAATGTGGCATGTATTCACCGTAAGACTGGTGAAATCCATCATCACTGTAACTCCTAGACCTGCTAGAGATCCCGAGATCCGCACCGCCATGATATGAGTACTGGTTGTTGAACTGTTGTGGTACACGGTATACGCTATTATCCATTGTACCGTGTTCGTCTGCAAGCAGATCATTGATGATATCAAGGTGAGGGAACTCATCGGTCATCAGACTCTGTGCCGTTCTCCCTATCTGAACATTAGTAGGCCTGATGCTGGTAGTTACTACGGGTGCGTTGTAAGTGTTTGTTTTGTGATTCCCGCTGATGGTTGTTGTTGTATCTCTGGTTGAACTCGAACCACCGGTCCACAATAGCCCACCAGAAGAAACATCCCAAGAGCCAACATTGATAGGGAAACCAGACTGATTTGATACTGAGATAGGAGACGGATGTGAATAAGGCGGCAATGTGCTTGTTCCACTCGATTGAGAGCTTGGGTGGGTGAAACCAGATGAACCCACTATGGCATGTTTGTAGGATTGAGGATTGTAAGCTTGGCTATGTGTCGGTGAACCTAAACGCCCTGTTGAGCTCATTGAACGAGCAAGGGACGCAGTCGAGGTTTGAACAGCAGATATTACAGGTGCAGCTTGCGTTGGAGGGATTATAGGAGCACTCAAAGGCCTTGACATAGGAGGTGCTGGTTGTTCCACAGGTTTCGGAGAAGCGATTTTCTGTATATCAGCTCTAGGACCCACTGTTTGCAACTGAGCTTCACGAGATGGTGATGCATGATGTGATGAAGGTGATTTAACAGATATGACTTTCCTGTTTGGAACCGCCTCTACATTTGAAACACCCTTTTTCTCCGGTTTTGCTTGCACTGGAGACGGAGGATTCCAAGGAGCAGCTCTGGATGGGGAAAGTACCGCAGCACTTTTCTCTTTCATCTGAATCATGTTGGGATCCTGCAAAATAAGATATAGTCATTCAATGTTGATAAGCATATCACTCTAAAATGGATTGAAAGGTAAACCAACACGAATTCTTTGGAATTTAGCTTCCCTCTTTTATATATATAACTTCCAAGTTCCAACATTGCAACTTCAAAAGGAAAGAGTAAACCACCTTGCTAACAGGACTACGTTCCTTAGGGCTCTCTGGTTTTTGAATGTGGGAGATAACTATGTCAGCTTCACCAACTCTGCGTATATCAGAAGAATGGCTCTGATTTTTAGGGTCAGATGCAAGTCTTGAAGGTTGATGCTCTTTTTCACTGGCTAAACTGTTGGAATCAGATACTTTTCCTGGTTGTATTTTTCCACTGCACATCACAAGGTATGTTATCCGGATGTGGAACAAACAAATAACTTAAAGGAAAGTTCAAAAAAAGTTTACTTACTTGCTAAACCACTTTTGGCTTTGGCAATTTAATACATTCCCTTTGTATGACCCATTGGCTACCCCTGATTGAATCGAGTCATTAGAACAGGTTGAAGAACTATCATCCATTGTGGACAGACCCTTTCTTTCTGCAACTCCATTAGGTATAGAAAAAGAATTGCCTCTTCCTCTGCTAGTGTCTCCTGCAGAAGGAGGATGAACCTCTGAGGCATCCATTTCCCAATGAACAGGACTACTCTCTCTATCTTCTGAATCAAGCTGAAGTATTTCAGCTGAACTATCTACTGAATCAGACACGTCAGAGACATCTCCAAGTGTGTCAGGTTTTTCAGCTGACGATTCTGCTATCGCTCTCACACATTCCTCTTTCTCAATTTCCCTTTCTTCTGTTTGGGTTCTCACCTTGTCTTCTTTCCTCATTTCCTTTCCTTTGTTTTTGTTCTTTTTCTGTTTCGCCTATGAGTTCCAAAACAATAAGAATCTCCATTAGCACCCCAACTAGTCGTTAATGGCATTATCTATTTTGGAAGTAACAGAAGTGTAAGGACGGACCTGTTTCTTCTTAGATTTCTTCTCTTTTTCAGATGCTCCTCTTTTGCCCTTCTGTTCGCTTTCTGCCAGCCACGCTTCCTCTTCTTCACGAATAAGTTCTTCTTGCCTTTTCCATGCAATAGCTTCTTGGTATGCAACTTCAATTTTGTTGCTGCATTTCTCAGAAAGATTGCAGTGCTATACATGAGGTACAGCTAAGAACACAAAGACACACAATACCAGAAGACCAGAAATACAAAATAAACACTATCAGCGGTTTCAGAATAAGATCGTCACGCATGTCTTAGCTTGTAAACAAATTATGTGCTTATGATTCACTTGTATGGAAATTTTAAAGCAAAGGCAAAATTATGCCTGGTGCACCAAATAAAAAAACAAAGAGGAAAAATTATGCCTTATTACCTGAAGATATGTGCAAGAACAAATATCTCCACAGTCCGTCTACCCAATTCAGTTAAACGCCTATCATCACGCTCAACGGCTTCTCTACTGAATTCCTCTCCAGCATTCCCATCCTAGATAAGGACAAGTGCTCATGTTTCAAGCATTTTTACATGTATAACAAAAAGTCAAAAAGCACCACCACACAGGAGAGTAAATCATGAACTTCAATCAATAAAATACAATAACAAAGAAACTAACCTTCGTACGGTTTTGAGAACTCTTTTCCTCTTTTTTAGGCAATGGCTCCAGAGCAGCCTTCTCTAAGAGTAATAACACATCATCAACTAATGCAAACGAATCTTTGTCCACGCTAACAATTGGAGCTGTGGATTCTTCAGTATCCATTAGTCTCGGCCTACTCTCCTTGTTCTTATTTTGGCCTTCAAGAGCCTTCAATCCACTATACAAGGAATCCATCACCAAAGTAGATGTAACTTCCTTCTCGACAAAGAAGTGTTTTACAACTATTTTTAGAATCACATCCATTTTCTCTCGGGACATTCGACGCCTTGAATTTTGGTCCAACCCCATCCAGAAAGCACAGAAGCTGCACCAAGAAATAACAATCACTTCCTTATCATGCAAACACCTCAAACTTTGAAGGAAGATTAGCAAGAAGTAAAAAAAAAAAAAAAAAAGTGCAGTACTACACTAGATTGGAATCAACCCAGTCTCTACAGCTATTTTTGATTTCATTTCTGGAATTTGGAGGAGTTGAGTGTAAAAATGTGGAATACCTTTTCCATTTTGCCTTGTCCTCTATCAACCTACCAAGCTTGCTTCTTTTCTCTTCCACAAACCGCCAGCAAATTTGCTCTACATTTCCCAAATACACCCTAACAAGTTCCTCCCTATATTTATAATGAAGGCAGCGAAAAGGTCGGTCCACTCTCTCTCTGCAAGAATCAATTTACAGAATTATCCACAATGCGACAAATAAAATCAAATAAATTGAAGCGAGCATAAGTTTTGTTGCAATGTGCATATTTGGTCAGGAACGTTTTTAAACACGTGTAGATGTATGTTAATGGGAGGATGTCTGACACATGATGACTTTAGCTAAAACTCAATCTTGCATTTACCTGATCACCTGCACTTGAGCTTTAATTGTAAGACAACCAGAATCATCTATAAACCCTTCCTTCAATTTAGGTAACTCAATAAATTTCTTCCAACCCCAATCATGCTCTTTCTTCCAAAACCGGTGTAACGTATCTGTAAGAAAACCCTGTTCAGTTCGACTGCGTAAATACGATATAAAGAAATCAAAAGATGCAAAATGTAACCTGAATGCTTTGACTTCTTCGGATCTTTATTCGACACAGCTATAGTAAACTGAGCAAAATGACTCCAGCCTGTCTCAAAGATAAACCTAAACGATAAGGTTCCCGGTTTCAAGAGTGTGTAGCTAAATAGACAACACAATATACTCACCTGGAAGAAGCTTTTCATGGTGTGCAACACATAGAAACAAAGAGAGATGGTTGCAAACATCACACCCTTGTGGATAAATTAATATATACCTACACCACCACCACAAGAGGAATATCAAACATTTTGTTAAGGAAAAGTACTCAACAAGGTTTAGTGATCATTCTTACCATTTGTAACCCCCGACTTCAAAAACATCGCCGCGGAGCTCTCGTTTGTTGATATCTGAAAATTTCTCAATCGTCCAAGTATTTTTCCCAAATAGTTGAGATGGTTTTGATCCAAAATCGTCATCATCATCGATGTCCCAATACGGTGGAGATGTAGAAGGAGTTCCATTCTCAACTTGTTCAGAAGAACGCCACTCAGCGATTGCTTCTTCTGATTGACTTCTTTGTCCATTTGAATTCTCTTCCAGTGATGATCTTCCTGCTCCACTATCTTCATTAGTACTCTCTGACATTCCCCTGATTAAGATTTCATCATACTAAATTAGTTAATGAATTCAAATAAGCTCAAAATTACGAATTTATCATAATCATCATCAAAACAAAGAATTATAGCTGAAGTGAATCAAATCTAAATCACAGTCACAGCTCAACAAAGATTCTAAATCAATCACTCACTCACATGAATCAAATCAATACACCAAAAACCTCAAAAACTATATAAGAATTGAGAATAAACCCTAAAAACAAAAAGCAATCTTAGAAACTAATAAAAACAAAAGCTGGAGCTGAGGAAATGCAAGAGAGACAAAATTATTCGATTCAATTAATTGAATTACAGAGAATTTACAAACAGAAAACATTGAAAAAAAATTCGATAAATATTTGAAGAAATCAGCGATCGGAAAACTCAAAAAAAAAACGGCACGAAATTGAAATCGGAGAAGTAAGGAAGAAAGATTTGAAGGAGACGTGTAAACGACGCCGTGTAGATCGAAGCAAACCTGGAGATGATTGAAGAAAGAGCTTGGAGATCGTTAGAATGAGATTTTAATGGAAGCTCGCTCTCTTCAAGATTCTAGAGAGAGAGATAAAAAAAGAGACGGAAGAGAGAGAAATGGAGAGATTGTAAGAAAGAAGAAAAAACACAGCGAAACAGAGAGAACAAATTTTAACCTTAAATTTAATTTGTTTTAATAGTTATTTTTTCATTCATGACATATTTATATATAACGTTCATGTTTTCATTTCTGCTCTGTTCTTTTTTTATCCATTTTGTATTACAAGAGAAAGAGATGAAATCATCAATATGGTAATAAGAAAACTAATGTCTTTTCTTGTCATCAATTAGTTTAATCTATATTTTCATAAAAAGGCAAACGAAAGATTTATTATTTTTTTACTTAAAACTTAAAAGAGAAATTTTATGTATATTTAAAAATATATCCGAGAAAAATTATTTTATATATTAAAGTATTTAACAGAATAACCAAACGAGATATTAGCGTTTTGAAATATGTATATCAAGAGGAAAATATTTTACATATTAAGTATATAACGGAATAAACAAACAAAATTTCTGTTTTTTGTGATCTTTTCTTAATATTCTATGTAAATTTTGCGGAAAATATTTTATATATCAAAATTATCTAACGGAATAAATCTACGAGATATACATATTTTACTTAAGAGAAAACAATTGTTACATTTAAAAAAAATTACATAAATCAAGCGGATAATTATTATGTATACATTAAAAGCATCTAACGGAATAACCAAACGAAATTCATGTTTACTTAAGAAAACAAAATGTTACCTTTTAAAAAAATCCACGTGAATCATGCGGGAAAATATTTTATATATTTCAATTATTTAACGGAATAAAACAAACGAGATATTAACGTTTTACTTAAAAAAAATTTGTCTTTTTTGTCAAGAAGAAAAATAGTTGTTATCTAATGGAATAATCAAACAAAATTCATGTTTTACTATAAAAAAAAAACTATTGTTAACTTTTAAAAAAATTCCACCTGGATCATGCAGAGAAATATCTTATATATTAAAAAATACTTAACTTTGTTTTGTTTTGTTAAAGAGTTTTATTAAAGTACTTAACATACTAAATAAACGGTATATTAATGTTTCACTAAAGAAAAAAAAATTGTTATCTCTTTAAAAAATCGCATAAATGATAGATTACACGAACACTGATTTTATATCAAAGTAATATTTTGAGATTATTAATTTATAAATAACAGATTAGGACTTGTATTTGTGTTGATAAATTATATTTATTTTTTCAAGTTATATATCTGTATTTTGTACCACTATTTTTCATTTTTTGTTTGTCTCATGTCGATGTCTAAACTCTTTTTTAAACACTCTCTCATATTTATTAGACATCTCGATATTAATAAGTATATTTAATAAATAAAAAAATTCAGCAGAAAATTAAAAAATAGTAAATTTGATGTCACCTAATTATGAATTACATGTAAGCTTAGTTACTTTTCCTCTTGAGTTACTTTTATATCATGATAATTAGCTTATTTTAGTGCCTTTTAATGTCTGTATACATAAGTAAATTAATATTTGTAAATATGTATTTTGAGGGGAAAAAAAAATAATTTACAGTCATTGGAATTTGGTAGATTCGAAGGGCTTGAAAGCAAATTACTTGAAATTGAAAGATAAGAACTTTGAATGGGCTATAAGCCGTTCGTAACCCATTATCGTTATAAGCCCATCTAAAGAAATGCCGTATTTGCGTTGACCATTCAAACTGAATGAAAATATTAATTTACAGTCATTGTAATTTGGTAAACTCGTGCTTCATTTACATTAGGTGATCACCATGAGTCCATGACTAATGGTAGACGTAGTTGTGGCGTTCGAGAAAACAAACGGCTAAAAGGAGTCCATGAACAAGTAACCAAACTACAAAAAACGATTTGAAACGGCTAAAAATGAAAATAGAAGCTAATGAACTTATGGTAGAGTAGAACTTAGAACTTACAAGTACATAAGATTCTCAATGTGACCAGGGAAACACAAAATCCTAGGAGCATGTTTACCAATTCCATTGATATGTCTAAACTCATAATCGGCGATTCCATCAATCTCAACCTCAATTCTTCTGATGATACTCTCTCTGACCATATCGAAATAGTAAACAAAAAAGTGCTTAGATGACTTTAAGCATCTAGATACCACTACAACCTCGTTGTTATGACTCTCTCCACTGCACAAAGATAGCTCCTTGTCACAAGGCACAACACAAGTCATGATGCTTGACTATTCTTCTTTCTCAACATCGTGTAGAATCCATACACGCAACTTAGATTCACAATAGGAGTCATAGCTTACACATGCTAATTTTCCTTTGTAATTTGTAAGGGTTGAATAACATGAGATTGCATTATAATCCTCTGGTGCTTGAATAAACATTATCTTCTCGGATCTAATATTAAATCTAGCTATCTTTGTATGTCCAACACCATAGTATATAGCACTATTGATGCAAATCCCACCTTCTAAGTAGGAGTAAGCATCTCCCGAGATCTCGATCTTTCTCCACGACGATGAGTGTGATGTTAGTGATAAAACCAGATGCTCTTGTTCTATAACGTATTGTCTATGGCCGTCGTCACACTTAAGGAACATCATCACACACAAAATTTTGTATTGATCATCGACAGGATCGTATCCGAGACGTGTGTAGATGTCTCTTCCGTTGGCTTTAACATGGGGCAATACCACCAAACCGCCAGTGGTGGGATTAAAAACCGCAATCCTAGAACCACGGGTGCAGCATATTAATCCGTTTACAGGGGACAGATTTTCTATTTGCCAAATTTTTTTATATATAGAATGCGAAGATCTGGACAATTAATTAATTATGGGACAGATTTCACTATGTTATGGAAAAAAACTATAATGAAAATAATATGATATAAGATAAAAGATTTATATATATCTCATAGATAGATCACAAAACATGCATAAATAAATACCCACCAAAAATATCTTACCTTGACATATTATAGTCTCATATACGCTTTCCTAGATTACATATATCAACCTCGAAAACCATATAATATACACCAAAAAAACGTATTATTATACATCTATAGAGGGTAAGAAGTTGATGATCATAAGCCAAGACGCAGCTCCAAATCGATTTCATTTCCTTCAACGACGACGTTTTCTCTCCTTGTAGCCATCGAGCCGATTCGTAAGTGTTGGATGTAGTTCGAGGTCGTCGTCCTCAACACGACGGAGTCTACTTGCTCGTAGCCTCCAAGGTCAGACGCCACGTGGAAACATCTATGAGTTTGCGAGAGTGCCACGTCAGCATCGTTTTGCACCTTGGCCTTGTTGAGACGGTCACGTCGATGGATGTTCATATGACCACCTAAAGCTTGTGCGTTTGTGAAACCTCTTTTGCAGAAAGTGCACTCGTACATTCGTCTCGTCACGGTGGAGACTGACGACGACGACGTACGACGGTGCCTGACTGCTCCGGTTTCTGATGACGTGGACGACGATGATCTCTCACACTCCATATATATATATATATATGTGTGTGTTGCCTCGATCGATCGAGGGATATATATTTTGAAGAAATATTGATACCCGAAATATAGGACTTTAAGGGAAGATGAAAGATGAAAGAGTTGTCAAATGTGTTGAGTGCATATAAGGATGGTTTATATGATAGAGGAAACAAAATTTATATATAAGACTAATAATACTTTTCTTGATGTGTGTTTATATGTTTGGAAGACATGATTTGGCTTTTTCTTTCTTCGTATATTTATGTACCAATTTTTTCTTATAACTATCACCGTATTTGAAGGATTTATTTATTTATTTATTCTCATGTATTATTTATATCTAGATTATAAATGTAGCCTATTATTAATTATTAACTTGCTAATAATAGAAAGTTTATATAGCTAAATCTAAGAGGCAAAATAAATTTATACCACTAGAAGGTATTGCTCCTCAAAAATTACGTTTAGACCATGTTATTCAATTGGTTCTCTAGTAAATCAGTGAAAAAATATATTTATTTTGTGAGTAGTGATGATCTCACAATTATCTAAAACTTTTACAGTTTTGTTTCCAACAAAAATACACATGTAGAATAAATTATAAGATTATGATTTTTTAATCAGTAAAACAATATTTACTATCGTCTCTAGTAGTTTTGTTTACAATACAATACTCGTATATAAACACAAAGCAACGAACATAAAACAAAATATATATCGAAAGAGACATAACAAATTAAAGATTTGATTATAAATCAGATAAAACCAATCCTCACATTAATCCAGTTAACTGAAATCCAAATCAACTTCAACTAAACTCTTCAATTAGTCCACAAAATTACAAGAAATGATGACAATTAAAAGGCAAGGGAGTGGTTTAAATCAATCGTGTTATTATATTTTAATTTATAAAATATTCCTTTTGTGTTTGTCTTGTAATAATCTAACCTTTTATCGCAAAACGTTTTTAAAAGTTAGGTCTCGATTGACTGCTTACTTTTTCTACTACAAAATATCACAACGATCATTTTTTACTAAAACAAAAACAATATTTTGATGAAAACGAATTATCATAATTCATAAGTCATAAACTTTCAAAAATTTATCAAAGAGATAAAGATAACATAGACATAATAGAGTACAAAACTAAACTTTAGTTTATGGGCTAAAAATAAATATTAGCTTAGGTGATCGTAAATAGTATTTTCTTGATTAAACAGCTCGAAAAAATGAAGATGTCATTTGATTGCAACTCGAGTACACTGATTCGTTTAATTACTGCCACATCATTGATTGATTACGTTACATGTACACCTAATCCGGTTTGTTTGGGTTTGGTCTGCTTTCCATCATTAGTTTAGAATCCTAGTTCCACAACATTCCGCAAAAAGCACCAGTGGTCTAGTGGCATGATAGTACCCTGCCACGGTACAGACCCGGGTTCAATTCCCGGCTGGTGCACTTTTTGTTACTTTAGTGATTTTTTTTTTCCTTTTTTCTTACATTACGTTTCCAGGCTGGATGTTCGTCTCTCTATATAATTTGGTTGCAACCTGCAAATATATTTGTATACACTAGTACTTTTTGATTCATGACTAGATTCATCGGATAGACGAAAATCGACAAAACCTAACATATTTGTTAAGTAGCTTATGTAGATTGTAGCTATATCATACTCATACAATATTTGCATAGGAAAAATCTGGCTTCTGAAATTTGATTATGTAGCTTTGGCAGTGCCGTATTTTACACGTAGTTTGTTACGGAACAATATAAGACAAAATCATTAGAATCTTGCTTGTAGGTTACGGCACTTAGTTTAGTAGTTACTCATCTGCAGAAGCAGAGGAATGGTGAGAAAAACTTGACCAGATTTGTTGCCACATCTTTCTTTGACCCACTGATCTAAACCACTGAAGCTGCTTTTTCCAAACTGGTTTCTTTTTTTTTGTCTGTTTTTCTGATCGTAACTGATGTTTCAAAATTACATAATCCACGTTCAACTGTTCATATACACAATATGTGGATCGAGACAATCAGTGTTCAAAATTACTTATAACTCATTAGGGGAGAAAGATAAATAACTTGTACCAATATTTACATGAAAAAAAACAAAAAGAAGACTCTCTAACTTCAAAAGACGATTAAAAAGAAGACTTTCTCCAAGTCTCTCATCGGAACAACATTTTAAGCTCCTCAAGTCTTGCAGACCGGACTTCTTCATCTGTCAAAGCTCCGGCAATCATCCTCTGCTTCCTTGCCTGAACTTGCTGCATCCGTTCCTCCACTGTATCCTGCACACAATCATCCAAAACAAACACAATGTTACTTACTTACGAGATCTTGCTTACGATGCTAGAAACTCAGAGAAAGTTGCAGTTTATAGTGTTACCTTGACAATGAATCTTCTGACGAATACCGTTCGTTTCTGCCCTATTCGATGAATTCTCATGATCGCTTGCTCTTCCACCGCTGGATTCCACCATGGATCCTACGTATTTCAAGAAACATAACCAAATGATCAATTCATCATCATCAAGAAGACTTAAAAAAACAAAGCTTGAAGAGAGATGGTACCATTAAGAAGACACTTGAAGCTGCAGTTAGATTCAGACCGACTCCTCCAGCTTTCAGAGACATAAGCAGAATCTGTAATACATCACAGAAGCAGAAGCATAAAGATCTTAAGCTCTCTGTTCGATTTGGACAAGAGTTAGTTAGAAATTTAGACAATGACTTACCGTTTTCTGTTTGGTTTCATTGAACTCTTTCAAAACCTTTTCTCTTCCCTTCTGAGCCAGCTTCCCATCGAATCTAAGAAACTCAAATCCTCTTCTTCGCAATGGAATCTCCAAAAGATCCAAAAATGAAGTCCACTGGCTAAAGACAATGCTCTTCTCGCCCGAACCAGATTTCTTGATCTTCTCTAAGCACTTGAGCAGCTCCGAAACCTTTGAAGACTCCTTCCAGTTCTTTACCACATCAACACGGAATATACTATCTGTCGGGCATGAGATAAGTTCGGTTCTCTTCAGGATTGTCCTGCAGATTGGGCATAGACCACAAGATGGAGAGCGCCAGCTAGTAAGGAGACATTCACGGCACATTCTGTGAGCACAAGGTGTGAGAACGGGATCATCTGCAGACTCCAGACATATTGGACATTCTTTGCTATTGCCATCGCGTAAATCTTGGATAACTTCTTCGATATATGCCCGAGAAGGAGCATTTTGGGAAACAGAGTCAGGGTTGTTATCAAGAAACCTCCTTGCAAGGCTATCTAAGTCAGCGTACTGTTGTGAATCTGCTCGGCTGCAATTTATTTCCAGGTATAAGAATCCATTTCAATGGAAATAAAAGAGTTTATTGAATGATTTTTTGCTTTGTACCTCATAACTAGAAAAGGGTGGTTACAACATTGGCGTAGACGGAGGAGGAGCTCGAGGATGTTTGCATAGTTGTGAAGAACTTTTCCTTGTGCCACAAACTGGTCAAATTGGACCTGTTCCAAAATAAAGGAGAATGTTATGCATTTACCAAAGCATCAAGAACCATTACAACAGATCATAATCAATCTTATAACAGACTTTATTGAGCTTGAAGCCTATAACTATAAGTTGATAACACTTACTTTGGATCTCTTGAACAAGGCTGTATAGAAGTCACGTTCTGCTTCAGATTGTTCACATTCAATGACTTGGACGTCGGTTGGAGGAAGTTCAAGAATTAGACTGAGAATTTGCAGAAAAGGTAGTGGAAAGTTAAGCATAAGACAAGCAAAAGAAAAGAGAAAAAGGGGACTAAAACAAAGAAAAAAACTAACCTTCCTTCTTTGTCCCTTGTTTCCTTTGTTCTTCTCAGCATCAATGGCCTCAAAATCGCCTTGATCAGCTTCAGTCCTCGTGGATCACCATTTTCATAAGGCTTCTGTATCAACTTACTCCACCTATATATACATATACAATACACGAGTAAAAGTCAAATAAAAAAGAATTATATACCGAAGAATAGCACGATTTTAGATGAAGTCTGATCATACCAAGCCCAATTGCACCATGGTTCAACATGCAGGAAACATAGAAGACTGTATAGATCTTCGAGCTTGTTCTGCATTAAAGAGATAGGGAGTCAGTAAGTGCCAAAAAAGTATATCTATCCATGAGTTGGTTTTACTATCTTACTTGTAAGGGAGTCCCAGTCAGACACCATCTGCAATGTGAAGATAACTCAAATGTGGCTTTAGCAGCTTGAGTTTTCCATGATTTGATCGTGTGAGCTTCATCAAGAACAATCCTATACCAATCAATCCTGTGGAAAATACTGTTTGCCATATCCTGCATGTCATGAATCTCAGAATTTTAAGTTCAACTAAACAGAAAACAAACATGTTTTGGAACACAAAATTAACACATGATATTATTCTAACCTGCTTGTAAGCTGAGGTTAAAACACCATAAGTTGTCAAAACCACATCATGACTCGCTATTGCTTTCGCGTCATGTGTCCTATCCCCTCCATAGTAAACTAACACAGACACAGTGTCAGGCTTTGAATGAGTCTCAAGCTCGTCCTGAAAATAAAGTGAAAATCCATGAGACTTGTGTAAAAAACTAAAAAACATTTAAGAAGACACAACTGTCAAGGCAATCACCTTCCATTGGCTTAACAATGCCATGGGACAAATAATAAGAGTGCCTCCTTTTGCCTTCACAGTCGTTAGTGCCATATGAATCTCCTTCCTATTGCGTTTATCTGCATTAACATCTGCCACCAAGACATCTTCATTTTCCGGGTTACCTCGGCCTGGCCGTGCAAGTATTAGTGCAATTGTCATCACAGTTTTACCAAGTCCCATGGCATCTGCCAATATCTGCAAACAAAAAAGTTCAAATATTTGTAAATTTCACAAGCAGATAATATTTGCCTCTAGAGAGGAACACATGTTTTAGAATGAAGGTTCAGCGTGATCAAGAATCATACTCCGCCTCTTGCCATCTGCGTTGCTGTTGGAAACTGGATTGTTGCTTCACCACTAAAGATGTTCAAATAAATAGAAGGTGCCCTCCTGAATAAAATGCATACGAATCAACGTTAAAAGATTAGATAACATATACACTTTGCAGTTTGTTCTGAACATCTGAGATAGTACATACTCGTCACAGATTCGATAAGCCTCCCAGCAAGGATGTAGAGTTTCAGCTGCCTTTTCAACATCAATTCCTTTCTCAGATTCCGACATCCAGTAGAGAGCTTGTTTCTGGTACGGTCTCAGGTTACACGTGAGTGTACTTGGAGCTTCCATTTCCTAAACGATTGACAAGAGAAAATGACATTAAAATAAGCTTTTTTTTTAAAGAAGACAAGAAAAAATTTCCGGTGAATATTTTCATACCTCAAGGTTGTATGAATCGGCAGCGCCGACAACCCGATTCATATATGACTCAGGAGCCTCTTCTTCATCTTTGTTCTGCTCCAGAGACTGTTGACAACCTTTTCTTCTTTTTGCTATGGCCAACAATGCTGCTCTTTCATCATAGTCATCCTGACCAATGAAATGCATAACTTAGTTTTCCACCAAAGGAACAACGAACTTAAGATTCGTAACGGCATAATTATCCTACATACATTAAATGAGTTTCAAGGAGGGACTGAAGTGGAACACATACCTCCAAATTCAGTGAACGTTTACGAGAGTTGAGTTCCTCAGGAGTAAACTCCGCCTGTTTGAAAATATATAAATGAGAAACTAACAAGTGATGGATATGAAACATGATTCTAATCCCATAAAGCTATTGTAACATGGATATGTGGCACATACCTTTTGATAAGGTTTGATTGTCAAGTGTTTGAAAAGCTGGAGAAGAGGATGAAGGGTGGACTCAAGGTTTGGGGAAGAACCAATCCGCCAAGTGGATTTGCTAACATCAGTGAATATCGAGCTGTGAATGTAAAAACTGCAATCCAAAAGCCATATATAAGTTTCAAACAAAACTATCAGTCAAACTAACACAAACGAAACAATATTTACCTGACATATAGCATAATTTCTTGCATCATTGTAAGAAATGGTGGCGCCGCTACACATCTGCCTAACATCTTGACCTTACCAGATCTTAAAAGGCTCACAGCCCAATTTGACCACTCCATCGGAAGTCTACCAATCTATAAGACCATAAAGCCAAAAAACTGCAGTCAATTTAATAAACCAAAACAAAAGTATGACTGGAAGAGTTTAGTTTCCTTAAAACTACACAAATTTTCAGTATCTCACAACATGAAAGATGTCAGAATCTTAAGAAACAGAAACACAAATCGTTAAGTATCAAAAACAACTTACCTCTCCACATCTTTTGGTAGAGAAACGAACAATGTTTGGGACTTTCCATTTTGCAACAGAAGAAAATGTGAAATTCACAATCTCATTATCTTCTAATTTCCTTCCTTTACTCGTAGAAGTAGCAGTAACAAGTGACCTCCCAACCAAATACCAATCTTTCTCCACCGGAAAATCTCCATCTTCCACTTTCACCTTTCTTGCTCCAACTGGTTCCTTCTTCACATACACAGATTTCTGCTCACGGCTAAATTTCACATCTTCCACTTGAGAACTCATCTTAACAGCTTCCACCTTTATTTCCTCAACAGGTTCCATCTTCACATGAGTATAACTTTTCTCTGATTCCAGATCAATAACTTCAGGGGTATCCAACTTCTCTGGTTTCACAACTCGAAGAGGCGTCGGCGCCAGGATACAGCTTTCCACACCGACTGGTGCATATGATTCCATCTCCATTTTCCTTCTCTTGGCTGATGTACCATCTGAATCTCCAGACGAAAAGAGATCATCATTCTCTTGCTCTAGCTTCTTATTAATCTCACTTGGCTGGTCTTCCAGGACTTTGATTACCTCATCCTTCTTCTCAAGCACATTCGGAAAAACAGAATCTTCTTCCAATTTTGTACCTAAATCAGGTTCTTCTTTCACCTTGACATCAACACACTCATAATCTAAACCTCTCGAAACAGTTTCAACCACAGATTCCGCTATCGAATCAGCAATCATTTCTTCTTCTTTAACAACCACCAGATTATCAACACACAATTCAGGGTCCACTACCTCAACCTTCACATTACAATCACAACCCGAAGCAGTTGAAACAATTTCAACAACAGAATCTTCTATAGAATCAACAATCATTTCTTCTTCTTCTTTAGCAACCACCAGATTCTCAACAAGCAATTCAGGTTCCACTACCTCTACCTTAACATTACAATCATCACCAGAAGCACTTGAAACAATTTCAACCACAGAATTTTCTATCGAATCAATAATCATCGCTTCTTTGCGATTCTCAACATCTAAATCAGGTTCTCCAATCTCTAGATTCTGCTCCCTAAATGAATCAGATTCTACAATCTCTTTGTTCACACAAGTAAAACCATCACTAATTACCTCGTCTTTCGCCGGAAGCGTAACCTCCGAGTTAGATCCATCGGAGTCAACAAGGCTTTGCTCCGCCGGTAGAGCTGAGATTCGGACTCCAGTGGTTGTTCTGATGACTAGAGAGGATTCGTCTATAAAATCGGGAGTATCTGCAACGATCTTACGATCATCGGAACTCGAAACAGCTTCGGATTCGGTTAACCGCATCTCTGCGTCATCAACAATGGCCATTTGGGAAGAAAGGAGGAGAGGGAAGAGAGAGGCGAAAATGGAGGATGAGAGTGGGGGGCGTAGGGGTTTTAAATAGGAATTGGTCTTTTGGGATTCTAGTTTTGGCGCGAATTGAAGTGAATGGGTTTGGTAATAAAATTGGCGGGGTGTTTTTTGGAGCCGAAATTACTGTAAATCTCGCCGTTAATTTACCAAATTTATGTGTAAAATTTTGCCTCTTTGCAGGATATTTAGAGTATTTCCTTTTGCAAACCTTAAAATTAGGTAAGCGAATTTGGTTAATCGATTTTTTTGCTTTTTCAAAAATCTTACCGAAATTATGATAAAAAATTATTTGGTTCGGATATCTGCTATTTTTAAATAAAAATAAAATCTACCAACACCTTTTTCTTTTTTTTTTTTTGTTGAAATTCAGTTAATGTTTTTAGATTTCTGAGTTTTCGGTTAATTCGCTTCAGTTTTCTCAATCCAAAGGACTGGATTCGACCCAAATATTTTATTCGTGTTGCCTTCTTTAATTGCTCCATAGCTTGTATAACATCCAATATTTGATTATTGATTTGTATTTTAGGTTTGGATTCTTTTACTCTAACTGGTCATTACAAATGAGGATCCGCGCCAATTATGTCATCTTCAACATTTTTTTAATTTTTCAATGACTTATGTTTCCAGATAAATTTTATGTTAAGTGCACACTATAAAATTTTTAGATTATTATACATGTTCATTATTGTAAAAAGAAGGGCATGGATGAACATTAAGCAGTAATATAATTTGTTTTTTATTAATGTTTAACAAAATTACAATACCTTATTTAATATCACTAATACTGTAACGACAAAGTTTTCTTTCAAAACTACATGTACGAATATACTTACCCCGTCTCATACAAGCTCTTGCGCAATCAAAACAGTAACCAATTCTCCCAATTTTAAGTTCTTGGTTCAGTGAGCGTGGATCAAAAGGACTTGCTCTTGGACTGAAAGAATATGTTCTCTCTTCATCACTAGATCCATTTATAAGTACTGATGTACCTATCAAATTTTCAAAAGATATATCAAATTCTTAAACAGTTTTTGTAATGATTATAATACTGACACATTATCCTAATTAAATAATTTAAACTTACATGAAGAAACAAAAATTAATAGAGTTAAGAATATAATAGGCAACTTCATTTCTTGGTAGAAATTAACCAATATCACAAAGAAAATATATTAAATATTATTGTGAATCGTTTTTCTTTTGTTTTGCTCTGGAGTATTAAAGCAATATTTAGTCATATTTATAGACTCTGTAGATAAATATGTTATATAAAGAGTTAATTTTCAGTTAAACGTTTTATTTTGTTATAAAGTAAAATTTAGTAACATATTACGTTTGTTTTTGTTTTAAAATTATAATTTTTTAGTTATTAAAATCTGTTATATATTGGTATAAATAGTAATATACATCTAATAAGTGCAAACAATTACATGTTTAAAACTTTAGATTTCAAAAATTACTATTGATGCCCACATTTTATTTAAAATATTTAATTCGAGGAACTAATAAATATATAATATAATTTGATTAAAAATATCAAAAAGTTCTATATTATATATATACTAACTCATGATGCCTATCTTGCTTTTCTAACAAAATCTTAAATCACTTTTGGATTCCTTATTAATACTTATGATCTTAAAGATGACCAAATCAATTAAATTCTTATATGCCTCGAATCAATCCAAACTCTTTCTACATATGTATATCTTTTAGTTATAAATTGCTTAAATTATTTATTAATAAGAAAATCTTTAAATCACCTTATTTCATTTTTTTTTTTGAACAAACACCTTTCAGTTTTTATCTATAGAAACAAATTATTCTTCAAAGTCTTATAAACAAAAGTCTTTTAAGTTGTAACCTGATTATTAATAAGATTTGGTATTAAGTTTTTGAGATTGTTTTACCAAAAAAAAAAGAAAAAAACAAGTTTTTGAGATTTAAACGAAAAAAACCCCTCAAGTATCGATAAATCCATTTTAAAGCCCTCAGCTATATTATTAATGAAAAAACCCTTAACTAAGAGATTTAAGTGACAAAAACCCTTAAGTATTAATCAATTTTTTTTACTTTTTGTGCAGCATCTTCAATATCTAAATTAGTAATAAATGATGATAAACTTGGAGACTCTTGTATAACGAAATCAGAAAAAGAATTTTTCGACTTTTAAAGATATATACCTGAAACTGCATAGATTTGAAACTTTTCTAACGGGGATGACACTATCTTTAAACCGTCAAAGTTTTTAATAATATTCCAATACATGATCAAATTTCCAACCATATTTGAAATTTAGATCTTGCATATATATTAGCATTTCTTAATTTCCCTTGATTGAACTGGATACAGTTTTAAGAAAAATATAAATAAATAATGATGCTTGCATGTAGTTTATATAGAATACTCACTACATCATCACTTGAAGCACCACTTGAATGTTTATATTCACATTATTTGATCTATGCATGTTGTTTTCTTGTTGCTTTCTTTTTTTTGGTAGGGAATTGATCTGTACAGAAGTTTTCGTTTGTTTTAAGACTTAAAACTATGGTTAACCAATTAACCTTTTTTTTTGGTGAGAAGAGGGGAGACAACCGACAATATATTACTCAAAACTATATTAAACCAATTAACCTTATCAAATGGAAGTTGCACAAGATAAATTAGATAATAATTAGCATAGACTTAGAGACGTTGACCTCATTAAACCTTATCCTCTCTACACACACACATATATATATTATGCGGATATGCCCTAGTTGCTATAAAACTCGGATGTTAATTAGAATATTTATTTCTACAAGTTATCTTAATCTTAGAATAATAAACACCAAAGCGCGTCTAAATACTTTTATTTCCTAAACTTTGAATCCCAAATGTCAAAGTCTCCTATACAGATGTCAAACCTTATAATTAGCGAAATAGCATAATACAATGACAACTTGATTAATATAATCAATAAAACGAAACGCATACTCATTAAACCTACAATTATAATGAAGTCCTCTTGCAGTTTTTGGTATATAAAGTTCCACACCCTTCTCCCTCAAAACAACCAAAACCAAACACAAATCAATAACATACTAAATGGCTTCAAGAAAACCAAAGGCCAAACCGGTTAATCGCCAATCTGTGAGGCACCCAAGTCACAACCATCCGCTGCGTGTCTTTAAAGCCAAAGAAGAGGATGAGACCGCATGCTCTGGCTGCGAGCTAGAGCTGACCGGGCAAGCTTTCAAATGTATAAAGTCAGAGTGCGATTACTTCTTACACAAGTCATGTTTCGACCTTCCTAGTGAGACCAATAACAAGTCTCACCAGGACCACCCTCTGACCTTGCTTCATTCCCCACCAGATGATCGGTCTGTCTACACGTGTGACGCGTGTGACCAATACGGATCTGGATTTTCTTACCATTGCTCAAACTGCAACTACAGTCTTCATGTGGGATGTGCGTTTATCCCTGAAACCGTAGATCGTGAAGATCATGAACATCCACTCACTCTTCTTTATTGCACACCGTGTAAAGGACGTGAAGACACGTACTTCACTTGCAGCGCTTGTGATGAAACTATTTCAGAAGATCTATGGATGTATTACTGTAAGGATTGTGACTATGGAACACATCTACACTCATGTGCGGCATATGAAGACCAAGGGAAAGAAGAAGAAGATGAAGACGAAGAAGGAGAAGCGAGTTCTCCAGCTTCTAGGATAAAGTCGTTGATGAAGGCGCAAGACGAGATGGCGGCTATGCAGCTAGAGGCACGTATTGAGAATGATGCGAGGAATGCTGCACTTGATCTGTGGGATGAACCAAAACGTAGATACTATTGGTGATCAAGAAGGGACGAATATATTTATGAATATTGATATTTTTCTTTGCGAAATATGGTTTCCAAAAATAAAGAAACAATAGATATATTACTCTTTCTTGTTTGGTTCTTGTTTATTTGTGTGGATTTAATCATAAACACTCGTGTGTAAGTTGTTTATTTTGCAATATGAAGAAGAAGAAAAAATTTAAGTTGATTTGAAGATTTGTTTTCTTTCATTTTCTCTATCGTAACTCGGAAGAGGTTTAGGTAAATATGTAACATAATCAAACATATTGGAACCTTATTTATCTAGAGATGTGACGGTGATTAAAAACTTTGACCCTTTAAAAAACTTTCAAACCCGTATTTTATATAATAAAATAGATTTACAGTATAGATGAGCAAAATAAATTTGTTTAAATGTAAAATGTTTAGAAAAAAACTAACAGTTTCCTTGATTATAATGAATAAGTTTAATTTTTCAAAAATATTTTTTTATTTGTCAAGGACTTATGTTTCCCAATAAATTTCATGTTTAATGCACACTACAAAACTGTTAGATTATTATACATGTTCATTATTGTAAAAAGAAGGACATGGATGAACATTAAACAGCAATATTTTTTATTATTATTAATGTTTAACAAAGTTACAATGCCTTATTTAATATCACTAATACTGCAACGACAAAGTTTTCTTTCAAAACTACATGTACGAATATACTTACCCCGTCTCATACAAGCTCTTGCGCAATCAAAACAGTAACCAATTCTCCCAATTTTAAGTTCTTGGTTCAGTGAGCGTGGATCAAAAGGACTTGTTGTTGGACTGAAAGAATATATTCTCTGTTCATCACTAGATTCATTTATAAGTATTGATGTACCTATCAAATTTTCAAAAGATATATCAAATTTTTAAACAGTTTTTGTAATGATTATAATACTGACACATTATCCTAATTAAATAATTTAGACTTACATGAAGAAACAAAAATTAATAGAGTTAAGAATATAGAAGGACACTTCATTTTTTGGTAGAAATTAACCAATATCACAAAAAAAAATATGAAATGTTTTTGTGAATCGTTTTGGATTTCGTTTTTATTTTGTTTTGCTGTGGATTATTTAAACAATATTTAGTCATATTTATAGACTCAGTAGATAAATATGTTATAAAAGAGTTAATTTCATTTAAACGTTTTATTTTGTTATAAAGGAAAGTTCAGTAACTTATTTCGTTTGTTTTTATGTTTAAATTATAATTATTTAGTTATTAAAATATCTTATATATTGGTATAAATAATAATATATATCTAATAAGTGCATACAATTACCGGTTTAAAACTTTAGATTTTAAAAATTACTATTGATACCCACATTTTATTTAAAATACTTAATTCGAGGAACTAATACTTATATATAATAGAATTTGATTGAAAAGATCAATAATTTCTATATTATATATATACTAAACCCCAAACCAAGCACTAAGAAATATCGCAATGAATCCTACACTTCTATATCTGAAGAATCGAATCCAAACCACAAACTGAATGGGTACCATTATATAATTATATATATAAAATATTAATTATTTTTAGACTGGATGTAAGCCAATGATCCAATATTACAATTATAAATCCAAAAATATTAATTATTTTTTAGATCAAAATAACTAAAATATCCAATAATAACCAAATTATATGAACATTCTTAGTTATATTTATCAAAATTTAAGCAAAGTTTTTTTAAATTTAACCAATTGTTTTATCAGAATATTCGATATTTCGGGTACCCGAACTCGAACAAAACACCCATGGCTAGATTTTTATTTTGTGATAGTTGTTGACATCAGTATATCTAAAGATTTCATTATAGCTGGTCTAGTTAGGGTTACAAATTTGTTTGCACAGCCCACTAAAATCTCCAATGTTTTCTCACAATCTTAATGTTGAGGATTTTTTATTGAGTGCTCTATGTTGTTAATAACGAAAAATGTAGTAATTTCCAAATTAAAGAGCAAATCAACTAGTGCAATGATACATGTTTCTATCTCTCTTAGGTGATCCGAGAATAGATTTAAAAGTTTTTTTTTAATAGGTAATTTTATCATTAACTAGCAACGTTTCCCTTTTGTAAGGAGTTATCTTTATAGTGATATGGAAGAAATAATAAACACCATGACACAAGAATAATTGTAAAACACCACTAATGGAAGAATTTAAACCTCAATTATGTCAAAGTATATTAGTTGAGACAATAGATATATTACTCTTTCTTGTTTGGTTCTTGTTTATTTGTGTGGATTTAATCATAAACACTCGTGTGTATGTTGTTTATTTTGCAATATGAAGAAGAAGAAAAAATATAAGCTGATTTGAAGATTTATTTTCTTTAATTTTGTCTATCATAACTCAGAAGATTTTAGGTAAATATGCAAAATAATTAAACTTATTGGAACCTTATCTATGTTGAAATGTGACGGTGATTAAAAACTTTGACTCTTTCAAAACTTTGAAAACCATATTTTATATAATAAAATAGATTTATAGTAAAGATGAGCTAAAGAAATTTGTTTAAATGTAAAATGTTTAGAAAAAACTAACAGTTTTCTTGGTTATGTTGAATATGTTTTTTTTTCAAATATTTATTTAGTTGTCATGGACTTATGTTTCCCAATAAATTTCATGTTTAGTGCACACTACAAAACTGTTAGATTATTATACATGTTCATTATTATAAAAAGAAGGGCATAGATGAACATTAAACAGTAATAGAATTTGTTTTTTTATTAATGTTTAACAAAGTTACAATGCCTTATTTAATACCACTAATACTGCAACGACAAAGTTTTCTTTCGAAACTACATGTACGAATATACTTACCCCGTCTCATACAAGCTCTTGCGCAATCAAAACAGTAACCAATTCTCCCAATTTTAAGTTCTTGGTTCAGTGAGCGTGGATCAAAAGGACTTGTTGTTGGACTGAAAGAATATATTCTCTGTTCATCACTAGATTCATTTATAAGTATTGATGTACCTATCAAATTTTCAAAAGATATATCAAATTCTTAAACTGGTTTTGTAATGATTATAATACTGACACATTATCCTAATTAAATAATTTAGACTTACATGAAGAAACAAAAATTAATAGAGTAATTAAGAATTAAAAGGCAACTTCATTTCTTGGTAGAAATTAACCAATATCACAAAGAAAATATATGAAATATTTTTGTGAATCGTTTTGGATTTTGTTTTTCTTTTGTTTTGCTCTGGATTATTTAAGCAATATTTAGTCATATTTATAGACTCAGTAGATAAATATGTTATAAAAGAGTTAATTTCATTTAAACGATTTATTTTGTTATAAAGGAAAGTTCAGTAACTTATTTCGTTTGTTTTTATGTTTAAACTAGATTTTAACATGCGGTACACAGCGGGGACAATTTCTATTTTAAAGTTAGTATATATAAAATTTTGCAAATTGTATCTATCTATAAATTATTTTTATTTTATAGTTTACAATAGTTATTAAGTAACGTCCTGTCAAACCCGTCCCGCCAAACCCGTTCCGTAAAAATACCATTATTTTATTAATGTTAATCTTTTTTTTTTTTTTCCTCATGTTAATCTTATTTATGATATGTTTATGAATCATTGTCTAAATATTTTAGTCGATGTGGGACGTTGAACTCACACATTTTTCGCCAATTGGTTAATATATGTTCAATTTTAAAATTTCGAGTCACAAAATATAACGGAAGAATTGAGATTTTTTTAAACTCTATATATTATATAATGATGTTAAACAATTATGATATTAAACCTTTTATAAGTTTAAATATTAATAATGTTCTATAAAGTTTAAATATATAAATAATAATATTTATTTATTTTATATTTTGAGCCTTTTAGGTAATGATATAATAACTCTAAAACAAGGATTTAGAAGATTTAAATCTTTAATTGCTAAATAATTAATGTTAGTGTCATGACATTGTAAATAAGTTCAAATACATGATTTATTTATTTAAACAAAAAACGTTTAGTAAGAATAATATTTGTTTTAACAAAAAACTTTGTTTTAAAATATTGTTAACAAATATGTTTATGCTAATTTTAAGGGATTGATTTGAAGTTTGTTTGGATTAAATTTGATTGATAATGTGGTTGATAATTTAAATCAAAAATTTAAAGTAAAATTAGTTATTTTGGAGAAAAGATTTAATGCTAATGGCATTGAGTTGTAAATAAATCCAAATTCAGGATTTATTTGTTAAAATGGCTGCAAAAATGTATATATAGATTATAATTATTTAGTTATTAAAATATCTTATATATTGGTATAAAGAATAATTTATACCTAATAAGTGCATACAATTACCGGTTTAAAACTTTAGATTTTAAAAATTACTATTGATACCCACATTTTATTTAAAATACTTAATTCGAGGAACTAATACTTGTATATAATAGAATTTGATTGAAAAGATCAATAATTTCTATATTATCTATATACTAAACCCCAAACCAAGCACTAAGAAATATCGCAATGAATCCTACACTTCTATATCTGAAGATTCGAATCCAAACCACAAACCGAATGGGTACCTATTATATAATTATATATACAAAATATTAATTATTTTTAGGGTTTTCTGCAAAATAACCCTCTAAGTCAATCTCGTTTGTAAATTTACCCTCGAAGTCCGAATTATGCAAGTCAACCTCACCATCTCTAAAGTCACCCACAATACAACCCTCCCGTGTATCGAAGACGTGACACTCGATAACTCTGTTTGAAAACATGAGGATTTTGTGCAAAAAAAAACTCAATGTAATTTTTTTTTTTGCAAGATAAACCTCCATGTCAAATAAATACAGATCAAACCACAATCTGAAAAATCTCCTGCAACATAGCTCTTCCGTGTATCAATGACGTGACAGTGGATAGAGATACAGTATACTCATTTTAGAGCATGTGCAATGGATAGAGATATTATGAGTTGTTTATTTAAGGTGCAATATGCAATGGGTAAACACTAAAACTTAAATAAATGTTAATCGTAATTTCAAATAAAAAATAAATAAAAAATTGAATCGATAACTGTAACTAACCAAAATTTTATCATATTCGTTCTGGTTCTTTTTTCTTTCAAAATAATTAAAATTAACCAAATTTAACCGACATTAACAAAAATAATACAAAGAACAAAATATTAATAAGAAAATTAAAATTTAGTTTTATTTTGTATAAGAGTATTTAAATTTGACAAATATAACTAACAATATTTGGATATTTTGATTATTTAAAGTATTTGATTGTTTTTCTAAGAATAATTAATATTTTGAGTTTATAATTATAGTTACCCTTATAGTTATGGGTATTAATTTTGGATATTTTCTAAGTTTCTGGATATTTGGTTAACCGTTTGGTTATTTGGTTCGGTTTTATTTTATTTAAAACTTAAACCAATACCTCAATTAAATTATATGCATTAAAGTAATATATTCCATAGACTTATAAAATCTCTAAATGGGTTATCGACTGTCACGTCATCGATACACGAAAGAGTTATGTTGTAGGAGATTTTTCAGATTGTGGTTTGACTTTTATTAATTTGACATGGAGGTTTATCTTGCAAAATAAAATTTACATTGAAGGTTTTTTGCACAAAATCCTAATGTTTTCAAACGGAGTTATCGAGTGCCACGTCATCGATACTCGGGAGGGTTGTATTGCGGGTGAGTTTAGAGATGGTGGAGTTGACTTGCATAATTCAGACTTGGAGGGTAAACTTGCAAACGATATTGACTTGGAGGGTTATTTTGCAGAAAATCCTTATTTTTAGACTGGATGTAAGCCAATGATTTAATATTACAATTATAAATCCAAAAATATTAATTATTTTTTAGATCAAAATAACTAAAATATCCAAAAATAACCAAATTATATGAACATTCTTAGTTATGTTTATCAAAATTTAAGGAAAGTTTTTTAAAATTTAACCAATTGTTTTATAAGAATATTCGATATTTCGGGTACCCGAACTCGAACAAAACACCCATGCCTAGATTTTTATTTTGTGATAGTTGTTGACATCAGTATATCTAGAGATTTCATAATAGCTGGTCTAGTTAGGGTTACAAATTTGTTTGCACAGCCCACTAAAATCTCCAATGTTTTCTCACAATCTTAATGTTGAGGATTTTTTATTGAGTGCTCTAAGTTGTTAATAAGGAATCATGTAGTAATTTCCAAATTAAAGAGGAAATCAGCTAGTGCAATGTTACATGTTTCTATCTCTTTTAGGTGATTCGAGAATAGATTTAAAAAAAAAAATTTAATAGGTAATTTTATCATTAACTAGCAACGTTTTCCTTTTGTAAGGAGTTATCTTTATAGTGATATGGAAGAAATAATAAACACCATGACACAAGAATAATTGTAAAACACCACTAATGGAAGAATTTAAACCTCAATTATGTCAAAGTATATTAGTTGAGACAATAGATATATTACTCTTTCTTGTTCGGTTCTTGTTTATTTGTGTGGATTTAATCATAAACACTCGTGTGTATGTTGTTTATTTTGCAATATGAAGAAGAAGAAAAAATATAAGCTGATTTGAAGATTTGTTTTCTTTAATTTTGTCTATCATAACTCAGAAGGTTTTAGGTAAATATGCAAAATAATTAAACATATTGGAACCTTATCTATGTTGAGATGTGGGGGTGATTAAAATCTTTGACCCTTTCAAAACTTTGAAAACCATATTTTATATAATAAAATAGATTTATAGTAAAAATGAGCTAAAGAAATTTGTTTAAATGTAAAATGTTTAGAAAAAACTAACAGTTTTCTTGGTTATGTTGAATATGTTTTTTTTCAAATATTTATTTAGTTGTCATGGACTTATGTTTCCCAATAGATTTCATGTTTAGTGCACACTACAAAACTGTTAGATTATTATACATGTTCATTATTATAAAAAGAAGGGCATGGATGAACATTAAACAGTAACAGAATTTGTTTTTTTATTAATGTTTAACAAAGTTACAATGCCTTATTTAATACCACTAATACTGCAACGACAAAGTTTTCTTTCAAAACTACATGTACGAATATACTTACCCCGTCTCATACAAGCTCTTGCGCAATCAAAACAGTAACCAATTCTCCCAATTTTAAGTTCTTGGTTAAGTGAGCGTGGATCAAAAGGACTTGTTGTTGGACTGAAAGAATATGTTCTCTCTTCATCACTAGATTCATTTATAAGTATTGATGTACCTATCAAATTTTCAAAAGATATATCAAATTCTTAAACTGGTTTTGTAATGATTATAGTACTGACACATTATCCTAATTAAATAATTTAGACTTACATGAAGAAACAAAAATTAATAGAGTAATTAAGAATATAAAAGGCAACTTCATTTCTTTGTAGAAATTAACCAATATCACTAAAAAAATATATGAAATGTTTTTGTGAATCGTTTTGAATTTTGTTTTTCTTCTGTTTTGCTCTGGAGTATTAAAGCAATATTTAGTCATATTTATAGGCTCTCTAGATAAATATGTTATAAAAGAGTTAATTTTCATTAAAACGTTTTATTTTGTTATAAAGGAAAGTTCAGTAACTTATTACGTTTGTTTTCAATTTTAAATTTTAATAATTTAGTTATTAAAATATGTTTTATATTGGTATAAATATTAATATACATCTAAGAATAATTGCTAAGAATGCGGTTTCAACATTACCCATTTTCAAGTATACCCTTTCTTGTTTGTCATTTTCATTTTTACCTTTTTTTTATTTTTGGTGACCATTTTACCTCTATTTGGAAAATATTTTAGGTTAACAAAATAAAATATTGATTTTTCCACTTAAAATATTCCTAAAATAATTTTTTCGCCACAAAAAGTTTTGAAATACATTTTCCCGCCAAAGTAATATCGAAAAAATATTCCGCCAAATTTTTTATTCCAAAAAAAATTTTCCCACAAAAAACAAATTTAGCGGGTAAGGTTTTAAAAGATTTTTTAAAAAATTACGAGGGTTTTAAAATTTTTTTTAAGGAATTTACAAGAGTTTTAAAACCCTTTAAAACCTCTTGTAAATCGTTTTAAAACTTTTTTTAAGGGGTTCACAAGAGTTTTAAAATGGTTCAAAAATTATTAAAGGGTTTACAAAGATTGTAAAAGATTTACAAGGATTTTTAAAAGATTTACAAGTTTAAAATCTTTTAAAAACTCTTGTAAAAATTTTTAAAACCTTTTGTAAGGGGTTCACAAGACTTTTAAAATGGTTCAAAAATTATGAAAGGGTTTACAAAGATTTTAAAGGATTTACAAGGATTTTTAAAAGATTTACAAGTTTAAAATCTTTTAAAAACTCTTGTAAATTTTTTTAAAACCTTTTGTAAGGGGTTCACAAGACTTTTAAAATGGTTAAAAGTTTATTAAAGGGTTTACAAGTTTTTTTTTAAGATTTATAAATGGTTTACAAGGTTTTAAAACCCTTTAAAAACACTTGTAAATTTTTTAAAACCTTTTGTAAGGGTTCACAAGACTTTTAAAATGGTAAAAAAGAGTTACAAATGTTTTAAAATATTTACAAATTTTTAAAAATATTTACAAATTTTATTAAAAAGTTAAAAATGATTTAAAGACTTTATAAGAGTTTTAATAAGATTTTAAAAGGATTTAAAATCCTTTTAAAACTTCTTAAAAACTCTTGTAAATCTTTTAAAACCATTGTAAAAGGTTATAAAATGATTTACAAAGGTTTTTAAAGTATTTTTATATGTATTTAAAGATTGTATAAAGATTTTAAGAGGTTTTAAAATGATTTACAAGGGTTTTTAAATGAAGTTTTTAGTTGGGAAAAATTTTGTTACGGGAAATTCTTTTTGGTGGGAAACTTTTTTTGGAGGGAAAACCATTTTGGGGGGAAAAAAACTTTGGCGCCAAAATTTCTGTTTCTAATTATGTGTTCTCATTAAATGAGGGTAATTTGGTTATTTTGTTCAAGAGAATGAGTATTTTTAAAAATGGACAACAGAAAATGGTATTATTGCAAAAGATTGTTGAAAAAGGTATTGTTGCATGATGTAGTAGAAAAATGGTACTTTTGCAAATCTTCCTACGTCTAATAAGTGCATACAATTACCGGTTTAAAACTTTAAATTTAAAAATTACTATTGATGCCCACATTTTATTTAAAATATTTAATTTGAGGAACTAATACATAATATATACTATAATTTGATTAACAAAATCTTATATACATACTAACTGATGATGCCTATCTTGCTTTTCTAACAAAATCTTAAATTACTTTTGGATTCCTTATTAATATTTATGATCTTAAAGATGACCAAATCAGTTTAATTCTTATATGCCTCGAATCAATCCAAACTCTTTCTACATATGTATATATCTTTTAGTTATAAATTGCTTAAATTATTTATTAATAAGAAAATTCTTTAAATCACCTTATTTCATATTTGTTTTGAACAAACACCTTTCATTTTTTTATCTATAGAAACAAATTATTTTTAAAAAGTTTTAGAAACAAAAGTATTTAAAGTTGTAACCTGATTATTAAGAAGATTTGGTATTAAGTTTTTTCATTATTATAAAAGTTAAAAAAAAAACATTTCATAATATGTAGAATTTTGTTCCTCAATCGGGTGGTGGTGATTTAACACTTTTACTCTTTCCTGTCGAATGGTAATGTGATGAAAGCGTGTGAGCAATGCAATATGATATGTGAGCAAAGCGTTTAAGTTTAAATTGTGAATGGTAAAATTATTTTGATTTCAATTTGTTTTTTAATTATTGATCACTTAAACATTTTGTAAACAAGTTGACGACAACTACTAAATACAGTATACAGTAAATTTTAATGATCGGTCAGAATTAATATCACAAAATATATAGATTTTTGGTTTAATTTGATTCGACCTATGCAATATGCATGGAGTATTGTATGTGAGCAAGGTGTTAGGTTTAAATTATTAATGGTAGTCATAGTTATATTGACAAACTGTTTTATATTCCCAATCGATTACATCATGTTTCTAATGTTGTCCTTAAAACAAAAAAAAATTGCATTTTAACAAATCAAAATGATATAGATTTAACGATAGTCATTTGGAGTTTTAAATGTATATAGAATAAAGTATTTGTCAATAATACTTTAGTTGAGGGAATTAAAATGGATTCTTTATCTAATTATAGTAAACAATTACGCCGAACGTATGATAAACAAATTTTAATTATTTTTAATTGTAATTTGGAGGGTCGGCCGAGCGAGCCAACCCATGGGTTGTTCCAGAAATAATGTCGGCCATATGTCTTGATTTTGCCATACAGCACTCACCCCTTATCTTAGGCTGAGCGTGGCATAAATAGCCATCCGACCCTTTTTAATTTCTAACGGTGAGGCCCATCTTCTTTATATAAGCCCTTCTCTGCTCTCCTTCCCTCTCGTATTGCCGATGTGGGACAAAAAACTGTAACTACTTTTTTTTTTTTTTTCTCTCTTTAAACCATCATAAATCTAAAATAAAACTCCCTTAGAAATTGGTTTTGTTGTGTAGAGAGAAAGGGTTCAATCAAATACATGACAAAACATACAATATCTTAGCAAAATAACATTTACTCTGAGAACTTTTGTTTTTGGTTTTGAGTTATGACAAGTAAAAGTTATTGTGATAAGAAACAGAGAAAGCTTAAGATATAGACAGAAACTAGGGGTTGATGAAGTACATTGCTTGACCTTGAAGGTGATAAGAGTCTTTGTACTTCTTTAGACAGCCTTTATTAACTCCAATAAATTTCATGTTAAGTGCACACTACAAAACTTTTAGATTATTATACATTTTCATTATTGTAAAAAGAAGAGCATGGATGAACATTAAACAGTAATATAATTTGTTTTTTTATTAATGTTTAACAAAGTTACAATGCCTTATTTAATATCACTAATACTGCAACGACAAAGTTTTCTTTCAAAACTACATGTACGAATATACTTACCCCGTCTCATACAAGCTCTTGCGCAATCAAAACAGTAACCAATTCTCCCAATTTTAAGTTCTTGGTTCAGTGAGCGTGGATCAAAAGGACTTGTTGTTGGACTGAAAGAATATGTTCTCTCTTCATCACTAGATCCATTTATAAGTGTTGATGTACCTATCAAATTTTTAAAAGATATATCAAATTCTTAAACAGTTTTTATAATGATTATAATACTGACACATTATCCTAATTAAATAATTTAGACTTACATGAAGAAACAAAAATTAATAGAGTTAAGAATATAATAGGCAACTTCATTTCTTGGTAGAAATTAACCAATATCACAAAGAAAATATATTAAATATTATTGTGAATCGTTTTTCTTTTGTTTTGCTCTGGAGTATTAAAGCAATATTTAGTCATATTTATAGGCTCTGTAGATAAATATGTTATATAAAGAGTTAATTTTCATTTAAACGTTTTATTTTGTTATAAAGTAAATTTCAGTAACCTATTACGTTTGTTTTTGTTAAAAAATTATAATTGTTTAGTTATTAAAATCTGTTATATATTGGTATAAATAGTAATATACATCTAATAAGTGCAAACAATTACAGGTTTAAAACTTTATATTTCAAAAATTCTATTGAAGTTTACATTTTATTAGGAACTAAGACATATATATATATAATATAGTTTGATTAAAAAAAATCAAAAAGTTCTATATTATATATATATATATATATATATATACTAACTCATGATGCCTATCTTGCTTTTCTAACAAAACCTTAAATAACTTTTGGATTCCTTATTAATAGTTATGATCTTAAAGATGACCAAATCAGTTAAATTCTTATATGCCTCGAATCAATCCAAACTCTGAGAATATCTTAGCAAAATAACATTTACTCTGAGAATTTTTGTTTTTGGTTTTGAGTTATGACAAGTAAAAGTATTCTGATAAGAAACAGAGAAAGCTTAAGATATAGACAGAAACTAGGGGTTGATGAAGTACATTGCTTGACCTTGAAGGTGATAAGAGTCTTTGTACTTCTTTAGACCACCTTTATTAACCCCATTTACCATCCATTGATGTCTCTCAATCCAAGCCTCCCTCCCAAAGTCCAGAATTCCCAATATCTGTCTCAAATTTCAGTACATAAATACACAAAATCAAGAGTGGTAAGAAAATAAAAGATGCAAACAAATGCAAACGTACCGCTCCTCCTTTCCAAGTTACGAATTGTGGCTCCGTTCTTGATGGCAGAACCTGCACTGTATCAATGGCTTCAGTTGGAGGTATCGCGTGAAGAACTCTGAAACGCAAAGGAGAGAGGGACATAAACATTAGTTGAACAAAATACTCTGTTTAGTTGGATGTGCCTTCTGGATGTTAGAAAACGAAATGTTTGGTAAAGGAAACGAGCAAACCTTTCTTCCACTGCCGCTACAAGACCTTTCGTCAAACCAGCACCACCAATCTGAGAAGCCAAAAGAGAGAGAGAGTTCCAAGGTAACACATTCATGTATGAAGAGTTACATGGTAGCACATGATTTTAAGGAAGTACATGGCGAAAACTTGAGTGTGTAAAAAAAAAGGTTTTCAGGATCTACCAATTGAATGCTGGAGAAAAGCTTCCGTCTAAGGTCTATGCGTCCTACAAGCAAAGGAAGAAGAAAAGGATAACGTTTTTGTTAGGTGTTGATTTTTATATAATGCAGGAGGGTGCATCACAACATATACCAGCAGAGAGAATGCTGCTTGTAATGGCTTCAGCGAGACCAATCTTCTCTTCTTTCTTTGGTTTTGAAGGCGAAAATGCAAAACTATCCCACATTGGTAATCCCATGTTACCACCACCTCCAAAGTCCATGTTCCAAGTGTCTTCCAACATATTCTCGTAGTCTTGAAACCTAAACAATAGGTTTCAAATGAGTATCTCTCGGTCGACAACTAAACCAAAGAGAAGAATATAAGAAGGTTTAACTCTGACCATTGACGTGGTGGCTGGGGAAATATTTCAGGGACCAAAAGGTTAGGATAAAACAGACCCATTGGTGGAACCTGACATAACCAAACAAAAGATTTTCAAGACTAAAATCATAGGTGAGCATTGACAGCAAAATGGCTTGATCTTGTCTTTTGTTTACGTTAAGGGAGGTGAGATTTGTCTTGTGAGGCACAGCTGGCATGCCTTCCTCATAAGAATGAACCGTTGCAACAGTTTCAAGTTCTCCTGCCTGTGAATGGAAAAAATATATGAGTTTCAATATTCCTTATCAAAAGAATAAAACGACGACCACAATCCAACTAACTCTAATTTCACAAAATGACTCCTTAAGTTGATTAAGCATCAGCATATCGATTGGCTTTGCCAAAACATCTGTGTTGATTTGTGGCCACTTTTGGTAATGCCTCTGAATCCATAGAAGGCATCTACATATATCCTGAAAATTTATATGTAGATATAGAACTTTCAGTATGCAATGTAGCTCAAGAGAATATGAAAACAGAGAAATGATACATATATACTTACCTCTCCTCCAAAAGGTAAAATCTTTTCAGTATTTGGCAATGAGACCCCATCCTGCAAACCAAATCAAATGAACATATATAAAACAGTTATAATAACAAAATGATAATTTCTCGTATTCTGATAATACCTCGACACAAACTACTGTACTTGTCTGGGCTCCTATATTCACAATACAAGCTGTTGTCAAACCATTCCCAAAAACGGCCGATAGACCTTCTTGGTGGACAACTGCTGAGTTAAAGTATAGCTCTCCCAACACAATAGTTAGCATTTCCTTTATTTCTGATAATATCATGAAGCCAAAATCAGAATACGAGTTCACATCGATCAAGAATATATTTAGATTGAACTGTGAAAAAGGGCTGGAATACGCATAACAAGCTTACCGCGGGTGTCAAATGTTTCTGGGACAACAATAACAGCATGAAAAGAGAATCTCTCCTTGTGAGTTATATGAAGTTTCTCTAATAAAATCCAGTCCAAGATAGCAGTTAAGTCCTCACAAACCTGAACAAAAAAAAAGAAGTATCAACTCAGTAGCCAGAAAATCCCTTCTACAAAGACAGGTTGGAAGAAATATTGGAGCTATACATACCCGTTGCGCTGAATAATGTGGCGAAACATTGAAGTGACCTCTCCGAATAGGATGGTATAAACAATATGGCTCTTTTGGCGATATTTTCAAAGCTTCTTCACCAAAAATCATTTTCCTATACTTGCGTTTACTCTCACTAGTATCTTTAGAGTCAGTAACATCAGGAACAGCTTCAGATGCACTAGCATCACCTTTATCAGGAGAAGTTTCTGCACAATTGATATATAACAAGTATAAACATTGAAACCCAGCATAAACATGTATAAAAATTGGGGAGGATCCAAATAAAAACCATTCCAGTAAATTTTACTCAACTATACGTAACAAATACAAATCCTACTACGACAGGGAGGGAAGTTGAAGCACAAGAATAATGAATTAGAATGACACCTGCTGGTGAGGCAAGAGAAATTTTCTCATCCTCATACACATCAGTCCAAGTAAAGACTGAATCTTTCTTTATCGTACTCGCTTGATTGTATCCGTCGATCCTCCCCATCTGCATAAACTTTCAGAGGTTTGTAAGCAAAGAAAAAAACAAGAACAATCAGTTTTCACGCATTACTCAAATTGATAAATCAAAACCATACTATCTGTAACAACATTTAAGCAAAAACAGTTAGCATCAACAAACTATTCTACTTACCTTGCGAGATGCAGAGCCAGAAGAAGAACTTTCATCCAGGAACAGTATCTTCAACAGCGATGCCGCCTTTCAGTATAAACAAACACAAGTAAAAGAAATCAGTCAACACCAAGAAGTAGATTCAATTGAAAGAAGCAGCAAAGTGAAACACTTACAGAATTATAAGCTCTCTCACGGTCAACATGTTGATTAGTAGTGACCTCAGTGTTAAGCATCTAGAATATACAAAGAACACACCTTTACAATTCATTCAAAAGAAAACAAAGTAAATCAAAACAAAAATTGGACAAAACCTGATCAACAACAGTTGGTTTCCCAGATTGTGTAATGTATCTTGCAATACAATTAGGAACATTGAAAGGTTTCTCATCCATAGCCAATCCTACTCTTACATTAGCAGACCCTAAAATTAAACCCAACAGCAATCAGATTCCATAAACCCTAAAGCTTAAAACCCTTAATTCGAATTGAAATTTCGAATTGAGAGAGAGGAATCACCTAAGTTGATGACAACGAGATTAGCTCCTCGTTCAGACAAAATCTGAGTGGGGGCAACAGTTTTCAAGTAATCCTGCCACGAGAGATGAGAATTGGATTTTGGTTTTGCCATGAAAATGGTGAGTGAACCTGGAAAAAAAGAGAAAAAGATTATACCATTGGAAGCACAATTCCTTCGCTAAGTTCTTCGCTGGAGCAATTTGTAGAATTAGGGTTTTGTTGTGATACATAAAAGCTTGGATCAAAGAGATAGCAAACCTAATAATCTAAAATAGATAAAGTGGATTTCAGATTTTGTGGACTGAAGATTGATTGGAGCAAGAAGAGAGAGCGGGTAACTCAAAGGTTTGAACTGAGAAAGCCCAAATAACCCGCGCGCGGCCCGTCGTAGCCTTGGAAATTTCGTCGGAGGTCCGCTTTCCGCTTCCAGAAGTTTTCTTAAAAGTTTTCGTAAGCCCGCTGCAATGGCGCTTATGAAAACTTTACTTTGTTAGAATCTTAAGTTTATGATTATGTTCGTTTGCCTATCGCTGGCAACTGAAACCAGCGAAAGCGATATGTTTCGCAAAGTTGTGATTCCGTTTTAAAGTATAGTGGAAAAAGTAGGATATATAAGATAAAATTGCTTTCAAGATCTTCTTCTATAATGAGACTCAAAACTAATGTAGTGATTTTGGTATTTGTGTTGATACTAACGATTCCTGATTTGAAAAGTGCGGTGAGAACAAATAAACAGATAAGATAAAATTTCTTCCGAGATTTTTTTCTATAAAAAACTTCAAAAGTAATGTAGTGATTTGGTATATATGTGGATACTTATCTTCGTATTTTATATTTAACGATTCTTGATTTCAAATGTGCGATGAGATAAATAAACCGATAAGGATTCCTGTATGGTGAGTTATTCTCTGATCCAATTCTCTGTCTGGTGAATGAGGAGTGTAGTTGCCATATTAACCATCGTATGATATATGGTTTGGTACTTAGAAGCATCTAATAGTTTCATCCAATCATGATATGTTTTCTTACCTTAAAAGATTTTTTAAATTTATGGGTATCTGAGTGGTGTGGTAGTTTGTTGGTTTGGAGTAATGATGCAAGATCCGTATTTCTTGGTTTTGGTCTGAAATGTTAACAATGTAGTTTATTAACTGTTTGTTGTAACATTAGTCTTTAATTCTTTCGCAGAAAATGGAACCACGCCACACAAGTTACAGAAGCTGAGTGCTTGTGTACCATCTGTGGAAAATGGAATAACATTAGGTGCACCCCGAACTCCTCCAATGCCTGCTTCTGAGGTGCAAGGAACAACTTGCAAGCCACAAGTTAAAGAAGTTAGAATTAATGGTTTTACTGTCTCTGGAAAAAAGCATAAAGTCTGTCCACCAAGCCCTTTGGCTGCAACAATGAAAGTGAAAGTCAAGGAAAATGGTGAACCATCCGCAAAGCCGCCTCATCCTGACCTAAAGTATCTCAATCAGATACTCCATGTACCTACAAGGGAGCTGTTGCCAGAGATTGATGATGACCAAGAATGGCTACTTGGTCAGTCGGGTATCAAATTAAAAAAGGCGAGAACAGATCCTCCAGATTCTGGCGAATCCTTGCAGGTCTGGAACCAAGCTTTCAGAATAGAGTCTGCGGATATCACAGCTCTTCCTTATGTAGTTCCATTTTAGCTATGACTATATTCCTACGCTACAATCCCTGAGGAGAAGAACTATCCCTCGCACAACGCCACTTTGCAGCAGAAGACCGACACAGCAGTCCATGGCTCCCCAAAGTTTATGAGCAGGGATCAAATATGTTATACACGCCCATAATATGAACACCCACAAAGCTCTGCATGGGTGGGGGAAAAGAATGAATGAGGAAGATGTAAGTAGAGTAAGTTTATAGAGAAGTTGATTGTTGTTTGACACCATGTTGTGTTATAAGGACAAGGATATGTGTGGCATTTTGTTCTGCACGCAATTTTGATTCCCTGCTTGCATCATCAACATTAGTGGATAAAGTTTGTATATTACAGAGAATGGAAAAAGAAAGAGTAGGGCTCTTTGTGTGTTACTGGGCGTGGAGACGGAAGAAAGTTAGCATCACAGATCTTTAATCTTTCCGTTATAACCATAGAGTATATAGTCTCGAGTTTCTCAGGAATACTATTGTACCAAATCCTGAATAAACCAATGATCACTAGCCAATCCTAGCTCCATGCCTAATAATGTTGTGTATAATTTTAGTAAATACAATCATTTCTATCCTAAAGGTTAAATCTTTCATAAATTTGACTTAAAAGATCGGTCTCTTACTTCAAGTTTCAAACCATGGACTTGAATCGTTTCCGGACATCTTGTAACTTCTTGTTTACGGGTGTATTATACCAACTTCAGTTAGGTTCAATGATCTTAGTCAAATGATCGAATTCCTCACTCAGAAGCAAATTTGGTGAAGAGAGATTGGTTTTCACACTAAATGGGAGAGAGCAATTTTGGTTTTGGTTACTCTAATGATCAATGCAGCGAAGGTGTACGATGAAATGCGTAGGAGAGACTTTTGGGAAATTACTTTCACTAAGTGCTTTTTTACTGATGAGAATTACCCTTTAATGATAGAACAAGATATCAAGCAAAGAAGCCTTGTGGTCTTGATACTGAATTCTATAATACACAGTGAAGTGGTGGTCTTGTCTTTTGATAAGCTTGTTGTTGCTGTCTCCTCTCTCAATGGCTACCTCCTGCGACTGAAACGGTAAACCTTTATTCTCTTTAGATTCGTGTGTATTCATCAGTATATGGTCATGTTACAATAATATATTGCTTATTAACTGATCAATCTGTTACTGTCCTGCCCTGCTTACTATAGTAGACAGTTTCTGTGGTTTTGTAATACTTAGGCATGTGTTAACTATTATTAGAGGACTTACAGTGAGTTAAGGTGTCTTCGTGTGTGTTTCTCTCAAAATGATATATTTGTTACTCTGTACATATATATATATATGCTCGTGGAATCCTGATGAGAATTTGGTTACAGCTTTATCAATCCTCTAAATAGTTTTCAACAGTGCAAGGTTTTGTGTTCCTCTCTTGAAAATATAGTCTCTGAAGTGTTAACGAGCTCTATATGACTGTTTGCAGAGTTCAGGCAGCAATGTAAATGAGCTGGAGAATATAAGCAATGATAGGACTGAGTCAATAGTTCAAGAACGTGAAGGTTCTGACAACTAAGCAAACTGCTTCTTCAATTTGGTTCGATAACTGTAGATAAATTGTGATAAAATATCTTTTATTTGATCAATCATTACATTATTGTAGAGAATCCTCAGCCAAGAGATTGGTAGCTAGATAGATAAGGTTGACTTGGAGTCAACTTCTTCCTTATAGCTTTCTTCATTTAATATAGTAAACGTTTTTAACTCATTTTTTTCCAGAGAATCTGTACCCTTGGCGTTCTTGTACTGGTTCATCGTAGATGATTCTCGACGACTAGTTGTTATGGCTGAAGCATTTGTGTCGTTTGGACTTGAGAAGCTTTGGGATCTCCTGAGTCGAGAATCAGAGCGATTGCAGGGAATTGATGGGCAACTTGATGGACTAAAGCGTCAGCTGAGAAGTTTACAGTCGTTGTTGAAAGATGCAGATGCCAAGAAACATGGAAGTGATAGGGTGAGGAATTTCTTGGAAGATGTCAAAGACCTTGTTTTTGATGCTGAGGATATAATTGAATCCTATGTTCTGAACAAACTTAGTGGAAAAGGAAAAGGGGTCAAGAAGCATGTGAGACGACTTGCTTGCTTCTTGACGGATCGCCACAAGGTTGCTTCAGATATCGAGGGTATCACTAAGAGGATCTCTGAAGTGATTGGGGAAATGCAGAGTTTTGGGATACAACAAATCATTGATGGTGGTCGTTCGCTGTCTCTTCAGGAAAGACAAAGGGTGCAGAGGGAGATCCGACAAACGTATCCTGACAGTTCTGAAAGCGATCTTGTCGGGGTGGAGCAGAGTGTTAAAGAATTGGTTGGTCATTTGGTGGAGAATGATGTTCATCAAGTGGTTTCTATAGCTGGGATGGGCGGTATTGGTAAAACCACTCTGGCTAGACAAGTCTTTCATCATGACTTAGTCCGGCGTCACTTTGATGGATTCGCATGGGTCTGTGTTTCCCAACAATTTACACAGAAACATGTTTGGCAGAGGATCTTGCAAGAACTTCAGCCACATGATGGGGATATTTTACAGATGGACGAATATGCACTTCAGCGTAAACTCTTTCAATTGTTAGAGGCCGGTAGATATTTAGTTGTCCTCGATGATGTATGGAAAAAAGAAGACTGGGATGTAATAAAAGCAGTGTTTCCACGGAAAAGAGGTGAGCTCTTATGGTACATACATGAAGCACTTTTTCTTCTTAATTCATAAAAGTGATTGTTAAAAAAGAAATATATAGAATAATTGCCTTTTTTATTCCCTAGCATGAGAAACACAAATATTTTTGCAGGTTGGAAGATGCTGCTTACTTCTCGAAATGAAGGTGTTGGGATACATGCTGATCCAACATGTTTAACTTTTAGAGCAAGCATCCTTAACCCTGAAGAAAGTTGGAAGCTCTGTGAGAGAATAGTATTCCCTAGGAGAGATGAAACTGGTACATATCTTATTATATAATGTTTAGTTTCTCTAACTTTTAAGAAAAATACATTTACATATACTAATTTACATGTATATATTTATATTATTTTATAAATTTTAATTTTCCTTAACCAAAAAGTAATATTTGTATACATATTGCTATTTTTTCCTTACTATTAGAACAACTAACTAAAAACGTATGGTAATCCATATGCTAATTTAGGCATGTATAAAAAAAAAAGTCAATGGTAATCTTGATTTTGACCAAAAAATAATTAATTTAATTAGCATGAACAATGAGTGTTGTTAAGGTTCAAAAGGACAATATAATTATTAAACATTAATTTAATTGGATAACAATTAAAAAAATTAACTATTAATCCTAGTACAGTAAGTCAGTAATTACGAATCTTGAAAATTGGTTTTGGTTTTTTTCTTCCTATTTTTTATAGGTTTATTCAAATTAGAAATATCGAATTATCTACTTTTATGGTTTATTCATGATTGGTTTGATTAAAATTTAACGTAATAAAATCAACTAAATTTGAAAGAAACATGTATTGATTAACCCGTGATTACACGATTCCTTGTAATAAAGTTCAAATAGAATACTAAGACCAAGAATCTAGTGTATTATTTTAATTTGGCAGCTCACATGTTGAAATGTATTAGCTTGTGATATTGTGCAGAAGTAAGGCTTGATGAAGAAATGGAAGCCATGGGAAAGGAAATGGTCACACATTGTGGAGGACTACCATTAGCTGTTAAAGCGTTGGGAGGCTTGTTAGCTAATAAACATACTGTTCCTGAGTGGAAAAGAGTTTTTGACAATATTGGATCTCAAATAGTAGGAGGATCGTGGTTAGATGACAACAGTCTCAATTCGGTTTACCGAATATTGTCTCTGAGTTATGAAGATTTGCCAACGCATTTAAAGCATTGCTTCCTTAACCTAGCCCATTTCCCCGAAGATTCCGAGATATCTACGTATAGTTTGTTCTATTACTGGGCTGCAGAAGGGATTTACGATGGATCAACCATCGAAGATAGTGGAGAATACTACCTAGAAGAGCTAGTGAGGAGAAATTTGGTTATTGCAGACGACAACTATTTGAGTTGGCAATCTAAATATTGTCAAATGCATGACATGATGAGAGAAGTATGTTTATCTAAAGCCAAAGAAGAGAACTTCCTACAAATTATCATAGACCCTACTTGCACCTCTACCATCAATGCTCAATCTCCTAGTAGATCTCGCAGACTCAGCATACATAGTGGTAAAGCCTTTCATATATTGGGACACAAAAACAAGACAAAGGTGAGATCTCTTATAGTTCCGAGATTCGAGGAAGACTATTGGATACGATCAGCTTCAGTCTTCCACAACTTAACATTGCTCAGGGTGTTGGATCTTTCTTGGGTAAAGTTTGAAGGAGGGAAGTTACCTTGTAGCATTGGAGGGCTCATCCACTTGAGATACTTGAGTTTATACGAGGCTAAGGTATCTCATCTACCTTCTACTATGCGGAACCTAAAGCTTCTGCTCTATTTGAACTTACGTGTTGATACCGAGGAACCGATTCACGTGCCAAATGTTTTGAAAGAGATGATACAGTTGAGGTACCTTTCCCTACCTCTTAAAATGGATGATAAAACCAAGTTGGAATTGGGTGATCTAGTGAACCTGGAGTACTTGTATGGTTTCTCAACGCAACACAGTAGTGTGACAGACCTCCTCCGTATGACTAAGCTCCGGTATCTCGCTGTATCTTTGAGCGAAAGGTGCAATTTTGAAACTCTATCGTCATCTCTCCGCGAATTGCGAAACCTCGAGACGCTTAATTTCCTTTTTTCGCTCGAAACATATATGGTTGATTATATGGGAGAGTTTGTTCTGGATCATTTTATTCATCTAAAACAGTTGGGATTGGCAGTACGTATGTCAAAGATTCCTGATCAACATCAATTCCCTCCCCACCTTGTACACTTATTTCTAATTTATTGCGGCATGGAAGAGGATCCAATGCCAATTCTAGAAAAGTTGCTTCATTTGAAGTCGGTTCGTTTAGCACGTAAGGCATTCCTAGGGAGCAGAATGGTGTGCTCAAAAGGCGGATTTCCTCAATTATGTGTTATAGAAATATCTAAAGAATCAGAGTTGGAAGAGTGGATAGTAGAAGAAGGGTCGATGCCATGTCTTCGTACTTTGACTATAGATGATTGCAAAAAGTTGAAGGAACTTCCAGATGGACTCAAGTACATAACATCCTTAAAGGAACTGAAGATTGAAGGAATGAAGAGGGAGTGGAAGGAGAAACTGGTACCAGGTGGAGAAGATTACTACAAAGTCCAACACATTCCCGATGTTCAATTTATCAACTGTGACCAGTAGCAGGTAAAAAATAAATTGTATAGTGTTCACTTTGTTTTTTTCTGTTGTTGTTGGATTCGTGTGAAAGTCATGTGGACAGTCTCAACTATTATACATTGTTCTAACATCGATCATCTTTGAAATAAGATGCAGGAAAGACCAAGAAGCGAGCCAAATTCTCTTATATTGGGAGATATAGACGCTGCTTCAACAGAGTCATCTGCTGATCAACAGGTTTTTCCGAAGAATATCTGGTATTGCTTATGAAGAATACAGATTCTCAAGTATTAACGATTATGTTTCCAGTCTTGGAGCTCTCGCTTTTTCAGTGCATCGTTATGTTGTGCGGCTCAGAACTATATTATAGAAACAATGCTTATATTGTTGTTTGTTTTTGATGTGGATGCATGGAACATGCTTGAGAACTCTTTTACAAAATGGAGAAACGAAACTTGTAAAATTTGGATATTTTATGTTTGTTGTAAAATTTGGATATTTTGTGTTTGTGTAAAATTTGGATATTATATGTTTTGCTTTCTCGTTTGTGATTTAACACAGTTCGTTTTGTAAGCTTTATTTACAGTTTACACCATCAAATCTTGTCAGTTTTTTTTTGACGTTTTGTTAGTTTTGCACCTCTTTGACTGTGTATAAGCATAGGCAAGACATGGTTGAAGCAAGACGAGCAAAACTGATGTACAATAAACAGAGTAATCTCATTTCCAAAACTTCTGGCAAAACATTATATTTTCTCAGGGGAACAAATCACACAGACAAGAAGAGAAAGATTCCTTGGTCGAAACTTTACGGGTTTGTAGCAAGTTTGTTGAAGGCGGCGTGAACTCTCTCTTCTGTGAACAGTCTATGGTTTTCATAGAAATCTAATATCTCCATTGCAATATTCTTCACCTGCCAATATGTTCACAACATTCCGATGAACAACTAAACAAGACCATGCCTTCTAGTAACAACAGAGATAACAGTGCATGGACTTACAATGTTATAGGTTATTTTCGATATTTTTTGTAAAAGATCCCAAATTTACTTTGTTTAATTAAAGAAGTAGGTTTCAGTTCAGATTGGTGGATTTTCGTTCATATTATTGGTCCAACCCTATTCAAACTTACAATTCTAGTAGCCCAAAAAGGAATAGAAGTCGAGTTGGTTAAATACGAACATAAAACCTGATGATTCACTGCTTTCATGGAACCAACCGAGTTCTGTTCCCGTATGTTTGTAATCCCATCTGGAGGTCTTTAAGTGGAAGGAATATGGAATCTATGTGTGGAGCTTCGACATCAACACTACTCAATTGGAATAGCCGAGCTTTTAAAATTTAACGAGAGAGAGACTTGATCTTTAACATGGTTCTTATGAGGCGTTAGTGAAGCCATTTTTTGAATAAACTTCTGTTTTAGCTGTTTGGATTCCAAGGTCATGAAATCATTGTTCTGTAGCTGCATGGTTCCAGTTTCAACAAACCAAAACTTCAAGATCCCCAATATCAAATCACAGTATTAGTATAAGATCATGAGCTAATCTAAGAATCCTAAAACAGAAAGAAAACAAAAGTTCTAAGGAAAGATTTTGTCGGGAAAAAAGGAAAAGGCAAGGTATTGCTTGCTCATGGCAAAACCAGAAGAAAACTAATATTGATACTAGGCAGCTTTCGGCTTAGGTGTCCTCTTCTTCAAATTCTTCTTGGCGGGTGTCGAGTTCTTCATTCCGATAAAGAAGAGTAACGCTCCAAAGAGTGCAACGCTCTGCAATAACAAAAGGCATGAGATTTTTATCGAGATATTGTCCATTGTGATAAACAGTATGATCTCTTGGCTTTACAAGGCTGAAACTTTAAAGGTGCAAAGCTGCGTTTCTTAAGATTACGATAATTGATAATAAGTTTCTGGACAAACCTGCAAGAACTCTGTCAACAGAAGAGAGAAATGACGTTCCTGAGGTCCGTAGTTGTAGAAATCATAGAGAATAGGACCGAAAACCACCAAGTAGGAAGCCTGAAACAAAAAAGATTAAGATTTTAAGAGATCATACAAATAGCAAGCTTTTTGAATCCCTTATTTGTAAGTTGAACAAGAAGAAGCCTAACCAGAAGATAAGCACCGAAGGTGTTTCCGATAACAAAGAGTAAGCCTCCGACTCCTTTCAGGGCAATAATAGTAGCAACGACTTGTCTCACCTATAAAAATTCATTCTCCAAGTCATAAAAAGACACTTTTAAAGAGTGCGAACAAGAGACAAGAACATCATAACCAGGTCATTACCTCTATTTTGGGCAATGTTACTCCTAATCTAGAAGATAAATGTGCCTTAACCAAATCAAGCTTTGGAGCCAATTCTTTAGCTGCAGGACCACCATCATTGAACCTATTCAAATTCCCCCAAATAAGCGTTGTTAAAATTTAGTAATATAGTCAAAAGAGGAAGATAATATTTTGAGCTATCAAGTAAACAAACTAAAATCCTAGTAACGACTAACGAATAGTACGAGAACAATCTTATTTTACATTTATCGATCATCTTCCATTTAGAGTAAATGATGCTTTGTCTCTAGACCACTAAACATTGGAATAACCAAACCAATTCAACGTCTAACCATATGAACAACAGAGCTAAAGACATCTATAAACGAATATAAGAGAGAACAATTATATGTGCCCTAAATGCGGTAATAAGCCCAAGCCAGATTCAACCATGATCAAACAACATCATACATTGATTGATAACACAAGATACATAAATATTCAAACTTTGATTAATCTAAAGTGACCAGATCACCAAAACCTAAAATCAAGCTCAAAATACAAATCAATAACAGTAAGAAATCTAGATCGAAACATAACAAGTACTCAAAATCAAATCGTGATAGATTCAGATAAATATCCAATTTCACGAAACCCTAGATATCAAAAAGAGCCTATAAAGCTTCTCAATTCCCAGATTAGATCTAGCACGAAGCAATTCACTATTAAGCATCGGAAAACAATCCGAAATCTCAATCAAGGAACACGAAGAGACGCGAGAACAGATCGAGAATGGAGAAAAAAGAAAAAGGCCTCACATTTGCCAAGCGGAGAGGATAAAGAGAGAAGCGAAGAGAACTCTTCCAAGAAAAGAGAAGAAACCCATCTCTATGAGTTTGGTCTTAAGCTCAGGCTCGCTTGTTCGTAGATTTGTCTGACGGAGAGAAGGAGAATCTTCTTCGTTTCGGCGAGGAGGAAAAACTGCGGTTCTATTGGTTTAGGTTTATTTATTAACATTTCAAAAAAAAGAAAAAAAAACATTATCAAATTTATTAAATTTTAACTCCCAACGAGAAACTATATTTTACACGATCGATTCATTTCTCCGAGAAGAATATGTACTTTTTTACTTTCGACAAAAGAACCATATTTTTAGCTTGGGAATCTTGGATTAAATATTAGGACAATATTTTTAACTTGAGAATCTTGGTTTAAATATGAGAACCATATTTCAGAAAAAAAAAGTTTATATATGTGTAATTTTGTCGGAACCGGATTTACTAACATTCGTAGGTAGTCGGATTTGGTCCCGTAAAATAAAATGGTAAATAAAACAAAATTAATAGTAAAGAAAATGAAAAATAATTTACAAACACAAATTAAATTGAATACAAACTAGCTATCATAATATTTTTCAAGTTGGTTTTCATGAACATTTTAGAGCACTAAGCTATATAACAAAATAATAATAATTAAACATCTTTTAATCATTAAGTATTTAAAGATCCATACAAATGTTGGTTACTTGGTACAACCAACAAGGCAAAGGCGGTACTGAATAAGAATATAAGATACATGAAAAATTGATCTACTATACTTTACAAAACGCGTTAGATATTATATAATTGCTACTCGTTCAATTCATGGGGATGTAGCTCAGATGGTAGAGCGCTCGCTTAGCATGCGAGAGGCACGGGGATCGATACCCCGCATCTCCACTTTTATTGTTTTCTTTTTAAGGTTCTTTTTCTTTTAATTTATTTTCAATCTTCTAGTCTTCAATTCTGTTTTTGTTTCTGTCGGAATCTCTTAAAAGTCAATTTAAATACTTTAAATTCCTTGCACAACACTCAATTTTGATACTTTGAATTCCTTGCACAACACAACACGTCGCTATCAATCACAGACACCACAAACTTGGACACTTATCTTTAGTTCTGTCTTAAACTGAATCTCCCTCTTATCAATTCTGTTTTTGTTTCTGTCGGAATATCTTAAAAGTCAATTTTAATACTTTGAATTCCTTGCACAACACAACACGTCGCTCTCAATCACAGACACCACAAACTTCGACACTTATCTTTAGTTCCGTCTTAAATTGAATCTTCCTCTTCTTCTTGAGTCTTCAGAACAACAACAAAAAACAGAATCTTGAAAGAAAGAAAAAAAGAAAAAAACATGACAGAGAATTCTGAAAAAATCGATCGTTTAAACGATCTCACGACTTTTATCTCGACGAAGACAGGAGTGAAAGGACTCGTCGATGCCGAAATAACCGAAGTTCCTAGCATGTTTCATGTCCCTTCTTCTATTTTATCAAACAACAGACCTTCTGATATCTCCGGCTTAAACCTCACCGTCCCAATCATCGACCTCGGAGATCGTAACACATCTTCAAGAAACGTTGTCATTTCGAAGATCAAAGACGCAGCTGAGAATTGGGGATTTTTCCAAGTGATCAATCATGATGTTCCTTTAACTGTTCTTGAAGAGATCAAAGAGAGTGTTCGAAGGTTTCATGAACAAGATCCAGTTGTCAAGAACCAATATCTTCCTACCGATAACAACAAGAGATTTGTTTATAACAATGATTTCGATCTCTATCATTCTTCTCCTTTGAATTGGAGAGACTCTTTCACTTGTTATATTGCTCCAGATCCTCCGAATCCAGAGGAAATCCCACTAGCTTGCAGGTACATGTTATATATAGTGATTAATAGTATTATACTATTTGTTGTGTTTATGCTATTTCTAAACAATTTGGTTTCATATATAACCAAAAAAAAAACTTTTTAGCATTATGTGATTGTTTAACATAAATTTACTTAGTTCAAATGATTCCACGATTTTATTATCTCAATTTTAATTCAAGTAAACAATTTCCTTTTCTAGTGTTTTAATTCTTAATATGATGATTTTAGGAGTGCGGTGATCGAATACACGAAGCATGTAATGGAATTAGGAGCTGTGCTCTTCCAACTTCTCTCAGAAGCTTTAGGTTTAGACTCTGAGACACTTAAGAGGATTGATTGTCTTAAGGGTTTGTTTATGCTCTGCCATTACTATCCACCTTGCCCACAACCTGACCTAACTTTAGGTATAAGTAAACACACCGACAACTCTTTCCTCACGCTTCTTCTTCAAGACCAAATCGGTGGTCTTCAAGTTCTTCATGAAGATTATTGGGTCGATGTCCCTCCTGTACCTGGAGCTCTTGTTGTCAACATTGGTGATTTCATGCAGGCAAGTCCAGTTGATGCATTCTTTTAACTAAAAAAACAGATTCTTTACCAATTAATTTGAGACATTTTGTTTTGCAGCTGATAACGAACGATAAGTTCTTGAGCGTGGAGCATAGGGTACGACCGAACAAAGATAGACCGCGGATTTCAGTTGCGTGCTTCTTTAGCTCGAGTCTTTCTCCAAATTCCACGGTTTATGGACCGATTAAAGATCTTTTGTCTGATGAAAACCCTGCTAAGTACAAAGATATCACCATACCAGAGTACACTGCAGGATTTCTTGCGAGCATTTTTGATGAAAAGTCGTATTTGACTAATTACATGATATGAAGAAAATACTTGTCCGAGTGCAAAATATATATTTGTGCGTTTTGCATATGTTACGCTACATTTTCTTTGTACCCGCTATAGAGTTCCTCAACCATTGTACCAATAAGAAAAAATGTTTTCTACTTCATGCTTAAAACAGCATTCTAGGCTTGTAGCTAACAAGTCAAACTATAAGTTATCTTTTTCAAACTACAAAAGCTTAGTTTTTGAGCCGTAAGAGTCAGAAGTAGACAATGACATTAGTCCAAAAGCTAGCCAAATCGGCTAGCAAGAATGTTATCACATAAAATACAAAATCACGCATGGAAATATTGTATTTATTTTCATATTTGTAGCAGTATTTTGTTCTTTCGGTTATACAAACAAAAGGCCATAGTCCCAACTCCCAACAATACATGGGCAAAAATAAAAACTGAAATTTTAAGACTGGAAAATCTAAAAACGGCTCAAGCCCAATACAGAAGAACCCTAGCCCACGAAGGAGATGGCATTGGTTGCAAAAAATGATTGCTACCTTTGAAGTTTGAAACTTATTCTTCCTTGCACAAGTCGCTTTCGATGATACCTCACTCAAGTCACAGTCAACGAACAAAATATCTACAAAATGGGTCACACAGATCCACCACTAACTTCAAAAATTCTTATCTTCACGACTACGCTTCTGTCTTTACTTCCTCTCTCAACGTACGTAGACAGAAAAAAACAAAACATCATGACAGAAAAATCTGCAGAACTCGTTCGTTTGAACGAACTCAAGGCTTTTGTATCGACAAAAGCAGGTGTGAAAGGACTTGTCGATACCAAAATAACCGAAGTTCCTCGAATCTTCCATATCCCTTCTTCTTCAACTTTATCTAACAACAAACCTTCTGATATCTTTGGCTTAAACCTCACTGTCCCAATCATTGACCTCGGAGATGGTAACACATCTGCTGCAAGAAACGTCCTCGTTTCCAAGATTAAAGAAGCAGCTGAGAATTGGGGATTTTTCCAAGTAATCAATCATGGTATTCCTTTAACTGTTCTTAAAGATATCAAACAAGGTGTTCGAAGATTTCATGAGGAAGATCCAGAGGTCAAGAAACAGTATTTTGCTACAGATTTCAATACAAGATTTGCTTACAACACCAACTTCGATATTCATTATTCTTCTCCTATGAATTGGAAAGACTCTTTCACTTGCTACACTTGTCCTCAAGATCCTCTAAAGCCAGAGGAAATCCCACTAGCTTGCAGGTAAACAGGTTTAGCAATTTTGATTTCGCTTTATTAGTGTTTTGATGATTCTGAGTAAACGATGATATTATCTTAGGGATGTTGTGATTGAATACTCGAAGCATGTAATGGAATTAGGAGGTTTACTCTTCCAACTTCTCTCAGAAGCTTTAGGTTTAGACTCTGAGATTCTTAAGAACATGGATTGTCTCAAGGGTTTGCTTATGCTCTGCCATTATTATCCACCTTGTCCACAACCTGACCTAACTTTGGGCATAAGTAAACACACCGACAATTCCTTCATAACAATTCTTCTTCAAGATCAAATCGGTGGTCTTCAAGTTCTTCATCAAGATTCTTGGGTTGATGTAACTCCTGTTCCTGGAGCTCTTGTCATCAGTATCGGTGATTTCATGCAGGCAAGCTCGATTGATGCTTCCTTTTAACTCAAAACAGAGTCTTTCTTTATCAATACACTTGAGTCATTTTGTTTTGCAGCTGATCACAAACGATAAGTTCTTAAGTATGGAGCATAGGGTACGGGCAAACAGAGATGGACCGCGGATTTCAGTTGCTTGCTTCGTTAGCTCGGGAGTGTTTCCAAATTCCACTGTTTATGGACCGATAAAAGAGCTTCTTTCTGATGAAAACCCTGCAAAGTACAGAGACATCACTATACCAGAATACACTGTAGGATACCTAGCAAGCATCTTCGATGGAAAATCGCATTTGTCTAAGTTCCGGATATGAAGAAATTACTTGTATGGCTTAGTTAAAAACAGATATGTGTGTTTTGCTGCTCTCTTCTCGCTCGAGAGGACATCAACTATTTTGTTAATAAGAAAGAATTTTTTACAGTGAAGACATTGAATTACTGAATAACAAGATCCACACTTGATTTATTTATTTACTTCCACTTGATGCCTGAAACAGCAACGTAGATAAGAAGAAAGAAGTGTGTAGCAGAATGGGAAAAAGACAAATGTTTCTTCCTTCAAACAACATGAGCTTCATTTTTAAGTTTATCTATCAACTCATCCACCGAAGAAACCATAACCCCAGATTTCCTCTTTGGAGGCTCCGTGACTTCCAAGATCTCTATGTCGGATTTAATGTCTACTTTCAGATCTTGCACCGTCATTTTCTTTATAGGCTTTGATTTTGCCTTCATTATGTTAGGGAGTGATGCATATCTTGGTTGGTTCAGCCTCAAATCAGTTCTGCATTGTAACATCAAGAGCTGTTACAAACAAAACAAGAGTTGTTGCACCTTTCTATTAAAGCTTAATTGCTAGTTTGCTTAATAATTTGAGTGATCACAAAAAAAGTTCCACAAAGAATGCAGTGAACAAATTGACATATGCAGGTTAGTTGATGCATATATATAAACCTCAACTCGAGAGAGATCATGACACAATCATCTAAGAATCTAGAACTTACGTTATCACAGCGGGTAAGTCTACATTAAGAGTCTCAAGACCTCCATCCACTTCTCTATCCACGGTTGCAACATTCTTATCTTTATCCAACACAACCTACTAAACAACAATGAGCAGAGCACATAAAAAACTACTCACAACTTGGAGAGCAGAGACAAAAGATAACATATGATTGTAGTCGAGGGAACTACTCTGTTACCTTCGATGCAAACGTTGCTTGTGGCCAACCAAGTAAAGCTGCAACCATCTGTCCTGTTTGATTGCAATCATCATCTATCGCCTACAGAAAAAAAATAACGTTATAAATCAGTAACCTTCACATCAAACCTCATCAAAACATTATGCAAACTCAACATTATTCAAGACATTTTAAGACAGTTTTCAAGAATTTACAAAGATCAATGTTCATCATCCTAAACAATCCACAACACACGAGTCAAAACACGAATCTTTTGCATTCTAAAACCTGAAAAACCTCAACTTTAGCTAAGATTCAGTACACTAAAACAAGATCTAGAGATTTGACGCATACACAACCAAAGTTCAAAACTTGACAAGCAAATCAGAGCCAAACATACCTGTTTCCCTAAGAAAATCAATCCAGGATTCTCAACATCAGCTAAACTCTTCAAGATCTTAGCAATCGTCAAAGGAAGAAAAATAGAATTGGTCTCAACATGGATTCCTCGATCAGCACCCATAGCTAAACCAGTACGAAGTGTATCCACACATTGTGAAGGTCCAATACTCACTGCAATAACCTCTTTAGCAAAACCAGCTTCTTTGATTCGAAGCGCTTCCTCAAGCGCGATCTCACAAAATGGATTCATTGACATCTTCACATTTTGGGTTTCTACACCAGTCTGATTCAACGATAAAGGAATCAAATTTAACGGTGATTCAATGGTTACAGAGAGATTTAGAGATGGGTTATGCGTGTACCTTATCGGGTTTGACTCGGATCTTGACGGCGTAGTCGACGACACGTTTAACGGCGACGAGAATCTTCATTGGCCGGGAACAGCAGAACAAATGAAGCAGTAAGCAATTTTGATTTCTGGATCTAAAGGATGGTGATGATGACTCATCAAAAAGAAATGGCATGGTATTCGGTTTAATCCGGTTTAGATGTCTCGGGTTTCAGTTTTTCCTTTTGCTTCTGTAAAAGGCTGGTTTAGGCCGAAAAAAATAATTGAAAAAATGGGTCATACAATACAACATACCATAATAGGTCTTAGTGGATCAGAGTCCATTACTTCAACAACACTAGTAAAGTCTGATTTAGTACAAAGAGACTTACCAAGTTTGTTAAATCCTTAAAAATCATGGATGGTATTTTTCGTTTTGGCATTTGAATGTTCTATCCAAATCAAGATGAATTTATATGATGTTTGCTTTAACACAACAAAAAACATCAGATAGATGTTTTCAAGGAGATTATGGTTTCTTTGTAATTTGGATATCATTGATTATATGAGGAGGAGATTTTGACGTAGAAGTGTGAAGCCCTCCATGAGTTTTATGTTTAAAAGAAATAATTTTAAGTTTTTCAAACTTGTCCATAATTTCTCTGTCACACATAATACAACTCAACTTTTTTGACTTCTAAATCTAAACACGTCTATATTCTCTCCTACCTCACCGACCAAATAATTTTAAAAATCCATCTCAAAAATATTTGAAAATGAAATAATAGAAATCAAATGTAGAAAGGAACAAGAAAATAAAACAAATAAGCAAAGCGGCTTATTAGGGTTCAAAATAAAGTGGCAATTTAGAGGAACTTCTAGAACGTCTACTGCTCCCAAAAGAGAAGAAAGATCTCTTCACTTTGGAATTACTAACATTGCCACTACTACTGCTACATCCTCCTCCGTCTCCAACCACCAGAACTTCGCGGTTTTTCCGAATCGCCTCTTGAACCGCCAAGTAAAGCTGTCTATCCGCCGATGAATCCATTGAGATTGATCTTCTAATGGGCTGAATACTACCGAACTGTTCGTCTTTACCTCTTCTTATGTCGATGCATTCGTCTCCCATACTCGTCATCTTGTGAAGCTTTCGGAATTTTCTTGGAAGCCCTCCGCGGTCAAGCTTCTTCGGAGATGGACTGATCGAATTTTGGGTGTTTTCGTTCAGTAGATAACCTGAATTTGACCTTTCTTGTCCCGTAAGTAACCTTCCGTGTCTTGGACTATCTCTGTCACTACCGATGCTACTGCCCAGCTCAATGACCACATACTCGTTCTCACCTCTTAACATGACCAGATTCTCGGGAGAAGTGCTCGGCGCAGAAACCCGATCCGGAGGAAAACTTGTGTCACAAGAAACCCTAGTTCTACACAAAGGACAATTGGCGTTGTTCTGAAGCCACACATCGATACAGTCGATATGAAACAAATGAGAACAATTTGGGATAATCCTCAGCTTCTCCTCATCTTGAAACTCACTCAAACAAACAGAGCATTCTTGAGATCTCTTCTCTTCTTCTTCTTCTCCTTCTCCTGTAAAAACGCCGTCGTTTTGGTCGTATCTCTTCTTGAACTTAAAGATTGGGATTGCTCTAATGACGGATTCATCAAGACCGCGGCTTCTAAGCTCTGGAGAGTAAACCATTAAAGGATCTTGGTCGTTGCGTCGCCTTCGAGATAACGAGAATCGACCAAGAATGTCGATTCGGTGCCAGTTGAGACAACATTTGATAACAAAAACATAATAGCTTACAAGTAAAAATGCTGTGGCTAAGATTCCGATCACCGCGACGGCTAAGATCGGAAAACTCGTCCCCGTAGAGCTCGCACGGTGGAAAATAGGTGGCGGCGGAGGAGGAGGAAAGCTCAGATCCCGGAGAGGATTGCGACGGTTTGATAGATCCATTATCTGACTTATAAGAAGAATCTCATCCTCTAATGGAGAACTAAAGAGTAAACTTTGAAAGTTCTTGAAGAAAGAAGATTGGTATAGAAGAAAAACAGAGGAGAGAGGGATTGAGTAAAATGAAAGTTCGGTGAGATTTCTTGGGCTCTTTATATGATTATATTAATATTTTTCTTGATCGGTGTGACTCGTTTACTACAAGAATTCTTTTATATCAAGATTTAAAAGTAGAATTGAATATACAAGTTAAATTTGATTGGTGGGAAAATTGAAAATTTGTTTGTTTATGTACTAGTGGTGGGGAACTTTTTTTATTTAAGAAAAAACCTGACATATATTCGCATTAACTAGGATTTTTTTATATATAAAATTGTTTGCATTGATTGTTATGATTATATAATTTTATCTACGTACCTTTTGGGTTTGGAGTGATGTTGCTTTTGATTCTTGTTATTCATTTTGATTTGATATTTTCTGATAGTGAAATTTCGTCTAAGTAGATATAAATTTGAAATTTTAATTAATGCGATGTAATGATGATATAAATTTTGTCACTAAAACATACCATTTAGCAATTATTAAAATCGATATATTTGTTTATGAATATGATTTATGATCTAACACTATATGATTGTCGGTTGCAATTTAATAATTAGTTGTAGACTTTCTTGTAGTAATGAGGTTACCGATTATAGAATCTTTCAAGTTTCAGATAAATCTCACGTACACATTTTTTTTCTTCTTTTAAATATTGATCATTTCAAATTGTTTTTCTAGTACTGTATACAGTATAAGCTTCACCAAAAACGCAACTTTGAAAATACGTTAGGGTTATATGTTACCATTCTTTTTTTGTCATCCAAAATTTAAGAACTATTAATTGTTTTTCTTTGTTAACTATTAATTGTCACCCATACTATTTAAGAATTTTTTTGTAAAAATATATATTTTATATTATAAAATAACTTAAATGATGAGAGTGGCCGGTTAGTTTTGTTTTATTTATGACAACGTGAGACTGGTTAATCATCCAATTCATCAGAAACAGTATAAAAAAAAACATCCAATTCATCTTAACAACAAAATAAGTAAGTATCCAATTCGATTATATCGTTTCTAGTCTATAGCTAATATGATATATAGGTACGACGAATAAAAGCTTAAAGAGATGAAGATGATTGAAGAGGTTAAAATTAGGATTTTACAATTTTATTTGAGGCATAGACTAATGATTGGAAACGTTTTAAAATAAAAAGTTTAGTAGGACTTTTATAACACGTCCATTTCTAGTCAACATAGATTAATCATTGCTAATTACAAATTCAATAAAAGAAGGGAAAAAATAAAAAGTAAAGGCGCACATGCATTCCACCATACCTTTGTATTCACATAATAGCTTATACTATAATACATTTATACATGCAAACTATATTTTCATATTGATGCTTAGTTAAGTAAATGAGATGGCATTTTTTAAAAGTCAACATTGTTCACCGAATTTTTGAGACGGCTTATTTGGTACACACTCAAAACCATCAAATAGTGATACATCTACTTAAAATTTTAGAGTTGAATGATATCGTAACTCGATCCAAACCTTGATGTAACCAACACAACTCAATCTACTTCAAAGATGATATTCTTGAAATCCAATGTTTGAATACAGTCCATTGTCCATGTAGAAGCCCTTGAGCCTCCGCAACTGACATTTGTTTCGGTAATTTATGTATACGTACCTAGCCGAAGAACCAAGTTTTGATGATATTATGTGTAGTCTATTGCTTTGTATTAGTACAATAACTATATTAGAATTTGAATGTAAATTTTTGAATATGTATACACCAAAACTAAGTAAATATACAACATACACTGCATGTAAAAATTACTAATAATTGAGCTGCAAGATAAATATCATTTTGGTATAACTTTTGTTGATTTCAATTGTCTTTAATAAATTTTTGATATCTTGCTCAATTCATCTTGACAAGAAAAAAGTATACTCTTACACCAACAAACGAAGAGTGTTAAAAAATAAAAAAAAAATAAAAAAACGAATAGTTATGATGTTTTTTATATGAAAATTCAATTTTTATTACAACCAACATAAGAAAAATCATTTTAAATTAACTGCTACATCAATAGTATTTTTATATATCATAAGCGTATTGGAAAATAAAACAAAAATCTAAACATCGGATACTATAACTTTTAAGAAAAATATATATGAAAACTATTTTCTTTTGTTTTCGTAATTACTGCAATGATGCCGATAAGAAAACATTCAAGTAACTTTCATGGTGGGGTATAAAATGGAAGACCATAAAATTGCCTAGTTCCTTTTGGAAAAATCCCGAAGAAAAGTCAAATCTTACACACGATTCCAATTTTCGTTTCCTTTTTGATTTTTCACCATATTTTCTATTACATTCACCACAAAAAGCAAAAGAAAGAATGAAATAGAATATGGACCGACACTGCTTCCGTAGTCTATCGTGTATTCGTGTGTGTATGTTGACGATTGTGTAATTATATTATTCAATAATTAGTATCTTTTTCACATAAGACAATAATAATAAATAAAAAATTGATGGCCTACGCCTACCTTTAAAATGAAATGAAAAGAATAGTTTTAAACTTTTGCTTATATAATAATTTGGCAACGGAATCTTTGTTTCGTTCGTTTCACACTAGTCAAGGTGACAAGGAGAGTCGTAATATATCATTGTTTCTCACTTTCTCTTATTTGTGAACAACTACCAAAACTGTTAAACCTAGCCCCTTTCCTCGGGATCGGCTTAGGCTGGCTAGCAAAGGATTTAAAATTGCATGCAAATTACTTAGGCAACGGGAATATGTTTTTTCCCCCTTAAATAGAGATGAATAAATAAAATTGTGTACCTTCCATACGTATTAAAAACTATAATAGATAAATATTATATAATGATGTATACAAATATTCCATCAAACATTTGTTGGTAAACAAATTATATGTACGTGTTATTATATAGGCATAGCTACATGTGTCTTTTTTGTACTATTGATTACAACTCATGCTCATGCTCATTGCAAATGCTACAATCCAGAGAACTGCACAAATTTCATCAATTACAACTCATGCTCATGCTCATTGCAAATGCTACAATCCACATGGAGAGGACTAAATCTGTTTATCATAAACTTGGTTCATTTCACTATTGTTGCCCTTGTATCACTGGTTTGTTCATGAGTCATGACATATTTATAATTTTATTTGTCTACATTTCAAATAATATAGATAATAGTGTTTCTTTTTTTAATCTGGTAAGAAAATAAAATAAAAGTGTTCGAAGCTACGTGAATTCATTTTGTATAGTTGGTGTGTGATTTCTTTAGCAAAAAAAAATATTGGTGTGTGATTTTTTCACCGCTAATAATTTTTATGACGAAAAATTTGTCAAAGTATTTTCCAATAACGTCATGAAAAGCCATTATATATTACCATACTTTACACATTAATTAATTAGAAGAAGAAGAAAATTCACTTGATAATTCCCTACCATAATATAATATACATGATGATTGCCACATTACAACTTCTGAAATATGAATTAGTAAATATTCTATATTTATTTGAACAAAAAAAAGTATTCTATATTTATAGTAGCATAGTGAATGTACTTCAAGAGTTATTTCAATTCGAGTCTCATTGATAAATCATATGATATGTGTCATATTTAGACAATTTGATATCTTTATTGTTAGAAAACTGTATAATCCTATATGATATGTGTCATATTTAGACAATTTGATCTCTTTATTGTTAGAAATTGCATAATCCTACATGTATTAATATTATGTGCTTATGTTTTTGCTTTATAAGAAATTACAACGTTATCTATTAGGAACCACGCGTAACAAATGGTTGATAAAGTCAAACTAAATCTTCTTTTGACTTTAATCCCAATTGACTTTGACTTGGGACTTATGGTATCATCATTCCACGACTTGCGTTTGGTTTGACGTTTATTTTATACGCAAATGAATGGAATTAGTAGCAACTAGAACGTGATCACTGGTGTGTCACGTGAGTACATCCGATCATATACACACAGTCACATACCACACACGAGAGATATATACTCTTTATTTGAGGATATCTAGTTAAGTAGTTACATTAATCTTATAAAATAAAATTGTAATTAAAGGAAGGTAATCAGTGATTACTGATTAGTGAGATTAAAAAGATTAAAACCCTAAGCCGGTCAACTAGCACATGTGTTATCACGTGCGTAGAAAGTACGATTTGATTACTCATGATTTTTCTTTTGTTTTAAATTTTTATAATAACGCATTGTAAGATTGTTTTTTTTTATTACAAAAAGTATTGCTTTGCATTTTTAATGTATATTTTTACATATTATTTCAATTTATTAAATTGAATAAAATATGTATTGATGTAGTCATCAATAGTATAATCAAAAAAAAAAAAAAATATATTTACTATGTGTAAATTCCAAATGACACTTGAATGAAATTATGAAACATAGGTACGTAATATTTTCCTATCAATTTTAAACAAGAACAAGTTAGATATCTTCAAATCAAAAATCTTGAAATAAAATTTCAATGACGACATTTATCATGCATGTTAGCTCGAATTAATTGCTAATGAACAATGCTAAAGGCTTTTCCTTAGGTTTTTGTAATTCGCAGATCCATCTGAGTTATATGGGCCGAGATATTTTTTCTATTCATAGCCATTAACCAAAAATGTAAGCGTTCAAGAATCTGTATCGAATGTGTAAGGTCCAAAACTTCCTTGTTTAACAAACTCGGTGAATTTTGATTCTTTTTTTTTTTTTTTTTTAATTTCGGTGGAAAAGATTTATCATCTTTTAATCAACGTAATATCATACAAAAAAGGAGATTGGCTATCCATTTATTATAAAAATATCTGTAATTGAGATAAACCTGAAATGGTCATTGAAATCTCATTCAAAAAGAGACCGGTTGTAAATTCCGTATAAGGATTTACAAATGTGAAAAAGTATAGGACGTATTGTTATTTTATTTTGTTCGAGTGTTATAATTAGGGTTACTTAATGGAATATTTACATGGGTGCAAAAAAGAGAGAGGAGAATATAGAAAAAAAGAATCTAAAAAAAAATACTTCCAAAGAGACTACGAAGCAAAACAAAGGTAAAAGAGAAAAAAAAAAGAGCACAAGTAGCCGTAAGTGTACTCAAAACCATAGCTGAAGAATCACTTGAAGTTTGAGGTGTTTTCCAGTAGTAATTCAATTCCAAATTGTTTTGTCATTGACCTAGTGAGCTGATTGATTGAGTGTTGTGTATTTTGATGAGTGATGTCAGTCCGTTCTTTCCAAGTATACTACATAGTGGCTTGGAAAGTAATACAAAGGAGGATGTAGCGTAGTGTGCAACTGATCCTTGGAGGAAGCAGAAACTGCATTTTGAGCGTGTGCAACATGTCAAATTCTACAATATATTGACCATCACTTATAAAATGGCAAATTGCTTGATTTCAAGTAAAGGAGGAAAGACCATTTTTAGTTGCACAAAGCTAGTCTATAGCAAACTAGCAACAATGGATGAAACATGATTTAGCACAGATGTTGATATTGTGTGTCTCGCTTTTAGAAGATTTGGGAGGATATTGTTGAAAACGAATTCTTACATGATTTGGTGAAAAAACACAAATGTAAAATACCCTCAAAGATATTTAAAAGTTTAATAAGATATAAACTATAAAAAATATTAGTTGGTATTCTCTTTATGTAATTATGAAAGTTGTTTGTTTTGCAAAAATAAGTTCGGTACCTTGAAATTTTAATAGAAAGAGGTTCTATAGAGTTTTTTTTTTTTTTTTTTTTTTTCGAAAATCCTGGTTTACATTAACTTTAAACCGGTACAGAATTGATTGCGAGTAAGGCAGCTTTAGCAACTGCATCTGCCTTACAATTGTTTTCTCTCTTGACAAATTGAAAGCTAATAGCAACGAAATTGAGAGAGATAAAAAGGATGTCATGTAGAATCCCTTGGAGCTCCTTTGGATGAAGCTCCCTCAAGATTGCTTCGACAAGCTGCTGCGAGTCAGAAGCTACAACAAGTTTTTTGAATCCGCGATTTGACGCCTGTTGGATAGCCGAGAAAAGAGCGATCGCCTCCGCCATTAAGGGGGAAGAAACCTCCCTTGCCACTGCATGATCCTGGATCTCAGAATGATTTGAATTATCCACAAAGATCCATCCCAATCCCGCTTCAAGTGAGTCCTCTCGCCAAGCTGCATCTGTGAAACACAAGATTGCATCCGATTCAACAACCGGCTCAAAAGGGCTGGGAGGCAGAGTCTGAATTCCCTGAGGTAAAGGCTGAGCCAAGAACCACTCTTTTGCAGCCACGATTGCTTGAGATATGACATCTCGGCTCGATAGGTGTTTCTGTTCAAAGACCTTTTTGTTTCTACAGGTCCAGATTGACCAAATAAGCCAAGGGAACAGAGGAAATGGACCTAAGCCTACCGGTGGTAAGCAGATCAGATGTTTAGCCGCCTCAAAGCCCCTCTGAAGATTGGTAAAGGTGAAGGTCGAAAGGGTATTTTTGAAAGGGGCTTGCTCCCAGATCTGTGCAGCAAAAGGACAAAGGAAGAACAGATGAAGACCTGATTCCTCTGCACTGCAGTATGGGCAAGCAGCTGTAGGGTTGATGCCTCGAGCTTTCAAGTTGGCACCTAAAGGTAAAGCATTCTTCAAAGCTTTCCATAGGAGAAACTTAATTTTCGGGGAGCATTTCTTTTTCCAAATCTCTGAGTTCCAATTGAAAGTCACAGGTTGAGGTGGAGCATCTCTGTGAAGCCTCTGCAAAGCCTCAGCTGCGTAGTAGCCCGTCCTGGTGCTATATTCCCCAGATTTCGTGGGGATCCAGATAAATTTACCTCTAGCACCGAAACGACTCGGTCTGAGCTGAAAGATCTCGGATTGGTAGTGGGGAAGGTAAGTTGTAATCTTTTCTCTATTCCAAGTCTTGGAAATAGGACAGATTAGATCCTTAACAGTCATGAATTGTGTCTCGTGAGTAGGAGGTCCCATTGGGGTGACGGATGCAGAGAGGGAGATCCAAGGTGCATTCCAAATCAGAGTATCAGCTCCAGAACCAATCGATCTTCCTAGTTGGGACTTGATGAGGTCTCTGCCTAAGCAGATGCCCTTCCAGCCATGGGAAGCTGAGTTTCGCGTCGGGCAATCAAGGAAGGAGGAGGTTCTGCAGTATTTACCCAGGAGAGTCTTAGCCAACAGGCAAGATGGATTCTTGAGGATCCGCCAGCTCACCTTAGCAAGTAAGGCATCATTGAAGTTTGAAATATCTTTAAACCCTAGCCCTCCATCTTGTTTTGATTTAGTCATTTTTGACCATGCAATCCAACACATCTTCTTTTGGCCGGCAGAAGAGTCCCACCAGAAACGAGTGAGAGCAGATTGAATTCTTTTGTATAGAGACACTGGGAGCTTAAAGCAGGACATGGTATAGGTTGGCATGGATGCCAAAACAGCCTTTAACATGGTGGTTTTACCAGCTGTGGACAGGAAGCGAGAGGACCAGCTAAGTGATCTCTGTCTAATTCTGTCTACAATTTGATTGAAAAGGTCTCGTTTTCTTCTTCCAAACATTTCAGGAAGTCCCAAATATTTGCCTAATCCACCTGTTTTTTGGATTCCCAGGATTGCTTGTGCTCTGCTTTAGAAGCTTCTGAAGTTTTGGAGGAGAATGTGATAGCAGACTTGGTCTTATTGATCATCTGCCCCGACGCAGCTTCATATTTCTGCAGGATGGTCATCAAGGCTTTGCAGCTTTTAGCATCTGATCTACAGAAAAACATTGTGTCGTCTGCGAATAAGAGGTAATTTATCATGGGGCTGCCTTTTGACACACGGATACCAGGTAGGCTGCCATCTTGTTGAGCTTTAAGACATAGTCCAGAGAGAACTTCACTGCATATGATAAAAAGATAGGGAGATAGAGGATCCCCCTGCCGGATACCTCTTTGTGGAGTCACTGATCCTTGAGCAGCTCCATTTAGTAGGAAGGAGTATGAAACTGTAGTAATACACTGCATAATCCAATTGATCCACTTTGGATGAAATCCCATAGCTTGTAGGACTAGTTGAATAAAATCCCACTCTAGGCGATCATATGCCTTACTCATGTCGGTTTTAACTGCCATACTGCATCTCTGTTTAGCATTTGAGACCTTTAGATAATGAAGAACTTCATGAGTTATCAGAACATTATCATTTATAGCTCTTTTTGGTACAAAAGCTGACTGGTTTTCAGAAATAATATCTTGCAGCACAGGTTGAAGCCTTTTGGCCAGGAGCTTGGAGATTATCTTGTAGAAAACAGTACAGAGAGCTATAGGTCTATAGTCAACCATTCGCTGGGGACTTTGGATCTTGGGGATGAGGCGGACATGTGTTTGATTAATGTTGACTTGCAGGATCCCGGAGGAGAAGAAGGATTGGACTTCAATAACGATACTGGGGCCTACAGTACTCCAGTTTGATTGAAAGAAACTGGCTGAAAAGCCATCAGGACCTGGCGCTTTGTCAGCATGAATGGAGAAACAAGGGCCTTTATCTCATCCTCTGTAGGCATTTTGGTTAAAACAGTGTTGGTATCCGGGGTTATGCAAGGATGGATTGCTTCTTTGATTGTGTTTGCCTTGTCACCAACTTGGGACGAGAAGAGGTTAGAGAAGTATTCAGTGATGACGCTGAGGATGCCTTCTTCTTCAAAAACAGGTACACCTTCCTCATTCTCTATTACTGAGAACTTATTAATGGTTGTTCGTCCTCTCGTAATTGCATGGAAATATCCAGTATTTTTATCCCCTAGAGCAAGCCATAAGTGTCGACTTCTTTGTTTCCAATATTCCTCTTCATCCTGATAAGCCCGGATGAGTTGAATGTTGATATCAGAAATTAGATCCTGATTAGAGTCCTGACTTGACATAGCTTCCTCTAATCTTTGCCTATTTGCTTCAATCACTTTTTGACTGTTTTGATGCTTATTTCTTGTCCAGCTGATGATCTCTGTCCGGCATCTATCCAGCTTCGCCTTAACATCTTCTTCATCATTGAGATTCCAGGCTTCAAGAATGAGATTAGAGATCTCTTCATTAGTTTTCAATCGACGGTCATATCTGAAGACCCCTTTCTTCTTCTTCTTTGTGAGATCAAAGTGCGTGAGAAGGAGACGATGATCTGAGCCCTCAAACCGCAAGTACACACACCGACTGGCAGGGTAAGATTCTGCCCACACTCCATTAGACATGGCTCTATCTACCCGACAATGGACAATATGGTCATGTCTCTTGCCTCTCCATGAAAAGAAGTTACCAGAGTGGCGAAGGTCAAAGAGATCGCACTCTGCCATAAAGGACCGGATGTCTACAAAGATTCCTTCATGTCTCTCTGGACCACCTTGCTTTTCAGAAGAGTCTATGATGTCATTGAAGTCTCCTGTAAGGTACCAGGCACCTTCTCTGCTAGTCCCCAAGGCGGTAAGTTGATTCCAGATTTCCTTTCTTTTTGTTCTATCAGGCTCTCCATAAAGAAAGGTTGCAAAGAAAGATTTTCCTTCTGCCTTTATTTTGGAGTCTATGAAGTTCTGACTAGTTGACAGGATTGTGACTTCTAGGTTTTGCTTCCATAAAAGGGCAAGACCTCCACCCCCTGGGAAATGAGGGGGAACTAAGCAGTGGGAAGGGTAGTTCATCCAGCTGAGAGATTTGAGAGTAGCAGCATCTGGATTTTTGGTCTCCATTAGAAAGAGGAGGTCTGGTGAGATTTTGGAGTGCATCTCACGCAGCCGCTGGCCTGTTGTGGGGTTCCCAAGTCCACAACAGTTCCAGCTCAACACTTTTAAGGAAGCTGAGCTGATGGATTGTGAAAATCCATCTTTGCCTTCGACCTTGCAGGAATCAGGTTAATCCTTGGTGCATCTTGTCCTGGGGGGTTAGAAGGTTCACCACATTGGAGAATTAGTTGTTGTTTGGCTTTAGACTTTCTGCCACGCTCAGTTCCAGGCTGCTTTTGGGTGGTAGATCTCTCTGGTGTATTCTTTCTTTTGGGAGAATTCTGGATCAGGCTTTTGTTGCGTTTACTGGATTTTGCTCCCAAGAGTGGGACAGGGGCTTTGCTTTGAGGTTTAATAATAGGGGGACGACCTCTTTTCTTTTTTGTAGGGATCAAACTAGTTGAAGGGGGATCAAACTTGGGAGGTGCAGCATCTAGAGCTGCTTGGGATCCTGACTCGATCGCCAGAAAGGCATGGGAGGTACTGATAGCTGCCTCCAACATATGTGACGCTGTTTCTGCCATTAATCCTCTCTCTTCTCCTTGGATAACTCTGCGCTTTCTTGCAGCACTCTCAGTTGGATCAGCGCAACTGATGTATTGGAGTGTGACATCTCTAAGATCTCCCATAATCTCTTCATTGGTGGGAATAGGTGGAGGAGGTGGAGGAGTAACTTCAGCAGGGGAGAAAGTTCTTTCTAGGGGTGGTCTCCTAGATTTTGAGGAGTCAGAACCATAGTGTCTAGGTGAAACGCTGGTTTTGGATTTTTCCTGCCATTGATAGTAGCTCTTATTAGAGTTCTCTCTACGAGGGTAACTTCTTCTTGCTGTATCTTTGTTAAAATCTTGGGATCTAGCAGAGTATCTTTTGGTAGGAGTTCTCCGAGAAGCATCAAATCTATCAGAGGTCGAGTGAAAACGTCTAGATCTTGATTCACCACTATGATATCTCCTCTCTAGGGGATCCTGGGCAGGGTTTTGAGGGTTATGTCTTTCCTTCCAGGTATTGATCTCCCTCTCATGAATACTGCTAGCTTCTCTGGAAACTGCAGAATTGGAGGGTCTGATGTTTTTATCTCTAGGTGCAGCAAAATTATCCTTCGGAGTATAGTAGTTTCTAGAAACCTCCTGGGGTGCTGAAAGCGGCTCTGAGGGTTTTGAGTGCGATATGGCCTCGCTTTCTCCTGAAAGGCCTGGGCAGAACCTCTTCTCATGAGTCAATCTTTTGCAGTGTGAGCAGAAACTCTTAAGGTTTTTGTAGTCCAGAATTATGAGGGCTTCACTACCATCAGGGAAATCTACCATAGTATCAAAGACCAAAGGTTGCAGACCATCAATCAAAATCCGGATCTTTGCTGAGGTGTTGGAGATCTCCATGCTCAAAAATTCTCCAATATCTTTTCCAATTGCTTTGAGCATCTCCGGTTGCCAGTAGTGTTTTGGTAGACCTTGGACATCTATCCAAAAAGGGATCTTTGAGGGGAAGGTGTCAGAGATTGTTGGTTCCCATCTTTGCAGGATGATCATCCAATGGTCGTAGTGGTAAGGTCTGTTGTCAAGAACTTTTTGCAGGTCTTCCTCCAAATCAAAGCAGAATTGAAAGCAGTCTCTACCAAGATCTGACCCTATAGCATTGCCTTTTAGATCCTAACGGTTGGTCATGAAAGGGAATAGTGACCAGAGTCTTTGAACCGCCGGATTCGTTAAACGACCCATCAGGGTAAGAGAGTTGGCGGCTATAAGAGCAGAGGTGTCTAACTCTGGTGCTCGGATTCTGCGACGGGTTGGTGGAGAGCAGCCTCTATCAACCTCTTTGCCTTTGAGGTGGTTGGGGATTCGTGTACTCATGGTGCAACAGTAGTAAGGGGTTAAGGGGTTGGGTTGCAGGTTAGGGTTTCCAGTCTTTGGTTAAAGTTTCAAAGGGTTACACAGGTTTACCAAATTTGAAAAGGGTTACAAAGCAAGTTACAGAGAGGGAGTAGAGAGACTACCGGAAGGAAGAAGTGTGGTTACAGAGCAGCTCTTCAGGGAGGATTTGGCCGGTGAAAAGGAAGGAAAGTCACCGGAGAGAGGCGTCGGACCGTTGGTTCGTACCATTATTGGGTAAAAATCGTTAGTTCTTACTGTTTTTAGGATGTAATGGTAGGTAAGATCCGGTTTTTTGAAAATTCTTTTCTTCTAACGGCCTGCATCGAGTGTCGTGCCTGGGAGCTACCAAATTTTTAGTTGCTATGTCTTCTTTTTGTAAACTCTTAGGTTTGGTTCTATAGAGTTAAGAGAAGTTTTTTTTTTACAGTGAAAGAGAATAACAAAAAAAAATTGGGTGCACAAAAAGAGTTCTTAGAATCGCATAAATCCAAATATGACACTAATTGTTATTACGTTTACAAATTATTTTTAATTAGTTTGAACAATTGTGTATTTTGTGTTTTTTCTACAATTATAACTATTATCGTTTCTTTTCAGATTGTAGATGTTTTAAATGGTGAAAAGAAACTGATTTTACAATATAATTAGTGTAAATTAAGCTAGACGGCTTATCGGACCATTGAAAATAAATGTTTTTGGTGGTAGAAATATATAAATGTACAAATTTGATGCTTTACATAAAAGAACTCTTTTAGAACACGTGAAATCTTTTACCATTTAACTTACGTTTTAATAGTTTTTCAATAATGAAAAAAGTGAACGTAGAAATTTCTAAAGTGTTTAGGCGGCAACCACGTATTTAAAGGGTTAGATATGATTTTAATTTCATAAAATCACCAGTCGACCTATGCGGGACCCAAGACGGCTATACATTTGCAAATTCTGTTTGTTATTATATTTGTTTCGGTTCGTGAATGAAGACTGCTATAAGAGTTGCAGTGTATGTTTTGGTGACCCCAATCTCAAGATAGCACTCATACTCACTCTCACACACACACTCATCAAAAGAGATTCTGATTCATATTCACTCTCATCCACATAATGGTTTTATTTTTCATTTCCATACAAATGAATGTTTTAATATGAGTTTTATTATTTTCTTTTGGTTTTGTAGATTCATCTCCCCTTATGATGCATGAGAAACGGCATTCTGTCATTTCATTATATGATCAAAATAATTCTAAAGTACGACTACTAGTATTACCTTTATGTTAGTTCAATAAATATTATTAGATCCTCTGACATTGTAAATATGTTTACACTAGGATTTAACTAAACCGCGAGCAATCGGTTTATTTGGTTCTTATACTAAATATTTGAATAAATTTGATATCCTAAACTTATAAATATAAATTTCTAATGATTAGTGAAGAATCGTAATATATGATTTGGATATTATTGATTATTGATTTCGTGATTGAATATAGTGTTTTTAGGGATGGAATGTGATCATATTTTGATTTCAAAAACAACATAGATTCCTTATTTTCGTTGAACGGTTTAGATTGAAGGGAATTAATTTTATTGAACGGTTTAGATTGAATCGGATCATATAAAGTTTAGGAGATTGTTAAGACCAAATTACCATTAATGATTTTGAATAGCAAAGAACAAAATCCAAAATTGAAATCAAAATTGAGGCCAAATTAGACAAAATTTCAATTTGTACTTCCCTTTTAATAATAAAGGGATATCACCACAATTGTTATTCAGCTCTGCCACCACTCATGTTGATAATCAAACTAACTTTTTATTTTATTTTTTATTACTAACTATTTTGGATCATATTACTGTAAATATAAATAATTCCTTACATATGACATTTTTTATTACGTTTAACAAAATATAAAGAATTATATGTTTCTTTTGTTTGTATGTATTATATGATCTAATAAATAAATACTTAAATTAAATAAAATATGAATATGCAAATTAATACTTATTCCAATATTTTTTCTGGAAAAATAAAATATTTCATATTAAAATTAATTAATATAATCAGTTACATTAATCATTTAATTGGTCAAATCAATCAAAATATTACGTAACCATTCCATTGCATTGGTTTTTGAATATATGAAGCAGTCTCCCAAATTAGTTATAGCATATGATTTCTTAATCTTATTATATAAAGTATTTTTTCACAGTTAGTAACTCACATTATTGTGATACATGTCAGATCTATCGATCTTACATTTTTATACTAAGATGGTATCAAGCAGTAAATAGAGAAAAAGTTTTTGCCATTTTGATGTTTATTAACAAAAATTATTTAATTTAAAACAAAAATTACTAAATTAATTCCAAAATAATGTGTGGATGACTAAACTATTTAAAATTTAAATATCATCAATAAAATTTACATTAATATCGTATACTCACGTATTTAGGTGGGCATTACTGATTTTACTATCATAATCAGAATTTCGAAATCATAATAATTTATCCTCTGTTATAATAAATTTTCAACTAGTAGACGAACACTACTTGGGTTTAACTTGAAACCAAAATTTTTGTAAGAATTGGTATCTTTTAAATTTAAATCTTTGAGATTATTTTGGTTTTGGCATGAAAGTTTTCGATTACAAACAAACACTTATAATCATTGTATTGTAATGAAAAGGAAAGGAACTCAAAGATTTGTTTTCTTATTTCGACCAAACAAAAGGAAAGAAACATGTTGCATATGTACGGACAAGACATCCCGATCCACGACTCGGACGCCGAAGCAGCCAATAAAAGGCAAAAAAACTTTTTGCTAAGGTACGAGTAATATGCCTCTTACACGTTATGGTGTTATAGTGTTTGTTTTTACCTTTAATGATGTGTTTTAGTGTTTCACCTGTTTCCACAACTAAAGTTTAAAAAGTTCAATTTACGAAACACATTTACAAGAAAATAATTATTCTGGTCCAAGGGAAAGAAATATGAAAATCAACCTTTTGATTAGTCAATACACGTGCGCATAATCAAAGTCAAAGATATTCTCCAACATTGCCTTGCTTGTATGTGAGCCCACCACGACCTATAGTTTTCCTCTTATTCATTTGAGACGTAAATGTTTGGTAAGAAATCCAGAAAATACGATGTTAAGATTTCTTACATTATAAAATAAAATAAAGATTTATTAAATTATGTTTTAAGATGTGTGCAGAAATAAGAAAAGAATTTATCACCATCATTTCAATTAATGTACATATGTAGGGTTCGACATATGGGTAATCCATTTGGGTTAGAATAAAACCAGTTTGGATTCAGCTTTAATGGGTATTGAATTTATTATTTAATAGAGTATTTCTAATTATTTGGTCTCAATTCGGGTCTGGTCTAGTCGGGTTCGGATCGGTTTGGATACAAAATTTCAGGCCCTAGAAATACCAAAAAAATAGAAACGGGTATTTTGTATGCAAATAACGGATACCCAAAAAAAAAAACTTTAAAAATTTGTAAATTTTAAATAATTTAATTATATTTGAATATATTTTCTAAACTTTTGATAAACAATAACAAATAATTTTTAAATATTTTTAGTTGTTTTGGATATTTAGGTCTAAAACTAATTTACATATTTAGATTTATAAGTATAATCTTAGACAATTAGATTATAGTAAGATTAATAATAATAAATATTTTGGATCTAAATTTATGTTCGGGTTTTCGGGTCCTATTTGGGTAACGGGTTATTACGGACCGACTCAATACCCACGGGTTTACTGAAACTGTATCCAATGAAATAATTTTCTACCTAAAACCCTAATCCGCCCCAACCCGATTTTTACGGTTCGGGTATCAGATTGGATATCGGATCAGGTTTTTCTGCCCAACCCTATATGTAGGTCTTGAGCAACAACCCCGAACCAAAACGATATTCGTAAATTGGTTTGGATTCAGCTTTTCCAAATCGGTGGTTTCAAAATAGAAGTTTGGTTTCCATTTATGTTCGGATTTTAGACTTAAAAACTAAATTTCCCAATTGAGTTTGCTAACAAATCCTAAAAATATGAATTATAGGGATTTATTTAGTGTTCGTTCATTTGGCCACCAAATCTAAGAGCGAAATATAACGTTTGTATATCTTGTTGTCTATGAGTTTTCAGCGATTCCGACCTGAGCTTATGTTATTTTCTCCAACCTGTCCCGGGAAGAGTCCGAAAGATATACATATGGTTGTAAATAATTTGTATATATATATATATATATATATATAAATAATTACATACAAAATAAACCAAATTAAATGTGGTTACCTGTAAACATGACCACGAATCCAGAAGCATAGCATTTCTTTGAATTTAAACAGAATCTAAAAGATGAATTTTCAACTGAGTAAGAAAAATTTAAGATCTCAATGGAGTTATTATATACTTATATTCTTTCATTATATAGAGGTGTCGAGGGCCAATATTAGGTTTCTAATTAGGACCCACATTTGTTTCCCTGCCTATAAATTTCCCAAACAAAGCCCGTCAAACACATGTAACAGAAAAACACACAAACACGTCTACGAGATAACACGAAACGCAAGAACAATCCTTGTTCATTGTCCAACATTCTCACGCCTATACACAAACACATACAAACACGCAAAAAGTCATTAATATATGGATCAAGGAGGTCGAGGTGTCGGTGCCGAGCATGGAAAGTACCGGGGAGTTCGGAGACGACCTTGGGGAAAATATGCAGCAGAGATACGAGATTCGAGGAAGCACGGTGAACGTGTGTGGCTTGGAACGTTCGATACGGCAGAGGAAGCGGCTAGAGCCTATGACCAAGCTGCTTACTCCATGAGAGGCCAAGCAGCAATCCTTAACTTCCCTCATGAGTATAACATGGGGAGTGGTGTCTCTTCTTCCACCGCCATGGCTGGATCTTCCTCCGCCTCCGCCTCCGCTTCTTCTTCTTCTAGGCAAGTTTTTGAATTTGAGTACTTGGATGATAGTGTTTTGGAGGAGCTCCTTGAGGAAGGAGAGAAACCTAACAAGGGCAAGAAGAAATGAGCGAGATATAATTCATGATTATTTCTAACGAAAGTAACAAAGTATAAGAAATAATTAGTATGTATGAAAATAAATTATATGCAATAATCTTATGATCATGATTCGAGCATGAATCTATGGTTTGGAATGAAATCGACCGACTGGTGGTCTTAATTGTTTTTCGAGAATACATAATTGAAAATAGTGAGATTATATGAGAGCATCCGTTGATATGTAGATTATATGATCTGATATGTTTCAGATCATGATGATCAATAAAATATAACATTTGCAGTTACTAATCCTTGTAGTGAATTATACATATTTCACATTTCAAGTCTTATTGATCGGATACAAAGCAATAAGAGTTTTTATCTGGTAGAAAAAACGATAGACAATATCAAAATATTTTTAAAAGAGGTAACAATAGAAACAAATGACAGTACTGCTTTTAATACTACTAATTTTTTATTACTGTTGACAACTACTAAAATGGTATATGTCTTACCATCATTTACCACTCAAAACTTTTATTTTTCTTCTTTCAATTTTTTGTAGAATAATAAGAAATACAACTAGATTTTCTTTGAAATAAAAAGGAATACAACTAGATTTGGTCATGGATAAAAGTAGAGTAAGTCCCGGCTAGATTTGGTCAATGATGAACTAGCTAGGTGATACATATTACTGTTTGTTTCTTAGGTGATACACATTATGACTTAATCGAGAGTTTGATTCAAAATAATATGATGATAAAATACTGCATTTGAAAATTGGGAATTGGAAGTGTTAACAATTCCTACTTTATATTCTAATATTTTTTAAGATTTTTAAATAAAAGATTTGTTTACATAATTGTTTTTTCTTTCCAGTTTTAATCTTCTTAGTATAGCTTCTCTAATTATTTGTAGAAAGGCTATGCCCATAGTATATCACTAGAAAACATGTTCCTGGATATGATAAAAGATAGAAGAATAAACGGGAGGAAGATTTGACTAAATCTCAACCAATGACATGCTTAAGTGTGTTATAAGAACAGTGATGTGATATTAATAATGAGAATGATGCTTCAATGTTGAGAAAGGAGAGCATATCAATGATAATAAGTATAGAGGTGTTGATATGGAGGTGAACATGGAACAATGTGAGTATAAATAACTTGACACCCATGAACGGTTCAAGTCAGCATCCTGCATCAGGCGGGACAAAATTTATCCTCAATTTTTTTGTCTATGATAAATCCAAATTCGTGGAGACTATGACTCCTGCCATTTCACGAGATGATCGAGCTCTCTTATACTTTTCACTTAATGTACATGTATTATTTTTTTGTAGGCTTACACTTGAAGAGACGTATAATGATTTGTTTGTTAGTAGTTTAAAATTTGATTTGAATTTCATAAACTTACAACTTTTGAAAATTTAATCGAACATGTTTTAAGTTCATAAACAAGTGCTCGGGGAGAAATGGAAAAGAGGTTGTTGAAGGGAACACAAGATGTTTCTTAACAATCAAACAATGATGCAAACGGTTGAATTAAGCACCATCCTGGAACATGCATGAAACTTACAGATATGGCTATTCCACTTCCGTGACACACTAATCACTTTATTCAGTAACAACATAATTGTCATAACTTCGGTTCAAATCATTAGATAATTAATGTGTATTAATAACAATTCCAGTTAGTTCACTAAACATCCTAATCCTAATTAGTTCACTAAACATCCTAATCCTTGTAACCCCATGACCGTTCCTACCAGTGGGCCCCACGTCCTCTTTCGGACCCGTGGATCCATCCTGTCCGATGGTCGGTCCGCTACTTCTGGGAGGTTTTAAAGACTTGTTTAACGATCTTACAAATACTCACATGATCTTTCTTCAGGTTTTGTTCTCACTTTCCGGAATATCACCCATCCTGATATTATTTCATCCCAAGCACGTTTAATTGTGGAGTTTTCTCAAAACGTTTAATCAAAAAAATAAGCACACTTTGGTGACAGAGGTGACTAAATCAATTCTATAAACCTCTCTGCATGCACCACCATATTTCTGAAACCGGGGTTTTACGATTCATCCCCGCTAACAGATCGCAATGTTCTTGTTGCACACCAAGACCGTCACTCCCGACGGTGTGAGTCTTCTTGACTCCACACTCGTTTGGGTTCAGCTCTAATACCACTTGTAATGCCCCGACCGTCCCTACCAGTGAGCCCCATGTCCTCATTTGGTCATGTGGGCTCATCCTTGCCCGACGGTCGGTCCACTACGTCTGTGAGGCTGTAAAGACTTGTTTACCGATCCTACAAATCACCACTTGATCTTTTTCCATGCTTTGTCCTCACTCGTATAGTTCTGACAATCACTTTCCGGAAGGTCACTCATCCTGAAATTATTCCAACTTAAAAACGCTTAACTGTGGAGTTCTCTCATGACATTTGAGCGAAAAGATAAGTTTACTTTGGTGAAAATAGGTGGTCAAATCAATTCTTTTAAACCTCTCTGTATGCACTATCATATTCCTAAAACTGCGGAGTTACAATCCTCAATTGTCGTTAAAGTACTTCAAATTCATAAATATAACACTTTTCTACCATGAATTGCTTAAATTCTAGATTTTAGGTAATCATGTCAAAACTAGCATTAATAACATAAAAATCATCATCATCTAACCATCAAATCATCCTAATCTAACATTAACCATGATCCAATAAAAAGACTAGCTACTAAAAATGATGAAGAACAAATAAAAAGACGTACGTAAACATAAAGATAAAAGATAGATGTAAAGAATTCTTCACTACAGTGGCAATCCAAAATATCAAGAGGAAAGTTTGGAGCTAAATCCAACTCTAGAGAAGAGAAACTGATGTTAGAAAATATATAAAAATCAATTAAATACATAATAGGTTCGAACATGATCGACCTATGACTCATCCGAGTCAAATCATAGCATTTGGATCATGCTAATATCTCTAGCGATGTGTTGATCATGCTGCATTAGAGCAGGTCCAGTGGGGGACCTTGATGATTTCTTAGCAAAAATCCTTAACAAAATTAGGCAAAAATTAAATGAAAAATAAGATATAAGGTTAGGTGCGAACCTAAGCTTAGAGTTTTTCTTGGTGTTAAAGTTCGATGATGTGGCCATTTATTATTGGATGTCTGTTTTGACATTACAATTTTTATTTCCTGCGCCCGTGTTTCTTCTTATTTCTCGATCTCTCTCTTCTCTTTTATGTTGCGATGGCGATTGAGCTCTGTGACGTTCATCAACTCACGCATTTTTGTTCATCAAATCATTCCATTATATTGATGGAATTCGTTTATCATCCACCGTCCTCAACCTTTCAACCGCCGGTGGTCAACTTGAACGAGTTTGGTGAAGCAAATCGGAAAGTACTGTGAACCAAATCAGAGATTGGTGTGAAGCCATGGTCCAATCGCTTTCTAAAGGTATGAATCTAACCGTTTAATTAGACATCACCGAAGAAACTCGTCCCCTTTCCGACGGTGCTCAACATCTGCGACTTCGATGAACTAAATCAGAGACTTTGATGAACCAAATCGTTTTCTGAAGGTATGATGCTATCTGTTTGGTGTGTGGTTGTTTGATTTGTTTCTGGAGATTTAAATTCTGTTGATGTGATTGAACTTTGAAAGTCAGATGTTGTTATTGAAATTTAAACGTTGATAGATATTTTTCTGGAATTAGTGGAAAGGAATTTGAGAAGATCATTGATCTCAAATAAAGTTACTAGTATGATTTGAGAAGATGATTGATCTATAATGATCGTAGCTTTTAGTGTTTCTCTAATGATATACTTTTTAAATGCAAGAGTTTTATGATGTTTTGGCATTGTTTCATCGATTGGATTGGAAAGATATAATCAGTTATAGTTGTTGTCATTCTAATCCAATAACTTTTGTATAGTTGCTTGCCATGTTCCTTGTTTGTGTATGTTGACAAACATTACATTATGGTTGAAGAGGTCGCCTTTAGTTTCGATGGAGGAAAAGATTCTAGTGTAAGTTACAACTGTTCCCTTGTTAGAATCTCGTAGCATTATTATAGCTCAAGAGCCACCATGTTTTGTATGTTTTTTTTTGCCTTGGTCATTGAAAATACTGATGTAACTGGTGGTGTTTGGTGACAAGTATTCTCCAAACCTTAGGAAGATTAAGGTGGTGAACAAGAAGAAAGTAAGAAGAGCCAAACTTTATTACCTCAGGGACAAGGTCAATGTTCTCAGGAAGCTTCACGCTTTGCTCTCAATGCTCTCAATGAATGAATACGACTTTGAGTTTAACTTTGGCTTTGAATTTTGTGAATGGCAAAACAGAATCAGTATATGGCTTTCAGTTTAACTTTGTTAGCTTTGAGTTAGCTTCTCAAAATGTGTTTATGAAGAATGTATCAAACTTGTGTACTTTATCTCTTTTATCTTTCTTTTCAAGCAATCAAAACTCAAACACCAATATTTTTTTTCTATTTTTTTTCTTTTTGCTTGGTTTCTGCAACTCTTTCTCACGAGATTTTGGAGATGACATCCAAGTTTATGACAGAACCAGTGAAGATACATGTGGAGCGTGATGAGTTGACTCTTGAAGTATGTTTCTTCTTATGCTTCTGTATTTGCTTTTGAATGTGATCGTTTGATGTTTGGTTTTGATTAGTTATGTCTGATTTTGAAATGTGATTCTCCTTACACAATAATATAATATATATATATATATTTTTTTTAAGAAACCCTCTTAAGGATTCCACCATTAAACAACAAAAAATACAATAATTCAACAAAAACTCTAAACTTTCATTTACTCACAATTTAATAATAAAAAATTCTAAGGAATCCTTAATTAAGGTGTTCCAATGGGGGTGCTCTTAGGCCACTACATCTGCAGTTTTTCAAAGGAAGTTCTTAGATGAGTTTCTTCCCGCCATATTGATATATTTCTACTAAAGCGACCATACACTCTTGAACCGCTGCTATAACTTTTGAACCGTGCTAAAAAATAATTTTAAATCACTAATTTAATAATATTAGATTTTTAAATTATTTACAAATGTTATAACTAATAGAAAAAACATTAGATTTTTTAAAATTGTTTTATAAATTCATAACTAAATAAAGTAGGACTACTTTCTTATAGGCAATATCATGATCATCATCTTTTTTATAGTTTTTTTTGGACAAACTTATTTTTTATTTTTATTTTGGACAAACTTAAAATCTTTCTTATAGTTTAAGTACCCGAACTAGTACTTAAATATCTTATATTCTTACAAATTACAACATATAAAATATAATTTTCTGATGGCATTGAGAATGCCATTCTTTGTAATGTTTCAAACTTTGGGATATTTAAATCTTTTCTTTGTACTTGGATTTTATTTGAAAGAATGAAATCAAGTATTCGCTAAAAAAAACTATATATATAATATTTATATATTTCTTTTAACAATACTTAATAATTATTATATAAATTTTCAATTTTACACGTTAACACATAAATACTGAATTTTATGTTGATTTGACAAAATTAGTTTCAACGTCATGTCATGAAAACTTGAAATGTGCAATAAATTTATTGAAAGAAAGATGATGACTGAAACATAAAATGTGTAGTAGAATTTATATTAGATTTCTTAATCTAATTCCAATATTAATTAACTTTCACTAGATTTCCATGATATTAATAGTAAAAAATTTGTAAGTCAAACTCAAATCTTTAAATACACAGATAATATTTCGACCTGTAAATGGCAAGTCAAATCTTGATAAAACGATTTGTTTTGGTAAGATTTGGTAAGTCAAATCTTGATACAAACGTTACTTTTTAAAAAGAGATGGAATGGACTATAAGAAAGAGATGAAATGCAATAATACTTAACTTCACCATCTAAAGCAAAATAACAATTACTTCGAAAATGCATAACATTTCATTTAAGCTTCTCCTATTATGTGATCTCTTCTTGTCGTCGTCTTCCGTAAGTATACATACATTACCAACAATAACATTTTCAAACAAACCACTAGAATTTTACATATCTCTTTACCAATAGTTGAAAGTTGAAAATAATCTTTGTTAATAAAAAGCATTTTACAAATGAATTGAACCTAAAAAGACTAAAATTAAATGAAAGTATACATTTAATATCAATTGTAGTTTGTTCTTAAAATTTTAGTCTCAATTTTTTTTTTTACAAATTTTTTTAAATGTTTTTTTTTTATTTTAAGGACACAATCTTGCGGTTGGAGATGTCTGTGCGACAAACGAAGAATGCAGGATCAACTGTCAATGTGATGCAGCGTATTGCGACCTAAGCTGTAATATGTGCGTGTATATGTTACATGTTATGGATACAATTGATGCCAATATTCCTAATCAACCTTGTATTTCGGAATATCAAAACTGTGGTAAAAAAACATCTTCACTACAATGATTGAAATTATAAAGATAAAAATTAATTTATATAAAAAAAATTTTGTTGGAATAAAATATAAATTTACTGTCAAAAAAAATAAAAATAAAAATAATAATAAATTCTTTTAATAATTTTTTTTGATGGTCATAAATATGCGAATACTACCTTAAAATAAAAATAAAAATGGATAAAATTACATAAATAAAACATAGAAAAAGAGTAATTTAACAAAGATATCAATAGAAAGAAAACTTACAATTTACGGTATTTTTTAGTTAACTAATTTAATAAGGTGAAATGGCCATTGGCCCACACTAGTTAAATAAAGACACATGGCCACGTCGTTAGAAATATGCCACGTCTCCTACATGATTCGAAGCAAAAATCTCTCTCTAAAGCTTCAAAGTCAAAACCTTTGAGAGCATCACCATCGCATTTTCCTCTGTTTCAATGGCTTCTTCCACTACGATCCTTCTTGGTCCACCTTCCGTCGCCGGAAATTCACCGATCATCAAACCAATCCATTCACCGGAAACCCATATTTCCGATGAAAACACTCTAATCTCCCAAACCGCTACACTAAACCTCGAAGAACCACCACCAATGGGTCTAACGGAGAATTTCTCGCCGACATTTCTCTCCTCCGGGAACCCATGTCTCGATTTCTTCTTCCACATCGTCCCCGACACATCTCCCGATGATCTGATCCAAAGGCTAGCAATTTCTTGGTCTCACGATCCGTTGACTACGTTGAAGCTTATCTGCAATCTCAGAGGTGTTAGAGGAACTGGGAAATCAGACAAAGAAGGGTTTTACACAGCTGCTTTTTGGCTTTACAAGAATCATCCAAAAACCCTAGCTTTGAATGTCCCTGCTCTCGTTGATTTTGGGTATTTCAAAGATCTGCCTGAGATTCTGTTTCGGATCTTGGAAGGTCAGAATATGGAGAGAGGGAAGAATCGGGTTTGGAGGAAGAGGGTTCAAAGGAAATTCAAAGGGAAGAGAGAGAAAAAGTCTGAGATTTCCGGTGAAATGGAAGATCGGATTCTGGAAAATGCGGAGGAGATTGGTGGTTCTGTTGATAAGGTAAAGGCTAGAGCTTTAAGGAAACAGAGAGAGTTCGAAAAGGCGAAAAAGGCGGTAACGAGGTATAACTCTGATGCTAATTACAGATTACTGTTTGATAGAATTGCGGATTTGTTTGCGGTTTTGTTGAAATCGGATTTGAAGTATTTGAATTCGAATGGGTTGACTAAGATTAGTTTAGCTTCGAAATGGTGTCCTTCGGTTGATTCTTCGTATGATAAGGCTACTTTGATATGTGAGGCAATTGCTAGAAGGATGTTTCCTAGAGAGGAGTATGAAGGTATCGAAGAAGCGCATTATGCGTATAGGATTAGAGATAGGTTGAGGAAAGAAGTTCTTGTGCCGTTGCATAAAGCGCTTGAGTTTCCGGAGTTGTTCATGAGTGCTAAGGAATGGAATTTGTTGAAGTATAATAGAGTTCCTTCTGTTGCTATGAAGAATTACAAGAAGCTGTTTGAGGAACATGATAGCGAGAGGTTTACCGAGTTTTTGGAGGATGTGAAGTCCGGAAAGAAGAAGATTGCGGCTGGTGCGTTGCTTCCTCATCAGATAATCAACCAGCTGGAGGATGATAGTGGGAGTGAAGTTGGTGCGGAAGTTGCAGAACTTCAATGGGCGAGAATGGTTGATGATCTTGCTAAGAAAGGGAAGCTTAAGAATTCACTGGCGGTTTGTGATGTCTCTGGAAGTATGTCTGGTACACCTATGGAGGTTTGTGTAGCGCTCGGGTTACTGGTTTCGGAGCTTAGTGAAGAGCCGTGGAAAGGGAAAGTTATCACCTTTAGCGAAAACCCGGAGCTGCATATTGTCACGGGTTCGAGTCTGAGAGAAAAGACTCAGTTTGTTAGAGAAATGGAATGGGGAATGAACACGGATTTTCAGATAGTGTTTGATCGTATTCTAGAAGTTGCAGTCGAGAATAACTTAACCGATGACCAGATGATCAAGCGGTTGTTTGTGTTCAGCGACATGGAGTTTGATGATGCAATGGCAAACAGCCATTCGGAGGTGAGTTACCATCTGAGTGTGGAGGACCGATTGAAGATATCGAAGGAACGGTCCAAGGAGAAATGGGAGACAGATTATGAGGTGGTTCAGAGGAAGTATAAAGAGAAGGGTTTTCAGAATGTTCCAGAAATGGTATTTTGGAACTTAAGAGACTCATCGGCTACTCCGGTGGTTGCTAACCAGAAAGGAGTAGCTATGGTTAGCGGGTTTTCGAAGAATCTACTGACTCTGTTTCTTGAAGAAGGTGGGATCGTGAATCCTGAAGATGTCATGTGGATTGCCATCAAAGGTGAGGAGTATAAGAAGCTTGTTGTTTTTGACTGAGATACACATACACAAGCTTCAATGCTTAAACCGTAACATCATCATTTCTACCGCAAAGAGTTTTATACCATATTTGAATTATACCGCAAAGAGTTAAAGAAGTTTAAAATTTTCTATGTTTCTGTTTTTTGATTTGGGGAGTTATGTGAGGACATGAATGAATCTTGTTTTAACTTTTCTAAAATACCTATGTGATCTCTTTCAGTTATTAATGAGTACTTAAAACTCGGTGATCAATAAGTTGCTTGAAGCTAGAGAGAATTTGGTCAGTTGTCTGAAACAGAGATCAAACAACTTTGTTTTGTCTTTAGAGATATCTTTATGAGGCAAATCTCTTTGAGCTCCTGTCATAGGCTTCTCTCTGTTGTTCTTTATATCATTTCAATGAGAAGTTTTAAGCCTCTTTCTGCTACAGTCCTGTCTTGTTGCCTTATGGAATAGAAAACAAGACCCATCAAATTGGTATTTTCCCTGAAGAAAAAGACAAAAGCCAATTAAGACAATGATTACTACTCTTAATTTTTCTTTTTCCTGGAGAAAAGACAAAAGTGTTTTTGTATATTTTACCTCAATCACCATACAAAAATTGACAAAACATTTCGGGTTAATCTTCAAAATTACCTTCAAACATCGGTTTCCATGTCTTCTCTATGAATGCTTTACTAAGCTTTCAACATCGGAGCTTCGAATTGAGGGCTTTGACTAGTGTTAACGAGTCTGAAGCGAAAGAGATGTGAGTAAGGGCCGATCCAATTGCAACTCTTCACGGGATTCTACACGACATCCTTGCTTTATCTTCTACTTTCACTTGTTGTTCTTTCAATTTCATTCTTAGAGAAAACAATCGGCAAGCTGATGCTCTTGCAAAAGCTACCCTCTTTTCCTCTTGTACGGAAACCTAGTTTTTCAATATAAAAGAAGTTGTTCCCCAATTAGTTTTTGATACATGTAATTTTTTCCCCAATTAGTTTTTGATACATGCTAACATACATTTTTTTAACATAGAAAAATACAAATTAAAAACAATAATGTCTATGATTAAAAAGGTTATACTTCAATTAAAAGAACAACATTTTCTAAAAAAATGATATTTTATAACCATTTAGATATTTGAAGGATCTAGCTTACTTGGTCGCCAAGCTAAATAATTCATAATCTTTTTGTATTTTTCTTTTCTATAAAGTTGATGTCTTAGGGTTTCTCTTACTCTTCCAATTGATTGACATAGCTATCCGTTACTTTTACACAAACCCTAGCTTCAAAGTCAAAAACCCTTGAGACAATCACCATCACCAAATCTCTCTCTTTCAATGGCTTCTTCTTCCACTGCGATCCTTCTCGGACCACCTTCCGTCGCCGCCATGGAGACACCAGTTTCCGATGACAACAGTGTAATCTCCCAAATTGCCACACTAAACCTAGAAGAACCACAGATGGGTCTGACGGAAAACTTCTCGCCCACGTTTCTAACCTCCGGGAACCCATGTCTCGATTTCTTCTTCCATATCGTCCCAGACACACCTTCCGATGATCTGATCCAAAGGCTGGCCATTTCTTGGTCTCACGATCCTTTGACTACGTTGAAGCTCCTCTGCAATCTCAGAGGTGTTAGAGGAACTGGAAAATCAGACAAGGAAGGGTTTTACACAGCTGCCTTGTGGCTTTACAAGAACCACCCAAAAACTCTAGCTTTGAATATCCCTACTCTTGTCGATTTTGGGTATTTCAAAGATTTACCTGAGATTCTGCTTCGGATCTTGGAAGGTCAGCAGACGGAGAGAGGTAAGACTCGGGTTTGGAGGAAGAGGATTCAGAGGAAGTTCAAAGGGGATAGTGAGAAAAAGTCTACCATATCCGGTGACATGGAAGATCGGATTCTCGAAACCGCGGAGGAGACTGGTGGTCCTGTTGGTAAAGTCAAGGCTAGGGCTTTACGGAAACAGAGAGAGTTCGAAAAGGCGAAAAAGGCTCTAGATAGGTATAACTCTGATGCTAATTACAGATTACTCTTTGATCAAATTGCCGATTTGTTTGCGGAATTATTGAAATCAGATTTGGAGTATTTGAATACAGATAATTTGAACAAGATTAGTTTAGCTTCGAAATGGTGTCCTTCTGTTGATTCTTCGTATGATAAGACTACTTTGATATGTGAGGCTATTGCTAGAAGAATGTTCCTTAGAGAGGAATACGAAGAAGGTATCGAAGAAGTGCATTATGCATATAGGATTAGAGATAGGTTGAGAAAAGAAGTTCTTGTCCCGTTACATAAAGCTCTTGAGTTGCCAGAGGTGTCTATGAGTGCCAAGGAATGGAATCTGTTGAAGTACAATAGAGTTCCTTCTATAGCCATGCAGAATTATAGTTCACGCTTTGCGGAACACGATAGCGAGAGGTTCACCGAGTTTTTGGAGGATGTGAAATCCGGGAAGAAGAAGATGGCGGCTGGTGCGTTGCTTCCTCATCAGATTATCAGTCAGCTTTTGAATGATAGTGAAGGTGAAGAAGTAGCAGAGCTTCAATGGGCGAGAATGGTTGATGATCTTGCCAAGAAAGGGAAGTTGAAGAACTCATTGGCGATTTGTGATGTCTCGGGAAGCATGGCTGGTACACCTATGAATGTTTGTATTGCGTTAGGGTTATTGGTTTCGGAACTTAATGAAGAGCCGTGGAAAGGGAAAGTTATCACTTTTAGCGAAAACCCGCAGCTTCATGTTGTCACGGGTTCGAGTCTGAGAGAGAAGACTAAGTTTGTTAGAGAAATGGATTTTGGAATCAACACAGATTTCCAGAAGGTGTTTGATCGGATTCTAGAGGTTGCTGTCGAGAATAACTTAACCGATGAACAGATGATCAAGCGGTTGTTTGTGTTCAGTGACATGGAGTTTGATGATGCAAGAGTAGACAGCCATTCGGAAATGAGTGACTACGCGAGTAACTTGGAGAGTGACTACGAGAGTGTCCCGGAGAGTTTTGAGAAATGGGAGACGGATTATGAAGTTGTTCAGAGGAAGTATAAAGAGAAGGGTTTTCAGAATGTTCCTGAAATTGTATTTTGGAACTTAAGAGACTCGTCAGCTACACCCGTGGTGTCTAAGCAGAAAGGTGTAGCTATGGTTAGCGGGTTTTCGAAGAATCTACTGACTCTGTTTCTTGAGGAAGGTGGGATTGTGAATCCTGAAGATGTCATGTTGTTAGCCATTAAAGGTGAGGAGTATCAGAAGCTTGCTGTTTATGACTGAGAAGTTTTATTCATTTAAATATTGGATTTTGTGAGTACATGAATGAATCTTGTTTAAGTTTTTTTTTTTTTTCTAAGTACCTATGTCTAATAAGATACAGCTAAGAAAATGAAATGATCTATAGAAGTCATAAGATGAGGCATCACTCTTCGTTTCCTCCTAAACTTGGAATCTTTCCTTTATATCTTTTGGTTCTAATAGAAGAAAAAAGGCAAAAGCCAAACTAATATTCTCCGAGCTCTCTCTTTCCTTGTTATTCCTGAGGTGTCCTCTCACATCCGGTAGTTTCATAACGAATATGTTCTTTGTCATTGCCAAGTTGCTTAAGATGATGCGAACAAATCAACGAACAAGGTTTTGTGAATTACTCTGAATCCAAAAACATTGATACTGTGATGGAGAAAGAACGTTTTTTGTGCTCTACTTACACGCAAAAGTATCTTGAATTCGATTAGATTCAAGCCTAAAAAGCTCAACACAAAGAAAGTGTCTAAACTAGCTAATATGTTTTGACCATAAAAGAGAAAATATAGCTAACATTTTTGGTTATTAGATGTAGTTGAAGTTAGAACAATTAGGGTAGGTTTTTACCCATGGCTTTTGGCTACAAAGGAAGAAGAATATGTTTTTTGTAAATAGCCAAGTTGCTTAATATGACGCGGACGAATCCAAAAACATCGATACTAGAAGAAGAAGAAAGAGCGTTTTTCGCACTCAAAGTACCGGCGGAAAGATCTTAAATTTGAATCATGACGTACCGGACAGGATTCAATCCTGTGAAGCTTAACACACACACAAACAATGTGTTACTAAATTAGCTAGAATCTGATTATTATATGATTTAGTTGAAGTTAGAACAATGTAGGTAGGTATGAACACATGTGACTTTTGCTAAAAAGGTATGAAGAATATATTCTTAAACGCGGCTTTATAAAGCCCTTCTTGAATTTGACAATCACCATTCTTTTTCTCAAAGAGCAAGCATAAAAGAACATAAAAGCTCCATACTTTTTAAATTTATTCCATATTGTCAATAGCTTTTGTATATTATAAAGCTTCTAGGCGTTGTTGTTGTTTTGTCTCATTGTTGCTCTGTTTCTTGAGGTTTTATAAATGGATCCTGGTACTTTAAACTCGGTGATCAATAGGTTGCTTGAAGCTAGAGAAAAACCAGGAAAGATTGTTCAGTTGTCTGAAACAGAGATCAAACAGCTCTGTTTCGTCTCTAGAGATATCTTCTTGAGACAACCAAATCTCTTGGAACTTGAAGCTCCTGTTAAAATATGTGGTACGTTTCTCTCTGTTTCTCTCTGACTCTTTTCTGAGATTGTGCTCCTATGTAATCTTTTGGTTAAACAAATAATAAACAGGGGACATTCATGGACAATATCCGGATCTCTTGAGACTATTCGAACATGGCGGATACCCTCCTAATTCAAACTACTTGTTTCTTGGAGATTATGTCGATCGCGGCAAGCAAAGCCTCGAAACGATTTGTCTTTTACTTGCTTACAAGATTAAGTTCCCTGAAAACTTCTTCCTTCTCAGAGGAAACCATGAAAGTGCATCAATCAATCGTATTTACGGCTTCTATGACGAGTGTAAACGTAGATTCAGTGTCAAGATTTGGCGAATCTTCACTGATTGCTTCAACTGTCTCCCCGTCGCTGCACTCATCGATGAGCGGATTTTTTGTATGCATGGTGGGCTCTCCCCGGAGCTGCTAAGCTTGAGGCAGATTAGGGATATTCGTCGTCCAACGGATATTCCTGATCGTGGTTTACTCTGTGATCTCTTGTGGTCTGATCCTGATAAAGATGTTAGAGGTTGGGGGCCTAACGATCGCGGAGTTTCTTACACTTTTGGATCAGATATAGTTTCTGGATTTCTTAAAAGACTCGATCTTGACCTCATTTGTAGGGCTCACCAGGTTTGTTTATTGTTCCTTGTGCCCAAAGAAACATTTTTAACGTGTTTCCTTTTGACACAAGCAACGATTTTGTAACAGGTTGTTGAAGATGGATTCGAGTTCTTTGCGAATAAGCAGCTCGTAACGATATTCTCTGCGCCGAATTACTGTGGGGAATTTGACAATGCAGGTGCGATGATGAGTGTGTCTGAGGATTTGACCTGCTCTTTTCAGATCTTAAAATCTAATGACAAGAAATCAAAGTTCAGTTTCGGAAGCAGAGGTGGTGCTAAAACTAGCTTCCCTTATCCTAAAGTGAAGGTATGTATTAATCACATCACTTTTTAATTTGTGGATATACTGTAGCACAAAAAATGAAATATGGTAAATGCATAATAATTTGCTCTATTACTAAATGTTTTTGAATGATTTAACATTTTGAATCTGTTTGTGCTCCTCAATAATTTTAAATCTATTCGCATTGATAGATGAAACTTTGGATTAGTATTGACTTCACCGAATTAGACCTAATGTTAGTCAAAACTAACACTGTGGTATACTTGAAAATTGGTTTGCTATGTTTCTCACTAGTAACTTACAAGTAATTTATAGCCAAATCATTGTTGTCATGTCATGTTACAAGGCAAGCTCGGAATCTCTAACCATTTGATCTAATTAAACATGTTTATTTGCAGTCGATTCTGAGTTCGCAAAATTCGAAAGAATACAACTGATGAAGATTTAAAACTCCGCATAATAACTATTAGAAACCATGCCAACGTAACTCGACTACTATATGATGAGAAATTAAAGAGGATTTTGAATTTCGGAATTTTGGGAAGCTTCTGTTTTTGTTATGTTTTGTGTTGTCTGCTGCTATCACTTGTGTGTATGTGTTTTTATTTTTGGTTGTTGTTGTTGTAAATTTGGTTTGTAGTTGTTGGTGGTTAAATTTGATAATAAAACATGATTTCCTTCGGACCAAAGATATGTTTTTTTCTTTCCGGTTTGCATCTTCTTAAGTTGAAGGCACTTTTTGGCTAGCTAACTCTTGTGTCGATTGTGTGGCCAACAAGGCTTCTGCAGGATTGTAATTGGTAGAATGGATCCGGATATCCTAGAATTTGAAAAGTATTCAGAACTGTGCTTTAACAATCCAGATCCGTGACTTTTGGATATCTGGTTTCTAATATTGCAGATACCTAGAAAACTAATACTTATATATCTTGTTTTAATACATAATCATAATTGAATCAATTTAACTTGACATATCATTATAATATTGCTAGTGTTAACAAAATATTAAAATGATGACTTACCCATGTTGTACCACCGAGTTAATGATATTTAAATTTATATTAATGAAGATTCAAACTCGTCAAACCATATAACCCATACCGTGATATTTTAAACTTTTTATAAGTTAAACGTTGATAATATTTTGAAGTTTTTATACACTTTAAATAGATCAATTATAATATTTTAATTTTTTAAAAAGTTTAGAATTTATGATATCTGGTATAATTAAACGGTTTGACTAAAGAACCGAATTAAACTGAACAAATATTTAAATTTGGATGTTTGTTAAGTTAGGATTCCTACTCACTCATATTTCTTTGGGTTCAATTTGGTCTTATTTATGAGATTTTGGACACAAAGTTTTAGCTGATGTGAGACTTTGAACACAAATAATTTTATTTCATTATGTGAGTAATATATGGCTGTTTTCAAACATCCGAATCACAATATATCCAGAAAAAATTAGATTTTAATTAGTGTTATGTATTATATGATGATTCAAAGTAGTTTAAAAAATAAAAAAAATGATAGAAAAATCATAATTTTAAATGTTAACAAAATATTTAAAATATGTATATTATTAAATGTGAAACATTATATGGATGTTTTTAATTTATCTTTAATGTGAAAATATTATAATTGTGTTTTGGTTATATGAATACTAGAGAATTAATTGTAACACTATAGACCCATCGCTTTCCAACCCCCTCTTGCATAAGGGACATGGTCAAATCTTGATATTAATTTGTGACTCAATTTATGAATTAATGGTCATGGTAAAATGAGTAAATTAACTTGTCATTCAAGTTTATGAACTGATTAGGAGAATTATTATGATTATGCGAATTATTATTTGTGTTAGTTCCGACGAAATCAATGATCAGAAATTTGTTGGAAACAAACATTTTAGACGCATTCATTGGTCGGAAATAGTTGGTTTTGTTAAATACTCAGTTTGGTTTTTGGACATACAATGTCAATCTATTTATTGCCAAATTGTTTTGAGTTAAAATTTCATGAAACTTAACAGTAATTAATCTAAGATTTTATGGATCACACAAGTTATGGTGAGTTTCACAAAGTTGGTAATTTGGTATAGTGAGACCAATAGAATGCCCATCCCAAACAGGTAGTGCACAATAATCAAACAAATGCGTCAGAGAGAACAATCAATATTTGAAACAAATCAAACATATGCATTAGTGAGACTATTTAGTATTAGATCCTCTTGAGCTTTTTGAATCTCAAGCACAGAACAATTCAGTTCACATTAATCAAACAATAAGCACCGTGATTCATAAGAAGCCAGTTAAATACATTACATCAATCCAAAAAGAAATTTCAAATCTTGCTACATTTTGGGATCGAACTTTTAACATTTCTAAACGCTACACAGAGCTTCAACCCAAAAAGAATATATACACCAACCAAAAAGAAAGCTAACTAACCAATAGCGTTATTTACAAACAGAGCACAAGACTAATGGTCTACAACTACGCCCACTTGAATGTGTCGATATAAGGCAAAGAGATAACGTTAGTGATGACAAGACACTGAACATTGAACACCATAACCAACTAATGTGTTGATCAGATAATCGAAATCCATAAAAACTATTCTTTGGTGTTTCTCAGTATATAGCAAACATATGAACAATCAAATTTTCATGCTTCAAATTGATAAACATAAACGCACAACAGAGAGTTCGTTAGTGTTTGGAAAGTTAGAATCAAAGTTTAAGAAACTTTATTTGACAATGTTAATTAGAACACAAAAAAGTGGATTACAAGATTTGCACTCACGGCAGTAAGACTGAAGTATTCCACACAATCAAACATTTCTTACTGCATCAAGGAAAGGAAAAAAAAAATTTGGAAAGAAACAAAAAAATCAAACAAACCACAAACAACTCCACATTTGATCACAAAGTAAATTATTTCTCGTCATGGCTAACTTCAGCTTCACCAGAGAGTTCTTCGAGGGACTTGCCCTTGGGCTCTGGGACAAGGAAGGTGAAGAGCATACCGATGAAGTTAAGAACACCAAGCACGATCAATGAGTTCTTAACTCCGATACCTGGTGGGTATCCTGCATCCACCTTAGCCTTGTCTTGATTTTGAGCCGCATATAAGAACCCGAAGGCTCCAATGATGGCTCCAGCCTTACCAGCCGCGGCTGATATTCCATGACATGTTGACCTTAGCCTGGCCGGGAATATCTCAGCAGGGACAATAAAAGTGGTTGCATTTGGACCAAAATTGGCGAAGAAGAAAGTAAGAGAGTACATAACCACAAATCCGATACGGTTTTCTGGTTTGATCCAGTGGTTGTAAGGGAAGGCAATGGCAAACATAAACACGGTCATCATGAAAAATCCATTTAGTTGGATCTTAAACCTTCCAATGGTATCAATAAACGCAACTGTGAACCAGTAGCCTGGGACTGTACTGCAAAGGGCGATAAGAGTCTGAGCCCTAGCAATCCTGAAAACCTCATGGGTGGCGTTCATGGTGGCTGCCTTTGGGATCCATCCGATGGCCGAGAAAATATCCTTCTGGAACAAGTTTTGGCTGTAGAAGGCAATGTCAAGCAAAAACCAAGTGGAGGTAGTTCCAAGGAGATGAAGTCCATGGCGTCTAAGGAATTCCTTGGAGAACAAGCCATAGTTTTGTCTGGGGTCTTTGACGTCATCCTCCACCCTTTCCTCAAGCTCGATATCTGTTTGTAAGACCTTGGACATGTCGGCTGTGGCTTGTTTGATGTTCTTGGCAACCAAAGCGGTGTAACGGGCAGTTTCAGGCATCTTCATACGCCAGTAGTAAGTCAAAGCTGCGGGTAAAGCACCAAACATGACGATGATTCGCCAAATGTAATCAACTTGAGGAGGCGTTGAGAGGGCCCTGTTTACTGCATATGTTGGAGCTGGGAACTTTTTGTCGAATATAGAAGATACTGCGAGTGCCACGAAACCTCCAGCCAAGATACCGACACCTTGCATGGCGAAGACAGCTGCGATGAAAGCCCCACGGGTCTTCTTGTTTGCGTATTCAGACATGATGGTGGCAGAAAGTGGGTAGTCACCTCCAATACCAAATCCCAACCAAAACCTACGTAATGGTTTATATATAAAAAAACTTTCTCAAAGAAAAATACCTAAATCAGTTCGAAGCGTGACTAACTTTTAAAACTTGCATTCGTTATTAGATTATTGGTTAATCATGTGTGTATATAATATTGTAATTGGATGAAAACTGTACCTGAAGAAGCAAAGGGTGGTCATGACACCCTTGGCTTCGTTGCCAAAAGAGAGGCCAGAAGCGACAGAGCATAAGATCATCATGATCAAAGTAAGACCGTACACTTTTTTCCGTCCGAGTTTGTCACCGAGCCAACCGAAGAAGAGTTGACCAGAAAGGGTTCCACAAAGGGCCACACCATTGACAGCGGCCGCAACATGAGGGGGAAGTGAGCCAGGCTTCGCTGACTCCGGATTGAAGTAGTAGATGCGGCCAAGGAGCTTTGTTACCAAGGACACGCAAAAAAGATCGTACGCATCGGTAAAGAAACCCATACCGGCGATGACAATCGCCGTGAAATGATAAAGTTGCGTCTTCGCAACATCGAGTGCCTTTAGCACTCCTAGTTGTTGTTCAGCCATCTAAGCCTCTCTTGTCTTTCCTGCTTCATGAAGTAAAAATAAATATCTTAACTATAATTTTATAATAATATTGGAAAGATGCTACTAAATTATTTTAGTTTAGTACCAATACAACCAACAGAATAACATTTATAATTAAACCTATACATAAATCAAATAATTTAAGCGATTACAATTTAGAAACAAAAGTTTCTATTGATATAAACAACTATATATGTACTATCTATCTATATGTGAATTTGGATGCATAGATAATAAACATCTAACGAATCTCACCGTTGTGCGCTAATGGTGGGGGCAGAAAGATTAAGAGAGAGAGAGGGAGGGAGGTGGTGGTTGTGATTGTGTTGGCTGAGACGGCTGAAATTTATAGACGAGATCGGAGAAGCATAGTCTCCGGAATCTTAAGGGTATATCCATATTTATATTTTATTTTAATCTTTTTCCATCACTTGATCAACTTCTCTTTCTATGCTCGTCTATGTTTTGTATGGTCTGCACATATTTTAACTTAGTATTCATGACAACTCTGAGATTTCCAATCTTGGACCTATTCGTATTACCGCAAGGGAATAAATAAGTACCCGTATCCTATAGTTCGTGTAATTTATGGTGAATCATATTTCGTTAATTTATATTCAAGTGAGAACAAATAAGGAAAAATTACTTTTGATGATTTAGACTTCATTTGACAAATTCTGCATGTAATCTTGAAATGAACGTGAGACGATTATAATACAAACTTGTCGAGAAAGGACAAACAAAGCTATTCTTTTATCTTTTTTGTCAACGGACAAGCACATTTAATACAACAAAAATGTTGTGTTTTATTACTTTTTGTGTATGTAGTAAGATTACAAAGAACTTTGATCATCTATGTCTACGAATTACTATTATTTACAAATTATGGGACTAAGAGTAGTGATTATAATCTATGGTATATACAATCATATAAAATGATTTGCAAAATAGTACGTACGAATAAAGACCGCCATATGCTAAAATATCCTCATTTGGAGTTGGAGGTAAATATCCGCCATATGCTAAAATATCATCATGTGTAATTTCCTAAAAGATTAATATTTTTGGTAATTTTAAATATATTCTAAAGGGTAGTCTGATTGTTTCGTTTTGTCGACAGAGCCTATTTGATTTTTATCCTCATAAATAATAAAGATCGAGTTGACTTTTCATTAAGCAAAATATGTTTGTTCATGAGAGTCAGTATGTAACGATTTTCCATTCTATACTCTTTTGTTGAAAACCAATCTAACAAGTTATGTTCACGTATCTCCGTACTAAAGTCTACTATATTTGGTTTTTTTTTTTCTTTGGTGAAAGGCACTACTTAGATTAATAAAAACATCATTTTCCATAACAGTCAGCCATTTTCATAAAAGATATTAAAAAGGAGGAGCACAAAAAAAACTTTTTTCTTTTGTTTTGTTTGTTTTAATGTAACAAAAACAAATATGTTAAATATATATATATAGCTTCGATATATTTGACGATGTATATGTCCAACCAACTTTTAGGGTTAGCTTGTGAATTAGAGCTAGATATTTGCTTGCTAAACTAATCCAAGTAACAAGGCTACCACTAAGCTAGTAATTCATACGTATTTTACATTTTTATTCTATGCATCAAGGTATATACTCCCCATCAGTATTATTTAAATCAAGTTTACAGTTAATACATAGCTTATATATATGCATTATTACATAGTTGTAACGATCACAATTATCATCGATTGTTTTATATAAAGTTGCTGGCTTCTTGCAAAAGTCAATGCGTGGCATGTTGTTTGATTTTATCGATTAATGCATCGCCGCCGCGTAACATCTCTCTGGATCAAGTCAAGGCAAAAAATTTAATTTTGTTTTTCAAGTATAGTAGTAGATAGAGTGATTGACGTTCAATAAGAACCGTATTGAACCAAAACCGTCTAAACGGAGAATTTTGGTTTTCGGTTTCAATAAGTGCAGAGTTGTATAGTGATCGGTGAACTTTTAAATTGATTTCGGTTCTCGGGTTTTGTCCCCCGTTCAGCATATCAAAACCCATCGTTTTTTCCGGTTTAGGGAGACACTTTATATATATATATATATATATATATTCAGAGATCTACATCTACTTATAACTAGCCCTTCATCTTCCTTCTTTCGTAGTATCTTGTCTTCATGAAAAAACACCCCTCTTCTCTAGACCCTTTTCGGCTTCTCCTTCTCATTCTCTTCGTTCTTTTCTTTATTTTCCTTTTTCTTCCTCTTATTTTGTAGCTATTTTTTCTCCTCAATCAAATTCGACGTCATCAATTTCAGTTGATTTTCTATAATTTCTTTTCGTCTTCGCATCACACAAATTCATATTCTCTATATTTTCCGTTGTTCTTCTTCAGTCCTTGGCTTGCTATGGCATTCACTTACAAAGTAAAAAATACAAAAATCCTAGGACCCTCTGCAGTGCCGGCTCAAGCTTATTCTAGGTCCTAGGGCAAAAAAAAAATTGGACCCTTAATATATTGGAAATTGTTTTCGTACAAAAGTAAAACACTTAGTAAACATCATTTAAAATAAAATAAAACAACAATCTCATTTTACAAAAGAGATTTGGCCCAATAAATCAATATTTGTATTAGAGTTGTTGGATTAAAATATATCAACATATAATTTGGGCCCAATAAATTTAGAATTTTTTTTTACCTTATATTTAAAAGGAATGCAAATATATATGAGCTTTTTAGTAAAAATTTGCAATTTTCTGTTATATTTGCACATATTTTTTTCTTTTTCTTTTTATGTTTACAAAAGGAAAGAATTGTATGTGTCCCTTTTGCTTTATGGGCCACTCGTTGTTGCACTCCCTCCTCTCCATGTTAAGCCGGCACTGACCCTATGTCCCTCCCTAAGTATTCTTCGATTTTACTCTAGAACAAAGTAACACTAAAATAAAGTAAATTTTCTCAACAATTTATCATTATAATAATGGGAAAGTTACTAGATTAACATAAATTATCAGTTTAATTACTAGATTATTTTAAAAACAATTTGGGTTAAATTATTTTCATGTCTAAAATACACTTGTCTCATGTGTAAAAAAATAAATAGAAAAATGTCCTTTCAAATTAATTCTAGCAATAATTTTACAAAAGTTTAATATCTAATTTATATACTACAGATCTATTTGTCCGTAAATATTTCTTTTGGCAGACTTTTTTGGTTGACAGATTTTTTAGAATATGGTTACAATAGACTAAAACAATTGTAGCTGATTTATTTTTTTGACATATTTATTTTTTTGACAGATTTTTTTATTCAACTACATACTTTCATAGTTTATAACAGACTTACTGTAGTGTCTGGCTGTTTTATTTTGAATGACTCGGTAGATTTATAATTTTCTAAAAACATCTATCATGTTATAAGAAATTTATGTACAAAAAACTAATAAATATAATGACCTCTAATGATAGCAGATTTGTTATATCTTATGACAGATTTTTATAATGTTACCAAAATATTTTCATGTAACAACATATTTGTTTTTAAAATATAGTATTTTTAGTTATGACATAATTGGTTATGTTGTGATAGATGAAATTATATTACTAAAATATATCGTTTGATCGCAGATTTGTTAAACGATAAACAAAATTGATGGAATGACCACTATAATGTTTTATGTTACGATATATTTGTAATTTTGAATTCTTATGATGACCAAAATTTGTTGTTCTTGCTGATTTTTATAAGTATAATAACACTTATAATGGTGACAGTTTTTTGTAACGGTGACAGTTTTTTTTCTTTTTTCTTTTTCTTGTCATGACATATTTGTTTAAATCATTTATCATATTTGACATTCCCAGTTTTTCTTCGTTTTATTTTTTATCTTATATTTTTTTTGTTTTGAATATATATAACTTACTTTTGTGACAGACCTTTTAGTAAAATAGGTCATAGGTTATCATCCGATTTGATATAATCAAGTGAGATTACACTATTTGAGATTAGTTGCTATTGGTTTTTGTGTTGTCTTCTAATTAGACAAGATTTAACATTAAACTAAGAGCGCAATGCTCGAACAATAAATAATTGCTATCAGAGTTTAGTTTACACGTAGTGCCAACACTGGTTTCTCCCATCGAAATATTTTCAAGTTCTGAAACCACTCGGCTTCCTCATTTGCTTTGACTAAAGCTATAATGTCTATTTGGAAGGCTTCTACGGCACACTGGCAGCATCAAATTGAGTCTAGTACAACTGGTCAAATATATCAAATAGACTGTTGCATCATACTCCTAATTTGACATTGCTTCACTTAAATGTTTAGACAAGTGAAGAGTAGGGTCTTGGACTCTTGGGAGTCCCTAGTCTTTGTAGTTCATTTGATGATAAATTCATCTACAATCTTACAAAAAAAATCTTTCGATTACATGAACAACAATATACCAATCTTTATAGTTCAGTAGTTCTAAAATATCTCATTTATCTTTTCAACCTAATATACCAGTACAAGCTGATTTTTTGTATTATCAGTTCTATCAATATTGATCCCTAGAATTACATCCACTAGCCCTTATATCTTTCATTTCAAACTTTCCACTAAGCATATTTTTTGTTTGATTGTTCATGTCTTTATTGCTTCCAAACTTATAGCATTACTAGGATATGACCATAACATGAGTTTACATCTTAACAAGTTGCACTTGCACACACATTTAAACAAAAAGCGAAAGTAGTACACCGTTACAAATATAATTCACTCATCGCAAAGAACGTAAAACGTAAAAGTAGTACACCATTACAAATATAATTCACACATCGCAAAACCAATGACAAACATATATGACGGCATAATCATTTATCAACCTCAGCCTCGCCGGAGAGTTCTTCAAGGGACTTGCCCTTGGGCTCAGGGACGAGGAAGGTGAAGAGCATACCAACAAAGTTAATGACACCAAGCATGATCAATGAGTTCTTGACTCCGATGCCCGGTGGGTATCCTGCGTCTGTCTTGGTCTTATCCTGTGGTTGAGCAGCATATAGGAACCCGAAGGCTCCAACGATGGCTCCAGCCTTACCAGTTGCGGCTGATATTCCATGGCACGTAGACCTTAGCCTTGCTGGAAAGATTTCAGCTGGGACAATGAAAGTAGTTGCATTGGGTCCAAAGTTGGCGAAGAAAAATGTGAGTGAGTACATAACCACGAATCCGATACGATTATCTGGTAAAATCCAGTGGTTGTATGGGAAGGCAATAGCAAACATAAAAACGGTCATCATGAAAAATCCCATTAGTTGGATCGCAAACCTTCCAATGATATCAATAAAGGCTACTGTGAACCAGTAACCTGGGACTGTACTGCAGAGGGCAATGAGAGTCTGAGCCCTAGCAATCTTGAAAACCTCATGGATGGCGTTCATAGTGGCTGCCTTTGGGATCCATCCAATGGCCGAGAAAATATCCTTTTGGAACAAGTTTTGGCTGTAGAAGGCGATGTCAAGCAAAAACCAAGTGGAGGTAGTCCCAAGGAGATGAAGCCCATGGCGTCTAAGGAATTCCTTGGAGAACAAGCCATAGTTTTTTTTGGGGTCCTTGACGTCATCCTCCACCCTTTCCTCAAGCTCGAGATCTGTTTGTAAGACCTTGGACATGTCTGCTGTGGCTTGTTTGATGTTCTTGGCAACTAAAGCGGTGTAACGGGCTGTTTCAGGCATCTTCATACGCCAATAGTAAGTCAAAGCTGCGGGTAAAGCACCAAACATGACGATGATTCGCCAAATGTAATCAGCTTGAGGAGGCGTTGATAGAAACCTGTCTTGCTCATACGTCGGCGATGGGAACTTTTTGTCAAATATGGAAGAAACTGCAAGTGCCACAAAACCTCCCGCCAAGATACCTACACCTTGCATGGCGAACACTGCCGCGATGAAAGCCCCACGAGTCTTCTTGTTAGCGTATTCAGACATGATGGTGGCAGATAGAGGGTAGTCACCTCCAATGCCAAACCCGAGCCAAAACCTATATATAATCGTCTAGATATCAGTATCTTAAGTAACCATAATCTAGGTCGAAATAGTGACTAATCTCTCGAGCTTGTATCTGTGACGTATGTGATATTAGGTTTGTGGCTAAATAAATTGTACCTGAAGAAGCAAAGAGTCGTCATGACACCCTTGGCCGAATTGCCCAAGGAAAGACCGGAAGCAACTGAGCAGAGAATCATCATGATCAAAGTGATACCGTACACCTTTTTCCGTCCGAGTTTGTCACCAAGCCATCCGAAGAAGAGTTGACCGGCAAGGGTTCCACAAAGGGCCACACCGTTGACTGCAGCCGCAACATGAGGGGGAAGTGAGCCAGGCTTTGCTGACGTTGGATTGAAGTAGTAGAGGCGGCCAAGAAGCTTGGTCACCAAGGACACACAAAAGAGATCGTACGCGTCCGTAAAGAAGCCCATACCGGCAATGACAATAGCCGTGAAATGGTAAAGTTGCGTCTTCGCAACATCAAGTGCCTTTAGCACTCCTAGCTGTTGATCGGCCATCTCAGTCAGTCTTTTTGTTTTTCTTCTCTCCTATTTTGCACAAAGTAAAGGTTAATATTTGTATAGAAATTTCTTCTTTCGTAAATATTGGAAAGATGATATATTGCTTGGGTGTGTTAGAAATAGAGGTAGTTTTAACATATATAATCTCGGCTAGCTAATTAAAAAAGTATACATGATAAAAAGAGTGAAAACAAAATTAAATGTGAATTTGGATTAAGACAAAATAAACATGTAGATGATATTCACCTAAGTAGTAACAGGTTGTGAAGGACAAGAGAGAGAATTATTGAGAGAGGTGGTGGTTGTGATTATGTTGGCTGAGACGGCAGAAATTTATAGACGAGAGGAGAACTGGAGAAGTATTGTCTCCGGAATCTTAAGGGTATATCCACATTTTATTTGATCTTAATTTATTTTCCATCTCTTAATTTATTTCATTGTGTTGCTGTTCTGCATATGATAACATTGGAATGGTCTACAGATCATATTACACGAAAAGCCTAGTCTTCTAAAATGTTATGATCTCACAAGAAGATTTTCATAGAGTTACTAAAAATCGAGTTCACTATCGTTAATAATTTTTTTATATTGTTTATGAGAGTGGAAACCATCTAACAAGTTATCTTATCAGTTATCTCATATCATGTATTTCCGTACTAAAGTCAACTTTTCTGTTTTCGTCTTTTGTTTGAAAGTTTCTACCTAGATTAATAAAACAAACTTTAGAAGATGTCCACCATTTTCTGAAAGAAAAAAAAAATCAAAGAACTAAAATAAAAGTTTAAACCTGTAAACTAAAATAGCTGTTATATATTGTTTAATCTGATTTTTATTAAAATCACTATGGTGAAATACTAATATAAGCGGACAGAAGATAAGATCTCCACGTAGTTATAAGCCACAGAAAAAAAGAAGCATTACCCACCAAAAAATATGTTATATTTATAAAGCTTTATATTTCAAAATACTTTATATGAATTAGAGATATATTGTTCAAACTAATTCAAAAGTAACAAGGTTCCCACTAAATAAGGTGAGGTCAAACTTCTCAGCTAATGTATCTCCGTACTAAAAGTCAAATTTCTATTAACATAATTATATGCCATTTTAAACTGTTTAAAAATTATTTGTGTAATATTTTAGATAATTTAGGTTAACATAACTTCCGTCCAAAAAAATAGAGAAAGTGGTTTGCATTTGAGTCTCCGGACTATATAGTATTTACGATCAAAAGTCAATGCAACCGTACAACACCTTTTTATATAAAAGCAACCGTACCGTACGAAGGTACATATATATATATATATATATATATATATTTTAAAGACATTTTGGTAAGAAAATCATTTGATGCAATGACTTTTGTCAATAATGATTTTGGTTTGCATTAGTTACATGGCCCAAATATTTTGATTACTAAAGTAGTCTTATTCTCCAGTATTTAAGCCCAACAAAATAAGATCTCTAAATAATTTAATTTAAAACTGATATTTTTCAGGCCTATATAGACGATCTACTTCTATGAATCTTATATAGTATTTTTGCAGTCACCTTTTGATTGTGGGTTAAAATGCATCTGATTACATTTGATACCAGACCCATTAGTTTATGATGTTCATTAAATCTTAGTTGGGTTGGTTCAAATAAAACCCAACTCTTATACTCATTACTTCTATATTTAACAATATTGATATTTAGAAGATTTGATTAAGATTTAAAACTATGAATTTCCTATCATCTTTGTTTGATTTTTTATTGTATAATATGTAAAGTTAAGAAAAATTTCAAAACATTTTCTGCATAAATTGTGATTCGAAATTTATAAAACGAACATATATTATTCAATTGACGAAAACTATGTGGGTTCAACGTCCTAACATTGGCTAAAATATCTAGACAATGATTTAGAATCATATCATAACTAAGGTTAACATTAATAAAATTAATAAGCTTTTTGATGGAACAGATTTGGCGGGATGTTACCTAATAATAATTGTAAACTAAAAAATTTATTTTTTTTATAAATATATTCAATTTGTAAACTTGTATATATATTAACTTTAAAAAATAAATCGTTCTCCTAGTATACCGCGGGTTAAAATCTAGTTTATAGATACAAAAATTTGATATTTGCTAGTAACACCACATTTTTACAAGTCAGAAAAATAGATGTTGCTTTCAATTTGTTTCTTTATGTTTTTTTTTTCTTTTTGTCATCTTGAAATTTACTAAAAAAAAGACATGTTATGCTATGAGAGAGAAATTGCAAATTCTCGAGGGAGATTTGCAAAACTACCCTTTTTTTACTACCCTTTTGTAACAATACCATTTTATATTGTTTATTTTTAAAAATATCCCTTCTATTGAACAGAATGACCAAATTACCCTCATTTAATAATAACATGTACCAAAATTTATTTTTCCCGCCAAACAAAAAATTTCCGCCAAACTTTTTTTCCCGCCAAAAAAAAAATTTCCCGCCAAAAATGTTTTCTCGTAAAATTTTTTTCCCAGCCAAAAAAATGCTTTTAAAAATCTTTGTAAATTTTTTAAAAGTTTTGGTAGTTGCTAAAAACCATTGTAAATCATTTTAAAAACTCTTAAAATTTTTATAAAGTCTTTAAAAACATAGGTAAATACTTTAAAACCCCTTTTAAAACCTTTGTAAATCTTTTTAAAGCTTTTTATAATAGTTTTACAAGATTTACAATCGTTTTTTAAGCATAAGTAAGTGGCATTAAATGATTTACAAGGGATTTTAAAAACTTATAAAAAGGTAAAACATGATTTACAATCGTTTTTAAAGCATAAGTAAGTGACATACAATGATTTACAAGGGATTTAAAAAGGGTTAGCATGGTTTACAATCGTTTTTTAAGCATAAGTAAGTGGCAATGAATGATTTACAAGGGATTTTAAAAGCTTATAAAAGGGTAAAACATGATTTACAATCGTTTTTAAAGCATAAGTAATTGGCATAAAATGATTTACAAGGAGTTTTAAAAAGGGTTAGCATGGTTCACAATGTTTTTTTAAGCATAAGTAAGTGGCATTAGAATGATTTACAAGGGATTTTAAAAGCTTATAAAAGGGTACAACATGATTTAACAATCGTTTTTAAAGCATAAGTAAGTGGCATAGAATGATTTACAAGGGATTTTAAAAGTGTTTGTATGGTTTACAATCGTTTTAAAGCATAAGTAAGTGACATTGAATGATTTACAAGAGATTTTAAAAGGGGTTAAAATGATTTACAATCGTTTTTAAATGTCAAAGAATGATTTACAAGGGATTTTAAACCTTTATAAATCCTTTTAAAACTCTTATAAAGTTTTTACAAGCATTTTTTAACTCTTAGAAAAAGAATTGTAAGTATTGAAAACATTTATTACTCTTTTTGAACCATTTTAAATCTCTTCTGAACCTTTAAAACAGGTTTTAAAAAGATTTACAAGAGTTTTTAAAGGTTTTTTTTATAAATTCTTTTAAAATCTTTTAAAACTCTTGTACATCTTTTAAAACCCTTTAAAAATCCCTTGTAAATCTTTTAAAACATTTTTAAACCCTTTAAAAATCTTTAAAAAAACTCTTGTAAGTCTTTTAAAGTCCTTTAAAATCCCTTGTAAATCTTTTAAACCCTTTTAAAATCTCTTGTAAATCTTTTAAACCCCTTTTAAAATCCCTTGTAAATCTATTTCCCGCCAAAACAAAAAATTTACGGGAAAAATATTTTCGAAAAAAATTTTGGCGGAAAATTTTTCCGAAATTTTTTTGCGGGAAAATTTTGGCGGGAATTTTTTTTTCCGAAATTTTTGACGTGAAGTTTTTTCCCAAATTTTTTGGCAGGAAATTTTATTTTGGAATATTTTAGGCGAAAATATTAATACTTCATTTTATTAACCTAAATCAATTTACAAATAGGGGTTAAATGGTCATTAAAAATTTAAAGAGGGTATAAATGAAAATGGTAAATATAATATGGTAGAATTGAAAAGGGGTAATGTGTAAAGGGCATTAGAAAGAATTTTTCAATTCTCAAACAAAAGAAAACTTAAGGCCTCAAATAAACTAATTTTTTAGAGACACCGCAAAAGAAAAAAAGAAAAAAGAGAATTTTCCGAAATCTAGCTCTATACAGAAGAAAAACATAATAAACTAAGAAAAGATAGCGAAAACTATCAAACCAAAAGCAACTATTTTTAACCCTTACGAGAAATGAGAATCACCTTCTTCTGATACACATGCAAATGAAATTTATTAAAGATGCCCACGGCCAACCCGAAAGTAACATCTACCATTTTCTCTCATGAAGAAAGCTAATCTCTCGAGATCCAAGACATCATTGCCCGGTAAACAAGACCATAGAACTCAAACATATTTCCGGATGCAATGACGTTGTTTGGTGCCCTTTTACGTGATGATGGTTAATGGCCAAATAAGAAAGTAAGAAAATTCGCAAAAAAACAAAAAGGAAGAGACATTGGACATCAAATGGTGGTCCATCGCCGAAATAGGAAAGTCTTAATTCTCTTAAGTCTTGATAGCTTAGGCGAGTAAGTCTAGGGACGTCCAAGTTCACTGAATATGACTTTAATAGCATATTATGAATATTGATATTGATTTAATCGATCATAACCAAACTGTAGGCACATGAACGACTACAAAACCTAGGGCAGTGTCAAGCAAACCTAGGGCTTGTGCAAACTAAGGAAAGCTATCCTTTCCTTCCCTTTTGTGCATTCCAGAGCCACATATGGAAGCCTGGACATCCTATACACCACCCAGAACCATTCACACTAATCCTTGGTGCATTTTTCCTTATGTGAACCCACAGAGCCAAAACTTTCTTTTTCCAGAGCCGAATGAGATCATATCACAACGACTATATTCTGATCATCTTTTGCGGGTCTTGAAGATTCCTACAATTAATGATGCCTAAGTTATCAAGACTCAAGACACATCACAACTTTCCTAGTATGGCCGATTCTCTCATTCAATTTTCAACGGCCATATTTTCATTTATTGTTGCGATTTCTTTCTTTATTTTAGCATATAGACGTTGCACTTGAACCCCTATATAACATAGTCAGACGTTTCGGGTTCCTATATGCGAGCCGCAAGAGATGACCAAGACGGACGAAGGATACCCACATGGCTTTGGAGTCAAGAACTCACTGGTCATGCTTGGTGTCATTAACTTTGTCGGTATTCTCTTCACCTTCCTTGTTCCTTAGCCCAAGGGCAGAGCCGGCCATGAGCACAAGCGGGCCAAGCCCATGCTTGCAGCCGATTATTCAATAATTACATTTTCGGCCTCCAAATACTGAAGTTGTTCTATGGTCCAATGTTCGCGTCAGGGAAAACTTGGTCCTTGTTTTGTTTAACTTCTTAAGTTCGAATCTCCCAAATGCCGATATTATTACAGTTTTTCTTCTTCCGTTTTTGTCAAAAAAAAATTAGTTACTAAATTATAAATAATTAACCTCAATTGCAATTAATCTTTTGGTTCCTTTTCTTCCTCTAGCATTGTGTGGTTTATTGGTCCTTAAACTGTCAGCTTTTTAGTTCAAATCCATCCATTTTGTCTATTTTGTCTCTGTATCTCATACTTATTCTATAATTCATTAGTGGTTTAACTGTAACAAATTCATGTTTTATTCTGATAAGTTTTTTTTCTTTACTTCTTAATCATTGTTTCTTCATAAAAACAACATATGAAGGATATGATAGAAATTTGACTAAAAAAAACTTGATGGATGAGTCTACGTACATATATAAATGCAAGGAATATCATATATAAAAATTGCATTGATCTTTGATGCTTTAATACTTTTAGTGCTTTTTTTAAACATAACCAATTTTATATTTTGTTTGATCACACTTTTTTATACTATGAACATGTGTAAAGAGGCTTTTTTTATATTATGAACATGTGTAAAATATCCTCTCTTTTTTTTTTACTATAAGCATGTGTTAAGTGGCCTTTTCTTTTTCTTTGCTTGTAGCCTTGTAAATAATAGGAATGCCCAAGGGCAAGTCCCTTGAAGAGCTCTCCGGTGAGGCTGAGGTTGAGAAATGATTACGCCATAATATTTTCAAATTCTTAATTGGTTCGATGAATTACATCTTCTATTACGATTTACTTTATTTTTGCGATGCGTAATGTGATATTTCATGTTCGTAATGGTGGATCTCTACATTTATTTTTTTGTGTGACAAAATGTAATCAATCGATATTTAGTGGTCATTTATGATATTTATTTGACTGCTTATCTCTACTACACAGCTACTATCAAATTCCTAATCTTTGTTGTTATTATGGTTATATTTAATTTATGCATGTAATACCTCTCGTATAACAACAAAACATTCAAACCATTTAAAACATTAACGTGTACATATCGAAGTCCAGAAAACCCGTCATTTAAAACAAATACAATCCTCACATTTATATATATATATGGTCTGAGCTGGATTGGTTGATATTAAATCCTTATTTATGTATATGTAATGGCAACTAAGTCCACTAAGGCATGAATTATCTGTTAAAATGAATTTATATGCTTATGTTCTCGCGAATATCCTATGTTTTTCGAATATGCTTTTTTAAAATAATGATTTTGACTTTGCTAAATGATAATTAATCTTCATGACTATATGTATCCTGATTGTCACTCCTCAAATGTCAACTATTAGAGTTGAATAACTCGACTGCAAAAAACAAAACAAAGAAAACGAGGAAGATGGAGAAATTTAAAACCTTTCGACTTATATTGGCTCTAAAATAACTTGTAGTTCAGATTTACACGAAACAATAAATAAATGATTAGAGCTTGCAACTCTCCTTATTTAATTTTAGAAATGCATTTTATATTGCGAATAATATAATTGCAAAGTTGGAATCAAACATAAATATATATAACTGGTCAACGATTACAAGTAATGCCAACAAGATTAACTACAAACTGAATTCGTGTCTACACTACTTCTTTTTGATTTTATTTTATTCTTTTTTTGTGTGTGTACAACGTCTAAATTAGCTACTTCTATTTATAGAAATTTACATGGAATGCATATCTATAGTAATGCTCATATATCAATCTGTCTCCATATAGTAATTGAGATGGTTAAACAGAAATTTTTGCTAAAACTTCGTTTCCTGCTTCAAAATAATAATCAGAATCCGTAACTATCATACAATAAAAAAATCATCCCATCTCACGTATCCTAGAGAGATTTATTGTATAAGGTGTTCATATTCTGGAAGGCGTATCGTCCAGCTTAGATGATGTTTTATACTTTTCAATATAAAATAGACTGTAAATAATATTTTACTTCAGAAACAAATGGTGTTCAAAAATCTTAAACATCAACTATAAACATACGGAGGGAGTATTGATGACTAAAATTCTAAAATCCAAAATGAAATTACAAAATAAATAATAACTATGAAGAAAGAGGCGATCACGTTGCTTACATATCTTTCCTTTTCAAAAAGCATTTTTTTATTACATTTAACGTGCTTCTCTTTCTTCTTCTCTATAAATGGCCAGCATAATTGTTCATTTCTAATGACCACATATAGTCTCTCCTCAACTCTCCAGAGAAGTTCTTAATTTCTCCTGCCAAGCTGATTAAGGTAATATTACTTTCCTTTGTCGTCTATATTTAATTTGTGTATATACCATTTCAAGTTGAGTTTTCTTGTTCATAATTCCAAAGATATCAAGTTTTGTTTCAAAATTTTGGCCATTGAGAGGTCAAATGCTCTGTTCCATGATATTTTTTAAGTCTCCAAATGAAAATATTTCATAAGCGAGAAATAATGACATGAAATCTTGGATTCTTTGCGTTGTATGATTATAGAGCTCTAGGAAATGGCCGAACAACAACTAGGAGTGCTAAAGGCACTCGATGTTGCGAAGACGCAACTTTATCATTTCACGGCGATTGTCATCGCCGGTATGGGTTTCTTTACCGATGCCTACGATCTTTTTTGCGTGTCCTTGGTGACGAAACTCCTTGGCCGCATCTACTATTTCAATCCGGAGTCAGCGAAGCCTGGCTCACTTCCCCCTCATGTTGCGGCCGCGGTCAACGGTGTGGCCCTTTGTGGAACCCTTTCTGGTCAACTCTTCTTCGGTTGGCTCGGTGACAAACTCGGACGGAAAAAAGTGTACGGTCTCACTTTGGTAATGATGATCTTGTGCTCTGTCGCTTCTGGTCTCTCTTTTGGCCACGAAGCCAAGGGTGTCATGACCACCCTTTGCTTCTTCAGGTACAATTTTCATCCAATTACAATATTATATATACACAATGATTAACCAATAATCTAATAACGAATGCAAGTTTTAAAAGTTAGTCACGCTTCGAACTGATTTAGGTATTTTTCTTTGAGAAAGTTTTTTTATATATAAACCATTACGTAGGTTTTGGTTGGGATTTGGTATTGGAGGTGACTACCCACTTTCTGCCACCATCATGTCTGAATACGCAAACAAGAAGACCCGTGGGGCTTTCATCGCAGCTGTCTTCGCCATGCAAGGTGTCGGTATCTTGGCTGGAGGTTTCGTGGCACTCGCAGTATCTTCTATATTCGACAAAAAGTTCCCAGCTCCAACATATGCAGTAAACAGGGCCCTCTCAACGCCTCCTCAAGTTGACTACATTTGGCGAATCATCGTCATGTTTGGTGCTTTACCCGCAGCTTTGACTTACTACTGGCGTATGAAGATGCCTGAAACTGCCCGTTACACCGCTTTGGTTGCCAAGAACATCAAACAAGCCACAGCCGACATGTCCAAGGTCTTACAAACAGATATCGAGCTTGAGGAAAGGGTGGAGGATGACGTCAAAGACCCCAAACAAAACTATGGCTTGTTCTCCAAGGAATTCCTTAGACGCCATGGGCTTCATCTCCTTGGAACTACCTCCACATGGTTTTTGCTTGACATTGCCTTCTACAGCCAAAACTTGTTCCAGAAGGATATTTTCTCGGCCATCGGATGGATCCCAAAGGCAGCCACCATGAACGCCACCCATGAGGTTTTCAGGATTGCTAGGGCTCAGACTCTTATCGCCCTTTGCAGTACAGTCCCAGGCTACTGGTTCACAGTTGCGTTTATTGATACCATTGGAAGGTTTAAGATCCAACTAAATGGATTTTTCATGATGACCGTGTTTATGTTTGCCATTGCCTTCCCTTACAACCACTGGATCAAACCAGAAAACCGTATCGGATTTGTGGTTATGTACTCTCTTACTTTCTTCTTCGCCAATTTTGGTCCAAATGCAACCACTTTTATTGTCCCTGCTGAGATATTCCCGGCCAGGCTAAGGTCTACATGTCATGGAATATCAGCCGCGGCTGGTAAGGCTGGAGCCATTGTTGGAGCCTTTGGGTTCCTATATGCGGCTCAATCACAAGACAAGGCCAAGGTAGACGCAGGATACCCACCAGGCATCGGAGTTAAGAACTCATTGATCATGCTTGGTGTTCTTAACTTTATCGGTATGCTCTTCACCTTCCTTGTCCCAGAGCCCAAAGGCAAGTCCCTTGAAGAACTCTCTGGTGAGGCTGAGGTTAGCCATGACGAGAAATAATTATGTATGTTTATTTTGTTATTTGGAGTGCGATGTTTGGTTTTGTTTTCATTTTATTGGCTCGTTGACCTTAAGTTATGATGTTATAAGAATATTTATGATATCATTTAAATCTTGTCTAATATTTCGAAATCGACTCACTATTCTGGAAACAAGCTTATATATTCACTCCAAAAGCAAGGTTAAAATTAGATCTAGTCGTTTACTTATATTAATATATTAGAAAACTAATGAATTTCATTCAAAGTTTAGATCTGATCTATCCAAAGAGAGCAACATTTACAGTTACACAGTACTAGAGCTTAGGGCAACAAAATAAAACACAAGAATGTGACTTCTACACCATAATAAAAGCTTCCAAAGAATCTTTTCTTATGTCGCTCAAGAAGGAGATTGTGGATTCTGTTCGAGCTTCTATCGTGGTGTAGAAGTCCAATGTACCTGATTATTGTTGCGAGAAATAGGTCTGGACATGCTTTTTTCAGTTAAGTTATATGGTTTAACTTCTTTGAGTTTGGGGTTTTTAGGTTTAAGCTTTTTAGGAAACATGTCTTAAACTCCAAAATTTTGAATTGTCAAATGTAATTTTATTTTGGTATAGGTACCGTACGGGTAGATTTTGAATTGAAAACTGTTACAAAAATATAAAGTTACATATATTCTGAAAATTTTGGGTATATAAATACAATTTAAATGTATTTTATATTTAATTTAAAATATACAGTTTAGTGTATTTTGGTTTGTACGTTTGAATTGCTCAAGATTTGAGTTCCATTTTGGATTTAGTTTGGTACGTTGATTCGGTAAAACAAAATAATACCATCAATTTTACTAATGTAATTTTATTTTGGATTTGTGAATTTTTGTTTGATTCGGTATCCACGGGAAACCCTCGTACGTAGAAGATTGAAAACAGTTAAATTGGAGTTCTTTTATTGTATTATACATAAATACTAGATAGGATCCACGCTGTTCAGCTTGGGGAAATATTTGCAGAAATTTTAGTTTGCTAGTTTACATAATAAATCATAATCATAATATTTTCTATTTAATAAGTTCTATTTTGTAATTTTATGTATTTAATTTATTGTGACATATTCCAATGTAATTCAGCAATCAAATCAAACCATCTTAAAGTAATCCATCCAATGTTAAAATCTGTTAGATCATCTATATATATATTTTTGCAGCCATTTTAACAAATAAATCTTCGAGTTGGACTTATTTACAACCCAATGCCATTAGCATTAAATCGTTTTTTCAAAATAATTAGTTTTACTTTAAATTTTTAATTTAAATTGTCAATCACATTATCAATCAAATTTAATCCAAACAAACTTCACATCAATCCCTTAAAATTAGCATAAAAGTATTTTGTTAACAATATTTTAAAACAAAGTTTTTTGTTTAAATAAATATTGTTCTTACTAAACGTTTTTTGTTTAAATAAACAAATCATTTATTTGAACTTATTTACAATGTCATGCTACTGACATTAATTATTTAGGTATGAAAATATTTAATTAAAGATTTAAATCTTCTAAATTCTTGCTTTTAGAGTTATTATATCATTACCTAAAAGGCAAAAAATATTAATTTTTTAATTATTCTTATTTATATATTTAAAATTCATAAAACATTAATAATATTTAAATTTATAAAAAGTTTAATATATCAAAAAAACTTAACATCATTATATAATATATAGAGTTTAAAAAATCTCAACACAAAATTCGTCATATTTTGTGATTCGAAATTTTAAGAATGAACATATATTAACTAATTGACGAAAAATGTGTGGGTTCAACATCCCGCAACGAATAAAATCTTTTGACAATGATTCATAAACATATTATAAATAAGATCAACATTAATAAAATAAATAATTTTTTTTGTGGACGGTTTGGCGGGACGGGTTTGGCAGAACGTTACTTAGTAACAATTGTAAACTATAAAATAATTTACAAATTATATATATATATATATATTAATTTTAAAAAATGAATTGCCTCCGCGGGTTAAAATCTAGTACTCTATGTTTTTGTAATTTTTTTGTGATTCATATTCTTGTTTTTTTTAAAGGAAAAAAAATAAATCAAATATTAAACGAGTCTAGAAAACAATTATAAACATCCATATGAAACAGTATACACATTCAAGTACTGCTAATTTTTTAATATATATATAATTGTACAAATTGTTAGGTTTAGGAGTCAATTTCAAATCTTAAAGATATGAAAACTTCTTGCAAATAAAGTTTAGTACAAAATGTATGAAATTATTTTCTAAATTTTTAAATGTAAAATATGATGAAAACGGTTTGCATATATTTTAATTGATATAGTTTTAAAAACTAATGTGAATCTTTAAAATTTAAAACTATACAATAATTTTATTTCAATAAATAGTTTCTTTAATATAACAATAATGCATTTTCAAATTTATCATATATGGATGCTGAATATTTAATTTTCACATAAAACTCAATTTTCTGCCAAAAATATACAAAAAGTATTGTTTAAATATTAATAATATTAAAAAATGCAGTGATAACTAAATGAGGATGAAGTGCCACAAATTAATAGTGAGACATGTTGATACCCAGAAAAATTCATAAATTCATAGAAATTAATAATAATAAATTTTGAAAATTAACAAAAGACATGATATATTATGTTTAATTGTGAAATTTGAATATATGGAAGATATGATTTTCGTCATTTTAAATAAAAGTAATTAAATGCTAGCTGAAATATTTTCAATAGCATATCTTGTAATTTCCCACATAACAAATGATTATTTTACTAACAACATTACACCATATTATAAGATTCTATAATATTATTAGTTTATTACTAAGAAGGAATATTCTCAATTACAAATGCGTGCAATATTCTTTTACCATCAGATATAATCAACCAAAAATTCGCAACAATTATCAACCTATTAGTATTTATCACCCGTTTTACGAACATGTACTGTAATACCCCTCATTATGACTAGTACTCCGTTGGACGGTCGCGAACGTAGAAGTGCGATCGTAACTTAGGAAAATTTTCGATAAGAAAATTTAGACGGAGTTGTGGGTAAATCAAACATAGAATAATAGTAAATCGTAGTGTGATTTAAGAATTAAGACTTTGTTGATATTTTTATTGGGTGATTTTTGAAAATTGCTCTATTTTTGAGTTTTTAAATAAAAATATACTCTACCCTATTTTTAAATAAAAATAAAATTAAAAATATATTAAATGACAATTATATCCAGATTTAAAACAAAAGAAATATTTTTAATAAATTTAAATTAAATAAGAATTTTTGAAAGAAAAAAAAAACTTAATTGAAAATCTTAATTATTATTTTAAACTATTTTAAGATGAAGACAGTTTATATATTTCAAATATTAAAATCTAACATGATATTATAAAAAAATATTCTAAAGTTTATCACTTCATATACATATCTCACTTTAACTCTACATTTTGTTTTATCTAAAATTCTTTAATTCTACATTATTATCCAAGTTTTGAACTAATTTAGTTTTGTTTGTAAATATTTGTAATTTCAATTATAAGAATATAATAATAAAATTCTGCATGGTGTAACATATATATGTATGGTGTAATTTATACATATATATGCGACTAACTTTTCTCTTTTAAAGAATATTCTTCTTTTTTTCTTTGTCTTGTAACAATATTTTTCTTAAAAAATATATTCAAGATAAAATTATATTTAAAATTTTTAGTTAGTTACATTAAATATTTAAAATTGAACTACATTTTTTTGGTGTCGACAAAAATAAAATGAAAACCGGATTTTTGTTTTAAATATAAATGTTTTTTTAGTAAATTTTAGTAAAGATATATTTGTAATTTTATATTTCTTTTATATTTTAAAAAATATATTTAAAAGGAAAAATGTGTAGGTTATTTTTCAAACAAAAACTTAGAAAATAGGCATTTTTCCAAATTTTCTCATTTTTATTTGTATTCTTAAAGAAGGGGAAATCAGTTTTTTTTTATTAGTTTTGTTTTTAAAAAATTTCTTTTTTCACACGTTCATTTTTTTTTTAGAGTTTTTATTTTTTTATATAAAATAGATATGTATGTGGAAAAAATCTATTGACCAAATGACTTATACTTTAAAATTATTAAAAAGAGTAGTTACATTCCGAATTATTCTTAATTTCCACTCTGATTTTATCAAACCAAAAAGAAATTCCAGTTTGACGATAATTCTATTCCTTTTCCCAATAGAATATGCTATTGTGATCTCATCTCTATGTGTGTCTGTCTATATATAAAGCTATAACCCTAAGAATCAAAACTTCAACAATCGTCAGCTCAAAAAAAAAGGAGTCTTTCCGGCTCTAATCACTTGTTTTGGTAATCACTTCATCCCCTTAAATTTACTTTATAAACATATATTTCGTTCATATATTTGTTGGTAACTACTAACTAGCTATAATCAGATGTTTCATCACGGAAACTAATTTGTTCAATGGATCATGAATATTGCATGAAAGAAAACCACGGCATGATCTTTCTGTGTAAAATCTTTTTATCGCTGTTTTTTCAGTATGGTCTATAATCCCCAATTTTTTTGGAATAGTTTGTTGATATTGTTTATTTCACGTTTACAAATAAAATAGTTCCTTATCAAAACTAGAATCGTGCTACGTTTTTGTTACAAAACTTTCTCTATATATTGTAACAATTCTTTCGGCTTGTTTGTTTTTTCAGAGTTGAGAGAACAAAAATATTGCGATGGCTAACGAAGAACAAGGAAGCATCTTGAAAGCTCTTGACGTTGCAAAGACTCAATGGTACCACGTCACGGCGGTTGTAGTCTCCGGTATGGGTTTCTTCACAGACTCATACGATCTCTTCGTGATATCTCTTATCACGAAGCTTCTTGGCCGGATCTACTATCAGGTTCCTGGCTCCTCCTCTCCCGGAAGCCTCCCTGACGGCATCTCTGCGGCCGTGAGTGGTGTGGCCTTCGCTGGAACGTTTATCGGACAGATTTTCTTTGGGTGTCTTGGTGACAAGCTTGGACGTAAGAGAGTCTATGGTTTGACTCTCTTGATCATGACCATATGCTCCATTTGTTCTGGTCTTTCCCTTGGAAGAGACCCGAAAACCGTCATGGTAACTCTCTGCTTCTTCCGCTTCTGGCTCGGGTTTGGCATCGGTGGTGACTATCCTCTCTCGGCTACGATCATGTCCGAGTATTCCAACAAACGTACTCGCGGTGCTTTCATAGCAGCTGTTTTCGGTATGCAAGGGATTGGGATCCTTGCCGCAGGAGCTGTCTCGTTACTTGTCTCAGCTGTTTTCGAGAGTAAGTTTCCGTCCCGAGCCTATATATTGGATGGTGCAGCCTCCACCGTCCCACAGGCGGATTACGTTTGGAGGATCATCCTGATGGTCGGCGCCTTACCAGCTCTCTTGACCTACTACTGGCGGATGAAGATGCCCGAAACCGCTCGTTACACGGCTCTTGTCTCCAAGAACGCGGAGCAAGCGGCTTTAGATATGACTAAGGTTCTCAACGTAGACATTGAAGCCTCTGCCGCAAAGAATGATCAAGCTAGGGTTTCCTCGGACGAGTTTGGCTTGTTCTCCATGAAGTTCCTTCGCCGTCACGGACTCCACTTACTCGGAACAGCCTCCACATGGTTCCTCCTCGACATCGCTTTCTACAGCCAAAACTTGTTCCAGAAGGATATCTTCACCACCATTGGGTGGTTACCTTCGGCTAAAACCATGAACGCAATCCAAGAGCTCTACATGATCGCTAAGGCTCAAACCATAATCGCTTGTTGCAGCACCGTTCCCGGTTACTTTTTCACTGTAGGGTTCATCGATTATATGGGACGGAAAAAGATCCAGATCATGGGTTTCGCTATGATGACCATCTTCATGCTCAGTTTAGCCATACCGTACCATCATTGGACCTTACCGGCTAACCGGATTGGTTTCGTCGTTCTTTACTCTTTCACATTTTTCTTCTCCAATTTTGGACCTAACGCAACTACTTTCATTGTCCCGGCTGAGATTTTCCCGGCGAGGATAAGGTCGACTTGTCACGGTATATCGGCGGCGTCTGGTAAAGCCGGTGCGATGGTCGGTTCTTTCGGGTTTTCGGCTTTGGTTAAAGCTTTGGGTATGAGTAACACGTTATACATCATGGCAGGAATCAATTTGCTTGGCTTGCTTCTCACGTTTACAATTCCGGAGACTAATGGGAAATCACTTGAGGAGCTTTCCGGCGAAACTGAGCCGGAGAAAATCAAGGAGAAGATTGTTGTTTAGATTTTTTTATTTTCCTTTTGTTTTTTTTGCTTAATTATCGGATTTTGTTAGGATTTCTTTTTGTGTTTTGTCAGACTTTTAGATTTTTTGTTTAGATTTATTTAGTTGCACTATGAGTTTTCCTACTTTTTTTGAATTATTATCTTTTTCATCAAACAGATTTTATAAAAAAAAAAAAATGTTATTGTTATTAGAAGCTGATATCAAAAGTAAAACAACAAACAGATTAGTAGATAACATGAGAAAAATATGTATAGCAATATTTATTGCCAATAATAAATGTTAAGGTTGGAATGTATTTAGGTCCTATATAGACTTGTCACTAACATTCAATGTCCAGGAAAAAAAAGAGGACATGAATTAAGCCGTCGATAATTCATCAGGAATTAGAAGAAAAAAAAAGAGTTATCAACAATACCCAACAAATCATTATCTTCTGCAGCTATATTTGCTCTTTTATAGAAAAAAAATTATATTTAAAAATAAAATTACAAGATAAATCAAAGTGACTGCAAGTCTTGGAGAAAAAACTCATAGAATAGGGTTTTAGTTTTAGATAAAAACCTATGAAATAGGGTTTTACGTTTTCTTTTTTTGATAGGCTAATAAGGTTTTATATTTGGATGAACTGGTAAATAGTAAAAATAGCATAATTAAATAATAATAGTAAATTAAAAAATAAATGTTACGTAAAATTATTACGTAAAATTAATTCAAATTATTAATTTAGTATTATCCCATTGTTCTAAATCGCATAAAAACCATGGAGTATATTATTGCGAGATTTTATTCTATAATACTATTCTTAAGCTGTTTATTTCACAATTGCGAAATCTTTTGTATTTTTTTCATATGGGCCAAAAGAATACCCAACAAAGCTTTGGCCCATATCTGAAAAAGTCTACCAAAAAATTCGAGTTGTTGTTGTCTCTCCACTCTCCACTCTCCCGTTACGAAAGGAAACCAAAAGAGGTCAATTATCAAAATGATTGTTTATATCTGGTCAGCAAATCAGTACCGACACATCATGGGCACATTAGGAAAACTAAACCTCAAGCTCATGAGGTTATTAAAAGTTCATTTTATAACAAAACTTCTTTATTCGAAACAAAGCTTTCACTGATTAAACCAGCTGAGAAAAGACCGGTTTAAGAGAGGCATGAGTAAGCGAGGTCCTTCTCTTCCTTCAACTCCTCTGCTGTCAAATCCATCTTCTTCCTCGATGCGTCATCAATCGGTAAACCTGTGAATAACAACAACACATATTAGACCAATATCTAGTTCTATGAGCTAATCATCGCAGCGAGAACCAGCCTTGCACACTTAGGATTAGAAGTAGACAATCCAGTTTACGGTTCCGTTACACGGGTCAGCTTTAGGCTAGGATTCTCTTAAGAACATTGTGTATAACTTTTGGTTACGAGAAATATATTTACCTTGAACAATGGTCCACTCTCCATTACGGCAGGTTACGGGGAAGGAGTAGATAAGTCCAGCTGGAACATTGTAGGATCCATCTGAGTATACTCCCATTGAAACAAATGTGCCCTGAGAAATCAAGTCGAAGAACATATTAGTTTTACTTAGTACACAAAACAACCAATTGATTCGAGATAAAACAGTAGTAATGACGAACCTCAGGTGTTCCAACAACCCAATCACGGATATGGTCACAAGCTGAGCTAGCTGCAGAAAGTGCACTAGACAGCTTCCTGGCCTTGATAATGGCAGCACCACGTTGTTGAACGGTAGAGATGAACTCTCCATTCAACCTACAACATTAGTTGCTAACATACATGAGCATCACATTCACGAAACTAGATTGAGATATTAAAAGGGTGTTTTAGAGATTTTTACCACTCGTCATTCTTGACTAGCTCACGCACTGGCTTCTCTCCAACGGAAGTCTTAACGGTAGCGTGGTTGACATCTGGGTATTGGGTTGATGAGTGGTTTCCCCAGATAATCACGTTCTTCACATCAGACACTGGTACGCTTAACCTCTCAGACACTTGTCCCAATGCCCTGTTGTGGTCAAGCCTGGTCAAGCAAGTAATGTTCTTCTCTGGGATCGATGGTGCAAATTCCTTCAGGATCAATGCATTGGTGTTTGCAGGGTTTGCAACAACCAGAACCTACAAAACGAAGAGATAGCAAATATGAAATATCTCATACAACAAAATAAGAGATTAACTTGCTTAATTTCTGCATAATGATCATAAGAACGATTCGAAAAGACTTATCACCTTGCAGTTTGGTGCAGCATGCTTCTCCAAGGCAGAAGCTTGAGACTTGTAAATGGAAACGTTCTTGGACATAACATCCTTCCTCTCCATTCCTTCCTTCCTCGGGAAACCACCAACCATGACAGCAACATTAACACCGGTACACGCTTCAACAGCATCAGTTGTAGCCACCACACCTTCCACAGAAAAAACACCAACATCACATTTCAGCCTCAAGCAACATACCATATTCCAATACGAGCACAGTAAAAATATATACTAGAATAAAAACTTACCCTTTAGAAGAGGGAAAGCAGCATCGACCAATTCCATCTTCACACCGTTCAAAGCTTCTGCTGCAAAAGGGATGTCAAGCATGTGGAGGATCACAGGCTGATCAGCACCAAGCATTATCCCCCTTGCAATCATAGGAACAAGAGCATATCCGATTTGTCCTGCACAATAACAGAAACACACTTAAACATGATCTACACACAAAATTACAAATCAATCGCCAAATAAAGCTTACAAAATCAGAACAAATCATGATAAAATCAAATAACTGATCCAAAATGACAATTACATCTCAAAATGTAACAGGATTCACCAAATGATCCAATCAATTTCTCTCTTCAGATCTCACTATAGGAATCGAAAATATGATTCAATGATCGTTTACATTTTTGGATTATGAAAAATTGGTGTTACATAAAGATCTGACGATACGAATCAATAACGAGAGATGGAAGAAACAAGATCGGAGAAATAAGAATTTTACCTGCAGCTCCGGTAACAAGAACACGAACTGGTTCCTTCGCCATCTTATAATCGAGATCGGAAAATTATCGCCGGTGAAAAAAAGAGAGAGATTGTGAATGATCAGTGAGAGAGCGTGAAGGTATGAAAGCAGACCTGTGTGTTTATTTATTGGTGATGGTGAAAGCTGAGATGATCCATGGATTGATGCCCACGTTATCGAATCATCTCGAACCAATATCATTTTGGGAAGTTATAATGGGCCAATTTAGTGTTAAAATAAGCCCAACTAATTAAGCCCATTTAATGTTTAGACGAGTTTATCGTACCGACTAATTTGGTAAAGCCCTAATTAAATGGGGATGTTCAATGTTTACTTTTTTCATGTTTAATTAATATTTTCTTCTTTTGTAAGTGGTGTCTGAATATATAAAACTAAAGTTCTAGCTGTCTTTGTAGAAAATGCATGTCATTATATGTTTGACACTGTTATTGAAGAAATGGTCTAAACAAAAAAAGAAGATAATATAATATCAATCGAAATTCGATTCTATTATATTACTTTATTCTACATAATAAAATATTTTATATCAGGGTTTATCGAGTTAGTAATAATTTTTCTTATTACCAATAAAAATTAAAAAGCAAATTTAACAATCAAGTGATTATATAGTATTTTATAAATAGTACCAATTTTTTTTTTATGGTGTATCTGATAGTTTCGAGACAAATTTTGTTTTGTTTACTTTTAAAAATATATTATCAAATACTCATTTTTTGGTAGAATATTATGTTTTTTTATGATATTTTTTATGTAATAGTTTCAAATCAAATATCAATATTGCTTGAGGCCTACCAAAAAATAATCAATATTGCTTGAGCGGAAGAAAATAAAGATGCTAGAAAATATTAAAATCCAACTAATTTTATGTCATTAATTATCATCTTTTTCATATAGTGACGTTACTGTTTACAGTTAATGAAGAATAAATCAAATTTGGAGAAAAAGAAAACAAATTAGTTAAGCAAAAAAATAAAAAGTTGTAAAAAATTAGGGATAAGGAAAGAAAATCTCAAAATCTCTTCTTCAAGGCCGTCTCGTCAGATTTCTTTTTCATTTTTCTTTTAACGTTTGGTTTCGTCTCTAATCCATTATCTTCCTTAAGAAAAAAAAAATTCAGCAAAAAAAAAAGAGAAAAAAATAGTGAATCAAGCTGTCTCGTAGCAGTCTTTATAGATCAAACGATAATCGAATCCAACGACCCATTTTTTTTTTTTTTGGGTCTGATTTCGTCTCTCTTTGTTCTTTTCACCTTTTTTTTTTGTTTTGGTTTTGTCTCTTCCGTTTCATTTTGTGTTTCTTCAATCTGATCTAAAGCTTTTGTCTGAAAAAAAGTGTCAGACTTTCTATGAAGATGTTGTTGGTCAATGGGTGATTTTTAGTTTGTGTTAAAGCAGAAGCATAAGATTACTTGGTGAATCGATTACAATTTTGATTTGATTCAGATATTTGAAGGGTTCTTACTAGAATTTGAATTGGGGATCTTTGAATTTCGATCAGGCTTTTAGAGAGGTAGGGAACATTGAATTGAGATCTGGGTCAACTTTTGGTTTTGTTGGGGATTAGTTGTTTTAAGAGATCGAAGAAAGGAGGAAGCTTTTTGATTTGGTAACGATGGATCGTGTGGTTGGTGGTAAGTATAAGCTTGGACGTAAACTTGGAAGTGGATCATTTGGTGAACTTTTTCTAGGTAATGTGATTTGAAGTTTCTTCTGTCTTTTGGTAATTCCAAGTTTTGCTTTTGTAATAACTCTTTTGTTTTCAGGGGTTAATGTACAAACTGGAGAAGAAGTTGCTGTGAAGCTTGTAAGTCTCAACATTTGACTATTACCCTTTTCAATTCAGTAATGTGTAAAAACTCATTCTTGATTACTAAAACTTTGGTTTTTTTCTTTGTAGGAACCTGCGAGAGCTAGACATCCTCAACTTCATTATGAATCAAAGCTTTATATGCTTCTTCAAGGAGGAAGTAAGTTTTGCCTTTTGTCGGTTTAAACCTTCAGTTATCGTTCTTTTATTAACTTTTACATTTGTGTTCTTGAAGCTGGTATTCCACATCTAAAATGGTATGGGGTTGAGGGTGAATACAACTGTATGGTGATTGACCTTTTGGGTCCGAGTATGGAGGATTTATTTAATTATTGTAGTCGGAGGTTCAATCTAAAGACGGTTCTAATGCTCGCAGATCAAATGGTACGGATATATTATCTACCTTTTCTCTGATATGTTTGAGTTATTGTGTTGCTCATGATTTGATTTCTTCAGATCAATAGAGTTGAGTATATGCATGTCCGGGGATTTCTTCATCGTGACATAAAGCCTGATAACTTTTTGATGGGTCTTGGACGCAAAGCGAACCAGGTGAGTAGTTATGGTATGCAACTTTATTGTGTGGAATGATAATATACTTGTTTGGTTTTGGAATTTCTTTTGCTACTACCTTGTGAATCCTTCTATATGTTTGCATCTTTTCTCTGATATGTCATCTTTGTTCTTGTCTAGGTGTACATCATTGACTACGGACTTGCAAAAAAGTATAGAGATCTCCAAACTCATAGACACATTCCCTACAGGTACACATTTTTCTTTTTCTTGTTAAAAAGTTTTGCTCAATTTAAAATTTTCGAATTGTTAGTGAAATATTGGTAATATATTTACTAATCGAGAGTTACTTATTAGGGAAAACAAGAATCTTACTGGAACAGCTCGATATGCAAGTGTTAACACTCATCTTGGAATTGGTGAGTATTGTTTGCTTTTTCTTCTTTCATTTTCACATTAAAAACTTGACTATTTGTACGTTTATCAAACTAAATTGAGATCCTTTAAACAGAGCAAAGTAGGAGGGACGATCTGGAATCTCTTGGCTACGTGCTTATGTATTTTCTTCGAGGAAGGTATAGATACATCTTTACTTCACCCAGTATTTTAGAGTTTTCTTCAATTTGTTTCCATTTGTCCCTAAACCTCAGTCTCTCTTGCTAGTCTTCCTTGGCAAGGCCTTCGTGCGGGTACCAAAAAACAGAAGTATGACAAGATCAGCGAAAAGAAAAGGCTTACACCTGTAGAGGTACCAATTTGTAATCCATTTTTCAACTATATCCGGAACCCTGTGGTGAAACTGCCATGGATGCATTCATAGATTCAATTTAAATTTCCACTGGCAGGTTCTCTGTAAATCCTTTCCACCTGAGTTCACATCATACTTCCTCTATGTACGATCATTGCGGTTTGAAGACAAACCAGATTATCCATACCTAAAGAGGCTTTTCAGGGATCTCTTTATTCGAGAAGGTTGGGAAAAGTCTCGATTTTGTAGTAGCTTATGCTTGAATATTTTCACATAAGAAACTCAAAGAATTTGTTTTTAATGTTATATATTTGCAGGTTATCAGTTTGACTATGTATTTGATTGGACAATCTTGAAGTATCCACAGTTTAGTTCGGGCTCCAGCTCTAGCTCCAAGCCAAGAGTAAGTAACATCTATATTTTTGGAAATTTTCATCATCTTAGAAAATTCCTTAGAACGTATTATCAAATTCTCACGTTTGTCTCTGTTTTCCAACAGTCAAGCCTGAGACCAGCTATGAATCCTCCAGTACCAATTGCCGAAAGACCAGATAAACCTTCAGGTAAGCCCAACTCAATAACCTTCATCTTGCCTAAGTTTCCGTGTATCTTTTCGTGTGTGCTTCTGCTTCTTTGCTTCATCAAACAGTTTCCCTATACTTGCAAAGCTAGGCGCTAATCAAGTGCTTTATGGCCACCTAGGAGCCGATTAGTTTCTGTCTTTTCTTTTTCTTCATTTTGCTATAAGAAAGGTTCATCAATTTTATATGAATGTCTTAAGTGGATGTCAAGGCCTATTCGTCTGTTGATTTTCTGTTAATTGACTCGGTAAACCATCATGTTCCCTGCTCATAGTTTGGTGTTTGAACAAAACCGGGCATAGTAAACCAAATTTGTGTATGTATACAGCTGGAGCTGGGCAAGACAGTCGAGATAGATTCTCAGGTGCTTTAGAGGCATATGCTAGAAGAAATGGCTCAGGAAGCGGTGTGGTACAAGCTGATCGATCTAGACCAAGAACCTCAGAGAATGTATTAGCATCGTCAAAGGATACAACACCAGTGAGTCATTTCTAAAACCATGAAATCTTTTCTATATTGGCTATTCAAATCCTTTCTTAATCTCTTTCGTGATCAAAACCAGCAAAACTATGAGAGAGTCGAAAGACCAATCTCTTCAACAAGACACGCAAGTTCTTCAAGAAAAGCTGTTGTATCGAGCGTACGAGCCACTTCTTCAGCTGATTTCACAGAGAACCGCTCTAGCAGAGTTGTCCCAAGCAATGGCCGTTCCTCAACCGCTCAGAGGACTCAGCTCGTCCCTGACCCAACCACTAGACCGTCATCTTCTTCTTTTACCCGAGCTGCGCCGTCGAGGACTGCTCGTGACATCACGCTCCAGAGCTTTGAGCTACTCACCATAGGGAATGGAAAGAGGAAGTGAGAGGCTTGGCTTTATCGTGAGCGTGTTGGAGGACACTGCGACATTTTAATGGATGGAGACTTTGTTTTTATTTCACGAAATTATCGGTTTCCTAATTTAAGGAATAAATCGAACATCATTTGATTACAAATTATATGTGATAAAGTATATGGTTTTAACTTGTTAAGCTCATCACTAAATTCCATGTGTTTTATCAAGTACTAATGATTCAAATGATCCATATGGATCCAATGGAAGCATTAGACGGATGCTGGAAATACATACCATTGTTTACCGTTGAGAGATTAAGAAAAAGGTCACGAAAAAGAAGCCATGAATTTCGAGCCAATAACGACATAAATTATGTTCACTATCACTAGCTCACTCACACGGTCACACACTCACACTCACACCAGTGGCCACATGCGAAGTTCCGATTTTACCCCCAAATGTTTCGCGATATTACTATTTTAGTCCCCCACACTCACTTCCTCGGAAAATTCGCTCTCACTCTTCCAGCTGGAATCCAAAGCAGACAATGAAGACAAAAGCTTCTCTCTCTCTCTCTTATTTCTCCATCTCTCTATGATTAAACTTGGATTTTCTGCAATTTGTGTTTTTCTTCGGATGATTTCTTAATCTGAAAAAGTTTTGAAGATCTTTGGATAATTTAGCGATGAAATCTTCGACTCGGCTTGACTCAGTTGCTTTTCAGCTCACTCCCACTCGAACCCGGTAAGTTAAATTTCGTGTAAACTCTTGTTTTCGTCAGCTTTAGAGAAGCCTGATATGGTAATTGATCCTAAATGTTAAATCTTTCTGTGAAATTGTTCTATGGAAGTCGAAAGATTGCATTGTTATGTTCATTGATAAGACATAAAAATTGTTAGAAGTGTTAAACTTTGTGTGACTTGTTAGAGAAATTGGTTTTATGGAAGTCGAAAGATTGCATTTTTATGTTCATTTAAAAGATTAAATATTGTTAAAGTGATAAATTTTGTGTTAGTTTTGTGAGAAATTGGTTCTATGGAAGTTAAAAGATTGCATTTTTGGGTTTCCTAATAAGATCAAAAGTTGTTATAATGTTAATATTTGTGTTAGTTTTCTGAGAAATTGGTTCTATGGAAGTTGAAAGATTGCATTTTTTGGGTTCATTAATAAGATCAAAAGTCGTTGAAAATTGTAGGTTTCTTACCAAACTTGCAACGAAAAATTTAAGTGTTTTTCTTTGCATTGATTAATTAGGTAGGTAACAGCTAATGTAAAATAATTTCTCTCTTGTATTGTATAAACTCTTGTATTCGTGAGCTTTATTTACTTAAGCAGAAAATTGTTGTTAACTTTTGTGAAGAACTGTTCAATGCAAATAGAAAGACTGTATCTTTATGTTCATTGATAGGTTCAAAAGTCACTGAATTTTGTTGTTTGTGTACCATATTACTATGGAAAATTTAATGTCTTTTTCTTTGTGGTTCTTACAGGTGTGATTTGTTGGTAACAGCTAATGGAAAGACTGAGAAAATAGCTACAGGGTTACTTGATCCATTTCTTGCTCATTTAAAGACTGCAAAAGATCAATTGGAAAAAGGTGGCTATTCGATTATTCTCAAGCCTGAAGCTAGTGACAATGCGGCTTGGTTCACTAAAGGAACAATTGAAAGGTTTGTGTCATATACATTAGTTGTCTTTGTATGGAACTAGACACTTTGAGATAAGAGTTTTTTCTTCTTTTGTACTCGTTTAGGTTTGTTCGATTTGTGAGTACGCCGGAAGTCATAGAACGTGTTTATACTTTAGAAACTGAGATTATACAGATCAAGGAAGCCATTGGTATTCAGAACAACTCGGAAATGGCATTGACTGTTGTAAGTATATTGGGACTTTTGAATACTTTCTTTGTTGTATGGTCAGAAGTACTTAATGGTATATTGTATAAACAGGTGAAAGACGATCATCGAGCAAAAAAAGCAGATAGTGCAGAAGGTATGCCATAAGGATAAAATTATGTAATTTATGAGTCTCTATGCTAAAGCTACTGATTTGGAAAAACAATATTCCCGTCTCAGGATTTGACTGATACTAAGCAAATCTCAACTCATAAAATCGAAAATAGTGTGTCTCTTGGCTATTGATCTTTCTGTTTAACCAATATGTGAGAATGTGAATCAGGTAGCAGGCCTTTGCTACAGCTCAACGAGGAGAAAGCTATTGTCCTTTACGAGGTCAATTAGAACTGAAATGGTTTCTATAATTTAAAGGACCTTTTCTCTTATTTTTCTCTTTGGAACAAACAACTTATATCATCTTCTTGCATTTGAACAGCCTGATTCCCATCCAAAGCAAGCAAATCGGTCTACCTCATCAGATGAAAACTCTAAGTATACCCCTTTGCGTGAATTGTTTTTTGGTTTTCAATGTTTTTCAACAAAGAGAGTAGTTAAGTATCTAATTGGTAATATGTGGAATTGTATCAGAGCTCAAGTTATGAAAGTTCTGGAGACACGGAAGATAATGTTGCAGAAAGAACAAGGAATGGCCTTTGCACGTGCTGTGGCAGCTGGTTTTGAGGCTGATGATATGATTCCTCTTATATCTTTCGCCAAAACTTTTGGAGCCTCACGTTTGATGTGAGAAGATTGTAGTTTACACCAATTTCTTCTTTGTTTTGCAACCAATAATCTCATATCCATTAAAGTCTTTAAGTTTGAAAGAAACTTTTCATAGACTTACTTCTCATGTTTGGTTTCAACAATGTTATAGGGATGCATGTGTGAAATTCATGGACTTGTGGAAGAAAAAGCACGAAACTGGCCAGTGGGTTGAAATTGAAGCAACAGAAGTAATGGCAACACAGCCAAACATCTCTACAATGAACGACTCAGGGATTATGTTCGCAAATGCTGCTAATATGCCTGGGACACCTGAAAATAGTGGTAAGATGATTCTTATGAGTCATAGTAGCTGAGAGTTGAATATCTTTTCTTGCATTGTTTGGCATTGCTTTTGGCACAATTGATATTCATTTCGAGAAACTTATTGTATCCAGATGCGAAGTCTCCTACAGACAACAAACGAAATGGAAATCAAGAATATGTGCAAGGGCAGCATCGGCAGCCGATGTATGCACCCTGGCCAGTTCACTCCCCACCGGGCACCTTTCCAGTATTTCAAGGATATACGATGCAGGGCATGCCATACTACCCAGGCTATCCAGGAGCTAGTCCATATCCATCTCCCTATCCGTCTACCGATGATTCTAGACGTGGTTCTGGCCAAAGAAAGGCTCGGAAACATCATTCATCTTGTAGCGAGGACTCCGAATCAGAAGATCAGGAAAGAGATAATGAAAAATCAAGTAGAAGAAGGAAATCAGGGAAGGTGGTGATTCGGAATATAAATTACATTAATTCAAAGAAGCAAGATAATTCTGGAACAGAATCTGATGCTGATGACAATCATGAAGAAGTGGCAAGAGGAGAATGTTACAATGGTAAAGAGAGGGCAACAAAAGGAACAGAGGCTGACACTGGGGATTGGCAGGCCTTCCAGACTTTTTTATTGCAAGATGCTGACAGAGATGAACGTTCCATTGACCATATGATGGAAAAGGAGATTAGAGGGAAGAAGAGGCAAGGTACAGGAAAGTATGATCCTTTGGCACATGGTGAACGTGAATCAGGAAAATATCAAGAAAGGGATACAGCTGATATTCGGAATGGAAGTGTGACTCGTAGAATCAGGGGATCTAGTGACTCTCTTATGGTTCACCAGAGAGAAAATGGTTTTGAGAATTCTTCTGATCCTCTCAACATGAATGGATTTGATACTCCAAGGAATGGTCTGGATAAGAGAAACATGGATGATGATTCTTATATTGTTACTCGGGTATCTTCAGCCCGAGATGAAGCTGGAAGAAATAAGAGAAATGCTATAGACATTGGTTCAGAGATCTCTTCGTGCTATCAAACTGATGGAAATGAAAGAAAGCAGGTCAATTATGAGCCTCATGATCTGAGCCTGATACCCGAACGGGAAACAGAGAAGTTATCAGCTGGGTATGATCCTGCATTAGAGTTTGGATCCAAAGCTTTGAAGAAGAATAGCCAGGCAGCTGGAGGTGCTAAGAAGTTAGTAAAAGATCCAAAATCGAGACTTTCTAAAGATGCTGCAGATAAGAGGAAGGCTCCGGGGCCAATACGGAAAGGAAGACCGACAAAGATGAGTCCTTTAGATGAAGCAAGAGCACGTGCTGACAAACTTAGAAATTTCAAAGCTGACCTCCAGAAAATGAAAAAAGAGAAGGTAAAATCTCGGCTTAAACAATTTGATGATAGAATTGCTTTTTCTACTAATCATATAGAAAGCACAATCTTAAAGGATATAAACCAACTTGTGGTTGAAAATTCTTATCATAAACTCTTATTACCATTCTTTCTTGTTTTAGGAAGAGGAAGACAGGAAGCGCATCGAAGCTCTGAAAATAGAAAGGCAAAAGCGGATTGCTTCCAAAAGCAACTCAGCGGTAGGGCAGTCACAGTTGCCTGCACAACAAACAAAAAAACAAATACTAAACAAGTTTTCTCCCGGTTCTAGAGCCTCTAAGTTTAGCGACTCAGAACCAGGTTCATTGTCACCTCTTCAACGTCTTCCTAGAAGAACTACTTCTCTAGGGTCAAATGACTTTCAGAAATTCCCCAAAAATGGTAAACTGAGTACCGTAAGTAAGTCAACAGGAAATATGCTAACAAGGTCGATATCACCGTTACCTCCAGCTAAGAGAGAAAGCATAGCAACAGGAATTAGGTTAACCAGGTCGATTTCACCATTACCTTTGTCTAAGAGGGAAACCAGAGTTAGTCTAGATACGCAGAACAAGTCGGTTTCACAGACAAGACGATTATCAGAACCAAAAATGGGTAATACTAGTGCACCAAGTTCGTCAGTGAGGCCACGGCGCACAATAGCATCAAGAAAAGCATCTGACGCTCCTGAGATAAAGAAACTATCTGCCATTGTTAACTATGATATAGCGAAAATTGCATCTCTTCCGGAACTGAAGATAAAACCAACCAAAGGTCCTTCTAATGTTATGGTGAAAGGGGTCGAGAAAACTAAATCATCAGCGTCTGGGATTGAACCAAGTGGTAACAAGAACAAATCCTTGTGCCAAAATGATATTGATGAAACTCCAGTGGTTGAGAAGACAGTAGTGATGGTGTTGCCAAGTTCAGCTCGAAGTATAAGTAGAGATCAGGTAAAAAACGAGAAGTCTGATGTAGTCTCTGAAAACTCCACCATTCGAGAAGGAGTTGATAAGGAAGGCATTGTTGAAACAATGCAGGAGTGTGGCAATGATCTAGTCTTAGTAAGTACTCTTATTCTAGCTGAGTCAATTTTAATTTTTGTTTCAACGGTTTTGATGAAAGGAATGGTTATTTTGCTTTCAGGTTAGATTGGAGACTCTGAGTGACTTAGTAACAGAAACACCAAAGTTTCTGACAAGTCAAAGTATTGTTGCGAAACCATATGAAGCTCCATATGCTCGGGTTTCTTCGTTAGAAGATCCATGTACAGTGTACTCGGACTGTTCCCAAGCACCTCCACCAAGCTTATATTCAAATGAGACAGAGCAAGAAACTGTCAAAGTCCTTGTACCAGAGAAGAAGATAAGTGAGGCCTCGGAGAAATCTCAAACGAAGGAGTCAGCGTCAAAAGGGCTCAGAAAACTGTTGAAATTTGGAAAGAAGAGTCAGTCTTCTTCTGTAAGTGAACACCATACCGAGTCTAATAATGCATCTTTTAATAGCAATGAGGATCATGAACCAGCTGTAACTGCTGCCACGACAAGTGAAGGTAAATCCTTGTTACATCCTTTTATCTTTTACAGTAGTTACTCAGAAGAAGCAAACGTCTATTTTGTTTGCTTTCTTCTTAGAGATATTTAGGAGTTTGTTCCACTAAATTATTTGCTCTTGGATTTAACATTATCCCATAACAGCAAGAACCTTCTTTTTCACATCAATATGGTTCTGTTGGTGTTTTACATTGTTTGGTACAGAGAAATACGACAATGCCTAAATTATTTAAGTTTCTGTTTTGTTATGCAGCTTTTACACTGAAGAATCTCATATCTCAAGATGAAACACCTACAGCAGCAGCTGCTTCACAGAAATGTAAGTGAACAAGATATTTTTTACCCTTAGAAACTTTTTTGATTCTAATCAAAGTTTGCTCACTTTTGTTCATTTTTCTTCTGTTTTTTTTTTTTTCCAGCTTCTCGCCATTTTTCATTACTGTCTCCCTTCAAGAACAAGAAGACAGTATCCTGAGTACACAATATAGATAAGCTTTGAAATCTTTTAGTGACAGAGTATTTATCATGTATTCAATATCGAGCCTCTTCTCCAACAATGTCTGAAAAACACTACAATTGATGCAAACATTTGGTTCCAATGCAATGAAGTTTTTTTTTTTTTTTTTCTGCCTATAAGACTTCATTTGGTACATCATTAATAGCAATCTACTAACGATACAGAAGTTTGCGGTTCTATCTTGATTAACAAAAAAGTATGTAATCTAAAAATTAATCTTGTAGATGTTTTTGGAAAAAAAAAACAATCCAGAAATATGAAAAGAAGAATTTACCTAAATTAACTAACAAAACCCCAAAACGAAAATAAAATTTATTTTTATTCACGTGTAGTTGTGTCTACTTGGCTAAATTAAACCCTTTCCATCTGTCTTATAAATAGAACTAAAAAGAATGATCCAGAAAATTAAAAGATATCCAAAAATCAGATAGAATAAAATTCAACAAGAAAAGTTCTTTTAGAGCCAACAAAAAGAAAAGCTTGAAGATTATTGCGAATGGAGTATTCCATTCGATATCTAGAGCATTCTTCTTTTGTATCGAATGGAATATTCTTTTGTCCTGCTCATATTATCTTAAACCCATTTCTTTAATATAAATCTTTGTTCGCAAGAAACTAAACCATGGCTCTTGAAACTATGACATTGTCTTTATCTAGTTCTGCCATGTTATCATCAGGTAATAATATCAAATGGCTCCATGCAAAAACTTCTGTTTTTTTTTGTTAATATATTATTGGTTATGATTGGTTTTGTGTTGATTTTAAAGGTGTTGTTGAAGATGATAAGAAGCAAGAGGCTATTGTTTTCCCTAAATTTGTTTTGATGGGTCATAGAGGATTTGGGATGAACATGCTTCAATCTCCGGACGAGAAAATGAAATTTATCAAAGAAAATTCTCTTCTTTCTTTTAATGTTGCTGCAGATTTTCCTATTGACTTCATTGAGTTTGATGTCCAGGTTTGCTTTTCCCCCCTAGAATCTTGATCATTTTTTTTTTGTTTCTATCAAGAAATGAAAAACACAAATTAGATTAATGATCTGGCCTCAACTATTTGTTGGGATTATGTGTAAGATAGCCAAATGTTTGGCTAAAATTAGGGGAAAAAACACGTGGTGTCAAAAAAGAATATATGTTTTTAGCGTCTAATGTCATATCATGTACAAATAGCATGTTGTAGTAATTTAACAACAACATGATATGTGTTAAAACCCTCATGTAATTATTTAAAAGAAAACACACGATTATGATTTGGCCTCAGTTATTTGTTTGCATTTGCTTTTGTAGGAGAATCCAAAGCTTGTAGGATTCAAGCTCTTAGAAACCATAGAAAATGAGACTGAAATGAAATAGCTTATTAAAGCTTTATTTAGTGCCAGACTTAGTAAATGAAATGAACTTTAGATTATCACCAAGATCAAAATGATTTTAGTTTTGATATTTCATTAAGGAAAAAATGAGGCAACTCTCAAAGTTAGAGTAAAATAATGCAAAATAATGATTTTGAAACAATAGCACCGTAAATAAAGAATGTAACTATTTTGTAGGTAACTAGAGATGGTTGCCCTGTAATTTTCCATGATATCTTCATGTTCACGCAAGAACAGGTTAGGATTTAATTTTTTAACACAAACAATTGTATTACTGATAGATAAGTCTAAGTTTTCATTAGCAAAGGGAAATGTCTTTTCAGGGAGTGATTATTGAGAAAAGAGTAACGGAAATGGATTTACATGAATTTCTCTCATATGGACCACAAAGGGATGGTACAAATGTGAAGCCTATGTGGAGGAAGACAAAAGATGGTAGAATTTTCGAGTGGAAAGTCGAAAAGGATGATCCTTTGTGTACCCTTGAAGATGCTTTCCTAAATGTTAAACACTCACTCGGATTCAATATCGAGCTCAAATTCGATGATAATACCGTATATGGAGAAGGAGAGTTACGTCAAACTCTTGACAACATCTTGACGGTAAAAGACATATTTTCACCCGTCTGATCTTCTTATGTTGATCAGTAATCTCAATCTTTTAGATGAACAGGTTGTAAATGAACATTCCAAGAACCGGCCTATTATATTCTCGAGCTTTCATCCTGACGCGGCTCGACTCATCAGGAATATGCAAAGGTGTTATCCTGTAAGATTTCTTCTTTGGTGAAAAGTTTCTCCATGGTCGACAATTAAGGCTTAATTTTTGTACATGGAAATGCTCATATACGTTTTCAGGTATTCTTCTTAACAAATGGAGGATGTGAAATCTATAAGGATGTGAGAAGGAACTCATTAGACGAGGCCATCAAGCTTTGCAAAGAAAGCGGTTTGCAAGGGCTTGTCTCTGAGGTTAAGGCCATATTAAGAACCCCAAACGCAATCACACGAGTCAAAGATTCAAAACTTTCACTTCTATCTTATGGCCAGCTTAAGTAAAATCCTCCCGAGTTTAATATTGTTGTCATTTCTCTCTCGCCTCAACTTTTTTTCCTCTGAAACAATCCTTTTTGATTACTTTCAGCAATGTGGTAGAGGTGATTTACTTGCAATATCTGATGGGTGTGGAGGGAGTGATTGTTGATATGGTCAAGGACATCTCCGAAGCCATTGCGAATATCGAAGTTACAAACGAGGATGATTGTGAAGGTGAGGATGAAAGAAAGTGTCTGATTAGGTTTGGAGAGGAGAGGAAAAAAGTGGAAATTACTAAGGATATGATCACTTTGTTAAATAAGTTCGTACCAAAACTGCTTTAACAATGAAGATTTCGCTTCATTTACACACTTTCGCTTACTTGTAAATAAGACTACTTACTAACTTAGGCCGTTTAAATAGTTTTTATATGTATATTTTTGTGGTCGATTACTAATCAGCTGCACATGAGACTAGTCTCCGCGGAGTTTGTGCGAAAAGACAAAGTGATGTATTACTCAGAATTAGTAATGATCTAACGACCGATTTGAAACGGAAAATCCTAAATCTGTAAGAAAAAAAAAAAGACATTCAAAACATGACAACCGGAATTTTAGTTTGTTGTAATATCACATGGTCCTTTAAAAAATAAATATATTCTCATAAAAAATGATGATGAAATTAATTTAATCAAAATACATAACTATATTAGATTTTGTAGATTTTGTTTGTATCTAATGAAAGAAAGCTAGATGTTTAATGCAATTGTTTAAATAAGAAAACTGAAGTTGCATCACCAAATGTTTTTCTTAATTTGTAATAATTTCGGGTTATTAAGTCTATTTCATTACATTAACTACTTTGTCAAAAAACAAATATCTATGTCCAATGCATACATACATAACGTTTGGACTATTAAAAATGATATACAGTATAAATTTAATACGAAAATATAATTTTAACTTGATTTTTTTTCTCTAACCACATGTTAATTAGAAAACTTCTCCTTAAATAGGTGTCCAATCACGAGGGTAAGTACTAAATAGTTACAAGAAAAAAGATCCAAAAAAAAAGAATTTGGAAACACTTGGCTAAACAGTTGGCTTTTAAAGTCGAGTAATACGAAAGAGTTAGAAATTATAGAAATACGTACGGAGCAAACCAATCTCATCTAACTCTGCATAATCTGTTTCAAACACCTGACGGTCTATCCTTCTTGTAAGGATGTTATTCATACCTCATATTAATGTTTCCATCTCCAAGTGAAGAGGCAAAGAACTCTGTCGGTGACATATTGATCCTAGTAGCATTATTTGTGCATCGCTTTGCTGACAAATCCAACTTAAACGCACAAGTAGAATCATAAAACTTCCATGAACCATCAATTTGACATCTTAATGTCGAGATATTACTTCCTTAGATGATTTCCTGTTCAATTGTTTTGTCTGAACTCAATTAGACCTTCTTCCATGACAATTTTTCACTTCTAATGTGATTATAAATGTCAAGGGGTTTCTATAGATTTCTTGAAAGACTTTTAATTTGGTTCTTAATTTTCAAAATAATCATAAATTTCATGGATGACAATTATAGTTTTCATGTTCGTCAGAACTACTAGGTTCTCTCCAATATAAATAATCGAGATTGGTGAAAATCAAACTTGATGAAAAACTTCATGGAATCATCAACATATATGTTAATTATTTAATTAGTGAAACTTATAAAATTTGAAAATCTTTTCTTCATCAACAATTCATTTTTTTCAAAATTTCATGTGTAATCTAAAGATAGCATGGTCTTTAATCATGTTATTTTATCTGACAACAAGAAATTTAAGAAAATAACATACCTATACGTTAATACAAAAGACATTTTAATTATTATTTTTTGTTTGGTGATTCATTTTTTTAAAAAAATTATTAGAGTTTGGGTATTTACTTTAACAATGGAAATAGTAAAATTATTACTCCATATCCTTAAAAACCCTTCTTGAATGGATCAAAAAATTCTGATACTCTCTACATATATATACCGTTAACATTAACTATAAATGCAAACTGCAAATTTAAAAAAAAAAACAAAAACTAAACGGTTGACTTTGTTAAATGATTTGAGCAGAAACTTCCATTACAACCAATTCCTCAATCAAATCACACAGACAACAACAACACTAAAGCCCACTAAGTCAACCCAAACCTTTTTTTGTCCACCAGCTAGTCACATTATACTTTTGTCTTTACGTAGCAAGTCAAAGCGACATAGCAACAAAAGGAAACTTGATTTTATCAATATCATGGGCCTATTCCCTATATCAATGGCAGAGTTTCGTTCATTTAGCCTGTGTAATATGACCGATAAGATTTTCTGCCAAATCATGTGCCAAAGACTCAAGGGAATATTGCTAAATATCGCTTTTCGATAACATATTACGTATTACATTATAGTAGTTCAGGAAACTTTCTACGTCATGAGATATCATCAATTTTTTTTTAAATGATAATTCTTAACATGTGATTTTCGGAAATACGGGTTTATAGCAGATCCATGTTTCATTATTAGGTAGAAAGAAGACATTTTCCCTAGACCACGAAAAAAAAATGTCAGTTTACCGCAAATGTTTTTACAAAATAACATGGTTCTCATCCGCAAAACAATTTGGTCAAAATTTGGCAAAGAAAGTAAAACGATATTTCAATAAATTTCTGTTATTGGTTATTTACGTATATATTTACAACTGTAAAGTTATTTAGCTAATTTACCCTATAAATTTAAAACCCTTCTTGAATGACTGAGACAACAAGATAGTACGTACGTTAACGTTAACTATGACTGAGACAACAAAATATTAAAACACTAAACGGTTGACTTTGTTAAATGATACCAAAAATAAAATAAAAAAATCTATTTCAAGCGTGGTGGTTAAGATCCAAAACCAATTCCTCAATGACTAAAAGACAACAAAACCTAAACCCACTAAGTCAACCCAAACGGTTTTTTGTCCACCAGCTGGTCACACTATATTTTTGTCTTTATGTTCGAAAGTCAAAGCCACATAGCAACCAAAAATAACTCGATATTATCAATGTTATGGGGCCTAAGATATAAGCTTCAAAGTTATCCACGACGGTTGATTCATGAAATATATGGACATTACTAGAAACCTATCTAAAGACAAAAAAAAAGCAATAATGATAAGATGACCCTAAATTTAATGGTAATGTTATAGGCTGTCGCAAGTTCAGTGCATACGAAATATGCATTATTGCCTTACATTTCTAAGAAAAACTATGTATAACCCACACATGTATAATAGTGCTTTGTGTTAGTATTATCGATGTATATCAGAAAAATTCAGTCCAATTTGGAGAATTTATCTCATTTTGTTGTGATCATGATAGTTAGCCGATCATAATGCATCTTGACGTAAGGTATAAGCATAAACCAACTTATCAAATCCCAGACATTCTCCTCGTGTCTATGGAAAAGAACGACCATAATTTGTTTGATATTCTTATCATGTGGACGATGTGGTCTTGAAGAGTAGAACATACATCATGCTCCTAGTTTTCAATCACGGAATCCTAGCTGTGACTCACTCTCTGAAGTTAGAAAACTTTATTTTGCCGCGTCCAAAATTTCGATGCCAAATCTAATGAGGTAAATTTTTTAATTAGGTATAAATAATAGTTCTGGATATAATAAGTTTTTTTAAAGCAACAAGTTAGAAGCTCAAAAAAAAAAATCATTTATACATATATACATTTCATATCTAAACTATTTGGATTCCTCCAAAACTATCTCTAAACTAGTGTAAATCGATACGTGTGAAAAGATGGTGGACATTCCAAAAAGTAAAAATCAATGATAATAGTGTTTTTATGTTTATTAACGATTATAATAATGTTGTGCAAAACAAAACTTAGAGATAAAAGATAAATTGATATAAATTCAACACATTAATTAATGTAGATAATTTATTAAAAACAATAATATGGCATATAACTCAAGTATAACAAAACTGAATCCACATGACTAATTTTGGTATTATATATAACTCGTGTAGATCCCCTCCTCAAAAAAAGAAAAGTAAATAGAAATTCAACACACGTTACTCTTAAAAGTTAAAAGAATAAAGAATCCCTCTCTCCCTCTCCCCCTCTCCCCCTCACCACCAGCTCGCATAAGTTTTCTTGTCCCCATACTCATATGGAAGAAGAAGGTTATCAGTGGGCAAGAAGGTGTGGAAACAACGCCGTTGAAGATCCTTTTGTTTATGAGCCACCTCTTTTCTTTCTGCCTCAAGACCAACATCATATGCATGGGCTCATGCCAAATGAAGATTTCATTGCCAACAAGTTCGTCACATCAACACTTTACTCCGGTCCACGAATCCAAGATATTGCAAACGCTCTGGCCTTGGTCGAACCCCTGACCCACCCAGTCCGAGAAATCTCTAAATCAACGTAAGTAATTGATATTTATTTTTTTAATTACAAGAATACATCTCTTTGCCTTATGTTTAGTATAGCCCTTTAATAATAAGTACTCATGAGTTCCTTTATATTTATGTATAGAGTTCCTCTTTTGGAAAGAAGTACTTTGAGCAAGGTGGATAGGTACACTTTAAAGGTGAAGAACAATAGTAATGGAATGTGTGATGATGGATACAAATGGAGAAAATATGGCCAAAAATCAATCAAAAATAGCCCTAACCCAAGGTACATATATGCATTCTCCGTTTTAGAATTGTATATGCATATCGAACTTCTTTGGTTCGGCCAAAATGATACGTATTAAAATCAACATATGGAAGTTTTATTTAGTATACTTAGTTTTCGGTCACAAGCCTAATGTTACTATATTTGTGATATATGTCTAGGAGTTATTACAAGTGCACAAACCCAATATGCAATGCAAAGAAGCAAGTGGAGAGATCAATTGATGAGTCTAACACATATATCATTACCTACGAAGGTTTCCACTTCCACTATACTTACCCTTTCTTCCTACCCGATAAGACACGTCAATGGCCCAATAAAAAAACGAAAATACATAAACATAATGCTCAAGATATGAACAAAAAATCTCAAACCCAAGAAGAGAGCAAAGAAGCACAATTAGGTGAGCTCACCAACCAAAATCATCCAGTCAATAAAGCCCAAGAAAACACACCGGCAAATCTCGAAGAGGGATTGTTTTTTCCGGTTGATCAGTGTCGGCCGCAACAAGGGCTTCTAGAAGATGTGGTAGCTCCGGCAATGAAAAATATTCCTACCAGGGACAGTGTTTTGACAGCTTCTTGATAAATAAAAAATTATTTGAAAATATTAAAAAAATATAAAATTAAACTTCTTTATCATAACCGGAGAAAGTTTTATTTTTCTTCTAAACTTTTTACGTTTAAATAAATTTATTTTGCTCATCTACACAATAAATACATCTAAAGAGTTTCAAGAAATATTTAATATGTTTGATATTGCCACTTCCGTTAAGTTGATAGCGATCCCGGAACAAAATTCTACAAATTTTGAAAAATGTTTTTAGTTTTAAACTTATAAAAATATTGAAAAAACTTAATACCAAATCTTATAAATTAATCAGTTTACATCTTAAAATATTTTGTTTATATAACTTTAAAAAATATATGGTCTCTATAGATAACAAGTCGAAGGTGTTTGTTCAAAAAAAGAAAAACAAATAAGGGGATTTATGGAATTTTTGGTTAAGAAATCATTTACGCAATTAAAAAAAAAAAAGATATACATATGTACAAAGAGTTTGGATAGATTCGAGGCATGTATGAAATAAAATGATTTGGTCATCTATAAGATCATAAATATAAATAAGGAATCAAAAAGTAATTTATGTTTTGTTAGAAAAGCAAGATAGGCATCTTGAGTTGGTATATATAATATAAATTATTAATCATTTCTAATCAATTTATATATTATATATATTTATTAGTTCCTTGACTTATATATTTATTTTAAATAAAATGTTTGCCTCAATAGTAATTTTAAATTTTAAAGTTTAAAACCGCTAATTGTATGTACTTATTAGATGTATGTTATCAGTTATACCAATAAATAACACATTTTAATAACTACTATTAATTGAATTTGAATTTTATGAATATGTATAGAATAAATCCATGTGTAGGGTGGGTTGAAAACCTCATGATGTAACAAAACAATTATAGTTTAAAAACAAAAACAAACATACATAGGTTACTTAACTTTCGTTTATAACAAAATAAAACGTTTATTTGAAAATTAACTCTTTGTATAACATATGTATCTATAGAGCCTATAAATATGACTGTATATTGTTTTAATAACTCCAGCACAAAACAAAAGAAAAAAGAATTCAAAACGATTCACAAATTTTTTTTGTAATTTTTTTTTTGTGGTATTGGTTAATTTCTATGAAGAAATGAAGTTGATTTTTATATTTTTAACTCTATTAATTTTTGTTTCTTCATGTAAGTCTAAATTTATTTAATTAGGATAATATATCAGTATTATAATCAACAACAAAAAATTGTTTAAGAATTTGATATATCTTTTCAAAATTTGATAGGTACATCAATACTTATAAAGGAATCTAGTGAAGAAGAGAGAATATATCCTTTCAATCCAGTAGCAAGTCCTTTCGATCCACGTTCACTGAACCAAATACTTAAAATAGGCAAAATTGGTTATTGTTTTGATTGCGCAAGAGCTTGTATGAGAAGAGATAGGTATATTCGCACATGTAGTTTTGAAAGAAAACTTTGTCGTTGCAGTTATAGTCATATTCATCATACTCATGGTTAAGGCATTGTAATTTTGTTAAACATTAATAAAAAGAAAAAAAAATTATATTACTGTCTAATGTTCATTCTTTTTATAATGAACATGCATGTATAATAATCTAAAAGTTTTGTATTGCACTCAATATAATAATCTAAAAATTCGATCTGAGATAGCAATAAAACTGGTTAAAATCCTATAAGTAAATCACATGACATGCAAAAGCTTCTGAAAATACCTATTTCTTCCAGAGAAGGCACTTCTGACTTCAGCTACTTCATCCTCTTTGAGCGGTATAAAAGGTTCACGAGAAACCATCTAACAAATCAATAAAACAATTTTTAATAACGAAACAAAGATGAGTAAAGTTCCTACAAATGTGCTTCATCAACATAAAGCTAAACAAGAATAAGCTCATAACCTGAAAAAACTCTGACCGTGTGGCTACTAATCCTGATTGCGGCTAATGGACGAGCCTAAGAAGCACTCTATCAACTCTTTAAAATGTGCAAACCATATTACAGTATTTTCAATCACTCTTTAAAAAACTGCAAATTTTTTAAAGCGGGAGGCAAATATAAAGAAAGAAAAGAAAAAGAAGGTAAAGGATTAAAAACTTTAGGGTTAGCTTCTTCTACTTCAGCCGGTTGAGCCATTTTCTAATTTCATAGTATATTTTCATGTCTATTGAGTGAAACTAAGCAATTATTTTATCCGAAGTTTCACCTGCTCGAAAGAAAATTTTGTGTGTGACTGCTTTCGAAGTTGAAGATTTCGATCAGTTTCTTATGCCCTCCATGTTTACGATTGATTCGATATGATTTGAGACGTTTTTTGCTTTGTTTAAATTGATTAAGACCATTTTATGGTTTCCACCGTACTTGTTTAATGTTTTTAGATACCAGAATGGATGAGTTCACAACAGGTTTGTAATCTGTTCACCGGAGATGTCACATCTCACTGTTGGTATATGCAGTTGTGTCTGACAATAAGGTAATGGATATGATTCTGATTACATGCATCGACACGGCAAAGATTTCCATGGTAACGGATCCAATGGAAAACAAAAAGTATTAGAAAATCAGATTATAAGATACTTGGAAATCTTCCGGTCGATGCTCATATCCTTAAATACTCTGATTTCTAGATACACTGTGAAATGAATGGAGAGAAGAGACAGAAACTAATAAACATTGAGGTATAGCATTTACCAATATGCATTGTGCAGAGTATTAATCATATTCTCATGTGTAGAAGACCATTTTATCTATAGCCCTAATCCGTAATTAGGGAACTATCAATAACTAAACTTATTTGAAGTAATATCTTATTACTTTAGTTACCAGAAGAGCTTTGAAAGATAAAGAAGCAACAGAGAGACTGTATCAAAGTTTAGCAAACCGAGGTTTTCTTTTCATCATCTGAGCAGAAACAGCTTCGTTGAGATCATCTGATATAAGCATAGCCGAGTTCCAAGTTGCTACATAGTCAAGTCCTTGTTCTACACTCACCTCTCTGCTTCTTAATAACACTGCCTTTGTCCCTGTCACAGCTAAAGGAGACTTGCCTCCTATTCCTGAAAACATCCATAAACTCCAATTCTCATTCCCTCACAAATCAACCATCTCGGAATCAAAACTGAGACAAACCAAGCATAGAATCAACAGGACTTAACCAACCGATTAAACGAAAAGTCGAAAAATGAAACGAATTCCGAGAAAATTCGTTCGAAAAACGTGATTCGAACCCTAAATCATCCCAGAATCTAACTCGAAACAAAAATCGATCATAGAGTCAGCAGAGTTAAGCAAAAATGTGATTCTCATACTCTCAATCATCTCAGAAATCAAAATTGAAACAAATCAACCATAGATTCAACAGATTTAAGCAAAACTAGATTGATTACCTTCGGCGATTGTAGTGACGCCATTATCAAGCTCCGATTTAGATCCGAAAACTTTAGAAACCAAACCAAGATCCTTTGCTTCACTTCCAGAGAATCTCCGAGCAGTTAAAGCCAATTCCATGGCGTTAGCATACCCAACGATACTCGGTAATCGCTGAAGTGTACCAAGATCCGCAACAATCGCTAGATCAACCTCTTTAATCGAGAAAAACGCATCCTCAGAGCAATACCTAATATCACAAGCGGTAATCAGATCAACACCGCCACCGATACACGCGCCGTGAATAGCGGCGATTACAGGTTTCCGGCATTGTTCAATCGCTGTAATCGCCGCTTGCATCGACTTGATCTTACGGCGTAGCTGCTCGCTAGATCGTCCTCTGTCGTTACCGGAGGAGGATTGTGTCGAGATTGAAGAGAGGGAATTGAGATCGATACCGGAGCAGAAGTGTTTTCCGGCGCCGGAGAGGATGATGACGGAGACATCTGGATTTTGGTCGAGAGATGAGAGAGCTTTGGGGAATTCGATGAAGAAATCGAGAGATAAGGCGTTGAGATGTGATGGTCTGTTGATGATGAGATGAAATACGGAGGAATCAGTGTTCTTGCGAATGATTTCTAGGGTTTTGTATGACTCCATTGTCATAGTTTGAAATACAGTGATGATGATGATAAGGTTAAAGGAATATGATCATATGAGCTAATAATACAAGTTTGAAATGAAATGAAACTTTGAATCACAAAGGGGCACAGATGTAATTTGTTGGGAAGTATCTGTTTGTGATCCTACTAATATTATTTAACAAGTAGAAATAGATGATTAGTAATTTGGCGTACCGTTTTCCGGTTTGGTTTTAGTTATTTTTCCGGTTTTAAGGTTTATCGTTTTTGCAAAAATCAAAACCAGTTAGAAACCGTATCTAATTCGGTTTAGTTACGGTTTATTTTTCGATTTTTACGGTTTTTCGGTTTTATAAAAAACAAAACCATGTAAAATTATATATAATGGTTCGGTTTGGTTTTGATTATTTATGGTTTATGACTTTATTCTATAATTTTGGTTGACCTTACCTTGAATTGAGTGATGGTTGCTAGAATTATACATGCAATTTCTACGTTTTATGGCGACTAGTTGTCTTTTAGGATCAACATTATGGTTTTGATTTTAGGATTCCTCCCTTCTAAACATAGATTGTTCTAGTGATTTTTTTTTTGTCTAACGTAATTGTGCATCAACATCAAAGAATATTGTTTTATTCAATTGAAGCACTCGTGGTCGACTAATGTTAAGGTGATAAATTTGTTTTCGATACCATTTTTTGACGCTCTAATCAGATACAAACCATCATATAAAACAAAAATATGGTCGAACGAACTTTATCTGAAAAGATTTAAAACGAATAGAATACAAGTTAAATTGCGATTCCAAAATCTAGTGTGCCCTAAACGGCTAGACAAATAACAAGTTAACTAGATTAAAACCCGCGGTATACCGCGGGACGATTTATTTTGTAAAAGTAATATATATTAAAACTTGCAAATTTTATTTTTAAAAAATATTTATATTTTACAGTTTATAATTGTTGTTAGGTAACGCTATACCCCGAATCAATGAGACAATTGTTAAAAAACTAAAGTTTTAACCCCTATTAAAACAGCATATTAATAATATTTTAAATTTTTTTAAATAATGATTCAAATACATCCACCATATAACCCAATTCCAAAGTAAAATCCGTTCTGTAATTTCTTTACCCGTCCCGTAATTTTTTTTAAAGAAGTAATTTTAAAATTTTAAGAATTATTTTTTATATATAAAAGTTTTGCAAATTGTATCATTCTCTAATACATTTATATTTTATAGTTTAATTTTATATATAGTAACATTATACATACCACATAACATTTTTGGTTTTATATAATCTTTTCTAAATTAGGATGATTTGATATGTTTAATATTAGTAGTTTTAAAAAATAATAAATTAAAGATTTAACCCGTATTGAAACGGTGGATTAATTATATTTTACTTTTTTATTAATGTTTATTCAAAAACCCGTCCCTCCAAATCCGTCTTACCAAAAAGCCATTTATTTTATTAATATTAATTTTATTAATGATATGACTTTGAATTATAATCTAAACATTTTAGCTAATAACATAGGAGTGCATTATATTTATTTATTAGGGGAATGTACCTTATGACCCGAATGCACTTTTACCCAAATCCACCAAAAAAAGTCTTGCAAAAATACTATAGAGATAATAAACGATAGTCGGTTTTGATAGGTATAAGATTAGCAAATATATTAGTTAGCTTTTATTAGTTGAAGAATACAAATTGAAAAGGTATATTACACTTTATTCAAATATAGTATCAAAACTTATATAACACAGAGATTTGATAATTTTTTAATTGTTGAATACTTTTTTTTGTGCTAATTTTTCTGTGATTAAGATTTAATTGATTTCGTATATAAAATTATTAAATTGTTTTACGAACTTCTTTGTTTATAATTTGGTAACAGATAGATATTCAAATATTCAGTATATTTTGCTTCAGTTTAGGAAATCTTTGATGACCCGTTTTTAGATCCAATAAGCCCTATAATCTAGATATTAACCTGCAGTATACCGCATGTAGGCTTATATTTTAGTTAAACTAAAAACTTTTACTGTAAAGATGATTTAAAAATATATGATATTATTTTATTTGATTTTAAATGTATAGTAAACAGTGAGTTGTATATGTTTTGTTGATATTATCTATATTGTTTAGTGTTTAAGATTATACACTTGTAGTTTGATTGTTAATTTAAGAGTTTCACCTGTAGTATACCATCTTGTATTAATATCGATCTAAACCCGTCAATTCTAGGATTTTCCAGCTTGTATTAAAAATTGAATCACATCATACACATAAAAAAAATCTAATATGTTATTAATTATTGTAGTATATAAGATTATAAATTTTCAATATAATATGTATGAAATTGAATATAAATATTTCAAATTATGACCTGTTACTCAGTAGAAAGTTTTCTTAAATCTATTTTTCACCCGTTATAATATTTTTTCATGTATTGAACAATTTATATTCGTTTTTAAAAATTCAAATTATGGCATATGCGAAAAAGTCTAATTCTTTTTTTATAATGATGATTTTATTTTTTCGAAAAAATAGAATCATATAAAGATGAGAAGTGAACTATACTAATTAATAAAAAATTAATATGATAATTTAGATATCAAATCTAATTTGTTGATTTTAATTGGTTACTTTTTCGGAAATTAATAATGTATTTCGTTTTTCTAATTAAATTAAATTAATTGAAATTTATACATCAAATCTTATATGTTGATTTTGATTGGTTATTATTTTTGGAAATTAATAATGTATTTTATTTTTTAATTAAATTTAATTAATTAAATTAGTATTTGACTTTTTAATCCTTAAAGAGATAAATTAATTTACTCTTTAATTTTTTGTTTTTAATGGCATACCTATGTAATTACTTACAAAAATTAAGGTTACATTTAAAATGTACTTCCCAAATAATATAGTAGGATTTTTCTTTTTTCAATTTAGTAGCAGAAATCTTTCCACCAATTTAACACAAAATCCTCTCCCTTCTCTATATGTCCATGATCATGTCCACCATTGACACCCTATAACTAATTTCGGGATGTAAGAAAATTGAGTTAAAATAAAAAAAAAAAGTTATGTTTAAATTCATATATTCTTTTACAAATATTAGGATGCATAGGTTGTAATAACCTAACAGAAATATCTCACTTGAACCATGCATCTGATTTACAGTGAGTGCACTGGTAGAACTGCTATGAATGTTTAGGAACGTTTAAGTTCAAAACCGGTTGGAACCGCATAACTCAATATCCTAACAAGAAACTTAACTCCAACGCTTAAAAAGTAATTTATGCGATCTAAGATAGGTGTTTAGAGGTTAAACAACTTCTTATACTGCTTTTTAAAGTATTGAAAGAATTATCTATTATAGTTGTCTATATATAACAATATATTGGTAATTATAACAAAATAATAATGTATTTTTTTCTGTAAACTTTTTCATTTCTCAAATACAATGTTTTGTTATTCAAAAATTAGAACCTGGAAAATCGAAAATTCTGTTAGGTAAATTGAATCATTTTTCTTTAAAAATCAAAGCCAAAAGATGTGAGAGGAAGCAAAAAGAAGTACTATTATCTTATTTATTTAAAGAAGAAAGAAGAGAGACAAGAAAATGGAAAAAAAAAAAATTATATACCAAAATAAATATATCATAGTTGTGTATATTATATAGAAGATCATATGACCAATTTAAAACATATGACCACACCCTTAATTTAAAATATTTGCCATTGGATCTAATTTTTCAATAATATAATTGAGCCATACCTGCTGAACGGTTGTCCTCCAGCACAATGATAACTCCAACCAACTTTTCATTTTTGTGATAAATACTATAAAATTAACTTATCTAAATCAGTTTAAGAACTTGCTCTTAAGCTACGAGCTTGTATTAAATTAAACTAAAACATATACTAAAGCATGGGTTGTCTTGATTTTGACGCTATTTGATCTTACGAAAATCCACTTTTTTCATATTTTAACTCTTCATATTCAATTTTTTTTTTTTTCTTTTTGTTTTAATTTATAATATTTTCTTATAAATAATAAATATTTGCTTTTTCCTCGGTAATGAAATGAATCGTCCAAAAAAGTGGAAGCTGATGAAAGTAGTTTGACCCCTCCACATCTCCCAACTTGGTACTTAGCGTCGCACACACCACATGCTCTCTCTCTCTCTCTCTCTCTCTCTCTCTTTCTTCTCCTTTCTCTTTGTATCTCTTCTCTCTTATGCTAAGCCAAAAATGGAAGCTTTACTCTATTGAAGACGAGATCCTTCTCTAATTTACAGGTACCCATCTTTTATTTCTGAATAATAGATTTTGGTTCTTGCAAATCTTATAGCTTAAAGTTGAGATTTTTGGTATTTACTTAGCAACAAAAAAAGTTTGTGATAATATTACCATAAATGGTGAGACATCCATTTGCGGCTGAGATTTTGCTACTTTACTCTTTTCTCTCTCTCTATTTCCATTTGTATTGTCACTCACTCACATACAAAAATAACATCATAATCAGAGATAATGAGTAAAAGTGAAAGAAACCCTAATACCAACTTACTCTACAAGGTTAAAACAAATGTTGCTCTTTTTCATTAGTCCTATGGATCTTATTCCCAAAATAAAAGATGAAAACTTTAGTGGGTTTGGTTCATCATCTCTTTTGGGTTTTTGTAAATTACTGATTTTGGTAGATGTGTTAGGCAAAAAGTAGAGAGAAATGTTACGGAATGTAATATTAAAGGGATGATTTTGACAGATGAGAAGTTTAATCTTACATCTGTAAACAGCTTTTGATAATGAAATGGTGTGAAGAGAGGGTCCTACTTTCTTGAAGGGTTTTGCCCCCACAATCTCTAATGAATGTGAATTATTGGTGAGCCAAAAAAAAAGTTTTCTGATGAAAGAATGAGAGAGGGTATCTTTTTTGTTGGTCTTGCTATAAATGTGGATGAAAATTGTGATTGAAACTTACTCGTAAACTTAAAAAAAAAAAAAAAAAAACAGAACAATTTCTTCTTCCTCTGGGATCCATAAGTTTTGAGGTATGTTGTTGCTGATTTTGTCCTTTTATGTCTGCAAATAACAGAGAAGATAAATGAGGATTTTCTCCTAGGTTGAAGTTTTATGTGAGTACTTTTATTACCCTTAACTTTGCTTGTAGAAAACTATGGTTCTGTTAGTGAATAGTGGAAGAGAGAAAGCTTCTTAGAGATCTGTTTTTGGTAACTTTTATGAAAATTATATGGTTATTTATTGATCAGAAAGCAAATCTCTCCTTTATGTCTTCAAAAACAAAAGGATGAAGAGTATAGAGATTTGAGCAAATTACAGAACCTAGAGTGAAGAGTAGATTTGGCATGAATAAGCAGAGGGTTTTAATATAGGGAACACATGATAGTTTCTCTCAGACACTTTAATATGCAACCTTACATGCCTATTCATGCCAAAACGCTTTGCTTCATGACTAAGCACAATTTTGCCTTTTTTCTTGAGAGATCATTTTTGCTCTGGTTTTAGTTTGGCCTTGAGATATCATTGTCTGGTTTCTAGCAGAGTTATAGAAGGAGAACAGATTTAATTTTGTAGATTGTCATTAGCATCTATAAGACTGAAATATATATGCTCTTTCATACATAAGTAGCTTTCTAACAAATATCCATTTTCGGTTCTTCATATGTTTGATAGTTTACATAGAAAAACATTTTGATCTTTTCTCTATTTTCTTGTAAGCAAAAGTTCAAGTTTTGATTTACTCTGTGTGATATTTGAATGTTTTTCAGATTTTGGTGGTCAGTGTCTGATGGAGTGTAATGCAAAGCCACCGTTTCAATGGGAATTGGAAAACTTGATATCTTTTGGCACTTCTACAGCTGAAGTTCCTAGAAAGCTAAAACCAATGGAGTGGGAAATTGATGGATTTGATTGCACCTCTCTGTATTCTTCAAGCTTTGCCTATGCTGGTAGTTCAGGTTCTGATATAGCTCATGCTTTCTCTAAAAGCTCAAAGTCAACTTCCATTAGCTCTTCATCAGCTGAAGTAAGAACACACAATTTTACATCCGAAACTGGTGAAAGTCTTCCTGGAGAATTTGCAAAGGGGATTGATACTTCTCCAAGTCTTGAACTTTCTTTTGGCTCTGGTGATCCGGTTCTCGGTTTAAAGCTTGGTAAACGAACGTACTTTGAAGACTTTTGGGAAGTGGAGAATGCTAAAGGTTTGGGACTTCCAGTGACTCTGGCTTCATCTTCTGTTTCTCCCGTGAAGAAATCGAAATCCATTCCTCAGAGGTTACAAACTCCTCACTGTCAAGTTGAAGGCTGTAATCTTGATCTTTCATCAGCTAAAGACTATCATCGGAAACATAGGATTTGTGAAAATCATTCAAAGTTTCCTAAAGTCGTTGTGAGTGGCGTAGAGCGTCGGTTCTGCCAACAATGTAGCAGGTAAAAGCTAGTCTTTCTCAAGAGAGAAGGTTGTTTAATCTGTTAGCAAAAGCCTTAATAAAATCTTAACTTTTTTGGTCTCCAAAGGTTCCACTGTCTCTCTGAGTTTGATGAGAAGAAACGTAGCTGTCGCCGACGTCTCTCAGATCACAATGCAAGACGTCGCAAGCCAAATCCTGGAAGGACATATGGTATATACAACAATCATTTATTTCTTATCCTTATATGAACTCTGAAATTGCCTATAGTTCAGTTATAGCATTTAGTTAGTTTCCTTTGTCAAGATAGATATCATTTCATGTAGTTTTGGGGGTTCACAACAATCTCATTGATGGAGAATTGGAGATGCTTTTGTCATTCTGTGTATGCAGATGGGAAACCACAGGTGGATTTTGTATGGAACAGATTTGCACTTATCCATCCAAGAAGTGAGGAAAAGTTTATATGGCCAAGTTCGAAGCACGTACCATCAAGAGTGTTAATGCCGCAACCTGCAAAGACTGAGATTTCCGATACCGAGCACAATAGATTTGGATTGTTGGACCCCAAAACCAAAACCGCAAGAGCCGAGTTATTCAGTAAAGGTTTGTATTCTCTTGAGTTTCAAGTACATGGTCTCATCTTTTTGTTGTATTCATGATCTTGATGATGCTTTATGTTATGCGTATTTTTAGAAAAGGTCACAATCTCTTCACACATGGGTGCTTCTCAAGATCTTGATGGTGCTCTCTCTCTTCTGTCAAATTCAACAACATGGGTTTCTTCCTCTGACCAACCAAGGCGTTTTACCCTTGATCACCATCCCTCAAGCAACCTCCAACCCGTAGCTCACCGGTCTGCGGCTCAACTCAATTCAGTTTCCGGCTATTGGCAGCCGGACCCACCCGCAGTTGAAGGCCCGACCGCTCTGCATAGAAATGGGGTAGGCCAGTTTAATGAAAACTACTTCAGCTTGAACCAGTTTTATAACTGAAAATTGTATGCCTTTAAATCCTAATAAGATATTTGATGTTAAAGGATCAAGCAAGCTAGTGATAAGTTAAGATAGGAGCTTTGAAACTTGCAAGACACCAAATCCTCTCTTGTTTTTTTGTCCAAATATTTTCATGGGTTAGAGAGCTTTGACAATTGTCTTAATATCATCTTTGTCGTGTTATACATTAGGATTATAAATCTTGATGGTGTACTACGAAATTGATCAAACGCATGATAAAACGATCTAAGCTATGATGATGATGTTTGGTTTCAAGAAACAAATCCTAATGAACTAATTCACAAAGTAAACAAATCATAGCTAATAAGCATGAAGTCATGAACAAAAAGCAAAGCAAATAAAACAAACTAAATTAAGCTACAGATGTCAAATGCAATTATTCAAGATGTTAAAGACTCAACCGAATCATATATATGAAAGTTGGCCAACTCTCTCCTACAACTTGACACATCAGCACATGAGAGCTTCCCACCTAAACTTCATAAAATAAATAATACATAAATAGTAATTAATTCAACATAATAACTAAAATAGGAGGATATAATTAATCAGAACTTGAACCATCACTCTTTCTACATTTTTTAATTCAATATATCCTTTTTAATTTTGAGATCCAAACATGTTACACATATTCCTTGCCTAAAAATTACACGATTATTATGAAAGAAACTAAATGAATATGCAGATTAAATATATCTAAGCTTTTCAAGATTTATGCTAAGAAAACAAGTAATTTGAAAGATGTTTGAGGAGTTATCCTTAAAACTAATACGTAAGATAGAAGATTATGACAAGAACTTAACTAAACTTTCCAAGAACATCAAGTTGAATATGATTAGATTGGTTATGCAGAGACATGGTTAATAAAAACATGTTATATTTTAAATGTAAGAAAGAAATTTTCTAAAATTTCACCGTTTCACAAACTAAATATATAACCAAAAGAACAAGGATATATAAATTAAAAAAAAAAACTGAGAATCTAGAACAACAATAAAAAATAACTCAAGCATTTTCGTTTTCAGATGAACTAATATAGTTGGACTTTTTGAAAACAATTACAAATCATATTTATGTTTCAAAACCGATGCATTTAACTTTACTTTATATGAACAGACATTATATAAAACAATTTGTAAATAGTAATACATAAACCCGCACGTAGTGCGGGTACTCATCTAGTATACAATAATAAAAACTTCAAAATGATGCAACAATAGCTCAGAATCTTCATATATGGGCCACTCGGCCCACGCCGAATTTGAAAAGCCCGATATTGGAAGTAAGCACGTGCGGTTGTGAGAATTGCTTCTTCGTCCACCATTGGACATGTTTATGGCTGCGTTCGACGCGTGATTTGTTTGTGGAGAAGAGTGCATCGCCTGATAATTCAAGCAACCTAGTTATAGTACAAACGTGAAAGAAACAAAATTAACCCAAAAAATGAAATGGAAGGTTACAATTGCAACCCTTGCAAGATAGTACAACAATATAATAGTAACAATAGAACAATAAACCCTAACCAAACAAAGTAAGAATTACATTCCTCTAATTTTAGTGCATGTAAGTTCGGTTATCACTGCAAACTTAATCATTTCCCTATTGACTAATTCGTAACATAGTTTATACTTTCGATTAATCAATTAATTAATTTACAGTGAATTTGTGAAAAACTTCTAACGAGAAACTTATTATGTTATAAAAGTCAACAAAAGAACTGTATCACACAGAACATATATATTGGGTCTGATTGGTAACCAAAAACTATACAAGTTATTTAGCTGTTAGCTTTATCGGAATAGTGTAAAACTGTTAAAATGAGCTGTACAAAAAAACTGAGAGTAAATTTTTTTGTAACGCTTTTGATAAAGTTTTTGTGATTAGTAACTGTCAAAATTGTATTGTTATTAAAATGGTTACCATTCAAATCTATTAGGTAAAATACAGAGCCGTCCATAAGTACAAGCGGGTCAAACACAAGCTTGTGGCCTCAATTACTATAAATAAAATTTTGATTTTTTTTAGTAGAAAAATTAGTTGCTTGCTTCTTTGATGACAAAAAAAAAAAAGCAAGCAGTCAGATAAATCAATGATAATCTAAAAAAAAGAAAAATCTGACGAAAAAAAAAAAGAAAAAAAAGAAAAATCTGAAGGTTGTACACTTGTAGAAGATATTTTACACACACAGCCCAATAAAAACCCAAATCCAAAAACTGGAGTATCCAAAAAAAACACGGCTGTTTCATTCATCTCCTCACACAACAACTTAACCCTCACTAGCCCACGTGTTTACTTTCTCAACCATTCCCTTATCTCCCAAAATTGTATTTACTTCAAAAATAAACCGAACCGTATCAAATTAAAACAAGACCACACTTTTGTCTGAACACAAAAAAAAAAAAAACTTTTATTTTTTCCTCGAGACGTCTCTCTTCTTCAATTTCTTCACGATTCTACTTTTGCGTTATCCCCAAAATTGGCAACCAAAACCAAACCTCTCTCTCTTATTGAAACCAACAATGAGTCCGATCGTCATAACCCAGTTAGCTACAGGAATCAGCGTTTTAGCCGGTGCGGTCTTTATCAAATCAGTCATGGACCAAAAGCCTATGGCTGGTCAATTCCCTCGTTGTCCGACTTGTAACGGTACTGGACGAGTCACGTGTTTCTGTTCTCGATGGTCCGATGGTGACGTTGGATGTCGTAGGTGTTCTGGTTCAGGTCGTGCGGCTTGTAGCAATTGTGGTGGTTCTGGAACTGGTAGACCTTTACCGGCTCAGATTACGGTTCAGCCACCGAATCGTCCTTATTGATGATTCTCAAGAAATTTGTATACTTTGTAAACGATTCTTCTCTCTTGAACTCTCTCACTCTCTGTCTTGTAAGTTGATTATATATATATACACATAGATGAGAAACAGATTTGATAGCTTCTGTGATATTTTTTCTTGTGTTGGGTTGTTTTGTTACTGTTCATAGTCAAAATATTCGAATTTGTCATTATTGGTGGCTCAAATCTTTAGTATTAACTATTAAGAATTAAGATGATGGGTTTGATCCAATGATACGAAAAGTTAGCTTCTTCTTGTATATTGTTGTAAATGGACTTTGTTGGATGTGTTTGGTTCATGTCTAGTACTCAATATGTGACCATGAGATGTTTCAACAGCCTCTTGTTCCAATGGTATGAAATTGGTTCATGTCTACAACCTCAAAACGTTGTAGAGGAAGGAGTGTTGTGTGTGAATTTTGTGAAAAGCTGCGAATAGTAAAGAGGAAACGGATTAGTTATAACAAATTAAACAGCTACAATTGTAGTAGATGGTCTCTCAAGTCTCAAGATTAGAAACATCTCGGAGCCAAAAAAAGGCTTCCTACAGCCATATAGAAGTATAATCTCAAATCATTATCCACACTTGGAACTATCTCTAAAGCTCATTTGTTATTTGATGGCATTTCTAGTTCGATATGCCACTCCTTAAATCCGTTGCGTTCGTGAAGGATCAATGGGGTTCAATTCAGGTAGCTAGGAGATTTGTACCAACTTGTAGCTTTCTAGAATTCCTTGTACAATGTGATCCAAGTAAAAGAAAGAATCGGTTAAAATTTTCAATATAAAACTTTAAAATAGACTACTAGTACTAGTTTGAGCTAGACAGTGACTCATGTAGAAACAATCTCTACAACATAAAAATCTACGAACCATACCGGGTTACCAAACGTTCTTCTCAATCTCACCAATCGGTTTAAGCTGAAAACCCGAATTAGCAAAATCTTCGTTCGGGCTGTTTTGGTTAATCCGGTTTACATGTTTTCTCATTGCTCATTTTCATTTTCCCGCCGTGACAGAGCGCGTAAATCTCAAAACCCTAAAAATGTCGAACATATACAATTCATTACCTTAATCAGATTTTCTCAACAGAATCAAAATCAAAATCCATGGAGGAAGAAGAAGGATCAATCCGACCAGAGTTTCCAATCGGAAGAGTAAAGAAGATAATGAAACTGGACAAAGACATCAACAAAATCAACTCAGAAGCTCTTCACGTCATCACTTACTCCACCGAACTCTTCCTCCACTTCCTCGCCGAGAAATCTGCTGTTGTTACGGCGGAGAAGAAGCGTAAGACTGTTAATCTCGATCATTTAAGAATCGCCGTGAAAAGACACCAACCTACTAGTGATTTCCTCTTAGACTCGCTTCCGTTGCCGGCTCAGCCTGTCAAACATACCAAATCGGTTTCCGACAAGAAGATTCCGGCGCCGCCAATTGGGACTCGTCGTATCGATGATTTCTTCAGTAAAGGGAAAGCAAAGACTGATTCAGCCTAAAGTAAAATTTCTCATTTTGTTCACAATTGCAAATTTTACTCTGTTCTCAAATCAAAATCTTGTTTTGCTAAAAGTGTAGTGAGAATGTATGGATCATGAGGAACTTTTATAGGAATTGGTAATTTTAAAGATGTTGTGTCTATTAGCATTTCTACTAATTGGAGAAACTGATTCTTGTCCTGTGACTGTGAGATACATCTCATTGTGTTGCTTAGAAATCTCTGCATTGCTCTAACTTTGGTGTGTAGAGATTGAGAGAGAGAGAGAGAGAGGTTTGGGATGTGTATTGTTCTTCTAAGCTATTCTTATATGAATACTACTTTTGAGTGTTTATGTTCTTCTGAAAGAACATGGCTATAGAAGTTGTCGCCGTTACAATAGTATGTTATACTTTCTTTGATTGTGAGCTAATAAGCGCGGTTGTGACCGAGCAAAATGAAAGCTTTTGCGGAATGTATGTTTCAGTTTTCTTTAGTTTTTCATTCTGACAAGTTTTCTAGAGTAGAAGTGAACCAGTCTGATGGGTAAAGTCTGAAACTTTTAACAAGAAAGTGTGATATTTCTCAAGATCACTATCCATGGTTACATTTCTCAATAACTCCTCTCAAACTTCATCTTATATCATCTGCTTTGTAGTGTGGATTTGGTATATGTTCTTTATTTGCTTTTATGGTTTCAGACCAAGTCTAGTGGTATTCAATGATGACTTGAGTGTCCAAAAGCTCTTATTATGTTCTCGGAATTGTGAAAGAAAAAAGTGATTATGTTGACATATCAAATTGATTGAATCCAATGGAACATCCACTTTCTTTAATATTCCGTTTAGTTATTATGAGAACTTGAACCGTTATAATTAAACAACATAAACCAAGCAATTGTGTTCTTTTCGGAACTTGTGGTACATGAACCCGGCGAATTGGATTTACTTCGTTATTTGTTGCCTCTTCCATTCCCGAAACCTTTAATTAAGGCCTTTGACCATGTCTTCTCTAAACTGTTCCACTTCCTCCACTTAAGCTTTATATAAAACCTCAAGTCCTATGAAAAGAACACAATTGCTTGGTTTACTCTAACAAGGTAAAATCTTACGCAGCATATATAGATCATATTGTTGAATATTTATGAAAGTAGTTTTTCCAAGAATTGATGTGTTTGTAGTTTCTTCTGTTTCTAAGCACTAGGAAACCATTTCTTTGATGCCACGTTAGACTATGTTCTTCTGAGGTTTTTGTTCATTGTTAGCCTCGTTACGTATTTTAGCATGTATGATATATGAACAGACTCCGCTCTGTTTAGCTTTTATAAAATTGTTACCTATTTATACAAAATCAATGTAGCTATCGTCTCTAACATGGCTGTGTAAAAAGTGACCTTTTTCATTGTATCAGTGCAGATTTTGTATCAAGACATGTCAGCTACTTTGAAGAATCCGGTGATTAAGTTGAAACTACTCATAGATGAAGAGAAAAACAAAGTTGTATTTGTTGAGGCGGGTAAAGATTTTGTCGATTTACTCTTTAGTTTTTTTACTTTGCCAATGGGAACGATTGTTAGATTGCTGGAGATGTATAAGAAGTCACAGAAAATAGCAATAGGCTGTTTCAGCAATATATATGCAAGTGTTGTGAGTATGGGCATTGAGCATTTCTTGACTGAAGCTTGTAAGCAAATGCTTTTGTATCCGGGCAGTTTGAATCATGAGAAATGTCGAAACCTTAAGCTGAGGGTAGATGATTCCGAGGCTACCAAGTATTTCGTGTGTCCTAAGTTTGTGGAACGTGAGCAATGTACTGAAAGTTACAGCAATTTTAATACCTCGAGATGTAGCTGTGGTGTTTTGATGAATGAAGTGACTCAGCTTGATGGAAGAGGAGGCCTAGCCAGTGCAGGAAATGGTGTTGAAGGTGGAGTATTTGTTAGGAGTGATCATACTTCATTCATGATCACTGATGATTTGAAAGTGGAAATTACCTCTGTTAGGTTGACACTTAATGTTCTTAAAGATCTTGGCTACGTAGATTGTGAAAAGTTGGATGAGAAGATTCATGACGTTAATCTCGAAGAGGTATTATTTTTCTTCAGCTAGACTTTTAAACTTCATGCTCTTATGCTATTTTCTCTTAATTTTTGTAGGTACCGACTTTGCTGGAGTGTTTGTCTACATCGGATAATCCATTGACCGATACATTTCTGAAAAAGAAAAGTTCATATAGTACAAAGAGGATTCAGAAATTGCCGAGTCCTGGCCTCTGTGAAGATAGAGAGGAATCAACACCTGACCAAACGATTACACTAAATGTTGTAAAGAAGGAAGGAAACATTCTGTTTGTTGAATGTGGTGATGACTTTGTTGATCTTCTCTTCACTTTTCTTGCTATACCTCTAGAATCTGCATGGGGAATAGCTGGCGATGGAATCATCATTGGATGCATTGGAAACTTGAGCAAAAGCTTTAAGGACTTAAGTGTTGATCCCGGACGAGAAGCTAAATGTGTTCTTCCTCATTACTACAAGTGTCAGAAGCAGCTACTTGATGCTGTCACCACCCATAAGCCACCGACTTTCTACTTGTATGTGTCCTCCATGGCTTCGAATCATATTAGAGAGTACCGTTTGTCAGAAGACTCCAGTAAGCCACTTGTTTATTTTTGGGATGAACTCATGCCCATGATTTCGATAGATCCAAAATCTAAAGGTAGTACTAACACTACTGATGAGTCAACAATACCCAGTGGTGGCTTTATGAAGAGAGGGACAAAGTTTATGATAACAGATGATTTGATCATCACACCTTTGAATTCAACCTCAACCATTGGATTGGTAAAAGAAAAACAGATCCGATTAGATGATGTCGAGGTTCAAGAGATCATCATTAGAAAAGAAGAGGTAAATGCTTGTTAATAATCTTGTCTAGTTTCAACATATAACATTGCCTATTAACATTATGCGTTTATATTACACACTGCAGGCCATTAGGTTATTACAAGCTTCATTGGTGACATGTTCTGCCTTAAGCACTGGTCTTCTAGCTATAGAATCAGCTTCAACAAGTGTTCCTCAAAGCGCAAATTTGAAGAAGCCAAAGATTGAGACTTGAGGAGCAATGTTTAACCAGAAACTTCGAGTTCTTGCTAAATTTGATTGCCAGAGAATCTTTTGATAGCTTATGAATGCTCAGTTTAATTTATTAGTTTCTTGGACATCTACTTTGTCTAATCTTTTCATTTTGCTACTTTTTATTTGCTTTTTATGTAAACTACATCGACTTAGTCTAATCTTTTGAATCTTATAAATAGAATGCAAGTTTTATTTACTCTTATAAACCCACTTGTATCTCTTTGGCCATAAGTATCCTTCATACAAATAACCAAGAAACATAGAAAGTGTTTCCGTCAAAGTCAAACATAGGAGATAAGAGGAGAAGAGTCATTGTATTCCATCTTCTTTCCATATTTCTCTAAGGAGTTGATATCTTACAGTCTTTCTGCGTCCATATCCTTTCGGCATCCACTCTGATGAATTGGTTGTTCCAGGAGCAGAGAATATAGAGTTAATGGACGTATCTAAGTCATCAAGCTCATCGTCGCTGGTATATTGTTTCTTAAATACCGATGATCCGGTTTCAGATATGGACGGATTGTTCAACTCTCCTATGAAGCGTTTTATGGAATCTGTAGACGGCATTAGGTAGACCGTAGGCGATGCAGCGGAAGGGAAGACTGTGATGCATCCATTGTCTTCCTCCGTTAATCCCTGTGTTGAAGACAAAAGGTTCAAGAACACACACACACACACATACTGATTATTAGTACTATGAAGACAGTTTTTTCTAACCTCGGAGTTCAGAACATCGAATAGCCTTCTTGGGATTCTGTGTGGGTTAAACTCATCTGGGACAAAGTTTCGAAGAACTCTCTTTATTATTGGTGGACCAAGGGTTGGACAAACCTATATAGAGAGGAAATAGAATTAGCCTAGTGTTCTGGAACAAGAAGAATGAGTGTTCAAGTCTAAATTACCTCTTTTCTTGTGGATTTGTCTGCAAGCATTTTGAATGGAAGCATCATAAGATCACCTAACGAGTTGAGTAAATGGAACAATCTGAAATGTTCACACTCTGGCTTCTCCTTGTCATTGTTATCTTCATCTTTGTTTCTACCAGATTTGTCCTCCTTTTGTTCAAATTGATCCTCAAGCCATCTTGACCAAGTTCCAATCTGCAATGGCACTTAATTACATATTTTACATACCAAAAGGAATGTTTTTGTGATTGAGAACAAACTCTCTGTTCATGTGAGCTTAAGTACCGCATTTTTTAGTTGTGCGCCGGCCCCAAAACTTGCTTTTCCTGCTGGAATGGGAAGAACATTTATGTCACTGATCGGATCAGAGACAGGATCTGTCGGCATTTCACCCGCTGACTCACGGAGTATCGCGTTGAACATTGCTACATCAAGTCTACTGATTAACTGTTCCATTACCTGAATACAGAAGAAAATGAAGCAGCTATAACAATGTAGTTCAACATTCTTGATTCTGGCTCTGCTAAGTGTTTTAAGTAACTAAATGCTAATCTCTTACCAGTTTTGCAAGCATAGGTAGACAACCACATTCTTGTCTTGAACCTCTTAGTGGACAAAGTCTTTCACAGGCAGCTCTAAAGGCATTTTTCCATAGCTCTATAGCATAGAGTCCCTGGTTCCGGTGACCTAACCGCCTTTTTCCCGAAACTTTCCTCGCGATAGATCCTTTAACCGCTGGAGATTGCATATGCGGCGTCATACTCTGCAACAAGATTAATTTCACATTAATGGTTTAGATGAAAATACCTTTACAAATTCATTTGGAAAATTGTTCTTTTGATTACCTGCCACCAAACTGACTTAACAACTCGGGAGAATATCCAGGACTCGAACTTCTCCAAAGCCGCGAGGAATGCTCGAGGATCTTCCCATTCATCTGAACCAGCCTTTTCAGGGACAATCTTCATTTTCTCCATACCGCGGCTTAAAATTGCTCTAAGCACAATCGAATTTGATAGCCAAAAGGTTAACCTTGGAACATCATTTCCACATGCTTTGGAAACCAATATCAATCCAGAAACCGCCGCTCTAGCCGCAGTGGCTCGCTTAGAATGATCTGAGCCATTTCCTTTACAAGCATGAAGATAAAACCTAGCAAGACGACGAGCTGGAGCATGAACCTTGCTCATGGAGCTAGTATGCTCAGCAACCACAGAGTAAATAGCTGCTTCAAGAACCGCTGCTTCCTTCAGCTCATCTTCAAGCGTCTCTGTTTTAGAATCTTGCGGAGTTATTAAACCTACCTTGTTGATCACTCCACTCGCCTTTTTGTGACTACTATCATCTTTGTGTCCGTCAAAATGCAACTGAATAGACTTAAGCTGTTTAAGTCTTGGAATACCTTCCATTCCTAAAGTCTTTCTTCCTAAGGCAAGAGTATTTGTCCGAAGTTTCATCTGTTTTTTCGCTGCATCGGGAGGTAACGATAAAGGACCAGATTTGATCTCAGAGAACTGTTTCTTGAGCTTAAAGGCATTTGTATCTTCTTTTTGTTTCTGATCAATCTCTGCGCTCACAATGACCGGTTGATTGCTCTGTCTCTTTCTCTCTTCTTCTCTCAGTAGATTCTCGATCTCAGAGACGAGTGCTGCTTCATTGTTACTGTGCTTAAGCGTTACATGTTTCCAGCCTTTCTTCTCATCTCCGTTCGTCATCGCTTCTGTGTTCTGCTTTGATACAACGGGTCAAAATATAAGTCTTACTTCTTTTACACCAATGAAACTCAAACTTTCTACTTATTTACATAAAATTCTTAAGATTCAGATCATGATAGCCCAATCACATTCATGCAAAAGTTACTACACAACAGTGATCTTTATAGACTCTAAAATATCTATTCTTGTTCATGAAACTAGCCATGTTCATGAAACAAATCATTGGAAAAGTTGTATTTGCTAAATCCAAAATTTACAAAAATAAGTTATAATCTTTTTATATTCATCAACCCAAATTAATTTTACCTTCATAAATTTTGCATAAAATTTGGCTATTTAGTTAAGAAGCCCACATTTCTATTTATACTAGTAAAAACAGAGAAAACTAAGAATATTGAGTTGAAAAAAATATATTTATATTTTGATAAATTTTGGACTATTGAGTAAAATTATCAGAGAATATGTGCTAATCATTTGGGAAAATGACTACTTTATATGTTTTCTTTATTAAGAAAAATAAAACAGAATGTTCTTTTTTTTTTGGTCAACAAACAGAATGTTCTTAACCAAGAATATCCAAGAATTGGATCATAGACGTGCATACCTCAAATTAATCAGAAAATGATAATGATATGTGTTACGTCACTAATATGAAAATGCGTACCGTGGAATTAGCATCACACATAGCTGAGAAAGAAACTCTCCGTGTCGAAGAAGACACTGACGAAGCATCATCATCGTCATCCGTCAATGACGCCAAACTAAACTCACTGCCATCTACCGATCTTCTCGAGAAGCTCATCTTCGGCTGCGACGAACCGCTACTCCTATTTCCTTCATCGTAATCCTCCTCTCCGGCCGGTTCAACAGTTAGGTAAATCTCAGAGCTAGCGTCGTTCCTTGAGCTTTTCTTGAAAGTGAACGGAGCTCCAACGGGGACCGAGTTGGTCAACAAGCCAAAATCCGCAAGATTGACCGATGCTGTACCAAGAAGCTTGTTCTTGACGCCCTTGTCTTTCTTTTTCGCGTCGTAGACATGAAGTTCAAGAAGATTCTTGTGGAACTTATTGTCGGACCCAACTTTGGGTTCTAACGTTAATGTTAGCCTAAAAGACTCGTTGAACATGATAGTGTCTTTGCCCACGACCGCGATGAAGGAGCCTGAATTGTTTTCGCCGTTTTCCCATTTGAGAAGGACGCATTGTGCAGGGACTTGGCTTGTTGGCCATGGTTTTAGCTCTTTGATTGAGATTAGATACTCAACGAATACTCCATTGTCTCTACGGCTCTTTGTCCGAAGACCCAATACCATTTTTGTTTTTTTGGTCGAAAATGGTGATAGTTGATTATGAATTAGTAAAGGGGTTTTCGATTTTGGGTTATAATGGAGTTCATGTTTTGGAGTAATAAACAAAACCACCGGCCTGAAATGGACGTGGGTTGCACCATTTTCTTATTTTCTTTATACAAGCAGGAGCATATTATTAATGCTCTCATATAACCCCAACAGATTTTTAAGATTATGTTGAATAAATAGTATATAATTTGGTATGATTTTGTATTATATGTATTGTTGTGGCATTCTGGTTAAGGAATATGTTTGGAAACACATAGCCGAGCCCTCAAAAATGGAAAAGTGGTGTCGAACTACGAGTGATGATTCTAAAGGGTACATGAACGTGCTTAACATAACCAAAATTGGCTACTGCAGATGATTTCACTTCTTCTGCCGACTCAACAGTTCTCAATATATCTTAAAAATGATTGTCTATACTTGTTTTTTCTTTATAAACTGAAGACACAAAATGAATTAAAAAATCTTACAACACATTAGTTTTGACTTTTGCCTATCATTCTTAAAAGTTACAACAGCTACAAATATCAATGCACATGAGGTTGTGCAATGTGGTTTTCAAACTATTGCCATATGACAAGTTAAACCCACATACTAGCTATATTCTTATCGCTATTGTCGTCAAGTCCCAGCATAAAAACGTAATCTTGTGTGGCTGCAGAGCACACCGGTGATTAATTAAGTCAGTCGTTTGGTTACCTGGTTAGATTTTCCAGTCAGTTTCAAGATAACTACAGTCTAATGATTCCTCGACTTTGTTTAAAGCTCTCCTACGGTGTTGTAGCAAAGCATCACTCTGACTCATGTCTTCGTCTTTCTTTCTCCGCGGTAACTTTCTTGTAAAGATCTTCCATTTTGATTCAAACGAAGAAGCTGCGGAAATTAAACAAGGGAAGCTCATCAATCATCATCCATAAGCATATATACAGTCACAATGCAATGTTCAATTCTTAGGAGATAAAGAGAGATAGTACCTTGACTTAAACAAGTGAATCCAGTGATAATGCAAGCACAAAGCCATGGTCTTCCTGCACTTGAAGCTTTTGCACCACCTCTGATTTCACCATTGTGCTGCTTTAATCTGCAACCAATAACAAACACTTTGCTTTTCAAATTCCTTCAAATCCAAAAGAATCAAAAGCTCAAGCCTTTTGAAACAGAAACCTAAATGGTAATCAAAAAGCACTTTGCTTTATACATTCCTTAAGAACTATGAATCGAAAGCTCGTGCCTTTCCATCAGAATCTACCTAAACTCGATTCAAAGAGAGGAGGACGAACCGGCGAGAAAAATCGGTGGTGATTCCGACATATGTTTTGATGGGTTCGGTCGTGGAGAGAATGAGATAAACAGACCAGGATTTGGATTTGGGAATCTTTGAGTTCTCTTGCGGAGAAGAAGACGATGGAATCGGAACTTGGGTTTGTGAATTTTTCAAATTTTTGAATTCGGGAGCTTTAGGATTGGAATCGCGAAGCTTCACGGACGGGAACGTCCTAGAGAGCAACCTCGTCATCTCAATTCTCTCGTCATCTTCATCATCATCTTACTAGAGAATAATTTGATTTGCAAAACCAAGTTAAACCGAATTCGATTTGCTTTCGGTTTGGTTTGGTTCGAAATTGAATTGGCTTAAGCTCTGGTATATATAATGAGATATGTTATAGTTATACAAACAAGACAAAAAAAGGAAATACAACAATAAAAAATGAACGTTAAAGAAAAATGGAAATATTGATTTGGTGTTAAAAAAAAGGGTATGTTGGCAAAATAGTCACTTTTTCAAACTTAATTAGGAAAGTAGTCACTTTACTATTCATAATTTGCAAAATAGTCACTTTTCACTGTTTGATTCGTACACTTGGATTGTACTATCACTTTTAGTGTACAAATATAAAGTGTACGCTGTGTATTTTTATATATATTTGTACACTAAAAGTGGTGTACAATCTAAGTGTACGAATCAAACAGTGAAAAGTGACTATTTTGCAAATTATGAATAGTAAAGTGACTACTTTTCTAATTAAGTTTAAAAAAGTGACTAGTTTACAAATTAACCCTAAAAAAAATGGAAATATTGAAGAAAAAAAGGAAATTAGAAAGGAAAAAGGAAATTAGGTTAACACGTTACAACAAATTATAATCAGAGTTTTTTTCTTTTTGCTTATATAAACACAACATTACACTTGTGACTTCTCCACAATTACAATTTTCTCAACAATCTCTGTTTTTCTCTCTTCCTTACGAATCATCATCTAATTTCTCAACAATATTTCACTCTGTCTCTCTGAGTTTTGTCTAGTTTCACTCGCTCGACAATGGAAACTGAATCTTTCAAACTCGATGTTCATGTAAAAGCTTTGTCTCAACCTCCGTCGTTAGGGTTCTTAAGTACGGTAGTAATCAGTCAATACAGAGAAGTAGAGGAATTTCTCATTAACAACAAGGATAATTGTGTCACGAGTCTCGGATCTTACCCGGATGATTCTTCTACTTGTCACGACCCACTAATCTCTCTGACACTCCCAAGTTTCAAACCAAACGACGTCTATCAACATCTCCAGACCCAACTCCACGATCATGACTTGTCCGAGCAAATATCTTGTAAGATTGTCGAAGCCCAACAACGGCAAACAAGTCAAAGTGTTTACTTGCCACAACAACCACCTTTATTCATAATCGTCTCTGTCAAATTGACACACAAGGTTTACGTCGTTGTGCCTCCGTTGGCAACAGATTTGGACCAAGAGATGAGCCAAGGAGAAGAAGAAGAATCGAAGACTTGTGCCATCTGTTTGGAGGAATTGTCGACATCCGATGATTACTGCGAGTTGCCTAACTGCACTCATTGTTTTCATGAACCATGTCTCACTCAGTGGTTGATCCGAGGTAATAACTCATGCCCTCTCTGTCGCAAACCTGTTGACAAACAACCACAGTGAAACTGCGTCTAATTAGGGTTTCAAATATGTTAACTTGTTTCTGGATTCTGTTTAGGGTTTTCACTTTTATGTTTGTCTAAGAGGCAGATTAGGGTTTTCCGTAGTTTATGTATCTGTTTTTGTTGGCAACATGTAATACAGTATGATTTTATCAATTTCATTTACAAGTTTGATTCTAGTATGCGACACATATATCTCTTGCAACACAAAACACTGACTTCAACCAAATTTAGTTTCAGATTAAAAAGAAGGCAACTTTGATTTTTTGAGGTTGGCTTACGAAATTGAAAAAAAAACAAGGAAACAATCAAATACACACTACTTAAGTTTTAGAAGTGAACTAGACGTGATCCTAGGTTCTGGAGATACTAATGACTCTTCAAATGACCATTGAGACGCACATACCTCACAGAGAAAAGTCTTCCACTGACCATTGAGACACACATAGGTTCCATCTCTGTTCCACAAGCTTACCTCCAAACTAAATGTGATTTCACCACAAATCAGATTAAGCCGTAGATACTAACCGCACAGACTACATTTCTCTAGCGTCGACAGTATCATCCACCCTCTAAAAAAGGGCACAACAACACCAATTACAAACTTCAAAACTGACCATTGTACCTAAAAACAACTCTTGCATTCTCTACCAAAAGGAATAGTTTCTGTGACTTTACCATCTTTTACAGTCAAATTGGCCTGTTCCATCATCAAGAGTGAATCTAACTCGTGTGACTTTTGAACCATCTTTGTCACACATTAATCCCACAAGTGAGACCTGATTATACCAAAAACATGACACAATTTAGTAAAACTTTTACTTAAAACAGAGTGATCTGGAATTGGTTTTAGAAGAGAGATCATGTACGTTTGTTAGTGAGATTCTATTGATGATCTAGAATTTTGTGTAGCGATTCGGAAACTTTCGATCTGTTGTCTAACTCGTGGAATTAAACCAAAAGGAAGATTTTAGCTACTCGGAAAGTCAGTTGTTGGTTACCTCAAGATCCGAAGCACAATTTATGTTGTATATTGAACACTGCTACTTTCCCAGCGCTTAGCATAATCACATTTAAATAGTGTTCCTCAAAAGTTACAACATGTTATGGGGTTGTGCAATGTATTTTCCAAACTATTGCCATATGACAAGTACATTCCCAACATAGTAATTCATACATGGGTACACAAACTTGTGTCACTGCACAGAAAAATCAGTGAATCCATTGATGGATTAAGTTAGTTTTTGGTTACCTGATTAGATTTTCCAGTCGGTTTCAAGATGAATGCAGTCTAGTGATTCCTCAACTTTATCCAAAGCTCTCCTCATGTGTTGTAGCAAAGCATCAATCTGACTTATCTCCTCATCTTTCTTTCTCCGCTGTAACTTTCATGAAAAGATCTTCCATTTAGATTAAAACGAGGAAGCTGCAGAAATTAAACAAGGGACGCTCAACATCATCCATATTCCATAAGCATATATACATTCACAAGGCAATGTTATCAATTCCTAGAGATGAATAAAGATGGTACCTTGACTTCAACAAGTGAAACCAGTGATGATACAAGCACAACGCCATGGTCTTCCTGCAATAACAAGCACTTTACTTTTCAAATTTCTTGAAATGTATATGAATCTAAAGCTAGGGCCTTTTCAAACAGAACCTAAATGGTAAGCAACAAGCACTTTTCGTTTTAGATTTCCTTGAAATAAGAATCGAAAGCTGATGCTTTTCTAAGTAGAAACCTAAATGGTAATCAAAAACCACTTTCTTTTTAGACTCCTTTCCAAGCAGAAACTACCAATATCCAAAGTCAATTCAAAGAGTGTAAAGGGAGAAGAGAAAGATGACGTACCGGCGAACCAATTTAAGTAAACTCGGTTTGACTTTCGTTTATCTCTAAAAATTTAAATTTGATTGGATTACCGGTTTGGTTGGGTTCGGAACCTCCAAAACGATTAGTTTCAGTAAAATAGGTTCTTTTTTTATCATACTAAAAGTTTCTCTACGAAATCAAAATTCCGAAATTATTGAGTTTACTGAAATAGAAAAAAAAAATTCTTAAAATCAAAAATTTTATTAAAAAAAAAAACCAAATTTTGGTTCAGTTTGTGATATCAAAGACTGTAGTGAGTAAGTGACCGAACCAAAATTTTATACTTTTGAACCAAACATTAGTTTTTTTCTTGACTGAAACCAAACAGAAGTTTTGTTCGATTTTAATTGGCAAAAAAAAAAAAAATGGATTTAAACCAAGAACAAAAGGACAAAATTCCTGAATTTTTTATCCAAACTATCCCAAAAATATTGGAAAGTGTCCATACCTAGGTTTAAATTTTAATAGATTGTCTGCTATTTTTTAAACTTATCATTTTTCAAAACAACTTGCTATAGTTGACAAGAAAATAATGTTAAAAGGATAATTTTGTATATGTGAATCACTTGATGTAATACGTGCACGTCACTTGTGAGTTCAAGAATCGAATGGAAGGAGCTAATGCACCTTGCATAGAGACTATATGTGATGGAGCGTTTTACACACATCTATCAAATTTATATTTACTTAAAGCATTATGATACGTATGGTCTTTCAAAGATACACATATGGTGTTTTATAGGAAGGCCTTGCATGCATATGGTTCATGTTGTATATCGATATGTGGATGGTGGTGGCGCATTCAAGACCATGCTTTTTGTTAAACGGTATTTGTATTCACATACGAATATTGCACAAGGTGTAGAGAAATCTTGTTTTATATATTTCAAAAGGTATTGAAGACTGAGGAAAATGATAGCCTTCGAGAACCAGATCTCACATCACCGAAAAATAAAATAAATCACCCCAAGATAGACTTCAACACAAGAGAAGTTTATTGAATATAAATAAATGAAAATTGAAAAGAGTGAAAGAGTGAAGAAATAGTTTTGTGTCAATGCATTTTTATTATTGTAGTAATCTAAAATTATTTTTGGGAAATGTAGCACATCACATCATTAATTTTGGTATAATATATATATATATATGTAACATTAACTTTGGTATTATTTATTTTTGAATTTTGTATTGTATTTTATTCAAATAATCGTTAGACGGTAATTCGGCATTCGGTAAGACCTAACACCAAGATAAATAATAATAAAAAATGATAAATAAATTTAGGTCTACGCACTTAGAAATTTTTATTTTCTATTTTTGCAAAATAAGTTGAACCATATCCATCAAATCTAATATTAAGACCCTAGTTAAATTTTTAGTGGGTCAAAAAGATTTTCGACCTGGTTTATCTTTAAAATTGATTAGACGAATTTAATCGGATATATGATTTGACTAAGTCCTACTCATAAACCTCCAATTCGATGTTTGATTTGAATTAATCCAAAATTATCAAAACTCACTTAAAAAACCAAAAAAAAAAAGTGTTTTGAATATCCGAGTGAGCTATATTTTTTGTTGAGCAAATGGTGAGCTACATATAAGTAATAAAACACATGCGTAGGCGTCGGTGCCATAAGAGTAGCCGAGTAGACGAGCGGGTAAGATCTTATCCCACCGGTCCTACTCATTTATTACTAGGATTGTTACATCACCAATCCAAATAGAACTTTTGTAAAAGATAGAACCATATTAAATTCTAAAGTCAAAAAGTGGTCCTAAGATTAATCTCATCTTCGTAATCAACTGTTCCAGTTTGATTAATTGATAACTATCATCTATAAATAAAATGTGCATATATTATATATGTGTAATTGTATAGTATTTTCCCACTTGATTTTATGATACTCGGGAATAAGTCAACAACCACTTGGTTTGGTAGTTGTACTGCCCAATACGTGAATTTGAGCACCGTCCTCATTTAAGTTTTCGGTTTTGTTTATTCTGTTTCAAATAATGCATAACTGAATTTTTTCTCTGGTTTGATTTGGATTATATACGGGGTTTTTTTTTGTCAAGGATTATATACGGTTTTAAATAAATAAAAGAGAAATTTGTTATTTGTATTAATATTTTTTCTTATATGCCTTTAAGTATCATTAATGAATGATGAAAATGGTTTGTAGTATATTCATTTATTTTAATACATATAACACACATATTGAGCCAAAACAAATATCATCCAAAGTTTTTGGTGATTGTGCCCATTGAGTATGCCTGCTTTTAAGAAATGCATTAACCAAGCTAGAATTTTGGTTCAAATCAATTATCTATATATATATATATATATATATATATACATATTTCATTTTAAATATATAACTAAGTCATTTTGACTAAATTATTTAATTGTAAGATAATTAAAGTATTAGAACTGAAACTTCTAATTTTTTATCCGGTTTAATTCGATTTTACGCTAATTCTGGTTTCGAATTAATTTCGATTTGAATTACCGTTAATAAAAAAAAATGTCATTGTTTCAAAAAAGTAAAATTAATACTGTGTTTGACCAAAACAATAACCGATGGTAAATATAAATAAGGGTCCGGTTTATTTATTATTTTCCCCACATCCCAAATGTGAACCGGTCTAGACGCAAAGTCGCAAAGTCGCAAACGTTGAGTCTTCTTCGTTCTTCCCTTCTCTAGTCTTCTTGAACTAAAAGTTGGTTCAACCTTCTCTTTCGTGTTTCTCACCATGTTCCGTCTCAGAGCTCACGGAAAGAAACCCATAACCATCACCACCACCACCACCACCACCGCCTCCACTTTCCTCTACTGGTCACCAGAATCTTCCCCCACCGCTCTATCTTCTCCGACCAACTTGGATCCAAACATCTGGTCTAACTTACCAAACCACCTCCTCGAACACATCCTCTCTTTACTTCCTTTCAAAACTCTCCTCACTCTCCGATCAATCTCACGTCATCTCCGATCTCTAATCCTCTCTCCATCTTTCATCTCCGACCACTCTTTCTCTCTTCCTTCGTTTCTTCTCCTCTCTCATCCTCAATCTTTTAACTCCTTCCCTCTCTTTAACCCTAATCTCATCTCCTGGTGCACGTTACCTCTCCCTCGCTCCCTATCACTAACCTGCGCCTCTTCTCTTCTCTCTTCCTCCAACGGCCTCCTCTGTTTCTCCCTCTCACCTTCCTCTGTTTCTTCTCTTTCAATCTTCAATCCCTTAACAAGATCTTCAAGATCTATCAAATTACCTTGTTACCCTTTTCCCTTTGAGCTTCTCTCTCTTGTGACATCCCCCAAAGGCTACAAAATCTTCACTCTTTGTTCATCGTCCTCCGCCGCTTCTTCAAGATCCGTTTGTCTCTACGATTCCGGTGACCGCTCATGGAGAAAATTCGGCGGCGTTGATCAAGTTTTACCTCGTGGGTTTAACCAAGATGGAGTCTTTTACAATGGGTCACTCTATTTCGCTAGATCCGAGCCTTTTCTAATCGTGAGCGTTGATCTCAACGACGGAAAGTGGACAACAGCCACCGGAGACGGTGTTTTTCCGGCGGATGATGAGATCACGTTTGCTAGATTAGTAAGTGATCCAGAGAAGAAGATACTTTACATGGTTGGAGGAATTGGGAGCAATGGGATTTGTAGGAGTATCAAGATTTGGGAATTTAAAGAAGAAACAGAGAGTTGGATCGAAGTAGAAACATTACCGGACATTGTTTGTAGGAAGTTTACTTCGGTTTGTTACCATAACTACGAGCATGTGTACTGTCTGTGGCATAAGGAGATGATTTGTGTGTGTTGTTACAATTGGCCTGAGATTCTGTTTTTTCATGTTGGAAGAAGGACATGGCATTGGGTTCCTAAATGTCCTTCGTTGCCGGAGAAATGGAGTTGTGGGTTTCGGTGGTTCTCTTTTGTCCCAAGCTTGTCTGCTTCTGTTTAGTTGTTATATGATGATGGATTGATGTCTGTATTCATCTTTGTTATAGAGTATTTGTTATTGTTTGCGTTCAAATCTTCATTTTTTGGGGTCTTCTATCAATTGTTTCTTTGGTATCTCTTTGTGAAATAAAAGATTGGTAATATTGGGTATTGTTTGTTTTCATTTTCCATGTGTACGTACTTTTAAAATGAAACCATAGTAATTAGCAAAAAAAAATTGTTTTTGTTTAGTATGTATTTGTGCTAGGGTATAGTTTTCGGTATCACCATCTTTCGGTTGATCTTGAAATTTTGAGGGGTCTTCCAGAGTGGTTAAGATTGCTTGGAACACTGAGGTTTGACACATTTCATTTGAAGGATTCTTGGACCGTTCAACGCATTGTCACATATTTATTCCTTGTTAGCTAGTTGCTTACAAATGAGGGATTCTATCCAATCTAATAATATGTAAATATTTTAATTATCATTTAGTCTGCTGTAAGAATTTCTCCAATTTCTTGCTATGTGGCACATTTAATCTCGAACTTCTAAGTAAAATTAGGTTGTGTTAGCGGTGAATATGTGATTCCTATCATGAGAAATCATATGTTACATACACTTACGTTCAAAGTCCAAGTAAACTCAAAGACCATATCCTTGTTGAGGACTATTAAAAGGCGGGCCCATCTGACCATAATCTTTGATGAAACAATTTTCATAACCTGTGTTAAGTTAACCCCAAAAATCTTCGAACTCCTCACTATATTTTTTTTGTTTGTTTTTGTTTTGGCCAAGTGACAACAATTAATATTTTGCTAGATCCATTGCTAGTTCTATCCTAAAATACCGTGACCAAGTCACTCCATAGAGGTGCGTCCAAACTAACACATTTTTTTCTTTACTTTGAACTGATTGTCTCTCCAATTCGGCAATTCCTACTGTAAATTTTACATTTTCACCAACAATGATTTACATATTATAGAAAGAAAAGAAAAAGGGGGAAAATCTAAATAATTAGGTAATAGGATGAATGCTGGGAGAATTTTCACCACGGCGACAATTTCAACAACGTCGACAAATTCCTACAATTGAAAATACAAAGAAAACGAAAAGCATCATCACAGGAACCATCCATGCCTTGAAAATAAAAGCCTAGAATGTCTATCTCCCTAACTCTTCTAACTTTGCTTACCAATGAAATTTATGCATGTCACACATTTAACTTGCCTTTTTAACAAATTTTTACAGAGTTGAGTTACGTGAAATTTTGAATGCATGACGGAAAAGATCTAGAAAGATGAACACATTACATTAGTTATTCTATTTTCATGATCAAGTTTCCAAACTAATCCCAAAATAGCAAATGTTCCAAAAAAGATCTAGAGAAAATATAGCAAAACACTAAAAATAAACCTTTAAACAAAACACAGCATATCATTAAACAAATGTTCAGGGGATAACAAATTTTCACTGTCTTGTCATTCTTCTCATCTCCTAGACAAAGGAAACTCAGGAGATGAGAAGAAAATTTTGGTGGTTGTTTATAAACTATAATATAATACACATCAAATCTTTGACACGATACCAACTTGAAGAAGAAGAAGAAGCTGCATTGATCTTCCCAAAAGATCCTCCATGGTTCAAGGCATGGATGGTTCCTGTGATGATGCTTTTCGTTTTCTTTGTATTTTCTATTGTAGGAATTTGTCGACGTTGTCGCAATTGTCGCCGTGGTGAAAATTCTCCCAGCATTCATCCTATTAACTAATTATTTAATTTAGATTTTTTTTTTCCTTTTTGTTTTCTTTCTATAATATGTAAATCATTGTTGGTGAAATGTAAAAGTTTACAGTTTCACCATATCGATTTCTTATCGCTTTGATCTAATGAAAGCAGAAAAGAATAAATATGTCAAAGATTAAGGATAAACAAATGCAGAAAAGAATGGTATATATAAGAACAATTAAGAATGTGAACAGAAAAAAATGTTAGTTTTTAATCTACTTTGAAATTCAGAAACATGATGTGCAGGAAAAATAAAGTGGTAATAAAAATTCTCAAAGTCAAATTCAATGTCAAATACATACAACAAATTAAAAAGATCAATACATATGAATATTTGATATATGTTTTTATTATAACCAACTACTTACACTTGTGCATGTTAATGTTTTACATGATACCTATTAGATAGTGCTTTACTATAATAATTGTTAATAATAGGTAAAGTGAGTGTATAGTCAGATGTTGATATGTCCTACTTTATCCCATAAATATTTAACTTTTGTTAATACTCCGACCAAGAATTAGTTGCGTATACGTCCAAAATAACACCAACAAGACAATGGAGAGATGTCCACTACTTTCATTTGATATCTGACTATGAATCCCATTTGTCCACTAACTTTTCATCTTTATATATATTCCTATGTCAATACGAATTAGAATCAGTATTAGTCCAAATTGAGGAAAAAGAGAGAGAGAGAGAGAGAGAGAGAGGAGAAAATGAGAATGAAGATCGACACAGACAGCATTGTAGTGCCATTGAGTTTGTTGATAGCTGTGGGATACCATGTCTTTCTATGGAACACCTTCAAGCACAATCCTTCTCGTACTTCACTTGGCATTGATTCCTCAAAACGCAAATCTTGGTTCCGTGACATCAAAGAGGTTCTTCTTCTTTTCTGTTTTTAGAAGTTTGTTTACGTACACTTTGTTTTGCGCTTATATGTATATAAACTTATGATATAAAAATTATTTTAAAACTTTAGGCAAATATACAAAATTTTAGAAACATTTCTATTGTTCTTTTACGTTTGCTCTCAAAATTTTCAAAAGATGATAAATATGAATACGTAAACATGCATACACACTTTTGTTTTACATATTAATAAACAATCTAGATCCTTAATTGTTTTTACCAAAAAAAATCTTTATTAGTTGTATAAACGCAAGCGGAATAAAATGGTGTTTGCGTTTAGATGTATTTAGTGAAAAATCGAAAAGTAATTCACATGTTAACACAAAGACAAAACTTTGCGAAACAATCAACCCCCTTATGTCTTTGTATTTTTTTTCTTAACAACTATTAAATACCTTTGAACAATCTATAGGTATTACTTTAAAAAAATCTTCGAGGAAACGGAATAATCATATCGTCGTGTTTACATTTAACAAATATATTTAGAGGAAAATGGAAAGGAAAAAAAATAACTCACATGTAAACGCTAAGAAAAAGTTTTGCTTTTAGGAGTAAATCAATTAAATCCCTAATGCCTCTGTAGTGTTTTTTTATTTAATAAATAGTTTCTTCCTGTTTTGTTGATCATAATGAAAACGCAGGGTGACGATAAGACTGGGATGTTGGCCGTACAAAGCTTGAGGAACAAAAAAATGGTGACAATTCTAACCGCTACAATCGCCATCCTTATCTTCCTTTCTCTAGCTGCGGTAACTAACAACGCATTTAAAGCCAGTCATCTCATCACTGCCGCTGATGACATCTTCTTTGGCTCACAAAATGCTAAAATCTTTGTCCTAAAATATGCCTCAGCCTCGTTACTTCTTGCAGCAAGCTTCTTCTTTAGCTCAATTGCCTTGAGTTATTTAATGGATGCAATTTTCCTTATCAACGCAATAGCTAAAAAGCATGAAGGAGACTGTGACTGCGCTTATGATATCACGGGGACAAGTTCGTTTAGGGAGTATACAAGATTGGTGTTGGAGAGAGGGTTTTTTATGGCTATGGTTGGGAACAGAGTTATGTGTGTTTCTATACCGTTGTTGCTTTGGATGTTTGGACCGTTACCGGTGCTCGCATCTTCATTAGGCCTTGTTTGGGTGTTGTATCAGTTTGATTTTCCGTCAACCGCTAAAATTTCTGTTTGTAAAACATAGAGAGAGAGATATTGAAAATAACAGGTTGATTATTGTTTTCATTCATTATATATAATAACGAATGGAAATGAACAAAGAGTTTGAACGATACAAAATAGTTTTATTTGTTGACAAGTTCTCAACTTCAACATTCGTTTCTACTATTTGGAATATTCATTGTTTATGTTAATTTTGCATGGTCGCAAGCCATGATTTCAGATTTATACCCAAATGATTAATTTACTTTAAAACAAAGTATTGTATAACGATTAAAACTTTTAAATGCATATTTCGTAATTTTCGGCTTTTTGTTTTCTGGTTTAAATTTTTGGCATATATGATAATTCTTGCATTCACACTTTGCATGGCTTATGCAAATCAGTAATTACCACCAGTCTGTTGGTTCGACACGGTATATATTATATATTTGGTCAAGTTCTACATGGTATGTTTATGTAAAGTAAATAAATTTACAAATTTATCATAATTTAGGGTTCTAATTTTATGGTCTACCTCTAAATAAGATATTGTATATGCACATATAAATCGTGCATTTCATTAAAGACAACACTATCTGATTAGGTGGTAGGAAATAAAAACAGTGCATGGGATGCAATAAAATCACAAGAAAGTGACATCTAATATATTCCTAAACTGAGAATATATTCTCATATATGCTTCACAAGACACGGTTCGATTATTTGATTCTTGTTCATGTCCTTCTGAAAACATCTAAGATAATATTGGATAAATGCATAAAACATTAGCACGTCCGATCCCCTTCGCAGAGACTGCGCATGCACTCACAAATATTCGTATTCATAAATTCTAACTCGCCTTTTAATTATGTATACAACGGTAATTATGTTAAAAACTAGCTTCCGAAATAAAATCTGAAAAGTACCTCTAATATTTATGAAATTAAATAAACACATCTAGTACGTACGATATTGAATTGATATCTAAATAAATATTGGTAGTCCTTAAAATAATATTTATGACTTTCAGGTACATCTTAAAAGAAGATTAAAATTAAAATGCTGTTAGTCCAAATTGTCTTTAGCATATAATAATTACAAAAAGAGTGTCAAGTTCATAGAACGCAATAGACAGAAAAATTGAACAACTCAAACAAAAAATAACCATAATCATGAATATAGAACGAGAAAAAAAACAAGTACTGTAAGTTATGTTATTCCAATGATTTTGTCTTAAATAAGCCGAGACAAAAGATTGTGATGTAGTCCCATATTCAGACCATTGTGAGCAAGAGGTGCATACATCCATAGATCTTCTGAACTCAAGAGCTACATTGCAAAATTTCCAAAAACGACAAAAGTGTTTGGTTAGGAAAAATGGTAAAACAGAGTTTAGGTAAGAGTTTTACATGGTTTCTTGCAGTACAAGAAACGATCAATACTCCAACAAGAAAAAAAGTCGTTACCTTGATTTGAAGCTGCAGGAACTTCACGTAATGGACAGCATCTTCCAGCATTGTGCTTATATCGACCTTTGTCCCATTAGGAACTAGGCTCTGCAATGTCTTTAGCCTATCGTTTATCCTTTCTCTTCGTTTCTGCAACATTCATCAACATTATTATTCCACAAAACCTAAAAACTCAAATCAACAATGAAAATATTTGTTTAGGTTATCTTGAATTACCCTAGCGTATAGGCTCTGAGGATCGGAAGCTATCCCTCTGTTGGCTTTCGCTTTGCGTTTTAGGCTTTTTGATGTATTAGACACTAAACCTAAAGCCTTTTCATCATCTGAACTATTATAACTGCTTAGGCTTTGACCATCTCTCCAAGCAGTCTTAGGCTCGGTAACCAAATTGCTTTCCGAGCTTAACTTTTGCTTCTTCCTTGGTTTCAACAGATCCTGCTTTGCATTACCGTTATGGGTTAATATTCGACAAATGTAAACATAGGAAACTTAACATTTTTTACTTAAACTTACTTGTCTTGAGTCGACATTTCGGTTCGTTTGGTGGTTGGAACCATCAAGAACGGCCGCATAGTTACTTTGCAGAATTGTACCAAATGGGAAGAAATCATCAGAAGAGAAAACATCAGTCTCATTTGGAGCATTGCAAAAGCTCGATTCGTTAGATGAACATTGATCAAAGTTGAACATCCCCAAAAGAGACTCCAATTCACCATCTACAAAAGCTTCATTCTCCATTTTTCTTTTCTTATGCGTTCGCCTTTACATTTATATATAGCAACGTTCAAGCTTATATTAGAGACATGAGGAGAATAACTTTGAGAAGGAATATAAATATTTGATGGCTGATTATAAAATCAGGGTTTTAAAATCTCATTGTATCTTGAACAAGTCTTAATGTTCTTAACCTACCATGCTCAACTACGATTAGTCAACTTGTGGGGTCGGTAAAAGCCAAGTTTAGACAGAGTCAAAGAGGTTATGCCACTCCATTGCATGACGAGTACATTAATGTTAGTATATTCTATATATATATAGAAGGATTCATGTTTTTCAATGAATGTTAAACATTTTAATGTACACACAATCACAAATAGAGTAAAGAAAGAATATATGGGGCGCCCCCAATGCACGTTATGTACAAAAATGTCCTGTGACAATGAACTTGTTTTGTTAGTTTTCTAACGTTTGGGAAAATAAATAGTCAATGAAATACTATAATCCAGATGTGAATAATTTCTCTTTTTCCGCAAAACATGGATGATCTTACGTTGGGGTTCGGAGTGTCGATCCATCCAATAAGAAAAAAATTCACGATTCGCTTAAACTAATTAAACTGTAGACATGTAGATATTATCGTTAATGTCCGAGTGTCGGATCACATAGCGAGTCCAAAAAAAGTGAATTCACAACCCAACATTTTTACTAACTAATTTTTTAAAAAAATATTCTAACTACAAATCGAATCTAATTAACCCAATAAGAATTGAATACGTAATTAAAGATGATGATAAACAATATAGACGAGCTACTTTTTAGTCTAAACAACAATTTACTCGTGACTAGAATATGTATCTGCATGCTAATGTGGTCGTTGTCTAATTAGCTTGATTCAAATTCCTATAATACATATTGTTAAAAGATAATGAACAAAGTAATAGTAGAAGACCAAAGGACGGCACGGAATAATTTGAGATTCCGACAAGATCAGATTCACACTCGTTTGCTTGTCTTAAGATCACCCTTACAGAGACAGATAAAATTTAATAAGTCAAAAGTCATTGTCCATAATAAAAACAAAGAAACACAGCTCGGAAATGTATTCTTGTCTCTAAGTTTGAGTTAAGGTACAATGCATTAATCTCACCGATTAGCTATTCATTGGTTGTTAGATCTATTTTTTCAACATCCCGTTACTAGATTAATTATAAAGTTTTTTCTTTCTAAAGATTACACACAAGTTTATACTAGATGTTGTTAAGCTATTGATGATTCAACCATGCATAATCTGTTACCGACGATTCTCCCATTGCAACATAACCCAAAAGGTCCCCCTTCCGCTTGTGAAAGGAAAAACTAAAGGTTTAGAGATATATGCACACATTATATTCGTGAAAGCACATGCATGACCCATATGTTTTTCAAGAGTTTACGAAGGTCATCGTTGCTCAGGCCACCAAACTTTGCTGGTATATCTGCTTCGGTAGCTTGTCTTAAACTCGTTAGTTGCAGCAAGCCTAAGAATCATTACACTTCATTAGGCTTTTCGTTTTTAGGCATCTAACATGATGTGTCTTTTAGATCTCGTAATGTGAGAAAAGAGAGAGAGATAGGTTACTCTTAGAGAATTAGGTTAATTAATTGTTGGAAATTATTTTTTAGTTAGCATAAAGACCTAATTATATAAGTAATTATACAATCTATATTATAACGTAAATAGCTAGTAAAAATGATACAACTTAGATTCTAACCTAAACGTGAAAAAAGCACCCATAATCCTAACTTTAAAAGAAAAGTCCCAAAACCTTATACTAAAGAGAAGACCATTAAACCAAAACTCTTATACCGTATCATGACACAAGTTGTTGAATCCAATTTAGTGTAACTTCAACTCTAGACATTCACGCATTTGAATTAAAACCAATAAAGAAAATTTCATGATTCTTGGTTGCAATGGGCTGTGGGAATTAAGTTATAAGCTCTTTGTTTCTTGTTGTCATGAGTTCTCTACCGAAACATCCAATCATCTTTTATATTCAAGGTTTCCTCATTATAATCTTAATCTACACACATTGCCTCCGTTTTCAAATGTTTGGACCAAGTAATGAATGCTATTGGGTTTGTTCAGAAATTCCCAAAGGTACAACAAACCTACACTTAAATAAATAACTACATATATAAGCAAAGTGTTAAAACATAAATGAAAAGCTAGATGAATATTAATTGTAAAATACGGCCTAAGTTTAGAGACAAGGTTTTTATTAGTTTTAAAGAATCAATCATTATTGTGTGTAGTTGGATTCAAATGTCAACTCTCAACTAGTCAGAAGAAGAGTATATAGCCCGACTTGTGTAACATTTCTCTCCCCCACAAAACGTGCCAAAATTAATATATTCCACTCTCACCAAATGTTGAAATAATATTTTAATTATACATTCACTTTCGTTACAACTTACAACAAACAACTTGCTCAGCACATATTTCGTTTCAACTAAATACTTAAAATAATTAGAATGGCCAATTTGGCCACCCACTCTCACTCTTCTTTCTCACGCAACTTCCTCTCTTCTCAAGATTCTTCTCCATACTTCACCTTCTTCTATATATCTCTCTGCTCTCAAATTAGGTTTTAAATTTTCTATAGCAATGGCGCTTGAAGCTCTTAATTCACCAAGATTGGTCGAGGATCCCTTAAGATTCAATGGCGTTGAGCAGTGGACCAAATGTAAGAAACGATCCAAACGTTCGAGATCTGATCTTCATCATAACCACCGTCTCACTGAGGAAGAGTATCTAGCTTTCTGTCTCATGCTTCTTGCTCGGGATGGCGGCGATCTTGACTCTGTGACGGTTGCGGAGAAGCCGAGTTATAAGTGTGGCGTTTGTTACAAGACGTTTTCGTCTTACCAAGCTCTCGGCGGTCATAAAGCGAGCCACCGGAGCTTATACGGTGGTGGAGAGAATGATAAATCGACACCATCCACCGCCGTGAAATCTCACGTTTGTTCGGTTTGCGGGAAATCTTTCGCCACCGGTCAAGCTCTCGGCGGCCACAAGCGGTGCCACTACGATGGTGGCGTTTCGAACTCGGAAGGTGTGGGGTCTACTAGCCACGTCAGCAGTAGTAGCCACCGTGGATTTGACCTTAATATTATACCGGTGCAGGGATTTTCGCCGGACGACGAAGTGATGAGTCCGATGGCGACTAAGAAGCCTCGCCTGAAGTAAGTCTTTGTTGAAGACCTGGAAGTTTATCAAATGTAAATATCAAATTTCAATTTCAAGGAACAGTTTTGTTGATTCTATTACCAATACACAATACGATTCAATTCCTTTGTTTCTGAAGTAACAGCATACTAAATTCATTAGAAAACCGAATCGAAAATATTTACAACTGACTTTTGTTTGGTTGTTAAACTATCAAGTGAATTTGGCCTCTCTATTTGAATTAGATGATCTCCTTACATTCTCATAACTCCAAAATTGCCGATAATGAGTAGCTTTCTTACTTACACTCTGTTTTGTTAACTTTGCCACCTTACTATTGTAGCTGTGTAACCTGTGTCCTCAAACTGCATTCTGTTACCTGCATAGTTTAGAGATTAATCCCCAACACTGTAGGTATAGTGCAGACAAATCTATAATGAATTTGAGATATTGTACCTGCAGAGCTGAGATTGTGTTTAGAAGGTCCCGGCACACGTCGAGCATCCCTTCGTCCTTGGCATTCACACGGCCAAGTTCTGCTGCCAAGCTACTTATTTTCCCAACCTGGGATATTGGCTTTCACTTTGAAGATACAATATGAATAAAACGCAATAGAAGATTGTGCCATAAACATTATCCGAGAGAAAAGAAGAGTCACCTTTGGCAGCAACAAGCATATGGAAGATGCCATTGCTTGCATAACATCAACTGCTGAACAAATGGCATCCTTAACACTTTGTACATTTACCTGCGATAACATGATCATCAGCAAGGATCACATGCTTTCCCAACACATAACTAAAAAATAATTTGAGTAGAATAGCCAAACCATTGCCCCGCAATCAACAGGTAGACAAAGGGTGCTGCCTTTCAAAGCTTCAGCAGCTCCTACCAAAGAACCCATATAATTCCGATCAATAACCAACCACTCTTCTAGATGTCCCATCTATACATAGGCATGAAAAACATTTAAGTTTCTGGCTAAGTAAAATTCAATTAGATGAAGCTTTTAGGAGGTCCCAATGCTGTAATAAGCAGAGCATACAAAGGAACCGAAATAGAGATATAAAAGAAAGAACAGAAAAGGGAAGAACAGAAGACTGAGAGTAACTTATATAGTGTTACTAAAAGAGCACAGGGGCTAAAGGCAGTTCAATAAATAACAAAAGCGGATTAACTTACCTGCATATTGAGGATAGATATCAGTTTCAAATTCTGCTTCAGGTGCTGCATTTCAATTCTTTTCATGCTGACAGAATTATACAGATTAGAGATACTTCTCCATGCATTGTACAGTCTTCTCTGCAATGAAAAATATAATCACTTGGACAGAGACAAGCCTGTACTAACATAAATAAATTCGAATTTTCAACACAACACAGATGTACGTACGAGATTGTTTTGACTGAAACTGACAGATTTCTACAACCAATAGCTGTTGTGCTATCAATAATCAAGATTCTAAAGCATTCAGGAAGAAAAGGTCTAACCTCCTCTCTCATCTTTTGTGAAGAGATAACAGCATTTGCTCGTGCATTAGCAAATTGCCATTGCAGCAACCTACTGTGTAATAGCCTTAACAAGTGAGCATCAGCAACCCCATTATCTCTGATCTTCTCTTTACCATCCACAGCAAAATGCGGAATCAAAGGCGTGTTTTTACTCAGTGAGCTTCTCACTCTTAGTGGACTCATTCTATCTGAAGGACTAACCCCTCTTGGAGGAACAACCTCTCTCGAAGGGCTTAAACCTCTAGCAATGCTAGTTCCTCTCGGACTTGACAAAGCTGCATTCATACCAAATTTACTAGGTGAAGCAGGTCGAATCTGCTCACTTTTTGGAAACAATTGGCTTCCTTTGGGGACAATACAGAACTATCCACAGATATCTTCCTCAGTCCATGTGAGCTAGGCTCTAACCGATCCTGCGAAACTCTCGCCTTAACCACATTGCCACGAGCTGGTAACATTTTCCCTCTTCCATTAGAGCTTCCAGAAGAAACACTCTCTGTCTCCAAATCAACACTCGTTATCCGCTCACGCGAAACCGGTCTATTACTAACCATGGAATCCTGCAGAGCTCTAGCTACACCATTGCCAGATCCGATCAATTTCTTCCTAGTATCAGTGAAATCTACACTTCTACTACTTAAACAACTAGGTTGCAGAGACCTAGGCCATTGATCAGAGAGTTTCAATTTCTCTTGTTTACCTCCACCACTCTTAGATATTGTTGCCGAAGAAGTCGTCTTCCTCCTCTCTAATGTTCCTGGAGTAAACGAATCCGCCTGAAACGACGCGAACAAGCTTCTCCCAGAAGTCAACAACATCCTCTCCGCTTTAGAAACTTCTCGTCGATCTAAAGACTCACGACGTGGTGTTGATTGCGGCCGATTAGTAGCAACAGACGACGGAGTCACCGGTCGAGTAACGATCGGAGATTGACATCTCTTCGGTGATGATTGGTGGAAGAAAGAAGAAGTACCGCCAAGGTATCGTGATGCTACATCTCGTGTTTTTGGGCGGCGATTTGATGATTCCGATGGAAACGACGGTGGTTTGTTCTGTTTAACGTTTGCGTTGAAAGAAGGTGAAATTGTTGCAGCTGTCATCTCCGACATTGAGAAATCAACATTGCCTCGTTATTGAATGTGAGCAAGGAGAGATTGAATAGAGAAGATTTTTACGGATTTGAGAGATTCCCGGCGAGACTAGGGTTTTGATTTTAGTAGAAATGTGAGTGAATTTTGCAGTGTTAGTATAAATCTCCGGCGAACTTGAGAATAGAGTGGGGAAGGTGGGGAGATAATTACGTTTAAGTTTTGTGAGGGTATAACTGTCGTCTCTTTCCTTTATTAATTAATATGGCTTAACATGCGTAATTGTGTATGCGTATTATTTATTGAAATTTAAGAAATTATTTTATAAAAAAAACTCAAAACCAAACCTTAAAATATAAAGAGCAAATAAAGATTACAATTTTCTGTGCAAATATGCATATCCATTCCTGGTAATAACAAATATTATGAAATACTATAAATAGAAGACAAGTTTGCATTATTTATTTAAATAAAATAAGTTGAATAAGAGATATGAAATAAATAAATCATAAACAAACTCTTCTTTTATGATACAAGATTTTGAAAAGTTTCATTGTCACTTATGTCACTAATATGGATCCCACCTTCTGTTGTGATCTTTTGAGATTTTCCATGTAATTACGATATCTTTTCTTGTTTCTTGCAGTAAGTCTATGTTCTCTTTCTTTGGTCGTCTCATGATTGTAATGAGATAACATATGTGCAGCAAAACTTTGAGAAGTATTAAACACACCTTTACATTTAGAACATGTATATGGACCGTATTTTTCATATGGTAGACTATGCGTACGAACATCATATTGATCCTTATCATTTTTCTCATCTTCTTCAGAATCAATATAATAAATAGATTATTCAAAAAGATTGGCTGGTTTGGACACTTTCATCAAAGATCGACCACCTTGGAAAACACAGATTGTGCTTTGATAACAAGGAATTCATGTCTAAATGTTGACGATCAATAGAATCTTGGTGTGGAAACACGATATTAAGAGGTGTAGGGTTCAAGATTTTGCACTTTGCGTTAAAAGAATTTGGACGATGAAATATAGGATTCAAACTGTTGGACGAGTCTAAGAGCAACTTTAATGGTAGACTCTTAATTTTGTCTCTTAACTATTATGATGAATTGTTTTATTGAAAAACATTATAGCTAAGAATTTTTGTAATGGTTTGAAGCTCTTAAACCTTCTTTTATCTCTTAGCTAAGAAACACTTCTAAACTATTCACATGTTATTTTGATTATATTATACCTAAGATTTATAGTATGAGACATGTAATAAGGATGGTCTAAGGCATGCTTAACATGTTCAATATCACGTTGAGAGTTGTTACATGTATTGGTGGGGAAAATAGGAGTATACCTATTTATGTTGGTTTGAGTGAAAGAAACTTTTGTAAAATGAGAATTATTTTTAGTAGGAAAATAATCGAAACGAGAGACATAATCAAAGTTTCTTTTCTTCATATGATAAGTCATATGTGAATTATTAAATCCAACAGAAGATGAAGAGATATGTGAAGTTTGAAGCGAGTCTCTGATATCGTTTCTTACTCAAAGTCTAAGTAGCATGTCAATACCATCACATTCGAGAATGAGAAGAAGCTGGAAACGGAGATTGATACTGATCGGTTTACTTACAACAACCGATAAGTATGAGACCAAATAGAGAACCGATCGGTATAACTCCATAACCGATCAGTATGATGCCGTTTTGCATTCCAGCGAGATACATGCGATTAAAGTGTTCAACGACGCGATCCCCACCTTTGGAGCTGTTGAATATGAAGGCATGACAAATGACAAGAACTTAGATGTCATGACAAATGAAGAACTTGGTGGAAAGAAGATGAAGGCATGTGAAATTTTCATTAACAAAAAAAAAACTCAAATTATTGTGTGATGATGTGATTGACAAAAAAGATTGAGACAAGTATAAAGATAAAAGATTCACACGAAAAGAATATGTAAGTTTGACATTGGGAAAAAAAAAAGAGGCAAAGAGTATATAGATATCAACATGCGTTAGTTACATATAATGAAATCAAAGAGTCGTTAGGTGAAATGTCTAACCAAAAAAGAGAAAAAGCAATCACATCATCACACAATACTTGTTGAATACTCTTTTAAAGACCGGCCTTTTAATAAGCCTAGAAGCAGCCGACACACATATATGAAGCAAACACACACACACTTGTTTGGACATCAGTATCTAACCAATTGATTCTGACGTTTCATCTTTCTCATTGGTTGCTAATTTAATTTCTTTTAATAATGGCCACTAATTTGGAACTTGGAAGTCTAATCTTTTTTATGGAATAGGGATGTCTTTTTTCTTTCTAAAGAGACCTATTAAATAAAGATACCACTATATTATTCCTTTTCCTTGGAAAAAGGCTTTGATTTTAAAATTTGATAAATTTATCATTGGATTCTCAAGAAAGTTTTTCCTTCTATTACAAAATCCATTTTTTAGCAACTTGGGAGTTTTAAGTTAAGATTTGTTCTGTTTTCTTATGTGAAAAGGCAAGATCAATGAAACCAAGTAGATGAACATAGGTAGTATCAAACTATGTAAAGCATTTTGTAATATATATACAACACTCATGTGATGATAAGTACATAGAGGTATGCAATGGAATATATAACAGCTAATTTAAAACTCTGCAACCTCGGATTCATTATTTGCGAAATTTGTCAATAAAACCACACCACACTGCAAGGGACCCGTCAAGGCTCTCTCAAATACAACAATGGTTTGGTTTATATCATAAAACGGATCAGAATCTTTGGCAAAGATACGAACCAAGAAGATTCCAACAAGGTTTCTTCCTCTGTTGTTGTTGTTGTTGGATTGGTACGCGTGTAAGATCTTCATTCTTGTGTAACAAATTCCACATTATGTGTATGTCTTCATACTCGCAAGAACTCACGTCATGTTCTAACCTCAAAAGTCCTACAACACAAAAGAACAATCATTTAGTGTTTTTTAAAAACACTTAACAACGATTTATTCGGGTTTTATCGAAACGTTCGAATAATCCGAAAGGTGACTAAATCCTCCATAGTAAAGATTTTTCCTCAAGACCATCACGGATAAAGCAACAAAACCTAATTCTTGATAGCTAAAATTTTTTCCACCGACAGTTTCTAGATATGATCAAGAATCACAAAAGAACGTGATAAAATCTAAACTAATCTCGTAAAGATCAACTTTTATTCGTTTTTCGATTGATGATGAAACAGAGGATTCTTAGCCCTCGGTGAAAAGGAGGGTAGAGGATTGGAGCTTACCGCTGTGTCGAAACCCGACGCGAACGGTGAAACGATTCCAGATACGCCGGGTGGGGAAGGCCATCGTGTTCCACCACTCTCTCCATCTCAGGCCGGCCATTAGATGAAAGTGTAGAGAAAGAGAAGAGAGAGGATGTAGGAAGGGAGAAGAAACCCAACCCCCAAAAACTGACGTTACAAGCAATAACTTAAAACTAAGTAGATAAAGAGAGAGAGTCTTATTAAAATAAAAAATATTTTAATAGGAAAGGAAATATCAGCCGTATATTCTATGTTTTATTCTTATAAACGTATTATAAATATTGAATACAATCGTGCAAAGACATTTTGGTCCTTTCCTCACTGATGGTGAAAACAAATCTTTTTTTCTTCTGACATTCTTCTGGTCTGGTTGATTTGGTTCGGATAGTGAAGTTTTATGATTTGGGTTTTGGAAAATAGGTTATATCAAAATTTATTTGGATTTGGTGTGAAACATTTTTTTGTTCAGATTAGGACTCCGTTAGGTGTTAGTTATAAGATTATGATAAAAATAAAAATAGTTACTTCTAGGCAATAAATGAAATATTTTTAAAAGGTTGTGATTGATTGTTAATTATAATTTATAATGTAAATAATTGAATTTAGATATTAAATTAATCTAAGTTCTGTTAAAAACTCACTAATCATATAATCTAATCTCTTATTTTGTTCTGAATAAAACATATTTTGGATTGAAACGGAAATATGCGGTACAACTGTGAAAAATTATGATACGTTTTTAATAATAACAAATATATATATTTATATAAAAAAATATGATATTTTATATGTAAACATTTGCCTTAGTTTGAGTATGTAAATTTTATGACAAATAAAATAAATTATTCTACTTTTCTTCCCATTTTTTTTCATCTTCATATTATTTTTTCTAAAAAATACCAATCATATAAATGGAGATATTTTTGATATTAATTTAATTATCAGTCGAGTTATAATAGAAATGAGATTGAATTGAATTGGGATGATAAAATTTAGTTCAATTCAGAAAAACAAAAAAAATTGGTTCAATTTAAATTGGTTCGGTTCAATTATAATGGTAACAAAACAAAAAAAAAAAGAGTTTTCGACTTTCGATTTGTGAAGGAGGATAATAAAGGAAAATCACTTAGCTGCGTCTTCTCCCTTTCGGCATGCTGACGTCATACCAATTAGATTTGAGCCACGTATGATAAGATTCAGTATGGGTCCCAAATGTCGAGTGCCGTTGTATACGACGAACACTATTAAATTGTCGGTAGCTCCTAGTTGCCTCCACGTGTAGATTTCCTGATGGCTTTCATGAAATCAAATTGGGTTTTTATTCATTTTTTGTGGAAGAAAATACGGAAGACCAAACAGTATCATTTTTTTTTCTGACGGCAAATATCTCGTGCCAATTGTTATTTTCTTAAAAGTATAGTAGGACAAAAGTGTAAGGGCAATTATATATACTTAGGACGATAAATAGTGTTTTATTTTGGCCACAATGTGACAATGGAAGAATGATGTTATATGATTCAAGGAGGCAATATGACCTAAAACGTGGCCTAAGTTTGGTTTCATTTGTGAATTATGTGGTTAACCTCATACTAGTTTTACCTACCCTAATTTATTTTTGGCATTAATTTAAATAAACAAAAATAAACCAAATTATTTTTTTAGTCAAAATGTTACAAGAAAGTAACAAAAAGTAAAAGAAGATGGTGAAGCAAGTTTTCGCAGTAAAACGCGATGGAACTTTGAGACTTCCTGATAAATATATGCTTAGATGATCAAAATTCATACATGTTTATGTCCATATCTATGCGATACTTTTGCTGCATTGTAGACACCAAAAAAACAAAAAAAATCTACTAGTACTGATGGTTGGTTCAATTGAATAAAAAGAATGCGATTGCGTGTGACCCAGAACACTCATACTTGTCATTGTTCAGCTGTCAGCTTTCGTCTGGTTTGCCATATATGTCAAATAGATTGTCCATATATATGCGCACGAGCTATTCATCAGTGGCTGCAACCAGAAGATTACAAGTTGAAGTTAAGAAGTGTCTTCAAACATCCCAAACAATAGAGAAAGTAATAAGATAGATATTTGGTTTACCTGTAGATGAACTGGCACATACTTGAATGTAACAAAATCACAGACCGGCCAATACATAAGTCCATTTTTCAATGTTGGCAGAAGATCTCTCTTCAATCTCGCCACAATTTCCTCAGAATTTTCGCCTTAAAAAGGACCAACAACGTGCCAGAACCAATCTCATAATGAGCACCATAAATTTACAGGCAGAGAAACCGTAAAAAGCTAAATCCGTTCAATCCATAGAGGTTTGATTATGTTATGTACCTTGTAAAGCAGCATTGTAGGAATAGAAGACTGTGTTGCTAACAGGTCCGAAAAGAACCTGCCCCATCATTATTTTCTTAAAGGTTGTCAACACGTCGCGCTTTGGCAATATCTTCGAAAGATAACTGAACCACAGATGCTGAGACGGCCCGAGAAATATCAACCCAAAGCTCGCCATTCTCGCTGTTCTTATCAAGTCAAAAGAACCAGTTGGCTCCATTGTGATCATCTGTTGAAGAATTTAGAGAGTCAACACAAATAAAACAAAACAAAAGGTTCTCTAGTTTCGCTCTAACATATTACTGGGGGAAGAGCACCACAACATGATCATAAAAAGACTCAAAAGAGAAATCCACTAATGACAAGAAGAAAAACAGAGTTTACAAGAACCCCAACACACACACCTAAAGCTTTTTTCACCTTAGCAATAAGTATTCACAAGAGATAATAACAAGAAGATTAGACTATTCGGATTGGAGTGTGAGTTTTCTGAGTAATCAAACCAATACTAAATTCATCCATTATTCAGTACAGAAAGACTTCAAATTCACAAGAGTACAATATACAGATTCAGTAAACACTGTAAGTACAGTCTCACACATCAAAGAACAACAGTTGAGAACACAGACTAAACCAAAAATATGAGAATAACAATTCATTAAAAAACACCAACTTTTAGTGCTATCTCCACCTATTCTTTACTAAAGTATTATAACTTCTTCCACTAGTAAGATTATGATCTAGTTTCAAATCAAATTTGGAATTGTCTTGGTATAATAACAAATGAAGATTAGTCTTTTCTTCCTAAATCAAGAGATAAAATTCAAAACTTTAACAAAATTCTCTAATTAGTAATGAAATGAGAAAGAACCCTAAATTCCAAAAACTACAAAGATTCAAAAAAAAACCTGAGAAGTGAGATCTGCAGCCATATAGATGACAGAAGTAGTGATACTCTTAGTCATAAAAGGATGTGATTCGAGCTTTCTCAAATACCATCGTAGAAACGCAGGTTGTTTCGAAGAAGAAGACGAAGCCTTCGTCGTTAGATTTCGCGACACGGAGAAAACACGAGGGATTACGAAATTCCCAGTTTTGCGTAGCTCGTGAATCGATCGGCCGGAGAATCCGAGAATCGGTTTCCGACCGGTGAACACTGTTTTCAAGAGAGCATTGTTGATCCCGTGAAGAGAGCGACGATCGGAGAAGAAACGTTTGCTCAATCCAACGATATTCATCTTCTTTTTTCGCCGATGCTTCGTTAATGGCGGCAGCTTACACTGTACTTTTGATGTATCTCTCTCTCTGTACCAGAACTTTTAGTCTCAATACACGCAAACAACAAACAGTGCTTAACCAAAACCAATAAACGACATAAAGTTTGATATATCTCTCCACGCAATAAAGCAAACGACAGCGTTTTTCGTATTCCATTAAACGTCATGCAGTTTTTAAAAGAACACCAATAAACAACATGAGGTTACTCATCCATAACAAACGGTATCGTTTTTTTTCGATCAAAATTAAAAACGACATACAGTGCTAAAACAAAGCTAATAAACGACATGAGGTTAGTTTAGGACTAATCTTATAACATCTGTTTCCTATTAATTCATCTACGCCGAGAGCTCTCTTTCTCTCTTTGCCTTCCCCAGCTATTTCAATGGATCCTTCAATTTTCAAGCTCCTTGAAGAAGATGAGGTTAGGTTTCTAATCTCACTCGTTTCAAAATCCAATTTTGTGTGATGTATCTGGAATCGTCTTCGTGGTTTTTGATTCCGGTCGAATTGTATTATTTTAGGATGAATCGATGCATTCAGGAGCTGACGTAGACGCGTTCCAAGCTGCTCTGAATCGTGATATTGAAGGTTCTATGACAACTTCAATACCCCACGTGACAAACCCAGGTTTGGTTTCTCTACAAATTCGCTCTTAAATTTTATGTCTGAGATTTTAATTTTTGTGGTACTATTAGTTAATATAAAGATAGTATCTTTTGGTTTTATCTTGGATTGGCTGCTTTGGGAAGCTTTGACATGTTAGCAAAGTTGTGCTTGTTTTTAATATATACAGTTTTCTCAGATAGGTTATTACTCTTGGAACATGGATAACTTAAGAAGATGCCTTGGTTAGGCTATATTGTAAACCTTGCTAATCTAGTGACATGTTTGGAAGTTTCAGTCCTGTATTAAAGCAATAGTTAAGGTCATGAAATATTAGTTTGTTAGGGTTTCTGTATGTTAATATCGGGATAAGCTTTGTCATTGCCAATATAGCCTGTACTAGTTGATTGTTGAGTCATTAAAATTGATCAGTGTGATGGGATTTATTAGCCAGGGTAGACATAGGTTGGTGATGCTGATACTATTTTAGTGTTAGGCTTTGTTCTTGGTTCACTGCAATCTTGACGATGATTACGTGTCTCCTTAAATCATTATTTTCTGTCTCTGGTGCTGGAAGTGATCTCTTTCCTCTGACTACACCATTAAATATTGAAATACAAATAGGTTGTGATTTGTGGATAGGTGTATGAGAGCTACTGAGTATGCATTTTGTGTGCATAATCTGCTACAACAAAATCCTGTCTTTTGTCCTTTTTTGGGTATTATATGATTTTTCCTCCAGTTTAACTTGTGATTTGAGTATCATCAACCAATTGCTTCTATTATTTTTATAGGAAACAACCATTCTTCCAGGCAGCAGTTTTCGACATGGAAGAATGGTATTGGAGATTCTAATATCAATGTCCAGACTCAGCATAGCCTTGAAAGTACTCAGATGAAGGAGCAAGAAGGATCGACTTTAGAAAATCAACATCAACATGATTTGAAACGCGCAAATGAACCTCATTTACAACACAACCAGCCTCAAGACCTTCATCGAGCTGGTCAACTCTGGGAGAATCCCTCGCAGGTCCCCCAATCAACTGGGTTACCGATTAGTGAAAAGAATCCTACTGGTAATGAATCAGATAGATCCCATAATCAAGAGAGTGAATCTCAGTATATGAAACTGCAAAAGATGAGTAGTCAACAGGCTCGGGGAGTGGAACCGCCTGTTAACCCTATGAATGTTAACCCTATAAACCGCAACCCTAAGCAAGTACCATTTGCTGCTTTGCTTCCTACTTTAATGAACCAACTCGATAAAGATAGAGCACTGCAGCTCCGTACCCTATATGCTAGACTTAAGGTATGTCTATCTGTGAAATCATTTGACATTCTGTTCCAAAGCTATTGTATTATCATTTCTTTCCTTCTGCTACTTTTTTTTGCAGAAAAATGAAATCCCCAAAGAGGGGTTCACACGACATATGAAAGATATTGTGGGCGATCAGATGCTCAGGATGGCAGTTAGTAAACTCCAGCAGGTATTACCATTTTGCATATATTGTGCCATGTTGTGACTAAAACCAGACAACCAACCTAGGGTATTAGTTTGTAAGTGGAATCATGTTGGAATTGTTTGTCTAAAAGTTCTGCTTGCTAGTGCTTTACATTTTTACTCTTTTTTTACATTTGCTCTTTGAATTTAGCTGGATCAAAAGACTATTGTTTTTTATTAGCTTGAATGCACATAGAATGGTCTGACATGAAGTAGAACTGTTGATAAGTCAAATGATGTTTAGAATATATATTTTAGCTTCATAAATTAGATACAACATATTGAATTAGGGAAAAACTCTTTATTTTCCTCTATTTTGATCACTACCAAAAAGTCGAGATTTACTTTCTTACAGAATACCAATCTTAGCAGATTATTATTCCTTTCCAAAGGTTATCAGACTTATGCCTGGGATGATCTAATCATATGAGTTTACTGACTTGCGTTTGTCCCACATTTACATGTTAAAACGGTGCTAAATTTATACGTCCAGCGTTTGTGGTCAATGTCTGCAGAGTAGGACTAGTTCAAGTACACCAACTGATACGATTTAATCTTATTTCCCATTATAATTATAATAAGATACGAAAAGTTTAGTCCAATTCTAATTAGAATTTCTATTTTCTTTCCCTTTTTCGTTTGGGAGTTATCTTTTCCTATATATAAGGTTGAAGCTCTTTATCTTTGTCCGAGGGAACCAAAGTTATTCTCTTTGTTCTGTTTTCTACTATTTTAATGAAGGTTTTGCTTTTTGAACTGGGTTCTTAATTCCAACTAAAATTGTGCTAACCGTTGAAGCATTTGAAATTGGGTATAGATTCTTATTTATTTGTAATTTGTGCTCATTGTTTTCAGGTGAACTATAACCAGGGAAAAATTGGAATTCAAGCTCCTTCTACTGGTATAAATTATTCACTAATGCATTCTTTTTTATTTTTCTTTCACCATTATCATAAAAGCTTCTATACTCTCCATAGATATATCTTATTACTTCCATGCAGGAGCCAATATCTTACCTGATTAAATCTATTCATTCGCAGAAATCAATAATCAAAAATCTCAGTCTGATCCTCGTGCAGTCCATCTTAACCAACTACCGTCCTCAGCTTCAGGCACCTTAGGCAGTTCAGTTCCGGTACAGGGACTTACCAAACATCCGCAGCACCAGATGCAGCATCCACCAAGTTCTTTTCCTATGTATACCACTTCTGGTAGTTTTCATTCATTCCCGGGTCCAAACACCAATGCTTCTGGTTCCACGTTGAGACCTCACCTTCATGATTCCCATATGAGACATGTGGCACATAACCAGCCTATGGGATCAACTGGTCTTGGAGGACCGCCCCAGTCTACCACAAACATGATGACTATGCCCAAGTTTGAGAGGCCAAGTTCTGTAAATGATCCGAGTAGGGTTCAGGGTGGCGCTACATCGCACTTCCAGAACAGCTCATCATTGCCTCTAAATTCTGCACCTGGTCAAGGATCATCAGTGTCCCACGTAAAGCAGGAATCAGTTGATCAAAGTTTTGAAAAGAATAATGCAGCCTCAATGACTTCGAATGAGGACTTAGAGAAGGAGTCCTCTAGAATGGTTTTATCCACGCCTAACAACATGGCGCCTGCAAGCTCTGTTTCTCCTTCCATGACAACTCAACTAGACGCCAGCACAACTGTAAGAGATCTATTAATATATAGTTTTCTCATTATAAAAGTCAGTCTCCACTGTTCTTGTTTGCCTCTTCTCTTTGAGCTGCTGGGGCAACTATGGCGCTTCAAAAGCCCTTGCATATTTTCCGTGTTATGTCCGACAACCTGGACATCTATTGTTTTTCCTTGTTTTGGGTTTTATAATTTCTACTATAAACAGTAAATAGGAAAAGTTTCAATTGGACATCATTAACATTGTTTGTGTATCCATCAGATGAATTCTCGTGGCCCATTGGGAACCTCTCAAGGAGGAGCTAATGCTAGGATGCCACCCAAAAAGCCTTCTGTTGGTCAGAAAAAACCTCTTGAGACATTAGGTTCTTCACCTCCACCACCAAGGTAATTGATCTGCTCAGGCTTAGAAACAGGGAACAGTTTTTTAAGTCACTCTTTCTTCGTTAATAATAGACTTCTGATGTATGGATTTTTAAGTGTAAACCACTTTTCTTTTCGAGTCCCCAAGTAATATAAAATCATAATCGTTTTGCATGGATCAACTTGCAGCAAGAAGCAAAAAGTAGCAGGGAATTCTATGGATCAAAGTATTGAACAGCTCAATGATGTCACTGCAGTCAGTGGTGTTAATCTCAGGGTGCGTTTCCTGGTAGCTTCAGTTTTCAATTTTAATCTGGATGTAGATTACTGAAGTAAATCATTTTTTGTCTGCATTTGATTTAGGAAGAGGAAGAACAATTATTTTCTGGGGCCAAGGAAGATGGTCGTGTTTCCGAAGCATCTCGGAGAGTTGTGCACGAAGAAGAAGAAAGATTAATCTTGCAGAAGAATCCTCTGCAAAGAAAGCTGGCGGAAATTAGTTGGGATACTTCCCATATCTTCTTCTATTTTAATTTCTAGTTATTGAATCACTTGGAGACGAAGCTTACATATGCTTTTCTTATCTGGCAGTGGCTAAAGCCGGGTTAAAGCAGATAAGCAATGATGTCGAACGGTGCTTATCTTTGGTGAGATGTCAACTTCGTGTGCATTGTTTGCATACAATACTTGAGCTTCTTTTTCCCCTTTTCTCATGTATTTGCTTTCAGTGTGTGGAGGAAAGGATGCGAGGACTATTATCCCATATAATTCGGTTGTCAAAGCAGGTCAGTCTAACTTTCTCTTACTACCTGGTTCAACATTGTTTGATAAATTCTGTCTGAAGCTAAAAATGCTTCTTCAGCGGGTTGATGCTGAGAAATCTAGGCACCGGACTTTTATCACATCAGATATTCGGCTACAAATCAACGAAATGAATCAGAAGGTGAAGGAAGAATGGGAGAAGAAACAGGCTGAAGCAGAAAAGCTTAAGAAACCGAGTGAGGTCTGTTCTGAGCTCATTATCTATGTTCTTATGTTTACTACAACACACAGACATTGCAAATTTCATCTTTTTGCTGCAGAGTGAAGAAGGTGATGGTGGAGTTGACAGTGAGAAGGATAAAGAAGATAATCGTTCAAAGGGTGTGAAGGTATGGAGAAATTAATAATACATTTGTGGAAATTAATAATACCGTTGCAGTGTTCTTACAAAAGTGGTTTCGACATGTGAAGGGAAATAAAGAGGATGACGACAAAATGAGAACGACAGCTGCAAATGTTGCTGCTCGTGCTGCTGTCGGAGGAGATGATGCGTTCTTAAAATGGCAATTAATGGCTGAAGCTCGTCAGAAATCTGTATCTGAAGCTGGTAAAGATGGGAATCAGAAAACTACTTCAGGTGGAGGAAAGAACTCCAAAGATAGACAAGATGGTGGACGACGGTTTTCTGGTACTGGTGAGTCCATCCTTTTTAACTTGTTTCCCCTAGCAAAGCCGATGAACAAACCGATAAACCCTCCTTGAAAGCATGAAATGCTGCTAGTGTTAGGAAATGCTAAGAATCTAGCTGTGGTGTGGGGATTGTCTATCGAGTTAGTTCCTCACGGTTTTGGTTTGCGATGATGAGCTTTGGATTCTTGTTTGCAGGTGGTCGAAGAGTAGGGAAAAACCAAGGTTCGTCGCTTCAACCGAAAGTGGTGAGGACAATCTCTGTGAAGGATGTGGTTGCGGTCCTCGAAAGAGAGCCACAGATGTCCAAATCCACTCTGATGTATCGATTAATTCAATAGAAAGAAGAATCATTATATTTATAAGCTTCTGATGATAATTTAATCGTCAAGGCCCCAAGTCATTTATTTTTATACCATTGTGATTTGTTTCTGTTATGTTCATTGTTTTTTCATGGCCATTTCAACTCAAACGTCAATTTACAACACATCTTCTAGTGACTCATATCTCAATACTTTGCATCCAATGCAAAATTGAAAGACAAAAGTACTCTTTGTTAAATCATATACAGTATGTATCACACCGTCTAGTTAGCGACTGGACCCATCAAATAAATAATCACAAATTATTAATATGGTTGCTATAACTTCATTACTCTTATTGATATTTCTTGTAAATAGATGATAAAAATATTGTGTTTAGTCCAAATAATACACGCAAACTCGAGAAATTTGTCTACACTAAACCATATTATTCAAGTAAAAGAATGAGTAAAGATCACGCGGAACTTAATTGTGGTTTTGTGGTCCTCCCCACCTTCTGTGACTCGCACCTCTATCCCATTTACTACTTCGCATAAAATACTCGTTTTCACTCTATTCAATGCCAAGAAAACAACGTTGTAACTACTAAGAACCCATAAATATACTGAAAACACGAATTTCAATTATGTTTTTAGTGTTTCATCGTGTAACTTTTTCATAATATTTAAGGATTCGATCTTATCTATATATAGACAATACACTTCAAATTCTAAGGATAGACTAGAAGAAAACTCAATAAGGAAAAGTTTCATACTAATATTAGATGGAAAACAATTAAGAAAATAATAATAATACTATGCTTATGGTTATGATTTTGGTAGATGAAGTCGTAAAGAATATAAAAAAAAAGAACAACATTGGAGAAAATTGTCTTTAAATTACTAGGGTTTGTTTTTAGTAAATATGTGGATGAGTAAATACAATCTTAATGCAACCATTTTATAAACTAAAGAACGATATAAATAAGAATTCTAGTAGTACTAGTACATAGTGATTAGTACAACACTTAAACTCTTTGACAAATCGATACTAATCCATCACAAAAGTACCAAACATTCTAATAGAAAACGAAAAGAAAAAACTAATGAGATAGAATAATTAAAATCGCTTCATAGATATTGATCACTCCAAGGGATCAAGATTCTTCCTTTGCATCATCAATCCTTCCTTCTTCTTCTCGGGTTCTTCTGTGATCGTCGACAAACCTTGCCAGAGAGATAAACAATGTAATATGAAATTGTTTTATCTAGAAAAGATTCAAGAACTTATATTCATACATATATATAAGAAAATGAATATACCTGTTAAGTGAAATTTCTCCTTGAGCATCATTCTTCCAAGCTTTGATGCTCTAGCCTTTTCAAACAGCCACGTAGCCTCCATCTGTTTGCTTATCATTTGAGCAGCATAGTAAGGGATATTACCACGAAAGCAGCGGCCATTGACGAACATGATACAATCCATCAAGCTTTCTCTTGAAAGCCCTTTGATGTCATAAGCTCTTGACCTTGTCCAAAGACTCTTACCATGAGAATTCACTGGTTCCGACAAGCAAAGAGCTCTTGTGCAATCACTTATGGCCGCATCTACATCTCCAAGAAGTAAGTAACACTCTCCTCTTTCGCTATAAAGATTCATTCTCTTTCTCCTAAGTTTTAAAGGACATAAGCCTATTGCTTCGGTGTAGCATTTAATAGCTCCCTCTATGTCTCCTACATGAAGAAGTTGGTTTGCTTGCTGCTTAATCAAATATACAACAACACTTGTCTCTCTCAGAAAATCTTGATTCTTACTCATAAACTTTCTCTCCCTCCTTCTCCTTTCTACTTTATTCCTCCATAGTTCTTTCAAAGCTTTTTGGGCCTTGTGAGAGTAAGCACAACCTTTCTTTGTCTTGCAGTAATGCATTAAAAGAACCTTAGTTATTCTATCACCTAAGTTTTTTCTGACGTTAAGAGCTTTAACCTCAACTAGGTCTACTAGATAAAACAATGACATCTCTAAGACATTGTACCTTGTTGCTTGGTCTTTAAGAAGCAGCAAAAGGCAATCTATCCCCATGTATTGCCAATCATCAGAAGACCGGGAGAGGTTACATAGACTCAGTATCATTTCTCTCGATCCCGATACATGCCTTCGCCCTTGTTTACTATAACAAAGAATCCGGATTAGTCCGATGCCCGAAGGAGAAGTGTGGTTAACCAATCCACCCCACATTTGACTAAGCTCCTTGAGAAATGTTTTGTTGCAAATAAGAGAAATACACTTTTGCTTGTAAGCAAAGCAATTGAGTAAATGAAGTGACCAGCATTGGAGTTGGCTTGCCCATTCCTCGGCTTTTCGGTCTTCCATCTCTAACCCTCCAAGTCCTCTAGTAAGCAAGTCACTGTGATACCTCACTCTTCCTTCTTTTTCTTGAACACTCACAAACTCTTCATATACAACATCAACACATGTCATTGCAATCTCCATAGCTAATCTCACCACCTCATCCTCGTAAGCAGCCACTGCCTCAAACGTTGTCTCGTAGCTCGCCAAGTGACCTAACGCCCTAACGACGACTCTTTGCTCGACCCAACTCATCTTTCTTCTCATAAGCTCAAGCAATGGAGCTATGACTCCAGACTCCACAGCTTTTGTAGCAAAATCGGGCTTCTTCATGGTGTAAGATCCAATGATATGAGCTGCATAGTAAGGAACATACACATTTTGGCCAGTCATTACCCATTCTACATCCTCAAGACCTTTCTTCATCAACCTTGTCATGCACTCAAAGACACCGAGAGACGGTAACTCGGGGTTCTCGGGGTCTGCCATGGCGTATCTCCAGATGAAACTGAGCGTGAGAGCAAGCTCTGTATCATCTCTTATCATGTGCATATCTCTCAGAGATAACTCTAACCATGCTTTTCTAACACAAGGGTCTTTTTCCTCCATGGCACAAGAGAAACAACAGGGTCTGGAACCGACAACAACGTGGGTCCTGACCATCTTGTTTGTATTCCTGTAAGAGAAGTGGTCCATGAAAGATCTGAGATTTGCTTGGTCTTTTGGCTGTTCTTGGTGATTAAAGAAGGTTAAAGACAAAAAGGGAAAATAGGGTTTTGTATGTGATCCAGGTGGATATACAGATCCAAGTGGGTTTTTGTGTATTAAAAATGTGAACTATAGTGGCCTAGTAATGTGATGACATCTAGCAGCCGCATAAGAAAGTGAAATGCAAATGGTCCTTTTCGCTTAAACAATTCAAAAAACTATGTGGTTTTTAACTTTGTAGTACATTTCTTTACAAGAAAAAAATAACTTGGTAGTACAATAGTTTATACTATTTTATCATTGTAAATCGATAGTATATGTGTAACAGAGACATTTTTCTACTATTTTCTATAAGTGTTGTCTATGTATTACTAGAGAATTCAAATTCATCAAAACATAGAAATTAACATAAATAAGCAATGATAGAAAAACAGGCCTGGCCTAGTAAATCTCAACAATACAAAGACATTCTGTTTTGTGATAGCATAGTCTTGATGTGTTAAGACTAACCTAAGATTTAACAAAAACTAAAAAAAAAAACATCAAGAACCCGCACCTAAAAAAGAAAAAAAAAACAAAGAAAAACAACACAATGAATCAATCAAAACACATTCTTAGGTTACACATTCTTCATTCTACCATTCAGCTCTCTCTAGATATTGAGTTTCTCCAGAACTTTGTTCCCAAATTTGTTGCACCTCATCATTGGAATGTTACGCTCTATATGATACCTCAACATCCGGCGCACATCGTCCTGCAAACACACCAAACAAGATTCTCGTAATCTCGCCAAAGTCTCTAACCTGATCAGTACAATGAAAAAAATGTTCGGCCTTACCTTAGACACAAACCATGCGGTTTGAATGACATAGTTTCCAAACGGGTCAAGAAGAAGTGTATCAATCTCTCTAAGCAAGTCAATTACAATAACCCTAGAGTCGATCCACCTTAGTTTCAACAACTTCTGCACAGCATGACTTCCATATTTGTTGCGGGCAAGGTGTGCATAGTTCCCTATTAGCTGTCTCACGAGCGCGTCTATTAAATAACGATTATTGAGCTCCACGATATACTGAACCACATAGTTTCTGAAGGAGAACATACTTGTGAGTAAAACAATATAAGGAATCATATATGAGAAAGTATATAATAAAGATATCATTCATATCATGTTTACCCGTAGCAGTTTAAGCAGAGTCTCAATGCATTAGCGATTGCTTCCATAATCAAACGTTGCCTTATCTCTAGATTTGGAACCCGGTCCTTGTTAAAACATAGCTGAAGCAGGCAGCACCCGTGTTGATCAATGGCTATCTGGTGGCAATTTTGAACGATAAGTTCAAGAAGTAACTGCAGATACAGAAGAAAGATTGTCATTTCATAAATACTAGTAAAGAAGATTTAACTAATGATTCAGGATCTATAATGGCACATTTTACTTGTACCACAAGCAAACTCAAATTCATCAACTATATGGTATAAAAATAAGTGACTTAAAGCTCAATAAACAAAATTAGAAAACAACTCCATGACCAGAAACAAAGATTCTATATAGATCTTTAACATAGTAGTTTAAGAACTAAAGCAGAGTATTACTGTGAATGAGATACTTACCCTACAGTGCAAAGGAAATAGACGGAAGCATGCGAGAATCACAAAGATGGCATGGTTGCTCTTTGACAATTGAAGTGCTACCGTTCTTACAACATCCACGATGCGCGGGATTTGATCTTTAGCACGCTCATTAATACATGTCAAAAGAACTTGTATAGCATTGGTTCTGAAATCTCCAAAAAAAAGACAAATACAAATTAAAAGCAATCAAGAAAACAAATGCATAATCATACGTCAAAGTTAAACAAGAATCAGAAGTGTGTAGTACCCGAGAGAATCAATGCATATGTTAACAAACTGGAACATTTGCTGAGTGACAATATCAACGAGCTGAACGATTTGTTCAGAGCTGCATCTTCTCATAAGCAACTGAACAACATCACTACCATAAGGATCCACCATCAACTCACAAATATCGCCAATGAGACCGTTGTAAATCGCATCAACTGTCTCTTTAGTACCCTGAAAGATGCTCATCCCCAACCTCTCACTCATTTCTTTGTCTTTAGCAAAGGCAGAGAAAGAGGCCTGACATTGATTATAGTCAAAACCTTCATTACCCCTCCAATAGTTGTAACCTTCATACCCAAAACGATTAGTGTAGTAATCTGAGACACGGTCTCTTGAAGAAGAAGGAACATCATTCAAGAAACCATTATTAAGCATCCCATTACCATCACCATCAGTATTATACCAATAAGATTGATGAGCATAATCGTTCTGATACGACATTCTCAGTTGATTCAGATAATTATGCCTTTGCAACTCCTCTAATTCACGGTGGTGATGAGAACCCATCGGAGGTAACAAGTAGCCATTGTCATCACCAGCACCACCAGAACTACTGCCAGTGAATACCTGATTGGTTCGACGAGGGAGGTGAATCGAATCACCATTCTGACCAACACTTGAATCGTTGAAAGAAAGCCCACCAAAAGAAGATTCTAGGGTTTCCAAATCATAATAATGACTTCCAGGATTAACTCTGTTGACCTGATTCTCTGGTTGATGAAACGGAGACGATATTGGTTGTGGCTGAGATGACGACGACGCCATTGTCAGATTCTCATTCACCGCCGTGGACAACCAGATGTTACGTTCGTCGTTAGTGTTGACACGAAAATTCTTGTCCATGGTTTTGAAAATCAAGGAGGAGCTGAAAAATCTAAACAGAAAAAGAGAGAGAGATATTAATTAATTAGAGATTTATATTGTATATTTATAATGAAAGAGTAATCATGAGTAAAACTATAACTGTGAATCTTCAATATTATGCAGTGAATGTATTGTAACATGCTCCAATCATGGTGAAGGCATTTATGTATAATTATAAACAATCTTGATGATGAATATCGGAAAAAAAAACCGTTAAGCATCAGAATCTCAAACTAGGTTAAACCAACGATTTATACCAAACCAAACAATACATGAATCAATAAATCTATAAAACGTGCCTTTAGTAAAACAATATGAACTATGTCAGTTTGTGAACGATTATTCTAAATAAAAACCCTAATAAAGCTTAATTATGACACAGAACTAATAAGTAGTAACGATTGACAAGCAACTCGTAATAACGATGATCGATAATCAAATATAACAATAACAGATGAACCGAAGCATATAGATCAGTTACATCTTAATCAATTAACCATGACTATATATTGACCGAACAATCAAAACATGGACTTTGGTGTTTTTTTCTAAGGATCAAGTCTTAGGTTATTAACCTTGAGAGTAGGTGATCGATGAGATGAGATGAGATGAGATCGGAAGAAGAGACAAAAACGGCGGAGGTGTGTTAGCTCGAATGGAGTTTCGTGCTAATACTAAAAATTTTGCTCTTGTGTATCTATATAAATACAAAGATCCGAGTTTAGCTCGGAGTAAAATTAGGAGTATAAAATCTTCTAGAATATCTTTTTTTTTTGGTGATTTCCCGGGGATAAATCCCCGGAATTGTATTAAAAAAAACTAAAGAAAAAAAAACTACAAACGTACATGCCTCAGGCGCCCAGGCCCGTTATTATCCTCGATAAACAGCGTATCAACAACAAAAAGAACCGAATCAAAAATATGAAAGCACAAGGGCAAAGAGAACACATGGTTAGCTAAACCGTCTGCAAGACTATTAGCCTCCCGATAAACGTGAGAAATACGCACTATCCAGTCTTTTGATAAGAAGCCATGGCACAACCGTACCAGGAAAGACAAGGTATGAGTCTCACCTATCCCTTGTTTGAGAAAACCTACCACCACCTCCGAATCCACTTCCAACTCCAACCGCGTAATCCGTTTTCCCCAAGCGGTATATAAGCCATAGTACACCCCCACAACTCCGCTAAAGGGGCCGAGCATCTACCAATATTGACCGCAAATCCCCCGCACCAAACGCCCTCACTATCCCGCAATACCCCTCCGGCTGAAGTTAAGCCCGGGTTCCCCCGTGAGGCATCGTCCGTATTGAGTTTGTGCCATCCTACAGTTGGAGCCGTCCATTGTATTAACCTGCCCACTCGATCCACCACCGGCCTAAGTTCCCTTTTTTTTGAATTCGCTAAAGAAACTTCGGCAGCTACATCCTTTAAGAAACGCACTCTATCTCGACATCTCCTGTTATCACCAAAAACGTTCCCACATCTCCATTTCCATCCCCACCAACACGCCAAGGCGAACAAAGTCGACCAATCACTACCTTCTTTATTACCACTCTGTCGCAGATTCGTGTGAATCCACTCAAGTAAAGACATAGTGAAGAACCCCGGTTGCATGCGCCTAGGTACAATGCGGAGCCAAATACCTGTCATAGCCAGACAATCCCTGAGCACATGTAAACTTGTTTCAACGCCTCCCTTACAAACTTGACAAATATCAGACTCACACAAGTGTCTTCGTTTTCGCTCAGAATCCGTCATAATGACTTGGTTTACAACTAGCCAGAGAAAGACTCTTACCCGTTCGGGCACTAGAACTTTCCACACACTCCCATAGAAACTACTCATATCTTGACCCGGAGCCTCATTTCCAGTCAACATATGATAAGCAGATGTAACCGTAAAGAGCCCATCTGAGGACTCTCCCCAAGCTAGCATGTCTAAAACTCCCGTGAGGCCATCTACTACCACTGCCAAGAGTTCCAACCACTTATTCTCTGTGACAAACGGCGCTACTCTCAACATGTCCCAGCCCTCTCCATTCTGCCAAAGATGTCGGGCTGTACAATTAACCAAATTCGGTGGAATTGGAGCTGTAATTTCATCAATAAGTGGAGTATTAGATAACCACATATTTGTCCAGAATCGAATCTGTCTCCCATCCCCGATTACCCATTTAACACCTTGCAAAATGCATCACGCAGCCCCAGGCCTACACTCCTCCAAGTCGAGGACCAGTTGCTTTTAGCGAGAGCCCAAGATCCATCATGAACTTCTCCAACTCGATACTTGCTTCGAACTACTTGAGCCCAAAGGCTGGAACGATCATGTAATACTCTCCATCCAATTTTAACGATCAAAGCCCTATTCATGTTAGCTGCTGAACGAATGCCTAGGCCCCCCTCACATCTTGGTAAGCACACTCTGTCCCAAGCAACTAAATGCTGCCTTCTCTTCTCCGCTGTGCTGCCCCAAAGAAAAGAGCGAGAGATTTTATCAAATTCTCAAGCGTAGACTGAGGCAGTTTAATGGTGCTCATAGTATGAACCGGGACTGAATTCAACACTGCTTTAGTTAGCGTTAATCTGCCCACCAAACTCAATGTACGCCCTTTCCAACCCGCCAATTTTGACGAGACTCTCTCAAGCACCTCTCCAAAAGTATCCTTATTAATCCTCTTATGAAGAATTGGCATCCCCAAATATTTTCCCAAGTCTTGTGTAGCTTTTATGCCACTCTCATCACTAATCAACTTCCCCATCTCCCTTGAGACATTCTTAGAAAAAAAGATTTTGGACTTCTCCAAGCTAACCTTTTGGCCCGACGCAACACAAAACCTTTCCAGCACGCCCCTGATCACCCGAATTTTTTCAACAGAAGCCTCTCCAAATAAAATCAGATCGTCTGCAAAACAGATGTGTGAGAGCTTCGGCTCAGTCTGAGATATTTTAATTGGTTTCCATTTCTTCCCTCCAATGGAAGCTTTTATCAAATGACAAAACCGCTCCAAACACAGTACAAACAGATATTGTGACAATGGATCTCCCTGCCGCAGCCCACGTAACGGTTCAAACGCATCCGTCCGCTCACCATTCCACAATAACCGCATCGAAGGACCTTCTACACATTTCATAATCCATCTCACCCAATTCTCTGACAAACCTGCCGCAATTAATTTATCTTCCAGGAAATCCCATCTGATGCGGTCATAGGCTTTTTCCAAGTCAAGTTTCAGCAGCATCCACCCCTTCACTCCTTTTTTTACGCCGCATAGAGTGCACTACTTCCTAAACCACTACGATGTTATCCGTGCTTAATCTGCCAGGGATAAAACTTGTTTGTGCCGGCCCAATGAGCTTCGTAATAACACCTTTCAGCCTTCCTACCATCACTTTGGTAATGGTTTTAAACAGGACATTGATAAACTAATAGGACGAAACTGTGTTATATTCTCCGGCTTCAACACTTTCGCTATAAGCACCACTAAAGCATCATTAATCTCCGGAGGAAGATAACCGGTTCTAAAAAACTCCAGCACAAACTTTACTACTGATGCACCCACCACATCCCAGCCCAGCTGATAGAAGACGGGTTGGAAACCGTCAGGACCTGGAGACTTGAATTTGCCCATACTCCGAATCGCACTTTCTACTTCCAGCGGTGAGAAAGGTTTACTTAGCCTCCTCAGCTCATCCTAATTTAGTCTCGTAAAACCAGCATGTGGTAGCTTCTCCACTACAGCGTCAAGGTCATCTAACGAATAGAGCCTCCGATAATACTCAAGAGCCAAAGTTTCAAGCTCTTGCGCATTCGACAACCAGCGACCCTCATCATTCTGCAGCATATCAATACGATTCCGGCGTCTCCTTATGATTGTAGACGTGTGGAAAAAGGTAGTATTTCTATCTCCATCCACCACCCACTGCTCTTTCGATTTCTGAAACCAGACAATTTCTTCTTGTTCCAACACAACATCAAACTCTTTTAATAGCTCCTCTTCCCGCTTTAACAGATCATCAGTTTGATGTCCATCAAGCAAATCCTGCATCCGTTTAATTTCCCCCATTAGTTTTCCTTTTTTCTTCTGAATATCTCCGAAAACTTCTCTGTTCCACTGTTGTAGTGTTCTCTGCAGACTTTTAAGTGCCTCCGGTGTAGAGATATCACCTTTCCAAGAAGTTTGCAGTAATTCCTTAAATCCCGGGTGAGATAACCAGGCTGCTTCAAATCGAAACGGTCGTCTACCACGATTGCTACTTACCGCTGGGAATAACTGCACATACAGCGGCGCATGGTCAGACGCCAAGAAAGGTAGGTGCATGACACTCGCTTCTTGCCACTTCAGACGAGCATGAGCACAACAAAGAACCCTATCCAATCTCTTTGCCACAAAGAACCTCTCTTCTCTTCCTCGCTTCCAAGTAAATTTATTTCCCATGAAGCCCATATCAATCAATGAGAGCTCATTAATCCATTCACCAAATGCTACTGAATCACTTGATAAAGTCCGTTACCTCCAGACCTTTCATCTAGTCTCACAATTGTGTTAAAGTCACCTCCTATCACCGCAGGTCCATCCACACCACGAATGACATCGCCTAATCTATCCCACAACCCACTCCTTCTACTAGCCGTTGGAGCAGCATAGACAACAATGAGGTTTACACAATCCTCTCCATTAACTATTTTAGCGTGAATAAACTGGTCCGTAGAGTCCACAACCGACACTTCACCGATTCCAGTCCTCCACAAGAGCCACAAACCTCCGCTTTGACCCACTGCATCTACACGGAAAGAATTTTCAAAACCCAATCCTCTACAAATACGACCCGCTTGATCACCTCCAGCGTGCGTTTCAAAGATGGCTAACACATCTGTATTAAACTTTTTTAGAATGTAACGAATTGACCGTCGAAAATTGGGTTTATTCGCTCCCGACAATTCCACAACAAGCAATTCATATTTAACTTGCAGACAGTAACAAGAACAACCGGGGACAGCTGCTATGCAGTTCTTGACTCATGGTTCATCATCGGCGATCTCTCACGGGTGACAACCCCAGATGCCGAAGTGACTAAACCTTGCTCCTCTGCAACGCAATCTGTTGACATCGGCGACCTCTCATGGGTGACAATGACATCTTCTAGAATATCTTAGCAGAATTATCATGAGCATTTAAAACCTAAGACCAACTCCAACAATGTCCCTTATGGGTCTCTAAAGGGATGAGGTCCTTGAAAAAAAGCCCAAAAATAAAGAAAAAATGAGATAAAATAGGAGGGACGTTCCTTAGCGAATGGGTTTTTTGGGTTAGAAGGGACGCATACAACACAATACTACTAACATTAAATATTTTTTGTTGATAATTAAATATAAGATATTATGTTCAACAATAGCTGCCAAAATCTCTCAAGATATCTAATTGGTATTAATTATTCAGATTTAAAATTTTAAATATTTTATATTGCGCTCAACTAATGTTTCTAAAAATTTCTAAATTTTTCCCAGAAATTCTACACGGTTTCATTCACATATCTATAATCCGAGATTTTTTTCATCAACTAATTACTCCCAACATACTTTTTCCGAGATTTCTTCTCTACGATATCTGTTGAATTATATATCTTTTAAATTAAAATACTATTAAAACAAAAATAACAAAATAATGTTTAATTTCACTGAACGGAATTAGATGGTAGGACGGGTTTGGGTCGATAGTAATACGAGACGGTATACCCACACTCTGCAGCGTTGGAAACTATTTGTAAAAATTTTAGTTAGCTAGTTTACATCATAAATCATAATCATAATATTTTTTATTTAATAAGCTATTTTGTAAATTTATGTATTTAATTTATTGTATCATACTCCAATGTAATCTCGCAATCGAATCATATTTGATGATCCTACAGTAATCCATCCAATGTTAAAATCCGTTGGATCATACTCTATGTTTTAGTTATTTATTTTGGATTCATATTCTATGTTCTTGTTTTATGAAATAAAATATTGAATGACTTTAGAAAAAAATAAAAATATCCATATAAAAAGTATACACATTCAAGTACTACTAAATTTTTTAAAATATATATATATATATTATAGAGATTGTTAGGTTTAGGAGTCAATTTTAAATTTTCGAGATATGAAAAATTCTTGCAAATCAAATTTAGTATAAAATATATAGAAATTGTTTTCTTAATTATTGAATGTAAAATATACTCAAAACGGTTTGCAAATATTTTAGTTGATATTGTTTTAGAAGATAGTGTGAAATCTCTAATATAATAAATTTAAAACTAAACTATAATTTTATTTTATTAAATAGTTTTTTTAATATAACAACAACGCATTTTCGAATTTATCATATATGGATGCTGAATATTTAATTTTTTATATAAAACTTAAATTTCTACCAAAAATATACAGAAATTATTGTTTAAATATTAATAATATTAAAATATACAGAAATAACTAAATGGAAATGGAGTGCAACAAATTAAGAGTGAGACATGTTGATACCCAAAAAAAATCATAAATTCATAGAAACTAATAATAGCAAATTTTGAGAATAAACAGAAGATATGATATATTTTGTAGAATTTGAATATATGGAAGATATGATTTTCGTCATTTTAAATAAAAGTAATTAAATACTAGCTGAAATATTTTTCAATGGCATATTTTGTAACATCCCACGTAACATCGGGTTATTTCGCTAATAGAGATATAAGTTAGTGAATTTCATTAACAAATATTACTTAACAACTAAAAATCATAAAATATCACTTAAATTCACTAAATTTAATTTCTCAATAAAATCATAAAATATCACTTAAACACATATCTCTCACAAACCAAATTAAACCCTCACGCCAATAAGCCTTCCAAATACATTCCAACCATTTTTCTCTCTATTTTCTTTCTTTCCTTGTACATCAAAATAGCGTAATAACTACATCAATTTACTTGAAATCAAAAGTGTTTTTAATTTGAGGAATCTTGTTTCCTGTGTTCTGGGGTTTCATTTTCTTTCTATCAAATATATAAATATATATAAAGAGCGAGAGACCGTAAAGAGACTCTATGAGTGATGAGGAGGCTCAGGCATTAGATGTTTCAGAGGAGAGAGGCTGAAGTTCTTGTTCTTTAATAGCAGCATTTACAGGCTCATAAGTAGCTTCTTCTTGCTTTCGCCGTCTCCACACCAATGCAAGTTTGATCATCACCGAAGTAACAAGCAACGATATCATCGCTCCTCCCACCACACCAAGTAAGTGTTTCTCCCACCAGCTCCTGCTTAAAGCACCACATTAGACCCGTAAACAGATGAAATCTAGTGAACCACAGCGCAATGGTAGATACGAGGGAAAGGAAACGTACTGTTTCTTCTTTTGCTCAGCTTTCCATTCTAGCAACTTGTAGCTTCCAAATTGTCCAGGTAGGCGTAACCGGTTTTCTTTCAGAAGCAACATTATGTTCTGCAATCACATATAATGTCATCGGCCCATGAAGATACTCCTAAACCAATACACCATCATTTGTTAGGAAAAGAAGAATTACCAATGCCGTAGTGTTGGAAATGTACTCGGAAGATTGTGGGGGAAAGACTCCCCATTTCAGGCGATACTCATTTCCACTAGACGAGAAATTCAGCAAGCGAACCTAACAACAAAAAGAGCAATCGGGACTATTTGATCACAAAGAAAGCACCTCAGACAGTACAGCTAGTAGAATGAATGTTTATAAGCTTGCCTGTGCACTTTGAATGTCTAACTCATGGGCAATGAAATCAGCGATCTCTGAGAACTTGGGCTTCAATGAAGAATTGTTCACACTAATTGATACTTCGAAGGTAATAACTCCAACCCGGAAAACACCTTTACGTTCGTAAGGTATAAGTCAATAGCAGGTTAACACCAAAACAGAAAAGAACAGAAAAGGAAATTCCGATGTAGCCAATCACAGTGCTATAGATGACATTAATGAGACTGTGGGTAATAAGTAATAACATTTCAAATGCTAGGAGTAATTGTACTTTTTCATCGCCAGAAATTCAGACTAAGACAGGTAAAGAGTCTTACAAAAGATTATAGCAAAATAAGCATGCCCAACAAGTGTTTAGATTAAGCAAACTTCTGACTTCAGAACATACAATGTCAGATATAGGTCATATTCGTTTGCAGTTGCTAGCGACTAGAGACTGCGACAGCGACCAGAAACATAGAGACATACAAGGCTAAACTACCTGGAAGATGAGAGGTAGGAGACTCGCTTGTAGCAGGGCTTGGAGAAATGTTAGAACTTTTATTTTGGGATATTGGTGAAGTAGGTGCAGGAGATTCTGGTGCCGCCAGCCTCCTCCATATATCAGAACAGTTGGTCTTCAGAAACCCGAGCTTATCATTCTCACGATCATAGGTGACAAGAGTATTGCGAACAACAATTCCTGATTTTACAAATATCAAATTTATACATGGAAGCCAAATCTAACATAAACTGAACTTGATTTGGAAAGACTGGAAGATACATGCTCTGCTTTGAAACTAAAGCATAAATGATAAATGCTTTCAAAGAAAATTGGAAAGCATGCAAGATATGTATATCGAGTCTGCATATACTTACCTCCTAGGAGTGTTGTTGAATCCCTATCAGGAAAGATTCCAAGGCAGTATGCGCCTCTAACTTTAGTGTGCTATAGAATGTCAGGAAGAAAGGTGAAAAAACTGTCAATACTTGCCTGAAGGATCAAACAAGTACTTAATATAATAGGGTGGAGCCAATTTACTTTACCAAGTTATTACCCTGAATAAGTAGTTCTCGGGAGAAAGAATCAGTTTCTGACCATTTCCAAATTCCATAGCAATCTCAGGAAAAAAATTGTGTATCTCAGCCACATCCCTGAATGGTATTCAAAATAGTATCCTTACTCTTTAGACAAGATATAAATTTGAATAAGTGTAAAATTGTTGTTTAAACAAACCTTCCAGCGCCAGAGAAACAAACATCATCATAATTTGGGTCTGGACCATGGATCCGTTTGAGAGATGGAATTTCCTTAATGACCTGCAATACGACATAATCACATGCGATTACAATAAGGAAGAAATATCAACATTTGTCTCCTACAATTTATATACTAAGCTCAAAAAGCACAATCTTTTGTGGAAGGTCATCCATTAGGCATGACAGGGGTATTTACATAGCTCTAGCAACTCACTAACAATATATATAAGTTTTAAATGTCTTATGGATTGTGATGCAAGTGCTTGTATAATCAGATACAGAACAACTCAAACAGAAAGCTCTTAAAAACTTGTGGAGACTAAAGACTCGTGAAGAGAAGAGAGCTGAGAGTTATATACAAGAAATCTTACCGCATCCTTAATGGCAATAAATGCTTCCTTGGGAAAATAAGCATATGTTGTTCCACTATCCAAGACGGTTCCATGCTTTCCATTGAAGACCTTTGGGTTTAGCTTTAGAGACTTTCCAGCAACATGCATTTGTTTCAGGTCAATGTTGTAATACGGACTGCAAACACCCGAAACTACAGTGATGTTGTAAGAAGCTCGAAATCTACTCTAAAATAATTCATATAAACTGCAAAATCTATGAAGTTACTCTACCTGCGGAAAGGATCAGAATGAGAAAACACCATTCCAGGTGGAGGAGATATTTTACCAAGAACCATAGCACCACCACCAACTTCCATTCCTCCATAACACAAGGAAAAAACATCCTCGATAACACCCTTATCGACAAGCTGATCTACAACGCTAAGCTTACCACGACCTAACCCCATTATACCATCAGCACGTTGGCTAAAAAGATCACCAGTCTCCTCATTCTCACATCCGAAAACAGCTCGTTGCGGAGAAAGTTGACTCTCATTACCAAAAGATATCAAATCCTCACTCAAAACCCCGCTACTCGAACTCATCTCCGCATACCTTCTTTCGTAGACACATAATTTCCCCTCATCATCACAATTACAATCAGGATTACACTTCAAAGCTTGGTAACTAGTAGATAACTCTGGTTGAAACTTTGGATCCTGAAACAGTAGTAATCACAAATCCCTTAAGCAATGATATACTACAAACCAAAAGCTTAATCACATTTAGGAAAAAGATAATTCACCTGATGCTTCCCACACTGTTTACAAGTAGAGCAAGGAACGTAAGTAACAGTACTTCCAGTATCAACAATCAAAGCAAACTCTTGTGGTGGTGTTCCAATCCATAATCGTGTAGTGTAGTAGCTGCATAAACATGAGAGTCATAAACCTAGGATTTGCTGGAGGACTAAATGGTAATTAAATCGAAAAGACGAACCCGTTGGAGAGGAGGTCATCGTAGAGTTTCATGTGAGCGTTAGGGAGCTGAGATTGATGAAGGCGACGGCGGCGAAAATCCTCGACTCGCGGTCGCGGTGGTAAGGAAGAGTAGCTAAGAGGGAAAATCATCGGCGATTCATCGGCGGTGGTTAGATCGAAGAAGAATATAGAGATGGTGGTGGTGGTAAAGAGGAGAAGGAGGAGGGAAGATCGATCCATGGGTGGTGGATTGGGGTTTGAAATTGAAGAACGCCGGTGGCGACGGAGGGGGTTTAAGCGGAGTCAACTCCACCGTGGCTCCGTCGTCCTTGAAAAATGAGAAGAAAGGAAGAGAGAGAGAGAGAGAGTGAATGGAATTTGTCTCTCACGGTGGTTTCATGATTCAATATTTTTTTTGGTTAGAATAACGAATAATGTAGTGCCACGTGTCTGTTTGAACAAGTCTTGTGAAGTCAACGAATCATAACTCTTCTTACCATGTCTGATAAAGGTAGGTATGTGAGTGGGAGACCGGCAAATTGAGAAACGGTGCGGATTAAACACATCAAACAAAGTAATTATGGAAAAAAACGGAAAAAGGTGGATTATGATATGCAGATTGTGGAAGCCATTGTCGTGAGTTAGTTATGCCTAATTTCTAGAATTCTAAATCTTTTTGCGAATTATAAAACTAGACGAGCATTAAAACAAGTTTGATTAGTTGAAGTTCACAAAAATTTAAACCAAATACTTTTCGGAATATATCACATCTACTATCGTTGGTTGTATCTGCTAAACCAACTCAACCGACTAGTCTCAATTTTGTATTTGATCACAACCAGTAATTATTATTTGTATTTATCTTTTTTAGCTTTCGTAGAATTCTTTCTGAACGAAATTAGAATAAAAAGCTCAAATCATTCGAAAAGAAATATCATCAAAATATAGAAAATTACCTAAGTAAGCAATGAAAAAAAACAGAGCAGAAAAACATTATAAAAAAAAAAAAAATGAATAAACTTTGAATTCCTTGACAAAAAAAAATAAAAAATAAAAAATAAAAAATAAAATAAACTTTGAACAATTCAATCATTTACATAGAGAAAAAAAGCTAAAAACACAACACAACACACAAACCTTACAAGAGAAAGACATTCTGTTTTGGTGAGAACATTGTCTAGTTTTGTCTAACAATTTCCTAAGATTCAACGAAAGTTACAAGAAAACACATAAGAACCATCATCATTACCAATGACAACACAATGAATCAATCATAACAAACCAACTAAACAACATCAAAAACAAATTCTTCTTTCTACCATTCAGCTCTCTCTAGATATTGAGTTTCTCCAGAATTTTGTTCCCAAATTTGTTGCACCTCATCAATCGAATGTTACGCTCTATATAATACCTCAACATCTGGCGCACATCTTCCTGCACACACCAAACAAGATTCTCATAATCTCGCAAAATCTCTAATCAGATCACCGTAATGAAAAAAAACTGTAAGACATTACCTTAGACACAAACCATGCGGTTTGAATGACATAGTTACCAAACGGGTCAAGAAGAAGTGTATCAATCCCTCTAAGCAAGTCAACAACAATCAGCTTAGAGTCGATACCCCTTAGTTTCAACAACTTCTGCACAACATGACTTCCATATTTGTTGCGGGCTAGATGCGCATAGTTCCTAAGTAGCTTATTCACGAGCAAATCTGTTTCATGTTGATTATCGAGCTCCACGACATATTGAACCACATAGTTTCTGAAGGAGAACATACTTGTGAGTAAAAAATAAAGTGGATCATATATGAGAAAGTAGAGTTGTGTAGATATCATTCATATCATGTTTACCCATGACAGTTCAAGCAGAGTTTCAACGCATGTTCGATAACTTCCGAAATCAAACGTTGCCTTATCTCATGATTCGGAACACGTTCCTTGTCAAAACATTGCTGAAGCAAGCAGCATCCGTTTTGATCAATCGCTATCTGGTAACAATGTTGAGAGACAACTTCAAGAAGACGCTGTAAAAACAGAAGAAAGATTGTCATTTCTCAAGAATACTTGTGAAAGAAGATTAAACTTGTGATCCATGGTCAATAATGGCACATTTTACTTATACCACGTGATAGAAAATAATTGAGGTCAGATCTGCTCAATTAAAACATACAGATTCTAGGAACTTAAGAAAACAAACATTGCAAAATTAACCGATAACAAGCAAACTCAAACATCAAATTGATTAATCTACTTGAGGTGTTCTATAGTAGATTCTTTCATCAACTATATGGTATAAGAAAGTGACTTGAAGCTTAAACAAAACTAGCAAACAACTCCATGACAAGAAACAAATATTCTATATAGGTTTTGAGAACTGAAGTAGATTAATATGTGAATGAGATGCTTACCCTACACTGCGACGAAGTAAACATGCGGAAACATGCTAGAATCACATATTTGGCATTGGTGTTCCTTGTCAATTGAAGTGCTACCGAGCTTATAGCATCCATAATGCGCGGGATTTGATTGTTAGCACGCTCATGAATACTAGTTAACAGAACTTGTATTGCCAAAGTTCTGATATCTCCAAAAGAAAGAATTATAGAAAATCAAGATCCAAGGAAACAATGCACAATCATATCTCAAAGTTAAAGAATAATGATTAGAAGTGTGTACCCGATCGGATTAAAGCATATGTTAACAAACTTAGAAATGTGCCGAGTGACAACATCAACAATCAGAATGATCTGTTCAGAGCTGCATTTTCCGATAAGCAGCTTAACAACATCATTACCAAAAGGATCAACCATCAACTCACAAATACCGACAATGAGACCATCGAAAATCATATCAATCGTCTCTTTAGTACCCACAAAGATAGTCTTCTCCAATTCCTTGCTCCATACTCGGTCTGTAGCAATGGAAAAGTACGAGCCCCTCCCATTCTCCATCGACGAGGCCGCCTGATCTTGATTATAGGTACAACCTTCATTACTCCTCCAAGAATTGTTAACTCCATACCCAAAAATATTAGTGTAGTAATCTGAAACATTGTTTCTTGAAGCACAAGGAACTCCATTCAAGAAACTATTGTTAAGCATCCCATTACCACCACCAATAGTATCATACCTATAAGATTGATTAACATAATCGTTCTGATATGACAATCTCTGTTGATTCTGGTTAAACCTTTGCAAGTCTTTTAATTCATAGTGGTGATAAGAACCACTTGGAGGAAATAAGTACCCATCACCATAACTACCACCTCCACCGTTAAACACCTGATTGTATTGATGGGCGGGGAGTATCGGATTACCGTTCTGATGAACATTTGAATCTGCAAAAGAAAGTCCACGAAAAGAGGATTCTAGGGTTTGCAAATCAAAAGCACCACTCGAGAAACCATCATTTATATGGATGTGGTTCTCCGGTTGATGAAACTTAGACGACTGCATCTGCGGCGGTTGTGACTGAGACGATGACGCCGCTGTTGTCATATTCTCCTCCGCCGCCGTGGACCAGATGTTGCGTTCGCCGTTAGTGTTCACATAAAACTTGTTATCCATGGTTAAAGAAAGAAGAAGAAGCTGAAAAATCTAATCACTAAATCTCTTTATGTAAAAAAGATATAAACCTTTTTTTTTTTGTTCAAGAAAATTTAATACGAAAAGAAAAGAAAACAAAAACAAAGGAAGGAAAGGTGATTTATTTATAGAGGAAATCATGATTAAGGTAAATAAGTGAGATTTAATTGCACCAAAAAAAAGAAAAGAAACAAAAAAAGAGATTGCACATTAAATAGTCAAAATCTTTCCCATGCACAATAAATAGTCAAAAATATTTCAATAGTCAAAGTTTTGATGTATTTGAGTCGCGTGGAAACTTCGCATTTATCACCTATTAAATTAATATCTATTCTTTTATTATATTTATCGATAGAAATCTTTGGCTTAAATTTTTAGTTTTAGTAATCAAGTATTTTTATTATATTTTTACTTAAATGTTTTTTACTTATAAAGATGTCATATTTGAAAGAAAAATAATAAACACTAAACCGGCCGATTTAGCCGATTAACACCGATTTTTAACGCCTAAACCAGTAAGCTGATATGATTCACGGATTTCATGAGTGCATAGGCAGATGCCGGTTACTATCTATGCCTAATAGTGAACAGGTGCAAAATATTGGTTTGACAAGAAGCGACTTCTCAAACCAATCTTCTTTTTCTATATACAACCTAGTGGAACCTAATAGTGAACAGCTGCAAAATATTGGTTTGAGAAGTTTTTCTTTGACTGATGGCGAGTTCTAGTGTGGATGTCTGGATGACGATAATGTAAAACAAAGATGGAGCGTTGTTTTTATCAAAACGAAGAAAACTGAAGATAAGTGGAAAGCTTTGGATGTCAAAGAATGGAATATGTAGTGCACAAGATCTCAATCTTTTACGTATAGTTGCATCGGTTGGCTTAGGCATCAACCCATTAGATAGATTTATGGAAATGCATGGTTCAACATTGGTGTTGAACGCTTGAATTATAACCCAAACAAAAAAAATCATTAAGTAACCAAAATCTTTAAACATATATTAAGATCCTTTATCACACTAGTAGTCCTAAGACATGTACAAGCCAAAACACCAAGGAAAGAAACCAACGAAACCGCTACCTGGTTTTATACTATCTATGCCGATTACCAAAAGTTGTCTCTAAATGTTGACATCTTCAAAAACCGTAAGAGGCAGCTCTGGTGATACAGGCATTGTCGCTACACACTTGAACTGTATTGAACCAAATAGAAAAAGAAACATGTGAATCTCAAGAACATTGTTCTTCAAATTATCATTTAATAGTATTTAGGGTTACCTTATGCTGCTTGTATTTCTCTCTTATAGCTTCTAAAGCTCCACATTTTCTACTCAGATACAAGTCATGTATCATAGCCACACATTCTTTCAAATCACCCGCTTTGTATCTTGTGTATTCTTCCAACATCACATTCTGTTACATTCAACACCAGAGCTTTAGCTTCTTATATAAAGTAGTGAACACAGAGAATTAGAACAAGAACCGCTTTGCAAAATGCTTTACCCAGGGATGTTGTTTTGGACGGATGATGAACCTAGCGAGAAACACCGCTGAAGCAGCCACAGTAGACGGAAGAAACTTCACAGATTGATAGTCTAACATGCTCAACTCCGAAAGATAGCTACAAAGAAACTCCATCTGTAAATGTGACATCTGAAACAAATAAGAGAAATTCTTAGCAAATTTGATACTCTCTATAAATTGCAAATACCACAATTCAAAAAGAGCTTACTTCGAAATCTTCTTGTGCAACCCTTGTAAACCGTCTGCACAAAGCAAAACGCAATGAGACAATAAACTACACAAAAACATTACTCAATGAGCACCAAAAGAATCAGAATCAAACCTTAGAAACGTGTTGCTTGTAGGGTTTCCTAATTCAAATTGCAACGCAAGAAGTATATCAGCTTCCATCTTAACAATCTCTTGTTTCGTGTAAGTATTGTCTGTGATATAACAAAAGTCATCCACATTTGGAGGAGTAATCTCTTCATACTTTCTACAAATTTTTCAAAACCAAAATCCAAATAAACAAACCCACACAAAAAAAGAGAGATTCAAACAAACAAAACAAGAAAAAGCTTACGAAGCAATAAGCATTGAAGTAACTCCCAAAAGCTGAAGCCTTTGTTTATTAACAGTCTTGAGAGACAAGAATCTATCAATGTAAGAAACAGCGAGGTAAAGAGTGTCTGAGAGAAGTTTGTATTCTTCAGCAACTTCTACTAACCAATCAACCAAAACTCCTCTCATATTCGAAGTTACATCTTTCTGAATCTTCTCTATATAATCAACCAAAGGTCTTGACTTTACCTGAATTGTGTTAATCGAGAAACTAACTCAGATTGTGAAATCTAGAAATCTAGAGATGGGTTTTGTTTCTTTACCTCTAATTGACGAAGATACTCGAAGATTGATGTAACATAAGGACCACACATTTGTGGATCATCAGATCTTGTGTCAATGTCTGAATTTAAGGTTTCGATTGTCGGAATCGAAACTGATTTCTTCTTCTGTTTTGTAGTGGCTTTTCGAGATTTCTTGATGTTGGACAAGTTTGGAAGCTCTCCGAGTACGACTCTCTTCTTGTTGATTCGTTCTTTGTCTATTGCCGCTTCCATGGAAGCTTTTCTTTTTGTTGCTGCTCTTGTCATTCTCACGCAGTTCTCTTTTTCGTCGGCCATGGTTGATTGGATTCAAGAGAGAGGGATTGAGATCGAGATTAGGTGGATGAGAATGGAAGTGAGAAGGGTGAGAAAAAGAGAAGAAGCGAAGAGACATTTTTGTGATTTTTTGGAATAAAGTTTGGATTTTGGCGGTTTTTCCGAATTCTTTACAGGTTTTGATTTTTTGAAAAATGAAGCTGAATTGTGTTGGCGCGATGTTTTGATTAGAGTTTTGAGCTTCGAAATTTTCACCGGGAAATGTTAAATTTGGTATCACAGGAAGACCTAATTCGTAAACGAGGAAGATGATGATGCAAATTGTCAATGGGCTTGTTTATTGGCCCAATATGTCTTGCCCAATAGTAATGTTTTTAGGAAATATTCCCAAAAAAACCCGAACTATTTAAAATCTGCCAGAAAACTACCTGAACTTTTTTCGTTGTCAAAAAAATATACAAACTAATTTGGATTGAAAATAAAAAACACGATCTATTATTTTTTTCCGATTACCTCCCTTCGCCGTAACGACCGTTAACGGCGTTAACCAAATCGGTTAACATTTTCAATTTTATTTATAGAAAATTTCTGAAAAAACCACGACTTATTTAATATTTGCCAAAATAATACCCGAACTTTTTTTCGCTGCCAGAAATATATACAAACTAGTTTAAAGTTGAAATAAAGAGCATGATGTAGTTTTGTGTTCCAATTTCACTCACTTTATCGTAATGGTTACAAAAGGTTAACTAAATAAAAATATATTTTTTCATTTTCTTTACACGTGGTAAATAAGAGTGGCGATAAAGCCGATTTTATCCCCTTATAAACCCATAATCTATGTTGAACCTCTTTGAATCCTAGTGTTAATATAACACATCTATCCATTTCAGATATTAACCATAATAAACTGAAGAAATTAATAAGAAGAACTTTCGTTAACAAAGGGAGTATTTTTTTTTTTAATTTATTGTTGCTTACATCGAATCTAGATATACGATAGATATTTTAAAAAAATTTAGTAATTTAGGATAAAATATACCCATCAATAACATGATTTTGGTTGATATTACTCAAGATCTTAAGGTTTTAGAGGATTGCTTTAATAGTCAAGCTTTTTTAAGAATTTTTGTAAATAAAATTAACAATATTTGACAATTTGGTTAGGGAAATCGAAAAAATAAATATAGATCGTGTATTATATTTCCAATTTAAGTTAGTTTGTGTATTTTTATGACAACAAAAAAGTTCATGTATTTTTTTGGCAAATATTAAATAAGTTAGGTTTTTTTCCAGAAATTTTCTGTAAATAAAACTAACAGTGTTTGACGATTTGGTTAACGTCGTTAACGGTCCGTTACGGTGAAGAGAGGTAATTGGAAAAAAAAAATAGATCGTGTATTTTATTTTCACTCAAAATTAGTTTGTGTATTTTTCTGACAACGAAAAAAGTTCAGGTAGTTTTCTGGCAGATTTTAAATAGTTCGGTTTTTTTTTGGGAATTTTCCCAATGTTTTTAACACAACAATTTGTTTTGTCTTGCCCAATGAGATTGAACAAGACCCAAAAAAGAAAATTTTCAATTCTAAGCAACTGTTAAAAATATTTATGGCCTCATTGCCTGGTGGATAAAGCCGTTCATAGTGGTCTGATTATTGCGGAGAGAGTTTGTCCATCGCAGGGATATCATACATGTACAACCATTCATAGAAAATCTGAGTGTTGCAGGGAGAACTGTACCGTGGAATTGTTGCAGATTGTATGTAGTTGAATACCACCATCATATGACGTAATAAGAAAACAAAAACAAAAACATCTATAGCACTAAAAATAAAAAATGTTACAACAGAAACAAAGATTTTTATGGAATAAATTTAAGAATTCTTAAATTTGTATTCTGAAAAGAATCTATTTAATAGAAAATTGGTTGAGAAAATTTAGCTAAATTTGTTTTTTTTCCCTATCCTTATAAAACTAAATCTTTTCAAAAGTTTGGTAAACTAGATTTCATTTTTATAGAGATAATGTATTTTTATTGACCAATTCATATTAAATTCTACTAGTTTATTAATGTCATAAAGTTCGAAGCTATTAGAGAATAACGTAAATCTTCTAGCATATACTATCATAAATTCAGCGATCTTGAGTACACATAACACCGTGATTCTTCCATGTTCATCCCATGTTCTGGTTTATGTTATCATAAATTCAGTGATCTTGAGTACATAACACCGTGATTCTTCCATGTTTTGGCTTATATTATCATAAATTTAGTGATTTTGAAGACACATAACACCGTGATTCTTCCATGTTCTTCCATGTTGATCTTGAATACACATAACACGCAATATAACATTTATACATATAACGTAAATGTTTTACAATCATATACACTAGGTTTTCTAAATTCTTAAAAATTGAGTTGAACTCTTCACCGCGAAACCTCAATTTGACATTTTAATAATATTTTTTTTACGGTAGCGAAAAAGAGGTACATTGTGTATTATTTTTGACTTTGTATGATTACTTTATATTTTTAAAAGTAAAGGGTAAAGTTTCAGAAAACTCTTACCAACATCGAAGAACTATTTTACTTGAAACCGGTTTTGGTAACTAACGACTCAGATAATAAAGTGAAGAACCGCATATTGGGTAATGATATTTCTGGAAAACAACTTTATACTAAACTCCTGATTATCCATGTGACTTTTACTAATCAGTTTTGAAACAGAACAAAAATAAGAGAACTATATCAAAAATAAAATAAAATATGATATCATCAGGGTCACGCTCAAGTCCAAGACCAAACTAGGTGAGGCTAGAACCTTTAATCTTTTTTTGATAGGAACAGAACCTTTAATCTTCCTTACAAATTACGGCGAATGCAAGGTTGAAGACCATCAAATAAGGCATCAAAATACCTTGGGGGAAAGCAAATACATATGAATTTGATTCCTGAACCGTGCTCAATACCGTGTTCATACATCAACATTTAAATTTGATTCATAATCGTTTGCATTTCACACTCTAGTCAAAGAACTTCTTAATATTACATCCAATCTTTGAGCCATTGCTCGTAAAATGCTCTATATCTTGGTATGACAAAGCAAGGTCACGTTTTGGTTGCCACAACAAATTAAAATCACTAAGATCTTATACTAGTTCTTCTTGCAAATATCGTACAACATGATGAACCACGCTCTTCATCTCTGTATGACAAAGGCAAGGTGTCTAACTCTATTTAAATATGTATTCAATCTTTCAAACGTTTTGTCTTGATTTTTTGAACATAAAATTTTGAAAATGGGTGACTACGAAGGTTTTTTTCACATGAATATACTTTGGTTACCGATCGGTCTGATCATTTTAAAAATAAATCACGCTTAATGTAACGCACCACCCAATTCTTTAAACGACACCGTACCAAACCTCTCTTATCAGTTATCACCCACCCACCACAACATTACTGCCACAAATTTCAAAATCCCTAAAAAGCTTTCAAACAAATAAACTCAGAAAAAATGGCCGAAACCGAAACGGAGTCGATCACCACCTCTTCTCCACCGCCGATCTCAGAAACCGAAAACTCCACCACATTACCAACAACGGAGACGGAGAAGAATCCCAATCCGGTAACCATTTCCCTCAGAATCTGGCCACCGACTCAAAAAACTCGCGACGCCGTGATTAACCGTCTGATCGAAACACTGTCAACCGAATCAATCCTCTCCAAGAGATTCGGATCTCTTGAATCCGAAGAAGCTTCCTCCGTCGCGAAATCAATCGAAGACGAAGCTTACGCCATCGCTTCTGCCACCGTATTCGGTGATGACGACGGGATCGAGATTCTTAAAGCTTATTCTAAAGAGATTAGTAAACGTATGCTTGAATCTGTTAAGGCTAAGAGTAATGTGGCTTCTCCTCCACCGAAGGATGGTGATGGAATTGAATCAGCTGTTGATTCGAAGATTGATTCAAGTGAAGCTTGACGAGGCTTGAATATGGTGTTGTTCTCTTATCTCTAACTATCTTTTTATTTGTTTTAGATTGGTATGCGATTATCTATCTCAGAGTTTTGTTTGTTGTATAACTTGTGGATTTGGGACCTGTTACTAATATGATTTTGTGGTTGATTTGGTTTTGACGTTTTAATTTCCATGGTAATTAACTCGTTAATGGGATGATTTCGCTTGCTTAATCATGGTAAAAGAAAATTTTTGGATAATTATCTGTCTTAATCATATGGTAATTAACTCGTTAACTTGTGATTTAATAAACTCTTGAATTATGGTGATTTACTTGTTAATTGCAAGGTTTTACACTTTCTTAATCATGGTAATTAGCAAGGCTTGAATATTAAACAAAAAGGAAGGATTTGGCTGATTTTGCTTTCTTAATAGTGTTAGCAACTCGTTAAATACATCTTCATTTTGACATATGCGTAGTATTTTTTGTTTAGGTATTCGAGATCACATGAATCTAAACCATTAGAGAAACTAGACATTTTTGTAAGATAAGTAGTTTTAATTTTATGGTTTAGGTGACTATTGTGACAATGAAAACATATCTCCCCTTACTTTCGTTAATTCTTTTGGGTTAGAAGCATAGTGCGATTACAACTAATGAACTTTTACAAAATTTGAAAGTTTTTTTTTTTGGATTCAAAAACTGGAATTTAGTTGTTCATGTGCATTGGGCAGTCAAATAGTTTTTTTCTTGGAACCAGAAATCTGCCTTTGATATGTCCTCCTGACTCTTTCTTTGTCTTTACTCTTTATTGGTTTTGGAGCCTTGGAATTCGAGAGTTTAATTTTAAACCCCACTGTTTTTGTTCTTTAGTTACCGTTCCGGATTCAAATCCTTTTTTGGTTCCCGCTTGGAGTAAGCTAGACAAAATTCATTCATTCAAAGTCACTAGAAAGATAATACTAAAAGAATCAATATATCTATGGGAGTGCTTTCTTAAACTCTAGAAAAGATGATTCCATTTCCAAAGACAACATCAATAATATTCAACGAACATTTAGGAAAAATTTAATAAGACATGTATTTCATAATGGTTTTGCTTATAGCTTATTCTACTAAAAAATTAGAATAAACGCACACACCAAAGCTACAACAATGATAATAATATTTAAGTGCTTAATTTAAACATAACTTTAATAAATTTATTCTTATCATATGAATATAGTGTAATGAAAAATGGTTTGTATTTGTTATTTTTGAAACGAAATTATTTCATCTATTTAAACGTCATTGAAAACCTTACATATCAACAAACACTATACATGTAAGTTGTAACGTAATAAATTAATGGTGATTTATATTTTCGACAAATAAATATATTATGATCGTTAAAGTTAATGATTTATATTAACGTTTTAAATTTCAAAAAAACTAATGCAAGTAAGGATATTCAATTTAGTATAACAGATAGGTGATTAATTTTATGTCAGCTCAAAATTTTAAACCACATTATTTGATATGGGGTTCAAAATTCACATATATATGGTTCTAAGAAAAAAAAACTCACAAGGTCTAAATATTTATACATATAACTATATCAAATTGTGAAATTTTAAAAAGTCTAACTCACATTTTTTCTAGAAAAAAAAATATTTTATTTCTTGAAAGCTAGAAAAAAATATTTTATTTCTTGAAAAATCACATTTCTAACATTAGTTTTAATGTATATCACCACTAAATATCAATAAAACTATTCTTCAAGTGAAATTGATGGCCAAATCCGGGACACTTTTCTAGGCAAAAGGAATATCCAATGCTTCGGAAACCTTCTACAGACTTGGTTTATGTGGCATTAAGCTATATGCTTTAGGCTAATCCTTGTTTTTTTTTTTGGCAAGTATGCTCTTAGTTGGTTACGCTCAAATTTTGGTAAATAATTACAAACCCTCTCATTCCATAAGGATATTTCTATTTATATAGAAAAAGCTCACAAATCAAGACTATATTAAAAACTATGAAACAATACACTAATTAGTTATTTGCCTGAAAGAAAAATACTTTTCTTTTCTTTTCTTTTCGACGGGCTGAAACAAATCTTTCGATTTACACTTATCGACCAAAGGTGGTAGTTGTTGATCAGTGACCACGCCCTCTTCTGCTCGGCCCAGACGCTAACCGGTAAGCAAAGCTCTTCCCCAAAGGACGTTGACTTGTCGAGTTGTTCTTCACCTTCATGATCACCGACGATTGATCATGGCCTTTAATATCTCTCAACGCCTTTGATCGTAGAGCTCTGCAATCAACTCTCTCAAACATCAATGATGACCCCACCAATAAGAAGATCACAAACAACAGAAACACATTCTTCTTCTCCATCTCTTATAACTTTTTTAAAAAAACTTCTTTGAGTTCTTTCGCTAGCTTCTTCTTTTCTCTTTCGATACTTGTTCTCTTTTTTTTCTTTGAGATTAAGAAGAATGTCTTCGTGATTTTATATGTATATATGCGATTGTGTGTGCGTGTGTAAGCGAAGGGCATTATTTCTTGACCGAGAATGTTTGACTATTTGATTTTGTGTATCGCGTTTTTACATATTTAATTGAAGTCTTCATGTTTTCAATCTTTTACTATTTATAAATAAGACGGACAAAATAATTGACGTGTATTCATATTGCAAGTCGAACGAGTTTCTTCAACTACCACCTCCTTTGGCCACAAGGTATGTTTGTTGAACTCTGTGACTTTAATAAAAAGCTATATATGTTACCATTGTGATTTTTGAGAGCTAATCTAATGGTAATTTCAATAGTGTTTGTAAAAATTGTAAATATAAATTAGTAAATTTCTATCCGAAATATTAAGAAATATGTGGTAAAAAGAAAAAAGTAACAAAGGAATGTACATTCACAACACTAGTTGTGTCGCCTTTAATTTGTTGGTTTGTATTTTAGCCACCCTTAAGTCATGCGCCATGAAAATCTAAAGATTTAAGGAATATGGAAAAAAAGGCACTACCAAAAGTTTAATGATTTATTTTGTATTTTAGTTTATCAAAAAATGAAAATATTTTTATATGTAACACTAATACAGTGAGAGCGTTTAGATTAACATTGTTGTTGATTCTTTAATTTGAATATTTATGAAAGTAGGCTTTTTAAAGTTGTTGATTCAATGAACGCAGACTGGAAATAAGGACACGTAAAAACTATAACTGGAAGATATGAACCTAGGAAGTGAGACGGATATATGCGGAGGGGCAGATCTCGTTACGGCTTCTATCACCTATTTCTTCACTAAATGGTATTTGGTTCAAAATTATATAGAGCTGCCTAGAACCGTCTAGGAACACACTGAGACCCTTTTAAGATCGTTGAACTCATCTTAGTAACAAAACCGTTTAATTTTAACGTCTTAAAAAAAATCCTTACCATCCATAGCCGCCTAACGTACAAGCGCCTACCTAGACATTGCAGAAAATGCTTGAACTAATTAGTGTAGCTTTCTATCCACAATTAGTGAATGCATATGCGTTTTAAAAACCAAATAATTGATAAATGTAAACATTATTTTACCTGCATCACTATTACTATTTCATTTGGAAATAAAAAATCAGACATTTACATGCAGTATATAGATCAATAAAGCTTGGAACTATTGTCTCACGTTAAATCTTCTTGAAAGAATCAATCTCTTCTTCTCCTTTTTTGACTAAAACAAAAACTTTCGATTTGCATATCAAAATCTAACAAAAAGGAAAGAAAAAATAAACTTCAGCAGAGAAAAAAGAAAAAGAAAAAAAGAAAAGCAAAGAAAAAGAAGAAGTGGAAATTGTCGATCAGTGACAACGCCTCCTTCTGCTCGGCGCAGACGCTAACCGGTAAGCGTAGCTCCTCTTTGAAGGGCTTCTCGAACTGTTTTTCACCTTCATGGTCTCCAGCAAATTGATGTTTGTGTATTCATATTATACTATTGGATTTCTGAATGAGCTTCTCCAACTACTTGCTTCTCATCAAAGAGGTGGCGGCCTAGTGGTAAAAAGGGGTTGGTTCCCTTGTGCCCCAATATTCTTTAAATCGTAAAATCTAAATGTTGACCAAAGGCCCGAAACTCCCATCGGTTAAACAAAGAAAAAAAAAACTACGTGCTTCTCCACAAGAGATGGTGTTGAAATCTGTCTCTATGACTTTCATAAAAAGTTGAAAGACACATTTGCTTAGTAAGAAATCAAAAGTGGGAATTGAAAGTAGTTAGCAAATAAATACGAAATGCATATTTGTTTTAGGTTTTTTCTACCATTATTGTTACCATTCCAATGGGGGAAAAACATTTACACTCATCAATGGATATAAAAGTTAGGAACTCCTTGAAAAAATCATTCTCTTGGCTGAAACAAAAACATTCGATTTACATATTTAAATAATCCAAAAAAGACAAAACAAAAAACATACATGTCGGAAATAGGGGTAATTGTTGATCAGTGACCACGTCCTCTTTTGTTCGGTCCAGACGCTAGAATCCTCATCAAAGGACGTCGACTGCACGAGCTTCTCTTCACCTTGGTCGCCGTTGATTGATCATGGCCGTTGATATCTCTGAAAGGCTCCGATCGTACGACTCTGCAATCAACTCTCTCAAACATCAACGACGAGCCCACCAATAACAAGATCATACACAGCACGAACATATTCTTTTTCTCCATTTTTGTAACTTTTTTTTGTTTTCTTTCTCTTTGGCATTAGGAAGAATGCTTCCTGATTATTTTTGTTTCTATATGAGATAGTGTGCTTGTATAAACAAAGGGCATTAATTCTTGACCAAGTATATGTAGGACTATTTCATTGTGCTTATGTTAGAGTATACCATGATTTGTGTTTATCTATATTTCCCTTATTTGTAGATTTACCCTAGTACGAGACCACTCTCTCTTTTACTTCTATATCTATTATCCATTACAAGAGATTCTCACATCATACAGTAATACAGTTATCGCGTTTTTACATGTTTAATCAAACTCTTGATCAACCTTTTAATTGTTTACTATTTATAGAAGCCAGAGAAAACAATTGATGTACATTTCATATTACAAGTGAATATCCAATGAGTTTCTCCAACTCCCTAATTCTCCATAAGAGATGTTGTTGAACCATGTCTCTATTACTTTCATAAAAGGTTGAAAATAGCATCCGTTTCGTAATTAACAAAAAAACAAAAAACCATTTTGTAATAAGAATTTTGTCCTTGAACCCAAATTTTATTAACCAAGTCATATCAATTTCCTCATTCTTCCTCTATGGCAAAATCCTTCCGCAGTTTATCTCCATTTTGGAGAGACCGAGACTAAATATTTTCTCCTTAATGGAGAATATGTTCTTCTACCGATATCCTTTTTGTTGGAGTGATTTATTGATAGCTCTGTCTCGATGATAAATTTGCTAACCGTGCAAGCTATCTATAATCATGATTTGGTTTTGGATTGTTTGAAGTGCAATCCTTTAGCTCTCCATTTTTTTTCTTTTTTAGAAAGTTATGTGTCAAAACCCGTAATCCTTTCATATCCAAAACCATAACATGTATATTAATTTCGTCTTAAATATTATTTAAACCGACGACTTGTATGCTTCATCTAAGATTTTTACCAAACTAATGATATTTGGTTCAGTTTTTTATTTTTACCAAATTTTCGTCATGTATTGTCTGGATTCTCTTCATTTAAAGATTTAGTTATATATATAAAATAATAAATTGAAAATAGTTAGCAAACACGTAGTTAAAAGTGGAATTTTATTGGTTAGTAGGAGACCAATGGTTTCTTAGAGAGCTGTCATCTTTTGACTTTTGTTTTCCTTCGTAGTCGGTTCGGATTAACACGGTGTGAAGTCATCAGAGACCGATTCCTCTACGTTAGGATCGCAAAAAGGTAAAAAATCAAAACGGTGAAATTATAGCCGCTGACGACTGGTGGACGTGAACGCGACAGCATTACCACTCACTCTCTTAACCCTAATATGTTTCAACTTTTGCTTTTGTTTTTAAACACAAGCTTTGATTTGTAATATCATTCTTCTTTGGCTAATCATAAAGAAGAGAAAAACCGTAGATCCAATGGCATAAAAGTTAACTAGTTGTGAGTACATACATTAGTATTCTAAGTACCTACAAAAATATGATATAATGTTACATACATGTAAGCACAACAGCAGCATCGTGCAAACTAATCCATCTTTCAGTACCACTCTTTGGTATCTTTTTTTTTTAAAACATCGATAAATACCAAAAGTTTCATCGGCTTCTTGCACCTTAACTTCTTCATCTTCTTTTTTCCTAGAATGCTACTCTATCTCTTTCCGTAGATCTTGGTCTCTTGACTCTTGTTGCTTTTTTTGACCATCTAACCCCATGCACTCTATCGCTCTTTCTTTCTTTCTTTTTTCAAAGCTTTCAATATTTAATCATCGAGGATATTAAAACTTTAGCATGAAGTCTCGATCTGTGGACATTTCCTTTTTAATTACCTCTTTTATTTACCAATGTGGGGACACAAGGAAAAGTCTAGACTCCCACGTTTACTATAGTATAGATAGATTCCAATCGAACATTTACATGCGATGGACGGATAAAGTAAACATTTACATTCAAAAACTTCATATTACGTATCACATCTTCTTGAATGAATAAGTCTTTCCTTCTACTTTTTGGCAAAAACAAAACCTTTAGAAAGCTACAATCTAACAAAACTAATACGAACAAAAAAAACACTGACGCGTGTTCAAAATAGTAGTAGTGATTGTTGATCAGTGACCACGTCCTCTCCTGCTCGACCCAGACGCTAAACGGAAAGCAAAACTTTCCGAGCTGTGCTTCACCTTCATAGTCGCCGACGATTGGTCATGGCCGTTGGTATCTCTGAACGGCTTCGATCGTAGAGTTCTGCAATGACCACCCTCAAACATCAACGACGAGCTCACCAAAAATAAGATCACACACAACACAAACACATTCTTGTTCTCCATTTTATAAAAAAATTTGGTTCTATTTCTCTTCGTGATTGAAAAGAATGGCTTCGCGATTTTCTTGTATATTTATGCTTTTGTGTGTGAGTGTGTAAGCAAAGGGCATTAATTCTTGACCGAGAATATTTGACTTTTAATCATTTTCATCGCGTTTTTACATATTTAATTAAATTCTTCATGTTTTAGTCATTTAGTTAAATAGTACAAGCCAAACAAAACAAATGATATGTATTCAAACAAATGATGTGTTTTCAGTGTATTGGAGGATTTACGGAGCGAAAACGAAAAACTTTCAACATTTTCTTTATTTTTAATTTTTTACAATGCAAATATAAACACGGATAATCTGATAAAACAAGTTATACTAAACTGTAATATATCATTTATGTAAATAATATTTTTCAGAATTCGCTCTTTTGAACTAATTAAAGAGATTGACACAAGTGAATATCTAATGAGTTTCTCGTTGTGCTTCTTCATAAGAGATATCGTTGAACTCTGTCTCTATGACTCTCATAAAAAGATTTGTAAGAAAACAAAAAAAGTAGGAGTTGAAAAATGGTTAGCAAAAGGTGGAAATTAATTGGTTAATAGGAAACCAATGGGTAACTTATTGAAGAATTTCTTGAGTGTGACAATGTCAACTTTTGACTTTAATTTTTCTTTGTAGTCGGTTTGGATATTAACACGGTGTGAAGTCATCATCAGACCGATTCTGCGATTCACCATCTTAGTTGCTGACGAGTGATGACGCGACAGCTCTACCAGCTCACACTCTTCTTAACCAACTATATATGTTTCAACTTTTACTTTTGTTTTTACTGAAAATTTCTTTTCAATGAAAATGGATTTTGATTAGAGCTAAGTCTGGAGCGGTATTCTATAGTTTTTTCTATTTTTTGGTTTGATGTTAAAAAGTAATCTATAGTTGTTTTAGATATCCATGATGTGTTAATTCGTTTACGAATCAGCATATCAATTTAATTCCAAAGATTTTTTATAATAAAAAAAAACATATGAATGTGGATTATTTATTTAAGGGTCGATTTAAATAAAAAAAACATATTAAAACGGGGATTATTTTTGAAAACAAATATTTCCTATATAGGAGATGCATTTTTTCTTTAAATCTACAAAAAAATAATCATAAATATATATAAAACATATATACTGGGCAAACCACTGCCCATAATTTCTACAATTTGATTTCATATAAATTAGGGAAACATAAAAGAGCCAAAATCGTACCACACTATATTTTTATTATTATTTATATATTATTTTTTAAATCAAAAATTAATACATGAGTAACACATATGAATGTGGGTTTAAATTTTAGACCACACAGTTCTCCATTAGGGGTGGTGAATGAGAGACTTAGGACCAATAATTATTACTACGGAACCATAACTTTAATATCAATGACACGTATTGCGATTGTGCGAGTTATTAATTTTGAAAACCATATTTTTTATAATAAGATAGGTAAAATATTGACTATTAATGAAATTTAGTTAATTTGATTTAGCTGCACAAAATTAAAGTTCACTTCTGGTTTAGTTTGAGTAATTCAGGATTAAATTTTCTATAAAAATCGAGTTATATAAAAAAAAAGTTTGTTCAAATTTGAATTGATGAATTTTGGTTTGGTTTGGTTTTGTGCCCAACCCTATTTTAAATAAACAACTTGATACATACGTTAAATCTTGTGGCTTCTCTTTATGCTTTACATTTATAATCTATGCTTTGAATTAATAGATTTATGTCCATCTCTTTAGAAATTTCGTATTGGATTCATATCCTAGATAGATGTAAGGTATTTTTCCACTTTATGGCAACTTGAAAGCAACTCGTGGCACATGGTTTGTGATCTATAACACGGCAACTCTCCTGACGGGCATATCTTCAATTTATTGGATCTTATGAATAAATAATAAGATGGGCATCAACGCGATCCAACAATTTCAACACAAAATAAAAGATGATCATGTTACCACTTGGACGATCCCAATTATATATATGCACTATATAGAAAATTCAGAGAAGTATGAGGATTCAAGCATTATCTTTTTTTTTTTTTTTTTTTTTTTTTTAAATTTATGTTAAATTAAATTCAAAAGAAAAGGTCAAAGTTGTTACAACAAGTGCTACTGAGTAGTTGAGAGTTTTAATCTAAAACACAAAGAACTTTACAGAATTTTCCCCTCTTAATGAGTCCCTCGAGCTTGTAGCCAAACTTGAAAACCTTTGTCAAATCTTCTATCTCCACTCTGTTTTATTGTCAATAAGTGATTCCGAATGTGTTTGTCTATCCACCTGACAAGCCTGCTTGCTGGATTTAGAGAAGCACCGTGTTTACGTTCATTACGCTCACGCCATATAGTGTGTATTGAAACCTGCAAAAGACAACGAGCCAGGAAGCCTGCAGTGCGATCATGCCAATTGGTTGAGACGGTGTTAATGATGGTTTGCCAGTCCGTGGAGTAACTTGTGTTATAGATGGTCGCAGCTAAAGGTTCCCACACTTCCATTGCATAGGGGCATGAAAAGAAAAGGTGGTTACGAGATTCCAAATCGTTGTTGCAGAGGATACAAGTGGCCGCTACTCCCATGTTCCATTGCAGCATTCTGTCCCCCGTAGAGAGTCTATTATGAACAGCTAACCACATGCAGAAAGCATGCTTTGGGATGGCTTGAGCAAATCAGACCCCTTTATACCAAGCCACCTTAGTTGAAACTGATCTAATATGATTCCAAGTATGCTTTGTAGAGAAATTGTTGCAGTAATTCTCTTTCCCTTTCCAAAGACACGATCCGCTTCTTGACTATGGGAATTCTATGTAAGATTTAGTCGCTCCTCCACTTTATTTAACAAATCAACCCGGTGTCTTCTTCTTCTTCGATTGCCCCAAGCATCCGCCATTGTTGCGTGTTTTTTTATACCCATATCTATAACGCCTCTGTCCCCTGCAATATCTATAAGCCTTCCCATATCACTCCAATTGTCATACCAAAAAAAAGTGTGAGCACCATTATTCACTTCAGCTTTACAGAGTTGTATAGCTGCATCCCGAAACTTAAGAACTTTTTTCCACATCCAAGAGCCTAGACTTGTGTTCTCTCTTACCGCCCAAAAGGAGACTTGTTTAAGGAGAGTTGCGTGAATCCATTTAACCCACAGAGAATCAGCATGAGATATGATGCGCCAAATAAGTTTTAAACAACTTACATCATTTGCTTCCTTGAGAGATCTTAAACCAAGTCCCCCCTCGTCTTTAGGCTTACATACATCTGTCCATGCAATCTTTGCTTTTGACGTGTTAAGATCTCCTCCTGACCATAGATAAGCCGAACACATCTTATCAATTTCCCTAATACATTCCCGAGGTAAACGGAAAGCTCCCATCCAGAAATTACAAATGCTCCAAAGGACTGAGCTTATTAAGTTTAATCTCCCGGCGTAAGACAAAAAACGGGCTGACCAAGAACCAATTTTCTTCTTTATGTGTTCAATAAGAGGCAGATAATCTGTTGAGGAGAGTTGCTTGGTGACTAGCGGGAGACCCAAATAACGAACTGGAAGTGTACCCACCGCAAAGGGGAAATGAGCCATGACTTCCTGGGGAGAAGTGTGGGACAACCCCGCAAAATAGACCGTTGATTTTTCCATACTTATTCGCAGCCCCGAGCACTTAGCAAATGTTTCAAAAACTTCAACAATTCCTTCAATAGACCTCACTTTACCATCCGAAAGAACCATAAGATCATCCGCAAAGCTAAGATGAGTTAAACCCATTTGCTTGCATCTTGGGTGGTAGCCAAATCTACGCTGACCTGTTGCCTTATCTAAAAGTTTAGAAAGGACATTCATACTCACAACAAATAAATATGGAGATAAAGAGCATCCCTGCCTCAAACCCCGAGTGCTATTAAAATAACCTGCAAGTTCTCCGTTAACTTGGACCAAGAAAGAAGCGGTGGTAACACAAAGCATGATCCAATGTATAAAAACCGGCGGAAACTCCATGGCTTCTAGGACGTTTCGGAGAAAAGTCCATTGAACCGAATCGAAAGCTTTAGAGATGTCTATCTTGAAGCATTATCATTATCAAACAAACAGTTTAGCTAAGATTACTATTATTTTGTAATGCCATTTATATTTTTTTTAATTTATCAGAAAAAGAATACTATTATAAGAAACTATTCTTTGATGATCAAACAACTAATATTGCAAGTGGACTTTATGATAAAATATAATATATATTATTTGCGACCAAAACAACCTCTATAACTTCTTTTATTTTTATTTTTATTTCTTTTGTTATTATATAGTACTTGAGGTGGAAAAGGGGGGATGACGGATGTACATGATTTTCTTTTCAACTATTTGATCAGTTTTCTACTTGCGACTTTCGTTGATTAGTTCCTTTGGATGATGAAAGCAAATGGGAAGACTAAATTACGTAAACTGGTTCTATATGTTTCCTTTTAACCAAAAAAAAAAAGAGTTCTATATTTGTCTTCTACAAGTTACAAATAATAATTTACGCAACCACGTCTATACGTCAGTACGTCACACGAACATGTTCTACTCTATCTGTATCTGTATCGTCAAAAATAAAACTTCTCAGACCTTTTCCCGCTAATAGATCTACGCATTCCTCAATTATTTTGTGCCCAAATGGACGATTTGATATTTTGATTGCGTTGGAAAAAATTGACTTTGATATTACAAAAAATGGTTTTAAATATAAATCTAAACTTTTAATTTTTCTATAAATTTAACTTAATGGAAGTCATATAATCACAATAATTCATTGTTTTTAAAAAAAAGACTAATTGTTCACCTCCAAATTGGAGATAGCTTCAAAAGACAGTACAAACAATTTTTGCCAACGAGTCCACAAAAAAGTTGGGTAAACGAGGTAACTAAAGGAAATCAAAGAAAACTGTAAACGTAACCTTTATACCTCATAGAGCAAAAGACACTAAATCATTGTGATTGTCGCCATATTGGAGAAGCGGAATAAGAACTTGAGAATCCGGAAAAAAAAATGTAAAGGTTCAGGCTACATCTGTTCCAAGCTTAGAAGAGTGTTTCTTTGTAAAATAAGGCCTCACCTGCCAAGGTAAAGGGACAAACCTTTAGTAAGTTGTACCATGCATAATGCATTAGACATATATCATCCTAGACCACACCATAGGTATTTTACGTGTCCTAGGTAATTATTGTCTCTCTTTTGTCTTTTTTTACCATATTATTACGTGATAAATATAATTGAAAAATTGAAAAATATAATTGAAAAATTAGTCATTTTACTATTTACAATTGGGAAAATGTCAAAAAAAAAGCATGAATTTTTAAATTTGGGAAGAAAAAAACATGAACTTTCAAAATGCCATTAAAATCGTAAAGTTTTGTTTGACTTTTGATTAAATAGTCAATTTTCGTTGATTTTGCCATTTTGGACATGTCGTTAAGTTTTCGTTAACAAAAAAATCACAGAATTAACACTCCGTTACCATTTTCTGTTAAAAGTGAAACGATGTCGTTTTGAAATTCTAAATAAAAGAAAAAAGTGAACCGACAAGGATTCGAACCTATGATCTTTTGTCTTTCAAAGAATCATTAAACCACTGAGCCACGAGAACATATTAACAAAATGAAAAACACACATATATATATATAGATAACATATAAATACACAATTAATTAAAAATAACCAAACAAAGATCTATATTAGTGCATTTAATTTAAATTATTCTTTCTTAAATTATATAAAAAAGAAACATATGAAATATAGAAAATAAAATATATTGCCTAAATAAATGGTTTCTTATATTGTTTCCATCTAATTATGAACATCACATTTAATTATTTGAAGATGGAATGATTATATTTTATATTTATCTTATATATATATATATATATATATATATATATTACAAGTTAATTTATCGAATAGATATGTTTTTATAATTAAAAATATCTATAAAATTAAATTGAATAAAATTCTATGTGCATGTATAAATTAATCCTATATTTATTTGAGAAGGATTGTATAAATTTTAGCCTATTTTCTAATTTCATAAGTTTCAATTTTTTTCATAAAATAAAATGAAGAAAAAATAAATTTTCAGATAAAAATTCAATGCATTTAGAAGAAATCTCTATATGTAAAATTAAAAATATGATATTTCGAAATGTATATTTATGGTATGAATATTTAATATTTGTACATATTTGGTTATTTTTAATTAATTGCATACGTATCTTATTATATAAAGTATGGTTTTCAAATTTGCTAACTCATAGGATTGTGCCACGTATCAAGTCAAACGATCAGATGTTTACATGTGTCATTCAAAATTTAACTTTTTTATTCTCTAAAAAAATAGAAAATCTTAAAAAGTAAACAAATTTACATATACTTATTTATATGTCTATATATTTATAAACAATTAACATTTATTCAACAAAAGGAAAATTAACAAATTTGTCTTTAACTCATGTAATCATAAGTGAAAATAGAACAATTTGAGAAAAATAGCTTAGCTTATAGGATTTAACTTTTCAATTATTTTCATTTATTAATTTTAACTCATTTAATATTAATTTGCATGATGTAAAATTAACTTACGAGATTACGGCATATATAGAAAATATATTTTCAACAATGTTTGATTTTTTATTAATTATTAGCCCTAGACGTTTGGGTATTCGGTTCGGGTTTTCGGATTTAAAAGTTTAGGACCCGTTCGGGTAATCTAAGATTTTGGGTCGGGTTTGGTTTGGGTTCGGGTTCGGGTTCGAGTTTATTTATATATTGAAATATCAAATTTTGTGTGCAAATCTATTAAATTACTTGAAATTTTCAAAAATTCTCAAAACAACACGAGTAGTTTTGCTTGAATATATCTAAAAACACACAAAATAACTAAAATATCCAAAAAAATCCTAATATTTTCTATATATAAGTATAAATATAACTAATATATACTTATATTTGATATATGTTTGAATACTTATTCGGATTCGAGTTCGAGTTTTCGGGTTTTGAAGTTTAGACTCGTTCGAGTATTTGAAAATTTCGGGTACACCCGCCTAAATAGGCGGGCCTTATCTAGTATGTTATATAGATCTGTTTGCAATCTGTACTAGAATAATATCGTGGCCTAATGGTGTGTGCATCTGAGGAAAACAATACGTTACTGGATCGAATCCTCGTGGACTTACTATCGTTATTTTATTTTAGATTTTCAAAACGACGTCGTTTTGTCTGAAACAGAACATACTAAACGGAAAATTAACGCTGTGTTTTTTTTGTTAACGGAAACTTAACGACATGTCTAAAATGGCGAAGTCAACGAAACTTTACTATTTTATTAAAGTCAAACAAAACTTTAGGATGTTAGTGGCATTTTTGAAGTTCATGTTTTTTTCATCCCAAATTTGAAAGTTCATGCTTTTTTTGACATTTTTCCCATTTACAATTTGTAAAGTAGTCAATTTAAACTGTTTGATTATACCTAGATTGAACAATATTTTTAGTGTACATATGTAAATATACGCTGTGTATATTGGTACACTAAAAAGTATAATTAAATAGTAAAGTGATTATTTTCTAGAAAAAAATAAAGACGCTCTTTCAACCATTATTATGGGAACATTAATTAATTATATAGGAATATCAATGTGGAACCCCAATAAGACCAATTCTACCTAGCACAAATGCAACAAGGAAAGTACTTCCAACTGAAGTCGTTGTTACAAGCCAAGCTAGAGGGGTTCAACACCACTACTAATAACAAGAAGACCAACAAGGACAATTTGTTCAAAAGCATCAATTAACCAAAACTTCCAAAGGCACATATCTCTTCTTTAAAACCAGTTTAAGATTGTAGATAGAACTTCTAGTGCAAAGAGTTGTGGAGGTACAAACAGAAAACTATGCAAACATAGGAAAGAAGTTTGGAAAGATCCACATTACGATCAATGGAGTTTAAAACGATAAGCTAGAAGGGAAGATAATGCGCTTAACTCAGTAAAGATAATAGACTTGTTATAAGCTTAAATTGCATCGAGTTCTAAGAGTCTAACATAGATTCTTCTCGGAAAACCGGAGAAAAAAACAAGAAAATATTTTAAATTTATAATTGGTCTTTTCCAAGAGTGAAGAAAGAGTTGATACCAAATTTTGATCAAAGGCCATTTTGGAATTTTGATTGAACATGTTTTTTTTTTTGTTTTTTTTTTTGTTTTTTTGTCAAGGAGTATGGTATTTCTTTAAGATAATTGAATTGCTAAGGAATATAAAAAAAGAAAGAAGAAGAAGCATGTCTGATTTTGTTTTAATTATTTTAGGGGTATAATGCAAATTTTGAGAATAGAGAAAATTGATTATTTTTTCTAAAATATTTGTAAGTAAACTCATTATCTTCACGAGGGATCTTAAATATTTGTAAGTAAACGGTTTTGTCCGGCAATTATTTGTAAGTTCTAAAAATTATGATCACTTAAAAACGAAAAGGTCCCACTATGTGTCTTCTCCACGCAAAAGAAAGTTTCATTTTCTTCATTTTATTTTTTATTTGTAATGCAGTTTCTTATTCTAATGTAAATTATAAATTAAATATTTCCATGTCCCTTATTATACTCAAATGTATATAAAATTTTAGTGGCCCCATAAGAATCTCTTATAACATGAATGATAAACGATGACATAAACTAATAAAAACATTATCGTAATTACCTAATGGTTAATGGTCAATTTTAATTTTATTTCCATACTTCAGATTTGACATACAATTCTAAAGTTTTATAAGATTAATAATCTGTATAATGTTTCATATGATTAATAATGTTTATAGGTTTATACAGTAAAAATGTTTTGACACACGGATTAGCTAGCAACTATGATGGGTAAACCACATGGTCCATTACATTGTAAAACATATATATTTGAAATTGTCCCTTTTCTATTCGACACTTGTATTACTTGTAGGAAATTAAATTTTAGTTTAAGAAATACATATAAATTAAATTTTAGTTTAAGAAATACATATAAATTAATACCTTAAGATATTAAATATACATCAACATTTTCATTAGTATTTTCGCAAGGAATCATAATAATAGAGACGACCATGTGAACTAAAACTCGAGTAAACTATTCTTCCTTTTTTATTTTTATTTTGTAAATCCTTAATCTATTCTTCTTAAAATATAAAAATCCACATTATCTGTCAATTTTTTTTTTTTTTTGGTGCAACCAATTTTCTCTCAACATTTATCAAAAGAATCTTCTTGTTTGGAAATCAAAGAAAATCTTGTTTTAACAATTCTATCATCAAACAATCCGATCCTTCACGTGCTTCTATTTACGTCCCCTATTTGCTTGGGACTAGAAGATATGTATTTCTAATTTATCTTCACCCCAACCCAATCTAACCACATCCACTTGGCACTTCTGAGCTGTCCCTTCCCACCTTGTCTTAACCAATAATAGTGGACTCTTCACAATTTTTACATTTTCATTTTTACCTCACTACTTCTCTCTTATTTCTTTAAACCCCTCAATTCTTTCGATTGGCTCCATCAGCCCCATTTAAAAATAAAAATTATTAACTTCTAAACTTTTTTGAATATTGGACAAAAACAATAAATAAAGATTATTGACTAACTAAAAACATGATTTTAAATCATTGTAGGTTGCATCTTTTTTCTCTTACAAACAAATAGTTTTGGAACCATATACAGTTTTTGAGTTAAAAAATAGTTAAAAAACGATAAACATATGAATGTGAAAAATAAATCAAAATGTTGAGTGTGTAGATGAACATCTAGATAAAGAACTAAAAAAATTGGACGGCTTTAACAAATGTAATTGACTCTTACAAATTTTATTATTTTAATTTTCACCCCACTATTTCTCACTTATTTCTTTAATTCCCTCATCTCTTATAATTGACCCCACTAGCCCATTAAAAACCAAAAATAACTATTTTAAAATCTTTTTGAAAAGTGGACAAAAATTAATTAATAATTAATTAGGAACACTAATTGAGTTTTCCCCTTTATATACACCACCATCAAATCTCTATCTCGATCAAAACAATTGTCTACATTCATCTTCTTCTTCTTCAAACAAAAAATGGGTTTCTTAAAGTTATCTCCAATGATCCTTCTCCTAGCAATGATCGGCGTTTCATATGCCATGGACATGTCAATCATCTCCTACGACGAAAACCACCACATCACCACCGAGACCAGCCGTAGCGACTCGGAGGTTGAGAGAATCTACGAAGCGTGGATGGTGGAACACGGGAAGAAGAAGATGAATCAAAACGGTCTTGGTGCAGAGAAAGATCAAAGATTCGAGATCTTTAAAGATAATCTTCGTTTCATCGATGAACATAACACCAAAAACCTCAGTTATAAACTTGGTTTAACCCGGTTTGCTGATTTAACCAATGAGGAGTACCGATCTATGTACCTTGGTGCTAAACCGACCAAGAGGGTTTTGAAAACCAGTGATCGGTATCAGGCGCGTGTTGGTGACGCGCTTCCTGATTCGGTTGACTGGAGAAAAGAAGGTGCCGTCGCTGATGTTAAAGATCAAGGAAGCTGTGGTAAGAATAAATTCTTTTTCTTTTGATTTTATTCATTTTTAAAATTTAACAAAAAAAAACATTATTAGATTTCGAATCTGGAAAAATCCCTCAAATCCTGATTATTTTACGGATGGGTCAGTTTTTTCTTTAGAATTGAAATGGGTTTCTATGAAAATTATCGAAAAAGTAGTAAAAACTGCGAAAATTCTTGGATTGTTTCATAAATACTCCAAGAAACTTTTGATAAATAATTCAGAGATATCTTGAAACTTTTGTCTGGGGAATGATGAGTTTGGTCTGAAATGTTGACTTTTACTTTTAGGTGTACGTTTCGAAAAACAAAGATTTTGAATTTTTATGGAGATGAATAATTATGGTTAATAAATCTTGAGAAAGACACAAACTTCTGATGATATTTTGTGTTTATGCATCAAAACAAAATGTTGAATTTTAGGTGCACGTTTCGGGGAGCTAATATTTTGGTTAAATCTGAGAAAATTGATGATATTTTGGGCCTTTATGGACCATGGTCTTTAAACTTTAAAGTTGGTAGTGGGACAATATGGACCCATTACAAGATTTGTTTTTTGTCAAGAATTTAAATGAATGGTGGGGACGATGATTTGGTATGTGTTAGTGTTTAGATTGTGACAATTTGATTGATAATAACAACTAATCTTCTTGTTGTTTAGGGAGTTGTTGGGCATTCTCAACTATTGGAGCAGTGGAAGGAATAAACAAGATTGTGACAGGAGATTTAATATCTTTGTCTGAACAAGAATTGGTTGATTGTGACACATCTTATAACCAAGGATGTAATGGTGGTTTAATGGACTATGCGTTTGAGTTTATTATCAAAAATGGTGGTATTGATACCGAAGCGGATTATCCTTACAAGGCTGCTGATGGTCGTTGTGACCAGAACAGGGTTAGTTTAGTGTATTTAGTTTATAAAATGAAACTCAACAATGGCTTTGAATTTGAAATTTACTCTGTTTTGTTATGTTTTGCAGAAAAATGCTAAGGTTGTTACCATTGATTCATATGAAGATGTCCCTGAGAACAGCGAGGCGTCTCTAAAGAAAGCTTTGGCTCACCAGCCTATTAGTGTCGCCATTGAAGCGGGTGGTCGCGCTTTCCAGCTCTATTCTTCGGTATGAAATAACCTAATTGTTTCAAAAAACTGCTAGACAACCATTTGCACTATCTTGATTTCAAGATGTTAAAATGTTGGTTGGCTATTTTGTCTTCAGGGTGTATTTGATGGACTTTGTGGGACGGAGTTAGACCACGGTGTTGTGGCTGTGGGTTATGGAACCGAGAACGGAAAGGACTACTGGATTGTGAGAAACTCATGGGGAAACAGATGGGGAGAGAGCGGATACATAAAGATGGCACGTAACATTGAAGCGCCAACAGGAAAGTGTGGAATCGCTATGGAGGCTTCGTATCCGATCAAGAAAGGTCAGAACCCACCAAACCCTGGCCCGTCACCACCATCTCCCATTAAGCCACCAACCACATGTGACAAGTACTTCTCTTGCCCTGAGAGCAACACTTGTTGTTGTCTCTACAAGTATGGTAAGTACTGCTTCGGATGGGGATGTTGCCCGCTCGAAGCTGCTACTTGCTGCGATGATAACTCAAGTTGCTGTCCTCATGAGTACCCGGTTTGTGACGTTAACCGCGGAACCTGTTTGATGGTTAGTTTCTTCATATATCTATTGGTATCAAAGAGCATTTTTGATGGAAATGTTTACTGATTTTGAAATGTTGTGATTTGGCAGAGCAAGAACAGTCCGTTTAGCGTGAAGGCTTTAAAGCGTACACCCGCAATACCGTTCTGGGCAAAGAGCAGAAAGCACATTGCGTAAGAAGAGGAAGACAAAAACATTGAGAATTCATCAAAAGCATTTTATGTTGTTGTTGTTCAGATTTAAAAATTGCTGATTCTGCTGCTGAGGTTTTCTGTACATATAAAACCTCTCCCTAAGTTTCATTCAGTTTCATCATTGTTAAAGTAACTAACTCAGAACAAATGGGTTTGGTTATTAATCTCTTTCAACTTATCTATTTATCGCTCTATTATTGATAAATTTTCATTTTCCTTTCTCACTTGAGTATATTTGGATTCAAATGTAGCTTTTCAGGACTCACAAATTACCATCTAGATTTTCTTACGTGAAAGTACAAAAGCACCAATAGCAGCTAATATGAATGTTGAAAGTCAGGTTTTGCATCAAACACCGAAGTCGTCATTTTCATCTTGGGACGAAAAACTTCAGAGTTATATCTTTAGGACCATTGATCTATCCTTTTTTGTGAACTCAAATGAGTGGCACTTGGATACTTCTGCTGGAGCTAATGGCTCTCTAATGCTTCTCTGGAGGATACAGTTCTTTAGCCAGTTCATCAAGAGAAGCAAGGTCCGAAGCCGAGAATGCCTTGTACCATCAATCCATCATGCCAGTCAGCTACTTCTCTTATGAACATTGCTTTGCAGTGTACACGCCGTTTTTCCTGCTCATGGCAGGACACGTCCTTGCAGCTAGCACTACAAGAACGGAAAAGATACAAGCAAGAGAAGGCAAGGTACTTGACATGGCTAACCAGAAACAAGAGGGCCCAGGATATTTAAGCATACTACAGATTCTCTTTAACTTCAAAGTTTTTGGTTGCTTCACTACAAAATTATGACAACAAAATATTACATTTGAGGAGAAAAAACAAGTAAATACACGAGCTTGGGATCTCTGGTGACTCAGTTTTGCAAACAGTTAGCTAGCCAGCTTGAAGGCGTCAATGAAGAGACCATAAGTGAAACCCATCTTGAAATTATTGAGCAGAGCAATAGGAAATGTGACTGTGGTGCGGCTATAATAGAATCTTGTCACATACTCTGTCAAAAGAACGCATAGAACCGCAGCAATAACATCGTTCACTCCCAATGCTCCAAACGAGAGAGAGATAGTCTGCGCGACATAAAAGCCACCTAACAACGAGATTCCTCCAAAAAGCGTTCTTCTTGAAGGCTTCTTGAAGTAATTCCTAGAGATTTCAGGAACAGATCTTATAATGTCTATCAATCTTCTTGGCGTTGGACCTTCAGTCTCTTGTAAAGCTCTAATGCTTCTTGCAAATCTCCTCTTTCGTTTAAATGGCGACGACACAAACGTTCCGAAACTCTGGCACTGATGATGGTTAAGGACTAAACTGTTCAAGTTGGTGGAGATGAAACTCAAAGAATGTGCCATCCTGAAAACAATATCCAACAAACCAAGAAGTTTATTTCGTGCAACAATTTCTACTCTCTTTTCATTGCCATTTATAATAAACCATATTCATCATTGGTTGCTGCAAAAAACTGTAACTCAAATCTTACACTACTTAAGAAAAAATTAATAATGCAACGCAATTATATTAAACTCCAATGGAGATATAAATTGGCTTCGAAATTGAGGTAATTGCGATCAACTCTTGAAATTAGGGTTACATTTAGGAAATAAAGGTGAAGTATCTATACTATGAAAATCAATACAGCCATGGGAAAAGGAAATACCAACACGAGGGAGATCGAAGAAGATTGCTTGGAACGAATTAATGGGAGCCAACAAGGGATTGAAGCCGTTTTTCAAAGTCTGGATTTTTGTTTAACAAAGGGAAGAAGATGAGAAAAATCGAAGAGGAAGCCACTGAATTGGGCCTTCAACTGGGTCGAATAGTTTAGATTAGTTAGTTAATTACTATCCAAATTTTCACTATTTCAGAGAAGATTCGAATTTTGGATCAGAAATATTGGATTATTTTGGGAAATTTTAAGTATTATATTTGTTGTGTTGTATATTGTTGGGCCAATGGGCCTACTTTAGATATCAACGATTCAAAAGTTAAATACACGAAGATCTAACACTTTCATTCAATTGGAGGTTTCTACACTTCCCGTAAAAAACATAAAGATATTTTTCCATATTTTTCAGTTAAGCTGTGGTCCGGATTTTTTTCTTTTTTTGAGTTTAATGCTAATATCCGATAATTCTAAATCTGGAAAAACCCACAAAAACTCGCCATTAACTTACGTTTTGATGAACCGGTTAAACTGGATGGATGTGGATTTTAAAAAAGATATTTGATTTTAGAATAAAATATTGTATTTTAAACTTTATATAGTTATTTTTACAAATTAATTTACTTTTTAAACTCATTTGATGTTTTAGATTTTGGTAAAAACTTGACAATGTCGTCTTAAAAGAATGAATGTAATGGTGAGAGAGACAACCGATATTAGTTGTTCAAATTCGCAATGTTTTTTTAGTTTATTTTAGACATTGGTGATTTTCTACTATATTTGTTACGGTTTTAAACTTTAAAGTTGGATTTAAAAATTTTAGTCACTTTTTTTTATTGTTTAATTTCATATTTTGTTAAACATGATATGATTGTTTTTGTTTTTTTTTTATATATTTATAAAACCTATATCATCTCTATTAATATTAAATCTATTACATAAATTTAAACACCCAAAAATCATCTTGTTTTTTGTTTTCCATTTCTAAACTCTTTCTTTTATTCCAACAAGCATAAAAACCTAAAAATATAAAAAAAATCACCAAAAATCATCTTGTTTTTACTTAAAAGGTTCAAATTTCGGTATTAAAAAAATTAATAAACTGATGAAAATATAAACTCTATATGTTAAAATACTTGCATTGAACTTATTGAAGAAAAATGTTTCAACTGTTTAATTAACCCAATTAGGATGTTGAAAACTAAACAAAAAAAATAACAAAGATTTTATGGTGTTGAATCTATTTAACATACTATTTTTTGTTTTTTGGTTCGCACATGTCATGTGTCACCATTTTATTCTGTTTGTTTTTTTTTGGTCAAAAACAATAATTATTGAAAAATTGATACTTCTCAAGTCTTCAAATACTTGTTTTCCATCTTTCTTTCTTTTTAATATCATTTTCGTCATTTTAGTGCCAATAACCTGAATATAATTCTTCAGAGTAGAAATACTTATAAACACTCGAGACCATATAAAATGTTTTCCAAAACCATATAGAAATCATAGTGAAAACAAATAAAAATAAAATGTTAAATAAAATCAAAAGATAAAATTATTTATTAATCATCTCCGATTTGGCAACTGCAAGAACCACACAAACCTCTTGAAACCATGAAACTTTTCAAATTGGAATATCATTTCAAATTTTGTTTGTACAATTACTAAACCACGCATGCAAGTTTATCATACATTCATACTAGTATTTGAAGGTCATATTTTCTGCAGCAAAATTTAAGTTGAATGAATTAGTATCCAAACATACAATTCTGTGAATCTGAGTTTTAAATCAATTTTTAATACATAGGAAAGTAATAAATCAAATAATTGTTTTAGTAATATGCTAAATAACTGTACTTTCATTATGTGAAATACATCAACTCTCACCAAAAAAAAAAGGAATTACATCGATTATTATACTATTTTCATTTTTATAATAGAATAAAATTTAATATTTAATGACCGATTGTAAAATTATTCTACGCTTCGAGACATGTGGTTACAGCTATCACCCATTAATATACAATATCAACTTGTTTAATCTCGGTTGATTATAATTAATATACTCTTAAAATTTCGTTGACATTAGGGGACAGCACGAGAGCATAGTTGTTATCAGATCCAATAAAACTTAACATACAGCTAGAAATACTGAGCTAGAATTAAATATGATGACCAACTGTAAAATATATTCTTCAATAGATACTTTTAAAATTATACTAGTGTTTAGGGACATGGTTACAGCTTTCACCCATTTATATACTTGTTCAAAATTAATAGACTCTTAAATTTTCGTTGACTTAAATTTTCGTTGGCCTAAATTTTCGTTGGCCTAAATTTTAAAAGCTGAAGGAAATTGAGTATTAATGAATCACCACATGACTTTGCCTTTATCTTTATATATATAAGCACAATGGTTGTGGCAAATCAATACATATCCTCACCCCCAAAGTTTTTTGATATCTACCATTAATGGAAGAGATAGGTGAAACACATGAGAGTGCTGATGGTGGAGTTCTGTCTCCGTTTCACGAGCATCCTTTATACCCAACAAAAGATTCGTCGACTCCGTGCGTTGGGTGTGATGGTGACGAGACAGCTGGAAAATGCAGTTGCCATATTTGCGAGATCTACGTGCATAAGGATTGCCTTGAGATCATCAACCCTTCCAATCCCACATATCATCTATCCTTAACTGATAGATATGGTAAATTGTTTCGATGTTCCATATGTACATCTATATCATACAGATATATCTATCTTTGTTCCTTTTCTGGTCTCCCTGTTTGTGAAAAGTGTGCGAGGAAGCCGTTTACTATTGATCCGGGTAGGGCTCATGAGCATCCACTCCTCGTCTTTCTCAAAGGGTCTTTCTCTTTTCCTTGTGATGCGTGTGGAGTGAATGATGCTAAATCATGTCTCTGTCTATGTATCCCATGTCGTTTCACCATTCACAGGAAATGCGTCTACTTACCGCGGGTCATATGTATTAACCGTCACGATCACCGCATCTCTCATGTTCCTCGGCTAGGCTCCGGAAATTGGAGTTGTGGGGTTTGTCGTAAAGAGGTCAACGGGATGCATGGGGCTTTTTCATGCTTGACCTGCACTTTCGCGGTTCATTCAAGATGTGCAATAAGGAGTAATGTGTGGGATGGGATAGAATTGGAAGGAGTGCCTGAAGAAGACCCGGCAAAGAATTTGCCTTTCAAGGTGGTAGGAGAGGGGCTGATCAAACATTTTACTCACGAACACAATCTAAGACTCATCAATGAGGATGATATCCTTTATGATAAAAGCAAGCAATGTCATGGGTGCGTCCTTCCAATCTTTTTTAATGCATGCTACATCTGCACACATTGTGATTTCATATTACATGAAACATGTGCTAACCTCTCCAAGAAGAAAAGACATCCGTCAGTAAGTCGGCAATTGACTCTATATGCTAAGCACTACTACGGAATGGATTCATTTTCTTGGGACGGCCCTTTCAGTTGTTTCGTATGTAGTCAACGTTGCAGTGGTTTCGCATACGTGGAAGACAATGGTGGCCGTCCTGGCTTCACTATTGACGTACGATGTGTTTCCATTTACGCTGGATTTGTCCATAATAGTCAACCACATTCAATGCTCGTAATTTCTGATGATTGGAGCGTATCTGACAGAAATAAATGCTCAAGATGCGGAAAAGGAGGTAATGATGTATGGTGTTTGACTGGGCGGGAAGATTTATTTATGTGCTACAAGTGTGCTACTATCCCTGAACTAGCAATGCACAAATACGATGTGCATCTTCTGTCCTTACGATTCAGCGAGAATGCCATAGGTGATTATTGGTGTGACATATGCGAGAAGATTGTAGATCCACATAAATGGTTCTATACGTGTGACATGTGTTCTACCACCCTTCATATTGATTGCGTACTTGGAGCCGAGCCATATTTGAGGGTTGGATCCACCTTCAAATTGGGACGATTTGTATTGGAAGTGCTCTCCAACGACTATGCTTCTAGGCCACGTTGTGATACTTGTTCGTCTCGTATCGAAGATATTGTCGTCTACAAGAGTGAAGATGTTTATTTTTGTTCTTTAACGTGTATCGAAAAGAATCCAAGACGAGCCAGATGAATCTGATGAGTCGGAATCTGATGAATCTTACAAGTCCGAAGCTGATGGATCTGATGAGTCTGAGGCTGATGCGTCTGATGAGGATGATGAGTCTGAGGCTGATACGTCTGATGAGTCTGAGGCTGATGAGTCTGATGAATGTGAGTCTCATGATTCTGATAGGTTTTTGTCTAACTAATTTCTCGATGTTTCTTAAAAATTAATTTCACTGAGTTTGTGCTTTCTGAATATTTGTAATATCATTAAAGAATTTTAATTTATCCCATCCATTTAGTATCCCTTTAAGATTGTTTTCTCATAAATTAATAAAATAATTAAATACTTTTTTTCCTAATTAATTTTTCCTCTATTTCGCATTAGCTGTCGTTGTAGAAGTTAAATTTTGTTTTAAATTAGTTGTCGTTCTCGATTTTCAATGCAGATGTTTGATAGACTTTCTAATTTTATTTATATTATTTAATCTTTCTTATTTATGATATCAAATAAACAATACATTAATTAAAGTTAAAACGGAATAATGAAATATTTTCTTAATATTCGTGAAGAAACGTTAAACGATAACTAATTTTAAACGGAGGAACTATAATCAATTAAGTTAGTCAACGAAAATTCGTGATTAAATTGAAAATCAACATAAATTTAAAAATTTAAATCAATAGATCTAAAGTTTATGGTTTAAACCAACGAAAATGGTAAACTAGTGATTTAAATGACGTTTTATATATTTACCCAAGATTCATTAAGTTTTCTTTTACGGAAACTCCAAAAACTTAAAAGATAAACTACTCACACATGAACTAGAGAAGACATGATAAACGTAGAATAATAACTCATATAAAATCAAAAAAAATTAAGAAAACATATTTACAAATCCTTAAAACTAAGAACAACCTTTAATTGAGAAAAAAATACGGCAAAAAGTTATGTCTACGACTGGAAGAGAATAAGTATTTATATCCAAAGAGAGAGACCCTAAAATCTAAGAAAATAGAAGTTTTCCAAAACGTTAACTGATCGGTTACAGCAATGTACCGGTCGGTATTCTTCGTCTTCGTTTTTTGTTCCGATCGGTAGTTGTCTTCGATCATTTTTTTACTTGACATTGTTTCGTTCTATTTCCACTCCAAAACTTTTTTTACTCCAACATGATTAAAAACCTTTTTAAAAAAAGAAAACCACCGAAACTATCTTGTTTTTACCAAAACGACTCAAGAATCGTTAAAAAGATTCTAAAAACCGATAAACATATGTGATCTTTTGATTGCATCGTCTGATTTTTATCAAACCGCTTGGAAACGAAATCTAGCAACTGATCTTATAATGTCTATCAATCTTCTTGGCGTTGGACCTTCAGTCTCTTGCAAAGCTCTAATGCTTCTTGCAAATCTCCTCTTACATTTAGACGGTGACGACACAAATGTTCCGAAATTCTGGCACTGATGATGGTTAAGATGGACTAAACTGTTCAAGTTGGTGGAGATGAAACTCAAAGAATGTGCCATCCTGAAAACAATATCCAACAAACCTTTTCTCTAAATGCAACAGAAAAATTCAACAATGTCATCACTGGTTGCTGCAACAAATTGTAACTCAAATCTGAAACTACTTAAGATAATATATGAATAATTCAACGCAATTTTTATTAATCTCCAATGGAATCAAACATGAGCTAGTTTAAATCCTATTTATACTTCTTTAAGAAAAAAGACTTGAAAAAACATATAAAGAAATTTCACACAATCATAAATGTATAAGAAAAACGGAGAAATTGACTTAGAAATTAGGTAATTGCGAACAACTCTTGAAGTATCTATACTATGAAATCAATACAGCCATATGAAAATGAATTACCACCAACACTAGGGAGATCGAAGAAGATTGCTTGGGAGGAATTAATGGAAGCGAGAAGAAGAGCCAGGGCTTGAAGCTGTTTTTCAGAGTCTGGATTTTTCTAATTGAACAAGGGAAGAAGATGAGAAGAATCGAAGAAAGCCAACTTGAATTGGGCCTTGTCAACTTTAAACTCTGGCGCATTTAAAACATTGTACAAAAATTATAAGAATCAGTTATTTGGATCATCTTCCGATAGTACTCTACTCACTACTCTTGATCGTCACCGTTATTAGTTAACCTTGTGAAAGATTTGCTTGAGGAGGGGATATTCAAGCAACACTTCTAACCCGAAAGAAGATGAATACATCTGAGCTTATGCCAACATTTCCAAAAAGTCTAATTGTTAGGAAAGCAAAACCACTCCCATGACCAGAATTCTCGTATCAAGAAACGGAGAGGATTCAAGTTCTTTTATTGTTGTGTTGGTCTATGTGGAGGACATTATGATAGCAAGTAACAATGATGCAACATTAGAGCAACTGAAGTTCTTATTGTGTTCAGAATTCAAGATTAAAGACCTTGATTCAACAAGATTCTTTCTTGGTTTGGAGATAGCAAGATCATCAAAAGAAATGACTGTTTGCCAAAGGAAGTATGCTCATAATTTATCGGAGGATGCATGTATTATGGGATGCTAACCTAGTTCAATACCAATTGGATCCAACTCTGCATTTTTGCGACTATACTTTATATCTCCAAAAAAGCAAAATAATTCTATGAGGTTAAAATAATAAAACATAATATATAGCTTTTGTATATATATTGTAAACGTTTTCACGATCACATATATTTGGTTTTATAAATTTTAAAGATAGAGTTGAATTTCTCGTTTTGAGGGTTTCGCTTTGATATATTATTTATCAAATTTTAAAAACTCTGACAATAACAAAAAAAGACAATGTTGCATATAATTGTTCATTTTGTAAGATTATTCTGCATGAAAGTGGAGGATAAAATTATAAGAATTAGCAACTTTGAAAAAAAAATCGCACAAACTATTTATCAAAATTATGTATAACTTTATGTCAACAATCCAACCCTATACTCAATGTTTAGGGACATAATTACAACTTTCACCCATTTATATACTACTGTTTAAAATTAATATACTTAAATTTTCGTTGACATTTGATTTAGGTGACAGCACGATAGTATTTTTCTTTTCTTTTTTTTTTTTTTTATCATATGACAGCACGATAGTATAGTCGTTAAATATAACAAATATATACAAAACTTCCGTTAATTAAGAAATATAGTATATGAATAAATTTAAAAAATTGAACGTGACTGAATCACCACATGACTGGCCTTTATTCTTTATAATGGTTGTGGCAAATCAATACATATCCTCATCCTCACCCCCAAAGTTTTTCAGATCTACAATTAATGGAGGAAGAGATTGCTGATGGTGGAATTCTATCTCCGTTTCACAACCATCCTTTATACCCAACAGACGATTCGTCGACTCCGTGCGTTGGGTGTGGTGAAGAGACAGCTGGAAAACACGCTTGCCATATTTGCCATGAGATCAACGTCCATAAGGGTTGCCTTGAAATCATCAACCCTTCCAGTCCCGCACATCCTCTATCCTTAACCGACAGATTTGACGATTATATCAAATGTACCATATGTCACTGGGTATTTCACAGATATATGTATTATTGTTCCTTTTCTGGTCTCCCTGTTTGTAAACAATGTGTGAGGAAGCCCTTTATTCTTGACCCGGAAAAGGCACACGAGCATCCACTCCTCATCTTTCTTAAAGGGTCTTTCTCTTTTCCTTGTGATGCGTGTGGAGTGAACGATGCTAATTCATGTCTTTGTCTATGTATCCCATGTCGTTTCACCATCCACATGGACTGTGTCTACTTACCGCGAGTCATATGTGTTAACCGTCATGATCACCGCATCTCGCATGTTCCTCGTCTAGGCTCAGGAAATTGGAGTTGCGGGGTGTGTCGTAAGGAGGTCAACGGCATGTATGGGGCTTATTCATGCTTGACCTGCACTTTCGTTGTTCATTCAAGATGTGCAATAAGGAGTAATGTTTGGGATGGGATAGAATTGGAAGGGGTGCCTGAAGAAGACCCGGCAAATCTTTTGCCATTCTATGTGGTAGAAGAGGGGCTGATCAAACATTTTACTCACGAACACAATCTAAGACTCGTCAATGAGGATGATATCCTTCATGATATAAGCAAGCAATGCTATGGGTGCGTCCTTCCAATCTTTTTTAATTCATGCTACATATGCACGCTTTGTGATTTCGTACTACATGAAACATGTGCTAACCTCTCCAAGAAGAAAAGGCATCCGTCTGAGAGTCGGAGATTGACTCTGTATGATGAGTATTACGTAAATTCACTTATGAGGAAGGGTCCTTTCATATGTTTCGTATGTAATCAACGCTGCAGCGGCTTCGCATACGTGGAAGACAGTGAGCGTCGTGACGGCTTGAAGATTGATGTACGATGTGTTTCAATTTACGATGGGTATGTCCATAAAAGTCAACCACATTCAATGCTTGTAGTTCCCGATAATTGGAGCACATGCTCGATTTGCGGAAAAGGTGGTGAGCATATGTGGAGTTTGACTGGGCAGGATGATTTATTTATGTGCTACAAGTGTGCTACTATCCCTGAACTGGCAATGCACAAATACGATGTTCATCCTTTGTCCTTACAATTCGGTGAGATGGCCAAGGGTGATTATTGGTGTGACATATGCGAGAAGATTCTAGATCCACAAAAGTGGTTCTATACGTGTGACTTGTGTTGTACCACTCTTCATATTGATTGCGTACTTGGAATGGAGCCATATATGAGGGTTGGATCCACCTTCCATTTGAAACGATTTGTATTGGAAGTTCTTTCCAACTATAGTGCTTCTCGGCCACATTGTTACACTTGTTCGTCTCGTATCAATGATCTTATCGTCTACAAGAGCAAGGATGTTTACTTTTGTTCTTTAATGTGTATTAAAAAGAGTCCAAAACTCGATTCTGGCTTGTATTGGTCTAATATGTATGACTTCACTGAGCCTGATTTGCATTTGTCTAACTTTTTTCATGATGATTCTTGAAATTTAATTTTATTGAGTTTTTTTTTGTGTTTTCTAAAAATTTGTACTACCATTAGAGAATTTTATCAAATAAACTTTAAATTAGGGCTTTAATTACATTTATATAAATAGTACTCCCTATTTTCTTTTTTATTTGATTGTTTAGGAAAAACACACATATTAAGGTAAACATATTAATATGTAATTAATTTTCTTCTGAATTTCTTTTTTTTTTTCTTTTTTAAATATAATATTAAATTATAGTAAAAAAAAAAATAGCTTTTTACAATTGGTATAAACGATTTTTTAAAAAGAAATTTATATTTTACATAGATTTCTTAGTTGAAAATAATGATCCAAGTGAATCAAGCACGGCCTGCGAGCCAAACTTGAAATGCTGCATCATTATTCCTTTTTCTTTTTCCTATTTTTTTCCTTATTCTTTTTTTTATGTTTTATTCCAACTCCCCTCCAGTCACACCCTCCATACACTTTAAAACAGAATTGTTAGCCAACTTCAAGCCAAAAACTATAACCAGCTTTGGGCTATCTTTACTTTACGGTTTATTATCTAAATTCACCTTAACCAACAGGTATGTAATTGTTCCAAAAATTTCTTGTTGATGATATCTTCCCGCTACAACAAAAAGAATTAAAACACATGTATACGTCACTATCCAAATTCAAACCATGTCTTTTATTTTCGCCGACATCCAAATCATGTTTAATTCTCAATAGTAAAGTTCATAGTTGAAACTTCAACTGGAAGCAAAAAAAAACAAACTTTCCAAAACAATTAAGAAACAAAATGCTATTAGTTGAAAAATAATCTTTGTCACATTGTTAACTAACTAGCTTTTAAGTGTCAACCACCATATGGTCCTTAATTAGATCTTATATCTAACCTAAATCATAATAATATTTTTTCTTCATTACAGTAGTTAGATCCGTTTCTGATAGAAAGAAAACAAGAGTTAGATCTCTTCCTACAAAATCGGCGTTAATATATTTGAATCTGATCCATACTATCCTTTTACTTCGTTCAACAGTTCAACAAGTATCATAAATACACTAAAATAATTACACAACTTCTTTACTTTATCAGTCTTCACGTGACTCTGAAAACTTTCCAGTCCCCGACAGCTACTTCTCTATTGTTTCTTACATCCTTTTGTCACGTACCTCCTGCTCTCTTCACCTCTCTCTTGATATGTAATAATAATCAGACAGACATTTACATGCTTCTTTAACACATTCGTCTTACAAGCTATGCTTCTTCGATGTAACTTACCCATTTCTGGGTTTCTTCTCTTCTGTTTCCTCTTTACCATTGTTGCTTCTTCTTCTTCTTCCTCCAACCACACAAAGCGCGTGTTTCATTCTCACCGTGACGTTTCTGCTTTGTTACGTTTTAAATCCAAAGCTGATTTATGGAACAAGATAAACACGAGCTCTCATTTTTGTCAATGGTGGGGTGTTACGTGTTATGGAAACAGAGTTGTTCGTTTGGTTATTGAAGATCTTTATCTTGGAGGGCGACTCATTCCTGACTCAGTTAATAAACTCGACCAGCTTCGAGTTCTGAGTCTCAAGAACACTTCCTTAACCGGACCGTTACCAGATTTCTCCGGTTTGGTTAATCTCAAATCATTATTCCTCGATCACAACTCTTTTTCCGGTTCGTTTCCTCTCTCGGTTCTCGCTTTTCACCGGTTAAGAACTCTCGATTTCTCCTTCAATAACCTCACCGGTCCAATCCCATCCGGTTTAGTTCTCTCCGACCGGTTGATTTATCTCCGACTTGATTCGAATCGGTTCAACGGTCCCGTCCCGCCTTTAAACCAATCCACGCTTCATACATTCAATGTTTCGGTTAACAACTTAACCGGTGCTGTACCGGTGACAACCGTTCTGTTACGATTCGGTATTTCTTCATTTCTCAAAAACCCTAATCTCTGCGGTGAGATTGTTCACAAAGAATGCAATCCGAGAGCCAAATTCTTCACTCCGGTAACGGCGGCGCCGTCACCGAAGATGGTTCTCGGTCAAATAGCGCAAATAGGCGGCGCAAGATTATCCCGGCCAAGTCAAAACAAACATTCACGATTTTTTGTGATTCTCGGTTTTATCTCCGGCGCTTTTATCCTCTTCATCTCCGTCGCGTGCCTTATCGGCGCAGTGAAGAGACGAAGAAGCAAAACCGAGAAACAAAAGGGGAAAGAATCAACGGCGGTTGTGACATTTGACGCGGCGGAGACGGCGGAAGTAGCGGCGGCGATAGAACAAGAGAGTGAGATAGAAGAGAAAGTGAAGAAGCTACAAGCGACAAAAAGTGGGAGTTTAGTATTCTGTGCGGGTGAGGCACACGTTTATACGATGGACCAACTAATGACAGCATCAGCTGAGTTATTAGGTCGAGGAACAGTGGGGACCACTTATAAAGCGTTGCTTGATAGCCGTTTGATCGTCACGGTGAAGAGATTAGATGCCATTAGATTAGCGGGTGTAGGGAGAGACAAATTTGAGCATCACATGGAATCAGTTGGTGCTTTAGGGCATCCGAATTTGGTTCCACTCAGAGCTTATTTTCAGGCCAAGGAAGAGAGGTTATTGATTTATGATTATTTGCCAAATGGCAGTCTCTCGTCTCTTGTCCACGGTAAGCTTCGTAAACCATATCTCATGCGATTATATAATTTTTATTCTTTTTGAGCATTGAATTTTATTACATGATTCGTAGATTTATCATTGAAGACATCAAGCATTTGTTTGGTTTGCGTGATTAATGCTTGTAATAAATTTACTAGTTACGACTTACGAGGGTTTTTACTCAATTTTTTAAAACTTTACTGTACAGTTAGCTCTAGTGGTCAGATGGAATTTCTATACAGTTAACTTTACTATATGGTTTTTTTTTTTTGAGGTCTCAAAAGCTTATGTTACAAGTTGGTATGGTATTTGTTTAGGTACAAAATCGTCGAGGGCAACGCCATTGCATTGGACATCTTGTTTGAAGATAGCAGAAGACGTCGCTCAGGGTCTCTCTTACATCCACCAAGCATGGCAGCTAGTTCACGGCAATCTCAAATCCTCTAATGTCCTTCTTGGACAAGACTTTGAAGCTTGTATTGCTGATTACTGTCTCGTTGCTCTTGCAACAAACCCTCCTCTAACATCCAATGACGGTCAAGAAGACGCGGATGCAGCAGCCTATAAACCCCCTGAAGCTCGACACAAGAGTCTAAATTATCAATCGGTTAAGGCTGATGTATACTCCTTTGGGATTCTTCTCTTGGAGCTTTTGACAGGGAAGCAACCTTCGAAGATTCCGGTTTTGCCTTTGGATGAGATGATCGAATGGGTGAGGAAAGTGAGAGAGGAAGGTGAGAAGAAGAATGGGAATTGGAGAGAAGATAGGGATAAATTCGGAATGTTGACTGAAGTTGCGGTAGCTTGTAGCTTAGCATCGCCGGAACAGAGACCGACGATGTGGCAAGTGTTGAAAATGTTGCAAGAGATTAAAGAAGCGGCTGTGATGGAAGAGTGTGAACTTGTTATGGATTCTGCTAATTCTGAAAGCTCTTAATTAATTAAGGACAGTCATTTTATTTTTTCTTAACTAAATCTCTCTTCATGTCTCTCACTAATCTTAAAACTTTTATGTAACAGTGGCAGTTTTAGATTAGTGCCACGGTTCCTTAATCCTTACCCCGTTTTACTACTAGGTATTCATATCTTCTTCAAATCATAAAAACTCGTAAACTAAAAAATTAATCAAACTCAGACCTTTTACAATATGGCTAGAGAGTCTGGTACAAGTTTCCATATGAGATTTTGCTCATAATTGTGAGCTAGCATTGTATAAACAGAGAGTGTTTTATCGATTCTGAATTCGGTTAAGTTCATCTGTTAGATTCCATTTTTCAGGTTCTGAATAAAAGAACTAAAAAGTAAAAACAGTATTAAAAAAATGGATTTTTAGTAATTAAACCCCCCAACTAAAGATATATTATGAAAAAACCCTTCAATTATTTATTTAATGAAAAAACACCTGAAGTTTAAAATTATTTGTGAAAACCACCCGCCGTCTACAGTACCGTCAAAATAAAACGATGTGTTTTAAATATAAAAAAATGACATGTTTTTTTGCTTAAAACAACACGAAATAAACAAAAAACAACACGAAGTTCTTATACCTTATTATAAACCCCTAAATCCACTTTAGCTCTTAAATCGACGACATTGAATCGCGAAATTTTGTAGACTGAATGCGGCTGGAGCTTGCAAGATGTTAAGGTAACTGTTACAAGACATTCTTATTGGTTTTAGTTTTCCTTTTCACGTACTCTAAAAACTTTTTTTTTGCTTCGATCCATACTCTGACTTTTAAACTCACCTTGGAGAGTTAATTTCTTTGGTGCACTATAGAGCCACGTCTTTGAGTTTATGTGATGGCGTTCATGCTTAGAGATGCTACATGTATACTCGTGCCCACTTCTTATATCTTTTGAATTTTGTTGGAAAATATTCTTGTTCTTTCAATTTTTTAAATTGGTTTTGAGACGTATATCTTATTCCTTGCATTACATGATACAATATTAAAAACTTAGGAGATTGATCAGATTTTTAGAGAGTTTTTGATAATTGTATTTGTCAGGACGTTTTTCTTTCGATTGCATGTCGGAGGATATTGGGCAGCAGATGGTTCATACCATGGCGGTGAGACAAGATGTTTACAGCTTGATTTTGAAGACCCTAGTTTAGCAATGTTGACAAATATGGTTTTGAGTGCTGGTTATACAGAAAATATGAGTAAGTTTTCTTACTTCCCATCTGGAGAAGTAGGTCAGAATCGTAAGGATTTGTGTGGTGATAGTGATGTTGCCGAAATGATTACGTGTACACATGAGTTGGAAAGCAAGAATTTATATGTTGTTAGGGCAGATGATCCTTATCTAGATGATGTTCTTATTGGAGAAAGGGAGGAAGAAGAGGAGCCTGAGAGTGAACAACTTGATTTTTACCGTGATGATTATGTCGAGAGTGATGACTCAGATGATGATGGTGCTATAATAGATTTTTATGTAGGGCAAGAGTTTGTTTCTAAAGAGAAGTGTAAGGATACAATTGAGAAGTATGCTATTAGAGAGAAGGTGAATATACATTTTAAGAGATCCGAAAGGAATAAAATAGAAGGAGTGTGTGTTCAGGATTATTGCAAGTGGAGAATATATGCATCAATAACCAGTCGTTCAGACAAAATGGTTGTTCAATCTTACAAAGGAATTCACAGTTGTTATCCTATAGGTGTTGTGGATCTCTATAGTGCACCAAAGATAGCTGCTGATTTTATAAATGAGTTTAGGACTAATTCGAACTTGTCAGCTGGCCAAATAATGCAGAGGTTGTATCTAAATGGTCTTCGAGTCACAAAAACTAAATGTCAGAGTGCAAGGCAGATTATGAAACACATCATTAGTGATGAGTATGCTGAGCAGTTTACGAGAATGTATGATTATGTTGAAGAGCTGAGAAAGACTAATCCAGGTTCAACAGTTATTTTAGGTACAAAAGATAGAATTTTTGAGAAATTCTATACTTGCTTCGAAGCTCAAAAAACGGGTTGGAAGACAGCATGTCGACGTGTAATTCATTTGGATGGAACATTTCTAAAGGGACGCATGAAAGGACAATTGTTGACAGCTGTGGGAAGGGATCCTAATGATGCAATGTATATCATCGCATGGGCTATTGTACCAGTGGAGAACAAGGTCTATTGGCAGTGGTTTATGGAGTTATTAGGAGAAGACTTACGTTTGGAGCTTGGTAATGGTCTTGCATTATCTTCGGATCAGCAAAAGGGACTGATATATGCAATAAAAAACGTCCTACCTTACGCAGAGCATAGAATGTGTGCTAGACACATTTTTGCGAACTTGCAGAAAAGATACAAGCAGATGGGACCTTTGCATAAGGTTTTTTGGAAGTGTGCACGCGCATATAATGAAACAGTCTTTTGGAAACAGCTTGAGAAGATGAAGACCATAAAATTTGAAGCTTATGATGAAGTGAAGCGAAGTGTCGGTTCTAACTGGTCTAGGTGTGAAAAAATTCCGTCTCTTATTTGTCTATGGTTTTGGTTGGTTTGACTCTTGTTTTGTTCTCTGCAATTGTCACTCTGGTTTTGGTTGATCTAATGGATTTATTATTTTCTCCTTTTGCAGAGCATTTTTTAGTGATATCACAAAGTCGGCTGCGGTAGAAAATAATATCAGTGAATCATACAATGCTGTTTTGAAAGATGCTCGAGAAAAACCAGTGGTTGCATTGCTAGAGGATATAAGACGACATATTATGGCTAGTAACCTAGTTAAGATCAAAGAGATGCAGAATGTTACAGGCCTGATCACACCCAAGGCGATTGCTATTATGGAGAAACGAAAAAAGAGTTTGAAGTGGTGTTATCCATTTTCAAATGGAAGAGGCATTTATGAAGTGGATCATGGAAAAAATAAGTATGTGGTTCATGTTCGTGATAAGACTTCTTGCACTTGTAGAGAGTATGATGTGAGTGGGATTCCTTGTTGTCATATTATGTCTGCGATGTGGGCTGAATATAAAGAGACAAAGCTGCCGGAGACTGCAATTTTAGATTGGTATTCAGTGGAGAAATGGAAGCTATGTTACAACTCTCTTTTGTTTCCTGTGAATGGCATGGAACTATGGGAAACACATAGTGATGTTGTTGTTATGCCTCCTCCAGACAGGATAATGCCAGGAAGACCAAAAAAAAATGACCGAATCAAAGATCCAAGTGAAGAAGCTTCTTCGGAGAATTCTCAAAAAGCTTTAGTGGTAAGCTAGTCGTGGTAATACGTCTCTCTTTCTTATATATTTGTAATCTTGGGTTAATATTTTATTTACTTTTGTAGACATGTAGCAACTGCGGACAAATAGGACATAATAAACGCACATGCCAAATAGAGCTAGTGCCTAAGCCACCTAATCCATCTCTAGAATTTCCTTCTTATCATGCGAAAGTTATTGTGGTAAAATTCTAATTTTCTATAGTAGTGTATGCCAAATATTGTTTGGAAATAATCTTGTTATTTATGCATTTGTTTTTGCAGACATGTAGTAATTGTCAACAAACTGGACACAATAAACGAAAATGTAAGCTCGATCCAGTGCCTAAGCCACCCAATCTGCCTCCTGGAAGACCTTCAAAGAAACAAAAGACCACCCAATGAACAAGCTTGAAGTATGAAGTCTTGCTTTTTTTAGATTTCGATGTTGAAACATGTTTGAGCTAGTAATGTTGGCTTTAGAATTTTTTTTTGTTCTATTAGATTTAATACACATGGATCTCTAAAAGAATTTTTGGATCGGTTGAAAATTTAATTTTTTTTTAACAGCAAAAATAAAGCAATCAATATCATACATCAACAATATCCAATGCAATGGCTGTACCAGAGTCTCCTCAATGATAGATCGTTGATCAGAAGTGGCAGCGTTTAATTTAATAAAGCAAAGGAATTTTAATAAAATGTTTTATTGCAGCAAAAAAAATACATGTCGTTTTTCTTCAATGTAAAATGCAGCGTTTAATTTAACTGGATATTTAACAGTACAGTAGACGGAATGAGGTTTTCACTAACAATTTTAGAGTTCATGTGTTTTTTCATTAAATATATCATTGAGGGGTTTTTTCACAATCCATATTTAGTTGGGGGGTTTTATTACTAAAAACCCTAAAAAAATATATATATAAAAAGTGAAAAGTAAAAAAACAGTAGTTAAAAACGACGGCGTTTCAGTTCACTGTGTCCTCTCGGAAAGCAATCTGTATTTTAGTCCAATTTCTGGAGAGAAAGACTAAACCCATTGCTCAAGAAAACTTTTCAGACAGATTTGTTTCGAGAAAAGATCGCTTGCTTGGCTTTTCAGGATAATCTGAGATCTATCTGTAGAAGAAGCAGATACAGAATTCAGAAACGATGACCGACGTCGATGAATCCGTTAGACGCCGTACAGCCGCCGTTTCCGAGTACCGGAAAAAGCTCCTCCAACATAAGGAACTCGAATCCCGTGTTCGAACAGGTTCGATTCCTCTTTCAAAGATTCAATTGCATCAATGTTGCCAGTGCCTCATCTTTACTTAGTTCGAATGGCTTTGAATGACTTGAATCTAGGGCTCCTTTTTTTCTATGTGGATTTCGTAAATTTAGCTGTTTTTGTGTGAATCGATTCTAGGGTTTTCTCTCAATTGCTTAAAGTGTTCGCTTTTTCTTAGAGAAGAAGAGTGGTCTCTCGAATTAGTGAAATCGATTGGTGAAGTTTTGATTTTTCACTGTGATGGAGTTTCATATGAGCATATGACTCGACTTGTGATTAGAACACTGAGTTTTGTTGTGTTACTGTAGCTAGGGAGAACTTAAGAGGAGCTAAAAAGGAATTCAACAAAACCGAGGATGATCTCAAGTCTCTTCAAAGTGTTGGGCAGATTATTGGAGAAGTGCTTCGACCCCTGGATAATGAAAGATGTAATCATTTTTCCTCGACCTAATACCCTTCTTTTTTATCTTTTGAGATTTTTGCTCATTGGACCCTTGGTTAAATTTTAAATGTTTTGTGTTTTAGTGATTGTGAAAGCGAGCAGTGGTCCACGTTATGTGGTGGGTTGCCGAAGCAAAGTGGATAAGGAAAAGCTAACCTCCGGAACTCGAGTTGTTCTCGATATGACAACACTAACAATTATGCGAGCCCTTCCCCGAGAAGTAAGTTCGATTTGGACATGTGTTCGGTTCTGTTATAGTTATACTCTTGTAGTGTATTTCTCTTGATAATAATGTGGTTTTTTATGTTGATGGTAGGTTGATCCTGTTGTTTATAACATGCTTCATGAAGACCCTGGCAACATTAGCTACTCCGCTGTCGGAGGGTTAGGTGATCAGATCAGAGAACTCAGGGAATCTATTGAGCTCCCTCTCATGAATCCTGAGCTTTTCCTCAGAGTAGGGATCAAACCTCCAAAGGTAATTATTGTGTTTATTCTCCCTTGAACATATCTTTATTTACCTCAAGAGATTTCAGGCTGTGCTTATGTAGTTTCCATCATGTTGGTGATTGTCAGTATGATTTTAGCATATTAATTTCTCGGATTTGAATTTTTCTACATGTCAATGCAGGGTGTCCTTCTGTATGGACCTCCAGGTACTGGAAAAACTCTACTAGCCAGGGCTATTGCCAGCAACATCGATGCTAACTTCTTGAAGGTTTAGTTTTGTACTACGCTGTTTTGGAACTTTACGTTATGACATATCCTGAGGTTTTAATCAAATATATTTCCTCTTGCTAGGTTGTATCCAGTGCAATCATAGACAAGTACATTGGAGAAAGTGCTAGGCTGATTCGGGAGATGTTTAACTATGCCCGTGAACATCAGGTAAGTCTTACTCTCTATAGGTCATATATGCTTTCCTATTTTATTTTCTGTAAGGCTTGTATCACATTCTTGACTTATTATAAATCTTTTCCCTCCGATTAGCCTTGTATCATATTCATGGATGAAATCGATGCTATTGGTGGGCGTCGTTTTAGTGAGGGAACTAGTGCTGATCGTGAAATTCAAAGAACGCTTATGGAGTTACTCAACCAGCTTGATGGGTTTGACAACCTCGGAAAGGTACTGCTCTCTAAATCTGAATTCTGAACTTATAATCTATATCAAACCTGGTGTACATATGCGTGAGATTTTGGTGTGATGTTGTAAATCGTTGTCTTGAAATCTGTTGGATATCTTGATCGAATTGTATCTCTTCCTAAAATTGGTTATACACTAAATTTTTGATGCTATTAATTGTAAATGAGCGTGAATAAATGTGTTTGATACTAGTTTGGGAAAATGTATAGGTGAAAATGATAATGGCCACAAACAGGCCTGATGTGCTTGATCCTGCGCTTCTCCGTCCGGGAAGGTTAGATAGAAAGATTGAGATCCCTTTGCCAAACGAGCAGTCAAGAATGGATATTCTTAAGATCCATGCAGCTGGTATCGCCAAACATGGTGAAATCGATTACGAGGCTATTGTCAAACTTGCAGAGGTTAGTTTTTCCTTACATTGCTGAGATAGTGAATGTTGCTTTTCATATGTAAGTTTCTCACCAAATGTTTCCTTGGTCCAAAAAAAGGGATTCAATGGTGCTGATCTGCGTAACATATGCACGGAAGCTGGAATGTTTGCAATCCGAGCAGAGCGGGATTATGTGATCCATGAAGATTTCATGAAGGTATGCATATATATTATGCATGAGAATAGGTTAAATCATGTTGTAATCTTGGTTGTGATATGGAAATGAACCAACTTTTTGCAGGCGGTGAGAAAGCTGAGTGAGGCCAAGAAACTGGAGTCCAGTTCGCACTATAACGCTGATTTTGGAAAAGAGTGAGAGAGTACACACTCTTTCTTGTGCTTTAGGGATGAAGAAAGGACATTGCAATGACTGTCTCGTATTCTTTATTAGCAATGTGAAACTTGTTTTTTTAACTCTTTCAAAAGCAAAGCTTGTTGTGAAGTGTGTGCTTAGTTACTACGTTTCAGTAATTTAGTGCTTCAAACAAGCATTTACCTCTTTTCTCGTTGGTACTGTGGCTTAAATATTGTTGCTTCTGGACCCTGATTAACATCAATTAGTCCAAATCAAAAGAATTGCAAACATCAACTGAACCAATTATTTCAGTCAAATAGTATGAAACAAACAAAAATTTCTTAAACATCTCTATAGTACACGTTAATATATTTTGTTCATTAAATCTTACTTGGATCAGTTCAAATAAAATCGGACTTTTACACTGGATACTTCTGTATTTAACAATATAAATATTCATAAGATTTGGTTAAGATTTAAAACTTTGAATCTCTTATCATTTTTGTTTGATTTTGTTTTAACTGTTTTAAACCATCATATAGTATATAAAGTTAAGAAAAAACTTTTTTTTCTACATATATTGTGATTCGAAATTTTGAAAACGGACATATATTAATTGATAAACGAAAAATATATGGATTTAAGCTAAAATGTTTAAATCTGATGACAAGAAAAAGAAAAAAAAAAGCTAACATGTTTAGGGGATGATTCAAAATCATATCATAAATAAGATCAACATTAATAAAATAATTTTTGAGTGGGACGTGTTTGACGGTATCTTACTTAATAACAATTGTAAACTATAAAATATAAATATTTTATAAATAAAAACAATTTGCAAACTTTTATATATACTAACTTTAGGAAAAAAAATTGTCTCACTCATGATGTACCTTTATTATAAAAACATAAAATTAATTAAGTAATGATATTTTCGATTTTTTTCTAGCGCAATAAGAATAGAATTACCGTAAAAAAATAAAAATAAGATTAGGATTAAATTAGCTAGGACAACTTTTTCAAAAAGAAAATTAACATGCCGAAATCATGAACGTCGTAAATCATCAAACAGCTAGGATTCGTTGTATCATACACTTAAAATGATTAGAGAGTTGATCTATTACTCTAGAGTTTACTTGCAATGATCTCAAACATAAAAATATTAAAACGTTTATTTGATTCCCTATGCAATGAAAAGTGAAGATCTTTATGATTAGCACGGAATTTTCCAAGCTTAACTTTTGACTTTTGTCTCCCTAATCATTCATTAATAACCACTTCATGTCTTTATAAAAAGCACCCCGTACGAAGTTCTTCACTCAAAGCTCCTCATACCATAGTATATTTTGAGCTTTCTAATCACATAGTAATAATTTTGAAAATGGCGATCCTAACTCCCGTCATTAAACTCGTTGTTTTTAGGCAAAGTCTACGACCACATTCTGCTATTGCATTCCTCGTTGAGTTTCTTTGCTTCGTCTTAGAATTACTCGACAAGGAGAAAGATCTAGCCAAAATATTCGGTATCGTATGTGCTTGCGACACATTAATCTTCACTTTGCTCGATCTTATCCAAAGTTTGATCGAGGAAGAAGTGAAAATACAAAGATGCGGCCGAGTGTTTTGGCTTTACACAAACGATGGGAGCCTCTATTGGCACACATTAAACGCATATCTTTTGATGTTATGCATTGTCCACGTCATCGGTTCCACGATCTCTTACGTTTCTCATAAACATTATCTAGTCTTGCTCCCGCTTTTCGCAGCCGGACTCGAACTCGTCCCACAAGAAGCCTATCGAGTTCTTGGACCGGATCAAGAGTCTGGAAATTCTATTGAGCCTCTTAATGGTCCATTAAATGGTATTGAGCTTGAACAAGGAATGGTTGTTCATGTTGAGCCTCTTCAAGAGCCACTAGATGGTATTGAGCTAGAGCAAGAACTCGTCCCACAAGAAACCAATCGGGTTCTTGGACCGGACCAAGAGTCACAAAACTGTATCGGGGCTCTTAATGACCCATCAGATGGAAAAGACCAAAACCTTCAAGATGATATTGTGCTAGATCAAGAGTCACAAGATTGTATTATTGCACCTCATCAATGTCCATTAGATGGTATTGACCTACAACAAGAAACGGTAGTTCACGTTGAGCCTCTTCAAGACCCACTAGATGGTATTGAGCTAGAGCAAGAAGTGGCTATTCATGTTGGGCCAAATGATGACCCATAAACTATTAGAAGCCTACTATAGAATGAAAGCTGAAACATTATATAGATGGAGACGTATGTTTAATGTAATGTACTTTGTCTTAAAAACTTATGTACTTATGATCGTACGACTTTGGTAGCTACAATGTAAGAGAATCTTTGTTACAAAAAAAAATCTATAAATAAAATCGACTCTTCAATGTCCCGTGGAGTCAGTGAAGGATAAACGACACGTGTGAACACGAAGGAAGATTAATAGCCGTCCGATGAAAATGGTTAATTTTGTAATTTTGACTCTTTCACGTGTGCCCTTTCCTCACCCCGAAAAATATTTTTATTTCCTTTTGTTTACACTTTTTGATTTCATTTTCAATAATAATAATATTCGAGTAGAAGAAGAAAGATCCAGACAAAAGCTTAAGCAAGACCTCTCTGTCTTCGTCTCTCTCTCTCTCTCTCTTTGTCTCCGCCATGACAAGCTCTTCATCTCCTTCACGCAAGGTTCTTAGATTCTCTCACTCTTGTCTTCTTATGTGTTTTTTGATTCTCCGATTGTGATTTTTTGAATTTTTGAGATTTGTGTAGGCGTTAAGCAAGATCGCGTGTAATAGGTTACAAAAGGAGTTATCAGAGTGGCAAGTAAATCCACCGACTGGGTTTAAGCACAGAGTTACTGATAATCTTCAAAAGTAATTTTCATTTCAAAATCTTTCCTTTTTTTGATTATTTATCATTTCGATTTTTGATTGTTTTTTTTGTTTTTGTGTGATTTAAAGATGGGTAATTGAGGTAACAGGAGCACCTGGTACGCTTTACGCTAATGAAACTTATAATCTTCAGGTTGAGTTTCCTCAACATTATCCTATGGAAGCTCCTCAGGCAAGTTTTTCATTGTGTTGGTTTTGTTCTGAAAAATTTGTTGTTTTTGATTAAGGGTTTATTTCAAATTTCTTAATTGTGGATTAATTAACTGAAACCAGAGTGTTTTTATGGTTGTATTGCATGTTTTAGGTCAGAGAATTAGTTTGAGATATAGTGACATTTTCTCTACTTGGTTTTGTGCTGTGTTCTGATTTTCATGTGTTTGGTTTTTGATCAGGTGATTTTTGTTCCACCAGCACCGTTACATCCTCATATTTACAGCAATGGACATATTTGTTTAGGTAATTTTACTCATTGTTTCTACACTACTTACTCTTTGCATTTGCTCTTACTTTTTGGTTTCTCTGAAATGCTAGCTCAAGTCATGTGTGTGTCAATCAAATTAGTTTATCTGTTTGATACTTACATATATAGGTTGTTCTTGTTCACGGAATGTAATGTAGCGAAAAGAGAAGCAATGTTAGTAACAATACCCTTAAGAGTCCTAATATATTATATCAACATTGTTACCAGTCTTAACCTTTTTCTCAGTCTGTCTCATTCTTAAAGAGTTCCTAATACTAGCGTCGCATGACATGAAATTAGGTGTGAATGTGTTATCAACGCCATAAAGAAAACCAATACCGTCCCTTTTGGACTCTATGGTGAATTCTTTAGCAAAATCAGAATCTGATCCATGATTATAACAGCCTCTCAATTTCTAGTTATATTGAAACTCCCTTTGGAATGTTGATCAAATAACTTGAAACTCCCATTTGAGTTAAAATCAAATAACACATTTTAGTTTTGCTGTTTTCACTAAACAATAAGAACATGAAAGTTTTATGTAAATTTCTTAAATCTGTTCTCAATGCATCTAAATCCGGTCTAATGAAATCGTGGTGGAACTGAACCATTTGTTACAATACATAATCACGATTATACCCGGCCTCATTTTAGGAGAAAGTCCATTAGGATTATGCGCTTAATATAACACACTCTCTAATTCCTTTTTGTAGATATTCTGTATGACTCATGGTCTCCAGCAATGACAGTGAGTTCAGTCTGCATCAGCATCCTCTCAATGCTATCAAGTTCCCCCGAAAAGGTTTCTACATTTGATCTCTCACACTTTGTATTGTTGTCACAAATTCAAACTTTTTGACCCTGCCACACAACTCTTACTATGTCTTATTGTCGATGACAATATCAGCAACGCCCGACTGATAACGATCGATATGTGAAGAACTGCAAGAACGGGAGGTCTCCTAAAGAGACAAGGTGGTGGTTCCATGACGACAAGGTTTAATGATGACGACCGTAAGATGTCTCTCCTTTCAGTTACAAAAGAGGTTTATATAATTTCCCAAGACTGATAATACTAATTGAAATTCCTCATGGCCTCCCACTTTTTTTTCTGTAACGGATCATTATGTATAAATGACATCTGAAATGTTTCAGTGTCTGAATTAACACCTTGTGCTTTTGTCCTTTCTGAAGTGAAAAACCATGGAGAGTTTAGGCAAAACGAAATTGTATTTGGCAATGTAATTGGATTGATAACTAGTTGGTGTAATGTAATTGAAAATTGAAAAACTAACATAACAATAGAATCCCCAAAGAGTAAACATAACCATGAACGAACAATTAGCATAGCTGCGAGTAATCAAGTTTGCAACAACATTTATTCACCACCACACATAAGAGCACATTTAAGGTGAAAAGACTCGGGCGAACAAAGGATTTATTAAAACACCAAACATATTTTAGCAAAATAGGTAAGAGAGAAAAGCAAATCAAGCAGCAGCAACAACTGTCTTGTGCTTCTCGAGATTGGCAATGATTTCTTCTTTAGCAGCACCAACCACAGTCTCCTTGATCTCTCCTTCTTTCATGAAGATAAACGTTGGCATTGCCTGAACTTTAAACTCCTCAGCAACAGTCTGCACAACAACATAACAAGCAAGATAAAGGCTCAGAGAAGTCAAAAATCCCTAAGTTTGGATATTGGGATAGTGTAAGATTGATGAAGGAAACTCACGTTCAATTCGTCAACATCGACCTTGAAGAAGACTACGTCGAGGTGCTTCTTGGCTAAGTCAGCAAAGACGGGTGCAATGAAACGGCAAGGTGGGCACCATGTTGCAGTGAAGTCTATCACAATCTGTGTCATTTCCACACAACCATATTTAAGAAAACAAGCTACACCGATCGATAATTCAAACAATAGATACGACATCGGTTCATCATTAAGATAACAAATGTATGCATTTCATGTGCTTCACAGAACATGGATAATAATACAAACATAGATACAAAATGGGTTCACTAAAGACAATTTTCATGTGATCTCTAGCAGATGATTCATAAAATTGAATATGCATAGTTGAGAGATTCACATAACATGTTTTTATCCAATGATGCTTCTATCAAGTTCTTAGGGTTTCAATTTCTGAGATTCTGGGTTCCTAAACAATCAATTAAACTATTAGGGTTCATAAATTTGACATTAAGGAGCTCAAAAATTCGATTGGGGACAATTCAAACCTAATTCTGAATCCGTCATATTCTAATCAAAAGGACCAAGATCAGAAACGATAAAGCAGCGAAATCAATCAGAAAGAAACATTTAAAACCTTAGATCGAGAGTTTTTACCAGTTTCTTGGATTCGTTGGCGGCTTTGAGCTTCTCGGTCCAATCTTCAACGGTGTGGCAAGCGATAACTTCTCCTTCTGCGGCCATTTTCTCTTCTCTGTGTTTGATTTTTGATTTGATGAGTTTTCGAGTGATTATTCTTCTTCGTCTCTGTGTCGGTTCTTATAGAGAGAAGGAGGCGGAGAGAATCTTACATCTTTTTATTATATTTTAATGCAAATGGAATAATAATAATAATTAATAAAACATGTTGTCAAATAGGAAAAGAATTAATACTCAAATTAAAAAAATGGACCAAACCACGCGGAGGAATTCGATGCCGGATTTGTTGATCTAACGGTTGAGATTGAAGAATTGCAAATCGGATTCAGCTTCTGAGGACGCGTGTAATTTATGCTCATTGAAAATAGAAGAAATTGATATATTTAGTCAAAAAGGTTATGAGATTTGAGTATTTCTTTTTATTTTTTATTTTTTTTTTGTTGGTCACATTGAATATTATTGCCTTTGGTAGTTCAGTCCTATATTTTATTTGAGAAACAAAATCAGAAAAGAATCTATAATTTGAAGCAACTTTCATATTGTAATTTGGTATTCCTATATTTTATTTGAGAAACAATATCAGAAAAGATCAAAAGAATCTATAATTTGTAGCAACTTTAAATATTGTAATAGGAAATCTTTTAAAATTTATCAATATGAAATTTGTTAATTTATAATAGGTCTTGAGATTTGATCATGTGACTTCTAAACACAAGTTATTGGGCTTTTGTTTAAGTAAAGCCCATGTGTCAAAGAAATGGATTGTTTTCCTAGTTAGTGAAATAATCTTATACACACAATTTAAAAACAATAGAGAAAATTAATGTTGAAATGAGCAGATTAATGTGGGGTTGTACATATCAAGGTGGAACTATCACAAGGAAGAACAAAGAGATATCTTGAGGTAACTACCCAAAGAAAGAGCAATGAAACCCTACCATGACAATTTGTCCAGACTATAACGAGTTAAATCATTATCATGAATTCCATACCATGGCAATTTGTTTTCTTTCAATGGGATGTCTACCATTCCAAAAAAGTTTTGCCATCAACAACCGCATCTGTTCTTTTGAGTAAATGTAATTTTGGTAAACTATGTAGTCTATAATCATTAGTTACAATATGGATCTGTAAAGTTGATTCAAAAACAATTGTGATGTTCTCGAACGGGATCACCATAAACTTCATCAAAAAAAATCCTTTAAGCGAGAGAAACTCGTGATTTTTCGAGACAACGATTGTGTCTATGAGTCTATCGTCCAACCTCATCCAATACCAATATGTTCAGTTATATCTAAGTTGTAAAGCACATAAAATCGATTTGTCAGTCAGCTCACATGTTTAAACCAAAGTCGTATTCCAATGCGAGACTTGGTTTCCTAGTCTGAGATAGGTAAATTTCTTTATATACTACCCTCTATGTAACGAGAGAGTGGTTCTTTTTTCACTTTTAATTCATGAGAGCACTTTCAAAACATTTTGCATGTCATTGCTCTCAAGATTTGGGCTCACAACTTTTCCGATGACTTCTCGGTCATATCTTGACCATTCGATCAATTTTTCGATTGCTTCTAGTCGATTCTTTCTCAACAAATAATTATTTACGTTTCCATCTTAAATTGCTCCCTAAGCTCTAAAACACATAACATATCATCTTTTTCCGATCTGGTATCATAATATTAAACGTGGTATTGTCATCATAAAATACCTCATCATCGTGTTTTCCAAATCACGACGTGTTTTTTTATTTGTGTAAAAGATTTACTGTAGTAATTTAGGCTCACATATAAAAATATTTCTAAACAATATATTATTTGTTGATTTTTTTTTTTAATCTACAATCAATTTGGTAAACTTACCATCACAAATTAATTATAAAATTTATGAACTAACAAAAAAAAATATAGTATTTATGCTTAATATATATATATATATATTTTAATTTATTTTGGGTACTAATCTCATATGAGTTGTGACCATATTAAGTAAATTTTGTAAAGCGCCTCTCCGATCACCGGCACAGAATCTAGTCCCCGTTTATTTTTTTAATATAAAAAGAGAGCAAACTCCAAAAAAAAAAAAAAAAAAAGCGAGAGAGAAATCAAAACCTTGTAAGGTTTCTTAGGGTTTCAATCGAAGCGGGAGAGAAAATCTCAGAAGAGAAGCCATGGATGAAGCTTTGACGAACGCTTCTGCAATCGGTGACCAACGCCAGAAAATCGAACAGTACAAACTCATCCTCTCCTCTGTTCTCTCTTCCAACGATCTTCTCCAAGCTCAGAGATTCATCGATCACAGTAATTTCGCATCTCCCTTCTTTCTCATGGTTTCAACTTCATAAGAGATTCGACAACTGCTTTTTGTTCTTATGGAATTCGGTTTATATCAGAATTTCTGGTTTGATTTTGATTTTTGCTTCCTCACAATTTTTCCAGTTCTTTCCGATGATGTCCCGTTGGTGGTTTCGAGGCAGCTTTTGCAGTCTTTCGCACAAGAGCTTGGGAGATTAGAACCGGAGACGCAGAAGGAGATTGCTCAATTTACTCTTACCCAGATTCAGCCTAGAGTTGTTTCCTTTGAGGAACAGGTTTGTTTTCTCTTCGTGATACCTTACTGTTTAGCAGCAATCGTGTACTTTTTAAACCCTAATTAGTTTACCTACTTAACATAAGTTGAGAGGTATGTAGAGTCGCTTTGCTATTGTACCGCTTTGGTATGTGAAATCTACACTGAAAGCTAATTTGAGATATTTGTTTACTAAGGATGCTGTATTTTGGGATAACTGAGACAATGTACGTTGTGTTGTTTTTCAATCTCTTTATTCTAAGAGATGAAACTGTTTGTGGTGTATTTGCAGGCACTTGTTATCAGAGAAAAACTTGCGGGTTTGTATGAATCAGAGCAGGAATGGTCAAAAGCAGCACAGATGTTGAGTGGAATTGATCTGGATTCTGGAATGAGGTGTGTGGCATTGAGCAGAATTTTGTTTTAGTTTCCTCTCTATGTTCTTTTGTGTTGCTTATTTTGGATTTGCGGAATTCTTTATTAGGGCCGTTGACGACAACTTCAAGCTTTCAAAGTGTATCCAAATTGCTCGTTTGTATCTCGAGGTTTGTCTTTCCCTTTCATGTACATATGCACAATAGATTCTGTGTCCTTTTCATTAATTTTTAAGCATGTAAATCGGTTATCTCTGTTTATGAGATGAATTTACGCATCGCAGTAATGATTTATAGCTAGTTTGTCTTGTTTCCTTCTGTGGGTGCGTGTCAATCAGTTACAGAAGTTAGATCTTAAAAGCACAAAAGAAACCCGTTGTTGAATGTTGATTCAATCTTCAAATATTTGGACATTTTTCTAGAGAGATTTTATTTAAAGTTAAGTCTCTTGACCAAATCTAAGTGTCATGAAATTAGGAATATCGACTGTTAAGAGCATTATTCTGCTTCACTACATCACTTTTTTATTTATTGCTTGTGAGAGTAAATTGAGGCTAGCAGAGTTGTATAAATACATTTAGTTAAATTTTTATTGTTCTCTAATACTTTTGTGTTTTGAAATTTTCAGGATGATGATGCTGTAAATGCAGAGGCTTTTATAAATAAAGCTTCTTTCTTAGTGAGCAATAGTCAGAATGAAGTTTTGAATTTGCAGTACAAGGTTGGACCACCTTAAAGTAAACTAAGAATTTATGTGCTGGGTGATTAAGGAGCATTCGTTTTCAAGTTTTAATATATTTCTGTTTCAGGTCTGCTATGCTAGAATTTTGGACATGAAAAGAAAGTTTTTAGAGGCTGCACTTCGGTATTACGGCATATCTCAGATTGAGCAACGCCAAATAGGGGATGAGTAAGTGAACTGACTTATCTTTCTGCTACATCTTTTCTTCAAATTCTCCTCTGTTGGTTTCTTGTTCGGATGGAATAATGATTAATTAATCTTCTATCCATCTTTGGAGACTCTGTATTTAAAGCTAGTTTCCTACTTTTCCCCTCTCTGTGATTGAATAGTGTTCCTCTTTTCTCTCTCCAATACCTTTGTGATATCTCATATTCTGAAACGGTTATAATGTGTTTTCTAATCTTTTCAGAGAGATTGATGAGAATGCTTTAGAGCAGGCCCTATCAGCTGCTGTCACATGTACCATATTAGCTGGAGCTGGTCCTCAGCGTTCTCGTGTTCTTGCAACTTTATACAAAGTAATTCCCTTTTGGATTACAAATAGAATACTTTCCTGCTTGCTTATTTATTGTTTTTTATTTCTCAATATCTTTCTATTAACAGGATGAGCGTTGCTCCAAGCTGAAGATTTATCCTATCCTGCAGAAGGTTCTATCTCTTATTACCTACAACTGTTTCCTCTAGTAGACAAACATACATTTTCATGCTATTGGACATATAGTATTGTTTGAACTCACATATTACTCTTGTTTAAGCCGGCATGATGTTTATTAGATTTGATTCATTATCAAATCAAACAAGTTCACCATAGCTTATAGAGGCTTGGTTAGAAATGCATGGTAACTTTTTGTTTTTTAATGCAACTTTATAGGTGTATCTGGAAAGGATTTTAAGGAGACCAGAGATTGATGCCTTTTCAGAAGAACTAAGGCCACATCAGGTATGGACTGTGAATTAAGATTTAGATGTAGTTTTTGGATAACATCTGAGTTGGTAAGTAGGTTCATAACAAGTTATTACACTGTTGATTTCAACAGAAAGCATCTTTGCCTGACAAATCCACTGTTCTTGACCGTGCTATGATTGAGCATAACCTTCTTAGTGCAAGCAAACTCTACACAAACATAAGGTATGAGATGTCGAATTAGTATCTTCTTTGTGTGTCTAGACTTGTTTGATTTTCTCAACTATTTTATATCCTAGGTTTGATGAATTGGGAACTCTGTTGGCGATTGATCCAAGAAAAGCGGAGAAGATAGCAGCTAATATGATTGGGCAAGACCGAATGAGGGGTTCCATAGATCAGGTAAGCAATAAAAAATACTTTGTTGGTTGAGCTATGTAAGAGCCCTGAAGAGAATTCTCGTTAGTGTTGATTTTCTAGAAGGAGGTTCCTAGACGTGTTTTAATATTTTATGTTACTGTTCAGGAGGAGGCTGTGATTCATTTTGAGGATGACGTGGAGGAACTACAACAATGGGATCAACAGGTTTTCTATCTCTCCCTCCCACTCTTTGTCTCTTTAGAGCAACTATATATGATTGTTTGTTTTATTGGCGTGGAATATGACTGAAAAGTGGAATCTGTGCAGATATCGGGATTATGCCAAGCTCTCAATGACATTCTGGATGGGATGGCCAAGAAAGGCATGTCTGTTCCTGTCTGATTGACTCCCAAGCCGTGAGATCGCCTCATGATGATTAATTTGTATTAGCCGAGCAACGGATCGAGTCTCATGCCAAAGTTTTTGCCAAATTGCTGTGTTTTGGGGACAGTCATTTTCACCTTATTTACTTTCTTGCAAATTCATGTCTATGTCTTTAGGTTAATTGATTCAGAGAGGAAAAGATTAGGCATTGAATGAGGATTTTTAAGAAAGTTGAAAAGAGGTTCAGGGTACATTTTTACCTCAGAACAAATTATTTTATGCATAGATGAACCTTTCTTGTGCAAGAGAATGATGAAACTAGTAGTTTTTTTTTTTTTTTTGGCTCAACAACAACTTCTCATTTACCAAACGGTGATTACACAGAGTCTGAATACACACAATCTTTTATCCAAGCCGGCACCTTTAGAATACATTTTAGGATCATAATTCAATAAAGAAAGAGATTCCCTAGCAATTCTATCTGCCACACTGTTTCCTTCACGCTTTATATGCATCACCTTCACCTCCTCAAATTGTTGGAATATATGTCTAATGTCCTGAATTCTTGGGGCCAAATTTGGATAATCAGTATCATCCCCTAACAGAGACACTAGATGTTGGGAATCTGATTCAAAGATGACTTTCTTATAGTTAAATCTTGACATTGAAAGAGCTGCCCATCTCATAGCTTCAAGTTCCACTTCCAACACTGTCTGAACTCTCGGGATTGCACGAAGTCCCAGCCACAACATTTTCCCCTCATGATTTCTCAGATGAAACTAGTAGTTACATATAACATTTTCCCATTCGTTGTTTAATTTTTATTCTTGAACGATCAAAACTTATGCGAATTTAAGAAATGATCAATGATAACAGACGAAACTGCTAGTAATAATAATGAGAAACTGTTGCAACAAAATTTCGGAAGATTCGCAAGAACCGACTAGTAAAATGTGTTGCAACACCAAACAATTGAAGTGAAACTTAGCTAAGTAGTGTAAAGAAGAGACTACATTTCAAGGTTCCATGTAGTTTCTGCGGTCAATTTCGGCGTTTTCAGTTCATCCGCAAGATTCACAGACGCACATACCTGTTGAAACAAGAAAATAAAGCCCATCAACGACCAAAACACATGGAATTTCTAAAGTTCGTAAAGCGGTAAAGCTTCTTCACGACATAGTTGTTGCTCAAAAGAAAGCAAATCCAATGTCTAAATATGATTGCCAATACACAGAACAATCTAAAATTACTGATTATGATGCAGCAAAGAATACATGAACTATCCTAACCCAAAGATGATGCCTTATTGTCAAGAAGCTATGCATCCCATGTAGGTAGCAGTTTCATCTATCAAATCAATTCTATTTCTACCAGGTTTAAGTCACTGATATCACCGTTTAACTTTAAAGAACTAAGATTGTCATCAAAATATAGTAAACGATATGAACTTTCGACTGAAAATGTTCTTTCTTACCTTGAATCCACTTGCTTTGTTGTTCCTTGACCATTCCATACCCAACAACTTACTAGACGTCTGATAAGTTGCCCTCACATTATCACCACTATAAAATCTTCGAGAAACCGCAAAATCCCATGTATTTTTCGCCAAGTCATAACACGGCTCGAACGTAGCTAACCCTCCATGAGCATAGGTATACTTAATCTTACAGTTGTTTGTCCCAACCATGTGGTTAGCAGAGAGTTTGTTTGCAGAATCAATCACAAGGCTCCCATCGACAATTGTTCTGTTATCAGCTCTGCTATGAATGTAAGTCAAATTCAAAGGCTTCTCTGCAATTCTTACTGTGTTCATGAACTGAAACCTAACATCCTGTAAACCAAAATCACCAACATAGTTAAGCACATAGATTCTTAAATGTCTGCCTGCAAATCTCTTTAAACTTGTGGAGAATCTAAAAACCCTAAACTCCAGAATCCTAAATCCTACTTCAATTCAAGCATTAGCTGCGTAATTTCTAGGTTTGTTTGCTTTGACTTGAATCCTAGGTTTAATCGTAAGCAATCAATCTCATTTCCATGGGAATTGAAAAATTTCTAAGATTTGTTTGCTTTGACTCAAATCAAAAGAGTTGTTCTGACCTTTTTAGGGACGTTGTACTCGACGATGAAGGAACCAGGCTTCTCTACAGCGAGAGCGAGACCGGTCAAAGTAGGACCGGCGACGAGAGTAGCATCGGTCATGGTGGCGCGTAGCTTAATATCGCCGGCGTTGAAAGCAAGTGAACCGATTCCACTGGTTTTGTCAGTATCGTACTTGCCTTTGATAGAAGCCTTCATCGCCATTTTCGCACAGTAGAGATAGAGAGAGAGAGAGAGAGAGAGAGAGAGAGAGAGAGAGAGAGAGAGAGAGAAAGCAGAGGTTCGGTGAGAGCGGCGAAAAATGACGATAAAAGCTGACGGTGTTTATTATTCTCCGTTGCGTGTTCTTCGTTCGCATGTGCGAGTTGGCACGTGTGTGAAGTGGCACTTGTGCGAGTTGGCACGTGTGCGAAGTAGCACTTTTGCGAATTGGAGTCCTGATGGAATCATCAAAAGTTCGATCTTTTCATCAAAGATTTGATCTTAATTCTATTGATCGGTATATATTTGCTATAAGTTTGAGCTCATGTGCAAGTTCAAATAATATGTTATTTGATAGTTATATTCTCAACAGATTTATAGCAAAACTATATTTAATATTTTAAATTTATTTATTTGCTCTTGTGAACCTTATACTTAATATTTTTAAATTTAGTCTAGAGAAACTTTGAAATCCTTTCAATAAGTTAAATCTCGAATACATTTTTACTAACATTTATTAGTCTTTCGATTAAAATTATTATTAGAAAAAAAGTTTTTAAAAATAAATAATACGTTTTAGATACAATGTGAGTTATGTTTCTTATATTTTTAAAAATAAATTTATTTTATACTTAAAATAGTTTGAAATTAAAATTTATTTGGCTGAATACCATAAAATATGTCAATTTGAACCTTATACCCATTAACTATTTGGTGTTAGATATCAAAATATAAAAAAGTTAACCATTGCTTTCTTCTATCTATTGAATTGGATATTGTTACATGTATTTAGGGTTTTTTTTTGTTTAATTTTGCAACGTTAATAGAAACTATTAAATTTAAGTTTGGTAGTATATTTATTTGTCAAAATTTTAATTGCCATTAAATATAACGTTAATCTTTTTTGGTTTTTTTAGAAGTTACGTTGTGATTTTGATTTCCTATATAAAAGTTAGATTACCCCATTTTTTAAATAACAAATACTAATCATTCTTTCTTACGATTTCTTTAGTAAAATAAGAATATTTCTTGTATATTTCAACCATAAGTAGATATGTCTAAATTTAACACTCAGATTACTACATTGTTCATTGTTTTAGCTTTGGTGTGTGCGTTTGTTCCGGCTTTCTCAGTCGAAGAAGCTGAAGCAACATTATTATGGAATACTTGTTTTGTTAAAATCACTCCTAAGTGTGCTTTGGATATAATCGCTGCTGTGTTTGAAAATGGAACCATGCCTGACCCTTGTTGCAAGGATCTCGTCAAAGAAGGAAAAATGTGTCACGATACGCTTATTAAATATATTGCAGATAAACCCATGTTAATTGCCCACGAAAGAGAATACTTGAAGAAGAGTGATGACTTGTGGAAACATTGTGTCTCAATTTCCAAAAGTGCTTCAAATATGGAATGCTTTTACTATTTTGAGCCAATAAATTGATATTTTCTGTTATTACTGATTTCTTCACACAAACTTATATATTTTCACTTTACTACAATTTCATCCAAAACGAATTTTGTTCTCAAAAAATATAACATAAATTTGTGATTTTCTATTTGAACTTAAAACATAGTTTCTTATGAATAGTGAAAGAATATTTCAATACTTAATTATTAAGAGGAGCTCTAAATATTATTTTTAGGGAATTTATTTTTTGTATTTGCTTTCTAATTAGAGTAGTATGTTGTTCATAATTCAACAAAGTTTAACTTTTTTTCAAAGCATTTATAGATCTTCATTTTAAAAATTCAGGAAAGATTAATTTACAATCTTTATCATTATACTATAATTTAATGACCTTAGACCAATAGCTCACACAAATAAGCAAGCATATTTACAAAATTTTAATTCGAATTTCAATGCAAAATTGAAAAATTGAAGGGTGAGACAAATTTAAAGATAATATCTATTAAATCCTCTAATTTTAAAAATTTAGCAAAAATTGTATTTTCTTATGGATCAGTTAGTTCACACGTATCTTAGTTAGTATCAAATCATATCTAATGATTAGTGATAAAACTAGTTAGATATCTATATGTGTCTTTACCATTTAACTTGAATCCTTCTTCTTTTTTTACGTAAACAACTTGAATCCTTCGTTAATATATAAATTTAAAGCATTTTTTCTTTAATTCTATTGATCGGTATATATTTACTATAAGTTTTAGCTCATATGCAATTTCAAATGATATGCTTTTAAATTTTGTCTAGGTGTGATAGTTGTATCTTTAACATAAATCTTATAGCAAAACTATACTTGATATTCTAAATTTATCTATTTGCTCTTGTGAACCTCATATTAGTCTAGAGAAACTTTGAAATCCTTTCAATTAGTTGTATGTCCAATACATTTTTACTAACATTTATTAGTCTTTTTAATTAAGATTATTGTTAGAAAAAAAAAGATTTTTTAAAAATAAATAATATGTTTTAGATACAATGTGAGTTAGGCTTCTTATATTTTAAAAAATAAATTTATTTCATACTTAAAAATAGTTTGGAATTTCAATTTATTTGGCTGAATACCATAAAATATGTCAATTTGAACCTTATACCCATTGACTATTTGGTGTTAGAAACCCTTTAACAAAAAAAAACTATTTGGTGTTAGATATCAAAATAAAAAAAAATTAACCATTGGTTTCTTATATTGAATTGGATATTGTTACATGTATTAAAGTTTTTTTGGTTTAATTTTGAAACGTTGATAGAAACTATTAAGTTTAAGTTTGGTAGTATATTTATTTGTGGAAAATTTAATTGCCATTAAATATAACGTCAACTTTTTTTGTTTTTTTTTGAGAAGTTACGTTGTGATTTTGATTTCCTATATAAAAGTTAGATTACGTCATTTTTTAAATAACAAATACTAATCATTCTTTCTTACGATTTCTTTAGTAAAATAAGAATATTTCTTGTATATTTCAACCATAAGTAGATATGTCTAAATTTAACACTCAGATTACTACATTGTTCATTGTTTTAGCTTTGGTGTGTGCGTTTGTTCCGGCTTTCTCAGTCGAAGAAGCTGAAGCAACATTATTATGGAATACTTGTCTTGTTAAAATCACTCCTAAGTGTGCTTTGGATATAATCGCTGCTGTCTTTGAAAATGGAACCATGCCTGATCCTTGTTGCAAGGATCTCGTCAAAGAAGGAAAAGTGTGTCACGATACGCTTATTAAATATATTGCAGATAAACCCATGTTAATTGCCCACGAAACAGAATACTTGAAGAAGAGTGATGACTTGTGGAAACATTGTGTCTCAATTTCCAAAAGTGCTTCAAATATGGAATGCTTTTACTATTTTGATTTTTGAGCCAAAAAATTGATATTTTCTGTTATTACTGTTTTCTTCACACAAACTCATATATTTTCACTTTAGTACAATTTAAACTGTTCGTTGACCGCAAGTCCATATTTGGAACCGTGAACAAACGAGTATGATCAGACTGGGCAAGCTCCCCAAATTCCGAGTAAGCATCCGGGAAGACTATCCCACTGTTCGTTAAATAGAATATGATCAATTCGCTTAGGGGCAGGATCTTCCTTTTAATTATTGGAACACAAGATTGGACACCCACTTGCCTCCTACCACACCCGCCATGTATTCATTCATGTCGGTTTGAACTGCTATAGCCCAAACAGTGTGACGGTATGGTTAATTCTTTAAACGCTACACCGTATGAGGGTATGTCGAATCAAAATCCCATTATACAAACCATGTATCACGTTGTCATCTGTGTGGTTCTCATCGTTAAATTGAAACAATACGAAACTACAGTTTGCTGTTCAAATAGGGATTTCTAAATTGCTACGATTGACCTTAAACCGAATCCCAATTTCATTAAAAGAAAGAGAAGGAAAAAGAAAACCAAAATGGAATATTTGGGTGAACAAAAAAGTGTCTAATACATAAAACAACAAACATGATCCAACATCTCTTTTGGGTTTCGACTAAAAGGGAAGAGGAACATGAAAAAACCTCATCTCGCTTGAAAGTAGTCTAACAAAACTTCCTAGTGAGATAAAACAAGTTCCATCCCATAAAATTAAGAAGACCAAGATTTGTCCTAAAAACCAAATGTACAATGAAAACTGAAGCCCAAAAGTGTATAAACGTATCCAACTTCTTCCTCTCAGTCCTCAATTGTCTGAATCTCTCCCATCATGATCCGGTTACTAACCACATTAAATCCCAGAACCGATGCGCTCAAGCTAACCTTCTTCCCTTTCTTCGCCTTTTTCTTTCCTCCAACTTTCGAGAACCCGTCATTTGCAGCTGTAGTGTTATAGTAATAGTCTTCACCTGTGTTGTTTCGGGTCCCGACTCCCGAGCCCTTTGATTGAAATGCAATCTCAACTACTTCTGATGGTAACAGGTCTTTGTAGTTGAGAAATTTGTCGATGAACTTGTGGTCAGGGTCACGAGACCCCAGATTTTCTATCAGAAGAGTTTCAGCTTCTGATCGGGATAGCTTCAGACAAAATTCCAAGACACTTGTATCTGGCAAAATAGATACACATGATAGATATCAAAAACATAATAAAATGTTTGAACGAAATGAAAGAGGATGTTCTCGTCCTGTATGTTCTTCAATCTGTCCTAACTAGGTTATAAGAAAATTAAATAGAGTGCTTAGGGTAGCCACCTAGAGCTCATTGAAAATGAGATAAACTTTTTAATATGAAAACTACAGTGTAATATGAACTTTTTACCTTCGGAACCAAGAAGTCTGAGACATTCGCTTTTGCACCAATCTCTGAAGCCATTCGCCTCTGGAAAACCACAGACACATGAGAAAATCAAGCCAATAGTTTCGGACAGACAGAGCGATCTTCAGTAAAAAGCAAACCTGTGAGTTTTGTTACTGCCTCTTTTTTCCCTTTGTGTGACGCCTGAGTGACAACAGGTGAAGACAAAACCCGATCCGCAGATCCCATTGAAACTGATTTCTGTCGATTCAGTGAAGTTCCTGCATTAACTTTTCCAGGAGTGTTTTTGGTTCCCCAACTGTTTTGACTTGTAAGATGTGGAAAGTCTCCCCTGCTCAAAAGAACTCTCAGTTAGTCGATTCTTTCAAAAAATATAAGGCGACCATAAAATGCAAACTCGAGGAACAAGAGATGGGTTCATACTGTTTTGTGTCCTGGGTTGATTGCTCAACTGGACCCCAGAAAAGGTCATCATCTCCTTTGGATTTTGACTGAGAGGAAGATTGAGAAACAGCCTGCGATGGTGAAGATGCAGAACGCGACCAGGAAGCACCGCCCTGATGAGCCTGAGGTGGAATAGCTTTCTGGGTGGTAGGTACTGGACTAGGGGGTGGATGAGATGAGGTCGTCATCTTCTCCTGCTCCTTCACGATGTCCCTAAGCGAGCTAGGTTTTGTAGATTTTTTGGGACCAGAAGACCATGCAGCAGCCGGTGGAGGATTGTTTACAGACTCTCCTTTCCAGAGAACAAAATCTCCCAGAGAAGGCCCAGAAGGAATAGCCGGCAAAACTTCCTTCTCCTGCTGCTGCAGAATACGAGAACTTTTTCCCTTCTCAACAGAGTTTGTTTGGAGGGATGTATCTACAGCAGGAACATGTGCAGCAATTTTTGCACCAGAAGTTTTTGCCCTCGCAGATTTCTTACGGCTCTTTTTTGTTTCCCTAGCGTCAATAAAGTTATCATCGTCGAAAGACTCTGCATTAGTGGTCGTGACTTGCATAAATGCATCATTGTTAGAGATGATTTCCATTACTTCCCTCTCTTTGTCACTGGATTTGGCAAAAACATCATCAGCCAGCAAGTCATGCAAGTGGCTTTTCTTAGCCTTAAGAGTAGGAACACTTTCAGGCTTTACAACACCGGTTTGAGTAATAGCTGACTCTCCATGAGTCTCCCTTAGTATGTTAGAATCTGAATTGGTAACAATTCCAGCCCAAGGAGCCGCCGAACCCACTGAATTCACGGTAGAAGAAATCTTTGGAGCTAAAGCTTCTGCTTGCGCTACCCTCTGTTCTTCCATTTGAATTTCCAGTAATGACTTCGGCTTAAAGCCAGGAGCAGGCTTCCAAGCTCGTCCTGGTTGTGTTCGTGTGTTTTGCAGTGAAGACTCTTCTCCCCTGACTGAATCTACTTCAGAACTCATTTGGGAAGTGTTTGAAGCTGTGGCTGTGGAGCTTTTAATGAGGTGAGTATCATTGTCTATCAAAGTGTCAGCCGACTTTTTAGTTTTACCCTTTATCTCAGAATCATCAGCACTTCCTGGTTGAGGTTTCTTTGTCTCCTGCAGAGGAGCTCTAGAAGTTGACTTAGCCAGGTCAGCAGCCTGCTTAGCCCGCTGCTTCCTGGACTTCTTCTCAGAAGTCTTCCGTGCTACAGAAACGTCATTGTTTTTAACTTCAGTTGCAGGAGTCTCCCCAGATAACTCAATACTGACCTCTCCCTTTCCAGCATACATGTCCTTAGACTGCTCCTCCAGCAACTTACTTTCAACTATTTCGGGAGCTGTCATAGTAGCAGTGGAGCTTTCATTGTTTGGATAGCTCACAGGTTCTTCCACATTATGTGTAGCATGATAGCCAGGGGAAAGGACAGGCTTTTCTGAGTACAAGCTGTTCACATAGTCTGCAGAAACTGTTCTTTCATATTCTGATTTCGACTCTTTTTTATGGGTATCATCAATTTGATCAGGCAGAACCATCCTAGGGTCAACATTACCAAATAGCTGGTTTTGCAGGTGCAGAGAGGGGGTTTCGAAAGAAGCAACAGTCTGATTAGTGGCATGGGTTACTGGGAGCAAATCAGCTAAGTTGATGCCTCGCTCCTCATGGGAAACAGGAACCTGCACCTGCTGATTGACTTGTGACATATCTTTTGATGGTTGCAGCCTAAGCGCATCAAGAGACGCCTGCAACTGACCATAAGATGGGTCTCCAAACCGTTGCTGAGAACGCTGTTGATCAGCAAAAACCTGAGAATACAGCTGCTGTTGCTGTCGTAACAATTGCTGCTGCTCTTCTTGTTTATGTTGGTGTTTAAGCAAGAGCATCTTTTCCACCAATAGACGCTGATGTTGGGCAGAAAGTGGTGTCTGAGCATTCAACTGCAACAAGAGCTGTTGCTGCTGCAACAGATTGAGCGATTGATGCTCTTGAGAGAGTCCAGCAGCGAGCATCATATCAGGAGATAACATGCCACCTGGATTATTTTCCATAGGTTGACCAAGTAAACCTGACAAAGGTAAATTCTGCTCTGGCAGTCTCTGCTGTTGGACCCCAAAGGGAATTTGCGTTTGGAAAGTTTTAGCATGGTGCAAATCACTTTCCTTTTGAATGGGTTGAGACCAAGCAGGAAGAGGACCACTAACAGCAGGAGAAGACCTATCCGTTACACCTTGGAGGATGGACAACAAATCAGAACTTGGAGAACGGGTAGGTTGTTGAGCATTTTCTGACACATTCTCTGATCCTGGCATCAGGTTTGCAGATTCCCGACCAGGCCAATATGAATACGGACTAGGTATTGATCTCTGCCGCTCAAGTTCCAATTTCTTGGCCAGGAGATACATATCAGCCCCACCATCAGTAACTGGTAAAGACAACCCACCAGAACTATTTACTCCATATCCTTGAACACCTGCAGACACAACAAAAAAACAGAGAAAGTGAGGATAACAATAGATATTCTTACAACACACACACCAAATGGCTAACGCTAGGACTACCTTGAGCTGAATTGGTCAGACCCCCAGACATCAATGATTCAATAAACCGGTTCTCCGCTACAGTTCCTGCAACATGCTTATACCTCATATCATTTTGCAACATATCAGTCTCACCCATCCCAGAATGAACTTTCCCCACACCAGGGAAGGCTGATGTACCAGCTGCATCAACAAATTCGTTTTGCTTGGCACCAGTAAAACCAGGTGGTGGACCCGACTTAGCCCGTAAATGTGGCATTACATCACCAAGTAATGAAAAAGGAGAATCATTTGGTGCACTTGCAAGACGAACTAGCAAATCTATGCCAAAATACCCAGCCTCAAACCATCCAATGATATCAGATCCAGAAAAAGGGCCTTGAATTAGACCCTGAGGATCTTTATAATAGAGTGAAAGTTCTTCAGGCGAAGATGGGAGAAGCTTTCTAACTTCCTGCTCCCTGTCGAACACCAGAGATGGCTGCCTTCTAAGTGAAGGATCTTCACTGATTTGCCATCTTGATTCACCTTTCGACTGCGGCAACATCATATTATTGCCACCTAAATGATTTATTGAATCTTTAGGATGCGACCAAACACTGTCAGAAGATTTCAGCCTGCTATCAGCTGAAGGGTCATTCCAATCATGTGAGTTCCTATTCGACCTTTCTCCCCCAGAAGACTGACGCCATGGAGAGGCAGATTGAACATGAGCATTTCCCTGCATACTGGGTTCTTTCAGTTCTCTGACAGGTGCCTCATTGCCTCTCCTAAAAGGTGCATAACCTTCATGAGAAGCTGTAAAATGACAGAAACCATATTGTGAGAGGCAAATAGGGACAGAAAGAACTCGCATATCACTCAGAACAAATCTTAGCATTTTCAGCTTTGACAACACTGCTCAAAGATATTAACTGATATGAGTTAATTTCGTTAACCATAGAAATGGACATGCACTTGGTTCCAATATCAGCTATTCCTAACAGCACCAACATGAGTCAACAAAGCTGCATGAAGGCCACAATCTGTCAACACATACCTTCAGGCCTAAACTTATCATCTGGATAGTTCCTTGTTTCTCCACTTTCATCTTTAGACTCCTCAGCACCGAATGTCATATCTTCTCTGCTTCCAGCTGCAACAAGGTATTCACAAAATTTACCATTTATTTCATAAACACAAAAGACTAGAAGCCTGGATGTCTTTTACAGAATTCTTACCAGGCCTGATCCGTCTAGGTTGTGAAAACTCGACCGGATTTCGTCCAGTAGGGCCATCCTTGGACGTCTGAGGGGCACCACTGCTCACTATTTTTCCTTTCTCAATCGCATCCAGAACATTCTGTGAGTAAAAGTGGGTATAAGGATCAGAACTGAGATACCAGAGGAAAAAGAAAAACATCAACTAAATTATGACTACAAACCACTTCATCGGAACTTGGAGCACAAAGAGCCAGAGGATCCGTTGGCTCCTCAGACGTTAGGGAAGGCACCTCAATAAACCCATCCGGAAACTTTTCATAACACTCTGTGTCAGCCATCCTGTACACATCCAACAGTTTCATTCTGCTATATCTCAGATGGGGAGGTTCTCCAGGACCACTTTCCCCCTTGTCAGAGGCAGATCCAGGGGGATGAGACTGGTTTGGTGCGCTAGTAAAAATGCTTCCACCAGGACTCATCCTTCCACGTCCAGCTGAAAAGATAGCAGTGTTCTCTCCACGCCCCCTGCTGTGGGAGAAGGAAGTAACCTGTTTGTTTGGTGTTGATTGGTTGTGAAGAGCTTCTCCTCTTCCTCGACCTTGAGAGGGTCTCCAGGGCCGGTAATGGTCTCCATCGCTAGTAGGAAGAGATGGACCCTTCTCACGAATGATTTCACCGTCCTTACCAGGTTCATCCCACTTATTACGCGGAATCTCAGCTTCCTTGTCATCAGGACCCCAGCGAGAGTTCCACTTGCTCTCACGCCTCTGCTCTGGCGCAGCATCCTTGTTTCCTGAATCAGTCCACCGGTCATTCGGACCACGTCGTTGTTCCCCAAATTTAGGAGCCACATTATCCCACCGGTCAACCTTCTTATTATCACCAGAGTCTTTGTCGCCATTCCGCCAGCGGTCATTTCGGACTGAGGACAAGGTGTCCCTTTCCTCATCACGCCAACGATCACGACGACCACTTTCTGCATCAAGCAAGGATGGCCGGAAAACATCTTTTTTCTTCAGATTATCCAGTGTCTCCTCCCCATTCCCTGTTGTTCTCACAACATCCGAATGGTTTCCATACTGATTAGGATCCTGTAAAACATTAAACCAGCTCACATGTTAAGAAATCAAAAACAAACTGCACGCATACACAAACAATAGAAACATACCCCAGTTCCCATCCCAGTCTTGTTCTCCCCTGGTTTGGAGAGAAGCCACTGTGGTGAAAGAGGAATCGCATTGTCAGAACCTTGGATATCTGCACACACAAGGCCAAAATGTCACTCTAATCCTTTAGCAAATACACAGTAAAAGAATCAGCTTTAGGTCTCTACAAGGGATACAATGAAGTACCAATACGTCTCACATCAAAGATTTAAACAATACACATCTAATGGATCTACAACAACACTAAACAACAAACAAATTGATAACACACATAGCTCATGGAACCATTAAAAATCAATGCTTTAACAATACCAAATATTAAAAATAACAAATTCAGTACCAAAATCAAAACCCCAAGAGCTGAAAACTGGTAATGTTATCGAAAACGATCTAAAGACACCAAAAACCCTAATTAGAGACTTATAATATAAATTCTGTTAACGCTAATTCAATCTCCGATTAAGCACCGGGAAAGAGATGAGCTACAATCACACTGAAAAATTAGGATTGTGTTCGAGTCTCTGTAATGAGAGAGACTCAAAACACAATCCTAAATCATCGGGAGAGAAGAGGAAGAAGAAAAAAGAAGCGATTAAAATACCTTTGAAGATCTGGTGCGGTGGATTGACGGAGAGGTGTTTGTTGCGGTGGTCTGCGGCGGAGCCAGCGGAAGAGTTAGCCATGGATTTGATCGGTTTCGAAGTTACAAAGAGAGAGAGAAAGATGAAGCGACGAAGAAGAGAGAGAGCGAGAGCGATTACGGTGACGAGGAACGTAGGTTTAAAAGAGAGGAACGACTAAAATACGGCGTAGGTTAAGCTACTATTTCATATCTAGCGTATTTTAGCATTCTCCATCTCTTTTGGTTAGCTATTAAAAAAAATTAGAAATCTTTCTCTTTTTTTTCTTTAGGGTTAGACAGTTTCCCCATGATTATCCACTTTGTGTCTGAACGCACGCGCTTAAACAGAGCGTTTAACTCACTTGTCTTTGGATATCAGTCTCACGTGGGGTTTACGCGCATTGGAGGGAGCGCGTAGAGTGTTCTTACTTGTTTTTGTTGTCTCGTTCGCATTTGTTTTTTTACCGAGTCCTTTGAGAATAGAAGAGTGGCCCTTCTTTGGGTCTATATGGATAGAGTTTCTACTTACTACGAAAGAGTACTAAACCGGAAATTAAAGAGGCAGAGCACGAGTCAGGACCGTCTACTCTATGTTGCTACGAAAGAACCCTAAACCGGGATTTTAAAGAAGCCGAAAACATGATGATGGTTTTGGATTGGGTTTTGACTTTTTAGACAGTTTGTGACTTTGTGTCTTGATACAACACCACATGCGTTTGGGCGTATCTACGTCAACATGTGTGGTGTGTAAAGGTCACGAAATTTACTTCTAGGTTCCTTTTAAGATAACAATTGATACCCATCTCAAACACACCAAAAAAAAAACTATCGGTTTAATATATGATTGTTGTGCCAAAATTATATATATATATATATATATATGATTGTTTTATCGGTTTACAATGAAGGTGAATAGAAGCGATCGTAGCCGGTCTTATAAAATCCAGGCTGAATAGGAAAAAAAAATTGGGCCTTTTTTAAAAGTAAACTTTACTTTTATTAATTATTTTGTTAATTATGGGAGATTCATAATTTTTATTTACTGTTTTTTCTTAATTTTGGGACTTTTTGCTAATTATGTTTTTTTTGGCTAATTTTGGATATTTTGTTAATTTGGGGTCTATTTTACTAATTATGAAAACTTTGGTTAATTATAGAGCCTAGAAAATTCATTAAAAAAAAAACACTAACAAATCTACATAAAATGAGCCTCAAAATTTGAGAGCTAATACCTCTGTTTCATAGAATTATGTCAAAGGTTAAGCTTGGAAGCGATAAGAGAGAATGTGATTGACTTACAACGATTGTATGAGCATTAGTTATTACTTATTAGTTATAATTGATGATAAACGGTCAAAGAATATTAAAGCTTAAAATTTAAAGGCTTAAACAGTATTATGGTGGAGACAATCATTAGATCAAATTTTGAGTTTTTTCTCTCGCTTGAAGAAGTTTTTTAGGTCTAGTTTCTTTGGTTCTCTTTGATTTTCATCGCATGTCAAGATTTCTTAAAGAAGTTTCATGAGTGAGTAGGTACTCCCCTCCGTCGACGGCGGTATGGTTCCCATCGATGTATTTGTGGCTCTAGTTTGGCGGAGGACGAGGTTTGTTGGCGTGGTTTGGTCATAGTATATTACTTGGAGTAACTAATACACCTTGTTGTGCAAGCCAACTTATGCCATATGATTGACTCAGATATAAAAATGTTAGCCCCTATGAGAAAGTGATTTATCAAATTCCGTCAAGGTAAAATGCATGTGGTTCGTTAACATCTAATTCAACTACCAACCATATTCTGAAACCACAGATGAAATATACAATGATAAGCTCTACCACAACCAGATCCAAAGAATCATGGCATATGAGTCGTAACATGGGTTCCATTGTTAACAAAGAGGAGAAGATCAATAAATTTTCCATGCAGGTTTGTGAAAATTTTTCCGTCCTCCTTCTTTTTGAACTTTAACTTGCTACTATTGGACCACCAATGTGATTTACTATTTCGTTATGGCCATTGATATCCAATGAGCTATATAATAGCTAGATCCAAAGAATAAGCTCATGCGCATAATCCGAAAGATTCATTTGCTACTTCTAGTGCATGTGCTTCAGATGTTCCATCCACTTTTTTTTGTCTATGATCATTTTTTACTGGTGAGCTTTGATTAGCAGCTTATCCAATGCTTCATCTTTTATCAAGAATTGTAGACAAGTAGCTTTTATAAAGTTTTAAAATTAATTTTTTTTTTGATAAACCCTATCAGCTGATCTGGTCGGTAGAATTGCACCTGTTTTATAGTAGACTTCTCTCCGAAAGACCACCATAAAGTTTGTCCCAAGTTTGGAGTGTTTTCCGAATTTCATGGATAATCAGACCGCCTGCATTTCTAACTACCATGTAAACCAGTTAGAATTTAGCCAAAACCCAACTAACACACTTTTCAGACAAATGTGTTTTTTTTCCAAAGATGGTCGAACTTAGATATAAAAATTTCACTCTTGACCAAAATTTTCTCTACCATATTGAGTAATTCAATTCTCTCTCTAAAAATTAGAGAAGTAACCCTCTAAACCAAATCATTTTAAAATGTATATAAAAACTCATTTAAATCATGATCAATTACAACATTATATAGAAATTCTCTCTTCTTCGAATCTCTCAAAGTAAGATGGTTATAATCATGTGTGTGGTTTCACTAATTAAACAAAGACACTTTGATTTTCACAATGAAATCAACATATGCCTTCAAAAACATTTCACATCCCAAAACAAATTTTAATATTCAAATACTTTTCAAAAATTAAAATTAAATTATGCTTTCAGGGGTATATGAAATTACTTTAATTTCCATATATCAAAGTTAAAATGTGCAACCATATTTGGATTTTATAAAATTTAAACAAAACATTAAATTTAAAATGATTTTTCTTAAAATATAAAAATATTATGTATGAATAGAATGAAATTTCTTCTTAAAAAAACGTTTCAAGAAGATAAAATTTATTTAAGGGGATGAACCTTATTATTTACAGTTCAGAAAATAATAAAGAAATTGATTGCTAATAATAAAATATTGACCAAAATTTAGAAGTAAATATTACACATAGACTTTTTGTTAACCCTAAAAAAACCTTTTTCGTTTTTTTCCTTTCTTTTATATATATAGGATAGGATAAAACCATTCATAAGTTAATAAATCTGCACACATATACTCTCTTTTTTATTACAGTTCACGCATTGATTGCAAACAATAAAACCAATATTGACCAATTAACTAGAAGTAAATATTATTAATAAAAATATTTTTTAACATGATGCACTCAAATAAAAAATATTTTTAGATTTTTTCTTTCTTTTGTATATAGGATAAAGAAAGACCATTCATAAATTGATAAATCTTGCCAGTACCAAATTTAGGTAACTAGTGATTCTGATCCACACGTATACTCTTTTTTTTTGTACATATATTTAAATGGGGAATCTAAGCTAATGGAAGAAAATAAACAATAAAAATAAAAAAGATAAACAGAAGGAGAAAGTAGACCAAAGTTACATGACAACTAGGAAACAAAAAGTTCGAAAAGAAACCGGATTTGTTCTGCTCGGTTAAGTTCCGGTTTAGTTCAGTATGAACAAATAAAAGTAAAACAAACGAGGGACGTGTGTATGGAAGAGGCAAAGGCTGAGAAACTTTTGGTTGGGACAATTTGCTTAAGTAATGACTAATGAATGACCCAAAAGAAAAATCCTATTAACTCTTTCTTCTTAAGCCAACTTGCTTTCTTCTTCAACATTACACATTACGTGTAACTGTAATTAATTAAAAATCTTTACACATTGAATTATTAGTTTTTGTTTATTCGTTGATTTAGGCATTTAGCAATTCAATTCAGTCTTTGGAAACTGTTCTTATGACTGACCCTTTTTAACTTTTTGATTCAATTTCCTTAAAATATTAGTTTTTATTTTGGGTTATATGGTAAATTACACATTGCCGTCTCGTCCTAATAATCCTCTTTTCTGTTCCCATTTGTGTTGTTGTGCTTTGCTTCCTTCCTTTTTCCTCATTCTCTCTTCTTCTCCTTCTTCCTTCTCCTCCACCACAAAGCGGTAGGTTTCTCTCTTCAACAATCGGTGAGTCTCTTTCGTTTTCATTAAGAATCTTCATAAAGTTTTGATTTTTATTGTTCTTAGATCGATTTATGTTCTGTATCTGTTTGGTTTTGGTTTTGATTTTGATTTTTGTGTCTTTTCTGGGTTCTATTGGGTTTTCAAAGCTCGATCGAAATAGATAAGAATCGGTTGGTGGGTTTTTTGAAAAATAGTTTTTTTTTTGAAATTTTGTGTCAAATTCTGTAGAATTGTTGTTGTGGTGAATTTATTATTCATCAGAAGGTAAAAAAATTATTTTTTGTTATTGGGTTTTAGATGTTTGAATCGGATCTTTACTTCTATGAGCTTGTTTTATGAGAAAGTTTGATTCTTTGAGGTTTTTGAATTGTTTTTTATTGTGATGATGCTTTATCTTCAAGCTGTGGGTTTCTTTTGTCTTTGCTTTTACCTTGCTGTTTCAATACATCTTTGCTTGGTATTGAGGATTTGTGAAACTTCATACGCTGTTGCATCTATGGGTAGTTGATATGTCATTGATGAGGCAGTGCTTATTTTGATATTTCTCTTGTTTTTCTGAATTGCCATTGTGGTGGTAGTTGAGTAAAATGTTTTTCACTCTTTTCCTTGTTTCAAAATTGGCATGCTTGTTACGTGGTCCTGGATTTTGTTTGTACCTCATTTTCATTGACGCTTTGTTTCGAAGTTGGCAGTTAGGTGTCAATTTGATAATTTAGACTTGAAGTTCTTTTGTGTTTAGAATGGTTGATCATATGAATTTTCTATCGCATCTGTCCTCTTATTTTTTAAGCTTGTTAATAACTCATGTGTCATTAGTTTCCTACTGAATCATTTGTGTTTTAGTTAGGCGTCGCATCTAGAAGTAAGTTGCATTTAGTAGTAGTTGCAGCGGTCTTGCTTTGAGTGACTTTTGCACCTTGTGCTCTTCTAGGTGAAGCAGATTATATGACTGTATATGCAATCTCAGGGTGCCATTTATTATTACAATTGTAGGAGCTATGTTTTGATTGAGTGTGTTTATATGTTTCTTATTACAGTTGACATCGTGTAGAAGCCTTTTCCTTGTCTTTGTTACTGAAAGATCTACTGTCTTTGTTGTTTTGCAGTCTCCCCATTAGGCACATTGTTGAGGGCAGGGTAGTCTCGTGAGTTCTCTTCTCCTGAGTGTAACTGTGGTTAAAAGCTTAGCCAAGATGCAGGGGGAGAGGGCCAGTCTTGGCTATTTATCAGAGGCCTTGAACTTTGAGCATGGTTCTTCTTCAAGTAATGGTGTGATAGATCATTGGGAGAATATTCACAGTCTTGGTGATAATGACTTGCAGGATTACATGATTGCAAATTCTGAATCAAATACTTCGCTTGCAAACTCAGTTTATCACGAGCAACAGGGTTTACGCAGATTTAGCCTTGGTGAGGCTAGCTCTAGTGGCACGAAGGATGAAGCTTCCAGTCACAATGAGCAACGAATGGAAACAAGATGCTTTGACGGACGAGGAAATGAAATAATTGATTTAGACCCAGTGTTTGCGCAGCCATCAGGCACAAATCAACCTGTTCAGAATGTCAATCTGAATGCAGAGTATATAGAAATTCACGAGGATATTAATCCATATAGAGGTCGGTCTGGCTTCATAGAAGCTAATGGACCAGGGACCAGGGTCTCACAACCTGGCAGATCTTTTGAAGAGAACGGTGTTGGAACAGGTTCTTCTGTAGAGGGACGTCGTGCATCCTGCAAAAGAAAAGCTCTTGAAGGCAGTATTAGTCAATCTTCTTCAGGAGGTTATCATGATTTCCAGCGTGGAGAAAGCAGTTCGTGGACCCCAGGTTCTACGGTTTTTAGGCCAGGAAATGGTTTAAACATATCTGGCTCCCTTGACAATGGACCAAGAGGAATGGTCTCCGGTACTGTACCAAATTTTCCTGTTTCTGCACCAAATTTTCCTGTTTCTGCCATTGCAGAGAGCTCCAGTAGAAATATATGCGTCAGGAGTAATCCCTCAGATCATCAAGAAACTGTAAACCCATCTACCTTTGCTGCGGGAACTGTTGTCAGGCGGCCTGTCCCTCCATCCCAGTTGAACTTGTCAAGACACTTACCAGCAGATCAGCATTCATTGGACTTGAGACCTGGACAGTCTTTTGTCGTTTCTCGTAACCCAAATTCTACTCCTGTGAGCATACCACCTGGTTCAAGGACTATGCTACCACCATTTCGGTGGACTGGGAGCTCACTAGTGGGTGGAACATCGAACTCTACTGCGCCCGTTGAGAGAAATCTTCATCTAGATGAAACCAGGTCAAGAAGCATACCCGGGAATACTCTTGAGATTCCCATGTTTGCAGCTCCTGAGGTAGGAAATTTTGCCCGTAGTCAGAGTAGCAGAAATGTAACAAATGGAAACCTGAATAGTGCATCATCAGTGTCCAGGACAGGCTCAACAACAAGTGTTCCACCACCACCACCACCATCTTCTAATCTAGCGTGGACTTCTTACCAGAATTCACCACATTATCAAAGAAGAAGGACTGAAAGGTCTGAACTTGCACGTAGGTCCTTGCTTTCTTCCCTTGCAGCAGATGCTACAAACCAGAGATCTGGTGATCATCCAACACTTCGTTCGTTGGCCCCTCCTGCCTCTTCGGATGGGCTTGTGCTTCAGCCTGGTGGTGATAATAGTCAGATGCATAATCGGGCTTACTCGAGAGCAGGTCCGTTGTTTGATAGGCAAGGGGATAGTGTGGTTGGTATTCCTCATCCTTTGCGGGCCTTGGCAGCTGCAAGCAGAGGAAGAAGCAGACTTATGGTGTCCCAGGTCAGTCGATACAAATTCTATTGGCATGTAGCCTTTAACGTGGATGGAATTTGTTAACTTTGGCTCATTCAGTTGCGCATAAATACCATTTGTTTGTTCTTCAGCAGTCACTCAAATAGAACTAACAATACGTTTCTCTTTCCGACAGATGCAGAATGTCTTGGATGTCATGCGTAGGGATGCTAATAATAACAACTTGCGGCTTGAGGTTAGTTTTTCCTGATTGTAGCGAAGTTATCTAAATTCGAACTTGTCTTGTGTCTGTCTCTGTTGATTTCTAGATGAACTAGCCTAATAACTGGAACATAAATAATCTGGATGCTTGTTTTCCAGGACGTTATGCTTCTAAATCACTCAGTACTATTTGATGGGGCTACTGGTCATGACCGGTATAGAGACATGCGACTTGATGTGGACAACATGTCATATGAGGTAAATTAAAAACCATAGTGAACCATAAATCTTTGTCTGAGTCACGTTAAATCACTAAATCTAACTCCTTTTGGTTCATAAACTGTAGGAATTGTTGGCACTAGAAGAGCGGATTGGAGATGTTTGTACCGGTGTAAACGAGGAAACCATATCAAACCGGTTAAAGCAACGAAAATACAAAAGCAACACAAAATCTCCACAAGATGCAGAGCCATGCTGTGTTTGTCAGGTAAAAATATACTAGTTACTGAAATAGCATTTAAAAGGTATAAGATTGTTTTTCGTCCGAGTATGAATGGTGAAAACTTGGTGCAGGAGGAATACACCGAAGGAGAAGACATGGGGACACTAGAATGTGGGCATGAATTCCATAGCCAATGCATTAAAGAATGGCTGAAACAGAAGAATCTTTGCCCAATCTGCAAGACTACAGGCTTGAACACCGCGAAGAAGCGGAGGATAGCATGATGATTTCTCGAAAGAGCTTTTTTTTTTTCTTAACTATTCAATTTTATAATCAAAAATGAAAGAAACAGAAGGTACCCTCAAGCCCCCACACCATTGCAGAGCCAGGCAAGTTTGTCCCCAATTTTTTTTAAAAAAAAGATAGAATTTGTTCGTATTTATAATCTGAGTATGAAAGATGGAAAGATTTGGATTGAAGGGAAAAGATAAAGGGTGGTAGGGAAATGTTGTTTTTTTCTTTTATGGATTTGTTTGGATAATTTAATTTTACCCATTGTCAATTAAGTTTATGAATCCTTTGAAAGAAGCAGGAAGTTGAATCAGCCGATTTTGAGAGAATACTTACTTTGAAAGCCCATATGTTGTTTTGAGTTACCTAGTTTGCTCTAATTGGTTACAAAAGTTTTAGGATGCAAAAATGTTGCAATTTTGGAGAAACAAAATCAAGTTGGATATGTGCAAATGGTTGTCCCTTAAGAGGCAGAGTAATAAGGTGAACAAGTTGAGTAAAAATTTAGTTGGAAGAATAAAATGAATAGATTGAGAGAAATAAGTTGTGTGTTGTTTAACTTGTTATGCTCGTATGATGGGACTTTAAGAAAAGAGATTTTATGGTAAATAGTAGAACTGTAGAGGAATGCAAAGGATTACACGTACGCTTTGAATGGTAGATATGGGCAAAGCGGACTAAAACAGTAACGGATTATAGTTTATGAATGGTAAACGAAAATCTCTTCAAACAAATGGATTTGTCTGTCCTAACCATCACAACCATTCCGGACTACAATATTTTTCTCAATTTTGTTACTCTAAATTAGAAATGTTTTGCATATATACTAAGGAGAACAAATCAAAAATCAAACTCTATTTGAAAGTCTTCCTAGAAATAGTAGCCCTCCAATATACAACAAGGCTAAGAAGAGCCGAAATTACCAAAGCAATGACCAACATATTGGAATTTGCCAATGCAACAACCAACAAATCCTAGAGGATTTACGGATCTCAATCATGTCCAAAGTCAAATGCAGAAAACTAAAGAAACTGAGGCTAGTCTTCAAATCATTAAGAGAAATGTTGATGACGTCCCATTCTTATCGACGGCACATGTTGACTTAAGTAAACGGTCCTGGAGGATATACGAATCTCAATCTTCTCTAGAGCTGTGACAGTTGCTTATTTCATTTGCGAGTTTTCATTCTGCGACTTATGTCATTAGGCGATTATGCGGTGTTACCAAATTTGAAACGAAATTGCATGTGGATGCATGTATTTATTGATGATTCCATTATGCTAAGTTACTTATCGTTTAGATTTTATATACTAATGTTTGTTGAGTGTTACACAAGAAAAAGTATCATGTTCATGACTCTTCGCGGTTGTACGCACGTCTGAAACTAAAGATGAATAAAGTTTGTAGTAGATTCCGAATGCCTTTTACCGTGAATATCTGGTGAAAGTATGGTATTTTCAACATTTTTCAAGAAATAAGGTGTATTGAAATATTTCGACCCAAGTACTACTACTAGTCATCGAGGCAATATATGTTTTTAGTACCAGATCCTTCGAATCATATAACCCTCGTGATGAGAATAAGTTTGGCTTGTGAATATAGATCAACCTTTATCAATGGCTAAAATTTCAGAATTTGTATTGATTTTGTTTTTCTTTTTTGTTTTACCTCATCCAAAATCATAAACACATACTATAATTCTTCAAGTTGAATTCGATTTCACTCTTTCTCGGAACACTATAATCCTACTCGCAAACCCAAATTTCCTCTTTTGATTTCATTTGTTGTATATATTAAACAGGTGGAGAATTAAGACAAAGTTCATAAACTAATTAAAATGGAGTTTAGTAAATCAGTTTGCGTTTTAGCACGTGGTCAAACTTCTATAATGGTCATAAACGGAGTTTACAAAATTTGGTGCCAAAGTTATGCCGCACAATTAAATATAGCTTACTAAAGTGCAAGTGTTCTACTTTTTTTTTTTTTTTATAAAAGTGTCTTCTAATTATTTAGGTTGAAGTTTTATGTGTTTTACTGTAGTAATAATAAAATTTTGAAAACCTGCTTTAAATTGATGGATTTTACGTGATATATATTCCAAACCAAAAAAGAAAGTATATAGAGTGAAATGTCTCGACTCTATCGAGTTTTAAATTTTTAATTAAAATTAAGACAATATGGGTTCTTAATACCTTGAAGATTTGTCAAACCATATTCGTCTCAACTCTCAAGCCTACCATACAACGCATGTGTGAATAATATTGACTTGTGGATATACACCAACCTTCTTGATACGACCATCGTAATCATAATTTATTTATACAATAAACAAATCAAAAGCATAGACTCGTGGCTTAATATGAAATTAATTATATTACTCTTAACATTATAAGTACACAAAGCTAACGTGACTTACCTTGCAAAACAACTCTTCCACGTTTTGAAGCTTAATTAACGTTGACGATTAAACCACAACCCAAAAAACAAAAATGTCTAGAACCAAAAACTACTTTGTGTTGGATCCGAGAGAAGCCACCGTCTCGGATCTTATACATCTTCTCTTCTCATCGGATCTCGGAGATAGAAAGTTCATCCATTCTTCGGAAGAGAGGATTGAGGATGATCTTTCCAGATTCCGGCGACGGTGGATTATCTTTGTATCCATCGTTATTCAAAAACTCATAATTCTCTTTAAGAAACCTCTCTATTTTGTTGGATTTTCTCTTGCTTGTTGGCTCAACCTTCTTTCTTCCAATGGTGGTTTCTTGATGATACTCCCAAATCTTTTCAAAGGTAAGATTGTCTTTTAAGATATTTTTTTTCTTTTGTATACAAGTTCGAGCTAATGGGTATACGTTCGGTTAATTACACTAAAGGTAAAATTCAACGTCGAAACATTAGAATTTCTTCATTAATTTTGAAATCCCAAATGGGAACAACGAAGATAATATACAAATAATTGATGGTTACTATGAATTATACTAGACAAAACATTAAGGTTGTAAGTTACTCCAAATGGGGTTCTCTGCTTTATCATAATCTTTTAATTAATTGAATTTTGAAACCAAATTTGAGAGATGACCTACAATAAAACTCAATTGGTGACACCAATGCGATTACCTTAATTTTATAACCTTTTTTGTGCGAAATCCGCTGTATGAATATCGTGAGGTAGACCCTAACTTTTAACAAATATATTATTTTGTAACTATTTTAGGAAACATTATTTGGCCGGAAAAAGCATCAGCGACGTTTGCATCACTAAACGGAAACCTAGACCGGCGGGTAGAGTTAAACCCGAAAGTAGAGAGAGGAAGTAAAAGATACAAAGCAATGTTGTCAATTATGGCTTCTAAGCTGTCTTACGAGAATATAAACTTTGTCAGCTCCGTTCTTCACAACCATTGGAAGGTTTTATTCTTTAATCTTTTCCTTGTTGTTTACAACTTTTACATGTTGCTAGAAAACGATAGTAGTTTTGTTTTGCTCATTTAAATTCACGTTCTATCATTAAAATGCATTTTTGGATCAAATTTGTTGAATATGACTGGTAATAAAAATAGATTAAGAAACTGAATTTCTTCGACATTTTATTATAACTTCACCAATCATATATATAAAACACAGTACTCTATATCCGCTGGAAGAAAAAAAAGAGAAATTTTCCTTTCCCGTAACATATTGAAGAAAATAACTTCTGTTAAATTGAATTTCTAGTTTTTCTCCATACTTTTACTATGCTATACACACTAGTCACAGTCAATATAATTTCGTTTGCCTAGTAAATGAAAAATGATTCTTTTTTGTTTGAAAAATTATTTTACTTTTTGTTGTCAATAATATACAATACACGGATTTGAATTTGGAATTTAAGAAATTAATAATATGTACTAGCAAAACTTACATATCATCTTCTATATATAATGTCTATAGATGATAACAATCAATTTTGGGATTAAAAAATAATAATTCTAGAGTCTTTTTCTTTTCTAAATAACATTTTTTTTATTGTTATTTTGTTTTCCTTTGTAAAGTAAAAAAAGAGAAGATTTTCCTCGCTTAAAGTTAGTTACATATAAAGACACGACAACTAATGCATATATAATCTCATTTAGCTGCCATCGTCCAATTATTTAACTTATCTAATAGCATGATCATGCATGATTTCCATTGATTATTAAATCATGAAATAATTGTGTTGGACTTATAATCTCTATGTTTTTATTAAATGTGGCACAGATGGACTTATTAGGTTTCTACAGCTGTTGGAATGGTGAGACTAATTCCCTTTTTTTTTTATATTATTGATGAATAATTAACTTAATGGGTCCGAAGAAGGCAAATACCACGTGAAAACACTGTCTGAAATGTGCAATATATTATTTTTCTTAACTAAAAAGAATTTGATTCCAATAATAATACTCAAATCAATGATAGACCAAAAAACTTTATATTTAGTTCAATTTATATATTGTCTTTCCTAAAAATCAATTTATAAAAAGATTAAATTCTCTTACCTTTTTGCCTCTAAATTAAACATAAAATTACGACTAGAAATTTTATGTTTGTATCTTTTAAATAGTTGTCTATGTGTGCTAAAATATTTAAAATTTTTAGAGACAATAACCTCAAATTCTCTAGAATTTAAATTTTCCTAAAATACTTCATATACAGTTTTTTTTTTCATTTTTTTCATATACAGTTTTAAGATCAAATTCATTTTTCTATTTATATTATATAAACAAAAAAAATTAATTTATTTTTTCTTCCTTGGTTTTTAGGTTACCAGAAACAAAGATCAACGGAGGTGATTGTTATAAAGGACACAAGTACAGATCCAAACCTCATCATCGTTAGTTTCAGAGGCACTGATCCTTTCGATGCCGATGATTGGTGTACAGACCTGGATCTCTCTTGGTAATTTTAGTTTCTTTTGTTATAATTTATTTCCACACACAAACAGTCTAGGTTTTTGTTTTTATACTCTTTAAGTTCATCCTTTAGCCCCCCTAATAAAACTAGTATTGATTTCCAAAATAGGTACGAGGTTAAGAATGTGGGAAAGATTCATGGCGGGTTCATGAAAGCTTTGGGCCTTCAAAAAGAAGGATGGCCTAAAGAAGTAAACCTTGACGAAACCCAAAACGCAACAACTCTATATGCATACTACACTGTTAGGCGTCACTTAAAAGAAATCCTCGACCAAAACCCGACATCTAAATTTATATTGACCGGACATAGCCTAGGTGGGGCTTTAGCGATCCTATTCACGGCTGTTTTGGTGATGCATGATGAGGAGCAAATGCTAGAGAGACTAGAAGGAGTTTACACATTTGGACAGCCACGCGTAGGCGACGAGGAGTTTGGAAATTTCATGAAAGATTCACTAAAGAAGTTTGACGTGAAGTATGAAAGATATGTTTATTGCAACGACATGGTTCCTAGGTTGCCTTTCGACGACAAAACACTCATGTTTAAACACTTTGGGGCATGCCTTTACTATGACAGTTTCTATAAAGGAAAGGTTGGTTGCATATATATGACAATCTTGTTTCTTTGCTTTAATCACTCATCCGTCTAATGTCGCTTACGCACTTACCCTACTGATGATATCTATCTACATTGTTGTTGTTTAATTTGTATTATGTTCAGGTAGAGGAAGAGGAACCAAACAAAAACTACTTTAATCTCGTATGGGTTTTACCAAAGATAATGAATGCACTGTGGGAGTTGATACGTAGTTTCGTCATGCCTTATTGGAAAGGTGGAGAGTTCAGAGAAGGATGGTTCTTAAGGTGTTTTAGGGTTGTTGCATTGTTGATTCCTGGATTACCTGCTCACTTCCCTAATGAGTACATCAATGTTACTCTTTTAGGTGACTTACCTGACTCGCATCTTGATTAAATTTTGACGAAGTCATAAATTCTTTTGAAAAGTTGATGTGTTTAGCTTTTCTAGGGTCTCGTTTCGGTGATGTAGGTGTTATTTTCTTATTTTGGCCTTAGATCATCCTTTCTTTCTCGCAATGATTCTACGTCTCACTTTATCTTTATCTGCATCAAGAAAAGAAATGCATAAATATTTCAATAAATACTTAGTGAAACGATTCTCTTACCTGCGAGTTATACACACAAGCAAACCAATATAACAATCAACAAATAAATCATGAAATAAATCAAACCAATGAACAATCATCCATTGACACAACCATCTCGGGGGATTGAATAATGGTACCAAAAATACTGCCTATACATACAACAAATAAATCACACAATCTCAATTGCTTAGATAATCTCATGGTCACATACCCACCTCGAAACAAGAATGATTTTGAAACCAAAAACAACAATCCCACAACGAGCAGTAACTTCCTACTCACCAACAATATCTCAACTCACCATACATCCAACTACAACAGCAAACCAACCTTTAACCTAAATTGGAAAAAATCTGAAAATAACCCAAACAATTGGTCTCAAATATTGAGTCACGAATCGCAATCTAACCGTCCAATTCAAATCTCCACCGTTGAAACTCAACCCTCAAGATGTCCTGAAGCTAACCTCAAAGTTTAGTGATGATCTGACCGCAGGTGCACTCGAGATAATTTGTTTAATACACTCTGGTCTAAATCACGTCTGAAACAGAGGACTTTACGAAAACACAGATAACTTTTAGAATATTAACTCAAATCCAAATCCGCAAAGTGGTAAATCTAGTTATAAGGCTTAGCTACAACTCAATAAAATTTCCGTACCATAGAAGGCTATTTGATTGATCAAACCTCTGTTCTACCACGACATATCTGATATGTCTCTCTCTTCCTTCACCAAAATTATCAAGTAGTTTCCTTTTTGGTGTTTTTTACATAATATTTTTGATATCAAACCAAATTTTTTCTTGTCTTTATACAGAATTTTCTGAAAAAAAATGTTACATAATCTCTTTTACGCAATTATCATCCCATCATGGAGTAGATATAATATTTGTAACAAAATATAGTTTACATAAAAATCATAAATAGTTTGACAAAAAAACAAAGAACAAAAAAAAAGAAGAAGAGAAAAATCATAAATCCTGTCAGAAGTACCGGAGCGAGCCTGACTGGAGAAATCGAGAATGGAGGACGGCGAAATAGAGGAAGGAATGGTAACTGCCGACGAATTCCCGACGCCGGAAGTAACTACCATAGAGACTATACAACCTCCCCGAGAGCCAGGAAAATCTCCACTCGAGCTACTTCGAGAGAGCAAAACCTCCGTAGAAGAAATCGTCGCGAAGATGCTCTCCATGAAAAAACAAGGAAACCACAAATCTGAGATTCGAGAACTCCTCACTCAAATGTTCCTCAACTTCGTCAATCTTCGTCAGGTACTTACCAATCTTCTCCCTCCACCTCTTTCGCTATACGATACTTATTAGGGTTTTTTTCGCAGGCGAATCGGGCGATTTTGACTGAGGAAGATAAAGTGAAAGCGGAGACGGAAAGAGCAAAGGCACCTGTTGATTTCACGACATTGCAATTGCATAATCTTATGTATGAGAAGAGCCATTACGTTAAAGCTATCAAGGCTTGTAGAGATTTCAAATCTAAGTATCCTGATATTGACCTTGTTCCTGAACAAGACTTCTTTCGTCATGCTCCTGAAGCTATCAAAGATCAATCGCTTTCAAGTGATAGTTCTCATGTTTTGATGCCTAAGAGACTCAATTTTGAGCTTCATCAGGTTGGTTAATCATCACCATCTCTGAAATTCATTCAACGTGATATAATGTTTCATTACCTTTTTATGTTTTTTGATTCAGAGGAAAGAATTGTGTAAGCATCGAGCGAGATTGGAGCAACAGAAGAAGAGTTTATTAGAAACCATTGCGGAGCGTAAGAAGTTTTTGTCGAGTCTTCCTCTACACCTTAAGTCTCTGAAGAAAGCATCGCTTCCAGTACAGAACCACTTGGGTATACAGCACACAAAGAAACTGAAGCAGCATAATTTAGCTGAGCTGCTTCCTCCTCCGCTTTATGTTCTATACTCACAGCTCTTGGCACAAAAGGAAGCTTTTGAGGAGAGTATTGAATTGGAGGTAGTTGGGAGTCTTAAGGATGCTCAAGCTTATGCTAGACAACAATCCAGAAAGGACTCAGGTAAGTTGTTTTGAAAATTTACTGTGTTTTCTAATACTAAAACGAAAAGAATGCTAATTTGGTATTGGTTTTTCAGGTATGTCGAGTAATACAGAGAGTTCTAGGTTGGAGGATGATGGACCTGATGACGATGATGATGGACAAAGGAGAAGAAAACGACCCAAGAAACTTACTAGCAAAGAAGGTTCTGACAAGGCAGGATTATATCAAGTCCACCCTCTCAAAATTGTCCTTCACATATATGATGATGAGATACCAGATACAAAATCCTTGAAACTTGTCATTCTCAAGTTTGAGTACTTGCTGAAGTTGAATGTTGTATGTGTTGGCGCTGAAGGCTCTCAGGATGGACCAGAAAAAAACATATTTTGTAACTTGTTTCCAGATGACGCTGGACTTGAGCCTCCTCATCAGGTAACTTTTTGTTTCTGTGTTTCAGTTTTCTTCTACATGTGACTTTTGATGGCTTTACTTTTAAAAATGCATACTCAATTCTCTTTATATGGCCGGTTTTCCATGCAGTCAACCAAGCTCATCCTTGGTGATGGTCAGACGTTTGATGAGAACAGAACTTCAAGGCCTTATAAATGGGTACAACATTTGGCGGGAATTGATATTTCACCGGTTTTATTAGGCCAAGAAGCTCATAACACTGACCCAGCTAAAAGTGATACGTTTGTGCCTGATCTTTCATTGTATCGCCAGCAGCATAGAGTGCAAACAGTTCTGCGAAGAATACGCTTGCGGAAAAAAGCGCATCTGGCTCTTGCGTGAGTTCACCACTCTGTATGTTTTCCGTCTTAATTAAAGAACACGATGCAAAGAATTCCAGAAAATTAGTAGACCACCATGATAATCAGCATATGGTTTGTACATTTAATAGTTTGGGTTTGTCAATAACTTGGCGGTCAATTTAATCCCTCTGTAGCATTGTCAACTTCGTGATAAGAGCTTCTATAGGTAATTATTTCTGTTGATATGTTTATTTTTGCTGAATACTTTGGAAACTTCTACTGGCTACAGGGAACAGCTTGATTTGCTTATGAAACATGAGTTACCAGTGGTGAACTGCGAAGATGCTCCTTGGGCACTGCATAAGGTTCTCTGTGCTTTGGATTCCTGGTTACATATACAATCTTCAGCTAGTAAGTCATGCTCTCTGACTCTGAACAGTGTGGAACAAGTTCCAGAACCTATGGAAATCGATGTAGATGGAAGATCTATTTCTGGAAAAGAAGATTTTGAAAGTATACGGGAAGATGGAGAACTTCCCTCTTTGGTCACGGCGGCTGCTTCGTTAACCAGTTCCAATCATACCCCATCGAAAGTATCTAATCAAGCACGGTCAAGGCAGTTGGCCTTGATGACAAAGAATCTAGATTCTCCGATTAGCAAAGGAAAGTCCCCAAGTTTCAAGAAATACGAAGATGATTTGGATCTTGTTCTGGACGATGATAGTGAAATAGATGAGCCAACCGGAAGAACTGAGGCGCATGTGGAAGAGTTATGCCCTGAGAAAGCTGATAATTCATGGGTGGATTATGGTTCGAGAGAGTTTGCGCTTGTGTTCTCCAGGAAAACAGATGGCGGAAAGTTGTGGAAGTTAGAAGCAATGGTAACTTCTAAAACACTATCTTCTAATACGGTATCTTCCCTATATCTTTTTCTTTCTTAAGTGTTAAATCGAGTTGTATTGGCAGGTACAAATTAGCATGGAGTATCCTCTTCGACCTCCTTTGTTTTCTCTGTCTCTCCACGCATCTTCTTCATCAGGAAATGAAAATGGGACAAATGAAAGTGACCATTACAATGAACTTCGAGCAATGGAAGCAGAAGTAAGTGTCAAACCCAGTAACATATACTAATCTTTACTCGATGACACCAAAGATAACGCCTTTGTAACCTTTTCGTGGCGGTATCAGGTGAACCTTCATATGTTGAAGATTATTCCTTCAGATCAAGAAAACTATCTCCTATCTCATCAAATCAGATGCTTAGCAATGTTGTTCGACTATTACGTGGATGACCCATCTCCAGATTCCAAAAGAGGAACAGCCACAACTGTGGTTGATGTCGGTTTGTGCAAGCCTGTTGACGGTAAGCTTCTTGTGAGATCATTCAGAGGCAGAGATCACCGGAAAATGATCTCATGGAAGGGCAGAGGATGTGCATCGGGTTATCCATGCTAGAGATTACATCGCCACTCACTTCTCTATATTATCTTTCTCTGGTGGTACAAGCAAAAGTTTTTGCATGTAACATTTTTTTATCGTATAAACCGTTATTGAAACAGCCTACTTGTTGGGTGAGGACCTGGTCTGTTTTAAACCTGGCAATGTTTCAAGTCCAATCCGTTTTAGCCTGCTCTGTTTTGGTCTCGATTTAAGCATTAAAGCCTAGCGGGTAGCTTGGAAACTAGAAAAGTGAAAAAGGGCTCGTCACAGGTTTTGGAGAAAAAAAAAGGAATCAACTCGTAGACAACCGTTATTACAGGTTGCTACTGCAATCATTGACAAATGTTGTTCCTGCAATTGGAGGTAGTGAAGAAAACAAAACCAAATCAAATTGGATATTAGTTTATAACTTTCAAGTGATTATATAGTTTGATTTACTTTAACTTTTAGTTTTTTTGTCATCTTATTTAAGTACAATTACCAAGGAAATATGCAAGTTTGAATTACAAGAGCGGGCGGAAAATAAATACATCCCAAAAACTTAATCCAAAAGAAGGAAGCGAATCCCTAAATTACAGGAAAACTGTCAAACGTAAATTTTTACATATCAAAAAGACAAAGCAAAATCAAAGGCATGAACGAAGACCTAAGAGGAACCACGATTTGCTAAATTCACTCCCATGTCCCAGGAAGAACAAAGCCAACCACAAAAGACAGTGAAATTTTTCGTGTTTTGTTGCAAATGAATCAACACTGAATTTTTTTGATTTATTATAGGAGTTATTTTTGTATATTGCAAATGAATCAATAGTGAAAAAATTTAGCAGCAATTATTGAGCCTATAATATAATTTTATAGTTTTATGGTTGAGATTAGTATGACATTGTTTTCTAAAGCCAAAATAATAATATTTAATAGTAGTATTTTCTGGCTCCAATAAAAATAAGTTTTGGATTTTCCCCTAGACCATGAGAATTCGATCTTTAGGACATTATCAAATGGGTTTAAGAATAAGATGTCTAATAAATAGCTTATTTGGTCAAAAATATACGAAAACAAAACATGATGAACAAAATAAACTCATCATCATCCTCCAACTCGGGTTTCATTGATTCACTTGATGTCCGATTTCGTTCTCCTCAGCTTTCTCTCCGGTCGTTCATGAAGGCTAATCATTCCCTTCACGTATTATTTAGATATACAAAAAGTTAGAACAAGGTTCTCAAGTTTTTAATTGATGTACGGTTGAGGAAATAAGATTGGAATAAATAGATTACTGGTTCCATTTGTCTTTTCCGCAACTCTACATGTTGTTTTAGTAGCTCTTCATAATCTTTCTTTAAGTTTTCAAGTTCAACTTCAACCTCCATAGTTTGAGCCTAGAGAGCAAAAATGAGCAGTTTGGTACTTATAAAACACAATCAATCAAGATGGATAGATAATATATATATATATATATAACATTTTCTTACTTGCTTTCGAGCCCGTGATCTCGCTGCGGATTCTCGGTTCTTAATCTTTCTCCTAAGCTTTTTGTCAACGAATTGTTTTTCCGCGGTAATTTCACTATTAATCTTCCCACCTCTTGTACTAGTACTACCATTACTAATGTATGGAGATGGTGAGAGTAATGAAGACTCACCGTTAATCTTTTGTTTCCCATTTAATGTTGGAAATGGGGTAACCGGTGAACATGTTATGGCTTCACTTGGAATTGTCGCAACACTTGGGACCAAGCTTCTCTTCGTATCTTGGAGACTTTGGTTACCAGATCCCAAGGAACCATTTGAGAATCGGATTTGTTTTCCATAAGAATAACCATTTGGCATAGACATGATAGATTGTTGTGGTTGATATGTTGACATAGATCCATTCACATTTTGATGCAAATAAGAATCATGACTCCTTGGAACCATATTGTTCATAAAATCAGAAACCATGGCTTTTGGCTGAATCTGAACACCCAAACTAGTGTGTGGATTACCGGAAATCGATGACGATGAGTCATGAATGGAGCCACCATTGGTATTACCTCCTCTTGCTCCAGCACGGATGAAAAACTCTTCAAGAGTGATTTCCCCTAAGGTTTGTTGTCCCTGAAGATGAGTAATGTTTGTTACTCCTCCATTGTTATTGGTGTGTTTTTCCTCTGTGATAGATTTCCAAACTTCACCAACATTTTGTTTGCTAAGTGTTGGAGGCAGAGTAGTTGAGCCTTGCCTCTGCGACCCCTCTTGTGTTTCTTCAGCACTTGATATATGCTTAACCAACTCATCCATGTTCATTGATCCACAATCTAACCCTAAGCTGGTCTGAAACTGATCTACTGTCCATGAGTATATTGATCCTTGTCGGCTTAAAGAAGTACTAACTGGCAAATCATTCACCAAGTTTTTAAGTCTCCAGTAACTATCCATTTCACCTGACACAAATCCGAGTGATTAGTGGCCTTAGAAAACAGTTGTTGAAATGTAAGAGCTTTTGAGGTTAAAAATCATGCAAAACAGAGGAAAGGAGAAATTTTAAAACAGAGGGAGAGAGAAATGATCAAGAAAAATATTCATTTTGTTTCTCATAAGTTTTTTTTTTTTTTGGATTAAAAGTTTCTCATAAGTTTCAGTGAACCAAAAGAGTAATTGAATATATAAGAAAACTAATGTATGGCAATTAACCCAAAATAAAATAAAATAATAAATCTAAGCTGAGTTAAGCACATTATCCAAATGAAGTAAGAAAAATCTAGAATAAAAGGGATCTAATAAAACAACAATTTGTATAAATAAAAAACACTATATAAGGAGCAAATAATTTATTTTACCTTTCTCACTTAGTGTATCTATCTAGTAATTGAAAGTTAACTTTTTAAATATAAGAAAGATCTAGATGAGTTGATAATTTTAAATATATTTTTTTACATTTTTGTATAGATATTTTTCATAAGTATTTATTTATATTTAAATTAATTTAATTAAATAATAAAATTTTAAAATGATTAGATTATTAATAAAAATTACACAATGCTGTTGTAAACAACATGCATTATTGCATTATGTAGATTTGAACGTCGGTAACTATCCAAAGATAATATTTATAAAATTAGTAAATTGATATGATGTATTTCATGGTAATTAATCTACTGAATCAAAATCGCACCACACAAATGAATTCATGGAAAACTATCCTTTTGACTTGATAATAGGTTAGCGGGTGGTTCTCTTTTTAGAAATTTAGACCATGAATGGCTTTAATTTGTAACTTTAACTGATGTTTGGCTTTTGGTTTACATATTTTCTTGTTTTTTTTTTTGGAGTTTTTGTTAATGATACAATAACTAAGGAAAAGAAGATAAAAAGGGTGGACTATAGGTTTTTTATAGGTGGTGTTGCACGATAAAATATTTTAAATTTTTATAAAATTTACTAAAGAATTTGAACTCAAAATGATGTATATTATAAAATACTATGAAAAAATATAAAAACATAAGATTAAAATTATCTGCTAAAGGTGAAATCAAAGTTTATGACACAGAGACATGACTCTAATAGATTGAGACAACCTTGAAAATATGTTTTTAACCATAACTAATATAAGATACATTTACGAAGAATATGGTAAATGGACGTAACCCTCAAAAGCATTTAACGAGACTATATTAGCAGTAGAACAACATCATAGTGAAAGATGTGATCCTAATTGAAAACATATCGAATGAAGAGTTATAATGATTAAGAAAACGTTTGACAAAAAGTCAAAAAGAAAAGAAAAGAAGAGTTACAATGATTTTACGCAAATTTTCAGTTTTTTTTTTACAATGGTAAATAAAAAATTTATTCAACAACAAATTATGATAAAGAGACACAAGACTAAGAAGCATTTATTGAGATTGAGTTAAATCCATGGACATGTTTAACAAATAATCAAAAGTAATAGTTATATTTAGGAAAAATATATATAAATATAAGTATAAACAGAAAGTATATATAACCAAACTGGACATAGTTATGACAGATGAGGAACGGCATCGAAGACATCTTAGCGCCTCGAATGTGTCTCAGGTTTATATAGGTGGAGTTGAATCTGTGCTTCACGTGTTTAGAGACTGTCCAGCTCAATTGGGGATTTGGGTCAGATTTGTGCCGCGAAGGAGGCAGCAGGGGTTCTTTTCGAAATCTCTGTTTGAATGGCTCTATGATAACTTGTGTGATAGGAGTAGCTGTGAGGATATACCGTGGTCCACCATTTTTGCGGTGATAATATGGTGGGGGTGGAAGTGGAGATGCAGTAATATATTTGGGGAGAACACGAAATGCAGGGACCGTGTGAAATTTGTTAAAGAGTGGGTTGTGGAAGTGTATAGAGCACATTTGGGTAACGCTTTGGTTGGAAGTACGCAACCTAGAGTTGAACGGCTGATTGGTTGGGTGCTTCCATGTGTGGGTTGGGTGAAAGTAAACACAGATGGGGCGTCTCGTGGAAATCCGGGGCTGGCTTCTGCAGGCGGAGTACTACGGGATTGTGAAGGAGCTTGGTGTGGTGGCTTTTCTCTAAATATAGGCCGATGCTCAGCTCAACATGCAGAGCTATGGGGAGTGTATTACGGATTGTATTTCGCATGGGAGAAGAAGGTGCCTCGAGTGGAGTTGGAGGTGGATTCAGAGGCGATAGTGGGTTTCCTCAAAACAGGGATTAGTGACTCTCATCCGCTGTCATTCCTGGTGCGGTTGTGCCACAACTTTCTACAGAAAGACTGGTTGGTCCGAATTGTTTACGTGTATAGAGAAGCTAATTGTCTTGCGGACGGATTAGCAAACTATACAATTTTGTTATCTTTAGGCTTTCATTCTTTTGATTTTGTTCCCGATGCGATGTCATCTTTGTTGAAGGAGGATACTCTTGGGTCTACTCAACTAAGGCGAGTTCGTTTGTAACTTTTCTTTAGTTTCTTAATAAATCACGGGAGGCAATTGTCTCCCGGTCACTTACCAAAAAAAGACTGGACATAATTTTATAAAAAAAATATCGAACAAAAAATTAATAATAAATATATACAATTTTTAAAATATTATAAAATAAAAATTTATTTAAGAAGAGTTAAGATAAAGATACGCATTCTTAAAATACTTAATTGTAATTTGTACACAACCATCTATAACGAAGAGTTGTGATAGGAAAATTAGAGCAAAAGTAAAACTTAAGGAGAAAAACAAAACCTTAACTGAAAATGTATAGATAAAAATTTATAAAAAAGAAATACAATTTTCTAAAATTTAAATTATTTCATATAATTAAAAGTCTTAAATAAATATTTTGCAAAGAGTTACAACAATCAATAAGCACTACGATAGAAGACATATTTACAATTTATTAATTTGTATATTCACATAATTACTCACCCTTCTCTTACAAGGTAGAGTAAATTATTTTTATTCAAACTCATCATTGGTGTAACCTTTCTTGAAAAGATGTATATCTATCTTAAACTAAAATTGAAGGAGTTTTCCTGTTTCTTAAGATTACTGAGTATTTAAGTATTTTTTATTATTTGGATAAGTTAAAATGGTTAAATGGGTAATTTATAATTCATAGAATCTTACATGGTAGAGTATATTGATCCAAACTGATCATTTGTATAACCTTTCTTGAAAATCATAGATCTATCTTAAAACTAAACTGTAAGCTTTTTTTTTACTTTTCAATTCCCTAAGATTATGTCTCCACTTTAATATTTTACCATTTCTCTTAAACAGAAAAATTGAATATACCTATTTATAAGTATTCAAAATTTATTTTTAGGTAGAATTTAGCGCAAAAGTTTATTAAACTTTACGTTTACAATCTCATTATTTAATATTCACGTGAATGAATATTTTGACATGGTAAATATAATATAACACTATAAATAATATATTTACATATGATGAAAAGAAGAATAATTTGATAAATTAGAAATTCACATAATACATGAAATAATCACATATTAATTCCACCCTAACTAGCTAAATGATAAAAATAAAATCATATAAATCAGTTCATAAAACAAAAAATGTCTCGGGAAAAAAAAAACACTCTTCCAAAAGAGACATGTAATAGTCAATTTATTTCTATTTTCATAATCATCGTTAATCCTCATTGCATGTGGTACAATTATTCTAATAAGAAAAGTGAATCGTCCCAATAAATAATCCTAAAATGCCGTCTTAAAAAAGGCAATCTATAAAATTATTTATAAATATCTAAGAATGAGTTGTCTACTTTCCATTGATTAAAAAGAGAAAATATCATAAACAAAAAAAAAAAGTCAGAGAAGTTAAACCAAAAGCAACAAAAAAGAAAAAAAGAAAGAATAATCAAGAGAGAGGAGAAGAGGACGGTGGAAGATATTTTGCAGTTGAAGAAAATATCTTTGATATTTTTTGTGTTTGAAATATCTAAAACCAAAAAGTTTCATCTCTTCATTCCGCCAAATTGACTGGTGATGACGTGGCAACTTTACCCACGTGTAAAAGCGTCTACAACTGTATCGTTTCTTTTGATATTTTGTTTCTCTCTTTCTCTCTGATATTTTTCATTTTCTTCTTCTTCTCTCTCTCTCTCCACAAAGATAAGCCAACAATGGTTGGTGATTACAGAGGACGCTTTAGTAGCCGTCGTTTCTCCGATGACTCTGACGATTCTTCCGACGATGCTTCTTCCGTGGAGGGAGAGACCACTTCTTCCATGGTATTTATACATATTCCATGTTTTCTTTCTTTTTCATTGATATTTTTGCATGTCTGTTTTTCCTCGCCGGAATCGGAATCTCCGTCGTGTTCGCTGCTCAGATCTGAATTTTTACGGCGATTTAACGTTTTTGATGGAATTAGTGCGTTTATTGTTGATTATTGTGAAGTAAACGAAAGAGTTTATTTACACTAATGAACATAAATTGTTCGATATTTGTCTTGTTGATGAATTTGGTTGCTTCTTTGCGATTGAAGAGATAATTAGATGTTTATAGATTTGATATCTACATAAGGATTCTGAGCTGTGTAATGACAACTTTGTAACAAAATCATTTTTGTGAACTTTGGTGTAGTACTCTGCGGGGAAAGAGTATATGGAAACAGAATGGACTAATGAGAAGCATAGTTTATATCTTAAATCTATGGAAGCTTCATTCGTAGATCAGTTATATAACTCGCTCGGAGCTCTCGGGAAGAACGAGAATGTATCCGAATCAACGAGGTTCGGTAGCGGTAGAAAACCGTCTCAAGAACAGGTATGACACTTTTTTTTTAATAGATGATGATGATGTTATAGTGTTAAGAAGATTTTGGGATCATTGAAATGTATGTTTATGGTATCAGTTCAAGGTTCTTCATGATGGTTTCTGGCAGAAGATTAATGTGAAACAACCTGAACATCGGATTAACGGAAGGCACGGTGGTAATTCTCATGAGTTTCTTAGGAGTCCATGGATTAAGCATTATAAACCTTTAGTAAAGACACAAATCCCGGTAACGGATGAGCCCGAAAATCAAGTTGTTAGCAGCTCTAATGGGAAGAAGGGAATATGCAGCTCTGGCTCAGCCTCTAGTCTCAAGCAGCTAAGCTCTCATTCGCGTGACCACGACCAAATCAGCGTTGGAGAAGGTATTAGTTTATCAAAAATGTGTTTCTTTCCTCTGTTTAGATATGTTGTTTCTATTCTAAATTTGTCTTGTGATGTTTTAAAGCAGAGGTATCGGATCAGAACTTTGTTAACGAAGGAATAAAAGGCGAAAACGGAAGCTCGAAGAAGATGAAGACGGTGATGATGAGTGAATCGTCGAGTACCGATCAGGTAACTTCTTCCTCCACTATTAGTTTGATCATATTAGTGAATGTGGTGAGTTATTGATCCAAAATGTTTCCTTGGCATAGGTTGTTCCACTCAATAAACTCTTGCAACATGACGTAAATTTGAAGTCTGTTTCTTGAGAGGTCAGATGGTGAAGCTTTATATGAGGAGAGAATTTTGTAATGTATATATATTTGCATAACTTATAAGTCAAATTTACTATCCTTAGTTACAAGTTTCTTCATCATATATCCCTAACTATAAATATATTTATATGCTCATGTGAGTGGATTCATTTGTACTGTAAAACCCTTAGAAAGACGTCAAATTAGTATTTGATGGTTTAGTGTTGTCTTGTTACCACTATAGTATAAAATTTCAAGTTCCTTAATTTTCTTTTATGTTGCCCATACAATAAAAATGGTGGTCGAATAAAGGTAAAAGATAATAAAAAATAATTGAGCCGGTTATTATACAAACGGTGTTGTTTGGATAAAGCTAATTGGCTAAGGGTTGTGTATGTGTTGGAATCAAACCTTGATTAATTTCGAAGAAGAATCTAGGAATGAGAAAAGAAAGTGAAGAGGATCAAAAAAAAAAAAAAAAAAAAAAAGAGAAGAAGAGAAGAAGAAGGTGTCTCAGAAGAGTCGATCGCGAGAGTGAGGGAGAAGAGTGCTTTGGGCCATTAAGTTGAATCAGCCCACTATGTTAGTGGGTTGACTTTGATGATAAAGTTATATTTTTTTCTTATTATTATACAAAGTTGGGTTTGTTATATTTAACACCAAAAATAGAAAACATTTTTTAACCATATCGGAAAAATAAAATATATAGGTTGTTTATATATTCAAATTTTTATTTTAATATAGTAAACTATTAAAGTAATTTTACCAAAAAAGTTAATATATTCAAAACATAAGTAAAAATTTGGTTTCGAATGTATAAAATTGAAATTTGATTTTTTAAAATATATAGATTATTATTTAGAATCTAAGTATCAGAAAAAGAAAATTTATTTATTTTTCACACCTCCTATTTATCGGACATTAACTAGTCAATTTAATAATCGTTCATAGATTTTGTGTTACGACATATTTAAAAGATTTATGAAAACAATTTTAAGTTCTGAACATTGCAAGGCTAAATTAAGTATGGACTCAATGTTTCAAATTGTTATTCATCAGATTTAAAGAATGAGTAAATTTTGAATACAAATATGACTCTTTTATTAATGTATCATCATGTTTTTTTTTTTTTTTGAGTATAACATGTAAAGTAAGCTAAAAGTTTAAAAAATAAATTAAAAAGAAAAAAACAAATATTTTTAAAATATATTAAAGCTCTATTTTGGTGTCGGAGGAGTTGCACCAGCAATTCTTGAACATTGTTCCTTTAGCATTGGAGGAAAAAGCGGAATGAATGGAATTTTGGGCATACAATTGGCTTCAGCATCCAAAAATGCTTTGCAACAAGCCGGACCTAAATTACCGAATTTTCCAATGAAAATAGATTGAGAAATTTCTGTAATGCATCTGGGAATATCCATCACGGATGACAAACATTTTGTTATGTCAAGTAATCCTGGCATACCAGGAATCGGTTGGAACGGAAATGGAAAAGGAAACGGACCAGGAATCTGTGGCAATTGAGCATTTACAGAAACAATGATGCATAAAACCGCAAGAAGTGAAAGCACATTTTTGATAGACATAACGAGAAATTGAATAAAAAACCTTAGTATAACCAAATATATGCTTAATGCATGTTCTGTTTGTTTTTATTGATAAACAACAATTAAATCTTTGCTTATTTATAAGAAATGAAATGTGAAATTGTGATCTGAATTATCTTAGTTTAACGTCTCAGAAATGTTTTAATTAGGTCTTTAATTAGTCGTTTTATAAATTCAAATAGAGCTGAAACTCCATAAAACTACAACATTTAGGAAATAAAAGTATAATCGGTTTCACATAATAAATCAATGAACGCAAACACCTTTTCCACTAAAAATACAACATTACAAGGCAAAAGGCCCATACGGCCAAAAGCCCAAAAGCATGAAATCAAACACAAACCTGCGAGAACGAACAAACAGAACAACAATCCTCCTGAAACTAATCTTTTCTTCTTCGTTTTTTTTTACTAGTCCTTTTAAGTACTGTCCCAAAGCTTTCTAATTGATGTCAAAGCAAATCACACCAAATAACTAGATAAGTAACATTTGCTTTTTAAATACAATACATACATAGTTATTCAATCTTCATTGAAAAAGTTGGTTTTATAATTAGGGGAACTAACAAATATTAGGACAAAATCGCAATTTGCAGAAGATGAAAAAAAAAATTACTGTTGTTTGGTTTCTGGTCAACATAATTAGTCTGCTAAATCTCCCCAAAATAGAAACAGATAGAAAAACAGTAATCATGAGGTAAGAATAAGCAAATAGGGAAGCGTGCCAGTCTCTAACAAAAATCTCAATCTTTCCATACTTATCGATCACGTCACCTCCTTTGTCTCTATTACCTAACTCCATCCTTAAAAATCCAATCTTTCACCTTTCTTCTCCGAGATTTCACTACACTGCGCAATAAAAAAATGGCGAATACCCAACTCAAATCCGATGCAATCATGGACATGATGAAGGAACATCTTTCCACCGACGCCGGGAAAGAGGTCACAGAGAAGATCGGTCTTGTTTATCAGATCAACATTGCTCCAAAGGTTGGTCCTTTCTTTATAGAATCATTTCTTTTATTACTCTGTTTTGTTTTATGTTTGATTGTGATAGATTTGGAATTTCAGAAATTAGGGTTTGAAGAGGTTACTTACATCGTTGATCTGAAGAAAGGCGAAGTCACCAAAGGTTAGCTTTTTTTGTTTTGATTATGGTAAAATCTGAAAGTTTTGATTTTGGGATTATTGCAATTGGGAATCTGGAAATTTGATTGGAGACAAAAGTGAAGAGTAATTGGGAATTTAGAAAAGAGAGAATCCTGAAATTTGATTTTGCATCAAAGGTTAGGTTTTTCTTGTTGGTTATGGCAATTGGGAATTGAAATGAAGAGAATCTGAAATTTTGCTTTTAGTTATTGACTTTCCGTTGATTATTTTGATCTTTGGAAATTAGGGAAATATGAAGGAGGGAAAGTGGATGCTACGTTCTCCTTCAAGGATGATGATTTTGTCAAAGTTGCCACTGGAAAGATGAATCCTCAGATGGCTTTCATTAGGTTTGTTTCATACATTTACTTTGCATAATTGCATTACACTAGTATGTTTCAGCAGTTTTGTCCTGTGTCTAAACCACTACATCCACCATTCCCGACAACAAACATAATCTTTCTCCAAAGTTCTATCTTGTGTCTGAACCACATCTACCGCTTATAAGCTTTTGTGTGACTTGGATTTGGTCCAAGAAGTTGATCTCTGAATCCTGAAATATGTCACTTACTCTGCATTACAGAACTATGTGTAGCAGTTTTATCTTATGTCTGAACCAACAAGATCTAGAACTATGTTTAGCAGTTTTATCCTGTGTCAGAACCACTACATCCATCATTCCCGACAACAAACTCAATCTTTCTCCAAAGTTTTATCTTATGTGTGAACCACAATTTACCATTATAAGCTTTTGTGTGACTTGGATTTGGTCCAAGATGTTAATCTCTGAATCCTGAAATATGTCACTTCCTTTGCATTACAGAAATATGTTTAGCAGTTTTATCTTATGTCTGAACCAACAAAATCTAAAACTATGTTTAGCAGTTTTTTCTTATGTCTGAACCAACAAAATCAGTGATTTGGATTTGGTCTTAACGACAATCTTTAGAAGTTGATCTCTGAATCCTTTCATATGTCATTTACTCAGCATTACAAGTATATTTAGCTGTTTTATCTTGAGTCTTAACGACAATCTTTAGAAGTTGATCTTTGAATCCTGTTGTTTGTTGTTGAATGTTGATGCAGGGGTGCGATGAAGATCAAGGGTAGTCTCAGTGCTGCGCAGAAATTCACCCCTGACATCTTCCCTAAACCTTCAAAGTTGTGAACACCAAAAAGAGTGGTATGCAGCAAACCCTAAACTCAAGCTCAATTTATGTCTTCAAAGGGGTTGGCTTTTTAGTACAACTAGTCAGAAATAAAGTTCTCTTCAAAGTATCTTTGTATTCTCTTTTATCTTTGGAACAAAAATATTGGTATTGGGTTTTAATAATATGAATCTTCTCTTTGAACATCTTACTGTTGGCAAGTGTGTATCAATTCATTACCTTTATTTCCTATGAGTGAAATTAACATAATCATACATTGTAAAATAATTGTCCAAACTTAAGGAGTCTGCATTGTTTGTTGGTGTAAGAAAAGAAAAAACAAACCAAATGTTTTGAAGAAAAAAGAAAAAGGTATGAAACATTATTCACTTGTGACTGTGAGACTTCTTTCTTGACAAGAACATGAAAACTTTTGGAAACAAAGAAAGCTTCTTCTTCTTCTTCTTTGTTTCAGGAGTCAGATTATTATTATTAGTAGTAGTACTTCCTCCAGTGTTGTTGCTGCTGCTTCCTTGTTCACCAAATGCAAACGATTTCGACTGCCCGAATCCATTCTCCTTGTTTCTCCCCTCGGTGCTTGACCTCGTCGGACTTTTCTCAGGCTCTCTGCCTTCGTCTGTTCTCCTCTTCCCATTTTCCGACCTCCATTTTCTCAGCTCTTGCTCCATTCCCAACTTCCCATCTCTAGCCTTTTCGGCTTTTCCATTAGCCTCTTTAAGCTCTGCTTTTCTTACACTCATTTCTCTATTCACTTCCTCTAGTTTCTCCAAGATTCTTGACTCTTCCTCTTTCGCCACCTCTATTTGAGAGACAATCTCTGATAGTCTTGTGTTTGCCTCCTCCTCAGACTCGAGTGCCTGCTTGCTTAGCTCGTAGTATTCCTCTACAGAGATTATAATGCTTCTTGGTGAATTATTAATCTCCTCGAATCTCTGAGAAGATTCAGTCTCTTGCAGAGCTTTTATAGCAGCCAAGGCTAACTTCTCTGACGCCCGAGCAGCCTCCATTTCCTTTTTCGCCTCTACTAACCGACTCTCTATCGTAGACATTCCTCTTTTCGCTTGCTCAGACAATTCCTTCGCCATTCTAAGCTCGTCTCTAGAAGCTGTAGCCAATGCCTTTGCATCCTCTGCCTCTTTCGTCGCCTGCTCCAACTTCTTGGCTGTTTCAACCAACTCCTCTCCTGCGTCTTTATCGTTTGTCCGGGCCAAACCCGTACTTTCTTTTTGCTTAGTTTCTTCTAGATCCTGTCTCTCTCTTCCAAGCTCAGACTGTAATGAACCAGCTATTATCTTCAATTTTTTCACCTCTGAAGCTGCTTTCTCTATGTTGGCTTTTACTTCTTCGAGTTCTCTCCTCGCAGACTCAACCGCAGCATGAATGTCATTCTTTTCCAACAACAGATTACCGCTTGATATATCCGTGAAAGCCGCTAATTCGGTCTTCAAATCATGCTGAAGAGCAGAAGCAGTCTCTAGCTTAGCTTTCACATCATCAGCCGCACGAACCTCTTGGTTAAGCCTCTCAATATCATTTTCGACCATCTTCAATTCCTTTTCCCAATTATAAACATCTTGGTCCCTAGCCATTGCTACACTGAATCTCTTCTCTTCCGCTTCGAGATGAGCCGTGTGCACAGATTCCAACAACTCCTTGGTGGCAATCAGCTCTATACTCAAACCATCCATCGTTCTCTCAATCTCTTTAGCTTCCAAAACAGCAATATCAGCTCTCTCTGCAGCTAATTCTTTTTCCCTCAACATATCTTTATATTCATTACTAACCATTTCAATCTCTTCTCTAACAGACCGTAACTCAGAAGTAGCCGAGACTTGCCTCGCTTTAGCTACCTCGAGCTGTGTTTTAACAGCAACACTTGCCTCATTAGCTACACCTTTCTCCATCTCCTCAACACGCATCTGCGCCAGCTCTGAATCCTGTTTCGCTTGTTGCTCTTCCTTTTCCGCTTTCTCCAATTCTAGTTTCAGCTCCTCGATGAGTCCCTTTGTGTTCTCTAACTCCTCCAACGCATCGTATTTCGCTTCTTCAGCTAACTCAGCTTCTCTCTTGTACTCAGGCATTGCTTCTTGTATCTTCTCAAGCTCTTCATCTACCATCTTCCGTCTCTGAAACACACATTTTCGTCAAAACCAAGATCTCAAATAAACACAAATCATGTGAAGAAACAAAAGCTTAACTACAACCTCTATAGTCTGAATCTTATGAGCTTTCCAATCTGTGATCCCACCAAACTTAGAAACTGCTTCTCTAACCGATTCGAAAGGTGAAGCTGTATCGATAACACCAATCGGAGACCCGAAACAAGGCGATTCGACAGATCTCGGAGAACCAAAACGAGGTGATTCGACAGATCTCGGATACACAAATGCTCGAGGAGAAGCAGGAACTCTAAGACGAGGAGAAGCAGGCAAAATCCTAGCATCTTCGATAACATCGGTTCTTGAATCTTCAGAAAACGAATCTTGATGACTTATCATCACCCTTGGTGCAACATAAACCTTAGGAGGTTCGTTGATAGGACTTGTCTCACAATCTTGAAATGGATTATGTAAATCTTCATCGTCGAATGTCAAGAAGTCGATGTCATTGAAAGACGTTGGACCTTCTTCATCACCAGCTTCACCAATGGCGTTGAGAAATAAATTAAGGTCGTCTGAATCTTTATCATCGCCCAACATTGTGATGATTATGAACTCAGAAACTGGTCATGTGTTGTTCCTGTTTACATGGTCAAAATTCAAATTCATCGCATTTCTTGTTTCAAAAGGATGATTAATGAAACCAAGAATTGGATTAGTCAATGTGAGAATGAGTTTTTTCGGACAACATACCTTAAATCTGACAAAGGAGATACAAATTGATGTCTGATTATGAGGTTGTAGGAGATAGCTACATCATTAGAATGGAAATATTTTGAAGGAAACAAACAAGAGAAACAATCAGCTTGCGATGTGACCCGTCGAGCATTGGAAAATAGAAAGATTAACGAACGGCCAATAATAATGAGCGTGAAACGTACGCGCCTATATCTCTCCTTCTCCTTCATTTTTTTTTGGGTTCATTCTTTGAAAAGTCGGGGTTTGACATATTTAATTCTTTACAAACATGTATTTATGGGGTAAAATGGCATGTTTATAGGTATTACATGTCGAGGTAGACACAGTCGAGTGGCAAAGTTCATTGCAATCAGAGTTATGAGAAAAAGTTGTGGATGTTTGAGACTAGGCCTAAGTTTTATATCTATTATCTGCGGATATCAATATTCGGGTTTTGATCTGAAAAAATAGATATCTAGCCAATCGTTTACAGACAATAATAGAACACACTGTATAGAGTACTTCCCCTCTTTTCTCGAAATTTCAAAGGCCCGTTACTCGACAACTTAAATCTGACAATAGTCCTCGTTTACCCTACATGTATTATTTAGCTCTGTCTGCTTAGATTACGCTTTTATTTGTCTATTTTTTTGGCTAAAGACTTCGGTCAATCCTTACTCGACAGTTCCGTCCTTTCTTAGATGAGCTAAGACCGAAATTAGTTCTCTTGAATTTCACCGGAAAGACGGAATCTTTCCAGCTCACTCTCTCAAAATTGAGGTCAAAGTTTTACAAATGAAATAAATAAAAGTCTATATATTGAAAATTAACCTTCACGTTCACAAAAAAAAAAAAAAAAAAAAAAAAAAAAAAAATTAACTTCCACTTCTTTCTTTAACGCTTTTGAGAGAAAAATAAGTTTAGAAAGGTTCGCTTCAAAGCTCCCATTTGAGTAAGGGTAATGATAAGTCATCCTCTCTAATGGAGTAATGGGTCACAAACATCCGTTATAAACAACTTTGATTTACGAACAAATTGAAGAGTTATTTTATACTTTTTGAATTTTAAGGGTTTGGAGAGGAAAAGCATTGAACTTGTTGTGCAAGTAGAAAAAGAAAAACACTAGGCAAATTGTTGGGATTGAAATACTCACTTTCCTATAACTAGTAGTAATTAAGACCATACTTCATGTCTTTATTTTGAACCTTTGTTTCGAAGTTATCTCAAACCTATATATACCTTACTCATCTTACTAAGAAAATGAGGCTTGTGTGTTTTTCAACCGCATTCGCATTGAAAACTTTGCAATATCTTATATCAAATCACATTGCATAACTTAATCCACTGCATTAGTTGATTCTTATTCAGTTTAATGAGATTAATATAGTGATTTAGATATTCGAACACCTATATCCACTCTTTTAGATTGTAATTTTAAAGCTATATATCAAAAAATTATACGATTTTTATCTGAACCTTCGTCGAAACATTAATTATTGACTAATGACAATAAAGAAAACAATTTAATCCAAATAGGCAAATACATTGATCTCTTTGCAGATTCACATTTTTAAAAAACATTAGTCGAAACATTAATTAATGACAATAAATTATTCAAAAAAAAATAAAAAAAAATAGAGTAAGAAGAGAAGAAGGGTGTTGAATTGGATCACTACGAAACGAACCCCACCGAAACAAATAATGTCCGGCGGCAAGAATTAATGATGATCTTCGTCTCTGTCTCCTCTTCCTTCTCTGGATCTTTCTTACAGAATATACCTTTTTGCTTCTTCCTCTAATCCATTTCTCCTCTTCTCCGTTTCTGGGTTATTCAAAGTTTCGATTTTTATTAACAAACCATGATTGATCGATCCACATCATAAAGTTTCCTAATTTATCTCAAAGATCGTAACTTTCGTTGACTTTTCCGATCGAAATATGAATGCCGTCGGTAGGATCGGAAGCTATATCTACCGTGGTGTAGGTACGGTTTCAGGTCCGTTTCATCCATTTGGTGGTGCGATAGACATTATCGTTGTTGAACAACCTGATGGAACGTTTAAATCGTCTCCTTGGTATGTTAGATTTGGGAAATTTCAAGGGGTTTTGAAGAATGGTAGGAATTTGATCAGAATTGATGTTAATGGTGTTGATTCTGGTTTCAATATGTATTTAGCTCATACTGGACAAGCTTATTTTCTTAGAGAAGTTGAAGATGTTGTTGGTGAATCTGAGAGTGGTGAAGTTTATACTTTGTCTTCTGGTGATGAAGCTGAGACTACTAGTAGGGATGATGTTGTTGATAAGGTTAAGATTCCTTTGAAGTCTAGGAGTTGTAACTATGATTCTCCTAGTCCTCGTACTGGTAATGGGAAGATTGTTGGTAAGCCTGGGATTTTAGGGTATGTGTTTGGTGGGAGGTCTGTTAGAGAGAGTCAAGATTGTGGTGTGGAGAGAGCTGAGATTGCTGCTGATTTATTGGAGGTTAAGTGGTCTACTAATATCGATACGCGTAAGCGTGGAAAAGGTATGTCTTCTGAGTCTTTGGATGGTAAAGACTATGGTGAGAGTACTAGTACTAGTGGAAAATCTTGTGTTGAGGGTAGCTCTGAGATGCTAGTTGATAGCGATTCGATATTGGAGACTCCTCTTGTTGCATCTCCTACATTGCGGTTTCTTGATGAGAAAGAGCAGGATTTTCGTGAAAGCACTAATGTGGAAGATTATTGTGAAGAGGATGGATCGAGTGGAGTTGTTGTTGAAAATGGTTTATGTGAAGCATCGAGTATGGTGTTCTCTGTTACTAGTGAAGGGAGTGGAAACGTAGAGATCTTTGTCGAACCAAGAACCGAGGCACTAGCAGAGGTTAGTTACTACATCTAATCAATTTCATATTCTTGGGAATGCTTGATTAATAGCTTCAAAGGTAGAATAAGAAGGTTATAAATGTATGGTACTGATGTCTTGTATAAATTGTATCTCCACTAGGATGCTGTAAGTGGAAGCGATCTGGATTCCAAGCAAGAACTGTTAAGGGCTCCTGAATCTGTGGAAATTGCAACATTGGGTTCAGCTGACCAAGCGGATATGGGGAGCATTGGCACTTCTCAAGAAGGAAGCAGCACTGGCTCTCCAGTTCAAGATGAAAATAAAATCACCATAAAAGATATGCATATCTCGGCAGGAGATTTTGAGAAGTCCCAGTCAGCAAGTGGAGAAAGCATCCTGCAACCAGAGATAGAAGAAGAACAATTTTCCTTTAGCGATCTTGATGAATGTAAACCTGGTGGTAATAGTTCTGTAGGGTCAAGTTCTTCTGACACTGTAAAAGTTGATGGGAAAGAGAGTTATGATGAAACTAAAACTAGTCCTGAAAAAGGCGTGGAGAACACAATGGCCTTGTCAGAGCCGATTAACATAGAGAGAAAAAAGGATATCTTCACAGATGAGATGGAGCGGTTGGTAGGATCATTACCGATTATGCGGCTTCAAAACAACGATGATATGGATGCCAGTCCTTCTCAGCCCTTGAGCCAGTCATTTGACCCATGTTTCAATACTTCAAAGTTGGATTTGAGAGAAGATGAGTCGAGCTCGGGGGGTTTAGATGCAGAAAGCGTTGCTGAGAGTAGCCCAAAATTAAAGGCATTTAAACATGTTATAGCTAATCCTGAAGTGGGTAAGGAAATATAACTTGTTAACCTTTTTATTTTCTCTCTGTAGATATGGTGAAGGATAAAATTTTACTGAATTGTTTGGTTGTTATGAATTTTGATGCTATAGTCTAACTTTCTATCTCCACTCTCAGTCGAGCTCTCTCTCTGCAAGCACTTATTAAGTGAAGGAATGGGAGCAGAAGCGGCTTCTCAGGCTTTCAATTCCGAAAAACTGGATATGGAAAAGTTTGCTTCTTTGGGCCCATCGATCCTGGAGAACGATAAGCTTGTCGTGAAGATTGGTGGCTGCTATTTTCCATGGGATGCAGCAGCTCCTATTATCTTAGGAGTGGTTTCATTTGGGACTGCCCAAGTATTTGAACCCAAGGGCATGATAGCTGTTGACCGGAATGAGAAACCTGGTGATGTATTAGCTCAAGGCAGTGGAAGCTGGAAACTTTGGCCTTTCTCTCTGCGAAGATCAACAAAAGAAGCTGAAGCTTCTCCTTCTGGGGACACAGCTGAACCTGAAGAGAAACAAGAGAAGTCGTCCCCAAGACCAATGAAAAAGACTGTCAGGGCACTAACTCCAACTTCTGAACAATTGGCTTCGCTAGATCTGAAAGATGGAATGAATTCCGTGACTTTTACGTTCTCCACCAATATTGTGGGTACACAACAGGTCATTTCATTTACTACGACATGTTTGTCATATAACTGTCAAGAGTTTCCACTTAGTGTTCACAAACTTTAATGCAACAGGTAGACGCAAGGATTTACTTATGGAAATGGAATTCGCGCATAGTTGTGTCAGATGTAGATGGTACCATCACAAGGTAAAGAAAAACACATTTGGTTTTATATTATGTTTTTATATTTTAAGCCAAGTCCAAAACCTGTTTCTGTTTCTGATTTTCCTTACTTACTTTGCTTTATATTATTGTTTGTCGTAGATCGGATGTATTAGGCCAGTTTATGCCTTTGGTTGGTATAGATTGGTCACAAACAGGTGTTACACATTTGTTTTCGGCTGTAAAGGTCTGTTATCTGTGCTTTACTTGTTCGTAATTCGTATCATTATGAATGATACTAGCATCAAAACAACTTGACAAAAAGCAAAGATTCATTTTCTCCCTTACATTTGTACAGGAAAATGGATATCAGTTGATATTTTTAAGTGCACGCGCGATTTCTCAAGCCTCAGTCACAAGACAATTTCTAGTTAATCTCAAGCAGGTAATTAGCTGCAACGCATTCCCGAACATTAGAAATCGAAAATCTACCGTACTTTGTTAATCTTGTCTAGCAAATTCCAGGACGGAAAAGCATTGCCGGATGGGCCTGTTGTTATCTCTCCTGATGGTCTCTTTCCTTCGTTGTTTCGGGAAGGTATTCTGTTTCCTCTGCAACATATCAAACAGATCTCATGATTTGTTGATCTTGAATGATTTGCTTCGAATTCTAAATTGTGTGTTTCTCTCCAGTAATTAGAAGAGCACCTCATGAATTCAAGATTGCTTGCTTAGAGGTTAGTTTTATGCGGGTTTTTTTATGTCTGTTGAACTCTCATGTCCTCTGAACTACGTTTAACTCGGTTTTTCCAAAATATACAGGAGATACGGGGCTTGTTTCCTCCCGAACACAACCCATTCTATGCTGGTTTTGGAAACAGAGACACAGATGAGATAAGCTACCTTAAAGTCGGAATCCCCCGAGGAAAGATCTTCATTATTAACCCAAAGGTACACATTCTTAAAATTGAAAATCCATTAGCATAAAAAGAGACGAATTAGCAACATTTTGTGGAACAAACTATGCTCTCAGGCTTAAAGGACTCAACTGTTTGTTTGCATTTGCATCTGTGTTTGTTTTTGAAAGGAACCTATGAGTTATATAGTAAGTTTGTATTTCGTATTTGACATTCGGTCTTTCAATATGCAAAAGAACAAATCTCATGTGTATGCAAGTGCAATTATGGTATTAGAAACAACTGAAACATTGTTTGTGAGAATTGCAGGGAGAAGTAGCTGTGAATCGTAGAATTGATACAAGATCATACACAAATCTTCATACTCTTGTTAACAGAATGTTCCCAGCTACATCCTCTTCAGAACCGGTATATATATCAAACATTGTACTTTGTCTATTTCATTAAAAGAAGTTGCGGATTCTGATGAAGTTTTATAAACAGGAGGACTTTAACACATGGAATTTCTGGAAACTGCCTCCTCCATCGCTTATGTGATGCTGATGATCATGATGATGATAAAGATGATGATTTGTCTTCAAGAAAATGCAGATTAGTTGATAGAGATAACAAATTGGTGGTCTGGTGTAGTTTTTTTTTTCATTTCTTGGACACGAGGTTCTTTTTTTTTTTGTCACACTGATTTCATATCACAGGTTACGATGTATGCCCAGTTATATACTTGTATATATATATTAAAAAAATGTTGGACACTGTTCATTAAAACATTTCGAAATTTAAGAGAATCATAATCATAGATGGACACATATAAGTTAATTGTTGTTCCGATCCCAATTGCAACACATAAAATGTTGCAAGCGAATATTTGAGCGCAGAATCTCCAGACAAGCCGGTGGTTGGTAAGTTTGTAGTAATGGTTTGCTTTTGGCGACGAAAACCAAGTAACTTGTCTCACTCAGAAGTCAGAAATAGATTAGATAATTATCACAAGAGATTTTAATTTTCCATGTCTTTTTCCCTCAACAAGCATATGAGTTCAAACACACAATGCAATACATAAAACTAGAAATACAATGCACAAAAAGAAAAAAAACGATCATGATGTCAAAACAATTTATTAGTAGAGAACACAAACAAAAAAAAAGTCAAAAAGTTACTACAAATATCTTTTTGCCTATTTCAACAACTATATACTAGGTGACTTAAATTTTGATTACCAATCGTATTAAAAAAAAAAAAAAAAAAGCGATCATGATGCTATAATGCGTTACGGTAATATACAAAGCAATGGGCAAATGGCCCTCAAATCCACTCATTGACTAAATAATTCAATACATAAATACAAACATCACATAACCTCTCATCTTCTACTTGTTCATCTTCCATTCCAATCTCAAGATGCACGCGAAGACCGACTCCGAGGTGACAAGCCTCTCAGCTTCATCGCCGACTAGATCTCCCCGTCGACCAGCCTACTTCGTCCAATCTCCATCACGTGACTCCCACGATGGGGAGAAAACAGCAACATCATTCCACTCAACACCGGTACTCACCAGCCCGATGGGATCTCCACCACATTCTCACTCTTCCTCAAGCCGCTTCTCCAAGATCAACGGCTCAAAACGTAAGGGCCACGCTGGAGAAAAACAGTTCGCTATGATTGAAGAAGAAGGTCTTCTTGATGATGGAGATAGAGAACAAGAAGCTTTGCCTCGTCGATGTTATGTTTTAGCTTTCATTGTTGGATTCTCTCTACTCTTTGCTTTCTTCTCTTTGATTCTTTATGCAGCTGCTAAACCTCAGAAACCTAAGATCTCTGTTAAGGTTTGTGAGAGTTGACTTAGTAGATCGAGATCAGATTTCAGATCTAGAGTCGTGCTTACGTTTGTAGAATTGAATTTTGCAGAGTATAACGTTTGAGCAACTTAAGGTTCAAGCTGGACAAGATGCTGGAGGTATAGGAACTGATATGATCACTATGAACGCGACACTGAGAATGTTGTACCGTAACACTGGTACTTTCTTTGGTGTTCATGTCACTTCTTCTCCGATTGATCTTAGCTTCTCGCAGATCACTATTGGCTCTGGCTCTGTAAGTTCTAAAATCTGAAACTTCTTTAAAATGTGTCTAATTCATCTTCATCAATGTTGTTGTCATGTTGCTATCACCAGATTCTCTTTGTTTCTTTTTTTTTTTATGAAAAATGTATAACCGAACCTTTTTCGGTTTAGTTTGGAAAAAAGTTCGGTTCGGTTTAGTTTTTGGTTAGTCTTTGATCAATGTTGTCGGTGGCTATTATCACATGGGGTTGATCAGGAGTGCACATTTTGGTGTTTAGTTTTAAAATTTTGTGTTTAAAATATGTGTAACCGACAAAAAAATAGAATTTTATTGGAAGTGGTATATAATGGATATATATTTTTAAAAGTTTGATCTAGTGTGGTTGTTACTAAATTCAATTTTGCTTTATTTGACATAGACATTTTCTTAACATTTGGTTTTACAATATAGTTTTGATGACCCACTTCCAATTTAATTTGATCGTTATTCTTTTTACTTTTGTAGATTAAGAAGTTTTATCAGTCAAGGAAAAGCCAAAGAACAGTGGTGGTGAATGTACTTGGAGACAAGATTCCACTCTATGGAAGTGGCTCAACATTAGTCCCACCACCACCTCCTGCACCAATTCCAAAACCCAAGAAGAAGAAAGGACCTATCGTTATCGTCGAACCACCAGCGCCTCCTGCTCCAGTACCGATGAGGCTAAACTTCACCGTTAGATCTCGAGCTTACGTGTTGGGGAAGTTAGTTCAACCTAAGTTTTACAAGAGAATCGTGTGCTTGATTAATTTCGAACACAAGAAACTCAGTAAACATATTCCCATCACGAATAACTGCACTGTCACATCTATTTAAAAGAAGAAAAAAATACACATGAGAGTGCGGACGGTCTCGTATTGGGTAGTGCGCCTATGGCCCTATACATGTTACAAGGTATTGCGTGTGGCCTACCCCAAAGCAGAAGAATCATCATCAGTGGGTTTCATAAATTTAATTTACGTAATTGGTTTGAGAGATTTTGTTAATGATACACAGTAAACGAGAAGATTCACATTTTGTTTTCTTTTTTTAATATGTTTTTTCACGCAAAGTATCAAATTCTTATTTAATGGAGAAATACCTTATAGTAGCACACATTTTGCAAATTTTTAAAATTAATATTAATTAGTAAATTTATACAATAACTAGTTTACACTTATTCATTATTTATAAAAAATTAATAGTAACTACAATTTTCTTAAATCAAAATAAAAATTTCGAAATATCTAATCACCATTTCGATGAGAATTCTTTATGATTTTTGATTGAAAAGTTTTCGGTTATTCTGATCTCCAAAATTATGTTCATAATTCCGACCTCAGAGCTCTTATTTGCTAATTATGCTATTTGTGATAATTGTCCTAAAAAGGGATTACAATTTTTAAAATAAGTTAAAATATTAAAACAACCATTTGTTTTTAACTTTTAAAGGGAAAGAATACAATTTATTTCAAAATAAATTGGGCCTTAATCTGAGTAGCTCGGTCCAATAAGAAAAGGCCTTGATTAGAGCAGGTCTGGTCTAATCAGAAAAAGGTAAACTCGGTAACGAAATCAGAATTCGTCGGAGAAGAAGAAGAAGAAAGATGACGTTGAAGAAGGTGGACGCGAATCCATCAACCTTGGAATCGAGTTTACAAGAACTGAAATCAGACGAAACAAGCCGTAGCAAGATCAATTTCATACTCTTCCTCGCCGACAATGATCCCACCACCGGTCAAAGCTGGTGTCCAGGTCACTCTCTCTTTCTCTCTTAGGGATTTTTCAAAATTCTCAATCGATTCCATCTTTCGTGATCGAATCTATCTTTTTGATTGGTAAATCAGACTGTGTTAGAGCTGAACCTGTGATTTACAAGACTCTAGAGGAATTTCCAGAGGAGGTGAAGCTAATTCGTGCTTACGCCGGAGACAGACCGACGTGGCGGACTCCGGCGCATCCTTGGAGAGTTGATTCTCGGTTTAAACTAACCGGAGTACCAACTCTTGTTCGTTGGGATGGTGACTCTGTTAAAGGACGTCTTGAAGATCATCAAGCTCACCTTCCTCACTTGATTCTTCCCCTTCTTGCACCATCCACTTGATTTGATCGATATCGATTTCTCGGTAAGTTTGTTCTCGGGGTTTAGGTTATATCGATCATTAAAAACATTGATTTGATATTGTTGTATGTTTCAGGGACTATCGTGGGATTGAGGATCAAATATCTTATATATATTTCTAGTTGTGAATTGTTTTCCAATAAATCCTTTACAATGGTAAAGGAAAGTTTGTTTCTTCGATGATCTTTACGATTTCGTGCTCAATGTAGTGTTATTTCTCTAATAAATTACGGTGATATTAGCTGAATTCTAGACTCTGGACTCGAGATTTCGACTTATATTTGGTTTTGAAGTTATAGTTGTGATAAAACTACGAGATTTGATTGAAACCTAAGAGCCTTGAGTTGAAAGAATTGTGTTTCTCATGTGGCAAATTGTGGAAGATGGTGGCTTTTATGTACGGTGTAACTATGGGCTTGATCAGTAAACAGAAGAGAGTAGATGTACATTACTTCTTACTGAACAATACTCAGATATTGTTCTGTCTCTAACAGGACTGTCTTTCACTAGATAACTCTCGCATTGCGTCCTTTGATGACTCGTGGTTCACCACAAGAATGCAATTGCCTCATGCAGAGCTTTGGTGTTTCTGCTGATGTGTTAACCTACAATTTCATTATATTTTATACCAGTTCACAATTAATAAAAGAAAAAAAAAAAAAATTCGTGAAACAAAGTGACACTCGTAGTGGAACATAAGTTTAGGAAAACAAATGGGAAAATTATCGCTAGCTACATCAATTATCACACATGCAAACAAATTTAATATAGCAAAATTATTACATTAACAATCTATTCCAGCTCACAACAACAACAACAAAGAAAATCCAAAAATAATAATCGAATAGATGAAAATTCAAACTCGACCATTGCCACATCTTCAAGTACTGGGTTCTGATATCCATGGAGGGCATCTGAATTTACTCCAAATGTACCTCAGAGAATGAAGCCGTGCATAACAGTAGTAAGAACAATAGCATATGTTGTCATAATCCTTAACAAAGAAGGGACCTAGGCAACGGCATTGACAATTCTTGCAAAGTGGCCGTGAAGATGTATTGTTTGGCAGCAATTCAACACCGTCTCTGATTGTTTCTCCTTGTTTGGAGAATCTGATATCCCAAACTACACAAAATATATGAAAAGTAACCCCGCAATCTTTACAAGTGTAGAACCAACTCTTTGGATTTGTTTCTCTTTCGCAAATATCACACCAACATTTTCCGCTTGCTTTTTCATCACCATAACAAAGAGTGAGTGGATGATCATCATACCTTGGAAGCCTTACCGTTAATGGTAGAGTGGCACAACGAAAATCCAAAAAGTAATTGCATTTGGTACAACCTATAGCATACTCTTTTTGGACGATGCCGCAACACTCGCAAGTCTTCACATTACCGCGTCCAAGTTTAAGGAAGAGTAAATGATGATCATGACTTCCATGGAAAAAAGGAACAGTAATCGAACTGCATTGTAAGTCATAGAACTTTTCCCGATATACAGTTTTTGGAAATGAAGAGTAGATAAATCCTTTGCAAAAAACTTGTTGACAAGCATTGCAAGTTTCTGTGTTGCGTTGGTTTTGGAGGCAAAGAACGAGAGGTACTGGGCTCAGAAAATGTCGTTTCTTCTTTGAAATATTAGCACACGTTTCGTGGAGAACGAAACTGCAAGATGATTCTGAACAGTTGTAGAATGTGTCGGTACCGATGGGACAAACACATGCTACACACAAGATGCTCTTCTTCAAAGTAATACCATCTTTGCTCAAGTTATGTTCATGAGTGAAATGAGTGATGGTGTTATCATCATTCCTCTTAAATGGCTCAATATCTTCAATTTCTTCAAGTACTCCATCAAGCTCTCTTCCATCCCATACATCTTTCCTTGTTGCACACAGTGAATGCATAGCATAATTAGGACAAAGAGAGCATGAATAAGCCCCATATGACCAATCAATTTCTTCCCAACAAACTCCACATCTCCATTCTCCGGGACCAAGAGGATACTTGTACGAAACGCGGTGGTCATGGTGGTTGACATGAATGACACGAGGTAATTTAGCACACTCTTGATGGAAGATCATGAAATCGCATTGAACACATACATAGGGAGCACGGTCGCCTTTCATCCCACAAGCATCACAAACAAAGGAGATCAATCTTGGCATGAGTGTGAGTGTATGCTCATGGACCTTCATATTTGAAAGAGCAACTGGTGTGGGTTCTCGAATCGCACAACGCATATTCAAGTTGAACTTACAAATATCACAATGATATAGTAAGTTCCCAGTGGCATCTCCACATATATGACAATTTAAGTTTGTGTAATCTGGAGCTCCATTGCTGCGAAGCTTAAGAGGGTGTCTGACATGAGAAGGGTGAGTAATCTCTGGTGAGTCAAATACAGAGGCACATCTCTCATGAATCATGAACCTGCAACGAGGGCAACAATAGTCTATGCCACTTTCATTACAAAAGTCGCAAGGCATATTAGCTCCGAGATCAACCTTGATTAGAGGGTGGTCGTGCCATGGCAATTTCAGAGGGGATCGAGCACATATGTAATCAATTATGCAATCAATATCCACATTGAGTTTACAATCAGAGCAATGATAAAGAAGGCGCTTGGTCTTTTTACCGCAGAGATGACATTTTTGGTCGGTGTCATCAGGAGCTCCTGTCGTGAGAAGCTTGAGACAATGTCCATCATGAGAAGGGTGGTCGAATATCTCTTGTATGTCGAACATAAATACACATTTCCTGTGAACAGTAAACTTGCATTCACCGCATGAGATGACATCCCCAAACGACCGATCGCAAGCATCGCATTCCAAACCATCACGATGTTTAATGATTGATACGTGATGCTCGTGTCCTTCAAAGTACAAACTCATTGTTTGCAGAGGTGGAGAGAATGCAAGTTAGTGTTTGGGTAATAGCACATTGGTTTCTTGTAATAATTGATCAATATAGTATTTCCTCTGTAAACTCTTAGTTATATCAATGCCATTTGTTATTATATTATCATAGAAATTAATACTGACGTCGACAAATCTGTAGTAATTAATACCAGTAATACAAATAGTGGGCACGTTGTTTTAATTTCAACGCTAATATATCGATTGTCCCACTCCAGTTTTGTTGTCATGTTAGTACATTGACTTCTTAATTTCTTATCTTTGCTCTTCTAACTTTCAAAAGACAAGTTTTAATTAAATAACAGAAAATATACTATATACTAGTATTATATAATATTTGATCATCGAAGGGAACAAAATTATGATAGCTAAGATTATTGAGGTATTGAATGGCAACGGTGCCGTGACCAAACTCGCATGTCACCATTTAATAGCAAGACGATTATAGCAGGTATGATAACCGATTTCAGATTTAGATTGCTCGGGCAATAAAACATTTCACAGGTCAGATTAAAATATTTTTATAATGGACGATTGAATTTTGATGAATTATTTGGTAGTTAGAGAAGTTTTAGAATATTCGGTTAGTGACCCGTTCGATCTGAATTCTTTTACAGGTGAGTTCTAACTCTTTTTCTAATTATTACTTAACTGTATTAGGAGAAAGATATAAAAAGAGAATATAGTTCAACTATTTTAACGTATGAATTTTGGATATGATTCTAGTGATGGTATAATATTTTGTTGAGATTGGTATCATCCTACTCTGATTTTAGTTTTGAACTAATGAGTAATCTGTGGAGTCGTCAACATAACCAACAAATATACTAAACTAGAAAAAGTGCCACACATAGCGTGGATAAAATTAATATATTAATATCAATATTATGATTAAGATATATATCGTAAACTAAGAATCTATTAGATGTTGTGAATTACTATCTAAAATAAAATAGTATTTGTAATTAAAGTTTATCAAAAGGGAACAAATTGTAACCCTTTTAAAATATTTATATCATCTTACTAACAATATTGAGATACAATATAAAACTTGTATTTTATATAAATTTATAAAAATCAGGTGCAACATTTCTTTGACTTTTAGATTTCAGAGTCGAAATAATATATATGGATTATAGGGTTGTAACTTTACCTTCCAACTTTTCTTTTTGAAAAATCAGGTGCAAAATAAAAATGTTGAGAAACTTGGAAGAAATTGGTAAATTTTCAAAGAGAAACAAGTGACATGAACTCTTCATCTGATTCCAAAGCTTCCATAAACTCTGGAACAAGACATACCTCCAAATCTATACTTCCCCCTCCTTCTCTTCCCGGGTAAGCAGATACCTTTCCATCGAACTTATGCGCATAGCCACTTCTAAGCGTCACTCCTTTTCCCAACCCAAATTCACAACCATACTTATTAAACCTCGGCGAGCTTCCCATCATAACGCTCATCGGTTCAAATAGCCGATCAATATGGTAAATATAAGGAGACTTTAGCCATTGATCAATCATTTGAGATACCTTTTCGCTCGTATGTTCAGCTACTGCTTGATGCACTTTCAAAGCAGCAAATCCAAGATCATTCTCCAATAGTTCACCAGCTTTTGCAGCCGTTCTCAAAGCAGAGAGGCAGTTTCCGAAGTAATCCTTGTGAAGCGGTGGATACATTCTTCCTCTGTTGTCAGCAGCAACTCTACAACTTGTTTCTCGATCGAGAGGTAATCTCCTCGCCCTTGTTATGCATCTCCATATAACCGCGGTTAGCGATTGGAAAGATGAGATGGAGGTTGTTCCGCATATTTGGTTGACCCTTGTTTTAAGCATTCTTATGGTTTCTGATGAGAAACAGAACATTCTCTCCTTGAGAATTGGAGATTCGTAGGTTCTGATAAATTCATCTGGATGACTATATGGAAGGCTGAATAGAGGACCGTATCCTTCAGGGATGTAACGCTTCAACACGGGTGGATTCTTAAGACACAAGTCATCGTTTTGGTTGCTCTCTTGTCCTTGGAAGATTTCGGACCATGCGGTAAAGAACTTCCAGAACGCAGTACCGTCTCCCATCGCATGGTTCATAGACAGTCCTATGAAAATTCCATCTACCAATTCTGTCACCTACACAAACACAAGTGACTGAATGTCTTCTTCGTTGAAAATACTAATTGTTCGATAATGCAAATGTATGTCTAGAAATTGACCGAAGTACTTGATTTAGTTTCAATATATGGTAAATTTATATAAGTCTATAAACCTAAAAGTCCTCCAAAAATGGAAAAATAACAAACCTGGACAGATAAGAGGCTCATGGTGTGTCCATCATGATTCACAGCTTTGTGATGGTCAAAGAAAGATTGAACAATTGAAGGGACATACTTAGCACCCACAATATCTTTTATACATAAATCTGAGGTCGCGTAGATAAACCCCGCGCCAGGGCTATCGTTACAATCAACGAAAACAGAGTAAGATTTCGGTTTTTCCGTTGTTAACGATGAGAGGCGACCCGCGAGAGGGTAGAAATGGACTAGTGTGACGGCCAGAGAATCTTTTAGCTTCTCAAGAAGAGTGTCAATGGAGTCAAGTGGTGGCTTGTGAAAGAGAAGACCTTTTTGGATGTACTGAACAGAGAGCATTGCGTAGTCCCATGGAGATAAATAGTATGGTTGCTTTGATTCTTCTGGTAAGGTTTTGGGTTTCACGAAGCTTTTCGAGACGATTTTTACTGAAGATGAAGAATCCATTGTGGAAGAATGAGGTCTGGTGGCCTTGCATGAGTGAATATATAGACAGGAGAGGAGACAAACGTCTAGGTTGGTGAACCTGGAAATTTTCGTTTATCCTATACTACTTTGGAGTTTTTAAAAAGTCCAAATAACCTTTTGACCAAGTAAAGAGTTGGTGGTTCACGTTTTGACAAAAAAAAACAAGAGTTGGTGGAATTATTTTTTTCTTATGGTCTTGGTCTTGGTCAATGAATTTGTCGAATGAATGACATGATCTTATCCGACTGGCAAATTTCTACTACACCTTTCTTGTAAGTACTAATAACGTATTGGAAGGTTGGTTCGAGATCCAAATTTGATTAGGATTGAAACACTGGGATTTGACTATGAATGGAATAGTAAAATGATTGAATAGACGGAACACAATAGCTGAATACGTTTCCACAAATAATCACACATATATACTCAGAGATTAAACTTAGTAAATTTCTGATTTTTTTACGATTTTATTTTAATACAATTTTTTTTAATATTCGTCGTTTACCACTTTCGAGAAATAAACATTTGATCATGTCTAAAAGGTAAAAATATAAAATACTTTCACATTTCAACACGTTAAAACATGCCAAAGTAATATATTTCTCTATTATAATCGGCATTAGTATTACTGTATTAGGTATCAAAAATTTAAATCAAATGAACAACTAGGATGATGTCAAAATTTGAACTAAACATAAGCAACGTAGATGCTCAATAGTTAGGATATAATATGTTTTTCCGAATCTGGTTGGTGTAGTGAGATCAGAATTTGTAGCTTTGAAAAAGTTGAAAAAGGATAAATTATTCATGTGCTCTTTGAATGTCTCTCAGCACTTCGAATTTGGAGATTTCCAAATTCTTTGAACTTGAATTAGTTTCCTACACGATCAATTTGTAAAATAAAATAGATTTTCTCTTTTAGCAAAGTCAAAATCAAAACTTTTCGGATAATTTGATTTACGGGAAAAATATTGAAAAAATCGCTAATTTTTAAATTTGGGACGAAAAAAACATGAACTTTCGAAATGTTATTTAAATCATATTTTTTTTATTCTTTGATAAAATGGTCAAGTTTTATTGACTGGGCCAATTCGGACATGCCGTGAAATTTTCGTAAACAGAGTTAACGTTCCGTTAGAATTTTCTGTTAAACCCTACAATTTTCCTCAACGTGGGTAACATTTGAGCAAAAGACTATTTAGGAGGAGCAAAAGCTACAAAATCTATTAACAAACGCGTATGCGTAGCTAACTTTGTGTCGGGATCAGTAAGACGACGACCACCACGCACCTTTCGTTTCGCTTGGATTAGCAAAATGTCTAATGAGACATATAGAGATTCCACTTTTGAGCAAGGCAACTTCACGAACGCAACAAACTCCCCTTTCGCTATTCTAGTCTTACAAACCATCACATCTATTACTCCCTTGTAAAAAGAGCTCATATATTTTGACCCACGATAAATTTCTTAAAAAAAAGGATGGAATTCACTGAAATAATTATTTTTAAGATATCTTAGTTCACACGATATAAAATTAATTTAAACTAAACTCACTTACATCTTTAGCAAGTGTTGTATACTCTGGGCGGAACAAGTGCAGTTTTGCGGCCACATGTATAATTTTTAGGAATACCAATGCCTGAAGAAAAAGTCAGACGTTTCACAACTCCTACCACGTCAAAATGTCTAACATTATTAGGTGCTTCGTAGCCAGGTTCGACATTCTACACAATCAAGTGAAGCCACGGCTTAGGACATTATAGTAGAGGAGCATATTTTTATAAAAAAGTTTTAAGACTTTTATGTTATAAAAAAAATCAATTATAAGCATTTTTCTATATATTTATATTTGTTAAACTTTTCATTTACTATCTTTTTTTCATCTTTTTAAATTAATAAAATGTCTTATTAATGAATTTAGTTTAGTAAAATTTTAGATTTAAGAAAAATAAAACCTTAAACTCTAAAATTTTGATTACAAAAAAAAAGTCAAAGACTTTCTAATGTAAGGTGCTTGAACTTTGATTACAAAATAAAAACTTTGTTTTTATTAATCAAATAAATGAGTTGGCTTTGCTATCCATTAAGACAATTATGTTTGAAAAACTCGATTACGTGAATTTGATGAATGGTTTTGGAGGTAAAAATCTAAATAGAGGTATATTTAAAAAATATAATTTTGTTTTTTTTTCCTATTTTTTTGCTTACAAAATGCTTATAAAGTTCAAAAAAAAAAATCTATAAAGTTTTAGTATAACTTTTATATACTATTAATTTTTTGATTATGCAAAAAACAAATAAAGGGCATAAATGTTTTATATCTGTAGGGCATTCCTACAAATATTAAAAGTTTTAGTATAACTTTTAATATATATATATTATTGTTTTTCAAATTAATTCTTACTAGTCAAAGTTAATGGGATTGTTAGAAATTATTCACGTAAACAAACAAATATATATTTATATATATATGTATATATACTATTATTATTCAAATTAATTCTTACTAGTCAAAGTTAATGGGATTGTTAGAAATTATTCATGTAAACAAAGAAATATATAAAATTTTCTTCTATTTAAAAAAGCAAAAAAATTGACTCTTGAATTTTGGTATAGTACTGGTTTAGCTAAGGATGTACTAAAATTTATTATTGAAGTTGATCGATGAAGATGACAACACCGTACTATATATATACACATACTAAGAGGGAGAAAATAAAACACTTAGTTAAGTATACATCGAGGAAAATGACTTTCAAAATTAAGAAGAATGGTTTAATGGTGCAATTGCGTATTAGTTCTCATATGATTTAATTTTTAAATATCTATTTTCACTTTTCGTATAAATTTTACTTATTCTAATAATATCTCTTAAATTTATAAGATCTTGTGTGACCGTTTTTTGGTATGTGTCACTAGTTACATTATTGAATTTAAGGGTTCGATAAAAACTTATGGAATGATCGGGTAAATATATTTAACCACGGATACTTATTTGATTTTACATCTAGGTTTTTTAATGTTAAAAGTAGATTGATCACCTAAATTTAAGTCTAGGGATATGTACGAAACAAAAATGTTTAACAACATACTCGTAAGAACCTTAAATGAGCAATACTTTCTTTACCAATGAAAGCTGCTGTTAGAGGGCATCCTGAACATGTGGAGGTTAAAATTAATGACTCTCTAACTATTTTGTTCAAACAGAATTTCATAGATTTTCCATTTTTTATTTTACTCATTTTGTAAATAACCTCATTTTACCATTGATCAAATAAATTTAACATTTCATATAAAAAAAAACCTCATTTGAAAATTGTATTTAAGTATTCAATTATTTGGAGATTGTATTCAAGTATTTAATTTGACAAATATAATTTGGTTAAATATTTCAAGTATTCTAAAAACATTCAGATATTTCAGTTATTTCAGATAGTTTGGTTATTTTGAGTGTAAACATAACTAATATCTTTAAATTATAAATTATAAATTTGGCTATCTTGATTATTTGAAATATAATTAAGAATAACATTTTAGATATATAATTGTATTTCAGATAAGTCTGACATTCACTAGATTTTTAATTTATTTTTAATTTTATTCCCATATTTTTTTTTTTTCTTCTCATAAGTGTATTATATTAACCACCAAAAGAGGAAACAAAGCATTAAAGCTTACAACGATATGTGCAGAAAGAAAAGTTAGGCCCAACATAGCCCATAAGATTAACATCTACGGCATAAAGATGTTTTGACATTTGGACTCTATCCAATACACGTGTCCACGTGATATTACAACTGCAACACAAGATGAAGAGTCATCGGAAGTGTACCGACATCAACCTTCGCCGCCGATGAACACCGAATCCGGTGAGGAATGCATCGCCGAAACATCGCACAATGAATCCTTGTAACCACCGAAATAAAACTGAACGGTGCTCCATTTAAAAGACACAGCAAAAAGGAATCATAATAAGCATCGGAATATTCTTCAATCTTTCAACCCGAAGACATAATCGCTTGATAGATTTCTGCAAATCGAAGTTTCTAAAGACACAAGACAGAAATTAATCTTAAGTAACTAGCACCTAAAACTAATTACCATCTCAAATCTGTTGAGATTTATTGAAAAACAAAACTAAAATATCAAAGCAATCAGCATAAAACTGATTGACTACGAGCAAGGATACAAGCGGCCAAAACCTCTTATGAAAGCAGGATTTGCCGTACGGGAACCGGTCATCTCCACTAAAAGAGCTAGAAGATACCGGGCAAAAGCCCAAATTATTTGGAACGGCTATCATCGGAAAATTCTTGTAGGTGGAGACAAAAAGCTTTCCCTCTCTGAAGGTTTTGTGAGAGAGAAGAGAGAGAGAAGCTTTAGCTCTTTTTATTCCCATATTTTTTTAAAAAAATCATTCAGATATTAATTATCTAGTTCTGTTCGTTTCCTTCCAATCCAGTTCAGTTTAGTTTGGTTTATTCGGTTCTGAGCCGGAGCAACAAAAGGATCAATCTTAAAATCCTCGTTATGTTATGACGATTTTGACGAGGACCAATATTGTAACTTTCTATAGTTTATTTTATTATTCCTCCTTGTAGAATAGTTTATTTGCAAAATAAACCCATATTAATATCTCTTTCTCTTTTTTTCACCACACTCTCTCTCTCTCTCCGGCTCACACGAGTCGCTAATCAAATAAACCTAAACCCTAGATCGTGATCGGCAACGGCACCTCCTCGTCGGCGATAGCTTCTCTTCCACTAAAAGAAAATCCTCTTCGGTATTCTTCTTCCTCTAATCAATCTCTCTCTCCGTTTCGGATTCTCATCTCCACTCGATGACTAGAAACGTCTCGATCTGTTTTAGATTTGACAACGATTCATGATTCTGATTCGTTCATTGATTTGATTCTCTTTGATTTTGTGTTAACTCTCGTTTATAAGCTTAGATTTGGTTCTCGTCTCTGATTCTGAATCGTTCTTGTAGTGATTTGATTTATCATATAAGCGTAGAAGAACAATTTGTGTTTAGTTGAATTTGATTTTTGTTATGTTTAGGTGAGAATGGCAGAGCATTTAGCTTCAATCTTTGGTACTGAAAAGGATAGAGTGAATTGTCCGTTTTACTTTAAGATTGGTGCTTGTCGTCACGGTGACCGGTGCTCACGGCTTCATAACCGTCCCACCATCTCGCCGACGCTTCTCCTCTCGAACATGTACCAGAGACCTGACATGATAACTCCAGGTGTGGATCCTCAGGGACAGCCGTTAGACCCGAGTAAGATCCAAGACCACTTTGAGGATTTCTACGAAGATATTTTCGAAGAACTCAACAAGTTTGGTGAAGTGGAGAGTCTCAATGTTTGTGACAATCTTGCTGATCATATGATTGGGAATGTGTATGTTCTGTTTAAGGAGGAGGATCACGCAGCTGCTGCGTTGCAGGCTTTGCAGGGGAGATTTTATTCCGGTCGTCCTATCATTGCTGATTTCTCTCCTGTGACGGATTTTAGGGAAGCTACTTGTAGGCAGTATGAAGAAAACAGCTGTAACCGTGGTGGGTACTGTAATTTCATGCATGTGAAGCAGATTTCGAGGGAGCTTAGGAGGAAATTGTTTGGGAGGTATCGTCGTTCATACCGTCGGGGAAGCAGAAGTCGAAGCAGGAGTATAAGCCCTCGACGTAAGAGAGAGCATTCGCGAGAGCGAGAGAGAGGGGACGTTAGGGACCGTGACCGGCATGGAAATGGGAAAAGGAGCAGTGATAGATCAGAGAGGCATGATCGGGATGGTGGTGGAAGGAGGAGACATGGAAGCCCGAAACGGAGCAGAAGCCCACGAAATGTGAGAGAAGGAAGCGAGGAAAGGAGGGCGAGAATTGAGCAATGGAACCGAGAACGTGATGAGGGAGTTTAAGGGTATCGTTTGGGCTGATTACTTCATAAAAATCGGTAAAATCTTGTAATGGATATTCATTTGGTGTTCTTTTTTTGAACTTGAAAAATGAGTGGCATGAACTCCTTAGATGATGTAAGGTGTTTACTGTATTTTGTAGAATTTTTGTTTAGAAACTAGTTCGTGAGGCAAATGATGGGTTCAGTTTTTCTAAGTTAATGTGGTAATGATCCCTTGGTTATTGTTCTTTATGATTGTCCCTTGCAATGTCTTCTTATAAGGTTTAAACACTTTGTATTGTTCGGGGAAAGAGATAAATGTTGTACGATTTTTTTGGGTGGATTGAATGAAGAAACCGAACCCAACCCAAATATTAACCCAAATATTATAAATACCCGAATGGGTGCTATGAGCCTAAACCCAAAAAACCCGAAGCGTATCGGAGCGTGTATTCGAATGCCAAGCCCTAGTCAGTTTTATTATTGTTAGTGTCCACTTTTCATGTTTAATGGATTTTGTTCTCGATAACTCAAAAAGTTATTATTTACAAGTGTGGTATCAGAGCATGGTTCATGATGCTACGGGAAACCATTTTCAATGTTTTATTAAGTAAATGTGTCGCAAAAGATGTTAGGAATTGGTTCAATCACTTGCTAAAACTTAAGTAGATGGGATTATATGACTTATCCTTTTTGTTGTGTTGTAGTATGCCGCCAAAGAGATCTCATGGTTGTGATTCAGTGGGAGAGGAGGGACGGTCCATGGGTCTGCCACCCCAAAGATACTATCTTTTGTGAGAGAGTGGGGAGACAGTATATCGGAAAACCGCTGACAAAATTTTCCATAGAAGGAGCAACAACAGTGGCTAAGCTCCACCATCTTTGTATGTACAAGCAATTCTGGCAAAACTTGACAGAGAGCATTCTGGAACAGTAAAATATCTCCAGGCAACGGCTCCATGCCGAGAGAAGACCAGGGAGAGAAAGAGATATAGAGTGAAGGAGATATAGTTCCAACAAATTTTAAGTTTAAGAAATGAACATTCATCTTTTAGGGCTTTCTTTATTATGTTCTACAACAACAGTAACCAAAAAAAAGAGAGCTAGTGGTATTGAGACGATACATGACTTAGCTGTGGGAAGGTTTTGAGTTGCCGATTTGTTCTGCCGTGTTTTCGGCTTTCTGCTTCCGATTGTAAAAGCTAATTATCTTCTTATCCAATTTGTAGTATGACTCCATTCTCTTAAGTGGTTTCAGGCTTAGATCAATGAAATGTACCTACAGTTACATAAATCAAATATCAAACAAATATAACAAAATGAAGAAACCGATTATATGGTTCCTGAGAACTCAACGTTTTCTAAGGAAATTTCTGTTCTTATAATGATTCGCGGATCCCACATTTTATTTTTAGAGAATTGTACCAATGATCTCAGCAAATATTATTAATAGTTCTTTCACCATATAAGACAAGAATGTGTTAAAATGGATCATACCTTGTAATCAAACGTTTGATTGGTCGGTTTTAGAGAGACGTAATCACCCGAGGGTTCTGAATCCCAAGCATTCCTTGATTGAAAACTGATCATAATACTACAGTCTTTGGCAGTTGCAGCTATCAAATACTCCTTCACAATCTTCAAGCTTTCATCTAAAGGTAAAGCATGTAGAGACAATTCCGCCTCCAGTGGCTTACCTTCTTTACATATAGGACAAGGCTGGTTGATTAAATCGTAATACGAATGAATCGCTCCTTCAATGTCTAATTTGTCTAGCTTCTGAATTTCAAGAAGTCTATCAAGAACTCCTGAGCCATAGACAGCGTCAGATACTAGTTGTAGAAAGCACTCTGTCCTATGACCGTCTTCTGATTGAATGAAGCCTTTGAGAGCATCCTCAAAGGCATACCCGATTTCGGGGCTGGTTCTCCCGGTGCTTTCACCTGAACCCCCTAATATGAGAGAACCATTCAAGAATACGCGGAAATTGTTTTGAGGAGTGGAATATAAAGCTTTTATAGCTTCCAAAACACTCTCTTTTGATCCAGAGAAGAGATCAAGAGGATCGTACTCGCTTTCTTCAGATATCTGTAGAATGGTGACATACTTATTAGACATTTCAGCAAATCACAATCTATAGACCATTAAGATTTTATACTAACAATGACTTGCTTTTACCTCGTTATATTCCAACTTTAAGAGTTGATGCATTTTGAAACGGCTTACGCTTGTTTTGAGCATGTTTTCTTTACCTATGAACCTTGAGGTTGGAAGAAATCCGCATTTGGGCTACTTCATGGAATTAAGGACAGTGAGTTTAGGTCAAGCATGATAAAGAGAAAACTAAAACAACCCAGAGGATTTATCAAACCTTTATTTCAACACTAATGCAATCACCACCGCTAGAAATACCTGACACAGATAACACCATATAGTTACGACTAATTTTTATGATCATGAAAAAAGTCCGATTTCTTATAATAATAGGTTACCTTGAGAAAAAAGTGAATGATCATTCAATATAAGGGCAGAATCATGACTCGTATCAACATTTGCTGCATTAACACGCCATAGCGGACGCTGCTTAGTTACTTTCTTATCAACACACTCAAGAAACTCCTTGGACACAGAAACACGTACCTACAATACTCTAATCATCAGCTTACCAAGAAGCCATAAGTATCTAAATAAAACCAACAAAGACCATTTGATAATATTACTTACTCCAGCATCAACATGTTTAGGACCCAAGAGTGGGATGATCACATTCTTAACATATCTTTGTTCAAGAACTTCCTTGTTTGGTGATGAAATCAGCTCATTGTTTTCTCTCCATAGATGTTGCTCATCGCTTGTTAAAACCGAAACAACACCATTCGCATTCTTGATTGCTTTATCATTCCTCCGAGCCTTCTGTATACGAATCACTTTCCCAACCTAATCAAAGTTCAGAGATAATGTAAAAGATTGGTCAAACTTAAACAAACCAAATCCAATTCTGTACAAAACATTTTACTGTTGAACATTGTGTTAACTCTTTAGACACTAATCAATCTGAGAAGATAAGAATTATACCAACACTGATTCTGATTCTGATTCTTCATAGAAGAAGAGAGCCACTAAAAAAGAATCTATATCCAAGTTTCTAACTAGAGAATCTAAACCAAACTTTTATAAAGCTAAAAAGTCAATGACGGCGAGAATCTGAACTACTTTTTTTCAAAGTTCATCAGACTTGCTTTAACTTTTACAGGATTCAAAAGGAAGAGAGATCGAAGAAGAAGAGACTAACAAAAAGTGGAGAAGATCCAGCGTAAGCAAGAACGAGATTGGCACCACCTTCGCCTCTGTAAATCCAATCTGATGCATCTTTCTCCTCCAAAATCATCTCCATGCGATACAAAATTCTTCGATTTTTAAAATCGAAATCAAGCGAAGATCTGATCAAATCAATTCACCAGAATTTTGCTAACGCAATGCAATTGAATAGAGAACGAAGATTTCTAGTGGTTGAAGAAGAAGAAGGAGAGCTTTGAAGTATTCTTCTCTCTCTGCGTCGAGCTCAAACGTGGTGGTGGACTACACCAAAGACGCTTGGCTTACTTTGTCTCTCTGTTTGGAGGAGAGTCAAAATTAAGCTGACCTCTTCTCTGACGTCTTACGATACAACAAATTGAAAATACAAGAGTTATATTGATTCTGTGTTTTAGAATCCACGTGGACGAGGTAACCACCACGTGTTATTTCTTACTTTATGAGATTAAGTGATTCACTGTCCTTCTAATTTTATTTTATTTTCTTTGCGAAAACTGGAAATAAATAAATTTTTGAAAACAATATTTTAACATATCAATTATTTTTATAATAATTCGTGAAATAATAATGAAAAAGCTGACATGGGACACAATTGGATAATTACATCTTTTAAAGTTTTAGTTTATGTATTTTATGTAAATGCTTATAATATTTAGATTGCAATAAATCTAGAAGTCATATTTATAAATTAATATGTTTTATAATTTTACAATTTTGTAATAAGAAACTCCTAATTCATAAATCTAAAATATAAACATATTTTTCATTTAAGCTTTTCCAAGATTTATAATTATTTTAGGTGTCTGATTTTTAGATTTCAATTAAAATTAAAATATTACTTAAGTAAAATGTATTTCTGTATATATTCTATCAAAATGTTAATTTGTTTAGACAAATTTTGATTTATTTCGTAAAAGTGGGTGGGGAACAAAAACAAAAACAAACTGAACTGAAGTCACCCACACGTCTCACCAAACAAATCGAAGTCAACGTATTTCACCCACCGGTACAACAACAAAATACACACCTAAGGAAATAATAAAATCAACTTACCAGATTGTTACGTACCACACATCTCTTTAGTCCTTCGTCAACCAACGTTCCCCACGTGCTTCTCCGGTTGGTACTCACGTGACCGGCAGCTTCTCGTTCTTATTATCTGTTTTCTTCAATAACGATTCATAATCTCTAGTGTCTTATTTATAATGTCTTCACATCACAAAGATTTGTACCGAACATACATAGTTGAATCTTTCCCAAAGCACAATCTATCATATAACCACAAAAATGGTTAGTCAGAAAGAGACCGTGTGTGTAACCGGCGCTTCGGGTTTCATCGGTTCATGGCTAGTGATGCGATTACTAGAACGTGGTTACTTTGTTCGTGCCACCGTTCGAGATCCCGGTACATATCTATATGTTCTTACAAACTCATTTCTCCTAAGATTATGTATATTAATATAACGTTTATTTACGGGTTTTTTTGGATTGTCAAGGTAATTTGAAGAAAGTACAACATCTTCTTGATTTGCCAAACGCCAAGACGCTACTCACTTTATGGAAGGCTGATTTATCTGAGGAAGGAAGCTACGATGATGCCATAAACGGATGTGACGGTGTTTTCCACGTGGCAACACCCATGGATTTTGAATCAAAAGATCCTGAGGTGAGTTTCTCTATATTAGGAAACTTCTTTTGGTTTTTGCGTCAACCTAGCTTAACTTGACTTTTGTATTTGCGAATCAGAACGAAGTGATAAAGCCGACAGTGAATGGAATGTTGGGGATAATGAAAGCATGTGTTAAGGCAAAGACCGTACGAAGATTCGTATTTACTTCATCTGCCGGAACCGTTAATGTAGAAGAACATCAGAAGAATGTCTATGATGAAAATGATTGGAGTGATCTTGAGTTTATCATGTCCAAAAAGATGACAGGATGGGTAAGAATATACATATTAATTAAACTCAAGTTACGGTTTTTTGAAGTAATTTAAAGTTCATATATATTTGTGTGGCAGATGTATTTCGTGTCAAAAACGTTAGCGGAGAAAGCAGCGTGGGATTTCGCCGAAGAGAAAGGATTAGATTTCATTAGTATTATTCCAACATTGGTGGTCGGTCCATTCATCACAACGTCTATGCCGCCTAGCCTTATCACCGCGCTCTCTCCTATCACTCGTACGTGTGTGTGCTTCTTCTTTTGTTGGAAATGTGAAAATGTTAAATCTAAAACGTTGAATATATTATAATGTTTTAGGGAACGAGGCGCATTACTCGATCATAAGACAAGGACAGTATGTGCATTTGGACGACTTATGCAACGCTCATATCTTCTTATACGAACAAGCAGCCGCCAAGGGACGTTATATTTGTTCCTCTCATGATGCAACCATTCTTACTATCTCCAAATTTCTCAGGCCAAAATACCCCGAATATAACGTACCTTCAACGTAAGATATACCCGTTTAAGCCTGAACTTTTTGTTCAACCAAAATGTTTTGGCCCATAATCTCTTTGTCCTAAACAAAACTCTATATAACAGGTTTGAAGGTGTTGATGAGAATCTAAAGAGCATTGAATTCAGTTCCAAGAAGCTGACGGACATGGGGTTTAACTTCAAGTATAGTCTCGAGGAAATGTTTATTGAATCTATTGAGACATGTCGTCAAAAGGGTTTTCTCCCGGTTTCATTATCGTACCAATCCATATCGGAGATCAAGACTAAGAATGAAAACATTGACGTCAAAACCGGAGATGGTTTAACCGATGGTATGAAGCCATGTAACAAGACAGAAACGGGGATAACCGGCGAGAGAACCGATGCTCCCATGCTAGCACAACAGATGTGTGCCTAGAAAATTCAACTGTTATATTATCATATCGTTTTACTATTGGAGGTGTGATTTGGGTTTATCATTATGTTAATCATAATTTATCATTGGCAAATGATATGAAATGATTTTGTATCGCGTGTGATTGTAACGGTATGAATTAACCTATTTACGTATTTAAAGAGTGCTGTCTTTGAATCGACCGAACTTTGCAAGTTATATTTGTTACAACAACCTATGATGATTTGATCGTTATTGAAAAGGTATTTGCAAGAAAATCATTTAAAACAAAAATTCCTTGTTATTTGTTTACACAATCATTCAGGTCAACTTTACTTCTTTCTCCTTCATCGTTGATTATACGTTTGATACCATTGTTTTATTAGGTAAGATCAATATGTTAGATTAATTGAATTGGTGGATTTTTAATTGACTTTAGTGGGTGAATTTCTTGTGACAATGAGTTTTAACAAATATGCTGGAATAAAAAACCGAACCTGAATTGAAACCAAGTCGAGGTTTGATTATTTCGATCTAAGTTTTGGTTATTAGAATAGATAAATCGATTGACTAAAGTACTACTATAAAATAAATTTGGTCATTTCATGATGTCAAATAATTGAAATCAAAATTCATATTCACATAAGAAATAGAAAAGATTGCAATATATTTTTTTTTTTTGCAACCCATTATTTTATTAAATTATATATGGAGATTATTCGTAGAAAACAAATAAATATCAATTTTAACAATTGAAACTGCAGAGGCAGGCCTGATCTATTGGATCGAATCCAGGTGGTACACACAATCCTTGAACTCCTACTCTTTTATACTTGGTACCACACTCCCAGTTACACTGATCAATTTCACAGTTTTCTGCTTTAATATAAACATGACATGTACGATCCTTGCGTCTCCTCCATCACCATTCCTAATAATACATATTTAAAATATATACTAATCATTTCAATTATTTTTTGTTATAAAAATATTAAGGTGATGAAAAGAAAACCATCAAATAAAAATATGTGAAGAAACACGGAATATTTAATAAATATTGAAGTGTAGAGCATACCAATAACCAAAACAACCATAAAAATTGTAAGAGATGTGTTTTTAGTCATCTTTGATGATACAATTATAATAAAAGTAATGGATGTAATTGTATTGTGAACAAAGAACAATATATATAGATTAATTGAATGCATACATTTATATTTACAAAAATATCATTAATTATAAAAAAAAAATAGAAATAAATCAGTTAGTAATTAACTAATTAATGCTTGAATTTGTGTTTACCAAAAAAAGAGAGCAAAAAGATCAGTTAGTAATTAATTAGATGCTTTTTTTGTCATTAGATGCTTGAATCAGGAAAACTTACAAAATTGAAAACAAATCTAGAAAGTAATTATAAGTGAAAACATATAAAAACGTTATAAATCATAGTATATGCTAACTTTAACTAATCTATATAATAAATAAATTAAAATTTTGAAAACAAATCATCAAATATCAAATAAAGAATAATTCTTGGGTTCACTTCTAGGGGGTGAACCTAATTTATTCACCCCCTCTTTAATAACAAATCAATATTTGCCATGTTATTTGATTAAAAAAACTTAAAACAATTAATATTATCAAAATAAAATAATTAAAATAAATCATTAAAACCCCACTTTTTTGTAAATCCAAACCGATATATAATCTCGTTTAATTACCAAATCTAAGCCCTAATTCTCCTTTATAAACCCAAACCGCCATTTAGACTTATTTAATCGTTAAAAAACAAACCATAATCGTATTTTCTAAACCCAAACCGACATTTAACCTAGTTTAATTGTAAAATCTAAATATGTTTATAAGCCCAAACTAATATTTAACATCGTATAATCATAAAATCTAAACCCTAATCGTATTTTGTAAACCCAAACCGATATTTAACCTCGTTTAATCATAAAATCTAAACTCTCATTTTTTCTAATAAACTCAAACCGATACATAATTTTCTTTTAGTGGCAAATTAGATTTAATAGTTAAATTAATTTTTTATTATTATTACTAGTTTGTTAGTTGGGTTTAAAAGTTTCATCAAAGGAGATTTCATAATTGAATAAGGTAAGTGACGATTTTAAAATAGCTTGTTTTTAGAAGTTTTTCGTTCTAGGTTTGTTCTTATTGCATGTAGCTAGTTAGCGTCATGAACTAGTAACTGATCTTAGGGAGATAAAACCACAAAAGTGCTGAATTTATTTACTTGATCTAACATACATAGACTAGAAACTACGTTATAACAATACAAAAGCTTAGTTGTAGAGCTTTGTTTGTGGAGGTAAAGGAACTTGATCTCATTGGGTGATTGATTTTGTGGCTACAACAAAAATCTGAGTAGTTAAGTTTTTATCGATGCTACAAAATTCAATCCCCTAGTCATCTGTGATTCCAGTTTAAGGAACTTGAGCTAAACTGAATATGCTTTTGTTAATCTTCTTGTATGAGACAATATGAACTTTCGCGATATTCTTAAAGACTCAACGATTAATTATCATACAGTTGATAATAATAGTCGAAAATAACAATCGTTACCAATCCACTTCTATATTATGTATAAAATGATTAAAACTATATTATAAAACAAATAATAATTCAAATTTAAATAAATATTTAAAAATCAAAATTCTATTAGTGTTGTACAAGCACATGTTATGATCTACTTCATCACTATATTCGTCAAAACTAAAAATGTATGACTTTTCAGCTGTCATAAAAGTTTAGAAATATACAATAAATTAATTTTAAGATATCAATTTTAAAAATGATAAATGTTCTAAAATTTTAAATAGGATCAATCACAGAGACTTTTTTTTTGTAACAATTCAAATTATATGATTACTAATAACAAAATCGCAAAGTTTTATATTTATAAAATTAATTCATTTTTATTTAGTTTCAAATAATATACAAGAATATTCAAGCTAGTGTGCTCTGTTTTGTCTAATGTTTTTTTTTTTACTGAGAACTATTGACCAAACTCTTTTGTACATATTTAAAGATTCTTAAACAATTTCACATTTCATCAAAAAAAAAAAAAAGAATATACAAGGATTATCCTGTATAAAAACATAGGCCTAAAGTCTGTATAAAACATATGCCTAAAGTCTTAGCCCAATAAGCTAGATACCGAGCCAATACAAAGCCCAGAATTTAATAGAAGCCCATTAAATCGAGAGAGAGATCGAGAGCATCCATGGCTTGAAGGAAAAGAAAAGTTTTGTTTCTGAACTTTCGTCTCTATAAACCCTTTCGACGACGAGTGAAGAAGAAAGCGAGACGAAGAAGCAAAGATGTTCAGAAACCAATACGACACAGATGTTACGACATGGAGTCCAACAGGTCGTTTATTCCAAGTGGAATACGCCATGGAAGCAGTGAAGCAAGGATCTGCAGCAATTGGACTCAGATCTCGTTCTCATGTCGTTCTCGCTTGTGTTAACAAAGCTCAATCGGAGCTTTCTTCGCATCAGAGGAAGATCTTTAAAGTCGATGACCATATCGGTGTTGCAATCGCTGGTCTCACAGCCGACGGTCGTGTATTGTCTCGGTATATGAGATCGGAATCGATTAATCACTCTTTTACTTATGAGTCTCCTCTTCCTGTTGGTCGTCTCGTTGTTCATCTTGCTGATAAAGCTCAGGTTAGGCTTTTGTAGTTTGTTGATTGAGATTTGGTGGAATTTGGAATCGATTACGCTTGGTTTTGTGTGATTCGGTGATAAGTGTGTTGTAATTGTTAATTGAAATTTGAGGAATTTGGAATTCGATTACACTGTGAATCACTGAGCTCAAATTTAGCCATTAGCTTCTTGACTTTGTGCTTAGGGTTTGATCTGAGCTGATTAGGATTCTAAATTGCATTAAATAAGAGTTTTCTTAATTTATCATAGCAGAAACTTGAATCTTGTTTAGTGAAATTGTTTGCATGTTTGTTGTTACTGCTGCATAATCTTGTATTTAAAAGTTTAACCATAACTAAGAGCTTAACAATAGGATTCTAAAAGAAAGAGATTTGTGTTTCTTCTGGTGCTTTTGCTTGTTTCTGCAGTTTTTATTTGGAGTTATTGATTTTCAGTACCTCTAAGAAGTGAATTCCGCTCTTTGTTTTGCATCGTTCTCACCACTATGCACTTATCTTACCAGTCAATTACTCCTGCTAGGTGCTTGTTCGACATCTTTTCTGTAATTATGTGCTACTTCTCACTTTGTTTTTCCACCTATCTAATGGTTTCTTAAGTTAGCTGTTTTATCCACATCTGCATAAATACTTTTCAAAGCCATTGGGAAGAGCTCCCATATATTATATGTGTTTATAAAAGGAAGGGTCTTGTATTTCCTCATTGTCAAACTTTATTAGTTGGTTTACTCTTTTGTAGGAGAGATTTTACTTGACAGGTCCAACTTAAGTTACATTATTGTCATATTTCTTGTCTTTACCAAGGGTTTTTTTTGTTATATTTCTTGATCTGGAAAAGGAAATATTTATGTGTATGTTTGCCTTTATGAACAGGTCTGTACCCAACGATCATGGAAACGACCCTATGGTGTTGGTTTGCTGGTAGGTGGATTGGATGAGTCTGGAGCCCACCTTTACTACAACTGTCCCAGCGGAAACTACTTCGAGTACCAAGCTTTTGCTATTGGATCCCGTTCCCAAGCAGCAAAGACCTATCTGGAACGCAGGTTTGAGAGCTTTGGGGATTCTTCTAGAGAAGATCTGATCAAAGATGCTATTTTGGCTGTTAGGGAGACATTGCAAGGGGAAACACTGAAGAGTTCTCTCTGCACAGTCGCTATTCTAGGAGTCGATGAACCGTTCCACTTCCTGGACCAGGAAGCAATACAGAAAGTGATCGACACATTTGAGAAAGTGCCAGAGGAAGAGGAAGGAGAAGGCGAGGCTGGTGAGGGTGAGGCCGAAGCTGCCGAGGCTGCACCAGCAGAACGAGGTGGTGGTGTTGCAGGTGACCAAGACGTGGCTCCAATGGAAATGTAAGGCTTGTGTGTGTAACGCTGGAACTATTTTATTTCGATGTTAGTTGGATTTTTACTTTGCAAAATGGCTGCGGGTTTAGATTATATGCTTGAGAAGTTGAAACCATTTCGTCATTTAAACTCAATAGCTGCCATCAAGACTTTCTCGTATTCTGGTCTTTTGGTTTAAATCTGAAATCTGTTCACGACTTCCTATCTCTTTGGTTCTGCAATTCCTTGCTAAAAAAGTGTGTAGTGTCATCTAACTAGGGCTGTCAAGCAGGCCAAGCCAGCCTTGTTAGGCCTGCCCTGCAGAGGGTTTTAACAAAAAAATTGACCAGCCTCAAGTTTCCTTCGAAGGTTAATCTAAAATTTGTTAACCCAAAGAACTCCAGAATTTAATGTTAAATCGTAAATTATGATAAAATCATTAGCTCGACGTCATTTAGTCTAATAGAAAACATAAGTGGCCCCCTACATGGTGACGACTACGAAAGACTTTGGATAATGGGAACCATGTAAACCAGACCCATTGACTTTGCCGTCTCTCTTAATCATTTGCTTTATCCAGCATCCGTTCTCGTATATACACCAAATTAACCATCAAAGGAAAAAAAAATGATCAAGAGTTTATCATTGCATCTAAGAGCTAGTGGATCATATAAAATTGAATTAACAACGAACAGTCATGTTTTCGGTGTCAAAAGACATTGTGAATTAAACATACGAAACTACGTCAAATCGTTTAAGGCAATTGGAAAACACAAGATCTTTTACGGGTTCAGGTGTCTCGTTGTAAGATTATCCTACATTACAACAGGGTTTGAACGATAATCATTGTCAACCGTTTCTATCAAGAACATAGGAACTTTAAATTGTAGCAAAAACGCAATTTCACGATTTTATCGGCAATTTTTATATAAGTTCTGTACTAAAATGCTATTCCATATTTTCCAACGTAAAAATTCACATAATTCACAAATATAAATAATGCAGTCTGAAGCAAATAACACTTTTTTTTACCAAAAAAATAAAACTGATATTATCGCCAAACTAAATATTTTCGATGTTGACATAAAATTATGAGTATTAAATATAAACAATTTGGCATGCAATTTAATAAAAAAATACAGTCAAAACTCATTTATTTTTATTTTATTTTATTTTGGTTACATCTAGACATAGCACAAACTACATTATATTAATATATATTGCATTCTGAACGCAAAAACGAATATGGTCTACCATTTGTCTAATCATAGTCGCACCAATGCCAAAACAAAAAAAATTGGAGGGGATTAGACCGGACCGAAAGTGATACCAAAACAACCACCATCCTAACCACAATACATAAGTTAATTAATCTAACAATTTGTTGAAATGCTTGACTTCATGCGTGATTATTAAAACCCTACAATAAAATAAGATAAACAACGAAGAAAGTGTTGAGAATGTTATGCAAACATGGCCAGCTCAACGTTTATTTGTTGGAAGAAGTTGTCTTCTTCTTAAACCATTTTTGTATTTTGTGGTTTATTATTAAGGATGAAACAAAGATCGATGGTTTGGTCAGAAGAAAATTAAATTGTTGTTGAGAAATGAAAGGAAGGGCCTACGTAATGATCTTCTTCTTCTGGGCTCTTCTCACCATTATCACCCCAATGCTTGTTAGCTGGTCTCAATCTCTCAAAAATCTTCCACCACTCTCTAATGATCAAGGTATTCCTCTTACCAATCTTGTTACATCAAACTTCATCTATTAGTCGATAATATCATCGTTGACTCGGTCCTGCAAAGGAAGTTGAACCTTTCATTGCCAATTCAATCCTGCTTGGAAGGGATGAAATACGCCCAATAAGGGTATATTCTCGGTCTTTAGGAGGCTACGGGCTCAGCGGAAAATGTTTTGGTTAATAAAAAAAGAACGTTTTAGTTTAATTTGTTCTATAGTGACCATTGTGTTGCAAATATTCAATATTTTTTATATGGTTTTCAGAACAAAAAATCAAGGACTCTGGTCCAAGAAGAATGATGGGATATTCAGAAGAAATGCATTTGGCACAAGAGTTTGTTAGTCACGTAGAAGAAGAGAAGTTGATGATGGAGCCGTCAATGGCGCCAACGCCTGAAGATAACCATGTTATGCCTTCACTATCTTCCTTGCGGATAAAACAACAAGAAGGATTAGTCGCTAAACGGGCACATCCCATGAGATTGCGATGATCTTAAAGGAATTATTTCTTTCTTTCTTTCTTTTTTTATTTCGGCGATTATCTAAATTGTCCTCTTTGATCAAGTAAGTGTTCATAATGACTCAGATATATATTTTTTACTTATTCTATGAAACCTAATTAATCATAATTATGGAATAGCAGTTCTTGATGACTTCTTGTACATATGTAAAATTCGCATCCTTTTGGCAAAGGCCAATGGTAAGAAACTTTTTCTTTTTGCGTTATGATTTCTATTTTTGTAGTTAGAAAAATAGAATAAAAAATAATTAGTCTATAATTCATTTAACATTCACATACAATCAAGAGTTGGTGAAGAAAGAAAAAGACAGAATCGGTAGATAAACTCTTAACAAACTTTCGATTGTTTGGTGTATTCTTCATACAACTTTGTAGAGGATGTCCTCGTATAAGAGTATATATCTCCATACAACTTTGTCATCTCAATGTGAGGACATCTACATAGGTGGAAGATGATTAGATGAAGCGGTAAAGCTTAAAAGGGTTGCCTACTATTCCGGTTGTAGCGATATGTTCATCAATTTTGCTCTGGTACTAGTGCGGCCGTGTAAATCTTCAAGACTAATCTGGATGAAGTCCACTATAGATGTTGTGTCCGAATTTTTATTACTTAATCGAAAGAGTAAAGTGAAGGAAGGTGGTCGTAATAACAAGGTCGATGATTAAATATTAAGAATGTCACACACCAAAGATATGAGATATGAACTAAGCTAAGAATCGTTTAGTTTTTGTTGATATTCTCAAGACTAAATATGAATGACAGTACTTAAGATAACTGAAACTAAACTACGTGTTGCGAACAAAAACAAGATGGTTGAATAAACACATGCAAGTTAAAATAGTAAGTGAGTTAAGAAATTAAACAATCTACTATTATAAACCTAAATCTAGAAAAAAAAAAAAAAAGGAACGCAACTAACGGTCTTTTTCGCATAATAGTGCAAAAAATCGAGATAAATCATTTAGACAAAACATATTTATGTTTAAAGCAAGCGTTCAAATTTGCACAAGCTTGGAGTCCAAATTCCATATTGTAGGCTTCTCTAGGTAAACCCTCTCAAGGCTCTATCACTCAGTGCAGGACTTAAAGAACAAGTAAGATTTATGTAGGAAATGAAGGCCAAGTCAGTTTTTTGGTATAAGAAACGTGTAGTTGGGGTCTGCTTTCATAGTTGGTGTTCTTTCTTGTAATATTGTGTTTTAAGAACCTTGTCATGTTCATGTTCTTGACCATTCACATTTTGGGTTGGGCCAACTTACAAGTAATGAGCACAGCAGATCAGAAATCCAAACGAAATATTACTTACTTCTTGCATTAAAACTATTGATTACGAAGGTTGTGGCAAATCCTTCTCCACAATTGGTTTTAGCCAATAATGAGCTTGTTATTTATACATTACACTAAATCAAACACAAATTAAAACAAAGTAGAATGAAAAGAAAAGTAACACAATTAAGTTTGGTAAATAATCATTCATCAATTATAATTTTATCCTTGTGATTATTCATCCAAATCCTAAAATTCTTCCGATTCACTCCAATCTCTACACAAAACTCTTCAACCTCCTCCTGCCTCTCAGGTCTCACCTTCCACCGAAGCTTCTCCGCATAATCCCTCATTTTCTCCGTTTGCTCCGCCGTGAACTTCGTTTTCAACCTCTTCACTATCCCCTCCTCCTCCTCCGCACCGCCGAATCGATCTTTAATTATCGGATCCCCTCCATAACTCTCCTTCTCCTTCTTCTTCTTCTTTCCTTCGCTTTTTCCACCGCCGTAAGGTGAGCAAAAGATCCGACGAAACTGACACGATGAAATCTTGAGAACTTCAAGAACCGTCTCAGTAACGCCGCCGTTCTCCGGGATTAACTCTTCACGGTGGAAGTTACGGTGACAGCCACATGCGGCGCAGTTTAAAGAATCTTCTTCACCGGTGGAGCTAACAAACTCGCCGCAGCCGTCGTAAGCGGTGGTTCCGATATCAGCGGCGTGATTCTTCCTGCATTCGTAGTAGTGTGGCTTGTGAGTGACTTTGAAGATTGAGTCGAGGATCGGTGGTGGCGCGTGATGAGTACGCGTGGGTTTGGGCTTGGTTTTGCATGTTGGAAGATAATGGACGTGGTCTCCAGTTTCACGGCAAATGGGTTTGACGTTACGACGTCGTTTGGAATTCTCTTCTTTCTTTGGTTTTATCTCATCCATTGATGATGATGATGAAGAAGAAGAGAGAAAATGAGTTCAGTGGAGAGAAAGTGTTTGTGTAAACTTTTTTGATAAAGAAGAGTCGATACTTTTTAGGCTGCTTGATAGTGACTAGTGACCAGTCACAGTTTCCGTTTTCCAACAAAACTTGTGTTTAACCGGAAATAAATTACGTAACCAATTGGTTAGGGGCTACCAAACCAAACCAAGAGACCGTAAGTCCAACACAAACCTTATTTACTTAAACTTAGGTTCAGCCGGTTTGGTTTACTTCGGTTTGGGTGGTTTTGATGGTAAGCCTCTCTAATATCACGCTATCAATTACCAATTCCAGTCTAAAGGTTAAGTCAGAAACAAGAGGTAGTAAAACAACTGAATAAACTAGTTTGACTGTAACATTAAGCTCATTTCCCAAATTAAACTCCGAAACTTATCTATAATCCTCACAACATGAATACACCAACATTCAGAGGCGACGAATGTACCTATGTGCTTGCCAATACTTCCTTTATCAGTTTCTCAGTCAATTCTTTGGGCAGACCCATCACACTATCTGTTGTCCCAACCTGATACAACAATACAACCTAGTTTAACATCCCATGCTCCAAAACGGTATTAAAAGAACAAGAGGAACGAAACCGTATGATCAACATGTGTATCTATGAAGAAGAAGGGATAGACTATATAGACTTAAATCCTTGTAAATTCATATAATGGTTCATATTTTAAAATGGACAAGGTAAGGAATCCAACCACTTCCTTAACGCATGGCAAGATTAGCGGATGCTCGATTAGGAGTGCACCAGCCACCTTAAGCACCATGCCTTCCTCAATCTGCTCATCAACACAGCCTTAACTTCAATATTGATATGGTGAAATATATGTCTTAAACTTGTACAAAACACCACTCACCAGTTTCTCGATAGTCTCTTCCGGTATTTCATTGAAATAGATCTGTTAGGAATTTACATCATCAGCTGATGCTATATATTTCCCAAATTGTAACAATCCTAACTTTAATGAAACGCAAGATTATAGTGTTACCTCCACTCTATCGACGCCTCCTTTTCTGACTCCTGTTTTGAGATTTGTCACAGCCACAGAACTCACTGTTGCTGTATGCCCCTTGGAATAGCCTGTGTTTTGAATTTAGTTCTTTAACCTTAAGCCTTGAGTTATAGTAAGCAAAACAAATCATGTGAGCTTACCTCTTATGTACTCCCTTGCTTCTTCGACACTCGAGGGTTTCTCTCTAACAGCATCTTCATAGACAACCACCTTCATACAATTCAAAACATTAAACCCAAGTCTCTCATAGACTATCTATTATCACCAAATTCCATTTCTGTCCTTAGAATGCCCCATCTTTCATTAGTCAACTCCTATAAATTACAAACAACCTGAATGTTTAAACAATCTTAGCTCTTTAGACTCCATTTAATCACTAACCTAACCTAACATGGGTGTCCATTACAGCTAGCTAGTTGATAATATCATAGTAAAGCTTTGAGCAAACACAGAAAGTTTAAATATAGCTCAGTACTTGGTCACAAGTAATAAGTAAGGTCGACTTATCCTCCTCTATGTTTTCACCATCAGGGATCCGCTGCATGATTGCTTCAGCCTGGGAAAAAATTATGCCGGTTTATCAATGAGACTGATGAAGAGCAAATGCTATATAAAACACCTTTGGCTTAATAAAAGATATATGCATGAAACAGGTCCCTCCAGTTAATAAAAACACTGGTGGAAGCAGAAATGATAATTGTAGGCGGAGCTACAAAACATGCGATATCAAATCATGTAGGCAGAGCATAAAGACTTAAATTTCACAGAATAAACAAGAGTAGATCAAGACCTAAAGAATGACAAATACTAGCTTCAGAGTAAGATATAGAGGACCCTAAAGAGATAAAACCCATAAAGCAACTTCTGGTGCAGGACAAATCAGAGCTATTACGACGTAAGAGTGTATATTTCCAAAGAAGATGATGATGCATTCCCAAGAACATAAAATGGAACTTGGTGATAGTAGATGGAGACTTTACTAGTAATTAGCTAAACCAAAAACTACATACTGTATCCGATGCAATCAAGACTCTCGGTTGTTCCTCATCTTCACATTCACTAATTTGTAGTTTTGACACAATAGCATCAGCCTGTGATGACAAGATTAACAAAAAGAAACATGAACCATAAAAGCAACCATTTTATTGCAGATGACTAATGAAGTTACCTTTGCCTCAGCTAAAGCCAAAACCAACTCTTCAGGTTTCTCCTTGCGGATGCTTTTCTCATCAATATCAGCACTCTACATTAACAATTACCAGTAAACTTCTACTTGAACTAGAAGCCCAAATACAAAAATGCAGTCTTTGAATAATAATTTCAAAGGAACAAGAAATTACCATGAGAGTGAATTGGTATCCCATATCTGTTAGTATCTTACGTCGAGCAATCGAAGAAGATCCCAAAATTAGCTGCAAACAAATTTCAATAAGCAACCAAAAGACTCCAATTTTTCCAAAGGATGGTTTTTGAAACGCAACAAGATTATAGCTTTAGCAAATACATTCAAAGCACAAGTTATGGAGATTTCACAAGTTCGAAATTGACTGCAGAAACAGTTCATGAATCGAACTAGAAACCTATTGAAAAGAAGCGGACCTTGAAGTGAGGATGATTCGATTCCATTTTCTACTGCAATGAGATTGCTGAACTTGAATATCGTTATCAATCAGAATCCTTGACACGCTCAAAATCTCAACTGTTGCAGTTGCAGGCACTCTCGAGCAAAGCAATAAAGAAAAATTTGGTTTTTAAGTTTGTTTAGAAACCCTTTAACTTCTACTAAATTGCATAACTACCCCTTTTATTACTGGAAAAAATGTCATAAAAACCATCACCAGTTTATCAAAAGTGGTGAAACAAAGCACCAATTTTGAGTAGGATGACTTTAATTTTAAACTTTAGTTGATTTTCAATTAAATCGTTAATTTTCGTTAATTTTGCTAAATAAGGTACATCCTTAGCTGACGGACCAATTTAGCAAAGATAAGTCAACATTTACATTTTTATTATGTTCACAAACCGACGTCGTTTTGTGTTTAAAAACAAGACAAAAATCTGTTCAAAAAGGAAACCATTGGTAAATACCACATGAGCGGGTACACATAACTTAGCTCGTTAATGTTAAGCCATGGCTCGTCTTATCCCAATTTCTCAACCTTTCTTCTCTTCAAACACTAAACCTCCACCACCACCACCAATCGCCGCCGCACAAATCTCCGACCACCTGCCACAGATTATCTCTCGCCGAGACGCCACCGTTCTTCTCTCCTCCGCCACTTCTCTTCTCCTCACTCTCTCCCCCACCAATCCCGCTTTCGCCTTCTCCTTAGGAATCTGTACACAACACACTTCTCACTCACTCTTCATTTTATTGATCTTATCTCCAAATTTGTGAATTTTGAAAAAAAAACTAATTTTCTCACACAGCAGGACCTAAAGAGTGGCTTAAAGATCAGAAGAAGAAGTCTTCAAGATTCTTACTTGCTCCCATTGATGCAACTCGTCAAGCTCTTCAATCTGCTTATCTTTCGTTAACTAGTGAATCTGATTATACAGAGAAAGATTTGGAGAATCTGCAGAATCTGTTTAAGTCTTCTGCAAGAGATTGTGTTCCTAAAGAAAGAAGCTCTCTTGTTGATTTTCAATCTAAATCCGGAGTTGAGGTTTCTAGAATCTTAAATTGATCTTAAAGTTTTGGGTTTTAGTTATGAATGACATTAAAGTTTTGATTTTTATGATGATGATGATGATGTTGTTGATTAGGTTTGTACATTTAAGCTTGTTGTGAAGAATGCTGCTTCATTACTTGATGATAAGGATCCAGTTAAATTAGAAGCAGAGAATATACTTGATGATCTTGTTAGGTATGTGCTAGTGTGACTCTCTATTGAAATGTGTAATGAAATTGGTTGTTGAATTATAGAAATGTGATGCAAATGCTGTGATTTATGGTTCTTGTTTGTTGATTTTGCACTTACTTTATATCGCAGGTCTTTCGGTTCCCTTATCGTGTTGACGAATGGGGTTGATATGAATCTTCCTTCTGATAGGTTAGTGATTGAAATGATTAAAGGGATCCGTTTCTTCTATGTGTTCTCTGTTACTCGAAACTATATTTGTATGATGATTTGGTATCTCTCATGTCACTAAAGCAGTACAATGTTTTAACTTGTTTTGCAGAAAAAAAGTTGCAGATGGGGTTACAGAGACTATCTCTTATCTTGACAAATTTGAGAAGGGTGTCAAAGACTGTCTTGAGATTTGAGATGAAGTCTAGTTCTCTCTTCCTTTTCTTCTTGTGAAATCATTATGGCTGAATAGGTGTACCAACTTTTTTTACAACTGTCTAAGTGAGAGACGATATCTCGTTCTATATGAATATACTCTTATGCTTGATGCTGAGCTTCATTCATCGTTTGAGTTACAGTAAGGAAGGACGATCATGCTAGTTATCGAAAGGCATGACAAGCGTTCTTTCTTCGTTGTAATTTTCAAGCAGATAGAAATATAGAACTTTAGAGTTTAGAATATAATGAATTGTTCATATCAATCGTTTATACATCAAATTACATTAACCTCCTACACAATTTCTCTAGTGTGAAAGACTCACATATATATCTGTTCTGCAAAAGCGTGCAGTGCCAAATGCACGTCCGGAAGGAGCTTACAAGCTCGCTTGGTTATCTTGAGGCGGTGAACCGGAAGCTTCGACCAAATACAAACGGCAGCATGGTTTTCCATCATCTGGATGGATTTGTGCAGTCCTTGGCAGGCGGAGAAGTTTGTTGAAGAGATTCCGTGGATCGTGGAGCAGACCGAAATTCGCATCTGGATCACCTATTTGTGAAAGCTTGACATGAGAGAATCCCAAAGTTGGTAAGAGCTGATCAGGCCAGTCACTGTAAAAGTGGAACACAGAGTTTGGAAGTGTAGCTGATGGTTTGTTCATGAAATCCGCCAAGAGAACTGTGCTGGTTAGTCCACACTTCTCAGCTATGAGGTTTAGTACTTGCATTGCCTCTGTGTGAGACAGGTAATAGAGAATACCTTCGAGAACCCATACCGTGTTAATCTCTGGCAAAAAACCTGATTTTTTAAGCTGTTCAAACCAATCGTTGTCTCTGATATCAATTGCTACTCTGACTAGTGATTTCGCTGTCATCCTAAGCTCATCTCTAGAGTTTACTGCAGCTTGAACTAGGCTCGCTTTGGTTTCCAAAACATCTTGAAAATCCACTTCGAATACGTCACTTTTGTTCAAGCAGTTTAGTCTGTATGATCTTGCATCCATTCCTGAAATTCAATTACATCATTCTATGTTGGCTACTTATCTTAAACTCATGCTCCACATATATATATACACACATAAGTTAAAATGTCTAAACAGGGGAAAACAAACCTGCACCAAGTAGAACAACCTGTGCTGCATCGCCGTGGAAAGACTCCAGAGCAGCTTGAATCCTTGTGTCAAACCAGAGAGTTCGAACGGCTAGGATCACACCAGAAACCTCTCGAGCATTGTTGAGACGGTCAGTCTGAATCTTTGTGTGTAGGTTTCTCAAATGTGTCTCTCCAGCAAACAAATGAGCAAGCGGATCATGAATAACATGTTTCCACAAAGCTCTTCCTGCAGCTGTTTGACAAGCAGACTTCTGAAGGTAATCCCACTCACTTTGAATACTCATATGCAGTTTCTTCACGCCTTCACTACGTAACACATCGGGAAGCACGAGTTCTTCTTCGATATCCGGCCATGTCGTGGATGATTCTTCTTCTTCCGGCTTTTGCTTTTCTATTTCAGACATTGTTTCTCTCATGAACGAATAATGTTTTGTTCTGATATATAATGAAGGAATGTTGGAAAATGTTTGGTGTTGGTTCATAGAGATAAGAAAAGAGAACCACACATAAAAAACCAAAGGCTTAGAAGCAAAAGCATACGTTCTTCATTGCGTAACCACTGGCTTTTTTCTTTCCTCTTAAGAGAGCAACGAGTGGCTCCACTCTCTAGTTGCTTCTTTTAACCCCTTCCACTATTCCAATTACTTAATGATTTTGACCAACTAAATCTAGAGCTCGAGTGTCCACTAGTTTTTCTAGTTCTTTTAAAACGTTTCTTTATCACTCGTACGATTATTTTGTCCAAAGTAGGAAATTGGTGAGAAGTTTTATTGTTGTTTGCTTTTTATTTCATTCACACAAAAAAATGATATCAATTTGTTTAAATTTTTGGAAAAAGAAACCATTTTTTTAAATATTTATACGTTACAAAATATTAATGTATGACAAAAGTTAATTAAAATACAATTAAATTTTCAAGAATGAAGTAGATAGGTTTATAGTTCATAATTCCGACAATAAACTTATTCACATGCTTTAATTTTCTGCCTGAAAAACCTTTTTTTTTTTATTTTTTTTTGACAATCACCTGAAAAAAACTAGTTTACATTTCTTTACTATGAATTTTTTTGCCAGTAAGCATTAGACTAGTAACGATGGTTGCAAGTTGCAACCAAAATTTTGGTCAAATTTTCTGCTACCACAATTATTGTTTATTAATAACAAATATGTCTCACGGTCATGATGACACTAAGATTAACTGAAAAACAACCAATTCTACTTTCAGTCCACAAGTTTAGTTCTTTTAAAACGTTTCATTATCAATCGTACGATTATTTTGTCTTAAGACATTGGTGAGAAGTTTTAAATTTGTTTGCTATTTCATTTCAGGATTCAACATCATGATGTTCAATTTATCAAGTTCTTTAGGAAAATAAACCCAAGCAATACGCATGTTTGTGGTCAAACAAAATATTTTTGTATAAGAATTGAGAAAAGTACATCTTAAATTGGATAATTATAAAACAAACCAGTCCACCTAGGCAAGTGGAAAGTCACTGCTAGTTGTGGGATTGCTGTTTTTGTTCAAAAATCATATTTGGTTCAAGGTGTGTGTGACCATAAGATTATCTAAACTGTTAAGATTGTTTGACTTGTTTGTTTTGATGTGTAGGATGGATTTTTGATGCATCCAAAATTGAATCCCTGAGATGGTTGTGTCAATAGATAATTGTTCATTAGTTTGGTTTGTTTCATGATTTTTGTGTTGATTGTAATATTGGTTTGTTTGTGTGTATAACACGTAGATGGGATGATCGCCTAAGTATTTTTGATCAAATTTATGCATCTCTTTATTTGTTTGTGATTCACACTTTATCTTTACATGCACCATAAAAAAAGAGATGCATAAATACTTATTGAGACGATTCTCTCATCTACGATCTATACACACAAGCAAAACCAAGATCACAATAAACACATAAATCATTAAACAAACCAAAACATCTATTGACAAAACAATCGCAGGGATCCATTATGGATCCATAAAAAATCCAGCCTATATATAACAACAAACAAGTCACACAATCTTAACAACAAATAAGTCACACATGATCGCGCACACACCTTGAAATGAGGATGTTTTTTGTACCAAAAACAACAATTCCACAATCAGCAGTAACTTCCCACTCACCAACAGTAGATCAACTCACCATATAGCCAACCACAAAAACAACATTTAACATAAACTAGAATATTCTAGAAAACTAACAGAATCCTCAGCCTGAAAGATGAGATCACGCAACGAGATTTAAAAGTCCACTTTCAAATCGCACCGTTGAAATTGTTTTCCTAGATTTCCTGAAGTTGTCCCCAAAGTTTCATGACGATCCAACCGTAAGTTCACTCGCGTTCTTCCTTTAAATACACGCTGGTCCACATCACGAGTAAAACAGAATAGCTCACTAAACCACAGATAACTCTTAGAATATTGACTCATATCAATATATAGGTATGAGTCTAAGCTACAAGTCAATAAATTTTCTTACCAAACAAGGCGATTATATAGACCAAACATCTGCTCTAGAATGGCGTGTCTAATCTGTCTAGAAATCCCTTTTTGAGGAAGCTATTTTCCTTCTTTTAACCAAAAATCAGCCTCTCTCTTTCTCTCCTTGAAGGTGGCCATTATGAGAAATCACTAGGGCTTCTTTGATTTATAGGGTATAAATAGGCTTAAGTTTCTTTTCAGTCAACTTAAATTAAACAGGAATTAGGATTACCAAAATTAAACAATTTCCTCTTTGGTTTAATAATAAGCTTACTAAACCAACTGGAATTAAACAGATTCCCCTCCAATTTCCGACATAAACTCAAATCTTCTAATTTTCCGGGATACAGACGTTACAAATACCATTAATGCACAAACTAAAGTACCACACATTCACCATTAAGCTTAACATTAAAACAAATATTTTTTTTAATCAATTATTCTCTGTCGAAATCCGAAATATCTCTCTAGAAGATTGTAAACAGTACCTAGCCTATGAGATTGGCCCCCACGATTCTAGACTTGATTTGGTTTGAGTTTGGAGGGATTAAAAGTTATAGAGAGCAGAGGCAAGTCAAAAATGAGAATTTGAATGAGATAGATCTTAATGTATTTGTCCTTTGTGGATTAGCTAAGTGTTAGTTTAGGTGACACTTCGTGAAACATGTCTTAAGCCACCTAATCTCATCGTAGAGGTTATAACTATTGAGTAAATAGAAATATTTGCGTAAAGATTACCCGATAGTTAAAATTGAGGATTTATATATATATATATATATATATATATATATATATATATATATATATATCCTATTAGTGGATCCATATGAAACCCAAAATCGAATCTCATGATAAGTCTAAAAAAGCCCATGAAATGTTTCATGTAACTAGGTTCTTATATAGTCATGTAATGAGAACTTTGATTGTAACTTTAAGAGTTCTTCATCTTAGGAAAATAAAATATAGAATCATTTCCTCTTGGTGACAAACTAAAGACTTTCATCTTCCTTTACTTTATTTTCATTTAATAAAGTTCCAATGAGCTACTGGATTTTCACCTGTATATATCGCTTTCAATAAGCTCTTAGTGAACATGAATCTACCTTGTTTTGTCCATGATTCACTAATATGTATATTGAGTATATAACATGGACCGGTTATCTTCCGTTATGAGTGAACCATATCTTAGTTTACATTTAGTGTTAAGTATATAAGCTTAAGTATGTGGTTTAATTCATTTGAGCTTTGTAACAACATTTTGAGGTTTAAGAAAAGTTTGTTATCTTTCCGTTTATAAACTCTCTCTTCTCCGATCTACTATTAATGTATGAGATATTAGAACCAATTAAGACATGGATGAGATATTCCATGCATGGTCTATATAATATGTATATCCATGATTCACTAATTCTTGACCGTACCTGAATAAGGTACAAACAAACTAGTTCAATGGGAAATTTAAACTAGTTTTTGTATACAATAGGTATCAAGTCTTTAAATATAAACTTGTTTTTGCCAACGGTTAAACAGATTTCTAGATCGGCAGCATGGTACATATAACATCACCTTTATATGCATAGCCATAGCAGATCTATGACTTCACCAAAAGAAATAAAAATATGTATAGTGGGACATAACAAAATCCCGCTTTAAATTACAGTTGATGTCATTTGAGAGGAAGAGAAAGAAGTATCTATCCATGTTGACAGAGATTGGCTTTTGGACATAAGTCGTTTCATGTACGAATGAATGACAAAACGACATAATGTTCTTCTCACTCAATTCCCCATGACGAATCTTATCGAATGAATGGTTCCACAAAATATTTGGTAACTTTCTATTTGTCCTTTGTACCAATATGAATCTTTCTCTCGCAGCTACATTTCATCCACGTGAATTTTGGTTCATCTGAGAATGAGGAACACACTAATTCACACATCTCAGCTAGGGGGATTATTAACCGGAATTCGAAATCTATTTTAATCCCTTGTGTAAATTTGGATATACAAGAAATCTGGATTGTGAAGCTTGATCCATAATTAAATCTTATATCCGTATAATATTCTTCTAATATATTAAAAACATTATTTTATCATATCTTTTTAACAGACTAAGTTATACTTTCATATATAAACTAGATGAGTTCAGGTTGGGAAAGTTGAGGAGGCGTAAGTTCTTAAGTTGTTCAAACAAATAAAATAGTATCAACATGAAGCAGAAGTAGATTATGTTTTAGTAGCAAATGGAAAAATGTTAAGTTGATATAGGACTTGACATGATATATTTCGAACGAATACCCTACTCAAAAACTATATCGATCGTTCTCCTATTCATACCCGCAATGCATCCATATAAAAACCTCTAGGTAACTACAAACTCAAGACAAATCAAAACGGATATCGAATCCAACCAAACATTAGAGGCAATATGCCCATCCGGCCATCCCAAATCGAACCAATGCGCTTTCACATCCACACTAACATGTGTTTTTGGCATTACATTCTTTTTTCCACGACACAATTCGTCTACTACATTTGTATTGACCATTCTATATTTTCCTCTCTCCTCCGTTGGTTGTCCGTCCGTCTCTCTCCACGGCTTCCTTATCTTCTCCACAAGTAAGATTTTGTCATATTCTTCTACCTTTACACAAAAACCGGAAAAATACTAATAATCATAAATAAATAAAGGCATAAAAAAAACATAGAACCCCACTTCATGAAAGTTTCAAGACCGAACCTAATAATAATATTATTATACCATCATATCCTTTGATCAACACAAAAATCCCTTTTCCCTTTTTTGGTTTTTCTACTTTTTTTCTTCCTCATCAATCATCATGGAAACTAATCTACAACAGGTGAAGAACAGTTCTCAAACTTTTTCTGAAAAGCAAAACCCTAAACAAGAAGCTTCACCTTCACCAATATCATCCACTTGTTCTTCTCCTTCTCATGACTTCTCTTTCACTATCTCTCTCCAGCCTCTCTCTTCTTCCTCAAAACACATCAGTCCTACTCTTAGAAGCCCATCCAAAACGACATCGTCTTATCAACAAACCGATCCTTTCGCCGTCGACTTATCCCCCGCCGATGAAATCTTCTTCCACGGCCACCTTCTTCCTCTCCATCTCCTCTCTCACCTCCCTGTCTCTCCCCGAACTTCCACAGGCTCGTATAATGACGGATTTACCCTCCCCGTCAAAGATATATTACCCGACCAGCCCACAAACAACAACAACAACACTGAAAACGCTATCACCAACATAAGTACCGAGGCAAAGGACGACAACACCGAAGACAAAGCAGAGGGCGAGATTCGGGTAAAAACCAAACCCATTAAGTCATTTTCTCTCTTTGGTTTATCAAAATGGAGAAAGGGTTTTGAAAGCAACGAGCGAGAACAAGAACAACAACAACAGAAGATCAAGAAACCTATGAGCTTAGACCTAAGTCACGCCGTCAAGAAGTACATAAGGATGTTGTTTCAGAAAAGAGGAAACGGCACGCAGTTTTGGAACAGAAGACAGACTTCTTCTTACTCTTTCTCTTCCTCTCTTATGGGTCCAAACGGAAACAGCAAAACAATGATTAATGGATCTTACAACAAGAGAGATCTCATAAGAGGAAGGAGAGGTGAATTGTTCTCGGCTCCGGCGTCGATGAGAACATCTCCGACTAATAGTGGCCATCTTCGTGTGTCTACGGCCGGACTATCGTCAAGCTCGGGGTCCACGTCATCATCGTCAAGTGATAGTACCATGGAAGAGTTACAAGCTGCGATTCAAGCAGCTATTGCTCATTGCAAGAACTCAAGCGCCGTTGATCGTGATGATAAGGTTAAGGATTCTTGATTTGGTTTTTTCTTTTGTCCTTAATCTGTTGTTCTTTCTTGTCGGAAAGATAAAAAGAAAAAACAAAAGTGTTAGTGTGTGACGTGGATTTTAAGAATTACAGTAGAGGTAATTATTTATTTCGTGTATAGAAAAAAGGAGTTATTGTTCCTATACTATGTGTCCCCATAATTCATTTATAATAATGAAAAAGAGATTTATTTTAAAGAAAAATGTGACAACTTTGTTAGAATAATAGATCGATAACAACAAGTCCAGGCTGGGGTTTTATTGTTTGTTTCCACAAATTGGGGATGACCAAAAACCGAGAAAGTGAGAAGAGTTTCATTTTGAAAAGCAAAAGAAGAGATGGGTTTTGAGATCGGCCCTCTTCGTTTACTTGTCACTGACATAACCAATGCTAGAACAAAACCATTTTGTGGTGGAGACTAGTATAATGACACAAGAGATTGTCTTTGCTTCTATGTTGTTTTCTTTTTTTGTTCAATGGAACCAATAAATCCAAAGTTATACATTTTTGTAAAACTTAAATCTTTTCATTTTCAATGAAATAATTACATTTTTGACAAAGAAAATGACACGGAAGATTTGACCACGTATATGTCGGTTTTTACACTAACCACTAATCATTAGCCTGCAAAAGAAGTATTGCATTAAAAGGATATTGAACAAATAAAGTGTTACAATATTAACTTCAACAATAGGACATGCAAAGTTACTGAAAACGTTTATAGATTCAAGAAGGCAACTCTCCCCTAATCCTTGCTTTGTTTTAATTTGTTCTTTCAAAATTCTTGCTTCATGTTCTTCACAACGTCAACAACCTTTCGAAGTCTATAATGAACAATATCTGCAACATGTCTTACAACAAATTCTACGTTTCTAACTCTCAGAGAAGATGTAGGCTTCTATTACGAGGTTTTAACTTTTAAGGACGGACCTCGTATAAATTGCTCGTGGTAACAACGATGAGGACCCCAGTTATTCGGTCATGTGGCAACCACGTGAACTTCCGGGATTCGTGAACTCGAAATCGGTGTTTCCACTCTCGACTTAGCCTTGTTTGCTTAGTTATGTAGTGTACTTTGATCTACTTCTAGAATTTTCTGTAACTTTTGTCACAAACTCAAAATGGGTACTCGCCCCGTGTCCAACTCTACTAGTTAGAAACGAGAATTTCGGTTGATTCGCACACGGGCAAGATCCCTTGACACGCCCAATGGAAGCGCCACTACTCGGTTGAATGTTGATGTCGTTGCATGAACGGTATAAGTACATATCTTGTTTTATTAGGCTAGTTTTGGAAAGGTAGAACAAACCCCAAAAGTTTGCAATTATTAAAGTTCTTACGTAGGGCAGGTCGATCCTCTTATAGAAAACGTCACACTATCATTTGGGTTGTTAACATGGATCACAAGTTGCAGCATTATGATACTTTATAGTAGCGTTTTACCAATTTTAGAGGCGGCTTCACACCAGAGTAAATGACTTCTGACACAAAAAGCATGGTCACATCACATCATTGACCTAACTGACCACAACTCGTGCACATGAAGATGGGGTCATGCGCCGACATTCATTGTCGTGAACTAACATTCTCCGAAATATAAAAGAAAAATATCGTTGTTTAATGGGCAAACCAGAGTTGTAAAAGTCATCACCTCACTTTCTCTCCAAGTCATCACCTCACTTTCTTTCCATGCATTGGAGTGCACGATATTGTTCTGAACCACTATTTGGTAAAAAATGTTTAACGTTGGGTAAGGACTTGGGCGCAAAAGTGTATCAACGGTTTCTTTGGTGGAAAATTGTTTTAACTAGTGGTCTGCTTTTGACTGTGGCACTGACAATTGATTTGTTTTAAGAGGTATGTTATATACAATAACCGTAAACAGAGGTACATGAATGCTATTCTACAAAATCTAAAGTGAATAGTTACGTATATAATCATTAATCAGATACAATATCTTTCGGAATAACCGGATTGCCATGCAAGCTTGAAAAATGCTGTTTCTATGGTTTATGAAATTCTGATGAGCAATAAGAGAAAGTATCCTAAGTCGTGCGTTCTTTTAAGGATGTTAAGTTTTTGATCGTACACGTTAAGCATCAAAACACTCGATCGAAGTACATAGTCACTCGACGTTGATTTTCGGATACGAAAAGGCTGCCGACTATTCTTAAATCATTTTATGTGCATATAATTTAGAGAAAAAAAGCTCCTCTGATATTATGCTCCCAATTCTGATTTTATGGGGTTTGGATTATTAGTACCCATTTTTAGATAATTTATGAGTGCCGATAAAGTATACTCTGATCAGGGACAGTGAAAAAAAGAAGAACAAGGGTGAAAAATGCTCAAATGGTTCACGTTTGGTCGAAGGAGAGAAACTTGGGCTTGGTCATCACATCTGGGGCTCGGAACTTGTCTGGAAAAGTATTTCAGAGATGTTTTAATCAGAACCATGACCAAAGATTGAGAATGTGAGAGTCGTTACACGGCCATACCTCGAGATATCGTTTCAAAAGTGTGGTGGTACTGTAATTGAATCCCTCGGGAGCGGTTCCTTGAGTGCGTGATGAATGAAGCTGTTTCCTGACCTGAGTAGCCAGAACTTTTCCTAGCTCAACGCCCCACTGGTCAAACGAATTGATACCCCACACAAAGCCTTGAACTGCTACTCTGTGTTCATAGATAGCCAACAACTGAAAAATAAAACATATGCAAAAATGTCAGCTTTTGTCGCAGTGATCCTCTCATCTCAATCTTAAGATGGTAGTGATAACCCTGAGATAGAGACAGACCTGGCCAACATTGTAAGCAGTCAATTCTGGAAGTAGAAGGCTAAGAGAAGGTCGATTTCCAGAGAATGTCTGTGGAAAGATACCAACAGGTTTACTCCAACACATTTATATACTGAAAAACATAGAAGTTTTGTTTTTTCAACATCGATCCAAGACAAGTTTTTACCTTATGGGGAATGAGATTTTCTGAAACATTCTCTTTCTGCAGCTGTTCAGGAGTCTACAGAAGGTAAAAGAACAAAGAGTTTGTTTCAGCATGGAACCTTAGTAAATGCATCAGTCTCTTTACTGCCATGACCAAATGTAATGTCTTACTTTTCCATATGCAAGAGCATCAGGCTGTGCAAAAAAGTTTGACATGAGCTCGTCGTGGTTACTGACCACCTCTCCTGTTAATCCAATGCAGAACTTATCTTATTTTCGAAAGAGAATGCATAAAACAGCTCAAGTCAAATTAACAGTAGCAGGAATGGAAGCCTACCCTTAAGGTACACAGGTTGCTGACTCTTCACAATGCCAATGAAATCACAAGGGATTACGCGTCCCTAAAACATCATTTCAAAAGATTTAGTGCTTTCCTCATTAGCTTATCATGTGATGAGAACTTGCTAAAATCTAGATCCAAATTTCCAGTAAACTCAAATTATAGGTAGCAAGTACCTGGTGAATGAGTTGGTAAAAGCTGTGTTGACCATTTGTTCCAGGTTCACCAAAATCAATCTCACCAGTCTCGAACGGGAGAGGTAGACCATCAATTGAGACTCCCTTTCCATTACTCTCCATACTAACCTGAGATCAACCAATTGCTCCGTTAATATTCCCGTAAACAATTTTAAGACTTTTATGTCAAAAATAGATATGAAGAAGCAAAGATTAAGGAGACAAAAGGGAAACCCAGTTCACATACCTGTTGAATGTGTGGAGCAAATTTCTCAAGGGCTTGCGAATAAGGTAAGATGGCCTGAGAAAACAAAAAAGATGTTGATGGAGGCTGAATATCTTAAACTGAGATGAAAACTTCAGCTTTCTGATAAAGGAGTCGATTCTTACCCTAGCAGGATATCCAAGAAATGATACATTCCATACACTCAACAACCCTAAAAGCACCTGAAATCGTCAAAAGTCACCAAATCAACCTCTCACTCCGGCGTGACTACACTAATTAAACTAACTTACAGAAATCCCTATGGAGAGTTAATGTAAATGCTTGCTATCCTGAGTATAAGCAACTTCTTGGAAGAGTAATTCTTTGTTAAATGATGACTTCAGGTTACTCTTAGTGATTATCAAAATAAAGCACTCACAGGTATATTCTTCTCGAACGGTGTGGACTGGAAATGCTGATCAATGCTTGAAGCTCCCTTCAAAAACCTACCATCCAAAAAAAGACTGAATATCGACTGCACTATTGTGGATTTAGAAACATAGGGAAGGGTAATAAATAAAAGGGAAGTACAAGAAAAAAGAAGAAATCATTCAGATAAAGAAAAAAAAAAAAAAAAACAGAATTTACATCAATTTCTTTCCTGACATTTTATAGTTAGAACGAGTACATCTGTAAACTTATGCAGATAAATATCTCAAGACAGACATGCATTACTTCCTATTCCTAAGAAATTCTCTGAGAAGGGTAATAAATAGAAGCTACCGTACTTCTCAACCATGGAGAAGCCATACTGCAGAGACAAAGGTAAGACTCCAACCGCACTGCAAACTGCAACAAAAAATTCGGATAAAGATTAAGTGGATATGGGTGAGAAATGAATCCAACCAAAGAGACAAGAACTTACCACTGTACCTTCCACCAACCCAGTCCCAAAATGCAAATGCATTGTTCGGGTCAATACCAAACTTCTCTACTAACTGTTAAACAAAACATCCATAGTTTATACACTTTCCTGTACTGTCTGAATATGAAATATGTAGAAGGAGGTCGAAATAAATCATAATTCCTAGAACATCGAGACTACCATAGTCCATTAAATCTGTTCGATAATTCAGTTTCTAAAAAGACTGGATCAACATGTCATCTGTTCTACATAATCAGAACGACTCGAGTGCATGTGTTTCGAAGTTTAAGTTTACTAAGATGGACAATAAGGAAACAAAGTCCCCAAAAGAAACTCTAGCAAATGCATACCGCAAGATTAGTGCTGACAGCAACCATATGTTTTGCAACAGCTGAAGCCCTGTTAAGTTATCACATGTTAAATGAGTGATGTTCATCCACGATAACCAAAATATGGTAGAATAACACAAATTATATTTTGAAAAAAATAATAATTGTAAATGTACAAGCATAAAAGCTTTCCTCTGGCGATAATTGTAATTTTCTAACAAAGTAAGATTAAGATGCCAGAAATACCAACCCAAGAGCAGCTGTTATCCATTCCCTCAATGTTCTGGCGTTAAGCATTGTTTCAGCTGTTGTAAACGTTTTCGAGACCACCACAACTGGATTACAAGTATCCTCAGAATTAGTCAGAGTGAAAATCCGTCAATGGAAACTATGAAAGTGAATTTGTTGATAGGTTTGAGCATGAACCTAGAGTAGTTTCTGGATTTAGTCCACTGATATTTCTAGCAACATCAACAGGATCAATATTTGCAAGACTGCACAAAAAGAAACAAAAATTAATTCCAAGCAAGGCATCCACATGAATGAAATCCAAAAGGAATAACTAGAAGCTAACAAGTTCAATACAGCCTCCTCTTCCTAGGTTAAATGAAATTTAGACAAACAAGGAGTATGCAGTGTCTATGACAATAATGGTAAAGAAAGAATTCATGGACCTTCAGGAGAAACTTCAAGAAGCTCATTCATTCTACCAAAGCATTGCGAACAGAAACACAGAAAAAGACTACATAACTACAGGAATGCTGTGCTTACAATCGCAGCTGGCGTCCTTTAGCAGACTCTAGAGCTTCAGGATCTGGGAATGAAAATGCATATAAAAGCAAAAATTTGAATCAAAACAAGCTAGAAAGAACACCAGCAAGAGGCAAGGTACCAAGACTAGATGCAGCCCACCTGTTTGGAGAGCCGTGTGGACAAACAGTGGACCTAAGAAGCTACCACCAATACCAATCGCAATGACATCTTTCAGCGGTTTGCCAGTGGCTCCAACCTGTCAATTAGTTCAAAAAAACTCAACACAAGGAGATGAAAACGTAAAGAGGTAGGTTTTATAATGGCATCTAGAATTTACCCATGAACCAGAGCGAATTTTGTCAGAAAATTCCTTGATCTTATCTAGAACGTTCCACACTTCTGGAACCACATTCATTCCATCAGCCTTGATAACTGCATCCTTTGGAGCACGGAGCGCAACATGAAGAACTGATCTGTTCTCTGTACTGTTAATCTGAGGAAGCCATTTAAACAAATCAGACACCATAGATGATAGAAAATGTTTCTGTCTCAGTACCGAAGAAGATGGAGAATAATTCGCTTACAATTCATTTGCATTCTCTATTCTCTAATATGTAATACTAGATAAAGAGTTTCATAAGATCAAATCAAAGTAAGATTAACATGCGGATACTTACATGCTCCCCATTGAACATGCGGCTGATCTTCTCTGTCAATTGAGAAGCCTGCATATAGAAACAAATTATCAAAATTCGAGTGAAATTCGTTGCAATTCTATTAAAATCTGTCAATAAACATCTACCCTCACCTTTGCCAAGTTCAAAAGCTTGTCCATTGTCTCAACAGTTGCACGCTGTCGAGAATAATCCAACAGCAACCCATCAAACTCCCTAATTAAAACATACCAATAACATTAACAAGTTCAATACCAGAGCAATAGAAACTCGTAAATGCACAATAACTAGAAACAAACACAAAATCAACCGAGTTCAACAACAAACATAATGTACATAGCACATATGAGCCAAAGTAGAAAAGAAGACATACATCATCATGGACTGGCATCTATTAGCATCACTCATCAAATCACGCAAATGAGTCTTCTTAATATCTTCTACATGTCCCTGCCAAATTACCAAAACAATCCCAAATCACTTCTCTACACAAACCACCATTGACAAACTAAGAAAAGAGAAAATCCTTAAAGACTACTTTACCTTCAAATCCTTCCACGCTTCGGTATCACAAATCAAAGCGGTTGATGACGCCATTACTAGTAATCAATCATCAACAACAACGAAAAAGTCAAATAATAATAAAAATTCAGATTCAAAACAATTTGATTTTGAAACGCGAGAGTCGTCGTTCATCGCGATTTAACGGAACAAAACTTGAATTGGTATCACAGTTTTGATTAATCAAGAGAAGGAAACAAAAACAAAAACAAAAACAAAAACCTGAAGGTCTTCGAAGATGAGGTGAAGAAGAAGATTCCGGAATTGTGAGAAGAAGAAAGCTAGAAGAGAGAAAGTTTCCGATAGGGAAGAAGCGTGTGAGAGCTGAGGGTATGACACGTGTTGACGGAAGGTTCTGCTCTGCAACACGCGCGATAGAACGGAATAAGTTGGTAGAGAATGTTAAAACGGTGGCGTTTTAGTTGGATTAAGGAAATTGGTTTATTCATTTTCTATACACTGGAATACAAATCAAAAACAAAAGGCAAAGTCAATATTTTTTGAGAATTTTATAACTTGCCCAATACGATTCTCAGACCATCTTAGAACACTGATTTCACTCGCCATATACGGCGGATAATATTTTATTATATATAGGCTTTGATTGTTTACTAGTTTTTGTAATGGTTTTTGGTTTTTGTTTTTGAAAAACTTATTTTTTACCCATTCAAGATTTTGTGAATATGGTTCTTTTTAAAATCAAGGAATCTAGTTTTTGGAATATTTTTAACAATTTTTATTGACAATTTAAATTCTAATCTATTTGAAAACTCACAACCATTCTGAAATTAAGAGCAAGACGGCTATTTTAGGTAATGTTTTGAGTGAACTTTACTTTCTTATTATTTCACTTAAGTTTTATGTTACATCACAAGTTTCCTTTTATAGTTAAACAACGCTAGAGTTTCAATTATTGTAAACTGACAGATGTCTCAATCTTGTTATGCTTAGCAGATCATCAAACAATCAAATCTGTTCTCCGTGTTGATTGGAGGCGTACGACAGACGCTCCTCTTCTCTGTCGTTACTCTGGCTTTGTTCTCTTGCATAGGTGGTTTTGACCGTTGAGAAGATGAAGAAGATTTGTTGGGCTTCTCAGTTAAGTTGACATTGGGCTTGTTAGGTGAGTGGCCCAATATCCCTTTTCCTTTGTTTACTGCAGCGACGTCGTTCTGACTCGTTGACCCTTCATCTGCATTTGAGTTTTTCTCCGATCTTGTGTCAGATTCTGGAGCTGATGACGGAGCCGTGGAGCTCTTGCTAATACATTCATGGCTAGGCACAGTTTACTGAGTCCGCCTTATGACAGTCCTCTTTCATTGTACATATTCTCTTTTTGATGATAAATAAATTTAACATTTTATAATAATAAACAAACAAAAATAGCATAATATAAGGTAACAAAAAAAAGTGAATGATATTCTTTTGTATTAAAATTAGAATATAAGAGCAAGACCATTGGTAAGTCCTTATAAAGGAATCCTTACATTTGTATAATAATAAATTTTGAAAATTTTAAAGTTTAGAGTTTTTGTAGAGTCTTTACATTTTTTACTGTCCAGTGGTAGAATCCTTAAGTGAATTTTTTTTATAAAAAAAACCAGTCATTTTGGATGAAGAACTTGCCATTTTGGATGAACTAGTATTTTGATGAAATTAAATAGGTTTTAGCTTTGTATTGGAGTTTGTGTACTTTACTTGTTCGGTTTCTTCATTCTATTTATTTGAGGTGTGTGTGATTATTTCTACTTTTGGGTTTGTTGACATATGTCATAACTCAGTGGCTTCTCTTTTGGATGTTATGTGTTCGCATGCTTCAGAGAAGCCTTTTGGTACGTCAAAATCAAATGCTGCATGGTCATGTAACAAGGAGTAAGTATATTATAGAAGGATCTCATACAGCAAAACCATTAACATCATTACATTAATATCTAAAGCGTACAACAATCACTAATTTACTATGTACACACGCTTCTGTCATAAGAGTTTGGAATGTGACAGATACATAACCACAAACTAAATGAATAAGGAAAGAGTCTTTACAGATCCGAGTCTTGCCAGCTAGCCAAGCAGAGTTCATGTAATTCATTGAGTATCCATTCCTCACCATTGTGACCACCAAGGACCAATACTCTAGTTCCTCCAACAACGCATGTGCTATGTCCCCAAGCTAACTTGGGTGGTTTCCCTGGGACATTTAGGATCCTCCATGACGGTTTCTCTTTTGAAGGATCTATTAGGAACAGTAGCGAAGGAGAGTGAAGCCCTGCAATAGACCCTCTAAGATGATGACCCTACCACACGGCATTCTCACAACCACATTAAAGACTTGCACAAACCTGAATGTTGAAAAGATGAGAAAGGTAACATCTTGAGATACCAAAGGCCTAAGAAAAAGAAGCACTTGCCTCAACAAGTCTCACCTTCAACAGATTCCATCTCGTGTTTGGTTTCCCAATCACCTAGAAGACCAAGTAACACCATTTTCCATTAGTTGATACATCTTTTCAGAGGAATTTCATCGAACACATTCAAGTCACAAACCACAGCAGATATCAAAAATAAGAAATTTTTGAAAACCACACAAAGTGTAATGATGAGATGGAATTGTTACCTCCTCAGACAATGTTGAGGCCGAAGAAGAGGAGGATACGAAAAAGATCACAACCTAGACCCGTTTTGTCAGGACAATTGATGGTTATAACACTCGGGTCACCTTCTTTCTCCGATTGACTGATTATCACTACGTTGTCCGAAAAATTCTCATCTTGTGATTGTGATTTATTCTTGCTTTAAGCTCTAATTGTGATTTCTTCCTCAAAACTATCTTATTAATCTTCTCTCTCCGATTTGGTTCATCAAAATCGCCGATTATGTTCGAAGTCACAGATGTTGAGACCGTCGGTTGAGATGATGATCACGGCGGAAGGGGGACGATTTTCTTCGGTTATCTTCTCCAATTTGATGATGTGGACGCCGCATGAAGCTGATCGAGAGAGAATTCATCCGGAGAAAACAAGAGAAGAGAGACAATGATTTCGCAAACAGAGGAAAGAAAAAAAATTGTTTTGTCTCTTACCTTACCCAATGGGAAACCGCCACGTATACGCACCTAAAACATCACAAAATACCTAAGCTAAGGTGCGTACCTTGATTAATTTCATTTTTCTGATTTAATTTTGGCTTCTTTTTGTAAGGATTCAGTACTAGAAACTCTTAAGGACCCTCCAATGGAGTTGGTCTAAACCATTCTAGTTAGTGGTTATTCATTTGTTTATATTCGTTTTAGTCCATTCAATTATAGTTTAGTTTAAATTAGTAAGAGACATAATATAAGATCGATGAAGAGATTTTACAACAATATGATCAATGCATACAAAACGGAGACAAAGAACATCGATGCCGAAATAGAGAGAGAGCGGCATATGTGAGCCAGAGAGGCAGAGCGCGGAGTGGAATTGTGAACATCGGTTTGCCCAGAGTTTTTGTCGGAGGGAGTAACTGGTGAAGGAAGAATCATCTGCGGAGGAGAAGGTAATGTTTGTCTCGTCGGGGCCGCGGCTGGTGGAAGACGTGGCCTTGTTGGTGACAATGGAGCCATGGAAGTCTGGGAGACGTAACAAAGATAATTGATAGTTAAATTAACATCAATAAGAGGCTATATTGTAGTGCATTTCATGGACTTGCCTCAAGTTAAATTAACATCATATGAATCATATATGTTCAATTTTAAGTATCCATTGACTAGTTACCAAAATTCGGTTCGGGGTTTTCAGTTTACAATTTTTACTTTTATGAAATAGAACATCTGATCAAAACTATACGTTTAAGTTCATATCCAATATTTCTATTTAATGTTTGAAACGAGAACTTACTTGGTTATAATTGGTAGTCTTGGTGAGCCCGATATCATAAGTCATGGTTAGATCAGGTCTAAACAAACCGAAGGCTCGTTCAGAACCTTTCCCGGGCTTGAGATTCTCGTCGTACAATGCGAACAAGTATGTGTCGATCACTCTCCCGGGCATAAGTGGCGTCCCGGACCCAGATTTTAAATGAGCAATGAGATTTTTATTGTAAGCTCTAGCGTTCTCAACTGTTGCACCAGCCTCCTCCGGGTCTCCCTTGTATGGCCATCCAGTCTCAGCGACCATTATCTCTACGTCCTTGAACCCCATCGAGTTCAAAGCTGAATACACCGCATCAACCTTTACAAAACAAATTTTTACCACCGTAAATTAAACCACAAAACAGATTAATTATATCATCTATATGTTTACTTCTTTTTATATATGTTACAAATAACATTTTTAATTTGTATTGTAGTCTCTTTTCCTAATAGTATGAATCCATTATTGCAAATTTCGATATCAAATTTCTACCTTCCAGTACTAACTTTATAAGGTACACTCACTTTGTGTCCTTTAACGATTTATACTACTTTTCCTTCTAGAGTACAGTTTTCACTTTCCATTCATTTGACGTAACGAATATGCCAATCTCTTTAATTTAACAAAGTTTTTTTTTCTTTTCCGAAACCAAACTTGAGAAAAATTAATTCCATTTATCAAACATACAAACTACTAAAATATCATCTCGTTGTACTTTAATAATATACTAAAAAGAAAAATTCATGAAATAAAACCGTTTATCCAAAAAAAAAAAACGGAATGATGAAATAATTATGTGTTGTGCACTAAAATTTCGGTACATAAATAGTACTTCTAGTAAAATAGCTAAAACTTAAAATATGTCAAGAAATGTAGAACCTGAGCATCGAACATGTTCATATACTTGAGGTTGCTGTTGGGGTCGACACGGCCAGGATTGGCCTGAAACAAGCAATAGGCCAACGTTTCGGGTCTCCGGTCATCTTGGTAAGCGAAAAACGGGTAGGGGTTAACCGCGAAAGGCGACCCGGTTTCACTATTAAACTCTAGCAATCCCTTCAATATATCAGCATGCTCCGGTTTAAATACCGCGGTCGAAGGAGGGTCTGACCCGGCTAGAACCGACATTATGTGTACTGTCGAGACTTTGATTTTCCCGCCACCAAGAGACGCCGCCTCGAGGGCAGTTTGGACATTTTTCATCGCCGGCAAAAGCTGCGACATGAGACTGTTGTCGCCGAATGATGTGATCTCATTTCCCACGGCAATGAGAACAATCTTGCTCGCTGGATAATAAGGTACCACGTTGGTTTCGACCCAGCTTCGGGCGAAACTCGGGTCCGATGCTAGACCGGGTACATCGCCGTTAGACGCCCCGATGACGATCTCGATCCCCGTGTTTGCTAGGGCCTTGATTACAGCCGGGTCGGATCCGTAAAGACGGACTTTTTGGAAAGTTGTGGATTGAAGGAGCTTTGCACTCGCTGACGGAGGTGGAAGATTGTCGGCGGTTAGGCCGTAGTTTACTCCGAGGAACGGTTGAGACTCTGTTTTGATACATGTGAAAGAATCCGAGTTAGAGAAAGTTTTATATAGTAAAGAAAAACAATGAAACTGTTGTAGAACTTACTTGATAGATGTAGTAAACACGAGAAGAAGAGTAGGATCAATGAATAAACAGAAGCTCTCATGGCTGCTCTGTTTTTCCTTTTTTGTTCTTTAGAATTTAAATGCTCTCTTCTTTTGTCTCTATATTATAGAGAAAACTATCGAGTAGAAGTGGGTAATCTATTGTGTGGAAAACGACCGACGTTGTAAAGGTAAATGTAACTTTTATTTTTCAAATTTTAAATTGTAAAAAGACACGACTACATGAAGAGTTGTTATTTCTTCAAGTATGTATTATCCTAGTATTTAATAGTTCTTGTTTAGTATGTATGAAATTGTCATTACAGGATTTAAGTACACAGTTCCTTTTTGTTTGGATTTGTGAGAGAGAATTAGTAAACGAAGACTACTAGATCTATTATCCATAAAGAGCGCTCGCAAGAGTACTTTAAACAATATATATAACAAAGAACTCTTGATTGTTAACGAAGAAAACAAAAAAACTCTTGATTATTCATGTCTAGGAATTTTTTTTCTTTTTTTTTTTTTTATAATCAACAATTTCTGATACAGTTTAAGAGTTTGTTTATTAAAGCTGTGTATTTTCAAATTTCAAACGTACCTGGTGAAAATATATATATATATATATATATATATATATATATTTCTGACATTCATTTAATAGTTTGTTTAGAAGGGAGTATTTGAAATTTCAAATATACCAGATAAAGATACAAAATACTACATCATTGCAGTGTATAAGTACGTGTTGCATGACAATTAAAAGAGACAATAAAGGGGAATTAAACCCTAAAGTATCTTTCGTTAATTAGTTACATGAAAAAGTGAGACAGAATTATAATAAATGGATTTTCCCACACTTAATGAAGAGCATTAAACATGTAATTAACTAGTTTAAGAAATTCAGGGCTTTTTTGAAAACTAGATTTTCCTTCTAGACTAAGAAATGGAGCAATGCATCGAAGGTGGTGGAGGAGGAGAGGAAGGAATTAGACATTCCAACACACACCACAAAGATGGAAAAAGAATAATAATATTAAAGAAGAAGAAGTCGCTTTTGCTGTGGCCTAAGGAAAAGATAAAGCATGTTTAAACTACTGTTTGTTTTTTTCCTCAAAAAGACGAGAAAATTATTAAAAAACAAAAGCACAAAAGGCCTAACATTTGAACCACAAATTTCAAATTTCGATTGTTTGAATCATTTTGTATATTAACGTAACTTCCAAAACATTGTTGACTGGTCACTGGTAGCAGTCGTTTATCGTATTTGAGTTAACCGATTCATGGTTCTTAATTCGTGAAACCCCAAATTTATGTTATTAAAACCCCAAAATGTTCTTTCTATAACATAACTTTTGTTACTTAATTGTTTTGGGATGAAATTAAAGTTCATCGGTCCTCTTCAAGTTAACTTCTCCATCAAATATACATTATCAAGTTCAATTATCTTTTTGTGCTATTGTAGCTAGATTGATCTCAAAGTATGTACATTCTCTTCACGAATAAAAATAACGAATTTTCAAAATCCTATATAGAAAACTGAGGATAAAACTCATACAAAAGCTAAGAATAAGTTGTGGAAGTTTAGTGAAATAGGTAGTTTTAAAAGTATATAATAATAGAATTAAGAAGTTAGATAGTTTGAAGTTAGAATTTGAGAAATAGATACTTAGCTTTTTGTGTTTATGATGAATGAGTAGACGTTTTTTCATCAAATACGCATCCATTCTTATTAACCATGCAATATATCAGGATAGTTAATCCAAAAGAGTAGTAGAATAAAAAGAAAAGCAAAACCATTATCAGACAAAACATTAACGGAGTGGATTAATGTTTGAAGACACTCTAATCACCTAAAACAAGAGCTCACTTTTAAATCGGAGAGAAAGAAGAGTTTCGGCTATATGCATATAAGATCTCTTGTTATCTCTTCCAAGAGTCCACTGAAGACTTCCCTCTCTATATCCCTCATAACATCATCTTTCTCGATGAACGCGAGCATCGAATCATTCCAACCCATGTCCCACATTGAGTTCAAGTATGGGTCTTTATAGTGAACATCTCTTTCCAACACGTAGTCTTCAACATGTGATCCAATGTGGCAGTCTCTACCGTAGGCTCTCAGCTTCTCTAACTCTTTGCTTATTTGTCTAATAAGATGGTCCAATGAGTTTATTTTAGAGGAACTTATGGGTACCTTCACGAAAGGATGGACACTTAACTCTTGAAATCTCCTTTTTCGTTTCATTAGCTCGAAGGCACACTCGAGGGTTAGATTCTTGTCTTCTTGATAGTAATAGCTCCCACTGGTGGTGTCATGAAAGACATTTTGAGGAATGTTGAGTTTGAAATGTGCCTTTGCTGTGTCTAGAAATAATTGGCTTTTCACAAATATCTTCTTTAGGTTTATTTCATTTTCGGATAATGTCTCTGTTGTTTCTCGTTTTCGGCGTTCTTGTCGCTTCTCCAACAAGGGTAAACCAGCTTCTATCTCCCCTTTTGTTTCTGAAATAATTGTAACTTATTTTAGTTCCATTTTTATCAAAACAAAATCTTGACATAATGCTCGAAATGATTATTAGTGATTTTTTAAAAATGTGCAATGAGATTAATAACAAGACAAACCAAAAGTTCATTATTTGCTTCTTACCTTTATATACTGTCTTGGATAATATATCTGAATTTCCATCAGACTTTGGTATTGGAGCTTGTTGATCCATCCCATTTGTGAACATACGCCCATGATGCTGCTTATGAACATCCAACACCGATTAGAACTAACATATACAGATGGTATATATGTGAAGTTAACAAATAGTAAGCTTACATTTTCTGATGGAGCTTGACATGGGACTCTCTCTGCGGCAATAAGAAGAATTGAGTCATCTTTGATCTCTTTCTTATGCTCAACACCTGAAACTTGAGAACTTTTGATGCATGTATCTACTTCTGCTTTCTTCTCATTACTGTCATTGTAACTTTTGAGTAACAGATCATGTTTTCCATCTTCTTTCTTAATCTCTGGTCGCTTCATTACTTTGCACAATGCTTCATTTGAAATATAGATGTCTTGGTTTTTCTTTTCGCAGATCTTGGCTTTAAGAACCTCTCCTTCTTTTCCCTTTTGTGCTACCTCAACATGAGAAAAGCTTTTCTTCACAGCTTTAGCTTTGTTTATGAGTCGTACCTTCATTTGTAAATCCTCTGAACTCAAAGGTTTTTGTGAATGATTTGTCGTTACACCATTTTCTCGATGTCTTTCTCGCTGCAACTTCTCTTTCTTATTGCTAAGTTTATGTAAAGGCTTTTGTTGACTCCTCGCGACAACCTTATGTTTATTTTCTGTTGGAGTTGGATTCCTTTTGATAACATTTTTCGTAGTAGTTTCTCCATCTTTCTTGTATGAAGCCTTGCTTCTTTTTCTACTCTTTGAATCATCCTTCTCTCTATCCTTTTGCTGAGACTTGGCTTTGTAGTTTATCTCATTCGCGGTTTGAGTCTCCTTGTGGATTACTAAATCCAATGATGTTGACTTCCTTTGTGTCTTTAGTTCAACAAGATTTTCACTAGCTTCCATTACTCTACGCCTTGTGAGATTCTCTCCATCATGTTTTATGTTGGTCTCTTTTTCATCTTGTGGAAACTCTCCTAGTCCCATCAACTTTGCAACAACACTCGGAATCCTTCCCTTCTGAGGTTTCGTTGATCTCTGCTCGGTATCTTCGCAATAACTTGTTTGCTTTCTATGTTTGTTGTTCTTATCCTCTTGATAGTTAAGTGCCAATAGTCTCATCTCGATATCCGCCTTTGCGACTTGTTTGATCTTTTGGTAGTTTTGATTATGAGCATCCTCCTCCTCATCATCATCACCATTTTCTTCAAGCAGCTTGATTCTGTTTTTCCTCCGTTTGTGGCTTGTATACTCAGATGCTTGTTGTATGTCTACAAGCAAACGAAGAGACTGTTCCAACTCAATGGCGCCTTCCATGAGTTGTTCCCCGCATTGTATAGAGTACCTTCCTTTACGAAAGCTTAGGCCGTTGCTACATGCGTTAATGATCTGATTCAGCTTTTGAGCTCCCTTTGAAATCTCTTTGATATGAACATGAATCATGGGACTGCTTGAAGAAGGTTGTTGTTGTTGCACAAAAACTTGACTGCTTCTTGTTTCTCCCAAAGATCTCCTTCCTACTTCATGCAAGAAACTAATGATTGAGGCACTCCCTGAAGGATCTACTCTTGTAGCTTTTCCAGCATTTTCAAGTGCAAATGCTAATGCTTTCGACAAGTCGAGTTTCTCCATGCTCTTGCCCTTTCCATAAGGAACTAACTGATTTGAAGCCTCTATGCAGCCGCTAGTAAGATCTTGAAATGTTGTCTACAACCAATGAAGCATTTGATTTTAGTGAGAATATTATGGTAACACTCATTGTAGATTTTGAAAGTTTAGAAAGATGTTTCACAGCTTACAGAATTTGCTCTGGATCCCTTAAATCCTCTGTTCGAATATGCATATTTATCTGCAACCAAAAAAGCCAAAATTGACATTAGAGAGATTTTTTCTTTGTAGCTTGTTGCAATACACAAGCTATGTTGTAAATCCCTTAAAGCCTTTGTTGGAATATATGCATACAAAAAAATTCTTTAGCGGCCGGGATGGGACTAAATTAACCTGTTGTGGTCCGCGACCCTAGGAGATTATCGTCCTAAGACCGGAACTTATTGGTTAGTTCATAATCTTTTGATGCCTTAATGAATTGGCTGGGAGCATTTTAGCTTCTGTTGAAAACTTCTACATATAGATCTAACAGACGAAACGTTGTGCGATATCGAAAAGATTCAAGAATCTAGCTTAGCTACATGCTCTCTCGTTTCATGGATCAATGCTAGTTCATTCATACCTTTTTGTAGGGAGTTCTGAGAGCCTGAAAGCTGTTCTTTCCTCACACGAAGATCATCCAACAACTTCTGCGCAAAATCTGACCTTTTCATCATTCTCTTCTCGCCATTCGAACTCATTCTCTCTTATTTTTACTCTTGAGTCCAGAAAATAGAAGACACAAGAAAAGTCTCTGAACATTTGCTTTAGGGTTATTTCTAAAGACTCAATACTTTTATTTTATTTTTGTTTGTTGGTTTGAGTTGTTTTCTTGAATTAATCTTTGGTTGAGATGGTTCTTTCAGTGTTTGGTGAGAGTATTCTAGTAGTGATAGCAAAAATCTAATTGATAACAATGGAAGACTCTAAAAAAAATTCATGTGTGTGTTTGGATGATTGACGTGAACGTTAGGCCCTTCAGAGTAATTTTTTGTTTCTTGACTTCGATTGCAAGTTAAGCAATGACGAAGGCTTTCCTTTGCGACTTAACTTTCAAGCCTCTTCTCACTCTCTTTTGCGTCTGCTAGTGCCTTACTGCGTTGCATTGATTATAATAAGATGAATACAATAATTTACGCTTAGAAAAAATTGAAATTTTCAAATGAATTGTGCATGCTAATATGATGATATCATTGTCCGATCCAAAATACTACTTGTTGAGCATTCTTAAAAATCAGCTTTGATTTCTATTTTAGCAAAACATGTTTTAACTTAATAATGAGAATTTTGTTTAGAGAATATATAATCAAGAAACGACTGAAGAAAAGTTTGTACTTTTACATTTAAAAGCTTGTATTTCTTTGCACCACATTCATAAACTATAGAAAATGAGCAAATGATTTAGGAAGAACATCAAAAATAACACTTTTTATGATAACATTTTTCAAAAATACTACATTTTTGTCTATATTTAAAATATAACAAATGCAAATTTCTAAAGTTTTCTAACGCATGATATAAAGAATATTTAGAATTTTTTAAAGGTCTTTTATAACACATGTTACCTGAAATCTATGACGGCGAAAGCGAGATAACTTTGGGCTGAAATCAGTAGCAACTACCAACAACTCAAACACATCAAGAATGTACTAATACTTGAGGATTTTTACTTGAAGTGTTTCTTGCATTAATAATTTAGTTAATGGTTTTAAAATAGATAAGCTCGATACTAAGATTTTTTCATTAATAATTTCGTTGATAAGTCTAAAGTGGATCAAGCGATACTTTAGGTTATATCCGTTTAAATTATTTAGGAGAAAGTGATGCGATTTTAGTAGGAGATTTAATCATTAGAACAACTTAGCTCTTAAGAGTTAAAACAACAAATAAAAACATCAAACATCAAACTAAATTTACTGTTATTTCCCATTCCTAAAATTTCAAGGATTTTTGCAACCCTTCCAAAATATTGTTAACAAAATATCAGATTTAGCAGTGGAAGACTGAAGAGGACAATTAGCCTAGAGTTACCATCTTACTTACAAAAGACAAAAGGGCAAATAAACTTCTAACTCAGGTCATATCCAAATTCCTGACATGATCAGCTCATATCTTTGGAGCTTTCTCCACAACTTCCAACTCTTGTAATGTAAACCTGACAGAATAACAACATCAATCATCAGTTTCATCATTTTTTGCGGTTTTGGTAGGTAACTAACAGGTTTACTAACCTTGAAAGCGGTACGACGAACTAACTCGAAAACAAGAGTATCCCCATATGCTAGATTGTGAGCAACCGCAAATCCCATCCATCCACCACTAAGTCCATTCTTTCTCGCTAAGTAGATAGTCTCATACTCCTCGCCTTCTTCATCTATCAAAGTTATGACACCATCATGTAACCCGAGGTGAGATTTGCAAAATTGCACTGGAAGACCCTGATTGCAACCAAAAGAATGGCTTTGCTTGGTTAGATAATGATAACATTCACATGAACAAAAACATCAGATGAGTTTAATAAGACCATAGAAGAGACTTCATTAACCAGAGAAACACTCAAACCAAGACTTTAAACGAATCCAGAATGGGCCTTATAAGATTCAGCTGATGTTCTTGAGCTGGAAAAGCTACAATTCACTGCACCATCCCAAGGCTAGTTACAATAGTTCTGCTCTAGACATAACATTTCAGAGGTCCTGAATTAAAAATTTTGTAGTTTACATGGCTTGACATTATTATCACAAACTCATCGGATTAAAAGCTATACTTTTCCAAGTAATACGCAATGCAAAGAATGGTGATAGAGTCTAAGCAAACAGACCAGAAATTAAGTAAATTATATAAATAGCTTATCATTGTTAGAAGTACTGTCTGCTAATGCTATTTCACATGTACAAAAACATCAGATAAGTTTAAGAAGATTCAATTCTAAAACCATACAAGAGACTTGATTAACCAGAGAAACGCACAAAACCAAGACCTTAGAACCTTAATGTAAGATTTGTTGTTGAGCTGGAAAAACTACAATTCCCTGCAACACCCCTAGGCTAGTTACAATAGTTCTTCTCTAGACTTAACACATAAACTTTTATGTGTAGTTTACATGGTTAGACATTTTTATCTCAACAATTTCGAATTCAAAAGCGATAGTTTTAGAGTAACACGAAGCAATACTAAGAACGGTGATGGAGTTTAAGCGAACAGAACATAAATATTAAGCAATGTAAGTTATATAAATAGCTACTAGCTAGACTTCTCATAGGTACTGAGTTAGAAAGACTGAAAATTGATTAAACCAAGCAATGTAAAGACTAGCAATGGACTTTACCAAACAGAACAGAAATCAAGCAATGTAAGCTAACGATTTAGGGTATACGAAAGTTGCTTACCAGCCAGAAGCCACCAGAAACATGTGATTGAAGCATAGATTTCACAAAACTTGGATAACCACTCCCCAATTCATCCTGAAATTTGTTAGCTCTTGAAATGGCCTCATCTCTGATTTCTTCAGAAACATAAACTCGATTCAATAAATCTCTCTTCTTGCCCACTCCCCTAAACAGAACCAAAACCAAGACAAAAACTAGTCTAATTTCAAAGATTTAACAAAAGATGAAAAAGATAAGATCTTTTTGCAATTTCACCTTCTCTGTATGTGCACTCGTTTAACATCAACCTGTAGAAAACAAAACAAAAACCCAAATTACATAAAACGAGCTAAAACCCTAGAAATGAGGAAAAAAACCCATTTTTGTAAATTCGAGAGTCAAGAGATTAAAGAAAGAGGACTTGCTTCTCTGTAAACCGGAACAGAAGAAGAATTAGAGATACGGCTAGATCTACGAACAATCACCATCTTCTTCTCTGGTGTTCGAGGAATAGATCTCTTCTTCATCTATTTTTACACAATTTAATTAATACAATCGATCATTGTATGGATTATGTAAAAGAGAAGAGAGAAAAGATTCAAAACCGGAGAAATCTTGACGGAAGTGGAATTGAGAATTTGAGAGAGTTTTGGAAGATTCAGAGCTTCCATTCGTTTCTTGTTCTCTTCCACTCTTTTCAAACGAAATTCTTCGTACTTTGTTTGTTTTTCGACCACCATTTTTGGTTCTCTCTGAGTGAAGAAAAACCCTAGCTGACGACCGTTCGGAGCTCAAGTATTTGAATTGTGTGGGCACTGAGTTCCAGAAACAATGGTCAAAGAGTCAAAGCAGGATTATGATAATACCACATATATTTGGGCCTATGTGGGCTAAAAATTCAACATATGAAAAGTTTAAGCCCAACTATCAAAGGCCCATAAGTAGCCCACTCGCGATCTAGAGGAAGAGTCTGGTGACGAACAACTTTGTTTTCCGGCGAAGGGAAAACTGAAAACCAGAGATGCAATATCTCACTTGCGATTGTAATCTGAAATTTGTATTTGTTAAAGATTGTTTAATTTCAAATTGCCTCATGAAAATAAATAATTTGGTCGTTGTTATCAGTACGTACGTGGTCAAGATCTTGTCATCCATAACACACACACCGATCCATGTTCCTAACATAAATATTACTATTGTCTCTAAAACATATTCATTTGACATATATATAATTGTTTGAACGACACAACAGTACAGTCGAAAAGAGACAGAGAAGACAAAAAGGTTTCTAACTCCACCGCACCACGTTCACTCATCATGGTGAAACACATGCCCACACCTCCCTCATTATTTCTGTACGGATCTATCTCTTTCCCACAATACTTCTTTTTTGTAGTGCATGTGATGTACTAATATAGTAATTAGATTACCAATATCTCCGTTCCTTATTATATATACAATTATAATAGAAAAGTATAACATTTAGTGGAAGATGCTTTTAATTCTTTAGGCCAAAAGGAAACTGGCCGATTAGGTAGAGAAATTTAGCAGGTATGATGTATCCATCATCATTAAGCGAAAGCTATAATTTAAGTATCGTTAGGGTATATGAACATAATTTTGAAAAAGAGACATATCAACTGAAACTATGTAATAATATAATTTGCCAGCTGGGCTTGCGAACAATCCAAAAATAGTGTAAACTAGAATTCGGGACTAGTTACGTTTTAACGATGAGAAACAGATTAAGCTATCAACGTGTTGATCTTCAAACAAAAACCATCAATGAAAAAATTTAGCCAACTCTGGTGTGACGTACACAATAGTACACATGTGTGTCGCTCATGAAATTTTTAGAGCATATTTGATATGAACCACTCCTCTTTTATTTTATAACTACGTAGATATAGACTAGAGATCAACTTTCCACAAAAATGTAATTATCTAACTATTTTTTTTCAACTAGTCGAAATAGTGCTATATTTTACTATGAAAAAAATCAAATGAATGGATTACGTACCGACTACATTTATCCTCGTAAACCTAATTGGATGATAAAATTTCTGATCATTTTCTGATTATTAAAGAATTTCTAGGATATTGTAGAGATCTATCTCTTCAATGTTCAATAATTAGATATGATCTTCGTTAGTTTTATGCTTCCCTTCTGTTCTCCACGTCACACATGTGCTTATACTATGTCAAGTCGTAACTTGCGTTCTTTTTTCTTTTTCGTTTTCCCTTTTTTTTGGGCAAGTGTAACTTGTGTTCATCTCAACACCTCAAGGCTCAAGCACCTTGCTCTCTCCTTTTTCAGTTCACCCTAAACCAGTTTCAAATTCACTGCACCAAGAGATTGACGCATTAATCCGTATCGTCTATTCTTTAATCATTATCTATAAGACTATAAGTTATAGTCTATAACTAATTATAATCATATCTCTTTAACCTTCAAACATCACATACTCGCTTTAACAAAACTGTGATTATCAAATGACAAATGTAATTAAATACTATCATTTTTACAATAAATATATTCTAAAAAGCAATAATAACGTGGGTTAGAATCTAATTACCAATTATAATCGTCTCTTTTTTCTTTAACCGTTCTCTTTAACAGCCAAAAAACTCTCATAATCACCTTGACAAAAACTGTGATTACCTACCAATCAAACCATAACTATTTTATTGGTATTGCAAGCACTTATTATTTTATTAACCGAAAAAATACTTTTTTGATTTCACAAAAATATTTTTAAACCAAATCTCAATTTTAATTTTATTATTTTAGTTTACTAATTAGAAAAACAAATCTTATTAGTCTATTGATAAAGGACATAATAAATTTTCTATACTTTTAATATATTCGACAATGGTTAAAATATTTTATTTTTGTGTACAGAAATAGAAATAGTATATATATTAAAACTTAAAAATATCATTTGATCCACACAAAAAAAAAGCAATTTAAAGATATAAGACAAAAAGAAACAATTTAAAAATAAAAATGAAGACGACCGACCGTTTCACCGCTCCTTTTGATATCCCTCACTTATTTTTATTTTTTGCTCTAATGAATACACAAAACAAATCAAGGAAAAAAAAAAAACTCACCGAAGCTGAAGACGAAACATCACCAAATCTTCCTCTTCTGCAACTGTCTCCATCTATACGTACTAAATTATTCATTTCTCTCTACATATATAATATTACAAAGAAAGTGATTCAACATTACACATGTACCTTTCTGTAATTTCAAACTTTCAAGAATGATCACCATGGTTGATGACACAAGATCACTGATCCAAACCAGGTTTTAGTTGTGAATTTTCGCTTTTACAACTTCTTCATATGTTTCTTAATGTTTTTTTCTCCTCTGTAGTTTTGTATTATACAGCTTTTGATTCGGAAGACAATTATGATGATGAGTAGCAGCAGTAGCAGTAGTAATGGTAGTAGTAGTTATACAAGATGCGTTAAAACTCCATCATCTACAAATACTAACATTGTGAGTGAGGAATCTCAATCGTTTTGATCTCTCTGTTTTTTTTATTAATGATGATATTTTCCTCTTGGTGTTCTTCAATTGTTAATTTTATAACAAAATTGTAAATCTAGATTTTGTATTTTTTTCCACTGATCTTGAAAGCGATTTTTTAAAAAGTGTAGTTCTTGAGGTTTTTCTGTAGAAACTTATGTAATCTCCTTGGACTTTTTCATTTTTTTATATTAAAGAGTGTTTAAGATCCATTAACTAGGCTGTGATATTGATCTGACTATGAGCTGAATGATGCAGGGGAAGAAACTGAAAGGTTGTGAAAATGGTGTTGTAAATCGAAAGGCGTTAAATCGAGAGAAGATAATTACTCTGCAAGAAGATGTAACGGCTTTTTCGAGTTCATGTCTTTAGGTTTGCTCAATATACAGCTTGAAGAAATTTATAAGACTGGATGGTATTTTGTTTAAAGGTTGAAAAGTTGAGAAAGAAGCTGAGACTTGAAGAAAACATTCACCGAGCAATGGAAAGAGCATTTAGTAGGCCTCTTGGAGCACTTCCCCGTCTTCCTCCGTTTCTACCTCCATCGGTTTGTAACTGAAAAACATAGCTCAGTGAATTTATTTTCCCTCTAAATCTTGTCTAAAATTGGGATTTTTTTTTGGTAATTCATGTAGGTTTTGGAGTTACTTGCGGAAGTGGCTGTTTTGGAAGAGGAATTGGTTCGGTTAGAAGAACATATTGTGCATTGTAGACAAGAATTGTATCAAGAAGCAGTTTTTACATCTTCATCGATAGAGAATTTAAAATGCTCTCCTGCATTTCCTAAGCATTGGCAGACCAAATCCAAGTCAGCTTCCACTAGTGCTAGAGAATCAGAATCACCTCTTTCACGGGCACCTTGTTCTGTTTCAGGTGAGCTTATAGGGTTCTAGGTCAGGTTTCTTGATGTGATTTAGACTAATATATGATGCTAGTGTTCCCTTTTTAGTGTGTAGGAAGGGTAAAGAAAACAAGTTGAGTGCTACTTCTATCAAAACACCGATGAAGAAAACGACTATTGCTCATACACAACTGAATAAGAGTTTAGAAGCTCAAAAACTAAAGGTACATACATAGTAATACTTTTTATCTTTTCATTTGGTTTTCTTGAATTGTAGATTTAATCATTAGTTCACTTACATAATTATAGCAGGATAGTCATAGATGTCGCAAAACAAATGCAGAGCGGAGCTCTCATGGTGGCGGTGATGAACCAAATAAAATTTCCGAGGATTTGGTTAAATGTCTGTCTAACATTTTCATGAGAATGAGCTCAATAAAGAGATCCATGGTTACAAAATCTCAAGAAAACGATAAAGATACGGCATTCAGGGATCCTTATGGAATTTGCTCTAGTTTTAGAAGAAGGGATATTGGTCGATATAAGAATTTCAGTGATGTTGAAGAAGCCTCACTTAACCAAAACAGAACGTCAAGTTCCTCTTTGTTTCTCATCCGCCAACTGAAGTAAGCGCGGTTTGAAAAATCCTACTTGCTAAAATGAAAGTTTATTTTCTTGATTTGTGTATCCATCAATTCTTTTTTTTTTTTTTTGAAATTTTTCAGACGATTGCTTGGAAGACTTTCTTTAGTCAACATGCAGAAACTTAATCAACAAGAGAAGTTAGCTTTCTGGATAAACATTTATAACAGCTGCATGATGAATGTAAGCACTAAGCAATATCTATGTAGTAATAGATATATTCCTGTCTTTGGTTTATTAACTTGTGTTACAATGAAAACATTAGGGTTTCCTTGAACATGGAATACCGGAGAGCCCTGATATGGTGACATTAATGCAAAAGGTAAGTCTATGATATTAAAAATCTCTGCATGTAAAAGATACATAGAAAATTATTATCAGTGTTTCTAATTGAGATGGCCCCTTGTGCTTGCAGGCGACTATAAATGTAGGAGGCCACTTTCTCAATGCAATCACGATCGAACACTTCATCCTCCGCTTACCGCATCACTCAAAATATGTAAGCTATTCGTTCGTTGGTCCCTTTCCTTTCTCTAGAGTTGTCATGATCATCTATCAATGACTTTACTTTACATTTTTCGCTTGATTTATCAGATTTCTCCAAAGGGTTCAAAGAAAAATGAAATGGCAGTGAGAAGTAAATTTGGATTGGAATTGTCAGAGCCACTTGTAACATTTGCTCTCTCATGTGGTAGCTGGTCCTCACCCGCGGTAAGTACATGTTCATATCATATCAATATACTTAGGTCTTGTTTGTTTGTTTTGCATTTGTGTTTAAAGTTGGTGTGTTCTTTTTCCAAATGAACCCACAACTTTTAGTATTTTGTTTTATCAAAATACGAAAATATGAAATATTTTTCACTTATGAACGCAAACTTACTCTTAGAAAATGAGGTCTTATTCTCTCCTAAATAGTCATGGTTCCAAAACTAATTGATGGGTTGCAACCTCATGAAGGTACGGGTGTACACTGCGAGTAAAGTAGAGGAGGAGTTGGAGGTGGCGAAAAGAGAGTACCTAGAAGCATCGGTGGGGATATCGGTGGTGAAAATAGGGATACCAAAGCTGATGGATTGGTATAGTCATGACTTTGCAAAGGACATTGAATCATTGCTTGATTGGATTTTCCTTCAGTTGCCTACTGAGTTGGGTAAAGATGCTCTCAACTGTGTTGAACAAGGGATGTCTCAGTCCCCTTCTTCTACTCTTGTCCATATTATCCCTTATGACTTCACTTTTAGATATCTTTTTTCCATCTGAAAATGTTTTTTTTTTCCTAAGGGGGGTTGTTTTCTTTCTTTTAATTTTTTCTCTGAGGTTCAAATAGGTTTTGTTTACACTTTTACATCAACAGAAAAATGTAGATAAATAAGGAAAAATCGAACCTATATTGTGTTCGAGTTAGTTTGGTGTTTGTTTTCCAACACACATCAATTTCAAAGCTGATTAGGTATATGGCGAGAAATGAAAAAGTATTTAGATAAATGATTATTCCTAGAGTTTGTAAGTAGGAAAAAAAAAGCACCAACCAATATATGAGTGAAAATGTAACATATTATGTTCTAAATAAACATGAAAATATATTCATTTGGTAATTATATACATTGATAAATCAATATATATCACGTTAAATAATTATGTAATACTACAAGATAAAAGATAACATAATTATGTGGCCAAAGTAACCATCTATTTCAAATTTCAATCAAATAGATGTCTCTACTTAAATACGTAATATAATTTTTTCATTAAAATATTTTAAATAATTCTTATTTGTATTTGTATTTTTCTTGTATTTGTTTTAGTTTTTTTTCTTTTTGGGGGCAAAAGTCCCTTTCTTAAGTGATGAAAAATGTTGGGCTTCATTTATCACTGGGTCTCATACCGTCGCACATCTCGCATGCCCTAGTCAAAACGGCCCTGCTTATTATGGCCGTTCTGTTTTTCTTCCGCATGAGCCAAATTCCAAACTGTTGAACATGTAATTCGATTCCCGTTTTGCCATATTACATTTTAAATAAACTTCATTTTGCCTAGTTAATCTTAGATTTTCTAATTTAGAATGAAAAATGTACATAAGTAGTGACTACAAAAAATACATGTAAATTAGTGAACCATGCATATATTGTATATTTGTATGTTAGATAACCTGAACTAGATTAACATATACCTAGAACACTATTATAAACTAATAAGCTACAAATCATCATTCGCATGTCATTTAATTTTCTAAATAATTCATTCATTATTATCTAGACAAGTGTTTTTCCTTTCAAACTTTTTTCTAGCCTTTTCATTAGAGTGGTTACGTATGAAAAGGATGATCAACATTCAAGACCATAGTCATAGCCTAATGGTATGGCCCATAGGGAACCTCTAATCCACAATTTATGTTTCCTTCATTAATAATGCTCAATGGAAAAGTTCACCTTTTAGAAAAAAAGATTTAACTTATTTTTCATAGAAATTATATTTCTAACGAAATATTTTATCACCATTAATTATTATTGAAAAAATAAAAGTGTAACAACAGTTAATGAGACCTGAGAAAGTAAATACTAAGCTCTGTGCCCTGACCACTACCTTCAGGGTTGATCATATACAATGCTTCAGAGTCTTTAGAGCCAATCACTCTATCGAATCGAGCTCTCATGTAAGTCATTTCTCCTTCTGTCTCTTGATCATATTGGTTCTTACATGGTAAAACTCCAGCCCCCATGGAAACACCTCTCAATGCATCAATCACATACATCTCCTCCTCACTCATGTTCTTTCTCCTTATCGAATACCCGATTTTCCGTCCGTTACAGTAAATCCCCCACACGTACTCCTCCAACACCTTCTTCCTCGACGTCTTTGTCTCGCTTTCCAAAGCAATCCTAACAGTTTCCGAGGCCATCTCCTTTTGCAGCGCCGAAGTCAGCATCGGGAGCTCGATGATGAAAATTGGCAGGCAATGAGGATCTTCTTGTATAGCAAGAAAGACTCTTCCTTTGCGAAACCCGAATATTGTTCCCGTTGTTGCGTAGTCTTTAAGTAAGGGTCTTCGATGCCCTCGACTCAACAAGTTCACCATCTTGCAACCAGATGATAGCATTGGTATGAGCTTGAACATTTTAAGCACCCCACCACCGATGCTTCCAGAAGATTTCTTCGAGCTTTTAGAGTCCATGGAGGTACCCGTGTGCCGCAAGAGCGAGAGCAAGGCCGAGCTATCCATATTGAAGAAGGGGTTAGATCGGATCGGCATAGTTTTTACTTGTTTTTCCTTCTACTCACCTTTTCTTGTTGTTCTTATTGTGTGTTTTGTGGATGAATATAAAGAGAAAGCATATATATAAAAGATATATGGAGGGGAGGTGGGGGTCTAGTACTAAGTTAGGAAGATGGTTTGTCATTTGGTTTGGGAATCTTTGAAGAAAAATAATTAGAGGAACCAAATTGGGTTTCGGAGACATGTGTGAAGATAAAAAGGAGAAACCACTATACCTCATTGTTTCTTTTTCTGGTTTATGATTAAGACAAGTATTTATAACCAAGCCATACATTACCATCTAGTTATCGAATGTTTGTACGTTAACATCAAAAATTTGATGTCATTGAAGTTATGAGGACATTAAGAACATAACTTGATTTTCGAATAAACCAATCAAAATGACCCGTTTTTTTTTTTTTTTTTTTTTGTTGCAAATGTTATATCATTTTATAAATTAGACTTTTAACTAATAACATATTTTAAATTTCGATATAAAATTGTATTCATGCATTGTTACAAGCAAGGCGTCTGATATAGTATTCTTAGAACAACAATATTATATAAATGTTACAAGAATATTGTAATTTCATATTCATGCATTTTTGATAACTTGGACAAGTTTTGTTTAAGACATTCACTAGCAACATAATTTATGAAAAATGAGAATTTACTGATTACTAATTTTTAATGAGAAAGGTTGCATAATAAGTAGTTTCAACTAAGAGCATTCCCATTGAAGCACCCTAATTAAGGATTCCTTAGAATTTTTTATTACTAAATTTTGAGTAAATGAAGGTTTAGAGTTTTTGTTAAATCTTTATGTTTTTTATTGTATAGAAAGTGACAGACTTTCCGGCACCTCTTGTATAGAAAGTGACAAACTTGAAACTCTTATTAGAGGCCAATTCAGAAGCTATGCCTTTGAGCAGAGCTTGACAACCACCCAAGATCGAGAACGGGTGGACCAATCTATCAGCAGATTCTCATCGTCGCTGAGAAAACATGAGACGATGAAGAACATAATTCGTCAAAGTTGAGCTTCGGAGAAAACAATAGAAGAGAGAGGAGAACATCGCGAGTGAAAGAAAAAAAAAACACGAGAAAAGAAAAAAAAAACATGTTTTGTTTAATATGTCATCCAATGAAATAATGCCACGTCAGCGCACCTTACACACTCAAAAACACCTTAAACAAGGTTCGCACCTTCGTTAATTACACAATTCTTATTTAACTTTTTGCTTCTTTTCATTGGAATTCTCTTAAGAAACTTGCAAAGTCCGTGCAATGGACATGCTCTCATATACACCACCATTTCCAAGTTTAACATTAATTTATATTTAGTTCATACATATGTTTTTTTATGGTTTGTAATAGTGTTATCGGTACATTACCATCGAGATTTAAAGCTCCATAATGCATGTTGTTGATAGCATATATAAATACGATGTACTTGTATTTTTCGTTTTCATGTGTGAAATCACTCTCAAGATAAAGATAATGATACACATTCAATGAAAAGAGGGTTATAACTTTTAACCAAAAGAGTGTAATAACTTAGCAAAAGAGGTCTACTCAGGTCAAGCTAATGAAAACGATGGTAACGAATGAAAGATGGATGTGACCACTGACCATATGTCTATTTTTTTTATTTTTTTAATAAGGGAATATGTCTTATTTTAAATTATAGAAATTAACGCTTTTGTTAATGATATATGATAGTGGAAGAGAGGGAGAGGAGACCACACACCCTAAACGTTCATGGGTGGGGGATGGGTCATCATTAAGAGAACCAAACCAACATGTGTATACTACTGTTATTCACTTATTTGAGAAATTTCATCGACACTTTCGTGAACAAGCACAAGTTTTGACATAAAAGTATTTTTCCAAAAAAAATCTTCTTGTCATAATATTAAATTTCATAATCAATTACTAGATAACGACTCTTTTTGGTGGCATTTTTAGATTTTACCATTTTGCCGAAAATATTTTAGATTTGCTATTTTCTTATAAAAACAATTTAACATATTATGTTTGGTTTTATTTGGTTCCATTTTTTTCAGATTATAATATTTTTATTAAGTTATATTTTATAAAACATTTCTCAAATGGCAAAAAATGGTAAATCTAAATTAGTTTAAGCAAAATGGCAAATGTTAAGAATAATTTGGTGACACTCATTTGTTAAAGCAGATCATGGATAATCCTGGTAAAAGATCATGATATCAGAAACACTCGATTTTTAGGCTAACCCGTGGATCTTTTTTCCATATATGCTCACTCTTTATATGTTTATGTCTTAGTGTGAAGGGAAGTGTTAGTGAAGTAAAATCTCACATCGTAAGATGCTCGTGCATGAACATATGAAGAGTAAGCATATATAGAAACAACATTTACGAAGTAGTCTAACAATCGGGTGATTTTGATACTATAACAAATTTAGATTTAACATGGACTTTCAACTTAAAACCAATATATAATGAATAGATTGACCCTAACAGTTCCAACTTCCGATATGAAATTTTACTTCACTAACACTTTTCCTCACGATCAAACAGGAACATCTTAAGCGTATAACTTTACTTCACTAACATATTAGTTAACAAAAGAGAAAAAAAAAAAAAGTTTCCTCCTAAAATGAGTCTAACAGTCGAGTAAGTCTATTCACAAATTTTCTAATATTCTTAAAACATGACATCATTTTGACTAGCGAATGATTTACAGTTTTTATATGACCATAAACTATTGTTTATATATGCCAAAACATTATTCTACTTAAAAGAAAATCTTATTCATCTAATTAAACTACTTTCACTAAGTTTTTACAACCCTATATGAAAGATAAGCCAAAGGCCCTCGAAAGAGAAAGGTTTGATTCACGAAAAGCACCTTTGAAATAAATAAAATATTATTTTGTTAGTTCTTATGAGATGTTGAAAAACGAAGGCAAAATGAAAAAAGAAAAGGAACGGTGGTTTGGCAAAAGGCATGTGCAAATGTCTCTATAAAATTTCAATAAAGTAATCACTAATGATTGTGTGGAGAGTCATCTTTACGAATTCTTTCTATCTTTCTTTCAATTTTATCCATTTTTCTTTTTTGATAATAACGTCAAGTATGGGCACCAACTTATCAAAACTTACTTACCTTTTTTATTGGGGCCTCACTACCGATGAGGACGACCACAATTTGTTATTAGTTGCAAATGAGACACTTGTACTAATCCAAATCACTTCATTGCATATGTTTTCTTTTTGAAGTCTCCATATATTAGTTGTATCAAGAACTTGTTAATTTCAAACACTAATCTAAGATCATAAAACCAAAAACAAAAGAAAAACCCCAAAACAACAAGTACATTAGATCAACATGGAATAGACATTTAAGGATAAAAATTCTTAGAAATACTTAGAGAATCTATGTGTGAAAAACACTCTATTGTGCTGAAACCATAAAACCACCAATTAGAAACACAAAATCAAGTACCAAATTTTCAGCTTACGATCTTATCACGAATCAAAAGAACGATTAACAGTGATTGATACAAGTGTATTACGCATTAAAAACCATCGGTGTGGAGGAAACCATGTCACGGCAAAAAAATATTTGAGGTATCTCACTTGCAAGATTTCACGCTCTCCCTCTCACTTTTACCTTGTTTTTTTGTTACTAGGTCTAAGGCAATTATAACTTAGAGAGATAATAACAAAAGTTGAATAGCGACATTTAACTTGTTGACTGATCTGGATTATTGGGCCGAGTCACGCAAAGATCATTCTTGTTAGTTCCCAAAGATATCTCCAAACATGGCTGAGAGATCTCCAATTCTCTACATTATCATTGGCCTTTGATGAAAATCTAGATCATTCTTGTTAGTTCCAAAGTTCATGCTATATAGTATATAGTTTTGTCTATTCAATACAGGTAAAAAGTTGGCTCAAAGTTAAATGTGCCATTAAGATACAGAGAAAGTGCTGTAAAAGTATCAACCACCAAAGCACAAAGGAACAAAGAAACAGAAATATCTAAAAGAACAGACATTTTCAAAAACAGAGTTATGTTCAGTTTTCAATCTTCTCCACCTGAGGCCTTTTGCTCATTTACATTTTCTAGTCAATATATTCCACCTGAGGACTGCCAAAAAATGTATCTTAGAAATAGTGTGGACGACGAATCCATCAGAAATGATAAAAGGAAACATATATCTTACCTGTACGAAATTGCACCCAGAGGAGAAGATTTTAGTTTGATATGTTCAATACCTGAACAAGTTAAAACAACTTTAGATCGCTTAAAGGTAAACAATCTTGGAACTTCAGTTTCTCATGACACTATCTTCTCTTAATAGCTATCCTAAAAGCACTGTTTTTATCAAGTTCGAAGAAGAAACGATACCTGTCACATTCTTGAGGAGGATGGATGATAATCCTCGTATATCCAGGAATTTTTTTCCGAAGAATCAGGAGTTAAGATGTCTTTCAGCCACTCGAAACGAACAATCATCTCTTCCAAGTCCAAGACAGCAGCTTCGATAGACTCTGAATCCATGATGTTCAACTGAAGAGCTTCATCGCTTTTCAACTTTTCTGTCGGTCTCTGCTTTTCTTCTTCTTTAGGTTCGGCTCCTCTCTGCTTTTCTTCTTCCATAGATTCAGCTTCACTCACTTGATCTAACATAAGAACACAACGCAAACATTCATTTTCCACATAAATCAAACTATCAAGACAAACAAAAGGAGCTAACAGCTCAAACATTGGGGGGAAATAGCATTGACGTACAATAAAAAAATCTAACCTTCATTTAACTGTTTCATTAGCTTAGCACATTGCCTCTTTTCCCCATCCTACAAGAAAGATGGATGGTAAAACAAGATAAGCAACCAAAACAGTAAAGTTCCGAGTATATATAAGGTATACTTTGCATCACTAACATACCAATTTGGATCGCTTACACTTATGTAAGGTGTAACTTATAACTGACATTTAATCAACAAGATTTTAGCCGTGCACAAAGAAACAACAAGACAACTTTAGGGTCTTAATAAAAGAGAATCTGCCCTGACTAAATACGTTTTTTGTAACACTTCGACTTTTATCTAGTAATCGGTGTTAACGTAAGAAAGAAAGAACGATTTAAACAAAGCTTTCTCTTAACACAAGTCTCTCTTAGAGAATTAGGTTAATTGTTGGAAGTTGGTTTCTCATCAAGCAAAGAAGACCTTTATATAAGCCACCCGATACATGTTGTAAAAAGGAAATATCAAAACCTAATGTAAAAATGAAAACTCTCAAAAACAATCTAATGCTTAAAAAGGAAAAACACACCAAAAACCCTTGTCACGTATCAGTTTTATTTGCAAGCTTAAATAATTTGTTTCATTCATCCATCTGTTCTCAAATACTAACCTTAGAAAAAGGTACAGTCCAACCATCTTCAAGTGACCATTCCAATGATGGTCGCAAATCCTTAGACTGAGCCTCATAGCTACTCCCTTCGCCATATGGTGGAGCCAACAATTCAATCTGCGATATATACCATTAAGAAACACACACTCAGTTTTTACTTCAAAGTTCAAAAGCATCCATCTAATGCCACAAAATAAAACCTTAAATGTAACTTATGCAAGAAAATGAGCATAAACACATATGTAACAATTGAAGTAACAAAGACACTATGAAACGCCTCGTCGAGAGATCATGTAAAACTGAGTATAAAATGAAACATAGAATACAAAACAACAAGATAGAGTAGCAGTTACCTGTACTGATTCATTTTCTTTCACTTCCAGAACAGTCCCAGACCAATAACAATAGGCTTCCCACCAATCAACCAAATCACCAACCTTCCAAGAACCATGAACAACAAGAGCTTCTTCTAGACCGCCATCGACTTCATTTTCACGACATTGTGGCGGATATACAGGTCGAATCATCAAGCATTTCTCGTTTCCGCCTTCGAGTTGTTGAAATACTTTTGTTGAATGTATCCCTGTGGCACTCAAAAACGTTAAGAGATTTACAAATAAGCATATAACAATGGTGAAAATTAAAAGTACCTTCTCCTGGATAATCAATATACTCAACATCAAAGAATAATGCTTTCCTTTTCTGAAATATCTTCAGAATCTGATAATAATGATGGTTTAACATCAATTTCGATTGCAAATGCAGAAATTAAGATTAAGCAGCAATGGAGATTTAGAGTACCTTGCAACGAAACCAAGCACCACGAAAACCCAATTCAAAAGATTTCAATTCTACAGTTTGACCAACTTCAAATGGTAGATTCATTTCACTCATTTTTTTGTCAAAACTGTGAACTGCAGCATGTATTCGGTTCAAAGCAAAACAGAATTGTAATCTCAGCTTCATATAATGTCAATATCTCATCGATTACACTAGTCTAAACCCAGAAACTTGTCGAGAATGACCTCAAATCAGCATATCGAGAACTCGAAGAAATATATCAAATCAGCTCAAATTAGTTTGTGGAGAACTCGAAGAACTCTTCCAAAGGTTCGTCGTGTGGTCGAGATGAAGATTGGATTTAGGGTCTCGACATCGAGAGAGTCTCTCGTGTTGTGAATTTGGTAGATTCTGGTAATTGATAAACCCTAAGCTGAAACGACGTAGTTTTCGTTTAGTGAAACAAAACTAATTAATCAGGCTACCCGTTTTAACATTCGTTGCTTGTCCTAAACGAGAATGATGAACAGTAGATAAATGAAGACACACTCTTGAAGATTTCAGCTCGATTTGGGGATAAGGAAACTTTTGTTTTTGCAACATAGATTTCATTTCTGCATTTAGACAAAAAAAAAAAAAAAAAAAAAAAAAATTCGTTTCTGCTCTAAGATTGGGCTAGGCCCATTACAGAAGATGATAAGACCTTCTTGGCATGGGAATCTACTAAATTGTTTTGCAAACGAGGAATAAAAACACATCTAAAAACGGTAAAAGAAGAGGATAGATCAAAGATATCAAAGTGAATTCCATGGAGCTCCTTGAATTGAGTCTCCGAATTGATGGTTTTGACGAGTTGTGAAGAGTTAGTAGCAAAGGTAAGATGGTTGAAACCGAGTTGGCGAACTTGTTTTATGGCAAAGAGAAGCGCCAAGGCTTCCGCTTGTAGAGGAGAATTGACATACTCCGCATAGCCGGTTCCACCATAAAATCTTGATCCATGTTGGTTTTTGAGGATCTATCCAAAACCTGCACGATGATCATCCTTCCAGGTTGCATCAGTATTATAGATAAGAGTTTGAGAATAAGTAAACTTATTGTTATAATTTAATAATAAAAATAATCTGAATAAATGTCTTTCGCTTTTTTTTTGGTAGTTTTTATTAAAATATTTTCAGTTATATTTTTGTGGTTGTATCTTTTTATAATATTTATTGTTATGTTTTGAACAGTTATTTTGTTCAACTAAGTTCGTATCATTTTGCATCTCAAATTCTGAATAGCTGCCTTTTTTTATCACAATATTTCTTTCAAGTATTTAGAGTTGTATATTTTTATCGCATCTTTACATTAAATTATATACGATTATTTTTTTCTGACAGTTATATTAATTTAAATACAGTCATATCTTTTCAGTTTACGGTTTATCTTTTTATCATTGAGTTATATTTGTTCAACTACAATTATAATTTTTTTAGTTTGCGGTTGTTTCTTTATAGTTGCATCTATTCATTTAAAGTAACGTCTCTTTATTATATATTTTCTGCTTTTTTCACAACTTTTCGTATGAATAAAGTAGTTTATTTAAATGTTCGTGAGTTTTGAACTCTATATATTTGTCCTTCTTCCTAAATAGTTCTCATATTTTTGTTCCTTCACACCGATTATTTATGATGAATCCAAATTTTTTTTTTTGTAAAATGGATCTAAATTCTTTACTTTCGAAGTTATTTTAAATATACATCATTTTAATATGAAAGAAATTTCTCTAATTCTTAGTCTAACTAAAATTTTTTGGAATCTAATAACAAAACAATCTCAAGTATCTTTTGAACTTCTCAACGGTTACGTTTTTTATCGCAACTTTCGCTCAATTATTTACGGTCATTGTTTTACGGTAGTGTTTTTTTGTCGTATATTTTCGTTATTTACGGGTTTTTTGGACAGTTATATTTGTTCAACTACAGTCGTATCTTTTCTGTTTTGACCGGTTGCATTTTTCACAAAGGAACCAAAAAAGTTTCATAAAATTTATTTTTAATTGTTATAGAGTTTAAATATTATTATTATAAACTTTTTATAGAATGTAAATATTATGAATACTTTAAATATTTTAAATATTTATAATGTTTAAACTTCTTATAAATTCTTATAAAGTTAAACTATTTATATTATTTGAATGTCATTCAGGTTTTAATATTATAAATATTTAAGACGTTTATAAAGTTTAACAAACTTAAAATAGTTATAACAGTTAACTTTTAGTACCTCTATTTTAAATTATATGATGTTTTACTTAAAAGCTAACAATTTAAGACAATTATTTATTTCGTTAAAAATATCTTTTAATACTTGATTTAGCAAACTCAACTAATGATATGCAAGATTGCATGATAGAAATAATCATAACTCATAAGTCATAAGATACCAAATCATTTATAAATTGCATAGAAAGTTGTATAACATCATATATAATGAAACAAAATAAAATCTCTAAAACATCCTATTGAGACATAAACCGGTTTAATCGGGTTCGTTCAATTTGATAAACACCGATGATTCGATTCTAAGGGAAGAAGATCTCTCTCTACTACGACAAGCTCAACTCTTTCGTTTTCGAGAAACCAATTCCAAAGATCATCCTAAACAATTCGAAACCACAACAATGTTCAACAACAACAGTGTCTCGATCTCAGTATCTGACGACGAATCTAACGATTTGAATCGGATCCGAGCTCGTACCCGACGAAAGCGGAAGAAAGTGAGTCACAGAACCAGCTACGAGCTTCCTCGTCATGTTCTAAGGCTTTTTGTGAGATACTGGGTCGTCTTAGTTTTTCTTCTCGCTGTTGGGTTGCTTGTATTTGAATCAACGAGGATCGGATTCAAATCTAGTGACTTGAAGAAACCAGATTTGAATGGGAAAGAGAGTCCTAGTAAGAAAAATGAAGGAAATTTGAATCGATTGGATCCTACTACCAAAGTTATTGGTGGTGTTAGACAACGTAAGCTTGATTAATTTGTGAAGTTGTACAAAAAGGATCTGAATTTTGAGATGATTATGTACGAATTGGCTTATGTGGAAAAAGAGTGTTACTTTAATTTGCTATTGGTTTGTGAAAACTTGGGTATTGTTTGGTTTTATTCGTTCTCTGATGTGGAATGATAAGTTGATAGTTCAAGTGTGTGTGGATTGTGGAAAAAGGACCTGAATGTTGAGATGATTATGTATGAATAGGCCATGAATGTGGAAAAAGAGAGTGTCTTTAATTTGCTATTGATTGGTTAAAACTTGGGTATTGTGTGGTTTTATTTGTTTTGTGTCGTGGAATGGTTATTGATAGTTCAAATGTGTTTGGATTGTGGAAAGAGGATCGGAATTTTGAGCTGATTATGCCGGAATAGGCCATGAATGTGGGAAAAGAGAGTTGCTTTAATTTGTTATTGATTGGTTAAAACTTTGGTATTGTTTGATTTTATGTGTTTTATGTTGTGGAATGGTTAAGTTAATAGTTCAAGTGTGTATGGATTGTGGAAAAAGGATCTGAATTTTTGAGCTGTTTTTATGTCTGAATGTGGGAAAAAAGAGACATCTGTGATAAAATTTGAGTATTGTTGTGTTTTATGAGTTGTGTGTGTTGTGGAAGGATATGTTGATATTGAAAGTATTGTATGGATTGTGGTAGGTTGTTTGAAGCTTTTACCACCTGAGGAGCTTGAGCATCTTGATATCTTAGAGCGTAAAGATTCAGGCTCTCCGGTTAAGAGAGTTGTGTATCTAACTGATACGGATGTGTCGGTGGGAGAAATGAGAGGTGTTCGTGGTAATGGGACGCGGTTTAATTTATTCACGGGGAACCAGACTTTTGCTGAGAGAGAAAATAGTTTTCAGGTCATGATTTGGTAACTCTACAAGGCTTAAGAACTTGAGTTTCCTATAATTTTAGGAATTTTTTATATGGATCTTGAACTGAGTATTGGCTTTATTGCATCAGGTAAGGGAAACAGTTTCTTTGCATTGTGGGTTTTTCAATGAAAATGGGGGATTTAGGATTTCGGATAAGGATAAGAAGTTTATGACATCATGTGAAGTAGTGGTCTCGACGTGTGCGTTTGGTGGTGGAGATAACCTTTATGAACCTATTGGAATGTCTAAGACATCAAGTCAAAAGGTTGGTCACTCTGATTTTCTCCTGTCCACTGTTTCTCTTGCATATCGAGTACGGAGTTTGAACAAATCGTGATTCTCTCTCTGCTGCATCCAATCCTGAATGAGTTTTTTGGATGCAGGTTTGCTATGTTGCGTTTTGGGATGAAGTTACTCTTACAACACAAGAAGCAGAGGGTCATAAGATCGATGAGAATGATCACATTGGAAAGTGGCGTATTGTGATTGTAAAGGATCTTCCTTTTACAGACCAAAGGCTTAATGGGAAGATCCCAAAGGTACTACTCATCTACTTCAGAGGCACATGTGATGATTTGTACTGCACGTAGCAATCTTATTCGCTGGGTGTTAAACGTTTCTGATTATGCGTTCATGGTACTGTGTAAAATGTTTCCATTACAACCAAATTTAACCTTCTTTGGTTTTCATTTTGTGCTGTGTAAAATGGTATGTGCTCGATTTGAATTAGCTCACTGTTGTCTTTTTTTTTTCCTTACATCTTTTAATCTTGTTTAAATATGGTTGGAGTCACAATATTTGAGTTTCCGTTTTGCTTTCAAGCACATGTATGTCTGATATAAGATGCTTCATAATGATACTAATGAATCTACATGCTGTCAGATGTTGGCCCATCGCCTTTTCCCAGATGCCAAGTACTCGATTTGGGTAGACTCAAAATCCCAGTTTAGAAGAGACCCACTTGGTGTACTAGATGCTCTTCTTTGGCGAACAAACTCGGTGCTTGCAATTTCAGAACATGGAGCTCGAAGCAGTGTATACGACGAGGCAAACGCTGTCATCAAGAAACACAAAGCTACACCCGAAGAAGTTGAAGTGCAGATAAATCAATACCGACATGACAAATTACCCGAAGATAAAAGATTCAACGGGAAAAAAGGTAAATTTCTTTATACCATAAGTGTTGTACCAAAGCTCCTAAACTTTGATGATGGAAGTAATTTTTGGCTGTTTTACTTTCTTACAGCTTTATCTGAAGCCTCTGTGATTGTAAGGGAACACACTCCATTGACAAATCTATTCATGTGCCTCTGGTTCAATGAAGTTGTCCGCTTCACTTCGCGTGATCAATTGAGTTTCCCATACGTTCTTTGGCGTTTGAAAGTTCTCAAGAACATCAACATGTTCCCTGTCTGTACACGTAAAGATCTCGTCAATAGCATAGGCCATGTACGCAAGGCTAAACCGTTAGTTACCCTATGAATTTACTGTAAGCTTCCAATTCATTGGTTATTTTAGAATCTTTTTTGTATTTAGCGTGTAGACATAAAAACAGAACTGACATGTTTTAAACTGAAACCGAACTAAACCTGATCAGAATAAAAATAACAGCTTGAGGACAAAAGAAGGTAGTGGTTTAGTTATGTTGTGGAAGTAGTAGTTATACCAAAATCACTAATCTAACTTTAAAACCAAAGAGGTTTGTTGAAAGAACAGTTAGAAACTCCTCTTTGTCTCTCTTCTTCTTCTTCTCCGATCATGTTAACTAGAATCATCTTCCTCATCGCTGTCGCCACTGCTTTCATTATTGTCCTTCTACTCGCTTTGTTGTCACCTGTTCCTGATTACGACCCGCCGGGATCATTCTTCTCCTTCTCCCTCTATGTTCAACAAACCCACACCCCATCTTCCTCCTACTCCTCTCGCCGGTCCAGCCAGCACATGGTCCAACCTCACGGCAGAGGAGGAGGAAAAGGAGCATTGATTTTCCGACGCACGCTCACGGAAGGACCCGAGAATAATTCAAGGATCGTAGGCAAAGCTGAGGGGTTCATAATCCCGCATGAAGACTTCGCTAACTCGGATTTTAACGTGATATACTTGACGTTGGAGACGCCTGAGTACACGGGGAGTGTTAGCATTAGGAGCCGAGACATGACACATAAATTGAAAGAGGTTATGGAGGTAGTGGGAGGGACAGGAGCTTTCGCCTTTGCTCGCGGAATCGCCATGTTTAATGAGATTGATGATCATGAGGAAGAAGCTGTAACCACTTACCGTGTTAAGCTTCTACTTAGATTTCCACATACTTCTCACGTAGATCCACAATGATGAACTCTTTTCTAATACAATACATATATTTTTGTAAAAATAAAATAAAATATGTTATTTACAGATTTACTACATATGTTCAAAAAAAGTCTAAAAGCGACAAACAATTTTTGGTTTCACTTTGTTCCCATTTAGGCGTGACAAGTTATTTCTCGTCACCGTCGTAATATATCAAGTTTCTTTCAAGTCGTAGTCAATGTCATTACTTTTTCTTTTAACATCTTACTTTACTAAGTTGAATCAGGAATTACATAATTATTATCGATGAGCATGAATACACAACCAATATTTACTTATTTAGAACACACGAGATAATCGAAAAAGTGAAATTAAACGTCTTTTTCTTTCGTATGTAAGAGTTACGATAATAAACTATCAAATATGTTATTTCCTTTGGTCGTTTTCGTCGTCAATCTGAGTAATCTCTCTGTTTGGCTATCATCTTTTTGATGAAACTCCATTTAAAATTTCGAAACCCATTGGTTACGACCCATTTGTTATATCGAAAACCATACAAACTCAATGTCAATACTATGTGCCCAAAAACACACACACACATATATATATATATATATATATATATATCATGTTGTTTACGGAAATAGATCGATTTTAGCTAAGCTTTATATATATGTTTTTAGACAGGCTAGCCCTTACGAAAGAAAACACTATTTGTAGGTTCTGTTCAAAAATTATATCAACGATAATACGTAATGTTTAAAAAATTATTGGTAGAACTTTTTATAAATAAAAAAAAAAAACACTTAGAGACCCCAATATTTTAGATTTTACTTTAAAGAAATTCAACTTTTGTGTGTCGGGGCTCTGTTCCCAACATAATGTTTTAAGCTTCATTTCTTCTATGACTCATTTGCTGTTGATCAAACAGTTAAGAAAACTGGTAAGCTTTACCAAAAAAGTACAATGGTGATATATATTTGGTTAGTTTGACCAGTGAGAATGCATTTTATCACATTTATGTAAACCACTCAACAAAGAACCTCTAGCAAGCGTCGGACAAGAAGTTTAAGATTACTAAGGCCAGAATTAATTACTACCTTGTTCACATGTTGTATGATCATCGTAGCATAATGTCTTAGAACAAACAGATCAGCTACATGTTAAGCTCTACGACCAAAATGTTGAAGGGCTCGAGGCTAATGTAGTTTGGTGTCTCTTATGAAAAAGCTACTCCACAGAGGCTTCAAATATTATCTTTTAAGCACAAGACACATGCGATTAAAGTAGCATTGAGGACTTCGTGATTGTGATTACTTCCATGTAACGCCCTCGATGCAAATTAAAAATGTTGTTTTCATCAATAGCCACTCCTAACTCGGAAGTGTTTAGTTATGACAATCAAAAACTTAAGAGAATTTTCTGTGTATTCCAATATGTTATGAGGTTTATTCAAAGAGAAGGAGACCTAAGTATTTTCTTTCCAACAAGGCAAAAAACAGGTAAACGCTTGAGACAAATATTATCATGTTTGTCCAAAAATAGTGAGTATCATGTGAATAATTTAGAAGCTAGATATGTTCGTCAATAAACAATAAAATGCGCTAGGATACAAAACGAACGCTTGGGACGTGTTTTAGGTACAAAACTTCAAAAAAATCTTTATCGAGACAGATTTCCAGATAAAATACACATACCATTTTAACAACGTGTGTGTTTATACAAAAATAACAAAATATTAATTTTACGATTTGAAGATATATATTGTCAGAAGGGGAAAAGAAAAAAACAAAACAAAAAGATACAAAACAGAGTAACAAACTCTATAAAATATGATAATATAATACATAATTGGGAAAATGACTAAACATTATCTCTGCCTTTTGGAACTCATCAATAATTATATATTTTTTTATTTCTCATAAAAGTCAAAACTATCAATTCTTAAATTCATTCTAATTCACTCAACTTTTTTTTATAAAAAAATATCTATATTAAGTTCTCGATATTATTTACTTCCATTAATTTATCAAATGATTTTGGTATAGAATCAACTTATAATCATGGATCAAGTCGTGGAATAACATATGCTCAAGGGATGGAGCTAAAAGTGCAGTCTACCAAACCTCAAGTGTTTGTAACTTTGTATAAGCTAGGCCTCCGATTATTAACTGAATCGGTTTTTCTGGATCAAACCAAACTGAGATTTGGGGTTTGGTTAACCGTCCGGTTTATAAGAGTCAGCCAGTCAGTTAGATTTTGAAATAAGGTCGGATAACAGTTTGGTTTGGTTTATCGAACCAAACGGTTAACCATTTGTTTAAAATTTTCCAATTTAATAATTTTACGGATATTTTACGTAATGATATCAAAAATTCTTCAAAACACTACGTGAACCAAAAAAAAACTATTCAAATATTTTTAAAGTCTCAAATGCTTGTATAAACTATTGATAGTACATTTTCAGGATATATTATAAGAAGAGGAATATTAAACAAAGAAACAAAAATACAAAACAGAGCAACAAGCTCGATAAAATATGAGAATAAATAGTACCAACTTTTACACAACAAAAACATTACCAATTTTTTAATATGTCAGAAAAAATAAAAAAAGTACCAACTTTATAAAATGAAGGAAAAAAGAGTCAAAGCACGTGGCTAAATGAATCGGCCGGTGGCCAGAGTCTCCAATAGATCTCTTTAATAACTGCGTGGTCTGAAAAAGGAATCTTCCTTCCACGGCCACTAAATTCACTATTTTCATTCACATTTATTATTTTCCTTTATAAATACAAATTCATTTCTACACAATAATCATTCAATACACATAATTTACTTCTTTCTTTATAACTACCATATTCTCAATCACAACACTCGCCACTGTTTCGAATAGATGGCTTCTATTTCAACCCCTTTTCCGATTTCTCTCCACCCAAAAACCGTACGATCAAAGCCGTTGAAATTCCGAGTTTTGACCCGTCCGATCAAAGCTTCCGGGTCAGAAACTCCTGATCTAACCGTAGCGACACGAACCGGATCCAAAGATCTCCCGATCCGAAACATACCGGGAAACTACGGTTTACCAATCGTAGGACCAATCAAAGACCGTTGGGATTACTTTTACGACCAAGGAGCTGAAGAGTTCTTCAAATCACGAATCCGTAAATACAACTCCACGGTGTACAGAGTCAACATGCCACCGGGAGCTTTTATCGCCGAGAATCCACAAGTCGTGGCTTTACTCGACGGTAAAAGCTTCCCGGTTTTATTCGATGTCGATAAAGTCGAAAAGAAAGATCTTTTCACCGGTACTTACATGCCGTCAACGGAACTAACCGGAGGCTACCGTATCCTCTCGTACCTCGATCCATCGGAGCCTAAACACGAAAAGCTCAAAAATCTCCTTTTCTTCCTCCTCAAGTCATCTCGAAACCGGATCTTCCCTGAGTTTCAAGCTACTTACTCCGAGCTTTTCGATTCTTTGGAGAAAGAGCTTTCCCTTAAAGGGAAAGCGGATTTCGGCGGTTCCAGCGACGGAACCGCCTTTAATTTCTTGGCTCGAGCTTTCTACGGGACGAATCCCGCAGATACAAAGCTCAAAGCCGACGCTCCGGGTTTGATCACTAAATGGGTTTTATTCAATCTCCATCCATTACTCTCTATTGGTTTACCGAGAGTTATAGAAGAACCTCTCATCCATACATTTAGTCTACCACCGGCGTTAGTCAAATCTGATTACCAGAGACTCTACGAGTTTTTCTTAGAATCCGCCGGTGAGATTCTCGTTGAAGCCGATAAATTGGGTATCTCACGAGAAGAAGCTACTCACAATCTTCTCTTCGCCACGTGCTTCAACACGTGGGGTGGGATGAAGATTTTGTTTCCGAATATGGTTAAACGTATCGGGCGGGCGGGTCATCAAGTTCATAACCGATTAGCGGAGGAGATTAGATCTGTGATTAAATCCAACGGCGGAGAACTCACGATGGGAGCGATTGAGAAAATGGAGTTAACCAAATCAGTGGTTTACGAATGTCTCCGGTTTGAACCACCGGTTACGGCTCAATACGGTAGAGCGAAGAAGGATCTGGTTATCGAAAGCCACGACGCGGCGTTTAAAGTCAAAGCCGGTGAAATGCTTTACGGTTATCAACCGTTGGCGACGAGAGATCCGAAGATTTTTGATCGGGCGGATGAGTTTGTGCCGGAGAGATTCGTCGGAGAAGAAGGAGAGAAGCTTTTGAGGCATGTGTTGTGGTCGAATGGACCGGAGACGGAGACTCCGACGGTGGGGAATAAACAATGCGCCGGTAAGGATTTTGTTGTTTTGGTGGCGAGGTTGTTTGTGATTGAGATTTTCCGGCGATATGATTCGTTTGATATTGAGGTTGGTACGTCGCCGTTAGGAAGCTCCGTTAATTTCTCGTCGTTAAGGAAAGCTAGCTTTTAGGAGCCAAGGGTAAATTTGTAATTGTATATGTTCGCACCTGTGTAGTCCATCTGTTTTCTTGTTCCAGTTTCGTGAATTTTGAGAAAATGTTGTATAATCTGTTGCTGCTCTACATGTTCGTTTTTTTGTCATAATATTAAAGTTCAAGCTGGTAATAAGTATTTACAAATCTGTGAGATAATTTCAAATACACAAGAGCATATTCTTTATAAAAAAAGCACGAGTTTTTTACACTCAAATATTTTTTGAGCCTGTGAATAATAGGGTTTTTTTAACCATTGTTTTTATTTTGTTAGTGACGAAACAAAATAACAAAAATATCACCGTTAAAGTTTGATTATGAGATGTTATAAAAGAGTGTATTTTCCTGCATACCAAAATAATTCTTGTACTTTTATAAAACCGAATGTTTCCGTTTATATAGTGCAATAATTTTTTAGAATATTTGTTTTAATAATACCCATACACAATTTTCTGTTTTAAGCCTTTTATGTATTATCGTCAGCTTTCTTAATGAAGATAATAAAAGAAATCTTCTGAAAGATGGTTAGATGGGGCTGGTAATTTGGAGTTTTGCTTATCTCTCTCTGGTTAAGTCTCTTTCCTTGCGTTGTGTGGAGCCTATGTCTATCTCTCGGTGACGACTGATGAGTGTCTAGAAGTGATAGAGTCTAGGGATCCTTATTACAAAAAGACTACTTGGAGAGAAGTTTGTTGGGACCATGTTCTAAGAGATTCATCATACGGATGTTCCACTATCATTTGTGCACCAGATTTTTTTGTTTATTTTATCAGCCTTCCTCTAGGTCGAATGGTCAGTTTATTAACATACATTTTATCTGCCTCCCTCTTGATTATCATTGGTCATCTCAAACTATTTATAGGCCCTAAAATAAAACAAAATTTGGCTAAAATATTGTGGATATATCCAGTGCAATTCTACACACTTTGCACTTGCTTAAAGCCGGGCATTTGTATATAGACCGTTTCCTCTTGTAAACTATTCAAATGCTTTACACATGCCAAATGAAGACATCCACACGGTTTGATTGGAGATTGTTTCCATTAGCTTTAGATATTTGAACGAAAAAATATCCCTTTATTAACCATCTCATGATTACGACTCCTTTTGAAGTGAAGAGATCATGGACTGGTGGAGATACAACTAATTTTGGTTTCACTCTTCACTAACATCGGAAACAATTGTATAAGAACATAATCATGTTCACTCGAAAAAAGAAGATTACCACGACCTTTAAAAAAAAAAAAGATTATCATGACCTAAGAAAAAAAATGATTATCATCATGACCCTCACGTAGACAGCCTTAGCTTTCCGTTTCTTCTCATCCTTCTTATTCTAAAATGATTTAAATTGAACGAGTTAAGTTGAAATTGGTTTGGAAAGTTTATTAATTTTAAGAAATTTATGTAACAAACTAAAAAGGATATAATACAATTGTTATCTAAATTTTAAATTTCAACGTGATCGGAGAACTGAAAAAAAATGAGGAAGAAGCTAAAAAAAAGTAAATTGACCATAGAGGGTAATTATATTTTGTGTTAAAAAGATAAAGATATTTATGTTTAACTCACTTCAATGAGCATACTTAATATTAGCTGTATTTGTGTTAAAATTAATGGGCTCTACAAGAGTACAAGGTGATGAACAAAGAATGAAGATGAACATTATCGAGAGAAATGCTAAGATCTTAATACCAATATGTTTTTGTTTTGGGCCTCATAAGTTGCTTAGCCCAGAAACTCCTTTCTCCTTTTGTAAACACATAAGCCCATAAGAGCCCATTCTCTGCATAAACCGGATTGACCCAAATCACACTTAGCCATAAACGACTCTCGAGAAATTTTCAATTAGGTTCATCACCTCATGTGAGTCTTGAAACCAAGATGATCTCGGAATAGAGGAGGAACAATTGTTTGGTTGATGTGTTGAATCTGTTAGACAAAATGCTGTGAAAGATGGTAGCATAAAGTGTGTAGATATGGATATCGCAGTGACGTGGTTCGATGAAATGCCTGAAAGAAGTGTGGTTTCGTGGAGAGTGATGGTGACTGGGTACTTTAGGACGGGTAAGGTTGTTCAAGCAGGACCTGTAAGAGATACTGCGGTAATAGACTAGAGTTGGTTTGTAATCTTTGATTTCGGTTAAGTGTAAACCAAACATTAAACCGAGATACTCTATCATATAAAGAGTATCTGTGTAACAAAATCATTAAGTTGAATAACATAATATTTTCATCTTCTTCGATTCTCTCTGTTGCTATTATGGTATCAGAGCAATGGATCACAAAGATCCGTCCGATTCAACCTAATCTCTGTGTTTCTTCAAGTTTTTGGATCTTCCGATCTTGTTGATTCTTCTCTTCTTCGTTCAATTTCTGGAAATTTCAGTTGTTTCAAGGTTCTTTTTTGGTCTTGCGATGGTTGCCGTTGATAAATTGCGGCGTCGTACTAGAAGATCGAGCAAAAATTCAGCTGAGAAAACTCCAGATCGTGTTCAAACTTCACCAGATCCACCGATTTCACCTCCGATTCAACAAAATCTCAACAAAAGACCATCGATGTATCCTTTTCCACAGTTCGATTTCTCGGATGCTCACTACTCGCCTTTCGCGCTCTCAAATGGTGACAGTCCAGGGAATACTCTTGTTTCTGAGGTACTTGATGGAACTAATTTCTCCTCTTGGAAGATTGCGATGTTTGTTTCTCTATATGCTAAGAATAAGATTGCGTTTGTTGATGGAACCTTACCAAGACCTCCTGAATCTGATCCTAGCTTTAGAGTTTGGTCACGATGCAACAGTATGGTTAAATCTTGGATTCTGAATTCTGTCACGAAGCAAATCTATAAGAGCATTCTTCGATTCAATGATGCTGCAGAAATCTGGAAAGATTTGGATACTAGATTTCACATTACAAATTTACCAAGATCTTATCAGTTAACTCAGCAGATTTGGTCACTTCAACAAGGAACGATGTCTCTTTCTGATTACTACACTGCATTAAAGACTTTATGGGATGATTTGGATGGAGCTAGCTGTGTTAGTACCTGCAAGAATTGTACCTGTTGTATTGCTACTGCCTCAATGATTGAACATTCTAAGATTGTTAAGTTTCTCTCAGGGTTAAATGAATCTTACTCAACCATAAGGAGTCAGATCATTATGAAGAAAACGATACCAGACCTTGCTGAGATTTACAACCTATTGGATCAAGATCACAGTCAACGTAACATTGTAACAATGCCTACTAATGCTTCTACTTTCAACGTCTCAGCTCCTCAAAGTGATCAGTTTGCAGTGAATCTTGCCAAGTCCTTTGGTACTCAGCCTAAACCGAAAGTTCAATGCTCTCACTGTGGTTATACTGGACACAATGCTGATACTTGCTACAAGATACATGGATATCCAGTTGGTTTTAAGCATAAGGACAAGAAGACTGTCACACCATCAGAGAAACCAAAATCAGTTGTTGCTAATTTAGCCTTGACTGATGGTAAGGTGTCAGTTACTCAAGGAATTGGACCAGATGGAATTGTAGAGCTAGTGGGAAGTATGTCTAAGAGTCAGATACAGGACGTGATAGCCTATTTCAGTACTCAGCTTCATAATCCTGCAAAACCGATCACTGTTGCTTCTTTTGCGAGCACGAATAATGACAATGGCTCTACTTTCACTGGTATCTCTTTTTCACCCTCAACTTTACGGTTACTTTGTTCTTTGACATCCTCTAAGAAAGTGTTATCACTGAATACCTGGATCATAGATAGTGGTGCTACTCATCATGTTTCTTATGATAGAAACTTGTTTGAAAGCCTATCTGATGGTTTGAGTAATGAAGTAACATTACCTACAGGATCAAATGTCAAAATTGCTGGCATTGGAGTGATCAAGTTGAACTCTAATTTAACATTGAAAAATGTTTTATACATTCCAGAGTTTCGACTTAATCTTCTAAGTGTTAGTCAGCAGACAAAAGATATGAAGTGTAAGATCTATTTTGATGAGGATTGCTGTGTGATTCAGGATCCTATCAAAGAGCAGAAGATTGGAAGAGGTAATCAGATTGGAGGATTATATGTCTTAGACACTAGTTCTGTTGAATGTACTAGTGTAGATATTAACTCATCTGTTACAGAGAAACAGTATTGTAATGCTGTTGTAGACAGTGCATTATGGCACAGTAGACTAGGACATCCATCCTATGAGAAAAATGATGTTCTACATGATGTACTTGGATTACCAAAAAGGAATAAAGAAGATTTGGTTCATTGTTCTATTTGTCAAAAGGCTAAACAGAAACATCTCTCCTTTCCTTCCAAGAACAACATGTCTGAAAATAAGTTTGATTTGATACATATAGACACTTGGGGTCCGTTTGCAACTCCAACTACTGAAGGTTACAAGTATTTCCTAACAATAGTGGATGATTACAGTCGGGCTACATGGGTTTATTTGATGAAAGCTAAGAATGATGTGCTACAGATATTTCCGGATTTTCTAAAGATGGTTGAAACTCAATATGGCACTTTGGTGAAAGCAGTCAGGTCAGACAATGCTCCTGAGTTGCGTTTTGAGGCATTATACCAAGCTAAAGGTATTATTTCCTATCATTCATGCCCTGAGACACCACAACAAAATTCAGTAGTGGAGAGGAAGCATCAACACATACTGAATGTGGCTAGAGCTTTGATGTTTGAAGCTAATATGCCATTGGAATTTTGGGGAGACTGCATTTTATCTGCAGTGTTTTTGATTAATAGGCTGCCTACACCTCTTCTATCCAACAAGTCACCATTTGAGTTGCTTCATTTGAAGGTACCGGATTATACTTCTTTGAAAGTATTTGGATGTCTGTGCTATGAATCTACAAGTCCTCAACAGAGACATAAGTTTGCACCAAGAGCACGAGCTTGTGTTTTTCTGGGCTATCCTTCGGGTTATAAAGGTTACAAGCTTCTGGACTTGGAAACCAATACGATTCATATCTCTAGACACGTTGTGTTCTATGAAACCGTGTTTCCTTTTACGGATAAAACAATCATTCCTCGAGATGTGTTTGATTTAGTTGATCCAGTTCATGAGAATATTGAGAATCCTCCTTCTACATCAGAATCTGCACCTAAAGTGTCTTCTAAACGAGAATCAAGACCTCCGGGTTATCTTCAGGACTACTTTTGTAATGCAGTTCCAGATGTGACAAAAGATGTGAGGTATCCTCTTAATGCCTATATTAATTACACTCAACTCTCTGAGGAATTTACTGCATATATATGTGCTGTGAATAAGTATCCAGAACCATGTACTTATGCTCAAGCTAAGAAGATTAAAGAATGGCTTGATGCAATGGAGATTGAGATAGATGCTCTGGAAAGTACTAATACTTGGTCAGTTTGTTCGTTACCTCAAGGAAAGAAACCAATAGGCTGTAAATGGGTTTTTAAAGTTAAGCTCAATGCTGATGGGAGTCTTGAGAGGTTTAAGGCAAGGTTGGTTGCTAAAGGTTACACACAAAGAGAAGGCTTGGATTATTATGACACTTTTTCTCCAGTGGCAAAAATGACAACAGTGAAAACATTATTATCTGTTGCAGCCATCAAGGAATGGAGTCTCCATCAATTAGACATATCCAATGCTTTTCTAAATGGCGATTTAAAAGAGGAAATCTACATGACCTTACCTCCAGGATACTCTATGAAACAGGGAGGAGTTTTGCCTCAGAATCCTGTTTTGAAGCTGCAGAAGTCTCTTTATGGTCTGAAGCAAGCCTCAAGACAGTGGTATTTGAAGTTCAGCTCTACTCTAAAGAAGCTTGGATTCAAGAAATCTCATGCGGATCACACTCTATTCACGCGTATTTCAGGTAAAGCTTACATTGCTCTCCTTGTTTACGTAGATGACATTGTTATTGCGGGAAATAATGATGAGAATATAGAAGAATTGAAGAAAGATTTAGCCAAAGCTTTTAAGCTTAGAGACTTAGGTCCTATGAAGTACTTTCTAGGCCTGGAGATTGCTAGAACAAAAGAAGGCATTTCTGTGTGTCAAAGGAAGTATACAATGGAATTGTTGGAGGATACAGGCTTATTAGGTTGCAGACCATCGACCATTCCGATGGAACCAAGTCTGAAACTAAGTCAACACAATGATGAACATGTGATTGATAATCCAGAAGTCTATCGCAGATTAGTTGGGAAGTTGATGTATTTGACAATCACTAGACCTGATATAACCTATGCGATTAACAGACTATGTCAATTCTCTTCATCTCCTAAAAATTCACATTTGAAAGCAGCTCAGAAGGTTGTTCACTATTTGAAAGGCACGATTGGTTTGGGTTTGTTTTACTCATCAAAATCTGATCTGTGTCTCAAGGCATACACTGATGCAGACTGGGGTTCTTGTGTTGATTCCAGGAGATCTACTTCAGGTATTTGTATGTTCCTTGGTGATTCCCTGATTTCGTGGAAATCTAAAAAGCAGAATATGGCTTCAAGTTCTTCTGCTGAATCTGAGTATAGAGCAATGGCTATGGGAAGTCGTGAGATTGCTTGGCTTGTGAAGTTACTTGCAGAGTTTCAGGTTAAACAAACTAAGCCTGTTCCTTTGTTCTGTGATTCCACTGCTGCCATTCATATTGCAAACAATGCCGTTTTCCATGAGCGTACTAAACACATAGAAAACGATTGCCACATTACTCGGGACAGGATTGAGCAAGGAATGTTGAAGACTATGCATGTGGATACTACAAGTCAACTTGCAGATGTCTTGACGAAGCCCTTGTTTCCTACTCTGTTTAATTCTCTTATTGGCAAGATGAGTCTTCTTTCTATATACGGCTCATCTTGAGGGAGGATAATAGACTAGAGTTGGTTTGTAATCTTTGATTTCGGTTAAGTGTAAACCAAACATTAAACCGAGATACTCTATCATATAAAGAGTATCGGTGTAACAGAATCATTAAGTTGAATAACAGAATATTTTCATCTTCTTCGATTCTCTCTGTTGCTATTATGCGGCGTGGAACTGGAATACGATGCTTCCTTATTTTTTCAGTTTGGTAAAGGTAGACAATAATTAATGTTATGTGGGTTAGACCAGAATGCAAGTAGCGGAGAAGCTCTTGATTTGTTCAAGAGTCGAAAAAATTCGACCTCAAGAACATTCACTTATTTACACAAAGTTCATGACTTCATCATCAAGTTAGGGTTTTATTTATTTAATGAAGTATGTCCCTACTTCGCTCATAACGTTTTATGCAACCTTCATAAAGAACAGAGGATTCACGTAAGGTGTTTAACGAGAAGGTTCATGAACAAGTTGCTGTGTGTACTGCTCTATTGTTAGGGTATACATAGTCTTGAACAGAAAGATTCGATGTTACACTTGTATGGAAGATATATATCTTGGATAGATGCTGGGGGAAAAGAAGCGGAAGAGCTTGTCGGGATCTTGCTTGCGAAACAGAATAAACTGGTTTGGTTGGCTTTACTAAGTACTTTTACTTGTAGGATGCATAATGCATTCTAAGGTAGTAGACAGAGGTTAGAAAGCTGCTTTAGGCATTTTTAATCTGGACTCGAAACTCTGCTTATGGATCTGATTTACGTGATGTTAAAGATGAACAGAAGGAAGAGATGTATTAGGACGTACGTGCGATCGTTTTTAAGGGATCCTAGTCGGTTTCATCATTTCAAGAATGAGATGTTTCATGTGTGAATTATTGGTAGACAAGTACTTGAGAAAGTTCCATGGTGGGTCCAAAAATCTGACCTTACAAAACAAATTAGATATTGGGAAATTTTCATTTAAAACTATTTTACCATATATCGAAATAATTTTACAATTAAATGAACACTTTAAGTAAATTAAATGAAAATTATATTATGTCTTTACATGCATAACTGTAAATCCATATTATGTATTAAATTTAAGAAATTACTTTAGAAAAAACAACCAAACCTTAAATTATGAAGAGCAAATAAAGATTACAATTTTCTATGCAAATATGATATCCATTCCTAGTAATAACAAATATGATGAAATACTAGAAATAGAAAGACATTTATGCATTTTTTAAAATAAAATAAGTTGGAAAAGAGATATTAGAAAAAATAAAATCATAAACAAGGTCTTATTTTACGATCACAAGATGTTGAAAAATTTGATCGTCCCATCGCGACGGATCATATCTTCTGTTTTGATATTTTAAGACTGTCCATAAACTTACGATATCGTTTTTTATTTCTTGCACGAAATCTTTGGTCTCTTTCTTTGTCCGTCTCATTATTGTAGTGAGATAACATATGTGCAGCAAATTTTTGAGAAGTATCAAACACACCGTTACACCTGGGACATGTATATGGACCGTATTTCGTATACGGTAGACTATGTGTACGACCATCATATTGATAAGCATCGATTTTCTCATCTTCTTGAGAATCATAAGAATTAGATTTTTCAAACAGATTGGTTGGTTCGGAAATTTTCTTCAAGGATCGACCATCTTGGAAAACATGGTTGTGCTTTGATGACGAGAAAATAATGTCTAAATGTTGACGATCAGCTGAATCCTGGTGCGGAAAGACGATATTAAGAGGGGTAGGATTCAAAATCTCGCATTGCCTATTAAATTTTTTTGGAAGATGAGATTTAGGATTCCAAATATTTCTAAAATCTATGGCACGTTTGACACGACCAATATCATAGTGAACAGTGTCAAATATATTGGAAGGAACAATAGTAGTATACTTATTTGTGATGGTTTGAGTGAAAGATACTTGAGTAAAATGAGAATGATCTTTAGTAGAGAAATAATCAGCACGGGAAACAGAATCATAATTTCTTTTCAGCATATGATAAGTCATATGTGAATTATTAAACCCAACAGAAGATGAAGAGATATGTGAATTTTGATAAGAAGAGAAAGAAGGAGGAGAAGAAAACAAATCTCTATGATTCATGCGATCAGATGTAATGAACATGGATCGAACCATTCGAGAGTTGTGATTCATTTCGATGGGAAGCGATTCACGATGGTTTGTGGTATCACCACCATAAATATTGAACCTATTTGGGATGGAAGACATTTTGTAGCTCTAAGTGTATCTAAATTATTTCCCTATGTATCCTTTTATATATTTTTGAAGTGCAAAAAAGGTAATATATTGAAATTCATGAATTCAAAGTCAATATATTTGTTATTTAGTTAATTTCAAATCTGGCACGTTATTGATTACTTTGAATAACTTTTTTGGCGGGTTATTAATCTTTGTTGACTAGTTAGTTATATTTAAGTATATAGTATGTTTTGAATTGTACATTCTTTCCTAAAAAATTAGAAGATGTATTTGTAATGTTGACTTCAATCTTTTAAAGCTTGTTTGATTTTGAACACAAAGTTTTGAGTTTAAATTTTTTTAACGGATAATTAGGTCAAAGTTTTTAAAATATTAGTGTTCTTTCTTTACATCTTTAACTGACTTTTTTGCTCTCTTTAAACTTCTATTTTTCTTAAATTATATTTTTAAGAAGCTTTAAAATTGTTGTTTTTTTTGTTGATTAATTTAAGCATTTTTAAAATTTAACCAAATCAATTTTATCTCATTTAATAATGAACAGTGCTTGGCTTCATCCCTTTTTATTCCCGCCAATCAGAGTCTGTCATCTAATAAATAAATAAGTAAATATTTAATTATAAAATAAATTCACTCTAACCACTCTTTTATAAATACAAACCGATATATAATTTCGTCCGATTACAAAATTTAAATTTTTTTTTTTGTAAACCCAAACCAATATTTAACCTTGTTTAATATTAAAATCTAACTCTAACCGTTATTTCCAAATCCAAAATAATATTTAACTTCGTTTAATTGTAAAATCTAAACCTGTTTATAAATTTAATTGTTTAAACCTAAACCGATAATTAATCTCGTTTAATTAAAAAATATAATCTTAATTCTTTTTTTTAAATTTAAACCGACATTTAACATCGTTTAATTATAACATTTAAACCTTAACTGTTATATGTTTAGATGGAGATACATTTCTCATTGTTTTAAATACCACAAATAACTCATAATTTATAAGAGTGAAATTGTGATGGAAACCTAGAAGCTAAATTTTTGAATATTAAATTATTAATAGATCGATAACTGAACTTGATTAAATATGACTATAACATATAAGAGCAACCCCATTGATAGTTCCTAACATAAGTTTCTTAGTTTAGAGAGAGAAAATATATTAATAAAAAATGTGTGAGTTTCTTATATATTGAAGAAATCTTCTCCAAAGTAGGTCAAAATACCTTATATAAGAAATTTTGAAGAGAGTTTCTTCACTATTCAAGAAAGCTACATAATTTTTATTAATATATTTTCTTTCTCTAAAACTAAGAAACTTAGTTAAAACAAAACCTTATTGGAGTTGCTCTAACATGACAGTTTGTGCGTGTTTTGTTGTTATTTCATCCTCTAGATTTATAGGTATATTTCTATTATTTAGAATCACAATTTAACATCCACAATTTTACCAATTGATGCTAAAGTCTCTAAAATCTTTACAAATAAAGTCTCTGCATCAAAAATTTCATACAATCAAAATCTCTATAGTGAAAAATAGACGATTTAAAATTAGTTTAATATGTGTTTATAAAAATAGATTCCATCATAAAAACTACGGTAAGTTGTTTTAACAGGTTTGATCTCAAATATTTGGTAAAACTTACTCATCGTTCTCGCTTTTGTCTCTAACATATAGTGTCTATTTTACCACATATGTCATCATCTCATATAACTAAACATTTTACCACATATAAAACTAATTTAAATAAATAAATATGAAAATAACTACCGATAAATTCTATATGGGAATGTGACACGTTTAGACACTTTTAGAGAATTTTATTCCTTTTGAGGCACTTGTCAGGGATGAAGCACTTTTCCAACTTTTTCATTAAACTTTTGACCAATTTACCCCTGAAAATTAAAAAATTATAATTAAAAAAAAAGTTTCATCTCTCCACGTTCCTTTTTTTTCCTTCTTCTTCGTCGCTTCTTCTTTTCTCTCTCTCTCTCTTTCTCTCTCTTCTCATTATTACTTTTTTTTCTTTCCTTGCAAAATCAAACATTTAAGAGTTTATCAAAATCAAACATTTGAGAGTTTATGGAAAACCCAAGTTGGCAAATTCCAGTATTAAATTTCATATCCATTTGATCGCCTTGTTTGGTACAATTTGATTCTTTCTTGATAAATTGATGTTTCATTGAACGTCTAACCTTAAAAGCATATTCTTTTGCTTATGAGAATCACTTATTTCCACATGGTTACGTTTACGTGGACAAGTTATCATGGAGACAAACTAGCATAATTTTTTATCTTCTCTGTCTTCCATGTTTTTTTTTTTCATCATTTTTATTTTCTTTTTCAAAATCATCAATCATGGTGGTTCTCTATAATTCTTACAAATCATAGAAATTCTGAGATTATCTCAAAATTCTCTATCATAACTTAAAAACGAAGAATATATTAAGAATCAACAACAGAACATTGCTGCTACAATTGATCTTCTTACACGCTTTATATACTTAAACTTGAGTACTTGGACACTCATCAATGGACAACTATGCTTCAGATGTGAGTTACTAGATGACCACTTGGACTAGAGTGCTTGGACACTTATCAATGGACAACTATGCTTCAAATGTGAGTTAATAGATGACCATTTGGACTTGAATGCTTGGACACTCATCAATGGACAACTATGCCTCAGATGAAGTTACATCGACAATGGCCTTTTTGCTGCTACTCGCGTTCTCAACATCACGAACCGTTTCAAGCCCAGATTGCTTAGAAGGTAACTGATCATGGTTAACATCCTCACTTTTCATTGTAATCGATGACAGAGATTCCTTAATCAAGGAGAGAAATAAATGGAACCAAATCAAATAATTGTTGAGAGACAGGGAAGATGATGATAAATCATATGAAATTGGGTTTTTAGTTTTGATTTGGAATATTGAGATTCCCGTAAAAAATTGGTTTTGATTTTGGAAAGAGAGAGAAATAAAGACGATGGAGAAAAGAGTTGAGAGAGAAAATGAGGAGAAAGCGTTGTAGTTCAGAGGGCAATTTAGGAATTTTGATTTGGTAAAGTGCCTTCTCCTTTCAAAGTGCCTATTTGTGGCTAAAGTTTCAAAATAGTGTCTCTACGTGTAATATTCTCATTCTATATATGAGAATTGTAATACTTATTTAAGATTCGTAAGGAGATCAAATCTAAATTTTGAACTATTAGGAATAGAAAGTGAAATAGGATGAAAAAGAAAAATTGTAGACATTTGGTATCGTCTAAACAAGTGGGTTGAATATTGTCTAGACCCGGATTCAAAGACACTTCAAATACCTTTTAATTTTTTTTGGAATAACTAAGAAGTTGTGGGCCTAGGCCTGTACATCCATTTAGGTCGGCGAGAAGAGCATTTTATATAGTCCCCTCCCAAAAAACCATACCTTCAGAATTTTCTTTTTCAAAAACAAAAAAAAAAACTATAAACACAGATTATAACCAATAAACATGCCAATTCATTACGTTTTGTCGTTTTAATATATGTTTTTAGAGAAAAGCGATGAGATGAAAAACATGATTCGAAGGATATGTTTCGTGATCCTGAAACGAAACAATTAAGTGCATTTGGAATCCTAACCCAATTTGTTTGTCTGATCAGCGAATTCAGGAAATCACCAATTGGTATTAGCTCTTACCCAATTCAACATCGAACCATGAATATTTGGCTTTTTCTTTGCCATGTGTGTTGTGAACACGTCGAATTTGTGTTGATACTTTTGAAAACATTAGTGTTATGTTATGAGGCTTAAAATATTTTAATATATAGTTGTTCCCTATGTATATAATGTAAATTTCGATTCAACATCTCAACCAGCTTTGACAACATGCCGAATAAAAGTTCACATTCTTGTAATTTATTTTATTAAATTTATTAGTATTTTTATTATAAATGTGATCCATTAATCATTAATACACTTCGAATAAAATTTAAAAAATACAAGGATGACTGCAGGAGCAGGTTTCGGTTTTCTTCTTCTTCTGAATCGTAAGGTTTGCATCTTTGAAGTGCATTGGCCGGTTCCATCCTTATACTTTTGTTTGCATGCATCGTTACAATTACCACAATTTACTCCAGCCAATTCAGTACTACAATATGTGACTCCTTCCATCTCTTTCACCATCATCCCTACAAAACATATATTTTGAAACGTAAATATCATTTCCCAGTTTAAAGAAAACAAAATGTATTAAAAATATATGCTTTTAAAATAGGTTTAGAGAATGGTAAAACAAACCTAGAATAAGGATGACGAAGACAGCAAAAATGGTGCATTTAGTCATTTTTAATGAAAAACTTAGTTTTCAATATATAAAAACACTGATAGTAGTGGTAGAGCCGTAGAGGATTGAAATATATATATACCATCAGCTTCCAGTTTAAAGAAAACACGAAAGTACGTGGCGTTGTAATGGGAGGATCCTACGGAAAGAAAAATGGTATAGATTTAGATAGATCCAAATGTAATGGGAGGATCCAGAATTATTATTGAAAGCATAAAATTAACTAAATTTTTTGATTGTTCAATATTGAGGTAATACTGCAAAAAAAATTCTAAATATTAATTTCTGAAAAAATAATAAGATATATTACCGTTTCCAAAATATGTGTATTTCTAAATATCAAAGGAAATAAATTGTTAAATATGTAAAAATATCGTATAGAAAACTATTTATGATTTTCTTTTGCAGTATTGAGAAAAAGAAGTTTATCTTCAGCATTTGAAAAAATGATTTAATTATATATATATATATATCTAAAGAGAGAAAAATAGAATATAATTGTTGGCAAAATATAATACTAGCTATAATGACCCGGCCGTACGTGTTGGGATCAAAAGGTTTGAAATAATGGATATAAAAATGTAAAAAATGCTACTAAACATAGTGTACAATGAAATTATACAATAAGGTTACGTTTTAAATCAAGTATCAAACTTAAATCATACCGTGGCCTGTCATTTCTCACGTCGGATGGAGTAAATGGATAATTAGGCCAGCCCGAGCCCGTTGTGGTCCAACAACCCAAAAAAAAAGCTCAACTCTTTTCTTTTATCGGTTGGGAATTAAAGCCTACTTGTAAACAATTTTACTCTGCCAATTTTTTTTAAAAAATTATATTTCTTTTTGGTAAAAAGATCCACCAAAAGTTGTCCGACACACATCTTAATTGCTTACGTAGTGAATGTATTTTTTTTTTTTCCCTCTCTTACGTAGTGAATGTATATATACCCAAAGCCAGTTAATTTCAAAAATAAAATAATCAATAATAATTGCAACGTTTGAAAGTTTTTCAATATATCATTATCGTCACTCCACTTAACAAAGATGCCTCTGAAAACTGGTAGACGACCACAGAATTAAACAAGACACAACAACGTCACAAAACAAAACCAAATCGTAATGATGATATTGTAATTTCTGTTGGATTCGATATAATGAAAATGAGATGGGTAATTACGACTTTGAAGATAAAGACATCTTTTAGTGAGAGAGCATTAATGAATATTTTACAAGAAAATGAGTAAATGGAATATTGTTTATTCTTGTGTAGGAGCTGACAATAAAATGACCAGAAAAGGCAGTTTTAGAATGAAAGAGTCAAAAAACAAGGAATGTTGAGACAGAAGCATTTTAGTTTATCATTACCATTTTCATGAAACTGTTGTACCTTGCGCTAGCTTTGTGGTCCATTCTTGTTTCTCCATTATTTATTACAACGTTGAACACTTTAACCCGTATATTAATTGGTAAGAAACTGTTTTATTTCAGAGGCATTTATGAGAAATTAACTGATAGTGACCTTATCACTATGGCGTACAATGTGGTTAACTATTGGGGTATTATATGCATGTTGTATTTATAATTAAAATGTAAAAAACAGAAATGGTTTAATCTTACTAATATGAGAACATAAGTTTGTTTTCTGTATTGCTAAATTTTAAATTTTATTTTCTAGAGATCAGACGATCAAAGACTGTTTTAGATTTTGCTAAGATGAAATTCCACAAAATTAGCTAGTAATTCGGACCAAAGATACAAATATCTTTGCTTTTAGGTCACCAATCGGACTTTTCATATGTTTGCTTAACCCGAACAACAACCTCCACTACTTCCCATAATTTTTAAAGTTACAATCACTAATTGGTAAGGGGTTCCCAACTCTAATATTTGTGACAACAAGGTTAAGACTTCATAATAATTATTTTACTGTAACTTTCAACAAATTCTGTAGGAAATATTTAATAACTTATTTTCCTAAAACTTGCATAGCACATATGAATTTGATTAAATGGGTGAAAATTTAGTTCCCTTAAAAAACAAAAACAAAAACTATACAAATTGGTAAAACAAAAAAGCCGCATTAAAAAATGTTTAGCCAACTAAAATTCCAGTTGCGTATTGTAGACAAGGTGCCCGTGCATTTCTCCAATGCACTAATATAAACAATTTGTTTTAGAAAATTGCAAAAGAAACAACAAATTTAAAATGCAAGAAGAGCTCGAGCTGTGACAAGACAAACACATGGAATATGGAATAAAGAACAAATGCGAGAGAGAAATAGATAGAGAGAGGAGAGAGATATGTTGACCGGATATTACACACGAACTTTTCGATAACTCCAAGCAGATCAAAAGGGCATTATTCGATTAGTACCAATTTCAATTGTTAATTTGTCACTTGTATTGCTAATTTTATTTTTATAACATAAGAGGTGAAACTTATCACATTTCCCAAAGAATCTAGAGCGCATTAGGCGCTGACCCTTGCTTCTTAATCCAATATAATAATCTGTTTCGTAATAGCTAAAACAGAATTAGGCTTTTCCTTTTCTTTTAGCAACACTTTTCATATTAGTCTTATTCTTAGTAAAAGCAAGCTTCCTTATATTTTTTTTTCCTAGATCAAGCAATAATGCGAATGCTTCGTAAAAGATAGAGAAGAGATTTTGTATTTTTTTTGTACATGGACACCTTCCTAATTCATCAACATCATTTTGTTCTAACGTTGGAGCACACAGATGGGTTTTTTTCCCAAAGATTTTATTCGTTGGTCAACTAGTAATATTACGTGGAGAAAGTGTAACTTAATGTTCAAATAGATCAGGAAAAATAGTCTAACTAGTTTATAGAGTTTTTTGGAACAACTATAGACCAAAAAGTTCGTCCAATCTTCACGTGAATTGAGTTTATCAACCAAAACTATAATATAAATGTGGAGTAAATAGCTAGAAATATAAAAGAAAGAACAATATGATTCCAACTATATATTAACTATTGCAAAAAAAAGAAAAAATATATTATTTTTTGAAAAATTATGAGGTAGCTGATTTCACAATTTTCAAAACAAACCGTTCACTTGAATCGGTCCAATGGAAAACTAAAACATATTTGATATATAGTTCAATCCAAAATATCATAAATAACATAAGTAAATCATCCAGAATTCGTGAAACTAATCGAAATTCATTTATAAGCTCTGAATTCATATAATCGGGTTAAACTGATCGGACTAGGTTAAATCGTAATACATCCGGTTTAGCTGATTTACTATCCTGTTAGGGTTTTATAAAACAGAAAAATTTGCTTAGTTGTGGTGTACAAATGCCAATAATTAGATCATAGCTAAACTTGAGCTAACCAATTTCAATGATTTATCGGACCATAGTTTCAAAAAAGGATCCGGCAATGATAATGTTATGATAGAGTGCGTGTGGGATAAACAAGAGGCATATGTAGATGTCGGAAAATGGAATTAGCTAATTTAATAAGCAACCCAAAATTATAAATAAATGTCACGTGAGAGGAGAGGCCATGTTGGCGCCGAGGAATGTGGGGCTCGACAGCTTCCTCCAAACAAAATATAAAACGTCAAACACATTAATATGGTAAAACTAATACTATAGGTTATAGATGTAACAAATACATAATTATCAATATAATATTTATGAAAAACTAGTGAAAACCTTTAATGAGGAGGGAATATTGGGGAACTCATGCAGCATCTACGTGCCACGACAAAATGCTACACGTTGAATAGAACGCCTTCCCCTGTCCTCTCCTCTCTATCAACGTTTTGTAATAAATGATTTTACTATTTAATTTTACTACTATATAGTATTGTTGTTCAATTTACTATTATTGATGTTACAATGTGTATTACCCTATGTAAAACACAAGTATTATTTATTCTAAAATATATTTTATATAGTTTAATATATATGAATGTATTTGCATTTTGCAAACAGATGTGACCAATATTAAGTTTGCTCTAGTTAATTTCATTCTTATAAATGTGTAAACTTATTTCTTTTCATATATACATATTTACTTATTTGAAGATGTAATTAGCAAATGTTTGAGATTAAATTTATTGTAACTATTGATTCAAAGTGGGTTGTACACGTGAATTTCACATCGAGGATCTTCGGGGTCTCACACAGAAGTTGGCAACGATTAATAAACATATAGCAATATCCTTCAAAATTAACATGGTTATAGGATTGGTACGTAATGCCAAAGTTCCACATAGTGAAAATTGTCTATAAAGTTGTACGTCTAATCTGAAGAGTCCATATAATTTAAAAGTTCGGCTATTTAATAGGATTATGATTAACATTTTTAGTTATAGGCAATTAGTGTATTTTTCTACTTTGAATTATTTGAATGTGAACATATAGTTATAAAAAGTCATAAATACTTATTGACAAACTATAATTTTACTTGAAAATCTATAGTCACTTGATTTTTCATATATATATAATTAATAACATTATTGGATTAATTTATTTATTTTACGTCAAAATAACGTAATTTTCCTCTAACGGAGTGTATCTTTTATTCCACTCTTAATTACTCTCTTTACTAATAACAACTCTTCTTGTTGGCCTCTCATTTTGTTAATCATTATGTAATCACAATATGTAAATCTTCCACAATCACTACTTTTAATTCTTAACCAACCGAGTGATATTCGATAGGTCCAAGCACGTGTACAGGTTGGTCCATTTTTGCTACGTACGTGTGCCCAGCGATAATACAGGAAGTGTAGAATCTTTTCTTTTGTTTTCCATTCATAGATAATATTATTAGTCTATCTATGAACTTTTCGCGTTATCGTAGACATTGAACATAAATTAGTCCTCTAGCGATAAAGGCAGTTTTAGCTTTCATGTGTCTCTTAAGGAGTTTACAATTTTTTTAATAAAATTTTTATACTTAAATATCAATGTGGAAAACGATGATTGAACATAATTTGTGGAGTCTGTAAGTTCTATTTTTGTAGGTGGGAGATTGGAAGCTGAAATCTATATTACTTCGTAGAGTATGTTTAATGTGAATTCCGCTGTAATAAAAATATTGTACATCTAACGAAACCACTAGACCATGTAGAATGATAGTTAAGAATGTAAAATGTTATTCAATAATAAGTGAAGTTCCGTGGGGTTTTGCAAAAGAGATGTATGAGCTCGATGACATACGTGGGAATGATACAAATCTTTCTAAAAAATGGAATATTTGCATTCTCCAACTCATGTTTAATTTAAGATAAAATGCGAGAAGCAACAAAATAAAATATCAAAAAGGACATTTGACTATATTACACACCACATGGGTACACTGAGTAGTCATAATACACATTTAAAATATTAATGCATGGTTCTATGATATAATTTATTAAATGGATTCAGTTTGTTGCAAATTTTCAATGCTAGAAAAAAAGACTTATTGTAGTTATGATACACCTTTATTAATGCATCTTACTCTAACCCGTCGAAATCTCGATCAAACATAATTAATACACAATTAATCTATGAAATATACGACAGCTCATGGTTATCATCTTAAACCTATTAGACAGATAGAAAGTGAAAAAATTTCTTGAGTTAAAAATTTATCTTGTTTCATTCACTACTATTTATTTATTAGAATGCCTCCTTTTATATGTTATTGATTCAAATCATATTAGAACATGATACATATATACTCATAGTCAACATTAACCAGTGTCACATGGCTACCAATCTTAGCCTTTTGAATGTTGAATTTCGTTTATTATTATCATTTAACTATACAATTAGTATAATAAGTACAATATATTCTTGGAGATTATTTAGTTTGTCAATTTGCAAAAGAAAACAAATTAAATAGGAAAAAAATCATCTATGTAATAAGTACATATATTCTTGTTTTCAATAGCAAAGCAAGGAGCAGCAAGAGCCTTGAGAGTTCCAGAAATTTTACCTAAAAAGGAGCCTTGAGAGTGTCAACAAAGAAGAGAGAAGAAACAAACAAAAGGAAGCAGATAGAAATTAATTAATAAAAAAATGAAACAAGAGAAATTTAATGGTGTCTCCATCAATCAATAACAAAGCAAATTATCTTTCCAAATATTCCATCGTATATTACCACTTCGGCTTTTTCGATGCCAAGCCATTAATCTGGCGCCTGGAGACATGTAATATGATGTCTATGTACACATCGAATTTTATTGCTGTATTTTTATCTGAGAAATTTCAAATGTGGTGAATATTACTATTATTAATCGTACACACAAAAAAAAAAAAAACGGGTGGTTATTATTTTTTGAAGTTTTTTTAATTGTACAAAAAAAAAATATTCTTATGTTTTATATAAAAAAATATTGGTTAAATGTTAATTTAAGAGAATATTTTGCTTTTAATCAGATGCTTATTGATATAAACAAAATAATAAATATCAATGGGAATGTTAGGTTTTTATCATTTGTCTGTTTTTTTTTTTAACAAAGTATACCATTTTTTTCTTTTTAACAAAACACAATAAGATGCTTATGTAAACAAGAATATTGTCGGAGAAAAAGCAAAATATTATCGACCGTACGATTCTTCTTTTAATGGCCAAGACCCAAGAGACATGTCATGAAAATTAATTAAAATAATACGATTGAGAGTAATTAGTTGTCTTTATTTCTCCTCAATTCTTGAAAGATAAACAAATTTTCCTTTTGGAGGGACTTTGTGGTTCAAACAAGAATCTCCATGACAAAGCCGCGGTTGCTTTCCCAGTCAACTTTTCAAATCTGAGGCTTTGAAGGTTTTGCAGTAAAATATTAAATGCAAACTCTGTTGTATTCTCTATCAAGCCCTAAGAGGCAGAGACCTTTTAAAAGCCTATTTTCTTGCATTGGAAATTTAAAATAATTTATTTTATATATTAGAAAATAGTAAACAAGCAAATCATAGGGTACTCATTATCTAATTATCACACCCAGTCTTTCTCTCTGTGCTTGTTTTCACCTTTTTAACCACTAATCAGAATCTACGTTGTCATAAAAGTCTTCCAACTTTTTTACTCTTTTGTTGTTTCTTAAATTATTATTATTCTTGGGTAAAAAATCATTATTTATTAATTATTTTGGCCAAGTTACTGCATTTAACTTTTTGGGCACATCACCACAATACTCTCACAATTCCAACTATATAGAAATATAATCACTCTCTCTTTTTCATTTTTCTTTTGAATGTTTTCTTAGTATTAGATGAAAGTTGAGAATTCTAATCCTCACTCATCGAGAGTTGAGAATCAAATGAGTTAAATTGCATCTTTTCAGGATTGCTAGAAGGAAAAAAAAAAAAAAAAAAAGAGCATTCAAGAAAGAAAAAATTTAAGAAAACGGTAAGAAGACACACGAGTTTTACAAGTAATATGGCATTCGATGTGAGCAATTCCTATATCTCGACAAGATTGATAGTTGTTAAATTTCTTTCAACATATAATGTTATATTATATTCAAACATAAAGTAAGAAAAACTCAACGCTTTTGACTACAAGATTTAGTATATATAAATATGGGAAATTTGCATAAATAACTAACAAAAAAAACTATAATTCACTAACTAACCATCCTAACTATGTAATTATAATATTCTCTGTATTATATGTAATATTACTCAATTTGTCCTTGTTGCCTCAATACCTTCAGTAGCAACCACCACCGCTGGCCACCACCGCCGGTCACCACCGCCGGCCACCACTGCCTGCCACCACCGCCGGCCATCACCGCCAACTCCGACCACCATCTATTCCGGTCACCACCAACACCGGTCACCGTCACTGTCGGCCACCATCAAATCCGGCCACCACCGACTCCGGCCACCACTAACTTCGGCCACCACCACCGCCACCACCACTGTCGGCCATCACCACGCCGGCCACCACCACCACCGCCGGTCACCACCACCACCGCCACTGCCGGCCACCACCACCGCCGGCCACCACCACCACCGGCCACCACTACCACCGGCCACCACCACCACCGCCGGCCACTACCACCGCGGGCCACCACCATAGCAACCACCACACCGATCACCAACACTTCCGACCACCATCAACTCCATCCACCACCGCCGGCCACCACCGGCCACAACCATCACCACCACTACCATCTCCAATCAAAAAGACTAATTTAGTAATTTTACTACCCTCTAGTGTTAATTTCTACATTTTGTATATTATAGTGTTAGTTTCTTAAATAAATTATCAAAAACAGTTAGTTTTGCAATTCACCCTATAAATATTTCCTCACTTCTAGTTTTTTTTTTTTTTTGGTTATTACATTGGGACTAACATTTGGTAGTACTAGGAAAAGAGTGCAATAAGCGTTTTCAGAATAATAAGGTATTGTAGAGAATTGTTTTGTTGGAAAAAAAAACCATTTAATAATAAGAAAAAGACAATAGAATTTTGTTTAATACATTAATGAGATAATGACAACGATGGAGAAATATAATATTTTACCTCTTTTTTTTCTCCCTCAATAAAAGTGTTGTTTCTGCAGAGCTCTCTCTCTCTCTCTCGTTCTCTTTCCACACATTCTTTGATCTCCACTATTTAAGTAGACAAGAATCATAAAGAAAATAGTGAGATGATGATGTTAGAGTCAAGAAACAGTATGAGAGCTTCAAACTCAGTCCCAGATCTGTCTCTTCAGATCAGTCTTCCTAACTATCACGCCGGAAAACCTCTTCACGGCGGTGACCGGAGCTCCACAAGCAGTGATTCTGGAAGCAGCCTCAGTGACCTGAGCCATGAGAACAACTTCTTCAACAAACCTCTCTTGAGCTTAGGATTTGACCATCATCATCAAAGGCGCTCAAACATGTTCCAACCTCAAATCTACGGTCGAGATTTCAAGAGAAGCTCATCATCAATGGTTGGTCTTAAACGAAGCATTCGTGCTCCAAGAATGAGATGGACTTCTACTCTTCATGCTCACTTCGTCCATGCTGTTCAACTTCTTGGCGGCCATGAAAGTATGTATTGTCCTCTTACATTTTCCTATACTAATCAAAAAAAATTTTAAAAGAAAGACATAACCAATCGAGATTGGTATGTTAGTGTAACGTTTTGAAACCAAAGTATTAAGATTTGTCATGTATTGGTTTGTCTCAGGAGCAACGCCTAAATCAGTGTTGGAGCTCATGAATGTGAAGGATCTAACCCTAGCTCATGTCAAGAGTCACTTGCAGGTTCATTATTTTTTCTTCATTTTTTATATATAAATTAATGGAATCTCATACGAATTCAAACACATAAATGTAGATAGATATATAGGTATATGTAAATATGTATGAAATGTATATAATTGGGCCACTATCTAACGCATGATTGCATAGTTGAAATGAACTTAGCCAAACATTTCTTTTATTTTTTTTCGTCCTTTAATTTGTTTTTGATTTTTCAAGAATGTGTGATTGTTAATGCAGATGTATAGAACAGTGAAATGCACTGATAAAGGATCACCAGGTATGCATTCAAACTAGTTCACTGATTTTTACATTCTTATTAGATATAAATGTAAATAAAATTTCATTATTTATTAATTTTTAAAAGAAAATTTGTATTTTTGTTCTTGGGAATAAACAGGAGAAGGAAAGGTAGAGAAAGAGGCAGAGCAGAGGATAGAGGACAATAATAATAATGAAGAAGCTGATGAAGGAACTGACACAAATTCGCCAAACTCATCATCTGTGCAAAAGACCCAAAGGTTACTTTTTATTTATATATTTATTTTTGTAAAATTTTGCATTTAATCTCTTTTTGCCTTAGTTCTGTGTGAAATTTGATGAATATGACCCTCTCCTAGGGCTTATGTGAATGTACTTTTCCATCTCTCATTAAATTCGTTAAGGGTTGTTTTTGGTTTTAGTCTAATTAGAAATATAAGATATTTGAATTTTCTTTGTTAATTTGTATATGTACATTAATTGATGATAATATAGAAGTAGGTCCAAATACAACAATTTTGTCCAGCAATAGGAGTTATAAACAGATTTCTAAAATGTGTTTTATTATTAAAATTTGAACAGAGCTTCATGGTCATCGACAAAGGAAGTATCTAGGAGCATATCTACACAAGCATATTCTCACTTGGGAACAACTCATCACACTAAGGTACATTATTTATCCCTTATCTCTCATTAATTGCATGCTGACAATGGTAACAATGGTACACTTTTACTTATGTACTTATAATGTGTAATATTTTGAAAATAGGACAATGAAGAGAAAGAGGATACCAACATTCATCTCAATTTGGATTTCACATTGGGGCGGCCTAGTTGGGGGATGGAATATGCGGAACCCTCCAGTGATTTAACCCTTCTCAAGTGCTAATTGCCTTAAGCTACAACAAATAAGTCAGCTTAGGTTACCAGTTTTAACATAATTTTAACTTGTTTTGATCATATGAGCTTCGGAAGAATCATATTATCATCATATATGAACTTCTTTCCAAGAATGTTCTATGAGTTTTTTGATATGTATAATCAAGAGAATCGTTTGAAGTAGTAAGTATTGTTGTAGTGCGATGAGAAGGGAGTACAAGTTCAAGTAGAGATAACTTGTTTTTGTTTCAGTCTTCAAAAAAACATCTCAATCTTCCATTATCACACTTTAATATAAATTGGAAAAGATTCTCTGGTAACTAAAAAGTTTCTGCTGCCTCTTTCCTCTTTTGGTATGCTCCACTGCTCCCACTCTGGTTATATATGGAGAGTTTTTTTGTAACGTGGTCAATTCTTTTTTTTTTGCTTGTTACATAAAAGTAAAATCTATAGTTTTAGTAAATTATTTGCTTATATTGAATAATGGGTCAACACATATATTGCGAGATGTGTGGTAGAATATTATATCAATTTTTTTTTCTCAAAGAGAATATTATATCATGCTCATGGACTGCATATTTAAATTTTAATATATAAAAGAAGATATGATCTTTGGTCTTGATCGGTAGCTTTGTTACGTAAGGCCAATAGCGACCTTGACTTCCTTCAGAACGTCGGGTTTTGTTCCTCATGGACGCTTGTGCTCATCAAAGACCTTGGAGTAATAATCATAATGATTAAAATAATTAAAAGGTGAAATAATTATCTAGTGGCGAACATAAACTCATTTTGTTTTGTAACATCTTGAAAATGGAGTTTTGAATTCTCTAGTTTTCCTTAAAAATGTCCGATGAAACGAAATATAAAAGATATATTTATAGGTTACAACAAACAAAATGTATATTTTTTGTCAAAGCAAAATGTATATCATTATACATTATAGCAAACACAAAATAACCCTAACCAGACAAATTAGACATGTGAAATTAAACACACCATGCAACCTACGTCACCTAATTAAAATGATGTAATGAGTGACATCAATTCAATTTTAATGAATTTATTTCATCTAGATCGGAAAATGAACAGGTTGAGTGAACACTGATATTCAATCTTTATAGTATTAGAGCAACTCCAACCATGGAACACCAAATTTAGTGTTACAATTTTTTCTTATTATGTTACTCAATTTAGAATTTTCTTTATTTTTAATAGTTTGACAAACATTATATATTTTTATAACTGATATATTTTAATTTAATTAATAGAAACTTACAATCTATAAATTTAAAATGAAAGAAAATACATTACATTGTACTAATTCTCTTTAATCTTATTTAATTTGATATTTATTTAGATGTTTTGTACAAATTATAATGTCATATTAACTATAATTAAAAGTTCATATTATTAAAAGTGAAGACATACAATTTATTGACGGTATATTGGTTTTTAGTTGTTATATAACAATTAATTATTTTACCTAAAACAAAATATAAATAAATTAATATATTTTTTCAAGAGTACATCTAGATGAGCCGGCACCAAATAAATTATTTTAAAAGCGTATAAACCAAGTATCAAATTATTTATAGAAAGATTAGATGAAGGAAATTTTAAGAGTCTTTACTGTTAGATTGGAATGGCTAAGAGCAGGGTCGGTCCAAGTCTTTTTGTTGCGTAAAGCAAAAATGTGTTTGGCCCATTCGTAATGAGGTATTGAAAAAAAAAACAAATTCTGACAAAAGTTAGACTCGAACTAGACACATAAAAGAAGGTTATTCAACACGTTGACCACTATACCACCAACAATTTTACAATTTGATGCCCCAAATTTTGTTACTAAAATGTGATGCCTAAAGCTCTAACTTCACCATCTTTAGCTCTGGGCCGGGCCTGGCTAAGAGCATCTCCAACACGATACCAAAACAAAATAATATGGTGTGACATTGTTCATAAAACACCCAAGAGAATATTTAGGGTCACTTTTACCGTTCTATTGGAGCAATATTAACACCATATTTGTTGTTTTGGTATTATTAACAAGATATCAAATCTTTCTTGATAAGCGTATCTACAAGTAAGAAAAAAAAATATGATCAACAGATATCACAACACTCTCTTCCAAAATTAGCGCCTTAGTTAGAATTTGGCAATATTCTTGGTTGTTTGTACATGTGTCTGAACCAATTGATAATCAGTCTCAATATGTTTGATCCTCTTGCGAAAATTAGGGTTCGCTACGTGCAGTGTGCATGCAGCTTGGCTATCAAATGTAGAGCAATTGTCTTATCTTGTACCACGCCAAGATATACAAAGAGTAGCTTCACCCACTTATGCTTTTGTTTGACCGGTATACTAACACGCTTACATCCAAGCAAATCCGCTTCTGCAATTATATATTAATCCAAAATAAGTTTCTGCTATAGATACCAAATAGATTTCTCCATTTCATCTAGACATTGCCAAACACTTGCAGATCATCAATGGTCCTCACTCTAATGTACACAACATCACAAGCGACCAATCGAAAAGAGTGACCGGGACAACTTTTATCTAGCGATTGCTGTTGAGGAACAAGTCCTCCAACTCCAAAGTGCACCTCTAGAGTCTAAGAAGCGTAACAAAAACATAAGAGCTTGAAGAATGAATTAGAGACACATATAGAGAGCTAAGAAGAAGAAGACAATCAAATAGATTTTCCCTTTTTTTTTCTCTTGGAAGGCCTTCGGCCTAAAAATCCCATTTTTCCTATAATATTATATTCAAATACATATTGCATTTTCACTCGAAAGACAGACAAAGATACTCTAATTCATCTAACAGGTGGGCTAAGGCAAGACCCCTAACTTACGTCTCCTCATAAACCCTAGAAAAATTACAGATTGGAAAATAATACTCTGCCTCACTATCTACCTTGTACACACAAATCTTTCTTTCGCCCAGATGAATTGTTCCTAGTTAACTTGCTACTAATCTACTCCACAAACTGCTAAACCATGGCGATCTGATTTCGCCAGACCCCGTACATTCAGCATCACCTTCTTCTGCCGTGCTGAAAAGGGTTTGATCTGAGCAGTCTAAAGAAGCCCCACACGCCATATTGTAGGACTGACATGCTGAATGGCATACTCGTAGTCTGTCGTCTCCATCGATATCACACTTCTGGATCGATATCTGGTACAGAGAGATCATAAAGAACAAATGGCAGTATCAGAAAATGCTAGTCTCTTGCCTATAATCATGGAGAAACTTAGACAACTCTACAAATCCCAAGAGATTGTTACTCACCCAACAGGCTAGTCTTTTAGCTGCTTCATCACAATAACTGTTACCGAAAATGTTAAATAACTTCCGAGCCCCGCCCGGAAACAGCCTATTGTAGTTGGGCATTACCACAACCTCCTCAAGCTGCTGAAGAATGCTAGGCTCTCTTGGAGCACAATGTTGCCCTGACATGTCTTTCTCCAATACATCTTTGCACACCAATAAACTTGTAACTAGTTTAGAGCTGTTCTGACATGTGTAGCCTGCATAATCAGAGCAACGGAACTCGCAAACCCCATTATCACACACTCCTCCATGTAGGCTGCATTGTTCATCGCAAATAGCTGTATAGTTGAAAAGAAACTTCTTATCAGATATAATATTGATAAACGTATTCTTGACACAATCTATAGAAATGTGGATAGTTACCAGTGGAACAGTCGATTCCAGTAAATCCATTTTCACATATGCATACACCCTGAGTTGTGCATTTTCCATGTCCATTGCAATTATTAGGACATGAACCTGCATGGTGAAAAGCATAACTTCTAAGTTCAGATCTTAGGGAAAGATAGAGACTTGACAAGCAACAATTTAGTGTGAATGATACAGGATACTTACGGTTTCTACAGTCATGACCGTGATAACCAAGGAGACAACGACACTTCCCATCAACACAATCTCCATTAAAGTTACAAGAATTAGGACACTGACCAAGTACAGAAACTACGGATGTACTGCAGAGTTCATGGTAAGCCGGACAAATTAATTCACCTACAAAACCAAAACATTCATGGTTCAAAAGATTTGGTAGCAATATGTTATTATTCTTTTAGGAAGATAAAGAGCAATTTTTACCATTAAAACCGGGAAATCGAATTGGTCCACCAGCTTGAGGGCAAAATTTCCATACTCCCTCCACAGCAACCTAATAGAATGGCATTGTGGAGGACATGAAAAACATTACTAGTGAAGCCATGAGAAAGCATAAAAGCATGATCTCCTCATCTCCATGTATCAAGATAAAAACAAGTTGAAATAGGACTGATGGCACTATGACTTGTGTGGTTTCTGAAAACTGCCTTACATCTATAAAAGTTTGTACCCAAATTTTAAAACTAAAATAAAATGAAATCTTAGGACAGAGAAGAAGACGTAGAAGAATACCTCCAACAAATTATTTCTACATCTATGTTGATAACAACCATTCCCCTGTGTCATGGAACCCCGAACAAACCCAGTACGCACTAAAGATGAGGCCATACACCTATATATAAATCAAACTCTTTCATGAGCAATATTCCATTTGGATATTTACAAACATTCAGTGATAAAGTTAAGTTAAATAACCTGGATTCACTCCCTCTCACTTCGCCCAACATTCTGTCAGGTGCACGTGCACTATTGATATCCGTACAAGACCCATCTGAATACGCAACAAAATATGTACAATAATCTGCTAAGGAAGACTGGCCGCCTGCAATACGTTGCGTATGAAATTCATTAGTCTTTACCAAACAAGAAACGACTACAGGATTGCATAATTTGGTATATACTATACAACCAAGGCAAAAGAAATATATATTTTGCGTATCAAATTAACATGTTGAAGCAGGTAACAACCTAAGAATATATAGTATTAATAAAAACTGAAAGAACTAGATAATCGTATCAGCATGTTCCAATTAATCATCAGGACATACCTTTGTTAGGCTGTGGAAAGTAACGGGCCCATTGTGGCAATTCTCCGTTATAGCTTAGAATTGGGCAGTAACCTTCAGCCTCTCTGTTGTATGTACAACCAGATAGTTGAGTTGTGTTACAATGGTAAGCACCTTTCCACATGTTACATGGAGATGTGACAAACTGAGTCCCCTGGTTCCGACCCCAATCGAGACGGTCTGCCATGCTATAATTAGCCTTATACCAGCCACTGTCCTCTAATAGCGCTAGAGTCATTTTTGAAACGACTGATCTTGTGTCCACTGATCCAGTCATTATCTCATTCATGAGTAGTCTCTTTTCCCAGTGGGAACCCGATGTTCCACGTCCTCCTCCATCCTCAAGTTCTAATCCCGAGAAGTTTTGAGAAAATGCCTGTTGAACAATTTGACATTCTTATGACTACAGGACAGAAAACTAAAGTCATAGAAATTAACTTGCAAAGATTCATTGGTTCCTAAGAATGAAGTAATTAAAAGACATTGAACTCACTCCGTAATGATGCCGTGAATGCATGACAACCCTTGGAAGCACTACGCGTGTTACTAACCGGCCCAGCTTTTCATCCATTTGTTGCTCAGTGACCTTCAAACATGAAAAGAATGGCTTATTACAAGGTAGCTCGTATAGAAAGTTCAGACATCTCATCCATATAAATAAGCAATGAAACACGAAAAAGAAAAAGCCTGAGGCATGTTAATAATAGCTAACTTCTTCTCTGGATTAGGAGGACATTAGATACTCATAACATACCTCAGTGCGTCTTCTTTTCCTTTCATCTCTAAAATGAGCAAAGGCATGCGGATCAAAGCCAAGGACATGCATAACCTCGTGAATGAGGGTTGCTGAAAGCAAAGTCCCAGATTCTGAAGTCAAATGGCGGGGAGCAACATTGACATGCCCTGAAAAAGACCAAAAATCTTGGCTTTAGTTCAAAACTCAGGGCAATGCAGGGATTTCAAAATTCTGGTAATCGACTGGGGGATAGGACAATTACCAGCAATTGCACGTCCCCACTGATCACGTTCACAAGCTACAGCCCATGCAAGGGTATTACCAGTAGTAGGTCTTGTGGTCACCAATAGAACTAAATCAGTATCAGCAATACCCTCTGTTTGATTTGAAAGAAACTGAATTAGACCAAATTAGCAAAACAAGTTTAACGGCACGAAACTGCCAATCAGAGAGTAAAACAGTAATGGCATTACCCTCTACATATTCACGAGGAAGCTGCACACCACCATCTTGCCCACAAGCAGAGTATCCACTTAACCGTAAATTCCCTTTCACAGGTTCAACAGCCAACGCTCTTCTGAACCAATCTGCAGTCTGCTCTAAAGCCTTCATTTGGAAGATTTAAAAATCAGAACATCTGCAGGATCAGTAACCAACACAGATCTTAGACACCAATAATCAAGTAAGTGAACCTTGCGTAGGCGATGCTTTTTGTCCTTGCCAGATATGTCATCTAAAGTGCAGTTATACCAACAATCACCAGAAACCGGAGGTTTTGTATTAGGATTACAAGCAGGAACAGCAGGAAAAGTACTTGAAGGAGGCTCACCCAACTGATTTCAGTAAAACAAAAAAAAACTCAGTAACTTCAAAAACCCTTACATTTCATAAATCTGAAAAGCTACTCCTAATACCAACCTTCACAATATTGCCAACTCGTTGACAATCTCGGTCAAGCGAATGACCAACAGCATCATAATTCAAATAAATCCTAATAGGTTGTTTCACATCCTTCTCCTCATCAAAAACACTAAGCAAAACCCTTCCATTATGATGAAAAGCTTTTTCAACACTCCTTGGCTCATGATAAACCTGAGGAGTAACCGAATACACTTTCCGACCCGGTCTCTTCCTCTGCTCTATAATCTGATCATGAATACACGAGTGTGAAGCTACTCCACTTTCCACACCTTCCACTGCTATTCGTTGATGATGATGATGATGATGCCTAGCTTTCGCATCAGACGCTCCCAATAACAATAGAATCAACGAAACCTAAAACAATAGACAAACAAAAACAAATGTAGCAGATCTAGAATTGTAATAACAATCTTACTAAGCTATGAAACTGTAATTAAGAGAATATTTCCAAAAACACAAACGAAATGAGAAATTTTGCTTAAAAGGGAAAGTTTACAATAGAAAAAAAGGAAAACAGAGATCTGATTTTATCTCTGTTTAGATTACAACCTTAAGCTCTAATCCAGCTAAAATTCCCAGAAATCAAAGCAACATTTCAAAAAAATAAAGGATACCCAAAAACCCTAAATCGATAAAATCAATAGCTACAGAAGAAAGAAACAAACTTACCCAGGAAATGACGAATCTAAGATTACTAACAAAGAGCCTACAACAGGGAACTAAAACCTCCATGAAATTCTTCGAAGAAACAGCTTCACTTCCATCAAATCTCAAAATCAAACACAGTGCATTTCATTTGCTTAAACACAAGAGTTTTTAGCTCGAGATTTTGATAAAAAAATGGATCAGACGACAGAGCGAAGATTACTACTACTAGTTTCTTCAAGCTTTGAAAAATTCAATTGGGAGAGGATAATAAGAGTTAGGGTTTTTGAGGTATGACTGATTCAAAACAGGTGATCTAGATTTCAGCAACCTCAACAAACAAAAATCTTTTTTTTTTTTTTTTTTTTTCCAATCTCTTTCTCTCTTTGTACAAAAACAAGTGACACTAAAGGATGAGAGAGAGAGAGACAAATGGATTGGGTAGGAGTTGGTGGTAGGGTATAATGTATAATTGTTACTGTAATACATTTAAAGTGAGAATCAATATTTGGTGTCAATTTTGTTTGTATAATCTAATTTGAAATTTTTGTGGTTACAGATTTGGTATTAAATACACATTTTACATTTGTTGCAGTCTAAATGATTTTTGAATAGAAGAAAACTGTTGGGACATTCGCTGTCTTTGATCCACATCATCATCCTTATCTTAAGATTTTAAATCTGTTTCAAGTTTCTATATTAAACTATTTAAGTAGTAACATAAATATAACCTTTTTGTGGTATTTGGTTTTGTGGATTAAAAACAGACTAAATCTTATACGTTTAGATATCCGAAATTTTTGAAATTTTTGATTGATTTGAATCGTATATGAGTTTGGTAATGCGATGGTTGAATCCGGACAAATCATAATGAATATTTTTGGACTATGACAGTTAAATTGACATCAGATTCTAATGCACATGAAGATGTGCCTTAGAGTGTAATTTGCAAGATTTGATAGTATCAGTCTAATCGACTTGATACGTATTATGATCATATAAGTTATTAATTTTTAAAATGAAACTTGATATAATAAGATATTAAATAAATTTGGTAAATTATATAAAAAATAAATAAATTCAATTTACTTTTTATTATATAAAAAGATCATAGAATTTATGTAGAAATATAATTTAATAAATTTTTTTCAAAATTTTTTTATCAAAGATTTTTAATTTTTTTTTAACGGATACGGATCTAAATCCATATATATAAACCTTAAAATCTTGATATCCTCATCCGACCCTTTAGATATCATGATTTTGTATTAAATCGGAGCGTAGAAAATAATTCAACAATTTGTGTATGTAATATTGATTATTTTGTAATTGTTTAGCAGAAAATGTAAGGAAAAAATAGTGTAAATAGTTACTAAAATGAGTGCATTGTTGCGTCAAGATTATAGTAATGCAATTGGTGGTTGCTTTTGTTGCGTTTTTGGTCAAGAATGTAGTAATGCCTCCAGCTATTTACGTGTTCCAAATCACAAACGAATTCGCACTATGATTATAGTTGGTAGATTAAAGTTCCACCAACTTAACTTTTTCGACTATTAATAGATATCGACGTCTCTCTTTTCTTTTTGTTAATGGTTTACAAATCCTTACCAATTACAAGAGGACTATGGATCAACTTTTCTTGACATATTAATAATTATTTGAGGAAACAATTGAATGATAGCTATATTCTTTTTTTTCTTTTTTTGTTGATAAAGTGAAAGCTATATTTTATATGAAGTGAAATATAATGTTAATAACATTCAACAAGGTGTTTATTATACATGTTATTTGTGGATGATTTTCTTATTTTTCTATTACTTTTTTGTCGGCTATTTTTTATGTTACTTAATCAAGGGAAATGTAATATTTGAAAATAACAATGAATAAAAATAAGGGGTTTAAGCAAAAAAGCTTTCAAACTTGTCAATTTTTACAATTTTACCTTTTATTTCAAAAATATAATTAATTTTATAAAGTCTAAAATAATACGCAATATGACATTTTTATGTATATTGTAAACATTTTCATGGTCACATACATTAAATCTTTACATTTTTGAAAGTAGATTTGAATTCTTCGTCGTTATGACTTTGATTTGACATATCATTTATCAATATTTTTCATTTGAAAAAAGCGAAAAAATTACATTGCGTATTATTTTTGATTTCGTATAATTAATTTGTATTTTTTGAAAGTGTAAGGTAAAATTGCAAAAATGTACAACTTAAAAATATTTTTTGCACAAAATCATTTAAAAAATAACAATAAAGTGATTTAAATATTTTTTTAAGAAAAAAGAATGACTTTCTGTCCTAACATTTTTTACACAGCTGGCTAATTTACTAAATGGGGGTTAAAGGTTAGATTTTTTACTAGAGTTTGGTTTCGTATGACATCATTGGATGTTACGTTAAACGTCTACATAATGAAATGAAACATGTTCATGGAAAAAAAATCCAGTCTTGATGGCAATAAACCATAATAACATATAATTATTATTTTCTTGATTACATCTTCATTTCTTGAAAATTACCTAAATTACTTCACGAAAGAAACTCTTGAAACGATTTGGGTTAGATAAAACAATAGTTATGGTTCTTTTTCCGTAACACAGGCCTAAGCTCATAAAACTAAGCAAAGATATATATGATATGAGGGTGCACAAAAAGTAGGAATCCAACTTTATCATATATAGATACAACAAGTTAAGGCCCAATATTAAGTCTACACAAGCTATACAAAATTACAAATCATAGAGTAGCCAAGGAGAGGATGCGGCTAACTAAACCGGATAATGAAATTTACACGGAAATGTTGTGAACAAAGAGTTGAGCTCATTGTACCTCAGAAAATCAAATCCATGCCTCTCCATAAGCTTCTTCTGTTTGGTCTTAAACCGCTGTCGAAAAAGTCCTTCGAATGATGGTTCCGTCGATGTCCGAAGAAAAAAGATGTAACCGAGGATGAAATGAATGGTTGTGACAAAGAAGCAGATGGGTTCCATTACGTCCCAGCTTAGTTCCCAAAAGGTAAGACGCATAAAGCCTATAGTTTGCACAGCTAGGAAACCGAGACCACAATATAACTCGGCCTGCACTATACGTCGTGCCTCTATGTCAATACTCTTCTTTGTAGTCGCAAGCTGAACTAACTCTTCTTTCCTTGGATCGTTTGGAAGTACTGATGTTTGCTTGATCATTGCCTCCATAGACTTGGCTATCTAAAATAAAATAGTAAAATTCTACGAATGAGAAAATTATATTTTTGTAAAAATGTAAGCGTTTTCGGAAATGATTATGATGAAACTTTCATTTTGGACCACTAATTTTAGGACACCCATTATACATTTCATTTATAAATATGAAGAAACATACGAGTAGAACACTAAAACAAAATTGTAAAATGAAACGAAACAATATACTAAGGTATTTTGAAGAAAACAAATATTGATTAATTATTAAATTTAATTAAAAATTTGGAAATTTGATATTAGTGGAGTCTATCAACCTACCAATACACTTTTCGAAAAACCAAAAATGGATTAACATAATTTTTAATAATCAGTAAATCATTTAAAATCTTAAATAAAGTTATTTTAAAATTATAAGCTAAAAATATTGTCTTGTAAAGACAAAAATATGCTTAGATAGGTTATATTATATGATCTATGTAAGTTTCTTTAGTATCACCAAAAGCAAATCTTAAATACTAAAAGATTATGGAACAAAATTACATTAAAAATGAACACAAGTGTTTGCTAATTCACCTGATGGGGATGAAGAAAAACTATGTCTCCTAAAACGACGACACATCCCGAATGATCCAAAGACTTAGCCATTTGAGAACCTTGCTCATCATTCCCACAACTCTCACAACAGATCTGAATAAATTCCCAATAAGAAACAGAGCTTTTAGGAATCTCTCTGAGTCTCTCTTTCACTTTCTCCATTTGATATAGCCTCAACAACTTCTTAGTCTCACTAACTGATAAACCCATCACCGGTGTTTCCTCCCGCCTCGGCGGAGAAACGGACTCGATGCGGATCCCGACAATCCGGTCCGTAAGATTCGGACCATTAGGTGAAGTCATGTACTGACGATGGATCTTCATGTTATAGGGTGAGAGTTGTCTGAAAAATGAGTGTTGTTGTGTTACATCGGATCTGTAACAGTCAATGAGACGTTTAGTGATTGCTCTGCGTAGAGCCATTAAAAGAGAAAGATAATCTTGAGTATGAGTCTTTGTTCTTTGAGTTGTGTAATGAAATATTTGGCAAGAAGACAGTTATATAGTCCCGATTAGTTAGGTTAAAATGTAAAAGGAAGAAAAGTTAATGTTTCCGGATTTTATTTGATTTTTTACTGTAATAATTAGAAATTATATTTGGGAGAAAAATGAGAATCTTTGTGAAATGAAGAATCTTAGAGAATCTTAGTTACTTTGGTAAGAGTCAATGAGTATAAGAATATTGGAGAACACGTGTCAGTTTCACTACAAAGATTCTCCTCTATAATTGGAATCGATGTGGAAAGTAATTTTTTTCTTCTTCTTCTTCTTATTATTGTTTTTTATTTGGAAAACAATCAGGGAGTCCCAATTGATGAATAGTAAAACTTTTACTTAATTATAAAAACACTGTTTTGTTCCTTTGAGTCTTGCATACTGTTGTTTCATCTACTAGGTTTTATGTTGGATAACGATTCAACAACATCCGTAACTCAAATATTTCTTCCAAACTTTTGATTATATATATTAATACTAGTAATATAGACTAAATTTTCCGTATTGAGTTTAATATTGTCCTGTCACCTAACGCATTGCCTTTTATTCCTCTAGTCAACTAGTCTGATTCACTACCTCATATATTTTGTCTAAGAAAGTGTTATTCAAGCAAGAATTTAAAGTTAACTAGGTAAGAGTCCGTGCCATGCACAAATCTTAATCTATTTAATTTTATGTATAGTTGGTCAGAAAGGAAAGTGAAACAACAAGAGAATTTAAGAAAGTTAAGGATAAAATACGATAACAACCTACATAATGACTCAACACTCAAGGTGTTGGGAGTGAGCAAGTAAACCAAAGAAGAGTTCCGGTTCATGTGCAAGAACAACTATCGCAAGTGACTGGATCCGATGACAAGCCAATCACACGGGTAAAGAAACATAATTCAACCACACCTCCAATCTCATACAGATCCGTCTCTGCCCCATAGAAGGTTAGGCAAATGCCATGGGTTTGTTATTAATTCTAAAAAAAAAACTGAAGGATAAAAGATCCAATATATATATATATATATATATTCTTAATAAATGTTACTAAGAGATTTTAGTTTTTTGTTGGTTTTACCAGAACCTCAAGAATATATTGAGACGGTACGGATTTCAAATAACAACTTTTATACCATGTCTAGTTTGATCAATACGACACAAAACAACGAGAGATTTGGAAACTCCAATCCAATGGAGTACCATGTAGACCATCTTGATCAGTTTGAAAGGCTTTGTAAAACGATGGAGGTTAATAGTGTTTTAGAAGATGCTAAGATGATTGAATTCCCATTCAATGAAATAAGAATATAGTGTCAGTGTCGGATCTTGTTTCTTAGCAAGATAAAATAAAATTTATAAGATGCTTCTGGGATTTTAGTGAAAAAAACTCATCATTAATCGATTCATTTTAAACATTCCTCATAATTTATTCGAATTTTACCAACATGCAGAAATATGTTTGCTAATCCATAACTATTCCTACAATGAAGCATAAATAAACAATAACATATTAATCTTATAGCATTTGGAATCAAATATACAAGTGGAAGAGTATGAGGATAACATATGTTCGATATTATATGGGTGCTTTCTCTCTCTTAATCGACCTTATTCTTGTTTTGTGGTTCGGCTCTAAATCGGGGCAGTCCATTGGATTAATCTGTCTCATTTTTTGTTCCATTTTCATGGTGTGCTTCTGATACTTTATTGTTATAGGTTCTATTTTCAGGAGGAGTTGGTATATTCATTTTGTCTCTTGTCCACGTGTCACTTTTTTAGTGGCAGCTATAAATTCATCTCCAACAATTTCATTTTGTTGAACCTTTACATAAGGTGTGACAAAGAAGATAAGGAAAAATAATATCACCAAAGTGACATTGATAATAAACAAAGTTTTTGTAACGACTTGACATGTAAATTTGATCTAACTAAATAAGTAATGTTTTTTTTTTCTTCTAAAATTTAAGAATTTAAATTATCTAATTAATGGTTTTTTTCTTTCTCTCTTTTCTTATAAACTTCCTAAAAGATTATTGAATTTCCAGCATAAAAATTCAATAGAAAAAATGTTTTGTGTTTAGAGTAAACATGAATAATACATCGACGGAATAATGCACCCTTTTTATTGACAAGATCAATGTGTCTCCTAAACTAGTCGAATTTTATTAACTTGCAGATTTAAGTGTACTTATACAGATTGCTAAATCCTATCAAATTTCTTATCAAAATTTTAATAGATTCGATTTTCTACAATTTTCCTATGAGTTTCCTACAAAATAAATATTTCGTAGGATATTTGAAAAAAAAAATCTTATGAAAAAGTCATCAAAAATAGTAGAAAGTCACCAATCTAGAAAGCTTTCCTACGAATCAATTATAGAAAAGATCACGTAATCACCCACAATCCAATCGTAGAGAATTTAGAAATTAGAATAGAAATGTAAGTGGAAGAGAACGAGGATAACATATACTGTATTCGATATCTTATATTACATGAGGAATAAAATATTGAAACATTAAATAATCTTGATTTACATATTGTGATTATAGAAAACGAACCTGCTTTCCCATGAATGACGGGTGATACGAAACATAAAAAAACTTTGAAATAAATATATTTCTTGTCGGAAGTCAAAATGGGAGTATTAGATTACCACTTAGTTTTTGCATACATTAAAACTAAAATCGTTGGAAAATTACATTTGTGATGGATAAGGATGATAAGGACCATATCAAAAGTAATTTATGTATAATATGACCGAGCCAGATTGTTAGTCCCGTTTAACCACAATCCTATATAACAATTCCAATTGTTAGTTATTGTAATAGTTCGATTTAAGAAATATGGTAGTACAAGCATATAGAATTTTAAAATTTGATTTAAATCACTTATATTATTAAAGTATATTTATTGTTTTGGTCAAACATGTTTAGAGAATTCTAAAACTAAAATTGTTTGAGGTAAAATAATCTATGATACGTCATTTTCTGGATTAGTGTTTTAAAATATGGTCTAACCGGTTGCCTAGGCTCCAACTAGGCATTAGGCGCTCAGGTGACGCGTAAATAACCTTTTTGACTGCCTAAACTAGTATAAATCTCTTTTTAGTGTACTTTTTTTTTTAATTTCAAACTACATAGATTTAATTTTTGAAGTTTCATCTCTATACACATGGTTATAAACATTTATATGTTGTTTGATATGAATTAAAGAAATATTTTTGTCTAATTTTTGTTAGGATTTAATATTTTATTTTTCTAAATATATAGTTTTATATAATTTTTTATCTATAATATCATATTTCTAATATTTTATGGTGTAACGTATAGACCGTCTAAAATTATCTAGGCCCGGATTAAGTTTTTTTTTTGTGTTAGGCATTAGGTCACCTTCCCCTAAGCACCTAGTGCTTTTTTGAACATATGAAAAGTGATTGTCGGAATCATGTGAGTGAGAACAAACTTTAAAAAAAATATCATTTAGTGATTAATAAAATCAATAAACGAGTCTTGAGAGGGGGTAGTACAAGTCCCACATCTTTATAAAAATATAGGATTAAATACATCACTCCATATTGGGTATGTTATTCATCTTAAAATAAGATTTAGTTTGAGATAAATAAACTCGAAGAGTTTTCATTCGTAGGGAAAAAGATAAAAGAATTTCAAAGCGAGATAACTTTGGTAAAGTCATATCTCAAAATTTATCACTTTATTATAAAACAAAACATCCAAAAATGATATTCACTCTCAAAATGAGATGATAACAGAATTGAAGAAGAATAACAAAGGTTTTGAGAAATCTCTTTTACAAAACCTATGAAAACTAAGAACAACCTTAGAACTATCCAGATCGCACAATATTCGTATCTTCTGCGGTTGTGAACAAATAGGGTATTTACAAAAAATGAAAAAGCTCTAAATCTAAACATTGAAAACTTTCAAAACGACAACCGATGGGTTACAGTGTGTACCGATCAGTTATCTATGTGTTAAGTAGTGACCGATTACAACAATATTCTATTGGTCGTCGTCTTCCATCACTTCTTCACTTCAGGCTGTTTTAATCCATTTGCACTCCAAATTTTCTTATTCATTCCAGCAAGTGTAAAAACCTAATAAGACACAAAACAGCGAAAACTATTTTGTTTTTGTTGCAAAGATTCAAGACTCGGCATTAAAAGACTTGAAACATATATAAAAATATGAGTTAATAGCAATAACGTTGATTTACAAAGCATACAATTTGTACAAGAAAATGAAACTTAAACTTAATATATAGGAAGGTACTAGAGAGCAATTATATGAAATATTTCGTTATTCCTTAAATCAAATATAAACAACAAACACTTTGTACACAAATAGTTTTATTTTTATGTCATTTAGGGACAAACAAGAAAGATATACAGATAGGATATACATATAGCATCAAACCGATGGTGATTCATTATTAAGATTTAAATGTGAAGTCGTCAAGAAACAAGCAGACGCAGAGCATTTGTGTACAATGCGAGAGCCCAAAGAGAGAACATGTTTCTATAGGTTGGATAATGCAGCAGCATATTCATGTAGATCCCCCTTCTTTCCTGCAAAATGAAAAACAAAGCATCTATATGTGATGAATTTTGAGTACCCAAAAAAAAATCAAATTAGGACAAAATTATTAGAAGGAAAAAGAAATAAACCTGTTGTGGGAAATCGCCAATATCCAACTGTGAGTTAATCAACACTTTGGCGGCGCGATGAACAGGAGAAGGGTCCCTCTCCATCTGACCACCAATAAGTAAAACCATCATAGCTTGTCCGGTATTAACCACATTCGTCACGTTTCCTTTAGAAGGAATATATTTCTTGTTAGGGCAAGAGAGAGCACTTTCTCCCCAACCGCCTTCGGCGTTTTGCGTGTTGAGAATAAACTGAACAGCTCTACGTATAGCTTCAGAGTTGCCAAAAGTCTTCCCTGCAGCCGCTAGACCTCTTACTGCAAAGAGAGTACCATACGTGAAACAAACTCCCCAGTTTCCGTACCATGAACCGTCCGGCATTTGCAAGTCCTCTATGTATTTTAGGCCTTTTTTTATTAACTTTTCGATCTCTTTCGGTCTGTGATCGGGAAACTCTTTCTTGAAGCAAACCAATCCCGCAATCACCGAGCCCGTACACTCAAGGTACCTAAAGATAAAAGATCCGTAGATATATAATTTTTCTCTTACAAAGTTATTAATTATGTCCAAAAATAAAGTAGTTAATATAATATTACTCTTGCTCCACAACTGTGTTCTCCACATGCTCCACCGGACTAAGCCACTGCATTTTTTTACAATATCACCTTTATTTTAGCCTCTCTTAAAAAAAAATCCTTTCATTTATATTCATTCAAATAGTTAATTAGAAAGAAAAAATTCGACGAGAATTTTTTTAATTAAAAAGACAAATTTAAAGAAAATTGTATACGTACCTCTAGCCATTTTTTTCCAGGAGCTGGCTCCCAAACTGGCATACCTCCATTATCACTCTGTAATATATTGAGACAACTTAATCAATGTTAAAAGAGTTTGTTTAACCGGACAATCCAAAAAGCTCTGGCAGCTATATAACTAGCTATAATGTAAATATTCTCTTGCCTGCAAATAGATTAGAAAATTGACGGCATCATAGAGCTTCTCTACATCCATTTTTTCGCCGATGAACTCGGAGGGCATGCGGTGGAAGTGTATGCAGCACTGAGGGAGGAGCGGCACACAATACATGCGGTCAATAAGAGTATATAAAAATATTTAGTTTTTTTTTATAAATTTAAGATTTGTATAGTGGACACCTCTATACTTTCTGCTGTACCATCCGAAATCGGCAACCCTTGTTCTCGATCTTGAAAAGTCCATCCCCCTTTTGTAATGTCTCTAAACATTTTCAGATGGTCACCTTGAGGGTTCTCGCTAATCTGAGATTGCTTCAAGAAGTCGTATCCTTTTATCAGGGTTGATCGAATTTCGTCATCCATGTTTGCGGCTAACATAACTTGGAGGGAGAGGGCTGCATTCCACGACTGCATCCCCATTAACTGATTGCACAAGTGACAATATTTAGGGTTTAAATTGCAAATTAAGAAAGATTTTTAATCATTTTAATATTAAAAAGTTTGGTATTATTGAAAAATAAAAATTTTAACGGTAATTTTGAACGAAGAGTTAAAAATATAGTATTTTAGAGAACTGTCCAGTCTCCAATAAATACATGAGTTAAATCGTTTTTTCTTAGCAACTAATTTTAAACTCAAAGCCATGAATATTTTAGGATCTAGCATTAATAATTTGAAATATTATAGAAAACGATACAAGCCAGTTTATTCATCATCAATTATTTTTGAAATAAAATTCGTTGTGGTATCTTAATCCGAAACAACTGAAATAATTAAAGAAAGAGCTAATATCTTAATTAACCTGAAATTTAAGGCCATCTTCAGCAATCCATATGAAATCAGGGACTCGAGCAAGATGTTTCTTGAAATAATCACCATCAGGATCTTCTACCCAACAAGCAAGCATATGAAACGGCTATCATCAAAATAACAAAACCAAAAAGTTAATTCGTCATCGTGATAATTTATTTTAACTTCTTTCATATAATGTAAATTATAATATATATATATATATATATATATATATGATAGCCTATATATATATATATATTTTTTTTTTTTTGTCAACAACGTAAGATATATTAATATAAAATAAATATTATAGGGCGGCAAATGTGAATGGTCATGCCCTCAACGCTGACTCTGATTGATGATTTGTATTTTAATAGTTAGTAAGTCCGTCATTTTGTCACCATGTGGATTTTAGTTTAGTTTATGTATGTATAGTACCTTCGCAACACATGCACCTGTGATATAGTGGGTCGTTTCATCATGGTAGTGAACAAGTTCCATTGTGGTTCGTAGTGCTCTTTGTCTAACAAACTTGTTGAGAGGCCAGCGGTTTATGATATTCTCCGAAAGCATATGAACACCTTCCCAAAACAAATCTTGTCCAAATGACTTTGGATATAATAGATCTTCCTGCATCATCGTGATCACAAATTGTTTTCTTATATTAATATAAGATGTCATTTTTTTTTTAATCCATATTCCACATGACTACACAAACCTTTGCGCATCGATTACGGGCTTTGCTCCAAATGATTTTGCTGTAAGGCTGGGGATAAAGTTCTTCTCGGAGCTGTAGAATGAGAGCGGTTGGTGTAGCTACAAATTTTTTACCATACAAATATGACATGCCCATGAGAAGATCCCGGATATATATCCATAGAGTACCTACACTCATAGGTATTACTCAGTGTCATAAAGATATATAGCTCATGCAAGTGCTACAAATCAAAAAAATAAATATTCATATCATTAAGGTATGAATTATGGAACCTCCATTAATGGGAGAAAAAGAAGGGAGCATCCAAATCTCGGGTGGTAGCGGTTTGCAACCAGACCAGTCATACACTCCTAGAACCTGTATAAAGAGCATTAATTGATTAACTTAATGAATCGAACCACAACTTATATAAAACATTGGTTAAAAAAACCTCGAATTTTATACGTATGTTTGTGAAAACATACCGAAAGCCAAGCTTTAGCCACCATAGGCGCATACGTGGCACCCCCATGGTCTAGGATCCATTTACGAGCCCTTGCGCATGCACTTTTTTGACCGTCATGATCTGGTTCTACTCCCAAAATACGTAAGCAGATGTAGTTGAGGACCGTGCAAAACATGACACTGTGGCTTTCCACATCTAACCCCCACCCACCATCTTCATTCTGCATACCAATGGTTATGGTTATAACATATTATAGGTTACAAGTTCTAACAATTGTATACATCTTTTATCTTTTTTTCTTTGTTTTGTTGAATCATAAGGAAGTTCTAACTAAGGTCTGTACATCCCCTTAACACGAGACAAGAGCATGTTATATGGTCCCACTCCAAGCGTACTCGATCATGTTACCTCTAGGTTTTGTTTTGATTTGAGGTGTTTTTTCAGTTGAGCTAACGAGGTGTACATATATATATATATATATATATATATATATATATATATATATATATATATATATATATCTTTGTCTATTTTGAATAAATGTACATAATCTGTTACAATTTATACCTGAGTGTTATACATGTAACGGAGTAACTCTTTGACATGCTCTAGTGTAAAGATTTTCTCCAGGTGTCCGGTAATGTACAAGCATATCACCTGTGATTATTTAATTTTAAATCACTAATTATTATTAAGAAATAATCATATTCCTTCCGAATAGATAATTATGAATAATAAGAAACAAATAAAGAGAGTCCAAGTGAGGTAAGCTTACAAAGGGAGCGTCCAAGAACATGGAACCAGAGACTTCAGAAGGCCAATGGCCATCGTTAGCCTGACATGCCGCGTAATAGAGTACTCCTCTTCTTAGTGCCGTCTTTGCGTCTTCATATGTTATCTTCTCTGCATCCTCTATTCTCACTCTCGGGATCTTCTGCTCGAACTTTTTCTCCCTCAGAAACTGTTTACCAAAAGAACAAAATAATGATGATATATTTGGAACAAAAACTTAAACTGTGCTGTTATAGAGAATTGTCATAAAAAAAAAGAGTTTTGTTCAAAGGCAAAGAGGTTTCATCACCAACCTGCCTACGCCAGAAGAGATCGGGACTAGCCTTGAAACGTGACTTGTTGTTTGCGAAATTGAGGCGAGCCTCCTCGACCTCGGCGAGTTCCTCAGGAGAGCCCCCGTTGGCATCAAACTCCCAGATCTGTCTTCCGGCAAAGTTGTTCGTGGTGAACAAGTGAGGGTCTTGTCTTGCCTCAGCTCCAATTCGCAGTCTCCACATTTCGTGTCAATCTGCTAACTGGTTAACGTGTATATGTTTGTGTGTGAGGATTTGTTTGTTACGATTAAGCATCAGTTTATATAAGCTTTCACATAATATATTTTAAATGGCATTGCATGTTTGTGGCGTTTTAAATTTTCAAAACATAAAATTGTTTTTTAGAGTTGTTTTAATCATTTAATGTGATGATTTGTTTAGCAAATTTTTATAGGCACTTGTCAAAGGTTTCAGGTGCCCTCGGACAATAAAATCGAAGATTAAGCAGGAATCGATCCGTGATTAGTTCTTAGTCTTTAAATGTTTTTCTTAACATGATAATAAGTTGTTATAACAATTTTTCAAAAATTTTACAACAAAATATGAATAAAATATACCATAACTAAATAGATTATCGTCCCATCAAAGAGAATATTTTTGGTCAATACCGGTGCACATCGTTCAACGTTCGGATTCGGCAACCAGATCAATAGAGTATGATAGTTATGATGTCTGCAACATGATTTATGTTACCAATGGTGCATTGGACTAACGGTTTAAGTGCAGAAGGTGGATCCATATGTTCCCTTATGTTACCAATGGTGCATTGGACTAACGGTTTAAGTGCAGAAGGTGGATCCATATGCTCCCTAGTTCGATTTTCGGTAGGAGGTATGCTTTACGCTATGTTATAAGGTATTAGCAAATGCGGGTCTTTACTATTAGGGAGATTAAGATTTAGGTCCAAACTCCTCCTAGTTAACAAAAATTTGGTTCTGATTGGTAACATTGCATAATTGCATAAAATGAATAATAAAATTTTGCAGTATGAAAACTTTCCGAATGATTTTTTTTCTAAAATATGTTGATTGGATACATTTTGCAGAATGGCAAAATAAAATATTATATTAATATATATATATATATATATATACTTAATAAATAAAATTATATTTTACTTATATTTTAATGTATTCTAAGTAAGATAAGATAATAAACATACAAGATTATTAAAATTTATTTAAAAAATGTGAAAAAGTTTTTTTATACTATTAATGATATAATTTTGGTGTAAACAATTATATTTTTTCTTTTACAATTATTAATATGTAGTATGTGTAGAAGAGTATTTATTATACAAATAAGCAACTATATATCTATTTTTTTGCATAATGAATTTTTTATTTGTAACTATAGGCGAAAATGTAAATCTTGCGTTTTTGATTTTTTTAATACAATTATGCAGTTTTTTTATCGGTAAATTTTCTTCATAATCACATTAGTAAACATCATTATTCTATTATGCGTGTTACCAATCAAAACCTATATATATAAAAAAAATTACTTATATTTGTTTTCGAATATTTGTATGTAATTGCAATATTTCGTGTAACTAACAAGACATTTTTAAAATTTGAATGTGTGATAATGTCTCTTTCATGTGGCTGCCAAATATTTTCCTTAATTTAGTCTTGGAAGTTTCATGTAGCTGCATATAAGCCAGCTGTAGATACATAACGTAGGATGTAGTCTTTTTATTCTTTAATTTAATGTATATAATCATCTTTTAAATTATTGAGTTTTGAAAATGTTACATGCATTCAAAACAGAAAAATAGGATTATAAAAATAGTAAGCTTGTCATGTGGAACTCGCTTGTGGAAGGTTCTTAACTTAGTAATCCAAGATATAATGATTTTACATAATCTTGGGTTTCGATTCCTAGAAACACTCTCTTACACATTATAAATGCAAAGCGTATCTGAAGTTTCAGTGCACTGCAGTCTATAATTGTGAGTCAAAGGTAAGCTGTCTAGAGGATATACCGCTGATACAACGGTTTGTTGTGGATCCATGTATTGTCGAGAAAGCTGTCATCGTGAAGTTGTAAATAGAACATTGCAGATAGATTATAATTTATAATATAAGAATATAAATTAAATATATTTGCGTAAGTTAAGGATGAGAAAAAAGCCAAAAATATTTAATTTATTTTTTATTTGGAAGTTTAATATCTAATTATTTTTTAAAACATTTGCAAAGATACTTATTTTTTAATGTTCGTTTTCAAAAAAATAGTATTGATGAAAGAGTATTTCTAACAAATTATGTTGTTTTTAGTTAGAAAAAGATACACATAATAATTAAAATGTATGATTTAATACCCAAAAAAATAAAATATGTTATTTTGATAATCATAATAATTAGGTATATGTATTTGTCTTTCGACCAAAAATAATTAGGTATTAAATTTCCAAATAAAACATAAAAGAAGATTGTTTTGGCTTTTTTCGTTAAGGATGCCCTTGTAGTATACATATGTTTGCCTCAGTGACCTTTTAGAGTTTTACAGTCTCTCCTTCTCTTGACCCTGTCTCTCGTTAGGGCTGGGTGTTGCTTTTTATTATCGGTCTTATGTTGGTACCTATTTTCTTTCTGAGGCGTATACGAGAAGTAAAAATATATCACCCTTAAAAGTCTAGTAGGTTAATGGTATGGCATAACCAAAAATTCAAAGGCAATTAAGTAATGTAATTACTTATTTTACATTGTCAATAAGAAACCTTAACTTCTTATTTGATTTATTTTATAAAACATGATTTTTATTATTTAATATTTTACATATACTCTTTAGACATTTATGCTTAATGATATACATAAAACAATTCTTAATCTTAATTGCGGGTTTGAACTACGACAACTAATTTTTAATCATTTCACCTTTAATAGAGGGTAAAATAAGTATTTTCGCTTCTTCTTCTTCCTCTTGGCTGCGCAACCACAACCCTAAACACGAACCAATTTTTTTTTTTTTTTTTAACGGCTGAATTTGATTAATAAGAAAAGTGATCTTCATGGAAGTTGTTTACAAGATAACATGGAATGTAAAAGTGTGATATAAAGCTTTTTGGAATCACTAGAGGTTCCCTTGCTAACGATCAGCAGCCTTGTTATTGTATCTTCTTGTCCACTGGAATTCAACACATGAGAATTTCTGTTTCCAAAAATTGATTTCTCTTATCCAGTTTTTTCTTTCTTTTTTTAATCAATTTTTGTTTGGTTTTCAGTATATTATACCCAAAATTTACAGATTTATTTATAAATAATCGATTTTTAACTTAAATTTAACAAAAAAAAAGTGATTTTTTCTTACATATCAGATTTATTGGCCGAGTATATGAAATCGCGGCGACTGGGTGATGTCGAGCGTTTTTCTGTTTTTTTTTTTCTGGCGATAAATAGACCGCAAAGGCTGATTTTTCGAACAAGGCTTAATACCAATCCAAGCAATAATTGTTTGTAGGTTTTTTCCTGAATCAAGATTCATTCTTGAATTTTACCAAACTCTGAACCATAGGGGAAATCTACTCACACATGATTTTAATCAGAAATAACGATGAAATATGAAGTTTCATAAACCCAACAAGGAAAGAAAAGAATCTTCAATCAAGATATAGTCTTTGAATCCTCTAGGTTAATGGTTAAAACAAAACTGAAGGTTTAATGTGCATTACATTAGCGTATAAATGAACAGTAACCGAGTAGGGTCGACCCCTGATAAAAAATTGGATCGATTAAACTAAAAATGGGTTCAAATGGGGAAATTCGGGTGTGGTATTGTAATAGTTGGTGGTCGATGAGTCCTCATATTTCTTATGGACTCCTGTGTGGAGGAACCCTATCGTTTGATTGCACAGTCAACCATACATTATGGTCCATCCATGCCTTCCCATGTGCATTGCAGATATCGATCAATGCCTCAATTCTTGGACTTAGTCTTCTACTTCCGTCGGTTGATGTCCTTGGCTGATACTTTTACCTTCTTCTTGGTTTCTCCTTGGCGCCTCCTAAACTCTTTTTTAAATGATATGTTCCTCATGTTTTGAGGCCCTTTATGTACCTAAAATCTAATAAATCTCCACTTATGTACAAATGCAATACAAATTAGGACTTTAAATGCAAAACAAAGTGATTTAAACTAAATGAAGTTTCAAGACACCGTATGTGCAAGTGCAAGTGCAAGTAGAGTAAGTTATGACTAGAACTTTATTAAGATAGGAGTTTCAAGACACTATAATCATTTTTGGTGTAAGATTGGTGAAGCAATTAAGTTATGGGATTTTACAGTGTCGTTATTTAATTACACCATAACGTTTTGGAAACACCAAAAAACGCCACGGAAATAAGTTTCCAACAAATCTTAGTTTGGAAATTCCGGAAACTTAGTAATAAATAGTTTAAAAATATTAAGATTTATAATACATATAACTAATTAGAAGATTCGAGCTTTAAGTTTTTTCTCTCGACAAACAAGATTTGGAAGGATTTTTTGTTTGATGGAGATGATTAAAATAAGAATGAAAATGTGTCTTCGGTAACAAACTATTTAATATTAATGTTTTTGATTTTTGTGTTGTTTTGATCATTTTTTTTGTAATACGCTTCTGAAGTGTTTATATTATTTAATTTGTAAAAAATTGTTTTTCGTTTACAAAATGTTTCACTTCTGCGTTTTCGTTTCTGTTTCCGTGCAATATAGGTTAGATTTAAATATTTGTCTTTAAATGTTTGTCTTTGATAGAAAAATCAAACCAAAAAAACTGATTGAATACCCCTCAAGTTATATTAGATAGCAAATGGTTTTTTGCTGAAAAAAGACTCCTGAAAAAAATATTATATGTTTGCTACATAAATAACTAAATTTTCATCCACTTAAACAACTTTTACATAAACCATCAAAACATTTTTATTTTCTTTTTGTGATCATAGGCCACAATCACATGCTTCCGTTATAATAAATCGCTACGTAACTATTTGGTTACGTCAACTTTAGTTTCATTACTTAACAGATGGACCGTATAATAGCCAGATGAAGATTATACCGATTTTAAATAGCTCAATATGATTACTACATGAAAGCCTAACAGAAAAATCATATAAATAAAATATTAACATCCAACTACAGCCATTATCGTTGAACATATGCATATTAAACAAAACATTTGGTTCGATGACTCATCCTCGTGACCAATACAATATTCTGAAAACGTTATCATAAGTTGTTATCTAAATTTTTTTAACCTTTTTTTAAATATATCATCATCAGCACCGTCAATATGTTACATAACTAACTATGGAGATTTTTATTATTTAAGAATAAAAAATTAAATAAATATTTCAAAATTAACTAAATGAATTTCATATCAACAAAAACAAAAATTTCATTTGGCCAAAAAAAAATAAAAAAAATAAGAAAAAATCCATGTTAGTCCAAAAGAGTCAAAATATGTTTTTATATTCGAATTTGGAAAACGTAGTGAAAAGTGTGGATAATACAATATTATGCAATCCGTGTTCTAGACTAATCTCTGGTTATGCGATACGCTATATTTCCTATGACTCACAAATTCTATGTTCCTCATACTTCAAGTCATTTTTTTTGTACCTAGAATCTAATAAAACACCAATTGGACAAATGCAATACAAATTGGGACTTTTAAATGCAAAACAATTTATTTAAACTAAATGATGTATACATATGAGCAAATAGGGTGGGCTATGACTAAAACTCGATTTGGAGAAGTGTTTCAAGACAGTAAAACATTTTTGTGGTGTTAGGAGTGTGAAGCTATTAAGTTGTAGGATTATAGTATCTTTAAACAACGACACCCTAACAACAGATTAAAATACTTGTTGGTTATATACGTTTACTATGTTGTTATTTAACAACGCTTTGTAGATGTCACTAATAGGTGTTTTTATAAACCTATTAGTTTTTGTTCCGGTTCCAATAATTCGTCTGCAGTTATACCAGTCATCACTTCTGTTATAATAAATTGATATGTAACTATTTGGTTACGTCAACTTAATTTTAACACTCAACAAATTCACCGTATAATAATGGAGATTATCCCAATTTTAAATAGCTAAATCTGATTACTGCATGAAAACGTAACATACGGATCTTGTTTTTTCTTATTATCTATGTAAACAATACTAAAGAATATTGTTTACATAGATAATAAGATGTGGTTGGATACAAATATTTCGTACCAAGTGATCCATTTTATCATTTACAATTCGGGGAATTAAAGATAAAGTAAAAAATAAAATTCATCCTTATTTTTCTAAATCGCTTCTAGGTACATAGCGAAGGCTGGCTACTCTGTTGAGAAAGACACTATTTTTATTTGCTTTGAGTAGTCTGTAAAAAATGTTATTTCTCGCTTATTTTTGCCAATTATTCATCTCATTTACCAAACGAATGTTTACACTTTTGTGTATAGACATGTAAAACTTATTTGTAAGTTGGCAGCACCCATGTTTAGATGTCCTCTTGTTGATAGTGTAAAAACAATCCCATAAATTAAATAACAAGTATATTAAATAAACAACCTCTTTCAAATCCCAAATTCAATGATAGGACTACTACTCATGGCCCAGGTAAACATGATTACAATAGAGAAAGAGATCATTGACTTTGAAAAGAGATTTGCAAAGAGTTTGAAGAATATTTTAAACAAAACTATCAAAAGAAGAACAAACTTAGAAACTAGAAAAATTGCATAAAGTGTCGCACTCATTCGACTAAAATACATCGGATATTATTATGCAATGGTCATAGCGCTAAAACATAGAAAAATGAAACTTTAGAAACCCCAAACTTATCGATTTTATATGTCTTCGGTACCGACCAGTGAAAAAGTCAATCATTTTCTTGACTCATTTTCTCCATTTTATCTTTGAACTCCTCTTTTTACTCCAACAAGTCAGATAAACCTGCAATGATCAAAAGCATCGTAAACTAACTTTTTATCGACAAAAAGACTCAACACTCTATTTTAAAATGACTCTTAATAACTGTTAATATTATGACTTATCATTTGGTTCAATTTTTGTTGCAAAAATCATTAAATATTTCAATAATTTTATCAATTGTTTTTAAAATTTTAGTACATTTCATCATATTGGTTCATTTCCAAAGTTAGGTACGAGAAAAAAAAAAAAAAAAAAGAATTGAAAAAACTTCTAAAACATTTTGAAAACAAAATATGTAAAGTGATCGATGACCAACTTGAACTGAATCCGTTGCCTAAATCAAAAATAAAAAATGTCATCGGTTTTCAAGCTTAAATATTGAGATACCCAATTTTGGTTCGGAATTTATGCCCACCTCTAATAGTACCGTCAACAAAAGCCACAGATAGTGATATTTCTAATATAGATTTTCATTTTATACGTTATTCTGATAGTATACGAATGAAATGAAATTTTTGTTTTGAACAAATAAACAAATAAAAAAATAAAAATAGAAGTTTAAAAACATTAAAAACATTTACCAGGAACTCCAAAATCTTTCATTAAATTTTATTGTGATTTTCTCACAATGTTTTAAAATATATAGTGTTTGAAATAAAATGAAACCAAAGTTTCTTTAAATATACTCACGATGGACGAACCATAGTGGTTTTGAAGAAGTGTTAAAAGTTAATTACGTGGCCATTACAATAAGCTATTACAATTATGGTCTTCTAATGACGATACTTGTTTCTAACGCATCCACACCTGGTTCAATTATATAATACGTAATGTAAAGACAAAAGTTATCTTTCTAAAATCACATAATATCAACTCGTACCCACATCGTCGTTTAGTTTTTTTTTGTTATCTTCTATTTAATAAATGTGTATTGTATACAATCATAATAGCATATTTATTTTAAATTATTATGTGATAACAATAGAATAACAAATGGATGATAGATGAATTATAATCTATGATCACATATGACTAAAGTAAACATAATCAAAGTATAAAAAGAGATGATAGAGTTTGAATTGTGATTTCCAAAAGATTTAAAGAATCTATTAAACAAAGCTATATAAAGAAGAACAACCCTAGACACTAGAAAATCGCACAAAAAGTCGTACCTCGGCGGCTAGAATATAATGAGTCGAAGCCCTAAAACTTAGAAAAATGAAACTTTACAAAAGCCAAACAGATCAGTAAGAAATCCAAACCGATCGGTTTCATACGGTTTCGCGTCCCGACCGATCGATACTTGTCCATGAGAAGCTTGAATATTTTTTACTCTAAATCCACCAAATCCACATGAGTATTTGGTATCTTCATTCTCATCTGTTTACATATATTTAGTGAAAGCGTCTGGTCTCACTGAAGGAATATCAATCACGAAGCATTATGTACATGTTCTTTTGGCAAGCAGTAGTCAAGAATTTAAAAGAAAGCTTCTTCGGTTAAATAGTTGTCTTTGATATGTTCTTATTTAACGACGTTTTGTGAATGTCGCCAATAATTGTCTTTACGTACACGTTTGCTTATTTTGAAGAAAATAGAAAAACCAAAACCAAAAAACCTGATTGAATACCCCACGCAAGTTATATTAGATAGCAAATGGATTTTTATCGAATATTTTCAAGAAAGACTCCTGAAAAATAATATATGTTTGCTACATAAGTAACTAAATTTTCATCCACTTAAACAACTTTTACATAAACCATCAAAACATTTTAATTTTCTTTTTGTGATCATAAGCCACTATCACATGCTTCCGTTGTAATAAATTGATACGTAACTATTTGGTTACGTCAACTTTAGTTTTATAACAGATGGACCGCATAATAGCCAGATGAAGATTATACCCATTTTAAATAGCTCAATATGATTACTACATGAAAGCCTAACAGAAAAATCATATGAATAAAATATTAACATCCAACTAGAGCCATTATCGTTGAATAACATATGCATATTAAACAAAAACTTTGGTTCGATGACTCATCCTCGTGACCAATACAATATTCTCAAAACGTTATCATAAGTTGTTATCTAAATTTTTTTAACCTTTTTTTTTAATATATCATCATCAACACCGTCAATACGTTATATAACTAACTATAAAGATTTTTATTATTTAAGAATAAAAAATTAAATAAATATTTCAAAATTAACTAAATGAATTTCATATCAACAAAAAAAATATTCCATGTTAGTCCAAAAGAGTCAAAATATGTTTTTATATTATAATTTAGTATACGGAGTGAAAAGCATTGATAGTACAATATTATGCAATCCGTGATCTAGACTAATTGTTTGTACCAATGTTGAGAAAAAAAACGTCAGATTAAAATAATGGGTATGGTTTTACTTACATAAGTTATGTTTGTTTGTTTATGTTTCCATGTAAATTCCTTTTTTATTTAATTATTTATACATTAATATATTTTATATACGGTTACGTGATGCTATATTTCTTATACCTCGCAAATGCTATGTCACTCATGATATATATGGTCCTTTTTGTACCTATAATTTAATAAAGTGCCAAATGTAGGGGTGTGTATTTTAACTAAACCAACCGATCTGCTATCAACTAAATTCAAATCGAACCAAACCAAACCTGGACTACTGCTCAAACTATTCGGTTTGGTTTTTTCTCAATCCAAACGGTTCAGTTTAACCTAATGAGTTTTATTAATTAATTAATAATATATATATATATATATATATATATATATATATATAATCTTACTCGGTACCCATGTTGCATTTGTCATTTGATACGTCTGATTTTTCGATTAATATAAAATTAAAAATGAATAATTGATGGGATTTCTTTCTTTTCGTTATTGAATTTAAAATAATTAAAATTAATAAAAATGTAAGAGACTAGATTTTAACCCGCGGTATACCGCGGAGACAATTTATTTTTTAAAGTTACTATATATAAAAGTTTGCAAATTATATTTATCTATAAAATATTTTTATTTTATAGTTTACGATTGTTATTAAGTAACGTCCTGTCAAACCCGTCCCGCCAATCCGTCCCGTAAAAAAAACTCACTGATTTTATTTATGATATGTTTATAAATCATTGTCTAAATATTTTTTAATTTTGTAGTAATTAAATGCTATCAAATATCTTTGCGGTTTGATGATTATAATCGAATTATTATAGTCATGTAGAAAAACAATATCAAAAATGATAATTTTGTAGTAATTAAATGATATTAAATATTTTGGAAGTTTTATTTTAGTAACTAATCGTGTAATTAATGTGGAGAGATTTTGGGAAGATTATCAAATATTTAATTCAAAGATTTTCTTTCTAATTATCAAAAACAATTATTAAATGCCAGTGGCAGCCACTGTAAATAAATTTCAACTCCAGGATTTATTTTTCAAAGTGGCTGCAAAAATGTATATATAGATTTTAATGTATTTGACAAATTAATCCAAATCGCAACATAATAGGTGGGATTTGTTTCTTCACGTTATTGTCTTTGATTTCTTTTAAATTCTAATCAAATCACATTGCCATTAAAACAATTTTAACATTAAATAACAGATCTTTTCACGAAGTACAAGTACGCCTATCAATTTGAATGTGGGATCCTCACGGACAGAAAATAATTTCAGTCAATTTGATAATGAGACCGAATCATATCACCTTTTTTTAATTTCGTAAGATGATACACGCTGGCTAAGAGGCCACCTGGTTCCTTCTAAAACCAACAAATTAAATAACAGTAAAATTTAATAGAATTCTAAAACCAATCAATTAAATAACACTAGATTTTGAATAACACTATATTTAAATAAAATGTTAAATTCTTTCATATTCAATTAAAATCTTACGTTCAATAACTCTCTTAAAGCTGTAAAAACGTCAAAGATTTTCACAAGGAACAAAAATACTTTCATATCACGACAAAAAGATTTTGTTGTCTTTAATTATTACTAGGTGAGTACACACTCTACGCATAGGGTGTTATTTGAAATTTGTTTAAAAATAATTATGTTTAACTATTTTTATTGCTAATTTATGTTATTTTCGTGTCTGTTATTATGTAGTTAATAAAGTTATATTCATTTTATGTAATTATATTTGTACAGTTAGATTCACTTTTGATTCAAATATCAATTATATTTTTTTTATGTATAAATCTTCTTATCTATATACTCAAATTTCTAAACTTTTTTAACTATCATGAAATATTTACATCAACAATATGATACAATGGTATGCAATTATGCTACTTATTTGGTTTGAAAGTTGCCTAACTTGATTCTAAACAAACAATTTCTTATTCCATGTATTCTCTCCTAATCTAGTATTCGAATCACATAATGATAGGCTCATGACTAAATATTAGATTGACATAATTTGAATAACAAATATATAAATTACTCATTTGCTTTAAAAGTTTTCACATGAAAGAGAAAAAAAAGCATAAATTAAATAGTCTTTTGAGTTAACACTTTTAGGTTTCTCTCTTTGCATTTGCATATATCCATATTAGAGAAAGCGTTGTATATTAAACTTTTTGGTATATCTAACGTCTCAAAAGATAATTACTTACAAAATATGCATGTCATTATTAATGTTACCAATTTATCATAAACACAAAAAAGACCATATCATGTAAACCAAAAGATGTAATAAAAAGAAAAGACTAAGTTAAAATTACTAAACTAAAAAATTTTAAGTAGCAAACAACTAAGTTGTAATACACGAAAATTTCTAATCATTATCAAGTAATGACTATTATAAAATAGCAAAAACAAGAAAAGTAAAATGAAAGTAGTGTTTGATACATTAACATGATTTTTTGTATTTTTTTCTTTTAAATGAAGATATTTTGTTAAGAGTGAGATTAATGGATGATTTAATGCAATGTGAAACTTTAAAATTTTTATCACTAAGTTTTGTTATATTTTAATGATATTAATTTAGAATGACATGTGGCACTCACTGGTGTGATGATGTGTCACTCATATGGAAAGAGTTGACCAACTTTCATATATATAATTTTTAAGCAAATGGAACCGAAACAAATTAAAACTGAACCAAATCTCTACCTGAACCGAATCGAACATAAACTAATCAAAACACAAATCAAACTAAACTAATTTCGGTTGAATTTGGTTTACGAAAACTGAATTAACCAAACTTACCATAACCCGAACTTAAACTGAAATATCCACCCCTGCCCAAATGTTTAAATGCTATACAAATTTAAACCTTTAAATGCCAAACATAGTTATTAAAACTAAATGAAGTATAGATATATGCAAATAGGGTAGACTATGACTTTAACTTGACTAGGATATGAGGTTTAAGACACCATGACCTTTTTGTGATGTAAAGTGTGCGAAGCTATAAGTTGTGAGATTACAGAATCGTTGTTTAGCGACACCCTAACTACAGATTTAAATCCTTTTCGTTGATATGTTATTGCTATGTTGTTATTTAACGACGTTTTGTGGATGTCGCTAATAGGTGTCTTTATGTACATGTTTTCTTATTTTGCAAAATATCGAAAAACCAGATTGAAAACCCCTCTTGTCAAGTTCTACTGAATACCAGAAAAACAATTTCTTTTACAATAATTTTAAAAGATTTAAAATTATTTTTAAAAAGTTTTAAAAATACTTACAAAAATTTTTAAACCCTTGTAAATCTTTTTAAAACTCTTTTATTTAGAAGAGATTCTCGAATAACCAAATGGTAGCTTTATAAATAATCAAATTTTCATCAATTTAAACAACTTTTACATAAACTATCAAAGCATTTTGTTTTCCCTTTCTGTGATCATACAGGGCACATGCTTCCACTAAAAGAAATTGATACGTAACTGTTTGGTTACGCCAGCTTAGTTTTATTACTTAACAAATGGACCGTCTGATAATCGAGATTATACCGAGTTTAAATAGCTATATCTGATTAGTACGTGAAAACCTAAAAGATATTTCATATACACAAAATATTAAACAATCAATTAGAGCAATTATTATTGAATAACATATGTATATATTATTCAAATAATCACCCGGCTGATCTTCTCGCCACAGCTAGTCTGCATAATAATAGCTCTTTTCAATTTCATTACTATGTACCCACTTTTATCACAAATGTTCTCCATTGTAATCACTTTTGATTTTATCTATTGAAAGAGTCGTTAAAAAGAAAAACATATGTATATATCAAACAAAAAATTTGGGTTCGATGACTGATTCTCGTGATTAATACAATAATCTCAAAACGTTATTTTAAGTTGTTCCCTAAAATGCTAAACCATTTTTTAATATATCATTACCGTCATCGTCAATATATTACATAACTAACTATGGACACTTCTATTATTTAATAATAAAAATATACATATATTTAATTAATTAAATAGATTTCACATCAACAAAAGAAAAAAAAAATTCATGTAAATCCAAAAGAGTCATAATATGTTTTTATATTCTAATTTTGAAAACGTAGTGAAACGTGTGGAGAATACAATATTATGCAATACGTGTTCTAGACTAATCTCTGGTAATGTGATACGCTATATTTCCTATGACTCACAAATTCTATGTTCCTCATACTTTTAAGTCATTTTTTGTACCTAGAATATAATAAAACACCAAATGGACAAATTTAATACAAATTGGGACTTTTAAATGCAAAAGAATTTATTAAAACTAAATGATGTGTAAATATGTGCAAATAGGATATATGGGCTATGACTAAAACTCGATTTGGAGAAGTGTTTCAAGACACTAAAACATTTTTGTGGTGTTAGGTGTGTGAAGCTATTAAGTTGTAGGATTATAGTATCTTTAAATAACGACACCCTAACAACAGATTAAAATACTATGTTGTTATTTAACAACAACGCTTTGTGGATGTCACTAATAGGTGTCTTTATAAAACATTTTTGCTTGTTTTACCAAAACTCGAAAAACTAAACCGAAAACTTGATTAAATACCCCTCTTGTTAAGGTTTTTTGGTTAACAAAAGAGACAATTTATTAAATATTTTCAAGAAAGACTCCCAAATAAACCAAATATATTTGCTACATAAAGAAATCAAATTTTCAGCACCTTAAACAACTTTTCAATGAACCAAACATTGTTTTTTTTTTTTCCTTCTAATCATAGGCAACATGCTTCTATTTAAATCCATAAAGTCAAAATATGTTTTTATAATCCAATTTTGAATACGGAGTGAAAAGCATGGATAATAGAATATTATGCAACCCATGTTCTAGATTTATTTTTGTACCAATCTTGAAAATAAAAACAAATATCAGATCATATAGAGATAACAAATATTAATGGTTAGTTGTTAGTGTTGATTACATAAGTTATGTTTGTTTCTTTTTATTACCATACAAATTCTTTTTTCGTGTAAGTATTGTTACAATAATTTACTCTATATATTTTATGTGAAGTGCTATAGTTCATGTCGTAGCTCACAATCAATTTGTTAAAGAAAACTTTATACTACACTAGCTAATCATATAAAATATGTTTTTAAAAGTTTATTCATATAAATATAGGAAATTAAGTGTGTTAACATTTGCAAACATAATAGGAAATAATTTCATTATTAGAATTTTAGAGGATAAAATCATATAAAATATGTTTTAAAAAGACTAGCTTATAATAGGTGTTTTCAATCGGAAACTTTCGTCCGGTTCTGTTCGAAACTTTGATTCGTTCAATTTATGAAAAATGTGCTAAAATTAACCGAACTATAGATTCGGTTTGGTTTGATTTTATTCGAAAGTGAATAAGTTTGGTTCGGTTTATGAAAGAATATTTGGTACCAAATAGAACCCAAAACAATATTCGGTGTTAACACATGTTTTAGCCTAAATATAATAACTTAAGTGTCAGTATTAAACGCAATAGTAATTTGTTATCGAATCGACAGAGTGTTATCAAGCACACGAGAAAGTATATAAATTAGATATATAGATAGATAAAAATCTAATACTCCCTCAGTTACTTATTAGTTGATTTTCTAGAAGAAAAAAATTATTTCTAAAAGATTAATTTAATAGATTTTCTATGCAATATTAATTGGTTATTATTGATGAATATCAAACTTCAAAATAAATAATTAAATATTATTGGTTTAGAGTTATAAAAGAATTAAAATCACAAAAAGTTATGAATTTATAATCAGTTTTTAATATATATTTTTAATTAATGTGTTTTTTCTAGAAAATCAAGTATTAATGAAGAGAGAGAGTAGTAATTAGTGATCAAATCCGCAGTAATAATTATTTTTGTTTAGTTAATATAAATAATTGCCTATCATTTTCCTAAGAATTAAACTATCCTTCGTCTCAAGAAATTCAAACAAGCATTAAGATCATCATTCAATCAATTCACAAAGCACAATAAAATCGATTGTTTGTTGGCTAAGAAAGCTTTGCCCAGCTAATGATAGATCCATCGATTCAACACAAGTACACAACTCTTGGTGGCTTGATTAATTTGATTGTAGAGCATTAGCCAAATTGGCCTAATTAAACTTAGGCATAAAAAAAAAGAGAACTATAAGAACAATCCCATAGATAATATAACAAGTTTTTAAATAAACAACCTCTTTCAAATCCCAAAACTCAATGATAGGACTACTACACATGACCAAAGTAAACATGACTACAATAGAAAAAGAGATCATTGACTTTGAATAGAGATTTGCAAAGGGTTTTAAGAACGTTTTAAACAAAACTATCAAAAGAAGAACAAACTTAGAAACTAGAAAAATTGCATAAAATGTCGCACTCATTCGACTAAAATACATCGGATATTATTATGCAATGGTCAGAGCAATAAAACATAGAAAAAATGAAACTTTAGAAAACCCAAACTTATCGATATCATATTGGTTATCTTCAAAGTTCGGTACGAGAAAACAAAAAATAGAAATGATTGAAAAAACTTCTAAAACATTTTAAAAACAAAATATGTAAAGTGATCGATGACCAACTTGAACTGAACATTTAGGGTTTAGGGTTTATGGTTTAGGGTTTAGGGTTTAGGGGTTGCTTATTTCAAAAATAAAAAATGTAATCGGTATTCAAGCTTAAATCAAAATACCAAACTTTGGTTCTGAATTTATGCCCGCCTGTAATAGTAGTCAACAAAAGCCATAGATAGTGATATTTTATTTTAGACGTTATTCTATATATATTATACGACTAAAAATAAAATTTTTGTTTCGAACAAATTAAACAATTAAAAAATAAAAATAAAAGTTTAAAAACTTTATAAAAACATTTACCAGGAACTCCAAAATCTATTATTAAAATTTATTGTGATTCCTCACAATGTTTTAAAATTTAGTGTTTGAAATAAAATGGAACAAAAGTTTCTTTAAATATACTCACGATGGACGAACCATAGTGGTTTTGAAGAAGTGTTAATAAGTTAATTACGTGGCCAAAACAATAAGTTATTATAATTATGGTCTTTTAATGACAATACTTGTTTCTAACGCATCCACATGTGGTTCAATTATATATACGTAATACATAAAGACGAAAGTTCTCTTTCTAAAATCACATAATATCAACTCGTATCGACATCTTTTAGTTTTTTTTTGGGTTATCTTCTATTTAATAAATTTGTATCGTATACAATCATAATAGCATATTTCTTTTTAAATTCGTATGTGATAACAATAGAATAACAAATTAATGGATGATAGATGAATTATAATGCATAATCACATATGACCAAAGATAGAAATGGAAAACGAAAATACACGGTTTAGTCTATGAAAGTAAACGTATACTGGTCGGTTATATATGACACCGAATGATTACAAAAGCAATCCATAGCGATTAGTGTAAACCAGCCTGATTTGTTCTCTACATATCTGCTCAATCGTCTGAGTTGTACTACTGTCCATGATGTCTCCTGATGTGCTCACGTGTGATACTCTGCTCCTCCCTAGCATTCCCTGAAGGTAGATATGTACAAGGCGATGGTATCTCAAACCTCCTCCTTGACACAAGGCGATGGACTCGAATCATAACCAGAAGTGGCCATAGGAGCTGTTGTAGGATCTACGACAAGTGATATAGTGAAACAACATTGCATGATCCTCCTCAGCGCCCGGAGAAATATACAACAACTACAAGCTCTACTAACACATATAAAGGAAGAAAACAACTTAAAAATTTTGGTTTTTTTGGAAGAAGACTTACCAACAATCGGTTGCCTTATCCTCGTTTACTACTTTATACACTCAGGTGGTGGTAGAATTCCCAAGTTATGATCTCCTTACTTTCACATGTTTTTTGGAGGTGGTGCACTGCCGTACGAAGTGGCCCCGCTGCCCACACTCTCTATAATTATGATTACCCTTAGGATAATTGTCCATTACATGGCCAACTTTACGCACTAGCCACGATTGCTTGAATCCATCAAACAAACCCTCCATGATTCCTATTATTTTGGTACACTTTGGGCAATGGTTATGACAATGTCATTCATCAGTGCATCACGGTTATCCCATGCACGCCGTAAGTTGTCAGAGTGTTGGTCTCGTATTACTCAGGTCCGTTTAAGTCAATGTGAAAATCGGTTAACGGTTTATATAATTCAAATTGATAATTTTAAAAAAAATATTTTTTAAAGTTCATAAATGCAAAATGCTAGAGTTTGGGTTGGAAAAAACATTTGTTTAGGTTTATTTTGACCTTTTTTCCTCGACCATAGAGGTTTTGAAGAAGCGTTAATAAGTTAATTACGTGACCTTATAATAATTTATGACAATTATGGCCTTTTTATGACAATATTTGTTTCTAACGTATTCACATGTAGTTCAAATATACAATACTTATTATAAAGACAAAAGTTGTCATTTTTAAATCACATAATATCAAGTCGTATCAACATCGTTTAGCCAAACTGTCTTAGTTTTTTTAATCTTCTATTTAATAAATTTGTATCGTACACAATCATAATAGCAAATTTATATTTAAATTATTATGTGACAGCCATAGAATAACAACTTGATGATAAATAAATTATAATGCATAATTACATATGACAAAGTTTACATTATCACAATAGATAAAAAGATCATAGAGTTTGCAAAATATTTTAAGAATATTTAAACAAAATTTTATAAAGAAAAACAATCTTAGATACTTGAAAATCGCAGTAAAAGACGTATCTCTGCGGCTAGAATAAAATGATTCGGAGCTTTAAAACATAGAAACTTTACAAAAGCCAAACCGATCAGGACAAAATCCAAACTGATCGGTCTTATACGTTTTTGGTACCAACAGGTACTTGTCCATGAGAAGCTCCAAAACTCTTTACTCTAAATCCAACAATCCATAGGAGTTTTCAGTATCTCCATTGTCTTCTCTTTACATAGGTTTAGTGAAAGAGTATGATCTCGCTGAGGGTGTATAGATCACAATTACACTGTCGTCTACCATGTAGGGTACAATGCTCTGTACATGCATGGTGGAGTGCATTGTAGTGTACCATGTTGCGTACAGACCCTGTAGAGCACACTATTATGTATCATGTAGAGTAGATTGTTGTGTACTATGTGGAGTACATCGTCATGTACTCTGTGGAGTAGACTATCATGTATTATGTGGAGTAGATCGTCGACTAATCTACGAAATACACCGTCATGTACTCTGCAGCGTATGTACCTGGAACACACTCTTTTGTACCATGCGGTGTAAACCAACGAAACCAAGGTCGAAAGATAAAATTGTCGTGTGACATGAGAAGTAGACAGTCATGTTCCATGCATCGTATACCATCATCATATACCTTGCATAGTACACCCTCATGTACCATGCTTACTACAATGTCATGTATCATGCGATAATCCTACCATGCGAAATACACCATTTTGTACCATGTGGAGTAGACCGTCGTGTACTATGCGATATACACCGCCGTGTAACCCGCTAACATAGGTCTGTACTCCAAAGTGTACAAGATCGGTGTGAAATATAAGTTGTACGATCTTTGTAGCATATTATATACTAATATACAGTGTACACATAAAAGAATACACCGCTTCGTGTATAAGATTAGTGTGGAGTATATGGTGTATGCATTTTTCTTAATATACATCGTTTTCTAAGTTTTTTCGTCTTTTTAACTTCTCTTAAGTTCTTCTAACCCCATCACACCCTTCGTCTAACCCTTTTTTTTATCACTGGGACCAATCATAAAGAAAGAAAACAACCAAAAAAGTTGATTCCTCTAGTTCAATTAGATTATTCGAAATTTAGAAACTAAAGAAAACAATTTTCTACTCTTAGAACTAAAATGTAACCGGGACTAAAATTTACTCTAAGAGCCTGTCCAACGCGGGACTTTAAACAAGGGCTCTAGGTTTTATAGGATTAAAATTAAATCAAAATACCTAATATTGGAGAGGGACGCCCCTTGTTTAAGAGGTTTAAGCACTTGGAAGGGGCCCTGACGTGTCAACATCTCAGTGGCTGAGCTACTTTAACAAAATAAAAAAATGTGTCTCTCTCTCTTCCTCTGAAACTATTCGGTTTTTCTCGACTGGATTATGAGAAGGAATGCAGCTGAATACATGATGACATAAGGAGAGGAACTAGTTCTAGCTTGGCTTGGTTTTAAGTTTGTCTGAAACAAACATACAATGTCTCTTTGGTCTTTACCATTGTTAATGATTTATTGTTAAGGCCCCAAAATAGGGGTTTACCATTGGAGGAATAAAAAAATAGAGTCTTCTCATAAGGCTCTGAACTTTGAATTGTGCAAAATTTATAACTAAAATATTGTAAAGAGCCCCCATGTTCTTCCTCTTCCATGTGAAAGAACGATTCTATTAATATAAATAACATTAAAGGCCCGTGCGTAGCGTGGGTCAACTACTAGTTCATTGTAAATAGTAGTTATTTGAACAAGTTCATTAATAATAGCAAAATTATTATAAGCACGCCACATCATATATACTTTTATTTTCAGATTATTAGAATGATGATTGACCATCTTCCCTTTAAAATTCACAGCCAAGAGACACATGACGATACACCCAAAATCAAATCACTAATATTCACAAAACACTTCAACACAGTGAGAGAGATTGAGCTCAAAATTTATCCAAAAATCCTAAAATGGAAATGATGATATTAATCTCACTGTGCTTAACCACTTTCCTAACTATTCTACTCTTCTTCAAATCACTCCTCAAACGACCCAACTCTAACTTACCTCCGTCTCCATGGCGTCTTCCGGTCATTGGAAACCTCCATCAGCTCAGTCTCCACCCGCACCGTGCTCTCTCTTCCCTCAGCGCGCGCCACGGGCCACTCATGCTCCTTCGTTTCGGCCGTGTCCCTGTTCTCATTGTCTCTTCTGCTGACGTAGCTCATGATGTCATGAAGACACATGATCTTAAGTTTGCCAACCGTCCGATCACGAAATCTGCCCATAAAATCTCGAATGGCGGGCGAGATTTGGTATTCGCCCCCTATGGCGAATACTGGAGGAACGTTAAGGTTTGTACTTTCTTTCGTTATCTGTGGTGTCTCCAAAGTCTTCATAAGTTGATCTCAGATTTGCTTTCACGAGCTCCTTGATTAGTTTATCAGAAGGAGGAGTTATTAATTAAATATCAATATTTGTTTCACTAATTAGATTTTATAAATTAGTTTAAAAGGGTACATTTAATCAAATTTTCTAAGTTTTTGCCCAAAAAGTAATAATCAAATTTTCTAATCCAAACTGACATATAATTGGAACTAACAGTATACTACCACATTTCTAGATTTTAGTTCCAAAATATAATCACTAGTTTTCTTTTCAATAATACGAAAAACTAAAATGAGTTCAAACCTACAGTAAGACTGCTACAAACTATTACTACATTAATCATACGATTTTATTATATTAATAGTAGTTTATCAAAAAATCAATAGTTTATTAATTTAAAGAGAGGGAAATCCATATATAATCTTCTAAAAATTAACTTTTTTTTTGAACCTATTAGTGAAAAAGATATACTACATGAACTTAAAATTATGATTATTAGTTTCAAACATTGCAATAGAAAATCTCTCAAACATAATGTCTTAATTTTATTTGAAATTTATTTAGGATAAACAGGTATGTTAACATTAGTGATAAATAATACATTTCGATACAAAACCTTTAAAAATTAAGTGTGGATATTTAAAGTTTTTTTGTAACTGAATTATCAGATTCTAGTTAATGGCTCTTCAATTTGTTGTGTATTGATTTCTTCTTGGTATGCAGAGTCTATGCACGATACATCTCCTCAGCAACAAAATGGTTCAATCCTCTGAGAAAAGAAGAGAAGAAGAGATAACTCTATTGATGGAGACGCTGGAAGAAGCAAGTTTATCTTCTTCATCGGTGAATCTAAGCAAACTCATTACTAATATGGTAAGCGACATAATGGGTAAAGTTGTATTGGGGAAAAAATACAGCGGCGAGGAAGGCACAATCGATGTCAAGACCATAACAAAGAGTTTCTTGGATGCCGTGGGGCTTTCCCCGGTCGGGGAATACATTCCGAGTTTGGCATGGATAGGTAAGATTACGGGTTCAGATGGTAAGCTAGAGAAAATAACCAAGCAGTTTGGTGATTTTATAGAAAAAGTGTTGCAAGAACATGAGGATACAACTGCCGACAAAGAAACACCAGATTTTGTTGATATGTTGCTAACAATTCAAAGAGATGAGACTGCACAATGCCAATTGGATAAAAGCGACTTAAAAGTCATCATATTTGTAAGATTAAGCATCTATCATCATCATTAGTATATATATTAATGATACAATACTTTGATAATCATATGAAGTTCTTTTCCATTTATAGGAAATGTTTTTAGGGAGCACGACAACAACTTCCGCGGTAATAGAGTGGGCGATGACACGCCTAATGAGAAATCCAGAATGTTTGAAGAAACTTCAAGATGAGATTCGTTCAGTTTCGAAGATGAATTCATATGTATCAGGAAAAGAAGTTGAAAATATGAACTACTTAAAAGCTGTGATCAAGGAGGTACTTCGGCTGCATCCCCCACTCCCGCTATTAGTTCCGCGACTATTAAGCGAAGATGTAAAATTAAAAGGATACGACATTACTGCGGGCACACAGGTCAAATATATTTACGTTTTTTTTTTTCTTATTATAACTGATATCAAAAACATTTTAGATAAAACGTTTTAAATGTGACATATAGGTGATCATTAATGCTTGGGCGATCCAACGAGACACTGCGACATGGGGATCGGATGCACAAGAATTTAGGCCAGAAAGACATTTTGATTCAACTTGGGATTTTGTTGGACGAAATTTCAAATACATTCCATTTGGAGCAGGGAGAAGGTTATGTCCCGGCATTGGACTTGGGTCGGTGATGGCAAGTGTGACTTTGGCCAATCTTGTGAAACGGTTTGACTGGAGAGTTGAGGATGGACCTTCAGGATATGATAAACCAGATCTAGTAGAGGGAGCTGGAATCGATGTTTGCCGAAAATTTCCTCTTGTTGTCTTTCCATCTTCTGCTTAGTTTATTTTCCCATGGAAAACCATTTCCTCTCCATGAGCTTAACGACCTCACATTGTTTGTATTATTGTTTGTGAAATGTTAATAAAACAATTTCCCCTAGCTAAAAGGAGTTGCAAAAGGAATTACCTAAAGTTTGGATGGACATAAGACTAAAGGTTGTTGATTGATTCAAGATGGTTAGGGTTAAATCTTTATATATCATTACTCTTTACGTGTTCTTAGTGTTAGATTAGTCTTGATTAAGCTAGTTTAGCTCATAGGAAGTTTCATGCCCAGAAGAGTTAGATGAAATTTCCAAAAATATTTAGTGAGTGCTTCGCATTCCTAGCCAATGACAATTGATGATTAGGGTGGTAGGTGGTTAGTTAGGCTTGGAATTAATGCATATTAGTCTAACGATTACGGATGGAAATCTTTGTTAACCGCATGATTAGTGCACGATTAGTACCATAGAAGTGGACTAGTTTACATTAGTACAGTTCTAAGACTAAATGGCATTTTTAGATCGATAGAGCATCTTGAATTAATTAGTGATCACCCGAGTCAATATTCTAAACCCAAACATATGTATTTTATCTAGGGAGATTTGCAAAATTACCCTTTTAATACTACTCTTTTGTAACAACCCCTTTTGTTTTGTCTATTTTTAAAAATACCTTTTCCCTTGAACAGAATGATCAAATTACCCTCATCTAATAGAAACATGTAATTGGAAACTGAAATTTTCTCGCTAATTTTTTTGCGCCAAATTTTATTTTTCCCGCCAAAAAAAAACTTTCCCGCCAATTTGTTTTTGTAACGAATTTTTTCTCAGCCAAAAAAATGCTTTTAAAAATCCTTATAATTTTTTTTTGGCGGAAAATAGATTTACAAGGGATTTTAAAAGGGTTTTAAAAGATGTACAAGAGATTTTAAAAGGGTTTTAAAAGATTTACAAATAATTTTAAAAAGTTTTTAAAAAGAGTTACAAGAGTTTTTAAAGGGTCTTCTTGTAAATTCTATAAAAATCTTTTCAGAACCCTTATACATCTTTTAAAACCCTTTTAAAATCATTTGTAAAACTTTAAAACCCATTAAAAATCCCTTGTAAATCTTTTAAAACACTTTTAAACCCTTTAAAAATCTTTTAAAAACCTTTGTAAATCTTTTAAAACTCTTTAAAATCTCTTGTAAATATTTTAAAACCCTTTTAAAATCCCTTGTAAATATTTTAAAACCCTTTTAAAATCACTTGTAAATATTTTAAAACCCTTTTAAAACAATTTTAAACCAATTAAAAATCTTTAAAAAACATTTGTAAATCTTTTAAAGCCCTTGTAAATCTTTTAAAACCCTTTTAAAATCCATTGTAAATTTTTTAAAACTCTTTTAAAATCCCTTGTAAATCTTTTAAAACCCTTTTAAAATCTCTTGTAAATGTTTTAAAATCTCTTGTAAATCTTTTAAAACCCTTTTAAAATCCCTTGTAAATCTATTTCCCGTCAAAAAAGTTTTTTTTGGGGAAAAAATATTTTTTGGAAAAAACTTTTGGCGGGAATTTTTTTTTGTGATTTAGCTGAATAACCATATTTGATAAACATATTAAGAATATAGCACCATATGTATAGAAATTAAGAAAATAGCATGTGAGGATAAGGAAAAGATAATTTTAGTGTTGAATTGGAGGTGAGATGATTTAGTAACACTTAGTTTAGTTTTTACCCATTTGTTTTTTTTTTGCGATATATCTTTTTCAAAAAAATAGATTCCAATTATAAAATTTATTACAAAAAAAACTATGTTTTTTCTACATACAAAATAGTTTGAATTTTTAAAATCGGATTTGAATTTATAAAATAGTAAATAGTGTTTGTAAGTAAAATTATGTACTATTTTGGATAGAATTAAAATGTTGTACTATATTATTTTGGATGTATAGAAAAACTATACCCTAAAATACAACCTTGGTAACCCAAGCAACCATATAACATAAGTGGTATCTGAAAAATCTACTTTGTCTTTCTCGTTTGTTTGTTATGTGATACAGAAAAAAAGAAGAGAAGAGATCGAGAGAAAAAAGAAAAAGAGATGAGAGAGAAAGGAGAGAAGGAGAGACTTAGAATGAGGTGGAGAGAGAGGGGTAAATATGCCATTATTATATATAATATAGAGAGTATAGCTATTTTTTTTGTCTTATGTTACTTTCTTAATTTATAAGTTTTTGTTAGTTATTCTTGCAAATTTCCCAAAAAAAGTTTCGAAAATTTTTGGCGGAAAATTTATTTTGGAATAATTTAGGTGAAAAATATTAATATTTCATTTTGTTAACCTAAAACAATTTACAAATAGGGGTAAAATGGTCATTAAAAATTTAAAGAGGGTATAAAAATAAAAATGGCAAATAGGAAAGGGTAGAATTGAAAAAGGTAGGGGCATTCTGAGCAATTATTCTTTTATCTATTGCTTAAAACTGTTTAGTAGATTTCCCACTTTGTTTTTGAATTTTGTTAGTCTTCTACTTAAATTTTATAAAAAACAAAACCAATATTCTCTAGCTTAGATTAAATGATGGCATATATACATTGCTAGTGAATTAAGCATTGTTCCTAATAGTTTTGATCCTAAAGTGCTACATCATTATACCATTCGATTGGGGTCGTATGCACATAAGATTTAATCGATGTGTTAATCAATAGCCACATTGTTTTAGTCGTTTACAAAAATGTATGTTGGGCTATTTTTGGACTATATAGCGAAATAATCTCTGATGATAGCCCCAAAATTATAGCTAAGTATACCTTTTAAATGCCTTATGTCAGTTTTCCTAGGACCAGATAATGGACATGTTGGAAATTTTGCAATGAACGCTACAATGTAGGTCAAAAACGGTGCTAAATTGAATGTAAAATAAATGATTAAACTGGGGTATCTAAGAAAATGCATAAAAGTAAAACTTTAAGATTTTGAAGCAGGATAAAATTGTTTTGAAGAATAAAAGAATTTCCCAAGTAGCAAATCAACCTAATTGTTTTTTTTTTGTTTTTTTTTTTTTTTGTTTTTTTTGTCTAAACCTAATTGTTTTGTTTTGTTTTGATCATCTACACTCTTCAGAGAGTTTACTTGCAACTTCCAATACTTTGCACAAATTGTCATTTATCTTTTTGTTAATCAACAAGTTTAACATTTTTATATTAAATAAATATATAAATCAACGGTCTTCATCATTTGTAGTAGTCCAACATCGATTGCATAATATTATATTATCCACATTTTTTTGGACTTACACATAAACTATTTTCTATACATTATCTTTCCACATGCTTCCGTAATAATAAATTGATACGTAACGACTTGGTTACGTAGAATTCTATTAAGTAATGGACCGTATCTACAATAATGAGAATTCTCCCGATTTTGTGCAGCTGAATCTGATTACTTTGAAAGGACATATCGCATATAAACAAAATGCCAGTCAACTAGATCTATTATTGTTGAATAACATACAAATTAAATCTTAATCAACAACATAAATGATTTCTATGTTGTCCAAAACTTTTATTGGTTAGAGAAAGATAATGATTATAATATGCTTTCAAATAATTAGTGGTATTAATAATACAAAATGATCAAAAGCGTGGCTAATAAAATGTTATACAATAAAATTAAGGTGGACTTTTGGTAAAGATTTGTTTTCGAAGGTTGCGTTGAGATGTCGAGATATGAGATGTTGTTACAAGTAAGTTAGGGGGTGTTTTCAATCTTACATTTTGAGTGATTTAAATTATTTTGAGTTTTTATATGATTTGAAAATTTTGGGTGTATTTAAGAAAATTGTTATGATTTATTGTCAAATTTTTTCAAATTCCACCTAAAACCATGAAATTTAAAATTCTCTATTTTTAACTAAGAAAATTCACTAAATTCACTTAAGTCTCTTAAAGTCACTAAAAATCTAATCCTCAAAATGTTTTCAATAATAAGGAATTTTAAAGTAGATTTTAAAATCACTAGTTCAATAACATTAGATATCATGAAACTTTTAAAAATCTATAATTTTATAACATAGGATTTCTTATTTTAACACAAATCATTTGAAATTTCACGTGAAAAATAATAATATGGGGTGAAATCTACAACGATCAAATGAGTACACTATAAATTACGATTGTTCAAATTAAGCAAGAATGTAAATGGAGTTTGTGTTAGATCCTTAGAGATAAATATTTAAAAAATGTTCTTAAACTTAAAAGACGAATATAAAGTTATTCTATTTGCGTATGAAATAACTATATATATATTTTAAAGGGCTTAAAATATATATATGTTTTTATTTTTGTTGATTTTTTTGGATCATATGATGGAGACAAACACATTGGGCTTAACCCATACAAGATGATTACAGAAATCAAATTTCAAAGATTTTTTTTTAGAAAAAGGCCCAAACACAAGGGGATACAAAGCAAAACTCGTAGAGAGGTCCGTAAACAAAATCAGAAAGAAAGAAAGCCCAAAAACATACAAATTAAATCTTGAACAGACAGATCGTATAAATATATTAAGTAATAGGTACTAGACTCATTATTGTTTATTTTTTAATGGAAGCATATATTTTAAACTATACACTACTGAAATCTTTAATCCACAACATAAATGATTTCTATTTTGTCAATCTTTTATTGATTAGAGAAAGATAATGATAATCATATGCTTTCAAATAATTTTTTGGTATTAATAATACAAATCAAAAGCGTGGCTTATAAAATATTTTACAATAAAAGTTAAGGTGGACTTTCGGTTAAGATTTGTTTTCGAAGGTTGCGTTGAGATGTTGAGATATGAGCCCATGTTACATACAAGTAAGTTAGTTTTATTCAATTAAAACTAAATTTTTTTTAAATAAAACATAAACTTTCAAATTTGAGACTGAAATATTATTTTTTATTTATTTAACTCCTATTTTTTCTGCCAAACAATTTTAAGTCTTTGTAAAACCCTTTTAATTCCTTATATAGAACTCCTTCTTATTAACTAAAATTACCAAAATTAATATCTCAAATTTTAAAATAAGAATGCCACTATATAAAGCTTTTATTTTTACTAAATATATAGTGTTTTTCAATTACAGTATAACATAAAATATAGCATTTCAATTCCAACAAATTCTTTCATATTTTATAAGCCTAAGCTTATGAATACCGTAAATGCAAGTTGTATAATGATAAATCATTAAATATATAAAATCGAATTTTTAAGATTATTCTATAGACTAAAAATTTGTGTTATTGCATAGTATCTGTATTTTTAGTTCAACATATTTCAATATATCTACAAAATTTGGTTTTGATATCTCAAGATTCAATCAATTCTAAAACTTTTCACCTTTTTTAGTTGTTTTATCATAAAATTAAATAGCATAATATTTATCTGTATGGCAGCCGGCAGGGGTTCTTACCTAGTCTTAGATTAATTGAGAGTACGAATATTAGTTTTTTTTTTTTAGAGGCACCCGATGTAGTTCGTATTAAAATATTTAGGTGAAAACAAAAAGTTAAGTTTTAGTTTTTTATTTTGTTTGGTATGAAAAAGTTAAGTTTAAGTTAAGTACAAAGTACTTTTAATGTTTTCTCATTATGATAAATTAAAGTTTTAAACGTGTATTCTTTGTCTTATTTAACGTCTGAATTTATTGATATAATAGTTTTTCTAATTATTATTAAACACCCAATAATTCTAATATTTCTTGATGTTGAACTTGGAACGTGTTCCACAACTAGAGCCGAGAAGGTTTTAAATGAATAAAATATACAAAGACAACCCACAAAGGCACAAATGACATTACAAAGTACATTAAAAAAGTGAAAATCCATGTCCATTGAATTGAATTCATAACAATTTACCAAACTTCAAATACATTAAAATCACTGTTAAAAATAAATCCTATAGCACCATATATACAATTGACGGATCCATATTCTTGCTTCATCTTCCACTTCAAGTTTTCAGCAACAATGGCAGAACTCATCATCGTTGACTTTCAAAACATATCTATCTTCATCCTCTTATGTCTCTTCTCATTCCTTTGTTACGCTCTCTTCTTCAAGAAACCAAAAGGCTTTGACCTGCCTCCGAGCCCTCCTTCTCTACCAATCATCGGTCATCTTCACCATCTTCTCTCATCATCTCTACCACACAAGTCCTTTCAAAAACTCTCCTTCAAGTATGGACCTCTTCTCCATCTCCGCATCTTTAATTTCCCCATGGTCCTCGTCTCATCAGCCTCAATGGCCTACGAGGTCTTCAGGACAAACGACGTAAACGTCTCGTATCGCTTTGTCCCAGTCAACAAAGACTCTCTAGTGTTCGGATCTTCAGGATTCGTAACCGCTCCTTATGGAGATTACTGGAAGTTCATGAAGAAGCTCATATCCACGAAACTACTCCGACCACATGCACTCGAGCTGTCGAAAGGTAACCGTGCAGAGGAGCTACGTCGGTTTTGCCTTGATCTGCAAGGTAAGGCGAGGAAGAAGGAGAGCGTTGAGATCGGTAAAGTAGCACTAAAGCTCACTAACAACATCATATGTAGGATGAGCATGGGAAGGAGTTGTTCAGAGAAGAACGGTGTAGCGGAGAGAGCAAGGGAATTGGTTAACAAATCCTTTGCCTTATCAGTGAAGCTCTTCTTTTCAAACATGTTCAGAAAAGATATAATGGGAGTTTCTCGTGAATTCGACGAGTTTCTTGAGAGGATTCTAGTGGAACACGAGGAGAACCTTGAGGGGGATCAAGATAGGGACATGATTGATCATTTGTTGGAAGCTTATAGAAACGAAGAAGCAGAATATAAGATCACTAGAAAACAGATCAAGTCTTTAATTGTGGTAAAGTTAAATGTTTTTTTTTCGGTTGCTTCATTTATAATCTATGTTTTGAGATTAGGTCTGACTATATAAAAAAAACTGTAGGAAATTTTTCTTGGAGGCACTGACAGCTCGGCGCAGACGATACAATGGACTATGGCGGAGATACTTAACAACCCCGGCGTTCTCGAGAAATTAAGAGCAGAAATCGATTCCGTTGTGGGGGGAAAAAGGTTGATTCAAGAATCAGATCTTCCAAACCTCCCTTATTTGCAAGCTGTTGTTAAAGAAGGGCTAAGATTGCATCCCTCGGCTCCTGTCTTGTTAAGGGTATTTGGAGAAAGTTGCGAGGTCAAAGAGTTCTACGTACCGGAGAAAACAACACTTGTTGTTAATCTCTATGCTGTGAATAGAGATCCTGATTCTTGGGAAGATCCTGATATGTTTAAGCCAGAGAGGTTTTTAGTTTCTTCGATATCAGGAGATGAAGAAAAGATAAGAGAGCAAGCCGTGAAGTATGTTACTTTTGGAGGTGGAAGGAGGACATGTCCCGCGGTAAAACTAGCTCATATCTTTATGGAAACTGCGATTGGAGCGATGGTGCAGTGTTTTGACTGGAGAATTAAAGGAGAGAAAGTATACATGGAAGAGGCTGTTTCAGGACTTAGTTTGAAAATGGCTCATCCGCTTAAGTGCACTCCTGTTGTTCGGTTCGACCCTTTCAGCTTTTGATTTACATAATCCAAGTTCGGTGACTTGTTAAGATCAAAGACGTTTTACTATGTTAGTTGTGCTTGTTGTATTTCAAAGTCAAGTATGTAAGAATATTTTATGTTTATATGTAAGTTATGTCTAATAAAATAATAAAGATCACGTTCATATTAGCGTTAATGATTCTAAATTTCTAATATAAAAGAGGACATCATAAAATAACATTCGGATGTATTAATAACCATCATCCTTTGCTTGGATGTACTGCCTATCGATGCGCAAGCAGGTTTTGCACAACAGAATGTCGCTGAAAGCACTTCCAAGACTATGACTATATGTGAGTCTTCAAGCATCTCTCAGTCACTTGGATGATGCTCAAAGCACCTATAAGGTTGTCTATCAGTTTTCAAGCATCTCTGAGTCAATCAAATGTTACTTAAAGCACATTTAATGTTGTATGTTGGTCCTTATTCCTAAGTCAGCCATGTATTGCTCAAAAGTACCTCACACATCTTCCATACAATTGAATATACCTCAAGCATTTCTGGAGCTATTTGTCAGATGCTCCAGCACCTTCTTCTATACGAGCAGTTTTTGCACACGGCCTTTGCAAGACCGTTAGTCGGTCTTCAACCACCCTAGTCAGGTCATTGCCTAAAGTACCTCCCATCTTTATTGTCATTTCCGAAAACACTTTCTAGTCAATTTGTTACCACTCAAGGCACTTCTCATCTCGTCTTTCACTAGTTAAAGCATTTCCAATGTAAGTCGATGCTCAAGGCGTCTCTCTATCAGCCCGACAACATCCAAGCCGCCTCCTACTAGGAATCATGGCAAGCTATCTCCATCATATGTTGCCAACAAAAGTACACTCCACACTCCACACTCCAAAAGTGTTGGTCTTCTACTCTTCTTTGCTCCTTCGAGAAATCAAATAAGTTAATTTCTTCATTATTTCATGGTTGCCGACATGACTTTCCAAATACGTGTATTAACCGCAATAAATAAATAGTTCTTATAAAAAGTAAGATGACGTGTCATGTATTGCTCATCAATAAAGTAACGCTTTTTCATTTTATTTCCATTGACCGACACAACAAACAACACGTTCTCTCTCATTTTTCTTCTTCTCCGATCAATCTAGGGTTTACTCTCACCGGCGACGAACAATGATCCACCTCCTTTACACAGTGATCTTCGCCGAAATGGCACTGATCCTTCTCCTCCTCTTCAAAACTCCTCTCCGAAAGCTAATCATCCTCACCTTCGATCGAATCAAACGTGGCCGTGGTCCCGTCGTCGTCAAAACCATAGGAACCACCGTATTCGTCGTTCTCTTGTCGAGTATCTACAGTTTGGTTAATATCCAACGCCGATCTGAAGATGGTGCTGTTCTTAATCCCACTGATCAAGTCCTTGCGTCTAAGCATCTTCTCGAAGCTTCTCTTATGGGTATAAATCACAAAATCCTCGATCTCTTAAATCCTTGATCATAAGATCTGATATGAATTTGATTTGCTTTTTGAAGAATTGTGATGTTTCTCTTAAATCAGTAATTAAGGATGTAATTAGATCAAATTTTGATCCTTAGTGTTGTTCCCTTATTCGATTTCCAAGGAAGTAGATTTATTGGGATTAAGGAGTGTAATTTAGGTCAAATTGGGATTAGAAGACGAATTAGATATTGATTGAGATTATATATTTGAGGAATTGTGTTGTTCATCTCTTAAAATCAGTAATTAAGGAGGTATTTAGAGCAAATTGTGATCCTTATTAGTTATGTAGATCTGATTATATGAATCTGATATTGGTTATTGAATTTTGTATATTACAGGGTTTGTGTTGTTTCTCTCGCTTATGATTGATAGACTACACCATTACATTAGAGAGCTTCGTTTGTTGAGGAAGACAATGGAGACTGCAAAGAAGCAGAACAGAGGTTTTGAGGATGGGAAAACCACAAGTGGGGAGGAAGTGAAAGCGCTCGGGGAAGAGATCGCGGCGTTAAAAGCGAAGATAAAGACGTTAGAATCGGAGAGTGAAAGTAAAGGCAAAGAATTGAAAGGTGCACAAGGTGAAACAGAGGCTTTGAGAAAGCAAGCTGATGGGTTTCTTATGGAGTATGATAGGTTGCTTGAGGATAATCAGAATTTGAGGAACCAGTTGGAGTCTATTGGGCATAGTCCTGAGGGAAAGAAGGGTATGTAAGAGTAAAAACTAAGGATTCTGTTTTGTAGAGAACAAAGTAACTATAGGAAATGTGGTTTTACTGATTTTTGCTTCATGTAATATGCAATATCGTCTCCTCTTTTGAATGTATTTTACTATTATATTGCAATCTAGTAAGTTTGGAACAACATGATTCACCTAAGTTTTCCATTAGAGAAAATGAGTGCGAACAAAGAGGAAGGAGGTATGGTAATGTTTTACAATCAAGAACACAAGAACAAACCCTAGATATTCTTGAGGAATTCTCTTATTCTCCCACTAATCTGTTTTCTCTCTTTCATATTAATACTGTTCAAGTGCCAGTCACATTATCTCTGATGATTTAACCTCTCAAACTAAGCAACACAGTCCACAATGACTCAAAAGGATTGAAACATGTTTTAGTAAGAAAGCATGAAGTTTTAATACCTTGCAGAAGTTAAACACCAAATCAATCTCACAAACATTGCTGAAGAAATGATCCAAAATCTCAACGAACAAATGGATGCATTTAAGGTAAGCCAACTCATTATTCAACGGGCATAGCGTCTATATATCACCTTAATGTCTTCTAAACTGCAAAACAGTTCAAAACAAAAAGTCACTAATACAAGAAAATGATTCAAATCCCGAATCGGCTTTGATTTCTTGGATCTCAAGGCCTACACTAGTTGATTTTGTTCAACAACTATTCCTCCAAAATCTCAGCCTAAGTATAGAATGAGACCAATATGATACATAGAGTACATAGTGTAACGACCAGACTTTTGAATCGAACCGTGAAGCCCAAACCGAGCTCATTGGTTTCTTATATTGAATTGTATATTGTTACTTGTATTTAGTTTTTTTTTGTTTAATATTAAAACGTTTAATAGAAACCATTAAATTTAAGTTTTGTAAAATATTTATTTGTGAAAAATTTAATTACCATTAAATATAACGTTAATTTTATTTGTATTTTTTTTTAAAGTTACTTTGTGATTTTGATATCCTATATAAAGGTTAGATAACTTCATTTTTCAAATAATAAATACAAATCATTTTTTCTTCCAATTTGTTTCGTAAAATAAAAATATTTCTTGTATATTTCAATCATAAGTAGATATGTCTAAATTTAATTCTCAGATTACTATGTTATTCATTGTTGTAGCTTTGGTGTGTGCGTTTGTTCCGGCTTTCTCAGTCGAAGAAGCTGAAGCAAACTTATTATGGAATACTTGTCTTGGTTAAATCACTCCTAAGTGTGCGTTGGATATAGTCGCTGCTGTCTTTGAAAATGGAACCATGCCTGATCCTTGTTGCAACGATCTCGTCAAAGAAGGAAAAATGTGTCACGATACGCTTATTAAGTATATTGCAGATAAACCCATGTTAATTGCCCACGAAACAGAATACTTGAAGAAGAGTGATGACTTGTGGAAACATTGTGTCTCAATCTCCAAAAGTGCTTGAAGCATATATGCTTGTACTATTTTCATCCAATAAATTGATATTATCTTGTTGTTACAGTTTTCTTCACACAAACGTTTATCTTTTCACTTTACTACAATTTTAACCAAAGTGAATTTCTTCCTTAAAAAGTATAACTTCAATTTATGATTATCTTCTTGAACTCGAAACACAATTTCGTATAAAGAGTTGAATAATAATTCAAAATTTAAATATTAAGAGGAGCTCTAAATATTATTGTTCAATGAATTTTAATATTTATATTTGCTTTCTAATTAGAGTAATATATTTTCTATAATTCAACAAAGTTTAACTTTTTAATTTTCAAAGCATTTATAGAACTTAATATTTATAATTCAGGAAAATTAGTATACATTCTTTATGTTTATTCTATAATTCAATGGCGTTAAATCAATACCTCACACAAATAATCAAAATGTTTCAAGTTGATTTTCAAATTTTTAATTTTGAATTTTCAATGCGAAAACAAAAACTTGTAGGGTGAGACAAATCTGAATATGATATCTACTAAATCCATTAGTTTTATAAATTTTCTTAGCAAAAATATGTATTTACTAATGGATCTGTTAGGTCACATGTATCCTAATTAGTGTTAACTCATATCTAAAGATTAGTGATAAAGTTGTTAGATATCTATATAAGTGTCTTTACCATTTAACTTGAATCCTTTGTTAATATATAAATTTAAAACATTTTCTTTGATTCTACTTATTGGTATATATTTTTAACATATCAATCCAATACTCCTCCTAATTATCATGTACTTTTCAATATATGTTATGATTCACTTGTTATGAAAAGATGGATGTTCAACCAATGTTGGTTATTTATTAACTAGAATGTTTAGTTCTTATGCAATTTTAAATGATATGCTTTTAAATTTTGTCTAGTTATAATAGTTGTATCTTTAACATAAATCTTATAACAAAACTATACTTGATATTCTAAAATTATTTATTTGCTCTTGTGAACCTTATATTATCCTAGAGAAACTTTGAAAACCTTTCAATAAATTGTATGTCGAATAAAGTCTTTTACTAACATTTATTTGCGATTTCGATTAAGACTATTGTGAGCAAATTTATTTTATTTTTTAAAATAAATAACTTGTTTTAGATACAATGGGAGTTAGGCTCCTTATATTTTAAAAATTAAATAGATCTTTACTTAAAAATAGTTAGCAAATTAAATTTATTTGGCTTAAGACCATAAATATGTCAATTTGAACCTTATACCCATTAAATATTTGGTGTTAGATATCCAAATAAAAGAAAATTAACCAGTGGTTTCTTATATTGATTGGATATTGTTACTTGTATTTAGTTTTTTTTTTTTTTAATTTTGAAACGTTAATATAAACCATTAAATTTAAGTTTTGTAGTATAGTTATTTGGGGAAAATTTAATTACCATTAAATATAACGTTAACTTTATTTGTGTTTTTTCTTAAGTTACTTTGTGATTTTGATATCCTATATAAAGGTTAGATAACTTCATTTTCAAATAACAAATACAAATCATTTTTCTTCCAATTTGTTTAGTAAAATAAGAATATTTCTTGTATATTTCAATCATAAGTAGATATGTCTAAATTTAATTCTCAGATTAGTACGTTATTCATTGTTGTAGCTTTGGTGTGTGCGTTTGTTCCGGTTTTCTCAGTCGAAGAAGCTGAAGCAAACTTATTATGGAATACTTGTCTTGTTAAAATCACTCCTAAGTGTGCGTTGGATATAGTCGCTGCTGTCTTTGAAAATGGAAACATGCCTGATCCTTGTTGCAATGATCTCGTCAAAGAAGGAAAAGTATGTCACGATACGCTTATTAAGTATATTGCAAATAAACCCATGTTAATTGCCCACGAAACAGAATACTTGAAGAAGAGTGATGACTTGTGGAAACATTGTGTCTCAATCTCCAAAAGTGCTTGAAGCATATATTGCTTGTACTATTTTCATCCAATAAATTGATATTACCTTGTTCTTACGATTTTCTTCACACAAACGTTTATCATTTCACTTTACTACAATTTTAACCAAAACGAATTTCTTTCTTGAAAAGTATAACTTCAATTTATGATTATCTACTTGAATTCGAAACAAAGTATTTTATAAGGAGTCGAATAGTAATTCAAAATTTAAATATTAAGAGGAGCTCTAAATATTATTGTTCAGTGAACTTTTATTTTTGTATTTGCTTTCTAATTAGAGTAATATGTTTTTCATAATTCAAAAAAGTTTTAACTTTTTAATTTTCAAAGCATTTATAGAACTTAATATTTATAATTCAGAAAAATTAATATACATTTTTTTATCTTTTTTTCTATAATTCAATGACGTTAAATCAATACTTCACACAAAATAATCAATATTTACGACCAAAGGACGACCAAAAATATACTAATGTAGAAGAATAAAGAAATTCATGGGTCTGATTCAGGCTACTAACAACCGAGGTTTAAAAGGTTGAAATTGCCACCAAATGCTAAAACATAGACTTTTTCCTATGGTTATAATATTGCAGTGTGGATAAGTCATGGCAACAACTATTATCAACTACATCCACAAACAGAAAGAGTCTTTTTGGATCTTCCAACAACGACTTAATTCCACTTCTTTTTAACCACTCTAATTTCGTTTTACAATGGTCTCTGATAACATGATTAAGTTTAGGTGCAATCCAACTTTTAAATGTTTATGACTGATACTTGCTTCACTTCTACTCTCAAGTAGGTGTACCTATTTTACCGAATTAGTTATCGAAAGGAACAAACAAAACAAGAGTGTTATCTTTTACACTTAATGCAACTAAATTGATTTTTTTTTTTTTTTTGTCAAAGATGCAACTAAATTGAATAAAAGAACAAAACCAACAGATTAACTTTTCATACAACCATTCCCACTAGTTGTTAGTTCCTGTCAACGTAATTCTAGAAGCAGGAAACATAGAGTAAGAGAGAAGAGAGACCACTGTTATGCAAGTAAGTAACAATTTTTTGGATTGAGCTTCTTCTTCTTCTTTCAACGGCTTTCTTCCGAACGCGTCTTCCTCAACCTCCCACGAGTCATCCTGATTGTCTCCTCCATCACTGTCTCCTTTGGACCTTCCGGGTTGGGATTTTCATTCCCTGATTCTGCCTCTCCTTCCACTTCTTCTATCTGCATTGGTTCCACTTGGGTGGTTGACTGTGGTGGGTTCACAATTGGGGAAGCTACTGATTTCTGTGCTATCTGAGTGGTACCCGCGTTTTTGGGATCTGCAGCTGGTACAGATGTCACTGTTGGTCTAGGTCTTGACGGGCCTGATACTTTACGGGTTGGCTCATTACCTTCATTTTCACTTGAAGATGAGCTAGAAGACGAGGACAATGATACTTCTTCAGGTTCTGATTGGGGGACAGGGGCTTTCTTAGGCTTCGCAGGAGCTTGATTAGCTCTACCTCCACGTTTCTGAATCACAAACGAATACAAATATGACAGAACATTAAATGCATATTCAATTAGATATTGTATCATAGATGTATTGACTGGTTCTCAAGGAAAAATGCAGCAAGTAACGATACTCATTGCAGATTATTAAATATACCTGAGGTGGCTGCGGTCTTGGAGTTGATTGTGCAGCAACATACTGCAAAATCTCAAGGATTCTGGTCTGACCATAACTTGCAACTCGTTGCCAGTATATAACAGCCATATCTCCTGCTCTAGTCCTTAGCTCGAGCAAACTATGGTCTATGTCATTCTCATGCTGTGAGAGATATGGCCTAAAGAAGGACTCGTAGACATATGTAGTACCCTAAACAATCATAGACAAAGAATCATGTAAACCATAAAAAGACTCATGTTTTTCCTCCATTCAAATATAAACACTTACCCTGGTTTTAGGATACCACAGGTATATGAAGAATGCCAACTTAGCTTCACTGTACATCGGAACCCTTAAAGAAAGGAAGACAAAACAATCATCAAACATAGCAAAAAAATTGTTTGTAGTTGGAGAAAATCAAGCGGGTTCGTTTAGAAATGCCCACCATGAAACAAACGCATCACCAACTCTCTCAAAAACTGTCAAGCAAGCAACCAATATCCTGTGATTGATAAGTTTACTTAAAGTAAGTCATCTCTGTCACAAATTTCCAACCTTCAACCTTACGAATGAGAGACAAAGGAAAAGGCAATAAACAATATACCAGTACTGACACCAAAAGCGAAGTTGCTCGATTTCAGGCCTATTCTTTTCAACAGTCTTGTAACATTCATACGCAGGGTAAGCATAGCCCAACACCATCCTATAACAAATATAGTAGTAAATTAAGGAGAACTAATCAACAGTAACTACCACATCATATATCGTTTAGCAAACAAATGAGAATATGATTTTCGTACACCAATCCTCTTGTAAGAAACGATCCAATCATCTTGCAGAAACTGAAAGCAGAGCAAAAAAGTATCAATTAACATGAGAAATATTTTCGAATAAGATCAGATACTGCAAAATTGATAGTCCTACACTAGTTTAACCTTGTTTAAAATGCTAACTACTGAGTTAAAACCTTCACGAATCATCCATGTATATGAGCTTAGCTCTAGAAAAATCACAACAGAAGTAATGAAATTGAGCATTGAAGACGGTGAATGACCAATTACGCTATTTCATAATCCTCTCGGATCGAGAAGAAATCGACAAAGGAGATGAGAAAATGTTACAGAGAATCAAGTGAGGAAAACGAAATTGAACAACTAAAAACTCGAACGATTATCAATAAGCGAAAACTAGGGTAAACGATCGAGCTAGATGATGATTAGCAACAAATACTCAAATCCTCGTATAAGAAACGAAAACAGCACAAAGAAGACCGATTCGAGAGATCGGAGAAGGTAAAGTTACCGGCAGAGAACAACAACTGTGTACGGCGGCGACGAGAATCAGAGACGGTGGGAGGAGAAAACTCCGGCGAGAATAAAAAAATTCTGCGTTATCTGAAATTTCAAAATCACCTTCTCTCTCTCTCTTTCTTCGGATTTGCTTTTTTACAGATTTTTAAAGTCACGCCTCTTAGAAAATTATGGATTTTGATTAGTTCCCTAAAGCATATAAAAACCAATTTTTGACTAATAAAATATTTAGTTTATTCTAGCACACCGTTAGAAGCTAGGTATTCTATTTTTCTCGTACGTTACATCATCTTGACTTATAACTTTTTAATTTTTACTTCAAAAATAGAGTTTGGTGAAAAACCGCACAGAGAAATCAAACCAACTGACGTAAAAATACATATGTAATGATCACTAAATCACATTTGTCTGTATTACAAGAGGACGAGAGTAGCAAAACTGTTTAGATCCACCAAAATAACCTATCATATCAATCATCAATGCATTATCTGAAATGCTTCTTCCTTTGTTTTGTTGATCATATTGTTGAAGTTGATCGAGTAGGCGTTCTGAATCGAAGCTCAAGCTGTTTTGGGAGGAGCTCCTTGTGCATATTTGGCTTTCTTTCTTAAATACTTCTCTTTTTTCCTCTGTTTTATCATTTTCGCCTCTTCCATCATGCGTATGTGTTTCACCTGCCTCTGTGCCTTAGTGAGTTTCCTTTGAGGGGTTATGTTTTCCTTCTTCTTCTCTCGAGTGAACTCTCTCTGAGGGCTTTTAGTTTTCTTCATCTTCAAAGGGTTTACTTTCAGAGAGCTTTTCAGCTTCTTCGATTTCTCTCGACTCTGAGGGGTTTCATCCTTCTTCCAAGCCTTTTGCCTTTGAGGGCTATTCATCTTCTTCGGAGTGATTTGACTCGGAGGAGGGCTTATCCATTGTATCCCATTATCTTTAAATGTAGGGATCTTTTTCGGCACTCGTTCGTTCTGGAAAACAGTATTTGGACACAACGCTGGTTCCGAGTTGATGTTCATATAATCAGGTTGGGCATTTATTGTTTGCAACACAAGTCTATGAGATGCCTTCCCAAGCCTACCCCCAGAAATAGATCCTTCTGGATTATACCTGCATACAAAGAGAAGAAATTGAGAATATTTAACACCATCCGTAAATAAAGGCCTTCCAAGACTCTTGAATATCACAACATTTCGTAATATTCACCTCTTGATTTTTATAACCTTTGGAGGAGCTCTTCTTTTGTCCCCATCTTCATGCCATAGAAGACCTCCAGATTTCAAATCCACTAGAGATATAGTCTGTGAAGAATATATATGAAGAACACTGTAAACTAACCACTAAAAACAAGTGACTTTGGTTCTACTACTAAAACCCATCAAAGCAGTTTCTTTGTTCTTCACCACAACTTGAAACCAAAATTGGAAGCCAATCAATAGTAAACTCAACAATACCTTTTTAGGGATTGCCAATCTTGGAATCTGATGAGTAATCTCACTGCCTCTGATATCTTCTGGAAGTTTGTATATGGCACAACTGAAAATAAAAGAATGTTAATTTGATGAATATCAGATTCCAATATGCATCTTCATAAAGCTCAAGGGGATGGATGGGGATGGCAAAAAAGTGATTAACCCCAAATTGTTGTATTGAGGGCTTACATGACTTGATTGGTTAAAACATCTTCCATACCCTCGACTGTGGAGCAGAAACATGAAGGCTGACTATCTCCACCACATGAAGCTATGTAACCATTCATCCCATCGCTGCATACATCAAGAAATTTTTGAATGTGCTCACTAAATTATCCCTTTTCTTATATGCTCAAGAAGGAATCAACATAATTTGTAAAACTAGACACAGAAAATCACATCACCATGAAATCATAACAATAACTACCTATTGAATCAACTATTCTCAAGATTCAGACACAAACCTTAGTCCAGGGTCAATTTTTTCAATGATAGTTGCACGTTCTTCATTGCTCAAGTTGTTGGTACGGCTATTAAGAGAACGGATGAGTTCACCAAGGGGATGAGAAGCAACCACAAAGAGCATGTCAAACAACGCACTGTTTCTTCGAATTTCTTCGTTCTGGAAAAAAACATATAGAAGAAAAATAAAGTTACATGTGATTGTACAATTATTTCTTATAAACAAAAACCACTACAAAAGTCAATGTACCGTCAGTGATTTCTCCACTTGCGCAGCTGCCTCCAGAAGACGCTTTTCTTCAACAAAAGGCAGTTTCGATATACCCTTTACAAGGAAAGATAAAAGTATCAAGTATGAGACCATAAAATGACTACATCTAACTGAAGAAATTACGCAGGTCACCAAACCATCAGCATGAAAAGACAATCAAACCTGCCAAGAGTAGCGTTTTCCATTCATGTCAATCTCAAAATCTGCACACCACAAAAGCTAATGAGAGGCATGGATTGCACAATAACACAACGAAAGGGACCAATCTGCAACAACTTCATACCAGCAGGATAAAAGTCAGCTATAGGCGAATCTGGATTTGTCATCAATGACCTATAGCACTCTGGGAGAGCATGTGCACTGAGAACAGGAATCCAATGAGCGAATCAGTGACAGCAGAGAGACATTAAGAATGCTCAGATATACAGATAGAATACCTTGCAGATGGAAGAACAGCCAGAAGCTGATTAAATGGTTTAAACGGGGAACCTAGTTCAAACTTAATATCTAGTTTCTCAAGGCCCTTGAGATCTGATGCGAAAGGTGCGTAATGATATGGATAAAACCTGCAAAATAAACCCGCAATTAACCACAGACAAACACATGAGAGAAATTTAAGTGTCAATGAGGTCGCCATTGCCACTAAGATTCCTATTATTATGGCCATCTTGTCCTCTTAAACTAGGCTCTTTTGGAATTAAATCACAACAGACATTAAAATCAAATTCACAGACGTACGCAGAGTATCAAACATATCAGAGGATATATATATGTACAAGCTCAGTTCGAATTAAACAAAGATGCATGGCACAATTATGATGGAAGTCTTGCACAGGAAAATTTGATATTTCGAACAGCTCAATAATTTTTTTGGCATGATGTGTAAATTAAAATGAGCATCACAATCCTATAGGACAATATGGTTATCTCAGCACAATAATCACCTGCTTCGAAATATTAAATGAAATGAACCACAAGAAAATAATCCATGTATAAAGTATATAATATGTATGAGGATGACCAGAAACTGACCAGTTCCAGGAACAAACACCATGATAATAATAATGCATTATCCAACAAAGACCTTCTGTGTACTTCAAAACCTAGCAAATAATTAAAAAAAGATCAGTAAATTGATACGTTATGGGTGACTTAAATGTAATTTATTTTCATCAAATTAAACATATGAGCAACTCACAACATCTCTGCGTATTTGTTCCATTTCCTCCACAGACTTAGCTGCGAATTTCTCTTCGTAATATCTCTCTCTCCATCCTACTTTATTTAGCTTAACCTGATAATACAACAGCCATGTGAGCTTGCCAGCGTGATTAAATGATTGATTAAACAGAAATCAAACAAACTTATGAAGATTACACACTCATGAAATCATTGATGAACACACAGCTGAAAAAATAGAAATATGACCTTATCTTGTTCTCCATTTCCTGACCTGAACCCATCACCTTTATCCCGCAGTAGTTTCTTAAGCTTAAACTTTAAGTCTTCTTCGTTATCTAGTTCCTGAAAACCGCTGTGTACTTTAGTGCACTTACAATAAGAAAGAAAAGTTCAAGACCAAAAATTTAAAATGGAGTAGTTAACACTTAAACCAGCACATGATAAAATTAAACAAAAGAAATGCAGTTCAAAAAAAGGCGAGAAGAGCTAAAAATTTGTTAAAATTCCTCCTCGGATACGAGATGACTTACTTCTGCTTTGAGGCTATTTTCTGTTTCAACATTCGCCACACCAATGTTATCATCCAAAGACAGACGCAAATATTTTCGTGAAGGTGATGAATGCAATGAATCAGACACTTCATCTAGAGAATCTAATTGCACCAACTTGCCAGAGAATTGTCTGCTTGCTTGAGCATTGTCACGAGCATTGTCACGAGCTTTGTCACGAGCTTTGTCACGACGAAACCTTTCTGATTGCCTCTGTAACAGACATCATAACACTTGCACCAATGAAAAACTATCCATAGAAATGAAACAGAATTTATAAATTTTTCATGTTTTCTAATCTTCATTTTCCCTGGATCAGAGGGGTATTAAATTCGTCAGCTAGTGTAGACAAGGTTTTAACCCATGGAAAGAGAGGCATATGGCCATCTTTCAGAAAGAAAACCGCTAAGTACTATTCTATTCTTATAAGAAAAATACACAAGTATCTTCCCTAGAGAAGCAAACTGACAATATTTTTATTATACATGGTTGTTACCCCAAAACATTCACGTTCTTTAACCATTCCTAAGTTTTTCCACTTTGTCTTAAGTATCTCCTACTCAACTTTAAGTTGCGACTTTCCCTGGCCTAAAAATCCACTGAGCTACTATTCACCTAGAGGAAATACGGTTGTACAATGAAACAAAGTTTTTTACATGCCAGAGAGAAGTGATTAATAGCCTGGCCGGGACATGTAACAGATGAGACACCCATAGCATTAGATGGAGGCTAATGTTATTTAATCTTGTCGCTTTCAACCTAATATCTTAAAATGCAAGGAAAATGCAGATTACTGCAGAAAACAAAATTATTGTATGTGGACATTAACCTGCTGTACTTGTGCTCTCTTCTGAAATATTTGATTTTCATACATCCCAACGGCCTTGATGAAACGCTCAACATTTCTTAAGTTCAGCTGAAAGTTAGTAAACAAAAGTTTAAAAACTATACAATCCAACAGCTACACCAAGTAAGATAAAGAATGTTTAATTTCTGCACCTTGCTTGAATCGGTTAAGTATTTTTTTGCTGATCTAAACTTATTCTTGTACACAGACATCAGCAGTTCTATAGCACCCTGCAACACAACAACAATAATAAGTTGAAAAACTTTTTTTAAACTTCTCAAGGGTTTCTAAGTAAGCTCATAAGACTTTCAATGATGCAAAGATGCGACAAACTTTTTTGATAGAACACAAACTATGAGTAAATATGTACCACGCTATTCAATACCAAAGTATTCTCAACTACAAATGAAATTTTTTATAAAGATTTTTATGAAGTGATTTATGACTCTGACATAGAAAAGTATGATATAGGAACATCTCCTATATCTAAGAAACCTCATTTTTCAACAGATGTTTTTGAAAAAACTAAGATAATGCTACATGACTAACAAATGGAAGGGCACACTCTACCAGGCATTTCGACAACTGGAAGAAAGTATTATCAACAGAAAACTACAAACCTCCCGTATCTCGAGCGTAGGCATATGTGGCAGGAAATCATTCCCAACGAAAAAACAGATGAAGATGAAGTCATCAATTAAGCGGTCCAAATTTTTTTTTGCTCCAGGAATCTGCATGTCGTGTTCCAAATACTCTCGTAGTATCCATATATTGACAAACTGCCAAAAAGTAAGGATAGTTAATGATACTGGTAAAGATAATAATGAGCCCTTTACATACGATGTAATTTCGAAAATATAGTATTGAGGTGTATAATCCTGAAAAGTACCTCATATGGCTTCTTCACCACAACATCTGCCTCAGTATTATCAAGCATTTCTCCTGTCTTCCTCTTTATCTTTCCCTCACAATCTGCTGCTCGGTGCCCCTCTTGACCACACAAGAAGCATTTGCCTTCCTCTCCAGGAAAGAAAACAACCTAGGTGACGTCACCAAGGAGAAAATACAGATACATTGGTATAAAGTGAAGCAGAAAAAAAAAAAAACGTATCTTCAAACTTCAAAGACTTGCATACAAATTGGTAACTATTCCATATGTTAATCAAGTGTCAAAACATATTGAAGAAGCACATGCTGAATTACAAACAAGATAGATTGGTCATTGCTAGTCTAGTCTAGGTATAAAACTAAAAGGAACAATTCTACAAACCTCACGAAGGATTGAAAAATGAATTTCGTGGGTGGCCAAAGACAGCATGATCAAATCGGCGTCCTGTTGTTAAGAAATAATAATAGAATGGCCTTATTAGCTTGCACAATTAAGATCAGAACAACCTTGTTGCAAAATCAAACATGAAGGCATGTAAGAAATCAGAATTAAAGGAAGGTTATATACCAAACCATATAGACAATGATGAGTGTTTGGGTTATAACCAGGATGGTTCTTATTACAACGTATGTATGACATGATCTTGTGTTCCCCCTCGCCAGGAACATTAGCATCCGAGAGTATAACCTTCAGAATAAGGAAATCATGAGCAAAACTTGAAGTAAATTGTAAACAGCGTCAAGGAAAATATCAGAGACCCTAATTAATACCTTAATATTTTTCCACCCAGGATCAGAATTTAGTCTAACGTGAATGTAGTATCGCAACGCAAAGGACAGAGTAGCCATGAACTCTGTTCCAGGAGTAATAACATTAGAGTCAAAAACTTGAGAATCCACTTTAGGAGGCAACTTCTTCCCTTCTCTCTCAAACTCTTCCCGCAGCTGCTCTTCTTCAGCTGCCTGCAAATAGCAGGTAAGACCGTAAGAGCTTAAAAATATCTCAATGGTAAACACTGTTCCCAAGATAGTAACATAGCAATTGATTCAGCATTCACTAGTAGAATCATATGATCGTACAAGACAATAATTATTATCAGAGATAATTAATTCTAATCATGACATACAACATATAACGATATGATCACATGAACAAAGCTATACTCAGCAGAAAGCTTTTCTTATATGATCTAAAAGTTAAGGTATTTTTCGATAGTAATAACTGTTACCAACATAGCGACATAATGATCGATTCATCTTTCCCCTAGTAGCATTCTATGATCATACAAGATTGAACAGTGGATCAACCCCAACAACAGGATCGATGCAACTATAACCAGAGATACTTATAGTGGTATACATGCTATCAAATGATCGGTCATGATACAAATTCAGTGAAATAGAGTATAAAATAGGAGATGGCACATACTGCTTCAGCTGCATCTTTAGCAGCTCTAAACCTTCTAGCTCTCTGTTGATTCATTTTAGCTCTTGGAGCAACACCATCTGCAAATTACACACAACAAAAACAATGACACAAATTTCATAAACACAGCGAAAACTTAAAAACCAATTCGTAAAATGTAATGAGACAAAAACACTCACCAATAGCCATGAATAAGAGCTTCCGAGGTCGAACCATAACAAAAAGCCTATCAATGTAATCGAACATACATTGAAACACTTCCGTAAATGTAGTTGGAGAAGGTTTGTCTTCAGGATGGAAACATGGATGAATGATTCCGTTCATGTCGAGATAAAGATTGTCATACTCGTAACCATTAGGATTAGGTTTGCTTGAATCGATTGGAATCGTGACGCCGCCGCCATTAACTTCGAGTGGCTCTTCTTCAATAACTTCTTGTATAGTCAATGGATACCTCTGGATAAGCCATCTGTAGAACGACGGAACTCCCATCGGAAAATTATCGTGAAGAAAGTTTAAACCCTAAGCTCTGTAGCCACAAGACTTTGCGGCGGTAGTGAACGGGAACGGTCACTCTTTAGGTCACACGGAGGAATTAATTTACTTTGATTGTGATGACCTCATAACAGTCCCACACTTGCTATTTCCAAATCGAACCGGATAAATTGTTGGGTTGTGGTTCAAATTGGTTAAACCAGATTCAATCATTTTTTTTATTTAAAAAAAAAAATCTTAAATATTGAAATTAGATATAAATGTATTTGTTTACCCTAGAATTAGAATGTCAAAAATAAGAAAAGCATTTCTTTACCCTATATAATTATGTTAATTTGTTAAAATAAATGGATGGTGGTCATATGTTAAATGGCTAAGTTAAAAAAAAAAAACTTAATGATTTAATCCATATATTTTTAAAGTTGGGGATTAAAATGTTTCAAATTTGAAAATTCATGTTTTTTTTTCTCTTTCATTTACTGGTCTAGTGGATGGATAGTGATCTTTTAGTATTTCTATAAGTATTTTTGGAGTCACTTTTTATGGGTGGGTTAAAAACTTAAAATGCATTTGGGTACATTTGTTACCGACCCGTTAATCTATTTTGTTTATTAAATCTTATTTGGGTTGTTCATATAAAACTCGACTATTTAAAAATATAAATATTTAGAAGATTTGGTTAAGATTTAAAACTATGAATTTTTTATCATCTTTATTAAGAAAAATTGTGCATATATTATGATTCAAAATTGTAAAAACGGACATATATTATCTAGTTGATGAAAATGTGTAAGTTTAACGTCTTACATTGGTTAAAAAATTTAGACAATAAAGAGTTTTTTAGCATGACGGGTTTGGCAAAATGTTAGTTAATAACAATTATAAACTATCCAATATAAATATTTTATAAATAAATACAGTTTGAAATTTTTTATATATATTAAGTTTAAAAAATAAATCATATTGCAATTAAAATCTAGTTAAGAGTAAAAAAAATATAGTTAAGAGTAAAATAAATCAAATATTGCAATTCAATCTTTCTTTTGGAAGAAGCGATTTGCGCATTAAACGTAACTTTATCAGCAACTGACACCGAACGACATAATATATTATGGACGACCAATAGACCAAAATTCAGAGGTCTAGTTTTTTCTTATAAGAATTAATTAAATAATCACACACGATCTTCGTAAATTAGGGAGTGTATCCAAACACACATTTGGAATGATATGTTCTAAAGTATCATGTGTTATTCAATCATGTGTTTAAAAACTCTTTTAAATTCAAAATCAAATTATTGAAAACAATTATTTTAAGAACAGGTTTGATTGTTAATGATTTTAATGTGTTTTAGAAGATTTCTCGAACTTATATATATAAATAAGTACAGTATATATTTATATAAATCATATGATGCGGTATGGTAGGAACATATCGGATTAATGAATAAAAATTATTTGATTGCATTCTACATTTTAAGAAATTTGAAAGGATTTTAAAGTCTTTTGTGATTTAAATTAATTTTGCATATATAGTTACTATAAGAAAATTCAGGATATTATACTTAGTGTTGGTCATAGATCGGATAATCGAAATTTAAAGATATCTGATCTGTTTTTAAATAATCCGAATCTAGATCTGAAATCAAGGATATCCGGATGTAATCCAAGGTTTAATTATATATGTGATCGGTTATTGTCGTCTAACCTTTTAAAAAAAAGCCTATGAAATATGTAAATAATTGTTTGGGAAAATTTTGCTCCTTTAGTTCTAATCTAAAAAATGCTCCCCTAAACTAATTACAGAATATGACGTAGTAAATATAGGATACTAGAAATTTATAAAAAGATAAATAATATGAAGAGAATCCAATGCAATGCACTTGTCCCACAAACCAAACCATGCATGGCGAATTGGTGATTGAAGACTTTTCACTGAATAATACTACCAAAACTTCGAGACTCATAAGTGATACACACAACTAAGTCGTCGATGGCTATAAGCTTTAAGTCTATCGCTAGACTGTCCACAGGTTTCCTAATCTTCTTTGTCTTTTAGCCTTTCTATATTATCCAACATATCTTTAAATTTCTTTAATTGACATCTCCCTAGCCTATATAAAGGCATAAGCATGAGTGGCACTGATAAGCAAAATAAGAGGGAATATTAAGATGACATCTTCTATGGTCTCTTCCATGGCTCTCTTTCTCCTTCTTCTTCTTGTGTTTCCGCATATGGATAAAGCCCTTGGCGCACAAGAGGAAGCCCAGAAACAAAGTGAGTCTTTTAGATGTCCCGAGGTCATTAGTATCATTTTATGTTTATTAGTTAGGTTTATTATTATTAGTTGTGTTTAATTAATATTGATTTTGGTTTGATTTAATGTTTGTCCGCATTTGAATAGACTAATGAGCAGTGAAATGATGAAAAATTGACACTTACCATCCTACAGGGATTCCTCGTTTCAGATGTTCTCCACGAATCCCCTTTTGTACAAATCCAAACCTACCTTCTCCTCCGCCCCACAGGTCTTTCAAAGGCACACTCGAACCTGGTCATTGACTTCACTCTAGCTTCGAATGCGTGTGAACGTGTGCATGTTTCTTACATTGTGCTTTGGTTTGTGGTTTCTATCCTTGTTTATCTTTGCATGTGTTTGTCATATTTTACAGTTTTATCGAACCGTCGCTTGAATAAATAAATTTGCATGTCCTTTTATGTTTAAGACCGCCTCTCTCTACTTACGTTGGATCGTTCAAACATTTCTTAACATTTGGCACTAGAAATCCATCTCTGACAGGCTGAACCACAAAGCCTAGTATATATTCATTAAAAAATAAATGTGAAAATATGAAATATATGGTTAGTTCATTTAAGCCTTTGATGGAATGAATAATGACGACTTCTTCCCAAATCTCACAAGGGACTGATCTAACTTTTTATTTGTCCAAATTATGGGAATGACATTATTTCCCACAATCATTGTCCATCTGGGACCCTTTGTCGGGCCTTACGTAATAGAGCATTTCTCAGCTAAGACAATGACGATTTAACTTAGACTATTATCTTCTCTATTAGTGCCGATCTGCTTTTTCTGATATCGAAATTGTAAAGCCCAAAATTCATACAATGTAATGAGACGAAAACACTGCATATAATGTAATAGTACTCACCAATAGCCACAAACAAGAGCTTCCGAGGTCGAACCATAACAAAAAGCCTAGCAATGTAATCAAACATACATTGAAACACTTCTGTAAACGTAGTAGGAGAAGATTTGTCTTCAGGATGGAAACACCGATATATATATATATATATATACTTTTTATATGACTACAATATATTTCAAAACTTGATTGATAGCAAACAGTATAAACATTTGGATCATGACTCAAATTTAATTTGAGTTTAAATGGACAAAATAGTGTGAATCAACTAAACAATTTTATTTCTTTAAGATAATCTCAGGAATGCATTTAAATGAGAATAATAACCCCAAAATTGAAAAGATACAATATCATGATTTCAAAGTCGATCATTTAGAGTCTTTCTAGCAAGTTGTAAATCCTTAGATATAATCGCTCTCTTGGTAAAATGTTAAACATTTGGTGAAAATTAGGAAACAAAATTACAAAATGATTTGAGAGTGAAAGTGTAACTTATACCCAACAAAACGAAGAAAAACACATGCCAACATAGAACCATGGCACCAGAACACCGGAGATCTCACAATTATTAAAGTAAAGAGCCATGTAGACGCGGTAGGTTATTCAAATTCCAACCAGATGCTATGTATTATCCATATCACTCTTCCATTTTTCGTTTTCACTCCTTTACAAAGGAGTGAAAATGTAAAGTGGAAAAGAGATATGGATCAATGCATAATTTCTGGTTAGAACTTGAATAACTTACCGTGTTGTCCTAAATCTTTACTCTCATTTAAGGATAGTGATATTTCTGGTGTTGTCGTGTCATGGCTCTCTGTTGGGATGTGTTTTTGAACGTTTTGTTGGTTAATATTACACTCTTAGTGTCTAAATCATTTGTAATATTATTTGTCAATTTCATTTGTTTGATGTTTTGCTTGTACTCACAACATTTATTGTTATGTAGTTGTCATCACGCCAACAAAACTTGGAGTAGACGCAGCACACTACTAATAATAGATTGTTCTAAGTTGTATCAAAAGAAAATATAATGAATTTTTAAATGCTACTTATCTGCGTGAAATTTGAGTTAATTATATATAAATAATTTACACTTATTATTTATATCAATTTTTAAAATCAATTATATATAAATAATTTACACTTAAATTCAGCATTTTCATATTCTGTAGATAGAAACTTGTTTCATTTAATTTGGGCATAGAATTGTTTTTCATATTTTCTTATTATATTAGTTATTTTATTTTTCAAAATTAATATATTAAATAAAAACGAAAACAAAAATTATTTGACTCTCAATTATATTATTATAAATTTAAACATCAAAAGTATTTATACTAATAAATACATCATAGCTTTTAATGTTTTTATCATTTTATTTTTTGTTTATACAGTATTTAGATTATTTTAGTGCGACTGATTGGTTTATTTTTAATGAAACATAATGTTTTTTCTTAATAAATAAAATATATAGGTCCCACAAAAAAAGCAGAGAAAACTCTCGAGTCGTATATCACAGTGAAATCTCCCTAGACTAATCATTTGTGATTTCTTTATCAAAAATTCCAAATTGATAGATATGATCAGATCCATTTGTTCACACAGTCCGTAAGTTGTAGGTGAGTGAAATAGCTCACATTCCATCCATGATTCAGTATCAGTTCAAAAGAAAAAGTTGTCTAGTTTTTCTTTGTTGATGTGAACAAAAAATAATAATTCTACGGTTTGTGATGTTACTAAAAATTTTCGAATTATATAATACAACATAACATTGGCTCCACATACAATTCTTTTCCTCTCGAGTTTATTTGAATTTAGTACACATGATTTAAAATCAGATAATGTCGTAAGAACAACTCACACCTAAATGCACATATCATTTAATCGTAATGTAGCGGTTTGTACCGTGCTTTGCCCAATGGTCCTTCAGATCGACCGGGTTTGAAAGATCATGATGCCCTTCTGCAGCAAGCCGGCTTAGAAGCTTGTTGAACGCGCTTCCGCTCATTTTCCGTCCACCAACTCGAGCATGCCTTTTGTTGGGCAGTGCAGGTAAAGGATACATTGATAGTGTAGTTGTGCAACACGATGATTGCCAACCTCCATTTCCCCATTTGTAGCACTGTCTGAGAACTCCTGTACATGAACATACAGGTGGTGGCATCGTTGTCTCGTCGTAAACCACTTGGTTCAGCCCCACCATTTCTTGACTTTTCCAGTCAGATTTTGATCCTATTAAGATATGCTTACTTGAATCTTCGTCTGTGTAGTCATGGGTCGTCTTTACAAACATTATCTTGTTTAAGTCGTCCTCGCTCTCTTTCTTAACCTTCCTCTGATTTTTTGGCCCTCTCTTATTAGCAGCAGTTTGTGTTGTCGCCTTTGGGTTCACTCTTTTACCACGTTTTGGTTTGGCAGATTCCAAGGTGGATCCGGCAGGTGGTGATGTTGGGAGACCATCATTTGGCTCCATCTCTCTGGTTTCATATGCATTTTCAGTCAACTGAGGTATGTGATGTTGTTGATGATGATGATGCATGTGCGGATGGTGCAAGTGTTTTACACCACGTGATATTTGACATCCTGGTGGACATGCTGACATATTGGCAGCAGGAGCAGTAACCATAGAGTTCTCACGGTATTGGAGTGCTGTAAGAGCACTGTCTCTCTCCATTATCGCATTGTTGCGCTCAGCAATGGCGGTGTCCCTCTGAAGAAACGCCATGTCCCTTTCAGCTACTGCTGCTTTTTTCTCTGATATCGCCAGATTTCTCTCCTGAATCGCTGCATCGCGCTCTGCTATTATCGACATCACTTGTTTCATCGACGGCTGATGCTGCATCAACCACTGTTTTACATCATGAACAAATCATACATTCCCATCAAAAACAGTCTCAAATCTGAGGTGTTTAGCCGCAAGCATGATGAACACCCATAAGATGTATATATAGAGCAGAGAAAGGAAAACAACTGATTTAGCTTTGGGATTGTCAAGGTACCTGGCCCTGAACTGCTGCTTTATGCCGACCATTCTCACGATGCCCACCATCATCCATTTGAGATATTAAAAGTCTTGACGGTACAGCTTCTACAATAACTGAACAAGCTAACGGAATATCAAAATAAAAGACTGGTCCATCTTTTAATCCTCCTGCACATAGCCAATCATTAAACAGTGTCAAAAAAGACCATTTCATAAATAAACTACTATGAAGCAAAATAGCCAATCACCAAAGCATTGCTAGTATTAGTGAACATACATAAACGACTATGAAGCAAAAAAAAAATCTATACTTGAGTTCCAGAATATGATTCAGCAGAGACAAAGCAAACAATTGTTTGTCCATCTATGAGTATTTTCTGAAAAACTTTCAACAAAAACACTCAAACTCAGATGACTAAAAATAGCAACATTAATATCGAAATGGTACCATTTTGTTTCAGGATTTGCACATCAATCAATCGATTCTAACCAATACACATAAACTCTGTGAGATATCAAACTCAGCTAAAAGAAACACAGTATCATCGATTATAGTCATAGTGATAATCATCAAAAGCTAATTTGGGAAAACACAAAACACAAAATCGCCTACTCATGATGATCAATAAGAACTCTAAAACCACAAAATCTGGTTCGATACACTATCCAAAAGAAAGAAACAATCCAAAAATTCTCCAACTCTAATGTCGATAGAAACAGGCAAAGCTCATCAAAATTAGGATTTAGCCATTTGGAATCAAATCGAGTAACTTAATTCAGCAATTAGGATTCAGCCAAGCCCTAATTACTTCAAACGAGCTTCGATTAATAGGAAATGAGCTTAGAAGCTTGGTAAGAACTTGGAGAAAAAAGTGAAATGAAAAGGGGCGGCGAAGAGAGAAAGAAGATGGTGGAAGAGTAAGCGAAGTTTACCGGGGGAAGTAGAGAGAGAACCCGCCGGAGAGATACAGAGAGACGACGACGGTGGTGGTGGTGGTGGTGATGACAAGCAGAGCAGAGAGATTGAAACCCTAATTGAACTGCGAGAGAATAAAGAAAAATATCTTTGTGGAAGAAACAGATCGGGGAAGAGGAAGATGGATTTCTTTCTTTCTAACTGTTTTTACGTTTGGTAAAAACAAATTTTTAAACTTTTAACTCTTTTTTCACCCATTTGGTAAGTGTTTTACTGTTGCACTGTTGTTGTTGAAAATTAGGTGACCAATTGGAAAAAAATAAAATAAAAAATGTCTATTAGTATTATTATGTAATTACCAGTTAGATTATTTTTATATAAAATTTAAAGTGTGGCTGGTGTGGTCATTACAGTTTATATATAATTTAACATTTTACGATCAATATTAATATGGCCTTTTTGAAACTTCAGTCTCGGTCGCCAAATATCAATAAAACGTTACCTTTCCTCAGAACAATCGACTCTATAATTAGATAGTAGCACATTTGTTATGAGATTTTATCACAAACAACATTTGATGCCCCAACGTACTTAACTTTGACGCCATGTGAACGTGGATTCCTGCAGCCTAAAACAGAGCACCTACTTGATCTGAATAATAGATTTGTTTTATTAATAGTAGCCTTAAGACATTGATACTTTTTAACTCGACAGAGGATTCTCGTCCCCATGCATTTCTCATTAGGCATGACCCAAGAGTTATTCTCACAACGAGAAAGCTCTCGTGCATTCCAAGTAAACTGAGAAGACGAAAGATGAATGTTATTCCAAACAATTGATATAATATATTTTAAGTTTAATTGAGTAACTAGCACAACTGTACTTCAAAATTATGCAACTACCAAAATTCTTGATCGTTGTTTTATTTTTTGAAAAAAAAAAATTATGCAACTACCAATTTTGTTTTATAACAAAATTCAAGGAGTTTCTAAAATAAGTTATATACTTTTTGCAAGAAAACTAAAGTCTTGTCATTGATCATTGTTTCAAATATCATGTATTGTTTTTAATCTATTTTATGATTTAACTCTAGCCCGTCGCACCTATGCCCTCCTCTTTTGGGACTCAGTGGATGATTAATTCAGTGTACAAAATATAAGATCATTAATTAGAGAACACTGGTATTGAGTTTGGAACCATATGTATATATTAATATATATCTTAGGTACATATATACAGATTGACAATCCTAAATTTAAACATCAATGTCTATGTACATCTTTGATCTTAATTTCAATTATATGCATCTACTATATATCTTTCTTTATATATTTATATGTAGTGTATCACAATGCAGAATCTTGTTTTATTCTTATTTGTTTTGTTTTTCTTTCGTCGTGCATCCTTATATATTTGCCAGTTTATATCATGATTCGTACAAGTGGAAATATCTAGTTGTTTATAAATCGAACCACCTAGTTTACTTCCACGTCAACGGACATGTTGTTGTCACCAATCGAGAAACGACATATTCAAATGTTTTATGAGCCAACAATTGCGTAACGATCATGTTTTGTGTATATATATAAATCACATTTTCACATTTCCATAGCTACAAACAACGAACATGGCTAAACGTTTTCTGCTTCTTCTTCCTCTTTTGTCATCTATTCTTCTTCTTGCCGTGTCCGTCACAGCTTACTCCACAACAACGCCGTATCAAGGCTACAAGCCGGAGAAATTCACCCACCTCCACTTCTACTTCCATGACGTCATCTCCGGTGACAAACCTACCGCCGTCAAAGTTGCCGAAGCCCGCCCAACAACCACCCTCAACGTCAAGTTTGGCGTGATTATGATCGCTGATGATCCGTTGACCGAAGGACCAGACCCGAGCTCAAAGGAAGTGGGAAGAGCTCAGGGGATGTACGCATCAACAGCCATGAAGGACATAGTCTTCACAATGGTCTTTAACTATGTTTTCACGGCAGGAGAGTTTAATGGAAGCACCATCGCGGTGTATGGACGGAATGATATATTTTCGAAGGTGAGAGAGTTGCCGATTATTGGAGGAACTGGTGCTTTCAGGTTTGCTAGAGGCTATGCACTGCCCAAGACTTATAAGATTGTTGGTCTAGATGCCGTGGTCGAGTATAATGTCTTCATTTGGCATTAATCATTTGCATATTGTCTAATGTCTTTCCGAAACAAATTGTTTCACTTTGGTTTTCTTATATTGTTTTTGGTTCTTTTATATATATATATATATATATATATATAACAATTGTTCTGTTTTTGTTGTGGATCGTTTAAAGTTCAAAAGGTGTTGTTTGTCTGAATATTTTGAGAATTAAGATGTCAGATGTGTGAGAGTCTCGTAGTTACTTGAAATTTCTGTTCGTACTAATTAAGGGTGAGTATGGGGCAAGTAAGATGTAGATATTGGTGATAGAGTAAATATATGGTTGAAATGTCCTAAATTCATTAACATTTATTACTTTAATTAAATTGTTATATCGAGATTTGGCATTCGTATAATATAAGTGGTTATAATTTTTTTGGTGAGGTGTGCATAGGGTATATCTAGAGGAAAGGAAAATGTACACAGGAATAGTAAGATGAAGATATATAATATATCATTATATGCCCCCTCAAGATGAACCACCATTTGTGAGTCTAATCTTGTCAAAGAGAAGATGAAACTGCGTCCGTGGTAAAGCCTTGGTAAGAACATCTTTAAATCTGAACCTTGCGGAGATAAGACTAAACCCAACACTGAGAAGAAACTGCCCCAGCTCGTCGATACATGCTTGCAGAACTTGTTTAAGCATCGTCTTTGACGGGCATGGAAGCGTGAATAAGTAAAGACAAGCATGTCTCTAGGATATGACGATGCTTTCTTTCAGAAAAACCATTATGCTTCGGAGTGTGTGGTGGTGTTTTGTAATGGTTGATGCCGTGATATGCAAGGAAGTTTGCCAGTGCTAGATACTTGCCTCCATTGTCAATATAAAATGAGCCAAATTTGAGAGAAAAGCATTCTCCAATAGTGCCTTGAATCTTTCTCCACTAGTGCCTTGAATAACTTAAAAGAATTGTGATATACAAATTCCAGTACATTAGTAATCATCTAAAAAACATTGTAAGTTTGTAACTACATTATATGTTTATTTCATGGTAACATAAGTGATAAGACTATTGATATGTTGCGTTTTTGGTGTCTTAGATCTCTTGTCTAACCTTCGTTTTGAGTCATTTATCATGTCGTAGTCCGTTTTTACGTCTTTTTGATCAAGTCTTGAGTCTTTTGCAGGTTTTAGGTACTTGTGAATGGATTAGATAGTTTTGAGTTTATTCGGGTCGAGAAAGAACGAGAAAAGCTGAAGCGGAGAGAAGACGGGGTAAACCGATTGGTCCAGGCTACAACAAATCGGCCATAGACGGTTGGACCGATCGGTCCGTACTTCAACGTTTCAGACATATACGGTGGGATCGATCGATCCACCTCTGGATCGATCGATTCGTGAATTCCCTGGAGAGACATAGACGGTTGGACTGATAGATCCACCTCTAGAAAAAATTGAGATGGTAAAGGTAAAATTGAAATTTTATTTTTGTTGTAAGATCGTGAGAATGAAAATAACAACAGTTAATGGTTTGGATATTAAATTACACAGTTTTATTACTTTATGTATTAATCTTTCAACAAAAAATAATTGAATATTAAACGTATAAATTAAAAATAATTGATATATTTTTTTGGTATTTTCCCTAACATTACCGAAAATAACTAGATGTAAACCGGTCCGTATATCCTCAATAAATGCATTTGTTCTACTTTTCAATGAGATAGTCTTCATTTGTTAAAGGGAAAACCGCTCTCCGTTGTGGTGGAGTTACTAGCCCCTTTAGGTTAGTCACTTTATCAAGCTTTTCTCTAAAATGGTTTGGTGATAGGCGTTTTAGTTAGTGCCTGATTCTGATTATATTGTATGATTTCTTTTATTTTAGTTTCGGCTCCCCTCTTTTGGGCATAGTGTCTGAAGATATTCTGTTATCCCTCGGCTTAGTTTTTGGAATCATTTCATTGATCTCCATCATTTGTATCTTCATCATATTTATATAATATGGCTTTTAAACGGAAAAAGATGGAGTGTAAACAGACTTGGCGTCGCCTACGTGGGTTATATGACTTATGTGTTTATATATTTTCATTTAATATATATTTATAATTTCTCTTTAACTTATATTAATTTGACTTCATCTAATTTCCTATAATTTTATTTTCAAGATTATCTTTTATATAAGACGATGAACCCCTAAAATTTGAAATTTTAAGAAGTCTATGATATGGCTTCGTCAAAAATAAGTAAGTTTTATATTCTTAACCAAATCAATATTTTTATTATTAGACTACATATAATTATTGGTTTTTTTTTGTTTTTACTTTAATTTGATGTATCATATACATTATATACCATTCCATAGATACATCAACCGTCTTTAATCGTTTTATTTTGATTAAATTTTGGTGTAGGCGATGTGTTGTTGTCCACTCAGTCCTTAACGCTTTCTTAAACATAATTTCCTAATTATATAGTATTACGCATTGTATTTTTCTTTAATTGTATTTGAAAATGTTTGACTTCACAACATCAAGTAACAAAAAAAAAACCCATGTATTTTGCATGTATATTAGTGTATATATATTCTTAAAGATTATCTACGTTTAGTTATAAGATAATTTATATAATTCTTTTAAAGCAAATTTTAAGAAACCAAAGGTTCAACCATACAATCTCACTAGTGTGGTTAAAAGTAATATAATAAAAACTTGACCAACTAAACCAAACAATTAGTTAATCTTTTTAAAAAATGGTGTGTTTTACGCATGGGTGGAATCATTTGTAATTGAATAATTGGCGTGGTTCCAAACAGAAGCCGTCTCAAAAAGTTGTAGTGTCTTTGTAAAGTGGATGGATCATTCATGGTGTACCAAAAGGAAATATAATTAATTAGAGAACAGTAGTATTATTGACTTTGTCTTACATTAATGTAGACAAGAATGTCTTACATCTTTCTTTCAACTACTACATACCTTTATTTTATATATTTATTTACATCATTATGTAGCGCACAATGCAGAATTTTATTTTTATTCTTATTTGTGTTAATTATCAACTACGTACTTTTATTTATACCTATTTTAAATTACTATCAAATACAGTACTTTTCTTTTTTTTTGTTAAACGGGAGAATCCCATACCGAAACCTAGACTAATCCCATATCGCAGTAGAGCATTAGAATTCTTCTAACCATTGGACCTTTATTAAAAAAACTCCGATATAACGTTACCATGATTCATACAGGTGGAAATATCTAGTTGTTTATACCTGTATGAATCATGGTAATGTCATATCTGAAAACGACATATTCAAATGTAATATAAACCAACAATAGAGTACTGATTTTGCTTTGTGTATATATAAATCATATTTTCATTTCCAACAGTATCATATCACTAACATGGCTAAACGTTTTCTCCTTCTTCTTCCTCTTTTGTCAACTATTCTACTTCTTTCCGTATCCGTTACAGAATCCGAAGCTTACTCCACAACAAAGCCGTGTCAAGGCTACAAGCCGGATAAATTCACCCACCTCCACTTTTACTTCCATGACGTCATCTCCGGTGACAAACCTACCGCCGTCAAAGTTGCGGAAGCCCGCCGAACAAACTCCTCCAACGTCAATTTTGGCGTGATTATGATCGCTGATGATCCGTTGACCGAAGGACCAGACCCGAGCTCAAAGGAAGTGGGAAGAGCTCAAGGGATGTACGCATTGACAGCCATGAAGAACATAAGCTTCACAATGGTCTTTAACTTGGCTTTTACGGCGGGAGAGTTTAATGGAAGCACCGTCGCGATGTATGGACGGAATGAGATATTTTCGAAGGTGAGAGAGATGCCAATTATTGGAGGAACCGGTGCTTTCAGGTTTGCTAGAGGCTATGCACAGGCCAAGACTTATAAGGTTGTTGGTCTAGATGCCGTGGTCGAGTATAATGTCTTCATTTGGCATTAATCATTTGCATATTGTCTAATGTCTTTCCGAAACAAATTGTTTCACTTTGGTTTTCTTATATTGTGTTCTGTTTTTGTTGTGTCGTTTAAAGTTTAAAAGGTGTAGTTGTTTGAACTTTGAACCTAGGGAATTGGATCAAAAATAAAGTTGGGTTTTAATATTGATTAAACCAATATTGGGTTCACGGTTTTAGTATATGAAACCATTAAAAACAACGCCATAGCTAATCAATTTTTAATACATTTAAATAAAAAACTGTACCAATAATTATTAAGACCAGCTTTGATTCCCATTATTAATTCATATTAAAAAAAATGTGAATGTAAATGCTAAATTTGATGGACCTTCATGAAAAAAAAAATTCTCTCTTTCCACTAATTAATTCTTCTACTATATATTAACAAGTTAGACCATTTTCAATGATTGTCTCTATTTTTTCTTGTAAATACAGAGAAAAAATAGAAATCTCTATTTTTACTCCAATGGTTCCTAAAAATAGAAATCTTTATGTTAGAGATAAAAATAGAGATGAGTTAAAGATGCCCTTAAGATTCTTCTGATCTATTAAAACTTTTGTAGAAGCATGAGACAGCACACGAAAGTGGAACCTTATAGCAAAACGATCCCAAAATAGACCAATTTCGTCTCTTTTTCTCAAACCTCTGCTATTTATCTTGACTAAGAATTAAAATATTTATTAAAATGAAATTGTTTAGGTTTTACAAAATTTGTTAAAACATGGAAGCAAAAACCATACTCAGAATTTCAACCATCGACAGAAGTAACTTCACCTTTTACCAAAAACAAAAAAGACCATCGAGAGAAGCAATTCAGCTCACGAGTCAGATGAAGTGATAATCCCAAGGAAGAGGATAAAAGAGAAGTAACTTGACCAGAAGAGGATAATCCTGGATTTGGAGATAGAGATACATAAATCGACGAGTACAGAGAGTTCTAAAAGAGAAAACTCATATATCCACATACATAATATTGTGAGATCTATATGTTTCTTGTGTGAGAAGTAAACACTCAAAGCCCTAAATCTCAATAACATGTTAATACAACTTAGGATATGCTTGTGAAACAATTTCAAACATAAAAGAAAAACAACGATATAGAGTAATAGAGAGGTAAAATAATGATGTGAATGATTTCCTTTACTTGTATTTTTCGACTTTATGAAGTGTTTGTGTTAATTTTCATATTCACTTACGTTCACCGGTTCATATAATATGTCGCTCATATAATATGTAATATTGTTCCATATTAACAATGAATTTATACGATCTTTTTTATTTGTAAGATAGAACATAAGGGTAGATTCTTGGTAAATGCCACCAATGCTTTCAGTTGTGTGTTTGACAAGGCAACGCATTCATGGTTTTCAAATTTCAATATTTGATTGGATACAATTTTCTCTAATATCTGTATTTTGATCGTTTTGGGCCTTTTGGCCAATAGTGTAAAAAGCTTAGCCAGGTCATAGGTTAGCTGAGGATATATCTGTCTACATTCTTATTTTAGGGTTTAGAGAATATATAGATGTTTGTTTGAGGAAGAAGAAACCCCAATAAAGCCTTAATTATCACCCATTATTAGAATTTGCCTTCTAATTCTATCTTTTTCTTAAATCCATTATTCTTCTCAACCTAAACCTTTTTTCTCTCTCCCTTCATCTTCAAGCAAGGGGTTCCAATTCCGGTAGGAATGTATTGAAGAAAGAGAGGGTATAGAAAATGGCGAGTGGCGGAAAGGGGGAGAAGATATTGGTTTCGGTAAGGGTAAGGCCGCAGAACGAGAAAGAGAAGGCGAGGAATGATATATGTGATTGGGAATGTGTAAACAACACAACAATAGTATGCAATAACAATTTGCCTGAGAGGTCTCTCTTCCCCTCTACCTATACATTTGGTAAGATGTTCAGAAATATTCAAGGCTGATTCAACCATTGTGGAATCATGATGCTAAGATTTTTTTTAAATTTTGTTTTACAGACAAAGTGTTTGGATTTGATTCTCCCACGAAACAAGTCTATGAAGATGGAGCGAAGGAGGTTGCTCTTTGTGTTCTCGGCGGAATCAACTGTAACCAAAAAACAACCTTAAATACTTTGATCTAATTTGTCTTTGTAACAATGAATTTGGTTTGACACATTTGGTTTTGCAGCAAGTATTTTCGCATATGGACAGACAAGCAGTGGGAAGACGTATACAATGTGTGGCATCACTAAATTTGCAATGGATGACATTTTTTGTTACATTCAAAAGGTTTGAACAAAAACCCTGCGGCATTGACATCTCTTTCTTATTTCTTCCTTCATAAGTAACCAAACTTTTTCATTTTCTTCAGCATACGGACCGCAAATTTACCCTCAAATTCTCTGCGATTGAGATCTACAATGAAGCTGTGAGGGATCTCCTAAGTGGGGATAATAATCAACGGAGGCTCCTCGATGATCCAGAGGTACACATCGCGTGTTTTTCGATATTATGCTATCATATTGTGTTAGACCCACTCATTTCCATCCGCTTGCTTCATCAGAGAGGAACCGTCGTTGAGAAACTTATTGAGGAGACCATCCAAGACAGAACACATCTAGAGGAACTTCTTACAGTCTGTGAAAGTGAGTAACATGCCCGGGCTTACAAATATTTCAATTAAGTTGAACGTTAACTAATGTACCAGTGTTGTTGCAGCTCAGAGGAAGATTGGAGAGACCTCCCTGAATGAAGTTAGCTCTAGATCACATCAAATACTCCGGCTGGTACATATTCTCAGTTAATCCATCCTTTTGTTCGTCGATTCTAACTTTTCATCCTCGCTATGCTAAACAATGCATTTCCTGCAGACAATCGAAAGCACTGGTCGAGAATATTCTCCGGATAGCTCAAGCACTCTTGCAGCGTCCGTGGTATTATACAATTACAATGAGTAGTGTTTTTGATTGATTAAGCTTACTACCTTTTTCTTTCTCTGCTGACATGTGTTTTTGGTTCTCTGCCTCTCAAGTGCTTCATTGATCTGGCTGGAAGTGAACGTGCTTCTCAGACTTTATCTGCTGGTACAAGATTGAAAGAAGGTTGTCATATAAACAGGAGTTTACTTACTCTTGGAACGGTCATCCGCAAACTAAGGTTCGATCCATGTGATATAGCTCAATCTCAGGTGGAGAATTTACTTAAATCAACAGCAGAAGAGCGGTCTTCTAGGATGGATGAACAATCCATGTTTAGCTCCATGGATTTTGATGCTGATTTCCGAAGAAGAAGCTATGATTCAACAGATCTTGGAGAACCTAGTATCATCAATAACTTAACCGAGAGGAACTTTGAGTTTTTGGAAAATTCTGAAGAAGATGATTTCCTGCTAGATGATAAGACCCCTCAATTTTCGAGGCATAACCTGTATGATGACTGGGAAGAGTTGGTTCAAATAACCGACGAAAGACTGGAAGATGCATGCAAAGAAGTTAGATGCATTGAACCTGAAGCTGAGCAGAGTAGTGGACAACCAGCAGCATGCGAAAGCCATGACTCATTAGACGACATTGTTGATAAGATAGCTATCTCTGAGGTTCTCTCACCTAGAAAGGAAGAAACTTTACCAGGTCTGGAACACGAACAAAGCTATAACCCTTCTACAGGTATTGAGAAAGCCGAGAATGAAGACATGGAGATTAGCATACCTGCAGCAAAGGAAGAAACTTTACCAGCTCTAGAATACGAACAAAGCTATAACTCTTATACAGGTAATGAGAGAGCCGAGAATGAAGTCATGGAGATTAGCACACCTAGAAAGGACGAACCATTATCAGCTCTGGAATACGAACAAAGCTATAACTCTTCTACAAGTAATGAGAAAGCCGAGAATGAAGATATGGAGATTAGCACACCTGCAGAAAAGGAAAATGTTGACTTATCTTTAAAAACAATAGATGTGAATGCTAAGCCTGAGACCTATGAGCTAACTCTAAAGAACTCGGATTTGGAGATAGGCCCATCAGTTGAAGCTCAAGAATCACAGGAATCTGTGAATGAAGAGGAACAAATGAAGAATGAAGAGAGGAAAATGAGTCCTTCCACAAAGCAAGCTGAGCAATGCTTAAATAAAGAAGAAAATGCTCAGTCAGAACAGCAATCAACGGAAGACTGTGAATTGAATTCACTCCCTATTAATAACCAATCAGAAGCAACAGTCGAAGTGGAGTTAACACCCAACGATGCTAAGTTAGATGAGGATGCGACATCTAGAGATAAGTGGGAGAGCAAACAGCAACAAGAGGCTGATAAAGATTGTAACGAATCATCTGTCTGCAAAAATATTGGGACAGATGATAATGACAACGACACTTACATGGCTTTGAAAGAAAAAGTTAAGGAGATGCAGAAGAAAATTGAATACCTTATGAGCATGCACACAGCAGAACAACAACAATCACCCTCCTTCAGAAGAGATTTCAAGAGTCCTCCAGAATATTTTACTGCCAAAAGAAGCCGAAGTTGCAGAGAAAATCTCTTGAGTGTTAGATCTCCTCATTGGTTTGAGAGTTTGGAAGTTAGTAACAATACATCACCTACCTGGAGGGTTATGCAGACAAAAGCTTCTCCTGGAAGACCCAACACTTCGAGCATTTCCTTTGATTCAGGGAGTTCTACCTCCATTGATACGCGTAGCCTGAAAGACTATGATCCTGAGATGGGCAATAGCTTCCGTGAATTTGTAGCAGGGCTTGAGGAAATGGCAAAGAAGCATCACTCAATTGACTCGACACCGGAGCTAGATTATGGGATTCCATACGCTCCCACAAAAACCGAAAGAATGGAGATCAGACCGGAAAGCCCTGCAGATAGCGTTAGAGGAAACGAGAATGCATTGCCAAATCCTCAGGATATAAATAAAGAAACCACAGATGCCACCAATAATCAGTCACAGAGAGAGCAGGTTGGTGATTCGGTAAGCCAAAAAAAATATTTTCTTGGGGAGACAAAAACTTCTTTCGTTTCTCAACAGTTTGGATGATCACAAAATGCAGGTAGAAGAAGCAAAACCTAAGGAAACAGATTCCACAGAGGCTTCCCAGGAGAAACTACAGGTAGCTGCTAATGGACAATATTCAATCAGTTCTTCAGACTTTGAGAGACAGCAAAGGAAAATAATTGAGCTTTGGGCAGCATGCAATGTACCACTGGTTCACAGAACCTACTTCTTTTTGCTCTTCAAAGGTGATCCTTCAGACTATGTTTATATGGAAGTTGAACTTCGAAGGCTATCTTTTCTGAAGCAGACGATATCTAATGACATGGAAACATCAAGGTATTTTTCTGCAACACCTTTTTAACGAGTCTCATCAATATCAATCATATACTCATAAGTATGCTAACCAATTCCTTTGGTGTCTAATCAGGATGCAAACAGTGAAGGCACTCACACGCGAGAAGGAATGGATTTCCAAACAATTACCAAAGAAGTTTCCATGGAACCAAAGAATAGGGCTTTACCAAAAATGGGGCGTGGAGGTGAACTCAAAGCAGAGAAGCCTGCAAGTGGCGCACAAGCTGTGGACCAACACCCAAGATATGGACCACATAAAAGAAAGTGCTTCTCTTGTGGCTAAGCTGCTTGGATTTGTTGAGCCAAGTCGAATGCCGAAGGAAATGTTTGGCCTCAGCTTGTTACCTAGAACCGAAAACGTAAAATCATCTGGCTGGAGATTTACCAAATCATTCTCTGCTATACGCTTGACCAGATGATAACCAGAGCACAATTATAAAACATAAACAAGACAGAAGTCTCCAAACACTGATAGTTAAGTTGTGAAAGGCTTGAATGTAAGATAAGTCAAGTTCTGCTTGTACCTGATTGCGAAAGAATCCAAAATTGTAGCCCTTATGTTATAGTTTAGATCAAGGAAAAGGGTGTGCCAAGAACGTTAATTTTTTTGTGTTCATTTATAAACACTAACTTAGAGAGAGAATTTACAAAACAAAGAGAATCTCGCAAGCTCAGACATGCTACATATGAGTATATTATGATGCAAGAACAGAGCCTTCAGTGATTTTCCACCCTGACTTGGACCAGAAAACTTCGTATCTTGTTGTGTAGGTTCTGACATCAGTAGCATTGTTTTCTGGATGAACCAAATCAGATAGACAAGCAGACTCCTCCAGAGTTGCTTCCACCAGAGCACGGGTTCCATCTGCTGAGACTGTCACACTGTCAACAGATAGTTTCAACAGTGTATAATCATAAACCAACCCAAGCTGCGCAGTTTCAGCTGCTCTGTCAGTCCAAATCTTCAGCATTCGCCCATCCAAAACCTATAAATAACAGAATCAAACAAGGCACCAGACTATAATCATGTCCAACAGTTTTCACACAATTGATTGAATTGTAGATTTATTCCCTCACCTCTGGTAACATTTCTATGCGGTGATCAGGCCCAAAAGCCAGAGACTTAATCTTCTGCCACTTGGATACTATATTCTCTGCAGTCCTAGCATCCATTCTGGGAAGTGCTTCTGAATCGTCAGCTCTGACTGACCCTAAATCGAAAAGAAAAAAATCAAGGAAAGAAAAGTTGGACAAAGCCACACTAAGGCAATCTCTAATCCTACGTTATTCTAAACAGAAATGTTGAGAGTGAAATTTACATTTCTGTCTACAGTTTGATCAAAAAATTCAAGCAGCATAATTAGTGAAATTTACTCAGCAACTTGTTAATCTTGGTACAACTTTTGGGACATGTATTAAGTGGGAACTATGTTCTTAGCTCACAAAACAAGCATATTTTGAGCAATGCAGATATATGAAAATTGCATCATTTAATCATACCTATGGTAGCGACATCAGATTCCATAGAAGAAACCATATCCTTGCGTTGAAAAGATGAGCTGCTTTTAAGAAAATACTTCTGGCTGAACAGTGAAATCAGTCCAATTGCCACACCAGCAGCTAGGATCTTCACACTTGCCTCCTTTAACATATCAGCAACGGACATTTCAACAGTAGTTTCATCAACGCTACTCTCTGAGACCCCAGCTCGAATTGCATAATCATTAGTTTCAAAGTTTTCAGAGGGTCTTACAGCTTCTGCAATAAAGACACCAGGCTCACCATCACGGCCTACATTGTTACCAACAGGATCTACACTAAACACTGTCTCTTGCACATCCTTGGGTTCAGCCGAGTTTCTATCTGTATAGCGGGAAGGAAAAACTTTCTGCAGTGCCTGCATAGCACTAGCTTTCACATGCTCGGCTCCAATCCTTGCCATAGCTGCAGCAGCAGCTAAAGGAGAACCCTGAACTACCTCCACTCTTTCCAAGTAACTCAAAACCATAGGATCATCATAGTAGTCCCCGAGTTTAAATTTTTTATCTTTGGTGTCTCTGAACCTAGGAAAGACAACCCCTGCCAACCAGGTTTCCAACAATTTGCATAGTCCAGGGAGATCATCATTGTCATCACGATTTGAATTCTCCAAAACAAACTCCACAATAGCTGGATTCCTATATTGTGAATCCTCACTGTCTAAGCCCAACCACATACGGCATTCATCAACTTTGCCTATAAGCAGTGCACAGAGTCCCCTTTCTAGACCGAAGTCTATCTCCCAATTATTCCGTGTATCATACAACATCGCAGGAATCTCCATAGCCATTACCTTAGCCTGCTGAAGTTGCTGGAATTGCTTATCAGCATCCTGTAAAAGGTGTGGCTTCTTACCAATAAAAGCTTGAGCCACAAGAGCAAGTGCAACTTCGTAAACTTCAAATGACTCTGCTGGAATATTGCTTGGGGTAGCTACAAAAAGATCAACCTACCACACAACATACATTAAAATGAGAAACCTAAAGTTATATCATGCTAAAGAAATTAAAAAAAGGTATCTAAACTGTATACCTGCTCAGCAGCTGTCATTCGTAAAAACGCCTCATTCATAAACTTCTCACGGGTCAAACCCCCAACAAGAGCTGATGCTCCACCTCCTCCAACAGACCACAAAATATTCCGCACACCGCTTAAACCATTTAGTCTTTTCGCAGCGTAATCATCACCAAGCGGTAAGCCAAGTAGCTCCAAGACATAACGCGGAGTGATCTCTTCCAAAGTCTCATCAATTTGTGCACGTAAATCCGGTGCAAGGCTACTTGCTCCTTCCTCCTACACAAGACTCAATAACAAAGTATCAAATCAAGAAAGTTCTTATAAAGCCAACGCTCGTCAAATTACCAAAGCAAGTCAAACTACCTGTAAAAGCTTCAAAGCTTCCTCAACAAACTCATAACCAGTTATAAAATCAGGTGGATCCAATGCCATAGCATCCCTCGAGACATCGAGAAACGCAAGCGCCATAACTAAAACCACATCTTGCTTAAACGACTTAGGCAACCTCTCCTTAAGCAGAGCCTCACCAACCCGAAGAACTATCTCAGTCTCACCACCTTCTTGCAATACACAGAGAGCACCAGGAACCTTCACTAGATAAAAGTTCCTTCCTTTATCCAATTCATGAAATTAAAACGAAGAAACTTTATTATTCCGAAATCGAAATTACCTTATCCCAAGGAACATCAGTGATGACTGTAGCTTCTTCATCATCAAGAAGACCTTCATTGTACTCTCTTCTAGACCGAGGATTAGACAGAGTTTCGCAAGCAGCTTGAAGAATCTGTCTCCGGCTGATTAAAGCGTCGTCGCTGAAACCGAATTGCGGCGGTTTCGAAACCCTAGCTTCGAATGCTCTTCTGATTCCATCGGTTAAGAAATGTGTTTGAGCTCCTAATACCTGGTAGAAATCAATGGGGATGGGGACGTGGCGTTCGGGACGATCAATAGATGGTGGCGGAGAGACGAGAGTGGCGGTGGTGGTGGCGGTGGCGAAGGAGGAGGAGGAGGAATCGGAGGTGAAATTGAAGTCGGAGAGAAGACGGTCGGCCCATTTGCTGGCGGAGCAGATAGTTGTAGAGGTGTTGTGGCTACGTCGGAGCTTTGTCGTCGCCGGTGGTAATCGGCATAATTGGAATGGGGAGAGACCAATGCCGACGTGACTCAGAGCTTCCATGGGAGTGTCTTTTTAGGCTACTACAAAAACTTTGTTCTGTTTTACATATTGAAGAGACTGTTTGGTCGTCTAGGGTTTATGGAATTTTGATTTTGAGTAGTATAAGTTAAATCAAAAAACATCACCAGCTACTGAAAAAAATAAAAAACAATCTATGATGTTACAGTCGCCACGGACTTTATGATGTTAAATCGTCTAAATAATCTATTCCACCTAAGAACCGTTGGAGTTGCCTTCATTTTACACATATAGAGCAACAGTAAACCAATGACTTAATTCTTGACTACTTTAAAGTTTAAACCCACAAAACCCCATCAATTCCCTCTCTTTTCTTAACATCCAACTGAAATGTGTAAAATTCGAAACTATTATGACATGTAAATGTAAAAGCAAACAGAGCCAATGAATCCTATAGCCAAGCAAAATCTTGTTGAAATCAAGACAAATTGCTTATAATTGTATTCTCCTTAATGCAGAACAGTAATCCATTTCAGTTTACATAGCAAGAGGAGTGTCACATAAAATTTGGACAATACTAACTTTCGAAATAGATACACTAATGTTGGAGCAGAGCTTCGTTACAATATTTTTTAAAGTTGACAGCCTCGTCGGTCAGGAAGTCACTGCAAAAAAGTAAAATTTTAAATGTTCAGAAGGAGAATTAGTTAAATAAGACATCTAAGAAAGAGTCCATAGAGACTAACCACAGTCGCTCAGCCATGCGTCCCACTTCCCATCTTGGACTCCATGGGTACTCAGTGAGGAGATTCGATTTCACTGGCACACTCGATTGGTTTAAATGCTGCATATAAAAAGCTTGTCAATTTTTATACCTAAATAAATAAAGAGAAAGTCGAAGCCTTCTACTTAGTTCGTTTACAAATAGTTTTGATACCTGACAACTTTGCAGCATCAGAGTTGGTTGCTGCTTCGGAAATTGAGTTGAAAAGAAGAAATGAACCTACAGCAAAGCCAAAAACCCAATAATCCACTGCTACATATTTTTGTGAAATTGAGATTTCTCTAGAAGACAAGTATGAAAATCCACTTTGGCAAAGATTGAATAGAACTTTTTAAACAAGGCTTGAATAGTGATAGAATAATTACCATGAAAGTAAATTGTCCAGAGGCATTAAGGAATGTAGCCTTACGGCAAAAGGTCTAGCAAGAAAAACAAATAAGAAAGTTAAGAAGCTCGGAAATAGTTCTAAATATATGTCAAGGCGTGCGAAGAAATGCTTACAGGATCGGCTTCAAGAGGTCTTCCCAGATTAAGACTTAATGCCTCAATAAAACTCCTCCTTAAATCAATTGCAGCAACAGCTTCATGGATCTAGAAATTAAGGTAAATAAGGCACTCGTACTCAGGAAATTAAGAAGATTTAGTTTAACTGACCTGTCTCTCAAGTGTTTCTTCAAGATGGGGAAGATATTCAGCCAAGCACCTTTGAAATAGAAATGTAAGTATTACTGATTAATACATGTATGGTTTGCAGGTATAGTGAACTGTGTGTACATCTGTAACTAACTTACATCCCGTCCATCCATGGAGAAAGTTTAACATCCTCAACAGAGAATAGCGATTTTAAATCATAATATGATACTAATTTCAAACGAGGTGCTGACGGTGCTGCTTCATATTTCCGAAGAATCGGGTATACTACCTGGATCCGCAACAAGTTTCTCAAGAAGATGCCAGCAATTTTAACAGAGTGAAGAAAAGGATAAAATTATAAGAACGAAGAGAAAACCTGAAGATAAATCTTCTGCTGATGCTTCCAAGGGCAGCCAACCACCATTTTGTTTATGTTCATATCCATCACAAGAGGTACTGCAAACTTGACTTCCTCTGGCTACACTAAAAAATAAAGGCAATGGAAAGTCAAATGCATACAATGCATCTAACTTCAAAGATAAATAATCAAAAATCTTGACAACAATAAATACCTTGTCAACTCCTGAAGCCATTTGCATTTCAATTCCCTGAGAATCAGCAAACAAGAAGAACATAAACATAGAGAACAATAAGAAATTCTAACTAAAATAGTGGTTACAGTTGTTCCGAACCAAAATTACTTATCAAACCGTAGTTAGTGACAAGCCTAACATTAAACAGAATCTATACGCTCGAAGAGGCCTTAGCTACACAAACAAAACTAATCATGATTTCTATCGTAAACAAAGTAACAAGAGTGATACCTTGCGAGTTAAGACGGTGCTAATCTCAAACTTAACTCGATCATCATCAACTTGACCCACACGCCTTCTTTGGTAGGCCACATATTGATCCCTAAACATCGACTTAGTCAAGCACAAACCTCAAAAAAAGGACAAATTCTAAAACAAACAATGGTGATAAAAGCTTCAAAGGAAAAAACCTCAATCCTTGAATGATAACAAGTAACCGAGTGGAGTCCTCGTGATCCCACTCAGACAAAGCCTTCTCCAGTGATGATATCTGATCATCATCAGGAGCAATAGCGCTACACTTACACGGCACAAAATCTTCGTCGTCTGGTCCAAATACGAAATCTGGAGGATCCATTGCATACTCTGAATTGTAAATAACATCCCCTGCAACCATAAGAACACGACGAAATCAACGATCCGCTTCGACAACATCGTAGCGTAATTACTCGAAGAAACACTTACATTTGATTGTCTCTAGACAGTAAGGTATCACGAGAGTAAAGCGATCGAGAATCTTGGGATTAATTTTGTTACCAGACCACACGTTTGCGATCTATAAAGAAAAAAATCAGATTCTTAAGCTTAGAAAACCTAATTTTCTGAAGGATAAGCAAAATCCAAAGAAGACTTGAATATCGTGAAATTGGGGATGTTATTGTTACCTTGATGGAATCAGGTGAGTGATTGAGTAAGTAGTGGAGCTGGTCGGCGATTAGAGGTGGGAATTCTTCGAACGCCATGGGAAGGATCTCTGTTGGGAGATTGTGAAAGTGACGACGGTGGTACTACTCACGCGCCGGGTGGTGGAAACTGGAACGTTCGAGCAGTTAGATTTAACATGAATTTTTACTGTAGTCCCCTTTTAAGAATTTTTACTTTTTTTTTTTTTTTGTCAATTTGAATTGTACTTAGGTTTTTGTTTTCTACTGTCAAATTTCGTAAATACGAGTTTTTTTTTTCCTTCTAAAAGATTCTCGATAGAAGATGGAGTTGTACATAGGACTTACAACAAACAATCCAAACATGGGAAACCAAACGTCCCAAAAGATAGACTAGATATAACTTACAACCAAAAGATAAATTCTACACTTAAAACGAAAACTACATGGGTTTTTTTAGGAGTAGACATAAAATCCGAAATCCAAAAATCAATATGAAACAGATCCAAAAATCCGGTTTTGAAACCAAATCGAATAATCACAAAACTCCAAATGGGTAATGACTTCTTCTATCCGAATTATTCGAACCGAATCTGATTCGAACCAAAAACCAAACGGATATTCGATAACCCAAAATAAAATTATACCTCTAAAAATATTATGATATTTAGTTATAATTTTAAAAAATATTAGTTATATTTAGTTATAATTTTATACCAAAAAATATCCGAAATAACCTAGATATCCAAAACAATTTAGTCATATTTGTTACAATTATACAATTTTTTGTAAAATTTAACCAAATTTTTGTAAAATTTAACCAATTTTTTTTCCTAAAACCGATCTGAATCCAACATCATCCAAACCGAATAGTCATAAAATCCGAATGGATAATAAACTTTCCCATCCAAATTATCTGAATCCGAAAAACTTCGATTCAAATCCGATCCGAAATCCGAATGTCAATATCTAGTTTTCTTTTTATCAATTAAAAAAAAAAAAAAAATTATCAATACAAAGCAAAGCTAACAAAGTATCAACTCTCGAATGTGGTAGATTTTTTTTTTTAAAAAAAAAGAAATTTTGTTGAATCTACCACATTTTGGAAAACCCTTTCTAAATCTACTACATTCTACAATATCTATCCAAAACTACCGCATTTTAGTGGTAAGTTAATAGTGAACATGTGATTTTACCCTTTACAATAAAAGAAATAAAAAAAGTATGTGCGTGATGAAGAAATATGAGACCTGACAATTAATCTTTTATTATTTTATTTTCTTACAACCTTTATTTTTCACATATATATACTAGCAATGGTAAAAAAAGCTCTCAAACGTAAAGTTGAAGATGCATTTGACTGTTTCAAAGAAATGTCTAGAAGAGCCACACGAGAGTTTACATATAGTAGAGAGGCCATGTCTCTGAGATTCCAGATAACTGATAACAATGGTCAGATTTATACAATCGAAGATGACAGAAAAAGAAAACAGTAGTTCGTAATAATCAGGTTAGCTGCCTGATTTGCTCTGAGCTTGGAACATAAGAACATACAAGTGGGAAACAACTCGTGTATGCTTCTTCCCCAATATCCACTTTTTTGAAGTATCCGTTCTTCCCAACAACGTAAGCCATGTCGCGATCGGTAGCCTCATCCATATCTTTATCAAAAACCACAACAACATTCTTCTTCTGGTCAATGAAGAAACTCCCAGCCTCTGCCAGAAACTGAAAGTGAGAGCTGATTGCTATCAAATCAACCTCTAAGAACAATTTGTTCCACAAAACCTCTGTGGACTCAACCTTGCTCGTAACCCAAATCTCCATCATCAATGTATACTCACTCTGAAACAACACCGCAAGCTGCTCTTCTCCAACACTAGAGAGAGTAACAACATCTTCATAAGTAGGAGACTCGGTAGCGTTAAAAGGCAGAGGCAAACGCGGTCCAAATTTCTCTGTTGTGAAATCGAAACAAATCAAGAAATCAACATTGACATGCTTCTCTGTTGCATACCAGTAAGTATTCCCCTTTAGAGACAAGCCACGGTTATAAGAAGGTATATACCAGTCAGGACTGACATCAAGTACAACCTTCCATGAATTAGACTCAAAACTGTAGAGTTCAAACTCACAAATCCGTTCCCGTGGAGCGTAATAATTATCCTTCAATCTCAGGATTTTGTGGTTCTTCTTCTCATCGTACCCAAGAGCGTAATTGTCCTTTCTGTGGTAAGAATTTCTGGGTTGGATCCATCTTGTTTGACCAAAATAAGGGTTCCAAACCACAAGCCTATAGTGGAGGTCTTTGGTGATGCATAATAGTAAACCATCGCAGTGAAAGACTCTAGATACATTATCGACTTGATGATGGTTTGCATCATCGCTTAAGCTAATAAGTGTACCTTTAGGCGTAAATGATGGATCAACATTGTTGTGGATATCGATGCTTGTTAGATAAACCCTAAAATTCCTCATCATGATCACCTCAATCTCCTTCGATTCCAATTGCTTCTTCTTTGTTTCGACGATTTGCTTCTTGAGAAAGCTCCGATCTTTGGATAAATCGTTCCACTTTTTGCAAGTCAATCGCACTGCTCTTAGAGATGTCAACGGAACCCTACTGAGAATCTCCGCTAACAAATCCCGTGGAAGATCTGACATTATCGTCATTGTTGAATATTAGGCTGGTGAATATAATTGTAGTAGAGGTGCTTTCGTGGGCTATTGAAACACATAGAAACCCACTGGGCCATTCGTGGGCTTTCGATGTTTCTTTTTTAGCAAGAAACGATTTCATTTTTGTGGTTCTTATCTGAGACTGAGGCATGCTGATTATAAGTTTTTATTGATGATATTTGAATTTTTAATAGTAAATTGTAATTTTTATTTTTTAATATTTAATTTAGTAAATATGTTTTGAATCGAATTTCAAAATTTATAATTTTATTTTCTTATACACTTTAACTATCTATGTTTTTATAGTAAGCCGAAGTTAAATTATACACTCTATATTATTGATGATATTTGAACTTTAAATAATAGTTCATATACTTTTTCTGTTTTAGTAATTTTGGTTTTTAAAAACCAAAATTTATACTTACATTTTATATTTTGCTATATATTTTAACTATCTATTTCATCATAATAAACCTGATTTTGATTATGCTTACCCGATTTTAATGGATAAGTGTTAAAAAGTAAAAGAGAGTATAAATGAAAATGATAAAGAAAAAAATATATAATTAAAAAATAATAGGGTTGAAAGGGGCATTTTTAAAAATTATTCTTTGTTACATTATCTTATTCGATATACGTTTTATGTTATTAAAACAATACAATCTAATCAATTAATTTTCCATACATGCGGGCCTAATATAACATTGGTGACAAGGTGATGTTAGCAGATAAAAAGGTTGTAGTAGTAATGAAGTAATGACTATGCAAGTCACAGGCTTATTGATATATCTTATATCAATAAATAGTGATGGTATCGTTTTGATACTGTTTGATTGCTGCAGTGATACAAATTACTATGCGATTTACTTCTTCCTTTTTAAGAACAGCAGAAGAGAAAAAACATGATGTGTTGTATTCACAAGTCTTTCCAACATTCATTTTCTTCAAGATGTTGAGAAACAAGTGCCAACATCCTATAGACTTCATCCTTAAGTTCGTTGTTCTTGTCAGCATTCACAAAGACACGAATTTGGTCTCTAACTTCAATCCAACTACATCCCGTAAAACGCTTTAAACCAGTCTCCTTCATTTTCCTCCGTATCAGCGACACATTCTGCCAGTTTTCCATAGCAGAATAAGCATTTGAAAGCATTACGTATGATGAAACATCTCTAGGATCCAATTCCAAGATTTTTGACGCCGCTAATTTAGCCAGACGCTTGTTTGAGTGAATCTGGCATCCCCCAAGCAATGCCTTCCAAAACCCGATTCCTGGGTCAAGAGGCATACTTTTAATAAGCTCTTCTGCTTCTTTGAAACGGCCGGACCTAGAAAGCATATCCACCATACAAGCATAGTGCTCCAGTTCTAGTAGGTTTGGATCATCATAATCATTCACAGCTTTGTTAAAATACATGTACCCTTCTTGTATTAGGCCCGCATGGTTACACGCAAATAATACTCCAAGGATTGTCACGTTGTTTGGTCTCAGGTTTGTGTCTTTAACCATTTTCTCAAACATGGCTACAGCTTCTTCTCCTCTTCCGTTGTGCGCATAACCCCATATCATAGAGTTCCAAGATACAATGTTCCGTTGTTCTTCTTCGAGCTTGTTGAAAGCCAGAAGACTATCTTCCATGTTCCCACATTTTGAGTAAAAACTGATCAGAGAGTTCCAAACAAAGACATTGAATCGCTTCCCCAAGAACTTTATAGCGCAGGCGTGAATACTCTTACCAGCACCATGAGAAGCTATATTAGATATGGCTGTTATAGCACAAGGGAAGGTTGATTCGTTAGGTATCACCACACCTTCCCTTAACATATCCACAAAAGTATTCACAGCCTCTTCGTTCCGCCCCGTCTGGCTAAACCCTCCAATAACTGCATTCCAAGTAACAACACTTCTCTCAGGCATTGCTCTAAACAACGAAAGAGCTTCTTCAAATTCATGTTTCTTAAGGTACCCACTAATCAAATTGGTAATAGAAACTACGTTTGGGTCTCTAGTGTCATCAAAACATCTACGAGCATCTGTCAACGTACTCAGTTTCACATAACAGTTCAAAACCGCACTACCAACAAACACATTCGACGCAAGTCCCATCTTTAACGCATAACAATGAAGCTGCTTACCCAATTTGACATCTCTCGAAGTTGTAGAAGACCCAATGACCGTGCCAAACGTGAACTCATTTGGCCTTATGCCTAAACACAACAACCTTTTGAAGGCTTGACTTGCTTCCACATGTCTGCTTTCCTTCACAAAGCGACCAATCACCGCTGTAGCAGAAATGACATCTAACTCAGGAATTTCGTCGAACACCTTATGTGCATTACGTATCAGATCCGAATCAATATGTTTAACCAACTCGGGGATAGAATTTGGTGATTTGGTAACAAGGGCATTTGCAGAAGAGTGATATTTTCGTAAAAGGATTACTCTTTGAGATAAAATCATATGCAACATTCCTCGTCGTGAACCCAGGAACTGGGAGAGAGAACAAAAACAAGCAAACGAAGATGAATTCTCTAACCTTTGATTCCAAATTCACTCTTGGTTTAGTTTGGGTTTTCTCATACCAATCTCTTTGTTTTTTTATTCAATTTGATTCGGTTCGGTTAATTTACTTCTAATAAATTCCAATCAATATTGGTTCGGTTTGGTTTAGATTTTATTCAAATTTATTTGGTTTGTTCGAATCAGTTTCGGTTTAGCTCTGGTTTTATTCAAAATAGTTTGGGTTTTGCTCTCTTTGTTTTGTGATTCAATTTGATTCGGTTCGGTTAATTTAGTTTTAATAAATTCCAATCAAAATTGGTTCGGATTGGTTTAGAGTTTACTCAAAAATGGTTTGGTTTATTCAAATCAATTACGTTTTAGTTCTGGTTTTCTAAAAAAGTTCATGAGCACTCTATTTTACTCTAACCAGTTAGTCATAGACTCAATAAAACTTGCATCTTATAAAAAATTATATAAGATCTGATTCATAATAATTTAGTTAGAAGAAATTTGAGGAACAATAGTAACGGAAGCAAAATGTTAAAAATTCACCAAATAACTAAAATACAAAATTGCAACAGATGGTTCAAAAAATAGTTATCTTTCAAAGAATTTTTAAAGACGAGCTAATAAAAGAATAGAGACTTGGTTTAAGCCTTTCTTGCAGCACGACCAAAATACTTGGCCTTTTCCTCGCTGGTCTGGAAGTGACCATGTCCCCCCTTCGATGAGGTATCGACGAACTTGAGATTAATCACCTCCATCGCAAGACGAGAAGTCTGCCTTAGCAGTGACTGACGAAGAGTCACAACTCTCTTCTTTGGACCCATGCAGCAACCCTTAATCATCAAGTAGTCATCCTTCACTATACCGTAATGTGCGAATCCTCCCATTGGAGTTATTTCCTTCTCAGTCCTAAGTTTGAAAAAAAGACATACCCTTTCCTCTGTGACGATTAGCTCTCTTCCTTGGTAAGAAACCAAGAGAACCATGTCTTGGATGCTCAAACTTCCTGTGAGACATTCTTCTTCTCCTCCTAATTCGTTTCAATAAACAGTAAATTTGAAATCAAGCTCTAATCAAAATAACTCTGAATCAGTTCTCTATTGATTCGACTAAGATTCTAACTAAGTCTGAATCGTAAAATCTTTGAAAATGGAGGTGGAGGAAGAGAGAAGAAGAAGAACCTGAAACTCCGATGAGCCCTGCGGCGTAAGACTCTGACGAGAAGTGAGGAATAAAAAACCTATTTACGTTCCTTTTATACAAAACCTTAAACACGTTTTTGAACATTTTTAAAATGTGAACCCATTTTCCTTATTGGGCTTCACAAAAGCCCAAATCAATGGAAATTAGGGTAAATAATTGTGCCCTATATAATGTCATCTTCATCTCTCAGCTTCCGTCTTCTATACCATACTCCAAATCTCGTTTTTGTTCAGTTCTTAATTTCAGTCTGCACTTTTTTTTCTTAGGTTTGAAGAGATTGATGAAATCAAATACATCGATCGCTAGTGTCTTGAAGACGCGATGAGCGTCGATTTTCCACACGAGATTTCTGACTCTTGATCTGTTTTTTTCTTTTTCGTCATAAAAAAAAATTGATTTGATTTCTTTGGTGGACATTAGATAGTATCATCCCTTTTATAATAAACAGTGACAAAAAAAGTTGGGGAAAAAAAAAAAATATAGTATCATCCCCAGCATGTTATTTTTAAAAATAAATTTAGTACATAACAAAATGTTTACGGATGTTAAAAATAGTATTTGGATCAAATATTAATCATAATCATGACAAGAAACACTTGAACCCCACAAATTATAAGCATAAACAAAACAACTCAAGATCTTTAAACGAAAACAAACAAAACGAAAATCTGTGACAGTGTATTCTTCTACTTTTTCTTAAACCAATTCAATCGAGTGTTTTAAGACCATTTTGTCTGTCCTATGACGTATGTTCTGTTCTGTTTCGCTTAGTTTTACGGTTTCTTATGGTTTTGAGCTCATATGATTTTGTTCTGAACCCTTGAATTCTCTAATAATGAAAGCAAATTATGTAGATATGAGTTTGTTCTGTCTAATTATCTTAGTAATGATGTTGTCTTAAAGAGTTCGTGTTTGATGCTTTCCTTAGGTGTGTTTGGTCTAGGTAACAAGTAATGAAATGAGTTTGTGTTTGATGCTTTTATTAGATGAGTTTGGTCTAATTATTTTAATGCTTTTACTAGAATCCAAAATATTTATAATTTATCATTTTAAAAGTATGATTTATTTCTCTTAAAGAAATCCATGCATGACTCTACCATTAAATAATAAAAAATATAAGAATTCAACACAAACTCTAAACTTTGAATTGTTCAAATTTATAATTAAAGAAAAAAAATAGAGTCACTTTATCATTGAAAATTGTCTTAGGGGTATAAATTAGTTTAAGCAACTAAACCTTGTAGTTTAATTGTTCCAAAACTATAAGCTAACTAATTTTGATATCAAGTAAAGAAATTCCCACTTCATAGCAGAAATTTTCAAGCATTTTACACATACTTCGTAACCACCAATATCGTCAAGACACGTGTACAACCTGCGTAGACTTTCTCCAGCAACAATCGTTGACTTGTCTTATCTACGACTACGACTCAATCAAAACCTTACACTTCCTCCTCCGTCACTATCAATGGCGGATCATCTCTTACTCTCTCTTTCTCAATCTCTCTCTCTCAATCTCATACTGATCCCAAACACTATCCATGGATTACCAAATCTCACTAATCCTAGCCACCAGCATAAGCTCCATCTTCCTCTTGCTTATCGTCTTCACCGTCGTTATGATCGTATGTCGCCGTCGTCCTCCAATCCAAAACCATCCTCGCCGGAATCGTAACTTCCCCGACCCCGATCCCGATCTAAACACGGAAACAGTAACCGAAAGCTTCGATCCATCAATCTGTGAAATATCCATGGCGGAACTCACTATAGCAACTAAAAACTTCTCATCGGATCTTATCGTCGGCGACGGAAGTTTCGGTCTCGTTTATCGAGCTCAGCTCTCAAACGGCGTCGTAGTCGCCGTTAAAAAGCTCGATCACGACGCTTTACAAGGATTCCGAGAATTCGCAGCCGAAATGGACACTCTAGGTCGTCTCAATCACCCAAACATAGTTAGGATCCTCGGTTATTGCATCTCGGGATCAGATCGGATTCTTATCTACGAGTTCTTAGAGAAAAGTAGTCTTGACTATTGGTTACACGAGACTGACGAAGAGAACAGTCCATTGACTTGGTCAACGCGCGTGAATATCACGCGCGATGTGGCCAAGGGTTTAGCTTATCTGCATGGTTTACCGAAACCAATTATACATAGAGATATCAAATCGAGTAATGTGCTGTTGGATTCGGATTTCGTGGCGCATATTGCGGATTTCGGATTGGCGCGAAGGATCGATGCGTCGAGGTCGCATGTGTCGACGCAAGTGGCGGGGACGATGGGGTACATGCCACCGGAGTATTGGGAAGGGAATACCGCGGCGACGGTTAAAGCTGATGTTTATAGTTTTGGTGTATTGATGTTGGAATTGGCGACGCGGAGACGGCCGAATTTAACGGTTGTTGTGGATGAGAAGGAAGTTGGGTTGGCTCAATGGGCTGTGATCATGGTGGAGCAAAATCGGTGTTATGAAATGTTGGATTTTGGAGGTGTTTGTGGTAGTGAGAAGGGAGTGGAAGAGTATTTTAGGATTGCTTGTCTTTGTATTAAAGAGTCGACTAGAGAAAGGCCTACTATGGTTCAAGTGGTGGAGTTATTGGAGGAGTTATGTCGATTTATGTAGTCATATTAATCCAATAGGTAAATGTAATTAGTCTTTTTTATCACACAAGTGAAGTTCGTTACATATTGTAATAATTGGGTAAAATATTCGGACCAAAAGAAGTTACAAAATAAGTTTCTATGTTCTGCTTATTTACGTTTTAGTTTTAGAGATTTATGTATTAGGAACTAGAGTGTTTTGTTTTTTGACTTTACGTCTATGTGCTAAACATCGGCTGAGATAATTAACTTTTAGGATCTTCTGTCAATCTTTAAAATTCTATTGATTTTTGAATGATTGCAAAGAAAACAAAACTTGAAGTGATTCTATCAATTTTAGGTTTCATTTAAAATCATTAGAATTGAGGATTTAGAAAAGGTAAAAAGGCATTTGGAACTGTTTAGTGTTTACCATGACAGATGAAGGAGCACACACACGTACTGTTGCAGTAAAGTGAATAAAAGAAGTTATTCTAAACATGAGAGATTCGTGAGCTTTATTTTATCGTGCCATACAAATATACAATCATACTTTAACCATTGTTCTCTGCTATGAGATAAGAGATGCTTCTTTCTTTCTTTCTGCAAGCATTTTATTTAATTTGGACTCCAAAAATAAAATTAAACACCTTGATTAGACTGTTTAAGAAGAATTCAGATTAATTATCAAGACTTGTTTTCAGAAAAGTATAAAATGAATGTTTTCAGGAAAAAAATATAAATGATTTTATTTTTTTTGGTAAAATATATAAATGAATAATGATAAATAAGGAAAGATACTACAATTAACATATATATACTCATACAATCATACGATGCTTCTTGGGCCTAGGTTAGCGAAAACCATGAATAAGATTGATTAATTAGGTCAAACTTTATCGTACGATACATTATTTAAGAGTCTCACCGATTTTGTGTTCATATCTCTCATCAGATAAGAAAATACAAATACGATCATGAATGGAGAAGAAAACTCAGATTCCATCCCTATCGATCTCATTCTTGAGATACTCTCGAGATTGCCTGCAAAGTCAATCACTAGGTTTCATTGCGTCTCAAAGCTATGGGGTTCCATGCTTTGCCGTCCATATTTCAACGAGTTGTTCTTGACCATATCGTCAGCTCGTCCACGTCTCTTATTTGCCTTTTCAAAACACGGTGAGTGGAGGTTTTTCTCGTCGCCTCAGCCTCAGAATCCATATGGGAAGTCATCTTTTGTAGCAACTGCGGATTTTCATACGAAGTTCTCTCAAAACCTAAACATTTGTAACTATACTTCTGGTTTGGTATATTTCTCTGCTATGTGGATCACAAAGGCAGATGTCATATGTAACCCTAGCACGGGACATTATGCGATGTTACCTAAATTGTTGTTGACGTATGGAGAGACGAGAAGCTTTTTTTTGTTTGATCCGGTTGGCAAGCAATTCAAGGTATTGCTCATGAATAAGATAAACAATAATGAAACAAAGGACATTCATATTTTGACATTGGGAACTAGAAAAGTGAGATGGAGGAAGATCCAACAATGCCCCTTGATCCATATTGTTTCGCATGAATGGATATGCATCAATGGGGCTTTGTATTACATAGCTTATAACATTGATGATTTCTTGGGGTATATAGTTTGCTTTGATGTCAGGTCCGAGAAATTCAAATGTCTAAATCTAAACCAAGACTGTTTTTCTGAACGATCTACTAAATTGATATACTATAAAGGTAAATTAGGTGTGGTTAATTTGAAGTATGCTCATGGCGGTGGATTTCCCCTTAAGTTATGTATGTGGGTTCTAGAGGATGTGGAGAAACAGGAATGGACAACATCTGTGTACACTTTGAGGGATGAGGATAGAGTCGTTAAGGTTTACTACGATCTTTTTATTGTTGGGATAACTGCTACAGGTGAAATTGTTTTGGCGAAGAAAAAGGTATGTAAGCCGTTTTATGTCTTCTACTTTAATCTCGAAAGGAACACTCTCCTAAGTGTTGAAATCCAAGGTTTTGGAGAATACCAAAGCTGTTGTAGTGTTCACGCCTTTGTAGACCATGTAGAGGATCTTAATGTTTACGCCTTTGTAGAACATATGAAGAAAACATATGAATATGATGCAACATCAATAAGCCCATCAGAACAGAAGCTTTAACCCACCTAGAGATGATCATCAAGTGAAGCTCGGTGCTCACCTGGAACAAGTGCTAGCAAATTCAATGCATTGGGTCTTTTTGATGATGGTTAATTTACTGATGCTTCCCTTGCAAGTTTTCTTCATAATATTGCAGTACATTTTTGTTTTATTCAAATCACAACCATGACTGAAGTTTTCTTCATAACATTTATTACATTCTAGCTATTTGGCCTGTGAGTATCACTTCTCATTTGGGAAAAATGTTATTTAATACCTGAACTTTCAAAAAATGGCCAAATTAACCGTGAACTCTTGAAATGGTCGTTTTATACCTCAACAAAAAGTTGACTTCTAATTTAACCTATAATTTATCGTTGACTTCTAATTTAACCTATAATTTGTCGTTGACCCGGCCAAATAGACTCACCGTTAACACTCCTTAACAGCGCTCCTAACAGCCGTTACAAAACATGGCCTAACAGCCGTTATTGTTGGTTTAAGGACAAAAACAGTTGTTAGTTACGCTGTTAGGAGAGCTGTTAAGAAGTGTTAATGGTGAGTCGATTTGGCCGGGTCAACGATAACTTATAGGTTAAATTAGAAGTCAACTTTTTGTTGAGGTATAAAACGGCCATTTCAAAAATTCACGGTTAATTTGGCCACTTTTTGAAAGTTCAGGTATTAAATAACATTTTTCCCCTTCTCATTTACAATTTTCACATTACTTGGGAGCATATGAATGTTTTTATCAGAAGTTCTTTTAAGTCTTCTCCAGTATTCTTGTTTTCACTATCCATATGAATGTTTTATCAAATGGAATATACTCTACATTTGATGTCATATTCTATAAGATAAATAAAGGAATATACTCTTTGAGTGCTACGTAAAACAAGAACATGTGGTCATTGAAGTTATTTCCATGGAATTGGGTAAAAAGATATAAATAACACAAAACATTTGTATAACCAAGGAAACTTTAGATCGAAGCCTAGACACTAATCTCCGAGGATCCGATCTCTTGGTTTAGATAACACAAAACATACAAAAATTATAACAGAACAAATTGTACCTGAAGACTATGTTTCTTTCTCTATCCATCTGTCTCTAATCTTTTGTGCGGCCAAGTTCAACATCTTTTGATTGTGTAGTTTCTACACCTTCCTTCAAAAGTTCAAACTCTTCCTCTGTTAAGCTATGTTTCACACTGTTTAAAGCCTTTGCTGCAATAATCGACTGTTTCTCCAATTCCATTGCCCAACTATAGATTACCATCCCAACAATCGCAACAATCATCCCCGCTACGTTTTTGAAAGTCATTGCAGAATCAAATAGGAGCCATCCAAGCGTGAGGATACAGACGGTTTTCATGTGACCAATAACTTGGAACGATACTGCTGAAAACCGCCCGATGCAAAGGTACTGGCTTATGTTGCAGAACACAGCTAGACCACATGAGAGAAGAATGAATAGCTGCAAATTGTAGAACATTAGCCAATGATAACATAACAATACTAGCAGAGCCATGAAGAGAGATACTTACAAAGCAACCGGAAGACATATTATACTTCATAATGAACTTCCCACTAAGAAGATAATCAACTAAAGGACCGACAACAAGAAGCGAAAAAGCTTGAATCGGCGCTGTTTTACTCAACAACTCAAAGGACCCAATTGAATATTTCTTCTGTAGAGAACCTATTAACTAAGCAACACAGAAGGAAAAAACACCAATTGATCAGATTTGAATTCCACAAGCTTCAAAACCAAATCACCAAACAAAAAGACTTACAATTTGCTGCAAGGATGACGAGAAAATCGCAACACAAGCACAGATAAAACCTTTGGCATTAACTTTAACATCAGTCACAGTACAAATACCAACACCAACAACAACAACCACAACAGATATTTTCACTTCTCTTGAGTATCTCTTGCTATGTAGAATCCATTCCATTACACATACCACAGGAATCATGCTCAGCTTCGAGATCTAATCAACACAAAAAAATGTGAATCCACTAAACCAAAATCAAAGTCTATATATGCTCAAATCAAAGCAATTTGATTCTATATGCTCAAGATCGAGATCGAGATGAATTACTTGGTAGAAGCCAACGGAATTGAGCATGAGACTGAAGTTCATAGCAGCAATAGAGACATTAGCGACAATGGAGAACCAAATAAGCTCCCACATAGGTACATGCTTCGAAGCAGAGAATCCGGTAGCGTTTGATACCATACCGACCAATGCGGTTAAAGCGAAGTGGAAACCGGTGAGAGTTGTAGCTGAGAAAACAGAGATCGGAAAAATCATCAGATCTCAAAAGCGAAATTGATTAAAAAGAGTGAGAGATCGGAGGAAGAAGACGAACCGAAACTAAATGCGAATCCAGAAGAGGACATAAGTTGTTTATTCGCCATGATGATTCCAACGGAGCTTATCACATTCATTGCCCAAGCTCCCATATCGGAGACTGCTGAAGGAGATTTTCTCTCATTCTCCGCCGCCATCTCTGGTCAACTGTCACCACCACCACCGTAGAAGGAGATTTCCGGTGATGCGATCTCGGAGATAGAGAGATAGAGAGAGAAAGAGAGATTCACGCTTTGTTGGAGGCTCACCTTCTGAGAGATTCTCTTTTCTCTCTTTCACGTTGAGAAAAATATCTGACAAATCTCAAATCTGAAATAAATACTTTTAAAAAGGAAGTTGTGTAAGTAGATTTAGTTTTTACTTTACCCGCATCAAAATTCATCATTACAATTACATTAAGAAAATCATTGATTATGTTTTTTTTTTGGACAAGAAAATAATTGATTATGTAGTGACAAAAGTTGTAGATGAGTATTATGACAAAATTGATAATCGAATTTTTTTAGTTGTTGCAAATTTTGATTTTAACGATTTTTTGTAATGAGATTTGAGATTTTCTGTAAATTAAATCTTTAAAAAATATTTCGTGATTTGAAGATTTTCAATTTATTTATTTATGACTAAAGAAACTCTCAATTAGTGGATTAGACAAATAAATCTTGAATTTTGCATTGAATTGACTAAATTATTCACAAACCTTAATCAAAATTATCTGTTGATTTTTTTTATTAACTCTATACAATTTAATTTACAACAAATGTAAATGTCCAAAAATGATATCGTATTTGACACATATATATGGATAAAATAATGTAAACATATTCTAAAATAAATATCATAAGATTGTGTTATGTAAATAATATAATTACAAATATTTGTTTATTTGCATAATTTCCAAATATTTTTAATATTCTTTGAACTTTTTGTGTCACATAATAAATTCTATAACTATGAAACAAACCAACTGTGTGAGAGTACTTTTTAGCTAATATTTTGAATAAAACTATTATTTTCATAAAAACCAATACATATTTATCGAACTGATAATATTATTTTCCCTCTCTTTTTTGTATATGAATATTTTTAAATTTTTCACCATGCATCATTTCTAAGGAAAGTAGGAATAATTAATATGTTTATAATTTACTATATATAAAAAACAACACAAATAAAAGAAAATGACACAAATATATAGTAGTGCTTGTTGACCAGTAACTTAGGCAGATTATGAGGCGAAGGGAACCTCTTTTCATGCTGCCGTTATTTTTGCATTACGCAAAGTCAAAGTCAAAGTCTGTTGGTAACTTTTTGTTTAAGCAGCCAATCCATAAAAGTAAGTCATAACTTTGCATTTTCTTCATGAACTAGTGGAGATCACATTAAAATATTTCGTTTTTTCATGTAAGAAGCATGAATATTTACGATAATGTAACTGATAAATAAAAAGATGACTGGAGAAGTTTTTTTAAAATAATAATAATTAAAGAACATAAATCGATAATACAAAAACAAAACGGAAAGATGAAAAGGAATTATCGTAGAGGTGAGACATTATCAATTTTCTTAATTCCTTAGATATCCAAAAATACAACTATAATATTTTTTCAGACTTATATAAGAATAACTATAGAAGCTTACAACCAAATGAGTTATTAGATCAAATGGTTTCATCAATTCAATGAGTTGAGTTGTAAACTTATAATGAGTTAACATATTAAATATTAATGAGTCTAAGCAGAACTTCTATACTGATTAAATATTATTAATCTTTTCCAAAAAAATATAAAAATATATATACATATATAAACCACACTTCAAAAGAAAATTTAGATTTTCTCGAGAGTTAGTTTTGTAAGTTTTTTGGTGAACATAAGAAAACATTATCTTCGACTTTTGTTGTGAGTACTCTAAGAGGCCTTGTGTTTTAGAAAGAGGAAGTAAGAACTTGGGCATGTAATCTTTTGATTAATTATTTGTCTCTTATTATTATTTTTAGATTGTAACCTGCTAAGTTTCATATGATATGTTTGATTTAGATGCTGTTAAAGAAGTTAAAGAAGGCAGGTCAACGTGAGATATGTATTTGGAAAACCTAAATATAATAGAGATGAAAAATCATTCCAATTTGAATGTTTTCAATATTTGAAAGAGAATAGACATCGTTTTGGTACGCAGACATACATGGTGATGGACGTTCTTAGCATTCATGTTACAAGTGTGGCATCTGAATCTTCTATTAGCATTAGGTCTTCTGTTATAAACAAATATTGAAGCCATCTATATTTATACATTTAATCAATAATTATTTAAGAATAATCATTTTAGCCGCTCGAATACGACGACGAACTTCTCACCAAAAAACCACCCAGCTAAAAGTTGTTGGAGCCTCTTTGTTAAAACAAGTTCCAACATGAATTAGAATGACTCGAGACACTTGATAACTCTTAAGGGTTTGACAGATTTAACTAGACTCAACAAACCTCAACATAATGGCTTTTGAGAGTTTAAACAAAAAATAATTGTATATGATCTTGTACCATTTTCCAGCTTTGAACCACTTAGTGTTATATGCCAGGTTTATTAATTGACCAAAATGTGAACATGATGTCTTGATCCACGCAAACTTTTATTTAACCTTGGAAATGTTTGGTTGATCATTAGTGCTATTAATGAATATACATTGTTCTTCTTCATTTTCTTAAAAACGACTCCATTTTAACACTCACAAAGTAATTTGCCTTTAGTCTTTGTTTTTAATAATATCTCAAAGGCTCAAAACTCATAAAGCATACCTTATGTTAAGAAGATAGTCAAAACTTTGAAATGTACATGTGAAATAGGTTTATGACACGTTCTCAATCCGTGCCCTACAAACTGCCAATCGATTATCATCACCATGAAATAATTTTAATGAACGTTTCAAGCATCATCTAGAGCCTTCAAGCATCATCATTGTTCAAGAAGAAAACAAATGTCGTTCGAGGCCAAACATGTGTTTAATTTTATGATATAGTTAAAGAAAAAAATAGAACCGAATGATCTTAGTTATAGTTTGGTTTGGATTTACATATATACTGGTGTATTTCTGCTTACATCAACCATTTGATTCCTAATATGTAAGATATTAGATACATATGCATATATTGTAAGTCATGATATCGAAATGATCATCTAGCCGATTGTCATGCTTAAGATAGCAACTCGTGATATCAACAAAGCAAAGAAGTCCTTGAATGTAGAAGATAGCATAACCGGTTTAGTTCGATTTACAATTGAACACACTAATTTGGGGTAGACTTATTATTACTAATTAACCGGGCATATTCATCTTTGAAGGAGATTAATTAACTTGTTATTTTCATAAACATTTTTTTATGTGCTTTGTCCAGCCTTTTCTTCAAGCTTAAATGAGATTAACTTGTTCTAAACAGCGTTTTAAAGAAAAATGAAAAGACAGAAGCATCACCAAAATCTGCCAGGATATTCTCTACTAAACAACAATACTACATTGTTATAAGTTCAAGCATGTGAAACGAGATTCCAATTCAGCCGAGAACCATTCACCCATTCTCAATTTGATTCAAGTTATATTGTAATTTCAGATTTGGTTATAAATTGATATATTATTGCATCATGACTATGTAATTTCACATTTAAATTAATATAAGCTTTGTCAAAAAAAACGATGGATATATGATTTGATAAAGTCATTACGAATACTGTATTCGGAATACAAATGTCCATTGGCATTCGACTATGTAAATAAATAAATAAGTAAAGGAAACGAACTTCGTCCATTTTTTTCTTCCTTTTTAAATTAAAGAATGATGAAAAATAAGTGAGATAATAATAAAATCTACAATAATTTTGTGGAATTATTGTGAAAGCAAACGGAATTGTTATGATGATTAGTTGTTTTGTGTAGATTAACCAGTTTGATGAAGACATCAATCTCGCAAGCAATCCTCAAGGCTCCTTCGTACGAGTGTCCGAATTCTTCCTCAGACAACCTCAATAGATCTTCCAACATTGGGTGGTTTAGCAAATTAGCTTCAACTTCTAGCTTGCATTGACTCTCTTTATCTTTACCTACGTAAACCCGAACTCTTCCTTCTTCTGGTAATGCCGATGTTCTCGAAGATGAAATGTTCTTCGCTCCGCACCATAGTAGCTTCTTCACCAAGGTTCTCATTCTCCTTGTAATTTGTTTGAATTAATAAAATGCTGATCTCAAGACTTTTGTTTCTTCTCTTAAAATTTGATAATGTGTGTTTTGTGTTTGTAAGATAACATTGTGAGATATACATATTTATATGTATAAACAAGTGTCATTGGGTTTACGTAGTGGACAAGAAAAAAAGGAGAAAGGTCGAAGGGTTCTATGAAGAAGTTGCGGAGAATCATATCGTTTGTCGCACCGCGTTTAATTTACTTGGCTTGCAGCTTAATAGGCTTAACCAAACAATTGACATTTTATACCGGTTTTCAAAAACTTTGATTCTAGCAATAAATGATAGTAAAATACTAAAAATGCCTAATAAGAAGTATGACTTCTCCACTCAATCTTATGATATAAAGTTACGTTATCACCAAGAAAACAAGCTTTAATTGCCAATTTAGTTTATTGTGAATTTTGGTTAACCGGTGGAACCGGACTATTGATCTTGAGCCGAGCCGAATCAAGTCGTGGATAATAATAAGAAGAAGCCACCGATTTGGCAGGTAGGAATGGAAGTGACTCGACGTGCTTCTTTCTTTAATCGTTTGTTTTCATATTTGATGTATTGTCTAGAATGGGTTTTATAGTTATTCTATTACAATATCATCCCAACTTGTTCGGACAAATTTTACAATATGTTATTTTATCATAGCTGGATTATTATATGTTTGCTATATCTTATATATTAATGATTGCACAATGACCATGTTATACCATGCAGATATTTAGATTGCAAAATAATTTGATTGGTTCATTTCTTCTTAACTTTAGGGAAATTAGTTATTTTTATTTCTTTTTGTTAAAAGAAAAGATTAAATATGAATCCTTATACAGTCTTATAGTGGATGATATAAGGTGTTTTTTGTTTTCTTGATGTTATTATTTAGAAGGTTAACAGCCACATTTTAAATGTATTAGACCGTTCGTCACAAGACTTAGCTACGGATAAATGTAAGATGTGTGGTATAACTGTATAAATAAAGCACATGTCAACAATTAGTTAATGATCATAAATTCATAACAAGATATGATTTATGTGTTCTTAATTATCCTATTCCCTATTTTTCAATTCTCTTTCAAATTTTAAACTCGATTTTTTACATTTACCGAAAACCTAATATTTCTTTGTTAAAAAGATAAATATTGGTCAGTTTTTTTTAAAAAATTGTTTTTTGAAATCTAAAAACCCAACGATATAATGCTGAAATTATCATTTGGATAGATTTGGGACTCTAAACATTTGTAAATATTTTTGATAGCATTAATATAAAATCTGTATCAAAATTTAAGAGTTAAAAAAAAAAAAGACACGAAGTTGGATTCAAAGTCGAAGATTCGTCCCCATTTCTTAACGAAAAATAATGGGAGCTTAAGTGTTTGAAGATGTTTGATAGTGATACGGAAATCAACGTGGAATTGCGTCCTACGAGGACAATTCTTTTGTGAAGCTGAAGAATATTTTAATTACTAGGAAAATAATTGGGATGTTTCGGTGATGTTTTCCTCACCAGATTTGATGTTTGTCGGCGGTGAAAGTTGATATCGGTATATTTTGATGACTCTTCATCTTGTGTTGCAGTTGTAATATCATGTAGACAGTTGTATTGGATAAAGTCAAAATGTCAAAACATCTCTATGCCTAACTTTTATTTCTCCACAAATCGGTGTAGATTTTAAAGTCTTGTTTCTCTTTTAGTGGGTTAGCCAAGCAAAATTTTTTTTTATTTTTGGTGGGTTACTTCATAATACACTTATCAACTCTAGCTAGGTCGATGAGGCTTTCTGTGTGGTAGCTCGGCATCGGCGATCAGATAATTAGAGTTGATAGAGACATTATCGGAGGCTGTGGCACAAGAGCAAACAAGGGCAACTGGCTGCAATACCATTTAAAGAGAGTGACGGGATCCAGGATGGAGAAGGCTAGATGGATCAGGGTTAACCCTTTCGCTGCCATCTTCGTCACCGGTTCGAGCCATGCTGAAATCTGGTGAGGTTGTTGGTCGACTAGGATCACGAAACAACTAGATTCATAGATCTGGACGCATGTGTGAGATTAAGCTCAAGTTCACGCATTTTTACAAATTTGACTTTGAGGAATCTTGGCATGGTGGATCAAGTTTCATCGAAAACAACTATCAGTCTAGAGGACCCGCGCGAATATAAGATTCTGGAAAGTTTGATAAAAGGATATCCAACCACTATAAACCAAAGCAAAGGAAGAACGTCGTGGTGGTCGGGAAGGTGACAAAAAAGAACAAAAAGTTTGCGAAAAGTGGAATAGAGACAAGAGACTAAAAGATGGATAGATACATCTTTACGCCGGCGAGCAAAGACTCCACCAGTATTGAAAAACTGGTTCATGCGGCTGTCCTCGATTATTGAACCTGCGTGAGAGAGTTTTTTTTAGCTCAATACAAAAGTAGATGGTTAATATTTTATTCGACCACTAAATTATTAAGCTGAAAAATAACTCGAGTGAAAAATATGACACATATCAATTACTTTTATAATGTATTGATAAGAAAGATTAAAATATGAAAATCAAATATACTCAATTGCTATAAATCTTTTACCAACTAACAAAGGTTGAAGAATGAAAACTAAAATCTAATTTGACATAGTTAAAAGATATAAAAACGATAATATGAATATTAGATTATTTAAATACCTTATAAAAATAAAATTTTATAAATGATTGGATCGAGTCTCCCCGTAGTGATTACTATCCAAAAGTATCTATAAACTTTATAAACTTTTCATATTCAATTAGGGACATTTTTGAAAATAGACAACTCAATGGAGCATTTTTGAATAATGGGACATCAAAAGAGGCATTTCAATAATTTCAAAAAATATTACTTCTAATTTAAAATATTAAAAATGATCTCACATGTTCCTTGTTAAAAAGAAATTCAAATACACAATATTAAATTTATTTTAGTTTTCATATATTTTATTAGAAAAATAAAATTAAAATGAATAATAGGAAATTTTAGATTAAATCATGACACATGCATGTTGCAATGTAAAATTAGAAACACTATGATATATGAATCTTATATAGAATCTAAAAAAATATGAAAATAAAAATAAAAATTATTAGAATTAATTAAAATAAAATAGAAAATTATAAACACGATTATATATGAATCTACGATAATGCAAAAATAAAAAATGGAAAAATGAAAAAAGTAAGAAATTTAAAATATACAATAATATATTAAGTTAAATATTTACAAAAGGAAGAAGTATATATTGATGCCATATAATTCTAATTGTAAAAAAATCAAATAAACAACATGCAAACTTAATTGAAATCTTCACATATTCTTAACTGACCAAAAATTATAGAAGTATATCATATAAAATTTTAAATTCAATCATGATATATGACAAAATTAAATCATGATACGTACCACTATACTATTAATTAGTAACTTTTTGAATAATAAAAAAATAAGTAAGTAATTGCTAAAAACATTGTAGATCATCCCACAGCTTTTTTCAACGAACCCTAATTGTTATTCTTTTCTTATTTCCTTTTTCAATTTGTTGATAAGAGAAACTTCTTCGTCTTCTATGTCTTCTTCTTCTATGTCTTCTTATCAATTTCAGTTCAATTTGATCACAGTGTCATCGCTTCCTTGAGCTTGCTTCACTTCCCTGAAAATTTTGGTAGGTGTGTTCTTTTTTCCTACCGTACTGTTTCTCCCGAGGTCTGATGTTTTTCCTTTGTGTGTGTTCACGTATCTGGTTCTCTGTTCGATTCAATGTTACAGCTTCTGGGTATCATGCATATTGTCTTCTTTAAGAAATTAGGTTTAAGAAAGACTCGATTTTTTTGCTCTGTAGACAAACTTGGCGATCGTCTTTGCTCCCAGATTTCATAAATGTGTAGTCTTTCTTAGTGTTTCTCTCTGTAATGATTTGGGTACTGTCTCAAATTTAATGACATTGCTTTAAACCCAGTCTAAAAATTGAATATTTGAGAAAGCTTGTATTTTTATTGAAGTTTAATGATCATGTTTTTTCGTGTAGAGAAGATATCTCGAGTTTATCTGTGTCATGGTTGCGGTTGATTCCACTTTTCCTAGCCATGGTAGCTCTTATTCTAGTAGAAGGAAGAAAGTTTCTGCTTTGGAACCGAATTATTTCGGTTCAATGTGTATGGGAGTTTACAGTGATGATGTTTCAATCTCTGCAAGAGAAGTAGCTCAAGATTACTCTTGTGACAGGTGCAACTTGTAGTTAAGTTTTTCGTAGTTGTGAATTAACTAGTTGGATTGTCAATCTAAAAGAAAAACTGTATTTTTGCTTTTCAGCTGTGGTGATTTGGCTACTGTATCTTCCGCTTGTTGCAATTTTGATGAACTGTGTGGTTTGGATTCAGCCTTGGAGATGGGATGTCGTTCAAATGAAGACTGTCGTGCGGGTCAAGAGGCTTCTGGTAGTGGCATAGCTTCAGGTCTAGACAAGAGTGTTCCAGGGTATACCATGTATGCAAGTGGTTGGATGTATGGTAATCAGCAAGGTCAGATGTGTGGCCCTTACACGCAACAGCAGCTATATGATGGGCTATCAACTAACTTCTTACCGGAGGATCTTCTTGTATATCCAATTATCAATGGTTATACTGCAAATTCTGTACCACTTAAGTACTTCAAGCAGTTTCCAGATCATGTCGCTACTGGCTTTGCATATCTACAAAATGGAATAATAAGTGTAGCCCCATCTGTTACTTCATTTCCCCCTTCTAGTAGTAATGCTACAGTCCATCAAGATGAGATTCAAACAGAGCATGCAACTTCTGCTACTCATTTGATCTCCCATCAGACGATGCCTCCACAGACAAGTTCTAATGGTTCTGTTTTAGATCAGCTAACACTAAACCACGAGGAATCAAATATGTTAGCTTCATTCCTCTCATTGGTAACTTCCTTTCAACGGTGAAAACTCAGTTCACAAGTTCATCAGACATGATGGCTCGAGTTCACATAAGAATTTTCTTTAATGTTTGGGTTTTCTGTTAGGGAAACGAACATGCTTGCTGGTTTCTCGTTGATGGTGAAGGTAGAAATCATGGTCCACATTCTATATTGGAGCTTTTTAGTTGGCAGCAGCATGGATATGTTTCAGATGCAGCCCTGGTAAGCTTTTATGAATATAGACTTTTTAAAGATTTTCTGAAAGATTGTGATTAGTTAAATTTCATGCAATTTATAATGATTTTGATCCTGTTGCCTCTTTGTAGCCTTGTGCCTAGCTTTGTTTCTTCATGCATCTTCTTTTCAGTTTTGAGGTTTTTAGTTACTATTTTAGAATACTTGGTTAGAATATATGTTTTCTCCCCTTCTTCTAATGTTTGTGATAGATCAGGCCATCTGGTGTTTATCATTTTGCTTAAGAGTTTTTGTTTTGTAGATACGTGATGGTGAAAATAAGCTTAGACCAATCACATTAGCATCGTTAATTGGTGTATGGAGGGTGAAATGTGGTGATGCTAATTGTGACGAGCCAGTGACTGGCGTGAACTTCATATCCGAAGTTTCGGAAGAACTCTCTGTTCATCTTCAGAGTGGAATAATGAAAATAGCTAGAAGAGCTCTACTCGATGAAATCATCAGCAGTGTGATTTCAGACTTTCTGAAGGCCAAGAAAAGTGATGAGCATCTCAAGTCTTATCCACCCACTTCTGCTGTTGAATCCATATCGGTAGCTCTTTTTATTATACATTGAACTATCAAACTTCAGGGGCTATCATTGAATCATACACTAATATGGTAACTTTTGGTTTGCGCAGTCTCGGGTTATTAATGCGGAGAAAAGTGTTGTCTCAAACACTGAATCTGCAGGCTGTAAGAATACAATGAATGAGGGGGGTCATAGTAGTATAGCTGCAGAGTCGTCCAAATATACTAAATCTGTTGGAAGCATTGAGAACTTTCAGACATCTTGCTCAGCTGTGTGTAGAACGCTTCACCACCATTGCATGCAAATCATGTGGAATGCAGTCTTTTATGATACTGTGGCAACTCATTCATCATGTTGGAGAAAGAACAAAATTTGGTTTCGGTCTTCTGATATCTCGACTGTTAATTACTGCAAAGGTTCCCATACAAAGTATTCAGACAAACCTGAATCATTTGAGAGTGTGAGCTTATAAAAAGTTTCTATGACTTTAATAGATTAAGTGTCATTTTTTTCTAATTAGCTTTGCTCATCAATGAAATGAATTGTCATTTTTAATGTTTTGCAGTTTACTTGTAGGGTGGATTCCTCTTCCTCTAAAACTGCTTACTCTGATGAATTCGACTTAGCTACCAATGGAGCCAGAGTTCGTGGATTGTCATCAGATACTTATGGAACGGAAAGTGTCATAGCAAGCATCTCAGAACATGTTGAAAATGAACTCTTTCTGTCTCTTAAAACTCACCTAACTGATTATACTAGTATTCTCATTAAAGATGGAGCGAATAATACTACTAGTAGTGCACGAGATGGCAAAATGCATGAGGTAAGGAGACAAAATCTCCTTGTTTGGCAATTTTTAGAAGTTTTCTAAGGGAAAAGCTATCCTTTCTCGTTCTGCCATCTTTGCCATATGCTAGCAAGTGGGGGCTGAATTCAAATTGTTTCAAATTGCTGCAGGAAAACCCGCCATCTCTTCAGGGTTCCTTCCGTGAGCAGTATAATTTGGAAGGGTCTAGTAAAAAGAAGAATGGCTTAAATGTGGTTCCTGCTAAGTTGCGGTTTTCCAATGATTTCAGTGATTCTCAGAGACTGTTGCAAGAGGGAGAATCCTCCGAGCAAATCACATCTGAAGATATTATTGCTAATATTTTTAGTACAGCATTGGAGACATCAGATATTCCTGTTAATGATGAACTTGATGCTCTGGCCATTCATGAGCCACCACCACCTGGATGTGAAAGCAATATTAATATGCCATGTCTGCGCTATAAGTATCAGCCTGTTAGGTCCAAGGAATCCATTCCAGAGATTAAAGCATATGTTTCAATGGCATTATGTAGACAGAAGTTGCACAATGATGTTATGAGAGATTGGAAATCACTGTTCTTAAAGTGTTATCTCAACGAATTCCTTGCTTCACTGAAAGGAAGCCATCAAGTTTCTCGTAAAGAAACATTGGCACTGAAGAAGCGCAAAACTGTTACTCGGAACAAAAAGCTGGTACAGTCTAATATATCAAATCAGACAGCAGAAAAGCTAAGGAAACCATGTGTCGGAGCGTCTGAAAAAGTTCTGGTTAAACGATCTAAGAAACTGTCAGATTCTCACTCCATGAAAGAAGTCCTTAAAGTCGATACACCCAGTATAGATTTGTCAGTTCGGAAACCAAGTCAACAGAAGATGAGGAATACTGACCGGCGGGATCATTGTATGTAATCTCAGCCTCTTTAATCTGAATTAGAGAAACTTGACTCTTACCTCATATTGTTTTTTTTTATTATTATGCAGGTATCATAAAGGATGCGACGAAGCTCCATAAAGAAAAGGTTGGTAAAGATGCGTTTAGTAAGGTGATCTGTGATAAAAGCCAAGATCTTGAAATGGAAGATGAATTTGATGACGCACTCCTTATAACAAGACTAAGAAGTAAGCTTTCTTTGTACTATATAGGTGTGATTCTATGTAGGTATCAGGGTTTATCTCTCTTTTTTCATGTTCTTTTTGGTGTATATTCTGTTAGGAATATCTAGGAATAAAACAAAAGAGTTAAGAGAATGTAGAAACGCTGCAAAATCATGTGAGGAGATTTCAGTGACTGCTGAGGAATCTGAGGAAACCGTTGACTGCAAAGATCATGAGGAGAGTCTTTCAAATAAGCCTTCTCAGAAAGTGAAAAAAGGTAAAAAAAAAAACTCCTTTATTTGTTTCCTATTCATAAATTCGTGTCGTTTGACTTTGAGCTCTTGAGCTTCTTTACCATACAACCCGAGCCTACTGATATCATCCTTCTGAAAAGCAGCTCATACATCAAAGCTAAAGAGAAAGAATCTGTCAGATGCTAGAGACGAAGGTACAAAATCTTGCAATGGAGCAGTCAAAAGTTTTACTGAGATTTCTGGAAAGGAGGGTGATACAGAAAGCCTTGGATTAGCAATCAGTGACAAGGTTTCCCATCAAAATCTCAGCAAGAGACGGAAAAGTAAGATCGCTTTGTTTTTATTCCCAGGTTTTGAGAATACCTCCCGCAAGTGCTTTACTAAATTACTATCTCCAGAAGATGCAGCGAAGAATGGTCAGGATATGTCAAACCCTACTGGTAATCCTCCAAGACTCGCTGAAGGAAAAAAGTTTGTGGAAAAGTCTGCGTGCAGTATATCACAGAAGGGCCGTAAGTGTAAGTGTAGTGTCATATTTCTTTGGTGTTTCCATTACGAAAATATCAGGCTACTTGAATGCATGGGCCCAGATTTTAACAGTCGTGCTTTTTTCATGAAGCGTCCCAATCCTCAATTCTAAAAAGAAAGCACCAGTTGGATGAAAAAATCTCCAATGTACCTTCACGTCGGAGGTTATCTCTCTCTTCCACGGATTCTGAGGATGCTGTTATTAAGGAAGACTATGATGTTCGAAATGAAGAGAAGCTTCCCTGTCATACATCAGATAAGCTGCAAAAAGGCAATTTCCTGCAATTTTTCAGTTTGTACCGTCCATGGGTTTATATTGTTTTGCTATAAATCATTTACCTCAAATGACATGTATTTGGTTGGTTTCTGTAGTAGGTCCAAATAAATTGATACGTAGAAGGAAGCCATTAGCAAAACATACAACAGAACGTTCTCCAATTAAGGATTTGTCAGTGGATGATGGCAGGCCTAAGCCGATTGCATTAAAACCATTGGAAAAACTGAGTTCGAAACCAAGCAAGAAAAAGCTGTTTTTGTCAATCCCAAAGTCTGATGGATGTGCACGCACATCTATTAATGGTTGGCATTGGCATGCATGGTCATTAAAGGCCAGTGCTGAAGAGAGAGCCCGTGTTAGGGGAAGTTCTTGCGTACACATGCAACATTTTGGTTCCAAAAGTAGTTTGACTCAGAACGTTCTTTCTGCAAGAACTAATAGGGCAAAACTGCGTAATCTTTTAGCTGCTGCAGATGGGGCTGATGTCTTGAAAATGTCTCAGTTGAAGGTGTGATTAAAACAAAAACTAGTTTTCTCTTTTAAACATTATACACGTATGTGTACTGATCTTTTGTTTCTATTTTTGTTACATTGGCGACAGGCTAGGAAAAAGCATTTACGGTTTCAACAAAGCAAGATTCATGATTGGGGTCTTGTCGCACTTGAACCGATTGAAGCTGAAGACTTTGTGATCGAATATGTTGGAGAGTTGATACGTTCTTCTGTAAGTATGACTTGTTTGATTATGTGTTCCATTAAGTATTTTGTGGGTAGTAGTAGTTCTATACAGTAGCCTAGCCTCTTTAGTGAACCTTGTTGTTTTATTCAAGGACAGAATGTTATGCGCTTTCTCGCTTACTTTGGTTGTGATTGTAATTTTAATATGTCCATCTCACAGATATCTGAGATACGTGAACGCCAATATGAAAAGATGGGAATAGGAAGCAGTTATCTTTTCAGGCTTGACGATGGCTATGTGGTTAGTCATTTGTGCAATACATTTAACTCTTATCTTGTTTATGTCAATGAGTGAATGTTCTGAATCACTTGTTGCTTTTCATGACTCTAGCTTGATGCCACAAAGCGAGGTGGCATAGCGAGGTTTATCAACCATTCATGTGAGGTAATTATATGCATAGTTTTGTATCATTGGTTAGTTTGTTCGTGGATTTTGGGTCTTATAGAAGATATGTGCTTCTGCAGCCGAACTGTTACACCAAGATTATAAGCGTAGAAGGTAAGAAAAAGATATTCATTTATGCTAAGCGGCATATAGACGCCGGTGAAGAAATAAGTTACAACTACAAGTTCCCATTGGAGGACGACAAAATCCCCTGTAACTGTGGAGCGCCAAAGTAAGTTGCATTAGTTTCATATTTCGTTTTACGATTTCTTGGTTTTGTTACTTCTTATATCTCACACTGTTCTTCACATGTATCTTGAGTGAGATGATTTGTTTAAAATGAAAAATTGTTGGATATGTTAGTATAATAGCCTTGGTGTCTCTATTTGAAGTATTTTTTGCTTTACTTACTTTTAGTGTGTATTGCTTTTGTGAGCAGGTGCCGTGGATCGCTAAACTAAAAAGAAGGACGTGGTTTTCAAGACGAAACTGAATCGGGTGTGTCTTATCCGCGGTTTTCAGAGTTTACCGGGAGAGAAGGATGATGAATCTCTCTTTTGCAAATGCATCTCCTGCAGCAGATGAGTCTCCTCTCTTTCAATTGAGAACTGTAACTAATTTTTGTCCCACATACTAACACTTAGAAATAGTTATTTTCCTTTTAACACATATTTTTCTTTTCCTTTTGTTGTTGTTGGCGTTAACAAGACAAGATATATTATAATCAAGGCCAATTTTTAAACAAATCTTGTTTATAATAATAGTCCTTCAAACAAATGAGCTGAATCTTGTGTGTGTCCAACGGAACAAGAGGTTATTTATTGTTAATCACCATTTTTGGCTATCCATTTACAAAGAAATGCAACTTAAACAAATCAGGTCTTTGTGATTTGGACAGAAATAAAGGATAAGAGATATGGTCAGTGTTAAAGTTCAATGAAAGCAAAGAGGTTTTAATTTTTTTTTAGCATATAATTTTCTTCTTCTATGTAGGTTGTGTTATTATGTCATGTTTGGTATTTATATCAAATTTTAATGTTTGCTTTCGTTTGCAGGAATCGTAAATATTAGGACTCTCAAATATCCATTTCCTCACTTTATATGGTACGTCTAATGTTATTTTGTATTTTCTCTTGTTTTTTTTTCTTACTATTCCAACTTATTGGACACTGGCACAGAGAGATATCAAGTTTATATCAGATGATTTGGTGATTTTAGTTACTTCATCAGAATCTAAATTGGGACTGATACAGTAGAAAAATTAGGAGCATCTTTGTGAAAAGCCCCAAGTTGTTTTGCCATGAGATTGTAATAGTTTAAAACGTCTCTTATATGTACAAGCTATTTTAGCTATGAAAACACTCTACATGTATCCGAATACAAAATCTTTCTCTTAACGAATACTTTTGGTTTCTTTGTTTCGGAGGACATAAAAGAAGTTTTTTTCTCCCTATTATATTTGATTATGTCAAGGTTGTGTACGTTTGCTATCTCCGGTTAAAAGCCAAATTTATGTTGGCCAAAAAAAAAAGTAGTAGTAGAATATTCAAAAGAGAGAATACGAAAATACTGTAAGAAACTTTTGAATTTGAGTTCTAGCAAATTGCCATTGCTTTTTACAAGAGTTTTGGATATGTATTTATATAAAATAGATGATTATTCATTCTTATACACAAAGTACTTTCGACGTGTTTAGAGTAGTCTTGAGTAATTGAGTGATGCGTGTCCTGAATGTTTAAGTAGTCTTTGGCATTGTATTGATCACCTTGATTTTACGTAGAACAATAGTCTTGTGTTTTGTTTTCATCTTGCCGTAATTCTTGGAACATGAGTTTTTGTCTTCTTGAGAGTTTGTCTAGTTCGTGAAAGACGCATATAAAGGCTTTTTTTCAAGAGCCACGGAATTGTTATCCCCCCCACTAGGCCATGAACACCTCCCAATGATTTTACAGAAAAATGAAAATGAGAGCAAAATGACTCGTTTAAATCACAGTCAAATTACATATACAGCTGCATAAATATTGCACCGTCCAAAAAAAAAAAAAAGGTACGCATTCGTCACTATTTTTCTTTTTCTTGTTTTCTTCTATAAATATGAAGGAGACGAGAGATGAGTATAGATAATGGGGTCATTTATTAGCCTTGATGATGATCACAAGGAAGTATACAAAGCTCTTATGCCAAAGCTCTCGGGAACACCTCTGATGAAGCTTCTTTCCGTGACAAAGAATCTGATGTAGTTTATCTGGTTTATTCTCTGTTGTATCTATGACACATTCTTCACCTACATTATCTTACAAACCATATATGTCGATCAGGTTGTTGGTCTTGTGGTCATCGATGAGCCTCGTCCCACAGGAACAACTCCTGAGAAAACATCTTCTGGTTCTTCCTCTTCTGAGAGAACTGCATCACACAGTTTTTGTAATTTAATACCCAACTGATCTCAAACTGTTTTTGCTCAAAAGACGTCACACTTACCAGTAATCTCTTCACCCGCCTGTGCCCCAGCAATACCAATACAGGAGTACAGAGAGTCCTCGTCCACTCTTAATTGATTATAAGCTAGGTATATGTCCTCGATCGAAGCAGCTTCATACAATGAAACAAGTTCTTTAATGCATGACAGTTCCTAAAACAACCAAAACCACCCCATCAGAAGAAGTCAAGTCAGAAATGAAACATTTAGGAATACACAAGTGAGTATTACCTTCCTCGGAACAGAGGAGGCCTGCAAGTGAGCTAATAGATTAAGCCAATAGGCATTGGACTTGAGTTCAGCTTCATGTCTCATTAGAAGAGTTCGCTTTGCCTGTCGATTTTACAAACAACACTACTTTCCATTAACAAAGAGAAGGAGCTAAAAAGAGCTAAGCTGAGAGGCAAAAGAGACAACTAACCCTATCCAACTCCCTAGGGGCAATTTGGTTGCTATGCAAACCTCTAAGAACACTCTTACAGGCATCAACCGCTTTGTATACCTGGAAAGAGTATTGAGAAACTTGGTGAAGAAAACTGTTAATGAAAGAGCAGCACATTTACTGTAAGCAAAATACAAAGACTGCATACCTTGCCGGGAGTTGAAGTCACAGATATCACATACCACCCGAGATTCAGCCTATCAAATAGGTTTAGCTCAAATGATACGTCATATGTCAGTCCAAGAGAATCTCTTACTGTCGTGAAAAGCCTGCAATGACGCAAAAAAATAAATTCAGCCATGGGTGGCAGAATATATATATATACATGTAAAATAATAGGTAGATAGCAAGTAGACAGGCTCCGGTCTGAAGCAAAAATACAATCAGAGGTCTAAAAAGGCATTCTCTTAAAATTCAAACGTTTGTTGACACACGATGACGTTCATTTTCTAAGCAGTGCTTCATTCTGGCAGTTAGTTCCTCAACAAATTCTGGACATGAACCAAACCAGAGAGTACTATAGCAGCAGAAAAAAGAACTCTGCTTTCGAATAATATGACACCAGTACACAGTAAGTGTACCTTGAGTTTATGATTTCGGCCAGAAGACCCATTGTAACTCCAAAGAAAAGAGGGTGGGCACGAAGCTTCTTTTGCAACTCCCTGTCTCCTCCCTCTAGCAATTGTTCCTCCGATTTCAAAAGTCCATCTGCAATTTCAGTGTGCATGCATGAAATGTTATAAGCTACTTTATGTCAGAGCTAACACTAAACTTCATTACTACTACTGAAGATAAATATCTGGTTTATGAGACAAGCTCAGAACCAGACCTATACACAGTTTCCACGAGGTTGAAAACCACGACATCATATGACTCCTAATTTTAAGTCTGTTCCGTTAAGGTGTAACTTACCATGAGCAACAGGAAGTTTGCTAACAGACTGAAAAAGGTCATCCCCGTCAACTGTAAAGCCCCATCGATTTGGCGCTGGTCCCGCAATGTATGCACATGCTCTCTCATCAGTATCCTTCAAGAATACCTATCCAGAGATAAAGATGTCAATATATCCTGCTTGAATCACATATCTAAGGGGATGGGGAAACCAAAGAGAGGAACAAGAAATTCCATGCATTTACTGCTTTGTTCCGAACCTGTTGAAATTGCAAGCCAGCTGTAGGTTGGCGAAACAAGATAGGCTCAGATCCTGGTGGTTTTGCAGAATCATGGCTAGCTTTAACTGTACCAAGGTAATCAAGGATGCAACGCTCGATTTCCTCCTCTGAAAAGTCCCCCACAATGCTTACCTGAAGGAAACCAGAGAAACTTTTATGAAAATCAAATAAAATTAATATAAGTCAAGCAAACATCAGCTTTTAAGTTGGAGATCTCACCTCCATATTGTCCCCAACAAAATGACTCATGACCGCATCTTTCACAGATTCTAGATTCAAGCTCTGTAGTGACTTAGGTGTCGGCTCAACAAAACGCTCATCACCGTTCAGCATAGCGATCATAAGTTTATGAGCAGTCGCACGCTCCAAGCTTTTAGGAATTGATCGAAAATACGAAAGATATAGCTGCCTTGCTCGATCAAATGCATCTTCCAACCAGACACTACGCTGCATACCAGAGAACCACCACTCTTTCTCAGCAAAAGATTAGAGAAAAAAATAAAAAAATAAATAAAGGAAAACGAACAAGCAGGTAAAAGAAAACATTATTGACCAGCAAATCAATAGATCAAGAGTCTGAAATGTTGCACAGCATTCTATATCTTATTTGTTATAATCTAATACCTCAAGCACCATGTGAAGCAGCTGAAAAGCCGCTTGCATTCCATTGTCTCTCAGAGTAAACCGGAATTCCATGGCAATGAACTCCTCAGTTGACTCCAACGAACAGTTTATCAAATGATTTACACAGAACAGCTCCACCTAAACGGAATTTAAATGGCTTTCAGATTAGTTCATATCCTTTTTTAGTTTTAGATTAAAAATCACAATACAGTTTTCAACAGCTTCACTTGCCTGCTCCCTTGAAAAGTCTCCAACTCGACCACCCTCGCTGAGTGTACGAACACCAACAACCACAGCTCCTTTGGAATCAGATGTTTCAGCAGCTCGTCCACCACCAACAATGAGCCGCATGACACCTGCCCGGGATTCGGTCGTAGATTTCTATATTGAAAAGGGAAATGTCAAGGGAAGGGTCTTTATTTCTCCATACAAGATGGTACAGTAAAAACTGAAGTATCAATCAACACCAAATAAAATGTTTTCTGCTAGAACGAAGCATATTTTCTTAAGTTGTTAAGAACTGCAATTTGATAAGTAGACAGCAAACAACAATATAAATATTGAGGAATATGTCTAATAATGTAGAAAGAAAATCACTACGGAGATCCTTACATAGTAAGGAAGAGCAAAAAGATGAAAGACGTACCTTGTAATTTACAGCTATCCCATTGGATAACCGAAGCTGAGTGATCCCAGTCTCTTTGTCATGCAATTTGGTTAAACCTGACCCAGGAATAGGGACAAAACATGGATTTCTCTGCAAGGTTAACTCTTTCAATTGTGATTGAGAGATCAATTCTTTTGGCACCTCGAGCTGCAAGGATGAAGGCAAAAAGCTGATTCAGAACTAGCCTTTGGTTTATACTTGAATAAAGCGAAGATAGAGTTACAAAAGAAAGAACACCTCAGGCTCAGCTTCAATGGGTGCTAATAATCCTGATTTGACAGACTCTATTATTTCATCAGGAGATATATTGAAATCACTCTCACCAACCCCATCAACATGCACCTTAGTGGGAACACAAGCAACTATTGCTGCGGGAAGAGGGGCAGTGGGTCTTCCGAAATCAGAAATAAATTCTAGCACCTTGGCGCCAACAGTGTTTACCTGGACAAGGAATTATCAAAACAGAAGAAAAGCAACCAACTCAAATATAAATATTGAAATAGTATGATATGCAGGAAGTGTTAAGAATCCGGTTGTTATTGATGACTTGATGTGCGTTTTGTTAATCACCGAGAATTTTGAAATCAACAGTTATCTTTCGCGTCACATTCAACAAGAAAAGCGGAACTGCGGAACTGTGAAACCTACCTCTTCAAGAGTAACAGTTCCAGCTACAGCAACCAAGGTCTCATGTCCTTGCGTCTGATCCATAACCGTGTGGCTTAGTGCATCACTTTCCATGATAAAATCCAGGTTATCAACAGAAGACACATTATCTATCATAGCTGCAAGATGTTCACTATCTTTTAGAAGAGCATCCATGTAACGTGTAAGTTCACCCCTGGTGACACCAAATTCTTTAAGTCTTCGAACCTGCACGTAGAATTATACGTTAAAGCTGAATAAATTCTCAGCAGTAAAGAAAAAGTGTCAATGGCTCTAACAGTCTTTTAGCTTAACCAATCCATTATTCATCACGTCCAAATGATCAATCCAACGAAAGAGAGAAAAATAGTATTTACAATGAAGATAAATGAGAAGAAACAATAAGCAAACCTCTTGGACAGCAACTTTGACTGCATTTTGCCAATTTTGGGGCTCTGCGGTGACAGTAAGAGTCGTAACAGTGCATCCTTCCCTTCCCGAATCACTATGGTCCAGTTCAACAGACGTAAATGGTGGGTTTGAACTCTGAAAGGTACAAAAATAACATCATCAAAATTCACTGACAGTATTGAGTCTAGTTATAATAGACATAATTCCTAAAACCTTCAATATAATATAGCTACGTCCATGAACTGAAAAAGAGTTTTTACTCAGATAGTGCACCTCGAGATTATTGAAAACACAGTTATATTATTTGAACAAACCCATCAAAGAGCCGTTTTTGTAATTTCACTGAGATTTGAGATTCATTAATCTATAAAAGCAAAATGTACTGTGCAAGAAAATGAGAACAAATTTTCTCTTCTTGAGTAAAATTGAGAACAAATGTATTCGGAAAGACGACATCCTAACACCCTCATACCTTGTATCTCGTATTAATTCGAAAATGTAGAGCAGAGAGAAATATTCTTTTCATCAGAACATTTCGCAGGTCTCCAAATGTCTGAACCTTGCTAACAGGTATCTGCAGGAAGACAAAGGAAATTGTAAACATTTCATAATATAAACTACCACCCTATGTTGCATGTATCATATGAAGCTTTCTGAAAAAGGGAAGAATTAAAAGATTGTAACAAGAACCTTGCAAAACATGTTGATTGCAAAATTCTGAAGAAGCTCGTGCTTAAATATCTGTGGAGGCTTTAGATCAACACTTGTTCCAGGAAGCGACCAATTATGCTCAACCGGGGGACGAATTGCATGTCTTTCTCTTTTAATCATCTTAGACTGATCAGCAGTATTTGTTTTCTCATTTGAAAAGGTACCACCAAGACCAGCTGGCAGCTTTGGAACGAGAAAATTAGCCATGGCACCGAAGGCACCAGGACTAGGAGAACTGGGTGTTGATTCATTATCCAAACCATTTTTTCCAAACACAGCCTGTGGAAGAATGATTGTCTGGTCAAGATAGACTACGCAGTAGAAATTCAAAAGAAATGTCAGAGAAAGGTAAGAGACTATCTTACTTCAATATTGTGGACTATCCGAGGTATGTTGTCAATATCTCCCACAATATATAGAGTGGCATTGGCTGGGAAGTACCATCGCTCATGAAATTTTCTAATTTTGTCAACATCCCACTTCTTAATCTGCTCTTCCAATCCAATAGGGAACCTCCTACCCAGCTTGTTCTCAGAATGTAGATGTTGCAACAACTAGTCTCACCAAATAAAGTACAATGTGTCATTGGCTATCCACCAAAAATTGGGCAACACAAAAGGCTGTTGTGCTGACATACAGAAAACTATTCCTCATGATTGATTACCTGGCAGTCAACACGATACTCAATTGTATTCATCATCTGAAGTTCTGAAAGTATGGCCCGCCTTTCTTTCTCAACTCGAGAAGAGAGAAATTTTGGGTGAAAGGCTATCTGTAATCATTTGAGAAATAAGAATTTGTCTGCCAAATGAATCATAATCCATGAAACATAAGAGGGATTTTGACTCATGGTACAGAAAAAACCTCGGGGCATATCTAATTGGAAGACATCGTCTTAATTGCAAAATTATACCTCATTTAAGGCATCGAGCACAGATGGGAAGAGGTCATCCTCAGAGTCCTGAAAAGGTTGAGAACTATAATTAATATGAAGCTAGCCAACTCTATCATTTAGCAAGCCAGTAAGGACATGTTATCGAAATTATCACAATAAGCCAACCAATCAACAGACTTTAAGGTCTATAAACAAATAAAGATCAACACTAAACCTAGTATTTTTGCTCATAAGACACATAATACTCCATGTGCAACATATAGATATAGACTATAAGCACCATATTTGTTAAAGTAAATACGAGGCAATAAAAACCTGTGAATTGAACTAACCAAGAAAAAGATACATCACTAAATACGCCAATAGGTGTAGAAGAGAACAAACCTTCGTGTGGGTTGGAGAATGAATATGAAATACTGTATGGTGGAAATCGGTGTAGGCATTAGAGCGGGCACCTGTACCAAGAAGTTTCTCACGTTTCTTGCTCCCAAGGAAAGCAACATGTTCTATCATATGAGCAATCCCTTGCTCATCTTCTTCCTCATCAATCGATCCTACATGAACTTCCATGTGTGCCTCAAATCTAGCATTGAAAACATTTCCAAACTCAAATAAGATATAGCAGGAAGACCTTAAAGGATTCCACCATATGGTTAAGCTATAACCATTTTGCTTACTGGTTTTCAAGGAATGATATATTGTCATTAAGAGTATCACAAGTAGACCAACTTCGAGCATTCTACTCAATTTACCTGTTCGGTGGAACTTTGTTTGGCAAAATAAGATATCGAAGCCCATTTTTCAATTGACCCCGGTGCAACTTTGGATGAGAAGGAAGTTCACAACCAAGAAACGCTTCTAGCTCTGCACTATCAATCTCAGGAGGCAATAAGTCGAGATCTTGTCTCTCCGCAACAATACCATCAGGCCAAGCTGTACCAGCAGCATGTGGCTCATCTGGTCCAAGAGTTGCATTCACAATCTGAGAATGTTTCCTCTGCACATGTTGAGTCAGTTAAACAGAGATAAATCCAAACAAGCACAAGACAAGAACATAGAAAGTAAATGATGTAGCTTACTTACCAGAGAAGATGTCAAACTCGACCTCGACAAACTAAATGCAGTTCTATCCACAAAGGCACTAGGTAATGCTCTTCTGATTCCAGCTTGATTCCTTTTACAAGTAAGACAGAAATTACGTCCTTGAGAAAGTGATATCCCGGTAGCTTCTTTTCCCGAAACAATGTTCCTCTTTAAACGTCCCTTATGCGAATTTGGCTGCGCCGCCCTTTAACACCACAAAATTCAACACAAAATTTAACAAATCGATTTAACTGAACTCAACAAAATTTTGAACCAAGAACTAATTTCAGTTTCCATGAACACGAAGCTGAAAACTGATACGTACCAAAGACCATTATAGGGAATTAAAGACGGAGCTTCGACGCGAACACGATGAGGAGTGAGACGCGGCGACGATGGATTAAACCTAACTTTATTCCGGCTATCTTTTAGATATCGAGAGCGGCGGCTATCTCCGGAGTTAAAGGGAGCTAAGATCGGAGAGAACTTAACACCGGTGAAAATGGAAGAGGACGATGAAGCCATCGTCGGCTATTGAGGACAAAGGAGAGGTGGAGGAGAAAAAGAGAGACGGAAACTATTAAAGAACAAAAAAAAAAGAAGAGGGAGATGAGGTTAGCTACGTTTATTGTCTTCTCCTTCCTGATTTTTATTTTGTTAAACTCTTTTTATATGAGTATATTAATGTTTCTTTCTTTTTTAATACAAACTATATATTTTAATTCCAAAATCAAACCTTCTATTTGTAGCAAAGGGTTTGAAGTCAAAATCTCAATATTTTGGAAAGATTTTCACCCAGAAGTTTTAACCGGTTGATCATGCGGTAGTTAATGGCAAGTTTTTTCTGGATTTTTCTGGTTATATTGGTAGATTTAAGACTAAACCTTCACTGGAAATATGTTTCTTGGGTTAATCGTTCGACTATGGAGTATGAGTCGGACATGAAAACATTGTTTATCTGCTGGCAACTTTGAACTGATCGGTTCAATTAGGTTTAGGTATTTCGGTTAAGGGCTTAGATAGCAATCTAAAAAAAAAATTGATGTAATTTTGTGAAATTTGGTTTAAATACGTTGCGAAAATTATAATTTTTTAAAAAAATGATCGAAAAGTTAATAATTTTATGCATTCATATATTTGCTTATGTTAAGTGTTACATGACCCCTAAATTTTTAAAGGATTCATGCCTAATTATAAGAATATTGATTTCGATAGTTAGAAGAAAAGCTATTTGTATGATCTCTATTTTTTCTTGTACATATAGTAGACAAGAAAATTGTCTTTCATTCAAACTCGTATAGGTCTCGTTGTATCTCGAATATTAAGTTAATTAATGTTTAGATTCTGTTATTTTGGTTTAATCATTTGAATGTGATTAGCTTTCGTCAGATAATGTGTGTTTTGTGGTGATGTGCAATAGTGGTTACAAGATCGATTGTTTAGGATTTCAAGTGTTTGTCACTCTAAACTAGGCTTTCTATACTATTTTCACTTTGGCGATCATGAGTTTTTCATAGTAAGTTTATTTGTGAGATTTGATACCAACAATTTAAACTATTTGCTCAGAAAGTTTAATTAATGTGAATTAAGTAAGGTCACGATATGCCAGCACCGCATCATGGAAATTCATTTCATCAAGAATTGAAGATATAGATTAAAGTCTAACATTTTGTTGATATTAGGATCAAATTAAGTATTTATAAGGAGATTTTATGGGGGGAAACAGAGATGTTTTTGTTAAATAATCTTTGAGCTCGATAATTACGGGGAGAAGTTTCAAAGAATAACTGAATTGTTTGAACAATATATGCTGGGCCGAGTTAAACCGTCGAGCTTAGAAAGCCGAACTATACATCAGTAAAAGCTTTTACATGAAGTTGGCATTTGAGATGCAAAAAGATAAAAATAAAACTCTCTTTTGGTCCATATAGAAATATATTTTCTTATGGAAAGGGAATTCAGGACCGGGAATGTAACAGTTAGATGAAACTTCATCACATGAAATATTTTATTTTTAATTCAAGTTTCTAGGAACAGAGGAAGTCATACCACTTTCGTGGAGCATATCTGGACGGTTATATGAAACTTCATGACAGTTTAACAATTTAAAAGACCAAAACCACGTGTCCGCACATCGTATACTCAATCAAAGTCAAAGAGAAGGTTTGCTACTTTTCTTAATCTAGTCGTCGATATGACATCACATTTCACACAATACGTGAGAAAAACTTACCATCACATTATTACGAAAACACCCCTAGTCGTGGTCAACTTGACCTTTCCCCACAAACACTCATTGCGGAGGAAACTTCCCGGCCACCGCCGCGCAACCGCCTCTAGCTTTAAATAATAACACCAAAATATTCAAACCCGTGTTTTAACCGTCGAACAATCAAGAATCTCTCCACCATTACACGCATTCACATACTCATCTATATATAATCTACCACTTCTTGAAAAGAATTTGCATCAGAAATCCATTTCCCAAATCTTCTAGATTCATATTCAAATCAAGAAATGACTCTCGCTAAGAACCAAAAATCATCATTGTCACGACTATACAAGAAAGTTTCCTCGAAGAGATCAGAATCGTCAAGAAACCTTGAAGACGAATCAAGAACGAGCAGTAATAGTAGCGGAAGCAGCTCGTTAAACGTTAACGAGCTAAGAACCGTTTTTGACTATATGGATGCAAACTCAGACGGGAAAATCTCCGGTGAAGAGCTACAAAGCTGCGTTAGTCTCTTAGGCGGCGCGTTATCGTCACGTGAGGTGGAGGAAGTGGTGAAGACATCAGACGTTGACGGAGACGGGTTTATAGATTTTGAGGAGTTTTTGAAGCTTATGGAAGGGGAAGATGGTAGTGATGAAGAAAGGAGGAAGGAGTTGAAAGAAGCGTTTGGGATGTATGTTATGGAGGGGGAAGAGTTTATTACGGCGGCGAGTTTACGGAGGACGTTGAGTCGACTCGGCGAGTCGTGTACGGTTGATGCTTGTAAGGTTATGATTCGTGGGTTTGATCAGAATGACGATGGAGTTCTCAGCTTTGACGAGTTTGTTTTGATGATGCGTTGAGATGATATATATGGGATTGGGACATCTTCCTTCCCTCCTCAAAATTTTATTCATTCAATTATTATTTTTGTGAGAGATTCTTATTCCTTTGTATATTTGTGTCTCATCTAATCTATTTGTATTATTTAACACACTTCATAATAAACGTGTCTTGTTTTGATATTCTGAATTTGTCAAAACATACAAAATGTGTTTATATGTCTCCCCATAACTGAGAATACCCAATTAAGGGGACTAAAATCTAAAACTGCGAGTCGTAAAAGAGGCCAGTCATCACCACCATTTGCCGCTCGACCAATGTCACTAGGTGAGTGAGAAACAACCGATAACGCGCGTATATTCTCACATCACTCATTTTTTGGTAGAGGTCGGTAAAACATTTCATATCGTTTGACGTTTGTAAATCTACAGTTTTATTATGCTAGAACAATGATATTGATTCACATTATTGGATGTTTCTATAATTACAGTTACAAACAGATACATAATTATTGCACCAATTCACTTTTTCTATTCAATAAGAGATAATATTGTTTGTAAACCTTTTAACTAAAACGATCCGCTTCGAAACTTGTTTCTTAATGTCTAAAACAATATTACACTTCACAATTTTGCCATCCGTAGAAGTCTCTAGTGTAAAAAATTCTGAATTTGCATGGTTCCGGGGAAATTTTATACAATCTAGAAAATTGGAATAAAATTTTCATAAAATTATTTTTTTGGTCGGATAAAGTTTTCATAGAAGAACACATATTAAATGGATTTATCATCACATAGTAGTAGATAAACAATTTAAATTATGTAATACAAATCAAAATGAATTAATCTATTTGCCACATATAGTGAATTTGATTTCTATTCAAAGGGGAAAATACAAATTCATTTTTAATATGTAGTAGATATTTGTTTCTCAAGTAATTAATATTCATATTTAAAAAATCATTGCATATGTTAAACAAATCTACAAAAAAATTCAATGGTCATTCCATAATTATAAATAATACGGATATTTCACAAATTCACTTTTTGTTTGGAACCCAGAAAAAAGATTCATAAAACCAGGCAATAGAAATTTCATCTGAAGAAAAGAAAAAGTAAAGCTATTAAAAATCAAAGCCACGAGAAGAAAGTAGAAAAAGTTACAGTCTCTGTCTATCAAAATCCCAACGGTAACTGAAAATCGCCGGAACCGAATCTGCGGCGAGCCAAAACTTGTGGATCTTTTAATGAAAACTTGAAGATTCCTCTTTCCACGGTTGCTTCTAGGGTTTTCTCTTCGATTCACCACATCGTCATGAACCAAATCTCTTTCTGGTGCCTTTCTTTACTCCTTACGGTGGTGATTGCTGCAGAAGAGACTCCTATCACTCGTATAGCCTTCGGATCATGCGCTAATCAAAGTGCTCCACAGGTAAATCAATCGTACAACCCCTACTTGGCTCTGGATTCAGTGTTTTAAGACTGCTCTGTTTGGCTGGTGTTTAAGTGAGCTGATTATGGTTTTTGTTTAATTAGCCGATGTTCTCTTAGATGATATAAGCTTGTGTTGCATACTATGTTAAACATTGTATTTTTGTTACATTTTAGCCGATATGGGATGCGATAAACAAGTTTGATCCGCAACTGTTTATTTGGTTGGGTGATAACATCTACGGAGATATAAGAAGACCACTTACAGTCATTGGGAAAGAGAGAACTTTTGGGCCATGGAGGAATTCACCGAGGTTTGTACCTTCTTCAGAGGAAGAAATGAAACTAAGATACGCTAAAGCCAAAGCTAATCCTGGATATTCTCGTATTCAGAGAAAAGCTAAGGTTATTGGTACATGGGATGATCATGATTACGGATTGAATGACGCTGGAAAAGAGTTTGATCGTAAAGTCATTAACCAAAAACTTATGCTTGATTTCTTGAATGAGCCTCTTGATAGTCCTAGGAGAAAGCAAGCTGGTGTTTATGCTTCTTATACTTATGGTCCGCCTAATCGGAAAGTTAAGGTATTAACAGAAACTCTTGTCTTCTTTGGTAGTTTTGTTAAGTTTAGAATGAAGAGCTTATATGTGATTTAACACAGTTGTGTATCTCCTTCAGGTTATAGTTTTAGATACTAGATATCATAGAGACCCTTTAAGAAGTGACGGGAGCATATTGGGTGATACGCAGTGGGACTGGCTCGAAAATGAATTGAGCGGTCCCCGAAGCGAAATCACTATCATAGGATCCTCTGTTCAGGTATCTGCAAATTAGACTTTTGTGTCCTGTTCCAGTTTGGCCATGGACTTAAACTTGATGAAGCCTGAGTGTCTTATTCCATCTAGAACTGTTGTCTCTTAACTTGTCCAGGTGATATCAAATCTTTCTGCTACCACTGGACCTCTCTTTTATATGGAATCATGGGGTCGTTTTCCAAAGGAAAGGAAACGTCTTTTTAAACTGATAGCAGATACTAAGGTATGGGATTGTTGACAGTAATGTTTCCAACTGTCAGTTTTCTTCTTTCCTCGTCCCCATAATTCTTCGTTGCTTTGACATTACAGAGAGATGGAGTTATATTCATCAGTGGAGATGTACATTTTGGAGAAATCACGAGATATGATTGTTCTGTTGGGTACCCATTATATGATGTCACCTCCAGTGGTCTAGTACAATCTGTTGAGAAAGTTGTCCCTCGTCCCTTGCGTTCCATAGTTAGGCTTCTTTTTTGGTATACTCCAAGCACGATGAGAGTTATCAATGATAACTGCAAATTCAAATCTTGCACATACGGTATTATTCTCAATTTGATTCCTTTTACGTTTTCTTCTGATAAACTGTGGAAAGATTTATTGACAAGCCAAGACACAGTGAGTCTACTTTAAGTTCCAACTTTAGCTCTATAGCTCTACTGTCACTAACCTAGGACGGAATATAGTAGACTGTAACTGTTGTGAGTTGATTTAACAGAGCAGCGATGTACTCTTTTGTATGATTACATTGGTTACAATATCTTAAACTTACGTGCAGGACAACAAAATTTTGGAGCAATATCGATAGATTGGAATGCAAATCCGGTTACCATAAAGCTCGAGATCAGAGATGTTAACGGAGACACTGTACTAGGCACGAATGTTTCATTATCTGAACTCCAACCAGGAGGCTCGAATTCTTTAAAAGATACAACAACTAAGGGAAAGTCTCAACGATATTGCACACTCGAAATTGAATTACCAGGAACGACCAGATACCGATTGGCAGTTCTCATCTACTTCACCATTGCTGGTATGTCATTCTTCCTCACTGTGGTTGGTCATGATGAAAGAATGTTGCGGAGTACTGATATATACGTTGTTTGATTGGGTTCGACAGTCTTGGCAATGGCGATATTAGGACTTATCATTGGAGCTGTATTGGCCATAACAGCATGCGTTTATAAATGCAAGGTCGATTGATTGTTGATGACATTAATCAACTTTTTTTGGTCCAACAAAAGTGTCTTTATGACTTATAATCTGTATTAGTTGGATTATTCAGGGATTACAATTCGGATGTAGCTTATAATGTTAAAAATTGTTGAACACATGGATTTTGATCTTGTGATGGGAATTCTAAGCTTGAGCTGTTATTAATTAAACTTCTTTGAAAGAGAATGTTTGTGAACACAAGTTAAATTCTAGACTACATGCAATAGCATTATAGTTTCCAGTTTCTTTTTTCTTTTATTATTGTAAACCAAGGTTTATCGTTTATTACATATGAAGGTTTTCACTGTCTATTTGTAATAAATTAAACAAATTAAAGTTTTTATAATTTCAGTAATGATCTCAAAACGGATACTAGCTTTGATTGGTGAACAAAAACAAAGTATATTGGCTTTGATTGGTGAACAAAAACAAAGTATTACAATTTGTACCGCTTTTATTTCTGTTAATTACAAAAGCTTTTTTAAAGCGTTACAAAAAGTTTTACTCTCAGCTTTATTACTATATAGCTTTCTCGTACAACTATTTTTTTACAACTTTGCAGTATTCCGAAAAAGTTTTTATCACCGTTAACAGTTAAGATTTGAACAGCTGTATGTTACCGATAGGATCCACTATACTTCCCAAATCTGATGTTAATTAGTAATATGAGGTTAATTTTTTACTATTTTATTGAAAAAGCGATATTCTTGCAATTGACCCATAATTGAGTCAGCTTAATTTCCATTTATTTTTTTTTTGTTTTTTATTTATTTTTTTAGCTTCCGCTTTCTGCAGTATGATCTATTTAAAATAAAATAAAAAAGGGAAAAGTGGGAAATCGATGCGTCAATCTTAGGTCTCCGAGGTCTCAATTATTTCATCTTCTTCGGTGATTTCTGGGGAAGATGCTCTGGATTTGGGAAAGCAACTCTGTCGATGGATGAATCTCTTTTCGAAACTTCTGGGTGATATGCTCAATGTGAGTGAAATTGTTCTTCGAATTTGTTGAATTTCGTCCATTGTGTGAAATTGCAGACGCGTCTTGTAGTTTGATTGTGAAACTTAATTTTGTAGGCTTCTTTGAGTTACTTCGTTGGAATTTTGGAGTTAGGCTTTTTACATGTTTAATCTTTAATCGAGTGGTTGGTAGAATAAGCGGATCTCACTATAATGCTTTTTGATCATCGCAAGCCTCATGAGATTGTATACAACTTGAAGAAGCTTTGATTGATTTGCATTTGCAGGTTGATTATCTGTGGAAAATGATGGTCTTCTTAGCATGATCAAGGTGTCTGACTTGTGAAGTTTGTTAGATGACGGATGATGATTTCTGAGAAACCGTTGGGAGAAGAATCTATACGGCAGGATCTGGAGGTTTTAACCGTTTCGAGGAGGCTTGTGAAAAGTGTTAGCCAGAAGTTGAAGAAAAAAATTCATAAAACTGAGGTGGTGGAAGATGAAGAGGTTGCAAGGGGAGCGGTGAATTGTTTAAGCATCAGTGTTGGTTGCAGAGTTGCTGATACGGGTGAGGATTTTGAGGAGGATTTAAGTAATAAGAGATGGTCTAGTGCTAGTGAGGATGGTAAGGGATTGATGACCATTTGTGGAACTGAAGAAATTAGGTTAGATTGTTTTTCTTATGGGGTTAGAGAGAGGTTCTGGAAGAAGAATAATAGAAGATACCTTGCGGACTCGGGCCAGGATTACCGCAAGCACGTTTATCTTCCCGATGATATTCTGGAAATGTGTTTGATGAGGCTTCCTTTGACCAGCTTATTGAATGCACACCTTGTTTGCAAGAAATGGCAATCCATGGCCAACACTCAGCGGTTTCTCCAGATGAGACGAGAAGGCTCCTTTCAAACACCGTGGTTGTTTCTGTTTGCTGCTCTTAAAGATGGATGCTCCTCTGGTGATATTCACGGGTATGATGTTTCTCAGGACAAATGGCATAGGATTGAAACTGATCTACTTAAAGGCCGGTTTATGTACTCCGTGACAAGCATCCATGAGGAGATTTATATAGTTGGAGGTCGTTCTATGGACAGAAACTCTTTCAAGTCCCACAGAGGGATCTTGGTATTCAGCCCTTCGATCAAAGCATGGCGTAAAATCGCGTCTATGAGACATGCTAGATCACTTCCCATTGTTGGTGCCACTGAAGTTACTTCAGAGTTTTCGACCATGCAGACCAAACAGAATCGCCAAGATAGACGCTTTCACCTGTCAAGAGTTGGCGGAGAGTCAGACGTTTATGAAGACCCTCACAGGCTATCGGTAAGACGACAGAACAGAAACTCGGCTGATCAAAATGGAACCAAATCCCACAGATTAATAAGACAAAAGCTTGATCGGCTTAACCGAAACAGCTCCAAGAGATTTGTGCTCATTGCCATAGGAGGCACTGGCATATTCGATGAGCCACTGGATTCAGGTGAAATATACGACTCAGCAACAAACACATGGTCAGAAATGCAGAGACTCCCGATGGGTTTTGGGGTTGTAAGTTGTGGGATTATATGCAATGGAATCTTCTATGCTTATTCTGAGAATGATAAGCTATCAGGGTATGACATTGAGAGAGGCTTCTGGATTACAATCCAAACATCTCCAATCCCTCCTCGGGTTCATGAGTTCTACCCTAAACTTGTCTCCTGCAACCATCGGTTGTTCATGCTCTCTGTTTCATGGTGCGATGAAGGAGATGGGCAAATTGGGAGGAGAAACAAGGCAGTGAGAAAGCTGTGGGAGTTGGATCTTGTGTACCTCACATGGACCGAGGTTTCAGTACACCCGGACGCACCAATGGATTGGAACGCCACATATGTCTCAGACCAGAACATACTAATGGGAGTTGAGATGTTCAAGATATTTGGGCAGGTATTAAGTTTCTTCACTGTCTGCGATATATTAACGGAAGAAGCTTCTTGGAGACATGTTTCGAGGAACCAAAGGAATCAAAAACTTAATCTATCTTGTATGAACAAGACCATTGCATTGCTTCATCTCTGATTTTCGTCATTCATTTTTTATAACTTTCAGGACTCGTCAAAATTGATTAATTCATGTATTGAGAAGAAAAGCAATGTGTCAGTCCCTTGTGATTGATCTGAAATGTAATGTTTATATTCTTACAGATTTTGTTCTGCGATTCCGTAGGAGTTAGGAATATTAACGACGAGGGATAGAACAATAGTGAATATTTTGAGATAATAGTAATTGGTACTTTTTATTTTACTTTAGTTACTTTATCTTTTTAATACTATGTGACAGACAGTAGTGATTTTTTTCTCCTCTAATTCGTTTGTTGTTTCTCCCAGTTTGAACTTTGAAGTAACATACCACAACTCTTTCTCTCCGGCCTTTGTTTTCATTTATTTTGATGCATTAACATATTCCATCTTTTCTTTAATAATTGATTTTCTAAAAAAAAGTTGTTCTAAAAAAATTGATTTGTTTTTTATTTCCTACGCAGAATTAGCTCTTAATTTACTGTTATATCTTTTTTTCTTTTCTTTTTTTCTTCAAAAGTAATTGTCACGATTTATGTATAACATTAAAAATTTCATTCCAAAGCTTATCTTAATACGTGTATTTTTTTCTAAAAAATCAATTGTTAAGGAACAGATGGAGTAGTAACATTTAGACTTGTTTAAGGTTGTATTTGCATTGATATTATCCCCCTTTTTCATTTATTTTGATGCATTAACATAGCATTTAGACTTGTTTAAGGTTGCATTTGCAATGAGTTCATCCATTTAGGTGTTGGAGTAAGAACTATGAAGAAGAGAGCTAGCATCGGAGATTTGGTGCTTAAAAGAACAAACAATGACCAAAGAAATATGGAGGAAAGAACAAGAGATATGATAATCCATGATCAATATGAAGTACTTGAAAATCACGTCATATGAAGACATTCCCTTGTGATTTAGCTTTGGAGTCCTTCATCAAAGTCATAGAAATTTAAATTAGCTTTCCAACGGTATTGATTTCAGGTCAAACATAGTAGCAGATAAAAAGTTACAGCCTCATCGACCTGATGGTCGAGTGACTGGTCGATTTGACGAGAACACACTCTCGGACATAACCGTGATCCACCATGTGGTTGATTAGAAGGTCGATTGCAAGCATTTTCTCAAGCAAAAAGCGGGATTGACCCGGTATGTCTCGGATTGGCCTGATCCGCACCATTTATCTATAAGTACAATGTTGACCTATTTTTAAAGGAGCGGATGCTTGTTTTGAATATTAATTTTTTTTTTCTTTGAGATTTTTTGTATGAATCTTAAGTATTTTATGCAATCTCAACTTCGTTTGTATTTTCACAATGATTAGTGAGTAGTCTTTCATGCATGATTGATTCATGATCAAGATGTTTAGGGCTTAATCTTAATTGATCCTTACTCTCTAACTGTTTTAGTGCTAAATTAGTTTTGATGAAGCTAGTCTAGAATCTAGATCATAGGAAGTTTCATGTTTGGAAGGTGTTCGATGCAATCCATGAAAGAACTTAGTGAGGACTTAGCATTCCTAGCCAACGGAAATTGATGATTAGGGTACTAGATGGTTAGTTAGGCTTGGAATTAATGTATATTAGTCTAGTGATTACGGATGGAAATCTTTGTTAACCGCATGATTAGTGTAGGATTGGTACCACGGAAGTGGACTACTTTACATTAGTGTTCTTAGACTAAAGGATTAGCTTTGTTAGAATGATAGAACATCTTGAATTGATTAGTAATCACCCGAATCAATAATCTAAAATGGAAGACTCGCTTTCTATCCATAGACGTGAACCGCTTTGCTTATTTCTCGCTTGTTTGATTTTGAATCTTGTTAAGTCTTTTGCATATTGATTTTTTTGCTTTGTTTTGCATTGTTTAGTTTGAATTGCATTGTTAGTCAAGTTTAGAAAACCAAAATCATCTATTTGCCTTAGATTAAGTGAATGTGTGCATTCCTAGTGTTGGTTTATTGTTCCTTGAGGTTCGACAAGTAATTGAGTAAAAAGACTACATCAGCGCCTTAGGGCATGATTGGTTACAGCGGTAATTTTAAGCTGTAGATATTAGGCTTCAGATGTTTTTGTTGTGATTGTAGAACTTTGGGTGTGACTTTTAAAAATGAAAGATTGATTGGTAGATATTAGTATGTTTGACAAAAAAAAAATATGAATTCTAAGCTGTAGATTTATATTTATGTTTTTATTAATATTTTCATTTTCAAATGATAACTTTTAATAAACATTTGTACCCTGTCAAGAGATATGAACGGACACAAAAATGAACCAAACAAATATCGTCTTCCCTATAAAGTTTTCAAATCCAAATGTAATTACGAATTACTTTTTTTCCTTGTTTCGATAGTGATCTGAACACATTGCTAAACATCCCGAAAATATTAAAATATAAATATTACATTTCAAATCAATCTAGGAACTAGCACATTGCATTTCTTTTCAATACATGAATCAATCAATTTCGACGAGTCCTGAAAGTTAACAAAAAGAATGAAGAAGATCAGAGATGAAGCAATGCAATGGTCTTGTTCGTACAAGATAGATTAAGTTTTTGACTCCTTTGGTTCCTCGAAACATGTCTCCAAGAGGCTTCTTCAGTTAATACATCGCAGACAGTGAAGAAACTTAATACCTGCCCAAAGATCTTGAACATCTCAATTCCCATTAGTATGTTCTGGTCTGAGACATATGTGGCGTTCCAATCCATTGGTGCGTCCGGGTGTACTGAAACCTCGGTCCATGTGAGGTACACAAGATCCAACTCCCACAGCTTTCTCACTGCCTTGTTTCTCCTCCCAATTTGCCCATCTCCTTCATCGCACCATGAAACAGAGAGCATGAACAACCGATGGTTGCAGGAGACAAGTTTAGGGTAGAACTCATGAACCCGAGGAGGGATTGGAGATGTTTGGATTGTAATCCAGAAGCCTCTCTCAATGTCATACCCTGATAGCTTATCATTCTCAGAATAAGCATAGAAGATTCCATTGCATATAATCCCACAACTTACAACCCCAAAACCCATCGGGAGTCTCTGCATTTCTGACCATGTGTTTGTTGCTGAGTCGTATATTTCACCTGAATCCAGTGGCTCATCGAATAAGCCAGTGCCTCCTATGGCAATGAGCACAAATCTCTTGGAGCTGTTTCGGTTAAGCCGATCAAGCTTTTGTCTTATTAATCTGTGGGATTTGGTTCCATTTTGATCAGCCGAGTTTCTGTTCTGTCGTCTTACCGATAGCCTGTGAGGGTCTTCATAAACGTCTGACTCTCCGCCAACTCTTGACAGGTGAAAGCGTCTATCTTGGCGATTCTGTTTGGTCTGCATGGTCGAAAACTCTGAAGTAACTTCAGTGGCACCAACAATGGGAAGTGATCTAGCATGTCTCATAGACGCAATTTTACGCCATGCTTTGATCGAAGGGCTGAATACCAAGATCCCTCTGTGGGACTTGAAAGAGTTTCTGTCCATAGAACGACCTCCAACTATATAAATCTCCTCATGGATGCTCGTCACAGAGTACATAAACCGGCCTTTAAGTAGATCAGTTTCAATCCTATGCCATTTGTCCTGAGAAACATCATACCCGTGAATATCACCAGAGGAGCATCCATCTTTAAGAGCAGCAAACAGAAACAACCACGGTGTTTGAAAGGAGCCTTCTCGTCTCATCTGGAGAAACCGCTGAGTGTTGGCCATGGATTGCCATTTCTTGCAAACAAGGTGTGCATTCAATAAGCTGGTCAAAGGAAGCCTCATCAAACACATTTCCAGAATATCATCGGGAAGATAAACGTGCTTGCGGTAATCCTGGCCCGAGTCTGCTAGATATTTTCTATTATTCTTCTTCCAGAACCTCTCTCTAACCCCATAAGAAAAACAATCTAACCTAGTTTCTTCAGTTCCACAAATTGTCATCAATCCCTTACCCTCCTCACTAGCACTAGACCATCTCTTATTACTTGAATCCTCAAAATCCTCACCCGTATCAGCAACTCTGCAACCAACACTGATACTTAAACAATTCACCGCTCCCCTTGCAATCTCTTCATCTTCCACCACCTCAGTTTTATGAATCTTTTTCTTCAACTTCTGGCTAACACTTTTCACAAGCCTCCTTGACACGGTTAAAACCTCCAGATCCTGCCGTATAGACTCCTCCACTCCCAATGGTTTCTCAGAAATCATCATCCGTCATCTAACAAACTTCACGCCAAGAGAAGCAACCTGCAAATGCAGATCACAATTACGATTCACAGAAATCAAATTTGATAGCACCAAGAAAAGAGCAAGTGGACACAACAAAAACAATAAATTTGTCCAAAATGTAAATAACTGAAGCTGATGATCAAAAAGCATTTGTGTGAGATCATCCACATTATAGCGAGATCCACTTATTCTATAAACCAGTTAATGAGAGATTAAACATGTAAAAGCAAACTCTAACTCCAATATTCCGACAAAGTAACCTGTTCATTACCAGCTCCAGAAACTACAAATCTGAATCGTAGCACCAAACTACAAGTAGTTTTTGAAATTTCGCTTCTGAAAGTAACCAAATCGAAGAACTCACTTACATTGAGCAAACTCCGGAGATTCGAAACGAGATTCATACATAGACAGAGTTGTTTCTCCAAATCCAAAGCAGATTTTAGAAATCACCGAAGAAAATTGAGAATTCGAAGACCTAAAAGGCTAAAAAGGAAGGAACAATTTCGCTTTCCCTTTTCGTTTTATTTTAATTTTTAAGTCATGTAGGAGACAGGAGAGACTGAATTGTTGTCTTTCTCGCAAATAAAAGAAGAAGAAAAATAAAGAGGTGCTAAGATGTAATTTTGCTAAGTAATTTGTAATTAGCATATCACAAAAATAGTATAAGATAAAAAATAATTTGGGCTTGAAATTTAGTAATACAGCAAATATTTAGAAATTAATACTTAATAAATTGATATATTAATAAACACAATAAAATAAATATTGTAAATCAGCTATTGACATATAGTTGAAATATGAAAATTTTACAATATATTTAGTTATGAAAATCTTGGACTGAGATAAATCCTACTAATTGTGAAATTTTTGACAGAGAAATCCTACTAGTAATCTTGGACAGAACAATCCTACTATTTTGAAAATCTTGGACTGAGAAATTTCATCTTTCAAATGGATGTTCTCATTTAGGCTACTAAGAATTTCGGAGAAGAATTGGGCAGAAGCAGTTTTGATATTTGTACTAGTTTTTATTCACTAAATTAAAACAATAATTTATATGTCTATATCTAAAAAGATTAATTTTACTATTCTTAACAAAAATTGACAAAAAATAATAATTAAAATGTCTTATTGGTCAATTAAATATAGCATGTATTAACTTTAAGAAAACCATTTAGTATGATTACAACTAATTAAAAAGCCATTGAACGAGTGGTTGGATTGAAATTGAACCAACCAATACCTCAATCTTTTGTCTGTCTCCTTATTGCTTTATTATTTATTAAGCTTCCGCACTATTTCAATATCTATTATTTCTCAAAATTCTACACTAACTATTAGTAAATCCATGTTATATAACAGAACAAAAAACATTCTGACCAAAATTTGGTTAGTTTATACAAAAACAAAAAAAATAGTAAAATCATAAGAGGGTGGTCGAATTTGAGGAAGATGATGAAAATGAATTTTTATTTATTGATTTTTTTTTTTTGATATCCATAGGAGAAGCACTCTTTTAGGATATATGTCCTGTCCCGCAAAAATCTGATTTGTGAGAATCACATTTCAAAAAAAGTTGGGTGAGAAGAAAAACAAATCTTTTTTTTCTTTTGTCTCTAAAAATGAAACAAGAGAAAATTAATCTTACAATTTCCTTAACGTTTGCTTTTTCCTTCAACATCTTTGGAATCAATTCAAACGCGATAGAGAGTCTCTAATGGTCGATGTGATGGATACAGATGAAGAAGCCACAGGAGATGCAGAGAACCGTGATGAAGAAGTTACCGCAGAAGAACCGATTCACGATGAGGTTGTGGATGCGGTGGAGATTCATGAGGAAGAAGTGAAAGAAGATGATGATGATTGTGAAGGATTGGTGAGCGATATCGTATCGATTGTCGAGTTTTTGGATCAGATTAACGGTTATCGAAGAACACAACAAAAAGAATGTTTTAATCTCGTTAGACGATTGAAGATTCTTATTCCATTTTTGGATGAGATTCGAGGTTTTGAATCACCAAGTTGCAAGCATTTTTTAAATCGTTTGAGGAAAGTGTTTCTTGCTGCCAAGAAATTATTAGAAACTTGCAGCAATGGCAGTAAAATCTATATGGTAAAACTCATTTTGGTGACAATTTTTTGATTGATTGTCTCCTACGTAACCTTTAATTGTGTTACGGTTATTTTGATTATAGGCATTGGATGGCGAAACAATGATGACGAGATTTCATTCGATTTACGAAAAGTTGAATCGTGTTCTTGTTAAAGCTCCTTTTGATGAATTAATGATTTCTGGTGATGCGAAAGACGAGGTAAATTATGTGTTCCCTTTCCGGGTGCGATGTACGGGTCTCGGCCCAAAACTTTTCGGATATTTAACCTAAAAGTTTTTTTTTCTTTCTTTATCTACACTGTGTAGTTTCTGTAATGAGCCATTTTATTTTTGTGGTAGATTGATTCATTGTGTAAACAACTGAAAAAAGCAAAAAGAAGAACAGATACACAAGACATAGAGCTAGCAGTAGACATGATGGTGGTATTCTCAAAAACCGATCCTCGAAACGCAGATAGCGCGATAATAGAGAGGCTAGCGAAAAAGCTTGAGCTACAAACAATTGATGATTTAAAGACAGAAACTATAGCCATACAAAGCTTAATCCAAGACAAAGGAGGTTTGAACATAGAGACTAAACAACATATCATTGAGCTTCTTAACAAGTTCAAGAAGCTTCAAGGTCTTGAAGCTACCGACATTCTCTACCAACCCGTCATCAATAAAGCAATCACCAAGTCAACGTCTCTAATATTACCTCATGAGTTTTTGTGTCCTATAACACTCGAAATAATGCTTGACCCGGTTATCATCGCCACTGGACAGGTAATTGAACTTATGGTTTGGTTCAAACTTCCTTGGTACGTACTTGAAACTAACATAATAATATGTTTGTTTTATAGACATATGAGAAGGAGAGTATACAGAAATGGTTTGACGCAGGACATAAGACTTGTCCTAAAACAAGACAGGAGTTAGATCATCTCTCTCTTGCACCTAACTTCGCTTTAAAGAACTTGATTATGCAGTGGTGTGAGAAGAACAATTTCAAGATTCCAGAGAAAGAAGTAAGTCCTGACTCACAAAATGAGCAGAAAGATGAGGTCTCTTTGCTGGTGGAAGCGTTATCGTCAAGCCAACTGGAAGAACAACGAAGATCAGTGAAGCAGATGCGTTTGCTAGCCAGAGAAAATCCCGAGAACCGCGTTTTAATAGCGAATGCAGGAGCGATTCCTTTGTTAGTTCAACTCCTTTCTTACCCTGATTCAGGAATCCAAGAAAACGCGGTAACGACATTGTTGAATCTATCTATCGACGAGGTCAACAAGAAACTCATTTCAAATGAAGGAGCTATTCCAAACATTATTGAAATCCTTGAAAATGGAAACAGAGAGGCAAGAGAGAACTCTGCTGCAGCTTTGTTTAGTTTATCGATGCTCGATGAGAACAAAGTAACTATCGGATTATCGAATGGGATACCGCCTTTAGTCGATTTACTACAACATGGGACATTAAGAGGGAAGAAAGATGCTCTCACTGCACTCTTTAACTTGTCTCTTAACTCAGCTAATAAAGGAAGAGCTATCGATGCTGGTATTGTTCAACCTTTGCTTAACCTTCTTAAAGATAAAAACTTAGGGATGATCGATGAAGCGCTTTCGATTCTGTTGCTGCTTGCATCACACCCTGAAGGACGTCAAGCCATTGGACAACTCTCCTTCATTGAAACACTTGTGGAATTCATCAGACAAGGCACCCCGAAAAACAAAGAGTGTGCGACCTCGGTGCTGCTTGAACTAGGCTCTAACAACTCGTCTTTTATCCTCGCAGCGCTTCAATTCGGAGTTTATGAATATCTGGTAGAAATAACCACCTCTGGAACAAACAGAGCTCAGAGAAAAGCAAATGCTCTTATACAACTCATAAGCAAATCTGAACAAATTTAGACTTGTTCTAAACATTTTCATCTTCTACTGTAATTATAGGTTTCATAATTTTTTTATTTTTTTTCATTCTGTATCAAACCAGTGTCTGTTGTATATTTGTATATCCTCTTCCATTTAGTCATATACTATTTGATTTTCCTCTCTGTAATTTCTAACTCTCACGTTGATAATTCCTCAAAGTTGATTGTTGTATAAAAAGGTGGAAACACCACACGGATCCACCAGATAAACCTTTCTAAGCCTGAAAGGCATCACAGTCGAATTCATAACGTTTAAACGAGAGCGCTAAATGGGAGTGTGCGCTTCTTGTGTACGCCTAAAGGCTCGCTTCCTGTTAGTCGAAAGAAAGCAAGCAAGCCACTACTTGTGTTGCAGGCTGTACAAAGCAAGAGGCTTAATCTCTCCTCTGTTGAAACCAACTTCATTGACGTAAATCTCTAGGATTTTCTGTTCCATTTCTAAAAACCGAATTCGTTTTCAAAGCAAGAGGCTTTTCAATCTACTCATCTAACTAACTCAAGCTACTAAAGAAACACCAAAACTGCATTTGATGAACAAAACATTCTGTAGATAAAGCTTATCTCAATGTAAAAGCAATCAAGAAAACAAAACATCCATGGATTTAATCGAAATCCACAAGCAAAAACAATACCAAAATAAATTTCAAGAAACCAAATCTCTAGTTTTCGGTTTCATACAAAAACACACCTCAGTTTCAGATTCTCCTACCCTTTCGTGTAGTAACACTCTTCATCGCACTTACAGCGACATTAAGCGGAAGCGGTGGCTTCCTATTCTCCTTAGCCATACTCCTCAGAGAATACCTCGGTATACTACTACTCTCAACCATAGACACCACCGTCTTCTTGATGCTCTCCTTCTTCGCCGTTCCTCGTCTCTTATTCGTCATCGGTTCATGATTAACTCCGAGATTATAAGGAGTTCCTTTCACAACTCCTCCTTCTACAGCTTCTTCTCCTTTCTTCCTCCTCAATCTCTCGTTCCGTTTAGCCGAATACTCCTCGTAAAACCTCCCTCTCTCGAATAACGGAACTGAATTCTTTGCCAAACTCTCCAAATTCGAAGACTTTTTGCGATCCTCTTCTTCAGCAAACTCGTCTTTCACCATCTTTGCTAAAGCATGTATCTCGCTAGAGATTGATGAGTATTTGATTTGGGGTTTAGGGTTTAGATCTACGTCACTCAATCTTCGTCCCGGCTTTAGAAAACCTAAATTTGACGGGAATCAAGCAAAGAAAACGAGAGAAGAAATCGAAACTGAATCGAATTGATCGAGAAATTTGAAATTACCTGGCGATGGGGTTTGGAGAGAAGAGTGAAGGACTTGACGTGAACGGAGACGGATCGGAGATTTGGGAAGCGGTGGTTTCAGGTAAGATCTCATCTTCGACATAGCCAAAAAGCTTCTTCAAGAGATTTCGAATTTCTGAAAATAGAGAAAGAGAAAGAAGATTTGTTTGACAGCTTTATGAGAGAAGGAGCGCCTCTAAGGTCTAACGGTTGTATTAATTTGATCCGACGGTCAAGATTGCTTGAGATTTCAGATGGAAATGATTTATTTCCAAATTAAAACCGTTTTTGATTATTGAGAAAAAAACATTACCTTGTTTCGGACAAGTCTACGAGGTTAGCTACTTTACTCGTGGACTTTACAGGTTAATTGTAAAGAGAAAGGTTTATATAAAAAGATATTATTGTTTATGAGTTATGACTATTAATAGTCAATAGGAAACAAATACTAATTTTTTGCAAAGTGCATAAACAGCTCATACTATCACTAAAATTTATACTATTTCCTAACAAATTTTTTAATGGAGTCAAGTTAAAATTATGTTAAATAACTAACGTTGTTTGTTTGTTGATGTCGGATCTTGCATAAAGTTATAAAAAAAAAACTTCACATATTAAACTTGAATTAGTCAAATGGTCAACTTTTAAATTTGGTTAAATGGTCAAATTTAACATTAATTTGTAATTACTAGTTTTTTCCAAAGTGTCTAACTAGCTAGAATTCTAACACAAAAATAATTATTTTCTAACAATTTTAAATGGAGTCAAATTTCAAATTATGTTTACTTGAGAATTATCACTGTTTGTTGGTGTGGGATTTACCCATTACATTTTAATCTGGTTATTTCATAAAGTCCAACAAATCACATACTAAACCTTTTTTTTTTGCTAGGAGAAATCACATACTAAACTTAGTTTAGTCAAATGTTCAAAGTCTTAAATTGGTCAATTGGTCAACACTCAACACTAATTTGTAATTTAATTAGTAAATTAATGGCTTTTAGGGAAATTATAAAGTGGAGATAAATATCATCATGATAGGCCATCTTGTTCTTGGCAAGATAACAAAGCACCATGCTATATATATATTTTTTCTATCATTATTATCCTGTTATTTACCCAATTTGATCAAGCAATGTACTAGCACGTACTCTGTGGTTGTATCTCGTCAAAAAACTAAAATTTATTTTCAATCGCATTCGATTGTTGTCATGATGACAAACCCATAGCAAGTCAAATTACATGTCTTATCCTATATAATGTCTTTAAAAATCACTCTATGAACATATGTAAATGAGTTTAGTCATAAGTTTTCTATATAGTAAAGTTTGAGCAGAAGGTGAAGAATGTAACCAAAGTGATACCCTTTCAACGAGGAGCTTCTTTCTCACGCTTATGAATTGGATACATGGTTTTGCTTTAAGCATAAATATTTGTATTAATTTTTCACTGAATTTAATTGCACGCATCATTACAAAATAATGATTTTTATCTGCTACTTATAAAAATATGTGAAATTTTTTTATCTGTCATGGAAATATGATTTATGTATTTATATGATTTAAGATTTGAAAAAATTCTTAAATAATGAAAATTACAAATATATATATAATTCAGATATTGAATTACTTACTGGATTTTTAAAACGAAAACAAAATTAATGACTTTATTATATTCTGAAGAAAAAAGGAAAATATATACAAACAGAGACGAAAAAAGGAAACTTCGGGCAGGCTTTGATAGCAAGTAAAAGTATGTGCAACTAACAAAACCTACCTGGTCTTGGATTAGAGTCTATCTCTCTTATAGTCTTTATATAACCACATCAGGGAGATCGAGAGACCATTCCAACAATTACTAATTTCTCTCCTCTTTCGTTGCTTTTGAAACCCTAGTTATTACCGAGAGATCAAACAGAGAACGATGCAGAGGCGAGAGTTCTTGGAGTTGTTCGAGGCAGCACTTAGAGCGGCTAAGTCTGTGAAAGGTGCTGAGAGTTCTCCAGAGGTATTGAGGTTTGTCGATGCTATGAATCGTTTGAAGGAAGCACCTAAGTCACTTGTTTGTGACGTGGTCTGCAAAACCTCCATGGGGAAGGGTTTGGGATTCTTCATTGATCACAAAAACCCTAAAATTCGATCGGAAGGAAGGATTCTTCGGGATCTTTGGATGAAGATTCATTATGCTTCAGGTAGAGAAAAGAGTCGTGATAGAGAAACTCCGGTGAAGATTCCGACGCATTCAACGATGAAGAAGACTGGAGATTCAAAACGAGATAAAGTGCATGAGATTCTTCAATCATCTTTGGCTAAAGTCGCTACTGAGGTTGTTGACACGGAGATGAAGAGACGAGTCATGACTGTTTGTGATCCTTGGGTTGTGGCTGTATCTGTGGAATCTGCAATGTTTGAGAAATAAGGTTGTTTCATGGGACCTCAAAAAGCAAAGTACAGGTCGATTCTGTTCAACATGGGAGATAGTAACAATCCAGATTTGAGGAGGAAAGTGTTAATTGGTGAGATCAGTGGGGAGAGATTAGTGAAGATGGAGAAAGACGAGATGGGGAGTGAGAAGATTCAGAAGGAGGTTCAAAGGATTAAAGAGAGAGCAAGATTTAAGGAAGAGAGTCGCATGAAGATGCTTCTTGCATCAGCAGATATGATCATGACTTAGTTAGCTGCAGAGATTTAGTCACGAGTTTCATTATTGTATCACAAACTCGAGATATTAGTTGATTGTAATTTCAATACGATGATTGTTTCAAGTTCTTGAATGTTGTTTCTAAAAGAATCTAGTCAAAGTGTTTCGTTTCATAAAAGGAAGCTCTGCAGTTTCTGCAGTTTAAGGGGTCTTGGGTTTTTCTTTTGAATGTTTGGCTTCTATTATTACCAAGTCTTATGAAATATTTTGCTAATGACTTATTTTGTTACAAAGAATGAAATGTTGTCTTTCTGCATAAAGATTTTCTCACTATTCACAAGCCAGCTATTGTCCTTGCCATCTTCATTAAAGTTAGACGAAAAAATGATCAGTACACAACTTCTATTGATATCTGGTTGTGTTCTTGCTGAAATTATAAAAGTAAGAATCTTTAAACAATGATTCCTTGCAAATTACATTCTTTGGCTACAAAATCCTCACTGTATGAAGTTGTTGTAAACAGGTTCTTGGTATACCAACTCGAGAAGAAATCCACATTACACAGATTTTAGGTTTCCGCAGATAAAGGCACATCCGTGGTACAAGGGTTGTATCTTTTTCCTTTTACATACCATTCTCGTTTTTCAGCTTCCACTTCACACATCAATATATAAAATCGAGGCTGCTTCAATACTCTCCAAGTCTTAGATCCACAGAGGTAAGCATTGCTCTGTGAGGTTTCTTCAGTCTCTAAGAATCCAACTGAATGCTTAATATTTTGTTTTGTTTCCTCGGATTACAGCTCGGAGCTTGTGCACATCCGTTCTTTCATGAACTGAGAGAACCAAACGCTCGTTAACTAAATGGAAGGCCTTTCCCACCTCTCTTCAACTTCAAACAAGAAGTAGCTGGAGCCTCACTTGAACTAGTCAACAAGTTGATTCCAGACCATATCAAGAGAAAACTTGAATCAATCTGGAACATAAAGAATCTGCAAAAGACAACAACTCTTTATACCTAGTGTACCATTACACGAGTCACAAGGTTGTTGAAGGCAAACGTGGAGGACACACTTCATAGTTTTTCCTTCTCGAACAAGTTTGATGGTCAAAGCCAGCTGCTAGCAAACCAACTTCCCCAAATCTGCAAAAACAAAAACTCTCCAGTTGTATCTTGCTTATTTCTCTTCTTTTCAAGTTTGGTGAAAACACAACTTCCTATTTTCTTCTTTTCTTGGTTCTTCTACGCATATGTAAAATGAGTTTAGTCAGAAGTTTTTTATATAGTAAAGTTTGAGCAGAAGGTGAAGAATCTAGTCAAAGTGTTTGTGCAGTTAAGGGTCTTTGGTTTTTCATTTTCCTACTTTTGAATGTCTGTCTTCTATTGTTACCAACTTTTATGAAACGGTTTGTTTATCACTCTCATTTTCTTACAAAGGCAAAATCTTAAATACTTTTATCTGTCTTTCTGCATAAAGAGTCTCTCATTATTCATTGTCCTACAGCATAACAACAATAACCCCTAGAAAAATTGATAGAAATAACTCGATAGCTTTAAATTAACTTGTTGGAAATATCATGTCTAAAACTGTGGTAGAATGTTTGCCAAAACGAAAAAACTATGGTAGAGTTATGATGTGAAAATTTGTCAAAAGTATCTGTAGAATTAGGTATTGCACTAACTTGAGTTTATTGATTCACAAAGTGTGATATTTATACAAGAGAGTCATCGTATAAAATAAACTCGAATCCCTAAATTATAGGACATAACTCTGTCACAAAATATATCACAAGAGATTCTACTCTATCCCCAATAGTATCCCCTTTTGATATATCAACTTGTTTTTTTTGGTAAGGTTGATATATCAACTTGTTGCATACAACGACTCAACAATTCATTTTTTTCTCTTTATCTTTTGTCATTTTTGCTCCGATCTCAAAATTGGCACCACATAATATTTTTTCATATATTTTTTTGACCAAAAACAGAAAAAAACATTTAGAACCGTCAAAATTAATAATATTGTTAATTTTGTAAGACAACAACTTAGAACAGCTGCTTATAATTGCAAAATTTAAACCCTAATTCTCTTTTGTAAATCCAAACCGATATTTAATTTCGTTTAATTGTGAAATCTAAATACTATCCGTTCTTTCTAAATCTAAACCGACATTTTAACCTCGTTTAATTGTAAATCTAATTTTTTTATAAATCGAAACAAATATTTAATCTTGTTTAGTTGTAAAAGCTAAATCCGTTTATAAACTTTAACTGATATTTAATTTTATTTAATTATAAAATCTAAATTCTGACTATTTTGTAAATCTATAACCAATAAATAATTTTCTTTAACGGTAAATTAATTTTATAGTTAAATAAGTTTGATTTGTAATTAGGTGGAGTATGAATAAAAAGGTGAACCTATTATTTAAAAATGCAATTATAAATTGTTGCCAAAAAGAAGAATTTTTGCCCATTATAATAAGAGTAATAATTAGCGTAGAGAGTACAAGTTGCTTTGATCATTTGATTAGCGAAGAAAAGTAGATAAAAAGACAAAACCGGATGACACACAGACACAAGCCCGATCTGGCCAATCTCTTCCGACTCAAACTCCATTAAGATCCATTTCTCTATTTCTTTGTGTTCGATTCCATTGAAGAAGAAGACATGAGATATGACATCATACAAACCCTACGAAGCATCAACCAATCTTGAAGAAGAAGAAGAAGAAGAGATTCGTTTCTTCCCATTTCTCTCGTCCCTTCCTCTCTCTCGACGCGGCCATGCGTCGGCGGCATCACTTCCCGCTAATCTCTTACGCGGTCTTCCTCCTCTCACCATTGTTGTTGTTACTCGTTCTCGGCGAAACTAATCCTTCTGACTCGTCTTTTGTTACTCCCATTAACTGGGATCTCTACCACTCCAGGTCAATTTTCAGATATCAGAGTATTTGTCTCTAGCTTTGTGAAGATTTTGGAAATTTCTACTTAGTTCGGTTTTTAGGTTTGTTTCACCTTTCATAATATGACAAGTACCGAAGAAATCTGTTTTTCCAAATGCAACTTCACATTGTTACGGGCCACTGGGGTCTTTAACATACATAGGAGAGGTAGGATTAGAATAAAAGGGTCTTTGACCATTTTGGTAAAGTGAGAGTCTTTTGGCTAGAGGAGAGTTAAGAGATCTTCAAGATAGTTAAAGTTCTTGATTCAATAGATAAGGAAGAAAAATTCATTTCTCTGTTCTTATCATCATCGTCTTCTATGTCCGTTGCAGTGATGATTTAATGGAGCAGATACATTCTTTGGTACATCGACATCCAGATAAGCTCTCGGTTAGTGCTATTTTAGTTTCGTGTTTAGGTTCTTGTATTTTTAGCTCAGACTGAGTGAATATTTGTTTCACAGATTGAGTTGATTAAATCGGGAAACAAAGGCTACAATGCAGAGGTCAATGTGGTAACTTATTGTCGCGGTGGTAAAGAGAGTGATGACAGATCAAACTTTAGGATTCTTCTTGTAAGTTCCCTTCACAGCTCTGTCTAAGCTATTCACAGGAATATCAAATAAATTGACAAATCCCGTCTTCTGGTTTAACTTGTAATACTTTTTTATAGGTGAAGTTTCTTCATAGTTTTGGTAATACCTGTTTTTTTGACAGATGATTCCTTTTCTTCCAGACTTTTGGTCAGCATGGGAGAGAGCTTATCACCTCTGAACTTGCTTTTCGGATTTTGTCAATTTTGAGCGAAGAACAGTTCTTACCAAATAAAAACGGAGGAATCCTGAAAAACACATTAGACAAACTAGTCATAAAAGTAAGTGAGTCTGATCCCTGCAGTCTTATTTTCACCTTTGTGGTGTTTGATAAATTCACTTACTCATAAAATACTGCTATTATTTGTCAGATGGTTCCTATAGAAAACCCGAATGGTCGCAAACGTGTTGAATCTGGAGATCTTTGTGAACGAAGAAATGGTAACCATATTTGAGTCTCCATTACATGATTATGACTGTGTTTTGTTTTGTATTTTATCTTTTAACATATCTGTAAATCACAGGAAGAGGAGTTGACCTGAACCGAAATTGGGGTGTTGACTGGGGCAAGAAAGAAAAGGTACTTCTTCACCTCACTGCACTTTCCTTTCCCTTCAATATCCCTTGTTAATGTGTCACGAACCTTTGTCCTTGTTTTGTTCTCGGCGTTTCCAGGATTATGATCCATCTGAAGAGAATCCAGGAACTGCTCCGTTTAGTGAGCCCGAAACTCAAATAATGCGGAAGCTAGCCATATCATTTGATCCTCACATATGGATAAATGTGCATTCTGGAATGGAGGTAATGTTTCTCTTCTGCTTTAGTATTATCATGTATACATACAATGTTGGGAATACAGCTTTAAACTTCTGTTGGAGTATGAGTAAACATGTGAATAGTGGATTTACGGATGTTTACATTTTGTAAATTGTGTAACAAACTTATCTTGATCTTGGCTTTGTTATGTATTTGTTCAGAAGCTTGATTCTCATTTCTTATGTTTTCAGGCTTTATTTATGCCGTATGACCACAAAAACATAACCCCAGAGGGATTACCTTCACAGAAAATGAGGACCTTACTTGAAAAACTTAACAAATTTCATTGTCACGACCGCTGCATGATTGGATCTGGCGGCGGCTCTGTTGGGTTTGTCTCTTTCCTAAAGATTTCTTATGAATATTTTCAGTGAACTTAAGTGCTACATCGTTTAACTTGTTTCACTTGTATCTGAGCATTGTTTGAGACTCGAAAGTTGGCATATTCCCTTCAGAATGTTTTTCTTTGTCCTTTTTCTAATCGGCTTTCTCAACTTTAGGTATTTGGCACATGGTACAGCTACAGATTATATCTATGATGTTGTAAAGGCACCCATGGCATTCACCTTTGAGGTTTGTGTGACTGAAGTTACCTACTCTCGACACTTTCATGAAAACCTGTGTCACATATTCTTATAACCGTTGCTATCATTGCCAGATCTATGGGGACAACCAAACTGCTTCAAGAGATTGCTTTAAAATGTTCAACCCTGTTGATCTACCCAATTTCAAGGTACTATGTTTTTGAATTGTATCAATTTCTTTCGAATATATACCCATAAAAAGGAAAATAAAACTCACAACTTGGCTCGCTGCTGTTACTCAGAGAGTTCTTAATGACTGGTCTGCTGCATTCTTCACGATTTTCCAACTGGGACCGCTCCACTTAGACGGAAACACTTCCAAAGCTGCAGACAAATGGGTGTCTATAGACGAGTATTTGGATGGCTACTTGGTGGAAAGGAAGAACAGATATGGGAAAAACATGGAAGTGATCGATGTCGGAATGCAAGAGATAAAAACTTACTTCAGGCTCTTCTTGTTGTCTTCAGTACTTCTGATGTTCATGTTCTGTTCCAGGATAGCGAAGAGCAAGTATAGTAGAAACTCCATGCCTGTCTTGCCATGAAACTAATGGAGGAAGCTCTCATTTAATTAACCCTTGTAAGTTAGTAATTCTTTTGGTTGCGAAACTTGTATTCCTCATTTTAGAAATGTTGTGTCTCATGAAAAGACAACATAATTCTTTGGATTTGTGATATATTCTTAAGTAAAGGAGCTTTGGTTTATAACTTCCTACATGATCTCTGTAGTACAGACAGTAACCGTATCCAATTTGGTCAACACACTTATATATTTGTACAGGTTGAATCTTTACATAGACAGAGAATGTGCGGATTTGTATGAAAGACTTCCTCTTGTGATGTGTGGTTTGTGTCGTTTACATATCGGTCCTGAGCTTGCGAGACGATATCAGAAGCTCGAGAAATATTTGATCACTTTAGCTCAAGATAAAACCTTTGCATTGTTTCCCTATGTTTCTATGAGGCTCTTAACGTCTGCTTCATGTATCTTAGAGCTGACCGTAACATGGATCTAGCTTTTCTATCTGGTTTGCATCCTGACATGATCATCTCCTCGTAAACAACCGGTACCTGTAAAACCATCACATCTCAAAAGGTCAATCCTACTTACAGGTATTCCCCTATCAACCATAATCAATGATGCATACCTTCTGAAACTTATCAACACGAATGAGAGCTTTCATGAGTGTTGTGTAAGTGACCACGTCTGGTTTTACGCCCTGCAAATGTTTTGTGAGAGATGATGGTTGGTCAGTAAGTAGTTCTTTAAGATGTGTTCAAGGTTTTAGCCAAGAGAAGTTATTACATTTTCTTTCATGTACTGTAACACGGCAAAGGCTTCAGCGTCTCTTCTATCCTCACCAAAGGCATTGATGAGCGAATTGAGAGCCAATAAACTCGGCTTTAGTCCATCCGATGTCATCACTCTAAATGCATTCACAGCTTGTTCCGATAAACCCTGGCAAGAAAGAATCATTCAACTATCAGTATCAAATGATAATTCTCTTAGGGATCTGTAACTGATACTATTAACAGTCATGGTACCCTTTGTGCATATGCATTGATGAGGGCATTGTACATGGTCGATGATGGTTTCAACCCAACCGACTTCATCTCTTCCAAGCACTCTATCGCATCATTAAACCTACCCGATTTGCCATAAACGTCGACAAGTGTAGTGTGTGTCACAACATTAGGCAGGATACCTTGGCTCTTCATCTTTCCCAACAATCTTTTCATATCATCCCATCTTTCTTGATCACCATAACTATTGATCATAATGTTATAAGTTGTAGCACAAGGCAAACACCCTCGCCTCTCCATCGCCTCGAACATCTCTTCCGCTACGATATGCCGACCATGCTTACAATGACAATCAATAAGCGTATTCCAAGTCACCCTATCTGGTTCAATACCTTCGCTTAACATTCTATCGAAAGTCGTCATGGCATGATCAAGACAATTAAACTTCCCAAAGGTATCGATCACCACGTTATAAAACTGTCTATCGGGCTTAACACCGATACTCTTCATCTCTTTAAGAACTTGAAATGTCTTCTGCCATTCACCTCTATCGCGAAAACCAGCTAAGAGTCTACTGAAAACAAAAGAATTAGGCTGTACATCACCAGCTTCCATCTCTTTCAACACAATTCTCGCACTTTCCCATCTACCTGCATTAACATACGCATCGATAAGCAGACTATACGTATGTTCATCAGGCGAAACACCTCGCTTCTCCATCTCAGAAACCATTGACTCTGCGTCTTTCAAAGGACCCGTCTTCACATACCCTTTAAGCAACGCATTGTAAGCTCTCGTTCTAGGCTTAATCCCACTCTGTCTCAACTCCTCAAACAAAGCTTCAGCCTCCAAAGTCCTCCCTGAATCCGCCAACGCAGAGATAATCGATACAAGAGTAGCGGTTTTCGCACTCAAACCCGTCGCTTGAGCCATACCAAGAAGCTGCAAAGCCTTAGAAGGATCACCAGACTTAGCAAAACCCATAATAATATCATTAACTAACTGCACATCAAGCTCAAGCTTATCTCTTTCAATCTCTTTATACAATCTCAACAACATAACAGAATCAATCTTATTGCTACGAGTCAACGACTGAATAACCAAACTATAGTTAACAAAATCGGATTGATAACCGTCTTGACGCATCTTAGCGATCAAATTAAGAGCTTTTTCGATATCGTTGTTCCGAGCACAAGCACCAATCAAGGCATTGTATGTCAATGGTGTTAACGTTTGTTTCTGAGAGAGAAGAAACGCCTCGTAAAGCTTCTCGGAACGGCCAAGCGCGTGGATGAGAATCGAGTAAAGAAGCTCGTAGGAGAAACAGAGGTTATGTTTTTGTAGCCATGACACTACAGCGTAAGCTAAACCAAGAGATGATGTTGATGAGGTTAACGATTTTATCAGAGAGTGCCAGTATGGTGCTGGTACTGCTCTGTATGACTCGACGAGATCGAACTCTACCGGATTAAGCGATTCCGGTGAAGCTTCTGATTCCGATTCCGAATCTAGAGCTAACTCGACTGGTCCGAATCTTGAGAGGAATTTTAGGAGTGGAGAGAAGTCGTAGCGACGGTGAACCTCGGAGGAGAATTCATTGTCTTCTTCTTCATTTGTATCTAAACCATTCCATGAGGAGAAGTAAGAAGAAGAAGAAGATGGAGATGGTGAAGGTAAAGAAGCAGAGGTTGTTGCAGAGAAAGCTGAGATTGGTGGTTGGAAGAAGCGGTGGTGGTGGTGGTGGTGGTGAGTGAGGAAGTAGAGAGAGTGAAATCTAGTTGAAACCAGTGGTGGTTGTTGCAAGAGAAGCATAGTCTTCTTCTTCTTTTTCGTGCTCTTCTCCAATGGCGTTCGTAAGCTTTTTTTTTTTTTTTTTAATTATCGTTTTCTTTAGCTGTTTCGTTTGTGGTTGTTGTTATTGTTTCATTCTATCTCTAGTTCAGTAATTTCTGCAATTTTTGTTTATTTCCTTTTTGAGCACACACGCCAACTTCTCAGAGGATAATAATTTATGTGTTTAAAATTTGTAATGGTAAAACCGATTAAGTGATTGTAAGAGTTAACCATATTGTATATTCTACACGGGTTGATCAATATCTTTCCCTTGTTCTGATCCTATGTAACTACATCTTTTGTTCCGAGAAAATTGATTTTATAGTTTTTTTGTTTTCTTTTCTTTTTTCTTGATTTTATAGAGTTATTACATATATTTAAAAATAATTCTTGTTTAATTATTTAATAATTTTCATTTTATATATGAAATATTTTTTTATAATTTTAAACCAATGAATTTTTAGATATTTTTACTTTTTAATGACATTATGATATTTATGTTTTTAAAAAAAAAATTAACGATGAAAAGTTAATCCTATAATTTATATTGATGTTATACTTAATTTATACAAAAATTGAAAGGTTTAAATAAAATCTTGTTTTTTTTTAAAACGTCGTCGATCTGTTTTGAAAACGTTGCAATTTTTGTTAATCCAATTTATGGAAACATGTTAAAGCGTTTTAAATCAACGTTTAAATTTTCTTTAATGTTAGCTAAATGAGATTTTTTTTTTCAAACTTACGAATTATTACTTTTAAACCTGTGATACGGTTCAAAGTAAGTGGATATACACAAGAAGTCAAATAGCTCCCGTATTTTCATACAACAACACCATCTTTCTTGAAAAAATAGACCATATTTTTCGAGGTGATCTCTCGTTAGTATCCGTCAAGCTTTCATCTTTATGTTAGCACTTTTTTTCTTGGTTCAACTTCAATTTTCCTCTAGATTGTTCTAGTTGTTTTGATTTGTCTCAAGTCGATGTTAAAGTTTACATGTTTTCCTATCCGGAGTTGATATGGCGGTGAATGATAGTTGGTTCGATTTGATGGTGTTCTTGTTCGTGAGACAGATTTTTTTCGAGTAGTTAAGCTTCGCTCCTTGTCTTTGATTTGCATATTTGGTAGTGATTTGATAGCGTTTTGTAGAATTTTATTTAGACGTAAATTGGTGGCATATTTATTGTAATTTTACATATCAGATTATGAGTTTGAATGGTAACACAATACAGCTTTATATAATTTTGTACAACTTTCACAGTTACCAATAACAAAAACTTTATTAAAAGTGTTATAAAAAGTTTACTCTCAGCTTTTTTGTACAACTCTTTCTAACAGCTTTGCACTATTCAAATAAAGCTAACAGCTAAAAAACTTGTACAGCTTTTGGTTACCAATCAGACACTATGTAAATTTTTGGTTTTTGCTTTTGTTACTTTTGAGAGGTCGGCTCTTTTCTTGATAGGATAAAATTGTTGTTATTTTTGAGTTTGCTAGCATCAATAATCACAATTAAGATGTATCTTATTTTGAGAGGTCGGCTCTTTCTTTGATAGGATAAAATTGTTGTTATTTTTAAGTTTGCTGAGAGAATTCAAGATGATAAAAAAATTAAAAAAATCACAATCACAAGGTTTTAATAATAAGGTTTCAAATATAAACTTTTTTTTTTTTGCACAAACTTTCAAATATAAACAAAAAAATAATTTTAATACAAAGTCTATATATGGAGAAAATAGGAAGCCAAAATTGATAATTCACAAAATTAAAGTAAAATCTATTAGCCGACAAAAAAAAAGGTAAAATCTATTAAAATATAGATAAGGTTCTAGAAATTAAATAAATCTATTACCAATTCTCAAACCGACATAAGTACGACCAAAAAAAAGTTTATAAATAAAAGTCACAACGAGCCTTAACGCGTAGAATCTTCCCGTACTTTACTTTTCCGGAGGAATAGAAAATTGGGGGCTAGGGTTCGCAATTGTAGTTTTCGAGCGAAGAAGATGATCGAGGTGGTTCTCAACGATCGTTTAGGGAAAAAAGTTAGGGTGAAGTGTAACGATGATGACACGATCGGTGATCTGAAGAAGCTTGTCGCGGCACAAACCGGAACACGAGCCGAGAAGATCAGAATTCAGAAGTGGTACAACATCTACAAGGATCACATCACTCTCAAGGACTATGAGATCCATGACGGCATGGGTCTTGAGCTTTACTACAACTAGGTTTTACATCTTTCTTATTGTTTGCGATTACGATTGATTATCTTTCGGTTTTTGTGGTATGTGATTTGTTTGAGTATGGAGCTTTATTTTTGGCTTAAGATTTTGATTTTTCTGAAGATTTTGCGGAATTGAGATGTTGTTGTTAGTTGTGGACCCTGTGATTGCAGAATTTGGAGATTTAATTGGAATTTTGGAACCTTGAAAAGCCATTGTTATTAAAAACTGAAGCTTGTTATTGTTTGATTTTGTAGTAAGTAAACCCTTAAGGAGAATCCAAACCTTTAATTATAATGTTTTGGAATAGCCTAGTTGCTAAACCTTAAGAGACGCCATAAGTGAATAGCTGACCAATGTGTTTCCTTAAAGTTTTTGGTTTTTCAGAAACTTTAGCAAATTCAGAGGTTGTAGTTAGTTGCAGACCTGTGAAAAGTAGAACTCTAAAGCTTTAGTTGGACCCATCAAAATCCATTGTTATACAAAATTGAAGCTTTTAAGGATTTTGATTTTGTTCCACAGTATCCTAAGCATAGATAGATATGTTGAGGCTCCTTTAGTACAAAGAAGATATGATTGCTCGTAATGAAATAGATTGGTTGGTTAAAAAGATTCTCTATTATCATTCTTCTTCCACTGAAATGTGTTTTGATCTTTCCTAATCGTTTGTGTAATGAGAAGGTCTTAGAAAGACATGGAACCTTTGCTTCCTCCCATTGAGACACCCCCTTGTCTCTATTGGAACATGATTGATAACTCTGAATAAGTTGCTATTAATACTGAACAGTAAAGTCGCCAAACATTCCATTCAATTGTTTTATATAATAAATAACTCACATGGTAACTTGAGGTAGACAATATGCAGTTTTCCAATGAACCTCTGACATGTCTATTTTCATGATCGTTTGCGCATTGTCCTAATCTGATTATGATTCTATTCTTCGATTGGTATACACGAGCTTCATTGTTTATTTGCTTTTTCTATCTGGTCCAGGCCAATCGAAGGAGCTAAGCTGAAGGAGTGTTGTTGATTTGGACACCTACATAAACTCATATCAACCATGTTACATCTAAAAAAGACACAAGTATGTTGTAAGACGTGATAACTTCAAATTTGTGGTAATAATAATACATTCACTGTCAATGGTTTTAAACCCTTCCAAATTGTCAGATTGATTTCTGGTTATCTCTAAGTTTGTAGTATATTAGTCTTTTTGGTTGTATTGATGTGCTCTTTCTCCAAATGTTACCCATCTTCCAAATACCACTAGTGCTTATTGCTTACTGCTTACCACTGATTAGACACCAAACTTGTAGGCCTTTAAGCAGTGCAATATGAATGCAAGAACAGATTTTCTAGCTTAAGACGCTCTAGAAATCAGTTTCTTGTTTAAGAATTAAGATACTCTCACTAGTAATCAGGTTATATTTCATGGAATCACAATCTTTTTTGCCGTCAGCTTTACATACACCAAATTTGTTCGTTGATTAGCCGAAGTACGCTTTCTTGACAAAAACAGAACAAAAAAACTTGCTTCTAAGAAAAACACAATGATAGGAAACTAAAAAGACATTACAACACCTTCATTGAATGTAAGACTGGCCAGTTATGTCAACGTCTCTATCACCCGAAGAAGCTGGTTGCTTGTGTTTTGGTGTCAACGTCTTTACCTCGTCAGGCCCATCTGCGCTCTGTGTATCACTGGCCGGTGGTCTTTGCTGCTGAGGTTCTTTCTCTATATTCTTGGCCTCTTTCTCTAAATTTGTGGTCTCTTTTTCGTCGTCCTGACCGTAGAGGCCACCACCGTAGGCTTCGTGCGTCACTGGCTGCATCTGCGAGATATACGGTGGCTGGTGCTGATGTGGCTCGTACTTATCTCTCCCTTCCTCTGGCTCTTGCTTGGGTTCTTTCTCCATTGTCACTTTGTCTTGATGTCGACACTGTTGTTGGTCTATTTGTATCAAAAGTGGTCTTCAGACACGTTTACTTGCCTCCCACGTGCCATGATCTGAAGACGAACACGTTAAGTAGGCAAATGTTTTTTTTTTTTTTTTGACAATCAAGTAGGCAAATGTTTAGAATATTTTATAGAGTGAATATTGAGATGTGGGCAAAAACTCGTGTTTCCATTGATCGACGACCAAGTGGGCTTCGCCATATGTAGTTCAAAACTTCAAATTCACATTTTTCTTTTCTTTTTTTTTCCTCAAAGGAAATTAAAAATGTTAAATTCAAATCCATAAGTTTTTAATTTAGTAGTGGATCTTTAACTGCGCCAAAAAGCCCGAAAATGACAAATATGGTTTACTAAAAGGTATTATATATATTAAATTTAGTAATTAAATAATTAATTTTATTTTTAATTTTTTTAGAAATAGTAACTTTTTTTAAGAATTAATTATTCAGGATCCGAACACAAAACCAGATAAATAATCTAACCTATTAAAATTATTCAAGATTCAAATAAAATTAAACAGCGTAAACCTTGATCTATTTGAATTAAATTATTAAAAATCATATTTCATATATTAACAACAAAAACACTGTAAAATGTATATATATGGACAAACTAGTTTGTTGGAGTTTCCTTATTGATTTAAAATGACCAGATCTCTAGTTCTTAAGTCTATTTCTCTAATACAATGGGACAAACAGCTCAAGTCATTTTTTAAACAAAACAAACAACTTTTTATATGGTCTTTTTTAATGTTTAGTTGCACATCTTATATCAATATGGTCGTTCCTAATTAATAAATTACCCGATTTCATTATGAACTAAATAAATTCTTTGCATTTAGTGGAACAAAATATACAATTATCTTTCTGAGTTAGATGTCATAAAATATTTTCCTACTGCCCCACAAAATTATTCGAATTTCACCTAATGGAACTGTTTTCAGTTTTGGAAAACTTTTCATCAATTTGCAAAACGAATCTCAAAAAAACAAAAAAATACAAAAGAAATATTATTAAGTTAAAAATATTACGCAAAATAACATGCCGTTATCACCATAAAATTTTCAAAAGTTTATTAATAATATATTAAAAAAAACATTGACGAATTTAACTATACCTTTAAAATATTTAAAAACTAATATATATGATCGTAATAACAAGATTTTGCATTGAACTATAATCGGAGCTGCTGTAGACTGTAGTGGGGATTATTTTAAATTTTTAATGTGTAGATGATAGCTGTCCAATTTAGTCAGCCAACATGAATTAAAAAACCTGTACTTAACAGTAGGAAAAAGTAGTTGACTTTATATTGGAACTGGTCTTAAATCTTGCTAGATATTAAGTAGGGTAAATTACACACAGTAGCCATTGATCCACTTTTAATTTCAGATTTTGATACTGTGGGCTGGACCTTTCAATTCTTAGTCATTCAGCCAAAAACTAACCAAAAGGCCCCTGACGAAACTGAACCCGGTTTGTACGTACGGACCGCATCGTTGGAATCCAAGAGAACCGGATTTGTACGTACACTGTTCATCGACGAGAAATGCATTAAATGTTTTCTGGGTTTCGGCGAATTTGACACTTGAAATTGGAATTAAAAATTTTAAAAATTGGTTGGGCTCAGAAGTTTTTAATGCTAAAAAGTTTTGACAAGACTAAAACTCATGATTACCTATTATAATAGAGATTATATTGTAAGATATTTACATAATTGAGATTAGAATTCTGGGAAAAAAACGAATATCGAAATTGTGTTACGGTGAAGAATCTAAAGTTTTCAGTTGTTGTTTTACAAAGTTTGAAGGATTGAAGGAGAGACAATCTGTGTTCTGGGTAAGAAATTCGTGTTAATCCTATTAATTACACTTGAGAACGTGATATGAAAGTAATGATACGTTTTTACAAATTTCTGGGTTCATAAATTGTTTTGTTGGAGATTCTTTTTGTATTTGTAAACCCAAAATTATCCAAAGCAAATTGAGAACCGAATGGGTATTCAAAATATAGTTATATACTTAACATAAATTATATTTAGACTTTTATATTTCAATTACCCAAATTACAATTATAAAATCGAAGTTAACGTACACTCGTACATTTATCAAAGAATATGTACGTACACTACTAATTATGTATCTGGTGAATTATGTAAAGATGAATGTTTTACGTACACGAATACATATAGGCATGGTAGATGCGAAATGAATTGTAATGGTGTGCAATTTAGTATTGGAAGATCGGTTTTACATGAATGAGAGTACGATTCGTTGAAATATTATATATGCATAATCTATATTAAAATATACAGCATACATATAACTTACATAATAACTTAATCTTGATGTCAAAAAAATAAAATTAAAATTTTTTCGTAAACAATGGTTAGAGAATTTTTAAACTCATTTTAAAGTTGTATACGTGTACGTGTATCTCAATATTATCGTTTATGTTTAAGGGTTTAGTTTAAAATCTTGTTTATTCTCAACAATTTTAACTCACTAACAAAGATGTACGTACATTATTATCATGTACGTACATAACATTTTTCAAAAGTAAGAGAAACAACTATACTTTGACCATATATTTTTATTTAATTATTATATATGAATAGATTTATGGAGAAAACCCCAAAAGATATTTTATCTAATCAAAATAACCAAAGGTTTCTAATGTACAAACTCAATAAATATTTTGTTTGCCGACTTTACAATAAAACAAAATCTAACATGTTTATTTCTATTTTAAATAATATTTTATTTATTATCATTTGAAGACAATTCACGATTAGCAATATCATATAAATATATGTGCGTAACGGTAATAATATATACGTACACGGTAGTAATGTGTACGTACACGGTAGTAATGTGTACGTACACGGTAGTAATGTGTACGTACACGGTAGTAATGTGTACGTACACGGTAGTAATGTGTACGTACACGGTAGTAATGTGTACGTACACGGTAGTAATGTGTGTACGTATACCGTAAATTACATATACGTACATTTTTTTATAATGAAGGGTATAATTGTAATTTTGCACTCGTCTTCAACCTCTGCAACCCTAATTTTGCAGCCGCTCGTTAACTCATTAACATCCGAAACTCCTCGCTGCCGACTACTCTTCTTCATCTCCGCCATTTGAGTATGAACAATAATTCAAGAAACCAGAAAATCCTCTTTTTGTTATCCTTTACCACGAGCTCGATCGAAATTTCTTCAACTTAAGCAACGACTAGAACTCGCACAGAGCCTCAATCGAAATTTCACTTTCGATCGGAGTTTGTTTTTCGTCGGAATTGTTCTTCGTCTTCGACAAACAGTTTTTGATTTCCTTTGGTTGTCAGAAAGTTAATAACGTATTTTTGATTTAATTTTAAATTTAAATTTTGGTAACCAGAAAAATAAAGAAACGAAACTGAACCGCCTCCTTTCATTTCTCGTTCCAGGGCAAATTTGTATATTTTTGGCTGAGTGGCTAAAACCTGGTTGGGCCAGCCCACTTTGTCTTTCTATGAAAGAAAAAGTCAGAAAGGTGTCCACGGTGAAAATTTCTTTATTATATAAAGACATATTTGGGAGCAAAAAGATTTATGAGTTGAAAACCTTTCATTTGCTGCTTCTTTAATTCCAAAAGAAACCCATATGGAAGCACCTTCTCCTTTTTTTTCTAGATCTAAACCCAAATGTCGTCTGTCCGATCCGGCTCAGCCGCTCAACCTTTTCCGGCTTGGATGCTCCTCGAGCAAAGGCAATGATATGGAAGACACACCTCCTCCCTTTTTTTCTACATCTAAACCCAAATGTCGTCTGTCCGATCCGGCTCAGCCGCACAAGCTTTGCCGGCGTGGATACCGTTCTCATCCTCGACTTTCTATGTGCTTTTCGTGCAAAGGCAAGGATATGGAAGACAGTAGGTACTATTACTACTGTGTTACATGCAAATTGGAATTCCACAGAGGTTGTCACGTCTTTCCACCGGAGATAAAACACATTTTTCACCCCTCTCACCCTCTAACTCTCATTTCCGTAGATCCGACTTTTGATTTTTCACCCCGAAACTGGAAAGACAAGTCCTCTACAGAAGAATCGATATATGAAGTTGATGATGATTGTGAAGACGACGACAACAATAGTGATGTTGCTGCTGATGATGGTGATGGTGACTCTTTATCCAATGGTGCTTCTACTCGTGAAGAAGCGGTACACGAATTTGATAAGGACTACGAAGACGACGTCAACAATAATGTTGTCTACGAAGACGATGTCAACAATAATGTTGAGGCTAATAGTAATGACGATAATAATAATAATGATGATGATGATGATGATGATGATGATGATGATGATAACGATGATGATGTTGTTGATGATGATGATGATGATGATGATGATGATGATGATGTTGTTGTTGATGATGAAGATGATGAAGATGATGATGATGAGGATGAGGATGAGGATGATGAGGATGAGGATGATGATGATGATGATGATGATGATGACCACAATAATGATTATTCGACATGGGCTTTGGAACTCAGCATCAACAACGATGATGATGCCTCTAAAAATGAATTGGTATACAAAGTTGATGATGACTACGAAGAAAGCGTCAACAGTAATGCCGTCGCTAGTGGTGTTAGTAATGACAATGATGGTGATGGTGATGATGATTATGGTGATAGTGCCTGTTTATCTGATGGAAATCACCTGAAATGCAAATGTTGTCAGGTTCCACTACAAAAGGTATATTATCATTGTTCTATCTGCAAGTTCTATCTTAATGCGACTTGCTCGATGAGACCACCACCTCCCACTATCTCACACATCAAAAGTCATGAGCACACCCTCACCCTCTTCCCTATACGACTTCCTTTTCCTTGTGATGCATGTGGCTTGTCTCTAAGCGAGACCGATGATCTTGTTTACGCTTGTCTCCCTTGCAGCCACATGGTCCACAGATCATGTATCTATCTACCTCGTGTCATTAAGATCACCCGACACCCACACCGTCTCTCTTTCAGTTTATCCCTTCAACCTGGTGATTTCTTATGTGGAGTCTGTCGCCAAACCATCGACGTCAACAACGGGCAATACTCTTGTAATAAGGGATGTCATTATGCTGTCCATTCAAAATGTGCAACGAGAAAAGAGGTTTGGGATGGAAAAGATCTTGAAGGAGTGCCTGAAGAACCCGAGGAATATATGGAGTCATTTGTTAGGATTGATGAGGAGACAATTCAACATTTCAGCCATGAGCATTATCTAAAGCTTTATGAAAAGAACAATATTTGTGAGAAAGACAAGGTATGTGAGGCATGCACCCTTCCAGTAATGATCTCTCAGAGATATTATGGTTGTATGAAGTGTGATTTTGTTCTCGATGAAGCATGTGCATTTCTTCCTCGCAAAAAATACCACCCATTACATAAACACCCACTTACGCTCCACGCTTTCCCACTTGGTCGGATCTCCGGGTTCGGTCATCTGTACCACTCGGCAAGCAACATATTCATATGTGATGGTTGCAGCCGAATTGGTTGTGGTTTTGTGTACAAATGCGGTGAACAAGATTGTACATTTCTCGTAGACGTCAACTGCGCTTCTCTTCCAGATCCTTTCATTCATGGTTGTCATCCACATGATCTCTTTTTCAATTTGACGGAAGGTAAATGCATGGGGTGTTCAAGTGATTATTGTTCATCCTATTACCTAGAATGCATTAAATGCACTTCTTTTTTGGGTATTAGATGTGCTACTTTGCCTACTAAGGCACACTACAAATACGATAGGCATCCACTCACCCTATGCTACGGTGATGAAGATACAACAAGTGGCCAATATTGGTGTGAGATATGTGAATCAAAATTAGATGCAAGCAAATGGTTTTATACATGTGAATTTTGCAGCATCACTCTCCATGTCAACTGTTTACAAGGGAAAGATATGTACATGAAGCCCCACTACATCTTCAAATTGGTTTCTGGTAGATATGAAGTTGAAATTGCTCGAAATGATGGTAACACTCGGCCACTTTGCTCTCAATGTAATCTTCTTTGTGCACAGACTTTGGTATTCAAGCAGATAGGCAGATACGAAAGTTGTTGTACTCTTGATTGTCTGGCAAATTACATTTGGAAATTAGCATTGGCCAAAAGAGAAAGGTGAGAGGGCACCTTGACAAAGAAATCTAATGCTAGACGAGATGACAAGAAATGCGTAACGTCTGAGTCTGATAGAGCTAAGGTATTTCAATTTCAAGAATTTGTTTTTAAGTCTTTTGGTTTCCGCTTTGTTTGTTTTCACTGTTATGTTCAGCCGTTCAGGTTTATTTGTGTGTTTAAACTAAATTTTCCAGAATAATAAGAATGCATTTGTTTGCATATATAGACTTGTGTCGGAACGATGAGAGTATTTTCACTATTTTGGGAATCGAAAGCGGCAGCAAAGAAAAAGAAAAAGAAAAGTCTCTGAACATGTCAATGTATATTAACATACAGTATGTATAGATCGAAGCTAATTGGTATTATTACAAGCCAATTAGTTGATTTTAAGAAACATATAACTCGGCTTGTCCGTCAATGAAAAGACTCATGAACTCTTCTCCATCCACAGTTTCTTTCTCAATAAGGAGCTGTGCAAGCTTGTGTAGGATATCAATTTGTGTTGTTATGATCTCTTTCGCTCTCACGTACGCCTTCTCAACGAGCTCTCTCACTTCCGCATCAACCACATCCGCTGTTGCCATCGAGTAATCCTTCTGCGATGACATCTGCAAACAAAACATGTTTTGAGAGCTGGAAACAACACAATAAATTATGAAAACCTGAGTATCGAGTTTTATATACTTACACTTTGACCCAAGAAAGGGTTTCCTCCTGCTCCACCAACTGCAACTTGTCCAATCTTTTTGCTGAACCCGAATCTCTCAACCATTTGGCGAGCCACCCGCGACACTTGCATGAAATCATTTGATGCTCCGGTTGTCACATTCTCGTCTCCAAAGATCACCTCTTCTGCAACCCTACCATAGGTGAAACACAATAAACATTGTTTAACACTCGAAGACTACTCTTGTAAATCAAAACCAGTACAGTTTCAGTTGTAAACTACCTTCCACCAAGTGCAACAGCCATTTGGTTCTCAAGGTAGCTTCTGCTATACAATCCGGACTCTAGCCTCTCTTCGCTAGGAGCGAAAAAGGTGAGCCCACCAGCTTGGCCACGTGGAATAATCGATATCTTGGCCACTGGATCATACTCCGGCATAAGTGCACCAACTAAAGCATGCCCAGCCTCTGCAAATTACAATTTTATTGAACAGTGAGTGGTCAACACAATAATAACACAAGAAGTAGCTAGGATCAGTAGTATCTAACCATGGTAAGCAACAAGTCTTTTCTTCTCCTCAGAGACAACAGCGTTCTTCTTTTCAGGTCCAGCAATGATCCTCTCAAGAGCATCAGATATTTCATCCTTGCTTATCTCCTTAAGCTCACGTCTAGCAGCAAGAATCGCAGCTTCATTCATCAGGTTCTGCAAATCAGCACCAGTGAAACCCGGAGTTCTCCTCGCAACTTTTTCGTAATCAACATCCTTCCCAATAGCTTTTCCTCTAGAATGCACCTGCAATAAACCACACAACATTATTCACCACACTGTCTCCATTGTTTCACTCTAACAGAAAATGAAAGCAAGAAGAAACCTTAAGGATCTGAACTCTTCCGGCTACATCAGGCCTATCCACTGTGACTTGCCGGTCAAATCTACCAGGTCTCAGCAACGCGGAGTCAAGAACATCCGGTCTATTAGTGGCAGCCAACACAATGACACCAGAGTTACCAGAAAACCCATCCATCTCAGTCAAAAGCTGATTAATAGTCTGTTCCCTCTCATCATTTCCACCACCCATCCCAGCTCCTCTTTGTCTACCAACAGCATCAATCTCATCAATAAACACAATACAAGGAGCTTTCGATTTCGCCTTCTCAAATAAATCCCTAACTCTAGAAGCACCCACACCAACAAAAAGCTCAACAAACTCCGAAGCAGCACACGAAAAGAACGGCACTCCAGCTTCTCCAGCCACAGCTCTAGCCAAAAGCGTCTTCCCCGTACCCGGTGGACCAACCAACAAACAACCTTTAGGAATCTTAGCACCTAACGCAGTATACTTATCAGGATTCTTCAAGAAATCAACAACTTCTTGTAACTCAAGCTTAGCTTGATCAGCTCCAGCAACATCACCAAATGTCACACCGGTTTCAGGCACTTCCTGAAACTTCGATTTCGATCTTCCGAAATCCATAGGACCTCCTAAACCTCCAGGACCACCAGCACCTCCTTGACCTCCTCTAAAGAGATAAAACAACCCTCCAAAAGCCAACAAAGGAAAAAGCAAATTACCAATGAAATCAAACAACCCATTTCCACCTTCTCCTTCAGAAACAGATATATCAACACCATTCATCGCCAAGATATCAATCAAATCAGGATCATTAGGAACAATAACAGTAGCACGACGATTATCAACAGCTGTTAACTGAAGAACAGAACCATCTTTACTAAACTTCACTCTCTCAACTTTACCTTTCTTCACAGCATTTAGAAACTCACTGTATCGCCATTGTGTTCCATCAGGAAGATCTGATGATTGAGCTTGTGGATTCGGTGCTGTCATCAAAACGTTTTGACCAAAAGTCGACAGATTTGGTGATTGAGCTTCAGCAGTAATGGTTGGTGCTGGTGGTTGAACTGGTTCGTTAACTGCTAAAGCTTGTGGAGATGAAGATGAGAACAACAGAGCTGCTAACGCAGCTTGTGATGGTAACGATTTCATTAGCTTCTCCGATTGAGAAATTTGGTATCTTTTTCGAGAGATTACTGAGAAAGGAAGAGACTTTGTGGTGGTTTTTGGTGTTGGAGCTGAGATTATAATTTGAGAACCGAGGAAATTTGAAGAAAGTAGTAATGGGTTTGATGATGTGGTCGCCATTGAAGCTCTCTGAAGAATAAAGATTCGATTTTTATGATGATTGAATTTGAAGAAGAGAGATGTGAAAAAAGGAAGGAGCTTTGAATTGGAATTGAAGGAGGATTCTCTGAGATTTTTGGGAGGAGGATTAAAGAGAAGTCTTGAGTTTGAGTGATTGCTTCAGGTTCGTCTACGTGTGTTATCACATATCCAGTCGTGATACTAGCGGACACGCAAGAGTCTAAAAATTTGAAGAGAGCTTCTTATTGGGCCTGCTTCAAACACTGTGGGCTTTAGTGTTGTGTGTTTTGTATTGCCAGAAAAATAAACCCCAATGTCCACATTACCTACGGAAGAGAGACTTCCATTCGATGAAAGATATATAAAAAAAAAAAAAGTTTAAATCTTAATTTGTGTAAAAGTAACAATAAAATATGGTCTCTATAGAATTCATACAATTAAATTGCCTAAATCGAATTGGTACGAATTATTAACTGGGATAGTAATAAAGCTAAACTTTTCACTAAGTCAAACTCGATTCATAAACTGTGTAATTAATCTTTTATTGCTATAATACATAATATTTAATTTTTGATCATATACATAATATTTAATATTTAAACTCGATCATGATACAATATTAATGCTTATGCGAGTAGAGTTTATACTCTTCATGTCCCAATTGGTTTATTCTGTATTTTTTTTATTGGATTTATTCATATACTTTTTGTTCAATTTATATTGGTATCATTCTTTTTTTCTAGGTAAGAAGGAGTCGGTACATAAAAATATTTTGGTCATAATTTTGTAAACCATTGTATCAATATTAATCATATGTTTTGCTTCGGAATGAATAACAATCAACAACCACGATGCAACATTGTGCTTGTCTACGGAGATCAGGACTATTCATATCCATTGCATCAACTCAAGTGTAGATTGTTCAACATATTATTGGCATAACCCAAGGATTTTGATTCCATTCTCTTAATACATGCATCTAGAGATGTGTGGATTTGGAGTTCATTGGTATTTGGGGGAATACATCTCTCTCCTTGCCAAGTAGAAGATCTTTGCTTGCCCATTCCAAGAAAATAGAGGAATAATGAGCATCACTACTTTATTTTATTTTATGTTTGTTTTATTGAAGAATACTTTTTGTTTATTTTTTGCACAAAAGTAAAATTCATATTATCTATAATTTAATTTTTTTATCTAATTTTTTTACTACCATATGGCTTAATTTTATATTCTACCAACTACCACATAAATATGTAATAGTTAAATAATATTACTTTCATAATCTGTAAAACATTGTAACCAATTGTGAGTGCAGAGTAAAGCTTGTATATTCTTTGGAAGTCAACAGTTTAAATATGGAGAACTAATCTAATTTACTATAATCGTTTGATTAAATTCTCACCTACATTCGTTTATCTTGGTTCATTATTTTTGGTCATTTTTATTAAAGGTTAGTGAAACATAGCCCCTGCAAAGAAATTAAATCAAATAATCTTTCTATTTTTTTCTTAGGATTTGATTACTCTTTAAGCTATAAAATATGAATTGTTTGCCAAGAAGAAGAACATGACGATTTTTCTATGAGATGTTAAAAATGGGGCAACATCAATGGAAGGAGGTTGATTATGGTGGGGTATCCATAAGTCAGTTAGTGTTTGTGTCAATAACAATCTTTACTTTGGAAGTTACACAGTTAATGGATCGAGCTTGGCCATCTTTAATTTCGTTATTAAAAAGTTTTGCTTCATTACAGTCCCAGTTAATAATGAGTTCTTACCCATTTGGTTTAGACAATTTAATTGTATGAATTTTTTCTTTAGTAGACTAGATTCTAGTACATAGATGTTGATAAGAAATCGCATCTTGGTTTAGTACTTCGATGCACAAACTGTTCCTTGAATTTGATTTAGTTTTTAGAAATGTGTATATTTCTCAATAATATAGAAATCTTATAATATATGACATTTTATTAGCAATTAACATGATACAATATTTATATTGAATTTGAATAGCGAGTTGGTATTGGATATAGAATTTTCACTAAGCTAGTAAAGTAATTTACTACTAGAATTTCACTAAGTAATGTTACGATCGTAATTCGTAAATGAGTTAAGCTAATTTGTATTCTTTGATAGTATGGAATTTTGTGGGAAATTTTAGATAATTTGAAGTATTTTAAATTCAATTTTTCAGGTTTGGTTTAAGAAACTAACACCTACATTACTTTGGAAAAAAAAATTAACAATCGATAAAACATTTCATGCATCTCTTTGAAAGTAGCATAAGAAATGTCATTATTCTAATTTAACGGATATATTTTTACTCTATTGGATGTGTTATAAAAAAGTTAGTCACGCTTAACGTTCATACAAAACCATTAGTGGACATCATATGTTTGTTGCAATGTAATGATGCGTGTCTCATCAATTCTTTTTCTTTTCATTTAATAACTTTTTAAACCATTTTGCCGATTTTTTGGGATATCTCTTACGTCCACCGTTGAAATCTACGTAAACTAGTCCAAATCGGACTGCGTAGCCCGTTGCCCATTCAAAGTTATCTAGCAAAGACCATGCAAAGAATCCCTTAACATTGGCTCCAATTGATATAGCGTCTTGAACCATCTTCAAATGTTGAGCGTAGTAATCGATCCTCTCACTATCTTTAAGGTCGATTTTACCGGTACTAGCTTCATCTCTACCATTTTCGGTTATGTACATGACAGGATCCTTGAACTTGTATTTTGCATAGAGAAGGAGATCACGAATTCCTTTTGGATATATCAAAAGCCAATCTGATGCTGCCTTTGGACCGATAGGCACTCCTTCTCTTTCACCTGTGACGCTAGCACAAGGATCAGAGAATAATGTAACGTTTTCGCTTGAGCAAGGAACATCCTTAGCGTAAGAAGATGAGTAATAATTTCTGCCAATGAAATCATATGATCCCTTCAACATTTTAGATTGTTTTGCAGTAAATGTAGGTAAGCGACCGCCTTTTACGTAGTTGACCATGTCAATCGGGTATTTACCGGTTACAAGCGGCTCCATGAAATAGTCGAATGTGAAGGCCATAGCTCTTGCCGCAGCTAACCTATCTTCAGCTGATTCTGAATAAGGTAAGTTCCAACCCGCGTTTAAGGCGATACCAACTTGACCTTTTTGAGATGCCTTATATTTTTCTCTGTATACTTTGACTGCTTCTCCATGTGCAAGAATGAGGTTGTGACCAACAATATAAGGCTCGGTAGCTCCATTTCCCGCGGTGCAGTTAGGGTTTGTGAATTTTGAACACCTTCCTGGAGCCATTACACCAGCAACATATCCTTGTTGCACAACTGTTAATGGCTCGTTCAATGTCATCCAATGCTTCACTCGATCTCCAAAATTCTTGAAACAAATATCCGCATAATCACGGAAATCATTCACAATCTCCGCGCCAAGGAACCCTCCATAAGCATCTTCAAGGCTTTGCGGTGTGTCCCAATGGAAAATGGTGGCGAATGGCTTAATTCCTTTAGACAAAAGCTCATTGATCAAGTTGTTGTAATAGTCAATACCAGCTTGGTTGATTCCTCCTTTTAGATTCTCACGTGGCAAGATCCTCGACCACGAGATGGAGAATCTATAGGCATCGAAACCAATTTGATGTAGTAAACCCACATCTTCCTTGTAAAGATGGTAAGAATCACTTGCAATAGATCCATTGCTACCATCTTTTATCTTCTCCGGATATTTCTCAGAGAATGTATCCCAAATACTTGGACCTCTACCATCTTCATGGGCAGCTCCTTCGACTTGGTAAGCTGACGTTGCAGCTCCAAAAATAAAATCTTCTGGAAAATCACTTCTTCTTAATTTAGGTGTTGAGGAGTGTTTCTTGGCCATAACTTCATTCAAAGCCAAGACAATAATAAACACTAGCAAAGAAAGATATATAGTTCTCATTCTTAATTTTCTTTTAATTGACTGTTGAAACTTGTTTTGTTGTAAAAAGATGAATAAAGCTCAGATTTATATAGGCAAGAGAAATGTTATCGCAATTTGTTGTGTTAATCTATAAATAGAGAAATTATAAGATAGATATAGTATAACAACAAATCTTTTAAGTTTTACTTGTTCATAATTAGTAAACAGAACATTCAAATGATATTATCTAGTTTTTTTTTCTAATGAAGAAAATATAGCAAAACATTCGTGAAGGTTCGTTATCTCTTTTTTTTGTTCTATTGATTTTCTTAACAACCAGAATCGATTATCTTTAGAATTTAAAATAAGGATGGTTACCTTAATCAAATATATATTTGAAAAGGTCCATTTAAAGAAGCCCAAATTATAAGTCCAAGTTTTAGGCCCAATTCACGTATCGCTATGCTTTTTAACGGGAAAATGTTATGTTTTAGAACAGGTGAAACCTAAATGTATGAATTCAACACTATCATATATGAAAAAACCGACTTTTCTCATATGTTATATCCATAAATCTTTGATTGGTCCTGTTACGTACATTAATATTTATCCATAAAATTTCAACATCAACGAAAGCAATAGAAATTGTTGAGGATAAAAGAGTGTCGCTGAAAAGAAGAATGACTGTTGGAATGGTAAAAAGGTGTTGCTGCGACTGCTTTCACAGTGTTGGCGGTGTTACTCTCCACATACTTGGAGTCTCCAGTTACTTATATTTTTGTGTCGCGCATCGCTGACGCAGCGATCATGAAAAAAACATGGCTATTGTGTACACGTTCCAGTACACTCTCAAGCTACAGTAAAACATAGGAACATAGAGATAAATTGATATTATCATAAGAACAAGGAGATTTGCTTCTGAAAATTTTCATTAAACATTGATAGAATTTAATTCTAACGTTGTGTTATCTCAGTTAGTTATTGATTTTCTACAAAATTCCTAGTTAGACACACAATTATTATCTTTTGATAGCTTTCAAAATATTCTTCTTCTTTGACACTCCTTTTTTCCTTTAAACGTGGCAAATTTGGTAACAAAACAAAATACAAATTACAATACGTACCATAAGATGAAAAAACAATTTCTTGTCCTTTGCTTATTTTCATTACAATTCATTGACTTTTTATTTTGCTGTCACTTTGGCATTTGCTTGTTTTGATTACAAACCAATAAAAATAGTTAAACATGAAACATATGAAATTGATGCAAAAGATGGAAAGATAAAATAAGTCAATTCACTTAGCCCATCCATAAGACACACCTGATGCATTTCCCTTCAAGAAGTAGCTGGAATGCGTCGTTGATCTCCTCGAATTTCATCTCATGTGTCACAAACTTATCCAATTCAAGTTCATTGCTCAAGTAGCGTTTAAGAAGAATTGGAATGTGTGTTTTAGCCTTTAAACCTCCAAACAACGAACCCATCAGAATCTTCCCATGGTGAAGAACATCAAACGAATCTAAACATATTTGTGAACCCGGCTTGTCCACCCCTAAAGTTATTGTCTTTCCCCATCCCTAAACAATGATTGAACCAAGAAGTTAAAATCCTCGAACTTATTTGATGTGTTTCTATTTCTTATTAGTTCTTATTTGGTCTTAATTAGGCAGAGATCAATGCAACATTACCTGTCTACAGCAAGCATAAGCTTCTTGAACCAAAGAACTACTTCCAACACATTCGAAGCAATAGTCCGCTCCCCCATCAGTCATCTCATTGATCACCTAAACACAAAAATATCAAAAGTTATTTATATCTCTATTTCCGTTGACGTATTTATATTATGTGCCATTACCTCGCTAACACGGTTTTTCTCACATGTCATAGAGTTTACAAACTCGGTAACTCCAAATTTCTGGCCTGCAAAAAGTTGATGTTCAAAACAATTATATAAGTCATTTTTAATATATAGAAAAATATATATAAGGTATGGAGATTTAAGCAAAAAAACTATCCAATAAAGAAAATCACTAACCAACTTGGAATTTGGTAGGGTTTATATCCACACCAATGATTCTAGAGGCACCACAAAGTCTCGCACCCTCTGCAACCTAGAAACATTCAAACCCTAATCCATCTCATCAACTCATAACCAGACGACTACTTTTATTTTACTTTTGAATGAATGTAAAACCTTATTCAACCAAACAAACCATGTTTCCATTATATGCATCCCTGATTCAAATGTTGTTTCTAACAATTAAAACATGGGGCAGAAAAACCACACAAAGAGTCTAGTTACGTGCATGAGTCTAGTTAGATTAAGACGACTTATTATTAAGACGACATAATTGAAAATTGTAATTTTACCGCTAATCCGATAGAACCAAGTCCGAAAATCACAACGGTTGATCCTTTTTCAACTTTGGCGGTCTCCCAAGCAGCACCAACACCTAAGGAAAATTTGAATCTAACTCCATCAAAATCAAAGAGTAACAAACGTTGAATAATGTTTTTCCAATATTAGTGATTTACCGGTGGAGACTCCGCAGCTTAGGAGGCAAGCACGACTAGGAGGAATCGAAGAATCAATCTTAACAACGTTAGCGACATCAAGAACCGTGTATTCGCTGAAGCTGGAGACGTTCAAGAAATGAAAGAGAGTTTCGCCATTGAGGTCGGTGAATCTGCTGGAATTATCGTATCTTGGCATCCAAGGGGATACCTTGAAAGGAAATTTGCTACATAAGTTGCTTTTGTGAGATTTGCAATCAACACAGTCACCACAGTCAGGCATGAACGTTGGTAGTACGGTGTCTCCTTCTACCACTTCCTTCACATTTTCACCAACACTTTCCACTACGCTGTACATAGTCAAATGTCACTTACGTACATTAATATTTATCCAGGTTTATTATGTATTTTAGTTAATGAAATCTGGCAAACAAATCTTTTAAGTTATTAGTTCGATGTTTTTTAGACCCATTTGTTGTAACCTCCAACGTGAGGTTTGTGATTAGGCGAATTCACATTAAATTTCTTTTTCTACTACTATCTTTCGTTTTCTAATTTTAGGCCCGCACAGGAGTGAACATTCTACTTTCAACTTGACTTTTGCGGTTTTCTGTTTATCATTGTTTTGTTTGCTTTATTATTATTTTGATTTTCGTTTCAGTTTTATATAGAAAATGAAGCCATATAAAACCTACATGCAATTTGATTTGTTTTTTTTGGGTTTAAGAATTGAAAGTAATTAGTTTTTAAAGTTATTAAACAAATTTAATATAAAAAACGTTATTGTTAATATAACTCAACAGTTATTGTTTTTAACATATGATGTGAAAATTAAAAAAAAAACAATTATTTTAGGAACCGATGGAGTATTTTGTAAAAGATATTTTGCAGCCTAACGTTAAAAATATCTTCTTGTCTTAATATTCAATATAATTAATAAAAATAAAAAAATAAAATTTAGAGGATGAGATTAACCCTATTGCCTCGTGGCCTAGTATCCTCGGAAAGCAGGCTGGAGGAACCTGTCGAAACATGACAAAAAAATTGTAAATCTGACTCTTCAGTATCAACGACCACAAAAAAAAATTAAAAAATGTTAAATCAATAAGTTCATATCCAATATAAAAATATAATATCTTGGTTTATAAGTCATGTTAGTTATTGGCAAAAAAACAAAATTATGCCTGGCAATATTGGACATTAGAGTCTGTTTCGTTTCTTTTACCAAGGACATTTTTTTTTTAAAAGAATTATTGTGAGTACCAAATGAACCAACGTTGCAAATCAAAAATTTAGTCATAAGTTCAGATTTGTTAAGTATTTTTTGGTCAATCCGCGAACTTATTGGGTCAAACGTTGTGTCACGTTAACAAATAATGTTGGACCTTATCTAAAATCGTCGAATAAAAAACCAGTTTTGTAAATCTAAATACTAAAATTTATAAATATGACTGTTAAGTATCAACAACCACAAATAAAAAATAACTAAATCCGATTATCTACAATAATAAAATATTTATCTTAGTTTTATGTCTATGTCAGTAATTGGCAAACAAAAAAAACATGCCTGGCAATAGTTGACATTGCAACATGTCTGTTTCGTTTATTTTCCCAAGACCATCGGAGTCTGTTAACATTTTGAATTCGAAACTTACGTAGAAAATAAAGAATTAATCATAAGTTACGTTTTTGGGTCATCCCAAGGCAAGTTTTGAGTCAATATTTGTGTCTTTGATATATATACGACAAAAAGGCATATCGGTTTCAGGCGGATTTTACGTAAAATATTAAAACTAATTTTGTGTAAAAACCTAAAACGAAGAAGAGAAGAAGAAGACGAAAGAGTACACTTACTTGGAGTTTCCAGAAAGTGACGTCACTGTGACATAACGCGGTGCAGATGATTCGAATCCGAACCTCGAAAGGCTGCGGCGGCGCCACCATGATTTCTTCCATCACCAACGGCTCTCCAGCCTTCCTACTAACCGCCGCTGCCCATAGAAACATAAAGTCAACGCCAGTAGTCATATATAGTCAACTACGATAAGATACTTAATGAGTTTTGGGAAGCTTCTCTCTTCACTAACCTTTGCATCGGATCGGTTTATGTGAAGATTTGTTGTCGCTGGAGGAGTTTCCGTTTTCCATCTCTCTGTTTTTTGTTTTGTTTTGTTTGGTGTGTGTTTTTCTGGTGAGAGTCACAATTTGTAAGAGCTTCTCTGTATAAGTGTGTTATCTCTCTGTATATAGACTAATTTGGATTACTAGCATTTTTGTCGGTTTTTACTATTATAAAATTTATTTCTGTGTTTTGTGTTTATCTGCGTTTGGTGGATTTGAAACTTCCTATATAAACGGATTACTTAATTGAGATTTTCAGAATTTTCTTATTGTTATTCATGATATAACTATTTTGAATATGATATAGTTTTTTTTTTCTAACTAGACTATTATCACCATATATATATATTGATATATAATTTTCTATATAATGATCAATTTTTCAGATTTACTTATAACTTATAAGCATTATGAACAATTCTATAAAAATTTCATGACGTGCAGCTTTTCCTACAATACTCAATTTTTTATTTACCTGCACCATACGGTCCATACCAACGATCGATATTTGGCTCGAACATTCAAATCCATAATAAACGATACCGTGCCCAAATTTATCGGAATTTAAGGTAAAGTTGAGATGAGGAGATTATCCAAAAAAAATTTTAAAAATAAAACAATTTTAAACTAAAAAAAACATTGACTTTGACAAAAGAAAAAAAAATTTATTGAAAATAAAAACAATAATATAACTAAGACATAATTTTCCTTCTTTCACTTTTATTAACGCTTTTACTAAATTCTTATAATCTTATGTTTTTTGGACTCTAACTGATAGAATCTCAAAGATATGTTTCTAAAAATTTAGTTGTTTTCTTATTTTTTAATTATCAAATCAGCACAATCATTATTTATAAATAAAGTTACTATGAAGATGTATTAGTATATGTTAAATTCATAAATATTTAGAAACGCTGAAACAGGTTCCAACTGTTTTAAAAGAAATAAAGTGAATAAACAAATATTAAAAATCATGTTAGTCTTAAAAGAAAAAAAATTATGAATAAAACAAGGAAAAGGAATTGAACCATAGTTATTCACGAAAAACAGGGTACTTCAGAACTATTTTGATACACCATTTCTAATATTTAGGGGCTCTAAAAATACCTTTATAATTGGGAGATATGAGGCAAATGTCTTTTTTCTTACCCATAACCACGGTACTTACGATATTGCATGCAACACTCTTTAATATCCGAATATCAGTGCACCATTCATCGTAATAAAGTGCACTTTTTAGAAATCGAACTCCGATCCAAATCCAATGTAGAAGCCTATAAACCCTTACAGATTGTCATTTTTACTATAATTTTACAGTTTTTCCATTTTTACACTTATAAATATATGTATGTAGGATTTATTTTGGCAAACTTATGTACTTTATATCAAATACTAAACCTTAAGAACAATTGCAACTGACTAAACTCAAACATAAAAAATAAAACGCATGTTAAATCACATTTATTTAGCATGAAAAAAAGCAAAATCTACAAACTATTCAAAAATGGGCAAAATCCACAATACCATCCAAAAGCTGGCAAATCCTTTTTTGATTCAAAAATATTTGATGTTGTTAATTTTCTAAATAGAATACCAAAAATTTCTTCATTTTATGTTTTGATTTTGTGGTTAGAGTTACTAGTAAAATGTATTTCAAGCAGAAATTAAAAAGAAAGAAAAAAGAAAAATGATGAAACACATTATGTATATGACACAGCAACAACAAAAAAACTTTAATGTTTCCCTTTTAATATTTAAAAAATATATCTTTAAAGGTATTCTTTTTGTTTCAAATAATAAGTAAATGAACTAATGAAGAAGAATAATAATTAAATCTTGCAAAAAGACAGTATGCGATTTTGTAAATTAATTTGAAATACTATAGATTTCATGGAGTGATGTTAAGTATCTTCTTCTCTTAAATACTATCTCTTTTAACAAATGAAAAGATTTGGTAATTGAAGGAACTTTATTGGTCATAACACTTAACAATTTTAAGAAAAAAATGTTTGTATATGAAAAAAATCATGATAACTTAATCATGAACATTAAAGTAATGTCCTCATCTTCTTTTTCTTTCTTTTTTTCTTGTTTTGTCTCATTGAAAGTGTTTAGCTTGCTTATATATAGATTAACTAAATACTCCAAAACATACAATTCTCATAGAGAGAAAAGTTTAGAAGAAAACTAGAATAGGTGAAAGTATGGAGAGGACAAGTACTTCACTTCTATTCCTGCTTAGCTTACTTATCATATTTGCCTCAGGTATTGATGTATTATACATATATCTTTTAGTTTTATATATCCTTTACATACCTTTCAATTGTTATGTTTTTGTTCATTCCATATTTTCTCTTACAGTAAAAATAATAATCAAAAATATAATTCTACGATCAGAATAAACAAATTTTGATATTGCCAAGAGTCCATGGACAGTTTATGAAACAACCCTGCTTGAAATTTTTAGTCCACCGTAAATGAATTTAACATATATAGGCTCATGTAAAAAACAAATTCTCTCATTGCTATATTCAAAATTTACTTGTACTTTGTATCAATCAATATGGCACAAATAATCTTATTTTTTAAGTTAAGTTTACTAACGTATATAATGTTTGTTTCAGCTGTGAATCAGATAAGAGCACAGACATGTGACGAGAACCTAAGCTCTTGTGAAAATTGCGACCAAAGGTGCAAGGCCAAACACGGACCATCGTCCGTAAGCAAATGTAACGGTCCGGATGGGACGTGCGGATGTGCCTCATTTAAACCAGCCAAACTGTGCATCGGTGCGACTGATATGTGCACTGATAAATGTCCTACAAGTTGTTGTGATAGACAATGCGCTATAAAATATAAGAATGGAAAAGGGGGTTGTGTCGACTATGCTGGTTATAGGATGTGCATTTGCGAGTACACTTGCTAAAACATATAGACAAAATTTGTAAAAAAAATAATATGGTGATACAATAATTGTTAATACTAATTCAATAACTAAGATTAATTAACTAAAGAGAATTGTTGTCAACGTTTGAGATAACTAAAACAAACTACACTTGAAGATCCAACCAAACCACAACACAAACTTTTACATGTTTCTATCTCTACTAATCTAAGGCCTGAGACAGATCAATTAAATACAAAAACTACATTTTTCTTACAAAAGATATACCTCTGCTCTTTCATTCATCAGTAGAAGAATGTGTGTTGTTGGGTAATCTCCGGCCACTTACAAAGCTACTGAACAAATGTAGAGCTCGTGAGGGCTGTGCATACGGTACCATATGAGCCGCTCCTCTCACCGTTGCAAACGTCAGTAGTTTTCCATACTCTATGGCCCAGCCTCCAACCTAGTCACATCCACAAGTTTGTAATCAGTTTGAGAAACTTTTGCAGGGGTAAAAAGTAAACTTGGCTTCTGCTGATTGTATTGTTTAATGGTGTAGGCAAACTACCTGGCTTTTGTGGAACCAGGCTCCATAGGGAACTGTTGTCTTGAAGTTGAGATCTTGAGCAAGTTCTCTTACGAGAGTTCTTGAACCCCCGAATGGAACTACAGAATCTTGATCTCCACTACAATATCGACAATGCAATTAAGACATGAACAGAAGGAGATAAAATGGATCTTTAATAGATGTATAACCTGAAGATCCAAATAGGAGTTTTGTTCAGTATAATTCTCTTCAGAATCGGAAGCATGTCGATGTTCCCATCGATATCAGAGTAGTTTAACACGCTGTGACAGGCAAAGTGAACAGCCAAAAGCAATCAATGTAGAGATATATGAACTCCAGTTATAAATAGCTTCTCTAATTTTGTGATCAATAAAACCGAGAGAAAGTACGATAATTTACCCGCTGCACATTGACCATGAATAAGGCAGATGAGTACGGTTCGCATGAAGCGCCTTTTGTACCTCTGGAAGATTAAAGTAGAACCGTCTTTCATAGGTCATACACACATCCACTCCCATGCTCATTTTAGTAGCCTGCAGTTGTTTTAGTAAATTGACGTATATTTCAACAAAAATTTTGTTGGTGGAACAAAAGATAAAAAAGGGCTGACCATTTTCTTGAGCCTCAGCTCTTGCTGGACGATAGACGGATAACATACATCGAGGAGAACATCATAGTTGTTGACATACTCAGTGATAATGTTTTCAGTTTCACTAATAGCTTCATTGCAGGCCGTGCTTACGTTATGGGGGCTAGCAAATGTGTAATCATCAAAGTCACATTGACTCGTGATTGTGAGTTTTAGTTCATCAGAGATCATGCCATGCGACCAGAAGAACTCGTAGGTAGCTGGACTGTCTCTGTCAAGCTTCAGAAGTGGATTCCCAATCTGATCAGAAAAAAATAAGACAAAAGAATTCAGAAGGGAAACAAAAGAGTTAATGGAATGCAAGAAGAAAGGTTCTTTTGCTTACAGCAACGCCTTTGATGTTGAATTTGAATCCACTTGAGTGTGAATTGTAGCTGAGAATCGCATCAGCCAGTTGAGGTATGTAATGTCCTGTAAAAAAAAAAAATATATATATATATATATATATATAATAGTGATGATGTTTTAAGGTTAACATTCAATACATTTCATCGATATCGAAGACACACCTGCATAGCTTTCGCCAGTAAGAAAGAGATCCCGAGACTTCAACTTTGGGAACTTCTCAAACCATCTCAACAAGAACACAAGCATATCGTTTGCTGTCCAAACCACAAAACATATCAAGAAACAACGGTCTGCTAATATTGTTTGAAAAGGGGATTATAAAATTTACCAGTAGACTTATCCCCGGTGTTGTAATCAGAGCTTTTATTAGAGTAAGACCATCCTACTCCAGCAGGTGACTCCACAAAAAGCAGGTGCGACGCTACACATATTACACCAAGAGAGAATAGCATCATATATAAAATCACAGAGTTCTGTTCTCTTTGCTTAAAATTGTCAAAAACAAACCTTTGTTCCAAGACATGGAGTTAACACGAAGGCCACGGCCATCGCCAGTGGGGTAAAATGGACCCAACTCAGTGAAAGCTCCTCCACCAATTGAAGAACAACCTGGACCTGCAATGCAAACCTCAAATATGAAATATCCTTTACAAATTCTTTAAACATATGCAGAAACTGAGCAGGAAAACACGGACCTCCATTGAGCCAAAGGGTCAATGGCTTTGAGTCAGGTTGTTTCACAGCCTCCACATAGTAATAGAACAGACTCCGACCAGCTTTCACATCGACATCGACATAACCTGCGTATTGTTTGAACCCAACAGTTGGTTGACCTGGCAGCCTCACCACCAAATCTTCTTCCGGGTACCCTTTTGCAAACCACTGCAATGACAGCAACACCACCACCATAGCTACAGCCACAGCCCGCCACGACACACTCGCCATCTTCTACAGCTTTTCTGAAACATACCCATTATTATGTCAAATGAATTATCCACAAAACATTTATAAACCCAATTTAAACAAACATGAAAGACATAAACAAGAGAAATCTACAGAACACCAAATACCAAAAACAATTTTACTGCAGATATGAAACAAGAACAGTTTTGTACATTTTCACAATTGCATTTGGCAACTAAAAGACTACAATGCTCGAATCAATGAGACAAGAAGACAACGTAAGTGATATATCAAACAATGGAGATTCTTTATGTCTCTATCCTCTAAGAGTAAGATCTAAGTTCTAAAACAGTTCAAAAATCAGCTAATTGGTTATAAGAACCCAAACCCAGAAATTTAACAAGTAAAGCATGAATCTTTGAGATACCCATTAAACAAAATCTACAAGAGCAACAAGAGCAAAAGGTACCTAAAATTACGAAATTGGAAAAGAATATCACAACCAAGAAGACTCTAGTCTACTCTTATCTTCTTCAATTCGATATTGGGAGTGAAAACAAGTGACGCGCCTGCTTCTTCTTGGTTAAGTCCGCTTCGGTTCAAATCGGTTCGGTTCAATTTACTCTAATGTGTCTCTTTTTCATAATTTTTATTAAAATTCAATTTAAGGAGTTTGGCCGTAACCAACATCAAAATCAGATCCAATTACAAAATAAGAAAATCAGAAAAACATGCCGATAAATATAAGAAGATCGCTGCTTGTTCATAGATGCTGGCTGAGTGACCGGACATTAGATTCGGCGGGCTCAAGACCTACCGTTTCGTGGCCGCAACCGATAATTTAGAAATTTCGACGAAAAAGACCGATTTCCGTCTTCAAATCAATCTACCACAAGTCTCCTAGAAAGTTAGTCGCCCCAACTAAGCACATCGACAGCGTCAGATATCGTCATGGCAACCTGATAAACTGGGCGGTAACCGTTCTTTCCCAAACCGGTACAAAACCAAATTTCCTAAACTTTTGGGTTTCAATCTGGTTAGATGGATGCAACGATTGTGTTTTTTCCTTACTCTCTCTAATGTTATTACCAATTTTTCTTTTGTTGTATGTTTTTACTTTTTAGTGATCAAATTGATACATGTACAATTCAGTTTTTCATTAAACAGATTTTTACTGTATACGTTAACAAAAAAACAAGATTATACACTATACTTATTTTGCATGCAAAATTCGCTCGAGTTTCTTTTTTTCAAAACTTTGATTTGGTACGATTGGTGTATTATGACTTCGATATATGTAGACACTAGACACTAGACCAGTGAGAAACGATTAATCTTTGGAGATAAATCAAATTAAGGAGAAGAAAAACTAATAAATTCACAAATCTTTGGAGATGAAACTAGTGATATTATTATTTTATAGAAAATTTTAATCTTTCGTTTAGATTATTTTTCAGCCACACAGCAACAGTGTTCAGGATCAGTACGACAATAACCAACTAATGAAAGATTTATGTGGTTTCTACACCACTTCGTGCATCCTAGGGTCCCTTCTCCAGTCAAACACGGGTCTATGCTGAAGCATACTTCCCAATCTTCCTTGATTCCAATTCCTATTTAAACAGATCATTATAATCATCTAAAGGATTAAACTATGTTTATAACAAAAAATAAAAATATAAAATGAGAGTATAATAAGATTGTACCAAGAGCGCTATCAGAACAATGAACCGACGATGTGACAAAAATAATAGTGAGAAGTAATACGACAAGCATATTTTTGGTGATAGCCATTTCTATGATTATCTTTTTGATAACTTTGTATAAGATTTTTCTTTTTGTTAGTAGTATTACTTGGCCATCAGTGGCCGATATATATATACACACGATTAGCCAAATTACGGATTTGGACTTACCCTGAAAGCAGAAACTAGTAATTTCACAAGATTCTACTAAGAAATGTAATGTAAAGAAGAGAAATACAAATATGCAAATATCTTCCAATATTTATTTTAACATTCATATTGTTTTACAACCTCCCAATACTCTTAACTACACAACACATGTAAAAAAATAATTCAAAAATCTGTCATAGGTTGAAAACATAAGAATCTTTCAATTAATTTTCTTATAATTAATAGTAAAAAAGTATTGATTTTGTTACCTTTGATTACTAAATGTATTGATAAATTTGAATATTTGTGAGAAAATATTTATTATTTTCTACATAGTAAATTGATTTTCCAAGATTAATAATGAAAATTTGAATTAAATTTTGAAGAACCTAATAGTTGTAATTTTGAGCACAAATTAAAAGCCCATGAAAAAAAGAAGAAGAATTTAATAGTTTTAAGTTGAAATGATTCATTATTTTACGGATTTAAATACAGTAATTAAATGTATTGATTTGGTTACCTTTGATTATAAAATGTATTGATAACTTTTGAACATTTGTGAAAAAATATTTCTTTTCTATACCTAGTAAATCTTTTTTCCAAGATAACTAAAGAAAATTTGAAATGAATTAGAAGATTTAAATAGTTGTAAGTTAAAATGATTCATCTGCTTTAACTTTTTAAGGATTTACTATTATATTTATTTATTTTGGTAATCAAAAATTTAAACTATATTAATTTTAAAATTTTGAATCTGACATCCAATCATGAAATTACAAAGTTATGGTATGCAAATTAGTGTTAATTTAACATTTTCAATCTTGAAACTTAATTCTTTCTTTAGCTACAAAAAAGTTAAAAGGTTATGAACAAAAATATCATAAATACCATCATCAAGATAACCCTAGCACACTCTGCTAACTTACTTGTTTTATGATTGTAATTACGAGATATGAAAGAAAGAGAAAAAACAAAACAAATGTTGAATTATGACAAATTACTTTATATATGTAGAGAAAGTTGGCCAATTCGCTGTTGTAGACACCATCTTTACCATTTTTGTGCAGTTTGTTGCGATTTGCGAATACTACCTTTTTTCTTTGTTGTGTGTGAGATCATGTAAGTCATGGCCCAAATCATGACCCCAACTGTCATTTAGCTGAAAATGATCTTATAGTCGTATAAATGATCTTATAGTCGTTTAGTCGCTTAGTGATATTATGAAACAAAGAACAGTTTTATATTAGGAACTAAACGACTATAGTGGTTGTTGGTATTGATCATATGATACGATTAATCTTTCAATTAACCACTTTGAGACTAAACGACTATAGTGGTTGTTGGTATTGATAATATTGATTATATGATACGATTAATCTCACTAAACGACTAATTTTATATGATCTCACTAAGCGACTAGTTTTCAGCTAAATGATATTATTTTATATGATACCACCAACAACATTATTCTATATTTTTCAGCTAAATGATCTTTTATAGTCGTTTAGTCGCTTAGTGATAATATTTTATAGAAAATATTGCTCTTTTATCAGATTATTTTGTCACACAACAACATTGATCAGGTTTAGAAGTACATTCACCGAATAATAAAAAGCTTATAGTTCTACAGAACTCCATGCAGCCTTGCGTCCCTGCTTTTTTACACGGGTCTGGGCTGAAGCATTTTTTCCAATCTTGGTTGATTCCAATACCTATTCAATGATAACCATTAAACAAATCTTTATAATCATATTTAAAAGATATAAATAGATTCATAACTAAAACTAAAATTTAAAAGTATGCTAAGATTGTACCAAGAGTGCTATCAGAACAATGAACCGACGATGTCACAAAAAGAAAAGCAAGAAGAAATACGACAAGCATTTTCTTGGTGATAGCCATTTTTGATAACTTTGTAAGAGATAATTTTTTTTTTTCTGGTTAGTACTTAGAGTCAGTGGCCGATATATATACACATACGATTAGCCAATTAGTGATTTTTGGAATTCCTGTGAAATGCAATACTAATAAAGACACAAGATTCACTGATAAATATGTAAAGAAGAGAAACACAAATATGTAAAGAGAGGGATACGATAATATCTCCAAATACTCTTAACTATAGAAAAGATATGTAGAAGTAAGAAAATTAATGTTCTATCATACATGAAACAAATAATCTTTCAATTAATTTCCTTATATTTAGTAAACGTATTGATATCTTACCTAATTACTTTTTTTTTTTTTGTCGTCACCTAATTACTTTTTAAAATTGGTGATATCATATTAATTATTTTTCCATAATTATTAGTTAAGATTTTGAAATAAATTTTGCAGATTCTAATGGTTGTAATTTCCAATTATTTGTCTTTAATAGATAAAAAACATATCAAAATATGGGCATTTGCAAAAATACTTTTTTCTAATACCTTTTAAAAAAATACTACCTCTTATTGTCTTTTCATGTACGAAATGACTAAATTACATTTCTTTTAATGAGAACCTATAATGAGAAATTGAAATTTTCTGCCATCATTCAGGTGTTAGTTGTCATCGTAATGCCAAATGCTTTTGGGACTCCTAGCATTCGAAGAGGTTAGTGTGATAGTCTGGGATCTAAGCTGCAAATACTAATCTCCCAAAGGTTCAAGATGCTACATTGCACCTATGGTCCATAAGTTTAGATGGAAGACGTATGTTGTTCAGGTTGGTGGCTAGGACAAGGATTTTGGTTTGGTGATGATAGAAGTAGGCCAAACTCGGAAAGGATATTAAGACAGTAGGTACCTTTTGTTTTTTGTCAACGATTGTGAGTGGAGATTATGTGTCGTTTACATCATTAAACCAGACGGGTTTTGTTACTAGTAATCATATGAAAATATGTCTCAACACAATCCCTTATATGTTCCCAAGGATATGTACTCTAATAATGAGATTCCTTCTCTTTCAGTCATGCATAGCAATATCTGTCTTGTTGGGCAATCTCTGCCCACGAAGAAAGGTGCTGAATAGATGCAGAGCTCGTGAGGGCTGCGTGTACGCCACCGCATGAGCCGCTCCTCTCACTGTTGCAAAAGTTAGTAGGTTTCCATACTCGATGGCCCAGCCTCCAACCTAGTCAAAATCCCATACATCCATAACTAAGTTCACAATCTGTTTGAGAACTTGCTGCTTGTTTAATGGTGTAAGCTAACTACCTGTCTTTTGTGGAACCACACTCCATATGGAACTGTCGTCTTGAAATTGAGATCGTTGGCGAGTTCTCCTACGATAGTTCGTGTTCCCAGAAATGGAACTACAGAATCTTGATCTCCACTGCAATTGTCGACAAGCTAAGTGTTAGGTACAAATACAGGTGCAGTAAGAAATAAAAGCAGTAGGAGATTTTTAATAGAACTATTACCTGAAGATCCTAACAGGAATTTTGTTCTGTATAATTCTCTTCAGAGTCGGAAGCATGTTGGTGTTTACATCGATGGCAGAGTAGTTTAACAGGCTGTGACACGTGGGGAAAGCTATCAGTATAGAGTGCAACAGTGGTTATAAAGATTCTTCATTTTATGAAAGTGAAAGAGAGGAAAATAACTTACTTGCTGCACAAAGACCATGAATAAGGCAGGTTTGTGCGGTTTGCGTGAAGAGCCATCTGTACCTCTGGGATATTTAGGTAGAACTGTCTTTCGTAGTTCATACACACATCCACTCCCATGCTCATCTTAGTAGCCTGAAACCATTTTCATAAGTTTACAGATAATTCAAGCAAAAGTTTTGTTGGTGCAAAAAAGGGCTAACCATTTGTTTAAGCCTTAGCTCTTGCAGGGCAATAGATGGGTAGCATAGGTCAGGGAGAACATCAAAGGTATTGACATACTCAGTGGTGATGTCTCCGGCTTCACGGATAGCATCGTTGCAGGCATCACTTACGTTATGGGGGTATGCATATGTGTAATGTGAGAAGTCACATTGAATCTTGATTGTACGTCCCACTACCTCAGAGATCATGCCATGCGACCAGAAGAACTCGTATACAGCTGGAATGTCCCTGTCAAGCTTCAGAAGTGGATTCCCTATCTGATCAGAAAGAAACGATTCAGAAGAGAACCAAAAATAGAGTTGATGGAACGTCAAGGTGCTTTTGCTTACTGCAATGCCTTTGATGTTGAATTTGAACCCACTTGAGCGTGAGTTATAGCTGAGAATCGCATCAGCCAGTTGAGGTATGTAATGTCCTGCGAGAAAACAGAGATGAGAATACTGATGTTTTCCAAGTCAACATTTAATAGATTTCATCGATATCGAAGACATACCTGCATAGCTTTCGCCAGTGAGAAAGAGATCGTGAGACTTCAACTCCGGGAACTTATCGAACCATCTCAACAAGAACACGAGCATATCGCTGGCTGTTCAAATACAAAACAAGTCAAGAAACAACTATCTTCTAATATAGTGAGAGTGAGATCCTCTGAAACTTTGGAGTTTAAAATTTACCCGCAGACTTGTCCCCAGCGTTGTAATCAGAGCTTCGGTTGGAGTAAGACCAACCAACTCCAGCCGGTGAGTCCACAAATAGCAGGTTTGAGGCTACACATTTACAACAATAGACAATAACGTCAGGTGTAAGATCAAAGTTCTGTTTTCTCTCATTCTTTGCATAATATTATAAGAAATAGACCTTTGTTCCACGACATGGAGTTAATGCGAAGACCACGCCCATATCCTGTGGGGTAAAATGGACCTAGCTCAGTGAAAGCTCCTCCACCAACAGAAGAACAACCTGGACCTATAAAACAAACCTCAACTTATTCATTTCACAAATTTGTGATTTGTGATATACTCAAATGCTAATTAGTTAGGAAGCAGAGCAACTAAATACGAACCTCCATTGAGCCACAAGGTTAACGGTTTTGTGTCAGGGTGTTTTTCAGCTTCCACGAAGTAGTAGAAAAGGCTACGGCCAGCATTCAAGTCGAGATCAACATACCCTGCGTACTGTCTGAATACAACCTTTGGTTGACCAGGAAGCCTCACAACCAAATCTGTTTCCGGATACCCTCGTGCAAACACCTGCACTGTCACCATCACCATGGCCACATCGCGCAACGACACAATAGCCATCTTCTACAGCGTTTCCTAAGTACCTGAAACAATCAGGGAAAAAAGTACACTCTATGAATGATAAAGAGACTCTCTATCTTAAAATGAAACACGTAACAGTAACAGAGAAAGAATAATCCAAACAGTAGACAACACTAATCTCTTAACCAAAACAAAAGAAACAAGAACTTTCTTTTTTTTTTTAATTAGAGAAAAACAAAAAACTATAACAATTTTCTATTTGCCAAGTCAAAATCCTGAAAACGAAAGGCGATATTAAATATTATACGAGAATTCGAGTGGACCTAACTTAGTTACTTTACAAAGCTGACAGAGAAACAAAGATACAGCTGAAATAAACAAACTTGGTTTCACAACTGAAAACTAACTGTAAGATCCAAGTTCTAAGTCATTTAAAAATCAGCTAAATGGTTATATAAACCCAAAAAAACAAGTAGAGAAAGAACAATGAAGATTTACAAATAAAGCACGAAATATTTGAGATATCCATTAAACAAAATTCACTCTCGTATACGTAAACAACAGCAAGAACTTTGATTTGGTACTTCGACCCTGATATATATATATATATATATGTAAACTAGTGAAAATAATAATAATAATAATAAAATATGTAAACTAGTGATATTTGTGTATGTTACATTTTGCTGAATTGAGACTTAGAAAAAGAAAAAGAAGATACCTTGAGTTTCGAAATTAGGCCAAATATCCTTCAGAAAAATAGCTGATCCTCAAGATTACAACTATGCTGGTTTCTCTTTTTGAGTTGAAGCGTCTGAGAAAGAAGAGTAAAGTGGAGTAAGAAGAAAGAAGTGAGAAGAATAAAGTTAAAGAAGAAAGAAGAGTTCATGTGTGCCTCTTGATTATTTCCATGTTTAGTATCACTTATCTACTAGTAATGTTTCCCAGAGATTAGCAATGCATTGCATTAACTTTAAGAATCGAATTCTAAAACTCATTGGGTGTTAGAACCAAACTCAAGTAGAGAAAGAACACTGAAATTTATTGGGGAATATATAGACTCATATATAATTAATATATTCATAGTAGTATATAGTTTGGTAATATTACATCTTTGTACCTAGGTCTAATCGTTTGTATAATGCAATGCCTTGAGTCTATTTAGGAGTGTAAAGTGGATAATAACTCAAACCCTGTTCAAGATTTTAACGGGTGGGTTTGACCCAACCCATTTATTATATGGGTTACATACCCAAACCCTATAGATGTCAAAATAAGATAGTTCGCTCAACTCAACTCATCTTATTTATAATATGATTTTTTATATATAAATTTGGACTCATATCATCTTGATCGTGAGTTAAATGAGCTAACTCAATAGCTATACAAAATAAATATAATAATAATAATAATCCAAAAAGATAATCTAATAACATAAATTTCTATGGGTTTAAACTTCAGGGGATGATTAAGTCATTCAGATGTAGTATTCAAGATTGTCCGTTCTTTGCAAACATGTAAGTGTTCCTTAAAAAAGCAATTCTCAACACATCGGTCAATATCATCATATAACAAAGTCATAGTTCTCTACTTGTTTTTACTCAATAAAATATTTATTCGATAAAATAAAATAAAAAACTATTTCTTTTGTTAGAACATATTGATGTAAAAATTGGAAAAATGTCTCAAGTCAAGAAAATAGAGAATAGTATTAGTAGTAACGGATTTATTAACCCCCAAGACTTAAGTCACACTGTTTTTGGTGGAAAAATAAATATAGAGATGAATCTGAAAGAAAGATAGGTTAAGATTTAAGAACAATGTCACCTGAAAAGTGGGGTGGTGTTTGGAGGATGATGGATGATGAATCGTGACTAACCGTATGATCTTTCTTTGTTACTTAACATTGACTTAATTAGGCTTAGTTAGGTCTAATTTGATAACATAAATGTCTATTTGCATCTTCCATGAGACAAAAACCTAAAACCATCAATAGATTTGACAAAACAAAATAAATAAAAACAATCATAATATTAAAACTCTTATGACTTTTCAAATAATATCAATATTTAAACTTTAATTTCACGATGTTATACGACATGTGAAATTCTAACATTAACAATCAAAATACAATTATACATTATTAAACACTAAACAAAATAAACAGTACTAAACAAATCAACTTACAATTTCACCTTTTTAGTTATAAAATATCGTCATACGGTGTATCGCAGGTTAATATCTAGTTTTTAATATTTTTGTCGAAGAATTGCGAAGACTTATTGTAATCTGAAATTATTGAATATATATCAGACATAAAGTTGTTACTTGAATATTTTTAACTATAGAAGGCGTTAAAATTCACAATATATATATATATTATTTTAGTATAAAAATATATATTTCTTAAAAAATTATGTATATTTGTTTAATAAACTAAGTATAGACCCTTTAATCATATTAAAGAATGATATAATATAAACTAATTCTGTTTAGATCAAATTATTACATCTTATCTTTAACAAAAAATTCAATTTAACTTCAAGTTCCAACCATGGAACCTGAGATCTTTTTTTTTTTTAATTGAATTGAAAAGAATTTTCGTATTTAAATATTTGTAAAACAATGTATGTTATCTTATTAATGTTTCAAACATAATTAGGTAAGAATACTTATCTCTTTATTTTTTCTTTTGACTAACTCAAGAGAATTTTTTTTTGGATTCTTTTCCTTTTCCTCTTTCACCAAAAAGAACCTTTGAATGTATGTTTGTGTTATTATATATATAATCATCGTAAGTGCTAGAATCAGTCGTAAGAAAATTTAAGAGACTATATTAGACATGGCTATCACCAAGAAATGTTTTGCCGCATTTGTACTCATCCTCCTCTTTGTCATGCCTTTCGTTTATTGCTCGGAATTAGATAACACTTCTGGTACTATCTTATTATGAATCAACCACTTTTTTCTTATGAGTTTATATATATATTGATCTCTTGATTATTACTATAATATAGGTTTTGAAATAAAGCAAGAAGATAAATGCTACGGCCCAGAACCGTGTAAAAATGGTTACGAAGGATGCTTGTTCTTTTGTGTAAGAATAGCCTATTACTTATATGGGGAATGTACTATGAAGCCTGATCATCAAAAGCATTGTTGTTGTGTGACAAAATAATCTAATAAAATGTTGATATTTACTAAAAGCAACATAACTAGTTTTCATACGACTTTGAATATTCAAAAGATCGAGAGTGAAATGCACAAAGCATACCATAATTGAAGTTGGTTTGATTTGACACAATCGATGTTTCTCTTTTGCATCTTTTCAAATGAAGGAATTGCAACATTTATTCATTTTTCGCTCAATTTGGATGAAATACAAACGTTGCAATATCTTGGTGAACCATTTGAGATTTATTTTAGAAAATCTCGAACTTGGGTCCTAATAATAATTAAAAATTTAGTCTTTTTCACTCTAGAAAAGTCATAAGTAAGAAAAATTAGCGATGAAACAATTATTTGCAAAACTCATCACAAAAGACAGCTTGTCTTAGGAATGTTCATGATCTCCGATGTCGCTAAGTCATGGCTCGCTGATCTTGAAAATCTCTGAACCCATGATGTTTTAGTTCAATTTTGTCGTCATCCTTAATTTTTCCGGTGGTGATCAATTGTTCACAACCCTTGAATACGTAAAACCATAAAACAAATTTTAATAATCTTTTAGAAATTAAATATAAAATAAAACAATATTATTAATTTGTCATAATCCAAAATTATAAATTTGTACAACAAAACAAACACAACAACTTTGTAATTTTAAACATATTAAAAATTCATAGTAAATTTTATAATATATAATTTTTTATAAAAATTAAATAATATATAACATCTTATTATTGGGGTTGTCGTGACAGTTCATTTTTCTGAATTATTCTACTATTTATTAGTTTACATTCCATATTTATTGTGCAATCTTTATTACCTATTTGTTAAGGAATTAAACTAAATATATAATTTGCTACAGTCACTCGTTAGTGTAGCCCTTTAGCCAAATTTTCGATCAAAACCAAAATTGTCAGTTATAAAGGGACACCTTTTTCCCAAGTAATTTGGTCAATGTCGAGAGTTATGAGTAATCTCTGGTTAAAGATGGAAATATCAAATTGAATCGGCCCTTTAGAGACCAGATAAATTACGTTTGCTTATGTTTAGCAGAGTATAGACCATCCCAAACCCTAATTCTTAATACATAAGTGAGGGATCTCAGCAAATAAACAAAGATACTTCAAAGATATGACACTTACAGAACCAATTCAACCAAATATCTTATAGACCTTGATCATCTTTTAGCCGGCCTTCGATATCACGTCTTAGCAACTCCGCATATTCCTGCAACACTCAAATACAAGTCTGATCAAGGAGTCTTTATTTTTATTAAACAAACAAACTAGTCAGTTTTGATGCTTACTTGAGAAAGAGCTTCATCACAGCAAAGCTCGTTCACTAGTTCGTCTTGGCTTATCGCAGCATTTTCGACCATTGCACGGAAGACATCCTCTGGTGGATCAGAGTGCTCAATCATTTGAGCCATGGATTGAACATTTACCTATTTGGAAAAAGTAGAAAAATAACATTCATTACACGAGATAGAACAAGAGACAATGACGTTTATTGTAATACCTAGGTAAGAATGGTGTTACTTTTTCTACAACTAAAAAAAGACAACAACAAAATCCTACTCAGTCGATAATAGTATCAGTTTTTCTTCAGCCACATTTTTTTCCTAAATCAAAAACGCAAGAAATCCAAACCTAACACTCGTAGATGTACCTGAGAAGGTTGACGATCATCAGGCTGTATTGTTGCGGGATGAGGCAATGGCCCTCCTTGGCTAAAAGCACGTGAGACTAGAGGCATCATTTGTTGGACCATTCTAGAGAAATCAAAGCCGCCGCCCTCGCCTTGAGCTCCACCTGACATCATATTTTCTATCTCTTGCCCATCCACCTGTTGCGCAATCTGTTGGACTGTGTTCATGATCTGTGGATTCTGGGTAAACTGCTGGAGCATATTTCTCAGCATATTTGGTGAATCAACACCAGCTTGTCGAGATACCCCTGCTAGCAATCCATCCAATACAGGGCTCTCCAGGACCTGAGACATTGCACTTGAGACATCTACACGATCATCTGAACCTTGCCCGCGTCTAAGACCAGTCTCATCTGAACGAGAACTACCAGAAAAGAGAGATTGCAAAAGCTGCTGACCACTGGTCCCACTGCTTTGTTGCACACCTTCAAGTGTAGCTGAAGTCCCGCTATCTTCAGTCTTACCTGATACCTTCGGCTGCTTGCTTCGTTTCTTTAACCAAAAAAAACATACTATGACTGTAAGCATTTGGAACTATGACACTTGTGGATATGCTATGCAATGAAAAACAAGCAGCAGCAACTTGACGCTTATTTTTCAACTGATTCATTACCTTACGGTCTAAACCGCCAAGCCCCAATCCAAGTGGTGTAGCTGTAGCTACCTCTGGAGTAGCCTTATTGGTTTCTTTGGCATCACCGGTAGCATCTCCAGACGGAGCTGATGATTGTCCTGTAGTACAAGAGGTATCTTTTGCTCGGGCTGGATGCTCTAAATCTCCACCAAGATCTTTTTCATTTTGACACTGGTTGAAAAAACAAAAATTAGTGGTAGGCTAACCCTGGTGAACATAAAATAAAGAATCATCTGATTGCAGAGAAGACATACCACTGAGTTGCTCCTCTCAGATGGTAAGTCATGCAGTGAGCCACTAGACGACTCAGGTGCGCAAGTAGTTGCAATGTTGGTAGGCTGCTCAGGCATAGCAGTGGCAACACCATGGCCCGTAGACATATCCCTCTCGAGAGATTCTATTCCTGATTGACACGTGAAGAAGAGCTTGAAAACATTTCGTCCACAATGTAAAACTTTAGTCAGCAGGAAACCTACCCGATGGAATCTGGTCTCTTCCTTGCATAATGTTTACCATATCTCTTATCCTTGCATTGATTTGAGCAACTGAAACATCATCACCCAAACCAGGTTGAACCCCAGCAGAAACGTTCTCACCGGTAGAGTGTGATGGAACAGCCGCAGGAACTGAACTTGTATTGCTGTCACGGTCTCCTTGTCCTCCTTCTCCATTGCTTCGCTGGTTCCCAACTGATGACAACATAGGTGAACCTGATGTGCCTGGTAATTAAGTATGAATTTTAATGGAGAAGAATTGTGCAGCTAAGTCCAATAGCAAAAAAGTGAACTTCACCCACCAGCATGTATGTGAATATTAATGTGCCTTTGGGCAGTTCCTAAACCAACAGGTCCGGTTAGTGGATTTGATGAGACAGTAGCACCAGTAAAGAGAGGGCTGATTTGGTGAGGAAAAGGCTGCAAAATACAGTAATAATTACATAAAAGTAGAAAATTAATTTAGAAAAAAGATGAGACTAGAAGCTTACCTGAACCATAATAGGATTCGGTCCTGATGGAGATATATACACAGCAGGCCCTGCATTCACATAGGATAATTCCTGTAGATCAAAGTGTTAATGAGCCGCATGTCAAGAATGAATAGGAAAATGCACGAAAGGAATGACCCAAAACGCACCGGCGACGGTGCCATTCTCAATGTCAAAATTGTGCGTCCAAGCTCCAGTAGGAGGGCCCCTAAATGTTGCATGGCAAGACCTACTTGCACGGCCTCTGTCTGGATTTGTGACCTTAGAGTAGGATCTGAAGATGAACCATCTTGCTCCAGACGTCCCGCAATATGCTACAACAATGTTTTTGCAAATTACAAACAGCACATAATTAGATGACAATGCATGGTAACCATATACATAACAGTTCTTGTAAAGAGAAAGAATGGAATCAATTAATAAGCAGTGTGAAGAAGGTGTTTACCGATAAAGAAGAGACACCGAGACCACTCAGTAAATGTTGTGCATTCCTTAGGACAACAGAGAGTGCTTCAGGTGTTGCTGCACCTCGTCTATTTCTAGGCAACTCTTCCCTTGGTCGCCCTCCGGATCCAGCAGAAGAGGTATCTGGCTGATAGCCTGGAGGAACATCCAATTAACTTATTTATGTGTTCTCTATCCAATATGACAATAAAACTTAGATCACAATACCATTTTGTGATAATGCCTGCTCCATCCGATTAATGAACTCCATTAGAGTGTCTAAGGAATCCGGAATAGGCTGCAGAATTAGAGAGTTACATTGTAAAATGACAAGATTAAAGCTCTAGTCTCAAGATCAAAATACTACTACGTGACTAAGAACTACCGTTAAGAATGAAGGGATAGGAATCGTTGTGGCTGCTGTAACAGGAATCTGAACTACACGAGGCATCGATGTTTGAAATGATACACCAGGAAATGCTTGCCTAGGTTGTGAATGACCCGTAGCTTGGCTTTGACCACCAATGCCAGGCTCTCCATCAGATGTATTTCCAGGAGGTGCATTAGACGACTGATTCGACTAGGAAAAATAAAAGCGCATGCAACATCGAGTTTAGAAACAGGCAATAGTTGATGACAATATGAAACCTTACACATCAAATAGTAACAACACCTGATTCTCAACAATCCTTAATGTAGACTAAGCACTAATATGGAATAAATTCGAAATAGAGAGTGACGAGAAAAAAACTCACGGGCATAGAGGATTGCGTGCCATTAGTACTGTGATTTGTAGGAAGCTGTCCACTAACTCCAAAAGAATTTAGAACTGCTCCAATGACCTTAGTAGTTAGCAACACAAAATTAAAAGCAGGTTAGCCTAACTAATCAAACCATCCCATAGGCCAAACAATATCACAAATCCTTGGGGATTACCCGGCTGAGGTCTGGAACAATGCCTTCTGTCTGATCTCCAACATTAAAAGACCCAAGAACTACGCTGTGGGAGACATGTCTTCCATTTCGAGATGGTCCACCATTTGTATTATTTCCTGTTGAATTAAATAACAAGTTGAAATAAGATGATGGTTGTGTTAACAGCTCTTTTAAAACTCAGAAAGGGGATAAAAAATAACTTGATTACCATCATTTGCAGTTGCCCCTTGTGAAGGTGTACCAGAGGAAGGAGCTGATTCTGCTGGCTGCCTCACAATCAAGTGTAAAGTATGCCCATTTTCCAAATCTATGACGATGTCAAGTTATCAACTATACTGAAAGTAGAAAAGCGATGGAAGGAAACGACAGACATAAACTAAAACTAAGCTTATCGAAGGTATATATATATATATAGTTCTCTTTCTGGATTACAGCTTCCTCTACGGTGTAAGACTCACAAAAGCAGAGATGCACTTGATCAATCAAAAACTAGACTTCCGACAGATTTGGTTAACATGCATTTTATACACAGGGCACATGGCATAATGCAACAAACAGCTACACTATAACATAAAATCAACAAGTTAACAAAGTCGCTAGCACTAGGATACGATACTCCGAGAGAGGATGATCATCTTTCAAAACCCGTCCTCGGAAAATGAGCCGCTGCTGACCAACCGGCACCCCTGTCTCACTAGCAATCTTCTCCTTGAATAGCAAAACAGTTTCCTGCAACAAGTCAAGCCCTAAGCAGTATCAGATATAAGCAAACTAAACTTAAGCAAATATGCAGGTGAAGCAGAAGAAGAAGAAGATTTCTTACATTCTTGTTCACTTGGAAAGTATACGTCCGCGAGTCTAACGTTTTGATGTTAAGCTCAAGGGTTGATTCTGGAGTTTTCTCCGACGCATTGGTGCTACTAGAGCACTGGTTAATGGGTTGATCTTCCATGAACCCTAAAGTATTAAAATTTAAAAAACATAAAGCTTGTAAATTCATCTTACAAAAGAATGATCTCATAATAAACAATATTATCTCTAGGGTACTCAAATCAAAACCTTTACCACACACATTTCCAGATATTGATCATACAAAACAGAATCAACAATGAGACACAAACAAATGACATAACTAAATGCTAGTCATTGTAACAAAAGACCAAATCCTATATATATGCAAGTCATTGTAATAAAAATGCTAAAAATCAAAAACTTTCACCATCCAAAGCCACAAACAAAAGACCCAGACCCAAATAAATGCAAGTCATTGTAATATCACTGTTCAAAAATCAAAACTTTCACCGTCCAAACCCAAAAACAAATCTGCTAAGGCAAAAACAGAGCCTATAGATACGGAAAAAAAGGATCAAGATTTAAGAAAAAAACAATCAAATTCCATGAAGGCAACGAAGAACGAACCTATTTGCCGTCGTGGGGTATTGAAAAATTGAAACTTTGGCGGAACAAAAGACTCTCCGATTGAAATCTAGAGAAGTATCTCAAAGTTGAAACACGAAACCAAACCTGATGTGTTCAGAGTTAAAGGGGAAGAACAAGGGCGATTGTGTCGGGAACTCGGGATTTTGGTGAAATTGAAAAGAAAAAGAAGAATCTAGAGGAGGAAGATACAACGACGACGTTTTGAAAACCTGAATTGACGCTTCCGCGAATATAGGCCTAGTCTCCGCTCTAAATGTGGACTCTTCTATTAATAATATAAAGCTGGGCCTGGCCTTTTTAACCATATCTAAAATAAATTTTAAACATGTGCTTCTTTTTCTGTTTTATTATGTAATTTTGATTTCTAATATTTAAGTATTTAAGTTTACACATAACTGGATTAATCATGAAGATTATGGTTTACATATAACTGAAACGAATCTATGTTATTGTTGTCGTTAATAATGGTTATTATTTTATTATTTTTTGTCATCAAATTATATTAATGTTCAAATGAGTCAACTTTAGAAAAAATTGTTTACATATATGAAGCGATTCAGTACGAATTTTTCGTGCCAAAGTATTCGTTCTAACATTTGCAGTATAAGAGATTAGAGATAGAAACAAGCTTGAGATTTTTTTATTGTCACTCAGGCAAATCTTTCAAAATTGTAGAATACACCGGCCATTAGGTTAGGGAAAACACTATATTCATTAGGTTTGAACAGTCTGTGAAAAACACTACATGTTGGTTATGTGTCGAAAGATCATTTAAAGTTTAGTCTGACAATTTTGCGGCAGTGTATATGCAAACAACAACAAAAGTAGAACAATCAAAGCATATAGACATAGAGTGTCATATTGTGTGAGAAAGGATTCAAGATGATGTGGTTTCAGTTAAGCATATAGGTAGAAATTTCATGAAAGCGGATCCGTTAACTAAAGGTATTCCACCTAAAGTTTAGTCCACATTATTAGTTAAAATACAAAAACAACTAGATTTTAACCTGTGGTATACCGCGGGAACAATTTATTTTTTAAAGTTAGTATATATAAAAGTTTACAAATTGTATCTATCTATAAAATAATTTTATTTTATAGTTTACAAATGTTATTAAGTATCGTCCTGTCAAACCCGTCCTGTAAAAAAAAAACTATTTATTTTATTAATGTTGATCTTATTTATGATATGTTTATGAATCATTGTCTAAATATTTTGTAATTTTGTAGTAATTAAATGCTATCAGATTATATCTCTGCGCTTTGATGATTATAATCGAATTGTTATAGTTATGGAGAAAATCAATATCAAAAATGATAATTTTGTAGTAATTAAATGATATTAAATATTTTGGAAGTATTATTTTAGTAAATAATCGTGTAGTTAATGTGGAGATATTTTGGGAAGATTGTTAAATGTCAAATATTTAATTCGAATATTTTCTTTTTAATTATCAAAAACAAACATTAAAATCCAGTGGCAGCCATTGTAAATAAGTCACAACTAAAGGATTTATTTCACAAAATGGCTGCAAAAATGTATATATAGATTATAATAAAACATGTTTCAATTATGTCTATATATACAAAAATAATTATGATGTATATAAATAAATTTAATGATACAAATATTGGAGCTATTTTGTTGCTTTAGACAACTAAACTAACTTTGAACTCAAAAAAAGAAAGAAGATATCTAAATTAACTGAAACGGCCATTAAATATGGTGTTTCCCCTAGGAGTTATTGACTAACCTATACAAGCTATTGGTGTCTTGCTGACTTTAGATATCATAAACCCGTACACAATATGGGTTAAAAAAAAACATCAAGGATTCGACCAATGCAATTAAAACCTGTATATTATCTTTCACTACGAAATCCATATGGTTTTGAGGAAACTGTGTTATGGAGATCCCATAACTGATATTGGTGTTGCTGCTCTGATCATCAGGCTTTGGATGAAAGCTATAGTCTACAAAGAAAAACAAAGTAACGGACATTATATATATTATTTTTCTTAGTAATCGAACAACTCATATAACTTTGAGGAATCAATTAAAAGGTTTATATGTTTCACATACATTGTCATATAACTAAATGTTAAACCAAAAAAAAAAGAACTGAATGAGTTAGTGATTTTTCATGGGAAATTAGATAAGATTTAAAGTTTCCTTTTTGCACAACCAACAACAGCATTCGTTGTGAATTAGATAAGAGTATGAAAACTAAGAAAGTAAAAACTAATTAAAAGGATAACGTTCCTTTCTTGGTTTAACCGGACATTTATTTGTATAGTTTCATGGAGGCTAACTTGAGTGAATTTCAGTAGAAAATGCAAAAACATAAAGTATATTACCATGGCAAATCCCGCACACATTATACTGAACCCTGGGAAATTAAATGGGGCTCTTTCAGACAGAAACCAATCTAAGAAAAATAAAAATACTAGTGTTAGTAGCAAGTTATTTGCATTTCTATCTACAGAAGTTTTTGAAATAGCATTATTAAACAATGCTTATGTAAATAGTGATGAAACCTGTTAGAGGTGAAAATGCTAGCGGGGAAATGACATTTGCAAGGGAACATATGCTTGAAATAATTCCTTGGGCTTTCCCCTGAAAATATTACCGAGAGTTAGAGTTTGCATTGACCGATTAACCAAATTGATAAAAGTCAAAACCAGTCTCGCACAAATTAAATAATAACGTTCGATTTCATGTAAAAATAACATTATTTCTCATGTAAGCCACTAATCCTACTCCTTTTTTCTTTCTTTGAAATAATTTATTCTTCTGTCCATTTTATACAAGAAGTATTTATGGTATAATAAAATGAATGGAATTTGTTATAAGTCAAGACTTAGTTACCTGTTCATATGATGCTACTTGTTTGGAGACAATGCTTCGCATCTGTAAATTAAATTTGAATTGTTGAATTACAATACATTTCAATATATAATTAAAGTATAAACTCGAATAAAAAATATCTAATATGTGTTGACAAAAAAAAAAAAAAATCTATATATATAATATGTAAACTTACACACGATGAAGGAAATATTGAGAAAAGTGCAAATATGGCTGCCATATATGGAACCTGTGAGTTTTAAATTATCTTTAGCCAATAATCGATCTCACAAATCTTCACTAAAGAGGCAATTCTTATTAACGCCAAAAGATATTGCAAAGAAAATGAACTATCCAACATGAAAAAAAAAAAGAAAAAAGGAAATGAAGAAAAATTTCTTAAAAGGATATAATTAATACCCATGAGGACCATGCCACACATAGTAGGAACATCTGCAAAATTAAGATTGCAACATATAAGAAAATGTTCATGTGTAGTCAAATTTAAGGGCTCATTATTAAGCTCGTTCACCTAAAACTATATTGGAGGATGTTGTCTTTATGGTGCAAGAAAAGAACCATACGAAATACAAAGTTTAGAGAACAACATAATAAGTACGAGACAAACTAAAAGACGGTTCTTACATGGGCACAACCAAAGAAAAGACCAATTGAGAGCAGTCTCTCCTCTTTTAAAGCAGGAACTAGAACGGGCATAAAGAGCAACTGTGAAATAACATTTCTTTGTAAGTTAAACAATGTGAAAAAGACCAATCTTTCAAAAGTCTGCATCTTAATTATTACCTGTGAAATAGATCCAGATGCGCCAACTATGATCATCAAGTCTGCAAACTGGTCTTTGTTAAAGTGAAACTTGGCCTTTAAATAGTACTGAGTGAACCAATTGACAACAAAAAAAAACTCATTTATTTTTAGTAAGAAAATTGAGAAATGCAAAATCTAATAGATTATTATTTTTACTAATTATAGTTTTTTTTTTTGGTATGCTTTTACGTCATACACTAATATCTTCAAATTGTTGTCCCTTACTAGCATGTTTCATTGTTTTGTATAGATTTATTTATATATGTTGTAAAACAAATTAAATATTAGTTATTTAATAGCGGTATCACATAGTTATAAGCTTACCATAGATGAAGCATGTAGACCTGCCTCAGCAAGACTACTGAAGAATGATACCATCGCAACTTGAAAAAGTGGAACGCTGGAAAGCAAACCTAAGTAAGAAATCTATGTAATTAAATCTTGTCTTAAACTAAGAAGATAAAAATTAGTTGATTTTTTTCACTAATCATCAAATCAATCCTCTACCGTCAATCCGTCACAAGTTATAAGTTTAAAATAAAATATAAAATAAAAAAGAGTAAGGAAAAAGAAAACACACCTACTTCTCATTAGAGAAGCCATTTCATGTACCAAACGAATTGCTCTAAATATCCTATTTCTATGTCCTGGACAATCTTCAAGTAAAGGAGAACTCAATTTCTCATTTATAACAATGGGAGCACCGAGGCTATTGTCTCGGATCGAATCCGGTAGGAAAAGCCTCATATACAACGTTGATAAAATTCCCATTGCTGCTGCAACCTAACAAGTCGCGATAAGGATGATCTTAACTGAAATATATTCACTAATAATTATACATACACATGCATGTAACTCCGAGTATATAAAGATACCTGAAATGTCACGCCAATAGATAAAAATCGAGCAGAAAGATTGGCGCAAACGAATGCACATGATGTAATCCCGGTAAGTATCCCAAATGCGGAGGCTCGTCTCCCTTCTGGTACATTATCAGCCTGAAAGTCCGCCGAAAATACTTTCATATATAAAATTATTGAACTTCACTAAAGATTTCACCAGTTATTCAAAATAAATACTTTTAAACTTTTCAAGAGATTTAATTAGAAATAAGTTTACTAAAACATATTTCTTCTTGATTATTTTATATTTACCTTCCTCAATAGTTTTAGTTCAGAAGAGGTCAACATTTACATTAAAATCCTAAAAACAATTAGCACCAAGGAGATGCTCTAAACTTCACATAACAATATTTTAAAAATAATTATTACATTGTTATAGTATTATTATTCTTTTAATTACTATATGTGAAGATGACATATATTTGAATGTTCTTTATGCTACCCAAAAGTAAAGACCGGCCAAATTAAAAACAAAAGGAACAAAAAAAGGACCGGTCTAATTGGCTTACAAAAAGTCAAGGGAAAGTAGAATAACTATATCCTAACTAAAATAAGACTAATTAAGCAACTAACACTATTATTATCATTTATTTATGGCTTGTTGAAGAACTATTGTATATTGTCTTAGTTATCCCGTTCGGGTTTGTTCTTCTCGTTAAAGAATGTTTGCTCTACTTTAATTGTATGTATCCTTTAATTTCTTGGAATATCTTTTTTCGCTTAATAAACATTACTGACGGCAATTAAAATAAAAAACGAAAGGAGGATAATGGCATACCACGTACGCAAGGGCAAGACAAAGAACACTTCCTTCACAAACTATCGAAGTGAGAGTCTTGAGTACATAGTACATGTAGAAGATGGTTGCCCCTCTACTATACGCTAATGTCACTGTAATTATTAAATAATCTATCTTTCAGCGAAACATATGTTTTTCAATAAAATAGTTTCTTATATTTCAAAATGAAACGTTAAGATATGACATTAGATTCCTACTCTCATGTGGACAGCGCAAGATGATAACTTTTGAAACAATTTTGTAAATACTGTGATTGTAATTAAACAATTGACTTTATTTATTAAAAAAACAAATCTACCTGACTTCGAACCATAATTTTTAATAATTCAAAAGTAAAAACTATTTTCAACATATTCAAATAACTTTTTGCAATTTTCCTTAACTTTTAAAAGCAAATTAAAGTATGTGAAACATTATAGGATGCTTTTGCTTTCAAGCAAGGAATATTAGACGTGGAATAAAAAGCTTATAAAATGATTCAAAGTAGGGACCATACCAAGAGGTAAAATGTTGAGTGTCATTGGAAGAGTAAGCAAACATTTTCTCCCATGCTTGTCTGACAAGCTTCCCACCAATGGCATCATAATCAATGATCCCACTCCCGTGATCTAATAACCATTGATTAAATATTTATCTATATCTTTCAAAAAAAAAACATGAAATTATTTTTTACATGGTAATTTGGTAAAATTTAGAAAATAGATAAACTACTGACATGGGAACGGTTAGTTATGAAAATAAGTTGAATTTCACATAGAACAAAAAAACAGTCGCTTATTTTCTGTTTTTTGAAACACAAATAATGTAAAAGAGGGTTTAATTTGTAGATAGTACGTACAACTTGTTGAAAGCCGGAGAGGTAAATGGCGAGAGAACACTCGTCTTTTCCGGGACATAGCGCAGCCATGCTGATGTCGGTTATCACCGGAGCCACGATGAATGATGAGAAGCAGTACAAGAAGATTGTAATGAAGAGGTGTCCTAGTCCATGGAAGGTCGTCGTTTCCTCCATTTTTAAGAGAGCTCAGGTGCTGTAGGCAAGTGAAGAAAAAGTGTTAACAGGTGAAGAAGCCTGAGAGGTATTAATATAAAGAATGAGTAAAGAGGTGTTGCTTCGTTTGTCTTTCATTCGCTTTCGATCATTACTTTTTGTATGCTCTTACTTCTCGTTGGAGTATAAGCAAAGCCAAAGAATCACATCTTACATAAAAAATTATTTTCAATCAAAAAAATTGTCGACTTAAGACTCATTTGAATTGAGAACTTTGTGTTCTTTCAACATACTGATTACAATCGGAGAACCAAATATATAAAATATATCAGGGTTTATAAATATATATATCGTTCCTGAACTTGATTAAAATATATATATTAAATTCGTTATTCGTGTCCAAAACTTTAAATATTTGCAAGAGTTTTATTAGTGAAGACTATATATGGAGAGTCTAGAGTTTATTAAATAAGCGAAAAAAGTCTAGTAGACTTCTGCCTAAAAGACCACTATAATGTCTTTCCCAAATTTGGAATACTTTCTGAGTAACGTTAGAAAGTAGTCAGATCGCATGTTACTGATTACCGTGTAAACTGTTTGGATCTTTGGCCCAAATCCAAACTTCTCGTACATGTATTTTTTTGTTTCAAAGTTTATTAAACCAGGGTTAGTTTCTTTCAATATTTCTCTAATTCTCAACCACCACTAAACCCCAATTATGTGGACAAAATATGAAATGCTTATATATAAATTGTACCCTTTCATTCAATAATATGAAATGCTTATATATAAGCTGTACCCTTTTATTCAATAATACAACAATAACAATACGGTTTAATACTCCCTATTCACAAATGATAACTTGCTTAGAAGAAAAAAGACGTTCATTCAATAATACAACAATAACAAATTAACAATACAATTCAATACTCTCTATCTACAAATGATAACTTGCTATTAGTAAATGAAAAAAAAATACAAACAAAAAGACTTAACTTTGTAGTGTATGATTTTATGGATTGTATATTTTGTTTTGAGATAGATATAGAATAACTAACAAATTGATTAATAGTGTAGAGGTTGGTCTTTTGTTTGGTCTTTATGTTTGAGATTGATATAGAATAACGATTTTACGGGAGCTTGGTCTTTTGTTTTTTGATGACGTTGATAACCTTATTAAAAATCTAAATTATGTATCAACTAAAGTATTAAAAGTTGTGACAATCCTCAAAATATTCTCTACCAAAATTTTATAAGAGTTGACAATCGTCATATATTCTCTTAATAGATAAAAATAGTAATTTTTTTATATATTTTAACAGGTGCATTAATATTAAAAGAACGGTATACAACCCAAATATTTGGGCATTGATTAATCCAAGGTTTCGAACTCGGTTACAAAATAATTTGGCCAAAGCTTTTATGGTCTATTGGTAGAGGAAAATTTGGTGAAAGGTGAAACTTTCATATCCGAATTCGATTCTCTTTGTAAACAAAAACATAATTACTTTTGGAAATCTGTAAGTTGTACTTTGACCTAATTAATTTATTTGGTAGTCGGAAGACATTCCAAACTCAGATCAAACAATGTGGTTGCTCAATTCTATTTGGATCAAAAGTAATCTACTTTGTAAGCTGATCGGATCAACCGATAAGATATAATATAAATAAAATAAGGAAAACAAAAGTTATAAAACGACGGATATATATAAAAAAAACAGCATGATAAACCGGAAAAATAGGAACTGCGAAAAATCGTAGTTCTTTGGTGAAGTGCTAATTTTGAGCCACCATCAATAAAAATTTCATATTCCATATCTAATCCAAAAACTTCCATGCATGAGGAAAAAGAGACACAAACGAATTAGTAACTAAGCAACAAAAATATACATTCATAAAACTGTTTTACCTTTATTAATATTTTAATCCTATCGATAATATTATAAACAAATTCGATATTCATAATTTGATCGGAGTATATAATATATGATTAGCTATCTATCCCGAAAATACATGAATACTGAAAAACCAATAATCAACCAGTAAACACCCTGCAATTATTAGTAACTGGAGATACACAAATACTTGAAAACTGGAGCTCATGCAAGACGTAACCAAATAACAAAAGCCACACAAAGAAGAAAAAACATGTTAAAGAATGGGTTTTGTTAATACTCTGACCATAGAGCTCGTAATTCTTCTTTTTAAGTGAGCCAATTTGCATTTGGGCCAACTTGTTTGATATATGTTATAGCCCATTAAGGCCCAATATCTATGCATGCAAATGAATTACTCAAAGTACAGATATAAATATTATGATTCATGTTATGATCCTATAAAATCTTAAGAATGAGTTTGATAATTGTGTGGTTCAAGCATTTGGGATTGACTAGCTAGTAATCAATCCTTATCAATTGCCTTACCCATGCTCCGTTATATATATCTTGATTAATCTTTTGTGCTTATCTTTATCATTTTTTTATTGTTTAGTTGGTTCGTTTGCCTTGTTGTTTAGTTAGCCTTTAGCTTACTTGGCCAGTTCAAGTATTTTAATCGCAAAATCCCAAATTTACCTTTTCACTTTGCTTATATGTTCTTTCATACTTCATGTGTTATTCATATTTCTTCGAGGTTGGACCACTTGTGGTACTTTAAGATTATAAAACTCTTTAATCATACTTTCGTTGCTCCATGTACATGCAGTGATTAAGCTGAAGTGTAAGCTCGATGATAACTTGTCTTCTATAACCAGCCAACCTAGCTAATAGAAAAACAGTGATTCTCTCGATTAATCCCACTTAGCTCAAACAAACAAAATTATCTTTCTTCTTAAAAACATAATACGATATTGTGCGGATCCCCAAGCATTCTCTTATGTTTCTTTTTGAACAAGTCATCCACCATTTACCCCGCCATGATGAAGAAAGTTTAGCTCCCAGTGACAATAACTTCCATAACACGCTCCATGCGGGCTGACTTCAACAGTCATTTGTTCTCGAGGAAGATCTCATTTCTTGTATATCACCAAACTACGCCCATGACTTCTTGTGTGGAGAAAAGAGCCTCAAACACTATCATATCCTAGCATATTTAAAATCTTATCATTGTCGTGTTAATGTGTTTTAACTCTCCACTATCAAATCTTGACAACTAGAAGATGCATGTAAACTTTAAACCCATATAGGATTCTTAAAGACTCATCTCTTGCATATACACATTTTAAAGTCTCAAAACTAATATGCGTAAGAATGGCTAACACCTCTCACAATGTGTCATTCTCACATGTTATCCTTTGTAAATTTATGTCTATGGATTAGAACAAACCAAATAAGGGGTCGAAAAGGAGATTGATGATAATTTTCGGAGCACTACATAAAGGCTTTATGATAAAGAAATGAATGAAGGATGCGTAACCTATTCAAATGTTTTGGTGGCACTGAAATTAAGTTTTTATTTTTCCCTTTTCTGATAAAGGCACTGAAATGAAGTTAATCTAAGAGACAGATGTATCCCACTTGCTAGCTGGCGATTGCCCTACCCCCAATCACACATTCTCTTTTTGTTTACATTATTCAGGTAATATATTTGTTTTCATATGGGTCTAATTTTATTTTTTTAAATAGATTTATTAGTCTCTATTTGATTAATTTCTTAATTTAAGCGATAAAAACCCAACTTTGGAACCTGATTTGTCAAGCCACAAAAAGTGGTTTTTCCCTACTTCTTTACCATTTGAGATATTTTCCACTTCCTTCACGCCAACAAATTCCGAACCCACAGATACATATTGCCCAAAAACCTACGTTACAGACAACCCACATTAATTACCACAGATATTTTCATTTATGTCTGTCTATTTGAAAGATTTTTTTTTTTGTTTTTTTGGTTTTTCTTCCGAAACAATATTGTACAATGAAGTACATTTGTACGTGGCCCGATGGCCATATTACACATGTTAACTAAAATAAAATCAGGTTTGTTGAAAAGTATATTACTTCGGATTTTTTTTATTTTTTACGTATGTTCAAATTCGGACTAAAATTATAGATTATTGAGGAAAATAAAATAAAATAAAAAACCTCAAAAACTAAAACTATGCTAACTATTTGTCTAAAAAATAGGTTTTGAAACGCTAGTACATATTTCTCAATTAAATAGTGATTTATATTTTTGACCCAAAAATAGTGTAATTTACATGTAATCATATAAACAAAATTTTCCACCAAAGAAGATATTATATTGAATCAGTGAATGGGTTTCGTATCATTGGTGATTGGAAAAGGATGGTGGTGACATTTTCTCTTAAAAGAAGAAGTAAATGCATCCAATCACTTTTTCTTCAGTAAATTCGAGATTGTTTTTAGAAACGCGTGACTAAAAGCATGCAGCTGGACAGTTCATTTTCTTACCATATTAATCAACTCAAGAAATATACGCAGAGAATAATTTACATCTTTGTTCAAAGTTTCAAACACTCTAAGAATTAGCAATTTAATACTTGATTTGAAACCCTCGGGGAGTAAAAAATAAAACAAAGTACATTTTACTAATTACCACCTTACTTTCCTCGTCATGTGTGGTGAATTTTTTTATATAATTCTTGTAATTCAGAAAAATTTACAGCTTAAGAATTATATCCCCATATTCTGCCAGATCTTTACATTGCCATGCGTCAAAATGTTTTGACCTCCATTATTAAATAAATAATAAATACACAAAATATGTCTTTATGTACTTATTTTTGTTTATTGATATCATCATAGTACTCATTATGTTGTGGGGGAAAAACAGTAATCATCACATTTTATAGTGATCTGATTTATTTATTTTTTGTTGGACCCAAAGTTTAACTCTATCATTGATATACTTATTGTAATGGTTGAAGAAAAATTGTTGTAAATACAATGACATAACTGTAAATTTCGTAATTTACTCTAAAACTAATTTCATGTACAAAAAAAAACAACAAGGCTAGTTACAACCTGGAAACTTCTCTCTCTATAACGCTTACACAAAACTAAGAAAAGGGAAAAACAAGAGAAGTACACAAAACGAGTAAAAAAGAAGGAAAGAATGTTTTTGAAAATTCTGTTTCTAACATGGACTTTGATTTTCATTACATTGAGGTAGGTTCGGAGCCAGCTCGGCGCGGCAAACTGGACAAACCGTGTGGTTAGATAGCCACGTATCAGCACATAATTGGTGAAACCCATGGTTGCAACCGGGAACTAGACGAGTCGATTGACCACTCTCTATATCTTCAAGGCAAACAGCACATTCCGTTGATCTAGCTATTACGGCTAGCTCTCTTCCGGTGAGTTTAGGGATTTTCTCGAGCTCCAACACCGAAAGGCCTTTACCTGTGACCGGTTTAACCGGTTCAGCAAATCGAAGGCGTTCGATACGACGCCGTGTGGAGCACCACAAGAGGAATAGATAGATTAGGAAGACGATGCACATGCCGACGCAGGGGAGGAGAAGGGCCATGAAAACAGTAGCTATCATCGTCCCACCACCGCTAGATTCAGCCGCGGCGGTTGGTGATAGAGATGGTACTAAAGCCGGCGAGATGCGTGTGTAGTGCATCTTTACACCGTCTCTTGCTCTCTACGGCTTGCTTTATTTTTTTGGTTGTAAAAAAGCAAAAAGGAAAAAGAAAAAAAAAGTTATATTCCTCTGCTTGTTCTCTAAGTGTTGTTGGTAGTGAAAATCATGTGAAAAAGAGTAACGGCTATTTATACAAAGAGGAGAGGCTAGGACACGGTAGAGCCAAATATCAGGGTTTAGGTTAAACTATTATTGTTATGATTTTGTTTCTTTTCGTACAATCAGCTTTTCTTTATTATTATGGGTTTGCTTGTTTTATATACACCAGGTTCTTTTGCCCCATTGAATTATTATAAAACGTCAATTTTAAATGGCAATGAAAACGATTTGATATATGGCTTCCACTAACACACACATATATATATATATATATATATATATATATCCAAATTTAGATTTTTTATTTATAAACTTATATTATTACAACAAAAAAATTTAATAATTATTATTTCATTCCTATATACCAATATATAAAATAATTAGTAATTTGATCGAACTAAATTTTTGGAATGAGAATTAACATAACGAAAGAAAATCTCAACCCTATCATTAAAAGAGTGTGTGAAAAATGTTTTCAAGAGGTTTCACATGGAGAAAGTAGAACTGGATAATACTCTTTTGTTTTGTCAATCAAAAGATCATGAATTATGTGATCGAGCACGAGATAGCATATAGGATAAGGTTTTGTATGCTTATGTTATTGGCCACCATATGTCTGTGATGGCATGCTTAAGATCGGAGACAGATTGTAGAGGGGAAGTTATTAGCTAGTTACAATAAGCAGTTTAGAAAATAACATCTTTGACAAACATTTTTTGGAAAATACTCCCTCTGTTTTAGAATATAGGATTTTTTGGGGAATTGTTTTTTTGGTTTCAAAATAAAAGATGTTTTACAAATTTCTATGCAACTTTTCAATGCATTTAATATTTTATTATCATTGGTTAAAAATTTTAAAACTAAATTTTACTCCCTAAATTTCTATGGAGTCAATGATAGTTAGAAAATAAAATCTTAAAATATGTATTTTTAACTAAAACATCCTATAATTAATATGAAACAAGAGTCTAACAATATTAAAGGTTTTAAGCGGACTTTTAGGAATCTGAAATAGAATATAATAAAGCTCACCATTATTTTCGAGAAGTAAAAGATGAGAGATTTGTTGATGATAAAAGTGGTGGTGATCAGTACAGTCGGATATACATTTTTAATGGTAATATAATTTTTGGTTTCAAAGTTAAAGAAGATTAAAGCTTTGTTTATGAAGCTGAGTATGCCGGATTCTGTTAACAATAGTGTTCATTTCGTTTTTGTTAACATCATTTGGTTTTTGTTTCGACTAATTTTTATATGAATTTATTTATTTTTTTCTTTTTTTGAATCTGTAATTGTAAATGGTATTAAGCCTAGTCCAAGCAAAATTTACCAGTTAAATAGACAGCGATATAGGTGTTGAGTTAATCAGGGCAAACTCTTGTACTTAAAGATGTACTTATATGTCTGACTAGTATGATGAGAGCCATACAATGTACATGATAGGTGGTGTCCTAGTGCATGTGACGTTATGTAAAACAAAACTAGGATTTTATAAAACCCACATTTTTTTATGGTGTTCAATCAATTCTTGTGGTTTCGTTATTTAATTACTTGAACGTCATAATGTCTTGGTAAAACACCCTTTTAATGTTTTCCTATCTGTCACGTGTTTGTTCATATTACGTACGTTGGATTCACACGAAACACATTTCTACACCAGTTTCATACAACCTTTATATGAAAATATGTTTTTACTTAGACTACTACTCAGAATCTTAATTAGTCCATACAGAAGAATACAAAGCAGAAAAAATATCATTAAGAACCTCAGAAAATAGAGCAACATAAAAGCTCTATAATACTACTATTGAAGCTCTTTCATTTTGGAAGAAAATAAATTAGCCAACAGAATATAGAACAACATGGCACAACACTTTTCTCGACATTTAAGTTCTGAAAAAGCAATGCTAATTATTAATTTAACCTGCTTAACTTTTTTCCAACAAAATTATAAATTCTGTTTCTTTTAATTATTAATGAAGAAATCATGAGCTATCGTATTATACAATGTTTGCGGTTGTATGGCCATTTGTGTTTTGGGCCGGTAAAATGGAATTTCAAAGCTAGGGTCGTTGATTTATTTGCTTTTCTGTGACCGGTGAAATGGAATTTCAAAATTTCTCTTTACCTTACTTTGAGACTAAAAGTATTTTCTTCTTCTATGCTTACAAAAAGTACTTTAGTTTGAGAGCTGTATAAAATAATAGCAATCATGTTCTAGGAATTAGAGGCGACGGAGAAGTCCAATCCACTAAAAAGTTAAAGAAGATAGCACTTGAAGATAATGCGTTAAAGTAGTTATTTATTTTCTAACAAATAAATTTCAATTAAATAGGCGCTATATTTACTAGACTGGTTTACATTAATTTACATTAATATAAAGAACAATATTAATTTACATTATGTATTTTTTATATTATTTACATTAATTTATTACTAAAATGTTTTTATTTTCGTTTCTAGAATCTTTTCTACATTCAAAATATACAACAGAAATTAAATTAAAAAGTATAATTACAGAAGCATCAATGCATAAAATCTCTAGAGCTGATTATGTATAAAATAATCGACGGTACTAAAAAATTGCAACAACTGATTTTTTCGAGAAAAAAAATTGACTGCTATAAAATTGACCATGTATTCAGTTATTCAGACCTGGTCTTGTCTTGACTCCTTCAGCATAGCTGAGAAAATCCATGTTTACGGTCTAGTGAACAATATTTGGGTTCACTTATTAGGTAAATCTTTTTATTTATTTCCTCTTATCTTAAGTTTTTAACCAATCTGAATTCGTTATTTAATAAAAGAAATTTAAACTCATTTAATTATAAAATTTAAATCATAATCATTTTTTTATAAACTCAAACTCATATATAATTTAGTCTAATTATAAAATCTAAATCCTAATTTTTTTATTTCAGCCAATCAGAATATACTACCTAATAAAAAGTTAAAAAAACTTATTTAATTATAAATAAAAAATCTAAATTCTAAATAAAAAGTAAAAAAAAATTAAATTCTAACCACTTTTTAAAAAATTCAAACCAAAATGTAATCTCGTTTAATTATAAAATCTAACCCTAGTTCTTCTTTGTACACCCAATTCGATATTTAAACTCTTTTAATTGCAAACTCTAAATCTCTAACCGTTCTTTCTAAACCCAAACCGATATTTAACATTGTTTAATTATAAAATCTAAATCCATTTATAAAACCAAACAGACGTTCAATCTCGTTTAGTTATAAAATCTAAAACTGTTTATAACTCAAATCGATATTTAATAGTAAAATCTAAACTTCAATCCTTTCTTATAAACCCAAAACTATATAAAATTTTGTTCTTGTGGCAAATTAGATTTTATAATAAAATAAATTTAATTTATTTATTAGGTATAAATTCTAATTTAATGGAATAAAAAGGTGAATAAAGGGGTGAATCTAAATATATTTTTTATTGGCCCATATTTTTTACTAGGATAATGGCCGATTATGCTTTGGTGAAAATTTAGATAACGCAAGTTAGATTTTTCTCACTTTATTTAATAAGATAAGATTTTAGCGGGGATGAAATTTTTACAAGCGAATCCCTCAATATTTCACTTATGTTCGTGGATGATAGCTTCTTTTTTGTAAAACGACAAAAAAAACAATGCGTCATTGGATTTGGAATACTAAAGAACTATGAAGAGGTTTTTGGTCATGAGTTGACAACTCGATGATGGACAAACTTATGGCAATCTTCGAAATCACTAATATAGGGGACATGAACAACTACTTGAGATTATCGAAAAGTTTAGGAGGATCTAAGACAAAAAAAATTTACTCTTTTAGAAAATATTTACATAATAGAATAAATGGTTGGTTTACAAAATTCTTATCTAAAGATGGCAAAGAAGTATTGATTAAATCAGTACCAGATGCATTGCTTACTTATGTATTGTCTTGTTTTAGATTACCAAAATCAGTAACATCAAAACTTAGGAATGTAGTAACGAAATTTTGGTAGAGTTCCAATGGACGAACAAAACGTTTACAGTGGAAGGCATGAGATAAATTTTGTCATAGTGCCTCTCTGCTCTCCCTCTCCTCCTCCGGGTGCCTCTCTGCTTGCTACTTGGTTCCGTCTCTTCAGTTAGGTCCTCCTCTGCGGTTCAGGTTTCCTTATGAGTTTTTTGAGTCCTTGGGTCGTTCCCTCTTCGTTCTTTTGGTTTTTGGGCCTGCTATTTTTAAGTTTCAGCTTCTTTGGTTGTTTTGGGCTTTGCTCTTGTTGTCGGGCCTGCGCGCCTTGGATTTGAGCTTTTGGATGTGTATGTTTTCGAGCCTGTGTGCTTATGTTTGGACACTTGTCTTATAACTTGTTGTTTGTTTTAATGGAAATTTAAAATTAAAAAAAAATAAGAAAAATAAAATAAAAAATAAATAAGTTTTGTCGTAACGGTGGACTTGGTTTCTAGAATGTGGATGATTTTAATACAACTTAATTAGCAAAACAACTGCCGCAATTGATTATGATTCTTAACTCTTTATTTGCAAAGATGTTCAAAGAAAAATATTACCGGAAATCAAATCACATGAATCCAATTAAATTATACACACCATCCTACAAATAGAGGAGTTTAGTATCTGTTCAACTACTGATTAATCAAAAGTTGATGAAAAGAGTTGAATTAATTTTCAGGTGTTTTCCTTTGAAAGAAAAAAACAGAGAAAATGTTTTAAAATGAAAATTTATAGGTAAAAAAAGTCAATTGGGAATCGTTAGATCTCACTGGTTCAATGTGTGAGCCGGGCTTTAAAAACATTTTGATTTAACCCATACACACATCTCTCTGTTCCACGATTCTCTTCCTCAGCCTCCACGTCGTCTCTAAACTCAGCAAAAACCAATGTCGACGGTGAGAAAAATCACTCTTAAGAGTTCGGATGGCGAAAACTTCGAAATTGACGAAGCGGTGGCGCTAGAGTCACAAACCATCAAACATATGATTGAAGATGACTGTACCGATAATGGTATCCCTCTCCCTAATGTCACAAGCAAGATCCTTTCGAAGGTGATTGAGTACTGTAAGAGACATGTCGAAGCTGCTGAGAAATCCGAAACCACGGCCGATGCTGCTGCTGCTACTACTACCACCACCGTCGCGTCGGGTTCTAGTGATGAAGATCTCAAGACTTGGGATTCTGAGTTTATCAAAGTTGATCAGGGCACTCTCTTCGATCTTATCCTGGTTTGTCAAACTTATTTTTAATTGCTTTGGTTTTCAAAGTTTGCGATTTCATTTCTAGGGTTTGAGATCTTGATTTCTGTTTGAGATCTAATTTTAGGGTTCAGGTTTTGTTTAGATTGCCAATTTCACAGTTTAAACTATGATCATGTCTGATTGAAATATATGGTCTGATAGAGAAAAAAGTGTCAAGAGATTTCTTTTGAGTTTGTTGGATTTGTTTATAGCTGAAGACCACTTTACATCCAAACTCATGTTTTTTATGTTCTGTCTTAAACATTGGATAATGTTTAATTTCTTTGGGATTTGCTTGAATCTAGATTTGTTTTTCTGAGAAACCTTTTGGATGCTAACATGACATGTTTTGTTCTGTCTGAAACGAGTGATAAAGTTTATTTTCTTTGGAATCGTAGTTCAATATGTTTGATTTGCTTGAACAATAAAGTTCCATTTTTATCTGAAAGTTGAAGAGCTTGAATCTAAGTTGGTTTCCCTGTGACACCTTTTAGGCTGCTAACTACTTGAATATCAAGGGACTGTTGGACTTGACTTGCCAGACAGTGGCTGATATGATTAAAGGAAAAACCCCAGAAGAAATCCGTAAGACGTTCAATATCAAGAACGACTTCACGCCAGAGGAAGAAGAAGAGGTTCGCCGTGAGAATCAGTGGGCGTTTGAATGAAGAAAAATGAAGACCTAGGTTGCTGTCATGTCCTCGACCCATTTGTGTCTCCCTGTCTTATCTTCTTTCTTTGACTATATATCCATTCTCTTCTACGTGATGGTCCAGCTAAGACAGTGGGTCGGATGTTAATGTTATGTTATGTATGTCAAATTAAAGACTTAACTACGAAACATATTGAAGTTGTTGCTCAAAAGAGAGTGTTGGTCTTCTATTGTTTCGTCAATCATTTAGATAGGTTGTGAACACAAGTGATAAGATTTGTCTGCATGTTCTTAGAAAGAGAAAAGATCTTATTACTTGTAAATAAATGCCTATACAAGCACACACGAGAGATTGATAGATAATTCTGATACAAGAACCTCTGCCTTAATCTTTAGAAAGGCCCATTCACAAGTAATCAATGTGACGAAAGAAAACGAAAGACATAAAAATGTAGTAGTAACGTGATGTTGGAAGCGTAGATTGAGATTCTAGCGAACCCTTCTGCAGTTAAGTCTGACCTCATTGCCATTCCCACTGATACTACTCATCTTGATCATCGATTTCACAAAAGCCCTCTCGAACTCTTCGTTGGAATTTGCATATTTGGCCACGAGTTTCTTAGTAGAGGGTACTGCAAGAAGCGATTCGTCGGATGAGAATAGTGACTTGCCTTGGATAAGCATCTTGTAGTAGATATTGTCGAATGACGTCACGGTTCCATCCATGTTCGATCCAGCATTCTTCACCGTGTTATGGGCCGGGCACACTCCCTCCAACCTGGCTGCGAATGAGGGGTTTAGTGTTGGGTCAACCTCCTTTTGTGTGTTGAATTTATGGAGCCTATTCTGGAACGATGAACAGTGGGCGAATCCTAGTGTATGACCTCCTGCCATTTCATTCAACATTCGGAATTTAAACCATTATAAGCATTGGAACTATATTTGTCTTTTGCCAATTATTTTTAAAATTTAGATTTATGTTGCATCTTTTAGCATAGTTTAAGAAAAAGATTTTAGAAATCTTTGTAAATATATTTTAAGTGAGTGCGAGAATGTTTAATACCAGAGAGAGCAACAAGATCATGCATAGAGAGGCCTCTTTGGCCAAAATTTTGACGCAATTGAGAAATGTTGAAAGTAGGAGCTGGTAGTTGTCTTGTTTCTATTGCCTTTGATATTCTTCCATCTTTTCTCCCTTTTGGCACTGCCCATGTAGGCCCTCCTGACTATAGTAACATCCACAAATAATATTTTAGGTGGATCATTAGAATCATCAAATAAAAGTAGTACTTGGAATTTGAGATGGAGAGAGACTTACGAGAGCGACAGCATCTCTTGCCGCAAGTGAAAGAATGTCGGCGCAAGAGACGATACCGGGACATTGTTCTTCTAATGCCTTCTTTGCATTGTCAATCACATAAAATGCATGGAGTGAGATGTTAGGAGGTCCATCTTTCTCTGCTTTGTTCTTCCCCTTAGAGTCTAAGAGAACTGAGCCATCACATCCCTTTAATGATCAAAAGTATCACCAACAACATTATTTAGAGTATAAAGACATAAAAAGACCGAAAGATGACAACAATGTTGTGTGTAAGAAGTTGTTACTCTGACGAAACAGTCGTGGAAATGCATCCTCAAAAGCGCAGCAGGGACAGTTTGGTCGTTTGACATGGCTTTCTTGACTGCATTGGTTACAATGTGGTCGGCTTGTGGACAAGTATGGTCGTAGTAGTGAGGACTGAGTGCTTGGACATCGAAAGAAACTACAAAAATGACTATGACAAGGAGATTGAGCATGTGTGCATTCATTTTAACAAACTTTTCGAAATTTTAATTTCTTGAGTGAAAAGAAATGTATTTAGAATGAATTTGTTGGGTTGCTTATGTGATGAAGAATGGATCAAGGTTTTATAGGCATAGTTAAAGGAGTTTAAATTTTGGGAGATGGAGTTGTTAGTGAGATGATAAGGTTGTTAAGCAAATTAGGTCATGTAGACAAGACTCGTTTAATTTTGGTTGTGGTGGAGTAGAGTTGAAGACTTAATAATTTAGATTCCTGAAAATGACAGAACAAAACAAAGGAAAAAAGTTCACTAGAGATTTATTGGTTAATAGATATTAACGAGTTTTTAACGAGTTTTGTCATTTGATAACTCTAAACAACCAATTTGGTTGCAGTGGAGTAGAGTTAAAGCATTGCTAATATTTGATTCCTGAAAATGACTGAAAACAAAGGAAACAAATTGACTAGAGCAATAATATGTGTGGTATGAGAGATTTATTAATTGTTCACGTACAAATTAACGAATTTTTATGAAAGTTGATGGATCTTGACATTTGATATTACAATTCCAAACAACCAAGTTTGCTTTTAAACATATTCACACAAATAATAAGTATGTTTTTAATAATATTAAAACAACCTACCAAATACTGTCGAAACATAAAAACCAAAAAAACATGATTGATTTTTTTTTTTTGAGAGAAAAGCGAAAGCCACGGTGTCTCAAACGGTATGTCGTTGACTTTGTTGTCGACATGTACAATTGTGTAGTGGATGCCTTCTATTTCTTCGTCTTGTTCTCGTACGTATGTTTTATTCTTTTTTTTAGCCATTACGAAACTAGTCTAATCCAATATAACCTGTTTTTTTAATTGATAAATCATTTTTAACAAACTATATTGAATCTATTTAATCTAAATGAACATTTAAATACTATTTCTTATTATTGAAAAAATATTTTTTTTTTTTACGTTTTTACATAGGAAAAAATATTACTTAGTATATTATAAAAATATAGAATTAGACTAGTTTCGTAATGTAATTTCCTAACAACTTATCAACTATTATTTGGTAAGCTTTTTCTGTTGGATGGTAACTATCCCAAAAAATATACGAAGATGAATTTTTGCATGTAAAAGGATTGATTTTGTTGCATAAAAATAGTACTTCGACTAATCCGGTTCCACAGCATCCTCTGTTTGATACTTCAAATCCTATAATAAAAAAGAAAGAAGTTAAAGATAGTAACTAGTAGGTAATAAAGTTAGTTTTTGGTACTAATTATCGATGGCCAAGATATTGGAGGTATGCGAGTCTAGATCCAACATTTAAATTCATGGATCCATAAAACAATATCTTGAATGACTAAATATCCATGCATATTTAGATCAATTCTAAGTGTATAATATATTTTATAAATATGCATTAAGTTATATTAGTATTATGGTTATTATGACTTTCGTTCTTATTCTCTATAACTAAGTGATGACCCGTGCTATTGTACGAGGTAAGTTAATTTGTTTGTAGTTCCCATTGGTTTGAAAATTTCCATCTAAACACTTTATTATATACATATAATAATTTGTGACGTCTCACATATAATAATTTGCAAAGTCTCTTATTAAATTTAACTGATGTGGGACCAAAACAAAATCCTCAAAATACTAATTATCATTTGTACTTGCGTATCACAACATAAATGATCAACTATTTTACTTTACGGTTATAACTTGATGAAATTATTATGAGAAAAAGGGATGTGTATTCATACTTACCGTAGTTTTTAGGGTTTTCTATCATGTCATTAAGAGTGTCACACACGTCAATTAACACAACTCTGCTATCTGGCAACTCTTTTCCTAAAGCTTCCAATGTTGGAGATATCTTCGCGTTAAAGTTGCGAGCCACTTCGTTAAGTTTTTCTGAGCATCTTCGCTTCAATTTTCCACGAAGTGTTCTAGCTGCTGGTACACATCCAACCGGTACTGCACTAAATACTCCGATTCTTCGAGCTCCAAGTCCATACAATGCCTATATGATGTAAACATTACAATGAATCCAAATTTGATTGAAATGCTGTTATTGCTATGAATGATCAATATATCATTTTTATGGTTAAATTGACTGAGAACAACAAATTTGTACTTTTATAAATAAAATCAAAAATCAAAAAACTTGAAAATGCAAGATAAATGAGGTATATAACATAATCAAATTTTGTACTTACACTGACAAATTTAGAAGCAGAATCAGCCAAATAATCAGCATATGAAGTTTTGTTATATTTGATGGAGCGTGCCGTATAGGTATGAGCAATATCATTACTGCTGGCTACCACAAGATAAAGACTATTTTTCACCAAGAAATTAGCTTTCTCTTCGCCAACAATCACCTTTAATTTATTTTTATATTCTTGGAAATTTTTTAGTTGATCTGATAACGATACCACTTTCTGGAGCATCGCAGAACAAAAAAAAACATATCAATAAAAAGATGACTAAAAAATAAGAATCAAAACTCCAATTTATTAAGAAAGTTTAAACGATATTAAAAATACCACTAGTTTTGCTGTTAACGGATCGTAACCAGAACCACCTGAAGCAAAATTCACACCCTTGAGAAGATCTTCATTTTTGAGCTTTGGATTTAAATATGCTGGTATTGTTTCTGCTATTCCTAGTCTTTCAGCTGCCATATATATTATTAAACAAAAACCATAAGTTGTCTCGACATGTAACACAAATGCAATGACCATCACTTGACATAGTCGATAACGAGACAAAGCCATAAGAAATAGAGATCCATGCAAACATAAGAGAATAATTAAGACGGTTTTATCCATTTTTATTTTAACTATTACAGTTTGAGCAATTTTTCTCTATAATTTGTTACTTTCCAACATAAACATCACATTTATCAGATGAATTCTAATATCCTTAAAGTATTAATTGCAGGATATGTGATATTTTCTCATAATATGCTAAATTTTTTTTGTAGATTATTAATTTATCAAATGGATATCTATTTATGTTACATAAACGTGAATCTATTATCTTGGAATTTGACATTATTGGTATATCCATTTACGAGAATAGAAATGAACAAAATATTAAAAGGAAAATTTACATTTTGACCAATTTTTAACTGGCTAATTGTTGTTAGTTTTTAAATAATAACTTCAACATTTGTTATCTAACTCTTAAAGATAGTTGATTTAAAAAATGATGAGATGAGATTATACTTACCGACAATATCAGATGGAACCCTTCCATCAGAAAATCTTCCAGTAGCAATTTTGCCAGGAAAATCTTTACCGTAAGGAGGAAAGTTACATTTTAATGCTGTACGAAGGTGGTTATTGTTTCCACTGTCAACTATTGAATCTCCAAATGTTATGATACCAGGAATGGTAACATTCGGCGGTAGTTTTATTGTACCTTTACCTTTTCATAAACAGTTATAATATATTAAATTGTTTAAATGACAACAATATTTTAAAATAATAACTTAATTAGAGCTGGCATTATATAAATTGAAATATTATAAAGTAAAAAAAATAATATGAAAATGAGTTTTCCACTGAATAATTACTAGTTTCCAACAAATCAAAAACTACATTAAAAAAATATATGAATAACACATGCCGATCTTTTTTATATGATTAAAAACAAAGAATTTATCTATTTTTTCGTCAAAAAACAAAAAAATTAATATGCTCAAATGAATAGACATGAGTAGATTTAGGTTATTTTTGATGAAATAAATTCTATTAATTTTTAACTGAAAACATGAATGAAACGGTGTAAGCTATATTCATAACATTTGTACATATATACCTTCTACTTTGGCTTCTGTTGCGTTGGTTTCAGTATTTCGTTCTAAAGTGTTCCTGCTACCTTCTACCACTACAAGCAAAAATATTACATACACCAAACGTGACATTACAAAATCAGAATATTTTCTTCCCCACGACCGTTGGGATATTAATAAAAAAAAAATAAAAAAAATTGAACAGTATATTTATAGATTCTTTTTTCTTTTTCTTTTTTTGTTTTTTTTTTGTTTTTTTTTCTTTTTATTTTATTTTATTGTGAGCAAAAATCAAAGGAGATTGAATGATGAAACATGTTTATATAGTGAGGAGATTTTTCGAAAATAGAATGCCAAAGTTTTGGCACTACCACATGTTCACTAATTGCATGCCTGTCCGTCTAATTGTGCCGATTATTTGGCCTAATGCTTGTGTTTGACATTCAATTTCATAACGATGATGTACTAATCTATAAAATTTTCTCATAGGTTGGTTCAAAATTAGAGACGCCAAAATTGTTGCTATCATACATATGTAGATAATATCTTTCCACAAAGAAAATCCACGTTACAACTATCATTGGGTCATACATATGTATATAAACCATTCAAACTCATTTTTCTAAGAAAAGAATTGCAAAACTTTATTCATTCCACCAATATATTATCATTGTTCGACCATACGATTACCAATCGGACCACCTGAGTTGTTGTCCTTTCATATAAACATCAGTCAATAGAAAACAGAGAACAAGCTGATCAATGAATCTTTTAAAATGTGAAAGAAACCAAAGAAACGACTTTTTAGTAATAGCAACAGTGACCAAACCAAGCATGTCACAGACTCACAGTATTCAAAATCCTTCATTCACAAAGAAGAGACGTTTATTTCCTTTAGTTTCTTTGTTTCCTTCTCTAGTCCTAAAGCTTAAAATATTGTTACGCCCGTGAAATCAGCGATTCATTATGCAATTCATATTTCCACTAAGAGATACGACCAATGATCCTTTATTCTTTGATCCTAGAAGGTTCTCCGACCGTGTTCTCCATTCGAGAATACCATTCACCTATGCGTGTGTTGTCCACCATATCCTTACCCGATCGAAGGTACCTTATTGGCCTCAGAACACCGAATACAGCGAGATCGCCCAAGTTTGGTTTTGACCCACCTGATATTAGAAACTACAATCATGGACCAATCCAGAAAGCAGGGACTAGATTCAGTATTAGATTAGAAGTTGGACATACCAAGGTATGGACGCTCTTTCAAGGCATCGACCCATGTCTCTGCAGCATCGTAAAGAGCCGCACGTTCATCTGTAATGTTATATTTCTTCTTCAATTTCTTTGATACAAAGTACATTGCCGTTGCTCCTGCATACTTTGCCACTAATCTTTCAGTGAAACTGAAATTCCCTGCACAGAGCACAACACTATGACTTAGACAAGAAGACTATCCTCCTCCAGAAGCTTTCTCTAGATGTGTAATGACGTATAAAGGTTCCCAAAACTGGGACTCCCATGAACTCATCTAGTTAAAATGTTAACCCATACATATCTTCCAAAGGTTATAAAAACAAAATGAGTATAAAGAAAGGGAAAAAAGTAAGAAGCTAAATCGACGATAACCATACCATGTGTGGTGATATATTCAAAGGACTCAAGAGCCTCTGAAGTATTCCTGTATATGTTTGGTGACAAAAGATGCACAAGGTGGTTGTCCACCCACCTACAACACATAGATACATTATCAGCCTAAGGTCCTGTAGTGACACAAATCTCGAACTCAATATCAGTAGTCAATAAATTAAAATCAATCGTACTTGCGCCATTTAGTCTCTTCATCATCTTCGGACTTGGAAATTTCAGGGTGCATCTTTTGGAATAAGCTATCGATTATCACTGCACCATAAAACAAAAGATTACTCAACTAAGCTAATACACATTTTTGATCTGAAGAGAAAAATACAAGTCAGAAACAGAACATGAGACAAACCTGAAGAATCAACCATTTGTTCACCATCTACAGTAAGAATAGGCACCTTCTTATAATCAGACCATTTGATTTCTTTCTTACTGATAGGATTCACTTCAACAACCTTGTATGGAATCTTGTTGTAATCCAAAAACGCTACAAACAAAATAAACAATCGCCCAAATATCATACCAGCAACAATAGATACCTCATTCAATCACCAATCTCTTACTGAATCATAGACAATGAGAACCATTCTCCATTCAAATCCATCACATTCAAGTCAATCCTACTGAATTCAACCTAAGTCTAAAGCAAGAATCGATGAGTAGAAGATCAAATTCTGATCAGATCCAGCAATTTTTAGATTAGTGTGATAAGATTACCTTTAACCTTGTTACAGAAAGGGCAAGCTTCGTACTGATACAGAACAACTTCTTTAGGATTAAACTTCTGAGCCATTTCCTTAGCGTGAACTTCTTGACCAAGAGACGATACAGCAGCGGCAGAGAAGAACACAACCCCAGCGACTCCGCCGGCGAAAGACGGAGTTTTAATCTCTGGAAGACCACCGAATCTTCGGGAGATAGGTTCGGAGGATGAAATGGTTGTAATCGCCATGGATTGAGTGAGACGTGAATTGATGGCGACGGAGGATGAGATTGTGCGCGCGGCAAGTCCGGTGACTCTCCTCATAGCTTGTGGCGGAAGATGAGATCTGGATCGAGATTTTGATTTTTGAAGGCGTTTGATTTTTTGTTTATTCAACGAAAGGGTTCTTAGGGTTTAAGCTGTGTCCACGATTTACTTCCAGAGCCTTTTAGATTATTCGTAAGGCTGTTTGCGAAAATACTTTAAAAAAAAAAATTATTTTGACTTTGAAATTATCTCTTGTATAAAAATACATTTTAATAAAATATTTAGGGGCTTTTATGGTTTATGCATTAAATTGATTTCAAACTTATGAAATTTGGAAATCTTTACGATTTTTAAAATTATAGAATAGTTTATAACATGTTAGTTTATATAATTTTAACATGAAGATTTCCATAATATTCTTCTAATTTTTTCATGAGTTATTTAAATATTTTCAATAGTTAAAAAAATTGATGGAAGAATAACTCAAACAGTTTTACCAAACAAATTCTCATTCATATCCCTTATTATTATTATTATTGAAATATTCTTAATAACATTATTATCATATGTTATTAGCAAAATTGCATGGTAATGTGTCACACTTACAGAGATTCTTACCCCATTTAAATAAGTACACCATTTTTATTCTTTTCTAAAATATTTACAGATTTTGTCATTACTGTTGTATATTTTTTCGAGTGAGAGTATAGTATGGGCTATATGAGTAAAAGCTGAAATCTATGCAACCTTGCTTAGCTAATATATGGGCTTATATGATTAGAAGAATGACTAGTAAAGGAGAAATTTAATTCTCTGAACTTCGATGCCCAATAATGGATATCTTAATTTACACAAGCCTTCTATAGCAATGTCGTTGTTGGTAGATCCGTTCATGATGTTGATTAGCACCTTGCAATCGCCTTTAAAACAAACGTGTATAAACCCTTTAGGCCATGTTTTTTGCATTGAAAACAACAACGCTGCATCTTCTGCTTCCATCGGAGTATACCAAGATCGTAGTTTAGTCGAACTTCAGCCTTGAGTTGTGCCTTTACTATCTTGCATAATCCATCCTCCCAATTGCGAATATCATATTATATACATATCTCACACCAATTAAAAAAAACAAATTTCAAGAAATACAAATTTATATATATAGATTAATGGAGGTGTGTTAAGTGAATTTATATAGATTAACTGACCACTACTGATTTGTTTACAGTATATGTGTTCCCATAACTTTCTCTCAATTTTGGGACAAAACAAAAATTGTGTTATATATAAATTTGTAAATTTGTCGCAAATTAGCTATGTATGTTTAGACTTTTGGTCTTAACAAATATGCGAGATTTATATATTACATAAATTTTTATCATTATTCTCAAAATGTCTTTTAACATGTGTGGAATTATGGATTACAAGAAGCAATGATCAATCTAAATATTACATTTGAAGACTATATATGAATGATTGGAAGATCATAACTCATAAATTGGGGTACCATAAGGAGTGAAAGTAAGATTGTTTAGAAACCAAAAGAAGTAGAAGAATTAGCATAAGCAAAACTCCCCACGGAAAGTTTCCTTCTCCAAAAAGGGACTTAGCCTGGTTTGCTCTAACGGAGTAAGAGGATTTGAAGAGAAGTCGATGGACGAAGCTTAGAGAGACGAGGACGAATACAAAGAGAATTGGGAGGAATAGCATGAAGAGCTTGAGATTAGCAGCGGTTTTCTCAACCTCGTACTTGTAACGCGGATATGAAGAGAGGAAGAGTAGTAAAGATATGATGGCAAGGAGAGCTAGTAGTGTAAGAGGAGGAGCTGATGATGTTAGGAGTGTTTCCTCTAACCATCCTCGCTTCCATGAACCTCCTCTTCTTTCCTTAATAAACCACCCCATCTTCCTCGTTGTCTCTCTCTCTCTCTCTCTCTCTTTTTTTCTTTGGTTCAAACTCTATCTGCCTTCTATATATATTGCTTTCTAATGGAGCATATATATATGCCTTTATTATTTACTTTTTTTCCTTTGTGTTTTGTGTTTAGTTTGGAATGTGTGTGCTCGATCACTCGAGCTCGTAGGCACAAGCACACTGGCCCATGCTTAAAGGCTACCCACGAGCCACTATCGACAAGCACTTATCACATATGCGTTTATATATCTTCAAAGTTAATTACTGAATTACAACATCTATAAAGTTAATTAAAATCTTGGCACGGCACGTATTAACATAATATCTTTCATCACAACTTTTTAATAGAATTTTTTAATTTTTCAAAATCATTAGATGTTTTATGTTTACTTCTCATTAATTATTAACTTTTAGTTATGATATTAATTAGAAAGAATTTCTACTTTTAATTACATTCTTATGAATTACCAATTAAAACAATTATTTTTAAAAGTAATACAACAAAGATCAAAACACTTCCAAAAACTTTTCATTTAGTATATATACATATTATATATATATATATAATATATTAATGAGAAAGTAGTGAATATATACAAGTAATGTAAAGTCCGATCAATGATGTGCATAACCGCATATGTTCTCTAGAAAAGAGTAGTTCTCGAACACTCTTTAGACCAATCTTTTTTTATTCTTTATTCCATGGTCCTTTTTATTTCATTTCTCCTCCTTTTCTGAATTTATCATTATTTAAGAAAATGATTCCATAGAAGGTTATGACTTTCAGCTAACTGCGATGATATTTGGTTAGTAAAATTTAAAAATTTATCTAATGAATAGTTGAATAATAATTCTTAAGTATACCTTTTTATATTTGAGATTTGAAAGACAACTGAAAGGAATTAATTCCTTTTGAAAGTAAACCACCGAATTGTTTCGACCTTTCCATCCTGCTTTTGAAAAGATAAACAAATGGGCATCACGAGAGAGAGAGAGAGAGAGAGCAGAGATTTTTATTGGATTATAAAATTTAGTATTATGCGTCAAGACCATAACAACCAAACGACACACACGGGTAGCTTCCACAATCTATCACATATTTGTTCACCATTTCAATTTCACGAATATAGAAGTTTCCGTCGTAAAAACATGGTTTCTAACAAATTTCATAAAAGTAGAAACCATGTTGAATTTTTTGACAACCGAGAATCTAAACTCCATATTCATAAAATGAAATTGAAGCGGTGAATAAAATATGTGATATCTTCTAAACTACATATGTGCATTGTTTAGTTATTATGGGCTTGGGCCATAACACTAAATTTTATAATCTGATAAAAGTCATAAAACTGTAAAAGTTAGCCTCTCCGTAAGAGATCACAGTTTTTGATGATTTTTTGTATGTGATGATTGTATTAAAACTTAACCCAACAACTAATCCAGTTCATTGGGCGTGTGTATATTGTAAATTAACTCACGTTCTTATATAAAATGAGATATGGAGGAGACTTTAGCACGAACGAAAAAGAAACAGACTACTAACCTCCTAAATTTTTTTAGATAAAACAATCATGAGACTTAGTACTTCATTTCCAAGCTCATCGTCGTGTGTTCCATTTTTATAGTTCTTTAATCATTTCTTCTAAAGTCACCACTTCGTGACTTCCTCTAATCTCAAGGTTCGACAAGTAGCTTTTTACCGCTACGGTTGAAGTTGAAATTTCCAATTAATATAAGTCGATTAGACGAAGTAGAAATGGTTGAAAGAATACAATGATTCAATTAATAATTACCAATGTGCCATTGGATTAGTGGTTTTTGAATTACTAATTATGTAATTTTCTTTTGTTTTAAGGTAAGAAATATAAGCTGGAAAGTAAAAAAAATATGTATATTACCAAATTAATGAATGAATATATATAGTTTTCTGTATTATATTACTTTTCAACATTGACTCTTTCCGTACTTGGAATTCCACGGCAAAGACTAGTTTCGTTTGCCGGTTGAGACAGACAGTGATTTCATTCTCGTGCTCTTCCTCCCGCCATCTCCGGTCTCTCTCCGACCATTTCATCTTCTTTAATCCTCCGGCGAAAATTTCTCAAGATTAGCAAAACAAACCGCAATTTGCAAGCACACCAGAGCCGTTACCACCTGAAACAAGTGATAAGCTTTTTTTCTTTGGTTTCCGAGCATACCCAATTCATCGGAAACTTCACAACTCTGAAGCTAGGGTTTCAAATTTCACCTTTTTGTTAAAATAAAATTGTGGTTTTTTTGGAGTTAGCACGGAATTTGATGGTTAGAACGGCGGAGACTTCACGTAGTCTTGTTTGCTTAGGATGACCGGTGCTGCTCCACCGTACGATCGGAGAGGGTTTGGGTATTTTGGTAAACCTCTCTCATGGAATGGCAGATCTTGTGAGTTATGGTAATGTCGTCCGAGACATCGAGCAGGTCCAAATCTCTTCTTCTTTCCTCTGTGTTTTTTATATGTATGTCTCTGTTCTGTTTTGATGAAACAGAGAATCTTTGATTTGTTGATCTTAGGCTTAATACATTTTGTCTGAAATTTTGCTTTTTTGAATTGGTTAGGGTTATGTCTTCTAAAGTGATTAGAATTTTGTAATTAAATGTCATGGTGAATGGAAATTATATGTCATTCACATAGTTTGGTCAGAAGAAAAATTTGGTCTTTTGTTGTCTTTGTAATTTTGATTTTCTAGTTACGGACTTGTTTTTCTCTTTACCAAGATGTTCACAAGAGCCCTGCTCTATGTTTTGCAGGCTTTAATTGCTTTGAAGAAAGGTGCTCAACTCTTGAAATATGGTCGGAAAGGAAAGCCAAAGTTCTGTCCCTTTAGACTTTCCAATGTGAGTGTACTTTAGATTGGTGATGTACATGTAGTCTGCAGATACCTGATTTCATAGCTTATTGCTTTCAAAACTTGCAATTTATGTAACTGCATTTTGTTTTGGAATCTACCCAAGAGGTTCTTTGTTTATTTTTATGATTCACTGATCCAAGTGGTGCTATAAGGCAGATAATGTCCTCGACTTTTTTGTATCCTTGTGTTTGGTCACATATCAGCCTTTTAATCTTACCATCTTGGGACATGTTATTTGCAGGATGAGACATCTTTGATCTGGATTTCAAATGGTGGAGAAAAACGATTGAAGTTAGCAACTGTATCTAAGATTGTTCCAGGACAAAGAACTGTAATTTCTCTTAAAATTCAGCTTTCTGTTTTGATGTAGCAGCATACAACGACTGCAATATTGCTAGTCTTTTGTTAGTAACATATGATGACTTTAATCATGTTTATACTATCAGGCTGTTTTCCAACGTTACCTTCGCCCGGATAAGGATTATTTATCTTTTTCCCTTATATACTCTAACAGGAAGCGGACTCTTGACTTGGTTAGTGAATGAAACTCAGTTACTTTCTCTTCACCGTTTATATGATGCCTCTGTATATGTGAAGTGAAAAGGTTGCCTTGTTTGCAGATTTGCAAGGACAAAGTTGAGGCAGAGGTGTGGATAGCTGGCCTAAAAGCTTTGATATCTGGTCAGGCTGGCCGCTCTAAAATTGACGGCTGGAGTGATGGAGGCCTTTCTATTGCTGTAAGTAATAAGTATTCCTAAAGACTATAGATGTTTGCAAATGTATTTCTGAACTTTGTTTTTGTTTCAATTTCATCATTTCCAGGACAGTAGAGACTTGACATTAAGCAGTCCTACCAACAGCTCAGTTTGTGCTTCTCGAGATTTTAACATTGCTGATAGTCCCTACAATTCAACCAATTTTCCCAGGACTTCTAGAACTGAGAATTCTGTCAGTTCTGAAAGGTCACATGTGGCATCAGATAGCCCAAATATGTTAGTACGAGGAACTGGATCAGACGCGTTCCGGGTTAGTGTCTCTAGTGTTCAAAGCAGCTCAAGTCATGGTTCTGCTCCAGATGATTGTGATGCTCTAGGTGATGTTTATATATGGGGTGAAGTGCTATGTGAGAATGTTACCAAATTCGGAGCTGATAAGAATATTGGTTATCTTGGTTCAAGGTCTGATGTTCTGATTCCAAAGCCATTGGAGTCCAATGTAGTTTTGGATGTCCATCACATAGCATGTGGTGTTAAGCATGCTGCTCTAGTCTCTAGGCAAGGTGAGGTTTTTACATGGGGTGAAGCATCCGGAGGACGTCTTGGCCATGGAATGGGAAAAGATGTTACTGGACCACAGCTTATTGAGTCTCTAGCTGCTACTAGTATTGATTTTGTTGCCTGTGGTGAGTTCCATACATGCGCTGTCACAATGACAGGAGAGATTTACACATGGGGTGATGGAACACACAATGCAGGACTTCTCGGCCATGGTACCGATGTAAGTCACTGGATACCTAAGAGAATATCAGGTCCCCTTGAAGGTCTTCAAATTGCTTCCGTATCCTGTGGACCATGGCACACCGCTTTGATAACGTCAACTGGACAGCTTTTTACTTTTGGAGATGGGACGTTTGGTGTTTTAGGGCATGGTGACAAGGAAACTGTATTTTACCCGAGAGAAGTTGAATCTTTATCTGGTTTGAGGACCATTGCTGTTGCATGCGGTGTATGGCATGCTGCTGCAATAGTAGAAGTCATTGTCACTCACTCAAGTTCAAGTGTTTCATCAGGAAAGCTGTTCACATGGGGTGATGGTGACAAGAGCCGTCTTGGTCATGGAGATAAAGAGCCTCGGCTTAAACCAACATGTGTATCAGCTCTAATTGACCATACTTTTCACAGAGTTGCATGTGGACATAGTTTAACAGTTGGTTTGACAACATCGGGAAAAGTTTACACAATGGGTAGTACAGTATATGGTCAACTAGGGAATCCCAATGCTGATGGGAAACTTCCTTGCTTAGTAGAGGATAAACTAACAAAGGATTGTGTTGAAGAAATAGCATGTGGAGCTTATCATGTAGCAGTTTTAACATCTCGAAATGAAGTGTTTACATGGGGCAAGGGTGCCAATGGGAGATTAGGTCATGGAGATGTTGAGGACCGTAAGGCACCAACTCTTGTTGATGCTTTGAAAGAGAGACATGTAAAAAATATTGCATGCGGTTCAAACTTCACAGCAGCAATATGTCTTCATAAATGGGTTTCTGGTACGGAGCAATCTCAATGTTCAGCTTGTAGACAGGCTTTCGGATTCACACGAAAAAGACACAATTGTTACAACTGTGGACTTGTCCACTGCCATTCATGCAGTTCAAAGAAATCACTGAAAGCTGCTTTGGCCCCTAATCCAGGCAAGCCTTACCGTGTCTGCGATTCATGTCACTCTAAACTAAGTAAAGTGTCAGAAGCTAATATTGATAGCAGGAAGAATGTTATGCCACGACTTTCCGGTGAGAACAAGGACAGATTGGATAAAACTGAGATAAGATTGGCTAAATCAGGAATACCGTCAAATATAGATTTGATCAAGCAGTTGGATAACAGGGCAGCTAGACAAGGAAAGAAGGCAGACACATTCTCTCTTGTCCGCACTTCCCAAACACCTCTAACACAACTTAAAGATGCTTTGACTAATGTGGCTGACTTACGCCGTGGGCCACCAAAACCAGCAGTAACTCCGTCTAGCTCCAGACCTGTGTCACCTTTCTCAAGGAGATCTAGTCCTCCTCGTTCAGTCACTCCCATTCCTTTAAACGTTGGTCTTGGTTTTTCAACAAGTATAGCTGAGAGTTTGAAGAAGACAAATGAGCTTCTGAATCAGGAAGTAGTCAGATTGCGCGCTCAGGTAAACTCGGCGGTTACTCTAACGTTTCCATTCATCTGAATTTGTTTCCACACATTTTCGTGGTTTGTTTTCTAAAATGAATCTGTGATATTGTGTACAGGCCGAGAGTCTGAGGCACCGATGCGAGGTCCAAGAATTCGAAGTCCAGAAATCTGTGAAAAAAGTACAAGAAGCAATGAGCCTGGCAGCAGAGGAATCTGCCAAATCAGAAGCCGCAAAAGAAGTTATAAAATCTCTAACAGCACAGGTTTGGCTTTGATTCTCTTATATATTTCTCCTATACTGCCTGTTGAAGTGTTGAGACAAGTCTCTGTGTGATCTATCCATTCTTGAAATATGATTCCCTCTAAGTTTTCTTGTTTCTTCCCTAAATATTTCTATTTGGTCTTTCCAGGTCAAGGATATAGCTGCGCTGCTACCACCGGGTGCTTACGAAGCTGAGACCACACGGACAGCTAATTTATTGAACGGGTTTGAGCAAAATGGATTTCACTTTACGAATGCAAATGGACAACGTCAATCAAGATCTGATTCAATGAGCGACACCTCACTTGCTTCTCCTTTGGCTATGCCCGCTCGTTCAATGAATGGACTTTGGCGGAATTCGCAGTCGCCAAGAAACACAGATGCAAGCATGGGCGAACTTCTAAGTGAGGGGGTCCGAATCAGTAATGGTTTCTCAGAAGATGGACGAAACTCAAGAAGCTCAGCAGCATCAGCTTCAAATGCTTCTCAAGTGGAGGCAGAGTGGATTGAACAATATGAACCTGGTGTTTATATAACACTTTTGGCTCTAGGCGATGGAACTAGAGATCTCAAACGTGTGCGCTTTAGGTAACATTATCGAATCTATCTACTTCTTATCCTTTTACATTCTAGACATGTAAACTAATACAAACGTTTGGTTGTTTTTGTAGCCGGCGACGATTCAGGGAGCAACAAGCAGAAACATGGTGGTCAGAGAATCGCGAAAGAGTATACGAGAAGTACAACATTCGCGGTACCGATAGATCAAGTGTGGCAACATCACCTATATCTCAATCACAATTCTAGACATGAACCGAAAACAACGACGAAAGCAAAAAGCATAGGAAGCAGTTAGCCTTATTTTGATGAATGTAGAGCTTCATTCTCCGGCATTGCACTGTATATAGCGAATCTCTCGCCTTATTTGCAAATAGTTTGTCATGAATTTCATGATTGTTTAAACTAATTGATTTAAATCTGATGATAACTATTTTAATATGAAAATGGTTAGCCAACTTCATGCCGTTTAGTTTTTTTTTCTTTACTACACTGCGGTCAGCTTCTGTTTCTCTGAGTATCATCATTTCCTCTACGATCGATCTCTGAACCGAACCGAACCAAATTATTGGTTTGGTATATTCGGTAACCTTTCCCCTTAATCAAAATTACCCGAAGAACCGACTACCCCGACCTGAACCGAACACTGCGGTTCAAAGTCCCAGGCAATAAATAACCGAGCGGTCAAAAGTAAAAAGCTAAACGGCAAGTTTTATATTCACTTCGGTTAACCATAACCGAATCAAACCGAGATTATAAACCGAAGACCCAGGGCTTGCAATTGCATGGTTCTCTGTCATCAACTTCATGCCGTTTAGCTTTTTACTTACTACACTGCGAATAACGAGTTTTGTTCTCCGTCTTCAACTTCATGCCGTTTAGTATTTTCCTTACTACACTGCGCCATGTTCTTTTTTTTTAAGTATCAGTCTGTCATCATCTTTATGTTTGGTTCTCCTTCCTCAAGCTTCCACCCAAATCAACCATGGAAGCTAGACTCTCCGAAACTCTTGGCCTCCCATCTCCAAATCTTAATCACTGCCATTTTCCCAACGAGTTCAATTCTCTCTTCACTCATTTCTCCGATCTCACCTCCGTCCAAAGCCCTATCGTCAGAAACCCTAAACTCAAAACCAAATCCTCTCAAAAACCCCCAAAATTTTCAGCAAATTTCAGAAGATCCGACCCACCATTTGCATCAACATCAATCTCGGATCCAACCCACGAAAAACCCGGACCCGAATTCCTGAAATGGATCAAACCCGCATCACGAAGCAGTCCAAGAATTCAAACACTCATCAAACAACTCTCCGTCTGGGAACGTGCCATCATCGGTGCAGGAGCCGGTGGACTCGCCGGAGCTTTCACATACGTTACTCTTCTCCCACTTGACGCAATCAAAACCAAGCTTCAAACCAAAGGCGCTTCTCAGGTTTATAGTAACACATTTGATGCTATAGTGAAAACCTTTCAAGCTAAAGGTATATTAGGTTTCTATAGTGGTGTCTCCGCCGTGATTGTTGGCTCTACGTTTTCCTCCGCCGTGTATTTCGGTACTTGTGAGTTTGGTAAGTCTCTGCTCTCTAAGTTCCCTGATTTTCCGACGGTTTTAATCCCGCCTACTGCTGGTGCTATGGGAAACATAATCTCTTCAGCTATAATGGTTCCTAAAGAGCTCATTACACAGAGAATGCAAGCTGGAGCTAGTGGGAGATCTTATCAAGTTTTACTTAAGATACTTGAGAAAGATGGAATCTTGGGGCTTTACGCCGGTTATTCGGCTACATTGTTGAGGAATTTACCCGCTGGTGTACTCAGTTATTCGTCGTTTGAGTATCTGAAAGCCGCGGTTTTGGAGAAAACGAAGCAGAGCCATCTTGAGCCTTTGCAGAGTGTTTGTTGCGGTGCGTTGGCTGGTGCGATATCGGCTTCGATAACTACGCCGTTAGATGTTGTGAAGACTAGGCTGATGACACAGATTCATGTGGAGGCTGTGGATAAACTCGGTGGTGCTATGTATACTGGTGTTGCTGGGACAGTGAAGCAGATATTGACAGAGGAAGGTTGGGTTGGTTTTACCCGCGGCATGGGACCTCGAGTTGTTCACAGCGCTTGTTTCTCTGCGATCGGTTATTTTGCCTTTGAGACTGCTAGGCTTACAATCTTGAATGAATATTTGAAAAGGAAAGAAGAGTCTGAAGCTAACGTTGCTGCTGATTCTTGAGTTCGGTTTTTGGTATAGTCAGATGAACAGAGGGAGAGTTTTTGCTTGTTTCTCAAAAGAAGCATCAAGTTTTATCCAGAACCAAGCTTGGATTCTAAGAGGTTGTTACTAGCCAGATTCTGAGAGGTAGATTTGCTTCTTTTCTGTTGGGTTTAGTGTCTCCATAGTTTTGATTTTGTCACAATTACATTGCTCCATTTGTGTAAGACGATCTTTAATCATTTGCTTCACTCTCATTCTAGATTTATTCATTCTCATTTTTGTCTCTATAACCAAGCGCTTATAAAATTATCATCCTTTACATTTCATTACAAAACCATCTTGGAGTTAATAATAATCGATTTATAATTTTCTCTGCCTCTCTTAACCAAAGATCAGAGTTCAAGAAAATAACACAAACCACATGACACAACGGGAACCAAGATGAATCATCATCATTACTCTCTCGTCATCTTCCACCTAATTCTCTTCCTTTCCCTAGATTTTCCCACACTTTCTCACCGTTTCTCGCCGCCGCTACAAAACTTAACTCTCTACGGCGACGCCTTCTTCCGCGACCGTACAATCTCACTAACCCAACAACAACCTTGCTTTCCCTCCGTCACAACACCACCGTCAAAACCATCTTCCTCCGGCATTGGACGAGCTCTCTACGTGTACCCAATAAAGTTTCTCGAACCTTCCACTAACACAACCGCTTCTTTCTCTTGCCGCTTCTCCTTCTCCATCATCGCTTCTCCTTCTTGCCCTTTTGGTGACGGCTTCGCTTTCTTGATCACGTCTAATGCTGACTCATTCGTCTTCTCTAATGGCTTCTTGGGTCTACCAAATCCTGATGATTCTTTCATCGCCGTTGAGTTTGATACTAGATTTGACCCGGTTCACGGTGACATCAACGATAACCATGTTGGAATCGATGTTAGTTCAATCTTCTCTGTTTCTTCCGTTGATGCGATTTCGAAAGGGTTTGATCTTAAAAGTGGGAAAAAGATGATGGCTTGGATTGAGTATAGTGATGTTCTTAAACTGATTAGGGTTTGGGTTGGGTATTCTCGTGTTAAGCCTACTAGTCCTGTTTTATCAACACAGATTGATCTCTCTGGTAAAGTTAAAGAGTATATGCATGTTGGTTTCTCTGCTTCGAATGCTGGTATTGGGTCAGCTTTGCATATCGTTGAGCGGTGGAAATTTAGGACCTTTGGGTCTCATTCTGATGCGATTCAAGAAGAGGAGGAGGAGAAAGATGAAGAGTGTTTGGTTTGCTCAGGGGAAGTTTCCGAAAATCCGAAGGAAATTCATCGTAAAGGTTTCAACTTTAGGGTTACAGTTGTTGGATTAAAGATACCAGTTTGGAGTCTTTTACCTGGTTTGGCTGCAATTGTTATCCTCGTGGCGTTTATTGTTTTCTCATTGATTTGTGGCAAGAAAAGGATTAGTGAGGAAGCTGATTCGAATTCGGGGCTTGTTCGGATGCCTGGAAGGTTATCCTTGGCTGAGATCAAATCCGCGACGTCGGGTTTCAATGAGAACGCAATCGTTGGTCAAGGAGCTTCTGCTACTGTCTATAGAGGCTCTATTCCTTCCATTGGATCCGTGGCCGTGAAGCGGTTTGATCGAGAACACTGGCCACAATGCAACCGTAACCCTTTCACCACAGAGTTCACCACAATGACTGGTTACTTGCGGCACAAGAATCTGGTTCAGTTCCAGGGGTGGTGCAGCGAAGGAACAGAGACGGCCTTAGTGTTTGAGTACTTACCTAACGGAAGTTTAAGTGAATTCCTACACAAGAAACCCTCATCTGATCCATCAGAAGAGATCATAGTACTCTCTTGGAAGCAGAGGGTAAACATCATTCTCGGTGTGGCTTCCGCACTTACATATCTACACGAAGAATGTGAGAGACAGATCATCCACCGTGACGTCAAGACCTGTAACATAATGCTTGATGCCGAGTTTAACGCCAAGCTTGGTGATTTCGGGTTAGCTGAGATATATGAGCACAGTGCGTTGCTAGCTGGACGAGCTGCTACACTCCCAGCAGGTACTATGGGTTACTTGGCACCAGAATACGTGTACACAGGTGTGCCCTCTGAAAAAACAGACGTGTACAGCTTTGGAGTGGTGGTTCTGGAAGTGTGTACGGGGCGTAGGCCGGTGGGGGATGACGGGGCGGTGCTTGTAGACCTGATGTGGAGCCACTGGGAGACAGGGAAGGTGCTGGATGGGGCTGACATCATGCTGAGGGAAGAGTTCGATGCAGAGGAAATGGAAAGGGTGTTGATGGTTGGGATGGTTTGTGCGCATCCTGACAGTGAGAAGCGGCCAAGGGTGAAGGATGCTGTGAGGATTATACGCGGGGAGGCGCCGTTGCCAGTTCTTCCGGCGAGGAGGCCTTTGTTGAGAATCCGACCGGCTAACGAAGCGGAAGAGATGATTGTCGATGGTTTGGTTGGGGAGGATCTTCCTTGGATGACTCCTAAATCGCACTTTAGCTGATTCCTTTTTTTGGGGCTTTCTGTAATTGGTTACATTTTAGTTTGAGATTTGGAAAATTTGTAATCTTTTTTATTTGTCTAGTTTTGGAAACTAAAGATTATAAACCTCCCGGAGTAATCAGTATTTCATAACTCAAATAAATAGATACATCAAGTACATTTTGTTATAGTCTAACAAAACATTAATTCATATTTATTACCCAAACAGACTCATGATTTGTACAGCATTACACGGTTGCAAAAAACTGTTAAATTCTATTGACATACATACACGGGTGAAACAACGTGCATGCAATGGTGGTAAATGGTAATAAGTAATAGCAATGGATTTTAAAATACTATTCTAATTTACTAGTTCAATAACACACAAAAATGGCCTTTTGGTTGCATGGTTTAATACTATACTAGTGATAAGCCCGTTATTGGACCAAGAAAGTCTTGATTATAATATACTGAGTTATTGGACAAAAAAAAAGAGATAAATAACTAAATTTGTATGGTTTGAAATATTTTTCCATTATATTTGAGATAATTTGATAGTTCCACAAATTGACCCACTAGATGAGTCAATAAAATAATTCAACCATTGAAAATAGATTATCGAACAACTCGAATCAAATGCACCGTTACGATAATACCACATTCCAACGCCAATTTGTTTTTTTTATTAATAAGTACTTCTCTTTTTTAATTATTTTTGTAATGGTGGAGAAAATAAAAAGGAAGGGCAATATTGGGTTTAACTGAAAATTTGATATTAAGAAAAGCCTGAAACAAGGCGCAACACGCAGCTCCAGAGAGTCGGTGGTGGTGGAGAGATCCGGCGTCGTCGGATCCGAAGAAGAAGATGAAGGTTTCAAGCGGTGTGGTCGCTTCTGTCATTGCCGTCTCCACCGCTGCTCTCTCTTCTTCCTCCATTCTTCCTCCAGTCTCCCCAAAGGTTTTTCTTTCTTTTTTAAGATCTGCGATTTCGACGATTTCAATTGTTCTGTGGTTTGAAACTGAGATGTGGATATGAATTGATCAGGTTTGGGAATCGAGGAAAACGAATGGGTCGGACAATTTCGAGCCGAGGTTTGATGGGTTAAGGTTCATAGAGACGCTGGTCACAGCACACAGATGATAAGATTACAAATACCATTCTTCTTCTTCTTCTCTTGGGTGATGCAAAAGCTTTGTTTTTTCCATTCAAAGCGTGAGTGCGTCACTTAGGTCTTTAATCTTATCATTCTCATCTTCTCTTTTGTTGTCTTCTATTATCTCTGTAATGAGAATTTATTAACATTCTTTTGCTTTCAAGGGATATGCTAAATTGAACTCTTTCTTGTTGTGAGCTAAACTTTATTCATATGTTGGTGTGCTTTTACTTTATATGAGACAAAGCAATGTGTGGCGATGGCTCTAATTGGTGTTTTGAATCATTGGGTTGTATCTGGTTAAACTTTAAAGAGCCGTTCAAGGTCATCAACCTAGTTGGATTTAGTCAAATTCTGGTGTATTGGAAAAAAGACTAGTTGAAGCAAACAGGCTGTTGAAAGACATGAGTGGTAGATGTTCTAGTTGGTGTTCTGTCTCCATGTAGCTGTCTCAAATACCTAGCAAGTGTTGTAATGAGAGCACCGAGAGAGAAGAGGACAAGAATGATCTGTCATAAGAGAAGTGAGAATCCGAGAGGAAGCAAAACAAGAAAGATGCTCTCTCCTCTACTGCTTGCTCCAGAGACACTGACTTCCAGCTCATCCAAACCAACATTACTCTTTCTCTTTCTTCTTTTCAATTATTTCTTTATTACTATTTCACTTTGAAATTTAGTGAATCCTAACGCTCTGGTCCCATCACTGCCTCCTCTATCATCTTGCTCACAACCACTCACTACGCTCTCTCTCTCTCTCTCTCACTTCATCTATGGCTTCTTCTTCTCTGCAGTCTCTCTTCTCTCTGTTTTGCCTTGCTCTGTTCTCTCTTCCTCTCATCGTCTCCTCCATCGGCATCAACTATGGCCAGGTCGCTAACAACCTTCCTCCCCCTAAAAACGTCATCCCTCTCCTCAAGTCTGTGGGAGCTACAAAAGTCAAGCTCTATGACGCCGATCCACAAGCCCTACGTGCCTTCGCCGGCTCCGGCTTCGAGCTCACCGTGGCCCTCGGTAACGAGTACCTGGCTCAGATGAGCGACCCTATTAAAGCCCAAGGCTGGGTGAAGGAGAACGTCCAAGCTTACCTCCCAAACACCAAGATCGTGGCCATCGTAGTGGGAAACGAAGTCCTCACCTCAAACCAGTCAGCCCTCACGGCAGCCCTCTTCCCGGCTATGCAAAGCATCCACGGTGCTCTGGTGGATTGTGGCCTAAACAAGCAGATCTTTGTGACGACGGCTCACTCACTAGCCATCTTGGATGTATCCTACCCTCCCTCGGCCACTTCCTTCCGCCGCGACCTCCTCGGCTCCCTCACTCCCATCTTGGACTTCCACGTCAAGACTGGCTCACCAATCCTCATCAACGCCTACCCTTTCTTCGCCTACGAAGAAAACCCCAAACACGTTTCTCTCGACTTCGTACTCTTCCAACCAAATCAAGGCTTCACCGATCCTGGCTCTAATTTCCACTACGACAACATGCTCTTCGCTCAGGTCGACGCAGTCTATCACGCTCTTGACGCTGTCGGCATCAGCTACAAGAAAGTTCCCATTGTCGTCTCCGAGACCGGATGGCCTTCCAACGGTGACCCGCAAGAAGTCGGAGCCACCTGCGACAATGCTCGCAAGTACAATGGGAATCTGATCAAGATGATGATGAGCAAGAAGATGAGGACGCCTATACGACCTGAGTGCGATCTCACCATCTTCGTCTTTGCTCTCTTTAACGAGAACATGAAGCCTGGACCAACCTCCGAGAGGAACTACGGTCTCTTCAACCCTGACGGAACTCCGGTTTACTCACTTGGGATCAAGACCTCTTCCACTCATAGTAGTGGTAGTGGTAGCAGCAACTCCACTGGTGGTAGTAGCAGTGGCGGTGGCGGTAACACTGGTGGCTCTTCCAGCGGTGGTGGCATCTATCAGCCAGTCACGGGTAACCCATCACCGGATTACATGTCCATTTCCTCCGCCGGGGTAACGTTTTCGACTTTACACTTCATTTGTTGTTTTACTTTGACAATTTTCGTAGACATTTAGGACTAGAAGGTCGTTACTGTTAAGTTGCATATTTAGACATATTTTGTCACTCTATTTATCTGTTTTGTTTCATTTAAACAATAAATTTAGTGGTAAAAGAAAAAAAAATCACAAAGCTCGAATAAGGAAGGATTAACATTGTGGTAAAGTTAGTGACTTTTGGTTAAAAAGTTGGAATCTTTATTATAAACTCGAAAAACTGTGACAATGTGTTTTGGATTGGTTATCACGTGGAGATGACTCTTGTTTTGTTACTTTTGTCTGAAAATATAATTGATTTAGAGTGCCTCACTTTTTGACTTGTTGACCTCTTGAATAAACGAATTAAAGGAGTGTGACATAGGCAATGCTTGTTGACGTTTTTGCAGGGAAAAGGCAGATTCGTTGAGTGTGTGTTGTTCTTCTTCTTGCTTTGCATCATCAAGCTTCGGTTGTAAAAGCTTCTCCACTAGATCTCGTCGGCTTTGTACTTTTACTCGGTTGATGACGTGATATAGCCCCCAAATTTAATTTAATTAGTTTTGTGTTGGTGTTTTGGTCGGAGGATGATTTAGGAGACATACCATCTTTGTTGTGCCGACCTCCTCTCCAACTCTTTTTTTTTTTCCTTTTCCATTCTCCTTTTTCTTGTTTAAGCATAGATTATTTAAATAATGAATCTTAGTTGATTAGATTTTTCTAAAGAAGATGATGATTTTCGATAATTGTATAACTTGAAGACATTTGAGGCCAGAGTAGTGGCAGACAGAATCTTGGCACAAGCAACAAGTGCTAATTTTTTTTTTTTTTTTTTTTAAATATTATTAATCCTCATCCCAAATGGGCTTGGGCCGCAACAAAAACAACATCAAATCCAGTTACAAAATTAGCAAATCGGAAAACATGTCGGCAAAGAAGGAAGATCGCCGCTTGTTGATGGAAGCTAGCAGAGAGACCGGAGCATTAGATCCGGCGGGCTCAAGCCCTACAGTTTCGAGGCCGCAACCGATGCTCGAGAAACTCCGACGAAAGAGACCGGTTTTCGTCCTCGAATCAACCCCACCGGCGCACCAACCCACCACAAGACTCCCAGAAAGCTAGTCCCCCCAACAAGCACATCGACGGCACCGGATTCTGAAGAAGCAATCCGATACACTGGACGGTAACCCTTCCTTCCCAAACCGGTACAGATCCGGTTTTTCAAGGTCCAAAATATGTATTCCCTTCAATAAATCACCTCCGCATTCGTACACCTAATTTCCGCCAAACTTTTTGTATTTATGTGACCAATCAATCTCTATGGTCCACCAAACATTCAATGTTAATCTCTTCCACCTCCACACACTATACCAATTCTTTCGTCTGTCACTTCAGACAAAGATATAAATACAGATCCAACAAGGCAAATAGTAGTGAACAAAGTTTGCTTCCTTAAGCAACTTTTCTAATCAGCCATTTTGTCTATCAAATGAAAAGCAGAGACTCAGATTAAGTATAACGAGCAGCACCAAGCGTTTTATGTTACCAGTAATACACATACTATGCATTGGGGGACAAGACATTCATAGAGTCTATATAAGTATCCTAACAATTCAAGTAAAAACAAAACAGGTATTGCATTCTAATAAAGATAACAAGAGGAAAAAACCAAAGAAGAGAAGGCGGTTTAGCAGGCAGCTGATGATCCGGTTTACTCTCAATCATCCTGTCAAACAAAGTATGTTTCTTTTTACTGACTCACACGTGACACGATTATTCCAGTGATGACTTACAATTCAAACTCGTCTTCAAGCTTCAGAGCCTCAGCAGCAGCCTCTTCTTCCTCATCGTCAACAACAAAGTACGGGTTATGCACCTCTGGCCTGAACTTGTAGCCAGTAAACAGATAGAAGGCAAGTGTGGCTAACTCGCTGGCAACAACACTAGTCCACATATACTTGTAAGAGGTAATGGTCTCCAGTGCATACACAACAACACGAGTGAAGTAGATGTAGCAGATAACCACAATGTAGTACTGCCTAAACAGAGTTAACTTAACGAGGTTCACAGCAGCCTTCCCGTCAGTCTTAGCCGCCTCACGCAAGTTTTTGATGGACCAGACAATGGGAAACAGAACAGCACAGCAACAGACGACATCAACAAGCAAAAAGATCTGTTTCCACGTGACCCAATCTTGGCCATACGGTCCAGTCTCATCGATAACCACCTGAGCAAAGTTAGCGACAACCTGGAGAGGAATGACAATCATCAAGACCTTCTTTTCCTTGTCCTGCAAGTAGGGCTTCAAGAAAGACCAACCGGTGCCGATCAAGACGATCAAAGTGAAAAGAGTGATACCCTTAAGGAAATTGAAAATGTAGAACAAGACATCCCAACCATGAGCAGTTCCAGTTTTCTTAATGTACGACTTATCCTCAGCCTCACAAAGAAGGTTCAAAGCTTTCAAGACAACAACTCCCAACATGAAGAAATGGATTGCGAAAACAGTGAGACGTTTCTTATAGAGAACGTAGATCCACGTGGCGGCGAGAGAGAAATAGATAACAGAGAATAAGAAATAGACCTTAGGAAGAACAGTTCTTCCAGCAGAGAGATAATCACGACCTCCCTTTTTACCTTCAAGGTTATACATAGCGGATCTAACATCCATACTGATTTTGACCTGTTGGAGACAATTAGCGAAGACGAGAGAGTACTGATCCGCATCGTTCTCGGTGAATACGGTGGAGAATCTGCTCTTATCTCCTCCCTTGAGATTGTTGAAGGTGAACACATGCTTAACGAGATCTGATTGTAGAGCGCACGTGATCTCTTCTTCTTCAAGCTGTTGGATCACATGAACCCAAGCGTCTCTAGTGCAGAGAAAGAAGCCCACTTTGGAGAGATCGAGATCGGGATTGCTGTTGGAAAGCCAGATCTTGGAAGCGTCAAGCTCAAGACGACCGCTGTGAGTGAAACCGAATTCGTCTAAAGGGATGATTGGACGATCATCGGATCGGATCTCTGATTTACGAATCTCAGCCGAAGCTATGGAGATGGAGATCAAGAGAAGGATAAGGATCGATGAGAAGCGTGAAGAGAGATCCATGGGAACTAGGGTTTCGTTCTTCGACTTCACAGAGAGATTAATCTGATCTCAGATGTGAGATCCAAAGCAAAATCAATCCAACTTGTTCTTCTTCCGATGAAAACGGTTGTGTGTGACCAACCAAATTAAATTAGTCTTTTTTTTCTTTCTAAGAAACAAAATAAATACCATTATTTTATTAGCAACAAGAGAACCCATTTTCCTTCATCATTAAGGGAATAAACCATCTTTGACGGATTAGTTGATTTCTAGAAACAAAAATTTCACCAATTCACCGATTCCAACCGAATGGCCGGCGTTTCCAGTGTATTTGAAGGAGTTGTAGAGTGATAGGGAAGAATTCATAAATTTCTCTTTATCTTTAATTTCTCGTAGTGCAAATGTAAAAGCGGATAAGTTGGCACGAAAGATTCGTACCGTACCGCATCATGTCACGTATGTAAACAATATCTCTCGGGATTGGATCTTTTGAGTTCAAATTTATATCGGTTGACAAAAAAAAAAAAAAAAAAAAAAGGAAGAAATTAAAGTATTGATGAATTTCGTTTTGAATTGGTCGGAAATTGGATGTATAAGTTGAGAACAAATTATCCATCAATTTAAATCATAAAATGTTTTTCCGAATGACTTTTTTTTGGAGATGTATTATTTCTAAATGTTTTTACGGTTTCTTTAGATCTCGTTCAGATTGTATCAACAAGCGCGAAACCTTCATTAAACATAAATGGTATACAAAGAAAGCTTAAATACTAAACCGGAGAGATATTATCTATTTATAATAGATTGGTTTGACTGTTTGAGTGTCTATGGTCTAACTCTTGTCCTCTCTACACAACCCGACACTAAACCAACATCTTCCACTCACATATGACGAAAAACATCAGAAAGTAGTAGAAGAGTACTCTTAGAGATTTTGTTCAAGAATCGCAATTCGAAAAAGTTACACTGCAAATAAACCGTGTGACCCGTGCAAGTATATGTGCTTTTGGAAGCTAAATTCATGCAGCTGCTACGGAGACATACAGTCTACATACCTAAATATATTACATAGCATGTCTCACTCCAACCTCATTTGTATTTCATATTAGTCTCAACATATTCCCATAAAGCATATGTTAAACCTATTTTACATCACGTTTTCACTAACTTCAAAATTCTAATTTGAGGGATAGAAGTTGGTCACATGATACATATTTGTTAACGTATGAACATCATAAAATCTAACAATTGATACAAGAGTATGTAGGATACAAAGTTACACGTTGTGTTTGTCTCAAACAACATTAGTAACATTTTTTAAAAAAATTGTGTAGACAAACACAACATTAGTAACATTTAAAAAAAAAAATGTGAACCGGTTTATTTTTTCACCACTTAGCTGGAAAATAAATAACGTGTATTTGCGTAAACAATACATAAGGTTTAAAAATGTGTTAGTGCTATGTTTTATACATTTCTAAAAAGCGTTTGGATCTCACCAACCAAACATAGTATTTGCCAAAATGCAAACGCTATCTAAAATCGATGTGACATTACTAGTCAGATTTAGTGGGTTTGTTCTAGAAAAGATCTTTATTTTATACATTCAAATTTTCAAAACTACAGTTATTTTGTTGTTTAGTGTCATCCTTTTGAATAAACAATCATAATCCTTAACGTCTCTTATCTTTTTTTTGAATCCTCAATCTATGGACCGTTTGAACTGCAATCGTAATGAGGATGTTCGTGGTCCACATGAAATCACTTTACTCTACTAATAAGTGATAGTTTTTTTATTCGAATTTTAACTCGTTACATTCTTTTACAAGAAAATCGACCTTGTTATATTTATTTATATGGTTGGTCATGCATGCAATAGTATTATCATTACTTTACCTGGTTAGAGAGATGTGGAATATTAAGGGATTGGTTGAATATATACGACACACCTCGTCGTTTTTATTTTGTTTTTGGTCAACTCCTCGTCGTCTTTGAATTCTCGAAATAAACACCATGCCGTTTCAAATTTTCTTTGGAAAAGAAAAGACCCTGTATTGGCTTTTATATAAACCGCTTTCTTCCCCTTTACTTTTTCCCAACACTAGCAAGCAAAAATTCTTCATCGACTCAAATTCAAAAACTCATCTCTCTCTATCTCTATTTCTCTGGTTCCATAGCTCACCGTCGCATCGCAGATCTACTCCTTCCGCAATAAATTTTACCGGCGGAGGTATCAGATCTCGCCGATCTGTTGTAGCAGCTACTGTATTTTGGGCTTCTCATTTGATATTGGGGAAACGAGGAGTAGAGGACGATGGAAAATCTGATCTCTCTGGTTAACAAGATACAGAGAGCTTGCACGGCTTTAGGAGACCATGGAGACTCCAGCGCTTTACCTACTCTTTGGGATTCCTTGCCTGCGATCGCCGTCGTTGGTGGTCAGGTTTGCATCTCGATCTCCTTCCCCTTCCATTATATGCTTGACGATCTATCTCACGATTCGTTCGTTTTTTTTGCGATTCGGAATTGATATTGAGCTGAGGTATTCGGATAAATTTGCCCTAAACTTCGTTGTTTTTGCTTATCAACATCCGGATCGTGAGGAATTATAGTTTAATAGCTTCTACTATGAACTAGCTTTGCAAGCAATTGGTATTGAGGAATGTTGACTTGGCTTTGACTTGGATATTTTTTCACTAGTTGGTCTTGAACCATTTAATTTAAGCTACGATTGTTGTGGAGAGGGGTTTCTGTACTTTGATAATTCTATGTGGCATTAAGTTTATGTTGTATCCTTATTGTGTTGACAGAGCTCAGGGAAGTCTTCAGTCCTGGAGAGCATCGTGGGAAAGGACTTTTTACCCCGTGGATCTGGTAAATACAGTGTTAACACTTCTTACTTAGTTTTAATTATGAAATTGCTTATTTCCTTGAGTAATGACAATATGCATTTGCGGTAACTATTTGTAGGCATTGTTACTCGAAGGCCCCTTGTCTTACAGTTGCAAAAGATCGATGATGGAACCCGGGAGTATGCAGAGTTTCTTCACCTCCCGAGGAAAAAGTTTACTGATTTTGGTGGGTTTCGGCTATCTCAATTTGCAGTTCAAGTTTCACCTTCTCCTGTATTCCATTGATATTTGATTAATTTAATCACCTCTATAGCTGCTGTGAGGAAGGAGATTCAAGATGAGACTGACAGAGAGACTGGACGCAGCAAGGCTATTTCTAGTGTTCCCATTCACCTTAGCATATACTCTCCCAATGGTAAGGACAACCCAAAATCTCTTTCCAGTTGTATGTGCTTTTTGTTCATTCTCTAATTTTTTATCCTCTTTACTATGTGTGCAGTTGTCAACTTGACACTGATAGATCTTCCAGGGCTTACAAAAGTTGCTGTTGGTAAGTTACAGTAGAGCAAGAAGTTTTGGTCTATTTTTTCTAGCGATGAAGCATGAGGCAATAGACTTTATTCTCTACCATACATAATTTGGCATGACACGACAAATTTCTTTTGGTTGATGCAGATGGACAATCTGATAGTATAGTGAAGGACATTGAAAACATGGTTCGGTCCTACATTGAAAAGGTAAATGAAAATGCTTACTCCCAGACCCTTTAATGTTTTATAGATAGCTATCGCCAGTTTAAATTAGATTCGGTAATATATAAGTATTCTCCCTATATTTGTTATGTTTTCGTAGCGCCAAATGAGTTGACACTATTCTGTTTTTTTTTTTATTTAATTAAATTTCCTTATAGCCCAACTGCATCATTTTGGCAATCTCACCTGCAAACCAAGATCTTGCTACCTCAGATGCAATTAAAATTTCCCGTGAGGTTGATCCATCGGGTGAGCATTTTACAAACAATTCATTTTTCCACCTAAGAGACCCAACACATTATTCTGTCATCCTATGTCTCTTATAATCTTGGTGATCTTCACAGGGGACAGAACATTTGGTGTCTTGACAAAGATTGATCTTATGGACAAGGGGACGGATGCAGTGGAAGTAAGTTGAATTCCCAGTTTATAGAACATCTGTACTAGAATTTCGAATTACTGTGAATAAAATGTGTTGTAATTAGTCTATGATATGATGTTGGAGCTATAAAATGCTAATTTGTGTAGTAACATCATAATACTTATGTTCCCTCATTAATGTTTATTGCGTGCACCGCTACTTACCAAATGATATTTTTTGCTCAGATTCTGGAAGGGAGATCTTTTAAACTTAAATATCCGTGGGTTGGTGTCGTCAACCGTTCCCAAGCAGATATTAACAAGAATGTCGACATGATTGCGGCTCGGAAAAGAGAGAGGGAGTACTTTTCCAATACTACTGAGTATAGGCACCTTGCTAATAAAATGGGTTCCGAGCATTTGGCAAAGATGCTCTCCAAGGTACGTGCTTTCACGAGGCTAGGGGTAGTTTTCTTCACCAGGTTCTTTATAATAAGTAAGTTGGCGTTGTGAAATTTGTTAGGAGTGGTAAATAAGAGTTTCAGGGCCAGTGTTTTCACGATTGCTGCTAATTTTCTTAGCAGCCGACAGAAAATACTAAGAAACTACGAAGTTATGGCAATGCTTAGCACGTTTCTCTGTATAAAACCATCAGGACAGAGCCTAATTGCAACAATTTTATTTGTTGCGCAGCATCTAGAACGTGTGATCAAGTCGAGAATTCCTGGCATTCAGTCACTTATTAACAAAACAGTATTAGAGCTGGAAACTGAACTAAGTCGCCTTGGAAAGCCTATTGCAGCTGATGCAGGGGTAAATTGTGTATTCTTTTATTTTTGATTGAATTGCGCTATCAAGATTTACTTAATGTTCTGATGCAGGGGAAGTTGTACTCAATAATGGAGATATGTCGGCTTTTTGATCAAATATTCAAAGAGCATCTTGATGGAGTGTACGTTTTGACTCTTTTTACTTCAAATGTTTAAGATTACACCATGAGTTGTTATAGCGTCTGAGTTGATATTTCTACTCTTGACCTTCTGAAACTACAAAAGGAAAATTGTAATTTAAGACTATGGTTGATTACACAGGCGTGCTGGTGGTGAAAAAGTGTACAACGTGTTTGATAACCAGCTTCCTGCGGCTCTGAAGAGACTCCAATTTGACAAGCAGCTAGCGATGGACAACATCCGGAAGCTGGTCACTGAGGCTGATGGTTACCAGCCTCACTTGATTGCTCCTGAGCAAGGTTACCGTCGTCTCATTGAGTCTTCTATTGTCTCCATCAGAGGCCCTGCTGAAGCATCTGTTGACACCGTATGAACTCTTTACTTTCATCTCTAAAAAGATGTATCAAAAACCTAACACAAAACAATAAGCTTCTCTCTCCGTTTTTTTTTTTTTCTATGGTTAAATATTAGGTTCATGCTATCTTAAAGGATCTGGTTCACAAGTCTGTGAATGAAACTGTGGTACGTTCTTTTTTCTTTTAGTAATATATATATATATATATATATCTCCAACAACTAGTACTTTTGTACAATGTTATAGACGGTTTGAACATGTGCAGGAACTAAAACAATACCCAGCTCTGAGAGTGGAGGTGACAAATGCGGCGATAGAGTCGCTGGATAAAATGCGGGAAGGAAGTAAGAAAGCAACACTGCAGCTGGTTGACATGGAGTGCAGTTACCTCACTGTTGATTTCTTCAGGAAACTTCCCCAGGATGTTGAGAAGGGTGGTAACCCCACACACTCCATTTTCGACCGCTACAACGATTCCTATCTCAGACGAATCGGTAAGGTTAACCCATATAAATAAATAATTATCTGGTACCGTATATCTCACAAATTTTAGACATTTGGCAACAGGATCCAATGTTTTGTCTTACGTGAACATGGTCTGTGCTGGCCTGCGGAATTCAATCCCCAAGTCCATCGTATACTGCCAAGTCCGAGAAGCGAAGCGCAGTCTCCTCGACCATTTCTTTGCGGAGCTCGGTACCATGGATGTAAGTGCTCTCTGCCTTTTTTCTTAACCTAAAGAAGTGTCATTCGGGTAAACACTGAGTCAACTAATATGGTGATATCCAACAGATGAAGAGGCTCTCGTCGCTATTGAACGAAGATCCAGCAATCATGGAGAGACGCAGTGCCATCTCAAAGCGGCTAGAATTGTATCGAGCAGCCCAATCCGAGATCGATGCTGTTGCTTGGTCCAAGTGATACCGGCATGTCATGTCCACTGTTTTGCTCGGTTCTGGTCGGTGTGGCTCAGACTCGGAGCAGAGATTTAGGGTCTGTAATTTGTATAAGATGATCTTCCCGATACCATGCAGTATCGTTTTATATAACATCCACATTGTTTGTCCTACCTCTATGTTTTTTGTCCATCACCCGATATGTTACGTATCGTTTTATAACATCCACATTGTTTGTCCTGCCTCTAATGTTTTTTGTCCATCACCCGATATGTTACGTATCTTTTATAACATCCACATAGATTAGATTTTCTCTATTCCCTTTATTTAATTACTATAAAATGTATTTTTCGCATATGATAATTTTTCTGTAACAATAGTATAATATTAAACATTCTACCCAAAAAAAGAGTATAATATTTAAATATGATTACCAATAAGAAAAAAATTCTAATAGTTTAAAATAAAAATTTGTAATGTACTCTTTTTTATTTTGTTTTGCGTTTCTGAATTTGTGGCCATTATCTTCTCACACTCTCTTCTCTTAGCTCACAGAGGAAAGAAAAATGGCGAATTCCATTTCATCAATATCTCTGCCTCGATGTTTCATCTTCAACAATGGTAGTCACAAATCAAGGCCATGGCCAAGCTCAAGCAGTTTCTTTCTCAACAAATCATCAAAGCATCATCCTCATCCACTACTCTCTCTTTCTTCTTCGCCGTCTTCCGTCGTAGAAACTGATAATGACGACGACAACGACCTCACTTTCAGGTACCCTTTTGCTTCTCTTCATCGATTCCATTGGAAAGCTTAAACCTTTCTCAGCTAATCCAATTTCGTTGACATTAAGGATTTTAGAGTTAGTGATAGATTAGGGATTGCGTAAATGATGAAATCATAGAGACTCTTTTCTGCTGTTAACTTGTTAGTGTTATATGAATCTTCAATTTTGTTACACTAGTGAATCTCTTAAAATGATTCTCTACAATAACTAACCTCATAAATTTCTTTGTGGTCTCATGTTGGCTTGAGCGATTGGTTATATTGTCATTTGTGAATTGTGATGGATCCATCTCTCTATAGTCAATAGATCATAACATGAGGAATGAAACAGTGGTTGCAGAGCGTGTGGGAAAGAAGAGAAAGAGAGTGGGTGTAATGGTGACGGACGGATTCAAGGTGGCATTGCAACTGTCCCCGGTTTCGGTTGGTGGCCAATTAAGGCTTACAGGCCTTGTCCCGCGTTTGTTGAGGCCGGAGGTAGATACCGCCGCATAGGGCAGAGCATGGACGAGGTTGCATTTGGTCGTGGTGACTCTAAATCCTCCACTTCTGTAGACACCAGTGATTCACTACTACGGTATGTTAATGCCTAGTATTATTTATATACACTTACAATCAACAATGAAACAAATTGGACCGCAACAAAAACCGTCTTTTGGCATGTACAAGAATGTCAAAATGGGTTTGAGAACCTTGCAGAGTAATGATGATCATGTTCTTCTCTCTTTGTTTGTTTTGCAGCCAGACAAAGCCAACAAGTTCTAGCAAAAGTTCAAACAAGTGATATATAGCCCAGTTTTTCAAGTCCAAGAAGAACTTTTTTTGGAAATGTGTAATGATGATTGGGCCTAAACATATTATCGGCCCATTTATAATTTTACGGCTCAATAGTTAAGAAACCCTAAAGAAGGTTTTATCACTCGTAAGAAAAAACAAAACAAAAACCCTTTGGTTTCTCTCTGTCGGCGAGACATCATCAATGGAGGAAGTAGCGAGAGAAGAAGTAGAGATCGACAAGGATCTGCGGAGGAAAATAAAGAAGACGGTGAAGAAGATCTTGGAAAGTTCGAACTTGTACAAGATAACAGAGATTAAGGCGCGAGAAGAAGCTTCACTTAAATTGGATCTTGATCTGTCTCAAGATCCTTACAAGGTAATCGTGAAAGAAGAAGTTGAAAATTTCCTCGAAGAAGCAGTAAAGTTGATCGGCAATAAACTTGCGATGCTTCCCAAGAGAATAGAGTCGACGAGTATTTAGATATTATTAATCTAAAAGTATGTCGATCCAAAATTGGATAGTTTTAATGTAATTTCCTCAAAGATTGTCTCTGTTTGTTTTTTTAATAGTGTTTCTGGTTCATGGAAGCTAATGTTTTTGTCCGATATGAAACATGTGTCTAAGCAATAAGACAATGTGTCTGAGGAATTTGAGCTCTTGCAAGAAAATTTGCAGGACACCTCTTCAAACTTGGCTTGCCAAGTCCTAATGTGTCGAATTCAGTTACAGATTCTGAAGTTGATGGCACTATTTTTTGTTCAGGAAAAGAGATACTTGTCTGTTATTACCTTGGAAACACACCTTTCGATAGCCTTTGCTCCAGCAGCTGAATATTGCAAATAATAGATTAGAGCTTGTAATTCGCTTTCCAATGGATTGTTGACTGTGTTTTATACTGATCAGACCGTGGGTTAGCAAGATTCCAACCATCAGGTTTGCACACATCAGGAATGGTAGCATTAACGGCAACTATCAAGCTTCTTGTCCCGTCGTTACCAATAAATTTGATGAGTGGACCAAAGGCGGTCCAGTTATCAAACCAAAAGCTACCAATGTTACACCTGATAAATTTCTCAGCCAACACTCTCAAGTCTCAACCTTAGAATACACTTCTAGTTCCATGAATCAGCAACCCTTTCAGGGTTCCAAAAGCTTGTAGTTTTGTTGCAATTGTTATGCACTATTATTACCAGTTCGTATAAAATATACATAAATGCCGATAATCTATATAAAAAAAAAAGAAGGTTAATCTTAATTGGTGAACAAGTGGCTGATTGGTCCAAACACAAAGTCAGCAAAAGTTTCAGCCCATCGAATACAAAGCCAACGTGCACCGTTAAAGCGTGGCACAATCTGGTCCGCGTAATTAGCGTCGAGACGAGTCCATGTGTTTGTTTCCACTAAGCGTGAACGCATATTTCAAAACAAAGACCAATTCAAAGTCTTCTTCATCTCCCCCACATTAATATCTCCAGTCTCCATTTACCTACGCCACGTCGTGAGATTTTCTTTTAAGTTGTGGATCTATTTCTGACATTTTCTCCTATGGTTTATAACAAAACTAATGCCGACGAACAAAAATTAAATATTTTGATGTTTTGATGTTAACACTTTTATTGTACACTTTTTCTTAACGTGCTTTTCTCTAATCACTTTTGCTGCTTCAACTAATCTTTCCCACATTTTTTTTCCCCCAAACCATTGCCTTCTGTTCTGGATTCATTTTAATTACTTGTTGGAGAAGTTTGTTGTTTGTTACAACAAATCTTTCATGAAGTGGCCGGTTTATTCCGACTAGTATAAATGAAATTCAAGATAGAATTGGGCAAGAAGTGAATAGGAGCAATAATAAAAATATCAAACACAAATTGATAAGAGTTCATCATCTCATTTCTCCCTATTTTTGGGGTTGTACATATGTTATTTTATATAATTTACAAAAAGAAAAAAGCGCGGAGATGAGATCTATTCTTCATCCACCCACACAAAAATAGCACATCTTCTATTTATCCCATATCTCCTGGGAATATACTTAAGAAAGAAACTGTATAAACTAGTAAAATACCATTTCTTCAGACAATTATTATTAATACTCCTCCTTATAATCATATATGTATAATGGGGTATCTCTCTCTTTCTGGATTTGAAGTAACAAACCACTGTTTTGTGTTCTTCATTGGTATTACCCAATTCAAGGGTTTTGGTCAGCAAAAATGTCCAATAGAGAAAGCACCTGCCAAAAACACAACCAAAGCGTTAGACTTTGAATGTAAGAAAAAAAAGTGGTTGTGAACTAAAGAAGATGAAAAAAACGTACCTCAGGGACACTGAGTTCGAGTCGGAACTTAGGACCGTCGTAGTGGTGCAAAATGGGTCGGAAAGAATCTTCTTCCAGTGGCAAACATACTTTCCTCGTTATGGCCCTCACCTTTATTTTTATTACCCCAAAAAATTTGTTAGCATTTAGACAAAAGCAAGAGCTCAAAGAAACGCAAGAAAGTAAGTACATAGTAGTACCTGAGCAGGGAAACGAGATTCGCCAGGACATTTCTTGTCTTCAAAAGCATTCAACTCAATGTTTGTTCCTCCGAAGCTAGCTGCCTCGTAGATTCCATGAAGTTGGTGAGTGGAGTAGTTGTAAAGAAACAGAGGAAGTCCTGGAGTTATCGCTCTAACCGAGTCCCTGTATCTTGGTGGCAATCCTAAACAATTTCCATCCCCACAAATCAAAACCAAGAAGAAACAATCGAAACAGTAAGAAGAAAGATGTGGTGATGAATACCGAAAAGCTGGCGTTTGAGATTCTCTTCCATGGTATCGTTGTTGCAGACAAAGATGTAACCACCAATGGTTTCGTTTCTTGGCAAAGCTTCTGCTGGAGGAAGAGTCTTAAACCTCTTGTCCAAACCATTGTTCTTGTCGTCTTCGTTCCTCTGGTTATTATTGTTCTGCTGATTCTTTCTGTTCTTCTTCCCACCTTTCTGAATCTGATGATCTTCATCGATTCCTTTGTTCTTGTTGTTGTTCTTTAGATTGACGTTGTACCCATACTTCTTCATCGACGTGTAAACCCCTTTGTTGAAATCTCCGTTAACGGCGCTTGACGGTGAGTAACCGTTAACGTTAACGTTGACTGAGTTGAATTTCCACGTGTCGTTGAACGGTGAGTTGAATTTGTCGATTGGGTTTAAATCGACGGTGGATTTTGAACCCACAGGTCCGAATCCTAAACCCATGTCGTTGTTTGAACCAGAAGACTTCCAGTTCCAGTTGGAATTGATGTTGTCGGAAGTTGTCTTCTTCTGATAATAGTCGATCTGGTTGTTGTTCTTGTCGGTGGTGGCGGCTATGTCTAAGTTTCGACGCTCTTTGAAGACAGAGTTTGTGCTCCAGATCGAGTCGTTGAGAGACAGATTCGCTAGATTCGGTGTCTGAACTCTCAGCTGGTCGCTGAACTGCCAAAAAGATTGCTGATTGTTGTTATTATACTCCATCTCTAACTCTCTGATTGATCTGGAAAAATCTGATTTTTCGATCTGGGTTTATCGAAAGTTGAAATCTTTTTTGCGATTTTTGGTGAGAATTGGGGTTGGTTTTAAGTGGAGAGAAATTGGTGAAAAATGGGTGAGAAATATAAAGAAAGATGAAGAAAAAGTTGTAAGCTTTTAATTGGAGCAACTGTGTCATCTAAGTAGAAATTTCCACGAAAGTCACAATACCATTCTATTTTATTTTTTCAAGGTTGCGTGTGAATCTGACAAAGTTGGATGATTAAGTGAAAAGTAATTTATTAAATAAGGAATACTAATAAATACAAGACACAAGTACTTCTGTATTTATAAAATTACACACCAATTAATTATGTCAAATTTACCATTTAGTACTTCTGTCTGAGCTTTTTTTTTTGTATAAAAATTTGGTTAAGAAGAAAATTGCGATTTGCGAGTGAATGAGCATGTAGCAGCAGAGACGCGGAACAATTGCAATTATGACGTGGCAGACTTTTGAGAGGAGATTTATTTGTGCCGATAGTAACAAATATCTAATTTTAAAATATTGTTTTTTTCAAAACTAATTAATTTTATGTTTTGAAAATTTGGGTTGATTTGTCTTAGAGGCTAAGGATTGTGGACCAAACACCAAAAACGCGTTGACGAGAAAGACAGTGAGTGTGTCAGCATCAAGTTTTCGACTCTGTATAACACGTATTAAAATTCCCCGGAAGCTTCTATTGGGTTACATTCCCCACTTTAAGCCCATTCAATTACTGATTCAACAGGCCCATGTACGGCCCAATTAGAAAAGGCAATCTTATTCTTCAATTCTTCTTCTTCCTGAAGCCAGTTTGACAGAGAAAAATTCATAGAGAAAGAGATGGATCCGCAACTAATGGAGGTTTCACAGCAGTTCGAGAGGTTTAAAGCTGCGTTTATAATAAAAGATTTCGATACCTGTTCCAGTCTCTTGTCTCAGCTTAAGGTACTGTTTCCTTTTAGCCCTAATTCAATGCGGATCAATAGATAAAACCTTGAATATATCAATGTCAAAGTTTAATATAGATTTGATTTATTAATGAGTAGAGAGCCTAAGTTGAACCAATTGATTTAGAGTTGTTTGATCATTATCTTATATCACTCTCACTGAATGCATTGCTTTTGCTTACGTGTGCTCTGTTTTTTCTATGTACCAGGAATCGTATTCCGCCATCTCCGCAAGAGAATCTAATCATGGGGTTGAACCTACTGAGACTGCTTGTTCAGAACAGAATAGCTGAATTCCACACAGAACTGGGATTACTTTCATCTGCAACCTTGGAGAATCCTTGCATCAAGCATGCGGTGGAGCTCGAGCAATCCTTCATGGAAGGTGCTTATAACCGTGTGTTGAGTGCTAGACAAACCGCACCTGATGAGACTTACGTCTATTTCATGGATCTCTTGGCAAAAACCATTAGGTAAATAGGCTTCATTTGTCATTTGACCCTTTCTCTTCTTTAGCTCATTGCCGTGACTTAAAACATCATTGTTTATCTGTAGAGATGAAATAGCTGGATGCAGTGAGAAAGCATACGATCATCTCTCAATCAGTGAAGGTTGTAAGATGTTACTCTTCTCGTCTGATCAACAACTGTTAACATATGTGAACGAGGAGCACCCGGAGTGGGAAGTTAAAGACGGGTTAGTTGTCTTCCAAAAAACCAGAGAAACCGCACCGTGCAAGGAGATACCGTCACTTCAACTCATCAACCAGACTCTCAGTTACACCAGAGAGCTCGAGCGTATCTTGTAAATCCCATTCAAGTGTTACCATTGTTTGACTTACACGCCTCAGTCATCACTAGTATTTTCCCAAACAGTTGATTTGATTCATCAGATAATTTAGCTCTGTCCTTTCTTTCTTTTGTCGTCTGGTTATAATGCAACTTATATGTTATGGTCACATGAATGATTTCTGGCTCATAAAGGCAACTCCATTAAATGAGTCCGTGATTGAATTTTGATTCTTGTGTCCCACTGCTTGTAAATATATTATGTGTATTATTTTTTTTATTCAAGAAAGAGGGACAAGAATATCAAAATTGTTGAGAAGTTGTTTTCTCTTTAATTAACAAAATGTTAAATAATTCTTCTTCTCTACTTTCTGCTCCATTAATTTTCCAACTACAAATCTTTCTTCCGATTTTTTCTTGACTTGTGTATTTAATAATTGATGGAATCATTAATAACTTATAAATTAATTTCTTAAAAAGCATTTTGATAATTGAAAAGTGTGCTCTAAATACAATATTCCGGGTCATTATGTTTTGATTTGTCGACTGCTTTTTTCAATTTTTAAATCCTCGTAATAAATTTAATATATTATTTTTCAGTCTTTAATGAAATGTAATTTGGTATTATTAGTTACTAACATTTAAAAGAAAATAATTGGCTTGTAAAGAACGTATGGAATGTGTCGAGTATGTGTGTATAGTGTCTCCACTTGGATCTTTCTTACTTACTCCATTATCTTCTTCTCTCTCTTTCCCTCATCTCATTAATGGCGAGCTCTACATCTTTAGCGATAGTTCTTCATCAATCTTCCAATCATGACGAACTCTTCATGAAGCAAACTCTTCAATTCTCAGAAACCCTCAAGGTTTGTATGATCGTTCTCTCTATCTCTTTCTCTCCTCAAACATAGATTGATCAATAGGCAATTGTGATTTTTTGTCTTCATTCAAGATTCATCTTCTGTTCTGTTTTGGTGTTTTAAGGATTTAAAGAATCTGCGGAAACAGTTATACTCAGCAGCTGAGTACTTCGAAACATCTTATGGCAAAGCAGAACACAAAGAAACGTAATCTTACTTGTCTTTCTTGATACTAACGATAGTATTTTTGAACTAGTCCATGTGTTTGTTGTGGCGAGTGATTTTGATGAATGATTGCAGAGTGATAGAGACGTTGAAAGAGTATGCAGCAAAGGCAGTAGTGAACACAGTGGATCATCTTGGTTCTGTCTCTGACAAATTCAACTCTTTTCTCTCTGATAACTCAACTCATTTCTCCACCACTCATCTTCGTTTATCTTCTCTTGAACAAGTAAACACTCGAAATCTTGAATCATGAATACTCTTGAAACTGTCTTACATTTGGTATGTGTTGTTGTTGTAGAGGATGAGACTATGCAGAGATTACATGGGGAAGAGTGGCACTCATCAGCATTTGCTTCTATTTCAATATCCTCGCCATCATAAGCGTTACTTCTTCCCTCGTATACCTTTTTAACCTCTTTTCCCCCTCACACAATTGATCCGTTCAATCATAATCCGCCCTTATATCGATGGTTTTTTTTCACAGAACAAGGAAGAGGCACAAGTTTCTCTGCAGGAGATGACTCACACCGGTTCACGAGTGGTAACTAAATCCGTTTATCTATATCTGATTGTTTAGTTTGCTTCTGTTTATACGATATCTGAATCTTTCTCCTGATCTGCTGCTTGAAAGCTGTTCGATCAACAATACTAGAAAACCTCCCAAATACTGCAAGGTATAATCTTGATTCTCTTCTTCTTCTTCTTGTTTTGTTGTTTGTAATACGATTGGTTTGTGAAATGCAGGAAAGCTAACAAGACAGGAAGCTTCTCTTTTGCACCTATCGTACACAACAACATCAACAACAGAACACCAAGTACTTACTACTACAATAACTAAGCCGCCATCTTTCTTTACTTGACTTTAATCAGAATAAGTTCAATCAATTAAGTGTGTGTGTGTGTAATGTTGCAGATAAGAGATCAAACTCTCCTATGAGATTCCCTCTCTTACGTTCAGGATCTCTACTGAAACGTTCAAGCTCCCCAAGCCAACCAAAGAAACCGGTATATATAGATAATAGCACTTACAAAGATTATTTTACTTCAAAATTTCAACATCTTTGGTTAGTTAATTACTTTTGCTGCTATCTTTTGTGTATTGTAAAAGCCCTTAGCGTTACCGGAACCTCAAAGAGCTATATCTGTGTCGAGAAATACAGAGATAGTGGAGATAAAGCAATCTTCATCGCGAAAAGGGAAGAAGATTCTGATGTTCAAGGCATTGATGAGTATGAGCAAGTCGAGAAACTAAAATCTCTCCTTGTATTTGATAAATGAAAAGATTTGTACAAAACTAATGTGAAATAAGAGAGAGAGATGCTTATTTTGTCGATATTAGTACTTTTCTTTCAGATGCTTTAGTTGCAATTCAACAGAAACCATACGAAAACTATTTTCACTGTTAGTTTCGTCACTTTCTTCTACACACCGCTCTTTTTATCTTTGACTTAAGATAGTCAAAATCACACGTTAAGGTAATCTCTCTTTATTTCTTTAAGGTTACATCCAAAAATATATTAGTACGAGCCATCAATATTTTTCTAATAGTGCAAATAATTATTTCATAATTTCGAAGTTAATTAGTGAAAAAATTTCTTTGTTAACGGTGATGGTTAGGGGTGGACATCCGGGTACGCAGATCGGATTCGAGTAAAACCTGATTGGGTACGAGTCATTCGGATAGATAAATTTATGATCCAATAAAATAAATCTAAAATATTGGTTCGGTTTTGGTTCGGATCAATTGGCTATAATTTTCAGGTTCTTTTTTGGAATCGAAACCCGAAATTTCAAGTAAATACTTGGATTTTCGGATTAAATTTGAGTATGGAGTAAAATTTATATATTCGAATAAAATATTTAGATACGATCAGGTTCGGATTCGTATTCGATTTCAAATCCAATTTTTCGGGTCAGTTCTGAGTCGGTTACTCAGGTTCCGGTTCTTTTCCACTCCTAATGATGTAATAGAAGAAGACTGGCCCAACAAAAGCTCATTGTCTAATTAAGAAGAAGAAACGAAGTAACCAACGGCCACGATTACTCCAACACAAGACCAAATCTGATTGGTTGACATTATAGATCGTCGTAAGATAATTGGTCCACGTCATCTCCGATGACATAGTTAAATTTCTTCGTCTTCCATAAAAAGCGACTACTTCACCATCACCTTCGGGCACTGGACCTATTTAAGCATCCTAACTTCTTCTTCAAAGCTTAAAAACCAGAAAACAAAAGGAAGCTCTCTGTTCAAATCAAAAAGAGAGATCGTACGCAAAAGTTTCCGATATGGCTCGCTCGTTTGGAGCAAACAGCACTGTTGTGCTTGCGATCATCTTCTTCGGTGAGTGATTTTCTGATCTTCTTCTTCGATTTAGATCTCTTCTGCATTGTTGCTTGATCTCAGAACTGTAAATCCGATGTAATGTGTTCGTTGTTCCTGGATTTGAATGTGTTTGTTTACAATGTTGTGTTGCAATTTCACGATCTTAAAGGTTAGATCTCGATTACATAGACAATCACGATCTTAGAGATTCATTTCATTGATAATAGAGTGAAATTAAGTTTTGAGATTGGTTGATTGGTGTTTTTGGTTTTGATAGTTTTATTGACGATTGAAATTTTTTACGATTCAGGATGTTTATTTGCGTTTTCCACTGCAAAAGAAGAGGCTACGAAGTTAGGATCAGTTATTGGGATAGATCTTGGTACCACTTACTCTTGTGTTGGTGTTTACAAGAATGGTCATGTTGAAATTATTGCCAATGACCAAGGAAACCGTATTACACCTTCATGGGTTGGTTTTACTGACTCTGAAAGGCTCATTGGTGAGGCTGCTAAGAATCAGGCGGCTGTTAATCCTGAGAGGACTGTCTTCGACGTTAAGAGATTGATCGGGCGAAAGTAATTACTTATTCTCTTTTTTTTCTTCTATATGTTTGTGATGATATTGTTGGTTTAATTCTTTCTTATTGTATTTGGCAGATTTGAGGACAAGGAGGTTCAAAAGGACAGGAAACTTGTACCTTACCAGATTGTGAACAAGGATGGTAAGCCATACATTCAAGTCAAGATCAAGGATGGTGAGACTAAGGTTTTCAGTCCTGAGGAGATCAGTGCCATGATTCTGACTAAGATGAAGGAGACAGCCGAAGCCTACCTTGGAAAGAAAATCAAGGACGCTGTTGTCACTGTTCCAGGTTAGTTTGTTGTTAATTCGGGTTTTCTGTTATATATGTAGTGGAGAGATAAATTTCTTATCTGTATTGGTGATTGATTGTTTATTTGGTGTTTGACTATGCGCAGCTTACTTCAATGATGCTCAAAGGCAAGCTACCAAGGATGCCGGTGTTATTGCTGGGCTCAATGTTGCTAGAATCATCAACGAACCTACTGCTGCTGCTATTGCCTACGGTCTTGATAAGAAGGGTGGTGAGAAGAACATCCTTGTATTTGACCTTGGTGGTGGTACTTTTGATGTCAGTGTCTTGACCATTGATAACGGAGTGTTTGAGGTTCTCTCCACAAATGGTGACACTCACTTGGGAGGTAAAATACTTGTGACCACGAATGAATTGTTCTGAATTGCATTAAGAATGAATTGTTCTGAATTGCATTGTGTTCAATAACAAATGATTGCTGTGCCAATTGCAATTGTCGATATTCCAAGCTAATCATAGTCAATAACATGTGTCAGAATGGAGGGATTGTTTTAGTGTGATGTTGGTGCTAACCTTTTGTTGTTATGATCTGCGCAGGTGAGGACTTTGACCACAGGATCATGGAGTACTTCATCAAGTTAATTAAGAAGAAGCACCAGAAGGACATCAGCAAGGACAACAAGGCTCTTGGTAAGCTCCGAAGGGAATGTGAGAGGGCAAAGAGAGCTCTAAGCAGTCAGCACCAAGTCCGTGTAGAGATTGAGTCACTCTTTGATGGTGTTGATTTATCTGAGCCACTCACCAGAGCTCGTTTCGAGGAGCTTAACAATGATTTGTTCAGGAAGACCATGGGACCTGTGAAGAAGGCCATGGATGATGCCGGTCTACAGAAGAGCCAGATCGATGAGATTGTCCTTGTTGGTGGAAGCACCAGGATCCCAAAGGTTCAGCAACTGTTGAAGGACTTCTTTGAAGGTAAAGAGCCAAACAAGGGTGTGAACCCCGACGAGGCTGTTGCCTATGGTGCTGCTGTTCAGGGTGGTATTTTGAGCGGAGAAGGCGGTGATGAGACCAAAGATATCCTTCTTCTTGATGTTGCGCCACTCACTTTAGGTATCGAGACTGTAGGAGGAGTGATGACAAAGTTGATCCCAAGAAACACGGTTATTCCAACCAAGAAATCTCAGGTTTTCACAACGTACCAAGACCAGCAGACCACCGTCTCCATTCAGGTCTTTGAAGGTGAAAGAAGTCTCACCAAGGACTGCAGGCTACTCGGGAAATTCGACCTCACTGGAGTCCCACCGGCCCCAAGGTTTGCTTCCTCTTCTTTTACCCCTTAGTAAATGGTAAATTAGTCTCATTTTGAATATCAAAATAATTATCCTGATCTCGTTTTGACAGAGGAACCCCTCAAATCGAGGTCACATTTGAAGTGGACGCCAACGGTATTCTTAATGTGAAAGCAGAGGACAAGGCGAGTGGTAAATCAGAGAAGATTACAATCACAAACGAGAAGGGTCGTCTGAGCCAAGAAGAGATTGACCGGATGGTGAAGGAGGCAGAGGAGTTTGCAGAGGAAGACAAGAAGGTGAAGGAGAAGATCGACGCCAGGAATGCCCTGGAGACATACGTGTACAACATGAAGAACCAAGTGAGCGACAAGGACAAGCTTGCAGACAAATTGGAAGGAGATGAGAAGGAGAAGATAGAAGCAGCGACGAAAGAGGCCTTGGAGTGGCTCGACGAGAACCAAAACTCAGAGAAAGAAGAGTACGACGAGAAGCTCAAGGAGGTAGAGGCAGTGTGTAACCCAATCATCACAGCAGTTTACCAGAGATCAGGCGGAGCACCAGGTGCAGGAGGAGAATCATCGACTGAGGAGGAAGATGAGTCTCACGATGAGCTCTAGATGTCTTCTGTTATTGTTAATTTATTAAACCATAGAGACAAGTTTTGAGGATGAAACGTCGTTTTTGTTTTTTGTATTTGGTTTCCTTTTTCTTATGGATTTTTAGGAAAGGGGAGAGATTAAGTAGCGTCCCTTCTTTAGTCTCCCTGGACGTTCTCTTTATGTTCATCTGATAACTTTACTTCTTCATAACAAATACCTTTTTTCTATTCAACATCAGATACACTCTATGCACCAAGTTACATCGATAAAGTTTTAAAAGTAAGTAACGTGGGGTTAACATTTCTCCAAGGATGAAGGATCATAAGTCGCAAGTTACATTTTGACAATGAATTGGTGCCTTTGGGAATTTGCAGAAGAGATTAGAAAGAGTGTCGACGAAAAGAGCACCAAAACTGTTAATGACGTCCCTTTGCCTGCATGATTTAAATAAAATCGTTTATATGGGAGAAATGTGATGTTCAATTTCTATATATAACCTCTTCTGTGCTTTTGATGATGCATACGGAATTACATAATTTGGACTTTTGTGGTTTTTTTTTCTTTTCTTTTTTGGAAATGTCGGTGATTTTTTTCTTTTTTATATATGAACTCAGTTGAATGTGTGTATAGGCCTAAATACAAATTGCCTAAATTTAGTATGATTTTTAGTCGCACCTGTCGATTTAGCTTTACAACTATAAATTTTCTAGTATATATATTTGATCGATAAATTTAGGTCTGGGCTTGGTTTTTCTAATTTCATTGCAAAAAATTACGGTTTAATGACAAAAACCAAGTAAACCGATAGTAATTTTTTGAAGTAAAACATTGTTCGAAACAGAATTGGAACTTCATTAAAATACAAAAATTCGAAAACGCTAACGCTCACCTGACCAGCACATCGTTTGCTTTTGGGCTTTGTTAAAAAAATTGCTAGACATTAATTGGATTCACGGTATGGACTTAGCAATTAATCGGAAAATCGGATTAAAATTAAGGAGTAATTGGGATTAGTTTTAAAATTATTTTAATATTTTTAAAACATATTAATCTAATATTGCTTTCAAAATTATAGTAAACACATAAAATTATATTTTAAAACAAAACTTATGATTTTTATTAAAATTTTGAACTTAAGTTATTGTAAAACATCAAAAACTCTCAAACTAAATGATTAAATAATAAAAAGAAAAATTGTTTTATACTTGTAATCTAAAAGTAATTAGGATATACAAGATTAGGCGAAGATTAATCAGAATAAAAATCGAATTAAACAGAAAATAATAAAGCAACTATTATTTAAGGGATTAGTCATTAATCGAAGCGGATAGGGTAGAGCCTAATGATTAAGCAGGGATTAATAGGGATAGGCGGTGAATTTTAGAACGGGGCTTTTGGATTTCAATTATTAATGGCTTTGTTTTCGTCCCGTACTCTGTGAAATATTTAGGGTTTACGTGAGTATATATAGAGAAGCCTTCAAACCCTAAATATCAATATTATATTTTCAGTGTCCTGACGCAAAGAAATCTGCGACTTGTGAAGATCAATTTCTTCTACTTCTTTTCGCCTATCTCGAGTAAGTATATTATTAGTTTCAGGTTTTGTAAAGACTTATCGATAAAGGCATGTATTAATTCGTTACTTTGTATTCTGATACCTCTTAGAATTCTCTATGTTCGTTGTTTTGTTCATTATGAGTTTTTCTGAGTTGGCTGATTCGTTGTTTGTTCACCTTTAGAGATTAAAAAAGGTTTATGCATGTAGTAAACTAATTCAAATTTGTCATTAACACATTTTTTAGATCTGATGATGATACTAGATATTATTTTAATTTATTGTTGGATGTGATCTATCTCTTTGAGATGTTGTCTCATATTTTTGTTTTTTTCGTTAAAAGGATGAAACACTACATGCCTATTGTTCGTGACGAGCCAACAAGTGAGCTTGTAAACCTCAATTCCAACATGAAGTTGTTCAACGCTTATCAAACTCTTCGTGTAGCACGCACAATGAAAATATATGCTGGTGCTAGAGCTAAGAGAACCTCAGCTTCGGAGGCTGAGAAAGAAGAGAAGAAGTGAGAGTCTTTTCATTATCGTTTGTAATTTGATCTTACTAACTCTTTTTAAAATCTTCATTATCTTAATTTTTTTTTTATCCCTCTGTTAACTCTATCTTTTATTTCCCTTATATTATTGACTTTGCTCATATTTGTTTTTCTAGGATTTTTTTTGAAATAAGATAATAATTAATAATGATCAGAAGTTAGAAAAGAAAGGGTACTACACAAAAAATAAAATAATAATTTGATGATAAAAATTATTTTCAAACACATCAACAACAACAAAATTTCTACAAGAAAGAAAACGCGATCAATACTTTATCCAAGAATCTCGATTGGTTTGGAAGTGAAGACTGCAGAGAGCTCACAAAATTTACCTTCTCGCTTAGAAGACTTATCGTGCCACTGTTGATTTCTCCTTCATCATCCTCAACCTTAGTTGTCTCTGTAACATTACATTCGGTGTTATCAGTATGAGTTTGGAATGCGGGTACTCAAACATGGTCTCATCGGGGGAGGCTTTTAGTTGATCTCCCCTTTTCGCCTACAAGTTTTGATTCAACCAACGCTATGAAATGATATCTCCACGAAAGGGTTTGTCTCAATCCTCCTAATATACAGAGCTGCTATGAAGATCACAAAGAGATTTAGCTGCCCATTTATTAGTGAAAGAGTGTATTTTTATAACTTTACACACACACACAAATAGATCTCACACTATACAATTACAAATAGTACCAATTAAAAGCAAATGCAAAGAGACCCACTTAGTTCACAATTCTTATGTGTATATAAGAATAAGGCTAAGTGACTTCCAAACAAAATGAAAGAATGCTGCACTAAACACTGCCACAATTCCCTTCAAAATCTACATGCGCTGCTTATTCTGTCTTTAGACTCGAATTGGTAAACCGTAGTTATGGAATACTCTGATACTACCGTCCCACGTTGCAGTCACAATCACAAGCCCCCACAGGTGAGGCGTCGAGCCATGAACGTTCTGGCACACACTTTTTAAGAGCCTCAACTTAGATCTGCTGCTGACTGTAGCTGAAACCGCTGCTGCAGCCGTACCTGCTACTACTCCAAGCTTCTCTTCCGGCCATGTTGTTGCTCCTTTCATTGGAGAGAAATAGTCCAAGGGAACAGGGAAATGAGCAAAACTTTTTTCCAAATCTGCTATGATACTGTCCTCCTTCCCCTGGCCTAGCCAAGGTATGGCCACAGACACATTTCGCGATAGAAATCCCTCATAAGATCTGATGGTCTTTGGTTTCTGAGAAGATGCCTTTTTGTTGGGTTGAGAGAAGTCCCAAACATGAATGCCTGACTCTTCTATTGTTGAGACAATGTGTTTCCCATCAGATGTGAATGAAGCAAATGTTGGACTCATCAGTGTTGTTCGAAGACTTGAAGCTGCAATATATCCACCAAATCAATAACAAACAAACTCACAAGATCCTTCACATATCCTGAAGAAAGAGAAGAAACTTGACTTGGACCTTTCTTAAGCTTGCAGATTGTATCCACACCGCAGATTATTCGTATTTGAGAATCAGCAGAAGTAACCATCACTTTGTCTGAATCTCCGGGGAAAAACTGAAAACCGGTGATTCTTTTGTTAGGAACCTTCTTCTTCCCATGTAAACTGATATCTCTATCCAGTTGCAGCTGGTTATCTGAAATTCAAAAGATGATGCAGACATTAAAACATAGATGACTCTAGTTGCAAGTTTGGTAATCAAACGCAAGGTGAATAACATACCAGTTGTATGGTAAAAGCGACACTCGCCAGTCATAGAACCTACTACTGCACCCTTACCATCAGGGCGATAGCACAAAGCTGTAACAATCTGTCTTATATCAGTATAGTCAACAACTCGGAACTGAGACACATCCCATATACGAACTTTGCCATCAATCGATCCGCTTATAAAGTAATTGTCATCCACAGGATTGAATGCCACACAAGTCACTGTAACAAGGAAGAGAGAATGTGCCTAATTAAGAAAACATACCAAAAGCAGCATTGAAGAAGACAGATAAAGAAAGAAACTCACCAAAACTCTTATGAGAGAAAACTCTGATACATTCATCAGAAGAACCAACTCGCCACAAACGAACAGTCTCGTCCACGGAAGATGACAGTAGAAACTGCAGCACATTCACAAGCTGTTAGTACTATCTTCTCATCTTACCACAAACAGACTATATAATGATTAAACAAAGTCAGAACTTATTTTACCCCTTTCTCCGACCATGAAAGATCCAAGATTTCACCAGTATGTCCTCGGAACTCGTGTTGCGGGGTTTCAGATATACTAAAGACTTTTGAAGGCAACACAGCGCAAGTCGATTCTGACTTCTTCCTCAACAATCCTCTGCTCTTTTCGATCTTCTCATTCTCAGTCTTGAGAGGCTCAATCTGTGACTTGTCATTCATTCCAAAGTAAACACAGCTTGAATCAGACTCAGCCACTTCAAACTCGTTGTCCCTTCTCTCATCTTCAATTATGTTCCACACTCGCACAACACAATCTTCACCAGCACTAGCTAAGTACTTCCCATCATGAGAAAACTTCATCACTACTATGGATCCATCATGCGCAGAGAACTCTTGTCCGACACACAGAGACGAAAGCTCCTTGAATTGCTTCTTAAAAGACTGAACTCGAGTTAATTGCCTCCGTATCGATGATCTCGTTGACTCACCATCAGTGCACTCTTCAGTTTTGTCAAGAACATGAGTTAACACACCTAACTTCTTTAACCACCCTTTAGCTCCTTTTTTAGGCGATTCTTCATAACGACTCATTGGAGAGTTCGGTAAATCTCCATAGCTATCAAACCTACTCGAATCAGATTCACTCAATCCCTCAGCAATGCTACTACTATTACTTGAATAGTCTCTCGTCAGCAAAATCTGATCATCAATGTTCTTGGCACGATTCTGAAAAGAACCTCTGAAACTAAATGCTTCAGCCAAAGATGCAGTTGAGAAAGATGAAACGGAGGATCCAGAGGAAGTAGATTCATTCCTCAACAACTTCTCCTCCTTCTCTTCCTCCTCGTGATCAGTTTCAGACACAGAGGTCAACTGTTTCGAAACCGGAATATGGTCGGAACTAGAGTCTCCCAACAGATCAAGATCAAGATCAAAGTCTCGTTTTTTGAAACTAAAACCCATAGATTGAAAAAACTTTTGTCTACGGTTAGTAACACTCTCTGGATTCATAGTCCAAAGATCTAAATCACCAGTTGCTTGAACAAAGTCATCGGCGACTTCAGAGTTACAATCAGAAACAGATGAAACCTCCTCACGAGCATCAGAAAACCAATCTTCCTCTTCCTCGTTCCCTCGAGTACCCATCTCACAGCTTCTGATCAAAAACACACAGATTTCGTCAGAATTCACAAAGTCAAATATCGGACACAATTGCTGAAAAAGGACAGAAATTTGCAACCATGGTTCGAATAAAACTAATCCACACGTAACACCAAAAGGAAGTAGTAAGATAAACTCATGGCAAATCAATACCATCGGCAAAAAGGAGATTACTTAAGGGTAAAGCAAAGAACCCAACAGAGAAAACGAAGAGTTTATGAGAGATTTACTTACATCTTCACCAAAATCAAACCGGGTTTGAATCAAAATTCTGCTCTTTCTTATAAATAGTCTTTGTCTGGTCAAAATGATTGCATCGAAACGAATGAGTTTAAAACTCTTATCCAAACATTGCGACGATTCGGGTCACGTTTCTTAAAGTCGCAAATCCTTGCGAAGGTTTTTATAAACAAAAGGTTGGGTTTTGAAAGAAAGATATTGGAGAGGGTTTAAGAGCGAGATATTCGGAAATTGAGAGGTTTTGTTTCTTCGATTGTACGAAGAAGAAGAAGAAGAAGAGAGGAAGAGAGAAACAAATAAAACAGAACAAAGATCCTTTCCTTCTTCTTTTGTCTTTTTCTTCTCTCTTGTTTTTTTATTTATTAAAAAACTAATTTTGAAATAGTCAAACATTTGTTTGCACTTACTTAGTCAACATGAATATTCTAATCCCACTTTTATTTCAATAATCATATGTTGATTTGTCTTTCTTTAATGTATTTTTACTTTTCTTCTCTTGATTTGAGATAAACGACATTATACTACATCTTAATTTAAGAAAAATTGATCTTTCCCATTATTTTTTTTTGTTTTTCCACGTTTTGATTTGGTCATTGTTTGTTTTAGTTATTTGCCTATTGATAGATGAACAAATTCTAGTCTTTTTTGTGTGAGTCAATATCGATATATGTTACCCACCTATTCACTAAACAATTAGGAACAAGGTGATAACTCAGGGTACAAATGGACAAATTGTTTTTAAAAATTCCCTATTGTTTTTAATTTGGTTTAATGTCATCTAATTATTCATTTACACACTAACAGTAAATTTGAATATAAAAAAAAAATATTGTTTTCAGGTGGTGGGAACACGATTTTGTCAATTTCCCTTTTGAGCTCAATACATTACCTCACGTGTGCTAAAATGTCTTTACCCTTGTCACTAACGTAATTCACCAACAACAACAAAATCATCGGATTTAGTTATAAAGATGATATATATATATATATCAAAAACGGTATATATAAATAAATCTTCCCCAACTATTCATTCAAACCCTAGATTGCTCGCTAAACAACTTTCTGTTGTAACCAGTTTTGGGATTATACAAATAAGAAACTAAGAGAACCACAAAAGAGATCAAATATGAATTGATTAGAAGCCCCAAACAAAGAGTAGAAAGGTTTGAATATGCGATGATGGGATGTGACCAAATAACACATTTTCTCCGGTTAAGGGATTCAATGTCTGTATAGTACAGACATGTTGAATGATGATGATGGCATTTGTTGTTGGATTCCACATTCCAAATACTCTGATTCGCATTATACACAGACCTTTTTCTTTGTTTTCTCAAGTTTTTTCATTGGTCTCCATTGATTCCAAATATGCGGACCTTGTGCATGTGCGGGAATTTCGCAACCACCATGACAAATACAGCCAGTGTGTTGAGAAAGAGCATCGGGTGCTGATAGTCTGTTGTGTGAGAGGCTATCAAGTACCTACATACAAAGTTTGGTCAGACTTTTATGTCACAAAGATCCAATCATTGATTACATATTCGTCACACACAACACAATTGAGGTATTCCACTACACATAATCTAGTAGTGCTTCTTTTAAGAGAGATTCAGCAAACTCATAACAGACCTTATGTCTTGTACGAATGTCTAAATCTAAATCTAAATCCAAGGCTCTTGAGCACTAGCTAAAAGACCTTAATAATCAAGCGAGTTTAATCATAGTAGGAAACTTAGGTCCAACCCTAATCAGTGAACAGATTTGAAGCACTAGTCAACAAACAGAAATCAAAATGAGAAGAACGGTAGTGTCTTGACTCTTGTGTATCTGATTGTCATGTCAAAATGTATTCTGTGTAGTAATAATTGCAAATCAAATTGTCAAAACAACCACTTCACCTAGGAATAGAATTGTAATTAAGCTCATTGACTAGCATCTCTATATAACCAGATGTAAAATGAGCTACAATAAGATAAAGAACAAGTAGGTAGGGAAACGAAGATCAATGTATCTCTAAAACATAACTTAAGCAAAAATTACACCAAATACAGAAACAATCATAGAAAATAAGGTAAGGCATTCAATTTTTCGATACTGAACAAGATCAACAAGAGATGATGATGCAAAACAAAATCCTAATGAGATATGAGAGAAGGAACTTACAAGACAACAGGAACAACGGTGAGAAATTTGCGATTACGTGTAAGCTGCTTGCCATTATCAATCTGTTCCCACCAAGTCAATCTATTATAGACTCCTTGATCATCTCCAAATGGTGTTCCCTTCTTCCAATGGAAGGAATGATACGTGACCTAGAAAACAAAAAAACTCAAAAATTCAAATCTAGAAACCAACAATTTCGAAATTGGATCGGAGGAGATCGGGAATAATACGGTGAAATGAGCGAGATGAACAATGGTCCAAGCGATGCCAGGAGAACAATGGAAGACGGAGAGAACGAGGAGCCAAGAGAAGAAGAGGATGAGAATATAAGTAGTCCAAACACCAGGATATGTGAACCACTCTGTGTTCCGATTCACATCCGTCGTCGGAAGTGCTCTTACGTACATCGTCTTTTTCACCGGAGGGATTTGGAAGAAGATCGGAGATGATGATTGATGAATCGTCGTTGAGCAAGTTTTCTTTCTTCTTTGTTTTTTTTTTCTCTGCTGCGTTCTTTGGGCTCTTTCTGGGCTTTTTATTTTCTACAATTTTTTTAAAAAGAAGCATTAAATTAAAATAGGAAGGTGGTTGGGTGGCTCACCGATCTTAGCCTAAAACAATGATTATCAGTAACTCTGTCTCAAGACTCTCAACGCGTCACTCGATAAACCACGACGACTCATATTTTTAATTTATTGGACTTTTCTTGTCAGCTTACATAGAGGCCCATTACAAAACACACCGGTTTTCCGACCCGACCCGTACCTTTTCATCCGATAATTTAATTTACATTTTCAAAATATGTTCTGAAGTTAATTCTTGACCATATTAGTAAGAGTTATTTCATTTTATTTTTGAACAAATTTTAGCTGCCAAATTTCGAAATCCTTTTTTTTTTGCTACCAAATTTTCCATCCAGTGCTTCCGTGAAAAATATTTCGAATAAAATACCATTTTAAAAAACATCTTCGAATAAATATCTAAAATTATCAGTTTTTTGTTCTTCTCATATTTTCAACTTGATGAGGATTAGATTTAGATTCACCTAATGATTACAATAAACACGATTAAGCCTCGTTGGTTTTTTAAGACAAACTTACAATTTTTTTGTTTTTTCTTTTCTTCATCACACACTCTGTCTCACCAACTTATTCAATAAAAGCAATTGGACTTTTAACACAAAATATATTATTCAACGACAAAATGATTTCGTATTAATGCTATACTATCCAAGGTTCATTAAATTTGAACTAGCTATATCTTTTTATTAAACTTATAGAATTTAGATTCCACAATTTCTTGATTTCCATGCACAGAAAAAAAACTTTAAATAGATTACTATTCCCTCTAATTAAAATATAAGATGTTATAAAAGTTTATCTTTTAAATATTAAAAAATATTTTGTTAGTTTCTATGAAAATTAAATGTATTTGATAATTTGTGATCATTTATATTCTGCAGTTTTTTCTTATGATTAGTTAAAATTTTTAATTCTATAAATAATATTTTTTAGAAAGAATGATCTTAATATGTGTGATTGTTTTAAACATTTTATATTTTGAAACAAAGGAAATAACATCGTATTTCTGAGGATTTACATAATGTTTTTTTTTTGGTGCACCTAGCATAATGTTTTATTAGTAGAAATTATTCATAACCTGAAACATGTAATTGCATAAATGGCCTAAAGTCAGCTGAAATAAAATGAAAACAGAGGATACATAATTAGTAGAATAATCTCAAATATAAGAGAAAGTGCGTTAGTTGATAAAGACAGATAATTTGACTTTCCGATTTATTTGGCCGCCAACCTTTTTTTGTTTTGTTCTTCCTAAATTCCCTTTCTCCGAAATTCCTTTCATTGATTTCATCATCATCATCATCCTTCGTTTTTTCTCTATCGATCTAGCAGATTCTTTCGGGGACCAAAATCAAAATCATGGTGGATCATCAATGGAAGGATTTAATCGGATAAAAGAGAAGAGACGGAATCACGACGGGAGAAGAGATCGGGAAATCGGAAAATCGGAGATGATGGGGATTTCTTTCGCCGCCAAACTCCGTTTCCGATCTCGATTTCGAACTTCTTCAATCGATTCTTATTGCTTCGCTCGTGAGGCTTTCTCCGATTGTATCTCCTCCGTCCATTTCTTCTTCTTATAACCTTTTTCTTTGTAATAACCTCCGTCCTCTTCAGCTTTCTTTCTTTTCATCTTCAATCTCACCTTAAATTCTCCACTTTTTTCTTCTTCTCCTTCTGTTCTCGATTGCTTTGTTTGTTGTGTTGTGCATACATATATGGCTTCTGGTTCTGGATTTTTAGGTCAGATATCGTCCATGGAAGAGGCTGATTTTGCCGAGAAAGATCCTTCTGGCCGTTACATCAGGGTACGTCACTGTCTTCGTTGATTCATGTGTGAATTTGCATTCAATCTCGTTTGGTTGAGTGTTTTTTATTGTTGAATTATGAGGAAATTGATCAGAATTTGAGAATTTTGACCTAGTTTAATGAGTTCTCTTTGTAGTTCTACCTAATGAGGGCTGTTACTTTGATCGTATGGTGATGATTATTGGTTTATAGCAATGTGTGTTTTGTTCATTGTTACGTGTTTTCGACTTTTAAGCTATGTACAATTGTACATTTGGAACAATCAAGCTTAAGATCATGTTGTATTGCTGATTTTTTCGAGTTTGTATGGTGGAAAACATATAGTGATTGATCGATTCGTTTTTTTTTTGTTGTTGTTGTTTAGTATGATGATGTTCTGGGGAGAGGAGCTTTCAAGACTGTGTATGTTTTCTACACCCTATTATGCTTTTATGTTTTTAGTTGTAAAGGAAAGTGATTCTGATTTGTTTATTAACTCTTGTATAGATATAAGGCGTTTGACGAAGTAGACGGGATTGAAGTTGCTTGGAACCTAGTTAGCATTGAAGATGTAATGCAGATGCCTGGTCAACTTGAAAGGCTATATTCTGAAGTTCATCTACTAAAGGCTCTAAAACATGAAAACATCATCAAACTCTTTTACTCTTGGGTTGACGAAAAGAACAAGACTATTAACATGATCACTGAGCTTTTCACCTCTGGTAGTCTCAGGGTGTAAGTATCTCCCCCACTTCTCTTTTGTATTGATGATCCTTCATTCTTTTTTTTTTTCCTGTGCATCACATGGGTTGACACCATTTCATTTGATGTGAAGATATCGTAAGAAGCATAGGAAGGTTGATCCCAAGGCCATCAAGAACTGGGCAAGGCAGATTCTCAAAGGCCTGAACTATTTGCATTCTCAGAACCCTCCGGTAATTCACCGGGATCTGAAGTGTGACAATATATTTGTCAATGGAAATACTGGAGAGGTCAAAATCGGAGATCTCGGGCTCGCAACTGTACTGCAGCAGCCCACTGCTCGAAGTGTGATAGGTAATACACCATAAACCATTTTCCTTCCTAGACCCTGAAAACTTTACTGTAACTGAAAACTTTGAGCGTAATCAGGTACTCCTGAATTCATGGCACCTGAACTGTATGAAGAGGAATACAATGAGCTTGTGGACATCTATTCTTTTGGCATGTGTATGTTGGAGATGGTAACCTGTGAATATCCATACAACGAGTGCAGAAACCAGGCTCAAATTTATAAAAAGGTCACCTCGGTAAGTCTTTCACAATCTTTACTTTCATCAATTATCTATGCAATGGGGCTCCCGTTTGAAACTTTGCATTTGCAGAACATAAAGCCTCAGTCTCTTGGCAAAGTTGACGATCCTCAAGTTAGGCAATTTATAGAGAAATGTCTTCTTCCTGCCTCTTCCAGACCAACTGCCCTCGAGCTCTCGAAGGACCCATTCCTTGCAAGGGATGGAGGCAAGGACTCTGCTCTGCTTGCTTCATCAAGCACATCATCTAAATATGTGAGACCACCACAGCTTGAACATCTTCCCATGGATGTGGATCATAACGAGAATAAAAGTGTTTCAAGCAACGAAGACTACCCATGGTCCCAAACCATTGAACTTCAGAGGATTGCAGAGAATAAAGAGTTCAGGTTGAGAGGTGAGAGGAGCGATGATGTCACAGCGTCTATGGTTCTCCGTATTGCTGACCCGTCTGGTTCGTCTTATAAAATTAAATCTTCTATCCAATTCATTCCTCTCACAGTTTTCATTTACTGAAAATCAATTCAATGCCCTAATACAGGTAAATGTAGAATCGTACACTTTGCATTCTATCTGGAGTCAGACACAGCAACAGCAATCGCTGAGGAAATGGTTGAGGAACTGCATTTAACTAGCCAAGAGGTCGTTGTGATAGCTGATATGATCGATGACTTCATAATGCAACTTCTCTCTGACCGGACCTCGTCGCATCATAACCAAAACTCTCCACGTCTAACCCATGAGGATCATGAAGCAGCAAATCAGCAAACTGTGAACTCGAAAGATGAAGAAGCTGCAGGACAATCAATGAAGTCAGACATATCAGCAGACTATTACTTTCCCTACTCAGCAAACGACGGAAATGCTGCCATGGAAGCTGGTCGAGATGCAGAGTCGATGAGCTCGTATCTGGATTCTTGCTCAATGATGTCAACCATTTACAATCTTTCCATTTCAGACAATGATTACCCAGAAGATCTCAAGACAGAACTAAACCTGATCGAGTCACAGTTTAACCAGTCCTTCCAAGATCTGCTGAAACTGAAAGAGGATGCAATAGAGAACGCTAAGCGAAAATGGATTACGAAAAAGCAAAAAGCAGTTAACATCTCTTGATTCAAAAGCTCTGTTTTTGATATTTTACTCTTCTTTTGGTCTTCAACTTTGCTGAGATCGGTGTGTTATACATTTGGTGTTTTGGATATATATATTTGATTTGATTTGATACAACAAACATAAATAGTGGTATTTGACTTATATCATTTCTAACAGACTAAACACACGAAACCTGTTAAAAAAAAACTAAAAAGTTTAGAAGGTTGACATATTTTGGACATAATGGTTCCAAAGCTCAGATGCAATCTCATCTCTTAACCTTAAACTATCTTCAACTTCTTCTGGTCTAAACCCATGTTCCTGCCCCACTATCTCTACTTGTTCCTCTTCTAAAGCCACTTCTCTATCTTCTCCTGCTTCCGCCAGAGTCTCTTCTTCAAACATCCTAAACACTAAATCATCTGGTTTCTCCAAGCGGACATAGTTGTGCAATGCACAAGCCGCAATCACCAGTTTCACTTGCGTTTGTAGAGGATACGGAGGAGCTGATAGTAGAATCGGAAACCGTTCTTTCAAAGCCCCAAAAGTCCGGTGGATAGCTCGATGCAACAACTTGTGTCGCTCATTGAACATTTCCTTTGCTTCTTCTCTTGAATTGGTTGAAACACCGTGATACGGCGCGATAAAGCCAGGAAGATTCGGATACTTATTGTCAACAATGTAGTATTTTCCTTGAGGGACTTGTAACTTGTTACGCCGAGTCAAAGCTGCATTGAGAACTTGTTGATCAGAAGCTGAACCTTCCCAACCAGCTAACACATAATTGAATCTAAGATCGAACGACGAAGCTGCAAGAACATTCTGAGTAAGCAGTCCATTGCCGTTTCGAAACGGACCTTGCTCATCGACCCCAACCATAACCGGAATGTGGAAGCTATCAACAACACCAACACAGTCTTTGAAATACGGATCATCATTCTCCAAAGTATCAGAATTTGAATTGGGTTGAAAAAAATCCTTAGAGATTGCAATAACTGCATTCAAAACATTGTTGAAATGGCGGCTAATGGTTTCACCAGAGTAACAGAAGAGTTCTTGAACAGCTCGAGTACGAAGATTATGACCAATGATGAACAAAAAGATTGCTAACTGTGCCTCAATCTTGATTCGATTAGTGTGACGCAATAAGCCTCTGGTCTGAAGGAGATCACAGAGTTTATAGAAGACAGGCTTATCCATACGGAAATTCTCAAAACATTGTTCGTTAGGACCATTGAGGATTTGGTATACGAACTTGTTACCATCTGAGATTGAGATTTTGCTTACTTCTTTGGGGAGAGTAACAGCTTCTTCTTTATCTTCTTCGCCGGAGATCTCCATAGAGTCTTCAGAGAAGAAGAGATAAGTGGGTTTCGGGTTTCGACGCAAACCCGATTGAAATAAGAGAGAAGAATGGAAGAATAAAAGTGAAAAATCTCCGATTTGGAGGCAATGATCATATAGATCGTTTATTGCCCTCCATATGTTCGACAATATTTCTGTTTAGTGAAAATCAATTTATAAACTGATGTTCTTATTTTTTAATTTTTATATGTCGAAATACCGTAAAACCTTATATTAGTAATAAGGTTAGATACATTTTTAGAGTTGAAATAACATGTATATCACCCCAAAAAAAAAATAAAAAAAAAATGGAAACACCAAAAATATAAGTAAATATTTAATCTTACTTTTGAAAATAGAAGCTTAGACATGAAGAAGGTTGACATAATATTTTGAATCATCTCAAGACTCCAAATGTAGTAATGGAGTTTTAACAAACATTCAAATGATTGTTACTTGATCTCTAAATTACTTAATTCATAAAAACAGTGAGCTAAAGAGTTTAATAAGTTAATTTTGCTATGTGTTATTCTGGTATAGTGTAGATAAGCACTGAACATTATTGTTGTGGTTTTCAGCTAATATTGTTTACGCTCTCTACTACAAATCTACTCCAAAGGTGAAAACGGACAAGAGGAAGCAAACATATAATATGATCTAATCAGCTTGAGACTACAAATCTAGTTCTTAAATTTTTTGTCACGAGAAGACTCAATGAAACAGAAATTGCAGAAGATAATGGCAATATCAAAACTCTCGGTCTCTCTCTATGAGTAATGGGTAAATGATTCTTTTGATGCTCAGAGAGTGAGTGCGGTTTGAGCCATGGATAGAGCGCCGTCATAGGATTGGTTTCCGCCGATAAAGCCACTCATGTGGACAAAGACACAACCGGGAATCTCAGCAGCTTTCGAGAGTTCCTCATCCCTAAGGCCTCTCCATTTCTCAGGGAGAGGCTTTCGGTTCTCAAACCTGTCTGGTGCGACCGCCACTGCTTGAACTCTCCACTGCTTTGCTCTCTCGTCCTGTTTTTTTTTTTTTTCACATTTCAAACCAGATTTAGAGATCCATTATTTGATGAAAGGTTCTATCTAAAAAGGTGTACCTGGTAAATGACGTATTTGATGAGAGGCTCGATCTTCATTTCTTGCTCAAGCTCGAACAAATGAAGCTTCCACTGCTCACAAGAGAACCAGAGTTTAATATCTTTAGACTCAAATAGTAATAGCATGGACAAGAGGAATCGAGTATTGAAACACTTACAGGGCAAAATCTATCCAATATCATGATCTCACCGCTGGGGTCTGTCTTGAATCTTTCTTCAAGACACTGCATCACAATTGATCGAGCCGGTAACCACGATCTTGCATGGAACTGAACACTCTACAACACAATATAAAAGAAACTAGTGTAAGCTTACATTTGTTTTATGAAACATGTTATGTCTCTAGGAAACTACCATTGCAATGGACATAAAAAAACTAATAAGCACATAATGTTATATAAAAGAGATCTTACTTCGAGGAACTCTTTTCCAGCTAGAGCCATTGCACGTTGGAAAGCTTCATTCTCCTTTTCTTGTGACTGGTCAGGGTCAATCCAATCCAGATTTAATCTTCCAACCCTTGGAGACAGATGTGTGTTGTTCACATATCGTGGAGGCTGATCAGTATCATACCGGTTTATTCCATTGTCCACAGCATCAATTGCCTGTAAAAATTAAGCAACATAACGTCATCAAAACAAACAAGAACTTATATCCATATGAAGAATAAACAATAGGAACTTCTGAAATTACCTCCATGAAGCTCTTGTAGACAGCTAAAAACAACCGAAGAACATCAGGGTGATCTTGTTCGACATTAAGTTCCTTAGCTATGATCTCCTTTCCAAAATGCTGAGAGTAAAACACCAACATTCAGAATTCGAAATTGACATATTCATAGAAATATCAGTGAGAATGAGAGCAAACACTACAATACCTTGTAAACAAGACCAGCACTACTGAGCTTAGTGTTGAAGCCATGTCCAAAAACCTCTTCAAAACCTTTCTGGTGATGATCATAACGGTCATGCTCCGGATCATAAACACCTCCAACATCAAGCACTGCATCAAGTTCTGCCAATATCTACATGTACCGTACAACAACATAGAATCATATCCTCCTCACAATTAACCCAGATTTACATCAAAAACCCCTAATTCCAAAATTAAGCAGTCAATCTCTAGCTACTAATCAATCTCCTAATACTCATTTCCTAAGCCAGAGCTACTTCAGGAGGATTGTTAGAGTTACCTTAGGGTCACGAGAACGGACGATATCAGCGCCGGAGAATTTATCGACGAGGCGAATCATGAAACAGCCGAGAGCTTCGTCGCAGTGAAAGCTTCCATTATGAGTACCAACTTTCTTGACGGAAATTTCAGAAGGAGAAGGAGAGGTAGCGGTAGAGTAAACCCTAACGACGCTTGAAGGAGCCATTACTGCTGCTACGAGAGGAGGAAGACGAACTTGGAACAAGGCCAAGTTTCTGATTAAACCTTTCGTTACCGAAAACATCATCTCACGAAGAAATGATAAAATGCCAAATGGGCCTCTTCCACCTATTTATATGATGCTTAAAAGTAAAGGCCCATGGGCCTTAAAATTTCTTTTGTTTCTTAATCATGTTACCAAATAACAGTCATCAAATTCAAATACAAATTTAATACTTTGAGTTTGCGGTGTATAAAAAAAATTCAAATGTGCAAAAGAGATATAATTTTGTTTTCGTCTACATCAAATTTAACCTTTTAAAATTCGGATTTTGTGGCAATTACATTAACAAAGCTAATAGCTAAAGTCTGTTACAAATATTCATTTATTCTCTTTGTGTCTTTTGCGAATTATTCTTAATTTTCATCGTCACTGTTTTTTCCCTACATTGCAAAAAGAAAAAGAAAACAAATCAAAAGTCCAGTTATAAATTGAATTTGAAAGCATTTCTCTTTTACTAAAGACACTTAGATTACCTTGAAATGTTTCTTAAAATGGATTCTTTTCTTAGATGAAAAATCGTCATCAGATGTGTTTCTGAAGAATGCAAGTGTCTCAACATCCCCATTTGCGATGCTTGCTTCAAGCTACCCAACCAAAAAAAAAAAGATGAAACACAAAGTACGTTGCAAATCAGAGTTTTAGTCAGATTATAGAAGAAAGACATAATAATGAGAACCTGAACATGAATAATGCCCAAGACAATGCTTGTAATTGGTAACCAGCTCTCTTCTGGAGAAATAGACAGATTTGAACTGCCAAATTAAACATGAATATAAACTCAAACACTAAACTAGAACAACCAGATGACCAAATTCAGACTGAACAATTATGCATCTTAAACAAGATTAATTACCTCAAATAAGGAACAAGATAAACAAGAGCATAAACAGCATAACGAGATTTTCCAGTGTCAAGCCAAGCAAACACCCAACTCTGTATTTAATCATCACAATATTTTGAATTTGTTTAGTGTTTAAACATTTAATTATAAGAGATTTACTAAGGATTAAGGAGAAATGAAACAAACCAGCCAATTGAAGTAAGGTATGAAGCTGATGATTCCCATGGCGGCTAATCTCATATCTGTTGACACAATCGCTGAGTTTTCTTCTTCTTCTTCCTCATCGTTGACTCGTTTCGCCACCGGAAAAACAAATGAACTTAGGATACACGCACCAATTGCTGTTACGAGTGGTGCGTCCTGTGAAAACTCCGCTCTGCAAATTACTCTCTCAATCTTTCTACATAGCTGAGAAAACAAAGAAAGGAACCAGTTATTGAGAAAAATATCTTGAGAGAACCATTGCTAGTTTTGATCGATCACCTTCTTAGGGTTTTGTAGAGGATAGGCTAGAGGAAGCGGCGACGGGGAAGAAGAAGAAGAAGAAAGTAGTCGGGCCTTGGTGTAGAGTGAAGCGGAAGATGAAAGTCCGCAAATCGGGAGACACGACAGAGACGCCATGATTTTTGAGCTTCGAGCTCGGTGGATCGTCCGGATTCCGGGACACGACTACGGTTACGAGAAAGCGAGAGAGGCGGATTTTTAATGGGCCGTTAAAGCCTAGACACTTATAAGCCCATTAGCCCAACATCTAATACGGCTGTACTAAAAAGTTTCCCAAGTCCGTAGTAGTATATGTTTGGAGTTTTCTTTTACAACAAGAACATACACAGTAGTTCACACTCAAGGATAATTCAGACGACAATTGGTAAACATGTAATTTTATAAATGTATTCGATGAAAATAAGAAAAAGGGTCCCAAAAAGCGTTTGAAAATGACAAAAAAATTTCGCTAAGATCATAATACATCACAAAACTACAGATAAAAAAGCAAAATAGTCATATTAAATGAAGTATTTATTAACCGGTGATAATACCGGCTAAAACATCACTCTTCCCTCTCGCATAAATTGTGTAAACCAAACGAATTGCGTCAAGCCATCCATCTAAAGACTCCCATGAATCTGCAACCTGTTATCCAATTCAATTTTTCATTTGGTTTTATTTTTACCATAACATAACCAAAACCAAACTAAAAATCCAAACCATATCCGGTTCTAACAGATCTTAAACCAAAAACCAGGATTGGAGACACTTACCAAGAAAACTGGGCCATGAATGGTATCAATGCAGAGACCAGCACCAGGAGGTAGAGTGAGATCAGCACAAGGTGTTACTGATACAATCTCTGTAATGTTCACTTTTACCGTCTTCCTCTCCACGTTTGTGCTCATTGTCTCTGCTTTTCCTGACAGGTTTCGTCCCATTTCTCTTGGTTCAGGTTTCAGTACCTACAAGCCCAGCAGCGACTTTAAATCTCTAGAAACATTATACATTATCTTTTGGCGTAATCAAACTGAGAGGATACCTGTAGAAGCCTCTCGTGATTGAGTTCAAACTCTGTGCGTTTCCAATCACTGTGAGGAGCAAGTGAGTTGCCCACAGGTGGTGCAGTTAGATATCCAACTTTAAGATGCGGGAGAGGTAGCTGCCAAAACAAATTCAATTTATTTTTTGGTCATTTCCACAAGAAAACAACTTGATTGTTTAAAGTGAATGGAATGTACCATGGAACGAACAAGCCTCAAAGCGCTGCTGTAAACCTGGACCAGGAAAAGGATCAGCCTAACCCAAAGATGTTGAAGCGATGAATCTTAGTCTGGCATTCAATCTTATTTTATACAAGTATGATTCAAACATCTTGATTCCAGTACAAAATGGAGATAATAAGCTTACTGAGTAACTTGGCTTCAATGAATGCGCTGCAGCAATGTAGATGGCAGACTGGCTGTATAACTCACCAGGGGGCATGTCTTTGCCGTTGCCTGAACCCCCAGTTCTAAGTGTGTCTTCTGCTAATCCATACTGTAAATGTGAGAAAAATCCACAGTGGTTAATTAACTGGATTGGAATTACAATCCTGCATGTAAAGAGTTATGTGAAAAGATTGAAACTGACCAGAACGGTTCCAAGGTTGTATATGGCTCGATGGAAATCAAATTGCAACCTGATTGCCGCCCGAAACTGTATGGTAAAACAAGCGACAAGGGACAGTAAAAAATCAATCGTGCATATCAAATGCAATGTTTACATTAGTTCGACAGACGAATAAGCACCTTACTAATGGCAGTTCTGACAACTTTTTCCTTCTCCCTAGCAGGAACGATTTGACTGAGTTCCTAATGACAAAACCCAGGGAATATTCTAAGTTTTTTAGCATCTTAATTTTTACAAAAACACATTTTTATGTCACAACATATCATGGAGATAAACACATGTCAGTCAGTTACCTGTAGGACCAGTCCCCAGTTGTTTAACGCCTGCAGAAGTTGATAATTTAAATCATATGTCAGATAATCAAAAGACTACAAATTGACGACACAGGCTTAAAAAGGACATCATATAGTGACAAAGGTCTGGTTCTGATGAGACGGTATTGTGAAGTTCGTATATCAGATGACATAGATGAAGGACCATACCTGGGAACTGTTCCAATTGAGCTGGACAGCTTTTTCATAGTTATCAGCCGCCTGAAATCAGAATGTCAAACACATACTTCTTTAGAATTAGAAGTTAAGATCAAACTACGATAATTTTAGTTTTCACAATTAGCAGGATAAGGTCAGGTCAGTCCTCATAACATGCAAAGCTACTTACTTGTTCCCATAGTTCTTCAGCTTCCTTTGTGCGACCACGTATCTTTGCTCTATCAGAGATTGCAATAGCCCAGTTGTAGTAAGCCTATCATACGTCATACATAAAAGTTGAAGCCATTTATTATGAACTGAAAGCGATTACATTGCATTTGCAGTTACATAAACCAGAAACAAAACTAACAGATATAGAATCCTATTAATACATACATCATACAGCGTCGGGCAGAGACGGGTTGCCTCATCGTACTTCTTACAAGCTTCCTCCAGCAAATCATCTTTAGAAGGTGAAACAGAATCCGGGCTGACATTATCAGCACTTTCCTGTGGAGAAAGTATGGCAAATGATGAATTCAGTATTATTCCCAGTAAGCATACGAACGAAAAAAGTTCTAATGTCCCCAAAGAAAGACACTTCTAAGCTCTTACAGAAAGACTCTTATTTCATTCCCAGTGTTTAATGAATTTTGGATGTATGTTTTAGCTTCTTATTTCAGTGTCTTTCAATTCTTTCCTTCAACAGTTTAAACAACACTTGCAAGCAAGTAATAAGCAAAATCAAATCCATCTCGTTAATTATTTCCATATGAATACGTCCAACTAAAGCCAGTCACATATAAGAGAGACCAAGAAAGGGATTGAAAGAGAGAAGTGCTAAATAATAACGAAAAGAAACCAAACCTGGAGAATAAGTGCCCAGTTGTATAATGCATCATGATCATCTGGATTTCTCTCTATCGCACTTGCATACCTACAAAAGTTGCAGCGTATAACTTCACCGCCCGAAACAGCAAAAACATAAAATATCAAACCTTCCAATGAGCAATAATGAAACTAGTTTACTAAATCTCTGTATCTATCAATCCTGCCTATAAGGGTATAAGTTCCAAACAAAAAAACAACAATCTAATTCATTGGTCAATCAACTAACATTGATACAAAGCAACAAATTTTATGAATGCAATCAGGAGATCAAAATCGTTACATACTTGCGGGCAGCAAATGCAAGAACACGTTGGCGAGATCGACCCTCTTCGTCGTTAACTTGGATCCTGTTAATCAGATCCATTGCAGGATTGTTCTCCGCTGGTTGAGAAGCACTTTCTCGACTGAGCAAAATCATAAGATAAAGCACAAACAAAGTGAAACCAAATTCCAAAGACTAGTTACATGATCAAATTATGAAATTCAACTCAAATCAGCTGAAACTAAAGAGAAAGAGAGAAGGAACCTAAATGGAGAAGCAGAACTGTGAGGAGTGCCATCTCCTTCCTCGCTTTTTAATTCACTAAGAAGCTCTCTCATGGTAAATGTCTTGTTCCCATCATCATCTTTCTTCAGAACAGAAGTAGTAGATTCCTGTTCAACCTCCGTCGACCGGATCGGGATCTCCTCAGATCCTCCCGGAGACAGATCCACATCGGTTAAATCCGGTTTCGTATCGGTTACCACAGATTGTACCTCCTCCGGCTTCACCTCAGATTGTGCTTCCTCCGGTTTCGCATCGGTTACCACAGTTTTTACTTCCTCCGGCTTTACCTCAGATTGTACTTCCTCTGGCTTTGCATCCGTTACCTCCGATTGTACTTCCTCCGGCGTTAAATCCGCTTCTATTTCCGGAATTTCTCCGGTTAGTTTGGGCTCAGTTTGGAGTTGTGGTTCCGGAATCGGATTTTGCTCGGTTTCGGACTCAGCTGGTGCCGCTCCATTTTGTAATTGAGGCTCTTCAACAGTATCCGCCATTAGAGAAGCTGAAAAAAGATCGCAGTATGTTACAATCCGAGACTGATCACAAAATAAATCAAGTCTCCCAAGAGGAAGAAGATGAAGAAGAGATCTGATGTATCTGGAAATTGAAAACGAAGAATAGTTAGTTTGTTACAGTTATACACCTCTAGCTCAACCAGAGGCTCTTAAAACCAAATAAAGTCAAGTCCTTCTTTTAGCCTCAGCGGGTTCTCGTTTGGCTAAGTTTTTCTACATTTAATTTTAGCAATAGTGAAGACATTTTCATGCGTTTTAGGACAACGGTTTTTATCACATTTTATGTAACAAATAACAAAGAATGCAACAAACAAGTAAAGAGAGAGAACAAGAGTGAAAGATATAAGTAGTCTTAGATCTTGTCGTGAAGATTGACGACTAAGTCATGAGCATCGTCTAGAAGTTTCCAAACATCAAGATGACCAGCCATGCTGTTACATTCCTTCATTATCTCATCCATCCCACTGTATTTCTCTATTATCGTCTTCCTCCTCTGCAGCACGCTTGCAGCTATCGCGTAAAGCAACAAATCTTCTGTCGGTGGTGCTCGTAACCGGATTCTCCCCCATGTCGCCTTCGCAATCCCAGTTCGTATTGCAGCTTGATCCGCCCACATTACTTCCCAGAGACACAACGTCTGCTCAAAGGTTAGTTCTCGTCTGAACAGAACTACAACCATACGGTATACAAAGAAGCAGTCTTCTGCTTCAAGGTTCTCCAAGTGTCGGTACAAGTGAATGTCTTTGAATTTTATGATTTTCGATACCATTGAGAGTTGCCGCCTGATTCCAACCTCGTCTAACCGGAAATTATGCCGTGCTTTACTCATGAAGCCAACAAAGCACCAGAATGCTAAGACGTCGTCTTCCATCACTGCGATTAAAGGAGATAGTAAGTCGCTCATTCCTTGACAGTAACCAATTTCTGGATCATAGACTGCGTAGGCTTCAAGGATCCCGACCAGGCGGGCTGCGTGAAATATCCGGCAGGGTTCCAAGTGGTCATAGTCATTGAGACCAACCTGAATGGCTATTCCCCGGGCTTTTGTCTCAGAAACAGCAGCTTGAGTTGGTGAGTAGGGCACCCATTCGTCATTTGCTCTCACAGCATCTAGGCGGATAATTCTCTGCCAAGTTGACATGAAATCCTCGTCCGCTGCCTGAGATTTTGGCTTTGATGATGGAGACGAAATTTCTTTTTCTTGGTTAACAGTATTGTGGCTTTCTACTTCTTCGTTAGCTAGAAAAGGTGAAGTCTCGGTTTCTTCAGGATTGGTTGAGTCTGAATCATTACCAGCAGCATCTTCTGTGGTGACATCGCTCTTTTCACAGTTCTCATCCTGCATAATCGATTCAGAATTCAACTTCTCTGATTCATCTACGGTGATGGTTCTTGTGGAACTCTCGACTTCCTCAATATCATGGGATTCAAGAACCTGACTGTCTTCAGTGTTGCTGCTCTGAGCTGTCTCCTTTGAGTCGCAGACATTTTCATAGCGTTCATGAATCTCGCGACACTGTCTCCGCAGGTTTTCATATTCCGTCCTGCAGGATTTACAGATATAAAAGACGTTACTTACAAACTGACTCGAAATCTCAGTGTAGGAGTTCCAAACTACTACTTCTTATTCCTAGTTTTATCAACACATTGAGCAAGTTAATAACCAGCTGCCACCTAGGAGAACAGAGATAAATGGGAAACGTAACATTTGGTAGAAAGTTGAGAAGCCATTAAACTCTCAATAAGTATAAGCAAACATACAGTTTCAGCTGTCGAATGGAGTCTCTTTCTTCTTTGTTGCTCTTTAAGTCATACCTGTGAGAGGTAAGTAGCATAAGGTTACAATGTGTCGAGATGATAAAGACTACAAATAACTTGCACAGGTTTCATTATCAAGTTAATGGAATGTAGGGCGACGGCTGGTGGAGTTTGGTATGGCGAAACTAGGACTAATCTTATAAATCTCTTGATAGAAAAACATTAAGGCAACTCTCTGATCTCCTAGTTAATGAATGCTTTACTGATGCACTGTTTATTCAACCTTAAACCTACATAACATCAATATCCCCAAAGAAAAAGCTAATATCAATAGACCATGCATGAGTATGAACATAAGGCCGAACAGAAAACCCCCAATGGTAGCCGAAAAAGATAAAACTCATAAAAGTATACAAAAAACAAGGAAAAGTGACAAGATGCTGATTCTTACACTCCAAGAAGGAACGGCCAAACTTCTGGTCTGATGCTTGGATGTACACCCTGAAACAAAAATAAAAATTAGTATATCAAAGTGTCAAAAGGTTATCAACTGCAGATTACAGCAGATTTTTTTCTTATTTAGCAACATACCCCACTACGAACTTTCTTCAGAAATTTGACACCTCCATCACTGAGTCGCCCTTCCTCTGTGAAAAAAGCATTCCATTGTTTAGGTTGAAGAACTCGCTTTCTTCTCCTTAGTGACCACGGTGATCCAATGCTTCCTCTGAAGAAGTAGATGAGCAGAAAATGAGCAACTTCGTCCAGTAAGTTTAGAAAGAAAAAAAATTACATAAAACCAAACCAAATGTAGTGATAAAAAGCTTTCTTTGAACAAATAAGACAGGCTAAATGGTACATGTTATGTCCTATATTCATATATGTTAAAAATAATTGAAAGTATCAATGGAGTTCTATCACACATCAGAAGACCTAAGACTCTTAACCACTTCATCACTACATACAGAAACAGTCCAAGAGATGCCAAGAATTAGAATAAGGACCAGAAGACAAAAGATCATATCAGGCTGCAATTATTCGATCCAACTCTTCATGGTATGCATATTTATGATGCAGAACTTAAACAAAATAGCTTCATTGCTTGGGTTGTAGAAAGAGTTATAACAACAAAAACAGATTTCTGAATTCGATGATAAGAGATTTAGCAACAAAAAGCTTATGTATCTGACAAAATTGCAAAAGAAGAAACACAAATACAAAGCTTGGGGAGTTGATTATCGAGAGTTCCTTTAGGAGTTTATACAAAGTTCATGAAGTTTCAGACTTCCACCTAAGGACCCTTCTAGAATCACTTTGTTTGTTCAATACTAACCAAGAGAGCATGTCATACAAAAAGAGACAACCCAGCAAACAACCTAAAAGTAAACATTAAACATTGGTTACATTTTCCCTCATTATACTATAAAAAGCCTTAGTGCTTCGAGCCTCAAAATCATTATACGCATCAGAGTCTATGAATACAGAATATGGCCAGGACTATGTTCAGCCTGAGAGTCTTACAAGTTCCATGACAAGAAGAGGTAGTGGAAGTACGAGTTAGCAGCTAACATTGGACCAAGAACTCAATCACAATAACCTAACTAACAGAGAATTCTTCGAACCTAAAGGCATGACGATCCAGCCTCGAATTGGTGAGGTAACAAAGAAGCAAGAACCAATCAAATCTATGGATACCAAATAACTACTTAACTAAGTAGTGAACAAGCATTGCTTCTTTGCTTTGAAGAAATCGATTAGAACATAAATCAGATCGTTTTTGTGTGTATACCTACGAGAGTAGACGGTGAAAGCGACGGCCACGGCCATGACGGTGACAGCGACAGCTAAACCAACATTGGAAGGAATAACGGCCGACGACCACAATCCACCGTAGTAGCCATTTCTACCAACGCCGCCGCCGCTGCTACCGTCGGCAAAGACGATCCATTTCCCGGCGATGATCGGGGAGAAGAAGACCTTCGTCAATCGTAGTCGTGGAAACATCATCCCAAAACTAGGGATTTTGCTCACCGAGATTTCTTCTTCTGATTCTCAGAGTAAAATCATAGCAATTTCCTGAGTTGAATTGGATGAAAATTGATTATTGAAAAAGTCGAAGGTCGTTTATAGAAATTGGGCCCACTTTTTTAATGGGCCTTCATACAGTTGGGTCATTCTTTCTTCTTTCCCCCCCTCCCCTCCTCCCCCCCCCCCCCCAAAAAAAAGAATGGTTGTCATTTTATTTTTATTTTGTTAGTTTTTGGTTTTTGTTTTCGATTTTTGGCTTTTGCACTACATCTTTCTTTTAAAATTGTACAAAAAAAGAAGAAAAAAGAGACAAGTATCCTGAATTTTCTAAGAATCTCAAGTTGTATGAATTCTAGATTTGATTTAAGAATTGAAGGAACAAATTAAAAACCAGTTTCACTAAATGTAAGAAGTTGATGGTCTCATAAAAATTCCACTTGATGTTTTTCATGAATACTATGAGAAATGATGATTTTTCATGGTGGTATCGTCTATGATATTAGACCTTCTATTTGTTGTAGCTGACTTTATTAACAGATATGTGTATAGTCATAACCTCTTATGCTTATTGAGTTATTTAACATGAACCTCTCTTATGCATATAGTTATCTAACAAGAACCTCTCTTATGCATATAGTTATCTAACATGAACCTTCTCATTTTTAGTATCAACAACCTTCTCATTCTCAATATCAACAACTTTTTGCGTCAATGAAGACTTTTTTTTATCGTAATTATCGTAATTTGTTTGGAAATATTTTCAAAACAAAAAATCTTAATGATCACTTTGCAGTTTGCATTATAAAATAAAAATAAAATCAATCGAACGGCTGAGATTTCCAGGCAGAGGCAGTCAAAAGCGAGAGATCCTTCCAGCCAAGACGGAGGGTTCCATTCTCTTCAACCAAAGTATATCCATTCCACGGTAACATACCCAACAATAAACCCGCTTGTGTCGCCGGGTTACCCCGAAGCGAAACAGGTCTAAACCCGACCCGGCTCAGTTCTTCTTTCCACTTCATTCTCTTCCTTCTTCCTCCTCCGTGCGCCACAATGTTTCTTATCTCCGTCCCCAAAACAATCTGCTCCACCGTGAATCTCTCACCACTCTCTTCACCCAATCCATCTCCTAGCGCGTCAAACAACGCGCTATAATAATGCAAAGCCTCCACGAATCTTCCTAAAAAGCTTCCTCCATCGTCGTAGCTCAATTCTTGCTCCACCACCGTGATCAGATTCGGTTTCAGCCTCCGTAGAATCTCCAACGTCTCGAGATTGTTCCCTGTAACATCATATAACCGGTGCTGCATCCAATGAACCACCACAGCTTCTCCTTGTCTCGTTGCGAGTTGGCTCGGATCGATTAGGTTTCCGATTATGCCTTCAATTGGATGAAATTCGAAAGGGAGGTTTAACGATGATGCGAAATCGGCGAGTCTCCGGCCAGTTGAAGCGAGTAGATCGGAGGAGGAACCAAATCCGGTGATTCGAATTGATCGGAGTTTTCGAGGACGTGAAGCGAGGATGTGAAATAGAGCCGGCCATTGAAGACCTTGCATAACATCGAGATCGATGATATGAACGGAATCTTCTCCGTCAAGCGCCTGAAAAATGGCTTGATTCGCCGTGAAATGTGAGAATTTGATCAGAGGACTAACGGAGTTATAAGTCTGCAAGGCGGAGAAGATTTTCTGAGACTGAACAACAGTGAGTGGTTTCTCGGAGAGGGGAGAACACGCGCCGGAGAGGTAAGAGCTGATCACGCGCGTTTGTAGCGCTTGAGCGAAGTAAGCGACGACTCGCTCCGGCGAGGAACCGAACGGAGAACATATCTCGGAGATTTCGGATAAAAGTGTTGAAGCTTCACGGAGATGATCAGTAGCTACGTATTCGGCGCATTGGAGGAGTAAGCTAAGGAGTTTGATTGCGGCAGCACCGTCGTTTTCGAGTGTTTCTTCGGGGAATTCGATACGGCGTTTAGCGGAGGAAGGATCGTCGGAAGATGGGAGATCTCTGTCTATGCGTTTTGTAGTCATGGAGATTTTGTGAGAGTGGAATCATTGAAGAGAGAAGAAGAAGAAGCAGAAGATAGAAAAAAAAGTGGAGATTCGAAAAGAGAAAGGGTTCGAGAGAGTAATGACAGGAATTTTGAAGAGTGAAGACAAGATAGTATTTTGGATGGATCAGTTTCTTGAAAAGATTTTTATCTTTTTTGCAAAAGATTCAATGTTATAATCAAGTGCTCTTTGTGAAGATTACAGCTCCTTCGATTACTCTTTTTTTCTTTTCTTTTTTCTTTCTATTTACTTAAAACCATTTTTTTATTTGTGAAGATTAAAACCAACGAAACCAAGTGAACAAACCCAATTGGAAAAGATTTGGTGAACTCTCATGTTAATCGTTTATGTGTAGAGACTAGAGACATTAAAAATGTACCACTTAACCAGAGAGATTTAATTTGTCAGTTGTTTTAGTTGAATTTGATTTGTAAAACAGTTGTTTTAGTTGAATATAATTTCACACATTCATTCAAAAAAAAAAAAAAAAGGTCTCATGGATTGATACTTAACCAGAGAGATTCAGAACCATCTCCACCTTTTAAAATCAAAAGTTCAAAACAATAGACCCATTAGTTTAAGTAACCGTAAATGGACATGACTTAACTCCATTGAAAACCATATAAAAGCCCAAAGGCCCATTAATGACTACAACAAATTCAAAACTCGATTGTTAATTTTCTTTTGACCACTTTGACTTTGCGCCTGTGATCTTCTTCTCAAATCCATCCATGTACGCTCTCTGAACTTCTTCTTCTTCTTCTTCTTCTTCGTCGGTGGTCCTAGGGTTTCATCGTTCCCAGAAATTTCATCCAGTTGTGTCAATTGGAATTGATCTCTACATAAATTGTTTCCCTCAACCTCTATGTTTCCGTGATTCAAAACCCTAATTTGTGTGTGTTTTAATCGCGTTTCTAGTTATTCGGTGATGGATCAAACACAGAACACAATCGCCGGAATTGGTGAAATCAACGGTTCGATAAAAACCGAAATCAATGCAATTGCAACCGTCGACGATTCAAATGAGAAGCTGAACCAAATTATAAACTCGAATCAGAAAATTTTAGAACTCCTTCATCAATTAAAACTCACCGTCTCTTCTTTCACACCTGCTTCTCAGCTTCACCTCCTCCAACGCCTGTAACTTTTCTTCTTCTCTATTGATCCATTGTTTTGAGTATTGTGTGATTGAAATTTTGTCTCTATCTGCAGCAATTCTCTTGTGATGGAGCTTGATAATATGGCTAAGTTGTCTGATAAATGCAACATTCAAGTCCCCATTGAGGTTCTTAAGTGAGAACAAGTCCCTTTTTAGACTCTTTAGAGAATTTTTGTTGCTCTCTTATGTTTATATATCTTTGTTTGTTGTAGCTTGATTGATGATGGGAAGAACCCAGATGAGTTTACAAAAGATGTTCTTAATAAGAACTGCATTGCTAAAAATCAAGTTACAAAGGGAAAGAGTGATGCTTTTAAGGTGACTCCTTTTGCTCTACTGGTTCTCTCAATTTGGCCACTCATGATTTTAAAGTCGACATTGTTTGGTACAGGGTTTGAGAAAACATCTCTTGGAGGAGCTTGAACAGGCTTTTCCTGATGAAGTCGATCGGTATAGAGACATACGTGCTAGTTATGCTGCTGTAAGTTGTTGACGTTCCTTTGTTTCTCATCTGAGATAGTTTCTACAATAGTTAGTCAAGGTGATAAATTTATTTTCATTTGAATTCAGGAAGCAAAACGGTTGGCTCAAACGCAAAGTGTGTTACCAAATGGGGATGCTAAGGTCAAGAGTGAGCTATAAGAGCTATGAATCTTGCCTTTTAGAATAAAATTTTCAAGTAGATCAATGAGGATGTAAACGAACAAGCCTTCTTGGAATTTCTATAACATCCGTTGGTTCTTTTGCACTTGACTAATATAGTTTGAGAATTTCTCCTTAGCTTTCTGAGGTCATGACTCATGAGGCTGTTAAATAGTCACTCATAGGTTACAAATAGACTAGTCTCTTAGTTCTATCGATGGGTTTTGTACCTAGTATGTGATAGATTCCTATCAGAGACATAAGATTTGCTTTTTACTAGGACGATTAATCTTGGTTCTGTATAAGATAATCTTCTTGCCGAAAGAAGAAGTGATATGGCTTTGCATTGAGTTGGTTGCAATTTCAATTTTTGTCTTATCTCTGGTTAAAGGAAGCTTCTCATTATCTTTAGCTGTAGTAATGTTAACTACACAAGCATCGTGTTTAGATTGGCTTCTGTTTGACCACTCTCCAACTAGAGGGTGGTATTTATATATTGATGGTCTGTGTGTTTAAGCATTGTGTTACTATTTCCAATAGTTCTCATCACCGAAAACCATGCTCTCAAAGATATATTTCCTTTTCTCAACCATTCTTACAAACACATTTTGATAAATGTCTTTGATCACTTCCTTCACGCTTTTACTATTTCAACTACCAAGGGATCATACAGATTTGTAGTTTAATCAGATACTATGGCTCTGCTTCGTTTAATCAGACACTATGGCTCTGCTTTTATAGTCTCCATATCAATACTTGGTTCTCCTGCAGCTGCAGAAAACCAGTTTTCAGTGACACCATGTGAGCTGTTGTAAAGAAAGATGAAGGACGCGGTTCTGTCCATAGGGAGGAGGCTCAAGAGACTCGTAACCGGCATCCAACGTAATGCTTGGTGTTGGACCTGGCTCGTCTATTCTGAAACCATACAGCGACCTTTTGGGGATGCAGAGTCAGCTAGTGAGCTAAGTCCTGAAGAACTTTGAGTCTACCTCCAACATGAACAGCAAAAACTTCGAAACACAAATGAGTTTGGTGTGCCTCTGTTCCATTAAAAACTTAAAAACGCAAATGAGTTTTGGTGATATATGTTATGACAATCGAAATGATTAGTGAATATGATCAAAGAGTAATAATGTTACATATCTTAGTGGTAGAAAGTAGAAACCTATAACCAAGTGGTTTTGGTCTAATGGTAGCTTTCTATGACTTTTTAAAGATTTGTGTTTCATAGGATTTTCTAAAGGTTGCGAAGTTGATATTCCGATAAAAAGATGTATGAGTTTCGATCTAAAATTTTCCGAATATTACCTAAATAGATAAAAGATTATTGTATATCAATTTTAAATAATTTTTCTATGACTTCGTTAAACGAATTTGTTTTGCAATATTAGATGAAAGAATACTCATAAATCAAAAACGTAACTCCTTCTAAAGTATTTAACATTGCTTTCAAAATTTGTTTTAGTAATCGTGTTCTTGATACCGAAATACGTAAGTATCAACGAAAACACATTCGAACCAACTAAACCTCAATCTGTTTTTACTTTGATCTTCTCTTTAAACTTTGGCAAAAAGTTGCATGTAATTGTAATTTGTAAATGTAGTCTTTGGCTGAATAATTTTCATTCATAAAAAAAAAAATGTCGGTCTTTCTTACTAGTTATTATGTATTGTACCTATGTAGAATATTTGTGTATTTGTCAAATACTAATTTAAAATTATGTATTTGAAAGTATCTTTATTGTATGTGTGGGTAAGGGAGAGATGGGAGGCATGTGATTGTCACATGAAGTAAATGAGGACGGTGAAGACACTTCTCTCTCTCTCTCTCTAATGACATCTTCGTCAAATCCAAACCTAATCATGTTCTAATAATTCACCACTCTTCTTTCTTTTTTATCTTTCATTCATTTACCTATATTGGGTCCTTTCTCAACTAATCTTTTGACTTTCTCATTAGACACCTTGACTTAATTTTGGTCATTATAATAAAAACGATCCGACGACTATAGACTTTTAAGGTTTTAGTTAGTAATCATTCAAAATCAAATATATTCAAGAAAAAATAGTTGACTCCTTTAAAAAAAAAACACGAGATAGTTTTACGTTCATTTTATTCCAAGAGCTAGAATATTGACGACTCACGGATTTACATGTGAAATCATTATTATTAGATTCAAAGATGAACTAAAAAAAGAGGTGGAAATAAGTCATCAAATTGTTTTTATCATTATGACTTTAATATATGTTTGTTCTTTTCGACTTTTCTATCTTTTTCGAATTGCCTTTTTATTAAGCTTTTGTTTTTTTTACCCCCTACATTTCCACAATCTTTTCCTAATAATATCCTCCCTCTCTTCTTTTCATCATTGCTTTCTTGTCTCCTCCTCTTTCAGCTTTTATTTCTTTATAAATTAAGCTCATCTCTCTCTCTCTCTCTGTTAAAAGCTAGGGTTTTCTTATATGGAGTCCATGTTCTTCAGTGAAGCTTTTCCTTTTGAGGGGAATGTTGTCTGGCACGAGGCCCTTAACTTAGATCTATATTTGATTATATATATATGTCTCTTCTTTATTCATTAGTCTATACATGAATGATCATTTTACGGTTAATGACGTCGGACCAGGCTTCATTCCCCTCAATTATATCGCTTCGATCTTTCCTTCTTTGAGTAAACTATCTCCAGGTTAGATTTGGTTTCATTCATCTTCTCTTTTTGTGGTAATTGGTTTAGCTTTGTTTCTTTGAAGTTCAAGCAACTTCAATTTCTATGGATGGTAATGGATTACTTTGTTTGGTTTTGCTACGAACTTTTTTAATCTCAAGTGATGAATTGGTTGTATAGGTTAATTACACAAGTTTGAGGTTGATAGTTGACTTCGGAATTAATTTTATAGCTAGAAGAAAACAAGAGCAGATTCTTACTTTGTGTATCATGTATATGTACGGAGAACAAATATTCATAAACTTAGCAAACCGAGTTTTGATGTATATTATGCTCAAAATCACAGAAAAACTAGTTAAAACGTAATTCAAGATCGATGTATATACTCAATAAAGTCTTATTTGTCAGCTTTTTCGTAAATATATTATTAAATTATTTTATTTTTGGTTGTTTCTTGTTTCATTTCCTTATATATTTACTTATCTATTGTTTCAAAAAACCTGAATTTATGTAAGTGGAAAGAATTAGAAGAATAAAGAAGGACAAGTGGAATGGGATAAGAGAAGCAGATGCTTGCAGGAAAAAAAAAAAAAAAAGAGAGAAGCAGATGCTTTGCTTTAGGTGATGCTTACAAAAAATTACTTTTAATAGAATTTGAGTGAATTCTCTTCTTGTTGCATTTTTACTTTATATCTTTGGAAACGTATGATTCACAAAGGTGAAACTACAGAATCAATCCTATTTCACTCACTCTATAAAGTTTCGAATGTGTCTTTACAGCGAAAAGAAAAAAGATGAAGTAAAAAAAAAAACTTATTCATATGATTGTTCTAGATAACTTTGTAAAAACCGTTTTGATCTTTCTAACTTTTATAAATATAGTTGCATGTTTAACTTGTAGTACTATTTATCTTATTTAAAACACACTTTCAGTTATGTTTTTACATTTGTCCAACACCGGTTATATATAATTAATGTAACAAGTACATTTGTTATGTTTTTGTCACTATACATCATTCATGTTTTTTTGGGTGAAACTATATATACCATTCATATTATCTTTAATTGTCTCTCTCTTTTTTTTTGCATATTAATTAATTTAATTCTTATGTGTATATATATATGCCTTAAGATGCGACGAGTGTTTATTCATGCAAGTGAATACAATGGGATAATGTGGAATAACATTCGATCTTGAAAAGATATATGCTTAAGTTTTTAAACCAACTACACTTTCTTTATTGTTTTATTTCAAAACATTTATCTACCTAGCATCTCTCTATCGTCTTTCTTTTAATTTATAGATATATAGCTTAGTTTACTTTCAAAAATTTCTAGTCCCCATATTTTTGAGGAAAAATACAGATGTACTATGTTGTTCCAGATATATGTCTCAAACTCCCAATGTATTTGATACGTTCTTTGAAGCCATTGAAGGAACATTGATGCTTATAAATGTGGTAAAAAAAATAATTGAATGTGGTCCGGGCTAAAGAAGACAAAAACAAAGACAAAACACATAAGTTTGGTGAACCACTAGCTACTGCCATTCTTAATTTGGCTAATACTAAAAATACCAAGATGTTGCGCAGGGGGTAGTTGAAAGAAAGTAAGTTAGTGTAGGTGTGTTAAGAATTATGTTGGCAACCCCGCAATGATCTTTAGGCAACATCCAATAGAACCTAAGAAAAAAAAAATCTGCATTTTGATATGTTTGTAACCCATCTTGACTCGAACAACATTTGATTTTTTTTCCACTTATATGAGCACATGATCCAACCATGCTCCGATATCACTTTTCTAAGTTTTAATTTCAAAATCCATTTCAAATGACATCACAAACACTTTAATATTGTAGTTTATCATTTATCTAAGTAGATAGGAATGCTATATATAAAATGCCACTCGAACAATCATAACTAATGGTAACTATAATCATTGGTTACTTCGCCTATACTAGGCATAACACCATCATATATGAAACAAATTTATATGAAATATCTTTTAATACAAAGAAATATTCAAACACATTCACAAAACTTGTACATGCTATTCATTATAAAGCATCTTCAAGAAATACAAAACAGATATATGTACATTTTCAAGGACACCAAAATCCACAACACCCTTCACGTTAATTTGTCCTACCATGTTGAGGCATTTTGGAATCGATAAGCTATTTTGCAAGATTTTCACTATCGTTATGTAACAGTTACGCGTTTCCGGTATCTTCCGAGGATTGGTGCAGCTATCTTTCGAGGAATCGTTTGTTGAAGAGTAAATAAAAATTTTATAACAAGAATATGAGGTAAAGTTATTTAGGACACTCATGTGGTGATTTACACGAATCATATGAAGTTCAAATCAAAATATATATTTTTTTCGTTTCAGAATTCGAACTAGTAAGTTGACTTTCAACGACTAGGTATCGTGACCTAAATAATTTCTCCCAATCCTCAAATTGACAAAATATATGTTGAGTTTTGGATACCATTGTTAGAGCTTGGCTTGGGTGGTCAGTGGTTTTTCGACTGAGCTGACACGCTACCGAAACATGTATTCTTGATAGGTTCCTTAGGCACTTTCGTGTATTTGATGTTGATACGGAAGCTAAGCCATCGGAAAGTTTCATACGGATTTCATTACCGACCATACCTAATAAAACTTTACCGCAACACTTATTTTTATCAATAATTATATATAAACTATATAGTTTTTGAAATTTTATTTTTGATCAACGTGTATTCTGACAGTACATATGGTATTACTTGTAATCGTGAAGGTATTTTTCTTCGTGAATGCATTCAATAGGCTCACACAGAGTCATAGTCGAACTATAGACTGATAGAGACTACTTGAGAAGTAAACTAAGCCCACGTCTTATTTCACCATCATAGAATATGGTTATGGTCGGCCCATTTCATTTAATTCCCTCTCTTGTCGAAAATCATTTCTTTTGTATTTCTTCTTTTAATTTGTATTTTAATATTTTTTCTTTCTAAATTAACTAATTTTCTAATCCATGGATATGAGATGATTATGACAAATATAAAAAGTACATCTATTGACAAACGGTTCTTAAAACTGATTACTAGGACCGAAACTAAATCTTACCACTTGGTTAATTATCGAACATTGTAATATTATGAGTCGCTCTTTCACATGTTGCACTCAAATCTTATTAAGAAAAAAAAACAACTTCGAATATTCATGTTATTCTCTTAATTAGTCACCGAATTTGGTCTAACATCGACAAATATTAGACTATTCGATAACACACAACCACTTCATATATATCTTTTTTGTTTGGTTTAAAGGATCGAATATTTTCAGTGGTCTAAGAGAGGCTGCTACATTCTTTTCAAAAAAAAAAAAAAACAGAGTCTTAAATTTTTTCTTTTTGATGAGGGAAAATAAAAACAAGATATTAGTTGAATATATATAAGCAAATTATACCTATTTTATTTTTGGAAAAGGTTATATATGTTCGTTAAGTTTCTTAGAAACTCTTAAACAAAATATACCAAAATGCACAAAAGCCGTTTAAACAAACATTACTTGAATGATGAATCTGACTGGAAAACAAATAAAGACCATTAATCACCGATTTTTTTCTAACACCGACAAACATTAAAGTATTCGATTACAATCACATAAACTCTTTGTATAACCGGAAGTGGCTCTCAAGAGCAATACACGTATGTGAAAAAAAAAAAAAAAAAAAAAAATCAATACACGTATACTCTAATTTTCTTTTATAAAAAGAAAAATAAAATTAGAGGCTTGACATTTTTTTCTTTGGGAAACTAAAACAAAATCTTCATTGAATAGAAAACGATATCTATCTAACTTTTGTAATAAGAAAAATATATACTTAATAGAAACAGAAAAAAGAAAAAAAGAGTTTCATCACTATAAAATATATTCACTTAAGTTGATTTGGTTCTTTGCCAAATGAGCTCAAGCTCTCGTGCAAAGTCTTTTTGTCGGCCGACGACAATGGTGATGTGGTCTTTGTCAGGGATGACGTGGACAGTGGCACGTGGCACTTTGCTCTTCACACTGTAACTACACTCCACAGGAATGAGCTCGTCCTTGCCACCGTGGAAAATGGCGACGTCGCAGTCCACATGGTCACGGACATGGTCGAGATACGAGTCGAGCTTGGCTCCTGACCCGAAGATGATGTTGTGTAATGTGTGAAATGATCCATTATGTGTGTGACATAAGAATCCTTCTATCAAATACGTTCGCATCCTGCATACATAGAAAGAAAATAAATTAATTTATATGGCGTATAAATAGTTAAAAGTTATACATATACTTATTAAGATATGAAACGACAAAATGGAATTGAATGGGGCCAAATAATGGAGGAGACACGGTCGTTATAAGTCGCTTTCTATGTTTCAAGGCAACTTTTTCTACTACATAAAGCTATTAGATTGCATAACTCGTCTATTAATTCCTAATATGGTATCACATAATTTATGTAAGAACCACTATAGTGTACCAATCAAAGATTATTTACATAAAGAAAAAAAAGTTGTAGGTTCATTAAATATAACCATTCCGAGTCAACTTCAAGGTATTGAAGAAGACGAGTGGTTGGTTCATTAAACGTATAGACTTTTACACATTTCGTTGTTCTCCGAACGGACGAACAGCATGCACTGTAATATTTGGGTTGATTTTGCTTATTCTAGTTATCCAAATATTGTGGACGTAACTTCTCTGTTCTAGATGTTGCTTATTCTAGTTTCCAAAGACCCGAAACTTCTAGAGTTTATCACCAGAAAAGAAAATAAAATCTATTCTAAATAAATTGAAACGTGATTAAGAGCAAGTTTATTTAGGTTTCCATTTATGACATATAAAAAACCTTGCTATGAAAAAAAATATATGTACCTGTTTAGGGTAAGGAGGCGGGTGACAAATTCAATCAATTGATGGTTCTTGATAAGGACAAGGCCAATGGTGCGGCCTAGGTGCTCATACCAGCTAAGCACCGATGCACCAAACTGCATCGGTGGCCAAACTTCCTTCCGAGCCACTTCCCTCATCACGTATTGCGCTGGTTGGACTCCCTTTGGCACCTTGTAATATGGCTGCCATATTATAACCACTTATTGTCAATTAGCATTAAGTCGGAAGCTTATTATTCCTCGAGTATCGATTCGTAGAGGGTATGTATAATTGACTTACAGGAGCCAAAAGAGTAAGGGATTTGATAGCTCCCGGATGTTTTACTGCGAGTGCAAGAGCCAAAATGCAGCCTAGGGAATGAGCTACTATGTGGAACGTTTTGAGCTTGAACTTAGAGATCACCGATTTCTCAATCATCTCCAAATGTTCTCTTAAAGTATATAATGAGTCATTTGGCTTAGGACTTCTTCCATAGCCCAAAAGATCGACTGCGATGAACCTATAGTTCGATTTGGCTGAATCAGAAAAGTTTGGGAAGAGAGTCTCCGTCCAAAACGCGGATGATGATACAAAACCATGTATAAACACAACGTTGTCTCGGGCCTTCTTGTTATCTGCACATATTTTACATATATTTCATTTATTTTATATGTTACCTTAATATATTACCTAAAATAAGAAAACTGTTGTGTATCCGATATCGGATAGCGACAAGTAAAATATAGTAATGAGTATATTAAATTCTAGTACTTTTTACGTAACAACAAATAATGTAGAACCCTTTGAATCATATAATTTGATATAGACTAGTAAAAATGTTATAATTCTTGTAAGAAAATTTATTTTTGTAATTGCTGATTTTTTTTAAGCTAATGTTAGCATTTTACAACAAATAACCTTTGAATCATTTATTTCATTTATATTTGTTTGTGTGTATATATATAATATACATACAAATAAATGTAGGAAGTGGATAAATTAATTACCTTTGGGTTGTTGAACTTTAACAAACAGAGAATCTCTGTTGGTAGAAGTAAGCCAAGAAGTGCAGAAACTGCAATGGCAATCCGACCATCTTGGAGCTGTCGAAGATTTCTCAATCACGGTAGAATTCAAAGTCATTAATCTCTTTTTACCTTTGCTAATCTTTTTCTTAGACTCATGATGATCACAAGATTCCACCACATTGCCTCTCATGATCAAACCCTTATAATTAAAACATTTCACGGACCTCACGAGCTTAGAGAGCCTCGTTAGAAGTGAAGGGCCACGTGAGTAAAGCGTGTCCGAGATCTCATCGAAATGGATCTTACTTCTTGTTAGAGACACAACCTTTGAGTACCCGCCTCGTTCCGACACTATGATCTTCTCGGTCTTGGCTTTAGCCTCTGGTGGAGAAGAGCAGTAGCAAGGTTTCCTCTCGGATTCCAAGAAGTAATCCAAAGTCTTGTAAGTGTAACAAAGCAAGAAATCAGCAATGTCGAGGAGAGCGAAGACAAAGAAGCCCACGGTGCGGTTGAGCCACCGTGCAATGCCCATGATGTTGTGGTGGTGAATGTTGAAGAAGGGATTTTATTTGAATCTTAAAAATGTGTGTTTTGAGAGGGTTATATAAATTGATGATGATGATAAGAGAGAGAGAGGGTAATTTATAGTAGAAGACAGATATATGAATTTATTGTTTCATTTAAAATAATTTGCTGTCCAAACTCATGAAATTGGGTGGAGGTTGAACCTTTTTTTGCAAACCTAAATTAAATATTTATTTTTAATTAAACTTTTTCATAATATGTTTATAATTTGGAATGTACTATATTAATTTATGGTTTGAGAGACTTTTGAGGTCTAAAAGTACCAATTAGGTAACTACTATGACTTACTAGTTTATATATTTGTTCCTATGAAAATACTGTTTTACATATACTAAAGTCTGAATAACAAGTACTGTTTACCTTGAAATAAAAAGTACTCTTTAATATGATTTACTATTCATGTAAAATTTTGTGGTTTATCATCTTGCGTTTATCTTTTGGAGATTGTGGTATATTGGCTCATGTGAAGTAAAAAAACATGTACCAAGGTCGTATACGTCACTGAAGACACCGGTGGACCTTTAACAGTTAAATTAGAATACAACCTAATGCTTGAGTATTGATCAGATAAACAGAGAGATAATTCCAATGCAATTCTTTTTGAGTATTGGAACGTTCTTTTTTTTTTGTTTTTGAATCTAATATTAAATTAAATTCAAAAAAACAATATAGTTTTTACATCAAGTGAAACGTTTGTTTGATAAAAGCTTTGATAATTTTTTTTTTTTTAAATTAACTTCTCGACACAAACCTAATTTGGTTTGAACGTTACAGTATTTCATATTGTTACTTCTGTTATTATGATTTTCATATATTGCTTTGGTATGATATATTTAAAGTAATGTGTTTTTCTTCTTTAAAAAATAACGTGTTTGGTTTTTAAGGCATTGTTCTTTCCAAACGATCTGTCGGATCGAGGAATAGCTGCATCATGTCAATTTTCTTTCCGCCTCCGACTGAGTTCCTCCTTCGTCCTATTGGGGATATCGTGAGAGCTCGATTGAATTGCATGCTTACACACTTGTTCTCTTATATGAAATTTTAATTACTTTTCCAAGTTATTTGGGGATATTTGAATCTCCTGCTCAAACCCCTCCACGGAGATTGGGTAGTCTCAAGGTTGAATCTGAAGAATAAGGACAATGATTACTTTTGTACCATCTTGGGAGATGCATTATGTATGTGCCATCACATTTCAGTTTTCTATTAAATGATGTAGAACATCAGTTTTTGTTTTTTTACATATAACCTGGAATCCCGGATAAAAGTGACGTGGAATGACAATTTATAAGAGGTCTATTTTGGGGTCGATATATACATGTGTCACAACTTGAATATAGTCATTACATGAATAACCAAATTTTATTTTTAAACATCTTTTAAGTTTTAACATTATGTATATATATATATATATATATAATGATAATTTACTAAAATAAATTAAATCCAATAAATTTAGTATTTATAATATACATTTAGTTTATTTTGGTAAAACAATAGCTTTAAAACTATTTATATAACATTTAACAAAAGCATTCAAATAAATACCATCCTTAGTTTATTTTTTATAAACATTAATTGTGTGTTTTCTTACCAAGAAAACATTTTTAGTTGCATTTTAAAGGTTTTTTAAATTTATAATTGTAAAGTTTAAATGTTTGGGTTTTGTTTGAATCCCGACATAGTCAGGTATTGTATTTAGTTGAAACTAACCCACATATATATTATATATATTGAACATAGAGGCTGCCAAATATATATATTGAACAATAGAGGTATATTAAAAGAAAATTTCTTTAGCGTTATTATTATTTTTTTTTTTTTGGAGACAAATTTCTGTAGTGTTGTTTGAGAAGAAGAAGATATGAAGAAGCGTGTTCGATGAGTCACATGTGCCATTAATTAAGCTCTTTGCCATCACTCTCTTTGACTATTAACCATCTAAAAGACAGCCTAGCCTAGCTTGTTGTCCTATTTATAACATTGATTACAAACTTGGAAGTCAAAAATCGAGATATTCTTTATAAGTAACTTAGGATTATTTTTGAGATCATGTTAATGTCATATAAGTCGAGTATATGTGCACACAAGACGAAACAATTTTTGTGTTACACGACCAACAAAGTAATAATAGTGTACGTAGAAGAACCATGTGCTATCTTTTGAACAAGTCATGCTGTAACATACGTAAGCAAAAGGAATGGTTCAAAAAGTATTAACGTAATCAAGTTTATTTAACCAAACAAGTCTCTTTCGTTTCTTCCTACCACATTGGCAAATATTTTGAGAAAGTTAAAAATGGATTTCACTTATAGATGTTCTCTCAAGCCTTTCAATTGCACTTTTCTTCTCCTTTGGCTATCACATTTTCAGGCTGCTCAATCGTTCACAAACTTCATATTTGGAGACTCATTGGTAGATGTTGGAAACAACAACTATATCTTCACATTGTCAAAAGCTGATTCTTCGCCTTATGGCATCGATTTTGCACCTTCCAACGGCCAACCCACGGGAAGATTCACTAATGGTCGAACCATTTCCGATATTGTGGGTATGTAATATGTTTATTTTAGAGGCGACATAGAACATAGATCTTATTTTTTTTTTTTTTTTGTTTATATTCACTTTAGAGCTTGTTAGATATTCGACCATATATATATCTGATACAATATTCAAAAAAAACAATCACAAGTAATAGATTTAAAACATTGCATATGTTTTTACAAAAAATAATAACAATAATTAGTATTTGTTATATATATATTGCCCTGCCTTAGTTTATTCATTCAGAAATAGTGAAAGCGAGTACTACGTAATTAGAAATAAATGTGCTTGATTTAACGGTTAGTTACAATAATATGAATTTAATTCTCTAAAGTATCTAACAGAACAAAACCCTTGTACACACTTGAAGTCAACTAATTGATAAGCTGACTCTTCTTAAAGCATGTAAAGTCATAACTGAATTGGATTGGACCAATAAATTAGTTAAGAGTAATTAAAATTTTGTAATGTGAGAGAAGTCAAAGGCAAATTCCATAAATGCAACATTCATGGAGTTTGGTAAGGAGTTCTATTTAATTTTCATAATTTAGTAAACCGTTTCTGAATTGGTCCTAGCTCTCTTCAATCACTCGATGTTTTTCTTAGTTTAAGATGATGCCACTCTGTGTTTATTTGTTTTACACATACTACATAATCATTACTCATAAATATAAGATAGACTAATATATAGTTTTATTGGAATAAATTAAAACATTAGGTGAAGCCTTAGGAGCAAAATCACCACCACCACCATATCTTGAACCAAACACTGAGGCTAACACAATTCGCAATGGAATCAACTATGCTTCTGGTGCTGCTGGAATCTTGGACGACACTGGACTTCTGTTCGTAAGCTCCATCTACTAACATTTTCAAATAAAATTTATGTTTATAAATCGATAATTTTGTGAAACAAAAATAAAATTTTAAAACTAGTTTTTTATTTGTTACGAAACGAAAATTTTGCGAATATGCGACAGATCGGGCGAGTTCCGCTGAGAGAACAAGTGAGTAATTTTGAGAAGAGTAGAGAATATATGGTAAGAGTGATTGGTGAAAATGGTACAAAAGAGATGTTGAAGAATGCAATGTTCACAATCACAATTGGATCAAATGATATTTTGAATTATATTCAACCATCAATACCTTTCTTCTCTCAAGACAAGCTCCCCACTGATGTCCTACAAGATTCTATGGTCCTCCATTTAACCACACATCTTAAGGTAATAAAAAATAGTACATTACTACTGTATAGACAAAAATGCTACAAATTCTGTTACCTTGACAAGTCTGAGTCAAACATTTATTATGATCATTTGTTATCATCACTTATTCACTTGTGTCCAATATAGTTGATTCGTGGTGAAATAATAGAAAGAATTACATGGGTCCGTTGATGCCTTCGTTTAATGTTTTCATAAATATCTTTGCGCAAAAAAAAAAAAAAAACATAAAATGTTTTTGCAAATTTTTTACAAGCAAGCTTACAATAAGCAGAACGTAAACGTAAACACAATCTAAATCGGTGTCAATTGCGTGTTTACAGCGATTGCATCAGCTAGGAGGTAGGAAGTTCGTGGTGGTTGGAGTAGGGCCACTCGGTTGCATACCCTTTGCTCGAGCGTTGAATTTAATACCAGCCGGAAAATGCTCCGAACAAGTCAACCAAGTAGTCCGAGGTTATAACATGAAGCTTATACACTCTCTTAAGACATTGAACAATGAGTTAAGATCCGAAGATTACAACACTACATTTGTCTACGCCAACTCTTACGACCTATTCTTGAAACTAGTTTTGAACTATCAACTATTTGGTAAGAATTAGTTTTTTTTTTTTTTTACTGATTCTAGTAGCGACGGATTCATTGATAAAAATCTACTGAAACGTTTAATTTTGAACTTTTTGGAAGGCTTGAAGAACGCAGACAAGCCGTGTTGTGGCGGCTACTTTCCACCGTTTGCATGCTTTAAGGGACCTAACCAGAACTCAAGCCAAGCAGCTTGTGAGGACAGGTCCAAGTTTGTCTTCTGGGACGCGTATCACCCAACCGAAGCTGCAAATCTCATTGTTGCCAAAGCACTTCTTGATGGTGACCAAACTGTGGCTACCCCTTTCAACATCCGCTATCTTAACGATCTTTAATTACAAAACTAATATCGGTGACTCGGTGTGATTCATTACCATATAAATATATTCAATCACTCGCTCAAAGGCTATAATTTTCTTAGGAAACACCACAACAAGATAGAGAGACTCTACTGATAGATTATAAAGCTTAGAGAAACTTGTACATTACAAACTGAACCAAACTGAAATCAAAACTAAGACTGAAATAAGCAGGTTATAAACCTTACTAAGGTCACCAGCTGAATGAATCCTTAGTCTTAGCAATCTTGGTTTTGTATGAACTCTCTATTTCTTCCTGCAGACATTGCAGTAACATATTACAACTCTTTCCACAACTACATCAGAACCGTTTTACTTTTTTTGGTATGATCAAGCACAGTTTAAAAACCGTGGGTAAAAGTAGAGAAATGGGATATTTACCTTGCATGATTTTAGTAAGGGTTCTAGGAATGAGGATCTGAAGAACTTTATTGATTTCCCAAGTAAACTACTATCTGAATCTGCAAGTGTTAAATAACTCATATTAACTATGATAGTAAACTCTAATCCAAAACAATTCAACACTGATTCTATTTGAGAACATACCATCATCATCCACGTCCATTCTGAGGCCACCGGAATTGATTTCTTCTATTAGCTGAAAATCATTAGAAGATGAAGTATAAGCTTAAGGAAAAATATCTCTCTGATGAAATAATTCAGATCCACACTCTAGCGTATCACATTATCTATTATTAATTTACCTGTGAAAGAGTTGGAACTGCCAATGGATCAAACTCATCACAGTTATTCGGGTCAATAGGAACACAGACACGACCTGAAAACCAGACAACATTCATACATTGAACTAAGTATGAATATGAGAGTAATTACCTGGTAGGATATATTCAAGAAACAATGAAAGGGACCTGTTTTTGGATGGACGCAGAAGGGTGCCTTAAGCAAATGGTTCATTTGTTTTGAAACCTGCAATAAAAGAAGAAACCATACAACTAAACAGTCACAAAACTTGTCAGTTGCTATAAGATCTAATACGGCGAGGGAATATCTACCATAATAGCACAATGGGTTTATGAAAATTGTAGCATAGAGTAGAACAAACCTCCAAATCAATTCGAGGATACGTAAAGGTGAAGACAATTTCTTCTACGCACGTCCGCAGTGATAGAGCCTAAAACATTATGGATACAAGATTGAAGATGAGCAAAACTAAGATTCAAGTTCATCAAGCTAAAAGCTGAGTGAAAGACAAATAAGGTTTTCACAACACTTAACATACATGTTTTGAATTCCTTTAAAACATTACACACCTTGTTTCTCTTCGATTGAAGAGCTTTCTTAAGTTGTTCCCACCTTAAAAGGCTGGTGGCTTCTTCTGATAGAGATGATCTCGCAGAATTCTCCCACTTTCCTCTGAGGTCTGCTTGAATATCTGTCATGAAGATGCAAATCATTGTAAATGACACAAACTGAGATTAGGACGTCACGTAGGCGGAAAAATACATCAACACTCTTTCATACCTTCATCTGTAATCATCCCAAGTATCTTCTCATACTTTTCTTTGCTTGAGAATATACTTTGAGTTGCTTGTAACTCACCCTCAAAGAAACTCTTAATAAAGTCCACATATGATCTCCTGAAAATCCCAGAAGAAATTAGTAACAAAGACAGTGTTTTTGAAATCAGAAAGGCAGAGGTGATGGAGAAACCCTTACGCAAGAAACGGATGAAGAGAATGACCCATCAGATCGACCTTTTTTGCATTGTTTTCATTTCCCTGTGTCACATAGGCAATAATTGAACTCAGACAATTTCACAATGCCAGAAACCAACAAAATAAACCATCGTTGAGCTCTTGAGAACACTACCTTATAAACACGAAAGTATTCAGCAACTGCTGATCTTTGTTCATTAGTCAACCTGCAGGATTTAATCACACAACGTTTCATTTCATAAAACAGAAGATGAAATGCAGAAAGTGATTCATACACCAAGCGAAGTGAAAAACAATGTTAGTAATTGTTTCACCTTCGAGCTTTAGCATCACAAACCCAACAGTGAACTCCACGACGTCCACTGAAGACCCAGAGGATGTGTTTGAAACCAAAATCCTCTGCAATTGACAAGACCAGAATGAGTGACTACAAGTTTGTTCTATGATAAGACCAAGCAGTCTTGCACATTGACAAACACTAGATCAAGAAGTGAACTCCACAATGACATTCACGTTACAGGGGCTATAAATATTACAAAAACTCATAGGGATGGAAAATCTCAGGAACACTACAAACTCTAGTTGTATCATACATTTGAGAGTTAAGAAAACATTTTTGATACCTCTTAAGGAAGTATCAATGACTTTGATAGCAACTGTCATTAAAGGCCAGCATTTGGAGCAAACATCGGCTCCCGAACAACAGTATCTAACATCATCATAATCTGTTATATCCTGAGGAAACAATATATTCAAGTCAAGCAACAAACTACGTAAGAACAAAAACACAAAACCAATTATACGAAATTCTTAATAAGATATTAAAACTCACAATATCAAAGACTAACTCCCTCTCCACTGGAGTAAACAAATTGGTTCCACTTTGAGCATATGCATGTCTCTTATCCGGCTGAAAAAACACATTTACAAAACTCAAATGAGTAAATCTAGTTTCATAGACCAGCACCAAAGCTTGAAAAACGGATTTTTGCAACTTACATCAACGCTATACACAGCACCAATATCAATCTTGTATGGAAAATTCGATTTGATAGCAGCTTCCATAAGTGAAGCATTCTTGAAAGACTTATACCGCAAATAAACATCGTTTTCAAGCGTAAACGAGAATTCTCTTCTACCAAAGTAATATTCATCACAACCAGGATGTTTCCCATCTACAGATTCACAAACACAGACAAATATACAATTCATCACAACCATTTCTAACCTTTAAAGAGTGTGACAGAAAGAAAGAAAGACAAGTAAACAAACAAGTACCGTGCCCATAAGAAAGCCATTTGTGAATATCAGTGTAAGGAAATAGATTTCCTGCATATATGTTGTTATGAGCGAAAAAAGTCAGATTTGATTTATGAAGAGACATATACCCAAATGTGATAAAGATTAAAACTTGCCGTAGTAAATTCGGAGGTAATGAACATTGAAATCGTTTTCGATTTTGGGTTTTGGGTCATCAATCATCATATCCTCTCCACTGGTTTCAGTCTCCTCTCTCGTCATCGATTTTAAGGTTATTCACTATCTGGGCAGCAAAAAGATCGATTTTTATTTTTAAGTAGAGATTCCAAAGTCGGATTGATTCATATACTGAAACCAAAAAGAGTTAGAGAACAGAAAGCTTACGAATTTTGAAGGAGAAGCTTGACGGAGAACAATGTTGATTACAAAGATTGTGTCATTTTGCTGGAACTTGACCTTTTGGGAGATTTTGGAAATAGCGGGAAAGAAGAAAGGAACTAGGGCAAATTTGGCGCGGGGAAAAACTAATGGGCCAAACTGTAGTTATGGGCTTGCATATTTATTAATTGGCCTTGTTTAGATTACAGTTAAACTGGGATTATGCTGTAAAATATTAAATTGTTTAGATTCGAAGTTTAATTATCAGACCGTTTTAAGCTAAGAGAAGGACAAAAACGTAAGTTAACAATCTCCCTGCTTTTTAGCTTTCTTCGTCCGTGCCATTACTTCTCTCTAGCTAGATCCACAGTAATCAAAATTCTCCGGCGAGAAATTTCCATTGAGATTTTACTCTCTCTCTCTCTCTCTTCTTCACTCTCTACCAAAGTCTCTCGTCTCAGATATGAAGATTTCTCAAGCTCCGATCTCTGTTTTCGTACTCTTCTTGCTCTCCACTGTTTTGCCTCACCATCTCTCACTGGGAGCTCCGATTACATGCTCTGGTATAGTTCCAATGAAACACAGAAACGAGATGCTATCAATTTCGGATTTTGGAGCTGTCGGTGACGGCAAGACCTTGAACACCAAAGCATTCAATTCAGCTATTGATCGGATACGAAACTCCAATAACAGTAACGAAGGAACTCTTCTTTATGTGCCTCGTGGTGTGTATTTGACTCAAAGCTTCAATCTTACGAGTCACATGACTTTATACCTCGCCGATGGTGCTGTTATTAAAGCCGTTCAGGTGAATGATTACTAATTTACATAACTTGATTCAATGATTGTTAGGAATTGTTTGTTTCTACATTGCGATTTCTGATTGTTTGATTACTTTAGGATACGGAGAAATGGCCTTTGACCGATCCTTTGCCGTCTTATGGAAGAGGACGGGAGCATCCTGGACGAAGATATATCAGCTTTATTCACGGAGACGGACTCAACGACGTTGTTATTACAGGTTGTTACTTTTTTTTGTGTCAGCTTAGATGTCGTGGAAATGTATCTTCTAAATCAGATTGTCTGTCAATGCGTTTGCTAGGCAGAAATGGGACGATTGATGGCCAAGGAGAACCTTGGTGGAACATGTGGAGACATGGAACTCTAAAGTTTACCAGACCTGGTCTCATCGAATTCAACAACTCAACAAACATCCTCGTCTCTCATGTTGTTCTTCAGAACTCCCCTTTCTGGACACTTCATCCGGTTTATTGCAGGTTCACAAATCTCTCATGAACTTTAATATGCACTTGGCCATTAGTACTTAACTATCTTTTTTCTTACAGTAATGTTGTTGTTCATCATGTTACTATCCTCGCTCCAACTGATTCGTACAACACCGATGGAATTGATCCAGGTTTTTTTATCAGTTTCTCTCTTCTACTTAATCATGTTGTTACGTTTCAAATCATGACTGATGTGTTTACTAATTACCACAGATTCAAGCTCTAACGTCTGTATAGAAGACTCCTACATATCTACTGGTGACGACCTTGTTGCGGTGAAGAGCGGTTGGGACGAGTATGGCATTGCATACAACCGTCCAAGCCGTGACATCACCATCCGCCGCATCACTGGATCTTCCCCATTTGCTGGAATAGCCATCGGAAGCGAAACTTCTGGCGGAATCCAAAATGTAACAGTTGAAAACATCACTCTCTACAATTCTGGTATCGGCATCCACATCAAGACAAACATTGGCCGAGGAGGAAGCATACAGGGGATAACAATCTCCGGGGTTTACCTAGAAAAAGTCCGGACCGGGATTAAGATCTCTGGCGACACCGGAGATCATCCAGACGATAAATTCAACACATCCGCTCTTCCCATAGTAAGAGGCATAACGATCAAGAACGTATGGGGCATCAAAGTCGAGCGTGCTGGCATGGTTCAGGGATTAAAAGATTCACCTTTCACCAATCTCTGCTTCTCCAATGTTACACTGACCGGAACAAAAAGGTCTCCAATATGGAAATGCTCAGATGTCGTAGGAGCCGCTGACAAGGTCAACCCCACACCTTGCCCTGAACTAAGCGCAACCACACAACAAGGTGGTTCCTGTGAAAACCAATCCTAATTCTCCAAAGCTAAGAGACTACATGTAGATTAATGTAAGTTTTATTGCCATCTTCATAATCAAATCACTTGAGACTTGACTCTTGAGACAATCTATATAGACTACTAATATAATCAAATTATAGACTTAAGGTTTCACAAAACAAAAATCATATTCTACTGAATTTGTTATATAGACAAAATCATCTTCATCATTTTCACATCATATGGATAATGATATTTATTTACCAGAATGTGCTTCTCTAAATGTTCCTTAGATTCTAACACAACAAACTCGAGTTTTGTTCTTCAGACCAAATGGTTGAGAAACTTGCGAATCTTTCTCCTGAACATATTCTCTTTACGCTTTACTAAATTCACCGTAATCTTCTTGGAGCTATGATCCTCCTCCTCCGACGCGAAGGAACCGACAAAGATCTTAATCGCCGGAATATCTACGTCTGTACCTGTCGCCTTGACTTCTTCGCTGGAGAAGATCATGTCGTTGCCGTAAGAGATCTGAAGACCACGTCCCAACAGCTCGTGGCATGGTTGGCGTTTGAAAGGAGCCGTCGTCGTTAACGGACGTCTAGGGAAATGACGATTGATCGGATGGAAGTTGACGAAATTCACCGGCACTGTGACCTCATCGGATTCGGAAAGGCTTGGGTTTGTGGAATCTGGATCGGGTTCGGCTGATGAAGTGGTGGTTAGGCTTTTGTCGATGATGTCATTTCCCGGCGTTGAAGAAGCGACGGAGAGAGCCAACGTGAACAAAAGAACGGTGACGGTAACGGTAACGGTAACGGTAGCGGTGGGGGAGGCCATTGTTTTGGGAAGAAGGAAATCTGAATTGTCAAAGGTATGATAAACGGTGTTAACTATCATTAACGTTTTCTAAAATCGACAAAAATAGTTATGGGCCTGTTTTTAGTTCAGAAGCCCAAGTTTTAGTGGCCCAATTAATTTGGCGCGAAAGTCAAATCCTATATCCCATTTTCCTTGGGGATTTGAGTCAACTGTTGTCTGAGATTTCCAGGTTTCTCGATGGCTTCACGGAGGAAAAGAAGAAAGGTGAATGAAGAATCAGAGATTCCATGTTCGCCGGTCGTTATATTCGCGCACGGTGCCGGTGCTCCCTCTTCTTCCGACTGGATGATTAGGTAACTACTAATCTTCTTCTGAGTTTATTCACTTAGTCTGAATTTGCTCAATATATGTTTGTGGGTTTGATGTAGATGGAAGGAAATGTTAAAGAAGACATTAGAAGCTGTTGAAGTGGTCACATTTGACTATCCTTGTGAGTGAATTTTCTGTGAAATCATAAATTTTTATTATTCATACTTTAAAGCTTAATTCAATTGTGGAATTGATGTGTAGATCTTGCTGACGGGAAAAAAAGAGTAGCTCCGAAAGCGGAGAAATTGATAGAGTTTCATTTGAATGTTGTTAAAGAAACTGCTGCTAAATTCCCTGGTCATCCTTTGATATTAGTTGGCAAATCAATGGGTTCTAGGTACATTTCTTCTTGTGTCCAGCTCACACACGTTGTTTTGTTTGGGTATGTTTCAATGTTTAATGTGATGTTGTTATCACCTTGCAGAGTAAGCTGTATGGTTTCAGCTGTGAATGAAGATGTTACAGTTTCAGCTGTGATATGTTTAGGATATCCACTTAAGGTTTGAGATTTATGTCCGTGAAAAGTTGATTCCTGTTCTCGTGAATGTATGAATGAGCAATTTAAGGGTATACGTTGATTTCAGGGCGCGAAAGGTGCGATAAGAGACGAGACTCTACTGGAAATGGGAGTCCCTGTGATGTTTGTGCAGGTATTTTATGCAAAAGTAACATAACTCTTATGTTGTTGCACATGAATGAATTATAATTGGGTCTTTGGATTATGAATGTTTTTGTATCAAAAGGGAAGCAAAGATCCGATGTGTCCTCTGAATAAGCTTGAAGCTGTTTGTAATAAAATGAAAGCTGTGACTGAGGTTCATGTGATTGATGGTGGAGATCACTCCTTCAAGATTGGGAAGAAACACCTTGAAACAAAGGAGTTAACACAAGAGGAAGTCGAAGATGTCGCTATGAAAGCAATAGCCGCTTTTGTCTCCAAATCTCTTGCTCAAAGCTCATAAGCATAGTCAAGGTTTAGAGGCTTGTGCTAAACTACATTTTCTTCGCTTGCCTTGTACATAGCTTCATTCAACTCTTAATGGGCTAATGCTTTCATTTTTATGCCAAATCTAGTTTTCTTAATTTGTAATGGTAAACTGGAGTTTTGGTTAGGTTGTGTAGACTATTTTAACTAAGCATCGCTCTTGGCTTTGTTCTTCCTTTAATAACTTGTGTTTAATGCTTTCTCCTTTTGACTCAGAATGGTGATCATCTTTTGTTTGTCTTTCATCTTCTTAAATTAGTGCATATAAGATGTATCATGTATTTAACAGATTAAATCTGTATCTTGGTTTCATCAAGTTTAATCCTCATGGTGGATTAAAAACCGTGCAATGAATATTCTGAGAAAATTGACTCATTCAAGTTGTAATTGTTGATCAGTCTCTGTCTCAAGATGAAATCGAGGAAGAAGGTTGTTGTTGGTGTTTCTGGAGATAGAATCAGCGGTTTACCAGACGCACTCATTTGCCACATCTTATCATTCCTTCCAACAAAAGAAGCTGCTTCAACTACTGTTCTTGCCAAAAGATGGAAGCCTTTGCTTGCTTTTGTTCCAAATCTTAACTTTGATGACTCCATCTATTTCCATCCTCGAGCGAGAAGAAACAAGTATTCTAAAAGTTACGAAAGTTTTATGAGTTTCGTGGATAGTGTATTGGCTTTGCAAGCGAAAACGAAAACTCCGTTGAAGAGGTTTCACGTCAAGTGTGAAGATGTTGTTGATCAATCTTGGGTTCTTGAATGGATACCCAAAGTCTTGAAACGTGGTGTGTTAGATATTGATTTACACATCACTTCGTCTCGCAATTATTGTGAAAACTCAAGTTTTTATTCTCTGCCTTCTAAGATCTTTGTAAGCAAGACATTGGTTAGGCTCAAGATACAGTTTCAGGATGGTGTCCATATTGATGTGGAAGGTGGTGTTTCTCTTCCCAAGCTTAAGACCCTCCATCTTGATTATTTTAAGATAGAAACGAGTATGCTTAACAAGCTTCTTTCTGGCTGTCACGCGCTCGAAGAGTTGGTGCTGGCTAATTTGATGTGGGCTGATTCTTCAGAAGATGAAGCTTGCCATGTGTCAGTGTCTATCCCAACCCTCAAGAGACTAAATTTTTGCCGTTCTGAAGATTTCTATGAGGGTGAGTTTCATTTTTATGAAGACTATGATGAGGAGAACATTAACGAGGGAGTGTCATTGTCGTTTGATAATCCGAATTTGGTTTACCTTGAATATTCTGATGTTATTGTGGACAAGTATAAACAAGTAAGTTTTGACTCGCTTGTCGAAGCTAATCTTAGACTTCGAAAGACACCCGATCAGGATGAAACAGACAAGGTTAATGTAACAAAGCTTCTCATGGGAATACACAATGTTAAGATCCTTTACTTGTCTGATGACACTCTTGAGGTTAGTATCATCTTTCTACTAATCTTATTATTAACCACTTTTGTTTCTATTAGTAGAGCAATGATTAAGGGCTCACAATTCATAACTCAGTGATGTTGTATTTGATTTGGTTTGTGTTTCAGGTCCTTTCTTGCTGCCGAGAAAGAATACCGGTATTCGACAACCTACTCGAGTTAACTATCAAGACTACACCATATGTAGGTTGGAAATCATTGCCACCTCTACTTAAGAGTTGTCCAAGTCTAGAAACATTGGTCTTCGAGGTACTATTCACATCCTTTAGAGCAATTGTTGAAACGTTTTAAGCAAATAGTTTGATTATGAAACTGATTCTTTTATGTTTCAGGGGCTGCATCACAAGTATACAAAGAGATGTGGGGACAAGGACGGCTGCTTGTGCAAATATGAGAATCATTGGGGGACGAAGAAGAAGAAGAATGTCCGTACTTGCTTATCATCAAGTCTGGTGAAGGTTCTAAAGATATTGAAGTTTGGTGAAACTTTTGAGGATGAGAATGAGGATGGTCTTGATGTTGATCATGATGACTATGATGATGAAGATGCTGTGTCTTGTGATGAAGTTGGTGGTGTCGTAGAGGAGCAGATAGAGCATGTCAAGCACTTCCTAGAGACAATGCCGGTTCTTAAACAAGTGATATTGTACTACAATACACCAAAAGATGAAGATGTGATGAAAGTGTTCAAGAAACTTGAGAAGCTTCCTCGAGTAGCGTCAGCTAATTGCAATGTCCAAATATCATCGAAGAACCTCAGCTTGTCATCTACTTCGACTAAACGAGGTACTCTTCTTTAGAAGATTCTTCTTGTGGTTTATCAGCCATGGATATTGTCTCAGGCTAAACTCAATCCAAGATTCTCTTGTTTCTGCCTTTTGTTCTTTCCTTTACTGACTTGGTTTAATGTCTTTTTTTTTTCCTTTTGACTGAGAATATTGGTTATCTTTTGTTTGTCTCTCTTCTCTTCCTTCTAAGAAAATTAGCACTCGTTTGTTTTCCTTTTGAACATGATCACATTTTGCGTGAACAAAAAGTTTTAAATTAGCACTCATCAGTTTTTAAATTAATTACAAAATCTAACCTAAAATTAAATTTAAAAACAGATACGAGTATTACAAATATTCAAAATAGATACACGAGACTGAGAAAGTAAAGACGTAAAGATCAAAGAGAAATTTACAGGTTTTTCAAGCTTTTTAATTTTTCATTTCTAACAAGCTGAAATCATCCATTTAATCTGATGTGGCAGATATTAATGTGATGTGTAGTATTTGTGATGTTTTGATTGGTTTCTTGTTTTAATGATGTGCCACCTTCTCATCACACAAAAAGGCTGATGTGTCAAAGTTACAGAGAGTTTTATTTCAGTTTAATTGTATTGATATTTTATTTTAGAAATTTATATAGAATTAAACATATTTTTACAATATTTCTATGGAACTTTTTTTTTTTTTAACAACTACTACTACAACGTTATTAGATTGTATAAGGTTGATACAAATAAGAGAGTAAGAAACGAGGAGGAACAATAAAGGACTGATACAGAGTAGTAGTAGACAAAACATATTGAGCCATCTTATCTGCAGCACTATTTCGTTCACGATTGACGTGGAGAAGAGTGACGTTGGATAGTTTTGCCATCCAATGACGAATATCGAACAGGAGATCCCCTATTTGAGAATGATCATCACCATTATTGATAGTTGTTATAAGTTCTTGGTTGTCTCCTTCAAAGCAAACATTTCTTATTCCACGAGCCCAGACTATTTGAAGGACATGTAACAACCCAGTAGCTTCCGCCTGTAAAGGTGACTGAGTCGATGGTAGTTTTGCACAGCCTGTAAATAAAACTTTTCCTTCATCGTCCCTTATCAACCATCCCGTATTTGTAAAAGATCGTCCCAACATAAAGCCACTGTCAAAATTACACTTCACCCATCCTCTTGGCGGTGATCGCCATTGAGAACCTCTATCTTGACCCGTATTTTTGTTTAATTGGCTACCTCTTGTGTCTTCAGTATAATTGTTTGCTTCCAGCCATTCATTTGCCTCGGATCGTCCCATGTGTACTTCGGTTTGTGGCAGTCGCATGATCTTTTTGAAAAGGAAATCATTTCGGGACTTCCATAGTCTCCACACAATCCAAAACGGCAATAAACGTTGAAAATGAGGCAGGGAGGGAATATGAGCGAACTGAATCATGAGACCAAAGTTATATTCTAAGCTATCCGAGAATCTGTTGTGGCCCACAATACTATTGGCGTGCTTCCACACTACATCAGCGAAAGGACAAGTAAAGAGAATATGGTTCACCGTTTCATCCGCCTGACAACATTTTTGACATATAGGATCTGCAGGGATCATCCTTGTTCGGAGCTGAGTAGCAGTTGCCAAGGCACCAGATAAGCATCGCCACAGGAAATGACATATTTTGGGAGTAATAGGTAATTTCCAGATTTCCTTCTTTAAGGCAATAGAACCTGGTGGAGGAAGAATAGCATCTTCTTCATCGAAATGGACATGAGTCGCAACCCAATATCCTGATCTAACACTGTACTGAGCATTCTTTGTGTATGCCCATTCATAGGAATCTTGTACTGCATACTTTGAGAGATAAAGGCTCTCGGCTAGCTGTTGGTCCTCCGGGTTTAGAACACCTTCAAAGATCACTGGATTCCATTCTCGTAAACCTTCCTTCCAAAGATCTGACACCGTCAGATTAGGAATCACAGCCGGTCCATAAGCTGGTCTTGGTGGTATCGTAGGCAACCATGGGTCCTCCCATACCCTTGTATCTTGACCATTTCCTAAACAAACTCGTAATTCTTGACAAAGTAACTCTTTTCCATGTTGTATAGAACGTCATCCAAAAGATGTATAGGTTCCTGTCACCGCTTCCAAATAAGAGGTTTGAGGATGATACATACCTTTATAAAGACGGGCCAAAAGACTCTGAGGATTTCTCAAAATTCTCCAAGCCTGCTTCGCCAGCAAAGCTCTATTGAAATGATGGAGATCTTTGAAACCAAGTCCTCCTTCTTTCTTTGGTAATGTCATTCGCTTCCAAGCAATCCACGGTATTTTTCGCTTTCCTTTCTCTTTACCCCACCAAAATGTAGTTAGAACACTTTGAATTTCATCACAAATTGAGTGCGGCAACATGAAACAGTTCATGGAATATACAGGCAAGGCTAGCGCAATCGATTTTATAAGAATTTCCTTTCCAGCAGGGGAAAGAAACTTGTTAGACCATCCCTCTGTTCTTTCTTTCACACGTTTGACTATGTACTCAAACATTTCAACTTTTTTCCTTCCAAACTGCTCAGGTTGACCAAGATATTTCCCTCCCCCACCAACGTTATTGATATTAAGAATACGTTGCAGTCTTCGTCTTTTCACTTCCGGGATTTTCATTCGAAAGATAATCGATGACTTTGAATAATTAATCATCTGTCCTGAAATCTCCTCATATCTCTTGAAAATGTTCACCATATTCTGACAATTAGTCTCAGTTGCGCGACAAAAAAATAGTGAATCATCCGCGAAGAGGAGATAAGATATCACAGGACATTCCCTCTCTAATTGCATACCATGAACTTGTCGGGTCACGACCGCTTTATCTAGCATTTGGCTTAACACCTTTGCGCAGAAGAGAAACAAATACGGGGATAAAGGATCACCTTGGCGGATACCCCGTGTAGGTTGAATATGACCATAAGAAGACCCATTGATCAGAACCTCATAAGTGACGGTCCGAACACACGCCATTATCCAGTGAAGCCATCTACTATCGAAACCCAGCTGACATAAAACTCGTTCCAAGAAGTTCCACTCTACCCGATCATAGGCCTTGCTTATATCAGTTTTAATCGCCAAATACCCATTCTGGCACTCCCTCTTCGACTTGAGTGAATGTAGAAGCTCATGAGCCACTAGTACATTGTCAGATATATTACGACCAGGGACAAAGGCTGCCTGAGAATCTGAGATTATAACTCCCAAACAATTCTTGAGCCGCATCGTCAAGATTTTCGAAATAATCTTATAGTTCACCGTGCATAGGCTTATAGGACAGTAGTCAGCTGCATGGAGAGGATCCAGAGTCTTTGGAATGAGACAAATCTGCGTATGATTGATTGATTTGTCTAACTCCCTAGAGTCAAAGAAGTGACGAACCATCATACAGACATCTTTCCCAACTAAGTCCCAAAATTGGTGATAGAAGGCTGTAGTGAAACCATCAAAACCCGGTGCTTTGTCTGCCCCAATTAGAAACACAACGTCTTTAATTTCCTGGTCTGAAACCGGACTAGTCAGGTTCCTGTTCATTTCAGACGTGACTTTTAGTTCAATCCCAGCGATAATATCTTCACAATCTGCGGTCTGGTCTGTGGCGAAAAGATGTTGGAAGTAGCTTTCGAAAACTTTGCCAATAGCTTCACCTCGCACGTGTTCAACGCCACTGTCATCTGTTATAGATTTTAACCTATTCCGAGCTTTTCGTACTTTAGCTACTGCATGAAAATATTTGGTGTAGCGGTCACCAGTCTTCATCCAATTATTTATGCTCTTTGATTTCCAGAATTGCTCCTCATCTCTGTATGCTTGGTTGAGGTCTCTTCTTAGGCCGTGAGGCTTATGCAAAGGAGTAGAATGATTCCGCTCTGCATCATCCAACTGAAATTTTAGAGAATGTATAGCTTCTGCAGAATTTACCTTATTTCGCCTCTTCCACAAAGATAATTTTTTGCGGCACGACTTCAACTTATTTTGAATTCCTCCCATGTCATCTGTTACCCCCCGAGTCCAGCCTCTTTCCACTGAGTTAACAAAATCATCACACCGAGAGTAGCGTTTATCATACCGAAACTGACCTCTCTTTGCTTGCACCTCCTCTGCAATATCAATAATAACAGGGACATGATCTGATCCTGCCAATTGTAAGAATTCTGACTCTGAAGCTGGATACATAGACTGCCAATCTGAATTGATGAAAACTCTATCCAAAAAACCTTCAATTGTTTCCCTTTGTCTCTTCCCCACCCAACTAAAAGGGTTTCCTTTATATTTGAGATCTGTCATAGTGCAGCAATTGATCATGTTGTTAAAATTTCTGCAACTATTGACACTCCGAGGACGTCCTCCCTTCTTTTCAGGAGCGTTCAAAATTTCATTGAAATCTCCACACATCATCCAAGGGCCATAACGATTCATTGATAATCGTTGTAATTTCTCCCAAAGGTAGTGTCTCTCACTTGGAATAGGGTGCCCATAGATGCAAGATAAGTAGAACTTAAAAGATTTATATTGAATATAGAGATCTACTAATCTTACATCATGAGAAACAACTTGAACTGAAAGGTAGTCTTTCCAGAAAACAGCCAAACCCCCACTTAAACCCCTAAGAGAAACTATACACATGTTTTGAAAACCCAAGCTGACTCCCAAATCTCTGATGTAGTTGTCCTGTTGCTTGGGTTTAATAAGGAACATCAAGTCCAAGAGATACACACGTTGCATCTCCTCTAGACGTCGAACTGTCAAGGGTTGTCCCATTCCCTGACAGTTCCAAAATCCAACTCTCATGGGACTGGTGGTGGTACCGGCCCCACCGCGGCTCCGTCAATTTGGTTGTTGTGAGAGCTTTCTCCTGAACCACTGCCTTCCTCCATGTTGTTGAACATACTCTGGAAACCAAATCCTATCTTTTTCTTACGGGGGCTGAAGCTCTCGTCATCTTCATAGATCTGTTTCCTCTTGCGAAGCTCCCTGTCAAGTAACTCCTTCGCACTTGGAGGGGCCCCTGAATCAGTAACAAAAGAAGGAAAAGTGTTAATAGTATTGATACCCTCACTTGCCCATTCACCAGATGAAATGCCTTCAAGTGCATTGTGATGAGGATCAATGTCGGAAAGCTGGCCCCTCATCCCTTGTTCAGCAATGTTTTGGTTCCCTTGAGGATTATCATTCCCCTCAGCAACATCATCAATGACAGGTGGGCCATTCTCGCCAAGTTCTTCAATCTGCCCACCTGGATTGCCCTGAACCATCTGGTTCCCTTCATCATTATCGTCATTGTCGCCATCAGAGTTCTCCAAGCCACCATCATGTAGTAAGCAGCGACCAGAATCATGCGTCAATCATCCCACAGACAGCACAGAAACCACGAAGACGTTCATAGAAGAAACTTAGGATAGTGTTGACTCCTGGTGAGAATTGATAATTGCGTTGGAAACGCAGGGGAGTATCCACATTCCACGCCACACGAACTCGGACAAATTGCACCCGTGAAACATTGTCTTCATCAAAGTCGACATCAATCTTGTCGCCAAGAGACATAGCAATTGAGTCAATCACCCCACGATTCAGGAACTGTAGTGGTATACCTCTGATTTGGATCCAAAAGGGTATGAAGTTGAGTGTGAATGGGTCCATTTCTGGGTGCCACTTCTGGAGGACCAGCATTCACTCCGCATAGGACTATGGACCTCTCCGGAGAACAGTTTCCAGGAATAGTTTCTATGGAACTTTATTTGAAATATTTTACTTTAAACATCTGATGGGCGATTATTTCAATTTTGTCAGTAAGATATTGTTTAACAATATAGTCGGTCGTCATTATTATTTTTTTTCCAAGTTTTATCAAACAAATGTCTTTACTAAAATTTTAAATATTTGTCTCGAAAAACTTATTACATTTAGGAAATAAATCTTCTGAAAACCCTAGAATTCACAATATATTGACCATCTTATATAAATATACGTCACTCTGAATTCTATAACATAATCTTAATTAAATCTATTTGCTCGGCCTCCTATTTTTTCTCCTTACTTTTCAAAACAACCAAAGGACATGACGACGGTGTTCGAGAAAAGTCCTTAGTAATCTGGAGACGAGATATTCCGTGCTTTACTCAAACAGGTAATAATCTCATATCATCGAACTCCTTCAATTTCTCAAGTTGTTTTTTTTTCCGGTCGTAGATAGAAAGATGAACACGAATTAGTTTCCGTGAAATTTTGGGCTACCCAGATCTAGATGATCCGTGAAACAACTATCCAGATCCGGATCCACTGGATCCATTATCCAACTATCCGGATCTGGATCTATAAACCAACTATCCGGATTTGGATCCGTTAGATCCATAAAACAAATTTCAAGATCTAGATCCGCCAATATATGCGACTATACATATCTGCAAAAAAATAGATGAAAATAAGATTAACTATTATTTCAATGAGTAAAAAGGTTAACAGAAAATATCATATAAAATATCTAAATATCTGAATTTGGATCCATAAGCTTTGGACACCTATTTCCAGAATTGTATCAAAACTCAGATCCATGATATTTTGCATGTCCCTTGTTATGGATAATCTTGCTGATTTCATTTTTTTATTGTATATAATATTTTTTGTTGAGCAATATATTTAATATTTTTTTAAAAAAATGTTTGGGGTATGATTGGTTGGGCAATAGAATATGTATAAAGCCCAGACCTGGGCATTCGGTTAACCATTCGGTTTCGGTTCGGTTGTGCATGGTTTCGGTTATTTTGGTTATAGTAATATAAGAACCATTTGGACAGGCCTGGGTATTCGGTTTTGGTTCGGTTGCGTATGGTTTCGGTTATAGTAATATAAGAACCATTTGGATATTTGAGGAATTTTGGTTCGGTTCGGTTCAGATATTTTTCGGTTCGGTTCGGTTCGGATATTAAACTTGGTAACCATAAATAAACCAAAACCGAAATAACCGACTAAAAAACGAAACAACTAAAACAATTGACCAATAACTGATATAGAACGTACGTAAAAAAAGACATATTCACAACTCACAAAGATGCAAATATGGTCCATACTCTCCATAATATTAAAACACCTGATTCACAACTCACGAAATTCAACTTGCAAACTAATAAAGAGAATAACATAGTTAAGTCTCAATACATACAATATATGTGATATATTATCTATCATACATATATGCTTTGGTTATCCTTTGGTTATCGGTTACTAACCTAACCGAAACCGAAATCTAAGACATATAATATCCAGCCGGTTATTTTAAACTATCCAAACCCGAACCAAACCATGTTTTTTGGTTCGGTTCGGTTATTCGGTTAGCGTTTTTTTTGCCCAAGCCTAATAAAGCCAACAAAAAAGCTACAATCCTTATGGTAGCTTTCCTATTTTTTTCACAGCCTAAACAATATTTTTGTTATATTTTGGTTGTAAGTACAATTTTTTAGAATACAATGTTATGGTATTTAGGTGGGATGTACCATTTTTTTCTTCCTCTTTCCACTTTGTTTTTTTTTTAAAACAATTATTATAGTTTCATCCATATATATTATGAAAATTTATTTTTGTGGATATAAGTATTCTGCAAAAAAACTTCTTTATGAAATATATATATATATATATATAACTCTTTTTATTGGGTTATATATATATATATATATATATATATAAGTCAGATCGTTTCTTAAATACATCATATATATGTTATGTATATCATAATTTATAAAATTGATATTTGAGAATAATATTATATAACACATAACTATTATTTACCAATTTTATTTTTGTTTAAAAATACATACATACAATCCAAATTTAATTGCTAAATCCAATTTACTTATATAATAATTTTATATTAGTAAAAATATACTACCTAATTTCTACATAAATAAAACCTACAGCTACAATCATTACAGCTAAAATAAAGTTTTTATTGCAATAAATCTACAGATACAGACGAACCAATCACCCAGTTTTTCAAAATATATAGAAACCAAATAGTATTTTTATAGAAGAATTTCACTTATTTAATTTAGTTTATAAATTATACTATGACCATTTAAAGTGAATTTCATTGATGGTCTTCTTAATTAGAGACCCATCAATAAGAGTATGAAAAATTGTAATTAGTGAGGAGAAAGAGTAGGAAGACTCTCTTAAACAACAAACTCTAAAAAATCCAAATTACATTTTTCCTGTTATGATTGGTTATAATTTTTTTTTATAGTTTAGAATTTAATTAAACAATTTAATTACATTAAAAACACTAATAGTTAATTATATTAGTAAGAGACTCATAGAGAGGCTAGTGGTGGAGGCAAAAAAATTGTTTATAGGGATCATAATAATTTCTTACATTAATGTTTTTTATATAATTTCAAAAATAAAAGTATTATTAAAAGTTATTTCTTAAAAATTCACCATAGAATCATTCATATTTTCATATTTTGTAACTGTGTTATTATTGTTTTGCTTGTCAAAGTATATTTTTAATTAAAAATTAGATAATTACTTGAAAATATCGAGGTCATTTTTCAATATATATATTATAGAAAATATCTTTTAATATAATGAATTTTAAATTTAAATAATATCATAATTTATGGAAATATTGCAAAACTATAATTTATGGAGTTAAATTATAAATTATATAAATATAAGGCATTATTATATAAAATAGAAATATAATATTTTTAAGAATATTTCTTTTTAGAATAGAGAATACATGCATACTTTGTTGAGAAACCCTCTCTATTTTAGAGTTAAATATAGAGCTAATGAAATGGTCTAAAAAAAGTTTTCTCCATTTTTCATTCTTATGGTCTCACTTCTCATTTGGTATGTCTCTCCAACGATTTTGGTTTTGTGGGCACGTGCTTCTTCTTACAAGACTTACATGTCTTTGTTCAGGTTGTAAGTGTTGATCTGTTTCTTTCACAAAATGGGTTCGAAAAAGAAGTGTTTTGATGGTCCTAGAGATATAATCAGCGGTTTACCAGACGCACTCATTTGCCACATCTTATCATTCCTTCCAACAAAAGAAGCTGCTTCAACTACTGTTCTTGCCAAAAGATGGAAGCCTTTGCTTGCTTTTATGCCAAACCTTGACTTTGATGAATCCTTCTATTTCGATCCTCTAATGACTTGTGAAGAGAGGAGAAAGGGTTCTGAAAGTTTTATGCTTTTCGTGGGTAGTGTATTGACTTTGCAAGCGGAAGCGAATGCTACGTTGAACAGATTCTACGTTAAGTGTGAAGGTGTTGATCAAAACTCGGTGCTTGAATGGATACCTAAAGTGTTGAAACGTGGTGTGTTAGATATTGATCTACATATCCCGTCATCTCGCGGTTTTGGTTCCAACTCGACTTTTTATCCTCTGCCTTCAGAGATCTTTGTGAGCAAGACATTGGTTAGGCTGAAGATACAGTTTCAGGATGGTGTCAACGTTAATGTGGAATGTGATGTTTCTCTTCCAATGCTTAAGACTCTCCATCTTGATTATGTTAAGATGGATACTAGAATGTTTCAGAAACTTCTTTCTGGCTGTCACATGCTCAAAGAATTATTGCTGATGAATTTGATATGGGAGGAGTCTTCAGAACCTGAACCTTGCTACGTAACCGTGTCTGTCCCAACTCTGAAGATACTAAAATTTTCTCGTTTTGAAAATTTTGTGAAGGCTAAAGATTTTAAACCGATCGTGTTATGGTCATTTGATATTCCAAATCTAGTCTACCTAGAGTACTTGGATACAATTGCGGACAAGTATCAACATGTGAGGTTTGACTCGCTTGTTGAAGCTCGTCTTGGTCTTTGTAAGACCTCTAAACAGATTAAAAATGACAATAATAATGTAACAAAGCTTTTCATGGGAATATGTAATGTCAAGATTCTCTACTTGACTGAAGATGCTCTCAAGGTTAGTCACATCTTTCTCCTAATCTTTTAAATTTCTACTCAGATATTGACAAGTGAGTAATTATATATGTCGTTGATTTGGTTTTCTTTTAGGTACTTGGTTGCTGCCGTGAAACAATGCCGGTATTCGAGAATCTGATTCAGTTAACTATTAAGACTGGACTACATGTAGGATGGAAATCATTACCACCTCTACTCAAGAACTGTCCAAATCTACAAACCCTTGTCTTCGAGGTACTGTATACATCCTATAAATCAATGACTGAGATGCTTTTGAAACACACACATAATCAGACTTTGATACTAATTCTTTTATGTTTCAGGGACTGAATCATATATATAGGAAAAGAAGATCTTGCGGGGACGAGAATAGGCCGTGCATGTGCAAAAATCTGGATAATATGAGGGTGAAGAAGGATATTGATGCTTGCCTATCATCAAGTTCGGTAAAGGTTATAAAGATATTGAACTTTGGTGACACTGGTGATTTTTGTCAGTTTTGGGAGATTGAAGAAGATTGTGAGTTTTGGGAAATTGTTGAAGATGTAGCGGATCACATAAAGCAGGTCAAGCAATTCCTAGAGACAATGCCGGATCTTGAACAAGTGACATTGTACTACAATACACCACAGGATGAAGATGTGATGAAAGTGTTCAAGAAACTTAAGAAGCTTCGTAGAGTAGCTTCAGCCAAGTGTGAGGTCCAAATAATCTCTGATAACCTCAACTTATCATTTACTTTCCGTTAGAAGATCTTTTCCGGTTTCTCAGCCATGGACATGTTTCAGGCAATCCAGCTGCTACAAGTTTGCTATAAAAACTCTGTTTCTTCCTTTTGTTATTTCCTTTTTCTTCTTTTTATTGGCTTTTGTCTTACAAACCTGTGAACCTGTTGTGTTCTTTTGTTGATTTTAGTAATGAATTTGTGTTTTCTTATGTTTTTAATTCGACGTGTTTGAAACTTGCTTGTCAGGTTAAACCAAATCAAACACACAAGTGCCATAATTTATTTAGTTAGGTCTGAACCAAAAAAACGAAAAAAATTTCTTAAGTAAAAAGAAGTGGCCTAACTAACATTTAACTTGTGAGTTTGTGGCCATCAAGCCATACAAGCTTTGGCACAACCTGGCGGACAAAGGAGCTGAACTCTTCTCCTGCAAATATTAGGTCGTTGCCTCTAATATCTAACTGCTTCAGTTTCATCAAATCTCTAAGCACCAAATACGCATCCTGGTATTTATTAGGCACCTCTCTTCCAGTTTCACCCGAATTAGAGAGCGGCGAAGAACAAAGGTACCTTGTTGTGTCTACTGGGAGTTCCCCACAGATGTGGTTATGTGAAACATCCAACACTCTAAGCTGCTTAAGATGTCTTAAAGAGTCAAGCGCTGAAAAGCTCCTGATTCTGTTGTGACTCAGATTTAGGCAACAGAGAAGCTGCATCGCCTCCAATCCTACATACAGACCCATACATATTTTAAAGTTGCAACAACTGATACTGAACAAGACTCAAAAAGAGTTAGAAAACACTACATAATGTAGTACCTTCAGCTGAATGAAGCTCATTGTGACTGAGATCTAACATTTGGACAAATAGCAACTTCTCGACCGCGGCTATCCGAGATAGTGTTAAGTTATTGAGCCTTAAACATATAATATTGTTCATATTCCTGTACCGAAAGAGGTGTCTGGACATGGATTCAGTTCTTGAAGTCACCTGTGCATCAACATTCTCTGTATGACTTGAGAGATTTAAGAGTAGAAACTCAACTTAAGAGATTCAGGAAAAAGTATGTACCTTGTGGATTAGAGCTACGCTGTGCTCATCCTTGTAGTACTGGTTATGCCAAGAATCAAGAGCCATTAGATCGTTATACAGTTGGAGGATTTCTTTATAATGGACACCATTTGAGATCATAGTTTCCTCAGCCATCAAAAGCCTTGCAAGAATGAGCTTTCCAATTTTGCTAAACAAGGAAAGAACAAGAACTCAAAAGGTCAAGAGACTACATACAAATTTCTCTTTTCCATTAAATCTAGAAAGATTATTTTGTACCTGTCAGGCAAAGTACGAAAAAGTTCAATCTCTATCTTTATAGCTTTCTTACGCCACTCAAAACCCGTATCAGCGTTTAAGGCGGTAAGAGAATTCAAATCATTCGACAGTGCATTATCATCCCAATTGTCAAAACCATCCGTCCATGAAACAATGCTTTCTTGTTGTGACAACTCTACTTCGACAGTGTCATGAATACGCAGTGTAAATACAAACTCATAAGGAGCGGTCAAGTTACATCCCATGGAAGAAACAATTCCTCCAAGGCTGACCTTGACTTTGGTTTCCTTACGACTAAAGCAAGGTTCTCTACAGTCAAATTTCAGACGAGCAACCCAAACACAAGAGTCCACTTGAGAGTTTTTCTTATCCGAAACTGGTTCCCAAACAAGGTCTTTGAGTTCAGATCCAATAGTAACAGTTGACGAGCTTACTCCACTTACGGCTTGGTCAAAGTAAAGAATCAGTGGAAAAGAACCAGACTCGGAACAGAAAGTAGTCAACTTAGTAGTAGAAGAAGAGGCATTGAAGCAGTCAGGTCCAGATAGAATGATAATGGAACCATCTGAAGGCCACGAGGAAAAGCGAAGAGGAATCTCCATTTTAACAGTCTGATCAAGAAGCCAAAGGTAATAAAACCAGCCACTTTGTTTCTCTTCTAACGTAAAAATAGCACTATGTACATAATCCAATTCACGACGAATCGTTTCCTTTGGCATAAACCCATCAGCCTTTTTTGCCACTAAACTTGAAACAAGTACACTGCAGAAACAACAGCAAATTATATACATCTCTCTCTCTCTCACCATCTAACTAGTTCTTTAAAAATGCAAGCATACCTACGATAATGCCACGCAGAATAGATGGTGAAACTAATATCACTGATCATATCAGTTGTATACTGCAACTCATCCTCTTCTGACGTCTTGGTTAGCTCCACAACAAACCTGAAACAAGACAAGATATGAAGAAATTGACAATGTGAATCAAGCAAGGCCCTGTATTTCTCTCACCTGCGATAGTTCCAAGCGTGAAAGTTCCTGCTGGGATCGTCTTGCTTTTCATCGTCTTGCTTTTGATGGGCTTGCTTTTGATAGTCGTTCAAAAGTTGCAATTCATTTTCTAAGGAGGGATAATAATGCCCTTTTTTACTCAAAACCCACTTTCGATGATACCAAGCCCCATATGACTTGACATTCCTCTCCAAGGCATTTTGTACCTGAGGATTAACAACCAAGAGATCATGAGAAAACTTTCACATGAATGGGATGTGCAAGCTAACACAGCTAGCAATTATAAACCACTCACGACTCCTAGTTCTTCATCGATAATTGAGTTGACCAAGCTTGGATCAGAGTCCTCGTCGAGTCGGGACTCGAAGGCGAGCTTCGGATAGTTCCAAGCAGTGTAGAACTCTGGATTGGTTATTAGAAGCTTCGCGCTTAATTGAATTGCTTCCTTTGTGTAACTGGAAAACCAAAATCAAATGATTGGTTGGTTGAGAGAGAAAGGAAAGAGAAGAAGAAGAAGACTGTATGTACATCTTTTGATGGTGATTGGACATGAACTGGGACTGGAGAGACCGGAGCTCAAGGGCTTTAGCTGCGGTCTCCTCTGGATTCGGATCCTCCTCTCTCTTACGACCGTGCATTGAGATATAGGGAATTGCTTCACAATGACGTTTTCTTGTTTAGGGTTCCCACCGGAAACCTAAAAACAACAATCTTATTATATAAAGGAACCGGTCCGAGTAAACCGAGTTTAATCAAAAATTACGATACCGGTTCAATTGAAAATTACGAACATGCTTTCTTGTTTTTTGGTAAACACATGCTTTCTTCTTTTGACTGAGAATGGTGATAATGTTTTGTTTGTCTCTCTTCTTCTAGACTGCTGAAGAAAATTAGCACTCAGTGTTTACTTCTTGGAATGGATGACACTTTCTTCATTATTATGAATTGCTATATATTAAGCAACGCCACTGCACTTAATAGAGTTATTATACAGACTAAAATCTTCGAGAACGATCAAGAAACAGAGCAAAACAGAACAACTAATCATCTTTCATCATTTTCACATATCGTTACAATCATTCATTGACTAACCTTTAATTTAGTGGAATTAGATGAAATAAGACAAAATGAATTTATAGGACTTATCAATTTTTCGTAGTCCGTAGATTCAAAGCAAAACGTATAATATAATGTCATTATTTTCGCCGTACGCAAATAAATCGAGGTTATGGTACATAGATAGAGGAGACATATCTCATCAAAACATCAACGTTATTGAAGACGTTGCAATGCATTAAATAAAACCAAGGTGTATACTATATACTATTATTATATCTACCTTTCATTTATTAAGGAACACTTTAATTGACTTATCCTATAGACCCTACCTCATGTCGTGCATCAATCACAAAATTTATAACAAAAATTTGTATTTTAACTTTGTGTCTACTTACATGAAGTAGTTAAAATTCATAACAAAATCAATAATAAATCAAACGCGCAAACATAACGTGAGTCCACACCTAATTTTCAATACTCACAAGTCACCATGAAAATGACTCATTAAATATGAATTGTTAATAAATATATTCCACTATATCTGAACGTAACTCCATCACATATTTTTCAACTTCAACACAAAACCGTCACGTAGTTTCCTTTATAACCCTTGCTATTGTTATACATCACATTCAAAGGTAGATAAAATCTACACTAAACGGTTACGATACGTACGTTGCATATCATAAATGCATCAAAATTCAATTCTACACATTAATTATTGAAAAGAAAAAAAAAACTTCTATACATTCACATACGTCCAAGGTTCAACACGATTATTCATTTCCAAAATGTATATTTTATAAAAACAAAAAGGGAAAAAAAAAATAACTCTAATCTCATAAGTCATATAACATGTTTATATTTATTAATTTATATCAAATATACGACTTAGATTAATATTATAATCATGCACATGAAATACCAACGACTCTACTCGCCGGGAATCTCTCGGACACGGTCTTCCTAACAAGAGAGTTGATCTCGGGGCTCACTTCTTTCTCCGTTGACTCTGGAATAGTTGTCAACGAACCCGATTTGTCGTAAACGACGTAGTATCGATCTTTATCGCCACCGCCGTGACCCACCGCCTTGTAGACCGGCGAAGAAGGAGTGGTTAAGCTTTGGTGCTGTTTAGGTTTGAACATTGACTTCAAGAATCTCTGTAGAGAACGAGAGATCTTGTTCGAGTGTTTCTTTCCACCGGAGGAGGAGGAAGAAGAAGTTGTCGGTGGAGGAGGAAGAGGAGGAGAGTACTCCGGCGAAAGTGAGCTGAGAGAAGGGATACGGCGGTCAGGGAGGTGAGACATGGACATAGTTCTGGCGGAGGAAGCAGAGATGGCTGAGTCGAGTTGACGTTTGAACGAGTTGAGCTCGAACGAGTCGTAGAGAGTGCTCCCACAGTCCCATACGTGTGAACTCGTCTTCTTATGCTTCATGTTAGAAAGATTGTTATTGTTGGTCTCTTTCTTCTTCTCCTCTTCCTTTTTGGTGTTTTCTTCGTTTTGACTCGTAAATTTTTGGTCTGCAAAATTTGTGAAACACTACTTAACTTTTGATAATCTCTGTTCCCAAAAGAGTTAACAGGTAAATGAATAAAAAAATTTTAAAAAATTGGAAAAAATTGTAATTCCTATATCTTTTTCACCCAAATTTCTAAGACTTGGTATATAAATGTAAGAGAAAAATTCGAAGGGGTTGTTATATTTTTGTCTCAAATTGTTACATGTAAGCATAACTTAGTTGGTTTAATATATGAATTAGTCATACCAAAAGGATAAGAAGAAGACGTTTTATCAAACATAAAGGGACAAAAAGATTAGAAACTTACCAATTTCCAACTTCTTCTTCATCTCAAGTGATGATGATGATGGTGAGTCAATATTCTTAGAATCAGCTTGTCTTGTTTCATCTTGGTTTTGTCTTGAACCATCCAAAATCTTCATAGTTTCTTGTCCTTTAGTAACCTCCTCATCTGCCTTCTGAATCACCACACACTCTTTCATCTTCTTGATCTCATCCTCCTCTTTAGTTGACATCATTGTCGACTCTACATCTTTTGCTTTGACTTTGATCTCCATCTTTGTATTTTCGTACCAAAGAGAAGAAAAATGAACGCAAGAGATTGATCTATCCCCAAAAATCTTTTTCTTTTGGTTTACAATAACTATATAAAATAGCTAGAAACCTGTGAATTGTAATATCTCGGTGGTTGTTACGTATTGATGGGATATTTATCTATAATATAGTATATGTATGGAGAGAGAGAGAGAAGTGGGTACTTGGTGGTTAATTATGAATGGTCTTATGGGCTTCACGGTCTGATCATTTAACATTTATATATGTATGAACATGAAAGTATTGCAGCTAATGTTTATTAATTAAATATTTAATCCCACGATAACGACGTTCTTAGTGAAAGACAAATAAAAATTCTAAGTTTTTGGTTGAAATTTTGGAATTTTTGGCTCTAATTTAACATTTTTCTAGTAAAATACATAATTATCTCATGTGGCCAAATTTAGATCTATTAATGCTGAAAGTTTCTCAACTAATTGAACTGACCATAATTTTGTATATCACAAAGCTTAATACATTTTTTTAATTATAATTTAGAGTAATTGATAGATATGTTTAAGAAAATAAAAATTGATAGATATGATTGACCCATAAGCTCGATTAAAAATCATTAAATGTCTGGAAAGTGAGAAGTGATATCCTACCTCTACGCGTGTCCCGAGCTTGGTGGAATTTTCACGTGAATGTAATGCAACTGACTATATATTATAGTACTACAATAATCATACTAAACTATCATATTTTAGTGACTTGTGGTAAAATTTGGTTAACCATTATTAAGCCCCAACTCTAGCGTTTACCAAACCATTAGCGAATTTTAAGTTCTATACACGTACGTAATTACATTTTTTTTTTTTGTAAGCTAAATCACATGGATTTTATGAAGTACTCATGTATAGTTAGTTGACAATGACGAAAAATGTAATAAATAAACGAGCTTAAACTTTTACTGTCAGAATTAGAAGATTTTAGCTCTTTCAAACACTCTTTTTCCACATGAGTGTCTTGCAAAAAAGCACGATCATGTGGTATTATCTTTTTCTAAGTAAACTCTATTTCATCAGATTGGTTTTCTCTTAAAGAAAATGGCCATTTCTATCTTGAATGGATGAATTACTTTTGCCATTAGGAAAAAAACTTTTACTGACTTACACACATGTGTCTAAAACAATTAACACAAAACGAGTTAGGTTCTGTATGTTGACTATTCGTGCTCGTTCCTAAATTCCTAATCCTAACACGTAAACCTTAGAAATAGTATTTAACAAATACTATCGCTGATACATCACATGATAAATCATTAATTTGATCTTGTCCCCACATATATTTATTTTTTTCATTTATGATGAAGATCCTCAAATCATACTCTCAATATAATATATATTTACAGAAAATGGCCAAAAGATACTATATGAATACAAACCTTTATATATAATTAGGTGAGTATCTGCACTATGCGCGAGCTTTTTTCGGTATTTTTTTGTTCCTCATGATTTGTTTTTAGTTGTTATATTGAAATGCTATTAAAAAATAGTACCTTGTTATTGTGTCTATATTTTATTTTTAAATTTACTATATATCCATTTATTTTGTTGTTGCTAGATTACCTTGATCCTAAGTTCTTTACGTCCACATTGTTTTGCATTTCCATTTAGATTCTTAAGGTAATTTTTAATAATTAAAAAAAAAAAGAAGAAGAAGACAAAATGCAAATGAGATTGGAGTATCCGCTCCGAAATCCATGACCATAGTATGTGATAGTCTGGGCATTCGAATTTTGGATCGGATCAGATTAGATTAGGTCTGATAGAATCCGATTAGAATCCAAACAATTTTATGATTCTAATTTTTTTAGACTTAAATCGGTTTTTATTGATATTTTAGAATCCCAAGTGTATTCGAAACCAAAATATGTATGGTTTTAATTCTTATTTGGATTTGAATTATCCGATGAAATCCAAAATATCCGAATTATCCGATCAGAATTATCAAAATTATTTGAAATTTACTATATCAAATATGAAATTCTGAATTACACGATCCGAATTGAGCATAAAATTAATAATATGTAATGTATTATTTCGGATTGGTGGATATCCAATCGGTCCGAAACCGAACCAATCAGCTACGAATACTGAAAATTAACACACTCTGAGAGAGTTTACTGAACCCAGTAATCTGTTTAGTGTTTATACCCAAAGGAACTTTGTATTTAAATAGAAAATCATTTAACAAAAAAAACATATTCATCTCAAGAACAATTGACGTAAGTGTGATAATCCTTGTCTGGTTTTGCATTTTGTAACTAGTTTGGTTTTGCATTTTGTGTGATAATGAATCAACTCGAGAAATTCATGTACAAGTGTAACCACAAAACAAGTATTGTTTATGTTTTTATCACACTATCAAAACCATCTAATCAACAACTTCACTGCTAAACAACTTGAACTTATTAGCATCAAGAACAAGTTTCCTAATGGAGGAGAAAGCTCCCATGAGTCCTGCACAAGTGAACACAACCATTATCGTCATGTTTATCCAATACGTGAAGCTCCGTCTGGTTGGCTTATAGGTCATGTTGTATAGAAGCATTGGCAGCACGAAATCGAGTGGGATAAACCCAAACGCTCCTACCACCGCGTTTATATCCCCAAAGAACGGTAGCATCGCTGCCATGAACCCGCAAAACGCCATATATAGTGTTCTTAGTATCAAACGCGGCACAAGGTTGCGTTTTGAGAATATCCCTTTTGTTGTATCCGCTGATTTCTTCTCCATTATTTCATACGCAACTTGAGAATACACCTAACCAGTTACCAAAAAAAAGAAACATTTAGTCACTCGTCTCACAGCCAAGTAACATCGAATAACGATCACACTAGTTATAAACTTACAAGGCCAATGGCGAAAAGCTGAAGAAGGACAAAGATGACAGCTAAGCCAATCACCACGATAGGAGCCAGAGTCGGTCCTTCATCAGGCATTAAGTTCTTGAGGATATTAGAGCTCGAATTGTTACCAAAAACCCAATATCCCGAAATTGCAGCAGAGTAAAACGTGAAGAAGATCACACTATAACACAACAATAGTCCTTTCAACATCTTCCCTGTGGCTGGTGGAGCAAGAGTTGCCTGCATACATATAATCATCTCATAAATCTCAAACACATAACATACAATGTTTGTATTGAATAAATTGCAAACATTTCTCACCTGTATTTCGGGTAAGATTCCATTTCCGAAAATAGCAGCTATGATCGAAATTGATGTGAAGGCACTAAAAACTTTCCCTGAATCCGAATGCTCTAGAGAATACTCACGTTTAGGAGCGTTTTTCGACAAACCTGTAGAACCAAAACTGGGCAATGAATCTAAATTTTCGAACATTAGTAAGTTGTTGTTTCTTCGCTAACGTAAGAATCATTATACCTAGGTTGATACAAGCCCCAACGACGAGGAAAGTATATCCTAAGCTGAGAAGCAGAGACGCACAGTTAATGTGTCTAAGAGAGTGAAAACTTGGAAGCTGTGAGAGAACCATCATCACAACAGTCACCATAGCAATGAACTCGTAAAGCTTCAACGTTCCTTGCGGGAAAAGACTCGAATACATTATCTGTGTAGTAACACAAAAACAGAGGATGATCCGTACGGTTCTTATAGTACCTTGTTTAACAAGTAATCAAAATTTAGGTTTCTTTCTTACATCAAGACATTGACCTGCAAGTAGAATGGCGCCAATACCAATTCCAGTGTTGATAGCTGTTTGAATAAAGATCACTACATAAAACATCAATCCAGATCCTGCACCACATCACAATAACCGGCTCAAAATTCGAAATCGGCCCTTAAACCCAAAACTCAATAACCGGAAAGACCAGACTTTATGACGTAAACCGATCTATAAACCGAAATACACAGGCCTAACCTAGACCGGTACGGTAAACTAAGACACGTGTGATGATGGCGAATCTAACAAGAAGTCAAAGTATCCAAATCGAAACACGATCCAACCTTTACGGATTTATCCAAAAAAAGCAAATTAATAAATACAAAGAAGAGATTTTGAATGATACCAAGAACATCGGCGGCGAGTTCCCGGAAACGGATGTGACGGCGGCCGGATTTTTCACAGTGATCAAGAACCTTAGACATGAGGTAATAAGCGTAGAAAGTAACGAGTCCCATCGTCGTTAAACAAACAAACCCTAACCACCATCCTAATCCTCTAAACGCATATGGTAATGTCAATATCGTCGGACCAACAATCGCCGTCGTTAGATGAAATCCGGCGTGCCACCACTCGCCTGAGAATTAATTCTCAAATCAGTTAAAATTCCAAAATTGGAGATTGATATCATAAATATATGGGTTTAACCTTTTGATTGGAGGACGAAGAGAGCACCGGCGTCGGAATCGAGTCGGGTAACAGGAAACGGGTCGGGTCTGGGAGGATCCGTCATCGATGAATTTTAGTGTGAAAGAGAAGAAGATTCTACAAGTGAATGATTTATATATGGAATGATGATGATGGAGAGCACGGTGGAGAGGTGGGCGCATGATAGCTGGTGATAGTTAATGTTTGCTATAATGTTAAATTCCGTTGCTTCTTTAAAGAAACAACCTGTCATAGTGAGAAAAGGAGACATATTTTGCATTTTCCTCTTTATTCGGGATGTGATAAAATTTTGCTTTTTTCAGATTCCTATCATTAAATTAAAAAATTAGTTTTATGATTCCTATTTTCATACATTTCCACTTGTACTTTACTTGTGCTTCTTTGCATGTTTCAGATTTTTTTTTGTAAAAATAAAAATATTAAATTGACAAAACAAGGTTTTGAAATTACTTTTTGATATTTTATTTAGAAATTTTCAGTAATGTATTGTTTGTAAATAAGGAAACAAATTTTAAGAGTTTTTTTTTTGTTGGAATAATCCAATATGATTTATATGAATATCTATCACATAATTTTAGATTTAATGTATCTTGGTGAATTAATCAGATAATAAAGTAATTGGGAATTATAACGTGTTAGACTCTTTTCAAATTTTAAGGTCAAAGTATAATCACTGTCTGATTTTAGAGGAGAAAGTAGTGTGTTTCCATAAACTCATAAAAGTGAATAGAGTTTCTATTTAAAATTTAATAATTTAAGATATTGCCAAATTGTACTTAATTTTCAATTAACTTCGATTTAGGAAATATCAACTAGTTATGGAATTTTTTCTCAAATATTTGATTGATCTAACATCACCAAACCTTACTGGCTGACTTATTTTGTGTATCATTCACATGGCTGACTTTTTCGGTTGTGAAAAACACTTGAAAAAAAAGTGGTTGCTATTAAAGAATAAACATTTCAAACATTTCAAACTAGTTCACATTAGAAATTCAAGGCGAGATATAACGACTGCTAATGCAAAAAAAAAAAACCCAATAAAATAAGAAATGAATGAGAGAACGAAACTCTGTAAAGCGATGTGTATAATTTTGTTATGAAAGAGCAAAGATGATACTATAACAAATTCCAAACAAGCAAAAGCACTATACCAACAGTAGCATTTAATCGTTCTATACAATCCGACGCCCAAAGAAAAAAAAATATCAACTCCATTTGTGTGAGCCCCTTTATTCCCTGACCTCCCATAAAAACCACCACCAACTTTGCCCACAATAAACCAAAAATTTTGACTTACAAAATACAACAAAAGTTAACAAACATATAAAAGTGCAACAAAATCGAACACAAGTACACCAAAAGTCCCCAACCAAAAATACCTCTCCACCAGCTTCTTGATTGACCAGAGTCCAAAACCTAATAAACACATATATGTTGTTTCATTGTTTGCATTCATGTGAGGTGGAAACTAGGCTTGGGAAAGATAAACAACGTACCATGGCACTGAGTCCTTAAGTTCGCTGCGACACTCTTCTTTGGCCTCGAGCCACAACGGTCTTAGACAAAACCTCCTCAAGATATTCACAACGACTTCTATGGTGATCGATCCAAACACATAATTGCCTTATCGCTTCTCTTTTCTCTTCTCCAAGTCCCATCAAAGTCTCTTTCATCATCTCCTTCTCTTTTTCATCTTCTCTTACTTTTCCTCCAAGCTTTTTTATTTCTTCATCTTTCTTCTCTATCTCTTTATTCATCTTCTCCTTCTCGTGATTTCTCTCTATCACCCAATTCGTCGCAGTCCACAGTATTTTTGATGCCTCCATTACAGTTTTCTCGTATCTCCCCTGTTTCTCCGTGAGTTTTTCTGACATGGATTGAAACCCATCTACTGTTATGTTCACTTTATCTGCTATCTCTTTGATCATACCTCGATAAGTCTCATGTGTCATGGTGAGATTCTTCTCAAGCAATGCTTGCTCCTCTAAGTGCTTAGCCTCTTCTTTCCTGAAAGCTTCTTCTTTCTCTGTTAGTACCTGTTCGGTTACTCTCAGTTTCTGGTTCGACAAGCGTAGCTTAACCTCGATGTTACTGATCTTCTCCATGAGAGTTTCGATCTCGTCTCCTTTCATTTCCAGCTCGTTACGTAAACTCTCCATCGTCTCTTCATGAACCCCAATTGTAGAATCTCTGGATGTCACTTCCTTACCCCTCTCCTCCAACAATCTTTGAGCTTCTTTGTAATCCACAGTTACCTTATTTAGTGTTGCTTCAGTTTCTTTAAATAGTTCGTTTATCTGCTTGTGTTCCTCTTCCAGCGTATTGTAAGCAGCTTCTTGCTCTACCAATGCTTTCTGGACATCGGTGATCTGATTCGACAATTCTGATTTCTCTTGCTTCTCTCTCTCAAGCTCTGCTTCGGTTTCGCTCTTCTGCACCTGTAGAGAATCAAGCTCATTCTTCAGATTGTTGATCAGTTCTGTTAAGGCCATTATTTCAGAAGACGCTACGTTGATCTTATCGTGCATTTGAACATTCTCTTCTTTCTTAGTTCTCAGCTCCTCATCAAGCTCACTTCTCTGTTTCCCTAGAGTCTCTAACTCAAGTTCACGACCCTTAATCTTCTCAGATAAACCATTTATTTCTTCTAGAATACTCTCGTGAACTTTAACCTTGTTTATGATCTCCTCTTTTAGATTTGTAATCTGACTCAGATATTCAGATATCTCCTCGGACTTCTTTTCAAGTTGGATCTCGAGTTCTGCTCTCTGGCTATCAAGTGAGGCCACTTGCTGTCTCAGACCATTGACCTCATCATCCAAACGTTTAATCTTCACTGAGGCTTCCTCGCTTTTGCACACCATTTGTTTCTCCACCTCTTCTTTTTGAACAGACATTGAATCTAATTCTGCTCGTAGGCCATCGATCTCAGCTGTCAAAGTCTCAATTGAAGACGATGATTGCTTATCGTTATCCTCAAGTTTTTGAGTTAAAGCTGAGAGTTCAGTTCCTCTCTCCTCCATTGTCTTCTCAAGTTCTGAGATTCTAGCAACCATTTCTCTGTTTTGCGCTTCCAACTGCTCAACTACGGTGGTCTTGCTTGCAATCTCTGTCTCAAGATCTATTATACGGGCACGAACTGACTCTAGTTCCAGCTCCAGTGTCGCTACTGTTGCTTCTAGTTCTTTTATTTGCACCTGTGATTTGCTGTCCTTCTCTGTCAGAAGGAATAGTTTGCTTTCTTTCTCAGCGAGCTGCTCTTTCAGTTTGCTCGAATCAGCTGTGAGTTCCTGTACCATGATCTGTGTCCGTTCAAGCTCATCTGAAGTTTCTGAGATTTTCGTGGACATAGTTCTGCTTTCTTCTTCTGCAGCCTTCAGACTTTCGCTCAATTCCAAAACCCTGTGTTCAGATGATTCCAGTTGCGCTTCTAAACCTCTTAACTGAGTGGATAATTCTCTCTGATGAGTCTCATGGATATCCCTCAAGCTAAAAAGTTCATTGTCTTTCTCAGCGTGGCTCCCTTTTAATCGTTCAGACTCAGAGCTGAGTTCTTGTATGGTGCTTTCCGCCCGCTTGATCTTGATCGACATTTCTGAAATTTGCTGAGATAAAATTTTCTTCTCTTCCTCTGAACTGTTCAGGTTCTGGTTCAATTCTTTAACCTGTTCCTCTGCTGATTCCACCCGTGCTTCTAATTCTTTCACCTGACTTGAGGAATCTCTCTTATGGGCCTCGTGTACCTCCACAAAACTAGAAAGCTCATTCTCTTTTTGTGTGAGTGTATCTTTAGACTCTGCCAATTCAGTCACAAGTTCCTGTACCTTGCTTTGGGCCTGTTTGAGCTCATCCGTAATTTCCAAGATCATTGAGGACAGGGACTTCTTTTCTTCCTCTGCAGCATTCAGACTCGCACTCAGATCTACGACCCGTTGTTCTAATAATTTCAGTTGAGTTTCTAATTCACTCAAACGAGTGGATGATTCTCTTTGATGAGTCTCGTGAATGTCCCTCAAACCAGTAAGTTCCCTCTCTTTCACACCGTGGCTCTCTTTCAACTGTTCAGACTCAGACATGTGTTCTTGTATGGTTTTTTGTGCTTCTTGAATCTCATTAGAGATATCTAAGATTCTCTGAGATAACATTTTTTTCTCTTCTTCTGCATTGTCCAGACTCTGCTTCATATCTGCAACCTGTTGATCTGCTGACTTCACCAAACTAGAAAGCTCACTCTCTTTCTCTTTGTGTCGGTCTTTCAACTCTCCCAATTCATCCATGAGTTCTTTTATCGTGTTCTGAGCCTGTTCAAGCTTGTCCATAATTTCCAAATTTTTCGAGGAGATAGCTTTGTTTTCTTCCTCTGCATCCTTCAGATCCACAGTCAAATCTGAGATCCGCTGTTCTGAGGATTCCAGTTGAGCTTCTAATTCACTCACGCGAGTGGATGATTCTCTTTGATGAGTCTCGTGGATGTCCCTCAAGCTGAAAAGATCTCTATCCTTTACACTGTGGCTCTCTTTCAACTGCCCAGACTCAGACACGAGTTCTTGTATGGTGTTTTGTGCCTCTTTAATCTCGTTAGAAAGTTCTGCTATTTTCTGAGATAGCACTTTTTTCTCTTCCTCTGCATTGTTCAGGGTTTGGTTCAACTCCGCAACCAATTTCTTTGATGATTCCACTTGCTCTTCTAATTCTTTCACATGAATTGATGAATCTCTCTGGTGAGTCTCGTGTACTTCCACCAAACTAGAAAGCTCACTCTCTTTCTCTCTGTGGCTGTCTTTCAACTTTCCCAATTCAGCCATGAGTTCCTGTATCGTGTTCTGCGTTTGTTCGAGTTTGTTCATAGTTTCCACGTTTTTCGAGGATATAGCTTTGTTTTCTTCCTCTGCAGCTTTCAGACTCGCACTCAAATCTGAGACCTGCTGTTTTGAGGACTCCAGTTGAGCTTCTAATTCACTTGCTCTGGTGGATGAGTCTCTTTGATGAATCTCATGGATGTCCCTCAAACTGAAAAGTTCTCGCTCTTTCACACTGTGGCTCTCTTTCAACTGCCCAGACTCAGACATGAGTTCTTGCATGGTGTTCTGCGCCTCTTGAATCTCGTTAGAGAGTTCTGCTATTTTCTGAGATAGCAGTTTTTTCTCTTCCTCTGCATTGTTCAGGCTTTGGGTGAAATCTGCAACCAACTTCTCTGATGATTCTATGTGTGCTTCTAATTCTTTCACCTGACTTGATGATTCTCTCTCATGGGTCTTATGTAACTCCACCAAACTAGAATGCTCACTCTCTTTTTCCTTGTACTTTTCCTTCATCTCTCCCAATTCGGAAATTAGTTCTTGTATGGTGGTCTGTCCCTGTTGGATCACATCTGAAATCTCCGAAACTTTCAAGGATAGAGATTTGTTCTCTTCCTCTGCACTATTCATACCGCTGGTCAGCTCTGAAACTCGCTGCTCTGATGCTTCAAGCTGCTGCTTGAGATTAGAAGTTTCATCTTTGAGCTGATCACTCGTTGTTTTCCAATCTTCTGCAACTTTTTCAGCTTCTTGAAATCTTTTGATACCATTGTCCCTCTCAGTTTGCAGTTCATCTCTCTCTTTTTTTATATCTTCTAACTTCTGGTTCAGATCAGTTTCTGTTTTGCCAGCAACTTCCAGTTTCTGATGCAGTTCCCTGTTATCACTCAGTGCTATTGACTTTTCGTCCTCTAACTTCTCAGTTTCAAGTTTCAACTTACTGCTAATCTCTTCTGATTCTTTTAACTTCATCAAAGCTAATTCAAGCTCAGAATCTACTGCTTCTTTTTCTTCAACAGTCGTTGTCAACTTCCCTTTCAGATCAGCAATTTCAAGATTTGCAGCTTCGATTTGTTGCTTCAGGGCACCTGTTACCAACTCTACATCTTTCTCTACTTTTCCATTTCCATTTCTCTTGACCTTCCTCTTAGAAGAATGGTCAGAATCCGAGTCTGAGCTTGATGAAGAGGAGCTTTCTCCTTTCCCGTTGACCTTTTTCCTAATCTCTCCAGTTAGATCATCGTACTGGCGGTACAGGGACTGGTATTCGCTGTAGAATTCCTTCACTAAGTCTGCAACCACTTGTCTATTGGACTCATCTTCATTGACGTCTCCACTCTCAACCATTCCCAAGATTTTGTTCACCTTTTCATCTATTTCTGCATCAGACGATGGTAGTACTTTTCATGTAAGCAGTTAAACCAAGAGCTAAGAATCTCATTTTACATGTGAATCAAACTTAGTAGTGTAGGAAAATTACCAGTTTTAGTTCCTTTAAGCATTTCACCTTTCTCATGATCAAAATGAGGCTCAAAGAAAGACTTCAAGGTTTCTCTAAACTTATGCTTTTTCATGTCTTTTTCCTTCAGTTTCTCTGATAACTTCTTCAACCAATTATCATCAAACAAAGAAACTCAATCTTCACCTGTGACCAAACACAATTCACAAAGAAACTTATCAGAAGAAATGTTAAGACTAGCAAAACTAACTTGTTCACATTAAATGCGATTATTTAATTAGAAAAGAGGTACCATCCTTTTCACATTTTTGTTTCGTATATAATACTAACAAATTAGAAAACTAATACTAATAATTTGGCTTTTACAGAATCCAGATCATAGGTTAAGCATCTTGATATTCAACATAAAGAGAATATAATAATAGAAGTAGATCCAGCAATTGTACTCTGACAAGGTACGCAGATAATAATAGAATTCGTGGGACCCGCAAAGAACATCATCATAGATCCAAAATCTTTGCAGCAATGAGTAACTGTCTTACCAAGTGATATATTATTATTTTACTTCAACAGAAGTTACAAGAACAAATGCCAATTTGATTAGAGTTTCGAGTTTGGATTAAAGCTAATCACTTTTTAGTGCCGGGTCTAAATTTGGAATCTGATGGCATTGGCTAAGACAAAAGATCTCAAGTGGAGCCACCTCAGCAATTTTGGAAATGGACCAGAAAGCACATACCTCTAGAACCGATAAAAGACAGCTATCATTATTCAATTTTCATACCTCAGGAAAATGTGAGTTGTTTCTTTTTGTTCTTATATGTTACTTACTACCTTTAAGGCTTTAACAATACAGTTTCAACTAAAACAATCTCGATCCGATCATCCAACGCTTTCTTAAAAAGAAAGTTACTAGTAAAACTGTAAATACAAGGAAAGGAGTAGAGTTTCTAGTTTCACTTACACTTTATCTCTCGAATTTCCTTTAAGGTCCAGAATCGATTTCTATGGTTTTTCGTGTTTCCCTGTATAGAAACCAAGAATTCTACTTAGCATTTTGATGATTACACAGCAGTTGATAGAAGCTTAAATTACAAAATCTACTAACATGAGAAACTAAAGATGACTTGATAGTAAAATCTAAGGACATCTAGTTACTGTGCCTAAACATGAAATCCCAATCGCAAAAACTTGAATAATAATAAACAAATTTGGAAATTGCAGCTCATGACCTTGATTCACCTGATATAAACCCTATTACTCTATTTCTAACGAACCAAATCAACGATAATCCAATAGGTAATCTGATGCAAATCATCAAAACCTCAACGAGACTTAAGATGAACTGGATAACAAGAAACTCATAATTTCCCCAGTAAAAGGCACATCAACAAACAAACAAAACCATCAGATGTTTCTACTCATGAAGTCATGATCCAACACTACTAAGCAACGAAAGCGTAAACTAAAAGCTGATCGAAGAATCAAATAAACTTCAAAAGTCAATAATCGAAGCCAACAAAATCATTTCGTAACCTAGAATTTTACCTGGATACGGATTACGGAAGCTCCTGAGATTTGAAGAAAGTCCAGAAAACTACCAAAGAAAAACTCTCTCTCGCTCTTCTCTCTGGTCTGATGTGTGTGTTTTTGGCTACAGAGATGATAAGATTACGAAATTGAAATCGAAGCAAAAGAGAGATTGAAGAAGAAAGAAAAAAAAAGGTGATTTGGTTTTTGGAGTTATTTGAGAGGAGAGAACAGTTATGAAAGCTCAACTTTTGTGTGTGTTTTCAATTTTGAGGGAGAAAGACGAAGACTGGAGGAATCTTTTTGGAAATTCGTCTTACCACAAACACCCCTCCCTTTTATCAGATTATTACGCTTCTGCCATCACACGCTTTTATTTTCTCTTCAAATTCTCGTCAACACCGGTCAAAATATCATTTGACTGTAGTTATCAATGTTCAAGATTATTACGTATTTGCCACGGAGATATACAAATTAGCTGGATTTTGGTTTTTGTTTAGCATGTCTAATGCCGTACTTAACTTTATAACACATGATTAATGCCTCACAATCACTAAGTGCGTTTCCCGCCTTTTTTTGGTGGGTCTTTGTCAAAAGAAATATGACTCTATTTTCTTATATCTATACTATTAATTAGGAAATCTATCAAGGAGACTGATTTTACTTACGTAATCCTAATTTAGACTACATTATCTTCACATTATAAAATGAGACTGATTTATTTCTTTTTTTCTTAGGAGTAATTTTCATTTCAATTATATTTCTTTCATTTTCTCCTATTTATTAGTAGTTAGTTTTGAGTTTATTTGTGATTTGTTCTTATTAATAGGGTTTTCACATTATGCTTTTTTATTTATTAATTGTTACCAGATTTTCATTCATATATAATTCTTCTCTGGATTTCTTTCTATAAAATAGTGGTGACCAGATGAGCTATAATTGATGATAACTTAAAACATTTTAATACAAACTAACCTAACTTCCAACAAAAGGATGATTAAATATATGAAGGCCAAAACATACCAAACTAATGGAGACTTTTACAAAAAAAAAAAAAAGTTAACAAACTAATGGAGACTTTTATAAAACGCGTAGGATGTTCAATATTAAGAATATTTGAAAAATAAAGTTAAAATATGTTATTTACAAAAAAAATAAAGTTAAAATGTGTTATTTACAAAAAAAATTAGTTTAGTTTACAACCATTAATGAAAAAATACCCAAATCTTGCAACATATAATATTTACATTTTACACCCAAAAGGAGAAGAAGAAGTGAACTCTATGCTTGAAGAGCTACGTGACAAATGGAAGTTTTGAGATCATCATATCGACAACGTTGATAATCAACCAAAACACATAGTTGTCTTATGGCTTCTCTCTTCCCTTCTCCTAAACTCAACAACTCAAACTCTTTCTCCTTCACATTAATCTCAAGCTTTTTAATTTTCCTCATAGCCTTTGATAGACTCAGCTTTTCTGTTCCTTCCTCCGCTAGCTTAGCCTCTAGCTTCGATAGCTTCTCCTTTAGCAGAGATTCTTGCGCTTCTCTACATTCTAGCTTCGCTTCTAGAGTTTCCACCTCATGCTTCATATTGTTGTCCTTCTCCTTCACCCACTTTCTCGCTGAATCGATCTCTTTAGCTAATCTCGTTACTCGGTTCCCTAATTCCCCGCTTTCTTCCAGCTTCTTTATCGCCATCTCTGGTCCAGCAAGCCCTTGTTCCACCATTTCCTTGATTTTCTTGAATTGGGTTTCAGAGACTGCTCTGTTTCCTCTGTTTTCTTCTGTTTGTGTGTTGTCTCGCGTCTTGATATAGCTGCTCTTGCTCTCTAAGTGTATTTGTTCGGCTACATGGATCCTCCTGTGAAGTATCCGGATATGATCTTCCATTTTCATCCGAAAATCTTCCGCTAACTCTTCCATTTTCTTCTCGAGAAGATTAGTATTCAATTTCGAACCAAATGACCAACGCTTCATCAGCTTCTGATCCTCTGAGAACTTATCTATGGCATCTTTCTGTTCCTTAAGAAGCTTCTTCTGATCTTTAATCTCCATTGATAGCCTGCAGTGAATTAACATCAATGGTAATTAATCATAAAATAAATTAGAAAGCTTTTACAAATCCTGTTCTTTCTTACCGTTGAATGATATCTTCTTGTTCCTTAACTTGGTACTCAAGTTTCTTACTCTTGTCTTCAATTTCATCAATCACTGCAATTTTTGTATGCAGCTTCTGATTCTCAGTAATCTTACTCTTCATCTCCTCATTAAACTCCTTTCTCTTCTTCCGAAAAGTATCAACGCCCGCTTCAAGTTTCTGTACTTTGTTCCACAAAGCTTCCTTTTCTTTAACAATCTTCATCTCAGCCTTAGCTCGTTTCTCTGTTTCTTCCTCTAGACGCTTCAAACGCATTTGCGTCTCTGAAACTTGATTGGTTTTCTTCACCAGCTCCATTTCCAACTCCCTTTTCTGGTTACACAACAATGCAGCCTCAAGTTTCGTCATCAACCCCTTGAGATGTTCCCTGTCCTCGTTTCTCTTACCTTCAATATCTCCCGCGACTTCCATGTTTTGATCGCGTAAAAAAACCGTTTCCTGTTTCAGATTGCTCACCTGTCTCTCTAAATCTTCATTTCTTAGCTCTGTCTCTTGTAGCTTTCTGAGCATCACATCGTAATCCGAGCTCAATGTATCACTAACATTATCAGCACTGATCTCTACTTCCTCTGAGGAATAGTAATCCAAATCGGAACTAGACCTCGATGAAGAAGCAGTACCCAATTTTCCTTTTCTTCCATCAGTCCCAAAATCATCAAACACAGAGTAAAGTAGCTGACACTGCTTATGGAGATCTTCAACAATCCCAACAAGCTCCTTCTTTGTAACCTTAGGGATCTTGTTTTTGTTTTGAATAAACTTTAAAAGTATAGACACTTTCTTCTCCACTTCTGCACATGTAACAACATGTCTTACATAAGAAAACGTTGCCTCTTAGATGAAAAATTTAGAATTCGTACCTGTTTTTGCCTCCTCCATTTGCAACAGATTCGTTTTCTTCGTGAAGCTTATTTGTCTATAACTCTCCGCTTAAGCACAAAAGAAAGCCAACAAAGAGCTCAAATTCAAAAAGCTCTGCAAAACACAAAGAAACAAATTAACAACATCGATCAAATTCATGCAAAAAAAACAACTTTAACTTAGCATGCAAGCTAACGAAAACAGCATGACCCTAAATGGAATGTCCATAATTTCCTTGTATCCCAAGAAAGCTTTCAAAAATTAATTCTTTCGTTAAGATTGACTAGAAGAATTATAAAGACTCAACATATGTAACTTTCATTATGGTTCCATAGGTAATAACATATCAGAGAATTTAGAAATTGGAAAAATAAATGGAAGAATAATTAAGAACATGTAAGAGGATGTAAACTAAACGAAGGTCATGGTCATGACCCTACCCCGAGAATGACCATTAATATAGGAGGAGAAAACATCTGGGTTCCACCAATGATGCAATTTAAACCCTAAATTCAATGTTTGGTTCCGCAGAGAAATTAATAGGTTTAGATTATCACCGGCAAAAAATCAGGATCAAATTTTCTTTCTCCGTGCGGCTGAGGAAGCTGATAAAGAAAGAACGAAAAAGAAGAGAGGCCTAAAACAAAACAAAAATAAAGAGAAGATTTTAGCAAAATGGGATCAGAGTCAGATAAAACGAGGGGTTGTGTCTTTTTTAGTCTAATAAATTGTTATATTTAAAGGTTTCTTTTTTGGCTTAATAATAGAGGGAATGCAAAATTTGGCACTACCTGTGTTATCTAAATGCCATTGAATTTCGTTAATAATTACGGAAATAACCAGACACACAAACGAAAGAGTTTGCATAATTTCTCGTCGTCGTCTCTCGATATTTTGCCAAAGGAGGTGATTGGTCCAATATCCACTCGTTTAGCTGAAGCTGTAATCTTGCCACGTGACATACATCTATTGCTTGATCTGCAAGTTGCCAAGTGACCTTAATTTTTTTCGAGTATTTAACGAAGGTTTGATTAGCCATTTAGCCGACTCAAAAGTGAAAAGAAAGCAAATAATAAACAAAATTAGTAGAAGATTATTCGGTAATTTGAATATAACCAAAGTTGGTGTAATATATAAACACCATTTCATCCAGCTACTAGATTTTGACCCGCGGAATAAAATATATATGTAGATATTCGTTTTATTAATATTGTTTGCTTTGTTTAGTGTTTAAAATAATGTGTATATAGATTTTAATTGTTATATCTAGGATTTTATCCGTAGTATATCGTTTCGTATTATTATCGATCAAAACCCGTCATACCATCTAATCCTCCACAGTGAAATTAAACATATCTAATGGATTTCACTTGTGGTATACCGTCTCGTAATACTATCGACCAAACTCGTCCTACCACTAACCCCGTTCAGTAAAATTAGACATTATTTTGTTATTTTTGTTTTAATAATATTTTAATTTAAAAAATATTTAATTCAAATCAATTTAAAAATTTTCTTTCAAATAGTTATTTAATTGTTATAAAGTTTATATATTATAATATTATAAACACGCCCTACCATCTAGTCTTACTATCTAATCATGTTCGGTGAATTTTTTTTTTTTATTAATAATATTTTTATGAAAAGATTTATAATTTAAATCAATTTAAAGTTTTCTTTCAAATGATTATTTAATTTTTAAATATTTTAACCATTTTAGCAAAAATAATTAGACCATAGAATAAGAGCATATTGTTTTGAATAAGATTTGCTTTGATTTGGTAGTTAATTTTTGCATTGAATAAGCCAGCGATTATAAATAAGTTCCAACTCCATTATTTATTTCACAGCAAAAATGTATATATATATAGATTAAACTAAAATGTATATATATAGATTAAACTAGATTCCGTTTCAAACGTATCACAAACCGAGAGATCAGAACATAAACCGGAATGAAGAAGTATCCTGATTAATTTCTAAACCGGAAAATTCGAACCAAAACAAAACATAACAGGACAAATTTGAGTTTTGTTAGGTTCTTGGATAACAAAAATTACTGCTAAACCAAACGATGTGTACAAAGAGCTAAGGAAGAATACAAAACACATTTCACAGTTTTGACTTTTGATATAACTTAAGAAAAAAGCTTAATCTCAATCATCCTCAGAAGCAGCAACCTTCTGCTTCTTCCATTTGTATGCAGCTTCAAGAATCTTGAGATTCGTTGTTTGCGATTCTTCTGGGTATAAATAATCGATGTATTCTTCGTACCTGTTTAAACATTCAAACAATTTTTCACGTTAAGCTTTAGCATTTAACTAATCACATTCGAAAGATATTAAAAATCGAGATATTATATATACGCAATGCGTACTCTGTTGACCCGTCTTCTCTAGTGATCGCCTTTCTTTTCTTGAGCTTCTTTGGAAGCTTCGATTGAACAATACTAACATCCCCGAGGTTACCAAAGCTACTCTCCATGTTCAGCCAATCCTCCAAGAGCGTAGCTCGTTCTTCCTTCAGCTCTGGTGTGGAGTCTTTGTAATATGTGTTGGCTCTATCGAAAATTGCTGAGTAGAAGAAATATAGAGAGAATAAACAGTTATAACATGTTGCAAGGAATCATCAAAACTGATATAATGTGTAGTTTTAAAGTTACCTCTGGCACGTTTGATGCAATCTTTCTTGTGTTCAATAACATCTTCTTCCTGGTCTTCATCTTCATTCTCGTCTTCCTCTAGTTCCGCAGCAGAAGCTTCAAACTTTGCAAAGCTAACCCACACCTTGTAATGCTTAGTACGGTCCAAGAGTCGCTCATATAAAGCCCTTGTCCTCTCTAATTCCCCTTCTGATATCTCAAAATCAATGTATGCCTGCCACAAACAATATAGAATTTCAATTATCCAATTGGTTTCAAAAGTCTGAGGAATCTCGATTCTATGAATGTATTCGACTTAAAAAACTTACCTTCCAAAGCAGCTCAGGCATGTCAAGAGCTGGCTGGGATATTGCAAGTTCAAAAATAGCTCTAGCTCGTTCTGTTTCAACAAGAGACCTCTCTAGTTCAGCATACTTGCTCCAAGCATAGCAATTCTCAGGAGACCACTCAAGATACCGTTCATATAACTTTCTACACCTATCCATGTTTCCCAACTGAAGCTCGATCTCAATGTATTTCTTGAATATCTATTTGCAGACAAAAATCACCACGGTAAGTAAAATCATTTGCGTCTCTAAAGGAGAGGAATGCGATCATAGTTTAAACGATTTATAGGCTTACCTTATCTTTGGGAGCTTTTCCAATCGCATTTCCTAATATCTGGCGAGCACCCGTGAGATTCAATTGCCTTATCTCAAACTGAGCAGCGAGCAACCATATTTTGGCAAAAGAAAATTTGCTGTGGGGGATAAGCTTAAGGCACTCTCTGAAAATTTCAGTAAGACAAAGACAAATTAGTTAGTTTAAACTATCAGGTGATATTTGACAAAATAGCCATGACCAAAACGTAAATGAATATAGACTTTAGCGTACCTGTAAACATCTCGGGTACGCTCAATATCTTCAGTTTCAATCTCTTCAAATAATGCATAATTAATCCTACACAATTTAGTCACATCAGTATTAGTATTTGAGAAAACCGCAGAACCATAAGCTAACAAAATACAACAGCAATAGCTTTCCATGGAATGCAAGATTCTGTTCTCATATATGATATATTTAATGACTCGGATGTGCTAAAAGCTTGACATATATGATAGAACTAATCTCTGCCTAAGACAACCAATTTCAAAGATTTTAGCATTCTTATCAAAACCATGATCAATATAAGAAGCCAACATTCCAATTCTAAATCGATAATGCGTAATTACCAAAAATCATTAAACCAAATTGAGAAAGAAAAAACTCACCAGAGATAGATATATCTTTGCCAGTATCGTTTCTCCTCAGCAGGTGGAACATTAGCAATAGCCCTCTCATAGATTTCTCTGATCCTATCTTTGTTCCCCACACTCTCTTCTAACCTAACATAATCGAACCACGAATCATAGTTGGAAGGACTCTTCCTCACTTCATCTTCATACTGAAACCTCCTCTTCCCAACAATGGCATCCTCAATCCCTTCCTTATCACCATACTGTTTCTCAAAAGCAACAAACTTCCTATACAAATCCTCAGCTCTTCCTTTAGGAATATGATCAAGAGCAAACTTATAGATAAACCTAGCCCTTTCCACTTCCTTACAACGTTCTTCAAACTCAGCAAACGCCACAAAGAGGATCTCAGCTTCTTCATCATCAGCAAGCTTCTCTGTAGCACGTTCATACACACTCCTACAACGAGCAACTTCACCACCCTTCATCTCAAACTTAGCATATCTAATATAAGCCGAAACCTTGGGATGACAAAGAACAAATCTCTCGTATATCGTTCTAGCACGTTCAATTTCATTATACCTAAGTTCGAACTTAATAAACGAGAGCCAACCTTGTTGATCCGGTGACCAATCCATCCACCGTTCAAAAATCTGCCTAGCTCCGGCGATATTCCCAAGTATCTCCTCCATATGAATATACTTGTACCAAAGCTGGTCTACACGAGGAAGAAGCGTAACAGCTCGATCCCAAACGTTTCTCGCACTGTTCACAAACTTGTTCTTCATCTCGAACTCTGCGTATTTGAGCCAAAGCGTATGGTTCCTATAATCTCCTTCTATGGCTCGTTCCCAAACACTTCGAGCACGAGCGTAATCTTTCTGTGACTCTTCCCATTGAGCGTATTTGACCCAAACTTGAATGTTCCATCTCGCGCGACGGATCTGGTCTTCAAATTCCTTTCTCCGGCGGAGTCTGTAGTCGGAAAGCTCAGTGGAATCAGTGATTTTTTGCTTGGGAGGACGGATCTCAGCTTCTTGTCTCTCTCGAGCTTCTCTTAATATCTGTTCGGCAGTTATTTGAATCGGCGCCGGAGTTTTGTTCTTGACACGAGTAGGTCTTGGAAGCTTGACTTCTGTATCTTTCCGTGTCATGTACCCTAAGGTACGATCGGAATCTTTGCCGCCGGAAGCCATGAGAGCTCGCGGTTTTGCTTTCTCTGGGGTTTCTGGATTTTGGAAAAAAGGGTAAGAAGAAATAAGATTGGAGACATGGAACGAAGACGCATATGTTTACATATTGATTGGGCTATTAATGGGCCGTAATAGGTTTAATATTAAAATATCAGTCTTAGCCCAATATCGCTCTTAATTGGGTTCTTAATGGGCCGTAATAAACACAAATTTAGTATCTGTTTAATTTGTTAAACCCTTTGAAATCTTTTGTTATAGCCTTCAAGCAAGCTTTGTAACATGTATAAGAAAACGGTTTTACTAAATTTGGTGCGACTAACATTTCAAAGTTGTTATCAACGAAAGAGCAACATAGTAACCAAAAATACTAATGAAGTTTCACATTTAATAGAGGTCAGATTCTAAACATAGAAGCAACAATGACATAATATAAAGCAAAAACTTGGACAGAAAAATCCAACAAAAAAAGCAAATCAAGAAACATTTTGCATCTAGTGAGTAAATGCTTCAACGTAAATGATCAGAGAAACCACTTCATGCAAAAGCTCTATCTTTTGCAACACAAATTTATCTTCTTTGGTCATCAAGACTCTCCATTTGTCTTCAATCATCTTTATCTTGTTTGTGTGCAACAAACTCCATCTTCTTTTCACAGAATCTCCACTCACGCCCACACTTGCTATCAATTTAACCAAAAACGAATTGTCGAACCAATCTTGGGTTTGACTTAATTATGGCTCATTATATAACATTCATGTCACTATATAAATTCTTTTAATTTATTTTCTTTTCAAAATTATATATATCACAAAAAAGCATAAAATCTATAAAAGAATATTAAATAAAAAATACACATTTCTAAGAAAAAGGTAAATAAATAGTCAAGTGCTTTGTTGGTTTAAATTTCTACCAATTCTCGCTCTCTTTTCCTCTCAGAGAACCTAAAACATTTTTTGATAATGGACAAAGCGAATACCAACCGGTCCAAGAAGGAGGTTTGTGGTGGTTCTGGTGAAGCTAAGCCAACTGGAAAGAAACGGAAGAACGAAAGAACGTTAACGAACAAAAACGTGAATGCCAAGAAAAGTAAGTTCTCAAAGGTTAGAGTGAAGTGAAAAAGACGAGATCGTGTGCTACAAGGTATGATGGATTTCAAAGCTCTAACAAGGCATAATCCTTCTGATGATATGACCGGAGCTTACAACTTCCTCCATGAATATATAAGCGTTGACGTTTATAGCTATGAGTTCGTAGAGAAGATGAAGAGTTTGAAGAAGAAATTAATAGAGAAAATGGGGATTAACGCTAAAGATCTGTCTTCTTCGATCGGTTCTGAGTTGTTAAAACTGATTTGGAGATATGATGTGAAATCTGTTGTTGAGTATAACTTACTTAAGATAGAACAAGCCAATTTCACATCACATCCCCAAATAAGTTTCAACAACTCGGAACCGAAGAAGACAAATCTTTAGCGTTAATCCTCATTTTCTCCATTAATTTCTTTTTCATACTCTTCATCTTCTCTACAAATGCATAGCTACAAACATCAACGCTTATATATTCCTAAAGGATTTCGTAAGTTACGTTCATATCATTAGAAAGATTTTGTACTGTTACAGCTTTGAAATCCATCATACCTTGTAGCACACGGATCTCGTCTTCCTCACTCCACTCTAACCTTTGAGAACTCACCTTTTCACATCTTTCTTCAATCTTTTGGCATTCACATCTTTGTTCATTAACGTCCTTTCATTCTTCCGCTTTTTCCCAGTTGGCATAGCTTCACTGCAACCATCACAAACCTTCTTCTTAAACCGGTTGGTACTCGCTATGTCCATTATCAGAAAAAAAATTCAGGTTCTCTCAGAAAAAAAGAAAGTGAGATTGGTAGAGATTTAAACCCACAAAACACTTCACGATTTGTTTACCTTCTTCTTGGAATGTGTATTTTTCATTTAATATTTTTTTGTGGTTTTTATGCTTTCGTTGTGGTATATATGATTTTGGAAAGAAAATAAATTAAAATGATTTATACACTGACCTGAATGTTATATAATGGGCTACAATTAAGTCAAGCCCAAAATTTATTCTTAGATCAGCAACATTACTTTTGTTTCAACTTCCGACATGCTTCTTGTGCAATTCAATATAATCTTGGAGAGTTTTGAAACCTAATAACTGTCATGAGAGATAAATTTGGCGATGGTGTTAGATGCCTTAAGAATCCGTTCTAAGACAAAAATATGACTACGATCCTTACTTTCTTAGGATTACCTATCAAGCTTCGATGTATATTCTCTGGAAGAAAGAAACTATCGACTGCATACTTCTTCTTCAAGACTCGCGGCTGGTTTAATTATGGAGATTAAAAATGAAAGGACCCGAATCTGGTACAAGGAGCTGGTCAACGTATTCACTTCTTAGCCCGGTTCAAAACCAACTTTCATCGCAAAACTACCAATTAATAATGGAAAACGAACTCTCAACTTAACCAACCTGCAAAAAAGAGAGGGGTGAGCAATCTAAAATTTTTCATTGAAGGTAAACCTTAGAGCTCACAAATTTTCCATATATAAATATATCTAGAATCACAAAGTCTAAACCTAAGACAAGCAGTCATAGACACACATCAAACAATATGTAACTCATAGATATATTCGGCTTAACTCTAAACTAAATAATCAACTAAATATATTCATATAACAAATAAAACAAGGTCGCGTCCTCACCTTAACAAAATGGGTTGATTCCTCGGTTTTGAACTAGGAACAACAAAAACGGCTTCAGGAACAATCTCGGGCTGCATTGGTTTAGACTAAACGATCAAGATTAAATGCAATTATAATCTATGATTTAATCTAATATCCAAACCAAATTCTAAACCTTGATTAAGAACTGATTAATTAGATTAATTAAATCTCTCAGTTTAGAAACTCAAAAACTTCAATCACGTGACCTTTATCCAACTCCACAATTTCGGTTTAATAAACGATTCCAAAACAAAACCAAGACTAATCGCATGAAACCACCACCTCTACACATGACGACAACCGCAAGTCAACTCACGTCCACATGAATTAAGTTATGGTTCTTGTCTTAATTAGATTAAGATTATTCGGTTTAGACTGGTTAAGATCAACACAAGATATCACAGACACGAAAGTTCAGCTTGGTCGTTTACCTTTCTCGGCGATTATTTTCGGCGGATCACCTGGGCAGCTCGGCAAAGCGGTTCAAGCTCACGGTGGCTTGTCATGCAAACAAATCAATAGAGAATAAGACAAAGTCAGAAACTTCATGACCAAGTTACATAATAAATCTAGGGTTCTCTTACCCTTAACGACCTTGCCAATGGACTACGACAGCTCCGATGACAGTGACTAACTTCCGGTGACTCGCGGTGATTCTCCGGTGAAGTTCCGGTGACCTCTTGGCTCTCTCCAACTTTGCTAGTTCTCGGATCCTTTCGAACGCAACAATACGTCAACACGACGGGATAAGAACAACCATGGTGGTTCAACTTCCCTCTCGCTCCCACCCGCGGTGGTGGCTAGCTGGCTGCTTTTGGATTTATATATACTCAAAGCTTCTTTTGCGGCTCAAACGAGAAGGGTGATACATTATGCACACACGACAAAACCCTCCTAGTTTTTACGAATTTATGTTTGGGCCTTAATGGGCTGTAATTCAAAATGGCCCACATTTTAGATTTGGGGATGTTACAAAAAATGTCATCCGTTGTCTAGTGCTCACTGCTCAGAGATTAGGTCTCCACGGGATTCTGTTCGTAGCTATTTGGTTTGGTCTCTTTAATTCGTAATGAGCTATGTTGTTTGCTGCTTTGTTGTGTTTGTAGGTGTTACTCAATAGAAGAAGCACTACGTACTTTCCGCTCCAAGGTTTCTTAGTTTTTTTTTTGTAGTGATGGGGAGACAATGTCTCCCATAATTTATTAAAAACTTAAACAAAACAATTATACAAGAATTCGTCTTTGTCACATTGACCCAAATGCATCATTTTTTAACAATCGAAGCAAACTCAAAAGGAACGGTAGCTAAAGCGTGAAAGCCTAAAGGTAACGAAAACGCATAATTATTTACTAAGGTTTTTGGCTAATTTTTGGTTATACGCCTAAAGTTTTGGTTAATAATTTTTTTTTAATAAGGTTTTTTTTTTTTTTCATTATTTACTAACAAAATACTATTTGGTGAATCAGATAAATCAACGAAATTCCTTATCACTATTCAAAACACTTTGTTTAAAAATTAAAGGTGCACTCAAATTCTTATAATAATTTTTAAAACTACTCATCAAGTACATATATGCTCTCAATCTCTCATTAAAATATCCAAAATTTTACAAAAGTTGAGGTGAATTTTCATAAAATTGTTGTAAGTTTAAACTTTTTAAGAAGTTTTCTCAATTTCAGTTACTCAACGTCATGCATGTACATTGTCACTACCACACTACGTACCTATAAAAACCGATTGATTTTCATGGTTAATTTTGTCATGTGGATAAGCGGTTGAGTTTGCTGCTTGAAGGCTAAATTGTTTTGAGTTTTGTCCAGGCGTATTCGAGTTCTTTCAATTAGTGCATTTTGTTCTTTCACAAAGAAAATATACTAAGAATTAGATTTTAACCCGCGGTATACGGCGGAGACAATTTATTTTTTAAAGTTACTATATATAAAAGTTTGCAAATTGTATTTATCTATAAAATATTTTTATTTTATAGTTTACGATTGTTATTAAGTACCGTCCTGTCAAATCCGTCCCGCCAATCCGCCCCGTAAAAAAAACTCACTGGTTTTATTTATGATATGTTTATGAATCATTGTCTAAATATTTTTTAATTTTGTAGTAATTAAATGTTATCAAATATCTCTGCGGTTTAATGATTATAATCGAATTATTATAGTCATGTAGAAAAACAATATCAAAAATGATAATTTTGTAGTAATTAAATGATATTAAATATTTCGGAAGTTTATTTTAGTAACTAATCGTGTAGTTAATGTGGAGAGATTTTGGGAAGATTGTCAAATATTTAATTCAAAGATTTTCTTTCTAATTATCAAAAACAATTATTAAATGCCAGTGACAACTACTGTAAATAAATCCCAAATCCAAGATTTATTTCATAAAATGGCTGCAAAAATGTATATATAGATAACAAGAAGCAAAGTGTACATACTGAAAACTGGAATAAACATTACAATTTAAAACAGTCATTACCCGTTCACGTGTATGGGTGAATCCCGTAACGAATAAAGGTGGTCAATTCGTGAAAATTTCTGTTTCGGATGGTCATTCGAATAAGCACATACACGTCCATCATAGAGCGTGGAGCTTGATAGGTCCATGCTGAACTTGTAACGGAATCAAACTATCCTATTTTACTTATTAAAAAAAATCCATGTATACGTTTGAATCTGCACGAAATAGACCTGAAACCCTAACAAAAACGCCAAAACCATTCATGACGTGAAATAGATCTGCAGTGTCAAACAAACTAACAGCCCTAAGGTTGCCAACATGTCTTCCACCAAAGCAGTTGTTTTAGTCAATTCACTAACTGTCAATTATTCTTTAGTTATAAATCCACAATATTTAACACACACTCGTACAAGTATATTGGATGTGTCATGTGTGTTGCAAGAAATTTCATGGATTCGTGTTTCTAAAAGTACTTCTCGCTTTTTAATCACATACTAGTATATCAAAAATCGCAAAAATAAGAATGTTTAGATGGAGAGTAAAATAATAAAGCAAAATATTGTCACATATATATTCCATTTTGTTCTTAATAAATTGATGTTCTAACTTTTTTAATTTTGTTTCACAAATTAAGATTGATTTTCTAGTTTTTTTTTTCTAATTGAATGATATTAATAACTTATAAACTTCAAGATGCAATAATTCAAAATAATGAAACTTATCAGATTACTATTGGTTCACAATTATAAAAACTGTTTTGTAAAAAAAATATTGGAATAACTAAATAATGATTATTTTTAATTGTATATGTGAAAACGCTAGAAAATTATTAAGCTTAGTATAGTTATTACAAATGTCGTGCCCATGAGGTAACATACATGGAGAGTAGAGAAACACACCATATATACAAATACATTAATACATATATATATATTATATAAAACATACATGTCCAGGATAATATCTACATGCAAACATGTTTCTTTTCCACGCTTTCACCAACTTATCTTTATTCAAACAGTACCATATGAAACGATGACGTCTATTACGATAACATATGATCTAGTGCTCGTTCTCCGACGACCAGAGAAATGCTCCGATGGCAAATTTCCTCTTCTCGTAAGAATCTCCGATAACCGGCAAGCCGTACTCTCTCAGAAGCCGATCCAATTGCCACTCTGGCATTTTCTCATAATCACTCTTTGTATACTTTGGATAATGAAGTGGAATCTGAAAGCTACTTGATTGATTTTGAGGCTTGTCATGATTGATCTTCGTCGCCGTCTCGTTCCTTTGATCCTCACCATCTTGATGACTTCTGTTGTGAATGGTTGTATTCGAAGGACCTTGGCTGAATTTGATTCCCATTTTCTATATCTAAAAAGGGTTTGATTGTTTGACAAGACAACTATAGGTTTATCTTGAGATTTTAGTTAGGGCTTGAGGTTTCTTATGAGGAAATGGGAGATGTGTTTATATAGGCAAAACAATATATTGTGGATAGGCGAAGAACTTCGTTGGATCATGTAGATGCAAGCACGTACTAGATTTTGAAATTTTCTTTTCTTTATTTCATTTTTTGATACTATGTTAATTTTATTAGTTTTGTTCTTTTGTGTGTTAATGTTTGTCTTTTTTATGTATCTTGTTCATTTGATTCATCTCGGTCGTCGACTACATCAAATGCGATATAAATTTGTAATAGACAAATCTAATTCTTTCTATATGTATGTCCAAAAGTATGTGTATTTCACATACACTTGATAATGAATAAAAATACCATGACTTTTATATATTTCATTACTAACTTTTAATAACATTTCCTCACATAGTAACCAAATCACAGCTGCTTTTTGACAAATAAATGAAAAGACACAACCCGAGACCCCAAGTTATCTCGACCTTAATGTCTCATGGTTTATGCCTAAAATACCTCTAATTCATTGTTAAACACACAAACTTCAGTCGAAAATAAAATTGTGTTTTAACTATGAATTAAAGCCCGATTTTATTTATTTTTAGAAAAATGTCAAACAAGAACAAAAGTTAAACGGCTATGACTGTTTCTAGGAAGATTTTAAAATCACTAAAGTGTTGATTTACAGTTTCAAGGTCATACTATATTACTTCGATGCCAATTTAATTTGTTTTTTGTTTTCTTAGTTAATCCCTTGATTGTAACAAATTCAACATTGGAGGCTGCTATATTAATCACTTCACATATTAAATGCACTGAGATAACTCTTTTGTGTGTCTTGTATTTCTCATTAATTGGCTTCGTTGAATTTTTGGTAGTTTTCGTTTTCACACAACAAAAGCGAATTTAATGCTTCTTCTTCTTGGTTCCTTAGTAACTGTAAAGACTACGATCGAATTTAGTGTTGAAGGCAACTTGGTGATGGAAAAAATAATTCAATTTTCTAAATTATCAAAGTTTATGCGTTGAACATCGTTAACTCAGGTTTATGATCAGACTTAAAATGCAAGTTAATGGAGATTCTCTATTGGTCAAAATAACCCTAATGATCATCTATCTAAAGCTCAATATTTGATCGAATTTATTAGTGGAGGAGGAGTGTGATCGTTTCTTGAATTTTCGTTGGGGATAAAATGGGTTTAAATGAGGGAAGATGGACCCATTCTTGATTCTTTGGAAACATCTAAATCTTTCTAGTTGCATGCATGCGACGACTAGTACGTCGTGTTCTTTTAATGTTTGCAATACAAGTGCCCCTATCGTTACGGATTTGGCTTAGCATTTCACTTTCCCCAATGTGTCATAAATAATAAGAACCAATGGAATAGAGTGACTCGTGGCCATAATCTGTCACACTAGTATAATAGACTTCAACTACATTTTTTCTTAAGTTTTGATCTGCACTGCAAAGATACGAAATCGTATTAAAAAAATTGGATAAACTACCATTTATTAAGAAAATGATTGATTATCATCAATTTGTAACTTCGTACCAACGAAAATATGCGGGGGAAAAAGACGGGATATAAAACAAAAGTTACATAGGTAATGATTTTATTGTCAATCTGTACTGTGTTGCTTACGACATGTGACCATTGTTTCAAACAAGAATGGAAGCTAAATCAAATTTGTTCTATATGTTGTGTTTTGTGGTATAACATTTATTTTCTTCCGAATCCGTAATAGCGTCGTGCTTGAGAACGTCCACACTTAAGAAAGCTCGATGCCTATAAACCAAACCCGAACCAACTCCTATACAAAAGCTCAATGCCTATAAACCAAACCTGAACCAACTCCAGATGACCCAAACATATCAGACCAGCCGGTCAAAAAAAGGAACACAATAGTTTATCTGGTAGACACTTCTTACATATCATCAGCGTAAGAAAAAGTAAACAACAGGCTTCAACAATCGAATTTACTATTTCTAGGCACCTCGATGTACATTTACAAAGAAAAGAATCGGTACGTGAATAAACAAACTATCAGATCATTTCTTCAAAAGAACTCACATCCAAGTTTCTCATTCTCTAATAGAAATGAAGCTAGAAGAAGATCATTGTGTTCATTTACTTAGCAAATTGTTTTCTATGTGTTCAACTAACCTTTTCGTCCAATTTAATTCAAGAATCTGTCTTTTCTTCTACGACAACTTGCTTTAAGGTCTTGGCATGTGCTTCGTTTGTCACGGGCAAGTCCACGAGCGTGTGTGGAGGAGCAAAGTACATATGGAGTGACATGATGCATATGACAATACCCAAGAAAAGCTGCAGGATTGTTTCAGGTAAAGAAGACAAATGAGACGAATACAGGAAAGAAGATCCGATCCAAGATAAATCATATACAAACCTGCAGTGTCGGTTTGAAGCTAAAAAGGTATATGGATGCAACCATAGTAAGTAGCATCGCCATTGATGTAGAATAAACCTAGAAGAAAAATGTAAAATGTGAATTTAAGCACAGTTTTTTTTTTTAACATTCTTTTGGTTGATTATGAAGAACAAGATTGATCTTTCACCTTGACGATGTTGTCTGCATACTTCATTAACCACGAGACCAGTAAGCCAGTGGATCCGAGATTCAGAACTACCAGCCAAGTGGTGATGCTGTACCCATCAAAGATACGTTGCCACCAAGGACCCTTTTCAAACCCGTGTCTGAAATCATCTGCTATAAGTCGAGCTACGTTGAAAAGTGAACCAAACCTGGTGAGTAAAGAAAGCAAAGATATGATTGAACTGGATATCATCGCCTTATGCCTAACGACGAGGCTTTTAAGTTGAATAAGAAGTGTGACAATAATACTCTAGGCATGAGAAAGTTTGATGCAAAGAAGAGATACCTACGTATATAACTGCAAGTTTTGCCAGTATAAGGTGTCATTGTTTCTCTTCATCAGAAACTCTGTGTAGATTCCAGCTAGCGCGGACAAACCAGCTGAGAGGATGCCCAGCAAATAACCTTGTATTGGTGCCGTGAATAAAGAATCACAAGAAGCTTCTCCACAACCCTTAACCTGAAACGACAATCCAATTGAATGGTTGAAATTTCGATGCCAGCTTAGCTTTTAAATTACCAGTAAAAAACTAGTGAGCTACCAGCTAAGTAGAATAACATGAACCATTTTGAAAAACATAAGACTATGAGTAATAAGATAGAAAGGAAAATAGCATACACAATTTTAATGTGTATGCATCACCTCACCTGGCTGGTAGTTGTTCCAACAGCTAAAAGACCAATTGCCATCCACTGAAGTTTAGATAGTTTCCTTTTCAAAAATAACCTATCACAACGACAGATTACAAATTAGTTAATCAACAGAGAGAACTCAGCACAACAGAGAAAGAGAAGGCACACAAAACAGATACCTAAACAGTATGCCAGTGGTCACAATCTTCAAATTACCCATTATCTGATAAGTGGACGTATCCACATAAGTCAATGTAGCAAACTGCACATTGTTATGTATCAGATAAATAAGAGACGGAATAACAAATAATCGCACACTCTTCCAATCCGTAGTAATCCTTGAAGTTGTTGAGGAAGATGTCCGCATCTCTCTCCAGAGAAATAAACCAGAAATGATCAGCTGCAGAAGAAATTAACAATAGTAAAACAAACTCAGCAGCTAAATACGACATGCAAAAATCCAGTACCAGTCATCAAGTTTTTAGAGAAGAAGAAAATACCTTAAAAACTTCAGCAAGAAAGGGAACAGTAGCATAATCATACTTATAACCTCCATCACTTTGAGAAAGAGTTGTTAGAATCCCCTGAGGCATAAAGTTTACACAGTGAGAGAATGGAAACAAAAACTTCTCTCATTTTCGAATCTATCCAGTGAATTATGTTCAGTTTCTATCTAAAACCTAAAGCCAGAAGAACATAAAGAATGATGATCATGACTTGTGTTAGACTAATAACAGCTTTTGGTGAAAACAAATTCTCACTAAACTTCTTCAGCTACATATAATATCGAAAAATCAAATCAATCAAGCACTCGCAAATTAACAGCAGAATCAACTGGAATAATCGAATCTACCGATCTAACATGACATTGTTCGAAGCCGTGGAAAATAGCAATTATCACACTCTAACCGACATACATGATCCAGAACTAGATTTGGCGACAATAACACCAACGATAACTCAATTTCTAGATCTATAAAGTCGCCGAAATTCTAAGAGTTCAGGAAATGTCGAAACATAGAGGAAACGAATCTCGATTCAATCATAATTAGCAAGAGAAGTACAGAAAGGAATTGGAGAATTAGGGTTGGAAATTGGAACCTGAGAGCTGGTAAGAATGGTGAGAAGTACTGCGACAAAGTACCACGGAGTAGCCGCCATTAATGTTCTCTTTCTTCTTCGTCTCTTCGTCACTTCACAGGAGCTCTCTCATTTTTTGTAGCTCTTCTTCAGTCTCTCTTCTCACACGATTCATTCGCATCATCACCGTGTCATAGAAAGAAAAAAAGATAAGCGAGCTTTTCATATCTGGGCCTTTGGGCTTTTACTATTATCAAAGTTATGGGCCTTGGAGCTACACTTGAAAATCAAAAAACAAACTTTCTTTGCAAACGCTGGAGTTTGAGTTTACTTAATTCAACAAGAAAATAATTTCTGCTTTTCAAATCATTTAAATGTTTTAAGTTATTCCTACTAATGTTTCTACTTTCTTGTTTTAAGCCATCTTTTATGTATGTAGGCTTGTGGTTTTTTTTTTTATAAAGTTTCATAGTCTTTTGATCTCCATTGATGTAGTGGTTGCTGTTACTACTACTCCAGTTGAAAAATTTATTACAAAGTTGCAAGGGTTCTAAGGATACAAATAGATGTACTGACAGATCTGATGAGTTCACTGCAAGAACAATAGACGAATGTTAAAAACTACCGCAATAAATTTATCATACAAGACATTTTTTTTAAAAAAAAGAAGAGTTTGTATAGATTTTGTATACTCAAAGTCAATAATAATGTATCATTAGGATTTGAAAACAACTTCTTATAAATTTCATAAACTAATATTGTTTTAAACAGTAACTTATAAATGTGCTCAAACAGTAGGTGATGATGATTATAAACAGGCGATTTTCAAACCGGCAACGAGCAGCCACTGAACATACGGCTCATGTGTATTACGAGTCTCGTGATTAACCGAATCGTCTCCTCAAGTAATTTGCTCCGAAGAATGGCCTAGAAGAAAATCCAGTTGAATATTGATTTTTATGGTCACCCCTAGTGAGAAACATTATTGATATGTATTTTCTCTACATTCTTCTTATTAGCTGCTCTATCTTTTTCTTCTCTATTGAAGGGTACCACCTTCTTCGTAAATAACTAATAACTAAAAAGTAAAAAGTAAAAACATCAATCAATAATACAAGACTCATTCTTTTTTTTTTTGTCAAACCAATTGTATTCATTCAATAAACTTAACCGAATAACAGAGTTCCAGGGAAGAAACCCCCACTGTTACCAAAACTACAGAGAGAGAGTTTTGCTGCAGAATCAGCTATCACATTATCAATACGAGGAATAAAACGAAAGGATAGGGAGAGGAAACTAGTCTGAAGTGATCTAATTTCCTCAAGTAACCCAAAGACTTCATTGATTTGGGTATTGGAAGTCAGAGCATCGACTAAAGTCTTTGAGTCCGAACACAACACGAGCTCAGTTTTCTCTAACTGCAAGGCATGACACAAGGCCGACTTAATGGCCCAAGCTTCCGCCGCGAGGACTGAATGAACGCGGATGCATCCAGCTGAGTAAGGCCCCGACTCCGCTTCTAGATTTGTGGCTGTCTTGAAGATCCATCCGGAGCCAGCTAGCGACGTCTGTGCCTGCCACGCCGCATCTACACAGCAGATGAATCCCTGTGTAGAAAGAGGGGGAACTAATGAAGGAGATGACACTCCTCGATTTTCCGAACAAATAATTTGGGCTGATTGCCATGCCCGTGCATCCTGCACTGCTTTCGTGATTATCTCTATCGCAGAGTAATTGGTGTTATTAAAAATCAGATGGTTTCTTGCCTTCCAGATGTGCCAGCTGATCCACGCAAACAGACACGCTTTATGTAATCCTGACGGAGGAAGGTTGCGAGACCTCTTGAGTAGACTCAGAGCATCCGTGACTGAAGACCCCCAAGGGATATTTTCCATCTGAATAGGAGCCAAGTTCCAGACCTGCACCGCAAATTCACAATGAAATAGCATGTGTGTGGTTGACTCCAAAGCCCCACATCTATGACACTCTCCTTGAGGCGTAATATGCCTTCTCACTAGCTGCAGCCCCACTGGAAGAGCGTCTCTCGCCGCTTTCCACAGGAAGGTTTTTATTTTGGGCATAGTAGGCAGTTTCCAAAGTTGCCTTTGCCAATTGAAGCGCGTAAGAGCTGGTGGCACAAACTCCACCGAGGTCAGTCCATATCCTGAGCGTGAAGTATAACAACCGGATTTAACCGGTAACCAGACCAATTTGTCCTCTCCTCTGCAAGCTGGTCCAGGCAGTTGTGATATGAGGGGTTCATACCCAGGGAGAATCTGAGAGATACGTTCCCAGTCCCATTGCTTTGTAACCTGGTTAATCAGGTGGGACACTTTCAGTTCTTGATGTTCTCTAGCTGCAGGTCCAACAGGAGTCAGCGGTTTCGAGATGGATAGCCAGGGATCCTGCCAGAGGTTGACTTTATCTCCATTAACGATTAGCCATCCCAGCCCTTGTTTTAATATCGCTCTGCCTGCTATAATGCTACGCCAACCATGAGAAGGTCTAGAAGTAATCTTACACTCCATAAAGGAGGAGTCTCTGCAGTATTTGCTAGTCAACATGCGAGCTAACAAGGAATCCGGATTTTGGATGATGCGCCACCCCAGCTTGGCTAGCAGGGAGTCATTGCATCTCTCAATATCACGAAAGCCCAAACCCCCAGCATTTTTAGGCGTCGATAGCTTGGTCCAAGCCACCCAAGATGTTTTTCTTTTGTCAGGCTTATCATCCCACCAGAAACGTGTTAGCAGGGACTGAATTTTCTTACACAACGAGATGGGCAATTTAAAGCAGGTCATGGCATAGAGTGGCATCGAAGCCAACACCGCTTTAAGCATAACTTGTTTCCCAGCTGAGGAGAGGAAGCGAGTCGCCCAGCTGTGAGATTTCTGTCTGATCTTGTCGACAATTGCGCCAAAAACATCTCTTTTACTGCGTCCAAAATGCTCAGGGAGACCTAAGTATTTACCAGCCCCTCCCTCCTTTGTGATTTTTAAACTTCTCTTAGCTCTCCTCCTTACTCCGTTTGGGGTCTTGGATGAAAAGGTGATCGAAGACTTGTGGAAGTTAATGCTTTGCCCCGAGGCTTTGCCATATCTTAGCAGTATTTCAGCAAGTTTGGAACAACTCTTTGGATCCGACTTTATGAAAAACATCGTGTCATCGGCGAAGAGAAGATGGTTTATGCGTGGACCATTTTGAGATACACTGATGCCTGGGAGCTGGTTTAAGAGTTGGGCTCTTTTACACAACCCAGATAAGACCTCCGTGCACAGGATAAAGAGGTACGGCGATAAGGGATCTCCCTGTCGCAGCCCTCGGGTCGGAAAAACTTTGCCTTGAGGAGCACCATTCAGCAGGAATGAATACGAGACGGATGTGACACACTCGAGTACTCCATCCAAATCTCATGAAATCCAAAACGAATGAGAACTGCTTTGAGGAAGTCCCACTCTACTCTATCATACGCTTTGCTCATGTCGGTTTTAATCGCCATTGAGCCATATTTAGTAGCTGAGGAGAGTCGGAGATAATGTAAAATCTCATGAGTTATAAGGACATTGTCGGAGATAGCTCGACCGGGGACAAAAGCGGATTGGTTTTCGGATACCAGCTTTGGAAGGATCTGTTGCATTCGATTGGTAAGAATTTTAGCTACAATTTTGTAGAAAATATTGCACAAAGCAATAGGGCGGTAATCAGCCACTTTACGTGGTCCCAAACCTTTGGGAATAAGGCAGATATGGGTCTCATTCATACGTCGTGGGAAAGATCTAGTGCTAAAGAAAAGCTGAACCTCGCGGATCACCTCGGGTGCAATAATCTGCCAGTAAGAGTGGTAGAAGCCCGCTGTAAACCCATCGGGTCCTGGGGCTTTGGTTGCGTTAATATTAAACACTGCCACCTTAATCTCTTCAGCGTCTGGTATTCTAGTTAGCCTGACATTGTCTTCTTGGGAAACCATAGGTTCAATTGCCTCATTAACCACCCGAAAATCTCCATCTGATTCTGAGGTAAAGATTTGTTGGAAGTACTCCGAAATTATTTGGGATAGTTGGTGATCCTCATGTCTAGGCACTCCTGAAGAATCCTCTAATACAGTGATGCGGTTCTGGAATCTTCGGTTCCTTGTGATAGCATGGAAGTAACTTGAATTCCGATCACCACTATGCAACCACTGCACTCTGCTTCTCTGTTGCCAAAACTGTTCTTCAAGTTTGTACGCTTGTTCAAGTTTTACTGTGAGATCTCCTATGACTTCAGGGTCTGGAGGGTCCGAGGAGAGAGCCTCCTCCAAAGCCATTTGGTAATCTCTAATCGCGGAGGCTGAATTCAAATTCTGGAGTTTGGTCCATTTTATGATTTCTAGTCTGCAGCTGTTCATTTTAGAGAGAACTGAGGTCTCTCTTGTGTTACTCCAGGTATCCTGAATAAGTTTGTGGATATCCTTATTTTCCCGGAGTCTATTATCAAAGCGGAAGAGGCCTCGACGTTTAGCCCTGGATTCATCCACAAAAATCACTACAGGCCGGTGATCTGATCCTTCGAAACGCAGATACTCAGCTCGACCCGATGGGAAACTCTCCAACCAAGAATTATTTGCCATGGCTCGATCTAACCGTTGTCTAACCAAGCAGTCATACCTCATTCCTCGCCACGAAAATGGGTTACCTGAATGCTTAAGGTCCCAGAGACCATTTTGGGAGACAAAGCTACGAAAATTAATGAAGGAGTTTTGGGAACGGGGAGGACCACCTCTTTTTTCTGAGTTATCCAATAGCTCATTAAAGTCTCCAGCTAGCAGCCAAGCTTCCTCAGAGAAGCCTCTTAGGGAGGAGATTTGGTCCCATACAGCTCTTCTATTTTGTTGGACAGGATCTCCATAAACCAGAGTAAGAAAGAAGGACTTTGCCTTTACCTGAATTTTAACATCAATGAAATTTGGGGAGAATGACAAAATCTCAAGGTCGGTTTCGTGTTTCCAAAAAAGCGCCAATCCCCCGCTAAGTCCTGACGGAGGGACTGTGAAACTATGCGCATATCCCAGCCATTGGAACACCCGACCTACATACTCATCTTGGTTCTTAGTCTCCATAAGGAATAACACCTCCGGGAAGAAACTCCGGCGCATTTCGCGGAGTCTATGAACTGTCATGGAGCTCCCCAATCCTTGACAGTTCCAGGATGTTATCGCTAAGGAAGAGGATGTGGATTGCTTTGAAAATCCACTCCATTCTTTGTGATAGCAGGAATCATAACCGGGGGGGGGGGGGAGGAGAGCTATCCTGAATCTCAGGTAAGTTGTCTGTTCTCAGTCTTTTCTTAGGTGATTGCTTACCTCTTGTTCTGATGATTCCTTGTTTCTTTAGGCTTGCTCCCTTTAGAGGGCTGCGCGCACCTCTTGGCAGAGCTGAAGCTAGTGCTCTTTCTGCTGCAGTCTTCCTCTTTCTTGTGGTTTTATTGTCCGGCTTAGCAGTAGGGATAGTAACCGTAACAGTCTCCACTTGAGGGCCCAATCTTAGGGAAGTGTGGATTCTAGTTTCTTGCAGCTGAGAGTTTTGAGAAGTAGTGGGAAAGGACAGCCTAGCTTCCAGAGGTAAATGAGAGGTAGATCTCACCACCTTACTTGACTCACCTGGATCATTAGTGGTACCACCAAAGTGGTTGGTATCCTCGAGATACTGAATGGCGACCTCCTGTAAGCGATTGGAGTTAGAACTGACCGCCGCTACTCGCGGCTGAACCTCCGGAGAGGTGTTCTGAGCGATGCGTTCCAGAGCAGGACGACGACTCCTAGATGGGTATGAGGCTATTTCCTTCCCCTTTGAACTTAGTATTTTACCAGCAGAACCCGCTGGACGAGGAGAGGGAGAGGAGGGTTTACTCTGCACCGGAGTATGGGCTCCAGAAACTCCTGTTCTTGCAGGTGAAGGATCCTTAGAATAAGGTACTTTATGGTAAGGGGTATGCGAATAATGAGCCTGAGAGTGATAGTTATCAGAGTGAAAGGGTCTGGAACGAGAATGTCTGGCACTGTTATTAGGGGATCGATTATCCCTATGGTGGTAAGAGGGATAGCGAGAGTTCTGATTAGGTGAGAAGTCTTGGGGAGATCTTCTCTGTTTTCCATGTTCTCTCCCTCGGCCAGGTGAAAAGCGTCTGGTTTGGTGATGATGGGAATTACTCTCCCGATGGGTGACCACAGGAGACGGTCTGGGATTTGAATCTCTGATGAGGTTAGAGCTAGCGTGTCTGACCACTCCTCTTCTGAGATCAGACTTTTGTTTTTCAGCCTCCAGTTTGAGGAGAGTCTTTTGCTGATTTATTCCAAGAACCCTGAGTGGGTTGGCTGGTTTCCCTTTAAGCCTAGGGCAGTCGCTTTCTTCATGAAGGAGAGAGAAGCATGTAAAACAATGCTTCTCCAATTTCTCATATTCCAGTTCTACTGTGATGACCTCCCCCGCAGGCATCCGGATAGGCAACGTCATCTCTAGAGGTTCCAGCCCATTGACCTGGACACGGATCCTCCCATTTTCAGCATCGATACCAGCCTCACTTCCGGTGATTTGACCCAGTTCACTTCCAATAGTTCTGATGGTTTGGGGAGTCCATTGATGAACAGGTAGTCCATGAATCTTAACCCAAAAGGTGAGTAGTGCCGGAAAAAGATCTGAAGCAATAGGCTCCCAGCGCTGGAGAATCAGCATCCATCTCTTGTAGTGGTACGGGCCCTTCCTTAAGATTGACTGAAGGGCCTCTTCAGTCTCAAACTTGAAGAGGAAACGGTCCCTTCCTAGATCTCTGCCAGACACTACAGAGTCTAGATTCCAAAACTGAGGAAAATAGCTTACCACAGCTCTAGGTTTTTGAATCAGGGGATTTGTAACCCTACCAATGAGAGTAAACTTGTTTGCTTCAATTAGAGAGGAGTTGTCGCTCTCAGGAATTCTAACAGGAGAACGCCTAGCCGGTTTGTTAGTTCCAGTAACCCACTTCTCCTTCTCAGCTCTAGAGAACTTCTGCGACATTGTGACACTGAAGAGAGGTTCTATATCGGGGGTCGTTACGCGTCTATGAGTGGTACCTATCTGAGCAGGTAAACAAGAGACCAGTTACTACGTGACCTAAACAAAGCCAAAAACCAGTAGCACACTGGAGTTATAGAACCGAATGCATGTAAAAACTGCAGAAAAGCAGGAAGGAGAGCACTTAGGCTCCAAGAAGAATCTGAAGCTGAGGTTAGAGGGAGAACACCTCCATCCGGATCAGCACAAACTCAAGCAGTCCCAGCCGCATAACCTCGTTAAAGCAGAGGGAAAACAACATTTCCATCCAATAAGAACTCACCAACAGCAGGGGGTGTCCGGGGACGAGCCGACAAGAACTTCAGGAAAGAGTAACCGGAAGAAAGCTTCAAAACCACGGTCGGAGATGAGGGAGCCGGAGAAAGTTTCCGTTAATAGTTAAAAAAAGTGGTTAAGATCTGTTATTTTTGAAAACGTTAACTTCTCTGAGCAGCCTCGAGAAAAGTGCCCGAGAGAGTTTTCCGGAGTCTATCTTTTTGATTTTACAAGACTCATTCAAATGACCAGTTTAGGCTTGAACCAAGAGAAACTTTTATAGACCAGTCTCAGCCGCCAAATATTCTTGAAGCTCTCCAAACTCCATCAAGTCTCCATTAATGCAAGTTTAAGATCCAAGTTCAAGGCCAATTGAAGACTGTATAAAGTAATTCACTAAGGCCGATGGAAATAGGATTATGATTCTTAAGTAATTCACAAGATAAAAAAACGTTTCTTAGTACTTAAACAGCTAAGTAACTAGATCACAAGGTAACAAGACTTTTCTTAGTACTTAAACAGCTAATTAAGGCCAAATAGAAACAGGATTATGATTCTAAGATGCAATCAATCCGGAAAAAAATAGTAAAAGTATCATCAGTTCATGGTTTTCTCTAATGCTATCAACCTTCTTTCATAGGGTTTGCCATTTTATGCTCACAACAGAAGGCAATGCACCGAGTATCTGGAACTGATTGGACCATATGGTCTCTTTGTGTGTACTTAGTTTTGATCTCTGGAGAATCGTCGAAATTCCCTATCTCCTTTTTTTGAATGTAATGTTAAATTATATTCAAAAGTAAAAATATCTTTCTTACAACAAGTGCACCTTTAGATTGAAAACAGCTGAGAAAATTAAAGATCAACAGAGGTTAATTTGCAGTTGCAAACCACAGTTGTAGTCCCGTATCATATCTTCGATCGCCCATCTCTTTGATGGATGAAAGAGCATTGCGCATTTGCTTGTCGATCCACCGTATGAGTCTAGCTGCAGGGTTAGGGTCCTCACCATGCCTCCTTCCATTTCTCTCTCTCCAAAGTGTATAGACTGAAGCTTGTAAGATGTATCGAGCTAAGAATCTCTCTATCCGATTATGTTGCATTTAGAGATGTAGATAAGGCTGCTCCAATCCGTAGAGTATCTGGACTTGAAGATGTTCTTTGCTACGGCCGACCAAACTGCTGAGGAGTAAACACATGAGAAGAGCAGATGGTCCCTAGTCTCCAACATGTTATTACAGAACACACAATCCACCGATGTTCCATTTCTCAATTCTATCTCCTGTTGATAATTTGTTAAGGACAGCTAGCCAAACACAAAACGAGAATTTTGGAGTCGCATAAGGGAACCAAACAGCTTTGTGCCATGCAACTTTATTTGATCTGTTTCAAATATGATGCCACGTCTCCTTAGTAGAGAAACAGGGTCTATAGACGTCGTTTCTCCCCTGCCAAAGCACTATATCGATTTCCTCTGTTTTTTCTGCCTTTGCAGTCTCTATGGCATTAATGTTCCCTTACGTTAAACAGAAAGAATATAATGTTAAGCGTTGATAGATTGATTCACATAAGCTTCTAACGCTTACGTTAGATGGCTAAGGCAATCTACATTCTAACCAGAATCAATTCTAACATCACTCTGCAGACTCAGATAAAACCATCTCTTAAGATTGACCCCAAAGAATCGCAACGACTAAAGAACAAAGCAATATATCTTCTACAGCAATCCATACAACACATCAACAACCAAATCAACAACAGAGAGTAAGGAAACTGGTCTCTAGTGTATGCCAAATACTTATGCTCGTTAATGGGAAGACCTAAAGCAATAACAAGTTTACAAATGACGGGAATAAACTCGATTTCACTAATGGCTAATGTCCAGAATCAGTAATCATTAAGCTTTACCGATCAAATGCATAACTAATTTTTAATACATTACAGATATACTCAAGCGAAAAAGTATCCCTAATCATAAGTATCCTACGACCTAAGTTGCATGTTTTGTACTTCTTCGTCTACCCTTAAACTTCCCAAACTAAATCCAACAACCAAGGATGTTTTCATCTACATTTACAGAGCTTAACAGCTTCAGGCTCATATTCTCCATCTCCATCTGTTATTTAAGAGAGAGTACCTTATGAAGATGATTAAGGAGCTAAGAAAGTGCCAAAAACTGGTTTGGTCTTCATGAGACTCCATGAGAATTCATCTTCTTCACTTTAAGACCAAGCTCCCGAAGCCAACTCCTAAAACCAGTATGTTTACTGGTTTTGATGTTTTCATCTTGAAAGAACTTGAAACCTTCTGCTTGATAGTTTCCATCTCCATTTCCATCGGTGTGGTGATTGTTGTTGCCTCCAGTTTCAAAGTTGTCCACTTGGCTGCTGCTACTCTCAGTTTCAAAGCTGTCCAATTCCCTGCTACTGTCACCCTCAGCTCCCTCTGTCATGATCTGTACACCACACTCAATAATCTTGTCACCGATTTTAGTGTGGCTGAACTCAAATGTAATCTCGCTCATAGTCACATCCACTTCATGGTATTTGTTTCCTTGGGGAAACAAGTCACCATGAAATATAAACAGGTGTTCTGACCGAGAACGCAACAAAAAGTGATATGGAAGCTCGCAGCAATGAACTTCAACACCTCCTTTGGTTCTTAAACTACAACTTATATCATCAGTTTCGTAGCTCTCAACTGGCAAAATGAGAATGGAAGCCTTAAACCTTGAGGAAGCAGAGAGAGTACCAGGGGACAGAGGGATGGTTATGGATCTCCCTGTTGCTTTGTGAGTGAACTCTTCAGGGATCTTTTTACCTGGTAAGCATATGTATCTGTACACTGATTGTTGTATGATTCCTTTTCTTGCTTCTTCATCCAGATTCAAACAGTTGTTGAAACTGAGTGCCCTGATTGGGTTATGGAAAGAGAAGCATACTCTCTTGAGTGATACACAATCATTTGCATCTAGGTCCTGGAGGGAGGAGGGGAGACCCAGAATTGACTTGAGTTTTCTGCAGCTATTGACATTCAGCCAATCTAGACGAGTGAGACCTATGATGCTTTCTGGAATACTCTCTATATTACTTTTCCAAAGAACTAGCGAAGTTATACATGGTGGTACATGCAATCTCTTGAGGCTTCTGCTGCCAATGTAAAGGTGATCAAGACGAGACCAACATCCAACTGATGGAGGGACATCTTCTATCATTGTATCTCCGAGATTGAGTTTCTTGATGTTGCTGGAGATATCTGGAAAAGTTCTCAATTCCGAGCAACCAGTCATGTCGAGTCTCTCAAGAGATGCTAAGTTGATGTTGGTGGGAATAACTTTTAGCATAGAGCAGTTTTCAACATTCAGAATCTCCAGTTTGTGTAGATTCAAAATAGAAAAGGGAAGCTCCACCAAACTTTTGCAGAACTCAAGACTCAATATCTCGAGATTAGTGGCTTTCGAAAGATTTGGGATTTCTTTCAAACTATAGGAAAAACTCATATCTATGCTCTTGAGATTAGGAAGGGGCTGCATGTTAAACACAACAAATGAGAAAATATCATATTTATTTAAATTGAATCATTAGAAGCACAAGAAAGAATAACCAAATACCAACCTGGATTCCTCCCCAGAGCTTCTTGAGCTTGCTGCTTGGCATACGAATTTTGACGAGATGTTCCGGGTTGAATCTCTGAGGAAGACTTTTTCTTGGGTAATTTTGCCAATGTAGTAACCTAACAGGAGGTATATACTCCATATCTTCTGGTATTTGCAAAGTACCTTCACTATTGAAAGAGTCTCTATAGATTCTTAGGAATTGGAGATTACGCATTCCTTCAAAAGCCCCCTTACCTACCGAAACCTCTTCGATATTGGATGTATCAAATGATATACCTTTGACAGATTCAGTACCCTACAAAATATTCCCAAAGAAGACTGATGAGATTGTTATCACTAAAAATAGGCAATATCTAGAATTATATATGTACGAACTTAAACTTACTGTTCCTTTTGTTAGTACATCACGAATCTCTTCTGCCTCAATTAAAAATTGACGTTTCCCGGGCTCGTTAGGCCACTGTTCATGAACTATCCGTCTACCCAATTTTTGTAGTAGATAGTGGTGCATCACTACATGCCCATCGGTAGATATACGCACGAGAGATCTATCGGCTAGGATATTGAAACCATTTACAACATCCAACTTTCTGTCAGCTAGCAAGGCTGTCAAATAATCAACCTTTTCATTGTTGAAGAAGCATGCAATGTGAAGGAATAGAGATTGATCTTCCGTTGACAATCTGTCATATCCGATTCTTAATATGTTATCAATATTTTTATCAAGACTAGATTCGATCCTAGATAATAGACGTTCCCACTCGTTCTTGCTCTTCCGACGCAAAGATGCACCCACGACACAAAGGCCTAATGGAAGATTGCCGCAAAGCTCAGCTACTTTATTGGCAAGCTCTTCAAAACCATCTGGTATAGAGCTTTGTTTGAATGCAGAGAGACATAAGATCTCAAGAGCTTCTTCCTCGGATGGAAAATCCACATGGTAGATATCCTGAATCCTATGTGCCTTCAAAATATTCTTATCTTCTGTGGTAACGATGATCCGACTGCCAGAACCAAACCAAGAAGGATCTTCAGCCAATACCTCTAATTGCTCAAGATCATCTACATCGTCAAGAATGATGAGCACTTTTTGATCGTGTAGCCATTGTTTGATTGTGCCTAAATGATGTATCTTCATATTCTCTTGCTTCAAAATCTCAGACAGAAGTTGCTTTTGCAAGCTCAACTTGGAATAATGTTCAGCACCACCCTTAATACTTCCCTTGAGGTTCTCCATAAAACATTTAAACGGAAAAATACTAGAGATTTTGTTGAATAAAGTTCTAGCAATGGTAGTCTTACCAATCCCTGCAGGACCCCAAATTCCAATCATCTTGACTTCATCACTTTCCAGGCATAACAAAGAGTTCAATCTTTTCAAGTGAGCTTCCATCCCTACCATCCCCTCAAAATCCCTCGACGGTGTGAGATTCAGTTTGTCTGAAACATCTGTAACAATCTTTTGGATCATCTTTGCTTCATTATCCCTAACAAAAGCAAAACCAAATAGATCTGGTTGGTCTAAATTTACGAAAACAAATTGCTTGAGAAAAATAAAAAGCACTAAATTCATTGAGACATACCAATTAAGAGAGTGTTCCCCAGCAATGGTAGCGACATGTGCCAAAGCATTTCTCCATCGGATCTTCACCTCCTCATTTTTCCCTTGACAAGTCTTCTCAAAAGCTTCCCCGAACACTCCACTCTGTTTCTTAACATCTGACGGATCAACTTCGTAAAAAACAGTCATCACAATCTGCCCCAAAGCTTCTTTGCACTTCAAGATTTCCACAAGTTCATCTAAACACCAGCTGGAAGAAGCGTACTTCTTCGAGAGCACAACGATCGAGACTCTAGCTTCTCTAATCCCTTGTATGAGCTCAGGTCCGATCGTCTGGCCTCTGTCGATCTTCTGATCATTGAAAGTCGTGATACCTTTGCTTGCAAAGACACTGTGTAAATGACTGAGAAACCCTTTACGGACATCTGGACCGTGGAAGCTCGAAAAGACTTGGTATCTCTTGATGCAAGACAAAGAAGAAGACAAAGCCATGAGAGATCACAAATGCTTGAACTTGAAGAAAGTATTCTTAGACTGGTATTGAAGAAAGTATGATTTGAAAAGCAAGCTCCGATCCTTTGGATTATTTATTGAAGCAAAAACGCGTAAAATGAGAAGAGAAGTTTCGAAGAAATTGGAATGTAACTGGAACTGAAAAAATACGAAAAGGAGAAGAGAAATTTCGACGACTCTGTGTTTTGTTATAGTCGTCGAGGACCAATGACTATTTTCGTACATATTATTATTGAATATTTGGTTTGAAAAGGAGAATATTTGTATTAAGTTAATTAACAATAATATCGAATTGACCATTTGAACATCAAGAATGAAGAACCAAACTTTCTTTGCAAACGTTGAAATTTGATATTTACCTATTCGACAAGAAACTAAATTCTGCTTTTGGGAATGACAAGCTTCTAATTATGGATCACGATGCTTAATTTGATGTTTTGGATAAGCTATATACGGAACTGAAATTTCAAAGGAATTTGTCACTGTAGAGAAAAATACAAAAACAAAATGTTTCCCCCAAAAGTCGTTGAGACCCCATCCTTAAGGTTTGATTATTTGGGTAATCCGAATATTATTTCTTAAAGATTTGATGTTTATTATTGGTTTGGTTGGTTGCTGCTACTATTCTTGGTTTCATAGTAAAAGAGATGTTGAAGAAAGTTATTACAGAGTTACAATTGTTATGATTATAAGATCAATCAATCTGGCAAAAAGTAATTACTAAAAAGTAGAAAGTAAAAACACGAATCAATAATACAAGATTCATTCAAATGACCATTTTAGGAGGCTTGAACCAGGAGCAGCTTTTATAGACCAGTCTCAGCCGCCATATCACTCCCTGAATGTAAGTTCAAGGCCAATTGTAGACTGTATAAAGTAACTCACTAATGTAAGATTATGATTCTTAAGTAATTCACAAGGTAACAAGATTTTTCTTAGTATTTAAACAGCTAATTAACTAGATCACAAGGTAACAAGACTTTTCTTAGTACTTAAACAGCTAATTAAGGCCAATGGAAACAGGATTATGATTCTAAGATGCAATCAATCCGGAAAAATCATCAGTTCATGGGTGGACTGTGTGAGCTGCAATGCTCTGTTTTCTCTAATGCTATCAACCTTCTTTCATAGGGTTTGCCGTTTTATGCTCACAACAGAAGGCAATGCACCAAGTATCTGGAACTGATTGGACAATATGGTCTCTTTGTGTGGACTTAGATTTGATCACTGGAGAATCAGGTGCTGCGTCGAAATTCCCAATCTCCTACCTGAAACAGAAAGAATATAATGTTAAGCGTTGATAGCTTGATTCACATAAGCTTCTAACGTTTACGTTCTATGGCTAAGGCAATCTACATTCTAACCAGAATCAATTCTAACATCACTCTGCAAACTCAGATAAATCCATCTCTTAAGATTGTTCCCAAAGAATTCGCGACGACTAAAGAACAGAGCAATATATCTTCTACAGCAATCCACACAACACATCAACAACAGAAATTAAGGAAACTGGTCTCTAGTGTATGCCAAATACTTATGCTGGTTAATGGGAAGACCTACGACCTAAGTTGCATGTTTTGTACTTCTTCGTCTACCCTTAAACTTCCCAAACTAAATCCAACAACCAAGGATGTTTTCATCTACATTTACAGAGCTTAACAGCTTCAGGCTCATATTCTCCATCTCCATCTGTTATTTAAGAGAGAGTACCTTATGAAGATGATTAAGGAGCTAAGAAAGTGCCAAAAACTGGTTTGGTCTTCATGAGACTCCATGAGAATTCATCTTCTTCACTGACCAAGCTTCCGAAGCCAACTCATAAAACCAACGTTTGCTGGTTTTGATGTTTTCATCTTGAGAGAACTTGGAACCTTCTGCTTCATAGTTTCCATCTCCATTTCCATCTGTGTGGTGATTGTTGTTGCCTCCAAATTCAAATTTCCCAACAAATCTCCCAACTGGGCTGCTGCTACTCTCAGTTTCAAAACTTCCAATTCCCTGCTACTGTCACCCTCAGCTCCCTCTGTCATGATCTGTACACCACACTCAATAATCTTGTCACCGATTTTAGTGTGGCTGAACTCAAATGTAATCTCGCTCATAGTCACATCCACTTCATGGTATTTGTTTCCTTGGGGAAACAAGTCACCATGAAATATAAACAGGTGTTCTGACCGAACACGCAAAAAGTGATATGGAAGCTCGCAGCAATGAACTTCAACACCTCCTTTGGTTCTTATACTACAACTTATACCTTCAGTTTCGTAGCTCTCAACTGGCAAAATGAGAATGGAAGCCTTAAACCTTGAGGAAGCAGAGAGAGTACCAGGTGCCAGAGGGATGGTTATGGATTTGCCTGTTGCTTTGTGAGTGAACTCTTCAGGGATCTTTTTACATGGTAAGCATATGTACCTGGACACTGATCGTTGTATGATTCCTCTTTTTGCTTCTTCATCCAGTTTCAAACAGTTGTTGAAATCGAGTGTGTGCATTGGGTTATGGAAAGAGAAGCGTACTCTCTTGAGTGATACACAATCATTTGCATCTAGGACCTTGAGGGAGGAGGGGAGACCCAGAATTGACTTGAGTTTTCTGCAGCTATCGACATTCAGCCAATGTAGACGAGTGAGACCTATGACGCAATCTGTAATCCTCTCTATACCACTACCTCTCAGAGATAGCAAAGTTATACATGGTGGTACATGCATCAATCTCTTGAGGCTTCGGCTGCTAATGTGAAGTTGATCAAGACGAGACCAACATCCAACTGATGGAGGGACATCTTCTATCTTTATATTTCCGAAAATGAGTGTCTTGATGTTACTGGAGATATCTGGAAAAGTTCTCAATCGTGAGCAACCACTCACGTCGAGTCTCTCAAGAGATGCTAAGTTGATGTTGGTGGGAATAACTTGTAGCATAGAGCAGAATTTAACATCTAGAATCTCCAGTTTGTGTAGATTAGAAATAGAAGAGGGAAGCTCCACCAAACTTAAGCAGCTCTCAAGTGTCAATCTCTCGAGATTAGTGGCTTTCGAAAGATTTGGGATTTCTTTCAACCTATAGGATCGGTTCAGATTTATGATCTTGAGATTAGGAAGGGGCTGCATGTTAAACACAACAAATGAGAAATATCTTCTTTAGTTTGAATCATTAGAAGCACAAGAAAGAATAACCAAATACCAACCTCGATTCCTCCCCAGAGCAGCTCGAGATTGCTGCGTGGCATATGGAGTTCCACGAGACGTTCCGGCTTGAATCTCCGAGGAAGACTTTTTCTTGGATAGCGATCCCAATATAGTAACCTAAGACGAGGTATATAATCCATATCTTCTGGTATTTGCAAAGTAACTTCACCACCTAACAACCTATAGATTCTTAGGAAACGGAGATTTCGCATTCCTTCAAAAGCATCCTTACTTACAGAAACCTCTCCGATATTGGATGTATCAAATGATATACCAATGACTGATCCAGTACCCTACAATATATTTCCAAAGAAGACTGATGAAATTTTTATCACTAAAATAGGCAATATCTAGAATTATATATGTAAGAACTTAAACTTACTGTTTCATTTGTCAGTACATCACGAATCTCTTCTGGCTCAATTATAAATTCACGTTTCCCGGGCTCCTTAGACTGTTCAAGAACTATCTGTCTACCCAATTGTTGTAGTAGATGGTGCATCTCTATTCGGCCGTAGGGAAGTATGCATGAGAAATTTATCTGCTAGGGTCTTAAAACTATTTCCAACATCCAAGTTACTATCAGAAAGCACAGATATCCCATCATCATAGGTAGATATACGCACGAGAGATCTATCGGCTAGGGTATTGAAACCATTTCCAACATCCAAGTTACTGTCAGCTAACAAGGCTGTCACATTATCAACCTTTGCATAGTTGAAGAAGCATGCAATGTGAAGGAATAGAGATTTATCATTCGTCAACAATCTGTCATATCCGATTCGTAATATGTCATCGATATCCCTATCAAGACTAGATTCGATCCTAGATAATAGACGTTCCCACTCTTGATTGCCCTCCCCACGCAAAGATGCACCCACGACACAAAGGCCTAATGGAAGGTTGCTGCAAAGCTTAGCTACTTTATTGGCAAGCTCTTCAAAACCATCTGGTATAGAGCTTTGTTTGAATGCAGAGAGACATAAGATCTCAAGAGCGTCTTTCTTCGATGGAAAATCCACACGGTAGATATTGTGAATCCCATGTGCCTTCAAAATCTTCTTATCTTCTGTGGTACCGATGATTCGGCTTCCAGAACCAAACCAAGAGATTTCTTTAGCCAATACCTCTAATTGCTTTAGATCATCTACATCGTCAAGAATGATGAGCACTCTTTGATCGTGTAGCCTTTCTCGTATTGCGCCTAAATGATGTATCTTCATATTCTCTTCCTTAAAAATCTTAGACAGAAGTTGCTTTTGCAACCTCAACTTGGAATCATGGTCAGCAACACCCTTAATACTTCCCTTGAGGTTCCCCATAAAACATTTATGTTGAAAACTGCTAGAGAGTCTGTCGTCGAATAAAGCTCTAGCAATGGTAGTCTTACCAATTCCCGCTGGACCCCAAATTCCAATCATCTTGACTTCATCACTTTCCAGGCATAACAAAGAGTTCAATCTTTTCAAGTGAGCTTCCATCCCTACCATCCCCTCAAAATCCCTCGACGGTGTGAGATTCAGTTTGTCTGAAACATCTGTAGCAATCTTTTGGATCATCTTTGCTTCATTATCCCTAACAAAAGCAAAACCAAATAGATTTGGTTGGTCTAAATTTACAAAAACAAATAGCTTGAGAAAAATAAAAAGCATTAAAATTCATCGAGACATACCAATTAAGAGAGTGTTCCCCAGCAATGGTAGCGACATGTGCCAAAGCATTTCTCCATCGGATCTTCACCTCCTCATTTTTCCCTTGACAAGTCTTCTCAAAAGCTTTCCCGAACACTCCACTCTGTTTCTTAACATCTGACGGATCAACTTAAAAAAAAACCGTCATCACAATCTGCCCCAAAGCTTCTTTGCACTTCAAGATTTCCACAAGTTCATCTAAACACCAGCTGGAAGAAGCGTAATTCTTCGAGAGCACAACGATCGAGACTCTAGCTTCTTTAATCCCTTGTATGAGCTCAGGTCCGATCGTCTGGCCTCTCTCGATATTCTGATCATTGAAAGTCGTGATACCTTTGCTTGCAAAGAGACTGTGTAAATGACTGAGAAACCCTTTACGGACATCTGGACCGTGGAAGCGCGAAAAGACATGGTGTCTCCTTATGTGAGACGAAGAAGATGAAGAAGAAGAAGAAGCCATGAGAGATCACAAATGCTTGCACGTGAAGAAAGTATTTTTAGAATGATATTGAAGAAAGCATGATTGGAAAAGCAAGCTCCGATCCTTCGGTTTATTTATTGAAGCAAAAACGCGTAAAAGGAGAAGAGAAATTTCGAAGAAAAGTTTGGACGACTCTGTGTTTCGTTATAGTCGTCGAGGACCAAAGGCTAGTTTCGTACAGATTGTCATTTTCCAGTGAAATGAGGTCAGAGTTGAAAGTAGCATACTCAAGTTGGAAGAAGACGACGAATTATGTGGGGATTCTGTTCTCAACCACATTTTTGTACTTTACTTTCTTTTAAATCCAATAACAATTATATCGAAATGACCATGTGAACATCAAGAACCAAACTTTCTTTGCAAAGTTTGCAAACGTTGAAATTTGATATTTGACTTATTCAACAAGAAACTAAACTCTGCTTTTGGTAATGATGATGTTGGATGTTTAATTTAGGTTTATCCCTGCCAATTTCTTTTTGTTGTTGTTTGTTAAAGCCATCTTTTGAATTATGGAGTTTAATTAGCGTGTTGCTTATTTTTCAAGACCTTAACAGCTTCTGTTTCATAGTCTTTACTGCTACTACACTAAAAGAGAAGTTATCACAGAAATAACGAATTTGACAACTGAAATTGAGCTCGTAACTTTATAAACGGGCCGAGCCTGAGAACTCGTTTTCCGTTTACTGGTTGGTTAGGTTATTCAACTTTTTTGGACCTTTTTGACAAAAAGAAAGTTCGCAACAAATTCGTTCAAAGCAGTAATTTATCTTGACGCGTCACTAAAATTTTGATCATCCCACCTTATTACACATTTAATAATTAGTGCTGAGGAAATCTCCAGATACGTGGATATTTTGACAACGTGAAGGCCATAACATAAATACTATATGGTTAAATAAACAAATACTATTAAAAAATGTAATATACAACGAAAGTCGCGGGAACAGTACACATCATATATGGGACTCCAAGTAACTCGGACATGTTTTCAACGATCAAAATACACCAAAACCAAAATCAACATTTTACAAAAAGAAACAAACAAATATTAGAGATTTTCTTAGCAACCAAGAAGAAGACAAAAACAGGGGAAAATAGACAACTCTGTTTTGTTTTGTTTTCTTCTTCTGAATTCCTCTGCTGCTTTCAATTTCTCTTTTGAATCTCTTGTATTGATCGGTGAGAGACATTCTACATAACCAATTTTTCAACGGTTGATTTTCTTTTTATTAAGTTTTTCAATTTGAGATAGTGTTTAGGAGATTTGCTCTGTTTTGCTTCGGGTATGATATGCTTTTGTATGCTCGATTCATCGATCCTTAAATCATAAAGGATCTTCATTTCAGGTTTGACCTCAAAACCCTAATGTTGCTTCTTCTTGATCTATATACATCTTAATGTTCTTTGGTCTCATTTTGATTGTTTTTGTTTTCCAGCATTCATAAATCTCAAGTCTTGTGGAACAATTATTTGCGTTGGTTTTATTGAAAGAAAGAGATTTAAGGATTTTTTAAACACTGATGGAGCAATTCAGACAAATCGGAGAAGTTCTTGGAAGTCTAAATGCACTAATGGTATTACAAGATGATATCTTGATCAACCAAAGACAATGTTGTTTGTTGTTAGAACTCTTCAGCTTAGCTTTCAACACGGTCGCAGAAGAGATCAGACAGAATCTAAAGCTTGAAGAGAAGCATACTAAATGGAGAGCTCTTGAACAACCTTTAAGGGAGCTTTATAGAGTTTTTAAAGAAGGAGAGTTATATGTTAAGCATTGTATGGATAATAGTGATTGGTGGGGTAAAGTAATCAATCTTCATCAGAACAAAGATTGTGTTGAGTTTCATATACACAACTTGTTCTGTTATTTCTCTGCGGTTGTTGAAGCCATCGAGGCTGCTGGTGAGATTTCGGGTCTTGACCCTTCTGAGATGGAGAGAAGGAGAGTTGTGTTTTCAAGAAAGTATGATAGAGAGTGGAATGATCCTAAGATGTTTCAATGGAGGTTTGGGAAACAGTATTTGCTCTCGAGAGATATTTGCAGCCGGTTTGAGCATTCTTGGAGAGAAGATAGATGGAATCTAGTGGAGGCATTGCAAGAGAAGAGGAAATCGGATAGCGATGATATTGGTAAAACCGAGAAGCGTTTAGCTGATTTGCTGTTGAAGAAGTTAACCGGTTTGGAGCAGTTTAACGGTAAACTGTTTCCTAGTTCGATACTTCTTGGTTCAAAGGATTACCAGGTGAAGAAACGGTTAGATGCAGATGGACAATACAAGGAGATTCAATGGTTAGGTGATAGTTTTGCACTAAGGCACTTTTTCAGCGATCTTGAGCCGCTAAGTTCTGAAATCTCGTCTCTTTTAGCGCTTTGTCATTCGAATATACTTCAGTACCTTTGTGGATTCTATGATGAAGAAAGGAAAGAATGTTTTTTGGTTATGGAGTTGATGCACAAAGATTTGCAGAGCTACATGAAGGAGAATTGTGGACCAAGAAGAAGATATTTGTTCTCGATCCCTGTGGTGATTGATATCATGTTGCAAATTGCAAGGGGGATGGAGTATCTTCATGGAAATGATATCTTCCATGGAGATTTAAACCCAATGAACATTCATCTGAAAGAGAGGAGTCACACCGAAGGTTACTTCCATGCGAAGATTTGTGGATTCGGTTTATCTTCAGTCGTTAAAGCGCAGTCTTCCTCGAAACCAGGCACTCCTGATCCTGTAATATGGTATGCACCTGAAGTTCTAGCAGAGATGGAACAAGACCTGAATGGTAAAACTCCGAAATCTAAGTTGACGCATAAAGCTGATGTGTATAGCTTTGCAATGGTGTGTTTTGAGCTTATAACAGGTAAAGTTCCATTTGAAGATAGTCATCTTCAAGGTGAACCAATGACTATCAATATTAGAATGGGAGAGAGACCTCTTTTCCCTTTCCCTTCACCAAAATACCTCGTTAGTCTGATCAAACGATGTTGGCACTCAGAACCGAGTCAGCGTCCTAACTTCTCTTCGATATGTCGGATACTACGCTACATCAAGAAGTTCCTAGTTGTGAATCCAGATCATGGTCATCCTCAAATGCAAACTCCACTTGTTGATTGTTGGGACTTAGAAGCAAGGTTCTTGAGAAAGTTTCCAGGTGATGCAGGGTCTCACACCGCGTCAGTGAATCAAATACCGTTCCAACTATACTCATACCGGGTTTTGGAAAAAGAGAAGATGAATCCAAACTCAAAAGAAAGCTCAGAGACTAGTGAATCTGAAAGCGTTTCAGTGGTTGAAGATCCACCTAATGCCATGATTACAAGAGATACAAAGTCATTGTGTCTTGATACAATATCTGAATACTCAGATACAAGATCAGTCTACTCGGAAGCTCCCATGAAAAAGGTCTCAGCTCTAAAGAAAAGCGGCGAAATGGCAAAGCTCAGAAGAAGTCCAAGCTTAGGTTAGTTTCTTCACCATTATCTCTACATTGACAGAGTTTGAGTTGATAGATCATCAAAAAGACAACTATCTTTATGTTAATATATTATCAATGCAGGTTCAGAAAAGTTGAGATCGGCAGGAACTTCAACGGTAAAAGCAAGATCATCGCCAAAAGTATCACCACTGAGTCCATTTGGAAGAAGCATTAAAGCAAGGAAGGATAATCGATTGCCTTTGAGTCCAATGAGTCCTTTAACCCCTGGAATACGTAGACAACAGACTGGTCATGCTTCAGACTCTGAGCTTACTTAGCTTTTCATCAAAAACCAGACAAGAAGAAGAAGATCCATGAAAAAACAGAGTGCTTAGCTTTTGGTCAGTATTCAAAGCAGAGTTCATAGTTTCAGACATGAAAAAAAACACCTAAAAAAAAACAATGAGGTAGAGATCTTTGCATACATTTTTGTGGTTAATTTTAGAAGCTTCTCTTGGGATTTTTTCTTCAAGAGTATGGTTTATTTGTTCTTGTTTCTTTTTTGTAGCTTCTGAGTAATTTTTTGGAGTTCGGATTGTAAAAGTTTATTTTTGTACAAAGACAGAAATGTATCAGCTTTTTGCAAGAGATTAAAATTCATTTATTCTATTTTATTTTGCTTCTTTAAAATATTTACAGCACTGAATGTTTGTAGTTTTTAGGATAGTTTTTGAAAAGTCATCATTATCCATTCATCATTTTTTTTAAAGGTTTCTCTAGTCTTTGATTTTAGTAGCAATTTTTTTAAGAAAATGTAAAAAACCTATTATTTGGATGTTTTCCCTTAAAAATTTCCTTTTTTATTATAGACTTTTCTTTTCCATTTACTAACGGAATACTATAAAATTTCACCAATCTATACTGTTAATTGTTGTAAAATTAAATAATAATAAATCAAAATTTGATATATGTGCATCAGAATTTCAAAAAACAAAAATGATCAGATACCTATAAATATTTCATGATTTTTAATTTTAATTAAAAGATAATCAGTTTTTAATTAATGTTTAGATATTCATTTTGCTTACTCTAGATAAAAAGTAAAATTATAACCGAAAATCTATGCACATTATCATTCAATTTTTTTGTCAAAAAAGATATACATTAACAAAAACCAAAACTAGAAGAAGACCATTAAAACTGCTGTTTCCTTTTCCTTGGCAAATTAGTTGACTATTTTTCTATAAGTAAGGGAATAGTCATCAATTTTTCAGATACTATAAGCTCTTTTTTTTTCTTTAATCCGAACGAACCGAAATAATCCTCTCTTTCACTTTTCTCTGGCGATGATGATGAATTCTCCGTTGGATTACGATGTGTTGCTAGAGATCATGTCTTATTGTCCTGCAACGGAGATGGCAAAATTCCGTCTACTAAGCAAAGAATGCAACAAACGAAGTTATGAGATGAGTTTTATCAATCGTCATCTCCATAGAACCAACTCTTTCCTCGGCTATATATTTTATTACAAAGATAACAAGTGGTTTAGGAATCACTCATGTTTTGTCTCCGGCGTCGATGAGAAAGATAAAAACCGAATCAATCTTGCCTTTCTTCCTCCCCTTTGTAATGTATCCATCGAAGCTTGTGATACACATCATGGGATTTTGCTCTGTGTCGATGTTGTGTTTAAAGGTAGGCAAAAGATACCAGATTACATCGTCTGCAAACCGGCTACAAAACAGTACCGGATCATACCAAACCCAAAGACCAGGTTTGGCACTGTCGCAACCGGTTTAATGGTGATTTCGTCGAACCCGTTTCGGTATAAGATCATTAGGGTTTCTGATACATGGGCAAGAGTGGGTAGGGATGGTGTCTATAATCTACGAGAGAGTTTGTTTGAATAAAGATGACGTTGAAGGAAAAGATAGGAGCGAGGAAGGAAGAAGAGATGGGACTATATAGAGGAGAAGAAGGAATATCATGAAGAGAATTGAAGATGATTCTTATGCAAGTATTTGTTATTGTTATCATATTGTTATTTAGCTCTCTTTTTTTCATATCCCCAACTCTCTAAAAGATATATTATTGTGGTTTAAGTTTAAGTTTAACTAAGCACATTTTTATTCAAGTTTAAAAAAAAAGATTCTACAACAAAAACCAAAACCAAATACATCTAAAAGAACTCATTGATGAAAACTTACTGCTATTAGAAACCTAAGACCACCATTATCGGTGGTATCTTAACCAAATCTTAAGCTAAGATTTGTGAAGAAAAAGCTTAAATATAAGCCTAAAAGCTCTTATATAAGAGCTCTTTTTTCACAAATCTTAGCCTAAGATTTTGGTTAAGAACAATTAATAATTAATCCCCATTGGTTAAGAATAATTGATACCAATTGGTTCTTAATTTGTATCTTAACAATTATTTAAACTAAAATTTTGAAACATGACATGTGGTTGCTTTTTTCATTCATAAAACCCTCTTAATTAAGAAGCAAATCTTAGTTTTTAATTTGTTTTGATTTATTTTTCAAAATTTAATTCTAAGATATTAACCTAAGATACATCTAAGATACACCAATGGAGGTGCTCTAAGTTTAATTAAACGGATTGATTTGTCGTCCAAAGAAAAGAAAAAAATGAAATTAAAACCAAAACATCAAAAAATAGAAAGAAAAAGTGATTTATTGTTGTACACTTGTAGATTTATTTTTTTTTAGAAATCTCAAACAGGAAAAAGTTATAGGGTGAATTGCAAGAATAACCTATTTGGAAGATGAAATAAAGAATATAGCACCATAAACTGTATAATATAGTAAGTAACACATGTGTGTGTTAAAAAGACCACAAACTCCTTCAACTTGTCAAGGAAGAGATGGTAGCCCGTGGAGCAACCAAAAAAGTGACCAAAATATATTTATCCCATTCAATTTTGTTTGCTATGTAAGTTTAAAATTATTATTTGGTTAAAACTAATAATACTATTAAAAAAACAGATTTTTTTTTGTTTATCTCACATGATTTGAATTTTAAAAATCGGAAACAAATTTTTTAAAAAGTGAATAGTAGTACCAAGTTCTATACATATCATCACAGAAAAATAGAATAGTATATATTTGTTCAAATAGAAACGTTTGTTCTGATGAATCCAAATAATCAATTAAATACTTTTTGATGGAAGAATACTAAACCCTAAGATAATATATAGGGAACCCAAAGCTTTTAATATAAAACACTAATCAAATCACTTAACATCCTTAATCAAAACAAACAATTCATTTTAAAACGTATATAATACAAGGTATACGTAAATAGTATATTCACAAAATAGAATAGTATCTGTCAAAAGTCTTTCAAAATCAAAATCGATTTATTGGCTATTTCCTTTTAGAATTTCTACCATCGTAAACCCTTCATCGCTTCTAGATCTAAGAATGATCCCTAATTTATTAACATTTAATAATGATCCTTAATTTATTGTAGATATGTGGTGAGTTTGTAACTATGAAGAACAAAAAAATTAAGTGATAAATTAGTTTCAGACCATAGATGCATTTTGATGTTAAAATTATGTTTCAAAAAAGACAAAAAAAAAAACAAAGCTTAGAATCTAAATAAATCTCACAAAAAGGTAATTAATAAACTGTAACTAAAAACAAAAATAAGCATAGAGGTCATTTGGAGAGAAAGAAAAAAAGAAGTAAGGAGAAAGGCGGAGAGGAGAGAGAGAAGGAGAGAGAGAGAAGGAGAGAGAGAAGGAGAGAGAGAGGGAGAGAAAGAGAGAGAAAAAAAAGAAGTAGGGAGACAGGCGAGAGAGAGAGAGAAGGAGAGAGAGAAGGAAAGAGAGAAGGAAAGAGAGAAAGAGAGAGAAGGAAAGAGGGTAAAGTTGGGATTAATATATAAAATACAAAGAATATCATCTCATTTTTTTGGTAATGTTACTTTCTTAATTATAGTTTTTTTGTGGGTTAGTTTTTCAAATTTCCCAAAGTTATAACATTTTTTTTTATATAGAGATGAAATTAATCTGATTTTCTAATCTAAGATAAATATAAATGTAAATAACATATTTAGAGATAATGCTAAATATTCTAAACTTCAATATTAACAATATTTTTTTTCTATATCTTAGCCTTATCATCTCTCCGGTTTTCCATAACGGTTCTTCAATCCCAACAAGAACGAAATCATGTACCCAAAGTCTCCTTTGTCATCAACAAATTATTATTTGCATAAGAAGAAAGTTCCGCAGAATTGATTTGAAATTTAGGAAAGAGTGAGAGATATAAATATATCTTTTAACAGATAAATCTATTTAAAATAGACTAATCCAATAACAAATGAATATTGTATGTATAGTTTTCACAAAACAAAGGTTGAATTTTAATTTGCTTCTCAATATTATTATATAAAGTACTTATTTAATGAATATCTGATGATAGTCTGATAGACCTTATTAAAACTATCACAAATAAGGAAAATTGCATGTAATCAGTGTAAAAAGATTTTCTTATTGCACCAAAAGAAAGCAATTCTAGAGATGGTAACAAATTTTCAATAAACAATTTTCTTCTAATATGCTTTCTCAAAAAAAAAAAAACGTGGACCAAGAGACAATTTAAATAACACATTTGTTAAAACTACACCAGCTCAAACAAATATAAGTCTTAAACAATTCCATCCATTTCAATATAAATACGTGAGTTTACTAAACTTCTCTACATCAAAATGAGTTGTCCTGCAATGAACCAACCAAGACATAATCTTAGAAATTTTATCTTACTGTCCGGCAATTGAAAAATTCAGATTTCTAAACAAAGATTACTATAAACGAATGTCAGAATCTTATGAACCTGAATCTCTTTAGAACCAATTCTATCTTTGGAGTTTTTCTCCAATATCAAGGATCTCATTCAACTTTTTATTCTACTTATGTCCTCAGTTCTGAGAACAGTCATCATAAGTCTAAAGTCTCGCTCGATTTATTACCGTTAGCGAAGGTAAAGATCGAAGTTTGTGACCCAAGTCATGGGATTTTGCTTTGTGTTGATCCTAAGTGCGATGGAAGAACAACGTATATTGTTCGAGTGGGATGTATTGAAATTAACCTTTATTGTATGCTATTTATGATATGGTAAAAATAGATTTGAATATTTTCGGTGTTTTATTGATGAATTTGTGTATACTAGGATTTTGTGATCAGTAAAGTTTAGTTTTACAATATTATTTTTTGTAAAAGATTGAAGTGTAATCATTTAGATTTTAGAATTTTGGGGAAAGAAAAACAGTACTTAAATGAAATATCAAAGATGATTGTGGAGAAAAACCGGTTTAGTACACCCTATAACCAAGAACCGTTTGTATCCGGTTTAACATCCACCAACTTCTTTTGCCGCTTCTCATAAATTCGAATTAGCCCCTAAAACTTACTAGTTATAAGCAGAGCCGTTGTGCGGTGGCTCTTTTTTCACGAGCCGTTGTGCGGTGGGCTCTGTTGTCACTGGCCGGGCAACTAATGTATCATACGACTTCGAGGAGGGAACATTTTTGGAACTGCGAAAGCTTCTTGCCAACGGAGACTCCCGGAAGCGGATTAAAATCAGCAGCGTAAACTCCAAGAAAACTCTCTGTGTTGTAGAATTTATTTACATACTGCAAGTGATCAATGTTCAGCCTCCTGAAAACCGCTATCACGTGCGAACACGGATATCTGTAAAGTTGCCATATCCCACATGTGCAAGCCCGATCGCTGCGATGAACAAAGAATTTCATGTTTCCAACTTGCATCACTTCCGTGACCTGAAACCTCTGTCCAGACTGGTCTAATGGCAGGACATCGTGTGTTATAGACTCTTCAAGCTTTGTCATGACATGTTTAGCATAGACCTCTCTTCTGTTTTTCATTGATTCCTGGAGAAGACCATGTCGCAGTTTGAAAAGCTCTGCCAGGTGATCAAAGATTAGCAAGATACAAGTTGCCTAAGACAGAATTAGACAAATGCCTTCCCTCTGCGTTACTTTCTTTCTGATGCACGAAAAGAACCAACGCCAAGTATCAGCTGACAAATCTTCTTGGGTAGTAATGGCAAACGCAAGTGGGAAAAGGCTGTTTTCGGCATCTAATCCCGCTGCAACCAACAATTTTCCAGGGTATTTACCACTCAAGTCTACTGTATCTACTAAAATGAGAGGTCTGCAGTGAGGAAACCCTTCAACTGACTGCTGAAACGCCCAAAACACAGAACGAAAGGATGCATTTTTGGGATCAGGAAAAAGATCATATTGCCATTCCAAAAGCATCTTGTTAGATGAGCCAAGGGCAGCCATGAACTTGGGCAATACGCTAAAACTCTTGTCCAAATCTCCCAAGATTGCAGAGATCGCTTCCTTTTTAGCCTTCCACATATTAGCATACGAGACTGTGTAGCCAAATGCTTCTTTCACCCAATTGTTCAGCTCTACAATTGAGAGCGAGGGCTGAACCTTTACTAGACATTCAATTTCACCTGCCAGGAAATCTGAGCCCACATCTGCTGGCTTACAAGCATGTGGACCTGTGTATTCTGTTATCTTGAAGCCATTTCCATTCGTTTTAGCTGCCTTGAGAAACCATCTACAGTAGTTCTTGCACCCTGATTGAAAGGTACCCGTAATGGGGATTTCGAATACATTGTATTCACGTTGCCTTCTATTAGAGTACAACTTCACTGCTTTCGCCAGCTCATCTTTACCTCTAAAAATCATCCCAACATGCAACTCACTTTCATCGAGCCATGAACTAGAGAAAATCAACTGCTTCGAGACACTATCACTGACGCCTTCCGTTAGAGTTGGCTTTTTCATTTTCGAATCCTTCTGTGCGACCCCATTATCACCAGAGTTTCCGACATCCGTACTCTCCTCATCTTCAATCCAACCATTATGGTTATCCTCCGGAGGACTTCCTAGTTTAGTATTTCTCCCACTCACATTTACATCTGCATTGACACTACTAGCATCCTCTTGCCGATAACGCTTTCGGGGCACATTACTTTCCAATGGGGACTGATGAGATATAGAAACAGTAACTTCATCAGAAAACGGTTTGATCTCTAAATACACCTCCAGACTGTTGATAGATGGATGGTAGCATGGTACCTCAAGCATCATCTCCAAACTACAATCGTCCACAATGGGCAAACGCACATACTTGACCATCTGTTGTTGAACAATGGAAGGGTACCTACCAATCAAATCAATCTGAAACTTTCCCTTTTCAAAACCAGTAAGTCGATGCAGATCATCCAACAAATTGGATAGTTCGATTTTGCTATCAACTCTGATCCCTCTTGGACTTGACCCTTCATAGAACGGACCATCAGGACCATCTTTAATACAACCATTCCAATAGCAGAACAACGGAATCTTTCTTGTATCCATGAACACCACAAAACCTTCAAATAGAAATAAACCCTAAAGATTAGGTTTTTTTTTGTTGTTGATGCAAAATGCGACATATATGAACTGTGAGTGAGGTTAAAGACTACAAATTTGTACTTAGCACTGTGAAAAATGGTCACTTTGCAGAAGAGAGTTTTTGTAATTTTACCTTTTCTTCCGCCGCCGGCTTCGGTGACTTCGTCGGCAAAAGACAACAGTTTGGTAAAATGGTCTGTTCTTTTTTTTCTCGTAGTTAACGACGGTGTGTCTACGAGATAGTGATTATAAGCTACATATTTGTGGTAAAATAAAATATTGGGAAAGAAAACAAGTCAATGAATATTCCTGACAAAGAAAAAATGAAATGAACAACAACACAATGTTTCTCATCACTCACTAGTAAATAAACTTTAACAAATAACCTTCAAGCTTTAGAATTCCATCTTCAAATTTCAGATAAAGATGATGATAATAAAACCCATAAACATATATAGTACAGACGAAAAAGTTGATATTTTAGACATTTTTATTAAAGTTAAAACAAGAAGAAGAAAGAAACAGACATGAAAACATAAACAGGTGCTGAAGCATACGAATCTTTGTTTAGCCCATGGCATACTTCTGAGTCCAGTTTCTTGCAGTAGCCTCGTATTTGGCTCTGTCGGTTTTGTACATGTGTGCAATCTCTGGTACCAAAGGGTCATCTGGATTTGGATCTGTTAACAGCGAACATATCGAGAGCAACACCTACCAATTGCATAAACATTTCCATTAAAACAGCTAAAAACTAGAGATGATGATCTTACTACATACACAAACATTCAAGAAGCAAAGCTTGTGCATTGAGCAAAATCCTAGCTGAAAATGTAGATGCTCTTGCTATACTTTTGGAACATAAACGAACATTGGAGAACCGATGTTTCTGAAAAATGAGAGTCACCTTGGAAATGGTGAGGGCAGGGCTCCATTGTTCTTTCAAAATGTCAAGGCAAATGCTTCCGTTGCTGTTGATATTAGGGTGAAACACCTTCGTCCTAAATGCAACCTGCAAATAAAAACAAAACAACCAATAAAAGTGTCAAGATTAAGCCAAGAAATTGATTTGATTTGGGGGCAAATACAAGTTTTAATTAGGTCCAAGAATTTCAAGGAACTCTACTAAACCTAAAGTTCGTGGTAATCTAAGAGTTGTTCCAATATTGAATACCTTTGGTGGTTTGAATGGATAGTCCGGAGGGAAGTGAATGGTAACGAGAAACACACCGCCTGAATACGGACTCTCTGCAGGACCCATAATTGTAGCTTGCCAATGAAACATGTCTTCAGCAACTGGACCTGCAAAAACTAAAACATAAGCAAAAAAAACACCACAAACCAAAGAAGGATTCTAGTATTCTACATTTCTCAACTCTTCTAACTCTGATTAGTCTAATAATTAGAGAAAAGTAGAAACTAATAAACTGAAATTCATCATAAAATCTTAAGATAAACATAAGCCAAAACATAAGTAGACAACACCACAACGCAAAGAAGGATTCTACATTTCTCAACTCTGATCAGTCTGAAAAGTAACTTTCACCTTTGTGATCTCTAGAATGCTAAATCTCTGGCATATTACCAGATAATCATAGATAAAGTAATGGATCCAACAAGAAGGAGAAAGATTTGAGATTTTTGAAGTGAACCTGCACTGCAGGAGGTTGGAGGGTCTTTCTGGAGATCCTTCAGCTCCTTCAAGATCCGTTTCGAAGCCATTTTCTCACTGAGAAACCCCTACAAAAAGTAATCCAAGTTAAACCTAGATCAATCCAGCTCAAATCCAGAAACTTTTTCTAATCTGATTGAATCGAACAAGAAGAGACGAGCTTTTTGAATTCCTACAAAAGAAGAGAGCTTTTTCTCGTGTGGGTTAATCAAAAGGAGAAAGCTTTGATACCTCAGAAAGAATCCTCCAAATTTGGTTTTGCGATTCACTCCTGCAGATGATTGGAAGAAAGCAAAACGAAAGAGAAAGTTTTGGTTTTTATGCTTTAAGAAACGGAAGCGAATAATTTAATTGGATAAACTATGATTTATTTTAGTAATAATGGCTGCTTAAGAAATATCTGTAAACATTATAATTTTAAAATACTATCTAATTTTTTTAAGAAATTATAAAGGGTGGGCTATATTTGATTTGACCCCACTTAGATTCCAAATGATTCTGAATCACGATGAATTTTCAATTGTAAAATTGTCCTCTTTGGTACATATTTGATATTTCTCTATTTCTATAGCCAAGTGTAGAGATATGAACGGCTGATTATATTTTTGTAAAAAATAAAAAATGAAACCAGATAACCAATCATAATTAATGAAATTTTATCTAGTTTTTGTGACATGATTATTTTAAATCTCTATCTCAAACTAATGTTTTATGATTCTAATTTATCCATACTAATTACATTTTATCAATAGAATGTAAATTTTATTTTGGAAAAAAAAGAAGTAAAATATCTTTAAATTTTGTAATCTCACAATAGTTGAATGTCATATTATGCGAGTCATCATGTTGTCATAGTGGGATTTGTATTACTGCAAATATCTAATGAACAATAATCAACGAATTAGTTATGGACTAATGAAAAGATAGGATATGCATTAAGATAAACTGGATTTGGTGAAAATTTAATAAGATAACTGGGTTTGGTGAGAGTGCGAGACTATTTGGCTCGGTTCAGTTTTATTCCAATTTCAAAAATTCCAATTTGGCTCGGTATAGTTCGGTTTATATCAGTTTCTATATTTCAATTTGGGTCGGTATAGTTCGGTTTATGTATTCATTCTTTTTGAGATGCGCAACAAGCTCTCACCGTTTCTCCTCCGCCGCTACCACAATTTGCCGTGGCCATGGGAATTCTCAGATGAGAACAATGAGAGCATTAATCGAAAGAGTCTCTCGTCTTACTCTGTGATCAATCTCTCGAATTCTCCTTACCGATAGATGGAGACGGTGTTTGCTTTTTGGGTTGTTTTCCGGTGATCGCATCTTCAATCAGTGGTGGTAATGGAATGGAGAAAGTTTCATCACGGAGATATGCTTATCTGGAAACTCTTACTCATGAGATTAAGATGAAGTTTACACGGGTTTGCCTTTCTTTTTAGTATTTTTTTCGCAAAAGATCGATTTGTGTCGATTGGTTTTGATTTTGCCCAGAAAACACTATTTGATTTCTCTAATTCGAGACACATGCGTTAGGTTATCGAATTTTGATATCCTCAATGAATACTTTTGTTTCAATTTTGAATCGTTACGGTTTCCGATTAAAATCATCTTTATCATGCAATCCACAGGTTGAGATTGTACCTGGTCTCTTGCTTTTTAATCGGAAACTATGAATTATGAATTCCAGAACAAACACACTGGGCTGATTTGGAGGTAGACGAAAAAGAAGAAGCATGTTGGGCCTTGGGCCTCTTAAGCAGGTACAATGAAAGCCCAGCCCAGCCCAAACCAAAACATTTCCTTTGATTGTTTTCTATAAATAAAACGTAGCTTAGGGTTATTTACTTTACAACGTATTGCTTGCGCTCAACGGACTCTTCCCGGAAAGAAGACATAAACCCCTTTAAACCTCCTGCTTTCATCTTCTCCGTGATGGTCAAATCTAACTCCCAGGGTTTGTTTTTTTGGTGGTTTATGATCTCTTATCTAATGTTGTTTTATACCAACTTACTTGGTTCTAAGAAGTTTTTGCTACTCTTCCTTTAGGTAAGCGTAACCCGCAATATGGTTTGGAGGCCAACCCAATTCTCAAGAGACATAAGAAAATAAACAAGAAGAAGGTAAACCTCATATGTTCGGATTCCTCTTCTTCTTTCAGACCAATTTTCTTTACTCTGCCTTTTTCTAATTGCGGCTACTCATGTAACAACAGGTGACAACGAAAGCTATTGCTTTTAGTCTCCAGCAGAACGACTTGTTGGTGACAAAGTCTGATCAGGCTAATTTAATCTCAGTCAAGGTTTAATTTTTGATCATTATAATGTTGGACTGTTTGTTACATGTATTGTACAAGTTTTATGTTCAATTAAGCTACTTTTTTTCGGTTTGTTATGCAATTTAAGACTTGCCTGTTAATAATCAGGAAGCTGCAGTAAGAGAGAAGACGCTCTTTGTTGCCAATCTCCCTTATGAAACTAAAATACCAAATATGTAAGTAGTACCTTTAATTTCCTCTGTTCTCGGATCCAGTTTTTCATGACTAATCATCTACTTTTGCAGCATCGATTTCTTCAAAAAGGTTGGAGAAGTTGTTCGTGTTCAACTTATTGTAAACCTCAAGGGTAAGCTTGTGGGTTGTGGCTTTGTTGAGTTTGCTTCTGTTAATGAAGCAGAGGAGGTGAGGGTTTTTTATAGTAATGATGAAAAATTGTACGAGTAGTTATTTGAAAGTAGGATTGCTGATTAAATCTTTTTTGTTGTAGGCGCTGCAAAAGAAGAACGGTGAATGTTTAGACAATAATAAGATTTTTCTTGATGTGGCTAATAAGAAAGCTACATACCTTCCACCCAAGTAAATTGATTTATGTAACACTGGTTTTAACTCATTGCTAGAGTTTTGATGCCATTACAGTAAAGACTAACGCCAATATTATTTTTTTGCTAATTAGGTATTGCATAGATCACAAGGTTTGGTAAGGGATTATACTATTTGCCTTTTGAGCACATTAGGTGAAGTTTTTGGTATACGTGGAGAGATCACAAGGGTTTTTGATATTCCAGGGACAAAGACTACCGTAGACTAGAAAGCCATCCAATAGAAGAAGATGAGAGACCTCCTAATTCTGTTGAGGTACCTGTTCTTATTACCTTCAAAATAAGTCATGCTTAATAACAGAACTGTTGCCACAAAGTCGAAAGATGACTTATTTGGGAATGAGTCTTCAGATGAGGCTACTTTTTGTTGTTATGCAATGAAAATCTTTTTCTCCTTACAAATCGTGCTAACACACTTGGTTGTTAAATTCAGGAAGTACTCTTTGTTGCCAATCTTTCTCCTCAAACTAAAATATCAGATATGTAAGTACTACTTTTAATTTCCACTTTCGTTCTCGGGGCAAGTCTTTTCATGACTGATATTCTACCCTCCACTTTTACAGCTTCGATTTCTTCAATTGTGTTGGAGAAGTTGTAAGTATTCGACTTATGGTAAACCATGAAGGTAAGCATGTGGGTTATGGCTTTGTTGAGTTTGCTTCTGCTGACGAAACAAAAAAGGTGAGAGTAGTTTTGTAGTAATGATGAAAATTGTATTAAAAGTAATTTGAAAAGTAGAGTATAGTTATTTGAAAATACGATAGCTGATTAAATCTTTATACGATAGGCACTGGAGAACAAGAATGGTGAATATTTGCACGATCATAAGATTTTTATTGATGTGGCTAAGACAGCTCCATACCCTCCAGGACCCAAGTAAATAGACTATCCATGTTTTGGAGATTTTTTTCTGTAACACTGATTGTAACTTATTGCTAGAGTTTTGATGCCATTACAGAAGACTAACCATATTATTTTTGTTAATTAGGTACAACCTTGTAGAGAAGCTTTGGTAAGGGATCTAACTATTTTCTGCCTTGTGTTTTGTTATCAAGAGCACATTGGGTGAAGTTTTTGATATACATGGAGAGATCACTTACGGTTTTTGATATTTCAGTTACGAAGACTACCTTCGACGAGAAAGCCTTCCGATAGATGAAGATGAGACACCTCCTGAATTTGTTGAGGTACTTGTGCTTACTATCTTCAAAATATGTTAGCGTTTAATAAACAGAAATGTGCCACAAAGACGAAACATGTGACTTATTCTGGAGATGAATGATGAATCTTTAGATGTGGCTACTTTTTCTTGTTATGCAATTAAAGTCTTTTTCTCCTAAGAGTCGTGCTAACACACTTGGCTTTAAATTCAGGCAGTTGGCGTAAGGAAAAAGACGCTCTTTGTTGCCCATCTCTCACGCAAAACTGAAATAACGCATATGTAAGTAGCACCTTTAATTTCCTCTTTCGTTCTTGGAGCAAGTTTTTCATGACTAATATTTTCTTCTCCACTTTTTCAGCATAAATTTCTTCAAAGATGTTGGAGAAGTTGTTCATGTTCGGCTTATTCTAAACCACACAGGCAAGCATGTGGGCTGTGCCTTTGTAGAGTTTGGTTCTGCTAACGAAGCAAAGATGGTCAGAGTTAGTTTTACAGTAGTGATGAAAAATAAGTAGTCATTTGAGAAGTACGATTGCTGATCAAATCTTTCATACTGAAGGCGTTGGAAACGAAAAACGGTGAATATTTGAACGATTGCAAGATTTTTCTTGAAGTGGCTAAGATGGTTCCATACCCTCCACCCAAGTAAATTGATTTCCATGTTATAAAGATTTGTTTATGTGACTCTGGGTGTAACTTATTCCTAGAGTTTTGATGCCATTATAGTCTATAGAATACTAACACTATTATTTTTGTTAATTAGGTATTGCATACATCACAAGGTTTGGTAAGTGATTTAACTATTTGCATCTTGAGTTTATTAGCAAGAGCACATTGGGTGAAGTTCTTGGTATACATGGAGTGATCACAATGCATATTTGATATGCTAGGTACGAAGACTACCTTCGACGAGAAAGCCTTCTGATAGAAGAAAATGAGACAGAGGAAGGACTTGATGACACTCCCGCTCTTGTTGAGGTACCTCTTCTTATTATCTTCAGGCTCAGAGGAAACGTTTAATAACAGAACTGTTGCCACAAAGTAGAAAGATGACTTATTTTGGGGATAAATCGACCTTTCGTTGATATGCAAATTGAAGTCATTTACTCCTTAGAGTCGTGCTAACACAGTTGGCTGTTAAATACAGGAATTTGCCGTAAGAAAAAAGACGCTCTTTGTTGCCAATCTCTCACCCAGAACTAAAATATCACATATGTAAGTAGCAACCTTTAATTTCCTCTTTCGTTCTTTGAGCAAGTTTTTCATGACGGATATTTTTTCATCCATTTTTACAGCATCAAGTTTTTTAAAGATGTTGCAGAAGTTGTTCGTGTTCGACTTATTGTAAACCACAGGGGTGAGCATGTGGGCTGTGGCTTTGTTGAGTTTGCTTCTGTTAACGAAGCACAGAAGGTGAGAGTAGTTTATAGTAATGATAAAAAAGTATTGTAGTCATTTCGAAAGTAGTGTATTTCGAAAGTACGAAAACTAATCAAATATTTTGTACTATAGGCGCTGCAAAAGATGAATGGTGAAAATTTGCGCAGTCGTGAGATTTTTCTTGACGTGGTTGAGTTAGCTCCATACCCTCTCCGACCCAAGTAAATTGTTTTTTCCATATGGAGATTAGTTTCTCTAAATTATCTCTATAGTTTTGATGTGTCATTACAAAAGATTAATGCTATTTTATTTTCTTTGTTAATTAGGTACAACCATGCAGAGAAACTTTGGTAAGGGATTTAACTATTTGCCTTTCGAGTATTGTTGTCAATAGCACATTGGGTGAAGTTTGTGGTATACAAGGAGAGATTACAATGGGTTTTTTTTTTTTTTTTATTCCAGGCACGAACGAGAAAGTCTTCTGAAGAAACAGAAGGAATATGAGATGTTGAGCGAGAGGACCGAATTCTGCGGTAAGAAGATTATCTTCTCTTACGACGACGAAGACCATATGTTCTGATATTAAATCATTATCTGCCTTCACTATTATGTGCCGTATACAGTATACTATTTTAACTGATTTGTTTGTCAAAACTCAAAACCATAATCTCGGACACCAAATACAGTCTCAACTTGATTCAGTCTTTCGTATCTTTCACCAAAGTAAAAAAGTAGTGGTAACTCAAGACCTAGACATTGGCTTTACTATAACCTTTGTACATAGACAAAATCGTAAGCTTGACCCGAAGCTTATGAGTATTCTTATGAGTTATGCCACAGTAAAAAAAAGTAACATTTAAAACTATCTTCTTTTACCCAATAAGATTTGCCAAATTTGTAATTAGGAAAAATGTTAACTTTTAAAAATAGAAGGTCGGTTAGAACCCTCTATATCATTCAGAGACTTCACCGCTAACTTTTGTAAAGGTCCTTTAGGGTTTTCGGATTCGAGCAAAAACAAAATCTCCGCAATCGAGAGAAACTCTGAGATCGGAATCAATGGAGTCTACAATATCGTTGAAGGTCAACAAAGGAAAAGGCAAAGGATCAAAGGGAGCTTCCTCTTCCGATGACAAATCCAAGTTTGATGTCGTTAAGGAATGGACCAATTGGTCATTGAAGAAGGCTAAAGTCGTCACTCACTATGGCTTCATCCCTCTGGTCATCTTCGTCGGCATGAACTCCGATCCCAAACCTCATCTCTTCCAGCTCCTTAGCCCTGTCTGATCCATCCAATTTCATCATCAACCTAAATCAATCGAATCGGTCTTCCTCTGGTTTGGCTTCTTCATATCTTTACGCGTGTTCTTAGATTCGCCGAATCTTCTTTTATGCTTTTTTCATTAGCTAGTTTTTGAATACTTTCTCTATGGTACTGTATTGAATAACTTTAGCTTATGATATAATGTGAAATCGAATTTTATGTTTTGAAAATCTGGGAATTGCTTTAAAGATTGAAGTTTGTTGGAATGTCTTGTATCAATTTTACAATGTGTGTTATATGAGGTCGATCTTGAGGTTTTAAGGCAACACAAGCCAAACCTATTTGCAACATCTCAACCAACTCTTCTTCTATACCCATTTGCATCATTAGCTCATTATCGAATACTTCTCCTGTCCACTCTTTCGACACCACTGACCTTATCCAGCTCGCCAAGTCCATGTTTTCGTCTAGTGATAGCGGACTCGCGGGTGATTTCCCTGTTAGAAGCTCGAGTAACACCACCCCGAAGCTGTATACATCAGAGAACTGTGTGGACTTTCTTGTATCTGTTATCTCAGGTGCGTGGTAACCCGAAGAACGTAAGGTAGTCTGCGGGAGAGATTTCGTGATGTGTGTTAAGCCGAGATCGCAGATGCAGCCGTAGCATTTCGAGTTCGTGAAGATATTGGAGGATTTGATGTTACCGTGGACAAACTTCCCGTCGTCTGCTTCGTGGATTATAGCCAACCCTCTTGCTGCACCAATGGCGATTCTTAAACGGGACTCCCAATCTAAAGGTACTTGGCTCTCTCCTGCAAAAGTTGAGTTATTGGTTTTCGATACTGCATACCAAAGAAGCATAGACAACGGAATACAGAAAGATAGCTTACCGTGCAGCATCTCAAATAGGTTTCCTTGACTGTAATAACTGTAAACAGCGAGCTTATCGATCTTGGAATAGTAGTAGGCTTTAAGCTCGGCTACATTATCATGCCTGATTCTACCAACGATCTCCATTTGTTGCTCAAACTCTCTTCTCCCAACAACCACCTCCTCCAATCTCTTCACTACTACCGTGGCTGTGTCTTCCACAGCTACTTTGTAGGTTGTAACATGAGCGCCTTTCCCCAAAATTTCTGCAGATGCAGCTAACAAATCATCCAAATCAAAGGTATAGTTACTTCCTCCAAAGAAAACGATTTTCCCTTCATCATTGTCATCTTCTGGTGCCCAGTTTCCTGAATGAGACAAATCTCTCTTCTTTGACTTCCATGAGAGTTTACCTTTCATGCGCCGTTTATTTCGCAAGCAACAAGCCATCATCTCCGCTCGATTGCACCCAGAATGTTCAACAGGAAAGCAAACACTTGTAGAGGTAATTTAAAGCGTCAAGATCGAAATCAAATGTTCTCCAAGGCTATAAGCTTGGTCAAACCTGGTAGAGAGCTTAGGATGATGCTCTTTCCAATGGGCCCGAGAGCCGGTTATATTGACTTTCCGATGGAGAGCATATAGAGAACGGAGAAACTCTGAATCTTCTCAAGAAGTCAAGCAAATGGTTCTTCCTCTTGTTCCTCTCGAAGCAGAAAAGCCAAATATATATCATCTCAGCCATTGTTGAAAAATGTTTCGTCTCTATCATGGAACAGAGAATCTTTTGTAACAGAAGAAAATTGTATTTTAGTATATAGCTAATCATTTTTAAATGCGAGTAGAAAAGATACGCCGGTCGTTAAGCCGGCAAAAAAATCTTCGTTATAGTATTATCTTAAGTGAATAAGCATGGTTTTAGCCGCAAACACATCGTGGTCGTTTTCTTCTTCTATTAGATTTTCCCACCCAAAACACTGATTATTACCAAAATGGATTTTTTCTTTTACATTTTCCCTTTTGTATGTATTTATATTTTATAAATAAGAAAAAAGTATCAACAAAGCAGAGTGGCGCAGCGGAAGCGTGGTGGGCCCATAACCCACAGGTCCCAGGATCGAAACCTGGCTCTGCTATGTTTTTTCTAATTTTACCGTATTTTAAACTGGTTTACTTTGGTTCGGACCAATTCGACTCGGTTAATCAAAATTCCAAACCGAAAGTTACATAATTATATAACTAAAGAAACGAAAACGGCGTCGTAAATAAAGAGCGTCATCTTCACCTAACAAAAACTCTTCACCAGTTTGTTAAGTCAGCCTTTTGATTGTCTCTTGGCTCCATCGACGAGTCCGTCACTTTCACCGTATAAATATCTCCGCCACTCTCTCTCCCCCATCACCACCAACCTCCGTCAAAACCCTAAACCACTATCTCTCTCTCTCTCTTCATATCGCAACAATGGAGTCCGTCGCTCTATCTCGCATAGGTCTCGCCGGTCTCGCAGTCATGGGACAAAACCTCGCCTTAAACATCGCCGATAAAGGATTCCCAATCTCCGTCTACAATCGAACCACTTCCAAAGTCGACGAAACCTTAGATCGTGCCTCCAACGAAGGAAAACTCCCAGTCGCTGGTCAATACTCGCCTCGCGATTTCGTTCTCTCGATCCAACGGCCTAGATCCGTTATCATCCTTGTCAAAGCCGGTGCTCCCGTTGACCAAACCATCTCTGCTCTCTCTGAATACATGGAGCCTGGTGATTGTATCATCGACGGTGGAAATGAGTGGTATCAGAACACAGAGCGACGAATCGTTGAAGCTGAGAAGAAAGGATTGCTTTATTTAGGTATGGGAGTCTCCGGTGGTGAAGAAGGAGCTCGTAATGGTCCTTCTCTTATGCCTGGTGGATCTTTCACTGCGTATAACAATGTTAAAGATATTCTTGAGAAAGTTGCTGCTCAAGTCGAAGATGGTCCTTGTGTTACATACATTGGAGAAGGTGGATCTGGGAATTTTGTGAAAATGGTTCATAATGGGATTGAATATGGTGATATGCAGCTGATTTCGGAGGCGTATGACGTGTTGAAGAACGTTGGTGGATTGAGTAATGATGAATTGGCTGAGATCTTCACGGAGTGGAATCGAGGTGAGCTTGAGAGTTTCTTGGTTGAGATTACTTCGGATATATTTAGGGTTAAGGATGATTATGGTGATGGAGAGTTAGTGGATAAGATTTTGGATAAGACTGGTATGAAAGGTACAGGGAAATGGACGGTTCAGCAGGCGGCTGAGCTTTCTGTTGCGGCGCCTACGATTGCTGCGTCGTTGGATTGTAGATACTTGAGTGGATTGAAGGATGAGAGGGAGAATGCTGCTAAAGTTTTGGAAGAAGCTGGATTGAAGGAGGATATCGGTTCTGCGTCTCGTGGTGTTGATAAGAAGAGGTTGATTGATGATGTGAGGCAAGCTTTGTATGCTTCTAAGATCTGTAGTTATGCTCAAGGGATGAATTTGCTTAGGGCTAAGAGTTTAGAGAAAGGTTGGGACTTGAATTTGGGTGAAATGGCTAGGATTTGGAAAGGTGGGTGTATTATCAGGGCGGTTTTCTTGGACAGGATCAAGAAAGCTTACCAGAGAAACCCGAATTTGGCGAGCTTAGTGGTTGATCCTGATTTTGCTAAAGAGATGGTTCAGAGGCAAGCTGCATGGAGGAGAGTGGTGGGTCTTGCTATATCTGCTGGGATTAGCACACCAGGAATGTGCGCAAGTTTAGCGTATTTCGACACTTACAGGCGTGCTAGATTACCTGCGAATCTGGTTCAGGCGCAGAGAGATCTCTTTGGAGCTCATACATATGAGAGAACCGATCGTCCTGGTGCATACCACACTGAATGGACTAAGCTTGCAAGGAAGAGTCAGTAAAGCATGGACACAGTCCCTTGATTTGAGGTTATTCTCTCTCTCTCTCTCTCACACTCTGTTTTTGTGCTTATTCTGAATTCAATGTTTCCATGTTGTTGTGTAGGGCTTTATTTCATCATAGAACACGAAAACAAATTGTTTCAGCTTATTTTTGTTGAGTTATAATAAGAAATGCAATGCCCCTTGACTCTCTGTATCTGTCTGTTGATGATATCTGGAGAGTTTCCTTTATTTTCTCTTATGTATGGCTTGGTTCATTTTTCGAATTTGAATTTGATATCTATGTTGAAATTTTGGAAGCTGAAGTCTTCATAATTCTTCTGTAGTCTTCTTGCTCGTTAAATTGACGAATTTTTTTCCGGTCTAAATGGCGCCAAAACTGAACAATAAAACGGATTGGGCTATTAGAGAAAGAGCCCATTATTTGTCATAAAACGTCTTGTTGGGTTTAGAGCAATATAATTAACCCAACCAAAGTACAATTATCTTACGGGGGACACAGCTAAACCCATAATAAGATAACTGATCTCGTGAGTAGTTTAACAAATCTTACTTCTCGTGATTATAGGTAGTTTAACAAATCTTACTTGTCTAATAATATTTTGTTATATAAGTTTGTTGTCCGTAAAACAACACAAATTTCCACTCAAAATGTAATGAAGTAATTTTCAAAACAGATGCCCAAAATGTAGTCAGTGATTCATCGAGTTCGTTGATGCAGCATGTTCTTCAACCCTTCCGTCAGGACATTTTAAAACCCTTGCTCAAAATTTCTTGGACATTCGGATATAGTTTGCAACGCGGGATTAAGTCGCAAATAACATTTGTCTGACAGGTTACATGGTAGTTTCTCTTTCCCCTGTAACCTGGTTACGTTCTGATTGTCCTTTGTGGTTATAATAATAGTCTCCAGTAACGGCTGATGAACCAGACATGTTATGTAATCTTTTGGAGTAGTGAAATCGAAGTTGAGCCCTTAAACAATAGAAATTCGTGAATATTATTGTCTAATTCATCATGTGATATTCTGATGTTGCGGTGAGAGTCATCAGATTTAGTCTATTTTCCACGGAATGAATTATTTGTTGCTTCAATAATTACAAACAAACAAAAGATTCCTGGAAAATATGGCCCATGTGGTTCTGGATTAGACAAATGAAATAACACAAAGGTATATTGATTGGACAAACAATATACACTATGTTTCAGCTACTAAAATTCATCGTATATATGATGATAAATTCGAAGAAAACAATTCACTCTCTACCAATTTACTCGAATATTAAAAAAAAATAAAAAATTGATCAGATTAGCAAGCAATCTCATGAAAAATGGATTAGTACTTTAATCAATCGTTGTAACATAAGGACGATTCTCTTTAATTTCTAGTTCAAAAAATAGGACATGCTCGATCTTTTATGAGTTTAACGATCGCTAGAAAAGTTAGTGTCTATGTTTACGTTACATAGTATAATAAAACTGATATTCTAATACATAATTACACATTAACAACAATTACAAAAAAATACATTTAGTTATACTAATTTTTGTGTTTGTTATTTGCCAATTGTCATCAACAAATTATTGGATGCTTGCCCCACATTATATTGTCTCCCTACCTCATGATAATAAACTCTTTCTTGAATCTAAGAATTTATTCCATAAATAATTCGTTCAATTGTGCCGAAATAATTTGGTAAATATTACTATTTTCATTGCCGACATTTGTTAAATAATAACTATAATTAAAGAAACTTTAGCTATGCTAAATGGAATTGATTCTATTGATGTGATATAATTGGATATCCAATCATTTTTTATAACTCTTCCAATCTCAAAAAATTTAAAGTCTTATAATTTTGAATCTATTCTCTTTTCTATAAAGGTTCTAGATGGAGATGTATGGGATATGGCGCATTTAGGTGCAGGAACAGACGAAATAGTATCAAAATTCTATAGATATTAATAATTACATCAAATTCGTCATATGTCTATATATATCTTTTTCCAATATGAATCGACTCTCTTATGATTATATATTATCCATATTTTAATATCAATTATACTTTTTAATTAGTTGGAGAGACATTAGATGATGATAACCATGTTACCACTTCCATAGAATTTACACTTTACGGGACACGATTCAATGTTTTTTTGTACTTGTTGAAGTTCAATGTACATAAGATGTCATTTAAACCTATATAATATAGATTCGTATTACTTCTTTTCATAAAGCTAAAAACAACTAATAAGTGAAAAGATTAATATATTAATTATTTATGTGGTGTATGTTATGGTTTTGTGATATGCTATAATATGGTTTCTTTCTAAAAACGCCGTCGATCTTATCTTATTGGGGTTATTTTCCGAACAACTAAACTTTCATTCATGATTTAGCAATTACAATCGATCGAGATAAACATCCTTAGATATATCCGATGTGCATGCAAGACGAAAGATTAGAACAACGAAGCATACAACATGATACAAAGATAGAGACACAAACTCAACAAAGTTTGACAATACATGAGAAGAGTTGCCATAGCGATCAAAGATGAGATCTAACAAACTTCAATTCAAATATTTCAAACGACTTAAAGATAATCAACTTAATATGTTATTGGTTTTCTTTTCTATGATTTTTCTTATGAATTTTTTTGTGTGTGATATATGTGTATAAGCAAGAAAAGAAAAAGTATATGCAACGATTTTTTTTCTTTTCTTTATAATGTCTTCATATTAAAATCAAAATGTATATATCCACCAATTATTTTTCAGTTTGATGGTTCATAGATAGATTTATGTGTGATACATTTGTTTAACAACTAAAGATTTATGTGTGATACATTTGTTAAAAAAAAAAAAACAGGTTTTGAACCTTAACTAATGCAGAAAACTAAACTAAACTTTATGGTTTACGAAGCTGCATGTTCTAGACAAACGACTGCTCAATTTGGAACATCAAAGTACAAGTTTATATGCTAAATAATATTACTATAATTAAGATAAAGATGCATCTTACCAAGTTGGTCATTACATAATGATACTTTATGTCATCGATATTCTCCTTCTCTCTTTACATATATATACATTAGTATATAGTCATATTAATTATATGATTTGGTATATTGCTCTGTGTACGTATTATACATACATGAGCCTAATAATAGAGAAAAGGCTATGAAAGAAAGGCTATGTGTGACCAAGATTTTGTAGGTACTTATCTTGAATCTTTGAACTTCATCAGAATTGCAGTACAAGTACAAAATTTAAATCCTTTTATAAGATTTATGTTATAAACAATTACAGTGGGTGTGGGTTGTTTGATTCAAATAATTAATGAATATTATAAATATTGATTCAGATATATGTATAGTCTTCTATAAACTTGATTTTCTTGTAGTTAAATAATTCTTCTCAACATGAGTTAATTACTTGTATTATTATTTGTACTAAATTGTTAAAAATATATCTATACATTATGTGTATTTTAATAATATACTTTGTCCTTGTACTTTTTTTTTCTTTTTTTTTCTAAATGTCATTGTACTTAAATACATAATTTTTCGTCTTTTTAGCCGTAGAAGCAATAGGCAGAATATCCACGTGTACTAATAGGTTCTATGTAGACAAAATTAAGATCCCTTTTATATTTTTATTTCTTCAATTTAAAACAAAACAATATTCTTATGTATTTATATCAAAAAGCAAGTTTCCCGGGAACAAGGTCCGGCCGCTCGAGTGTAAAGCAGACAATTATTATGAAACATAAAAGCAAATTTCTAAATTTTAATTGATTACAGAAAAGAAGAAAACTCAATTTAAAAATTCAGCATATTGAAGGACTAGTCATGTTTGTTTGATGTAAATCGATTGGTGCAAGTTTCTTTACACCAAACTTTGAAGTAAGGAAAAAAAAAGAGGTATAATAAACAGAAATATACATCTTAAATGAAGTTTACGTATTTCTTTGAGATATTTTAGAGATATTTTTTTCGTAATCTGTGAAGTTGAATTTTAAAATTAAAAAGTGCATATTTTACCAATAAATCAAATGAATTTTCAAAAATTTCGAATTTACGATTTACATAATATTAAGGGACCTATTTGCATAGCCTTGCAACAAAATATATATTGAAAATTTGGTTACACTGTGGCCCTCCCTGTTCCAAGAGCCTCCGCTAGTTGAACCCTGTACACTAGGAAATGAATTGATGGTGGTTGGTATAACAAAAATTCCATTGATAATAATATAAATTTGACTTCTTATCACCGTAAAAATGTTGTAACATTCAAAATTTGATCATGTAAACTGTACTGGTTTTTGTCAGCGTAAAACTTGTACGTTAATAAAGATTAAATTTCCTAGTTTTTTTCTTATTTTATAGAACTCTTCTAGCTAATTACTAACCAATTGAGATTGTAAAGACTAACCATTAAGTGATAATAAAGGAAATTTGACCCTAATATCTTTATAAGTGCAAAAAAAATAAAATCTAAGAATAAGAAAAACGTGGAGAAAATATTAACCACCCACTTATTCAGTAAACATATATATAATTTCAAATTGTTAGTGCAACAAAAAAAAAATGCATAAACATTGTGTGGGTTTTGCCGGTTTATGTTTACCTTTGTTTTTGCTATAAAAAGCCATAACTCCTTCATTTTCTTTAGACATCTCTTCTTCTCTCATCTCTCTTTTCTTCTCTCTTTTCCTCACATAAACTCTCTTTTTTTACTATTAAATCCATATGGTACCTCAAATTAATCTATGGTCATCTAGGGTTATCTTGAAGATTAGAATTGATTCTAGCACGCACAGAGAGGAAGATCATTGCATCCAGAATCACAAACATGGCCTATCTTTTATCTTTTCTTTTTGATCTAAGTCACTGTTTTATGCTATATATAGTATAATCAAATTCTTTACATGTGCTTGTATGTATGCGTATATATAGTAACGGAATTGTTAATATGCTTATAGATGTTGAGTTGGTGGAGGAAGAGAGCTTTCTTCGGTCCACTCATGGAGTAATATGTGAGATTTAATTGACTCTCGACTCATTCATCCAAATACCAAATGAAAGAATTTGTTCTCATATGGTAAATGAATGAATGATGCGAGAGACAAATTGAGTCTTCACTTCTCTATGCTTGGACTGAAGGGAGCTCCCTATTTTTATCTTTCTCAGAGTACCACATTTTATATCTATATATATACAAGCATTGAATTCGTGTGTATAACTCAAGATCAAGTTCAACATTGATCGATATGAATATAAATAAGTTTGACATTGGACTCATATGAGTGTTTATAGTGTTGTTTTGCAGGATTCAGTTCAGCCATGGACCTCCTTGAACATCTTCGAGTCCAGTCTACGAAGATTTTTTTTTATCTTTTTCTCTCTATCAAATAAGTGTCACTAACAATCTTTCAAGATAAGGTTTTACAAGTTCATAAAAAATGTATTTTTCTTTTCTTACATTTTTGCATTTCATGTAAGATTAAATATCTAGCTTTCGCTCAATAAAAGATGACTTATTTGTAAGCTGTCACTGTGTCACAAGCTACTACGCGCAACTGCGAGTTCAGAAATGAATCTATCCTTTGATCCAGTAAAATAGATTATAAGAAAACTAAGAAATAAAATGATATAATCAAAAACAATTTCTTTACATGTATTTGAATAATTAGGGCTTTGACAATAAAACCCTAAGATGGGCTGTAAAGTATCAAAATTACAAGAGAGAGACAGAGAAAGAGATCTCAGTGTTCAACGACAACATCACCTCGGGTCTTGATCTCTTTTCACTGCAACAAGTTCCTAGATATGTCTTCTTCATCGTTGGAAAAAAGCCCTTTAATTACTGAACTACCCTCGGCTACTAATACCCTTATGAGGACAAAATCGTACATTAAGATCGACATTTGACGAGTGTCAACATCATCATCATGCATTGATCTACAATTTGATCACATTCACATGTATTATTTTTCCATCACAATTAATAACTTGAAATTTGAATTGTTTTAGTGAACAAAGAATCATTCTTATATCGGGGTTACTGAGTGTAATCTATACATAATCAAAACTATCATTTGGTTAAAGTTATAATAATCTATGGAGCATGACTAAATATATGTTTAGATTCTTGTAATGATGCCTCATCTCCACCGAATACCGCAAAAGAGGTTTAATTAACTAAAGTTGATATATTTATGTGTATTTGTGTAGACTTGGTTAAGAATAAGATACCATTTTTATATCAATTAAAAAGTATCAAAAAATTATGCTATTTCAAAGCATACAATTGTATGCCAAATATAGATGACAATAATCTTTTTCCAATCCACTTTATTAATATAGTGTGTGTACATATTTTTCTTTAAGCTTTTATTCTTTTCACTCATTGTTCTTTCTAATTAAAATGTGTACGGATTTCTTGTGTTTTGACACGTGGTATATTGTCTTGTGAGAAGTGAAGTTGCACATATGTATATACTATATGAAACTTACCAAATGGTTTGGTTTGGTTTATAAGACACGCATAGTTATGTTGAAATTTTAACATATGCTTAGATTGTGTGAACGTCTAAATTTTGACAGCTGAATCATAATATGTCGTAGTTTTAATCAAAATTTGATTGATATCATCTTGGTGAAGCTTTTTTTTCGGTTTAGAATCTAAATAACCCATAATTGGACGTCAGGTTTAACGCTAAAACGTCTTTCTTTTTTTTGTTATACGCCCTCAATTATTAAAATGATACTGTATATAGTTTATACGAATTTAGGATGTAGAATACACCATTTCACAAACATGATGAGACAAAGAATATTGTTGGTGGGTTATGGCATTTGACTATAATCCCATTGGCACACTAAAAAGAGACAATGACGATGAAGTGAAGAATGCAGGTCTCATTATATTATACACATTTTTTACATTCATATATATATAATTATATATATATGTGTATGTGCAAGACGATGTGACATCACAAAATCTATATATATCTTATAAGTTAAAAACGACAATAAAGTGTGATGAAAAGGAACACCTGAGAATGTGCAATTATTAATAGCATAGTTGTGTACAGTTAAACAAATCATTTTGGGTATTTTTGAGTCTTTAATTATTCTAAGATAATTGTCACTAAGTTTCTGTTTTCCATAACATATGTATTTATAAACTGTGTGTGATATTTCTTTCCTCTCTTAGTTATTTTTTTTTGTGTGCAAAGCATACTTTCATTCAAACTCAACCCATAGGTAGTACAAAGTTTACACAAACATCAACCTCATTGTTGGAAACATCAAATAACAATACTAGCTCTCTCACAAGAGAATGGAAAAGGAAAAGGATAGGATAAATCGACCGTAGATCCATACATCGGAGACAAGAACAAGATAGTAACTTGCCACAAGCGAGAGAATGGTGAGTCGAAGACAATTCCACGAATACTTCGGGAGATTGTTGAATGGTCACGGTCCAAACAAGACATAGTGACGTTGAGAAAAAGTCTTTAACCTTGGATATCACCGGCTCGAAACACGAGGCTTCTACAAAGGTGGTTAAGGTATCCAAATGGTTTTGCAAACTTAAGGTCAGAGACCAATCAAAAGTTCTCTCTATAAAAGAGGATGATTCAAAAGTTCTCTCTATCAAAGAGGATGATTCTATCATAAGATTCTTAGACATATAGGAATTGTATGAGCTACTCTCAAGGACACTAAGATCTACCACCAGGGTTAATAAGAGCTCCTTGTCTAGACTATCTATTGTTGTCAACGTGATGAGAGAAAGGAGTCCATGGCCAGTCTCAAAATCATAACGTGACATCAAATATCTAGTGTTTGATAAGGAAGAAAGAAAATCAGACCTGGGCCGAATTGGTAAATGGGTCAGCCCATATGCATTAGTTTTGGGCCGTAGTAAACTTCTTAGTGGGTCAGAAACTATCCAGCCCAATTCGAAAAGGAGATCCTGTCGTTACAGATCCACACCAGCAGCTAGGGTTTTGTCTCCTGATGACTGCCGCTTCTTCGAGTTGAGTGGCTGACCACTATTCCGACATGATTTCACCGGATATGCGAGATCGGAGACAAAAATAGTCGCTGGAGCCTTTATCAATGAGACACGATCAAAGAAACATGGGATCTCCATCCAGAAAGTACCATCGTCGTGCGCCGTCAACGTCTCCACCGGACATGGCGCATCTAATGGTCCAAGAGAGAGATCTCCTGCCATCAACGAAGTCCAGTGTGAGGGTTCTTCTGGGAGGATCAAAATAGATCCAGATCGGGAAGTGAAAAGTTGAGCGATGAGTGAGGATTCTGTCGTTTGGCTTGCATCGCTGGAAATTGGCGGTTTTGGCAGAAATTGTGCGAACAGAGGGTGAGACGGGATAGCAAACGCTGAACCCCATCGTTGGCTTCCGTTGCTGGAGTTTGATTCGCCGTTGGAAGTCGTGAGAGATATGGTTCGCAAGGGTTTAAAATATGATTGCAAGAGGAAAAAAGGAATTGAAAACAAAAAGAGTGTAACAAGAGAATAGAGGAAACATGGCAGAGTAGCAACGTCCCGACGCCGGCGATTTTTACCTCCGCCGGCGCCAGAAAACATGGTCGGGAGAGACTTCTCGATAACTGTGTCTAGGAGGATATTGACATTAAAGCATCAATAAATAATTAAAAGCATGAAGTTAAAAGAAAACTTCACAGCCCTCCTCTCTTAGTTATTTATTCCATAAGAATAAGGATTATAAATTGAAAAGAATATAGTTAATCTCTAGAGTGTCGACGACTGTTTGAACTGGTATATTTGGATTACATGATACTACACATAAAAACTCTTTATCCCTTTCACTTGAGGAGATCATTTCTTGGTAGAACATAGACACTCTTGACCTTTTCCGTTTTTCAAAATCTCGCAATTACTTCGCTTTTCACTAGATCCTGCTTAAAACCTGATATACTATACGCCATGCATTGATCTTTTTCGACATGGTGTAAACTCGAATATGTTTTCTAACTTCTGTTTTCATATAGATTTTTGTTTACATTCAACCAAGTTTCATATAAAACGCTAGTTTTTAACCGATCAAGTGATTTTCGGATGGAACCACACCAGTATCTTCACCGTACTTTTCAAATCATTAACATCTATTTGGCCCGCAGAGATCAAACATGCATTCAGTGCGCAATTTTCAACAAATATATAACCTTTGTGAAGACTACCATTTAATACTTGTATTTTAGAGTGCTATCAAATTTAACTATCTCCAAAACTATTTTTACTGTCCCGAAAGTATTTGAGGAAATGTATAAATATACTAAGTTACACGATTTGACCACCTAGTATTTTGTCATATTTGAAAGGGGCGATTCCATTCTTGCATTGCATGTCGAAATTTCAAAGATTAATCAATGAAAGTTAATAGATTTTACTTGGAAAAGAATTTTAAATTGCAAAATATCTCTAAGTAATTAAGCACTAGATGAAAGTGCATTGGTAATGTCCAACATTTAGGATTCGGTGCATAATTTTTGTTGTATTTGTTTGTAACCAACTACAAACATAATGGTCCCCAATTTATCATAATCTTGACAAGATCTTTGAAAAATCAACCCACTTCATAAAAATCAATATAAACCATATGGAGGCATGGACTAAAGTAGTAATGCTCCAAAACTTGAGGGCAGTTTTGTAAAATGCTGACCTAACAACATTTAGTCAACCCTTCAACAACTACAAAAGCACTAAACAAAACTCCATTAAGTCCACTTCAATAGATCTTGTCAATTTCAAAGCATTGTGTAGAAATGAATCCGTCACTTTCAGGATATTATATATAATGAATGGAAAAAAATTGACTTGAGAAAAGCTTACTAGAGAAACAATGTGAAGAGCAAGTTAAACATGAACCAATATAAAGTATAATAGTGGCTTAGGTTTCTAAGAAGTATACAATAGCTTCAAAGAGATTATGGATATGATCTCTAAACAAATCTACTCTATGCATAATTGGCTTCCTTTCAGGCTTCAATTCTATTCATTTGCTCATGCAGCCTCATAAAGGCCTAACATGTAACCATCAGGGCATTTCATAGCCGCAACCTAGTAAAACAAAAAAACAACCGCAAAAATACTTCAAATCCCATTTCAGCAAGTAAGTATGAAATGAAACTTGAACATCTTCATAAGAAATTGTAACCTTTCCATGTATCTCATACTTGATAGTGCCATCTAATTCAGCTCCTAAAGCCATAAGTTTAGTCACTGTTGTATTAATGTCAGTGACTGTGAACGATAGAAGCGATGAGTATCCCTTCTCAGCAACATGATTGCTGCGGAAAAAAGAAAGTCTTTGAGAGGTCTTCTCAGCGATAAACAGTGTAACACAAAAGTCCAAATCCGGAAGTTATTTTAAGGGAATAAACTCAGAAAGTTTTCATTGAGGCAAATGATCAAACAGGTTGTGTGCTTTGAGCAATAATGGAACAAAAGAGGAGATAAAACCTAGGAGATTGCATAAGAGCTAGCTTGATAGGACCAGAATGGAGCTCAGCCCAGCGTAAAGTGACGACATTGACGGAAAAGTCGAGACCTTGAGCATAGAATCGAGCAGCTTTTGGTACGTCTCTGTGAAGCTGCAGAATCCACCTAAACGACGCCGTCGCCATCTCTCTCTAGACGAAGACGAACGAGTGTAAAATAAAACACAATACAAAAAAAAGATTGGCCATTTGACCCAAAAAACAAAAACAAAAACAAAAAAAAGATTGGCCCAATACACATTATTGGGCTTCTTTCGGGCTCACCTCTAAATGGTACCGTGTCGCACTCTCTGCAATATAAACCAGATATGAGATAGCTATTGGTTTATTTGAAAAAAAGGAAAGAGAATTTTTGGGTTGTTAAGGCCCAAATAAAACCCATAAATCAGTGGACTGGATTAGATAATAGAGTGGACAATCCTAAATTGATTGTGTGGAACAAAAGCATGAGCCGCTTGGTTCAGACGATGTTGTTATGGCTCAAAAGCGAAAAGGTAAAACACAAAGGGATGAATTTGGGGACGTAATCTAATAAAATTGACCATAATTCTTAAACTTCTAGGGTTCCTTATTTCGGAACGACACATATACACAAGCTTTATGAGGGAGAGGACGATGTCGCTGCCAATTGAAACAAAGAGGCTTTGAATAATAATTTTCGTCATAAGTCAAAATTTTACGAAATGAGTGAAGAAATACAAGGTAATCTTCTTAGCTTCTTATATAATTAAGAGATTTGTTTTTAAATCGGTTACCAGATAGAGATTAATGATAACTTAAATGAATATCTTAGGGGTTCGATACTACAGAAGCGAGTGATGGTCCTGAACTTCAAAAATCCATCTGTGATAAAAGGTGGTCACCTTGTTGTACCTTAGTCCGCCTTTATGCTAGGATGGGTCTTCATCGTTACAATTTGTTGAAGGTAATTCTAAGTCAATACTCTTCTTCTCGATCTCTTTTTTGTTTGTCAATTGTTGTATTGCACCACAATTCATTTTTTTTTGTTTGATCATCATGGGAAGAATTTACAGCTTAGTCGTGTAAAGAAATACAATATGAGTACGCATTATGCTGCTTGTAATTACTACATAACTTTGGTTGCTATGGATCCAGCTCGCAGCAAACTTTTGAATTTTCAAACTAAAGTTGATGAAGAACGTTTTGGCAAGTTTATTTTGAAATTCCCTATTGCTAGACCTCGAGGAAAAATCACTTAGGATGGAGCTTTGATAACTGAATGCTATTTCTACGTCAAAGGTGATTTGCTTAAGTGTCCCTCGGAGGATATTTTCGAAAATAGAAAGCGATTTTACGTGGTGGAGGAATCAAAGCTGCAAGTCAATGACTGGATTCTTCTATATTTGGAAGTTGCAGTTGCCACAACTCATAGGAGCAATGGTAAATATCATGATCTCTCCGACTTGAAAATTTTTGAAAGTAGTGAAGATGTGGAGCCACCTAATGAGGTATCACTCAATGTCATTAATGTGATTGTCTACATAGTGTACAAGGACTTTTATGAGTCTCGGTTGGTAAGGATGTTGATCGCAAAGCTATTGTTAAACGAAGCTTCAATGAGCATAATGGACGCTTCATTGTCGAGGGTCGAAATAAGGTTATCAAATCCGATTTGGGTCTGGTCCGACATTTACGAGTGTCCTACGCAAAAACTTAATGACATGTCCTTTTCATATATTCCAGAAACATACTTAGTAATAAAAATAAAATCTACTAAGTACTAACCTTTAAATAACGGTTTAAAAATTCTAAAACAATGGAAAAGAACTACAAAAAAATGTTGCTTTGACAATATTTTAACAGCAAGCCAAAGCAAAAAGTATGATAGCAAGTGTTTTGTGTTCGTGAATATAAAATGTTAAAATTAGATTATATGAAATTGTGTGATTATTGTTTAACACAAATCAAAGCCAACATGTTGGATGAAGATGTTTGTTTTCATAGTTTAACAAAGCTAAGTAGCTAAAGAAAAAGTCGCTAACGATCTAGCGATTTAAAATTTCAAATTTAACTAATCATTGCATTTGCAACTTTTTTTCTTCTTTTCAAATTTCCAAATAAAAAAGTAAAACAACAACAAATTGAAATTCAAAACTAATAATTAACCTCAAAATCTTTGTTTTATTCATATATGGCCACAATTTTTTAAAAACCCTAAACATATATGAAAGTTTAACATAGTTTTTTACTAGAAAAGGCCCTCAAAATTTGAGACCTTTATCACTTGCTTATGTTCCTTGGCATCTGGGCCAAGCCTGAGCCAGGTGGCGCATGGTGTTGACTAATCCAAAATAAGATAGATTCTGCTCAAATGAGATTATTTAGATAAAATTTGAAATAGCTAATTGATGAGCTTTATTGGAATGTAAAGAACAGAGAAAGGTGAAAGCTTGAGACTTTTCTTTAAGGGAAAAATAGATTTCGATTATGTTTCATTAAAGGTTGAATGTGGCTGCTCAAAGAAGCAACCTTGGTTACATTCATACATGACTTACATCATATATATATGAGACCTCTTACTACAAAACCTCATAACATGTGCTTAGATGGGCTTCCCTAGTGTTAATATATTAGGCTTCTTTGTGGCATCTTATATATTGCATACAAAAGCTAAGATTAGATCAGTGTTAGGTAAAAACAATGCTCGAGAATGGTTTATAACCTTTGACGTACAAATAAATTTTATGCTCATAATGCTTAATTTATAGCAACGTTAACTCATTATCATCAACAAAAGCTGTGATCCTATTTCAAGAAGAGAACAGTAAGCAAGTGCTAATTTTATTCAACATTATATAGCGAAAAGAGAGACAAATACAAGATGAGATTATAAGAAAAAAATGGAGAAAACATTAATTACACACAAGTCATTAAGGGAAGTAAAACAAGAGTTTAGATGATCTAAAACCAAAACAAGAAAAGAAAAGAGCCATAAAAGATAATCATAGGATTGAGTTTAGATCATTTTAGAAACTACACAAACCTTGTAGCCTGAGAAAAATGATGATCTTCTAATGACAATGACTCCATTTAGTCGGACACATTGCATGATAAGCTGAGGTTATCCGAGATTAGTTGGATTTTGCAATTAGTTGAAGCTACTCTAGGAAGGTTCTCAAGTTTCTTGAACACTTTCATCACATCTTCATCGTTTGATGTATAGTAGCACAAAATCACTTGCTCAAGATTCGGCATTTTCTCTATGAAGTATTCGACATGCTCTATCTACTCCCTTAAACAATAAACAAATTCCTCATCTTCATCATCATCATCGTCGTCGTCGTCCTCATCGTCCTCATGTACATCGCAAATTTCACCAAAGTTCAAAATCTTTAGAACCTTGACCGGACTTGATGATAGGCAAGGACGAGCAACCACTCCCCCCACAAAATTAGTAGGATATCTACATAAGCACCCGTCTTCGTCCTCGCATCTATCTGAATATATGTGATGCATTCCCTGAAACATAAAAGGAAACAGTTTCATAATCTATGTGTTTTGAAAAACGTGGTATGGTTGATTGAAAAGGATTGTGTATGTATAGTACTTCGAAGATAAGAGTTATTAGATTTGGACAATTGTTGAGCATAGCTGGCAATGGTTTCCATATTATATGTGGTTTAGTCTGAATAGTTAATTCAATGAGATTGCTGAATACTGGTATTGTATCACGGCAGCAGCCAAATACCTAAAAACCAAAAAAAACAAATCAAGTCAAGCATGTAATCATTGGTCTAATAACATAAACAAGACTAATTAATTAATCAATATCCAGCTGGGACTGACCTCAAGAGTTTCATCAGACAAGTAGAGGATCTTGACATTGCATATTCCAGTGAGAAGATTTGTTACATTACTCTTTTCCTTGGATGAAACATAATATTCGGTTTCCAAATGGTTATAGACCTGATCATATGTCAGTCGAATTCCGAGTCTAGCTTCAACAAGTGAACCGAAACTCACTTGTTGATACCTATCCGCAATTGAATCAAAAAATTCTAGGTAGACCACCTTTGGATTATGAAATAATAATGAGACTTTATCGTTAGCCTCATCATATCTTTCAAAACGACAATACTCTAGTATCTTGAGGTTTGGGAGATATATGGTCACAAAGCAAGGTTCAGGTTCCGAAGACTCATCCCATTTCCAATTAATCATCATCAATTCTTCGAGTGCGTGACAACCAGAAATAAGCTTGTTAAACGTACTCAATTTTATCTTGAAATGGTACAGATGGAGAGTCTTGAGCTTCGGAAGAGAAACTTCTCTTCCCACACTAATGTTGATGTCACCTTCAAACATTATTATTAGCGTAACTAGTGTTTGACTCACAAAAATCTCTGGAGGCAAATGATAAAAACTCGAGTCAAAACCATCCGAACAGGAAGAGACGTATAGACGAATATCTGATACATCACGTTTCAACACATTTTGTATCCAATCCAGCACCCATCTTTCATTGATAATATGTTTACCATTTAGGCGGAATTTGTTTATTCGAGCATTCCCTTGCAAAGCCAACACCCCATCCACGAACCGCATAAAACTTGTAGCATTTGTTCTCTTCTCTTCGTTAGTCTTTGCGGGATGTAAACACAAAGAGTCATCAAAGTCAAGACTGTGCACAAACGAAAGCAAAGGCTTCCATCTTTTGGCAAGAACAGTAGTGGCAACAGCTTCTATAGTTGGAAGGAATGATAAAATGTGACCTATCAGTGCATCTGGTAAATCACTGATTATATCTCTACCACCACCAAAATCCTTCATTTTCGACATTATTTTCTGATACAAATATCAACACTTTCAGTGAGGTCCAAAACAACTTTGAAAGTTTGTTAAAAACACGTTTAAATTATACTATAGAAATTTCAACTTTAACTAGGTGATTTTTAAAAAAATCAAAATATTAAATATTATTATCGTAGTGTTGCGGATGTCGGATCCGCATGTAATATAAATAATTACTTGCAGATGTTGACGGATCTAATGGATCCTAATTTATGTATTCCAAATTTTAGGATATCGGATCTGTGCCTACCGGCTACCGTTATCCGCAACCCACTAACACAAATCTTAAGAAATTGAAAGAGTTCAGTGATATGAGATTTTTACCTTTTCCGAATAAAGCACTGATACCTCGTCTCAAGATTATTTCATGGTTTTTTGAAGGTCATCGTTTTTTTTTTGCAAGATAAGGACAATAAAAAAATAGGAGACGAAGCTAATATATTTGTAATTATGTTTAGAAATTAGGAGAGGTATATATTATTATAAGGAAAGCAATATTTTTTTTTTATAAGGGGGTTAATTAGATTTATTTCCTAAATATAATAAATCTTTCTTATGGAATATTTTGCATTGACTGAAAAAATTAGCAATAATTTGATTTAAGAAAAATTGAAATAATTTAACACTAACCATTTTTATTTTAACAATATCTCACAAAAAATTGAAAATATCTCATACAAATTAGATTGTAATAAATATTTTGGCTGACTATTTTCCAACGAGAACTTTTACATCAAGCGAAATAGAGCTCAAACTATTTATTTGTAAATAAAGTTGACGAACATAAATGATTTTAAATGAAATAAAGTTCGAAATAACATTGTTTTCTTTCGAAATATCTATCATAGATTTAAAAAAATAGAGAAATTTTTAGAATTTTTCGCTCTTTGATACTTTTTTTTTGAAAAATGGCCATTTTCTAAATTGATAAACTTATGTGTATATATTATAAAGTAGGCATGGAACATAAAACCGAACCAAAATAATCAAAACCGAGCTGAACCGAAATGTTTGGGTTTCGGTTCGGGTTTGGTTATTGAGGTGAAACCGATCGGCAACATAATTGTAACCGGTTCTCGGTTCGGTTCGGTTCACTCAAACCGAATGGTTAACCGAGGAAAGCAGAAAACCCTAATTATAAGATTTTTACCCAACTTCTTTTTCTTTCCTCCGGTAACATGTACATTATCGATTTATCGAGATAGTAATTTTATCGAATGAGAGATAGTAAACACATTAACTATAGGGCCTCAATTCAAACGTCGCAGTTTAAAATATTGCGCTCTCCAACAGACCAACAGAAAAAAAAATAACAGACTTCACCTTGGCTTACTATGTTTACAAAATGATCCAAAAATTTGCAATCGATTATACAAATATATAGATGTGTTTGATTTACAAAGAACGTGAATATGAATGAAACTCAGGGATCTGTGTGTATCCAACAAGAACTCTCGTTTTTGTCCGTTTTCGACCGAACCACTCTGGATAGATTAGCCTTTGAATAACCGAAGACGCGACTTTGAACTGTTTGCTAGCTTAGTTTTCAAAGTATTATCCTTTACTCCATGAGCTATCGCAATCTCCGACGGGCCTAGAAGATCAGGTGCGACGGTTCTTGAAATCCATTGTCGAACTGGACTTGCTTGTCTTCGAGAAGATGGGAAATTGCAAGACGCTTCATCGATTTCACGAGTTTCGGACAATAACCTTCTGTGTGTTCGTATCATTTCCCCCATTACATCGTTCTTGTTCGTAGTAGCACACTCATTTTCTGGTTTCTTATTGTTGTTGCTGTTCTCAGGCTTTACATCTTCTTCTTCTTCTTCGTCTTCAATAGCTCGGGTGGTTTTCTTCTTTCCGTTACTCGATAACGCCCACGCCATTTGATCCTCAAAGTTCACTTGGAAACTCGACGGGCTTTTCGGCTTTTCATCAATCGAACCGTCTTTGTTATGTTGGTTTGGTTTCTTAGTTTCGTCTCCATAAGACTCTGCAGGTTTCTTGAGCTCAAAGCAATTAGAATCGCTTCCTCCAGAGTCTTCTTCACAGTCTACATCCCGCGGTGGTGCACTCAAGGTGTTAAACGGAACAGATTCAAGTGAATTCCGGCGGTTTCTCGGTATTTCATTCCGCTTCTCCTGAAGAAATGTCTCGATCTCAACCTCCAGCTTATCCAGCACTGATCTGTTCTTACCATTCAATGTATCTCCACCTTCTAATCTCATCTGCATCCTTTCGTCAAGCCAAGATTCCGCAATATGAAGAACCAACTGATCTCCTCCACCTCGACCCGCCCAATCCTTATCAAGATTCTTCTTCTTTAAACCGTGAATCTCCTCTTCGTAACTCTTGATCCCTTTGGCAAACTCATCGCAGAGTAGCTCCATCATCTTATTTGATTTAGACCCTCTCTCAAGCTCCTTGACACAGTTAGACAACGAAGACTTCACTTCCGAGAGCTCTCTTGCCATTTTCCTATGCAAACTCTCAGAACGTTTTCTAAGTTTCCGCTCATCTTCTAACGCTTTCCTCACGGACTGAACAGCAGAGCTCATCCGCTCAACTTCCTTATTCTTGCTCAACAACTTTTCTTCAGCGAGTTGCTTCACCACACTGTCTAGCTCGTGTCTATCGGCTTGCTGGTACCTAAGAAGCTCCTTGATTCGAACGCGTGAATGAGCCACCTCGGTTTTCAAAGCTTTTATCAAGGAGATATTGGAGACATGCTGCTCCTCAAGGCTCCAAATACGGTTCAGTACTTTAAGAAGTTCGGTTGATGTCTTGAGATTGTAGTGAGGTTCTCTAGACGGTCTTCCTCGGAACTCCAATGAACTACTTGGAGTTACTGCTTTGTTGTATGTCGTAACCTGCAAAACCGTAATCATCCATATGTAAAAAAACAAACAAATCTCCAAAACACAATCAAATACTCAATTGTTTAAACCTCGAGAGAGCTTCCGTAACTAGCAGGAGATACAGGCTGAAGAGCGTGATTGTTTCTATCGATTGATTGATGATGCTTTATCAACATTTGACCAATCTGTCTCCTTAGACTTCCCGCACTATCTGGCTGAGAAAGTAGGACCATATCAGATAGTCAAGAACTGAGAGATCCATATCCAAAACCACACGGTGGTCCACACCTACTCAATTGATCATAAAAGAACCTTAAACTCTGACTGAGAACACCACCATCAATCGCATTGTCTTAAGATTCAGATAAAACTATAGTTTTTCATATAGAATCACTCTCCTCACTAACCTAACTAGCGTATACTATACTGAGCTGATATGAAACTTAAAAATCGCAACTTTTACATTGTGAATCCAATACAAATCACTTGCAGTTGCAGAACTAAAATGCCAAGAACAGAGTAACCCTAGACTAAACCCACAAGGGCCATAACACCAAAAATCATCAGAATTCACAGTAAATCATTACGACCCACGTTTCAAAATCCAAACTTTAACACTACCCATAATACTAAACCGATTGATTCAGCTGAATCTAGGACAAACCGATCAACAGTTGCAAAAGTCCAAAAAAGGTAAGATCTTAGAGAAAGACCTGATGATCAGGAGAAGGATCTCGAAGGAATTGAGAAAGGTCAAGACCATTCTCCTTAACCGCAACCGCCTTTCCGTGACGTTGACGGCGGCTACTAGCTCCGGCGAAACCATTTGGGCCGCGGTGCATTTTAGCAGAAGCAGAGGAGAGGTAAGAGTAAGAGCAATCTTCTTCGTCTTTGTAGTGGTACTGATGAAACTCCCAGAAAGCAGCAGCGAGCTTTCTAGAGGACACAACGATTGAGTTAGGAACGAAGCTAATGTGCGCCGGAGTTGAAGATCGATTATTATTATTATTATGAACCTTTAACTTTTCCACCAATCTTTCCACTTTTTGTCTCTCTTCTTCTCCTCTTACTTTACTTTCCATCTTTTTATGGCCAAAAAGCAATAAAGTTTCCACCTTTTTTCTCTTTAATTCAATACAGAAATCTTAACAATTTCTCAGATTTTCTGGTGAATTTGTTTCACCTGTAATTTGAACGTTGGCTACTTTTCATGTGGGGTTTCTTTTTTGTTTCCGTCTAAAGGATTTTTTCTTCTTCAATGGCTACAATCAGTTTGTTTGAGTCACATCACTATCACTATTAATTATGTCACCAGCATGAGATTGATAAAAAAGTACTATTGTTTTAACACGTGGAAATCTGGGATTTTGGGATGCTGTAATATTCCGACAGTACCGTAACTTGGTACTTTTTGGCTTTGTGTGTTTGTATTGTGGTGTGGCATTTTCCTCGTTCTTTGTATTTGTCAATAAGCCTCATCCATTCAAGTTCCAAAGCGAAGAGGTGTTGTTTCTTTTTAATGTGTCAAAGACACTAAATAAATTAGAGGGTTAGATCTAAGTAACGAACCAAAAACCCATTACAGGCTTTATTACCCAACTAATGGGCTTAGAGAGCCCATTCTTAATCTTTGTAGTGTCGGCCACATAATAGTAGGCATTGCCATTCAATATTATTTCTAACACTTGGAAAGTAATTAGGAATATTGAATTGAGAAATCGGTATTATCTACTTAATTGGTCCAAAATTAACCCAAACAAAAAAAACAAGAGTTTTTTATTTTTGTTTTGGGGTAATTTTGGATGAGTTAATATGATATTCTAGTTTAGAAATTGTAGTTTATGAGTAATTAATTAGTGAAAAAGTGTCATAATTTCACAGAATTTAGTTGAATGAAAAATGTCTTTTGACAAAGCTTGTGTAGCACATACATATAGAAGGGACGAAAAAGGTCGAGAAAATGAATTTCATTAACAAAAGTTGGTATAGGCAGGCTACCGACGTTAACTCTACGAAAGAAGATAAGTAGTCGAATGAAAGAAAGTATTGTAAGAGAAGTGGGACATATACAAGAGGAAGAGAATAGTGCAAAAATAAGTCATGAAAGACTGAGCAGTGAGTATAAGAGTAGTTTAGTAAAATTGATATATGGTATTGTGTAAACCGGAGTTAACCAGTAATTAGCTTTACATTATTAGCAAAGTCTGTAATCAGTCCAGGTTCATTAATGAGAATAACGAACCTTAATGTTGCATAATTAATTGTGTCAAGAAGAAGTAGTATTGCTTAATTGTTTACGAACTGTTGCATAACCTTAGTGCTTAAACAATACCATACATCAATTTTACTAAACCACTATAATAGTGAGATGTGTTAATCACAAGACTTTTTGCATTATCATCCAAAACTTCAATATTATAAGAATACAAATGTTCTTAGTTATATTATTAAATGCCTATTAGAATATCCCAAGTTCAGTGTATTAATTGGTTGGAGAGTCGGAGACAAAGCCCCCCATTCATAAATTATTAGATCCATAGATCTTTCATACAAAGTCGTTCAATAAAAAAAGAGAAGATACTTCATACAATTTTCCATATAATTTAGATTAAACTTTACTCTGACTTTGGCTTAACTTCAATGTTCTGCATTTTATCGGAAGAATTATCTACCATGATATCATGAAAAATAATCTTTCAACCAGAATATTCGAAGATTCAATTCACATTGCGTGTGTAAAGTGTAGATTCATCCTATAATGATCAATCCATGACCGTCGCACAATATTCTCCAGCGCAAACATAGTCATACACTTCACAACCATTAATTAATTATCATGGAATTGTTATACTTTTATATTTAAATATATGTAACATCACTTGTTCATAGATTTTGCATTGGTTGATTGACATTAAGATTATATTTGAATAATACAATTATAATGACATCTAACGGCTTCAAAAAAATAACAATATAATAGCTTCGAACATGACTTATGGATGATACGATATATGAATCAAAGCCATAATCCAAACAGTATAACATGTATATATAAACATAAATCACATATAATTTACACACACAAAAACAAAAATTGTCGTCTTATGGTATTATCATCTGCTCATTAATTACATGCATTGTATAATTTTCAGCTGTCTGCTTGTTCTATAGAAGCAATAAAACCATTTCTTTCAAATTCTTCTCAATTCTCACACGATGATTCTAATAGAAAACGGAGCATTTAAGAATGGTGGTGGCCGTGGGTGGCAAACCATCGCCGAAGAAGCCCCTCCACTTAGTGTGAACCGTTGTAGATCGGAGAGACTTCGGCAATAAACTGTCTTCTCAATCATTTAAACCCAAACAACGCATTTTAAAACCAAAATGCATTCTCTTCAATCAAATCTTACTTTACATAAAAATATGTTTTCAGTAATAAAACGTTTAGATATTTAAAATCCCTACTATAAGAATACGAAGATTAAAAAATCTATGAATGTGTTTTTTTCAGAAAAAAAAAAGTCATTGATATCTTAACAACAGTTAAGTATATTTTTTATAACTCTCCAAAATTGTAAGCGGCAAAAATTATCTATATATAAAAAAAATACTCAAGTGGGATATATGTGTTTCGTTTCCTTAATACTAGTAAGTTTACATAAATGCCAACCGTATATGTTTTATAAGAGCAAGAGGGATCCGAATCTAGATATATATTCATGAACATGTGAGCATGAAAAGTAAACCTTGTTGTAGTGAAAAAGACGTTTAGTATATTCAAGACTAATTTTTGGTTTGTACGAAACACTCAAAAAATTTCATCTATTTCTTTACAAACACTTGAAAGTGAAAACTATCCCCAACACATGCAAAGAAGTACAGTTTTCTGCTCGTTCTATAGAAGCAATATAACCATTTCTTAAATTTCAAAAAATAAACATCGTTAGTATTTGCTTCTGAGTCAGCAAAACTCTTTTATGGTTTATCAATAACTTAATTTCTTTTGTAGTTTTATTGATTGATGACAAAGAAAACTTCATTAGTAAATATTATAAAGGATCCATAAGAATTATTAAATGAGTGAAAAAACAAAAGATGACTTTATCAGATTCCTTAAAACAATATTTTTAAAAAAAAATGGAACAAGTAGCAAAATCCTTAAACAAAAATGCAAAAATAATTAGAAACTTATAAAGGATTGACTAAGCATTAAGATTCCGAAAGAGAGACGGCGAAAATGGACGAATATTGAGAGATGTTTAAACACAGTTGCATCTATCTCTATTTCTGTATTTAAGTTGTAATCTTCGTAACATTCACAATGGACTATGTCATAAACGAAACATGTAAAACTGTTATCCTGATTATTTGGAAGACATGTGTGCATGGTTGTAATCTTTTTACCTTATTATAGTTCTTTCCATTGGAAATTATAGAAAATCTATAATGTAATAACGAAAATCATAATGTTAATGTTACTAGTCTCCAAAAAAACGTTAGAGCATTTCCACTTGAAAGTTTCACTAATAAAAAATAAAGAAAAGAGAGTGAGAAGAGAATTTTTTAATTTTTGAGAAGTTTTTATATATCACATCTTTACATATATAACTGGTTCAATTTTCTTGTATAATTTAAAATTTTAGTTATAGAACTAAACCATATTTAAAATACTAGTATAATATTAATTAGAGATTTGAGTGTGTTTTTCACCAGTAGAGATATTTTACAATAGTCAACAAAATACGCATGCACTAAAAATATTATATCTAAATTAATATTTATGTGGAAACCAAATAATATTAATTATATGCGCATAGTATACTCTATATTTTGTAAATTAAAAACGACCGTTTTGGTAGTAACAAATTTCATATAAGAAAATCTGTATTTTTATTAGATCTTCCATTCTATTCGAAGATTTAGTTTTATCCTTTATAAATAACAATAACTTATTTTTCGAAGTTTTATATTGATGAGAAAAAGAAAAAAAAAATCAATAGATAATTTTTTATATTATAGTAATACATTAAAATAAAGAGTTAATTTGCAAACTAGTCACTTTTTTAAACTTAATTAGAAAAGTAGTCACTTTATTATTCATAATTTGCAAAATAGTTACTTTTCACTGTTTGATTCGTACACTTAGATTGTACATCACTTTTAGTGTACAAATATATATAAAAATACACAGCGTACACTTTACATTTGTATACTAAAAGTGATGTACAATCCAAGTGTACGAATCAAACTGTGAAAAGTGACTATTTTGCAAATTATAAATAGTAAAGTGACTACTTTCTTAATTAAGTTTGAAAAAGTGACTATTTTGCCAACACACCCTAAAATAAAATATTGAGTGAAAAACAAAAGTTGACTTTATCAGATTCCTCTTTTCCTTTTCGGTGTATCCTTTTCAGCTAAGTTATGCTATAAAAAAACCAACTACAAAAAAATTAACAACTAAGCAAAATTCATTAACAAAAATACACAAAAAGATCATGATTACAAAGCTAATGAGATAAAACTTATAAAGTCGTGACTAAGCATTAAGTATCCAACAGAGAGAAAAAGAGAGAGACCTGAAAAAAATGACGACTGATAGATGTACTGCTCCATCTTTCTCTATTTAAGTCGTAATCTTCTAGTCAATATCGATCCAACTTCTCTCTCTCTCTCGCACACTATTCTTTGTTTTTGTCTTCTTCTTCTCCTTCGCCTGCAATTTCTACGAATCATCCTCTCTCGTCGTTCTTCTTTACATGTCGGCTAATTCTGGGCCTATAACTATTTCAATGTCCGACTTCGTGATCTAGTGAGATCAGAATCACTTGCGAATTCTTCAGGTACTCTCTTGTTGTTTCGTTTAATCTCTTCACAATGCCTTGATTTCTAGGGTATAATTATGGTTTTTGACCAGACAATTTAAGGTTTTTCTCGAGAATTGTAGTTTTTTTGTATATATTTATTCTTGTGTAATTGGGATCGTATCTTGGTGCAACTCTCTATATGCATGTATGTGTTATAGTGGAATCTTCTCTGTTAAAAAATAATCTTTTGAGAATCTAAGAATTTATATAAACTTGGAGTACTATTTTGATTTGGATTATGATTCTTAATTGGATTCTAAGAATATAAGAATTCTAAAGATCGAAGCTTTTTTTGTTTATCAACATAAAGATCGAAGCTTGATTGTTTTTTTTAATAGGGGTTTTGAAGAAGTTTCTCTACTCTTCTGGGACGTGGGAACAAGGTTTAGTCTGCAAGGATGGCTACAAATTCTACAAAAGCTTGTCCTGCTCCGATGAAAGCAACCTCTAATGGAGTTTTCCAAGGAGATAACCCTATAGACTTTGCGTTACCTCTTGCGATTCTGCAGATAGTTATTGTTATAGTTCTCACTCGTGTTCTTGCTTACCTTTTAAGACCTTTGAGACAGCCTCGTGTTATTGCTGAAGTTATTGTAAGTTTTTTTTCTTTTGTCAATTTCTTGACTCTTGATCAGTACTGTTTTTTTGGTGAATGATTTAGTCTGTTGATTTGCAGGGTGGGATTATGCTTGGACCTTCTCTTCTTGGTCGTTCCAAGGCTTTTCTAGACGCTGTGTTCCCGAAGAAAAGCTTGACTGTTCTTGAAACTCTGGCTAATCTCGGCCTTCTCTTCTTCCTTTTCCTTGCTGGTCTAGAGATTGATACCAAAGCCCTTCGTCGCACCGGGAAAAAGGCTTTGGGAATTGCCTTGGCTGGAATAACCCTCCCGTTTGCTCTTGGCATTGGTTCTTCATTCGTTTTAAAAGCAACAATCTCCAAAGGAGTGAATAGTACCGCGTTTCTCGTCTTCATGGGTGTGGCACTCTCTATCACTGCATTCCCTGTGTTGGCCCGTATCTTAGCGGAGCTAAAGCTTCTAACTACTGAGATAGGACGACTTGCTATGTCGGCAGCTGCCGTTAACGATGTGGCAGCTTGGATTCTACTTGCTCTAGCCATTGCTCTCTCGGGATCCAATACCTCTCCCCTTGTCTCTCTCTGGGTTTTCCTTTCCGGGTGTGCTTTTGTTATCGGTGCGTCTTTCATCATTCCACCAATCTTTAGATGGATTTCCCGGAGGTGCCACGAGGGAGAACCTATCGAGGAAACCTACATCTGTGCCACTTTGGCTGTAGTTCTTGTTTGTGGATTCATAACTGATGCCATTGGAATCCACTCCATGTTTGGTGCCTTTGTGGTGGGTGTTTTGATTCCAAAGGAAGGACCTTTTGCTGGTGCACTAGTTGAGAAGGTGGAAGATCTTGTATCCGGTCTCTTCCTGCCGCTTTACTTTGTGGCAAGTGGTCTGAAAACTAATGTGGCAACGATCCAAGGAGCTCAGTCTTGGGGTCTTCTGGTTTTAGTCACCGCCACAGCTTGTTTCGGTAAGATATTGGGCACTCTCGGTGTTTCCCTCGCCTTCAAGATACCTATGCGAGAAGCAATAACATTAGGATTCCTCATGAACACTAAAGGATTGGTCGAACTCATCGTCCTCAACATCGGAAAAGATCGAAAGGTATAACTTTTTCAAATCCTTAACAATTTGCGTCATGAAAGTTTATAACTTAAATCTTTCTTTTGTTGTGTCCTCAGGTTCTTAATGATCAGACATTTGCCATAATGGTTCTAATGGCTCTCTTCACAACCTTCATCACCACACCAGTCGTAATGGCAGTCTACAAACCAGCGAGAAGAGCGAAGAAAGAAGGAGAATACAAACACAGGGCAGTAGAACGAGAGAACACAAACACACAGCTTCGAATCCTCACATGTTTCCACGGAGCAGGAAGCATTCCTTCAATGATAAACCTCCTAGAAGCATCAAGAGGTATCGAAAAAGGCGAAGGGCTCTGCGTTTACGCTCTCCACTTACGGGAACTATCAGAGAGATCATCAGCTATTCTAATGGTTCATAAAGTTCGGAAAAACGGAATGCCGTTTTGGAACAGAAGAGGAGTAAACGCAGACGCTGATCAAGTAGTAGTTGCTTTCCAAGCTTTTCAACAGCTAAGCAGAGTCAATGTCCGACCAATGACAGCAATCTCTTCAATGTCTGATATTCATGAAGATATCTGCACAACAGCTGTAAGAAAAAAAGCAGCCATTGTGATTCTTCCGTTTCACAAGCATCAACAGCTTGATGGTTCGTTAGAGACTACACGTGGCGATTACCGTTGGGTTAACCGGAGAGTTTTGCTTCAAGCTCCTTGTTCGGTTGGTATATTCGTTGACCGTGGACTCGGAGGTTCAAGTCAAGTCTCAGCTCAAGATGTTTCTTACTCTGTTGTTGTTCTGTTCTTCGGTGGTCCTGATGATCGTGAAGCGTTGGCTTATGGATTACGTATGGCGGAGCATCCCGGAATTGTTTTGACTGTTTTCCGATTTGTGGTATCGCCGGAGAGAGTCGGAGAGATTGTTAATGTTGAAGTGAGTAACAATAACAACGAGAATCAGAGTGTGAAGAATCTGAAATCGGATGAGGAGATTATGTCTGAGATAAGGAAGATATCTTCGGTGGACGAATCGGTTAAGTTCGTGGAGAAACAGATTGAAAACGCCGCCGTGGATGTTAGATCGGCGATTGAGGAAGTGCGGCGGAGCAATTTGTTTTTGGTTGGTAGAATGCCAGGTGGAGAAATTGCATTGGCGATTAGGGAGAATAGTGAATGTCCGGAGCTTGGACCTGTAGGAAGCTTGTTGATTTCGCCGGAATCTTCGACAAAAGCATCGGTTTTGGTGATTCAGCAGTACAACGGCACCGGAATAGCTCCGGATTTGGGTGCGGCTGAGACGGAGGTATTGACTTCTACGGATAAAGACTCTGATTGAATGAATCATTGGTTAAAAACAAGAACGGTTCGGTTCGGGTCAGGGGTTGGTTTACCATAGTTAGTGAAAAGTTGGTTAATGAATACGGTTTAATCAAAATGACTGTACTTGGCTTTCACTGTTTCATCTTTTCTTTCTTTTTTGTCGTCACTGTTCATCTTTAAGTTTTTTTGCTTTTGAAAGTAAATGGTTAAATGATGACAAAAAAAAAAATAATGGTTGTTGTAAAAAAAGTTATCTACTTTAATCGGAAAAATAATAAATTTAAAAATCCAGTCATTGAACATAAAACTAAAAACAGAAATGTCAGAAGTGGGGTTTGAACCCACGCCCTCTTACGAGGACCAGAACTTGAGTCTGGCGCCTTAGACCACTCGGCCATCCTGACTTTTGATATTGTTTTCTACTACAAACTATATATAGTGATTAACACCTAGTTGTCTACCTTACGTATGTTGCTTACTTTAAGTAATTATCCAGATTTGATGGTTATCATACCGAAAGCGTTTGGTATTGTGGAATCCACTTTTTGTGTGATTATTTTTGTCGAGAAATCGTGAAATCGCAATTTTGGCAAAAGAATTATGAACAAATTTTTTTGGAAAATTATCAAATTGCGTTTAACCTAGTTCATATACCAATCATTTTAGCTTTTCCTATGAACAAGATGTTGAGATGATGAAAGAGATGGAATGGGAAGAATATTATTAGTCAAATAAAAACAAGAAAGATTCTTATGAACTAAAGTTAGATCGCAGTAGCAGTGAAGAGCGAAAAACCCACGAAACAATTTGAGTTTATGTGTATGGACCAATCCTCAGACATGATGCAAAATTGACATGACGAATACCATCATGGAGAGCTGTTAAAAGGATGAGAAATTAACTAAGACAAATAACTAACAACAATAATTATCATCCATCCGTGTTCTCTCATAATCTAAATATTTTTAGTTAAAACCCCCAAATTTATAATGAACATAATAATAACAAGAGATCAAAGGGTTTATCAACCAACAGCTTCTAACAAAACATGTCTTGAACCATTACTACGATTCCAATGAGAGAGTAACTCACATTCCTTAATCCTTCTTCTTGTTCAGAGCTCCTCTTGGAATCTTGCTTATGACCTTACGCAATACCTTCTCATCAAGTACTGCATATTGCTTTTTGATCTCCCTCATCGCCTTCTCCCCATAGGCATCTACTTTGTCCTCATACTTCTCGTAGAGTACAGGAATGGTGAAGAGAAGGACAGTAGCTGGAAGCAAGAAAGAAAAGCTGGTTATCAAGATATGCAAGTATGATTCCTATCAGATTAAATGCAGTAAGATGTAAATGAATCGTTACCAGTGTAGAACAATGTCAAGAAGTTGTAGCAGCTGCCAATAATGGACAAAACCCACAAGCCAGCAATTACCTAAAACATGTGCAAGCAAGTATTAGCATTTATGAGGAACATAAGAAAACCGCTTTGCATCGAGGTAGATAACATGAACAATACCAGGATAAATTTCTTGACATCTTTTCCTGATGCAATGTTCCTAAGAAGGGTCAAACCACGATTGATTTCAATCCTTAATCCAGAAACAAGTTGAAGAATAGGATCTTCAGGGATGTGAACTTCCGGGATGTGAGGAGTTGACCTGAGGATAAGAACTCAGTTGATCAGGCAGTTATCTCATACTTAACACTTAACATATAAGGGATGTTGTAAGAACATACTTGTGGATGAATGTACAAGCATTAGACCACAAGAACAATGCTGCAAGAGCAAAAATCGCAAAGTGACAGAGAAAAGCGAGGAGATGGTATTCGAATAACTCGAATAAGACCCAAGACGCAGTTACAGCACCCAAGACTCCACCAGATACCTTCTTGTTCCTCCAAAGGAATATATCAGCAGCTACATGCAAACAATGAATCCAGATTCAACATAGTTTCTGAGTATTTCACAAGATTTAAGCGTACTTTCGAGCAAAGCAGACAATTAAGCACTCAAATACACTCAATTTTAGCTTCAAATTAGAGCAACATTCACTAGATCGAGCAAAATCACTATGTAAGATACAAAATCGAGTAAAATCAGAGTTCAAAGTGAAGAAATAGAGATAGATCCATACGTTTTCCACCACCGAGAACCTTGTGAACAGGTTTCTCCCTTCCGAAAAGTCGGTAAATCTTTGACTTGAAGGACGACGACGAAGACGATGTAGATTTCTTATCGTCGTCGGAATCGGACAGAGAAGACGAGTCACCGTGGCCATGGATCTTCTCAACAATCTTCTCCAAGATCGATTCCTCGTGCTTGTGGTCTTCCACCATTTTTGTTGATTCTACAAACCTCCGAGAAGAAGAAAAAAAAACCTAAAACTCTTTACTGATTGAAGAGTGTGGGAGGAGACTGTGACGAATAAAAGCGTGTGCTTCAGATTTAATCCCACCCCTTGATTTAAAACATTTAATCCAGTCCGTTTGATTCGGGTCTGGGCCTCGAGTAGGTAACCGTCCACGGTGGAAAATCAAACTATTTATTTTGTAGCAGATGTAACATATTTGGCGTGGAACTAACGGTCGTTAATTAATGTGAATATTCCCGATAACGTCTCCGTTAGTGGAACGTTAGATGTCGGCGGATAGGATCCAGCATTGGGCCCATTTATGGGATTGTTGGTACAGTATTAAGGCCCATTTATTACTGATCCATTTCATAGTAAAAATAAAAAATTGTTAGGCATAGTAAAATTGTTATGAGAATATGTTGATAGAATGAAAATGCTCCTAGATGAAAGATGATCATACACCTGTTGATTAAACATTACAAGGTCACAGATTATATATATTGACATCTCAAAAATTAACCAAGACGCTGCGTTTTGGAGATATTGGATTTCGAAGACCCGGAAGATAAGAGGAGAATAGTCAGTGACTCTCACGCACGTGGGGTTTGAATTGATGACTCTGGTCTCTTGGCCTCGAGATCTAACTTCTTCCGTGGGATCCAATTTTGAGCTGAGTCATGACACGTGTTACAACACGTGTGCTCCACTGTGTCGACATCACTCTTGAAGGTAAGATTTTTTGGAGTAATGGCAAACCCAGAGATCAACAAAATCAGGTTTGACAATGAAAGCTCACTTATTTATTTATGTACTTTTCCAATAATTTGATTAGTCCAAATATATTATTCTATTTGGATATTCATTCATATACATAATTACATACACATGCAGTGTTAGAAGTGAGTTTAATATGGAAGATTCGTCGTCTAGTGTGACATGAAATTCCACCATTTCATATAATTAGATTTTCTTCTTATATATATAATTTTATGCATCTAATCGTGTGGATGAGAATTGTCCTTCACCTAACCAACCTTTTCGAAGAAAAAGAGAGATTTGTTTCTTAATATATCTTCAGAAAGAGAGAGAGATTCGATGACAAAAAGGATAAGAGATTCTTGGAGACCTCAAAAATCTACTATCGTGGGTCTAAGAAGATTACGTGGCTCGTTTTAAGACCCTTGCATAATCTTAAAGTTCTTACCTATTTTTTTTTTTTTGTCGTAAAGTTCTTACCTAATACAGTAATATATTTTTATATTGTATAAAATATTATACATTAATTAATCAAAAAAAAATTCCAATTCAATCCTGAAACAGTGAAACCCATGCGTGCCAAAGCCAAAAATCTGACTACCTTGCTAAGTGCTAATCATTACCCAATCAGAGTTCATATCAGGAATATACCATATCCATAAGAGCTATATACTAATTACTTGCAAAAGTTTGCACCAAACCTTACTACGTACAAAAGAAAAGATCGTAGATGGTCAAAATTGTGGCTTACTATAATGGCTTATTATATAGTTATTTTTAGATAGCTAAATTTCTTGTATATACAATTTTGAGTTTTACGTATAGAAAAAAATATCATATTTGAGTTTGGTAAAAAGGATGAGTAAATAATTTGGAGATTTCAACCTTCATGTTAAGTTTTCATTTTCGATTAATTTTATCTAATTTTTTATTTTAATTTCTTTGATAACCAAACAATGTAATTTAGACTAATCCTTTTGGACTTATAAAACAAAAACAATTTACTATATATGCAAGCTGTAATAGGGTGATTTGAGTTCTAGTCCACTAAATGTAAATGTTACGTACGTTAAATTTGTATTTGTAATGTGATAAAAAAAAATCTAATGACCTGTATTCATTAACTTAAAAAAAATTCTAATTAACTTATAGAATGGTATAATATCTTATCATATTGTATTATTTTTCAAATAACACTAAAAATTTTGACTCATAATTAATAAAACGTTTAAAGCTTTTTAGGTGAAATTCTTATTTTTATATTTTGTAGAATAGTACAGTTTTGTCACTAAGTATTATTTGTGGTCGCATTTAAATATCAAGTAGCGATATTTAAAAACTTTGCAAGTTGATATAAAGAAGAAAAAAATTATAATATAATAAGACAATGATATAATATAACAAAGCTAATATCTTTCATCCACACACATATATATTAGATCTATATATATATATCTCATATGTATACCTAACCTTACCATATTTGTATTGAGAATTGAGATTAATTAGATCTGTAAAACTCTCTTAAAATAGTTAACCAAGAACACCAAAACTACAAAAATGTTCCCTTTCTTGAAGCAACGGTCGAGGTCGGTCCACGGTGAAGATGCACCGTCATCTACAGAGTCCACAGTCTCCGTCGCTGCCGCAGATATTGGAGGAGCGTGTACGACACTCACGGTGTGGAGAAAATCGCTTCTGGTGAGTTGTGAAGGATTCACGGTGATAGATTCGAATGGAGATTTGATTTACCGGGTCGATAATTATGCCCGAACCCGACCCGAGGAACTCATCCTCATGGATAAAGATGGAAACTCCCTCCTCCTCATGCATCGTACCAAGGTAAATATATGTACAAAGTATTTAGAATAAACTTATTTGAATATGTTTTAGAATATGGATCATTATATTCATTGTACACATCATCCTTCAAAATTACAATATCACATTTATTTTAGATTATTAAGAATCAAACCTCTACTAAATCTGTCTCACAGTTGTACTTATGAATCTGTTTTGTTAGCGTTGTAGTTGTAAATTAGTTGTGTAGATATTAGTTCTAGGTTGTAGTTATAAAACATCCAAATACTTGATTGATACAAAACAATAAATGGAGCAACAACAAAATGATTTATAAGAGTTGTGAATTTTTGGTGGAATTTACCAAAATGATATAGAAATACTTTAAAAATTGAAAGAAGTTTTCGTCGTCCTTACGGATCACTCTAGCGAAGTATCGGATCGATTTGCTTACAACCATTAGAATTGTGATAGTTTGTAAATAGTACTTAAGGTCGGCGATATGTTGATAATAATGAACAATGAATGTTGAGTATTAATTTCGCTGATAGACATGTTAGCCGATTTTGTAGAAGACGTTTTGTTTTTAGCCGATTGAAGATATGTATGAACGAAGATATTACGAATACTATAGTATATATATTATTAAGATTGAGTAGGACCAACTACACTACCGTGACACCGTCCACAATAGGTCACGTCAAAAGTTCATAAATATTCTGCATGTGGACAATTGTATTGGCAAGAATTTCGTGTAACCCGTTACATTCTTTGGGAATAGATTTACAAAATTTCATTCAGCATAAAAGTTTTGACTATAAAAGTATAATCATAATTTCATAACGACGTCTAGAATCTCCGAGTATTATATGTTTGACTTTTAGTTTCACCAAAATCTAGCTATGCCTAATTTCGTTTAAATTGATCAATTTTGACGTGACTACGTACATATGGATCTAGATATTTTTACTCAATGCAATTTTATAGACAAGTACTAGTTTGAGTTTAAAATGTTGTGTATATTAAAAACGATTTTCCTTTGTATTGTCCAGAAAATTACGCTAGTAGATAGTTGGGGAATCTATGAAGCAAATGATACAAAAGGAGAAACAAAAATACCAAAGTGCCCAACCTGGTACATGAGGAAGAACTTAAAGATGAATATTCTGAGCACCAAATCCGACATTTTGGCATACGTATATTCAGGATCGTTCGATAAGAAGAATTCATACATCATCAAAGGATCGTATAGATGTAAATCGTGTAAAATAGTGCACGTCCCATTGAACAAGACAGTGGTGGAGATCAAAAGGAAAGAGGTCAGAACCAAAGGAGTCCGGTTCGGTTCAGATGTTTTTGATCTGGTTGTTAATCCCGGTTTTGACACCGGTTTGGCAATGGCTTTGGTTTTGTTATTAGATCAAATGTTCTCTTAATTAATTAGAGGTGATCACTGGAGATAATAAACATCCTCTTTTTTGGGCCAATTGTACAGTACTATTTTAAAATATTTCATAAATAATCAAACAGTATAGTATAATATACTTATATACATGATCTTCTTTGTGAGCTTTCTAAATATGCTCATCCTATAAAATGGGAAAACAATGCCCTGGTAAAACCGTAAGTGTAGTAGTTTTTATGATGTTTATTTGAGTAATTTGATTAACTTGATGTTCTAATCTGATGAGGTAGAAACAGTAAGTTATATCTAAATAAAGTGGTTTATGAATTTTAGAATGAATAACTTATTTCAGGTGCAACTACTTTTCTTACTTGTTATGATGGTACTGAAAAAATGGTTACCAAATTACCTCATTTTCAATAGGACAAGTCTTGTGCAGTGACGGAGCTAGAATTTTAGTTTACAGGGTCATATATAATTATATATTTTTATTTAATTATTTATTTTAAATTAAATAAATATGTGTAAGAACAACTTTGAAAATAATGTAAAGAACAATATATGGAATATGTTTATAAAAGTAAATATGTACCACAATTTTAGAGATTTGTAGCCATATTTTAGAAAAAAACACAAAACAAAAATGAAAAATGAATTAATGCTTAATAAAAATAAACATGTGAGGGGTCAAATTAAAGAATCGATTATCGGCATGGGGTCATTATGGAAAATTTAAACCAAAACATCCATAAATTATTATGAGATTTAACTTAAAAACAAAAAATTATAAATGTTATGGGGTCAATTGACCCCCTTCTCCCTTCACTACTTCCGCCCCTGGTCTTGTGAGACTATACATGACGAAGTGTCCATTTCAAGAAGGCAATACCTATATTACAAATTAATGCAGACAAATAGAAACAACATAAATGCCTACATTTATGTGGTTGCAGTATTTATTTTGGTAACTTGTCTCATATGGTTATAACAAACTACCTAACGGTAATCATCGAAGATGCATTTTGGAGCATATCATCATATCGACTATCGATGGTAACTAACTGGTAAGATCCAAAAGAACAAAGGACAAGAGCTAGTTTATGAATCAAAGTGGGTCTTCAAGCTCAAGATCATTCATACACATGTTTTTATCATATTTCTTTTATAGCCTTTTTAATTTAATAAGTAAACTACTAGACCTAACCAAGGGTTCATAGTAGTGGTAATAAGGGAAATTATTACAAATAGTACAAAATAAGTTTTGTTACTAAAGTTAACACACAATTTCTAAAGTTTCAAATTTAGTAATTAAATATTTGGGGATATAATTCAGAAAACCTTTAAAGTGCAAGGGTAAAAATTCAAAAAATAATTACATAAAGAACAAATTACAAAACAATAAAGCAAAATTAATTACATGGACTTCATAAAAACAAATTAAAATGAAAAAACAGGGTCAAAGAGAATTTTAGGGTTATTGTCGATTGAGCAGAGTAATTTATTCCTTCTTCTTCTTCTTCTTCTTCAAATCGTGTTTCTCCATTTCAAAATCCAGAAACTTTGTGATTCCACGGTAGTTAGTTCCAATCTCAATGTCTACGGCGGCAGCGGCTCGTCCGGTGGCTGGAACTGGCTTACGGGAGAAGACGGCAGCGTCACTGGTCAATTCCTTCCGATTAGCGTCGGTGACTCAACGTTTACGTTACCACATTCAAGACGGAGCTAAGGTTGATCCTAAGGAGTTTCAAATCTGTTGCATCTCTTTCGCTAAGTAATTTCCTCTCTCTCTCTCTCTCGCCATTACTTATAGATATTAACATGCGCGCACAAAAATCAAAGCTTTTCTAAATGATATTCTTTAATCTCTGGGTTTTGATTTTTTGGCTGTGTTTTTGAATTGATGATATGCTTAATTTCTCTGTTCAGAGGCATTGATTTTGCTATAGCGAATAATGATATTCCTAAGAAGGTTGAGGAGTTTCCGTGGTTACTCAAACAGGTTATTTCTCAATTAAAATATGGATTTTTTTTTTTTTCTGGATTAATGGAGGCCATTGTTAGTGAACTGATGATAGTGCTTGTGTTATGTGACGTAGTTGTGCAGACATGGAACTGATGTGTACACTAAGACGGCGCTTATGGTGCTGATGATCTCTGTTAAGGTAATTAAGAGAGTAATCTGCAGACTGCTTCTGTTCTGTGAATAAGCACTTTTTTTTTGTTTAGAAAAGAGAAGCCTTTTGTTTAGATTTCATGTCGGTTGGAATGTTTGAGGTCAAAAGGTTTTCACTTTGTCACCATCTATGATGACTCATTTGGTTTTGACATATAATACTTTTGATTTTTGTTAAATGTCACAGCATGCTTGTCATTTGGGATGGTTTTCGGATAGCGAGAGTCAAGAACTTATCGCTCTAGCTGATGAGGTTTGTTTTCTTCCGAATCATGGTATAAAACCAAAAGCAGGTTATTTGGATGATGAGGATACAAATGTTTTCTTTCTTATTCAGATAAGGACTTGTTTTGGGAGTTCTGGAAGCACTAGCCCTGGTATCAAAAGTCCTGGCAGTACATTTTCGCAGATCATGGAGAGGTAGGTTTTGCTTTCACTGTGTGGCTTTGTTGATTGACATAGATTTTACTCTAGCAGTTTATTAGGAGCGTGAATATTTCCAAACTTTTATCACAAGTTAGTTAAGCAGTACCAAAAACTTCTTCAATAGAATGGTATTCACTGGATACAAATCTAAGCATTGGTTGAAATTTATTTCTTTCTGATCCCAGGTTCTATCCATTTGTAAAGCTTGGGCATGTTCTTGTTTCTTTTGAAGTGAAGGTGAGCCTTTCTTCTGTTCTAAACATCTATTTCTGATATTATCATCTAAGTGTGCTTTTTTGGCTTTCCTTGCATGACAGGCTGGCTATACAATGCTGGCGCATGATTTTTATATCTCAAAGAATATGCCACATTCACTCCAAGAGAAAATTGTATGTGTGGCTCATCTGTTAGTCATTCGATATCTCAGTCTGGATCTCTCTATAATAAATTCTACCTTTATCTGTGCAATTAGGTGGAAAATGTGAATATAACCATTGCTTGCATTCTATCTAACAGTCCTTCATATACATTTTTGAATCTATTTCATCTTGTAGATGTGCCCACTCTCTGCACCTTTTGGTTAGCAAATGATTTCTTACACCAGATTCTTGTTTGCTCTTCAGCGGTTATTTGTTGCCCAGACAGACAACATAGACACGTCTGCCTGTATTTCAAATCCTCCAGAAGTCAGGTATGCGAATTGTTTTTGCTATTTTTCCTCACCGACACGAAATGTGATCCAATTTAACCTTCCTGGCTTTCATATGAAAATTGCAGCTTCTTGCTAAATGGAAAGGGGGTTGAGAAGAGAGTCAATATCGCAATGGTTTGTGCAGTTTGACTTTTAATTGGATTTTGTTTCTCTGCACTGGTTATGTGCATGTTTATGTCAATTTTTTTCTTTCCAGGATACAGGGCCTCAACTCCCTACAAATGTTACTGCACAGCTGAAATATGGAACTAATCTTCTCCAAGTGATGGGGAATTTTAAAGGTTTCTATTCAATTATATATATCTTTTTTGTTGTCCATGTCTATTTAATTAATATCTTATTAAGATGCTTGATTGTTCAAAGGAAATTACATCATCATAATTGCTTTTACGGGACTGGTAGTGCCACCTGAAAAACCGGTTCTTAAAGATTACCTTCAGTCCGGAGTCATTGAAGCAAGTCCAGGTAATTAAAGAGCATAAGATAGGAGAGAGGAACATTTTTCTTGAATGCTCTATACTATTCCAGTTTGAATCATTCAATGATTGCAAGCACATACCTGTAAGATTTTTTTTCCAATCTAATCGCTCTGTACTTTTTTTTACCTGTCTATAGATTCAGACATCATTGAGGGGCCATCACGAGTATCTCTCAGTTGCCCTATAAGGTACCAATTCTACTTTTTTACGTACTACTGTGTTATCTTATGGTTGTTTTTTTGGTCAGTGATTTAGTCTTTAATAAAACAGTCGCAAGCGGATCAAGCTACCAGTCAAGGGCCAGTTATGTAAACATCTTCAGGTGATGCAATCAAATATCAAGCGATATTCTCTTTTTTTCCATCCTTTTAAATTGGCATACAGTGTTTTAATGTGGGTGTTACCTTATTTTTCTCGTAATATTTGTTAGTGATGTGATACTTTCTGCTGCAGTGTTTTGATTTCTCAAACTACGTTCACATAAATATGAGGAACCCAACCTGGCGCTGCCCGCATTGCAATCAACCTGTTTGCTACCCTGACATTCGTTTAGATCAAAACATGGCCAAGGCAATTAGCTATCTATGTTGTAATTTGATTTCTGCTACATTTTTGCGTTGCAGCTTAATACTGATAACTCGTCTCATATCATATCCTTAGATATTAAAAGATGTGGAACACAATGCTGCTGATGTAATCATCGATGCTGGTGGTACATGGAAGGTTACAAAAAATACTGGCGAGACCCCGGAACCTGTGCGTGAGATCATTCATGATCTAGAAGACCCGATGAGCTTATTAAACTCTGGTCCTGTTGTTTTCGATCTTACGGGGGATGATGATGCTGAACTGGAAGTTTTTGGTGACAACAAGGTTGAGGACCGGAAGCCCTGTATGTCTGATGCTCAGGGTCAATCTAATAATAACAACACAAATAAACATCCTTCAAACGATGATTACTCTTCGATATTTGATATCTCTGATGTGATCGCACTTGACCCGGAGATTTTATCTGCTTTGGGAAACACTGCGCCACAACCGCATCAAGCTTCGAATACTGGAACTGGTCAACAATATTCAAACTTATCCCAAATACCAATGTCCATAGATCCAATGCCGGTACCTGTACCATTCTCGCAGACACCATCTCCAAGAGATAGACCAGCAACTACTTCCACTGTCTTCACCATACCGAATCCCTCTCCACAATACTCTCAGGTTCATGCTTCACCTGTTACACCCACCGGAACATATCTTGGTAGAACCACTAGTCCGAGATGGAACCAGACTTATCAATCTCAAGCGCCACCAATGACAACTCCATATACGGTTTGTGATTTCGTTTGAGAGACTTGTTTCTTTCTTCAGTATTCGTATGTTGACAATATGTGTTCCTTGCAGAGCCGGAAGGTCTCAGTTCCAGTAACGAGCCAGTCGCCAGCGAATGTATCCTCTTTTGTTCAGTCTCAGCATGTCCCTAGAGTACTCAGCCAGCCTAATAATTATGGCGTCAGAGGTTTAACCAGTAGCCATGCAAGCACTTCAAGGCAGCACCCAAGTGGTCCCACTGTTCAATCTGTTTCTCGATTAAGTGACCTAGTGGATGTAGACTTGACGGTTCCTGATACATCCAACTGGCGCCCGAGGATGCGAGGAAGTCTTGTGCCCGGTTCTCATTCCACTGCTCTTGACCACATGATCATCCGACCTAGCCAACAGTCTCAAACTTCCACTAGGCTGAATAGTTCACAGCCGGTTCAGACACCATCGGTTCAAACGTCTCAAGCTCAGTCACCTTTTACAACGGCTGCCTATAGAACCGAGACAGTTTTAGGAAACCGAAACCATCCGGTGCCCGCTCCTCCTGGCATTGTTAGGCCTACTGGACCGACATCTTGATGGAGAACTTGAGAGGCTAGAACAAGGGGAAGTTGGTACTTAGGAGTTAGGACACAACACTTAACATAATAAATTAGTAACTTTATCACTTTCCCACGCCATGAACAGAGTTTAGGATTCCGGTGCGCAAGTCGTATTCTGTTTATGAGGGATTAGTTTGTATTTAGCTTGCTGTTAACTTGTAATGACGATCAAACTATAAGTGTTATCAATTACTCTTGTACCCAATAAGTTCCCTTAGTTTTCTGAACTGGTTTTTTTTTGCCCAGAACTAGTTTGAGTTAGTTAGGTTTTGGATGCAAAGTGTTTTGGTTTTCTTGTGTAAGACATTTATGCATAAAGGACCATAATACATACTTTGGCCGGTTTAGTGATGAATTTTGGGATTTGAAAGAGTAATCACAAACAAAAATCGACAACGTATCATCTTTCAAATGTCTTCCGGTTGATTATTTGTACAAGTTTTCTCTCTCTCTGAAGCATGTTTTTCTTCTTTAGAATTCTCTAGTTACCAAATGTCTGGACCCTAACTTCTCTCTGTTAAGTATGTAGAAAAATATCAAAGAAGTTGTAGAGAATGAGGGTGGGTTTAATGAAGTTAGAGGAAACTACCTTTTCATACTTACATATGTAACTAAACTTGTTTTGTCTGGTATTTGTCAAATCATCGGCGTAAACCGATCATAAACCAGAAATCAGGGGATAAAATTCAGAAACATTTGTAAAAAGTCGTAACTGTTACATTGGTTTAAAATCTGATCTACACACTTGTGACTTGTCACTTGGGAGATGTGGGTCGTCAAACGGTCAGTGGGGTGATTAACACCTTAATCACCTTTAAGTAATTACACCATTAATTAAGCCATTATATATTCAAAGATTAGAGAAACTGGAGAGGAACTGGAGTTGCCTGAGAAGAGGATTAAGAGTCTCCATGAGCTTCTCACAAGGATGGTTATGAACGCCTTCGTAGGTCGTTACGACGACGTTTGGATCTTTTGCCAATCTCTGCACTTGTTTCTTCACGTTGCATGTGTGGTACGTACATCTGTAATAGCTCCTGCATTTTGTGACACAAGATTAATAGTTTCATCTATTAATTCTTCAAATTTTTTTTTATAATTCATATGAAAAATAAGTAGAAGTTTTGGGTGTCTATGCAAGACTGATTTTAATTTCTATGAAGTCTCATGAAACTATTTTTTTTTTCTATTTTTTGCTAAGAACGTAAATATCATATAAAATGAAGTAGAATTGGATTTATCTCTGCTTTTGATTCCCTAGCAAAAAGGAATAAAAAACAAGGAAGCAAATTAAATTACTTTTCATCTGGATGAAGTTTTCATATATATATGAGCCATAAGCCCATAAGAAACTATATATTTTATACTGATCTAGAACTAATTAAGATCATTTTCTTGACCAGAATATTGATGGATACATTATACATATTTGAGTAAATCATCCCTTTCCAAACAATTTCATACTCGGATGTGGTAGCACATAAAGAGAATCCCTATATCAGGTTTATACATGTTTCTAAGATTATATAATTGCACAATAATTAACTATATTATAGGATAATCAAATTATCAGAAAAGAAAACTATAGGATAATCCTTTTTTAAAAATCACATCTATTCTCATGCTTTGTTTTCGAAAATTATCATCACATCATAAATTTTCGAAAAGTACGTACGACAGATTTCGTTATAGGCTTTAGTAAGGGATTGATTTCGTTATATAACTATTACTAGCTAAACCTAAAAACTATGGTATTTTTGCAACTAAAAGATACATTTTCTACATATATCAGTTTAATGTTAAACACAAGACTAGATCGTACTGGTTGTTAAGCTAACCTAATGTTTTGTAGCCACGAAAGTTTTTGGTCGATCCAATATTTGGAAATCAATTTTAATATGATGTCATAGATTCACGAATAAAATTATAAATACTCTTAATTAATACAACTATATAGGTAAAAGTACCTGGGATGAGCATTGTGCTTGACAGATTTCTGCCCATATTTTCGCCAACGATAACCATCATCAAGAACATCATCATCGCTCCTCGTATGAAACGCAATCCTTGGAACTTTCCTCGATCTCTTCTCTTTCAGCTCCTTCCCTTTCTCACCTATTTGATCATTCTCAGGTGGTAATGGCGGCGCATGCACATGAAAGCTTTCTGGATACCAAGAAGAAGAAGATGAAGGTTCCACTTCACCGGAAAATGTTGATGGAGGCATCATCATTAGGGTTTTGTCTACAAAGGAAGAGAAGGTGTTGTTGTTTTCGACATCTAGGCGGCTTAACATAGGATTTATGTCTTCTCTGTCCATTGTTATAAGTCTCTTTCTTTCTCTATCTCTCACAATATTTATAGATGTGTAATGATAGATTGTGAAGAAAAAAGAAGGAGAAGAAGAAGAAGTAAGGGTAAAAGGGCATTGAGGCCAACTAAGTTCACCTAATTTTCTGTTCAACTGCTTTTTACCTCCATTTAGTTTCCTTGTGTTATTAAACTTTTATTATTATCTCCCTCATTTTTCCTATCTCTTTTTTTCTTCTTTTTCTTCTTTTTTATATGAGAGATTTGTATTGGCTTGGTCTAATATGTCGACATGTGGTTATATTTCAATAAATATTTACTACTCGAATATACGTACCTAAATATCTTTAAGTAATTAGTATTAATTAGTGTTTTTAGTCATACCTCACATGTATATGTTAATTAAAAGTTTCATAGATCATCAATTGTACTTGATTCAACTATATATTTTAAGTGACTTTTGTTTTTGTTTTTCTTTCGAACACACATGATATACTGTACGATCATATACTAGTAAACCATTGAATCCTATCAATTTAATTGAACTTATAGTGGAAAGGTGTAGTAGACATTGCATACATACATCATAAAACGTATGTTCAGGTTGAATTTAGAGTCAAAATCAATGTAACTTGGTAAAATGCTAAGTAGAATGATTTAGTTTCCTTGTTTTTTTTATGTATCTCATACAATTCAAGTGGCGTGGCTCTAAATTTAATACGGATAAGCGACTAATTCAACATAAACATGTTATTATGGTTGTAGTGGTTAAGAATCTTATTTGACCCCCAAAATAAATCAAGCCTTTTAACTCTATAAACACGTGGAAGTTTCCTTTGACCTATAATGAATGCTACATATGTAAAAAACCAACATTAATCTCACTGAAAGACATATATGCGAAGAAGAGAGTGCATGTGTTTTTCTTTCTTCCTCATCTTTTTCAGACTCTTTCTTAAGGAAAAAAACAGTGAAATTACACAATTGAAAGATAAATATTTTCAGTTTCGATGGTCATCGAAGGAAGATGGAATTTTATTAATTCATATTTATGAATGAAAGTGAATTGAGATCAAAATATAAAAAAAAATTAATCAATTTGACTAGTCTAGAAAACAATTTTGGAGAATACTTACGAAATCAAATTCACTTATCGATTCTATAAAAATATAACACTCCAACATAAACCATCCGCAGATTCCATAATTTTATTTTCACTCGCACAAATTTGAAAATAATTTCTTAATAGATTATATCTTGAACCGATTAACTCAAATACGTTTACTAAAAAAATTTCAACACAAATTATAGAATCAAAAAGTGAACCTTGTTGATATAGGCACTTAATTAATTTTCTTGAAATATTCCTATGAACCATAATTGTTTATTCATATTTTTTTTTTCTTTTTTTGTAAATAAATTGTTTCTTTATTCATATTCATATATAAAAAACAGAATCTCTATTGTTATTTAGAGAAACATTAATTTGAAGCTGGTTCTAGAGGTAGGCCCAATGGGCCCATAAACCCTTTTTCGTTTCTCCCTTTTATATCTCTCGTCTCTCTCTCTCTCTGTCTGAAGAGAAGGAAAGATCATCAATCACGATTCCAATGGCGTCGATTCTGGGTGATTTGCCTTCCTTTGATCCTCACAATTTCAGTCAACATCGTCCCTCCGATCCTTCTAATCCCTCTGTTAGTTTCTTCCCCCAAATTCAATTTTTCAATTTTACGGATCTGAGTTAGGCTTTACTTGGTCGTATTGGAAAAAAAATGTGTCCTTTGTTGATTCAAAGAGATGTAATTCGAATGTGTATCTGGGTTTTGCTGCTTACTTGGTCAGTTCCAAAAAGTTCCATCTTTTCAATTATCATCGAGTTTGCTGTTGGATCTTGTGAAAAACCAATACAAATTAGCCATTTTTGTCAGATTGATTGATCTTAGAATCATAATTCTGATTCCATTTGGCCATAATTTAGCTGCTAAGTGACGAAGACAAGTTTCAACTAGCTTGTATCAGTTAAAGATTAGAGTTTTGATCTGTTATCGAAGGTTTGAGTTTTTTGTTCATGTTTTCTTGCAGAAGATGGTTCCTACCACCTATCGTCCTACTCACAACCGTACACTTCCACCACCAGATCAAGGTGAAACAAAAAATCGTGCTTTTTTGAAAAACCTTGCGTGTTTTTTCGGCTAGAGATTTTAGAATTTCGTTACATTTTATATATAGTGTCAAAGATTTGTCTTATGAAGTTGTGATCTTGAACTTGCTTTGATTGAGTGATTTAGTTACTGTCTTTACTATGTATCACTTCTTAGAATCTCTAGGCAAATTGGTGTTAATCAGATTCAACAGTCTCGAGTTTTCACAGATCATGTCTTATGTTTTTACTAATTTGTATCTTGTTCGTTATGGTTGTAGTGATAACTACAGAAGTGAAAAACATTCTTATACGCAGCTTCTATCAACGAGCTGAAGAAAAGGTGAAACAGCTCTCAACTCTCATTCCTCATAGTTTGTGATTCTTTGATTCAAATCTCCGTTGTTTCCCTCGTATATATAGTTCATAACACAGGATTTCGTAGGAAAATAGACAAAAGAAAACGATATAGAACAATCTTGAACTTCTTCAGATAACAAAACTGTTGATTTTGGTTGTGTTATCCGAAATCTTAATTTGTTTTGTCAAATTTGTCAATTGCAGTTAAGACCAAAGAGACCGGCTACAGATCATCTGGCAGCGGAGCACGTGAACAAGCATTTCCGTGCTGCGTCTTCTTCTTCATCTACTCAGGGTTTATAAAAAACTTAAGTTCAAGCCTATAACAATGGTCATTTGTATGAGTACCTCTTATTAGTGTTTTCAATGTAGAAAAAAAAAGATAAGAGCAGTTCATGAGAGAAATGTAGTGAAAATGTGTGTGTACATAACATTAATGTTTCTTTTATTTCTTGACTTAAAGTTGCTCACTATTCACTAGCGTTGAACATGAAAATCAGGTTACGTTAACGAAGTTACGAGCCCAATATCAATTTGATTTTAATTCTTCATTTTAAAAACAAATTAAAACTCCGGTTTATGTTCCAAACCAAATTGACAATTGGATTAGAATCTTCCTCTTCGTCTTCCTCTTTTTCCAAATTTTTAGTCTCTGATACTCTCTGAGCTCATTTCACCGAAAAAAGTCAAGCTTTGCAAAAAAACAACAAAAAAAAGATTCCAATTGTAAAAAAACCATTGGTCCTCGACGACTATAAAAAAACACACTTTAGTGAGTTGTCGAGTCGACAACTTCGTGGAATTTCACATTTATAATCCTTTACAATTACGTTACGCGTTTTTTTCTTCAATACATAATCAAAGGAACTTGCTTTCTCAATAAGACTTTCTTCGAACCATTCTACAAATACTTTTTTTGAAGTTGAAGCATTTGTGATACTTTTATGGCTTTGTCTTCTTCTTCGTCTAACATCAGGAGATACCATGTCTTTCCAAGCTTCCATGGCCCAGATGTTCGTAAAGGTTTTCTCAGTCATTTACACTATCATTTTGCAAGCAAAGGAATCACGACCTTCAAGGATCAGGAGATTGAGAAAGGCAATACGATTGGACCTGAGCTCGTAAATGCAATTAGAGAGTCTAGAGTCTCGATTGTGTTGCTTTCGAAAAAGTATGCTTCTTCGAGCTGGTGTTTAGATGAATTGGTTGAAATCTTAAAGTGCAAAGAAGATCAGGGCCAGATTGTGATGACCATCTTCTACGATGTTGATCCGTCGAGTGTACGGAAACAGAAGGGAGATTTCGGAAGCACATTCATGAAAACTTGTGAAGGGAAAAGTGAGGAGGTGAAGCAGAGATGGACCAAAGCTTTGACTCATGTTGCAAACATAAAAGGAGAACATTCTCTTAATTGGTATGTCTCTCAATCAATTAGTGCTTTTATCTTTCTTAAGGAAAGGTACAATTTTTGTAATTTAGACCCACCAAAGCCATGTTGTTTTTTGCTTTTGCTAGGGCTAATGAAGCAGATATGATCCAAAAGATTGCTACAGATGTTTCAACCAAACTCAGTGTTACACCTTCAAGGGATTTTGAAGGGATGGTCGGACTTGAAGCTCATTTGACAAAATTGAATTCTTTGCTATGCTTCGAGGGCGATGATGTGAAGATGATTGGAATTTGGGGTCCTGCGGGAATTGGTAAGTCTACCATTGCTAGAGCTTTATACAACCAACTCTCTAGCAGTTTTCAACTTAAATGTTTTATGGGGAACCTCAAGGGAAGTCTTAAGAGCATAGTGGGTGTTGATCACTATGAATTCCAGAAGTCTCTGCAAAAGCTACTTCTGGCTAAGATTTTGAACCAAGGAGATATGAGGGTACATAATTTAGCTGCAATAAAAGAATGGCTGCAAGATCAAAGAGTGCTTATCATTCTTGATGATGTAGATGATCTAGAGCAATTAGAGGTATTGGCTAAAGAACTTTCATGGTTTGGTTCTGGAAGCCGGATCATCGTTGCCACAGAAGATAAGAAGATTTTGAAGGAACACGGGATCAACGATATCTACCATGTGGATTTTCCGTCCATGGAAGAAGCTCTTGAGATCTTATGTCTCTCTGCTTTCAAACAAAGCTCTGTACCAGATGGTTTTGAAGAGCTTGCCAAGAAAGTAGTACATCTTTGCGGTAATCTTCCGTTAGGCCTTTCTATTGTGGGTTCATCTTTGCGTGGGGAGAGCAAGCACGAGTGGGAACTTCAATTACCTAGGATCGAAGCAAGTCTTGATGGAAAAATTGAAAGCATATTAAAAGTGGGATATGAGAGATTGTCGAAGAAAAATCAATCACTATTCCTTCACATTGCATGCTTCTTCAACTACAGAAGTGTTGATTACGTCACAGTTATGCTTGCTGACAGTAACTTGGATGTTAGAAATGGGTTGAAGACACTAGCCGATAAATGTTTCGTGCATATATCTATTAATGGATGGATAGTGATGCACCATCATCTACTACAACAATTGGGTAGACAGATAGTTCTTGAACAGTCTGACGAGCCCGGGAAACGTCAATTTTTAATTGAGGCTGAAGAGATTCGTGCAGTACTGACAGATGAAACAGTAAGTATTTGCATATATATATATATATATATATATATATATATATATTCCCTAACGATTCCTATTTATAGTGATGAAAATCTCACAAGTCTTCTTTGGCAATATTTGGTAGGGTACTGGATCAGTCATAGGTATATCATATAATACATCCAATATCGGAGAGGTTTCTGTAAGTAAGGGTGCTTTTGAAGGAATGCGTAATCTCCGGTTCCTAAGAATCTTTAATTATTTGTTTAGCGGCAAATGTACTTTGCAAATACCAGAAGATATGGAGTATTTACCTCCTCTTAGGTTACTACATTGGGATCGCTACCCAAGAAAAAGTCTTCCTACAAAATTTCAGCCGGAACGTCTCTTGGAACTCCATATGCCACACAGCAATCTCGAGAAGCTCTGGGGAGGAATCCAGGTTGGTATTTGATATTCTTTCTTGTTCTTCTAGTGATTCAAACTAAATAAGATATTTTCTCATTTGTTGTGTTTAACATGCAGCCCCTTCCTAATATCAAGAGCATAGATCTGAGCTTTTCCATTAGATTGAAAGAAATCCCAAATCTTTCGAATGCTACTAATCTCGAGACATTGAACCTTACTCACTGCAAAACTTTGGTGGAACTTCCCTCCTCTATTTCGAATCTACACAAACTGAAAAAGCTGAAGATGTCAGGGTGCGAAAAGCTACGAGTTATTCCCACCAACATCAACTTAGCATCTCTTGAGGTAGTCAGAATGAATTATTGCTCGCGATTGCGACGTTTTCCAGATATCTCAAGTAACATCAAGACTCTTAGTGTCGGAAATACAAAGATAGAAAATTTCCCTCCATCGGTTGCTGGATCTTGGTCTCGTCTTGCGCGCCTTGAGATTGGCAGCAGAAGCCTCAAGATATTAACACATGCCCCACAAAGTATAATTTCGCTAAATCTTAGCAACAGTGATATAAGGAGGATTCCAGATTGCGTCATAAGTCTCCCGTATCTAGTAGAACTTATCGTCGAAAACTGCAGAAAACTCGTGACAATTCCGGCTCTTCCCCCTTGGCTCGAGTCCCTAAATGCAAACAAATGTGCATCACTCAAGAGAGTATGTTGCTCTTTCGGCAACCCAACCATACTCACATTCTACAACTGTTTGAAACTGGATGAAGAAGCAAGAAGAGGAATTATCATGCAACAACCAGTTGACGAGTATATATGCTTACCAGGTAAAGAAATCCCAGCAGAGTTCAGTCACAAAGCTGTAGGGAATTCCATAACTATCCCTCTGGCTCCCGGTACTTTCCTGGCTTCCTCAAGATACAAGGCTTGCTTTGTGATTTTGCCAGTTACGGGCTACCGATGTCATAGTATAAGTTGCATCGTAAGTAGCAAAGCGGGGTTTGCAATGCGCATCTGCGACTTAGCACGGCTTTCAGATTGGTCTCCTGGGACGGAACATCTGTTTATATTTCACGGTCGCTTGGTTTATCAACGAAACATGATTTTGAGCGAGATTATATTTAAGTTCAACTGTGTTATAAATGAGTTCAGCGATGACCCTGACCTCGATAACATGATTATTGAGTGTGGTGTACAGATCATGACGGAGGAAGCTAAGGGTAGCAGCAGCAGCGACGTGGACAACTTTGAAACTAAGAGTAGCAGCAGCGAATTGGAAAACTTTGAAACTGAGAGTAGCAGCAGCGAATTGGACATCTTTGAAACTGAGAGTAGCAGCAGCGAAGCGGACTACTATGAAGATGAAGGTTTAAAGTTCTCTCAAGTTGAAAGCACCAAAACCAGTAAACATACAAGTTGTTGGAGTTGGTTTACGAAGCATGGTCTGAGAAAGAAGAAGATGAATAAAACAAGAGCGAATTCTCGTGGAATCTCATGAGACCAAGCCAGTTCTAGTACTTTCTTAGCACCTTCTCCATCTCATAAATAATAGATGGAGATAGAGATTATGAGCCTGAAGCTGTCCAGCTCTGTGAAGAAGAAAACATCCTTGGTTGTTAGATTTAGTTTGGGAAGCTTAATCTGGGGTAGAAGAAGGTACAAAACCCTGCATCTTACGTCGTTGGAATCGGTCAGGGGGTCCAAGATATATATCTTCCATTATATTTTCAATTTATTAAATTTTTAGAGAGACTGGATATTATATGATCATAGATATTACTAGTCTGATGTTAAAATAGTTATGTAAAGGCTTCATGGATTACTAATTCTGGACACTAGCCATAGTGATATCGAGGTTATTTTTTCACATGTTTTCCCTTGTTTTTAACTTGCTAATTGCTATTGCTTGTCTAGTGATATCGAGGCTAGTGTTCTAAATATGTTATTGTGAAGAAACATGTTTCATTTATACCCTGAAGATTTTTTATCTTCTCATATTTTTATGAAGCCTTTGTAGTTATAATTTCAGAAAAGTTTGATAAAAGTGTCTGGTTCGTTGTGTTTGAAATTCAGCAGCCACTGTCAAATCTCAAGAAAGATATATTTGAGCTGCTCCTCGTCTATCCTCTCTTTGACTGTTAGGATAGTTGTCTAGTCATTAAGAATATATTTTATGCAACTATTGAAAAGACATACATTCTGATTAGGTTTTGTTATACTAGTAGAAAGAGATAATAAATAACCAAGTCAATTGATTAAGTCTGCTATATTTCAGAAAACCCATTTGCAAGATTTATAATGTTATTAATATCAAGCACTCACAATTGTTTCATGAATCCCATAGATTGCTTTTCTAAGAAACAACAGAAGAAGAGAAAAGTCTGTCTCTCTCTCTATCATCTTTTTTAATATCGTATCGCTGTTTCATTGTGACTTGCAAAAGAATATCTGATAATGTGTTTTGGTTTTTTATTATGTGTAGTGGAGGCCACGGCGATGAGGAAGTTCCATCATACGAAGACTTAAAAAATCAACCAATCAGCATTCAAATCTCTAAGAGAGTTTCTCCTCGATCTATTTAGTGTTTGGATAACTGCATTAGAACTCCTGTCAAAGTCAATGCAACGCTCCGATATATTCTTCAAGTTCTCTTTACCCTATCTCTAATGGCTTCTTCTTCGACCCACGTTAGGAAATATCATGTCTTCCCGAGCTTCCACGGCTCAGACGTTCGTAGAAAATTTCTCAGTCATTTACGTTTTCACTTTGCAATCAAGGGAATCGTGGCATTTAAAGACCAAGAGATTGAACGAGGCCAGAGGATCGGACCTGAACTGGTGCAAGCAATACGAGAATCTAGAGTGTCGCTGGTGGTGCTATCTAAGAATTACCCTTCTTCAAGCTGGTGTTTAGATGAATTGGTAGAAATCTTAAAATGCAAAGAAGATCAGGAGCAGATTGTGATGCCTATATTTTACGAAATCGACCCGTCTGATGTACGGAAACAGAGCGGTGATTTCGGAAAGGCGTTTGGGAAAACTTGTGTAGGTAAAACTAAGGAGGTGAAGCAGAGATGGACCAACGCTTTGACTGAGGCGGCAAACATAGGAGGAGAACATTCTCTAAACTGGTTTGTCATTTTTTGTTTTTTTTTGAATGAATTAGTGCAACATCTTTCTTAACTAATGCTCAGTTGTGAAATTTCTTGTAATTTAGACCCACCAACAAGATTTTGTTTGCTTGTTTTAGGACTGATGAAGCTGAGATGATTGAAAAGATTGTCGCAGATGTTTCAAACAAACTGAATGTCATACCATCAAGGGATTTTGAAGAGATGGTGGGACTTGACGCTCACTTGAGGAAATTGGACTCTTTGTTATGTCTCAATTCTGATGAAGTGAAGATGATTGGAATTTGGGGTCCTGCAGGAATTGGTAAGACTACCATTGCTAGAGCTTTATACAACCAACTCTCTACGAATTTTCAATTTAAATGCTTTATGGGAAACCTCAAAGGAAGTTATAAGAGCATTGGTGTTGATAACTATGATTGGAAGTTGAATTTACAAAACCAACTTCTGTCCAAGATTTTGAACCAAAATGATGTGAAGACAGATCATTTAGGGGGAATAAAAGACTGGCTAGAGGATAAAAAAGTTCTTATAGTTATTGATGATGTGGATGATCTAGAGCAACTATTGGCATTGGCTAAAGAACCTTCTTGGTTTGGTTCCGGAAGTCGAATCATCGTTACCACAAAAGATAAAACTATTATGAAGACACTTTTGGTCAACGACAACAACTTTTACCATGTCGGTTATCCAACCAATAAGGTAGCTCTTGAGATCCTCTGTCTGTCTGCTTTTCAGAAAAGTTTTCCACGGGATGGTTTTGAAGAGCTTGCAAGAAAAGTAGCTTATCTTTGTGGTAATCTTCCATTATGCCTTTCTGTTGTGGGTTCATCTTTGCGTGGCCAGAGCAAGCATAGATGGAAACTACAATCGGATAGGCTAGAAACTAGTCTTGATAGAAAGATTGAGGACGTATTAAAATCGGCATATGAAAAATTGTCCAAGAAAGAGCAAGTTCTCTTTCTTCACATTGCATGCTTCTTCAACAATACATACATTAGTGTTGTGAAAACGTTACTTGCTGATAGTAACCTGGACGTCAGAAATGGGTTGAAGACCCTAGCCGATAAATGTCTTGTACATATATCCAGGGTTGACCGGATATTTATGCATCCTTTGCTTCAACAATTAGGTAGATACATAGTTCTTGAACAGTCCGATGAGCCCGAGAAACGTCAGTTTCTAGTAGAGGCCGAAGAGATTCGTGATGTGTTGGCAAATGAAACCGTAAGTTTTTACTATATTCCCTAAAGATCTTGCTCAATAAATTTAGCATGTTGTTGCGATAATAATTTCACCAGTCTTCTTTTGGAATAATTTTTAGGGTACTGGATCTGTATTAGGAATATCATTTGACATGTCTAAGGTCAGTGAGTTCTCTATAAGTGGGCGAGCCTTTGAAGCAATGCGTAATCTTCGATTCTTAAGAATTTATCGGAGAAGTTCTAGTAAAAAGGTTACATTACGGATAGTAGAAGACATGAAGTATCTACCTCGGCTAAGGTTACTACATTGGGAACATTACCCAAGAAAAAGTCTTCCTCGGAGATTCCAGCCAGAACGTCTCGTGGTACTCCATATGCCACACAGCAATCTAGAGAAGCTCTGGGGAGGAATCCAGGTTGGTATTTATATATTTAAATATGCTTCAACCTTGATATGACGTTTCTCATTTCTTGTGTTTAACATGCAGTCCCTTACAAATCTCAAGAATATAGATTTGAGCTTTTCGCGTAAGTTGAAAGAAATTCCTAATCTTTCAAATGCTACTAATCTTGAGACATTGACACTTATTAAGTGCTCAAGTTTGGTGGAGCTTCCCTCTTCCATTTCGAATCTACAAAAACTGAAAGCGTTGATGATGTTTGGGTGTAAAATGTTAAAAGTTGTTCCAACCAACATCAACTTAGTATCTCTTGAGAAAGTCAGCATGACTCTGTGCTCACAGTTGAGCAGTTTTCCAGATATTTCGAGGAACATCAAATCTCTTGATGTAGGAAAAACAAAGATAGAAGAAGTTCCTCCATCAGTTGTTAAATATTGGTCTCGTCTTGATCAACTTAGCTTAGAATGCCGAAGCCTCAAGAGATTAACATATGTCCCGCCAAGCATAACTATGCTAAGCCTAAGCTTTAGTGATATAGAGACGATTCCAGATTGCGTCATACGTCTCACTCGGTTACGAACTCTTACCATCAAATGCTGCAGAAAACTTGTTTCGTTGCCAGGTCTTCCTCCTTCCCTAGAGTTCCTATGTGCAAACCATTGTCGATCACTTGAGAGAGTACATTCTTTCCATAACCCAGTCAAGTTACTTATATTCCACAATTGTTTAAAACTGGATGAAAAAGCAAGAAGAGCAATCAAACAACAAAGGGTTGAAGGGTATATATGGTTACCTGGCAAAAAAGTCCCTGCGGAGTTCACTCACAAAGCTACAGGAAACTCCATAACCATCCCTCTGGCTCCAGTTGCGGGGACTTTCTCGGTGTCCTCAAGATTCAAGGCTTGCCTTCTCTTTTCGCCAATCGAAGACTTCCCAACTAATGATATAACATGTCGTCTAAGAATCAAAGGAGGTGTCCAAATTAACAAATTCTATCACCGGGTAGTGATTCTAGAGTCGTCTAAAATTCGAACAGAACATCTGTTTATATTTTATGGTGACTTGTTTTCAGAAAAAATAGGCGTAGATGTGAGTACAAGCGAGATTCTGTTTAAATTCAGCTGCAGGGATAAGCACAAGATCATTGAGTGTGGTGTACAGATCTTTAAGGAGGAAGCTGAGAGTAGCAGCAGCAGCAGCGAAGAGGAATACTTTGATGCTGAAAGTAGCAGCAACGAAGAGGAATATTTTGATTTTGAGAGTAGCAGCAGCAGCGAAGAGGACTACTTTGATGCTGAGAGTAGTAGCCGCGAATGCTGGAGATGGAGACTATGAAGCAGAAGATGAAAACATCAAAAGCAGTAAATATACAAGTTGTTGGACTTGTCTTAAGAAGCATGGTCTGGGGAGGATGGAACCTGCATTACAATTTGAAAGATCTAACTATGTTTGGTTTTGCTACAACCTATGATTTGGAAGCTGACACTAGGACAATGAGGACAAGATAATTGACTGTGGTTTGCAGATATATTGACAATTTCATACAGGTCACAGGATTTTTGGTCCGGGAAACAAAACAGAACCTCCATTATATTTACGGATTGTTAGTGTCTTTGAATATTTCTGATTATCCAAATCTGTAGAGAGATTGGAATACGTGATCCTAGATTCAAATCGTTTTGAATTGTCTCCTCTCTTAAATCTTTACGTGTTTGATTTCAATGTAATTTAATAAGGAAACATTGTTATATTCAATAGATGGCTTATTCAGAACCATTGTAACTCTGGGATAACTTCTCTTTTTCTGTGAAACTGACTGTAGTAGCCAACACAACAAATAAAAGACAGTAAAACAAAAGCTGTGAAGTTCTCATCCATTAAACTTTTAAAATAACCCACATTCTATTAGGATCCATCATTCAAAAGATGCAGCAACACACAACACACAAAAAACAATGAAGTAGGAATAACATAAAACATCCAAAAGCAGAAATTATTTTCTTGTTGAATAAGTAACATCAAACTCCAGCTAGCGTTTGCAAACTTTGTAAAGAAAGTTTGTTTCTTGATGTTCAAATTTAGCTCCTCAACATTCAACTCCTTCCATTCATCGATGAGCTCTTTAATTGTTTCAGCTCCAAGATTCTTCAAGTTTGGAAACATCAACTTCTTTTGATATTCACTTAAACCTTGAAACAATATAACAGCCTCAAGTGCATCCTTCAGAGCACACAAGTCATCTTCCTCACTCTTCTCCTTGTCACCATTATCAGTCTCCATATTATTGTAATTCAACAGCTGCTTACATCGGGTTACGTATAAGTAAAAAAGCATCAAACTTTTAGACCATCTCCAATGCCTAACTCTATTTTAGAAGAAATATAGTTGATTTTGCTCCAATGTATGACTCTAAAATAGAGAAAAATATAGAGTAGTCTTATTTTTTACTCTATATATAGAGAGCAATCTCTACACTTTTCCTCTATTTTAGAGTTAACTCTATTTTGAAAATACAATGGAGCAAAATTAACTATATTTTCTCTAAAATAGAATCATCTCTAAAATAAAGGAAAAAATAGAGTTAGGCATTGGAGATGTTCTTACATAAAGAAGAGAAAGAGAAGGAATACACACTCACAGTTTTGATCTTGTCGATACTCTCCTCGGAAGCACATTCTGTTTCTGATTCTAAGTCTGATATTATGATCGTTGGCATTTTGGACGCTTCTTCATGCGGACGTTTTTTTCTACGTCGGAATTCAAAGCCACCCGTGTAGGAGTCGTCGCTGCTGGAATCATTTCCCTCATTATCCATTTTGACAAGGGACCAAAAGAATCAAACTTGGCAACGTTTGGGAAATAAAAGTTCCAAAACTAAAACTGCCACTATTGAGAGGGAAGAGTGTGAGGAACCTGTTTTTAAACAAATACCAGAGAGAGGGAAGAGCAAACGTTGAATTGGAAAAATGCACTCTACCTTGAATTATATATTACTGTAACTTTAAACCAAGAAGTATGAAATTATATATGTAAATCGTGTGATATGAAATTTCTTGTATCTTTTATGTCTACAGTCTTTTTTTTTTCTTACAGCAATTTTTATGTCTACAGTCTACTTGATGAAATTTCTCACAAATTACTGAAGTAGAAAATGTCCTGATTTAATATATGAAAGACTAAAGCTAAATAACTTTGGGTATAAAATAAATTAGATTGGGCCATGTTAGCCCATTAACATTTTTTTATATCGGCCCAATTAGGGACACACATAAACCCTTAAGACAAACATGTTATAAAAGTGGCGGCTTCAGTCGAAATTAGGGTTTCGCGTTAGGAGAAGAAGTTAAAGCAAAACACATACAAACGCAGTCACCTTCTCTATCGCCTCCTTCTTCAATCTCATCGCAATCATGGTAACATCTCTAAACCCTAAATCACTCCTTACGTGAATCAAATACTGATTTCAAAATGCTGAGTATACTCAAACTGTATATAAAAAAGCTAATCTTGTTTCTCGTATTTGCAGATCATATCAGAGACTAACCGCCGTGAGATCTCCAAGTACCTCTTCAAAGGTACCATTTTGATTTGAGCTTATGAATCTAGTTGTCTTCTACGTTAATGGGTTTATGCATGATGATTGATTGGTTGATTCAAGAGAATTGTACTTAGAAATGGTTGGAATTGGTTCTTTTTGTGTGCAGAGGGTGTTTTGTTTGCTAAAAAGGATTTCAACTTACCACAACATCCTTTGATTGAGAGTGTTCCAAATCTGCAAGTTATCAAGTTGATGCAGAGTTTCAAATCTAAGGAATATGTGAGAGAGACCTTTGCTTGGATGCATTACTACTGGTTCCTCACAAATGAAGGTATTGACTTTCTCAGGACTTACCTTAATCTCCCATCTGAGATTGTTCCTGCTACTTTGAAGAAGCAACAGAAGCCTCTTGGTCGACCTTTTGGAGGTGGTGGTGACCGTCCCCGGTAATCAATTTGAATCTTCAATTCTCAGTCTTGTTATTGTATCATGGTTACTTGTTAAGTGTTGATATGTGACGGTGTTGATTTGGTTTTATACAGTGGCCCTCCTCGTGGTGATGGAGAGAGGAGGTTTGGTGACAGAGATGGATACCGTGGAGGTCCTAAATCAGGTGGAGAGTATGGTGACAAGGCTGGAGCACCTGCTGATTACCAGCCTGGCTTCAGGGTACCAAATCTCTCCTTTCTTGTCAAACTCTTGTGAACACTTTTATTTGTTACGCATTAGTATCATGCTTAATTTTGAGGAAACTTCTGAAGCCACTATCTTTCAACAACATGTTGTGTTCTTAGGTTCCCTAAATCATTTTATGAACTCTGTCTGATAAGCACCTTGTGTAAATTGCTTTGCTTTAATCTGTTGTGCACTTGGCTTCCCTAAATATTCGATGCTCTGCCACTAGGTCTTTCTATCATGAGTAATGGTGGTTTCATGATTGCTAGAATGCAATGCAATTATGTTGGTGTGTAATTAAATGTTTTGGTTATGTACAGGGTGGAGCTGGTGGAGCTAGGCAAGGGTTTGGTCGTGGAGCTGGTGGTTTCGGTGGTGGTGCTGCTGGATCTGATCTTCCTTGAAAAGGACTTTCTTGTTTCTTTTTGGTCTTATTTAAGGTTACATAGTACCTTTGATTTGAGAACGAATGTGTCTTTTGGAACTTTGTTTCTTTCTCTAAAACCATCTCACAATATGATTGTTTTTTACGTTAGAATTTTATGAAGAAATGTTGGATCGTTACATGAATCTTTTTACACTGTCCTCCATTTTAAATTCTCCTATTTAGTTTTTTTTCGCAGCTTACAAGTGACGTGTATATATAAAGTTCTGTTAAAACTGTTGTATGAATAATCATGAAAAATATCGATATTACTGAAATCTAGATGTTGAAATTTTACACTCATATGCACAAAACAACGTAAAAGAGAAACCCAACAGCATCATCATACGTATGGTTTCTTTTCAAATGATGATGCTGTTGGGTTTCTTTTTTACGTTTACATTCAAATGAGCAGATCAATAATGCTATTCTAAACTACTTTGTTTCATCCTTTTGCCTCAGCGTAGGTTTCTTGATTTGGACCAAACTTGGTCGATAGAATTGGCCTTCAGATACTCTGAGATCCAAAATTCTTAAGTATCAATGAAGAAAATAATTGGAAATAAGTTAGCTTCCGTATCCATTCCTGCAATGAAGTCTTGCCTAAAATCATCTTATGAACTCTTTGACTATTAGTTACTCATTAGTATCTTGTTAAATTGTCGTGTGTTAACTCTTTTGTGCTCTTGCACTTGCTTATTTCATTGTTTGCGAACCTCTTTCATTGAATTATAAACATTCTCTCGTACAACTACTCAAATCACATAACCAAACTTATTTGTTTAATGCTGTTCAAATGGCTTGAAAATATGTTTAATTTTGTTGAAACATCCTGAAATAGATGAGATCGACATGCTCTCATGTTACTGATATTGCTAAGAATGTAAATAGAAAAAAATAAAAAAATAAAATGTTGAGGTACTAGCTACATTAAATGCTATAACTTAGAAACCAATCTCAATTTTGCGCCTAATCATCCCGTTTACTCGGTTTTGCACATCCTCCTACCAATATCAATAACTGATATTGATTAGCTTTTTCCATTGCGCGCAAGTCTCAAAATGTTTTGAGCAAATCGACGGTTTTCTAAACTACGTTGTTTTCTCAGTCTGTCTCGTGCAAGTTTCTTGACTTGGACCAAACTTGGAACATAAGAGCATGGCGAACGGTATTGGATATTCTCGAATTTTCTTAAGAATCCAGTCTCTCCAACGACGTTAAGAAATAATAACTTGGGATATTCTCCATGATCAAATCCCATGAAAACTTTCTTCTCTTCGTCAATGTAGAAAGTAAGTGGAAGCTCCATCTTAGGTCTCATATCCATTCTCAAGAACTTGCTCCACGAAACCATTTCGACCTCAATCTTAGTCGTAATCCATATCTCAAACTCATATTCGTATGAATCATGGTGCAGCCGGTGCTTAAATAAAGCTGCAAGCTTCTCTTCTTTAACACAAGATAAACTCACAAATGAAGATTCACGATCCGTAGGCAGAGCTAGAAGGGGTCCAAATCTCTCTCTTGTAAAATCGAAACGGATTATATAATCTTGGAAACCTTGTGTGCTCCTTTCTTTAGCAGGCCAGTAAGTGTTTCCCTTAAGGGAAACACAAGGGCAAGTCGAATAAATACCCCAGTGTGGAGTGACATTAAGAGTTGTCCATAAACCAGAGTCAAAATCGTAGATTTCATACCAAAAAAATTCCTCTTCGGGTGCTTTGTAGAAATAATCTAAAAACCTTAAGAATTTAAGGCTACTACAAGATTCCTTATCCGCGTATCCGAGAGCATATCTGAAATGGTCTATTCCATGTGGACGGTGAAAATACCTGAGTTGGATCCACCTTGTTTGTCCCAAATACGGATTCCAAACCACAATCCTAGTAGGATCTTTCATAATGCATAACAACAAACCCTCATAGTGTAAGACTTGATTTATACGGTAGTTCTTGTGAAGTAAACTAAACTGACCTTTAAACTCTGCAGATGGAGTAACGTCGTCGATGACAATACTCATTAAATTAAGTTTGTGAGGCATCACATCGACTATCATAGTCTTCTCTTCTCTTGTTGCTGCTCTACCAATGTGCACCTTCGTAAAGCTCTCACTTTTAGATAAATTGTTCCAACTTTTGCAAGTTAATCTCACTGCTTTCATAGATGTCAAGGGAACCCTAGAAAAAATCTCCTCTATCAAATCCCTTGGAAGATTGGAGATCATCGTCGCCATTGTTGGGTTTTTGTTTTCACCTTCAAAACCCTATTTTCCTTTTCCTCTGATTTCTTACGATCTAAGGAAAAAAAGATATATAATCAATTGAAGATACAAAGGAAAAATCCTAAACGAACTAAGCTGGGCCAATCTTGGGCTTCCGAATCTATTAACTACGAGCCTACACCTCAAGCCAATCGTGGGCTTCAGAATCTATTAGCCGAAACCTTTCAGACTGAGAACGTCGTATCTGTTCTTAATTAAACGTTGAAGTCTTTGATACACCTATCAGGTATATGTCATCCCTGCTAATGGTTTTTCCGGTAGAGCCAATGAAGCAATCCATGTGCTCATCAGAAAATAAAATGCTAAAACCCATCTGAATAATGTAGTTTAGAGAACCAAATATTCTATAGTCTTGAACTAAATTCTTCTTTTTTTTTACACCCCATTCTCTCTGAACTTAATCATGAGTTCTTAGGTGCCTTAAATATACCACACTAGCTCCTGAAATTAAGTCTTGCCTAAAATAATCTTATGAACTCTTTGACTATTGTCTTGTTAAATTGTCGTGAGTTAACTCTTTCGTGCTCTTGCACTAAGTTCGCTTCTCATTACTCATTTCATTGTTTCGGAAACTCTTTCATTGAATTATAAACATTCTCTTGTACAACTACTCAAATCACATAACTAAACTTATTTGTTTAAAGCTGTTCAAATTAAATGGCTTGGAAGAATGATTAATTAATTCGTTTTAACATCCTGAGATAGATGAGATCGAGATGCTCTAATGGTACCGAGATGCTTATTCTGTATTTTGACATTTCATACTTCAATTCAAATTATACATCAAGGAATCTAAAGTATTCCGTGTCGCCATCATGAGAAACTAGGAGATAGGGGCTGCATTGACATGGCTATTCCGCTAGAGAGAAAGCTCTGTAAAGTGATGAACAGAACCAGAAGCAGCCACCATCGACGAGATTTTCTGAACCAAGTCGAGGAAGAGTTGCGAAAAAAAAGACAACACCGTTTGGAAACAGAACCGGATGCAGCATTATGGAAAGGGAAAAATGACTGCTACAGGAAACAGTTTAGCTCTAGAGAGACATGGTCGCAAATTCGCTTACCTAAAGCTGAGAGGAATGGACACAAAGTGATTTGGTTTTCTGGGGCTACCCCAAGGTACACATTTATCTCATGGTTGGTTATGAAAAATAGAGTGGCGACAGGGGAACGAATGGTGAATTGGAAACTGAATGTAGATACAAGCTGTGTGTTTTGCAAACACCCTTTAGAAACGCGGGAACATTTATTCTTCCAATGCCCTTTCTCTAAGGAAGTATGGGAGAAACTGGTTCGTGGTATCTTGTTACACAAGTTCTCGGACAAGTGGCTAGAAGTGATGAAGGAAATTACAAGCAAATCTCATGATAACACCAAGAGATTCATCCTTAAGTTTGTGTTTGAGAATGCAATACATTTCATATGGACGGAGAGGAATGATAGAAGACACGGAGAGCGACCCTCAACAACGGAAAAAATGGTCAAGCTGATTGATAAAAATGTTAGAAACCGTTTGAGTACTCTAAAGCAAGGGAAGGTAGAGAAGCATGTCGAAGGACTCCAAGTGTGGTTCGCATCGAGATAATACACCGAGAATATAGGAATTTATAAGTATGCTATGAAAAGTTTGCATTCACGTATATTCACGTTTATTTTTTCTTTGCATATAATTTAACACTAAATTAAAAAAAAATAAAAACAGCGTTGATGTCTTCTTCTTTCTTTTCTTGCTAAGAATGTAAATATCATTAAAAAAACAATTGAGGTATAACATTAAATGCTAACTTAGCAAACAATCTCAATTTTATGCCTAATCATCCCGTTTGCTTGTTTCGCACATCCTCATACCAATATCAATAACTCTAATTGATGAGCTTTTCAATTGCAGCAAGTCTCAAACTGTTTTGAGCAAATCGACGGTCTTCTAAACTACTTTGTTTTATCATTTTGTCTCCTGCAGGATGCTTGATTTGGACCAAACTTGGAACATAAGAGCATGGCGAACGGTGGCCTTCATGTACTCCGAGATCCAATTTTCTTAAGAATCCAGTCTCTCCAATGATGTTAAGAAATAACTTGGGATATTCCCCATGATCAAAACCCATGAAAACTTTCTTCTCTTCGTCAACGTAGAAACTAAGTGGAAGCTTTATCTTAGGTCTCATATCCATTCTCAAGAACTTGCTCCACGACACCATTTCGACGTCAATCTTAGTCGTAATCCATATCTCAAACTCATATTCGTATGAATCGTGGTGCAGCCGGTGCTTAAGTAAAACTGCAAGCTTCTCTTCTTTAACACAAGATAAACTCACATGACATCCTTGAGCCCTAGGTAGAGGTAGAAGCGGACCAAATCTCTCACTTGTAAAATCAAAACAGATTATGTGATCTTGGAAACCTTTTGTGTTCATTTCTCTAGCAGGCCAGTAAGTGTTTCCCTTAAGGGAAACTCTAGGGTAAGTCCAAGATATACCCCAATGTGGAGTGATATCAAGAGTTGTCCATAAACAAGAGTCAAAATCGTAGATTTCATACCAAAAAAATGGTTTATCGGATGCTTTGTGGAAATAATCTAAAAACCTCAGTAATTTAACGCTACGACAAGATACCTTGTCGGCGTATCCAACAGCATATTTGAAATGGTCTACACCATGTGGACGGTGAGAATATCTGATTTGGATCCACCTTTCTTGCCCCAAATACGGATTCCAAACCACAATCCTAGTAGCGTCTTTCAAAATACATAACAGCAAACCCTCATAGTGGATGACTCGATATATAAAGAATTCCTTGTCAAGGAAACTAAACTGACCTTTAAGCTCTGTAGATGGATTAACGCCGTCGACGACAACGCTCACTAAAGCAAGAGTGTGAGGCATCACCGCAACCATCATGGTCTTCTCTTCTCTTGTTGCAGCTTTACCAATGTGCATCTTCATAAAACTCTCACTTTTAGATAAATTGTTCCAACTTTTGCAAGTTAATCTCATTGCTTTCATGGCTCTCAAGGGAACCCTAGAAAGAATCTCCTCTATCAACTCCCTCGGAAGATTAGAGATCGTTGTCGCCATTGTTGGGTTTTCCGAAAACCCTATTTTTCTTTTCCTCAAATTTCATCTTGCCGTTAAGGAAAAGTATATAACACTTATTGATACCAAAAACCCTAAACGAATGAAGCTGGGCCAATCGTGGGCTTCAAGATCAATAATAACTATCAACACTACAAGTGATAGTTCCATATATCTCATCAATTGGTTATCATATCCGGTTTAGATGTGGTTTACTCTTGATTAGAATGTTTATTAGAGTCGGTTACGTTAAACAGCTTGTACAGTATTTATGTATTCTGTTTTCTAATTTCTATGTTCAATAAACAAACTTGAATACCAAGGTTTCTTACAGTAACCAATCTGCAAATCCAGAAATTGAAAAGATTCATGAAGCAACAACAAAAGTGATTGAAAGGAAATTCTGTTCCAAATTCCTTTTGACGTAAATGCCAAAATAAAGTAAATGAGAAAGAAATGCCAAATTAGTTTTGTAACATAGTAAATTAGGCTTCGACAACAAGATAAATAGATAAGAAATAGTAAACTAAGACTAACCATCCTTTTCTCTCCTCCATATTTTGCTTCTAGAATTGCTTTTTAAATGCTTCAAGTCTCAACATGTTCTGTGCAAATCGTGGCTTTTCTAAACTGCTTTGTCTTTGATCCTTTTGCGTAGTGCAGGTTTCTTGATTTGGACCAAACTTGGAACATAAGAGCACACATGTAGCCGACACATTTGGTTTGTGAGTACTCCAATATCTAAATTTATTAAGTATCCAGCCTCTCCAATAATGCTAAATGTTCTTGGAATGTCTTCTGTCTTCATTAAAATCCCATGGCGACTTTCTTCTCCTCGTCAATGAAGTATCCTTCACATATAGTTGTGACCAATATATCAGGTCCCGTATCCATTCTCAAGAACTTGCTCCACGACACCATTTCAGCCTCAATCTTAGTTGTAATCCATATTTCAAGCTCATATGGATTTGATTCGGTGTGCTGAAATAAAGCGGCAAGCTTCTCTTCTCTAACACGAGATAAAGTCAAATATTCATAATCATGAACCCCAACGCTAACCGGCAGAGGCAGAAGCGGTCTAAATCTCTCTCTTGTAAAATCAAAACATATTATGTGATCGACGATATTTTCTTCTAAATTCATTTCTCTAGCATGCCAGTAAGTGTTTCTCTTAAGAGTAATGCCAAGGTCACAAGATATTATATGCCAGTGTGGACTGACATCAAGAGTTGTCCATGAATCTAAGTCAAAATCGTAGATTTCGTACCCAAAAACACTCTCTTTGAGTCGTTGAAGTAAATAGTCTACAAACCTCAAGAAATTAACGGTACGACAAGATTTCCTATTCTCATATCCAAGAGCATAACTGAACATGTCCTCTTGGTAAGGGCGGTAAGAATATCTGGGTTTGATCATAACGCTAGTTGAAAACCTCTAACAGACTAACACCTTGAATTCTCTAAGAAGTTCGATACACCGGAATCTATTTTCAGGGATTCCATGGCTGCTTGGTTTCTCACTTCTCTGGTATATTGTGACTTCTCTTTTCAGGAAGTCCGATATTGTTTGTTACACAATCGTTTGTTGCAAGGCGTGGTTGTTGGGCAGTACCCGAAAGTAGACAAGTAGTTTGATGAGCTGATCCTGATGTTTGTTATACCTATAATATCTATATCAATGGCTTATACAAGGAGAACGATATTGAAAGGAGTCATAACGATGATGTCTTCTATGAACAAGCTAGCTAGGTTTTGAGCCTAAGGTAGTTACATATATACAATATATTGACTAAGGCATTGTTTAGATCTGGGATCTTGTCGAGCTAAGACTCTATGCAAAGAGACGGGGACGAACTGGAACAGCCACACATATGAGATTGTCATTAATGCATTTACTGACCTAGACAAGGTTGTTTGTGCTTACGGTTTATTCAGAATAGGCATTTAAGATGAACTTGTTTGTTAAAAGTTCAAGAATCGAGGAAGTTATTTGCAGGTTATTTGAAAAAAGGTTTGAACTTATAGCACACCAAGTTGTAGCGCTATGGAGTAACCCTAAATAGTTGCAAACATTTGTGTGTATTTTTGTTTTTCTCTCACACGCAAGGTCAATATATTATTCATACAACCCAAAAAGTTATTGACAAAAACACAGCAGAAAGTAAAATAGAAGCCCAACATCATATGGTTCTTTATTACGTAAGATATCGATCACGCTCAATGTTCTGCTCATGCAGACCACAAGTGTAATCACCATAACCATCACTTCTAGTTTAAGAAACACAAAAAAATTTTAAAAAAAAATGCAGTAACTTAGCAAACCAATCTCAACTTATAAATATTGATTCTGGACTAGCTTTTCAATTGCAGTTTTGAGTTAATCAGCGCTTTTCTAAACTATTTTGCTCTATCTTTTTGCCTCAGTGCAGGTTTCTTGATTTGGATCGAACTTGGAACATAAGAGCACAAAGGTGGGCAACAGTATTGGCCTTGAGGTACTTGGAGATCCAATTTTCTTAAATATTTAGCCTCTCCGATGATGTTAATAAATCTCTTGGGATATTCTCTATGCTCAAAACCCATGAAAACTTTCTTCTCCTCGTCAATGAAGAAAGTAATTGGAATATCTATATTAGGTCCCAAATCCATTCTCAAGAATTTGCTCCACGACACCATTTCGGCCTCAATCTTAGTCGTAACCCATATCTCAAATTCATATTTATATGAAATGTAGTGCTGAAAAAAAGCTGCAAGCTTCTCTTCTTTAACACAAGATAAATTCACATATGAATATCCACGATCTGTAGCGCCAAACGGTAAAGGTAGAGGCGGCCCGAAACTCTCTCTTGTAAAGTCAAAATAGATTATGTGATCGATGTTAGCTTCTGAGCTACTTTTTACAACAGGCCAGTAAGCGTTTCCCTTGAGAAACACGCCACAGCTAGAATAACATATCCACGAGTGTGAAGTGACATCAAGAGTTGTCCATAAATCAGAGTCAAAATCATAGATTTCATAGCAAACATTTTGGTTTTCTGGTTCTTCAGGTAAATAATCTAAAAACCTTAAGAATTTAACGCTACGACAAGATCCTTTATCCTCGTATCCAAGGGCATATCTGAACCAATCCCATTTGCTTGGACTTGGAGGGTGGGGATATCTGAGTTTGACCCACCTTGTTTGCCCGGAATACGGATTCCAAACCACAACCCTAGTATGGTCTTTCAAGAAGCATAACAACAAACCCTCACAATGGATAACTTTATGTATACTGACTTGATTACAAAGAAAACTAAGCTGACCTTTAAACTCTACGGATGGATCAACGTCGTCGACGGCGACGCTCATTAAAGAAAGATTGTGAGGCATCACCGATATCATCATAGTCTTCCCTTCTCTAGTTGTTGCTTTATCAATCTGCATCTTCGTGAAGATCTCACTTTTGGATATATTATTCCAACTTTTGCAAGTTAATCTTACTGCTTTCATAGATCTCAAGGGAACCCTAGATATAATCTCCTCTATCAAATCCCTTCGAAGATTGGTGATCATTGTCGCCATTGTTACTCTTTTTTTTTACCTGCAAAACCCTATTTTCTTTCCTCTGATTTCTTGCGATTAAGGGAAACAAATATATAGTCAACTGAAGATAGAAAAGGTCCCCTAAACGAATCTGGGCCAATCGTGGGCCTCAGAATCTAGTTGGGTTTTAGAAACCACATATGAAATGTAACGTCTTCAACATTGTTTCTTATACAATCATATTGCAAGGCGTTATTTGTGGATGATTAGTAGTACTTGAAAGCAGACAAATTGTTTGATGAGCTGCTCTGGTTAGGTTTGGCTCCTCATGTACATTTTATACCTTTTTATTTCTCAATTGACTCGGTTTCCTTAAAACTTAATCAAATTGTGTGTTTGGTTTCGATGGTCATCACAAAGAACATGACTTTAACTCAAGCTTGCTTAAGCCTAACTAGTAGCTATAAGAACATAATTATAGCCAAATACTACAAAATTATTACTATCCAAGTATAAGAATTCTATAAAATTAAATATGCGTAAATTTTTCTTAAAACTAGGCCAATACCACGTGGGCTATAAAAATTTGTTTAAAAAAATGGTTAGGGTGAATTAAAAATCTATGCTCAAATGAATAAATAATTAGGTATCTATGCATGAAAATTTGCTATTTAGTTATTTTTCATCTGACTCAAATTAATGACAAAAATATCTTTCGTCACATATACACGTTAACAAGAAAAATATTAAGATAAACTCATTATATGGAACAACAAAAAATAAGTTTTGGCGGTAACAAATTTAGGTAGTTAATTATTTGATTAGTATGATAAACATGTCTTTAAAAAACAGTAGCAAAATGAAAGCACTATTTATCTTACGTCGAAAACATGTTTTTTGTGTTAAATCATTTATTATATAATATGTAATAACATATTTATTTATTTTGGTAATTTAGTTATTACTTTTAACTATACATTAGCAATTTAGTTATCACCTTAACATGTCTTTTAAATTGGTAAATTGTATGCAACATTATAGATAACTATTACATATAACGATTTTTTTATTTTTTATCATGTTCACATTCAGTAACTAATAGATTAGCAATTACCTATTCTTGTAACATGTTAATTTATGCATTAGTTTATTTAGTTATCATAATAATTTGTTTATCACTGTTAACTTATGAGTTATCATGAACGTTGAACTTCTTTTATTTTTTTTCCTTCTCTTTCGTTTTCTATCTCTTTTTCTCTCATAAGGGTAAAAATATCAAAACATCACTCTCTCTCTTACCCAACTTAATTTTCTTTTTTCTGTGCATATCCGTTGTAATTTCCTCAATGGTTATCATTTCATAACTAAATTGTTTTACAAAATAGATAATTTATCCTTTTTTTGGACTATTATAACTGGAATATAACTTATAAGGCCCAACCCAAGCCCATTGGGATAATTTTATGAATATAATATTTAATAATTATAAACTGTAAAGAAAATTTATATATTAAAATATTTTTTGTACTTTTTTAGAGTGAAAATGTTATTTTAAAAAAGTGTTTGGACAAGAGAGGGATCAGATTGTATAAAAATTGGAGCGCCCAATTAGTCGTAACAGGCTTTGAGCGGAGCGCTCATCACGCATTAAAGCGAGATTATAACCATTCCTCATTTCCCCTATAACTTGCCTGAAGGATCATACTTTCCAACTGAACCACCTCTTCTCTTTATATAGTAAGCTCACAAGCCTCTTACTATTCTACGTAAGCGATGTGGGACAAAAACTACAACTAATAATCTCACCTACTTTGTTTATTTGCTTCTTTGAAAGTCTCTGCCTCTTTCAGAAGGTTTCAACTACCATCAAATGTTACGGTTCATGATGTTCCAGGAAAAAGATTTGTTTGGTTTAACACAAACTGAGTTTTTTTACAAGAGACTCGTAAAGATAAGGAAATTAATGTTGAAGAGAAGCTAAGACTGAAGATACAATGTGAAGCGAACCCGTGACTATAACCATTCCTGAGTCACTACTTGTTGTGTCATCGCTGAGTATCTTGTAGGCAAGCTTTAAGGAACCCAACACAGTTTTGTTTTCTGAAGCTTCCATAGACCTTGACCCCAATTCATCAGCAGCTTTTATCCATGATTCTTTCAACACCGAAGACTCCGTTGATCTAATCTTACCTCCACCGATGTCAGCTTCTGTTAGAATCACTGCTTCTGGTTTTAGACCTGAGAGAAGTTCTTTTGCAAAGGACACATGATCTTTGTCACTAGCCATGGCAACCACAAATACCAATCTTTTCTCTGGAAAATCCTTCTTTATCATCTCCTTGAGGGCTCGCGCTGACTCTTTGGTGTGAGCTGAAAAACAGACCAGAGATTGATACCGTAAACCAAAAGTTTCAAGGAAAGAGGATCGGTTCTAACATTACGATACTCATAGAGAAGAAACAAAACTTTCAATTGACTAAGATCCGAAGTAGAAAACATTAAAGCTATAACCAACCTCCATCAAGAAGCACTGTTGCTCCGGGTAATAGTAAAGTCTCTGCTTCTTTTGGTGTCAGAAACTGACTTCTCCCAAGTAAACGAGTGTTCTCTAAACCAATCCTAATTGCTTCATCTGTCACTCTCCCACATCCTGATTATTCCATAATAAAAGTAACAAAATTTGTAAGCTTGTTCAATTCTTTTGTTGCTAGATATAGAGACTCAAAAGTGCATTATACCTTGATCGCGAAGACAAAGAGACACACATGTGGCAGTAACAGCATTTTGGAGCTGGTGATGTCCAAGCATACGTAGGTTTACATCACTAAGCTCAACAATCTGCATTTATATGTACAATTTGTTGATATATTAAGAATCACAGACCCATTTCTTGAATAAAAAATAAAAGGTTTTTGAAACTTACTGGTTGATCATCTTTCTCATTCTGTATCACGATGTCACAGGACTGGCAAAGCCCGATCCCATTTTTGTTAATGATGCCTTTGATTGAAGAACTAGATCCAATATTAGATGCCAAAATAACCGATGACGACACTGAAGCTGCTTTAGAACGGAGAATGCCCTCGATATGAGGAAGAAACGGTCCACCTAAAACCACCTACAAGTTTCATAACAACACGTAAAACTCTATCTATCAATGTGCTTATAATTCAAAGGTTATAAGATAAGCAAACACATAAAAACCACCTAACTGGGCGACCGTGTTTAATAATTCCAGATTTAGCCTCTGCTATACTTTCCAAGGAACCCCCAAGTGCTGCCATGTGTTCCTCACCTATCGTTGTTATGACCGATGCAGCAAGATTTGAACTTTCAATGACATTTGTAGCGTCTCGAGCTCCTCCTAGCCCAGCCTGATGATACCCAAGAAAATATAAAACAGTGGTATACATAAGCTAATTACACTAGACGGCAATCTTCAACACAATAGCATAAGCAAGTCTCTTTAAAGGTCTAATGTAAAAAGATGAGCCACCTCTATAACCGCAATGTCGACATTTTCCTTTTCAAATAAAGAGAAGGCTATCCCAGTGAGAATCTGCCAAAAAGAAATATCTGTATAAGAAACAAAAGGAAACTGTGTGAAATGCAGAATCTAAGAGAAGCTTGATTAGTTACCTCAAAATGACTCAAAGAACCATTTTCCTCTTGAATAGACTGTTCAAGAATCGGTTTGACTGAATAGAAAAGATCATTAAGAGTGGAAGCAGAGACAGGTTCTCCATTACAAGAAATCCGTTCTTTGATACTCAGAATATGTGGGCTGCAATGAAGAACAAAAAACTCATGTAAGTAACCATGAAAGATTCAAACTCAAAATACAATAAAACTTTAATCCAAAGTCAATACTTTACCTAGAATAACAACCAACAGAATATCCTCCAGCTCGTAAGATATTAGAGAGAAAAGCAGAAGTTGATCCTTTTCCCTTAGTTCCAGCAACATGAACAACCTATAATCACTGCCCTACTTGTTAATCTCACCTTCCACTAATCATAAACCAGAAAACAAAATATGCATAACACAAAAACGAATCCAAATCTAAAGATTAGACCTTTCAATAAACAACTTCCAAACATTACAAGTCTTTTCAATCCATAGGAGAATCTATCCTAATTGTTCATTATTATGAAAACAATCCAAATCTAAAGATGAGACCTTTAACATAGGAATCAGTAAGAGAAATGGTGAAATTAGCAAAAAGCACGAACCTTGTATTTGTAATGAGGATTACGGAGGCGAAGCATGAGACGTTTCATTCGACCCAGATCGAATCCATCATCAGAATCAGTTCCAGCTCCTTTTGGTACACCTGATTTCTCATAGTTTTTGAGAGATTCTAAAAATCCCACAAAATCTCTGAGCTCGGGATCTTCAGTAGAAGAAATGGTTGAAAGATTTCGATTTGAGATCAAATTTGCTGCAGAAATTCTTCTCATTCTCGGAGAAATTTTGATATAGGAAATGGTACTAAAGTGATTCCAGAGTGTCCTCATCTTCACTACCTCGGTAATCAAATTCTTTCTCTGCAATTTTGTTCTTACAGGCGAAAAACGTAAAGAACATTTCGCTTCTTCTTTTTTTGTTTATGGGCTTTGTTTATAACTTGGGCTTAGACTTTGGGCTCAACGTAAATGTAAATGGGAAGAGGTCTTTTTTTACGGGAAGGGATATTTTAAATTGGTTTTAAATAGTAAAAGACATAAAACGGTAAACATTTTTTGTATTTGATTTGCTCTTGTGATTCGATGTAGTTATTTGACATGGTCATAAACAAATTCTGATTTGGTCAGCTTCTTTTGCTCTCTAATCAAATTTTACGTTAGATTTGTGAGTAGGTCGAAAGCCCGAAACTTTAACCTTAGGTTTGTGAGCAGGATCACGAAAAAAAACTTAATTTAATATCTCTAATTACCAACCCCTCAAGATTGTTAATGTTTTTTTTTTTTGAAAGTACAAATAATCATATACGGTTAGTAAAATAATATCATCAAATATAGGAAAAAGATGATTTAGAATAAAAGTATGCAGTCCTTGTTTCTTCTATTTGAAGAAGAGGTTTCGAATTTTGATGATAATTTTGACGACCAATAAGAAGAATTCGGCCATATTGCTTAGAAGCTTCAGGTAGCTTGCCATTACATGGTTTATGAGTGGCGCCAAAAATAGTCCATAAATTCGAATTGCTGCTTGGATTATAGCATAAGGTTTTTCCAAAAACACTGAAATATTTGAGAGAACAAAATAATATTTTAAAAAACATTGCGCTTAAGAATTTTGAATGAAATGTGATATGTAAAAATAAATTAATATTGAAAACTTACACTCAGCTCCTTTTGGAAATTCGTCGAACAAGAAGGTGATGTTCTTTAACAGGCTCTGAACAAAATATTATCAATAAAAATAAATGTAAAAATATACTCAAAAATACCTCTCATCTACATTATTCATTTGTAAAAATTGAAAATAACTATTTTACCAATGTTATTCCTCCCGGTTTAATTGGCGATTCAATCAAAATCCTCGCGTTTCTGATTTTTTTTTGTCAAATCAATTACAAGATTATTTGTTAATTAGTATAGATATGAAATAAATAAAAACTGAGATATTTTTTCACTAAACATATCATTTATGTATGCAGTGTACCATCCTACATATATAAATGCTTGTTGTTAGAAAAAAAAACAAAGCACTATGTTCATCTCCTACTTATTAGTACATATATATCCCTCCAAAAAAACAAGTTACCTTATAACCAGTCTTCCTCCTTCATCTATAAATTCATAGAAGCTACATCCTCTTGTAAAGGGAATTTTTCGTCCTTTCCATTCTTCATACAATAAACACAAAACGAAAGGAAGACCAATGCGACTATTAAACATAAGTATGTATAATTAGGCAATAAGCATGAGCGATATATGTACTAAAACGTACCAAGATGCCAATTAACAGCAGCACTATGTCCATCACCTTCACACACATTTTCAACACAAAACTTAACGTTTTGTCCCATACTCTTCACAAGTTCTTCGAAGAACTCCATAGCTTCCTGCAAAAATATGTCAATTCATTCACAAAACAAATCTTGAAATGTATAATATGTATACACATCGTATAGATTTAAAAGTTTGCGGAGAGATCTTATAGAAAAAATCTTACTTGTTTCCCTCGAAAAGGCTTTGGAAAGGAGAAATCATCGATAAAACAATCGCTGGAGATGCAACTACTTAATTGGTCTTGATTCTTCTCGTTTATAGAGGAATAAAATTTCATAACAGCATCATACCCAGAGATTTGATTCGGCCTAGAGTTAGGTCGATCCAAACATGAAACCACGATATTTCTCCTTGAAGCGTACTTATTTATCATTTTTATTGGATCATTCTTGATTGCATTCAACTGGCTAGAATGTTGTAGAGAAGGTAGATCTAGTTTGAGCCGTGGAGTTTTGAATTTGGTGATGAGATTTCTCGTAACTATTATACTCGTAACATTAACCATGGAGGCCATTGTTGTAATATGAATCGCTTCAGCAAGCGACAAATAAATAATTTTGTTATTTTTGGTGGAGAATTTTAATTATGGTAAAGAGAATGTGAAGATCATTGGAGGAGTTTGCGAACTATGCTTCATATATGATTTGTTAAAGTTGTTTCTTGTAAAGTTCTTTACTTCTTGTTGTAACCTTTTAATGTTCTTAGTTACTTTATGTAGCAAGAAATCTTAGCATATCCCTTACTATAGTAATACGATTAACGTATCAAGATAACTAAGCATATCTCCTCCAAAACTTTCCGGTTCTTTTGATTGCATCACATGGTTAAATTTTGTAGACTTATTTATTTTAATTTTGAAGTTATCCATAGTTAGATCATTCAATCAAAAGCAAAGTTCAAGATCAGTCTCAGGCCAAGATCACAACTTCAAAAGGCCAATTTTTAGACCATGCAAAGTAATTAAACTCGAACATCTCTAATCAAAGAATGAAAGGTTAAAAAAAAACTGCTTTCTATTTTTACCCTAATCTGGTGGTCAAAGTTTACTCTTTGCCGCAACGTCGAAGCTCCTGACGTCGTGTGTCATTGTCGGCAAAAAAAATTGAAGTCTCTTTATATCGGACATGTCATGCCCCAAACATTATTGAAGGGCAGATTTCAATATTCTTTTTAATAAAAGGATAATAACATTATAACAATAACGAAACATCTCATATCTAAATCACTGAAGTATCACAAATAATTTGACTAAAAACGTCGGTACATGCACTGTAATTAAAGAAAAGAAAAATGCTTAACAATCAATAATGTTTTGGGCCTTCAATTAGTAACAGAACCCATTGATTTTTTTTGAATGTGATTTCCACAAAAGTAGATAGAAATAGGCAAAAAAGAAAAGAGCTAGAAATTTTAAACTCTCTGATGAACTCAGAAGCTCCTGAAGAGTAGCAGCATGGATGTAATAAAATTGTCTCGTAGTCTGCAACAACAAGTTGTCAACAACACCACCCATGCCCCCCCATAATTTATCATTTTCATAAATTGCCCCAAAAATTATAGTTTTATTTCTAAACCAACCCCTATAATAAATAAAATAGTCCTAGCTCCCCCACCACCTCCAAAGTTCTGCTACTACCGACACATATTTTCCACTACAATCCATACACGTGTCCATGCAAAAATACTTATCATAGTAAAACGAAAAAATACTAGTAGTTATAATTGTATTTCTTGTTTCCCACCTAATTAATTCTTAAATCTCCTTAAGCAAAATTTGATTGACTGTATATTTTGTTTGTCGGTTTGAGTGTAAAATACAGTAAATGACAACAAAAAAAAAAAATCAAACGCGAGGATATATCAATTGTTTATCAGAGCTAAATATGACAAATATCGTATAACGTTTTTTGTTAATTACTCTACTCATACAGATAATTCCAAGATCAATCTAAGAGTAACAATTAGAATCTAACCTTTATCATATCGAAACAAAATAGATTAGATTTTTTGCTAACTAAAAGTATAATTTTCTTTTTGACTATGACATTTTAATATATTAATATATAAACTAAGTAAAATGAGTCTCTTTCACAAGACACTTTTGTCTTCTCTTTTAGAAAATCAGAACAGAGCCACTGCATGTTCTTCTTCTCAATCTCACTTTCTTCTTAAACCCATAAAATTTGTTTCCATCGAAATATTTATTACCAATTATTTATATTTCTTAGATTTTGATTTCGTTTCCTTTTCTTCATCTTTGGTTCTTAAGATGAAGCTGAATAACCAGAAAGATCCAGCAGAGAAGCTAATGTGGGAACGGACTTTATCCGGATCCGGTTCACCGACCCGACCCGTATCCAAACTTATGGTAACGCTCCTCCTCCTCGTCTCCGCCACTTACGTTGTCTACACACTAAAGCTTATCTCAAACTCACGTGCTTGTCAAGTGGAGCCATTCTCCGCCGTTGTTCGTCGTCTCAACGACATTGTCAACTCATCTCAACCGTTGATTCTCTTCCACACAAATCAAACGGCTGTAATCAAATCATACGCCTCTCCACCACCTTCACCACCACCACCACCTCCGCCACCGCAAACCGGTTTCCAACACGTGGTTTTCGGTATCGCCGCGTCGGCAAGACTATGGAAACAGAGAAAAGAGTACATCAAGATTTGGTACAAACCAAACCAAATGCGTAGTTATGTCTGGTTAGAAAAACCAGTTACTGAAGAAGACGAAGAAGACGAAATTAGCCTCCCGCCGGTGAAAATCTCCGGCGATACATCGAAGTTTCCGTATAAAAACAAACAAGGACACAGATCGGCGATTAGAATTTCAAGAATCGTTACGGAGACACTTAAATTAGGACTCAAAGATGTGAGATGGTTCGTTATGGGAGACGATGATACAGTCTTTGTCGCCGAGAATCTAATCAGAGTTTTGAGAAAATACGATCATAATCAAATGTATTACATCGGCAGTTTATCGGAGAGTCATCTTCAGAACATTTATTTCTCTTATGGAATGGCTTATGGCGGTGGAGGATTTGCTATAAGTTATCCATTAGCGGTGGCTTTGAGCAAAATGCAAGATCGGTGTATTAAAAGGTATCCGGCGTTGTACGGTTCCGATGATCGGATGCAAGCTTGCATGGCTGAACTCGGTGTTCCACTCACTAAAGAACTCGGTTTTCACCAGGTCAGTAATTATCACTTTTATTTTATGTTTTTACTATAATCTTATTAGTAAAGAAATATTCTCATAGATTCGTATGAATCTAGTTAAATTAAGTTGGTTAATTAACTGTAAAACATGTTCAGATTATTAATATTACTTTCTTTTACACCAAACACAATCTGTAAATGAAAATTCTATGATTTTCTAACTAAATAACATATTTTGATTGATTAATACGAATCTTTGTGTTTTGTTTCAGTTGGTTAATTAGTAGTAAGTAGTTTTAACTACAACTAGATTTTATTTGATCATTGTATTTAATGCTTTTTAGTTAATGTGTATTCAATGAGTTTATCGAGATTATAAATTAAATTGTTCCCCGGGTTTTTTGATAATAAAAAGTTACACGCTTTTGGTTAAAAATCCATTGCATTATAAAATTCAATTATGATACAATGCCACGTCACTGGACCACAATGTTGCCGTACGTTATATTGTTGCCGGAGTAAGGTACACGTCGTCACGGTGTCAGGCCGTTTCTTTAAAGAGTTGTCACGCATTTAACGGCGCGTGCGTCTCACGTGACACTCTCCTTGTTTGTTGGTGATTTGTTCATTGATTACAGAACCAATCGTCGGTACCTACCAATAACCGGTCGGTTTGGTAACTCTTCTCAAATTAAATTTTGAACCGTTCCATATTAATTGGTGCTGTCTTTTGTGTATTTCAGTACGATGTGTATGGCAATCTCTTTGGATTACTAGCGGCTCACCCGGTGGCTCCACTGGTTACGCTTCATCACCTCGACGTGGTCGAACCGATTTTCCCAAACATGACACGTGTTGATGCCTTGAAGCATCTACAAGTCCCGGCAAAGCTAGACTCTGCTGGACTTATGCAACAGTCGATATGCTATGACAAACGCCGCAAATGGACTGTTTCCGTCTCTTGGGGATTCGCGGTTCAGATTTTCCGCGGAATCTTTTCGGCTCGAGAGATTGAAATGCCGTCGAGAACTTTCTTAAATTGGTAATCTATATCAAAACATTAGTAAAGTACATAAGTAAACCCCAAAATGTATAAATATATGGTCATTTTGTTTTACATTGTATTTTTTTTCCGTTAGGTATCGACGGGCGGATTACACGGCATACGCTTTCAACACCCGACCCGTGAGTCGTCATCCGTGCCAGAAACCGTTTGTGTTCTATATGACATCAACCAGAGTTCATCGGGTGACAAATATGACAGTGAGCCGTTATGAAATCCACCGCGTGGCTCATCCCGAGTGTCGGTGGAAGATGGCTAATCCCAGCGACATTAAGACAGTCATTGTTTACAAGAAACCGGACCCTCATCTTTGGGACAGGGTAAGTCAACATGTTATATAGTCATTTTATTTTTAATGCTTGAAATAATAATTGTTGAAATATGATTTCAAATTTTGTTTTTGGGCGCTGCAGTCTCCTAGAAGAAATTGTTGTAGGGTGAAATCAAAGAAGAACAATACTTTGGAGATTAGTGTTGCAGTTTGCAAAGAAGGTGAAGTGGTTGAAGTCGTGTAATAATATTCATGGTAAATTTTGTTCTGATTCAATTATACAGCAGATTAGTCAAATTACCACCTATTTAAATGATGGAAAATTTATTAAATAAATAAACAATTACCATAATGTGATTTTGTTGTCAAGTTTAATGTTTAGTACTCTAGCTCGGGCTCCCAAATTACTAAATCCAGAAAACAAAAATCCATCAAAGGGATACAGTGACGTCTAAGCCCATTTCATTGTTTGAGGCTCCTTTATGGCCGTATGAGGCCCATTTGTGTCCCTGTCTACTCCTAGTTTTGATTATTGTAATTTCTGACCATCAAATCATGATCCTGTTTCTATATATTATCCAGAGATTTCTTATGGTTTAAAATCTAAACCTAATTAATGAAAAAGTACCACCAATATAGACAAAAGTAATATTCACATCAACTCTAGATTTACAAAAGTAAACTAATATATCTACAATATGTGTATATGATATCTCGTAATAAAGAAAGACTTAACTCTAGATTTTTACAAAAAGGTAAGAAAAAATTGAATTTAAATAAAATTTGATAATGATTATCTCAAAATATGGATCGAAGCAATTGCTTCAACTGAAGCTCCAAATTTGATCTCTCTCGTAAGAAAGTAATATAACGATGATGGAGTCTCCACCGTCAGATAATCTGGATTTTTTTTCGACAGTATTGTTTTTATTTATATATATGGTATTTCCAATTGCCATTACAGTAATCTTTATTTATAAACTTTGCATAGATCTTAGTCAGCAACCTCCTACGGAAATAGCTCGTGAGACACACCAAAATTCTCATCCACCACCTGATCAGCTTCAACAAGACATTGAGACTGGACATGTAACGCTGCCTCAGCCTCAACAAAACATTGCAGTCGGATATATGACATGGATCCATGAAACGACAATTTTAGAGTTTAAAGATATAAAAGAAGGATCCAATAAGATTTTTTGTCCAATATGTCTTGAAGAGTTTGAAGATGGCCATGAGATAATTCGTATAAATATGTGTAGACATGTTTTTCATCGTTTTTGTATTGATCCTTGGCTCAATCAGAATCTAACCTGCCCGAATTGTCGATGCTCCCTTACTGCAAGAAAGAGGAAAGAGGGTGAGTAGGGTTTATTTTTTTATCCTCTATATCAATTTTCGAATTATTTCATAATTGTTTTGGCAAACTATGTGTTGTGATCACGTAATATTGCCAAAAGATATACAATAGAAACTCTGTAAATTAATATTCGATAAATTAATAAACATGATAAATTAATAAAATATGTCGGTCCCAAGTCGGGTCAATGTAAAAATTAACCAAAATCGATAAGATAATAATTTTTTTTAAATCTCTATGTCAAAATATGGTCCCAATAATATCATAAATTAATAATTACTAATCTTAAGGATACTTTTAAAGATAATCTAATATAATATGACTTTAGTTATATTGTCTTTTCTTAAAGTTTGAATCTTTTTGAAGTTCATTGCTAATTTTTTTTATTGCATTAAAAAGTCTTGGTGTTGTCTTTTCGATATGCATCCAAAAGTTGTGAAGAGTTCTAGACGCGATAATTGCTTCTTTACGTGTCGCTATTTCAGAAAGTTTCACATTATCGTCTTCAAATTCTTCACCAACATTATAGACAGAAATCACAATTCTTCTAAAAACTCTGAATTTTTGAGTATGCTTCATTTGCACCTAGATATTCGAGTAGTCTATTGACATTTATTCTATTTCGAAAGAAAATAGTGTTGTATTTTGCTTAAATATTTCTATGAATTGATAAATATTAATTTATCCAATAAAATAATATTTATTAATCTATAGGATAAATTAATATCACTATAAATTAATAAAATTTTATGGTCCCAACATTATTAATTTATAGAGTTTCCAATGTAGAACGTAAAGCGTTTGATTGTATATGTGTTTGGAGAAAGTATATTTTAATTATTTTGTTATTTGTTTACGTTTAAATTATTATTTTAGATATCTCATATATATGATTAGGATTTTAGCGCAAACGAAGGAATATAAATACTTATGCTAATGTCTGAGGGATTCTCTCATTATAAATACAAAACAGCTTTTAAATCTCAAAATCGAGTTTGATGCTGCCAGTGATAATGATCATAGGGACCGGATATATCGTTTACTACACCATAGTAGGCTTTTGGGTAATCGTATTCATCGTTCTATTGTGCTGCAGAACTCCTCCTCCTCCCCCTCCTCCTCCTCCTCCTCAACAAGACATTGAAACTGGACATATTCCAGCGATCAATAAAACCACGGTCGAGACGATCATAAAGGTTGAAGATGTCGAAGAAGGAGATGAGGGTTGCTGTTCAATTTGTCTAGAAGAGTTCAAGATTGGCCACGAGCTTATGTGCATAAAGAAGTGTAGGCATGTTTTTCATCGCTTTTGTATGCTTTCTTGGATTGATGCGAATCGAAATTGTCCTATTTGTCGTTGTTCTGTTGATTGATATCAAATAGAGGAGAGACTGACTATAGTTGAATTTTGTATCTACTCATCAAAAATTGTTTCAAAATTTTTATATAATTAAAGTATATACAAAACTATAACTAAGGTCTTTTTTTTTAGTATGATCAAATTAAAATTAACGCTAAATTGTCTCAGACCCACATGTTAAAAGTTTTTAGCAAGTCATGTGATCTATTATTCAACATATGTGTTTATTTTCTTCCTCTAGTTTCTATCATTTGAAAGTATTATAACCCCTCGAAATTGGAAAAAAACAAATCATAAAAATTACTTTTGCTCGCACACAATCAAAACCGTCCCCCACTCAGAGTCATAGCCATTTTTTTTTTTGGTTGACAGCGAAGAGCCAATTGTTATTATGTTAACAATTAAAAAGCAACAATATAGACAAAACGAATATTTACATAATATATAGTAAACTAACATGCATATCTAAAATATGTGTTTATCTCGTAATAAAGATTCATCTCTAGATATTAAAAAATGTACCCAAAAAAAAAGGAAGATAAATATAAATGAAAGTTGATAATGATTCTCATCATGGATACGAATCAGTTTGCTTCAGCTACAACTCCAAATTTGATCTCTCTGGTGTAAAAGTAATATTAGGATGATAGAATCTATGCCCTCGCTGGATGTGTCTTCAATAGTCGTTACAGGGGCCATTTTAATAGTCTTGTTCACCTTATATATCATCTCTGACTCTTGCAACAAGTATATTCAACCTCCTACGGAACTAGCTCTTGAGACACATCAAAACTCTCATCCCTCACTTCCTCCTCTGCCTGTGCCTCTGCCTCTGCCTCTGCCTCAGCCTCAGCCTCAGCCTCAGCAAGACAATGAAACCGGACATCTAATGCCGCTTCATTCTCAACTAGAATTTAAAATCGGTTATAGGGCATCGATCGAGGAAATGGAGTTTAAAGATATTGAAAAAGAAGGATTTGATGAGATTGGTTGTTCAATTTGTCTTGAAGAGTTAGAAGATGGCCATGAGATTATCCGTATAAAGAAGTGTAGACATGTTTTCCATCGTTCTTGTATTGATTCTTGGCTGAAACAGAATCGAAGCTGCCCAAATTGTCGATGTTTTTGACCGGTTTTTTTTTTTTTTAATCCCATTGAGTCGATTTATTTTATAACTGTTTTAGTTTCCAAATTTTATTTTATTTAGCAAACTATTGAATCAATAAATTGGATTTATGTGGACGGTTTTAAATCTGATGCAGCATTATCTTCGGGCATTACGTTGGTATTTTTGGACTTTGATCCGTTTGGGTTATTAGCTTCTTTTGGTTTTAATTGTTGTTTATAATTTTTTGAAGGGATTAGGATAAGAAAATTTGGTGTTTATCTTTCAGGTCCAACTTCATTTTCAAATATTTTCTACTAATTAATAATCTTAAACTTTTCACTTAAACAAAAAAAAATATACGACTTAACCTAAAGTTTTTAAACAGAGAAGTACTTCTCAGTCTCTTGACTCGTTACTCGTTAGCTTCGTGGAGTACATGACTCGATCTCAATCTAAAATTCTTGTAGGTCGTCTCATACGCAAGTTGGAATCATTGTTTTAAAATCGGAATCGTGAATTTTACCCGTTGTTAAAAGAACCGCTAGACGTTAATTGACCGCTCGGTATAGTTCTAGCGATTAATCGGAAAATTGGATTAATATCACCAATTCAACATTCCAACATGGGTATATTTGTAGAAAAATTAAAATCATCCCAAACCACTGGTTATGTTATTTAATCCGTTCGATGTGTTGCAATCACGAATTTTGTTTTGGGAGATTGAAATTAAAATTTAAAATTTATATATCAACACAAATAAAAATTATACACCAAACAAAAAACCCAAAAAAAAAACAACGCAGTTGCGGTTGAAACAAACCAAATGAAGCTGAAAAGAGTAAGGTACTCCTCTTGTAGAGAACCACCGCTAAGGTCGGAGTCTCTTTGTGAGCTGATGCTATTTCTGATTGATTTATCAATGGTTCGTGTGAGAGGATTGGGTGATGGCCTTGGTGGTATCGTCTCCCATTCTTTTTCCTCCACACATGATAGATCATGGCTTAGAACAATAACCGCATAGGAATTAGTCTACATCACTTCCTTAATTTCCCTAGAATTCCTTTGCATAGATATTTAATAACACGATTTTGGTATATTATCTTTGAGAATCCATATTATAAGACTTTTTCGACATATCCTAAAGAGAAATTTAGTAAAGGTTTCTTTTGGCTTGAAGGAGCCCAAATGTGACACATGAACCATAATTCATTAATGTTTGAAATTTTGACATTTATATATTTGAATTATTGACCGCGACGAGTAAATATATATACAAATTATACAGTCTTAGATTTAGAAATATGTTTCTTAGATTTAGTTTAAATTAGACAGAAAAGTTTCTTAAACAATGTCAATGTATATATATTGCATTTTGGAAAGAGACGTATGTCTTACTCTTATCGATAATTTTTGTTCTTATCAACACTTAATCTCGTGTTTAAGAGACTGTAGATGTTTGAATAAGACTATAGGATACAAGTCTATCTGTATTTTGTGTCAAATTGTTAATTCAGTCACTCTTGAAACTTGCTTGAATTCATTATTCATGTGTACATAACTTTATATGTATACGGGAGTGTACACGTGAACGTTATCGATCGACCGAGATGGTCCAATAGTCAGTTTGTTCTTTCTTTATTATGTTTGTCGTCAACTTTATTTTATTAGGTTTTGTCATTAATAACACAAAGACCATACACTCTCTCTAATTATGTCTTTATATAAATATGATGGTCTAGTGATTTTCGTTACTGAAGTCGTATCTATTCGATTCCAAATCCGTATAATGCATGCCAACTACACAAATTTCACTCGTCCATGTTTGTGTGATATCTATTTATGTGTATATTATACACAGTTACACACATTCAATTTTATAATTTGTATCAAGTATATACGTAAACGATTGTCATGTACAGACACTCAACATACTTTAAAAAAAACTATATATCCATTTACTTTTCGAAATTTTGAAACCAAATTTATAAGAAAAACAAAATTTTAAGGGATTGAATGTTTCCAAATAGTTTGAGATGGTCCTAGAATATGAAAACAGATTTGAAAAGACACTTGATAATATTTCCTTAAACAAAAATATATATGATTTACATTAAGAAAAAAGTATTAGATTGAGAAAAAAACCTCTCAATAATATATTTTAAAAAACAAAATGAAAATATCCTACAAGTGATATTGACGAACCAACTAACTCATACATTAATAATATCTCCTTGTCCACCAATCCTCCAATCCAATCAGACAACGGTATATATAAATATCTAATTTGGTTTTTATCTAACTAAACCGTTACATAACCGAATCGGTTTTGGAAAATATGTATCGATAACTTTGGTCCTAATCTTTTAATCTCAAACAATATCATGAAGTAATTGAGCTCCCATCAAATTCCTATAAGGCAAATTCTGAACTTGATCATCATCTAACATCGACGCTGAATATTGAACCGGTCCTTCTTCAATGTGGTCTCTACCGTAGAAAAGTTGGCCACCTTGAGCCGTCACTGGAGACAACGCTAAACTCACACCACCGTTACCATCGTTACGTTGTAACCCAAGCGTCAAGGAAACGTCACCACGTGGCCCTCCTTCACCAGCGTATGTCACAGCTTGGTTACCGTACAAGGAAAAGTCAAACGTTGACCCTAACGACATCGTTCCATGGGTTGAGTTGTGACCGGATTTGGATGTAGGGTTTGTCACTATTGAGGATAAAGATTCCGGTTCGACACGGATCAACTGGTCCGGGTCCGGTTTAGTATCGATCATCATCGGGTTTGTAATCTCCATTTGTTCACTTCTTGTTTCTTCACAGTACATTTCTTCAATCATTGGTTTCCATAGCCTAACTCTTGCATTAATAAACCAATTTGATACCTAACAATTTTGGTTTATTATAACTTTAGTAAATAGGATAATAAATTTTGGAATATATCAAGAATTAGTGGAGTTATTCTTTACCTGACTTCTTGATAAACCAGTTTGTCGGGCCAATATATGCTTATCAACATCGCTCGGATATCTGAAAACAAAAATAAGAAAATTTTACTTTAATGGAAAAATATAAGACAAATGGATATGTAATTAAAAAAAAGGATATAAATGATTGAAGAATGATGCAAATAAAATGGAAGCAAAGGTAAAGGGTTTGGTGAAAACTAACAAGATGTTTCATTGTTTGAGCAGTGTTTGGGAATTGATGGAGACAAGTGTTACATATGATGATAAACATATAACTTCTGTAAATTAAATAAATAAAAAGTAGAAGAAAAAGAACAAAATAAAAACATGGAGAAAAAAGCAAGGAGTTATGTATAGTTTCTCTCTTTTGTTAGTGTTAGGTAAAGAACATTGATTCTCTCTCTCAATCCACTTTGTACCTTTCTCTATTTCTGTCTTTCATCCACCAGTTAAATTTATTTTATTTAATTTTATATGTTCGTATACATATATATACATGTGTATATGTATATGTTTGTACACTCACTTTCACACCAATAGTGCAAATGAAAGAAAAAGGAAAATAAAAAAGCTATATGCAATTAACAGATTAAGGTAGATTGTATCCTATGCTTGTCAAGTCAATCTCAATCTCTCTATATAAAATGTACATATTTTTTTACTTTTATATGTTCAAAAATATTCATGTAACAAACAAAAAAAACCTATCATACTATTTATCAACGTACTATCAATGAAATAAAATCGTTAAAGAGGTTTTATATAGCTCCATAAATATACCCAATTAACTTGTGATTCTACCTTCATTGATCACTTCAGAAAGACACAATTAGTAACTTTTAGGTATGTGTAAATATATTAAGAGGATGTATATGAAATAACTTACGGGTGAAGAAAGTGTTCAAAGAGCCAAGCTCTCAACGTTGTGACTGCGCGTTCAGGCAAGCCGCGTTGTGGACGCCAAGGATGAGCGTCAACAAGAGTCATTTGGCGATACGATTTCTGTTGCCGCAAAGCTTGATCGAGCAATCTCAACCGTGGAGTTTCTCCACGTGCTGCAATAGAAACCGCACGATTATCCTCTTCTCTCTCTCCCAAAGCTTGACTTGTTGCTTGAATCTGTCCCACAAGTCCGTCTTTTAAACACCGAAAGTGTCTTGACATTGCCCTTGACGCTAACGCAGTGTATATCTCTGCCCCTCCTAGTCCAACCGCCGCTTCAAAGGCTGCCGCCGCAACTCTCATTTGCTCTCGGTAATGTCCATATCTTCTTTTAAGCTGCCAAAAAACCGCAAAAAAACGTTACCCCACACCATTCACAAAGATTTCAATCACAATCGTGTAAATGTAGATTCTTAGAATGAGTAAATACACGAAAAAGAAACAACTCGTTATGGCTTATGATGATGAAACTGATTGCTATAAATATGGAGGACCACTAGAGTCTCCAAATTAGCTCAAAGCAAAGAAAACAAAATTATATTTTGGTTCTATAGAAAAAAAGAAATAATGAGTAAAGGAATTAAAAGGGTTGATCTTTTCGTAGTTGATACGATCGAACTTGTTTTCGACGAGAATACATGAAAGAATGAAGACAAAAAAGAATCTTTTTATCTTAATATCTAAAAGAAATTTGTAACTTTAAGAAATATATGGACCTAATCAAGAATCGAAAAAATACAAGATTTATGGGTATCTTACATATTTAGGAATAAGTTGAAACCAAATGAAAGGAAAAAAAAAAAGATTTGTAAAAGACTTGTGGGTATTTTACATTTTTAGGAATAAGTTGAAACCAAATAAAAAAGGATTAGATTTTCTAAGAAACTCATGTAAGTTTTGATAGTAGTAATGAAATAATTTCTTGAAAATATATATACCTCTTCGAGCATGGAGAGCAACTTGGCTTTTCTTTTCTGAAGTTCCATGAACTCAAGAGAGTGAAGTGGTGGAACATGTTTCTTTGAAGAAGTAGTCGCAGATTGGTCATGTTGATCATTGTTGCTGTGGTGACTTGTGTCCCACTCTTCTTGTTGTTTACCCTTTTGCTTCTTCTTATGCTTCATCATCATCACTTCTTCATCGCTTTCCTTTACTCCAAGACTGCAAAACTCACTCAGTAGCTCTTGAGCTGGACTCAAATACTTGGAACTCCCAATCTGAAACTGATGATGATTATGATGCTGATGATTGTTATTGTTGTTGTTTTGGTGGTGACTATTCATCATCATCATCATCATCTGCGTGTGTTGGAGATTCTGATGTTGTGTTGATTTATTACCGGAATACCCTTGTTGTTGTTGTTGTTGGGGTCTGAGTTCGAAAGATTGGAGACTGATGCTTGTAGGATTTGAAGAGGAGAGAGAAAGGGAAAGACCTTGGCTTGGTCTTTGTGGTGGTCTCTCATCATTTACTTCACTTGGGAAATCATTATTAACATTGCATAGTCTCATGGCAGATGAAGAATCTTCCAGAAGCTGATTCTGATCAGTACCACCACTTGTCTGATGATGATGATGATGATGATCCGAACCACTTGTCATCCTAATCTGTTGTTGCTTAGAGAAGTCTATCATCATACCCATGTTGGAGTTTGAGCCAAAGATCTGATGATTGTAATGATGATGATCGGTTGGGTTTTGGTTTGTCTCATCAAACCCTTGGATCTGATTAATCATTTGATGTTGTTGCTCTTGATGATGATGGTTATTGTGACCATAGAACTGATCTCTTGCCATGTCTCTCAAGAATTGAAAACCCAAAAAGAAGAGAAGAAAAAAGAAAACTCTTTTTGGGACAAAAACAGAAGTTTCATTAAGATCTACAAGAACCCATCTCCAAGAAAAAGTTAAAAAGAACCAATAAACAAAATAGAAAGGCAAATCTTCTCATACCATGAAAATTACAAAACTTTGTATCAGAACCAAGACAATAGAGATAGCTCCTAAAACCCTACAAGAAAGTAGTTTGCATAAAGATGTGAATTATTTTTCTTCTTATTCTTTAGGTGAAGAGGGAGAGAGAAGAGATTATAGGAGAAGATAGACGAAGAAGAATAAAAGAATTAAACAGAAGAGATATAACAGAGAGAGAGAGAAGAAAAGAGATTGTGTGGCTTCACCTCTCTCTTTGTTTTGTACTTTGACAAAATTTAATTTTTCTTTTAGTATGGGTCTGTAAATTGTACTACAGGCAAAAATAAAGAATTATAAAATGGTAAAATAAAATTAAACCTAGGAAGAGAAAAAATCAGATTGGTATCTCTTCAGAGATCAGAAGACAGGTGATCATGACCCTGCCATAGACTCTATAGCTAGCCATCAATGTTTTAATCTCTCTCTCTATATATATCTATATATATATATATATCACAAGTGGGTCAAAATGCTTTACAATTTTCAAAAGAAATATTAATATTCTTTTTATTTTATTTTTTCCCGCATATAAAATGCCTCACAATTATACATTTAATTTGTGTATTTTGGTATACGTAAGTCATAATGAAATAATGGTTTATATTTTTCTTCTTCTTTGACGTTGAATTATAAATTATTGGTCTGACCAAGAAAATACTACAGGTGTCTACCTCTATTCTTTATTTTCTTCGTTCAATTATTAAGAACCTGCTAATTCGAAAATTTAGTTTACAAAAAAAATCAAAAAGGATGGTACGTACGTACATTGGTCCAAACAGTTTAGAAAAAAAATTGATTGGATAGATAACAAATAATTAAACTGAACTAAAGAAAACAAAAATTAGAGATCCTTTGCCCGGTACACAAACTAATTATACAAGCCATCTTCATATGACATATCTCTACGTTGATTTAATTATTTATTAAACATAATTTAGTATTTAAATGTTCATATATATATATATATATGTATATATGTATTTAGTATTTTGATTTTTATTGCTGAATCCATACGTGTAATCTACGTGTATATGTATTTAGTATGTATGTAGATATGTATACAATATGTTATCTAAGAAAATGATATCAATTTTGGTGTTAGTGTCGTTTGCTAAGCTTATGTAGGCAAATTTTGTTATTAAATGAATATTTTTGGAACTACTTTTTTTTTTGGTGAAAATATTTTTTGGAACTACTTTTTAAACATTTTTATGAAGCATAGCGTATCTCAAGCAATATTTGAACATTGACGATGATTTTTAATTGAAAATAATAATATTCTAAATTTAGCCAACCAGTCACGTGAATGTACAAATTTAACTAGTATTTTGTACAAAAGGTGTCCCTTTCTATACATAAATAATCGTTATATATAATACATGTATGCCTCTGCGGCTCTGCCTATTTTGCTCCTAAAATATATTTTCTTTGTTAAAGAATTATTATCAGGTCTAATTTATAACAGAATTATTTGATGATAAATGAATTTTCAAACAAAGAAGAGAAGTTAAGTTAACTTAAAAAATGAATAACTGTGAAAAAGTTTTGCTCCTAAAATAGTTTTTTTTTTTTTTGGAGAATTAACATACCAATATATATATATATATGTTGGTGTATAGATGGAGAGGTAAGTAAATGAAAGAGAACGAATCCCAAGAAATCAAACCAGAAGTAGGAGTTGAGTTCAGGCTTTTCTCAGATATGTCTCAGTGTCACTTCTCTACTGTTTAACAATTACTATTAAATTACTATCAACCATATCATAACTATATAAACATTTTAATTAATAGTAATTATATATAGTAGAATAGAGATCGTAGTCCCGTGTAATACAACACAAATGGACTGATGTCATTATTCGACTTGCACTTCGCACAGTACGTGAAAGAGATTGTGTTTTGAGTTTTAAAATACGTTGTTGGTCGGTCACTAAACTAATCGAGAAAGTACCAAAACAAAAGTCTCCTTGTTAGTAACTGCAAGGGCGAAGAAGTTAATTATATCAAGATTTAATGGTTTTCTATTAAATTCCATTTAATATGTACGCAAAAGAAGGAAAACAAAAAATCAAAGTTTTCTTAAACATTGCTGACATACAAAATCAAATATTCAAATTTTAAATAAATGTTTCTTAAATGTTGACATAGAAAACTAATATAGTCGTTCTTCTGCTTGGCACATGTATTATTAATTGTTGTAAAAATAGTGTTTATTACAAAATTTGCAAATTTCTTTCTTTAGAATTTAGATATATACGACATCTTAACATTCAAACCATAAGTCAAACACCACATTATGAAAAACGTATAATTAATTGGCGTTACAAAAACATATCAAGAAATTAATTAATTTTAAAGAAATTAAAAATTATTTAATTAAATAGTTTTTAAGTAGGATAATCTTTGATTAGTTAACATCAAAGCCAAGTTGTAAAAGAGGACATAAAAAGATACATAGAAGAGACAAAAACAACACTGTGTTTGTAGTTATTTAACCGCTAATATTTATTAGAGTCACCCAAAAAGCTTTCTTCTTTTCATTGGATGGATAAACCAGTGAGTTTTCTTATAAATGACAAATTCGAATATAACTTATAACCAACAATATCACAAAAAATTGATATTACTTGTGTTATAGAATATTCACATTCAGTTGCTTAAATATAGTATACTATTGCTATATACGTCAAGTTCATATATTTACCAACAATTCAAAAAAAAAATCATCTATACATTCATTTTTTTGTTTCCAAATTAAATACATGTGTTAATTACAAACTGTTAACTGAAACTATCAAGGAAGTACAGGATAAGAATATCCAAAACTTTGAGATTATACGTTAATAACAAACTATTAGTTTTCAGAATTGGAGTATTTATAATTGTTGTCAAGAATTGTTCCCAAACTAAGGGACTGTGCATGAGAGGTGATTAAGTGGTCCTCCATTTTTTTTGCTTCTTTTTTCTTTCTAATGTCTTTCTTTCTTTATATTCATTCCACCCAAAAAAATGCATTTATTTTCGTCTCTCTTTGGGACCATTTTATTTTCTTCTCCAATTCTTACATATTCACATTTATATGAACTTTATATATCCTCTTCCACGCGCCAATGTCTAAGAAAAACAACTCAATTGAATAAAGCATCTATATTCTAATACTGACCTTCTCAGATAATTAATAGGACAATTTTAAGTAATACTAATATGTTATAAATTCATTACAAAACCAAAAGAAAATAACTATTCAGATTTATGACAAAAAAAATAACAATGATTTCTCAAAACTTATTGACATATATTTCACTATAAAAATTTGGTAATTTTAGTTCAAAATGAAGCATCCACAATTTGGTACTCCATTAATTGATAAAATCAGCCATGCGCAATATGTATAAACACCAGAACTAAACCCAATTAATTGGTTTAGTCACGTAACAAACACGCGACATGTTGTGAGTGGGTGAAAACATCTTGGCGATTACATACATTTAAAAGGGGAAGTGGTCCAACCGAAACGGAAGCTCTTTCCGCCGTTTCATACCAAATTCCACAAAGAATCCTTTTTTCAATCTTTTGATATCCCGAAAATACCCTCCACTGATGATTGACGTCATCACTTCAGACCTTTTTTATTTTATTTTTGTCGACAACCTTTTTTATTTAAGAGAATGATCGCAGCAGGTGCGCAGGTTAGCAGACCTAATATTTTTCTACGTCGCGATAAAATTCTAAGTAAATAAGTGGTATAGTTTTTCATATGTGATTTAAAAAATAAAGTATCTTTTGTGTTATCAGATTTATATTAACACCGTATGATAAATGTATATATATATCCGTATGATATTTGTTAAATAAGAAAGATAAAACATTTTATCTTTGAGATAAATATATAAACTGTTATCCCTAGATTTTGCAAAATAAGTGAACTTAATGTTATTGCTACTCTTAGAGTTATTGATGATGAAATTGTATCACATAAATCACTTAAGCGGAAAAGTGAAAAGAAAATGTCTTAGTATTTGTAAATCTACGATATAAACTTTAGAGGTATGATCTAGCGCTATTGCTTCACTATGTATTAAAGCATTTATAAGAGCAAACAGATTAGAGAAAAATATTTATTGTCATCAACATATATTCAAAATGTTTCTAACATGTAAAAGGAGCATCCATGATAATCTAAGGTGGCACATAAAATAAAACAAATCAATCATAACCGTTAAAAGAATACAAGGAGAAAAAAACAATGAGATCATAAGTGTGGAAAAAAGGGAAAAATCTGATAGATCTGATAAATGTCGGAGACAGTACACAGTTTTGAGCTTTAGGGTTTTTAAGGGTTCTTGAAACTTGAAACTAGAAACTGCTTCTCAGACTCATGATCTCACTCTCCCCTCTTTATACATTCTTGCAGACATGTTCATAGTGTGGTCCAACTTTACATATCCACGCATATATATTATTTTTATATCAATTTCTTTTCATATATGATTGATGAATCGAAGAGAGAGAGAGAGAGAGAGGTATATATGTTTGCCCCTTAACCAAAGTTGTTTCCTAATTATTGCTTCGGGGACCAGTTGTTTTTGGTCCCTCAATGTGAATACTTCGAAAACTATTTTCCCATAACTATCTAATAAATAGGGAACTGAGTTAATTAAGTTAATAATGTATAGTTTGAGTGCTTAACCAATTGTTGAAAACAAAATCGAAGAATTGAAGTTGAATTCATGTTCGAGGTCAAGCAATTATATTTCACCAAAAAGATAAGAAACAAATCATAAGGTGAACTTTATCGAAATACGCATGCATTGTCATTATTGAGTTCTTTTTTCTAGATAACGGTTCAAATATTTGAACGAACAGGCAAGTAAAACAACAAATTATGAGATAAATATAGAAAAAAATTAGATATGAAAAAAGTACTTAGTGACAATTAATAATTAACATGCATAACATAACTTGCAAGAGGTTGTGTTTGAATTCTTGAAGATAGTGTGAATATTAATTAATTCGGAGGAATAACAAGGAAAATTTTCTAATTAGTCTGATTTAAATTAACACGTATCAACGGATCATTGTAAGACGACGTGTCGTATAGCATTGTATAAATAAACTACTTCAGTAGGTGTTTTCTCAAGTGAATATGTTTAGTATTTTCACTATATGTATCTTTTTGCACGTATGCATGACAGCAATCATATTAATATATTATATAATATGGCTTAATTTGTTTTAATTTTTTATGTGGCTAATTTAGTTATTTGCAAAGTTATTATTGCTTGTACATATTTTAAGAGTTTTTGTCAGCGTCAAAGACTTTTCCAACATAAACTATTCTACGATCACGTAATTGATTACTAGGTATCCCGTAATCTGTTATCAAAAGAATAATTATTTTGCATGGAAAACAAATCTCGTGGTAGCTCCTTCTTTAATAGTTTATTGAATTAATATACTTCTTTTCTTGTTGCTTTTCGTAACATTGCTATCTAAACTTAAACAATTCTAAATTCTAAACCAAAAGTACGAATCCTACCCAAAACAAAGATTTTAACTTAAGGAAAATTAGGGCAACAGATTTACCATTTCATTTACAAAAATGTAACTCTTTACAATATTGGGTTATTGGCCTTAAAATATTCATATATATATTTTTGGTGTCTGAAACCCAATCTTATTGAACTTTAGGGCAGGGCCTTGATCTTAGTGGCCCAATTAATATAAATAACTCCCAATTGTAGTACCGACAAATAACATTTGAATCAATCATTACAAAAGCTATTTTTCGGCCATATATTGTGTGACTGTACTACAGTACATGGTTCGTCTAAATCTATTGGTTCAAGTGCGTCACATAACAAAGAGTTAAGAAGGCATGAGGTTGGGTTTAACATGCTAGTACTATCTTATACACCACATTTAGCATGTAAAAAGACATTTAAGATTTTAGGCCAATGTAATCCACTTTTTGAATCAGCAAACCAAGAAAGGTAAAAAACAAAAACAAATCAAGCTAAGATTTTGACGTTTTGGTTCTAAACCAGAGAGACAAAGACAAACCCAAGTATTTTTTATAGTGCAAGCCCAATAGAGTTTGCCTAGGCCTATTTTCATTTTAGGATTGGAAAACACTGCAACCCAAGAAACGAAATCGCACTAAACCCAAGTACTTGCTTTTTAAAACACATATTTTCCTCGTTCACTTTCTTGTTTATTCTACGTGCTTCTTCATGCGACGATCAGGTCGGCCCAGAGCATAAGCCATATAAGCAGGATTAGGTTCCAAAAACTTTGTAAGGCACTCAAAGTTTTTTTGTTTTTTTTTCTGGGTTTTTAATACTTAAAATGTTATGAAAATGATGAGATTTAAACCCAATTTTTTTTCTTTTAGTTTTGATAACTAACATTTTTCTTTGTCGAAACCATTGAATTTCTCATATTCGTTTTTTTATAAGTTTATAACATTCGAAAATGGTAACAAATTTTTTAATTTCATTCGATAATATTGTACTGGCGCCGACGATAAGACTGGACTATAGTAGTGGGTTGACATGTTTTGTATAGATGGAACATCTCCTTTGATGGAGAGGTGTGCATAGTAGTTGTTGGCCATTGAAATGCTTGGTCAGTCTTACTTGGTTTGACATCAAGTCGTAAACTCGTAATGAAGTAGGCTGCCCGCTGAAAGTGTCAAGGGTGCAACCTCATCCTTTAGCCTCCCCGCTTATGTTGGTACAATAGTGTCAAAGAGAGAATTGGATGTGAAGTTGTGAACTGGATTCCTGTGAGTCGACGAGGATACTTGTCTTCTTAGGCCTTAGCTCCACCACTGAATGCAAATTATTCCACCTTTCTTAACGGTGATGCGAATTTGTATTTATAATATTCTCACCTAATCTAAGTCTAGATAAAGTCTTACGGTTTTTATATGTACCTCAATATCAAATTTCTCCATATTTAAGACGGAATATCATAGTCTCAGACTCTCAAATATTATAAAGATTAATTAAGTTGTTCAATCTTGTTTAAGAACCATACAAAAAAATTATGATCTTATTTTTGTATGTATTTAAATGTACGTAACGGATATAAATTAAATAGTTTCAGTTTTTATTCCATTTAATTCTTTTTTATAAATTAGACATCCCTATATCATATACTTTACTTACTTAGCTAGTTATTAAATTAGTTTACTAAACAAATAAGCATATTATTACCTATATAAACAAAATAAACAAATAAAATTAGTGAAAACCTACAAATGGACCTCAAAATTTCACTTATTTTGTATCATATATTTCTGTAACTTATTGGTGATATGAAAAGCCAAAATAAAGAGATCATGGAAGTATATATTTGTTGACAAAAAAACTATATATATATATATATATATATATATATATATATATATTTTAAAGTAATATTATAAACATGGGAAAAAAGTAAGGCCACGTTAGTTTGCCTACTAGAAGGAGAGACATATAGATTCCCTGGTTCAGCTATTGTAGTAATAGCTGTCTTCGCACTTGTTGATCAAGCAACAATATTTGGGTTACTTATTACTAATTTAATACGATCAATGGATCATATATTTATGTACTGCTAATTAATCTTCTAAACCAAGAGAACTGTTTAACAAATAAATGTCAAAATAGTTCGAAAAATCATGTAAGAGGAAGAGAAAACAACAAGAATATCTAGAAATGTCAAATAGATGGCAATTGTGTTGATTATAAATAGATTTGTGGTCATTAATTTGACCAATTATGAAAAACATACCGCAGCTTTTTTACCAAAAACTTCGCTAAAAGTATATATTTTTTTCACATGTTCTAGGGGTTAACGACTTAAAGAGCTAGGGATAAAATTAACTGATACTTTTTCTTTCTAAAAATTTCTTACCGATATTCCCTCTTTAATTACTCTAGGAGCTTACCGGTTACATCATTCGCTATTAAGCATATATTTATATATGTAGGGTATATATATGTACAGTATCAATTACATACTTAAATGATATGCTAAGTAAATGTGCATAGATACAAGAAAGTGTAAATGTGGGAATGTGAAATGTTGGAGGAGGAGAAGATGGAGAGAGTGTGGGTCTATGCTGCTTTGGCACTTTCAGACATTTTATTCAGGTCCCCATATGACTTGACTACCACTCCCTTTCTCTCTCTAGTAGCTCTTTATTATTATTGTTTCACTATATTAAAATAAAATCAAGTTTTTTTTTTCTTTTTCTTTCCTTAAGTAATGAATTAATAGAGAAAGGCTCATAGCCTAATAACAAATTCTTATGACTGCTAATTCTCACCTTAGGAATTTAACTCATACCTTCGTTAGTGAGACTGATGGGTTAGGACCGATCATGTAGGTCCAGAATAATATTAATAATGAATTAGTGAATAAGAAGCAATATAATTATTGTTCTATAAAAAAAGTGAGTCTCTTATAACTTTTATGTAAATAGAGAAGTGATTATCGTTGATATATTAGAATATGTTGATTATATCTTTCGTAAATTTATATTTAGCCCTTTAAATTATTATTTATTTTCCAAATTTTCAAAAAGAATTTTTATTAAAATTTCCTCTGTCTTTTTTTTTTGGCACACACCTTGAGTAAAAAAAAGTCCACTCTTTTTCCCTCTAATAATAAATTCTAACCATTCTTTACTCTTTAATAATACTGTTGTTCTTGTATTATCGTTTCAAAATCAATTTTAGTTTCTTTAATTGAAATAAAATGTAGTCAAATCAATAGACGTATAGAAACTGAATTGAAGTGAACCAAACAATCTGTCTTCACGTCACATTTATTTGTCGTGTGCGGCTACACACATATACATCAATAATGTGTAATAACATTAATGTTCTATATTAAAGAAAATTTGAATACCACAGATTCATAATCTAAAGTCTTGTATAGTCGCTAATTTATTTAGACATGTGTAAATCCAGAAAATGTAAATATAAGTTGGTATTATAATTATAAAAATATGAGGGACAAATACAAATATGATGTTGAAATTGCACTTAAAATGAAGCCTAAAAACAAAACCGTTGTCGGCTCCATCTTTTTTTTTGTTATGTTTTCTTATAATTTTCCAAAATTTATGCTACTGTAACTTTGATTCGTGGAACCATCTAAAACCATTTAAATCTCTCTTTTTCTTTTGTCAATAAACCATTTAAATCAGTTTGTCCCCACCTTCATGTTTTCTTCTGTACATTTTCTTGAATTTTATACCTTTTATTATTATCTTTGCTTTTTCCTCCAAATGTTTTTGTTAGTTTTTTTTTTTTTTTTTGACAGCATTAGTTTAATTTTATTACGAGTTTAATTAGTTTGGCATATACACAAAGATATATTCTTCTTAAAAGAAAGATAAGAAAGATTAATTCTTTAATTGGTGTGTCCAACTCTAACAATTGATGTATAATCTACATAAAAAATATCATATGAATCTAACACTACGAACACAAAGCTTATCTATAGACATATATAAGAGATGTATTCAATTCTATATTTTAAATGATTTGAGTTTTATTGATATAATATATATATATATATTATATAATTTTAAGTGAATTTAGGAAAGTTATTATGATTGTTATAAAATCCCTCCCCCTCAATCCCATTTAAAACCATAAGATTTATATTTTTGTGTTTCTTACTAAGAAAATTCTCTTAATATTCTGAAATCGCTAAAAAAATAATTTTTAAAAATATTTCCAATAACAATAGATTTTAGAATACTTTTTCAAATCACTAGTTCAATAATACTAAATTTTAAAACATTTTTTAAAAGTCCAAAGTTTCAAAACATATATTTTGTTATATTAACAAAAATTACTTCAATAGTTAGATTAAACTTACTGCAGAGTAAGTTTGGTGTGAAGGTTAACGAAAGTCAAGTAACCAAGTGATACACACGGGTTTTGCATTATTTGTATTTATATTATTAAAAAGCATAATAATATTTACTAATTAATTATGTAAGTATGTACATATTCATATATCACTGAGTATATATATCCTACTCATCTCTGCCTTTTTCTCTCGTTCCCAACTCCTTACGCGCTCTCTCTCTATCTCTTTAGCTTTCTCTTTCTAGCGGCGAAGCCATGGGTTATCCGGTGGGGTACACTGAGCTCCTCCTCCCAAGAATCTTCCTTCACTTACTCTCTCTCTTAGGCTTAATACGAACACTCATAGACACGGGTTTTCGGATATTGGGTCTACCCGACTTTCTCGAATCCGACCCGGTTTCATCGTCATCGTCATGGCTGGAACCACCGTATATGTCCACGGCGGCGCATCATCACCAAGAAAGCTCATTTTTCTTCCCAGTGGCGGCGAGGCTAGCTGGAGAAATCTTGCCCGTCATCAGATTCTCGGAGCTAACTCGACCCGGATTCGGATCCGGATCCGATTGCTGCGCGGTGTGCCTCCACGAGTTCGAGAACGATGACGAGATCCGACGGCTGACGAATTGTCAACACATATTTCACCGGAGCTGTTTAGACCGTTGGATGATGGGTTATAATCAGATGACGTGTCCACTTTGTAGAACGCCGTTTATTTCTGATGAGTTACAAGTTGCTTTTAACCAACGAGTTTGGTCTGAATCTGAACTTCTCGCAGAATCAAATTAGAATCTTTCTTGTTTGGGTGGAATTAGTTTCTACTAATGAGAAAATTAATTTCTATCTTTTTTTTTTTTTTTTGTTTAATCTTTAGCTGAGTGGTTGATATATGTAAATATAAAATTATAGGTGGTGATGCTTAGTAAATTAGAAGAATGAAATTTGTATTATCCGTTGAGGAAAAAAAAGAAATGAATGGAAATCTTAATTTTACTATTTATAGACTCTTTTTACTCCAGCTTTGGAGGGAGTGAAATAATTATTTTTTACTTGGCTATCCTGACAAGATAGTCAATTAGTCATACTTTTTGGTCTAACCTTTCATGGAACCTTGTCGACCTGATATTAATATTTTACTTACCCCTTTACTTATCCTAAAATGGTTCTTGCAGTTTTTTGCGATAAAGATCAATTCACTGAGCCACAGTATGTGGAAAGGCCGGTCTAACAAATTGGTAAAAATTAACTATTTCAGTTGAGTATTTTCTTTACGTTGAGGTCTTTGCATTTGACCATTTAAGTTACTCGTAGATGATTATTAAATATTGGATACAATTTCTGTCACATAGAATACGTGCACATACCTAATTTATACATCATTTTATGCATACACACGGGACATTCATGCTGCCACGTAACATTCGACGAACACTTGACTAGAACATCTCTGATTGTGTTGGTTTTTTTTTTTGTTCCCGTCCTCGAAAGCATAATTCTTTCGCCTCTCATACTTCTCTTTTTCCTCTGTTCTCATTTCACAAACAACAACATATTGGATCATTCAATTGATTCTCAGCTTAGTCCATAATCTAGCCATCTTATTCGTTCTCTATCATTTCTTTTTAAGATTAGTTATATGGTTTACTCTTCTTTTTTTTAGCTTCGAGAAGTTTTTGAATAAAAAAATTGATGGTATAGTTTCATGATCTTATCATGATGCAAATTAGGTATGATTAGATATGATTTTGAAGATCATCATATTATTTTTAATTTTCAAGACCACATAGTCTTAGCGAATTAGAATTGTTGGAGGAAAAAGAAATAAGAACTGGGAGAGTCCACAGTGAGAGGTCCAAACGTTAAGCAAAGAAGACTTCTCCTTAAGTGGAATATGCTCAGCTGTTGCCACGTGGCGTCCGTAGGATTGTCTGCGCTTGTGCCTATTTTTCAAACCCCCCAATTAGGAAAAGCCCCACACGCTTCTAATCATTTTAAGCTTTCGGTTACTATTACACCATCAAAGTAACAAAGACCTTTTTCCAAAAAAACTGATAATTGCGTCTATTTATAAATGATAATATTGTAGAGTTATAGACTAGAATACTAGACTTATAAAAACTGAAAGAAGGAGAAAAAAGGTGTAACCAAATGATGGAGTATATATGCGAACCAAAAAAAAAGTTACTTACTTGTAACACCAAGTAGGTTAATGACTTTCTTTTTTTCTTCTTCTTCTTAGAATAACACTAACTATTACTTTGTCGTTTTACTTTTTTAGAGAATACCAATTGAAAATACCATTTTATAAATATAATAAAAATTTACGTAGATATACGAAAGAATCTTATATCGGAACTCATACCAATTTTTGAAACTTTTAGAAAGTCGGGTATGATAATAAATGAATTTATTTTATATAGTAATTTTTAACATATCTACCAAACAATACTTTTTTAGTGTTTTGAAGAAATAGTAGAAAAGAGTATTGTTTCGTAGATATGTTACTATTTACATAAAGTTTAATAAAAATATTGTTTAACTTTAAAGATTAATTTGCAATAATTTGAGGCAATTAATATTGGCAAAAAAGATGTATTTCAAACAAAAATAGGAAATCTCTGTTTCAAGTTTTAATATATCCGGAAAAATTAACTAATATATGGTGGGGATCTGACCCTCTTTGACTAGAAAGGCTAAAGCCAAGAAAAAAAGATGCTCGAATACTTAGCACTAACTATATTTTTAGTGTCACAAATTGTCATTATTTATTTTTGATTAATCAAGAGCTCATCCTCCAATGGATCCACGGTGGAACGTACCATTGTTTGCACAAGTTGACAATCGGTAATACCTTAACCGGTTTGGTAGACCAACAAATCTTTGGAAATAGAGAATCATAACTGGAACGTATAAATTTAAACATAGATAGATATCATACACCAAGGTCACAACTAATATACATTATATGGTATTCTAGAGTTAATGGTTCATATCTAAGAGAAAAAACAGAAAATAGATGAGACAACAAACCGGATAATATACTTGCAAAGTAATTAGAACATACCAAGGATGATATTACAACTTTGATTCGAAGATTGAGATTTTGGTTAACGTTCTTATTACTTTGAAGGATATCCTGGTGCTGGTGGATATCCCGATGGATAGCCCGGAGCTGGCGGATAGCCCGGTGCAGGAGGGTAACCGTGACCGGGAGGTGGATAGCCTGGAGCAGGAGGGTAACCATGGCCAGGCTGTGGATAGTAATGCTGGGGATAACCAGTGGCTGGAGGGTAACCGGCATAGGGAGGGACCGGTTGATCAATGCGAGACATTTGCTGAGCTGGTGGCACTGACATTGGTTGAGGACTAATCAAACCATCTCTTTTGTCCATCTCAATCTTGTGTTGTGTCTGCATACACGCACAAACCCTGAAAATCAAGAGGAAAATACAGAATCAGCAATAATAAACATTTGGTATGAGCCATTTGGCTAAATTTGATGTAGTGAAAGCATGTCAGCGACATGGAAATTGAGAAAGGGATAATACATACGTGCAATAGACCATATCCGCCAAGCAAGAAAGAAGCTGAGACGCTTCAGAGAGTTCATCACTTCCAACAATGCAAGCGACAAGAGAGAAAATGCAAGCGATTTGGTTGAGGCAGAACATAAATCCCTACAAAACAACGAAAGAAGATGGGAAAATGTTGACGCACACAAACATGTATAAGACGAAAGTGAATAAGTGATAACAAAGAGGGAAAGTAGGGAGTACAATTATGCAATTGTCGCATTTTGTTGTATGGATGTTGAATTCATCTTGCAACATAAAACGAGTAGATGCCACAGAGTTCCCGAAACAGAGACACACCTAAAGAAATGTCAAAACCACAAGATCATAAAAAAAAAGTGAAATCTTAACAAAATCAAATAAAGATTTTTAGGAGAAAGATTCTATCACAAGTTATCTCATTTTGTTTATCGACATGAACATCAAAGGCTTTATTTTGTACCTCGGTGGCAAGACAAAATTGAGGGCATTTGCTTTCTCCACACTTACCACTACAAGGCATGTAACCACCACAACAAGTGTACCTTCACAAAACAAAACACAATAACATTGTTTATGAGAAACAGAAGAAACAAATCTCATTGTTCAATTCTACATATGGTAGGCTTCAATACCTTGACATGTCATTATAAAGTGCTCTCTTCCGAAGTAAGTATGAAACGCAAGGTCCACTACAATCAGAATCAAAGGCAGATTTAGATGTGAACCAAAAACATCCAGTGACAAAGGTTCTAATCTACTACAAGGAGTAACCATTGAATAACAAAAACGTGTTAAACGTGATATTGAATAGCACCGGATTTGAACTATATTATATAGAAATCATTAAAAGACGAACAAAATATTTCAACAAAAATTTAAAATCAGTGATCCACTAATAACACAAGATATTGATAAGATTCTCTAAAACTCTATTTCTTGGGCTAGAATCAAGAAAGCCACATATCAAAAGTTTTAATGAAATCGATAGTGAGGAATAAGAACAACTTACCACAAACACGAGAAGAAACAATCTGCAGAAACCAAATTTATAAGAAAAACAAATGAGAATTAATTATTTGATCAATTCTATAACCAAATAAATAGCAAATTTCGAATATTTATATAGCGAGGGATAATTACATGGAGTATCCGCCGAGACGGTGCCCATGAGATCGGAGTGCCATAAATTCCGGTAACTTTGCCGGAGTTGCATCTTATCAAGCTTATCCTGCGAACGCGCCATAACTTTGATAATTTACCACGATCAAACCACACAATTCTCGTCACCAGAAATTCGCTAAATACCCCCACAGAACAAAGAAGAAACAAACTATGAAAATTATTCCCCAAAAAAATTCAAAAATGGTAACAAAATCAAGTAAGCGTTACACGCGCTAAACATTCATTTTTTTTCTTTCTTTGCTTGATTTGGTAACAAACGAACTTTACAAACTTATTTTTACTCGCTTTCTCTTTCTTTCCTTTTTTGTTTTTGTTTTTTTAAAATTTAATGTCTGGACTTGAATTTCGCTCTTCTAGAGTTTTCATTCAACCAATGAAAACTCTTTGACCCATCGGAGATGCCGAAATTTCAGAATAATCTAATAAATATTTATTTGACAATTTAACCCTTTTTAAAATTTCAAAATGTCGATGGACTAACGCCTTTGAAATTCCATTTAATACTACCTTTCAAAAGAATACTGAAGAAAAAACTATGTAGAACTATCAAATAGTAGTTATTTTTTTTTAATTATAAAATACTAGTTTGTTTAGTATGTGATGCAGATCGAATACAAGAACCATTGCACTAGAGTCATATGCGAGCGCTCATAGTTGAGAGTGTGTTGCCGTTATGTTTAATTAAGGAGTTGTCTGACTTTTTATAATCATCATTTTAGCTAGGGTGCGTGCACTATATAGCATTCAGTACTCATGCTAGCTCATACATTTCATTTTGCAGCTAGTCTCATGAAGCTAGGCTATTTAGACTGTATGATTGTTAGGTTCTGCTTGCATGCACTTTATCGATCACAATTTTTTTTTCTTGGCCTATGGTGTGGATGCTGCGAGAGCTATCAAAACGCAAAGGGTTATGTTTGTATCCGATATATATAGAAAGACCCAGTAGAGAGTTTGAACGCCTGATGGCAACAGAATTTGGTACTTTTTTTTAAGTCGATGGTATATTGCAAATGATTGAACTTATAATACATTGTATGATTGGTAGGTTCAGTTTAAAGGTCACTTTTAACTGTGTAGGATGGTGTGCCCCAAACATCATATAAAGGAATAGTGGTGTTACGAATCCAGACTAGAACACGTGTGTATTCCTAGTTGGACCAAATTCTGTAATGCAGCTTCGAATTTGAAATTCCTAATGCAAAAATAAACAAAGATTCTTTACCATTGTAGGCAGTCTGGTTATCTCATAGGTTTTGAAGCTTTGAAGGGTCAGGCTTAAACACATTTCAACTTGTATATATATTGCCAATGTACCATTCACAGGTAGTAGTAAATGATTCATATTACCGCGAAATTCTCATATTCGACAATGGAGAGAATATTGACCTTTGTGACCAAACTAATGAGGAAGAGGATGCTTTTATGAGCATCTTTGTTGTGCAACAGTCTCATTCGCGCAATACACACAACTTCTTCTTCTTCTTTCTCGCGAAAGACTCTTAATAAGGCGAAGGGTCCATGTGTAGGATATTTTTAAAAAATTAGTAGCTGCAAATAAACAAAATGTTGATTGCAAAATGAAATTCTCTCGAATATTTATATACTCTAAAAGTACATTTTCAACAACAATGCCAATGGTGGAATTGGATTCTAAAACGTAAGATTTGAATAGTAATATAACAACCAAAAAGGAGCTTTTGCTCACATCATACATCAAAAAGACAGAGAGACCAAGTAGATTCTAAATTAAACTATTTGGACGTAAGCATTTTGGGTTAAAAATGTAAGAATACAAAACATTATAAAGAAATCCATAAAATCAATAATGTATAAGGACATATTTATAAAACTCAAATATTTCCGCCGTTATAAATACACATTGCCCACCAGACAAAAGAAACTTCACCTGTCATGTCTTGGTTCTGAAACAGAGAAACTCACAAACCAAAGAAAAAACTTTTGTGGAAATCTTTTTTACTTTTTGCCATTTTTGGTAAAACAGAAATTCACATCACGAGAGTGTTACTACAGAGACAGAACATAAACTGATTTTTTTTTTACTCATCACTTAAAAGAAAAAATGGATTCTTCTACAGATTTCTATATCTTTGATGGTTCGTCTTCATCTTCTTCCTCAGTGTTCAGAAATTCGAGTCCAGATATGTTTTCTTCAGACACAACAACAACTACAGATTTGTTCTGCAACAATGAACTTTACTCTGTTGAAGAATCACTCAACATTTTTGACCATTTTACCCCTCAACACATTCTCTCTTCATCACCTCCAAGTGATCTTCTCGGAACCCTAAGTCTCTCTCAGCATATTCCCACCGGATTATATCCAAATTTCTCAGATTTCCAAATCTCCGACGCCGTCAAAACAGAGAAGTTCTTCGACGGTCATAATCAGGCGGCAACAATGGCACGAAGCTACAGTACCATAGAGAATTCAGGGAGATATATGCAGAGAAGCTTTAGCAGCAATTCGGTCGAGGGGAAACAAACTCAGGTTCCGTTCAACATTCCGATGATGGATTCTTCAAACCTTAGTTACAATAACTTGAGCTCCCCGGAAAATGCTTTCTTTTCCAGTCAGATGCGACGTGTCTACAGCACCGGAGATTTGCAGGTCTCTGTTTTATGCTTTGCTCTGTTTTTTCTTTTATGTAATTTTTTACTAAAAGTTTTGAGTTTTAATTTGGTTTTCAGAATAATATGGAAATGCAGAGATCGTCTGAAAACTCAACGATGCCGTTTTCAGAGGAACAGAACTTCAAGGTGGGACGTTACAGTGCAGAAGAACGTAAAGAGAAAATATCAAAGTACAGAGCTAAACGAAACCAGAGAAACTTTACCAAAACTATTAAGGTAACTATTTTGTACTACATAATCAAATTTTTTTTTTTTAGTGCATTTTCAGTTTTTGAAGGCTTTATTGTAAACTTTTTTTTTTGGATGGAAATGAAGTATGCATGCCGGAAAACATTGGCGGACAGTAGACCTCGAATACGTGGTAGATTTGCACGCAATGACGAAGTTGTAGAAATCCCCAACATTGAAGATGACGACTCCGAGCTTTGGGTAAGTCATATTCAACAGCTAGGTTTCTTCTCCAATATTTTTAATCAAACTAACACAAAAGAAAACGATGAACTTGTATCGTCGTATCATATCTCGGGTTCAAATTTGATCATTTCTAGACGATAAAAAATTTCATACGATACTAAAACTTCGAAATTCAATATGAAAAAAATTCACGTAGAGCTTTCACTTCACGGTTAAAGAAAAAGTATTTTCAATAAATAAATTTAATTGCAATGAAAAGGACTAGTATATTATAGTTTGTCAAATGTGTTATTATTAATAAATATCCATCACTGATGTATTAATATAATGGTGGCAGAAATTGGATGGGCTCCATGAGAAAGAGGAAGCTTCTGTGAGCAGCTTTGTGGTGCAACAACCTCTCTTGCACTACACAACTTCCTCTTCCTTTTTCTGGTGAAAGACTCTTAAGACGAAGATATTTTTTATTTTCTTTGAAAGAAAATATCATTCTAGTTGGTCACTAATTGTATTATATATTGCATCAAAACAATAACAATAAAACAGATTTATCAATTTTAGAAGAATGTAAATTTTAATAAATTACACTGTATTGTTTTTGGTTATTTATTTTTCTGTATTGAAAACGACTTAACAATTGTCTTTACCTATTTTGTGTGAGTGAATTTAATAATTTAATTTCAAATACTTGACCCGGATATAAGATTCTTTATATGATGTCAATTTTACAAGAATTTTGATTAGTGGACTAAAAATTCGATTTTTGATGCTCTTTATCATGAAAATATATAGTATTATTTAATTCTCCCAACCATAGAGGATCAAGATCCTCTCTCTGATCAGTGATCATGTTATTAGTGTACGAAAAGTTTAGGGAAATTATTACATTTACCTAAAGTCAAATGACCCACTGAATATACAAATCGACATCAAATTTCTTGTGGAGAAAAAAGTTTGCTCACAAACCCTAGTTGATTTATGTTTTCATCAATATATAATATATATATTTAGACTTTGAAAACAGTTTGATCGTCCATACTCCATAGGTAGATTAGAAAACCATTTTTTGTTTAGAAGATTTGCAAAACTACCCTTTTTTCACTACCCTTTTGTAACAATACCCTTTTATGTCGTCCATTTTTAAAAATACTCTTTTTCTGGAACAAAATGACCAAATTACCCTCATCTAATAGAAACATGTAATTGAAAATTGAACTTTTCCCGTCATTTTTTTGGCGTCAAATTTTTTTTTCCCGCCAAAAAAAATTTTCCGCCAAACTTTTTTCCCGCAAAAAAAAAAAATCCGCCAAAAAAAAAAATTTTCGCCAAATTTTTTTTTCGTAACAAATTTTTCTTCAGCCAAAAAAATGATTTTAAAAATCCTTATAAATATTTGTTGGCGGCAAATAGATTTACAAAAGATTTTAAAAGGGTTTTAAAAGATTTACAAGAGATTTTAAAAAGATTTTAAAAGATTTACAAGAGATTTTAAAAGACTTTTAAAAGATTTACAAGGAATTTTAAAAGGGTTTAAAAATTTACAATCCCTTGTAAATATTGTAAAACTATTTTAAAATCCCTTGTAAATATTTTAAAATCCTTTTAAAACAATTTTAAATCCTTTAAAAATCTTTAAAAGACCTTTGTAAATCTTTTAAATCCCTTTAAAATCTCTTGTAAATCTTTTAAAACCCTTTTAAAATCCCTTGTAAATCTTTTAAAAACCTTTTAAAATCCCTTGTAAATCACGCTTTTAAAATCCCTTGTAAATCACGCTTTTAAAATCCCTTGTAAATCTTATAAAACCCCTTTTAAATCCCTTGTAAATCTTTTAAAGCTCTTTTAAAATTCCTTGTAAATCTATTTCCCGCTAAAAAAAAAATTGGCGGGAAAAATATTTTTGAAAACAAAAATTGGGCAGGAAATATTTTTTCGAAAGTTTTTGGCGGGAAAATTTTGGCGGGAAATTTTGTTTTGGAATATTTGAGGCGAAAAATATTAATATTTCATTTTGTTAACCTAAAACAATTTCCAAATAAGGGTAAAATGGTCATTAAAAAATTAAAGAGGGTAGAAATAAAAATGGATAAAACAAAAAGGTAGAGTTGAAAAGGGGCATCATGAAAAGGGCATTAGAAAGAATTTTTCTTTTTGTTTTCTATTTTTCGTTTTCAAACAAATGATAAACGAGTTTGACTTATATATGATGATATTAAAATGAGCGATATATTAATTATAAATGTTTAGTATAAAGAGCATGAATAATTATGATGAACGATATATTGATAAATGGCGGCTACAAATGAACGTGCATGAATGATCCCAAACCAAAGGAATGAAAAAAATGCTCACTTCTTTTTGCCCAAAAAAAAAAAAAAACCAAAATGTTATTGCAATACTGAGGAAGATGTGCGCATGAGTGATTTGATCAGTCCCGCGTGTTGGTAATTGATGTGCTCGAATTCGACTTTTATCTCTGTAAAATTGGAGAAAAAGACCAGTAAACTTTGTTGACAAAATTAATATAAATGTTAAACTATGATATCATAATATATCCCTTTCTCCTATCGCCAATCACAATTCAGTTTTCCCCAATTTAAATAATATTATTCTAGTAAATCAACTCTTATCATTAAGTAACACTTCAGGAAATACGCCTTTAACATAATTGGTAATTTGACTGAATAAAACCCTCTAATCGGAAAAGAGAAATAAAACAGAAGAAGAAACGGAGAAGCTCACATGTGTTTTTCTTGTATTTAAAATTGTTTCTTTTCCATTGTGGAGCAAAAAATTCAAAAGGACTGAAAAATAGCACTTCCAAGGAGCATAAATAATCTAATTTTGGTAATATGAAAGGTGATGTCAAATCCAACGGACATTAGTAAACCATGATAATAAATTAGAAAACAACAACAATAATACAAATAAATTATAGTATTACTAATCACCTATCACACAAAGCAACTTCAAGTTTCAAAAAGATTCAAGTATTGGGCAGCATGTTCCCCCTATATATATATGTCAATAGCTTAATAATCATCAATTTAATATATTATGCCCTCTTCTTTTATATATTAAGTATTTGAGTTAAAATAATTCAAGTTGTTTCTTTCTAAAAAAACAGTGGTTTGGTTTGGCTCGATTAATTGAGATAAAAATTGAATTTAGGTACATGTTAAGTTACCACATTATTCATATAAAAATTGTAATATTTGGAACTAATCGACACAGTAGTTTTTTTTTTTTTTGGGTTAAAGATATAGCACTAGCTTGTTCATCGGTTCCTATTAGTTTTTTTCCTCCTTTTAATTTATTAATGTTGAAATCTTCATTTTTAAATTATGTTTTTTTTCCCGTAAGCTATTAAATAAAAAAAGCCTTACACATTTATTAATTTCTGTCTTTTTGGTAAGATAAGGGAAATTATTCTCATTACCCTTTCTTGTCTTAGTTATTCGTTTGTTAAAAGGCAGTTTTCTCGATAATTCCAGTCAGATATATTTCTACAAATCATGTTGTGGAAGATCGAGGAAACAAGATAAAACAAAGGTTTTTAATCTTTAAAGCTTAAAAGAATAAATGAGATGCCATGACAAGAGGAAATTACACTTGTACAATCTCATCAATCAAAGCAATATATGGAAAAATAAGTAAAAAGAAATTGAAGAATATGAAGCATTAAACATTCTTCGAATATTGTAACATTTATATATACATATATCCATTACATCATGGGATTCGTGTCAATTATATACATTATGGATCTTAAATATGACACAATTTAATACAATCAATAAATCCCATTTGGATTTGTAGTATGCGTCGCTTAAAAATATTTAAGAGAGATTAGTATAAACAACGATAAAAGTCGAACATGTTCCATACCTCTTTGGCTATGATTAGCTATGCCTTTTTCAAATGCCCTATAGTGTAAATAAAAACAAAAATACACACACACACACAATGGCAATGGGCATTTCATCATTAGTCATTACCATGTGTTTTCCCATAATCATCGGTTTACAACTTTTATGCTAGGTTATTAGTTGCTAAATATTCCTTTTCATATAATTAAATTTTATAACCGAAAGGCTTCTATTTCGTTTTTTTCTCCTTATCTTATATTTCACGTGTCTTAATGTACATGCAGAGTATTTGACATGTAGTGATAAATCTTGATCTTATGATTTTATTTTTATTTTTTGTAAGTTTGGTTTTCCGGGTAAGGTTAATATGAAGCAAGTTTTTTTTTTTTTTTTTTTTTAACTTTCAGTTAGTGGTACAAGGGAATCTACTAATTGTTGACAAAAAAATTAAAGAATCTACTAATGATTCTTCTTCGTGTACCATATAGTTAATGGAGGAAAATAGTAATACTTTTTATTTTTATATATCGGGTAATATATAATCAACTAACCAAAGCATGATTCCAAAGTTTAATCTTTTTGACCAACCGCAATATATTTCCATTAGTTAGTTTTTCTCCTGTGACCGTACGTGCTAATATAGTTTTTTTCTCCATCAAATATTACATGTGAACAAAATAAAATGAGAAAATATATTATTTGTAATTTGGTAATCATGAAAATGAAAAACACAATATTTTTTAAATGATTTTATCTAAAAAAACTCTTAAAATCATCTATTTTTACAATTTTACTTTTCATTTTTTTAAAATATAGAATAATATTATAAAATTAAAAATAATACATAATATAGTTCTTATACATAAATGTATTCACGATCACGTACATTTGACTTTTCAAAATGTAAAGGTTGACTTAAGCATCTCATCTCGAAGACTTTGATTAAATTTTTTAAAACTTGAAAATAGCAAAAACGGGTTATAGTGCATATTATTTTAAACTTTATAGAATTATTCTTTATTTTTTGAGGTGAAAGATAAATTGTATAAATGTACGGCTTTGAGCTTGATATTAGAATTGATCAATTGCAAAAGCCCTTACAAAAATATTCAGCTTGATCAATTACATTTCATAACAGAGTAAAAAGTGTGATTGTCCGTATAATAATAAGTCTAAATATTAGGATTCATACTTGTCAGTTCTAAGATTCGAGCAAGCAAGGCTAAAAAAATTATTGCAAATTTTGAATTGGAACGATCAAAGCTTTTCAGTGAACGTGAACATTACGAAAACCATAAAATTTTGTATTGTTTTTTGTTTTCTTATTCAATCGAGAAGTTCCCTACTTTGAAAGAAAAAAAATTCCCTACTTTGGTTTTTAATCTCTTTAGGTTTTGAAACCTTCATTTCATAATATTCGTATAAATTACTAATAATCGCTCTATAAAATGTAGCATTTTGGATTCGGAAACTTTTTTTGCATGTTATACATTGTTGTTGACAAAAAGGGAGTGGCTCATGTGTGATGTTTTTTTTTTTTTTTTTGGACATGTGTGATGTTTTTTTTTTTTGACATATGTGAGTGTGATGTGTCAAAATATAACTTTCTATGAATTGTGTGATCTTAAAGGAAGCAATGATGATTTGAGCTCAAATCTGGTCTTTCTTTACGGAAAATTATTTACTTATTCTCTTTGTACTCCACTTGACGAGAGATAAAGGGAGACACAAAGAAACAAAACTGAAAATTATATCGACTATTTTTTCTAATTCAGAAAAATCTTTAAATTTTATTTTAAAATTCATGACTAGAAATAGTATATAAGGTTCGAATAATTACGGCGGTTAGAACGGATAAATCCGTTTGCGGTTTATATCGTTTTTTATTTATCATTTATAAACTATAATCCGTAGTATTGCGGATTGAAAAAAAATAGAACAAGTCTTCGACGGACTAACTACGGACCGATATTACGTAAAGAAAAACTTGGTCCGCCGCGTCGGTTTATTGTCTGTTCCAAATATAAGTCAGGTCCGCTTTTTTCCATTGCATTCATTCAAAGCCATATATTTTTTCTATTTTAGATGCAATATTTATCTATAATTTCATTTACAACACATTTCTAAAGTATTCAACATACAGATTATGATAATCCACATTTATTACAATCTTAATATTAACTTTGGATTCAAATATCTTGTATTTCTAATAATTATGTTTTTTTTTCGTTTTTTTTTCCACACTTATGATTTTTATAAGAGTACACTTTAATGAAATAAGATGCTTCAAATGATAGTATAGAGCATTATAATTTGCAACCAATGGGAGTTGGCCATTTGAAGATTTGTGATCATGAAGCTTGTCAAAGAAATAGATAAAGAATATCAATCCGTTAGGACTAAATAGACAAAAAATTAAGTAAATCAATGTAACTGAAAAAGTGGTCAAAATGCTACCTACACAGAACTTTAATTGTAGGTTTAGCTTATAAAAATACAAAAGGTATACATATAAATACATAGGAATAAAAAAAGAAAGAATTATTAACAAATAATATTCCTCTTACGTGGGACGAACATTGATAATTCATTTTATCTCGATTTATCTTTATACATTTTTGCTGTTGTGCATGTTTGTGTTTGGTGAGGGTATCTTACTATCTTACCAACTTCCTCCACAATTGCAAAGTAGCCTCCTCGAAATAGAAACATACACTTACATATTTAAACAATGTCATAATACTTACAAAAAATAAAAATAAAAAAAATACTTACATACATGATACATCATACATTTTTTTATTAATTTAAGTAATTTATTTGTTAATTTCAACAAATTTGCACAAAAGTTACATACAACTCGAAACAAACAGCCGAAAACTCTTGAAAGCTTCTCTTTGTTTCTCTCACACGTAACGTTTTTTGAAGAGATTGTGTCGTTTGGTTGGGTCTTTAGGTTTCTTGAATTGCTGACCGGATTTGTGACGGCCTGAGTTGTATTCCATGTAGACCATTCCTTTTGAACCGGACATTACGCTCATCGATCCCATGCTTCGTCTCGCCTTTTGTAGAGCCATTCCGTCTGTGTCTTCTTCGAGTTGCTCTAAACCGACCAGATCGTCTCCAGCATTCATCACCTTTCCAAGAAGAGACAACTGTTCTTCTTGACTATGGTAGCTCAAGCTTGAACCCGCGTCCGGAGGTGGGAGGCTTGTTATAACCTTAAAGCTGTAACCTTGGTCTATCAAGAACTGTTGTCTTTTCGTCGAATAATACATTTCCTGCATTTTCAACATTCACAATCCTTAAATCAGCCATTCACATGGAGATACGAGTACGGGTGTTTGTATTATCAGTTCAAGTTTCATGTTTCGGGTTTTAGAAAACGAGGTCGGGCAAGAACTGAATCATATTTTGGTTCTAATTCGGGTTCGGTCTGAGGAAATTCAGTTTTTATGCCTACTTCACTTTAGTGATTTACCTGTGTATCTGTCGAAACAAGTGAGTAGAAGAATGCATTGTACTCTTCTTTTCCACCGGCCATTCTATCTTCGAGTTTACCCTGTTTTCATCATATGGAGAAATATCAAAAAAATTTGATCCAACCAACAAGAGAAACTAAAAGAGACACTTAAGTGATGAGTACGAAATTCAAACCTTAGCCCTAAGAATACGACCCAAACGCTGAGCCTCTTGACGTCTAGAACCAGCATGTGACGAAATCTGGATAATCACATTAGCTTCAGGGATATCTATGGAGTTATCACCAACCTGTAGTCAAATAAACCAAACGGAAATTAAGTTCCCTAACGAACATGGAATGGAGGAAGGACAAATTTATATAATGAAGGAAACAATGTTTATACCTTTGACAGGAAGACAGTGTTCACGTCTTTACTGGTTTTAAACGCCTCGAGAATTTTTGTCCTTTCGATATGACTACATATTGAAAAAAAAATTGAATTATCAAATTGGAAATTGAGTGAAAACGAAAAAAGTGTGTTATCAATAGAACTTGAACGAACCTGGTTGCACCATAAATCATTGGTTTCCGGAGTTTCATCGCATACTCTGTAAGCGCAAAAAGATTGTCTGCAAAGACAATGATTTTATCCCCACGTTGTTGTTCATGGAAACGAATCAGAAACTCACAGGCTCTGAACTTGTTAGGGTTCATGACATAAAGTGCCTGCAGATACCAGAAGACCCATGTCAGAACAACTGTCAAGGTTTACTAGCTCCAATTCCATAGACTTTCCATGGTGGTTCTATTAGAGCATTTTCCAAATTAGAAAAGCACACTAAAAAAAGAACCTATATTGATGCTTACAATATTTCAAGGTTCCAGACTACATAAAATTCATGGACTCTAGTGCATCAGATGAAACTAACATAAAGATCAGATATCTAACAATCTCAGATATTATTTTCAGAAAATGCAAAAAAGCATATATTCATGAACCTGCTTTTTCTTGGAGTTCTCTTTCTTTAGATATTCTGCAAAAAACTCTTTGGTCATGGGACACCATACTTCAGCACACTGAACATTTGCAATAAAGCCTCCTTTAACTAAATCTAGCCAATTGGCTTCATAGAGTTTCGGGCCAATGAGGAAGTTCAAATCTGTAATCCTTTCGTCTTCTCTCACAAGGGTGGCTGAACAAAAGTCCAAAAAAGAAACTTAGCTTCTGCAACTGAAGTATACATATGTAAATGTATGTGAAAATGAACCCTTAAATTACCTGTAAGTCCTAGCTTGCAGTGAGATTTTGTGATACTGATAACTTTCCTAAACATATGGGCTGGAACCACATGCACCTAAAACAAAACAGAAATCTTGAAAAGTCAAGCATAGAATGGAAACTTATTGTTTGTAGATCGCATTCATGGGCTCAACACTGGATACACCTTCTCAACGAACATATGACTTTTCCGCAAAATAACTACCAGCAAACACTAACATCAATTTGATTACCTCATCCATGAGCAGTAACCCCCACTCTCTGTTTCTCATTTCTTCTATAATCTTCTCTGATTCCTCAGACCGTTTACCACCAAAGGCAACCATATTATAGGTTGTCACAACAACACCAGCATTTCCACGGAATCGTTCTTTACTATCAGAAGTGAAACGACATATTTGGTCATCTCTTATAGTAGACCACAACTTGAACTGGAAGGCCCACTGATCCACTGAGACAGCATTCGTCGCCAAACAAAGACAACTCTTCTTTATACGAGCAGCTGCAGAAACACCAACTAGAGATTTACCAGCACCACAAGGCAACACTATAATCCCAGATCTTGCTCGCCCTGCAAATCCAAGATTCAAGATCAGTCACAATATTTCTCAAGAAATTACAAAGATAATTATCTATTAGGTGTTCACCATAAAGCTAGATCAGTCACGTGGAAGTACAAGTGGACATATCTATGAGAAGTTCACCATCAATAAGGAAAAATAATGTGGATGCAGACAGCTATACCGTTCCCAAACATTTTGCTCAAACTTTTTTCCTGGTATGGCCTCGGTTGTGCATGGGGCTTCAGTTCCATGTCAAGATCGGGATTAACCTGAGAGACACCATCAAGTTATTAACAATCACACACCTGCGGTGCATATCATCTGGTAAGCAAAAATTGGCCTGAAGTGTAATATTTGTTACTCACATTGTCGTTCCTGAAGTCATATTCCTCTAACATAGGGTAATTCAAGGCATTTGGTAAGCAACGCTGCTTCACATTCTCCACCTAAACACCAAGAGAAAAAGAGCATGACACCACGAGTTAAGTAAAGATCATACAACTTTACCAAACTCATCAATTCGATTACTTTTAAGAAGCATTAGGAGAAATTTACCTGTGCAGGGTCAATCTCAAATGAGTGAGTTTCTTTCTCTTCTGCTGCTGCTGCAAATTCCGCTTCATTCAATAGCTCCCCGGGTCCTGCTTCAAGTTCACCGCATGTTCTGCCGACCGAGAATCCATCACCGCCATAATATGGCTACCAAAAAAGTTAATCTAAGTTGGTTCGACATACTGTGGAGAATACAATGGTATTAGATTAAATAAATCAACAGTCAATGAATCAAGAGTTTAAGAAAAAAGGATTATGAGTTAATTTACCAACTGAAACATCGTTCCAAGGAACTTAGGAGTTAGGAATATAAACATGAAACCAAGAACCTGAGAGAATCAAAATATATATATATCTGCCACACTGGTGACAAAAGATGCAAAACACCGTTGAGAACAACCAAAAATGGTATGTATTTCCATCCAGCATAAAATCTTGAAAGCAAACATAATGAACTAAATGGAGGAGTTCAACATACCTCAGAAGAAAATCTAGCTCGGTTTATAACATCGTCGCTGAGAAGCCTTTTCAAAACCTGAGATTGTTTTGTGTTTACAATTGAGCAAAGGCAATGGAAAAACGAAAACCAATATCCAAATACACAAGAGCAGAGACAGAGCATCAGCCTAATGAACTTACCTCTGGGAATGGGGACTCAATAAAATACCGATTCTTCTTCAAAACCAGCTTTACTTTCCCATAATTAGCAGTAGAAGCATGGATGAACTCAATCATCTCCTTGGGTAGCTTAGTCTTAGACAGTTTATTCAAAACAGAAATGATAGTTTCTGTCTCAAGACCAACGGAAACAGCAGCATACAACGAGTGTGGGGTTAAATTATACTCGTGCATTGACTCAGGCCTGAAATAGTAACAAATGAATGAAAATCAACAACAAAAATCATAACTTGTACATTGATATAATCACCAAATCAAAATCGAACCTGCAAACGGGTTCAGCAATGGCGATAAGAAAGTCATAAGCTTGTTTATAGAGAGGAGAAAATGTCTCCAAGAAAATCCTTCCATCAGCACAAGCCCACAAAGGCCTGTTTCCATGATCTGGCTTCAACTCCAATTTAGTAAAATCTCTCTTCTTCTCCTCTCCTTCACCTTCAAAAACCATTATAACTTTTCAATTCAATTTTGTTCCAAATGTATCCATTTGTAAGTAATAAGTATGCTACAATCTTACCATCACGAGAGTCTTCATCAGCATCATCATAGTAATCTTCAGCGTTTTGGATGTTCTTCATCTTTTGATCATCCTGAGATTTGACAGTACAATTACACTCACTAACTACCATCTGAAGAGCCCTAATTGATAAAATAAAAAATTGATCTGGAGAAGAATCAAGACGAACCTTGCCACCATACTTCATCTTCTTGTTAGGTCTTCCTCTTTCACCTGAACAACAGAACTTCACAGTATTGGCATACTTTTGTTTGGCAAGATAAACTAAGCAAAAATCAGTAAGATCGAGCTGCTTAATACCGTTTCCCATATTGATCTTCTTTTTTTGTCTTGTATCTTCCAATTGAAGTTATCAATTAGCGATTCCTGAGAAGAACAAAGAAGGAAGACAACCGGCGCCGTGAAAATTTACCGTTGAAAGCTATTTGGCGGAGGGAGTAGCTGCGTCCCCGGCGGATTTTGAATCGGATTCGGTGTCGGGTTCGGGTATCACTGGTTTAATCATTAATGTCAAGGAAGGGAAATGTAAAGTAGAAGATTCAAAAGGCTACAAATAAATAACGGATCAAATATGGGCTTTAATAGACCTCTTTTAATGTGGGCTTTCTTATTCTCACGTTGAGCCCATTCTTTTTTCTTTTAGCCTCTAAGATTATTCTTACATATGCAAAATGGGAGATGAAAGACAAACCATAGGATGAGGAAGGAAAGCGCATGAGAGCATGCACATAGTTGGTACTCATAGAGTACCATTAATAATATTTTACTATTAATTTTAATGTTTATTTATTGTTTGAAACTTTTTATAATATTGATAATAAATCTGTTTCCACCGGTGAAATCGTATTAGTATCATTAAAAAAAAAAAATTGCAAAATCGAAAAGATGCGTTTTCCCGACTAATCGAAAAAAAAAATTTCTCTCTTTTCACACAAAAACATGTTTTCCCAACTAATCATAACCCGCCACGTTATCAGAGACTGGTATCAAAGAAATCACTCCAGTGATACTACTTAAACCCAAATCAGTTATTTTATTCATTAATTTAATATTTTTGGGCTTATGATACTCATAAAAATTGTGCAATGTACATGGTCTGAGAATGGGAGACGATTCAATGCCCAAAGAGTTGCCACGTTCTTCTCCTTCTCAAGTGACACAAAGTATGAACCAAGAGGAGACCAATGTACATCCAACGCTCCTGCACAAGACAAATAGCATTACATTACCCCATCTGCAGCAGTATATAATCTCGGTCCCTTAGAGCATCCTCATTGCATATCTTTTATGGGTGTCTTTAAACTTTTAAACTACTTAAAAAAGTGGAAAATAATAAATGGATGTGTCTTAATAGTAGACATTTTACCTGTCAAAAGAGAGAGGGTCTTTAAATTTAATATTATTTAATATGAAAGACATTCATTGGAGGATGTGCAATGAGGATGCTCTTACCTTGGTCATATAGACATTATCTGGATGCACAAAAGAAGCAAGACCTTCTTCTTACCAACGTCTCAAAAACATGTCGGGCCTTCTTCTTACGATTTGGATAACATCTTAACAACTGGGCCATAACGGATGACTAATTGACCCAGATCTTCTTCATCAGTACGACACTTAAAAGAAAAAACACACAGAGTCGGGTCTTCTTCATCTTTCACCTGAACAACAAAATTCCCCAGAATTGACAATACTTTTTTTTGCAGGGTAATATGAAAATTAACCAAAATCAGTAAGATCGAGACTTTTATCGTTCCCCATATTGATCTTTTTCTCTTCATCGAATCAATTTTAGACATTATCTCTTGTCTTTTCAATCGATTATATCAATCCGGTGTCGAAGACAGAAATTCTACGACAGAGGGAAAACAAACGGTACCGTAAATATTTTCCGTTGTAAGCTAGACCGAGAAGCGAGCTGCGTCTCCGTCGCATTATGATTCGGATTCGGTGTCGGGTCCAGGTCCGGGTATGTCGAGTCCGTTACTGAGTTGATGTGATCATGTGAATGCAGAGAACGTTATAGCAGAAATGCAAACTCGATTCATATATAGAAAGGCTACAATAACGGATCCAATATGGGCATTTAGTAGGCCTCTTTTAGCGTGGGCTTTCTTTAATCTCAAATTGAGCCCATTATTATTTTTAATTCGAAATCATGACAAGTAATTATTTTTTAACCTCGAAAACTAAGTACGTTTTACTGTTGTTCAGGATCTGTCAACCAAATTATAATCGTGTTTTATATGTTGGTTCAGCGAGATATCATGACAGTTGACAATAACAAAATAATTTTCAAAGGTATTCTCGAGGCGATATCATGATATGCTAGAAAACAAATATCAAAAAAAAGGAAAGAACTTTCTAATATCAATTAATCAATTCACATAATAAAACAAATATCAAATGTTAACGGTCTTTTAAGGTAGGGTGTCTTCGTTTAGGTTTTCTTGATTTTGTGCCTGAAACAAATTTGCACCAAAGTTACAACTCAAAACATATAGCCGAATATGAGTTCTCTTGTCTCAAACATAACGTTTTTTGAAGATATTGTGTCGTTTGGTTGGGTCTTTAGGTTTCTTGGATTGGTTACCAGATTTTTGACGACCTGAGTTGTATTCCATGTAGACCCTTCCATTTGCACCGGACATTGCACTCATCGATCCCATGCTTCGTCGCGTCTTTAGAGCCTTTCCATCTGTGTCTTCTTCAAGTTGTTCTAAACCAACCATATCGTCTCCAGCATTCAACACCTTTCCGAGAAGAGACAACTGTTCTTCTTGACTGTGGTAGCCCAAGCTTGAACCCGCGTCCGGAGGTGGGAGGCTTGTTATTACCTTGAAGCTATAACCTTGGTCGATCAAAAACTGCTGTCTTTTCGTTGAATAATACATTTCCTGCATTTCAACATTCACGATCCTTACATCAGTCATTCTCCATTCAATCAGTCATTCGATTTTTATCGGTTCAGGAATTCAAGTCACGGGTTCTGGAAAGCAAAATTTTTTCTGTGTTTTGGAAACGAGTGCGGACTAGAACTGAATTATATTTTGGTTCTGATTTGGTCTGATGAATTTCAGTTTTTATGGCTACTTCAACAATAAAGTGATTTACCTGTGTATCGGTAGAAACAAGCGAGTAGAAGAATGCATTGTACTCTTCTTTTCCACCAGCCATTCTATCTTCAAGTTTACCCTGTTTTTGATCACGGAGAAATAAAACGTGTTGGATCCAACAACCAAGAGGAACTCTAGGAGAGACGCAAAATGTGATGAGTTATAATACTTAAAATCACACCTTAGCCCTAAGGATACGACCCAAACGTTGAGCCTCTTGACGTCTAGAACCAGCATGTGACGAAATCTGGATGATCACATTCGCTTCAGGGATATCTATGGAGTTATCACCAACCTGTAGTCAATAAAAGAAACCGAAACTAAGTTACTTGATGAAAATGGAATGAACAAGTCTCTATATATTCCCAGGTCAATGGAAAGGAAACAACGCTAATACCTTTGACAGGAATACAGTGTTCACGGTTTTACTGGTTTTAAACGCCTCGAGAATTTTTGTTCGTTCGATATGGCTACATATTGAACAAAGAGAACTATCAGATTGGAAACTGAGTGAAACATACAAAATTGTGCTCTCAATAGGTGGTTCTTTAACGAACCTGGTTGCACCGTAAATCATCGGTTTCCGGAGTTTCATTGCATACTCTGTAAGTGCAAAAAGATTGTCTGCAAAGACGATGATTTTATCCCCACGTTGTTGTTCATGGAAACGTATCAAAAATTCACAGGCTCTGAACTTGTTAGGGTTCATGACATAAAGCGCCTGCAGACACCAGAAGACAAGATATGTAAATGTCAGAACAATTGAAGGGGTTTCCTAGTTTCTATTACAGGGTGATCTATTAGAAGCATTTGCCAAATTATAAGACATACACAAATAACCTATAATATTGATGTTTACCATATTATAAGGTTCTAGACTACATCAAATTCATGGACTCTAGTGTATCAAAACAAACAAACATAAAATAAGATAGTCAATTATTTTAAGATCTTTATCCAGTAAAAATATCCAAGGAAAACAAAGATCAATGCGGAGAAAGCTTAGACGCATTAACCTGTTTTTTTTTCGAGTTCTCTTTCTTCAGATATTCTGCAAAAAACTCTTTGGTCATGGGACACCATACTTCAGCACACTGAACATTTGCAATAAAGCCTCCTTTAACTAAATCTAGCCAATTGGCTTCATAGAGTTTCGGGCCAATGAGGAAGTTTAAATCTGTAATTTTTTCGTCTTCTCTCACAAGGGTGGCTGAACAAAAGACCAAAAAAGAGACTTAGCTTCTGCAACTGAAGTATAACAAATAAAAAGGTATGTGAAAATGAATTTTTCATTTACCTGTAAGTCCTAGCTTGCAGTGAGATTTTGTAATACTGATAACTTTCCTAAACATATGGGCTGGAACCACATGCACCTATGAAAAACATAACTCTTAAAATGTCACGCATTGGATGGAAACTTGTTATTTGTAGATCCCAGTAACACTGGATAGTGGATACACATTCTAAATGAACCACATATAACTTTTCCGCAATGTAAACTACCAGTAAACACTAACTTCAATTCAAAGGCACATCACACTAAGAACAATTTGATTACCTCGTCCATAAGCAGCAACCCCCACTCTCTGTTTCTCATTTCTTCTATAATCTTCTCTGCTTCTTCAGATCGTTTACCACCAAAGGCAATCATATTATAGGTTGTCACAACAACACCAGCATTTCCACGGAATCGTTCTTTACTATCAGAAGTGAAACGGCATATTTGGTCATCTTTTATAGTAGACCACAACTTAAATTGGTAGGCCCATTGATCCACCGAGACAGCATTCGTTGCCAAACAAAGACAACTCTTCTTTATACGAGCCGCTGCAGAAACACCAACTAGAGATTTACCAGCTCCACAAGGTAACACTATAATCCCAGATCTTGCTCGTCCTGCAGAATCAGGAGTCTAGATCAGTCACAAGCTTTCAGGAGAAATAACAAAGATACTTATCTATTAGAAGTTCACAATGAAGCTAGATCAGAACAGTGTATGAAAGTACAAATCTATATATCTAAGAGAAGTTCACAATCAATTTAGCAGTCGCTGTAAACAAATTACTAAGGAAAATAAATGCGGGCGTAGACAGTTATATCGTATTACCGTTTCCAAACATTTTGCTCAAACTTTTTTCCTGGTATGGCCTTGGTTGTGCATGGGGCTTCAGTTCCATGTCAAGATCAGGATTAACCTGACAGACACCATCAAGTTATTAACAATCACGAACATCCAGTTCATATCATCTGATAAGTAAAAATTGACCTGAAGTGTGATAATTATTTCTCACATTATCGTTCCTGAAGTCATATTCCTCTAACATAGGGTAATTCAAGGCATTTGGCAAGCAACGCTGCTTAACATTCTCCACCTACACACCAAGAGCAGAAGAACATGACACCGTGAGTTGAGTAAAGATCATATAACATTAACAAAGTCATCAACACGATTTATTTCAGAAGCATTAGGGGAAATTTACCAGTGCAGGGTCTATCTCAAATGAGTGAGTTTCTTTCTCTTCTGCTGCTGCTGCCAATTCTGCTTCATTCAACAACTCCCCAGGTCCTGCTTCAAGTTCACCACTTGTTTTGCCGATCGTAAATCCATCACCACCATAATATGGCTAGAAAAAAAGTTAATAAGTTGGTTCAACATACTGTGGAGAATACAATGGTATAAGAGATATCAATTTCACATTCAATGAACCAAGGAGTTTAAAAAGAAGGATAATGAGTTTATTTATCTATTAAATAGTTCAAGAAAAAATTAGAATTTAAACACGAAACCAATAGCCCCAAGAGAATCAGGATAGATCTCTCTGCCGCATTGGTATCAAAAGATGCAAAAACTGTTGAGAACAACAGATCATGGTATGTATTTCCATCCAGTAATAGTAAACATAAAGCACTAAATTGAGGAGTTCAACATACCTCAGAAGTAAATCTTGCTCGATTTATGACATCATCACTGAGAAGCCTTTTCAACACCTAAGATTGTTTATATTTAACGAGTGAGCAAAACCAACAGAGAAACTACACAAAAATCCCATACGCATAACTAGAGAAAGAGGATCAGTCTGGTGAACTTACCTCCGGGAATGGTGATTCAATAAAATACCGATTTTTCTTCAATACCAACTTCACTTTCCCATAATTAGCAGTAGAAGCATGGATGAAATCAATGATCTCCCCGGGTAGCTTGGTCTTAGATAGCTTATTCAAAACAGAGATGATAGTTTCTGTCTCAAGACCAACGGAAACAGCAGCATACAACGAGTGTGGGGTTAAATTATACTCGTGCATTGACTCAGGCCTGAAATAGTAACAAATGAATGAAAATCAACAACAAAAATCATAACTTGTACATTGATATAATAATCAAATCAAAATCAAACCTGCAAACGGGTTCAGCAATGGCGATAAGAAAGTCATAAGCTTGTTTATAGAGAGGAGAAAATGTCTCCAAGAAAATCTTTCCATCAGCACAAGCCCACAAAGGCCTATTTCCATGATCCGGCTTCAACTCCAAATCAGTAAAATCTCTCCTCTTCTCCTCTCCTTCACCTTTAAAAACCATTATAAATTCTATTTCAATTTTGTTCCCAATGTATCTATGTTAATTATACGAGAGTAATCAATATTACCATCACGAGAATCCTCATCAGCATCATCATAGTAATCTTCAACGTTTTGTATGTTCTTCATCTTTTGATCATCCTGAGATTTTTACAGTACAATTACACTAACTAGAAGTGAAGAGCCTAATAAATAAAAAAAGTCATGTGGAGAAGAATCAACACGAACCTTCCCACCGTACTTCATCTTCTTTGTAGGTCGTTTTCTTTCATCTAAACATCAACATTTTCCCCAGTATTAGCATACTCTTTTCACCGGATAATTCAATAAACGAATCAAAACTCAGTACGATCGAGATTCGAGACCATTACCGTTTCCCATATTGATTTTCTTCTTTTCGCTCCTCTTAATCAAATCGATTTTAGGGATTGTTTCTCTTGTATTTTCAATTTGTGAATTCGCACATAACCTAAATTGTACGACGGAGGGAATATACAACCGTCTTCGTGGTAATTTCCCGTTGTAAGCTATTCAACGAAGCAAGCTGCGTCTCCGGCGAATTCGGATTCCTGTGTCGAGTCGGTGACTCGTTTGAAGCGGAGGAAGGAAATTGTTAAGCAGAAACGTAAGAACACGATTCATATATAAAGGCTGCAGTAACAGATCAAATATGGGCTTTTAATAGGATTCTTTAAATGGGCTTTATTCTTAAGTTTGAGCCCATGTTTCTTTTTTAAACATCGATAAATTATTTGCCGGAAAAAAAATAGTAATAATTTTACTGAAAATGGTACTTCCCAATTTATAATTTTTTGGTCGACACTTTTCAGCCGATTTTCAGTTATGTAATTTCATTATTGAAATTTTGAAAAATACATTGTAACGGAAAAAATAAAATAATTAATCAGCTAATTAATAATTGTATTAATGAATTTAATAAATCAGGTAAGTAAATATAATATTGAGCCCAAAAAGAGTCTTTGTAATTTCTTAGGAAAGTCATTTTGATAGAGCGCACGATAAACACAGCACCGCAAAAAGCACAGAAGCAGAGAAAGACGAAGACAAAACAAAAAAAGCTTCCCCCAAGAACAAAAAGTAAAATTCTCTCTATGATTTTGAGATTTTTAATTCCTCTTCTCTGATTCAATCTCGAGAAGATGATCGGTTCTTCTTTGGTGTTTGTTCTTGCTAGTGATCGCTTTTCTTTAGGTTTTGAGCTTGATTTTTGTGTGAAATTCTGTGGGTTTTTTTTTTACTGTTTTGATCCGTATTTCTCCTATGTGTTTATGCTAGATTCTGAGAATTCTGATGTTTATTGTTGCTTTTATAAGTTTCGGTTTAGGGTTTTACGGATTAGCTTGCTCTTAATGGAGCTTTGGTTCTTTTTGTGGATTCATTGTTTGTGTTGGAGTTAAATTCTGAGTAGAATTGTTTTAAGTTTTTGGGGTTTAGTGTAAAACTGATTTGAATTTATTGCAATTGTGTGTAGATGGTGCTAAAGAGAATGAGAATTGTAGGAGATTCACATAGGCTTGTAGTCGCAACACTGTTGTCTCGATTTTAATGGTTGATGTTTATTGTATCTTTGATTATTGAGAGTGAATTTGAACTGTTAGTAGCTGAATTGTTTTATTGTTGCTACTAGCATGATGAGTCTGATCAGACTTTAGTAGACAGCTCAAACTGATATCGAAAACGATAAAGCTTGTTTGAGTTTCTTGCATATAGATGATAAATATTCTCCTACTGATCTCAGAATGTAATTTGTTTCTTCACATATCTTGTAGGTTAGCATAGATGAAGAGTCTTCGGGTTTTGTAGTTTTTGTAAAACAGAAAAAAAAAAAAAGAGAAGAAGAGATGGGAGGTTGCTGTTGTTGTTCTTCTTCACGAAGAGCTGATGTAGATAATGGACCTGCGTACTACTACGTTAGTCTGATACTTCTCCCACTTCCTCGTTTTTTTTGGGTGTCCTTGCTTTGATAGGCTGCAAATAAATCAATCTTGATGTGCTTCAGGACACTAAATGAGTTAAAAGCCCCAACGGGCTTCGAGATTCATATGGGAATATAACTTGTTTTATGACTTGTATTTTGCAGTACCCAAGGGCAACAGAAGAGCGTGTGCCTTTATCTTCCGCTCATAACAGGACTTCCTCTGCAATCTCTACTGGTGTTGTAGTAGTAGACACAAACTTAGAGACATCATCTCCTGATGCTTATATACCACCGCCACTGCCTACCCCTTTCGATGTGCCTATAGGGATTCCTCAAACACCAGCTAGTGGTGAAGAGGCTACTTGTGTTGATATAAGAGAGGTTTCGGTGGACTCTGCTAATACCGAGTCTGCTCAAGAAACAGTTGATGGTATTACTCTCGGGGTTCCAACTACATGCTCACATAAAGAGACAGATAGCAAAATCCAAACAGAGATTGATCTTGAATCTACTGAAGAAATAGACCCGAAGCTATCAAAAGCTGTTTTTATACCAATAGAGGAAGAGGAGGATTGTCCCATATGTTTGGAAGGTAAAAGCTTGTTTGCCTTTCCCACATCTCAAAAACATATAAACATAATCGTACCTTACATGACTGCGAGAATGGGTTATTTATTATATTGTCTGTGCTTTTGATTCAGAATATGATATCGAGAACCCGAAACTTGTAGCCAAATGTGATCACCATTTTCACCTTGCATGCATTCTAGAATGGATGGAGAGAAGTGAAACCTGCCCCGTCTGCAACAAGGTACATTCTTTTATTCACTTCTCTTTGGTGTATGTCGAAAAACTCTAATCTCTAAGTAAACCGTAAATAATGAGTAGTTCCAATTTAGCTTGTTTACAAATTCATTTTAATTCCCGGGATATGTCTGAGAGGATCCGTTTGTTCTGCAGGAAATGGTATTTGACTCTACTCTTGACTAGCAACCCGCAAATGCCGCATCTTAGAAGGCTCAATTCTCTCTGTATCAGAAGAAAGAAATTGGAGAACAAGAGAAAAACTTAAAAAGAAAAAATGGGTAAGAATACACTAATAGCTGATCACAAAGTTGGATTTACGAAACATGTCAGTGTTGATATACATATGTTTGTGTACAGACGTTTCAAATCGTCTACAAAAAAACGGAGATTAAGAATTAGAGTTTGTGCTTTAGATTCACTTCTGTGAATAAAAAACGAGACAAAACTGATAATTTTTCTTCTAGATGTTTTAATTTTGGTAATTCTTGTTTATAGGTTATTTTAGGAGTGTTTTAAAGCTGGGGTTTCAATTTGGGTTTGATTCAGTTTTTTCTTGAGTTTAAGAAAAATATTAATCAAACTGAAATTGAGAGTTTGTTATGTATGGATTGGGTTTATTACGGTTCGATTTTAGTTTGGTTTAGTGCTTATTTATTTTCTTTATGTTGTTCTGTGATATGTAATATGAAAATTGTTTATACTTACTAGTTTGTAGTGTTTATGTTTTAGATTTCTTAGTTCTTCACATTTTCGAAACTTGGTTTGTTTAGTTGTCTCATTAGTTGAATATGTGATGTCGTATTGTCGTACATCTTACTTACATGAGTACGTCAAATTAAATGAGACTTATCTAGTAAATGATATTGTTACATGTAGATGCAATATTAGTCATTGCTTTGTTTAATAAATAATATTTGTCACAAGTGAGTAAGTGACAGATGAATAGTTGCTAATTATAGTGAATCATGCTAATGGTATATTGGACAAATATTTTTATTTTTTAAAAAATTTCCTGTCTAATTTGTTTTTTCTAGTTAAATACTTATACAGATTCATGTTTTTAGACTGTAATCGGGCATGACCATCCAACTATTTTTGTCGACCAACAACTTCAACGCGCCAGAAAAGCGTTTTGAGTGACCATTACTGTGTAAAACAGTATAAAATAGAGGTTTTTTTGTCACGCCATTGGTTTAAATGAAAAATTAAATTTAACAAAATTGAAAACTTTAAAAATAATAAAATCAGATAAACATAAGCGAACAACGAATAAAATGTGCAAAAAAAATCACCAAGTAAAGTAATTTGTATAAAAATATTCTTAGGGTTCTAGTTACTAATTTGTATACAAAACATAACACCAAGTAAAGTAATTGCTGTAAAAAACACTAATTAACATATTCTTAAGAATTATAAACACTAATACTTAGAGATACTTTAGGTACTTATATCGAGTAATATTTTGACTGAAAATTTACTATTTGACTATTCAAATATGTTATCTTAAGCCATTACAATCTCAAATACAAAAGAAAAAGAAACAAAAAAGAGGAAAAATTAGGGAAGTAATAATGAGAGTTTAATATTCTTAGTTAAATAGATTATACTAATAAATAATGAGGTATACAAATAGTTACTGATTTTAATGAATCATCATAAATAGTATATTAAACGTTTTTTAAAAATTTCTTAAAAATTATTTTTTTGAACTAAATACTTTACAGATTCAAGTTTTATAAAATATATTCCGAAAATATCTACGTGTTCGAAAAATATTTATTTTACGTTCAATTGATTCATTGTTTCAATGTCATTTATTATTAGACTATAAATATAGTTTAACTATGTGATTAAAAACCTTTTCTAAAATTTAATAATAATTACTATAAAACTTTATAGATTTAAAAGAAATAACAAAAATATGATCTAACTTTGGGAGAAAATAATTAAAAATTTTTAGGGAGAAAGTAATTGAAAAAGCAAAACAAAATCACAAAATTTATTACTAGTGAAGGGAGTGAGATTCTTATTTCTAACAAAGGATATATATTTAGAGATACGATCTCCTTCGGTGGTTCACTCCCATCATCGATGTACGTGAAAATATATAAATAAAAAATCAATAAACGAAAATCTTTCCTTTTTCTCTCACACATTTTTCTTCATCTCCACTCGAATCCGGAAGAAGAACAAAAACCAAAAAAAAAACCCAGAAAATCAGAGAAACATAAGCGAACCGACAGAGAAAAAAAATGTCTTCGCCAAGCAAACGCAGAGAAATGGATATGATGAAGCTGTAATAACTTTCTAATTTTTTTCTCTGTCGGTTTCATTTGTTACTTTTGATTTGAGTTTTTTGTTTCTATGATTGATTTGATTTGATTTTATATTGCAGGATGATGAGCGATTATAAAGTGGAAACGATCAACGATGGCATGCAAGAATTCTATGTTGAATTCAATGGTCCCAAAGACAGTAAGATTGATCTTGTCTGAGAATAATCCCCAGTTTCGTTGATTGTTGTCTCTAAATCAGTCACTAGTGTGCTATTTTGATTCTGTTACTTGTGAAAATGATGATAAGGGTATTTGTAATTCTTCCTGGTTTTCTTAGATTTTGTTCATATTAGTGTCAAAATTGCAATCCGTTATTTGTGGTGGATTCGGATCTACGGCGGTTCGATTCCACCATGTTTACACACTGTGTGTGGTTTACTTACTCGTGGTGGGCTTGCGAGTTTGCTCACCACGGGATTAGTTAGGCGCTTCGGCGAAGTTCGGTTGGGATACTCGGGTGTTAGTTGTGAAGAACTGTTGTTAAACTATTATTTGTGGGTTTAATGTGTGTGTTGGTGATAGGTCTCTATCAAGGAGGTGTGTGGAAGATAAGAGTTGAGCTTCCAGATGCTTATCCTTATAAATCTCCATCTGTTGGTTTCATTACTAAAATTTATCATCCTAATGTTGATGAACTGTAAGTCTTTTTAAATTCAATCCACTAGATGTTTTGGATCAATTTATTTCAATCTTTTTCATCTTTGGTCTCCTTTGTTTATGCAGGTCGGGTTCTGTTTGTTTAGATGTGATTAACCAAACTTGGAGTCCTATGTTCGGTAAGGGCGATATCAAATGTGGTTTATTTTGAATATTTGGGATCAAATGATTGCTGTTGTGATTTAACTTTATGTTTTTGGTTCTTCTTTTTTTCAGACCTTGTGAATGTGTTTGAGACATTTCTTCCTCAGCTTCTTCTGTATCCAAACCCATCAGATCCATTGAATGGAGAAGCTGCTGCGTTAATGATGCGTGATCGTCCTGCTTATGAGCAACGAGTTAAAGGTAAGTCGACTCAGATTCTCATGTTAAGAGATATATCAAGATTCTGACAAATCTGTTAGTTTCTTTCTCTTTTTCTTTTATTTGCTTGATGTGAGGTACACATATTTGCTTGGACCTGTTCTTAATGTGTGCGTTCGAGATTACCATTCTTAACACTAAGAGTTCCTCTCAGTCATTTTTCGTTTTAATGAATTAGAGCTTTTGTTTGGTTTATGTGTGAACTGAACTTTCGTAAATCTTGGAGCTAATGTAATGATCTGCAAGTGATTTATTCATTAGAATCTCATGATGAAGATAAAAGTTTCTGATCATTTTAAAGACTTAGGCATTTACAAGGTCTTGATAATGTTATGGGGATATTACGGTTTTTGGGGATATTTTGAGGAAGTGTGATGGTTATTTTGCTCGGCTTTGTTGGGTTTGCGGTTTCAGAATACTGTGAGAAGTATGCAAAGCCAGGGGAAGGTTCAGAAGATAAGTCTAGCGATGAAGAACTAAGTGAAGAGGAATACGGCTCAGATAATGAGGATGATGATGATGATGATGTTGCAATTGCTGGCAAACCAGATCCTTGAACCAGCTTTGGTAGGGGACTTGTTTTATTGTATATGATCATGAATTATCTCTGCTTATAACTCAACTGTGAAATCTATTTCTCCCTTTGTGCTTTGTTCACCTGTTTAATTTATCGGACCGGACGTTTGTGTACATTATTAGACCGAACCGAATTGTTAGTCTTTTCAATTTCAAATAAGTCTCTCTTACCGGTTTATACCGGTTATTGATTCGGTAATTTCTTTTCTTGAAGGCTATATGCATCGTTTAGATTATAAACGCATTGTACATATCCGTCTCAATAGCCAAAATTTACTAAACGCATTGTTCGTTTTGATTTGATGATCTCATCCACTTCAGTGGCCGTGTTAGCCTTGTACAAGTAAAAACTGTTCCTCTTCTCTGAAGTTTCACTGTTTATCCGTCTTATCATCCTCTGCCAAAAAAAAAAAAAAAAAAAGCGAAGAACGTCTTCTGATTTGCTCGTATGAATTTTCCGACGATCCCTCATGAATCGAACGTTGTCTCCATCAACGTCGGAGGCCGAATCTTTCAAACAACGAAGCAAACCTTAAGCCTAGCCGGAACCGATTCTCTCCTATCTCAACTCGCTACTGAGACAACTCGTTTCGTCGATCGTGATCCCGATTTGTTCTCCGTTCTTCTCTATATCCTCCGTACCGGAAACCTACCTGCTAGATCACGCGCCTTCGATGTTCGTGATCTCATCGATGAATCTAGATACTATGGAATCGAGTCTTTCTTAATCGATTCTCTCTCGAATTCGTCGCAGTTCGAGCCGTTCGATCTCCGTAGATCTAGGATTCTTCAATTGAACGGTCGAGATTCTCCGTCGAGTATCTCACCGACTGTAATCGGCGGAGGTCTCCACGTGGCGCACGGTAGCAAAATCACTTCGTTTGATTGGTCGTTGAGGCAAAAGTCGACTGTGTTGACTAATTTCTCCGCCGTGGATTCGCTTCTAGAGATATCTCCGGGAGTTTTAGCTGCCGGAGCTACCGATTTCCCTGGTTTGCAAATCATCGATCTCGATAACGGCGGATTCGTTCGTACGACTCTGAATTGGGAAAACGTTACTAGGTCTAGCTCAACGGTTCAAGCCATAGGTTCTTCTCATGAGTTTTTGTTCACTAGCTTTGAATCTAGTAGAAGGAACTCGAATTCGATTATGGTGTATGACCTTTCTAGCTTGTTACCTGTGTCTGAGATTGATCATTGTGAGATCTATGGCGCTGATATTGATTCTGCGATTCCATCGACTAAGTTGAAATGGATTCAGAGTTGTAATTTGTTGATGGTTTCTGGTTCTCATACTAGTCCTTCTGGTGTCAATGGTCACATAAGGTTTTGGGATGTTAGGTCAAGGAATATGGTTTGGGAGATTAAGGAGGCACAAGATTGTTTCTCTGATGTTACTGTCTCGGATAATCTCTCGGCGGTGTTCAAGGTCGGTGTGACTTCAGGGGAAGTTTTCTACGCCGATTTGAGGAGTTTAGGAACTAAGGATCCATGGGTTTGTCTTGGGGAAGAGAAGAAGAGAAACTTGAATGAAAGAAGAGGAGTTGGGTCTAAGATAGAGAGCTATGGGAATCATGTGTTTTGCAGTAGTAAAGGAAGTGGGATAGAGCTTTGGTCTGAAGTGATCACGGGTTTGGTGGGGAATGCAAGCCGGGATGTATTGGAAGAGAGGGTTTTTAGGAAGAATTCGTTGGGAAAATTAGCGGATTCAGGAGAAAACAAGATAACAGGATTGGCGTTTGGAGGAAATAGAATGTTTGTGACCCGAAAGGATCAGCAGTCTGTTCAGGTTTGGCAAAGTCCTAGTCGTGGAATATCTATCTAATGAGCAAGTATTAAGCTTTGGTTCGAGGTGATCACGAGTTGCTTAAAGCCGAATCCAACAAAAACTAGTTAGCGACTTACATTGTGTTAAAGAAGAATGAATGATCTTAATCCCAATACTTGATGAAGCTATTCCAACCATGAATTTCTTATCTCTGATAATCTTATAAAAAGGACTTACATCGTTCGTCAGACGAGGCTGTGAAGGATGTTTGCATTCTAACGACATGACCTTATACAAGTACTGCAGAGAGAAGCAAATGACGATGCTTGGCAAAATATCAAATTGCGGAAACACCTTTCGGGTTCAAACGGTGAGTTACAAAAGACACATCTATAATTCCACTAAAATTAGCGAGGATAGAGACATTTGTATTTTATTGGAAGAAAATCTGGTCAAATTTTTCGATCTAATTAAGGAACAAATAGATCACACTGTTGCTGTTGTCTCTGGAACAGGCCTTTATCTACCAGGGCTAGTTCTGTAATCGGAGAGGCCGTTATTACAGTTGCTTACTTCAGCTTCAGGAAATCTGTTACCGGAAAATCTTATGGCTCCACCTGCCATCATCAGACCTCCGAACATATTGTTGTCGTCTCTCTGCTGTGAAGAAGTCGCAGAATTCAGTTGTGCTGGAAAATTATAACCACCTGCCATCAGATTAGACTGAAAAGCTGCCGGAAAACCAGAAAAGTAACCATTGTTGTGCAACAGAGAATTCTCAAATCCTTGTCCTCCTGTGACTCCTGTCTGAAATTCAGAAAGATCAGGAGTCTGAGCTACTGGTTGTCTCATTTGAAAGTTGGTGTTACTTGCTGAAGGAGTAATCCCTTGGCTTGAAGAAGGAAACAACGAAGAAGGTACTGGAAAACTCTGCAATAGTGATGATGAAGACAGTTTTGGAAACAACGAAGAATGTACCGGAAAACTCTGCAACGATGATGATGACAGTTGTGACGCAAAAGGTGTCCCAAAGTTATGATCTTTCTGCATTTCAGGTCCTGTTATCTCCACTATTGATGATCTGTTCTTGTTGGTATTAGCTTCGCTTGTCTTCTTTAGTTTCTTACTCAGATTTGGAGCTTGAATGGCCAAAACAATACTTTTCTGACCCTTCACGGTCTCGTTCTTCGAATTATCCATCTCAGTTTGCGCAACAAGCGCTTCTTGACTCTCTTGTTGTTGCTGAAAGTAGTTTCTGCCTAAACCACTTTGACCGCTATGAAGAAACCTATCCAACGGTCCACCATTACAATCAAAACTTCCACCGTTTTGTGCAATCTCTGGACTTTTCTCTTTAGGTGTGTTCATCTCTTGACCGCTCGCTATTAACCTATCCAACGACCCAGCATTACATTCACGATCTCGACCGTTGTGAGCAATCTCTGAACTTTTCTCTTCAGGTATATACATCTCTAGACCACTCTCACCCGGTTTGCTCTGTTTTTCACTCTCCTTCGTCTCCTCTTCTTCCTTCTTCTTCATCTTCTCCTCCTCTTCCTTCTTCTTCTTTGTCATCCTCTTCTTCACAGGTCTCTTTGCTGCTACCGCAGCAACTCCTCTCTTATTAGGAGGCGGACGGGAAGCTACATTTTCATTGGGTGCTCCACACAATTCAGTCTTCACCCAATCCATTAAACGCTCTCTAGAAGCCGTAAGCTCATCAAGCAACGTCTCCATAAACGTTCCAACACCGTCCGTCCCCATAACTGTTTCATCTTTCTTCTTATTGTCCTCCACACAAACAGTTTTCGGTTTCCTTTTCCTTACTTGCTTAACTTTCTCAGGCTTAGTCTCATCTTTCTTGCTCCTCCTCTTCCGGGTTTTCACAGGTTGTTCTCTAGTCACAGTTTTTGTTCCATTATCAATCTGATTCGACTCAAGATTTGGGTTATGAATGATAGGATGCTGGGTCGAGTTTGAATCTGGATCATCGCTTGAAGAATCTTCAAAGTCGTTCTCTTTCCTTCTGAAATCCCATTTCTCACTGAATCTTGGCTCATCTCCCATTCTTAAAGATTCAGTCTAATTTCACTCTGTTCTTACAGATTGCACCTTTCTTTCAAAGATTTTTCATACAGCTGCAAGAATAAAAAAACACAACATGGATAACTATAAACAACACAAGTCTGTTGTAGATCGAAATGGATTACGGATCAGCACATCATCAACTTTGTAAAAAGATGGGAGTGTTCTTCTAAACAATGGAATATTAGGCGAGGAGATAACAAATATAAACCAATATTAATTGGAAAACTGTTTAAAGCATATCCATAAATACAAGATTAAGGATTCATCTCTGTAACACAGGTAAATAGAGAATGCATCTAGTAAAACCCGAGTAGTATTGCGATTATCTCGACTTAATTCAAAAGAGAAACTATTGTAAACTACATTTTCGAGAACTAAGAAGTACACACATAGTTAAGAAAAATATCCGAGATATATATAAAAACATGTAAATGCAAGTTCTTACCGGAGAGAAGAATTTTCAGGCCATCTTCACCATTCTCGATCTCTCCCTTGAGTCTTGTCTGATCGCACACTTTGTGTGTAAAATCGACATGTATCTTTGAATTTATGTTTTCGGTTTTGCTGTTAAAAAGGAAAGGAGTTATGTTTTTGTCTGAAAAAATATTTTCCATATGAGGTATATTTTATTCAAAGAAAAATATTTTTAGTCATTAATTTTGGTTCTACCTTCTAAATAACAATATTTTAGCTTTCCAATTTGGATCTTTTTCTTGATAATCAAGTTTACCCATTTTTCTATATTTTATATTTTTACACAAATTAGAAAGTAAATTAGAATTCACCTTAGAATTTAAAGGAATAAGATTCATGTTTTTATACTATTGTTTAAGATTTTTTTGTCAACACAAAGATTTTAAATGATAAGATAAGAGTACTCTGGTTTTCCATTAATATATGAAGATTATTTTCAGTTTGGGTTTGAAATATCCTTGATATTAAACGAAAAGAATAACATGAGTTGGTAAGTAAAACATAATAAGACATGACTAGATAGGTAAAATTACATAAAGCAAATTAGAAAGTAATTTGGTCAACACCTCTAAATTTGTAAAAATAAGATATTACAGCATTTATTTTTGTTGATTTTCACTATGTTATTTCAATGAAATCATTTATGACCCAGTTAAGGAAATTAATCTGGATTTCTTATCATAAACTTTACCTCTTTGTTATCCATGAAAATGCCAAAATGCAGAATCTTCTCCCGTTTCGTGTGAAGCTTTTTGACCACTAATTTTCATTTACACATTAATGTTTTTTTCCCCGTAATTTCACATCAACCTTGTGCTTAAACAACAAAAGAACACAAAATCATCTAAACTGGCTATTACTATTACTAATACCCTTAAAATAATCTACCTCAAACAAAATACGCATAGTGTATGTTCCTCTTCACCTACGTTAAGCAACGGAAAAAAAGACACAAAAAAAAAACAAAAAACAAATGATAAACATAACATTAATTCCTAAAACCCGGTTAGAAGAAAACCAAAGAATAGAAACCAAACCGGGAATGTTTTTTCTTTGCTGTCAATTTTAACTAAGTAGTCTTCAACAGATCCATGCAACCCTTTGAAGTGCTTCTTTGATCATTCCTGGTGTCGCTATTTTTGACCCCTTGTGCTGAAACCAACACATTTCATGTCAATCTAGGTTAACCAAATCCTGGTTAAGCCAAAAGTAGGTTAGAGAGTATACCTTGCAATTGACGGTTAAGCAGAGCAAACCGTCTCCGGTCGAGGATTGAACCGAATGAGAATCCAAATGGAGATCACTAATCACATCCATTATCTCAAGCAATACTCCTTCTCTCCAAGCACATCTAAGCTCAATAACCACCTCATTACCAAACGAACCGATCCTTAAATTATCGGTTAAACCAGTAAAACCGGTATCTGCTGGCTCGGCTTCACCAACATTGTTAACCGACACCTTCTTCCCATTTCCTGTTTCATTATTTGCGCAATTAGCTGATGTTCTTTCTCCTGCGTCGCATGGTTTCTTCCTCTTCATCGTCATCGTCCCACGAGTCTCTGTATCGGTTGATTCTCTGCAAGATTCTAGTTCTTGAACCCGTCTCTCGAGTTCTTGAAGATACTCTATCGTATCGTCAAGAATCGATACTTTATCGATCTATCGAAAATGTTAAACATAAGATTAGTTACCTCGCGATATATATGGATTTGAAATTTTGAAGAATCGATTATATAAATATACCTTGTTGATTGACGGAATGATTTTTCTCAAGGTCATGAACCGTTCGTTCAATTTCTCGCGGCGCTTCTTCTCTAAAACCGCATGGTTCCCAGTTTCATCTCTGGCTTCTGGTGAGTCCAACATTAACTTCTCTTTCTGGTGCACTCGCGGAACATCGAAAATAATTTTCTTTAACATTCCTTGTGATGGTGCCGTGACCGTGGCGGTTCCTGATGATGATGACGATGATTTCTTCCACCTAGTGAAGCTTGACTGTTTATCGCAGTTTCGAAACTGCGGTCCGAGAATTAACTGATGGTTGGTCTTAAAAATCGTTGAGATCACACTTTGGTAATGAACGTCGTCGTTTCTTGGATCAAATGACAATGTCTTCACATTTCTCTGTTGCTCTTGAATTTGCCCTAGTCTTTGAACTCTACTCTTTCTTGCACCGTAAGCAACCCGTCCAGCCGCCCCTTCAACAAACGTTTGAGAGACGCAATCGCTGGAATTTAGCGACTGGTGAACGCAGTTACTAAGCTCGTCGTCCATGAGCTGCCAGCTTTGCACCTGAGAAGCTCCTCCAGTGATTCTTTCGGTCATGAAAGAATCATGATCATCTGCTACTTGTTCATGTTCTTGATCGAAACCGTTGGTAGTTCTGCTCGGAGAAGCTGTTGGAAAAGGCTCCGTACTGAACATAGGCGCGTAAATCTCGTCGCCTAGAATCTGTTGCGGATCAAGAACGTTGTCGATGTGATAATCGGATCTTGCTGGTAATATTGTAGCGTACGGATCAGGGGCTTCGAGGAATGATGTCTTCACGCATTGTATTACATTCATGTCTTCCGTAATCTACGAGACGAAACACACCAAGAAAAAGCCTTGAAAAAGTTTTCAATTATAACTATACCAACGAGCTAGTAAAAAGTACAAAAGCCGTATTTTCGCGTTTTGTCATAACCAAACCGTGGAAATCTTTAAAAATCGAGACTACTAAAATATTAGTTTGTGTGTTCTTGGTGTCTATACCGTTATTCGACAGATTGAAGGGTCAAATTGAAATGTTAGAATACATTGTGGTAATTTTATAATTATTCTTTTTTTCTTAATAAAGGATTTTCATAATAATTATTCTAAAACATTGGAAGCAGAAAACACAAATATTGGCTTACATGTTCTGTGGTACCAATCTCAACGACTCCTCCAAGGAACGGGAAGCAAACCACTGTCTTAACCGCAGCACTCTAAACCACCACAAAACGCAAACAAAAACGAACGATTTTAGTGTTTTCAAATCGCAAAAAAGTGTTACATAGCAACTACATCAATACTACAACTTACTTTTGCTAGAAGAGAACGGCTAAACACTTTACTATCCGCCGTATGAGCGTTGCACAACCATATCGGTTCACCGTTTGCAAACGTCCGTCCAGGCATTCTGCAAAAAGACAGGTTCATTTAGAAAGCAGCAATGCATTCTAAGCTTAATTTTTCCACATTTTTTCTTCCTAACATATTCATAATTATTGAAAGTTAATTAGCCGTGTTCATAAAGACCAAAATGAAACGAATTTTTTAATTAATCCGGACAGAAACAAACTTTTGTGATGATAAATAAACCGAACTAAACTCGAATCGAACACAAATATACTGCAACCAAACCGAATTAATAAAATTTATTAGATGTAGAATAGAGTTAAACATACTAATGCATATATATACACATTATTATTTAAAATTAATTATGTTTTAACTTTTTCTTTTGTAATCTGAAACCGACCAAATCCGGACATTAAATTTTGAAACCAAACTGAAACTAAAAAATTGGTTCTAGCTCATACTTTTTTCCTGCAGAACCCTGAAATCTAACAAACCTAAACTGAACCATAAAAGTCGAAATCCTTGGACCTACTAGTATTAAAAGTATATTTTGGCACGTTGTTTAAAACTGGCAAAGATCAACACGATCATGACACATAATAAATGTCAATGCTGATAGAGGAAAAGACGGAATTACCCTTCACCAATGTTGAAGACGAAAGACATACAAACCAAATAGTACCACTCGGTGTCGGCGAGATCTTCCGGTGAAAGTGCGGCGGCGGAAGCTCGTCTGGTGACTTGAGATCCGGCAGCAACGCCTGAAGAAGAAGATTCAGCGACGGAGAGAGACTCGTAAAGCTCGCTAAGCTGCTCGCTCCTCCGTAGACCAAGCTGATCAGCTTTGATCTCCGAAGCTTGAATCGTCTTCCTCGTTTTGATATCTCCATTATAGTATCCATCTCCCCATTCTAAAACTCTTTTTATATATAGAAAAACAAAAACAAATATCAAATCGAATAAAGAAAACAAACAAAACATTTTCTTGAACTAATCAAGAACTTCAAGAAGAAGAGAAAAAAAATTGAACTTTTAAAGAAGATCAAGAAACCTTATATGAGTTTATAAGAAAAAATCAATGGAATCAAGAAAAACCTAGAGAACCTTGTCTTGAGTTGTAGAACTAAACACTAGTTTTGATTTGAAGTGAACACATAAGTTTTATCTAATTTTCCAATTAAAATCAAGAAATTTACTTCATCAATATCTTTCAAAATCTCCAATATCTAGTGTTCAATGAATATGATTTAAGAAACTTACCCAGACTGAGAAGCAGAGACAGACCAAAAGATACCATAACTCCATTGAATGTTTCGAACTGAAACTGCGAGGTGTTTCTTCAGATTCTCTGGCACAGTTGTTCTGTTTTGTCCGGTAGCCATTGTTTCTTCATCCCTATATCCCATGAAACCACACACAGGGAAAAAGAAAAGAAAAGAAAAAAATCAAACTTTTTGTCCTGATTTAGAAAGAAATAAGATACTATGTTAAATTTATAGCCTAAAAAAGAAAGAAAAAGGGAAACTTGTAACTCTTTACATTTTTTTTGAAGTATCAGAGAGGATACAAACTAGATGTTAAGGTTTTTGTGTTTGTCATTTGATGAAACAGTTGCCGTTTTCGCCGGAACAAACAGAGAAATGTTTGAGAGTTTTTTTTTTCTTTGGTCACTCCATACTTTTTTTTTATTAATGTTGTTTTGAATATTAATTTTGTTGTTGTTTGAGCTTGAACTCGAAAGACTAGAAGAACTGTCTACGAATCCTTTTTTTCTTTGAATATGACGATATCATCTTTGTTGTGTACAGAACAAAACACAAGACATTTATGACGAAAATAAAAAGTACTTATAATTTTTTAATGATTTATGAGAAAAAAAAAGGATACAAAAGTAGAGGAAAAAAGCAAAACGCTGATGTTGATTGATTGTTCCTCTTTTTATCTTGAAGTTGATTGATTAGTTCCTCATTTGGGAAGAACAACCTTTTTTTAAGACAATGAACTACAATGTCCATTGTTGTGGTCTTGTCTTCAATAAATTCTCTATTCAGTCTCTTTGTGGTTCTAGAGATCTCTTTTTTTTGGGAATATTGAATCATTGTGTGTCTCTTCCAACACTGATTTTAAAGTTAAAATGTTATCACGTCAAGGCTGAACTTTTCACCCATCTATTCTTGAAAAAAAATGTTTCCCTCACTTAATATCCCCACTGATACCAAAAAAAAAAAATTTGTTTCCTTGACTATTAGATCTTTGAAGCAATGTTGACTAGAATACCATTAGCATGTGATCCAAGTCCAATCTAACCAGCATCGTATGATTTCTTTCATTTTGTATAATCTAATCAGTCTTATTACTATTTGAGTGATCGAAATATATTATTGTCGGTGAGTAACATCGTTTTATGAATTTTCCAAAAGTACACAAAACGACCAAAAGTATAATGTCTCAAATCAGAGTATATGATTAACATATATAATAATAGTAAAATCATCAGCTTTTTACTTGGTGTCAAAACGAAGCTAATCGCTATGAATCTAAATTATAGTCACAAACACAATAATAGATAAATTGAGGAGGAAAGAGATAATATAAGAACAGTCTTTACTAAAATTGGGAAACACAAAGAAAGACACGAAATTAATGTTTGGCCTCGAGGAGTTCCCCCAATACGTACAGACACAATCTTAATTTTTGCAATCACATCTTTAAAATGAATAAAAATGTTATGGACATTTTCGACGTTGATTCTCCCTATAGTCATATACTTACAATATTATTATATTTCAAAATTCTCTTATACTATTAAACCTATATTTTCGAAGTATTTATGCAACTATTTAAAATATAACTTTAAATAAAACCCTGCTAAATGGACCATTAGTACTTATTATTTTCCTTTTCTGACATCTAGAAAAGAGAGAGACGTTGACGTCAGAAAACATTAAAATATATATACACGTTCGGTCCCCTACAAGATCAAAGTCTAAACATTCGTAGTGCTGTTGATCGGAGGTTTCGGTAAATTAATCGGATGTGTTGATGTTTGAGGGTAATATTTAGGAAATTTGGTATAGCTTTCGATACAACAATATAAAATTTGTCTGATCCAAACTTATGTAACACTAATATATATTGTTATTTTCAATCAGAATACTAACTCAAGTTAAATGGGGAATTCAACTCCTAATCCGATGAAGCCTTGCTGGTTTGGATCAAGACGTCATCTTCACTTCAACAACTCCATCTCCTGACTCCTATCTTTCGCTATGGTTTGCTAATTTCCAACAAAATTAGACCACATCTTTACTGATCTTACTAGAACACTCGTCTCTATATGTTTATCTTATTTGATTGTATCTGAGCATTAAGGCTCCTCTGTAAGACCTCTTTCATATATATAAACGGAACTAATTAAAAAAAGAAGTAATATATATATATATATAGGGTATATACTATGTTGTTATTTTCTTGACATAGACGGCACAGAAGAAATAATGTTGTAAACACGGCCATTAAAATCATAAACTTTTGGGCATGTACGAGAAGATGTGAGAGATTCAATGCTATGTATAGGACAATGGAAGCATGACACTATTTTGCTATTAACTGGTTTGTATCCTCTCTTCTATGTTAAAAAACTGTATGTTTTCCCATATACTAAATGACATATGGATATAGCTGAGAAAATAATATTTTAATTTGGATATACTATATTGGTTTAACAATGAAACATAAGTGGTTCCACTTTCCACCTCATAAGGCATATTATCATCATCTTATATGTATCTCAATTCTCAAGGTTCAGAAAAAGGTAAGATAGTTCATCTAAGTCAATGGAAGTCAAACTATGTAAATAATGGGCTTTTGATTTGCTTCTTGTTTATGATTTGATTCAAAGATCATGGTGGATCTTAGGAGGTAGAGAATCACATGAATTTGGATGGGAATTCAAAAAATTATACTTAATTTGGCTTAATGAAACAATTAATAAAGAAGAGACCAAGAGTCAATATTGTCACTGGCGACGTTAATTAAGCCATCAACTATATAATTTTGTCATTTCCCAAAATTGTCGTTATTACTTGTTGCGTCTCCATGAGAATCATAATGAACATTAGACCTCGTTTATTTAATTATATCATTAAGCCCGTATCCTCTTTTGTTTTATCCTGCTTTTTATAGCATTATTTTACTTAGACTCTACTAATATTAAAGTAAAATTTAGCTACCTATTTGTATCTACCATTGTGAAGTTATTTAAATACTACACTATAAATTTGTACAATCTTCGTTTAAGTTTCCTCAATCTCTATATTTTTCTTTTCTCTTAGCAATCAATAAAATAATATTTTTAAAAACAAAATATTTTATAAATTAATATTCGATAAATTAATAATTACTATAAATATTTATAGTCTTAAATTAGATTAGTGTACAAAATTGATGCAATTAATTCGATAAAACATTAATATATTATTTTAGTTTAGTTATATATAGACATATAATTCCATTATTTTGATAAATTAATACTTATATAAATTTATCATATATATATATATATATATATTACATACAAGAAAATTTAGTGGAATATGATATATATATATATATATATATATATATTTATTTCATTTTTTGAATCTGCATTGATTTTTGTTAGAGTTTGTTCCTAATATTTTTACTGCATCGAAAAGTTTTGGTATTGTCTTCTTATTTGTAATTAGTTCTAGAAGAATGTTACTAACTAAAAAATCTAATTTTTAAATAGAAACTTTTTAGTTCTAATATTAATTTATAGATATTTTACTATACAATAACAATTTGTAGCATATAACAACTAGGAAAAAATGATCAGCTCCATTTTAAGAAAATAACAATTTGCAACTGTAATATTATTTTTTTATTAATTATATTATTGCAGATAAAACCTTGTGAATAATGGTTAAAAGTGATTTTGATTGCGAACAAAACAATTCAATATTTCAAAAAGCAAACAAAGTAGCTGTTAATTGAAGAATTTAAACGTTCTTATTAATTGAATGATTGCTAAGAAAAAATCACTTTTTAACTCTATAAATTAATACAAAAATCTATTTTCTTTGTATGGTGTAATAACTTAAACATGTAAAATAAACTATATGCTAATCATATTTTTATAATTAATGATATACAAATTAAATGTATTAATTACACCCGTTGTATTCTGCTTTGTCTAGGTAAATAATAAATCATCTTTTATTTTTAAAAAATAAATCATTTAACTAATTCTTCATTTGTGTGGAAAATCAGAAACATGTTTCTTTTTATACAAAGAAAATATAGGTATAAACAATCTCAAGCTAACAAATAACCATTTGTCATTTTTCTATGAGAAGGGTAAGTTGGACCCAATAAAAAACTTTATTCCTCAACTTTTTAAAACCCAATGACATGCATTTGTCCAAAATTCATGTTTACTATTGCTATCAAACCAAATAACTCATATTGATATGATAGTCTAGTGTCTAGAGAAGCATAAAAAGGAGTAATATCAAGGAATCGAGAGCTGAACATATTAAAACTAAACTCTTCTTGCTCATAGAGACTCGCCAACCAATAAATTGAATGGAACAGTCCACTGTTTTCATGGTCCACTAATTTAATTAGCATTGATAAGTGTGTCAGGTCGAGCCAATCTCAATTATTTTGTTCATCAAATAGCATTAGTTATAACAATAAAAACGTACATTCGATGTATAAAGTGTAAGCCTATAAAGAAATGCAAAAACATAATGTCTTAAAAATGTTTTTCGATTTTTTCCACACGTAATTTAGTTACTATACTCAATCCTGATAACAATTATAAATCTTTTCTTCAACGAATTAAAATTGGTTTATCATTGATTCAATTTTAGTAAAAAAAAATTAAAGCATTTATTAATCGGTTTACGTTTTTGGTTTTTCTTATTTAATTTTGGTTACTTTTCTTTTCGAATTTATTAAGGATAATGTGGATGATATGATCTTATGTTTGGTTTTGGCCACTTGAACACTTTTCCGACTAGTTTTCTCGGTTTGATTGGACATATATTTTTTCCGTGGGAGTATTTTATTTGGGTATTAATGGGAAGAAATAAGTTGTCTCTTGTAACCTCCTGTGGTTATCAAAAAAAAAAAAAAAGCTCGTGCATTATGTAAATACGTATTTCACACGTATAAATATGTATATGTGTGCATGGAGATAATTGCATGTCATTGTCTCATTTAATTTGCTTTGTCCCTCATGTATACGTACTCGAGCACTCTTACGCGTATATCAAATTGCATCTATATACACATGTGTGAGTTTGGTGATCATGAGTCTCGTGATAACTTGCCTTTCAGTTTATTTTTCTCATTAGAAATAAATTAAAATTCCTGGTACAAATAGTTTTGGTTATTTATTTCTTGTAGTACATTTTAATTGTATTTTAAATCGAGTATATTATTGATTAAAATCAATAACCAAAAATATAGAAAATAGCATATACTCGATTTTAATTGTATTTTGGTTTTCTATTTCCGACAATTCTTATGATGTAATTTACCAAACATTTTAATACTGTTTTTTTCTTTTTAATTAACAGTTGAAAATAAACTCTAAACTTTGATTTCTTATTCTATTTTTTCTTCTTATTAATTTCGGTAAATTATTGCTAAATTTTGTTCCGTAAATTTAAACGGTGCCCTAATTTTTCCACGTTTTAGGGAGTAAAGATACTGCTTTAATCTGTACTAATAATTATCGATGATTTTCTTCTTCAATTTCAGGGATTATCTTCCATTAAAATACCATCAGTTTTGTTTAGATGAATAAGACAACCTTTCGTTTTGACAAATTGACATTTGCGTTACAGTATACGCCACGTGCTTTGGTAATAAAAGAATACTGAATTATGTCTTCTTATTATAGTATATATAATTAATGCGAAAGCACATTCTCTTACTTTTTCAACATTTAATATTAATCATATTTATACAACTATTTTACTCCACCACTCTTTTCCACGATCTATGGATGATCTGCGTGGCGCCACGCATGAACAAACAAAACTATTTAAAAACAATTATCTGAAGAGTTCATAAATACCAACGGATTCACTGATATACAACTAAACAATATCTCTGAATTTAGATCGAATATTAAATGAAATCAGTGTTTATACTAACAGTTTCTGAACGTAATATGTTAATATTTTATTCCTGCTTACATGATAAAAGTAAATATTCTTTAGTTATACAGTCTAACTAAGGAATAAGAAAATTTAAAGCTGTTGGTTCATACTGATAATACTTGCAGTTCTCTATATAAACCAAATAAATTTTCAGGTTCTGCTCCATACAACGAATGATGTTTTTTGATGTGTATAAAGTGACCATAATTTATTTGGTTTGATAGATATTATATTGAAAATGATAGTTTACATCTTTTCAAGTATTGCCAAAAAGTCATTACTCATTATCCAAAAAAAAAAGTATTGCAGAAAAATTAGCCCTAGTGGCCGGTCCATATTTTTGGCAATGAACTATTGTATGCATCCAAAACTTTTTTTTGACAAAAACTTTTAGTTTTGCCAAAAAAAAAAGTCAATGGAACTTGGGCCCTTTAGCCCGCAAAATTGTCTATTTTATTTGCCATCCAATAATATTTTGGCCCATTTATTCAATACTCTTTTCGTGTTTAACGTTTTTTGCCTTTCAATTATTTTTATTAAAACAATGACAAAACTCAAAAGCCACAAAAATAAAGCGGGAATGTCTTTGAAGAATTTGCGTAAAAACAAACTCAAACGTAAAATAAAGTTTCCATTTATTTTTTAGTTCTCAATAAACTTTTTTTTTTTTACTAAATATATATAAAAAAAGGATCCCAACTCTTTCCCCGTATTTTTCTTGAGAACCAAAGAAAAGAAAAAAAAAACTGGATTTTTTGAATTCTTTTCTGGCAAAGAATCAACCGTCTGAATTTCTCTGTTGAGTTTCTTTGAGACCATTCAATATCGTTGGCCTTTCAAGAAGTCTCTCTCGAGGTTTCTCATCACGTCTCTACGAAATTTTGGTATCTTATTCGTGAATTCGAGCTGAATTTTTCCGTTGATTTGTTCAGCAGTATTTTATATGTTTCCTGTAATTTAGATTCATCATTTCACAAATTTTTTGCCTCCGGTTTCACGAAAAAAATATGTTTTAGCTATAGGCTTTGCTTTCTTTTGTAAATTGATGTTTGTAGATTTCTAGGCAAGTTTCTTTATATTTTCAAACAAACCTACTTAATTACTCAATAAGAATACGAAAACTAACTTATAACAGCTCAATTTGGTATGGTTTTCGTCATGCAGCAGCTATTTTTGAAAATTTATCTTATGAAAGTTTGATAACTAATGCTCATGAAATGATGTAATTGCTTTAATTTACATGTCCAGATATGAAAAATCGAATCAAAAAAGGATCCAGCATGATTGGTGTTTATGGAAGATCAGACGGATCAAGCAGCATTCAGTCTTCTAATGGATCCGAAAGTCGTGAAAGTATAGATGACAATAAGCAAGGTAAATGTGTTTTTTGCATAATAATGGTCGTTTTCAGATATTTTATTCGTCTTCTCTTTGTTCTTAACCATTGTAAATTTAATTTGGCTTCTAGGTCATCAAAGTTTAGTAGAGTGGTTAAATGAGACACTTCCTTATTTGAATTTACCATGGGAAGCTTCAGAGGAAGAATTGAGAGCATGTTTGGTGGATGGTACTGTCTTGTGCAATCTCTTAAATCAGCTTAGTCCCGGTTCGATGCGAATGGTACTAGATTTTGTGTAAACCTATTGGTTTTTTTCGTTCTTTTATTTTCTATGTCTCAATCTTCTAGAGTTCTAGTTATGTGATTTGTTTTTACTTTGATTTACTCTATTTGGAGTAATCATGTAGGGAGGAAGCTTCGAGCCTGGTTGTGTAAATATTGAGCGGTTTTTGGCAGCTATGGATGAAATGACATTGCCCAGATTTGAGGTTTCAGACCTAGAACAGGATTGTTCTAATTATAAATATAATTTGTTTTTTTCTCTGTTTAAAAATATAATCAAAAGAAAATAATTGCTAGAGTGGTTGCATTGCCACTTTTGATTTAACAAATAGATTGAATTCAATATATCACATGGATATAAGTTCAATGTAGCATTATAGTAAAATGTTCTAGATACACAAATATACTAATCCAAACTCGGATATCGATGCAGGGGGATATGATTCGAGTTATACAGTCTCTTAAGGCGCTTAAAGCTAGTTTCTCTGATGATGGATATGATAAGAATACACTTTCTGCAAGAAGAAGATGGAGTTTGCCTGCGGACCATTCAAAGGGAGTTGATAGCAACTTTAATGATGGAGGATCACAGTTTATAGAAGCATCTGAGATTAATACATCTCATCACAGCTTACAAGTAAAATTTTCTAACATAATGTTTAGTCAATTTTGTTTCAACTTTGATTATGATTCAGGTTTAATTTTCTTAAACCATAAACCTTGAACTTCGTTTTTCTTTCTCTCGGTAGAATACTTCTACACGATCGTTGTTTGACATGCTGGATAGGCTTCTTGATGAGAGCTCGCAGAAGATGAATGTGTCTCATGTAAGGAAATGATTTTGCAATGTTAGTCATAAGAAATTTATTTTCTCAGTCATCATTTCTCTTTGCTTGCTCTGCTCTTCAGGTTTATGTATCTATCTTGAGAGGCATTGTGCAAGTTGTTGAGCAACGGATCTCAAATCAAGCTGAGAACCTAAAAAACGTATGATTTACTCAAAAGAAATTTCTATTTTTCCATGGACAATATCATACTTCTTTAGACAACAATTGTTTTTAAAAATCATAAATATGTTTGGTGCAGCAAAATATACTCTTTAGGGTTCGTGAAGAAAAATATAGATCAAGAATAAATGTTTTAGAAACTTTGGCATCTGGAACAACAGATGAGAATGAGGTACTAATTCTCAATTCATGTCTCTAATTGCATATACCTTTTCATTTTGTTGCCACTTTTGTTAAAATTTGCAATTGTTTTACTATGCTGTGCTCTCTAGCTTATTAGGTCAGAAGAAAAAGATGTGCTCCAAATAGAAAAGGAAAAGAGCGTAGTAATGCTGAACTTTCTAAGTTGAAGCAAGAACTTGAAATTGTGAAAGAGACACATGAAAAACAGTTTTTGGAACTAAAACTAAATGCTCAAAAAGCTAAAGTTGAGTTGGAGAGGCAAGTAAAGAATTCAGAGTTACGTGTAGTAGAAGCAAAAGAACTCGAGAAGTTATGTGAAACTAAAACTAAAAGATGGGAGAAGAAAGAACAAACATATAAGAGGTTTATAAACCACCAGACAGAGGCTTTGCAGGTTATTAATTGACTTTAATTTATTGATAGTTTTGTAAATGTGGTGATAAAGCTATGGTAATTCATTTACTATCATCGAGTTGTGTGAATTCTGCAGGAGTTGAAAGCTACTTCTATGTCTTTAAAACATGATGTATTAAAGATAGGAGAGAACTACTTCCTGGATCTAACTTACTATGGTAAGATTGATCGTTGTAATCCATTTTCTTTTGGTTAATTAGTTTTGGCTTTGTGCATTTTGTATATATTTATCAACTGAGTTTGGCTTTCATATGTTTATTTGAACTTTTAATTCACCTCTTAGGTATAAAGCTCAGAGGAGTGGCTCATGCAGCAAAAAATTACCAGATAATAATTGAAGAGAATCGAAGACTTTACAATGAAGTGCAAGAATTAAAAGGTATAAATTTTGAAATCGTATTTTGGCGCCAAGATATTGAAATAAATCTTTGGTGCCAAGATATTGAAACATGGTTGGCACTTGGCACAAAAATTGTCGAATCACAAAATCATAGGTTCCTCACGTTGAACTTCTATAATTACAAAAATAATTGTTGGGGCACTATACCTCGAAGAACCTAGCTTTTTTTTGTTATTAGAAAATATTTCTTTTGAAAACAAATATTAAAATTTATATATTATAAACCTCAAATGCTTGCATCTAAAAACTAAACCTTTTGAAAAATAAATGTGATGATTATTTCATTAAAATATTATATCAAATTATTAAACCAATTTGTTCATGACAAAAAATCGTCAATGAAAACTTATTAGCATATATTTTTATTTCATTTTGAAATAAATTGATTTCACATATTTGCAAACAAAAAACATCCAAAAACCAGTTTAAAAGACTGCCCTAACTCTACTTCATTTATTTGAGCCTTATAGCTTTTTAGACGGTAAGATTTGCTTCTTGTGTACTTTTTTTTGTTGCTTGCAAAAAGGAAATATTAGAGTATATTGCCGGATAAGACCATTCCTTCAAGGACAAAACAAGAAACAAACATCAATAGAGTACACAGGTGAGAATGGTGAACTGGTGGTTGCAAATCCCTTAAAGCAAGGCAAAGATACGTATCGTTTATTCAAATTCAACAAAGTCTTTGGCCCTGAATCAACTCAAGGTTCAAGCCTCTTCCACTTATTTTATTTCATATATGAAAATGTATAGTTTTGGACTTGTAATTAATTAATATGTATATATGCGTGCAGAGGAAGTTTTCTTAGATACTCGACCTATGATTCGATCCATTCTTGATGGCTACAATGTATGTATATTTGCTTATGGCCAGACGGGTTCTGGAAAGACTTATACGATGGTAAGAAACATGTCTAGTTTTGTTCTTTATATATTTATGCATCATGAGTCTCCAATTTCTCTTTGCCAAAAAAAAAAGAGTCTCGAATTTCTAACCATTTATAAACCAAATATATTGATTTAAAAAAAAAGTTTGATTTAAAAAGTTTGATGCCAAAAAAAAAAAGAGTCTCGAATCTCTAACCATTTATCAACCAAATATATTGATTTAAAAGTTTCGACCAATATATGATCATTTTAAATTTTCATCTTAATTTGGTCAAAAGTTTTTCGTAAATGTTTTTGACCATTTCATTGGTTAGAAACTTGGTCGAAATTCCACATGCTATCTTGTAGTGGATAAGTTAAAAATTAGTGAATTAACACAGAGTGGACCAAGCATAACTTCAGAAGAAGATCGGGGTGTTAACTATCGAGCTTTGAATGACTTGTTCCACTTAACTCAAAGTAGACAAAACTCAGTGATGTATGAAGTTGGTGTTCAAATGGTTGAGATTTACAATGAGCAAGTTCGTGACCTACTTTCTCAGGATGGTCCTAATAAGAGATATCCTTCTCTAATCTAATTAAGTATTTGACATTTTTATTGATATCATTTTTTTTATGTTACAAATATTAAATTTCCTTAACTTGCATACACTTGGGATTTGGAATACTTCTTTACCAAATGGCCTCGCAGTTCCTGATGCAAGCATGCATTCTGTAAGATCAACTGAAGATGTTCTTGAACTGATGAATATTGGGTTGATGAATAGAACTGTTGGCGCCACAACCCTTAATGAAAAGAGTAGTAGATCACACAGGTCTGAATAAAGTTTTTACGGTTTAATATCTTTCTTCTATATTGAGCTAAGACATTTGTTTAATTTTGTCCATTTTTTGTAGTGTTCTTTCGGTTCATGTACGCGGTGTTGATGTTAAAACGGAATCCGTCTTGCGTGGTAGTTTGCATTTGGTTGATCTTGCTGGAAGTGAGAGAGTTGGTCGCTCTGAAGTAACCGGAGAGAGACTCAAAGAAGCTCAACATATAAACAAATCATTGTCTGCTCTCGGAGATGTTATATTCGCTCTAGCACATAAGAATCCTCATGTACCTTATAGAAACAGCAAGCTAACACAAGTCCTCCAGAATTCTTTAGGTACTATAAGATAGACTTCAATAAAAAAAATATTACTTGATATTGTTGCTTGCTTCTTTACTCCTCTTTTTAATTTTTTAGGAGGGCAAGCGAAAACTCTTATGTTTGTTCAAATTAATCCTGATGAAGATTCATATGCTGAGACTGTAAGTACTTTGAAATTTGCGGAAAGAGTTTCTGGTGTCGAGTTAGGTGCAGCTAGAAGCTATAAGGAAGGAAGAGATGTTAGACAACTCATGGAACAGGTGCTTACATTATTCATGTTGGGGCCAACAAAAGTGATAGCTTAATGTGAAATAACCATTAATAGTTTATAGTAGTGGTTCACCTTAATGTGAAAGCTACGTTCACTTTCTAGCTTTTACAATTCTCTCTAAGATATATTATACTCCACAACACAATAGTTTCCTCATGTCAAAGTTTTATCACTTGTGGAGATGTAATGGTATTTTGATATTGCATGCAGGTATCGAACTTGAAAGATATGATTGCCAAGAAAGACGAAGAACTTCAAAAGTTTCAAAACATAAATGGTATCCAAAAACGTGGATTAAGCAAACTAAGAATTGTCTCTCCTCCTAGAAGGCATTCTTTAGGAGGAGCTTTAACAAATTCTCCAAGAAGAAGACAAGGACCTGGTTTACTTGGAAGAACAACTTCAGATATACATCGACATCAAAATGAATCTCGATCATCGTCTAAGTTTTCTGGTGGGGCTAAAGACAATAATATATTTGAGGATACTGAACTCTTAGGTTTTGAAGAATCAAATAATGAGGAAAGATTGAGTGATATCTCAGATAGTTGTCTTTCAATGGGAACAGAAACTGATGGCTCGATTAGTAGCGGTGCAATGGAGTTGACACTCTTCCCTGAAACCTCAAATCCTCCTGAAATGTTTGAACAATCTGAACAAAATGACAAGTGAGTATAGTTCCTAATTACTTTCACTTTTGAATCATATTTCTAAATAAGAGTTACATTGTGTTTAGAGTTCATTGTTTTATTTAATTTACTAATTGCAGAGCTCATGTTGGAGTTGGACCATCAAAGCCACTGAAACATACACCAAAACCAGACATAAGTAAACCTTCTCGTCTGTCGATTTCCACTACCTCATCTAAGGCTTTAACAAGTAACCTCACTATCAACACTTCAAAGTATTTGTCAATTTTAATCTTCTGTCTATTTGTAAAGTAAACAAAGATTAGATCAAATTTTGTCTAACATTATTAGGAACTTGATGCCTACAAGATCATAATGTGTTTCTCTTTTGGTCTCAGGTTCTAAAAGACCGGTCACTGGCATTTCATCTTCAGTAAAACCTCTTAACAGAAAGAGATAAAGATCTTTTTAGTTTCGATAACGTTATTCATTGTAGATTTAAATCTAAGCCCAAAAGCTTCTTTTTCTTTCAGATCAAGTAATCTTGTTTTGTTTATCCGAACGTGGAAAGTAAGTAACTCCGGTTTGATATCATTGGAAAATGCTTATGATGATTTATTTAGTGTTTCTTTCAAGCAGAATATAACAACCTTGAAGGGGACTTCAATGTGTAACATATGATTTAACCACAATATCATATTTCATCTTTTTTAAAAAATCTTCATATAAATCTATTAAGGATTAAACCTTGTGATAAAACAGTCCACAATGTCCATAAAGAGAGGAGAACAAAGCATATGTATAGTGAAAACCGAATAAAAGTGAGGCAATGTCGACACTCGACACTATGACAAGTTAAAATAATCTTTCAATAAATGACTGAATAAACACATTATCAGGGACAGACACACACAAGCAATAAAACATGAAACATTACAACAACAAAACTGAATTTTTATTTTTCCCTTAAACACGCAGTCTTATCATAGACCTAAAATGTAAACACCAAAGCTGCCAGAATGATCATTCCCCAAAATATTTCACTATTTCCTGAAAACAAAATAATCCAAACATTAAGACAACATATATTATACTGATAATAAGTAAAAAAACGCAAAGAAACAATTGTTACCCATTGGTCTCATTGGTCTCTATTTCATTCATGTCCATATTTTCTTTCTTATCTTGTAAACATGGATATTTCTTAAAGTTTCTAATAAAGATTTTGGAAGGAAAAAAAAAAGAAAAAGAAACAATTGTTACCCAAAAATGAATATATGCTCACCTCTAATGGAGCACGAACCGCTATGGTGATACGGTGATGGAAGCGGCGGCAATGGTGAAGTTGTGATCATATAATTCACAAAACAGTTAGGAGTGAAGATCATAGCCCAAAACTTGTCACTACAACAGTCGATAATTTCTTGCAACGCATATTCAAGGCATATGGTACAGTTTTCAGGATTCAAATGTGGACTACACTGAACAAGAGAGTCAAGATCGTAGGAGCCATCAAATCTAGTTACATCCAAGTAATAATACGGCGTGAGAGCGGAAGACAACGTAGACGATCTTACGATAGCCTCTCCCATTTTCTTATACAATCTCTTTTTGAACGGACCTAGTGATTTCGGTATTGGATCATCACCGCTCCAAATGCTATTAGGCTTTTTCTCAAAGGTGGAGAGGAAGAACTTATCTGAGTAACGAACCATACAATCGATGTAGTAAATGATTGCTTCTCGATGGTTAGTACAGTTTTTGACAATCTCGATTGTTGCATTCTTGACGCAGTTGTTGCACGTTGTTATGTTGACGTCTCCTGTGCATAAGAACATTCCATAGACTGTGTCTGAAGCTAGACCAGTTGTGAGATTGTAATTGTTAACGATGGATGATTGGTTGCGAAAAGTAGAGAGCATGGTGTTGAGATTTTTGTTGTAAGTTGTGTTGCCAGTGGTGTTTCTGGATGAATCAATGCAGAAAGTGTCCATGTGGTCTGTTTCGGAGACAGCTTGGTTCATGGTGAAGAAGAGACATAAGAGAGAAGAGAAGCAGAAGATAGGAGAGAGTTTCTTGGTTGTTTCCATGTTTCTTTTAGTTTTTGTTTTAGAGATTATGAGATAAAAGAGAAGAAGATCAAGGTCGTTAATTTAACAAGCTCATTGGTCCTTGTTTCGTTTTTTTTTTTTTGGTTTGGTCTTTGTTTTTTACTTGGATTCTCCCAAAAAGAGTTGACTAATGGGTGAATATATATATTTCAAGTGGGAATTAATTTAATGACAAATTAATGAATTAATGCGAAGAGAAGCAGAGAGTTTCATTGATGTTTACATGTCTAAATTTCTTGTATGGTTTATGAGATAAGGTCGTTGATTTAGCAAGTTCGTTGATTGGTCTTTGTTAAGTTTTAGTTTTTGATATTTCTCTAAGATATGTATATCTTATAACTTTCTTATTTTCCATTGATTCTTCCAAAAAGAGTTGACTAATGGGGAGAATACAATTTAATGACAAATTAATACATTTCAAGTGGGGATTAATTAAGGGTACAAATTAAGATGTGAAACCGATAGTTATGTGAAAAGTAATGTATGAAATGTAAGTAGTGACACTTTCGGATTTTTAAACTAGTGAGCTCAATCAACTGTGGAATGTTATTATTTCTTCGTAATTTTTCTAAATTTCTATTTTACGTATAAAAGGGTATTTTACACATGAAACTAAGCCAACTAAAATTTACAAGATACTCTAGTAGTTAAACCTTTAATTTGGGTTACTCTAGTCCCTTAATTTAAAAGAGTTATACAGTGTCATTGATATATAAGTAATTACAAATTAATGGATATCAAAGAAAGATAAATCGAAAGAATTGTGATATATGTTTTCACGAAGTGAATTTATATGACACTTTTCTTCAGAAAGCTTTACTCGTTAACAATTCCGTGTATAAAAATGAGACAATTCTTACATCAACTGAATGTATAACCACATTAACGAGAAAAACATAAGCATGAAGCATAATTAACGAAAACAATATATTTACGGTATAATGTTAAAACTTGGTAGAATCTATGTAACAATTCAAATATTTGAATATATCATCACAAAAATGAGTTTCCCGCGATATCGCGGAGTTGATAACCTAGTTACAAATAAGTAGATATTAAAAATGATAAAACAAAAGAATTTTGATAAATATTTTACAAAGTGAATTTATATGAAACTTTTCTTTGGAAATCTGTACTCGTTAACAATTCCGTGTATTCGATCTTAAACTGAGGATATATCATCATACTATCTTTTTAAGTCAACTTTTCTATACAATTATCAGTTACTTGTTCAGTTGTTGCTCTCCTAATAGAAATTTTACAATGTTTTTGATCCCCACATGGATATGCATGGATCAAAATCAAATGAATTAAAAACAGAAAATCATTATACAAAGGACAATTCTTACAACAACCCACATTGGAAGGGGACAATAAAACATAAGAATGAAGCATAATTATCGGAAACAACGATTTAATTTTTGTTTTGCACTTAGCAAAATTACAAATCGAAACTCAAACCAAACGTTTACAAATGGGAACTCAAACCAAACTCAAAAATGCAAACACCGAAACGGACACAGCAAGAACCATTCCCCCAAGTAATTTGTTGTTTCCTGTAAAACAAAAACAAAAACAAAAACTTTACAACATTGATGATCATAATGCTAAAAAAAATACAGGAGAGAATTAATGTTGCAATTCTTTATAGTCTTAAATACATTTTATTTTTTAATTTATTTGAAAAATAACTGATACATCAAAACATAAGTTTTATATAATCGAAAATTTACAATCTCTATTCTAATATATTTTGAAACTTTTTAAAGTATGCATAACATGTCAAAGCATAAAAGGTACGAATATATCATCTACAATATAAAGAAAAGTATATAACCCATCATTATTTCATATATAATATGCTTACCTCTATGGGAGAAGGAACCGCTGCGACTTGGCGGTGGAAGCGGCGGCAAGGATGAATTGTATGTATCAAAACTCACCATACAGTTGGGAGTGTAGATGAAAGCCCAAACCTGATTACCACAGCATTCAGTGAGTTCTTGCAATGCAAGTTTCAGACATGTGGTGCAGTTTCTTGGATCCAAATCAGGAGTACACTGAACAATAGACTCAAGATCATACAAGTTATCGAATCTAGTTGTATCCATAAGATAATATGGCGTAAACGATGAAGACAACAAAGATGATCTAACGATAACTTCTCCCATTTTGTCAGACAGTCTCTGTCCAAATTTACCAAATGATTTGGGTATTAAATCGTTAGATGACCACCAATAGCTAGGATTGGTCTCTAGGGTCGTGAGGAAGAACTTATCTGAGTATCGAACCATACAATCTACGTTGTAAATGATTGCTTCTCGATGGTTAGTACAGTTTTTGGCAATCTCGATTGTTGCGTTCTTGACGCAGGCGTTGCACGTTGTTCTGTTGACGTCTCCTGTGCATAAGAACATTCCATGGACGGTGTCTGAAGCTAGACCGGTCGTGAGATTGTAGTAGTTAGCGAATGATGATTGGTTGCTAAGAGTGGAGAGAAGAGTGTTGAGATTTTTGTTGTAAGTTGTGTTGCTAGTGGTGTTTCTGGATGATTTCATGCAGAAAGTTTCCATGTCGTCGGGATCGGATACGGAGATAGCTTGGTTCATGGTGACGAAGAGACAGAGAAGAGCAAAGAGTTTCTTTGTTGTTTCCATATTCTTAAAGTCTTTTTAGAGGTTATGAAATAAAAAAAGAGAAGAAGAAGAAGAAAAAGATTATATAGAGAATTAGAGATTAGAGAAAGAGAGAAGTTCCTTGATTTAACAAGTTCATTGGTCTTTGTTTAAGTTTTGTTTTTTTTGGTCTTTGTTTTTTTTCTTGGATTTTCCCAATAAGAGTTGACTAATGGATGAGAACATATGTATATTTCAAGTGGGGGATTAAAAAAACAAAGGGGGACGAATTAAAAGACGTGAAACCAATTACAATGTAAAAGTAATGTATGAAATGATCTTAAACCAATCAATCTATATATATATACTAGACACGAACCAGTCCGATCAAATTTAACAAAAGTAAGAATTAACAACGTTCTAAACATAAATTGTCTTTCAAAGATAAAAAAGGAAATATATTTTACTCTTGCATTGTTTCATTCACAACTAAAATTATTGATTAAAAATTATTTGAATGAAAAATATATTATATAATAATAACTTATATATGAATAAAAATTATATCGCATAATAATAACTCTTTGAATAATTATATAAAAGTTAAAATTAAAAATTTTCATCATAAAATTGGTGAATGAAACAAAAATAACTTTAAATTAGACACGTTAAAACTATAAAGATGATCGATCAATGGTGACTAAATCCCTTTAAATCATGACACATGATAAAATATTTAATTGATAACTATTCATGATAATATTAATTAGTAACTTAGAGAAATAAAAATATATCATATTAATTATATAATATAATATGTTTCCCTTATAATAATTTTTCTATCACCATCTCTGTAACCATTAACAACCACCATCGTCACCTCCATAACAACAACATGTTATTCCTAAATGTTTTAGTATTGACATGCTATTTTATTAAATGATCTTTTTTCCTCTGATTCTCATTGGATATTTCTCTTACGTCGTTAATATTTCAGTATTGATTATTTTTATTTTTGGATTTCGTGTAATTAGTATTTATTTCATATTTTTCTCTAAATTACAATACATTGTTGTATTTTTGTCTTTTATTTGAGGTTAGTATATTTTTTACTCATGACTATTTGCCTATTTTCATAATTATTTTGAGTCAATAGTGGAGTATTTATGAAAAAATTAGTTTGCTTGGTGAATAATAATATGAAATAAAATATTTTTCTATATTATACATATAAAATGGTATTTTACACATGAAACTAACCCAACAAAACATTATAAGATACTCTAGTAGTTAAAACTTTAATTTGGGTTACATTTAAAAGAGTTATACATGGTCATTGATATACAAGTAATTACAAATTAATGGATATCAAAGAACGATAAATCGAAAGAATTGTGAGAAATGTTTTCACAAAGTGAATTTACATGACACTTTTCTTCAGAAAGCTGTACTCATTAACAATTCCGTGTATAAAAATGGGACAATCCTTGCAACAACTGAATGTATAACCACATAAAACGAGGAAAAACATAAGCATGAAGCATAATTAACGGAAACAATGATGTTTATTTTGCTCTTAGAAAAACTCCAAATCAAACTCAAAAACCAAACTTTTTTTCTTAGTATATGTAGATCTGATCATAAACCCAAAAATGCAAACACCGAAACAGCAAGAATCATTCCCACAAGTATTTTGTTATTTCCTGTAAAAGAAAAACAAAAATCAAAACATAACAAGATTGACCATAATGCTAAAATAAAGATACAAGAGAGAACTAAAATTGCAGTTATTTTGTTCTTTATTGTCTTAAATACATTTTATTTCTAAATTTATTTGAAAAAAACAAAATGTGTTACATTGAAACATAAGTTATATATAATCGAAAATTTACTACAATATATATTCTAATAGATTTTGAATTTTTCTAAGCATGCATAACATGTCAAAGCCTCAAATTAAGGTACGTATCATCTAATCTATATAAATAAAAGTATATATAAAAAATTAACAACCCATCATTATTTGATATATATGCTTACCTCTAATGGAGAAGGAACCGCTGCGACTTGGCGGTGGAAGCGGTGGCAATGACGATGAATTTGAGGTATCAAAACTCACTAAACATTTGGGAGTGAAGATGAAAGCCCAAAGCTGATCACCACAGCATTGAGTGAGTTCTTGCAACGCAAGTTTCAGACATGTAGTGCAGTTTTTTGGATCCAAATGAGGACTACACTGAACAACAGACTCTAGATCATACAAGTTATCGAACGTAGTGGTATCCATAAGATAATATGGCGTAAACGAAGAAGATAACAAAGATGATCTGATGATAACTTCTCCCATTTTGTCAGACAGTCTCTGTCCAAATTTATCATATGATTTGGGTATTGGATCATCAGACGACCAATAAGTATTAGGCTTTGTCTCTAAGGTGGAGAGGAAGAACTTATCTGAGTAGCGAACCATACAAGAGAAGTAGTAAATGATTGCTTCTCGATGGTTAGTACAGTTTTTGGCAATCTCGATTGTTGCGTTCTTGACGCAGGCGTTGCATGTTGTTCTGTTGACATCTCCTATGCATAAGAACATTCCATGGACTGTGTCTGAACCTAAACCGGTCGTGAGATTGTAGTAGTTAGCGAATGATGATTGGTTGCTAAGAGTGGAGAGAAGAGTGTTGAGATTTGTGTTGTAAGTTGTATTGCGAGTGAAATTTCCGGATGAATCATTGCAAAAAGTCGCCATGTGCTCGTCAGAATCGGATTCGGAGATAGCTTGGTTCATGGTGAAGAAGAGACAGAGAAGAACAGAGAGTTTCTTTGTTGTTTCCATGTTTTTTAATCTTTTTAGAGGTTATGAAATAAAAGAAAAGAAAATGAAGTATTATATATAGAGATTAGAGAGAAGGTCGTTGATTTAACAAGTTTATTGGTCTTTGTTATTTTGCTAGATTGGTCTTTGTTTTAAGTTTTGGTTTTTTTGGTCTTTGTTTTTATTCTTGGATTCTCCCAAAAGAGTTGACTTATGGATGAGAACATATGTATATTTCAAGTTGGGGATTAAAAAAAAAGGGACAAATTAACTAAGAGACGTGAAACCAATTACTATGTAAAAATAATGTATGAAATGATCATAAAACCAATTAATATAAGGTGATTAGTGAGACCTATGAATATATGAATGTCATCATATATTAATTGAACAAGGTGACATGGTTGTGCCGACATGTGAAAACTTAGAAGTTTAGAAATATTTTTAACAATATGATTTGTTGATTACTTCGAAAATTATTACGCACGATGAGCAGTTGTGTTAAATAATTGTTTGAAATTAACCAAGTTGCTTTGGTCAGTAGTAACTTCTAAACGGGAGAGTTTTGGGTTTGAATGGTTTTGGTCACCTAGTCGCGCTTTAAATTTGGTATATTTCCGTACGTGTACCCGGATGAAGCCTTCAAGATCTCTACGATTGTTATATGAAGCTATACCCGTCGTGACTCGTGAGGTTTTATTAGTTAACAATGAAAGATCAGTTGGGAACCTCTCAAAGATTACAAGAGAAAAGGTATTTTAAAGTTTCCAGCTTTAGAACTCTTGTTTGTCTCAGCTATCTCCTTCATACTTGTCCAAGGTGATTTTCTCTTCCTCTTATTTGATCCACCAACTGTTTTCTCAGGAACACTTTGAGGTTCACTCGGTTTCTTACTTTTGGGTTTTCGTATTCTCCTATCCCTCTCCAATGTAAGCATCATCGGCTTCGGTGTATCCCCAACACTCTTCTCCTCCACCTGATCTTTCACACTTCTCTCCGGTGAAGAAAGCATGTTACTTTGGATTTCTTGAGGCATCGTCATCTCTTTCTTGATCTTCGGACGCGACGAACGAGCGGTTTTCGGCTTGAACGGGTAAAGCTCTTTCATCTGACCTTTAGCAGTACCTCTCTTAAGGTTCCGGTGAGAACAGAAATTGCAATGGTAAACTACATTGTTCTGAGGGAAACAGATGTTGTTAGACTTCTTGCACCTATTACGTTTCTTCTTCACATTAGCAGAAACCTTCTCTATTCTAACATTGCAATTGAATCCAGGCTTAAGAATGGTCTCACACCTGCCACAAAACCATTTGAATCATTACATCATTTTGACATTCAATTGCCAAAAAGAACCTCTCTAAGCAATTGAAAGCATATACAAAAAAAACATCACAAACACACAGAACAAAACAACCAATTCTGCAACAATGGTGAAAAATCGCAAACTATATGAACCAGAAGCAACTATTGAAGCAAAACGAACGATTTTTTAGATTAATTTTGCAATTGAAGTCATAATCAGAGATCCTAAATACCTTTGACAAGAGACGAGATCGGGATCAGTAGTGATTCCGGTGGATTCAGTGTCGGCAGCGAGACGTCGACCGAGTAATGAAGCAAGAGACGGGATAGGAGTATCTCCGGTGGAAGACCAGAGAGCGAGATTCTTCAAGTGCTCATGTCTCAGTACAGATTTGAGATTAGGTCCTCCTCCTCCTTGAGTGTTTGTAAGCTTCTTCGGTCCTCGTTTGCCCATCGTTTTCAGGTCGACCTGAGGGAAATACTTTAACCGGTTACAGATGACGGAGAGATTTAACGATGCGGCGGCGGAGAGAAGGAAGAGCAGTGTTTTGTTATGAAAGAATTGGGATTTTAAGAAGTCGGAGACGAATACCCAATCAGGTTTTACATTTGTATATATCATTTACTTATCATAATTTTATCAGTTGGGCCCATAGCTCAGTGGTAGAGCATTCGACTGCAGATCGAGAGGTCACCGGTTCGAACCCGGTTGAGCCCTTTTTTATCAACATATTTTTTTTTTTTTGAATATGTTTCTCTGAAAATTCAAGATCTTTAAGCGTTTCAACATTTGCAAAATTCAAGAAAAAAAAGGAGGGGAATAACATTATAGCAGAGAGAGGTTCATACTTCATTCTATACAATAATACAAACATTGAATTACATTAAAGCGAATAATACACAATGTCACAATCATACATTTTTAAGTTTTGTCATCATATCTCCATAGACACTTCTTTTCTTCTCTATGATACGAAACACGTCTGCACCATTGAACTTAAACAACAACAATAAACACAGTCCACTCGCTGTAATCGAATAATCACAGTGGCTTGAACCGCGGATCTTGCAAAATGGAGCACTAAACTGAAATAAAAACCAGACTAACCAGTAATGTGATGTGATGATCAAGGCTTCGGAAAGGAACAATCGCTGTAGACTTGTTATGCTTTGATCTTAAATACAATGTTGCGACAGTGGTTCTTCGGGTGTATGGGTTAGCGTAAAGGATGGTTATATTTCTCTTGTACTCCAGTTTCTCCTCTTTGTGTTGCTTATAATCACAAAGGGTTTCTTTTGCTTTCAAGCATTGCACCGTCTTTTAGAGCAGTGTGTGCTTCGTTCTCTTGTCCTAGAGCTGACAAAGCTACAGCTTGGAGATACGATGCGATATGCCAAGCAGGAGATATGACTTGTGCTTGCATTGCATTGTTTAGTGCTTCTCTAGGCATATCATTCATTAGGTAACACAGACTCTGTCTTGCATGAACAGTTGGGGAACCCATTGTACCTACCTCGATGAACTGCAAACAAATACTTCGGTCAGAAGCATAAAAGTGAATATGAGAGGCTAATGAAAAATCTTGATCACTACCCTTTCCGTGAAAACCACCAGCACTGAACTATAGATTGTTGTCAGGAACTAAAACTTACTACAGCATAAAAAGTTTAACCTGAGAATAGCATTCGATGGCCTTTGCAAAGTCTTTATGTCGGAATGCAGAATCCCCCTTTTTCTTGAAGACCAATGTGTCCTGCATCTGGTCGGTCCACATCTGGAAAGAAAGCTGTTGCAGAAACAAGTGAAAATGTTTTAGATTTGAATATAAGGAACATGATAGCCACAGTCAAAGATACCACAGATGCATTATTTCCAAGGAATTACAAATATCGACATTAGAATCAAACATTAGAAGACCGAAATAGTATAACGCAAGGTTGAAAATACGCAACGAACCTCTGTGGTTGCACCCTCGTCATCCTTATATCCAAGCTTCTCAATGATCTCATGTATGGCAGTTAGATCTGATCTTAGGCATGCTTCGCCAAGAGGTGAAAGAGCTGTCGTTGTGGCACTGTTAGGTACGCCCAACAATTGATGAGAAGCAATCTACATGATTAACATGTTCGTGTTACAGCGGGAATAATCTTTTCAAATGAAAGAAGCATCAAGCTTATCTTTCTAGTTCTGCAATTGTTTGCCGTATGGTAGCAGTAAAAATGGTAACAGAAAGATATAAGCTTCTGCGATTCAATATTCATCATTAATAATAAAAGCTTGCTAATTATAAGCAAAACGGAACTGGTTAATGATAGTGAAAAGCACCTCAAGATCTTTCTGAAGAGGAATCATTGCAGAGACTAAAGATTTTGGGTTAGGCCGCTCTCGGGGTTCATATTGCAAGCATCTTGAAGCTAACCTTATTAATTCAGTTCCATCGTCACTCGAAAATTGACCTTCCAAACCTGAATCCATCAGCATCTGAATGTTCCTGTCCCGTATGAGGTCCAACGCCTAGAATACACCATACAAGGTAATGGATTAGCAAAATACTATACTATTCAAGGATATTAAGTTATAACATGCTTCTCTCAAGCTCAGGGAGAATGCTTCCTAGTCAGAATCCAGTAACAGACACTAAGAAATATTACCAATTCAAAAGGATATTTGGAAACCTTACATGGCTTGGAGGTATATGCTTTCCACTCAGAAGGTCAAGTAATAGAGTTCCAAAGCTGTATATTACACTTTCAGGTGTCACGCGACCTGTAGAAATAAACACATAACCCAATAAAAAACAGAAAAGCAGCCACAATCCAAATAAAGCATTCATGTTTTCATGAAACCTTAGCTGTCAGCTGGAAAATTATAAATTGCAAGAAAATTTTGATAATCCCAGGAAACAATTTAGGTAGTGAAAGACTCGATGAGGTATTTGCACAATCTTTTGTCAAAATATACCTGTCCTCAGATACTCGGGAGGAGTGAATGCCAGGTTAGTGCTATAACTCTTTCCATCTCTACTGTTTTTCATCAAACCAAAGCATGAAAGTCTTGGATTTGCATCCTAAGAAACAAAAACATAAAATTATTCTCATATACACTTGACAGAAACCAAAGGTAAAAAAATCTGTATCAAACTTACATCATCAAAGAGAACTCTATAAGCATTTAGGTCATGGTAAAGTGCACGTCCTTTGCTGGTACAATACTCTAGCGCCTGAGCAATATGCAAAGCTACTCTCAGTCGCATCGCCCACTTCATTGGCTGTGACTCCCCTAAACACATAAATAATCATTTTTTGTTAAGCACCCATTCAAACTATCAAGTAGTACTTGTTAGCAGCATAACCAAATAGGAGAAAATACTGACCGAGTATGTTAGGAACTTACAGTGGAAAAGATGTTTTGCCAAAGTTTCATTAGGCATAAACTCTGCAATAAGTAGTCTCTCTTCATCTTCATAACAACACCCAAGTAGATTTGCCATCCTATGATTCCGTAATTGACCAACAGCTTTGGCTTCTTCCTAATCTCACAGAATCAAAGCAACTCTTTAGCTTTGGGCAAACACAAATAGGTATGAAAGAAAATAAGTAATCCAGAATCTAATCTGCTTGCATCTAGTAGATAACAACCTATGAACAAGGAATATATAGGAGCAGCATCCTAGTTAACCTTTTTCACTACACACTTGAACAGAATCTACAAACTACAATGTTCCTCATTAGTACTAGCTAAAAAAGTCAGTCGCAATGAGCATAACCACTTAATTAACACACTAGACCAAGAAGCCAAATCTGACTCTAAAGTTGTTTGCAGAACAGAAGCTCCAACAATGGAACCAAAAGAGAAATAAATGGGTTACCAAGAATTGACGAGAATCAGGCCAAGATTTCCGGTTAAACCTTTTGACAGCAATACGTCTTTGATTCTCAAGCTTGCCTTTATAGACAACATTAGGAGCTCTCTCACCATGCTCTGAAACTATATTCTCTGCTGCAAATCCTGAAGTTGCGTTCCTTATAGTCTCTATAGAGAACTCACGAAATTGAGGCAAATCATTCGATTCACCTCTCCCTTCCTCATCTGAATAAACCCAGAAATTAACATAAAGATCTCAATCATCAAAAACCCTAACAAGATAAACTCATCAACGGCTATAACTTACCTAAGCCTGTAACATCAGGATTCGATCTTCCAGACTCTGAAACACAACAAAGTGCAGATAACTTTGAAACCTCACAACCCATTACAGATAATAAATCAATTACAAAACCGTAAACCTAAACCACTATCTTCTTAATCGAAACTTTAACAGATCAAATCCATAAAAAAAGTTCATTAGATTTCCATAAAAAAAAAAAAAAAAAAAATCGAGATTGAATCGAGAAATGAGTCGACAAAAGAGGAAACACAAATTGACAAACACAAAGGTTAAAGGAGGAATAGAGTGGTCGTGTGTGTGAGCTTTGAGCTAAAAAAGCGTTAAACTTGGAGAAAAGAGAATTCTGAAACTTTCTGCTTCTCTGCTTCAACTTTCTCGGAAATTAAACACTTTGCCAGATAATTCTTCTTTTTTTTTGTTAACAAAATAAAGTTCTGATCTTTTTTAATATCCAAAATGAACACAGCAAAGCAGAGTATCCAAGTCAACTCAACAGTGTGTCAAAAAAGAAAATTCTAAAGAAACAACTCATATTTGCTAATAGCAAAATTAATTAGTTTTGGAATTACTCACAAGTTTATAAAACTGAATATGTTGAATATATAATTTTCTGAGAATATATTTCTTTCAAGTACTGTAGCACATAAGTTATGCAAATTTCAATAAATGTAGCTAGACTAAAATATATATTGATGGCATACATATCATAAATAGCATTGTATACTATTGCATTTGAAAAGTAATATAGTCCCTTATTTTTTTGTGCACTATATATTTCTATGTTTAAAAGTATAATGTATATTAACAAAACTGACCTGTTTTAGTATAATTTTGTACACTATATATTTCCATTTTCATTCTAACTCTTCTGATTATACAACATAAATTCATCATTTAACATAAGAGGAAAGGAAAGGAAAAAATAGAAATAAAAATAAAATAAACAGTAAGTTTTCCCCTAGTTAAAATATTAAAATTACATAGATAGGAAAATATTTTCAGCTACTTTCTTAGAAAATTTAATACTTAAATTTATCTATTCATTAATTTTCTATGCTATTTTTAGTAGAGAAAATATATTTTTTGGTTAAAATAAAGTAAACAATATAAATCCCATAGGTAACCAAATGAGTTTTTATAAATATCCAAAGTGAAGAAGTAAAGGACCAAGTCAGAAAAATGGTTTCAAAGAGAAAGTCAAGAACTTCAAAGACTATAGAAGATTCTTGTATCCATCTATGTTCTGTCTTCTTCAGATTCTTGTACTATACTCTTCCTGCATTATTTCTCTTCTTCTTTCTTCTTTATCTTTGTTTATCTTTCACCACCGGAATCTCCTACAACAACTTCCATATGTGTATCTTCTCTCGAAAGTTCAACGACCCTTATTGTAACACGGCTGGTTCTAAACCCGGTTTCCAAATAATTTCTGAAGAAAATGTAACTTTCGCCGGAGAGATCGCAGGAGATAGAGTTTCTAAGGATCACAACAAGATTCTTAATTCAGTTCCTGTTCAAGAACACAAAACAAAGAACAAGGTTGATCTCAATTCACTCATTGAACTAAAAGCCGAGGAAGAATACAGCAAATACATCAAACCTACGAGTGAAGATGAGGGATATGCGTTAAGGGCAGCCATCAAGTATCTTTACCTACAAAGATCATGGCTATCTCCGGGAGATGAAAACCTCAATAAACCGCGATCGTGTGAAGGTAAAGGAGTTTACGTTTATGATTTACCGTCAAAATTCAACAGCGATTTGTTGGTAGGATGCAACGATATACTTCCAGGGGTTAACTTGTGTAGCTACTTCAAGAATGAAGGCTTTGGAGAAGCTATTAAGAATCTTGGCAAAGGTTGGTTTGCTACACACATGTATTCTCTTGAGCCCATCTTACACTCTAGGGTTTTGAAGCATCCTTGTAGGGTTTACAACGAGACCCAAGCTAAGCTCTTCTTTGTCCCTTACTATGGCGGGTATGATGTTTTGAGATGGCACTATAGGAATGTTTCTGAAGATGTGAAGGACCGTTTGGGGATCGAGGTTTTAAAATGGCTTAATTCAAAGGAATCATGGAGGAGAAACGCCGGGAAAGATCATGTGTTCGTTCTAGGAAAAATAACTTGGGATTTTAGGAGAGATAAGGACCCTTGGGGCTCAAGGTTCCTTGAGCTACAAGAAATGCAAAACCCTACCAAGCTACTCATAGAAAGACAGCCATGGCAGGTCAACGACATCGCCATTCCTCACCCAACTTATTTCCATCCGCGAACAGATGATGATATCACCCGCTGGCAGATCAAGATCATGAGTAAACTTCGCCGGAATCTAGTAAGCTTCGCGGGAGGTGCAAGACCCGATAACCCTAATAACATCCGATCAACGCTAATCGAGCAATGCATATCTTCCAACCAATGTCGGTTCTTAAATTGTACAAACGAAAGCTGCACGAATCCCAAGAATGTCCTTGATTTGTTTCAAGATTCAGAGTTTTGTCTGCAGCCGCCTGGAGATAGTGCAACAAGGAGATCAGTATTTGATTCACTAATCTCCGGCTGCATTCCGGTGATCTTTACTCCGTACACAGCTTATTACCAGTACGCGTGGCATCTTCCTGAGGATCATCGGAAGTACTCAGTGTATATAAGCGAACAAGATGTGAAGGAAAAGAGAGTAAATGTGGTGGAGATATTGAAGGCAAAGACTCTAAAGGAGAAAAAGGATATGAAAAGTTACATAGTTCAACAGCTTTTGCCTGGATTGGTATATGGAGACTCCAATGCTAAGTTTGAAAAGTTTCGAGATGCTTTTGATATTACTTTTGATTGTTTACTTAAGAAAATCAACAGGTCAGTGGTATAACATTTTTTGTAATGTTTGCGCTCATGAATGTGATTATCATTATGATTTGCTCCGGTCCATTCTTATTTGTTTATTTGATGAACAAATACGATAAATATAAAATAAATTTTGTAGTTTGGTATGATGTATTTGTTTCAAACTTTCAAAGAACAGAAAATAAAATATATTTGTGATCTCAACTGGAGCTGGTTAAGGACCGGTTATGATTTGATTCGTGAAGACTGAAGAAGGAGCATTTGGTCTAACCAGCCGGTTAAGAGAAGTCTAGAAAAACGGCACGGCGTTTTAGTCTCTATTGTGGAAACAGCAAAGCTAATTTGGTTCTTCCCCAGATTATCACCGTTCTGTTTGTTCATCAGTGTTCTGAAAACTTTTTCCGATACACAAAATCGGAGGAAGAAGAAGATGAAGCTCAAAGTGTATGCGGATAGGATGTCACAGCCATCTCGTGCTGTCCTCATATTCTGCAAGTAAACTCCTTCTTCTTCTTCCTTGTTAATTCGCGATTTCAGCCTTTTTGTTTGTTCTCTTATACATGACCTACTTTTTGTGTGAAGGGTTAACGAAATCCAATTCGACGAGATTTTGATTTCCTTGGGGAAACGTCAACAGTTATCCCCTGAATTCAAAGGTTCGTATAAATAGTTTTTTTTGGACATGGGTGATTTCGGATTTGGATAAAAGTTGAAGCTTGAATTAGTCTTTAAAGTGAGATTTGATCTTAAAGTGTGTATTCATTGTTTCTCAGAAATTAACCCAATGGGGAAAGTTCCAGCTATTGTTGATGGCAGACTTAAGCTATTTGAGAGGTTCCCTTTAACACAAAGTTGCTTCCTTTGTATCGAAACACCATTGTTTATGAATAATCTTAACCGTTTGTCTGTTTCTTCTTCTCGCAGTCACGCTATATTGATATATCTTTCCTCAGCATACGCAAGTGTAGTTGATCATTGGTAAGTTTCTCTACTTCGTTTGACACATGCATGTACTTGATTGCAAAGTGTAATCATTTTACTTTTAGGTACCCGAATGATCTTTCCAAAAGAGCCAAGATTCACTCCGTTTTGGATTGGCATCACACCAATTTACGCCCTGGTGCATGTATTATATTCATAACAGTATCGATGTTAATTAGTTGTATATTCAAATAAGGCTTCATGTTTCTGATTACGGTTATTTAACAATCTCTCAGCTGGATATGTTCTGAATAGCGTTCTAGCTCCAGCTCTTGGTCTTCCACTGAATCCGAAAGCAGCTGCTGAAGCTGAGAACATACTAACAAACTCTCTGTCCACTCTAGAGACTTTTTGGCTTAAGGGCAGTGCCAAGTTTTTACTCGGGGGCAAGCAACCATCTATAGCTGATCTCAGCCTTGTATGTGAACTTATGCAGCTGCAGGTACGCAAAAAAATCATCTTCTTTACCAACTTTTATTTGTTTTATTAAGTCATCGAAATACCAATGTAACTAACCATATCAAACATTATGGAGCAAAAAAGTTGCTTCCTTATCTCGGTTATGACTTTTGATTGTAAAATTTATTCTATTTTATAGGTTTTGGATGACAAAGATCGTCTTAGATTGCTTAGCCCTCATAAGAAAGTTGAACAATGGATTGAGAGTACGAGAAAAGCGACAATGCCTCACTCTGATGAGGTCCATGAGGTCCTTTTCAGAGCCAAAGATAGATTTCAGAAGCAGCGAGAGATGGCAACCGCATCTAAACCGGGTCCTCAATCTAAGATGTAAGAACAAAAAACTTGACCACTTTCATCAGGGTCTCTATATGAGAGACTCCTTCCCCCTAAAGATAAGTCATTCGAGATCCAAACACTCCGTTTAATTTCTCATCCAGTTTCATGGATCTTCCATAATACAGTATCCAATTTAGTAGTATTGGTGGGACGAGTGATGGTCCAAACCTCGTTCAAGACACAACCGATCGTAAAGCTCGAAGACGCAAATGGAGTCCACCTGACGATGTCATTCTCATTAGTGCTTGGTTAAATACTAGTAAGGATCGTAAAGTTGTCGTTTATGATGAACAACAAGCACATACTTTTTGGAAGAGAATTGGTGCACATGTTTCAAATAGCGCTTCACTTGCAAATCTACCAAAGCGAGAGTGGAATCACTGCAGGCAAAGATGGAGGAAAATTAACGACTACGTCTGCAAATTTGTTGGATGTTATGATCAAGCTTTGAATCAAAGAGCTAGTGGTCAATCTGAAGATGATGTTTTCCAAGTTGCATACCAATTGTACTACAACAATTACATGAGTAATTTCAAACTTGAGCATGCATGGCGGGAGCTCCGACACAATAAAAAATGGTGTAGTACATACACCTCTGAAAATTCTAAGGGGGGTGGAAGCTCAAAGAGAACAAAGTTGAATGGAGGTGGTGTATATTCTTCAAGCTGTAATCCGGAGAGTGTGCCTATAGCTCTAGATGGAGAGGAGCAAGTTATGGATCGCCCTCTTGGTGTGAAGTCGTCAAAGCAAAAAGAGAAGAAAGTTGCTACTAAAACAATGCTTGAAGAAAGGGAGGCCGATTCTAGATCAAGACTTGAGAACTTGTGGGTACTAGATGAAGAGGAGCAAGTTATGGATCTTCCTCTTGGTGTGAAGTCATCGAAGCAGAAAGAGAGGAAAGTTGCTACTAAAACAATGATTGAAGAAAGGGAGGCAGCCAATTTTCGATCAAGACTTGGGAACTTGTGGCTACTAAAGGAGAAAGAAGAAAGGGAGGCAGATTCCCGATCAAGACTTGAGAACTTGTGGGCACTGAAGGAGAAAGACATAGAAGAGCAAAAGAAACTAACAAGGATGGAAGTCCTTAAAAGTCTTCTTGGAAGAAGAACAGGTGAAACTTCTGAAAAGGAAGAAACTTTGAAGAACAAGCTCATTGATGAGATGCTCTAATCTCTATGTTCTCGTTGTATTTATCTCTTTATTTTCTCTATGTTTATCTCACTATCAACTTAGTGACAGGCTATAGACGGCTTTTCTAGAAATAGATACTAACTGAATCTTCCTTAACTATGTTCAACGTTTGTTTCACTCTCCAGTTCAGGTAGGAAACACGTTCCCTCTTTGTTTCTCCGTAAGAAGTCGAACATTGTAACTTCACACTCTCGCTCTGTTTCTCTGTAAGGTCACTGTTCCCTCTCTGTTTCACTTTAACTTAAGGTAGGAAACTTGAAACTGTCTCCTTTTATCATCACTTCCCTTTGATTTCTCTCATGTCTCCCTTTTACCATCCCCTTTGATTTCTATCAAATCTCTCTCTTTCGTTTCTTAAACTCTTCAAACGAACATATGCCTAAAACCCTCTCAATAATGTTAGCTGGCAAGTCAAGATGATGAAAAAACCTCGCAAGAATCTAATAAGTTTTGCTAGAGGTTCAAGACCTGGTAATCCTAATAGCATCCGGTCAACGCTAATCGAACAATGCACATCATTTTCTGAACATAGTCGGTTCTTAAACTGTACTAACGGAAGTTGCGAGAAGCCTGAGAATGTCATAGAGCTATTTCAAGACTTAGAGTACTGTCTACAACCGTGAGGAGATAGTCCAACGAAAAAATCGGTCGGTTTTCGATTCACTAACTCCTGTTGCATTCCAGTGATATTTAATTCATACACAACTTATTATCAATACGCTTGGCACTAACCGGAGAATCATCAAAAATACTTAAGTGTATATAAGCCAAGAAGATGTGAAGGTAAAGACTCTAAAGGAGAAAGAGGATATTAGAAGTTACATAGTTCATCAGCTTTTGCCTGGTTTGGTATATGGAGACTCTAATGCTAAGTTTCAAAGATTTTGAGATGCTTTTGATATTACTTTTGATAGTTTACTTGAGATTTTTTGTAATGTTGGCTCTCATGGATGTGATTATCATTATGATTTGCTCCGGTCCATGTTTATTTGTTCATTAGATAAAAAAAAATACGATAAATATAAAACATTTTGTAGTTTGGTATATTGCATGTGTTTCATAGAAAGAAAAATATTGTGATTTCAACTCTTCTGGTTAAGGACCGGTTATGATTTGTTACTTCATTAATTTGATGGTGAAGGAGCATTTAGCCCAACCGGCCGGTTTAGATGTTTTACTCTCTATTGTGGAAACAGCAATCTAATTTGGTTCTGTGAGATCACTACTTGTCTTCTTCGCCAGATTATCGCCGTTCGTTCAGAGAAAACTTTTTCCGATACACAAAATCGGAGGAAGAAGAAGATGAAGCTCAAAGTGTATGCGGATCGAATGTCACAGCCATCTCGTGCTGTCCTCATATTCTGCAAGTAAACTCCTTCTTCTTCTTCCTTGTTAATTCGCAATTCAGCACAAAAAAAAAATTGATTCTAATTTTTTTTTGTTTCAAGGGTTAATGAAATCCAATTCGATGAGATATTGATTTACTTGGCGAATCGTCAACAATTATCCCCTGAATTTAAAGGTTTGTATAAATAATCAGCAAAAAGGTTTTTTTTTGACATGGGTGAATTCGGATTTCGATAAAAGTTGAAACTTGATTTGGTCTTTACAGTGAGATTTGAGTCTTTGTTTCTCAGATATTAACCCAATGGGGAAAGTTCCAGCTATTGTTGATGGCAAACTTAAGCTCTCTGAGAGGTTTTTTCTTAACACAAAGTTGCTTCCTTTGTATCTAAACCATTGTTTATGAATAATCTTAACCGTTTTCGCAGTCACGCTATCTTGATATATCTTTCCTCAGCATACCCAAGTGTAGTTGATCATTGGTAAGTTTTCGTTTGACACATGCATGTTCGTGATTGCAAAATGCAAAGTGTAATCATTTTACTTTGTTATTCGTTCGTTTACTTTTAGGTACCCGACTGATCTTTCCAAAAGGGCCAGAATTCACTCTGTTTTGGATTGGCATCACACCAATTTACGCCCTGGTGCAGGTATTACATTTTCATATTCATAACAATATCGGTATTGAGAAGTTTGTAGAGTCAAATAGGAATGATCAGTTTCATGTTTCTGGTTATTTCAGCTGGATACGTTCTGAATAGTGTACTAGGTCCAGCTCTCGGTCTTCCTCTGAATCCGAAAGCAGCTGCTGAAGCTGAGCAGTTACTAACAAAGTCTCTGACCACTCTAGACACTTTTTGGCTTAAGGGCAATGCCATGTTCTTGCTCGGAAGCAACCAACCATCTATAGCTGATCTGAGCCTTGTATGTGAACTAACGCAGCTGCAGGTACTAAAAAAAACATGTTCTTTATCAAACATTGTGGAGCAAAAAAGTTACCTTCTTATCTCTGTTATGGCTTTTGATTGTAAAATTTGTGTAATTTTATAGGTTTTGGATGATAAAGATCGTCTTAGATTGCTCAGCCCTCATAAAAATGTTGAACAATGGATTGAGAATACGAGAAAAGCGACGATGCCTCACTTTGATGAGGTCCATGAGGTCCTTTTCAGAGCCAAAGATAGATGTCAGAAGCAGCGAGAGATGGCAACCGCATCTAAACCGGGTCCTCAATCTAAGATGTAAGAACAAAAAACTTGACCACTTTCATCGGGGGAAGAAAAAACTTAATTTCTCATCCAATTTCATGGATCTTCCATAATACAGTATCCAATTTAGTACTATTGGTGAGAAGAGTGATGATCCAAACCTCGTTCAAAACACAACCGATCGTAGAAAACATAGACGCAAATGGAGTCGAGCTGAAGATGCCATTCTTATTAGTGCTTGGTTAAATACTAGCAAGGATCCAATTGTCGATAATGAACATAAAGCATGCGCTTTTTGGAAGAGAATTGGTGCATATTTTAACAATAGCGCTTCACTTGCAAATCTGCCAAAGCGAGAGCCGAGTCACTGCAAGCAAAGATGGAGTAAACTTAACGACAAAGTCTGCAAATTTGTTGGATGTTATGATCAAGCTTTGAATCAAAGAAGTAGTGGTCAATCTGAAGATGATGTTTTCCAAGTTGCATACCAAGTCTACACGAACAATTACAAGAGTAATTTTACACTTGAGCATGCATGGAGGGAGCTCCGACACAGTAAAAAATGGTGTAGTTTGTACCCCTTTGAAAATTCTAAGGGTGGTGGAAGCTCAAAGAGAACAAAGTTGAATAATGGAGATCGTGTATATTCTTCAAGCTCTAATCCGGAGAGTGTGCCTATAGCTCTAGATGAAGAGGAGCAAGTCATGGATCTTCCTCTTGGTGTGAAGTCATCGAAGCAGAAAGAGAAGAAAGTTGCTACTATTATAACGATTGAAGAAAGGGAGGCCGATTCTGGATCAAGACTTGAGAACTTGTGGGTACTAGATGAAGAGGAGCAAGTTATGGATCGTCCTCTTGGTGTGAAGTCATTAGAGCAAAAAGAGAATAAAGTTGCTCCTAAACCAACGATTGAAGAAAGGGAGGCGGCCGATTCTCGATCAAGACTTGAGAACTTGTGGGCACTAAAGGAGAAAGAAGAAAGGGAGGCAGATTCCCGATCAAGACTTGAGAACTTGTGGGCACTGAAGGAGAAAGACATAGAAGAGCAAAAGAAACTAACAAGGATGGAAGTCCTTAAAAGTCTTCTTGGAAGAACAACTGATCAACTTTCTGAAAAAGAAGACATTTTGAAGAACAAGCTCATTGATGAGATGCTCTAATCTCTATGTTCATCTCTGTATTTTAGCTATGTTTCATTGTATTTATCTCTGTATTTTCTCTAGGTTTATCTCACTATCTATGTTCAACATTTGTTTCACTTTCCAATTCACATCATGAAACGTTAGGAAAGAAAAGGAATGATCAGAGCATATGAAAGAAAAGCCCCTATTGTTTCATCAGCTTTTGGCTGGTTTGGTCTATGGAGACTCACTCAAATGCTAAGTTTCAAAGATTTCGAGATGCTTTTGATATTACTTTTGAAAGTTTCTTTGAGAAAATCAACAGGTTGGTATTATAAGTTTTTTGTAATGTTGATTATTTCATTAACGTCAACTTTATGATACAATTTTCAACTTAATGGTATTTAGTTCTCTAGATAACCAAAAAATGATGCATCTGTTTCAAAGAAAAACAAAAAAAATTGTGATCTCAAGTCTCAACTGGTTCTGGTTAAGGGCCGGTTCTGCCTTGTAATTGTATTGCTTTGATGGTGAAGAAGGAGCAATTAGCCTAACCAACCGGTTTAGAGAGGTCTTTGGTCACAACAGAGAAACAAAAACGGCACGGTGTTTTACTCTCTACTGTAGAAACAGCAAGCTACTGTAGAGACACTTCTCTTCTTGTCCATATTATCACCACCGTTCAGTGATCCACAAAATCAGACGAAAAAGAAGATGATGAAGCTCAAAGTGTATGCAGATCGAATGTCACAGCCATCACGTGCTGTTATCATATTCTGCAAGTAATTTCGTTGAACTTCCTTGTTAATTCCAGATTCAGCCAATTTTGTTTTCTCTAATACATGAGAATCTTTGTTTTGTTTGGATTTTATCCTTTGCAGGGTTAATGGAATCCAATTCGATGAGGTCTTGATTTCCTTGGCGAAGCGTCAACAATTATCTCCTGAATTCAAAGGTTCGTACAAATAATCAACAAAGTTTCAAATCTGAGTATTGGTAGATTTATGTTTAGTGTATATGAGATCATTAGTGTAGATTAGTGTAGACTAAGGCTATATATGCTTAGTGTTGTTTCTTAATGTAAATATTGTTAAGAAATGTGTCTTGTTCTTCAGATATTAACCCATTGGGGAAAGTTCCAGCTATTGTTGATGGCAGGCTTAAGCTCTTTGAGAGGTTAACACAAAAGTTCATTCTCTTTTGGGTTCTTGCTTTGGTTTATTGACCATTTTTTATGAATCTTAACCGTTGATTCTTTTCGTAGTCACGCAATCCTGATATATCTATCCTCGGCGTTTCCAAGTGTTGCTGATCATTGGTAAGTTTCTACTTCGTTTGACACAAAGTGTAATCATTTTGCTTTGATGTTCATTTGTTTACTTTTAGGTATCCAAATGATCTATCCAAAAGAGCCAAGATTCACTCAGTTTTGGATTGGCATCACACCAATTTACGTCGTGGTGCAGGTATTGTACATTATATTCATCGATGTTGAGAAGTTATAGAGTCAAATAGTTCTGATTACGGTTGTTTTTACTGTTGCAGCTGGATATGTTCTGAATAGTGTACTAGGTCCAGCTCTCGGTCTTCCTCTGAATCCGAAAGCAGCTGCTGAAGCTGAGCAGTTACTAACAAAGTCTCTGTCCACTCTAGAGACTTTTTGGCTTAAGGGCAATGCTAAATTCTTGCTCGGAAGCAACCAACCATCTATAGCTGATCTCAGCCTTGTATGCGAACTTATGCAGCTGCAGGTACTCACTTAATTTCACTGTTTTGTGCGTTTTTTTAATTCATCGAAATACCAATCCTTGCTATGTTTTGGCTTTTGATTGTAAAATTTATGCAATTTTGTAGGTTTTGGATGACAAAGATCGTCTTAGATTGCTCAGCACTCATAAGAAAGTTGAACAATGGATTGAGAATACGAAAAAAGCAACAATGCCTCACTTTGATGAGACCCATGAGATCCTTTTCAAAGTCAAAGAAGGATTCCAGAAGCGGCGAGAGATGGGAACCTTATCTAAACCGGGTCTTCAATCCAAGATCTAAGAACTTAGAACAAAACTTTGGCAAAACCGGTTTCAGGGGTCAGTCACTGGTTCGTTGAAGAAAAGCCGATTATCTCCTATTCTCCATTGTAAGAAAAATAAGGAATGTAATAATCACTTGTTTTTTGAACTATATGTAATAATCACTTTATCAAAGGTTTTTACCGAACCCGAGCATTTTGAACATCACAACATGAAGGTTTAGATTTATATGTAAATTATAGTTGAACCAGCTCGCAGTTTGTGCTGTCCATCTCACTGGCTTACTTCCTTTGGGCCTTAGACTGTTAGGATCGTTTTTAGCTGGTAAAGGTCGAGAAAAGTGGGTAGCTGCACTGCTAAAACTCAAAGGAAAGCAAGGTGGAAATATAATGGAAGTATGGAAACTTATGGAACCATCAGGAGATAGAGGCCAAGAGGGGTGGGAAACTGCAGCTGACATAATGGAAGGGGAGGGACTATCACAAGATAAAGGTCAAGAGGAGAGGGAAGTTGCTGCAGAGTGCAGACATTATGGTAGGGAAGGAATCATCATCACAAGACAAAAAATAACAGTAGTGTGAAGAGTCACCTGCACAATTTATCTTTAAGCTTGCAAACATTAGTGTCCAAACACCACCCCCACCCCCCCCCCCACCCCACCCCCACACACTGTTCTCATGTTTACTGAAACTGTAATGCTTATGTTGTTCCGTTTAATAAACATGCGATGATTATTATTTCTTAGAACAGAGAATCACTGAAACAGGTTTGAAAAGAGAGGATGTTATATCTGTGAATAGAAAAGACAAAGACAAAGTGGAGGAATCAGAACTCAGCCACGGTTATTGCTCTGTTGAGAGTCTATTGGAAATTTGGCTTTATTATGATAGAGAGCAATCAGAAATAGATAAAATTGGCTTTTAGTAATTAATGTTTCTAGGGATGATGATTCAAATTTATTACAATAGCTGAATACAGATCAACAACAACACATCAAATTGATTCAAGATGTTCTTAATAAATCATAAGAATTTAACAAAAGCCTGCATAACCGTAACCGTAAAGTTCATTCTGCATTAACTGATTCAACCAGGGGTTCTTCACAGATTCTTCTACCGCCGAGTAATGTTGTGTGTTTGAGACGCAAGGATTTTGAAAGCTGTTGCTATTGATGTTACCCATAGACATGTTTTGATCACAACCATAAAACTCCTTGTACATCAATTGATTCAACCCAAAGTTGTTGACAGATTCTTGTACCGCTTCTTTGTTTGAGACGCAAGGATCTTGAAATTTGTTGTTTGTGATGTCACCCATGCTCATGTTCTGATTCTGATCATAACCACAAATCTCCGGCTTCATTAACTGATTCTTCAACTCAGATTCTTCAAGTAACGCTGAGAAATAATCCTGATTGAAATTTGATGCAGAGACTGGGATCTGAGACAGAGTATTGTCTCCATGGTTATACATAAACAGCGAGAACTGGCTAGGGTTCAAAGATTGGGTGTAATGATTCAGAGAGGATGGTGTTAAACTCTGATGATCCGGTTTTGTCTGATTCTGTTTCTGCGACTCAAGAAATCGAAGCCTTTCTTGGAATTTAGAGACATGGAGTTCCAAGGACTGAATCAGTGGAGAAACTTGGTCGGGAGGGTAATGATCAGCGAGTGGATACTTTAAAATATTCACGTTCTTAAGACTCGTCTTCATCTTCTTGTTCGGATTCTTCAAACCCTTGTTCTTCTTCTTGTTCAGGAACCCATGAAGATTAACGCTTTTCTTGCGTCTCAATGCTTCGTTCAATAGACTATACCTAAGAGCAATGTCTCTCACTTTCTCTTTCTCCTTAGGCCATGTCTTAAGTTCTCCGTCTGGTCCGTAATAGATAACGCAGGCTTCGATATCACAAAGAGTGCAAAGCTCTGAAGCTTTCTTGAAGATGGTCTCAAGCCTATTGCTCAAACTTGTGAAAGCGAGTGAATAAGAAGAAGAGGACGAAGGTGAAGATGATCGCATAGTCATCTTCTTGTTGATTGCAAAGACAAACTCTGTGTTTTTTCACGCTCAAAGTTAAGAGAAAGCACGAAGACAAACTTTGGCTTTGTGAAAAAGATGATGAACTATGAAATAGTTAGAAAGAATTAGATATATTTATAGATGATCGGTGATAAAAAAACGCGTAAAGATGTGTGCATAGATAGATTCGTTTCGATTTCCATATATTTGCATAGATTCGATTTCCATAGATTTTACGTTCTAGAGCCGTTAAGGGTTGATAAAAAGGAAACACAACTATAATTTGATATCATTAACCCTTGATATGATCTAGTTTGGTTTGGTTAATACTAGTCTTCAAATTCTAGCTCTAATCAGATAGTATTTTATACATCTACGCAATTATTTGGGCCTTGTGAGGCCCATTTAAAATTATGGACAAAAAGCGACGTCGTCTCGGATCTGACCTAGGTTTTTGTTTACACTCTTCTTCTTCTCTCCATCTCTCAGTCTCTTCGTTAAACCCACCCACATTTGAAGCGGCAAATAACGAAAACCATGGATCCGAAACCAACCTCGATGTGGAGCTCAATTGTGAAGAAAGATCCACCTTCAAAGCCTCCGGTTAACGACGGAGCTCCGGCAGCGATTCTCGGGATGGTCGGAAACTGCAAATCCACAAAAGGAATATCTATTGCGGTTGTTGACGCCAACGCCATCATTGAAGGACGTCAGAGCTTAACAAACTTCGCCGACAAATTCGTAACTGTCCCTGAGGTTCTCTCTGAGATTCGTGACCCTGCTTCTCGCCGTCGTCTCGCTTTCATCCCTTTCACTATTGATACCATGGAACCTTCTCCTGAATCTCTAAGTAAAGGTACACTTATTAGTTTTGTGATTCTTATTCTTGTGATTGTGAAATTTGTACCTAAGTAGGTATTTGTATATTCTTGTGTTGGAGAAAAGATTGTATTGTATCTCTGAGATTGATTGTTTTTGGTTCTGCAGTTATCAAATTTGCAAGAGCTACTGGTGATTTGCAATCTCTGTCTGATGTTGATCTGAAGTTGATTGCTTTGTCATACACGCTTGAGGCTCAGGTTTATGGCACCAAAAATCTTAGAGATGTTCCTCCACCGATTCAAACTGTTAGAGTTAAGAGATTACCTGAGAAGGATTTACCTGGTTGGGGCTCCAATGTGGCTAACTTGGAGGAGTGGGAGGCACTTGAAAACGAGACTGAGGAAAAATCCAACGCTAACTCCAAAATCCTTCCATTGAAAGACCTTAACATGAATATTATTGCTTCAGACAATGTTTCTGAGGTTGGTTCTGTTGTCTCTCATACTGAGAATCATGAAGAGGATGTGCAGGAAGGTGGGAAGAAGCATAGGCGATACCCGCCCAAGAAAACAGAGATTAAGCTTGAGGGTAAGATGGTAGTGGAGGGAGTTGATGCATCCCAGGGGCAATATGATGATGATGATGATGCTAGTGATTGGAGACCCGCAGTCAGTAGAAGTACTCACTCAAAGTATCTTAGAAGAAAGGCAAGGTGGGAACATTACAATGCTTTGGCTGAACAAGAAATTCAGAAAGATCAAGAAGCTGACAAAGCTCGACACACTAAAGAGGCCAATGAAACCCACGCAAAAGATAGTGGAAAGAATGGTGAGGATATATCTTCCATCCTTAAAGATATGAGGTTGGAGGAAGAGTCATTAAGGGCTCTCCAAGAAGAGACTGAAGAGACGAATGCTGAAGCAACTTTGATCAATGGTGAGGATGATATTGATCATGATATTGAAGTCGAAGCTGAGGGGATCGATGTTGCAAATCAAGCGCTAGAGAACTTGGAGATTGCTAGTGAGGCTGAGGATACCTTCGAGGCATCATCGATTGGAGATGATGGTAGCAGCGAGCAGAGTTGGTCATTGAGAGCTTTATCTGAGTCCAGTGTAGCTTGTATAACTGGTGACTATGCAATGCAGAATGTTATTCTTCAAATGGGTTTGCGATTGCTTGCACCCGGCGGAATGCAAATTCGCCAACTGCATAGGTACTCTAAATTGATCAGATCTTCCTTTTTTTTGTTCAAATGTCAGACACTTTTCTTTAGCAAGGGTCATTAACTGAAAAAGATACAATTCTTACACTTTATTGCATTGACATCTTCAGGTGGATCTTAAAATGCCATGCTTGCTACACAGTAACTCCTGAAATTGGAAGAATCTTCTGTCCCAAATGTGGGAATGGTGGCACTCTACGCAAGGTAGCGGTTACAATAGGCGCGAATGGCGCCATCATAGCTGCATGTAAACCACGAATTACACTTCGAGGGACCCAAGTAAGTAACTTGTTATAAGCAGAAGCTAACCAAAACACCAAAAATTCCTGTATTAGTGAAGAATCTTGTATTCTTTATTTGAAATAGCATGAGAACAGAACCACCATGTTTTCCGGCATGTATATGATCAATTTGTCATTTGTTACTGCCTTTAAACTTAAACCCTTGTTTCCTTTAAAATCTGCAACCTAATACACAGATAAAAACTTCTCCTGATACATGTGTCTTTTCTTTCTGTGCAGTATTCGATACCAATGCCTAAAGGAGGAAGAGAGGCAATCACCAAGAATCTGATTCTACGGGAAGATCAACTCCCTCAAAAGCTTCTCCACCCTAGGACCAAGAAGAAAGCAAGCAAACCGGTTAGTCTCTTCGTGTCTTCTATCTCAAACTCAAATCTGTAACTTTGATTGAAATCTTAAGGTAAATTATGCTGTTGTTTGCAGGGTGATGAGTACTTCGTATCAGATGATGTGTTCTTGAACCATCATAGTGATAGAAAGGCGCCATTGCAGCCTCCTGTGAGAAAAGCTATGTCGGTTTTCAGCCAGAAAAGAAACCCTAATGACAACCATTACTCTCGTTCTATGCACTGATCTTTGTTTCTCCTACACAACAAACATCTCCTGTACTTCAGATGCCAACGATTTTGTCTCTTTTTTGTACTTTTACTTTTTCTTTCTGATTGTTGTTTGAAGTCCAAAACTAGTTTGAAAAGGTGAGAGTTTATAACTTTTTATTCGGTTCACAGATGTATTCCTCTAGTTTCAAGCTACCTGTCATTTTTTTCTTTTTTGGCTCAACACAATTTCATTCGTCAAGAACTTGGTATACAAGATTACACCTCCAGTTTATTGGTATTAACAATAGACCGACCGTAACAACCTACCTGATAACTTATCCAAGGCATGGTCGGTGCTATCAAAACCGAATGCAAAATTGAAGCAAAAATGTTCGAACAAGTGTATGTCAATGTCATAACAACAAAGCCAATTTTATTTACTCCTATCATCGTCGTCTTCGTTAGAAGGCGAGGCCAGCGCTAGCTCGGCCCACGCCAGAGAAGACGATTTGAATTCTGCAGAAATGGACACAGTGATTCTACTCTCTAGTGTCTCACAAAGCGCTTGAATCGAACAAGAAAGCTTATCCTTGTCTTTTTCATTCTGGTCCAAGTTCAGACATTGGCTTGCCACTTCACATACTGCCTCAAGTTCTTTTTGCTTGAAATGCTTGAGCTCAGGATCCACCAAGCTAGCCATCACATCTGGTGCACCAAGGTTTTTCTCCCTTACCTGCAATATTTAGGAGTTTGAATCAAATCCTCAGCATCAAACGCATGAAAACACGTAAACCGCTAAGAGAGAGAGAGAGACTTATTATAAGTACTCAGCTTTAAGCTTATAGAGAAAAGCTATTCTTACCCATTCAACCAAGCAACCTCTGTCTTGGCAATAAGAAGGTCTTCCGCTTACAATTTCCAGCAAAAGTATGCCAAATGAGTAGATATTCCCTTGTAAATCCATATCTCGGTGTTCCATTGCATTGGGAAGTACACATATTGCTCCTTCATTACAGATATTCTTCAGGTTCTTCTCTGATCTCACCTGAATAATCTTCCAGCATTCGAAATCAACCAGCTGCATAGAAATAAGAGGATCAAAATAAGAGTATAGAGATAGTAGCAAAGCTTAGCTAACCGCATAGAAAAAAGAGGATCAAATTTACTTTGGGAGTAAAATCTTCAGTGAGATACACTGCAGTTGAGCTCAACTCAGAGACTGTAAATGGAGGATGGAGTTCAGTATGAAGGTACTTGAGACCACGTGCGATGCCTATAACAATTTTCATGCGTTTTGCCCACGATACTAAACTCCCGTCCGCATCTGCATCAAATTTTTATCATCATTTGGTATCATTATCAGTCCTACCAAAGAAAGAGCTCTGAAGAAGTTTGATTATATATTACAGTGGAGATGGTCGTATAGTGTCCCGTTTGATGCATACTCAAACACAAGCATTCTTGTGAACGGTGTACTCTCTTTACAGTATCCCAGTAATTTCCCCGCATTCTCATGGTTTAATCTAGCCAAAGCCGCAACCTGAAACAATGAATATTAATAAAATCAAGTTTAATACTGATGTTTTCTTGCAAGTGACTTGGTGATAAACAACCATAAGAAGAAGAACCTCTCTCTGGAAATTAAGCTCAAGATATCCAGTCCAATTTTCTTCTTTAACGCAGAGAGAGATAACCGCGATCTCAGTCCCGCCTTTGATCGTTCCTTTGTAAATCTGACTCTCTGCACTAGAATCAATGATGTTGCTGAAGTCTTCACATGCTACTTCTAGCTCTTGTCTTGTATATCTTGAAACATCCTTCAGCATTTCAGAATCTGTAGAAAAACAGTTTATCAGTAATTTTTTCATCTCTGGAAGCTCTTTCAGTTATTTGTATTGAAATCTTAGAATTTTTAAGAGTTTCTAACCAACGTAGACCGTGAACTTCTCCTTTTCACTTGCAGATTTCTTCCAGGGAACGATGAGAGAGCGCTTTATTTTGCACAAGCTACATGCAGAGAACATTACGACTAGAAAGAGCAAGCCAACTGATGATCCCGTGACTATCTCAAAATTCCGAAGCCATGTTTGTCTCGATGCTCGATGCTTCTTCTTGGCCACGGTTACAGCTAAGCGAGCTAACCAATTGAAACAATTTCAAAATGAAAAACAAGATAAAGAAACGATTATCAGCATCAAGAAAGTGAAACTCATATTCTACAAACCACATTCTGAAAGAGGTCTCTGCTTAACATCCATGGTTTTCATGCAGTTTCCTTGAAAGCTCGTTCTACAATGATGTTCAATGATACAGAGAGATATTATCAAATGAGAAAAATAAAGGAAAGCTAGAAAAAGGGTCTTATAAGAAATACATTGGGAGGTAATCCAAGCAACTCGGAACTCTTCCCTCGAAAAAGTTGTAAGAGAAATCTGCCACTTTAAATAGAGAAGACTTGCACAAACCACTGATGTTTGCACTTGGATTTGAAGCATACCTGACCAACACAAAAAGAAGATACATTAACATTTCAATCATAAACATTAAGTTTCCATCTTATGCTACCTTGGACTATTAGCTAAACTCACTTTTTTGATGTTTTCGCGGCAATAGGAATACTTCCTCGAAGCCTATTCCTGCCAATAAGAAGTTCTTTAAGGTGCTTCAAGTTTCCAATCTCTGGAGGTAACTTTCCTATTAAACCATTGGACTGAAGGTTTCTGTGGTGTTAAAGAGACACAAAATGGTTATCTCAGCACATTATCGGATAGATGACATTCTCTTAAAGATTTTCTTACATTGTCTTAATCCTTGACAATTTCCCGATCTCTGCTGGAATCGGTCCTGTCAAATGATTGTTTCCCAGGTCTAAGATCTTGAGTTTCTTTAACTTTCCTATCTCCTTTGGTATTGTCCCCATTAGAATGTTCCCACGCAGGATCCTAAAGAAGCATTCAACACAGAAAAAACAAAGTCATCTAAACATTTACAAACAGTACCAATCATCAAACTTATATCTTCAGGTATTGTCAATATGAATCAAAACCATACAGTTCTTGCAAGTAGGTTATTTGACCAAGTTCTGGCACAAGAAACCCTCTCATCGATGTCCCCGATATATTTCTGCAAGTTTCACAGCATGAAACAGATACCAAATCATCATCATACTAAACATAACTGATTTTACTGATAGAAAGAGATCAAAGTTTCCTACATCTTGATAATGTGATCCTTAGATGGAGAACATTTAATGCCATTCCAATCACAAGGACTCAAATTGGGGACATTCCAATTAGACATAACTAGCAATGGGTCCTTATAAATGGCTTCCTTGAATCTTCTAACTGCTTCAACTGAATACAAAACAGCAAAACATCAAATACTTCTAAATGATCAGTAACAAAACTAAAGTTTCTAACTTTCTAGATCAACTCAATGAGCAAGTGTTAACAGACAGAGGCTAAAAAGACTAAACTTTCTCAGCATCCAAAAATTGGAGAAAATGGAGAAATCAAAATACCTTCTTTAGAGGCAAACGCGTCACAGGAAACAAAGAGGAACCCTAGAACAAGACTCATAAGAGAAAGCTGCATCGTTGAAGATAAGTAAAGTCTCATTCTTTTTTCCTCCTTGCTCAAAGATTTCTTCAAATTCTAGCAAAACCCAGAATTTCTCACATTATAGTCATCACAAAAGACCAAATAATCTCCAGCCTCCAGCCTCCAGGAGACAATTAACAACAATGACAAGAGCTTAAAGAGCAAAGCAAGATTTAGCAGAAAAAGGAAAATGCTTTAATTAATAATATTACGGGTATTTAGCAAAAAAACCATTAAAGAAAAAGAAGTTTCTTAGTAAGTAACAGAGATGGTGACAAAAGAGAGAGACTTGGATTCAAAGACAGTTTTTTTTTTGTTGTTGTTCTATTCTAAACGGAGAAGAAGACATTTTGCTTTTCAATTTTGTCTTTTAGAAAAGAAAGATATCACTTTTATTTAAATATGTGTCCCTATAACTTTGACTAAAATTAAGATTATTCCACATTTAATTAGTAATAGATCCCAATTTTATGTAATGAAATTGTTTTATATTTCTTTCCCATCTAATGCATGTTCACACTTCACAGTAATATCTCTAATTGTAAGCCAGAAATAAATAAATTTATTTAACTGTAATGTGTATTTTGTATACAAGGAAAAATGTATCAACATGCATCTATCTGTGAAACATTTATAGTCAATATATAACCTGCTTAAAATGTGAAAGAAGACAAAATATTATTACATTAAATAAAAACAAAATATATACGTTTCCAATAAATTTTAAGTGTTGGATAAAAAAATGTTAGTGTTGTAGCTATGTCGTAATGTAGATTTCAATTTGATTTATGTCTATATTATGAATTATAGACGATATATATAATAATTAAAATATCATTTTAGACCATTAAACTATTTGAAAAATTTCCATATCACATTAACTCAACTGATGAAAGATTTAACGTTTTGTTTGTTTTTTGTCGGCGATTTCAACTTTGTTTAATAAAAGTCTAACTCATCATTCATTATAGAGGAAAAAAACAGATTTTCAAAAGTGGTTATATTCCTCATAGCCTCCTTTTTATTAATTAGAATTTACAATCATTGTTGGCAAACAAATAAAAGAAAGGTTAACACAAATCACAAGAATTATATTTTCTTCTTTATTTTATTTTTAATATTTTAATTATTATTTTTGCACCTTTTCTTAAACTTTATCATTTAGTTTAATAAAGTAAATTAGGATTGTTTGACAAAAAAAAAAGTAAATTAGGATTAGAATATATAAAAAAGGCCCTACTGTAACTACTCTAGATTTCTTTCTTATTTTTAAATATCACTATCTATTAAAAGTATATTTGTTATTTTTAATAACATGTAATATGCGGTTTTAATTATGTTACAACAATAACATTAACACAAATGAATAGACTATTTGTTACCAATTTATCACCAAATATTTGTAACTCTTTACTGTTTTAAATCTATGTAATGATTATGAAAATCATTTAGTTTAATAGTTGATCAAATGTTTATTTTCTTACAGTCAGTCTGGGATTCGATTTTGTTTCTAAATGAATTATTACAATATGTCTAAATGTTGTATCCAATTATATTTATTCCTGGTGATTCATAACATCGCTTATATATCAACAAAATTAAAGTATTCATATATTTTTAAAAAAATTGTGTGCAACACATACAGAAAAAATGTATATTTCGTAACATATAATTAAAAAATTCATGTAAATTATATGACTGCAAATCAATTTCCTAACAGAGAATTACAAATTCATATTTTGGATAAAAGACAAATATTAAAATAAAAGATATTTGGGACTACAATTTGCAAAAGTTCCATGTTTCTATCTCTCTTTCTTGAGCTACTATGGATAGTCTAGTTAAAACCTTTAAAAAAATAGTAAAAGAGTTTATGTTTAAGAACCCTTGTCGACCTTGGCGGCTGAAGCAACAACTTGACCTTTGACTTTGAGACGACCAGTCCTCCTAGCAGCGATAAGACCAACCTTCTATCCATGAGGTGCATCACGTCTAAGTGTACTGGCGTGATCAATGCTGATTGATTAAATCCTCTATGAGGATGCTCCATTGGATTCATCATATTCACGTCACAAACCCTTAAGATATAGGTTTCTTTTCACCGGTGTTTGTGGTACGCGTTACTTTCACCTAAAGTCTTGGGTTATGTTGATAAGGGCTCTTTGTGAAAAGAGATCTCACTCGAGAACCTAGTTGATTGAGTCGCCCAAAAGTCACTCCATAGCTCCACCTCTATTAAGATTTAAGATATAGTTCTTTGTCCTAAATATAATTTATAATTAAGTTAAGAATATCAATATCCCTATTCGAATCCTGGTGAGACTCTCTGATCAAGCTGAGTCACTACCATTTTTTTGGGCCGGATTTGGTAATCTTCTTGCTATTTAATTATACTTAAACCTTTTTAATATATAACTAAATACATGGTTTTAATATGGTTCGTTAGAAAAGCAGAACAAAACCAACCAAAGGCAAGGTACGGCTATGTGATAAAACTACTCATATATAAACAAAGATTCGACCATGAATTTAATTTACTACTAAGAAAAGTGTTCAAATCAATAAAATACAAAGCTCTTATGAGAAGTCACAAACCTCTTATGTCCATCATGTTGAGTCAATACCAATTTGCTGATTGAGTACTTAAATTCATATTTAATTAAACGCACAGTTTAATTCCTGGTTTAATCCGGTTCATTAAAAAATTCATAACCAGAAAAATATTTACACGTTTGTTACAATCTGGTTTACTAAACTCTTACCGAATTAGCGTTTCATATAATTCTTACGGAATTAGCGTTTAATAAGATTCTTAAGCCATAGAGTTTAATTATTGTGAAGATCTTTCCTTTCATTTTTGGTTTTATACTAAAATTATACCCGCAGTTTACCGCGTACAATCGGTTTATTTAGTTTTTATACTAAATATTTGAATAAATTTGATATACTAAACTTATAAATATAAATTTTTTAATCAAACATAACTAAATAATAATTGAGATTTTTTTTTTGTTATCTAGTGATAAGAGGAATGTGTTAAAATGTGTTTAATTTTTTTTTGGTTGTTATTTACTTATTTTTGTTGAACGGTTTAGATTGATAGAAATTAATTTTATTGAACGGTTTGGATTAAATCGGATCATATAAAGTTTAAGATATTGTTGAGACCAAATTACTCTTAAGAATTTTGAATAGCAAAGAACACAATCCAAAACTAAAATCAAAATTGAGACCAAATTAGACAAAATTTCAATTTATACTTCCTTTCAATAATAGGAGGAATTCTTCTGCAAGTGATCGCAATCAGGCATAACATGAAGTCTTGGTCTAGGGATCTGTAAATGAACAAACCGATTTAGTTAACCGGTCGTTGTAGACTGGTTACGTGAAGTCAACGATATTATACAAAAGTCAAACCAATACACGTGTACAAATATTCGCCATCTTCTCTTCCGCCGCTTCTTTACTCAAATCTCAAATTTCATCTTCTTCGTATCTTCCAAGTAAACGAAAATTAGGCTTCTTAAATACAACGACCTTCGATCTCATCCAAACTTTTTTGTAGCTTTTGTAGTAAATCGATCAACGGCATAATCAATTTCGTCTGGGATTTGCGTTAATGGCGATGAGATTTTTTCAACTTCACCGAAATCGTCTTGTGAAAGGTAATTCTGGAAAAGCTCTCTCCTTTAGCCGCCTTTTAGATCTTAGTTTCTGGGTTCGAGCTTTTTGTAATTACCGAGAGATTTTGAGAAATGGTCTTCACTCTCTTCAGTTTAATGAAGCTCTCGATTTGTTCACTCACATGGTTGAGTCTCGTCCTCTTCCTTCAATTATCGATTTCACTAAGTTATTGAATGTTATTGCCAAAATGAAGAAGTTTGATGTTGTGATCAATCTCTGCGACCATCTGCAGATAATGGGAGTTTCACATGATCTCTATACTTGCAATCTTTTGATGAATTGTTTCTGCCAATCTTCTCAGCCTTATCTTGCCTCATCTTTTCTTGGGAAGATGATGAAACTTGGTTTTGAGCCTGATATTGTCACGTTTACTTCTCTGATCAATGGGTTCTGTCTCGGGAATAGAATGGAGGAGGCTATGTCTATGGTGAATCAGATGGTGGAGATGGGGATTAAACCTGATGTTGTAATGTATACAACAATCATTGATAGTCTTTGCAAAAACGGGCATGTGAATTACGCGTTGAGCCTTTTCGATCAAATGGAAAACTACGGGATTAGACCGGATGTTGTTATGTACACCTCTCTCGTGAACGGTCTTTGTAACTCTGGTAGATGGAGAGATGCTGATTCATTGCTGAGGGGTATGACGAAGAGGAAAATCAAACCTGATGTAATCACTTTCAATGCATTGATCGATGCGTTTGTGAAAGAAGGAAAGTTTTTGGATGCTGAAGAATTGTACAATGAGATGATTCGTATGTCTATAGCTCCTAATATTTTCACCTATACTTCATTGATCAATGGGTTTTGCATGGAAGGTTGTGTAGATGAGGCCAGACAAATGTTTTATTTGATGGAAACCAAGGGTTGTTTTCCAGATGTAGTGGCTTATACTTCTCTCATAAACGGGTTTTGCAAGTGTAAGAAGGTAGATGATGCGATGAAAATCTTCTACGAGATGTCCCAAAAAGGATTGACTGGGAACACTATCACTTACACTACTCTTATCCAAGGTTTTGGTCAAGTGGGCAAACCTAATGTCGCCCAAGAAGTTTTTAGTCATATGGTTTCTCGTGGCGTGCCTCCCAATATTAGGACCTATAATGTTTTGTTACATTGTCTATGTTATAACGGGAAGGTAAAGAAAGCGTTGATGATATTTGAGGATATGCAAAAGAGAGAAATGGATGGTGTCGCTCCCAATATTTGGACTTACAACGTCTTGTTACATGGTCTATGTTATAATGGGAAGCTAGAGAAAGCCTTGATGGTATTCGAGGATATGCGAAAGAGAGAGATGGATATTGGAATTATTACATATACCATCATCATTCAAGGGATGTGCAAGGCTGGTAAAGTGAAAAATGCTGTTAATTTATTTTGTAGCCTTCCTTCAAAAGGAGTGAAGCCTAATGTTGTAACATATACTACAATGATATCAGGATTGTTTAGGGAAGGGTTAAAGCATGAAGCTCATGTGTTGTTTAGGAAAATGAAAGAAGATGGGGTTTCATAATTAGGTGACACCATAGCATAACTGATCATAGTGTTGAGGATTCTCTGATGATGCTTCTTCAACTTACAGAGAATGATGGTGTAGTAGCAGTTTACACGGTCTTTGCGAAGCGAGGGTTTCGTGAAGCTGTGAGGTTGTTTTGTTAGTGAAAATGAAGAATGACTAATTGAATAGTGTTTATTCCAGACAGTGTATTGAACAAAAAGACTTCGTAAAGAATGTGCAGAGAAGCAAATGAGTTGGTAGACCACAATTTGTAAGTTACAAATTCATAAGTTATTGAACAGTATAGGTTCCTTTAGACAGTGCACAAAGATTGAACTGTATTACGTAACGACAAATTTAAGTATATTTTGGAGACATGCAACCGAGAAATATTACTCAATGTCAATCTTTAGAGCTTTTTTAGTAGAGTTTAATAAATCATTCGGCCTGAGCTTCTCGTGCTCTTTGTACTTTCAAGTCATCAAGATAGTTCTGGTAGATATAAAACGTGAATCCTGTGAAGGCGATGGGCATCGCCACCATCTTAACCTCAGTCAGCTTGTCATGGAACACCGCAATGGCCGCGAGAGGCGTAACAATGAGTGAGAGCGTACTAATAAGGTTTGAAAACAGCGAAGACACCAGAAATATAAGCGACACGGCTCCTACACAACCCAATTGACACGAAACCGCTGCCCCGACCAAAGTCAAAACATAAATGACTTGACCTTCCTGAAACTCTTCCATCTCCACACTCAACAACATCCATTCCCCGCTTGCGAACAATCCGATAACCGCTACACAAGAAGCCACAAGCGACGTATAGATTTGCATCTCGAGAACCATAGAGAGAGTCTCACTCTTGAGAACCTTCTCGAAAGAAAACTGCATAAGAGAGAGCTGAAGAGAATAGATAAGAGAAGCAAAAACTGCACAGAAACACCCAATCAAGTAACTCCACTTAGAATCTCCTGATGGGCTATTTGAATCATCGTCAAGAGAAACCAACACAGCAGAGATAGAGAGAAACAACACTGAGAAGAAAATCAAACAAGTGATTTTCTGAGAATTGATGTAATAATAGAAGACACCATTGAAAGCTAACTGTGAAGCACATAGAATCGAATAAGTTGAAGCAGAGAGATACAAAAGTCCAACAGAGTATAAAAAATTATCTAAACCAATAGCAAAACCAAGAGAAAGATAAATCCAAACCAGAGTCTTGAAAGAAGAAGAAGAAGAAGAAGAAGAAGAAGATTGTGAAGCAGGAAGGAGAGAAAGAGGGAGATAAAGAATGGGAAAGCCACCAGTTTGAACAAGAGTAGAGATCCATTTACTGTTTCCACCTTCATTGTAATAAAACCGACCAAGAAGAACAGAAATGGCTTGAGCAGAGATGAGAAAGAAGATGCTTATGAAAACAAGAATCCACCATTGGCTTCTATTTAGTTTCATGAGTTGTGTAGGAACACTAGTTCTTCGTCTTCCTTCATCTTCTTCCTTAAGCAGCAACATTGCTTCTTCTTCATCTGTTACCAACAAAAACAACACATAAAAGTTCACATCTTTCAAGAAATTTTGTCCCTTTTATGAAAACTTTGATAAGAATCTGGGAATTGGGTTTTGATCATTACACAATTCACTACATTTCTAGAATCTAAATTGAAATGAGGAAAATTAGAGAGATTTACCCATTGTGAAGAGAAGAGTTGACTAATGGATCAAGTCTGGTTGAGGATTATAAGACAAGTCTCAGGACCTTTCTTCTTTTTCTTAGCTAACCTAAACCGGTTAAGAAAGAATTAATATAGGAAATATCGAAACCGGTTTCGAAAAATACTTTATTTAAACGACGCCGTTTTGAAGTTTGAACGTTTTTGACCCAGGAAAGGTTTTTTCTATCGTCTTCACTCTTCATCAATCAGTTTCTCCGATTTGCGTCGTCGTCTTCTTCAATGGCGCTGAAATATCACCAACAGATCATATCAGACCTTCTCGAGGACTCTAATGGCGGATTATTAATCCTTTCCTCCGGTCTCTCCCTCGCTAAATTAATCGCTTCTCTCCTCATCCTTCACTCTCCGTCGCAAGGAACTCTACTTCTCCTCCTCTCCCCCGCCGCTCAATCTCTAAAATCCAGAATCATCCATTACATCTCCTCTCTTGATTCTCCTACTCCGACGGAAATCACCGCAGATCTTCCGGCGAATCAGCGTTACTCGCTTTACACCTCCGGTTCTCCTTTCTTCATCACGCCGCGGATTCTCATCGTCGATCTGTTGACTCAACGGATTCCAGTTTCTTCACTCGCCGGAATCTTCATCCTCAATGCTCATTCGATTTCCGAAACCTCCACTGAAGCATTCATTATACGAATTGTCAAATCCCTAAATAGCTCTGCTTATATACGCGCTTTTTCCGATAGACCGCAAGCTATGGTTTCCGGTTTCGCCAAGACTGAACGCACCATGCGTGCTCTCTTCCTCCGTAAAATCCATCTATGGCCAAGGTTTCAGTTGGATGTGTCTCAGGAATTGGAGCGAGAACCACCTGAGGTTGTGGATATTAGGGTTTCGATGTCGAATTACATGGTGGGAATACAGAAAGCTATCATTGAAGTAATGGATGCTTGTCTCAAGGAGATGAAGAAGACTAATAAAGTTGATGTTGATGATTTGACTGTAGAGAGTGGTTTGTTTAAGTCCTTTGATGAGATTGTGAGGAGGCAGCTTGATCCTATTTGGCATACTTTGGGGAAAAGGACAAAACAGCTTGTTTCTGATTTGAAGACTTTAAGGAAGTTGCTTGATTATCTTGTTAGGTAATAATAGCTCTGTCTCTCTTCTCTGTAGATCAGTAATGTTCTTATGCAAAACCTTCAAGTTGGTATTTCTGTGTAGGTATGATGCTGTGAGTTTTCTCAAGTTCTTGGATACACTAAGGGTATCAGAGAGCTATCGGTCTGTTTGGTTATTTGCAGAGTCCAGCTATAAAATATTTGATTTTGCAAAGAAACGAGTGTATCGTCTCGTGAAGGCAAGTGATGTCAAGTCAAAAGAACATGTTAAGAATAAGAGTGGTAAAAAGAGAAATTCGAAGGGCGAAACTGACTCTGTAGAAGCAGGTAACTAATTCTTGATCTATAATGGTTGTATTTTGCATCTAGTGACATGTGTGTTATAAGCATTCGAAAAATTTCCTGATAATTGGACTTGAATCAGTTGGTGGGGAAACGGCAACAAATGTGGCTACTGGCGTTGTTGTAGAAGAAGTTCTGGAAGAGGCACCAAAATGGAAAGTCTTACGTGTGAGTGACTGAGTGAGTTTCAGTTTCAATGCCGTATCTCTGTTACTGTTAATTTGATGATGGAAGTTGGTTTAGCTAGTGACCATATCTGTTCTTTGTTGTTTACCTCTTTGATTTGGTCGCCACACTCTATGTTTTCATGGATTAGCCTTAAACGTAATGGTATGCCTGTGATTAATACAGGAAATTTTAGAGGAGACACAAGAAGAAAGACTAAAGCAGGCTTTTTCTGAGGAAGATAACAGTGACAACAATGGAATAGTTCTTGTGGCTTGCAAAGATGAACGGTCCTGCATGCAGCTTGAAGATTGCATCACAAACAATCCACAGAAGGTCCAGTCAGATAACTCCGTTTTGCTAGATCTTACATCATTCATTAACAACCGATATGTACCCTGTCACTAGAAACTAGCATTCAAGTTCCCATTTTACCTACACGTGTGCAGGTAATGCGGGAAGAATGGGAAATGTACCTGCTGAGCAAAATTGAGCTCCGCAGTATGCAGACACCGCAAAAGAAGAAACAAAAGACTCCCAAGGGTTTTGGGATTCTTGATGGAGTTGTTCCGGTAACTACAATACAGAACTCGGAAGGTAGCAGTGTTGGCAGACAAGAGCATGAGGCTCTTATGGCTGCTGCGTCTTCTATTCGCAAGCTAGGAAAGACAACAGATATGGCTTCTGGAAATAACAACCCAGAGCCTCATGTTGATAAGGCTTCGTGTACCAAAGGAAAAGCTAAAAAGGATCCAACAAGTCTCCGGAGATCCTTAAGAAGTTGCAATAAGAAAACGACGAACAGTAAACCTGAAATCTTACCAGGCCCAGAGAATGAAGAAAAAGCCAATGAAGCTAGCACGTCAGCCCCTCAAGAAGCCAATGCTGTTCGCCCCAGCGGTGCTAAAAAGCTACCGCCTGTGCATTTTTATGCCTTAGAAAGCGATCAACCTATACTAGATATCTTGAAACCCTCTGTGATCATTGTCTACCATCCTGACATGGGTTTTGTCAGAGAACTTGAGGTTTACAAAGCAGAGAACCCTCTCAGAAAGCTGAAAGTTTATTTTATTTTCTATGATGAGTCCACAGAAGTGCAGAAGTTTGAAGCAAGCATACGTCGAGAAAATGAAGCGTTTGAATCATTGATCAGGCAAAAGTCTTCGATGATTATTCCCGTTGATCAGGTTTGAAACTCAATTCCCAACATTTCAAATGAAACGAAGCCTGTGTGACTTTTGTTTCCTGCTTTAAAGTATACAGTTTTGATTTGAAAGTACATTAGAACAACTCAATTAGTGATAGCGTTGCTAAAACAAGTTAATATTATTAAACTGAATCAGACCAAGTAGATGAAACTATTAACCAGAATTTTACGTTATCTTCTGGATTTCAGTTTCTTTTTCCTGCTTTCTTCTCATCCATACTGTGCTATAAACTTGGAATTAGGATGGGCTCTGCATGGGGTCGAATTCTTCTACAGAGTTTCCAGCTTCAAGTACACAAAACTCATTAACCCGAAAAGCAGGCGGAAGAAAGGAACTGGAGAAAGAGACACAGGTTCATATCTCAAGAACGATATTTTTTCCCAAGATTGACTAGATTTGCTAAAGAGTTCACTTTATGGAAATGTGTTTTTCACCAGGTTATAGTTGACATGAGGGAGTTCATGAGCAGTCTACCAAATGTTCTTCACCAGAAAGGCATGAAGATAATACCAGTTACACTAGAGGTCGGCGACTATATTCTATCTCCTTCAATATGCGTAGAGAGAAAGAGTATTCAAGATCTTTTCCAGAGCTTCACATCAGGTCGTTTATTTCACCAAGTCGAAATGATGTCCCGTTATTACAGAATACCAGTTCTTCTGATCGAGTTCTCACAAGACAAAAGCTTCTCCTTTCAGGTACCCTCTCACATTCCAAGGTCAAAATAATTTTTCGTCTTATCATGTTTTGATCTGTTCTTCATTGAGTTTGGATCGGTTCTTTCTTGCTTTTGCAGTCTTCGAGTGATATATCAGATGATGTGACTCCATATAACATCATATCAAAACTATCATTGCTAGTTCTGCATTTTCCTCGGTTAAGGTTATTGTGGTCTCGAAGTCTACATGCAACCGCAGAAATCTTTACTACCTTAAAATCCAACCAAGACGAGCCTGACGAGACTCGAGCAATAAGAGTTGGTGTGCCTTCAGAAGAAGGTATCATAGAAAATGACATCAGGTAAAGGAACTCTCTTTCTTAAACTGCAAAAATCAGTTTTGTTAATTTGCCTTTGTAAATATCGAAATTGACTCATGATGTGAAACAGAGCCGAGAACTATAACACATCTGCAGTTGAGTTTCTGAGAAGGCTTCCTGGAGTTTCGGATGCGAATTACAGATCGATTATGGAGAAATGTAAGAGTTTGGCTGAGCTCGCGTCTTTGCCTGTTGAGACATTAGCAGAACTCATGGGTGGTCACAAAGTTGCTAAAAGTCTCAGAGAGTTTCTTGACGCCAAGTATCCGACTTTGCTATGAAGAGAGAGGTAACACTTATTAATTTAGAAGCTCATTCACAAAGCTGCTTAGTTCTTTCTTGTTCATCTGCTACGTTTGTTGTAGATTAGATTCTTTATTTGATTATTTATGAGTTGATTGATCTGTTGTAACAGTTAAACTAGTGAGCATACTTTGATTGTATTTTAAAATTGTTTCATGGTTACACTCTTGGTATTTGGAGTGGTTGAAACAAATATTGAAATGGTGAATTTAGAAAGAATATTTTTTTAATATAATAAGCAAACTAACATCAATAATTATATCCAGGGTATCTATTACAAGTAGTACATACACCAAAAAAAAAAAAAAAAAAAAGCCAAAACTCGAAACTCACTTTTCTCTCAGAAAAAAATATATATAAAAAAGGAGAAACTATATATATGTGAAAAAACAAAAAATAAAGCTATATATCGAAAATAAGAGAAATTTGTACAATATTGCGCCATTTGGTTCTTCTGACTCTGAGAATATGGTTTTTAACGCTTCTTGGCATTTTTAAGATAACGTACAGTCATGACAAGTTGTTGTCTCTCACCTTCAACTTCTGCAAATCTTAGACTTATCTCTGAATATCTCTCTTGCATCTCCTTCAGTTCAGTTTCCATCAATCCATTTTGCTCTCTTAGCGATGCTACTTCATTTACCAAATCTTGAAGATTGTCACTGTAAAAGTAGAAAACTATCAGAAATCATTGGTGTTTTCTATGTTTATACTAGTTCTTGAACATACCTCTTGCTCAAGGGCAATACTTCCGTATATTGCATAGCAATCGCTTCTGGACCTTGCAGAGTTTCATCAGTCTGTTCATAAAACCAGAGTTATGTTCCGATCTTTGAGGTTATAGGAAATGTATATCTAAATTGTAAAATGTTAATTCTCTTACCTCTTGACTATTTTGACTTACTTCGTTGAGTTTAGTCTGCAACTCTTCGATTCTGTTCTTCAAATCTTTTTCCTTTTCGATGAAAATCTTTGAAGAGGCCTCTAAAGCATTTTCCTTTAGTTTGATTTGTCCCTGGATTACCAAAATTTGGCATCAACATCAAAACAATTAGCCAAATACTGAATGTTCTAGTGTTAGACACATTACCTCAAGCTGTTTGATTCTATCTTCATTGCTTCTTTGCTCGGTTTTTGTTATGTTGTCAGCTGACGCTTCTCTGTTCTCTAGATTTGCCATTTCTTCTTCTTTCTTCTCCAGCTCGCTTCTCACTTGTACAACTTGCTTTCTGAGATTCTCGATCTCTGATTCATTGTTGGATAAAGAATGCTTGAGATTATCACATGGCGCTATTGCGGTCTCTAGTTGTGATTTTAAAGCGGTAATGACTGCTTCTTTTTCATCTATGATTCGCTGCAACTCCTCTGACAAAGATGCCTCGGTTTCCATACTTGATTTTCTCGTCTCTTCCAAGTCAAGTCTCAAGATCTCAATCTCATCCTTCCGCCTTGTGATCTCATGTGTTAAATCTGCATTAACATCTTCTTTTTGCCTCTTTTGATACTCTAGATCCGCTGACATTCTCTTCATCTCCTTCGTTTTAAGATCTGTCTTTCCCGAGAGTTCGTTGAGCTTTGCTTCATACTCTACCCTATTTACTCGAAGTTCATCGTTAGCGTTCATGAGAAGTTCTTCTAGCTGACGCTTCTGCATGCGCAGTTCGCGGGTTTCGGTCATTGCTTTCATAGTCACCTTCTCATTTGCTGCTAACGTAGAAGACATCTGCTCAGAGATTCTCTTGAACTCGTCCTGTATTTTGCCGGCTACACTTGCGTTTTTCCACCTCGTCTTCCTCAGGGCTTCTTCGGCTTCAATAGCTCTTTGCTCTTGCTCCACTTTAGCACGTGTCACAGCTTCAATATCTCCCTCAAAGATCTGAGCTTGTTTCTCTAATTCTTCTTCCATTCCCTTGATCTGCGTTTCAAGTTCTTTAATGCGGTACAGAGACTCAGAGCACTCCTTGTATTGCTTCTTGAGTTTAGCTTCTAGACTCTCTACATGATTTTCAAGCTCATTCACGTTTACAAGAGAAGATGAACATTCATATTGCATCTTCAACTGTTCTTGCACTTGGCTTTGCTCTAGCTTGTATGAGATATCGTGATTTTCCTGCTTAAGTATCTCATAATCCAGAGAAAGCTGCTCCACCTGTATCTCAAGATCCTCTTTGTCTCGTTTATAGATCTCTATCTCATTGTAGAGATCAGTGATCCTTCGCTCCAGGACATGTGCTTCTTTTGCATCCATGTGTCCCTTCACAAGCTCATCTAGTGCCTTTTGATCCTCATCGTCATCTGTCTCACTTGTGCAGGACATTCTCCTTGATTCTTCGGTGTTCCTCTCGCAGGTTCTTGGTCCAGGAAGATCAACTGTTTTCTTAGTTCTTTGCCCCTCCATTGCTTCTAGATCTTGCACAGCAAGGATCAACTCAGTGTTTGATTCTTGTGTCTTCTGAAGCTGTAACCGTAGATTCGAATTCAGATCCTTCTCATAATCCAGTTCTTCACGGGTTTCTTCTAAAAGAACATGTGGATCCCTTCCTTCAAGCTGCAACTTGTTCCTAATTTTTGCCTCTTCCTTTCGCTTGTCAGATGCTTTATTACTTTCATTATCTGCCTTCAGCAAGTCCCTCTCCTGCTTTAGGCTAGTTACTTCCCTCAGGAGATCCTGACTTCTTTTGGTCTCTTTAACAATTTGTTTCCGCAGGCTTTGTAGCTCTAGTTCTGAAAGATCCGTTCGCCTTGCCAAAGCACCGAGCTCAGCTTTAAGCTTGTCTACCTCGTTATCCGAGGAAGTCCTCGTTGTATCTCTCGGGATTGTATCATTTGAACTATTCATGGAGTCATCAGTGCTGATTCCTTGATCAGAACTTCCTGACCACTCGGATTCTGATATATGAGGCTCTTCATAGACATTTCTAACCGAATGGTGATGCATTGTTGAGTGGTTTTGCTGAATGTGATCTCCTCTGATTTCAACTTCTCCCAGTGTATCCAGTTCAGAGACACTGTCAAAGCTTGATAATGTACTATCAGATTCTATTGATGCTCGACGCCTCAATTCAGTAATCCTGGAAGCTTTACCAAATGGACCCTCCTATAAGAGCAGACACAAATAGAATTTCTCACAATGGTTTCACAAATTAAGAATATGGCAAAAGCGATTATACCTCTTGTGAATCACTTTTATGACTTTCATCAGCTTCAATACTCAAATGGGATTTCAAATCTTGACCCCGTGACCTTTTCACCAAGCTATCACTTTCTTTCACCACTCTGTAGAGCACACAGACAAAACAGAGACTCCCAATAAGAACACTAAAAGAATAAAGACTTGCAAGAGCTTAAACCATTTCCTATACCTTTGTGGGTCTGCATTTTCTAACTGCCTTTGTATTGCTACCTGATAATGAAACAACCCAGTTCAAATCTCAGTATCACAGTTCAAAGAGACAAAGAAGCAAGAATCATGTGAGCTTTGCTATGGATGCAAACACTCTTAATGTCTCATGACAAACATTAATGCAAAGAAAGAGAAAGAAAGAGAGAGCTAACGTGCAACATTGCTTTTGAATTTGAATTCTGGAGAGGAAGAGAAACATTGCAAGTCTTAATTGCATCTACATAATCAGCAAAATCAATCGAAGTCTCTCCTACAACACCAGATTTTGTAGATCCCTGCAAAAACAAAACTAATCAGAAAAGTAATCTCAGAAATCTCTTCATAACTCTGAGAAAGTTTAATTTTCCTCACCGTCGTTGACATAACTAGATGATAGATTCTCTGATTAACCTTCCCTGTTTTCACATCCTGAAGAAACTTCACCGTCTCATACACCGGAGATTCCCACCGACAATGTCCGTCGAGCACCATAGCCTTCTCTGCCTTCCCCGTCGACTTCCCAACATCTCCGGGAACTACAGAGATTGTTAATCCCTCCGCCTTCAACTGCGTCACCTGACAAACAAACAAAAACAAAAAAAATCAATCAATCACATAATGATGAACATGATCTCACATCTCCAAGATCTAAATTCCAAAATCCGAATTATGGAAAATGGAATTCACTGTTTATACAGGTCACATCAGATGTCAGATTTGAGTAATTTTTCCCCCAATTTCTGGAAATTCAAAATCTAAGCAACATTTTCCCGAGAAAATCATCAGAAAAAAATTTGACCGGGAATCGGAAAATTCTCCGAGAGTGAAATTACCTGAGTCGCATGAAACTGCAACTTGAAAACGATTTTGATTTTGTTGCTCTTCTCGCTCCGCCATCTCGATGACTTAAACATCTCCACCGTCGAGTGTGCTTGATCGCCGTAGAAACAGGATTTCTCACCGGAGCTCCGAGCATTGTCGCTGAGAACCAGCCATTTATCAACACTACTCTCTTCTTCAGTCCAATGTAGAGAAATTGATCATCACAAACAGCTAGAACAACACATCACCAGTAGTAAACTACTACTACTACGCCGAGTCGGCTCAGTGAATCGGAACGACTACGAATTCCAATAACGTCAAGAGGAAGAAGACGCGAGCGTTAGCTCCCACCAGTTGATTTTTTTATAAATGGGACAAACAAAAACGAAAAGCAGATCTAAAGAGAGCGAGCGAGACGATACGTTTTTTTTCTTTTAATAACTTTCTTTATAACATTAGATAAACAAAAATCATAAATAGTAATGTTGTATCACCAAACCGAAGAAATAATTAGTTTATCAATAAACATCATTAAATCAGTTTATCAATTGACGGAAAACAAAGTAATTTAGTTTATCACATTAATTAATTTTGTGATTTCTTGTAAAATAGGCTGCTCTAGTTGGTGGTACCCGAATCTGTTTTTAGTGCCAGAGAATAGGTTTTAGGTTTTTAATGTAACGAGTCAAAAGTCAAAAGTCAAAACTAGTAGTATTTATTTTGTAGAATATTGCTTATTCAATTTTATCATTTTTATTAATTTTTCATTCTACATTTGTCGAGTATGTAACTTGTTTATTGTGGTTATATAATTATATTTGCCGCCATTAAGATCATAGTTAACTTTTTGTTTCTACAATATACACACAATACTATTGCATTTTAATGTAATTTTAGCTATAAATAAATTATAATAGGAATATATGTATAAAAAAATTGTACCGACAGATTTGGAAACAAGATCTTTTGTATACTCAATTAAAATAATAAATCTTACACTCTACTGAAACGGTACGCACCACAATTTTTTTTTCATATAGTGGAAAATTAGCTTTATTTATTTATTTAATATTATCATTTTTTTATTGAAAAATGAATGTTTTGGGTGGAGGGAACAGTGACCAATCAAGATTGTAATGACATGTTTGCCCTCCAACTGCTGTGACAATGTCACTTTCGTAAAGCGGGCTAGTAGAGGTAGTATAGTCAGTTACATAAATGTATGCATGGTCGTTGGTCTCGATGATGGTACAATAAAATAGGCAACGGTCATTTTTTTTTCTTATAAGGAAATAGTCAACTTTAACGTTAATGTCTATGTAATTATTATTTTTACTTTTTAACCACTTTTGGATATCATCATAACTATTTATAAATTTACCAGAGAATATTATGTTTAACCAACCACGATTAGAAATTTGATCATTGCGAAAATTATGCGGCATAGTTTTGCCAGTCCTTTTTATTTTACAAAAGCAATTAAAGCCATCATTGGTTAGATCGGACATGGAACATGCCAATTCATAAGATGTGTGACATCAAAACCTTATAGTTATTATTTTGTCTTTTCGTTCTAAATTCCAATACTTGTGGGGTATATAAGCAGCTGTATTTTTCTTGGTAGCTTATACAACAAAATTAACTAAAAATTAATAACAAAAAAAATAATTCATTGATAGGCCTTTTGGGATACTACCAAAAACTTGGTGTCTTTGTGGTATTAGTTGAATTTAATTTTATGAAAGTATTTCATTTGAAAAATAGAATTTAAGGTCCATTTTTTCTTTATTTCGGACTTCTTATTTATTATTTGATCTTTAAGAAATTACTATTTTTTAATGTATGAAACTAAAAAGGAGGATATGTTACCTAATTTAGGTGCACTTCTATATGCTAAATAAAGATTTACATAGCTACACAAAAACAATTAATATGTTATAGTCCATATAGCTCGTATGTAATTGTATTAAAAAAAAAAAAGCTCGTACGTAGTAGTTATATCCATTTTTTTTTTTGTTTCATTTGTTTGTTTGTTTGGTTTTTAGGGCAGGTTTAAGTGTTTTCATTAAAAAAAAACTACAAAACCTAATAAAAATGTCTTCTTGTAAATTCTACAATTGAATAATAATTAGAGTTGTGTTTTTGTTTAATTTTTCTTGTAGGTTTGTACATTATATTCCCTCTAAAAATCGACTATAATTCGATGCCATAGACCAGAGTTCATAAAAACAAATCATAAATGAAGTCACGGAGTGCCCCAACGTCAGATACCTAACTGCTTCGCAAAAGATTTTTCTCTATCTATCTGCTTCAATCTGACAGCTAACAACATAAGTTTACTTGACATGACACACCAACTATTGCTATAAATGTTAATTTTGTCTTAATATTCTATAAGCATTAATCCAAGCAATCAAACACAGTATACCAAATTTGTGAAACACACAATCTATTATAGACTCTTAAATTTTTTTGGTGGGTTTTGGTGCCTTTAGTTTTAAACATCTTAATATATCAAAATTAACATTTTACGATGTGCATGTTTGAGAATGTATAATAAGAAATATATTTATACTAGAATATACATTTTGCAGCTACAAAGTTAGTAAGAATTAGATTACTTATACTAGAATCATTTAGCATATTGATTGCACCATCCAAACCTAACAATCGAATTAATCATATTTATATGTTTCAGTATCGAGTCCACACCAACCATAGTTCTATATCAAAGTATATATATGTTTCACTCTAGATAGGTTGCATCTTAAATTTTTAACATGATAATTAATGCACCAATCCAATTTTTGGACTCATTAGTCTACATATATATTTCACGATATCTCTATGCCAGAAGAAGCCAAACGGAGTGGCTAAGAGGTCATCAGCATTACACCACCAATATAAGATTTGATACTAGTCTTTATTTCTTAATTCTTATTATTGGTTGATGGCTTGAGAAATAAGATAAGTATAATTCAACAAATAATTCTCTCTCAGCCATTTCTCACTTTCAGCATGTGACAGTAAAAGTGACATTTCCTTTCCTCTGTAAAGCTTTAATCCTCTCATGTGTGCTTACAAATGATGAATAGATATTTTTTTTTTCATTCTTGTAAACGTATAAATAACATTATTGTGTTACGTCATAAAATGTCACTCATCTAATCTCTTGAGACATGCAGAATGTGACTGGTAAATAATTCACTAAGCACATTATAAAACAATATTTCACAGTTTTACAAAGTCACCGATCAAATTAATTGTTTGAATATACTTATATACCTAAAAAGGATTAGTTGGAAATGATTTTATTTATTTTTATAATTACAACGTTGATGACTTTTTTATTTTTTGGAAATTTCTCAAAACACTAGTGACTTTTATTACTATAGTAATATTGAATTCATCACTTTAATAATCATCAAAATATATTTTTATAATCTAAGATGTTTTGGTTAAAACCACACAAAAGTATTTTATTTATTTATTACTATGTTTTCATAAAGAACATAACTTTGTATTGTTGCTCAAAAAAAAAAAAAGAACATAACTTTGTATTTAGTTCATATAATAAATCGGCAAATGAAATCATATGCGAAGATTAAACAAACTGTTGTACTACTTTTTCTTTTGCACAAAGATTAAACAAACTGTACTATTAGTGTGGCTCTGATGAAGAATCTAATGTATAATTCTTTTTGTCAAATGTTTTAGTGCTATAGATTAATGATGTAGTGAGAAAATAAATAATAAGTAAAAGGATGTGTAATGATTACGAGCATATCAAGTAGTGCTCACATGAGCGACAACCCAATCTGCCCACGTGAAGCACCTTTAATCCATTTTTTGAGCCACTTCACCGGTTCGGTTTTTCTAACCGGTTGGTTCAATCGAATCGCCGCGGTTCTTTTTGAGAGAAGAAATAAACCTCAGAAATACAAACGGTCTTATGAGCTCTTACTACTATTGGGCCTTATATCTTTTAAAAAATTAAAGGTAAAATGCTTAATGTTACAAATAGCTTACTCTGACTCTCAAGCATTTATTAAGATTTATAATATTACATTAGAAACCATGATGGTGAAAAAATGCAACCATAAGTAAAAATTATTAGAAAAAAATAAAATGAGTAGACGCAATTTTTAATTTCTTAAACAATTATGATAGAAATACATAAATATACTCATTAAAACATTATGATAAACAGACACAAACATTTAAGACTGTGTTATGTTAACGACATACAATCCTCGAAAAAAACAAAAAAACAAAAATTGACAGTTATTTAGGAAACAAATGATGATATAGATAACAAAATGTATAAATGAATGCTATATAGTTAAAAGTACAAATTTATATGAAAATGTATCAAACAAAAAGTAATAATAAATATACACAATTTTTCTAAGAAAATAAAAAATATATATATAAAGTTAAGATACATGAAAGTTTAAATAGACACCATTTGTAAAAGATATAAGTATTGGAACGAAGAGTTTGTGATTATAAACACGAGTAAAACATGGTGACAATATACAACTCTAATTGAACAAATTTAACTTTAATTGATATCCTCAAAAATATTTTATAAAGGGCAAATATTGCAACGATTCATCAAATATACCAAAATTTGATAGTTTATCAAATAAACTAAAGGTTACAAGTGTCCAAAAATATATGGGATTAACATCACTGAGATGACAAACATGCTTCTTACCAACATTGAAACTCTTAGAGAGGTGGTGTGAACTGTGAGCTGCCTCTTCTTGTATATCCAAAAAGGATTCTTTACAAATTTACCAACTATATCTGTTTTGAAATTATGCCCTTTTATAACAGACCACAACATATCATCACCCAAAACCAGTGTCCCTTTTTAGTATACTTCCAAAATCTTGGAGAATTGGTGAGAGGATATAGCTGCAAACAACTTTTGGATTCCTATATGTGAAGAATCGCAAAACGAAAAGATGACTGTCGATTAGTTTGCAACGGACTTTAAGCTTTTGAATCTCATATTTTTTGCAATATAGGTTTTTACACCCGAAAACCAATGCCAAGAAAAAATGTCAGTTTTTGTTTTAGCATAGATCCAACATTCTCCAACAAGACTGTAGATACACTAGCCAGATATGGATTACCTAATAATTATAGCTTTTACTTTCATTCTTACGTTCCCTCTCTTCTTCTTTTTTTTCATCGATTCTTATGTTCCCTTTCTAATTGTTAATAATTTACATCGTGACCATGTTACAACAAATATCTAATACAAAAGCTAATGTCAAAAAAAAAATATATATTTTGATATTTATATTTCTAAAATATAAAATAATATAAATTATAATATTAACAGTCATAAGTTACCCTAAATTTAAACCGTGCCAAATTCCAACAGCAGCATCTAAATTGATTTTAAAATTCAAACAGAAATGCGGACCCTCGATAAAAGAATGGCGGAGTAGTCACTGCTGTTTTCTCGTGTACACGAGCTTCTTGTGTTCGTTCCACCTCTTGAAGATGAAGAAGTTCAACTACGAAATCGTTCTTCTCTCGATCTCGGATTTTTCTGATCGATGGCGGTTCCCACACTCTGTATCGCCGATGGAATCTACCCCACTGCTTTTTTCTACCGGAATTCAGTCCGACGACTGACCTCCGTCGCGCATGATCGGTTTACGAACCCGAAATTCGGAATCGATGGACGTCTACGGAACGGACCGAAGGTGACGGCAACGGTGAATCCATATACGTACACGGAGGCGGCGCAGCCCGAAGAGCGGAAGAGTTTGACGGATTTTTTGGTGGAAGCTAGAGATTTCGTTAGATCTGACGGCGGAGATGGTGGTCCACCTCGGTGGTTCTCTCCCTTGGAATGTGGCGCACGCGCTCCAGAATCTCCTCTTCTTCTCTACTTACCTGGTTCGTCCTTTCAATTTAGGGCTGAAATCAATTCTCGTTTGATTGATTCGTTATTCTGATTGGAACAATGGAAGTTAACAAAACTAAGAATTCAACATTGTAGGGATCGATGGTACTGGATTAGGGCTCATTCGCCAGCATAAGAGGCTTGGAGAGTAAGTCTTGTTTGATTCAATCTTCTTTATTACCTTAGAGCCTAAGATAAGCTCTCCATTGTGCACAGGTCCTGTTTCAATGTTTAAAAAACTTCGATTTATCAATAAGTAGTACAAAATGACTTCAAAAGAAGAAGGAATCTACTGAATACTCTTTGTTTACGATCTCATTATCTTTTTGATCATAGGATATTTGACATATGGTGCCTTCACTTTCCAGTCACTGATCGTACCCCTGCTCGAGGTGCTTCTTTGTCAGCATTCTCTGTTGTTTCAGTACGGATCCCAAACCAAATGGATTAATGTTATGTGGATGAAACTCTTGCTGTTGTTTTCAGATCTTGTGAAGCTCATTGAGAGAACAGTTAGGTCAGAGTACTTCCGTTTACCAAAGAGACCCATATACATAGTTGGAGAATCTATTGGAGCTTGTCTTGCTCTAGATGTTGCAGCCAGTAACCCTGACATTGATCTTGTCTTGATTCTAGCTAATCCAGGTAAAGCAAGACTCGTTTTTTCTGGATCATTGAGATCCTTTATTGTGTTTCTCTAGATATTCTAGGCCAAAGTTATGTAAGAACGATGGTTCAAGCTCAAATATGTGTCATGAGAAAATTACGTACTTTATGATTTAAGCGTGTCGTTTTGTTTGTTGCAGTCACACGTGTCAACAACTTCATGTTGCAACCTTTATCGAGTCTATTGGAAATTTTGCCAGACGGAGTTCCCAGCTTCCTGGAGGAGAATTTTCGGTTTGAACAAGGTGAACTTTCAACTCCTTGTATATCTTCCAGTCGAAGACAAATGAGATGCAGAGACTTCTTTATTTATTCGATCTCCAAGATGGGTTTCCAGTGTCAGGATTTGGTTCAAATCACAGCTAACTGTGTTCCTATTATATAGGTTATCCGTTTGCAGCAATGTTCGAGACTATGCTGAATGAAACTGATGCCGCACAGATCGGTGGAGGGCTATTAGGAGACCTCTTTGCAACTTCAGTTAACCTGCCGGTAAGACTTTGTTTTAGAAAAGCAAATGATAGATGCATGTTTGTCTTGCTGATTATAGAGTTAAACTAGTAATGTGCTCTTGTTTGTTCTTCATTTTGTTGTTTCAGCTATGTTTTCATGTGATTAACTCACGAAAACAAATTTCTTACAGACTCTGGCTAGGATCTTTCCAAAGGACACACTTCTATGGAAGCTTCAACTGCTTAAGTCTGCTTCAGCATCTGCTAAGTCTCACATGTACACAGTCAAAGCCCAAACACTTATACTTTTGAGGTTAATAAACTTGTAAACTTCCCTGCTTCAATAAGTAGAAGTTCAGCGATCTCTTTTTTCGTCAAAAAATTTCTTAGCTGGCAGCTGAGTTGTAGCTTTAATAAGACTGTATATTGCAGTGGACGCGATCAGTGGTTACTAAACAAGGAAGACATTGAGAAACTCCATTGTACATTGCCGAATTGTGAAGTCCGTAAGTTCGAGAATTACGGACAGCTTCTCTTTTTGGTAAGGTGCTCTTTTTCCTGATGTAAGAAAGTTTTTCTTGTATCTGTTTATAACTAGTAGTTAGCTCAGCAAACTTTCAGATTGATAATTTTATGTCATGTCAGGAGGATGGGGTAGATCTGGTGACTATCATCAAGTGTACTTATTATTATCGCCGTGGAAAATTGCTTGATTACGTTTCTGATTTCATTCTGCCTACCCCATTTGAGCTCAAAGAGTATGAAGAATCACAAAGGTAAAATGAATATCCTCTGTGTAATACGCTTTCTTGACTTAGATGTAGTGAAAATATTTGTATAGTACTACTTAGCTAGAATAGGATATTTCCTTCTGCTACTGTAAGCAAATACTGAAGTGCTGTTATTATTTTTCTGGTCCAGATTGCTAACTGCTATAACCTCCCCAGTCTTTCTCTCAACTCTAGATAACGGTACAGTAGTAAGATCACTTGCGGGAATACCTTCAGAGGGACCGGTTCTCTATGTTGGCAATCACATGTTGCTTGGTACCGAATTGCGTCCAGCAGCAATTCATTTCCTGAAAGAAAAGAACATTCTGTTGCGAGGACTTGCACATCCAGTGATGTTTGCCAAAAAATATGGCTCAAAACTCCCTGATATGCATATGTTCGACTCAGTTAGGATGATAGGCGCAGTTCCTGTCTCAAATATCAATTTCTATAAACTACTTCGCTCAAAGGCTCATGTGGTTTTGTATCCTGGAGGTGTCCGTGAAGCTTTGCACAGAAAGGTAATGATTAGATATCTCATATTTGGCCTTCGTTTTAACTTTGAAGCGTTACATAGAATGACACATTTCTACAGGGTGAAGTATACAAGTTGTTTTGGCCAGAACATTCAGAGTTTGTAAGGACCGCATCTAAATTTGGAACAAAAATCATTCCTTTTGGGGTTGTTGGTGAAGATGATCTCTGTGAAGTAAGCAAAATCTCTTCTTCTTCGTTTTCGTTTCAGTATCTGGAATTCTTTAAAACTCTTTTGAAAAATGGAATTGATTCTCAGGTGGTCTTCGATTACAATGATCAAATGAAGATCCCTTTCCTGAAGAATCTTATAAAAGAGTTATCACAAGACTCTACTTACTTGAGGTATTTAGTTTTTGTTTCTTTGTTTTGTTTTCGACTCTCTGTTAAATGTAATTATATGAATGTTATATAACATTGGAATGATGATAATATATGTTTAGGAACGGTGAAGAAGGAGAAGTAGGAAACCAAGATTTGCATATGCCTGGAATAGTTCCCAAGATGCCGGGACGGTTTTACGTATACTTTGGGAAACCAATTTACACAGAAGGTAGAGAGGACGAGCTAAATGATAAAGAGAAAGCTCATGAGGTTTACTTGCAGGTCAAGTCTGAGGTAGAAAGATGTATGACCTATTTGAAGATCAAAAGAGAAGGTGATCCTTATAGAAACATTTTAGCGAGGTCCCTCTATCACTTCTCACATGGTTTCTCTTCCCAAGTCCCAACCTTTGACCTCCGAAATCAATAATTTTAGTTACTGGATTTGTGACTTAATTAACTTTGTGGAATTTGGATATGTTATTGTAACTTCTAAAAGTACAAGGCTGTTGATGTAGAAATTGAGTAAGTTCGGGGTGTTATGTTAAAAATTCATGCAAGTTTGTGTTCTTACAACATATCTAGAACGTTTACGTTGAAGCCTTGAAGGTTTGTGTATTTTGACTATTTTCTATTTTAATAGAATTGAGTAACTTTTGGGAGTGTTGGGTGAAGAATATTGCAATGTACAATAAACTGTGTAATATTCGAGGTTAGTTTTATTAATAAATAGTTAAACTAACCCAGATTTGGTTTAACCAAACCGAACCAGCTTGTCGTGTTTAATTTAAGCAAATTTATCAAATTTGAAAATATTCAAACTGAAAAAATCAACGTGGCATATTATAATCGTTTTTCTCGTGTGCACGAGCTTGTCGTGTTCGACCTATCAGAGATGAAGAAGCTAAACAACAAAAACCTTCTTCCAACTTTCTCTGATCGTCTATGGCGATTATTACTACTACTACTGTTCGTTTCACTGATGGAACCTCTCCCACCTTCTTCTCCTCAGCTTCGACAAAGGCTTATAATCTCCATTTTCTCTACTCGAATTCAACCCAACGACTTACGAATCCGAAATTCGGAATCGGCGGGAAGTTGAAGGTGACGGTGAATCCGTATTCGTATACAGAGGAAGTACGGCCTGAGGAACGGAAGAGTTTGACGGATTTTTTAACGGAAGCTGGAGATTTCGTTAATTCAGACGGCGGAGATGGTGGTCCGCCACGGTGGTTCTCACCGTTGGAATGTGGCGCACGTGCTCCTGAATCTCCTCTTCTTCTCTACTTACCTGGTCTGTTTCTTTCAATTTAGGGCTGGAAATAGATATTTCCTTTAATTGATTTCGTTATTCTGATTGGGCTGAAGGGGAATTGTTGTTGAAAACTAGTTTTTCAAAATTTCAGGGATCGATGGAACTGGATTAGGGCTCATTCGCCAGCATAAGAGGCTTGGAGAGTAAGTCTTGTTTGATTCAATCTTATTTATTGCCTTCGAGCTTGAGATAGGCTCTTCATTGTGCACAGCTCCTGTTACTTTAGAAAGAGAAGTAGAGATCTAGTGATGTACTCTTTGTTGATGATCTCATTATCTTTATTGATCATAGGATATTTGACATATGGTGCCTTCACTTTCCAGTAAAAGATCGTACTCCTGCTCGAGGTGCTTCTTAAGCATTATCTGAAGTCGCATTAGCGTTTTGTAATCTTATGTTGGTGAAAATCTTACTGTTGTTTTCAGATATTGGGAAGCTCATTGAGAAGACAGTTAGGTCAGAGCACTACCGTTTCCCAAATAGACCCATTTATATAGTTGGAGAATCTATTGGAGCTTCTCTTGCTCTGGATGTTGCAGCCAGTAACCCTGACATTGATCTTGTCTTGATTCTGGCTAATCCAGGTACAACAAGACTACTCGTTTTTTCTGGATCATTGAGAATTGAAACCGTTATTGTGTGTGTGTTTTTTTTTTGTTTCCTAAGATTTATTAGGCCATTTATGAAACCACATTGTTGCAAGCTCAGAAAAGTGTTATGAGCAAAGCGCACACTTTATTATATAACCTTTGCTGGTAAAGCATAATTCTAATCATGCTAAAAGAGTTATTCTTTTTTTGGGGGATTTGTGTGGGTAGATCTCATGGAGTGTATACATCTTGTGCTCATAATACACTCTGTTTGATGCAGTCACACGTTTTACCAACTTAATGTTGCAACCTGTATTGGCCCTACTGGAAATTTTGCCTGACGGAGTTCCCGGCTTGATAACAGAGAATTTTGGGTTTTACCAAGGTGAAGTTTCAACCCTTTGTATATCGGTGTAAAGCAAAAAAAAATTAGACGCAAAGACTGTGCCTTATAAAATTCTGTCTCAAAGATGGGTTTCAGTGTAAGGTCTTGCTTCAAAGTCAGGGCTAACTGTTTTATTACATAGCTTCCCCATTGACAGAAATGTTCGAGACTATGCTCAATGAAAATGATGCCGCGCAGATGGGTAGAGGGCTATTAGGAGACTTCTTTGCAACTTCATCTAATCTGCCTGTAAGACTCTATCTTAGGAGAACAAATGATTAGCATGTTGTTTGTCTTGCAGTTCATATTATTTAACTAGTAATGTGCTCTTGGTTGTTCTTCATTTTGTTGTTTCGATTTTACTTTCTCTAGTCATGAGATAAACTCACGGAAACAAATTATTTACAGACTCTGATTAGAATCTTTCCCAAGGACACACTTCTATGGAAGCTTCAATTGCTTAAGTCTGCTTCAGCGTCTGCTAATTCTCAGATGGACACAGTCAACGCCCAAACACTGATACTTCTGAGGTTAATACACTAGTAAACTTCTCTGCTCTGAATATAAGTGGAAGTTCAGTGATCTATTTTTTTTTAATGAGTTTAGTTAATTGGAAGCTGAGTTGTGTAGATTTAATAAGCCTGTGTTATTGCAGTGGACGTGATCAATGGTTAATGAACAAGGAAGACATTGAAAGACTCCGTGGTGCATTGCCAAGATGTGAAGTTCGTGAGCTTGAGAATAATGGACAGTTCCTCTTCTTGGTAAGGAGCCCTTTCTCCTGATGCAAGAAGTTTTCCCTGTGTAAATGACTCCTATTTAATAAATTCACAAGCAAATCTAGTCTCTACGAGTTTATAGCCAATAGAAACTTCTTGCATCAGATTTGGCACAGAAAAACTTTCAGATTATGTTTGGTTAATTAGCATATAGTTCGATTGATCTATTTGATGTCATGTCAGGAGGATGGAGTAGATCTGGTGAGTATCATCAAGCGTGCGTATTATTATCGCCGTGGGAAGTCACTTGATTACATTTCGGATTACATTCTGCCTACCCCATTTGAGTTTAAAGAGTATGAAGAATCACAAAGGTAAAATGACTCACTTATCACATTAATATCTGTGCGTCATAGATGTTATCACTTTTCTAATTTCTCTGTCAAATGATTTCTTGAAAATATTTTGTATAGTAACTTAGCTAGAATAGAATATTTGCTTCTGCTACCATAAGCACATACTGAAGTAGTATTCTTTTTTAATTTCTCTGGTCCAGATTGCTAACTGCTGTTACCTCCCCAGTCTTTCTTTCAACTCTAAAGAATGGTGCAGTGGTAAGATCGCTTGCAGGAATACCTTCAGAGGGACCGGTTCTGTATGTTGGCAATCACATGTTGCTTGGTATGGAGTTGCATGCAATAGCACTTCATTTTTTGAAAGAAAGGAACATTCTATTGCGAGGACTGGCACATCCATTGATGTTTACCAAAAAAACTGGCTCAAAACTCCCTGACATGCAGCTGTACGACTTATTTAGGATTATAGGCGCAGTTCCCGTCTCGGGAATGAATTTCTACAAACTACTTCGTTCAAAGGCTCACGTGGCTTTGTACCCTGGGGGTGTTCGTGAAGCTTTGCACAGAAAGGTGATTATGTATTTTCCATATTTTCCTTCATTTTAATTTTTGAGGCTTTATATCTAAAGACACATTTTATAACAGGGTGAAGAATACAAGTTATTTTGGCCAGAACATTCGGAGTTTGTAAGGATAGCATCTAAATTTGGAGCAAAAATCATTCCTTTTGGAGTTGTTGGAGAAGATGATCTTTGTGAAGTAAGCAAAAAAATCTCTTTTCCGTTCTACTTTCAACACCTGCATTCTTAAAACTCATTTTGTTTCAATTGGGTTTTGAGTTAACTCGTTTGAGCAATGGAAGATTCATAGATGGTCATGGATTACAATGATCAAATGCATTCTTAAAAGTTAAAATCGTCTTAAAACTCCTTTTGCTTCAATCGGATTTGGAGTAACTCCTTTGTACAATAATGGAATGTATTCAGATGGTTTTAGATTATGATGATCAAATGAAGATCCCTTTCTTGAAGAATCTTATAGAAGAGATAACACAAGACTCTGTTAACTTGAGGTATGATTTTTATCGACTCTGTTAGATAAAGTCACATGAACCTGATAAAACATTTGATAATATAGTGATGATAATATATGGTTAGGAACGATGAAGAAGGCGAATTGGGAAAACAAGATTTACATCTACCTGGAATAGTTCCAAAGATCCCGGGACGGTTTTACGCATACTTTGGGAAACCAATAGACACAGAAGGTAGAGAGAAAGAGCTAAACAATAAAGAGAAAGCTCATGAGGTTTACTTGCAGGTCAAGTCTGAGGTAGAAAGATGTATGAACTATTTGAAAATCAAAAGAGAAACTGATCCTTACAGAAACATTTTGCCGAGGTCCCTCTATTACCTCACTCATGGTTTCTCTTCCCAAATCCCAACCTTCGATCTCCGAAATCATTAAATTTAGTTACTGTGTTGTAGCTCTATCTACAAGATATCTTATTTAACTGTGGTGATTAAACACGTAGATTTGGGTGTGTTATTGTAAAAAATGGTTGGTATATATAACTTAAGCTTTCTCCTTCCAGCAGAAAGTGCGAAACCCATTGTGGTTTGCTTTAATAGGTAAGAAGCATAGACAGTATGGCTGCTTGAAGGAGCATTATAGCTGCTAATGGGCAATATAGATATGATTATTCTCTATTTTATGTACAACATTCTTTTATTTTCTTCTAACAAAAACTAAAACAGAAAAACGGTTTAGGAAGCAGAAATTCAATTGGTTACACGTCGAAGTATCTTGGATTTTCTGGGTAATGATACTCCACATTCAACTGCAATTTCAAAAGCAACATCAGCGTTTTGCGTTTGCGTTCAAATAGCTCTATACCAAATGAATTTGAATAAATTTCTCAAATTGTTCTAACATACCTTTCCTTCATCAGAATCTGTGTGGCGTTGAGGAAACACAACTCTCAATTCATTATATAAATAGAATCTCCGCTCTCCATCATCTCCTGCATCCAAGCTTTTCTTCTGACCTAATTTGGAGGCTTTCTTGCGTAAAGGGCAAATAAATTTAAGATGAAGTGCGTAGCGTAAGACTCCAGACTTTGAACAGCGTTGTCCTGTTTCTCTGTACGTCTCACGACAATTCTTGTTCCCACACTCATTCGGCGAATGCAATTCATCCACTAACTCGGATCCTTCACTACCTTTATTTGCAGATTTTTTGGCTTTGGTCGGAACAGAGGAGGCCAGAGTAACCTTTTGGCGCAGGAAGGTCTGACCATGACACAAGAATTCGATCAAATATTGAATTAGTACATAACCGATTTTGTGTAAATTTTGAAAATCGAGTTTGCTTAAGGCTAATGGTTCATTGAAAAAATATACACTAAATGTATGTAAACGCAAGCAACAATCGAAATCTAAAACGGGATGATAGCAAATGAATGAAACAAGGGGAGGAAGGTTTTTGATGTTACCTTTGTACCGTGTGGCATATCAGTTAAGTCATAGTTACAAAGGAAAGTGTGTAGAGGTGTCTTTTCAGGGTTACTCAGAACCTGCAAAACAGAGAAGCTCCTATCATAAATTTGTTATCCAGTGATCTTATTACATTATGAAGAGAAATTTTCTTAAGAAAAATAGGCAAAGAGACAAGTGGGTACCAGTTGGATCCGACCCTTCATAGGAATCCGAAGACGTTTATTAATGGTCTGAGCATCAGACTTGTTTTGGTTGGTTTTCAATTTCTGACCCCATAATTTGCTTGGCAATGATCCTCCAGAGAGATCTATGGAGGCATAGTATAGTAAGAAGCAATCATCACCAACACTTGTTACTGAGAATGGAAGCTTCTGTGATTTTGGAGAGATGTTTCCACCAGCTATACTAAGAATGGCAAGAAAACCGTCGATCTTCTGCAAAGAACAAAACAAAACGAGAGTAAGTGAGTCAAATCTTAAATGTTTAATGTTTTTAACAACAAAGAGTTTTTGCTTCGAGGTTTTGTGAGTTTCATGGGTTTTGGTAGAGTGAGACCTGATTAGCTTGCCCATAAGATAATCTTCCTGAAAAGAGGGACTCTTCAAAAGAACCAACCAATGACCTTTGAATGGGACGTCCACTCAAGCTTCTACTAAACCTTTTACATGGAGATGTAGGAACTGATTCAATAGCTCTATCCATTGAAAAGGCTCTCTGGATACCATTAGTATCATCAAACGATCTGTGACCAGTCCTGAGTTCTGCTTCTTCACCAGTATTCTTTAAACAAACATCATCTTCGAAAATATTCCCATTTAGGCCCCCTTGAAGAGCTTTCATCCTCTCAGAAAATCTTGGCCCAAGAGGTGACAGAGAAAGTGGCGGAGAGACAGATATATTTCTATGACATGGTAATGGCTTATTAGGTACTTGAAATGTTTCATGTACTGGTGAATATAAGCAATGTACATCTTGACTAGGCTGCAGATCGTTAGAGTCAAGCAATGGACCATCCGTGAAAACAGTCGATGAAAGTTTACCCGTGTGTGATGTGTCATTCCCCCATTCAGAGCAGTTAGAAGTGGTGAAGAGACGCAATCTCCCAGAGATATTGGCTTTTTTATGATCTTGTCCAACAGGAATGTGAAATCCTTTAGGAAGACCAGCAGAAGTCATCGGTTGGTTGCTATGGCTGATATCAAGCGAGTCGCCTCTAAATTTCTCAGGGAAAAGCTTATTCAGAGGAGAGCTTACCCGTTTCCTGACTAACGATCCACCGATAATATCTACCTCATTAGATCCACCAGTGCGATTAACAGTAATACTTGTGTATTCATTACTCACTGAGCTAACTTCATTTGATTCGAAACCAACTATCCTTCTAACTTCAGTTCGACTCAAATTTACCTTATCCATTGCATAAGTCGGTTCGTGAGCAGGTAATGAGGTAACAGACCGAGTGTCATGGAATCTCCATAAGTCATCTCTAAACTCCAACGATTCCACTGCTGTTTTCCTATCAGACTCTCCAATAGAGAAGCGGAAACTTCCTTCGTTCCCTCTGTTAATACCGTCTGAATCACAGGAAGTGGCATTTACTGGCAGACTTTGAGAAAGGCTGCAACTTGGAGCAGACAAAGCTTCATGGGCTTGCTCATTTGAAGCAGTGTGTGGCAGACCCATTCCAATGCTCAAAGGACCTTATCACTTACTCAATTATATAGCTGCCTGTGAGCTCTTAAAGACCTTCTCTATCGATACTAATCTGAGATACACTACTCCAACCAATTACCTACCAAATCCTTTCAAGAAGACGGATTACCACTGAATCAATTTGATCTAGATAATAAAGAACTAAGCATAAGTTACAGGCATCCACAGTTCATCCATTGATGTCCACATTAAAGAGATGAGACATAAAATTTATGTGACCGATTTCTGGAGCAACATATATGTTGAGGATAGAGAAAACAGAGCTGATAGTCTCCTGAAATGAACAAAAATGGAGAAGAAGAATCAACAACATATCCAACACATTCCAAAAAACTTAGCTAGCAGATTATTGAGCTGCATCACTACTACAAGTCCACAACAAAATTTGTAGAAGTAACAAAAATGATGAAACAGATCATGATCATATAAACTAGGACCAATCTTAAGCTAAAGAATCAATGAAGAACATAGTACATAAGCTTCAATAATGCACAGATTAACAAACAGATGATGTGATTCAAAAGAAGTAAAGAGATGTTTATATATATAAACCAAAATGATTCTCACAGGCTCTCAGTGTATAAGATTCAAGCAAACATCTCTAAGCACACAAAACCACAAATTCCGCCTAAAATTGAAGATCAACCAAAAGGTTTCGAGCTGAACGAGAGATCGCACAGGAGAGAACATTTTGTGTGATCATATAAAATCAAATCAAGAGATAATCTCATCATCATCATCATCATCAGAGCAACACCAAAATCAAAGAAAACGAGAATAATCGATCATCAAACGCACCGATGGAGCAATCAATTACATAATCTGTGGATGAAACGTTTCATACGCAATCCAAAGTTTATTCACAGAAACCCCCAAAAATCGACACCACTGAATTCGAACGAATTGGAGAAGAATATATACGAAGAAGAAGAAATGATTCGAAAGAGAAAAAATGAAAAAGGAATAGAATGTATATGATCGAGAACTCTTCTTCTTCGTCTCTTGGCTTTATAAACAAATCCCAACATCGCATCACCATTTCTATAGCTCTCCTTTTTTTTTAACTTTTTTTTTAACCTTTAATTTTCTGGAAACTGTAGTGTGTTAGAAACATTTGGCATAATTATCGTTTTTTTCCCCAACGGCAAAATAAATTAAAAGATTTGTTACAAATATCAAAAAATTAAAAAAAAAAATTTGTCAATTCGTCAACAGTTTCACGCCATTCACAACAAATCACGATCTCAAAACTTTAAATTAGGATATTTGATGCAAATTATACACAATCAAAGAGAATAATGCTCTTGAATACAAAAATTCAAATCAAATCAATCAAACTAAAGAAGAAGATTAGAGGAGAGAAGATAGAAGTTAGGTACTTATCCTCTACATGGGCCTACTAACCTTGGCCCATTTGCTAGTGAGAATCATCACGTGATTTCCAGTTTGGGTTGCTCACGTGACAAGGTAAACGTATTTGTCTTCCTATCTCTCTACCCAAATTCTGGTCATGTTACTGTCATTTTCACTTCCCTTTGTGTAAAGCAAAATCCATAATTAGAAAGAAAATATCCATCTATTTTCTTGATCAAAAAGTTATAATTATAGTAAGGTTTATCGATTTCTTGAATTTAAAAGTGTATCATTTCCTTTAAATTCTCATTTTTAATCGTATTTCTCAGAGTTAAGTAAGAAAGTAATTTTTCCGTTGACGTTGCTTTCAAAGCAAGGATAAAAAAGATCCAAAATATCGGAGGCTTAAGAACAAATTAGGAGATTCAACAACTAACGAAATACAAAAATATCGACTTCTATATTTACTTATGGGTCTCTTTCTAGTTTCTACAACTAACGTTTCGATCAAACGCAACCGTTACAAGGTCAGTGTTCAGTCAGTTTTACTCCTGCGTTAATATAAACAAACCATGTCTTAAAATCATTGATGATTAAAGATATGTTACAAATACAGTAAGTTAGTTTTGTTTCCGTTACCTCTAATTAGTCCGCTCTGAGCAACTTCCCCGACATGAGACCGAGACAGCGATCTGAGATTCATCAGAGACGCTGGAGTCAGCGGAAGAGGCGGTGGAGAGGCTACTCTGTTTTGGTTCCTCTCGGGCAAGGGTTGTTGGGCCATTGCTCTCTGGTTTCTAGAAGGTATCGAGTAGCTTCTCGGTACAACAAGCGGTGGAACCGGAAGTGGTGATGCTACAATGTTGGTTGACACTACTACATTGCTTCTTTCTTGATTCCAAGCCGTTAATGGAGCCGAATGACCAACCAAACCAGGAGATTTCGAGCGTCGTGGCGGTGCAAATTGACCTGGTGGTCTTGGAAGCTCATGGAGTTCGTTGATTCGTGGGGAAGAAGCAAGAGGCGGTGAAGCGGTAGGAGATATTCTGGGAGAAGATGACTGAGCCTGAACTGCAACTGGTACTGGAAGACGGGTTGAGGATGGCTTGAGTGGTCCAGAAAATGCGTGTTCTGAAGGACGGGGAAGACGGGAATAGAGGTTGCTTTCCGCATCTTTATGGGCGGTTTTTATTGGTTCTAGTGGAGATGAATGCCATAAGTTTGCACTGTGGTTTGTCTGGGTGACAGGTTTTGTGAAGATTGGTGAGGACTTTGAGTCGACGGGAGTTGGTAATATGTAAGCATTTGCAGATGGAGTCATCTGCCTCATCGATCTATCTGCTAAATCAGCTTTCTTATCCGGAAACAGAGGTGCTGAATGGCTGCTCGTTCTGCGATCACGGTTTGAAACTGAGTGCTCTTCTCTAGGGTCTGCATTTACCTGCATCAGAGAATAGACTTCAACACAGAATCGCCAATGCAGTTCTCATACAGTTGACTAACTGAGAGTTCTCAAGACATGAAATGTTAAATCTGACATAAAAATCAAGAAAAGAACATACTGTTGCTGATCCTGCAGGTGAAGGGCGTTGAAACGAGAGATCTGTGTCATCCATCTATACAGAAATGGCAGTACATGAGCTTACTTTTTAACGAATAAATTTGTTCTTTCCCAATTCAGGTTCAATTTAAAATCCAAATTACCTTCATCGATCCATGAGGTGTAGATATAACTTCTACTCTCTGCTCACTTGTTATGTAGTCAAAACTGAGTTCTCCATCTCTATTAACAAGTCGGTCATCATCATCATTATCCTCACTACAATCCATTTCGTTCCCGGGATCAGAGAGCACACAGTCGATGTGTTGTCTATCTGCAGCAATTCTGACGTGTTGCTCTACTGCCTCAAGCGATTTCAGACCAGCAAAGAACATATGCATCTATGCAAAAATAAGAAAGTATAAGCGACATTGATTGAGAAATTGCAGGAAGGTTTCTTACATAGAATAGTAATTTTATTCAGAAGGTACCTGAGCAGTGTGGTGGCGGGCTGCTTGTGTGAGGAGACTTCGAGCTTGCCCTTCCTTGAGAGATTTCAATCGGAAAATGCACAGAGTCGCCTCATCTTGTAGCTCATCGCGAGCAGTCTCTAGCTGACGGCGAATAAGTCTCTCCCCTTTAGTGCCTTTAACTTGTACCTTGTCTTTCACATGCTCCATTAGCATGTGCTTAACAACGTCTCTGTAAGTAAGAGTCAGAGGTTAAGGCAAGATTTTATCAAATCAAAACCGAGAGAATAAAAAACTACATTGCAGAAAGTCACTGACCTCTTTTCTTCACATTGTTGCTTCATATCCTGAGAGGAAAAGAAAAGGAAATACGACAAAATCAGCGGTCTTTATTAAGGTTGTGCTTTTTTGTTCACTTTAGCTTTAAATCTTGCTCAAACCGTGAACTTTTCCGGCTTTTAAATAATCTCTGACTGTAAAAGACCAAAGCTAGGGCATACCTCAACAGTTCTAAGGTCACTGAGAAGTGACTCTGAAGGTCGTGTAATGGTCTTGAATATTTGAGAACGCTGAAGGAGAAAAAAAAGAATGAAACAAGAACTACCTCAGTTTTGTTCATAATTATACATATTGCTTCATGAAAAGTACAAAGTTGCAACATACAACTTACATAAGTGTCGACGAGTTTCTTAAGCTCAAACTGAACTTTACCTAACATTAGAAGAATTCCACCTGCAGAAGAAACAATGTTACAGCATGGAAACAGGACAAACAAACGTCCATGATAGCTAAATACCCAAAATCTTACCACTTTCTTGATCATTATGAGGCGCGATTTGCTCCAAGCATGAGCCCATTTCCCCCAATGATTCAGAGAACTCTGATTATACCGAACAAAAGAAAAAAAAAAAATGATGAGGTCTGACAATATACTGATGTTCTTATATGAATCAACAAAGGTTTCTCACAAGGTTAAGAAAGTACTTAATGGGAAATTCTAGAGACACTAAAAATGAAGATTTCGCAAAATGATAATATTATCGAAGACCTCCGCTAGAAACAATATGAATGAAAGCTAATTCAATCCAATAAAGCTCGGGTATAGCAAGCCCCATCTTATATGAAGCAACCGTACACTTTACAGTCACAATGTTTGACAACATCAACCTTCCAAATTCATACATGAAGCTATAGAAGTGGAGATTCATAAAGGTTGAATGCTTATTTACCATATGCGCTATTAGCCATAGCAGCAGCTACTTCGAGTAATCTATCATAACCCTCTCTCATATCTTGCATATCCTGAAAACAATTGAGTAATAAGCTTAGGTCATAAAATGTATCTTCCAGTTCTAGTTCAACCAATCAACAACTAGCATCAGTTACAATATCAATTTCTTACCATAACTGATATAAATACCAATTCCAAATTTCTCCATAAGATAAGTCTATAAAAGTAGAAATTAATGAACAAACTTCTATAACTGTAAAAGTCCTGAAATTTCCAATTAGGGTGTGATTTTTGATCGGAAATTTTTATCCACAAAAACTCATCCAAGTTACAATCTTGTGATCAATAACTCACGATTTTGAAAAGAAAAAAAAAACTAAATCTCAGAGAATCATGAGAGAAGATCAGTGAAAAGAGGGAAAATTTACCTTGGCGGCTCGAGCAAGACCTTCAATTTGTGCAGTGGGAAAAAGCTCTCCTATATCAATCGCATCGGCTTTGGGTAATGCGAATCTTCTTAACCTTCCAAACGAAGCTTTCATCATATCTCCAGATAGAACTAAACAAAACCCTAATCACGAAGAAATTCCTCTAAGATTAATCGGCGCTTCGATGGTTTGCGAGTCGAAAACAGAGAGACGAAAGAGTGAGATATTTTGTCAAGTATCGTGGGATGTGTTCAACGACATTGAAGGAAGAAGAAGAAGCTAAAAAGTTTGAAGCTTTTGTTTTTCTGGTCAAAGAAACAGATCGAAGAAACAGCAGAAAGACGGAGGAGGAGAAAATGAGATAATCTCACGCGTGTAAGATGAACGGTTCAGATGAGAGGTTTGACACGTGGTGAAATCTCGAAAAGAGATGTTGAGAGGGAAAAAGTCAAAAAGTCAAAGATTTATGACAAAGGCGGAAAAAAGGTTTTTAGGTGTTTGACCGGAAGTTTTTAAGCTGGTCAAACATCTCTTTCTCTTTTTCATTAAGGCTTTTGAACAATTTGATTTTTGGACATATCAATATATCATATTATATAACATATATCATCTATCTTCTTCTATATATTATGACCCTCCTAACAATTATTGGAATAGAGAGATCGATTGATTATTACTACGACTCATATCAATAGTTTTCTTTAGGTGTAGGAGCGCAATTTAGCAAGGTAGGCGGACAATTGCTAACATGAGCCATTAGATGAGGGATGATCTCTTTGTTCTGGAACTTTTGTATCAGCGAGCAAGTGAGTCTCTCGAGCCACATAACCTAATCGATATATTGTGGAAAGAAAAAGAAAAAAAACCTAACCGATATATTGAAGTGAAATAAGCATCTTTAAAACAATAGGTATGCAACTAGAGGTAATAAAGATTTGGACGTTGACAGGTTTTGAGAGAATCTACAATCCACCAACACTAACAGTAAAACACTATATCATGAAGAAGCTAAGGTGTAGCAGGAGGTGGAGGAAGAACAGTTCCATCTTTCTCTTTAACACTATCCAAACTCTCTGCAGGCTTATCAACACTTTCATCTTCTTCTTCTTCTTCGGATTCGGATTCAGATTCGACTATATGCAAATTACCAAATTCAGGTTTAACCTTCTCGTAAAAGATATGACACAGAGTCCAATCAGTATCCACAACTGTCAATGGGAGGCTGATTTCATCCAAGAACCAATTGCATTGTGGAGGTTCTTCTTCATCGCCGTTCTTGTTATCAGATTCTTCTTCTTCTTCGTTCTCAATGAAAGTAAACGAATGCTTGATACCGACTAATTCGCCGCCATTCTTCTTTGGATCTAACACATCAGTTTTTTCTCCCGTTGGTATCCAGAGGTTATAAGATTTCGTTCTAGTAACTTGATTCTTGGGTTTCTTGCAGTAGAAGTACCAATGCTCTTCGCTTCCATAGCCTGAAAGAACAGAGCAAAAACAAGTTCACAAAATAAAGCTTGTCACGCAAGAAAGAAGTAGCCAAAGTTAAATCAAGAAACTCAAAAACTCTATCAAATCTGTTTTGTCAAAAGGATCGGAGAAAGTATTCTCACCAGGCAAGTCGCGAGGATGTGTTGAGAAGATATCATTACATTCGTCGGGCACAGTAAGAGCTTTCATGGGAAGTCCTAAAGCTTTCTTGATCAAAAAGTAAACAGCCAACTCCAAATCTGAAGGACGAAACCTCATACCTACTGGCAAAGCTCTGTATGTTGGGCCCATTATTCTCAGAACAAAAGAAGAGAAAAAGAAAACAGAAAGAGATGAAGAAAAAGAGTTCGTCGTCCAATGAATAAGCTCCAAGCTGCCTATATATTAGTAAGTTGTTACGAAGAAGTAGGGATTTTGTGACTGAGATAAACGCGAGCGAATCAAGTATTTATATAGCAACCTCTGTTTCCTAATCCTAATAGGACTAGGAAAACCTTTTTAGAAAAGGAATTGAATAGATAATATCACGCCACGCATGCATGAGCTTTAGTTAGTAAATAAGGGGAAAGTTACATTTTAATGTTATGATATTTGACTTTTTTTTTTACATCAATTAATGGAATATTTTTTTTCATATCGTGATTTTGTTATAATTATCATTGATTACAATGATACTGAAAAAAATGGAAGATAACATCTCGAAAATAAGTAATTAAACATATTTGGCAAAAACGAAAAGTACTTTTGATATTTAGGGTTTATCAAAAAAAAAAAAGTACTTCCTTTGATATATAATAGAAACTTATAGACCGAAATCCATATTTTTTTCAGTTGTCCTAAATTATTTCTAATTATTTTTTATAATTATATTTACATTATTTTGCTCAAAGCTTCCATATTATAAATAAACTGAACTTTGTGATTAGATAATTTTGAATTTCTATTCAAAGTAATATCAGAATTATAGTGAGCAAATTAAAATTTGAGTGTACTATAGCTATATCAATTAATACTTGGTTTTTGTTTTGGACAAAAACAATCAATACTTGATATAAACCGTATAAAGAAAATTGGATTCCAGTGTTGAGAGGTAGATATAATTGTAGTAGAAAACGTTTAAATCAAAGCATGTATGGAAACAAAACTCATATAAGAACAGTTACTTGAATAGATCAGAAATTTTAATTTAGAGACGTGAATCAGTTTCTAATTTTAGATTATTATATCAAAGAGAATTTATGTTGTGGCTATTGGAATTGGATTCTTGAATTTGATACTGAAGAGAAAAATAAAAACGAATGTCTTTTGTTTTCTTCATAGTTAAGGCAGAAGAGGGAGAGAGCATGAGTTGTAGTTTGATTGGAACTTCAAGCATCCTTTTAAAGGTTGGAACAAAGACAAATACTTCAAAATTCTATTGGGAATTAAGAATAATCTTGACTCAAAATATATTTCAACAAAACATATGTTAAGGCTAATTCTTTAGTCGCTAATCAATCCGCGACACGTAAATAGTGAATAATATCGACAAAACACCGTCTTCGAACTATCAATATGCAGCGGACTTTAGCACTCGTGCGGTCGTGCCTACAGACTCGTTTGTTTTGTGGTTTTTACTTGCAAACTTTCAAAAATTGAAATATGTGAAACTAATATCTTATGTCCATACTTAAGACTTCTGAAAATACATATCTCACTCCATTATAAAGCTTGACCTCTCACAAGAGATAAGCTGTATGTTTGAAGTCAATCTTCTTGCGGATAAGAAAAGCTTTACTAAGAAAAACACCTTCTCGCTTACAAACTACGTATCCCGTCATATCACTCTGACTCTATACCGAAAGCACATTACAATTGGTCACCTAGTGATATAACTAAGCTTATATAAAAGATAATCCATAACACAACCTTAAAACCATTTTTTTGCCCTAAAATGAGAGTTTCAAAGTCTAGATCCATCTTGGGCTTAGCTTGTTTTGGGTGACATATCTTAAAAGCTTATATAAAAGATAATCACGTATATATTTTCTAAATTTTTCGATTAATTAAAAAATAGCTGATTTTCTTTTGAGAAAGTTAATCCTTGTAAAAAGAAATAAATTTATAATTATTTACAATTCCAACTATTGGGTAATACACCCAGAATAATAATTAAATCAATAAGAAAATCAAACCCTAAAAAGAAACTTGGGATAAAAGAAAACGAAAAAACAGAGATATCAATGTTGTATCAACTGAGAGAGAAGCTTGAGAAGAAAAGAAATCTCCTTCTGTGAAAACTCAGGTCTTGTAATGGCAACATCATCATCCTTGGAAGGTGATGGTAATGGTGATGATGATGGTGGTGGTCTTATCATCATGCGTGTCGTGGACTCTATAATCTCCTCAACAAAATCTACAATCACTCCATCGATCCCCATCACATATTGCATGTACACTGCCTCTCCGACATTGCTGCAACACAATATTTGAAATAAGATTAAAATCTGATTAATCAGTGATCGGATCCAACAGCAATAAGGAAACAAACTTAAGGTCTTTAGACTTTATTAAGAAAAGTGAAGAAGGTTTACTTGAGTTTGCCGTATGTGAGGAGAGAGAGGTTAGATTCTTTGATCTTGCTAATGGCTGCTGGGTTCCTGAACACTCCTTTTACCTCTGAAACAATACCTTGAAGACCTCCTTCCAAGCAAACTTGAATGGCTTCTTCGAGCGAGTTTCTTCTCTCGTCATTGTGAATCTCGTTTCCCGCATCAGTCAGAAAGAAAACCTGGGTTCAGTTCATATGACATTGTTAAATCTTAAGTGATTTCTCCATGAAGAAGTCAAGAAGTTTTTTTTGGTATTTATCAAAGAAAAGAGCGAGAATGGAACATACAGGGTAAGTGCTCTGCAGTTCCCTAACAAGCTTAGCTGCATCTGGTTGGAAACTTGAGAAGATTACTGGTCTGTCTTTAGCATAATTAGAGACCACCTGTAGTTTTGTCACAGAATGGAAAAAACAGAAAATAATAAGTTAACAAGTCTCAATCAATCTAGATCCAACTTGGACCAGCAGTTTTAGGTCAACAGCATTGATACAAAAAGGTCTCAAGAGATCAAATTAATTGTGAGCACTTTTAACAAATGGTTCTATTGGACCCTAATAAATATTCATACTCCAACAAGAAAAAGAAGGAAGAATACGGAACTAGTATTGAGCATACCTGTAGTACTGATCTCAGGATATGGACAAGAAACTCTCGTTCATAGACGGTCTGATCATCAAATTTCAACTCGATATTGAACCCAAGAGTTTGTTCAACTTGTTCAAAAGCTTCTTGCAACGTACAAAGAGAATCATCCAAATCAACGTCCCATTTCAAAACCTTCCCTTCTTTAGATTTCCTCATCAGTGTCTTCCCTATTTTCTCAGTTTCCTTCTGAGGTCCATAAAGGAGAAACTCAGACAGACTCAGATCCGTCACTCTACTCTCATTAACAATACCCTGAACCATAACACACAAACACCAGATCCATGAAGACAAGATCCAGAAATATAAAACCAAGATCTATGAAGAAAGCAATGTAGACTTACATTTTCTTCAGAGTAGATGAAATCATCATGGAAAATGACAGGGCAATCATCTTTTGTCACCTACAAAAGAAAAACCACACAAAGCTTGGAATGCTTCTCTATGTGCCATCTCTCTCTCTTTCTTCAAATCTTCATGTTCTTATTTTTCATTTCAATTTCTAAGAATCTATAAATAGATATCTAAATCAGAATCTTCTTCCACACACAAAAACATAAACATAAAACCCCAATCCTCTGTCTCATTCAAATCCTAAAGTTGATTACATAGATCGGAGTACCAACCTGAACATCGAACTCAATGAAATCAATCGGATACTTAGCGGCGGAATTGAATGAAAGAATCGAGTTTTCTTTAACACCTCTCGCTCTCCGATCAGACGATTGCAACACATTCATACCGATTCCTCTATGTCCAATCACCGAAAACCCCGGTAACCTAAACGACGTCGGTTTGCTCAACTCTAAACCTGTAATCAAAGACAAGATCATCAGAAACGAAAACAGCTCAATAGCCGACGAAACAGAGAGAGAGAGACAGAGAGAGAAATACCTTCGGATAAACCGTAGACAGAATCCGGGAGGCTAGGGACGTCGGAGACGAGCACAGTTCTAAGAGCCATTTCTCAAGAGTAGAGATATAGAGAAGAGAGAGTAGATTAGGGATTTCGAAAACGTTTTTGTGTGAGGATTTGTGGGTGTTTTTTTGCAGAGTATTTATATTGAGAAAAAAGGGATATGAGGAAAAAGGAGGAAGGAGCTGGATATGCGTGTTCGAATATTCCATTCCACGTCAGCAATGTGCCTTTCTTGATGGTTTCTTCCCGCCTTTTGAGGGATCTGGTACGAACACAGAAGAGTACGGTTCTCATCTTATACGTGGCATTGAGTCATTGGGAGATTATGTTATCTTTTCCACAGCTTAGTCATTGTCCCGTTAATTATGAAATTTTGGTTTTTTTCCAAACTTAGTGAATATATTATTGGTTTCATTTTAAAGATTCCTGCCTAAATATATATTAAAAAAAAATACAAATTTGAAATTTCAGACTCAAAAAACAACAACAAAAACCAAAATAACCTAAATTATTGTGGAACAAAATTTGTGAAAATAATACGTAAATTGTTCGAGATATATCTTGAAAAGTGCGTTTGACATAAAGGAAAATGTAGTTTCATTCAACTCCAAATATGTTTTACACGTTTTATTAATGGTTTGAAATATTGTAATGCAACACAACTGTATAGTTGGTCAAATTTGCAGCAATTAGACTAGTAAGCTTTTTAATTAAAATAAGATTTACTGAGTACTCATCCACGAAATCTGACGAGTGTAATTACGCAATAGAGAGTCAAAAAATAAAATTACGCAATATAGGAATAGAAATAATTTATTTATTCGATTCTCCAATATTTATGAACCGTGATTTGCAAGACACAAGATTTAAAACAAGATATTAAAGGTGATTTCAAGATCAATATAACTGTTAGTTTAATCAATTCTGAGTAAAAAAAGATTATATTAAATTCTGAGTTAAAAAAGATTATAATTTAAGCTTGATTTGCAAGTTGAGAATCCGTTAATAAATTGTGATCCATTTTTGGAAATTGTGCTTTTGAAAAAACCCATTTTTGGAAATCAAGTAAATATGGATTGCATTTTAAAAATATTGTATCCACGAAAATCTGACGTATAATAATGCAAGATATACCTGTCAAGATAATGAGAAAATTGATTTATGGTAGGTTCGTGGATCAGATCAGATCCAACAACATGTTAGCTTTCTTGCTACTTGGATCCACGTCATAAATTGTCAGACGATTAAAAAAATTTCCAAGCCGAACAAGTGGCTGGTTAACTCGTTACCTCCTGTCCGGTTGGGGTAATATGGTTAGGTAGGTCACTAGTTTTATGTTTCGGTTTGTTACGGCCCACGTAAAAGTTAGATGGCCCCAAATTAATGGACCGGCCCAAATAATTGAGAAGCAATCAAGTCTCGTGGTCTGACCAAAATAATTTCATCAAAGTCAAAATATACCAATTTGAATATTTGAGCAAAATCCTGAGTTCCTAACAACATAGATTATACGGATCTAAATCGGATAATGACACAAACGTCATTCTCGCAAACCATAATGTTTATATGGTCCAAAATCTTTACACAAAGAAAAATGTAACTTGTGAAATTTATAATTTCGAATTATTAAGTTTATTTGTTGGAACCGACGTTACAGAGCAAAACCATTAATGATGAAGAGTGGGAAGCAGAGCAGAGCATTCGGCGCATTAATGGAGGAAGACAAAACAAAACCCATTAATTGTTTTCTTGCAAACTCCCATTTCTCTTCTTCATCTTCTTCCCTAATTAATGCTCTCTCTTTGTTTTCGTTCTCTGTGCAATTCGCAAGCATTCAAAGTTCATGTCGGACTTTTAGAAAATTCAAACACTTCAAAAAAAACAAGAACACATTCAAGAAACGGAAACATACTGGTCTATAATTTATCTATGTGACAAACACTTGACAAGGATTTAATTTGAGATTAACCCATTAACCAAATTTAGCTAACTATCATGGGTTTGATCCAAAATTCTCGATTCTGAACCAAGTTTGATCATTTCGCGAGTTAGATTCTTCTTCTCTTGGCCTCCCAATCCCGGCGTATTCAGAACAGAGCAGGAATTATTGGATGAGGTGAATTCATTGACTGATGATGATAATGATGATGGGTTAAGGTTGGGGTTTGGTTTCGGTGGTGGAGCTGCGAAAACTGGAATCACTGATCTCATTTGAACCGCTGGAGCCAGACTATAAGGGTTTACGCTACACCCTCCGACAAAGTTGTATCTGTTCATGTCGGAAAAGGGCATTTGCTTACTCAATCTGGTTGATGTTTCATTGACTTTGGCTTTGCTGTTGATCATCTCTGTCGCTGTCTCTGTCTTAGCTTCTTGTGATGATCTGTCTTTGTATTGCTGGATAAATGGCAAAATTTTGGAGGATTTAGGTGGTGGTGGTGGGGGAATTAGAGAGATGAAACTGGAGTTTTTGTGTTGATTCGGTGTTGATGTTGATGATGATGAAGAAGCTTGATTGGTCAAAAGATTGATCCATCTCAATCTCTCAATCAACAAATCCTTGTTTGAATCTTGTTGACTTGTTCTTCTTCTCCATTGGTTTGTTGTCTCTCGTCTTCTTACTTCTTTGGGTTTAAATCTTGAGAGTACTCTTGCTACTGCTTCTTGTTCCTTCTCTTCATCTTGTGAATCCAAGCTTGACACTGCACAGTAGAGAAACAGAAAAATGGTTTCAAGTAGAAAAGTGAGAAGCTTTTTTGGGGTTGATGGAACAATTTGGAAGATAGTTATATATACTTTTCTTCAAAGAGGACCAAGCTGCAATGGCTGCGTTTTTCTCAGCTTGTTTCTTTGTCTTTGCTGATTCTCCTGTAAACGTCATCCCAGCAAGTTCAACAGTACAAGAGAAACCTGGGAAGTGACAAGATCCTGATCTCACACTTGTGTACATTGGTAGATCAAGACCAGCTCTATGTGCTGTCTCTTGAAGCAGGTTCTTGTAAATCCCTGTCTCATCCTTGTATAAAGAGTGACATGAAGATATACGATGTTACTCTTTTTGCATTTTTTTGTGTATGATCAAAACCAAGAAGAAAAGACAGAGAACTTACAAGAATCTTAGCAGTTAGAGACTTTGAAGGGACTCTAGACGAAAGGACATTAAGGGAAACTTCAGCAGCTGCATGCTCAGCTTGTCTGAGAGTAGAACAGTAAGTGGGACTCTCAAATATCTCACCATTGAAGTTAACAGAAGCTTTGAATCTTGGAGCATGATCTGGTCCTTCTCTTATGCAAGTATATGATGGTAAGTTGAAACAACTTCTCTGTGCAAGCTCTTGAAGCTGATTCTTATACATTTTTTCCCCTGTAAATACACCAAAATCAACCAAAGTCAACTCCAGAAACCACAAATCTCTTTTGGTAAAGTCTTAAGAGAAGACAAACGAAAAAGCCGACCTGTTGAAATTTGGTATCTTAAGTTTTGGCTATTTAGTGTTTGAAAGTAAGTTTAAAGAAGAGAGAGAGATAAAAAAGAAAGTTTTTGCAGAGGTTTTTGAACTCTTCACTCACATGGTAAGGTACTAAAGGTTCTAAATAAAGAGTAGAAGAGGATGCTAAAACAGTAATAGTGACATCTCAATTGAAATAAGGTTAGTCTTTTTATATAATTTATAACATGTGCATACAAATAACAATTATGAACAATGCTATTGACTCTCTTTATTGTCTTTGTCTATGATGTTTGACTGGTCAGTTACCTTCGTCCTCAGTTAATAACAGTTATTTTTTCATAAATGTTAGTGAAAATGATTTAGTCTGATACTTTGAGGCACTTATTAATGTTTAGTTTGACCAATTTGTTGATTATGTTCATTGTGTTTTGTCTTTGTTCAATGCCAAAAAAACTTTATATTATTGCTAATCTTCAATTTCCTAAACCAAAAATGTTGGCTTGTGATGTTAAATCTCTAACCTTTAGACTTTAGAGCTTTGAAGAACAAATAAGAAGCCTTTAGAGCTCTTTTGCATTTATTACAGAGCCGTGCTTCAATGAAGACTATAATAAGAGTTGTCTGGTCTTCTGGTCCACTTGTCTGAAAATTCAGTTTCTGCAATTTTTATCATATGCAAAGTACAGTATGAAAATCGTCGGTATTCATTTTGTTTTCTCATTCTGTGAAAGATAAGTCATAGATTACACTAACACACAATGATTTACGATTTAAATGTCTGAAGAACAACTAAAAATACTCATAACATCTGAAAATATCACACCAATTCACAATTGATTCCCGTGTAAACACACAACACATCAATACATCAAACATTTAAAACACCTTTCAATTTTCTCTTAACCTGCTTCTAAGCTCTTCTTGCTGATAAGGCCATAACTTCTGGTGACATTTCCCAGTTTGCGTTCCTCGGGTGATTGTTTGGCCTATTGATTTGCTCATCACCATTCACTATGTTCCCCATGTCTGGTGATAACTCGTTTAACTCATTGTCGTTAACATGAAACCGTTCATTGTTATTGCCATCTTTGCCATCACCATGTTCAGCCATTGCCCAAACACCCTTCCTCCCCATTTCAATATCATCATTGGCCTTTCCCATGTTTGGACTCATAAAACCGCCAACAACTGATCTCGACGGCATTGGATTTTCCCTTGGTACCATAGCCCTGAAGTTGTTCTTTGAAGGAGGTATTGGAGAAAAAAAGATTTCTTTGAAGTTATCAACCACTCCTTTGTTATGTGGGTTGCTATGCCGATCATAACTGTATCTGAAATTCTCATATGTAGTCTACAGAATAAAGAAAGATCAAACGATTAAACACGCATATCGAATGAGAGAGGTTTTTTCAGAAAGAGGCAAATGATTAGGGTACCTGATTTGTGCTGATGAGATAGAGATGGAAACATGTTAAGCCTCCAACGAAGAATGTAGATATGAATGTGTAGAGTATCAGAGCAATGGAAGCTGGAGTTTTGAGCATTGCTTTCAAGATACTTATATCTTCGGACTCTTTGATCTTCTTTATGTAGACACAACAAAAGGCGAACACATATACACAGAGAAGAGTCGTGGAGAAGACAAACATGAAGAAGAATCGATAGTTTCTCTGCAAATTCCCAAGGAGAATGAGATGAATTATATAGACTGATGTCAGAAACTAACGGACAGGAAAACGAAAAACCGAGAAACTTACTTGAGCAATACATTGACCAACCCAAGGACAGTGATGGTCAAACCTTTCTACACAGTTGTTGCAAATCGAACAATGTGAGCAGCGAGGCGGTCTATAGAGCATGCAAGTATCACAGTACTTGACCTTGAATACTTTTCCATTAACTTCCACTTCTTTAACACGAGGCAATCTTGGAGTTTGGCTTGTTCCCGAGCCCGTGTTGCCATCAACAACTTCTGGTTCTGGAGGATGAGAATTTCTTGGGATAATCCCTGGATCTCTTCCGGATGTAAGCATCAGCAAAATCAAATCCTGAGGGAAGCATTAATTGTTATGAATGATCCAGTCACAAAACGTTTTACAATGCAAAGCTAAACTTTTGTACTCACATAAATGGTGAAGACAACAGCAACAAGGATTATTGAGACTCCCCAACTATCAGAGAAGTCATCCATTAGTTTGCTAGCGACGAAGATGCAGAAAATTGTAACAGGTGCCACAATAAGACTTATGGTCAGACCAAGTGATCTTACATCCGGCCCGAAGATAAACCTTCCTTGAAGACAAAATATCTGCAGAAATGGGACAAATTTAGAAAATATGTTAACACTTTGGGTAGAAGGATTTAAGGAACAAACCTCAAAATGTTTAATTCCACTAGGTTACTACTAAACCAGATTTAAATTCGACATTGAAAGCAATATACAGACAGCATCAACTATATAACCTTTGTATGAAGAAGCATTCCTATAAATGTAGCAAGCATATTCAGATAATGTCCTAAGGTATTGATTAAAGGTAAAGATTTCATGATTAAATGTAGACAACTACCCAGAAAGCTACACTTCTAACACAAACCCAAGTCCCAATTTTTAAGCTTTACAAGATTGGAAACAGAGTAAACTGAGCCCATGAACGGATTAATAATTAATTTATACACAATAATAGGAAAAATAACAGAAAACTAGCTCAAGTATAAACACAGAAGCAAGTAATTCCAAAACCTAAAGCTTTCACATTAAAACTCACATTGCTTCCTTTCCATGTTTGGTAAACCCGTAAATCACAATCGGATCCAAAACCGGATCTTTGAGGAGGCGTCACCACATACATCTCTCTCTCTCACTTTCTATCGCTTGCTCTCGATTTCTTCAAATGTAAGCAAAGGGGAAAACACTAAAACGAAGATAACGAAAGAAGAAAAGAGAAAGCTTTTCAGTCTCCGTTGAAGAAATTCTTTAGATTTCGGCAAGTCTCCGACATGAAAATGAGAGTAGTCAGAGAATTAGATTTGCTCTTGGCTTCTCCAACTTCTTCTTCTTCCTTCACTTTTTTTTTTTCCTGCAAATAAATATAATATTTTAAAAATCGACTGTTAGCAGCTACTGGAGTCAGTCTGTCACCGTCGTTTTAGTTCAGGTAAAGTACTTTTCAGAAGCTAAAAGTGAAGAACGAAATAAGCTGACGTGGCACTTTTCTAATGGTCTGTTTCCTTACCTTGAGTACTCGACCTTGTTATTCATAAAAGAGATTCGATAACGGAAAAGAAATTTAAACATTTTGTTTTACAGCGAATTTACATCTAATTTTTTTTATCTCTATTGTTTTCCACTTTTTCTCAACTATTGATTTATATGTACCTGCAAAAAAAAACTACTGTATAAATTTCGTATGTTGAAGAAAATAATGTTAAAACTTAAAATAATTTGTGAAAGGAAAAAATAAAGTTGAAAATAGAAATGATTGGGAAACAACACATAAAGTGGATGGAGTCACCTAGAAGCATTACAAGAATTTAAGGGCAAAAGAAAAAAAGAAAAAAAAAATTAAAGTAAAATCTGCAGCAATCTTACATGAAGAACAATTTCAAGCTTAATGGGCCTTCTTTAAAGCTCAAGCCCATATATTGTTTCCAACTGATGAACTTGTAATGTAAGCTTATCTTCTCTAGTACACTTAAACCTGAAATTGTTATGCAATAAAGTCTTATGCTGTTCTATAATGTGACGAACAAAAGTCTATAATGTGAGCTTATCTTTGTATAGTTAGTTAACCTGAAATTCTCTTTCCAGAATTCAGCCACAACCGAGAGTAAACCGGGAAAATATCATAGTTTGGCTTCTTGTATTGATATTTAAAGAGCCATATCCTCTGACTACTTTCTTGGTGTTTATGCTGATGAATTGATGATGTTTACACTTCACTTTCAGTGGTCCATACACATATATATACACACTAGTGGCTTACCTTCTCCCTTCCATTTTCCAGTTTTAGCCATTTTTTATAAGGGGATTCATAGACAAAAACCCTTAAAATAGAGAGCATGAGAGCTCAATAAATGTTAAACCTAACCAACCAATCTCTCAGTTTCTCTACTTTTCCTTTAATTGGCCTCTCATCTCTTTGTGCCTCTCTTTACTCATCTCTTTTTCCACAAGAGTCTTGAGTTTTATAAAAAAGACAAGCTTGAAGCTTTGTTTGAATGGAGTTACTGTTTGATCTTTGTTTGTTCTTTTGTCTTTAACCACTTGGCCCATTCTTTGTCTGTTTCTTTCATCAACCACATAAACAAAAAGGAAACCTCATCTGTAAACAAGTGTTTATCCAAGGATAAAGAAAAAAACTGAAACTTGTGAACATGAAGCAGAAACTGATAATGCTTCTGTTACTTCTGCAACTTCTGTCCTTAAACTCTCTGTCTCTGAAACATTCTTCAGCCAAACCAAATGGAAAGATCACTGTAATGGGTCTTGTTTACTGCGACGTCTGCTCCAACAACAGTTTCTCCAATCACAGCTATTTCATTCCCGGTAAAGAATCTTATCAACATTGTTTGAAATTATAGTTAAAATGTCTCTCACTTTTGTTTTAACTGAACAAAAAAATACAGGTGTGGAAGTGAGAATAATCTGCAGATTCAATTCAGCTTCATCGAGAACTAGAGAGATGATTACGTTCTCTGCAAATCGAACCACAAATGAGCTTGGACTCTACAAGCTAGACATAACGTCTCTGGAAGGCGTTGCTTGCGCCGCTGAAGCAAAGAAAGATTCTCTAATGGCTTCCTGTCAAGCAAGCTTGATCGGTAGGTCCAAAGATTCCTGCAACGTTCCTGGCTTCAGAACTACAACGGAGCAGGTTGTGTTTAAGTCCAAGATATCTAATCTCTGTGTCTATGGGTTTACTGCTTTAAATTTCAGACCTTTAGAGAAGAATCTTCATTTGTGTGGCAAGTAATAGAGAACAAACTGCAATAATCTAAGTCTTTGTTTGTTTCTACTCTAACTTTGTCCTTAAGACAAGAACAGGATCACTCTGTTCTGTCTTCTTGTCCTCTGTATTTTATCTTTAGACTTTTGTTATTTTATTTATATATGAGTTTTAGTTTGTTAAAAACATCAACATCTCTGAAACAGTTCAAGTAATAATATTATTACAATATAGTTTGAAATAATATAAATTTATGGTTGAAACTTGATGCAAGATACAGACAAGTTTAAGATGAAGATAACAATAATAATTCAGCATAAATCAAAAAGATAAAAAAAAAAGGAAGCAAGAAAAACAGAGTAAAACGAATAGGTTTTGACAATAATTGCCAGATATTTGTATTTTGTCGTTGTTCATATTATATCTGTAAAAACTGTTCTTGAAACACATCCATGGCTGTAGCGGGAAGTCCAAGAAGCACATTGATGCTTCTCCTCTGTTCTCCATGAGACAAAAACAGAGTTACTTCTTTCTCAGGCAAAGCTACTGGACCGGATAAAATCGGTTCTCCCCAACCGAAATCTGTCGTGTGGAAACCCAATCTTGACCATGTAGTGATCAGAAGAGTCGAGGAAAGAGAAGGTCTTGCTCTCGTGACTTCGAAGTAATCAATAGCAGATCTCATGTACCCATCAGTTACCATCTTAATGGCTTCTCTGACTAATCCCACCGCGAAACTCAACGGTTTTTCGATAAGCTCCCCAGCTTCACAGATGGAGTTTGTGAGAACAATTCCATTTCCGAAGTACCCTTTTGGCAGTTGAGGCTCGAACTTGGCTCTACCATCAACGGCGAAGAGAAGCTTCGTTTTCTGATCACTCAACATCTTCAACGACTTGGTTCTTGCTCTCCAGACAAAAGCAGATAAAGCCTCAAAACTTGTGCATGAGTTACCGAGGAGAGACTCACTGTTCTCTGTTGCTTGGAGCTTAAGTTTCTTGATTTTCTCTGGATCAAAGCAGAAGGATCTGTAGAGAGTTGGCTCTTTGGTGTAAAGAGAGTTGATGTTGGATTTATCTTCGATCTCTTCAAATTCTTGGTGGAGATTCTCGATCTTTGGAGGGTTTCGAGCATTGAGAATGGTTCTGTCTGAGAATGGGGGAGTTGTTAATGGTAAGCCTCTAGCGACTTGACCCCATGAGTTAACAAACTCCATAGCTCCAATTCCATCGAACATACAGTGATTCATACAGAGTCCGAGAACAAACCCTCCACATTTGAATTTAGTCACCTGTTAATTCAAATCAATTTCAAACCCTTCAACTTCAAAAAACTTACAACCCTAAGAAACAAAACGATTGCTTGAGGAGGAAGAAAAGTAGACCTGAGCGGTAACAGGAGGGATCTCAAGAATGTTCTTGGCGTCTACGACATCGTACACAAGCTTCCCTAGAGTTTCAGGATCGGGTTTGGTAATGTCACCAATCTCATCCATTTTACAGTTTGCTTCTGCTTCCACAAACACAACTCCTTCTTCGGTACAGTCAACTGTGAGTTTACCTGAATTCACCCACATCATAGACATTAGATGATGTTTTTGTCTGAGTTTGATTAAGATAGAGACCGAAATCGAACTAGTCAGTTACCTTCAGGACTGATGGTGAGGCGTCCAGCGAGAGGATAGTAATGAACAAGAACTTGACTCAGAGCTTTCTTGATCACTTGGACTGCTTCCTCGTTCCCTCTCTCCTCGGATTTGAAACAGTAGATTGTACGAACAATCACGGCGATGTTCTGGTCAAGATTCGACAAGAAGTAAAGGCCCTTTCGTGTCTCGGATTCAGGTTTGACCAAAGCTGGTTCCTTTTGATGAACCTCAAGATGAATGTTAGTTCCTTTGATGTTGTTGTTGTTGTTGTCCATTGATGCAGAGAGTGTTACGTCCTTGTTTTTATTGTTCTCAGCAACCTGAAAAACAAAAGAAGCGTGAGCTTAATAAATAAACAGAATTTTGAACACTTAGTTGAAACAAAAACAAGAATGATAACACAAACCATTTTGATCCAAATGGAGAAAACAGCACAATGGCTTTGTGAAAAAGAATGGAACTTTTGGGATGAATGTTAGTATGAAGTCGAGTTGGATTCTCATGTGATATATATGGAGAAATCAATGAGGATTGTTGTGGGAGCCACAAGCTCATAAAAATCTCGTCTTGTTTAGTGTAAAACGTAAGAGTTATGTGAAAGGAGAATACTTGGACGGTCTTGATCGAAAGATGGATTTTTTTTTTTTTAATTCATTGACTAATAGTGTTTCTTTCTTTATTTTTATTTTGTTAAAAAAAATTATATTGACTAATAGTATTTCTTCTTTATTTTTCTATATATGAATTTTAACGTATTTCATATAGTTAGGGTTAGGTGACTGAATAAATGACCTAACACAACAAACACTTGTATTTTTGGTAGTTGAGAGTAGGCCTCCCAATTTTTGGATGACTTCTTAGCTTATTCTTTCTCTTTGTCATGTATCTTACTCTCTACGATGTTCTCATGTTATGTTTTTATTTTCTCAAAATCAAATAGATGATATCATGCATATGACATATCTTTATCTAAGAACACTTCAATCGCAACACAAAATTACACATTTTACAATAATAGATCATGATTGGTAATTAAGAAAACCATTTCTTACAGAAGTTAAAAAAAAAAAAAATCAGTTTTTAATATATATTAGGTTATGCCAAATAACGGTTCTTACATCATAATTTGTACACTTAATTAAAGAATGCAATCTTGATTTGCCTTGACCACGAAACTCAATTACTTAGACATATTATTTTTCGTCTTCTTCTAATTAGTATGCCATTACTTAATTTCAAAAAAGCATGCAAAAAATATATAGAAGGTTTCCACATGAATTATATTAAAGAGTTATTTCGAGGACTTTTCCTTTTTCGGTTAAAAGAGAGAGAAGAAGAAAATAGATTTTCCATTTATAATAGATATAAGTAGTTCAAATGATGTACGTACGTAGGTTAATTTCTTCCTTGTTTGTGTCTTCTTGGATGGAGAAGGTTTAGGTTACCGAATCAAACGAGAAAGCGGGACCAAGGGAATCACATATCTCCCACCGCCAATTTAAAACGCATTTCTATATCTTTCTCTTCTATCTTCATATTAATTGAAGTCAACGTATTTGTATACTTGTCTTTATTTCTTTCTTTCTTTTGAAGCTTGACCAAGTTTCTTTTCTTTTTTGAACAAGAACTTCAAAATTCAAATCCACACTGCAAAACAGCTTCTCCATCCACATATAATCAGAAAGATTGAGTTTTAATAGTAATGTATATTTGTATTTTTGCATTTGTTATCAACTTTTTTTTAAAATACGGATGGACTTTTAGGCCCTAATCAAATGTTAATGATTTGAGAAGTTTGGTTTCAGATTAGTTCTAGATCGCATTCGAATATTTTTCGGCTTATACTGTCATTGAGGCCCATTTCATTGATTATGGGCTGTTGACACAATACAATAAGAACATCGTACAGTTTCACTGTTCTCGTGGAAGGACGCGGATTGTTTTTCACCCAAGAAAACGTAGCGTAGTCCAAATTCTATCAGCAAGCCAGCTTCTGGGCAAAGAAACAAGATGAATTTCTAACTAAGGCAAAAACTTTCCTTTGTACAACGAAACTCAATCATCAGAGTGTTTGCTTAATTATGCAGAGAAGCCTCCATTCAGTACAGTTTAAAGAGCAGAACTTACTTCTTAACTTTATAAAGTAATCAGTACATCAAAGCTATTGATTAAAGAAAGGTCGAGCAAAATAAACTATGAATGAGCACATTGAGATTTCAGCAAAACCATATTTCATCTTCTCACTTTATGTATGCACAATCTAAAGCAAACGCCAAAAAAGGTTTGAGCTTTAGGAACCATTGTTCTCTTGCTGATCGAAGTAAAATAAGCTATGAATAAGCTATCAAGTTTGAGATTTCACTAGCAATCACATTCTCGCTAAATATATCTAATTAAAAGCCATTTAAAGGTTTGAGCTTTATGAACCATTTTCCTCTGCACTCTGCTGCTGATCTTCATGTGAATGATGATGAAGAACCCTGAACTGTTCTTTACCCATTTGTTGAAAAACCTGTGGATTCAAAACCCCAACTTGAGACAGCCTTAATTCAAGTCCAGGCGTTTGATTATCTCCAAAACCAATCTCTGGAACACCATTGAAATCAAACCCAATTCCGTAATTCAGATCAAACCCTCCAATGGTCTGTCCTGTTTCATTTCTCCACAACCCATTTGCCTCCATTTGAGTCCTTGAAGCTTCTTCAACGCTATGACAAATCATCAAATCAGCCGTGAGAGGAGGTTGAGAAACAACAGACTCAGTGGGTTTGATACCATTTACAGTAGCAGAGAGTATCGATGGCTCAGCATGTTGAAGCAACCATTCAAGAGTCTCACCATCTGATTTGTGACCTAATTCTTTAGTCAATTGATAAATCCTTGCTGCACAGAGTGGAGGTAACCTAACTCTACGACCTCTTCCTTCAACTTTAAGGTGACGATCTTTGTTTGGTTTCTTCTTCTCCTTCTCATAAAGAATCTGAATTTCTTGGTCTTCCTCTTCATTCTCCTTCTTCTTCCTCTTTTCGCCGACCACAATGTCGAAACCTTTAACCTCTGTTTGTTTCCTCTTCTTGTCGTTGTCCTGATTCTGTCGTGATGGGTTTAAGAAACTTGGTAGATTTTGGTTCTTCTTGGGCTCCATGACCATGTCAAGGTGTGGGGACGTACTTCTCTCTCTCTCTCAGATTCAAGGTGGGGCGTGTGTTGTGACCTCTTGACCTAAGTAAAAAAAAAGGGTAACAACTTTTTATTATTTTCACGCATTATTTTATTTTTTTTACATAATTAGAAGTTCTATAATCACGAAATATTCTTACTTACCGAATGAATTCCAATCCAAAGAAAAAAAAAAAAAAAAAAAAATAAAAAAAAAAATTCCAATCCAAAGCTCAATCAAATCAACATGGCAACATCCATGAGAGTTAACAAGGGCAAAATTAAATAATATGAAAACATTAGAAAAATTTAGTTTTGAGCATAAATCACACATTAAAAAGAATTTATTTAAATCAAAAGAGGTTATCAACATCATTAAAAACTAAGTTTTACATTCTTTCATCACTTGATAATAAGGTCAAAACTCAAAACAAACCTTTGTGTTTATGTTTTTTTATATCAGTTTTCGATTATATATGTTTAGTATGTTCTTCAATTGCATCCCTTTGATGAAAACTAGCTTTGTCCCAAATGATCATGTAAGATCCAAACTCCACCACACAAAACATTGAAGTTAATCCAAGAAGATTCTACATTTTTAAATACTTTTCCCAAGGTCTCTTATATACTGATTTATTCTAGTAGTAATTATTTGATTTCTTTTTCTTCCAAATCATTTAGAAATTTCACAATATAACCACCAACTTTGTAAGTTGTAACATAAGTGATAGAAATTAGATCAAACTCTTGTTAAAACTTGATAACGTCAAGAGCAATACGTTGGGCCTAGTAGTACTCAAGCCCCAAATATGGGTAGTGGGTCATTGAAGACCCAAGTTCAAAGGAATTTTTTTTAACAAAAGTAATTAAATACCCTAATCATCTCAAATTCATGAAGGAAGCCGCCGTATCCAAAAGCTCCTTCACAATCAATCTCAGCATCGCTGTGTCTTAAAATCACTCAATCGAAATTCGGATTTAGATTTGAGCGAAAGTCGCGGCGGTTTTTGTGATTAGGGTTTCGTAACCGTGTCCGCCGGTATATGAGATGGCTGAGGAGAAGAAGAATAAGAAGAAAAAGAGTGACGCTAAGGTTGATTCTGAAGAAACCGGTGAAGAATTCATTTCCGAGCACAGTTCTATGAAGGATAAGGAAAAGAAGAGGAAGAAGAATAAGCGAGAGAATAAGGATGGTTTTACTGGAGAAGATATGGAGATAACTGGGCGTGAAAGTGAGAAACTAGGTGATGAGGTTTTTATAGTTAAGAAGAAGAAGAAGTCGAAGAAGCCAATAAGGATTGATTCTGAAGCTGTTGATGCTGTGAAGAAGAAATCGAAAAAGAGAAGTAAGGAGACAAAGGCTGATTCCGAAGCTGAGGATGATGGTGTGGAGAAGAAATCCAAGGAGAAAAGTAAGGAGACAAAGGTTGATTCTGAAGCTCATGATGGTGTGAAGAGGAAGAAGAAGAAGAGCAAGAAAGAATCTGGTGGTGATGTGATAGAAAATACTGAAAGCTCCAAAGTATCTGATAAGAAAAAGGGAAAAAGAAAGCGGGATGATACTGATTTGGGAGCTGAAGAAAACATAGACAAGGAGGTGAAGAGGAAGAACAACAAGAAGAAACCAAGTGTGGATTCAGATGTTGAAGATATCAATTTGGACTCTACAAATGATGGAAAGAAGAAAAGGAAGAAAAAGAAACAAAGTGAGGATTCAGAGACTGAAGAAAACGGCTTGAACTCTACCAAAGACGCAAAGAAGAGAAGGAAGAAGAAGAAGAAGAAGAAGCAAAGTGAAGTCTCTGAGGCTGAAGAAAAGTCTGATAAAAGTGATGAAGACTTGACCACCCCATCTACATCAAGTAAAAGGGTGAAGTTTTCTGACCAAGTGGAGTTTTTTCCTAGTGATGATGATGAAGGAACGGAAGATGATGATGAAGAAGAAGTTAAGGTGGTGAGGGGTAAGCGGTTTACAAAAGAAGAAGATGAGATGGTAAAGAATGCTGTATTAGAATACATTGATAACCATGCTTTAGGAGATGAGGGGATAAAGATGGTTATGGAATGCAAGGCATACCCACAACTTAAAGGCTGTTGGAAAGAAATTACATCTGCTTTACCTTGGAGGACTTATAATAGTGTGTATCATCGTGCACATACTATATTTGAAGCAGGATCTCAGGGGATATGGACGAAAGAGGATATTGAACTCGTTATGGAGTTTCAAAAGACACACGGGAATGATTGGAAAACACTTGCAGATGCAATGGGTAAGCACAGGAAGCATGTGAAAGACGCTTGGAGGAGAGGAAGATTGGCAGGTAAGAAGAAAGGACATTGGATGAGGGAGGAGTATCAAAACCTCTTTGACCTTGTCAACAAAGACCTTAGAATGAAAGCATTCAAAGAGAAACACTCAAAACATGGTATGCTCAAAGATAACATCCCTTGGATGGCTATAAGCGACGTACTTGAAACACGGGACCACGTGACTTGCTGCCAGAAATGGTATGAGCAGTTGATATCACCAATGGTAGCAAAGGGAATGTGGGCTAACGTTGATGACTATAGGCTCTTGGAAGAGCTTTTGAAACTGGATGCTGCTTGTATCGACGATGTGGATTGGGATAATCTTTTGGAGAATCGAGATGGAGAAGCTTGTAGAAAACGGTGGAACCAGATGATCATTCATATCGGCGTACCGAAATCGAAAACATTTGCAGAACAAGTTGAGATTTTGTCTGACAGGTATTGCCCTGACATAGCTGAGGACAGAGAGGATTTTGACAACAGACCCTATGATCCTGAAGATTAAGTTTGGAACCATACCTTACATGTTTTTCGGTACTTTTTATTGTTTGATAATATGTGTTGGTACTTTCTTATGTCAGCAGATAGAAACTCTGAGAATGTATTTGATTTTGATAACCCAGACTATTATATAAATGCTACAGTTGGTTTTGACAAAAAAAAAAAAAAAATGCTACAGTTGGTTTTGTTTGGAGCTTTTGTTGGAAGAGTTTATCAGCGACAACAATGAGTTTAGCCAGGTTTTAGATACAGTCACCAAGGACGATAGCAATGGCAATTAAGGCTTGTAAATTCGGTAATGAATGATATGAAATAGTGAAGTAACCACCCGAAGAGAGTACTAGTATTTAGTAACGTATAGATTATTTCATAGCATTTGGTATTCGAGATAAATGTATCATGAGATTGAAAACTCATAGTTTGTATTTGATGAAAGCTAATAGAGAGCATATTTGCCGCGATTATTCTCTTGTGTTGACTCTTCTATTTGTAGCCATAGCCTATAGGACTTACCAAAGGTTTCGTTAGACAGATATTAACACACTAATTTATCCATCTGCTTGGTACTAAAAAGGTATTTTGAGAGTAACATTGTGGTGGGTTCTCTTCATGTCTCTCTTCGATTTCTTCCGAACACTTAATATGTAGCAAACAAGATTGATATATGGTAGTCACTACCTTTTCCACCACCAGAATCTGATCAACTAAATGCAGAGTACACTAAAGAACAAAGGTAGCAAAACAACGAGAGATTATAGCCAATCAAGGATTATAGCAATGTGAACTTAGTTATTCCAAGAATTACATCTATCAAAACGGTAAAGTCATTACACAGTCACACTGTGACCAAATCAAATCGAACTGGCAATGTAGCAATCACCATGTCGATATATATATCACAAACAGTGCCAAAAAGTCTCAACCCATCTTAACAGACTATGAACCACCTTCAGGAGTAGTAGTTCTCAGCGAGCTTCGTATTGAACAACTGCAAGAGAATAAACCATCAAATAAATTAGCCGGAAACAAGTTTACAACATCTACATTTTGTACAAGAAAACCAACAGATTAACAATCTCAAGATAAATTCGGAAACCGGATCCTTAGAACATTTGCGTTATATAAGACACACTGAAAATCGTTCCATCAGTATCATAAACTATGATCAAGACTTAAAAAAGGATCCCGATATCATGTATATGTTGAGACGCATTCAAAATGGTGCCATCACTTTTATAAACTAGGAACAAGATCCAAAAAAAGAGGAATCAAAGAAAGCTAAAAACATTACAAAACAAAAGGAGGATTAAGAATAAGTCACCTCTACGGGTACGCTTCTTGTAGAGAATACGGTACCCACACTCTCTGCATTGGATCACATCCCCAGACTTCAAAGTGTTCTCTTGACCACAATCTGATGATACAGAAAATAAGAAATTAAGCAAACCCATAAAACGAAGACAACCTTTTTACTTATGAATTTTGGTTTAAAAGTGTATATGTCTGAGGCTGCTTGGGAGAAGCTTGATACTTAGCAGAAGCAAAGCTCCTCCTCAAAAAGACCTCAAGTCAAATAGATCAATACAATACAGTAAAGTATTGATGATCAAGATTGATTTATGCCTCCTAACTAAGCCAGATTATGAAATTTCCTAATAGATTAGGATTCATATGGCTACTCAAAAGAGGCAACTTTAGCATTTACTTTCACAAAGCTACAATCTTTTACAGATACTAACAAAACTTTGATTTCAAAGCAAAATTAGATGTTCGATGAAGTTTTCAAGTCGAGCTTACCTCCGCAGACGTAAGTAACGGGTTCGGGCGCTGGATCCATGATTCAACAAAGAAACAGTACGCAGAAGTTGAATTTGTTTCAAGCCACCGGACAAGATGTAAACAAAACCTTGAGCGTCTAAATTTTCTCAATTGGGATTTTAGGGTTTTTGAGGAGGAATTAGAGGTTTTAATAATTTCGGTCGAAAAGACGAGGAAAGAGATTCGTATGGGCTTCTTAACAAAAGTCTATGGGCTTACAGAATAAGCCCAAATAAAGTTTCGTTGGTCAACCTTGTCTGTTTGACTTTATGCCACATACTTGTTGCTATTGGCACTTTGTGTTCTAGAGTGAGATATAAAAACTCTATTATCTGCCATAATGCAACAAATTTTTAACATGATAACAATGTCTAGGATGGTCTAAAGTACATACAAATGGGTGGATTGATTCTTAATATAGAAAGAATTGCGGATGGGATGGTCCAAATTCCATCTCCGCAGATCAGACCTGAAGCTACTGCACCCGAGTAATCATCTGCGTCTTTCTTATTCATCCGTTCCCATACGAGCATTATCACGGTTCCTACGAACATGTCGATGGCGAAGTAAGCTCCTATGTAGAATGGACCAGCCATTGCCATTGGAAGTGGTATCAACTTAGAGATCTTTGGTGGTGTCATGTCTCTAATTAGATTTACAATCAGAGCAGCGATGAAGAATCCACAACAAAGTGCCAAACAGTGTTTGGGCAGTTTGGCAAAGCCTTCGACCCCGAGAATAGCCATTTCGCGGTAGATGACCGCGTAAGGTGCTTTGTATAGACCATCAGGATCTCCAATATCAAAAGCAGTCCAAAACAGCCAGAACGTGAGAGGAGCGATTATGCAACCCATTGCTGTACCCAAAAGCTGAGTTACAAACATGGATTTTGCAGATGATAGTGTGAGGTAACCTGTTTTAAAATCCTGCATGAGATCCGCTGCAGTTGAGACGATTGACATCATAATGCCACATGCTGCTAAACCGGCAATGACTCCACCATTATTTCCTACAATTGAAGCAACGATGAAAAGACCAGTCTTTCCGTAGGTTGAAGGCATGCTCATATCTGTGAGCCCGGCTCCATAAGAATTGCAAAAAGCAAGACCCGGGGCAACTAAGTATGAACAGAGGACAAAGTACCATTTCAATGGTGGGAATATCAACGGGATTATAGCGGTTGAAATAGCTGCAAGACCCACATAACCAGAAACCGCAAACTCGAGGGGTATACGGTCCTTGAGAAATATGATATCTCTTTTCTTCTTCTCCCGCATTAATACTGAGGTCTTACTTTTATCTGAATTAAGAATGGAGAAAGAAACTCTTAAGAAAATATTTGAGACAGACGTTGTCAGTATGGTCATGAGAGACACCTTTATTAATAACTATGACTATTACTAACAAACGCGATTGTGAATCAGGATCATATATATTCGCACCTAAAATGTCGGTAAAGACAGGTAGGTTGTGTTGTCTGGAGCTTTTGTTGCAGATTTCCTTCACAGTGACAACAATGATCTTAATGAGGTTGTAGAGACCGTCACCAAGGATGATAGAAATGGCGATAAATACCTATAAGTACAGTAATTATATGAAAGAGAATCAGTAACCACCACAATGAGAGTACCTATGAAATTCATCTACTAACATTAAATTCTTCCTACTTAATCGGTTTATTGTGTACCTTATATCCATAGAGACCTTTGAAATCGTTGGCTTTAAGGTCAGCTGGATACCAGTCCCCAGCATGCTGTGATATAAATGGCCAGAGAAAACCCCAAGAGATGATAGCACCAAGAAGAACCGAACAGTTCACCAAATGGGGACATATCATGCCACATCCAATAAAAGTAGGACTGAAATCAAAGTAAAACCTGCACAGCAGAAAAAATCATGACTCGTTACCAATTATATCCACATGCTAAACCATTCTCATTTACTTATTGTTAAACTGTACGAAATTGGTTAACTTACGTGTTCTTGAATAGAGTCAAACCAAGTGTGGGAAAGTGATCAAACCCACATGCACCTCCAATACCACTAAAGAACCACTTGAAGCAACTCCAAACTAAGCTAAGGCTCAGGTATTTCCCAAGACATTTGACTTGTTTTCTGATGTGAATAATATTGGAGATAAATTTTTAATGAAACTCAAGCAATGTTTTGCAGGGAGTTGAATATTGAAGATGAATCTCTGACAATTACCCTGCAAGCTCAGCTCCAGTATTGTTGTGGAAACTGTTAATCAACATTGCTGTAGCGGTTCCACTGGGATACGTAAGCTTGTAATCCAAAATCATCACCTAAGATACACTATTGAATAAGGATCAACAGATCAAACAATAGTGTTCTCTTAGATATTTTGTTTTGATTAATACTAATATCGCAGTAATGAGACGCTACCTTGCGAAGTGGAACGAGACAGAAGAGACCGAGGAAGCTAACTACAAATAAAAAGCCAGTCATCCACCACAATCCAGGATTTATAACATCTTCAGGATTGTTTCCAGGATAATCAGAACCAATGAGCTTATATGTCCTTTCATCCATAGCTATCAAATACGAACCAAATCCTCCTAAAAAAACAAGAAACTATATCAGATTAGGCACACAAAAAAATCAAACTTGATCATCATAAATCTGGAATAGCTACAGTTCCCTTCAGCAAAGTCATCAAGTGGATCCAAAGTTAGTATCATCCATATCTCCCATTGTTCATCATCAACACATAGGAATTGAAACTAAACGTAACCAAATCAAGAAGATTACTATTAACCCATATCTAAGCAAGTAACGATTTTTACCGCTATAAGCAAGGCCGTAGCAGGAGACAACGCAAGTCTGAATAACAGTGTTCTCTTGCTTAGTAAAGGGTTTAGATAAAAACCCTAATTTAGACAAGAACCCAGTCCACGACTTGATGAAGAAGAAGCCGAGAAGACCAGCAGCTACATTAAGCGAAGGAATGATTCCGATTGTTAGATTGAGCTTATGGGTAATGATACAGAACAAAATCCCTAACAAGGCGCTAGAGATCAAGCCTCGAATCGTGATCTGTTCCTTCCACTCGGGTACATATTCACCGTGATCTAGATTCGTTTCTGGTAACAACAATGTCTCTGATATCTCCGTTGACCTAGGAATCTCCGTCTCCATAACTCCAAAAAGCTACTTCTTTTAAAAAAATTGAGAATTTCCTGCAGATTTCGTCAGAATAAGTACATAACTTTTTGGGAAATGGTCAGTATTATTTTTTCAGTGATTCCTCTCACTCTCAGAGAAGAACTCCATTGGAGAAGGAAATGGTAGTTGATGACGAATTGCGGTTATAGACTTTAATAAAGTCTCCTAATCATTGATTAAGACGTATAATTTGGTTAAACCAAACCATATTTTAAAGTAGTTTTGATAAACTCGGTTTAGTGTGAACCAAAAGAATCAGTTATGAATTTTGGTTTTGTAAAATTGGTTTGGTTTAATTTGAAGAAACACTCTTCAAAGTTCAAACGGTCAAAAACTCAAAATCGAAACGAGTGATATATATCGCTCGCGTAAAGCCTTGGAGACCAAGAGTCTAAGAAAACTGAAAGATTCTGGTGACAATTCAAATACACAAAAAATTTTGAATGAAAACCAAACAAGATGACACGACGAGATAGTGAGCTTTAATTAAGTTCAAACAGCGCTTTGAGATTATAGGGTCCAGTAATGTTGGTAGGTCCGCTCCAAATCAGCTCAGCGATCTGTCGATTAGCCTTTTCCGTCAAATGAAAAGGATCAAAGAACAAATAGTCTGTAACGTTTTCACATAACTCGTAACTTTGCGACAGTCCCATTCGGCCTCCACACGTATTGATTCCTCTCAATGGTCCGCTTCCGCAACATGCTTTCTTCCCCTCCTTGAACCCTTCAAAACGATCAAAAAGTTTATAGTAAAGACTCTGTTATATATATTGCAATTATTAACCAAGTTTTGTTACCATATTTTGAAGGATCGTTCATCCTTTCCGATAGGGAAGTGTGATAGTCGTGAAGGGCGTATTTGAATCCGGATAGTTCATGATTTAGCCGTCTCAAACCATTCAGAAGCTTCTCGTTGTGCATATTGATCAGTTCAGTGACCGGCTGGAAACAAGATCTTATTTTTGTTTGGTCTATAACCAATGAGGCTGGTGCACAATCGTACGGTCCCGTGTTCAAGATTCCAAACTTCCTTCCTCCAAGATTATACACTTCCTAAGAACACAACATCATCTCTCATTTTTCAGACCAAAAGTTGTTCACAATAGAAACTCTACAAAAACCCTTTTGAAAATTTTTTACCTTGAAAACGTCTGTCATGTTACCGACAACATAATCTACGTATTTCTCGTTGGAAATGGATTGAAATAAGGAAGAATTTGTAGTGAATGGATATTGATAGTCGTTGAGTCCAATATGAAACAAATAAACAGCTCTTGAGATAACCCTCTTCCCCTCAGCATCTCCTAACTTAGACCTTAACATTTCTTCAACCTTTTTGAAGTTGTTTAATTGTGTTCTCAAATTTATCACCTTGCAGTGGTGAAAATGTTTTTTGAAAAAGAAAAAAAAATAGACAAGACAAACAATTACCATGGATTCAACAAAAGAAAACAAATAAATAAAACCAATGTAAAGTAGTTACTAATGAATACCAATCCAGAAAAGGTTCCGACTAAAGCTCCGGCGCCACCTGACGCAAAGTTTACCCCATAGGCAAATTGGCTGTTACCGTTGAATGGTTGTAAATTTGGCGGGATCAACGGTAACCATGCGTACTCCGCTGCCATGTTATCGATCAGTTACAAAGAAAATGTTTTAAAATAAAATAAGGAAACGAAAAAGTAATTTTGGTACCGATGAAATCAGGAATCAAACGTCCGTCAGAGACTCTTCCAGTAGGGGATTTGAATGTTGTTTGACCATACGGCCAGTAATTAGACCGGACACTAGAGAGAGTATCGATGTAGTTGTTATTTCCAGCATCGAACACAGAATCTCCAAACACGAACAGAGCGGATTGGTTTGTTACAAGATTATTGTTGTCTATGCAGTTGATGGAGCCGATTGATATGATTATAGTGTAAGCTAAGAAAGTGATCGAAACTAATTGAGAGTTTTCCATGCCTAATGTTTAATGTTTGTGTTCTAATATAGAGCTTTGGCCTTTGGGTTATATATATCTCCTGAAAGGTTTTTTTTTGCTTCTACTATCACTCCCAGCTCTCTTTCATGCATTGCTCAAGCTATTTTTGAAACTTTTTTTATTAACAGTTTTTTTTTATTTTTAAGTTTTAAAAAATATTTTTGGTCGTCAAGTTTGTTTTTTCTAAAGCATAATTTTCCAATGTACGACTTTGAATCGAAGTCGGAAATATGTCTTGTTGATAAAAGTATGAAATTGACAAAGACGTAAAGGAGCTATATAAAATTCATTTTACCTAAACTTTACTCTATCTAACCTCTCGCCATTATGTTCCTTGCTCTGTTTTCTACTATCTATGTTTCGGCATAGAGTAGTCTTAAATTTAAGGTCCTTGACGAAGTTGTATGTATTTGGTGGTAATGTTTCGTGTTGAGGAGTCCATCTTGTTTAGATTGTTTGTGTTTGGTTTTGCTCCTCTATTGATGTACCATGTTCATGTAATCACACAACAATTATCTTTTTAGTTTGGCTGATTATCAAATACAAATTTCTTAAATATTTCTACAAAATTTTGATAGTGGTAAAAAAAGTTTTTGGGTTGAGTTTTAAATTTGAGTTTGCATATTTATATTAAATTATTTAAGAATGTGCCAAACTTTTTATCCTCACATCTCCTAGATATTTTTTGTGAATTGTTAGATACTATTTAAAAGTCCAGTTTTAATATTTGAGTTTAAATGAAGGATAATTGATCATTTAAATGAAGAATAATTCAAGTTAACTTTCATTTGCATAGACTTCATATAATTTGAGTTTCACTCATATTTCAATTAATTTATTATTTATTTTTATTTTCAAAAATTCAATTTTTATTTTCCAAAATTCAATTTTTATTTCTTCAATTTTACTTTTTCGGATATAAAATAAAATACCTAAATAAGTATAAATATTATTTGCGTCCCTTCAATTTTACTTTTCGGAAAATGCCGTCTAGTTTGACTTTGCAGATATTAGACTATTTAATCATGAAAGATTGTCTTAAAAGCGTTTTAACCCATACAAAACCAGACATAAGTAACGTCGATTTTATCCCTCAAAACAATTCCTGCTTTGCTTCGTTTGTTCACTCGTAGGTCTAGGTTTTTGTTTATGAGTTTTGAGATCAGGTTTTTATTTGTCTGAATTTCACTGAATCTAGTGAAGAAACTAAATGATTCAACAATGTCTGATTTTGTTTTTGAAATTATTAATTCAGCGAACTCGAAAAAATTCTGTAAAATCCTTGTTGGGTTAGTTAGGATTAACTGCAATTATATTTTGAGTGATTTGAATTATTTTGAGTTTTATATGATTTTAAAGAATTTGGGTGAATTTAAGAAAGTTGTTATGATTTATTGTAAAATCCTCTCAAATTCTACCTAAAACCATGGGATTTAAAATTCTGTATTTTTAACTAAGGAAATCCACTAAAATTCACTTAAGTCTCTTAAAGTCACTACAAATCCAATCTTTAAAATGTTTTCAATAACAGGGGACTTTTAAGTAGATTTTAGAATCACTAGTTCAATAACATTAGATTTTATGAGACTTTTAAAAATTCATGATTGAATAACATAAGATCTGTTATTTTAACACAAATCACTTGAAAATGTTTGATTGAATACACCCTCCTAAATATTTGGCATGTAACAATATTGAACTTGACCATCTAAAACATGCTCTTATCATATTAGGTAGATCCGTAGATGTAAATATGACAATAAATTTGAAAACTGTTATATATAAAACCCACTTAGAGTATTCAACCTCCATGAAAAATTGTTTTCATTTAGCGATTTCTGATATATTCCAAATTTCAGAATTGAGACCAAAAGATAAAAATATCCGGTTTTTCAAAACAAAATAACATAAATTGATTTTTTTGAACAGAGCAAAAGGACTAAACCATATTGACTTCCAATTAAATTGGACTACTTCTTTTTTTTTATAGATAATCAATGATTACTCTTTTTTCAATCTATATATATTTTTTTTGCAAAAAAAGTTAAATAAATTTTAGAATTGGCTCTTATTTACAATAGAATGTCATTTTCTTAAATTCTTGACATTTCAAAATTTTAATAGAAAATTCATAATTCTCTATTAAATTTAAATGGATTTTAATTTAAAATTTAAATTTGTTATATGCATAAACTTTCTAAGTTGGCTAGTCAAAACTTCAATACACAATACTTTTCAATTAGAATCACGCAAGTCACTTTTGACTGAGACAATAGTATATGTAATTTATGATAGACTAGTGAGCAAAATTGACCATAGAGCAGTCGTTACATGTTTCTTGTGGAGTAGGTAAATTAGTAATAATCATACATTTTAAAATTATTCAACAGAACCAACAGTAATATTCTAGAAAAATCATTGATTGATAAGTTGATAACTATACATGCAAAACTACTTGTAGGCTGGTGATTTGTGTTAGTGAAATAGCTAATATGATGTTAACGTATGGGATCAAATCCATGTTATTGATGAAAAAAAATTGAATAGATAAAGAAAAAATATTTTAGTTGTCACATAAAAAAATGATGTTTAGGTATGTGCTTGCCGAAAAGTAAAATCTTTCATTGGTGTGAAAATTAGCTTGGTCACCGAAACTGATATTTGTTTTTGTGAAGATTGCTTTCCTTTGATAAAGAAAAAGAGGAAGAACGTTGTGGATCCTTAAGTTAGGAGTAGAGACGATTCGTGTTAAAGAAGAAGAGCAAAGGATAATGGGCCATATTTGAAATTTAGGCCCAGTACGAAAATAAGCCCAGAAACAAATAATCTTGACCAATTCTTGTTGTAGTCAACACTGCTGTTGTCAAAACTCAAAACTAAAGATCAATGAAGTTGAAGTAACCTTGAATCTTGCGGAGAAAAACCGAGACAACAAGTTCTCGTTATATGACCCCGACCATGGAAACCGAGAAGTTGGTCAAGATTCACACTGATGCAGAGCGTTTAAAGTCAAGAAACTACTACTACTACTACAGAACCTGAACACATCACATTTGAAACGAGGAAAAAGAATTAAAATTTGGAAAGGGCTAGAGAGTTGAAACATAGATACAAACACACAAACTTATAAATAAGAAGAAAGTGAAGTGATGATTATCTTTTATTTGTATTCCCTCTCTTTAGCTATGCATTACAACATAATTAGACCCAAGACCTATACACAAACTTCAATACCAAATTACCGAAATCAGTCCCGGTTAGTCCCGAACAGTTTGTTTACATCATAAGAATATTAAACACCGACTTTCATCTGTCCAACAGTTTCCTCGAGACTGACCAAGAAAAAGCTAAATCCAAACCTATGAAGAAAACTATCAAAGTAGACCCTTACAACGAAACAACAACTGGTAATATCATCTTTTTACACAGTCATCTACTTTTGAGCACTTCTTTAACAAAAGCAAAAAAACGAAAGCAGAAAACACATACCAAGAACGATCTGTAAAGCAGTTGTAGAAAATAGAAAACAGAAACTTAAAAGACGCAATTGATTGAAGAATTAAGAATAAAGAAAGTTCATAGACCAAAAAAAGCAAATCCCACTTCAAGAATATAATACCTTTCTTTTGTAGTCTTCACAAAGCTTAGCATCTAAACCAATTCCTCTCCTTAGCCACCAAGAAACCCATAACTCTACATAAAACACTAGCAAGCTTCTCCATTCTCAGTTTCATCTTCCATTTTCACCTGCCACCAAAACACAAGAACCTGTTATACAAAAACTCATTTCAAAAAACAGATTTTGTTGAGATATGAGTGCAGACTGGGGACCTGTGATTGTAGCAGTGGCTCTGTTCATCCTACTCTCACCAGGATTGCTATTTCAGCTACCGGCAAGGACAAGAGTGATGGAATTCGGGAACATGAGCACAAGCGGGATTTCGATTTTGGTCCACGCCATTATTTACTTCTGTATACTCACTATCTTGATCATTGCCATACAAATTCACATCCATTTCTGATCATGTAGTGTAACAAAGACAGCTTCTTTGGACTCAACTTCGCCTTCATCTATTTTTTCTTTTCTTTTTATTCCTAATCTCTGATTCTTGGCTCATAGGGTCTCAAGCAGGGTGATTTAAAAAGGTTGTACACAAATAAATAATCGGTAATTTTGTTTTCCACAATTCAAATGAGATAACAATATCCTCTGATCTCTCGTAGCTTCAGCATGTAATAACGTAACATAAAGCATCTTCATTTAGTTACAAATTTGGTTTGTTCCCACATTTTTCACTAATCTCTGCTTCTTTGCTGATATGGTTTCAAGGTAAATATTGTATAGACAACTAAAAATATGTGATTTTGTATTTCACAATTCAATAGCAAAGATGGAATCAAACATCAAATTTTGCATTATAACTTAATGACATCAATACAAGCTTAATGATTATTACATTTTTCAGTATTAACTCAATGCACAACACAAACTAGAGAACAGAGTAAAGTATACAAATCCCTAAAAACAGAGTTCCAGATCTCAGAAGATTCCTGAGAGGGAGAGAGCTCAGATTCAGCAAAAGGGTTACCTTTATTTCGGCCCATAAATTAGCCGGTAGTGATGTGGAGATTGACAGCGAGGATCAAGATGGTGTAAGCAGCGAAGAAGATGAGTGTGTGAACGGCGATGGCTTTGCCGTTGGTTTTCATGCCGCCGAATTGGAGAGTATGGTGATGTCCGGGCAACGAGAAAAGAAGTCCCGGAGAAAGGATAACGAATAATACAACTCCGACGAGAACTGGAGCCCAATCCGCCATTGCTGTGAAGTAGAAAACGTAAAAGCAGACGCCTTTTTTCGATAAAGCGGTGGCGTGACTCGTGAGAGAGAGTAAAAGAGTCAAAAACAGAGACTTGAAAGTTGAAACAAAGAAGAAAAGCTGAGCTAAGCCCAATTCTTATTTTATTTTCTTCATATTTATTTTGAGTTAATTCCAACATTATTATTTTTTGTTACAATTTTGAGATAATCTCGTATATATTGCCCACTAGAAAGTAAAAAGATTAGCATTTCGGGATGGAAAAAATATATTTGTCAAACAAATTACTAAGATTTATATCGTCTTGATTTTATAGTCACCAAAAAAAATTATAAATACTAAATTTTGGAGATATGAAAAGTGTACAATAACTATATAAAAAAGTTGAATTTTTGTTTTTAGTAGGAAAAAAAAGTGGAGAAATATTGTTCTCTTCTTACGGAATATATTGGTCGCTTAGCAAGTGGTGGACCCGTTACTTGTAATCTAATTTAGTCTTCTCAAGTCAAACAAATTCTACTAATCAAGAATACATTCCAAGTAATAAAATAACAAAATTCCTCCAAACGTATTTCGAAAAGTGGCGTGTACATTTATTGATCACCGAAAGATATGTCGCTATTCATGTGAATCACATAGGATTTTGAATGTGACATAGAACCGTTTCTCTACAAATTACATACATTGTTTATTTTTCTTCTGTTTTTACATTGCTTAATTGTAAAACAGAGTACAATTATATTATTGAAAGTTATTCTTCCAAAGGCAAAACTGCACCACGTAAATTGGTTAAACCGCTCAAACCGCTCAAACCGCATAGAATAGATATACAGCTCAAACCATGTTTATTCTAATACAATCGAGCATTTGATATGCTTAAGCTAGAATCGTTTCAAATTCAAACTCTCCTTCGATAGCCAATTACGATTAAATTAAGACACCTCACCTAAAGCAAAATTCCAAAAAATCTCTCTCTTCCTTTAATTGTAAAGAACTAGACTTTATCAGATTCTCATTCTCACAATTCCATCATCTCCTTTTTCACCCATCCAAACCTATTTCCCACTCTCTTCTTTCTTTCTCCATTTCTCTTTTTCTTTTTCTTTTGTTCTTGTTCTTGTAAGAAGAGATGCATGATTGGGCTGCACCGTTGATAGCTTCGGCTTTGTTCGCGTTTCTGTCGCCAGGGTTGATACTGCAGTTTCCGGGGAAAGAATCTCCGGTGGGTTTCATGAACATGAAGACGACGGTAGCTTCTATTTTCGTTCACACTGTTCTCTATGGTCTCTTTCTTATCCTCTTTCTCGTTGTTCTCAACGTCCATGTCTATGCATAGCTCATTTATTACACTCATGTATGTGCCTCTCTGCTTTGTGCTACAAGGTTTTACTACTGATATGCTTTGTTTTAGGATTTGTCTTTGTTCTTCTTCTTAATTACTGCTCCTAGAATTTAAAACTTCTCATCAATTACTATTTTTGCTCTAGGCCTTTAGTGTTATTCAATAATATATCGTCATCTTACATATATATATCGTTACATACATGTGTATAAGTATTTGACCTCAAGCTGGTGAAATATGGCCTAAAGATAACACAAAGGATCTAATATGGTACAGGTAAAACGTTAGCGAAATTGATGGATTCAAGATGAGCAAGATATAGATAAATGAAAAAAAAAAAACATAGAATAATAATTTCATTCCACTAATTATGCAATGATAGACGAAAATGAATATTATTCAATTTCTTTTTTGTACCACTATCTACATATTCCGAAATGCTAAGTAATTGGGCTAAAACCCATTATTTCGCTAGAAGGCCCATAAAGTCTTCGGCTTCTTAGACTAACAATGGATCCATTTTTGGGATCCAAATAAGTTTTATAATTTTTATAATAAAAAAACCTCAAATAGACACTTGAACTAGATTTATACTTGACTAAATCTAATTGGGGCATTCAAAGGTTTGGTGGTCTCTCTTATCAATGATTCAGAATTACTAAGTTGGAAGAGAAATTCACTAAATTAAAACCTTTGAGGCTTTGACTAATTAACAATAACCATTTGATTACACTAATAACTCAAGTTGGGTAAAAATCCGCCTGCTTGGGACTCAATTTGACAAAAGAGAGGCTTGGATTCGACAATACAACCAACTCTTAATACTCTGAAAGGATCATTTTTCATAAACAAGACTAAACAAAAAGAGACAAGGAAACTCCACATTCAATCTTCTAGCACTCCGGATTGGCTTCAGCATCATCGACTGAGGCAGATGCAAGAACAAGTTCTGGTGTAGGAAGTGTGTACGAGTAATTCTCGCGTCTCGCCTTCTTCTTCTCCCTTTGCAATCTGAAGTTTTCTCTCTTTCTTGCTCTGTAGCTATTGGGATTCTCTGGTACAATTTCTCTTGGATACACACTTATCTGCAAAAACAAGTCTCATTTCCTTTAACATCCTAGAAGATTAAGAAAGCTTATAAACCTTACTCAGTATAACTACAGGTATACCTTCTTCCTGTCAGGACCAAACTTCTCGAACTTGACTAATCCATCGATTAAAGAGAAGATGGTATGATCTTTACCAATCCCAACATTTTTCCCAGCATGGAACTGCACCAAACATCACCATTCATGAATCAATCTTCTCAAACAATATAGTTCCATCCTAAACACAAACATAACGTAGAACTTCCAGAGAAATGGCAATGGCATCAGAAACAAGAGCTACTAAATACGAAAATTCATCCTAAACCCAGATGTGTTCGAGAATGGAATCTGAAAACAGAGCTTGAGAGCTAAACCCATAAGAAACTGACCAAATTGACAGAGTTGCGGTGAAATTAGAAGAGAATTGAAAGAGGAGCTTAAGAGGTTCTCAATTTCAACAATTCTGTGTTCTTAAGTGTTACCTTAGTGCCACGTTGACGAACAATGATAGCACCAGGTTTAGCAACTTGGTCACCGTAGATCTTGACGCCGAGTCGTTGCCCAGGAGAATCACGACCGTTCTTGGTGCTACCAGCTCCTTTCTTATGGGCCGATTCAATTGTCAACGGAATCGGAGCTTGAAGATTTTCCAGAGGAAGAGTCACCGTGAAAGAGGTTTTGGGGGAAAAACTCAAATCGCCTCTAAGAAAAGACGAAGTCGAAGAAAGAGACAAGCCTTTGAATGCCCCAATTAGATTCAAACTCATCGATGTTGCCATCGCCATTGGTAAAATCACCAGAGAATTCGTTGGAGTTTCGAAATGGAGAAATTAGGGTTTTCTGAGGTTGAAGAAGAAGTTCTTCTCCTTATCGTTTCGTCTCACTCTCTCGATTAGTGACCACTAAAATTACACGTCATCAAATAATGTAAGATAAGGTGAGTACACGTCAGCAAGTAAATAATGGAAAAAGAGAAAAAAGTGAATGTTGACAGTGGGATTTGAACCCACGCCCTTTCGGACCAGAACCTTAATCTGGCGCCTTAGACCAACTCGGCCATATCAACTTGTTGTATAAAATATTAAATCTAAATATATAGACTACAGTTTCAAATATTCATTATATAGTAGAAATTTCTCAGATAAAAACAAAAACCAAACTTAGAATAATAATATGCAAGAAGCAGCCAAAAATAATTATAGACTTTAGCTATAATATTAAAACATAAATTAGGATTTATACTGACAATGTCACTCTAAAAATTATTTTTACATTGGCGGAAAAATGTAATTTTCTGATTTGGCAAAAAAAAAATATTATTTGATTTTGACATGTTTTTACAGTTTTGACCGAAAATTAAAAATTATATTATTTGAGTTTCATAGACTGTCTAGTTGGTTAGAGGAGAAAAAAGTATTATGAACAAGATGAGAGATCACTATGACTCTCCTGTCATTAGTAGCAAGCCTTAAATAATGTTTGGAGATTTTAATGAGATTTTAGAACTTGTGGAGCATTCTAGAGCTGAAGACAACCCTATTATACCAATGGAATGAGAGACTTTCAATCAGTGGTAAACTATTGCTTTGTTTGAGACCTATCATCCCATGGTCCGCTGTATACTTGGTGTAATAAGCGAGAAAATGATCTTATCTTAAAGAAGTTGGATAGAGTTATAGAGACATGGACACAAACTTTTCTTTTTGATTGGATGGAAAGTCATAGGAGAGTTATAGTGATCTCTCATCTCTACTAATTGTTTATGGTTTTCATATTTATTGACAAAAGTATCTTTCAAAGACCTTCATTGTTCTTGAAATTCGACGATGAAGGTCTTTGGAACGGTAAATGGTAATTGGTTGTTTATTCTCTTTTAGTTATGTTTTCTATATTTTCATTTCTTTCTGCCTTCAAAAGAATTTGATATCATGTCTGTTTCCTATTCAATTTGCCTACTAATGATTCTCTCTCATAGAATTATTGTGAACAGCCACTAAAATATTTTTACCATAATCGACATGCTTTCTTATCATAAGTCACTACACCTACTTGGAAATGAACACTGGATTGTTTGAAACAAATGCATATTTCGAAGGTTGAGTTAGAAAGTGATGTAAGATACTTATGCAAAAACTTAAGAGTAAGTCTTGCTAATCATCCAAAAGACCATGAGAAAATAACATTTTTATGTCGAAAGGGGAGGATTCTCTTTGTGCTCCCTCTGCCAATAAAGAGGCAAAACCAATATAGCTAGAAACCTAGCAATGTTCTTAAGAACGAAATATATAGCAAAGTCATTGGCTCCAATCCTTTTTGGATTTGGGTAGACCCATGTAATTACTAGGATCCGGATTAGTTATATGTTAACCATGTAAAAACTATGTTAAATAATTAAGAAATTAAATGTCCATTATCAAATTAAACTTCATCTGTTTTTCATTATACTGAAAATTACAAAACTAAAAATAAAGCAAGTAAGCAAAATCTAAAAATCCTCGTCAAGCTTGAAGACATGATCATCATTAAACGCAGCGTTTCCATGAACACTAGACATAACAGAAGCTTTCTGATACTCACCAACTCTCTTCTCAAAAAAGTTGGTCTTACCCTGAAGCGAAATCAATTCCATCCAATCAAAAGGATTAGTCACACCATACACCTTACCACACCCAAGCGCAGCCAACAACCTATCAGCAACGAACTCAATGTACTGACTCATCAACTCACGATTCATCCCAACCAAGGCACAAGAAAGCGCGTCACAAACAAACTCTCTCTCAATCTCAACAGCATCACAAACAATCGCTTTCAAACGATCTTCATCAAACTTAGTTCTAAGAAGACTATATATCAAACAAGCGAAATCACAGTGAAGACCTTCGTCTCTCGAAATCAATTCGTTTGAAAAAGTGAGTCCAGGCATTAAACCTCGTTTCTTCAACCAGAATATCGAACAAAAGCTACCGGAGAAGAATATACCTTCAACGCAAGCAAACGCTACGATTCTCTCAGCGAAGCTTTGAGATCCGTTGATCCATTTCATAGCCCATTCTGCTTTTTTCGTCACAAGGAATGGTTTCGATTGCACGAAAAAGATGATCTCTCTCTTTGTTGTCTTTGATATACGTGTCGAGAAGGAGACTATACATCTCGGAGTGAATATTCTCAATCGCGATTTGGAATCCGTAGAAGGCACGAGCTTCTGAGATCTGAACATCGGACATGAATCTAGTTGAGAGATTCTCGAGAACGATTCCGTCTGATGCGGCGAAGAAGGCGAGGACGTGTTTAATGAAGTGACGTTCGTCGTTGGTTAGTGAGTTTTCCCAGTCGCGATTGTCTTGAGAGAGATCGACTTCTTCGGCTGTCCAGAAGGATGCTTCGGCTTTCTTGTACATCTCCCAAATCTGTGGGTATTGGATTGGGAACATACAGAATCGATCTGGTGTTGGTGTTAGGATTGGTTCCTCTGGCATCGAAGGCATTTTTTCCGGTGAAGAAGATTTAATCGATGAGTGTTTATTGTTGTGTGGATTATCATGGATTTGTAATTGAGATATTTATTCTGAAAATTTGGAGATTTAGGAGGGAAAATGTAAAAATGTTTTCTTGTTTTTAGAGAGGGAAATAAGAAAAAGAAGCGGGAGGGAAAATGTGAAAAACTGAAAACTAAAAAAGAAAAAAACATATGGGCCTGTTGACAAAAAAACACATGGGCCTATGAATAAAAAGCCCAGTAAATATTTTCCCTCTCTTAATAGGACGGACTATAAAAACTGTAACTTCCTCTGCAACGGCTTTTCTCTGAAACCAAACGAAAAAAAAAGCTCGAAGAACGCATCAATGGCGTCGAAGCTTCTAACGACCTTCTTCCTCATATTTTTCGTTCTCGATATCGATCTCGTCGCAACTTCTATGACATCTGTTTCATCCGCCGTGGAAGTTCTTTCCGATTCCGGCTACTTATCCATGGGACTCACACTAAAGCTCGCGAATCAAGATCTAAACCTCGAAGATTGGCAAGAACTCACCCTCTTCGCACCTTCTGATCAATCTTTCTCTAAGTTTGGTCAACCTTCGCTTCTCGATATGAAGTACCAGCTCTCTCCGACGAGACTCCCAGGAGAAACCTTAAGAAACCTCCCAAATGGCGCCAAAATCCCTACTCTCAGATCTAATTACTCTCTAACCGTCACGAATTCTTCACGATTCGGAGGTAAAACTTCGATCAACAACGTCGTAGTCCAAGATTCTCCTGTTTTTGACGACGGATACGTCGTGATTTACGGATCCGACGAGTTTTTCACATCACCGACGAAAATCTCCGACGATTCATCATCTTCTTCTTCAATCCCAAGCACTACTTCATCTACTGGTTCAATCCCTATCCCTAGCTCAGCGACTCAAACACCTCCAAGTCCTAATATCGCTTCGGATTCCACTCGAAATCTTCCCAATAGATCTAAACCAGTGAATCGCTTCAACATCTTTGAATCGGCTTCAAGATTGTTAATGTCGAGAGGTTTCGTGATTATAGCTACGTTTCTCGCTCTGCAATTAGAAGATAATACTTCAGGAAACGACACGAAGATCACAGTCTTTGCTCCGATCGACGAAGCAATTCCAAATCCAACTACTAAATTCTCCGATTACGTTACTATTTTCAGAGGACATGTTGTCAGTCAACTTCTCTTATGGAAAGATCTTCAGAAATTTGCTAAGGAAGGATCGATTCTGCAGACTGTTCTTAAAGGGTATGAGATTGAGATTTCTTTGTCCGGTGATATACTTCTTCTCAATGGAGTTCCACTCATATATCCAGATTTGTATGTCAACGATTGGATTGCTGTTCATGGCTTTAATCAGATGATTGTAACAAAAGAGAAACAGGTGGATGTGGGAGATTCTATCACAGTGCTAAACAATGGAGAACAAGAAGAAGAAGGTGTTCATGGAGAGTACTCTTCTGAGTTAGGTGACTATGGTCTTCACTGATTTCTACAAGACAATTTGATTCAACAGCAATGTAGAGAGATACTCATATCAGTGTTGATTCTCTTATTTCATAATCTCGAATCTGTTCAGAGTTGTTAACAATGAGAACCTCTTTAGTTTGAAAATGAATATAAAGTTGTGAATTTAGACTCTCTTGGTGAATGTTACTGGCTCGATATTGGTCTCTGAGGTTGATGGTAGTTAGTACCTGGAATCAGTGTTGTTCTTCATAGCCTGTGAGGTTGCTCGTATTTGTGGACGTAAACCATGTTCGTGAACCTCTGTATGTAGTATTGGAGCCTGCACTCATAAGTCATAACCATTGCTTCACTATATACTGTGTTTTTCTAGACTAAAAACTTCATCTATAGGCAGAACATGATTCAGATGCACTATTCTCCTTGTATGAGTAGATAAATTCGAACCACCTAGAAGTTACTATCGCTAGAATAAGATGAAATGTTAATCTTCAAAGCTAGAACCTGATCATGGACAAATATAGTACAAGGAAAAGAAAACTGATATTTTTGTTAACCAAATGATGGTACGGTACCCAACGAGAAACAGGTTACATAGGGAGTCTTTGTCAGAGCTAAGCGATGGGGGAGAAGAAGAAGGTGATTATGAAGAGTACTCTACTGAGTTAGGCATAATGTCTTCACTAATTTGTATGTTAATTTCCAAAGGACAATATGAGTTCTTATACATTTTCTGAGTCTCTCTCATTCTTAACTTCAAATATGTTCTAGGAGTTGTTATAATGAGAAAACTCTTTTGTTTCAAAATGCATTAAAAAAAAAGTGCTGGTCTTTAGACGCTCTTGGTGAGCGTTACTGCCTTGACACCGGCGTCTGAGAATTGGCAAAACTGATCCACGCAACAACGTAACTGGCTAAGATGACCCATCCGAACACATCATACTTGAACTCACTGGTCTTTTTCTGCTTCATCGTCTGTGAGAAAGAACAAACGTGTTAAATTTTCATCAAACCAAATTGTAGTTTCGAATAAAAGAAACAACCTTCGCACTGTTAGATGATGGTCCAGCGGTGCCGCCTGTATGTAGTTCTGGAGCCTGCAGTTTCACAAAGAGAGAAGGAGAATAGGTCTCACGAACAAAAATCAAAGATTCATAACCATTGCTTCACTGAACAATGAGTTTATTCTACACTAAAAAAGCTTCATCTCTAGGCATAAAGGTATGATTCAGTTCACATACATTATTCCCCGTCTATGAGTTACTATATATATCCATCAAACCAAACCACCTCGCAGTTCCTATTGCTAAGACAACTAGCTAAGCAGATCTCAATTTCTTAAATCAGGAAGTAAACATGACCAAATTTGAGGAAATTTTAACAATGAAGATGTACCTTGGAAGCCAATGTCAATGATTTCCGATAGAGTTCGCTCTCTGGTTGCTGCAAAAATACATCTCACATTTCAAAACACCACAGAAGACAAAAACATAAAACAAATCATATTAATTAGGTCAGGATTACGAAAGAAAGAGACTAATTACCTCCTCCACAGCAAGTTGAAAGAACTGAGAAGCTTTCTCAAAGTTATCGCTAGCTTCTGTCTGATCAGAACTCAAAAACCCAAATGAAAGATGAGCATTCCCAATTAACCAAAGAGCATCATGCTTCTTTGGATCGATGACCAAGGCCTCTCCCAGCTTCAAAATAGCCTCTACGTAAAATTCCATCTTTTAAGTATTAGTTACAGATTTCAATAACAAAACATACATCTTAACATACATACATAAACGACTAATCTAAGTCTATAATAATTCAATTTCAAGGCAGACTCAATCAAACGAATTTAATCTGAATTCGATACAAAACTAAAACGAGAAGAAATAACAAAGAACCTAGAATCATCTGCTTTGGCTCTGTCTGAAACTGTGATAGTTCAAGTAAAGCTCCTGCCCATCTCGTCAAATTCTACAGAAACAAAGAAACAAAATTCGAATAACAAAATTCGTAATCGAATTTAGGGTAAATTATCCAAAAAACGATAAATCAAAAGACTAACCTCGGCATCTAAAGGGTTTTTGACGTAGGTTGCTTCTGCTACTTTGCGAGCATGTTCGAAGACCATCAATCTCTCGTTTTCATTCTGCATATCCATTGATTGATTCTCAAGCCTCGCGATTAATTGTTTTGATTCTTCTTCCGTCACAAACGATAATTTAAGGAAGACGAGCTATAAATCCTCGTATATAAGTCGGTTCGCTCTTCTCGTCCGGGAAGTGGGCTTAAAAGGCCTTATGGGCTTTTGCTAAAGTCAGCCCAACAATATCTAAGAAAACTAAACCCTTTTTTTTTCACACAATCATACAACAACTAGTAACAACAAAAAAAACACCAAACAATACAACAACAACTATTACGTCTAACCACAACAGGATCTGTAGTGTAATGCATCAGGTCATTGCATTTGAAGAAAAAAGCAATGGAAAAGTAACAAAACAGAGATCACAAGGGAAACAATACATAGCAAACGCGAAAGATTTCTGGTGTTTTCATCATTACTGAGCTGAACAGCTTCAGGCTCATGATGCCTCATCAAGGTATCATCACTGGATCCTGAGACTAATGTCGAACTAAGCTCTGTCTTCTTCTTCCCTAGAAGCCAACTCCAGTGACCTGTATTATTACTGTTTTTGATGGTTTCGACTTGAGATACCTTTAAAACATCTGTGAGGTGGTTTCTGTTGCCTCCAGTTTCAGAGTGGCCCATTTCGACGACACTACAATTCTGTCCTCCTTCTGCCAAGATCTGTACACCACATTCCATAGTCTTAGCACTAGAGGAGCTGAATTCAAACACAATTTCGTTCGGGGTCACGTCCATAAGGCATCTGTTTGCTTCAGGAAATATGTCGCCAAAAAAAATTAACAGATATTCTGATAGAGATCTGTTAGGGGGACTTGAATATATGGACTTTGCAGTGCTGTTAATTTCGACACCTTGTTTGGTTCTTAGAAAACAATTTATGTCAGAATATGGGGAATTCTTGCTTGGCGAAAGCACAAGGCAAGCCCTAAATCTTGAGGACACAGAGAAAGACTCCTCACCACCTGGAGACAGAGAGATGGTTATCGAGTTCCCTCTAGTTTGGTGAGTGAACTGTGCAGGGACTTCATTACCTGTCAAAAAAATAATTCTGTGACCCGAGTGTAGTATGATTCGTCTTTTTGATTCATTATCCAGTTTCAGACAGTTGTAGAACTCCAGTTTCAAGATTGGCCTGTGGAAAGAGCAACACATGCTCTCGAGTGATATACAGCGGTATGCAACTATGGACTCCAGCGAAGGGGAATGACCCTCAATAGACACCAGTTTTCTGCAGTTTCCGATGGTCAGATGTTGTAGATGCGGGAGACCTATGACGTAATCTGGAATCATCTTTATATCAGAATGGCTTAGGTCTAAATACGATACACTCTCTGGGACATGTGTTAATCTCTTGAGGCTTCTGCTGCCTATCAGAAGAATACCAAGACCTCCAACAATGGACGCAGGAAATTCTTTAATCTTTGTGCCTCTTATACTGAGTATCTTGATGTTAGTCGAAATATCTGGAAAACTTCTCAGTCGTGAGCAATCATCCATGCCGACCATTTTTAGAGATGATAAGTTGATCTTGGTGGGAATAACATGTAGCTTAGAGCACCCTGACGCATCCAGTACTTCCAATTTGTGTAGATTCGAAATAGAGGACGGAATCTCCATCAAACTCTCACAACCGGTAAGTCTCAACGTCTCGAGATTAGTGGCTTTCGAAAGATTTGGGATTTCTTTCAAATTAGAGGAGTATTCCAAATTTATTTTCTTTAGATTTGTGAGGGGCTGCATGTCACAAAGATGACGAATATCATACTAAGTTTAATTATCATTAGTAAACAAACGTATTCACAATCACAAGTACCAAATACCAACCTGGATTCCTCCCCATAGCTTCTCCAACTTGCTGGATACCAAATAGAGTTCGACGAGACATTCTGGCTGAAATGTCAGAGGAAGCCTTTTTCTCGGGTATGAATCCCAATGAAGTAACCTTAGACGAGGTAGATATTTCATGTCCTCTAACAAGCTAACATTTCCATTGTAGAATTTTAAGAATTTGAGATTATGCATCCCTTCAAAGACTCGTTTCCTTATAGAGAACTCCCCGATCTTGGACATATCAAATGATATACCAATGATAGATCCAGTACCCTACCAAATATTGCAAAACAAAACCGATGAAACTGTTATCACAAACAGAAAGTAGGGAATATCAAGGGAGTATATATATAGGTAAGAACTTACTGTTTCATTTGCCAACACATCACGAATCTCTTTGGCCTCTACTAAAAACTGACGTTTCCCCGGCTCACCAGACTGTTGAACAACTACTTGTCTACCCAACTGTTGTAGTAGGCAGTGCATCCTTACCAGCCCATGAGTAGATATATGCACAAGAGACTTAGCGGCTAAGGTCTTCAACCCATTTTCGACATCCAAAGTACTGTCAGCGAGCATGGTTGACACATAATCAACACTTTCATGGTTGAAAAAGCATGCAATATGAAGAAACAGAGATTGATGTTTCTCCAATAATTTGTCATACCCCACTCTCAAGACATGCTCAATTTTTCTATCAAGATTAGTTTCTATCCCATACAATTGAAGCCTCCACTCATCCTCGCTCTCCCCATAAAAAGAAGAACCCACAACACGAAGAGCCAATGGAAGATTACCGCAAAGCTCTACTACTTTTCTTGCAAGCTCTTCGAAACCATCTTGTGGAGAACTTTGTTTGAAAGCAGAAAGACAAAATATCTCAAGAGCTTTTTTTTGGGACGGATAATCCACATGGTAGATGTCGTTGATCCCATGTGCCATCAAAATCTTTTTATCTTTCAAGGTAACGATGACCCGGCTTCCAGGACCGAACCAAAAACTTTCTTTAGCCAATACCTCTAGTTGCTCTAGATCATCCACATCATCAAGAACTATAAGCACTCTTTGGTTACGTAGCCATTCTTCAATTGCGCCTAAATGATGTATCTTCATATCCTTTTGGTTCAAGATCTTCGAAAGAAGCATGTTATGCAAACGCAGCTTCGAATCATAGTTATTAACATCAATGTTCCCCATAAAACAGCTATGCCGAAAACCGGTAAAGAGTTGGTTAAACAAAGCTCTAGCAATGGTAGTTTTACCAATTCCCGCAGGACCCCAAATGCCAATCATCTTCACATCATCACACTCGAGGCATAACAAAGAGTCCAGTTACGCCAGGTGAGCTTCAAGTCCCACCATCCCTTCAAAATCCCTTGAAGGTGTAACATTAAGTTTGTTTGAAACATCTATAGCAATCTTTTGGATCATCTCTGCTTCATTATCCCTAACAAAAGCAAACAAAATCAAGTTGGTGGGTCTAATTAAATCATAGAAATTCCACCGTTGAAGCATCGATTTAGAAAGATAAAAGCATTATAATTTAATCAACAAACCAGTTTAGAGAGTGTTCTCCAGCTACGGTTGCTATATAGGCCAAAGCTTTGCTCCATCTCTGCTTCACTTCCTCGGTTTTCCCTTCACAAGTTTTCTTGAAAGTACTTCCGAAGTCTCCCCACTGTTTCCGTACACTGGACGGATCAACTTTATAAAAAATAGTCATCACAGCATGCCCCGAAGCTTCTTTGCACTTCAAGATTTCCACCAACTCATCTAAGCACCAGCCCGAAGAAGCATACTTCTCCGAAAGCACCACAATCGAGACTCTAGATTCTCTAATCGCTTGTATGAGCTCAGGTCCGATCGTATGGCCTCTCTCGATCTCTTGATCCTTGAACGGAGTGATCCCTTTGCTTTCGAAGTGATTGTGTAAATGACTGAGAAATCCACTACGGACATCTGGTCCATGGAAACTCGAAAAGACATGGTATCTCTTGAAGTCAGACGGTGATGAAAAAGCCATAAGAGATAGAGTAAAAGTGAGATTTGAAGAAGAAGGTATCACAATGTGCTATATATTAAGGGAAAAATGAGAAGATAAGAGAAAAAAACAAACATGTGTCCCCAAAGTCATCAAAGACCACAGAACACTGTGTTTCCCACTATCACTATAGTAAGAAACACCAAAGAAATTTCTACAGAAAAATACAAAGTGACAAACAATGTGTCCCCACAGCCGTCGAAGACCTTGACTTCTATGATTTTGAAATCAATTGTGTAAAGTTTGCATACATAGGCATCAGCTTCTTTGTGCTAACGAGAATAAGTTATAAATTCCTCTGATTATGGAACTAATAAAGACAAAATTTTCAAAACTAGGTGAATAATTCGAGAGTCTGTTGACTCTCGACTTTCTGAAACTGTGATATTTCCTGTAATTCGAACAAACCACCCAATTCGAATTTCAACAAAATGTACATCTTTTTTTTTTTTAATAGAGAAAACTGTACATCTTAACATACATACATACATAAAAGAATATTCCAAATTCAAGAGTATTTTGAAATTCTAACATAAAGAGTTCACATTTTCAGGCAGATTCAATCAAACGAATATGACCTTATCATTAAAGCTCATCTGAATTTGATGAATACTAAAAAGAGAGCAAACAAAAAAAGCTTGTTGTAGGAACTGAGTAGCTTTCTCAAAGTAATCTAAGAAAGAACAAAAATGTTAGATTTTCATCAAACCAATTGGGATATTTGAAGAAAAGAAAATACCTTCGCACTGGTAGATGGTGGTCCTGCGGTGCCGCCCAATGGTTGTGGACCTAAACCATGTTTGTGAACCTCTGTATTTAGTTCTGGACCCTGCATTTTTGCACAAATAGAAGGAGAATTGGTCTAACGAACAAAAACCAAAGATTCATAACCATTGCTTCACTGTACAATGAGTTTATTCTACACTAAAGAAACTTCATATCTAGGCATAAAGGTATGATTCAGATACATTTTTCTCCGTCTATGAGTGATTATATATATATCCATCAAACCAAACCACCTCGCAGTTCCTATTGCTAAGACAACTAGATAAGCCTCTACAACACGTAGATCTCAGTTTCTTAAACCAGAACCAAAAGATGAAACATGACAAATTTGAGGAAACTTTAACAATAAAGATGTACCTTGGAAGCCAATTCCAGTGATCTCGCATAGTGAGCATTCTCCGGTTGCTGCGTAAATATACATCTCAAATTACAAAACACCACGCACAAAAAACAAATAACAATCACTTTGATTAGGTGAGGATTACAAAAGAAAGAGACTAATTACCTCCTCCAAAGCTTGTTGAAAAAGCAGAGTAGCTTTCTCAAAGTGATCTCTAGCCTCAGTTTGATCAGGAGTCAAAACCCCATATGAAGTATGAGCATCCCCAATGCACCAAAGAGCATCGTGCTTCTTTGGATAGATTAACAAGGCCTCTCCCAGAGGGAGTATATATAAGAACAAGAAAACTGAAATCTTTTTTTGTTTCGCACATACAAACACAACAAGATCTGTCTGTGATGCAGCTCATTGCATCTGAAGAAAGAAGCAAGAAAAAAGCAACAAAACAGAGACCACAAGGGGTTGCCCGAAAAAAACAGAAAGAAAAAAACAGACCACAAGGGAACCAATACATAGTAAACTCGAAAGATCTGTGATTCTTTCATCTTTAGTGAGCTCAACAGCTTCAGGCTCCTGATACCTTATAAAGATTCCCCGAGTAAGATCACTAAATCCTGAGACTGGTCTCGAACTAAGCTCTGTCTTATTATTCTTCATCTTCTTCTTCCCCAGACGAAGCTTCCTAAGCCAACTCCAGTGGCCTGTATGTTTACTGTTTTCAACTTGAGTTACCTTAAACGCTTCTGCTTCTCCATCTATGTGGTGGTTTCTGTTGCCTCCAGTTTCACAGTAGCCCACTTCAATGCCACTACTTAAAAAGATCTTTACACCACATTCCACAATCTCGACATCACTGGAGCTGAAATCAAACAGAATCTCGTTCGGAGTCACGTCCATAAGGCTTCTGTTTTCTTCAGGAAATAAGTCGCCACAAAAGATAAACAGATGTTCTGATAGAGATCCACCAGACACAAAAGGATATATAGACTCTGTAGTGCGACTAATTTCGACACCTTTGCTTCTTAGAAAACAATTTATCTTATTAAATGCGAAATTCTTGATTGGCGAAAGCAGGAGGCAAGCCTTAAATCTTGAGAACGTAGAATAAGCCTCCTCACAACCTGGAGCCAGGGAGATGGTTATCAAGTTCCCTATAGTTTGGTGAGTGAACTCTGCAGGGATTTCTTTACCTGGCAAGCATATAGACTTGTTACCCGATTGTTGTATGATTCCTCTTTTTGATTCCTTATCCAGTTTCAGACAGTTGTAGAACATCAATTTCGAGATTGGTCCGTGGAAAGAGCAGCATACGCTCTTGAGTGATATACAGTGGTCTGCAAATAGGGTCACCAGCGAAGGGGAATGACCCTGAATTGACACCAGTTTTGTGCAGTTTTCGACGAGAAGAGATACTAGATGCGGAAGACCTATGACGCAATCTGGGATCATCTTTATATCACTGTTGCGTAGGTCTAGATGTGTTACACTCTCTGGGACATGTGTTAATCTCTTGAGGCTTCTGCTGCCTATCTGAAGAAAATCAAGACGACACCAGTGTCCAACAATGGATGCAGGAAATTCTTTAATCATTGTGCCTGCTACATAGAGACGCTTAATGTTACTAGATATATCTGGAAAACTTCTCAGACGTGAGCAATTACTCATGTTGACTTCCTCAAGAGATGCTAAGTTGATGTTGGTGGGAATAACTTGTAGCTTAATGCATCCTGACGCATACAGCATTTCCAGTTTCTGTAGATTCCAAATAGAGGATGGAATCTCCACCAAACTCTCACAACCGGTAAGCGTCAACGTCTTGAGGTTAGTGGCTTTCGAAAGATTTGGGATTTCTTTCAAATTAGAGGAATATCCCAAATTTATTTTCTTTAGATTTGTGAGGGGCTGCATGTCAAACACACAAAAAAATGAGGAATATCATACTAAGGTTAAATATCATTGGTAAACAAACGTATTCACAATCACAAGTATCAAATACCAACCTGGATTCCTCCCCATAGCTTCTCCAACTTGCTGAATCCCATATAGAGTTCGACGAGACATTCTGGCTTAAATGTCAGAGGAAGACTTTTTCTCGGGTATGAACCCCAATAAAGTAACCTTAGACGAGGTAGATATTCCATGTCCTCTAACAAGCTAACACTTCCATTATAGAAATTTAAGAATTTGAGATTACGCATTCTATTAAAGGCTCGCTTGCTTATAGATAACGTCTCGATCTTCGAAATGTCAAACGATATACCTATGACGGATTCAGTACCCTACAAAATATTGCAAAAGAAGACTGATGACACTGTTATCACAAACAAAATTAGGCAATATCCAGGGTATATAGATTAGAACTTACTGTTTCATTTGCCAAGACATCGCGAATCTCTTTGGCCTCTACTAAAAACTGACGTTTCCCCGGGTCACCCTGTTGAACAACAACTTGTCTACCCAATTGTTGTAGTAGACAGTGCATCGTTATCCATCCATTAGTAGACACAAGAGATTTAGCGGCTAAGGTCTTTAACCCATTTTCGACATCCAAAGTACTGTCAGCGAGCATGGTTGTCACATAATCAACACTTTTATGGTTGAAAAAGCATGCAATATGAAGAAACAAAGATTGATGTCGCTCCGACAATTTGTCATATCCCACTCTCAAGACATTCTCAATTTTCCTATCAAGATTAGTTTCAATTCCATATAATTGAATTCTCCACTCATCCTCGCTCTCCCCATAAAAAGAAGAACCCACAACACGAAGGCCCAATGGAAGCTTACCGCAAAGCTCTACTACTCTTTTTGCAACCTCTTCAAAACCATCTTGTGGAGAATTTTGTTTGAAAGCAGATAGACATAAGATCTCAAGAGCTTCTTCTTCGGATGGAAAATCCACATCGTAGATATCGTTGATCCCATGTGCCTTCAAAATCTTTCTATCATTTAAGGAAACAATGATCCGACTTCCATGACCGAACCAAGAACTTTCTTTAGCCAATACCTCTAGTTGCTCTAGATCATCCACATCATCAAGAACTATAAGAACTCTTTGGTTATGTAGCCATTCTTCAATTGCGCCTAAATGATGTATCTTCATATCCTTTTGGTTCAAAATTTTGGACAGAAGCTTGTTTTGCAAACACAACTTCGAATCATAGTCATTAACATCAATGGTCCCCATAAAACAACTAAGCCGAAAACCGGTAGAGAGTTGGTTAAATAAAGCTCTAGCAATGGTAGTCTTACCAATTCCAGCAGGACCCCAAATGCCAATCATCTTTACATCATCACTCTCAAGGCATAAAAAAGAGTCCAGTTTTGTCAAATGAGCTTCAAGTCCCACCATCCCCTCAAAATCCCTCGACGGTGTAAGATTAAGTTTGTTTGAAACATCTGTAGCAATCTTTTGGATCAACTCTGCTTCATTAGCCCTAATAAAAGCAAACAAAATCAAGTTGGTGGGTCTAATTAAATGATAGAAATTCCACGGTTGAAGAAACAATTAAGAAAGAGAAAAGCATTCTAACTCATTGAGCCAAGAGAAAAAAAAAAAAACAGCTTAGAGAGTGTTCTCCAGCTACGGTTGCTATATATTCCAAAGCTTTGATCCATCTCTGCTTCACTATCCAGGTTTTCCCTTCACATGTTTTCTTGAAAGTACTTCCGAAGTCTCCCCGCTGTTTCCGTACATCGGACGGATCAACTTTGTAAAAAATAGTCATCACAACTTGCCCCGAAGCTTCTTTGCACTTCAAGATTTCCACCAACTCATCTAAGCACCAGCACGAAGAAGCGTACTTCTCTGAAAGCACCACAATCGAGACTCTAGATTCTCTAATCGCTTGTATGAGCTCAGGTCCGATCGTATGGCCTCTCTCGATCTCTTGATCCTTGAACGGAGTGATCCCTTTGCTTTCGAAGTGATTGTGTAAATGACTGAGAAATCCACTACGGACATCTGGTCCATGGAAACTCGAAAAGACATGGTATCTCTTGAAGTCAGACGGTGATGAAAAAGCCATAAGAGATAGAGTAAAAGTGAGATTTGAAGAAGAAGGTATCACAATGTGCTATATATTAAGGGAAAAATGAGAAGATAAGAGAAAAAAACAAACATGTGTCCCCAAAGTCATCAAAGACCACATAACACTGTGTTTCCCACTATCACTATAGTAAGAAACACCAAAGAAATTTCTACAGAAAAATACAAAGTGACAAACAATGTGTCCCCACAGTCGTCGAAGACCACTGACCTTTATGATTTTGAATTCAATTGTATAAAGTTTGCATACATAGGCGTCAGCTTCTTTGTGCTAACCTACAAAGAATAAGTTTTAAATTCCTTTGATTATGGAACTAAATAAAAGCTAGAGATTAAGATAAAGACATAATTCAAAACTAGGTGAATAATTCGTGAGTCTGTTGAATAGCATTCTCACGTGGTTATTAGTGGCAAAGAATGCAAAGCTAAATCACCAACATTTGTTACCTCAAAACACATCCATCTTACTAAAATTGCAAAACATTAAAAGTAGCACTACTACTACTGAATCTTAAGTGCCACTTTGAAGCAAGGTCAAAAGTGACACTATAAACATAAGAACTCATTTTTTTTAAGAGAATTTTGAAATCCTACCATAAGAGTTCACATTTCCAGGCAGAATCAATGACAGTTATGTTCTTAAATTGAATTTGAAAATTATCATCAAAGCTAACAAAAAAAAAAAGTAGAAGGAAAAAAAAAAGCACCTAGATTCATTTGTTTTGACTTCAGAGACTTTCTGAAACTGTGAAATTTCCAGTAATGCTCCTCCCCATCTCGTCAAGTTCTACAAAAGAAAAAATCAAAGAAACCCAAATCGAAGTACAAATTCTCCGATGAGAATTAAACTGCGAACATCGGAATCTAGAGATTGATTCAGCTACTTTTCGAGCATCTTCAGGGAACATCAATCTCCCGATTTCACTCTGCATATCTATGTGTTCTCAAGCTTCGCGATTTTTTCCCTTTTTTCTTCCGTAACGACAAATCACGAATTTTTTTTATTGCAGAATTCATAATCATAAGGCCGTTTCACGAATCCTACAGAATAAAGTAATGGGCCTTATGGGCTTTATGATAAAGTCAGCCCAATAAAGAATACAAAAATATATTGGGGTCTTCGACCCATGGTTGTCACATAAAACATGCAATATGAAGAAACCGAGAATGATGTTTCTCCAACAATTTGTCATAACCCACTCTGAAGACGAAATCCTCAATTTTTCTATCAAGATTAGTTTCTGTCCCATATAATTGAAGCATCCGCTCATCTTAGCTGTCTCCATTAAAAGAAGAACCCACAACACGAATGGCCAGTGGAAGATTACCGCAAAGCTTAACTACTTTTGCTGCATGCTCTTCATAACCATCCCGCCGAGAACTTTGTTTAAAAGCATATAGACAAAAGATCTCAAGCGCCTATCCTTCGGATGGATAATCTACATGGTAGATAACATTGATCCCATGTGCCTTCAACTGTTGCCACAAAGTCTAAAAGATGAGTTATTTAGAGGATGAATCTTCAGATGAGGCTACTTTTTGGTCAAAACTTAGAGCATGTATATAGTTGATACTCATAGAATATCATTAGTAATTTTTTAATATTAATTTTAATGTTTGTTTATTATTTAAGATTTTGTATGATACTCGTAATAAATCGATTTCTATTGGTGAGACCGGTTTAAATATCATAAAAAGAAAAAAATTGCAACATCGAAAATAAATATATAAAAACGAAAGGAAAATGGTTTTTAGGTTCAGTTCAATCATACCTGTTCGTTTATCGCTCTGATTTTTTAGGTTTGTAGAAGAGAACGAAAGAAAAATAGTATTATCAGTGAGAGAGGAGAGAAGATTTTTCTTTTTTTTCTTTGTTTTCGCTGAACCAATGGTGTGATGTCACGTCATCTGATACTCAGTATCAAAAGTATCAGTGGACTGATACAGATCATGCCCAAATACATGCTTTACTGCATTAAAAAATGATTTTTGGGCTTATGATACTCAAATAAAATCACCTATAAACATGGTCTTAAGGTAATGTAGTTTTTCGTTCTTTCATGTTGTACAAAATGTTATACATATGTTAAAAAAAATTGTAACGAATAAAATCATCTGCATAACTGGCTTGGAATAATCCATTGCGGATTCATATTTTTCCGGTCCTGGAGAAGTAGCTTTAGGTAACGCACCTTACTCTTTGTATCATGACAACAACTTGCATGGACTGTTGTTATCTTGCTTTGATCTTGCGGATTTGGTTGACAAAACTTCCCAAAGTTAGCATCATCCAAGAAGGTGACTTTCTTATCAAGGGCTTTGATTACATCTTCGCGCTTGACAATATCACACAAGGATTGGTTTCCAGTTGCAGGATACAAAACCCTTTCTACGTTCAAGATATTAAACATGTCTATGGTTATATCATTGGACTTGGCATAGAAGAAACCTCCTGTGTTTTCCGTTGTTAAATGATCATGTTGATGATCAATTAATGAGTTCCCGCAAGCCACTGATATTGCATTTTGTGGGTTGCAGTGCATTAGAGGATTTCTTAGCCACATCACATCTGCTTCCTGCAACCAATTTTAAGCGTCTATGTAACCAAAAACGTAAACAACATGGTCTATAAACACTACAATCAATAATTCAATTTTAAAACTTGTTAACAAATCAATATTACAATTTGTTACAAACAAATGATTTAGATAAAAATAAAATAAATTTTGATCTATTTTTTTGGCTTTGTGATATCAGAACATTTCTTCTACTTCAAACTCTAGTTGTTTCACTATTCTAAGACATATATAATAATTAGAAATAATGATTCTGAAGAATTAGATGGACAAAAACAATAAATTTGAATAAAAAAAAATATATATTAGGTGGAAAAAACTCATAAATCCACCATCTAAGGTTATTCATGGAGCGGGATATGCCAATCTAGCTAGGTGCCCACCTAAGTACCTAACCTAGGTTCTTGAATACAAAGTCATACTTGTTCTATAAAAACTGGTTGTAGAAAGGGAAACATTTGCATTAAGAGAACTTACGGTGAACATTATGTGGTAGCCGAGTTCTAAGATCTCTTTAACCAAAGACTTCTTGTTCCAACCGGTAACAAGACCATCTGGTTTTAAAGATTCTGATTTTTTTCTAGAATATCTATGAAGGTAACAATGTGGGTGGGCACGAAGACAATATCGAAGAGCTTGATCATCTAAAGCCACAACGATCAAATGGTTTAGCAAGTGTTTGGTTCTTTCTCCAATCCGTACACTCTCCAGGAATAGATCAAGAATAGAGTCAGGTTTTGCCCATTCTCGATCGACCATGGTAATAATCACTATCTTGTCTTCTGTAGCTGCTTCTTTAAGTAGACTCGATAAGCCTGAAGATTCCTATGATCAGAAATACCAAATCTATCAATATATAATGTTATTAAATAAAAAGCATCATAATTGGATCATAATCTTGATCTTACAGGTTGAAGATGCGAGAATTGTGTTCCTCTGATAGTATTCATGTATGGAGCACAAGAGTGATGATTATGATCATGATGAGACAATAACCAAAGAATGATCAAGAGAAGGCAACATATGACAAGGTAAGGTGATTTCACTATCCTTACAATCTTCATTTTTGTTCTACTGAGTTTTGATTGCAAAATCTTAGAATATAAAATCTTGAAAGTCCATTTCGACCAAAAAAAAAATCTTGGAAGTCCAAAATATATGTCCTTTTGTTATATTGGCATTAATGGTGAATACATTGAATAGATAAGAAGGGGTTCATGCAGAATCTGGTTACAGTCATTTCCTTTTGCTTCCAAATCCATATTTGTTAAGTAAATAATGGTTAGATTATACTATACACTAATTATTGGGATTCTCTCTTTTATGACAAATAATTGCATTTTGCACCTTTCAGAATTTATTACTCAAATTAATTTTGTTTGACTCAAATAGAGATTGTTGTTAGGACAGATCGTTTCTCCAAGTTTACATCCATTTTTAATATTTGTTTTCTGATTCCAGATGTTTTTTCAAATATATTTAATTACTTGCTGCATTAAAATGGATTGCTAGGTCCGACCCTTATTCATGTACTTCAACCCACCGTTTATTTCATGGGTTCAGTAACTTTTATTTTCTAAATAAATAAAGAGAATGGCGAATTATGGGTTGTATAGATTGATCCATATATTTTTAAATAATATATATATATATATATATATATATTGAGAACCTTAAAAGAAATTATAACATAAAAATGTGTAAATATTTCGTAGGTATATTCTTGGTGAAATATATTTCGTAGGTATTTAATTATGTCTAGTAGTATTGTATATCATCGGAATATGTGGTGTCTTGTTCATATTAAAATAAACAAAAAACTATAATATATATATAAGAATATGATTCAAAATCATTATGATTATATATATTCATATTAAACTGGTTAGTTTAGCCTTCACTATTGAAGGAAAAACAAAAAGAATATAATGGCCACAGAGATACGGTCACTGTATATTAAATATTTATTTACCAATCAGGCCGACAAGAGTAACGTAAGTACAGTAATCTAAATTACATCTTGTAATATATAAAAGAGAAAGTAAATTATTGCAATCCATAAATAGCCAATAAGGGAAACAAAACCAATCATTTGTCCTTAAACCGGAATATTTTAACCGGTGATGATGTCTCAGTAGCCAATGATTTGATTAGTGAATATTGTTGGTTTACTAGATAAGCAAATGTAAAAGAAGTTGATAAGATTTGACAAGTCAGACCCCAAAAGGGGATAACAATATATAATCTTGATTCTTGAACGTATTTATGTTTCTAGAAATATTGATGTTTGATGTTCGACCTTTTGTTTCTTTATAACCAACTTGAGTTTTGATATCTTAGACACTCACATCCATAGACGTTTGTTAATACCTATTAAAACATAAATTATCTCCTCTAAATTAATACTCCAAAAATACTCAACTTCCATCCCAAGGTGAGTATTTTTGGTGTTACAAATAATACTCCAAAATATCTTTAATTCTCTGTCATCATTGCATATATTAACTAGAAATATTGATGTTTGAAATATTAACTAGAAATATTGATGTCATTTCAAAAAGGTAAATCAGCTGATTAGTACTATAAATTTAGTTCTTTATATTTCCAATATTCTTTAAAATGACCATATATATGTGGAATGATTATTTGAAAAATGATAATTAGGTGGCAAAATCACGAATAAGTAGAGTATATGATACATATCACATATGTTTTAAACAAATTATGTAACATTTGTGTATGTTTTTTTTATAAAAAATGCATGCTATTTTACATGTTATCATATTTTTACAAATAAACCTCCAGCATTTGGTTATTTAATTACAAAAGACTTTTTCTTATGTTATATTCTAATTGATTGTATATATTTATAATACTGTCACCGCCATTAATATTTAAACACACGATTATCGTGTATGATTAATTAATTAATAATAGTAGTAGTATTAAAATTGAACATTCGAAAAGAAATATTGGGTATGATCCGAAGACTAAAAAAACGGTCACTCTCTTGAAGATTCTGATAAACTAAAACTACCTAATCCTTAAATAAATTTTTCTTGTCTAATGTTTTTCTAATTCACTTAATTTTTGAAAAATATTATTAATTTGTTTATAATCTTTTGGTCACTATCATCTCATCCCCAAAGTCGAGGAATTACATAACAAACATATCAAGAGTGTACGTATCTGGTCGGCCATAGGCGGTGAGTCGACGCCGTGTTCAACATTACCATCTTTTTTGTTGAAGTTTTTGTTTCTTTTTTCCAAAATTAAAATAATATTTTCGCCAATAACTTTGCCTAACTTCATACTCAAAGCAAATATGCAAATCTCGATATCCGCATTATTAAATTTCATCATGAAAAGACTGAAGATTTGTTAATTGTTCATAAATCAAATATTTTTTTCTTCATAAATCTAATATAAGTGTTGAAAACTCATGAATCTGGTAAGTTGTTACGCTTTCTCTCATTGATTAACTTATAAAAAGATTATCACGTAAACTAAATTATCCAACCTAAAGCAATATCGATTTTAGCTTAACATTAAAACCCAAAAAAAAACAATATATATTTTTTAAATCCTGAACCCTATATAAAAACATAATGGACTATAGTTTTTGAACCAAAAACTTGTAATAAACAGATGCATGCATATTGGTTAAGATTGGCGGATTATATTGCTCCAATTATAACACATGATAATGTTTTTGTTTTATGTATTATATATCACGAATGGATGCATCTCTTAATTGCCGTTAACACGAAAGATACTCTTCCGAAAGCTTTGACCATGTTCCCATTTAGCTACATTATAAACAAAATGTTATCTCCAACAATCTTTACATAAAAAGAAATTGTTGGTCCGAACAATTTTACAAACAAGAAAACCAAATATTTTGTTTATAACTTTTTTTTTTTTGTTAAAGGGCCTATTTTGTTTATAATTTGTATATAACTTCTGTTTTCTTATCATATCATATTAACATATTAACATATAACTTCTGTTTGTACTTATAATTGTGTCTATTTTTCGGTCAGTAATTTTTTCTTTCATCATCTCAAATTCTCAATCATGAGGGAAAGAAACCAAAAAATAAATAAAAAGCGAAAAACAAAAGTCACATGAACCATGACGAGATACGTAGCTCATTCATGAAACCAGCCAGTTGGATTTAGATCTAATCACAAGATCGTCGTCAAATAGGGACTCTACATATGGATCACATGGTTTCGCATATGCCAAGTGTAGCTTCTTCTCTACTGGCCCCATTTCTGACCAAAATTTATGTACAACACATTATTCGGTTGGTTGGATTATTTATTATAATTATTTGGTAACCAAGAATTTTCTAAATAATTTCTTTATACGTACCATGGATCATAACAAGTTAACTACTCCATCTATTTCCTAAAGATTTTTTTTTCTTGTTCCACAAAAATTAATGTTTTTATCAATGTTATTATTACTTTCATCTGTAACCAATAAAGAAAAAAGAGAAGTAGAATTAATATTACTAAACTAACAAAAATAAAAATAAAAATAAAAATATTTTTTCTAAATTTGTGTGAAAAAATCCAAAACATAATTTCTTAGAAACATATATAGAGTAGTTTTCTCTCTGCTATACCAATATTTGATAATGCGAATATCTAAAATTTTAATTCTCATTTTATGGATGAATAGAAGTTTAAATTACCAACACCTAATAGTTTACTTGATAGACTAGTCGTTTTTTGTAGAGTATATATCTCCTTTCTTTTTGTTGGGATGTATATTATTTGATATTTTATACCAAATATTATAACATGATCAATTTATGAGAGTATTATAATTCTTCGTAAACATTTTTGTGTTCTTACTTTCATCAATTTATTACTGTATGACAAAATTCAGCACAACTAGGTTTTAACCCGCGGTTTACAGCGGGCAATCGGTTTATTTGGTTTTTATACTAAATATTCGAATAAATTTGATATTCTAAACTTATAAATATAATTTTTTAGTGATTAGTAAGAATCGTAATATATGATTTGAATATTATTTTTGTTGAACGGTTTTGATTGAATCGGATCATATAAAGTTTAGGAGATTGTTAAGACAAAATTACCCTTAATAATTTTGAATAGCATAAAACAAAATCCAAAATTGAAATCAAAATTGATGTCAAATTAGACAAAATTTCAATTTGTACTTCCTTTTTAATAATAAAGGGATTCTCAGTTGAACAAAACCATGCTCCCAGACCCCATAGCAATCTTGCAATTCTAGGATTTTAGTCCCACACTATCCATAGTACCCGAACTAGCTAGGTAACAATATAATGTGTTTGTCATTGTAATTAAACAAATGGTACAACTCATTAAAATAGATTTCCTGCATTAAAAACAAAATTTATATAAATAAAAAGAAGTAAAGGTTATTTATGTACTAGTTATCAACTTTTGAATCCTAACAAATAGAGCAAATTTCGAATAACTACTGTGACGGGAAACATAGCTAACCACCAGTAAAAATTTGCTCGAAGTTCATTTAGATTTGATTAATCGCTTATGTACAATCACCTCAGACGCTCAATACCTTAGAGCTAATAGCATTTTCTTAGAGTATTTATTTCATATCTTCTTTTTGGGTTGTATAATTTCTATGGTTTTGCCACTCATACTTTTGAATATTTATATATTTTTTTTCATAATAATTTCTCATATTTAGTTATGGGATACTTCAGTCTCATCCATTTCATATTGATTTACAACTTATAAGTATATATATAACTAAATTATACTTATTCAACAACAAAGTAGACTAAGTAGTACACAAAACATCGTATAATGTTAAAGATTAATTATATCTACGTTTATGTGGTCAAATATATTTCTCCAATTGGACGTTTCTAGGGTCCGGAATATATAAATCACGTGTTTGGAGAATAAATGATTAGAGATAAATACTCGTACAAGAGAAAATTTAAAAAGGGCTGTTCGATGACCTCAAGGGTCGGAATTCTTTTGATCGTTGGATCTTGGAATTATCGAACGAATGTGTAAGATTACACATGTTCATACTTATTGGTTACAAAGGTTTTTGCTGATCTGTCAGACCTAGTGGCTGAGTTGTCATTTGACACAAGTCACCAATTTAACAGAAGAGAGATATAGTCACTTGGCCAGTACGCAACCAAATGGGCAAATGGCTGATCAATGAAGAATCAAGAATGAATTATATGAATTAGAAGAAAAATAATTACAAAATCTTATTTAAATGTTGATATTTGATTTCTTCTTTCCATATTTTTAAAAGTTAAGTAAAAAGTTTGAATCGATATTTATATGAAAACGGATGAAATGATATATGAAAAAAGTACATGGGAGAATAAAAAAGATAGAAGCTACTTATTCAGGTAATGTGTGATGTATAATGAAAAATGAAGGAATTAAAAAGAAGATTATTATTGTGATCTACCATGTGTACACAAGCAACCGAAACAAATTTTGTTTATGTCCCCTAGTGCAAATTGTAGAGTATTCTATGAGTAATGTTTTTTATGGACAATGTTTGAATATCATTAGTTTTATACATGAAAACAGAAAAGATTTGTCAATGCCTTAGAGATCCACATGCAACCGTCTTTGTCGATCCAAAACGGAAAAGTATGGAGAGCGTTGGTCTGTGCAAGAAATTCATGAAAATATTTAAAATGTCTATTTTAAAATAATTATGTATTTGATAAATTAATAAATAACTAATTGTGATATTAATAGTTGTTAGGGACTATTACTTAGAGAAATTTGGGATATGGAGTAGTATTTTTGGACTTCCACATATGCATTTTTGACAGTACTTTTCAAGAAACCCTATTATGAAACCAAATTATACAAGTTGCACTATGCGCCCAAAGATTTTGGAACTATCGACGTAAAACATTTTATGTCTGCCACAAAAATTCTTAAAAGTTACCTTAATGTTTATGTAAATCATTTTTCTTTCCCTCTTCAACTTTACGTCAAAATCACATATTGATTTGTAATGAAAGAAATAAAAAAATTGAGTACAAATTAATAGCTAGATAATAGTCGATTTCTACACACACAAAAAGGGTTATATCCTTAGTGGATAAGAATTATTTCAATATAAAAAAATTCGTCGTTGTTCAACTACGTCAAAATCACAAACTAATTTCAAATTTATTTTGGGTATTAATATACATGAAAAACGAGTAAAACAAAAGTATGTATATAGCTAAAGACAAAGTAGATTTGTACACACAACAAAATGGACTAAAAATATTGATAAGAATAAATAAACTAATATAGGGTTTGTATACAGAATTATAACTTTCTTCCTTCTAACTTCAAAACCAACAATGGATTTCAAAACTATATACTGTATTCACTATTCAGATTGAAACATAGCTAGAGAATAGTAGATGCCTACACAAACACACATATCATGCCTTCATTTTAGGTTTTTTTTTTTTTTTTTTGATGACAACCTTTATTTTAGGTTATATTATTTAAGTAGGCAATATAATATAGACCAATGATTGTCTTATCTTTAGTGAGAATAGCATATGGTACCCATCCACCCACTGTGACTCCTCCTCACAACAAATAACATTTAAATTAAATGTTATGTTTGTATCACCATACATATAATGGTGTATATTGATGCATGCATGTATCATATGTAGAGAGAGATCTATAAAGCTTCATAAAAGTGTTTCTCTAGAAAAAACGACAAAATTCGCAGAGAAAATCCAAACCAAAAGTAGTTTTGTAACAGAGAGATAGATAGAAAGCTCTTGAAGATCTAACCAAAATCTACTTTTGTTCTTCTTCTTCTTCTTTTCATAAATTTTCGGAGTGGTCCTATTTATTGTTTCTTGGATCATTAGAGAGACAGCTATCGATGGATGAAGATGGAAACTTGCAGATTAGTAATAGTAATTACAATGGAGAAGAAGAAGGAGAAGATCCAGAGAACAACACTTTGAATCAACCACTGCTTAAGAGACATAGAACTCTTTCTTCAACTCCTCTTGCTTTGGTCGGTGCCAAGGTTTCACACATCGAGAGTTTAGATTATGAGTATGTCTTCTTTATCTTCTAGATCTTGATTATTTGATTCTTATTCTGTTTTCATATCGAATTTTACTTTTCTTGAATTGTTTTTTGGATGAGTCTTAATCTTGTTCTATAAAGAGTGACAAAAAAAAAACCTTATTCTATAAAGTTTTGAGCTTTACTCTGTTTCCAGATAAATCTTCACTTTCTGATGGTTTATTGAGTTTGTCATTATCTTTTTTTTTTGTAAAGTTTCAATCTTACTATTTTTTCAGCTAATTTTCATTTTAGAAAGAAATAAAATTGAATGGATTATTTGTCTCAATCTCTTTCTATAAATTTTTAAATCTTTATCCTGATTTTCAGAACATAAATTATGAAAATATTAGAGATAATTTTGACAAGAAGAATGAAAATATTAGTGATGGAGACATATGACCTGTTGTGATACTTCAATTATTTCTCACATTTTCAATTTGCCGCAAGCAATCATAAACCAAATCTTGTACAAGATCCAGATAATTAGGTTACCTTTTGTTTATTAGTTGTATGATAAGTCTTGGTCTCAAATCTCTTTCTATAACGTTTATTTATCTTTACTCTGTTTTCAGACAATCTTCATATATTTTTTTTTCTTAAACTTGGTGGAAAATAATCAGTGATGGAGACATATACTTGTATAGATTTTTGATTTGAGATTTTGGATTTCTGCAGAATAAACGAGAATGATCTGTTCAAGCATGACTGGAGAAGCAGATCAAAAGCACAAGTGTTTCAATACATATTCTTAAAATGGACATTAGCTTGTCTTGTTGGTCTCTTCACTGGTCTTATCGCTACTCTCATCAACCTTGCTGTCGAAAACATCGCCGGTTACAAACTTCTCGCCGTCGGCTACTACATTGCTCAAGATAGGTATTGACTCATCAGCCAAATCTTGAAAAACAAAACAGTCAAGATCAAGAAATTGAGATACCTTGTATGACAAGTTTATGTTTTTGAAATAGGTTTTGGACAGGTCTGATGGTCTTTACGGGGGCGAATTTGGGTCTGACTTTGGTGGCGACAGTACTTGTTGTTTACTTTGCTCCTACGGCGGCTGGTCCGGGGATCCCTGAGATTAAAGCTTACCTTAATGGCATTGACACTCCCAATATGTTTGGTTTTACCACCATGATGGTTAAGGTTTGTTTCTTAAACCTTCACAAAGTTTGAAGCTTCCCACAAAGTTAGTGTGAGATCTTTTGTTTTACTGATGGATTTTGCGGTTTTTTTCCGATTAGATTGTTGGAAGTATTGGAGCGGTTGCAGCTGGACTTGATCTTGGTAAAGAAGGGCCATTGGTTCATATTGGAAGTTGCATAGCTTCTTTGCTTGGTCAAGGTGGTCCAGATAATCACAGAATCAAATGGAGATGGCTTCGTTACTTCAACAACGATAGAGATCGAAGAGATCTTATTACATGTGGATCTGCCTCTGGAGTATGTGCTGCTTTCAGGTCACCAGTAGGAGGAGTACTTTTCGCTCTTGAGGAAGTCGCTACGTGGTGGAGAAGCGCTCTCTTGTGGAGAACATTCTTCAGTACAGCCGTTGTGGTGGTTGTATTAAGAGCGTTCATTGAGATTTGTAACTCCGGGAAATGCGGACTTTTCGGCTCAGGAGGACTCATTATGTTCGATGTGAGTCATGTAGAGGTTAGGTACCACGCAGCAGATATAATCCCAGTCACATTGATTGGAGTCTTTGGTGGCATTCTTGGAAGCTTGTACAATCATCTTCTGCATAAAGTTCTCCGGCTTTACAATCTCATCAACCAGTAAGTGTTTATGAACGTTCAAGAGTCTTAAAGATTTCTTTTTACTTAACATTGTTTGGTAAATTTTGGTGTAGGAAGGGAAAGATTCATAAGGTGCTTCTAAGTCTTGGGGTATCTCTATTCACATCAGTTTGCTTGTTCGGTCTTCCTTTCTTAGCGGAATGCAAGCCTTGTGATCCTTCTATAGACGAGATATGTCCAACAAACGGAAGATCAGGAAATTTCAAGCAATTCAACTGTCCAAATGGTTATTACAACGATCTATCCACTCTGCTTCTCACAACCAATGATGATGCAGTCAGAAACATTTTCTCTTCAAACACTCCTAATGAGTTTGGCATGGTTTCTCTCTGGATATTCTTTGGCCTCTACTGCATTTTGGGTCTTATAACATTCGGTATAGCGACACCGTCGGGTCTCTTCCTACCGATTATCCTCATGGGTTCTGCATACGGTAGGATGCTAGGCACAGCAATGGGGTCTTACACAAACATAGATCAAGGGCTTTACGCGGTTCTTGGTGCAGCTTCACTCATGGCTGGTTCAATGAGAATGACTGTTTCACTCTGTGTTATATTTCTGGAACTCACCAACAACCTTCTTTTGTTGCCCATTACAATGTTTGTGCTTCTGATAGCTAAAACAGTAGGTGACAGCTTCAATCTAAGTATCTACGAGATCATTCTCCATCTTAAGGGCTTACCTTTCTTGGAAGCAAATCCAGAGCCGTGGATGAGGAATCTCACTGTAGGTGAGCTTAACGACGCTAAGCCTCCGGTTGTAACACTTAACGGAGTAGAAAAAGTGGCAAATATAGTCGATGTACTAAGGAACACAACGCATAACGCATTCCCAGTCTTGGATGGAGCAGATCAAAACACTGGCACAGAGCTCCATGGTCTGATCCTAAGAGCTCACCTTGTGAAAGTTCTGAAAAAGAGATGGTTCTTGAATGAGAAAAGGAGAACAGAAGAGTGGGAAGTTAGGGAAAAGTTCACACCGGTTGAATTAGCTGAGAGAGAAGATAACTTCGATGATGTTGCAATCACAAGCTCAGAGATGCAATTGTATGTTGATCTTCATCCTTTGACCAACACTACACCTTACACAGTGGTGCAAAGTATGTCAGTGGCTAAAGCTTTGGTTCTGTTCCGGTCAGTGGGTCTCAGACATTTACTGGTGGTTCCCAAGATTCAAGCTTCAGGGGTAAGTTTGCTTTTTTACTCTCTTGATTCAAGATTCAAGAACACTACTAAACGTGTGTCTTGTGTTGTTGCAGATGTCACCTGTGATAGGGATCTTAACAAGGCAAGATCTCAGGGCTTATAACATTCTACAAGCATTTCCTCACTTGGATAAACACAAAAGTGGAAAAGCTAGATGAATAAGCCAAAATGCAAAGAGCGTTCACTATTATTTGGTTTGTGTGATTCGTGTGTCTTTCCACATTCTTAGTTGATATATATTCTGTCCAGTTTTGCTTGCATTCTTCCTTCAAGACCAAAAACAAATTATACCATTTGGTAGATTTGTGTTTTCTACTTGTAAATCTCCTTTTTTTTCCCCACGTTTTCAGTTTCAAAAGAAGAAGAATAAGAAATTTGAATACAGAACAAAACTTTGAAGCTTCCATGGAGTTCACAAATCTTTTAAGGAATTGTGTTAAATAAACATCTTTCTATGAGAGAACGGATATGAAAATATTACTTTCTTTTATCTTGGCAACATTAAAAGTTATTACATTAATGCAAGGATTTAGAATCAACCACCAATGTATATGTACAAATTAAATGAAAATCAATAGTCGAAAATTGTTAAAACGACTAAACTTTGGTGCCAGAAGCTAAGCTCCATACACGCAAGTTCCCACTCTTGTCTCCACTGAATAACAATCCTCCAGGACCAATTGTAAGTGTGCAGATCGTCTGCGTAGAGAACATCTTTCCTCTTTCTTCAAAAGATGGTAGGTCGAAAATGCCAACTGCTCCATTTTGGTAAGAGCAAAACATGATCGGTTTGGCCTCTGCATCGTGCATTCCACAGAGAGTATGAACACTCAGTTCTTGTTTGCGAGTTTGAACAACTTTCAAACTTTCATTTTCAGAACAAGCCCAAAGTTTTATGGTCCCATCCAAGGAAGACGATATCAGACACTTGTCCCAACATAAGAGTGAAGTGACAGTGCCGATATGTTGCTTCAGGGTCATTCTACATTGCAAGGTGTTGAGATCCCACACCTAGAACCACAGCAAACAGAAGTTATTAGAATGCATTCAAAATAAGATTAAAGATGAAATCATTTTGTATTTAGTAGCAGCCATATCTTACCTTTATTGTTTTATCGACAGAACCAGAGTATAGCACTTCACCTCCAACAACAAAACAAGTGACTTCACCACTATGATGTCCCTCGAGAGATGTCAAGTATTTGAATGGATCAGACTCCGAGTCTGTAGCTTTCCAGACTAATATACTACCAGACTGCAATTCCAAAAAAGACAAAAGAAACTTATTAGTATAGATCCAACAAAGAAGCAGAGAACCTAACACATGTATAGAGAAGATAGAGAGTTAAGTTAAAAATGCTTACACTTGTTCCAGCAAAAAGCATTCCGTTTGCAGCAGTCATTGCATGCACCTGACCAACCACCCCTTCAAGATGCACATCTTTACTGTTTTGAACGTTAAAAGCCTGCAAAATTGATAAACAAAAACTTTAACACCAGAATCAACTGAGTTTAACGAACAGAATTTAGATAACAGAAGAATATTTGTGTTAAGAGACGCCTTAAACTAACCTTTACAGCGTTTGGCAAGCCAAGGAAAACCCATGGTCCTTCACTAATTAGAGACCCTGCTTCTGCCTGGAGGTTGATGGATCGAACACACTGACCAGAATTGCAGTCCCAAATTAGCAATGTACCATCACCACTGACTGAAAAGAGTTTATCTGAACCCTGAGGAAGGGCGATTCCCTTAATATCATTCTTGTGTCCTTCAAGAGCAGCTACCATGGCCAGTCCAGGAAAACAAGACCAAGAGTGTAAGAACTGGCATTTCTCGCCCTTTTTGCAGTTTCCATCTTTCCAAAAATTACACACACTCTTTTTGGGACTGCCATTGAGTCTCGGCCCACAACCTCTGGTGTCTGAAAGAGAAGAGCTCCTTGGCCCATACACAGCATTCTTCCTCGGCTGGTTTGATACACGATGTCCTGTGCCTATAACTTGTGGTTTCGCTGACCCATTGGCTGCATTCTGCCTTGGCCTGTTTCCCTCTGGTGATTTGTACTCTTTTGACGTCCAAACCAGATTCCTTGACAACTTATTAGGACCTTTCTTCATACCATTGTCATACGGGGCATAAGGTCTTCTCGTAACTATATCTGCTGCAAAATCTTGCTGTCTCGCAACTCCAAAATTCCTTCCGTGTGAGTATTTCCTTGGCGCCTTGTAATCCATACTAAACATTGAGAAAACACCAACTTTAGAAGACTGAACCACAGAGTCGATAACTGTTTGCTTCATCCATGATGACTGATGACCCATACATAAATTTTCACAAGGGTAACAAGTCCAGAAGCAAGGAGTTTCTGAATTCCCCAATCGCTAGAGAATCAAAAGCAACACATTCTTCTGTCTGTAACCCCAAATTCAATCCAGGTATCATAGAGCACCACGTCCACAGAAAAAACCAAATAAATCTCTAATTCAGAACTCTAAACCTATAATTCATCACCTAAAACCTATTCAAAACCCTAACACTAACAACAAGAAGAGAAGATGTAGCTCCGACAATGTACATAGAAGAGAAACTCGAATCCATAATCCTTATCGGTGAAACCCTAAGATTTATCCATATCCATATCGGTGGAAACCCTAGATCTCTGGGTATCGATGCGAATAGGAGGATCGCGAATCGAGGAGATGAAGAAACGCAACCCAAAGTGAAAGCAGGAAGAAGAAGGCATCATCATAATCGCGGAGAAAACGTAGTCGAAGAAGAAGCAAACCTGAGAGATAAAACGTATGTTGAATCTAGATCTTCGATTAGGGAACGGTTTCGAACTCGATCGCAGAGAGAGCCAAAAGAAAAGGAAATTTAGAGACGGAGGAAATTGAAGGTCAAGAGTCGACTGAAATAAAACTATAGGTCTTGCATAGGAGTGGTGTATTTATAGATGAGCGTGTGGCGGTTACGCTACATTAATTTATAGTTGGGCTTAACTTAGGCCCATCATTCGTGGGTCCAACTAAGGTTAAATTCTATCATTAGGTTTAGGTCATAATCCCTAAACCCTAAGATCCTTAAGAAAAATGGTAAATATATATTAATCAACATGTAAATAAAGAAATTAAAATTAGAGAGAACTGGAATTTTCGTACGATTGTCAAAATCATGTATAAAAGGATTGGTTATGTCTTTTTCCACCGGTTTAGAAAACTAGCATTGTCCCGATCATTTTTTTAATGAGAAAATTAACGTAGTTTTTCAAAAATAATTCAAGTAAGCAAGAGGAGCTTCATAAACAATAAGATAAAGATTCTTTAGCACAAACTACAAAGACATGCAAGTGCCTCTACTGTCGCTCTAGTCATAAATTTAGGCTTTTCCTTTGAAACCAGTCACAGTGTTGAGTGGTGGCTACTGGTCTTCCTCGTCGGTGCCGAAGTAACGATCGCCAAACTCGCCTAAGCCCGGTATAACTCTGAATTCTTGGTTCAGACATTGGTCTATTTCAGACGTCACAATTTTCAATGCTGGAAAACGTTTGCAGACACAGTGGATTCCCTCCGGCGCCTGTCAGAAAGCAAGGTCATGACGAGGGAAAGAGAGAAGCAAAGAGATAGAGAAGCAGATACATAATGAGATCTTTAGCTTCTACATTCACAAAAGAGCGAAAGATCGATATATAGCTTTTTACACTCACCGATATAAGGTTGAGGAATATAATGTGAGCTTCAGGAACACCTTTCTGTATGAGTAGTTCAATGGCTTGATTAGCCGAGTTACCTTCAAGAAGAAGCAATATCACGAGATATGAATTTCGAGAACCAAAAATCCATCAAAAAGGACCAAAATCGAAATATACAGCGTAGAGAGACAGAGTACCTGTGGCTAAGACAGGATCTAGAAGCAGGACATGGCGTTCAGATATGTCGTGAGGAAGCTTCTCATAAATAAGCTGATTATCACGACAAGAGAAACTTCAAAATTCGTGTTTATAAAAAGAGATTATACTTGATACTTTTAAAAACAGAGCAAAATATTAATAGGAAGACCTGTTTTCCATTATCGCCATCACGGTGGATGAGAATCTTCCCTATTTTAATTCCTTTGCAGCAAGCGCGTAATGCATTTTCCATGCTTTCACCACTAGGAAAAACATACAAAACAGAAACCACGTAGGAGAGATAATTTAATCGCAAACAAGTAAATTTATGCCTTGCATGATGTAAAACAGTTGGAAGAATAAGCATCTTATCATATCAAACTTAACCAAATACAATACCTTTCAAAGGCTCACCTTCTAATAATTGAGACCCCACAAAGTTTCTTGCAGAAATCAACACCGGTATATACAGCTCCTGGTGTGGAAAAGATAAGTTTAAATGAGTTGAATAAGCTAACTCTAACTAGATTGACGTGAAGGAGACGGACATCTGATGACCAAGTTATATAAAAAAGTGTATACAGTATTGTTACAGCTCATGCATTCTCTTCTCATACCTGTTGGAGTAACTACTTGTTTCTCAGTGAATGGCAAATGACCAAGACCATGCTCCACGACCTGAAATTGAACTGATATTAGTTAAAATAAGAAAGCCTGAAAAGTGAGTGACGTTGAAAGAGAAGACATAAGGGAGAGATATACCAGACGAATGAGTCTATCTGAATAAAACACAAAGTCATGCTTTGATATGTCCTTTTCCCGAATAAGTGTATGCATGCCTCTTATCTGCAATCATGATCCTATAGTGAGACCATCGATAACACTTACCATCTAAATCAAGTATCAAAGAGAGCAAGAGTGAGAAAATACCTGAAATGTTGACTGGATAACATAAACATTTGGGTAGATTTTGCAGAGATCATGCTGCCCAAGTTTTGTGTGGATATGTTGCGTAATCAAATCGACTGCAACGTGATTATCACCTCCTCGAGGAATGATCACGTCAGCATATTTCTTTGAAGGGAGCACGAAGTCATCAAATGCCGGCTTCACAAACTTTGCATACTGTAAACGAACATAACATCCTCAGAAAACAAATTAGGCACATGGGAAGCTCAGAAGATAAAAGAGATGTTTTACAGAGGAGCATCTCAAAGGATGGAATAAGAACATATAGAGTTATCTAGTAAAAAAACAACAGTAGGAAGCAGAAAAGGAAGAAGAAACCAGAGAAGAGACACAATGAGATGTTCCCTAGAGCAGAATTTCCATGTATTTACTCATGTCTCATATACACACACAAAATAAAGCTACCTAACTAGGTTAGATGAACCTATGCTTACAAATCCTACAGCATAAATCGAAAAGAGGACTGACCTGTTCAAGCACAGAATTGACATCCCTACCCCTCTCAACTGTGTCACGCCTAATTCTGCGAGCAAGCCTTACATCAGCATCTGAAACCATTTAATAGCTTATGTTGAGGACTAGAGAGAAGTGAAAAAGATTCCAAGGAGATAGACAACTTTGATTACAAAATATCATTTCCAGGTATACAAAACTAATAAGGTTATCCAAAGAGTGAAAAAGGATGAGTAGCGCAAGACATATGCATGTTTTGGGGAAACAAAAAGGCATAGCGGTTGATACCTGTATCAACAAAGATCTTCATATTCATCAGATTCCGAACTCGTGAGTCATGGAAAACTAGAATCCCTTCCAATATTATTACATCAGAAGCATTGACCTGACAGAGGCTCCCAACAGATATTAAGTTTAAAGGGAATGAATATATGCTAATATGCCCATTAAGTTAAAATAGGAACACATAAATAAGAGATTCAAATCACATGAGCACAAGAACCACAATAATGGTCTTGGACATAAGAGTAAGCACCTGGCGGAAAGTATCAGATCTACGTTGATGAGTCTTAAAGTCATAGATTGGAACTTGATAGGGTTGCCCGCTCTTGAGAGTCTCAGCACAATGCAAAAGCTGCTCAGTGTCAAACGCATCTGCAAAAGAATACCAAATGCTGCTGTCAGCTGAACCGCAGTGTACTTAAAACCAAAATACAAGCAAGCAGTGAGAAGAAAATTCAAGAAAAACGATTAAGTTAGTTTACCAGGATGATCAAAGTTATACTCTTGCACACGCTGCAACTCCTCAGATGTCAAACCACGATAAAAGGAATCCTAATCAACAAAAGATATCAAACATTATAAGATGTGAATCTCATACAGAATAAAGTGGGACATTGAGAACAAGATTGAAGCAATAGAATCAAACCTGATTAACTAAAACGACACGATGGTCATGAAGTTGCTGGATTATCATGTCACAGACCGTGGTCTTACCAGAAGCCGTACCACCAGAAACCCCTGTCAAAAGGTCAAATCAAACAAAACGTCAAAAAAAAAAAAAAACGATACTTTAATACAATTGAAACCAAATTAGTTCTGTTAAATCTCAGGAGCACAAAAAATGCTACCATACTCAGAGGTTCTATCATCAAAACCCTAGATTCCAACGAAGTTAATGCAGAAGAAACTCTCGAAATCAAGAGAGACAGAACCCAATTTCCCAAATTTGATAAAACCTAAACAACGCTAGAGCGAAATGGGGTTTGAGAAATCACCGATAATGAAGGGCTGCTTAGGCGCTTCGGGATCGGAAGAAGACGGAGAAGAAGAAGAAACAGCTGATCGGAGTGAAGAGACGACGGAGGAATTGGGTGGAGAAGAAGAGAGAAGGCCGTCGAAGCGAAGACCGGAGAAGTGAGGCCCTGATGCCTTCTCCATCGCGTAGTCTAAAGAAGAAGAATCTTCCGGCATTGGATTGCGATAAAAAGGTGGTTGTAGATTTGGATTTTATGATTTTTCCGGCGAATCGAAAAAAAACAGCTCCGTAGTGAAGACTGAACAAGTGACAACGATTCTGTTCAACGCAAATATCAGACCTCTGTCTTGTTTATTATAAATAATGTGTTGTACTTACATTTAGGATTTGGGATAGGAACAAATCTTATTATATTAGATTTTATTTTAATATTTGGCTTATAAATTTATTTATTTTATGTTTTGATAATTTGATACTCTTTATTGCACCAAATTGTGGTGATGCTAATTAAATAAGAAACAAATAAAATAGATATACATTTTTTTTTTGGTGGATAAATAGATATACATTTCGTAGAAACTGTATTGGGCTTGTGAAAATAAAAGACATAATAAGGAATATTCCACTTTTTTACTTCCATTTTATACCAATCAACAAAGCTACACTTGTTATAGGAAAATGTATATGAGATCAAAATAGTCCAAAAGTGGATAAAACAAAATTCTGCTCTAAAATGCTTTTATTGAAATTTTCAATTATAATTATCTTAAACATTATTTATAATTTTAAAAGTTACATTTTTAAAGATAATTACAATTATAGTTATTTAAAGAAAAACGCATATTTTGGGGTTTTTATGATTTAGGAGTTGATTAGTTGCTAGAGTTTGCGACTAAATCATTACTTCAAACAAAATCATTCCTAAGATCTCTTTTAAGTATTTATTAATTTTTGGTTTAAATTTGCTGTAAAAAAAAATCGGTTTCAATAATACAAAATCTTTTAAGGCAGGATTTTCTTTCCATATTTATTTAATATTTCGTTTTTACAGTATTTAATATTTGTTTAAAAATACAAATTAATTATTTAGAATTCAAGAAAATTTCTTCTAAACTATCCTTTAATTATATTGACATTATTGATTTTTTAAATATATATGAATAGAGATTCAAATCTTCCATATATGTTTATCATCTTCTAAAGAAGTTAAACAATTATTTTCTGAATCTAAACTAAAATTTAGGAAACTAAATAAATAATAAAATTGTTTTAATTATTTTCTAAGCTAAACTATATTACACTCTGATCTTTAGTTTTGAATCATTCATTATCAGTGTAATATAAAGAATCAATCTCATATTTTCAGTTAGTAAAATGTACATGTACTAGATTTTAACCCGCGGTACACCATGAAGACAATTCATTTTCTAAAATTAATATATATAAAAATTTGTAAATTATTTTATAGTTTACCATTGTTACTAAGTAACGTCCTGCCAAACCCGTCCACAAAAAAAAAAACTATTTATTTTATTAATGTTGATCTTCTTTATAATATGTTTATGAATCATTGTCAAAATATTTTAGTCGTTGCGGGACGTTGAATCCACACATTTTTTGCCAATTGGTTAATATATGTTCATTCTTAAAATTTCGAATCACAAAATATGACGAAATTTTTTTTGAGATTTTTTTAAACTCTATATATTATATAATGATGTTAATTTTTTTGATATATTAAACTTTTGATAATTTCAAATATTGATAATGTTTTATGAAGTTTAAATATACAAATAATAATATTCAAAAAAATAATATTTTTTGCCTTTTAGGTAATGATATAATAACTCTAAAAGCAAGAATTTAGAAGATTTAAATCTTATATAAATATTTTTATGCCTAAATAATTAATGTAAGTAGCATGATATTGTAAATAAGTTCAAATACATGATTTGTTTATTTAAACAAAAAACGTTTAGTAAGAACAATATTTATTTAAACAAAAAACTTTGTTTTAAAATATTGTTAATAAAATACGTTTATGCTAATTTTAAGGGATTGATGTGAAGTTTGTTTGGATTAAATTTGATTGATAATGTAATTGACAATTTAAATTAAAAATTTAAAGTAAAATTAATTATTTTGGAAAAAGATTTAATGCTAATGGCATTGGGTTGTAAATAAGTCCAACTATAAGATTTATTTGCTAAAATGACTGCAAAAATGTATATATAGATTAAGATAATATTATTATTTCAAAGAATGTTACAAAACTACCCAATGTAGGCTATTAAATGACGTGAAAGGTAGTCCAAAAACTCAAATACATATCAATCATAAATTATGATTAAACTAAATATTTATTTATAAATTTTAACATTATCTACATTAAAAAATTGAATTACATTTTATAGAGTTATTTTGTTTTAGTAAGAATTACAAAAAATGTCATTACGTAAAAGGCAAAAACATATTAATTTTTGAAATATATTATTGAACTATTTAAACTTTATAAACATTATTAATATTTAAACTTATAAAAAGTAATATTTCACGAGAGTTATATGGTGGAACGGGTTTGGATCAATATTAATACAAATTTATAATATCATCAACCAAAAGTAGTAATACGGTTTAAATCTTATTTGAATATTTTATCAGCATCAATTTTTTTTTTAATTGTACTTATACACAATTATTAACTTTAATACAAAAAAAAATTTGTAAAATCTAACATTATTGTCTATACTACTAAAAAAAGATTCTGCCTGTCATACCACATATTAAATCCTGAAATTGTACACTAAATTATATATGTATATAGAAAAGGTTTTTATATTCAAAAAATACAAAATAATAAATTATATAATAATGTTAATCAATTAAGCATGTTATATTTTGATTTTTTCTAAAACAATTAAGCATTATTGTCTTATTATATAAAGCATCAGAAAAAAAAGTTTTACAGAGCCAATGGCCCAATATTTGGAAGCCCAAATAAAAAATATTAAAGCCATTACGAAACACACAGTTTAGAAGGAACTAGAAACTTGAACCAGTAGTTGTAATAGAACCAGAAATTCTGTTGGGGAAATACAACGATCTAAATAACTTTTTAGAAAGTGGTAAAAAGTTTTCTCTTCATCTATATCGTTTATGTTTTTCATCACATCAGTCAGTAAATAACCTGTAAAATTACTATGCTGAAAGTTTCCAGATTTTTATAATGCAAACATCCAAACTTTCAATCTCATTTCACATGAATTTTCTTCTTCTTCTTCTTTCTCTTGTCCATTAAACTTCCTTTAAAAGACGAGAATCTCGGAAGACAACGATGGTGATAATTCAGAGGAGATTTAAGATTCTTCTTCTCTTTTACAGATTCTTCAATGACTTTGAGCTCACCCGAATTATCACATGATGATTTTTTACTTTTTTCACTTTGGTATTCCGATGACTCTTCTAAAATTACTGCTCGTTCTTCTCTTATACTATCTCTAAATAGTTCGCCTAGTTTCTTTCTCCGCGGTGCAGGAGAATGCGAAAACGATACTCGAGGTTTCTCTCCTTCAAATAAAGGGCTGTGAATACGAGGAAGCTTCTCTGAGATACTACACCTTGGAGTGTTTCCAACTGATGGAGTGAAATCTACATAAACAATCTCAAATCTTGAGTTGATCACATAAAAGTTATTAACCAAACTTATATCAGGGTGTAATAAAATGTAACAAACCGCCACGAACGCTATAGAAATCGTCTTCAGAATCAGATTGTTGCCATTGATGTGAATCAAAATAGGTTTCATCTTTACTACTTCCTGTCACATTGGAACAATATTCACACATTTCAGGACTTCATAGAATCATAAAAAAGAAATAAACACAACTCAAGTGTAAGAAACCACTCTTTAAATCTCTAACCTCAAAACACAAATCTTACTTCACTATGAACTCTCCAATTCACCGGGCAATAAAATTTAAGTTTTCTAGAACTCATAAATTAAAACCGGAATGAAACCCAAATAATAAAATTAAAAAAGCAAAAAAAATATCACTGTTCTTGAGGGTTTGAATCATTAATTAAGCAGCCATTGATTAGTGGAAGAAATCTATTTTGGAAAAAGCTAAATCTCTCTATTTTGACGAGAAGAAAAGCCAATGATTAGATAAATCCAGTTAAGACGATGATATGATTATGATTTTAATATAAAGAAAATTCGTTCTTCGAATCTATTAATGGAAACAAAATCAATGAAATTAACGCTAAGAATTCAGGATATTATCTTACTACAAAGTACAAAGAGCTCAATTATGATATTTTCACACCATCAAAGAAAACAAAAATATTCTTTATAATCAGATTACCATAAAAGGAAATTGAAAACAACAAAAAAAAAGATTATGAAACAAGTACCAAAGCTTCTCTTAGAAGAAGAAAACGACCACCGAGATTTCACTTGAGCACTTAAACCATTATCCACCGTCTTCGGAGTAGCCACCGGAGCTAAATTCTCCTTTACCGGCGATTCTGAAGGTAAAGTATGAATAAACTCATATATATACGTACGTTTTTATATAACACATAATTTACCAGAGATTTCTCATACAGAGAAGATTGATACCAGATATTTTCTTAGTAGAAGGAGACAAAAAAATGGATTTTTCCGTAACACCACCGTTCTCCTGTATGGATTTTTCCGTAACACCACCGTTCTCCTCCGCCGTCACCGGCGAATTATTCATCGGAAACGAGTCGTGGCTTATCATAGTGGGCGATCTCACGAGCTTTTAAACTCATTGACGCGCACGTTTCAAATTCGAATCTACCAATTAAAACGCAAGTTTTTTACAGATTTTGATTTTGACACGTATTGCCTCGCACGCAGTTGAAGATATTGGCCGGCCGATGATTCGTGTAACTTAGTCGGAGAAGCGTTGTGGGTCCCATGAAGATATTGTGGAGCCCACTCAGTCATCCACGTGGCTCATTCGGGAGATAAAATACACGATGTCGTTTGTTTCACTTCGCGTTGGTCTCGTGCTGTTTTTGCCTTCTGAGACGACGTGGCCGCTATATTCAACAAGTCCATAACGTTGACTATTATTAGTAAATACTATCTTCCTTTATTGAAACTTAGATTGTTTTGGTAGTAATTACTTTTTACTTTTTACTTTGTTTTGAATGTGAAAATGATAAAAGAAATGCAGTTAAGTTATTTACAAGCATTTTCTGGAAATATGAAATTTGTTTTATCTTTTAAAATATGTTTTTTTTTTGTCAATAGCTTTTAAATAATTCTTAAAAATCTTTTAAAATATGTTGATAGTAATTTAATTTTTATAATATTTTGACTAGAGAAATCTGATTTTTTTTTTCTTCTTCCAAACTCATTGATTAAATAACACAAAATTTCAACATGCCTCAAAATTAGTAAAATCATTGAATGGAAATACCAAATTAAATTTAAGAGTCTAAGATTGCTTTCGATTTTGAAATTTTCAACGTAGTTTAATTTGAGGGGTTAAAAGGATTATGTATGTGCATATACTTTAGGTTATGTTGCTTGTAGATCAAAGGGTAAAGCTAGATTGTAGAGATTATGCTATAAGTCGCCAAAAACCTCTTCTCAGTTTCGTATCTTGTTTAGGGGATTTGTTAGGTCCATCAATAAGTTAAAATCTCCGAATTCAACATTGTTACTAGTTCTAAGTCCAACAACGTGACGATGGAGCTAGAAGGTAGTAGAGAAAAGTATGTAAGATCAAACATAGGAATCTCCAAAGAGAACAAAATTCTTTTATTCATTGAAATCAACAGTAAACAGAATCCAATAAACTAACTCTCTTGGGTTAAAAGAGAACGGTACAGAATTTGAGGCCTAACTAATGCCAAACGCAGAACCATTTACAAAACCAATGGATCTGCTCAAACCATCAAAACCATTTCTTTTGCACAACCACTTAATGCAACTTCTCCATTTCACAATACTGCTTCACCTGGACACTTGTCACACTTTCCTTGTGCCCAAGAGATATGACCTCGTCAAATGCAAATATCAGCTCAAAAGTAGCCCTGCCAAAATCCCTTGTTCATCTAAAGACATGGAAGACTCATGTACATAGACACATGCATCAAATGAAGAATAAGGTTCTAACAACAGTAGACACGCTCACTTTCAAAAGAAGAAAGAAGCATACAAGTTTGGAGAGCATCATGAGGGTATCAAGACATCATCTTGTAACTTTAATTTGAATTTGACTATTAAAGTTTTAAAGACATCATCTTGTGGTGGAAAAATTAGTCACAGTGGCACTGATTGAAACTTGTTTATTACATTAACATTGCCATTACCATTGTCCCAAAACAATTGAAGGACACGTCATAAGAAACTATCAGCTTTCCTTTTTGTTTATTACATCTCTCAAGTCTCAACCTTCATAGCTCCATAGCTCCTAAAACTTCACCGTAATGTCGATGGAAGCCACACGCCCGTAAAATAAGAGTGAAATATCTACCGGGTCTCTACAAGGCAGGAGGATTCTTTCGTGCAATGTGGCCATAAAGGTGAGAGCTCAACGACTTTCCCTATGATGATGAGTGTTGGTGACACCAATCCAGCTGACTGAATCTCAGTTGCAAAATCTTTAAGCTCAGCAAAAACCTGCACAATATCCCAAAAGCCTTAAAAACTCAAGTTAACATACCCCCTCTTGAGAGTTGGTTCGTATGAAGAGACTACGGTTTGGTTGCTTACTGTACGCTGTAGAGGAGTGGTTCCACGTTCAACCGCAACAGCTGGTGTATCAGAAGGGAGACCATGGTCCATTAGTTTTTGTGCAAGAGAAGGTAAAGTTCCCAAACCCATATAAACGACAAGTGTTGTATCCGGGTCAGCTGCATTCTCTGCAACAAACAGAGGGTCTGTCCCTCCTTTCCTTGAATGACCAGTGAGAAACCTTACACTAGTTGCAACACCTCGATGTGTTAGTGGAATCCCCAACTCTGCTGCTATCCCCGACGCCGCAGTTATCCCTGCAATCATAATCGCAAACTTCGATAAAATAAAGTTTCAGCAGCACGAGATCACAAGAGGCCACAATCATATGCGTAAACTGGAGTAGAATGATGAATGTACAGCATGATAACAAACAAACATTACCTGGTATAACTTGAACTCGAATCCCTTGCTGTTGCAGAAAGTCCATTTCTTCGCCGCCCCGTCCAAAGACCTGAAATATCCAAATAGTTGCAAACACATTTAAACAGGAGCCATATACGAAATTAGGAAGAGTATGAGAAGCAGATATAAGCTTACCAGAGGATCTCCACCTTTAAGCCTGACAACAGTGGCACCAGCTTCAGCAAAATTTAGGAGTAGTTCATGAATCTCTTCCTGCAACAACATCAAAAGGCTTAAGAAACCACTTTATAAAACAATGGTCTTATCCATAACAAAACGATCCGGCTAAGCAATCAAAACAAGAACTTAGGCATTACCTGAGTTCTGCTATGATAACCAGCAGTTTTGCCGACATAAAGAAGTCTAGCATCAGGAGCAACCAACTCCAAGACATCATTGGAGACAAGCCTGTCGTAAAGCAAAAGATCGGCACTTTGAATAACTCTGACAGCTTTAAGAGTCAAAAGCTCAGGATCTCCTGGCCCTGTCCCAACAAGATACACATCTCCTGGTCCACAATCACCACCTTTGCATCCTTTAACTCTCTTCTCTTTCAGCACTGCCAAAAGCTTCTTCAGCTCAGGCAGCTGCGATGCAATGTCGTTTTCCCTAACAAAGACTTCATCTTCAAATGGCGATGGAGATGGAGTCGATGGTGGCGTTGGTTCAACCGCTTTGTACAGCCATTGATCCCTTTGGTATCTCTCCACAGAGTGCTTCTCTGTAAAGGGTGAAGAAGAAGAAGATGCAGTATTGTAATGTAAACAACAAATAGGAGTCAAATTGGTCCTCGCTTGTTGCCAATTCCGAATACTGGAGGAGGAAATTGGAATCCGCTGAACAAGAGCCATTCAACAACACACACACACGCCTGTACAAGATTCGTATCCATCATTAGCCTCATCATTAATAACATCAACACCATCAAATCATCCACATCATCATAACAGCAACATCATCAACATCATCGTAACATATATTAAACTCAGAAACTATAGTTAGTAAATCATATGATTACTACAAGAGAAGGATTCATCAAGGAGCAACAAGTAGGACCAAACCCAGATTTTAATTTGACAAAAATTATTCACTGATTTCTTCAATTGGCACAAAACCCAGATATAATTGAAGAGCCTAACTATGATCTGGGTCCTTAATTCTGATAAAGAGTTCAATATCAGATTCAGAAAAAGCGCTAAAACAGAAGTCGAAATAAAACACAACTAAAAACCGAACTCAGAGAGACAAAAGGAACAGACTTTGAAGTATCGAAGCAGAGCAAAAGATAGATTATAAACTCACCAAGGAACAAGAAGCCGAAGATTTGTGATTCCGAGAAGAAAAACTATTAAAATGGAGACGAGAGAATTGCGAGCGTGAGGGAGAGATCGGAAGAGTTTTGAAGCTGCTGAGGGTTTTGTAATGTGGAGAACAAATGGCGGCTAGGATAGTTATGTCGGAATTTGGATGAGGAAATGGGAAGATTCAACAATGAACACACGCCTTTCTTGTCTGAGCGTTGACACCAACTTGTGTGTGAATATGCACATGTTGGAGACACTTTTTAATTTGTAGCATTTTTGCTTACGTTTTTCTGACGACGAAAGGGCACTCTCTAGAAAAGGTTACTAACCCTTTGATGCTTTCAAGGGGAATCACATCACTCTCGGAGCTATGCAGAGGGTAGATTCGTAATTTGAATCTAGTAATTTAGCATTTTTTGCTGTGATAGCATCTTTGCTCACCTACCTCAAACGTAAGATTAGACAAGAGTCATAAAAACGAAATCCAAACCTTGCATCTTCATTCATTTATGCACATATATTTGAAACTCAAAATTGGTGTGAAAGACTAGGCTCTTTCACTCCAAATTAGGAGATGGAGATGCAGCTGGATCTTCCCATAAATTGTGTTCTAGGAACACCTAAAAACACTCAAAGACATTAACCTCTAGAGACAATAATGAATGTCTGATTAATATTTGGGTATGGTTGGGAGCATCTCATTAATCAAGCTTCTCATTCCGTGGATTTGAAGAAGACGGTTTGACAGATTCTGTTTTTAACACCGCTGACTACATATTTGATTATATGTCTCTGTATCACACTGCAAGTTTTCTTAGATTTAGCAAAACACTTGACATCTACACAACACGACAAGCAAATTATGGGGAAAGTTGTTGCACGGTACTGGTCATGTTTTACCTGAGCATTCATGTTTCGCATCATCATCTTCTTCCTCGGGGACATTTCTTGGGAACTAGGGTCTGATATATTTAGTCGATGGACCGTATTGGGCCATTGGGCCTGTTTGGGCTCGTTGAATTATTAATGCAGTTCATCTTTGTCTTCGAAAGAGAAAAGTGTGTAGAGGGTTTTGTCTTAATTGGGTCAGAAGAAAGGAATATCAAAGACAAAGACAATTACTTAGGGTTTAATTGGTTTTCCCTTTGTCACTCGCAAACGCTGTATTTGCGGGTGCTAGCGATTGTTAGCGATTGACATCAATCATAGAAACCGCTAGATACTGCTTTACACCGTTCAAAATCGCCAGATTTCAAAAGCTCATTCCCGCAAGCATTTGCGGTTGCGGGCGGTAGCAGTTAGGTTATTTTTTTTTTTTAATTAATTAAAATAATTATGTCTTCTACCCAAACCCTATATATCTTATTCTTATTAAAAAAAACCTAATCAATATTTAACGGAAGATTCCAAAGATCCCAAAATCAGATTTCTAAGTGATGTTCAAAAAGAAAATATTCTTAAGAATATTAACGACCAGTTTGGGAAAAATTTGAGTTGGAGATGTGTTAAAAATCGTTTGGATATCTTGAAGAAACTTTATCATATGTATAGAGGCAATCCGGAAAACCCGCGAGTTCAACGTTATTTATAGTTTATCACACTACTTGATGCAATTTTTGGTATGTACCAAATGCATAAAGTATTAAACTTTTTCTTACAAAATTTATTTATTTTAAATTTAATGTTTTATTTATGGTTTTAATTATTAAGCATGTTTAATTTTTCTAATATTATCAATTTATCATAATAATATATTGTATTTTTCTTTCTTTTAATAGTAATATATTATATTTATTTTGGTTTTTTATTTAATTACTATCACACTTGCTGGTTTACCGGTCATAAAACTCCCGAAAACGCACCCATTATCAAACGCTTAACCAGTCGTTTAAAAGGCTTGATAACGCTTAAAACCGCAACCGGCCGTTTCCGCAAACTTGCGCAACCGTAACCGCACCCGCTGTATTTAAACCAGTCAGGCCCTTATATAAGAATTGATCAAATTATTGGGCTTTTAAGAGTTAGGTCGAGAGACTTTTTATTGGGCATAATTTTATTCTATTCAGGCCCATTCGCAACGTAATGCCACGTCGGACCAATGGTCTATGAGATGTCGCTGTCACTTAAACGCCACGTAGACTTTTAACCGGACACGTGTTATACAAAATGACTGTGCGCAGTTATAAACGTTTAAACGCTCTTAACGATGCGTGAAGGAGTGAGACAGCTCACATTTCCATCAAACTAGTCGTTATCTTTTAGTGTGGTAGTATTATATTATTTATTTACTTCTTTTTCTGTAGAATTTAGAAAAGGTAAATATAAATATGAAGTCAATAATCAGCATTAGCATATTTCAATTCAATTGTTATCTTCGTTGATTAATTTTTAACAGCAATGTTTTTTTTTTTCCTATTCAAAAAATTAACTTGTATATATATATATATATTTTGTTTATCCAAAATTAATTAAATAAATTATAAATTATCTAATACTATCAGACTATCACTCCCTCCAAAATTATTTTTTCTATTCTTATGGAAAAATAGGAAATTGCACAATTAAAAAGGAGAAGGTTTTTTTTTTTTTTTTTTGATCAACAGAGAAGGAAGTATCAATTAAAAAAAAATGCATAATTAAGAAGGTGTGATTTTCTGGTCACCGTCTAATTAGGAAAATTTAAATTTATGACACCTAATTCAAAACATTTTCAATTTCCAAAACTACATAACTTGTCAATAGACTTTAAAAAGTTTAATTACTCTAAAACGACTTGAAAATAAACAGATTAAGCGTGACTTAACAAGAAAAAAAAAAACTAAAATTAAAATTAAAAGAAAAAAAGTTAATCGGTTTAGTAAGAAGCTTGTTCCGTACACCGCTTGACCGTTTCCTTCTCCTCAATTTCTTCTCTCCCTCGCTTCACTATTTTACGAAGTTGCTCGCTCTCTCTCTCTCTCTCGCTGCTCTCTTAAAAAAAACTAACCTTTGTCTAAAACCCAGAATCTGGTAAACCTTCACACTCAAAAATGTTTTACTCGCATTGTCTAGTATCGAGAAAAGGACCTTTAGGAGCTATTTGGGTCGCTGCCTATTTCTTCAAAAAGCTTAAGAAATCTCAAGTCAAAGCTACTCATATTCCTTCTTCCGTTGGTTTGTCTTTCTCCTCCTTCACATTCTTCTTCTTCTTCTCTCTGTTCTAGTTAGAGATTTTTCTCCGGCGATTGGAAAAGTGATTGTTTGAGTGAAACTTTGCAGCTTTAGTGGATTTTTTAGCTGGAATAGAATTTTAGGGTTTCGTTTGTATCCATTGGCAGCGTTAATTAGAGATCACTGTTGATTTTGTTGGGGTCTTTCAATGTTACTTGTTTATGTTCATCAGTTGTTTGACAAAATGCCTGAGTGAACCTCAGAGATTGAGTTCAGTGATTTATTTTAAGTCTGAATAGTATCGAATCCTTAGTAGTATCAATCTGCCTTTTCTCATATAAACTTAAATCTAAACATTTCATCTTACTCACTTAGTATCAGAAAGCTGCTGGTCAACGCTTAGTTTGCTTGATCTCTAAAGTACTTGTATCCTCGAGAAAGATGGACTTTTTTTCTACAACATTTGACATTTTCAGTATTTTTTACTTTAATGACGTTTCTGATGTGTAATTCTTCGGGGGTTTTTTTTTTGGATGCACAGATCAAATCTTGCAAAAAGAGTTAGATGCGTTGACATACAGAGTTTTGGCGTATCTTCTTCTTGGTGTTGTAAGGATATATTCCAAGAAGGTTGACTTTTTGTTCGATGATTGCAATAAAGCGTTGATCGGTGTAAAGGAGTTTGTGGCTAAGGAAAGGAACAGAGAAAAGACAGGTGTATCATTGCCTGCATCTATCGAGTGTTTTTCCATTGCTTTACCTGAGAGATTTGAACTAGATGCTTTTGATCTTGGGGTTCTGGAGGATTTTCATGGGTATGCTTGTTATTTCTATATAGAATGTATTTCGCAGAGATTCTTTCATAGTCTCAACTCTTTTGTTTCTTCTTTCTCAGGGGAAATGTTAAGCCGCATGAAGATATTACACTTAAAGGTATCTTATCACTAAAGTCGTTTAAAGGGAATCTCATCACTGTTCATTTACTAATACCACTGCACTGCGATAAAACAGATGGAAGTCAGGAAACAGAGCGCATGGACATGTATTCGATGGAAAGGGTATGGTTTCTCACCTTATAGATTACTGAGTGTGTAACTGTTAGGTTCTAAGCTACTACAGCGTATATTGACATTGTTTCTTCGTTCCATTCCTTTTAATTCTGGTAATTTCGTGAATCTATATATGTAATAAAGATAATGCTTTGTGGAGTTGCAGTTTGACATGGAAGAGGACCTTCTGTTTACGTTTCATGAGACTTTCTCTACCAATCATAATGAAAATAAACAGTGAGTCTGATATTTTTGGTTCCATACATGTAATCGGCAAACACAATCCTAATTTTCTGTTTGTTGTTGCAGTGAGAGTTTTGCTCATGATATGGAATTGGATGCAGAAAATGTCAGAGATACCACTGAAGAAGCATCCGTCAGAGTCGTTGAAGCGGAACCACTGGATTCTAATGAACCATCCAGAGATCATCAAAATGCATCTAGGCATAGAGAGGATCCAGAATCAGATGACATTCTTCTGGAACCGCAAATGTCCGAAGATATCCGAATAGCTCAAGAAGAAGATACAGTTAGAGAAACCATATGTACCATTGTGCAGAGACTAGTGGATTCTCATGAATCCTCAGGAGATAATCTACACAGAGATGGTCACACAGAGAATTTAGAATCGGAGAAAACCTCGAAGAAAACAAGTTGCGAAGAGATGCAGCATGACAGGTCCCTCCCATCTGAATGCGGAATACCTGAAGCAATTCATGGGATTGAGGATCAACCTTCTGGTGCCACAAGAATTAATGGGGAGAAGGAGATCCCTGAGATGAGTACTCTAGAAAAACCAGAACCAGTATCTGTGACTGGTTCCAGAGACTTGCAAGAAGGCGTAGAAAAATGTCGAGACCATAATGAAGCGGAAATGGCAGACTTTGAATTGTTTCATGGGTCTCATAAAGAGCAATCTGAAACTTCTGAAGTGAATCTCCATGGTTCCGAGAAAGGTTTTCTCTCTGACATGACTGTTTCTAAAGACCCTAGTAGCGAATTTAATGCAACAGATACTCCAGTTACTGTCACTCCCAAAACACCTTCCCGGTTGAAAATTTCTGAAGGTGCACACTTTATTGAAATATGAGCTTAATATACTTTTAGTTACGTTTTTAGCGTGTTAACCTATACTTTGAATTACAGGGGGAACAAGTCCACAGTTCTCGATCATCCCTACGCCGGCTGCGAAGGAGTCTTCTCGAGTTTCACGGAAAAGAAAATGTCTGATAGATGATGAAGTGATAATTCCGAACAAGTAAGAGAACTATTTGTAACCTGGATTAGATTCGTCTGCAGAGTTCCGTACAAGTATGTAATATTTGGTTCTTTTGTTATTGTAGAGTTATGAAGGAAATGATAGAGGACTCAAGTAAATTGCTTGCAAAACGGAGAAACGTACCTCATACTGACTGTCCTGAGAGGAGAACCAAACGTTTTGCCAATCCTTTTCGAAGTTTTTTGGAACCTTTGATTCAGTGTAAGTAAAACCTGGTAATCCGCTGTATATCGTATTGTATTGTTGTGTTTGCTGATTGTTGTAATCCCGCAGATGGTTCTTCGGACCTCCAGTCGCTTTTTTGTCAACCCATCAAGCTTAAAAACTGGGCAACCACAGGAACCCCTAAAGATACTAAAATCGCTAGACATAAGGAAAAGTCTTCTCTTGACACTGTCAGATCTCCTGGGGTTATTTTATCTTCAGATCAGACTGAGAATACTCAAGAAATTATGGAGACTCCTCAGGCTGCTGCTCTCGCTGGGCTGAAAGTGACAGCCGGAAATAGTAACGTGGTTTCGGTTGAGATGGGAGCAAGTTCTACAACTTCTGGAACTGCTCATCAAACAGAAAATGCCGCAGAGACACCTGTGAAGCCTTCAGTTATTGCTCCAGAAACACCCGTGAGGACATCAGAGCAAACAGTGATTGCTCCAGAAACACCAGTAGTCTCTGAGCAAGTAGAGATTGCACCTGAAACGCCGGTGAGGGAATCAATGTCGAAAAGATTTTTCAAGGACCCTGGGACCTGTTATAAAAAATCCAGACCTGCAAGTCCCTTCACTTCCTTTGAGGAGCACCCGTCTGTGTATTATGTGGAAAATAGAGATCTTGATACGATTTTAATGAACGATGAGGTACTGCTGTGTTGCATCCTTCTGATAGTAGTTAAAAAGGTTTTTATAGTTCTTTTAGCCTATCTTATTTAATTGCAAGACTGAGCATTTTTTTTTTTTGTTTCTGCTTCAGCAGGTGAATGCAGATGAAAGACAGGACTTACAACAAGGTAAAACGCATTCTGAATTTTTGTAGGTCTCATGAGTGCTCAGGCTTTTATTGATTTAGTAGACAAGAATCTATTAAGTTTCTGAAATTATATGTAGCTTTGAGTGAAAGTTTCAACCATCGAAATATACGCAACTTATTTGGAATCCAAATCTTATCAAATTGTTCTTGTTGCATGTCGATCATCGTGCTGCGTCCTTACCATGTATATTTTGATTTGCAGAGACATGGTCCTCAAGAACAAGGTAACAGACTCACACTTTCGGTATCAACAGCTTCGATTCGCTTACATTCAGATGATTATCCTGGTTTTCTGACGCTGGATTGTACAGGAATGTGGCGAAATTCTTGGAAAAGACGTTTTTGGAACAGAGGGAAAGAGAAGAAGAAGAGAAGGTGAGTTTGTTGCAACTGTGTAGAGGAAGAACTCAGAAGGAAAGCGCAAGACTCTTCTACGAGACTTTGGTATTTCTCAATTTTTTTACAAGCACATGTCTTCACCGTTTTATCTGTCTCCATGAAAGACTTAAGATGGAGAAACTCTCTGAATTTGATTTTGCAGGTGTTGAAGACCAAAGGATACGTGGAAGTGAAGCAAAATCATCCATATAGTGATGTTTTTCTCATGCGTGTTTCCAGACCACAAAAAGCTTGTTGAAAAATGGATATTTTCTTCACTTAAGATTTTCCTCAGATTTCTTCAGTTAGGTTTCAGATTAATGTTGTTAGCTTTTAGTATCTTCTAACAAAATAGCTATTTTTAGTTTTTCTTTTAAGTTAATTTTTAGTAAGAATAATTGACGATCTAAAGTATATGTGTCTTATCAAGTTTTTAAGTTTTTAAAGAGTCCTTAGCCATGCTATAGATTGTTTTAACGACTAGCAGAATTGTTAACATGTGATAACGGGTGCCAGAGTTTCGTTAAGGACTGATAACGCTACATCTATTTTGATCAACGAATTTATATATTTCAAACGTTTATAAATATTTAGTTCACTAGATTTTAACTCGCGGTATATTGCGGGATGATTTTTTTTTTTAAAGTAGTATATATCAAAATTTGCAAAATATATGTATTTATAAAATATTGATTCAAACATATTCATCATATAACACCATTTCAAAATCCAAAATATAATTTATTCTGTAATTTTTTTATCCGTCTCGTAATTTGTTTTTTAAAAATATTAATTTCTAAAATTTAATAATTATTTATTATATATAAAAGTATACAAGTTGTATTATTCTCTAAGTCATTTATATTTTATAGTTTAACTTTATATATAATAACATTATACCACATAACATTTTTGGTTTTATACAATTTTTTCTAAAAAAATAATTTTGATATGTCTAATATTGGTGGTCTTAAAAAATAATAAATTAAAAATTTAACCCGTATTAAAGCGGTAGATTAATGATATTTTAAGTTTTTATTAATATTGAATCAAAAATCTATCCCTTCAAATCCGTTTTGCCAAAAAGCAATTTATTTTATTAATCTTATTTATGATATGACTATTCGGTAATTGGCATGTGATCCGTATTTAGATCCAATAAGCCTCATAATTAAGAGATGGATATTATTATTAAATGACTTTGCTAATTTTAATGACGTGAAACGATTTTGTTCTTGATTAGATTTTTTTAATGACGTTGTCATGTAATTAGTTAGAAAGTTAAGGTTATATTTTAAATTGGACTTCCCAAATAATATAGTAGGACTAGATTTTAACCCGCGGTATACCGCGGAACGATTTATTTTTAAAAGTAATATATATTAAAACTTGCAAATTTTATTTTTACAATATATTTATATTTTACAGTTTATAATTGTTATTAAGTAACGCTATACCACGAATTCATAAGACAATTGTTAAAAAAACTGAAGTTTTGACCCCTATTAAAACAGCATATTAATAATATTTTAAAATTTTATAAATATTGATTCAAATACATCCACCATATAACTCAATTCTAAAATAAAACACGTTCTGTAATTTCTTTACCCGTCCCATGATTTTTTTTTAAAGTAGTAATTTTTAAAATCTTAGAATTATTTTTTATATATAAAAGTTTTGCCAATTGTATCATTCTCTAATACATTTATATTTTATAGTTTAATTTTATATATAGTAACATTATACCTACCACATAACATTTTTGGTTTTATATAATTTTTTCTAAATTAGGATGATTTGATATGTTTAATATTAGTGGTCTTAAAAAATAATAAATTAAAGATTTAACCCATATTAAAACGGTGGATTATTTATATTTTACTTTTTTATTAATGTTGATTCAAAAACCCGTCCCTCCAAATCCGTCTTGCCAAAAAGTCATTTATTTTATTAATATTAGTTTTATTAATGATATGACTCTGAATTATAATTTAAATATTTTAGCTAATAATATAGGAGTGCACCATATTTATTTAATAGGGGAATGTACCATATGACCCGAATGCATTTTTATCCAAATCCACCAAAAAAGTCTTGCAAAAATACTATAGAGATAAGAAACGATAGTCGGTTTTGATAGATATAAGATAAGCAAATATATTAGTTAGCTTAAATTAGTTAAAGAATACAAATTAAAAAGGTATATTACACTTTATTCAAATATAGTATCAAAACTTATATAACACAGAGATTTGATAATTTTTTAATTGTTGAATACTTTTTTTGTTCTAATTTTATGTGATTAAGATTTAATTGATTACATATATAAAATATTAAATTGACTTATTTGTTTATAATTTGGTAACAGATAGATATTTGAATATTCAGTATATTTTGCTTCAGTTTAGGAAATCTTTGATGACCCGTCTTTAGATCCAATAAGTCCTATAATCTAGAGATTATCTGCAGTATACCGCAAGTATGCTTATATTTTAGTTAAACTAAAATTTTTTATTGTAAAGATGATTTAAAAATATATGATATTATTTTATTTGATTTTAAATGTATAGTAAACTGTGAACTGTATATGTTTTGTTGATATTATCTATATTGTTTGGTGTTTAAGATTATACACTTGTAGTTTGATTGTTAATTTAAGAGTTTCACATGTAGTATACCATCTTGTATTAATATCGATCTAAACCCGTCAATTGTAGGATTTTCCAGCTTGTATTAAAAATTGAATCACATCTAATATGTTATTAACTATTGTCGTATATAAGATTATAAATTTTCAATATAATATGTATGAAATTAAATATAAATATTTCAAATTTATGTCCCGTTACTCAGTAGAAAGTTTTCTTAAATCTATTTTTCACCCGTTATAATATTATTTCATGTATTGAACAGTTTATATTCGTTTTTAAAAATTCAAATTATGGCATATGCGAAAAAAACTCTAATTATTTTTTTATAATGATGATATTATTTTTTCGTAAAAATAGAATCATATAAAGATGAGAAGTGAACTATAATAATTAATAAAAATTAATATGATAATTTAGATACCAAATATAGTTTGTTGATTTTAATTGGTTACTTTTTTGGAAATTAATAATGTATTTCGTTTTTCTAATTAAATTAAATTAATTAAAATTTAGATATCAAATCTTATATGTTGATTTTGATTGGCTATTATTTTTGGAAATTAATAATGTTTTTCGTTTTTTAATTAATTTAATTAATTAAATTAGTATTTGATTTTTTAATTTTTAAAGAGATAAATTAATTTAATTTTTAAAATTTTATTTCTAATGGCATACTTATGTAATTACTTACAAAAATTAAAGTTATATTTAAAATATAATTCTCAAATAATATAGTAGGATGTTTTAAATGGCTATATATAAAAATAATGTATAAAATAACTAATATATTTATATGTTGTAGGATTAAATGACATCAAAATAACATCAAATTATAAATTTGAATGGAAATATAATTTGCCAAAAAAAAAAAAAGAGAATATAATAAATTACTTTATTATTCGTTTGTCGGCGATATTCTGTCCTCGTCACTCGTCACTCGTCACTCAGTAGCTTTTCTATACTTTTCTATACTTTTCGATATGTTCATCGGCTGAATCAGAGTAGGTCACTGGATCTCTCGTAAGTCTCTCTTCTTTCTTTGTTTTTCGATGCTATTAATCTCATATTGCTTTTTATATTCATCGTGATTCCTCTTTTTTGATTTGGTAAGATCTGTTGATACTCGTTACTAAATCCCAGAAATTGAGATCTTCTCTTGATTGTTTCGATCATCTGTTATTGGACTATTTATGTATGTACAAAAATTTCAAGGATCCTCAGGATAGTTCTTCTCTTTTGTCATTGTTTCAGAAACCTATTTGATGCTCTTTCGTTTCATGTTTGAAATTTGCAGATCCGATCATAGGTTCAACAATATGGAACAAATTTGGAATTGATGCAATATAAGCTACATTGAAGTATGGGATCTGTATCGCTGAAGATTGGCGATGGAACCGCAAGATTCAAGCGATCAACGCTTTTTTCTTCAGCTATCAACCTCCTTATGCTTTTCTCTATAGTCACTACAAATCTCTTTGCACTATACGCCTTCTCGTCTCGGTCTCAATCCCACACGCCACACCCTCTTCATTCCAACAATGTCTCTTTGGTTTCTCAACATCTCTCACTCATCCTCAGAGAAATCGATTCCTCCCACCACACACTCACTCAGATGGAGAAACAGATTATTGGTTATGAATCTCTCGATCTCTCGCAACAAGAAGTTCCACAAGAGCTTAAACTTTTCCTTCAACAACATCAGCTTCCTCTTGGTAAAGATTCTCGTACTGGTATCACACAAATGGTTGCATCTGTTGGACATTCCTGTGAAATGTCTCTAGATTTGTTATCTCAGTATATGTCGTATAATGTCTTTGAAAAATGTCCTGATGATTGGAGCCTAGCTCAGAAGTTGATTCTCCGTGCTTGTGAACCGTTGCCACGCCGTCGATGTTTGGCTAAAACGGTGCATAAACCAGGTCTCGCTTTGTTTCCTGATTCTTTGTGGAGACCAGTTGGTAACAGTAGTGTTAACTGGAGCGGTCTTGGCTGCAAAAGTTTCGAATGCTTGAAAGGTAAGAAACTGAGCCGGGATTGTGTTGGTTGCTTTGATCTAGCTACTAGTCATGAGAAAGATAGGTTTGTTAAGGTTAATGGGAAGACTGATTTCCTGATAGATGATGTTTTGGATTTAGGCGATGGGAAAATCCGAATAGGATTCGATATTAGCAGTGGATCAGGTACGTTTGCTGCTAGAATGGCTGAAAAGAATGTGAATATAATCAGTAATACATTGAATATAGATGCTCCTTTCAGCGAATTCATAGCTGCGAGAGGAATTTTTCCGTTGTTCATGAGTTTGGATCAGAGATTACCGTTCTACGACAATGTTTTCGATCTCATACATGCATCTAACGGATTGGATTTAGCGGTTAGTAATAAACCCGAGAAGCTGGAGTTCTTGATGTTTGATCTTGATCGGATCTTGAAACCCGGTGGATTGTTCTGGTTAGACAATTTCTATTGCGGTAACGATGAGAAGAAGAGAGTTCTTACGCGTTTGATAGAGAGGTTTGGGTATAAGAAGTTGAAATGGGTTGTTGGAGAGAAAACTGATGCTGAGGTTTTTCTCTCGGCTGTTCTGCAAAAGCCTGCCCGGATTTGATTGATATATATTTTTTTGAAAAATCAAGATTTTGATCTTTTCATAGGTTATAAAATTTTGAGCTCATTACATATTTTTTTACTATTGATCCCAAGAGACAATTGAAAGTGTGAATTTGTATTTTGAGGTTTTGTATGAATTATGATTGTTCTGCTGTATGTGTGTAAGATTGTTTGTAAGATCTTTATAAGATCTTCGGATGTCTCCCAATGCATTGTTAAGTTTTTCGTTAAGTGATCCTATAACTCCATGAACATTTCCTCATGTTCAGCCAATTTGTCTCTGAGATGGAGCTCTGCCTTCTTTTCCTTATGTGCCGAATAAGCCAGCTTACAGAGTAGTCTAGCAAAGAGGAACAAGTTCATGATACAAATCCAGTCTAACAGGGTTTTTTTTCCGGCTCAAACGAGAAAGAAACAATAAATCCGAGTAAAAGAATTCGAGATTAAATTGAAACTCAACATAAAATTTGAGGTTTCAAATCACTAGGTGCAAAGTTTATGCTTGGAATTCGCGATTTCGAGCGGTGTAGTACGGTCCGGAGCGATTGAAAACATTTTCTGTAATTGGATATAACGTTAGCAACTGCAATCACCCGCAAATGCAGCGTTAGCGGCGGGTAGCGGAAAAACCAGTTAAACCCTTAAATGATATTTTCCCAAATATGTTTTTTTTTAATTTTTTTTTTAACATTTTATTTTCTTTTAAAAATTGGGAGGGAAGGGGAAGGGGACTGGAGCGAGAGAGCTTCTGCGATTGTGAAATGGCGAAGGACGACAATAATCTGTCGAGCTTGGTTCACGAACTTCGTGAACGGGTGGCCGCATCCGCCTCCACTCCGGCTAACAACCTCCGTCACTCTTCCGGAGACGAAGATGCTCTAGAGATTCGATTTCGTGCTGTCATCCCTAATCTATTGAATACCTACGTTGTTCCTTCTCTCGGTAATAACTGTCTCTTGTTTCTGTTCCCTTGGATGATTCTTAGCTTGGATTTTGCCGGAATTGATTTAGGTTAACCTAGGATTGCTTTTTCCAATTTCACAGGCAACGGGAGGGAAGTTACAGCTGTTCTGAAGCTTGTTGGTCACACAGCAAGGAACATTCCAGGAGTCTTCTATCACGGAACCCCTTCTGCTATCCTCCCTGTGATTGCTCGTATTATTCCCTTCTTTGCTGAACCAGAATTTGTGTAAGTGTTGTTGTTTTCACTAGCATTTGGGTCACTCTTCAAGAGTTTTGCTCTAATGCTTAAAATCAATTGCAGTCCTGGGCATGGAGTATTACTTGAAACTGTTGGCTCTCTCTTAATGTTGCTGCGTTCCAACTCAAGGAAGGCATACCGGATCTTCTTCCATGACGCTTTGCAGGCAATTCAAGGTGAGTGTAAGACTGTTGGAGATAGTTGCTTGAAAAACTGGCTCCCTGAATGTTAATAATGGTTCCAAATTCTTCAACTTATACTGAACTAACGTGCCTTTTTGTGTGTCCAGATATGCAACCTATTGCATCACTGCACTCAATTGAACCGGAAGTTTGTGAATCTCACATTCCATTTAGGTGTTTCTGTATGTCCTTTTCTGGAATTGGGGGTGATCTGCCAGATGCTAATAAGCCCAGAGATGGTGATGGTCTTGTGTTGAACTTATTGGGAGCCAACCGATGGCAACCTTTTGCTACTTGTATTCTTAAACTCATCTGTAAATGCCTAACTGAGGGGACACTCTACGTCCAGGGTCTCATCCATACATCATTTTTTAAGGCGGCTTGTTCTCTAGTATGCTGTGGTGGCGCAGATGTGCAGATGGTGAGTTGTTCAATAGCTTGTGATTTGCTTTATCTGATCGGTTTAGGTGCATTTAATTTTCTTTGAAGATGTGATGGTTTTGGGACATTAATCTGACATCTGATTTTTCTATGGAAGGCATGCTTTGAATTTGCTACTCTTGTCGGATCAATCCTTACATTCAACATCCTCCCGCATGTGGCCTTAATACAGTCAATCATCCTCCTTTTAAGTGCAGATGAAGGACTTCCTGTGTACAGGTGTGTTCCCACATGTCAAAGCACAGCTCTTTTGTTTTATTTTGATATGATTGTGAATATTAATTACGTTTACTGGGTCTTCTTTGTTTACCTTCCTCACATTAAGTGTGGGAAAAAAATGTGTTAAGTTACTTTTTTTTTCCACTCGTTCAGTGAATCTTCTCATATGAAGGTATAAGAATATAGATTTACCTTCACTTTGAACTTAAATTCTGGGTTTGTATGACAGGAATACGATTTATGATTCTACCATTGGACGTTTCCTTACGGCAGTATATTCCAGCTGTTCTGATGCCGCTGTCAAACTAACTGCAGAAAGTTTAGTGTTGGTTCTCTCTCATGCTTTACAGAGAACAAAAAGTGAGGAGCTTAAGGTATATTTGGATGTTTCTTCTCATCTCCACTTCAATGAGTGTCTGATCAGTTCTTTTTATTTTCTTTCCGCTGCTGCTTTTTCAACAACTTTATGGGAAATCATATCGGGAATTTATTTATGTAGGCTTCCCTCTGCAGTGCATATGTGCGGATTGTGAAATCTTGTCCTCCTTGTATATGGAAGATACACTGCCTTCTAGAGTTGCTTCATCTTCCAGAACCTTGTTTTCAGTTGATAGAATGTTTTAAAGCAGTTCTTATAGTTCTTGGACCTGGGTGTGTTCGAGTTGAGACAACCAAATGTGGTAGTCATACATCAGCAACAAGTGATAGACCTGTCCAGGGAATTAACGCTGGAAAAAAAAGGCATATTGAGGATGAAAGTACATACAAAAGAAAGCGCCAGAAGGTTGGTGATGATATTCGACGAGGGGTTTACTTTGCTCCTGAATTTGCCGATGAGACTGATGGAAAAGATGCTGCTAGTCTGCGTGAGATGCTTATTTCAACTGTAGAATCTTTAAAGCCTCCACCTGCTGGACCTAGTCTGTCACAGACTGAAAGTTCAATAGTGGCACTTAGCATGCTCACCAATGCATTTTGTTTCTGTCCCTGGACTGACATGACTCATCGATTGTTTAACCAGATGTATGCCTGGATTCCCTGGATAGCTGGGCAGGTAACCAGAAACTCCCCAGTCCCAGTTCTTTTACTAGCGTTTTCATTTCCAGTTTTGTTTTTGAAAGATTCGTATGTAGGTTGAGGAAACAAATCCTATCATGTTCGATATTTCCATTTACTTGGAAGGAATTCACAATCTGCTGCTCGTTGGTAACTCTCCTTGTCCATGAAGTCTTGACATGTTTTTCCATGCCAAATAATGTGTTGGATCGCTTGCTCTATAACAGTTTTGGATTTATCATCTTTTACTGTATTCCCCTTTAAGCAGGTGTGGATCCACAGTATGAATATACAAGTAAAGGGAATGATCTGGTTGCCATACAATTCTTGCTGAAGCTTCCTTGGACGCACTACATGCTGTTTAAGACGCCTAGCTCTCTAGTAAAGTCTAAGTGTTTATCTGTAGGGATATGGACAAAGCTTGGTTTACAAGACGGGAGTGATTTTGATATCTTCAGTTGGTCTCTTTCTGATGATTTTGAACAAGTGCAAGCTGTCGCTGCTATCTCTATGCCACTCAAAGTTCTTTTCTCTGGTCTTGGTGCCCTTCTTCATATGTTCCCCAAGCTGGAGTAAGTTGATGAGAAAAAAACGACATATAATCTAAGTTCATATCGCTGTTTTTGCTCAAAATTCCTTTTAAAGGTGCTCCTAAAGACATAGCTTAACTGTTTTTTTGTCCTACATTCATAGGCATTTGTTGGAAGAAAAGGAATTGATGATTAAGAAGGCCATTCCTCAGTCACTTGGCTTCTTATCTTGTCTTTATGGATCAAGTACTACTGACTCAGAGAAAACTGCATGCCATTTACTCCTACATGAAGATTTAAAGAAAGATGAGACTCTGAATTCTCTACTTCAAGGGTTCCGATGTTCAAAGTGTGATAAATTTATCGAACGCGAAGATGAAAAGCATTTCAGAATCATAGAGACTCCAGAGATGGTGAAATTGAAGATGGATCATCATCGTGATTACTTTAACCTTCAATCTTTATATTTTAATCTTCTCTATGATGAGTCTTCTGAAGAGACTCAGCTAGCCTGCGTAGAAGTAATAAGGAGAATTCTTGGCCACACATCCCCAGATATTCTGGTAAGAACAAGGTCTCAATGGATCAGGTGCCTTCAATATCTATTAGTTCATGTAAATACAGACGTAAGGGAAGCATTCTGTGCTCAGATTGGTATCTTCGTACAGCATCCTATTGTGAGCTGTTTGTTTCTTAGTGAAGATGCTACGGAGAAAAGTTGCGAAAGAAATTTTTTTAATTTGATTGAGCATTCTCTAGCAGCAGCTAAGGATCTTCTTGTTATCCAGACTCTATTGGAAACGACAGCTGAAGTTATGGTAGCTGTTGATGTTACCAGTGAGCTTTTCTTGATTTGTCTTTTCCTGCTGATTGATCAGCTTGATCATCCAAACTTGATCGTCCGAATAAATGCGTCAAAGTTAATAAATCGGTCATGCTACATCCACGTGAAAGGGGGATTTGCAACTCTACTTTCCACAGCCTCTCATATTCAAAATGAGTTGTTTGATAATCTATCTGTCAGGCTGACCAGCCGTCCAAATGTGGTAAGAGAATTTGCAGAAGCTGTTTTGGGTGTTGAAACTGAAGAACTTGTGAGGAAAATGGTCCCTGCTGTTCTTCCTAAGCTCTTGGTGTATTGGCAGGAAAATGCTCAAGCAGCCAATACCTTGAACGAACTGGCCAAGTTAATAGACACAGATGTGGTACCTCTAATAGTAAATTGGCTACCCAGAGTTCTTGCATTTGCTCTGAATCAAGAAGAGGACAAGAATTTGCTCTCAGTTTTGCAATTGTATCACTCACAGATTGGTTCTGACAACCAAGAAATTTTTGCTGCTGCATTACCTGCACTCTTAGATGAGCTTGTATGCTTTGTGGACATTGCTGATACACCTGAGACAGATAGACGGTATGTACTCGCATAGCTTCGTACTTTTTGAGCAGAAATTGGTAGTTGGAAATAGCCTGAAAGTTTTCTAAAAATTTTCTTCTGGTAAATTCTTCGGTTCAGTTGTATCTGTTGGGGAGCAAGCCACCTATTTGCTCTAAGAACTAGAATTTCTCTGCGTGTGTTTTGCTCTTTCTTGTGCTCATTCACATTTACATGTCAACAGAAATTGCTAGAGGTTGTTTGTTTTTTAAAGCTGTGAGAGGAAAATGCATTCATCATTATTTAAAAATAACTGAACGTCCTGATGCTTTTTTGTTTTGTATGACATTTGATTTCACTATTTTGCTTATGCAGGCTACAGAGACTGCCTGATGCAATAAAGAAGATCTCAAAAGTTTTAACAAATGCCGAGGATCTTCCTGGATTCTTACAAAACCATTTTGTTGGACTCCTTAACAGTATTGACAGAAAAATGCTTCATGCAGATGACATTTTTCTTCAAAAACAAGCACTGAAGCGTATTAAACTGCTCATTGAGATGATGGGCCATTATCTCAGCACATATGTTCCTAAGCTTATGGTTCTCCTTATGCATGCCATTGAAAAAGATGCACTTCAGAGCGAGGGTCTCTTGGTCTTGCATTTTTTTACAAGAAAGTTGGCTGATGTATCGCCATCTAGCATAAAGTATGTGATTTCTCAGATTTTTGCGGCACTCATCCCCTTCTTAGAGAAAGAGAAGGAAGGTCCCCATGTATATTTAGATGAAGTGGTGAAAATTCTTGAAGAACTTGTTTTGAAGAATAGAGATATAGTAAAAGAGCATATTTGTGAGTTTCCCCTCTTACCTAGCATACCATCTTTAGGAGAATTAAACAATGCTATTCAAGAAGCACGTGGATTAATGAGCCTGAAGGATCAGTTGCGGGATATTGTAAATGGTATGAAACACGAGAACCTGAATGTTAGATACATGGTGGCATGTGAGCTAAGCAAATTGCTGTATAACAGAAATGAAGATGTTGCTGCACTGATTGCCGGTGAACTTGTCTCAGACATGGAGATCTTGAGCTCTTTAATCACATATTTACTACAGGGGTGTGCAGAAGAATCTCGAACTACAGTGGGCCAGAGGTTGAAGTTAGTCTGTGCAGATTGTCTTGGAGCAATAGGTGCTATTGACCCTGCCAAAGTGAGAGTTGCTTCATGCAGTCGTTTTAAAATCCAATGCTCAGATGATGATCTTATCTTTGAGCTCATTCACAAACACTTGGCAAGAGCTTTTAGAGCTGCACAGGATACAATAATACAAGACTCAGCTGCTCTTGCCATACAGGAACTACTAAAGATTGCTGGTTGTGAGCCATCATTAGCTGGGAATGTTGTTGTGTTGACCCCCCAGGAGCATGTACAAGTCAATGTATCTGGTTCTAGAAGATGTGGAGGTAACAATGAAGTGAAGGATAGGGGACAAAAACTATGGGATCGGTTCTCAAACTATGTTAAAGAACTAATAGCTCCCTGCTTGACTTCAAGGTTTCAGCTTCCAAATGTGTCTGACCCTGGATCAGCTGGACCAATTTATCGGCCTTCTATGTCATTCAGAAGGTGGCTATCCTACTGGATAAGGAAATTGACAGCATTTGCAACTGGATCCCGTGTAAGCATATTTGCTGCTTGCCGAGGCATAGTGCGTCACGATATGCAGACAGCTACTTATCTCTTACCATATTTAGTTCTGGATGTTGTTTGCCATGGGACTGAGGCAGCACGGCTTAGCATTTCTGAAGAGATCCTTTCTGTTCTTGATGCTGCTGCATCAGAAAATAGTGGAGTGACAATAAACAGTTTTGGTGTTGGTCAGAGTGAAGTTTGTGTTCAAGCTGTTTTCACGCTTCTTGATAACCTTGGGCAATGGGTTGACGATGTGAAGCAGGGAGTAGCACTCTCATCGTCTCTGCAGTCATCAGGTGGTAGGCAAGTAGCACCCAAATCGAAAGACCAGGTTTCAAACTCAACAACAGAACAGGATCATCTTCTTGTACAATGTAAATATGTGTTGGAACTTTTGCTAGCTATTCCCAAGGTGACCCTTGCTAGGGCATCTTTCAGGTGTCAAGCTTATGCCAGGTCATTGATGTACCTTGAATCCCATGTACGTGGAAAGTCAGGCTCCTTAAATCCCGCAGCTGAGAAGACCGGCATCTTTGAAAATGCTGATGTTTCTTCTCTGATGGGAATATACAGCTGCCTTGACGAGCCAGACGGTCTTTCGGGCTTTGCAAGTTTAAGCAAATCATTAAATTTGCAAGACCAGTTGTTGATAAACAAGAAATCTGGTAACTGGGCAGACGTTTTTACTGCATGTGAACAAGCCCTTCAGATGGAACCAACATCAGTTCAACGACATTCAGATGTTCTTAATTGTTTACTTAACATGTGCCACCATCAGACAATGGTCACTCATGTTGACGGACTAATTTCCAGAGTACCTGAGTACAAGAAAACGTGGTGCACACAAGGTGTACAAGCTGCATGGAGACTCGGAAAGTGGGACTTGATGGATGAGTATCTTGATGGAGCTGATGCAGAAGGTTTACTATTCAGTAGCTCAGACAGCAATGCCTCATTCGATAGAGATGTAGCAAAGATTCTCCATGCAATGATGAAGAAGGATCAATACTCTGTAGCTGAGGGAATAGCTATTTCCAAACAAGCTCTCATTGCTCCTCTAGCTGCAGCAGGCATGGACTCCTACACACGAGCTTATCCTTTTGTTGTCAAACTTCACTTGCTAAGAGAGCTAGAGGACTTCCAGGCGGTTCTTAATGGGGATTCATATTTGGAGAAATCATTTAGTACAAGTGATCAGGTGTTTTCGAAAGCAGTAGATAACTGGGAGAATCGGCTCAGATTTACTCAATCATCACTGTGGACAAGGGAACCTCTCTTAGCTTTCCGAAGACTCGTCTTTGGTGCCTCTGGTCTTGGTGCTCAAGTTGGGAACTGTTGGCTTCAATATGCAAAGCTTTGCCGTTTGGCTGGACACTATGAGACAGCTCACAGGGCAATTTTGGAAGCTCAGGCTTCTGGTGCACCTAATGTTCACATGGAAAAGGCGAAACTTCTTTGGATCACTAAGCGTTCAGACAGTGCAATTATAGAGCTACAACAATCTCTCCTGAATATGCCTGAGGGTGTTGTTGACTCCACTGTAATTTCTTCGATCAATAGCTTACTGATGGCTCCCCCAAATCCAGAGCCCACAGTTCGTAACACACAATCTTTCAAAGAAAAAAAAGATGTCGCAAAGACTCTTCTTTTGTATTCCAAATGGATCCATCACAGTGGGCAGAAACAAAAGAAAGATGTTTTAAATCTGTATACCCAAGTCAAGGAATTGCTGCCCTGGGAGAAGGGATATTTCCATTTGGCTAAGTATTATGATGAACTATATGTTGATGCAAGAAAGTGTCAACAAGAGAGCTCTGTATTTAGCTCTGCAGGCAGTAAAAAAGGATCTGTCTCGTCGAACTTAAGCACTGAGAAAGCAGGGTGGGATTACCTGTTTAAGGGAATGTACTTCTATGCTAAGGCACTTCACAGTGGACACAAGAATCTCTTTCAAGCACTTCCGAGGTTGTTAACACTGTGGTTTGACTTTGGTACTATCTATAAAACAAGTGGCTCAGCGGGAAATAAGGAATTGAAAAGTACTCATATGAAGGTGGTGATTATGGATTGTTTCTCATAGCTGTTATTCTATTAATACTTCTCGTATTTTATATATAATTTTTTCTTTTCTTTTGGCAGATAATGAGTTTAATGAGGGGCTGCTTAAAGGATCTGCCAACCTATCAATGGTTAACTGTGTTGCCCCAGTTGGTTTCTCGAATCTGTCACCAGAATGCGGATACAGTACTAATGGTTAAAAATATCATCACTTCTGTTCTACATCAATTTCCTCAGCAAGGGCTCTGGATTATGGCAGCTGTTTCAAAATCTACTGTTCCTGCTAGAAGGGAAGCAGCTGCAGAAATCATACAAGGTGCACGAAAAGGTTTTAACCAAAGTGACAGAGGCCACAATTTGTTCATTCAGTTTGCTAGTTTGACTGATCATTTCATTAAACTATGCTTCCATGGAGGACAACCAAGATCCAAGGTTATCAATATAGCAACTGAATTCAGTGCCTTGAAAAGAATGATGCCGCTGGATATCATCATGCCAATTCAACAATCTCTTACCATTAGCCTACCAGCATTCCATATGAATAACAATGAACGACACTCTGCCAGTGTCTTTTCTGGTTCAGATCTACCAACTATTTCTGGTATAGCCGATGAAGCCGAGATACTTTCTTCCCTTCAGCGCCCAAAGAAGGTATGCTTTTCCATTTTTCATGGATTGAAAGCTGTCAACCTAATTTCATATGATTTTCTGCTCTGCTCTCTGCTTATATCTCCTTTTATATGTCTCCCAATATGCATTATACCATGGCATAAGATCAGTTTATCTTCAAGAACCAGTCCTGCAATATGCATGTCCAATAGATTATATTTTTTATATTCAGATCATTCTGCTGGGAAATGATGGTATTGAGTATCCATTCCTCTGCAAGCCCAAGGATGATCTCAGGAAAGATGCTCGGATGATGGAATTTACTGCGATGATAAACCGCTTACTATCCAAGTATCCCGAAAGCAGACGAAGGAAGCTATATATCCGCACCTTCGCAGTAGCTCCTCTGACTGAGGACTGTGGTCTGGTCGAGTGGGTTCCACATACACGTGGACTCCGCCATATTCTACAAGATATATACATTTCCTGTGGGAAGTTTGATCGGCAGAAAACAAATCCTCAAATTAAAAGAATATATGATCAATGTGCTGTTAAAAAGGAGTATGAGATGCTGAAGACCAAAATCCTCCCTATGTTCCCTCCGGTTTTCCATAAATGGTTCTTGACAACGTTTTCTGAACCAGCTGCTTGGTTTAGGTCACGTGTAGCTTATGCTCACACCACAGCAGTTTGGTCCATGGTTGGGCACATTGTTGGGCTTGGTGACCGTCATGGAGAAAATATTCTCTTTGATTCTACTTCGGGTGATTGTGTTCATGTAGACTTCAGTTGCTTATTTGACAAAGGCTTACAACTGGAGAAGCCTGAGTTGGTGCCATTCAGATTGACCCAGGCAAGAAACTGCAAAATCGTTTGTTTGTGTTCTGTTGGTATTTTGTTTTCGTTTGTCATAATAGTGAATTGTTATTTTCCAAACCACAGAACATGATTGATGGTTTGGGCATCACTGGATATGAGGGCATCTTCATGAGGGTATGTGAAATCACTCTCACAGTGTTGAGGACACATAGGGAGACGTTGATGAGCATCCTGGAGACATTCATCCATGATCCTCTTGTGGAGTGGACAAAGTCACACAAATCAAGCGGAGTAGAAGTTCAGAACCCACATGCTCAGGTTTGCATAATCATTTAATGATTCTCTTTCATGTCAGTTCATTTACCCTTTCTTTTTTTTCTAATTGCTTGAGACAACCACATGATTTGGCAATTACAGCGGGCCATAAGCAGCATTGAAGCCCGGCTGCAGGGCGTGGTTGTTGGTGTTCCGCTACCGGTAGAAGGTCAGGCTCGCCGGTTGATTGCCGATGCAGTCTCACTTGAGAATCTTGGGAAGATGTACATCTGGTGGATGCCCTGGTTCTGATGAAAATCTCTGAACACCAGCTGTTGTTAAGTTCACACTACACCAGTTTTCATAATGCCATTTATGTTAATACAGTAAGTTGACATGCAGATAACACTATCCTATGAAAACATGGGTGGCTACAAATCTTTTTGACATGCAGATGTTACTTGTATCATAGGCTCCTTGTGCACAAACTTCCTGTAGAAGTTGAAGCTAAAACAGTACATAAGCCAGGTCTCGCACTGTTTCATGATTCTTTGTGGAGAACGGTCAGTAACAATAGTGTTAACTGGAGCGGTCTTGGCTGCAAAAGTTTTGAATGCTTGAAAGGTCTTAACTGAGCCGGGATTTTGTTGGTTGCTTTGATCTAGCTCTGGTCATGAGAAAGATAGGTTTGTTAAGGTTAAAGTGAAGACTGATTTCCTGATAGATGATGTTTGGGTTTAGGCGATGGGAAAATCCGAATCGGATTCGATATTAGCAGCGGATCAGGCACGTTTGCTGCTAGAATGGCTGAAAAGAATCTGAATATTATCGGTATTACATTAAATATAGATGCTCCTTTCAGCGAATTCATAGCTACAAGAGGGATTTTTCCGTTGTTCAGAGGGAGTTTGGATTAGAGATTCCCGTTCTATGACAATGTTTTTGATCTCATTCATGCTTCTAACGGATTGGATTTAGCGGTTAGTAGTAAACCCGAGAAGCTAGAGTTCTTGATGTTTGATCTTGATCGGATCTTGAAACCCGGTGGATTGTTCTAGTTAGACAATTTCTATTGCGGTAATGATGAGAAGAAGAGAGTTCTTACGCGTTTGATAGAGAGGTTTGGGTATAAGAAGTTGAAATGGGTTGTTGGAGAGAAAACTGATGCTGAGGTTTTTCTCTCGGCTGTTCTGCAGAAGCCTGCCAGGATTTGATTGGTTTTTTTCTTCTTTTTAATCAAGATTTTGATCTTTTCATAGGTTATAAAAATTTGAGCTCATTACATTTTTATAAATATTGATTCCAAGGGACAATTAAAAGTGTGGACTTGTATTTTGAGGTTTTGTCCGATCCTGCATGTTTGTTTCATTGTCTGTAGGATTGTGCAATTTTGTTTGGTAATGTCTTAACGGAACTGGTTTTACATTAACGGGTCTAAATCCTGCCTACATTTTTCTAAGTTTTACAAAATCGAGTTCGCAACAGAGGTAAATTGGTTGTTCTGTGGAGTTTTGGTCTATCAGAAATAGACCACAGATTTTAACTTTTTAACTTTAATAGTTACAAAATCATGTTTTGTGATATACAAATAGGAGAGAGATTGTAAAACCACATTTTTATTAAGACAAACCGAGTCCGGTTTAGGAGACAACAAACCAAAAAGAAATAATATAATCTCAAAATCATGTGTGACTTGAGGTTAAAAAAGCTTTACTTCTTTGCCTCATTAGACTTTCTAAACAATAAACAAAGAAACATGTCTTTTGAGACAAAAAGTGGGATTCACCATTTATCCCTTTCAAGATTAATGATTATTACCCAGAGAAAAGGTGATCTTCACGGGATTAGTTAACAACGTCGAGAACAAGCTTACGGGATTTGAGTACTGACCATTTCAGTCTCCTGTAATACGCAGCTTGAAGCAGAGCCAAAGACAGTAAGAATATCCATTTGAACCCCATCTGCACACACATACAACCAACGTTAACAGATATCTAAGCACAAAGAGTTGGATTCTCGGTATAGCGGGTTTTTTTGGGTCGGTTTAGAACCAACATGACGGTTTTGAATACAGAGTAACAATACGGTTCATGTTTGATAATAGTTTTGGTCTGAGATTAGCAGCCTCAAGAAACAAGCAGTAGTGTGGTCAACACAACTATGCAACTAGGTGTGTTCAACACAACTATGCAACTAGGTGTGTTCATCCCGCTATACAGAAGACAGAACCAAGGAAATCTTAACACGGATAAAATGGCGATACTTTTTCTACATCCAAAACCAATCTATACTATGCCGGTTTAAGTTTGGTAACAATTTTCTCAAACTGAATCTGAAAATCAAATAATCAGAATCCAGATTGATATTCCTATTGCAATCTCGTACATATGGAAACGACAGCTTAAAACATGGAATATATGAAACTAAGAAACTTACCAATTTCCTCTCTTCCATCTCTGGTTCAGCTGCCCAGGACAAGAAGGATACAACATCTTTACCCATCTGCATCATGTTTTTTAAAAAAAGAAAAATTAAAGATTATATAATTGACTCAGAGGAAAGGTCAAATCTGATAAAACTTTATGGTCTGCAAATTATTTTCTTAAGCAGAGGAAAACTAACCTGTGCTTCTGTTGCAGGAGTTCCATCTTCATATTCCACAGCTTCATCGTTGAGCATTTTTGGCATAGCGATTGCTCCACCAGGGAAATAAGGATTGTAGTGTAGCCCCTCTCTGATCTGTACCCGTTAGTCACAGGATTATTTCTAACTTCCAACAATTTGAAGTTGTAATAACAAGTCTAAAGCAAAAATAGGAGAGAAATTTACCGAAATTCCAGCAGGAGGATCACGATAACCAGTCAACAGAGCAAAGACATAATTTTGGCCATTGTGACGTGCCTGGAAGAAAATAGCCAAATTGCTTAGATCATAGTAGATGAATTTTCTAATTGTATACAAATGGAGAGAAAGAGCACCAAACCTTAGTTACAAGACTTAGATCCGGTGGATACGCTCCTCCATTGGCGAACCTAGCAGCCGATTCATTTGAGTATGGTTCAGGAAGCCGATCACTGAGTTTACCAGGTCGGGTGAACATCTCACCCTCATCATTTGGTCCATCAACAACCTCGATTTCAGCTGCCATGGCCTTCGCCTCTTCCTCTGTGTAGGCAACACCCACCAAGTCTCGGTATGAGATCAGAGACATCGAATGGCAAGACGCACAAACTTGCTGATAAACTTGGTGACCACGACGGATCCTGCTCATTACAAATCAACCGTCAGTAAAGCAGTCTCAAATTTCTCTAATTTTCAACTTTAGTGTTGCAATTTCACTATGATGATTGAATTGTAGCTTGAACACTCACGAAGCATGGTCATATGAGCTGAGAATGCCCTCATGTGGCCAAGGGTAGTTAGGACACTCCAGACCATGTTCAGCCTCATCAGCAGATGCAACAGTAGAAAAACTCAATAATCCGGTAATACCAGCACCCATGAGAGCAAATGCTCTTAAACCAGCAGACCCAGCATCTTCATTCGCTTTCTTCGAAGACAACCATGACAATACCGGAGTTGCCTATGGTGGTAGATAATACAGAACAACAGTAAGAAAACAAAAAAAAAGGCCAAGACACAAGAAGGTGTATGCTCAACAAATCAAAAGACTACTTTTTCTGAAAAGAAATCGAATATTAATCATACTCTCGAAGCACAAATCAATAAGTCTAAGTTTCTTATATCCCAAAATCTCCAACGCCACAACAATTCCAGTTACAATTCTTCAAGGACAATCTCTCAGAGCAATGAAGGTGTAGACAGAACCAAAACAAATCATATGATTCTATCTTCAAACAGATCCTAAGCTACAGCAGAAAATCAAAAAGATGTAACAGGGAAAAAGCTCACGACTGATTGGGAATGAAGTTTCCTTCTAAGAAGCTGCCGGATAACTCCTCCTCCAACCATTGGATGAACACTTGTACCAATCGATCTCACTGATACAAACAGAGAAGATTCTCAGCCATTACATATACCCGAAACAATGAGTAAGCCCTAGAAAACTCGATTCTCTATATAGATCCGAAGTTCCAACAAATAAACAAAATTGAATGAAGAAATGGCAGATTCGGATATGAGATGTGTCGAATCGAGAAAATACTCACAGGAAAATGAAGCAACGAGATCGGCGATTGACGAACAGAGGAGGAGGAAGAAGAAGAAGAAGAAGAAGAAGAAGTAAACAGCTACCAGAGAAAATGGATGTCTCCGGATGACGCGACTGGACTGTCACACACAACACAACAACACCTTTCAGATTTTTCAAGTATCATGGGCCTAATTTAATCCATTAAAAGCCCATTAAGGGCCTATCCGTACAGTCAACAGCCAAAAAAAATATCTGGAATATTTCTCATTGGAATAAATGGACCAAATCTTGAAATTTAGTAAAGGGAGACTTTGTGTAAATGATCTATGTGTTGTTGTTTTTTTCAATAGTGAAGAGTTCATTAGTCCAGAATGTTCAATTACAAAAAGATTAACACAGGCTGAGATCGAGATCACATTCTGGCTTGTTTAGTAAATATGTCGATCGATAAATTATTATGGCTTGCATTAACTCATTTTATAGGGTCCAAAGCGAGGCTGCTTTGAATCTAACATGCATTATTGTAGTTCAATATCGAGAGGCGCAAATTTGAAAATACAACATATGTTTCGTATGCTCTCGGGATACTACATCGACTCCAAAATTATAATCTTCCTTAAACTTGAAAATGTGTTTCAATTTTACATAGTACGGGAAAATGTAAATGAGAAATTACATGTTCGCTTTTGCTAGGTAAGTTCATATATTAATTCCCACAGGTTTGTGAATGTTCATGGTATGTTTAATATCTGTTACTCATCTTGAATATCTTTGCTGAATAGAATCTCTTATACCTAAAAACAGAATTTTAATTAAGCAGGAGAAATTCTCATCATGACTCAACTCAAGCCGAATCATTAGGTTTTTGCAATCATAAGTTGTGGTTCGGAAAACGAATTTGGAATCATCAGAAAATTAATGAATGAGACATCGTCCTGGAAGCTTTTCTACATATTTTCAAGCCACGAAACAGTAACTTTCTTAATATGTTGATTGGTGAGTCCTTTAGTGTCTCAAGTGGAAGTAGTTTTTCATTTATGAGAGATGATTTAATATGAGTCGGTTTGAATGCTATGCATTTCCTTTCGTGTCTTAGAGAAATGCCTCTATTATGTTTTGGCTTTGGGGAATACCTCCTTTAATTATGTTTTAAACTTTGTGATCTTTGAATCACTCCTTCTTGTACTTGTTTTTATGTGAATGAATGAAAACAAGCCTTTGTAAAAAAAAAAACATATTCTTCTCTTAACTTTATCTACAAGGACCATTCAGCTTTATCAAAATTAAAAGCTATGCTATTATCTTGTCTAAGAGCTAGATAGCGATCTGCTTTTATTGGTGGTATGAAGGAAAAGTATAATTATATGATTAAGTATGTCATTATAGTAATTTTTCTACCTAAATGAATGTTAATTAATTTAGTTTATTTTGGGATGAGGCACCTCCCCAGCAGGTATCTTAATAACATATCAAATAAGGGTTTCGATTTGAGACATGTTTCCACATTGTATCACGAATTGTTCATCAGTGCCTAATTAAGAAAATATACAGTTTAAAATTTGTGATTTTAAAATAATAGTAATTTTCTTATAATTAAAAAATATTTATGTATCATGACCAACGCCTATTTGCTTGTAATGTCGGGTTACTTTCACTCCTTTATCAAAATTGTATCAAATTTTTGTATTTGCGTATAATAATTGTATTATAATGTTTATATATTTTGTAACCTTGTTTTATATCAATATATCTGATTTGACAAACAAAAAAAAGAAATTAAACAACCTAACATTATTTCTTTCAGAATTTAGTGTGTGTTTATAGGATTTTAAATCTAATTTTATATGAGGTATTAGATAGTGGTAATGTATTATGTTAAGAAACGAACTTAAATAATAATAAAATAATAAATATGATTTTTATTGGGTTTTATGACAAGTGAAAAGAATCCACTCTAGCGTATTTCAGTATGTTTTTACCGATAGAATTTATCCCAAAAAAAAATGACAAGGTGAAAGAATACTTATGCTTTTGTGTGATGTATTATGTAAAGGTAATGAAAGATACGTATGATAGGTTTATTCCGTGAAATGTTTTTCATAGATATCAAATGCAAATGATAGGTTTATTCCGTGAAATGTTCTAACCGAACCTAAATGATTAACACACCCAAAACCACACCAAGATGACTTTAGCTATAGAATGAGAGCACATCCCTAGAACCGGAGCTACATAAGTACATAGATCCGACCATAGGACAATGAGAAGACCTTATGGGTCATTGCTTTACACTTCCATAAATAGAGACACAATATATACACATGTATATATTTCCAAATGTGCCCTGACATGCCAGTTTTTTCAATTTTGAAATGGAGGACACTTCATGCAATTTGGTTGGTTGGGAGGACAAAGAAGGACCATACAAGAGTCTTGAAATGTGGTAAAAAACACCAGATGCTGTTTTAGCCTGATCATGGGACCCATACACCTAATTTTATCATATACTTATAAATCTCATATTAATAAAGAGCAATAAGCCAATCAGATCACACATCGCAGTTCCCAGAATTATTTGGGTGCTTTGGATAACCATCCAATTAAATTATCATATAGACCTATGTGGAGAGAGATATATGTTATAAAGTCACATTGCCTATAGTATAATTTAATGTTTGTGTGTGCCTGCTTTTTAATCGGCTTCGACCATACATATTTGTTTATTTCCTTTATATGGAGAGCTTAGTTGATATATCTCGAATCTCAATGCTCGTTTAAAGGATTCGAGCCCGAGATATTTCAGAAGATTTCAGTCATATTTTATACAAATACTTGCTGCTAAGTAGTCTACCATGCCATTTATAGCTGGAAAATATCATGCAAAACCGAACCATCTCCTTTCCGTACAGTTTCTATATTGCATAAATTGAAAAAGAACTAAAAAAAATTTGATTAGAGCCACAACTGAATAATAAAGCTATAAAAGTGGACTGAATACCAATATACCATCTTGTACAATTTTGTTTAGCATGTAATTAATTAAGATTGTATATGTATATAATTAATAAACCACATTTAAACGACTATTAAGAACAAATAATGTTACACCTATAATAAGATAAATTATGAGATATGTATTTTCTTATAAATAAAATTGAATAGTTATTTGTAAATATTATATACATTCAACTAAATTTTCTATTTAATTAGTTAAAATTCACATCTATTAAAATTCAATAAAATAAAAACAAATTTTTGTAATACTGTATATACTAGTTTTATTATAAAAGAGTTATTCCTAAGTTTCTTAATAATTTTTCTATATATTTACTTAAACAGCCATGCATAAACTCAATATGTTAGTGTCACAAATATATAACATTGTTTCAAAAATTGCTGGCTTCTTTGAATATGATCACTCATGCATGTATGAATGAACTCAAGCAAAGTAAATAAACATTAAAAAAAACATATATACACACATATGTAAAGCCGATATACTTAAATTAGTCCACATTATGGCTTTGATGTTTTGCAGCATGGGTTAGATAGGCTACTCCCAAAAGCTAGCTCATATCACTAAAATCAAAGGGTGGATAGCATCACTTATTTTCTATATTTACATCCGTCGTCGAATGATACAAATGAGTTACCATCACTTATATAATTGATATCAAAAGTGGCAATGGGATTTTAGTACTTCTAAAAATATATATATTGATATGAGATATATTTTCTCCTCAATTTATATAAACTTATATATACACACATGCATAATATATATCAGCCCATAAATAGCACACAATGACAAAAATGTTTTATTATATTTGTCAATGTTATGACCCAGCGTATGACCTGTAATCGTTGGCTTGTGTAATCCTTAATCAGTTAATAGAACGTCTACTTCAGTTAAGGACTAAAAGATGTTTAATTCTAATCCGACAATTAATCTGATGAGCTACAATGACCCGTATATCTATCCCGTATCAACACCTACTCTAATTGAACATTATTTTACTGGTAAATGACGTTTTATTCTGATAAAATGGACGAAAAACAGATCCTAGGTTTGAAAAAATAGTCACAAGTAATTGGTTAAAAACGTAGGATTTGCGAAGACAAACAAATTTCTTGCTTAATTAAATACCTCCTTTTATCGGAAAATAAAAAAAGTTCAAACAAAACAAAGAAGCAAAGAGACATAAAACTAGAGTAACGATGACATAAATGAGACGCACACTGATTCAAGTGTCTCGTATATGTTTTTGCCCTAGACACGTGGCGTTCTCCTACTCCCAAATGTTAATCTCTTCGGCCACCGGAGAGACACAGAAAGAATATAGAAAAGAGAGAGAGACTGAAGAGAGATAGAGGAAAAAGAGAGAGAGAAATGGATCAAGATCATGAGTTATGGCGGACGCTAAGATGCGCCGGTAAAGCGCAAGATAAGACCTCTGTTGATACTCTCATGCTTAAGTACCGTCCGATCGCTCCAAAGCCGACGACTACTGGTCAACCATTGGTCGGAGATACAAGTAGCACGAGAAGGACGAAGAGAAAGTACGTTAGGGTTTCAAAGAATAATAAAGCCACGTGTCGATCAAAGACGAACGGCTTCAGATCTAGCTCAACAGATCCGGAGAATGGTCGGGAAGATATCGTCACGCTACAGCTCTTACCGGAGAGATCTACGCCGTTGAGTTTAGATCATAATAATCTCGATCCAACGGTGGAAACGATAAACGGAGATGAAACTTGTAATACCGACACGTGGCTCAAGTTTAACGGCGGTGATGACGCGTTGCAACAAGTTCCGGTAGAGACGTGGGTGACGGTGGAGTCCGTTAACAGTGGCTTGGTTTCCCATGCGGTAGGGTTAACGGACGAAGAGCTCACATATGCTTTAGATAAAGACACGTGTCCTGGTTTCATATCGGATGGTTCGAACCGTGTGGTGATGGTTAACGAGGCTTACCGGAGGATAGTAACCGGAGACGGCGGATTCGGAAGAGAGGTGATAGTGTGGTTGGTGGTTGACCAAACGGCGACGTTTTGTGACTACCGAACTTTTACGTGTAAGGTGAGAATGGAATACACGTGGCGAGAAACGAAGTACACTAAAACGTTGCCGTGTGATGTGTGGAAGATGGAGTTTGGTGGATTTGCATGGAGGTTGGATACTACTGCAGCTTTAACTCTTTGGCTTTGAGGTATAGAGGGTAAGATTAATTAAGATCAACATGTGGTTAAGGTGTATAATCTCACACTTTAATTACTTTTTCTCACTTTGCATATTGGGAAGTTAATAAGTAATATAAAAGAGAAACGTATTTAATGCTAATATATGTGGGGGAAGTCTTGAGAATCAAGTCTAGCTTTCAGAATAAATTTGTGTGTTTGCGAACCTTATATATAGATTGAAAAATTACCATAATGTCAAATATTGATTGGCAATATCAATAAAAAGATGTCATTGTGTCATTGCTTGGCTTTTGTATTGGTTTTTATCTATTTATATCTCAGTTCGGTATAACATAGATCTAATTTTGCAAGTTTTAAAGATATCACCTATAATGTCACATATGATCATTAAAAAACAAATTATATCTGAAAATAAACTTTTATTTTTGCATTCCAAGCAAGAGAGTGATCATCATATCTAAACCTATTTGAAGTTCTATGAGTATAAATACAATATATATCTGGTTGAGACTTGAGAGATACATGAATTGTATTCGGACACTATTATGCATTCATGAACCAGTATACACATATTTGTGTGTATGTATGTATATTTGGTGAAAAGATACTAAGCCATTAACTGTATTATTGTATAATATATGGATTTTATGCAAATAACCTACAAATATTCATATGTACCAAAAAATGAGTTAGTGACATAACTGTATATATAGAAAAAAGAATCCAATGTGTGTCCTTATAAGCACAAGATCCTCGAAATTTCATTACCGACACGTGTATTTAGTCTCTAAACTATTGGTCAATCTCATCTTATATAGTTTGAAAGAAAAATAGCTTTGGGTTATAACTTATATACTTGCATATCTGAAGCTATTGAACGTTCATATATGTATAAAACTGGTGCTATTATAAGAAGTGGCGAGATGCTATGTGCGCATGATAGATATACCCATTCTGCAGTAGCCAATAATGATGATTACATCACATCTAAAAATCTTCGTGGGCTTTTGAATCCCAACATATGGAGAAATCTCATTGGCTGAGCAAAAAGTTCGAAAAGAAAAACAAAATAATATAAAATTCCAAAAAGATCTATCGAAGGGAGGGAATAAATAAAGTGGTTATGGAACACTCAATCACGCATAAGGAAAATAAAATATAACACGTGGCATATCAACAGAGAAAGACATCAACCAATCAGCTTTCACTTATTTTTGTTTTTCCCTTTCTGTTTAATTGTCTTGTTTCGTCGAATAGTGACGTCATGCCACACCTGAGAGAAGTTTTTTTGTTGGGTCTCACTTTTATCGATCGTGGTCGTTCATGTGTTACCGTTAGATGAATCTAACCGTACGTTCATATCACGTTCATTGTGATGCGGCTCGTGGAATTTTTAAAACAGTGATAGAATATTTGGTTGACGAGAAAACGAATAGGAGCCTATCACGTGTATGTTTTTCTCGAAAGATCTTCAAGAAAAAATTATTGACCCTGGCTAAAAGAATTACGTACAATAACCTAAATATTTTTTTATAAAGCGAATAGTAAAACATTGTAGTTATCCCGATAATTTAATTTTGTATGTATTTTAATCCTATTGATGTACTTTGCATGTCTTCATTCTCCGTATGTAGCTTTGGATTCATATTTGCGGACGAGCAATCATAATTTATTTTTATTTTTTTAACAAAGCAATAATTAAAGTTTTATTAAATATTCTACTTCATATAGATAGAGAGTCTACACGAATTAGTGTATCTTCAAAATTAAGTGTTGTCAGATTCGATAAATTACAAAACCTATAGGCAAATCAAAATTGTACATAAGCTTTTTGCAATTTCACAGTATGAAGTTTTTGAAAATAGGTGAAACTAAGATATGAGTTTGATAAATGCTGATCAAACTTTTTTATTTTCATAATTGAAATTAATAATTCAACAAACTTAGCTTACTCTTTTGTTACATAAATATCATTGAAGAGCAAATTTGAATTTTAACTTCTGACCTACAGTGAGTCTCCTCAGAATGAGCTTTACCAGTTTTGTCGTTGCCTCGTTGGATGCCTACTTAATTTGCTACGCAACATCTAAAACTTTCAACTATTTAAACTGTGTGCATCTAAGAATAAAATCCAATTATCATCTCCCTATCTCTCTTTTTTTCCATTTTTTTTTTCTTCTTCTGATTTGATAGCGTCTCTCTATCTTTTTTTCTTTCTTTTTAAACTCAAGATAGCATCTCTCTCTCTATCTAGACCTATAGAAATGGTTCTATAAATTAATATTTATTTACAATATACAATGTGTGTGATGGGGAAAAATGAAGAGTGACGCTATTGGTAAGGAGATAGTCCACGTGGATTATAACTTTCCGTAGTGGTGGAATAGATGGTTGCGACTGATTGGTCCAGCACTCTGATTTGGACCAAAATCTCAAAATCCCCCCATCACGATAGATACGCTTATATCTATATCTTGTCGTGCATGCCTTTTTGAATTTTCAAAAAAAAATCAACAATTAATATTACTATTGGTTGCTTTTTTATTATTAATTAGTTTATTTGTACTTGTTTGGCTCGATATAGTCCTGAATACGTGTATATACATATACGTATTACACATAAAACATAGATGTACACATCGAATGGATCATAGATGCATATATGTACAACACTAAGAAGGTGAAAACGCACAATTTTTTTTTTTGAGATGATAAAAAACGAACAATGTTAAGTATAATATGATTTTTAATTAAGCATTGTTGTATTTACAATGATGTAATTATAGAAATGTAGTCCTTTTAAATCTGTATATATAGATAGAGTCCTTTATATACCAATCCAACCACATTCGATGTTAGCTAGTTCCCTAAACCCTTCCATTTATAATAAATAAACAACTTCTGTGGATGATTATAAATTGCAGACTATTAAGTACTTACTTAGTTAATTACTTATTCTTCTAAAATTCCAATCATAAATCGAAAAAAAAAAACACATTCTCTTTTGAGTGAGATTAAACCATACTTCTAAATAAACTTGTTTCTCTCCATTTCATTAAACGAGAACAACCTAAATAAATAAGCAATTAATAACTAACACCTAAATTCTTGTAAGTGAGCCCATAAACCATCAGAAACACACGTTGAAGACATGACATATCTTTGAACTTGAAACCCATCTATTGTATATATATTTGATGATATGCAAAGTATTTAAACGCATAGTCATATCAAGTTTGGTTTATAGGAACCGTTGTCAATTTACATTAGATGGATTACGTAGCATTTTAAATATCAAGAGTATATATATGCATGATATATGATTCACTTCACAGTAAATTTAACACTTTGATGATAGTACTCTACATTATTTCAAAACTTAAAATATGACTGTTTCATTTAATTCAAAAAAGACTACCATTCAATTATATCTTTTTGTTATATTACATTAATACTTATTTAGATTTTTTTTCAACAATTCGTATATATAATACGACGACAAAGACATATATGAAGTTTTTTTGCTGGCAACATAAATATGTTGAGATGCATTTTAAAATTGGGACCCATTCCATAAATATGGAACCAATCATCAAATCTTTTATACTAGTATGCTAAACGCTTGCCCTAGCCACGTGTTTATGTACTAACTTTCCTCTTCATATCTCTCATACTCTCTCAACTCTCAACTATTTTATTTTTCCCAACAATATTGAGCATTTTCTTGTATCAAACACCTAAAAATTTTAACACACCCGGAGAGATAGTGATATCGAGGCAGACTCAAGTTATGCATGGCAACGGAAAGCAGTGTCAAGCTTCTATTTGCGACGGTGCAACAGATCAGGACAAGACCGTTATAAGCAAGATAATGCAACGGTTCCGTCCGATCGCACCAAAACCAGCTGTCGGCGAATCTTCAGACGATACAAATAGTGATAGATTCCTTGGAAGAAACAGAAGATCGAAACGAAAGTATGTTAGGGTTCGGGACAAGAAAAATAGTAGTGGTAGTAATAATAAGAAGGATATTACTGGTAAAAAGAATGGTTGCGATAGAGGGAACATAAAGACCGATCTTGATAAAAAGATAGACGGTGATGATAGAACCGATATCGTCACGCTTCAGCTGCTGCCAGAGAAGGATAGAGATATAGGAAACAATGGAGATAAAGCTGGTGAGTTTTGTTCGGATCTGAGTGATATGGATCCAAAAAAGAGCTTGTATAATTCGATCATAGGGCTATCGTCATCTTTTGATCGGAAGGTGGTGGAGTCGTGGTTGACGGTGGAGTGTGTGAGTGACACGTGTACTGACTTGGGATGGTATCACATCCTGGAGCAGCTAGGCCGCATGGATCAGGCAGAGGAGAGAGTGATGAGGATGTTAGAGGTTGACACGTGTCCATGGTTAGTGTCGGATGGGTCAAACCGGGTCTGTTGGGTAAACCGGGCCTACCGGAGGATGATGGGAGCTCCCGACGTGGATGTTATCAGGGTGTGGCTGGTGGTGGCCATGGACCTTATGGAGGAGATAGCATGCATGGTGGAGTTATACGGTGCGGTGACGTGCAGGGTTAGGGTTAGGTACGAGCCGTCCACGTGGAGGAAGATGACGGTGCCGTGTGATGTATGGAGGATAAGATCAGGTGGGTTTGCTTGGAGATTGGATGTTGAATCAGCTCTAAGGCTTGGCATGTGATTGAAACCGGAAAGACAAAAAGAAATTGGAATAATATTGACGATGGTAAGCGACGTTACATTTTGAAAGCAACATATATACATATATTGATATATATAATCTATTTACATATATATGAACATAAACGTGTGGAGTCCTACTTAAAGCTAACTTATACTTGTGATTAATTTGGATTAGAGTTGTTTTCGACTCCGGCTGTAGTACTCTTTGTCTGAGTACTTATATCTTTTGGAATGAGGAGTTATATAATATTACCATAGCCCATAGGTTTTTCTTATGTCTTGTTCCAAATATATAGGATATATATATAATACGTTTTACGTAAATTTTATTTCATATATGACTTTAACTAATGTAGTATACATGTGATTTACATTTGTTTCTGAAAAATATTCTAAAATACTACATAACTTGTACAATAATAAGATGGATTTAGTTTATTATTGAAATTTTAGTTTTATAGTTATAACTTAATACAATAATACGCGTATACAATGAAATCACGTTTGAAACCTTAAAAAATTTATGTTCTAAATATATAGTAAAAGTTATAGCAGAATTATGTTCAAAATGAAAAAATGATATACCATTCATGCTTTAATAATACATTATATATATATATATATATATATGATGTAAAAGAAAAAGTATAAAAAGTGCATGTATATAGTTAAGCGGTCGTTACCCTAGATTCTATATACAGACCCAGACCCACATTATACATGTGTAATTAAAAACCGCTATTATAGGTTGAATTTATTTGGTTATCTATACACATCAAATATTTTCCAACAAATCAATAGTGTATATTCGTTTATGAGTCATTCTTTTTTAAAGTGAAAGCGCGAGATTTCAAATTTGTTTCCTTGTTTATTTTGTATATGCGTACGTACAACATAAATATAAAAAACAAATAAGAAGGGACTAGTGAAGAAATCATAAGTGAACAGATGGCAATTTTAGTTGGAGGAGAGTTCATAGAAAGGGCTGTCTTGGTTGGTCCTTGTCTATAAATAAGGTTCTTTCTTTCTCTTCTTTTAACGACAAAACCCATGATTTATGGACTAACCTTACAGCTCACACATGCATATATCATACATATCACTGGATGTTATACTATTAACTATATTATTTATATATATATGTTTTAGTAGCCTCGATCGTTTATATTTTATGCAACATTGTATAGTCGATGGTGGAATCAAAACTCTCTTATTGGCCGGACGGTCAAAATCGATATTATCCTATACGAGGTATAAACTCCACAGACATAGTCAATAATTATTACGTCTAAATTTAATATTGTCAACACATATATATCAATCTATTTTAGTAATTAGTTTAGACTTTGGAGCAACATATTAGCATCATTGTTTAATATAATTTGGTCGCATGGGCTGATTTCTGGACTATTTGGGCATGATCCTACAGTGGTCCATGTAATTCAATGAATAAGATCACATGTCACTTGGGCCTTTACTGGCTGGGAGGCACAGTTACAAAAGTGACTTGAAGCCTTGTGGGATTAAGTGTTTAAACGATCAAAATACTTTCATCATAGTATTCAAACTTTGATCAGGATTCATGACATGCAACAGTTTTAAGTCTTAATTAAGAGGACTGGACTCTATATATCCTAATAAAAAAACAAGTCCATACACGTGATAAAGTTAAATTCAAACTAATCTCACACGTGACAAGACAATGTAAGATCAAGACAGTTTTCTTGCTACTTGCCAGAAGAGCAACATTGCAGATCCTATGCAAACAAATACTCTGAAGATGTTGCAACTGATATGAACGAATTGTCATTCCACCCTTGCGGAATTCAAAATTGATTTGTAAGCTATCTATTTAACAAAAGAAGAAAAATAGGTGCAAAACATTCGACTGCTCTATACCAAAATCCTGCCCAAAGGATCCATATACAACTCCGAATCATGTATTCTCAATAAATCGATTCCTTATCTCTTACAATAAATGATAATTACATTATATATAATCGTAAAAGTTGGTCGAAAATAATATATATTTGTAATCGTATAAGATAGTGATTGGGTTGGAAATTAATTTTTACAATGAGAATGATATTTATGTCCTGCCAGGCCATTAGAAATGTGGGCTCAGGAACGGTCCAATACTAAATTAAGAGGCCGAATCAGAATGTCATTACACCAAGTCACCAAGGTTGGATTAAGCTGAAATGATTCATTGCCTCTTCTGTAAATGTGGGGTTAAAGCACAAATGCGAAACTATAAAGAAGCTAAATGCATATATTATAAGCGTGAACAAACGGCAGTTGTAGCACATGCATATATTATAAGTTTTTTAGTTGGTTTTTAAAGTTTGGATTGGTTCAAATGGACAAGAACAATATTTTGTGTTGACAAAACTTCTTTTATTTTATTTTTAATTTCATCTTACTATATGTGCAAATTTGGCTGGCAAAGACTGCCATCGAATCTTCGAGTAAGATAATCATGAGTTATTGATTGGGTTTACCCCATCCGACTAATCAAATTTTAGATTCTTAATTCAAATATAAGAAACAGTGGAACATTGAACCCTTGAAAGCTTATAAATATGTTTCTTTATGCATATTCGTTTTGTAATGTATGAAGTATATAATTCATTTTTCTTCGTTGACTCACTTGTGAATCTTCTATTTTTGTCGTTATTTGCACGCTATGAAATATTTATATTCGTACTAATCATGAATTTAATGGCTATAATATAATAATAGTAATAACTTGGAAGTTGGAATGATATCCATCTATGTATTCTTTTCTTGAGAACACAAAGAATCAATCTCCTCAGAAAACCAAACATTTTGAAAACCTATTTGAGCAAAATATTATTGTTTTATATAATATATATAACACACACGAAAATACAAACCCTAAAAGCTACATTTAGATTCAGACCAGACCATTGATTCTTCTATAAATGTCTCGTGTTGATCTCTTAAAAACTTCTTCACACATATATTAATATAAAGATATGTTTCTTAATTAGTGGAATTACATAGCGTTTATGAGTAAAACTTGTATCCTTTTGCTTGAATAACGATTGTCCTTAGCCCTCCAATTGGCGATAGGACCATCAAGAAAAGACCAAACACGATGCATACCTGAAATAAACAACAAACAAAATTTTATTTTTTATGAAAAACAATATAACAAAACGCAACCGCGGATCGCAAATGCTTGAAAAGTAAATGATAATGTTACTTACCCAGTTGGCCCACCAAGACAAGCTGTATTTCTTGGGTTTGTAGATGGCTAACCAAATGACGCAAGGGAGCTGAAAAAATTATAAATAAATTAGGTAAGCTAATTTGTATTAATCAAAATTTGAAAAAGTGCATATGTTTCTTCATGAATAATAATTCATTCGAGCTGAAGAAAAGCGTTAAGTAATCGCAAACTTACGAAGTATGTGGTTGGGGCAAACGCGAATCCACCAAAGAACGCCAAAAGCCCACCGAAGAACGGAAACGTCATACCAACAAACATAGTTGCAGCTACAAAACCATAATTAAGATGACAAAAAAACTCATCATCAGATTTTTTGAACAACTAACACCTTAAAAATGTAAATATACATAAGTAAATAATAAACGTGAATTTCAATAAATTTTCTTACCAACGTAGAAATTACGGACAAAGAACCGAAGAGTTGTGGTTGGTCTGAAATTTAGCTTCTTGACCAATAAAGTCTCCATCATATCAAATACCGGCATTGCATATATCTGCAACAAAACCAAGATTTGGTTTAGACCTAGTTAATAACGGTTCTCTCTCGAGTATTTAAGGGTACGTTCTTGTTTAGAAAAACCAACCTGGTAACTACCAATGACATGGATCACGACGAAGATGTTCGCCGTGGCGATTAACCACGCCGGTTTCTTAAGTGACATGAGAATATTATCTTCGACTCCGTTCCCGAAAATGTAGTATCCAACGAGAGCCACGGGGAAATAACAGAGCGCTACGACGATGTAAGCAACGATGACTCCTCTCCACATGGGACCTTTTGAGGGTTTCTCAGGCGTTGAAGGGATAGTTGCTTGGATCTCAAGGACCACATTATGACCCGCGTAAGCAAATGCCACATCACCTAAACCGCTGAAGAAATTGAAAACCGTACCGGCTGTTGTTTTCGCTTTGTAACCGTATTGAACGTCTTCTTGAACACCTTTGCTTGCTGATGATGCCCATGCGATTGTTGAGTAGCTAGAAACAAAAAGGAAATTGATTTAGAACCGGATAATAAGGAAGAGAAAACAGAGTTATTAAATAAACCAAACCAAACTAATTTAAATTACCGAACCGGTTTGAATGATTTACCTGAGAGACATAACGGCAGCAGCAAGAGAAACGCCGGAGATGGAATTGAAATTAGGAAGATGAGAGAGGACGAAGTGAACCGAAGCAAAGATCATGATGAAATAAGTAAGCTTGATTGGTTTACAATCATCACAAACAAGCTCATGAAATTTCTTTAAAGATTTGCCTCCAGTGACCATATAAACGATGCAAACACCGATTTCAACGATCAATTGTTGCGGCACAACGATATAAAGACCGAGTTTTTCTCCAAACGCGTGTTGTCCGAGCTCATGGTAACGATCAAAACGCTTTCCAGGAACCATTTCATGCATTTCCACCATTTGCCATAATGTGTATAGTGTTATGACCCATGACAAAACCAACACTGCAATTCCCGGTCCCCTGAAAAGAAAACAAATTAAAACCGGTTAAGATTTGATAAATCCGGTTTAGGTAAAATAAACCGGTTTTGGTTTAGGGGAATTTACCATCCGAGCTGAGACATGGCGTAAGGGAGTCCAAGAACTCCGGCACCGACCATGGCGGTGACATTGTGAAAAGCAGAGTACCACCACTTTGCATTTCTTGATGAAGTAATTGGTAACCAATCTTCGATCTCTTTTTGTCTCGCTGCTGCTAATTTCTCATCATCCTGCTTTATTATCACAAGAATTTCAATTGCAAGAAAAGTCAATGATTTAATTACAACTCGGTTAAAAAGTTAAATAATAAACTTCTAGGGTAAAAAGTATAAGGGTGGATTTTGGAAGATCTAGTAGTCTAAAATGGTTTAGGTTGGTGACTAGGTGGAACGTCCCTAAAGTTTGGAAAAGTCAGAAACTGACCCATACTATAAAGTTGAGATCTACAACTACGTGCAAAGGTTAAAGGACAAAGAGAACAAGTTGATTCTGACTATTCCACAAAATCAATGAGAAAAGTCAACTTATACGAGTGTTGCTAAAAATCATGATTTTTGGGGATGTACAGTTAGATTTAATAACTTATGGGGTAAAAAGAAAATAAGGTTGAAAAGTTTGGAAGATCTCTTGGTGTAAACATGGTTTAGGTTGGTAGACAAACCTTACACAAAAAAAAGAAAGAAAGTAAAGAACAAGTTGATTTTGTTCATTCTACAAAAAATCAATGGAAGAAAAGTCAGAAATTATATGTCAGTGGGCTAAAAATGTGTATATAATAAATTATGGGGTAAAATGAAGATAAAGTAAAAGTACAATAATGGATTTGGAAGATCTCTTGGTCTTTTCTGACGATGGTTAAGGTTGGTAGAAGTTCCCTAAACTTTGGAAAAGTTGGAAACTGACCATGTACGGTACTTGAAAGTTAAGATCTGAACTTACGAACAAAAAGTAGATCCTTTTTTTTTGTTTTCGTAAGAATTCAATTACATAATTTTGGAGGGAAAAAAAAGAATGAAACTAGTAATTAAGGAGTTTAAGAAAAATCGTAAGCATTTAATGAGTCAGAAGTTTATAGTCAACACGTCATTAACTTACAATAAATTACTTCTGTCTTTAAGTTCTTAAATTCTCTCAACATCTTATCTATCTCTAAGCACCACAGTTTTTTTTTTCTGGATATTTTCTACAAAATAAATCCAAAGACCGAAAGGAAATTGTATCGTTGCGAAAACAAGGCTCAAAAAATCTTTGAAAGAAGAAACATATTATGAGAAATTCAGTGGGTGAGGTTAAAAAAAAGAGAAGTATTATTGTTTATCATTTGATAATTAGACTCAATTATCATCTTTACTTTTTAATTTGCTTTGCCCTGAGAAAATAACTCAAAGTCCAATTTGTCTTGTTCATAACAAAAATGAAGATCGATTATCGAAAAAACAAAAACAAAAATGAAGATCTGAATCACAATAAGGCAATAACATTGTGAGAGAAAGAGAGGAGAAACTAACATGATCATCATGAGGAGCTTGAGCTACCATGGTGAGAGGTTGAGAGGGAGAGAGAGAGATAGAGAAGAAGAGCTTAATTAACAAGGCCTCACACTTCTGAAAGATATTATGCTAAATATATAAAGCTCCTCATGAAGATTATAAGCACTGATACATCGTATATATATGCACTTAATTAGTTGAATATTATGACTTATGAGAGAGAAAGAAATAAGAGAAAATTTTAAAAGTGGAAGTTTTTGTTTGACTTCACAAACTACTTGTGGAGATGGGCACAAGAGTTATGAGCTGGACTCTTCTAATATATTCAACCTAACATAGAATCTTATAAATTAATAGTAATTATATATCTCTTACAATTAATTCATCCACTAAATGTTTAATTATGAATTAAATTTCATATACTATCCCTAGTTTCGTAACTTAAATAGGATTGGTTAACAAGGGAAGACCGTTTGCTTAATTAATTTGTAATTTAAGTATTTTGTTCAGTTAATTATTTTGTGTAGATCAGTTGTGTAGTAATTAGATTAGTCATAGATGCTATACTTAAATAAGTGAAGCTCCCTAAACATAATTATTTATTCGAATTTAGTAGTATGTTTTTGGATTTTTATATGTACCAATTAATATATTCACGGAATCTTTTGTTTTAATATCTTTTCAGATACATGAATGTCGATGTAATGACTCTTTGATGTATAAGCTATGTTTTGGTTTATAAGTTATCTTTTATTGACTAACAATAAAGAGGGAGAAGAAAGCCGTTCTTTTTGTTCACACCTAGATTATCTCGTCTAAATTGTTCGTCTATGGAGGACCAAAAAAAAAGATACTACTATATCATACTACTAGACAATAGATTATAGAGTCGATCCAAGGAATATACAATAAATTACTTTAATCTTAAACTATTAGTCGTTATTATAGATAGTGACAAGAATAGTTAATTTTGGGGCTTGTCAAATTTCTTAAATATCAGTTTCGATACCTTATGTGCTTTGTTATTATTGTTCATTTTTTTTGGCTAACATAAGTTAACAGAGCAAATGAAATATTGATCTCTAAAAACGAAACAAATCACAAAGATTTAAATTAAAAATCTTTGATTATATATGCTTTGAAAAATATAGATATATGTGTATCTTTTTGTATAGATATTGTGTTCCTTAATTTTGTGATTCAATTATTTTATAGCTAATTTGATCAATATCATGTATATAAAAAATATAATAGTGATCAAATTAGTTATAAATTCATTGAATTTTATAAAATTAAGAAACAAAATCAATATATATATATATATATAAACAAGACACATATATATATACATTTATATATATATCAAATATTATTTATTTTAATATATATGATTTGTTTCACTTTTTACATATTAAATTTCGCTTTTATTTTAAAACCACTGATTTTGTTTATTAAATTATGATTTGTTTCGTTTTTAGATAATTTAATATTTGTGAGTTTTATTATTTATACGGTTTTGTGGAATTGTGAATTTGTGATCGTATCTAACCCAAATCTTTCACATATACATTAAAATTCAAATATTCGATCAAATACCCAACTCCAGCTGGTAAATATTATTAGCAAACTATATATTAAAGCTTTAAAACCTTATGAAAGCACAATAACTAAGAATTTAAACAAAAAAAACTTTTATACATAACAAAAACGCTGGAAAGTGCGTTTCGTAAAGTGTCTAGCGTTGATCGCCGTAACCAAACAGTCCATCACTGATTTTTGCACATTTTCAAAACGTTATATATCGGTTTAGATTTTGGAGTCTTTAGACTAAACCATTGCTTTTGAAAAACAAACATCTTTTTGTCTTTTTGAACCAAAAACAATGTAAAATCATTTGTTTATTTGAAGTGTGATTTTGAGAGAAACACATCATCTCTCGTGACTCGTCTATGGATACAAGTCTACAAGTTTATAGTTATAGAGTTATACTATTGAAAACTATACTTAAAATATCACAAAGTTATATATTTTAGTTAAACTTACACAGTAACACTATAATTAATGATTTCATCTTGAAATGAATAGCTACTTATGATTATTTTTATTTTTTTCTAAAAAATCTTCTTTAAAAAAAAAAACTTTGAATTTGCTGTAAAAGTAAAAAATAAATCGAAACATATGTTAAAATGTTTGGTAAAAGTTAATTCATATGGAGTTCGACGTCACTAATCACTATACATAAGAAATAAATCCAAACACATGTTAAATGTTTGTTAAAACATTATATGAAATTCGACGTCATTATACATAAAAAATAAATCCAAACATAAATTAAATGTTTGCTAAAAAAAATGTTTGTTAAATGTTGTGTAGAACTTCTCGTGCCGGTGAGAACCAAGGTTTTAGAATCGTCTTCAAGTTAGTATGTTTTTTAACTGAGTATTTTCTCATTTCTTGTGGATGAACCCTTGATTAACTATGAACTAGTTTGCACTTTGCACTAAGATGCTATCCACTTTTTTCTCCAATTTCTTGTGGATCTAATTGATACATAGTTTTTATTTTATTTTTAGCATTGGAGAATATCTTATAGATCTAATGTCGATAAATTTTGGGATATTTGAATCTCTCTTATATTTGTACTTTGATTCAATTTAATGAATGAGATAAGTATCTCTCCAAAAAACTATAGAACATGAAGGAATTTGTCGATAAACGTTTTCTAATGTTTTTAGAAACTATAGAAATTCTTAGAATACAATTTCACATATAGTTTAGAACATGAAGGAAATTTTAGAACATGAAGGAAATTGTAGAACTCTTCTAAATTTAATTTCCCCAATAAGATTTAGCAAACTGATCGATATTTGATCAAACATTTGAATTTTAGCGAATATGTGAATACCAAATGGCTGGCTAAATTGGATCAAGTACAAATAGAAATAGATAACAAATATCGATCTGGAAAGTGTGTTTAGCGTTTAGTACAGTGTTTAGCGTTGACCGCCGCAAACTTGTAGCCAAACAGTCCATTATTGATATTTTGTGCACTCTCAAAACGTCATCTTATGTAAATCTCAAAACAGGGAAATATTATATTTCTGTTCAAACTATTGAGTCTTCTGACTAAACCATTTATATATTGTTTATGATCTCTACAAGACTACAAATTTATATTTTCGTTTTTTAAAAGTTAAATATGATAATAAAAACAAAAAAACTATTGTCTCGGTGAGACAACCAAAAATATGCCTCTGTGTGCGTATTTGATGGTTTTACGCAACCTTTAAAGTCAATAATTTTATCTATGACTCTGTGATAATAGTTTTGTTTGTAGCAAATGATCTTTTGGTTACGCACATCATAGGAGTATTAATTATTCGTTAAATATCAAAAGTATCAGATGTCTCCGTTTCTCATTTCTTCTTGGCAATGTTTTAAAAATATTTCGAAAACAAAATATGGTCATTGTTCAATTTCCACTATTAATGTTCTGCTTTTAGTTTGTACATAAAATTTAATTCATTGTTGCTAGTGTTTAAATGTGAAGGAGCTAGGAAAGTTCGTAGAAATGCACCAAATGAAGACTTTTGAGAAAATGATAGAGTCAATGAAAAGAAGAGATAATGAAGTGTATGGTTCACTTCTATGTTCTAACAATCTCTATTTTCTTAAAATTATTTATTTTGTCATTTTCTATCTTGTCATGTTCCTGCTTTTCGGTCAAGTGGCTTTCTTCCATTGACTTATATTTTGTTATTGTTATTTAATTAGTTGGAATAATGTTTTACGACGATTTCCATATTAATTCTTGAATTAAAATACTATAGAAACTAGTTGCCCCAAAAAAGAAAAACTATAGAAACTAAGAAGATGTGTAAAATAAAATATTTATATACGGATTCATCAACATGGTTGAAAAAATTAAGGTATCATCATAAGATTAATTAGTTAAAAATTTCAAGCAAATAGGTATAGTGATGAAAAAAAAAAAGAAAAAAAAAGGTATAGTGATGAATGTTATTTGTATGATGAGTCCTTAATTCTAACTAAATTCATCATTATCCGATTCCGAACAACTCCTATATGCACAAAGAATATTTTTACTCTCGATTTATCTCGTCGTTATGCATGTGAGCATTTATGTGATGACATGTTATGGCTTATGATAATAATAACAATGATTAGAAAATGTTATTGAAATGTTTAAAAGTCAAAACTGTTTTATAGTTAGGTTTTTGTGTGTGGAATTTATTGGGATTGAAGAAAAAACGTGTAAAGTAAAACTCTGTTGGGAAAGTTATTTAATGAGTCAACTGATGAAGTTCGAATTTTTTCCAAAAAAGAGAAAAATAGACGAACAAATTAGCGTATAAATACTAATACCATATAAATAGATTAAACGCAAGATGAATCTATCTCATGTAAAACTTTATGAAAATATAGTAGACAAAAATAAAAAAAGAGATACGTTGTTCAAAGAAGCAACTCACTAAATATCCTATATATATGAATTACTGGTTTAAATAACCTAATTACAGTTTACAGGAGTTTTATATGGATGTTGTCCAATGTCGTAAGCTCATAATCTTAGACTTGTTATGTTTATTTCAATAGAAGCGTGTAGACTAAACCGCAATTGGCAACTCGAGTGTTCCGTCTGTATCTCCGCATCGAATGAGAGATACATGCTTATGTAATATAGTTCAGCGCGGGCATGTTTGTATCTGCATTTAGTGATTGTGCAAACAAAAATCAAATGATCAAAGTAGTTAATGCCTCCAGTGAAGCATCTCGGAAGCTGTACACGAGAGGAAGTTTTCTTCAAAGAAATAATCAGTTGACTCGGTTTAATTGTTACGTGTCACCTAGTGTTGTAGGTTAAGGATGAAATTTATCTCCACCAGATTGCAAATTTATTTTTATTTACTCGTCAATCTATTTCATCTTCGTTGTATATGGTCAACGAAACTATTAGATTACAATCAATTGATTTTATAATTATTACTAAGGTATGAATAATTTCAACACCACCAATTAGCTATAGTTTCGATCTGCACTTTGACACTAAATTATAATTTTTATAATTTAGTGTATCAACGTGACATCATGTATGTGATAATTAGCTTACATTATCTTATACTAGTTTGTAAACAAATACTGGCCATTGGTGGAGGAAAATTATGTGCACTAAACAACAAATGAGCATCCATTATAGCTTAGACTAAAGAATATTTGCATTATATGTAATGAGTCTCATATTTAAGTAAATGGCAATTCTAAAATTTTTTCACTAGCTAGATAAAAACACATCAATACTTTTTATTGATCTACCATTGGTGGTCAGATGATAATTCGATTCAATGTTTAGCCTAAACATATTCTTTCTGACCGATTAAAAACCAAGTGAACGTTTTGTTTTGGTCGATCTATCCCAAGATTAGTTGGACTTTGTTCCAAATTTCTTGATGAGCAAACACAAAAGTGTAAATTGTTTCTTATTATTGTTGTCATGTACCATATATATATATTTGACAAAATAACCTAGTATAGTAGTAGTAGTATATATATAATTATATATATATATATTAATATTAGTTTCAGTTTGTTTATTTTACAATTATACACTTCTCACTCTAATTGGTTATCAAAGATTCATGTTTCCTTCACTTGGGTTGTTTCTTTTACCTGTTTCGATAATATTGATGACTACATATATATCCGGTTGGAGTCAAAATGTTGAAAGAATCGAATTTAGCTCAATCTTTGAAGTTGGCGTTTAGTTTTTGAAATTAAAGATTTCTCTGCAATATTTTAATTGAAAATCAATATTGAAGGACTTTTCTGTAATATAAATCTATTTTAAAGGTTATTTTCAAACCTGTATAAGATTCGACACCGAAACATTTGACATTTTCGATAACGTGGTGAGGTCACTGTGTGACCTTCCAAGTAAAACTCCATAATTTTCTTAGTATTCGAGACGACTTAATTGAGTCATATTAATTAAGTGATACATAATATCTCTATATTTTTTTGGTCGAAGATACATAACAATTTTACGGATAAAATATTTGGAGATTTACATGCTTTCAGATTCAGTTTTAATACTCGTGTACATCTGTCTTCAAATCCCACTTAACCGAATAGAAAAGTATTCGCGTATACTGTTTGTTGGTCAAAAAATAGTCACAAAAAGTTTTCAAAAATAGATATCATTGTTTCACAACTTTTCTTTTAAGGAAAAAAAAACACTTTTTATACTGGAAAAACTCAACAACAACGTCCCCTGCCGTTATATTTGAAAAGGATTAATCATGCTCACATGTAAATATTTTTCTTATACGAAAAAGTAGTTATCCTTATTCAACTTCGTGTTTGTCAAGTAGCTCGAAGAATATTTTTGTTCACTACCGTTGGCTTGTACTAATCTAATACTTTTATAGTAGGCCCTTAACACCATACAAATGTCCAAGTAGGTATATTCTTCAATTTTTATTTGATTAAACAAATTGAGATAAACTATTGGCGTTGACCGATCTTGGTTTTCATTGCCTCGATTTTGCTGTTTTATATTTGGTTTCTTCTTGCTGGTTGGGATGCTGTTTTTGAACTGTGAGGTAGTCTTCATTTGTTATAAGAAGAGCTGCTATCTTGATGCTGTGGATTAGAATTTCCCCGTCGTTTAGCCATTTCTGCAAGCTTTTCTTTATCTTGGATTGATGGTGGGCAATGTCTCATGTGCTAGATTCTGGTTATAGTTTTTGATTTTCCATGGTTCAGTTTCTATTTTCTTATGCATTTAAAGTAATGTTTGTTAGCTTCCCATACTTTTGGGCTTTAGTCTCCGAGGATTTTTGTTATCCGTCGACTTAGTTTTTGAGATTATCTTGTTAATCGTCAGCTTTAACTTTGTAAACTCTATCTATAATCTATCTTTCAGTAAAAAAAAAATAAAAAAAATTGAGAGAAACATAATTTATGAGACAAAAAGATATTAAACATACTCTGTAACCGTTAAGCTGTTTTCAGCCCAATGTCATGAAACCCATTATTGAATTTAGTTCTTAATAGGCTTATATAGTCACATAATAATATTGGGCTAAGTTACTTGGCCCATTAAATCATTTCCCGTGGTAGGTTCCAGAAACATATCATAAACCCTAGCAGAAACTCTTTCCTCTCTCGTCGTCTCAAATCTCTTCTTCCTTCTTCTTCTCTCTCGATTCAAGATAATCCACACGCAAAAATGGGAAGCCAACAAGCGGCTGTTTCGTTCCTTTCCAATTTGGCGAAGGCTGCTTTCGGTCTTGGAACGGCGGCGACGGTGCTGAATACATCGCTTTTCACCGTTGACGGCGGAGAAAGAGCTGTTATCTTCGATCGATTCAGGGGAGTGATGGATCAGACTGTGGGTGAAGGGACTCATTTCTTGATCCCGATTCTTCAGAGGCCTCACATCTTCGATATCCGCACGAAGCCTCACACGTTCTCTTCAATCTCTGGTACTAAGGATCTCCAGATGGTTAATCTCACTCTTCGTGTTCTCTCTCGTCCTGAGGTATAACGCATAACGGTTCTTCATTTTTGATCTAGACTCGTTTGATTTCTCTGAATTGAGGTTTTTCAGATTCATTTGCGAATTGGATTTAGGGTTTAGGGTTTTGATGATCTATGATTTTCAAAATTTGTTTCGAGGACTAGGTATTGTAGAATCGTTATTAATTTGGTGTGTTTATGTGATGTGAATTGTTGTGAAGGTGTCGCGTCTCCCGTACATCTTCCAAACTTTGGGTCTAGAGTATGACGAGAAGGTTCTTCCTTCGATTGGAAATGAGGTTTTGAAAGCTGTGGTTGCACAGTTCAACGCTGACCAGCTTCTCACTGAGCGTCCTCACGTCTCAGCACTTGTTCGGGAGTCACTAATCACCCGTGCGAAGGACTTCAACATTGTGCTTGATGATGTAGCTATCACGCATTTGTCCTATGGTGTGGAGTTTTCAAGGGCTGTTGAGCAGAAACAAGTGGCTCAGCAAGAGGCAGAGAGGTCTAAGTTTGTTGTGATGAAGGCTGATCAAGAGAGGAGAGCTGCGGTTATAAGAGCTGAAGGTGAAAGTGAAGCTGCTCAGTTGATTTCTGATGCTACGGCTAAAGCTGGTATGGGACTTATCGAGCTTAGGAGGATTGAAGCTTCAAGGGAGATTGCGTCTACACTTGCTAGGTCTCCTAATGTGGCCTACTTACCCGGTGGCCAGAGCATGCTCTTTGCCCTGAACCGTTGATCTTGATCAGATATGATGGTATGTAAAAGCTTCATCTGAATCCATAGAATTAAGTCGTTTTGTGATTTGTCTGAAGGCTTTGTATTATGGTTATGTGCAGGTTGTTTGGGAGCATTTTGCGATATTTTAATGATCAAGTTGTGAATCTGATTGAATCAAAAAGGTGAAATGCTCTTTTGTTTTGATGAACTCTGAAGAAGAAAAAGAAACTAGTTGTTTGAGTTGTCATTATTGTGTTCTGAATCTCGGCAAAATTTACTCTACCTGAAGAATCTTTGTTTTCAGCATCATGTTTATCTAATTCTCAACAAATAAATGATTTTGGCTGAACTGTAAGTAATTTGTTTGTTACACATGCGTGAGAAAAGAAAATACAGATGGTACCTAGGAGTGTTGTTCTATGCGGATAAACTATGGTCACATCTGGATTATCTAGATGGTACCTATTTTGCATAAACTGTCGATAGTCTACGTCAAATTTCGATCTGTATGGACATTCAATTGTTTTTGCATAAACAGAGCAAGTTCAGAAACAAAGCAAATAAAGAAGAGAAATCATGAAAGATAGCCTTTTCTATCGAGATCCATTTTATCCATCGGTTTTAGTTTTTTTTTTTTTGGTCATCTAATGATAATGATGACTATGTAAAGACGGCGTCGGTTCCTAGACTCAACTTATGTGTCTGTGTCAACAAACTCTAGATGGAACTTAATGTGTGTTTCAACCACCTCTAGATTGAACTTATGTGTGTATATCAACAAACTCTACATTTTTTGGCAATTTTTTCTATCTCATCGTCAATTTCATTCATTTAACGAGCACAACAAAAGCTAAATTCATTTATGGTATTGGTAAGATTTTTATTTTTATTTCTACAAAGCCGCAAATACAAGACCAAAGGAAGTGTCAAAGTGAACAGCTGAAGTAGCAAGTTTCACGTACAAACACCAAACTCGAGGAGGGACTATTCAGCATAATTTATACATATACATGTAGATACATGTATTGTGTATTTATATATATGTAGGGTTTTATAGTGTAGGAGGGATCCAGATATAGCCGTGAGTCTGAAGATAACCAGCTTTCTCTAGTAGCTGATCAGCTTCTTTCGGTCCTCGGCTTCCTGGTTTGTATGGGATTGACTTTACTTCTCCTTTGTCGATCCTGTGGAGTAGCGGCGTGAAGATCTCCCACGCAACCTGTAATAATCATCAAAATGGATACAAATGTTAGCTCCTGAATTGTATGATGCAAAAGTTTGTGTCTGGATTGTGTCTATAGTTAGAGCATTTGTAATGTAACAAAAAAACGATCTCAGAGACTGCTTTGGTTTAAGGGTGGCGTTAGAAAATGTTTCTACCTTTAATTCGTCTCTACGAACGAAATGTTGTTGATCGCCTTTGATTCTGCAGAGAGATGGAAAGAAAATATGTTGAAGATAACATGAAGGAACAGAAGGCATCAATTAGATATATAAAGCCTATTGGGGTAGTATATAATTTAGAAAATTTATTTCTTACGTGTCAAGAATTAAGCGCTCGTATGCCTCAGGGATAGCGACACCTTGATACCGTTGCCCATACGACAAGTCTAGTTCACTTTGCACAGTATTCATATCTAGACCTGGTTGCTTAACCTGTGTAGCAAAAGCATAGCCAAAAGCGTTATGGTTCACTGTAGTGGTTCAAGGTCAGAGTAATTAGTAAATTATGTTTGTTTGTTCATCATATACTTACAGTTAGTTTCATGTACATTGCCTCTGAAGGTTGCAAGCGTATCACAAACTCGTTCCTTCCTTGCTTTTGACCTGTTGCAAGAGAGTTTAGACAAAGCGATACATTGTGTCTTTACATATATTTAAATTCAAAAAGCTAAAAGAAGATTCAAAACACGATGTCAGGGCAAGACAATACATCTGAATATGTCGCCTGGGACATCCTTGAATTGAATGCGAATTTCTGCCTTCCTTGAATTCAACGCTTTTCCGGCCTTTAATATAAATGGAACACCTGAAAGATATATCCAGGACCGTTAGAATGTGCATGCAAACATGTCGGATTTTGGTTCCACATGCTTTAACCAAAAGATTGATGCTATCTATGATCATGTTGACCCATCAAACCTCTGTTTTTTCTTCATATTTTATGTCAATTTCCAGATTGTTTCTGAACTGATAGATGAAAATATGAAGAGTGAAGTGGGACATGGTACCTTCCCATCTTTCGTTGTGTATGCGAAGGATTGTTGTGGCAAATGTTGGAGTGTTTGAGTCGTTTGGAACAGTATCATCATCCCTATATCCTTCGTATTGTCCAAGAACTACCTCGTCATCGCTTATCGGAACCACAGATTGAAGCACCTGAAGTTCACTAAAATAATCAGTAACGAGAGACTAATTGGCTGAAAATGCAAATGGAAATATCAACCAATCCATGTAAACTCGCTAAGGAGATTTTTAAAGAAAAATGTAACTAGATCAAACAGTGAGGTTCTCAATCATATGAATTCAGATAAAAGAGGCAACGAAAACCAGATAGAATGGCAAAAAGTGGTCAAGAAAAGTATTTGTTCACCTTCACTTTCTCATCCCGGATATGCTCAGGTTTAAGAGATATTGGTTTCTCCATGGCAACAAGGCAAAGAACCTACAGAGTATTATGAACTCAGTTAGTCAATACATGAAAGCATTTGAACTTACAGAGAGACTCTGAAAAACAATCACATAGATTTCCAATGAAGTTTTGTTATCAGGAAAAGTATCTCAGGTATACTTGCCTGTAGCAGATGGTTTTGAATAATATCACGGATTATTCTGTGTGGCAAGAAGTGAAGATGTCATCAGAAATGAACTGGTGTCATCTCATTAAGACCCTATATGAAGAACAAGAAGACACTCAAAAAGAAAGTATTACCCATATTCGTCAAAATATCCGCCACGCCCTTCAGTTCCAAAATCTTCCCTGAAAACAATCTGCAAGAAAAGCATTTGAAAATGTGAATTGACTCTAAATAACAAACAGTCTGACTATTTCTGTCTTAGCTATGCAGCTCTCACCTGCACGTTCTCGATATTGTCACGGTTCCAAAGTGGCAAGAAAAAGCGATTTGCAAACCGGAGGACCAACTGCAAGAAATGCACGAGATAAAATAATCACTGATAGTCTAAAGAAAGAGATTGATGATTTAGACATTAATAGAGAAGCAGGTTACCATGTTTTGAACTAATTCCTTCCCAAGATAATGGTCTATACGATAGATCTGTGATTCATCAAATAACTCTCCAATCTGAGAACTCAGTTGCTCTGCAGATTCAAGGTCCTTGCCAAATGGCTTCTCCACAACAATCCGTGTCCATCCACCAAGATCAGCTGGAAATTATGAGACAATATAGTTTACATGAACTTCAAAGCGTCTAAAACTTGTATTTCTAAGCTAACTACTAAAATGAAGACTAACTCGTAGATGAAATACGTGTCCTAGGCTCAAGCAGGTTAACATTTTATCCAAGTAATAAATTCCACAGCTGAAAGGGACTCACATTTGTTCATGCAGCACGTCTTGATCATCTTGCATACAGAAGGATAAACAGACGGTGGAAGTGCAAGATAAAACAGTCTTCTAGAAGACCCTTCAGTACTATTTTTGGAGATTTCGTGCTCTGAAATTGCCTTGTCTAATCTCTGGAACCCCTCCTCAGCATCATAAGGGCCACTCACATACTTAATCTACAAAGATTGGAACCAAAAAATCTTATTTCAGTACCGAAAACAGGACCCTATTCATGAAATCAACATCCTAAAAAGAATAGACTAACCAGCTGCAGAAACTTTGACAAAGCTTCAGCTTGCTCAGCATTCTTCTCATCAACAAGATATCTGCATAAAAACTATTCAATATGAACTTTGAACTCACAAGTTAATAATCAAAATACCAAATGGCTAATTGAACTCACCCACGAATCCTATCTCTCAGCTCTTCATCAGAAATCTTAGTCCTCGCATACCCGAAAATATGAACTTCATCTGGATTGAGAAATCCCTGACCATCATACAAACCAAAAAAACCATAACTAACACAATTAACCAGAGGATTGATTCTAACACATGCACCAGCTCTGATATGGAACAAACCTGACGGTATAAGTTAAAAAGAGCAGGAAAAGTCTTCTTCTTAGCAAGATCACCAGAAGCACCAAGAACTATGATTGAAAGACAACCAGTTTCTGGAACTATACCATATTCTCTCACAAACGAATCATTCCTAAACGTAGACCTTTTCTCAACGTGCCATTGACCAGATCCCATCTCCTTAAAACCTTAATTTCCACACACACAAAAAAAGAGAGAGTCAAAGTCTCATAGTCAAAGAGGAACAACAACAACACACCAATACTTAACCTAAATGGCACCACAGAGAAATTCGTCAAAAAAATAAAATTCACAGCCTCGGTTTCATCACAGAGATCGAATCTCATCATCCAAAAAAAAATAAAGAAGAGAAATCGAACAATAATTAGAAGCATGAATCGAGAGCAAAGAGAAGGAAAAAAATCAAACGGATCGTAGAAAAATCTTTCGTCTCATTTTTTTTAACTTTCAGAATTACGATCATGGAAAAAACAAGACGGAGATCTGAATAAGAAGGACAGAGAAATCAACCTGAGAGAAGAAGTACGATTCTTTGGCGAGAGAGATAGAGAAGAAGTATTAGGTGAAGAAGAAGAAGAAGAAGGAAGCTTCAACTACTAGTACAAAATGGAGGAGGAAGGGGTTGGTGTGGTTTTAGCTTCCGTCATTTTCTCCCACTTTTTTTTGTCGACAATTTTTTTCAGATTTTTGTTAGAATACGTACGGATGCACTTAGTACTTTGTAGAAAGCAGTTTTGTTGTTTTCTTCATTTTATTTTTTTCAATTTACTAATTTCCAAGAAAAAAAGAGACAAAGAAAAAAAAAGTCACAAAACCAAATTTTAACCAATAATATTAAGAAAATATTAACACTTGATTAATAATATGATGAAAGCGTGGAATCAAAAGGTTAACACCACCTGATTGGGACCTTACTAGAAGGATCCTTAAAGACAAGCTCACAACTGATTGGGACCTTACTAAAGGGATTCTTAAAGACAAGCTCACAACTGATTGAGACCAAATTGCAACACTTATTGCAAGGGCAACGTTATATCGTTAGAGCATCCTTAATAGGGGATATTAGGGAAATAGTAGAGAATTCTTAGATTATATATGATTAAATTTAATTATTATTTGAGCAAATTATTTTAGAGGAGCTCTAAGCTAAGAGGGGCTTTTAATCAAAACGCGGTCGTGACGTGTCAATATTTTTTTGGTTGTGAGACTTTTAATAAAGCCAAAAAAATCTCTCTTTCAGCCCGATTGAAGTAGTCGACGATTTCACCAAAGTCCGATCGGCCGTCTCGCGTTCTCTGGTACTCGTTTATCAGATCCGGCCGTCCTCCCGATTGTAGCTCTCATCTCCAACGTATATGATTACCCCATTGTTGCTTATGAGGCTCTCTAGTCCAATTTAAGAATTTAGGATTTCTGTCCTTCAAGAATTTTCAAAAAATTCACACTCAATATACTCTGTACAAATAGTTTTTTTTATAAATAAAACTTTAGAATTCATTCAAAAAAAATATATATATATATATATATATATATATGATAAAAGCTAGAAATAAAACTAGCAGATATATATACATATGAGTCTTGATATAGCTTATTAGTACTAGTCAGGACGGGGAGGCATCAAACTCCAATTTTGAGGTTAGTTACGTTGTTTCTAAATGGAGTCCACAAAGGCTTAAACTCCAGTTGAGTGGAGAAGAGAAGCTGAGATGTTGTTGATATCCTATACATGGATTTCAACTCCTTCATTATCTTCTTTTTATTCCATTTCCAGGTTGATTTCAAAGAGATTCCAGCTCTCTTTAAACATTTGGAGTTGGCAAGAATGTAACTTAACACTTGTTTCTCTTCGCTTGTCGCTCCATATTCTTTCCACTCAAAGATCTTGAGTTTGGTTGACAAGCATGGAGGAATATCATTCGGTTTCTTCCACGAACGCGAAAAAGCTTCACTCCTATACCATAATTGCGAAGCAACAACATCAAGGAAAGTAATTAACATGTTTGCTAATTTTGAAGTTTTTACTTTTATTAATGCATGCACAAACACGGACCTGGTCGATGAGAAGAACTTTCAGTTCAGGAGAATTTTGAAGCAAAAGACACTAATGGCTCAAACCAATTTACATCAAAGAGACATATTTTGCACTCTATAAGCTGTGAGAAGTTAATGGCGTGGCAACACGGAATATGCAATGAACACAACAACACGTAAGTAACTGTTGGAAATGTAAATCATAACAATAAATAAATAAAGTATAAATAAAAGTGAGGTGAAAAGTACCGTTGCAACGCTTAGACGTATCTCGAGATATCTGACTGAGGAAAGAGATCTCATAAATTTGTCATCAGGGTAACTATAAACGTAGATAACTGCTTTATCAAAGCTAGGTTTGTTCTCAATCGAGCACGAGTTTGTAGAATAATCTGCGATGAAGAATTTCTTTAAAATCTTAGAATCTATGGCCAAAGATCTTCCAATATCTTCCTCGTCAAGTACTTTTGCTTTCCGATAAAAATATATTAAAGTCTCTAAAGATGGAACTTTTACACTAAACTTTGTCACATTGTCTTGCTCATGTTGCAACACATACAAATATTCGAGAATAGGACAACTCGATAAGAGCCTAACAACATAATCATCATCTTTGTATACCACAAAGACAAGGAGAAGACGTTTGAGAGGTGGGAGGCATACCGGAGAAGAAACATCTACAAAAACCTTGTTGGAAAGATGGAGATATATACACAAGCGTTTCACATGTATAAAGGCTTTTGGGCAAGCTAGTAGGTTCTGCGGACCACATGAGCTGGAACGCTAGTTTACGAACCCTGCGATCAACCGCATTTCCAATCCACTTTCCCACGTTAGCATTAACAGGACAATGTGGACCGAGTTTTATAGTCAATCTTTCTAATATAGGTGCCTTGTGGAGTCGCAATGACTCGTTAAGAAACCACTAAATAGACTGTTGTCGTCGCTCACTTTCTCCAAATAAACGGTCTAGATTTTTTTTTTTGGTGACCAAAATCTTTGATATCTATGTACTTCAGCTACGGCACCATCGTCCAAATAAACTGCCATCTTTTTGACAAAATCATGGTAGCCACTGCAGCCTTTGTTGGAACCAATAACAAAATCCGCACGAGCAAATCGTCCGGCAATGCACTGATCCTATCTTCACCTCCTTCATCTCTCCGATAGCTTATGGCTCTTTTCTTCACAAATTGTGGGGCACTAGATATTAATTTTTGTCCCAACCATATCAAGCCGAGTATAATCAAAAGCGTTCCTAACATATTTGTCTCGATGAAAACTAGAACAATACTTTAGGGTTTCATTATTTTCTGCTTGTATTAGACGGCATGGTAACTAGGTATGATTCTCTTTCCTTGTTTCGTATTGTTTACCATTTTTTTTTAAAATTTTTATTTTATATTTTCAGTTTCATCTAGATATGGTTTGATTGATATAGGAACTATTATTTTGATTTTTGCGGCGATTAATCTTCTAACGAAAGACGCTGGTAAATGATAATTGATTTTATATAGAAAGGTATGTGGTTGAATTGTTTCTAGAGCTTAATATTTTAAAAGAATCTATGATTTCAAGTGAATTATATTTTTTAAACATAGAAATATTAAATAGAATTTTCGTTTTTGTTAGTCTGGTATAAATAGGAAGATGCACGATAATTTAAATTTAAGCAATGTTCCTACAAATGTGTTTGCTTTGGTTCAAATTTAAGGATAATAGATAGATTAGCATATAAAATACTACACAAAGTTATAAAAGTCGACCGTTGGACCGATAATGCAAATTTAATAACAACAAAACGCGTACAGTGTCTATTTTAAGTCCACCAGGTTCCGTTGTACCAATACAAAATTATATCTCCATATAACAATTGGCAGTATTAGTAAATCCAATAGACCAATACCATCTCACATGAATAATCAATTTTCTCAAGCATTGCCCCAAAATTAGAATCTTTCAAATAACCCAACTATTAAAAGTTAACAAAGTATACATTTTTTTGGTCTTCTTACGAATTTATAAAACTGTTAACAATGTTTCAAGTTGTATTATTTTATAATATGCTCTAAGTTAACTGGGACAAATTTGCTTCCACGGTTGTTTCCGGTTTGATTTCTACTTTTTTACTTTATAAAACACACAATAAAACCAGATATGGCGGAACATTTGTGACGTGGCTTTTGTGATTTGTTCACAATGCCGTAGGCGCATATTAGCATTAGCATCGCGTCTTCATTTGAAAATGCCTGTGGTTAACTGACGTGTCGTCGGGATAAAGTCCAAAGTATTTTACAAATTGAGTATTCTAGTCTTTCAAGCTCACGTTTTACCCCCTATTGCTCTTGTTTATGATATTACGATCCGTATTTGTTTGAATATCTTGTAAATTTCCTTTTCGGTAATTTTTTGGTTTAGATTTAAAAATTAATAGAATTATAGAATATAAACCAAAAAATTACCGAAAAGATTACCGAAATTACCGAATTTGTTTTATAGATTATAAACCAAAAAATAAATTATAGATTATAGATGGTTTATAATCTATAATTATTGAAAATTTGTTTTTAAAATAAAATAATATATTTGTTAGTGTAGTTGTCTACGATTACGATGTTTGCGTCCAACCACCCCAAAAACAAAATCATTCAAATGAATTTCCATTACATATTATTATTTTTATTTTTAAATATATCTAAATTACAATTGGAAAATTAAGATCTAAACGTTTTTTGTTAGTGTTAAAACAAACTATCATATCATTGATTCTTACAATCTAATACTATTCAAAAAAATATATTCTCTTTTTCATTTATCTCATTTGCTTTGTCTTTTTACGCATATAAATTTTGATGTCAAGTTGGGATCTTCAAAAAAAACTTAAGGGCAATTTCTGTAAATTTATAATATGGAGGGATTAAAATTTAAAAAGTCGCCGGAAACAACAAAATTCGATCGAGATTCAATTAAAAGGGGAAAAAAATCGAAAAGGAAACAAAAAAACCATTGAAGAAGATCGGAGGCGACGACGGTGATGACGATGGACAGAGAAAAGGAGAGAGAACTTGAGCTCGAGAGTGCAATGTACACAAACTGTTTGCTTTTAGGTTTGGATCCGAATGTGATCGGACTCGGAGCCTCCAATGGCACGCCTCGGGTCGGGTTATTTCGCCATTCGAATCCAAAGCTCGGTGAACAGCTTCTCTACTTCATCCTCTCTTCTCTTCGTGGCCCTGCTCAGTCTTCAAAGGTGCGAATCTTCACTGTCTCTCTCTCGCTCACTCGTTACGAAATTGATTTTTGAAATTCTGGGTTTCGCACATAGTGATTTTGGAGTCAGTCGTTTGATTTTGTTTTGTCTTGATCTCTCAGGATTTTGATAAGGTTTGGCCAATTTTCGATTCGGCTCAATCTCGCGATTTTCGTAAGGTAAAGAGGGCTTGAGTAATCAAGTTTCTTTTAGTGTTTTGTGAGCAATTTTCTTTCTTATTGAATTCATAGTTTACTTAACACTAGAATTATGAATCTGAAGGTTGTTCAAGCGATTATAAGCGAGCTTGAATCACAAGGGGCATTACCAAGGAGTAATTCGAGGGTTTCATCACTAGCCACTTGCTGTGGACCAAGGTTGGTTGAGGCTACGCTGATGTGGTTCTTATGTATGTATGTTCATTAGGTTTTTTTTTCTAGTGATTGATAACGAGCAACTAGTTTAGTCATCTCCACTTCGTATTCGTTGGGCGCTTTAGGCTTAGTATTAAGCTCTTGGGGTGATTGCGCAGCATTAGGTGATCTGATATGTATATGTGGTACTTCCTGTTTTGATTGCAGATTTGTGGAGCTCTTGTGGCAACTTTCACTGCATGCGTTAAGAGAAGTTCATAGGCGGACATTTCCTGCTGATGTAGCTTCCAATCCTCTACCTTCTTCTCTAACTGACGTTTCTTTCTCACATGCAGCTACTTTGCTTCCTGTAACCAAGGTAGTACCGAAAGCATTACCTTCAAGATTGTGTGTTATAGTTTCACTGGTCTATGTGAACCTTGTTGACTAGTTCATGGGATAACGTAGAAATGTGTGTGTAAATGATTTTCAGGCCCGGATAGTGCTTGAGCGCCGTCGGTTTCTTAAAAATGCAGAGACTGCGGTACAAAGACAGGCCATGTGGTCTAATTTAGCCCATGAGATGACTGCAGAGTTCCGTGGTCTCTGTGCTGAAGAGGTAAGACGTTATTTTTTGGTGAGAGGTACTCCATTTTCTTGTCTGGTTATTATGGCTTTTATTGATGCATTTCATTTTCTATTTCTTTGGCATCAGGCTTACCTTCAACAGGAACTAGAGAAACTTAACGATTTGAGAAACAAAGTGAAGCAGGAAGGAGAAGTGTGGGATGACCTTGTGTCTAGCTCCAGTCAGAATTCTCATCTAGTTTCAAAGGCAACTAGGTTATGGGATTCTATAATGGCTCGTAAAGGTAAGGTTTTATGCTGTTCTATTTGTTCTTAGTTCTTACAAGTTAATACAGAGATAAGTTCTCAAATACAGAATTATGCAGGAGTTATATAGTTTACAGTTTTGTGTTTTTGTTACTATCGTCAGGTCAGCATGAAGTTCTTGCGTCAGGTCCCATTGAGGACTTGATAGCTCACAGGGAGCATAGGTAATTGGCTAATTGTAAGACACATTGCCTGAACTCCACTTACCCATTTACTGATGTCTGGTTTTCTTTGATTTGTAGATACCGGATTTCAGGATCGGCCCTACTTGCAGCGATGGATCAGAGTTCTCAAGTTCCTCGAGCAGAATTACTCTCTGCCCACTCAGATGATTCAGCTTCACTTGCGGATGACAAAGAACTAAGTGATGGATCGTACACAAACATGCATGACCACTCTTTAGTAGATAGTTTTGAAACAGCCAGCTCACAAGCAAGTGATGAAACACTTTCTCGAGTAGATGATAGAGGTGGAAAGATCAATCAGACAGTCGATGTAGCGGAAGTCATAAGGCGCTGGACACATGCATTACAGCGTATTCATAAACAGTCTCTTCTTCTGGTATGTCTTCTCATGTTTTGTTGTGGTTTTTTTCACTGAAAGTATGTTTTATCATTTTCGCAAATTATACAGTGACCCTCACTGCTTAATGTTCCACACACTGTTTTCTATGAGGAATTCAGGATTACTTATTTTCCATCTGTACATGTTTCTAGGCTAAAGCAAATGATGGGGATGGTCCAGATATTTTGCGGACTGCGAGTGATGGTGGTACAAGTGGGCATGTTGAATCATTGGCTGCAACTTTGACTGAACATCAACAACATTTAGCTAGCTTTCAGGTAAATATGGTAGCTTGTTCATTCCCTTATTTAGAAATAACTTTTGGCCAACTATGGAAGTCAAATGCACAATGTATAAACATGTACATAAGAAAGCTGCTTTTCTTTAAGGGCATTGATGAAAATGACAATGCATCCACATCATGTCACAAAAACAAACTAAAAAGTTCTGCTTTCCTAGCATTTCCGTTTTATTGAACGCAAGGCATTTTGTTTAACTGGAGATCCTGAAGTTCCATAATAATGGTGGATATTCTGATCCAGCTTGTCTTGAGAGTGTATCAAAAAGTTGTGAGATCTTTGATATTACCACGCTGTTTGTAGGATCTCTTGGAGCATGCTCCGAAAACCTTTCTTATGCATCAAACTCATATGTTCTGGCTCAATCTCTACTATGTTCTTACTGCTGATGGCACACTATATGCAGGTTCTTATCAACCAATTAAAGGAAGTTTCTCCAGCCATACAAAAGTCCATATCGGAATGTACTGAGATGGTTAATAGTCTTCCCCCAACCTTGCCTCCAGTTACGAGAAGTAATGGACAAGCATCTTCACTTCTACAATCTCAGGGCAGTGGGAGAATTATGGTAATAGGGGATGACTTGATTTTTATTCTCTTCTGATGCATAATTTATTGAGATGCTCATGTAAATTTTTTTCTTGTGATACAGGAAGGTGTATCAAATGATGTTGCTGAGCTGACCTCGACAATGTCTAATGTTCAGCTCGAGAAAGTCTCAGCTAGTCCTACATTAAAGCTTCCACAGTTATTTAGTTCCACTCCTACTTCTTCTGGTAAAGGAGGAAATGGACAAAAGCGACAGACAATGGCTTCCCAGGTCAATAAAATGGAAAGCTTGTCTGAGAAGAACTCTACAGACCAAGCACTATCAAATGCTCGACCAGACAACTTACCGACTGGTTTGTGACATAATAACCTTCTCTACTAAAACGAAACATGTATAGTAATAGAATATCAAAAGAAGGTTTTGCTGATGTGAATTTTTAACGCTTTTAGTTTTGGTACCAATCATCCATTCTACGCCTATTCCACTTCAAACTAATTAATGAGTAGTTCATCACAATATGTGTTATCTACTAATTCAAATTTACACTCTAATTTTGGTGTCAGATACAAGCAGTTCTTTTGTCCATAACCTGAAGAAATCTGTGAGGGAAGCGGCTTTATTGATTCCTTCTTCAGCAGGCTCATCACGGGATAGTCAATCCGATGAGGGCTCCGAGCATTATTTTGTACCTCTTTCAGCAACTGGCTTTTCCCGTTTTCCATCAGAAACCAAAGCCCTGCCTCTCAGAGGGTCGAGAGCACTTACCTCTCTGAGCGAGCCTTCGTTTCTTGAACCCAATGTTCCCGATAGCTTTGCACCAAGCAAGTACAGCGATATACCTGACACGTATGATGATCTTGATTCATTCAAAGATTACGATAATGGGAACGGGTTTCTGTCGGTTGCTGGATCAAACAGTGTAGCTTCTGATGCACAACAATCATTTTACGATATTGATGATCAAGTATTTTCCCCACCTTTACTAATGGACTCATCCCTATTATCAGATGCCTATGAAGACTTGTTAGGTACGTTGCCCATCCTCATAGTTACATATGTTTAATGGTAGTTTAATCGTCTAAATAGAAGAACGCACTAAGAAATGGCCGATTATTAAGAAAAACCGTTATGTAGATTTTTCTCTAAGTTATACGTAGATTGCAAAAAATCTGATATTGGTGTCATTCACAGAGTTCATGAAGTTAAATTTCACTTTCCTTGTGCAGCTCCTCTTTCAGAAACCGAAGCCGCTTTAATGGAGCATTAGGAAGAAGCCTTGAATCATTATAACACTTGTGTTTCTTCAACAATTGTTCTTGGGGGAATTTGAAGCCTGTGATCGATCTCTCGGTCTCACACAGGTGTATCAATTATTTACCATTTAACAAGGCTTTCGTAATTTATCTTGGATTTGTTGGTAATGGGACTGACTCTTGATGAATGATTCATGATATCACTATTTGTTTGTGTTGTGTCAAGTGTGTGTGTAAAAAGAAACTCGAGCTTAGGTAGAAGCATTGCTCACTAATATTTGGTTTTCCTAAAAGTACCAGATTTGATTATTTTGTTATAATTTCTAAGATGTAAAAAAAAACTATAGAAGAAGAAGAGTTTGATTTTTTTTTCCTTCTTTCTAAACCACTTGCGTTTATCACAATATTTTGCTATTGACTTCTCCAAATTATCAAAAAATTTCTTCATCTACATAGAAGTTAGAACTCAATTTCATGCTCTGTATTCTGTATCTATATACTGCTGCTTCTATCTAATAAAATTGTTCATGCACATTAAAAACAATAACCTAAGCGTTGATGAACTTTTCGAGTGGTCTTGGCAGATTATAGATTAGTCTCGTAAAATTAAAAAACATTGTTTTCACAAGGAAACAATTGTTTTCGAAGATCTCCTAGCTAAAAACACACACAGACGTTGGTTTCATCGGTTACTAAGAATCGGATTTGTAATCCAAATCTTCGTAATTAAAAACACACGTTCAATAAACTTTTATTTTATTCAAGAAATCAGATCAACATAGAGAGAGTTAAAAACAAATGAGAAAAATTCAAAATATATTAAAAGTCAAGAGAACAATTTCATAGAAACCGAAACAAAACGACGAATGTAATAACCAACTTAGTGGTTGGAACCAACGACGAGAGCCACGGCAGCAATAGCCAAGACGGTGAACATATTGGTGGCCGAAACAACGGTTGAGCTAGATGCGGGTCCTGGTGCTGGAGCCGGAGCATGGTGGTGGTGACCCTCGTGGGCGGACACAACGGCCATCGTCGCCAATAGACAAACCACAGCGATCTGAACAAACATCTTCGTCATCATCATCATTATCTTCAAAAACGTTTTGAGTTTTTTTTGCTTTGGTTTTTTCTTTTGATGAATGAGAAAAAGATTTGTGTTGTTTGTTGTGTAAATAGGTTTGTGAGATTTGTTTATATAGGAGAGAAAACTTTTTATTTATAATATATTGAAATTTATTGAATATCTTAAAATAAGATTTTATTTTAATTTAGGACTAAAAATAAGATTTGTTTCTATTTTTTTTGTTGAATTGGCCCCGGCTTTTGATGCATTGATCAAGACAGCTGTTAAAGATTATATGTGATTCTGTCTATCACGTTACTATAATTGGCCAATTATATGGAAGGCAAAAAAAAACTGAAAATATATTGTAAAATCAGAAAGTTTTAAAAGTTATTTATTGATTTCTCAATCAGAATCAGAAAGTTTTAAAAGTGGTTTTTAAAAAAAAAAATCTTTGTCATAAAGTGAGTTATTGTTTATGGACTCTTATGGGGTAGGCAATGAAGGTAAAATTATCTCATAAAAACAAATTAACCTTTAATTATGGGGCTCATAGCATTGATTATTCCTAAATAATTTAATAAATTATGGATTAGATAGAATTAAATACTCAAAGGACAAAAAGACGTGGAGCCAATTCATTTTTGGTTACGAAAATTTTAGAATAAATTTCTATATACGTGTACATGGATAACTATAATAAGCACATATATTAAGCTCTCGGGATTTTGGCTAATAGATATTTAAGAGAAATTGCCTCTTAATCATATTTAATCATAATTATTACTCACTTTTTTATTTATTAGATATAAGAAAGTATATCAGATTTATTTTTAATTAAATTATGCGTAACAAATTTTAATATATGCAAGAATTAAAGCCAGTCCATTATTAAAAAAAAAAACAATTAGAACCGGTGTTTTGTTTTTGCAAGAAAATGAAACCTGTATTATAGATTTATAGGCCATAGCCATGTGGGAAACAAATCGCCGACTGATGTCAAATTTTTATGGTAATGATTGGTGTAACCATATCATAACAATGATAAGCTGATAATCATAAATTCATTATCACCATCAATTTTTTTTGTTTTAAATCACCACCATCAAGTTTCTTCTTGATAAAACTACAATTATAAAAGTCTAAACTGACGTTTTTTATTAACTTATTAAGTAAAGAGTATAACATTTTTTTTTTCCCCGGGAAGCAATCAATATTTACAAATATGTCCCTATCTCTACGTTATTTTTTCACCGTGGAAATTAAGAAAACAAAAACAAAACCTATTGGGCTTTTAATTGCTTTTTCCTCTTCCGACCAACTCTTTTATCGGCCCACGAGCCCATTTGAACTATAACTTCATCTTCCACTCTCCTTGCTTCTCTCTCCCATACTAAACGCTGCGTTTTACGGTCACTGAATTTCTCCAACACCCAATCCCTAAGCCCAATATCGCTCACCTCACAGAATCTCTCAGCCCAATCAGTTGGTTCAACGGGTCGGGTCCCTAAACCAGGTGCCCGATCTTTCGACCCGACATTCTCTTCGTTTTGCCAATCCGCCACATAAGTCGCTACTCTCCTTTTAAACTTCTCCTTAAAAATATCCCAAACCTGATATTTATAATGGTTAATTACCATCGTACTCTTATCCACGTCAACAAACGCGAATTCTTCTTTTAAGTGAAAATGATGAACGACGTTTATTAGCGTTGCGTTTAGCGATTCCGGTCTAATTATGCTTTTATGTCTCTCCGGTAACGCCATACGACATGTGTACGCCGCTGTGACTCCGCTGCGCGGTGGATCTCTAAGTCCCGACGGTCCAAAACTGTGACACGGCGTTCGAATTTCACCGATCTCGCCGGACGATGATGGTGTTGTCGTGTGATTTCTGATTACGTTGGTTAGAGTTTGACCAGAGGGGATGTAGAAGAACTCGTCGACGTCGATAAACGCGACCCAATCGCAATCGCTCTTTGCTCGAATCGCGCAATTTGCGAATCCTGCTTCCTGAGTTTTGATCCACGGCCAAAAATGTCTCGAGATGTTGTAACCGCGATTTTCTAGATTCTTGATCTCGGAAACAATGTCGTCGTCGCTGTTGTTGTCGTAGATGAACCACCGTTGAACGCCGATTCCGGCGTGATACATCACCCATTCTCGTAAAACGTTTGCTGCGTTTCGCGTCATGGTGCAAACACACGTTTCAAACGTTTTCGAGACTTTGATCCGACCCGGACGTTTAATTGGATGAGCTACAGAAGGAAGCATCCCACTTCCTTTGATCCTCACAGAAACTTTCACCGGTTGAGATTGGGCCCTTCTTGGGCCGTCTAATACTGTCAGTGGCGTTTTACAACGTACGATCTCTTGGGCCGCAGAGATAGCTTGTGCTCTAAGCAAAAGTTTGGGCTTTGTGAAATCCCAACCGTATACACACTCATATCTCGACGCGTCAGCAACCTTTCCTGGCCGTAGATTAAGCCCCTTGACAAAAACCACCGTGGAATTGTCGTCGTCGATCACGGCGTCGTACACCAGCCAATCCCATCGGTGTGTGAGCCCTACTTGGAGATTATAATCATCAACCCTCCATCTCGAAACGGCGAGGGATACAGTATTGCCACGAGGCACGGCGGAACACCGTACGATCTGACGGCCATAGTCGTCGGTTTCCACCGCGAAAGGAAGCTCTTTAAAAAGTTTAGACGAATCGTTTACGTCGGAGAAAACGCAAAAGAGGTCCTCTTTCGTAAAAAACCGAGAAGATGGAGGGTATTTTAGGAAAATCAATGTTTGGTCGGGAAACTCAACTGCTTCATGGATCGTGATCACCTTAACCACCGGTACAGAACCACGAAGAACTGCGTTGACCGAAGACCGCACCACCGGTCGAATTTTGCCTGATTTATACAAATATTAATTAGTATTAAGTAATAATAAATAAATTAAAACGGTTGTGATTAATTGTTGGATTAATACCTAAGAAGATGAAGAAAGCAGAGAAGAGAACGAAGGAGAAGACGAACAAAGAAACAAATCGGAAAAATCTTCTCCATGAAACAACGACGTCGACACTGCTTAAACCACCGCGTTTCCTACGGTTCTTCATTTTTTACACCGCCGAAAACGGCGGCGATGGCTGAGAATTAAATCCAAAGGAAAAAAGTAATTAGACGAAGCAAAATATTTTAGTTCTTTCTTAGTCTTTCTTTGTTGCAGGCTACGAAGATTTTAGGACGATAAAAATTTTCTGAAGGAATAGAATATAATCTATTTTTACCTTTTTAAAATTCTCTGATAAAGAAAAAAAGACAAATAAATATGGGGTTTAGGTTTTGCCTTTTTTAATTTGTGTGTTTCTTTAGGAATTTTAAACTTTCTTCCTCGGTGCTCAAAGACGTTTCATGGAAATTTACGAACTTTGATGTAGAAGACGTTTCATGACCGCTTATTGTGCTAAATCAACCGGTTCGACAGGTTTATCTATCTGTATTTCCTTAGAAAAACCAATAAAATATCTAAAACTCTTTGGTATTATTGTCACAAATACTTATACAAGCTCAATAATACAATACTATGTAGTAATTATCCACGTTATAGTACCGTATAGTGTGATCTGTCGTAGTAATTTTCATCCTAATTAAGAATGTTTTTAATTTTTCGATAAAACATTCGAAGAGTGTTTAAAATATGCAGGAACATGTATGAGATTTGCCCAAAAGAAGAAAAAAAGCAAAAGAAAAGTTAGGATACCTTGCTTGTTATATTTCACGTCATTATTTATTTACCTATTTTAAGTGCTTTGAATTTATCCACTTTGTTTTTTTGTTTATCGTTGAAGTTGAGATTGAAAGAGACGAGGCTATGATTCGATTAGTGTCCTGACTTTGAGTGATATTGGACTTATACTGGGAAAAAGTAGGTTCCACTTATCTCCTTTTTTTTCTTCACGTCATCTCTAACGTCTATCCCACGTTGTCGTTTTGGTTCTTCCAAAGATATCTGTTTTGTAATTTGGCCCAAAAGGCCTTTCATCAAACGGCCCAATTGATAAAATGATCGAGATAATCATGGTTGATCAAGACTCAAAAGTCTAAACCAAATAATTAAGAATGATACTAACAAATATGAAAAATGAAATTAAGTTGAACCTTTGAAATGTTTTAGAAATGTTAAATGCGATTGTACCGCTCTAGTTGCAGTAAACACTATTGAATTCTAAGTAACAATATTGGTGTAAGTAGTGATATAATTGTAAGGGATGTTGCAAAATGCACTAATCTGATCCTAATTGTAATCATCTTGCAAAGAAAAAAAATGTACTCTCTCTCAGCCGCCATTAAAGCTAAAGCTTGATATGGTTAGAAGGGTTTCTTCTTCAGACCATTGTGTCTAATACGCTTCAAATCTTGAGATCTTCTCTTTAATCCTCTACAGATTAGTAAAACGTAAGAACAATGAGTTCATGAGGGCCTTTTTCGGTTTTAGAGTTGTAAGGAAATCTGAAACAGTATTTTAATGTTGTTGTTACCTTCGGAACAAATAGACAAAGCTGTAATAGAGAAGAAGCACTACCAAAACGATGATGGAGAAAATAATGTACACTATACTCCTCTTCTGCAAAACATATGACTGAGATTAAATGAGATATGATATGATATAATATCATTTACAAAAAAAGGGTTTATTATGTTACCTTTGGTTTTTGAGATAAGGGCTTTGATCCTCCTGAACATGTATGTGCATCGCAGAACTGACGCAAGAAGAAATCTGCAGTTTTAAAAGTTAAAACCCCCAAAAAAGGGTGGTGAATCTCTATGGATCATTAAAACCCCCCACGAAGAAGTCTACAATTGTAAAGTTTAAACCCCAAAAGTAGTGGTGAATCTTTATGGATCAATACAAGCAAAAACTGTTGAAATAAGATAGTAAAATTCAGGAAGGTTCTAATACCGTGAAGACGGTTGGCTGATGAACCTTTATTTACCGGAAAACAACTATTAGCCAAACTCTGCAATGCAACCACACCAGAGCAGATAAGCACGGGAACACAAGAAACAGAACGAAGACAATATGTTCAGAAGTGTTCAAATCTTTCAGTGAAATGTTCTTTGCAATTCTCAGAAGCTACAAGGTTTCTTTGAGTATTAGAGTCCAAACTTGTCATATGATATTGACCGAATCAAAACTAAAAAAATATGTACCTCACATAAGTGCCGGTTTTTTGCAGCAGCTGCAGGATTACACTTGGACTTAAGCCGAGCTGTGTCTACAACAAGATCACAATGCAACGCTCCACAAAGATCCGACAGACATTTACCATGACTCTGGATTCAAAAGCACATAAGTTATGAATCGCTAATAGACCCCAAAACAGTATGAATTGTCACAGAAAGATGGATCATTTTAACAATAATGCATCAGTATATACCGCATTAAGTAAATTGTAATGGCGCGAATCGAAATGCTTATCGAGATACTTCTCTTCATAAAAAGCCTTTTTGCAGAATCCACAACGCCACTCATTAATATCTGAACGCAATTTGTGCTCTTCTTGTTCTCTATAAATGTCATTGTCTCGATGAACTCTACAAGTACTCGGTAACTGATACCGCTCCTTTTCCACATACGGCATGAGATACTTCACAGCAACAACAAAGATCAATGAGAAAACTCTACAGATTTGCATAAAAAATAATAAAAACCACTGCTTTCAATTCATACCTCTTGAATGATTTTCCAAGCAACTCTGCTACGTTCTCTTGAACAATGAATCTCATGAAAACCGTCTTCAGGATCTTTAAAACCCTGTAGAACAACAACCACAAAGCTTCAAAATTTGAACAAAATCTAGAATTCTAAGTAAATCCCAAGTAAGCCAAATCGATTACAAACCCTAAAGTGATACAGACATTCTTCTACACGAAATTTACAGTTGAAATTGCTGAAAAACCCTAAAAATTTCACCTCGAGATTTTGTTGAATTATCGAAGTGGGAAGTGAGAATCCCCAAAACTGAGAAGAGATGAAGAAGCAGAGGAGAATCCAATGAGATGGGCATTGAGAATTCGATCTTCCCATCTTCGCTCACACCAAAAACAATCAAAGAAGATGATTTCAAATTTTGGTGTAATATATGAAAAATGAAACTTTAAGGGTTAAGAAAGAAAAATAGTTTGGGGTTATTTTCAAAACATAAGAATTTATAGGTGGTGTTATTGAATATTAGTCTTTAATGGATTTGGATGTTTTTTGTATTCAAGGAAAAAATCCAATGTTATTTAATTTCACTAAAAAATATGAAGATACAATAATGAATTTTTTTTGTACACATTTGGTTAGAATTCATTCAAACCTTTAAATGCTTTAAACTATTTTCTCTTCAATTGATTTTTTAATCTTTTTTTGAATAATGGACTATACCCTTTTCCAAAACTTCTAAATATTTTGAAAGGCCACCAAATGTTGGATTTTTAAATAATTATTTAAGGCTTTACTCTGAAATTTTCACTATTACTTTGTCAATTTTTTTTTTAATTCTATAATGAATAAAATCTTTGAAATTTAGAAATATGAATTAAAAAAAACGAACCAAAACTTCAACTTGGTTTTGGTTAATCTCTAAAGAAGGAGAAAGAATTAAAGTTTCAACGATGACAAATAATCTAATACATTTTGTTTATGAGATATAAAAGCGATGATAAAATCTTTTGTTTGACCAAAAAAAGTTTTAAAGTAAAACGCTAAAAGAGTTAATATACATTTTTGTTTATTTTTATGGGAGAGAAGCAATCAATATTTTCAGCTATATGATTAAATAATTGTTGGATGCAAAGGAAGAAAAGTAGTTGCTTTTGTGATGGGTTGAAGTGTAATGTATTCATTCTAACAACATCACTTTTGTAACTCAAAGCTGTTTTATTTGGAGTTACAAAAGTACACCTACCGTTACATAAACCAACGCTAATCACTTACTAATTAGTTTTCCCTAATAAATCGTATTTATTTCTTCTTCTTTCTTTTTTGGCTACTTTTCTCCAAACTTATCTACAATTTTATTTCTTTAGTCTTTCTAATGACTCTAATATTCACACCCTAAATCAGATTCATTTTTTTAACCAAAAAAAATCAAATGTAAGCATATAAGTACTAATATAAAGTTTTTTTTAATAGAAAATCAGATTCATTTTTTTTAGTTAAAACAACTAAAATAGTTTTTAAACGCGTTGATATATCTAAAAATTAAAAAAAAAAATTACTCAGAATTCAGTTTAAATTACAGAGTTTTTTTTCCCAAAAAGCATTTCACATTTTAATATTTCATCACCAGAAAAAATTCGTTTTCTCTCTTGTTGCAATTCTCAGCCACTTCATATCAACAACTATAGCAGAATCATTCATTCTTGTTAGACTTCTTTGATACATAATTTATTCTCAGTTTCTCAAATTCCTATCAAATTTTCAAATAAAAACTCAAAATTGAGTATCTTCTTTATTTAAAAAGATATTCTGAGTTTTATCTGTTTCGTGGGACCCAGATCTCAACCAAAGTTCTTCAGATCGTCTCCTAAAACATGTGTTTAGGGCTGACAAATAAAAGTTTTTAAAATTCGAAAAAATTCTTTTATAGCCGTTTCGGTGAGAAAACCCATTAAAACGCTTCGATTTTTATTTATTTCCTTTTGAGATTCCAACGAAGAAGTTCTCGATTTTGAGGTTTTGTGGCCAATGGCTGAATCTGCTGTTCTGTTTCATTCCTATTCGTTCGCAGCTCCTCCTTCTCGTAATGAATCTCATGAGGTTAGTTTCATTCTCTCTATGATTCCTGGGAAAATTCGATGGTTTCTGGGAGATTTTGAATGTAAAGTTTCAAACTTTAGGGTTTAGCTTGATAGATATGAATCTTGATGTTGATTTTACTCAAAGTATCTGAATTGGGTTTGATTGGAAACAGTTTGATTCACCAGAAAGTTTATAACTTTGGTTTTGAGTTTTGGTAAGATTCTGATTTTGATATGTTGGATTGTTGCAGGATAATACGATGCATGCGCTTAGTCAATCAGTTTCATTTGGTAGATTCATGACAGAGAATCTTGAATGGGGGAAATGGTCAAGTTTTTCGCATAAGAAGTATGTCGATGAAGCTGAGAAGTTCTCTCAGCCTGGATCTGTTGCTCAGAAGAAAGCTTTCTTTGAAGCTCATTACAAGAAAATAGCTGAAGCAAAGAAAGCAAAAGCTTCAGATCAATCATCTGATTCTGACCCTAAACAAGAACCAGAAAGTGTTGCGGTGTTGCTTAACACTTTGGAGACATTGACTAAGGATGAGGTTAAGGAAGAAGAGGGTGATGAAACTGAGTTAGTCTTGAGTAGTAGTGAAGAGTTGGTGTTGAGTATTGAGAAAGATGATGAGCCAGTAAGAACAAATGTTGCGGTTTTGGAACAAGAAGATGATTTGCAGGTTATTCATGATGATAAAGAGAAAGATAATCACTCTGAGGATGGAGAGTTGGTGAAGAAGAGTTGTTTCGTTGGAGAGAAAGAAGAAGAGAGAAAATCCGTAACCAAGAACTCATCGGTGGTTAGATTGTCTATAGAGAAATCAGCAACTTCTGAAACTCCGGACAAAGCAATGGAGCTTGTTTTCTCACTGAAAATAAGGTAACAAAAGCAGCTTTGATTGTTTTGTCTAGAATTTGTCCTCCATCTGATTGTTTTATGTTGTAATTTTGCAGTGGAAAACCGATAACTCATAGTTCGTTGACGAAAAGCGAAAAACCAGTTCGTCCTAGATTCGGTTTCTTGAGGTAAGACTGATTTGTTATCTCTTCTTGAGTCAATGTGTATTTGAGTTGATGTTCCTATCCTAATTGTATACTGTTGTTGTGATGTAGCTGTTTGATGGGAAACACTAAAACTCAAGATCAAAAGCTGACTATAAAGAAGGTAAGATTTCGACTTTTAACAAAATCATGAGAAGAAGCCTTTTCTCATTTCCATTAGTAATATGAATACTGACACTAGCTGTGTTTATTCAGCAGAGAAAGACGAGTAAGAAACCATTTCTATGTCTTTGCTTCAAACCCGAGATGGCTGGGGAAACAGAAGCAGGAAGACAAAGGTAGAACACCAAAACACAGAAGAGGAATCTCTGAAAACACTTGCAAGTAGAAAGATTGATCTGTCCTAGGATTCAAGAGTGGTAAAAAACTAAAAAAGAGAATCTTTGAGTGCACAGTAGCAAGAAAAAAGTGAATATCAGAAGAACGTTTGTTTCTTTTTTCTGGTATTGTATCTTTGTGAACCTTTTTGTTGTATGTATGTATCTTCTTCATCTTCAATGAAAAACCTTTCTCCTTCTTTCATAGTCTTTATACTCGATTCGAATTCGATATGTTAAGTTTTATATTGCTCTTCATTGAGATGTGATTGCAGGAACCTCTCTTTCTAATTTGGAATGGAAAAAGGTATCAACTTTACATTAATTTCATTTATAAAACAAGATTTAAGAATCAAATCACACTAACACAAGTTATTAAGAATGATAAATAGTAGTAGTTGAACCTCTGTTCTGATTTGGAGTGGGAATGAGTTGTTGAGAAAAGGTTTCAACTTTACATAAATTACAATTATAAATCATAGTTTTTGATTTAAGAATCAAATCACATTTACATAGAAATAATCATTCATTCCCCCAAGTTATTAAAAATGATAAAATTTACAAAAGCAAAAGGAAAGACAATTATTGGGGGATAATCAGAGAGATCAGTTAAGTCATCATTTCTTCAACCAAATACCATCCTTCATCATATTCTTCCACATGATCCATCATCATCATCATCCCCACATCACAAAAACTCATCCTTCCATCATCATCTGTATCATCATCATCATCATTTGACCCTTCTTCTTCTGTTTCACCACCATCATCACTACTCTGTATATTCACAACTTCTTCTACAACACTCCCTCTGTTTTCTTCTTCTTCATTTTCTTCATCATAATCATAATCATGATCATAACCATAATCATCAGACATAAGATCAAGTATTCCGGTAGCCGAGAACCCGGAAAGCTTCAAACCGGGTCTAGGCCCACCGGCAGCGACCTGCCAAGTCAGCATCTTATAGGTGACATCATTTGTTCTCACCTTTGAAGAGCCTTTAGTCTTGGCTTTAGATTTGGTGACCGGGTGCATATGGCAGTCAAGGCACCTTGCTTGACCACATTTCCCGGTGAATTTCGAGTGATTGGTCGGCTTTGATGTCACTTTGGTAAATAATCCAGCGGTTGGCCGTGAAGTCAAAGGGTTGACCAACTTCGATTCCGGCCTTGGATTCAGCGACGGAGGCAGAATCCGGTAAGTCCTCACCATACCGTGTTGTTTGCCTTCACGCTTCATCTTATCCGTTGATCGATGAGACCTTAACCACACACAAAAAAAAGGAAGAAGAAAGATGTGAAATGATAAAAAAGGTTGCTTGAAGGATATAACAAGAAGAGGAATATACTTGCGGGACAAGGAATAGTCAAAAGTCAAGACGAATTCCCTAAAGTGAAGCTTGTGGACCAAACCAAATGAGTTGTGTAGATAACTTCCTTCCACTATTCAATTATTGGAATTTGTCTTCTTCTAGAAAAAGAAAACAAAAAACAAAAGGAAAGAACCAAACTACACGCTAATCCCACATTGTATATGTTTAATCTTTTATTTAGTAAAACTTCTTCAAACTAAATTTGATACTCGATTGTCTAACCGACACTATAAAATAAAACTTAGGCCACTTGAAAACAGTTAACAAATTTCAATACAAATTGACAACTTGAGTTTATGGCCAAAGAGGAAACCACAAAACTATGTAAATAAAGCTTATAAAAACACAAACAGAAGTAATCTTTTGCACATAAACACGACTTTTAAATAAATAACACAAAACATCGGAATACAAGTTTACGACAAATATTTATTTCTATGAGATGATTTGCCGTCTAAACCCAAGACGCAAAAGCAAAACAGAGAAACAAACACACATACACACACACACACACACACACACAGAGAGACATAACAACAATTTGACTTATGTTTTGGCGTCATAATCGCCAAAACTTATTTTAAACATAAACATAAAAACGAAAACAGAAACACAATATATGTTGCTCAGAAACCTTAAGCAAGCATCACACAACAGTTACGGATAAAATGGCCGAGCTGAACACAATCGCAGCTAGTCTCCTCCCAAGTAATCTTTTCCACTTTTGGAAATGGGCAACATGTGTAAACTGACATTTTGTTATCCCACGATTTAGTAACTGAAGCTCCAATCACCAAAATCCTATCTCCAACTGACTTAAATGCAACTCCCCAACCTAAAGCAGCATTTGCTTTCACAGGCACAACTCCAAGATTTTTCCAAACGTTTGCGTTTATATCATAAACCCAAAGCTCGTTCAACCATGTTTCCAGCAAGTAGAGGTTGTCCTTGACCACAGCAATAAGTGGAGGGGATTGGGGATTCATGAAAGTCATGCCTTTGAGCATGTCTGGTATCAACTTCCATGAATCTGTTAACTCATCGTAACTTTCTCCACAAGTAAGGTACACATCATTCTCATCTCGACCACCAAGAGCGTAAAACTTACCCCGCAAGAAACATCCCGAGCTAAATTTTCTTCGCTTGTGCATTGCTTTCATCGCTTTCCACGTTTTTGTATCGGAGTTGTATCTTTCAGCAACGTTCACAACATCAGGACCCCCGTTTTCGCTTGTCTTGATTCCTCCAGCGAAAAATGCATCGGTCCCACGGCTTGCGGAAGCATACATTACCCGCGGTGTGATCATTTCAGTATCGTTGATCCACTTGTTTACCTCTAGTTCGTATCGCCACACCACAATACGCTTCTCCTCTCTCCCGATGACTATCAAATGCGTACCCGCAGTAATCGTTTCCTTATCTCCATAAAAGAAACAAAAGTCAGAAGGAATTTCTGGAAGTTGTCGGAAATTCTTGAAACCTTTATCAAACATTACCCAACAAGTTTCACCGCTCGAAAACATAAGCACATATGGTTGCACAAGTCCACGTTCTCGTCTCACTTTAAAAATCTCACGACTTTGTAGCAGTTGCGAAAACTGCTTGTTGAGAAGATTTAGTTTCCAATATTGAAAACATGAAAGACGGGAAAAGATCTCGACCTCAAGGTCGAACATAAGCTTAGGAAGACCATTGTGTGCATCTTGAGGTGCAAGACTTGTGAGATTCTCCACTGTTTCTTCTTCTTCCGAGTCGGAACAAGGTTCAGCATTCAGATCAGGGATGGTGGGTTTAGTGCTAGCAATCAGAAGCTTTCTTGGCTCAAATTGGCTCAGGCTTGCTCTAGTTCCACGAGCTTGATTTTTTTGTAGCATCAATGACATCTTAGGCTGTAGATTCCAAACCACAAAAACTAATATGAATAAATCATCATTAATTATAATATGGAAGTGTATGCATTTGTATTAAAATATTTCAATAATCCGCTATTAGCAAAGTGCCGATGGTGAAGATAACTGGTGATTATGTAGAAAATGTATCACATAGTTATTAGGTTGATTAGAAAGATATGCTACATTTCTATACCTTGAAAGTTGAAAGTGAAGACTGCATTGGCCTCCCACTTGAATCCTGGTTTGATTTAGTTATTTAGGAAGATGAGGCAGAGCCAGTAATACAATCATTAGAAGAAAAGTTACTAAGATATATATAGAGGCTATCTTGCTTTTAATGATCTACAATGGTAGTCAAATGATATTAACCATCTTCCATAAAATACTATTGATAAATGTTTCAAAAACTTTGACTGTTTTGTTTAACTTTTCTACCATAAAAGAACTAATGAGTTTTACAGTTTTGACTGTTTTTTTTGGCAAACTTTTAATGAAGAATTATGAAGTTGACAAAAAAAAAGTTTGACTATCTTTTCAATTTCAAGTAAGTTACTTAGTTTTAAGTTATTTCCATGTTCCAAATGTATTATCAATGAACTTGAGAAATAAAGTTTGTCATGACAGAGTGATATACATATAGAAATTTCTGGTCATGATACGTATGGAAACAAGACAAGAAAGGATGGTGTTCACTGTTAATGGACTCCTATGGGGTACACTACAGCTCGCGATGCATCAAGTAGAAAACTGGAGATTAGAGAAGTGGGTAGAAAAAGCAGAGGACGCAAACGGAACCTTAGAGAAGACCCTATCGATATGCGCTGCCAAGAAGATGATGGTTCATGGTACCCCTCGAACCATAGTGACTTTGGTTGGATCTTGCATAGATATAACTCTTCTATGCTGTGCCTAAGACTACTAGTAGATGCACTACTATGGGTAATGGATCGTGCTCTATTAACTTTCATCTTGTTTCTTAAAATATAACCCAAGATCGAACATTGTATTATACATTTGCTGTTTCTGTGATAATTGATTTGATACATTAGACTGATATTACGACAATCTGAAGAGTTCTCACATTTGTACCTTTTTGTGATATAAACATATACAGTGGGAACGCTGAAACTAATGACTCTTGAGAATCTGATCTTTAAACATGTTCATGAGAAGAATCAATGAGTGGTTCGTTCGATTCCTCACCAGTTTCCGGAGATTTTGAGACTTTCTTCTCTGGGTATAACACATAGTGTTGAAACATGAAGAGGATGTCGAAAAATATTGATATCTGTTAAAAACAATTTGAGACGTTTATTAGAGACAGAGAGAGAATTGAACCAAAAAAAAAACTCCATCAATTTTCTTACAAGTGAGAGAAGAGTCTTTCCCATGTTCCCATAGAAATTCTTCCAAGAATCTGGAAGAACCAAAGGAAATAGATAGTTTTAGTTTTCTTTCAAAATGTTATTATCAGAGAAAACAAAAGCTATTGATGTGATAGAGAAGAGATTGTTACTTTGGTCAATAGATTGTATAACCATTTGCAGATAGTTAGCAAGTCCTCCAGTAAAATCGAGAAGAATATTCCCGATGCTCCACCCGACTGTGCTCTTCCTAGTGAAGTTCATCTTTGCCTGTGAAGCAAACACATAAAATCTGAGTAATGCTGATTCAATCAATAATGAAAAAAATTAAGGTTTGGAATCTTTTCTGACCTGTGGGATGTACTTGACGCATGTCATGAAGACCTGAATCGAACTATAACAATGAACAAATAAACCATTATCATCAAAACTGTTAGATTACCACTAAAAGAATTGGTTCAGAAGGCTTTGCGCAACAACTTACTTGAAGATTGAAATGAGCCATAGCCAAGAGTGTGTAGGTAATGCTATGAAGAAACAGATAGCTGCAAATCCCCACACAACAACCACAATACCTATAGCAAGTCTGGATACTTTTTGAGGTCCACGCTGAGAGCAAATCACTAGAAATCATCAGGAAAAAAAGAACACTTGTATGGGATAAAGAGACAAAGGCAAGCCTAAGAAACTTGATTACTCACTTCATAGATAAAGATCTGGAACAGTGTAACAGCTGTCATTACAACTGCATGGATCGAGAATGCAACATCATTTGCAGCCACAGGTATCATCTGAAATAAGCAACAATTATAACAAAACGACTCAAAAAAAATTAAACCAGCTCGAACAATCTAAAGCGTTTTTTTTTTGCTGAAACTTAGAAAGGAACAAACTTTTATCTTCAATTTTGACTTCATTAGCTAATAAGTAAAGGTAAACTTGTAACCATGAAGATAAGAGCCAACAAGAACCATCTTAGAATCCAAACAAAACTCATTTCTAGATTCCACAATCAAATTCATTAAATGCTTAATGCTTCAATGAATAACAGAGAGAAAGAGGAAACAAACCTCTTTATCGCCATAAGTGTCAAAGTACTGCTTTTGAATAACAGGACTAAAGTAGAGGCAGACATTGTAGATCATATACGACGAGTGCTTTGTCAAATTCAACATCACGAAGTCGAAGTTCAATCCAACAACACTTTCCCAAACACAACCAAGATTTCATCAATTTCAATTTCAACTACAGATATAGAAACAAAATCTCAAGAACAAAAGGTAGATTAGATTACCTTCTCCTACGGAAATTCAAAATCAGCTGTGGGTAAAAGCTAATTGACCACGAAGCAAACGCGATCCATCCAACGATTTCGTACGAGATCTCCAGCGGAATCGAATTCCACGACGCCATTTTCCTCGATCTCGATCGTCTGTTCGATTTCTCCAAATTTTGTTCTCGACGTTGACGGAGATTTTTGAAGAGCCTTAAAAAGAGCTAAAAGCAGAAAATATTATTGGGGAGTGAAATAAAACAGTTTCAAAAAATTATGGGTCTCATGATGAAGATGATGACGTGTCATGATCTGGGAGAGTCTAGTGATATAAGATTCCACGATCTTAGCGTGATGGGTGAAGCAGGTGATTTTAATGAGCCTTATCTCTGAATCTGGCGCTCTTTATGGTTACGTTCTTTCTTTAAAGTTTTGAAACCGGCGGCTAAAACGATGCCGTTTTGAGTTAAGTTTCAGCATTTTTGACTCGGATCATTTTTTTCTCGGGACTCGGATCACTTAATTAACAAAACTTTTGGATTTAGAGTAATAAAATTTACTTATTTGGGTAAGAATACTTTAGTTTATTTAATTTACGGATGAAACAATACATATCACATAATGAATTGGTGTAAGTGTAACTCTTGAAAATTATAGAAAAGTTTACAAACTAAATTTAGCCAATTTTTTTAAAAAAGATTGTCTATATAACCCAAATGATATTTGTCAAAAAATTCTTTACAAATATTATATTACAGAGCTGATTACAATGAGATAGAATAAAATTGTAATTATAATCACAATTATCAAAACACCTTCATTGTAGTAGAGGTTAACTATCACTCCGGGTTATTGCGACGTCGTTTAGGCTTGGATCTGACGATCTATGTGATCTAAAACCCTAAGCAAGGAGGTCCCCATTTTCGTCACCGGAGAGGGAGGATTAATGGCGGCGATGTTAATCGGAAGAGCTTTTAAGTCAGCGAGAAACTCTAATCTTGCTATTCGTGCTAGATCCTTATGTACGACATCTGCCGCTCGTCAACCCGATTCCGATACTCAGCCATCGGAATCTTCGTCGTCGTTCACATTCGAGAAGGAAAATGAGAAACCCATCTTAGTGAAAGCTCCGAACTCTCGCCGGAAAAACGAATCGGATTCAGTGACGATGCCGACGTCTTTCATGACTGGTTCGATCGTAGGGAAGAGGTTTTACAAGAAAGTGACGACTAGAGAAGCTGATGATGGAAATGGATGGACTGTGATGCTTGATTATAGAACCCTTAAAACCCCTTCGAAAAGACCTCTCAAGCTTCGTTCTTTGGCACTTGCTAAGGCCATTGCTGCTGAGTGGGAGTATCAGGTTTGTTCCATTTCACTAATTTGATCTGTTTTACTTCTAAAGTTTATTGCTTTAAGCTATTTAGCTATTGTTTTGTAGCTGATCAGTACTGGGTTTGATTTAAGTTAGCTAGAATCCTTGTAATTGGGTCTGCTCATTGCTTATTCAACTTAAAGCTGAGAGCTTACCGTTCTTTAGTGTCCCTAATGTTTGATCGGTTTCTGGACTTTGCAATCTGAGTTCTAATGTGATCAATAGGTTGATAATTCGATTAGTTGAAGTGAGATTTAAAGAACTAGGCTTGCAGTTCTCTAGCTCATTTTCTCTTGTGATCCTTTTGCATCTACTTATGTTTGTGTGGTAGCTGACTCGGTATCAATCAATACGATGATCTTGTGTTAGCTAACAGAAGGGATCAGACCATTCACAATGCCGCTTATGAGACTAGCATGTACTGCACTTGAAAGAGTTCCTCTTACGCGTTCAAAGATCATAGAACATTTATCGAGAAAGATACATCAAGATCTCGTCTTTTTCCGAGCACCTGAAGATAATGATCTAACTAGTGACGTCCATGGTAAAATACACTTTCTCTTCAATTTCAACTACCTCCTAGATTTTACACTTATTGAGTTGTGTCTTTTGCAGATATTCAGGTAGAGAGTATTGATCCTCTACTTGAGTGGATAGAGTCAGAGTTTCGGGTCAAACCGAAAGTGTATTCTAGCATCTTCGGGGGTAAACAAGACGACAAGCTAGTGAAAGCAGTAGAAGAACTGCTCAAGAAAACGAATGATGGTGAACTCGCAAGCATTGATGCACTCCAAGCATCAGCTCACTCTATAGTAATCGCCCTCGGTATCTTCTGTGGGAAACTCCAGATCGATGATGCAATCAAATTGATTAGACTTGAAGAAGATTTACAGGTTTCATTTTGTCACTCACTTGGCCAAAATCTATTGCTTTGACATTCTATAAAAACTAATCTTTGTCGCATGTTTCATGCAGGTGGACAAATGGGGACTAGTCGAAGGCGGGCATGACATTGATGTTGCTGATCTCAAAGTTCAGATCTCATCAGCTACAGTGTTTCTTGCTCTATCCCGTGAAAACTGATCATTAGTCTCTCATTTTCCTCAACACATTAAAAAACAAGCTTATCTGTTTGTAGATTAGTTATTTACTTTCCAAGTTGCAAGAGGTATGTGTAAACATTTTTCTCTCTTATTCACCAATAAAGCAAAACTCGAAATCCAAATGTTTGTATTAAGGCAAAGCTGAATGAGTGGATGATAAAAAAAGCAGAGTTTTATTGCTTGTTGTAGGCAAAAAAAATTCATCAAGATATACCACAAAATAATCTAATTCTGATAGTTGTGACAGCAATACAAGAATGAATCCAAAATTGGAGTTTCTTGCAGATTATTAGAATCAAAAATCCATTAGGTACTGCCTGATTCATTTGTTGTTCAACCAGATTTCTGAAGCTGCTTGATGTGTGTGATCTGTTTCCCTGGGTTCAATCCCTTTGGACAGGCACGAGCACAGTTCAGAATTGTGTGGCATCGATACAGTTTGAACTCATCGTCAATGGCTTCAAGTCTTTCCTTAGTGTACTCATCTCGGCTATCACTTATCCACCTGCATATGTGAATAAACCTCTTGTTACAATCAATACCTTGAGAGATCAAAACTTTAACCTAATAACACAGATACAATCATATAGTTGCAATTTATTCAAGAAACATTTGAAGAAGCACAAAGAGTCCTCAGCACCTTCCTTTAGAGGTCTCTCCTCCATTTCAATTGCACAAAATCGGCTAAACTACACAACAGCTAAAGGAACAGAAACAACCTATATAGTATATATCTTTACATGATGACACAGATATAATCAGATAGTTGAACTTGCGGTTTTCTATTTAGAGATCTGAAGAAGCACAAAAAGTCCTTAGCAGCTTACTCTAGAGGCCTTTCCTCCATTTCAGTATAAAGCTAAACTACACTACAGTAAAGGAGTAAGAGAACCTAAACGCCCATACATAATGACAAAGTTACAATCAGACCGTTGAATCTGAGATTTTCTACAGAGACAGATGAAGAAGCACAAAGAGTACTTCGCACCTTTCTTCAGAGATACCTCCTCCATTTCAGTTGAACAAAGTAGGCTAAACTACACTACAACTAAAGGAGCAAGACAACCTAAATGACCATACATAATGACATGGATACAATCAGACCATTGAACTTGGGGTTTTCTACAGACAGGTGAAGAAGCACAAAGATCCCTTAGCACCTTTCCTCAGTGAACAAAGAGCTAAACCCACAGTACCACACTAACACTAAAGGAGTAAAAACAACCCTATTGACAATGCATAATGAATGTAAAACAAGTAAAACAACCCAAGCCATACATAATCCGTCTACCAACTCTTACTGCTCAAACCAACAAAATTCTCAAGCAAATCTCAAAACAGAACCTTCCTTCAGCTCTAAACTACAACTACAGAAACTTAAGCAATCTAAGTGACCCCATATAACGTACTAATGTAAACTACCAACAAGCCCTACAATATCTTCAAAAAACTACTTTGATTAGTGAATCCATTATGAGAAAACAAGATTAAGTTTACCTGTTGGCATGAAGCAAAGCAGCTGGACCAAGATAAGACTCAGGGTTCCACCAATAGCTAGGGCAAGACGTGCTACAACAAGCACAGAGAATACATTCATACATTCCATCAAGCTTAGCTCTATCTTTCTTACTCTGTAAAATCTCTTTCCCAGGAACAGATGCTGGATTCTTCCTCTTCAACCACGGCTCAATACTCTTATACTGATTATAAAAATTCGTCATATCCACAACCAAATCCTTAATCACAAACATATGCGGCAACGGCGTAATCGTCGTCTCTTTAGATCCAGATTCAATCTTCGTTAAACAAGCAAGACCATTACATCCATCAATGTTCATAGCACACGAACCACAAATACCTTCACGGCAAGAGCGACGGAAAGTGAGCGATGGATCCATCTCGTTCTTAATCTTAATCAAAGCATCTAGAACCATTGGACCACAATCCTTGAGATCGATTTTGTAATCTTGAAGCTCTGGCTTTCCAGGATTATCTGGATTCCATCGATAGATCTGAAACGTCTTCAGACTCGCTCCTCCGCCGCCGGTTGAAGCTTTCGATTGTGCTTCTGATCCTGTTGATGTCCATCGCGCCGGAATCAATCGCGCCGCCGTGGATAATCGTGATGATTTGGTTCCAACAACTCTTCCGATCAAACCAAACGCCATTTTCTCGGAGAAGAGAGCAAATGAAATGAAATTGTTTTTTTAATAGTCTATTAAAAATGATTAATTTGTTAATAACCTGTAATTATTAATTAATTATTATGTAAAAATGTATGTATACGTATTTGTAGATGTGAGGCTTAGCTTCGTCTACGTAATAACGACCGTTGATTAAAAAACTTGGAAAATCGTGACCGTTTATAAATACCGGCTTATAGGTTAATCACAGAGATTAATGGATAAGTTCTGAAATGCGCGTGTTCGCCTCGAGAAGTGTGTAGATCACGTGGCGAGTTTTGATACGATGAAGTTCACTCGAAAACAAAAGACGGTACGAGAAAAAGCGTTCCGTTTCGCTACAAAAGATTGGTGTTTTCTGTTTTCAAGTTTCAACAATAATTAAAACGTTAACCTATATTTAAACTTTCAGAAAACGCTAATCTGTTCTCAAATTCTAATTCTTTAAACGTAATCAAATTCTTTTAAGAAAACAAAAACTAAAAGAGAAGACAAACAAGTTTTCTTGTTGTTTGAAGAAAGATCATCTCATGTTCTGTTTGCATCTTTTACACAATCTTTGAATGGCATCGGTAAGATCTTTCTCATTTCTTTCTCATTTGTTTCACAAATTTGATACAAAAAATAGCATTTTCATGTGTGTTTTCGTTGGATTATAATAGAAATCAAACATTTTTGTGATTGGAAACTTTCAGAATAATCAACAACGACAACAACAAGATCGACCATTACCAAAATTTGGAGAATGGGACGTGAACGATCCAGCATCAGCCGAAGGATTTACGGTTATATTCGCTAAAGCTCGAGACGACAAAAAGACAAACGCAAGTGGTCGTGCCGCCTCACAACGCCGTGACAATAACAAATCTCAAGATGAACCTACGGTAACATTTCTAATCCCAATTGCTCAAGATTTTATGACTAACGAAAACATCAGCCTATGTTTGTTATGTTTTAGATCAAATGAGGTCTAAAGTGAAAGAAAAACTAAAAGCTTGCTATTTCTATTGCAGAAGAAACGGTTCTGCTGTTTCTGAGAAACAACACATCATCAAGCAAAAGCTGAATGTAAAACATTTGTTAGATAAATGAAACAGTTTCATATTCACTTGGAATCTGTATAAATTTATCATTACAGAGCTAAAAGCAGACGAAGTTTCGGTCTAATTCTGGTCGCATAACATTTACTTACACAATATCAATGTCTCTTAACCCTCTGTTTGGTGAATCTTGATCTGACCCATTGCTACTTGTCTTTTTCTTGAACGATTTTTGGCTGAAAATCCGAGACACCGTTTTCCCGGGACGTGGAACTGATCTCGAACCGCCTTCAAAACGGTTATGTTTATTGTCTAGATCATTTGATAGTTTCTTGACTAGTTCCACAAAATGTCTTCTGAATGTTGGATATCTTGATACTGATTTGGTTAATCCTTGAAGCCTAACCAAAACCAAAAACACATCTTAGAATCCGAAGTAGAAAGCCGTAACAAGATTGTGTGTGTTTTTTTTTTTGCCTTTTTTACCTGCGAGCAAAGGCATCAAGTTCGGCTTTTCTGAGTTCAGTTAGAGGAGGAGATTCAGATTCAACAATGGAGCTTTTAAGTCTCTCTGAATCTCCAAAGAGTAATACCAATTTACCAAGATACTCTTCTTCTTCCTCGGATAGGTTTGCAGCTTCGATCTGGTCTTTAAGGATCAAAAACGGATTCAGAAACCAATCAAAAAACGCATCTTTTGGGCGGTTTCTGGTAGTTATCTCCGTTACACCGTCACCTAAACAAAAACACAGAAACGGTTTTGTTTGTTTCTTGATGATGTTCAAATAGTTACTAGATAATGCGGTTATGAAAATTGACAGAAAACTGTTGAAACATACCGAGTAATAAACCGGTGGAGTTAGATTTGATAGAGCGTAAAAGCTCGTGAAGAAGAGAATAAGCAGGTAAGCCAAAGCTGATCACTTGACTGCCTTTGCTAGATTTAGCTTCTTCAATGTCTTTTGAATTTATAATCCCTTTCGTTACCATAATCTCTCCGTGCCGCCTACATTCCACAAATAGAGCCTCCAAAAGCTGCAAAGATCAAAAGAATAGGCTTCAGGTTTAAATACAAAGATAACCAAAAGAAGAGTGTGACTAGTGAGTACATCAAGCGGTTTCAGGTCAATCATTGGGCCTTTGTTTGATCCTCCTCTTGATGGAGTTGTCTTGAAGGAGTTCGGTCTTGAAAGACCACCAGAAAATGCCGTACTAGCGCCCTCTTCGTTTCTTCGATATATTGGCCTGTTACAAAACCATAAAACCACTGTTTTAGAATGAAAAGAAAGAGAGAGAGGTAAAGATTGCTAGATAAGCCAATGGAGACAAACCTGGGAAAGCAAGAACCTTCAGGCATATCAAGAACATCGTTGCTATACTCATCGTAAATAGAAACAGAAGCAACAACATAGCAGAGACCGAAGAAGAACGATGACTCCTGTGTTATGACAAGAGAAACCAATTCAGTATCATCAGCATTCACATTTTCCTCAAAAAAAAAAGTCATTGTTTAATAACCTGATATGAGACTACACCGCCATAAGCACCAAGGAAGACACTAGAGACCACGGATCCTAAAACTGCTCCAACAACAGCTAAAGGCCAGAGTAAGATCACAAGGCCAGCGATTGGGACACACATTGTTTCCAAGAAAGGACCTTCACGTCCAATGAGATCATGAAACAAACGGTGCCACCCTTTGAACAACATGTACGGGCTTTTACACAATGCTAAGAGTGAAATCACTGGGAAATCAACAAGAATTCCGAGAACCGCAACAATCACAGCACCTGGAATTTGAAGTAACCTGAGAAATATAAGTGAAAACTGTAAGAAAGCACTGTTAAGTAATCAATACACACAATTTACTGAAATTTTCTGAAGACCTTATTTCATAATAGTGACGGTTCGCAGTAGATGTTCGAAGATCATCCATAAAAGAAAAGTAGGAGTGAAAGCAAACATCTTTAAAATCACAAACAACGGTGAAACTGCCTTGAACAGTGCTCCAAGTTCCATCCTAAATTGTGAAAGCAGACAATGTAGGTGTTGAGGTCTAATCTTCAATAACATAAAGAACGAGACATGGAGAAAAAGAGACTTACATAAAAGCAATGGAAAAACGGATTAGACTTCCCTTCACCAACAGCATCGAAAGTAGCAAATATTGGAGAAAGAAATCCATAAATAGCTCCTCCAAGAACACTTCCTAAGATACTAACCACAAGCCAGAGAATGACACCAAGAGGAACGCATAAACACAGAAAGATCTTCAGGATTGGTCCTAACTGTTTAGCACTGATTTCAAACAAAAACACTTCAACAACATCGAAAGAGATAACAATGGTATTATTATAGAGGGCAGAGATTGTTTCAGAAAGAAGTAAGTACCTCGCTATCGAATATAGAGTCCAAATCGCGTGTACTGGTAAAAGGCCTAAGATGATTGCAGAGTTTCCAATAGCCACAGTAAGGCATATAAGCGGGCATAAAACGATACCTAAGCAAACAAAAAAGAAGTAAAGAAACGTTCACAACAATTCATTCCCACAAAACTTGTCAACAAGACTAGTAAAAGAACTCACGGATTTGGCCTTTGGGGCTTGCTTCAATTAAAAAAAGAGAACTTTATAGTACTGAAGAAACTAATTTCATACCAAATTCACTAACTTCGGAAGCACTTGATGAATGTTATGTACCAATTAATCACTCTTAGATAAATCCTAAGCCACTAAACTAGTGAGCAAGATCTCTAAAACAGAACAACGTTCACGGATTAGGTGTTTACTTCAATTAAAAAAAGGGAACTTTATGGCATTGAAGATCGCTAAATTGGTTAGAAATGCTAATTTCAGTAACTGTTGAAGCAAATTGATGAATAAATGAAACAACCCTAATGGAGGCCTACACAAATCAAGTAAGCCAATCTCATGTCAACATCATCGAACTCAAGTCTGAAATTTGTTACCTTTAATGACACCGAGAAGCAGTAAACCAGTGAAATAAGGAATGAAGAGTATAAATTGCCACAGAGAAGCCAAGATTCCCGTTGGAGGCTCCATTAGAACAATCTCTTTCTCTTTTGCTCTCTTCAAATTCAACAAAGACCCATCAGTCAAAATGTCGCATTTAGAACAACCCTAGAATCAAAATGAAACCCTTTGAAAAGAAAAGGTAAAGCAGAGATTTTTATGAGGAAGAGAGAAAGAGAGAGAGAAATTCAAACTGTGACGGACACGACAAGAAGCAGAACAAGTTTTCTTCTTTTTTTTTAATATTTAAAATTTCAATTTTGAACAGCAAACAACACGAAAGATTCGAGAGAGAGAGAGAGAAGAATATGTCACACACACATTAGATTTGACGGTTAAGAAACCGTCTATAAACCCTAAACCAAAAAATACATTTAAAACTGAATAAATTAAGAGTATATTTTTTAATTTACATATTATTTCAATTTCGTGTGCTGCTAAATAAATCGGGTGTGTTTCTTGGTGATCGGTTTTTGTGCTGCTGTTTAACGCATGGGCCAACACATCCTCCTCCTCGTATTGAGAAGAGAAGCACGAGATAAAGGAATTGGAGAAAACGACATGAACCGAACATTTTTAGTGTTTCTTTTTTTCTAACGTCGACACTAAGCGACAGTTAAAGAATCACATTATCATTATCTTATTGTTTATTACATTTAAGTATATATTAAAAGAGAGGTTTTTTTTTTATGTGGCAGTTGGCAAACCCATTATTTTCTACTTTATTTTCTAAAAGCTATTGCCACCTTTGCTAAACACATAATTTTCATTTTTAAAATGAACTTTATATGAAACATCACTATATATTAAATGGTATCATTGGAAAATATTACAATAAATCTGTTTATAAAATTTAATAGTATAAGATTTATAATTATTTATAAAAGTAAATATTATATACAAAAATAAATAATATAAGTGATAAGACTAATAATCTATGGCTCTATGCATTCTAACCTAATCGGAAGTAAAGAAGGGAAAAAGAAATATAAAAGCAATCAAAAGCGAAGACAGGTGCTCCCTCTTCTATGGTTTCTGAATTACTCCATTTGTTCTTTTTTGTTTGATTGTTTAGAAAAAACATACATATTAAAAAAATATATTAAATATTGATTATAAATATATTATTTTTAGTGTTTTACAGTTTTCTATACCTCTAAACCAATGATAATTAACTATTTTTCTTGAAAATTACAATTCACCAATACTAACCAATAAATATTACATGGAAAACTTAAAAAATCAATCTTTTAGAAACAATTTTTTTTTATAAACAATCAAACAAAAAAGAACAGATGGAGTATTATTTTTTCTTGAAACAAAAACATAATTTGAAATTGGATTAACTGGTAGACCATGGTTCAACTTGGTACGACTGGTCAAACAAAGTTTAGTATTTTTTATATATTTTTTAATTAAAATTGTTTAACCCCTCCAGCTCATCAAAAATCACTTTGTTTGAAATCATACATGAGGAGTGTGATGGACCTATAATAATACAAGTGTATAAATGATTTGTTAATTTTACTTATAATCAATTAGTTTTAAGTAGAAGCATATAAAACTTAACATGGTATCATGAATGTTGTTATAAAATTATTTGTCTTATAAGTCCAACATATAAAACTCGATTGACTTGAAGGTTTTTGTATAAGATTTTTTTTTTTTTGAATAATATAATATAATTTGATTTTTTGAAGGTTATAGGATAAGATTATTTGTCTTATAATCTAATTAAAATATATATAATAAGAAAAACGATTATTAACAATTGTTTATTTTAAATGTAATAAACAACATATGAGACACGCTTTTAAAATGGGAATAAATATATTATTAAAGTCATTAAAAAGGAAAAATACATATGAAGAATTTGAAATTGAGAAATGAAAATTAATTAAATAAAAACAAAAGAACTGAAAAAATTTACATATATAATATCATAGTTTTCAACTTTTAACTTTTGTTTCTTGTTGAAATCAACTTGTCATAAATTACATAGACAAGCAGAAATGATATAGTTTACGAAAAAAAAAATTATAAAGACAAAGTAAACTTAACTCTCAAATATAAAAGTCCGACCAAATTGATGGAGAAAGCCGGCCAAAGTCTTCAAATTTCGACGGCATCACGATCAACTCATGATTCTCCAAGATACGAAGCCCATATGAAATGTGTCTAAGTTATAATAAAATTTCAGACTCTTTTGGACGGCCTAGTGTACTTTAGACATTGGCCCAATCAGTACGGAACAAAAACTTGAAGACAACAAACTTCAAATCAAACTTATATATAATTTGTTGAAACATTACCATGAACTGGTAGCGAGAGAAGATTGGGCCTATGTCTAAACTTATAATTTGTTGAAACTTCAAACTACTACGCCGACTAGTCACTATCTAATAGAAACATTACCATGAACTGGTATAGCGAGAAAAGAGCAAGATCACATGAGCAAATTTTTTGGAAATTGTCCGAGAATCAACCTTGTGTTCCAAACGATATTTAATAGAATACATTCAAAGTTATTTGTGCAATGAGAAATAGCTTATGTTGTGTACTCTTTATTTCCTATGCCATTGTTAAATTACTTAACGTGAGACCTCAGCTTATTTAATCAACTTTGTTTTAGTGTTAAGTGGTTGACATCGGACGTTAGTGTTCTATGTTTCATATTTGGAATTACTTTTGAGTATTTTTAGAGATTTTAATCTAATATCAACCATTCCAAGCAAATTTGATTTTTCGTGTGTTGACAAATAAAGAACCCACTAACTACTTGATAAGTTTTGATAACTTTATTTATATCTCTTTTACTTTTAATTTTTCCGCAGTTACAATTAAATTATAATAGACTAAACGATGCTATATGCTCACGACGACTTAAACAACTAAACAAGTACCAAATAATCTCTTTTACATATAAGCAGATTTTATTCTTTTACATACAATAGTTAGTCATGCATAACGTGCTTGCATTAGTAACTCTTGTACTCTGCTTAATATTTTTTGTGACCTATCGCGTGATTCGTATCTATTTCGAATCCCTTTTTCTATATTGTACGAGAAAACATTAACTTGAAGAAATTAAAGTACTCTTTAGACATCTTTAGAGTATGTTTTTATCCCGTCATAAGTTTTAGATTTTACGGTATGTTTTTATACATAATTAACAGAAGAATTATAGAATAATAATATTTGATTCTAGGAAATCGCATCAAATATATTGACATGCGTAGTGTATCTCTCGTCATATTTGTCTGTTGACCGGCAGACTTTTAGATTTCTATTTCTCTTTATTGCTTTCGTGAGGTTGAATCTCAAGCCCATTACGCTCCACAATTCCATGTTTTTATAACCTAAAGAATGCAAAAGACATATATACAAGTTCCATGTTTTTGTGGGTAACTATATTATCTATTTATCTTTATCCTGAAGCTGATGATGAATCGATTAATAACACATATCCAAGTTTAAAGTCTAGCAACAACACAATTAACATGTCACGTCGTATAATTCAAATAGATTTCCCTTACATGTGAATGATTTTAGTTTTGTACATTGCAATGATTTAAGCAAAAGAAAATCGTTGTTGTTTGAAATTTATAAAGATTTCAAATCAATATAATAACAAAAAATGTAATCTTTATGCCTTTTTCGACCCACGTGGGTTGATACCATAAAGGATAACCAAACCGGCCTTCTATATCATAAAGTAAGCCTCAAGGGACATCTTTAGAGGCAAATGTTGAATATAAAAGATTTTATTCACCTAACTAACAAATACCTTATTAACTAACACAAAAATCCACACGCTTTGCTATGACATGACACGAATTATAGAGGTTTAGAAAGTGTATGCAAAGTTGTGAAAATTACGTTTTTTTCCTTTAACAACGAATTAACAGAAAAATATTCACAACCATTATAAAAATAGTATTTAAGCACAATTAGGTATGTTCGATCTGATTTTATTTGTTTTTGGTTCAGTTTTTTTCAGTTTATAAAATTAAGAAACTGAATATCAAATGTATAGATTTGTCATCAAACATAGGTATTAATGTTTTATATCATGAATTGAAACTTTTATAGAAACCTCCCATGTTTAGAAAAAAAAAGAAAAAAATTCAAATGAAGTACATCACATATTGAGAAATTGTACAGACCACCACAGAGAAAGAGAGTTTGGTAGTCATCATTATTTTTAGACAATTAGATTATATTGTTGAAATTAGAGTTGTTCTTGACAATAATTATGTAATAGACTAAAAACCAATAATAAAGATATTTGACTCCTATATTTAAACAAAACCATGTTAAAAATGGACAAGGATGGGAAGTCCTATAATGGTTATCAAATTCGGAGAAAGAAGATAATCTTCCAGAACCATGCACTGGAAAATTAGTTGATGTTTTGTAACTTTTATTCCTTATTTTTGGAGAATTGCACGACATAATCTAAAAACTAGTATAATCAAGGTAATAAATCATCGAGCTTTCAGTTATGAAAAAGATGAACTACTATAAAACAGAATTTTTAAAACTGATCCACAAAGTTTCACAAAATATATTTTTGTTGACTAGAAAAATTTAGGGTTTTTAAGTCCCTAATCTCCTCAAATTCGGGAATAACCGTTAGTAATACTTTTTGAAGGTATAAATCTTCATCCCCAAAGATTTGGACTAGGGTGAAAGTTCAATTTTCATCACAGAAAGATCGGGTCATTTTGCCACTAATCTACCACACATTTGATAACTAAAGAAGTAAAAAAGAATTTACACCCTAATTCCCTTTATTTCTTTAGCTTTATAACATATGATAATTTTGTTTAATAATAATTTATCAATATGTGTACCAAACCTCATTTTCTATAAATATAAGCCAGCACATCTCTCTTCTTCTTACAAGCAAAAAAGAAAGAAATTAAAGAGAGAGAGAAAGATAATGGGAAAGTTAATGGCAAAGAGGTTTTGCATTGGGTTTGGGTGTGGAAGAATTGGGACGGGCAACAATAAAAGATCATCATCTTCTTCTTCTTCTTCATCGTCATTTTCATCATTATCATCATCATCTTCTTCTTCATCGTCATCATGTAACAATAACAACATAAAATGGGAGATGAGGCCTGGAGGGATGCTGGTTCAGAAGAGATCAGAAGATTCTAACACTGAAGATTTAATCAGCCTTAGAGTCTCCACTGTCTCTCAGCTTTCATATGAAATCTCCATTGATGCCAACTCTACTTTCGGTAATTACGTATCCTCTTTTAACATGAAAACCAAAACAAATTTACGTCTCTTCTTCATATATATATTATATAGTTGACAAAGATTTTGTTGTATAATAGGTGTATAAGAATATGATTGTTTTGTTGTTTACAAAAATAAAAGTATACATATATATAACTTAAAAAAAAATTTGTTTGTTGAAAACAGCTTTCAAAAAATCGTATACTTACTCAGTATTGTTTTGGTAAAGCTGGCTTTAAAAATTTTGATATATAAATCGTCCTTATAGATACTATCACCGGTCAAAGAGTGCCAATATATAATACTATTGATTAACTCATCAAGATTTATGCATGCAAGTATGCAACTATAAAGGGTGATCTATATATACTGTGGCAATTAAATATAACGCGTTTGATATTTATTCGAGTAACTGGTTGGTTAATTACAGGACAACTAACTATATTTACATTTAAAATATGGTTAGAGCATCTTTTGATACAAAATGATCTCTTATTATATAATTTCTCATTTGATATATATTTTTCAGGTGAATTGAAGATGATGATAGCAATAGTGAGTGGAATTGAGGCAAAAGAGCAAAGACTCTTGTTCAGAGGAAAGGAAAGAGAAGACAGAGAATACTTACACATGATTGGTGTTGGAGATGGAGATAAGGTCTTTTTATTACAAGATCCTGCTTTTAAGGAGTTGAAACATATTCATCTCCCAATTACTGTCTAACTAATTCCTTACTTTATTAATTGATTAATCAATCGATTAATTAGCTCTAATCCCCACTTATTAAACACTCTCTTTTATAAGTGCTATAAGTTCTTGATTTTGCAGGAGTAGTATATGCTTGTTATTTCGCTGTATCGTCTCCCATTTGATAATCTTTGAGTTGAGTGATTGATTGTATTTTGCTAAATTGCTAGTCCTATTGATTAAAGTTGGAAGATTGAATTTTCTGAGTGTAACATTGTATGCTATGATTTTAATGTCAATAGAGTTATGCGTGGTATGTAATACTAAGTCTTAACAAAAAATGTTTTTACTGATTTATAATTATCAATATGAATAAACATGTATTAGGAGATTATCTACGGATCCGATTTGAATCAACGGGTCTAAGAACAAGCCTGTATGAAATGTTTTGTTATTGCTATAATAAATTAAGGTTTAAAAAGTAGTTACAAAATAACGAATGGTTAGCTATGAAAATAACTAAATAAGTAACTAAATTTAGAGTTCGAAGTTTACATCTCTACCAAATAAATTTCATCCGCTATTGATAGATTATTATGTATGCTAACAGCTGTTTGCATGATTTGTCAAATGTTAAAAAATTAAAATTATATTGTAAAAAAGGATACAATAGATTAGAAAAAAAAACACAAGCCATGTGTTAAATTAGTTTTAGGTATAACTAGTTGTAGATTAGACTAGAAGTATGGTTAATTAGCTTTTAGAACTAATTAATAACTTTGTATGTGTTACAATCATTTGCCTTCTTTTTCATTATATTATGGTGAAAAGTTAACGTTAATATATATTATATCGCACGCGTGCAAGCCGACAACACAAAAGCAAGTGGTTTAAAAGCAATGGTGAAGTACAAAAAAGACAATAATAAATATAATTTAAATGCTCTTTATTTGTTAAGAGAAATAAAAAAGAACTAATTGAAAAGTTGGAGGGTAAAAGAATTTATTGGGAAAAAGGCTTATAGAATTTTCTTAAGAGTGTGATCGACTACATAATAAGTTCGTTATAACTTATAACACCTAGTTTGGTAGTTCAACTCACATTGTAAACGATTTTTTTTAGTTTTTATGAACAAATACTAAACTATTTGTGGTCCAAATGGTGATCTTAAAATGGATGACGAGTGTGTACTACTAAGCAAATCAAAAACTATATATATGAGTTTAAAATAAATAAAAATAATGAGTTGTAATAAGCAAATCAAAACAAATAATGTGTTTAGAGTAAAATAAACAGAATAAACTATGTGAAACGAGCATAGCAAAATATGATCATAATAATTTTTATTTTATTTTTTTCAAAGTAATCATAATAATTGCTGTATGATCTAATAATGATCAAATTCTAAAGTATTTTTTTTTATAGCATTTCATAATATCAAAATGATATGATTCAGATTACTCTATTTAATTAAGTTCACAATATAGTTGACAGTATTGAAAAAGATTTCTGCAAGTGTAAATCGATTTTGATTTTAGGCCACTGAAAGGACAGATTTCCATTTATCTAACAAATGGTAAGTTTTTGATTTTGAACTAACCAACTCGATATGAAAAAAAAAACAGTTCTACCGTGCTGCAAGCCGTATCATACATATGTAGTTATTCCAAAACGTTTATTGGATCTTAGATTGATGCCACAAAAAAAATCCATTAAATTTACGTTGCATGTGTACAATTAATTAATGGATTATGAGCCAAAACAACATCGTTTTATTAACCCTCAAAATAAAAACAATCCAGCAGCAACGACAAAGACGACGAAAGAGGAAGAATAAGAAGAAGAAGCTGAGTCCTTAGGCTGATTTGCTTTCTTATCTGATTTACCTTCAGGTTGTGCAAACTCATCAGCTTCTTTATCTTCTTCTTCGACAAGTGGCAAGTCATCTTGCACGACTTTGACTCCATCAGGTGCTAGATTCATAGGGACTTCGTAATCAGAGTAATCTGCAGGAACGACCGTTGCGTTAACCGTGGAGATGAAGGGGGTCTCCGGAAAAAAAAAGTTTGTGCTATTTGACGGTGGAGAAGGTGCAGATGAATTGGCGGCATAAGCTCCACCGGCTAGAGCAAGACCTATGAAAAGAATTACGAAAGAGAAATGTTGTCGAGACATATAAATTTTTATGTATAGATTGATCCTTTTTCGATTCAATATCGGCTTTTAACGCGAAATGGTATAAATGTAGAGAAATCAATGAAGAAAATTGAAGAGTATGAATAAAAAGGAAAAAGGGAGATAAATAGGGGATTTAAAGCTATTAATTATGAGATGGATATGTTTGGTAATTTAAAACAGGTGTTAATTTAGACTCTAAACTTTAGAGTTTATGTGTGTTTTCCGTTGTGAATTAGCCAAAATTGAATCATACAGGCTGTGTTTTTCCACAGTTTTTAGAATATGGTTTCATATTTTTTTTAGCGTTTGTGGTTGCTTTTCGTTAAAGTGATAACTTTGAACTGTGCATGGGTTGTTATTAATTAGAGCAATACGTCAAACGGATTTGATAACACTATATATATATAAAAAAATCTAAAGATTGAAACTGATGGATCATAACACAAATATAATAATCTAATTAATTATAAGATAAAAGTTTCAATTGATAACAGTACATAATCGGTTTTGTTTCTAGTTTTGTGGTTTCTGTATATATCCATGGAGAGATTATGAACTTGTAAGGTATGTAATGAATATATTTTCATGTCTTGAATTTACCAAACCATACATTATATTATATAGTTTAGAAGACGAAAACTATGTCGTGAATTCGTGATACGTGGACTTCGAGCCATTTAAAAAAATATGTCGTGTACTCACTCGCTTTTCGGATCAAACCAACGCAAATCGTACGCCACTAACTAACGATAAAAGCTCACATAGATTGCTATATGACGCACAAAACAAATAGTGATAAGTCAAATCTATATATACATTTTCGATGAAGTACGTAAACATAATTACACTATCTAATTAACCAAACACATACTCTAATTTTTTTTCCTACGGAGCTTGTTGCGCCTAATCTAATCCAAAAGTGGTTCATGTGAAAAGTTACAAGTAGACGAACAAGCTACCGCATGACTCGGTTACTCAGTATCCGAACTCGGTCAAAAATAGACATTTTATTTACACTTTTCACGGTTAAGATACATTCTAAAGCATACTTGGTCTAAAACTTTCTAAACATATCAAACTCCTCAAAACTTTTGTATATCATTTTTTTTCCCTTCCAACTTTTGTATATCATATGTAGGTGTTTTCTAACCTATACATTTTCCAAGCTCACTATGAATTGAATGTTAGAAAGACTTGGAAAGGCACTAGTGACTAGACTAGTATTCAGTGGCGGAGTGAGAACAAATTTTCTTTTTATTGTGATCAATATTACAATAAACAAAAATGACAATATCTTAGTGATTTTGATATGTTGAGTGATTTAGACTGTTTTTCTCTCATAACCGTCGTATTCCTACTTATACCCAAATTTAAGTTTTTTTTTTTGTTTTGTCATCCGCTTTTAATTAAATCCAAATTTAAGTTTGGTAAAACAAACTTATAGAAAAAATGTTAAGTGTTCTCGAAATTTGAATCCCATGTATGCAAACAATTCATGTAATTATCATTTGGAACTAAGAATTTTACGTTACAATAACATATGGAAAATTCAATAGAAAAACAAATATTATGTAATTATGCATCTCGTTTTTTTTTGTTTTTTTTTTTACCCATCATACATCTCGATTTATGAAGTTTACGTTACACTAATTTATAGAAACCTCAATATAAAAATAAATACGCTAACACAATTATCAATCTAGAAATATAATTGTTTTTGGTCGGAATTTAGGAACATAATTAATTCATATTTGTTTTTAACAAAAATAAAATAAAAACTAATGATTTTTTAAAGATAATAATAACAGAAGTAAAAAAAAAAAGAAAAAAAAAGGAGAGGATTAGGAAGAGAGGAGGAAACATAGAGCAAATCGCCAAGATCCAACCATCGAAACATGGCGGCTTATAGAGAATTGAAGACACTGCTACTGTTACTTCCACGTAAACGTTTCTCTCTCTCTCTCAACGTCAAACGTGTCCCCTTTCAAATCTCCATCTTCCATGCGCTTCCGATCATTCTTCTTCTCCTCCTCTATCTTCTCCCTTTCACATTCTCGCTCTCCTTCTCTTTCTTCCTCTCGTTTCTCCTCTCTCTCCGCCGCTATGTCTCCTGCTCTCGAGAAATCCCGACAAGGCAATGGTGGATGTAATGATGATTCGAAATCTAAGGTCACGGTCGTTGGTAGTGGCAATTGGGGAAGTGTTGCTGCTAAGCTCATTGCTTCTAATGCCCTCAAGCTTCCTTCTTTCCATGGTAATTAACGTTTCTGTCGCTCCTCCGTTACAAATTTGGGATCTTTCTTTTTATATGATATGGTTGATGATTTGGGTTTGTGTCATTATCATCTCAATGCTCTGTTTTTTTTTGAAACATTGTTTCTGCAAAACTCATACTTTTATCTGTGAAAAAATTGAAACTTTGGGCAAAGTTGATAATTGTTCAAGTTTTGAATGGTTGAAGAAGAAATGGTTTTGATGAATACCCAATGATTTTCAGATGAAGTGAGGATGTGGGTGTTTGAGGAGGTTCTACCAAATGGTGAGAAGCTCAATGATGTTATCAACAAGACCAATGTAAGAAGAACAAATGGATGACTTTGGTCTTCATTGATTTATGAGTTTTAGTTTCCATTTTACTATTTATTGGTTTCTTGAGTAGGAAAATGTCAAGTACCTCCCTGGGATTAAGCTAGGAAGAAATGTTGTTGCGGATCCTGACCTTGAAAATGCAGGTTAGTGTGACTCTCACTCATGAGCTTTTTCTCCTTTTACATGATCTTGAAATTGATGGTTTTTAAATTATGCAGTGAAGGACGCGAACATGTTGGTTTTTGTTACACCGCATCAGTTTATGGATGGTATATGCAAGAAGTTAGATGGAAAGATCACAGGAGATGTTGAGGCTATATCTCTTGTTAAAGGAATGGAAGTGAAGAAGGAAGGTCCTTGTATGATCTCAAGTCTCATTTCCAAGCAACTTGGTATCAATTGTTGTGTTCTTATGGGCGCAAACATTGCAAACGAGGTTGTTACATGATCCAAATTTGACTACTTTGGGTCATTTCTGTTTTTACATTTCTGTGACTAATTATAATGTTATACAGATAGCTGTGGAGAAGTTTAGTGAAGCAACGGTTGGATATAGAGGGAGTAGAGAAATAGCGGACACATGGGTTCAGTTGTTTAGTACTCCGTATTTTATGGTCACACCGGTAAGAAGTCTTGATGCTTCTTTTAGTTTTGTTCCTGGTTGTTAAATGGCTAAGTTGTTACTTGTGGAAATCATTCCTCATATAAAGGTTGTGTTGAAAACAGGTCCATGATGTGGAAGGAGTAGAGTTATGTGGGACTTTGAAGAATGTAGTTGCTATTGCAGCGGGTTTCGTGGACGGTTTGGAAATGGGTAATAACACAAAGGTAAGTTCAAATGAAAAGTTTTATTGTTTCCTATTAGGAGACGTAAGTAGTTTCTAGAGATCTCAAGCTGTTTACTTGTAAATCATCTTTAGGCTGCAATCATGAGGATTGGTCTAAGAGAGATGAAAGCACTCTCAAAGCTTTTGTTTCCATCTGTTAAAGATAGTACTTTCTTCGAGAGCTGCGGTGTAGCAGATGTCATTACAACTTGCTGTAAGAACTGAATCAAAACCCGAGTTATTTTCGCCTTTTTGTCCATTGTTACAGCGATTCCCTTTTGACTCTTCTTTCACTGACTATTACAGTAGGAGGAAGAAACCGGAGAGTTGCGGAAGCATTTGCAAAAAGCAGAGGAAAAAGGTCTTACCTTTGTTAATCACATTTCACTGCAACTGCTTTTAGTTATCACTGTTTTGATGGTTTGGTGGTGTAAACGTCACAGGTCTTTTGATGAGCTTGAAGCAGAGATGCTACAAGGGCAAAAGCTACAGGTAGACTTTGTGAAGAACATAATACTCTTTAGTTTTGTCTGGTTAATCATCTTCGATTCTGCTTGTGAGGATTATAGTCCTAAATTAGAAAGTGGTTCTCTTTGTGTCTTATGTCTGACTGTTGCTTATTAAAGGGGGTATCGACGGCAAGAGAGGTCTACGAGGTGTTGAAACATTGTGGATGGTTGGAGATGTTTCCGCTCTTTTCAACGGTTCACCAAATCTGCACTGGTCGTCTTCAACCTGAAGCCATCGTCCAATACCGCGAGAACAAACTATAACTTTTTATTGATGGTACATTCATCTTCAAAGATTGATGAATTTGATGTAGAGGTTAACGTTTTTGTGTGCGCCTGTTTGCTGGTTAGTGAACCTTGTAGCTTGCTTGGACCGAGTTTTCAAATGGACTTAAATTTAAAATGGATTTTGTAAAACAATGGCCTTCTTGGACAAAGTTTGCGAATTTATAAAATTAAGCCCAATATAACTCAATTTGGATCCATACAAAAGTTTTTAAATCAAGGTTATAAAGCCTGTTCAAGGCCTGATAATTCTTTATTGAATTGCCCGTTAAGTTTATATAAAAGGTTCGAACTTTCTTTTTTTTTTTTTTTTTTTTTTATTTATAATTCTTTTTTTTTTGCTAAAAATGTTAATTTTCATTATATGAATAAGAGGCTTTTACAAAAACGAAAGGCCTATACTAGAGTAGCCGAGGCAAAAAATAAAACAAGGCTACAATAGAGATTTAGGGAAGATATAAGGTTAGCGAATCCAAAGCACCATGAGGTTGCGCCATCTCTTTCTGTGGTAGCGAGAGGAGATGATGTTACGAATCTCGCGGTCGACAATCTTGAAGATGATAAGAGGAGCGATCCTAAGATTGTTATGGAGGACATTGTTGCGCTGACGCCAAAATGATAGCATGGGCTGAGACTTTTCTGAGGAGGGAAGGCGCCGAAGAAGAGGAAGAACGCATCCAAGAGAGGAGCTCTGCCCAAGAGCAAAACAGCCTCTGTCGCGGACATAAGCGAGAAAACGCTAATCTCCAAACTTGAGCCGCAAATTCACAGGAAAAAAGGAGATGGTCTCTGGATTCAGTCTCAATAGTGCATAAGCAACAATCGAAAGACTGGATATGGCCCCAAGAGGCTAGCCTTTGACGAGTTGGGAGTCTATCCAACTGACTAATCCACATGTTGAAGGCATGCTTAGGAACAACACCCTTGAACCAAACAGCCTTTGCCCAGTCCAATTCCGGTGCTCTTGGTCTAATAGCATCCCAGGTCCTTGCCGAAACCTTGACAAACAACACCACCAACAACCCAATCAAAGGAGTCTTCAATTGTAGCAGGAGAGGGGGTCGTGATGGTAGAGATGTGGTCATGGATGGCTTGAGCTGGACCAGACCGAGAAAGGGGGAGCTTCCAACCATTAACCCCAAAAGCCTCAACCACCCTAGCGTTAAGAGGGATGCGAAGTGATCTTGAGCTATAATCACCCATAACCTTTATCAGCGGACCAAGGGAAGTCCAACTGTCATGCCAGAAGTGAGCTATGCGGCCATTACCCAAGTTGCATTTAACAAACTGCTCCGCCAAAGGTCTAAGGAACAAGAGCATACGCCAAGACCAAGGATCTGATGGGGATGGAGCCACATCCCAAAAAGACCTGCTTCTAAGATGGTGATGAGAGTGCCAAGAAACCCAAAGCGAACCTTGATGATTAAAGAGAAGCCAAATAAGACGCAAACAAAGCGTTTTGTTCCACTCGGAGAATCTTCTAAGGCCAAGCCCACCTTCATTTTATGGGAGGCAAAGAGCAAACCAAGAGACCTTTGCTCCTCTACTACCATCAATGTTTCCCGCCCAAAGGAACCTAGCACAAAGGCTTTCAATCTTCTTAATGCAACCCTTTGGCAGCAAGAAAGTGGACATCCAAAAGTTGACGGTACCATAGATAACGGAAGCAATAAGTTGAACTCTACCTGCGTAAGATAAACAATTTGTTGCCCATGATCTGAATTTTTTGGAGATTTTTTCCAGGAGAGGCTCATACTCAGCGATGCGCAACTTCCTACACATAAGCGGAAGCCCAAGATACCGGATAGGGAGGCAGCCTTGCGGAAAACCATAGGCCGCCAAAGAGTTTCTCTCAGCCTGCTCTAGACCAGCACAAAAAAAATGACTTTTATCTTTGTTCACCTTTAGTCCAGACCAAGAAGCAAAGTCCTCAAGAGTCTCACAAATACCGTGCAAGGAAGAACTACCACCATCAAAGAATATCATAACATCGTCGGCGAACATCAAATGAGAGATGTAGAGATCAGAAGCTTTCAGGTGGTAGCGAATGTAACCTGAGTCAAACCGAGAATGGAGCAACTTTGAGAAGACTTCCATTGCAAGAACGAAAAGGTAGGGAGAAAGAGGGTCACCCTGTCTCAGCCCTTTAGCACTCTTGAAAAAACCACCACAACAACCATTTACAGAGACAGTGAAAGTTGGTGTGGAAATGCATTGGTGAATCCAATTAATGAACTTAGTAGGGACCCCAAGAGCAAGCAAAGCTGCAATGATAAATTCCCAACGCACCGAATCAAAAGCTTTTCGAAGATCCACCTTTAACATACCTCTCGGAGAGATGTTCCTCCAATTGTATCCGTGAACCATCTCAGTGGCAAGCAAGACATTCTCAGCGAGGAGCCTTCCAGGGAGAAAAGCTGATTGAGAAGGAGAGATAACACAAGAGAGCAGCTTCTGAAGACGATCTGTGAGAAGCCTGGCAATGACTTTGTACAGGGTATTCATGCAAGAGATAGGTCTAAAATCTGAAGTACAAGAGGCATTAGGAAACTTGGGAATGAGAAAAATGGTAGTTGCATTCCATTGCTTAAGCAAGTTACCCGAAATAAAAAATTCTCTCACAACAGCGGTGACCTCAGCACCAATGCAACTCCAAGCTGCCTTAAAGAACTCAACCGGAAAGCCATCCGGGCCACAAGCTTTGTTACTAGGGAGACCAAAGAAAGCAGCCTTGATATCTTCATCAGAGAACATGGCTTCCAAATCAGCCACCTGAGAACCGGGACATCTGTAAGTAAGCAGCAAATTCATGTCATCTTGCTCCAACGAATAAGGGTCGATATCATCACTCAAGAGATTTTCAAAATAAAGAGCACAGTGGTCAGCGATGCCTTGTTGCGAGTCAATTTGGGTCCCTGAATCATCCACTAAAGTAGTGATAGTGTTAACAGATTTCCTCGAATCAGCCATTCTGTGAAAATAACGTGTGTTGCCATCACCCTCCGCAAACCAAGTCACTCAGGAACGTTGACGAAAAAAGCTCTCTTCAGCAGTGGCAAGGATCTGCCATTTACGTTGAGCCTCTAATTCATGAGCAGCATTTTCCAGGGAGGGATTATCAAGAGTAAGATTTTGAAAACTCAAAAGAGTCTCATGAGCCTCCTCAGTTCTTTTTTCAAAGTTTGAATAATTCAGCCTGCTAAAGTCTTTGATTGGTTTCTTCAGAGCCTTAAGCTTCTTTGACACCCGGAACATAGACGATCCCACCACATTAGTCGAGTACCAAACATCCCACACCAAATTTAAAAACTCCGGGTTTTTCAACAAAAAGTTAAAGAACTTGAAGGGCCGCTTCGCTTTGATCGGGTCTAATTCCAGCACAACACCACAAGATGCATGATCTGAAAAATCTGGCGGACCAAACAAACCAAAAGAGGATGGGAATAAGTTGGACCAGCTCTCATTTACTAAGATGCGATCTATCTTCTTTGCAACTGGTCTAGTTCTACTTTTATTCCACCAAGTGAAAGAGCTGCCCTTGTAAACAAGATCAGACAGTTCAGCATCCAACAAACATTCTCTGAAGTCTCTTATCCTCCTATCCACATTGAGTGAAACATGCCTAGAGTGCTCATGAGGATGAAGAACCTGATTAAAATCTCCTAGCATGATCCAAGGTCTATTAAAAGTGACCGGAGAAGCTCCCAAAGCAGTGATCTCTCTCCATAACTCTTTTCTCTTATCATCTTCGTTGGCCGCATATACCACAGAGATAACAATCCAAGTGCGAGAATTAGGGAGAAGAACCTCGCAAGTGATCATCTGCAACGATTTGGCAACAATAACAACCTCAACAGATGGGTCCCATAACACCCATATCTTCCTTAAATCTGAGAAACCATAGTTCTCATCAAAAAACCAACCAGGCAGCAGAGCATTAATAAACTTCTTGTCCTTTGGTTGCTTCACGTGCGTCTCTATGACGCCTCCAAAAATAGGCCTATTGACCTTAAACCATTTTTTAAAGCCGCTACGATGACTAGGAATGTTAAAACCACGGACATTCCAACAAAAAATTGGTGTACACATATTAATGAGATGATTTGAGGCTCTTGCCTCTTTGGATCTTCTGCTGCCTCTTAGACAGCACCCTGATAAATCTCTCCTCTTCTGAATCAGTCGACAAAACATCAGACGAATCCTCTTCAACGTCCCCTTCTGAAAGAACAGGTTGCTCACGCCCAACAGCCATACTATTATCAGACAAAGCACTAACCAGGGCACTATTGCTTGATTCACCTTGAAACCGATCCTTTCCCACTCCTAGAGGCCTGCCAACAGAGAGAAACTCCTCGACACTCCCAGCATCACCAACACCAGTAGGAGAAGACACCATAGAGACTCTAGGAGGGACTTTAACCTGCCATTCTTTGCTAGATAAACCTTTAGCCTTTTCTTTTTCCGAATCAATGAATGGAACAAGGGCAGGGGATTTGGATCTCCTAACCCTCCTGCTTCGGCGCTTCTTAATACCAGACACACTCAACTTTGGGCAGCCATCATAGACATGAGCTGTGGAGGAGCAAGCGGTGCAAGTGATAGGAGCAGCCTTACAGTGTTTCAGAGTGTGGCCAATCTCCTTACAATGAGAACAAATTGGAGGCATCCATGGGCTGGAAACCAAAACCCTACATATGTCACCGGATTGGAAACGGACGTTGACTGCCTCAGGTAATGGTTTCTTCGGATCGATTATCGTAAAGACTTTTGCCACATCAAGATTCGTTTTATTTGCAGTGGAGGGATGCAAGAATTTGGGATCTCCAACCAGTCCCGCAATGCGCTCAAGACCATCCTCATTAAAAAACTGGAAAGGAACATTCCTTAGCTCAAGCCAAATAGGGGCAGAGGAGAGTTCTGGCTTAACTGGAACGACACCAGGCTCCCAATTAGCAACAAACATTGTTTGGCCTTCGATTTGCCATAACCTCTGATTCAAAACCCTACTCCTAGTGAAAGAGTTTGGGATTCGGAAGAGAAAGGCATTGCCTTCCATTTTTGATACTGAAATGTCCCTATATTATCTGCTCCAAATACCATTAACAATGTTGTGAAGGGTTCCCTGAGAGGGAGGATCAGAGTAAAATTGCCCCAGAATAAAGCTATCCCAAGACTTTTTATTTCTCTCAATCACAGCGTTTGGGATTTCGATACAAAGCTCTCCAGAGGGAAAAGTGAAGCCTGAACCTTTTTTAGAGAGTTTCTTTGAAGACCCCTTCACTAAATCAACCCAAGAATCGGATCTAGGGGATTTTGGTTCAGTTGCTGGAACAGAAACCTGCTCCACAGTAGCACTCACAATTCTACCCGGAGTCGGTGCTTCTACTTCCACAACACACGGGAGAGGAGGGGCAGGAGCGGTGACTACCTCAGTCACGAGCTTCTCCTGAGAGGATATGGCCAAGTCCGTCGAAACGACAGTCGATTGGGCATTTGTGACAACCGTCAACAACTTGTTAACAGCTGAGGAAACTGACGTCTCAACACCGGAGGCGGAGATATCATCAGAGGGGCGAGCAATTTCAGAGGGACAAGGCGTAACTGAGCTTTGCACGACTAACGAGGCAACAATCTGGGACAGATCTGCACTAAGAGGCGACGGATCTGAGGCAGGAATCGCTGGAGAGACAACCAGGGGCAGAGGAGAGGTCGGAGGAAAAGAAGAACGACCTTTGACGGCGAGGGGAGCTGAAGCACGCGCTAAGACGGCACCGAACTTAGAAGTACCAGGGACCAGCCCACGGAGGGGCTTCTTCTTCTTCTTGGGCATCAAAAGAAATTTCCGACCACACGGCGTGAGGCCGGCGTCGGTGGGAGAAAAGAGTTTTCAGATGGCGACTTCAGAAGGAGAGAGAAGAGGTAAACCACGTTTGTCCCAAAAATACGATTGATCAAATAATACGATTTAATTAAATTTCAAAACAATTGTTATCATTAATGACAGGGCCATTCTCATAAATACCATTTTAATGAGTTTTTGTTCCAATAATACCTTAAAAAATTTGTGTGTTTTTTTTTCTGAAAATACCACAAGTTTAATACTGTATTGAACTTTAAACCTTCAAAACTAAATAGTAAACCCTAAAAAAATAATCCTTAAACCCTAAAAACTAAACCTAAAATAATAAATCTAAAATTTTAAAATTTAAATTCCTTAAAATTAATTAATCATCTATTTTTTTTTAAGATCTTGAATTTGAACTTATAATTATTTTTCTTCATTTGTTTGCTATTTTTTTAATTACGTTTTGCTTATGTTTTGTTTATTTTTTTCTTATTTTCATTTTTTTGTTTACCTTTTTTTTTAATTCTTTAATATTATAGTTCATCATTAATTATTGTAATACTATATTCTTTTAATTTCGGATGGTTTAAGATGTTTCCACTGTTTTCACCAGTTCCACCAAATTTGCATAGGTCGGGTTCAACCTAAAGAGATATTTTCTATTACCGCTAGTTCAAAGCTTAATTGATATTGCTGATCGCATTCATTAAATACGTTAAATAATTTATGATGTATTTTTTATTTTCTGGGGAAAAAATAAAATAAGTGAGAATGAATGAAGTAGACTTACATCTTTTAACCATTTTTGTTCAATATTCTATGAAATCTTGAATATGTCTAGCAAAAATGTTGTTGCTTATTCTCCTACCACACCACGAAAACAAAAGATACAAATATATGAAAGTGTTACCTAACAAGGAATGAGTACATTCATTAGTTTTCATATTAACAATGTTAGATAAGTATATCTTAAGCAATCTGAATTCAGGCCAAAAACTAGTAAAAGAATTTAAAGAGAAATAATTACCGCAACCTATATATAATTATATAGATCATTAAAACCGATTAAATCCGATTAACACATAATTAAACCGAATTTAACAGAAGTAACAGCTTTACTTCTGGGCGATGAAGTGTATGATTGGTGCCGACAACCAAGAAGTAGCATTTTTTACAGACTGTTCAGACCTGGTGAAGATGGTGTTTTCCCCAACCGAATGGCCAGCGTTTTCAACTTATTTGGAGGAATTCAAGACCGATAAGGAAGAATTCATAAGATTTTCTTTATCTTTAATTTCTCGAACTGCAAATGTAAAGGCACAAATTGACACGAAAAATTCGTATTGAACCGCTTTATATCACTTATGTAAACAATTTTCCTCAGAATTGACTCTTTTGAGGTGTAAATAAAATCTGATGACAAAAAAGAAAAAAAAAATGAATTTAAGAATCTTACATCACAATAATACATTTTTCACGATTTATTTTCATATGATCACGACCTACATCTCAAAGCTTTGGAGCCACCACTTCAGCTAAAGCATGAGCTTCGTCACCGTTAACCATGTGCAGAGAAACACGTCCTCCCCTTTCTGTAGTCACCATATGCACATAAGTTTTTCGAACATGTTGACAAAACACATACGAGAAATTTGCTTCCACATTCCAATTCAACATTCACTTTCCTGTCAATAAATAATATCGTATTACAAGCGAAGAGAGAAAAATTAATCTGATTTAATGATATATATGGTAGATGTTACTTTTTCTTTTCTCTTTTTTTCTATTCAACTGTTTATTGGGTAATTGATTGTTAATATATGGTGGGTTTGGATCGAACTCATGTTGTATATTCAATATTGTATTCATCTATTTAAAAGTTGAATTATTCAAATGAAGTATCTAATTAATCATTTTACTATATATTAACAATCAATTACCAAATAAAGAAAACTTACAAAATTAAAATACAAAACAGTGGAAATATCTTTTACATGTTTTACACATACTATTTGAAATATTCTGAATTAGAAACCTGATTACATATTGAGTTTTTTTGAGGACTTAATTTAGAATGGATTCTGTAAAACAATGGCTTTCTTCCACATTATTTTTTAATGCAACTAATTAAAAATAAATTCTATACATTAAATTTATGTGATGTGAAACAAAATGAATAATGCAAACTATGTATTTTGAAATAAAGTAAACAAATATCAAAATGGGTATAACATAAATGTACTGTGACTAAACCAAAAATGAAAAAAAAAAAAAAAAACATGTACTGCATATAACGGCCTAAATGGACCACGTGTGAGTGTGAAGTGCGTCAGTGCGTGTCTACTTAAAGAAACGGCATACATTCATTTATTGCTAGCCATCAAAACGGCAAGCAGTCTAAATTCGTAGGTATGATAAAGATCATCAAAATTCTAGAAGATGACGATTCCCGTTCCGTTAGAATCGTTGTTTCCTCTACTTCATCGCAGTGTTAACTGTTCCTTTTTACCCGGTGGTGCGATTCTAATCTCCGGCGACTTCTCCGATTTCATAGTCGGTGAGCGTCCTTCTCGCTCCTTTCCTTTACTTCTCTATTTATAGAACAAGATCTTTTTGACAATGTTGGTTTTGAAATCGCTCGTCTCGTGGCTCGTCTCGTTTTCTTGTACCTAACCCTAATTTACATATGTCGATGCTTATATACTAAACGATTTCTATCTTTCTCCTTTGTTTTCGTGGTAGATTCGATTTCTTTTGTGTATCTGAACCTCACTGTGAAATTGTTTCATCGATGCTTGTGAAATTGATGGATGTATAGTGTCCCACATCAAAATTGAATGCGGTGTTATGGTCAAAATCTTGGTGCATGAGGCTTTCTCTGGGATTCTATTTACCCTCAGGGCATAGAATTTGATGAACTGATGTTGTTGATCTAAGAAATTGGGTTTTAGGTGAAGATTTGTGTGCTAATGTTTTGATTATACGCAAAGATAATGTAGGTATAGTGAAGTATTGTTCAACATTTATCGACAATTGTGTCTGAGTTCTCTATCTGGTGCTGAGATTTGCTTTTGTTATATTCCTGAATCAGCGATGAGTAAAAGAGCTGCGGAAGAAATGACTCCTTCATTGGAGAGCAATAGAACTGGACCAGACTTTTTTGGCTACTACAGAGCTCAAGTAGAAGAGCTCTTGTCTCAAGAAGAGAAGATACCTCATCATAACCATGTGGATGCTAAGAAGTCTTCTGCTGAGATTATAGGAGCTGAGTTGTCGGATGTCAAACAGGAGAAGTTGAATGCCTTGTTAAGGCAGTGTGTGTTGAATTCCATTCCAGAAGTTGATGAGGTACACTGAGTTATACTTGAAAATCATAATTGGTATCATGACGCGTAGCTATAAGAGACATTAATATTAGCTATGCAATTTGTTTGCAGATGCAGTCTCGTGTTGATTCAATGTATCTGATGTCTCAGTTGAGTAATAAAAAACGGTCAACCTTACCAACCAATGCTGAGTCTGTGATTCCTGAGGATCCTAGGTGTAAAGAGGTGAGATGATGTGGTTCATGCATTCTGTGTCTGATAGATGTTTATGGAATCATTTTTGTTACTCACATTTGTTTCCTTAGGTGGAAGATGATTTACGATTACTTATGAAGTCTGATCCTAGTCTTGTTAAGGAAATAGTGGGCAAACATTCAAGTGATCTACTTGCCAGAGTAATACTCTCTAAGGAACTTTCTTCTTCTGTTCACATTTCGAGATCCCAAAACATATAATGGTATTCTTTTCTCTCTGCTTTGACTAGTTGAACGAGAGACAGCAGCACCTTGAGAAGCTACTTGACAATGTGGTAACCACTTGCAGGTATAATGTACAATTTCTTGTCTCTCCTCTCTCTCTCTCTCTCTATATATATATATATAGATATACAATCTACTTTCAATTATTACTCATGTGTTTGTTTGTTAAGTCTATCAACAGACCTATGAGCCGTGGAGAGAAGCGAGATCTTCAGAAATCAATTAAGGAACTACCTGCAAAAAATCTTGAACGTGTTGCTGGAATCATCAAAAACCACTATGTAGCTTTGGGGAAAGAAATGCCTGATGATGTTTTCGTCATCAACATGGAGGAGGAGGTGGGCTTCTTGACATAAATTTATGGTCCAATCTCGTTCATATGGAAAATTATAACACAATTCAAAACAAATGTCTGTTCCAGGACAAAGTACTGCTTTGGAGATTGCATTATTTTGTTGTCGCAGTCCAGAGCGCAAGGAAACTCGCTAGCTGAGTAGTCCAGGTACATATATACTCAACTCCTTGTCCCAGATTGTGAGTATATTAGGAAATGACAAGGAGAAAACCTGGTACCCATTGTTTACTCGGATTATCTTACAATTTTGACTAGAAAGATCCGACCGGTTTTGGTTCAGTACATGGATTATAGGAAATGAAAAAGAAGATAATTTTTTTTTTTTTGACTTTTGTGGATTAACAAAGAAACTGCAAGATGAAGTTTGTGTAACTAGAGGTTTAGTTCTTTACAAATTTGGGTTTTCTACATTTTAATGACTCCTGCGTATGAGTTAGGTTTTATGATCTACAAATAAGAATCCTTAATCAGGAATAATGCCAAAAGTTATGTTGATAATGACTCCTGCGTATGAGTTAGGTTTTTCACAAATTACCAAACAAATGTTGTACTTTTTCATCAAAGGTTTGTTCTTTATCAGTCATTAAAGATCTAAAAACTGATTTTCTCATTAGAGAATTGACTGTTGAAGACTTGAGAGTAGTTAAGACATATGCTAGTAGTATGTGAGACTGAGTTTTAAGTAATTTTGGAATATTTACTTCCAAATTCCGCAAATAGAATCTTTAGGGTTATTTTGTAGTGTAAGAGTTTTGATTTGAGTACTTTGTTAAATCGTCATTTTTAGTTATCTATTGGCCTTAAGAGTCAAGCATTGTGCTTAATATTAGATTCACACTCTTCAACTTGATAATGATAATTCGATATTACGACATACATTATAAAAGTAAAAACTCAGATGCCTGGATGAGTTCGGAAAATAGTTGCATGAATCTCTTGACTTTGAATCCCAAATGTGAACCATCTTAGTTCGATTGACTCGAATCACTCGTCATGTGTCGAAACATGATTGTGCAAGTCGCTGTGTGGGCAAGATTCTTCATCATGGCGAAGACTAAAACAAGAAGCACAGTAGCCGAAAAGGTTTGAACAGTTCCTAGCTCATTCCCTATTCTCCGGAAATCCTGATCAGTTCAGAAATCCCGAGGAACACCCACGATTCGGACCCAAAATGTGATGGCCGATGGGTAGTCCTTGTGTATAATCGGTTCCCACCTTACAATAGAAAGCATCCAATGATTATAATTGAAAGTCTCCGTTTTCATCACCTCAAGAATATCTTCCTCTCTCTCGAAATCTAACCTGAACGTTCCCAATCCCAAGTCCCTCCCAACCACTTGACCCTCTAGTTTCCAGATTCTAGGCATCATCAAAACTAGTGATCCAACACTCTGAACGTCAGGATTCATAATCTTTCCGATAAGTGTCGTCCTCTTTAACCTTCTGATTAATTCCGAGTTGTCAAACATGCGAACTCGAATTGTTCTTGGCAGGGGCTTAATGCCCTTGCCATTGTTTTCTCCAAACCGCGACATGGTACCGTAAGAAACCGAGTTTGATCGTATGTAATGTCAATGTGTGAGTGTGACCTTGTCTGAATATTAATCTAATTTATAACACATAAGATCATCGGTGAAACTGCTACATGAATGAATCACAATTCGAATCATGAGGATCTCTTACATAATATTAACATAAATTGACAAGTTATTTTTGCATGATTGAATTCCATTACTGTTCCCCAGTGATTCTAATTTTTTTGACTAAGGAAACCATATCAATAATCAAGGATTCCGTAATCTGTTTATTATGACATTTCTATTACAGGATCCATTATGATTCATCCCACACGAAGATTTTCAAACTTGTGATTGTGAGCGTAACATAATCGAATCGATTACAAAGATATAAACTAACTAAAATATGTTAATTTATATTTTGTTTTTTTATATATATATATATTTATGATTTTAATAAAACAATCATATTATTTTAATGCGTTGTTGTTTTTGTTTTCACAATTCTATTATTATTTCGAGCATCTCTTATTTTTGTATCTCCACCAATTCTTTTATCATTTTTTATCATTTCTTATAAAAAAGTGTAATTCAATCATTTTACAATATAGTATGTATGCATTCCAAAAAACATTATTGTATGAAACGAAACGAAACGAAACGAAACGAAGGAGTAGACGGTGGATATCAGCCTTAATTAATTAGAGTCAAAGCATTGTGATTAGTTTGACTTTTACATCCGTCACTATGTCAACGTTAATGTATTTATCCCCAACTTGCTAATGATAGAACAATATTTATTTTGATTTATCTTGAATTTCAACAGGTTAATTAGCTAATTATAGTTATAACATTTAAAAAAAACTCAGATGCGTGAACAAGATCGCAAACTAATTCCATGCATAATGCATCTCTTGACTTTGAAATGCATTTCTTGACTTCGAATCCCAAATGAACCATTTTGTTATATACTTAATATATAATATATTATATATATATATAACTTAAAGCGTGACATTGTTCTCCCAATTATATAGTTAATCACTATAAACTACAACTTGGTTTGATAGTCAAATTCAAAACCAAGACTCAATATCACTAAGTCTTCTCCATTAACGCTATAAATAGATTGAAATCCTAAGCTAATTACAATCACAAACACAAACACAAACAAAACGCCTCTCAATACTAAATCAAGAACATTGAATAAAACAATGTCTTCACGACAATCGGTGAGGCACCCGAGTCACAACCATCCATTGCGCGGTCACAAATGCGAAGCCAAAGACGAAATCATCTGCTCCGGTTGTGATCTCGATCTGGTTGGTGCAGCTTTCAAATGCACAAAGTCATCAGATTGTGATTACTTCTTGCACAAGTCATGTTTTGAACTTCCACGTGAAACCAACCACAAATCTCACCAACCCCACACTTTGACTTTAATCTATTCCCCAAAGTCAACGTACACGTGTAATGCTTGCGGCGAATACGGATCAAGTTTCACGTACAACTGTTCAATCTGTCAGTACGATGTACATGTCGGATGTGTTTCAATGCCTGAAACAGTGAAGCGTGAAGATCACCCACATCCACTTACTCTTCTTTACGGTTCTCCTTATAACCAACCCGGTTTAGTTTCCAAATGCGATGTTTGTGAAGACATTGTACCGGATAATCTCTGGTCGTATTATTGCAAGGAATGTGATTACGCTACGCATTTACACTCATGTAAGAAAGAGGAAGAGGCAAAGAAAGAAGATCAAAAAGGAGAAGGAAGTAAAAACTCGATGAATTCGGAGTTAGCTGCAATGTTAGAGGCTCAAAGAGAAGTGGAGAGGATGCAGATTGAGATGCATTTGGCGATGCAAAGTGCTTTGATTTCGAAAAAGGCGAATAAGGCAGCTCTCAATTGCATCTAATTCGAAGAAGTTGGGATTCTTCAAATTCTCTTTACTTGTGTCTGTTTTTCTTCTTTTTGTTGCTTTTTCTTGATTTATGTTGTTGTTGCTCCTGCAAACTTTTCATGTTGTTGTTGTTGTTGTTTTTTTCTTTGAAATTGTTATCTGAAATAAAAGAATTATCAGTTTTTTTTTTTGAACGATTATTGCTGCTTTCGTTTTTGTAACCATGTTACCTTTGCATACTATGTTTCAAGTTCCATAATCCATTTTATATTACTATAGGAAAAATATATAAGTATTGGATCACCCCTACTTATAGATTAAAAATATTGGGAATAAAGTATTGAAATTGTGAGATTTGGGGTTATTTAAAGTAGTTTGTGTTAGTGTTATCGATGTGTTAATAACGGATGGTAAAATAAAATCTAAAGTTTAAGATTTAATTATATCTATATTATCAATATAGTATTAATTACATTTTATTTTATATTTCTGTCAATGTTATTTGTTCGTAAAATCAAATTGATCTCAAAACTGAATAAAAAACAAACAAATCCAGACCTTGCAAATGCAAACACACAATTAGAAGTGATGATGTCAAGAAAAACACACACACAATTAGAAGTCACATAATCATTAGGGAGTTAACAAATGGGCTCATTTTGACAGAAGTTAAGCCCATTAAAGTAAAGATAGGCCCATTTATAATAGAGCCTCAAAAATAGTTTAATTGAGGAAGAAGAAAACTCTCTGCTAAAGTTGCTTGCTTTCTTCTTCTTCTCCGATTCGAGCTTCCTTCCTCTCAGCAAAACCTTCAAGTAAAGGTAACATCACTCTTCTATAAGCTTAGATTTTTCACTTTTATTCTTCATACTGTCGTCTCCCTGGATTCTATCTTCTCGATTTTGGTGATTCGAACACGATTTTACCTATCCTTGAGCGATCTCGATCCCAACTTTTTGAGTTGATTTTATTTCAGGAGTTTTCAAAAAATCTGTTGTTAGTATGTGATTATTAGTTTCTACACTCTGTTCTTCTGGTTTCGTATCATCAGCTAGCTAGCTTTGGTTCTCGAATTTTGCTTCTCAAGATTCAAATTTCACTTCGTTACTCGTTTTTTTTTGTTTGGGTGATGATTTGATTTTTCCTCATTTTGTAGAGTGGTGAATCGGAAAATGTCGCAGTCTTCCGTCGATATACCGCCAAAAGGTGGGTTTAGCTTCGATCTGTGCAAAAGGAATGATATGCTGACACAGAAGGGTCTTAAAGCGCCGTCGTTTCTCAAGACTGGAACGACTATCGTTGGATTGATATTTAAGGTCTTTGTTTCTATCTCACATTCTCTACAATGTAATGGGTTTTGGGTTTTCTTTTATAGCTTTTGAATGGTTAGCATAGTGTTATTGTTGGATAGTGAGTGCTCTATTTTGGTTGTTTGCAAGTTATGGAACTATGGAAGTGAACATAGTGACCTAAGATTTAAGAATTGTGGGCTAAGATGCAAATGTGATTGAACTTGTGTTTGTGGATGGCTGCTTATCAGTGAATTGGGCACCTGATAGCTTTAGATAAGATAACATGAAAGTCTGAGGTGTTGTTGCTTTCTCAACCCTTGACCATATGACATCACGTTGATGTTTTTATGGTCTATTTACCTCTATATTCTACAACATTTTATGAAACATGTGATTATGATGTGACATTCTCTTTTAGATGATTACTGATTTCATTTATCTGTTTTGTATAGGATGGTGTAATACTTGGGGCTGATACACGGGCAACTGAAGGGCCTATTGTGGCTGATAAGAACTGTGAGAAGATTCACTACATGGCACCAAACATTTACTGTTGTGGTGCAGGAACCGCTGCTGACACTGAAGCAGTAACTGGTAATTTTCTTAACTTCCAAATTTCTTTACTGCTACCCTAGATCAAAGTTGAATTTCTCGGAACTTCTGTTAACTCGATCAAAACCCAATGCTTAAGTTATTTTGATTGCTATTTCACTGTTCAGATATGGTCAGCTCACAGCTGCGGTTGCATAGATACCAGACTGGCCGAGATTCTCGAGTCGTTACTGCATTGACCCTTCTCAAAAAACATCTTTTCAGGTATTTTTGCTTCACCATGCTCAGAAAATTGTTATCTTTACTAATAGGCATACATAATTTAACTTCTCAAGTATCATTCAGCTACCAAGGCCATGTCTCAGCTGCTCTTGTGCTTGGTGGAGTTGATATTACCGGGCCTCATCTTCACACGGTGAGTTTCAAATTCCTGATCAAAATTCTCAGCTGTAGAAAGCCTTTTTCAGGTTCTTTCATTTTGTATTCCATCTCTAATGTTCTGGTCAAAATGCAGATATACCCACACGGTTCTACTGACACTCTACCATTTGCTACAATGGGTTCTGGTTCCCTTGCTGCCATGTCAGTGTTTGAAGCAAAGTATAAAGAAGGTCTAACTGTAAGTAAAGCAGAGACATTTATCTTTATGTTGTTTAGATCTCTTCTTGGCTGTTTGTTTGATGATTGACTCAAATCTTCCAGAGAGATGAAGGAATCAAGTTGGTTGCTGAAGCCATATGCTCTGGTATATTCAACGACCTTGGTAGTGGTAGCAATGTGGATATCTGTGTGATCACTAAGGTTTGTCATACTCCATCTTCCTCTGCTTTTAATAGATAACTGAAGTATCTAGAAATTCGTTTGCTTCATGACTGACAGATATTAAGCTAAACCAAAGTGATTCGCTACAAAACCAGTACTCTGGATTACCTATATCTTCGATTTGAAACTGATTGTTTGAGATGATTTTGGGACAGGGGCACAAGGAATACTTGAGGAATTACATGGAACCAAACCCAAGAACCTATGTTAGCAGCAAAGGCTATTCATTCACCAAGAAAACCGGTAAGAATCTACTTGTTGCAACACTTACTCGTCTCTGGTATCAGTCATGATTATTGAAGTGTTAAACTTGGTTTAATTCGATCTTCCTCTTCTTCTTACTGTTTTTGTTTCTCTGTGAAAACAGAGGTTCTACTCACCAAAATTACACCATTATTGGAGCGAGTCGAAATTGTAGAAGTGGCTGGTGAAGCTATGGAGGAATGAATCTCGTGTGAGAGACAGATACTAAGAGTGAAACCATTGTTCTACCTCACATGACAGTCATGTTTACATTTTCTACTTTGTTCAATATGAACGACTAAAATCGAATCGTAGTTGCCTCCATTTCGTCTTTAAATTTGGCTTGAACTTGTGATTAATGATTATGGATGATTCGGTTTTGAAATTTAGCTCTCACATAATTTTCAAAAGAGCTCTTTCTTACAAACAAAATTGTGCTCTTTCTTTTTTTGTCCACAACATCTTAAGACAACTCATCATTCTTACTCTTTTTCTTCCTAGAAGCAAAGCTACTTGGTCCAATCTCTAGTGACATTCTCTTTGTTCTGTAGAAGAGACCAAATTGAGTTATTATGAGACACAATCAAAAGGATGATTGTAAAAAAAGAGAAGAGCAAATATAGTAATGTACCTTTCTGAGAGCTCTTCAGATTCTTTGTCATCACAATGAGAACCTGTACCCAAATCAGATGCAAATCTAATTAAAGTTTCGATATGAGATGACAGTAGAACCAAAAAACAAAAGAGAGCAACCTTTACAGTTTTCTTCATCAGTCTCTTCATCTAACTCTGAATCAGAACTTGACTTAGGCATCCAAAAGTCGGATTCCTCAGAACCAGAATCTTCCTTATTGTGTCTTGGATTGTTTACTTGTGTTTCCTCAGTCCTTCCGCTTGATCCAGCTCCTCTTTCCACTTGCTCTATCAAATTTATCAACATCAAAACATTATAAGCCAAGACATACTAACTAAGATTCATTACACGATTTCAATGAATCTGATATCATGGGAGAAACAATTTTTATAGACCTAATTTGTGAAGAAATCTTTTCCCATTCACGTGTTTCCAGATATGTTCCTCGTTCTTGTTCACAGTATCTCCAGTTAGCTTGCACACAAGTTTCGAGCTGAGAACATAGCCAAAAGCAGGGAGAAAGCTTATAACTTGTAACCATTTTCAATACTGGCAAAACCAGAAGAAAGCTTACAACTTTAAACCATTTTCGATGCTGCGAACAAAGCCAAAAGGCTCAAAATCAGAAGAAAGATTATAACTTTTATAACCATTTTCAATGTATTCCACACTGACTGAAATTAACAACCAATGCTCCTCAGTGGTCTAAAGAAAAAACAAAATTAACCAGCTTTTTACTAGTAGCAGAAACTATGAAGCAAGGATCTAAACGAAACTTGAGCTAATACAATCTGAAACTCTAGAGAAATCCAAAGTCACAACTTTTAGCTCTCAAAACAGTGAAAGTTTCATCCTTTCTTGCTCAGAAAACAATCGAAGTTTCACAAAATAATCAAAACAGAGAGAAACATCATAACCCTCCAAAATTAAAGCTTGAATCGTGAGATTAGTAGAATTTGTGGATGATTCAATCTTACACTCTTATAAACCTAACCCCCAACTAAAAAAATCTGATTTTCCCAGAAACACACAAAAATTTGAGAAACTTATTTGACTAACCGAGAAAGTGGGCATTGCGAGAACATGTTGAGAGGAGGCTTTCCTAGAGACAAAGCGTGATTGATGAGTCCTAAACGACACCGTTTGTTACGAGCGTATGATTCTACGTCTCCCGCTAAAACCTCGTGACCAGTCTCGACGCATCTGAGCCGTCCGTTTCCAAGATCAACGAACGTCGGAGACCCAAACAGACTCTTCCCTTCTTTCGCCTTCTCCTTCATCATCGTCACCGATTCACTTAAGCTTAAGGAAGCATAGACTCTCTCTATTATTCGTGGACAACAAAATTGAACCGAACCGAATTGTATTCAATAATTTTGTTTTGGTGTAAACGATAGCTTTACCGAATAAATTTAACCGAACGCAACCAATAGACATTTTAGGTCTGATTAGTAACACATTACAAATTTTCTGGTTCTAAACCGAAGCGGTAAATGTTTAGGGAACCTTTTTTTTTTTTTTTGGTCAAATGTTTAGGGAACCTTAAATTCAATTTATACTATTAATATAATCTCGTACTCGAACAAGTGGTCGATTGATCAGTCATGAGATCTTTGGACATGGCCCATGGTACTCTATGACGTTCCAAAATCAAAGAAGTGGAACTTTTCGCAAACTGATAATCCAAGATTATTACTCGACCATCTCCTAATTCTAGCCTCAAATCCTTGGTGCAACATTTCTCTATGAGTTCACACAAATGCTTTAGATTCTCCACCTTCACTTTGTTGACGCTGTTCACCTGTTTCCATCACAAAAATATTATTGCACCGAAATAGAGTCATTTTAATAAACTTCATAACTATTGATCCTTTGTTGATTACCTTCAAATGCTTGTACATGTAGTATTCTACATTGATCACATCAGCTAATACCTACAATAAGAAACAAAAATTCTAACGTTTATACTATAAACGACGAAGATAACATTGCTAATTTTTAGATTTAGCTATTAGCACATATTTATTTCACCTTATCCCAATTCCTTTCTAACAATAAGAAGTAAAAATAGATGATCATTTCACCAACCTTTTTGGGCATATTTATATTAGAAAAGAAAAGGCACAAACCTCAGAAATCACTACAATTTGTTCACCGTTGGAACCTTTAAAATGTTGTTTACGGAGAGGCACAAAGACAAAACCAGCGAATATGTAATAACTTGGGTTGTTGTCAATTTGACCTGCTGGAACTAGCCGTTGCACCTTCATAGAGTAGATGACCACAAATTAGTTCAAATAATCATCCGTTAATTTAGACTAACAAAATGTGATCCCAATGATTTATTGATTCACAATAATTAATATGACTTACTGGCCTCAGAGTAATATTGAACTCATGCATTTTTCCCTCTCTTAAAATTTTAAGTAAGATTGTTTCACCTAATTGCTTCAAAGAAACCAAATCATCCAACCTTGTCCTTTCTCTGTTTGGTATAATAACTCCAACAAGTTAATATGAACTCAGTAATAACATCAACACATATGGAGCAAATTAAGTATATATATATATATATATATATGTGTGTGTGTATTACCTGTACCATCATTTTCTATAGCAACGCCATCGATTGAAAGAATAACGTCATATTTTTTAAGAATATTGAGAGCATCCGAATGTTGATTAATATTGTATATAAGGATCCCTGTCATCTCAGAATTCATCTTAAAATGACTACGAGTTTGTGCATCCATATGTTGGTATGATAGATTTAGCGAGCAGAAGCCAACGTATTGACCGGTTTTTTCAACACCGGTTATAAAATGTTTAACCACTGGAGCTGGGATTAAGCACCTGTTTGGTGAAGCCCACCCACATGCACAAACTTTTCAGTTAAACTTTTGACTATAATCACTAAAAAAAAAGAGAGAACAATATCATCCAAAAACTTACCCTATGTTATTAGAATGTCCAAGGGTTTGAAATGCTACACCAACAACTTTGTTTCCTATGCAAACCGGACCACCACTATTGCCAGGGTTCATTGCTGCATCTGTTTGTATTGCCGGTAGATTAATGGCACCGTGAGCATAATCCATTGATTCTATTCTAGACACAACACCTTTTGTAACGGAGATATTCTCACCACCTGCCATTGAATATTTTGCTAAGAATGTATTAATTTTCTCTAAAACCGAGAGAGTTTTCCAACTTAAATGAAGTAAAAATCGTCTCAAAACACAAACTGGAAAACTGAATTATTATATATAACATAATCTACCAATCAAAAACATAATAAACTTGTCAAATTACCTGTTGGATAGCCAATAACATTTACTGATTCTTGCAAAAAGGGCATGTCTCCAAGCTCCAAAGGATTCATATCTTCCCAAAACTCTTTGCTTTCGATCACCAAAATAGCCAAATCACATTCACGCCCAATAGCTTTAACTTCTGCTTTGTACTTCTTTGGTGAGCCACGCTTTATGACTAGCACCAATATGTGATTAGCCACCACATGAGCGTTTGTAATAATCATCTTCCCCGGAATCACAAACCCTAAAATCAAAGTAATTAACATACCAATATGTGAATAGCTACCACATGAGTATCATAGCCTTATACACACCAAAACAAGGCTTGCTATACGTAATATACTAATTGCATGCACCAATACAAGGCTGGTACGTAATATATATACAATTGCATGCACATTCTATATATATACCTGAGCCTTTGGATTTTTTTTGTGGCTTATTTTGCCAAGGATAACAAATGTTAGGCTTGCTAGAAAAAGTGTTGATCTTCACCACCGAGTTTAACACCGACTCAGTAGCCACCGAGTCAATCGTTTTCTCAGGAGCAACAGAAGAAGAAGGAGGAAAAAAGCGAAATAAAGAAGCAAAATCGCTTCAAATTCCGGTGAAAATTCTGTTGGTTCGTAGTAATCGGACTAAATTTATCCGGCTACGAACTGACAAGAACGACATTATGACTTATGAGAGAATTGTCGAGATACCATTTACTTCATTAGGCATTCTTATAGAGAGAGAGATATGTTTTTGTTTCCATTCCTATATATACTTAATTTCCCTTCATTAATTTTACTTACCATACTTAACATTCATACCAATTTTTGTTTTCTTACTTACCATGCATTACTATGATTTTTGGTTAATGTGACGCTTCTCAATAAGGGAACTTCCTTTTTAGTTTATAAATCTGCCTTCCGGTTATCAAATCTGCCTTCCGGTTATCAAAGATAAACCTCTACATTCCATTTTTCAGTTCGATTTGGTTTGGTTTAGGATATTGAAAACAAAATAATGAAATAAAATAATTAATTATCATATTTATCTGAAATATATTTAAATGTGATTTTTGTATATTGTTAGTAAAACTATTGAATTTTAATGTAATATTTTATATTCAAAATCGGTTCAATCTAATCGGTAGAAATTTTCTCTACCGGGAGATTCGAATTCAAGGCTGATGAGTATCGGTTTGGTTCGAACATGTGTTAATGGTTCATTCAATTGAATCATTCGGATTGGTTCGGTTTGGTCTAATTGGAGATTGTTCGGTTGACTGCTAGAGATAAGTAGTTGTGTCTCTTGAGTCTAACAGAGAGATACTTGGAAGCAGAACACAAGGGCTTCAAGAGACGAGATCGAGGTTAATTTTTTTTGTAATTCAAAGACGGTTTGAGTCAAAATCTACTCACTGGAACAGAGATCCCTTTTTGTTTTTCTACATTCTCAAAGTGAAAGAAACAAAGGCTTCTCTTTTTGTTTTCTCATTTCATCATCTCCTTTGACACAAAGGTTACAGCTTTAACTTAAATTGCACACACAAACGTGATGATTCTATCTCAATCTAAGCGCGTTTTTGCCATGCATACTGAATTCTTCGATCATTTCTCGCTTTTCGGTTTATTTACAAAGAGACTGATGTAATCATGGATACCGGGGTTGTTTTCTTTCACTGGCGATGACCTTCTGGTAAAGCTACCACTTTGTGGAAAGGTACTGTTCTTTGAGGCAATGCTCCATCTTCCTCATCATCGTCGAATTCAAGCAAATACCTAATCAGACAAATAGTCTTGTTATATGATATAGATGAAAAGACCCCATTTTCAGTATAAAGCAAACATAAAAGGTTGACGAACTTACTCGTCAGACTTCCTCTGATGTTGGAGGAATTGACATCCATGTTCAATAGCTCGAGGTTAGTGGTTTTCAGACAAAAAGACAAGTTATAAAGATAGATGCATATGGTTGTGACAAAAAAACTAACCTTTCGTGGGGTACTTACTACAGTTGCTTTGTAGAGTGCTGTTGTCCCGGGATATACAGCTAAGACGTGTTTACCCGGTGGAAACTCTTGGGTGTTCGAAGGATCGTTTCGCTTTGGGAATGGTAAAATGCATAACATTGGCAACTTATAGGTCCTAAAGATTCCAAAAGAATAAATCTCAGTATACTTCCCAACGCCACAATTCACAACTCAAAAGTTTTCATATGTGTTTTACCTCTGACCGCTTCCTTCTTCATCATCTCCTGGTTCTTCATCAAGTACTTCAACTCTGGATAAAAAGTTTTAAACATATTTAGATTCATAGATGAAGCCTTTGCACTTAACAAGCACAACTCTTTTGTGTGTGTTGGCAGCAACAAATAAGTTTCAGCTACTAAACTATCAGATATGCATTTGTGTGATATTCAAAAATTAGGCATAACATCATACAGAAGAAAGGTTCGAAGGCTTACTCTTTTGTTTCTCTATCGAAGTGAATAACTTTAACCACAAACCATTCATCCTTATCAGCACTCTCTGCAGTAACTCTTGCAGCAACCTGCATAAATCAGACATTGTGAGAATGGAACTGATCGCAATATCGAAAGCAGGTGCATTATAAGAAAGATTACCTGTTCACCCTTAAGACTTGCATATGCTTCGATTTGATTTCTCATGGAAGGAGAAAGTCTTATTACATCTGAATCAACTTTCATCCTCTTCCTCTTCTGATCATTACCTTCTGCCACCACTTATGTGATTAACATTACAAGCATAAGTCTTTGCCAGAGAATAACATTACAGTTCAATTAAAGTAACTTGTGTGTACCGCCTAACTTTCTTCTTTGCTGCCCTGTTGGTCCATATGGAAGCAGCAAATCCAACTGAGTAAGCAAAATGTTCGATACGCTGCGCATTAAACACAAAGCCAAAACATCAGAAAGGTCATTTGGTGGTAACATTAGTCCACAATCCATTCAAAGTCTCTAACTTTTTTTCATTCATTCACCATTGTAACAAGTATAAAGAAGAAATGGCTTACGTTACTTCATTTTCTGAGAGCTCTTTCGCTTGAATGTACAAATTCTTAAGCTTTGCTAATGAAATATCACCAGGCTTCTCAACTATCTCAGGAGCTGCATCAACATTACAACAAAGCTTAATTTAGCAGTATCTAAATTAATCACTAATCTAGATTAATTTTCTTTAATTACTTCATGATCCAAAATCAAAACTTTCACTGATAATAATTAATAACTAATCAAACACAAACATATCCCCAACAAACAAAAATTTAGTCTCAGATCATCACAAATTTGTTAGAACAGAAAAATAAATTACTAAAATTGTTCTGAGAAATTAAGTTTAAATAGAAACACTTACAAGCTTGAAGCTTTTTATGCATCTTATTGATCTCAACCAAAACTTCTTCTTGGTCTTTCCTTAACCGATCAAGTTCCTTCGTGTTTTCCAAAATTCCGACAATGTCTGGTGACGACATTACCAAACAATCGTCTTAACGAGGAAACAAAAAATATGGTAAGAAAAAGATAACCAGACCCAATAATAAATCTGAATTAGATTGTTCGAATGAATCACGAAGTTTTTGATCTCTGCAGCTGGTAAAATTAGATTGTTCGAATGAATCACGAAGTTTTTGATCTCTGCAGCTGGTAAATCCAACAAAAAAAAAGGTTAGATTTTTCAGTTCTCAGATTTTTTTCTTTAAATAAAAAGATTTCAGGGTTTTTTTGGGGTAAAAAAGGAAATGTGATTCGTAGGTCAAGAAGAATACGACATCGTTTGGGACGAAGAAGAAGAAGCTGCTTTGGCATTTATTGGATAATAAAAGCCCATAAAGGGAAAATGTTTTTAAATTGTAAAACTTATTACAAGTTTACAACATGTTTAAAATATTTTTTGGGTTTGAAGTCTTAACTTTGTGTATTTTTTTCTTAATACCATCCTACTGTAAGATGATGAACGAATTTAAGTTTCTTTTTTTTTCTGGTGTTAACTGGAAATACAACGAATAGTTTTAGATGACTGCACCATAAACAAATCTACATATAGTCATATACTAGAAAATATTTAAAATGCATTGAAGTTGATTCAAATGTTGGCTCTATAATATAATGTAGTTTGAAATTTTATAAGAAATGTTATAAATTTATAAGTTTGTTATTCTTTTTCGAAGAAACATTGAGAAAAAGTAAGAAAAAATATACGCGAGTTTTAAGGATTTTGGATTTGGGGTGAGGTAGTGTGATTGACATGCCTAAGATAAATCACAGTATAGTAACATTAACATATCAATCGTATATGCTTATTTGTGGAGGCTTAAGTGTAGGTTTAAGCGACTGTTTTTGGTCGTTTATGCTGAAAACGAGTTTTTAAATATGAGTCTATTTTTTAGTTTAGCTTATACCAAATTTTTTTTTTAATGTAAATTTGGTATAAGCCGAACATGTTTGTGCCACATTCACCATGGATAATTTTATTTATATATATATATATATATATATATATATATATATATATATATCACGAAGAACGACTTTATATGAAATACGTTAAAGATGTAAATATATTCCACTGATCTCCATAATTATGAGAGTAGTCAACCACTATATTAAAAGTGTAACTATGATTCTTAATTAGTAGGCTTATATCGTTTGAGTTCATGTTTTTAGTTTGTATTTTTTTCCTAGCAAATTTAGATGGTCATGAAATGCCTAAATCATTGCATTATGGTTAAAAGAATGATATCCTCTCTTTTTGAGCTTTTTTCTTTAAATTGAAAAAGGAATGGTTACAGAACTGGTCTTGAAAACATTGTGTTTGATTACTTAAGGATCTTGAATTGGTTATAGCTTATCAACTTCGATTTACTTAAAGATTTAAGAGTTTGAAAACCCAAAAAAATGAAGATGAAATCTATCATTTGGAGATTGTGTTTCTAAATATACTAGTGTCAAAGATGGAAATGGAGAAGATACAATTTCTTGAACAATATTTCAAAGCATATGTAATTAGATATATTTAATTTGACACAACTGTCTTGTTTAGCAACAAAGTCGTTGTAGTATAGTGGTAAGTATTCCCGCCTGTCACGCGGGTGACCCGGGTTCGATCCCCGGCAACGGCGATTTTTTGCTTCTTTTTTTTTGGGTATTTTAAGTTAAGAACATTTTTAGGAAAAACGTTAAACTCATAACAATAACTCTAAGCTATTATCATTCAAATTAATACATTACATATGATATATCAAACCACATTCTCTCATGTTTCACTTTATAACCAATAAATCAAATATTAGCAGCAGAAGAAGAAGAAGCTTCCTCTAACTTCATTCTGCGCCGAGTTTGCATCGGTAGGAATCTGATCTTTGTCTCTAACAGTCATCAATGAGCAAGTTCCCGGCGATTCTGGTGGCAAGACCGTGTTTTCCGACGAGAAAACACGTTTAATGGCCGGAGGAACAAGCTCAGTTGATGAGATTGTGGAGAGGCAACGTAGAAGCATTTGAATAATCTCTGTGAAGTTTGGTCGATCGTTTGGATCCTCTTTCCAGCAAGATGTTACAATCATTGCTAAATCCTTTGGTAAATCGTCTGCGCTTGGCCTCACGTTCTAACCCGAAATATTATAAAGCAGACAACAATCAGAAAAACATTGTCCGGTTGGAGAACCAAATGGTTGAAACACTTGAAAATCAAGAATGAAACCTTGAATGCAGCAGCGTAAGCGGCTTGGAGATTTGACATGCCTTCAAAAGGTAATTTGTTGTGGATAAGCTCCCACAAGACAATGGCGAAGCTGTATGCATCTACCTTATGGTTATAGTGTTTTTTCTCACCATGCCTCAACGTGACCGTACTGTAAAGCTGTTTAACCGTAATTTGTGATTAAGCAAGTTCTTAGAAGCAAAAGAAAAATGCAGAACACAGAAAATGCAAGATTCCATTAAGTACCTCGGGAGCCATCCAACGATATGTACCAGTTTCTGCGGTCATCATCTCGGTTAATGATTCTTCTCTAGCTAAACCAAAATCTGCTAGTTTAACAGTCTTGTAATCCGCAGTTAAGATCAAGCTCTCTGCAATCCAAGAAGATATAAGAACATTATTGTTAACTCATAATGTCTTGAAGTGTGATTTATTGTAAACAATTACCTGGTTTGAGATCGCGATGGATGACTCCATGAGAGTGTAAGCATTCCATCGCCCGAGCAATGTCAAGGGCATATCCAACAGCTACACGTATGTCCAAACTCCCTGGACGCAAGCTAACAAGGTATTTACGCAATGTACCACCGAGTAAAAGCTCGGTGACTATAACCATGATTGGTTCTTTGCAAGCTCCAATGAACTACAAAACATACCAAATCAAAACGTTTTGGTGTTTGTCTCTAACCAAATTATGTAGCAATATGTACTGGAGATTAGATAAATGCAAAGAAGCAGAACCTTGACCAAATTTTTGTGTTGAACTCTAGACAACATAGAGACCTCTCTTGCAAATCTGCTCTCTCTTTTCGCAATCTCTTCGGGAGATTCTCCTCTTTTAACAATCTTAATAGCAACTGTTTTGTTCTTATACCTAAACAAGAAACCACATTTTACATCATTCTCAATACTCTTCAATCTTCATCAAACTATAACATCTATGAAAACTATCTTTATGATTGAATTCGCTCCACAGATTCACACTAATGCTCTGAAATTTCTAGAGAAAAGATTTCTCTGAAATTTTTGATACAAACATAGTAATTCTTTTTATTCTGAACTCATTGAACAACAACCATTAAACTGAAACTGATATAGTGATATGCAAATGACTAGATATATTGAAGCAAAAAAGTTTCAATTTTTCACACATGCAAAGATTAAGACACAAGCTCAAGAAGACCAGAACCAGTCCAAACAGATCAATCGCCGAGAAAAAGGGAAACAATAATGGATTCAGAACCATATACAGAGTAAAACTTTTGATGAAATTAATCTGATAAAGAAATAAACTTACTTTCCTTCATAGATTTTGGCATGAGCACCTTCACCAATCTTGGGACCAACAAAGAGATGTTGAGGATCAACAACCCATTTAGGATCTAATTCAAACACTTCATTTGAGTAAAACCCAGTAACAGATCCCATTTCCAAAAGTTAAGATTTTATTTTGGTTTTAACTTCTAACCAAAAACAAACCTAAAATAGAGACCTGTCAAATCCAAACCCTTTTGATGATCAAATCATACTTGGTGCTATCAAGAAAGATGCTTTTTGAGGTTATAAAAGCGAAATCAAGAGACTTCCATAAATAGAATAAAACAAAACCTTATAGGAAACAACAATCTCAATTTGTGAAAAAAACAACAAAATACAAAAAGAAACTGGAGTTGTGACACAAAGAACTGAAGATAATAAAACCCAGATGGAGAAATGGTCAAAAAGTCGATGATTAAGTGGTACTTTGAGGGAAATAAATTTATAAACTTTTGTTTTTGGATTTGAAGTGGTAATAGGACAAAAAAAACTCTGAATGATCAAAAAGATGTTTGCTATGTCCGCGTAAGTAAAGTGACAGGAAATCTCATGTCTCTTTATCCTTCTCTTTCTCTGTTTTGTTTTGCCTTTTTTGGTCGGCAAAATTTATAGAACTGTAAATCGATTTACAATTCCGACTTAAACCAAATTTGAACAGAAAAAGTCAAACTTGTGAATAATTATAATTAAGAAAATTTTGAAAGGAAGTCTCCTGGAATGTGAAGATAGGAGCAGTGAAACAAAAATATTTGTCTTTTTTTTTTTAATAAACAAGACGATAGTAGGAAGAAGGAAACAAAATCTTTTATCAATCTTTAACGAACAACACTGTTTTTATTAATTGACAAAAGGACAAAAAAATGTGCATGAATTTAAAGATCGTGGACCAGAAAACAAAAACAAAAGAAATTAATAATGTCGGTGGGGTGAGAAAGGTGAACCTTTTTACTACAAGATCAGTCCTTTTTGTACTTTTATAAGTGAAGTGAGATCATATCATCTGTAACAAAACAAGAAAAACATTTGGTCTAACTTAACATTTGGTCTAACTTTGTAGAGGTAAGGGATTTTTTTGCTTATGCATCTCTCCATAAATGAAAGAAGTGTTTTGCAAAAGTTTAGAGATTTTCAATCAATGTGGTTTTGGTTTCCCAGAGGCCAGAATAGAAAGTGAGAGACTGAATGTTGTATTGTGTAACAACAAGATGATTACGAGCGATCTTTTAGAATAGTGAAAGGTAAAGCCGTAAGGGATTCATGGTTACAAATGAGGGTGTGTTGTGATCTTTGTAATTCGAATTAGGCTATACTTGTTATAATTACTTTACACTTTGAACTTAAATTTTGGTAGAAACTTGAATGACTAGTTAAAACTTAAAAAATGCAGTTGCAGAGGGTAGGGGAATGCGTCACCACACCATTCATGATTCACGGCCTAAATCTCACTTTACCTGAACACTATGTTGACAAAAATCTGAAAATCTGTATCTAAACACTTGAAAAATCTTTGTGATTGCTTTTCTCTTACAAAAGTTTATAGGGTGCAAATTTATGAGATTTTGAGGACAATCAATGTGCCTAAATGATACAACAGTGGAGAACAAAAATAGTATTCTGAGTAATCTTCCATTGTAAACTCATCATCGACGTTTGTATAAACAAGCTTTTAACTCAGGCCACTTTATTATCTTCTGATTTGAATTCATCTGCTCCTATATAACCACACGATTAAAAGAAGGATTATTGCTAAACAAAGTGTAGATCTAAGCTACGAGACTAATAACAAACCTGAAAGGAAGTATGTTTCACTAACCTTTTTCTTGAAATGGAATAAGATGAACATCTTATTGGAGAAGTCCTGCTCAAAGAACCAAATGAGTTTCTTTCTTATAGTGGAAATGAAAAAAAGAAGAAGAAAAGATTGCACCTTTAAAACCGAAGTAAATCCAAGATCACAAACGGCTTTCACAAAGTCTTTTGGGTCTGCTCCTCCATTGTTTGGATCAAACCTGCTCTTTACTTCCGCTATAAGAAGCATACCACTGTGGAATACAATAAAACCATAGGAAGTATTATTCAGAATCATGACAAAATCCCATGAACAAGAAGAGATTGGCAAGTAAACAAAGCTGTACCTTGGACGAAGAACTCGATGTGCTTCTTTGATATAACTAGAATAGTTTGTTCCCATTAATGAAAGACAGAAAACTGCAACATCCACTGATGAAGACTCAAGTGAAGTCTACAAAGTAAACCCCAAAAATACCAGTTAAGTCTGAGGGAACAAAGAAATCATGAAATTAACATGAATGGAGTAAAGATTCAACGTACATTTGACATATCGCAGGCAATAACAGAGGGGTTCTTTGAGACAAGATCAAAGGAGAAAACTTTGTTCTTCACACTTTTAGCAATCCTTGCATCACCTGAGACAATATTAGTGTCGATAGAGTGATACAATTTCAGCAGGCAAAAAGTAAGATATAGCAATACAGGATAAGAAATTCTCACCACAGCCAAAATCAGCCACAACTAAAGAAGAGCTATTAGACAATAGCCAATTAATAATGGAGTTAACAGGAAGCTCAGGCCAATTTGACATTTGTTGTTGATACCCTGTATGATACTAATAACAAAACAGAATCAATTTTACAATTCAACTAAAAGAATCAACAACATAAGTTCTTGTTCTCGAGTTAATGTATGTTTACCATATCAAACATTTGTGGATCTTCTTTAAAGTAGTCTAAAGCTTCTTTTCCACTGAGAAAGCAGAGATTTTTGAATTAAGCACTGTGAAAACTGAAGGAAGATCATCGGAAAGAATGAAATTAGAACTTACGAGCAAGTGTAGAGTTTCTCATTGAGCATCCTAAATTGCCCACCAGATAATCTCTCTCTAAGCTGCGATTTTTCGTATGAATTGATCAAAATCTCCATAAACTTCAATCAAATGTACTCGATAGAAAGAGAGAGATAACGAACGAACCGCATCGAGGAAATTGGAAGGTTTAGGTCGTTTCGATGGAGCTGAAGAACCTCCATGTTGTTGGTTTTTGGTATCTCTTTGATTCTTTTTCTCGTTTTGATTCTTCGGTGTCGTCTCGATAGGTTCTTCTTTAGAAGGTTTAGGGTTTCTCTGTCTCTTCCTCTTCCTATTTCTGCTTGTTTTATTTTCCTCAGTCGTCATTGCTTCTCGCCGTCGCCGTCTCCGTCGTCTTCAACACACTCTGCGTTTTAGGTTAGTTTCAGAAGTAGAACGGATACGTTTGTTATATTTTGGGCCATAAACTTAAAAGTCCATTGGGCTTTTTTGTATTGACCTAATAAGCCGGTTTACTCAAAAATTTAATAAAAATTCTTCGAACCCGGTTTAAGTTACGAGAACAAGTGAACAAGACAAACTAAACAGACCAAAATCGATATCAATTCAAAGGAGAGTCGATTCCAATTCCTTGAAGAAGATGGCAATGGATAATAATTCAGTTTTCTTCAAGACTGATTTTGGTTCGATACTTTCACAGATTAAGGATCAAGATGAGCAAATTCGTCTCAAAAGAAGGTTTCTTCTTCTTCCACTTCTCTCCTTTTGGTTTTATATGGGTGTGTGTGTGAATTTGGACTATAATTGTAACTTAGATATAGGAAACGATTGCTTTGAGTTCGAATCAATCTCTCTGCTTATTAGGGCTTTGTGAAAGTTTCAACCTTTAATATTTCTCCAAAAAAAGTTTCAGACTTTTGTTTTGTCTGTGACTTTCAAACCTTGTAGGTGGCTTTTGGGTTGTGATATGTCTGACTCCACCAAGGACCATACTCCGGGAAAGACTGAGTGAGTTCATTACTTAGTTTCCATTTGGTTTAGCTGATTGATTATATGACTATGAACTCTTCTTCTTTGTTTTCGTTGTGAAACAGATTCGTCCCTGAATCTTTGCTTAGGGAAGATGATGTATGTCTCTCTTACTTACGTTCTCTTTAGATAAATGTTGAGAGTTTTCTTCAATGAGATCTCTTTTGTGTTTCTAGATATTCTACGAGACGATAAAGTCGCGTGTAGAAGAGGCATTTGGATTTTGCAAGAATCAACAAGTAGTATGCAATGATGTTCAACAGAAGGAGTTAAAGTTCTGCGATCTTGAACTTGTTAGAAAGCTTGATTCTTTGACGAATAAAGGTCTTTATCTTATTGCAATGATACTCACAGGAGGCTCTACTTCCTTTGACAAGACTCGATTGAAAATGAAAGAGATTATCAGAGATTCGGTCAGGAGAGACTTCGGAAAGAATAAAGAAGGTATTGGTAAAGAAGAGATTATTAATCAGCTCCATCAAGTTCTTAGTGATCCCGCAAATTTCCGGGAAGATTGCAGGATGAATTTGGGGAGAACACCTACTCTTCATTCCCATCGTGATGCTGCAATGAAGGTACTTAATGAGCTAGATAGTTTGTCTACTCAGACCCTACGTGCAATGAAAAGGAAACTTAAAGGTTCAAGAATGATACCTCAATTGAAAAATAGTAGACGTGGTCAGCGTCGAAGTGATCTGATTAACCAAGTGAGGCAAGCTAGCGAGAAGATGCTCTCAGAACTTTCTGCAGGGGATAAACTGCAGGAGCAATTGGCTAAAGCGTTGTCAGTAGTAGATTTATCACTTAAGCTAAGTCCTGGCTACAAAACTGCTGCTGCCACAGATTTTTTTCGGTTCTCACCAGAAACAAAGAACCTGCAGAACGAGATAGTGAAGGCAGTATGGTTACTCCGTAAGGTTAGGTTTCGTGAGCTGAAAAGATTGCATCTTTGTTTAGACCCAGAAGCTGAAGTTTCTAATGACAGCTTAAGATCAGCGGTCAGAAAAACGTTGATTGAATATCTGTTTGAGTGCAGTGATCTGGACACCATTCCAAAGTCTTTAATGGAAGCTCTTTCATTGGTCAACAGCAGGACGGGGAATGTAGAGCATAAGGTATGTCCAAGGGAAGCAATTGAGGAGGAGACAGAGTGTATATTAAATGTGAGTGCTCAAGTGAAGCAAATATTTTGCCAATGTATTCCAAATTATGAACTCGATCAGGACTTCGGTGATGCTTATATGGAGGATCTAGAAGACAGTGATGATAATGATGATGATGATGATGATGATGATGATGATGATGAGAATTGTAATTTATTTGATAACGAGAAATTAGGTAATAAAGAAGAGAGTAGATGCCGAAACATAAAGCTTGAAGTCAAAGACACTCAAGACGATGCAATGGAGTCCTCTGATTCGGATCATGAAGAAAGTGGTGCAGAATGCTTGGTTTTGGACCCGACTGATTCTACACATGAAACAAACCAGCATGATTTCAGCTCTTCTGTCAATAGGGTGGTTGTAAGAGACCTGCCAGAGAGTATTACAAGAGTCTATCCTAGATCTCTCTATGTCACTCCCACGTCCAATAAATCAATAGTTATCAGTGATAGACATGACATAGCTATGAGCAAAACCCGAGTCAAGGTTGAGAGGGATATTGAGATGGAAGTAGATAATCAGTTTAGCTCTCGGTCATTGTTTTCTGTTGAAAACATAAAGTCTGATGATCATGGTGAGCAGAAGCCACGAAGAAGAAATAAAAACCAGTACCTAGCAATCCAAGAAATTTCTGATGAGACAAGCTTGGTTGCACATAACCTAATCGGCCGCTTGCTAGAGAAATTTGCAGACCGTCAACGTCTAAACTTAGAAACGGATGAACGTTCATATCTTGGAGGTGAATCCAGGCTTCAAGAAAAAGTAGAAGGTGAGGATAAAAGCGTTTTTTATCTTGTACAAATTCATTTTGCCTGTGTTAATGTCTACATGAAGTCATGAACTAATTGAGACATCCTAAGTTTGCACCTCTAACTTTAAAGCATTTTTTCTTTGGTAAACAAGCTATATGATCCTGAAGACATCGCCTCATTTTCCCGAGTCATTTTCTTACTGAAATTACCCTTGTGTGTTGCAGTGAGTGAAAAAAAGCAAGCTTCATCGCAGGCGAAGTCAGATGAGGCGATCATTCTTTCAGTTGTCAAAGAGCAAATAACGTCCCTAGAAGAGAGGTATACATTTTTTTGCATTTGTTTTTGTTATGGAAGTTTCTTGGTGCCTGGTAAGCGCGAGGATAATCTCTAATTACTACTGGACATCTGATTTTCACAGTGTCTTGATGAGATTAAAAGAGTTGATGGAAGTGAGCTAGCATCAGCAAAGTTATAACCTTTCCTGCCTAAGTGAAGTAGCAATGGAATCAAGAGAGAATCGGCAAAGGATATTGAGATGAACACAACAAGGAATACGATTTTGCATCACATTGTATTCATTTTTACTTGGTTCTCAATCCCCCTTTAGGGAAGAACTTAAGAGTGTACTCATTTTTTTCTTTATATGATAAGATGATCTTTGCCATACATTGATCGTCAGCATTATTGTCCCTTATCGAACGAAGGTTGTTGGTGAGAGTACGAGGCTGTCTTTATTATGCATAGTGAGTCCGGTTATAAGGACGAGAATGGTTCTACAAAACATCATCATTCTACGATTCCACGGATCACTTGTCAACGGTAAAGTAACATAGACATGAATTGAGTTACACTATATCAACAAGAACCACTTTTAAACATAAGCCAAACCAAACCAAATCAAAGTTTTGTTAATGCACCAAAGTGAGAGAGTTTAGACCAATCACAGAAGTTATGGCCATTACAACAAAAACACATAATGTGAGAAGATAGCAAGGCAAAAAAACGCTCACAGAAACCAAAAAGTTTATATGTTTCTTTAATGGTAAAATCAAAGACAAAAACATAATTCTTCGCTTCTGTTTTGTGGTCGAATCAATGGAGGTTTTCTTTTTCTATTGTCTCATGGCAATCTCCAAGGAAAAACTTCTATTGGTAAGTAAGTAAGGTTAGGTTCTTAACCTGACCTCTTGAAAAAGGTGAAAGCCATGGCTATAGTTGCAATGGCTCCAACCACAGCAGCTCCAATGTAAAGCTCTTCTTTGTCAAGAGGCTGGAACCATATGGTACACTTTTTTACTTCTTTCTTGATTGGCTCTGGCTTTGGAGTTTCGTCTTGGCAACACGAAACACCGTTTGATCCCTGACAACATCCTCCTGTGAATCCTTTGCTCTCCTCTTTCACTACACCGTGACCATTTGGTATAACTTTCTGTTCATGCACTTTCTCAGCTTCACCTCCAGGTAGACCCATTTGCCCCCTGAAACAAAAGTCACTTATTTAAGTCCAAGTAAACGTTATCTATCACCATAACTTATCTACACATTTATCACAGAGACATATATGTAGACTAGCTAGAAACCTAACCTCCAAATCCTTTGTATGATTTCTCCTTTTGCAATATGTTGATCAAGCAATTCAGGTACATCATCAGGTGTTACATAGCCATACCTACATTTAAACCAACACGGTTATTTGACAATACCATAAACTACTAACATTTTCATATGATCCAACCATTTACTTACCAATTGCCAGTAATCTTTCCAGCTGAATCAGGACAGAAGATGATCAAATTACCAGCATACTTGTGCTGTCCAACATGAGAACAACGTTTCAGTGTAATCTGGTCCGACAGTCCTCGAGAACCAATCTCTTGCTTAAACCTCTCCAAGATCACTGGTCCACAAACACCACATCTCTTGTCACGACTAGCATGAGTACACACAAATACAAATGTTCCAGATATCTCTTCTTGTATCCCAGAACTCCATGGCTTCCCATTCACAAGAACATCTTCAAAGAAACCTTCCACATCCGTATCCTTAACCCCCCTATTGTCAATACCAACACGAATAATAGTTTAAACAAAATCACAAAATGCAAATTTGGATCTCATAGATCTGAGAAATATACTAAGATCTATAATCTAACTTCTAAAGTTTCTAAAACTAGCTTATACAACAATTTACACACTATAAATCTAGCTAAGAGTCAAAATCCTATTCTAGTCAACTATTTTTTTTCCAAAAATCTTAAGCTAACAAAAACAAAACTTAAGCACACTCACTTGTATCTGATCATATCGGGAAAAATCAAAACATCACCGTCAGATCCACCACCTTCACATACATTGAGCTTCGTCTACAACAACAACAACAAAAAAAGTCAACGTAATGACTAATGAGAATCTTCATCAGAAAGAGATACAACGTAAGAAAATGTCAAACGTTTTAGTATAAACCTGAACAAGAAGATCAGATTTGCGATCTTTAAGCAACGTAGCGAAACGTTGAGGTAAACCTTCTTCTTCGACGTGAGAGAGCCAAGCTTCAGGAGTTTTGTAAAGAACAAAAACATGACGAGCGTAGGAAGTTATGGAATTGGCTATGTTTGTGCTGTACATCTCCGGCCGTTTAAATCCATACTCTGTGTCTTCCGACGCCGGAACAGAGTTCAGATTCTCAACATCCGCCATTGACAAGTTAGCAAATCTCGAGAGAGAAGAAAGAGAGCTTTGACTTTTGAGGAAATGGAAGTAATCAAAAAATGGAGGAAGAGTGCAATATTTCTGTTTCAATAACATTATGCAAACACGTCGTGAGGCGTCCACACGAATGTGACAAGGCGGTGACGCAAATGAAGTTCACAAACGGATTCGTATAGAGATTACATACAAATCTACTCGTCCGTCTTGGTTTGTTTGGTGACAGACAGTTGTTTTAGTTAAATCAAGCTACGTTGGTCAACTAAATTGTAAAATTATGGGAGCAATTAGACGTATTATATCATTTTCTTTGCAAGCTAATTGCCTGAGGATGACTCAAAATGTTTGTTTATTATAGAAGCTAAACCATGAGGCGTAAGATGAAGAATTTACGCATTTGGCTTGAGTTCTTAGCTATATACATTTCCTTAACCTGGTAGTTTAGCGAAGTCGTTGTTTCCTTTAAAAAGAACTTTGGGGTGTTGTTGAATGGTTAAATCATTAAGCTACTTTATATCATTTAGTTTTCAAGTTTTTGTGCTAAAACATGAATCCTTCGTGAATGTTAAAGGAATTGTCAAAAGTAATGTATTAACATTTTCAAAATGTAAGACCACGAATTTGTGGTATATCAGTGATATAATGTGGAATGATTAAGAGAAGTACAAATCATTGCTTAACAAATTCACAAGCATTCATGGATACAATGAAAATCCTCTAGACCAAACTTTTTAGCTAAATAAAAGTTGTCAGGAGTTTTGGAGCAAATTGTCGAAGTAAAGGTTTAAAACGTATCTAGCAGCAGAGAGAACATCGAGCCGCCTCTCACTCGGCTCGTATTTGCCTTTCCGGAGCTGATACCGGTGAGTCACAGCAGAGATTGTGTACGTTTGCCCTTCGATCATCACGTTCTCTCCACATTGAAGGTTCTGCAAATCAAAAAAGCTTCTCATTCTCACTTGGAATCTGTAATGAAATGCTTATGAAGTGTAGTTGAGCATTGAGAAAGATTTGAGACTCACATGAGGAAGGCAACGAATGCCGAGAGATTTAGGAGGAGGAGTGATTTCAATGACTTTGTAAGGATAATGACTCTGATCTCTTCCTTTCTCTTTCTTTCTGCAATTTATCTGCAACCTCCATCCTACCTGCAAAATCCATTCCAAATCCACTCTTTATACCATTTCTTTGGCGAGCATGATAAAAAAAAGGACTTGCCATTGAACTAGCTCTAGACATCGTTACTTTTCCGATACAAGCGAGATTTGATGCAACTGTTGCCATTTCCACAAGTCGAATTCTCAATCAATAATTTAGATATGAAACAGAGATGAGAGAATGAGCCAGAAAGAATCGAGAAATTGAAAAGAAATGTTCTTGATAAACTTAGGAAAGTGTTCTCTCAATCGTGAAGTGGAACACGAAACAGAGAATAGAGAAACAGATGATTGACCACAAGATATTTTTTAAGTCTATTTGTGGCTCTCACTTCAGGGAGAAGAACAAGACAATCAAACCTTCGGACACATACAGAGGCTTATGATGAAAAATATGCAATGGTACAAACAAGAGTCTTCTTCTAATAAGATTTGAGCCAAAACCTCAAAAGCGTTGCTACAAGCTAACTCTAAAGATGTCACATGAGAGTAAAAAATAATCTGGCATTGTTACGCCGAGATAATTATAATCTAAAAAATGTATTGATTTAAACTACTCAGGGGAATCAAAGCCCTAAAAGCCTCATCTCTCAAAATACAATGACTAGCTATCAATCTTGATAACCATACATGATGCTAAGCATGACACAACAAGTAAGAAGAAGATTCAAGCTTTCATCGAACTCTCTACCTTCCATAAGGATGGTACCGTCCGCTGCCCCCGCCTCCATATCCACCTCTACCTCCTCCTCCTCCATAAAATGATCCTCCACCGTTTCCGCCACCACCAGCACCATATCCTCCTGCGCCTCCCCCTCCAACTCCACCCATATCATAGCCACCACCTCCTCTATAGCCTCCGCCACCAGCACCACCCATTCCACCACCATACCCACCTATTCCGCTACTACCATACCCGCCTCCATAACTGCCACTAGGTCCACCATAACCACCTCCTGGTTCACCGTATGACCCACCATACATATCACCTGGTCCACCACCGTACCCACCGCCCCCTCCCATACTGTATCCACCTCTATTGTAACCACCGCCTCCTCCTCCATAACGACCAGAATATCCAAGAGCTGGTTCTCCTCTATAAGGTCCCACACCACCACCATATCCACCACCGCCATACCCACCGAATTCTCCTCCGTACCCTCCATAACCACCAGACCGGCCACCTCCATAACCGCCACCTGACTTGTAAGGACCACCTGGACCACCATATCCTCCACCGTGTCCGCCACCATAACCATCTCCATAACCTCCACCAAAGTTAGAGCGAGAGTCACCGAACCGCTTCGATGGGGTTGTAACCGAGTTTGGTTTTTTAGGCTCTGCCTTCTTTATCTCTACCTATACAAATACAGGGCAGATGTCAGTGTTCTGATTATAGCTACAAAGTCTAAGAATCTCAACAATATTTGTAAGAGCGGCTAGTTACCTGAGTCCCTGAAAGCTCAATTCTGTTCCCTTTCGCCAAGAGATGATCAACCATATCTTCACTTTCATATGTAACAAACCCAAAGCCACGTGATCTTCCAGTTGAGTGATCACGCATAATCTGATGTTCCTTCAGCTCTCCAAATTGCATAAAGAACTCCTTGAATTCATCTATACAAACACCAATCACCAGATGAGAAACTTAGTAAATAAAAACATGATTCTGAAAGAAGAAAATCATATTATGGAAGAGTGTTTACCATCATCCACAGATGAAGGAATTCCACCAACAAATATCTTCTTGGTTTTGAAATCGTTAGAGCTCATGGATCCTCTTGGTATCGTCCGCTTAATTTCAACCTGTAGAGCAAACCCAAAGTTGAATGTTATCGCGCTGCAAGGCACAACACAACTAACACACTAAAGGTGTGAAGCACATATCAATCTAACCTGCTTGCCAATTATAATGTGATTGTCTTGGATAACTTTGTCGACCACAGAGGAATCAGCATATGTGACAAACCCAAATCCCCGAGGCTGTCCAGTTTTCCTATCCTTCATAATCACAGAATCAGTGATCTCTCCATATTTCCCAAAATGCTTGAGGAATTCAGCTGCATAAGCAAATCAAAAGCCAGAGTTAAAAAAGTATTGAACTTTACACAATAATGAGATCGCTAACCTCTTACAATGTAGCAACCAGACTCAAGTGCTAACCTGAAGTTGTCTCCCTGGCTAAACCTCCAACAAATATCTTTCTACAAATTCCACAAAACATCGTATAAGTACACTAACCACTAAGTATTAACAAACCAGAGAAGAGCACTAATCTTATCCTTCTCCACTCTTAGAGTAACAAGTTCCAATCTTTATACTTTCTCTCTCAAATTTCTATAGCAAAGACATAAATTTCACAGAGCTAAGCGAAAAAGATGAGTAATTTAGAAAACCTAGGAGAATCGAAACATAAAGCTTCTTCCTTTATCGAAATAGAGAAAAGACCCAAACCCTAATTCCTGAATCTAGAATCTTTTCGGAAGAAAGTGAGGAAACATACCCAGCACTATCGACGCCGCCACCAGAGTGAGGCTGAGATTTGTCGTCATCGTCTTCAATATCTTCGGATGGTTTAGGATCGTGGATTTCGTCTTCGATAACTGTTTCCGTTCCATAAGGATCCATGATGGGAAAATCGAAACCCTAAACCTTCGGAGAACGAAGAAGAAGATGAAAAAGAAGCGGCAGCCGCCTAAAAGCCCTAAAACCCTTGGAGAAGAGAAAGGAGCGACACTTATTGTACTTCGCGTAGCACTTGTGTTGTGTCTTTGATTTAGAAACAAGTACGGTTAATATCGGTTTCGCTATAGGCTTAATTTTAGCCGTTGAATTGTTTGCAGTAATTTTAAGGACAAAAATGGAAAATTACTCTCAAGATAAAAGAAAAAAAATACGAAAAAAAAAAAAGAGAAGGGAACATTCTGCCTTGAGATAAAAGAAAGACACAAGGTAATCAAAGAGAAGGGAACATTCAACATTCTGCCTTGAGACCAAAAAAAACAAAGAAGGATTGATTTAAAAGAAAATTTTCACTAATGGATTACAAATTTTCTAGAAGACGACGGTTTCTCATCAAACAGCGAGAAACAGCGATAAAAGATAACGGTATCTTTGAAAAACCGTCATCTTCTAGAAAATTTGTAATCCACTAGTAAAAATTATATTTGAGACTAAAAAGTAAGGAATAGCTCTTAAAAGAGAAAGATAATAGTCCTTTGCGTACTGAATGACATCATATTTACAAAAGACACTTATTTCAAATATATCAATATTCTTTTGATATTAGAGGTACCAATTTAATTCACCAATCAATTAGTATTTTCACTCGAACTTGGCATATTTATTTCTGCAATTGCAAAGAGAACCTCATTTGGTTAAGGTAGCGCATAAAGAAATCAGAACGATATTCATCACAACAGGCCATACACATTTTTGTTACAAGCTGAGGAAACTCGAAGAAAAAGTGAGACTGTGAGAGAATGAATAAGGAAGAAGGATGGCCTCTATGGCAAACTTGGGAGAACTTGTATCACATCCAACATCCAACATTATATTTCCACTGCACTCTCGTATCTAAATTCATTCATTCATTGTTTGTCTTTTTTACAAGCAACACATGTGATTGTGAAATATCGTTTGCCAAGTTCAAAGTTAATTTGGGATTGGAGTAGAGAGTAAACTGATGCTTGTGTACAGATGTCTTTTCATCCCAAGACAAATAGAAAACAAGTGCTATTCACCAAAAAAAATATAGAAAACAAGTGCTTGCTTAATAAATCATAAATTATAAGACCACAATGCGTACAATCGGAGCATGCATAACGTCTTAGGTTTTCATTGCATATTCTATAAGTTTATAACTTTGTCATCAATTATACTTTGAATGGCTTAATATATATACAAACGTAGCATGGCTTCTTTTTGGAAACCTCGGCTTTGATCTTCTCTGACTCACATTTCAAACTCTTTATCTAATAATCCCTTAATTCAAAAACCTAAAGATTCATTATCAGCGCAAATTACGGATCCTTTGATGACAATGCACAAATGATATAAACATTGCTGGCTTTAGGTTCGGTAGTTTTACAACTCACAACAAAATCATCATCATCAAAATCTAAATTTCTACATAGTGTTTTGAGGATTAAACCTTCTTCTTCCTTCTCTTCTGTAGTAGGGAGTTTCATCCACTGTTCTCTTCACATACTCCATAAATGGTGATGGTGTTCTTGGAGATTCCTCATGGTATATAACTGTGCCGCTTCTTCTTTCTGGTGTTCCCTGTGCTGCATTTCCACTGTATGTTGCCGTTCCAGTAGCTCCTGTGGGCACTTGTCGATCTATCACTTTCATCAAGATGATCACTGATACAACCAACACCAAAACGCCCCATAGTATCTTCAACAAAACAGAGTAACCATCTTTAGACGAAGCTACTAGTGACTCTCCTGTGTCATAGCAGACATCGATTTCTACAATTTGGCCTGTAGAAAACATTTCATCACATGGTAAGTTGAAGAATAAGAGCCTACTCTATAACCGGTGTAAGAAGAATTAGCTCACCAGTAGCAGGTAGAGTGATGATGATTCTATCTGTGAATTGCTCTGATCTTAACACATTTACCTGAAAAAGGTTGATAAATATAGACAGCTTACTAAATTGTTGATCTTTTCTTATTTTGGATTAGATTACCGAACTTATAGATAAGGTTTAAGGGAGAAATCACCTTGTATTGTGCATGCCCTGCGATACCAAAATCGTCTCTTTTAATCAAGCTGATTGATAACCTACCTTTGTTGCGGCAGTGAATTTGAACATCTGCAATGAGTAATATTAAGTATCCTTTGCATTTCTTCATAAGAAAAAGAAAACGAACTAACAATGGATAATGGAATTTACCGGTGTTCCCCACTAATGAAATGATGGTCGTGTTTGAATCCGGGTTTATATTCAGCTGCAAGACATTTCCAAGTCAAACTCACATAAAGCACATATTCTGAAAATATAGGCTTTGCTTAACGATTCTTTCAGAAAACCTTATCTGGCCCTGTTACAGAAAACCCTCCTATAAGAAGTGCAGATGCAGATCCCGAAACACGTCGAGCTTCTTTAAGTGAAGCATCAACGGAGAATGACACATGAGGTTTCATGTCTTTTGTTATAGACATGGAGTGAACAAGATGCTCTGGTGAGTATGGGAAGAAAAGACAATAAGTGTTGCCCGTATCGAGATCCATCCATGGCTTTGTGTATCTTCAATGCAAATAAATAAGAGTCAAGTCAAGAACGAGCATTTATATACATACACACTAAATTCACTGCAAAAAAATATAGTTGAACTAAGCATCAATACCCTATAAACGGAGGGTCTACTTGGCAGTTAAACGTGGCCTTGTTTCCATGTTCAGTGACTGCAAACTTGTTCTCCCTGTTGCAGTTATATCATCATCAGTGACTAACTTGTTGCATATATGATTTTACAATGCAACATTAAGGGATTACAGACCTGAATTTCACTGGAAACTTATATCCTTCTGCAGGGACGTGGACATTTGTCAGTGTTTCTCCTGGAGAGTCGACATATATGGTGTTTCCAAATAGCACTGTGACTTTTGTTTGCAGTTTCAAACCATGACCTTTAAATGTAACTGTGCAGATTTGACAAATATCAGAAGCAAGATAAAGAATACCTCTTAGAGGATCCTTTAGAATCCAACTGATGCACCAGAAAAAGCACGAAAAGATAAATTGATATTACCGTGAGTTGAGCCTTGGCTGATCGCTTTAGCTTGGCCAGATGCCACATTGACGGATATGACACTTCTGTTTGATGTAAACCATTGACCAGTGACTTCATTATCAGCCCCTAAATCACATTGCAGTGTCTCAGATTTTGCAAGAAATATGTATTTTTAACAGAACGGGCATTAAAATGCCTTTATCATATAGATTTGATATGACATTTTACCTGTTATGCTGAAATTTAACAAATTTCCAGTGTGAATGACCGGGTTTTGAGGAAAGATATGCGCCCCAACTGAAACCTGACAAAAGGAAACACCTGTGATATAGCCAATTGCGAAAATCATAACAGATGTATGCATACCTAAACGACATTAAGTTATTTGTTTACAAAGACCTTTTATAAAGTTAGGTATCTAAATTCATGATATTAGTCCTTACCAGAACGTAATCTGATTTCCTGAGATTATCACCAATGGAAACCCGAATGAGAGCTTTGCCATGTTTTATTCCCTTCATTATATACAGAAGATAGAGATTGTACGTCAAAAATCCTAACCGAATTGAATAAACTATTTTGACTACGTATGTAGTATAAGCACAACATGTATCAATTGATAATAAGGATTAACGCACCTTAATGTAGGCACTTGGTTGGTCATTGACAGTCTTAATAAATACAACATCACGATGATTGGTTTCGACATTGTATGTAGTAACACCATGTGCTTCGAGAAAAGGGATTCCTTTTCAAAAAAAAAAAAAAAAGATTAGAAAGAAAAAAAAAAAAAATACACCAAAAATTGAAGCATCCACATAAAAGTATGAGAGAGTTACCTAAAGTGTCATAGTAATTTATTGGAAGTTCAAGTTCACCGCCAACAGCAAGATCTATCACGTGGAAAGGGATCCCCTCACTCTTCATTCTTATTTGAGCAACCTGACAGAATTCTATGTTACCAACAAAGTAGACTAACAGAAGATAAATGAAGCAAGAAATTACTAGATTAACTAATCGATTGGCTATAAACTAGAGCAGACAACGATCTACAAACTAAAAGATAGTTAATATACAGACTTCCACATTCAAAATACCTCTGCAACTCTCACGCAAGCAGCAATCTCAATCCTTCCACTTGTGCGGTCTTTGGCTTGAATACATGCAACATTGTTGCTATCAGTTGTTTTGACACTCCCGCCATTAATTGATATGGTATCTCGTTCAAAATCAGCCCGAGAGCTGCAGTCTTTCAATATGGAGTAGACTATATTGCCTCTGTGACTTTGTCCATCTCTATGCTTCTGTGGCTCTGAAGATGAAGGTAATAGACCAGATGATGTATAAAAAGGCGGAAGAACCCAAGTCATAGGAGCCCCAAGCGAAAGAGGGAGATCAGGCACAACAGATAAAATCATTGACGCTTCATATGTTCTAGATTCAGAGTACAAGCCAGGAGACACGAAATCACATGAGAAGGCAATTGTAACTCTGGTTTTGCCAGCTGATCTGTAAGAGAAAAGATAAGCTGCTCGTTAGAATTTCCTAAGTTGTCTTAGCTTAAGTGAATATGTTTGTGTGTCGTCAAAGTTTACTAATCTACATAAACCTTAGCTGAACAGAATACAAGAATACTAAGCTCAAGTTATTACTAATAAACTGTGTCATTTTTTCCTAAGCTTGAGTAAAACTGTCCCAGCAATGTTTAACGTCAAGCTAATCACTAGCTGAGCCTACTTTGAAAAGCTAAATGATGCTGAGCATGATGATGCCTTGTAAGGATATTTTAGACTAGTGAAATCTAACTTCTCTATAAGGATAACTTTTAACTAGCCGACCTGGAAATATTTAATAACCATAATTGGACAATGGTTTGCATCTTATTAAATTTATAGAGTACAAATGCAAGAGCACATGCGATAACCTTAAGTTACCTTCCTTGGACGACATTAACAAAGCCAGCATTCTCTTCCACATTGATGGATGATGCAATGAAAATTAACACCTTAACAAGAAAAAATAGAGCTTTCAGTCATAAACATAGAAGTCGAAAAAATAGATTACTATTTATACTGTAAGGGTGAACACAGAATTGGACCTTTTCATCTTCAATAGTCCATTTGTAAGCGCTGCAGAGCTCATAAAAAGATAAAAGGTCACCCTGATAACGTAACCAAGAATCAGATTTTTGCAAGCGATAATTCCAAATGAATTAATTAAAAAGTGATTTATTTCTGGCTTATGATTCTCACCTCAGGAAATGATGGGGATACAGGCATTTCATGGCCAACGGCCACAGTGTCACTTTGAGCTACCAGCATTGCAGTAGCAGGAAGTCCTACTTCGGCATTTCCAATTGCCTGACAAATTACAGCACCTTCACTCCCGTAAATTGTTGCATAGATTGTCTGATCACCAAAGAAACAAGGTCAAAATGTCATATCTTTTGAGTCTACATCTTTCCATAAAGCCTAGCTGGAAATGATTTCATAGCTAAATTTTGTTCTGCTTTATTGGATTTAAGTATTGAAAAGACAAGGTAGATTCGAAGCATTTTGCCCCTACCGTGTTGCCGGGAGATGTTGCATATAGGCGTCCTGATTTTTCGATCTTTGCAACTTCGTTATCCACAGTGGTGTAGTCAACAGAAACATTCATGGTCGGGCCTCCTTCAATAGTGAGCTATAAGAAGAAAAAAAAAATATGCTGATCAGAGAAGAACAATCGTTATGTGAACTAGAGAGTGATCCGAGATTAAAAGAGAAAGATATTTATTTCTATCATACCACATAGGAAGCACCAGGAACAAGAAATATTCCTTGTGGGTGAAGTCTTGGTGGGGAATAAACTTCGACTTTAATAGTTTGGCTTAGCACTTTACCTCCTGATTGTTGTCTTGCGCTGACCTATTAAAATCAAATTTGCTTCAGATCTACCTAAATGTCCTAGCTCTAGAGCAAAATAATAACAGCAACGAAAAAGTCAAGAAGTAAACTCACATATAGGGTTGTGATTCCCAGTCGTCTAGCAGCAATTTTAAAAGAGGAAGTTGCCACGTGTTCACCAACAGAAAGTGAATCCTCATCAACAGTGACATGCTCCACGAGATCATCCTCAATATGCACCATAATGTCCATAAGTGAGTACTGCATTGATCGAAAGTTCAGAAATCAAGAACTTGTATGATCAGCTAATAAGAAAATTAGTAATTAAGATACTTTGTGGTACATTCTATTGATCATTTTTATATTAAAAAATCCGATATATTACATTGGTGTAGGCTGTAACTTGATAGACAACGAATAATTTCAAAACATGTTAGACCAAGAAAAACAAGAACATGTATCTACAAGAAATCCGTCTTAAACCTGGGAAGAATCAAAGGTCATTCCATCGTCAATGCCAGTCAAGAGATCAATGGAGTGTGTACTTCCTTCCTGCCACATTCAAATTAGGCATGAGAATACCACAATAGAGACCACAGAAGGAAATGTGGAACCAAAAACACACGGGGAGGGAACTATACAATACTAAAGAAAGGGATAAGCCTGCTAGACATACCATTATACTTATCTCATCCCCAGATGCAATCTTTATCCAGTCCACATCTGCAACTTTTATCTGCATAATAAGAATTGCATGAAAGATTAGATTAGATTAGAATCAAGAGTGACAACCCACACACTGATCTCCACAGAACTGTCCCCAAAATATACTCCTGTTAGAAGTCATAGTCATGTTCATCGTACATTAACAAATCAATAAAATCCCACAAGTCTCCGGAATCAAATTATCATGTTTAGAGCACAAACTTACCAACGCAAGAGCTGAAAGTGGAGGAGAAACTCCAATGTCGTATACTGTCACGATTGTAGTCCCCAACCCTTTTGGAGATAGCATCATTTGCGAGCATTGCAGGCCAGATGGGGGTCGAATAACTTCTGCTACACGAGAATTATTCACAACTGCTTCCCACAAACAGCTCCCTCCAGTCATTGACAAGTTTACCTTCGGGTGGAAAACTATTGAATTAGTACTACAGACCTAGTTATGGTGCTCTCAAATCATGTAGAACCAGAGACACAAAAAAAAAAAAAAAAAAAAACGGGGAAATGCAAATACTCATTGCAACCCATCCATGCTTCCAAGTATACATCAAACTATCAATCTATTGTTTACCAATTTTTTAAGTGAAACGCTTGCTAATGAGTAGGATTTACCTTGGCATTAGGATTGAAAAAGACCAGGTTGAACTCTGGTGTGACTCTTAGTGTGGAAACCAACTGCATATTCAACCGATTTACAGAAATAAGAAACAACTACAGTTGTATCTGAAATAGTAACAAGGTAATTCAGTTAACTGAAGGAAAGTCTAATTTGATCCTTAAGCGTAGATGATAAGGAAATGTGGGAGTAATGAATCAAGCTATTACTATTAGTATACCAAGATGCATACCTGTAAGCGTACAGCATCAGTGAGAGTACTTTCAGAACCTTGTGGAAGCAGAGTTGAGTATTGGCTTTTGAAAGAATAATCAATACCAGAAACGGTGGCTCGAACAGTGCACTGTCAAAACAGTATATGGTATATAGAAAACGATAAATAATTTAACGTCGGAAGAATGAAATAATGAGGAGGGAATTGGTTAATATATTTACCAATCCTGATTCATTGCGTAGAGCCAGAAATCTCTCCCAGCCAGACTTTGTCATTTTTGAGTTATAATCATCGTCCCAGTATGCCAAATTGTTGCAACTGGTCAATTCCCACCTGAGAGAAAGAGTTGAGGAGTTTGAAAAAGCTTCTCCAAACTCGCTAATACCAACAGCAGCCACACGAATTATTTGCCCATTTGCCACAGTCACAGGAGTTACACGAAGTCGTCCTGGTGCCCTGTCAGCTTGACTAGCAGCTCTAATCACATCAAGCTTGTTAACTGCAAAATGACATGTATACCTCATGTCATGAGCAAATCATGGCATACCTTAACCACTAAGGTAAATAACCTCTAGAGGAACTCCTGAAAGATCCAACCTATGGAATTGGAAATATTCAACATACCAGGTTCATCAACAATGAGCACAACAGAGGATGGTAAGCTGCAATGAACAGACAATAAAGCTTCTGCAACTGCAGGTACAGGATGGTCTATACCCAGCAGATTCCCACGCAAGAAGACCAGTTTCTGGATGAGCACAAGCAGGGAAGAGGTGACAGTGTCATTTCACTTTAGATATAAAAAGTAATACCAACATATATAAAATAATCGCATAGAATGCCTGCAACTTACATAGGAGCCAAGCTTCTGGCATGAAATTCTATACATGTTAGCACGGCGGTCAACCTCATGATGGACGTTAACTCTGCTTGTAAGATCCTCCTCATCTTCATATAATGTCTTCACAGTCTCGGTGAACTCAACATTGTCATCCCACCTTTCAGGTCCACCCAGAAGCATAACGTCAACATATGTACCAGGTACAAGATATAGCTTACTAACACCAAAATCAGTTTCCTCTTGTGCCTTATCAAACCAATATCCACCATGATGATTCCCGTCACTATCTTGTCTGACAGAAAGTGGCAGATAGGCCCCGATAGTTAAAGTTGCTTTCAAATCTATTGATTCACTCAAAGACTTATCAAAATAATGGAACTCTTTTGCCAGAGTTGCTTGTAATACTGTGCGGCCAGTAGATGCAGTATATATAGAAGCCCGTGAACAAGGAGGGCTGGAGTCCATGCTTCTTAGTTCGTCCAACATCATCATCTCAGATGTTGCATTAACAATAACAAAAGACTCACTCCCCGTCTTCCACTTTATCAATGAATTAAAAGCATCACATCTAGAGAACGTTGCACCTGATATATATATATAAGATCTCCAAGTTAGCAATATTAGAGAAAATAAAGCAAATCCAAAAAGTAGAGATGATATATAAACAGAAGATGTAAAAAAAAAAACAGTTTCCAGTTATAACCATTTAAAGCCTTCATTGTGACAGCAGCTTTCAGGTGTGATCCAACAACTGTCTCTACTGGGAAGTTTTGCAACATAACCATAGAGGATGGAATGGAAACTTCAACAATAACCTATGGAAAACACAATAATCAGTTGAAGCCCCACGATTTTCAGTAGGGCCATAGCATGATAAGTCACAAACGAGTTTGAGCATTTAAAATATATATTTTCTCTATTTGTCGAAGCATCAACTGATGGATAATATGCAATAAAGCCAATGTACCTCATCAAAATTTTGTGAATCGAAAGTCGACACCACCTTCACAGTGGCTATACCGGGCCTCTTTGCCTGGATAATTCCATAAGCTGACACCGACAAAATGCTTATATCTGAAGTAAACCACTTGTAGTCACTCGATGCTTTTGCACAACCTACAGTGAGGAACAATCATCAAGTCACCATGGTTTTCAAACTAAAAAAGAATAGGTCACGAGAACCATAGATTGGGAACTAACCTCCTGTCACAATTAGCTCCATCTCCTGATAAACAGCAGGGGTCCATGGGAGTAGAACCTTAGGTGTGTCATCTTCACTGTTCAATGTGAACTGCACTTTTTCACAAACCCTAATTTCTTGGACAACCTTGAGAACCTGCTAGAGACAAAGTTGTTACTCTTGCAGTACCAACAAATGGAAAGAGACAAAAGGTTTTCCAAAGATATATAATTTTCTCACCTCTTTTGACTCTTGATGCCCACTGAAGTAAGTCAATGTAGATGTCAGCTCTCCTAATCCTGGTGAGATTGCGTTCAAAATTCTAGAATTTCGCTGACCATATTCAGAGGAAAGTTCATCTGGCAGTGAGACGATTTTCCAATAATCTGAATCTTTTCCATACAGTTTTATGTCATCCGTCTGCAATCAACACAAAGGAAATTATTATGTTGAACATACATGCAATATCATCTACAATAAATCCTCTGGACATAACTCGGTAAAGGAAGAAACTTAAATGCAAACAAATGAACAGCAGTGAGAAAGAAAGAAAAACAGCCACAAAAGACACATCATCAGGCTTTTCTTCAGTTTTAAAGATTTGAATACTGTGTAGCCACCAGCAGTTTCCTCCCCAAAATAGAACACATACTCAGTATAAAGAGACTCATGACCAAAGACAAGCTTATGGACGATTGATTGGCAGCCTAAAGATAAATAAACTATGCACCACGTCCTATAGTTAGAAAATACAGAGGCAAGGTAATATTGTCACACAAAGAAACTGATGCAAACTACATGTGGGCATGCAAAACAGGTAAAAGAAAAAGAAAAGTACCTCAGTTATATAGATTTCATGTGCATCAGGTCTTCCAGAGAAAATCTTCATTTGAATTAGATATTGACGACCAGACACCACATACCAATGCATAGATGATGGAAAAGGTTTGGATTCTGTAATAAGATCCCCTGACATTGACCAAGGTGATATGTACAAGATAAGAGTATCTGGAGTGACAACATTAATAGATGATCCTTGAATGTGGCCAGCGACCCGGGTATCCTCAACAACAACTGTTGTTACCCCCAAGCTTAACGCTTTAGTCAGACCTATCAAAGAATCCACTTGAGCAACAGAAGAGTTTAACACAGACCATCTATGATGTGGTGATGGTAGATCCACGGCTGCAAATAAAATAAACAATAGACCAATCAAGAACGAGAATGAAAAGCAACATAACATAGCATGTCACACTCGAGCTACAGTTACAAGTATTTTCAAATTATGAATCAACACCACTGAAATATCATAAAGCGTATAAGCCTGCCAGTTTAATATGATAAATGTACCAAGGTAGCTCTATACATTGTTTTCATTTAATATATGTGTCAAAAATCATCAGCTTTAAACACACATGAAAATCGAATAACTCAAACATTGCTAAATAACAAGTTAATCTCGAAGATGCAGACAAACCTTGAGGAACATTTCCACGCATGACCTTTAACGTGTAACCAAAAGAAGCTCCCATCAGGACATAGACAGGTGAGCGAGGTTCAAGAGACATGGCTTCTGCAACCGTTAATACAATTTCATCAGCTATATGGGTCAGAGGAGCCTCAAGCAGATGAACTGAAACCTTCTCATGTCCAATTTTAGTTCCCTTCACAACAAACAAATCTGCAAATACACCCTGCATTTACCATGTCAACATTAGATCTCTCATCCATCAATTTTTTAGATTCAGTAATTCACACTCAACAATAGATATACATACACTATCTTCAAGCTTTTTCTGGATATCTAAGTAGCCACACAGTCCTCCACAGTCAGTCAACGGAGATTCCTTCAAAGGCACATGAGCAAGATGATGTGTTGATCCACCACTCTCAGGCATTAGCTTCCAAATGAATTGTAGACCCACCAGTGAGGAGAACTCGTTATCTGCAAATAGATTTCAGCACATTTCTAAAATCACAGCACAAACTGAAGCAAAAACATTACTTTATTGACTTGTGACGACACTAACCTTCATTATCAAAAGCGCGGACTCTAAGCATGGAAAGACCATCAAGATCAAGCTTGATAGAATTATGAAAAATCTGAATCCGTGAGAAGTTGTCAATAAAGACCTTGCAGCGAATCACCATCCCAGTCTGTATATCAGTGGCATAAACTGCAGTCTCCTTTCTACCACTATACGGAGAAATCGATCTGAGACGCGCGCTGGTCGAACAATGACTGCTCGAATTAAACTCAGGTGTGACTGATAGAATATCATGATGATCCCATGACCTACAAATTACAACAACAAAACTCAGATTTGGGTAATACAGCTACTTATAAGAGAGATGAGTTTGGGTAAATGTGTACCATTTGAAGCAGCCATCACTTCCTTGAAGGCGATACTCAACCGGATTCTTCATCTTGGGAGGTAAGAGTATGTTAACATCGGTGATGTGTGGACCAGAAACTAATTGCGATGAACTCTCTCCAGCAGAGAGCAAGAGAAGGAGAAAGAAGAAGCAGAACGAGACGGGAACCATTTTGGTTTTTGTTTTGCTACATCAACGCAAACGAATGAGAGTAAATTGAAGAAGTAGCCAGCTTTGAAGCAGTAGCTTTTTTATTGAGTGAAGAGTGACGTGAAATCGAAGAGCTAGAGGTTGTAGATGGATGAGATTGAAACCCTAAAAGAAGGGTTTTTAGAGGGGTTTATGGAAAGGGGAAGAAAATCGAGGGAAACGACGGTTACGTGGCAGAAATTTATTGGTGGCGAGGGAAGATTCGCTGTCGTTTTAGCATTTCCTGAGGAGAGTGTTGTTCACGCGCCGATGCGGTTTTGATTTTTCAGGTGCTCGGGAGAGAAAGAAAGCTTTTGGGATTTTTTCGAGTCTTTAAAAGCTTGGTCCCTAGAGTTTTAAATTTTTTAAAATCCAGCATAAGACTTTACCTATGTGCAATTAGAAACTGCGATTGGTGACAAAAGTATTACAAAAAAGTTGATGGTACAAGATAACTAAGTACAATTAGAAGTCACACATCAACGGTTTTTATGGTTTTTATGTTGTTTAAGCAGCAAGAATTTGCTCTTTAGGGATATTTACTTGATCATATATCGTGAACAAAAAATTATAGGTAATTGAGAGGTCATAGACTTTTGTAATACACAAGACATTTGTAAATTGTTATCACATACTCAACACCATATATATTTTCAATACCTCTCGAGCATCTTCTGTTATGATTTTTCTTATTTTCTCTAATTTTATTACAAACCTTATGGTTACTAAATACTATGCAGAACCGTGCCTACTTGAAAGAAAATGAAACATTCGCCTACGATATTCAAATTTCCAAATTTTTACATAACTCATATCAAAATCAAGTTAATTTCTTCATAAATTTTGTGCATTTTGTGTTTGTATTTATACTGTACGGATTTTCTCTTACATACGCAAAAATAAAAAGCTTTTTAATATTGAAAAAGAGAAAAAAGAAAATAACCAATTATGTAATAATTCTTACAAAGAGTATAAATATATAAATACAGACAAATCTTCTTCTTTTTGCACACCCGAAAAGCCTTGTCTTCCTATCTCTCTACCAAAATTTCTCTCTTTCTCTTTCTCTCTCTCTATAGCTCTAGAGTGCGTCGTGAGTATGTTTTTATTGACGCCATTGAAATTGGGTTAAATCGGTTTGAATCGGATTGAACAAAAACTGTATTAATAATAACTAGATGAGTACCCGCACTACGTGCGGGTTTACGTATTACTATTTATAAATTGTTTTATATAATGCATGTTCATATAAAGTAAAGTTAAATGCATAGGTTTTGAAACATAAATATGATTTGTAATTGTTTTTGAAAAGCCCAACTATATTAGTTCATCTGAAAAAAGAATGTGCTTGAGTTGTTTTTTATTGTTGTTTTAGATTTTTAGTTTTTTTTTTGAATTTATATATCCTTGCTTTTTTAATTATATGTATAGATTGTGAGACGGTGAAATTTTAGAAAATTTATTTCTTACACTAAAAATATAACATGTCTTTATTAATCATGTCTCTGCATATTTAATCTAAGCATATTCAACTTGATGTTCTTGGAAAGTTTAGTTAAATTCTTGTCATAATCTTATATCTTACGTATTAGTTATAAAGATAGCTCCTCAAATATCTTTCAAATTACTTGTTTTCTTAGCATAAATCTTGAAAAGCTTAGATATATTTAATCTGCATATTCATTTAGTTTCTTTCATAATAATCGTCTAATTTTTAGGCCAGGAATATGTGTAAATCTTTGGATTTTATCATCACTTTAGCCACTTAAGTGGATCTCAAAATTAAAGAGGATATATTGAATTAAAAAATGTAGAAAGAGTGATGGTTCAAGTTCTCATTAATTATATTTTTCTATTTTAATTGTTATGTTGAATTAATTACTAATTATGTATTACTTATTTTATGAAGTCTAGGTGGCAAACTCTCATGTGCTAATGTGTCAAGTTGTGGAAGAGAGTTAGTCTTCTTTCATATATATAATTCTTCCTCTACTTTTCTCTCTTCTGATTGATTCCAATCTTCTTTCATTTCTTCTTCTTTTTCTTATGGAGAGGGGGCATGTTAAATAATATCAAATTTATTTTTATTTATACTTTATAGTATATGTTTAAAATTTGAAAAATACATTTTTTATTGAATATCCCATTTATATACCAAGTTTTGTTATATTCTTACCATTCACTAAATAATTCACACTTGTTTGATTTGTACTCTAAAAAATTATGCAATTACTTATAATTCGTTTTTATTTATTATAAAAATAAATAAACACTAAAAGATATTTTTTATGATATATTTCTAATAAAATAATTTGAAATATAAACTTTTATTTTGCCTATGTTCTTAAAACTCATTGGCACGGCTCTGATACCAACTACCAACTCAAGTGTCTCGTCAGGTATATTTGCTCATGTCAAGAGTGAAGCAAATTGACATGAACTCCCCAAGCCGTCTTGTAAGGACGAATGTCTCTCAAGTAAGCAAATGAAGCAGTCATTTCGGGTGGTAAGTTTTGTTTGCTTGTGATAAAAGTAAAAATAGTTTGGTGCTTGGTGAGAGTGTATTTATATTGATTTTAGAAATTGGTCTTGTTTTAGGTTAGAAAATATAAGAAAAAAATTGGTGAACAAGTATAAGATATCTTTAAAAATCTTTTAATCGAATCAAAAATCCATAGAAATTTTATCTTTAGCAACAATTTAATCTTAGGCTTTAGCACAAACACTTAACTCCTTATTTCACCCCTCTTCACCTAATTTTGTAAAACTGAAAAAAATAGATTATTGATTTCATCAAAATATAAACATATAGTTTTGTAAAATATTAATTTCATTTATTAATTTTATCTTTAATGACAACTTAATCCTTCCTTATAAAACCTTAGCAAAAGCACTTAACTCCCTTATTTCACCTCTCTCACCTAATTTTGTAAAAGTGAAGAAAACAGATTAATTAATTTCTTCAAAATATAAACATAGTTTTGCCATAAACGAAAGGTTGGTTCTTCTCAGTTGATTAGACCGATAGGTTCCCTTTTTGTAGTTACTTTATTGGGGTGGAGAAATTATATTATTCGATTCCTTATGATGTCAACTAAAAATTAAAGAAGAATTGCTTTGCTGATTGAATAACTTAATACTGTACTACATTGGTTGTTTTGATAAGAGATTTTCAATTACTACTGATTATTCAATTAAGTGACATCGTTCAAGAAAACCCTAATTAAATGCTAATATATAAAATAATTTCATTTAAAAAAATCTCCTAAAAACACGAAACTGCCCTAAATCTTGGTAACCTTATTTAACTTGTACTCCGTTAAAATAGAAAACTTTACGTTATATAAATCTTTTTTTTTTGTTATCTCATAAACGTTAGTTTACTAAATATATTTAAATTAATGCTATTGAATGTAAGAATATTCATACGACAGACACAACTCAACTTATCAATTCTTTTTTGGGTCCGTCTCTTGCGTGACTCAAGAATCAAACAACACAAGTGTCAAAGCCACCAAGAACACAAATCGTCGAAACCCCAAAGAAAAAAGTCTCAGCAAAATCCTTCTTTCATCGTCTTTCGATTTCTCCAAAAAAATGGAAGAAATTTTATTCGATGAGATTCTCTGCGAGATATTTACAAGACTGCCATCGTCTTCTTCTTCTTCTTCTTCCTCATCATCTTCGTTACCTTCTTTCGAATCGGTTCCTCTTGTCTCAAAACGATGGCTTCGTCTCTACAGAGCATCAAAGACTTCCATGTCCTTACAATTCAGTCCTCACGACACCTCTGTAATTACCCTTTTGCCCTCTATCCTCAACAACCATCCTTGTCTCTCTTCCCTCTCTATCTATCGCGGCGTAACCATAGGAACTACCCCAAGTCGTTCGGATGAGGAGCATCTGAAAGCTGAAACCATTTTCAGCGACGAGCTAATCTCAATCATATCTTCTTGCTGCTTCAATCTCAGAAACCTCTGTTTCTTGATCAATCCAGTTTCTTCATCTTCTTTGGTTCCTCTCTCTACTTCTTTATCTCTCACTTCTCTCTCTATCGAATTATGGAAACCACAAAACTCAGGTTTCACTTGGATTGCTCTGTTTTCATCTCTTAAAGAATTATCAATCCATGTTTGCTCAACGAGTTCTCCAGCTTTCGATTTCTATCCAAAGTCTAAACCTAACCCGGAAGTTGTAGAGTTAGGTTTGGAATCGGTTTCTTTATTTGGAATCCAACCTGATGATAATGATGTTACTTGGTTATGGAAAAGTTGCAGAAAGTTAAAGAAACTGAGTCTGAGATCTTGTGGAAGTATTGGAGAAGAAATCGGTTTGTGTTTGAAGAATCTTGAAGAGATTGAGTTAAGAACATGTAGGAGTATTGTTGATGTGGTTCTGCTTAAAGTATCAGAGATTTGTGAATCTTTAAAGTCTCTGTTGATTCATGATGGTGGAAGCAAAGATGGGTTGGTTCAGTTTATGAGCAATGCTAGATGTTATGATACTTTGGAAAGACTCGATTTACGTCTACCGATGGATTTGACCGATGATCATTTAGTCTCTCTCGCTGCGAATTTCAAGTGTTTGTCGACTCTTAGGCTTACAAGCTGTATCTTTGTGACTGGTTTTAGTCTAAAGGCATTGGCTTTAAGCTTTAGTTCGAGTCTTGAAGAGCTTTCTTTGCTTAGCTGCAACGCGATTGAACGAGAGCGTGGTTTGTTGGCGACAATAGGACAGCATTTGGGGAGGTTAAGGAAGCTAGATTTGACTCGGAACGAGTGGTTATTCGATAAAGAGGTTGTTTCGATGTTAGCTTCTTGCAATGGTTTGGTTGAGGTTGTTTTGAGAGATTGTAAGCATTTGACAGGTGCAGTGTTGGTTGCTTTGAACAAAAACTGTGTGAAGTTGAAGACTTTAGACATTTTAGGTTGTCGGTTGATTGAGCCTGATGATGTGGAGGGGTTTGTGATGAAGACACAATGTTTGAAGAAGCTTGTGGTTGAAGAGAATCAGATCACAGAAGCTATATTGAAATTGGCTTCGAGTAAGTTTATTGAAACTGTTGTGTTTGATTCTCTTGTTTGGTAATTAGTTAGATGGATTAGTGTTTGAATAACTGTGAAGTATATATGGGTAAGTGTAGATAACATGAATAAGATGGAAACACAATGATGTACATTTTCGGTGTTAAGTTATTGTGTTTATTTCTTCTGAACAATTGTAAACTATTATGGAATATGCAAAGGAAAAATAATTGTCGTTTGTTTTTATAATATTTGTAAACCGTTTTACGAAATTTTATTGACCAATATGTGGTTTTATTATTTGTTTATCATGTATAAGCATACCATATGATTTATACAGAAACTGGTTATAAAATCGACTTCTACAAAAAAAAAAAATATGTGAGTCTTTTCACCCAAATGCTTGATAATGGTCCTATTGTCCTATTGCCTTGACAAAGGCAAGTGGTATTCTTGAAACGTTAAAAAATAATAATCAATAGTTACTCAAATTTGGGCTTTATGTTAATATTGGGCTTCTTATCGTAAAGAAAGATAAGTCTAAGTTAAAACCATTTTGAATTCTTATGGGCTTCAATTGATACACTTTTCTCAGGAAAAAATATATAAAATGGCTACTGTTTTTAACTTTTTATGAATAAGAAGTCTAAGAAAATTTGAAAATTTATATACAGTTAATTTTGACGAAAGAATAATTTGTAGAGAAATTGTACGATCGCTATAAATAAAGAAAATTTTAATCTTTGACATCTTCATTATTTAAGGAAAAAAAAACCAGAATGTCATTTTTGTGACATGTTAAAAGGGCGACAAAACTAAACTGCACTTTTCAAATTGAAGCATACTTTATTTTTGTCTCTCAAATTCAAACATAATTAGTATAATTTGGTGAGAATTTTTTACGTCGTCGACATAATTTTGTATTGAGCTTTTTTTTTGTGTTTAGTATAATTTCGTAAGTTTTTGTCGTCAAAATATACTCTTACTTAATAAGATTTGTGGCGTCATATGTGACGAATGGCTACGTCTCAATATCCATGAAACGATTAAAAACCCAAGTGGGCCCATATGCTGACGTGTTATTTATGTTGGAGTGAGTCAATTCAGACAGACACGTGTTGTTGACGATGATGTGGACCCAAACTCCCACACATACATTACACAAAACAGCCGCCACTACAATCCCGCTTTTCCCGGGCTTACGCTCTCCCGCCAAGAATCTTACCTTTTTTGTTTCTCTTCTAATTAATTCAATTTTTTTTTCTCTCTTCCATTTTCCCCGCCATAATTAACCGGGCAAGACGGGCAGAAGAAGTCAAAACCGCGTTAAAGCGAAGAAGGATGTGGGCAAAACAGTCATTTACTTTCATATTAGCGTTTTAAGACAAAATCAAGACTCGTACGGAAAAAAATACACATTCTTTGAGAAATAAGGCCATCATTAAAATCAATTTAAATTTAAATTTCTTACATCTCTATACATATAGTTTCGGGCATAGGATACCTTTTTGGCGGCCCATGTGTACGTGTCCAGTGTCCTTCTTTTATTTTCTTAACCTAAGACACTGTGGAAAAAAACCTCATGCATGCGTAACAAAATTCAAAATACCTTAACTTCACACTTGCATTGGATTCGTTTTTTTCTTTCACTTGTACTATTATACTAGGAGTTATTTATATGTGAAAAGAATCTTATAGTACAAATGTAGCCCGTTCTCCCATTATCATCCCCTGGGAAGTATTCTTACTTATAATTACGTAATAGCTACCAATGTCGATCATCTCAATTAGTGTATCTTATAGATCTTACTTATACATTACACATATTTCAAACATTGAGGTATATCTTCTTTCTTTGTTAAAATTGAGGTATATTTTCGGTAGAGGGACGGTTGACTATAATTGCATTATTTCGTTAACGTCCGTTTTTCTTTTTGCAGTTTACATGTATTCCCAAAACCTGATGACTGCGCATATAAATGAGTATTTTGTAAAATATTTAGTGGAGAAACCTAAACCGAAGTTCAGACATGACACATATAGACATGCTCTAAATATTACTTCCTCTTATAATATATTCATGACCAAGTACATCTTGTCTTCTTTGGATGACTAATTAGTAATTATGGTTTAATTTTTAGCTTTCAACTCTTTTTTCAATAATTAAAGTCTATTTGGTTTTTCAGTTAAGATTTTTTTTTTTTGGTTAACTACTAGACTTTTTATGGTGAGATGGAGTTGAACTCACTGCTCAAAACTCTTGCGAAGGTGGCAACGCAACATGCGCTAATGAATCCGGTCAGTTAAGAGTTTATTTCTTCGTCATCCAACTCAATTCTACTATCCAATATCAGGATTCCGATTACTTGTATTTCTATAATTATTGGTTATTTTCATTCAATTTAGGAATCATAGTTTGTCTACACATATAGAGTCTATGAGAAATTTTTTATTTATATGATAACTAGAATTTATTCGATTGGTCCCCTAGAGAAGCACATGCATTGTTGAAGATAGCTACTATCATATCTATATAGACAAAGAACAAGTCACAAATGTATGTCTCTATCCAAATAAAAGAGAACCAAAACTTCGACAGTACAAAAGAATGATAAAACCAAAACTATTAATATGTATGCACATCTTATCACACACACAATAGACAATACGAAAGTATCTAAAATACTAGTTAATTAGATGAACTAGTTAGAAGACGGCCAGTTCGAGTTCATCATTACCTTTGAGAAACTGACTTAGGCATCGTGAAATTGTCACGTAATCTTGATCCTTGCAAATTTATTGTTTACCTTTAATTAGTGTCACTTCTTGGATTCGTTTAAACTATAATTTACAAATTAATAATTATCTTATCTTCTTGGATAATCAGAATAATCAGTCACTTCTTGGATTCTAAATATCTTGTTCAATCATTATCTTTTACATATTATATAAATTTGGAATTGATTGTATGTGTTATTATATAAGATTTGGACACTGATATATAACATGATCTTATTGATTCTTGAGTCGTTAGTTCTGAAAAATGTTTGTGTTTTCTTAAATGATGGAAGATGAAATAAGAAACAAAAAAGATGAATTAATAAAAAATCAATTCAATACGATATCCGTCATTTAAATTATTATTTTCTTTTAAAAAAAATCCTTTTAGTCAAGAAGTAACAATAATATCTCTATTAATAAGTTATTCATTTCGACTCCTACGTACTAAATTCTTTGTTTATCCTTATATCTGTACGGATCCAATGAATAATCAAAACATGCATTTTAAAGTGAAATTACACATTTTGAAAGATTCTTATGAAGATGCATTTGTTGTTGATGGAGTCGTTGAATGAGTTTAATAGTATACAAATTTTTGTTTGATGGAGTTGCTAAATGATTTAAGAAGTAATTCAGGATGCGAATGTTTTTGTGTGAGTGTCGGTTACTAGAAAATTTGAAAATATATTTTTGGAATATGTTTAGATGATGAATCAAAAGAGGAAAATGACTTAGAAGGATTTGGAAGACTTGATGAACGTGAAATTCAATGAGAAAAAAGGAAAATGTAAATAAAAATTTATTTTTTCTTATGGAATTTGGAAATCTTTTCCTATAATGATTAAAAAATCGTTTTGGATATATACGGAGAAGCTGGAGACGTTTTGAAGAAGCAAGAGAGCTGAGATATAAAGAAGAAATCTTTGAGAACTTTCTGTAAGATTGTGTGCAACTTAGTTTTGCGGGTTTGTGCTTGTGTGATCAAGTGGTTTTGCTTTGAAGTCTAGATTTAAGGATAGTTTAGTTCAGGGTTAGGTGTTATCCTGATTAAATCTAGATTTTGAAGGAATTTAATTAAGAGTAAAAATTATCTTTAAGGTTTCACGTTTTAAAAGAGAGCGGTAAATCAAGAGATTTGTGCTTATTTTACGCGTTTGCAAATTTGTTGTAATTTGTTTTATTATTCTACTGAAATTGAATCTAAACTTCTCCCGGAAAGTAGGAAAAACCGAATCTCGTTAACAAAATTCTTGTGTCTTTTCTTCCTTGCAATTTATATTACTTCATCCGCACTTTCAGCTTAGAATTTAATCTTTTAAAGTCTCCTAAAATGGAAGATTCGGCTATCATCAGTTGGGACACTAAAAGCTATTGTTTTGGAATTGCTAACTAGAACAAATTTACAGACTTGTGAAAGGTGAACCTAATCCTCAAACTTGGATTCTCATTTTGAATTGCTAGTACATTCGGCAGGCAATATAATTTTTTCCTGAAAAGAAATGTATTATAGTTCCTAAAGTCATGACAGTGAAATAAACTCGTTCACAAGAATGATCCAAACTCGTCAATCGTCATAGTCTCCTTCTATTCAAATATTTCTCTTGTATTTGGCATTTCAAAAAAAAGAGGAAAAAAACACGAGATTGGTCGTTGTCTCGTAAAGGAACCAAACAAGGCCTTAAGTCCCACATTGGATTCTCCCATCGCACCGCTATTCTCTGAACCCTATTTTGTCCTTTTCATGACTCAATCCACAAGAACACAACTGAGAATTAGTGACTTACTTGCATGCAACACATTTAATCTGCAAATAGTACTATTGGTGCGTAGCATGAGTAATTACTAATCATAATGTCTTATGAGTTTATTTAATTAATTTGTTACAATACAAAGTAGTGGTCAATGAATTAAAGATACTAATGACTTAGTGAGTGTGCAATTGTGCACGCAAAAAGCTCTTTAACCTGAAAAAAGAAAGTATCATATTTGTTGGGATGGCTTTAGAAGTAGAGGCCTCCTTAAAAAAAAGTCATGCATTGAAATTCTTCAGAATCCTTTTAAAGCATATAAAAAACATTACATGTGTGCATTATAAAATTGTTGATTTCTTCTCTTTCCAAATAGTATGATTTACCTCTTTTTATTTGAAATTAAAGATTTTTGTATTAGATCCCACCATATTATTTGTTAATAAAAACTATATTGGCCCACATCTAGAACATTAGATAAAGGAAACAATAATTATGCAAATACATAGTTTAAGTTATTAACCTATAAACGAGTTTTACCAACAACAAAAAAAAAACCTATAAACGTGTATAGTGGATTTGCCCAAAAAAAACGAGTATAGTGGAGAGTCAAAAGCTTGCCGTGTGGACTTGTCACAAATTATTGGTAATTTTATTATTATATTTAGGTAGTTGAGCTAACTGGTAAGATTTGCTCGCGTCACTTCTCCTTTAGTCTCCGTAGGCTTAATCCAAGGCTCTGAGTATAAAATTTTCTACATCAAATTAGTGTTTTTATAAAATCTGGACTGATTATTTGTTGATATATGTATAACCAAAATATTAATGAAACCAAATGTGATGAACAAGGCTAATTTGGAAGATACGCATTATCATAATTAGATTCATTATCATATATTTTTAACTCTAAGTCTAATAACCAAAGTTTTCATGGCCTGTAACTAATATATAACTAGAGAACTATATTAAAAAAAACTCAAATCTCACTAACGGCGACGTAGAAACACCGTCTCTAAATCAGAAGGAGGCGTAAAAAACTCTCTAACGACGTTACTCCGACATTTTAACGCCGGCCGTCGTTTTCTCGGTGCTGGTGGACATTCCAATAACTCCGGTATCTTCGTTTCCTTCGCTGTCGGTGTCGTCGAACACTCTTCCTCTTCGTTGTAGCAATCTTCTTCAACTTCGGTCACTATCTCCGGCGGCGCTCTGAGTTTCGTCTTGACTGGTTTCAACGAAGCCCGAATCGAAATTCCGGCGATAACCCATTTCTTCCCGTCGGATTCTAAACCTCCTTCGAATTGAGATTTCTTCGAAAAACCCATCTCTCTTTAACTAACTCAAAACCAAGATAAATGAAAAAACAGAGTAAACCCAAAAAGAAAACAGAGAGATAAAAACAGAGACTTGTTCCAATTAGAAGAAGAGGAATCGGAATAAAATGAAAGTGGGGAAAAAGATTAAAAATTTGTGGTTGGTCAAATTTTTTGGTCTGAAAGGAAGAATTTTTTTTGTTGTTGAGAAGAATGAGAAAAAACAAATGAGAGGAAATTGAGATAAAGAGAGGGTTTAAATAGTCAAAATAATATTCAGGAGAAAAAAGCTTTGCGAAGAAGATGAAGAAAAAAAGGGATAAAATTGGAAATTTAAAAAGAATAAAAATTTAGGTGCCCGAGAAATTTTACGGGCAGAGTCGCAACCACCGTCTTTTGTTTGGCGCCATAGTTTGAGAGTTTTGGTTCGCAACGGCTCTTTTTCCCGCCTTTATATCCTTTTAGTGATTCCCGATTTTGCCCCCAGTTTACTTTCCCGCGAGGTTTCTTTCTTTAGGTAAGAGAAGAACCGAAGAAGAGAACATCGGTTTGGTTTATTTACCCTCTTTGGTTCTAATCGGTTATCGTTAATTTACATTTTTTTATGGTTTTCTCTGGGTTTAGGTTCAAACTGAAATTAACTCGGTTTAACTTCAGTTCGTCAGTTTGTTGGTCATCAAAACGACGTCGGTTTTGACACACTGAATTTTCCCCATCACTTTAAATATTCATCTGCCTTCTCTCTAATTTTGGTTGATAAGATTATCAACAATCATGGAATCTGCCGAAAACAAAATCTAGTGTGAATCTTGTGGAAAATGAGTTTGGAATTTATATCACTCACGGCTTATTCATCAACATTATTAAACTATATGATATATACAATTCAATAAACAGCAACGTTAGAAAACATCAGTAGCATATCAAGCCATGTCAAAAACTAGCTAACCATGGAGGCAAACAACAATATATTATATATCTATAACTAATCGATCATTAATACAGTTTAAAGTTATGTTCGTAATTAAGGTGTGCCATCATCACGGATTCATGCATGCACTTATATATACATAGAAGCCATTATGTGTACAAATACAATGTCAATATCAAACAAACAATATATATGCAGCTAATTCTAGTCATTAGAAAGATAAGGATAAGAGAGATTGGCGGGTGATTATCAGCATGATGGATTGCTCTCCCTCTGGTTCTAGAGTCGAACATGAAGATTGGAACCCTAGAAATCTTAAATCCGATACGTGCGATATGAAGTATAAGTCAATGTTGCATTGTAGTTATTTTATGATACCAAGAAATTTGAAATTTTAGGTAAATTTTAGTTATTATTCCGGACCATGAGACGAAGAGATACAAATAGATAAAAGGTCCATCCCAATTTCTTTTAGACAAAAAAAAGATGATGTAATCAAATACATCTTTTAGTTAAGGTTTACATTTTACAATTTACAATTTTATAGTTAACTTTGATATATTATATTCTATATTTCTTTATGTAATAAAAGTAATCAATATTCAATTATTAGGCGATAGGATGAATGGACCTTTGAGAGACATGAATGGTGATAGAGACAAGTTGAGGAAGGTCGGGACTAGCTAGGGCTGACATTGTGTCACATAAGCATTAGATTTATTCGCATTCAAAACGTTATGAAAATTAATGTAAAATATGAAGAAGAACAATTTGAAATGTTTTTTAACTAAAATTTGAAATTGAAAGTAACGCATATTATATTGGACCTACAAAAGAGCCGACCCTTATCTATTTTAGTGTGAAAGAAATGCATGGGACCCTCTTAGTCAACCAGCCTTATAAGACCTCTTTGGCCAATTCTATTAGTTACTTATCGAAAGTGTTCAAATTGCCATCGAACCCGAATGTCCAGCAAGACCTTTGACATATCTTATACATAACTCGCCAATTCTCGATCATTTATCATGTAATCTTGTATCCAATTCGGTTGTTCTGATATATGAGGGTTTCTTTTAATACAAAAATGACTCTAACATGTGTTTAATTACGATGATTTGTAAGGTTTCGATTGTTTTTCGAATTAATTACGAATTTTGCTATTCTTCTTATGGCATTTATAGATTTTGCCATCTTTAAATAGTTTTTAAAATTTTATCATTTTTCAGGTATAAAAAAGTGATTTAACTTGTGTTTTACCCATTATGATAAAATTAGTCGGGTTTTTTTTTGGTTTAGTATTTGGTATAAAATACGTGTTTAAAAAAAAAATCGTAAATACGTATATCTTAAATGTTAAAAATGGCAAAATTGTAAAAGTTTAGTAAAATTATCATTTTTAGAAAAAAATCCAAAAAATGGCAAACTGGACAACAATCCCTTCTTCTTCATGTGAAAATTTTACACTTCACATCTTTATCTTGACTTGTGTATCTTACTCTCGACCAATTTTCGTTCCGTGATACATGAATGTTTAGAAAATATATCTATATAAATATTTAACATGTTTTATACTATTTCTTTATTTACATTGTATGAAAAATTATTTATCAATTAGTCATCTATAAATTACTATTCTCTCTGTTCCTTTTTATTTGATTTTCTAGGAAATAAATTTGTTTTAAGAAATTGATTTTTTAAGGTTTTTTATGCAACATTTATTTGTTATTTTTGATGAAGTGTTAACTTTAATAAAAATGATTGAATATCATTGGTTTAAAGTTATATGAAATTGTAAAACACACAAAATAATACATTTAAAATCAACTTTAATATGCTTACCTTAATATGTGTGTTTTTCCTAAACAGTCAAACAAAAATAAACAAAGAGAATATTATACATGAAATGCATTTAAATGAATAATTATTCAAAAATAGTGTATAAAGAAAACGTAAACCTAGTCAAACGATTATCATGCGACACATTTTCAAAGTTATTCTAAGAGTATGAGCTTATAGTCACTCTTATCCATATTGATTAATCTTTATATCGCGTTTGTAACGCTCGGGCCACCTCCTTGCAAGTAAATAACAGTTCTGGTGAACTTCTAACGAACCTCCTTGCAATTTTGATCATATCTAAACCAATCTGGATCGGATCATTCTCTTTTAGAAAAATTATTAGGCTAAATAAGTGATGCAATCGTTCACGCAATCAGTTCATACGAAAAGGTAAGATACATCACACCAAAAGTATATTTCATTGTATATTATAACTTGCTTTTATGAACCCAATCCGAATTGTTATCATTACCTTAAATTTAATATTGGGCGCAAAAGCAAAATTGGATTTATCTTCGATAATATTGTTCTGGACGGCGACGTAAGGACAATTATTTTCGGTTTGGTCGGTTTGATAGGAGCCTCCTTTTTTTTATCAATTTGCATACATTTTCATTCAGTGTTTAGTCATAGCATATATGTTACTTATATACGCCACAAAACAAAGTAGACCAAGAAGGACCAACTTGTGGAAAAAAAAAACAAAGTAGACCAACATTGATGTTCATATGCAGATTATATTTCAGTAGTATAAAATATTACTAGAGATGCATTTTGTAAATGGTTAAGTTTTCAATAATATTTTTATCTGCCCGTTACTATCACAACTCTAGAAAAAGTGGAATTCGAAACTCTGAATAAGTAATTAAGCATAATTAAGAACCACATATAGATGATTCATAATTGATTACAATCGAGATTAAATCTCAACATAAATCAATGTTGCATATGTGTGTTTCCATCCACATTTTCTATGCAAAACTAAGTTTCAATGATTTGTTTTCTTCTTACATTTATCCAAAAATAAAATAAATTAATACTTTTAGGGTGCAAAAAAAAAAAGATTTATTGGACGAAATTTTTATTAAGATTATATTATTTCTTTTACTTTTATAAGATATATATAGTGACGAGAAATAGAACATATATGAATGTCAATTAATAAGATGATTAACCATTATACAAACTAGAAAGGAAGGATTGGTACACCAATATTTGTTTTTGGGCTGGACCAGCCGCAAATTTTGAATCAGTTTGATTGTTAAAAAGGAAAATAAACTAACAACTAATCTAGGTGTGTTGCCAATTTGCCAAAACAAAAATATAAATGTGGTGTCATTACTTTTATTAAAATAATTACTGTGCACTGACCAAACAAACACAAAATGACAAAAATAAACAGAACATTGCTTTAAAGCAACATTCTTTAGACTGAACCGAATTTGTCTGATCGCACCAATCCAAAATGATCCAGATATTCCATTCTAGTTTATCACTAGAAAAAAGTATTTTTTGTAGAAATTAAAAAAGCCGCAAAACCAGAAGTTCTGGATAAAAAAGCCGATTCAATTTTCAGCACCGGCTGATTCAGTTATGTATCTTAAAAATCTTATAACACGTGCAAGAACATGTTGTTTTGACATTGAAAAAATGAAGAACATTTATTTCTTAAAATAAATATTAAAGAATGAGACACAAAAATGTTGTATGTATGATAAAAAAAAAAAATCTTACTTCCAATTTTTGAATTTAGTTTACATATAGTAAATAGTATATACTATAAGAAGGTATGATAGAGTTTTTTTTACTTTCACTTCTGTTTGAATTATGATTCAATATCTCACTGTGATTTGAAACTTTTTAAATCTAGGTTAGTCTTTTGTGATAATTGTATTTGTAACACTTTCATTAGTATCAAAAATTAAATTATATGCACTACAAATTTACTTTTTCTTTCAATTAATTATACTTTAATTCCTCTTCTAAACAGAAGCTACAATTATTATTTCTATTTGTAATTTAAATTTGAATTTCTTGAAAAGTTAAAATAACTATCTATTTCATATACTTGAATTGGAAATATTAGTTTCAGAAATATGATATATTCAAAATTCGGCTTAGCTGGTTAAATTAAATTAAACCGTGAAATACTAAACCAACCAATTCAATTTCGAAAACATTTGTTTTAAATTAGAATAAAAGTTTTTTTTTTTCTAATAGAAAGTTTCAAAATGGAAAAATGCAAAAATAATGAAGCATATCCCTATCGTCGATCGGGCGTTGTAGTTTTCAGTTGTCTTAACAACATGACCGGTTTTAAATGTTTGTATCAGTTGTAGACTTGTTGTTTTCAATTTTCTTAATAACATTACTGGTTTTAATAGCTTAATTGTTTGTTTTTTTGTCTGACGGCGTTTTAATAGCTTTAATAATCAGTTCTTTTGTCGGCAAATTATAGTTTTAAAAATTAGGTACATGTTAAAATTTTGTATGGCCCGTGAAAGAATTGATGAGTAATTTTTAGTAGAGAGCATATATCATTAAAATAGAGAGCATATATTATACAAGTTGGGGGTGATGGGTCGGTCCTTGTAATGGCGGCCAGCTTTTTTGAAATTGAAATGGAAAATGTCTTATTAACATTTGCATAAGATTCCACTAACGTTGTGATCAATGATGATGATGATGATGATGATGATGATGATGTGATTTAATTTATATTTAGCTAACTTATAATTTCTGTTAAAGAAAACATGATAATTACCCCCAAATATAATTTCCATCTAGAATATATTCCTGCGGAATTTGATGGTGAAAAAAATGGAAAGTGCGGACGGGTCAATCACAAAATATTTTATCCTTTAAACGTCTAAATTTGAATTGATTGCGTTTCTACTAATTACAGGATAATTATACTTTTTCTTAACTATTTATTTTGTTGTTTCTTTACTGTTAAGAAAACAAATATGTACTAATATTAGTAGATTTTATTTAAAATAATATTTTCGTATTCAAAGGCAGAATCAGTAAATTCGATAATCTTGTCACTAATCCGATTCGATCTAAATGCTAAAATCTTGATTTTAAATTAAAAAAACCTTGGTAAAATAGAAACATACCACATATTACATACTTACAGAATTTTTGGTACATGTATCTAATTTCCACTCAACGAAAAATAGATTTCGTTATAAATATAGATTTAAATGGTTTAAACTATTCAAATTTTTAATTTGTAGAAAAAACAAAAACGAATTTGTATATGCACATACTTATACTAGATCCAAATGATCTTAGAAGAAATTAAAGAATATATGATTAATTAGTTAACCATGAAAATACTAACATAAGTGGGGAAACTATTATAACTAAATTTCTCAAAAACCAAAAATTTATGGGTTTTCTAACAAACTTTTTTTTTTTTTTTTTGTCGTCTTAGATTTATTATTTATTACAAATTATGACAACTATTAGTCTATTACATATACGAAAATCTGCTAATAAATCACAATATCTGAAACTCGAAACCCAAACTTTTTGGTGTAGAAACATTAATGAACCATTGGTCAACTAATAGCGCAAGGGGTTTCCACAAACCAACATTTATACGTAACGTTTTTTTAGTTTTTAAACACAAAACCAGAAACAAACAAATTAAAATAGATGACTAAACAAATCACCATTCAAGATTTTGTTAAAACTAAAACCTACACCAAAAACTAAAACTATAAACCTACTAAAAACTGCAAAGCATTCATGGCCATTTTATCCATAAATGATTATTTTTGTATTTTGTCCTAAAACACAGTGCTAAGTAACTATGATTCAAAAAAAAAGTTTGGAAATATTATTTTTGATTTAGTTCTATTTTGGTGATTGCCTTTAAGGGAATAATAAAGCTGGAAATTGAGGATCCTACCAATTGCATGTGGAATGATCAATTCAAAAGGCCCACAAAAGATTAATCTAAAAGCCAACTCAGCCAACCCAATTGAACAAATGTGCCAAGTTTTGTCACTATACATCATCTATCTGTCTTCTCACTGACTTTTTTTTATATGCCAAGTGATCATCATACAGGTCTGTCTCTAATTATCTGGGTGATTCAGAATTTGTACTCACAGTAGGTTTCTTGCAGAGAAAACAACTGTTCAAACCCTAAACCTCCAAATCATTTCTTCCCTGCATGAAAGATGGAAACTGGAGTTGTCACCATCCAAGAACCAGTCTCTACAAAGGTATGATCATGATGCTGATTATTATGCTACATAGATACATAGTATATCCTCTCCTTCTTTGAGATTATATTTTTTTTTTTTTGACATGAAAAAGTATGTTTCTGTTTCTACCTTCTTTCCTTTTTGTAGTCTTATGATTTACAATTTAAAAAAAAAATTATGATACAGATCTTGATAACTAGATATCATGAATCTGTAATCTGTAATCTGTTTTACTCTCTAGTCTCTAGCTACAGATTCTGTAAATTAGAACCTCTTTTTTTATCCAATATCTTTCAATAACTGGTATGTCTAAGACTTGCATATGACAGTAGATAGGTTCCAATCCAAATAACTTTGAACTGTATAGTGATGAAATTAACGTTTTGAGATACTAACATGTTGGGATCATAGTTTTGGTTCAAGCTTTCGGGTTAAGGCTCTGAATCGGATCGATGAAATTAACGTTTTGAGATACTAACATGTTTCTTATATACAGACTGATGTTGGGGGAGTTCCTGCAGAAGTAATACTTGAAAAATCATCCATGGAAGTACAAAAGGTAAACCTGAGTACTGTTCTTGATGATGAGATCACAAGTGGCGCCGATCGTGGAAACAATATTATTACGGGAGAAGCAGATGTTGCAGAGGTTGTAAATGGTTCAGGTAATGGAGCAAGAAACTGCCACACATTCAAAATGTTTCAGATTCTTTAAAAGCATGGAAATTTGTACTCAATACTGTTTTATACGATCAGGGGATAAAGAAACCGAAGAATTAAAACGCGAAAATGGAGAAGCGACAAAGACTATCTCGGTTCTAGATGACAGTAAGATCGTTAAAGATGATCAAGAATCTATTGTCGTTCGTGAACCTCAAAGCCTCAACGAAAAAAAAGAAGATGAGAAGATAATCTTAAGTGATGTGACTTTAGAGAATAAGAAAGAAGAGGATACTACCGGAAAGCCAGAAGAGGTATTTGTTTAAGTTCCTTGAAGTTTAAGCAATAGAGATGTACTGAGATAGAGAGTATAATTTAATGACTTTTTTGGTTTACGCAGGTTAGTGTCGAAAAGCCGGTAATAGAAGAAGATCAAACAGAAGCAAAACACTCACTAGAACAAGAAGAGGATATTGGTAACATCTCTAAGGTATTGACTGATACCACACCTGTTAAAGTCGATGAATACGATATAGAGAAGAGCTTGAACTCGGTATGTTTTTCAATTTATGTTGCTCCTATCAAATGAACTAAGAAATGGTACTCTATTGCAGGTATGTGAAGAGATACCGATAAAGACTGATGAAGTAAGAGAAGAAACAGATTCAAGAACTGTTGAGACCTCTGTAAATGGAACAGAGGCTGAGCACAATGCAACGGTTTCAGTAGAAGAAATCTCGAGGAACGGTGACAACACTGTGAATGAAACAGTTTCAGAAGATCAAACCGCGACAGATGGTGAACCACTACATGATGTTGAAACTATAAAAAGAGAAGCAGAACCGTTTTATAAGACAGTTGTAGAAGATGCTAAGATCGTGAATACTGAAGAAACTACAGCTCATGAATCTAAAATCTTGAAGGAAGATAATCATCAAGAGGAGTATGCAGAATCGGTAGAAGCAACCAAAAACTCAGACGCAGCAGAGCAAAGCTCACGTGAAGTGACTGTAGACAAAGAAAAGGAAGAGGACATAATCCAAAACATAGAAGAGGTCTTGTCTTAGTTTCTCGAAGCTAAAGATTATATTTGAGCAAAACATGTTTCAGACTACCTTGTTGACACAATTTGATTCTTTACTTTGCAGGTGCAAGAAAGTCCTAGTGTAATGGAATCACCGACAATACAAGGAGAGGACATTGAATCAAAGGCTTCATTAGACCATGAGGAAGAGATGGATAAAATCACAAAGGATACTGAGGAACAAGAACATGTGTTAGTGAGAGACGTACCAGTACCACAAAGTGAGACACTTGTAACGGAAGCTAAGACTGCAGAGACTTTTTCAGTCCAAGAAGCTGAGATCTTGAAGACCAATATTAATGAATCAGAGGCACATAGTGCCATAGGTGGAGAAGAAGACGGTCAAGAGACAAAGGAAAACACAGAACCGAGTAAAGATCTGAAAGACGATAAAGAGCAAGAAGATTCAGAGACGGTAAAGACCATCATTTCATCTGATGAGGTAAGGATACAATCTCCAGATGTTTTGATTTTCTCATGTGTTGATTCTTTGTCATGATGAAGATAAAACTAAGATATAGATGAAAACCTGAAATCTTGAAATTACTAGTTAATGATTTAGGCCAAAACTACTTTTGTCATATAGAGTTAACTCAAGTTTGCTTTACAAGTTTCTGATTCTGATAATGGAAAATTCTTTCACCTCATGTGCCCGTTTTTAAATTTTTGCATTCCTTGAACCTTGTTCCTTTCAATCAACAGGTGAGATCTTCTGATGTTCAAGCAGAAGTATTTGGTGAACATACCGAACCTTGTAGCTCGGAGATCAAAGATGATAGACATGGAAGAGACGAATCTATTGAGGTCAAAGCTAAGGAGACAGGTCCAGAAATAGAAACCGCAGTAGATGGTGAATCAGTACATGAAATTGAAACTACAGAAAGAGTTCTTCTTGAAGCAGAAAAAGAAGAAGACAAGGAAGAGATAAAAATAGATGAAGAACCGAGTCTGAATGCGATAGAGAAAGCGGAAACAGAGAACGTAAAGATAGTTATAGAAGAGCCTGAGATTGTTAATAATGAAGAAACTTCAGTCCATGAATCTGAAAGCTTGAAGGAGAATGCAGAACCAGTGGAAGCAGTCAAAAACTCAGATGGTACAGAGCAAATCTCACGTGAAGTGACTGTAGACAGAGCAAAGGAAGAGGACATAGCCCCAAAAACAGAAGAGGTTTTTTCTTAATTCTTTAAAGCTAAAGATCCCATTCCCTAGTAAAGCATTTTTCAGGAAACTTTATTAATACTATTTATCCTTCACTGTGCAGATTCAAGAACGTCCTAGTGAATCAAAAGCTTCACTAGAACCTAAGGAAGAGGTAGATCATATCTCAAATGAGACAGAGGAACATGAACATGTATTAGAGAGAGACGTACAACAGTGTGAGACCATAGAATCTGAGGCTGTTGAGACAAAAGAAGACACACAACCAAGTCTGGACCTGAAAGAGGATAAAGAAACAGAGGAAGCAGAGACATTCAAGACCGTCTTTTCGTCTGATGAGGTAAGGATACGATCTGCATAGATATTGTTTCTCTCATTTTTGTGCTTCTTTGTGTGTGTGTGATACTGATGATGATATTAAGTAATAAAAACCTGCAAATTTTGAAGTTAATAATGAATGGCATGCATGAGTATATTACAATGGTTAAGTCTAAAACTAGTTTTGTAACTGTGGAGCTAGCTCAAGTTTAACTTTACAAGATTCTGATTCTGTTGTATTTCTTTTTCAATCAACAGGTAAGATCTTCTGCTGTTCAAGAAGAACAATTTGGTGAACATACGGAACCTTGTAGCTCGGAGATTAAAGATGAGAGCCATGGAAAAGAAGAATCTGTTGAGGTCAAATCTCAGGAGACTGTTCAAGACGAAAACACTGAGGACAAGCATGATGTACTTAAAGTTCCATCTACAGAATCAGAGAAGTATCAAGGCAACGAACCCGAGACAGTTCTAGTCTCCAATACAGGAAGCTATGAGAAATCTGAAAAAAGTCCATCAGATCTTGTGTTAAATGTAGATAAAGAGGAGCTGAATGATGAGAAGATAAATGTAGATCAAGTTGATGGTACTCAAATTATGGAGGAACCGATAGGCTTAGACTCTAATGGGGCAGAGGCAGAGCAAATTGATCAAAACATAACCAATGAAACAGAGGAAATTCTAGTTGCAAAGCCGGTTTCTCTTCTGGATGTTAAATCAGTGGAGCAGATGCAGAAGCCAAAACTTGAGTCTCCCTCTGAAGTATCTGAGGAAACAAGCAAAACCGTAGATGAGAAAATCGAAGAAAAACCAGAAGAAGAAGTAACACTCTATCAAGAAGGTCAAGTGGACGGTTCCTATGGATTAGAGACAAAAGAAGAGACAGTTTCAGTACCTGAGAGTATTGAACTTGAAGAACAACCTCAGGAAGAAAGGAGTGTGATTGATCCGACTCCTCTGCAGAAGCCAACACTTGAGTCTCCTTCTGAAGTATTAGAGGAATCAAGCAAAACCGTTGATGAGAAAATCGAAGAAAAAACAGACAGTATTGAGCTTGGAGAAATAGCCCAGGAAGAAAGGAGTGTGACTGATCTGACTCCTCTGCAAGAAGAATCATCCCAACCAAATGAGCAAGAAAAGGAAACAAAGTTAGAGAAGCATGAACCAACAAATGAAGAAGTTAAATCTGATGAAGTCATAGAAGTTTTATCTGCATCACCTTCAAAGGAACTGGAAGGTGAGACTGTTGTTGAAGCCGAAAATATTGAAAACATAAAAGAGAATGAAGAAGAACAAGCAGCAGAGAAGATCCAAAAAAGTCTTGAGACTGTGCAAACAGTTGAATCTCCTAGTTCATTGCTATTTTCTTCTGAGGAGCAAGATCATGTGACTGTTGCTGAGGAAATAGTAGACGAAAAAGCGAAGGAGGAAGTACCGATGCTCCAAATAAAAAATGAGGACGATGCAACAAAAATTCATGAGACTAGAGTGGAGCAGGCAAGAGATATTGGACCTTCTTTGACTGAAATATGCTCTATCAATCAGAATCAGCCAGAGGAACAAGTCAAAGAGGCATGCTCCAAAGAGGAACAAGAAAAGGAAATATCGACGAACAGTGAGAACATTGTGAATGAAACGTATGCGTTGCATAGCGTAGAAGCTGCAGAAGAAGAAACTGCAACAAATGGTGAATCACTAGATGATGTGGAAACTACAAAAAGTGTTCTTCTTGAAGTGAGAAAAGAAGAAGAAGAGGCAGAGATGAAGACAGATGCAGAACCGAGGTTGGATGCGATAGAGAAAGAGGAACTAGAGACTGTAAAGACAGTTGTCCAAGACGCTAAGATCGTTAATAATGAAGAAACTACAGCTCATGAATCTGAAAGCTTGAAAGGAGATAATCATCAGGAGAAAAATGCAGAACCAGTAGAAGCAACACAAAACTTAGATGATGCAGAGCAAATCTCACGTGAAGTGACTGTAGACACAGAAAGGGAAGCGGACATAACCGAAAAAATAGAAAAGGTTTGTCTTAATTCCTCAAATCTGAGAAAAATATTACTAAGAAAACTTTATTAACACTGATTAATCTTTTTTCTGAGCAGGTGCAAGAAGGTCCTACGGTAATCGAAACACCAACAATTCAAGGAGAGGACATTGAATCTGAAACCTCACTAGAACTTAAGGAAGAGGTAGATCAAAGCTCAAAGGATACAGAGGAACATGAACATGTATTGGAGAGAGACATACCACAATGTGAGACCCTTAAAGCTGAGGCGGTAGATACTTCAACAGTCGAAGAAGCTGCGATCTTAAAGACTTTGGAGACCAATATTAGTGAACCAGAGGCAATGCATAGTGAAACCAGTCTGGACCTGAAAGTGGACAAAGAACAAAAAGAAGCAGAAACAGTAAAGACTGTCATTTTTTCTAATGAGGTAAAGATATGATCTCCATAGATATTGATTTTATCTTGCGTTGGCACTTTATGTGTGTGGAATTGATGATATGGTTAGAACTAAGACACAATGAACACTATGAAAAGCTTAAAATTTACAAGTTTTGACTATGTTGGTTCTGCCTATAAAGTCTTTTGATTCTCTGCATCAAAAATATTGATTCTTTCAATCAACAGGTGGGAACTTCCGATGCTCAAGCAGAGGAATTTGGTGAACATACCGAACCTTGTAGCTCAGAGATAAAAGATGAAAGCCAGGGAAGCGAAGAATCTGTTGAGGTAAAATCTAAGGAGACTGTTCAAGGCGAAAGCAGTGAGGAGAAGGATGTGAATATGCTTGATGTACAATCTGGAGAATCAGAGAAGTATCAAGAAAATGAACCTGATATATCTCTAGTCTCGAAGACAGAAAACGGAGATAAATTTGAAGAAATTCCATCTGTTGTTGAAGGTGCTGGATTAGATGAGACCACACACAACCAAACTCTTCTGGATGTAGAATCAGTGGTGAAGCAATCTCTTGATACTCCTTCTGAAGAGGAAACAAGCAAAACCATAGATGAGAAGATCGAAGATAAACCAAAAGAAGAAGTAACATTGCATCAAGAAGGTCGAGAGGAAGGTTCTTATGGATTAGACACAAAAGATGAGGCAGTTTCAGTACTAGAAAGTAGGGAGCTCGGAGAACAACCCCAGCAAGAAGAATTATGCCTGGCAAATGAGCAAGAAAACGAAACAAAGTTGCAGGAAGAGCAAGTAGACAAGCATGAACCAACGAAGGAAGAAGTTTCTAATGACCAGCAGAGTCCTGTTGAAGAAATATCTAATGAAGTTATACAAGTTTCGTCTGCATCACTTTCAGAGGGACCAGAATATGAGACCGTTGTTGAAGCCGAAAAGATTGGGGAAGAACAAGTAGCAGACAAGATCCAGAAAAGTTTTGAAACAGGTGAAATAGTTGAAGCGCATAGCTCATTGCCATCATCTTCCGAGGAGAAAGAACATGAGACTGTTTCCGAGAAGACAGACGATGAAAAAGTGAAGGATGCAGAACCAATAGGAGATATGAGGGAGAGAGGTCTTGACATTGCTGAAACAACACATCTGAGTCTTCCATCCGTTGATCAGAAAGAGGATGTCGATGAAATTCATATTCCATCAGTTGCATTGCCATTGGATGAGCAGGAAAAAGTTACTTCAACAGAAAAAGGAGAAACAAAATCAAGTGAAGCTGAAGATGATAAACCGGATGAACATGTCGATTCTTCAACCTCGCCAATGTTATCAGAGAAAAATGATAATGAAACTCAGACTTCAAAGACATCAGAAGATGTATGCATGCAACAAGAAGAGTCTGGGACACTTGAAGTTCCAAAGCCAGAGGAGTCAAAAGAAGACAAGAGCCAAGAAATTTCTGAGACCATCGAAGAAATTGAAGCTACTAGTGATCAGACTCTTCCCATCGAAACATCACATACAGATAATACTCTATCATCTGAATTAGTGTCAGAACAAGATGACCAGAGTCCTAAGAAGGTTGAGGAGATTCATGAGGAAGAACCAAAGGAAGCACACGATGTAGAAGCTACGAGTGAACGGAATCTTCCAGTTGAAACATCCGATGCAGATAATACTCTGTCCTCTCAGTTAGTGTCAGAAACAAAGGAAGAACACAAGTTACAGGCTGGAGAAATCCTCCCTACCGAAATTATTCCAAGAGAATCATCTGATGAAGCTCTAGTTTCCATGTTGGCTTCTAGGGAAGATGATAAAGTGGCTCTTCAAGAAGATAATTGTGCAGATGACGTTAGAGAAACAAATGACATACAAGAGGAACGATCTATTTCTGTGGAAACAGAAGAGAGTGTAGGAGAAACAAAACCAAAAGAGCATGAAGATGAAATAAGGGATGCACATGTCGAGACTCCAACCGCACCAATAATCTTGGAGGAGAATGATAGTGAGACTCTGATTGCAGAGGCAAAGAAAGGAAATGAAGAAATTAATGAAACAGAGAGAACAGTGGCTTTGGACCATGAAGAAGAGTTTGTGAACCATGAAGCTCCAAAGTTAGAGGAGACAAAGGACGAGAAGAGCCAAGAAATTCCTGAGACTGCCAAAGCAACAGAAACTACTATTGATCAGACTCTTCCAATTGGAACTTCACAAGCAGATCAGACTCCATCCTTAGTTTCAGATAAGGATGACCAAACTCCAAAGCAAGTTGAGGAAATTCTTGAAGAAGAAACAAAGGAAACACACAAGGTACAAGCTGAAGATATCTTTTCTACGGAAACCGTTCCAAAAGAATCATTCATTGAAGCTCCAGTTTCCATGCTTGCTTCTGGGGAAGACGAACCAGTGACTCCACAAGAAGGCGATTATGCAGCTAACACACAAGAGGAACGACATGTTTCTGCAGAAACAGAAGAGAAGGTAGGAGAAACAAAACCAAAAGAATCACAAGCCGAAGGAGCAGAAAAATCAGATGATCAGGTTGAGGATGAAAGTACAAAGAAAACGGATGTTGAAGTGGCTGGGTTAGAAAATGATTATCCTACAGAGGAGGCAGAGCATGGAGATGAGACTTACTCAACTCTTCCAGTTGTTGGAATCTTGACACAACTCCAAACTACATTGGAGACTGAGAGAGCAATCAATGATTCTGCATCATCGGAAGTAAGCATGATAAAAGAGCCTGCAGATCAAGAAGAAAAGAAAGGTGATGATGTGGTTGAATCAAATGAAAAAGATTTTGTTTCTGATATCTTAGAAGCAAAAAGATTACACGGAGATAAAAGTGGAGAAGCTGAAAAAATCAAGGAAGAAAGCGGTCTTGCAGGGAAATCTCTTCCAATAGAAGAAATCAATTTGCAAGAGGAACATAAAGAAGAGGTAAAGGTACAAGAGGAAACTAGGGAGATTGCACAAGTGTTACCTAGAGAGGAAATTCTGATTTCATCTTCTCCATTGTCTGCTGAGGAGCAAGAGCATGTGATTTCTGATGAAAAGCAAGAAGAACGTGAGCCACAACAAGATTTCAATGGTTCAACATCAGAGAAGATAAGTCTCCAAGTAGAGCATCTCAAAGATTTTGAAACATCTAAGAAGGAGCAGAAGGACGAGACTCATGAAACTGTTAAAGAAGAAGATCAAATTGTTGATATCAAAGACAAAAAGAAGGATGATGAGGAACAGGAAATTGTTTCATCAGAAGTGAAAAAGGATAACAAAGATGCGCGTGAGCTTGAAGTTGGTAATGATTTTGTTTCGCGGGATGGGGAAAAAGAGGAAGTACCTCACAATGCACTGGAGAATGAAGAAGAGATGAATGAGGTAGTTGCATCAGAGAAGCAAATTTCAGATCCAGTGGGAGTCATCAAGAAAGCTAGTGAAGCTGAGCATGAAGACCCTGTTGATGATATAAAGAGCAATGATGATAGGGATTTTCCAACAGAACAAGCACCAAAGGATCAGAGCGACGAGGTTAGTGCTGATGAAACTGTCCCTAAAGAAGCAATAGGCGAGGAACTTAAGGTTCCATCCTCAAAAGTACTAGATGATATTCAAGAGAACAGTAACACGGAAGCAGTGACGAACTTTGCTGACCGAGATCTTCCAGTACAGAATCTAAGTGAACTCATTCAGTCTCATCAATCTCCCAATCAGGTGGAAGAAACATCATTTGAATTCAACAAGGCACAAGAAGATAAAAAAGAGGAAACTGTTGATGCTTTGATTACGAACGTGCAAGTGCAAGATCAGCCCAAGGAAGATTTTGAGGCTGCTGCAATAGAGAAAGAGATATCAGAACAAGAACACAAGTTGAATGATCTCACCGATGTCCAAGAAGATATTGGTACATATGTTAAAGTGCAAGTTCCTGATGATGAAATAAAAGGTGATGGCCATGATTCAGTTGCAGCACAAAAGGAAGAAACTAGCTCAATAGAGGAGAAGAGAGAGGTTGAACATGTCAAGGCAGAGATGGAAGATGCAATCAAACATGAAGTTTCCGTAGAAGAGGTAATATTTAAAGCAAAGAAACATAGGTGATTTCGTTAACTTAGATGCTGTGGTTTTACTAATTATCATTTGTTGCTGACCGAAATTTTTAATGTGATATTGGCAACGCAGAAGAACAACACATCTGAAAATATTGATCACGAAGCTGCAAAAGAGATAGAGCAAGAGGAGGGTAAGCAAACAAATATTGTCAAGGAAGAGATCAGAGAAGAAGAGGTATGAACCTGAACATTATTCAGTGTTTCTTTTGTTTTCATACTCGTTTAATATCTAAATCATAGAAACCATGTTTTTGCAGAAGGAAATAAATCAAGAAAGTTTCAACAATGTGAAGGAAACTGATGATGCGATAGACAAAACACAACCCGAAATTCGGGATATTGAAAGCTTGTCTTCCGTCAGCAAAACACAAGACAAACCAGAGGTACAATATACTTTGGTTTGGTATCATTATCCTGCTTTTTCCATAAGTAATGGACACAAATTCTTTCAAAGTCACAAGTCCTGAAAACAAAAGCTTATTTTCATTTTTTGCAGCCAGAATATGAAGTTCCAAACCAACAGAAAAGGGAAATAACCAATGAAGTTCCAAGCCTGGAGAATTCAAAGATTGAAGAAGAACTACAGAAAAAAGATGAAGAATCTGAGAACACCAAAGATTTGTTTTCAGTAGTAAAAGAAACTGAACCAACATTGAAAGAACCGGCAAGGAAATCACTATCTGACCACATCCAAAAAGAGCCTAAAACAGAGGAAGATGAGAATGATGATGAAGATCATGAACATAAAGATGATAAAACAAGTCCAGATTCAATAGTGATGGTTGAAGCTAAAGATACAGTAAGCATTGTCAAGACTCATAAGAAATCTCACGGCATTCTCTCTGGTGTTGGTTCAAAGGTAAAGCATTCAATTTCTAAGGTCAAGAAAGTACTCACTGGCAAATCTTCTCACACAACAAAGCCTTCATCACCTACATAAGTGAAGAAACAAGAAAAACACAATCAGTGTCTATAAAAGGTTTTTTATTGGTTTGTTATTTTTTTTATTGGTTTGTAATATGTGAATATTACAGATTTGTTTGTGGGGTTTTTCACATGTTCAATAAATTGGTTTGGTTATTTGTTTTTACCTGATCATTGGCTAATTCTCTCCGGCACTTTTTATGAACCTTAAACAAATACAATTACATATGTTAGTAATTAAACAAGTTCATAGTTACATTATAGTACAGTAGAGAACAAACGTTTTCTCATGTGTGTTTATCTAATCTAAGTTTGTAATATAAAGCTCTTGCTTAGCAAGAAAATACTTTCCAATAAGATCACCAGATTCAACAACAAACTGTTCTTGAAATCGGCCAACACGTCTACTTGCGACATCGAAGCCAAGATCTTTGAAACTCGGAAGCCCTTCTGCTTGGACTCCATCACCACAGATCAGAAACTGATTTCCAACAATAAACGATCCAACAGCACGAATTATGACTCCACCACTGCCGCAAGGTTTGCAATGAAGCTTCTCAACGACATGAACAAGTTTCTCACTCGGTAAATCTCCTGTTAATGTGTTACGAATGTCTGATAATGCTGAGAAGATTTCAGTTGATCCTGTGTTATGTTTCCCAGAGAAACTGAAAACTGAAGTTTCAGTGTAGAGCGATTTTGCGTGGTGCCAAAGATCATCAAATCCATCAAAGAGGGAGTAATAATGTATGGTGAGCATCTGAACAAAAATCCAATAAGATCATTAATGTTAACTTTAATTTGGTATTTTCGAACTAAGAAAAGTCTGATAAGATCATCATATACTTACATCAGCTAAATCTTTCAATCTCTGAGTTGGATCAAAGATGCTTTGAACAAAAGTCGCCAAATCTACTCTTTCCTTCTCGTGTTTTGTAATAAAAGGGTGTGACAAGAGCTGTTCAAGTAGCAGAGGAAACACCATCAGACTTGAATCAAAGCAAAGCTTTATAGGAATTATCTAATAAATTCAACAGAAAGAATCCAATTCTTAACCAGACTTGTATTAAAACAAATAAATACAAAGAAATGCATCGAACTTCTAACAAACAGACGAATACTAAGAGAAGCACCAAACTTTTAACCACAATTTGCTCTAAAAATGACTTATTTCAGTAAAGTACTAGACTGGTAAATGTATGACATTTCAGTTTTACCAACCTGGTCAGCTGTTGGTCGAGCATCTGGATCCTTCTGGAGGCAAGCATCAATGAAGGAACAGAACTCTGGTGAGAATTCTTGTTTTGGTGGTGTTGGTGAAGGATCATCCAATATCTTCATTCACATAACAGTAATTAGTGTAAATATAAATAATATATCGGAAGAAAGGATTTGGGGACAAGTTGATTAACCTGCAACATAAGATTAACAGGCCCTTCATTAGCTATATACGGAAACTCTCCAGTGCCGCATTCAAAAAGAGCGAGACCAAGGCTCCATATATCAGCTGGATAAGAATAACTGTCATTCCTTATCCTCTCTGGTGACATGTAGGTGACAGTTCCAACAAAAGTAGCACACTTTGCAACCATCATTTTCAGATAATACAAGTTAAAAACTCATCAAAAAAGGATTACTGGATTAATAAGGAGTGAAAGACTGAGATACAATCACTAACCATAGCCATTGAATTCTCAAGGCCAGCACTTATGCCAAAATCGGTTATCTTCGGTTCCCCTTTGAGATTTATAAGCAAATTAGCAGGTTTAATGTCTCTATGAACAAGATGTCTCACTCCATGCAAGTAGCTCAATCCCTTAAAATGAAATCACATCACTAAGAATGAATTTATATACACTTAAAACATAACGCATATATATGTTGCACATTATAGAGAGAGTTAAGTATCTTTACTTGCAAAAGTTTGTGGAACAATGATGAAAGAACCGGCTCAGGTATCTTCTTTGTTACTTTTAAAATATCAGCAAGAGATCCTCCATTCATATATTCAAGAGCTATGCTGATTTGTCCCGAGTCTGGACTATAAAACGCTCCGTGAAAATCCACAAGTCCTTCATGACAAGGAGCTTCACACAATGTCCGTATCTCTGTAAGCAATTGCTGCCTTTTCTCCTGCTCACCAAAATCAGTACATATTCAAAAACACATACTAAATGGAGTCACATTTTTCTCTTTAAACTAGCAAAAGAGATTAACATTACCCTTTCAAAGATATTAATCTTCTTCAACGCTAAAATTCTATGATTAGGGATATGAATAGCTCGTTGAACAACGCTGCTAGCTCCGCTTCCTATAGCTCCAAAAACCCGCATTTCGTGAGAAGCACATTGATACGTCGTCTCGGAACTTTCAGACTCATCCACATGAGAAGATGTACATTTTTGTAACCCGAGCTCGTTAAAATTATAAACTCCATATGATCTACTAAGTAAATTCACAGTCCCACCATCAGATAACTTCACAAACAAACAAAAAGAAGATAAAAGTAAACAAACCAGAAACATAACAAAACTTCTTAACAACGAAAATCACAGGAATCTTACTAAATATGAATCGTTTGGATCCAAAGATGAAGATGAAGAAAAACCCTTCTCAGCATCAAACAATGGAGACAGCTTCTTCTTTAGCTCCTCCAATGCCGCCATGATAACTACTTTTTCTGTAACACAGACAAGAGTCAATGAAAAAACCCCAACCTTTTTCTAAATTCGAAAACTTTCTATTTAGAAGAAACTAATTTAGCTAAAAAAGAAGATTTCTTACTTAACAAAACATGAAAAGTCCCCAAAATTTTCAAGTTTCTATAAATTAATTTCAGTTTTTCTTATAGCCCTTCAATAGAATTGGATTCAAAGTCGTGATTAGTCAATAAAACAGTTATAATTCACAAAACATAACAGTGAACTAATCGTAGAAAATTCAGAATTAAATCAACGGATCAAATTCACAAATTCAAAAAAATCATACAAAACCAAAATGATATAACTCTTAGAATTACAGATAAAAACTTACCTTTGTTACTCTCAAAGTTTGTTGCTTTTTTAATAACCCTTTTCGTTCTTCAAAGGTTTGGTTTTTCTTTTTGGGTGTCTCCTTGAGATGTGGAAGATGAACACCCCTCTCTAATGTTTCTCTCTGAAGAAGCAACTCCGACAATAACCCTGTGTCGTTCTATGTTTTGAAAACTAAATTACGTGCCGTTTTAAAAGTATTAGATAGCACGAAGTTTAGTTTGTAAATTTGAAACGAAGAGTTAATTGTGTTTTCGTGGGCCAATATATATTAAGAAGTGGCCCAACAACTATCTCCTCCAGGCCCATAAGTTTATTTTTTCTCAGTCAGTTCCAGGAATTTACAACCATCTGTATAATGTCCCTAAACCCCAATTTACAATTGAGACACCATCAATGAAACTCAAAAGAAATAATATTGTGGTTTAAAGGCAAGGAAATCAAATGAAACAAGGAAGGATTATAAGTATAGGTTTTTTTTTTTACTTGATTACGTTTGATCCAATTCATGGAAACGTAAAAACTATTTAACAATTAAAGTAACATAATTACATAAACCATCTTTAACATAAAAGTCAGTTTACTACCTCGTACGGTATGTGTTCCAAGTTTGTGTGCATTCCATATGGTCCGAAAGAAATAAACCTAGACGTAGACATGGGGAACAAAACTTGTCTCCTTCACTCATGTCTTCTTTCATTGAGCGTATCGTCCGAACTCTAGAACAGACTTTCAAGTCAAAAGGAAACCACAACCAAATTCGAGGATGTCTTAAGAATTTGGTTTGGTGAAGGCCCTAGTGTTTGTCTTTGGTGCTTGAAGGCCCTACTGTTTGTCTTTGGTGTCTTTTTATTTATAAACGTTCTGAACTTTTAGCATAAGGTTACATTGGCGGAAAAAAGTATAAGGTTACATTTATTATACAAAATATGTTTTAGGATGAATAACATTCATTCAAAAAGAATCAAAGCAAAACATGCCAAATAAAATATTTGATTTTTGTCCACTTTTCATGATGGGCGAAAGTGTGAAACCTGAAACCTGGTTCTTGATGTTCTGGAATCAAATTACTTATGATGTTACTTGTATGTACATTTTTAATTAGACTCATAAAGTGTCAAGTCAACATAAGATATTTTCTTTAAAGTTTTTCATGGATTAAAAAATATTCGTAAATTATATTCAAAACTTAAAATTTACTAATTATATATTTTGTTAGCATATAATCGTTAGTGTCCAAAACTGTTTAAAACTTGTGCAAAGTCTCTTCGGTTCTAATTTGTTTTCAAAATCAGAGATATTTCTCCACCATAGATGAAGGACGAAAATAATACTCATTCTCTCCCATTCATTCAACAGTGAGGCGGAGGTGGTCGTTGCACCATGAAAGGATCTCTGATGATGCACCCAAGAAGGATCAACCGTAGACATATGCATGGAGACGCTGGAGATGTATAGGGTGAGCAAATTTTGATGGATCTAGGCAAAAGTTTGATTTTTCTTAACCCTAGACACGAAGATTCTAAAGAAGTATTCGGTGAACAAACTCTGCCAAATTTGGACAGAAAATAAACTAACAAAGGTGATTCTAGATTAGAAACAAAGTAGACTAGCCTGAAATGCAAACAAAGATAAACCAGAGAAGTATCCAGTTAATTGCACATATGCGCTAGAGGAAAGATTTAGTACCATGAACTGCACACAACAATAATAGATCGCAAGGAGGCAAGTGGAAGACACAAAGATCATTATCCAAACAAGGGTGAATGGAGGAGATGCTGCTAGGTGAGGTGGTAGAAAAGGAAGGACCATAGGTCATAACACCGGAGAAAACTCCCACAAATTGGAACGAATGGTCAACTTGGGGCCTGAGGGGGCGGATCTGGAGGTCTGAGGGGGTAGCTCACACCAAAGTCGTAGAGATCGGACTTCATAGGTAGTGTGGAGACATGAGCAGCTCAAATAGAGACAGCGAAAAGGAGGCTGAAAGCATGAGAGTTAACATCTCAATAGCTACACAAACCATGGAGAAACTAGACTAAACTTCTCGTCGGCGACAAGGACCACTAAAATACGGATCAGCTGGGAAGGATTGGGTGATCGATCCACGAAATGGAGTTGAAGATGTTTAGATAGAGGACCTAACAGAAGAGCACTCATCTTGAACCAACAAGACGGATGCAGCCACATTGGAGAACATGCCTAGAATAATTTGAAATTTAATTTCAGAATTTTTTTTCTTGCTTTTATATAATTATGGTTGAATTATTATTTAGAAGTATTTTATATTATTTTAACCAACACTGAACTGATTTTAGAAAACAAAATGAAACCAAAATGACATTAAATCGAACAAAATCAAATAATCACCAACTTGTATTTAAGTGAACCAAATTATGGATTTGATGACTTCTAAACATAATCTTTTTGTATGTATGGAAAATTGAGATTTTTTGACAAAGTGATATAGTGATATCTTTAGCGGTAAAAACACTAAAGATTAATAGAAAGCGTAGGAATTTAGTATTCTATGGAAAAGTAGAGTAGTTATTAGTTAATTTAATGTTCTTTACTATAATCTTTGTTTTTTAAAGGAATATAAAATATGTTATTTCTGAAAATACGAACGTTACTTTATCAAAATGTTTAACGAGAAATTATACTATTTTAATAATTAAAAAACATAATATGGTTGGCATTTTTTCATAGGAAAAATGTTAAAATAAACGAGTTTTCTATGGATGGTGAATTGAGAACTAGTTGAGTCTAAACAATTGAGTACTTAAATTCAAGTATTAATGGACTCAACCTAAATATATTATTAAAAAACTATCTTCAGTGCTCAAGAAAATAAAATAAATTTTATCTAACAGAAATAAATTCATGACATGTATGACACGTGTTGTAATATGTCAAATTTTCTCTTTTAAACACAAACGCTCTCATAAATCATTATAATTTCATAATTATTTATTACAATTTAAGAATATAAATGTCTATTTTATCCTCAAGTTGATATTGTATAACTCCTCATCTCAAAATCTTAAAATTAGAACAATATCTAAAGTACTATCTTTAATTACATCCAATTATCTAACTAATTATAGTGTGTACTTTTTTGGTTTTTTGGCCCATGGTTTTATATTTAACTCACTTTTATTATCTATAAAACGTGAAAACAATGATTTGTTAAAATTAATGACTTGTAAAAATATTTGACAAGTCAAAGTCTTTGCCACTCAATTTCTACAAAATTCATTAATACATTTGTTACCTTTTAAATAGATTTTTACCTTTTTTGTTTTATTTAATTATTTGAAGTACACTTTTTTATAACCACTCACTTCTTATCGTCTTATCTGAGTATCGTTCTTTCTAAGATTTTCTATAACTTTCCGCCCATCTTTGGGTTTCAATATTTGTTTTACGGATTTCTGCACTCGATCTTTGTACTTCTTAGATTCATATCGAGATTTAATCAGTTTTCCATTTTAGAATCATCATTTCAATTCAAGTTGGTGTTTAAATGGAATTCTCATTGATCTCCGATGAAAATTTCATCTTAAACGATGCTCATCGATGTCCTGTTAATGATGATGCATCGCATATACCAAAAAATAATCTTAACTTTTTCAATGACAATTTAGGTCAATCTTCTCGTACTGGATGGTCTTTTTCACCAGATCTGACTGATATCTCTAATCAGCACCACCAAAATCTTATACCTTTGATCCCAAATTATGATTCTCAAAATCAGAATTTGGATACTAATCAAAACCATTTGGTTTACAACTCTTCCTCCTATGAAATTCCATCAAACTACCCATTCATGAGTATCAAATCCTACTCAAATATTGATACTCTTGAGCAATCTATGAATAACATAGTCAACAACGGAAAAATCCATATGATCGATAATCCCCCAATTTTTGCAAACCCTAAGGGTATATTCGAAAATTTTCATGATTTGCAGGAATACACTATAGGGAATGAGATTGTACACAATGAAGAACTGACTAATAAGGGTTATGAGCCAACTCTTGATAAGGTAATGGGTGAACCTCAATTATTTGATGTGCCAGTGCTAGAAGGTATCAAAAATACAACCAACGAAATCATGAATCAACTTGAAGATGATAAGATGAAAAAAACTTATGAGAATAAAAAGGAGGCGAGCACAAGCAAATATTTGAAGAAAAGTGACATCACCAAAAAAAGATGGACAGAATCTGAGGACATGTAAGTCTTCATTTTTTTTTTATTCTCAAATAAATTTAAAAACTATTATTCAATTTCCTCCTTGGGAATTCTCATATAACTTTTTTTTATTGTATGCCTTTTATTTTATTTTTTGAGGATGTGAAAATATATTGTAATGTATATAGAAAATTGAAAGAGATGGTGGCACTTGAACCCAAAAAATGGACAAAGGTCGCAAAACATTTTGAAGGACGAACACCAAAACAATGCAGAGAGAGGTGGCATAACCATGCTCGTCCTAACGTTAAGGTGTTCTTTTCTTTCATCTGCCTATATTCTTATTTTCATAATTTAATATAAATGATCATCACAGCTTATATGTGTGTGAAAGCAACTACGTTCTTACAATGTTCACGCACACATGTATAGAGTATAGATTGAAATTCATATAGTTGAATAGTAGTGTGGCTAACGATTTAATCACAACAATTTTAAAAATTTATATTTAGGAGTTACATGTGATACTTACAAATAATCTCATCATGGATACAAAATACATTGGCAAATTTTGTTTTCTCATAGTTATTACGAGGGGTTATTAAAACGTGCATCTTTATAGTTTGTATCTTGCTTCCATCAATAAAAGTGTCATATACATACAATAATAAGAGAATGATTTACGTATATGTGATTTCAGAAAACTACTTGGAGTGAAGAAGAAGATCAAATACTAATTGAAGTACACAAAGTAATTGGTGCCAAATGGATCCAGATCTCAGAGCAACTTCCGGGGAGGAGCTATAACAATGTTAAGAACCATTGGAATACCACAAAGCGTCGGGTGCAAAATAAAAGTGGTCGAACTGTCAACCGTGTCGGCAATAACATCCTTGAAAACTACATAAGGAGTATCACAATCAACAACGATGATGAATCTGATGGTGAACCGACAAACATTGAGAATTATCATGATGACTCTGAAGATATGTTATATGGGGAGATGAATTTGAGTCCAGAGGCTATAACGCAGACCACCAAACCATTGACCGATGCTTCTACAATATCACCTTATATTCCGATGCCAAAAGAAAACTATACTCTGGAGGTTTGTGAATCACTGGAGGACTATCTAGAGCTGCTGCGTTGGTGGGATTAATTTCCAGTGAAGGAAATTTCTTTGATAATATGATATTTTCTCACTATCGTGTGAGATATCTATCTATCTATTTCTTTTTAAATTAAGCAAATTTTAATTTACACCGTTTTGGTGTATATCTCTATCTATCTATTATACAAGAACTATATAAGTTATGTTACAGTGGTGTACTATTTTAAGTGAGTGACATAGTATTTTCTTCATATGGTTAATTAATCAACAACAATTTCCCAGCTTACTATCTATATGTGTACTTTAAACTTATATTGATAGAGAACTACAAAATTATGTTTTTGTACAAGAGAATTTGGTCTTCGGATCAATAATTTCTCTAAATATAATTTGTAAAGCCAACCCTATAATTTGTAAAATCCATGTATTACACACCAAAAAATTCAAAAGATAATCATGATTTGTTATAATTTTCTTTTTTTAATTGTGAATTGACAGACAAAAAAAACATTACATTGTGATTTAAATTCAAGACTTTGACTTGTTAAGGAAACACCATGATTCATTATTTTTTCTTCATTTGTTACATTGTCACTAGAAATATTTGATCTAATTTTATTATGATAATAGACTACATACAACATATGCGATTACGATTTTGACATGTAATCTATTTTAAGAGTATTTAACATTTAAGCGTGTTGAAGTTATAACAATATCATATAAAATGACATATCTAAAAGTGATTTTCAATATTATGCGATCGATTTTGGCTAAAACTTATAAAAAAACTCATGGGAATCTTTAAAATTAGAAATCAAGTCTTTTTAATAACCCGAAGTATAGTGAATCAACTGCGGAACAAAAGTGGATTTACATCAAGCATGTGTGTGAAACCACATACAAGGTTAATAGTACGTTAGCCGTGAGCCGAGTCCAAACGAATACGAATTGCTACTTCTAGCTAGGGATGATTGTTTTGATATGCAATAAGAACGTTCCTTTCGGTATACGAAAGTGATTGTAATACTCCGAGTTGAAAGAAGTTTTGATTAGGAAATGAATCTGAGTTTGGATGCTAGAATAGAATCTGCCGCACCGTTAGTGTTTAGTTGATGTCTCTACATGACTACATCATCTTTGTGAACTAATATATAGTAATGGGGATTGGATTGGCACAAAACTTTATTTACGGAATCATTTTCTTAATTTGATACTAAAAGTTCGAAATCGAAATTTTGAAATCCAAATGTGGTGCAAAACTACATCGTCCTATCTTCGATTTCCCATCTTCTTTTATAATTTAACATGGATAATTCAAAAGCTATTGTCTAGATTACATATTTTGGATTCGTTAGTCACATAACCAAAAATGAAACTCTTTTGATGAATTATGTATTTTCAAATTTGTATTGGAGATCCTTTTAGACTTCGGACTCAAGTATACATGCATAGGATAGTTTTCTTTTGTCTTGCTTTAAATTCGTGTCAGCGGAGAAAGCGAAAACATCTTTTAAAATCTCATGAAATGAAATAAAATAAAATAAAAACTAAAAGAAGAAAAAAGTTGAAACTTGGAAATCATGCAAAGCCACACCTCTACTACTCTAACATCTCACCGTCTTATGTGTCCTCTTCTCATCTCTCCAACTTCTTCTTTAAATAAACCTTCTCCAAACTTTTCTAGTTTTATTACAAAGAAAATAGGTAAAAACAATTTCTCATTAGCTTACAATGGCGGATACACACCGTGTCGACCGTACTGATAGACACTTTCAATTTCAGTCGCCCTATGAAGGCGGCCGAGGTCAAGGTCAGTATGAAGGTGACCGTGGTTACGGTGGTGGCGGTTACAAGAGCATGATGCCTGAAAGTGGCCCATCTAGTACCCAAGTAATGTCTTTGTCTTTATATTTATACATTCTCTTAATCTTTATACATACAAAGTTAAGAAATGATTCTTTACGGATCAATGGAGTCTATGTTCATGGAATCTTGAAATATATGTTCAAATAAATTATGAATAATTTTGACACTGTTCGATTTATATGGTTACATGCATAAAACTTCTTCTTGATCTTCTTTTTGTTATTGCGAGTTAAATATGACCTTCAAAACATCACAAAAATGGTCAGATTGATATGGTTTTGTGATTGTACCTTTTCTTGATCTCATGCTTATGATTGTTAATCGAACATAATTTTTGATCTCCTAGGCTTTTTTTTTTTTTGTGTCCGATCAAAATATGGTTAGTCTTATTCTGGTTGTTAATTGAATAGAAATGTTTTTTTGCAATGTCGGTCTAAATGTCCCAACCATTACAATTATATGTATACACCTTTTGGTTAAATTTGCATGCATATATATTGATTTGAATCTAACGATTGTTAACTTGTATCATTTAAAAAAAAGGTATTGTCCCTGTTGATTGGAGTCCCTGTCGTCGGTTCGCTACTTGCCTTGGCTGGATTACTTCTAGCTGGTTCGGTGATCGGCTTAATGGTTGCTTTACCACTATTTCTCCTCTTCAGCCCGGTTATAGTCCCAGCGGCTCTAACTATCGGGCTTGCAATGACAGGCTTTTTAGCCTCGGGGATGTTCGGTCTAACCGGGCTTAGCTCAATCTCATGGGTCATGAACTATCTTCGTGGGACAAGGAGAACTGTGCCTGAGCAATTGGAGTATGCTAAGAGGAGAATGGCTGATGCGGTTGGCTACGCAGGACAAAAGGGCAAAGAAATGGGCCAGCATGTGCAGAACAAGGCCCAAGATGTTAAACAATATGATATTTCTAAGCCACATGACACTACCACTAAGGGTCATGAGACTCAGGGGAGGACGACGGCTGCATGATGAGTTTTCAGTATGAACGGTAGATATGTGTTTTCACTATTATGTCGTTTTTTCTGCATTTTCAATATGATGTTATGTGTTTTTTTTGTTTGGCTTTTTGTTGAACCGTGTATGTGTTTTATGTTTTTGTAAGCATGAAAGATCGCAAGTGTTGTGGTAATATTTGAATGTAATAATATGATAAGTTGATAAATCATGGGAACATTTAAATTAGGTGGACATGTTTAGCTATTTGATACTCACAGTTCTTTAGGTTTCTAGTTTTTTTTTTGTCTATATAGAGAAAATGAAACAGTGCAAAACTTTACAGTTCTATTGGAGGTTTATATGTGTATGCAATTTTTTCATATTATACACACACACACTTGAAAGAGTAAAATTGACACTTGTGAGGATGAGAAATTGAGATACTACCAATAATCGCTACAAGAGCATGATCCGTCTAAGAAATGATGAAACCTCTTAGAATCTCTAATAATGATTCTCCTTTTCTCGATCAAAGATATTGCTTTTGCTGTTTCATGACAATCCCCACAAATTCTAAGATTCTTCCTTATGATAATTGGCTCCATTGGACTAACCACCAAAAGCCCAAACGCCATCGCAATCTTCTCACTATGTTGATTGATCATTTCCTCTTTAACATCTTCACCAACATCATGTAATACAAACTCTGTTTTTGATTTATATCCCATTTCACTCTTCATCTTCTTCCTAATCTCTTTCAGCTTCTTTTGTATCTTCTCTGATTCAGGATGAGACCAATCTCCAACAACAAACTTATGAATTTTGTTACCATGTTCAATGTAGCTACACCCTGAAGCTCTTACAAGACCTTTCTGTTTCATCAGATTCCTTATTCTTGAAGCATCTTTCCATAGACCAGAAGCTGAATAGATGTTTGAGAGCATTACATAGTTTCTACCATCACGAGGCTCTAATTCGAACAATCTCTCTGCGGCTTTTGTTCCGAGTTGTGTATCTTTGTAAACCCTACAAGCACCAAGCAAAGCTCCCCAAACACCAGAACTAGGCTCCATTGGCATTTCTTTGATCAATCCATAAGCATCTTGGAGAAGCCCGGATCGACCCAGTAGATCAACCATACATGAATAGTGATCTAACCTCGGGTCAATCCTGTATCTTTTCGACATTGTTTCGAAATAATGCTTCCCTTCTTCTACAAGACCAGAATGACTACAAGCATTTAACAAGTGAGTGAAGGTTACATGATCAGGACTAATACCATAGTGAACCATGAGCTCAAAATGCTTGATTGCATCTCTTCCAAACCCATGAGTGGCATAAGCAGCAAGCATTGCAGTCCACGCCATACTATCTGGAGAAGTAATCTCATGAAAAACCGTAGACGAATCCTCCAACCTCCCAAGTTTCGAATACAAGTCTAATAACGCTGTCGTTATACACTTGTTTCCACTGAACCCACCAAACATGATTAGCCCATGAATTCCTTGCGCCAATCTCACTACACCCATGTCTTCACAGCTACGGAGAACAGCCAGAAAAGTGGCTTGATCAGGCTCGTGCCCAACCCTTCTGCTCATGTTAAAGTAAGCCAGACCTTTTTCAGCTAAACCGTTCTGCAAGTGAATCACAATCATCGTATTCCAAGAAACCAAATTCTTTATACTCAAATCCTCAAACAATTTGCAGGATGAAGTCAAATCTCCAGTCTTTCCATACCAATTGATAAAAGCATTCACAACTTTAACTTCCTCAAGTACACCAAATTTCATCACCAACCCATGAATACAACGTCCTTCTTCCTTACTTCCCCCGTAAACACAAGCCGAGATCATCGACAAAAACGTAACTTCATTAGGTCTAAAACCCACCTCAGATATCATCATCCTAGACAACACCTCAAAACATTTCCCCAAATAACCTCTCCCTGAATACCCAGATATTAAAGAGTTCCAAGAGACTAAATCTCTCTCAGGCATTTCATCGAACAGCTTCTCTGCACAAACATCATGACCCAATCTCAAGTAACAACCAACAAGCTGGTCCCCAATAAATCCATGGCGGTAACTCACACTCTTCACTACTTTACAATGAAGCAAACGACACAGTTCAATGGAGACACAAGACTTTACAGCAGCTATAAGTGATGAAACATTTGCATCTAAACTATGAACAAAACTAGATTGGCTCAAAAATCTCCGACGATATAAAAATCTGAACTTTGAACATGAATACACATTTGCTTTGATCATCTCTCATTGTTATTATCTTTCTCTCCTCAAACCAAACTTAAAAGCCTTCTCCAATTAGTAATTACCATTTTTACTATTAACGCCAATTAATTACTGGCTTCAAAAAAAAAATTACTATTGGATAAACAATAAATATCACATTTTAAATTTCTTATCATAATCATGTTTTACCTCTGAAATCGTCAAATCACTAACTAGGTGAAATTAAAAAATGGTTACATAGCTAGGTTCTCACCAAAAGCCATTACAAGAACAGTGACCATCTTTGAAATGGTGGAACCTGTTTCTGTCTCTGACAATGATCTCTCTGTTAAAAATCTTGGAGATCATCATAGAAACCTGATGACAATCTCCACAAACCCGAAGGTTCTTCACGATCCGAATCGGAACATCTTCTTTCAAACTCATTATACCAAATGCAATCGCTGCCTTTTCGCTATGCAAACACAATGCATCCTCTTTCTCTTCTTCATCTATATCGAACATAACCGGGGTTGTGTCCGCCTTATAACCAGCGAGTCTCAGCCTTCTCGAGATATCCTTCCAAACCGCGTCGATTTGTGTATACTTTGGGTGAGATTTGTCTCCTACAAAGAATTCATGGACTTCTCCATTGACCTCCATTACACTGCACCCTGGTTGCTTTCTGACTCCTTTAGATTTCATTGACTGTCTAACGTGACTAACATTGTCCCAATCGTTTGAATCTGCATATATGTTTGATAAGAGGACATAAGCTCCGTGATTTGCGGTCTCTAGCTCGAGCATTTTTTTAGATGCAAGCACGCCAAGCTCAAGGTTCTTGTACATTCTGGATGCGTGGAGCAGAGAACTCCAAACAGCAGCATGAGGCTTCATGGGCATTTGCTGGATGATACTTACTGCGTCTTCTAAGCGGCCTGCACGAGCATACAAATCAACCAAGCAGCCATAGTGCTCGAGCTGAGGTTCTATCCCGAACTCATTCCTCATCGAATCAAAATGTCTTTGCCCTTCATCTACAAAACCAACCACACTACAACCTCTGAGAACAGAGACGAATGTGACAGCGTTTGGAGTAACACCATCTTGTTTCATAAGAGAGAAAAGCTCGAGACATTTCTCCCCGAACCCATTCATGGCTAACCCATTCAGGGCGCTACTCCATGTATACACATTCTTCTCTTCCATACCCCAGAAAACTTCCATAGCCTTTTCCATGTCACCACATTTTGCATACAAGTCGACCAACGTAGTAGCAAGCCTCACAGTGATTTTGATTTTGTTTCTCTCTATGTAAGAATGAGCCCATCTCCCTTGGTCTAAAGCACCCAATTGAGTGCAAGCCGATAAAACAGAAATCATAGCAACCCCATTGACTTTCACACCTTCCAACTGCATCAAGTGAAACACGTTTAGAGCTTCTCTTGACTCACCAACCTGAGCATAGCCAGAGATCATCGCGTTCCAGGCAATCGGGTCTCTTTCCGGCATCCCCTCAAACAACTTCCGCGCAAAAACGACATCCCCACATCTCGCACAGGCAGTGACCATCGCTGTCCGACACACAAAATCCGGGCACGGAATAGAATTAAAAACCTTATGACAAGAATCCAGACAGCCAAGCTCCGCATACAAAGAAATCAACCCAGTCTGGACATGCGGGTCATTGTCAAAACCACGTCTGATAGTCATACCATGAACTTGAAGCCCTGTCTCACGCATCCTTAACCCCGTACACGCCTGAACCAAGAAGTTGACAGTGTAATTATCCGGTTTAAGATCATTTCCCGAAGAGAGTATCCTCCTATAAAAATCAAAGCTTTTTTCTGGAACAGGGCTCTTGCAATGTGCTCTAATCATAGAATTGAGAGCAAACAATGTAGGCTTTTCAGACCTATCAAGAATCTGATTCGCATAATCTAAGTACTTGTGGTCACTCAAAGCCACTGCCTTTACAAAGTGACCCACGAGATGGTCATCCTTGAGTGTCCCGTCGACATAGAGTTTGGCATGGATTTGCCGGACTTCTTTAAACGTAATGCCGGAATCCAACAGAGCGATAGCCGGATGTTTCCCGATTCTACTCATGACTATAAAATGATCTTCCTATACACCTGCATCCATTTTCACGAATGAAAGATCTCAATCTATATAAAATAGCTGAGCTGATTGATCTCATTAAGCAGTGGCATTTAAAATCTTTTGACTTTTGTCACCTAAAACTTCATTTGATTCACTGAATTCCTAAAAGAGCTCACTTGGACATTTTAGCAAGCACTTGGTGTGCAAGCTTAAAAGCTCACAAAATTACAGATCCAAACCTCATAATTTGATAAAGAGAGAATTTTTAACCTGATTCGTCGGCCTATAAACTCAACGCTAAAGAGTTAGAAGCAGAAATTTTTCCCGGTTTAGCAATTAGTTTATAGACTCTTTCTGGAACTTGTATTTATTTGCCAATGTAACATTTAATTTGGTTTTAGACACGGTCCTTTGGTTAATATCGATTCTACCCTCTTTTGGTAAGAGTGACTTTTTCAGAGCACAAAGTAATAGAGTTACAAAGAAATTGCTTGGAGAAGTTTCATAGAGTTACAAAGAAACTGCTGCAACTACACAAAGTTTACTTTAACTTCACATCCATGGAAAGAACGAAACCACAAGACACAAGACAAGGGGTCCAATAGACAATCATTCTCAAACTCTTACAATTACTACAGAATACAAAATTGTGGCAATCTGCAACCGTTTCAGGTGCATCCTTTAGTTCCAACTAACTCAATAAACCTGTTATCTGGATGCATCCTGTATCAATAAGAACACACCGATCGGCATTGCTTGGCTCTTGTTTGATCAACAGAGAAGACTTGTGTTTTGGAGTCGAGGTAAGCTTTCAACAGCAAACAAAGCAGCAAAAGCTGAGGCAAATGCTCTTGGCACTGAATTATAAGGACAACATTTTCCTCCAGGATGCTAAGCAAGTACTGGACCCTTTGTGCGAGATCCTACAGACTTCACCACCACTTAAAACGATCCGCAGTACTCATCCTCTAAGTTTGTATTTTCTTTAAGTTACGCATCTGGCCAAGATTAAGGAATACAAATTTCATCGCATCAAGCGTTGCTTCAATTCTCAGGCAGATGATTGGGCAAAGAAGGCTGTTCCAACACTTGGATCAAGTACTTACAAGTTAACCTGTTTGGAACAAACCCGAGTCTTTGCATTCTTTCTTGAAGCTCTAACGCTTTCTTATATCCACATCCCGTTTCACAAACAGCCTTAACAAGCGAATTGTAACTCTCTGGGTCAAAGATTCTAAACTCCATAGCAAACAAACTCAATAGTCTCTCAGCTTTATCGAAATCCAATTCCTTGCAGTATCCATAAACCAAAGCCCCGCATATAAATGAATCCGGTTTCACTTCAGAATCAAACATTTCTGCCATCAAAGACTCGGCTTCACGGTTCCTACCAATCCTACACAAGCAGCCTATAAGAGCTCGGTATGTCTTGGCATCAAGTACTTGATTCTGGTTTTTGAGTTTGCCTTTTAGAACCAATGCCTCCTCTATAGCATCACAACGGGACAAAGACTCAATTAAGTTATTGTAAGTCTCTGGTTTAGCCTCGTGACCTTCCTCTTCGATAATTCGATCTAATAGATGCTTTGCTGCAAATGGTTTACCTTCCTGGCATAAACTTACTATCAGAAAGTCGCAAACTTCAAATGGGATATCAACCTTTAACCTTCTAAGCTCGACAACAAAATTAACAGCAGAAAGTAACCGTCCTTCTCTCACAAATCCTTCAACTATAACCTTACAAGTAAACCTGTCGGGAACAACGCTATTCCCAAGCATTTCATGTAACAGCTTCTTCGATTGTTGCATCATTCCTTCTTTGCAATAAGCATAAATAAGAGTATTGTAAGACATGCAATCAGGCTTAATTCCTCTGTCTACCATCCTGTGAAAAGTCTGATGAGCTTCTCTAACTCTCCCGTCTTTACAAAGACCTTTGATAAGCGATGTATAAGTAACTAAATCAGGCACAACACGACGCCTATACATGATCTTATACAGATAAAACGCTTCTTTCAACCTTCCTCTTCTACAATAACTACTCACTAACGTATTATAAGTAACCAAATCAGGCTCAAAACCTTCTTCTTCCATCTTCTCCAAAAAGTCATCAACTTCACGAAAATTTGAATCGTTGCAGAACACATTAGTAAGAATGTTGAACGTATACGTATTGGGATGGATTCCAACTCTACACATCACACTATACACTTGCCAACAATCCTCCATCAAATCCAACTTCAACAACCCATTCAGTAGATGATTACAAGTAACAACACTAACACTAAAACCGGAATCAAGCACCTCTCTAAAAACCCTAAACCCTTCTTCTACCAAACCCAATTTCAGATAACCTTTCACAAGCATATCAAAAACAACAGGATCCCAATTACATTCATCAGTAGCAGAAACCAAAACTCTGAACACATCCACTTCTTCTTTCTTAGATGTCAATTCAATCAATTCACAGAGAAACTGCATAGCTAAAGGAAACTTCTTAGAAGACACAAGAATGTGAAGCAACAAACAGTAGTTACCAACATTAGGCCTCTTCCCCAAATCAAATTTAACCCATTTAAAGAACGTAATAGCTCGAGAAGCATCAGACTGAAACCTAAGCAAAACCCTCGAGATTTCAGGATAACCCAAATGAGGAATCAGCGATTTCACCTCGTCACGAAGGTTAGGTAACAAGACGGAATAATCACTGTGGTTGAGTGTTGAACAGATAACATCCACGATTTTACTAGGGTTTTGAGACTGGGGAAGTAAATTGTAGAGAGGATTGAGAATTGGTTTAGGTATGTTACTACATCGCGGAACTATCGAAGAAGAATAAGAGGAGAAAAATCGAAGGTTTGAAACGAGATTCTTCATAAATCTGAGCGAAAACAGAGAGACAGAGGCAGTGGAGGGGAGAGGTTTTGAAGAAAAGGAATAAGTATTTGTCCCACATCGGTTAAGAATTCCGTTTAGGTGAAGTATATATATGTTTACATACGGAACAATTGATTGTGTTCGTAGAAAGGAGAGATGGTTGGCATCTCCTCTGACAGAGACGGGATTTGACCTTCGGGTCTTTGAACACATCCGGTTAAGGCTCTCCACATTCGTGTGGATCTAAACCCAATTTTTTTGGGCTTTTAGAGGCAATTTGTGTTCTCTATTGGGCTAATTCGGGTTTTTAACTCCATCTTTCCTAATACATTTGTGACATTGCTTCATTTCAAAGGATTGGATAATCAGAATATCTCATAAATGTGTGTGTTTGGTAATTGTGAAATTAATACAAGCTATTGTAAAACACTTAAATCACATTAAAAAAAATTCTGCTAGTTGTATGCTGATTTCAACTAGAAGGTTCCTTTTGTTGAAAAGATATTATCAGTTCTTGTTTGGAGCTTTGGGTTTCTCTTAGATTTACTTACACCATTACCATTTATTTTAGTCTTCACAACCATATTCAACAACTCCACCATCAATTTGGGAGTCCATAGGGTTTCTCAATGCATAAACCCTAAACTCCATGGCATCACCACAAACTCTGATCTGAACAGATTCATCATGATACATCAAAGAACTGATCACGCCGCATGTGCTTACCAAACCAAATGCATGATGCTTTCACTCTTATCCGCATGCAATAGGCTTGAAATGAATACGCATGGATTACTCTGATTACAACTTTTTTTCAAATCATTTGAAGTTCATATTAGAGAATGTAACACATCTTTTCATCTGAAAGGTACAACTCAAAAAGGTGAGGTTATCTTGGCACCCACCCTATGCCTTCCACCATTTCAACTAATATATCAAAATCTTTTCTATTTATATGCTTTGAAAAGCTTTTTTTTTTTTTGTATGAATGTAAAATTTACACGGCAACATAGAGAGCCGAAGGTTTAAAAACAAATTAAAAGAGATTACATAATGAAAGGTCACTAGTGACTACTAAAATTGACTACTAAAACAATTTATGTTGATAACAATTCTGTCACAAATTATGAAAAGAACAGATCATTTATAATAAATACGAAAATATGGCAGTACAAAGATTCTACCAATGATAAAAAGAAAATCCTCAAATAAAAAAGCCAACATAAATGTTTGACAAAAAAAAACCAACATAAATTGTTTACTCTCAGAAACCATATAAAAAACGGCTCGGAGTTCTTTCAAAAACTCAACGAACGGTACGGAGTTAAGAAGGAAACAAATAAGGACCTTCAAAATCTCTAAAACAAATACTGAATAGAAGACAAACCATCTGGACCAGACCAAGGGACTTGCACCATCACCATTGAGTCTTCATAACCAAACTCAACAACTTCACCATCAATTAAGCAGCTCACAGGTTTTTTCGATGCATAAACCCTAAACTCTCCGGCACCAAAAACTCCGACCTCAACAGATTCATCATTATACACCAAAGACCGGATCGCACCGCTTGTGTTTAGCATGTTAACCAGTCCAATCGGAGCAAACCGGACTGAATTACCCTCAATGGTCACAACAGGAGAGACAGTGATCAGCTCAAACTTGAAAGGCTCCAAAGTCAGCTCAAGATCATCGTTTAGTCCAGACAACAAAAGCTTCTTGGATTGAGACAAGAACAAAGCAAACTCTTCAACGTTTGCAATGGAGATTGGGCTGCTTCCACTGTTCCATTCAACGTCTTTAGGGCTTGTGGTGGCGGTTAACGTGTTGACGCATTCAGAGAAACATTGGTTACGTCTGGTTTCTCTGCACCATCCTCCTCCTTGACAGTTGAATGCTCCAATAACTCCAGTGTACTGTTGGAACAAGAAAAACATGTCAAGAAACAAGATTGTAAATTTGTAATGAACAAACTGAACCTTGTGAACCAAGAAACGAGTCAACTCAGGACTCAAAAGCACCATTAAATTTTCAAAATTGATCAATAAACTCCAGTCTAATAAAAACCCCAAATTAGATCCATATGAATCCATTATAACCTCTCATATAGGTTTATACAGGCCTGTTTAATCTCTAACAAGACTATTTAATAACACCTTGAGCCATTAAACAGGTTTCGATTAGCTACAAATAAACCCAAAAGCCTTTACAATTTTCAGAGTCAGCCAAGATTATATATAAAGTGCTAAAGACCAAACTCTATATCCATTTAAAATCAATGTAAGCTCATTGGGGAGGTTCTAATGGATTCTACTTGCTTAATCCTTAATCAGTCTAATTAGGCTTTCAAAAGAGGCCAATAACAGTAAATGAAGAGCTCATGAAAAGAAAGCATTATTACCTTGTTCAAGTTCCAAATCTTGAGCATGGTTTTGCCATCATGAAGAGGATCCTCAAAGAGACGGTCACGAGTTGGGAGAGCATAGTACTCACACCTCAAAATCGAACCGTTGGGCAAAACAAGACGCTTCAAGAGATCAAAATCATGCTTGCCCACACAATCACTGATGTAAATCGGCCCACCGGAAATGGCCCGAGAAGCAGCATGGAACTCAGCACAAGGATGTGTGGACTGAAACATGTCCCAATCAGGCTGAATGAAATTTCCCATCCAGAGACTGTTGTATGCACAGTGGACCATGTGACATCCTTGTAGCCAAAACGTACCGTTTGGATCGCCTGATGGATCCGTGCACCAAAAGTCATCACCTAATTCCAACAACAAATCCAAATGAATCATTAGTTTATAGTATAAATAATTTAATATGAAAATTTTGAAAATAGTCTTTAAGTTTCATTTTAAACAGAAAGTAAAAGACTTACCGACACGACCAAGAGAGATGGCTTCAGTTCCAAGGAACATAAAGTCATTGCAATGCTCCATGCTGGCGATAACGCCGTTACCGTTAAAATGCTTATTCACTGACGACGTTAACGCCTTGAAGTAAGCTTTGGCCAAGTCAACTCTCCCGCCATATTTCTGGCATAACATCTCCAATATCTGCAAATTAAAAAGGCCACGTGTCAAAAGTTAATGAATAAACGGAAAAACAAAACAATCCGTTAAGTCAGACGGAAAACTTACGTGGATGACATCAACTTTAACGCCGTCAATACCGGCGTTTTGAAGATGAGAGTGAAGACCTTCGTAGAACTCTTTCGCCAAGTCCGGCGAGGCAAATCCGATTCCGGTCTCTATGATCTTATCGACGGCGAGATCTTCCATTGTTAGTTTAAGTCCTGGAGAGAGCTCGGGCCGGATAATGGTCGACGGCGGCAGAGCCGGAGCTTCAGGACGGAGACCTCCCCAGTAACCGCAAAGTGCGTGCCAAACGTAGATGTAATCAACGGTGGAGAATTCATCTTTCAGATCTCTGACGAAAGCTTTCATTCCGACGTCGTTTTGATCTTTTGGAGAAACGTAGTCTTTGAATTTGTGGTTCTCTTCAAACTTCAGAAGCCTGTAAAACCAGATTAAACCGGTGTGAGGATTTCAATAATCAAACAGAAATTCCGGTTTATAGAATTTGGTTAAACTGAGCCAGCACGAAATCTCGGTTCTCACTACATGTGGACTAAAAATTAAAATCAAACTAAACCGTTTTCAAGGAAGGCCAAAAAAAACAGTGCGAGGATTTCAACATCTAATCAAAGTATCAAACGTATCATAGCATCCGGTTAAAATGTACAAAATTAAACCGGTTCACTGGTTCAACCTAACTTAACCGTTTAAAACAAGTCAGAATAACTAACAATCGATAAAATTGAAAGTCTAAACCGGAATAAACCAACCTGCAAGGCATTTGTTCACCGGCGACGGTAATATTCATCCCTTCGACATCAATACCATCGGAATCATGTCCAATCGATTGCCAACCGTCGTCGATAAGAACCAATCCCGGAGGACAACCACCGTCGACGAGACACTTAACACCTTTATGAACTCCGTCAGGATTCACCGTCAAGTAAAAAGCATCCCAAGTGCACCACCCGAATTTATCGACAATTCCCGGCGGCGATTTCTCTTCAAGAAGCTTGAACGTATTCATATGAACCCTAATCACTTTCATGGCGTCTTTCACGAGCTTGAACGGGTCATCCCCGGCATGGACATACACAATCTGACGAAACTCCGACCCGGTTACTTCGGTCGACCCGGATTCGACACAGACCGCCACGTCATCGTCTTCTCCGGATTGGAATGATGAACGGAAGGAGCCTTCAAGAAGAGGTAGCAAGAGAACATAAGGACGACCCGACCCGGATCCGGGTCCAGAATCCGACCCGGATTGATCAAGAATGATGATTTGAGTCTCGTTCTCGATGTCACGTCCGTTTGATCCGACCCAATGAGTAGTCCACCAAACCTTGAAACGGAATATGCTCATGAAACGAATGTTCTTGAGTTTTCCGATGGATGCCACGTGGTGGCTTTTGGGCTCTCCGTCGAGGTTAAACCCGATGAATGAACCGGCAGAGACGTCGAGTGGTACACCGTCTTTGTCGACTAAGTAAGGTGAAGAGGTGAGAGTAACGTTAACCGGAACATCGGTTAAGACGACTTGACCATTGGCTAAGAGAGTGGAATCTTCTAACCGGAATTTTTCGGTAAAGTCAACGCCATTGATACCGGAATCGGACTTGGTCAAACACGGCGAAGCCATTTTGCCGATATGCAAGATTTTGGACAAAGGATTGAGAATGTTTTTTAGGTTAAGATGGTAGAGAGTAATTTATAGAGTTTATGAAACTTAAAAACTTTCCCGAATTTGATTATATGATAAGATTATGGATTGAAAGAAAGATAGGAAATGTCATTAGATACTTATAGAATTATTGGTCGACATGTAAGGAATGAGTAAGAGAGTGAAACCTATACTTTCTTCGTTTTTGTTAATTTAATTACTTCTTTATATATTTTGATATATTTGTGGGGCTGTTTGATTTGCTACCTTTAGATTTGGTCGTTGGTGATTTAATACGAAGGGAAATAAAATATTGTATACATGGTTCTAGTCACATGGCTCTTAATATTTCTAAATTTTTATATATTGCATCATAATTGCGCCTTTAATTGACCTACCGACAATGTAATTTCCACGGATTGACCAATGAAAATCATTCCTTATTAATTTAAAAATATCCTCACTCAACTTGTTATATTCATTTTAGTTTTGATATGGAAATTAGAGAAAAGAAATGTGACGATGGGTATATATATCCATAATATATTTGGAAAAGATAACTTTATTGTCTGAAAATTTAATTGATTCGGATGGTTAATGTTTTGAAACGTTTTAGGCATTAGATGATGATTGGCTTATATCGTCAGATTCCTCTTCAGAGAAAATAAAGGGTCCAATTGGTGAACATTTTTTAAGAAAAGAATGGGTAGGAACAACACGTTCCTTATTGTTTTTTTTCTTTTTTCACCATTCAGCAATAATTTTTTTCTAAATTGTAATATGTGTACCCCACACTATTCCTAATCATTCCTTATTTTTTGAGGAATCGTACAAGAAAATTATTCCTTCCCAAATTTGATGAGAAACAGACAAAAAAACAAATTAAACATTTATTAATTAAAAATTAAATTATTTTCGTCTTATATTTAATATTTAATTTAGAAAATAAATTATTTATTTATTAATTTTTGTTACTATTTGTTCTATGTTTTGGTTATCATTTACAGTAACATTTGTTCTATTTTTCTTCCACACCCATTCCTCTTCATTCTTATTTTATCATTTTTTTATTTTCTTGTTTGTTCCTTTTTAGTTATGTTTCTTTTCATTCCTTGTATTCCTTTATAGGTCACTAGTCGGACCCAAAATTATTTATGAGATTCTGGGATTTAATTAAGATTTTAATTTTTATATATTGAATTTTGAACCAATTAAAAAAATTGAACCAATTATGATATTTTATTTCCATTTTTTGGTCATAATAAATTTGTTCATTAACTCAACTAACTTCATTGTACAAAAAAATTATGCCGATTCTCGGTGGATTTATAAATGCTACTAGGGCTATTTTCATGTTATATTTAATTTAAGGAAATGCCTTAGATTTAGGTTTAGATTTTCCAATATTTAGTATTATACAATAGAAACTCTAAATTAATATTCTATAAATTAATAAATTTTATCGGTTCTGTGTAAATATAAAAATTAACCAAAATCGATCAGATAATAAGATAATTTTTTTTTTGAAATCTCTATATAAAAATATGCTCCTAATAATATCATAAATTAATAATCATAAATCTTAAACATATATTTTTAAAAAAATTTAGTATTATAATGTTATTTGTTTTTTTTTTAAGTTTGAATTTTTTTGAAGTTAATCTCTAATTTTTTTTATTTCATCATTTATGATAGATATTCAGCTGATCGCTTGAGTCTGTTTCAGATTGTGTGACTAAATTTTGTATATAACTTCTGTTCAATCAACAATTATAACTCCTTTTGAGTACAATTGATATGATTTCTTTTGTATTCACATAACTCTTTACGTATTTGATCAGTTATAGTTGATTTTAAAAAACTTTGTAGATGAAAAGTCATTGCTTAGATTTATGTAAAGAAAAATTGAATTAAGCCTCGTATCTACGTTAACATAATATGTTGGAGAAAAAGAAATTAAAGAAGTAAAAAAAACATAACTAAATATGCAAAGAACAAAACCTAAAAAAGTTTTAATAAAAAAAAAATCTAAAAATAACATAGTACTGTATTTTGCGTAAATATATCTACAAACTAATAAATATTAATTTATAGAATCTCGAAAGATTAACTCATTAAAAAATAAAACCTTGAAACTTTGGTTTAATTTTATATTTTTATTGCAACTGGTAAACACTATTTCAACTAAAGAAATGAGCATTTTAGGTTTTTAGTTTAACTGATAAATACAAAAAATCTTTTTAATATATAATACTTTTAGTAATTGTGTTTCAATATCAATATAAACCCAGAAAAAAGAGAGAAAAAATAATGCTTGATCATTGTTAGTTTGTTTGATATAGTTTATGATGATGGAAGAGACTCGGGATTGAATGCCAACATGATTACAAAGATGAACACTCACTTGGTCAAATGTAATCGACCGAACAGAGACCACATATGCATTGTCATTTAAAAAAAAATGATGAGAGAGACCCTGCTTTGTAAATAAGAGTTCGTTCATGTGACCAGAGATGTTAGTGAGGTGACTTATGCAAAGGATTTGAATTGTCACTCCAGAGCTAAGTAAGAACATTCAAAGGACCAACGGGGGATTATGCCACGTACTATCTAATTCCCTTGATCTTGTCTATTTCTTTTTTTGTAATAAACAAACCGACCAAAAAGATTTGGTCAAGGAATTTGCGTTTGGATAACCATTTGTTTATAAGAGAATTGCACGTGGAGTTGTTAAAAATAAGCCAACGCTTAATCAAAAAACTGATGAATAAAGAAATCCAACGGTCGTCTGAAGCAGTTACATTTCTATTTCTTGCACCGACTAAACAGAGTATTATTTTACACTTTTTAGTACAATCAACGAGTAGCTTCACAGAGAAAAAGAAGGAAAAGAAAAAAAGTAGCTGCACCTACCTAATTAAAGGGTAATTAAAAAATAATTAAATTTTCAATAAAAAAAATTATTTAATTGTTTAAATTTATGGTTAAAATTTATGTTTTAGGGATTAAAATTCATGTTTATATTTTAGAGTTTTGGATTTAAATTTAAAAGTTCATAATTATAAAAATTTTACAAGCTTATTATAAATTTTAGATTATTAGGTTAAATCTTTAAAACATGGTAATTTACCACATTGTTGAAACTAAGAAATGCTATCAAAATTGATATTCAAATAAATAGTTTCTATCAAATTTTAAATACAATCAATTTAATTAACAAAATTTATATCAAACCAAAAATGTAATAATTTTATATTTAAATGTTTAAACATCAAACCAACTTTCTGACTATCTCACTAAACGTATTTCTCACATTATTGTATTAATTAATTAAGTGAACTACTTTTTGTTGTTTTTAACAGTTCAAAAAAGTTTTACATTAATCGCATGCAAATAATCAAATAAAAAAAGGGAGATTCGAAAAGACAATTGAAAATTTGAACAGACTACTCCCTCTTAGACCTGAGGACATGAACCGAGCAAACCGACTCGATTAACCGATAATTTTGGTTATCGGTGGTGATCGAAGAAACTGTATCGGCGAAATTAATTTCGGCAATCGGATCGGTTCGATAATCGGACCGACCGGTTTGTTAAAATCTGCAGCTATATATAAGCCTAAAACCCAAAGTCATTAACCCTAGTTTGTTTTCTTTTTCTCTTTCGACTCCTCTTACAAAAAAAAAGAGAACTCTTCTCCGATTTAATCATCATCACGTCTCTTATTTTTCTTCAATTCATCAATCATCATCATCTATTCTTACTTTTCAAGGAACGGATTTTGTTAACTAAATGATTCACACCCTTGAAGAAACACGATCTCGTGTGAATCATTTCGTTAACAAAATCCGTCTTTGAAGAGTAAGTATATTGTGAAAAAGAAAAGTGGTGACGTTTTGCAGAAGATTGACGTTTTGCATGAGGTGAGCTCTTTGATGGCTAAATATGTTTAGTCTATATCTATTTAGAGATGCATTTGCCTATGTTTATCTTTTTGGTTTTGTGTTGGAACCTTTATGACTTTTTGGTTTATCTTCTTTTGGATTTTGTTGTAACGGCTAATTAGTATCAAATGCATCTTTTTCGGTCTAAGTAACAGCAAACAATCTGATGGCTATTCATATGTTTTATGTTAAGATGTTTTTTTAGATAATCTTTGCCGATGACTAAAGTTAGCTTCTCTGCATTTCTAGCCACACACTTGAACTGTTTTTAACCAAACAGAGAGAGCAAGAGAAACATGGGAACCTACATACATAGTTAGTGTACCTTGTTCTGCTTACATTTCTCTCTTATGTCTTTGTAAAGGTCCTCATTTTTCTGCTTAGATACAAGTCATGGATAATACTCACACATTCTTTCAGATCAGTCTCTTTGTGTTTTGTGTTATTTCTTTAACATTACACTCTGTTACATTCTACACCAGATGTTTTACTGTCGCATATAAATAAAAGTGGTGCATATCTTGATCTTCTAAGTTTCGAAATGTGCTGCTTGTGGGGTTTCGAAATGCTCCTCGATTTAAAGCTTGCATTCTGTCTTCGGTGGAGAGGCGATTCAGAGTGGCCAGCCTGATAAAAAACGAGAACTTCGGGGTTGAGTTCTTGAATCAGATACCTTTAGACCACGACTGCAGAGGATTTGGAGACCTTATTAGAGCCCAAGTTTCTTTTGCGGAGAATTTGGGTCGAAACTTGTCTTCCAAGCCACGCCAAAGAGCAGCAACATCGTTCTCTGAGCTGAGGACTCTGTTCCTAAAGCGATCCAATTCGAGCTCAACCTTGTTTAGGTTTGCAGTGCGATGGTGTCTACGCCGGTGGAGGCGGAGAGCATCTATTATAGTGAATGTGGATCGAAGTCCAAATTCAATGAAACCGCGGTCTCCCAAAAGACTGTGTAGCTGTCCTAGTGAACACCACTTATTAAACCAGAAAGAGGTTTGCAACCCAATTCTTACTTCCATAGAACAAAATTGTACTGCTTATTGTTGATATTTGAGAAGTTTTCATCTAAAAAGTTGGAGAACAGAGCCGGAAGACATAAAATTGTCCAAACAACATATGAAACAACAAAAATGCAGAAAAATCGAGAAACTAAATCCTATAACAATACATATATATACAGTATATTCATTAACTCAAAAACTGTCTAATGACTCTAATTAACCCAAGAACCGGTTCGATCTTGTCCATGACTACTATCCGGTTATAAGTTTGGAAAGAAAAAAAAAAATCAATGGTGAACCAAACTCATACTTCCACACACGTGGCTCTCACCGGCGCTGACTTGTGTTACAGTTGTCAAACTAAGCACATGAACTCGCAAACAAGCCGTTGATCATCGAATCTTCAATCTTCACCGTTGTTAGGAAAAAAAAAGGTGACACTCCAAAGTGCGTAGCACTAGATTATGCCTCTTGCTTTATACTATGTGAGATCTTTCTAGTCTTATGAGAATCTTGAAGCTTCTCTCTTTTCCTTCAATATCTCTGGTTTTAATCTACAGGTATGTCTAGTGATTTACACAAATTTTCCAATTAATTCGTTTTCTCGAATCATTGTCCCTTGTATAGTTGTGTCATGCTACCATCTTTCTTGCTTTGCATATCCATTTATTGAATATCATTAGTATATTATACACAGTGCAACAAACTATATTTGCTTCAATTCTAAACTCACAATTTTAACATCTTGAACAATTTTTTAACCTAGTTGTAAAAATCAGTTTGCGTTAGCGTTTTGCTGAATTTTGCATATATTTTAAGATCCAAAAAAGAAAAACAGAAAACTATTACAATTTTCAATTGATAATTTGTTTTTCCACAACTGCAAATTTGGACTTTGAAACGATGTGATAGTTTACTATGAAAACGTAAAGGCCAATAATACTGAAATGGATGCCATGTAGTATATTTGTGTAAGAGAATGGAGCTTTGCTATATTTTAGGACACTGCAGTAAAAATTTGTGTATATTATGTTCTGACTTCTGTTAACTGCAATATTTAGGTAACCTAGATGGCTAATGTTCAGAAGATCGGAAAGGCTGTTTATAAAGGACCAAGCGTAGTTAAAGAGATCATATATGGAATAACGCTCGGCTTTGCGGTTGGAGGGCTGTGGAAAATGCATCATTGGAACAACCAAAGACGAACGAAGGAGTTCTATGATTTACTCGAGAAGGGAGAAATTAGTGTTGTCGTCGAAGATGAGTAGTTTGCGTGTACGTATCTCGGTTTTAATCTTACATTTTATATATTTGAATTTGGATACATCAGTTTAAAGTGTGTTGTGTGCTTAACTGAACTGAATTTTGATTGTGTAATTGTTTTCTTGATGTATGAAGGAATTGTTATCTTTGGAATCAAGAACCAAAAGGAATGTGTCTTGGCTTGTGTGAGGTATGATTTCAAACGTTTTGTTTGAATATATTTTAGAACAAATGAGAGTCTACAAGATGTCTTTAATGGTTAGTGTTTTGTTGATGAAGGATATATTGTAATCAGTTTACAAAATCTTTGTTTGTACTGCTACCGGGGTAATTCACATGTTGTATTTCCGCTTAGGGAAATTAGTTTACTCAATAATTCTATATGCAATCAGATGACTTTTTTATACACCTACCTCAAAAAATGGTGAAATATATTCTAGGCAAAAAAATCATTAGATTGTACGAGTAGTAGAAGATTCTGAAGAAGTATAAGAAGCTTGATCGGTTTTGACCATCGTGTTAAACGTCGTAGTACTATTGGTGCTATGAGATATAGTACTACTGCCCTCTAGGTCTGTAGTTAGAGAGCTAACCCTCAAGAAGGGAGGACTGGTTGGAGATGGAATCGGGTAATCTCTCTCGGTTAGCATACGGATCACTTCTTCCATCGACGGTCTTAGCGACGGAGAAGCTTGTGTGCATAACAATCCCACACGAAGAACTTTACAAGCTTCAGCTTCGCTGCCTTGCACTTGAAGAAACTCATCTTTTAGACATGGGTCAAGAGCTTCGACCAGTCTATTCAGTGTATAAAGGTTCCAGACCTAGAGAGAAGAAACAATGGTGGATTTGAGATTCATATCAACCCCAAAACTTTGATAACAATGACGGAGTTTTGTAGGGATTCTTACTCTTTGTAGGAGGTGACCTGTCTCTGGTACGAAAGCATTGATTCTTGTTCCACAAGCAATCTCGAGAACAAGAACTCCGAAGCTATAAACGTCTGCTTTCTCCGTTAACTGTCCTCTAACAACATACTCTGGAGCCATGTAACCTCTGTATAAAGTTACAAAACTCAGTTTCAAATATTTATCTCGAGCTTGACACATGAAAATTGGGTAGTGATTCGAACCATTTGGGTTCTAGTGTTTTTAAGTAGCTTACAGAGTTCCTGCGATGCCGGTGCTAAGATGAGTTTTGTCCAGACCAAAACATCGAGCCAAACCGAAATCAGCGATCTTAGGATTGAGCTGGTCGTCTAGAAGAACATTACTGGTTTTGATGTCACGATGAATAATCCTCACGGGAGATCCACCGTGTAGGTAAGCCAGTCCCTCCGCTGTTCCAAGGATTATGTTTAGCCTCTGGCTCCAGTTTAAGACCTTGCTTTGACTCTCATCTGAAAATCACAAAGAAATCACTTATAAGATTCTACTCTATTTTTAATACATTTGTTAATGTTCTTTTTTCTTATCAATTTAGCCCTAGAGCTTTCAAAAGTTGTTCAAATGGTCTTTTCTCTTTATGATAGAACCGATCAAAGTCTATTAGCGGAAACATCAAATAGAATGCAATACAAAAGCATAGTCTAACAATTAATGAAACAATGCAATGCTCTAGAGATAGACTCAAGGAGAATTTATTACCAAAGAGAAATTGGTCGAGGCTTTTGTTAGGCACGTACTCATAGACCAAGAGACTCTCCGGTCCTTCAATGCTACAACCAAGAAGCTTGACGAGGTTCTTATGTTGGATTCCACTAATTAGATTCACTTCGTTGAAGAATTCTTCTACCCAGTCTCTTGTGTTAAACACTAATCTTTTCACAGCCACGTTCTTACCATTTGGAAGGATTCCTAAGAAAACGGTGCCATTTCCTCCTTGCCCTAGCATTTTCTTGTGACTGAAGTAATCTGTTGCCTTCTCTAGAGTCTCGTACTTGAACTTCGTCTTTGAGTTGTTGAATTTTCTCGAAACCAAACCTAAGTTTCTTTTTTCTGCTCGTGAGGAGGTAAATCAACCAAAAGTTAGGCATACGCATTTCTGATAGCGAATCGGAATATTAATTATCATCATTTAAACGAATAAATATTGTCTAATCAAATATTTTGGATTGGGTACGGATATAATGAGATGACCGAAAGTCGCAATCACATGCCTATAATTTCTAAGCTAGAAAACGAATGTTTCGATATATGGATTCAACATTATCATCACATATGCATTTAAATGTTTACCTTGTTTAGTCTTTGATACTTTTGTCATAATGACATACGTTGCCAAGAGGATGAGCATGACGAATGCTGACGTTGTCAAGACAATAGCAACGATGACTCCTTTGTTAAAAAGCACTACCAACAAAACAAACACTACATTATTTTGGTTTAATGCGTAAAAAAGCCTAAACATGAATTTGGATTATAATTTGAGTAAATTAGAGATTCGATTATTATTTTTCTTCTGTTTCTATATTCTTAAGTAACCAAAAATGTAGAAACACAAAAATAGCCGAGTCCAAACCAAAACAAAAATAGGAGTAATGGTCCAAATATAAAAAGTAAAATTTTCAATCCACATATCCAAAATTGACACAAAACCAACATGATGAAATAATAAGATGATAAATCTTACCATGAAATTTATGATGTCCATCACCATTATAGAATTTATGATCAGAGTATCTAAGATAACATCCTGTATTCATAGCTCTTCCTTCTCTCCTCGAAACGCAGCGTTTCACTTCTTTAACAGCTTTCTCCAAACAAACCCTACAATCTTCTTTCCCCAAACTCTCCCAACACTGAGCAAGAGCGTGTACTCCATTCTCTCCGGCGACTCCAAACCCTCCTTTTCTAACCGCGACTCTCGCCGCAGTTTCCGAAACTTGAAACCCGAACCGAGGATCCAAAACGGTGTCGTTGCTACAAGAAAAACTATCCGACGCATCGGAGACTGATTCATCGTAAAACTCGTAAGTTTCGTAACGGAGGAAACAACCGTCGAGGAAGATTCTTGCGGAGGAAGAAGGGAGACAACGAGGGATGCGGGTGCGTGCAATCGCGTAACAGAGCTGACAATCGGACGGTGAGAGATCGTCGTGGCATTGGATCAGAGCGTAGATAGATGTAGTGGAGTTTAATGATTCAGTTGCGAAACGGCGTGTAGTTAGTTTTAGAGATAGTGAATGCATATCTTCGACGAAAGTTGGGATGTAGTTTGGATCTGCGGAGGATTTGCTACGTCCGCCACAGAAAAGACCGGAGACGGTGGTTCTTTGATCGTCGGAGGAGGACGACAAGAACGGTAAAAAGAAGAAGGAATAAAAAATGATGACATAATGAAACGATCTTGTTTTTGTGAGGCAACGCATTTTTTAAAGTTTTTTTTTCTGTTTTTACTTATCTTGTGGATGTTGGTATTTAAATATAGGATTGTATTTGCAGAAAGGTTTATATATATATACTATATAGTTATATGACAATTGACATTAGGACCGGCCACAGTATTTGTTATATCGTTTTATTACATAATTCGTTTTTATATGATTCAAGAAATTCGAATAATACTGAACAAGTGAATATGATTGATACCAAAAGTCCATATTTGTAAAAAGCAGAACATATTACAAACAAAAGACTATATATTTAGATTTTGATAGAACTTTTTTTAATTCTTGATTAATTAATTACAAAACTACTATTCATTCTAAGATATTAACTAAAAAAAAAAGTGGATTATGAAATGAATATCAAAATTTTACCTTGGTTAATTTTTTTTTTTTTTTCATTTGTAAAGTTTTCATCGTTGTGGCGAAATAGATTGGACGAATTATGACCCAGCATCAAATATTTAACTAATTAAGTTCCAACGGATAAAAAGAAAGAAGAGATTACGTTGATCCAGAAAAAAACAGAGCGGTCACCAATAGGGGAAAACAGTACGTTTCGTTTCTTGCTATAGCGTAATATATAGAGCTTCACAATTTGAATGCATATAATCACTCTTTTAAGTAAAAAAAAACATCTATTTGAATGAATTAATTGATGATGTGATCTAAACGAATGGATACAGATAAACGATAGAGACATGGATGATGGATCATGATAGAGAATCCTGGAGTTAAGGCGATGTGAAAACGTGTACAGTTGTAAGAGTAATAGTATTGACTACAAAATTAGTGTGAGATCATACTTCAGACATTCATACTGATTTAATTGTATTGAGAACGAAATTTGTAATGGTTTTTTTGGATCATGGAAAATTTCAGGGAAAAAATCCATTTACAGATTATTATTTTTTGTTTTTTTCTTAAAGTTGTTATTAAGATTCTATTTTTAAAAAAACATTGTTACGAGTTGTGTATGAACTATTAATCAATAAACCATAGCATAATATTTCAAATACAAAAGTGTCCTGATCAGAAATCAATAAATGGGCGGTCCTAATTTATGCGTCGGTGGCTAACTCGTTAAGAAGGTGGGGTAAGGTTAGGTTGGGTGCAGCTAAATTCAATAATCATCGCCTCAATTACTGACTCGATTCGTACTCATCGGATGATCGGAATACAACGTTACATATGATTTTTGGAGTCAAATATATAAATGTTGTCTAGAGGTTTGAGACACAAATATTGAAAACAATAAGACTTAATCAACCTAAGTTGTTTTTTGTTTCTTTTTCTTTTTTTTGTTGTTCTAGTGTTATTTATGACTTATAATGTGTATCTATTAAAGTTTCATAATATAAAATATCCTACAGTTTCATAATCAACATAGAATAGTATTTAAATCTGTTTTAAAAAGTTAATTAGGGCCAAGAATTTATTAATTCTTTAGACCTACGGCTTTAGGCCACACCAAAGTACTGATAAGTCTCGTTGCAACATTAAATTCCATCACAAATTACTTCGTTTTTCTAGTACAACAAATCAATGGACCCAACCACAAATAGTTTTTCTTGAACGAACATTTAGCTTAAGAACTCTACACCACACGTTAAGGATATAAATCTACTAAGGAAAAACTAATTGATCAAATTGATTTTTAGTGTTTGCATGGACGTCTTAAACTATTTGTAAGTTGTAACTTCGTTTCAATTTTTTTAATAGTATGTGGTAAATGTTTATAAAATGGTTTCATTAACTAAGAACTAAATGGAAACAATGTTTGGGTCATAACTAAGGCCTTACAAAAAAAAAACAATGAACAAAACCAACAACTAAGACTAAAGACTGATCGAAATTAATATTTTTACTAAGGTCAATTCCGGGCTACGTTTGCTATATTTGATATTTGATTTAAAGTTTGTTCACGTAGATTCATTTTAGTTTTAAGTTTACATTGGAAAAAATCATATGATAAGTTTTTTTATTAACACATGATCATATGATATCTTGTAAGTAAAATTGTTTTGGTGTTATTCGTGTCAATCTCTCAAAATATTACTATATATATGTGGAAATTTAGAAACATAAAAAGTTCAAAAATGCTTACATGACGAAACATATAATCTGAAAGATTGATTTCTATCACAGCCTAATTAATTTGATACTTATATCTTTTTTTTTTTTTTTTTTTTTTTTTTTTTTATACTTATTTTTTGTCAATCCATATCTTATATCATTTAAACAATGTTTAGAGAATAGTTTTTGCCAGAAAATCAGCTATGCAGTTTGGAGATATGGGACAAACGTACAATTACAAAAGTTTAGAGAACTAGCAAGTAAGAAAATATCAGATAAAATACCATATATGGATCTCTACATTGGGTGATCGTAAATTGATGGCCTTGATTGATATTTGACAATCAGATTTCATAATCACCGGTTGAGTGCCCAAGCATATGATTGAGGTAAGAGCTGTACGAACACCAGAGATTTCGCGAGAAACAGAGACAATACATATTTACTTGAAGCAGAGTATTTTTAGAAGGATCTCGTTGCCTTAAAGAGAATGGTCCATTCTATCCTAGTAATTTGGTGGAGAGAAAAATTTTGACGGAAACTATTTTTTTGGGTGAAAATAAATTTTTGTAATTTTAGTTTCTAATTACATGTTTTCATTAAATAAAAGATAATTTAATCATTAAATTCGTGAAAAAATTGAAAAAAGTATTTTTATAAATCCCGCTTACAAAAATCAGCTGTTCTTGAATTAGCAAAGATTTCCAATTTAAACGTGCCAGACATTCACCAACCTGACGATCGAAAAATGATAGAAACAAGGCCCAATAAAGCCCATTAAACAAATCTAACGTTTGTTTTATTTTGAACCTTGATGACTTTTTGACTTTTGACTCGGTTTACAAATATCATCCATTTAGCGTTTTTATAAAGCCGACTGATTCGCTTCTCTTACTACTTCAATTTCATTTCTTTCTCCTCAAAATATCAGATCGATAACCAACAAGCGAAACTAGGGTTCTCTAATCTCGACGAAGATGGCGATGCAGAAAGCTAAGGAGATCGTTAACAGCGAATCAGTCGTTGTTTTCAGGTTCCTCTCTTCTCTCTATTCGCACAAAATTTCCCGCGATTCTCTCGATTACTGTTTGTTTGTGAATCTTCGAATCTGTGTTTTTGGCTTCTTTATATGGATTCGATTATGTGTGTTTCATCATGGAAATTTTATACGATGAACGATTCATGGATGTATCTAGACGCTTTTGTGTACCAATGGATGATTTTGAGTTATTTAATTGGTAATTTTTCTGGAATTTGCAGCAAGACTTATTGTCCATATTGCGTGAGAGTGAAGGAGCTTTTGCAACAATTGGGAGCTAAGTTCAAGGCCGTTGAGCTCGACACCGAAAGTAAATTTCGCCGATTTTTTCATCATGAATTCGTTTCATTTGCTGTGTTGATAACGTTTTTGGAATGGTATACTTGTTGTTCTATTGCTTGTTTACGGTGATTCGAGTTTAGGATTTTGTTTGATCCAAGGATAGTGTTTTGTTCTGGAACCCATCATCGAAAATTTCTCTGTTTTTGATGTTTTTGGAAACTTTGAATTGTTCTCTTACTTGTGTATCGAGGTTTGGATTTTGTTTATTGATCCAAGTAAAGGTTTCGTTTTGTAGAAAGTTCGCTGGAGTTCCATGTGTAGATTTTTTTGGTCCAAGCGTAGGATTTGTTTGTCAACACATAGTTGAAAATTTCTTTGTTTTCTATAGGGCCTCATGATCATGTGGTTTTATCTTCCACAAGTCAAAAAGTTTCAGAAAGCATATGATCATTACCCTAAGCAGTTATTGATCCAAGTATATGAGTTTTTGCATTTATTCAGAGTTGTAGATAAAATCCAGACTCAAGCATTGTTCTGCTATTTTTGAATAATTAAATGGTGTTGTTTAATACAGGTGATGGTAGCCAAATTCAATCAGGTCTCGCAGAATGGACAGGACAACGTACCGTGCCTAATGTGTTTATAGGAGGAAATCACATCGGTGGCTGTGATGGTAAGATGATTAGAGCAATTCCCTTCAAAACTTTTGTTTGTTTGTTTGTTTGTTAGCGGAGTGAGGACTTGTAATCTGTTATTCTAAACAAAAGTTTGTGATTTTCAATGTGTTGTAGCAACATCAAACTTGCATAAAGATGGGAAGTTGGTTCCGCTGTTAACTGAAGCTGGAGCGATCGCAGGAAAGACTGCAACAACTTCTGCTTAAGAGCACATCCATATGTGATTGCTTCTATCAAGAATAAAGAGGTTTGAGTCATAAATGTGAACTTGTTTCGTTGTCAAGTTGAAGAAATATTCTGTAATGTTTTTAAGATTATGGTTATGTCGAAGTCGGATTTGAACTTCTGATACATGATGTTATTATCTTCTGGCTATGCTTTTGGTAACATTTTGGGGTAAATAGAAGAAACTCGAGTCTTAGGCTCTCAGGCAAAATCAATTGAAGAGTGCACATAGGTCGTAGATAGAAGATTGAATATTGCTACAATCAAGAATCGGGACATTTTGAGGACCATAGAATAGATTAGTGAAGAAAAATAACCGAATACTATTATAATCAATTGTTCTTACACAATTTTTGTGTTGCGTTTGCAATGCATATAAGCCGAGAGATAAGAGCCTAAGAGCACATCTATTTGTAACTGTAACATCAGGAATTTAAAGGCCTGAGTCAGTAATAAGAACTTGTTTTGTCGTAAGTTTAGCAACAGTCTGAAATGTTTCAAATTGTGGTTGTGTCGAAGTCAAATCGGTTTTATCTTCCACAAGTCAATTATAGTTTCTTTTTTGAATGATAAAGCTTTCCATTTTGAATGAAAAACATATAGAGTTTATTTTTTACTGAAATTCTGATCATCACAATTTGAAAAAATCGTTGATTGTGAGCAATATAATCACACATAATATTCCCTTGAGAATCGTGCTTATTCTGTGATATATCTTCATATTCTACAAGGAACTGTTTGGAGACAAACAAACAGCCTAATACATATATAAGTCAAGTCCAACTTCAATTAGTATAAAGCCTTTTGGAAGGATTTCGAAAAAACAAATTTGTGGGGGTGTGGGAAGAACCTTCAATGTGACAAGATTAAAAAAGTTCCTTAAGAAGATTTAGCAAAAATAGCGGACTTCGAGTTTTTTTTGTGTGCATAAAAACCAATATAATATTTAAGCACAATAACTAAACACAAATATAATAGATAGATAGTTATCAAGTTATCAAAACACAAAGCCACTTGAAACACAAATGGTTTTCCATGTAACAAGATAGATAGATATATAGATTGATAGATAGATAGATTGATAGATAGATAGATTGATAGATAGATAGATTGATAGATATATGATAGATAGATAGATAGAATTAAACTTAAGGTGAGTATATCACCTAAAATGAAAATGAGAAAATGAGAAAACATCTTTAGCAAAGCAATCTCCTACACCAGAAATTAATTCCAACCATTCATGAGCATCCATGTATCATCCATGGGTTCATAACATTTTGTAAAATCATAACCCCATGTCAACACTGCTTGCTCCGGAACATAAACGGACGTTGTAGCGTGCAGATTCAGATTCATCACCTCGTCAACAATATTCTCACATCTGGTACTATCAATTTCCGAGTTTGCAGTTATAGAATCAACTTCTCTGTTCATAAGGGCATTGTTGTTGATTGTGATAGACCTTATGTAATTTTCAAGGGCATTGTTGCGAGGGGAAAAAGCATCACTTCTCTTAGTCCTTACGGAGTGTAGTCGACGTTTTGTAGCATTCCAATGATTTTTAACAATATTTTCACTTCGTCCAGGAAGTCTTTTAGCAATTTCGGTCCATTTGTTGCCAACTATCTTGTGGACTTCAATAAGTATTTGATCTTCTTCTTCACTCCAATCATTTTTCTGAAAACACACATTCATTTTATATATAGCTAGATGCATTTAGTAAATATTTCTCACATGTCACATATATACTTAAATCGAAAGATTAAAACAAATCTACCTTGATGTTTGGTCGAAGATGGTTATGCCACCTCTCTCGACATTGTTTTCCTACTCGTCCTTGGAACATTTTTGCGATTGATGTCCAGTTTTTCGTTCCTTTACTTTTCACCATTCTCACCAACAACCTACGAATATTTATATGTCCCCAAACATTTTAATAATACAAGATCCACAATAATAAGAATAATTATATCAAATAACAAAAATAAAATATTTATAAGAATATTTATAATGGAGTCATTATTTTTTTGTCAACATATGAATTATTAATAGTTTTCATTAAATAAAATAAAAATAAAACTTACTCGTCTTCAGTAGGAGTCCATTGCCCTTTGCCAATAATGTCTTTCTTCTTATGATCGGTTTTGAACATTACCTTATCTTCTGTGACCCTCTCACTCTGAGATACTAAATTGATATCCTCTGACTGTGGGACATTAAATTGCTGAGACTCAACCACGGCATGAACAAGAACTGGCTCGTGACAACCAATGATAAGCCCTTGATTGTGAGCAGTATAACCACACATAGTATTCTCTTGAACATCATGCATATTGTATGATATACCTTCAGATATTACAGGGAATGGGGTGTTATAGGTCGTTGGAAAGTTTTGATCGTTGGTTATTTTATATTGAAATTCCTCAAAAACATTGGTGTTTGGGCAAGAAGTGATACCCATAAAGGGATATTTTGAGGGTATTTCAGCTGAAGGATGTATGGAAAATAAAGGATTTTGAATATCCCAATCGTGAGGATTAGAATTTTGGTTTGGGGTCGATGAAATCAGATTTTGGTGATACATCTTCGAAAACCGATCAAGAGATTTAAGATGCTCTTTTTGTTTATCAGTACGAAATAAGTGAGAGTTTAGAAGGAGATTTTATTGTAGATGTTCTTCAACAACTCCTTATATAAATAAGAAAACATTTGCAATAAGAAAATATTTAATTAAACACAATATATTGTCTCTTACAAATTAGGATTTTAAAGTAGTATCATCATTACTTGTAAATAAAACAAAAGTTAAGAATCTTGAAATTTAGGAATTTTGAGCTTTGATATGAAAACTTTTAAGACACGTATTAGACATGTAAGCAAGTTTTTAATGGTCAAAGGTTTTTTTGGGTAAATCTTTTTTGGACTCAAACAATTAGATATTCTTTATGAATATTAGCAACAATGTCTTTTAAGGATAAATTTAATTGTTTTCTTAATTTATGTGCAAAAACGTTTAAACGACAACTATAAATTTAATTGTTTTCTTAATTTATGTGCAAAAACGTTAAACGACAACTATTTCAAAAGATGGAGTATCTTTTTGGAAATGTTCGGATACGTGCTAGACATGTAAAAAAGTTTATATTTTAAAAGTTTATTTTGGTAAAAGATTTTGTGGACTTGAATAGTTATATATGCTTTATTAAGTTTAGCACTAATATCTATTAATGAGTTTGTGTAGTATAAAATATTGACTTGTTTGTGTTTAAGAAAGCGTTAGGCACGAAGCAAGCACTGACACAATACTTAAAACATATAACGTCTAATCAAAACATATGCAATTTTAGGTGGTTTAAGCATTTCCAACATACAATATTATAAATATGATATTTTAGATACACAATATACAAAAATCTATTAAAAATAAAAATAGTAAATCATAAACAAAAATTAGTTTATTTAATTCATATCAAATAACATATGAACGTTTATAATCATGTATATGGAGTTAAAAATTATAAATTTAAATTATTGTACTTAAATATTGGAAAATAAACTAAAACCGTTAAATTGTAAAACCGCCTAAGACCACCTAAGAGAGCTTAAGATCTCTTGAAACAACTTAAATCCATTTATTAAAAAAAAATACATAATCCCAATGTGTGTAAGGTAACTTCCACTGTCTATTCTAGGCGGAGACTAAACGACTTCCTAGACATCATTTTAGAACATTTATTTATAACCCTCCTATTGTCGTTGTTTTATGTTATTTAAACTACTATATATCTTTAATTAAAATAGTCGATTAATTTTGTGAGATATATTTTATATACAAAATAACAATTTTAAATCTTTCATATTTTAGATTTTTATTTCAAAATTTTCATGAACAGTTAGGTTAAAATTTGTATTAGTATTATTTTAAGTTACTCAAATGGTACTACAATTGAGTACCTTTTTATATACCTAAAGTTTATAGTATGCTTGGGTTTGGTATAAGTTTTGTAAATCAATACATACAATATATTATTTTAATTTAGGAAAATTTTCTAACTGCTCATCAAACCATGCATGACACATGAATACATATCAGGCTCTCAAGAGAGTGGAAACTATATTAAGCAAAATTGGACGGAGAAACCTTTTTGTTGTTTGATCATGCCATTGCCATACATGCTTATTTCGGTGAATGTTATGTGTCAAAGAAGCTAACTTGTCATACCATGAATATCAGTGTTATGTTCCATCTGTCAAAAGCACTATGCAGCCGATGGCCTCAGCTATTCGACAATGGGGTCTACGAACATGTATTCTCTCTGAATACCAATTCAATTCATATATATCTAGTAAAAGAGGATGAGTTGGTGGACTTAAGTCCCACTCTCACACCCACACACACATCTATGATACTTAAAAGATCTAAACCTGATCATATTAAAGGTTCTCTCTCTCTTTCTATTATGTTCACCTCTATGCAAAGTCATTCTGCAAATTTATAGTAAATGCCTCTTAAAAAAAACTCTTGTTTGTTCCAACAAAACTAATCCGAAATTCTAGCTATCTACTAAGCGCACTAATAAGCAGTTTAATCCTGACCCTTTCTAAAATTTTACCATATTTTTCTCCCCAAAATTTCTAGCTATATGACCATATGCATGATCAGTGTTGGAGAGTCTACAAGACTAATCCTCATTTCTCCTTTCAAAAATTTCTTCACTTACTACTGTTTCCAGTCCACGTCCACACTCGCATCCCCGTCAATCAAAATGCACACTATTCTTGAGAGCTTTTTCTGTTCTCAGCAAGAAAGGTTAGTCAATGTGCTCCTCTTCCAAATAATAAGTCACAGTAACGCACCAATCCTGCTAGCCCGTGGGGAGAGAGTTATTTACACCCATTGGCCAAATTGTTCCCCCTTTATCCACTAAAATCCATCAAAACAAAAAAAAAGATCCATCAACACTAAGTCAAAAACTCAGTGAGATTATTGTGTGAAAACATAACAATAACGTTCAAGATTCAAAGTAGGCATGATGCATATTGAACCGAAACCCTAAAGTAGAAAATTGACATGTGTAAGGCGTAGATCACGTGATAGATAATGATTACTCTATGGTTAGAGCTTTTACCCAATTCCTGAGTGTTTCCGTGTCTCGTAAAAGTGTATGGTGTGACAGGTGATTGTTGTGTATATTTTATGTGTAAGATCTTGGTATTTGCGATGAGTTTGGCTGTTGTGAATTAAAAATATATGGAATGTCATTATAATTTCCCTGACTATAAAAGAACCCTTCTCTTTTATATCTCTTACACTTGATGCGTTACCATGTACATTAGCAAAATGTTTCGTGGTGCGAACGAGCATTGTTTTAATAACTACATCTACTGTCATAATCTCATTTTTTTGAGATCAAATAAACCACAGATATAGAATAAGCAAATGATATCTTCGAAAAAAGAGATAAGATAAGAGCTTTGCTAAGAAACAGAGCAGTCTGGAAAAAGAAGCAAAGTAAAAATGATATTTTAGACATGAAAAAAAAAAAACTGGCCTTTACATTTTATGAGTTATTTTTGTAATTAAACCCTTAAAAAGATAATCACAACTAAAGCCATGCATGCCAAAGTTATTAGAGTAAGAATTTTCTAACTATATTGAGAGATTTTTTTTTGGCGCGTACCAAATATATATATATGAATTGTGTTAGATATCACATAATCTCTTAGAGCACTTCCATTTTATAAGAGTTTCTCAAAGAAAAAAGAAAAAACGTTTGATTATATAATTATTTTTTTATTTTTATATTCTAATAGCTAAATGACGAGTGTGATAAACGTTTCTCATTTCAGAACCGTTTCTCCTTCTCATATAGAATAACTTATAAGCCCAACTCCATTTTAAAAAAAAAAAAAGAGCATTGGGATGCTCATATTTAAAGACAACTAGAGCACTAGCTAGGGGAAATATATAGGACAAGTTTGATAACGATGTAATTGGAGATTTGAAGGTTTATGTGCTTAGTGTGAAGGAGACTCCGATCCGATTAAGTAGGAGTGTCTCGAAGCCTTTCGGATAGAGATCATAGATATATAGGGTTTATTCTCAAGTCTCAAGTCTGTTGATGCCAAAGTCACGTGGAAGACACAGGAGGATATATTAAGGTCGATTCTCTTACACAGCTTTGTTATGTTTTCTCTTCCCCTTTAGATAACTCGTCTTTAATTAGTTTTCTCAGTAATTTTTCTTCATTTCAGTTGATTTATCCGGTTATCGGATAATAAGAGAAACGTGCAAGTTGGCTGATTGAGGATAAAACCTCACACTAAACCATATACTTTCCCCTATATTAAGCATTATGAAGCGTTATCTATTAGATCTTTAAAAAATCTGCACACATCCATTTGAACTATATATTAAAATATGGCTTGGAATAAGTATTTTGGTTCAGATCGAATCAAATTGCAATCCAAGAATGATTATACAATCTTACACATACATGTTAAATTATATGCATGTAGAAAGAAAATAGAACTATATATATAATATGATCATAGTTAGGTCTTGAAGCTGCACTAGCTCCCCATGTGTTATGAAAATTTATAAAATAAAGTAAAAACGACAATATGTGTCGCTAATTAGTATCTAAAAGACATTTAAGATTTTGGATTAAAGGTTATTAACAATGCCTTAAACTCTTGAAAAACCTTCTCTATAAAAGCAGTAGCTACCTGCCCACCACCTCAAAATATCAACTCTCTCTCTCACTTTCACAACTCTCCCTTTCTATTTCTCTCTCTAGAAAAATATCATCATCTATCAATTATATAGAGTACTTATTTAGATTCATTTCATAAAAATGGAGAAAAGAGAAAGTAGTGGTGGGTCTGGATCAGGAGATGCAGAGGTGAGAAAAGGGCCATGGACGATGGAAGAAGATTTGATTCTCATCAATTATATCGCCAATCATGGTGAAGGTGTTTGGAACTCTCTCGCCAAATCTGCAGGTCAAACTCTTATATATATATATCAAAAAGTTATAATTGATCTCCAATATTTGTTATGCTTATATGTGTGTATGTGTTGATGAACTAGGGTTTGTTCTTCACATGCGAAGATATTATATTTTAATCACTATATGTTTCCAGTTTTTTTTTTTATATATATTAATCTTTTATGGGTTTGATAGAAACTCTCTATTTTGAGCTTTTTGTTACACAAGCGATCTAAATATGAGTTAGGAATTTTAATTTCATATGAAAAACAAGAAAAACAATGGAAGCAAGACTATCTCCAAATTCTTACACATATATAAGGTAAACCGATAAGAATTTATTTTTTAATGCCCGGACCTTAATTGATTGTTTGATTGATTGGAACATATAGCTTACAAAAGGTCTTGTTCATCAGAATACCCACAAGCAATTAGTAATATATACTGACAGCAATCGCTAGGGTTTTAAAAAGCTTACTCTCGATCTAACATAAACAAGTTTATCCGGTGAACTATTCAATGTAAAACACTTAATACTCTCTGGTTAGAATTGTTACGGCAATCCACTAAAAACTGATTTTAGGTTTTTAATTAATAGCTAAAAACACAATAATAGAAAATGAAAAAAAAAAATTATTTCTTTCACCAATAAATAATACATGCATGCACACATAAATGTTTTTTTCTTTATTGTTATCGACGTGTACACATTTTTTTATTTATTTTGTTAATAGACATGTACACAATTGATATTTTGTTTCTTCATTATCGATTGTAATTGTAATTATATATTATTATATGTGTAATATAGGACTAAAACGCACCGGGAAAAGTTGCCGGCTCCGGTGGCTGAACTACCTCCGACCTGATGTGCGACGGGGAAATATCACACCAGAAGAACAGCTCACCATCATGGAACTTCATGCAAAATGGGGAAATAGGTTAGTGATTACCTAAATACACATAAAATTTTAAGATAGTCAGGTTATATGTTTAACAAGAGAAGCAAAGCTAAGTTTTCAAACTATGCATCGGTTATATATATATTCTTGAGGCTAAAGATAGAATTGATCTTTGAAAAGACATCAAAGCAAGACATTAGGTAATGAAGCCAAACATATTGGTGGGTATAACAAAGCTTTTCAACTCTTTTCAGCCATTTGTTTGAGTTTTAAACACGTTTCGAAATTCCCTCACCACTAACATTAAAAAACCTCGTGCCGATTCTACCACAACTTGTGCATGATTGTAATTCTTTTACACGACCATATACAAAGACAAGTACCAAAATATACATCTGTTTTTTGTCAACACAAATGTATACGCATAAAAGTGATAGATACCGAAAGTTAGATATTCCATATGGTGGTGTAACTGAAATTTGGATTGAAGTTGAATATTATTTGATTTATTTACGGATCTTTCGGGTCTTGGCTCTTAAATTTTTTTAAACCACACATGTATTTAATAATAGCTTCTTTTTTTTAATATGAATGTTAACTTCTTTATGGAATTCGAAAGGGATTCTAACTAATTACAAAATCGAAGCATTTGGCAAATGTTGTTCTACAACCAAAGCTTACAAAGTCTCAATGCAAACCTTTTTTTATTGCTCGACGTAGATGTAGCTGTTTCATTGCATCAACAACTAGATCGAACCTTCAAAAACATAATATATTTTTTTTCAAACAAAAAGTGATATAGTTTATCAACTCGTGATGATTATCCTTCATTATGATTAGGTGGTCAAAAATTGCAAAGCATTTACCAGGAAGAACCGACAATGAGATAAAGAATTTTTGGAGGACTAAGATCCAGAAATACATCATCAAGAGCGGAGAAACGACGACCGTTGGATCACAAAGCTCCGAGTTTATAAACCATCATGCGACAACGAGCCATGTCATGAATGATACTCAAGAAACCATGGATATGTATTCTCCAACGACGTCGTATCAACATGCCAGCAATATTAATCAGCAGCTTAATTATGGTAATTATGTGCCTGAATCCGGTTCGATCATGATGCCATTATCTGTTGATCAATCCGAACAAAACTATTGGAGCGTCGATGATCTTTGGCCCATGAATATATATAATGGTAATTAATAAATAAGTTCGTTAAAACTTATATATATTTACGGTCCAAAGAGGGTTCTATATAAACAGAGTACTGTATGGGATTGCCTCATTGTTTAGAGGTAGGTACTTAATATAAGGTTGGAGATCTTAGATGTATTAATAAATAACTCGTATTTACTAGATAGCACCCATTTCCTATTGTTATAGCACCAAGTCGACGTTTTACATAAATAAAACAAAGGAATGAACCATATTTCTTCCATATCTTAAAATAGTTAGTGCTCTACTGTTAAAGAATGGCCGTTTGATGTATGTACAAGAATATCATATGTTCTGCTTTTTGTCATCATATTATGTTTTTAGGTGTGTGTTTCCTTTTTTACATGCACATGGTGAAAGTGAAAACTAGATAAAGTGATGGAGACAACATCCCGAATTTGAAATCTAATATGAATGATAGTAGCTCTAACCAGTAAGATACATACACTATCATGGTTAATCTATTTTTTGTTTTTTTTTAATTATTGAATTTGAAAATTATATATGAAAATCAGAATTCGTGCAAATTATAGAACAATATATTTTGTGCATGACATTGCAACATGTGGAACCCAACGTTAGCCTAACTTTTAAAGCCAAATTCAACAAATTTATATCTTATAACAAGTTGATTTTAACTCAACTTTTATCCTTACTAAAGAAACAACCTGAACTGGTCATCTATTTCTGATATGTAGCTCACGTCATGTCTATAGAGTAATTTTAGGAATATTTTGACATCAATTCTGTAGAAAAGTGGTCTATGGTATGGATATCAAAAGAGTTAATCCATATTTTGTAATTATTTTTCCTGAAGTTTCCAAAAATCATATAGAAGTCTCTTTCGGGTGTGGAAATACATGTACATGTGGATCAATGAAATGCACATGTCACATGCTGTATAACATTCATAAACATACATAACATGTTAATCTATTAGCCTATAGTCATAGAACATGTGTCATCTAGGTTTATAAAATTTCCACACTTATTGTTACCTTTATTCCCAATGTATCCAATTTTGTGCATGACAATGCAACATGTGGAACCCGACGTTAGCCTAACTCTTTGAGCTGAACTATCAAAACCTTAAATCTTTCTAAGAAATTTCCATTATATTAGAGGATGAAAAAAAGACAACATGAATGAAACAACAATTTATATACTCGATCTAAAGAAAATAATAGCATAAATTAAAATTTTCAGAAAAAAACAAGAGGGAACATTGGTGTGAATAAGTGTAGTTATTGTGCTAAATTAAATTATGTTGGTCTATAAAGTATTGGTTAATATATATCAAAACATCAGAATGCTATAACGTCTAGATTAACTTGAGCTTTAGCAATTCGCATGAAGAAATAAAATTTGATGGTTAATTTTTGATCCAAAAATCATCTGATTACTAAAAATAATAAAGAAGAATAATCGGACCGACAAGGATATTATTCGTGGACGACAAAAAGTTTGGCAAGGGAGTGAGTTCACTACAGTAAGACGGCATATGTATTTAAGGATTACCAAACTTTTTGCTTTAGCCAAGGAAGCTTTTTCTCAAGAGCCAAGAGGCACACTTGTAAAAATATATAATCAAATATATGTATATATCAAACTAAATCAATACATATCAAATGTTGTCCTTGCATATACACAAGTAATTTCACATATGTGATAGTGATAGTGGTAGAGATCATCATCTTAGTTGAGACTTAATTAAATATGAACAATCAAGTTCGCTATTGCATCTATATATGTTTTTGCCTTTATTTCTAATCATGTAGATTAAGATCATTTTTATGATATGCGTATAAATATTGTAGAAAAGATTAAGGTGCACAATCTAGATTTGGATAGATAGAAAAAGTAGAGGCATTGGTTTAGCTATCATATGTTCTCATCACATCAAGAGACTTGGATCTTAATTAATCAATGTTTCCATATTTACTGATAAATAAAAAAGTTATAAAGTAGACAAACCGTTGATATAATTTTTCACGTCCAAAGAGAGTACGTAGATCACCTCATGACCAGGTTGCTTTATAGTGTTTAGATTGTATAGCATTCATATTCTGACTGAATCTCTAGAACATATGCTCAAATCATTTCGTTTGGAGTTTTGACCCATCCTCAAATCATATTATATATGCATTCTATGCAAGTACAAATATGAACCATTACATTTTGTTGAATTAGGTTGCATGTCTTTTTAGTTTTGCCCACATGTTTTTCGTGTGAGAATTGTGAATTCCCCATGTGAATCATAAATGAAAAGATAACATGGTGGGTCGTTCACAACTTACAATTCGGAATTATTTTAAACGTGTCTGAATTCCCTTGGCACTGTAATGATCCGTCTGTTACGTTGCCTTGGGCCTTGGGCTTTGGAGATGGACTAATATTTACACAAGTTGGGTTCAAGGTCATTGAGCTTTCTTTCAAACTATGATTAAGTAGTGGGAAATATATGATTCATATATCACTATTACTTGGTATTACAGTTCTAATACAGATTATACAGTTGATTCATATTGGTTCGCCGTCGATACTACATATAATCATGTCATGAGAACGTGTTGTTCGTGTAAAATTAACACAACAAGAAAATTACGTTTAGATGTATCAAATGTTATCCTAACAGATTTCACATGTTATATAGTCTCAACGAAAAAAATTAAAACATTTAAACTGGGTCAAAAGATGTATTTAAGCGATTTTCTTATATGGTGTAACATAAGTTGACCAAAAAGATTGAATATGAATTAGTGTGAAGATTGATTCAATGACTAAATCTAGTTTAATCATAAAATCTAAACATTTATCTTTTTTTAATAAAACTCAAACCGATAAATAATTTTGTTTTAGTAACAAATTAGATTTTATAAGTAAATTAATTTTTTTATTATTATTAAATGTCAAATTTTAATTGAATAAAATAAAAAAAGTGAATATAAGGGTTCAACTCAAATATTTTTCAATTCAATATATATAACCAAGATTTTCGTTACCACTCCACTTAAGTAATGCAGTGAATGAAAAAGAAAAAATAATCAGTGTCTAAAATCAAAATACCGTTGGTCAGTTGAATAATGAAAAAGAAAAGATCTTTGATTTTCCTTTTACTTGGTAGATTCCTACTCTTTAGGATTGAGGTTTTAATAAAAGACTTTAATCAACAAGCACTAAATTTAAGATACTGGTGTTGTGTAATAATAAGTTTGGGCCGAGCAAAAAAAGAAAAGGACTGGGCCGAGAAACGGCAAATATTTGTGTCGTTTCAAATACCAAATTCAAAATCTCCATTCTTTTATTACTCTGCTTATTAGCCGTCTAAGCATATTACAGCTGTCAATCATCGAAAGCATGTGACGCGTCTCTCTTATTTCATCCCACTCGCGTTCATATACACGTGTTATCTACTCTCTATCCGATTTCCGCCACGTAAGAATCTAGACACTGATGTTCTTATACACATAGCGAGTAAGCTGTATTTTACACTCTCGTAGCTAGTCAGTTTATTGTGATAGCGACACGGCTGATTTAGGGAAATAAATTAAAAACGTTGTCTTATTCCTGGGGCAAAAAAAAGCAGATAAGTAAGCAAAAAAAAAAACTCATTAATTACGAAAGTACCCTTAAATTTCTCCGAAAGGAAATTTTTGCGCCGCGTTTCATCTTCTCTCAAATCAAAATCCAGAGAGAAAAAAAAGAGAGGATTTTTCTCATGAGATTCTGAGAGTGTCTTTGTTCTTCTTACAAAGAAGTGTTTTTTCTTGAAGATTCTTCGGTCGCTGTTCGAAAAGTTGTTGTTTCGTTTCTCTCGGAGCTCAAAATCAGGTAAAAAATTTGTTACTTTATATTTTCGTTTTTCTAGGTTTTTCGTAAGAGTTAACCTAATTTCAAAATTTGTTTTTTTGGGAGATATTGTTGGGTTTGTGTGTAAATAGTTAGGTTGATTTTTTTTTCTGATTTGTTTGTCGTTTTGTGATTTTTTTTTTCTACAGTCGGGAAGAAAAATGGAAATTGAAGTTGTTTTGGGAATCGGAGAAGATGCGGGACCTAAGCCTTGTTCTGCAGAGATTGAATCAGCTGAGAAAACCCTAAAAGATGATGGTGTTGTTCAAGAGAACGGTGTTAGGGTTTCCGACAACGGTGAGAAAAAGTCTGATGTTGTTGTTGATGTTGACGAGAAAAATGAGAAGAATTTGAACGAATCTGGAGTTATTGAAGATTGTGTTATGAATGGAGTTTCTTCCTTGCTCAAATTGAAGGAAGATGTGGAAGAAGAAGAAGAAGAAGAAGAAGAAGAAGAAGAGGAAGAAGAAGATGGCGAAGATGAAGAAGAAGAAGAAGAAGAAGAAGAAGAAGAAGAAGAAGAAGAGCATGGATACTGTGTAGGAGATTTTGTGTGGGGAAAAATTAAGAATCATCCATGGTGGCCAGGTCAGATTTATGATCCATCAGATGCTTCAGATTTGGCTTTGAAGATAAAGCAAAAAGGGAAATTGCTTGTGGCGTGTTTCGGAGACGGGACATTTGCTTGGTGCGGTGCGTCGCAGTTGAAACCGTTTGCAGAGAGTTTCAAAGAGTGTTCGAAAGTGAGTAATTCGCGGAGTTTTCTAGGTGCAGTGGAAGAGGCGGTTGAAGAAATTGGTAGACATATTGAGCGTGTATTGGTATGTGATTGTGCTGAGGAGAAGAAGCATGAGTTTGATAGTCCTTTAGTTAACAATGCTGGGATTAAAGAAGGTGTTTTGGTGCGTGATGTGAGACGGGAAATGATTTCGTCGTTGTTGATTGGTAAACATGGAGAGATTCTTAAAGATGTTAAGAGTTTTGCAGAGACTGTTAGTTTTAGTGGCTTGCTTGAGCTGGAGATATTGAAAAGGAAGGTATCTGCGTTTTATCGGTCTAATAGAGGATATGGTTTGACTGAGTATCATGAACCTCAATCAGTTCCAGGACTTGAAGACAAGAACAATGATGATGATGATGATGATGAAGAAAAGAATGTTAATGATGGGTTACAATGGCGTGCTAAACGGTCTAGAGTAGAAGAAGTAGCAGCTTTGGATCATGAAGAGTCGTCGTCTCTTCAGAGATCGTTAGAGAAGTGTTCTGGTTTTCCTGATCATAGGCTTCCCCACAGAAGGAAGGAGAAAAGCATTACTGAAATAATTGAGAAGGAGTCAGCTGCTAAGGTTAGGTTTGAGACAGAACCTGCGGATGGAGATGTAAAGTCAAATGTTAAGTCGGGTAGGAAGAAAACAAAACGCCATGATGAAGTTAATGGTGATCTTGAAAATGTAACTACTACTGCACTGTGGAGGAGAAGAAAGAGTGAAGTAGCTACAATTGAAGACGGTGGTAACAAGCAAGTGGTAGAAAGTAGCAAAGGCAAAACTTCGAGGAAGAAGAAGAAAATGGATGTGGATGATGGCGATGATGATGGGAGTGGAGACAAAGAAGAGTCTGAGGAAAAAGAGATTTCAGATCTGGAAATAAATATCGATTCAACTTCATTAGCTTCGCTGCGGAAAAAGGTAAGGTTTGATGATTCAGTCGTTGAAAGGAGTACTGAAAATGGCGAGACCGCTACACAAACATCAAAGAGAGAGAGGAAGAAGAGCAAGTATCTCTCGCCTGATTTCTTGTCAGATTTTTCACGGAAAGGAAGAAAAAAGAGTACAATCGAATCTGAATCTTCGAAAGTTTCAAGTCAGAGCCAAGTAGACGAGCGAGTGACTGATGCTAGTGATAGCCTCATGGAAGTGGAAGAAGATACGTTGGATAAACCTTGTGAACCATCATCTGATAATGGATTAGGTCAAGAAGAACTGTCTAGGGAACTTAGTAATGCCGTCGACTTTCTGAGGTTGGGAGCTACACCAAAGGAAATGCAGGATCTAATTCGTGTAGCTGCTCTTGGCACACAATATCCAAAAGACAGTAGCTCAAGAGACATGGTAAGAGAATTCATGACCATCTATAGAAGCTTCACATATCATGATGGAGCCAATCACAAGTTCTTAGGGAGCTATGATAGTTCGGATAAAGAAAAGGAAGAACTGAGTGAGATGGGTAAGCCTGTAACTAAGGGGAAAGAGAAGAAAGATAAGAAGGGTAAAGCAAAGCAGAAAGCAGAGGAGATAGAGGTAACTGGTAAAGAAGAGAATGAGACAGACAAGCATGGGAAAATGAAGAAAGAGCGAAAACGTAAGAAGTCTGAATCAAAGAAGGAAGGGGGTGAAGGAGAAGAAACCCAGAAAGAGGCTAATGAGTCAACAAAGAAAGAGAGAAAACGTAAGAAGTCTGAATCAAAGAAGCAATCAGATGGAGAAGAAGAAACTCAGAAAGAGCCAAGTGAGTCAACTAAAAAAGAGAGAAAACGTAAGAATCCTGAATCAAAGAAGAAGGCAGAAGCAGTTGAAGAAGAAGAAACCCGGAAAGAGTCTGTTGAATCAACCAAGAAAGAGAGAAAACGGAAGAAGCCTAAACACGACGAAGAAGAAGTCCCGAATGAGACTGAGAAACCCGAGAAGAAGAAGAAAAAGAAGAGAGAGGGAAAGTCTAAAAAGAAAGAAACTGAGACGGAATTTTCAGGAGCTGAGCTATATGTTACATTTGGTCCTGGTTCAAGTTTGCCTAAAAAGGAAGATCTGATTGAAATATATGAAAAATTTGGAGCTTTGGACAAAGAGAGAACTGATACGGTCGACAACAACTTCTCTGCCCATGTGGCTTTCTTGGATGTAGCTGATGGAGAAAAAGCCTTTGAATCCTCACTAGAGAAATGTCCGTTTACTTCTAATTCGACGGTGAAATTCAGACTCAAGTATCCAAATGAGAGAACAGAGGAGAAGAAAACTGAAGCTGAAGTTGCAGAGACGACAATGGAGGTGGAATATCTGAAGAAAAAGCTGGATGAGATGAAATTGTTACTTGATGGATGCGAAGGAGGAATGACTGAAGAAGTGAAAGTGAAACTTGAAGGTGAGATGGTAAATTTGTTGGAGAAAGTGATAGAGATGAGATCTTCTTAGGATTATGATTTTATGTTTTTATTTTGTTGGTTGAGAACTTTCAGGACAGGTTTTAGGATATTTATGGTTTCTGCAAAACATAACAAAAGTATTTTGAGAGGTTAATGTCTTGGTGATACTATGATCTTGTCGTAGGGTAGACAGAATTAGATCGATGTTCTATGTTTTTGTGTAGACTTTTTTAAAGTTTACCAACTTTGATACTAAACCCATTAGTGGGCTTTTGGTTTATCACTCTCTTGAAAGCCCACTAATTTTATTATATTACAAACAAAATTTTCAAAATCCTTTCGACGAGTATTGAATGTTTGATGAAGCCATACAAAGAGGGAGGTTGGAGATTTTTATTAGAAAGGGAGTCTCGTCGAGACTGAATCATTTACGTAATGCTAATTAGTGATCCAACAACATAAATGTTCTAAGACAATGAACAAATTCAACCATTTGATTGATCACAAAAAATGTATCCAGATAATGTATAAGAGTTAATTAAGATATTTGGCCAATTTCAAATTCAATTATCAAATTCAGAACATTAGGCTTAATCATGTTTGCTTGTTCATGTTTGCTTGTTCGTTTTTGCGTTAGTTCTCGGAGAAGCTGTAGACTTCTATCTTTGAGGTTTTGTGGACGGACCTTGAATAATCATGCTCGTGGCAACTAGGATGAGGATTCCAATACTTCGGTACTGCGGCAACAACGCAAATTTCCGAGCTTCGCGGACTCGGAATCGGTGTTTCTCCTCCTAACTTGGCCTTGATCACTCATCGGCGATCCTTTGCAATTAGAGTTGTAATGTTGTTCTTTAATTTTCTGTAAATTGTTTTGTTCTGCTTCTACTTTTCCTTGTAATTCTGTCAAAAACAAAAATGGTATAAAATTTCACCTTTTACCAAAATTAAAAAAAAATAAAAAATAAAAAATTCAGAAGATTAATTTATGTGCAGTAAAATACATACATAAGAAAAAATAACGGGACAATATATCTACTATTTTTTAGTTTATCACATCTATGATAATAATAAAATTATGAAACAATTAAAATGCCTAAATATGAATAAAATATAAAATTATTTAGTAAATAAATGACATAAAATGATAAATTCTTACAAAATAAATGTGAGATGATTATATTGCTCCTCAATTCATAAATAAAAGATGAGAATTCAAGATATCCATTGCTGTCACGAAATCTACCAAGTCACGTTAACGTGATTGGTTTTAATTTTAAGACATAAATACGTTTTAATGATTTGGTTTACTTTTTTGTTGGAACAATTTATTTAAGTCAACCAGAAAAAATAATCTCTAACAGTCTTGGCTTCTTCAACTAACTTTCAAATTCCAACGTACGAGGTCTGGTCTTATCTAAAGTATGAATATGTATGATAGATTAATCGTCATTGATTTCAGAACTCTAACATTAGTCAATGTAATTAATGTATAATTAAGAGACACAAAGAGCCTAACCTGACAAGACCTCATTCATTTTATAAAAATCTTACAAGCGGGTGATACGTAGAATCAAGGCTTGTAACAGCTGGATTATCTCGGTTGACCATATTTGTTGACTTAAAATGAAAAAATTTCCGACCTTATGCAAGCGAAGATTATATTTTACTCTCCTTTTATCATTTTAGATTTTCTCACATATTAAAACTATACCATTTATTTATAAATGTTCGAGTATAAATCATTATTAGAAAGATGCCAAACTAAATGATACAGTATAAATTAGATATTGGTAGTCTGTATTTTCCACTACACTAAAAGTTAGGATTGACCTTTTTTTTGGAGAATCCAGAATTAGATATAGAAACCAAGAGTTAGTTTTCACAGCTGAAAATGCACTAGTTATCACTTTAATTTGATTAAGTTGTTCTTTTCTGTACAAAATACGGAAAATCTTATGTGAACGCCAATGTACGAATGAAGTAGAAGTATAAACACTTAACTTGTAAACTAATAGGATATTTAAGTTGGTTACATTAGGGACATAACCAAATAACTTTCTAGTATAAGATTTTTTTATCAACTGATCATCCTTACTTTTACAAAAGAAAGTACAAAAGCTACAAGCAAATATTCGGAAAAAAATTTAATTGTATTCATATTATTATTATTGTTCATTATAATCTATTATTCGATAATTAATTACTTTTTAGAAGCTAATCATCAAAGATATTCAAAGGCAATACCCATTAGTAAAATCCATCATAGTGAGTGAACTAAGCTCGAAGTCGTCTTCAAGAACCCAAAAGGTATCGAACAGATTTGGAACCGTAGCTGCAACTTCTACGTCAGTTGGTGTTGCGTGGACTAGTTTGGATTTTGGTTTGAGTTTGGATTCGTCAACTAAAGTGTCGAACCTTAGAGTTGAATTTTTTCCACCGGAGATCTCTTGATGAGAGGAGGACGTTGTGGTTATAAGGGCCATAGACGGTGGAGACTCTACACCGCATGCGGCTTTGACGGCAGTTGAATGATCTCCGAGACCAAGTTTCTTGCTGAGATGTGTGTTCCAGTAATTCTTTACTTGGTTGTCTGTTCTTCCCGGAACTCTTTTCGCTATCAACGACCATCTAAATATTAAAAGAATTTACGATGTTAGATTAATATTTTTATTTGTGGTCTCTTAATCTTCAATTATAATAAATAAATATTGTATTATACACTATATGGATTTTCGAATGTGCTATAAATATGTGGCAAACTTTTGAAACAAGAAATCTTGTAAAACGGAGTTAATGCTTATGCATGGACCTATATAGAGCATGTGCGTAATACATGTAGCCAGATTATGTATGTTGTAGATGTTTATATGAGACATGTGTATATATATACAGATGATCCATAAATGAGTACAATTATGAATCATTGTTAGGTTCGAGAAAGCATATTTTTTGAATAGAAACCTAGCTATACAAATTAATGGCCGAAAAAACAAAGGACAGATCTAAGATTTTTGATTCAAATTTACGATCCGTTTCTTACTACTATTTTTGAATAACCATTATTTGCTTTGTGGACGTTTGTAAATAGTAGCTTAATAAAATACACTTATTTTATGAATAAATGAATATAATATATCAGTTAAATATAAGTAATCTATATCACAACTAAACAATTTAGAGATGTTTCAACCAAAAATAAATAAATAATAATAAACAATTTAGAGATTACCGTGAACTAAGGATCGAACAACAAAACATATATTATAAATATATAAATTATGGATTAGATATATGTGATATATAGCTAGCAAGCTGTACACATATAAACAATTTAAAGATTCACGTGAATGCAGCACCGAACAACAAAACACATGATCTAACATATATAATACTATTAGAATTGTATAAAAGAAAATTAAGCAAATATATATCTTTGAATATATGGAGAAAAAAAAGAACCTGTTGCCGAGGAGCTTGTGGAGTCTGATGATGAGATCTTCTTCTTGGTCAGTAAAATTGCCTCTGTTAACATTAGGGCTTAAGTAGTTCATCCATCTCAACCTACAGCTTTTCCCACATCTCTTGAGCCCTAATTATCATCAAAAGTTTCAATCTTTAGTACTAATTTTTATTTCTTAGGACAAGAAAGAGAGAAGTAAGAGCAAGTATACCAGAAGAAATAAGAGAGTACTATAATAGAAAGAGAGAGTATAAATACCAGTTTTCTTGGCGATGCGGTTCCAGTGGCCCTGGCCATGAGTTCGGACATAATCCATGAGGATCTTGTCTTCTTCCACTGTCCATAAACCTTTCTTGTATTCATGTTCTTTTCCATCTCTTGTCATTCTCATTCTTCTTCACTTTTCTTGATCCCGAGGAGAGAGAGAGAGAGAGAGAGAGAGAGAGAGAGAGAGAGAGAGAGAGAGAGAGAGAGAGAGAGAGAGAGAGAGAGAGAGAGAAAGTGGCTGAGTCGGTGATGATTAGTCGAGCCTGACTCTATATATATATATGATTCGTGTGACGTATATATTGTTTTGTTTACATGTATATGTGCGTATATATATATACGTAAGGACATGTTTGTTTTGTTTGCTGTTGTCTCTCCAAAAAGTCCGTATATGGTAAAGTCAATCCCTACATTCTTTTACCAATAAGTCAACCTAACGAAATTGATTTAACCATTTAAACGGGTGTAGATATAGACAACATGTTCTTCTTACTAATATATGAGAGAATTCATCAAATAAAATAAAGTATAGTATTAGTTAGTTGTGGCAAAGTAAAAATATGTTTTTATCAAAAAAGGAGATAGAGGATTTGAAGAGTTTGTTCTCAAATTGATTAATAGATGGATTTAGTAGGGAAACTATATAAAGAACTGGAAGGGCTTGTTGACTCTCTATCTTGTTGGTTTTGGTTGAACAATACTAAAAATATGTGATCCGAATAAACTCAATATTCCTCAACTATTAGTTGAAAACGGTGTACTATGTTTCTTCTATTGTATATTTTCTTATAAGAAAGATTTGGAAACGCTTTGCCTAAAAATTAAAAATCTAAAATTTAGTTGAGATTTAAGAGCAAAAACGTCCACGTAAAATTGTGGTGTGTGTTAACACCCGTTAGAAAAATATTTTATTGATCTAACGAAATAATTTACTTCATATTCCGAGTTTCAAATTTCTTGCTCGTTATAATTTACCAAAAGTTATAAATTAAATTAAATTTGTATTATATTTTTTTGTAACACTATATATCTATATCTGTTTCCTTACTTTTTTACACCTGTTTTACATATGTTATACTCAAGCCTCACATTTTGTTTTTCATTTTAAAAATGTATTGATAGTAAATATGTTTTGAAAGAAAAATCTGGGATTTATTTATAACCAAATTTATCCATATCTAATAAAGTATGTAAAAACTGTAACAAGATATGTCTAGGTAGACATGTGTATCCCAACTAACAAGTTAAGTAGAAGTGAAAATTGAAAAAAAGGAAGGTAATTACTATTGGACACAATAATATTCCCTTGGGATAGACAGTAGGCAGTTTTTACTTTTTATATTAATACCAAACATAGAAGATCCTCTGGCTCATCCAGCTAAGATATGTCAATATGTCATGTGTGTATATGTTCATATGAGTATTATTTTTTGGATCGGATCCCAATGGAGGGAGTTGAAGTCGATATATATAGTATGAAACAGGAAAATACAACTTTGACAACAAAAAATATAATATACGAATATAGTCTGTATATAATAGTTTTGTTCAGGAAATAGGAATACACAACTTTGACAAAAAAAAACAAAAACAAAAGAGTTTAACATGTAAAATTTGCTTTAAGAATAGTTACTATTCTCCAAACAATGTTATCAGTTATAAGTTATAACTAAACTATAGAATTAAACATCTTTGATACAAAAACATAAGTATCCGTGATACCAAACTCTAGACAGTAATGTAATATGATAATCACTACACTAAATATATTATGTCGGGCATATGAATTATGTACGTCTATAGATTATAGCTTCCACTTGATTTAGCCTACTTTTATTAGTTTTATGGATAATTAATGATATAGGACCTATAGATCCTTTTAATTCCAAAACTTACTTTCAGATCAACCCAACTAGTTGATGTTGATCATCTAATCTATTAATTAACTACACTAACATTCGTATTTCATACATTGTATTCGTAAAGTCCTATAGACTAAAAAATAAGCTAAGCAATCTTAATTCTCTACTAGGTTTTGACATTGCATGGGATAAAATTTTCAATAAACATAAATTACTATATTAAGAAATGGTATCATAAATATGATATTATATAATCATAAAGGATCTTCCTAAAATATTTCATGAGAGAAATTTCTCCAAAATAGGCATAATCTTAAAGTATATATCCAAGAACAACTATACCCTTTTATAATCTTTATTTTGTTATTTACTAAAATATAATTTCCTTTCTTAAATGCATTTGTCAAATGATACTTTAGTTATATATTATTAGAAAAAGAAAAAAAAAATAGAAATTAACCATTAAATTGTGTAATTAAACTGTTTTTGCTTCTTACATTTCATCTCATTGCATTCATTTATTATTTTAAATTTCTGTATAGAGCTATTCACATTTAGATTTTCCATCAATAATTTATAAGGTTTGTTATAAATCTCCCATAAATCATTATAAACATCTTGTGAAAAAGAATTTAAATGTACCCATTTTTGTTGTATTTTAGTCTTGTGTGGATCCAAATAATAAACTATACCAATATTCTTTTTTTTTCCCGTTTGAACAACAAACTATACTAATATTCTAAAACCAATAAACTAAACCGAAAAGAAACGTGAAATCACCAGTGGAGTGCATGGTAGTTAAAGGGCCTTATGGTATGAGAGTCCTACCAAGATTATTGTGTGCATTTTAGACTAACATTGTAGTGAGTAACAACTTTTTTTTTTTTTTGTAAATGAAAACATCATACTTTGTAAGTGAGTGACTGTAATACCTAATTTATTAAAAATAGTTGTTCATGTGAAGATGTTTTAAAATATCAATTTGACTAGCACATCATCAGTTTCACTTATCTTCTTATTTTCTTTAAATCACTTAGAGAAAGATTCAACAGTTGATCTCCTTAAGATATAGTAATTTAAGGATAAGTTACCAACTATATATATGAAGTGATTTTTGTGTCATATAAGTGCCAAAAGTTTTTTTATAAAGAAATCTCTTTGTGATCAACATGGATAGTTAATTAAAAGTATTTTGAACTTCCAAATAAGATCAAAAGCGTTTGTAGTTTTTTCTATGCACTCTCGATTTTCTTTTCTTTTCTTCTTTTTCTTTTCTTTGATTTTAAAGTCGGGGCAAATTTTAATGGACCTCATATAATCTCACAAAACAAAGTCCATGAGACAGCTTAAAGCTTCAAGTGAACTTTGTTTGTGCTAATAAGCTTGGTAGGTATTTTGGGAGATGTTATACAAGAAAAGAAGGCATCAATATACCATTAGCACAGTCAAACTCAGAACACGCTATTGTCTGTCTAACCAAGCCGTTGGCAATCGACATGTTTTATTTTCATTCACACATTGATTTTAATTGGAATTTATTTTCTGTAAATGGTCACGTGCAATTTTTTATACATTCAATAATTAATTAATTTATGAATTTATTGTGTACTCCAAATAAAGAGGAGGTTTCCTAATCATTGATGTGTCGATCACAAGTGGGTAGGCTGTAAATAGAAATACACTAACGAAAGGTCCATGACTCGTGACCCCTCAAATTTTTATTGTTACATTTCGTTTTTATCTTTAATATTTCAACACGGATAATCTGATGCGAAAAGTTCACATCAAATCAATTTCTATCATTTCTATAAATAATGTTTTTAATTTTGACATTTTAAACTTCTAACTAAAATTGGATGAAAAAAAAAAAAATTAATATTTTCATGGCTGTTTAATTAAAAATATCTACTTACTTAAAATGCTGAAAACTCTACTGGAGGCTTTGATTTTTTTCGTTAAATAACTGTGTGGTAGCAATTTGTAAATTATAAGGCTATAGCTTTTACAGAATATGAAATTATTTTATTTTTACCATTGCATTCCGTTTTAAACGGAATGAGAACTTTGACTACCTTTGTAATGAGGTATGTTGCTAGATACACTTTGTCAGTGTTATTCTTTAACTCATTCATTTAATTACCACATATTCTTACCGCTATTTACAATGGGAAGTTTCCAAAAATACTATTTAGAAGAAAAAAATCACGGACAAAAAACTTGTTTGATTTTTCTTCAAATACATATTACATAGGCATGAGTTTAAAATGTTTGATATTAAGATATTTACATCGCAATTAGATTTCAATGAGTCTATTTTTTCTTCACCATTTAATTTATCTTCCTTAAGCAGTACTTCTTCTTCTTTTTTAGCATAATATTACATCAATATCAATTGGTTTATAATCAATCATAAGCTACATCATATTTGGTGTATTTTGTGGACTAATAATTGTTTAAAATGTTATAAGACTTATTTGTAAACATTTTATAACATGCGTTAAGACTCTTATAAACCAACTGATATTGATGTAATTATGTTAAAAAAAGATGGATCATAGTCTAATATAATTCAATCTCTTATACTACCGTACACGAGAGTTTCTCCTTTCCATAAACATAAAAGAGAACAAACATAACTAATATCATAGTCTACACTTACTGCAACAAAAGGTCCCTTGCAACGAAAGCCACATTTGTAGCATCCTGGTCGGTTTATACCATTCAAAGCCACTTCCCATTTCTTTTTATTGAACTCAAAATGTAGTCGAGGCTTCACATACCTGAAATCTCCAAGTACACACTCGATATGAATAGTCGGACCAGAACTTTCACAAGTGTAGAATATTATATTTTGATCCATTTCTTTCTCACATATCTCGCACCAATAACTACCGGCCATGTCCTTGTCTCCATCGTAGCATAGTTTAAGAGGATGTCTATCATATTTGTACCTTACCGTAGGTGGTAAAGTAGCACACTCGAAATCCAAAACATAATCACAATCCATACAAGTTAGAACATAATCTGACTCTTCCTTGCAAGTCTCACATACCTTGCTATCTAGTGAAGTCTGGAACAGAGGATGCGGGTGACACTCGTAGAAAAATGGTTCGGATATGGAACCGCATCGTACGTCTAATTTGATATTGCAACATTCATACCTGAAACCACTACAGAGTCGGCGACAAGCAGTGCATAAAAATACTCCACGAAGCATCGGAAAGTCCATGACTATGTTGTCATCGGGGTATAGAGTAAGCTGATGATTGTGTAGTACATGTCGCTTCTTTCGAGGAAGATTAGCACATGTCTCGTGGAGAATGAAATCATCACATTGCATACAACTGTAGAATGTGTTAGCGTAGACAGGACGGACGCATGCTCTGCATCGAATATTTTCATCATGGCGATTAGTAAGACCATCTTCAAGCCTTAGATCATGTTCTCGATGACTAAAGTGATTGATTACTCCATCACTCACAACTCTAAACGGTTCTTCACATTCTTCGATATCTTCTGGCTCGTCCTCAAGTTCTAATCCATCCCACACATCCCTCCTCGTGGCACATCTAGAATGAACTGCATAATCCGGACAAATCGAGCAAGAATATGCTCCATATCTCCCATCCATTCTTCTTCTACAAACTCCGCATTTCCAATCTCCAGAACCAAGAAAATAAGTTCGAGAAATTCGATGTTCATGGCGTATGATGCTAATGACGCGTGGTAAGTAGATACAATCTTCATGGATCATAAAATCACATTGAGCACAAATGTAAGGAGATCGATCGGATTCAAGACCACATGCATTACAAGTGAAGCGTATGAGCCTTGGCATGAGAGTGAGTGTATGTTCATGACCTTTCCGGAAGTAAACAACTAGTGAAAGCGGGTTTCGAGCACAAAAAAGATCCAAACTGAAGTCACATATTGAACAATGATAAACTAATTTTCCAACCTTTTCTCCACATAGACGACATTTGTCATCTTCAGCTTCTTGTGGTAAGCCATGTGTTAGGAGCATGAGAGGGTGTCTCTGGTGAGAAGGATGGTTAATCTCTGGTGATGATTCAGCACATTCTTTGTGGACGGTGAGCCCGCAAGTATTGCAGTTATAGCCATGGAGACCGTTTTCTCGAAGTTCGGGGCATCCGTCGCATTGACCAGTGCTGCTATAGTGGTTGTATACAGGATGTTCGTGAAATGGAAGCATCAGAGAAGTTCCCATGATCTGGTCAAACACCATGGATGGGGTTAATGATCCATCATCATCATCATCATCATCATAGGAATATGCTTGATTTGCTTCATTTGTAGGTGATGATACGTCAGAGAGCTCCTCAACTAGGACCATTTTTGTGAACTCGACGAACTAATTCTTGTTGGTTGTTTTTGTTGTCGTTGGATATATCAATTGAGAAAGAAAAAAAATGGAAGAAGGAGAAAAATATAGCCGTTAAGGAATTAATATTTTATATGAACCTTTTCGTTTTTTGAGACTGTGTAGATTCGAATATTTGGGTTACAGTATTTTCAGAACTGCGAAAAAATTGGTATTGTGCTCGTAATTTATTAATTAATTCTTTTTGGGAAGATAGCTAGGAAAATACACACTTCGACAAATAGTGATAAAGTAAATGATTTAAAATCTAAAACTATTCAAGTAATAATTATTAAAAAAAAAACTACTATTGAAGTATCCATATACGAAAAAAAAAAAAACTAGACTTTATATTTTTGAATTGTACGTATTATATATAGGGGTGTCAAAATGGATCAAAATTTATGGGTCAACTCAACTTTACTTAACCCCTGAACACTAATGAGTTAAATTTTTTGACTCAAATGAGTTGATGGGTCAAATGAATTATTGGATCAATTGGTTTGATGAATAAAATGAGTTGAGTTATAATGGTTAATGTTTTCAATGGTTTACCCAATTAACCTATCAAGTTTTGTAAAATTGAATTAAACCAACTAAAATCTTTAAACCAATGCCAATTTAAGTTTAACCAACACATCTAAACCAATCTAATAAAATCAATATTTTTCCAAATTTCTTAAATATACAAGCGATGAATTGAGAAAAAGTAAACTCGTAATTTTTCCACCAAAAAACATAAACCCGTGATTTTCCCGCCAAAAACGTAAATCCTTGATTTTTCCGCAAAAAACGTAAACCCGTGATGTTCCCGCCAAAAATGAAAACCATGATTTTTCCGTCAAAAACGAAAACCCGTGATTTTCCCGCCAAAAATGAAAACCCGTGATTTTCCCGCCAAAAACGAAAACCTGTGATTTTCCCGCCAAAAACGAAAAACATGTAATTTTCCAGCCAAAAACAAAAACCCGTTATTTTCTCGCCAAAAACGTAAACCCGTGATTTTCCCGCCAAAAACGAAAAACATGTAATTTTCCAGTCAAAAACGAAAACCCGTGATTTTTCCGCCAAAAACGAAAACCCGTGATTTTCCCGCCAAAAACGTAAACCCGTGATTTTCCCGCTAAAAACGAAAACCCGTGATTTTTCTGCCAAAAACGAAAACCTGTGATTTTCCCGCCAAAAACGTAAACCCGTGATTTTCTCGCTAAAAACGTAAACCCGTAATTTTTCCGCCAAAAACGTAAATCCGTAAACGGTAGAATCTGTAAATATTCTAAGTTTGATGATAATGAATTAATAATTATTAATAATGATAATTTTTATTATTGTTTTATAATAATAATTAATTAAATTATTATTTAAATGGGTTAACCCATTTAACAACTCAACCTATCAAATTAAATGAGTTATGGGTTGACCCAACCCATTTAACAAAATGAGTTGGATTAACCCATAACTCATTTAACCCTAAACTCATTTGATTATGAGTTGAGTTGAGTTGGGTTACCTATTTTGACACCCCTAATTATATATAACAACTTTATCTTTAAATATCCATATATTTCTTAGATGATATTTTTGTGCTCAAACGTTAGTAAGTTACTAACATACATCATCTGGTAACAACGATTGTATATGGCACCGACGTTGGATAAAATCAAGGGAAATTTGTAAGTATAACCTAAAAAAATTTAGTAATTTGGAAACTAACACTTCAAAAACCATAAGGTGATATTATGTATATTATATGTAATAAATACAATTATACCATCTTCTTCTTCTTTCTTCTGCATGAACATCTTCTCTCTTCTTTCTTTTTTTCTTCCACTACCACCACAACCACCACTACCTTTAAAGCCATTGTCGCCGGAAAATCGTATCCGAAGCCACCACCGCCGAAAAATCGTCACCGGAGCCATCATCACCGGAAAATCGTCACCGAAGCCATCGTCACCATTGTACTATTCTATTTTGCTGCTAGATTTTTGAAAATTGAAACTTGAGATGATTTCATTTCGTTTAATGATTTTTGTTTGAGTTCCATGTATAGTATCTTAAGGTTTAGTTTTCTTAGATCAATATATATTTGTACTTATCTTTTCGTTACCGGCACCGCCATTGTCGTCACCATCGCCACTGACACCGCCATTGTTGCCGTCACCATCACCACCAGCACCGCCACTGTTGTCGTCACCATCGCCACCGGCACCGCCACTGTTGTCTCACTATCGTCACCGGCACCGCCACTGTTATCATCACTATTACCATCGGCACCGCCACTGTTGTCGTCACCATCACCATCGGTACTGTCATTGTTACTATTACCATCATCGCCATCTTCGCCACCATCACGCTAGCCAACACTTTTGTCTTTTTATGAATGTCCATTAACCGAAAAGAGTGTGAAAGATCACGTCACTTTTCTTCTCTTTTCACGAGCGTATTCTCATATTTTAACAAGGAGTTACTTGACTTTTCATCCCTTTCTACTGTTATTTACTTAGTTTTACATATTAAAGTGTTATATTCTTAAATAGATTATCAAACATGATCATTTCTGCAAATCACCCAAAAATCAATGTTTGGAAAAGACCTCAAGTTTTTGAACTCGAGATTTTTTTTTATTACATAAGGGATTTAACCAGTAGATATGTGTAAGTGTAACTGCCTAATATCATGTTAGGAAATCCCAAGAATCCACTATAAATCATGCGTAACAAACTTTATTCTTACAAAATAATTAATGGTGGTCTAGTGGATGACTGATTCATTTTGAATAAAAGATCAGAATTTAAGTCTTCTCATTACGATTTCAATTATGGATAACTATGATTATTTTCTTATCTCTTAACTAGGATGCCAAACCATCCCTTGTACCAAAGAATGAAAAAAGGTAAACCCAGTTTACCCGAATCAGAATGTTACCATTTTACCTACTGTTGTTAAATACTCCTTCTATGTTTATGAATATTTGTAGTTTTAAGGTTTTTGCACACAAATTAAGAAAACATACAAATCTTATTTAATTTATCTTTTTTTTATAAAAAACATCATTATTATAACTAATTCAACCAATTCAAAAATATGATGTAAAATATAATTGGTTAAAAACTATTAAATATATTTAATGTTTACATAGAAAAGTGAACACAATACTTATATTAAAAAAAATAGAAATTTTTTAAACCACACTTAACTAGAAACAAAAAAAATAATTAAAAATCAAAGTTTTTTTTAAAAAAAATTTTCTAGACGGTCACAACTTAAAAGCTTCATGGTTTTATTGGGTCAAAGAGGCATCATTTTAGCTTTTTCTAACGTTTTCCAAAAGTTTCAATCTCTTTTTTTTTTTTTTTTTCTATTTGCAATTTGCAATTTTCCTTTTTATTTTTCAGAGACGAAATAATTAGAGAGGACAATCCCATGATGTCGTCATGATATTCCCTAAGTACATTTACTTTTAATAGTGGTATAGAAGATTTGACTGTTCAATGATGTCTTTATGTTAGTCTTATGAATCTCGGTGTGAAACGTAAATATATATTCCATATGATTCAATTACACAGTAAAATAACTTTCAAATTAATTTAGCATCTCCTTTTATTCTAATAAATATTTAACATTGAACACTGTCATTCGGAATTATTCATACACGTCAATCAGAAAAGTGTTAGTGGAGACCGTCCCAAATTATCTTTCTTATAAGATTTGAAATGATTCAGAATCATAAAGCGAAGTCATTTCGGTTAAGTGAGGTTTTGTTTTGGTAGGATGAGTCTAATTATGAAACAAAAAGATTTGTCCACAAGATTTTTATGCTAACAAAGAAATATAATGTGCTCTCTAAAATATTTATCTACCATTTATTGGCGCAAGGAGTTGTAGCTTCTAGATGTGAAAGCTTGCGTACCGATTTTTAAACTATTTAAGAAGCTAAATGAAATTAATTTAGTTACTGTAAGAAATAAAATTTTCACACATATATGTTTACTAAAATAAAAATGATCTTTTATATTTTTTTTTTCTTTTTGCCTGAGAGCAATTGTCAGTAATTTCTAATATATTATAATTGTGTTCAAAGTTTTTGTTTGACCATAGAAATAGAAAATTTATGAGTGCATATACTTGGTGTTATACCACAGTGGACCATATACATTCTCAAATTTTCATATAAATAATGTTCATAAATATATATTTCTCTTTTTAAAGGAATTTGTTACAAGATCTAGCATATTTTTGTAGCAGAAATACAAACAAAAAAACACATATAGAATAATTGACTTGGCCCCCACATACCGGTCAAAAGATAGTCTTTTGCTTGGATTTTGTAAGACTTAGAAAAAGTTAAACCCCAAGTGTATATCCTAGAAGAATGTTGAAACATTTCGAATGTTGAAACATTATAGATAACATTTGAGGTAGTACTCTGATTCATTATATGAATATGAATCTTAAATTACTATACGTAAATGATATAAAAATGAGTATGATCCAGAGATGAGAATAAAGCGTCCACGCTACTTAAATACAAGACTTGAAACACAAAATAAGATTATACCAACCATTATCTTCAGCATACATAGCTAGAGATAAGGGAATATGCATGAGCCATTAATAGTAAAATTGTAACGTTAGTTTCTTTTTCAGTGCTTAACAAATGAAAAGAGAAAAATTATCTTTTTTTTTTTTTGTCATCCGAAATTAATGATTGTATATATTTAGACAAATTTGAACAATGGTCATGCAAATTTTTTGGCATTCTCTTTTAACGATTATATTCTGAATTTTATAGGAGGCTGACCCAGGGCAGAGAGGTCTATAAACATCGGAAGATCATCTGATCCCAACAAATTTTAGTACAATCATTATAGTTGTATAAAAATAATAATATGGACTATATTTGACCCTAACACAAAACGAACAATAAACACCGAAATCATTTTCGCCACTCTACTAAACATATGTAAACCTTTTTTTTTCTATTACCATTATTGCAAACCATATCTCCCCTAAGAAATATATCCAAATTAATATTTTGCATTGCAAATTTCGGGTACTTCTATTTTATATTGATATGTATGGTATGATTTTAGATTTTCCATAGACGAAGATAAGAAGTTTTCTTATTTGAACTTATAGATTTTGTATCATGGAATGCAACACTTGAGTAAATTGAACCTGTCGACCTTTTTTATATGAAAAGTTTCATAAAACTAGCTACACCAACATGAGTATGTTTTTAGGTAGTTTTATAGAAATAGCTAAATAATCAATGTCCAACGAAGCTCAATAACGTACGATTCGAATTGTCTTCATATCCGAATCGTATATATATAACCATGAGACTAGAACCATACAGGAGAAAGGCATCGCCCTTTTTTTAAACCCTAAAAACCTCAAAATTGGTCTATGTTAGAATAGTTAGGGAATAATCTAACTTCGCCTTTATTTTTGTTTTCTGGTTCTTTTTTGCCTCATTTTTTGCCTATATAAGCACACATGCATTCTCATATATTCTCAAATCAAGACACACAGATCAACATTTAAAAAAAAAACAAAAAAAAACAAAGAAGATTAAACCTGTTTAATCAAATTCTCCTGATTAACGCAACATATTTGAGGTTGCTGTTATTTACTATGGACTACAGATTGTTAATGGATTCCTCAGAAACCCTAAGGTATTTATCTATATTAGAGTAAAATCTTGTGTTTCTTTGATATAATTGTACCACCATTGGTGTACGCATTTTTTCTATTACCACCGACATCTAATGATATCGAATATGTATGCATAAAACTCTTTCAAACATGAACAATACGTAATCTTAACTAGGTAAATTTGTAATTTACTAATCTAGTGCGAAACCGTATCTAAAATATATATAAAGTATAAATTATTATTAAAAACATATGGATACATGCAGGAACAAGTGTGGAGGGTGTTATAGGCAATTCAACAAGAAGGAGCACTTGGTGGAACACATGAGGATCTCTTATCATTCGGTTCATGAACCTACTTGTGGTATTTGCAACAAACATTGCCGATCTTTTGACTCCCTCCGTGAACATCTCATTGGTATATATATCTCTAACCTAGTTCATAACTTGTCTTTAATATTTCACTTTTCCTCATTTCATTTTGGGTCATATCGTACATAGGGCCATTGCCGAAACAAGAATGTAAGAACATTTTCAGCATTCGCGGCTGCAGATTCTGTCTTACGATCCTCGAAAGCCCCAACGCTCGTAGAATCCATCAAGAGAGATGCCAGCTCTCAAACGTCACTTCTGTATATATCATCTTCACATATATGAAATAACCATCGTATACATGTCATAATTATTTCTTCTTCAATGTATATTTAATCTTGCATTTAAACATTACTAAAATATATATATTAAAATTTAAAATACTAAAAACGACCTTATTTAAAAAATCATTAGTATTAAACGTAAATGCATATAGATAATATATAATCTAATATTTTTACTGATATTTTAGGGATTAATGATTCGTATGGCGGCCTTAGGCCTAAGAAACAACTCAACAATTGACTACACTTCTTCGAGGTCACCTCGAGTGGTGGCACTCTCATGCAAGATGGTTGGAGGAGGCAGTGACGGATCGCTTGACCTATGCGCAAGAGTTTGCATTACGGATGAGAGCGAAAATGTTGTGTTCCACACGTATGTGAAGCCAACGATACCCGTAACGAATTATAGGTATGAGATGACAGGGATTCGACCTGAAAATCTAAGGGACGCAATGCGATTAAAGCACGCACAGAGAAAGGTTCAAGAGTTTCTTTGTAATGGAGAACCAATGTGGAAGATTCGTCCAAGAAATGGGAAAGCAAGGATTCTCGTTGGACATGGACTTGATAACCATCTTGACTCTCTTCAACTTGAATATTCTTCCTCTATGATAAGGTAAATAAATACTTTTACTAGAAACACTAATTTCTTAAGTTATATAATGTTTGGTTTTTAGTCTATAATCTATGGTCATAAATAAAAGTGAAAAAAAAAATATGTGATAAGAAAGATATTGACCGTTTTAACTCTTTATCAAAAGAAATAAAAGATACTGACCATTTTCAACTTTAGTATCATTAATCCTTTCGTGTAAGAACCCTATCGATATACTATTAAATACACTATGGATATTGACCGTTTAGTTTTTAAACTAAATACACTATTTTTTGCTGAACTGAATTTCATATAGATGATAAAAAGAAATTGTAAACCAAGACGATTTTTTTTTTTGTTTTTGTTTTCCTAACCGCTGATTTATATACAATTCATATGTATATAGTGGGAATTTTACAATTATATCAATTATTTTTGTTGTTGTTAATAGAGATACTGCGGAATACCCTCCATTGATGAAATCAAGCAAGCTAAGCAACTCTCTCAAGTACTTAACCCAAGCCTATCTCGGGTAATGTTTTTTTTTTTTTACATTTCCATAGTATACAAACTGACATTGTCATATTGGATATCATAAATTATTGAAAATCTATTGATCAGACTTTAAAATGTTCCATGATAATTTAAAAAATATTCAACTTGAAAACAAAATAGTTCATCTACTAAACCATGCATATACTTTTCAAAAAAAGAAAACAAATCTTGTGTGATATTCGGACGCAACAACTATAAGCTAGTAAAGAAGGTATCCGATTTTTGACATGATTAAAAGTTATTAATCACCGTATAAAGTACGACATGCGTATTAGCTTAAAAAGTTTCTTAAGAATTCGAATAAAATCAACCGATGATAATCCTAAGAATATCTCGTCCATATCAAAGTTCGATTTGTCTGTCTCTACTCTCTACCTCATATTTTATATTATTGTGATTCATAACCAAAAGTTCGTATGTCTTATTTTGTTCCCCTCCTACCTATAAGGTTTTCCAAAAATACTTTCATACACAAATTGCAATTTTAATTTTTCTAAGAAATACAAATCTTTAACTGGGATTAATATGAAAAATAGTCGAATCTTTCAAACTAAAGAAATATACTTTTTAGTTTACGTTAGTGTCAATGATTTCGTTTTTAGAGCTAGGTTGAGTTTAACAGGTTTGTTTTAGATTAGAGTTTAGAATTCATCAGTTATATTTTAAAATAGTACTTTAACTAAAACAATCTAGAATAATTGCGGTTCTTGTAGTAATTTACTAATTTTCAACTTCCTTGGCTTTGTAAAGTTATGATATTCATGTGGGAATACAAGATCCTTACGAGGACTGTGTCGCGACAATGAGGCTATACACGAGAATGCGATATCAGAAACACAGGGCCGAGGCCTATCCGCTGGCCTCGGACACGCAGAACCACAATAACTTTGCGGCGTGGAGGCAGAATGAACTAGAGAGGATGTCTCCAGAGGAGTTGCTCGACCTTTCACGTTCAGACTATTACTGCTGGTGCTTGGACTCGGTTGCTTGAAAAAGAAAGTTATACTGATGGTGCTTGATCATCTCCGAAAAATAAGATGCATGCGAGGATATATTTAGTAAAGTATAATTGAAAATCGAATAAACATTATCTTTATTAGTGATTGTGGTGGTAATTTGGCATTCTTGTATCATCTATGTTACATGTAATTGTAACTCATGCATGGTTATGTACTTCATACGCGTCTGTGTAAGTGTAAAAAAGTTACTATTTTAGTAAGAAAATGTCAATACTTAACTTGACATATCTCTGACCTGACTTAGATATACTGACTTCTTAAAGTTAAATGTAAGCATCTAAAAGCAATCGCACTAAATCAAAAGTTTAAGGAGAAGATAGCATCATATAGCTTTTCTTAGAACTATATAATAAAAAGTGAAATAGATAAAGTGATGTATAAACGAGCATTCGCACCATCTTTTAACAAGATGGAATATTCTCCACTATATAAAATAAAAGTTTCTTCTAAAAATCAGAAACTGGACCCGTTTAGGGTCAAGGATACAACTTCTGAGAGTAGACAAAATGAGACTTTTTGTCTCGAGCTTGCGCTTGTTTAGTTTAGATGGACCGGAGTGCACATAGAGCATAACCGGAAGCCAATGAGCAGAAGGCGAATGCGACAAAGGAGACGTAAGACAGTGCGACAGATGCTCTAGCTAAGTCTGGGAACTTGTCTGCTCCCCAGTTTGATTGCCAATCATCTACGCGGATCGAAGCTGAAGTTGAAGCTGATGCAAGAAGATAAGCTAGCATCTGCAACATCCATATATCATTTTAGCGGGAACATAGTTGAATTCAAATGCAAAAGACTATATAAGCCATAGCCACACTAAACTTTAATGGATCAGTAAGGAGGTAACATAAATGATATGTCATCAAACAGAGACTAATACTAAAATTATGTACAAGAATCAGATAGAATTAGCTCAAATGATGAAACCAATCACATTTGATAAGGATGAAGTCGATTAGTATTTAGAAAAGACCAATCAGATTCACTAAAAACTCATCTTCTTTTTAGTTCTATCACATCAAGTTTCAATTTGGGTATTCACTAAAAGAACAGAGTATACAATCACAGAGAGGCAGAAGGAACATACTTGATCAAGACCAAATTCCAAGAAATGTCGCAGGTTATGTCGTGATCTTCGGATGCTAGTAGATAACAGGTATACAAGATCACATATCATAAAACCAGAGTAGACAAAACCAATCACATTCGCAGCCAAACAGAACCTGCAACCAAAAATGCCAAACAACATACACAAATAAATCAAACGCAAGAAAACATTTGCAAGAAATATTAGCAGTTAAAAAAGTAATCCAGGAAAAAGTGTTACACTTTAGCTAGAACATGTCATTAGATAACTACATAAGCTTTACACACATCCGTGGCTAATTTCATCAGAAAGCTTCGAATATACACAGAGTGATTTAAACCAAATCAGAGTAATCTAACCAAATATGTCTGACTTCAAATGTAAATCAAAATCTAGTTTTATTACTGGTCATTGGATAACTTTCTCAGCTTAAACGACTTTAAGAGAAAGCTTCAAATTCGATACAGTGATTAAACCAAATTTAGCCAAATACATTCGACCTCAGATGAAAATCAAACCTAAACCTAGTCTTATTCCTGGATAACTTCATTAGCTAAAACGACTTCTATAGCTAGTTTCAAGAGAAAAGCTTCAAATTCCAGACAGTGATTGAACCAAATCAGAGTCTACTCTAGCCAACTACACTTGATCTCCGATAAATACAAAACCTTAGATGACTTCATTAGCTTAAATTTCAACAGCTAATTTCAAGGTAAAAACTTCAAATTTCCCACAGTGATTAGACCAAATCAAAGTCATCTAGCCAAAAACACTTTGAGCTCAGATTAAACCAAACCTAAACTAAGATAAAAAGGTACTAACATATCAATCTAGGAACCATTTTAAAGCTAATGATCCTTCAAAACATGTTCAGATACTAAGAAAGTTTGAAACTTGAACCTGAATTCTTTGTAGTTGTAGAAAGAATCATGAGCCCATCCTTTATCTCTATCAGAAACCATTACAGAGAACGAAACAAGACACGAAACAAACGCAATAACCCTAAATCCAAGTAGAGCTTTCCTAATCAAACTTGCCCATTTCGATTCACGCGGAGTAGAAGAAGAAGAAGAAAAGCTCGGTCTCAATTGTCTCCTACTCTCGCTGACTTTCTTCTCCTCCTCTCCGTTAGTAACCCTAAAAGGAGTCTCCGTCTTGGCCACAGAAGGAGTTGGAATAATCGTGTGAGGAGAAGATCCATGGCTATCGGGGATTGAAGAGAGGGTTGGTGAATCAGGAGGTGATTCAATCGTTGTTTGTGGTAATGAATGAAGTGATGATCTTGAAGACATCTCGAAGTTGATTGGTGAAGACTGGTCTTGTTTCTCTTGTTGTTGCTTCTTCTTCTTCTGAAATTTCTGGGTTTTTTCTAATTCTTCCATTTTCGTAGATATTTTGTGGGTTTTTAAAAATTAATTTGAGTTTGTTTGACAGCGGAAGTGATGAAGTAAGCTCTTCTTCTTCCACCTTTGGTCAATGGACACAAATGAGGAAGAAGACGAGAAAAAGACTTACTTTAAAAATAAGTGTTTGCAAAAGGACTTGGTTTCTTTGGTTTCTTGCAACTTTAACCTAAACTATTGTTTGAAACATATAATCCCATTTTCTTCCGATTTATTGGTGGCGAAAGTGTTATTAAAATCATCAATTTATTAAAAACGTTGATTTAAATTCTTAATTCTCGATAAAACGAAATAAATAAACTTGAGATGAAAAGACTTACAGAAGATGCATCATGCACACAACCAAACATAGATAGTCGACGTGAAACAATTTAAGGAGATCAAATCTAAAAAGAAAAATATACATATAAAAAAGACGCAACATAAATTTTGAAACAAACTGATGATTAAATGATGCAGCATATATATTTTGGGCTTTACGTTGGTGTTTATGGACGTGGTACATTTGAATTATTAGCTTGTTTTAATTAGTAAAAAGGGGTTTCGTTCTAATGCCCGAAAATAATCTTCTAATTGTTTATTTAAAGGGATTAGGATTAAAAGATTTGGTGTTTATCTCAAGTCTCAACCCTCCTATGCATCATTCTTCGTATTATTAACTTGTGGAATAAGAAACGAACTTTCGAGCACGGGAAAGAGTATTTCCAAATTATCTAATGAGCTTTCAGGGAAGAGTATCGGGAAAAATGTCAAAAAAATCGTGAACTTTCAAATTTGGGACGTAAAAAACCTGAACTTTCAAAAAGACATTTAAATCCTAAAGTTTATTTTGACTTTTGATAAAATGATCAAGTTTTGTTGACTTGGCCAATTAGGGCTTGTCGTTAATTTTCCGTCAACAAAACAATCACGGTGTTAACTTTTCGTTAGAATCTCCGTGAAATCAAAACGACGTCATTTTGGACATTAGAATATAAGAAGGAAAATTTGCTAACAAGGAGAGTCGAACAACTGACCTTTTGGACTTATAAGAGACACTCAACCATTGAACTACATTAATATTCTTGTATTATGGTAAACAGAGCATGTATATATATATATATATAATGTAAAAAAATAACAGAAACCATTAGAATATATAATATTAAATATGTGAGTTTAAAATTATACAATCCTTTTCATTTAAATATATATACCATTAATACAATTATCACTTTTTCTTATAATGTAACTAAAATAATTTTTATTTATTTATTTTCTATCTAACTATTAATATTACATCAATTTCAAGTTAGAATAATTATGTTTTATATTTATCTAATATATATTATAATATAAATACAAATTAATTTATCCAAGTTTCAGTTTGTTTTATATAATTTAGAAATCAATAATTTTTCAAATATAGAAGAAACTAACATAGCAAACTAAATAATTGAAATTTCCAAATATTTATTGAGGGTAAATATATTTAATATTTGCATATATTTGGTTGTTGATTTTATTTAGTTTTGTTATTTTTAATAAATTGCAGATATTTAATTAATTGTATATTATTATGTTTTGTGTATATATATATATATATACTATGTCTGTAAGATATTATAATGTTAATGCAGGTTAATGGTTGAATTCCTCTATTAGTTCAGAAGATCAGCATTTCGAGTCACTTGAACTGCTGTTTTTCTTTTTCATTTTCTAATTTTCAAAACGACGTCGTTTTGATATAAGAGAGATTCTAACGGAAAGTTAACTCTGTGATTGTTTGGTTGACGGAAACTTAACGACATGCCCTAAATGGTCAAGTTAACAAAACTTGATCATTTTATCAAAAGTCAAACTAAACTTTAGGATTTAATTGTCTTCTTGAATATTTATGCTTTTTTCATCCCAAATTTGAAAGTTCGCGATTTTTTTGACATTTTTCCCGAAAAATATTCCCAAACCTATCCTTTTATCGTTTCTGCCGCTAAACCATTAAAGACTTTGATGTGTTACCAATAACAACATTCAATATTGAGGACCAAAAAAAGTAGGTTTTGTGGTTTCTACAAAGTGTTTAACTCGGGGAAGGTAAGCGAAACAGACACAGTTTGCTTTGGGTAATAAATTGACATGAAGAAAATCTTGTCCGTCAGATTACAAATATCAGAAACTTTCAACAGTTAGATTTTAATTTGCTGACGTGTGCGAGTATTAGTATTACAGATTAGGTTTTCTTGACCAAAAAAAAAGGCGACGTGAAATATCTAGTGATGGGAGAGTATTGCAATGAAGACCTGAGTTGTTTTCCGGCGAATGAACTCCGGTTCAGCAAACATGTCCACGACAACGTTCATGGAAACATCTATCTTGATCCTGTTAGTTTTCTCTTCTTCTCACTTTCCAAATGGTTCGGATTTTCTGTGATGTGATTATCTTCTTTGTATTTAGAGTTTTTCCAATTTTGGCTTGAATTTCAAATGCTCTAAACCACTTGATAAGTCTGTGAAAACTCATTGTTTAATCTGTTATGCAGCTTTGTTTAAAATTCATTGACACTGAGCAGTTCCAAAGGTAATTAGTTGTTGGATTGTGCTCATTTCAAAAGGTATATTAAAATCAGACTGAGAAATGTGCTGATTCTTTTTATCCTAATTCCTTGTGGCAGGCTTCGTGAACTAAAGCAACTTGGTGAGTTTTTCTTACCTTTTCAATACCAAAAAAAAAGAAGCATTATATTCAGAATTACTGTATGAAATGCTAGAAGGAAAATATAGAAATATTTTTCTCCAAAATATTTTTCTTTTGCTTAGTTTATTAGCTGTAGCTGTAATAAGTCTTGAGTGGTGTATCTTCTTTCTTACATGCATGGTTTAGGAGTGACAAACATGGTATATCCAGGAGCTGTACATTCTAGATTTGAGCACTCTCTAGGTGTGTATTGGCTTGCAGGTGAAACTGTTCAGAGGCTCAAAACTTTCCAGGTATTTGGATAATTTGTACAAATTTCAGTGGTACGTACAGTCACATTTTTGTTAAGTATGTAATGTATATGTTATAGGGAATGGAGCTTGGTATTGACAATCATGATCTTCAGACTGTGAGACTTGCTGGTAACTATTGTTAGCTAAATATATGACTACATTAATTATTCATTGAGATACAATTTTTTATATCTCTTTGTATATTTTTGTAGGACTTCTCCATGACATTGGCCATGGGCCTTTCAGTCATATGTTTGAGCGTGAGTTCCTCCCAAAGGTCATAAGTGGCTGTCAGTGGTATGTTCAATGCCATGGTGTTACTTGATAATTTGATATGATACAAGAAATATTACTACATTGCTGATGTACAAACGCTTTTTCGAATAAATTTTACATTTTCTTCAAAAATAAAATAAAAATATTTACTACTTTGGCTCTATGGATTTATTCTTCTTTCTAGCTCTTCTTTATATGCCAGTTCTTGTATGCAGGTCTCATGAGTTAATGTCTATAAACATGATTGACTATATAGTCGATACACATCACATAGATGTTGATGCAAAAATGCTAAAAAGAGTCAAAGTAATTTTCTTTCTCAAGACTGTTTAACTTCTCTCAAATGACCTTTAGTATTAAATATTTTCCACTTTGGTGATGATTTTCTCAAATGTTTACTTAACACTACAGGACATGATACTAGCTAGTACTGAAGTTTCAGAGCTGAAAGTAAATTTTATAACAGGCATGTTCTCTATTCTAATCAAACATGAACAACTAATTAAGCTTTGTATATATTTTCTTTTTTTCATAATTTGTAGGGCAATGCAGAGAAGCGTTTCTTGTATGACATTGTTGCTAATGGTCGAAATGGGATTGATGTGGATAAGTAATTCTATCTTTCCCTTAGTTTCTTTCTTTCTTTTTTCACTCATCATGATGCTTACGAAATCAACTGAAAATTTTGTAGGTTTGACTACATTGTCCGAGACTCTCGAGCTTGTGGACTAGGGTGCAACTTTCAGTTTCAAAGGTCTTCATACTACTTTATAGTCATTTCAGTTTTTGTTTTGACATTCACTGATTCTTAGTAGTTTATAGACTAACAGAACCAATGAGAGTCATAGACAATGAAATCTGCTACCCCGCCAAGGAATGTGAGTTTTGTCCACCTGATACATATTTATTCTGCATTTGCATTTGCCTCTTATGTAAAATCGGGTGACTTTTTTTTGCAGATCGTACTGTCCACAAGTTGTTTGCAACTCGAGCTGATCTTTGTGGAACCGTCTACATGCATCCCAAAAAAATGGTATTGTACCATTATCATTCTCTCTGTACCTTGTCTATTCTTTCTCTCTTTCCCATTTGTTTCTTTGCAGGCCATAGAGCTTATGATAGTAGATGCAATGGTCAAAGCCAACAATGTCTTGGAGATTTCTTCTATGATTAATGATCCTTCTCAATACTGGAAGGTACACAAATCTTTCCCTCTCTGCATCAAAACTCTTTTGCTTGTAGTTTACATCATTTTTTTCTCCAGACAAATGCAGTTAGACGACACAATCCTCAAAACGATTGAAAGATCTCCAGATCCAGAACTTGCAGAAGCTAAAGAGCTGATACTCCGCCTTAGCAGAAGGCACTTGTACCAAGTAACTTTTTTATACAAACTTTACCTTTCTTTTGGTGCTTATTTAGGTAAAGTATCGTCCTTCTGAAGAAAGACATGTATGACTTCTTACTTGCAGTTCTGTAACGAGTATGCGGTACCAAAGGACAAAATCGATCATTTCAAACCTATCACTCCTGAAGATATCATCTGTTTCTCAGGTTTGTAATCTTTAACACAGCAAAATAAGAGGAAACTATTTTTATATACAGTGAGGACCTTTGCCATATATACGTATCACTCTGATTTAACAGAAGCAAACAAGCTTGACACTAAAAGAAGAAGATATAGCTGTTACAAACGTCAAGATTGATTTAGCTCGTGGGAGAGAAAATCCTCTTGAATGGTAAACAAAGTACAGTTTAGCTTCTCTGTTTTCTCAATTTCCTCATTAAAGTTCTAACCAACTTATCCTTGTGCTTGACTTCTTTAGCATCAACTTCTATAAGGTACATACATAAAAGTCTTCGTTCTTGTTATGCAGATTTGATTCTCTAAATGTGTAAAGAGAGGAAACCTTGAAAATAACACAGAGAATCTCAATAAACAAATTGATTTTTCTATGGTATTTACAGGATTATAATAGTGCAGAGAAGTTTGTGATACCTGAGGACAGAGTTAGCCACTTGTTACCAACAACATATCAAGAAATGATAGTGAGAGTATATGCCAAAAAACCAGAATTGGTATGTGATTATTACTCTCTTTTATGATTACATTACTGTTTCGTTTTATTTAACCACAAAGTAACGTTTTTATTTTTCTGGTTTGCAATGTTTATTCTACAGGTAGAAGCAGTTTCTGAGGCATTTGAAAACTTCCAAATGAGAACGTATGGAATCAAAGCTCAAGTACTGATGTAACTACGTGGCTTAGCCATGATTTACTTCATTACATGGGTTCTTGTTTCTGGGGGGGAATTGGTGACGGTGGAAGTAATAAGTTTTTTTTTTTTTGTTAAATATTATATCTCGACAAGATTTGAAGAACAAAGATATGTTCATGTTTGGTTGATCTATTTTTTGGTTTTAACATCCAATTTTTGGTTCGAAACACCTGACGTTCAGGTGATATCGGATACAAACTCGTTCACTACGAATCCATGCATTTCTACTACACGAGTTTGTCAGAATTCTCTAAAACCAATAACGATGCAAGTCTTTCAACAATCATCAAATTCTTTAAGTCGTAAACCAAAGATATGATAAATGGTATATACGTAATAAAAAAGTAACAGGTTTTAAGGTTAAATTAGTGAAACTTCTTTTGAAATCTTACAAGTTACAACACTACGAAAACTCTTATGTTTGGAGTTTCCCATACATTAGCAACAACGGGTCATGCTGCTTTAAAGAAGAACTCGATAGCTTCATTATACTGATCCATGACAATGTTGTGAAGAAGTTGAACAGGTTCAAGGAGATTCGAGTAGCCACCCATAATGTCGCGAGTCAAAGGAGGAGTGTCCTCGTCTTTTAACCAAGCGTGCTGAGCCACAGACAAGCCGCTCAGGCAGTAACATGTGTGGTAGAAGTCACGGGGTTTCCTCGGCTTGTCTCTGAATCCACCGTCAGGGATCTGCGCATACAAGTGTGTGTGCTTGTGTTATACAAATGTTAAGTGTTAACTTGACTGGATGTTTTGTTCTGGACTGACCTTAGAGCACAAGAGTACATATCTCTGCAAGCCGAGGCTATCAAAAACCAGTTGCATTCTCCTGTTAATGTAGGTGGATGTATGATGGATTCTGTGACCATTCACTGAATCTGCAAATATAAGCTAACTAAAATTTCGTTGTGTTTTGAATTATCAGATGGACTTGATGGTTGAGAAATTTGATTGAATACCTTCATCGTTGTCCTCATCAGAATCATCATCATCATCACTGTCTTCAAGGTCATCTTCATCATGAGCATGATGTTCTTCATTTGTCCCTTCTGATATATGTGATGATCCATGAACGTCATGATCATTGGTTGAATATAATCTTTGTAGTAGAACACAAGGGGCTGCCTGTTTAACATATACCCAAAGGAAATAAGAAAAGACAACAACGGTGAAGAATTTAGAAGTAGGGCCAATAATAATCCTGAAAGATAGAAAGTTAACCTGCCAAAATGTGTAGCAACCATCGACCAATTTGTTCGTCCTACCTTGAAATCCCATTTCTACTCCTTGTCGATGTACAGCCCAATTCTAGAATCATAAGGAAATTATTTGGTAAGGAAAATATCTCTCAGGGAAAATTATTAATCATCTCCAAACAGCATTGTATGTTACCATTAATGAATCCAAATTCAAACGGTCGACCTCATTGATTAAAATCATAGCAGCCAAACCACAGTAGGTATACCTAAACAAAAAACAACTTGGTAATAAGCAAAGCTGCAGGTGACAAATCCTATTTCAGAAAATTAATTATACTTAACCATCAATAACCATGTCATCAAGGAAGAGGGAAGCAAAGCACAATTTTTATCTAAGCCTCAACATAATGGAAGTAAGTAGGAGACCATACCCACCGTGAGCTTCGGAGCCAGGTTCCCCTCCAATGCCACCTTCATAAGTTTGGCAACTGCTCAATATAAATCGAGTTAAAAGAGCTTTCCCAGGGAAATTAATGAATTCCTGAATTTACAACTGTATAACAGTAGTTCAGCTATATATATATAATGCGAGATAAAAGTAATAAGAAAAGCTACCTCAAGATGTAATCTCCTAGGCCCTGGGTGAGTTCATCATCCATAATATTTAGGATGCTTGCAACCTGTGTCACAAGAGAGAAGTCAAACATATCAGGGAGAAAACCAGCCATAGGATGCATTTGCAACACGTGTAAGTCTCAAAACGAGTAATCTCTATTCAAAGTATCTGGTGGGCGCAAGTGTGCAAATAATAAGATCATATCGTAATCTGAATGTGATGTTTAAGCCATGAAAACGGAAGAAACATAGCATAATGGGTCCAGACTTTGTTGATCTCATTAATCCTAAAAAGTTTTGGTGTCCACAAAAACAGAGAAAAGGAAAATAGAAGTTGGTAAAACTCACCGAAATTGCAGTGTAGCATGCACGAACATCCATTTCTCCCATATCATGCATCCTAACGATCAGTGAGTAAGTAGAATTAAGCAAGAATTAAAAAAACAACATGACTGAAGGTATGGCATTAACAGCGATACGAATGCATAAAGAGTGAGCTGTCAGTAAAAATGATGCCTTTAAGAAGTTCAAGCAGAAAGAGAATCAAACCTGAAACCTCCACTTGTATCCTTCATCCGTCTTAAAAAACAAGACATTTTTTCTCTGAAAGAAGAATGAGTCACATGTAAGTATTCTAGAGGAAACATCACTAGACTCTTAATAAAAGAAACTGACCACAAAGAAAAAAGAATGCACCACCTATTAATTGAAGAAAGGGCTTTGTCACCTCCTAAAGTAACAAGTGCATTCACTGCAGCATAAGTAGTTGCAAGATGTGGAAGCTGGGAAAAAATATCTCCATTACTAGTAGAAAAAAAAAGGAAACTGAAAAAGGCAGACCAAAAGTTATATATCCTAACTTTCTCTGCCATGTTTGGAAAATTTACAACCACAAACTTAAACAACTAAATGCTGCTTGAACTAAAGACACCATTTTACGTCTTCACAGAAAAAAACTTAAACTTAAACTACGTGTGCTGCTTGAATTAAAGGCATCACAACCAAACAATGAGATGATGCATAAAAAAAACACCTAAAAGAGATCTGGCAGAATAAAATAATCTGGTCTCAATGTTTATTCTCCAATTGCATGAAATGAAAGTGATCCACACACTTTAAAGAAACAGACATATACTTACTTGGCCAGGACCACCACCGTATCCACCTTCAGAGCCCTGACAAGCGACATGAGAAAGCAAACTAAGTACATAAAGAACAATAACAGATAACACTAATAGCAACGGGAAAAGAAAACGTGAACTAAAGGAGCAGAAAATCAAGAAGAATGCAAGAGCAAATATGAAGAGTTTTCATGATTGGGTACAAGCAAAAGGAATTGAGCCTAACCTGGCAGCGTCCAAGGAAGTCAATGGCATTGCTTTCTAATTCATCATCCACAGTCTCCCCAAGCAAAGCTATTGAATGAAGAATCCAGTAACAAAGCCAAGGTCGACTGTTCCAAAATCCAAAAAAGCCAAAATCAAACTTCTAATCTATTGGCAAAAATCCAAAGGGGCTTTACTCTCTCACTGGACAAAATGTACTAAGAAATTCATGAAAACAAGAAGCCAAGCATCATGTCACTTACTTAGCATCTAAGGAAGAAAACTGCGGACCAAGCTGCCTTAAGCCTTTCATCAGATAATCCAATTGCTTATCTCGCTGAATCTCCATCCTAGGATAGAACAACTTCCATATCAGTAAGATTCATCTATCGACGAAAATAATTCTTTCACGACGCTACTAAAATTCATCAGATCATGAAGAAAACTAGAAAATCAAATCCGTGAGCTTACATGTATTTTTGAGTAGAAACGTCGCTGGCGTCGAAGTAATTATAGATCCCGAACACATCGTTCTCCACCAGAAATTGCTCGCGCTGACTCACGGTTAGGCTTGAAAGCTCTTCCATCACTCTCCGCCGCGTTGATTCCCCGTGTCCTCCGTGACAGATTCGCCGATTGAGTCCACTCCGGTCAAGTCTGAGCCCTACACACTTCAAACGAATCAAGCGGGTTACTACTGGCATCTAAATTTCATTGCCAATTTGGTTCCGGTTTAATACCGGTTCGGTTTGGTTTAAGATTCTCAAACAATTAATTTTACTATACGCTTTAATGTTTAATCTGTTGCTTCTTAGTATAATTTCCTCTTGACAAAAAAAAAAAAGAGTATAATTTCTGTTACGCCCAGACCAAACCAGATTCATTGTTTTATTTATAAGATTAGTTAGAGCATCCTTATCAATAGGTTGTTAACAATATCATAAGAACTATCAAAATATTATATTAAATAAAATAAGAATAAAAAAATAAAAAAGTGTGCTTAAGAAATGAAAAATGGCTCTTAGCTAAGTTTTTTTTTTCTTTATTCTCTTTTTTTGTAAGAGCCATTCTAATGTTTAAACATTATTTTGTATATCAAAATTGTTTAGAACTTTATGTAAGAGTTCATTGATAAGGATGGTCTTAGAAACTTCTTCCTAGGCTAGGTCTATATTTCTTTAGGGCTATATTATTGCTTGCTCTTAACGGAAAAATACATAAACCTCGTTTCATCTTCTCCATGGCCACTTCTAGTAGCAATTTATTGGGTTTGTTTTTGGTTGCCTCTCTCTCTCTCTCTTTTATCTAATGTGTTAAACTTGTCTCAAGAGTTTTTTTTTTGTTGCTCTTCTTTTAGGTAAGCGTAACCCTGAAGAAGATGATTTGGTGACCAATTCCATTCTCAAGAGACATAAGTAGAATAAGGTAACCCTAAGATGGCCTCGTATTACTCTTCTTCTTTGACAAAACAATCTTCTTTACACTGTCTTCTTCTAATGGCTACTCTTTGATCTTGTATCATATGTAACAGGAGGAAACAACCAACGGATTTGCTAGATATTTTGTACAAATTTCTGTTCAATTAAGAATCTTGTGCTAACACACTTGGCTGTTAAATCCAGGTGACAAAAAAGACGCTCTTTAATGGCCATATCCCTCCCCAAACTAAAATATCAGATATGTAAGTAGCACCATCTTCAATCTCCACTTTCCTTCTCTGAGCATGACTGATATTTTTACCTTACACTGTTTGTTACAGCATCAATTTCTTCAAAGATGCTGGAGAAGTTGTTCGTGTTCGACTTTTTGTAACCGCCAAGCGTATCCATAGGTGCTATGGCCTTGTTGACTTTGCTTCTGCTAACGAAGCAAAAAAGGTTTAGACTAGTTTATAGTTAGTTATGATGAAAAATATATAGTGTATCTAAGTTTCAATTTGAATGTACGATTGCTGAATAAACTCTTTATTACCGTAGGTGCTGTATAAGAAGAACGGTGAATATTTGCACGATTATAAGATTTTTCTTTATGTGTATTCACGACGTCCACAGCCTCCACGACGTCCACGACCTCCAGGACTCAAGTAAATTCAATTTTCCATGTTATTGACATTTGTTTCTGGTGACACTGGTTATTAATTACTGTTAGAGCTTTTGATACAATATTACTGCTAGACTAACGCTTTTAACTTTGTTAATTAGGTATTGCATAGATTACACGGTTTGGTATGGGATTTTAACTATTTACCTCTTGAGTTTGATTACACTGGTTGAATTTTTGAATACATGAAGAGCTCACTAGGTTTTCTTAATTTTTCAGCTACAACGACTACCTTCAACGAGAAAGCCTTCCGATAGAAGAAAATGAGACACCTTCCGATTTTGTTGAGGTACCTCTTCAAAATATGTCACGCTCACACATTTTAATAACAGAACTGTTGCCACAAAGTCGAAAGATGACTTCTTTTTAGGGATGAATATTATTCACACACTAAAATATTGCCAATCTCTATTTTTTTGAATTCAGGAAGTACTCTATGTTGCCAATCTCTCTCCCCAAACTAAAATATTGCATGTGTAAGTAGCACCTCAAATTTCCACTTTCATTCTCGGACCAAGTTTTCTATGACTGATATTTTATCCTTCACTTTTACAGCAAAGAATTCTTCAAAGATGTTGGAGAAGTTGTTAGTGTTCGACTTATTGTAAACCAAGCATGTGGGCTATGGCTTTGTTGACTTTGCTTCTTCTAACGAAGCAAAGAAGGTGAGAGTAGTTTTGTTGTAATTATGAAAAAGGTATTCAAGTAGTCATTTGAAAAGTACAATTGCTGACTAAATCTTTTATACTGTAGGCGCTGCAAAAGAAGAATGGTGAATATTTGCATGATCATCAGATTTTTCTTCAAGTGGCTAAGACAGCTCCATACCCTACACGACCCAAGTAAATTGATTTTCACGTTTTCTGTAACACTGGTTGTGACTTATTCCTGGAGTTTTGATACCCTTACAGAAGACTAACGCTATTATTTTTGGTAACTAGGTACAACCTTGCAGAGAAGCTTTGGTAAGGGATTTAACTATTTTCCTTGTGAGTTTTGTTATCATGAGCACATTGGGTGTAGTTCTTGGTATGAGATCACTAGAATTTTTGATGTTTCAGTTACGAAGACTACCTTCGACGACAAAACCTTGTGATAGAATAAGATGAGACAGCAGTGGAAGGACTTGATGAAACTCCCAATTTTGTTGAGGTACCTGTTCTTATTATCTTCAAAATATGTCAGGCTTAGATATTTAATAACAGAACTGTTGCCACAAAGTCGAAAGATGACTTATTTGGGGGATGAATCTACTTTTGTTGTTATGCAATTTTAGTTCTTTCTTTCTCCTTAAAGAGTCGAGCTAACACACTTGGCTGTTATATTCAGGCAGTTGCTGTAAGAAAAAAGACGCTCTTTGTTTCCCGTCTCTCTCCGGAAGCTCAAATATCAGATATGTAAGTAGCACCGATAATTTTCTCTTTCATTTTACTGGAGCAAATTTTTCATGACTAATATTTATCCTTTGTTTTACAGCATCAATTTCTTCAAAGACGTTGGACAAGTTGTACATGTTCGACTTATTGTAGACTACACGGGCGAGCATGTGGGCGATGGCTTTGTTGAGTTTGCTTCTGCTAACGAAGCAGAGAAGGTAAGAGTAGTTTATAGTAATGATGGAAGGTATTAAAGTAGTAATTTAAAAAGTATTTTTATTAGATAAGAAGAGCCAAGTATCATTAAAAGAAGAGCAGCAAAAACAATATTCAAAATCAACAGCCAAGTATAGAACATTAGATAAGAGATCAGGAGCCACACCAATTAAATTACAGCGCCGGTGTTTTTCCCGGGAAGATTTGAGAGCAGCAATAAATCGATTCCCTAGAAGGAGAAAGAAGGGATTCATAAACACAATAATCTGGTTTTGGGCTTACGTGCTCGAGCGTCCACGTAAATGGGTCTTTTTATAAAATACCAATTTGGTTCTGGTAAATGCCGGTTCGATTTGTTTTAACGATACCAAAATTAATTTATCCCGTAACTGATCGGTTGAGATACGATGATCATCCTCCGGATTTTCTGAACCGTCACCATAAACCCACTTCTCCACCACCAGTCCACCACCTAAACAACCTCTACCTAAAACACGAAATTTGCGATATAGCCCTATATTTTCCATTTAATACAAAGAAACCCCTTTACTAAAACTATATGCACAACAAACTAGAAGTTATGTAATATATTGGCCAAAACGCTCACACTTTTACAAAAATGCTGATTTGTCTTATGATTGCAAGTTTGGTTGTCAATTTTTTTTTTTTGGTTATCAAAAGTTGCTTCTTTTTAAAAATTAGATTTTACTTTATGCAAAGAAATGAACAATTGCGATTAAAAAAAAAAAGATATTATATCAAAACTATCTAAATCATTATTTTGTTAGAATCAAAAAAATAAAATTGTATAAATCTATTGTTAATGGAATTCAAATCCAATAATTTAACAAAAATGGTTTTTCACATGATAATCAGAAAAGGTTAATATTAAATAAAATTAATCTCACATGATAATCATAAATTATCTTCTAACTAGAATCAAGTCAAAATGCATGAGCATATGCCACATCCGTGATAATTCAGTTTGCTGTCATTATATTTGCCAAAAAATACTCGGAATAGAAGTTGAGGTTTTAATCTAAGTAATTTTAAATATATGCACATTTATTGGAATATTAGCAAAGTACAGGGATCTATTCGAAACTTTTCCTTTCATTTAAGGTTTAGTGGAATATTAATCGCATAAAAACGTCAAAAAGGAATTTAATAAAGATCATTACTCTCTCTCTCTCTCTCTGCAGCTTTTAAAATCGCTTTCTCAATTCTCGTCGTTGTACCCATTTCAGTTTCTCTCAACGTAACTGCTTCACGGCGGCGAGTGAGTGAGTTCGACGTGAAATTTCAACTGATGGGAGCGTATTGCGACGAAAACCTAAGTAGTTTACCGGTGTTCTCCTCCGGCGCTCCGGCGAACGAGCTCCGGTTCAGCAAGCATGTCTACGATAACGTTCATGGAAACATCTATCTCGATCCTGTAAGTGGTTGATTTCCTTATAATCATCTTCGTTTCCTGTTTCTGTGATTCCTAATGGTTCGTTTGCGAGAGATAAGGAGCGACGCTCTAGAACTGTTTCTATGGAGATTTCTGTTGAAATTCCGGTGCCGTTTGTTCTAGTTGGAATCTGGATACTATCTTCGTTTATCTTACATTCATCGCCGTGATTTCGTCGGAATTTAATTGAACTATCGAGTCACGGATGGATTAGAGATTGCTGTTTACCGGAAAATTATGAAATGTATGGTTGAGTTTTGAGTCGGAGACTAATTTGATGAACCAACTGCAAAAATTTACTGGTGTTAATGGCTTTTGCTAAAATTGTTTCGTATTTTCTGTGTAAACAAGAGTTTTCATATTCTCTAAACCACTAGAGTGCCTACGTTCATATGTCTATGGAATCTCATTACTAATAGTTCCCAAATGTAGTTTACTATTGACTCAACATGGCATCTGTACTAATAGTTCACTTTTTGGTTTGCAGCTTTGTTTAAAATTCATTGACACTGAGCAGTTTCAGAGGTAAAGTCTTGGATTGTGCTTGTTTCCTTCAATGAATGACTTGCTAAAACCACAGTGTTCTGATTCATTATTCTAATTCCTTGTTTCAGGCTTCGTGAACTAAAGCAACTTGGTGAGTTGGCTTGCGTTTTCAACTCAAGTTGCCTCTCCTCTTGTTTAACGAAGAAGACAGTCTTGTTATGTCTATTTTCCCCCCATCGATAAACATGTATTTATTGTCAAATATAGGAAATTTTCCTTGAAAACTTTAAGGAGATTCTTCGTTAAGGTTTCTAGTTTTAACAGAAATGAGTCTTGAGTTGTGTATCTTCTTTCGTTGAGAGGAGTTTTTCTTTAATGGTTCAGGAGTGACAAACATGGTATATCCAGGAGCTGTACATTCGAGATTTGAGCACTCTCTAGGCGTGTATTGGCTTGCAGGCGAAACTGCTCAGAGGCTAAAAAATTTCCAGGTTTTAATTTGGATTTCAGTGGTGCAGTCACATTTTGATTTAAGTATGGTAAGGTTTGTAATGTACGTGCTTAACTTTCTATAGGGAATGGAGCTTGGTATTGACAATTATGATCTTCAGACTGTGAGACTTGCTGGTAAGTGGTAACTATTATTAGCTCAATGACTACATTATTCCTTGATACAATTTCTGATCTGTTTGTATGTGTAGGACTTCTCCATGATATTGGCCATGGGCCTTTCAGTCATATGTTTGAGCGTGAATTCCTTCCAAAGGTCATAAGTGACTGTCAGTGGTATGTTTGCACATTCCTTGAAAAGATCAATGCCATGGTGTTACTTGATATTATAAGAACTATGCCTTAACTTTTAGTAGTTGGCTTCTATGGATTATCTCTAGCTCTTTATATGCCAATTCTTCGATGCAGGTCTCATGAGTTAATGTCTGTAAACATGATTGACCATATGGTTGATACACATCACATCGATATTGATGCTCAAATGCTGAAAAGAGTGAAGGTAACTTTCTTTCTTAAGACTGTTTTGCTTCCCTCAAATGGCCTCTATTATTTGAAACTGGAAATTGTGACATTATTTCCAGTCTTTACAAATCCAATTTAATATTTATTGCTTCCTTTGTCTCTTTGCTGATGATTTTCTCTAATGTTAACTGACCAGGACATGATACTAGCTAGTACTGAATTTTCACAGCTGAAAGTAAGTTTTATAACAAGTATGTTCTCTATTCTAATCAAACATGAACAACTACTTAAGCTTTGTATATATTTTCCCTTTTTCATAATTTGCAGGGCAATGCAGAGAAGCGTTTCTTGTATGATATTGTTGCTAATGGTCGAAATGGGATTGATGTGGACAAGTAATTCTTTACCTGTATACTTGTCTGCAGTTTCTTTCTTTCCCTTTTCACTCATCATGGTGCGTAAATTTGAACCTTTATCTTACAACATCAACTTTTAATGTCTGCAAATATTTATAGGTTTGACTACCTTGTCCGTGATTCTCGAGCTTGTGGACTGGGATCCAATTTTCAATTCCAAAGGTCTTCATTCTATTCTATAGTCATTTCACTGGTTTCTAATAAGGAAATTGCTAATTATTAGAACTTTCTAGACTGACAGAGACGATGAGAGTCCTGGACAATGAAATCTGCTTCCGCGCCAAGGAGTGTAAGTTTTGCCCACCTAAATTCTCTATTTGCGTTTGCTTCTATCCCATTTTAAACCCGGTTAATTTTTCAGATCTTAGTGTCCACAAGTTATTTGCAACTCGAGCTGATCTTTATCGAACCGTCTACACGCATTCGAAAGTAAAGGTATTATACCATTATCATTCTCTCTGTACCTTGACTATTCTTTCTCTCTTTCCCACTTGTCTCGTTCCATTCATTTGCAGGCGATAGAGCTGATGATAGTAGATGCCATGGTCAAAGCCAACAATCATTTGGAAATTTCTTCTATGATTAATGACCCATCTGAATACTGGAAGGTACAGTTCTTCCTCAGAAGACAAATATTACCTTTCTGCTTGTTTACATAGTTTTTGTTCTCCATAAACAAATGCAGTTAGACGACACAATCCTCAAAACTATCGAAATAGCTCCAGATCCAGAACTTGCAGAAGCGAAAGAGCTGATACTCCGTGTTCGCAGAAGGCAGTTGTACCAAGTATATAAAATTTTCACCCAGTTTCTTCTTTTTCTTTTATGCTTAATTAGGTTAAGAATTTCCCTTCAGAAGATTGACCTGTATGAATTTTGACTTTCAGTTCTGTAACGAATATGCGGTTCCAAAGGACAAAATCGATCATTTCAAAGCTGTCACTCCTCAAGATATCATCTGTTCTCAGGTTTGTACAATCTTTAGCACTTAAATAGAGGAAAAGTATATTGTACAGTCCATTACCATACTTATATTGCTTTCTGATTTAACAGAAGCACACAAGCTTGACACTAAAAGAAGAAGATATAGCTGTTACAAACGTCAAGATTGACTTGGCTCGTGGGAGAGAAAATCCGCTTGAATGGTAAAAAAAGTACAGTTTAGCTTCTTTGTTTTCTCAGTTTCCCTCATTAAAATTCTAACCAACTTACCTTTGTGTTGGATCTGGCTCCTTCAGCATCAACTTCTATAAGGTACATACAGAAAAGTCTTTGGTCTTGTTTTTGAGATTTGCTTCTGTAAATGTGTAAAGAGGAAAATAACACAGAATCTCAATAAATTGATTTATATGGTGTTTACAGGATTATGATAGTGCAGAGAAGTTTGTGATACCTGAGGACAGAGTCAGTCACTTGTTACCAACAACATATCAAGACATGATAGTGAGAGTATATGCCAAAAAACCAGAATTGGTAAGTGATTATTATTAACCCTCATTAATCTTTAATACATTATGGTTTCTAGTGATGCACACGAAGTAACGTTTTTATTTTTGGTTTGCAAAATTGATCAACAGGTAGAAGCAGTTTCTGAGGCATTTGAAAACTTCCAAATGAGAACGTATGGAATCAAAGCTCAAGTACACGCAACACCTGAGAAAAAGAAAAGGCGTGTGATGTAATTACACGTGGCCTTAATTCATTTCATTTCAAACGGTTTTATTTTGGTTTTTAAGGTCTTGAAACTTTAGATATGGATGCGTGTACATATAGCATGCCTTAGTCTTACGATATCGAAGCCTTGGATTCAGACAGCGTGTTTATACGTAAGAAAAGGAAAAGCAAGGCACCATTTCTTAAGATTTCGGATTTCGTACGGTTTTATCTTAAGTCTTTTTTTAAGCACAGCTTCGCAGATTGTGTGGCTTATTTTGTTTTCACATTGAAGGCAGTAGCTACTTTTGACATTTTTTCATAGGATATTATTTTACTCTAAAAAAGCAACAAAATAGATTTTAACCTAAACCAACTTTGAGAAATGCATCTACATTATTAACATATGCTTTTTACTTAATCGTGTATACTCGCCTGCATCTACATTATTAACATATGCTTTTTACTCAGTCTATATGCCATTCACCTATCTCATTAGTTGCAACAATATACTCGACAACATATCAGATGTAAATACATTCGATTTTACCTTTTGGTTGAGAAAAGAAAAGTGGTCATTAATGATTGTGACATCTCGAGAAGCAAATTGCTCTCTAGTGTCAAGATCAAACAAAAGTGCACCCCTTCTTTGCATAGAGATAGATAACGCACGAAAAAAATATATCTAGCAAACTTATTCTCTTGTCGCTTTTGACTGTGCTAACGTAAGACATCCAAACACATGTATCACGGTATACTTTAGTGTTTCTCCAAAGAATATGAAGTTTTCTCCTAATGTAAGTTATGTAATGTCACTCACGGTGTACGATTTATCAAATAAGTTTCCCTTAAGAATACATTCGCCCAAAAGTTCCGTTGTCAAATGCTCTTTGAAACATCATAGCATGTGTCACATTCAAAATATGATGATGTTTTCCTTTAACCCTTTCCGTTTGGTCAAGATGTTTGATGAACAATCCCTTCATGAAGAAGTTTTGTATTTTTATTTTCATGAATTCGCTGCCATTAATCACTTCTCACTATAAGCACACGTATCGTTGAATTGTCATGAGCCAAAAGCCATGAAATTTTCCTTGTTTTGAACTTGGTGTTCTTTCCACACATTTCTTTTAAGAATTGTATTTATATATCTATGACTAGTCTACTATGATAGTGTAATACCACAAATTAATAAAATTTAAAAAAATTTGGATGTGAGATGTAAAACTTTTTGTGTTGCTGAAATAGTTGTTTTGTATAGATCTAAAATCTTTTAATTAATGTAAAACTTTGTGTGTAGCATACGTGGAAAAATTATTGCAATAGAGAAACTACGTATTGAGCCTACATAACAATTATCATTGGACGAATTTTTTGAATTCCTTCATACATTTGTTGTTTGTTTGGTTCAAAAGCTAGCTAATTTGATCTAGAGTCAATCTTATAATTTACATGAATTGGTCAACTTCTAAGTAGATGATACAACCAAAAAATTTATTTATTTGAAGAGTAATAATTTATCATTAAATTACTGCCACAGAATCTTTGCCGTTTGTGTAACCTATTTCAATTCTCTATATAATAAATTATTAATATATCTATAACTGAGTTATGAAAAAGCATTGACTAGGTCCACCACACATAAGAACATAAGAACAAAGAAACAGAATGTATCTAAAACATAAATAGAATAAATCCAAAACTTGATGATTTCCGTCAAAGCGTTTCACACCATAAAAAATGTATTAAGAAAATGAACCAAGACGAATCCTCAAAATCCAGAAACTAAACGATTGGAAAATTCTACCAAACATAAAAACCCAAAAGCCTAAACATACACACAAATTGTGTATGTAAAATGTACGTAAGAAGATAGAATCCAAAGCACAATTCTCCTAAACCCTCTCCGTAGCAGAAATCTCAACTTCTGATGGCTTCACCGTCTTCTCCTTTGGAGTTGACTTATAGTACATGAAGTACACTATCAACTGAGAAAGTGCCAAAAAGGTTCCAATCCCATTACTTGCCTGTAAATTTAAAAATAATCACACAGTTAAAATCAAAACCATAATCAAAGTTTTATGAAATATTTTAATAGGTTTTGTTTTATACAGAGAAGAGAACTTACGAGGACGTAGTAATCGATCTTGAAGATGAGCGAGTAAGTAGTCCAAATTCCAGCATTAACGAAACAGACCAAAGACAACAAGAATGGCATGTATTCAACACTCTTTGTTTTTACCACTTTAATCTGTTAATTAACAACAACAACAACAGTATCAATCAATCAATTAGAAACAAAAAAAAGGCACAAAGTAAAATGATTTTAGCTCGTTAAGGATCAGAGAGACTTACAATGGCCAATGAAGGAGCTCCATACATAGCAATGTTGAAGACATCGCAAATCACACCAACAAATGTTTGCTTAACAAAATCACCCTTAAGCGCAAAGAGCGTAATAAGAATGATAGCCACCACCAAAATAACTTCAAGAGCTAAGAATCCCAAAATGTTCCTCTGCACGTATAGAAAACAACCAAATCAAACATCACCAAATAATACAATTAGAAACCAAACCAAATCAATGATTGATAAAGAATATAATTACTTACTCGATGGTTCTTCTTGTGACCACAGTACATCAAGTAGACACCAACGTAGAAAAGTTCGATAACTAACCCAACACCATTAATGGTTGAAACTAGAATACTGTCTTTGTGAACCACAGGGAGACCGTAAAACACCCACAACATACAATTCATCACCGTTGCTACGTACGGCACATACGAAAACTCTTCCACTGATTTCTTCTTGAAGATCCTCCAGAAAGTCTTCCTATAATTGTATATCACCAAACTCATAGTTATAACTAACACAAAACATAATCAAATTGCTATAAATCACATCTACAATAATCCTATAGATTAACAACCACACATCACACACATTATCAAAATTCTCATCTACAATAATCCTAGAAATTAACCACTAATCATTATGTATATATTGACTCTCAAGCATCTATTATTAGCATATAGATTAGGTTTGATCTCGAATATGTAAATCCATAAATCATAATTATATGATTTAGTGAGGCAAATAAAGAGGATTAGAGAATCTTACGCTGGTGCGGCAAAGAGACCAAAGGAGATAACATTTCCTGCATTAAACCGAGAGATAAATTTTGTTAATCACATGAGAATTTTCACTAATTAATCACATAAACACAGATCAAAAGCTATAGCCAAATTCCAAACCAAAAAAGCATCCACCATTAAAATCAAGCTTAAACACACACGAAAAGCATGAGCGATATGATCATCGATTAATCTACCATGAAAAAAGCTTAGGAATCAGATCAAATCATAAAGCTGCCATTAGAATCGTGATCAATGAAGCTAAAATCAGTTTCGCATCTGCTACACCAAATGTAGATAAAACATAAGCGATCGATAACAAAAAAACGCTTCGGATTCAGATCAACAATGCAACTACGACGTGAATCAGAACGATGAGGGAAAGGAAGAGATTGTTATACCGATAACTCCGATGATGAAACGAACTTGTTTTGCATCAACCATTTTAAAATCGCCGTTTACAAAAAGAGAGAGATTGATGAAGAAGAGAGCAAATGAAGAAGAACAAGTGTAGAAGAAAACCTAATTGAGAGCGTTTGGGTATTATGTGTGTGTATATATAGAGAGAGAGAGATAAGAGAGATTTTAGAGATTAAGATAAGAGAGACGTTTGAGTCAAGGAGTCAATATTCTCCTAAACTTGGGGAATTATCATAATGTATTAATTATTTCGTAATACTTTTTTGTTATCAACTTATGATTCTCTTTTATTATTATTTTTGTTATTTTAAACATTTTTTGGAAATTATCATTATCTTTTCTATTTTTGGTATTATCCAAACACTACCAAATTTATTTATTTTGACCAGATTATCTTAGGGTATAATATCTGATTTTCTTCCGCAAGAAAAGGATAAAAAGTTAATTTCTGTTGACAAGAAAAAAAAGGAATGTGCATTAATGTCTAATTTTGATAAAGCATAATAATTTTTAAAATAGTTCCATCACTTTAAAACAATTTTATACGCGGAGAAAGAAAAAACTATTAATGATAGTATTAAATCTTTGACTTGGAAACTTAATTATCGTATGTCAAGAATTTATATTATCACTTTGATAGAATTTTAAGATCAATATTGTTTGAATTGTATGGATAAACATGAAATCTGAGTAAAAACTGAAAATAATTAGTCGTTTTAATTTGTTTTGACCAAAGATTATCCAACTATTAATTATCTAAAGACTAGTAAATTTATTTGTTTTGACCAAATATTATCTTAAACTGCTATAATTAAGGTCGGATTATAATATCTGATTTTGCAAAAAAAAAGAATACCAATTTAACGTCTGTTGAAAAAAAGAAGGTACAATGTCTAATTTTGGAACGTTCCTAATTTTGATAACGCATAATATATTTAAAAAACAATATACCCGAAGAAAAAAAACTAATGATATTCAATTTGGTTTTAAGATAAATTTTGTTTGAATCGTAAGGATAAGCATGAAATCGTAAATTAATTAGTCGTTTTTAATTTATTTTATTATTTTTCTAATAATTAAAAAGATTCTGAATTTTTCAGAGTGGTCGTGTGTTCAAAGTTTTCCGTTACGTCCGTATTAGTTGTTGTTACACGCCACGTCAGAATTTAGTTTTTGAGATTACTGATAGGGTCTTAAAGTTCTATATAATTACGAGATTTGCCACCAACAGTACAATTCACAACAAACACATGCAAAATCTACGAGCGATATCATGGGATTTGTTTGACCATCAAACAAAATTCATGGGACTTGCTGGCCACGGAAAATAAACCGGATGGTTATTTCAAATTTTTATATCGGTTTATCAATGCAATCCCGGTTTAGTCTTAATTGCATACGTTTTACTGTTTTTAGTATCCTGAGGTCAAATTCTTTATTTTTTGCGTAGATTTCTATAACAAGATTTACGTTTATTTTCAAAAGTACAGAAATTAATTAATTCACACTGACATAGATTTTGAAGATTTTACATTTTAACGCATTACACTTATTGTGGTCAAATTTACAACAATAATTAGACTGTAGTTTTGGACTAGTGCTTTTTTCCTTCCAAAACAGGTTATTAGAAGGATTAATAGTCTTTGCAGCTCTTTTTGTGTTTTGGCTCGGAGCCAAATTGTCATGGTATGATATATGTTTCCATAAGCTAGAGGGTGGTCTTACAAATGAAAATATTTAATTTGAATTCTCATATATATATATATATATATATATATATTAAATAATCTTATAAATAGTAAGATTATTTAATAAATAATCTTATTAATATAACAATATAACTATATATTATTATACTTATCATATACTTTAAGAGATATATGTGCAACAGTGCAAGGGAACTAGAGAGTTCTAATTCATCATTTGTTTATTCTGGATTATCTTTTTCTTTATTTGTTTATGTGCAATCAAATCAAGATCGAGTGGGTATATAATGGTTTTATATCAGTGTCAGAAAAACATATTGACCCTACAACAACCAACATAAACCATTAGAGCCAAAGACTTTTGAAATTAAAGTCCTAAATGTAATTGGTTTATAGAAGATTTCATTTTTGTTTTGGTTTATAGCACAAAGAGCCAAAAACCCCTAACCTAAACCAAAGAGAAGATTCAAGATTGTGTTTGAACACAAGTCAAAAGTTCCCATTTGTTTTCTGGATCCAGACTTGAGTATATCAGTTAAAAATTCTAGACAAGTTATAAAAATAAAAAAGTAAACCATACTATAATGCATTAGTTGATGACCAGCAGGAACCAGCATGTATATAACAAATACATTTATATTTATAAAGTTAACAGTGAATTTGTTGAGAGAGTAAAGGAAAGTATATGGAAAAGAAGAAAATAAAGAGAACCAGTGACCCCAAAGTGAAGAAAAAAGAGACAAAGATAATGAAAATAAAGCTAAAGCATCAGTCTTTTGGAATCCATTTTTGTTGAGCATGCATAATTAAATTTGATCTCATATGATTAACAAGCATAATCCAACTGAAGTTCTTATCAAGAATTAAACCCTTTTGAACAATATGGTACAACATATGATTACGAACCCCCCAAAATATGATCAGTAACAACCCTAAGTATCGATGATTTTGGTTGAAAAATGAGCAAAAGATACTACCTTCCGTCGTTCTCCAGCTTCTTATGTTCTTCCATCCATGGAAGTTTCGGAAGATCATCAACGTTAAGTGATGAAGAAGGCAACCTTCTTTGAGCATCTGAAGAGAACTTATCTTTCTTAGGCCACAACCAAATCTTCGAAACCGAAAAGCTCTCTCCTTTAGCCACAGTATTGATCTTTTTATTGTCTTCTGATGATGAATTCCCTGTCTGCTCAGATTCTTTGTCCTGAGGTTTCAAACGCGGCAGTCTGTCGTTGGCAAACGGGACTTTAAGTTCCGAGTTACCGAGTATATACTGATACGAACCCATTGAGAAACATCTCCTTGCATCCAAATTACTACTACTAGTCTCTCCTCCGGCAACAACATCCTGACCTTGGCCATTACCAACATTGTCAAGCCTCTTAAATTTCCCCAATCTAACCGGTAAAACACCTTTCTCCACAACGATTTCTTGAATCTCCATAGTTTTCTGACTTCCATTCTCGGTCACACCCTCTTCGTCTTCTCTTATATCATCGAAATCAAACATCGGGTTCTCCATTGAGAAACCAGGGGAAAAGAGAGTACCACGACAAAGAGGACAAGTCGAATTTGACTGAAGCCAAGTATCAATACAGTTCAAATGAAAAGCATGGCTACACATTGGCAACAACCTCAGCTTATCTTTCTCAGAGAACTCACAGAGACAAACCGCGCAATCAAACGGCTCTTGAGCAGCACCATTACCACCACCACCACCAGCACTACCAACAATCTCCTTGTAGTGAAAAACAGGTAAAGCATCGATAAAAGCTTGATCAAGACCAGAATCATTCAAATGAAAAAGCTGTTGAAGCTGTCTTTGAAGAGCATCACTAGTTGAGATCTCTGGGAATCTATTAGACCTTGAAGAAGCAGTAGCAGAAGGATGCTTAATAAGAAACCTGACGAGCAAATGAAGAAGCCCAGAAATGAAGAACAAGACAGCTAGAATCACAATTACAAACAAAACCGCCGGACTGATTCTGTTACCGGACGACGGTGGTGGAGGAGACGGCGGAGAAAGAATTGGGTCTTTGTAAAACGGTGGTGGGTACGCAAAGTTCCCATCTTTTTGCTCAATTGTGAATCGAACCCAAGACATCTTGTAAGATTTAGGTCACTTAGAAACAAACAACTCCAAGATCTCAATTTTCAAGATCTCAAAAGCTCAATCAAAAAACAAAACAACTCCAAGTTAAGTGGAGAAGAGTTCCAATTTCAATAACATCAACATCAGAGATACACAAAACTCACCTAAAAGCTCTCTCCAGAATCTTGACACAAAACCCTAATCAAAGAGGGCTTTTTTTGGTTTGGTTCAATATGTCAGATTTGCAGAGGAAGAAGAGAGAGTTAAAGGAACTCTCTTTCTTCGTCCTTTCTCTCTCTTCTATCTCTATCTATTTCGCTATAACCTTTCCTTTTCTTGAGCTTTAATGGTGGAAGTAGAAAACTCGAAGAAAATAGCAAAGTGATTTTGTAAAATTTCGAAGTGCGAGGCAAAAGTTGGAAAACAACAACATTAGTGAAATTAAAAAAGTAAAAAGCTTTGAAATATGAAAATGAAAATAAATTAGCGGTTTTTAGATTTGGGCCCACGTGCATTGATGTCAGATGGTCAACTCCACAGACAAAAAAAAATGACGGTTTCCTATGTTTTTGGACTTATTATTAGATCCGTACTGGGCCGGACCATCAAGCCCAATTGTCTTATCCTAATCAAATCTACTGTTAGGAGCGTGACCAGCTCTAGCTATAGTGGACATTCCGGTTTAGTTTCGGTTTCGGTTATCTTGGTTTTCGTTTTTAATTTGAATTAATAGAACGAAAATCAGATAACCAGCGTTTTAGTTATGGTTTCGTTTCCGATTATATCGATTTTAATTCGACCACTTGGTTTATAGATAAATATCGGTTGAAATGGTTTGGTTTAGTTTTTTTTTTCGGTTTAGTACGGATCAAACTCTACTACAATTGGGAAGCGTGTAACTGTCAACGAGCGTCTCAAAATCTAACCGTTGATCAATTCTTTTGACGGTCGTAAATTCGCCGGCAACATCGAACGAGAAGTCACCGGAAAGGTCACGGAGAAATGTCCCCCATGAGCTTCTCCGCCGCGTACGACTGATAATTGGTGCGATTCTTTAAACTAGTTACTGTGATTTAGTTGCTTTATCTTCTGTTGTTGGGGGAATTGTAGGTCACTGATGACACTGCTCTTGGAATTTGTCTTAAGTTATTACGATTGATTGAGTTTTAGGTTCCTTTTGATCTTTGGTGGATTCTGATGTTGGAGCTGATTCATCAACACTAAAGCAAAGCTACAAGTTTTATCATTGGAGGAGATATGTTCAAATGCAAGTTGGAAAATTTCTCCAATTGGATGATTGGGGTTGATGAAGGTATTAGAGTCTATGGCTAAAGGTCCTTGTCTTTGGTCTCGTGGAGTATTAGAATATGGATCCTTGTGATGTGAAGTTTTGGGTCAAGTTGGGATATTTTATAATTAAGGAGAGGCTGATTTTTTCCACATTGTCGTCATTGATAAAGTCTTGGTTTTGTGTTAAACAATGACCAAATTCCCAGACGTGGTGTAGTGAACAACCAAAAAAACAACATGATTGATTGATTCTGAAATTCACTTTAATTTTCAAGAGAGAGTTTCTGAGGATCTTGATATCAGAATCTGTCATGAGAGAAGCAGGAGAAGAGAAAGTGGCGTGGAAGTACTTTACCAGAGATGTTGTGCCGTTTGCTGCGATGTTTGCGGTGGAGTGTGCCACTGTTGGGTCAAACACGCTGTTTAAGGCTGCTACTTTAAGAGGATTGAGCTTCTATGTCTTTGTCTTCTACTCTTATATTGTTTCAACACTTCTCCTTCTTCCACTTTCTGTAATCTTTGGAAGGTACTGATCTCCTCTCTTTGCCCGGTATAATCTTTTCAAGAACATGAACTTACTTTTGTACATATGCAGGTCAAGAAGATTACCAGCAGCTAAGTCTCCTCTTTTCTTCAAGATTTTCTTACTTGGGCTTGTTGGGTAATAACATCGTACTCCTGCTTCTAGATTTATGGGCATTTCTGGCTTTTTTTAACTTGAGTGGAACAGGTTCATGTCGCAGATTGCTGGTTGTAAAGGTATTGCATACAGTTCCCCAACTCTTGCATCTGCTATCAGCAATCTCACACCGGCTTTCACATTCACACTCGCTGTTATCTTCAGGTTCCACCTCTTTCTCTTCTGTTTCTGTTTTTGGAAATTAGTCTAGACAGTGGAAAACGGAGTAATTCCACACTTACTAAGCATACAAAATCTCAAGCCTTTTGCGTATATAGAATGAATTTAAATTTTCCTTTTTGGACGTCATGGGTTTTCCATCTTATGTTCAGTGACTAGTAGTTTATACGCTGTAGCATTCGATGCCAATCGATACCAGTAAATACGGAAAACTTCTCACGTTTATTTAAACTACAAAGTACTTAGTCGTCACATAAGAGTAAGACTCACTAATACAAGTACAACTCAGTGGTTGGTTAGAAATGGTTTGCCCTCATTCTTTCATGAGATAAGTTTGGTGCATATGATGATATGTGGTCTATTTGTTACTATCAATCTTTTTTTTGAACTGGTTTTTCTTTTGGGTGACTCATTAAGGATGGAGCAAGTAAGGTTAAGGAGCTCTGCGACTCAGGCTAAAATCATTGGTGCAATACTATCTATATCTGGTGCTCTGGTAGTTGTGCTGTATAAAGGCCCACAAGTTCTCGCCTCTGCATCTTTTACAACTGTATTACCTACCGTTACACTTCACCAGCAGTTGACCTCAATAGAGTCAAGCTGGATAATCGGAGGGCTCTTGCTTGCTTCACAGTATTTTCTTATATCCGTCTGGTATATTCTTCAGGTACAAACACTTGAAAATTTCACTAAAAAAGACTTTGGGTTTACACATTAAATTCTGTAGCTGTATATGGTTTCAGACTCGTGTCATGGAGGTTTACCCTGAAGAGATAACCGTAGTCTTCTTCTACAATTTATTTGCAACACTAATCTCAGTACCAGTATGTCTTTTTGCGGAGAGCAACTTGACTTCTTGGGTGCTTAAACCAGACATTTCCCTCGCTGCAATCATATACTCGGTGAGAAGAATCAGATCTTATAATCTGCTTCAAGAACTGACGATTTTATAAACTCAGAAATTAACACTTTGTTTCAGGGAGTCTTCGTTTCATTATTCAGCGCGCTTACCCACACATGGGGTCTGCATCTGAAGGGTCCGGTATACATATCCTTGTTCAGGCCATTGTCTATTGCGATTGCAGTCGCCATGGGTGCTATATTCCTCGGCGATGCACTTCACCTTGGGAGGTACCATCTCTTTTATCTTCTTACTTTCCAGCGTATTCAGAATATTTTATCTGTACTGAGAAATATAGTACTCAGCTCTTGGTAGTTGAAATGCTTAGTATGATGTATCTATCTATGGAATCACATTTAGAGAGTTATATGGTTTCTGGATTCTATTCTACATGAGCTCTCATATATGGTTTCTTCTGTATTATTTCACATGTGAGAAACACTTAGTCTCCACAATTCCACTGTATATCTCTGTGTAAACTGCAATAAGCATTTTGAGACAGTAATAACGTATAGAAGTTTTGCATATTTTGTGTTGGGCAGTGTCATTGGATCAATGATATTGTGCATTGGATTCTACACTGTGATTTGGGGCAAAGCAAGAGAGGATACAATCAAAACTGTAGCTGGTTCTGAGCAGTCACCTTTGCTGCTTACACATATCATAGAAGATGGAGCCTTTCCATTAAGCTAGGATTGATGCAAGTGAAATCCTTATACTATTTATTAATAAATATGGATCCCTAAAAGAGGTGTACCATATATGTCTATAGTTACATATAAGATATCTGTTCTTTTTTTCTTGTTTTATTTTGATGTTACATATGAATGAGAATTATGAATCTATAAGAAATATTTGGTCCTTTTAATTATCTTATCAGTGCGTTCACAACCTTACATAAGTTTCTGGTAGATAAATCCCTGCCCTCTTTGAAGAGTAAAAGAGGTAGAGCTCCATGGCCAAATATTATCTTTCTAAGGTATAGAGCTTTCTTTGTAGATGCGTAGTTTCTTGATTTGGAAGATCCCTGATTATCTGGATCGGATCCTTCATGATATGTATTTTAGTTGAATTGTAACAATGGTGTAAAGTATTGGTTAAGTTGGTGTGAAGTATTGGTCAATGTATATATTAGTTGTGACAATGATGTAAAGTATTGGTCAAGTTGTTGGAGTAATTTATCTAAATAAAATAATTAGCAAACGTGAGGTGATTAACCACTATGATTTCTTATAAACTCACGTTGACTTCTGAGAATTTTTGAAAGTCTGACATCAGATCTATGACAAGAGGAGCAGGAGGGGAGACAGTGGCATGGAGTTACTTTTGCAGAGATGTTGTGCCGTTCACTGCAATGGTCGCGGTGGAGTGTGTTACGGTTGGATCTAATACACTGTTCAAGGCTGCGACATTGCGAGGATTGAGCTTCTATGTCTTTGTCTTCTATACCTATGTTGTTGCTACACTTGTTCTTCTTCCACTTTCCCTCATTTTTGGAAGGTACTGATCTCTTCAAGTACTCTTGACCAGTATAAAAATTTCAAGAATGTGAACATAGTTTATGTGCAGGTCAAAACGATTACCTTCTGCCAAGACCCCTGTCTTCTTCAATATTTTCTTACTTGCGCTTGTTGGGTAATGATATACTCCTTATACTACCAGATTTAGCCTCATTTACCTGTTTTTCTTTTCTAGTTTGCTAACTTTTGGGAAACAGGTTCATGTCTCTGATAGTTGGTTGTAAAGGTATAGAATATAGTTCACCAACTCTTGCCTCTGCTATCAGCAATCTGACACCAGCTTTCACATTTACGCTCGCCGTTATCTTCAGGTTCCACCTCTTTTTCTTTCGTTTCCGTTCTGGGATAGTATATAGATAATTTAGTTAACAATGCGGTAGTTCCACACTTATTTAACCGTTCAAAGTTTTAAGCCTTTTGCTTTTGTCACAGCCACTAGTACAAGTACAACCTTGTGGTTGCATAAAAAATGTTGTGCCCACATGTTGTTCTAAGAGACAGAGAGAAATATGGGTAAACTAGAGGGGTGTTTGTTTCTATCAGCTGAACATTTAACTCTTGTTGTTACTGCTTCCTTGTGTGACTCAAAAGAATGGAACAAATAGTCTTAAGGAGCTCCGCGACTCAGGCCAAAATCATTGGCACGATAGTATCTATATCTGGTGCTTTGGTTGTTATTCTTTATAAAGGCCCTAAAGTTCTAACTGATGCATCTCTTACACCTCCATCACCTACCATTTCGCTTTACCAGCATTTGACTTCATTTGATTCGAGTTGGATAATCGGAGGTCTTTTGCTCGCTACACAGTATTTGCTTGTTTCAGTCTGGTATATTCTTCAGGTATGAAAAAGGACATTGGATATGTTGGTGACACTTATATAACTCTTGCTAAATGTGGTAGCTCTATATGATTTCAGACTCGGGTCATGGAGTTATACCCTGAAGAAATAACTGTAGTATTCTTGTATAACTTATGCGCTACGCTTATCTCGGCACCAGTATGTCTATTTGCGGAAAAAGACTTGAATTCTTTTATACTTAAACCGGGTGTCTCCCTTGCTTCAGTCATGTACTCGGTGAGAATCAATCCTAATATGTTGCTTCAAGTAATGATTATATTTTAAGCTCAGAAACTAACACTCTGTTTCAGGGAGGCTTAGTTTCATCATTTGGCTCAGTTATACACACTTGGGGTCTGCATCTTAAGGGTCCAGTCTACATATCCTTGTTCAAGCCGTTGTCTATTGTCATTGCGGTCGCTATGGGTGTTATGTTCCTCGGCGATGCACTTTACCTTGGGAGGTACTTTATCTTTCACAATCTTCATAAATATCACACACAACATATTATCTAATATCTAGGTGCCATAACATTCAGCTTTAGTGCCATGTATCTATCCATGGAATTACATTGAGAGTTATATGGTTTCTGGTTTTAATTCGTCACAAGTCACACTTAGCCGCCATATATAGTTTCTAAATATTTCTTTCGAGACAGTACTAATTATCCGGCATATATATTGTGTGTAGTGTCATTGGATCATTGATTTTGAGCTTAGGATTCTACACTGTGATTTGGGGAAAAGCAAGAGAGGATTCAATCAAAACTGTGGCTGGTACTGAGCAGTCCCCTTTGTTGCCTTCACACACCATAGAAGAAGAAGCCTCATTAAGCTGTGACTGATGCAAGTGGAATCTGTTAAGAGATGGTCCCCATTGATGTTTACGTATAGCTACACTACATTGTACATATGGTAATTTTGTATGTTTTTCTTTCTTGTACTATTTCAAGTTAAGGATTTTTAATTAATGTAAGACGACTGATATTGCCAGTTAGGAAACCTTCTCTTATATTTCCATTTTATCAACAACCCTTAACGGCTCTAAACGCAAAATCTATGCAAATATATGGAAATCGAATCTAAAAAAGCGCACACACACATATCTTTACGCGTTTTTTCACCGATCAGCGAGAGTGATAAATATTTTTTCAAACCCTAGTGATCAAAATATATCTCTAATTCACACAGTTTCCTTCTCACTTTCTTCATCTTTTTCACAAAGCCGCCAAAGTTTGTCTTCGTGTTTTCTCTTCACTCTGAAACAGAAAGTTTGTCTTCGAAATCAACAATAATGACTATGCGATCATCTTTACCTTCTTCCTCTTCCGCTTATTCACTCGCTTCAACAAGTTTGAGCAACAGACTTGAGACCATCTTCAAGAAAGCTTCAGAGCTTTGCACTCTCTGTGATATTGAAGCCTGCGTCATCTATTACGGACCAGACGGAGAACTCAAGACATGGCCTCCGGAGCGAGAGAAAGTGAGAGACATTGCTCTTAGGTATAGTCAATTAAACGAAGCATTGAGACGCAAGAAAAGCGTTAATCTTCATGGGTTCCTGAACAAGAAGAAGAAGAACAAGGGTTTGAAGAATACGGACAAGAAGAGGAAGACGAGTCTTAAGAAGGTGAATGTTTTAAAGTATCCACTCGCTGATCATTACCCTCCCGACCAAGTTTCTCCACTGATTCAGTCCTTGGAACTCCATGTCTCTAAATTCCACGAAAGGCTTGAATTTCTTGAGTCGCGGAAACAGAATGAGACACAACCGGATCACCACAGTTTAGCATCATCCTCTCTGAATCATCAGACCCAATCTTTGAACCCTAGCCAGTTCTCGCTGTTTATGTATAATCATGGAGACAATACTCTGTCTCAGATCCCAGTCTCTGCATCAAATTTCAATCAGGATTATTTCTCAGCGTTACTTGAACAATCTGAGTTGAAGAATCAGTTAATGAAGCAGGAGATTTGTGGTAATGATCAGAATCAGAACATGTGGATGGGTAACATCACCAACAACAATTTTCAACTTCCTTGCGTCTCAGTACAAGAATCTGTGAACAACTTTGGGTTGATGCACAAGGAGTTTTATGGTTGTGATCATAACATGTCTGTGGGTAACATCAATAGCAACAGCTGTGAACATCCTTGCGTCTCAAGCACACAACATTACTCGGCGGTAGAAGAATCTGTGAATAACCCCTGGTTGAATCAGTTGATGCAGAATGAACTTTATGGTTACGGTTATGCAGACTTTTGTTAATTTCTTATGATTAATTCTGTGTGTCTAATGTCTTGTTCTTAGGTGTGTTGTTGTTCTGTATTCAGCTAATATTGTAATAAATTTTGAATCATCATCCCTAGAAACATTAATTACTAAAAGCCAGTCTTATGATCTATTTCTGATTTCTCTCTTATGCATAATAAACTCAAATTTCCAATAGAGACTCTCAACAGAGCAATAACTGTGTATGTGTGTGTTAGTTGTATAAGTAGAACTAAGCATATGTGTTCCATTGGGAAACACCAGTTATATGTTATAATAATCTGAATTATCTCCAGCTTTTTTATGGTTATTAGTTGGATAGTATGAAGCAGTACATGCACTTTCACTTTCCATACAGGTAGCTGGTTGTAAAGCTATTGAATATAGTTCCCCAACTCTTACCTCTGCTATCAGCAACCTCACACCATCTTCCACCTTCATACTTGCCGTCTTCTTCAGGTTCCACCTTGTTTCTTTCCTCTCTGTTTGTAGAAAATGAACAACCGAGTGGTTCCACGTTAACCATACAAAATATATGTTTCTGAAACAGTAACAATCAAATATGAAACAATATCAGAACACAGACAGTAACTGTCAAATATGAAACAATACCAAAATGCAGAAACATTCTCATGCCACTAATTGTGGTTGTACTAGTACAACCTTGCGGTGATATCAACATGTTAGCCTATCATTCTTTCCCGAGAAACTTCTGATGGATATGAGGATTTTTTGTGACTATCAATTTTTTTATCTGGTGACTTATAAAGGATGGAACAAGTAACACTAAGAAGCTCTGCAAATCTGGCTTAGATCATTGGCAAGATAGTATCGATATCTGCTGCTCTGGTTGTTGTTCTCTATAAAGGCCGAAAAGTTCTTGATGCTGCATCTTTTACTTCATTCGAGTCAAGTTGGATAATTGGAGGCCTTTTGATCACTTCACAGTATTTGCTTGTTTCAGTCTGGTATATTCTTCAGGTACATATACTTGGAACTGATTCATGAATGAGATTTTGGGTTTTGTTGGTTACACATAAACTTAAGCTAAATTTGGCAGCTGTACATGATTTCAGAGTCAGGTCATGGAGATCTACCCTGAAGAAATAACTGTAGTCTTCTTCTACAACTTATGTGGAATGCTAATTTCACCACCAGTTTGCAGAAAAAGACTTGACCTCTTGGCAGCTTAAACCGGATATTTCCTCGCTGCAGTCATATACTCGGTTAAAGTCAAACCTTTTATAACCTGCTTCAACTACTGACTCTTATCTTTAAGCTCAGAAACTACCACTCTGTTTCAGGGAGTATTTGATTCATCATTGTGCTCGGTTATACACACATGGGGTCTCCACCTGAATGGTCCAGTGTATGTATCCTTATTCAAGCCGTTGTTTATAGCAGTTGCAGTCGTCATGGGTGCTATATTCCTTGGCGATGCACTTCACCTTTGGATGTGCCATATCTTTCAACTATAGCGTCTCTTTCTTGAGAAACATAAGTGATATAAACTTAGTTATCTTAGTTATAGGTTGTTGAAATGTTTAGTCTCATGATCTTCATGTTACTATGTTGCATCTCTGTGTTGTGGACAGTGTGATTGGATCAATGATATTGAGCTTTGGGTTTTATACTGTGATTTGGGGCAAAGCAAGAGAAGATGCAGCCAAAATAGCAAGTCTTTCACAGCAGTCACTTTTGTTGCCTAAACACAACAAAAGAAAATGAAACCTTACCATGAAGATATGTTAGATGCAAGTGAAATCCTTTAATTACTTACTTTTGGACCCATTAGAAGATGGTTGGTCCCTGTTTATACAGAGCCAGGGTAAATAAGAATTTAGTTTTAGCTTCTCTTCTAATTTCTTGGATTCATCTATTGGTTTTGTACCCATTTGAAGATGGTCCTGGTTTATCTTGTCTATCTATCTATCTATATAGATGTCACATGTTTATACGTTTTGTAATTATTTGATGATGTTTGATGAGGATATATACATCCATCTATAATTTGTTTGTCAATAACTTTTTGTATGTAAAAATGAAATATGAAACGTGTGTTTTAATCTAGCCACAACATGTGTAGGAATCCATTTAATTACAATTTTTCAGAGACCACATACATTTCATACCCAACAAATAAATGTTTTTTCAACCAATAAGAAGACAACAATTAATCATTTATTTGATGGAGACTGTTTCACATGTCTTTTCCCATCAAGATCCCATGAACTAATAATATATACAAATTTCAGAGAGACAGAGGCTTAGAAGAAAGAAGAAGCCAAGAACTAAAAAATGGTTCATGGAAGGTTATGTAACAGAGATGGCTGGATCTTGACGGCGATGGTGGTGACAGAGTTTTCTAACGTAGGAGTAAACACTCTGGTCAAAGCAGCGACGTCCAAAGGACTTAGCCCATTTGTGGTTCTTGTATACTCTTACACTTTTGGATCTCTTCTTCTTCTTCCTCTTACATTCTTCTCCTTCAGGTTCTTCATTCTCACGATTCTGTTTCAAGTTTTATGTTAAGTATTAAGTAATTTTTCTTACATAGACTTATCTCTACAGATCAAGATCTCTCCCTCCGTTGACATTTTCAATTCTATGCAACATGGGGATTCTTGGTCTAATTGCGTAAGTTACTTTTATTTTGGAAACACTATATCTAGTAGCATTTGCAATGCATATATCTTCCTAGCTAGGTTTCAAAACCAATTATTAGTTGGTTCTTGAATTGCATATAAGTGTGTATTCAAAAAAAATTGTTTTATGGAAGAAATTTCTTACTTAAATTTGTTGTATTTGTACTTCATAAAAAGAACAGAAGTGCGTTTCAAATCTTAGGCTACAATGGGATAAAATATAGCTCGCCGACTTTATCTTCGGCCATGAGCAATGTCAATCCTGCTTTTACCTTCATCCTCGCCGTTGTTTTTCGGTAAATTCTATTTCCCAAATATTTCAAATCATTAATTAGTCGTAATCATTTTTTTGTTTCTTGTAAAAAGTCGTAGCCATTTTAGCTTTTTAATTTTCTTTGCTTTACGTTATAAGATTTTTTATGCTTTAAGAAATCCAACGATGTTGTTGTTGACAAAAAGGAAAAATAAATCTCTCCATGGTTGATGGAAATTAAAAAAGAAAAAGATCTCTATCGTTTTAGTTAATGTCACATATATAATCATAATTTCTTCAATCATCGTTTCACTAGTAGCTCGTTTCTCGCCGGAAGACTCGCGCTAAGTCCACGAAATATGTTTTTTAGATTAATTTTATAATATAACAGCATGAAAATTTGTCCCATTTTAATATTATTGAAAACGTTTGTCTGAAAAGTCAACAAAAGAAAAAATAAAATTAAAACGTGTATGGAAAAGCATCACTGAAAACGTGTGCAAGGTAATGTTTTTCCGAAAATTTCTTGAAAACTATAAAATATATCAGTATAAATTATATATAACGAAAATATATCAATAGTTTATAATAAGATATGAGAGCTGACTCTCGAGTTTAGGTAGGAAAGAAGGATAAACAAATCCATAATAGTTTATAAAAAATTTTGGTGTGGTTTATAAAATTTTGTTTGGCCTTCATAAATACATTTATATTCAGTTTTAATATATTTTTATTAATCTGTGTATTTTGTTTAAAAAATCAATTAAAAAGGAACAGAAAGAATACTTTTTATATTTTACTCACTTGCACTTTTTTTTTATGAAGAATGGAAAATATATCTCTAGGGAAAAAGAGTAGTGTAGCCAAAGTGTTGGGAACAATATTGTCAATAATAGGTGCACTTGTGGTTACTCTCTACCACGGTCCAATGCTAATGTCTTCACATTCGGATTGGATCATCGGTGGTGGCCTTCTTGCTCTCCAATACATCCTTGTCTCCGTCTCTTACCTTGTTATGGTATACCTTACTAGATAATGTTATATCCAAAATGTCATTGAAATAGTATAGTTGTCTTAGTTATATTATATTAATATATGGTAACTCAAAACTCGGCTATTTATAGGCTCACACAATGGGTCGATATCCATCTGCCGTCGTTGTGACGCTTGTGCACAATGTTTGCATAGCTGTTGTGTGTGCATTTGTGAGCCTTTTGGCAGAGAAGGACAATCCGAAGGCATGGGTCATAAGATTCGACATAACCTTAATTACCGTAGTAGCAACGGTACTCATGACATTATATTTATAACTTTGGTTTCATATGTTTGTTCATTTATTCGTTTTTCTTGGTCTTTGATGATTTATGGAATATACATTTTTCATAGGGGATTTTGAATTCGGGATATTATGTTATACATACGTGGGCAGTGAGTCACAAGGGACCTGTGTATTTGTCTATGTTCAAACCGTTATCTATATTGATAGCAGCCGTATCAACTTTCATTTTCCTCGGCGAGTCGCTCTACCTTGGAAGGTATACCACAAAACTGTTGCTTCTCATGATTTTAAATTCACTATGTAAATGTCATTTCTCAATCCTCCTCTATATGTTTGAGTACAGTGTGATGGGAGGAATATTGATATCAATAGGATTTTACATGGTGTTGTGGGGTAAAGCCAAGGAAGACAAAGTTGACATAATAGGAGCAATAGAGTCCTCTCCTTCACATAATGCTCCTCTCTTGGATAATTTTAAAAGCTAATCAATATTCACTTTAGTTTTTCATGAGTGATTTCTGACAGATTAATACTATTTATGTGTGTCATCCATTTTATAATATAGTTCGACCAATAGTCCAAAACTCATTAAAAAAAGGCGTAGACAAAAACCAGAGACACACATATTAGTGTTTGTTAATAAAATTGGTGTTTTGTGATCCTTGGACCATGGTATGGTGATTTCACTGAATTGGTTCGATCTTAGTTTTCAAAATCGGTTCAGGTAGCTAAACCAGACTAGGGTTTCTTAATGTCAAAGCGCTACGAATCCCACTATTTTACTTGGGACATATAGATGAATGGAAAGTGAAGTATTTGGTAGAAGAACCTATGATTATATCTCATCCATTTCACTTTCTTTTTGCATACTTTTTTTGTGTGGATATATATGATTGTTCTACCAAGTTCAAACTTCAAAGAAAATAAATGAGAGAAAAAATAACCAATGTATTTCTTCTTGCATATTTTTCCAAATACAAAACAGAATCAAGAAAAATCAAATTATGGTTTGAGCTTCTCTTTGTCTTTCCATGACTGTATTTGCTTTTATGTCCTTCCATGGACAAAAATCTCTCTTTCTCTCCTTCTGGTTATGGTTCCTTCTGTTTCAGTTTCTTTCTTCAGTCTTGAGATCATCAGACATAGCAGAAGGTATGCAATGTGTGGTCAGAATATCTAATGTTGCTTCCTTTGCTGTCTTAGTGTCCAGAACAACAATCTGTAGAAACACCAAAGAATTTTAGCTAAAAATTGTTTATAAGTTTGTATAAAAGTTAAGGAAGATGAGAAAATAACATACCTGATCATAATCCAGATTAAACTTCATATATTCATCCTCACAATTCTCCACCATCCCAGCTAAACCTTTCAAGTTTTTCACAGGTTTGCCATTAAAGGCGACAACCTACACGGCGATTTGAACATTTAGCGTGACAGATGCTTCAATAAAGTGACAAATGATAAATGCAATTTAACAAACCTGGGTGTTGACAATCTCTTCATAACCAATGTTAATGTCAGAAACAAGAACCTGCAAGTTAAAATATGGGTGTTGAGGCTTCGACACCAAAATAATTATGACTGCATTAACGTGTGAAACAGGAGAAACCAACCTGTGAAACTACAACAAGCTGCTCGTCCACGGATTGAGCCATTGCATGAAGATGTTTCTCCAATAGCTTGACAGGTGCGTCAAATTCATATTCTTTTCCATACTGCAAAACATATCAATGGGAAATAGTTATATAAACTGTGAATGGATGCATGAGAGAAAGCGAGAAAGTAAGGAAAGATAGAGAGACAGTAAAGGACCTCAGATCGAAGATATGGAACAGAGACAGTTGTAAATACAAAGCCAGCAACGATGAAGTACGAAGGAGGTTTGCCACTTATGTGAGCAGGGATTAGCCTCTTGTGGATTGCAAGTTTTATGTTGAACTCTAATATTTCTTTGTTTCGTAGAACCTTCACGAGAGCAGAATCTCCAGTGTACTTTTGGGATATAAGGTAGCTAAAGCCAATTCGTTCTCCATGCCTAAATGGAACTGCAAAAACACAAACATGAACAGAAATGTTATTAAGGATTGTCTAGACTTAACCAGAAATAACTACACTCATTGGTCCCATTAATGATTGCTAATAAGTTATTGAAAGAATTATTACCAGTCCCATCATTAGCGATATTAACTCCATCAAAACTAAGGATAATATCAGACGGCTTCAAAACTTGTGATTCTGGGGCGGTTGGCTCAATTCTTCTAATCCGCACTCCCTTTTGATGAGATTCCATACCCATTGACTTCCGCAAATCAGGATTTTCCATCTTTTGCCACTCAATTCCGAGAACAGGAAACCCTAAAACAGTTCAAGTATGAGAAAAAAGCACATGTAGAGATAGATAACAAACAACATTAATCATCGGTGAAACTTACCTGTGTATTTATCATGCTTCTCATAATCTTGAATGAAATGTACAATCACCGGTGTGGGAATGACATAACCAATATTCTCAGCATCTTCGTGTTTCAAAGACTGAAATGCAATACCAACACATTTTCCTTTATCATTAAATGCAGGACCACCAGAATTCCCAGAATTAATAGCTGCATCAATCTGAAAAGACAAAAACAGAAAACATTTTTATAAGTGCCCTTAACTCCCTAGTCAGATAAGGAAAAATATCATGTCAAATGTGTTGTCCAACCTGCAATCCCAAAAGCTCGGTTGATCCATGCACATACGACAATATCTCCATCCGGGAAACAACACCGCTTGTGACAGAGATTGTATCACCACCAATTGGATAACCAACAACAGTAACAGCATCTTGCAAAGCTGGTAAATCACCAAACTCCACAGGAGATACTCCTTCCCAAAACTCATCATCCGTAACTGTCAACAAAGCTGTAATCCAAGTGTATAACATCATCAGCCACATAGACAAGAACAGTAAAACTCCAGACTTCACACATTTGTCAATGAAACTTATAACAGACATAACAAGGAGAAAAGTACAATCCATAGAAAATCAATATGACTAGTTACACTTCTATTGCAACTCAAACTACACTAAAAAGAGTAAATCATCAGTTTCTGTCAACAAAGCTGTAATTACATACTAAAATCAATTCTGACTACTTAAAAATTCTATTGCAACTCAAAACAACAGAAAACAGATGCAGAAATTAGATACAAGATCCATACCAATGTCACATTCAGTTCCAATGGCCAAGACTGTAGCCAAATACTTAGTATCAGAGCCACGCTTCTTGAGTTTAACTTGAGTATGATGCTCAACAGAATGTGCATTAGTCAAAACTCTTCTTCCCCCAATAATAAAACCACTACTACCAGAACTATACTGTCGTTTCCTTTGCCATGGCAACGAGAAATTAGGCTCAGTGTGAACACAAAAGACTTTAACAACAGCATCCATTGAAGGAACAACTTTAACAACAGTTTCCCAACTCGGAGCAGCGGGAATCGATTCAGTAGTTGTTGAAACAATCATCCCATTGCTACAATCACCATTCTTCGTATCAGAGTGATGAAGACGAGATCTACTACGCTCTGGTGACGACGTCCTCTGGTTACCAGCTTCTGATTCATTGTTCAATCTACGCTTTTTACCTCTCCCACGACTGCGTCGCGACGGAGATGGGTTGGCTTCAGAAGCTGAAACAGGCTCAGGGGATTGAGGTAACGATGCTTCATTAGCCGAAGCTTCTTTAACTTCGCCGCCGGCGTTTTCCGCCGATGAAGCATCTTGCCTTTTGTGTTTACGTCCTCTCTTCTCAGAATTCTTCATCTTTTCCCTCAACCCAGAAGGAAAAAGATAATCTTTTCCTCTGGATTGTAACTTCTCAGTGAAATTGAAATTGAAATTTGCAAGAAGACGCGGCTAGGGTTTATAATCGGAGAGTGGTTGTAAGAAACGGCGATCATTGTCCCGTCGTGCCTGAATATAAGACAAATGGGCCTGAAGTTAGGCCCAATAACGATATTGGGCTTCTAATTACTGAATTATAATTATGTTAACCCAAGCCATCATTAGGTTAAAACCACAAACTTGGCCTTGTTGGTCTTCATCTTAAAAGTCTAAACCATAATTAGTTAGTTACAGAGATTCGTAATTTGTTGCTGAACTCAAACCGAATTTAATAAAGTTGGATTTAGAGTTGGTTCGGTTCGATTCGGTTAGGATCGGTTAAAATGCACAAACCAAATCTGAAATTTGATGATGTTCTCACTTTCCCTTTTTGAGTAAATCGATCTCTCTTACTCCACCATCTTCCTTCTGTCTCCGATCGCGATCCATCTTCAATTCCATCTCCGATCTTCAATTCCGACTTGGAATAAAATGTCAGAAGGCTACGCAATCGAGCTATACTTCGATCCAGCACTCGAAAACCAAGTATTGAAAGCATGGAACGTCTTCGCTCGCCGTCAAATCAGTACCAAATTGATCAACACTGAGTCTCGTCCACACATAACACTCTTCTCCACCTCCTTCTTCGATTCAACGAGACTCGAATCCGTCATCAAAAACTTCGTATCCAAGCAAGAACCAATCTCGATCTCGTTCTCTACTATCGGTAGCTTCTCTAGCGACAACAACGTACTGTTTCTATCTCCGACTCCGTCTCTATCGCTTCTTCAGTTGCAGACTCAGTTATGTGATATGTTGAAGAAAGAATCTGTTGACATTGGTGAAGAGTATCGTGTTGATTCTTGGGTTCCGTTTTGTCCCGTGGCTCTTGATGTTCCTAAGTCTCGTATGGCTGAGGCTTTCTCTGTGTTGAGAGATTTGAAGCTTCCGGTGAATGGTTATGGTATGGAGATTGGTCTCGTTGAGTTTTCTCCTGTTCGTGAAGTCTTCTCATTTCCTCTTGGTAACACTTTGGAGTCTTGATCTGTTGTTGTTGGTTTTTATGTAATTTCTCTATGTAAAGCTTCGAACTTTACTGTTGAATTCTAAGGAATAGTTGGAGAATTTGCTATTTATCTATCTGAATGATGTTTTGATTGCTAGAGTTAACTACTAGAACACATAGAAGCTCTGTGTTGTAGTCAAAGTCGATATCTTTAGAAGTTCCTATGATATGTGTTTTATGTCTTTACTGTTGAACTCGGATATTTCTAAGGAATAGTTGGAGAATTGCTATTTATCAATCTCACCTTTCTCACTTCTCTTATTATGTTCTCATCTTTTGTCGATGTGTGTTTCGATCTGAATTGTGTTATGATAGCTAGAGTTAAGAGTTAGGATACAATTGAGGCTTTGTGTTGTAGTCATGGTTGGTGAGTAAGTTAGCTGTTACTATTTCTGTCTCAATTCTCTGTAATTTTTAGTCTCTGGAGTTTGGGACAAGGACTGTTCAAGGTGGTCTTTTAGATCGCTATGATCCGTTGAATGAAAATTTCCGTTTGGTTTCTGTGTCATCATTTTGAGTTTATGCACTTTGAGATTCTTAGGAAGATCACAGGAAATTTTTATGTTTCATGTCTTCACATGAACACTAAGAATGGTGGAAACTGTTATTCCTCTGCTCAATGTTTTTTTGCAGGCTATGATCATGAATACATTAAACAATGCCAGGTATGTGCAGTTTTGTATATGTCCTGTAAATAATATGTGTCTTCTCTTTCTTACACATATAACTAAAGGTTGTAATGAGAATTGAATTAAGACATCACCTTATACTTTTTAAAATTTCTTATCCTCAAGATTTACCTGAGTTGTCTGAGTATGGCCATGAGAAACTCGCTCCAGGCATTGATTGGTCCAGGCAAGCACCAGTGAGTACAGTCATTGAAACCCTTCATCCATTTATTTCCCCAGTAAGAATTCGGGTGCCCGTCTGGTCTCATTAGCATAACCCTAGTCACATCCAAAACCTCAAACTTCTTCTTTTTTAAGCTGTCACGTTTAAATATCTTCAAGCTGTTCTATCTGAGATGTTAAGATTTCCAATGGCAATGGCAATGTCTGTATTTAGCAGATCAATTGCCCATTGCTCGCTTGTCAATGTCGAGATCATAGATTCCTGTTCCGGTCTTCTTAGCATGAGTCCTTTCGAGTCCGGCCACTAGAAACTTTGCCATGAGGTAGATATCTTTCGGAGTTTCTTCCTGTGAAACCAAAGCAAAGAAACGAGATTTCTTAAGTCACAAGCTTAAGGAGTTATGTTATAAGATGTTGTCCAAAAAAAAAATCTTACCATTGACAGGAGGCAGAGAAGAGACTCCATGTGGTTTCTGGCTACAGAATCACCAATGAAATTCATCTTTTTGCCACAGACAAGATCGAAAAAATATCTAGAAGACTACAGTTGGATAATTGTCTAGATTGAAACGTTTGTGTAGAGACAATATAAAGTATCTAGAAAATTGATTAATTGGTCCACTGTCTACCCGGTTGGTATCGGTCTTGGTCGAACTAAATATGTGGTGGTCAATATTTACATGCTGAAAGACTCAAATTTTCCTAGCAAGCGATGTGACATATAACTCTTTATCTTTATTATATATATAACTCTTTATCTTTATTATATATATAACTCTTTATCTTTATTATATATGATTGTTAGAAGAGTAGACTGCAAAATTGACCAAATCATACATACCAATTTCTTCTTCATATCTTCATATCATGAAATCGAATTTGGCCGTTTTCTTCATAACTTGTTTCTTCTGTTGCGTCTTTGTGACCAGCGATTCAGTTTACACTCTACCATTTCCTTTCCCACGCGATCAAGTTGAGATTCTGTTGGAATTGAAGAATGAGTTTCCATCCTTCAACTGCGACCTCACTTGGAAACTCGATTACTTTGGTCGAATGGACACTAGAGCAAATATAAGCTCCTGGACCAAAGACTCTGACTCCTTTAGTGGGGTTTCCTTTGATAGCGAGACCGGTGTGGTGAAGGAGCTGTCCCTTGGTCGTCAATGTCTTACTAGTCTCAAGGCTAATAGTAGCCTCTTCAGATTCCAACACCTCAGGTACCTCGATCTCTCTGAAAATCATTTTGACTCGTCCCCTATACCCTCTGGATTTGGTAGACTGACCTACTTGGAATCCTTGGATCTTAGCAAAAATGGGTTTATAGGAGAAGTTCCATCCTCAATAAGTAACCTAAGCCGGTTAACCAATTTAGACCTTTCATATAACAAGCTCACCGGTGGTATTCCCAATCTACATAGTTTAACCCTTCTTGAGAATATAGACCTATCATATAATAAGTTTTCTGGAGCCATTCCTTCTTACCTCTTCACCATGCCTTTTCTAGTTTCTCTTAACCTACGCCAAAACCATCTTAGTGACCCTCTTGAGAATATAAATTATTCTGCAACCTCTAAACTTTTAATTTTAGACATGGCTTATAACCTTATGAGTCATCGAATCCTAGAACCTATCTCAAAATTAGCCAACCTCATACAAATTGACTTATCTTTTCAGAAGACACCCTACACATTCAACTTTGATTTCTTGCTCTTCAAGTCTCTAGTGCGTTTGGATCTTTCCGGAAATAGTGTTTCAGTGGTTGGTACCGGTTCAGAAAATTTGACACATCTAGACTTGTCGAGCTGCAACATCACCGAGTTCCCGATGTTTATTAAGGACTTACAAAGATTATGGTGGTTAGACATTTCCAATAATAGAATTAAAGGAAAAGTGCCTGAGTTGTTATGGACTCTGCCTTCTATGCTCCATGTAAATCTCTCACGCAACTCCTTTGATTCCTTGGAAGGTACGCCAAAAATAATCCTCAATTCGTCGATTTCGGAGTTAGATTTGAGTTCAAATGCCTTCAAAGGATCTTTTCCTATTATTCCACCTTATGTCAACATCATGGCTGCATCAAATAACTATTTCACTGGAGGCATACCACTTATATTCTGCAAAAGATATCGACTCAGTCTCCTTGATCTATCAAACAACAACTTCAGTGGGACAATTCCGAGATGCTTGACAAATGTGTCACTCGGACTAGAAGCGTTGAAACTCAGTAACAACAGCCTCACTGGGAGACTTCCGGACATAGAAGACCGCTTAGTACTACTTGACGTTGGCCACAACCAAATAAGTGGGAAGCTTCCAAGGTCTCTAGTAAACTGCACAACCCTAAAGTTTCTAAATGTGGAAGGAAACCACATCAACGACACTTTCCCTTTCTGGCTGAAGGCTTTGACGCGTCTTGAAATCATTGTTCTGAGATCAAACAGATTCCACGGTCCCATTTCTTCTCCTGAGGTCTCTCTTTCATTTACGGCACTGCGGATAATTGATATTTCCCGTAACAGCTTCAACGGGAGCCTACCGCAAAACTACTTTGCGAATTGGAGTGCACCTTTGGTTAATACCCCACAAGGATATCGTTGGCCAGAGTACACAGGAGATGAACACTCTAAATATGAGACCCCGCTTTGGTCTTATCCTTCCATTCATTTGAGAATAAAAGGACGAAGCATAGAGTTGGGAAAGATTCCAGATACATACACGTCGATAGATTTCTCAGGAAATAGTTTTGAAGGACAGATTCCAGAATCAATAGGTGATTTGAAATCGTTGATTGTTCTGGACTTATCTAACAACTCTTTCACTGGTCGTATTCCATCGTCGTTGGCCAAACTTAAACAACTCGAGTCATTGGATCTATCTCAAAACCGAATCTCTGGAAATATACCTCAAGAGCTAAGAGAGCTGACGTTTTTGGGATATGTTAACATGTCACATAACAGACTCACCGGCCAAATACCACAGAGTACACAGGTTGGAGGGCAACCTAAATCCTCCTTTGAAGGGAATATCAATCTTTGTGGTCTTCCTCTTCAAGAGAGTTGTTTAAGGGGAAATGGAGTACCATCAACACCACATACACAAGAGCAAGAACTACCAAAGCAAGAACATGCGTTGAACTGGAAAGCAGCTGCGATAGGCTATGGACCCGGAGTGTTGTTTGGACTGGCGATCGGACAAGCCTTTGCTCGATACAAACCGGTCTTGTTCTATAAGTTGTTTCGACTTTGAGATGTATTGTTTCTTCTTCTTCATTTTGGTGTTGAATCATATGTAAAATAATCAGTTTACTACTCTTTGCTTTTTGGGCTTTGACGATAAACTAACAACACAGCTTTGATTTTCTGGTTAATCTGTTTCGTATTAGACAGACTTTGTAAACTTTAAATGTTGCTCAAATGCTTGCTTGTTTAGTATACACACTTTGAACTACTCTTTCTATTTCAAGACTAATGTACTCTGTTATTTTGTAAAGTACTTGTTATATTATTAGCTTGAGCACATATAAAAAAATATATATATATTATATTTTATAGTTTTTTTTAGATTCGTTAATTATTAATATTATAGATTATTAAGTTCCAACAAGAGTGATATTATTTCATTTAGCAAGCTATTTCTTAAAACCCACTATATTTGCTGAGATTTGTGTATCTTTTATTCTTTTTAATTAACTATAAAAAATGTAAAAGAAAAATATATTTTCTGTTTATTTAGTGTTTATTTAATATTATAATATAATAATTCCTATGACACAGGTTTAAAACAAATAAAATCCCAGTAAAAATAATTTTTGGGATTATAATTTAATACTAAACAAGAAAATCTATGATGTATTTGCTAAAAATACAAAGTTTAAAAAACTAATTTTTTTATATACATTAAAAAAACATAATTTTAATATTTAGTTAAATAGAGTTTGGCCAATAAAAATATTTACTGTAGTTACAAAGTATATAAATTTAAAATAGTTTTAATGATTTTATTTTATTTTTTGTTTATAACATTTTATATTGTGAAACAAAATAAACATCCTAATATGAAACAGAATGACACTTCCAAAGATATGCCCAATTGAAGCAAAAGCCAGAACAGCTTTTAAATTGCAATGGTCTCTTCGGTTTTATCCATCCCTCCACAAACTTGTCTACTTCCACGATTACCCATCTCTGATTCTGTCAATTGCAAATCGAAAATCGTGTACTGTCTCTCCACAAGTGTCCGAGGAAGCTCCGTCAAGAGACAATCCACGGCCAGAACTCGCAGTTTCACTGAGACAAATCGTCGAACACCTTCCGTGCAATCCAAACATGAATTCTGGGAAGATCCAGATGATGGTAGCGACAGTGAAAACGAATATGAAGGAGAAGAAGAAGATGGTATTGGGAATGATTTAGATAACGAGAGTGATTGGGAAGATGACTCGAGAGTACAAAAGCTTACTACTACAGACAACTACGAGGAAGAGCTTGCAAAAGGTTCTTCTTTAAAGTCTCTCACTTTACTATTTTTATCCGAATTGTGTGTAAAAGATCACTCTTTTAGTATGAAGAACTGGAATAGTTTCAAAGTTAGTACTTTTGTGTGTGAATGTGTATCATTGCTTTACATGGGCTTGAGTATTTGCAGAGGTTGAACAACTTCTTGAACCTGAAGAAAGAGTAATTCTTCAGCAAAATGAGAAACCAAATCTCAAGATGATCTCAACAGTAAGTTTTCATGTGATTTTCTTCAGTATCTCTTATATGCATATCAATCTGTGATCATATTGCTACGAGTGTAGTGGTTTTGATTCACTTGGTTTGTATACTTATTGTGTAAATATGGAATCTGCAGAAGAGTTGGAAGCCACTTCAGACACTTGCTCTGTCAATGCAGATTCAGTTAATGGATAATCTTATTGAAAACGGACTAGACATTGATGATGTTGACAAGGTTTGCTTTTAAACATACCAAATCTGGTTTCTATTGTTTATCATGTCACTGACTGAATCTACAAAAACAGGACAACCAAACCGCTCTTCACAAAGCAATCATTGGTAAAAAAGAAGCGGTGATTAGTCATCTTTTGAGGAAAGGAGCTAATCCGCATCTTCAAGATCGGGTGAGAACTTATCTGGTTCCATTTACGTAGAACCCATTTGGAAAAGGTTCATACTTTATTAACCAGATTGTTCAAAGATACAGGACGGTGCAGCTCCGATTCATTATGCAGTTCAAGTTGGAGCCTTGCAGACTGTAAAACTACTATTCAAGTACAATGTAGACGTCAATGTTGCAGATAATGTTAGTACTTAGTAGCAACTAAAAGCTTATCTCAAGCCATTAAAAAATTTCTGATTTTGATTCGATGAAACTTTCTTTGTTTTACAGGAAGGATGGACTCCGTTACATATAGCTGTACAAAGCCGAAATCGAGACATTACAAAGATATTGTTGACCAATGGTGCTGATAAAACAAGACGAACAAAGGTGTTAATGGCGAAAATATGTGTAGAGAAAAACTGAGAGTATATGAATAGTTAGTTTGTTTTTGTTCGATAACAGATCAATTTGGTTTTGGTTTCTTGCTGTCTTTTCAGGATGGGAAATTAGCTTTGGACTTGGCTCTGTGCTTTGGAAGAGATTTCAAGTCATATGATCTGGTCAAGCTATTGAAGATTATGCCCACCGGGGATATATAGAAAGAGCTGGTGAGATTTTGAATGATCAGGTTGAGATTACTAAACTGCATTTGCCATTGCTTGGTTTGATTGTAATCTACACCGGTATAAGTGGTTAAGGTAGAAGAAACCCGATTGAGTTTGTAATTACTGCTTTTATATATTCGTGGATGAACTTGTTATTCGGGTGTGTGTATCATAATGTGCATAACAAAGATACACATTGTTATGTCATATATATTAAATTACAAGCATTGCAAGATTGTGCAAGTAAATAATAATTTTAAGGGTTATGCATTGCCTTTAAAATAGGGAAGACAAGTATATAATTTGTTCTCTTTCTCCACATCTTTTTTTTTTTGTTACCAACCATACATTGAAACATGCAAATGCATATGCACCTATTCGTTGATAAGTTCGCAGCAACATATTTTACAAGTTCCGGTCTCGTCACGGCTACAAAAAGCGGATTCATAATTATATCCATATTTTCCAGATACGCAATCCGTAAAGCATGAGTCCGTGTACGGTCCAACCGGGTGTTTGCAATCTGCATCGACAGATTTAGGTCCTGCAAAGACAGAAGCGTTAGTTTGAAGAAATATATGCATGTGAGTAGTCTTGGCCAATCTAAAACAGATTCGGATTAAAAAAAAAACTATGTCAAATATAAACATGATTATCAATTTGTTATTGAAAAACGACGAGGACTAACCAGAAATGATGAATATGATCATGATGGTGGTAATCAAAATTAGTAGAGGAGAAGATGATGATCTCTTGGATTCCATTGTTTTCGTATTAAGACTTGAGAGATAATGGTGTTTTTAATCAACTGAGAGATTATGGTTTTATAGGTTTTTTTTTTGTTTCACTTTTCCATATATATTGTGACTTTTGAGATATATCATTAACTAAAAATAGTTATCACAGCTATATCTTTTAAAAACTGGTTTTACTGAAAATGGCTGAATCTAGAAACAATTATTTTAAGGGAGATTTCGTCTAAAAATTAAAAACAACTAATTAAACACGCTTGTTGTGAGATATATCATCAACTGAAACTTGTTTGATTGTAATCTAAGTAGATAAAAGTGATTAAAGTAGAAGAACATGGTTTGGTTTTCTGAAACACTTTATTATTTATTTTTTTTTTGGGCCAAGGTTTTCTGAAACACTAAAAAATTTAAATTTGTTGTATAAAATCCATAAGCATCGAAAAAAGAACAATTCTTGGATTCACCCCCCTCTTTAATAACCAATCAAAATACAACATGTCATATATTTTATTTAAATTAAATTAAAATTAAAACTAAAATTAGAAAACAAAAAAAGTTAAGAAAAGAAAATCTCTACAAACCAAAAATGACATATAATTCTATTAAGAAAAATTCTTGGATTCATCCTCTCTTTAATAACTAATCAAAATACATAATATGACATGTCACACTTTATTTAAAAATAAATTAAAATTAAAATCAGAAAACAAACAAATATAAAAATAAAATCTGTATACTTTTAATAAAGGAAGGTTAAATATCAATGTGTGCTTATAAATAATAACTTGGGTTTAGATTTTATAATTACACAGAATTATATGTCCGTTTGTATTTATAAATGAGAATTAGGGTTTAGATTTTATAATTTAAACAAAATCATATGTCAGGTTGAGTTTATAAAAAAGTGGTTAGAGTTTAAATTTTAGAATTAAATAAAATTATATATCGGTTTAAACCGTAGATACCATACTAGATAACAACTATTTTTGCCAAACCTCTAATTCGAACCGAAAACCAAACACAATCAACCGGTTTAAGAGAATAAACGTAATAAACCGGCTCATATAAGAAAATAACTGGATCCTCTATCCCGTGATTGGTGGTTGCACTAAACCAAAGCGCGTTTTCTTCACTCTCTCACTCTCACTCTCTCTTCTACTTCCATTAAAATCTCACCGCCTCTTTCACTCTCACTCTCTCAAGCTCAAGAGTTCTGAATCTCCCTTCAACAATGGCGGAACAATCTCAACTCAAGAATCTCACCATCATCCTCCTCCTCCTCTGCTTATCCTTCCAATCACTATCCTTCGCCGCCGAATCTCACCTAACCGTCGATTTCTACTCCAAATCATGCCCTAAATTCCTCGACATTATCCGCGAAACCATCACCAACAAACAGATCTCAACTCCAACAACCGCCGCCGCAGCTCTCCGCCTCTTCTTCCACGACTGTTTCCCCAACGGCTGCGACGCCTCCGTCCTCGTTTCTTCCACCGCTTTCAACACCGCCGAACGCGATTCATCAATCAATCTCTCTCTCCCCGGAGACGGATTCGACGTAGTAATCCGAGCTAAAACAGCTCTCGAACTCGCTTGTCCCAACACAGTCTCTTGCTCCGATATCATCGCCGTCGCGGTACGTGATCTCCTCGTAACCGTCGGTGGACCTTACTACGAAATCTCCCTCGGCCGTCGCGATTCACGAACTTCGAAATCATCTCTCGTCTCCGATCTCCTCCCGCTCCCGTCGATGCAGATATCGAAGCTCATCGATCAATTCAGCTCCAGAGGCTTCTCCGTTCAAGAAATGGTTGCTTTGAGTGGTGCTCACACCATCGGATTCTCACATTGCAAGGAGTTCACGAACCGGGTCAACCCGAATAATAGTACCGGGTATAACCCGAGATTCGCGGTAGCTTTAAAGAAAGCTTGTTCGAATTCCAAAAATGACCCTACGATATCTGTCTTCAACGACGTTATGACTCCGAACAAATTCGATAATATGTATTTCCAGAATATTCCGAAAGGTCTCGGGTTACTTGAATCGGATCACGGTTTATTCTCCGACCCGAGAACCCGTCCGTTCGTTGAGTTATACGCGAGAGACCAATCTCGGTTCTTTAACGACTTTGCCGGAGCTATGCAGAAGTTGAGTCTTCACGGTGTTTTGACCGGACGGCGAGGAGAGATCCGACGAAGGTGTGATGCGATCAACTAAAACGTCTTAGAGATTCTTCTTAATTGTTATTACGATTTGTGAGATTTCGTTTTTGTTTATTTTTTTAATTGTTGATTAGTTAGTTTAGAGCAAATGTTTGAGATTTCGGCGAGATTGAATTGTTGATCTAAGGCTCATGTGTGATTATTTATATATGATTATAATTAGTCGATTCGTCTTCCGATAACTGAGGATTACTGAATTTGATCAAATAGAATAATCTTATTTTCTGGTTGCTAAATTTTCTTTTCTTTTCACTTACTATTATAATATATCAAAATTTTATTCTGAAATATATAACATATAGTATAATTTAAAAAAAAATAACCTATAATATAGGATGAGTTATGATCGAGTGTAATGCAAATAATTGAAGAAATCAAATTAAAATTGAAAATTCATTTAAATTTTGTAAACGGAAGAATCAATTCCCATATCTTAAGGAATTAAAAGTCCTCCATTAGTTTTCTTTTCAATCTTTTTCATTGTTCGTTTTCTAAATTTTATAAAAGCAAAAAGATAATACGAAGAAAAAGGATGGAATTAACAAAAAGAAAAGCCACCCAAATTGCCAAATAATTCAAGAATCCACCCAACCATAAAAATTCACAAAAAAAAAAAAAAAAAACTCATCTCCAACTAATTACAATCCCCTACTCTATTATTTAGAAATTTAAAAAGAAAAAAAGAAAAAGTCGCAAAACCCACAATTAAAACTAAAACAAAAGTAACGAGTTAAAAAATGACACGTCAAAACTCGGCCGAGTTAACACAAGATTTCTCACCACCGAGTCGACACCGGCTCCGACTAACATCACCGGAATTAAGCAACTCCTCCCAATCAATCTCCTCATTCTCCACCAAATCATCATCTTCAATTTTAGCTCTCAACACTTCCAAAACTCTTCTCGCCTTCTGCTTAGCTCTTTCTCTCCCACTCCTCTCCACTTTCACCAACTCCTCCACCGCATTCGCCGCCATAGCCAACCCTTTAAACCTCAAACCACCGTCGTGACTCAACCCATACAAAACCGCAACACAGCTCTCCCGAGTCGACTCATTAACCTCTCTATCTCTTCTCAAAACCCCAACCATACATTCAACACCACCCGAGTCAAGCAAAGCTGGTCGACTCACCGGACACGAAGCCATATTACAAAGAATCAACAAAACACGACCAATCATCTGTCCTAAACTCACCATACCCAAAAGCATTTGAACAGCTCCAAGCTTAACTAGCTTCCCTCTATTACTCTGTACAAGAGAAAGATGATACAAAGCTAAAGCCGAGTCATGCCGAGTTAACTCAGTACCAACTCGGATCAAATGAAGCAACGGCTCTAAACCTCCGAGAACACCAATCGCCGTTTTGTTCTCATCTTCAAGAGCTAAACTGAAGATAACTCCGGCGGAATGCTCCTGAGCTTCGACGGAACCGCATTTCAAAACGTCGATCAACGGAGGAACGATTCCTGACCGTACGATCTTGACTTTATTAGATTTTTCCAAAGACAAGTTCACAAGAACCGCCGTGACATTCACCTGAACCGTCGCGTATCTGGAAACAATCAGTGACTTAAGTGCAGAGATTACTCTCGTTGTACATAAACTGATTCTTGAACTTTCATCGATTCTTGTGATGCGTCGAATCGAAATCAAAGCTTCTTCAATCTCTGAGATTCGATTACTTTTTAGCTTTGTTAGTAAAGCTTCTTCTTCTGGAGTTAGGTTAGGTTCTAAAGATTCGATTTCTCCAGATGAAGGTGAAGAGAAGCAACTAGGTTTAGTTGTTAACTGTAGTGTACGGCTTGAAGAAGCTATTGACTCATCGGAGCTTGAGTTGAAGTAATTAGGTCTCCGATCAAGCTCCGTCGCGGCGTGGTTAAGTCTCACTGATGGTTTATCTCTAATAGCTTGGATAAGCTCTTTCTCTGAAACAGATACTTTTCTTCTTTGTGGTTTTTTCTCCATTAATGCGAGTATAAGCTTCTCCGCGGCGGCGGAGTTGAGTGGCTTCGGCGGTGGAAAACACCGCCGTTCACACCAGCTGTGAATTGCGGATTTTAAAGCGAGATTTGGTATCACGGTGGAGAAATCTGGAGGTGGGGTTGGAGTAAAGCCTAGGGTTTTACAAGCTATGACGCAAGCTCTTTCGTAGGAGTGACCGGAAGAGACTATGATTGGGTCAGCCATTAAAGAACCTGAGATCGGACAGAGAAACTCTGCCGGAATCTCTGTTTTGGTCGGAGAATTGTTGTTTGATGAAGAAGATGAAGAAGAACGGGATAAGGAGGTTCTCCATTTGGATTTACCGGCGAGAGATTCTCGTCGGGAAAGGTTGTCACTTTTGTCGTGTTGTGAGTGAAGAACCATGAGATTGATGACTGGTCGTTGAATCTCCATTAAAGATTGGATTTTTCAGAGTGGAATTGGGGAAAGTTGATTTCTTGTTGAAGAAGAAGAAGACCCATGAATGATCTTGAAACCTTGAAAGATGAGATTTTTGTGGGAGAGATTTGAGGAAACTGTAAATGAGAGATTTTTGGGAGGGAGATTTTATTGTTTAGAAGAAGTATGGACTTGGTCATGTTGTTCTATTATCATTATTTAGTTGTTATGATGTAAAAAACTAAAAATCAAGGGTTTGGTTTTTTTGGTAGGTAAAGAGAAGATACGTCCTTTGTGAGAGAGTTAATTGATTGGAGAATTTTTCTTTGAGTTGGGATTTTGTGGATTCACATGTGTATTTTCAACTGTTTTGTATACTGAGCATTAATGATGTTTTTTATGGTAATTTTAAATTACTATTTTTACCAAAATTATACTTCCTCTATTTTTTTTCCGTTTAATTCTTTTTTAAAAACACAAATATTAAAAAACATATTAAATGTTGTTTTTAAATATATTACTTTTTGTAATTTATAATTTTTAATAACTCTAAATTAATAATATTTAATAATTTTATTAAATTTTACAATTTATTTATTAAATTTTACAATCTATCAATTATAACTAATAAGTATTGCATTGAAAACCTAAAAAATTAATCTTTTAGAAACAATATTTTTTCTATAAAATTAAACAAAAAAGAACGGAAGAAAATATTTGTGGATTTAAACCTTTAGATACCCAGCCGTTTAGATTTTACAATCTATGATTTATGCATATATAATTTTTATTGCAGATCCTCAATATATGTTGATAAGAAAATTAGTTTAGATTAATATTTTTGTTTTATTTATTTTAATATTGGTAGCTAGGTAATTAAAGTTGAAGATATATATATATATATGACCCATATAAAACAAAAATTCATTAATGAAAACGTAATTTGTACTCGTCTCTCCATGAAATACAGTACTCCCTCTGTTTCATATTAGTTGTAGTTTAAGGTTTTTACACACAAATTAAGAAATCATAAAAATCTCATTTAATCTACCTCTTTTATATAAAAACATCATTTATTATAACCAATTCAACCAATAAAAAAATAGATGATTAAATATAATTGGTTAAAGAATATTAAATACATTTATTATTTGCATAAAAAGTTGAAAACAACATTTAAATTGAAAAAAAATAAAAACCCTTAAACTACATTTATATAGAAACAGAGGGAGTATTATACAAACACAAACTTAAATGTTAGAATTTAGAAAGATAAATAAACCTTTAGTCTTCAATTGGTGAGAAGTTAATCATATTTATATGGTGACATAAGATTAGTGAAATGAAGCTACTTATTGGTCAAACTTACATTAATCTAAAAGGTTAATGATATGTCATATGTCTAAGATGGAGCATGCTCAAAAGAAAAGCTTAGTTAATGTTTCATGTTGATGCAATTATTTGTGTTTAGCTTTATGCAAAAACACTGTTTTTAACCAAGAACAATACTGTCGTTTTCAGCTTTATGAATGTTCAAAAAGTTTCTACTTTTTTGCTTTTATGTTTTTTGCCCTTTGTTTCTGAGAATTAAATTTGTTTCCTTTCTTCAATCACTTTGACAGACATTATCTCCAATTTAGTATATTGTCTACCCAATGTTAGAAATGTTTATTTATCGTGATATTAAAATGTTATTTGTTTCCTCATGATATTTCGCTAGACTAGTAAACAAAAGTATTAATTAACTAGTAAACTAAAATATTTATTTATATAAAAACATAAGTGATTACTATTTTCACGGGTAAAATTGTGTAATGAGTTTTAAGTGTACATACATGACTCTATATATAAGGTTGCAGTTCAGATTGATGGGAACAGATATATTGACTTACACTAGGCTCAAAGCTTAACACTTTTATAACTGGAAATTTCTCTTTTGTTTTTATTGCATGGGAATAAAGTAAAGAAATGATAACATAAAAAGAGAAAGTAAAACAATTTTAGTATTTTCTATCAAAAATAAAAAACATTTTAAGATTAATAGTTGTATTCTTAGTTGCTAAGACTACAGATAGGTCTATGTATAGGTAGTGTATGTATTTGGTATCAATATGTATGTGTATACGTGTAATCAATGATGAGAAAGACACAACCTTTAGACTTTGAACCTTTGAAGAGTGGTTATAGGCTGTTTATTTCAAGTTTTTTGCTTACTCTTTTTGCCTTTTTTCTAAAGTTAATATTCGTTGTGCCAATTTTCTTCAGAAAAGAAATCAGGAAGTAGAGAGTAGAGACGCATTCTGTTCACACTTCACTCTCAACTTAGAAACAATTATGCGTCAAAACTCAAAACTAGTAAAAAGCATATCAAAATACAATTTCGAAGTAATTGCCTTCGTATTTGGTTTGATTCATGTTTTAAATTTTCGTATACACTAACTTTGTATTTATAGCAAATAAGAATAACCAATTTTCTTTAAAAACGTTTATTTTATATGCAACCTTACTCATTTTTCTTTGTTAGATTTTCGCTATGCATACATGGACCATGGTTGATTGTTGCATGTATGTATACTATACTAACGAATGTAATTTTGATGATCTCATCTTGGGCCGAAGCCAATGCAACTATTTTTGTGTTGAAATTCCATTGAATCTTAAAGCCTATAAATACTTTTTAAGTCGTGTCTAGCTCACAATCAAAAAGCAAAGTCTCACTTAGAAACCAGATTCTAAAAATATTTTGTAAATGTTTGTCCATCTCAATATCAAAAACATTATCTCCAAAACGAAATGTGAAAATAATGTCAAATGTTTTACGATATAATCTTTAATTCATAGATATTTCCTAATCTAAAAATGCATAGTAATTTGGTAAACGCGTTTTGTTTTCAATCTTTAATTCATAGATATTTCATATTTAGCAAAAACAACGAATGTATTATGCGTAGTGACTAGTGAGAAATCAGAAATATATAAAATTAGCTTTTAGTTATGTTATCTATGGATGATTAATGAAAAGTTTTGGTCTATTAGCTGAGTATAGGTTAACAACAACAATCATATGATACATAGAGCTACTTCTTACCTCTCTCATTGCAATACATAAACAATAAGCCTTGTCCAAATTCGGCAGCTTTATCATCATATTGTGTACACCATAACAAGGATCAGAGGTTGGGTTGATACAAAAATGCTCTTAAAAGTAACCATAGCTCGGAAGCAAAGATCACTTGCAAGTGCAAAATGGTGCACCATATAAAATCCACAGTAACTACATCTACGGTGGCCACGTCTCAAACTACATGAAGCTGTTGGGGGAATATGAGCCAGAGAAGTTACAAACTCTCTTCAGTGCTTACATTAAGAAAGGAGTTGAAGCTGAGAGCATCGAGGAGATGTACAAGAAGGTTCACGCAGCTATCCGAGCAGAACCCAACCATAAGAAAACCGAGAAACCAGCTACCAAGGAACACAAGAGGTAAAACAAATAATCATTACTGGCTTTAATCTTCTTGTTGTGATTGGTGTGTCTCACTTGGTTCTTGATTGATTGTGATATCAAACAAAACAGGTACGACTTGAAGAAACTGACGTACGAAGAGAGGAAGAACAAGTTGATCGAGAGAGTTAAGGCATTGAACGGAGCATCTGGTGACTGGTGATGACATGAAGATGCAGAGTAAATCACCTTTCCAGCTTGTTTGTCTCACGCCTTTACTTATGTGTGTTTCAGACTAAAACAGTCAGTTTTTGTTTTCAAATTTTAGTTGCGTTGGAAGATTTTAAATTCGAGGATATTTTTTGTTTGAAGAATTTATTATTGTTCTCTTATTACACCATCATAATTTTCAGAGATGAGAGTGAACATTAGTGATGGAGATAGTATACAAGTTACACACTAGTCAAAAATGATTTACTTGCCCTACTTTGTGATACAATTCTAATTGGATGTTACTAATAGGCAAGCTTCTCTTACTTTACTACATGTTTCATCACCACAATTGTTTGATTGCTTTGCTTGTTTCTGCTACTTGCTACTGTATTGCTTGTTGTTTTGAGTTTCGTCGATGTGCCTCAATTTAACATGTTAGTTAAAGATTGCTCGAGTTTTTATATCATATATATGTAATAACTAAACCGAAAATACAAGTTGTAACTTTAAAACTCAGAACGAAATCTCTACAGATTAACAAGCGTACTCAAAAATAAAAATTAACAAGTGAATCAAGACTCAAGAAAACAGCTTCACTATCTCTGTTCCGCTACTTCACCATTGATCATAGCCATAGAGTTCATGCTGCATCAACTGATTCAACCAGGGGTTATTCACAGATTCTTGTTCTGTGTTTGAGACGCTGTTGAAAGCTGTTGTTAATGATGTTGCCCATAGACATGTTTTGATCACACCCATAAAGTTCATGCTGCATCAACCCAAAATTAGTCACAGATTCTTGAACCGCTTCTTTGTTTGAGACTTGAAAATTGTTGTTGGTAAAGCACATGTTCTGCTCATAACCACAAAGCTCCTGCTGCATTAACTCAGATTGTCGTTGGTTATTGACAGATCCTTCTACCGCCGAGTAATGTTGTGCCTTTGAGACGCAAGGATGTTGAAAGCTGTTGCTATTGATGTTACCCATACACATGTTTTGATCACAACCATATAACTCCTTCAGCATCAACTGATTCATCCCAAAGTAGTTCACAGATTCTTGTACCGCTTCTTTCTTTGAGAAGTAAGGAAGTTGAAAATTGTTGTTGGTGATGTCACCCATCCTCATGTTCTGATTCTGATCATAACCATCCTGCTTCATTAACTGATTCTTCAACTCAGATTGTTCAAGTAACGCTGAGAAATAATTCTGATTGAAATTTGATGCAGAGACTGAGATCTGAGACAGAGTATTGTCTCCATGGTTATACATAAACAGCGAAAACTGTCTAGGGTTCAAAGATTGGGTCTGATGATTCAAAGAGGATGGTGTTAAACTCTGATGATCCGGTTTTGTCTGTTTCTGCGACTCAAGAAATCGAAGCCTTTCTTGGAATTTAGAGACATGGAGTTTTAAGGACTGAGTCAGTTGAGAAACTTGGTCGGGAGGGTAATGATCAGCGAGTGGATACTTTAAAACATTCACGTTCTTCTTAAGACAAGTCTTCCTCTTATTGTTCGGATTCTTCAAACCCTTCTTCTTCTTCTTCTTCTTCTTGTTCAGGAACCCATGAAGATTAACGCTTTTCTTGCTTCTCAAGGCTTCGTTTAATTGACTATACCTCAGAGCAATGTCTCTCACTTTCTCTTTCTCCTTAGGCCATGTCTTAAGTTCTCCGTCTGGTCCGTAATAGATGACGCACGCTTCGATATCACAGAGAGTGCAAAGCTCTGAAGCTTTCTTGAATATAGTCTCAAGTCTGTTACTCAAACTTGTGGAAGCGAGTGAATAAGAAGAAGAGGAAAAAGGTAATGATCGCATAGTCATCTTCTTGTTGGTTTCGAAGACAAACTCTCTGTTTTTTTCACGTTCAAAGTTAAGAGAAAGCACGAAGGCGAAGAAGAATAAAATTGAGAGAGTGAAACTAATGTATTAGGTTTGGAGAGTAAAATCATATATTTATAGATGTAGAAGTAAAGATTTGGTTTTCATAACCACTCACGCTCATCGGTAAGAAAAGGAAATACGAGTATAGATTTGATTTCCGTATTTTATAGATTTAATAAAAAGAAATTTTCACTGGATGAAAAAAGAATTGCTCTCATGGTTTGTCAAAGTGAGATATGGTTTTTACCGTTTGTCTTTTCAGTTGTTTTCAGACTAAAATACCCTTAATGGGAGCAACCAAATCACACAGCACTTGATTTCGGTTTAGTTTTTCTGGTTTTGTTTTGAAACTTAATGGTTTACCCTTAATGGTTTTGTGATTTTGGTTTATCCTTAATGGTTCAGTTTTGAAAAAAACAAAAAAAAAACACTGAAACAAAGAAACAAAGAAGAAGAAAAAGAGAAAGAGACGGAGTAATTCGAGAGAGAAGTAGAAAGAAGTTCAAAATTCATTATCCACTCCTTCATATTTCGACATCTCTCCATTGAACTCCAAAATTGAGGAACAAATTTCTTGTTTTCAGAGATGAACAAAATGCAAAAAAAAAGCTCCTAGATACAAACACTTTAGCTTTTTAAACTAAAGATACTCTAAGTTTACAAGATTTATTTATAAATAGTAATCAAAACGTAAAAAAATGAGATTTTGAGAAAACTGATAAAGACGGCCGCAAAATTAGGTTTGCAGAAAAGGATACACAGGTTGAAGATGACTGGAAAATTACAATTATACCCTTCATCGAATTTTTTCTGTGTACGTACACGAAATTATTTATGGAACATATATGAGACGATTTCTAATAATTCAAACTATTTTATTACGTATTCTTATATCTCAATAATCTCAATACATACATAATAATTAAATAAAAATAGATGGTGAAATAATGTACGTACATTTTTGTTGGTAAATTAATGTATGTACATGTGTAATAATATACGTACATCTTTGTTTGTGAATGAAATTATTAAGAAAAATTTATTAATACAATATTAAACCAATATTGGCAGTGGCTGAGATAAGACATTGTTTGTTGTATGATTTTTCTGTTCTTAAAAACACTTCCCAATCTATAGTGTAGGTACATTGGTACAAACCATGTTGACACATACTTCTTCGAGTCACAACTGGTGTACGGTCACCCGAGTGAGAAATGTTATCTCCGCCAGGTACACGCTGACTTGTGTACGTACACTCTGCCAACAGACGACTGAATTCCCCTGGTGTGAGAATGACGTTCTCGTCAACATTCCCTATTCCATATTCTTCTACAATTACATCGTTCCACTTGTTGTAATCATAATCTTCGCCACTACTTTCACTACCATCAATAGTAGGATCGAGGGTACTTCCCCCTATAGATCCATCGTCACCCTGATAATCATCATACCCACCACCATCTTTGTTGTCCCCCTCCTCTTCATCCTCATTTGTTTTATCGTCTTCATCGTCGTCTTTCTCATCTACGGCCTCATTATTTTCATCAACATTTGAAACACTATCACATACACGGTCACTTTCAGCATCATCACCATGAGTCCTAGAGACATTATTATCGGGTGTCTTGACGGTTGTAATGAAAGAGACAAACAAATTGAGAGAAGGATACCGACCACGAATTAAAAAGAACGTATCCAACCCCACTTGACTGTCAATGTAGACAGGAGGGCGTTTAGTATCTATCAGCACTAACATCTCTCCCGGCATCCAGTAACTAATTATGGGATTGATCTCTATGGATTTCAAACTGAAAGCCTCGCTTAGTGTACGTACAAATTCTGTGTACGTCCTGTTTTCCTTAACACGTACACAGCGACCAAACATGTCTTCCTTTGGTTCAAATTTCCATTTTTCTTATTTGCATCTCCACTCACCGACCATAGTAAATACGGGAATATCCATTACCCAACTGCATCATAAATTCAGGAGAAACCCATTAAATGCAACTGAAAACATGATTGTACACACTTATAAACATATATATTTACACATTTAGCATTTTCAACCAACAAAATTGGAAATAAAATTTTTTTGGGTTTTTCTATAAAAAAACAAAGTTGATTTCGAATACAATGAAGATCATAGCGTGTTATAACAAAAAAAATCTTTAAAACTTCATTACTTACACGATAATGCTTATCTTGGCTCCAAACTTCGTAAATAAACAAGATCAACACTTCTTGAGCATCAATGTACGTTCGCAATTAATGTTTGTTCCTGGGTTCATCTTTAACTCAACAATTATTATCAATAATTTTATAATATAATAACATGTAATGATGATTTTGCATTAATTATAACAAGAGTCACGTCTAAACTTTTTGGGCCATTAAATGTTGATGTCATTTCGTTTATAATGAAAAAATCTCCCTTCTAACTGTAAAGCGCGCTCCTCAACGTGAAACAAAAATATCTCTAACTAAACCGGAACAGTGTACCTAACTAAACCTGACTAACTAAACCATACATTCAACAATTTCTCATCTGTAGCAGCAAGGGCAAAATGGTCAAATTTCAGTTGAAAAGACAAAACGTGAAAACCACCTTTCACTTTTGCAATCCCTGAAAATAAAACATGGTCAAAGGGTGTGCCCTGCAAATTACCCTTTAATAAAATCCATTGATATCAATCGAGATTACAAAGTTATTATACAAAACTATAAAAAAAACATGTAAACAATATCCCATTAGGATTGGTTCGTTTGAGTTTTAATTAATTTCGAATGACAAAAAAAACTATAAAAAAAACAAATTATTACATAAGCATATATTTGTGTCCTACTGTATGATGAGAACGATATACAAAAGAAGAGAATTTGACGATACTTTCCGTAGATAAGCCTTATTCGCTAACAGATTAGTGAATCTATTTTTTTTCTTCTCTATATTTGATGCCATATAATGAGAAAAATACACAAAAGAAGAGAATTGGGTGAACGACCTGTGTCCCCCTCGGAAGTTTCATATAGCATTAGAACTACACAGAATTCCAACCTCGATCTTGGTCCACACAAATAGAAAGTTCTAATCCTATTTCTCCCTAAATTGAAAGTTCGAAACCTCAAAACACATAAACGTTTTTTTAATTGGTTTATAACGACCTGTGTGTTTGAGGTTTCTAACTTTCAAATTAGGGGAAATAGGACTAGAACTTTCCATTTATGTGGACCAAGATTGAGGTTGAAATTCGGTGTAGGTCTAGTGTTATATGAAACTTCCGAAGGGCACACAGGTCGTTCACCCAAGAGAATTTGACGATGTTTTTCGTAGATAAAACTTATTCGCTAACAGATTAGTAAATCCATTATTTTCCTTCTCTATGTTTGATCTCCCTCTAATGCGAATTGTGAAATTTATATAACTAGATTTGTATGATATGTTATTGAACTTTTGACAAATAATGAATAACGAAACAATCACTCTAGTAACACCAAATTTAGTTAAAATTATATTTGCAAATTAAAGTAATAATAGCAACAATTAACAAACGTATTACCAACTAATTTACCCTAGCATAAATTTCTATTGGTTGCTGTCAAAAAATTTAAAATATATATAGTGGTTAGGAAGACATATAATCTCTGGTTTACACGAAATTAGGATTTGGTTCGAATTCGGTTTTTGGGTTTAACGAGAGAGTAAACCAGATTCCGCCGGAGGTGCAAATTTAAATTTTAAAACCAAAATCCGAATTCGAACCAAATCCCAAAGTGTAAACCAGATTATAATCGCCAGAGTTTCCAAAAGTCTCTCCGTTTTATCGGAGTCTCAGAATCGGATTCCCGGCGATGATGGTGGAATTGGATCATTTAAGGTTCGTTGGGTTTTATTTTGGCTGTGTCCTTAAGAGAACAAATGGGTTGCTATTAGAAGGTTTCTATGAATTGGGTCAAGATCAGAGACGAGTTTGATTCATATTTTAGCAAAAGTGAATGTTTTATGCGTAGTCAGAAAAAAAAAATAGAGAAGATTGGCTTTTAGTTATGTTACCTATGGATGATGATTGAAGTTTGACTCTATTAGCTGAGTATAGATTAACAACAACAATCAGATACTCTACTCTTCATATGAAAAGAAAGAGTAATAAACGAAATACATCTGTTTTTGCAGTTTTACTCAATACTGAAACCAATATAACAGCTTCACTCTCTCTGATCTGCTACTATAACATTGACTCTGAAGGAGGTAATTGCTTTGACTCTTTCTTTTTAATTGCATTCTTGTCAGTTAGTTTATTAGCAGAGAAATCTCGAGTTGTTGGAAAGAAAATAGCTGCTAGGGAATGGTAGAGATATATCAAAATGTTTGCAAAATCTCTTCCTAGCATACTCATAAACGTAGCTTGTGTTCACACGGGATCAAAATGAAAAGAACAACAATAAAGCGTGGCATGTAGGAATGACTAGAAATATGAGCAGCATAGGAACTTGGGTAGGCGACTCTTTCTGGCTTGGTGATCCTGCTCGTAACTTGGCATCTCCGTTTCTTGGAAGCGAGCACTATGTGGTTGTGCTGATACCTAGAAAAGAATGAAGATGATGAAGAGACTACATAGACCAGAGTAGAGAGAAGGGTCAAGTGCAGAATATTTCACCTCTCTGTTTACTCTCCCTTTGAAATGTTCTAAATCATCAGCTTCAAGAGAATCACAACCCTTTGCGTCGAGAAACTGGAGGCTCAGTGGGAGTTCTTCCAGTGATTTGAGTTTCTTGCAGTTATTCAGGCAGAGAGTTACCAATGAGGTAAGATCTCTGATGCTTGATGGCAGTTTCTTAAAGTCATGGCTGCTGAGATCTAAATATGCCAACTTGGGGAAATGACTAAGCTGGTCTGACAATGACTTCACATTCTTGCAGTTGTCAAGGCAAAGCTCAAGCAAACTGTATAAGCTTGGATCTTGACTTGCATCAGAGATTTTCACCAAAGATCTGAGGTTCTTACAGTTAGAAAGAGTGAGTGACTGCACCTGAGTTAGCTCTGGCAATTCCTTGAGTTTGCTGCAGTTTCGGAGACAGAGAGTTTTCAATCGGGAAAGTCTATTCATATCTTCTGGTAAATTCTCAAAATCATTTCCGCTGAGATCCAGATTTTCTAGGAACTCAAAGTGACCAATCCCATCTGACAGTTTTTGGATGTTTAAGTTGACTAGTTCTAGCTGTTTCAGGCCAGGAATATCTGGAAAGCTGTGTAAAGTGACAGGTCGACCGTTCTCTTTGTAGCTGAACCTCCTGATATTGAGTGTAGTAGATTTGTTAAGCTCCGAGATGAGCCGAGGAGCTTGGTGGACACTTACTGTCCTTGTAGCATGGATCTTTTGCTCAGTACTAAAGGAGAAGTATTCAGCATATCCTTCAAAATCTGCAAAAACACGAAATCTAATGTCTCCCGTGATTGATATATTCATAAGTTGCATTTCCACGCTTGAAGTTGGGAACAACAATGTAATACGTTGCGTCTGAGAAACTTTCTGTATAACAACACCCATGGGATTCTTAGCCCCACCGTAGTATGATAGATTAAGCCTGCCTAGGGTAGACCTCTCTGCAATGGACTCTGGAATTCCTTTTAGTCTCTTGCATTGTTCTAGAAGCAACTCGTCAAGCTCCTCGGCACATGAAAGATCTGGAAGTTGTTTGAGATTCTTAGATCCCGTCACATCTAGTTTCCTCAAATGACCAAACTTCTGAGGAGTGGACACCAAAGAATAGTTGGATATTGCACATTGCTATAGCGAAAACATGAACTGATGGTCAAAATAGTAAGAAAGGAGGTTACCAGTACTCCACTCCAGAGTGTTTCTAGGTTGCTGTGACGCAGATTGAGTTCAACAAGACAATATGTATTAAACCTGAGAGGAAATTTGCTCAATGGAAATGCGTCCCAATGGAGTAGGAGACAATTTATGGAAGGGTATTCATCTTCAGGAATCACCTGCAACATCGATTCTCTCTCGTTAACATGCTTGTAGACCTTTAAAAACCTAAGTTTATACATTCTGCTAAAAACACCGGTCGCCATCGAAAATGCACAGGTCATTTCACATATGTGTAGGGAGATGCTTTCAGTTTGTCCCATTCCCTGGTGATAGAAAATATAGCAGTGAGCACGATAAGTTGCAGGATTACAAGATGAATATCAAGAATTAAGTAGATACTTACAAGAGTATCATGAATTGTCTCCGGATCCCCGATGAATTTTCCACTGGCAAGCATAATTTCTCTTCCCATTTGTTCAACCAACTTATGCAGGGTTACATATCCATTACTTGTTATATTGATGAGAGATTTCTCTGCTAAAACTCTCATCCACAAGTTACTTTCCATTCTGCTAACATCAAGTAGTGAAGTGACACGCCGGAAAGTGTCTCCATTAAAGAGACATGCAACATGGAGAAAAGCATTCTGATGTGCTTTTGCTAAACCCTCGTAGCTAATTTTCAGGATTTCCATTATATTCTCGTCAGGAGTACTTTCAAGTCCACATACTGCTTCTTCCCATTCTTCAGGAGAGTTGGCCCTTCCACGGAGAAATAAGGCATAGGCTTGAAGGGCAGAAGGAAGCCCGTGCGCAAGCCGAGCTGCTCGGATTGAGAGCTGTTCAAAATCAACAGAAGGAGGACTGCCTCCTTCAAAAGCAATCTGTTTAAACATCTGCAGGGAATCCTTGTCGTCCAAGCACTTAACATCATAGATGGTTTTTACTCCACAACTATTGAGCAAGCCCTTGTCTCGGGTGGTTATGATGATTCGGCTCTGACGACCAAACCATCTTGTCTCTTTTGCCAGAGCATGGATCTGTACCAGTTTATCCACACCATCAAGCACAAGAAGAACCTTGTGGTTCCCAAGTCTTGCCGCTATGACCTCGCGTCCAGCTTCCACACTCCACGGCATAATATCATCACCGAGGGTATTGTAGAGAAGTCTGTTTTGCAAATGCAGTAGATCAAGCTCTTTATGAATACCTTTAATGTCTTGTGTGAAATAACTAGCTGTAAATTGTGATGAGAGCTGGTCATAGAGACACTTGGCGATGGTGGTTTTTCCAATGCCTCCCATTCCCCATATTCCAATCATACGAACCTCATCATTATTGGAGTCCATGTCCAAGAGCGACTTGAGACCTTGCAGGTGAGTATCCACACCAACAAAATTTCTGAAATCTATCTTATGCTTCAATGTCTTGCGCTTTGAAATATCTTCGACAATTTTCCGAACCATAGTTGCCTCATCAATGCTATAATCGAAAAAGAACACAAGTACTAAGATTATGCATATGTAATAAAATTCAGTCTTGTGCGAGGAAAAATACATACCATTGTCCCGATGCCACGCCTGAAAGATCGGCAATCAGTTTAAGAGCTTGTCTCCACTTGGGAACCATATCAGCCATTTGTGGATCACGTTGGTACCCTTCTAGATCGAAACTTCCTAGCTGATACCTCACTGCAGAGGGTTCTACTCTGTAGAAGACGGGAAAGACACCAAGTCTTCCCTCCATCTGAAGCTCCATTATCGATTGGAGCTCCATTAAGCACCACCTAGAAGTAGGGTAGTTCTCTGAGAGAACCACGACAACAAAATCTGAACCCTCAATGGCTCTTTGGAGTTCTTCAGAAATGTGATCACCTAGCTCAAGCCTTTTGTCGTCTTTGAAGGTAGCAATTCCTCTGCTGGTAAGTGCTTCGTACAAATGGCTGACGATAGAATGTCGAGTGTCTTCCCCACGGAAACTTAAGAAGACATCATAGCTGGATGCACGAGATGCGGATGAGGAAGCCATTGTCAAAGACCTTGGCTTAGAAGAGGCTCAAAGATACTCTGTTTCAACGCTCTGTTTCAAGATGATCATTTGAATCCTGAAAGATCAAAAGATAAGAGAGATGTCGTTTCTTTAATGTTGGTTTGATGCATAAACAAGGAAAATATAAGAAATTAATCTATCAAGCAAGTGGATCATGTCTTGGAGCAGTGAATCTTTGATTTTGTTCGGCAAAAAAATATAAAGAATAAACCAAATGCTACTTTGTATGCTGTCATTTTGATAGATATCTATTAAGAACTTTTAAATACTTTGAAATCTATCATTGCTCTGTTTATTTATATATTTCTACGTAAAGTTTTTGTCTTTTTTGTCTTGTTTGTTTTCACATTAGCTACTAGTGTTTTTTTTATAAGTGGTGTGTTTGTTGTAAAGCTGTTTCACATGTGTAGCTTTTCGTTGTTCGAGTCCAGCTGCAGAATTAGTGTTTTTAACCAAAGCAATGTCTTCTGCTTCTTCATCTTCTGCTGCTTCTTTGTTGCTTGGAAGGGAGGTGGATGTCTTCCTGAGTTTCTGCTGCCAGACTAGCCATGGATATTTTCAAAATATTTTGATTCGAAATGGCATTAGAACTTTTTTATCCTACAGATGCTTGGAGAAGAGATTCGGACCAATTGGTCAACGGACACTCAAGGCTTTGGAAGAGTCGAGAGTCGCGGTTGTTATGACCTCTACGACGAAACCTTGCTCCGTTGGCTTCCTAGAAGAGCTCTTAGTGATACTCGAGTTTCAGGAAAAAGGTTCACTCATGGTCATACCCATTTTTCTTACAGATTTATCTTTTAATGTGGAAGAAATATGCAGACAACATCCGGAGAAGGCGCCAAGTTGGAGAACTGCACTTACCAAATTGACCAACCTTGCCGCTGAGTATCCATTATCTCAAAATCTTGCAGGAATGGATCAGTCAGATCTACTCAACCAAATTGCTCGTGACATATCTCTTGTCGTGTTCTACTCCGGATCAAACGATTCGAATGCCCTTGTTGCAATGGATCGTCACATGAAAGTGGTTTATGACTTGTTGGCTTTAGAAGTTAACAAAGAGGTTCGTACAATTGGCATTTGGGGTAGTGCTGGTGTTGGGAAGACAACACTTGCAAGGTACATTTATGCAGAGATCTTTGTAAACTTTCAGACACATGTTTTCCTAGATAATGTTGAAAACATGAAAGACAAGCTTCTAAAGTTTGAAGGAGAAGAAGATCCAACGGTAATAATAAGCTCATATCACGATGGACATGAAATTACCGAAGCAAGGCGTAAACACCGGAAAATTCTCCTTATCGCTGATGATGTGAACAACATGGAACAAGGGAAGTGGATCATTGAATATGCTAACTGGTTTGCTCCAGGAAGCAGAGTCATTCTTATTAGCCAGAACAAGAATTTGCTTGTTGACGCCGGAGTGATGGATGTGTACGAAGTCAGATCTTTAAGATATGATGAAGCTCTTCAAGTCTTCTCTCATTTTGCTTTCAAGCAGCCTTATCCACCTTCTGATTTCGAAGAGCTCGCAGTTCGTGCTGTCCATCTCGCAGGCTTTCTTCCTTTGGGCCTTAGACTGTTAGGGTCGTTTTTAGCTGGTAAAGGTCGAGAGGAGTGGGTAGCTGCACTGCTCAAACTCAAGGCAAAGCAAGGTGGACATATAATGGAAGTGTGGAAACTTATGGAAGCAACAGACGATAAAGGCCTAGAGGAGTGGGAAACTGCAGCCGATATAGTGGAAAGGAAGGAATCATCACAAGATAAAAGTCAACAAGAGAGTGAAGTTGCTGCAGACATTTTGATAGGAAAGGAATCATCACAAGATAAACAATAATAGTAGTGTGAAGAGTCATTTGTATCTCGTCTTTGTTTTATTGACGATAATACGAGTGTGAAGCTTCCTCACTAAGCTTTAAGTTAGGACTCTGTTCTTCTATTATCCTTAATCCTTTTTTGTGCTATTCTAAAAATGGTAGATTTGGTTTGATATTTTCACGAAACGATATACAAAATAATTGATAACATGTTTATGCGGTGGAATATATATTCACTTGATAATTGGATGTTCACATAGTAGAATAGCTTGATACAATCATACAAGAAAACATTATGCGTTATGCAATACTTAGAAAATAAACATCTACAACAAACATATAATACGTGCGTAAATCGAAGATAACTAATTTGTAAATATGACCCCTATATTTTCAGTTTCATTTGTTTAGAGTCAGATAGTTTCCTGAAAACAACAATTTTCCGAATTTTACCCCCTATACGACATCGTTTACAGTGTCTTCAACCTACAACCTCACTTGAACAAAAACCCCTAATTTGACCTCTCTGAGATTTGCACTCTTCTATCAGGTCCTTTTTTTTTTTAAGATCAACGACTGATATCAGTCTAATACATTGTTGGAGAATGACGACGATAGGAGGATTGTTAATGGGGATTGGAAGATCATTCAGAAGAAAGAGAGCTTCTTCTCTTGATATCCTCTCCCCAAAACGAGCTCCTAGAGACTTCTACAAGGGCAAAAACTGCAAACCTACTGGTTTCCACACGAGAAAAGGTTCCTAATTTTGAGAATCAGTTCATTTCTATTTAACACTTGTTTTAGTTTAGTTGATAATTGCAATCTTGTGTTATTGGTTGTTTGAACCAAGTGTTAGGAATTTAAGATAGATTCTTTGAGTGGAAAGCTAACAACTTTAACTCAGTTGTGGCAAAACTACTTACAAGGAAAGGTTCACTGAAACTGCAACAATTGGTTTGGTTTTCACTTGTCATGCTGCAATCCATTTTTATCTAACACTTGTTTAGTTAGTTGGTGATTGAATGTTGTTGTTCTTGGTTTTGAATTAGATAATATGCAACCTAAGGCAGAGCTATTATCAGTTTAGTTTTCATGCCTTACGATATCAGATTCTTTTGGTGGCAAAGCTAACTACTTTAACTCAATTGATGATCATCATAGAATTTTTTGATACTTGAGTGTTTTTGAAATTAGATATATGGAATCTAAGGCAAAGTTTAGATACTAGATTGTTATGTAGGAGGAAAGCTAACAACTTTTACTCCATTTTGGCAAAGAACTGATCATCAGTTGCATTTTTGTTACTACATTCATAATTGCCAAAATTGAGTTAAAGAAGTTAGCTTTCCACTCAAATAAATGTGGGAGCTTAACTCGAATTGTACATGTGTAGTATACTGCTTTTGCATTTGTTTCTAGACTTCATTTTGGCAAAAGAACTATCATCATATTGTATATGTATTTTGCAATTGTTTCGAGACTTCATGATATCTTGACCTAAGTTTTGTGACATGGTGTTTTTGCAGGAGGATATGTTGTGCAGCCAGATAAGTTACCGAATTACGTAGTCCCTGATCTCACCGGCTTTAAGGTTTTTCATTTCACCCTCTAAACTCTTATGTTCCTTTTGTCTTTGATACTTCTAGTATGTACCTTGCATCTTAATTGAAACTTGAGAACCAAACATTAGTGAGAAATCTTCTTACAAGTCTTGTTGATAGAATGTCCTTAGGTTCATCCTGATAATTATCTTGGTTTGTTCTTGTTGTAAGGTTTTTGAGTTAGTGACCTGAAATGGGAATGCTTACTTAATTACATTAACCTTTGTTGTGTGATTTAGCTGCTCTGCTGATGTATATCTATTTGTATTTTACAGCTGAAGCCATATGTATCTCAGTGCCCTCTACAAGTCAACACAAACGAGTCAACTGAAGCTTCCAAGTGAAAAATAGTCAATCAGGAGAAATATGTTTTTAAGTCTTCTTCATAAAGCTTTAAGTTAGGACTCTGTTCTTCTATTGTCCGTAATCCTTTTGTGCTATTCTTAAAATGGGAGATTTGATTTGATATTTTCACGAAACGACATGCAAAGTAATTGGTAACATGTTTATGCAGTGGAATATATATTCACTTCATAAATTGGATGTTCACATAGTAATATAGCTTGATACAAGAAAACATTATGCGTTATGCAATACTTAGCAAAATAAACATCAACAACAAACATATTAAAATTCTTACAAGAAGATGAAAAACAGTTTCACACTCTCTTGACATGAGCTTATAGAGAAACATGAGTCGTCGATAAGAAGGTTGGTAGGAGCAGAGTAGTAATCTTGTGTGTTTGAGACAAAAGAATGTTGGAAGTTGTTGTTCATAAACATGTTCTAATCATAACCATAAAGCTCCTGCTTCATCAAGCCAGATTCTTGTAGTAACGCGGAGAAATCCTGATTGAAATTTGATGCAGTCACTGGGATCTGAGAGAGAGTATTATCTCCATGGTTGTACATAAACAACGAGAACTGGCTAGGGTTCAAAGATTGGGTCTGATGATTCAGAGAAGATATTGATGCTAAACTCTGATGATCCGGTTTTGTCTGCTTCTGTTTCTACGACTCAACAAAACGAATCTTTCTCGGACTTTAGAGACATGAGGTTCTAAGGACTGAATTAGTTGTGAAATTTGGTCAGGAGAGTAATGATCAGCGAGTGGATACTTTAAAACATTGTTAAGACTCGTCTTCCTCTTCGGATTCTTCAAACCCTTGTTCTTCTTAAGACTCGTCTTCCTCTTCTTGTTCGGATTCTTCAAACCCTTGTTCTTCTTCTTCTTCTTCTTGTTCTGAACCCATGAAGAGTAACGCTTTTCTTGCGTCTCAAGTCTATTGCTCAAACTTGTAGAAGCGAGTGAATAAGAAGAAGAGGAAGAAGGTAAAGATGATCGCATAGTCATATTCTTGTTGATTTCGAAGACAAACTCTCTGTTTTTTTCACGTTCAAAGTGAAGAGAAAAATATTCCCTATTGTTGAAGAAGTCTTAAATTTGGTGAAAAAGTATGGTGCTTTTCTTTGTACTTAAAAATCAAAAACATTAAAATTATGTGTCTCATCTGTTTCTTGAACAGCTTCTGTCACACCTTTCATTACAAAACACGAGAAAGAACGAGTATATTTGGCGACTTTTGTTCAAAGCATATCTGATCCAACTCAAAGATTGAAACATTTATACATATACTTCTGATTACGTTAGGTAGGTGTGTGTATCTATATTAAGCTTCTGTTAGTCACAAGATTTTCTTCTACAAAGCCTCTGGAGATGAAGTCTTCACAAACCATATGTCAATGCATGAATTCCTCGTGCTTTGGCTGCTAAGCTAAGCAACACATTCTTGAGTTGTTGTTCACAATATCTGTAAAAACAACCCAGTGATCTATATCAAAAGCTGTTTTGATTCATCTTAAGAAAATAGTTATGAGAGATATATGTTTCTGTTCAATTCATGACCAATGCTTAATTACCTTGATTCGCTTCCTGCTTACCACTGTCTCTACATTGCTGTCTCCACACTCTTCACCGTGTTCAGTCTCATGGGCATGTCTTCTATCATTATCCAACTTGCTTTCATCGGCTTCACAGACATGTACAATACTACTTGGACCATTTAGGTGTTTCTGCGGTGAAACCCCCTCAGAGAACCGTATACCACATGCATTTATTTTGCTCACAGAGTCAGTAGTGAGATGAAACGTTATATCCATATGAGCGTAGTTCAGAGGATTACTGTCATTGTTTAGAGCGAAACGACAGTCAAATATAAGCAGATGACTAGCCTTGTGAAAGGCCACTAGACTGTGTGAGTGATCAGCAGAATCAAAATGGTTCTTGAGACTGCCTCTAAACCGACAAGATACCTGGATATCTACTCTACCAGGCATGGACATAGCTTTAACATCAACCAAGGCGCAAGCCCTGAATCCTAAAAAATCCAGAGAGATAGAGGTCGGAACTAGAGGGATGACCAAGGAGTTTCCAGTAGCTCGGTGATTAAAATATGCAGGCACTTCTTCACCTCCCAAGATCAAGCTCTTGAAAACCGGTTCTTGTTGAAGGAGAGCTTCCTGATCCAATTTAAAGCAGTTTATGAATCTAACCACAGATTTCTGGACACATAGGGAAGAGGAGGCCTCAGACACTAGTAACTTTGGCTGGATATTATCTGCTGTCGCCGCCGCCACGGAAATTGTTTTGTTGCACCAGCTAACTTCAGTCAATGTCCCACAGTCTGAAAAGTCAGCCTTGTCAAGATGTTTTAGCTTAAATATATTTAGGGATACATATTTCAACTTGTTGCACTCCAACATAGTTAGGTATGTGAGCCTAACAAAGTTCTCAATCCACGAAGGAACTTCCTCGATCCCTGTTCTGTTTAGACAAAGACATGAGATGGTGCTTGAGATATCAGGAAAACTCCTCAACTTTGAACATCCACTGAGATCAAGGTAATCCAGATATTTGAAGTTAGCACCAGTGGGAAGAGACTCCAGATTCTTGCATCGTCTAATGCTCAACTCCATAAGTTTTTTGAGATTTTGAATACCGCAAGGAAGCTCCACCAAACTTGGGATATCTGAGAGATACAGTGTGTTGAAATTTTTTGCCAAAGGAGGAGACAACATCTTCATGAGGCAAGTAAGCGGCTGAATCAAAAACCACTTAGAAATGTTAAATTCAAATCTCAAATGATTTTACTTCTCCAAATACAGTAATACTTTTGTGGTCAAAAGTTATGTAAGCTCAAAGTATTAAACTTCTTATTAAGAGGGAGAAATACAAAAAAAACTCCAACTATTAGATGTAATTTCTCATCTACAATTGTAGCTTTTTAAGTTTGGGCTAGTCATGCATTATCACTAACATTGCATAGTCAAAAGTTGTAAACTATCTCATTTGTCATTATATAAATGCAAATTGCAAAAGAATATACCTGCACTCCTTCCCATAGTTTCTCACTGTTCATTTGTTGCATGCTAAGATCAAAGAGTTTCTTAAGATGCAAGTTAGAGGGGAACTCTTCAATAGATGTCTTGTCTAGAAAAAGCACTGAGATATTGTTTGAGATATCAGGAAACATCCTCAAACGTGAGCATCCTCTGAGATCTAGGCGGTGAAGAGATTTAAGGTTGATACCAGCTGGAAGAGTCTCCAAATTTGTACATCCTTCCATGTTTAACTTTGTCAGTTTATTGAGATTCTGAATAGAGGAAGAAATCTTCACCAGACTCGAGCAGTACTTAAGATTAAGTGTCTTGAGATTGGTCGCCATAGAAAGATCTGGTATTTCTTTTAGGTTTTTAGATTTCTCCAAATCCATGTCTTTCAAGCATGTAAGCGACTGAACCCACGAAACAAAACAAACAATAGAGCAAAGTTAAAGTCATACACCAAGTGCAAAAAGTAATATGAGATTTGTCACTTTATTTAAAACACTTACCCCAACTCCTTCCCACAACTTCTCAAGCTCGCTCTCTTGCATTTTGAGCTTAACGAGGTTTTCAGGACGAAAGCTAGAAGGTAGACATCTCATTGGGTATTTGTCCCAACATAATAGTTTAAGCTTAGGCGGCAAATAGTCAAAGTTTTCGGGTAAGTGCAATCTGATTTTTTGCCCTGACATCAATGCCTTAGTGTAAATGTTTAGAAAACGAAGATTACGCATCCCTTGAAATGCTTTCTCATGTACATTCAGCTCATGATCAATCTCATCTACATCTAGTGATATACCTAACATCTTTTTTGTACCCTGAGAAACATAAATCATTAACTTCAATACCACATTAATCAAATCAGCTAGTTATATATGTAAAAGAGCATGAAAATACTTACAATATTATCATCAAGTACATCGCATATATCCTCTGTATCCATAAGGAATTCACGTTCTCCAGCCTCATTGGACTGTGCTCGGACGATTTCCCTACCCATTTCTTGTAGCAAACAATGCATCTCCACAATATTTGATCTTACATTAACGAGGGACTTATCCACTAAGTTTTCAAGACCAATATTAAAATTCAAGTCACTATCCGCTAGCAGCAGCCTAATGTCATTGACTTTCTCAAAATTGAAAAGACATGCGATATGACGAAATATAGCTTCATCTTTTTTGTTATCCAACCCATCATAGCCAACTCTTAGAGCCTTCTGTATTTTCCCATCTAGACCTTTTCGAAGCCTCGGTAGCATATCCATCCAATACCTTTTGTTCCTCCCCCGCAAATACGAACCTAGAACGTTAAGACCCAAAGGAAGAATACCTGCATGCCTCACAACTTCAACTGCCAGCTTCTTGAAGCCATCAGGTGGAGTGTTTTGCCTAAAAGCATATCGACATAACATCTCAAGGGCGAGTTCTTTAGATGGGAGACAAACCTGGTATATGTTTTCAATCCCATGGGATATTAGAAGATGCTTATCATTTGTAACCACAATGATTCTACTCCCACTTCCAAACCATTGAATTTGACCCGCCAAGGCGTTAAGCACCACTTGTTGATCTAAATCATCAATAAATAAAAGAACTTTCTGGTGTTTTAGCCTCTCTCCCAAGGCACCTAAATGATCTATCTTTATATTCTGTTTCCCTAAAATTGTAGACAGAAACGTTTCTTGCAAATGCAACTTCATGTTGTAGTCGTCCGGGTTGGCTCTACTATAACTTGCCATACTCTTAGATACAAAGGCTCTGTCAATATACACACTACAATGGAAGTGACGAGAGAGTCGAGCAAATAACGCTCTTGCAATAGTAGTCTTGCCAATTCCAGAAGGACCCCATATCCCAACCATCCTCACTTCCTTGGAATCCAAGCACAACAAAGAACTCATATCTTTTAGATGAACTTCTAAGCCAACAAAGTCATCAAAATCCTTGGATGGAGCTAAATTCAGTTTACACAAAACATCATTTGGATTTCTTCAATCATTTTTGCTTCATTATTCCTATAACCAGAAAGATAAAGATCAATGCAAAAAACAAGTAAGACTAGTCAAACAAAAACAAGGGTTGTGACTCGTACCATTGCGCAGAATGATATCCAAGAATGTTAGCGACATGTGTTAAAGCTACCCTCCAAAGATTTTTCTCATCCTCTGTTTTGTTCAGACAAGTCCTTTCAAAAGCCATTCCAAAATCACCGGTCTGTTTCCTGACATGAGTAGGATCCAAAGCGTAGAAAACAGGTATCACTAGTTGACCCTTGTCTTCTTTGCAAGACACAATCTCCAAAAGCTCGTTCAAACACCAGCTTGAAGAGGCGTAGTTTTTGGAGAAGATCACGATAGCAATCCTTGAATCCTTAATCCCTTGGACAAGCTCTGGAGCTATTGATTGGCTTCTCTCGATCTCATTATCTTTGAAACTCGTGATTAGTTTGCGATCAAGTACCAACTGAAGATGGCTGAGAAATGTTTTGCGGACATCTTCTCCACTGAAGCTTGGGAAGACGTCGTAAACCCAATTGCAAGAAGAGGAAGAAGTAGCCATTACATTACAGTGAAGAACATTGGCCGTTGATCAGTGATGATTATGAGACTCGAATCAGAGAAGAAGCAACTTCGTCAACGGATGCTTTAGAGCCTTTCGTTATTTTGTTTACTTTTCAGTTAGATATCTCAATTTTTAATAAGAAAATAAAATTATAGAACAAAACAATGTTGCCGAGAAACAAAGAAAAAAAAAAAGGAAGCATTTAAAACAAATTTCGTTAACGTATAGCAAAATTCTTTAATCCAACCAAAATAGGCTTACGTTTTCGGTTGTTAGGATTAATATCTGAAATTGTTTTCTTCTTTTCATGAGATATAGGAGAATATAGCATTTATCCTTTCCTTTTTTACAGTCATAACATTTATCCTTCAAATTTTGCATTCAAATTTTTTTTTTTTTGAAAAGTATTGCATTCATTCTTATAATATACTTTTCTCATTATCATGGTTTCCATCTAAAAGTATAGGGACTAAATGTCAAACTTAGCACAAAAATCAATAACAATTTGGTATTTACAATCTTTGTTTAGGTACTAAGGGTCCGATTGATGACTTATAAAGGAATACAAGGAATGAAGAGATATATGATTAAAAAAGAATAAACAGGAAAATAAAAATGATAAAATAGGAATGAAAAGGAATGAGTGTAAATGATAACCAAAACATAGAACAAACAGTAACCAAAATTAAAAAATAAATAAATTATTTTCTAAATTAAATATTAAACGTTATCACGTACGTTTTTTTTTTTCTAATTTTCCATAAATTTAATTTTTAATTAAAAAATGTTTAATCACGTCACGTACTTTTAATTTGTTTTCCTGTTTGTTCCTCTATTTTCTTCTACGATTCCTCCAAAACTAAGGAATGATTAGGAATACTGTGGGGTCCACATGTTACAAATTGGAAAAAAAATTACTGCTGAATGGTGAAAAAAAAAAGAGAAACATGTTGTTCCTACCCATTTCTTTCCTAAAAAGTGGTCCCTGAGAGTTTGAGAACCCTAACTTGTTACCGTCTTCATTTCTTGCCGTATGGAGACGAAAAGAGTATTGTCATCATCTGGTTCCATAGATTCAATCAGCCCTCTTCCAGATGAGTTACTTTCTCATATCTTGTCTTTTCTTCCTACTAAACGAGCTGCTTCTACCTCAATCCTCTCCAAAAGATGGAGGACTCTCTTTCCACTCATGAATCATCTCTGCGCATCTCTCTATTTAGACGACACAGATTTACTCTATCCCGAGAGACAGACGGAAGAAGAATATTATGTAATTCACAATAGCTTCAGAAATTTCGTTGATAAAACACTTTCAGGTTGCAACAACAATTCCTTGAAGAAATTCTCACTAACATATGAAGATGATGATGTTCAACGCATGTGTCTTACCACCGGAATGATGTCAAAGGCTTTGGAACAAGGCGTTTCGGATCTTGAACTTTACATATACATGCCTTTGATGTACGAGCCACCACGTCTTCTTCCTGACACCGTATTCATTAACAACACATTGGTCAAGCTCACTTTAGGAACAGAGCTTTGTCTTGGTAGGTCTCCTTGGGAGAACGTTGATCTTCCCTTGCTTAAGAGTCTCTTCCTCCACACTGTCAAATCATGCTATATGTGATGTGATGATGGATGGTTGCCCTCAGCTTGAAGAATTATACATACATCACATTTACATTGAAGATAGAGATGAAGAATTCAACATTCATACAGCACCTCATTATATAGCCCACAACATAAAGAAACTCACAGTTTGCTACAATAACGATGTTCAGGCTCCTCGCATTTTGTCAATCTACACACCAAATCTTGTTTACCTAGACTACTCTGATTATCTAACTTGTTTATATAATTCGGAGAATCACTTCAATGATCTTTTAGAAGCCCGCCTTGATCTTGCTTTCGCAAGGGCTGGGAGATGGGGTGATGAACACGACACCTGTTTAAAAATCATGAATTCTATCACCAATGTTCAAATCCTTCACCTCTCTTGTTTTACTGTTGAGGTATGTCTCTCTCAATCTAAATTTCTTTCCTTTTTCTTTCTTTCTTTGTCTTGTTTGATGATGCTTTTTTTTGTTGCTTTGATGTGTTGAAGGTGATGTATGCATGCCTTGATCTTGATGAGATTCATTGTTTAAGAACTTGGCCACTCTACATTTTGAGGGTAGTGAGAAAGAATATTGGCAATTGCTTTGCAATATGATTGAAAAATCTCCAAAGCTAGAAACTCTAGTCCTCGAGGGTTTGTACGGTATAAGCGACTGTGAGGTTGGAATTGATGGTGGGAATATGGTGAAGGTGGTTGAGATACAAGAGTATAAAGGAAGACTTGAGGAACTGAACCAAGTCAAATGCTTCTTGAGAGAAATGGAGAATCTTGAAGAGGTGAAAGTGAACACTAGTGATGAGATCGAGAACAAGTTGCAACTCACAAATGATCTTCTTGCTCTTCTTCCTAAACGCTCATCCAAATGCAACATCCATGTCTTGTGATTGGCTGCTAGCTTGATACAATTCCTATTGGATGTTACTTGGTAAGCAAGATTTTTTTCTTTGCCAACAATTTTTAACGATTAAATCAGAGACATGATTGTTTTGCTTGTTTCTAAGTACACTGTGTTATTGCTCTATTGAGTTTCCTCAAATTCCCTTTTGGTTATGATGAGATATTTTTTCTTAATTTAAAGTATAATTTCTATTTTTCAATGGCAAAGCTTGTAATGAACTACAAATTTATCGGCTTGAGAACAAACTTACAATTTTTTTGGCTACGTAGTGATCGTCAAGCTAATGTCTCGGTGTTGAGATACCACTTCTCCTTTTCACGATGATATCAATTTGACTAAATTTAATGGTTTTATGATTTTCGTCAACCAAATCAGTTCATATCATTCAAAATTACTTAGGTAATAATGAAATAAGATAATGATTTAACACCAACCCATTCAAAATTAAGCATATCTTAACGTACCTCCAAACAAAAACTTGACTCAAACACGAAAAATCTAATTCATTGCATTGGACCACTAGTGAGAAACACCAAAGAGCTTCTTCTATCTATACTCTAAAATATAAATAACTAAATTATGTGATCGTACAACTCCATCACTCACTTTGGGCTTTTGTATACTTGGATTTGTGGTGTTATCACTTGTGGTTTAACATTTTGGGCCTTTTTGTCTCATTTAATCTATATATACATTTTTGCAGTCATTTTAACAAATAAATCCTAGAGTTTGACTTATTTACAACCCAATGCCATTAGCATTAATTTTTTTCTAAAATAATTAATTTTACTTTAAATTCTTAATGTAAATTGTCAATCACATTATCAATCAAATTTAATCCAAACAAACTTCACATTAATCCCTTAAAATTATCATAAACATATTTGTTAACAATATTTTAAAACAAAGTTTTTTGTTTAAATAAATAAATCCTATATTTGAACTTATTTACAATGTCATGCTATTGGCATTAATTATTTAGAAATGAAAATATTTAATTAACGATTTAAATCTTCTAAATCTTTACTTTTAGAGTTATTATGTCATTACCTAAAAGGCAAAAAATATATATATTTTAAAATATTATTATTTATATATTTAAACTTTATAAAACATTATTAATATTTAAACTTATAAAAAGTTTAATATATCAAAAAATTTAACATCATTATATAATATATAGTTTAAAAAATCTCAAAAAAAATTCCGTCATATTTTGTGATTCAAAATTTTAAAAATGAACATATATTAACCGATTGGCGAAAAATGTGTGGGTTCAACATCCCGCATCGACTAAAATATTTAGACAATGATTCATAAATAAGATCAACATTAATAAAATAAATGTTTTTTTTTGCAGGATGGGTTTTGCGGGACGGGTTTGGCAGGACGTTACTTAATAACAGTTGTAAACTATAAAATAAAAATATTTTATAGATAGATATAGTTTACAAGTTTTTATATATACTAATTTTAAAAAACAAATTGTCCCCGCGGTACACCGCGGGTTAAAATCTAGTTTAATGCAAAAATGTTATCCAAAGTTAGACCTTCCCATAATTAAATTAAATGAGGGAAATGAGCTAGTTTGTAATTCATGAGACTGCGGGATAATATACATGGGCTAGTTTTTAATTATATAATGAGCCCATTAACAACTTTGGAAAGATTTCGTGTAGCCCACGTGACTTTTTCATTGGTACGTGCAAAAACCCTAATCTCCCCTTAAATACCGAATTTTTTTTCACGAAAACCCTAATCGCAGTCGATTTGCTTCTTTCATTTTTTTCAGAAAAAAAAGAGAGAGAACGATGAAGGTTGTTGCGGCGTACCTCCTTGCTAAACTCAGTGGCAATGAGAATCCATCCGTCGCTGATCTGAAGAAGATCGTCGAATCTGTTGGTGCAGAGATCGACCAAGAGAAGATAGATCTGTTCTTCTCTCTGATCAAAGATCGCGATGTGACTGAGCTTATCGCTGTTGGACGAGAGAAGATGGCGGCTCTATCTTCCGGTGGTGGTGCGGTTGCGGTTGCTTCTGGTGGAGGAGGTGGTGCTGCTCCAGCCGCTGAGCCTGCCTCGGTTGAGTCCAAGAAGAAGGAAGAGGAGAAAGAGGAATCAGAAGATGACGGTGGAATGATGAGTCTCTTCGATTGATCTTGTGATGATGGTTGATTGTTTTGATCTGCATTATTATCTTATCGTGTTTTATGTTTTTTTTCTTAATTAGGGTTTCTGGATTTTTGTGGTTTCCATGGATTATTATTGTCTTTGGTAACTTGAGTTTGGTGCGAATAAATGATTTTTTGTTTCTGATGATCAGGTTCCTCTATATAATTTGTTCTTTTGAACATTTATGCTTTTACAGTGAATGTCATATTCTATAATCGAATTTTCTATTGATGAATATGATATTTTCCATTGATTATTCTTAAGGATTTTGTAGAGTTCATGACTTTATGCGAATAAACTTATTTTGTTTCTGACATTCATGCTTTTTACTATGTAAACTATATATTGCAGCGATTGGCAGATTTTTACATATGATCGAATTTTGTGTTGAAAATAATGACATTTTCCATAGAGATTAGGGATTTTTATATTTGTTTATGAGCGTATAAACATTTTGTCTCTGATGTTCTTCAGTCTAGTCCAGTCCAACTTCTATAACTTTGAACATTTTTTATACTTTTCACTAGAAATTGTATGCAATTAGTGAGTGGCATTTTTATAAGTTAACGAACGAATTTTGTATTGAATATTGACATTTTCCATAGAGATTACTTAGTTTTGACAGTGTTGAAGACTTTAGCTTTATCATAACAAATTCTTTTTTTTTCTTATGTTCCTTAGTCCAATTTATTATCGTTAATATACACTATTGTTTCTGAATTCTAATGTTCTTCAATCCAATTTCTTCCTTTGAATCTTCTTCATTCTTTTGGGTAGTAATCGAATCCGTGATCAAATTTGTATTGAATCATCATTTTCTCAATCGGCCAATCCAGTTTATTCCTTTGAATTATCCATATTCTCTTCTTTTCTTTTTTACGTGAAATCGTATAACTCCTAGTTATAACGAGAATTACTTTTTCCTACAAATCTTTGATCAAATTTGCATCGAATAATTGCATTTTCAGTTGAACTATATGATTCCTCTTTTATACAAGTCTATCTAAAGTGAAAGCTTTTTCTTTCACCATGAGCCACCACCATAGCATAAAGGTGATACAAGTCATTTTCTTTCTCTGTATTGTCTCATTTCAGTGTTCTTTTCAGAAAACTTACATTCTCTGGGATAAAGTTTTTAGCATATTCAGAGAATAACTGTTATAAGAAAAAGTCGAATTTTGTGCGCAAAAAGAATCCCTCATGCAGAAAAGGATTTTGTTTTGTCTTTATAAGAAAGCTTAAAAGCCAAACATGGAAGTAAAAAAGCTAAAAATTTGATGTGGGGACTAACATATAGGTCTATCATCTGCAAGATAAAAGTTTGCATTTTCTTATTTTCACTTTTCTCGATTACACCACAAAAAAAAAATGAATTTTTTTTGTGGTTCTTGCAACAAAAGACTAAAAAGATTTTGTTTTTTTCCTAAATATTTGTGTTCTATGCATCGCTTGAAACTTATAAACATAAATGGATATCAACCAAACCATAACCTAACCGCAAAATGCAAAATTGTTGCTTAATACAGAGGCAAAAAAAAAAAAAAACTTAAACAACCCTAAAAGGGTAAAAAAAATTCATGGAGGAAATGAATTACATATTACTAAACAGTTTCACTAGAAGAACTCAAAATCTAAATAAGGACCTGATGATGAATCTGATTGTTTTGAATGCTTGCCTTGTTGTTGAACTGATGACTTGAGGGTTTCATTTAGTATCGAAAGATCGATCGGTTTCGGTATTTCTGGTGGGGTTGTGCTTCTGATTAGAGCCCAATTGACATTATTGAAGAAAGGATGTTGCTTTATCTCTGTAGCACCTTTCTTGAACCCTAGTCTCTTCTTAGGATCTTTAGTTAGCAAACCTCTAATCAAATCTTTAGCTGCAAAGCTTATAGATCCTTCCGGAAACTTAAGCGGTTGTCCAACAACATTGAAGAGCGTTTCGCGGTTTCCGTTTCCTTTGAATGGCGTTTTCCCGGTTAACAACTCGTAGAGAAATATACCAAAAGTCCACCAATCCACAGAACTTCCATGACCATCTCCTCTTATGATCTCAGGAGCTAAATACTCATGCGTGCCAACGAATGACATAGATCGAGCAGCCGTTGGCTCAGCTATTAGCATTGGGAGTGAATCTGAACCAGCTTTTTCGGTTTTCGCCTTTCGTGGTTTGTTGTTGAGGAACCGAGGCTTGAAGCATGATGGTTGGATACAGGCTACAGGTAATTTGCAGGATGGATCTATGCAAGGAGGTTGAATACAGTACGAAGCTATATGACAAGAAGGTTGTGAAGTTGATTGAATCAATGTAGGACTCACGAAACTCTGCAACGAAAGATCGAAATCCGAAAGCATAATGTGACCATCTTCTCTCACCATTACATTCTCTGGCTTCAAATCTCTGTACACTACACCCATCATATGAAGATACTCTAGCGCAAGAAGTACTTCAGAAGCATAAAACCTGCAATTTTAACAACATAAGAAACAGACAAAACAGAGGATCTATTAGAATGTGAAAATTTTCAATGTCTTCAGATTCTTAAAAGCTGTTCAAAACAATCAAACCAATTTGATTTGCACTCTACACACACTCAAAAACATTACCAAGAAATAGACAACAAGATCAAGGTTTCAATGTCTTTCAGATTCTTAAAGCAACACATAAGAATCAAAGCTATTTGATTTTACTCTCACATATACACAAAAACATTGCCAACAAAAAAGACAAAACAGAGGATCAAGTTTCTACACATAAGAATCAAATCAATGTGATTTCACTCTCAGACAAAACCCAAAACATAACCATGAAAAGACAAAACAGAGGATCAAAACGTTTTCCAGATTCTTAAAGCTACATAGAAGAATCAAAGCACATTGATCTCCCTCAATCACAAACGAAAACCAAAACATTTCCACATGAAAAGACAAAACAGAGGATCCACTAGACAGAACAATCAAAAACATTTCTGTTCAGTTCGATTTCACTTTCAGACAAAACTCAAAAACAAGAAAATTAACCTGGCGGCTAGTTCGGAGAAATGTTTTCCGGGCTGTTTCTGCCGGAGAATATGAAGATCTCCACCGCTACAAAACTCCATCAAAAGGCAAGAAAACTTCTCAGTCTCGAAATGAGAGTAAAGAGTAGGCAAGAAAGGATGATCTAACAAACCCAAAATCTCTCTCTCAGTCTGAGCTCTAACCAATTTCTTCCTACCAATCAACATTCCTTTATCCATCACTTTCATAGCAAAGAAACATCCCATCTCTCTGAGCTCAGCTAAATACACACTCCCAATATCTCCACATCCCAATTTCTTCAACAACCTAAAATGCCCTAAACCCAGATCCTCGTTTTTACTACACTTCACATTCTGAATCGCGTCCCATCTAAGATCGTTTCCTTTATGCGGCTTCGAAGGAGCAAAGACCCTTTTGAAATTAGCCTCGTTTGCATCGAAAGATTGAGTCTTTTCGAGATTAGCTTCACTGCTTACACTGTTACTGCTACAGAAACTTAAGCTGATACTATTGTTAAGCCTAACGTCTTCAGAGCCATTACTGCTAGTTTTGAAGCTTGCGGATCCAGAAACTGGACTAGCATTGGCATTGTTGTAATTGGAAGAAGAACAATCTTGTAAAGATTCAAGATTTGGAGTTTGTTTACTCATAATAACTGAAGAAGAAGAAGATGATCGACAAGTGAGAAAGAAGAAAGATGTTTCCTTTAAAGAATCTATGGGTTTTGTGTTGTGTTGTTGATGGTCAAGGCTCTGTGATGTGACTCGAGGTGGTCAAAGAGAGAGAAAGAGAGGATTTTTGAAGACATTGAGATTGTTGAAGAAAAAAACAAAAATGTGTTTAATTTTTTTTTTTTTTATGAAGGAGAGATTCAAAATTTGAAACAGTGGCTCTGTATGTGGAGGGTAAAATGGAGATTTGATTTAATTGTTAAATAGCAATTAATATTAGTGTTAAACCCAATGAAGTTACTAGTGGATAATACTCGTATCGTGTGTCACGGTGAAGATTTATATGTATAATATAAAGTATCTATTTGTTATAAAATGTTGGAAAATTTCATAATGTTCGAAAATGTTTTAATAACATTAATCCAGTATAAAACACAATTGCCAATACTATTTGGAACCATTATTTGTAAAAATTTCAACATTTGTTGATAGTTTTTTTTTTTTTTTAATAGTAATATCCATGTAGCAATAACATATAGTACTATCTATGATGATTATCTCAATTGAGAAACTAATTTTACATATTTTATACTTTGTTTTCATTTAAACCTATTTTCGAATTTGTTTTGGTAAATGTACGTATCCGCCGGTGTAGTCATTTAGAAAAGATTAGGTTTGATTGGCAACTCCATACAAAATAGCAGTATAATATACCATTATTTAGTTATGTTTGTTTAAATAAAATACCTCAAATCCAAGCTGAAATCAAAAAGCATAATAAAATAGTACTTTGATAAGAAGAGATTTAAACCCATCAAAATAGCTAATCTACAATTATCACTCAACCAACTCCAATAACAACATTATAAATGTTAAATGTGGCTCAAGGCCAATGTCTAGGAGTCTATGACATGAACCGTTCTGAATTTAGAGATTAATGTCTTACATAAAGTCATATATTTAACAGTAATGACTCTCACTCTTCTTATAAGTTAGTAGTTAAAACCGTTCGTTGCATGATTGAAGGTTAATTTACTTCAGGTCCTAATACTTTTTTTCTGAATAATTCAATATAAGAGGATCAATTGTATTACAAACAATCCAAACGGATCAAACACAATAACCATGAGAGACAAAAAAAAAATGTATTACGACCTGAACTAAATTAACCATATTTGAGGTTTCTTGTTCTCCAAAGACAACCTTCAAACTTTAAACTTTGATCATTTTTTTTTTTGCTTTTTGGTCCTTACAAGTATTTATATCTTATAAATACTCTTACTAATTTCTTATTCTATCATATTAGTCCTTCAATTTTTATGTCTCATAAATATAAATTTCTGTTTTCAAATATAAAAGTAAAATAAACACCTTAAAGAGACTCATCTAACTCTCGAAATGCCTTGATTGATCATATATTCGAGCATTACGGAAATACTTAGGTTCAATAATTTGGTAATTTAGTTTTAGATTCAATAAGCTTACATGAACTCCAACACTATTTCCGTTTTGATATGTTTTTTAATTCCTTTTTGAAAAATCTCATATTCCTTAGAATTAGACTTGTCTCTTATATTAACGTTACATATTCTAGTAAATAACTTGGTTGATACGCCCCAACAATAAGAATCCAATTACCCAAAACAATATTCTTGCATTTGTTTTTCATCGTTCCATTGATTTTCGTAAAAGGAACATTTTACTAGTCAAAAGTTCTTTAATACCATCAGAAGCGACATCAGCTCCCTTGTCTTAAAGGATCAAATTTTAACTTACCCATAATCCAGTCTTAAAGCATAATCTAAGATCGAAAACGACATGATTCTTTTAGTAAATCACCTCTCTGGCCACTTATAAATACTCTAACTTATAACATTCAATTTTGAAACGTCAAGTTACAACCAAATTCCAATGAAATTCCAGTCTACCTCCTTGTTACAACTTTTCATAATATCGAGTTGTATAGTATATGGTAATTTTCTTCCTTAATTTTAAATCATTTTGTTGGTCTCAGTTTTGATCTTATCATAACTATAATCGATGCTATAAATAGGCAAAGTAACAAGCCATGAGGTAACGTTTTACGTGCAAAATAAATGTTCATTTCCGATTTGGCCGGCCGTTGCCCCAAACTCCGGCCATCCGGTGCTAGCCTCTGGTGGATTTTATCTGCCATGCGGAGGTATTAAACGCATTGATGCTCCTTTGGGTTGGAGTGGTCGCATTTGGGCTAGAACAGGCTGTGACTTCACTTCAAACTCGAAACAAGCTTGTGAAACAGGTAATTGTAATTCTAATAATACCTTTATTATGCAATATATGGGGTTTCATAGATATTAAAGGTGATGATTCTTTTTTTTTTATCCCAATGTTAATATCTTTATGACTTGAAAGAAGATTAAGATATTGTTTAATACACAAGATTAGTTAGAATCATATAAACTAATTTTGAATTACAACGAAATTTAGGTGATTGTGATGGACATCTGGAGTGTAATGGATTAATCGGAAAACCTCCGGCAACACTTATTCAAATTGCGGTACAAGCCGACAAATCCAAACCTAATTTCTACGATGTAAGCCTCGTGGACGGTTATAATCTTCCCGTCGTAGTGAACTCGAAACCCGTATCATCCAAATGCACCATCTTAGGGTGCCATAAAGATCTCAAAACCACATGTCCTGAAGAACTACAGGTGACATATTTTCTTTTTCAATCATTAGTTTCAAAGTCCGATCAAAATGCTCAAATTTCAAAACTGATTACATTCTGAAAGTAGATGGATAGGTAGTTCGACTCACTACATCAAAATGATGAATAGCTCAAAACCATATATATGACGTAAAGAGAATTGCATCTTCTTCTTCTTTTTTTCTTTTTTCTTTTAATCAAATATCAATTTGGGAAACTACGACTTGCTTTATTATTGGATCCAAACAATGAAACATAGTTAGAGTTATTGAGAGTTGGGGATAAACAGAAACCCGTTATAAGTGTATATTTAATCCTTAGATCTACTTATACTCATTTGAATACAATTTTCTCTTTTAAAAGGTTTTGAACGAAGAGGGACGAGTTGTGGCGTGCAAGAGTGCATGTTTAGCGTTTGATAACGACAGATTTTGTTGCCGGAATGCATATGGAACGCCGGAAAAGTGCAAAAGAAACACGTACTCTATGTTGTTTAAAGAAGCTTGTCCCAACTATTACAGTTATGCCTACGAGACACCTCCTCCTTTGGTCACTTGCTCCGCCAAGGAATATCTTATCACGTTTTGTCCATCAAACTGGGGCCATAGTTCCACGTAAAAATTTTTAAAAATACGATACAAACTATCTATTTTGATATATTTTGATCATTTACAAATGATGTTATATGTATTAAATTTGTTGTAAATTATGAGTTTATTTTCTCATGAACTTATGATTTGTATAGTGGATTCACAAAAAAATTCTTTTATTGGGCCTTATTATAGCCCAGAATACGTGTCAATGATGTGATATGGATCGGCAATCATTGGGGGCTTACCCTCCTTTTTGGTTAAGTAAAAAATCATTATCTCTTGAAACTATTGAAATGCATTTAGAACTATTATTGTGTAGAATGACAAAAAAAGTGATGCCTGTAATTTCATAAAAATATATTGGTAAATATCTATGTAATTTATTGGTAATTAATAATAAATGTTAATGACATAGGATGAACTTATTTACAAACCATTTTTTTCGACTTTGTCGACAAGGATATATAAAGGTTTAAGGCTTAACATTTCTTCTCATCCTCAAATTAACATTTAAAATTGACTTTATCATAAAAAGTAATAATATCTTGTAGAGAAAGATATCTTCATTGAAACTTATGTCCTAACCACAAGATGGATCATGTCTGCAAATTTGTCTTATTACTCTACCTACATAACATATATGTCATGTAGTCTTAGTTCTTAAGATATTTTATTGTTTGTTCTTCTTTCTTAGTTGATAAGGTTTTCTTTTAAAAACTTTTTTTTTCTTAATGAATTACTTTCTTTCTGGTTTTTATCATCAAAAAGTACTCTTTGTTTTGTTTATGATTATTACCAGTTCCAAATTGGTCAGCACACATGTATTATATGTGGAAAATTTGGAATTTGACAAGTTCTTCGTTGTTTACCACTAAAGGTTTATTTATATTTAGTTTAATATTTAGCAGTTCCTAGTTGATTATTGCACATTACCTATGTATTGGGCATTTACTTGGTCAATTTCCAAGAAAATCTTATTATACACTTCTATAAATATATCAAAAGTTGTGGTGTATACACACTACCTTCTTCATTATCATAACTATTTTCTTTCTGAGAAAAACTCAACCCATACATATCTTTTGAAACCTTTCTTGCTTCCTAAGAAATCGGAAACAAAACCCCTTTTTAAATCCACCGAACAGAGCATCCAAAAAAATGGTGAAAATGGGTGAAGTATGGACTAATACGGGCTCTGCTCTCGCAAGTTTAGTGTTTATATACACAATCTTCGAAAGATTCTTCCCTTACCGTCTCAGAGAGCACTTCGAACCATTAGCTCAGAGCCTCATCGGTTTTATCTACCCTTATATTCAGATAACGTTCCATGAATATAGCGGTGAGCGGTTCAAGCGAAGCGATGTCTATGACGCGATCCAGAGCTATCTTAGCAAAGACTCTTCTTCTCGAGCCAAGAAACTAACAGCAAACACAATCAAAGGAAATAAATCTATTATCCTTAGCATGGACGACCACGAAGAGATCACTGATGAGTTTCAAGGGGTCAAAGTTTGGTGGCAATCTAAGAAGCATCAAAGTGAAAGCCGGGCGATCTCCTTTTACCCTAAAGCCGACGAGTCAAGATTCTACATGCTTAAGTTTCATAGACGTGACAGGGAAGTAATCACAAAGAAATATCTTAATCATGTTATTAGTGAAGGCAAGACAATTGAGGTTAAGAACAGAGAAAGGAAGCTTTATTCAAATAATCCTAGCCAGAATTGGTCTGGCTATAAGCAAACGAAGTGGAGCCACGTCACTTTCGAGCATCCTGCTACATTTGATACACTTGCTATGGAATATAAGAAGAAGGAAGAGATCAAGAACGATTTGATCAAGTTTAGTAATAGCAAAGATTACTACAAGAAGATCGGGAAAGCGTGGAAACGAGGGTATCTCTTGTTTGGTCCACCAGGAACCGGAAAATCAACAATGATCGCTGCGATGGCGAATCTCTTGGAGTATGATGTTTATGATCTTGAATTGACAACAGTCAAGGATAACACAGAGCTGAGAAGGTTGTTGATTGAGACTTCAGGGAAATCGATAATTGTTATTGAAGATATCGATTGTTCTCTTGACCTAACTGGTCAGAGAAAGCAGAAGAAGGACGAGGAGGAAGACGAAGATGAGACTAGCCCGATTGAGAAGCAGATGAAGAAAGATCAAGGTGAGAATAAAGGAAGTAAAGTGACATTATCAGGGTTACTGAATTTCATTGATGGGTTATGGTCAGCTTGTGGTGGTGAGAGGATCATTGTGTTCACTACTAATTTCATAGATAAGTTAGATCCGGCTTTGATTCGAAAAGGAAGAATGGATAAGCATATAGAGATGTCCTACTGCGGTTTTGAAGCGTTTAAAGTGTTGGCAAACAATTACTTGGATGCTAAGGAAGAAGATGATAATGAGTTGTTTGATGAGATCAAGAGGTTACTTGAGGTAGAAGAAATAAAGATGACTCCTGCTGATGTGGGAGAGAATCTGTTGAAGAAATCAGAAGTTGAGACTAAGGAGATTTGTTTGAAGCGATTGATTGAAGCGTTGAAGGAGGAGAAAGAGGAAGCGAAGAGGAGGATTGAGGATGAGGAGAAGAAGAAGAAAGAAGAGGAAGAGATTAAGAGGAAGAAGAGAGAGGAGAAGAAGATAAAGAAGGAAGAGAAGGAAGAGAAGGAAGAAAATGAAACAACGATGAAAGATTAACATGTTGATAACTCCATTTGTTTCAAAATATATGATGTTTTGGCTAAAAACACATAAATTTTAGAAAATTTTCTCTGGTCATAAAAAACTAGTATTTTCAAAAAATTACATAAAATACTACAGAATATAAACAGTCATAAAACATCAAATGTATTTAAAGTAGCATAAAAATTTGTAAAACATCATATATTTTAAAATAAAATAAAAACTCTTAAACATCCTATATTATGAAACATATGAGTACTATACAATAAGTAACGATCATACCATTCGAAGTTACAATAGTAGTATCTTTGTTTCCTTATGTAAAAGCTAACTACGGTGATACTCGACATGGTTATGAGGAACTATACTCCTCTTGATGATTATATTTATTCGGCTAGTTGTCATAACATTAGTTAGCAATTCAGTCACATGGTGTTAGGATCATTAATAAAAGGGTGAATTTGCAAAATAGTTACTTTTCCAAACATAATTTAAAAAATAGTTATTTTATTATTTATAATTTACAAAACAAATACTTTTAACTATTTGTTTCATACACTAAAATTCGTACAAAACATTAATGTACCTATCCTCAATTCATTTTATAAACCCTACTTCTTGAGAGAAAACTTAACTTGTTCCTCAAAATAATATGTACCCTTTTGTAATCAAGTTATTAATAAAAAGATATTATTGAATTTGTTTTTTCTTTCAAAAAATTTATTATGTGAATTTTGGATTTAAGAGTTACGTCATCTGAAAAAACTAGTTTCGTGAAAAACGATGAAAGTATGGAAATTTTGTTTTAATAAGACGAAAGTAGGGAATTTTAATTTTAAACTGTGGTTATACATATTATCTATGTAAACAATATTTTTCGAATTTGTTTTTTTTTTAATCTAAAATAAAATCTGATGCTAATAAAATAAAATAAAAAATGTGGTTATAATGTAGCGGATTTTCTTTTCTAATATTTACGTTTTGGCGTTTGCATTTATGGTTTGAGCTTTAACAAGAAAACAAAAATGCAATAGTAAATACAAATAACGGTTATAATAAAGGGAATAAAGACAAATTTTAATGCGATTGATTTGACAGTTTATTAAGGAAAGTATGTCGCTTTCATCTTTGTCTGCAAATATGCAGTTTCTATTTTGTTTTCCGCTAAAATTATAGTGTCCTAACAATTTTATTGGGTCAGGGTAACGCAATTTTATAGTGCTCAGTTTTAAAGTTCAGGTCTTCGGTATGGTTTCTATTCACTTGCCAAGCTAATTGAATTTTGAGTTGGTCCATAAATAAATCACTTGACTAATCCTTTTTATTTATTTAAAGATATGCAACAACATATTCCAGAAAAAGAGCTACAGGTAAAACGGAATTGTTGTAACTAGATAAATTATGTCAAACACAGATGATTCTTCATTTTGTTTGAATACTTTTTGCTGGTACACCACTTATAATATCTTTGCGAGTTGCGACAACTCTGTTATAGCTCTAGGCTACTTTGTTCTGGTTACGAGCTATATGACTCTGTTTTTGCCTTTGTTCTGTTTCCTTAAGGGGACATATTCCTTACAATTTTTGGATATTACAAATTTCACATTTTATCAAAAGAAAAAAATAAACCTCTTAGACAAGTTTACCAATTGATGATGTAAGAAACTTTAATGTGATAGTTTGTGTATACTAATGTTATCTACATTTGTTTACTATGAATTATGATTTTGTATCTAACATAAACGAATATAATCGCTTAACATGTTCAGTTATCAATTTGCACCTTTTTGGTAAATATTTTCTTTTAATTTAAATCAAATGTTGATAAAAAACATTTTCAGTACTGAATTTAAAAGTCTAGAATATTGACTAAAGGATTACTGAATCATTTGAGACTAAATCATAGGATGTAAGAAACCCTTCCAAGCTTTAACAAACAAAAAGAAGAAGAAGGTTTATACAATTTGCAATGATAGAAATAATAAATGATTTATACAATTTGCAATGATAGAAATAATAAATGAATTAGGCTCTACGTATTTAATATGTTAAATATTCTTTTAAGTAAATATATATAAGTATTTTCTCAACTCAGTTCAATAATATGTAAATAAATAAGTATTTTTAAAAAATGTGTAAATATACAACCAAGGAAACTTCCGAGATGATTCATTTTGTTACCATTTGAGAGTGATGTTATCAACTTATCGTAACAAAATGGAATAAGAGAAGTCGTTCCTCTATAAAACCCCATAATCTCTCCTCTGTTCTTCTTCACCATTATCTCTCTCTTTTTCGCCATTAAGTCTCCCTGTTCTTCGCTTTTGTCTCTCTGTAACCAAACTATCGAGACATCATCTGTGCATGAAGAAGATATTGACGGTGCAGAACCTTCTCCTTCAACTGGTCAATGTAAGTCATTCTATAAACACAATAAATCTTAGCAGCTGTAGTTTTTATCACTTAAACAGTTAAACCTAGCTAAAACAGTAAACAAAATTATGATCAACACACATAATTAGTTAACCATATGATTAATTTAAGAATTATATATATTAAAGTTGGTCAACTCACTCCATATAAATAACACATCATCACACAACAAAGTGACATATGTCATTTGATGTTTTTTAAATTAATAAAACTAATAAAATTAAATAAGCAAATTAAATATATCATCAATTCTACTTTTAATTGATTTTTCCAAAATAAAAAAATAAAATAAAGTTATGTAAACAAATTAAGTACTACTTTCACTATACTCTTTTTATTTTATTAATTTTTTACTATCAATAATCATGACTAATTTTTTTATTGTGTTGTAGTTGTTTGCTACCTAACCTCTTATTAGTTTAGTAATTTAATTTTGATTCTTTGATAACATTGACATTCATGTTTTTTCAAATAATAAACCTTCAAAATATTAGACCTACCAAATAATGTAATACACGATCATTTCTCTTATATTGATATATGCAATGACAGAAGATCTAAAAGTATTGACTTTAATGATACTTTAATTTTTGCATTCTTTTAATTCTTTTCATATGAATACTCTTGAAATCTTGTTCAGTTTATATCAATTCTATATATTTAATCATGAGCCTATAACATAGTTGTTGGAGTATTATATCTGGAGAATAAATAGTTTATTTATAATCAAGTTGAACAATTTTCAAATCATCCAAGACACGATCATTTCTCTAATATTGATATATGCAATGACAAGAGATCTAAAAGTGTTGACTTCAATGAAATTCACTTTTTGCTATCTTTTTATTTTTTTGTACGAATACTCTTCAGATCTTTTTCAGTTGATGTCAATCGAAACTTTAATCATGAGCCTATCACAATGTTGTTGAAGTACATAAAACAAGGAATTGATTTATTTATAATCGAGTTAGAAAAATTTTAAACCACAAAAATAACATAGTTACACAGAATTGTATCAAAATATCATTATTGTTGTTATATGTATTCATGAAGTGAAAAAATATTAAAATCTTATAAATAATCAGCTTTATACAAAAAAATATATAAATTAATATTTCAAATCATAAATGAATCTAACCATAAAATTGTAACTACATATTATGGATCTAATTTTATTAAAAATACTAGAATAAACAAATAGTAAATATAAATTAGCATAAAGAACGATCAATGTATTTTTTTTTTAACAATTTTCAAAACAAACCCACACTCGCGTGGGTACTCATCTAGTCTCTATAAAAGTTGAAGGTTTCAAAGTTTCCTTAAAAAAACCATACCCCATTAACCTGGATTTTGTAACATTCTATTCTTAATTGTGGTTCCTTAATTTTGTAACACATAGATATTAACCATATGGATAATTTTAGAATCTCTATATGAAGATTTCAAAGTCAGTTCCTTTGAAAATTGATGAAATTGTTTTGCCCAAAATAAAAATCTTCCGTTGCTTAATTTTGTAATGCTCTGTTCTTTTGGATTTTTTTTTTAATAAAAATTTCTTATCGTTGCTCATAAAAATGCTCTGTTATTCTAGATTTTATATTCTCTTTACTCTCGCCCTTGGTGTTTCTTATTGTAGCGAACCAAAGTCCAAAGGAAACTCCTATATAGACGTGTCCTTTACCACCTCGCCCTACAAATGGGACGCATCCATCGTCATCGTCTTTACCACCTATCAAGACACAAGTACCAAGAATTCACCAAACAGGAGGCGTAGTAATCTAAACTCTGATCAAGCATCATCCTCTTTTGGTCATGCTACTCACTTTCTTAACATCGCTCTGAGGCACTATTACGAGAGAAGCTTCCCGCACTTAGTACTCGAGCCTCACCGGATGAATTCCCTCAGTTGGGTGGTGCTGGGGTATTGCCTCACGGCTGGGCTGGAGTTTAACAGCATTTACGCTTAGGTGGAAGATCCCAGAGACTTAACCGCACGGTTCTCACTTATTTCCATGCTAACTATGAACGCCCTCTGTGTACTCATCGGAGCCAACACATTATTAGCTCGTACGAATCCAAGACTTGTCTTTGCATTGGATAGATATGGGGTAGTTGTAGTGTTGGCAACTTCTGTCCTAGCTGCTAATCCGGCATTACCGTTACCTTTAGCTGTAGCTAATTTATTAGCTATAATATTATTATATGCTGTTCAACAATTTATGTATTACTTAAATTAAAAAAAAATGTAAACCGACTTTAATTATATATATTATAGAAAGATTTTATACATTTTGGGAAGATTTCCTTTGCTAATTTGTTCACATGGGAATGTTTTGATCATATGCATGAGTTATGTCTTATAAAAAATATTGAGGGAAAAGTTTTGTGTAGAGTAATGACTTTCAAGAAATTCGATCTTGTTTAATTTCATTCAGATTTTTTTATCATACAGCTATTTGAATGTTTAGGAAATAATTTCAAATTACAGATCAAATAATCTTTCAATATATGTACCAATTTAGAAAAATAAATACCTACTATTATAACCATAAAACAAAAAAATGTGTACATATATTTAATATTTTTATCAACCAGTGTAGCTATTTTTTTTGGGTGATTTGCAAAACTATCCTTTTTTACTACCCTTTTACAATAATACCCTTTTGTGTTGTCCATTTTTAAATATACCCCTTCTCTTAAACTGAATGACCAAATTATCTTCATCTAATAAAAACATGTAATTGGAAACTGAAAATTTTCCGCCAAATTCTTTGCGCCAAAATTTATTTATCCCGCCAAAAAAATATTTTCCGTCAAACTTTTTTCCCGCCAAAAAAAAAAGTTCCCGCCAAACAAAATCCTTATAATTTTTTTTTGGCGGGAAATAGATTTACAAGGGATTTTAAAAGGATTTTAAAAGATTTACAATGGATTTTAACAGGGTTTTAAAAGATGTACATAAGATTGTAAAAGGGTTTTAAAATATTTATAAGAGATTTTAAAGGACTTTAAAAGATATAGAAAGCTTTTTAAAAGATTTTTAAAGGGTTTAAAAGTGTTTTAAAAGATTTACGAGGATTTTAAAAAGGTTTTAAAATATTTACAAGGAAATTTAAAAGAGTTTTCAAAGATTTACAAGGGATTTTAAAAGGTTTTAAAAAAATTTACAAGAGTTTTTAAAGGGTTTTAAAGTGTCTTCTTGTAAATTCTTGTAAATCTTTTAAAAACTCAAGTACATCTTTTAAAATACTTTTAAACCTTTTACAAATCTCTTATAAATTATTTTAAACCCTTTTAAAATCCCTTGTAAATCTTTTAAAACACTTTTAAACCCTTTAAAAATCTCTTGTAAATATTTTAAAACTCTTGTAAATCTTTTAAAACACTTTTCAACCCTTTAATAATCTTTAAAAAACCTTTGTAAATCTTTTAAAGCCCTTTAAAATCCCTTGTAAATATTTTAAAACCCTTTTAAAATCTCTTGTAAATCTTTTAAAACCCTTTTAAAATAACTTGTAAATATTTTTAAACCATTTTAAAACAATTTTAAACCCTTTAAAAATCTTTAAAAGACCTTTGTAAATTTTTTAAAACCCTTTAGAATCCCTTGTAAATTTTTTAAAACCCTTTTAAAATCCCTTGTAAATCTTTTAAAACCCTTTTAAAATCCATTGTAAATCTTTTAAAACTATTTAAAAATCTCTTGCAAATATTTTAAAACCCTTTTAAAATCCCTTGTAAATCTTTTAAAACCCTTTTAAAATCCATTGTAAATCTTTTAAAACTATTTAAAAATCTCTTGCAAATATTTTAAAACCCTTTTAAAATCCCTTGTAAATCTTTTAAAACCCTTATAATTTTGGCGGGAAAATTTTGGCAGGAAATTTATTTTAGAATATTTTAGGCGAAAAAATTAATATTTCATTTTGTTAACCTAAAACAATTTCCAAATAGAGGTAAAATGGTCATTAAAATTTTAAAGATGGTAGAAATGAAAGTGGCTAAAAAAAGGTAGAGTTGAAAAGGGTATTAGAGAGAATTTTTCATAATTAATACATAATAACTACCGATAATAACTACGTTATTGTGATAATAATGAAAATAATTAGCAATGAAAAATAACAAATTTTGTTTTATGTATGAAGAAAAACAAAGACAGAAAAAAGAGATGAATGAGTAGATGAAAGAGAAGAGAGATAAAAAAAATCTTAAGAAATAAAGAAAAAATAGAGATGAGGATAATATTGTAACTTTATGTGTTTTTGTATTGTGTAAATAGTGACAAAAAGTCTTACTTAATTATTGAGTCTTCTGTGTATAGATTCTGCTATTACCCTTAAATTATTTCTTTTTTATTTTCCTTTAATAACTAAGCCAATGGTTTATGACATATGTGGAAAAACGCTTCTCACATGAATTATTTATCTCTCTCTTCATTGATTTTTTTTTAATTAATAAATGTTGGTGTGAAACCCTTCTCCATCCCACCGATGGAGATGTTCAAGAGCTTATAAAATCCATAAATTTCTTCTAAATATAAGGGAAATCTCATATATCTGGAATCTAAAACAAAAAGTAAAGTGAGAGGGAGATATCCAAACAAAAGTTGTATTTTGCTTCTCAAACTATGTCAATGCATGTTTTGATTCATTCTATATAATATCATATTATTTAAACAGAAGATGTTGTGGATATGTGTTACAAGCTATAAAAATATATAAATATGTATTCATTTGATAAATTTCACAATTCGATATACAAATATTAACTTGTTAAACAATAATATAAATGTATTTAGTAGAATTCTCTTTCTCTTTTATTTATCTTTTTAAAATAAAACGACATAAATAATAACAAAATCAGATAATGTGTTGTTTGTATATATGTGTGTACCCGAGTTAACATTTGATCAAATATGTTAAATTATAATTTGAGTCAATTTTGGTCTAGTGTTGTGTTCGCTACACGAAAGGTTTTAAGACTGGTCTTTTAGTTTATCATTTTCTCCATTATCTACTTCCGTAGACTTTGATCCTAAAATAATCCTATTCGTGGAAAGTTAAAACGCGTTGGGTCTTTACACTGTTTAATATTGGCACCAACGTCGAAAGAGGCAAAAAGTTTAACTACGCAAGACTTTTATCATATATTTTACAAGACTTTGTAAGGGTTAGTCGCTTCTCACCGACTTGATCACTTGTTTATAAATAAGCTCAGTGCTAAACCCAAAACAGAAAAAAAGAAAAAGCATACTACACCAAACAGAGAAAGAAGAAAAAGAAAGTAAGAAAATTTGTGTTTTGTATGTAAAAATGATGATGATGGGCGATTCATTTGGAAGTATAGGCTCAAGCATGGCAAGTTTGTTCTTTCTTTGGGCAACAATACAACAAATCTTCCCTGACCACTTGAAGATCACAATCAAAGAGTTTCTTTTGTCTTCATTCCAACAACTCTGTTTTGCTCAAAGAGTTTCCGATCATTTCACCAACCTCTTCTCTCCTTATGTCGAGATCCACTTTCCGGAAAGCGATGAGTACAGTTTCAACCAAGCTTTCTCGGCCATTGATACCTACCTTGACTCAAAAGCAACCGACAAGACCAAACATCTTAGAGGAAGCCAAGTGAAAGAAAGCAAAGGTTTGGTATTGAAACGAAACGAGGCTAAAGTCAGAGACGAGTACAAAGGAGCTAATGTCTGGTGGGAGAGAGTGGTTGATAATGATGGAAACCGATATTATAAGCTCACTTTTCACAACCGCGCAAGGACCCTTATAACCAATTCATATATAAAATATGTGGTTGAAGAAGGGAAATCTATTATAGTCAAGAACAAGCAAACAAGGCTTTTCACGAATAACTTAAGTACGCAATGGGTTTTTGGCCAAAATATGTGGAGATCTATTGAATTTGAGCACCCCGCGAGTTTTCAGACACTAGCTATGGATCCAAAGAAGAAAGAAGAGATCGTGAATGACCTCATCGCCTTTAGTAATGGTAAGGAGTATTACAAGAAGATAGGGAAAGCTTGGAAGAGAGGTTATTTGTTGTACGGACCACCAGGAACCGGTAAGTCGACCATGATCTCAGCTATGGCTAATCTTCTAAACTATAACATCTATGATCTCGAACTTACGGCGGTAAAGAACAACTCGGAGTTGAAAAAACTGCTTACAGCAACATCCAGCAAGTCTATTATTGTGATTGAAGACATAGATTGCTCAGCAGATTTCACAAGTAACAGAATCAAGAAAGAGAGCAACTCAAGGGAAAGATATGGAAAAGAAGATAAAGACGAAAACTCGGTTACACTCTCAGGTCTTCTCAACTTCATTGATGGTATTTGGTCAGCTTGTGGACAAGAAAGGATTGTTGTATTCACAACAAACCACTTGGAGAAGCTTGACCCAGCTTTGATTAGGAGAGGAAGAATGGATATGCACATTGAGTTGTCTTACTGCACTTACGAAGCGTTCAAGATTCTTGCCAAGAATTACCTTGATCTTGATGGTGATGATGCTCATCCCTTGTTTAGCGAAATCAAGGCTCTGTTGGAGGAAACAAAGATTTCTCCAGCTGATGTCGCGGAAAATCTTATGGCCAGAAACCAACAAATCGACGTTGATAAATCCTTGAACCTTCTAATCAGCGCTCTAGAGGAAGAGAACCAATATCAGAGGAGCCAACAAGAGAAGAAGAAAAGCAAGTTCAAAATATTTGGTTGATGATTATTATTTAGCTTAATTTATTTGGTGAACTTAAAGTCTTAAACCCATATGCAAATGTTATTTCCCTTCTCTAATAATAAAAGAACATAGAAACGAAAAAGTAAGAAATGCAACGGCAAAGTTTTCACATAGGGACACAAAAATCTCGAAATTCCAGTCTGATAATTCTGTGTAGAGAAACAAGAAAAAATATACTTCCCACAGGCCACAGCTATATAGATTAGCAGTGATGAAGGATACTATAAGATCCTAAATCACATCTAATACAATTTATGAATTTCGGTTGCTAGATTCCAATCTCGGTGATGTTTTGCAATGTCATTAACTAAAATCTCAATAATAAATGTATATATAATTTACTGCTATTTTTCCCCTTATTTCTTTGAATAATGAATACTACAATCTACTCTAGGATTCTAAGAGGAAAGCTTGGCTTCGCCTAGAACTATGTTTGCTACCCAATTAAGTGATAGGAACGGTTATCGTTGAATTAATGCATGGTGGTGACGCGTTTAAGTTTCTTCTTGTTCTACAAAGCATTTTCCAATTTGGAAACCGTAAACGGCGAATCAAGGCTCTTTCTTAGGGTGCAAGGCTTCTCTGCTCTGCCTCTTCAGAGTCACCAAATGTGTTTTCGGGTATAACTAGGAAAAACTGGAAATTCTACATTTAGTCATTAAGGAGTATTAATTAGATTAAACTTCATGCATGTAGATGTACTGATGTATTGATTTAAATGTGTTTTCGGGTATAACTAGGAAAAACTGGAAATTCCACATTTAGTCATTAAGGAGTATTAATTAGATTTTTGATACTTCATGCATGTAAATGTACTGATGTATTGATTTAAACCTACTCTTTTTTTTTATTTTTTTGACATGCATGCATGTAGTGATTTTTTTTTTCTTTTGGTGAAAGATGAAATTTTATACTATTTTAGAGTTTTTGACAAAATTACAAATATAGACGCATATCAAAGCAAACTACAAAAGGTCAAAAACAACATTACAACTCTAGTTACAACGGATCGTGACTAAGCCATCTAGGCCAAGTTGCAAGGAGTAACATCGATTACGAGCCCGCTTTCAAGGCCAAGTCCTGACCGTTTTCATTTGAAAAATTTGGTCAGGACTTTCAATTTATTATACAAGATCTCTGTTAAGGATCTATGTATCTATCTTATCACTACTCTTGGAATAAATTAGAACTAAGAAAAATAATCTGATGGTATAATAGAGATTATGAATATCTGAACTTTACGAACTTTCGAGATTATGAATATCTCTATTATAGCATTAGATTATTTTTCTTAGTTCTTAAAATTTCAGTTTTATAGTGAAGCTCAGTGATTTACAATGGACATATATTTTTAATCTTCTAAACCTGGAAATTCGAAAAATAATTAAAGAAGCACAAATTGAGTTTTATTGCTTGTAAAAATACAACATTGTTATGTTGATATTTTACAGATTCCACATTATATGTAATAAGGTTACAATCAAGAAGTTCTATAGTAGTTTCTTCTTTTTCTTTTCAGAATCTCCTAACCCGAGAAAGTCTATATACTTTGCGGGTATATTGGCCTTTGCATCTTCGGGTTTGGATGGTAATGATGGTGATGATGATGATGATGATGGTTGAGAGTTGGAGACAGGCGGTGTGGACATTGCCAAGAAACCTTTAGGGATGTTATAGAAGCGACGTTGATGAGCTAAGTAATTCATTGTTTCGTTGCGATACTTAGCTTCGAGGTGAGTGGTTTCCTCTTGTGGCATCTTTGTACTTTTATCACGTACAAACCCTAACACAGAATCTATGAGGTCGTTAGTTCAAAGAGACCCAAAAAAAAAAGAAAAAAAAACATTGAATGTTTCTCTCGCCTTCTATTTTGTCATTTGCAGTTAGTTCATGAGTAGAAGTTTATGGCCTCTCCAATTTTGTTTTCATGACCAATCGCCATAGTCTCTGCATTTGTCTGTCTGTTCTTCCAGGGAAAAGCCTAGCAATCTTAGACCATTTGCAACCCCATTCGTTGTAAGCTTTGATTAGCAATTTTTCTTCCTCGTCACTAAAAACATCATTCCTAATCCTTGGATCCAAATGGTTATACCACCTTGATCTACAAGACTTACCTTCAACACACAAAAACGAAGAAAAAGATTAATCTTTGGAAAAAAAAGTAAAAAAAAACGAAAGCACATTTCTAACCTGATCTGCCTTGCATTTGCTTTCCAATGTGCGGCCATTTTTGAGGACCATACACAGCCACAAGCTCTTTTAGTTTCAAATCCTCTGAAAGTGTCCAACGTTTCCACCTCAATGAATTGATTTCTTCTTGAACCTCATTTGACGGTGTCTACAGAATGTGAAGTATCAAAATCTCAAATCCATACAAATATATGTGTTGGTGTGTGATATTAGGTTGATGGCTAATTTATTCTAAAAATGGAATTCCTAGGAGAATGAATTTCTTTTAAAAGCACACATATCTTTTTAGGTTTTAGCAAGTCAAAGCAATTGATGTCATCCATAATGCTTGAAAAAAAATACTAGGGATCTGATATCCAATCCAAGATTTATCTGCTCCAAAAAAATAAGTTCTATGCATTCTTTGATGCGGATCAGAGTATGTTAATTTAAAAACCTGTTTAAGTGGATCCATCCAAATCTAATTTTGTATATCAAAGAATACCTCAAAGTATCTATAAAATAAACTTTATTTTGAAAATTAGAATAACTATGATAATTATGTTCGAAAAGATTTATGAAAAATTATTTTGAGAAAACTTATTTAAAATTATATATTTTAGGTTTATATTGATTTTTAAGCTATTTTCCATGGATGCATACAAAAGCATTTTATATGGACAGTTGTTTTTTGGATATGGATCAAGGTATCCTAGAATATTTTGATTCCATTTCATTATATAGCAAAAGAAATCATATTAACAAAATTATTAAAATATATTAAAAACAATCACAAATCTATAGTATAATTAGATAAAAGCACCATAAAACAAAACAAATGAATGTATGCATAATTTACCTATATAATTAGATTAGGGTTTTAATACCTTATAAACTACCAATGCAGACTCCATAGTGTTGACACTCGAATCCCGGTTTGATTAAGTTAAGTAGAAAATGCGGCGCCGCAAATCTTGTACAACAATAGATGAAAAACGACTAGTATTTATAGTTTCATTTAATCTTCTACCATACAGTAATAGTGATTAATTCTTTAAAAGTATTTGACTGTATTGTTAGGTAATTATTTTAACTCTCTACCATAATATGTTAGTGACAAAGTTTCAATATTATGTTGACTCAATGTTTGGGAAGTTATTGAAGAAGAGTTGTTGAAAAACATATTTGTTTGACTGTGGTTTCAATTTAAGTTAACATAGTTAATTCAAAGTTGATTTCAAATTTAGGATACAATTATACAATTTATTATAGAATTTGACAATTAAAAATAATGAATTTGATAGGATTTAGATCATGAAAAAGGTATATTGAAAACTAAACTTATATTTCTATATTGGGAGTATATTTTGTACATATAAAAATTTCATATAGAATAGAATAAAATTATTTTCATATTTGTGAATTTATTTTAGATACAGAACTTTTGTGTTAAGAATAAGTCTATTGTCATTCTACCCAAAAAAAAAAAGTCTATCGTCATTTGCATCCTTAACTTTTTTCTAAAATTAATAAACCAAATATATGTTAAACTGGTAAATGTTCTACATAAATAGCATCATTAGAATTTAGTATTTACAAAGTACAAACAAAACCTAGCACTACGGGGTCTTGAATTTGTATGAATTTGCTTCTTTTGTCTTAAGGTGTAATCTAATCTGGTTATACTTCAATCCATATTTGTCTGAATCCTAGCACTATGAGGTTAAACTTCAAAATCTATCTTTAAAATGACTTGCTTGCATGAAGATAAACAGATAGAAAGTTTTGAAAGGTATGGTTTTCCAATATGAAAACTTTTTCCTTCAAAACTTTCTTCTTTTATTAAACATTGTGGTCGTATTGTTAGTGCTGATCATCAAAACGTTGAGACGAAGTTTCTAGATGAACAAAAGAATTCCTCAAAAATCTTAACATGTGTATATCTAAGGAGACAAGTCAGTGGAGTGGGAAAGAAAACCAATAAAGATATCAAACCGGTGTATTCAATATCCGGTTTTGATCTTGAAATTGTAAAACTGATGGGAACAACTAACAAGTACAAATAGTTGGTTGATGATTTTTACTGTTTGACGCAATTTTGTTCTATGAGCTTAAAATGCTTCTTATGTTTCTTTTTACTAGTGCATGAATGCAATGTTTGGGTTTAACTTAACTACAAAATAAGAAGTTGAAAGGAAGAAACTAACTTTAAAACAGCAGAGTACAAAATCTCAAAATTCCAATCTGAGAACTACAACAAGACCTTAAGGCATGTTGTGTGGAGCAACAAGACAAATACTTCCCACATCATATAGCCTAATTGTTCTGTATTTCTTCACTTATATTCTTGACTAAAAGAGGGATTTCTATCAGATCCTAAATCACATCTAACCCCAATAATCAAGGCTGCTACATTCCATCTCTATGTGATGTCGTTCTCTAGATATATCAGATCACTTACACTGTTTTGATCGGAAATTCTCAGTGGATAATAACGAAGTTACCAGATTCTCGAGCCGTCTAGCGCCTGGACCAGGCCTGATAACATCAGTATCACCAATAACAGCACAAGGGTCACTCCCATTCTCATGGCTTCCAATGCACCAACCGCCAGGTGTTATCATCCCAGGACCTCTGTTAAGGAGCTCATCATCGATCTTGTCAAGGACAGGATCTTCTCTTCTGAACTTTCTAGCAAACGGGGCATTGCTATTTACCATTTTGGTCATGTCTGTAAGAGTGAGATGGTGTGGATGCTGCTTAGGCGGATTGTCCCACGATATGAAGTGCAGGTCGCTATTTACCGTTGTGTTTCTGAATTCCTCAGCGTTGCAGAGAACAGTGTGAAAATATCCTTCTGGAGAAGAGAGAAAATTCGAGTAATACATTAAGACCGTACGAGGTAGATTATCCCAACCCCATATACAATAGTCGACGAATGGCCGAGATAACGCCATCCAAGCAGAGCCTGTTCCCAAGAATCACATGTTAGTTAAAGAGAATCTGAAATTGTAACGATGTGAGAATCATAGACTCTGAAGAAAAGTCTTCCCAACAATCAAAGGCAAAACTTAAAACCAACTTCTTAGTATAATATTGCAGATCTTATCAAATGTTCTAATCTAAGCATAATGATTCCACGTTGTTCAACCAATGAGAAATGGAGCAAATCTGAGAAGCACCGACCGAACTAAACAGCTACATAGAGACAACCAATCAAAACAAGTCTGTGAATTGCTCAGAGATTATAAAGATTTTCCTAGCAATCTAAGTATGATGAGTCAGTGTTTCATCCAACTAAACATGAATCAAATCATAGCAATTTCAGAGATGATTATAGTGTAACAAACCGAGTAGGCTTTAGAGGGATCAAGCACCTGTGAAAAGCTTGAATGCTGTTGGGATGCTCCGTCTTTGCGTAACCCAAAAAACATCAGATTTCTTGTTCAAATACAGTCCAGGATCTATAATCACCGGTTTTGCTCTTTGTGATCTAAAAGAAACCAGATCAAAACAACAACAAAATCAGAGTTCCTTCTACTATACGAAACAAAAGACACAGAAAACAAAAACTCTAAAACTCTTCTTACGCTTTCCATCCAATGTTACTAGTATGATCAATGAAGTTCAAATCCCGCGGCAAATGCGAAAAGATATGCAACAAATCTGACACACAAAAAGGTCAAATCTTTAGTGAACAATCATAACTAAAAGTTTCAATTTTTCTCAAACAATTCCTCAGAAACCTCACCATCTTGAGTCACTAAAGGATAGTCAGAAGAGCTAAGATTGATAAACCAATCCCAATCAGCTCCTTCTCTAAGCAAAATCGCAGCGGCGTGAAGTGTATTGGCAACCATAGTAGGTCCACGATACGTGACAAGATTAGCTTTCTCAATCATATGAACATTCATAAACCTTCGAAACAAAGACGAGTTTTTGATATATCCATGAAGCTCCTCTCTCTCCTCACGCGAAGATTCTCTATCTAAATGAACAACATACCGATTATTCGGATGGTAAAGAGCCAAAAGAGTTCGCCGGAGAGATTTCCCGTCGCCGGCGGATCCAGAAATCAAGTAAGCAAAACGCGGTGGCGACGGGAGTGATGAGATTTGTTGAGGTTTGATTTTGGATTCAACGAAAGCTGATGAACCAGATCCGGTTAACAAAACGGGTCGGGTAAAAGGGAGAAATCGGACTCCTCCGGTTGGTGAAGTTAGGGTTGTTGTGAGGAAGAGTAAGAACAAAGCGAAGATTGAACCAATCAATAGAGGGAAAAATATCCATTTCCTCTCTGAAGAAACAATGTTGCTATGATGATGGTGATGATGATGGTGATTCTGATGATGTCTCACATTTGAGTAATAGCTTCTCAATTTCTTCATCGAATCCTTATAAAAAAAAATGGTCAATTCAAAGTTTGACACATTTTTTCGTTACAAAAGAAGAAAACCCATTTTTAAAAACTGAAACTTTTGGAGGAAATTGAGATTTTTGCAGATTAGGGTTTTGGTTTTTTTTGATCAATGAGATTGAAGAAATAACGTTAGTAAGAGAATAGAGAGATTGAAGAAGGAGGAACTGAAGAAGAAGGAAATAACGAAAAGAGAAAGATTACTACTGGTCAAGAGCATTAAAACCAGATCAGATCTTAGTAGGTAGGAAATAAAATGAAATCTGGAATCTATGTGATGGGCCACTATAAAGCCCATAAACTTGGAACACATAATAAGTCAACCAAGGACTTTATTCGTTAGACACAAATAGAGAAGTAACCAGTGATAACTAATTTAGACTTTCGAGGGTGTGTGTCCATTTCAGACAATGATGGATATCCGGTTGTATACATGTTAGGAAAGTACATTCTGTTACTTTTACAATTATTATCTGAATTTTTATTAGAGTAAATGTTGGTTTTAGATCTTTGCTTTTAAAGGAGGTACATAACCATTTTTATCTCATAATCTTCATCGAGATTTACCCAAACGTTTTAGTTTATATACCTTAAGTGTGTTGTGTTTTCAGATTAACAAAAGAATGTCGTTGTGAATTGGAAAAAATAATCAAATTCTAGGATTTTGATGTAGGATCAACAACAATTAAAATTTCCGCCATCATTTGATACATCTTCTCAATAGACTCTTCTTCCATTTCGATTTCAAAAGACATAGCTAACAAAATACATAAAGCAGTGAATCTAAATGAGTCTTGTCATTGTTCTTAACTTCTGATTTGATCTTTTCCACGAATTTATCAATAGTAGATTTTCATTTTAGCGTGAAATTTGGTCCGTAAATAAGAACTGATAATTGATACCAGATATTTAAGATTTATAAATTTGTTTTATTGTGTATAACCCGGAGAAGGTTGTCGGATAAATCGGTATTAGATACTTATTTAAAAGCTATAACTTACAGGTTCGAGTCTACATATCTTTTAAAGACATATCATCATATATGTGTTCGCTTAACTTAGCACTGTAACAATGTTGGCTAACACTAATTAATTTGACTCTTGTTTTTGCACAAATTTTAGATATGAAATTTAAATATTTTTTTGGTTTGGGTTATAGTTTACTCTACAAATATATTTAGGTACGAAAACACATTTTACGAATTGTACGTAACTACGGATATGAAAATACCTTATCTCCATTGGTTAAGCTTTACTTTGCTTTTGAGAGATAGAGATGAGCTTAAATTTTGCTGACTCTCAACTCTGATATATTACTTATAAATAGACTGTCGATGAGGCTGGAAACTAAAATTTAACGTACTTTTGTTTTTAAAAAAATCCTTTGTGTAAGATGTACATAGAAATTGCTTCATCTTCTTCACTTTCTCTTCCATTATTACCCTTAACCAGACCTCATATCTACACTTCGATACCCTTCTCCACCATTCCTGAAGCTAGACAACGCAATCTCATCTTCACAGTCTCTGCTTCTTCTTCTTCAGAATCCACACAAAACAAAAAGGTATGGAGAAAACAACCGGAGAAGAACACTACGTCGTCGTTTCAGGCCTTAAGGAAACATCGGAGGTATCAAAGATCTGCTTTTCTCGACCACAACGTCGATATGGACGAGCTTTTAGCTTCAATTCACCAGACCCAGAACGAAAAAGAGCTTTTTTCTTTGCTTTCAACTTACAAAGACAGACAATTATCTATACGGTTCATGGTCTCTCTTCTTTCTCGAGAAAATGATTGGCAGAGATCATTGGCATTGCTCGATTGGGTTCATGAGGAAGCCAAATACACACCTTCTGTGTTCGCCTACAATGTTGTTCTTCGAAATGTGTTGAGAGCTAAGCAGTTTGATATTGCACACGGACTGTTCGACGAAATGCGTCAGAGAGCTCTTGCCCCTGATAGGTATACTTATTCAACGCTAATTACCTCGTTTGGTAAAGAGGGTATGTTTGATTCTGCTTTGTCTTGGCTTCAAAAGATGGAACAAGACCGTGTTTCTGGTGACCTTGTTTTGTATAGCAACCTCATTGAGCTTTCTAGGAGGCTGTGTGATTACTCTAAGGCTATCTCGATTTTCTCGAGGTTGAAGAGGTCTGGTATTACGCCTGATCTTGTTGCGTATAATTCGATGATCAATGTTTATGGAAAGGCCAAATTGTTTAGAGAGGCGCGGTTGCTTATAAAGGAGATGAATGAAGCTGGTGTCTTACCAAATACAGTTAGTTACTCTACTCTTTTGAGTGTTTATGTAGAGAATCACAAGTTTTTAGAAGCTTTATCGGTTTTCGCAGAGATGAAAGAGGTGAATTGTGCGTTGGATCTCACGACTTGTAATATAATGATTGATGTTTATGGTCAGCTTGACATGGTTAAAGAAGCTGATAGGTTGTTTTGGAGTTTGAGGAAAATGGATATTGAACCTAATGTTGTTAGCTACAATACTATCCTTCGTGTTTACGGTGAGGCTGAGCTTTTCGGTGAAGCGATTCATCTTTTCAGGTTGATGCAGAGGAAAGACATTGAACAGAACGTTGTTACTTACAATACGATGATTAAGATCTATGGGAAAACTATGGAGCACGAAAAGGCCACGAATCTTGTTCAAGAGATGCAGAGCCGAGGAATTGAACCTAATGCCATTACCTACTCAACTATTATATCAATATGGGGAAAAGCTGGGAAATTGGACCGAGCTGCGACACTGTTTCAGAAGCTGAGGAGCTCTGGTGTGGAAATCGATCAAGTTCTGTATCAAACCATGATTGTGGCTTATGAAAGAGTTGGTCTAATGGGTCATGCTAAACGTCTGCTTCACGAGTTAAAGCTCCCGGATAATATTCCTCGGGAAACCGCTATCACCATTCTGGCTAAAGCTGGGAGAACGGAAGAGGCGACATGGGTTTTTCGTCAAGCCTTTGAATCCGGGGAGGTAAAAGACATATCAGTATTTGGCTGTATGATCAATCTTTACTCAAGAAACCAAAGATACGTAAATGTCATCGAAGTGTTTGAGAAAATGAGAACCGCTGGTTACTTTCCGGATTCGAATGTGATAGCTATGGTGTTGAACGCGTACGGGAAACAAAGAGAGTTTGAAAAAGCAGACACGGTTTACAGAGAAATGCAAGAGGAAGGATGTGTTTTCCCTGATGAAGTTCATTTCCAAATGCTGAGTTTATACTCATCGAAGAAAGATTTTGAGATGGTTGAGTCGTTGTTTCAGAGATTAGAATCTGATCCTAATGTCAATAGCAAGGAGTTGCATTTGGTTGTGGCGGCTTTGTATGAGAGAGCAGATAAACTAAACGATGCTTCAAGAGTCATGAATCGGATGAGAGAACGAGGAATCTTAAAGCCATTTCCTGGTTGAATAATGTCATATAATTCTTCTTGTGCTTTCTCGAGTAAACAATCCGGATGAATCTGTTCCATGCAACAGTGTTGAGGTTGATCTATTCGAAATCAGCTCCCAAGATTCTATGTACATTCATTGTTGTTTCCAATAATCGTTCTTCTCGCCCGTGACGCAGCCAATGTTACTCTCGTTATGCCGCCTCCTTTGTTGTTAAGATGTATGACACTTCACATCCTTTGTCTCAATAGAATTACGTTAAATATGTGCTTCTGTTTCTGTACGAACATGTTCTTTTTTCTCTATATAACTACCAAAAGAACACACCAAGCTAAGTAATTTACAACAAGAGTACCAATGTTGTGTAGTTTTTTAGAAAATGACGAAGACGGTGGAGAACGATCAGGCTGTTTTGAAGGAGGTGAGGACGTTGTGTTTTCAAGAGAGCAATGGAAGTTACAGCGGCTCGGGCCAACGATTCTGTAAACACCAGTGCTTGCAAGTAAGTATATGTCTTTATTGTCGTCTTCTCCAAAGGAGAATACAAAGCCAATTGGTGGAGACGAAGAAGAGGAAGGTTCTGTTTCAGATGAGCAAGGGATTGGCGAATCCGAAGCGCATTGTAACGGAATATGAGAGCTCGTGAAGTTTCCACTACCAACTGGAGTTTCAGCTCCACCAAAAATCATTCCAGCGTACAAGTCTGCAAAGAGATACCTAAAACACAAACAGAGGAATTATTCTTGATGGACAATACTGGTATGGTAAATAAAGAGAAGAAGAGGAAAGAGCCGAACATACGTTCCATAAAGGCATGGATCAGTGGAGGAACGGTAAAAGTATCCGCCAGTTATTGATGCTGATGATCCTTCTTGTTGGTTTATGTCTGAATGGTTGTACCACATTACCGGGAAGATCGGATTTTCAATCTTTGTTGTTGAGTTGCTGATATTAGAAGAACTCGAGGGATGAAATGGCAAAGTTCCCTCGTAGTAATGCCAACCATAGTTTCCTCCCTTAGTAATCATATCAACTTCTTCATATTGGTCCTGCATGCAAACTCAATATATAAGGAAATGTTCATTGAGAGTCATAGATCAAAAATGTTGGTTTCAGGTTTGGTTATACCTCTCCAACATCTGCGCAAAGGAAATAAGACGGCCTCTCTGAATCAAAACTGCATCGCCATGGATTTCTTACTCCCATGGCCCATATTTCAGGCAGCAGATTCTTATCTTGAGAAAACGGATTGTCCTTTGGTATAGAATAGTTTCCCCATAGCTGAAACTCATTCATCGCTTTTGCATCTGAAAGAAGAACCAAAATCAAATCTCATGTTCATTGTAAAGTATGCTTCAGCTGTATAGAAAAAACATATTACCAAGAACATTATTAACATCAAGTCTCATGATCTTCCCAAGCAATGATTTCTTGTTCTGTGCAAAGTTGTATGGGTCTCCTTTACTTCCTCCATCTCCCATCATGAAATACAAGTACCCATCTTTAGGTCCGAACAAGATCTGTCCACCGTGATGCGATGAAAAAGGAAGACCCATTGTAAAGATTCTTCTTACCTCCACCGGTCTAACATACGTCCCTGAAACATATCAATAACGTCTCAGCAACATCCAAAAAGAAAAATACATACAAAGGTGAGATTGTTTAAAATACCATTGGTAAAGAATTCTGATATGACACTATGGTATTGACATGGAGTTGCTCCATTATCAGAATCTAGCTTTGCAGGGTCACAGTCAATATCTGAGTTGCACGCGCATTTTCCAGAACATTCGGGCCACTTAACTCTATCGCAGTTGAAAGAAGCAAAGAATCTTCCGTTTTTCAAGAAGTCAGGATGGAAAGCTATTCCTAGGAGACCAAGCTCAGCATCAAAGTGCACTTCTTCAGTAAGATCAAGAAACGGGTTAGTTTCATCTATTTTCAAAAGTTCTCCTGATCCTTGAGCTGGAACTGTCACCAAGTATATCTTCCCGGGTTGATCAGACAGAAAGACACGATTAGAACCATCAGGATGAGGTACCATGTTAAGATAAGACCCATTTCCAATCTTCTCGATGCATATGCCTGAAGGAGATGATGGACCAGTAACTTTTGAAACGTTAAATGAAACTTCCTGACCATTGAAGCACACAGAGGATTCATCTGAAGCTCCACCAAAAATCTTGCAGAAGTCATTACTTGATTTCCATATTTCAGATATTGTGGAAGTGATGTTGCCTCCATCTCCAGCTTGAGATGCAAACGGAGTGTTGGTTACAGAGAGACTCTGGCATTCATTCCAAAATGTGGCACAGAAATCAATGTCGGCTAGCGATTGTGTTGATTTACTAGAAGAAACTGTGGAGTTGCAGAGCACAGGAACTTGTCTAGATTCTGACTCAACGCGGAAAAGCTCTGCTGCGAAAGGATCACACTTCTGCAACCACAGAAGGGAATCATCAACTGATTGCTAGAAAGGTTCTAAAATATCACGAACAAAACCACAGCATCCAAGTAATCTAATCACATTATGTTTTTGATATGTTTTTGCCTTACCGAGCAAAGTAATGATTTGAGAAGTGGAGAACATCTGCCAGATACATTGAATGCTTTAAACTGTCTCTGCAACTTCAAGTCTTCCAGGGAGTTACAGCATACACTTCCATTGAATTGACAAAAACCTAGCGGTTGCTTCAGATTAAACGGTGCAGCTGACCAAACAATTCCAAAAATCAGAAAAGAAACAACACAAACACACAGAGTCATCTATCTAAACCTTAAGAGAAAAGAAAAAGAGCCACCTACTCAAATCATTACATAAAGGATGTGACAAGGATTTTTTGGCAAGAAACAACAGAAGAAAAGAAAGAAACATGGCTATAGAACAGAGAGAACCCATTCTTCTTTCAACAACAAAGAATCAGTTGTTTTGAGTCTAGCATCTACCGATGAAAACAATCTGGAAAAAAAAAAGATAGCTCATAGAGATTTCTGTTTACAGATTCCACAGGAATGGAACTCTTACCAAGAAATCAAAGGGAAGACCAAAGCCCCAGACAAGAACTGATTAGAACTTTTAAATAAATGGAGACTTTTTAAGCAGACAACTAGCAGAATCTTTTAATAAATCTAATATGCAAATTGGTTTAAAGCCAATAAAATAATACAGAATGAATTATTGGCGTCAAAGAAATCAGCTGACCTTGATTTCAAACTTGTGTCTTTCTCCATACTTTAAAAACAAGAAAGAACAGAACATCATCCTCAATTCAATTATTTGATCCCAACAACAAGGGATGATGTCACCGCACTGAAAATAAAAAACATAACCAAGTAAACAAAACGTCATAGAGATAAACAATCTTCAAGCTCTGTGCAAAAAAAATGCTAAGCAATCTTGGACAAGTCCGATAGTGTAATTAATTGCCTTTGCTTTCTCCATCATGAGCTTCCTATACATTAAAGTCATGTCAGAAGATGATTATGAATTTTTATTGTTGACACAATTGCTCGAAATTAATTAATGAAAGATTCTTTGTTAAATGTTTCCTTTTTTGATATTGTCAAATTATATTATTTCCTTTTCGGGACTGTCTTCAGAGATCCCAATAAATAATAGTAAAGGTCGCGTCACATTAGCAACCTTGAAATTATAAATCAAAACACATACACAACCAAAAAAAAAAAAAAAGGAGAGCAGAAGAAGTTAGATCTTTGTAATCAGTATGAGCAACGACCAGGAGAAAGATAACAAAGATGAGAACTGGACATTGTTTTACGATATCGCAACGAAAGTCATAGCCATGATTGGAGCCATTGTAACCTTACCGAGTCTAGTCTCGTGGATGAGTTTGGACTCACAACGTAAGATGTTGAAGATTTCGTGGATGGATGCTCGTATTCCTATCAAAGCTTACGAAGACTATTTCAATGATCTACGTGATAAAAAGTGAATCTATATACATATTTCTTAGTTAAAATTTTGTTTTTCTATGACCAAATATTTTGCATACGATGACATATTTTTCGTGTACTATACAATATTATAGATTCTTTATATTACTGCTATTAATTGTACCTAATGGACACTAATGAAGTTTAAGGTTAAACTCCATCCAACTATTTTAGATTTTCGAATGTGTATAGGTGAAAAAGATGTATTTAAGTATGATCATACAAAACGGGACACAAACTAGTTAATGTAGGGAAAATTTCTTCACTTGTAATGGGTTCTTAGGCCGAGAGAGTCCGTTTGTCTGAGGTGGTTCTTTGCACTACTCGACTCGAGCTGTTTCCGCTTCCACCACCACCTGTACCGGAGGGTGGTGCACGAGGAATAACCCGCTGTATGATTCGAATAGGAGTCCCGCCTAAATCAAAATCTTCCTTCAATGATCTAGTCAGAAACCTTATGTCGCTTTCCAATAACTGCGTTTTACCGCTCACAAACGCTACAAAAGTCGGCGGTCGAGCTTTCACTTGAGTAAAGAACTTGATCTTTGGCTGTGAAGCCGTGTCTTTCCATGAATGCCGGCTCATAACCTACGCCAACACACACAAAAAACGATTAAGCAAATAATGATGTCATATGTTTTGTTGTATATACTATAGTCTGTAACATTTAAAGTACAAACCTTACGCAACCAGCGATTGAGGCGGCCTGTGGAAAGTCTTGAACACCATCTCTTGTATGTATCAGTGACTTCTTTCATTACTTCCATACGTCCTCTTCCCTCTAATGCAGAGATAAACACAACTGGTATTCCAGTTATCTGCAAGCAAATATTATGTTTCCATCACCGGGAAATACGAAGAATGGCAAAAGAAGAAATGAGAATTAATAAAAGATGCAATTTTTATTATTACCTGAGGAATAACTGTCTGAATTTCAATGGGAACAGCTTCTTTGATCTTCTTGTACATCTCAGAGTTCTCTCTACCTCTTAGACGATCCATTTTGTTAACGATAACGACTAGACCACGTCCTTCTTCTACAGCACGTCTAGCGATAACTACTTCTGAATGTGTCATACTACATTTAGCTTTTATGATCTGGATATTGCAAATACAAAACATAGCGTGAGCATCTCTTGATTTTCTTTCTTCTGTTTTCACAGTTCTGCAGGAAAAAAAAAACATGAATCACGAGAGTATGTGTGTATACAAACCTCTTCAGCATCGAGAACTAACGCGATAACATGTGCCCGCATAAGACTCTTTCTTGATTGCATGATACTCAAAGATGCTGGTCCTTTGTCTCGCTCTGTTCTCTCCAACCACCCAGCAGTATCAACCTTAACAGATATCCGGTATAAACATCAAACAAAGTGAATAATATTGAACGCTGGTTCCACTTCTCTGTCTAACATCAAGAGAATAATAGTTGGAGTCAGAGTATAAGAAAAATAAGAATTCTAATCTTACCAGATAAACGGTCCTACCCTGAAACTCAAACTGAACTCTCACAGCATCTCTTGTGAGGCCAGCTTCTGGACCCACTAATACACGCTCTTCTTCCAACAATGCATTGAGCAAGGTTGACTTCCCAACATTAGGCTTACCTACGATAGCTAACTGCAATGGCAACTTGGACTCGTCGATTTCATCAGAGAGATTCTCATCGGTCAGAACATCATCTTGACTGCCTATATCTATTATAAGACTGCGAGGTTCAGTGAAGAAGAAATTTAAGGGAGGTATGATTATCTTGATACGGGTATATTACCGTTTAACATTTCGACCGTGTAATCCTCTAGTAGAGGGCGCAGAACTTCATAAAGTGTGGTCATACCAAGTCCAGTCTCGGCTGAAATAGCTATAGGCTCGCCAAAACCTAGTGCAAGGGCCTCTGAAGCAACTTCATCAAGAGAGCCGATTGATTCAGATTTATTCATAACCACAATGGGCTTAATCTGTGGAGCATGCTTCCTCAACCATTTCCCAACCTCTAAATCTAGTGGATGCAACCCAGCCCTATCAAAAACATGAACAAGACAACAATCTATAAGGAAAAAAGAACACTCGCATCATATTAGTTTGCTGCAACTCGGGATTAAAATCTCACCTCACGTCGATAATAAGAACCGCAAACTGAGTCCTTGCAAGCACATTAGCCGTCATTGCTGTAGTTCTACCAAGAATAGTACCCGAAGAAACCTCAGTCTCTATACCAGCAGAGTCCAACACATTGAACCTCAAATCACCTAACTTTGCAATCCCTTCTCTTATATCCCTTGTCACATGATCATCAGGAGTGTTGTAAACAAGAGCCTCCCTCCTCCGGATCAATCTAAACAACAACATAACTGACTAAATCCACAATAATATCAAACCTTATGACACATATCTTAAACGTACACAGAAGAAACTAACCGATTATACAAAGCAGACTTCCCAACATTTGGCCTGCCCATAAGCATCACCGTAGGTAGTAAATTGGCATCTATTTTGGTGAAATCAATTGGTTTCTTGTAAAAAATCTTTGGCTTCTTATCCACAAGTTTCTCACCATTGTCAACATTTGATTCATCAGAAACCGTGGCAAACCCATTTGTGGATCGAACTAGATTCAAGTCTGAGATCAAATTACTACAAAACCTATTCTGATGACTTCTATGTCTAACAGTTGAATTGAATCCTGAAGGAGAAAGAAGTAAAACGTAAGGAACAAATTTGGATTCATATAAGCAGACATTGAAAGAAATGAGATTTATATACCTAAAGATGAAAAATTGGAGCAATTGGAAGCAATAATCTGATCTTGGGAATGCAATAGCTTAGAATAAAGACATCTATAGTAAAAAACAAGACTGAATTGATTCTTCCGAGCTGAGATTGCTCGAACCAGTGACTGAGACATTGCAGACGACAAATTCAACTTTATGGGTATACGAAGCTTTGCATTTGTGAATCAGTTATGAAATTGGAAATGAGAATCGAGAGAAAAGATTGAAGCTTTGAAGCAGAAGGATGAAGCTAAAACCCTAAACCTTTTGGTTCACCGGTGATGAGAATCGAGAGAACTCTGCCGTTGTTTGGTCATGCCGATTTGTCGACGTGAGTGATGTGAGATTTACATATGATATGACGTCGTTTTCCTATTTGGGTTCTAAAACCCCACTGGGCTTTATAGTGGGTTGCTTTTAAATCCATGTAATAAGTAAGTTCGATTTATTTACCGTTTGAATTCGGTCAGAATTCGATCCGGACTTTGTAACGTTTAATATGACTGAGCAATACTAATTAAGCTGACTGACGGAACAATACCAATTAACCCAATTTATGATAGTTATGTTCAATTTTTTTTTTTTGTTTATCGTTTTAAACATTATTATTGTAGGTAAACTACTTCATAATAGGATTAGATCAAATATTTCTAATGATGATATAATAGATAAAAAAACTAAAAAATATATATTTTTAATAAACTCTATTATTTTTCAGCTCAATTTAGTTTTACTTAAATTAAAATTATTTTTGATTCAGGTCCTATAAACTGAAACCTAAATAATTTGATCCGTAATTCATCAAATGAAATCTTTGTACAAATTTATCTTTTAATTCTTAACAAAATTGTTTATCTCCTAAATTTTTCATACTTTTTTCCAAAGCTTATGAATGCTCCACAACAAAATACAACTTGGTGAACATTTTGCCAACAAATAAAAATTTTCAAATGCAATAACACATTATGTGTTATACTATGCTTTAACGACTAATTTTTTGCGACACTAAAATGAAAACAGTAGTTTGATACATTTGTAAACTGATGCATTTTTAAAAAGATTGAATAAATTTTACATTCTCTCTTAAAAAAACCATACTTACAACAAAATCTAAAATCGAAAGAGCTACAATCCAAATCTTTGGTATTAATATTTCGGTTTGGTTCGATTTGATTATACAGTTTCAGTTTGGTCCGGTTCTTTATTTTTCACATTAATATTGAGAGAGTCAAAAAAAGCTCCACAAGCGAATCATAGTTGAGAGAGCCGACAAAAGCTCCACATAAACTTGCCAACTTCCTTTTCTCATAATCTTTGTAGAGTTCTTTCAATACATTTTTGAGTTCTTTAGCTTTCGACTTAGAAGTAGAAAGATCCACATACTCATAAGCTTATAAGTTTTTTCAAGAATCTGCAACTTCATCTAGGATCCAAGATTGCACCCATAGCCAAAATGATATTGTAATCCTTTTTGAGCTAGAAAGAAGCTTAGAAAGTGATGTGGACAACATGAAGACGCAATTAGATGTTTATTTGGATGAGCCAAGGTTACATAGAAAGGCTTTTCGAAATTTGGATGTTTTGAGCTATTGGAAAGAAAACCAACACAGATTTGGTAACTTAGCATCTATGGTGCATGACATACTTAGCATTCCTATCACGACAGTAGCATTTGAGTCTGCTTTTAGCATCAGAGCACGGGTCTCGAGTCCATACATGAACTGGTTGCTTCCGAAGAACTTTCAGACTCTGCTTTGTACTCATAATTGGTTGCGAGGATTTGCGGAATATGAAGGTAAAAATATTGTGTAGTTATGTTTTAAAACGAGGTTTCTTGCAGTGATCATGTTTTAAAACGAATTCATACTTTGAATTGTAGGTACCCTAAAAGACATTGATGATTTGCAACCAATATGCAAGGATGATTGCAATTAGTACCCGAGCAGAATCTTCAAGATCAGAAAATTCAAGTGCACCATGAAACAAATGTAGAAGAAGCAACATGTTTTGGAACTAAGAAGAATAAGAAACTTATTGTGTTTGAAAACTTGAACATGTTTGAGTTTGATTTATAGATATTAGTGTCTTTCGATTGGTAAGAATTTGAAATTTGATGGTAAGTGTTGATTTTAGTTTGTTTTATAAAAGGTTAGACACATTCTTGATTTAGTAGTTGTTTTGTGTTCCGAGTCACTTAAATTGCTTTTTTAATTTATATCTAAATGGGTATATGAGTTTAAATGGGCAATTTTATAAATCTTAAAATTAAATAATTTTAAATGGGGTAGATTTTAAATGGGCTAAATGAGGTGGGCATGCCCATAGTTGACCAGCTCTAGTGGTAGAAACGGCACGATGTTTGAATATTAAACGACACGATCGTTGACCAAAGAAAGCAGGGTCGTTCTTAAACGCAATCAGAGAGAGAAGCGAGACGAGAGACGATAATGGGAGGAGCTTTATCAACTGTGTTTGGAAGTGGAGAAGATGCAACAGCTGCAGGGACCGAATCTGAGCCAAGTCGCGTCCTAAAGTTTAGCTCTTCCGCTCGGTGGCAACTTCATTTCAACGAGATCAAAGAATCAAACAAACTGGTAACGTCTCTCAGACTCTCGATTCGATTCAATCGATTTCGTGTTTCAATGGAATTTAACTGATTTGGTTTCTGTGAATAATAAAGCTGGTGGTTGATTTCTCGGCCTCATGGTGCGGACCATGTAGGATGATTGAGCCTGCGATTCATGCCATGGCTGATAAGTTCAATGATGTTGATTTCGTCAAATTAGATGTTGATGAACTTCCTGTAAGTATCTCTGTCATAAAGTCTTCATCTTTTTTTTGTAATGCTATCAAAAGTTTCTGACTTTATTTGTCTCTGATTGATCCATAGACTATAGTTTACTGTTTTGTTTTACCTAAAATTCCTCCATTGGAGTGTTGTGAGAAGAAATTGGATAGCTTTATGGTACATAAGTGCAGATCAATCTAGTTCTGATATAACATGAGATTTGGTGTTTTGTAATGAGAAAAATATCTAAACTTGGTGCATCTCTGTCATGGTTATACTTTGCCAATCAAAGTTTCAACTTTTGTGTCTCTGTCTCTTGTTTTGACTGATCCATACTTCTCTGTTTTTCTCTGATTATGAGTAGAAGTTAGATTATGTTAAGGTACAACTGCTAATCACTCGAATTCTGATATATAGATGAGAAGTTGGTTGAAATGGGTTCACATAGCTGCTTCTGTTTCAACAGTTATTGGATTTTGTACTGAGAAACAATTTTAAATTTATTGCATGACTAATGTTTTCAGGATGTGGCTAAAGAGTTTAATGTGACGGCAATGCCTACCTTTGTGCTGGTGAAAAGGGGTAAAGAAATTGAAAGAATCATTGGTGCCAAAAAGGACGAACTTGAGAAGAAAGTTAGCAAACTCAGAGCATAATGAGCATTGTTAACGCCTTAACCAATAGTCTTGTGTAAACTCAATAATAAATGGTATGTTTATGGGGAATGTGATGTTCTATACTCTCTGCTAATGTAAGACCTTCTGTGTGATGCCATGATTGATTGAAATGGTTTGTTGAAATGCTTAGACTCTGCTTTCAGTGGTTTATGATACAAAGTTGACACCTTTTCAGCTTGTGCGTGTTGCAACCATATCATAGCTACAATAATAATGTCCGATAATGCTCCTACATAGATAAATAGAAACTGTATTTTGACAAAAAGAAAAAAAATGTTGACAGTACTTTTCTTATAAGCAAACTACAATCCTATAGTAACTTTTCTTTCTTTCGAACTTATTCTGCTACTACTTGCTAATTCGCCGATGTTTGTGCCTGCGATATAACCACCTGACCAAGCATTCTGCAGGTGTGAAATTTCATTTAGGAAAGTAAAAGATATGGTTTTTGTTGTTTCGTTTAATACATTTGAGTAAAAGATATTTCAATGCTATAACTAAAAGTTCACCTGGAAATTGAATCCTCCTGTAACTCCATCTACATTTAGTACCTGAATACACAAATGCAAGTAAAGATATGTTACATTTATCATGTCATGTGTGTGCGTGTGTACATGGATGCCTACTTCCACATGTCATGTGTCCATGTTCCAAATGCATTGTTTTACTAAATCACACAAATGAATTGTTGAAACATTGTTGCAATGCTTACTTCTCCCGCAAAGAAAAGATTTGGAACCAATTTGCTCTCCATTGTCTTCAAAGAAACCTTGAAACAGTAAGAGACACGTTAAAATCAGATTTAGTAAGAACCGCAATAAGAAAGGATTGGTTTTAAGTTTCAAAAGACGGAACCTCGGATAAAGGAACTCCTCCTGCTGTCACAAACTCATCTTTGTATTGACCCTTTTGCAGCAACATAACGTTACACAATATCATCACCATCATCATTATCTTGAGTAGTTTGATGAAAAGTGATAAAATGTTTCATGTTATACCTTTCCAGTGACTTGAAATGTACAATGTTTAAGAAGATCAGAAATAGAGCTCAAGGAGTTATTAGACAATGAAGCCCATAAGGTGTCCTTTGAAGAACCCTGCATGAACATGAAGACAATCAATGACATTCACGTAAGATTGAGAGGATTTACAATATAGAAAAGCTATGAAAGAAGGTTTTGTCAGAACCTCGCGGTCTAGAATGTATCTCCAGAATCTATTGACAAGACCAAATTGAGGAGGATAGGAATTGGACACTTTGTGCTTCTGCATTAAACAATGCTCAAACTTTTCAACAAACGAGACAAGAAACAAAGAGAACAAAAAGAGTAAAAGTATGAAATGTTGTTACTGAAAACTGCAGCTTGTGTTCTTTGAGTACAGATTTAGCAGTTTCGATGTTAATATCCGGTATGAAGTCGACAATAAGATGCCCTGCAGCCAAATTGAATATGTTCTAAAGTCTAGCGAGTTAACAGGAACAAAAATTCTCTCGTTAGAAATGAAAGATTCAGACCTTTGTACTTAGAACTAAAGAGGTACCGTGCACCCCATGCAGAGAGTCGAAGAATAACCGGTCCACTAAGTCCCCAATGTGTTACAAGCATAGGACCAATCTTGACAGAAAACAAAGTAATATATATGAACTTTTCCTTATGATAAAGGATTTTAAACAAAGTAAGAATAGCAAGGGGGGAAAAGATGCACACCTGCACGAGGTTAGACAAATCCGGGCATGGATTATCTAATTTCAGTTTGGCTTGGACTTTCGAGAAACTAATCTGGGAAATAGAAATAAACAATGTCACATACGAAGCTCGTAAAAATAAATTCGTGCTAACGAATTCTGGTTTTAGAGGAAAATTTACCCCTGCTAACTCGGTCAGCAATGGATCATTGATCTTAAAAGTGAATAAGCTCGGTACTGGATCTACAATGGAATGACCAAATTTAGTGGCTAAAGAGTGACCCTGTAACATAATTAAGCAAAACCATCTTAGGAAAACATGAGAACCCAACAGCTTTGAAAATAAAGAATTCGTATTCTTTAAATGGGGTTACTGTATAACCTTTTGGCTACTTCCAGTTGCAATCAGAAGATATGTAGCTTCTATAGATTCAGACGTGTCAGCACTTTGCTTCCCAACTTTAACAAGGAACTTTCCATCGGGTTTAATAGAAGCAGCTAACACAGACTTTCCTCTCTCAAGCCTAACTGTTTAAGGAAATTGAGAGGATATATGAATGGGAGACACAAGAGTTCAGAAGAATATGTATTTCAATAGATGTGTTATATATGATACCTCCTCTAATGTTTGCTTCATTTAAGAGACAATCAACTACAGATAATGAATTATCACTAACAGGGAATACTCTTCCATCATCTTCAGTCTGTCAAGAGATATGAATTAGGCGAAAGATACGGAGTAAGATAAACATCTCTAATGACAAATATGATGCAAATTCACAACCTTTAGTGGCACTCCATGCTCAGAAAACCATGACATAGTATCAGCAGGTCCATGTGTGTAAAAGAAAGAACCTTTAAGCTCTTTATGACCACGAGGATAATGCCCAGCCAAATTCTACTTACAGATTCGATATTTACGTTACCAAAACTTCAAAATCATACTAAAACCAATATGCTTCACATGACAAAACTGCAATAAAGCAGCTTCATGATTCTGCAATTTCAAGCATAAAGTTTGAAGCTTTCATGTATGAACAAGACTCACAATAGTATCATTGCAATGCCCATTTGTCACATTACATCGACCACCACCGGAAATCTTCACCTATGAATAACAAACGAGAAAACGAATGAACAAAAATCATCTCTCTATTTCACTAACTGAGTTAATGGAAAGAAGAGAAGCTAACCTTAGAAAGAAAACTCCCTTTTTCAATAACCAAAACTCTCAAATCAGGTGAGAGAGTTTTAGCCCTAATTGCTCCATAAACTCCAGCTGCTCCACCACCAACAACAACCAAAAGCTCACTCTCATCCTTTTCCCCCTTTTTTAAGAACCCAACAACAATTCAGACAAAACAAAACAAACAAAGAACAGAAACTGCTATAAATTACTAAGCGAAGTTTTTACCTTGTCGGCTAAACTAGTTATAGCAGTGGCAGTGAAAATTCTCCTTCTCCTGATTGTTCTACATAACAAAGCTTTTACAGGAACCCATACAGGATTTGCCAAATTCAAGCTCATTACACACTCAAAATTCCGAACTTTGATCCTACTTATCGAATTCTAACGTCAACGACTATTGCAAAGACTCTGATTCATGACCAAAATAAATCCGTTAAACCCTTAAGTTCTCAATTTGAGAAGCAAATGAAGATGATGATTAGAGATACCAAAACGACGCCGTTGCTTCATAAGGCTAAAACGACGCCGTTTACATGAGAGAGACGAAAGAATGGAGTTTTGTGCCGCAGCTATCTAAATAAATTCTTTCTTCCTTGAATGCGACGCTTCGTAATTCTCGATACATCGGAATATGGAATTCAAAGTTAGAAACTTTTCATCTTCCTCTCCAGAAATTGAACTCTTTAAATCCGAACTTAAGTCCCATCAAACTTTTTGTCTTCTTGAGAAATCTGATAGAGACAAAACATGTTTGGTCCTCAAATAAGACGAGTGAAGTTGGAGAAACAGAGCGAACTCAGAATCGAATTGCAACCTACTTCACCTCTCAGACTCCGTTTGCTCGATGGCAAGGCTGAGATTTTCGGCTATGAACTTCCACATGAAGTTTGGATCACATTTCCACCTCTCATGACATTTGCGGTATGCTTTTTACTTACGCAACTTCAAAATTCATCTTGTGGACTTGTGGGTTAGTTTAAAGATCTAAGCTTTAGGTAATGAATGATGTTATGAATTGAGATAACATAGAAAGTTATACTCTTGATGATTTATATTGCTCTACTATTCAGGTTTTTACATGGTATGGTGCAACTATTGAAATAGATGGTATCACAGGAAATGAATATATATCATGTGAGGTAAGTTTTTGGTTCCACTCACTCTTAGTTCAGATAATATAATGTTTACTAAATATATCTTTGTTATAGACGCCTATGGTGAACTATCTTGGACTGCACAACTCTCTACAAGTACAAAGACATCGTGTTACTTCCTCAACAAGAGATTCTGCATCTTCACAGGTAAATTTTTTTCTTACTAAAGAACATTAATTTCCAGTTCTTGTAGTAACTTGAATTGCGGTTTTGTTTGAAGGAGGGACCAAGGGTTATCATTGTAGGGGATATAGACTCTGGGAAGAGCACATTGGCTAAAATGCTTCTGAATTGGGCTGTAAAAGATGGTTGGAAACCGACATTTGTTGATCTTAATGTCGGTCAAAGCTCGATTACCATACCAGGAACTATCGCTGCTGCTCCTATCAAAATGCTTGTGGATCCTGTTGAAGGGTTTCCTCTTGATAAGGCTCTTATTCACTACTTTGGTCTCACAAATCCAAGGTGATTGACTTCAAATTCTGATTCTTTAGGGTTTAATATAACCTAATTTTCGTTTCTTGTACCTTCAGTGTAAACCTTAGACTGTACAGAACCCTTGTGGAAGAACTTGCCAGAGAATTAAAAGAAGAGTTTTCCGCAAACGCTGAATCTAGAGCTTCTGGGATGGTGATTGACACTATGGGATTTATCGTTCGTGAAGGCTATGCGGTCATTTTAGCATCTTTTTCTCTTGTTTTTTTGTGAACTAACATTTATGCTATGAACTACAAGATTTCTAATATGGTATCATTTTTAAATTTGCAGCTGCTTCTCCATGCAATAAGGACGTTTAATGCGTCTTTAGTTATTGTCGTTGGTCAAGTAATGTATCGAATATATTTTTTTCTCGCTTAACCCTAAATCAAGAAACCTACAATGACCTTCATTGATCTCTGTCATTTGCAGGAGGAAAAACTCGTCTATGATCTGAAGAAAAATCTAAAATTCAAGAAGAATCTACAAGTCTTGAATCTTGAGAAGTCAGAAGGAGTCTTCTCTAGGAGCTCTGACTTTCGCAAAACATTGAGGAACAGTAATATTCAGGTAGGCTTTTTCGATTTGACGATTTCAATAATTAGGTTTATTTATATGCTTTTGACTAAAGCAGAAGTCTTTAAATTTCTGCACAGAATTATTTCTATGGAGTCACCAACGATCTCACTGTCTACACAAAAACCGTTAAGTTCAGTGATGTGCAAGTATATCGAATCGGTGATTTTAGAGTGAGTGGTTCAACTTCTGCTCATCAAAGAGGAAATGACCCTTTGAAGATCACACTTGTGACAATTGACGAACATCTTGTGAACAAAGTTCTTGCTATCTCATACGCCATAAAACCTGATCAGATCATCTCAAGGTAATATCTACAACTTTTGTATGATTATACTTAAGCTACGGATGAAGAGATCGTTAATTTTGCGGCAATTATATATTTATATTTTTTTGTAGCATTGTTGCTGGATTTGTGTGTATCAAAAATGTTGATATTAGTGAAGAGAGAATTACATATGTCTCTCCATCAGCTGCGGAATTGCCTAGCAAAATATTGATCCTAGGGACTTTGACATGGCATGTAACTTGAGAAGCAAGAAACTAAAGATAGAACAAGGAGTTTTTTATTATTATTTTTAAGTTGTAAACTCTACTACATATATCTTTTCAACTTCTTTGAAGATGCTCCAGTTTATTCTCCTATATACTCTGTTTGTTGAATTGAAGATTTAACGAAAAATTTGGTTGTTTTGTTTTCTCTTTATAATAAGTACATGTACTTGATTTTGTTTTTAAAAAATCCACTGTATGTATAAAATCTATAAGTATCTCCAACAATAAGATATGTATTTGTACAAATCTTTAAGATATGTATGTATACACAGTATATATACACAGTATATATATATAGGATTTATCTCCCAACAATTTTTCTCTCGTCAATATATACTACGTACGACTACGAGGTTGAATAGTACGAGCCGATTTTTTTTTTCGTTCTATCGATGCAACGCCTACGTAAGTTCTTTGTGTAATGCATTCATTATTTTCACACACCACTTAATAAAATGGTAGTGGGTGAACTAACAAGATGTTGTTTTATATACTTGTAGTCTTTTAAAAAAATGAGAATCAACTTACAACAAGTTTGAATTTAGAAATTCTAAACAATATTTTTTTTTAGCTTTGATTATAAATATTTTGGCTTCTAGATACACCACCATTCTTAATTAGCTTGTAGTTGATTACAGATCAACACAGACAGATATAACTTACTGATGAAAATGAGCATATCTTAAGGAAATTAAGGAAATTACACTACGCAAATATCCCAAAATATCTTTAATTGGTCGTCTAGTAATATGCTAACTAACTTACTTTCTTAAGCAATATGTTTTAAGACGTTGAGGCAGGCTCGGCGTTTTACACAATCAAGTGAAGTCATAGCTTAGGGCATTATAGTAGAGAAATATATTTTTATAAAAATGTTTTTAAGTCTTTTATGTTTTTTTTTAAAACAATTATAGCCATTTTTTATATATTTATATTTGCTAAGCTTTTTATTTACTATCTTTCTTTAATCTCTTTAAATCAATAAAATATCTTGTTAATGAATTTAGTTTAGTAAAAATTTTAGATTTAAGAAAAATAAAACCTTAAACTCTAAGACTTTGATTACAAAATCAAAAATCAAAAACTTTCTAATGTAAGGTGTTTGAACTTTGATTACAAACTAAAAACTTTGTTTTGATTAATCAAATAAATGAGTTGGTTTTGCTACCCATTAAGACAACTCTGTTTGAAAAACTCAATTACGTGAATTTGATGAATAGTTTTGCAGGCAAAAATCTAAATAGAACTATATTTAAAGAATATAATTTTGTTTTTTCCTCAATATTTGCTTACAAAATGCTTATAAATTTTTTTAAAAAAACTGTTCTATAAAGTTTTACTATAACTTTTATATATTATTCTTATTTTTGATTATGCAAAAAAATAGAGGGCATAAATATTTTATTTGCATAGAACATTTATGGCGGACCGATCCTGCGTCGAAGATTTGAGGCAGTATTTAACCAGAGATGGAGGAGTTGAGAACAATACTATGAGCTGAATTGTTCACTCTCGGTAACATTTCTGTTGTTAGATAAAGGAAGCCTAGTCATCAACACGAAACAAAACTTGTCACGGACCAATATCACGTTAAAGTTACCAAGAGTATTTTTAATTTCTTCGCAAATTAAGTTCCCAAAAATATCTTTAATTGGTCGTATAGTAATATGCAAACTTACTTTCTTAAGTCATCCTATTAGCTGAGTCAGTTTAAGTCAATTATTTTTTCAAAGATTCCTATTAGCTGGACCGTTCATGCTTTGTAACTAGTAGTAAATTGGTAAACAAAAGAAACTTCGTCATCAAATATAAAACAAAACGTGTAACTGACCAATAGCACGTTAAAGTTACCAAGAGTATTTTTCATTTCTTCGCAAATTAGTCTAAATGAAAGTTGCCAAAAATATAACCTGAAAAATATTCTTCTAGTTTTAAGTTCTAACCTAATAGAGTTCATCGATCAAAATACTAATTAGACTTTGATAAAGCGAAGTTGCATGAGTGAAGATAGATAAAACCGTGCAAGTTAGCATCCACCCACCGATTTCACACCATTATAAATAAATAAACCCCTTCGCTAGTAGAGATCAAACCAACCATGAGAGATCTAAGAATATAGATAAAACAAGAGAGAAAGAAAAAATGGTGACACTACTCCATCTTCCCGAAAACCTCATGCAAATTGCTACTTTAATTCAGAACGGAAATACCGAAGGCTTAACCCAAATGATGGGTAAATAGATCTCAAAGCTTTATTTTAGTTCTTTGATTAACAACAATTACATCTTCACTTTTCTTAATTATTTTTTCTTTCGTTTTGTGTCAGCGGAGTTTAATGAGAATGTGAATGCCATATTGACTACGGAAGGTCACTCAGCAATTCACCTTGCTGTTCTAGGCGGTCACGCCGGCTGTGTTACGGTGAGGTTTCTTTTTGTCTCGGTAACTTACAATGGAAACATGGTAAGGCTATCGGTAATAACCTCTTTAATTGGTTTTGACTCCTTTAATACTCTCTCTTACATTTGGTATGATGTCATACTTCTCGTGCAAAAATAGACCGTTTTTATATAGAATTCTTATACTTGTATAGTAATAATTTTGTAGTATTTGAGTTTAAGTCATGTTCTTTGTGATGACCATCGAAACCAAACACACAATTTGATTAAGTTTTAAAGAACCCAATCAGTCAATTGGGAAATAAAAAGGTATAAAATGGAGTATGCTAGCAAATAAATGGGCAACAGTAAACAATATAGAAAGTGATCAGTAAACTCTCTGTTTTGCTGATGATACTCTTCTCTCGTCCTCCTGATACGCTAAGAAAAGGATTATTGCCATATATATTTGTTGAAAACGATTAAGTTACGGATGAAGAGATCGTTAAATTTACGGCAATATATATTTGTTTTTTTTGCAGCATTGTTGCTGGAATTGTGTGTATCAAAAATGTTGATATTGGTGAAGAGAGATTTACATATGTCTCTCCATCAGCTGCGGAATTGCCTAGCAAAATATTTATTCTAGGGGCTTTGACATGGCATGTAACTTGAGAAGCAAGAAACTAAAGACAGAACGAGGAGTTTTTTATTATTAGTTTTTAAGTTGTAAACCCTACTATATATATCTTTTCAACTTCTTTGAAGATGCTCCAGTTTATTCTCCTATATACTCTCTGTTTGTTGAATTGAAGATTTAACGAAAAATTTGGTTGTTTTGTTTTCTCTTTATAATAAGTACATGTACTTGATTTTGTTTTTAAAAAATATCCAATCCGTTACATACAGTCATACAGTGTAGGTATAAAATCTATAAGAATTTGAAAAAAGAAAAATTCCTCGGCAACTAATTTTTGTTTTTTGTTAAACTAATATATATCTTGTTAGGTTTTAGCTTTATACATAATCTCAAAGAATCTAAATTTTCAACCGTCAAATAAAATAAAATCTTTCAATTTAACAAAGAATCATATATTAGATATTGTTAGCAAGATATAATTGAGATTTCTGTTTAAATAGGTTCAGTGTGCAACTTTGTTCATTGAGTAGAAGAAAATGGCAAATTTCGTAATGTTCTTAAATTTTCTTCTTTCTTTAACTGTCTTCCACACTTTTCAGTCAGTTCAGTCTCATTTTTCTCTCTATAATGATAACAACATTTTCAATGTTCTTAATTATGGAGCAATTGGAGATGGATTTTCTGACGATTCAAAGGTTTGTTTTCATTTTGGTTATATATTCTAGTTACATGTATTGATAATTCAAAGTATTTATAGAAATTATTAATTCATATTTCTTTCTTAATCACGGTTTCAGGCTTTCAAAGATGCATGGGAAGACACATGCAATTACATTGGATCTGAATCAATTATGGAAATTCCTGAAGGAAACACATTTCTTCTGCAACCTATTGAGTTTCATGGCCCTTGTAAATCCAAGAAAATCATTTTATCGGTATGCATAATCATATATATATATATATATATATAAATATTCAATATTTATTTTATTTACTAACAAGATTAAGGTCTTGATAATATTTACAAGTTTTTAAAGGGGATTTTGGTTTTTATTATTTTGAAAATCTATTTTTTTTACTATACAAGATTTTTGAAAATATATGCAATACTAATACATTTCATATTTTTGTTTGTAGATCAGTGGAAACTTAATTGCTCCCGAATCTCCATATGAATGGAAATGCAACAAAGATGATTGTCATCAGTGGATCGAATTCGCACATATAAATGGACTTTATATCGATGGTCATGGCTTGATGGTCAAGGAACAAAGTGGTGGTCTCTAGATTGCACCCAATATCAAAAAGTATGCCCTTACCCTTTTTTATATTTTTTCCAATGTTGATCAGTAGCACCATTTATTTTATTTTCTATTCATCTAAACCCATTTAACTTTTTTTTTCTTTATAGGCATGTCTCAAGAGACCAAGGGTATGTAAAAAATCACTGAACAATTAAGTCAATCATCTCTCATATTTAAGGTTATATAAGTCGTTGCACAAATTTTTTTTAGGGTGTGGTTATATCACATTCGAGTAATGTGCATATAAGCAACATTATGGTGAAGGACAGTCCAAATTTTCAAATGTCGTTGGAAGATTCGAAATGGGTTATTGTTAAGCAACTCACCATAACCGCTGATGGTGATAGCCCTAACACTGATGGCATTCACATTCAACGTTCTCAGAATGTTATCGTATACGATAGTAACATTCGTACAGGTGATTCATCATTGATCTTTATACTGTTTTTTTTTACAACAAGATCGAATAAGATGTTTGTCTCTCCTAGTTGGGTTAGAGTTAACTGTTGATAATTTTAGGTGATGATTGTATATCTATTGGTGATGGTTCGAAATACATTAATATATCACGGATCTCATGTGGTCCAGGGCATGGAATAAGGTACTTCTCTTCCATTGGTCTGGTTACCTATTTCAACTTTAACTATGGTCAAATTAGTATAAGTGATGTGATCACGTTATTTTTCCTAAACAAGTATCGGAAGCTTAGGTCGATATGGAACCAAGGAAACGGTCGAAAATGTTGTTGTTCGAGATTGTACTTTTAGAGAAACAACTAATGGGGTTAGAATCAAGACATGGCAGGTAAAACTGATTTGTTTGTTTTTGTACTCCCTAATTTATATATTGTTGTTAAAGTAATGACAATATCATTTTCCATATGTTTGTATTATTTAGGGAGGAAGAGGGCATGTGCGAAATGTTTTATTTGAACGTATAAAACTACATGGAGCAACCCGACCTATCATCATCGACCAATTTTATTGCCCTCATTCACAATGCAAAAACCATGTACGTAAATTTTTCTTCTCCTTCTAATGATTTATGAGTACCTAGTCCTTAATATCTATCTACTCAAGTGTTTTAAAATAGTACTTTACCAAAAGTATTAGGTTGGTTGTCATTTTTCGAAACTATTTCATAAAATTAATCCACATTATTTCGTGAGTTATGTATAATAAATTGATGTTTAATTCATATATATGTACAGACGAAAGCTGTGGAGATCAAGAATGTAATGTTCAACCACATACATGGAACATCAATCAAGAAACCCTTTGTGCAACTCCTATGCAGCAAATCAGTCCCATGTAGAGATATATTCATGAACGATATTAACATTCACGACGAAAACGAAGAGGAAGAAAAGAAATATCATAAATCATTGTCTCGCCACGATGATCATCCTTCTGCTGAATGCATCAATGTTAAAGGTGAATCTAATGGTGTAATGAAGCCAAAACTAGCTTGCTTGGAATCCAAAAGACATTGATTTGTCTAAAACAATTTGTTAGTTTATTTATTCTTTTCTTGTTTTGATTAGAACTATACTATAATGCTTGTGTTTTCTCCTTTTGATTTATTTTGAGAACTAAAATAGTAAATTAAAATTTGTGTTTTGGTGAAAAAAATTCAATTTGTATAACTAAAAAAATTAATAAACTAACTTATCATCAAAAAAAAAAGAAAATCCGGTTCGATTAAATTACTCAACATTAACATTGATATTGTGAGCACATGACCACAAACTCAATCGATAACTAAATTGAGCAACAATTTAACCACTAAAATTTTTGTTGCTAAAATAGTTATGAAGATAATGAATTTATCAGCAAATAAATCCGGTTTGGTTAAACCACTCAACAATAACATTGGTTATTGAAATCCAACTGATACGGTGTCGTATTACCGCAGAGATGAATTTTAACTTCTTCGTGTTGTTGAGCTCCAATCTCACTATTACGCAAAAAAAAACCAAATGGGTTCAATGTACAGAGCATCTAAAACCCTAAAATCATCGAGACAAGCATTATCAATCTTGTTCAATTCACTCAACTCCAATCGACAAAATCCGACATGTATCGGATTGTACCAAGCTTACGGTTTCAGCTCTGATTCTAGACAAAGCTCCAAAGAACCCACCATTGATTTGACCAAGTTTCCTTCAGAAAAGATTCGAAATTTCTCCATCATTGCTCATATTGATCATGGGAAATCTACTTTGGCTGATCGTCTTATGGAACTTACTGGCACAATCAAGAAAGGTCATGGTCAGCCTCAGTATCTCGACAAATTGCAGGTACTGTCTTTACCTCAAAGTTGATGTCTTTCATTGTCAATGTTTGAGAATGATTATAGTTTTGAGGTTATATGTTTGAATTGAGTAGAGAGGAAAATGAGGGTTAGTGATATCTCAATAAAGTTTTGATTTTTAGGTAGAGAGGGAGAGAGGAATCACTGTGAAAGCTCAGACGGCGACCATGTTCTATGAGAACAAAGTAGAAGATCAAGAAGCGAGTGGTTATCTTCTGAACTTGATTGATACACCGGGTCATGTTGACTTTAGTTATGAGGTTTCTAGATCTTTATCAGCTTGTCAAGGAGCTCTTTTAGTTGTTGATGCGGCTCAAGGTGTTCAAGCACAAACAGTGGCTAATTTCTACTTAGCTTTTGAAGCTAACCTTACTATTGTACCTGTGATTAACAAGATTGATCAACCAACTGCTGATCCTGAGCGTGTTAAAGCTCAGTTGAAATCGATGTTTGATCTTGATACAGAAGATGTGCTTCTTGTGTCTGCTAAAACCGGTTTGGGTCTTGAGCATGTTCTTCCTGCGGTTATAGAACGGATACCTCCTCCTCCTGGGATTAGTGAATCGCCTCTACGGATGCTTTTGTTTGATTCTTTTTTTAATGAGTACAAAGGTGTCATTTGCTATGTTTCTGTTGTTGATGGAATGTTGAGTAAAGGAGATAAGGTTTCGTTTGCTGCGTCGGGTCAGTCTTATGAAGTGTTAGATGTCGGGATTATGCATCCTGAGCTTACTTCTACAGGAATGCTTCTTACTGGACAAGTTGGTTATATAGTAACCGGTATGCGAACCACGAAAGAAGCACGTATTGGAGACACTATCTATAGAACGAAAACCACTGTTGAGCCTCTTCCAGGTATTTATTTTTTGTGTCTTGTGCAACTCCAGTAAGCTTCTTAAAGCTCGCTGACTTGAGTTTAACTTGTGGAACCTAGGTTTCAAGCCGGTGAGGCATATGGTGTTTTCAGGCGTTTATCCTGCTGATGGATCTGATTTCGAAGCACTTGGTCATGCCATGGAGAAACTGACATGCAACGATGCAAGTGTATCAGTGGCAAAGGAAACAAGTACAGCTCTTGGAATGGGATTCAGATGTGGTTTCCTCGGTTTGCTTCACATGGATGTATTTCATCAGCGGCTTGAACAAGAATACGGTACACAAGTAATCTCCACAATCCCTACTGTTCCTTACACATTCGAATACTCAGATGGAAGCAAGCTACAAGTGCAAAATCCAGCTGCCTTACCATCAAACCCCAAATACCGAGTCACAGCTTCTTGGGAGCCAACGGTAATCGCCACGATCATCCTTCCAAGTGAGTACGTTGGAGCTGTTATCAACCTCTGCTCTGATCGAAGAGGTCAGCAACTAGAATACACATTTATAGATGCACAACGAGTTTTCTTAAAGTACCAGTTACCATTGAGGGAAATAGTAGTGGATTTCTACGATGAGTTGAAAAGCATAACATCAGGTTATGCTTCTTTTGACTACGAGGATGCGGAGTACCAAGCATCTGATCTGGTGAAGCTCGATATACTCTTGAACGGGCAAGCAGTTGATGCGTTAGCCACTATAGTTCACAAGCAGAAAGCATACCGTGTGGGTAAAGAACTGGTTGAGAAGCTTAAGAACTATATAGAGAGGCAAATGTTTGAAGTAATGATACAAGCTGCTATTGGTTCAAAGATCATTGCAAGAGACACAATCTCGGCGATGAGAAAGAATGTTCTTGCAAAATGTTATGGAGGAGATATAACTCGGAAGAAGAAGCTTCTAGAGAAACAGAAAGAAGGGAAGAAAAGAATGAAACGAGTTGGTTCTGTTGATATTCCACATGAAGCTTTTCAACAAATACTCAAAGTCTCTTAGTAGTCCTCAAGAGAAGACAAGACATGTAGTTTATGAAATGAAAGTTTTGGGGATTATAATTCTTTTTGTTTCTTTGCTGGAATTTACTGTTTTTAAAATTGTCCAGCCACAAGTTTTGAGGTTCTCACGATTTAAAACGTTGAGAAGAAATTTCAGTTTTCTCATAATAATGATGTCATTAACCCAAAAATTGCTGATTAACTGTGTTAAAAAAAAAAAAATGAATTTTGGCATGGAAGCCTTTTCTGTGTTGGTGAGGGGGTTTTGTGCTAATATTCAAACTGATGGGATTCTTTTATGAAGAGTGTAAAATCTTAGTGGTCTTTTTGAAATTTAAAATACTTAAGTGGAAAAATAAATGGAGATGCGGGGTATCGATCCCCGTACCTCTCGCATGCTAAGCGAGCGCTCTACCATCTGAGCTACATCCCCTTTTGACAACTATTTCAGCTTATGGTTTTATATATAATAAAAAACGCTATAATAAGACAAAACTTGTAAGGATCTTTGACCAAAACACAGACTACAGCATTCCGACAAAGGTGTACTTGTTGTTCTCTGTTATCTAAATAAAATAATAAATACTAGATTTGTTCTTCTATGTACTTCCAAAAACCTCTTTTTATATGCAACCAGAAATCAAGAAAATACTCTAACAGAACAAAGAAAAAGAAAGGGTTTTTTTTTTCTGCTATGCTTCCACATTCATTCTTTGATGGTTGGTCCACTATACATCAATGCAGTAACCGTTAAATCCTCTGGCTTCTCTTCCCTCTCCTTCAACCATGCATAGCCTTCCTTCTCCTCCTCGGCAACCACGACTCCATCGACTGAACATTCCAAAAAAACAACACAAAGATCTCAAACTACTAAATAGGCAAGCGTGAGCATTTGGTTTTCTACAGTTCGATACCGATATTTTAGGTTTTGGGAAACAAATCCAAACTAATAACAAAATATAAATAATATCAACATTGATTCATATTTTGAAAGTATTTCTTCCATATATACAAGGTCATTCAGCTGGTTGGTGTGGTTTATTTGTTATCAAACTCTTTTTCCCTATTCAGGTTATTATGAAAATCAGCTCGGTGTTTATGTTCAACCCTACTACAGTACTACTAGTAGCTAGATTCTAACACAAATCATAGAAAAAGTTTCGAAAACTATACCCGAGAAACTAGAGAACGGATAATCGAAATAGTAAGTACAATGACGTCCTGCGGGATCAGAGTATGGAGGACCAATAACATCAAGAACCGCGCAAGCCGTTTTCGCGGTGAAGCAATGCATATTCCCTCCATCAGCCGGGTACAGTATAGAAGTATCACAAGGTGCGGTAAAGTCCGAATCTACTTTCACTTTCGCCAAACGAGTATCTGAACTCGGCTCTACATTGATCCAAAAACAACAACAACAACACATGTTAAACAATAACATAGTCAAAACACTAATCACAGTCATCTCCGGGTGATGTACAAATACAAATTCTGGTTGATGTACTATACTTACGGGGAGAATCAGGGACCCAATCATAGGATTTGATATGCATTGTACCAAACAAGAGCTTACTAAACACAGTCATCTCCGGGTGATTGTGAAGAGGGATAACACCAGATGGAGGTAAACAGAAAATGCAAATCTTGTTACACACAAAAACAAAACAAAACCAAATAAGAGATTGAAGAAACCATAAAGAATAGACCAATTCAAGATTCGTTAAGATATATACCGAGAATCTATGACATGCATAGATGTGAAGATACGTCACTAACGGAGATCGTCCGGTCACTGTAGATCGAAAATACGACATCTTAGGATTTACGCCAACATCCTCAGGCTTGATTTCATCTGATTAAGAGATTAAACAATGAATCATCAACGAAGTTTCAACAACCCACTAACCCACCCAAAATTTCAAAAGGATCAAAGAATTACCCAAAACGGCTCGAAGCATCTCAATGTTTTCTTGAGAAGGGACGGTACCAGATTTGCCATCAGCGAAAACTTTCTTACAAGTATCGAATAGTTTTTGAACCGGACAGATTAGGGTTTTCTTACTCCGTCGTTGGATCTTCTTACGTGAATTAGAACGATTCTCAGGAATATTCCCATTTGGATTCGTTTTTGATAGATCTTTCCTTACTCGTCCAGACATAACTGTATCAGTTCCCATCAAAACCCTAGTTTTCTTTCTCCCGACCAAATCAAAAACAGGACTTGCAATCTAAAAGTTATCGAACACTGTTCGATTTGTTTGGTGGATTAAAATTGAGAGAAGAGGGCAAAAGAACAGTTTCGGGAAAAACGAGGAGAAGGTGAGAATAAAAATAGGAAAGGATTGGATAAAAGAAGAAGATAGATTCGAAAGAGAAGAGAAACCAGGGGCCATGTTGTTGTTTTTCTTCGTTAAGAGAGGTTTTTCTCTCTATGGGCTGGTTTAATTTCCAACGGCGGGTTTTGTTTCATCACTAAACACAGTTTTTTTAAATATTATTATTGCCCCTTAAATCATCCTTTTTTGAAACATTTCGGCAATGAAAATACAATGGGGGTAAAGTATGTGTAAATGGTAAAGCTAGAATAATAAATATAAAAATTTAATAATGATTTGGTAATACTTAAGATTTATCTTAATTAAAAAAAGTGGAAAAAAGGATTGACAAATGGATTATATTTTAATGTTTATAACTTATAAGTTTATAAGGTCCGATATGGGATACATGCGAATTAAACGGCCCAACACAACATGAAAACAAACTTGAAGAATATTTTGTCCAGTACATGACGATGGTTTTTTTGTAGGGAATGTTCCGTAATAAGGCACTTTGGGAAAAAGTTTAGACAAAACAGGTATTTTCCAAGGTTGAGATATTTTTCTTTGTTTTTGGAGTGAAAATAGACCATTATACCCCAAATAAACTGAATCACGAAAAAAGAATAACCGGTCATTGGTTTTGGTTTGTAATTGTGTGTACCAAACACGTGTAGAATAATGGGTTAATTCGGATCAAATGAACGTGGTAAGATTTGCAGTTTAAATAGAAGTTAATGAGAAATAATGACCGTCCGATCATATAACAATTAAACGATGATCACATGATGTGCAAAAGCAAGTCTAACTGATGTATTCACCCACTCGCCTAAAAAAATTAACAAAGTTAAAAGTTTGATATTATGTACTCTAAGGTTTTCTATTGACTAATCACATTATAATAACCAATTATATCAACACAAATGGATAAGTCAAATTACTCTTTTACAACTTAATACCAGACAATCAATGTTGAGTAGCAGTAAGAAAAGTTAAATCAATATCCTAATCTGGCCACAGGATCACCTAAAGCTCTAGCATCCAAGCTTACATATTATTTCTTAAATCAATGATTTGATTTCTTCCAAAATGTAAGATTAAGAAATAGAACCTTTATGTGGCTTTTTCCTTGAATTATCAAACACCAAGCTGTGCAGTCATGTATGGTCGTGGACATTGATTTTCAATTTTGTAACGACACATACGCTGCAACCAAAATGTGTGGTTGTCCATTACGGATTGTCCAAGTGTTGTAGTCCATATGTTCATCTTCTGTCCAATAGAGAACCTCAAGTACTGAATTTCAAACAAACTGGGCAGAGAAGTTATCAAACATTATCACAGAATTACGAACAAGATCTCTGAAGTCAACATGACAAAACTTTACCTTAGTTGTTCCGAAATTCTTGAACTTTTCTCGAAGTAACCTCAATTGAAATTGAAATTGAATTTGGACAGTACGAGTTAAGGGTTTTTCAAGCAAAGTAAATCCAAATCGATTTAAGAAATTGCAGAGATTTGGAGGAAATGACAAGAGAATTGGATTTGGTGTTTTACGGTTGAAAGAGCAAACGAGAGTGTAGTGTGAAAAGCAGTGGTGGTGGACAGTGACGGAGGAGATGGATATCTCGTCGCCGGAGTCCCCTTTTCGAGAAATTGTAATTTAGGATTTTTTATTGGATTTGGATTTTTACGATTCTGGAAAAAAAAATTAAATCACAAAGGCAACTACAAAATCGTGGCTCCGTAAATCTGAATTGGTTTAGTGAAAATGGATTTGATTTGTTTGGTTATAGAAAACCGACGATATGAGGGTGAACAAGTAATTTTAATTATTCAAAGTGCCTAATGATTTTTAAGTGCCTAATTACGGATAAACTTTCAAAAAAGTGTCTAATCACGTAATATTCTCTTTTTTGTATGCATTAAGGAATTTTTATGATAGTTTTGGTTAAGACTAATAAAGATTAAAAAGTAATGAATAATGATGATAGATGAGAACAAATGAAATCTCTTTGATTTGTCATCGTTTCAAATAAATAAAAATAAAATGATCAATAGTTAACGTGATGTAGATAGAACTGTTAGATAGATTCACTCATTGCCCGGATTTGATCACCCTATAGGTAAAATATTTATCAGCTATTAATTCGAAAGTGAGCCCATTAATTAATATGTATGCGATACGAACGTTATTTATTAAACATGTTGCAACTTTTACATAGTTACATATAGACAAATAACGCACGGCATTTCCCTTCCTTCGTATTTTGTCGAAAAACAAACACATTATATTAATAAAGATGAACTCATGGCTTCCTTCCTCTGTTGTGAAAAAATGGATAAAATTATGCTTCTGTCGAAGCAAAATGTTTAACATGTGCCCTGTTCAGTGACCTGAATCCATCATCTCCGGCGACTTTCATCTTTCCCGCGGCATCGTATTGAGCTTTACCTCCAAATCCAACATTGAAGAAATTTTTAAATAAAGGAGCTTGAGCATATAGTTCCCTTCGAATTCCTTTTCTTCCGTGAGCTTTGGCGTCCAAAGAAGCATGAATAGCAATTTTTTCATCGGCGAATTCGCCTGCTGGTACTTGGTAAAAGAGTTCTCTTCGGTGACCTCCAAGATAACCATTAAAGAAGTCAGAAAACTTATCGATAATGGATTCAAATCCTTTTACGTCAGCACCAACGTGAGAATCCGCGTTGTATTTAGCTTCAGTTAGTTCTCTTCGGTGAGTTTTACCTCCTAGATAACCACCAAACTTCTTGAAAAAACTTTTGAAAGCATTTCTTACTTTCTCACGGTTTTCTCCAAGTGCTCTTGCGTGAAGACCTATTTTCTTCATCTTCTTATTCTCAAGATTGTTAACAACATTCATGAAAGCATTGATCGAATTCTTGAAACTTATCATAGCGTGATTGAGCTTTTTCGCTTCGTGAGCCGTGATCTTTGCATCAGCCTGGTAATCATGTTTGGCTGATATCTTTACAATAGTTTCTTTAATTCGGAGAAACCCTTTTGTCAAATCAGCATAGCTTTTCTTTAGCTTCAAAGAAGTTTTCTTATTGACTTTACCGCCAACACTAGCTTGCGCAGCAAGAATTGCCTTGTTCATCAGGGTGTATCTGGTCTTGGCAATTCCTAAAACATCTACAATGGGATTCTCAAACTTGTAGAGGCTCTCGAGGTATGTCACGTAGCCTTTGCACATTGTGAACATTGCCTTGAACTCAGGGGTTTTCGGGGCAGACCGCTCTTTTCGGTTTAGGATCTCAGTGATTTCGGTAAAAGGTAAGGTCTGGAGTTCGGATACTGTTTTTGGACATGCTGATTTTCTCGGTGTCACGGGAGGAGCGTGACCGGAAACGGAAAGGAACACTGAGCCGAGGGCTAAAACAAAGGCTAATGAGAACAACAGAGAGATCCTTGCCATGGTTGTATTGCTTATGGCAAGGCAAAAATTGTTAAAAAAACAATCCCTAAAAGAGAAAATACAATACGAAGGAAGTGCGTTTTGATTTGAGATCTAGGAACCCTATATATACTTTGTTCTTTTAACTCTTATAAGCTAATTATAGGACACATAAATGGTTACTATAAAATGAGAAAACAGAAAGAAAAGACAGAGAGAGATTCATGGAACTCGGTTACTTTTTTTTCCTTATTAAGAATTTTCTTAAATGAGAAAAAAAAACAAAATACGGGATATCAGTTTCAAACAAACGTACGTTTCCTAGGTTAACAATAATATTTCGTTACCTAGTTTCTTAACTTTTAAGGGTAGACACCGAGATTGGCTTAGTGTACATAGTGTAAACTGGAATTGTACGACAATAATCGTGTAGGGCAAATGAATTAAAAATCGTGTAGTTTAAATGAATGATAACAACAAAACATTCATTTCGATTTTCTCTTCGCTCTCGAGCTCATCTTCGTTTCTCTTCGATTGAGCTTCCATTCCTTTCTGTTCAATCTCTAATTCTTATCAAATATATATATGCACACACTAATTAAGTAATATATATATATATATATATATATATATATATATATATATATTACTTCTAGATTGTAATCATAAATGCAACAATTTTCTATAGACCATAATATAAGTATCAATTTTATACTGTCACAGTGAATGTATACACATTGTAGACCTAAGGGCAACAATTTTCTTTTGCATTTACTCCAAAAGAATGTAAAGAGGAGAACCACTAGGTCCTTTGCTATTCTTTTTTTTTTTTTTTAATCTCTATCCACCAGTTTTCCTCTTAAATAAATTCTTTGTTTTCATGATTCTAAAGATAGAGTCCTTCATATTTCTATATATGAGACTTTAGAGTCTTCAAAAGTAAAACAAAATTGTCAATCTATGTTTCTCATACAATGCCTAGATTTCAACATTTTCTCTGTTTTACCATCCTTGTTGCAACCATAACCTTTTTCAAGGTAGCTTCAGCTCACGTGAAAATTAAACCTGCTTTACCGCAGATTGAAGATCCATTGACCGTAAAAGATGTCGAGTCTTATACCATAAAAGTTGTGACAACGTTCCTGGTTGAGCTTGAGAAGGAATGCCCCAAAACAGAGAAATTTAAGGTATTTTTCGAAAAACTTAAGGCGTATTCCAAGTACTTGTGCCCAGTCTCTAAAGCAAAAGGCTACAAATCTGACATGAAGGCCAAGGCCGGTAGCCTTTTCGAGGCAATGTCAGCCCTCATCTCCGTTAAACACAGATCTAAAGAAGGATCAGTAAGTGACTTATTTTTTTTTTATTATGTCCATCAAACTGGAAAAACTCTAAAAAAAATTATTCGGAGGTTTATGTGTATAATATCAAACCATCAAATTAAAAAAAAAAATCAAATTGAAACAAATTTATTTTTGAAAAACAAATTCAAATAATATCTTCATTAATTGGTACGAAAATTGAGTTAGTATAGTTGAGAAGCCGATCAGATTTTCTTTCAGTAAATAACTATTCTATTTTTTTCATACTATTGGTTACTTTTTATTTCAAAAATCTCTTACTAAAATGAAGTAATGGCTTAACAAACATTTTGTTTCCTTCTGCCAACTTAGGTGAATAAGAGTCTACAACGGGAAAAAATGGAAGCCATGAATACCATAAATTTACTGCAATCCGTTGGTGAAAAGATTGCGGGTGGGAGAAGTAACAAAACAGAGACTAATGGAGTCGCGAAACTAACTGTAGAACAACAGAAAGAAATGAAAGATGGAATCTTGAAATGGCTTCAAGTAATTACTCGAATCGTAAAGACAAACGTAGAAATAAATTTAAAATCTTCATCAAAATCTCAAACGACACAAGAAAGCAAAGAAGAAAAATCTTCAACACAAACACAAATCAAAAGAAGAAGTGAAAGAGAATATGCTCAAATCACAGCGTTACCGAGAGGTAGCCGCGTGACAAATAAAGGAAATATCAATGGTATCTTAAAAAGTGCTAGAAATTCTCCAAAGGAGATTGACGATCATGGGAACAAAAGAAGAAAACCAAAGAAGCAATATAAATTTAAAGAAGGAGGTAAGAAAGTTACAAGTAGAAGAAGCAAAATAGAGAGTAGCAAAAATGCCTAATCGGTTAAAAAAGTGGAAGTATACAAGTATATAGATTGTACATAAAGCTCAAAGAGAAGTAATGAGACGACCCATGAAAGTGTTTTTGGGTTTAATATGTTTTCATTTTTTTTTTTCCTTTTTTCTTTTTGTAGACGAGCCGAAACAAATAATTAAAAAAAAGTTTCAGAATTAAAAATAAAAGCGAGAAATCTCACATTATTAAAAATCAAGCTCTTACATATGAAGTATTATATTGCAAATTTGCAGTGAAACTATTGAGTTGCTAGCTTTTAGAAATTACAGATTATTAAAAGAACATGGAGACAGATATGGAAAGGGTCATCAAAACTTAGAGCGGAGGGTCCAATCAGCCATTTAGCCCACATGAAGTAATAATTATTAGGCCAATCTCAATGTCTTGAATCTTGATCCATGTGTGTCCCTTACTAGCATTTATTCTTTAGAGTATATAATATTTTTTCAGTTCTTTTTTATTTGATTTTCTAGAAAAAAAATTATTTCAAAAAGTTTGATTTTTTCCTAATTTCTATGCATAATTAGCTTTATATTTTCTATTATACCCTTATTTATTCTTTGCTTTTTTTTTCAAATTTATTAGAATAAAATAAATCAAGATTAATTATCATAATTAAATAAAAGGTTAAAAATGTCATTTTAAAGTTTACCTTAATATCTGTGTTTTTCCTAGAAAATCAAATGTGTGTATTAATTTCATCAAATTATTATAATCTATTTTTGTTTCTGCCAATTTAGTTCCCCTTTGTAAAAAAAAAAACAAATTCTCCATTTTCTTAACTAATTGTACTAAAACAAATTTAAAGAATCTTTCTATTCATTTAGGTATAAACTAAATAAATTTCTACTGATGCAAACATATAGTTCCTCATTTATTTAAGATAATATCAAAATCTTTATATTTTAACTATTAATCTAAATAATTGTCATTTGCTTATGCTAAGTTTTGTTATAATGGTCAGCGTTTGAAAAAAAAAAAAAACTATTATTCTAAATTTGTAAGTTCTTCAGGTAATCAGGTTAAGTATGCAAGTTATTGGGTTTTATTCTCACTTGCATTGCTCTGTTTAAAGGAGTAGTTCTTTATTGTGAGTTGTATACAAAATTCTATCATGAAATGGTCGTGAGGATTGGCTATGATAATCAATTAGTCATTTTCCGAATAAAATGTAAAATTTGTTCAAAAAGAACATTTTGTGCAATGAATGCACCTTGTTTAAAAGATTGCTATGACTATTTTTGAAGCTGATTATTTTTTTATTTTTTTTAAGTTGTTTTTAAAAAAAAAATAGATTAACTAGTTTCAAACCTCTCCATCGTTTTACCAAATCGAACATCTCCCATGCCTGGAATCGAATCGTTGAGATTCTACGACTGATGACTTGCTTGTCTATGAGCTTGGTAAGCTGAAAATTTGTCATTGTGTTGTGTACTTTAGTTAGAGTCAAGTAGCTTATGAGTTTGGGCATCACCAAATCTCTACGGAGTGTGGACACTCTAGAAAAGGACATCGTCAAGGAGAAGTCAAAATTATATTTTAAAGAAAGGAAAAAAAAATCTTACAAATTTTAAAATTAAATTCTCTTTCAATGCACAAAATTTCCCATCTCTCTCTCTTTCTCTATACAACTTTTTAGAAAGAAAGTAGGACCTGACAACGATGAAGATGATGATCATCATGATCATGGAGATTCCTCTTTAGTTCTTCTCTCTAGTTTCTTTCTTCGTTCATGTATTTCCATCGATTTCTCTATCTGTCATTGATCAACGAATCTTCTCTGTTTTGCAGATTGGTCCAAACCAAAACCAAAAACAAAACCTAAAAAGTCTCTTCCTTTTATTCTTTTACGATCTGTCGGTTTTTTCTATCGTTCTTTTCAAGATCTTCGTAATTTTCCAGCTATTATTCTTACAAATATCGCCAATTTTTATGACATCTCATCGAATTTAGCAAACCCTTTTGTCTAAAATCTAATCCTTGCGTCCCAAAAATCAAAACTTTTTTAATTTGTTTGTTTGCTCTGTTTTCGATTTGATTTGATTAAAATGGGTTGTGCGAGCTCGAAGAATCGAAACCGTTGCCGTAATTGCAAAGGAGGATTATCGCCGGTGATTGTGCCACGAAGCTATTCAATGCACGTTCATCATCCAGCACAACACACCGGCGATAGTTATCACACGGTGGCTCTCACTTCCTCCACAATCGGATCTCTTAGTCTTTGTGATTCTTCTCTCAGGCATTTTCACAAACACTTGGAAGACTCTTTTTACAAGCAACGCGTTTCCGACCAAATGGGTGAGGAGACGCTAATCTCCGGTAATGGGTTTCTTCACGGCGATGAAGAGAAGATGAATTTGGATTTGCAAGCTAAGGTTATCGAAGCTAAGGTGTGGTCAAGTACGATAAACGAGAAAATCCCTAAGATTGTGGCTAAAACTCCAATAGTGACGCCTCCTGGAGAGCCAGAGACGATCAATACATGGGAATTGATGGAAGGTCTTGAAGATGTTAGTCCTTTACGATCACCGAATCACTTGAGGAGCTTCTCCTTTGATTTTGTTCGTATCCAACCTAGTCATGATCATGATCATGATGTTGCTGTTTCCTTTGATCTTCCTAAATCAAGGTTTCATGAGAATGTTAAGTCCAGTTGCAGAGTTGATGATTTGGATCCACCTGATATAGTTTCAAGGTTCAAAAGAAAGACTTTAGGTAAAGAAAGAGTGGTACTTTACTTCACAAGCCTTAGAGGTATAAGGAAAACATATGAAGACTGCTGCAATATCCGGATAATACTGAAAAGCTTAGGAATTCGGATCGATGAGCGCGATGTATCGATGCATTCGGGTTTCAAAGATGAGCTGAAGAAGCTCTTGGAGGGTAAATTCAACAACGGCGTTGGAATAACCCTGCCTAGAGTTTTCTTGGGGAACAAGTATCTTGGCGGAGTAGAGGAGATTAAGAAGTTGAATGAAAATGGGGAACTTGAAAAGCTGATAAAAGACTGTGAAATGGTTGAAGATGGCTCACCGGGTTTTGGTAACGAATGTGAGGCTTGTGGAGATGTTCGGTTTGTGCCGTGTGAGACATGTTCAGGCAGCTGCAAACTTTACCACGAAGGCGAAGAAGAAGACGAAGGAGTTACAGAGTATGGATTTCAAAGATGTCCATATTGTAATGAGAATGGATTGATCAGATGTCATGTGTGTTGTGAGTGAGTCAATATACAAAACTCAGTTTCCCTTTTTATTTTTTGGGTTTACTAATTTTTCATTTTGTGACCATGTTGAGGCTCTAGTAGATATTGTTTGAATTGTACAGTGGGGTGCTAATTGATATGTAAAGCAGATTTTTGGTCAAAATAAAAAATCGAGGGAGGTTGGGGTGTTGTTGTAACACCAAACCAAAACAATAGAAAGTATGTGGTTTTTTTTTTTGTATTTGTTTAAACCTATGACTTATTTCTATTACATTCAAAAAAGAGAGAGAGGTTATTCAACGATTACATTTGAAAGAATTCATATAATCATATGAACACATAAGCGATAGGTTTTAAAGTATTGTCAAATTTACATATGAACACTTGAGTAACTATTCTTTTCTTCTAATGACTATATCAGGAGAATTACATTGTGAGGAAATGACACTTGAAACTGTTATAGTGGCCACCCAAGGTTTTTCAGATTCAAATAAAATCGGTCAAGGTGGTTTTGGAATTGTTTATAAGGTACATTAGCATATATATACACATAAAATGTACTAGTTCAGTAAATTCCGTGTAATTTATATAATATACATATAACAGGGAAGGTTACTTGGCGGACAAGAAATCGTTGTGAAAAGACTGTTGAAGATGTCAACTCAAGGTATCGATGAATTTAAGAATGAGTTGAGTCTGAACGCCAGTGTCCAACACGTAAACCTCGTCCAACTCCTGGGATACTGTTTTGAGGGCGGTGAGATGATTTTTTTTTTTTTTTTTTTTTTTGAATAAAATGTTAAATTATACTCAAAAGAAAAAATGTCGGTTGTACAACGAGTGTATCATGGTGTTTAAGAGACTAAGCGTAAAGCTATACTTTACAAGTTAACTACTAGAGTTTAACCAAAACTGAAAGCCTTGGTCATATCTTCTATCACCCATAAGTTTGATTGCTGAAAGTTGATCACGTGTTTGCTTATCTATCCATCGAACAAGTTGAGCTGCTTGATTCGGGTTGCGCTCATGCTTCCTCCCATTGCGCTCACGCCATATTGCATAGACTGAAGCTTGAAAGATATACCGTGCAATAAAACTTTCTACTCGATCTTTCCAGTTTCCTTGAATCTTTGTGAGTAGGTGTCGCCAATCCGTAGAGTAGCTTGACTTGTAGATGCTTTTTGCTGACATTTCCCAAACTTCTGAGCTGAAACTGCAAGAGAAAAATAAATGATCTCTTGATTCAGTTGCATTTCTGCAGAGAAGACATGTCCCCTGCAATCCTCTGTTCCAAAGAAGCATTTTATCTCCTGTGGAGAGCCTATCATAAACTGCAAGCCAAACACAAAAAGAAAACTTCGGTGTTGAGAGAGTGAACCAGACCCCCTTATGCCAAGGGACCTCGATGCCCATTGTTCTTGTATTGTTCCACGTTTCCTTCGTCGAGAAACAATGGCGGTAGTCATCATTTTTGCCTTTCCAAAGAGTAACGTCATCATTTCCATTTCTACGTTGTCGTGTGAGTTCAAGAGCCTCCTCCATCTGATAGAGAACATTATCCATGTGTCGTCTTTGACGTCTACCATTCCATGCCTCCTCAAGAGTCATCTTTCTACTGATCCCCATATCTATTGTCCCTCTATCTCCAGCAATTTCAACCAGCCTGCATAAGGTAGACCAGTCATCATACCACAAAAAAGTGTTGCGGCCATTGTTTACTTCTTTTTTGCAAAACTACTTCACCATATCCCTAAACTTGATAAGTTTTCTCCACATCCATGAACCTTTGCTTGTCGATTCTTTGATAGACCAAAAACTTTCCTTCTTTAAAAGATAAGTCTCAACCCATTTTACCCACAAAGAATCTCCTCGAGAGAGTATCCTCCATATCAGCTTTAAACAACTCACATCATTCGCCTCCTTTATAGACCTTAAACCGAGTCCACCTTCTTTCTTCGGCTTACAAACATCGTCCCAAGCTACCTTAGCTTTGTGAGAATTTAAATCCGGACCAGACCAGAGGAAAGCAGAACATAACTTATCGATTTCTCTGATACATTTTCGCGGGAGCCGGAACGCAGCAAGCCAAAAGTTACAAATGCTCCATAGGACCGAGCTTATCAAGTTTAAGCGACCGGCGTAGGAAAGAAATCTAGCTGTCCATGACCCAATCTTCTTTTTAAGCTGTTCTATAAGAGGTAAGTAATCTGCAGCCGTTAGGCATTTGGTTACTAGAGGGAGTCCCAAATACCTCACCGGTAGAGTCCCTACATCAAAACTGAACCGGTCTTTGATCCATTGGTGAGACACTTCTGAAGTTCCCGCTAGATATATGGTTGTCTTCTCCATACTAATTTTTAAACCTGAACTTTTAGCAAAAACGTCAAAAACTTTCACAATACCCTCTATAGATCGAACTTTTCCGTCCGAAAGGATCATGAGATCATCAGCAAAGCTCAAGTGGGACAGACCAATACTTTTACACCGCGGGTGGTAGCCAATTTGCTTTGCTTCTGTTGCTTGATCAAGCATTTTTGATAGAACATCCATGCTTATAACAAATAGATAAGGGGAAAGAGAGCAACCCTGACGTAGACCTCTTGAACTTTGAAAATAGCCTGCCAATTCTCCATTGACTTGCACCGAAAAAGAAGCCGTAGTAACACAAAGCATAACCCAATGAACAAACTCCGGTGGAAAGTCCAAAGCCAACAAAACGTTTTTAAGAAATGACCACTGAACAGAATCAAAAGCCTTCGAAATGTCGATTTTAATAGCACATCGACCCGAAATTGTGTCCTTGTGATAGTCCTTTACTAACTCTGTGGCTAATAGCAGATTCTCAATTAGGAGCCGGTCTTTTACAAATGCAGATTGGTTTCCCGCGATGAAATTCGGGAGAACATGTTTCAATCTATTTGCAATGATTTTTGAGATGACTTTATAAATGACGTTGCAGCACGATATCGGTCGATAGTCTTTCATTTCTTTCGCCTCCAGTTTCTTTGGGATGAGAGCTAGAATGGTAGTATTAACACCCTTTGGTAGAAAACCCTTTTCAAAAAATGATTTGACTGCCAAAACAAATTCTGCACCAATTATATCCCATGCCTGCTTGTAGAATTCAGAAGTGTAACCGTCCGGACCCGGAGATTTATCATTTGGCATTGAGAATAAGGCTCCCCTTATCTCTTCTGCTGAAACTGTTGCAGTGAGCATATCCTTTTCCGCTGTGGAACAACGATAAGGCAATAGAGATGTTAATTTCTCCACTGCTATTCCCTCATAATCATTCGGGATTAGCTGAAGAAATTCTCGAAAAAACCTTTCAGCCTCGTTCTTGATATCATCTTTAGTTGTGGCAGTACTACCATCTTCCTTCTGAATTTCGCGAATAGAGTTTTGAGCTGCTCTAGCGGTTGCTGCGCGATGGAAAGTTTTATTGTTTTTATCCCCAACCTTTAACCAATGAAACTTTGATACCTGCTTAAGATACTTCTCTTCAATGCTAGCTATCCTGTCCCAACGATCATAAGCTTCCGATTCTATTTCCATAGCTCTTTGAGATGGATTTTGTGAATTACTCTGTTGCGCCTGACAAAGACTGAGATAGGTTTCTCTCGTCCTTTTCACCAAATTGCCCATTTTTTCCTTCGCCAAGCCTCGAAGTTTTGGTTTAAGAGCCTTGAGCTTCTTAGTGAACCGGAACAGGGACGACGTGGACATGTGTATAGGCTCTGTTTCTGTCCAAAAATTTTCCACCAAAGGTTTAAACTCCTCCATATCGGCCACAGCATTCACAAACTTAAAAGGCTTATTTCCTCTCACTTGTGCACCAGAGTTCATATTTAAAATTGATACGACACCGTAAATGGTCAGAACACCCTCCCGCTTCAAAAACATTATAAGATTGTGGGTAGACCATCTTCCAAGCCTCATTCACCATAACTCTATCCAGTTTTTTCCAAATTGGGTCATTATCTCTCTTATTGCACCAAGTAAAAAGGGCCCGTGAGATGCCAAGTCTGAGAATGAGCAGTAGTTCACCAAAGACTGAAAATCTCGCATACCGGAGGTAACTGCTGGGTGATCTTCCATTCGAGAGTGCTCATCCATATCCAAAATTTCATTAAAATCTCCAAAAATTATCCATGGTTTATCACGAATGATCGGAGAGTCCATATGATCGGTGAGATGATTTTAATATATGAGTACTTGGAAAACTCAGCCTCGATAAGTATATATTCGGTTAGTGCCTCACAGTTTAAGTAGTTGTATTAAGAGTTATTGAAAAGAAACTAATGTGATTTTGGTTGTGACATTTTCTTAGACAAAAACCAAAGCTCTAAGCTAAACTGGGAGAAGAGGGTCCAAATAATTAATGGAATCTCTCGGGGACTTTTATATCTTCACCAAGATTCGCGGCGTCCTATTGTCCATAGAGACCTAAAACCGAGCAACGTCTTACTTGACCAAGATATGGTTCCGAAGATATCAGATTTTGGGATGAGTAAACTCTTCGACAAGCGTGCGACAGCAGCTAACACAACAAAGATCGTCGGAACTTAGTAAGCAAACAAACTATCATCGTTACATTTGAAAATAAAGCAAACACTTTACAAAACCTCACAATTGTGTTTCTTGTTGCTTGACAAAGCGGCTATATGTCTCCGGAATACGCGGAGGAAGGGATTTATTCAACAAAGTCAGATGTTTTCAGCTTCGGAGTCTTGCTTCTTGAGATTATATTTGGGGTTAAAAACAGAGACTTTTATAGATACTCGGAGAACGACGAAAGTCTTATTACATATGTAAGTGTAATAATCATCCAAAGCATTTTCGTCTTTTTTTTATATTTTTTATTGTGATTGATATAAACGCTTAAAGCTTTGTTTATGATGAATAGATATGGAGGAATTGGAAGGAAGGTAAAGGGCTCGAAATCATAGATCAAATTATCCTTGATTCATCAACATTTCAACAACACCAAGTTAAAAGATACATACAGATTGGTCTCTTGTGTGTTCAAGAATGTGCTGAGGATAGGCCCACGATGCTATCAATCTCTGTCATGTTCGCAAGCGACACAATAGAGATCGCTCCGCCTGGACCGCCTGGTTATTTAGTCCGTAAAAGTCAACTTGAGACTGGTTCCTCCTCGTCACGAAAGAAGCGAAACGAAGAATCTTGGACTGTGGCAGAAGTAACCTATTCGGCCATTGGACCTCGGTAGTCCAACGACGTGTTTCGCAAGGAACTTTATTTATGGGAGAAAGATTCTAAAAGTTGTTTCCCCGTGTAGGAAGTATCTTGGAAATTGATTAAAAAAAAAAAAACATAACAGAGTACTGTAATTTGTATTTTATATTGTTTTAGCCTGTTTTACTATAAAGAAAACATAACTTAATGACGTTTACACTAACTTAGCTAAAACCTCCATAACCAAAGCTTCACTCTCTAAGCTTCTTGAGTCTTTGGTTGAAATAATCAACAAATCTCCACCTCGACAAACGGTTACATCTAATATTCATTTACCTGCTTCTGATGTCATTACACAACTTTGTCCTTACACAATATGTCAGTAGGATTGACCAGAGAGTACCAATCTTGGTCATATCCCTTATGAAGTGTAGCTCAACTTCTATATGTTCCCGTTTCATATTTTTAGACAAACATATATAGCTCTTGGACTGTCACAGTTCACTTCATATTTTGATTGCAAAGAACCAATTATTATAGCAATCTTTTTATCCAAATTGTTTCCTTGATGCTCTCTGTAAGAGTCATATTCATATATATACTCTGCTTTTGTGGTGGATAAGGACAACGTGTTGCAAGCATCATCTCCAATTTTCAAGATACAAAAGATTGCTGTTAAAACAGAGAAATAGAAAACAGAGTGTTTGATAAGTTTGTGTGAAACTTGTGTCGCTGTGGAGTTTGGGGAGAGATCACCTTGGAAAGACTTCTCCAAGAAGAATTCATACATGATTAAAGGGAAGTAAAATGAGTTTACTTGTTAACCTTAGTTCATGTTCTTAGATACAGATGTATTTGAATTTACTGTAGAAATTCTAAGTATATCTTTTACTTCTTGAAGTGATCTAATAAACTTTTGTTGCAGCCGAGGACTAGTGGTTGGTTTGAAAGAGAACCAACCGATACCTTGTTAAATATTGTGTCGTTTCGTTATTGCTCTATTGTTTAAATCGTTTCCGCTATTTAATTATTCTATTTAGTATATCTCAAAATTTTACAATAATAATTCAAAAAGGGTACAAGACCTGAAAATTGTATCTATGTAACAAGAAAAAAAAATTAAGATCGTTTTAGGTGGAAGAGTGTAACAAAGCTAGTCTCTGAATGCTCTCCTTTTTCATGTAATTCTTCTTGTGATTATTTTTATAGCTATATGGCTTAAAATTAGGAGTCGGATTTGACCAGTCTCCTAAACCCTGAAAGGACCAAACCGGTATAGCTATATGGCTTAAAATTAGGAGTGATAGATTTGACCAGTCTCCTACGCCTTGAAAGGACCAAACTTGTCTAAATGTATGTACATGGGTGCATGTATATCAATATGCGTATACGTGTGTTTAAACTTTAAACTACATGCATGTAGAATTATGAGATATCAAATAAAACTATAACGTTGATTTTTATTTAATTTCTTTGTGTGGACGTCCTAAAAGGCAAAACTTTCCTTTAGATGTGTATAAACGTTTTTGTGACAGTTAAGATGGGGTTTCTTTTCCCCTCCAAAATGGCTAAGAGTTTATTTGATTTTGTCTTCTATTTCTATTTTTGCTTTTTATCTCTATTTTGAGGTTTAGATGATTTGTTACCTCAAAAACAATGTGCCAAATAACTTTTTTTATTCCGTATAAAATTAAATGCTCGCAACTAACAATGTCCTCTCGCAATTTTACTGTCCTTGACTGACACAATCGAGTTCAGACATCACAATCTCTGTTTTTTTTTTCTTTGTTAGGGAGAAAAAAAGAAAGATTCTTCTCCACCAAATTTCATCCCACTGGTTTATTTTAATAATGCACCTGCTAAGGCAATGCTCGTGCAGTTCTGCTACACACATATATGTCGGAGACTTTTGACTATGGAATTAACCCTATGAAATTCGTATGTCATTAAAGATCAAGCCCATCTCTTTGAATTTTACATAATAAGACGATTATGTTAAAAATATAATTATTATAGAGCGATCATTTAAGATTACATGGATAGGCTTGTCAAAAACAAACAAAAGAACAAAAAAGATTACATGAGTAGGCTTCTAATAACGGCGGCTTCAGGGCTATCTTCATCGACAGATTCGAGAAGCTGAGACAAACGCTCGCTCAGATTGTCAACTTCTCTGTTCAAATTTCGTATGTAATTGCATGTCTCTTGCAATACTTTCGAGGCTGATGCCTTCAACAACAAAAACGAAATAAAATCATAATCATTATAATATATGTTTTTTGAACCAATGCATGCGCTTTTATGCGTTTGCAGATGCATGCAAGCTGATGATTTTGATGTAATCTCTTATGTAAATATGGAAGAAAAAGGTTGTGAATATTGGTATATATGTTCCTTAATGTCCGGAGTCAAAAGTTCCGACTTCTTTTTTCTTTCTTGTTTGATTTTAGTGTCCACTCTTCTTTTTACAAAACTTTTGTTCTTTCCTTTTTTGGATAGGTTTACACGATGGATAATGTTAAATGGTCGTTATAAATGAATATATGCATATATTATGCGTGATACCTTATCAGAACGACGTCGTTGACCAATCTCCGGCAAAATTTGACGGAGCTTAGATACGAGGTCAATCATTTGATTATCGGAGATCCTTGGAGCACTTGAAGATTGCCTTGATCTTCTGTTCGACATGTTCAACAATGTGGCAAGAAAAGACCCTAACTAAGTTGTGGATTCTTCTCTCTTTCTTTACTTCTCTCACACTAGCTCAAACAAGTTCTATTGAGAAATAGAAATAGAGATATAATGAGATCGGCTATGTCTATGTGGCAAGTAGGTGTAAGCTTTTATGATTTTATAAGGTTTTTATGCTGAAAGGAAACGACCAAGAAGAAAGAAAAACTAGAGAGCAAGAAGAAAATAGAGAAGAGAATGAGAAAAGTGTTTTGGGGTTTTGAATACACTTCAAATATAAAGAAATTGAGAATGTGATAAGAGAGATTTAAATAGGCCAATGGACCACAAGAGAGAGAGAGCGACGGAGAGCAGCAATAAACCTCGACAATGATGTCACGGGAGAAGAAAGCGATAGATTGAATGCCCTTAAACCACAAAACTTCGAAATCATTTTTTATTACAGATTTCCAAGCCGTATATATACATATCATCAGTCGAGACTATTACCAATCATTATACGAAGGTAATGGCGGGATTGAATTATTTCACAACGTTTTCAATCATGGTTAGTTAGTTATTGTGTATAGTTCAAATGATACACAAGTTTCAAGATTCGTAACTTTTTAGGATTTTGTGGAAAATAAGTCTTGAAATCGTCCATTTCTACTTTCAGAAAATATAGAATAATTTTACAAAGTGAAAAATACTACGCAATATAACATTTTTTGCTATTGTCAGATTTCGTCAAGTTTTAAAAAAATTGAGAAGTATTATATCAAATCGAAGCCCTCGAGACAAAGAGTTCAACTCTTCTTTAATTTAGATTTTTTAAAATGTATGTGATCGTGAATACGTTTACAATATATGTATAAGGAATATATTGCGTATTATTTTTGTTTTTTTATGATTATTCTGCATATTTTAGAAGTAGAGGGTAAAATTACAAAAATAGATTTCTCTTAGGATTTGTTTTACCAAAACCCCAACTTTTTATGCCTCAACTATCCAAAAAAAAAGAAAATGATTATGACTAGAATGGATCACAAATATACATATGCTTAGTTATTGAAAATTTTACAGTATAATTCCTATAGAGTGGATAAATAAATGGGTACTAAATTTTTTGAATAATTGGAGGAGATTTGAATAGTTAAATGGAGGAAACGAAAAGTTCCCAAAGATGGGGTTGATGAAGGTCAAGATAAGTGTTTCATGTTCATCTAACATTGTGGCCCTTCATCTGCAATTTCACAAAAAGGCAACTACCATGTGATGACATGACTTTTCATTCAATTTTTTTTCTTCTAATATTAGAACTAGTATTATCGCCTAAATTGTCTCTCTAAATTTGTATTCCACAATATCTAGGTACAGTTTGTATATTTATCTGTAAATCTTGTATATTACCAAACTATATATTTTAAACTTGTATAAAATATATAGTTCCAAACTTGTATAAAAAAGCATAGAGAGAATTATGTAAATTCTATCTTCCATACTAACTACATTTGTTTTAGAAAGGAAGAAGCCTAATTATTGACTCCTATGGAACATTGTTTTCTAACTGCTAAGCCATAAATAGTTTCACCTCATATGTAAAATATTTCGTGTGATAACTTTTAAAAAATTATAGAATGTCAATGTAACTTAAAAATAGTAGATATAAAACAAATATTTTCTATAAAAGGATTATTGTTGATTTTGCCGTTTTCATCAAAATCTTTTGAAAAAGTCATTTTTACTAAAATTTTACGAAATTGTCATTTTAGTACTTATAAATGTACGTATTTACGATATTATTTTTACAAAAATAAGTATTTTATATTAAATGCTAAACTTAAAAAACAAAAAAAAAACTCGACTAAACCTTAATATAACGAATAAAAGCTATGCTAAATTTCATTTTTTAGACTGAAAAAGAGCAAAATCCACAAATTATTTAAAAAATGACAAAATCCATAAATATCATTCAAAAAATGGTAAATCCATAATTAATTCTTTTATAAAACGTGAAAAGGAAACCAAATGCTTAAAAGAAACGTATCTATCGGCTTTAAAACTTCGTTCAGACCATTTATTTCAAACTTCTTCGCACACTTACACTTTGCCTAAAATAATTTATTTAAAGAATTTTTTTATTTTGAAGTGAATAAAATCGCATGTCTCATATAACTTAATTTAATTGTTCGATTGGTCCATTATTGGTTGAGTATTAATTTATATAAATGTTCACAAAACATCGACTATGTCACGTGTCACCACCATGTCTCGTGTTACATGCTGCCCTCGGGTCCATAAGATCAAAATTTTAGATATCTTGTTGTCCAATAACATTATCAATAAAGATCCGACAAGTATGTAACAGTCGAATACAATTATCTGTTTGAACATATTATTATTATTATGAAAGGTTATATAAATTTCGAAATCCCTCATTATCCCTCAAAATATTTCGTTTGTGTGGTGTATTAATTTATCACAACATTCTATTTCATTAGTAATTCAATAACAGTTTAATATATTCTCACCAACAAGAAAATATAAGTGAGAATGGTTCTCTTCCGACAGGTTTGCATGACATGGATCGGATTATATTCATAGTTAACGAAATCAATGTTACGTTACGTTACTTATTAAAAGTACTTTTTGCTCAATATATACTAAATATATAAGAAAATTATTTTCTCCATCGTTGTGCTTGTTATATAGCCAAACATTTCATTACTCTAACCGATATCATCCGACATGAAATTCACACTTATAATTCAAGAGAATGACAACAGTATAGTAAGTACACCATATATATGTCAATGATCTATCCACCACAAAAATTCAACGAGAACATTAATTCATACAATTTTTTAATAAAGCACATAATTAAAGAAAACATTTATCAATTTTTCTTATATGTGTGAATACAAGAATATATATAAAAGTGTGTTGGTGTGTGTGTGTGTGTTTTATATATACAAGATTATTAAAGAAAGTGACCATTCTAATAAATTGCAAAGGGAGATTTTACATGTTAGTCCATGTGGGTTCGGGTACTAAATGTTTGGTCTCATAGGCTCCACAATGTTTTTGTGTCTACTTTTTCGCAATTAATTCACATCTTTACAAACATGTTGTAAAAAACACGAGTAATCATGTGGAAATGAAGGACTCGTTAAATAAGTAATTTATAAAAACTCACTTTGGAAAAGTTGAGCAATTTTTTTTTTTTCCAATGAATTACAAAAACACTATAGTACGATAATATGCATTAATGGCACCAATCATATCTTCGCAGTGAATAAAATAACAATTAAAAAAAAACATTGAAAAAGTCGTCAAAACGGCATCTTCGATTCTATGTTCAAAGATTTGAATTATTCAATTATATTTATAAATATTTGATCAGGTCGAAATATACAACACACATAAGATGTCCAACAATTATATTTATAACTGCGAAATGTTTCTCTGGATTTAGCATGAGTATTCGAATTACGCTGGAAATGTCGAACAAATTCCACGGATAACATGTCCCTTGATAAGAATTGTTTCGCCATCATATATTCACATAATCACATCACAAACAAAGCATCGACAGATTGTGTAGTGTGTGTGCACACACGTAAAACGGTAGACTTTTGCCGTGTTACTACAATGGCAATTAAGAAGATACTGATACATCTATGTAATTCTATCTATTTACAGTAAGTATCATTAAGAAAGTACATTAAATTTAATTCCATATTTTCTAAATTCAAATTGAAGACTCTAGGTAAATAGGGATTCTTGTCTAAAATGCCGTTTAAAAAAAAAATCTAACAATAATATTTTGAATAGTTTACGAATTCTGCCATTTTTTAACACTTAAGTGTACATATTACGAATTGTTTTTGCAAAAATATGTCTTTTATATAAATTAAAATGATTAAATCCAAACGAGTAAAACGCATCTTAAATCACATTTTTGTTGTCTTAAAATATACAAAATCTACAAACTATTCAAAAAATGGCAAAACCAACAATTAAGTTAAATTAAATACTTTACAATTAAGTTAAGGATCATTTTTACGGAGTGACTCCAATTTATTAAAAGAAAATACTTCAATGGTAATAAAGTTTTTTTATTTTGATATATTTATCTAGTTAAGAAAAAAATCATTTTTACTGAGTGACTCTAATTTATTAAAAGAAAAGACTTCAATAGTAAATAAATTTTTTACTTTGGTATATTTATCTAGTTAAAAAAAGGAATTTAAATGATATATCTACACGAAGATCTGGATTTTTCACTCGTATATTTTTCAATAGTAGGTATCAACTCTTAATAATAAGGAATACGTAACACATTATGGTCCAGGTATAGACCAATATATATTTCATGGTCCCCTTTAACCATTTTTCTCTCATAATTATTACACAATCATGCTTTGCATAGGCTTCTCCAAAACAATGAGCCTCATGCTCATCAACAGCAAAAAAGCTTTACTATCTAACTAAATCTATTCATTATATTGTTTTAGTCTTACCTTAGATCGGGAATTACATCACTCTACAAATGTGGTGGGGAAAATTACGTATGTTGTTTACATAATCTGATAATCATAAATAAGAAAAGGATATCTTATTTGAAATCGTTTAAGAGGGGGTATTGGACGCATGAGTTTGATAGAATTTAATAGAATCATAAATTCTGGTGTTATTCAAGTAGAGATTTTACAAATTCTTTTAAACTCTTGTGTTATTAAACTTACTCATTTCTTAATTCTATTAATTGCAATTGTTATTCAAGTTTATGTTGAAATTGTATGCCATCGTTACTTGACAGGAATTTAATAGAAAATTTAGTTTAAAATGTGAAGAACAAATTCTCTGGTTTTGAGTTGAGATTTTGATAGAATATTTCAACACATCCAAAATTCATCGTCTACTTTTCTCCTTCATATGCTTTTCTCAAATCTGAGGGAGAGTGTTATTAATCTAACACATCTACAATTTGTGATCTCATGATCCGGCTAATTGCTCGTCAGATCATCATCCATTAGATTATATTGAGGGGGAGAGTGTGTAAATCGAGAGAGAGAGAGAGACAAAGAGGAAATAAATGGTGGTGATGACATTGTCGTTGGTGTTAAAATAGGGATCTCTTCCATAAGTTTGATAGAATTCCATAAATGTCAACGTAGGTCATTTCTGGGTAGAAGAGATGTTGGTCGTTTCTGGGATTTTTAGGGTTTGGACATGGTGGGTGATAGAGAGCAACGTAGAACAATAATTCTATAGTAATTCATTGATATCTTTTTAATTCTAGGAAAATACTGCAAAATAAATTGTTAGAATTGAAAAGAAAGATTTGAAAATCTTTTACAATACTTGAAAATCTATAATTTATGTCTTCAATTCTATTCTATTAAATTCTCTCATCCAATACCTCCCCCTTAGACTTTATATAAAAGATGTTTCTTCGTCTTAGAAAAATACTTGGGTTAGGGTGAACCTTTTAATTTACCCTCTTTTATTCAAGCCAATCACAATCTGTTATATAATTAAAAAAAAAAAATTTGATTATAAAATATAAGTTGTTAATAAATCGAAATTATATAATAATTTGGGTTTATAAGAAATGGGTAAGGTTTAGATTTTATGATTAGACGAGGTTAAATATCAGTTTGGATTTATAAACGGATTTAAATTTTACAATTAAACGAGGTTAAATATCAGTTTGAATTTATAAATAGATTTAGATTTATAAGTAAACGAGGTTAAATATCAGTTAAGTTTAGAAAGTATAGTTAAAGTTTAGGTTTTACAATTAAACGAGCTTGAATGTCGGTTTAAGTTTACAAATGAGAATTAAAGTTTAGATTTTATATTAAATAAAATTATATATCGATTTGAATTTAAAGAATATTGATTAGGATTTAATTTTTATTAGGTGGTATACTTTGATGGACTAAAATAAAAACGTGAATCCCTAGTATAGTATTATTCTTTTCGTATACCGGTCCTTATTTTTTAGTTACTTTAGTTTTTTTTTTTGACATCTAGTTACTTTTATTTTAATTGCATTTTTCTTGGATCATTTTAAAGTAATAATATAAAATACTAAAGAAACAAATACACATACTTTTTGTGTTTTAAAACTATTTTATTTTTGGTATTTATTCTTGATTCTTTTTTCAAATCGGAACATGATTTTAATACATTTTTTTAGTCTTGTGTAGTAAAAACATCTTATATTAAACTACTTTATTGTTTAAGCGTTTTGCTTGTAAGCAAAGTGACCGGACATAATAATATCAACTACTAGTATCTTATAAGAAGCAAGATTCGAAAGTGACATGGTTCAAGAACACAAGGTCCAAAACATTATAAAAAAAAAAAAAAACACTTCACTTCTACTACTAATTAAGAACACTAACAAACCAAATATCTCACAAAAAGAGGTAACAAAACCAAACTATTATCAACTAAAAGCATTTTGATAGGTTTAGCTAGGTAGTGTTTCATCTTAGGGATTTTTTTAAGGGTTTGGTACTTTTCACTCTTCATCATCCTCATCTCCATCACCACCAGAAGCTTTCTTAGCTCCGGCTCTCTCGTTCCTTCTCTTCACTCTTCCAGGTCGACCACCACCGAATGGACTGGTTAGAGAAAAGTCTACGTGCTTCTGTGACTCTACTCTCACCATAAACGATGGAATGTTCACAAGTTGCCTCCCAACCCTATACCGAATCAAAAACAAACCATTAGGTCAAGAATCAACTTTTGTAACACCCTTTACACAATTGAGTTCATCTATAGATGTGAAGTGCATCAAGACTCTACCCTGAGTTAAGCAAGACAAAACCGATAAGCTAGCCTCAAAAACGCTACTGGAAGTAAACGTTGTTCTCAAGATTATACCAACTCAAAAAGCATTACCTGATATGCCTTTGTCGGATAAGGACACGAGCGTGGTGAATGGACTTAGCCATACCAGACTTAAAGACAATAGTTTGGAGACGACGTTCAAGGAAATTCTCAACAGTCAAAGCAAGAACATAATCAAGCTTGTTCTGGGTTTCATCAAGAAGACCATATCGATTCATTCTCCTAAGAAGAGCTTCACCTTCAAAGATACGACGAGGATTCTTCTCATCAAGAGTTAAGAGTTCTCTTGCAGCATTACGGATTCTGCTAAGTGTATATTGAACTCTCCAAAGCTCTCTCTTACAACGAAGACCGTATTCTCCAACAAGCTTTAGCTCAGCATCAAGACGCTCTTTCTCATAAGGACGACGTGGCTTCTTGAATGTTTTCCCATCTTCAAAACAAATAAAAATCAAATCTTTAAAAACATCATACGATAACGAAACAGAACAAGGTAATAACAAAACAGAGTACCAGACAAAAACCCTAATTTTCACACATAAAAACAGAGTAGAGTTAAATTCCACAACAGATAAATTACAATACCCTAAATGTAAACCATATCCTATAACATGAAAACATAATAATAATACACAGATGATCAAAATCAGACTTTAGTAAGTAAAATTCGAGAAAAAAAACAGAGTATTAATCTAAATTCAGCATGCATGAGGGAAGAAACTAGTTTCGAAAATAGAAGATTGAGGGAAGAGAGCTTACAGTTTCGGTAGAATCTGACGTTAACCATAGCTGCTGCTGCTCAAAACTAAGACAGAGTTGATCGCGACGATGAAGACGAAGTGCTTTTTATATTACACGACTATGAAAAACCTAGAGGGTCTTAAGGCCTCAAATGATTTCTTTTGGTTGGGTTGGCCCATTGGGCTTTTTTCATTGACCTCTATAATTTGTTAGGCTCAATGAATCTGAATTATTTTGAAAATGGGAAAATAACGTTTTTAACCTTCTAAGTGGTACCGGACGGTAAACTTTGACATATTTTCAGTAGTACTATAAACTTCCAAACTAATTTTATTAATATTTTAAATCTCTAAATTAAGTTTTTTGTTTCTGTGGCCCTTTTAGATAACAGAACAGTTTTTTCCGTCGATAAAAAAGTCAACAAAAAAGTAAAACAAATTATTTTTTAACGATATCGACGGCTAACGAGAGTTCAACACCGTAACAGTTTTTTTGTTAGCCTACTAAACACTTTTTCAATTAGCCTACTAAACACTTTTTTGTTAATGTTTAATAGACTAACAAAAAAACTTTATAATTTATTTATCTTTCTCGTAGTTTATGATTTAATCATCCCAAATTTGAAAGTTTGGGATTTTTCTGACATTTTTTTCCTATATTTTTATGTATACTACGCCAATACTTCTTAATTTTCTTGTATACAATCTATTAATTTAATACGCAATTTACATATAAGGGTCACAGAGAGCTCTTTGATGACTCTTTATATCTTCCGACAACAAAAAATCTTCAGTCGAATCAAAATTAAAGAATCCATTAAAAACTTTTGCTTAACAATAATAACGAATTAAACCACTACTTGTCTCTCTGCAAATGATCACTATGAAGCTACATTATTATGACTATTATCCTTCACACCAATTTCTCGTCTTTCCGCCTGAAACAAGACACATAAATCTCTCAGCAAAATCCACAATTACCAAAAACATTCTCAAAACACACACAAAATCTTGCAGATACTTACTTCTTAACTAACTTTATTAACGAAGCTGGTCTTTCATATCCTCTATCTTCCTTCATTTGACCTTTCACTTTCTCTTCTTTTGACTCCATCTTCCAAGAAGCTTTACTCAACGATTCACCTAACAACTCTGCAATGTTTGTCGCCATTGCTTCAACCTTCTCCACAAATGGGAAGTTCTCTTCAAATTGGTTAGATAACCAAAGATACATAGACAAAATCTGGTGTCTACTTTCCAAATCCAATAGCTGGGCATCGCTCTTAGCAGAACTCTTTGGTATCCCCATTGCTACATTAACCGGCATATTTTGGCTATAACTTGAAGCAAATCGATATAGGTTGTGCATCGCTCTCGGATTCCTGATATTAACCGGTGCAAAACAGAAGTTAAACCGGTCTTCTAGAGACAGTCCCTCTACTTTCTCCAACATGTTTGCTACTTTCTTCACATGATCATGACGGCACAAGAAGTAAGAACCGTCGAGTCTGCAGTGTTTTCCAAAATGCTCTAAGAGATTTGAAAAGGCCATGTCGGGAACTTGTGCAGCGAAAAGCTCAATCTGTTCGAAGAAAGGGAAAAGCCCTACTTTTGTTACTTCATCAAACGGTTGTTGCAAACACTCGATTAGATAGTTTAGATCTTCTAAGTGCAATGTCGTTGTAAGTCCATCTGGGTAACGGCTTCCTCTCCTTCCAGCTCTCCCGGCAATCTGTTTTACCTGTGACGCTGCAACTGGAACGATCTTATCGCCGTTGTACTTGTTCAAACTGTAAAACACAACCCGTCTTATGTTAAGATTCAATCCCATTCCAACGGCATCACTTGCAACCAAAACATCATACTCGTTTTCTTGATCATTAAACAGCTTAGCTTGCTGTCTCCTTGTCTCAGGAGGCAATGCACCGTAAATAACACAACAACGATGATTTGTATGTTTCTCGATAGCCATTTTAACTTCAAATATCTCTCTTCTAGAGAACGCAACAACACAATCCCCAGACTTAACATTTTTAAGCTCTCCTAATAAGGTCTTCGCTTCTACGACTAACGGTTTGAACCTTTCATAATGCTCTTCCACTAACTCGTCCCCTGTATCAGCACACATCTTACGCACAATATCCAAAACACTCGGATCTCCACACAAATGAATCTCATCAGCTTTTAATCCAAGCAAAGCTTTTGTCCAAGCGTGACCTCTACTAGGATCTGCCATCATTTGTATTTCATCGAGCACAGCCACTTCATATAACTCATCTGTAGACACCATTTCAACCGTACAAGATACATGGTTGGCGAACGGAACATATTTCTTCTCTTGTCCAGTCAAGAGACTACAGTAAATCCCTAAAGCATTTACTTTATCAAAAACTTCCATGGCTAATAACCTAAGAGGGCTGCAATACAATCCATTCTTAGCTTCCATAAACCGCTGCAAAGCATTGTACGTTTTGCCACTGTTAGTCGGTCCACAATGGTAAACGATTTTACGCTTCATAGCACGAGCGAAAGGAAACCAAGTCGCGGGTTTCGTGAGGTCTGCAGTATCAACAATACTCTTAAAACGTTTGATCTCATCAGGAAACTCTTCAATACAGAATTCAACAAACACAGGGAACAAAAACTTAACAGCTACATCAGTTGGCCCAACACGAACAAGATCCTGAACAACCTCAATTCCACATTTCTCAATGAAGAAGTCCCTAAACTTGCTAACAGCAGTTGGGAAAAACGATTTCCCGATATAGATTGCAAGAGCCTGATTAGCCGCCCATCCCGACTGCGCAAAAAACCCGAAAATCTCATGTAGACTATCCCATTCACTATGCTGAAGCTTAGAACGCACTTCACTTCCCCTAAGCTCCCTGTACAACTCCACAGGATCATGATACCGATCGTTCAAAGCACGAGCAGCCTCGCTACCAATCTCATCCGTCTCAGCAACCACTGAATCATTCAACAAGCCTTCATCTACATCACTAAGTTCATTAATCAAACCTTCCTCATCATAATCATCACTCTCAGAACCAACACTTTCTTCAATATCATCATTTTCGCCGTTATTATCCACAGTAGACGAAAAGCTCCTAACTTTACCAATCTCAAAGCACCCAAATCTGTAATCATTCCATGGAAACTGAATCCGAACCCGATTACCCGAACAAAACCGGTTCGTGGGCACATCAAAATCAGAATTACAAAGAGATCTAGACTCAGATTCTCTAAAAGAATGTAAATTTCGTGTCGAGAATAGAACCGTAACTCTTGAACTATAGGCTCTACGCAAAACTCCAGCTACGCCTCTCGCCATGGTTCACGAACTCGAATCAAAAAGTTTTGAAATTTGACAATTTTGTAGAGTACAGTTGGAAAAAAAGTCGGCTCCTTTACAATGGTTTTGGATTCAAAAGAGACTAAAAATAGTAAAAACGAGCTCGAAGCGTACCTGGAGAGAGATATAGAGAGGATGGTGGGCGTTTAAAGCGAGAAATGATAAACCCTACACTATTTTTGTTCTACAAGGGTTTATAATTTGCTCGCAACAATTAGACAATTACTTATGATAAGAGTAAAAACTTTATTGTTAAAAAAAAAAATCTACAAATCTTATGCTAAATATATAAATAAATTAAAATCAATCTTAAGATAATATATATTTTTAGTAACTTTTTCTAATTTTATTTGCAAATTTGTGGTTATTAAAATATGGATCCATTGAACAATTCATATGTATAAATGAAAACATTTATAAAATAAAAAACACTAATATAAATAGGATTGGAAATACATGAGTGTAAATAGTCACATAGAGAAAAGTAGTCACATAGTGAAATCAATATTTCTTTAATATTTAAGTGTATCAAAGCGGATATTCGCAAATATCACAAAAAATTCTTGATATTCGAAATTCCGGATATCCGAAAATTTTTGAAGCAAAGCAAATCACAAAATCAAGTATTCGTTTAAAACGAATCGAATAACAAATATCACAATTTTTCTGGATATCCGCTTCGTGCCCAGCCTAGTGAAAAGTTACATGAAGAATATTTACGGTTAAAGACAATACAGAAATGTGACTTCTGTGAAACATTTTTTTAGGATTTTTAGAAGGGTTATAACTTATAAGTACAAAATCTACATAACAAATAGTTCTTATAAAAAGACTTCTTTACCAACAATTGTAGTTGAATTTGAATATAAAAACATAAATTATATATGTTTAATACGAAAAGAAATATTGAAATAGAATAATTTGGCAACATTTTAAATATTAATAAAAAAAATTCCCATAGACATACATATATTCAGAGAATTTAGACAACGATTGTAATTTTGCTATTCTCAAAGGGGGAAAAAACAGAGAGATTCAAAAGGAAGAGATGAAATGTTGTCAATAATATTTTCATGAACTTTTCTCTTCCAATGAGATCTTTAACTCCAAATCTTCATTTCCTCTCTTAATCTTAAGTGTCACCTTATCACCTACACTGTACTCATCCAATATCTTCATCAACTCGGCTTTGTTCTTCACCTGATTAAAAAACACTCAAAATCTCAGAAGGACAAGAAACCAAAACTTGAGAATTATTTTCTTGTTTTTACGTAAGAGGTTCATCGTGCTTACAGGTTTGTCATCAACTGCAACAATGATATCTCCAAGCACTATATTACCAGCAAAACCCCGGGATGTCGGATGTAATCCTGCTTTTTCCGCTAGACTCTTACCCGGTACCTGTTTTTGTATGGAACTTGTAAATCATAATCATAATCATCAAATAAACCAACCGGTTTCGATGTTTTAGAGTAAGAACTATGAAGTGTTTTACATACCTGAAGGACAAGGGCTCCATTACGAACATTGAGTTGATTAGCTACTGGATCAGGGGCTAATTCTATGTTAATACCAGCTCGAAGGACCTAGAGTTTTGCATATAACATTAACAAAATTCCAAAAATGGATTAAGAAAACAAAACAATGGATATCTTTTCATACTTACTTTGCTGAATTGTATTAGTTGAGGAACAATCTTTAATACTGTTGATGACGGAATAGCAAATCCAACACCCGCAGATGTTCCTGTTGAAGCCAAGAGTGAATACTAAAATGGATTCTTACATGATTCTGTGAGTCAATGAAAATCACCTGTCTGTGTGAAAATGGCCGTGTTGATCCCAATCAAGTTCCCTTTTGAATCGAGCAGAGGACCTCCGCTGCGAAATTTAATAAAGAAAGATCCATTAAACACACAGAAAATGATTTTACAAGAAAAATGTAATCCTCTTTTATATGATTCTGTAGACATACCTATTTCCCGGGTTAATGGCAGCATCAGTTTGAATTCCACCACCAATGGTAACTCCAGTTTGACTAAATATGTCACGGTTAAGACCGCTGATGACACCAACCGTAAGAGTGTGGTCAAAACCAAACGGGTTTCCAATTGCTAAACACTGCTGTCCAACCTTTAGAGAATTTGACTGCCCAACTTTAATCGGTTTCAGGAGAGTTTCGGGAGCATCCACCTGATTTTTGTGATAAGCAGTTGATTCTTTTAAAATTCTATAAGACAAATGACACAAAACCTGTAGTTTATTTATACCTTCAAGACAGCAAGATCCTTAGCACGATCAGCACCAACAAGTTTTCCTTCAAAGTTCTTCTGTACCCTTCAAGATTTACACAAACGAGCAGACATGAAAATAACTAGAGAGACTATATAAACGGCTGAAATAATCCATCCCGCAGATAAAAAACCTCACCCATCAGATGCCAGAATATTCACACGACCAACTACATCCCCGGGGCTAGGATTTCTTGAAAGGGCATTGCCAATAACTGTTCAGCAGAAGATACAACTAAAAACTTATGATATTGTCCTTGCCCATCTCAAGCACTTTGTAAGCTCAATAACTTTTCATTCAAATCATCTTACCGTGATAATTGGTCACGATGTATCCTTGTCCGTCCCAGACTACTCCAGAGCCATTTCCTTCTGGTATCTACAATTAGATTATGAGTGTAACCGTAAGTCAAAACAATTGATAATGACATTAAAAAGAGGTGTTCTTTAAGTACTGCGAATCAGTACCTCAACCACACCCGTCATTTTGAGCTGAGGCCGTAATGTCACATCAAAGATGTTGACAACGGAATAAGTATTCTTCTCAAACAGTTGCACAATTCTCCCCTGAAACATAGAAAAGATATATAAATCTTTAGGATAACCATCAAAACCTGAAACTTACAAGTACTTTCGCTAAAGAGACAAACCTCAGTAGGGAAAAGAGGTCCAGCTGGGAAAACAGTTGGACTAACATCTTCAACGGTTGCAACGGATGGATCACCAAGTGCTAAGGCTGTAGTAATACATCACGGAGCATACTCAATTATCAAATTCTATCACTAATGGATCAATGAAAACCATCTTATTATAAGCTTACTATAAGTGTTAATGAAGAGGTTAGACTAGTTCAAGGAGCTTCAGAACTCTACCACTAGTATTGCAAAATCCTTTAAACTAACTTTGAATCATCACCAGCTAGGAACTAAAGGCTCTGATTGTCACAATTAAGCTTCTTAAACAAGATATATTCCTCATCAGATTTGTGTAAACAAAGCGTTAGAAGAAAAGCAAATAGCTGAACAAGGTGCAGACCTGATAAGTACCTTGAAGGATTAAAGCACAAATTCATGAATAAACTTGTCAACAAGATTCTCCTTGTCGTCGAAGGGACACTTTTCACAGCTAACTCATGTAAATTCGACTTCCAATCTTGAGTAACCCTATCGAATAATCAAACAGTCAAAAAGTAACATAAACATCAAAATTCTCCAAGAAATCAACAAATCTTAATGTCTGATTCAAAATGAGAAGTTTCTCCAAAAGATTGTTCCAAAAGTTAAAAGCTTTACGGTGATTTTTCACTAACGTTGATTCACACATAACACCATTCTTAGTAACCTAAAGCCCATCAGGAAAAGACATAATCTTTGAGCAACCCAAATCAAAGGAACAAATTTTCAGCAAAATTTGGGGCAATGGAAGAAGCTAAAATGCTTACTTGACAGAAGAAACGGGTGGGTGTGAAACGACGTCGCCTTGAGAAATTTTGGAACAGACTGAAGAAAGAAGTTGTCGTCGACCAACAAATTCATTCTCATTAGGTTTCGAACAGAAAGATGCTATTACCTGCATCTTTCCAAAAAAAATCGAGAAAACTCTGAGACCAGTCGATTTGGCAAAAACCTGGATAAAATTAAGAATCTTAGATAATTTTTTGTGTAGCTTAGGAAGAAGAAGATACTTGAAATACCGAAATGCCCTCTCTAGTAATTTAGAAAATAAATGATTTATTTATTTTATATGTGTTATTTTGTTGTGAAAAAACCCAAAAAAGCAGATATTTATTTTTTTATTAAGAAATATTGCATTTTATACGCGAAATTTTAAAAAGTAATTATTTTAAATATGTGAACTTCGTATATGGCCATTTAATATATAAAAATACGTTGATCGGGCACCATTTCATACAAAATTATTTGTTGATCATGCCAAAATACACACGACGTTATCTACCGCTAACAGATCCGATAACATCCGTTAACTAGTCTCTTTTAGTTTCCAATACAACGTCGTTTCACCATAATCGAAATGAGAAAAATGTCATTTAATACTCCAACTTTCAAATTGTGACAGTTTTATACATCAACTTCACATGTGATTATTTTATACATAAATTAAACATTGACCAGCAGTTTGAAATATGAAAATGCGTTGAGCAGACCAGAAAAACATATCGCTATCTAGGCCTAGATATTCGGATTTTAGTTTGGATTCATAGGGAACAGCACTTCTATCGGGAAATGGGTGTCACGCCGCGATCCAAAAGTGTTAATCGAGAAGAACAGCAAATATGCATTGGGCTAAAGACGTCATTCAGTTTAGGTCCTAAGAGTGAATCAAACGATGTGAGGCCTGAGTGGAAGATGAAGGAATTATGCTTTTAAAAGTTTGAAACAAAAAGAAAACTGTAGGTTTGCTTCTTGATTTTCCAAATTCCTCTTCATTGTTGGACTCTTGTCTTACCATGTATACTTTGTTTTTTTGTTTAGGTGGACCACAATGTGATTGTCTTGTGCAAGGTCTCTTTCAAAAGTGTTATCAAGGTTTATGAAACATCTCCACTTCTTTATTTCAGGTTCACAATTTACTTTTTTTATCTCACTAAATTAAAATGTCTCCTTCAATTCTCTTTTCTAGGTTGAGCAGACCACTTTGGAGGAGCTATTAATCGAACCTTGCGAGCGAGTGTTGTACCAGCCGAGAGGCAAGTGTACCTCCATCATCCTCTTCCTTTGAGGACGACGAGCATGTCCGATACATGCTCCCTAGGGTTTAGTCTCGGAGATAGATGGTTTGATGTATCGGTTTTAAAGCACAAACCGTTCAAAGCATTAAAGCAAAAACTTGGATTTTCACAGCATTAATAGATATTCCAAGAGGATGGTTGTTGACAACTTTAATGTTTTACATATAAAGAGAAATAGAAAGCTTAGGTTAAAGGCTATTGACCAAACTTCCCAACTTGTGTTGCGTGGGTTAAAAAACCTAGGCCATTTTTTGGACTTCTCTCATCTTGAATTGTTTTTTGGTTCATCTTGTTTTTTTTTTTTTTTTTTACCACGAGATCTTCATTTCTATTCTACGTATACATTATGTTTTTACATGTCTCAAACTTGGAGACATATATAGCAACCTTAAGCAATGCCTTCGATTTTACCAATGCCTATATTGACTTACCATGGATTTTACTTTTCTTATATGTTACAATAATATATATAAAAGTATGAAACTATAAATAAATGTGGAAGAAGGAAGGAATAAATTAATTTTAGGGAATCGCGAATTTGAGATTTCATAATTTACGTAAAAGAACATTACTTTATTTACGGCTATAACTAAAACTACAACGACCCTTTGCTTAAGCACCACAACTTTCAAATATCAATCTTAATTTATAAGACTTTTACTTATAGACTTATAGATATAGAGATTGGATCCCATATAGATTCTACTCTAGAAAAACGTTTGACATTAGTCGGTCAAAGTCGTATCATCATTAAGTCATTAACCATATAGTTAGATTTTTTTTGGTAGAATGCATCTATAAGATATCGAAACAAAGGAAGAAAAACGTTTCCATATCATATTTTCCTAAAGATAAACCACATACGTAATGTAAGTATAACTTTTCCTATATTGTTCGACTCGTCCGTAGCCTCGATTTCACGAAGTACGCAATAACCTTGAAGTTTGAATCTTCTCATAAGAAAAATAATAATTTTAACGGCAAAATTCAAGATTCATAATATCTTTCTTGTATAAATCTCCTCTTATTCAAGAGACATTGGTCTTATACCTACGCATCACTTTCTGGTCCAATTATCGTTTCCCTATGAACCCATTTCTTCTTCTCTAAGAAACTTCTTCCTTCTTCCCCAAACTTACTCTCTCTATCTCTATAAATCTCTCTGTTTCTCTTCATCAAATTTTGGTATCCCAAAAGTACTAATTCTGTGTGTGTTAATGGTTCTAGTTATGGATGATGAAGAGAGTAACAACGTTGAAAGATATGACGACGTCGTATTGCCAGGGTTTAGGTTCCATCCCACTGATGAAGAACTCGTAAGTTTCTACTTGAAACGGAAGGTTTTACACAAATCTCTTCCCTTTGATCTCATCAAGAAAGTCGACATTTACAAATACGATCCATGGGACCTCCCAAGTAAGCCACAAAACTCTAACTTTTAATTCTCCAAATATATGGAAACAAAATATTTGATTATGCATTTTCTTAAATCAATGTTTAAAAAGAGCTTGCAGCGATGGGGGAAAAAGAGTGGTACTTTTATTGTCCTAGAGACAGGAAATACCGCAACAGCACAAGACCTAACCGAGTAACTGGAGGTGGCTTCTGGAAAGCAACCGGAACAGACCGGCCTATATACTCATTGGACTCCACTCGATGCATCGGTTTGAAGAAATCACTTGTGTTCTACCGTGGTCGAGCTGCTAAAGGAGTCAAAACCGATTGGATGATGCATGAATTTCGTCTCCCTTCTCTCTCTGACTCTCATCACTCATCATATCCCAATTACAATAACAAGAAGCAACACCTTAACAATAACAACAACAGCAAGGAGCTTCCTTCAAACGTAAGTTATCGGATTTGCCCTAACTTGCTTTACCCGCAACAAAGGTTAGGTTACCAAACAAATTAGAATCGATCTTTTTCATTTTGTAGGATGCTTGGGCGATATGTAGAATATTTAAGAAGACAAATGCAGTATCCTCACAAAGATCAATCCCACAATCTTGGGTTTATCCAACGATTCCTGACAACAATCAACAGTCACACAACAACACCGCAACTCTCTTAGCTTCATCAGACGTTCTCAGCCACATATCAACAAGACAAAACTTTATTCCTTCTCCAGTCAACGAACCCGCAAGCTTCACAGAATCAGCTGCTTCTTACTTCGCGTCTCAGATGCTCGGAGTCACGTACAATACAGCCAGAAACAACGGAACAGGGGATGCTCTGTTTCTGAGAAACAATGGAACAGGGGATGCTCTGGTTCTGAGCAACAATGAGAATAACTACTTCAACAACTTGACTGGAGGGTTGACTCATGAGGTTCCGAATGTAAGATCAATGGTGATGGAGGAGACTACGGGGAGTGAGATGTCGGCGACGTCGTATTCCACTAACAATTAAGATCATAGTACTATTAACACTTGAATTAGTGTAGACGTTGATCATCGCTAATATGTATTAATTTTTCTTGTCTTACTATAAACGTTGCTTCTCTTTTGGTTTCTTGAAGGCCGAAAAGAAAAAGAAAAAAACAAAGACTTGCTTCGAACATGCAACTTCTCCTTAATTTGGTATAGATAATTGTAATGGCTTTTTATATTAATCATTAAGTCTCATTCTTGAATGACACTAGTTTTTTTGGATTTTTCAGAGCCATATTTCATATTCTTTATGAAGAGGATACAATGCTTTCTTTTTTTTTTTTGAAAATAAGTAAAGAAAATATGAATTTGCAAAATCTTTTATTTATGTCAATAATGGCAAAGTAATGGATTAAAAAGGTACACGGAGTTATAAATTATATTTCTCATTTTTTAATGGAGGGTTCTAAATTTTATTTAAAATGGATGTATTTTGGTCGATTTTTGTTAGATTGTATTGTCACAAATTTTTAGCAAATCCAATAATTATATTATTAATTAAGAGCTATTTACATAATGATACAAAGGGTATCTGAAATATATATGGACAAGCAAATCTTTCTTTTTTATAGATCTTATTAATTAAAAGAGAGTGAGAGTAGAAAAAAAAAACTATTTCCTTTTTATCAGTCCTTAACGGCTAAATTACACAAATCTATGCAAAAGATATGGAAATCAAATCTTCACAAGCTTTGTTTTACCGATTAGAAGAGTGAAAAAAAAATAAAAAATCTAACTTTAAGGACCAAATTTTCTATAAGTATATCGCTATTTCACAAAGTTGTCTCTGACTTTCATATTCTTCATCATCTTCTTAGGGTTTCCTAAACCTAATTCGTAGTTTCACTCTCTCAATTTCATTCGTCTTCGTGCTTTCTCTTCACTTTGAACGTGAAACAAAAAATAGAGAGATTGTCTTCGAAATCAACAAGAAGATGGCCATTCGATCTTTACCTTCTTCCTCAGGCTGTTCCAATTCCTCTTCGTCTTCTTCTTATTCACTCGCTTCAACAAGTTTGAGCAATAGACTTGAGACCATCTTCAGGAAAGCTTCAGAGCTTTGCACTCTCTGTGATATCGAAGCATGCGTCATCTATTACGGACCAGACGGAGAACTCAAGACATGGCCTCCGGAGCGAGAGAAAGTGGAAGACATTGCTCTCAGGTATAGTCAACTAAACGAAGCCTTGAGACGCAAGAAGAGCGTTACTCTTTATGACTTCCTGAACAAGAAGAAGAACAAGACGAACTTGGAGAAGAAAGCAAAGATAAAGGACAACGACTTGAAAAGACTTGTCTGAAGAACGTGAATGTTTTAAAGTATCCAATTGCTGATCATTACTCTCCTGACCAAATTTCTCAACTGATTCAGTCCTTAGAACCTCATGTCTCTAAAGTCCGAGAAAGGATTCGTTTTGTTGAGTCGCAGAAACATAAGGAGACAAAACCGGATCATCAGAGTTTAGCATCATCCTCTCTGAATAATCAGACCCAATCTTTGAACCCTAGCCAGTTTTCGCTGTTTATGTATAACCATGGAGATAATATTCTGTCTCAGATCCCAGTCTCTGCATCAAATTTCAATCAGGATTATTTCTCAGCGTTACTTGAACAATCTGAGTTGAAGAGTCAGATAATGAAGCAGGAGGTTTGTGGTTATGAGCAGAACATGTGCATGAGTAACAATGGAGATGCTACGCTCTCTCAAATCCCACTCTCTGCATCAAATTTCAATCAAGAGTTCTCAGCCTTACTACAAGAAGAATCTGGCTTGATGCAACAGGAGCTTTGTAATTATGATCAGAACATGTTTATGAACAACAACAACTTCCAACATTCTTTTGTCTCAAACACACAAGATCACTCTGCTCCTGCGGTACAAGAATCTGTGAACAACAACTATGGGTTGATGCCGCATGTTCCTTGTGGTTATGATCAGAACCTGTTTACGAGTGATATTACCAACAACAACCTTCTTATCGACAACTCGATGTTTCTCTGATAACAAAGCTCATTCAAGAGAGTGTGAGACTGTTTTTTCATCTTCTCGTAAGAATTTTAATATGTTGTTGATGTTTATTTTGCTAAGTATTGCATAACGCATAATGTTTTCTTGTATCAAGCTATTTTACTATGTGAACATCCAATTTATCAAGTGAATATATATTCCACTGCATAAACATGTTACCAATTACTTTGCATATCGTTTCGTGAAAATATCAAACCAAATCTCCCATTTTAAGAATAGCACATAAGGATTACGGACAATAGAAGAACATAATCATAACTTAAAGCTTTATGAAGAAGACTTAAAAACATATATATCTTCTGACTGACTATTTTTCACTTGGAAGCTTCAGTTGACTCGTTTGTGTTGACTTGTATCGGGCATTGAGATACATATGGTTTCAGCTGTAAAATCCAAATAGATATACATCAGCAGAGCAGCTAAATCACACAACAAAGGTTAATGTAATTAAGTAAGCATTCCCATTTCAGGTCCCTAACTCAAAAACCTTACAACAAGAACAAACCAAGATAATTATCAGGATGAACCTAAGGAGATTCTACCAACAAGACTTGTAAGAAGATTTCTCACTAATGTTTGGTTCTCAAGTTTCAATTAAGATGCAAGGTACATACTAGAAGTATCAAAGATAAAAGGAACATAAGAGTTTAGAGGGTGAAATGAAAAACCTTAAAGCCGGTGAGATCAGGGACTACGTAATTCGGCAACTTATCTGGCTGCACAACATATCCTCCTGCAAAAACACCATGTCATAAAACTTAGGTAAAGATAAAATGAAGTCTCGAAAACAAATGCAAAATACATATACAATATGATGATCAGTTTTTTTTGCCAAAATGAAGTCTAGAAACAAATACAAAAACAGTATACTACACATGTACAATTCGAGTTAAGCTACCACATTTATTTGAGTGGAAAGCTAACTTCTTTAACTCAATTTTGGCAATTATGAATCTAGTAACACATGCAACCGATGATCAGTTCTTTGCCAAAATAGAGTTAAAGTTGTTAGCTTTCCTCCTAAACAACAATCTGGTATCTAAAGCTTTGCCTTAGATTTCATATATCTAATAAAAACACTCAATTATCAAAAACATTATGATGATCATCAATTGAGTTAAAGTTGTTAGCTTTCCCACCAAAAGAATCTGATATCGTAAGGCATGAAAACTAAACTGATAAAAGCTCTGCCTTAGGTTACATATATCTAATTCAAAACCAAGAACAACAAGATTCAATCACCAACTAACTAAACAAGTGTTAGATAGAAATGGATTGCAGCATGACAAGTGAAAACCAAACCAATAGTTGCAGTTTCAGTGAACCTTTCCTTGTTAGTAGTTTTGCCACAATTGAGTTAAAGTTGTTAGCTTTCCACTCAAAGAATCAATCTTAAGCCATGTAAATTCCTAACAATTAGTTCAAACAACAAATAACACAAGATTGCAATTATCAACTAAACTATAACAAGTGTTAGATAGAAATGAACTGATTCTCAAAATTAGGATGAAAGTTGGAACCTTTTCTCGTGTGGAAACCAGTAGGTTTGCAGTTTTTGCCCTTGTAAAAGTCTCTTGGAGCTCTTTTGGGAGAGAGAATGTCAAGAGAAGAAGATCTCTTTCTTCTGAATGATCTTCCAATCCCCATTAACAATCCTCCTATCGTCGTCATTCTCCACCAAATCTATCAATCTCAATCGATGGAATAACGGATCTATATCAACTATTGAGAAAAAAATACGGAGCTTGAGAAGAGAAGAGTGTGAAAATCTCAGAGAGGCCAAAAAATAGGGGGTTTGTTTAAGTGAGGTTAAAGGTTGAAGACAGTAAACGGTGTCGTTTGTTTTGGTGGAATTTGGAAAATTGTTTGTTTTCAGGAAAAATGTGACTCTTTGAAACTATAGGGACCATATTTGAAAATTAGTTCTTAGATTTACGCACGTGTTTTGTAGCCATTGATAAGAAAAACAAATTAGATTTTTTATTTTTGGTTCTGGGGTTTATCAGTGTTTCCAGCTTCTTCTTCTTCTTCACAGCTTTCTCGATATTTTTGAGAGTTTTTAACCAAATTAGACATTTTTAATCAATTTTTTTTTGTGTTGAGCAAGACGAAAAGAGTCTAATCCAATCATGGGTAAGTCGAAAAATCATTCCTTTTTTTAATTTTTTTTGGTTCACATTTCTGTTGAATTCAAGTTCTATAAAAGAACCCTAATGTTTAATTTAGGTATATATGTAAGATAAGTAGCATTTTGATTTATGTGAGACATTACTGAATTTTGATGATACAAGTTGAAGTTTTTAATTTTGTGAGTCTTTCTGATGCAGGATGTGTACCCAGAATTGAATTTGGTTGTTCAAGGTACAAAATTTCATATCTTTTTCTTATTCTAATTCACATTTTTGCTGATGTGAAACCAAACTTGTTATGATTCATCATTATAGTATTTTAAGTTTCTATTAGTTGAAGTGATTCTTCTTCTTCAACAGCCAAAGCCTTACTCTTTCATGGAACTTAAGAGCATGGAATTTGTGTAGATTGAACACAATCTCCCATTTCCAGAAACTTCCTTATCCTTTGGTAGCTTCTACTCGAAAACATTACAAGAACAGTTTGCTTTTGAAGAGATTTTTAGTTGGTGTTGGCACTGAGGAATCATCACTGTCAGAAGATTTACTAGATGAATCTCTTTCTCGACCTCTCACTAGTGATGAGGTTAAGCTTTATCTTCTTCTCCTGTTTATCTAAGCGTATGTGTTCTCAGATGATAAAGAAACTATGTTCTGTACCAACTAACAAACTCTCCATTTGGTTCTGTAGTTGAAGTCACTGCTCATTGATACAGAGAGATCAAAGCTTGTTAAAAAATTGAGTGAAGCTAATCAACAGAATCGGTTCCTCAAGCGTCAGGTGCTTGTGTTATATTTATACACTTACTTTAGTACCTCTATCTGTCCATTCTCTTAGATGATTTGAGAAACCTGCAACCTTATATCCTATTCTATTTAAGAAATTTAGTGTCTATCAGATTTTATATTATCACACTCTTGGAAAAATACTGAAAAACCTCCAAGGTTTAAGGGAGTTACATGTCTGTGATGTCACAGAAACATTTTCCTTCACTTCTCTTCTTTTTCTGTAAACCGGCATTGTATCAAATTGGAAGATGATGATGAATCATTTGCATACTTAAATACACTTTCCACTGTTCTTCATCTGTGTGTTTGATGAATCTTGTTTGAGATTTAATCCTCAATACTTATATTCTTGATGCTATTATACATCATCTTTTTTCTTTGTAAACAGACATCGTATCAAGGGACAAAACGAGTTATTTGACTTGTTTGTTGACTACTTGAACTCTTTTTGCAGCTTTAAAACACAGGAACATGAGATAACTAACATCAAAACTGAGCTTGCACTTATGGAGCTCGAAGTTCAGGTCTTTATTTCTACTTTTGATTTTTCAATGTCACGGTCTCACTATCTCATTGCCTTAAGCTGATTTGGTTTAGTTGTCATTATCCCATGTCTACTGCCAATCAAATACATATTTTTGTTGGTTATAATATTGGGAAATATTTAGCTTCAGATTTTTGTATGCACAAGCACATATGTATAGTTTCTTTAGTAGAAATGTTTCATGATATCACTTTCTGGAGGAAATAGGCTCTGGTGAAACTGGCGGAAGAAATAGCAAACCTTGGTATCCCACAAGGTTCTAGAAAAATCAGTGGAAAGTACATTCAATCGCACCTTCTCTCTCGTTTAGACGGTTCTTCTCATCCCCTCTTGGTTTCATCATTATTTAGGCGCTCATCAAATCCCTGGAATGATATACTAATTTTTTATTTTTTTCTCCCACTAAAGCTGTTCAAAAAAAGATGAAAGAACAAATAAAAGGTGTCGAGGCTGCACAGTCAAAGGAGGTTCATGTGTTCTGGATTGGCATGGCAGAGGTAGTGTAATAATCTCACATTATGCATTTTAACATTCTAAGCTTAATATATTATCCTCAAAATTAATCTCATTTGTTGATTATCTTCACATAAGAGTGTACAAGTAATGGGATCGTTCGATGGATGGAGCCAACGTGAGGATCTATCGCCTGAGTACTCAGCTTTATTCACCAAATTCTCCACAACGTTATTCCTTCGTCCCGGGCGGTACTATTTAAATTTTATTCTACTCTTATTCTTTTGCATTCAACATCAACTTTTAATGTTTGAAATTATTCGTGTTTTCAATCTCTTGTGAAATTTAGGTACGAGATGAAGTTCTTAGTGGATGGAGAATGGCAGATCTCACCCGAGTTTCCTACTTCAGGAGAAGGATTGATGGAGAACAATGTTTTAGTGGTGGAATAGCCACTCATCTTTCTGCATTACACCCGTAAACATTTAAGATTGGTGTGGATGAGATTGTAGACAATAGAATCTGAGTATTAGATACAAGGAATAGTATAATAGGTGGCAGGAGTCATTTGGATTTCTTATCTTTTGTTCACACAAAATCCAATCAATTTTTCCCATCTCTCAAAAGTTCTCTTGGTTTTGATTTCGTTTCATTGTTGTTTTGGCATTAGCTTTGAATCCATAGAGAGAAGATAGGTAGGTTCCATGTACATCAGAAATTTCTTGGTTTGTAAGAAAGAGATATTGGAAACAGAAGAATGAAGAAGAGTTTAGAAATAATGTACTAAACCAGAACTAGTGGTTTCAGGTTATCCCGGAAAACGAGTGTGTGAATCTATAGAGACTTTATTATCAGTAGACTCTGGTCCATTCAGTATATTCCGGTCAAGAGACATTTAAATGAACTAGGGAGATAACCGGGTTTTGATTAACATTTTGGAATTAACCAATTTGGTTCAGTTGTGGACCACATCCAACCCTAGTGAAAATCAATAAAAGTCATCAAGTGTAATAGCCAAAAATTGATGGACTTTTTATGAGTCTTACTTAACAATAATATGAGGCCAAAATTTGTATTTTCATTATTACTCCAATGTACAAATTTGTCAATATCAAAAATCTCAACAAGGGAAAAGACAAAAGGAAGGATCTAAATGTAACCTTCTATTTACGAAGTTAATCTTAGTCAACTTATTGTGACACCAAACCAAATGGTCCCTAGTCAATTTAGACATATTCAAGACTCTTGTCACAAGTTTCATGTCTACTTGTGAGAAGAAGTGAAGTACTTGATCTTCTGTCGAATCTTCTTCCTTGTGCTTTTGGAATCTTCTTATAATACATCTCTCACTTTTCAACACATCTCTCAACCTTTTCTCCTTCTGCAACCAACCAATCACATCAGTCGCACAACCATAAAGTTTTAAACTTTGTATTTTGAGAAAGAAAACACTTACATTTTGAAGTTGTGATTTAACCTCTGCGAACATCTCTAGGTCTTCCGAGTCTTCTTCATGATCCGGTTCTATTTGTGATTTGGTTCGCGATTTCTGATCATGTATCGAGCTAGTAAGCTTATCACACCGAACAAATCGCCAAAATAATCGAATTGTTTCCTCCATTATTTCCACTAGTTGATCGCTTTTAATCACACCGTCATTATTTTCCTCGTAATCTCTTCTTCTGCCATTCTTTTTGTCCTTGTTTCCATCTTCTGTTAACACCATCAAATGTTCTTCTCATCAGTAACAAAAAAACATCTATAAACCGGTTCAAAGACGGGTTTCAAGAACCGGTTAGCAAATGATTTGGTAAGATTCGGTTTTAAGGTTTTTTACCTCGAATAACCGGGATCTGAAGGAGATTACGAAGAACACAACGTCTCTTGATGTAATGTTGTACTCTAGGCTCTTCGAATGGCTCGTTTTCAAGAAACCTTTGAAGCAAAACCTGAAACTGTTGAAACTCTCCGGCGACTTCGTTGTACCGACGAGATCCATACACATCAGATTCTAGTAACTCAATGGCCTTTTCGTATTGCCAGTGAAGTATTTCCCACGACAAACACATTTGACCTACGTATACGTTCTCTAATTCCCCTTGAATCTCTTTTACAAATTGAACCATTGGTTCGATTTCAGATTTCTTCGCTTTCCATAACCGGATATTAACCGAGAAAACCGACGAAAACGATGTCTGCGAAGGATTGGATCCAAGGGTCGAGGTTGCTTGTTGAGGGCTCTTTGATTGAAGAAGCCCTTCAAGAATAATAAAAACAAAACAATGTTAGTTTAAATCGTAACAACTCAAGAAAAAATGTAAAAAAACTAAGCACATAAACTTAATTAAACAAATTCTATGTTTGGGAATAAATTCAAGGAAATAAGAAAGGTATAGGTTCGCACTAGCAAAAACTAAGTTAGTGGAGAGTGGGAAAAATTAGGTAAAGGGGTTCCATAAGAGAGCAATGCAATAAAGAAGAAACATAAAAGCTAACATTGAAAGCTAACTCCAAATAACTAAACACATTTGGTGAGATAGGCCAATAAAGATATGCATGTGTGCATTGGCTTAAAAAACACAGAGAAAACAAAAAAACTTGGTTAAACTATATTTTCAATTACCACAATTAAACTTTATAGTTGATGCAGCATTTATCACAATATCATCCACATGTGGTTTACTTATCTAAGAAAAGTAAATTAAACAAAAAAAAATGTCATGTAACCAAAAATCCGTTCTAGTCTCTAACCAAAAATATGGTTAGTCAAATAAAATAAAAAACTTCTAACTTCTTCTGACATATGATGATTTTATTCGTCACTTATTCCTAGGAATTCTATTCCATATTCTTCATAAATTAAATGTAAACACATCATCCAAGGAAACATTTATTTGAACAACAAAACTAGTAAGAAACCAATAAAGACAATTAAATAATGGTTGGCTTTTAGGTTTGGTGCAATGTTCACTTCAATACGCAAAATCAAACGCCAATTAGAGAAATCAACAAATTCTAAAAACCCTATAATGAGTAGATTTCGTGGGACCTCTAATTTTTTTCTTTCTAACTTATAAAACACTGCAAAATTAAAAAAAATTGGTATGGTTGAAAAAACACCTAAAACTAAGTTTTTGGACCAAAACTAAATTAATTTGTAAAAAATAAAATAAGAGAGTGAATTTAGAGAACTAACCAAGAGCATAAGACTTTTGAAAACTCAAGATATCAAGCTTTCGCATTCTTTCTCTGTAACTTCTATGGAACTTATGAACTTCACCAATCGTATCAACATGTTTAAATTTCTTCTCTTCTTCAATCCTCCATGGTTTTAAATCTTCCATGATCTTAGGACAATCATCATCTTCTTCTTCTTCTTCAAGAATTGTCGTAAGCCCACCAATTGCTTTAACTTTCTTCATCTCCATCTTAAGTTGTTCTATCAAATCTTGATGCTCCCATAAACTCTCAAACCCATTTGTATCTTCTTCTTCTTCTTCCTCTGAATCAGAACCAGAACCAGAATTGTCGCTTTTACGGTTTTGTCCTTTCTTCAGTGATGTTTCTGCGAAATCTGAATCTGATAAAAACCCATCTTCGTCGTTGCTTGTGAATGTCTGACTTGAATCAACAAAATCAGAGTCCGACTCCAAAAAATCTTCCTCTGTTAAAAATCTGATTTTTTTCTTCTTAAAGGATGAAACAGAGTAATCCTCTGTTTTTACTTTATCCTCGCCGTGAAAAACAGAGTAACCTAAATCCTCTGTTTTCTCTTGCTTCTCCTTCAAACAATCTTCAACCCTAAAAGTCGCCGCCTTTGGGTTTTCGAGGACAAAGGTGAGATTTTTCGCCGACGGTGTCTCGTATTTCCTCGCCGCCGCCGTAAAAATCACCGGAGAAGAATCAGAAGACAAAAAACTGCTCTCGCTCTCCACACCGCAATCATCACTCAACGATCTATAACCTTCTCTGCTTAATCTCTCGAAAGTTTCCGTCTGAAACGCGAATTTAAAAACCAATTTCGGCGATTCACTAACTTCTTCTTCATCTTCGATTCCAGAATTTTCTAATTCAATCATCTTCGCTTCTACTGATTCTTCGAGTACAGATAAAAATCGAGTCTTTGTTGTGTCGGTTTCAACAATTGTACCTCTTCGAACACTGTGTTTATATTTAAAGAAAAGTTAAAAAGTTTCCTTTTAATTACGCGTATTTTTTATTAACGCGTCTAAAATGATATATAGTATATAAAAAAATATCACAGAAATGGAAATTAAAATAAAGTACCTGGAGATGAAGAAAGAGAGAGCAAAACCAGCATGATGATGTGAGATCAAATTCTGAAAAGTAAAAAATGGAATTGACGAGAAATTTCTTAAGAGATGACATATAAATGGATTAGTTTTTGCTGACGAGTCGTTGTTAAGTCGGTGAAGATGTTATTTTTTCAATGAAACTGTTATTATCTAGGTTGAAAAAAACTCATGCAGAAGAAAGTGTAAATTTGCAGATAAAGAGACTTTTTACCTAAAAACCAAAAGAAAAAACGTTTGTGAAATCGAAAGATGATGACGATGATGCATGAATGAATAATACTAATAATAATAATAATAATAATAGGATATTGAAGTGAGAACTAACAGATGAGAAATTTAAGGGAAAGGAACAAGTGAGCAACATGTAATTGTCAACAAAAAAAAAGACAAATCTAAAGTGTTGTTCTTTGAGCTAATCTTATGGTTGCTTTGAACCATGGATTTCTCCACTCTGTTATTGGATGCCACATACCCATCTATCACTACAAGTCACTTTTTTAAAAAAAATTATTCACACAATTTTTACTTTAATTTTTGTCGTAATTGAAAGTCTTTTATATAAATCACCCAATGCCACAAAAGTATATTTTTATATGAATCACCCATTTTGACTTTTTTCGGTATTTGATGTGGTCATTTTATTTATATTTGATCTTTAATAAAATCAAGAACATCTTGCCGTGAGCCACCTCTCTCCGCCGTGAAATTTCCGATTTGACTGTAACGATGTTACCCCGGTTTATATACCTTAATGTGAGCTCTAGAAATGTTTTCTTATGTCTTAGAGTGTTAAGAATAGGATTCTAGGCTTAGGTTAGCCTTAAACTCCCGGGAACCACCACGGTCAGTGAAAGTCAACGGCGTTGACTCCGGCACTGACTGGAAATTTGGTGAGTTCTCCAGGCATGAGGAAGCTTTTCAGTGGCCATTCTGATCTAGAATCATCTTACGTTGAGATAAGTTGGGTATGGTTGATTCAAACCAAAAGTCAACTCGGTTTACCAACCAAGTCAAAGTCAACAATCTTAACTTTTCCTAAACCGGTTTGGTTTAGGATAAGTGCCTCCCCCGTGTGGTTCGACTTGATGAAATTAAATAAAAACCGGCCCAGTTTTGATTTCATTTTGGTTTAACTTGGATTGAGATTTCAAAACCGGTTCGGTGTAATTAAGACCAAGATTCTTTTCATATCGAAAATTTTGAAAATTGGATTAAGCCACTGTTTCAGACCGAGGCTCTTGACTAGTCACGTCATGACGTCACTCAACGCATTTTAGTCAAATCCCCAATTTTTGAAAATTCTCAACAAAACGCCTAAAAGCACTTATCAAACTTCTCCGACAAACTAAAGATCAAACCTTTACGAGAAATTTCTCGCTTTTTTGTGTAACGAATGTAAGCAATGCATCAAGGAATTTGATAGATTGAAACTTTTTGAAGTGGGTAGTGATGATTGACCAGAGAAGGGTAATGTGTCCAAAAAACCAAGGTTTAGCAGACTATGTGTTGCAGAAGAAGCAAGAAAAACATTGTTTGTACTGGGGATGCAACAATAATAATATACGAGATTTTGGGAGGTGAACGGAGCTGGTTCTTTTTATTAACGATAACAAAGATCGAGAGATTACAACAAGTTAGTTTCGTCGCGGGGGTTATAGACTATCCTCCGAGCCGAGACTTAATCGTAAAAGCAGAAAGACAAAGTGCAGAAATGGGCGAGGCGACGATTTCGGGCTAGGCGGCGATGTCGTGTTAGGCAACGATTTCGGACAAAACAACAATTCTGGGCAAGGCAACGATTTCGGACAAGGCAACGATTCTGGGCAAGGCAACGATTCTCTTTGTCTCTCAGCTAATCTCCTCTGGATTTCTCTCCTTCCCAATAGTGCTTCTGAGTATTTATAGAGAATCTAAATCCTAAAATCCCTTATGTCTCCTCTGTAAATTACATTTTTGCCCTTCCAAGCTTAATGGGCATTTTTAGTAGTTGAAGCCCCTTTTAAACTTGTGCATATCTGTTTTGGGCCTCTTAACATATAAGGGGCAAGGCCCATGTCCAACAATACGCCCGCCCTTAGTTTGTTGTGCGAGAGTTTGATTGAGCTCGGCGGGATATGTTAGTCGGGCGTAAAACAGAGGATGACTTGGATGAATTAGTCGGGGCTGCATGGGCATGTGCATTGATACTCTGGTAAAATTGATGCCTCGAACATGTTTTTGGAGGCGAGCCGGAGCTTTTTTGGATAAATAGTACAGTGGGCACATTTTTCAAGGTGAGCCGGAGCTTGCTCAGGTAAATAGTGCCGTGGGAATGTTTTTTGAGATGAGCTGAGGCTTTCTCGGATGAATAGTGCCGTGGGCATGTTTTTCGAGATGAGACGGAGCTTTCTTGGGTGAATAGTGACTTTGACACATCTTTCGAGGTTTGCGGGAACTTTACAAGAGAATAATGACTTCAATACGTTTTTCGAGGCGAGATGGCTGCATATAACTTAGTGAATTAGGCTAACATGATTTTTCTTGGTAAACGTATCAGCTATCTCCTCACTTTATACTCATTTTCGCTTCTTCTCCAAAGGTAAAATCTTCTTTCTCCCTTATCTCTTTATATTTATTTTTTTGTTGGTTGTGCGACGGAAGTGTTGCAACGTCCACGAGCTACTCTTTGCCGTGCCAAGGAAAAGGTTGCGTGCGCTAAAAATTGGAGATTGGTCGTGTTGAGGCACAAGATGGCTACCTGCCGGGCAAAAATCTAGAGGTCGTGCTACGAGGTCGAGTTAGCTGCGATCCGTTTGATTTGATGATTTGTCATCGTGCCGAGGTAGGCTTGACGTGCGTGCATTGTCGTGTCAAGTCGTTGTCTTGAGATTGGTGGCGCCGTTCCGATCCAGGTTGTCTACCGTGCCCCACTGTGCAGGGCCAATGATCTTTTCGAGTTGGTTGACGGCGAGAGACTTGTTATTTTGGATGGCAATATTTCGCCAAAGTGGCGTTACCGTGGCGAGGCGTGGGTCGTGCTTTACGTGCCAAGCCACAAGTTACGCTAAGTGTTGATCCGCTCGTTCCGAGACCCAAGGTGAGACAGAGCTGTCGCGTCATGAGATGTTGTGGCTTTTTCCTGATTTGAGTTGTCGATCGTGATGAGTGGCAAAATTATCGTCAGGCTGTCGAGCCAATGATGGTGTCGTGGTGCCGAGCCGGAGATTATTATGCTGTAGTAGGAGTTGGATTTGTTGCATGCTTTCGTGCCGCGAGTTTGAGAAGGACTTTCCATGCTGGAGACGTCGAATTTGTTCGACGGCGAGAGCCTTGTTAATTTGTGATAACATCAATGTGTCACAACCGTGGCGAGGTGGATTCTCCGATTCGAGGCGGCATATTCATAGATTCATCAATTTGGTGTCATGACGAATTAGAGTTGTTGCAGGGCCGGTTTTGTTACCGTGCCATGCGTATGTCACCATCCAATGCCATGTGTGTGCCGTTGTATTGAACGGTGCATGCGAAAGAGAGTTTCAAGGTCACACGGCAAAAAAGTTTGGGAAAGGCCGACGCGACGATAGAGTCTCAGTGCGGCATGGCGAAAGAGAGACTCGGCTCTACCCGATGAAGAAGTATGGGCGTTTCACGTTGAAGACGTCAAAATGTCGTGTGGTAAGTTGGATTGTGTTAGTTTCTAGTTGGTCTAGGTTTGACGAGGTTTGCTCTTACGTCGCTTACTGATTAATATTATTTGTTTTTATGTGCGAGGCGTGGCTTGGTTGTGTTTATCATAAAACATGTGTGATACGCAACTCGGCTTCGATACATATTTTGCGGGGCAAGACGTCTCTTGGCTTATCCTATATGTTTGTTTCGAAACGCCAAGCTTAGGGATATCTAGTCGAGGCGGACTCGCTATACTTTTTAGGTGTGGCTCTGGTCTCCGGCTTACCCTATGGGTGCATTGCGGTCAACAAGAATATGCTAGTTAGAGCTCGGCTTATTTTTTCTGCCGCCTTCTAGCTATTGTGAGAGATTGGACTCGGCTTTTAATCTTTACAAAAGTAAAGTTATAGGTGTAGTCGAGACAGACTCGACGTACTTTTTAGGTGCGGCTCTCGTGTCCGGCTTACCCTGTGGGTGCTTCGAGATCGACAAGAATATGCAAGCCAGACCTCGGCTTATTTGTTCTGTTGCCTGCGAGCTGGTGTGCGAGATTGGGCTCGGCTTGTAACCTTTACAAAAGTAAAGTTGTGGATTATTTCACCACTGCATCCGTGCGAAACGCGTTTAAAATCGTCACCTGGCCATGGCGACGATGCGGGAGCTAGGCGATCGGCGAGGCGGACTCGGCCGAAAGAGTTCATCAACGATAGTGTGCTCTAGCGAGTGCTCACTTGTGTTTCTTGAAATTTTTTTTTTTGTTTGAGACGGTTGTGTCTTGTGAAGGACTGCTCACGTACCTTTAGAAAATAATCAAGTCATCCATAATTTATTTTACAAAGGCAAAGCTAGGTAGACCTAGCGTGTTTTTTTTTTTTTTTTTTTTTTTTTTTGCGGCAACGCTTAGTAGTAGTTTCGTTTCTTTGCGTTAGATGCTTTCAGCTGTCGATCCATCTCGGCCTTCTCTTCTTCAATCTCGATATAAACGGTTGGCTCGGTGCAAAGCATCGTCAAAAGTTGATGGTCGAGCGATGATAAGATCTTCTCGAAACCGTGAAACGAACATTAACGCATTTCGAAGGTCTCCGATAGCCGCGTCGTCTTTAATAGCTATGTTTGAGACGACCTTCTTGAATCTCTCGATAAACGTTCTAAGCGGTTCGTTATCTCTCTGAAACATGGTCCATAAGTCAGCGTTTGTAGCTTCCTTGATCATGAAAAACGAGTGGTGTTGCAGGAATACAGACGTAAGCTCTCGATAGCTATCGATCGAATTAGCTTTGATCCGTGAGAACCAATTAAGCGCGCTTGCGGTCAAATTTTCCACGAACATTTGGCAGCTCCCAGCATCGCTTCTTCAGTAGAGAAATGTGCACCGTTGATAGCAATGTACATTGACTTAAGGAAGATTTTCGGGTCGGTAAGACCATTGTACGGTATTAACTTGACTTTGTTAACATGACGAACGTGGACTGCCGAGAGGCGCGCTGTGAAGGGTGAGCGTTTTGTTTCATCCAACACCTTTTCCAGTTCGGGTGCTGTAGTTGTGGCACGATGCATTTTGGAGGACATCTCTCTTATTACCGCGTTCAATCGTGCAAGCTCGTGATCGCGGGGTTGGTTTTCATCGTCGACAGGTAGGTCGGAGAAGATTTGTTTGTTCTCTGGAGTTCGGTTATTTAGAAGATTATGGCTCCTTGTCAGATTTTGACTTCTCGATAGATAGTGATCGTTCGGCAGATTATGAATGTTTGGCTGATAGTTGCTGTTTGGCAGGTTCCGGATGTTCGGCAGATTGTGACCGCTCGACAAATAGTTGGCGCTGAGCAAGTTGTGGCCGTTTTGCAGGTTGTGGCCGCTCTGCAAGTTGTGGGCGCTTTGCAAGTTGTGGTCGTTCTGCAAGTTGTGGCCCCTCTGCAGGTTGTGGCCGTTCTGCAGGTTGTGGCCGTTCTTCAGGTTGTGGCCGTTCTGCAGGTTGTGGCCTCTTTGCAGTTGTGGCCGCTCTGCAAGTCATGACCATTCTGCAGGTTGTGGCCGCTCTGCAAGTTGTGGCCGCCTTGCAAGTCATGGCCATTCTGCATGTTGTGACTCCCTTTAAGTTATGGCCGCTCTGCAGGTTGCGGTCATCTTGTGGGCTACCGCGAGAATGCTCGTCAATGAATCCTACGATAAGAGACGCTGGTCCGCGGCGTCTGGTCTCCGAGTGTTCTGGGACTGGAGTTCGTGGAGATTGTTGTCCATCTTGATCTTCATGAGGTTGGGAGGTGCGTTTTCGGCGTCGAAGTCGCTCGATCTGACTTTGGGAAGTGACTTGTGCTGCCACAAGAGCGTCAATCCGTTCGATCGTTCGTGCTTCCTGTCCGTCGAGCCGATCAAGGATGGTTTGAACGAGGTCGTCTAAGTGGGTGCCTCGATCTGCTGATGTGGTACATCTTTGTGCGGTACCTTTAGCTGTTTTTGTTGTAGCAATTGCTTCGTCTGCTGCTGTTGCTGCGAGGGCGGTAGGCGCTGCGGGAGGTCGTGCGACCTGAACATGATCCGTTTCGCCTCCTGTGACTGGTGTGAACAAGATGCGGCGCGAGGGATCCTGCTCGGCACGGATGGCTGCTAGGTTGAGTGGAGGTTATAGACTATCCCCCGAACCGAGACTTAATCGTAAAAGCAGAAAGACAAAGTGCAGAAATGGGCGAGGCGATGATTTCGGGCTAGGCGGCGATGTCGGGTTAGGTAACGATTTCAGGCAAGGCAACAATTCTGGACAAGGCAACGATTTCGGGCAAGGTAACGATTCTGGGCAAGGCAACGATTCTTTTTGTCTCTCAGCTAATCACCTCTGGATTTCTCCCCTTCCCAATAATGCTTGAGTATTTATAGAGAATCTAAACCCTAAAATCCCTTATGTCTCCTCTGTAAATTATATTTTTGCCCTTCCAAACTTAACGGGCCTTTTTAGTAGTTGAAGCCTTTTTTAAACTTGTGCATATCTGTTTTGGGCCTCTTAAGATATAAGGGGCTAGGCCCATGTCCAACAAACGCGATCATAAGCCCAAGGGTTTGTCCGAATATCAGGAGATGAAATTTGTTAAAGCCTACAGAAATGTCTGCGACGCCAAGGATTCAATTGATACCCTCAAAGACTTGTCGAAGATCAAGTATGTTTCTTGCTTTCTTTTTTGGATTTTTCTAGGTTTTCTACTGTTCTTGCTTAGGTATGGGTTAAAGACGTGACCTTTGTTCAATTTTTAAGGAAAAGATTTGACCTTTTTGTGTTTTTTGGTTCAAAAGTCTTCAGTATTGATTGAATTGGGTAATGATTCAGTGACTAAGATAAACGTACATTGGTGGTTCTTGTTAAAATATGTTTTAGCAATGGTTTTGTGTTTGCTTTGTCTCACGTTGAAGTCAAGAAGATTGAGACTGTTCAAAAATTGGAGAATCTGTTTGTTTCTTATCGTTGTGAAATCAGAGAAGATCAAAATGTTTCATTGTTTCAAGTGAAAGTCTTTGTTTTTTGATTGAGTGGTTTTAGTTTTGGGGTGGCTTTGCTTCTATCCGGCCAAGGGTTTGGTTCTTAATTTTGGCTGGATTTGTTGCATAGGGGATTTGGCAAGTATATGGTTAAGCTCATGCAAGGATATTTTGTTACTGGTGCTGCAAGTTCCGAGCAAGAAGCTTTACCTGGAAATCGTGCTGGTAATGGTGACTGCTATATCTTTATTATCTCACATTGTTCACTTGATATATCATATATCAATATGTAAGGTGATTCTATTCTGTTCAGGGAAAAAGGCCAAGGGATCAGAACCGTACAAGCCGCAAAGAAATACTGCGGCTTATGCGTTACTAACATTGCACAGGTTTAGTTACATGTTTACTTTCCTCGCAATGTATTCTTTCTTTCTTCAGGACCATTATATATGTTTGTTTGTTTGTATATTACTAAAGAGACTGCAAATGGGAAAAAATTGATGCGTAAACAAAAGCTTATGGACGCTGCTGACGCTAGTGGGCTCTCACATGTTTCTATTGCGTATGATTCAAATCAGAGTTCCAATATCTAACTTTTGTTGGTTTTTGTTACCAATCACTGATGTATGTTTTGTTCCTCTATTCTTGTTGATAGGCCAGAGAAAGGAAAAGGAAAAGCAGGACTTGGAACCTCTAAGAGGGAGTGGTATAGCGGATGGAGCTGCATGTCGAAACTTATAGAGAAGGGATTGGTGGTGAAATTTAGCAACCCAGCAAAGTAAAAACACCTTGTCTTATGTATCATGTGTAGAGATATAGACCTTATCTTGAGAGTTGAGACATGTGATAAGATTTTTTTCTTTTCCTTAGGTACATGCTGACAGTTGAAGGCCGGAATGTAGCAGATGACTGTATCGTGTGATCTAAATAATCTAATTCAGTTGACATCTTATCTGATGATGAAGTGGATCCAAGATCCAGGGGACAATCATCCATCCCAGCAGGACCTTCTTCTAGAGCACAAGAATGTACGATCTTTAGCAAGCATGTGTGATCTAATATCTTTGATGATGTGTCTGTTAAATGTTGTATGTTTCATCTGATGAAGTCTTAGCTACAGATACAGGTCAAGTTGATCTTGAGGGATCTCGTGCTAAGAAGTTCCGTTCTTCAAGTCCATGTTCTTCTAGTATAAGCCATGCCTTGAAAGCCTGCTCATCTTCTGTATGTAACCATTTGAGTTCAGTAGATTATTTTTTTATATGTATATTATCAGAAGTAACTGAAAAGCTAATCAGCTTTAGTTGTTCTTTATGGTTACAAAGTTGGCATCTGATGGAACCGAAGGAGTAACAACTATTCCACGCCTTCCACCTCTTAGATTCGGAGAAGCGTTTGAGGAAGTATATGATGTGATCTTGATACTGGATGATCGAGAACAGTTTGCCACTAAGGGGTTTGTGGAACAATACTCACTTTTTTCTTCAATTTTGAGTGTTCTTAATACTTACACATACCTTCTTATTCACAGATCACGATCCATAGTTGATAACATAAGCTCTGTGTTCTAGATCAAGATTGAGGTTTGCATTTGCTTTCTTGGATAGAATGTCAACAGATTCCAACTTACAAAAACTAACTGGAGAGAGTGTTTGTTGAATCTGTAGGTTAGACGATTACCAGTTGGGGATTGTATCTGGCTTGCTAGGCATAAGTACCAACAAGATGAATATGTTCTCGACTTTATTGTTGAGAGGAAGAACGTTGATGATATGCGCTCGTCAATTATGGATAATCGCTACAAGGACCAAAAACTTAGACTTCAGGTGTGTGTAGTGTACTCTCAACTCCTAAGTTTTCGATCTTTCGTTGATGGTTGTTTCTCACTGTCTTCTTGATTTGTAATTTTAAATAGAGATCGGGAATCAAAAAGCTGATATACATTCTTGAAGGGGATCCAAACCAGTCTAAGACTGCAGAAAGCATTAAAACGGCGTAAGATTTATCTTTTAACAGAAGATTTTGATTGGTTATGCACTTCTTCTTTGAGGTTTGGTAACCAAATTTGTTTTCATCTATATGCTTTAGTTGTTTCACTACGGAGATATTGGAAGGGTTTGATGTGGTGAGAACAAACGGACTGGGTGAGACGCTAAGAAAATACGGTTATCTCACTAAATCGATATACCAATACTACAAGTCGCTGGTGAATGATGACCAGAGGAAAGTTGCGGACTCGTGTCCTTCTTACGATGATTTTGTCCAAAGGTGTCCAGACCTTGGTAAAATGACAATCAGCGATGTATTTGCCATTCAGCTTATGCAGGTACTGAGTCTTGCTAAACCGTCATTCGGATTTCTCTCTGCAACTTTCTTTGCCATAGCTGTTCTTGATAAGTACAAAACACTTCGGTCTCTTGCTTCTGCGTATTCTAAACTAGTAAGCCTTTTACACTTGTACTGCTTTAAAACACTGATGACTTCTAGTCTTGAACTACAACAATCTATCTATGGTTTTGAAGGATAATGTCTCGGCGCAAGAAGAAATGCTGAGGAATCAAAGCAACAATGTAATATGTGCATCAGCTAGTAAGAATATATACAAGTTAGTTGTGTTGAATGACTTGTACTCTATTGTTTGTCCCTTTGATCTTTTTGTTGTCTAGAGAAATCTGAAACTGCTCAAGTGCATGCATATATAAGCGACGTGCTCTATTATATTTTGGACAATGGTTAGTAGAACCACTTGTGCTTGTAACTGAAGCTTAGGCTCCTCTAAAACCTAGGATTAGGCTGAATATGTTTACAAGTAGATAACATAAATGGAAATGTTCTTATGACGAATATATTCAAGATTATGCATTAGTGATTACAAATTTACAATTAGATGTTTGAGATGGATTATGCAGAGGTGATTACAATTTTGTGAAATAAAAGAAAACTAAATAAGTTCTTCACGCGCAAAAGAATGTAATTAAGACACGTAAGTTCCCTTTGTATTTAATTTTGTGAATGGGCGATGAATGCGAAATTTTAAAGTGTAATCCAAAAAGTGTTTAATTTTTGTGTGTGTGGCTGATTAAAGATCAACAAACAATTTTTAAAGAAATACGTGAGAAGATAACAAAAATAAGGTATAAATGGCTCGAGAACAAATGGACCACATAGGAAAGTGAACTAATCTTTATTCCTAAATTCTTTTTGATATTAAATAACAACTAATAAACATATTCGTTTGGGATTTACCTACCACAAGTAAAAACTTTATAAATTAATATTCCATAAATTAATAAACAGAATAAATTAAAAAATTTTATCGGTTCTAAGTCGGGTCAATATAAAAACTAACCAAAATTAATAAAATAATAAGATAATATTTTTTTGATATTCCTATAAAAATATTATCTCAATAATATCATAAATTAATAATCATAAATCTTAAGCATACGTTCTAAGATAATCTAGTATAATATGAATCTAATGTTGTTTGTCTTTTCTTAAAGTTTGAATCTCGTTGAACTTCATCTCTAGTTTTCCTTATTACATCAAAAACTCTTGGTATTGTCTTCTCGATCTACATCAAAAAGTTATGAAGAATTTTAGACGCAGTAATTGCTTTCTTACGTATCACTACTTCTAAAGGTTCCACGTTTTCTTCTTCAACTTCTTCACCAAAAATACAGACAAAAGTCACAATTTTTTCTTAACTCTGAACTTTTGAGCATGCTTCTTTTTCACTCGGATAGTCGAATAAGCTATTAACATCCAATATATTCCGATAAAACATAAAAAAATTTAAATATTAAAAAAAATTAGAAAAAATATAGTATTATATTTTTGCGTAAATATAGTACTAAATATTTTTGCATAAATATTTTTATAAATTAATTAATTAATTTATAAAATAAATTAATATTATTATAAATTAATAAATTTTCATGATCTCAATATTATTAATTTATAGAGCTTCTGCCGTATATCCTTTTTACATTTTTCACTTTTACTGTTTATACATCCATATATGAATATTAAAAAACTTGACTACATATAACCTGACCAATAAACTATGCTCATTATGCAAACTTTAAATTATTGGTAAAATTTATTAGTAGTGATTTTAATCAATTTATTAAAATAAGAAAAGAAGTCAACTTCCGTATTCATTTTAATATATTATGGTAGGCACCAATTTTCTTGGATACTGAAAATTAAATAATAACAAATCAAAATCAAACTCAAGTTTATCACTTTTTCCGATTACTTAATTCAAACTGATTAAAAAATTGTATCCCAAAAACTGATTCGTTTTTGGTTCCAAAAAACTGGTTTTCTTCTTAGATGTTGTATAGTTTTTCTCTTTTATTTTTATTTTTGAGTTTTAATAGCATAGTCCCAAAATTACAAATTTGCTAAAACTGTGGTTTAAAATCGACAAATGTTATGTAAAGTGGTTTAGATCATTTTATGATTCTGTGGTCCTCTAGTTGATATTCAACTAAGGATGTTATCAAGATAGCGTTCACTTGTTACTTTTATTTTTGTTTCTTTTATATTTCTCTCACACAAAAATGTGTTTTTATGCAAAGGGAGTGGGCAAAAGATTCACGAAATTTGAGCTTTGATTCTCCAAATCTCAGCTTTCTTTAAATAAGCATATATATATATATCTTCCAATTTATGCCATCCAACGTCATGTATAACTAAATTCCGAAGAAAATAAAACTTTCTAAACCAATATTGAGAATCTATAGATCAGTTTATGATATATATATATATATTTTAATTCAGAATGTATAAAGTCATGTGGAATGCATATTGCTAGAATATTTCAAATCAAAAGTGGAGAAAATTCAACACTACGATACAAGAATTTCTATTTGTCCCAAAGAAAAAAAAGATACAAGAATTCCTACTAAATGATTTAAAGTTCGTAATTTTTTTATTTGGCATTAGAGCCCAATATTATCAAATGTTACATAGAGTGAGTGAGTACATCTTGGTTTTATTGTTTGGGATCATTCGACATATTTTCTTGTGTAATCGAATAATTTTTTTATATTTTTTTGGTTACAATGTATTCGAATAATATGCTAGTGGATTTTATTTGTGAAAGAGTAATTCTCATTAAGATGTACCTCTGACTTGTGGTTTGAAATTAAAGGGAACTTGTAATTCTTGTGCATTTATCTTTTAGGTTTTGTGTGCTCCTGTGATTAAATTGCAAACAAAAAGAATATGTGAGATATCAAGAAATAATTCTCAACAATAATAATATATACCAATTCATTTATTACCAATTAGTTTTTAATACAAGAAAGCACGTCATTTGTGTAGAAACTTTACGAGGAATAGTTATCGTTACTAAATGGTGTTGCATTAGCGTAGAATTACCGATAAAATAAAAATGTGTCGCACATACCACGTAAACTTGTTAGGTTTTACATCGTCGTAATTTTGATGCCACAATAAAAACAAATAGTGATGTATATGAGAAAGAATGGTTATTTCCTCGCAAACGACATGCTTTCTTATAGAATTTGTTAGAAACCCTGGAATCTCAATATTTTAATTTGGTTTTTTTTATCAAAGATAAATTTACATATAAATATATGATATTACCAATTCTCATAAATCTTTCAAACTAATTAAATAATTCGTGCTACTTAACATTAATTACCTTAATTATATTCAAAATGGGACATCTATAAAATTACCTTAATATTTTTTAATTCTTCCAAAATCAAAATCAATTTTCAAACGTAGGGAAGCACTTACTATTGATGTGTACCAACACTATTTAATGGACCTAACAAGGAAACTGGGGCTGTTGGGGAAATATCAATATTAAATTTAGAAATATTTAAATCCAAAGACATAACCTATGTTTTGTGCTGAACTTCAATCAGAAACTGGACTATTGTTATATTACTCGTGTCTCTATCCTTCATACTATTTTGAACTCGAATTTAACTATTACAGTAACTTCATTACCAATCTATTCATCTACAAATTAGTGTTTAAATTCTTTCTTTCTCTGGTTTTTTCTTTAGCACAACCAGTTCTATAGTATTATATATATTCTGGTTAATTTATTTATGGTATCTGTAGATAAGTAGACATTGTTTCTCGTTGATGTAGGTTATTCGACCTGTTCTATCCATGAATATTTTTCGGGACAATGCCTAGGACTATGCATTTCAAACTCTAGTTATAGTCTTGAACCCTATTTTTATAGACACATATAGTGTGGACCAATCTACTAATATCTAATATGATCTATTTATCCAATTAAATTATTCAAACAAATCAACTTACCAAGTCTTTAAACAGTGATAAGAATTAAGATTGTAAATTAAATTAAATAAAAATGGAATTAAGATTGCATCCGAAACACTGTAAAAGAATTTAACCAGAAGAAACAGTGAAAAGAAAATGGCGATAAAATGTTTTAGTTGGGTACAATTTTATTGAATTAAGACCTTCTTCTTTTTTTTTGTTAAAAGGTGTTAGAGAATTTCACTTCTTTTTAAGTAATCTCTCAAAATAAATCTTTATTGTCACTCTCTTTAGTTGGTGTCATACTTTATTAATAAAATATTTAAGGATCTCATTATTGTTCAGTGTTGGCTATTGTCAACTAAATTTGGCAAGGAATCTCAAGACAAGAAAGACCGAGAAAATTAACGAAGTTAGGTGCTCAAGAAAGGTAAATCCCAACCTTACTATATACATGATAATATATGTTAGTTGCTCTGCTTTTCAATAATAATAATAAAAACTTATCCATACCTAATTGTAAATGAAATTGGAACATTATATAATCACAGTGGTTACCATCACATTTAAATTTGAAATATAGACATTTATGTCAAAACATGGCGGGCCATTTCTTTCAAGTCTACATATGATCCATCATATACAAGGAACTGTACTTTCTTTGAAAAATTTAAAAACTTATGGTAAAACCTTTTTTTCTATGGCTTCACTAAGATTGGGTGAAATTATTTTTGTCACTGTACCAAATTTCAGCTGAAAAAACAACTGACTATAGTTATGTACTCTTTTTGGGGGCAAATTATAATTATATACTTATGATTCATTTATTATTTGTTTTCTTGCAGTTCACAATGTAACTCAATAAAATATTACTTCTTATTTCAATAAAACAACTGACTATAGTTATGTACTCTTTTTTTTTTTTTTTTTGGGAAGATAGTAAAGTATATATGTCTAATCTATTTTCGACTGAAAAGGTGATAGACTTATTGTCTTTATATTTTAAAGCTAGAAAATATAAATTACCTCCTAAAAATTGCGGATTTATTTTGAACCAAAAAAATTAAGAAATTACCGATCAATTTTGTACCTACAAAATACTGGAATTACCGATAGACTCATTATATTATACATAATACATTCTAACTTTGAGGTTACATATAATTCTCTATTTAATTTCTTGTTTAGTCTCATATTTTTTATTTTCGGTTCTAAATATATGTATTTTTCTTATAAATTAGAAAGAAAAAAAGTTGAAATTATACTATGGCTAATTTTGTTTTATTTGCGATAATGTGAATTGATGGCTAAATTGATACAAAAATAAATAATACTATTAATTAACAAGTGGTGCACATGGTATATGGCAGTTAGGGCCATAACCTCAGCTTGTGCAAAAGTTTTGTCCCCACCAAGATAATACGGAAAGATATTTGTGACTTGACTAAATGCGTTATATAAATTAAATAAAGAAATAGTAGTAATGAATTGCTTAAATAATTGTAACAAACCCGTATGGGAGATACCCATAATATCCTAATCTCATTCTTTATTGTGAGAGCCGACATATCAGTACTCATCCCTACGTTTCCCCAAATGGAAAGTTATTGTTAAATTATTCATCAACTCAATCATTTGTGTTAGTGCCACGCCTTAAACCCTTATTTAGAAGTTGTATAGATTTTATGGATGCTACGATGTGATATAATAATAGTTATATCAAACTTTAGTATGAATTGTACTAATTCAATCTCTAAGTATAAAAAGGTATATGCTGGTTTGTACTTCTCAAATGAGAATAATCAAAACTAAGCATATATACCAAAAATGGGTTATCGGAATGAATCCATGACAATGACATAGATTAAAGAGGAAATGGTGTTAACAATATTTTTAAAACCAACCCAGTGAATCGGACTACCTTTTGGATCATTGGATCATCGGGTTAATTAGATTAGACTACGGGTCAATTGATTAAAATTTATTTAATAAATTTAATATTAATAGAGATTTTAGAGTTTTTAGAGTTCTTATAAATTTTAAAACAAAAATAATCATTTACATCAAAAAAAAATATAAATATATAATCAAACAATAATAATAAAGTGATGAAATTTTTTAAATCCAACTAAATGTCTAATACCGTAACAAATATAGTAAAAAATCAGCAATGATGGAAATAAACTAATAAAACATCGTGAATTCACACAACTAATATCGGATATCTCACTCACCATTCGATTCATTTTTTAAGGCGGCATTGTGAAGTCTTCATCAAAATCTTAAACATCAAATGGGTTTAAGAACTGAAAAATATCTAAAAATTGATTGAATAAAGTCTAAAATCTCATATTTTATTCCAAAATCAAGAGAATTTTTTAAAACCCACATCCGGCCAGTTCAACTGGTTCATCGGGTCACGGGTTAATGATGAGTTTTTGTGGGTTTTTTCGGTTTTGAACTTGTTGGATTTTAATACTAAACCCAAACCGGAAAAGTGTTCGGGTCACGGTTCAACCGGTCGGACCGGACGGTCCGGGTCGGACGTGAAAACACTGGGTGTTAACAACAATGCTACTAATATACTAATGATGGCTAATCATTTGATATAGAATAAAAAAATAAAATAAAATTAAGAGGATCTAAGAAAGAAAAAAAGTACACCTACTACATCTAGTTTGGTTGCAAATAAAATTAAGAAGAGTACTTTAAAAGATAAGAAACCAAATGAATATTTATAGTAACTAATCATGTTTCACTCGTTTATTAATCTTTTTGTTTCTTCATCCGAAACAAGATTACCACATCAAAAGTGTACCATTTATTGGAGTACTTAGTCACATTTCAGGGTTCATTAATAGAAATGTTTACAACAAATGATATAATTCGAACATTGTTATGGTATTATTCCTCATCGAGCGAGACACCGACGTGGTAAAGAACATTAAATCAAAACTAATAATAATGCAAAAACAAACAAAGCTAAAGATCTTAATTAATATTTAATAGAAAGTTATTAACGATGATAATACGAATAAGCTTACTCTAAGCTTCTTATTAACCTGACACTCTCATCTTTAACTTCACGACGACGATGATCCGTTAACGTTACCACCGTTAGCTCCGCCGCTATCACTATCAAATCCTCCGCCACCACCGCCGCTACTAACACTCTGGTGAAGCTCTCCTCCTCCTCCGACACCGTGGTGTCCATTGTTATGGTTATTAATCTCGCCGGCGAGAATCGGAGTGTGGTTTCCTCCGCCGTTATCGATTTGCCGGATCTCGTTTCCGGCGATATCACGGCGGTTAAAGGTGTTTTTGTTGTTATGCATCCAAACTTTGAGAACACTTTTATCAACTCCGATCTGCCGGCAAAAATCACGAACATCGTCTTCGTCACGTTTTTGCATCTTCCAACCAACACGTTCGGCGAATTCATGCATCTTCTCTTTCTGAAACTGGCTGAATTTTGTTCGGAATCTTTTACGAGATCCGTGAAGAGTATGTTGGTGGTGGTGGTGGTGGTTGTTTCCGGCGGAGAAGTTAAGATCGGAGAAAGAAGCTAAGTTGTTGTTGTTGTTATTAGTACCGGAGAGAGATAAGAGCATGTAAGAGGAAGAGATTGGTGGAGGAGAAGCTGAGTTAGGACTACGTGGTGGTGGAGGAGGTGGTGGTGGTGGTGGATGATGACGGTGGTGAGGTTGATACTCTACGGCGGTGGAAGGAGGAGGAGGGATTTGGGAAGAGTCGTTGTTGTTATCTGGATCACGGCGGTGGAAATTACGGTGGCAGCCACAAGCAGCACATTTGAGAGAAGTTGGATCGGAGGAGATTGACGACGGAGACGGCATGAATTCGCCGCAACCGTCGAGAGCGTGACCACCTAAAGCCGCCGCGTGGTTTTTGAGACATTCTTTGTAAGTAAAGAGGAGAGGATGGTGGTGGTGGTGGTGGCGTTTGATGATGCCGTTGCTAAAGGAAATGGGTTTCGCCGGTTGGATCCGGGTCGGAGTTTCGGATTCGGGTTCGGGTGATTTAGGAGTTGGTGTTGTTGTTGTTGTTATTGTAGGAGTCATATCCATCATAGCTTAAAACATTAATATAACCAATAATTTGAAGAAAAAAAAGACTTAGGGTTTTTGGGTTAAGAGCTTTGAAAATATGGTATGAGTTTCAGAGAATGTGAATAGAAAAATGAAGAAGAAGAAGAAATAAAGATAAGTAAAAAGGTTCTAACTTCTTAAGCTGTTGGAGATTTTTTAATATTACATATTTTCCACTTGATTTTTTATTGGTAATATTCGTTTAGAGGAGGAAAAGAAGAAAATGATATGATGACTATGACGACTGTTGCTGAAGCAAATAAAGAAATAATATTTTGAAAAAGGACAATTGTATTAAACTAAATTTATGATTTTAAATGAAATAATAAAGAGACTTGGATTTAGGGATATTTTAATCAAGGGAACCAAGGTTTGATGATTTTTAACCATGGTTAGGTAGATGGAGTTTGTGGGATCGACAAAGAGAGTGCGTGTTAAATTTTGCGGTGAAAAAGCGTAATAAATGTGGCTACTAGTGTCTTAAACATAAAGGCACAAGTCAAAACTGAAAAAGAAAAAATAAGTCTTATGGTAATAATGGGTTACATTTGTTCTAAGATCAGCAATGTTGTGAAAGATACTCCTTCGACTACAACAAAAACGTTAAGGTCAAACCTTTCAAATGAAGGAATGAGAAAGATCACTTTCTTGTAAAAGTTGGGGGTGAATTTTTAGGTTTCCACTATGGTTAAGTTTATATGGGTGATATTCGACGGAAAATGTCAATTTTGCTAGATTTTGATGAACAAGTTGAGAGCAATGATCGAAATTCCGTCCTTCATATACTAGAGATTATTAGAGGATCCAAAACTAGAGATTATTAGAGGATCCAAAACTATTATGAGAAATCCATTAGCCAATGTAACTAGGGTGATAGCTACTAGAGATTCATATAAATTTGTTTTTAAATATCAATGTATTGTAAGGTAATCTTAAGAGTTGTCTCAAAACAAATTTTTTTCTTTTTCTTTATAAAAGGAATTTTGTGCAAAAATAACTTTCAAAGACGTCAATTTTTACAAATTTATCATCTATCTCTAAAAAAATGCAAAATAATTGTATGAAATCAAAAATAATATGCAATATAGCTTCATTTTTTTGTTATAGTTAAATTTTTAAAATTTTGATAAATAATATATCAAATTAAAATCTTCGAGACGAGGAGTCCAACTCTACTTTCACAATTTTAAAAAGCAAATGTATGTGATCATAGAAACATTTACAATATATGTATAGGGCTATATTGCGTCTTATTTTGTATTTTATAGGATTATTATGTATTTTGTAGAGATTAATGGTAAAGTTGAAAAAATTAGCGACTTAATTATGATTTTTTTTTGCACAAACCCCTTATAAAAATATCAATTTTGAATCATTGTATTCTTGTTGACAAGTTAAAGTCTTTTTTCTTTTCTATTAATTGCATCATAATAAAGTTTTTATAAGCGATTTCATTTCAATCTTTCTATTATTTCTACCTAGCTTAATAAGTCCATTTGAGCTTGAATCCTACTAGCTTTGAATTCTCCCACAGAGATGTTCCTTGGCACAACTATCACGGCCCGTTCGTAAAGAATCATCCACGGACAATGTTTTGCTTAAATAATTGCGGCTCCAAAGAATTCTTTTGGGGAGAGTGCTATTCTGTTCTTAATTAATGCAATCCCAAAACATAATGGGTAGAAGGACTTCATGGTCATGTAAAGGAGATTACATGCAAACGATGAAGATATCTTCGACTTTCTTTTTGGTTAGACTTTAGAGGTAGAGAAGCTAATCTTATAGCAGATTTAGTGGTAATGATTGATGACTTAATGGGCTAATGGAATAATACAATTGGCATTAATTTTTATGGGCCGGGTTATTGCACACATGCAACTATAGTGATTTCAGAACAGCCCATCCGAGGACTTGAGTATAAAATAGACAAATTCAAGAAGGAAGTTTGAAGACCCCAAATTACCCCTTTCTAACGTCTCAAAATGATTGGGTTCGAAGCATAAATCATAGTTACACTTGTTTGTAATCATAGGCATATGTAATCACTAATCATCACTTTATTTGATTTAGCAAGTAACTAAGTATAAACTTATTGGTATAAATTATTTTAATGTTAGACAAATGTATTTCCAAATTAGTTTAAAACTATGTTTATTCTATATTTTTAATTCCTTCATTTTTATTTTACAGTGAGAAAGAGAGAGAGGTAAGAAGTAGCTCTATGTGGGCTGCATAAGCATTCTGTGTGTGTTAGTTGTATAAGTAGAACTAAGCACATGTGTTCCGTAGTGAAACACCAGTTATATGTTATAATAAGCTGAATTATCTCCAACTTGTTTATGGTTAGTTGGATAGTATTTAGCAGCACATGCACTTTCTCTTTCCATAGAGGTTTCCAATGTCACTATTGTATCATGATTGATGCAGGAGGTATACACCAAATTGCTTCACTCTATAGTAGCAACATCAAGTAGGTAGCTTATTAGGGTCTTTTAACAAGTACATGAACATAAATGTGAAATGTTGACAGATAAGGACAACGTTGAAGAAGTCAGGAACACTGTGTACCGGTAACTAGTCTTGATCATGCGGTTTACAATGCAGGCTAAGTTCTGATTCCTCCACAGTGCGCTTTGTCTTTGTCTTTTCTCATCATAGGTATGTAACATTCTCTTTTTTCAACACTATTTCAGTGATTCTCTCTTCTCTGTGCGATCATCACATGTTCTTTAAACGGAACAACATAAGCATTACTATTTCAGTAAACATGAAAACAAGTGCTGTTTTTTGGACACTAATAATGTTTGCAAGCTTCACAATTAAATTATATTCAGACTGCTATTTATTGTTTGTCTTGTGATGACTCCTTCACTCTCCTCTTGGCCTTTATCTCCTGATTCTATTAGTAGTGAAGATTATGTGGTTCTTTCCGGTTTAAGGATATGAGAGCTCAATAAAACTTTGAGAGTCTCCTCTGTCCTTTTAGTGTTCAGAAGTTTTGGTAAAAGGTGAAGACTTTTAGAATTGATGAAAAGGAAAAATGTAGAGTCTCTTCCCACTGGTGCTAACTTCAAATATCTGAATTGATCTTAGTGGATGTTCAAAGTTGAAGAGTTTTCCAGATATCTCAAGCAACATCTCATGTCTCTGTCTAAACCAAACAGGGATCGAGGAAGTTCCTTTGTGGATTGAGAACTTTGTTAGGCTCACATACCTAACTATGGTGGAGTGTAAAAAGTTGAAATATGTGTCCCTAAATATGGAGTGATAATATGGACTCTGAAGCTTTAAGTTAGGACACTGTTCTTCTATTATCCTTAATCCTTTTTGTGCTTTTCTTAAAATAAGTGATTTGGTTTGATATTTTCACGAAGCTATATACCAAATAATTGATAACTTTTTGATGCGGTGGAATATATATTCACTTGATAAATTGGACGTTCACATAGTAAAATATAGCTTGATACAAGAAAACATTATGCGTTATGCAATACTTAGCAAAATAAAACATCCACAACAAACATATTAAAATTCTTGAAGATGAAAAAACAGTTTCACACTCTCTTGACATGAGCTTTGTTATCAGAGAAACATCGAGTTGTTGATAAGAAGGTTGTTGTTGGTAATATCACTCGTGAACAGGTTCTGATCATAACCACAAGGAACATGCGGCATCAACCCATAGTTGTTGTTCACAGATTCTTGTACCACAGGAGCAGAGTGATCTTGTGTGTTTGAGACAAAAGAATGTTGAAAGTTGTTGTTGTTCATAAACATGTTCTGATCATAACCACAAAGCTCCTGTTGCATCAAGCCAGATTCGTCTTGTAGTAAGGCTGAGAAATCTTGATTGAGATTTGATGCAGAGAGTGGGATTTGAGAGAGCGTAGCATCTCCATGGTTACTCATGCACATGTTCTGCTCATAACCACAAAGATCCTGCTTCATTATCTGACTCTTCAACTCAGATTGTTCAAGTAACGCTGAGAAATAATCCTGATTGAAATTTGATGCAGAGACTGGGATCTGAGACAGAGTATTGTCTCCATGGTTATACATAAACAGCGAAAACTGGCTAGGGTTCAAAGATTGGGTCTGATGATTCAGAGAGGATGATGCTAAACTCTGATGATCCGGTTTTGTCTCCTTGTGTTTCTGCGACTCAACAAAACGAATCCTTTCTCGGACTTTAGAGACATGAGGTTCTAAGGACTGAATCAGTTGAGAAACTTGGTCGGGAGAGTAATGATCAGCGAGTGGATACTTTAAAATATTCACGTTCTTCAGACAAGTCTTCAAGTCATCATTGTCCGTTATCTTTGCTTTCTTCTCCAAGTTCGTCTTGTCCTTCTTCTTGTTCAGGAAGTCATAAAGAGTAACACTTTTCTTCCTTCTCAAGGCTTCGTTTAATTGACTATACCTGAGAGCGATGTCTTCCACTTTCTCTCGCTCCGGAGGCCATGTCTTGAGTTCTCCGTCTGGTCCGTAATAGATGACGCATGCTTCGATATCACAGAGAGTGCAAAGCTCTGAAGCTTTCTTGAAGATGGTCTCAAGTCTATTGCTTAGACTCGTTGAAGCGAGTGAATAAGAAGAAGAAGAAGAAGAAGAGGAACAGCGAGAGGAAGAAGGTAAAGATCGAATGGCCATCTTCTTGTTGATTATCTCTCTGTTTTTTTGTTTCTAGTAATTGAAAGCACGAAGACGAATGAAATTGAGAGAGTGAAACTACGAATTAGGTTTAGGAAACCCTAAGAAGATGATGAAGAATATGAAAGTGAGTGAGACAACTTTGTGAAATAGAAAATTTGGTCCTTAGGGTTAGAAAAAAATGCGTTTTTATTTTAGTTTTGTCACTCTTCTAATCGGTAAAACAAAAATCTTGTGAAGATTTGATTTCGATATCTTTGCATAGATTTTGTGTAATTTAGCCGTTAAGGATTGATAAAAAGGAAATAGTTAGTTTTTTCCTTTTCTTTCACTCTCTCTTAATTAATAAGAAGATCTACTATAAAAAGGAAAGATTTGCTTGTCCATATAGATTTGCGAGTCAACGCTCCGGTCAAGTTGTTAAAGTAGTTATACTCATTGTTGCTCAAAAACAGAGCATCCCCTGTTTCATTGTTTCTCAGAAACAGAGCATCCCCTGTTCCGTTGTTTCTGGCTGTGTTGTACGGGACTCCGACCATATGAGACGCGAAGTAAGAAGCAGCTGATTCTGTGCAGCTTGAGAGAAAGAATTAGGTTTTATCTTGTTGATATGTGGCTGAGAAAGCTAAGAGAGTTGCAGTGTTGTGTGACTGTGAGTTGTATTGGTTGTGAAAAGATAGATAAGCGGAGTTAGGGCGGAAATGTAACTAGTAAAGAAGTTTATGCTGCGTTTGGGTTGTGAGAGAATGAATAAGAGTTTATGCTCTAATCATCAGTGGAACTCTTGAGATTAAGGAGATGCTCTGCTTATTGTGAAGTCGTTGTTGAACTTTCAGAGAGTGATTATGATTGATACACATGAGTTTGTAACACTTAAAATGTGCAGATCCATTTTGGAAAGTTTAGTATTGGGATTTGATGTAAGATAAGGATAGTACAGTAACATGTGTATTTTTACTGTGTAAATAGTGACAAAAAATATCACTTAATTATTGAGTCTTCATGTGTATATGTTGATATAAGCGATAATAAATTCTTCAAATAAAGAATATCATATATATATGCACAGCCATAATTGAACCGATGGTTTTGGAGGAAGACAGCGAGATATAAGACGCATATGGCTCAATTGCTCAAGCGGCACAATCAAACTTTACATGTGACAAGCGTCTGAGATAAGTCCTTTACATGCTACAAACTCTACAGACAGAAGCATAAGAATTAAACAGGCAACTTTGAGGAAGCTCAAAAGAGCAATGCAATACAGTAGCAACTAGCAAGTAACAAGCAAAGCAATCAAGCTAGAGTTGTTGAACATTTTTGGTGATAGCACATACATGTACTTTACGAAGATAATCTTTTCTATTAAGTAACATCAAGTTAGAATTTGTATCAAGCACCCGATCAGAAGACATCACTAATGATCACTTTCATTACTTCAAGAATCCCCATTTTCCACAAGCACTAAAACCACACTACGCATAAAATCTAACTATTGACAGGCAAATTCCTGAAAATGACGATGGTGTAATAAGAGATGATAATAAATTCTTCAAACAAAACATATCCTCGAATTCAAAATCTTCAAACGCAACTAAAATGTGAAAACAAAAACTGAGTGTTTTAGTCTGAAAATAAATAAGTAAAAAGCTACTAGAGGCATGAGACAAAGAAGGCTTGATTGGTGATTTACTCTTCATCATCCTCATCATCATCATCACCACCTGCTCCGTTTAATGCCTTCACTCTCTCGATCAACTTGTTCTTCCTCTCTTCGTAAGTCAGTTTCTTCAAGTTGTACCTGTTTTGTTTAATATCACACAATCAATCAAGAACCCAGTGAGACAAACCAATCACAACAAGAAAGATTAAAGGCAGTAATGTTTATTTGTTTTTACCTCTTGTGTTCCTTGGGAGCAGATTTCTCGGTTTTCTTATGGTTGGGTTCTGCTCGGATAGCTGCGTGAACCTTCTTGTACATCTCCTCGATGCTCTCAGCTTCAACTCCTTTCTTAATGTAAGCACTGAAGTGAGTTTGCAACTTCTCCGGCTCATCTTCCCCCAACAGCTTCATGTAGTTTGAGACGTGGCCACCGTAGATGTAGTTCCTGTGGATTTCAGCATCAAGTTGCTTGTTCTCTTTGTGGAAACCAGCAAATCTCTTGTCACTGTGAGGGATATCAAGACCTCCGTCCAAAGCTCCCTATAGTTTCATGAAGCAAACCAACAGGGTATTAAAGGATTGCTAGCATCATCTTCAAATCATGAACACACTATACAACAGATAAGAACACAGACAACCACATTAAAACACAATACCTTGAGTGCACCAAACACACGGTTTCCAGTGGTAGTCCTGATAAGTCCAACATCAAGAAGAGCACGGAAAGGTCTTCTGGAATCAGTTGGTTCCACAGAAAAGTCCTCTCCAGTGGCCTGATTCATCAATTTTGATTCAGTTATTAATCAAAAGATGAAAACTCTCAAGTTTCTTTATTTTCAAGATGAAATAAAAGATCACAACATACCTCTACGTTTCCCTCGTACTCATCATCCATTTCCAGCATTTTCAGAACACGACGAGCCAAAAGAAGGCCAGTACAGTAAGCTAGCATGACAAAAACATTAAGTCTTTAAGAAACCATACACACAGAATCAAATATTGGGAAAACAAAAGTATAGAACTGATTCAATACCTGCAGCATAGTTGGTAAGACCAACAGTGAGTCCATACTGAGGAAGCTCATGTGCGTAAGCCGAAGCTTTAACAATGTCACCAGCTATGCTTGCAGATACAATCTGTGCCACAATGTCTTTGTTGGTAAATCGAACAACAAAACGGTACTTAGGGGTGTTGTACTTGTTCTTGTCTTGATTGATAAGACGGATCCTTGCCCTGTAATCAGTCTTCCCATCTACAGATTATAAGAACAACAACTTTCAGGTCACAACACCTAATCCCATATAAACTCTATATAACAGACCAAAAAGCGAAGTCTAGCTTGACAGTAACAACAGATCAATACCTCTCCTTCTCCTGAACTTCACTTGGTACCTCTTGAAGTAAGCATTCGATTTGGAGGACTTCACAAACACCTACCAACATATACAAAGGAATAAATCTAAAGATCTAACCATATTTTTTTCAAAGTAACGAACGAAAGATCATACATTTAAACGCACCAGTGACCTCAACCACAGAACAAAAAGCTAAAGTCTCAAACTTTAAACGCATCAGTGATCTAAAGTCTTAAACTTTATTCTAAATCCCAAGAACAAAAAACACAAATATGCTACTTTCGATTCTCAAGCAAGTCGTAACCAAAACCCATGAAGAAAAACATCTACGAAGCTGAATAGAACCATATGTTCATGAAATTCTCGTTACCATAACTATCAAACTGAAATGCAGAAGATTTCTACATGAAACGAAACCCAAAATCTGAAGCCTGAGGAGAAAATCAAGAAGAAACTATGGAGTAAAGAGAGATCTTAGCTAGGGCTTACCATTGTTTCCTGTGAAGATGAGTGACAAAAGATGGCAAGAGGCGCAAAGACCTAATGCGAGATCAAGCTTATAAGACAAAACCCTAGAGTTCTCTTGGGCTCTTCTAATCAACGGACACGATTTATGTGGGCTTAATAAATATTCAACGGTCCAGATTGGTTATATTAAATATAGGCCTAATGGGCTTTATATTTGGGCCTTTAAGTCCTCTCTCACTTAATTTTTCTTTACTCTTTGGGAGAGTGTAATATTTGTAAATTATGTAAAAGGTATAAAATTTGCAAGTACTCTGTGAATTTCTCCATTTTCGTCTCTCCTTCACTTCTTACTTGGTTCTTAACTTCTTATTACATACCAAGTCTTCAAGAACCTTATCTTTCTTGTGTAACCAAAAGATGTTACATACCTTTCCAATGTTTATAGTATGCTTCTTTAACCATTGAGGATATTTCAAAACCCTTATCCCATGGTCGGTACTACAAATTCTCTTTTCAGTCACTTAATCCATACACGCTTAATTCAATAGACGCCACAAGTAAGATGCCAAAATCTCTTAAAGACTCTTGTATAACACAATAATACAATCCACATGATATATAACTCAAATCTTACAATACAACATGACAAAAACATTCTTGTCATTAGTCTCCACAATAACCTAGCTAGACTCTCCAGCTTTTTTTATTTAATATGGAGTTTAGACACAAAGGTGATATATAGAACATACTCGACACAAATCCATTCAAGACGATGGAGCATTCGCGGGATCTTCTTCTTTGAGTACATTGCTGAAATCATCTCTACCCTTTCCTTGTGGATTCCTCTTCCTTTCCATGATCTCCGTGAACGCCTCTATGAATGTCTTCATGTGTAATCGTTTCCATTCCTAACAAAAACACGCGAATCAAACCAATGCACCACTTCATCATTCATAAAGAGCTAACAAAACAAAACAAAAATGGTTAAATCATCGAACCTCGAAATCCCATTCTCCACCAATATCAGGATCATTCTTGTTGATCCATGGATATGTTTCCACTCTCATCTTCTCAGAATTGTCCTGCATATATATTCTCATAACCTCATCAAGACCACTAAAAAGTGTTTTTGAAGATGCAATCAATAAATCTTGAAACTTACTTTTCTTACAACTTCAACAAACACTCTTTCATATTCGTTTCCTTCAACCCAATCTACATTCTCAAGTTCATCATTAGTCAATCCCATTAGTACCTGGACCACCAAACAATTCACCAAAAAAATTCTCAAAATCTAAAATTATTCAAGAATCAAGATCAACACACAAAGAATGATCTCAAGAAATCAAACCTTTCCATGAACTTCTCCATTCTCAGAGGGGATAATACATGGATACAAACGTCCTTTAAGCCTAAATCTCTTACTGAAAACAACCCAAAATCGGCATTAAACCTTAGATCTAAAAAACAGAGAGAATTATCATTCGAGATCAAGATCAAGATCGAGAGAGAGAGGTAACGTACAAGCCAGGAAGTGTTGCAGAGACAATCTCAGGAATACGATTAAGCATGACATGGATGATGTCAGGCTCTTGAAAGCTACCATAGACGAAGATATTGTGAAGCTGAGGAGAATCGGAGCTACTCATTTTTTTTTTATCAATCTCTACTCTGTTTTTTTTTTCTTCTTGGGATTGGTTATGTTATTTTCTCTGATCCTCTAGAGCTTTTTGAGGTTTTATAACGTGACCAAAAAAAAGAATAACACGTAGGAACACGAAACGGTGAACGACGTGGAATTATGTTCTTTAGTTACAAATTTTTGTCATCATAGTAGATTATTTTGCTAACTTGGCTTTGATAAATAACTCTAGTTTTTTGCCGACAAAAAAAAAAAAAAATAACTCTAGTTTTTATCTATTGAGGTAAATATTCAAGTTGCAAAAACTATAGGTAAAAGATTTTTCAGATGGATGTTAATCTTTTTATATATTTGACCAAAATATTCTTTGTTCTTTGCTTAATTATGCTAATTCATAAAGTAAATAATAAATAATTAGACACACCAACTTGAGTACAAAACTTTAAATTTTCCCAAAACCCACTAACCCAATTGGTATTGATTACTAATTGGTTTTAGTCATTTAGATGGTGGAACCTTTAAGGATTTAAATACTCATGATTAATTGCGTATGTATCTAAATTTTTATCAGAATAATTGAACGCATATCAGTTTTGGATAGAGGCGGACAAACAAAATTGTGGGATAGAATTTCTGCAAATACTTCAAATAGACCAAACACACACAAGCTAAGTAAGATGCAAAAATCTCTAAATACTTGCAAGTATAACATATATATAATAATATAATCCACATGATATTTTGATCTATCTACAAATTCGGCCTTGACGCAAATTCATATGTTTGTTTTCAGATATGTGTTTCAGCTCTTTAGAAAGAGAGAAATGGAAGAAGGCATGGCGAGTCATCCATTCCAGCCCTCTCTCTTGCCAAAATGGTCGATAAGAATATGCGGAATCGGTTAAGTATTTTAGTTTATTTTAGTTACTTCAAGTTCACCTATCTACGAAGGCGGACTACGATATTGGTTTAGCACTTGTTGTCGTTAGCTCTTTTATTCAGTTTATACTTGTTTCAGTAACGATGTATTTATTGTAAAACCGTTTTTTTGTTAAATAAATTTTAAATTTATACAAAAACAAAAATCTTACATCAATACAACACTCTCTACGTTTTATTTATTTTAGATTTTTAAAAACGAAGGTTTTTTGTTGTTGATAATTTAACAAAGGTGGTTATATATAGAACATACTCAAACACAAGTCCATCCAAGACGATGGAGTCTTATCCTATTGATCTTCGCGTAGGACATGGCTAATATCATCATTTCCCTGTCCCTGAGGTTTCTTCTTACATTCCATGATTTTCTTGAAAGTCTCTATGAATTTCTTCTTGTGCAACCGTTTCCATTCCTAAGAAGCGAATCGAAACAATGTACCATTTTTCCAGTCATAATGAGTTCACAAAAGCTAAAAATACATTGTTTAAATCATCAAACCTCGAAATTCCATTCTCCAAACATATCAGGATCAGCCTTGTTGATCCACATATATGTTTTCACTGCCATCTTCTCCGAATTGTCCTGCATGTGCAAAATCAGAATTTATAATCATCCAACATGTTCCAAAATTTATAATCATCAACCTTTAAACTTTTACCTCCCTAACAATCCCGACGGTCACTCTCTCATATTCATTTCCCTCAACCGCATCTAAATTCTCAAGCTCATCACTTGTTACTCCCATTAGTACCTACACAAACCAATTCACCAAATTTCCCAAATCAAAACCCTAAAATCCCATATTTCATACACAAATTAAAACCAAAGAATCATCTAAGAATCAAACCTTGCCATGAACTTCTCCTTTCTCAGAAGGAACAATACATGGATACAAACGTCCTTTAAGCCTAAACCTTTGACTGATGAACAAAACCAAAACCGGCCATTAAATCTTAAGTCTATACAGAAAAATAACTCAATCGAAGAAGAAACAGAGAAAGGTACGTACAAGCCCGGGAGTGTTGCGGAGACTATCTCAGGAGTACGATCAAGCATGACGTTGATGACGTCGGGATCTTGAAAGCTACCATAGACGAAGACATTGTGAAGCTGAAGAGAATCGGAACTACACATCTTTGTCTCTTCCACCGTTCTTGTTTCTGTTTTTTTTTTCTTTCTTATAATAAGTTTGGTTTCATGTTCTCTAATTAGAGTTTGACTTTATATAATAACGTGAAAAATAAAAATCTAAACAGTTGGCGGATCCAGCGTACGGAACACGTGGAACTGATTTTCTTACGACAGCGTTAGTCTTCGACGACTAGTGACACCAGTTAGTGTATGAAAGCAAGTCCTTCGTGTTCCTTTTGTTTTCTTCTAATTTGTCGGCAATTATTTGGATACATATCTAATTAAAGTTGTTTTTACAATGATGATAAGTTATCTTAAATATGCGACACGGATATTCCTTTTCTTGAAGACTGCTATTTCAATGTCTTTAAAGGGAAAAACAAATTCAGAACATTATTATAACTAAAGTTTTGGCAAAAAAAAGGCATTATAGGTACGTCTCTTTTTAATAATTTAATCAATCTAATCAAATTCAAATATGAGTTACCCTTGTATATATCAACAGTTTGTTTTTAAACTTGTATCGTCACTCCTGAACATTTTCCGGTCAAATGTTTAGAGATCACAGTAGAGATGGTTTTCGATGCATTTGGCCTATAATCCCACTCTCAACAAGGGTCTGGCACCTCACGTTTACAACCTCTTATTTAGTTTGAATAAGCTGATTTCTAGCATTCCAATATTATGGTAAATCCAGTTTTTTCTTGAACGCCAACTATTCTCTTTGAATAATAAACTTCGCAAGACTGGTAGAGATAAGTAGTATAATGATGTAAACAGGTATTTGCAATGCCCGTATTTGATGGAATAGAGTCGTGTCTGGTGAAGAATCTCAAGTTCACTCCTTCCACATGCCTTCGTATTGTGGGACGTACTTCATACGTTGGTATGTAACCAAAACATGTATTTTACTAAAACGTACGTACGTAGTTAAGTTCTTAATTAGATTACGGTTACTTTATGTAACATGTTACATGTATATATATGTGTTGTTGTTTTTGTAGCGTTGGTGGGATTTATAGCAGTATATATTCCATTTTTTCGGCGGTCTTGTTTTCTCCTCAACGTCCTACTTCGTAAGTTTATACCTAAAACTAAGTTTATGCATGAGTATATATATGAATGTTATGTTAGTATAGAACAGTTTCAATATAACAAAATAATATTTTGTTTTGTTTTCTGGCAGTTGCCATGCATTATATGGTTGGTCATGAAACAACAAAAACGTTGGAGCTTTCATTGGATTGCATCTTGGGTAAATGAGCCTACCTTTTCTTCCAAACAAATATATATCGACTATGTTATAACATAATGCTAATTAAAAAGTTAACTCTTGAACATATTTGATGATTTACAGATCTCGATAATAGTTGGAGTCCTAATCGCGGTGTTAGCACCAATAGGTGGAGCGAGACAGATCATCCTTCAAGCCAAAACCTATAAGATGTTCTCTTAGTTCAATTTGCAATGGTTTCTCTATCTTCATTCTTTGATGATGGATTATAAACAATGTCTTACAATAATTAAGTTGTTTGCCTTATATATATTACACAAACTGCAAAGATAACATTGTACCATTTCAACTTCAAACGGTGAATAGCAGCTACGAAACCGCGGTATTCTGAAAAATCTCCCACGATTAGCATCATTGTTGCTGGTGCATGGTTGATCCATTGCCCATGTAAATGATTTTACTCACTAGATTAACTTATGCCGTTGGGAAGAAATCCATCTTTGGCCATTTCAGCAAGCACATCAAGAACCACATCCATATTCCCTTCTCTATGATTGATCTCCACAAGCACTTTGGCTTGCTCTGCTTCGCTCAATTCACAGCTTCTTAATACATGCACAATCACACTATTCAATTCATTAACTTTCCCTTCCTTGTGCAAGGCTTTAACCAGAGCAATCACTGTCACAGTATGGAGAAGGAATCCGGATTTTACCATCTCTTTGTATAGAGTATACGCTTTGCGGATATCTCCGGCTCTGCAATGACCATGAATCATAATGTTGTATGCTGTTCCATCGGGTTTATGGTTTTTCCCAAGCATGGATTCGAAAACTTGATCAGCTTCAGTCATCATTCCTTTCATACAGAATCCTTTAATAAGAGATACTACGCTTTTGAACTCGATGTTACTGCAGTTTTCTATGAGTGTGTGATATGTGACATCGCTAGGGACTGATTCTTCGTAGAACAGCTTGAGCAAAAGTCTTTTTGCCTCTCTTGTTCGAGATTGTTTGTTAAGCCCGTTGATCAGCACGCTGTAAGTGACAACATCAGGCAATACTCCTTTCTCGACCATTTCATTGTGCAACTGTAGAGCTTTTTCCAAATCGCCTTCCATACAATAAGCATTGATCAAGGCTGTGTAAGTAAACTCATCTGGTGGAAGACCAACTCTCAGCATTTCTTCGTAAAGATCACACGCTTCCTTAGTCCTTCTCTGTTCACAAAACCCTTGGATCAGAGATGAGTAGGTGATTGTATCAGGTTTGATACCTTTTTCAACCATTTCCCTCTTGACTCTAAGCGCCTCATCAACATCATAACTTCTACAAAAGCCGGATAATACCGTGCTATAACTCACTACATCCGGACTCAAACCTTTCTCCTTCATATCTTCGAGAACTGCTATCGCATCTTCCATTTTCCCAGTAACACAATGACCATTAATCAAAGCATTATAAGTCACAACCGAAGGAGAAAACCCGTTATCATTCATCTCTCTCAAAACCCGATAAGCTTCATTCATATACCCCTTTTGAGAAAACCCATCAACCAACGTCGTGTAAGTACGCTCATTCGGACAAAGCCCTCTAACCCGCATCTGATCAAGAAACTCCATAGCCCTGTTCATATTCCCAGCCTTACACATACTATGTATCAACGAAGTATAAGTAATAACACTAGGTGTCAACCCATGTCTCAACATCTCAGCATGCATCACAAGAGCTTGATGAAAATTACCTTCTTTACAATAACCTTTAATAAGAGTATTATAAGTAACTTCATCAAGCGAATACCCTCTCCTATTCATCTCCGTAAGAACAAAACTTACCTCCTTCATCCTCCCTTCTCTACATAACCCGTTGATAACAACATTATACGAAATCAAATTAGGCTCCAAACCCTTTAACGCCATTGATCTCAAAAGCTTAAACCCATCATCAATCTTACGCAACTTACAATACCCATCAATCAAAGTGTTGTAAGTAACAACATTTGGTAAACAACCTTTCGTCTCCATTTTATCGAATAACGTTAAAGCAACATCTATATTCCCAGCAAAGCAAAACCCTCTAATCAAGATATTGTAAGTAAACACATTAGGAGAAACTTGGCTCTCCAACATTTCTTTGAACACATTCTCAGCAAAACTAATGTTCCTCTTAGATCTAATCGTAGCATCTAACACCGCATTGTAAGACAAAACTCCAGGCATAAAGCCATGAGCTTGAGCTAAATGAACAATGCTTAAAGCCTTATCAATCAAACTCAAACGAGAGTAAGATTTCACTACTAAATCGAAAACAGAGGAAGTTGAATAACACAAATCGTAAGTCTCTTGTAGAGATTTGAAGACGAGAGAAGCGTATTCGTCGTCTAGGGTTTTGGCTGCGACATCTTCGGCGAGGATTTGAGCTGTTTTGTAGAGTTTGAATTTGGTGAGGATGTGAAGAGTGATGCATTTGCAACGGAGAGTGAAGAATTGATGTGGGTTTGCCCAATTTAGGAACTTGAGGATTAGTGCTTGATCGTTTTGAGATTTGAGGAGGAGATTTGAAGCTGCTTCTGGTGTGAAATTTGCAGAGAGATGATGAAGTTGGTATGGATGGCGTTTGAGAAAGGTTAAAGCTTTATCGGCGAGAAGTGAATCTGAAGGAGAAGAAGCGAAGGTTGAGAGAGATCGTCGAATTAGGGTTTTAGTGAGAAACATTTAGGGTTTTAGGAAGAGAAAGGCTCGAAGAAGAAGAAGAAGAAGAAGAAGAAGAAGCACAATTGATCTCAGCCGTCCGATCATTTTTCACCTGTGGCTTTTTTTCTGTGGCTATAATTTATTATATTTGGTTGAGAAATTTATTTTTAAAATTGATAATACAAATTGACTTATAACAATGAAATTCTATAACTAAAATTAAGTTCGAAATTTTGAAAAATAAAATTCTACTTTTAATGGGAAGTTCTGTGTTTTATACAATTTTCATGATCTAATAAATTGTATATTTTCTTCTAAATATGAAAACAATTTAGAATTAAGTAACATAACTGAAATGTAAACCATAGTCAAATGTACAAGAAAATATGACTGATTTCTTTCTTAATTCTAGATTTTTTACTTAATTCTAAATGGTAAATTAATTTTAAATTAGGTAAGATGGAGACAATTTAGAACTAAATTAGATTGTTTTCATGATCTAATTATTCAACAACTTTTCTTTATAAACCTACCTTTAAATAATCAGTCATTGTTTTTGCATTCATCAGTATCATATTTTGGTAGTGAGTTAAAATAAATACCTTAAAATGTTGTCAAAACTATCAAAGCATTTATTTTTGTTGTTTAACAAAAATCTACTATATGTATATTAGTAGTTTTCATTTTTTCTAATTAGTTGAATCAAAGGGAAGTTCGAGTATCGTTCCAATGCAGTCTACTTTGTCAGCTTTCAAGGTATAAACATATCATATCTTTCTGATTAATCTAATTACTAATCATGTTGTTAAATACTTAATCATCAATCTTTGTCTTCACCATTGTCACTTCATCATCAATCATCAATCTTTGTCTAACACACATCTCTTAAAAACACTTCACATCCATTTTACAAACACTCCAATTTATAAAAGTAAAATTTGTTTTGGTGATATTTTGAGTTATTCTTTTATTTACTAAAGAGATTTCGAACCATATTTAAATCTCCTGATCTTTAAAAACACCAAAATTTGGATCCGAGAATGGATCGGATTTTAGACTAGATCTCAAATTCCTAGTATTATTTTTCCAGTGCTTCCGAAATTTCGTAAGAAACAAATATTTTTGTATGCATTTATGGATTAGTGTTACTGTGTTAGAGATTAGATCTTATTTGCATATAGTGCTGTCAAGTTCTTTTAGAAAAAATGTGTGTGTACCAAAATTTATCCTCTTTACATGGCAAGGTTTAAGAAACATTCAACAACTATTCTATAACTCACACATTTTAATACGATAAACAGAGAAATATCACACAACAATACATTATGTATCTGTTTATGTATAAATGTAACATAGTTTTGGAGGAGACTCATGTTTTTCAAAATACCCCTTGTGATGTTTCATTGCAGAGGCCATTTAATGGGTTTGGAGAAAACAATGCATTACCATTGAGAAAGATGCATCAAGAGGAGAAGAAGAAGAAACATAGGGGTGGACACTGGACACTTTCAGAGGATCTCAAACTCAAAGAGCTTGTGGCGGTTTTTGGTCCTCAGAACTGGAAATTCATTGGAGAGAAGATGGAACCAAGAACAAGTAAAATATTGTTTTTTTTTTCTTTCGTACTTACTCTATTTTTGGACATGAAAGTTGAATCTTTTTTTCTTGTTTTTCTATGTGTTTGAAGGTCTAAGTTGTAGACAAAGGTGGTTTAACCAGCTCGATCCGAAGATTAACAAAAGAAATTTCACTGATGAGGAAGAAGAGAAGCTGCTTAGAGCTCACATATTATATGGTAACAAATGGTCTAAGATCGCTAAGCTTTTCAATCGAAGAACAGACCATGCTGTTAAGAATCATTGGCACAGTCTCATGAATAGAATCATTAGGAAGCAATCAGCTTCTGACATAAGATCTTTCGATAACATCCAGAATTATCAAACCTCCAACTTTCTTCCTGGTTTGTGTCTCCTTAATACTAAACAATAGATTTAAAACACCACACAGCAATATGGGTTCAATTCTGAGTTCTTGATGTTTATTTTTCTTATTGTGTGGTTTACAGGTAGTGTAAGTCATGAAAGTACTAACCTCAATGCTCAATATCTCCAAGAAAAGAATTATTCTTCATGCATGCCATTGCAACACTCATGTCATCATCATCACTTCTCTACCTTCCCTGCAAATTCCTTGGCCTTATTCACACCTCATGTCTCCATCTCTCAACCATCATCATCATCGTTACTATCATCATCAGAAGCAGAAGATATAATGACTACAAAAACCCCGAGGTATATAGATTTTCTCGGGGTAGGAGATTCTTGAAGAAACTACTTAAGAACTTCCTAACTGTAACCTTAATTCCAATGATGAGGACTGTGAAACGTAACCTAACAAGGTTGCATTTTTACAAACAATGAAAAGCAAGAGTTTGTTCTTCTATTTCTCGAAATTCTAGTTTCAAGATAGTGTCAAAACAAAGAGCTTGTTTTTCTATTTTTTTGAAGTTTCTAGTAAATCATAAGTACATGTTTACCGCAAGAATTTCGGAGCTCTATTTTAACTTGACATCATAAGTACAAAGCTAAAGAATCTGAGAGTCTAAAACTAGGCCAATCCAACATTCCCACACAAGGTAACAACTTAAACAGTAACCTTATGGGTTATAGATCTTACAGAAGATCAGAAAGGTAGGCATGGCCAAAATCAAACAGTAACCATATTTGAGACAGTAATTCATATCATATCTAAACTGTAACAATATAGTAACCGTTTAAAACGGTTAAAAACCGTAACTATAAATATACGATTAAATATTTTAGTAACTTAAACCATTAATTAACCATAATTGTATTAAAACTGTTGGTTAACGATATAGTAAAACTTTTAACTTTTTACCTTAACTGTTTTTAAAACATGATGAAATGTACTAATTATTAATTATAAAATACCAATCATAATATTATATCATTTAGAAACATGAGTATAACAAAAATATATTAATTAATCTAATGTACCGAAAATATAATTGATATTTTGTAATAAACTATATCAATTAAACTAAATATACTAACACAACCGTTTATAATAAATAAATATTTTTGAATATTTTAAGATCTTTACTTCCATGAGCCAGTATTAAATCTCTACGATGCTCAAAGATTTCTAAAAAAGTGTGGAAATATGTTAGAAATCTTTGAGCATATCATGCTCAACTTGCTCAACAAAATCGGAAAAGTCAGGATAATCGCTTAATTGCCAAAAATATGGTAAAAATCAGAATCCGTAGTAGTTTTAAATTATTATTTGTTAGATTATCTACTACATACATATATTTTTTTACCACAAAATAAATAATAATTCAAAATTACTCAAAATTGCGTTTATTGTCCATTTATAATATTATTCTTTTAACCAAATCAAAATAATACATACATATATTATATATATGTGTTTATAATTTACAAAGATTATTGTCCTAACAGTATTCGTGGGAAAAAAACTATAATTCAAAAAATTGGAAAACAGTAATCTAATATATATATATATATATATAATAAACTTTTTTAGTGAATCTAAACACAAATACATGAAATTACCTAATAATTGGTGGTAGTTGTTGGATAAGATTTTCTACCTTATTTTCTAAACACAATATATAGACATGCAATTACCTATATTTGGTGGTAGTTGTTGGATAAGATTTTCTACCTTTTAAATTTCTAAACACAATATATATATATACACAGTGTGCACCTTTGTAAAACACATCACCAGAAAATATCATCTCTCTGTCTCTCTCTATAGAGCTTTCACCTTCTTGAGAAAACTCCTGAAATTGGGCTCTCTTTCTCTCGCTTATGTCTGGCCATGTATGCCCACCATACAGATTTCCATACGGTAGAAGAAAGTATCACCTATCTCAACTCCAGGATTGGACCAGTACTAGGCTCATCATAGTTAAGCCACAATCCACGATTCCTCATCAGCTATAAAAGCAAAACCTTCATATCTATCCTTGTTTCTAAACCAGTCTCATAGATATGAAGGCTTTGTTTCTGATGAAGGATTGTGGGATTGTTGCTTAACACTGATGAGCATATTATTGGTTCAATTCTGGTGTTGAGATAGTTGACACTTCTTATACCGTATGAAAACATGTGTGGTGGGCTTAGACAACCATACACATGCTAGAATTACAATGGTGGGTACCTCTAATTTTTAAAAGCAACGATGTGGATTGTTATTTTCATAAATTTAGCCTGAATTTGTATGATGGCTAATTATGTGTTGCCTTGTTGGTCTCATTTGTTTATTTATTTTTTTTGAATGCTTTTTGGTTTGAAGTTTGTAAGCTGATGAAAGAGTAAAAGATATAACTGAGTAAAACACACAACAAAAAATTGTACTTTGGTTTAGTAAAAAAAGATCCATAATAGAACATGTTGTAACACAAACATATGGTTTTTATACGTACAGTAACATGACCCTTATAGTAGAACATGTAGCAACATAATTTAACAACCATTCCTAAGAAGGTAGAACGAGATTCATACTTACAACCTAGAGAGTAATTGCAATGACATAGTTGCCTTCCAACATAAATGAAACAAGAGGCCGATTCTCACTTTTTTTTTTCATTTTGAGTTCAATATTTGAGGAACCTTTTTGGGTTTAGAGTGTTCAAGAATTCGGGAACTAAGAGCAAGCATACATCGTGTCATTTTAGCAAACCCATTGTTGTTTCTCTGATGAACTGAAACTGATCTTGTTTAAATAACGATGTTGCATTAGGGCAATCGGTTAGAGTTTAATATTACTATGAGACAAATAAATGGTCGACTTCATTAACAGCCTTTTGTTGAATGATTTGTTCATAATCTTTAGTATATCTGTTCACGCTCATTTGATTGTTAGAACCAATCATCTCGATCTTAGCACATATTCAAGATCAGTTTTTAAAAATGTAACGTTAAGTTATGTTCAAAGAAAAAAATATCGTTTTTTTTTTTTTGAATTTAACTATTTAAGTATATCATGAGAAATCTCAATCTAGTCAACACTTTTAAATGTAGTTGATTATGAATATATAGAAAAGTATAGACCAATTTTGTAAGTGAAATATATTGGTTGTATTTTCTTTAAGACAACTTAAAATATATGAAATCCATTAGTAATAGAAATAAATCAATTGTCGACTATTCTCGATATAGTCAAAAATTTTAAAAATAGAGTTGACTTTGCAATGTATAAAAAGGTATTATGCTCACAAAGGTTTGGAATTATCTTCTCCCTTTAAAATGCAGAGATCTTAATGAGCTTTGAAGAAATAGATGGAGATGATGATTTCCTAGAGGAGTTTACTTGCCTTTTTTTGCTGAGTCATATGATATCATTGGCTTGTGCTATCACATAGACGATGAACATACTTTAGAGTCAAAGAACACGGTATTCCTCTCTTCCTTGCTAAACAATACTTATGCACACTGATTAGTATACAAAGTTTACAGCTTTATACTAACACATCATCATTAGTATACAAAGTTTACAGACTGAGATCAGTTAGTGTAATGTTTTATCATTAATTCCTTCTGTGTCAAATAAGCCTTCAAAAAACCCATAATTGTTGGATTCTTCATCTCCATCCAGTGAATGTGGCTCCATTAATTCAGCCAAGAAATCTTCTAAATCGTCTGGGATCATCACTGGTTGCTGTTGAAAGCTGTTCAACTCAGAAAAGTTATCAGGAAAAGGCTGCAGCTGATGTTGTTCTGGAAGTAAACAATACTGTGGTTGATACACAATATCATGAGGCTGTTGCAGCTGCAACTGTTCTGGTTGATGCAAATCCAGCTGCTCAGCCAAATCATGAGGCTGCGGTTGGCAAGAATCTAGAGGTGCTAGCGGTTGATGATACTCGGCATTACAAGGCTGCTGCCCTTCCGATGCTTCCACAGGTTCTCCTTTCTTCTGCTTCTTCTTCTCTTCTCCAACTTCTTTGTTGCTTGTGGAGTAAGATAAATCTTGCACAAAGTGTAATCCTAGACGCACAACAAAAACAAGACTCAAAACAGAATCCAAAACTTGAAAACCTAAATAACTTGGGAACCAAGACATACTTACCTTGTCGTTGTTGTGATCAAGAGAGTATTCTTGCATTAACCAATCAGTTTTGACGTCTTCTGATGGTTTCCTATCGTAGTATGCAAGTGGCCTTTTGTTGCCAACGACACCATCTCCAGCGTTGATCTTTTGGGCAGCCACTGTTGCGTGCCAATATCCTCCGTTAGTGTCAACACGTTTCTGCCTTTTCGCACCATTACCAACTCTCTTTGTTTGGCTTAAACCTTGATCAACTTTGTTCCTCTCCGTTATAATAAACCATTCTTTATCGTTACCCTTCTCGAATTCCTCTGTTTCAAAAATATATATAGATATATATGTTAATCCCTTAATAAACTAAAGAATTCAACTAAGTAAACAATACATATGGACGGAGACAAGTTATCTGATAAGAATGTCTCTTATTTATAAGAATGTAATAAGACGGTTTATAAAATTTATCGAAATTGAAATAATATGGGATTCAGATAATATCGGATTTGATTTAGATTTATCAAATTGAGATTTGGAAAAGGAAAAGTTTCATGTTTAGCTAACAAACTTTAAAATTGTGGAATAATGTAAGCTAGAGTGTAAATTACTCCAAACACAAGTTAACAAAGAAATAAACGTTGATTACAGAAAATGTGAAACAAATCTATTTTTGAAAAACTTATACCATTTTCATGTTAAATTAGAAATAGTGTTGATTAGAAGAAAATGTTGAAAACGGTCTATTTCTCCACGAGAACTATGACATCATGCCAGATAGAGCCCGATTTATGAAGACGATCCAGATGGCCCCGAAAAGATACTTCTCAATCTATATCTCTATGAATCTATAGTTCAAAACCTATATCTATCCCATAAGCATAGTTTTCACCTATTTACCCACAGCCATTGATTTTGTTCGGTTTACTATTTTTATAACTAACTAATGAAAACACTAAACCAGAATAAACCTAATCTAACCGAGTATCACTAAATAAATAAATTAATTAATTAATTGAATTATTATGAAACAATAACAACACGATGACGTTCTTCTTCCTTTCAATGGTGATGGTGATGTCGGCTCCGGTGATGGTGGCTATAGATATATTTTCCAGTTTTTCCCCTTTTCTTTTTATTCCTCATCTCCACTCGGATCTGCTGCTTAAGCAAAGCTTCATCGACTTTGATTAAACTCGAATTGAGACCTTCCCACATTATTCCACCCATTGAAATCACTTGCTTCATTTTGTAGAAGATTGATAACGCTGAATCAGCCATTGTCGACTTGATGGTTTGTGTTGATTGTTTTCTGGTTTTTGTAATTCCCAGATTGATTTTAAGATGAGCAATTGAAAGAACAGTAATAGAATTTGGATAAAACTTATTTAATAATTGAGATGTTGATTTTGTTTAATTGGGTTGTTCTTTTGTGAATTGTAAAATTCCTGTGGAAGCTCACCTCGATCTTCTCTTTCTTAGCCATATTCTTAGTAACGATTCCAGTTTTCAGGTCAATGTCGATGTTAACGTTATTAACAATTAGAATGCGTTTAAAATGCTTTGTTGAATATCTCTTAATTAGTTACGACAAATTTGTATGTGGATTCAAAATAAATCTAACACCCATCGTAACAATCAAAGAGAGAGATAAACTATTTTTTCAAATAAGCATAATCTGGAATTTTATGGGGAAGAATGGAGAAAACAAGACGACAACAATTTTGTTATTTCTTTTTTTTATTATTATTATTTTTTTTCTTTTTTTTTTAAAGAGGCTTGACATATAAAGTGGTTTGGTATCGGGTTGAGTGAATTTTTATTGGGTTTGGTCAGCAAACCGATTAAACCCAAATATATGGGGAAATAGATAAAAACTATCGATTTTGGGGAGATATAGATCGAAAAGTATCTTTTCGGGGACAACTGGATTGTAGTCATAGTTCGGGCTCTATCTGGCATGATGTCATAGTTATTGTGGGGAAATAGACTGTTTTTCCGAAAATGTTAGACAAAGTTTAGATAGAGCCAGTGATAGCAACTAGATAGGAAGAAGATCTTTAGAGTTTACCTGAGGGTCGAGTGTGACTGAGCATGATGTAGCTCGCCGGAAAGGCTGTGAATTTCGCCGGAAAAACATGTTATATACTTATATGTATCTCTTTAACTGTTTACTTTCAAGAAAATAAAAAAAAATCACAAACGGAAAGCAAAATTTGCCGATATGATGGTAATTGCTTCACGATAATCTTCTAGTTTACCTATGTTGCGTGAGGTGCTTGTTGAACAGAGAAGGGTGATGTTGTATTAGAGAGAATTTGAGTTCTACTTTAGAAATTCGTATTATAATTTTTTATTTTTCTCTTTAAATTTCTCTATTTTTATTGGTTGGTCAAAAACTCATTGCATTCAAGTAAATTTTTTTTTTAATCTTTAATTGAATAACACTAGATTATAAATAGAATTCTAAAATCTTTCATAATACTCTTGAAATCTTATTCAGTTTATATCAATTCTATATTTAATCATGAGCCTATAACAATTTTGTTGGAGTATTATATCTGGAGAATAAATTAAACCATAAATAGTTTATTTATAATCAAGTTGAACAAATTTCAAATCATCCAAAACAAGATCATTTCTCTAATATTGATATATACAATGACAAAAGATCCAAAAGTGTTGACTTCAGTGACATTCATTTTTGCTATCTTTTTATTTTTTTGTACGAATATTTTTCAGATCTTTTTTAGTTGATGTCAATCCAAACTTTAATTATGAGTCTCACAATGTTGTTGACGTACATAAAATAAGAAATTGATTTATTTATAATCGAGTTAGGAAAATCTTAAACCACAAAAGTAACATAGTTATATATAATTGTATCAAAATATCATTATTGTTGTTATATGTATTCATGAAGTGAAAAAATATTAAAATTTTATAAATAATCAGCTTTATACATAATATATATAAATTGATATTTCGACTCACAAATAAATCTAAACATAAAAATTGTAATTACATATTATAGATCTAATTTTATTAACAATACAAAAATAAATAAATAATAAATATAAATTAGCATAAAGAACAATTAATGTAATTTTTTTTAATAATTTTCACAACAGTTTTATTTAAAAGTTCTAAGCCGTAATGTACATGTTTAAATGGGTCAAAGTCAAAGAGACTAGTGATTGTTGACTTCGAAACTTTCCGTTAAAACTTAAAAGCACCTTCCTCATAATCTCTGGTTACTTTGGGAAGAAAAATATCAATTTTGGCGCCATGTCAGCCTTGTCTGTGATCGAACAACGATTGTTAAAGTGGGACAAGCTCGCGTCTTTAGTACCCAAATCAAAAAAAACTCCTTTTCCGATTGATCGTCTAAACGAGCTTTTGAAAGTCTGTGCTAATTCAAGTTATCTAAGAATTGGAGAATCGATTCACGCTCATTTGATTGTTACCAACCAATCATCTAGAGCTGAAGACGCGTATCAGATCAATTCTCTGATCAATCTCTATGTGAAATGCAGAGAAACTGTTCGTGCACGCAAGCTGTTCGATTTAATGCCTGAGAGAAATGTTGTTTCTTGGTGTGCGATGATGAAGGGATATCAAAATTCTGGGTTTGATTTTGAAGTTTTGAAGCTTTTTAAAAGTATGTTTTTTTCTGGTGAATCGAGACCTAATGAGTTTGTAGCTACTGTGGTTTTTAAGTCTTGTTCAAACTCTGGGAGGATTGAAGAAGGTAAACAGTTTCATGGATGTTTTCTTAAGTATGGTTTGATTTCTCATGAGTTTGTACGGAACACTCTTGTTTACATGTATTCTTTGTGTTCGGGGAATGGCGAGGCTATACGAGTTTTGGATGATCTTCCTTATTGTGATCTTTCTGTGTTTAGTTCTGCTCTTAGTGGTTATCTAGAGTGTGGTGCTTTTAAAGAAGGGCTTGATGTTTTGAGAAAGACAGCTAACGAAGATTTTGTTTGGAACAACCTCACGTATTTGTCTTCTTTACGGCTTTTCTCCAATCTCAGAGATTTGAATTTGGCTCTGCAGGTTCATAGCCGAATGGTGAGGTTTGGTTTCAACGCTGAAGTTGAGGCTTGTGGTGCACTCATTAATATGTATGGCAAATGTGGTAAAGTCCTTTATGCTCAGAGAGTTTTCGATGATACACACGCTCAAAACATTTTCTTGAATACAACGATCATGGATGCTTACTTCCAGGATAAGTCTTTCGAGGAGGCTCTGAATCTGTTTTCAAAGATGGATACTAAAGAGGTTCCACCAAATGAGTACACCTTTGCTATTTTGCTGAATTCAATTGCAGAGCTATCGCTTCTAAAACAGGGCGATCTTCTACATGGACTTGTTTTGAAATCCGGCTATAGGAACCATGTAATGGTAGGCAATGCATTGGTTAACATGTACGCCAAAAGTGGCAGCATTGAGGATGCAAGGAAAGCATTCTCAGGCATGACTTTTAGAGATATAGTTACTTGGAACACAATGATATCTGGATGCTCACATCATGGATTGGGGAGGGAAGCGCTTGAAGCCTTTGATAGAATGATTTTTACAGGAGAGATTCCCAACCGCATAACTTTTATCGGCGTTTTGCAGGCTTGTAGCCATATTGGTTTTGTGGAGCAAGGGCTTCATTACTTTAATCAGCTGATGAAGAAATTTGATGTCCAGCCTGATATACAGCATTATACATGCATTGTTGGACTTTTGAGCAAGGCTGGAATGTTCAAGGATGCTGAGGATTTCATGAGAACAGCTCCAATTGAATGGGATGTTGTTGCATGGAGAACTTTGCTAAATGCTTGTTATGTTCGCCGGAATTACAGGTTAGGAAAAAAAGTAGCAGAATATGCCATTGAGAAGTATCCAAACGACTCAGGAGTTTACGTATTGTTATCCAATATCCACGCCAAGTCAAGGGAGTGGGAAGGTGTGGCAAAAGTGCGTTCTTTGATGAATAACAGAGGTGTTAAGAAGGAGCCTGGAGTAAGCTGGATAGGGATACGTAATCAAACCCATGTGTTTCTTGCAGAGGATAATCAACACCCCGAGATTACGCTGATTTATGCAAAGGTTAAGGAAGTTATGTCGAAGATTAAACCATTAGGGTATTCGCCTGATGTTGCTGGAGCTTTCCATGATGTCGATGAAGAACAGAGAGAAGATAACCTCTCTTATCATAGTGAGAAGCTAGCTGTGGCATATGGTCTGATAAAAACGCCAGAGAAATCACCATTGTACGTGACTAAAAACGTGAGGATATGTGATGATTGTCACTCTGCAATTAAGCTTATCTCGAAGATCTCAAAACGATACATAGTTATCAGAGATTCCAATCGGTTCCATCATTTCCTAGATGGTCAGTGTTCTTGCTGTGATTACTGGTGAAGCTATAAACCAAAGGTTGAATTATAGAGTGATGGAGAGCTCTTGCACCTCTATTGCGGCCTCACGAGCTTCAGTTATTGTAAGTAGTACTAAAATAAGTTGCATCATTTTTTGAGATCCCTTTAGTCATCAATCTCTAGGTGTAAATAGTGTATAATAACACCTTTTGGCAGATTATTCATGTCTGTGACAATTATTTCCAAACTCATTGGTTTTTACGCTCTATAGCAGAGCTTTTGATATGAAAGTTTGGTAGTTTATACAAGGTGCGGAGACAACAGTATTAACAGACACAATCTCAAAGCAAGAAGAAAAGAAGTGCAGAAATTGATACTTTAAGGAAATACGATTTCAGCAGAAGTTGTTCTCCATGAATTTCACAAATCCATAGAAATCGATTCTTCCGTCTTTACTTCCATCGAATGATCTGATCATTCTCCTGCAGTTCTCAAGGTTAGATCCTTGCTTTAAGCCAAGGATTGTCAAAACTCTCTGCAAATCTATAGGATCGATAAACCCATCTCTGTTTTCATCAAAGACATCAAAAGCTTGCTTCACTTCCTCTAAGCTTGGCTCTTTCTCTTCGAACAGATTCGAAACCTCCTTGGAACTGTACTGTTTTTGAAGTCCCTCGTTTTCTTGGTCAGTGGAAAGCCCTAAGCTTTTCATAACCATCCCTACATCTTCTCTGCAAAGACCATCATCATCATCATCACGATATTCTTCGTGTTTGATCGAAGTTTGGAACTCAAGATCTTTGCTCTTCTTCTCGGAAACACATTGCTGGTGTTGAACAAGAGGCCAGAACCTAGAGAAAAATAACTGAGCAAAAGAAACCCATCTGAAAAAACCGATGAGGAAGAAGTTGATCAGACCAAACAAAGGGAAAGACAAAGAAGAAGACTGTTTGCATTTAGACAATGAACTCTTCATGGTTATAAAGCTATATAATTGGTTTTCAGTCATAACTTTTGTTAGAAGTCTATTTGAAAAGTAAAACTAGGCAAAATAATGAATCACAAGGAAAAGAATGTTTTGGAGGAGATGTTGGAGATATGAGTTTGTTTTTATGGTTGTGTATATATAGATGATGAATAAGTCAATGTGGACACAATTTTGGTGGCGAGGCAAAAGAGAGGAAGTTGCAGTTGGAAGAAGAGACCAAGAAGGATAGGGAAAGGAGAAACTTACAAAAAGACTTGGTGTAAGATAATAAATAAAGAATTAAGAGGAAATTTCTTCTGCACCTTTGATGGGGAATTGTTTTTTGTACTTTTTTGGAAAGAAGTTGGTCATATTAATATTAAATTGTATTATACACCTATGTATATATTACAATTAAGGTTTTGATTGGTGACCCCTTACATTGTTAAGAAAACTAAGGAAATGTTAAAATATGTATGTGTGTCTTAGATATCATACATGATACGGTCGGGGATACTCCTTCATTGTCAAAATATAAGATGTTAACTAGATTTTAACCCGCGGTATACCGCGGAACAATTTATTTTTTAAAGTTAGTATACATAAAAGTTTGCAAAATGTATTATTTATTTTTAAATTAATGTTGATCTTATTTATGATATGTTTATGAATTATTGTCTAAATATATTGTAATTTTGTAGTAATTAAATGTTATCAAATATCTCTGCGGTTTGATGATTATAATCGAATTGTTATAGTCATGGAGAAAAGCAATATTAAAAATGATAATTTTGTAGTAATTAAATGATATTAAATATTTTGGAAGTTTTATTTTAGTAACTAATTGTGTAGTTAATGTGGAGAGATTTAGGGAAGGTTGTTAAATGTCAAATATTTAATTCGAAGATTTTTTTTCTAATTATCAAAAACAAACATTAAAATTCAGTGGCAGCCATTGTAAATTATTTCCAACTACAAGATTTATTTCATAAAATGGCTGCAAAAATGTATATGTAGGTATAAGATGTTTTGACTAAAAACACGTAAATTAAGAAATATTTAAATTTTTAAAAATTTACCAATTATAAAAAAAACTGCACAATACAAATGATTATAAAATATTAATATATAATTTTCGTAGAAAGTTGAATACATCTTATAATATAAATTGGAAAAAAATCTCCAAAATATATATAGAAGGAGTATCTTTTTGGTTTTATAGGTTTTTTAGAGGTTTTATTTGTTTTCTAAACCAAATCGACATATTTTTGGTCATGGTTTGAATTGTTGTATTGTGTGGTTCAGTTCATTCTTACTAGTCTTGACAAATTTTGATACAAATTTCATATGAATACTTACTTTACTTTATGTAAAATATTCAGACGAAATTTCGTATAAATTTTGCAAGAGTAAGGCAGCGAGACAAACAAGTAGACTAAGAAAAACATAAAAAGCAAAGGAAAATTTCTTATAGCTAATTTCCACAATTAAGTAATCGTTTTCTCACCATAATCCGTGACTTGTTTGACCAAACGTAAGAAATCAATTAAACGATGACTAATTCAATAGTACTCTTATTGTTCTAGTCATGAAAAAGACTAACACGAATTTAATGTCACAATTGCAACTAATTTCCTTACTAAATTTCCTGGAAATTGCAACTGAACAAACAAGGTAGTGGCTTTCTTTTTCTTTTGGCGTTTTTCACAAACTTCTTCTATATTAATTTACTACTTATCTCTTAATATAGTATCAAAATGTTCTTTCATTGGTTGTTTTGGTCAATAGACGATAAATCTTCTGATATAGCTGACTTTGTCAATCCATTTAGTGTGGTTTCTTTAATATTTTTAATCCTAGATTATACAAATATCGAACCGTAGTTGGCAGCTTGCAATATCTTCTCTTCATGCATCTACCACATTGCTTTTGCTTATGTATGTTGTCAATAGACTCTCCATTCATGCATCAACCATGACCATTTGCTTGCAGTGAAGAAGCTGTGTTTGCGTTATTTTCGCAGTATTGGTGATCGCGGCTTGCTTTTTCGAGACTTGGTTCATGTCTTTGTTGGGTGATTTTTGGACTGGTTATAAGAATGACTACACATCTACTAAAGCAAACCTGATTTACCATGGTAAACACTTGACATCGCGGTCATCTAAGAAGTTGAAGACAGTGGTTCGCTCCTCCGCGGATGCCGAAAACAAGCTTGTTGCTGCCACTACTACTGAAGTCCAATAAGTTAGATCACTCTCAAGATTCTGAGAATCATACATCATGTGGATAACTATAAACGTTCCTTTAAACTTGTTTGAATTTGTCTGTGAACATACAATGTCATGATAGGGAAAATAAGTTATTCATGCAAGATACATTTATTTAACTACAGTTTTGAGGTTTTTTCATTTATGATACAACAAACTTTCACTCTGCAATCCAAAAACTACTTATCCCTCACTATGTCAACCATTATATATATATACACAAACATGTGTGTGTATATATAGCTATATGTACAAAAGGACTCACCTGCTTTCTTGGAACACAAGACTGAACCCAAAAACAATCAAATCAGCTGCTTAGATTCTTCTTCTTTCTATGAGCTCTCATGGAAGTTTGCTGACCTAGAAAGAGCAGCAGGATTCGCTTGCAACTCCGGTCTTCTTCCCGGAAGTCTTCCTTCAGAAAGACTGCTTTTTTCTTTGGTTGATGATCTGAAAGCTCCGAAAGTATCCGCATTTTCGTCTTTTTTGATCCCTAATGTTTCCCAGATGGAACTTTTAGCAGCTTCCTCTGGATCATCAATCCTCAGCGTCTTGGGAACCCACAAGCATCTCTCGGGTTTGCTTTTCTCCCTACCAAGTGACTCGGTTTCATCAAAAGCGGTTCCTGGTTCAGCAGCGTTCTCGTCACGTGAATGTTTACCTAGTGTAGGAGAATTTGGATTGGAACCAGATGGTGAATTGGGTTGTGGCATCCATGTGAAGCTGTTCCATGCCCCCGGTGAAACCCCCGGGCAGCTCCAGTAAGCCGGTGGAGGGTAAAACGGTAAAATCGTCCACGAAACTCCGTTCCAAGCGTAAGGCCAAGTTGGTGGTGGTCCTGGAAAGCATGGAACTTTTGGTAACGGGCTGACTGTTCCAGCTTCTTCGTTTGTCTGGTTTAACGGAACCGTAATCTTCAAGCCTTCATTGGGTTCTTGCAATACAGTTTGTGTCTTCAACAATGACTTCTCAACAAGATTCAATCCAGAAGCCATAGATTCACAAAGCACAGAATCAGAGCCAAAAGTGAGAAGATTTGCACCATTAGGATGTTGAAGATCAGTTCTCGCCACCTTCTGCATAGCTTCCGCAGATGTTATACTTACATGACGGTTATAATGAGAAGCTGGACTCTTATTCTTACGTCTCCCAGCACCAACCGGAACATTCCTCATCGTTCCACCAGCTGTCCAATATCTCTGACATTTCTTGCAGAAATGGCGAGGTTGGTTAACATTATAGTTGTTGTAGTAACAGAACTTGGTTTCCATGCTGTTACATCGCGGACACGGTAGAATCTTATCAGGTTTCTTTAACTTCCCCTCTTGAGAGCAAGCAGTACCACCTGACTCTTCATTCGTCTTTGCAGCTTTTGTTGTTTCCGTTTTTTCAGTTATACCCGATGTAGTAGTAGTAACATCATTAGATTCATTCCTCAATGACTCTTCCTGACACTCACTATCTTTTTCTTCCTGAAGAATAACATAAGAACCAGAGTCAGATCGTTGTTATGTATCCTAATCAAACAAACAACAAACAGAAGCTAGAAGCTACAGGGATCAAAGACTTGATTCCAATCACAGAGAAGCTAAAACCCTGAAAAGTTCTTAAGCAAATCAATATCAAAACCTATAACCATCAATCAAAACCAAATGGAACTAATTAAGATCTCAAATCACTTTATAACAAAAGGAAAAAAAAAAACTCATTTGAGAATCCAGATTTACAATTTTCGAATCCCCAAAAGCTCTGAAAACCTAGTTCTTACATAAACAAACCAAAAATCATAACTTTATCAATAAAACTAAGATTTGACCAATCTAACATAAACCCATCAATCATTTCCATTTAACAAATCAAAATCAATTCACAAGTTCCAAAAAAAACTAACCTTTTTATCAGTCTCGCTCTCTCCTCCACCATCACCAACATCATCACCTTCTTCTCGTCCTAAACCGGAATCACCCATCTCTTCATCATCATCATCGCCGGTACACGAATCTGATAACCGAACAGGAATCTGAGTTTCGGTTAAAAATCCGGTATAGCTAGAAGAAGAATCAACAACACCAAGCTCAGGTAAAGGAATCGTCTTTCCAAAGAGCTTAATCGCCGGATCAGCCATGGTAATGATTCCTTTTCACTTCTTTCTTTCTTTCTTCTCCAGCGAGCAAAAAGCGGAAACTTTTTGAGAAGACAGAGGAAAAAAGTTCCAATTTTTATTTGTTTAAAAGAGAGAGAGAAACGACTGTCTTGTTATCGGTGGTTGTCTGAGTTTTGATTTCTAGATTTGTTAATTGGGAATGCTTTTTTGTCTTTGCGAGAGAGAAAGAAAAAAGATTTACAGATTTTGCTTTTTGGGTTTGTGATCTTTCGAATTGTACAACCTTTTGATTCGCCCAGAGTGCCACGTCATCACACGTGAGGATTCTTAGCCACAAGTTTATTTTTGTTTTTGTGGACTTTTTTTTTTCTCTTTTTCGTCTCTTTTTGGCTTTCTTTTTATTTTCCTTTTCAATCTGGTCAGTGGTCAGCACTTTTTTTTACTTTTACTTTTCTTTTCATTTTTAACTTTTTTATTTTAAAAGTCTGAATTTTTTTAAATTAATGTAAAAATGGTTGATTAAAGGCCATTTAACTTCTAATTTACATGTTTTCTAATTCTAACTATGTCAATAAATTTTTTGTTACCCACACATTTATTAAAAAATTACTGTTTATAAATGAAATTTCAGAAGAAAAAACAAACTTTAGAGTAACAAACAAAAAACATATTTAAAACCTTGAAACACTTTTTAATTCCTAGCTTTCTATAATAGCCATATCCATGGAAAACAATATCATGATTAGATTTGGAGAGAAAGAAAAAAAAAACATATTTATGAAAGAAACAAATTACATGATATAAACATTAATTTTCTCATTTTTAAAGAACTAAGAAGATCCAACAAAAAATTAAAATACTAAAAAAATATAGTATTTTATCCCCAAAAAAACCAATCTTTGTCTTCAAACAAATCCATTTTACAGATTGATACTCCTTGTGTTCTTTTTTCTTTGATTTTTTAGGAAAAACACAAATATTAAGAAAACATATTAAATGTTGCTTTTAAATGTATTATTCTTTGTAATTTATAATTTTCAATAACTCTAAACCAATGATATTCAATAATTCTTATTGAAGTTTACAATTTATCAATTATAACTAAATAAATATTGCATTGAAAACCAAAAAATCAATCTTTTTGAAACAATTTTTTTCTAGAAAATCAAAAAAAAAAAACAAAAGGAGTATGTGTTTTTTTACGCTGATAATAATAGTCATTTAGTTACAGTTTTAGCTTGGTACTTGTAGGAAAAATAAATTAACATTGAAATCACTTTCTTTTTTTTAAATGAAGCTACAAGTATTTACTATATAGTGGATCTTCAGTTTCTTTCCTCTTTTTTGCCTATATTCTTGTCATAAAATCTTCAACATATCAGAGATACGTGGCTGTAATAAGTCGATGTTAGAAGTTGTGGTTACTAATGAACGCCAAGTCGATTTGGAAAAAGTGCAATATTGTGGATAAGAAGTAATTGAACGCCAAGTCTAACATTGAAAAAGTGCAATTATGTGGATAAGTATATAGTACCTTTATTTCAGACCACCCCAAATCACAAATATATACTATATAATAAAGTTTTTTCATTACATTTATTATATTATCCCCACTTGGAGGCACGACTGATAAAGATTCTTAGGAAACATATTTTATCATTTTTCGACTGTTTCCCCGAACTAAAGAAACGTTATTTGAGTTTTGTTTTATTAAAATTAGCATTTTTCGTATAAAAACAAGTCTCGTTGATATATCACATGACTTGAACATTCTCGAATTAGAACTTGAATGAACTATATTGTAAAAAAAAAAAAAAAAAAGAACTTGAATGAACTATATTGTAAAAAAAAAAAAAAAAAGAACTTGAATGAACTATATTGTAAAAAAAAAAAAAAAAGAACTTGAATGAACTATATTGTAAAAGCTGGCTAAGTTCATTAAGTGACTCTTGGTGAAAACGGAGAATTTTTGCTTAATGAAAACATGGTGATCAAATTTCGAATATTACAATACAAGATTGATTCGAATAAATTTTCATATCGTTACTAGGAAAAACAAAACTCCATTTCATTATTGCTAATTGGGTAGACTTTTTATCTTCGTATTTATAGAAAATTTGTAGATCAAGTTATGTGTTTATGTAGATAATTTTACTGGCTAATCAATAAAATTAAGAATTTTCTTTTCATACTGATGAATTTTCTGACATGATATCAAAGCATAACCATATAAATACTAGTATTTTGGTTTGTTCGATCCCTCACATATTTGAAATTTCTTCTTCTTCTCTTTTTTCTTCTTTCTTCCAATCTTATATTTTGTCACTTTTCTTCTTGTTAGTCTTTGATAACGCTGGTTCTTTGTAGAATTGCGGGATATGAACAAGGGACCTTCTCGTCTTCTTGACTATGTTGATATCTTTGAAAGAGTGCCGAAACAAGGAACGTGTTATGAAAAAAAATCACTTTTTAATCCTATCAATTCATCAGAAACTGAAGACAATGAACACTTATACAACTCAGGGGTTGATAAGCTCAAATCTAAAGAACTCATAATCTAATCTAAATAAAATAGATACAAAACACAACGTGGAGATTAAGACTTTGGGCCAACATGACATGCCTACACAACAAAAAGGACAAAGCCCACGCGGACTCTTTTTTTTTTTTTTGGCCTCCACTACATCACGGACTCAATTGGTAATTAATTGCATAGTTTGAGATCTTAACAAAAAAAGTACTGCATTGAGGAAGCTTTTACTAACGTCATAATGTACTCCTCCTATCAAACAAGTCTAGATAGAATCAACACAACATTTTATTTAACAATACAATAGATAAAAATAGTAGAACATTGGAGTTTAAATCAGATAATCTAAATTACAAGGAAAATACGAAATAGATACTAAAACAAACCAAAAAACAGAAAAGTGAAAATAAATTAACCAGTCATGCAACCAACACCATATCGAGTGGTCGGAAAAACAAGAAACAAAGCACTACAAACAATTCCAACCATTATTGGAAAACTCTCCATAACTTGATCCATCTCTTTCTCTTTCCCTGGAAACAAACATCCCGTGACTCTTCGATCCGAAAACGCAATCGCCATAAACACCAAAACGCTCATCACTGCATGAACAAAGTCATTAACCGTCAACTTATACCTATCATCAGTCACCGGAATCTCTGCCTCCGCTATAACATCTCCGCCACCAAACTCTGGAGGCGGCGGTTTCATGAACACCGCGAGTCCACGTGGCGTCACGAAACCGTAGTAGATCTTCCCATCGGATGCTTTGAAACTGTCGGTAAAATGGAAGAAGAAACAAGACATTGCGCAAAGAAGCAAGAGGAGATGAATCATGAGTGTGTTGATTCCGTTACAGTCTCCGTCACGGTATATTGATGGAAGAACCATTTCGAACATCAAGAGTGTTCCTGTCGGAAGGAAGTTGACGAGCATTGATGTCTTCGAAACCGTTTTTTGAACTCCTTGCGCCACCATGCGACGTTTTCGACCTCTTCCTCCTCCAGCGGCGGCTCCTGACGGGAGGGAAGGCAATGAAGAGATTAAGACGGGTTTTGGTGAACGAGAAGGTGGTGATGGTGATGGTTTTTGCGGCGGAGTCGCCGTGTAAACTCTGATTCCGACGCTTTCCTCTGTTTTCTCCATTTTCGTGTGTTTCTCTCTGTTTTTTTCTTTTGTGATTTACCAGTTTTTCGTATGTTGTGTTAAATGGTTTAATGGAGAATGAGATTTTTGTATTTATTTTTCAAATCGCGGCGGTTATTGACGGTTATAGAGTTTCATCGGACGACGGTTTATGTGGGAAAGGTTTTAGAATTCTTGCTCTCTCTGATAACAAGCCACGTGGAACAAATGAAATTAGTGTAAATGGGCTTGAAGTCCATGAATTGGCCCAAGCCATGTGTTTCTTAAAGAAAATTTCCGCAAGTTATTATTCTATCAAATGAAACATTACTTAAGAGATGATGTATTTGTCTCTAATACTTTTCCGGTGGATTTGGGTAAAAGGAAATCCCTCATTTACGGACAAACCATATTTGGGCTTGATTAAAAAAAATTAGCTATGGCAGAACTGCCCTTTCAAGGAACAAGGCTTGGGCCACTTATGAAGCCCATTTATACGAATTTCATTGGTTCCACGGTTTTTGTTCATCAGTGAAAAAAAAAAAAAAAAACTAGCTAATAAACTTTAATTTTTATTTATATGTTCTTATCAGTTGATCCGATCTTTTCCGATAGAATCGCATCCAAGTGTTTTGGGGTGGATTTCTTAATTATCTGAACCATTTAAATCCATAGGATATAAAGTCTAGTTAAATCGATAAAGTTAATTAATAAAGAGATGCTAGAATCGAGTTGTTATTACAATTAGTTTCTAAAAACATGTGAAAATATGTTGATAAGTATACAAACACATATTAAAATTTCTATAAAATAATTTATAAAAGAAAAATCAGTTTAAGCATATTTTCGTAGTTACTTAGATACAACTTGAACAATATTTCAATCATGATTTTTTTTTTTTTTTTGCAACTACTGATATTCACTCCCTTAGACAAAGTCTAGGTTGAAAGCAAACAAAGAGTCCTTCGCAAGAGAATTAATTTGATAGACATTATATATAGTGAAGATCAACATTTTCCTTGGATTAAATGCGCGTAAATAGAATGTATATTTTTCTTTTTTTTCTATTAGAATCCCATATCAGTATTTGTTTTTTTTTAATTAGACAAATCTATTTATTGCCCATTGATTTTGGAATTTGTAGAAGATGTATGTTTGATATATTTCACAAAGAGATATTGAGCTTGTTTATATACAAGTAGTAGGCGCGTGAGCCTCAAGATTATGCAATAAGTATAATTTCCTAAACTAGTGAATTGGAATATTGAGAAATGAATGAGTATCTAATCATATCTCTTGACAGAATAAACCCTTAGAAAATAATTGTTTGCTTTACCTTGCAAATTACCAAATACGTTTATCTAAATAAGTCATGTATATCTTGTAATAATGTAGTCAAAGTTGGAATCTAATCTTTTTGGAAACATGTTTTTAATTTGGTTGACCAAATATATTGTATTCCTTACTAATGTTAATTTGAAGGATCGCTTGAATAGAGTTAGAGTTCTAATTATAAATACGAAACAACTCTTTCTTCATTCTCATTCAAATACAAAAATATCAAAAATTCGTAATCTTTTGATTTAACAAAGAAAAAAGAGAAAGATGGTTAAAACAAATGTTGTCTCTTTTGTTTTATTTGCTGCTATTGTGCTATGTATAGGTATGTTTTTTTTTTGTATTTAGTACTAAAGCGTTAATGTTTTGTCATGTAGTTTTGATGTTGGAAAATCAATTCACATGATATTTTTTTTGATTAAATGTAGGATCCATTCAAATAAATGGACAAAAACACATTGCACCGTGGATATCTGAAGAAAAATCGATATGTTGTAGAGAACATCCGAGTCTTGGAAGGTGTCTTCCAGGCATTGATGATAGGCCACGAATCTGAGCCCATATAAAACAGCCACTAGTATCGGTAAACATGTGTAACTTGCCCTATTCCGCCGCACCATCCATCGGTCGGTGATTTCATCTGAGTAAAGAAGCGATTTGTTAATCCGAATTTTGAGGATGACTGATATTTGTATGTTGAAAACCATGGATTCAAGAAATACGAACGAGGCGAAGCAGGAGCCAAAAACGATGGTGTGGTGGGACATCAACAGCTGTCCGGTTCCCGATGGTTATGATGCTAGAATGGTCGCTCACTCTATAGAATCGGAGTTGAAGAAGGCAGGCTACCCTGGTCCTCTCACAATCACTGCCATTGGCTACCTTAACACTCCTCTTATGTGTATGTAGCATTGTTCCAAATTTGTGCATTTGTATAGTACTGTTCAAATTATTTTTTAAAGACACCTGAATGATTCTTTAATTAAAATTTACGAATTTGGTAATTTATTTCTAATGTTATATATGTATTTCATTTTTATATTATTTTTGTTAACCACACATTAATTATATATAATAAAAAACTCCATTGGAGATTTCTTTTATACAACACGATATTTTTTTCCTACGTATGTACAAAGTTTCAAGTTAAATTCAGATGGTATAATCAGATAATTATTCCAATATGTAACATGCTCAAGTGAATACATATTTTACCATAAGAATACATATTAAACTCAATATGTAACATCATATTAATGTTTTAAACTCATTGGAGATGCTCTAAAGTTTTCAAAAGATTAATTAATAATATTTTTTCCAAAATTGAAAAGTAGGAGGGAAGGGGCCATTATTTACCATTTATAACTTCATCACTAGCCATTAGGATATTGCTATCGCATGATCAACATTTATTTAGTTGCAAATAGTGATTAATTTTAAAATTGACTAAATCATCTATTGATGGCAGTAGTTGCAGATTGCAATCGACGTGGGTCACAATCTTTTCAGTTTTATCCCAAAACCAAAATAAATCACTCTTTAATCTTCGAATTAAGACATTTAAATGTCGTAGATTGTTACATTTACTAATAAATCAATTATTTTATAGAACTTTAGAGAACAAGAAAATGACTATACTGATATGATTAGGATTCTGTGATTGGAAGGAATATCCACCTCAACCATCACAAGTAACGATCTGATCGATCCTATAACAACGTTTAATGCTTTATGAACTACCAAAAAGAAAAAAACAACAATACACGAGATTAAGAAATGTTATAATGTAGAAGATGTATATATAGTTATGTTTATTTAAATTTTGATCAGAAGATAGTCAAATCATTTTTTTTATTAACAATTGCATTACTATACTTTTTTTTTTTTTTTTTTTTTCGCCTTGCGTTACTATACTTTGAGAACCCGAAGCATTGCAATATACAACAGACGAAACAGCAGTGTTGCAGAAAAAGGATATACGATTGCTTTCTAGAGAAAATCATCCCAGTGAAACATGAACAGTGGACAAGGAGCTAAAACTAAAAGAGAAAGAAAAAATAATGTAGTTGTACTTTCTATTGGTTGAAATGTGAGTTATTAAATTAAATATGTAAAAGTGTACTTGTATGATAAAGACTTCACATAACTCGATAACTTATTCAAGTACACACTTCCTTCTTTATACCATTGTCAGTACTTCCCTTAAATAGTATACAAATGTACTATTTTTTCTTTTCAATTCTCCACTGGTTAGAGTTGTGTACCCATTTCAATGTTTATAAGAAAACATATCAGTTGAAATTCATTTTAGATTGCAAGAGAACTAAAGTTTGGTTTGTCTATCATATATCAGTATATTATGATTTATGACGTGACAAGTTTTTATTACAAGAGAAAAAAAAAGTTAAGTTTAGTAAAATAGAAGGTCATGAGTATACTAAAGATTAATTTTTTCGTTCTTTGGTTGGTTAGTTTGAATAATATTACAAAAACAACCAGAATAAATTCATGTGCATATATAGTATAATAGTAAAGTTCCTCATACGTGCATTATATATCCACCTTTCATTGCTGGGATTAAATCTATAATATAGCATGATTCATGCCTCTCTCGAGGAATTAGAATATAAACTTATAATATATTGAAGACTAATTATGAACATATAAAACTGTCATAAATGTACGAAGCTATTGGAAGACGAGCCTATGCAGCAAAGCCAAAACATTAATGAGCAATTGGAAACTGGTAGAAAGATCTATAAGTACGATACACCTTATACTTCAAGAGAGCAAGACAATGCCACATACAAACTTGAAAGATCTCTTCATCTTTTCTCCAAATGTTTTTTTTTCGTTTGCTATTTATCTCCACAATTCTTGGAACAAAAACTACATTCACAAACGAGAGAATTTTCACAACACCTCTTTTGCTCTCATTTTTTTTTTTTCGTCCATTATGAGTATTAATTATGGTTAGGGAATCTTACAGAATGAAAATGAAGGTGTGAATGGATTGTCTCATCTAAAGCCTTGAATGTGGGAAAAAGGCCATTGTTGTTCAGCCAAGGATGACTTGCCGGTAGCTTGTATTATGATTACTCTATATTCGATTTATATTATGGAGATGATGGTTTATATATATTTACTTATCTACATAGTTTTAGTTGATTTTTTTTCGTACGTAATATAATACGAAAAAGTATTTACTTATTTATATATGTGTGTTGGGGCAAGAAGTGTAACCAAGCTAGCCCGGCAAGTCATCTATGGCTATGCAACTGTCTCTTCCTCTCATTCTAGGCTTACGATGACACGTAAAAAATCCCAAATATCACTAATATGATATGAATATGGATGACTTATTTTATGGGGATGGTCTAATATAATGAGACTTAAACTTTATATTTTGAGTCATTATTTGTTGATATATCTATTTTGGTTTAAACAAATTCATTTTTTCTCAATTTTGTTTAAGTCCCTTAAACTATATGTGGATTTAATTTCTAGGTCTATTACATTATTGGTTGAGATGCTAAAGTAGAGCAAGTTTATAAAGTTTATTTATTTAGTTACTTATCTATTCATTTCTTTACATTACATATATACATTATATATGATTGTACAATGAAATGTTTCGTTCTAACTTTTTGTTCTTTCTTTATTAACAGCTAAGATATAGTACAATGTCAAAATTCAACTTCGGCTCAACATGTAGGAAAGTACTACTGTTATGTCGGTTAATATTATTATCGTTATTTATTTATTTATATGTTCTTATTCACATTGATCTGGTGAACCACCCATTTGTCATTTGAATACAAGATTTGACCACATATATAAATTGTTAAGAGTTTAGTTTGCTCCAATCTTATTTTATTTTTATTTCTAAAATAGAAATCTATTACATTTCTAAAATAGAAATCTATTGCGAATCGTGTCACAATCATATGAAATACTATTACTAATTTTGAAAACAAATTTTTGTGTAATAAAATATTTAGAAAAAAATATTCCAAAATAACGTATGGAAATTCTAGTTTTGGATCGGATATATGAAGAATAAACAAGAGTTATTTCATATTTGATTAACGAAGACAAGTCAAGAATGCAACAGGAAGCAAAAGAAAGAACTTCACACAAACAGATAATAGAAGAATAAATCCACGATTCACAAGTGAACACAACAATTGTTCAGAATCCGAGATCAGGTTAGGAAGCGCATGCATGCAAGGCTTACTTGACGAGTTTGAATAAAAAGTAAATGATAATTGGTGCAGTCACAGTAAAAAATTCCTTGATCTTTATGCTTCTCACGATTGACCGGCTCTCTTTGACAGTATCATCTATCTCATGAAGCTGTAACAACGTTATAACATTGGTTAAAGCAATACCAAGCAAAAAGATCATCTCAAACTATTTGAAAAGCTACTAGTTATTATATTCATACAAAAATAAATAATATATATATATATATATATCTAATGAATCAATGAATATGAAATAAGAGAAAAGTCTTGTTCAAATTCACTAGGTTTTAGCCCAGTCGATGATGTCGTAGATAAAGAAAAGTAGTCTACTTCATGGAAGATCCCTAAATAATCATTTTATTTGCCACTTAGTTCAATTCACCTTGTTGGGATATTGAAAAATATATAGTTTCAAAAACTAGAGGACCTATTAAGTAAGAGAAAAGTCTACCATAGCTTGGCTGTTTTGGAGAGACTCTTTCTGCCTTTGCAAGTTCTCGAGTATTGAAATACCAATATTTTCAGTCTCCAGCAGTTTTCTTTGACTGTCCTTAATCATCTCTCTAGTTCGAACCAAACCCTCGGTTGATTTCATCAATCTTGATCTTTGATCAGCTAAATCCTTAACTCAATAAAAATATACCAAAATGTGTTTTACTAGCAAGATCAAGATTATATTAGATTGAACAAAACCATGTCCTTACATACCGCCTTTTCAGCTTCAAGAACTTCTTCTCGAGTAGTAACTTTCAAGTTTTCAGATGTGTTCCTCTTGATTTCATTTCTCAATCTTTTTAGACTCGATTTGGATTCCTTTAATTTTTCAAGAAGGATGGATTTGATATTGGGTGGAAGGTTACTTGCTGCATGATCCATTTTCGAAATCTAGTGAAATAAAAGGCAGAGAATCATCATAGGGGAAACATAGATAGAATACTTCTATATCCACATACCAATTTTTCTGCATTTTCCAGATCATATGTTATTTCGGACAGCTTCTCCTTCTTCTCTCCTGTAAATTAGTAAAGTATCATCTATGTATCTTAGGCTAGGCAAAAAATGGACTAAAAAATGATGATAATTTAAAAGATACAATACCACATCAAACCCAAACCAAAACATCTCTAAAAGATTGTGTATCTTTTTTTTTTCTACACTTCTCTAAGAAAACATTTTAGTTTTCAAGATCATTAATTCAAGTATCCATGAAGGAGAGGAGACTCTAATTTAATTAACTTCCTCTGTTCTCCTAGTTTGAAAAGATTATAGACTATAGTGATCGGTAAAACGTTTTGGTTATTAAAGAAAAAAAAAGAAGAGGAAGAGATTCGAGATATCAGTTTACCTCCTTTGAGAGAAAAAGCCAAGGAACACTTCTTTGAAAGATTTATGGAGAGCTCGCTATATTGCTGATCGTATTCGTGGAACACATTACTCATTGTGAAGAATCAGCAAACTTAGCGATGATGGAAACTCAATTCTCCTGCACGCAAACCTGATAGAAAAAGAAAAACATTTCATAGCTAGCTAAGATCACTATAGCCTAGACTAGACTACATAAATCGGAAATTATGAGAACAATCAGTAACCCAAAATCATCAATAAGATTATTGTACACAATGGGAATCAGAAGAAGACAGAATTAATATCAATGATTGTTGTCTAAAACAACCCTAAACCAAACTCAAACCCTAACATATTATGTGGTATGAAAGAAATAGAGAAATAGAAGCCACACAAAGTTAAATTCACCGACCTCAAGAGAAAATTTACAAATCATTTACGAGGTTTTCAGGTGATCATGGAACTTAAGGACTAGGCTGGAGCAGAAGCGAATTAAGCACAAAGCTTGGAATATTTCAATCTTTATGGAAAATTACTGATTTAAAAACCCCCAAGTTTTCGAATTATTCAAATAGTGTTTGACCTTTTTAATTGTTTAATTCTTCAGCTGAATATACGCTTGAAGTAACGCAACAAAAATAGACGTGGATGGTGATCCTTTTTTCAAATAGTTAAACTTTTCACTAAAGAGGCTTCTAGTGATTCTTCAGCTGAATATACACACCATGACTAATATAAGAGTCCTAAAAGAAGAGAAATTAAAGATTCTTGCCCCCAAAATTTCCGGATTATATTATCTAAAGATAGTTTCTATCGATCCATAGTCAAGCTGTCAAGGAGTGGTACATGATCGACCGATCCTGTTTTTCCTGTCCAGCCTCCTTATTAACTCACACGTTGTTTTATCCAAACTTTGTCCAAAAGCTTCAATCTTGAGCTAAGTAACATGTAACTTGGAAAACAACCAAAAGACGCGAAACGCACTTTGACTCGATAAGGACTAAAAGCAATGGTTAAATTTTTTGTAAAAATGTAACATACCAACTCCTCCGGATTAAGCTTTTGCTTGTTCTTAAGCACAAAACAAAGCATAAGGGAAGATATATACGTGAAAGTAAGTGCGGTTTGGCTAGCTCTCACTTTTGCTTTGCCTATGCTATAGCTGCCTTTGTGTCTAAGAAACACTCATTAGTGGATGTACTTCAATTTTCGCTCGGGCTCTCACTTCTATTTAATTTACTGATTTACTATTGATTATGGTTATGGAGAATTGTTTGGCGACACTATGTTTCTTTGGCGACAACAATGGATAACACGTCTTTCAAAACACAATGGATAATACACTAGTATTCGTTTTTCTGTCTTTAAAGATGAAAATTAAGCAAAATTGATAAAGTCATATTTCAGCAACTAGGAAAAAAAATGGTTTTAAATTAATGGGTAGATATATTCATATATATAATCCCGTCTATAACTGTTTTCGAATATTTTCGACTCCTTCTACTTCATAATTTAAATTTTCTTTGTTCTAAACCAAGTGGCATCATTTACTTCTTTTTTTTTTGGGCCAAGTGAATAATTTACTAACTACTCTAAAATTTAAACAAAGATACACTTGGCTTGATTACTTTATAGGTGTTAACAAATAAGTTTTGGCCCATCCCTGGGGTTGACGACCATAGTATTACTGAAGTTGTTGAATTCATCCTTCCTCAGCTCTGACTGTACTCCTATTTTTTAGTATATATTATATACTACTATGTTATTAGAAATGTCATGTTTTGAAATAAATATTAATGCAGTTGGTGTATATTCTTTTAGAAAAAACAAAAATCAATTGGTGTACATAAGTTGGGGATTTTATAATAGATGTTCATATTACCGAACTATGTCAAAATTACTCTCTTTTGAAATCGTGTGAACATGTCATTAATGATAAAGTATGCACTAATTTATTTGCTATTATTCATAATCGACTTACCATACATTTGATTTCCTATACTGCTATACATAATCCTTGCCAAAATAAAAATATAAATTGTCTTTATGCATAATAGTGGATATTGGTGATTGAATTTTCGTTGTAAAAAAAAATATTTCAATAAATGTTATATAATCATGTAAATTTAACTAACATACATTACGCATTGCTATTATTTTTTGACACCTATCAAAATTCTTGTGAAATACGTATCAATATTATATGATCATATAAAAACTTGTCAAAATTTAGTAAATTCAATCACACTTTTCAGGATGTGCTGAACTATATATATTTTAGTGTATATAATTCTTGTGAAACGTATTAAGATTTATATAATAAGATTTTCAAAAAGTAAAAAATATTTAGATTTTTGGGTTTGATTGCTGGCCTGGCAATGGCATAACGGTTCATAGTTTCATATAAGAGCCCGTTCTCTCTTCAAAATTAAAAATAATTAAAATTGATAGACAATGTCGTAGATGGTAGAAACAGTACAGTAGACTTCTTTGATTTCTGTCCAAAAACCCATAACTTGAAAATTTCAGAAATAGAATCAGGGAACAATCTCTGTAGACTTCTTTCGTGTGCTTATGGAAAAAACAAAGCTTAAGATCATTCTCCTCGGCGATAGCGGGTATACTAGTTAAAACTTTGTCTATTTTTCAAGATTTTCGAGACTTTCTCTTAAAAACTAGTGTTTTCCTTTCTTTCTAACTCTCTATGCAGGGTAGGCAAAACATCACTGTTGAAGCGGTATCCTCTTTAGATTGCACATTTCAATTTTTTTGGTTTCTGTTAAATCTTCGGCTTGCTATATTTTCGTTATCTCTTTCTATATCTTCCCATCGTTGTAAAAACCATAACTTGTGGCCGAAGATACAATGACAAGGATTTTAAGCAGCTACATAATTCTACAATATATGTAGATTTAGTCACCAAGGAGATTTGTATCGCAGAAAGACAAGTCATTTTACAAGTAAATATATTAATCCCTTACTCCACAAGTTAATCTTTTTTATTCAAAAACACTTTTTTTTCTTTCGCACAGATTTGGGATACTGCTGGACAAGAAAGATTTAAAAGTTTACCATCACGATTCTACCGAGACACAGATTGTTGTGTTCTCGTCTATGACGTGAATACTCTTAAAACCTTTGAATCTATCGACAACTGGCACGACGAGTTTATCAAACAGGTCGCAAAACCGTTTTTTTTTTTTAATATCTGAATTTCATAATCGAAAACCCTACATCTCCTAGAGACGGGATCCAAAACCGTCTCTTTGCTAGTTTCTGGCGGATAACATTACAGTTATCCTGTATTATATTGAGTACTTAATATCACTAGCTCTTACCTCAAACCCCTCATAATTTTCAGGCAAATCCTGAGACACCTACCAAGTTTCCTTTTGTTTTGATGGGCAACAAAACTGATGTAAACAATGGAAAACCCCGAGTTGTAAGATTGAGTACATATTCTCTAAAAACACCTTTTCTCTTGATCCATCTAAACTCTAATTTATGCGGGTTTATCTTACGCAGGTTGCAAAGGAGATAGCTGACCAATGGTGTGGATCAAAGGGGAATATAGTATACTTTGAGACTTCAGCAAAGGCAAAAATCAATGTTGAAGAAGCTTTTCTGGAGATAGCCAAAAAGGCTCTCACAAATGAGCGTCAAATTGATGATATGTGAGTGTATATATATAGATATTTTAGAACGGAAAAAAACTGACAAAAACTACTAAATTGAGTGATTTAAACCAACCGATGGACTAATTCTATGTTGGGGATAATTTATAAAATTAACTCGGTTAAACCACACGGAAGAAGTAACTTCCATGACCAAATTTGGGTTCAATATGTGTTCTTAGAAAGTTTTGTTAACTTTAATTAATGACTCCGGCAATTTCTAAAAGGTAAACATAGACCAAGAGCCTAACGTTGTGGAACTAGGGTCGTTTAGACCCTACCACGCAGGCATTGATTGTAGCTATGAGTTAGGGTTTGCATGCCAAATCATTAATCACTCAACGCCTGAACCACCATAAATTTGCTAAATTTTGTATCTCAACATTGGTTCATACGTCTCAACTTTTCTACTGTTATTCATTTTTTTTTTCATTTTTTTGTCTCTTTAAGGGAAAGATATAGAAGCGTCGTTCCAACAATAGAGAAGGAAACGCCGCGAAGCCGTTGTTCATGCTGAAATAAATATATATTGACATCAATTATCGACCATCATATGTTTTTTGTAAGAAAATTATTATATTATTTCAACATAAGGGATTGTAAGATTTTGGTTCCATATAACACTTCTTTACATAATTAAAACAAGGTTAAGCAATACGTTATGCATTAATGCATCTACTATATATATATCGATTTATTTAGTTCAAGGAAAAAACTTCAGTTCAATACCGATATTTTCCCCGAAAATACCAAAACACATAAATCTCTAGAAAACGCTTTTTGTCTTCAACTCTTTCTCTCAATATGTCTAAAGTCGATATAGTACTTGAATTAGTTGAAACTGCGTCTTCATTGCACCGTACTCTAAGTTAACGTGATCATGAGACACTCGTAAAAACCATATATATCTAGTTTTTCAATTTAGTTTCAGAAAAGGGTTAGAGAGCTGTGAGATTTCCTCAATCCCGTTACTTAGAATTTTAGTATGGAAGATTCGATTTATCAAACTAAGCTAACAGCACAATTATAAAATTACAACAAATCAAGCTTTACGGCAAAGTGTTGACCATGATCCTATTAGCAAGTGATTAATTTAATTAGTATATCTACAAATTCGATTGCCTAACTTTTTTTTGACATTGGATCGCCTAACTTTAACAATACAACATTTATATTATCCATTTTCTACAAACCAATGAACTATCGACTCATGTCTTGTTCCCTCTCACAAGCCCATGTTTCGCCCAAGGAAGCATTAGTCAAACTTCAAATCCCAACTTAAACTAAAGTAATTAACTAAATTAGTTATTTTCAAATACTTTAATTATGATAATTAAGAATAGTTTTAGAAGATGCTTACCATTTTCTCTTCCCCACTGATATACCACCACGTGCGCATTTTGGAATTGCTAGTACGTGTGACGTGTCCATGAGAAGGTTGGCATTGCCAATACGATTAAAACTCTTGCCGTTTCAAAGAAAAATCGACACGTGTGTTTCGGGCTCACCAAAACTAAGATATTTTTATGGAATTTGTTTTAATATTTCCTGAAAAGGAAAGGACTGCTAAAACAAAAAAGAAAGGATTAGCTTTAGAATGATTGATTTGATTTCATTAATAGCCAATATTACAAAATATCCCAATGAGAGTCCAACTATTGATTGCTTTAAGAAGGGAACTCAGTCTAAAAGTCACATGATTAATAGTTTAATACACTAATACACATTTTCAATGAAATTATGATTGTGTTATATGACTATAATCTATCACCAAACGTTATATTCTTTCCCGTTTATAAAGAATTCTCTCTTTTGTATATATACTTCATATCTACTTGTCTTGTCTTGTGATATATATTTCATATCTATATAGTTTCAAAACATTTAGGCATTGAAATTTTATCAAAAAAAAAAAAATATCACAAAAGTACTGATAACACATTGGTAAATTATTGTAAATTTGTAATACAGGTTATCCAATTATTCTCAGGTCCGTTGAATTCTAAAAAAAATTGTGCGGAAAAATAAGAGATATATTTTCTTCAAAATCTCTTTTTAGATTTTCTCTACTATAAAAAGGTGACAAAAACACAAAAACACAAAAACGAATGACACCTATTTACAAGAATCTGCTTGTGAATAAAAACACAAAACGAACGACGACTAAGTGCTTTTTAAGTTAAAATTGAGCTAGTCTTTTTCCTAAGAGAAACGACCAAATATCAGAAACAAAACCGAAGTAGGATTCTACTTGTGAAAAAGATAACTAAAGCGATGAAAAAGTCAAAAGTAAAACAAAACTCAACATCAAAAAGAATAGAGTAGTATATATGCTTCATGAGCCGCCCCATCCTAGCATGAGGAAGATCGAGAACCTCTTCGTCCAATTCATAAGCGTATAAGTGCTTGATATTGAAGACATTCGTGGTGTGAATATGTGGAGAAGCTTCAAACGGTATGCATTGAAATTTAATTTCTCAACGACCTCTAGCATACCAATTTTCTAGCTAGGCCTTAATCTTATTGTACTCTTGAGCCAGAAAACGGTCTTTGGGTAAGACAATACACCCTAACCTATTACGGACACTAAATTGAACATCATGCCAATGTTTCTTTACATTTTATTTGTACTTGACCGAAGTCATTACTAAAGTGCCATGAGATCGATTGTGTACACGAAGCAACTCATCCTTAAAATCCACCACACTACCATGAAAACAATATGGGTATAGAAGTAAGGCAAAATCATTCGAACAACAAGAGATGAAACCATAAATTATATGTAACAGACAGAACCTGAGCTTCCATTGATTGTGTGATTGCTTGCAATTTCAACAAATCATATTGCCTAATGCCTGATTCGCGACTTATTTATATGGATAATACACATAGTTACTCATGTATACAACATCTTCTATAAAGATTTTAAAAATATTTCCAGTTACATGATAACATGAAAAATGATTAGTTCTATGGTTACATATTGTCATTCTTTTGAATGTATGCATCTAACCTTCTAGAGTCATTGTGCTCCATTATTGTATCTCTATTAACGGTTACCATCAAAATTTTTGCATGTCATTTTACCTTGTAAATTTATTACAAGAATAATAAAAACCCCGATTACAATTCGAAAGAAAGTAAATCCGACGACCCGAGTAATTGATAAAAATTTAACCCAAAAATAAAATCGATGGTGCCACACGCTATGTCTTGAAATGGTTTTATTAAGGTTTTCTTGAAATGGATCTTGAAAATCTTCCAAGAATTGTTAAATATGTCATGCTATATCATATATGTCATGATCAATAAATAAATAGTGATAACTGATAAGTGACTACTTTTGAATGTATGCATCTAACCTTCTAGAGTCTTACATTCTCTTTGGTGCTATAAATTTTATTTCTCTTTTGCAACTTGTCAAACTTATATATCTTGCTCGTTTTAAGTCTAGAAAATCAGATTTTTTTTTTTAATTTGAAAAAAAGAGTATGAAAAACGTAATTATTACTTCACCTTTCAATAACGATCCAAATTTCATTCCAGCCATATACATACGATTTTTTATATATTTTTATAAATCAAACGAAATGACGCTAAGAAAAAATAGAGTGCACATGTTGTAGCAATGCAAATGACAACCTCGTATGAACAAAACACGTGATTCGATCATGAAAAGAAAATACTTGACATATAATATGGCGAAGGTAAGTAAAGTTGTTCAAAATGTCTTCAAAGTCTAACTGAATTTCATCATCAACATCCTCATCATTCATCATCATTACCACCTTCACATGGAAATCGATTTTCTATCCAAACTTTCATTGAATTTTTAATATATAGTTTTAGATATTAGTATTATAAACGAAAAAAAAAAAAGATATTAATATTATAATTTCTTATAACGGTAGACACTGGAATAAGACAAGAGGACCAGTTGCTTTAATAATATAAAAATATACTTTACAAGGTTCATGCATGCATACATTGTTTTCACGAGATGGATAACATTTGTTAAACAAATAAAACAAATTATATGTAACCATGTGAACTTTTTTCTTTCTAATACTTATCCTAAATAACAACACCAATAATAGTGACCCGTACCGTAAGAATAGTAAATGTAAAAAAAGTCATTCTTTTTGTTAAAAAGAAAGACCAGTAAAAAGTCATTCTCTTCAAACCATTCACACTGAATTATTATATTTACAATCCCATTATATTAGTAACCTTACGTATTAGTACCAAATTTATAACTCGAAACTACTATAAATGAATAATCACATAGTTTCAATTATGAATTGTTATCAAATCAATAATCACAGTTTACTAAACAGGTAAAATCTAACCGTTGATAATGAGATAAAGAATGGACAAAAACATCACGATTTAATGTGATAAGAACAATCTTATCACATAAACAAAAAAAGGGACAGGGAGTTACAGGTGAAGTGTTCCTGGTCAAATTGAAACTTGGAAATAATAAAGTTCTTGAAATAGAAAGGTTTATTTTTAATTGAAAACGATATTTGAGAATCACACATCTTAAGTTGCCTAACAATCTACGCATCTTCTTCTTTTCTCTATCCTATTAAGAAAACTAAAAATAGCATTTTCTGATTTAAAATATGATTTGATAGTTGTATTAGATTTAAACGCGAAACCTCATGTATATACATAATAATATATTTATTAGAAGTAAGATAACAGATTTTCTTTTTCTTTATAGTAGGTAAAACTCTTGAATTTCAATACAAATAATTGTTCTAAAGAAGAACTTGATACGAAAAAATTGACCAATTATTGGTCAATATATTAAAAAGAATAAATTATTTTAGTGTTCTTATTTCTCAAATGAAAACTAGTATATAGAGAGGAGCTTCGTTGCTCAAACACTTTCCTCTCTCTTAAAAACCTCAACTTTCTTCTCTCTTCTCAAAAACCCTTCCCTCTTCGTCTCCAAACAACAACAAACACAACAACAACAAAAATCTTACAAGAAGATCATTTTTAGAAACCCTATTAGGATAAAATGGATTACGAGGCATCAAGAATCGTCGAAATGGTAGAAGATGAAGAACATATAGATCTACCACCAGGATTCAGATTTCACCCTACTGATGAAGAACTCATAACTCACTACCTCAAACCAAAGGTTTTCAACACTTTCTTCTCTGCTACTGCCATTGGTGAAGTTGATCTCAACAAGATTGAGCCTTGGGACTTACCATGTAAGTTTCACACCTTATCTTTCTATTTCCTCAAGTCTTTTGTTTGTCTTCTTTCTACCATTAAACTCATGGTTCTGAATTCTGATACATGGCTGGTTTTGTTGGAACAGGGAAGGCTAAGATGGGAGAAAAAGAATGGTATTTCTTCTGTGTGAGAGACCGGAAATACCCGACCGGTTTAAGGACAAACCGGGCGACAGAAGCCGGTTATTGGAAAGCCACAGGAAAAGACAAAGAGATATTCAAGGGAAAATCACTTGTGGGTATGAAGAAAACTTTGGTTTTCTATAAAGGAAGAGCTCCTAAAGGAGTTAAAACCAATTGGGTTATGCATGAATATCGTTTAGAAGGCAAATATTGTATTGAAAATCTTCCCCAAACAGCTAAGGTAATAACATTAAGAGATTTTGTGTGTTTCTGTCTTTTGTTTTTTTTGGGGACTTGAAATTAATTCTTTTGTTTGGTTGTTTGTGAATGTAGAACGAATGGGTTATATGTCGTGTTTTCCAAAAACGTGCCGATGGTACAAAGGTTCCAATGTCAATGCTTGATCCACACATTAACCGAATGGAACCAGCCGGTTTACCTTCGTTAATGGATTGTTCTCAACGAGACTCCTTCACCGGTTCGTCGTCTCACGTGACCTGCTTCTCCGACCAAGAAACCGAAGACAAAAGACTTGTCCACGAGTCCAAAGACGGTTTTGGTTCTCTGTTTTACTCGGATCCTCTGTTTTTACAAGACAATTATTCGCTAATGAAGCTGTTGCTTGACGGTCAAGAAACTCAATTCTCCGGCAAACCTTTCGACGGTCGTGATTCGTCCGGTACAGAAGAATTGGATTGCGTTTGGAATTTCTGAGTTGTATAAGTTATGTTGTAGACTTGTAGTAGTCATGTGTTCGTGTGTGTGAATGAATATTCTTGTTACATTTTTTTGTAAAAAAGGAGAAAAAAATATGCTAGAAAGTCAATTGCTTTTGTTATGTAGCATTAGTGTTTTTTATGTACTCAATAGACTTCCTAATTAAATAAAAATCTTAATTTATTTGCCATGTACAATGCTAAAGTCAAGTTAACACATTTAAATAAAATTTTATTTTTAAAACACACAAAGAAGGTAAGAAAATATAATATGAAAATTTTAAAACACATACATAATTATTTTATATTGGTGTGAAGTTTTTGTTTTTATAAATTTGAAACTAGAGTAGTTAGAAGCCAAATTTGTTTACTGTTCTTCTCAATGACGAAATTTTACATGACATATGTTAGGCCACCAACCAAAGAGTTGATATTATGACTTATGAGTATTTAACAAAGTTTCATAGATATTTATCATTATTATATTGTTATGTCAAACTTAACATGTTTAGGTGATCATCTTGTTTTCATACTACCTAAATGTTTTCCCAATTTCTAATTTGGACATTTTCGTTTAGCAAAATGATAATGTTCCCAACGTAACCCTAAGATCGATAACATGTTTTTGGAAAAAAAAAAAGAAAGAGAGAGCTTACAACTACATCAAAATGAAACATGAACATGTGTGATATATATAAATAAGTAAATAACATGTGTGAATTAATTTTGCAACGCCGCCAGTAACTCAATTACATGCACAATACGCAACTTTATACCAACTTCCTCATCGGATAATATTATTACGTCTCCAAATCTTCTTGCGTTCCTCTGGCCATTGATAACATATGTTTAAAAATAAAATTGCATATGGCTTATAAATACTTTGAGATGATCATAGTCTTAGTTCATGTTTCTCTTCAAGTTTGTTATTTACTAAACAAACAATAAACATGATCGATAGTATAACATTTTACGTTTTCATATTTTTAAAAAGTAATTCTACTATATATACAGGCGTCTTAAAATTATTAAAAATCAAAAATACAACATCATTAATCTGCTGTACTATTTATTTTACATTATGTGACTATTTTTCAAAAACTTTATTCATTTTAGTTCATTCTGCTATCAATTATTTTTTTCTTTCGCTATTATTCAGTTTAATTGACATACCAGTCAGATTTAGTATTATTAAACCGATATATATATATATATATATATATATATATTTTTAATATATAAAAAAGATAGCTAGTAAAGAAAATAATAATCAGAAATTAGCTATCATATAAAAATTAATAAAAATGTTTATACATTTGATACAACTTGGTACATCATTTTTAATCTGAACATATCCTTCAATATTTTTCTACCAAAAAATATTGTGTTTTTAAACTATCTTATTCTAGTATCCTCTATAAACGTTTCTAAAAAAAAACTAAAAATTTGTTTAAGTTTTCAAATTCTAAAAATTACAGATTTTCATTTCAATAGTCATATAGGCGGCCTAAATCCAATAATTGAACTATTGAAGTCACTAGTAATGAATTTGAATTTATGTATATCACTTGTATGAGTGAATTTTCTTGTCTTTGATATTGATTGTCAATTTTTATTTGTTTTTTTCTTCTAAATTTAAATTATTGTTGAACCAAGGATTCACACAATAGATTTGTTTAGAGAGGGAAAACAAATCTAATAATTTTTCTTCATTAGGTATTCTATCCAAGACTCGATAATAAAAGAGGTTCTAATCTCTTCTGAAATACATTAGGGTTTGCTCAAGAACAGAAAAAGAATTAGGGTTTTAAAAAGGTATAGCTGCATCCATAATGGATTGCCTACGTACCCTGTGAAGGGATCAAGCCATTCGTAGTTCTCAATATGTATAAAGTTATGCGTTTCTTGTGAGTATCCAAAGATCCCCCCTTTGTGAAGTCCCTAAGGCACTTTATATAGGATCCTTAAACCGCCTCCCTACCGATATTCTTCGGAAGATTCTTATTTATCCTTAGGTCGATTCTAGAGGATAATCGTCCTAAGGATATTCTCCTTATTCTTCGGAGGTTTTGGGGAGATTTCCTGATTTCGACATTATCTTCAAAGATTCTCCTTTATCATTTCCGAAAGTCCCATAAAAGATCCTATTTTACCGGAAAAGATCCTTGGAGAATGAATGGTTTTTACAAGTCTTTGCCTCGCGTGTTTTTCACGGCTCGGTGGTCGTTTGAGAGGTGGCTTCGGGGCAAACGGTATGTACCGGCTCGGGGCGCGCTTGATGACTCCATTAAGCTCAGTTGGCTGTCTCCCGAGCCGATATAGATGTTTCCCGCAGCGTTCTCACGATTGGCTCGGGCTGTGTTCATATGATTAACACCCGAGCCATTTTACAAACTCTCTTCGGGACGGTCGATCGAATAAGGTCCCGAGGTGCTTTGTTCTAGGCTAGGGGCCATTTATATGTTTAACTATGAGGTGATTGTTATTCTTAGACTGTTTGGCTCGGTCTTGCTTGTGGGGGAATCCGACCCCAACAACTATCAAATCCAAAAGTAAGGGTCCGATTGGTGACCATTATTTAGAGAAGGAATGGGGAGGAACAACATGTTCCTCTTTTTTTTCACCAATCACTAGTAATATTTTTTTCCAAATTGTAACATGTAGACCTCACAATATTCCTAATCATTCCTCATTTTTTTAGGAATGTTAGAAGAAAATTGTTCCTTCCCAAAATTTGATGAGGAACAAATAGGAAAATAAATTAAATATTTATTAATTAAAAATTAAATTTATGTTCGTTTTATATTTAATATTTAATTAAAAATAATCTCTTTATTTTTTAATTTTTATTACAATTTTTTCTATGTTTTGGTTATTATTTACAGTAACATTTGTTTTATTTTTCCTTTACACCCACACCTTTTCATTCCTATTTTATCATTTTTTTCTTTTTCTGTTTGTTATTTTTTAGTCATGTCACCAATCGGACCCTAAATTTGTTTGTTTTTATAAAATCCAAACTATCAATTTCATTAGAAATTATTTGAATTTATATTTTTCTAAAATTTAACAATTAAAAATAAAACTTTATTAATAAATATTAATTTATACTCTGAAATAATAATATTAATTTATAGATAAATGAATTTCAGTTATAAATTCATAAAATATAGTAGTCCCGACATTATAAAGGTTTTACTGTAGTATTAGAATGCAGTTAACCGTCGGTTATCTACCTCTGAATCGAACCAAAACATAATTTTAGAAGCCACCCGATCGGTTTACTCACTTCATCAAGAACAGAACCGATTTGTCCTAATATCGGTTCGGTTCTGTCGGAATCGCATGCCTAATTAATTCTATTTGGCTTCATCACAAACCGAACCATCGGTTATTACCTTCACTTAACACAGCAGAAACCCTTTCTTCAGTCTTCTCCTGCGTTCTCCTTCTTCACTTCCCAACTAAATCTCGCCGGACGATCGTAACCGGAGAGCTTCCGTCGACCGGTAAAATTCGAAACCTTTACTTCCAAGAACGAGTCATTTCTATGTGATGGAATCTTCTTATATCTTCACGAATCATTTGAATGCTCTGATTTAGGTAGATTAATCTTCAAATCTCTATGACTCTTATGAATCTGGAAGTTACGATGTATGATGTTGTTATCTGAATATCAAATTTATATAGATTCGCAATCATTCTCTGTTTTTTCATGGAATCTAATGCGAGATATGTAAAGTTAGGGTTTTTGGTAATTCTCTAAAATGATCTGTATAATGGCTGATTTAGGTCAAGTGTTTGATATCTAAAGAAGATGTTGAAGTTTCTATCAAAAGTAAGAATTGAGTTCAACACATTAGATCCAAGACTTGCGTCTTGTGTTGAATTCTTAGCTCAATGCAATGCAAGGAAGGCCAAAGAATCGAATCCCAATTGTCAGGTTTTGGTGAAACGTAGAACCGATGAGCAGCCGCCGCAGATCACTGTCACTTTTGTTAATGGTGTTGAGGAAGCTTTTGATGCAGCTGCAACCTCGGCTCAGTCGATTAGAAAGATGATTCTTGATAAAGGTCAGTATCTTGAGACAGAGCAAATGTTTCGTGAAGCTGGAGAACAATGGCCTGTGATTATCCCTGATGAAGAACTTCTCCAAGAGGCTCCTGGTGTTAAGGTATGTGATTGCACATTTTCAATGTCTCATTTGAGTCTAGAAAGAAGAAAACTTTGATAACAGCATATGAAGTTTTAAGCTGATATAGGTCTGCAAGCAAAACCATGTCTGAAACGATAACATTTTCGAGCATTTTCTTTACGCGTACTGTTTTCGGGTCTGTTGCTTACCTCTCTGTTTGGTCTTATGGTGTTTTGCAGCCGAGAAAAGCAGAAGACAAGAAGTGATGCTGCACCAAGCACGATCAATATCTCTTGGTGTAATCTCATTGATTTGACAAATCTAGCTTTTCGGAATGTAAGATCGTTTGCTGTGTGCAACTCGATATGTGTCTCAAGCTTAGGGTTTCGACTGATAGATTTGTATTGTTTTCTTGTTTATGTGAACCGCAATGGATGAACTTTTGGTCAGGAACCGGGACTATGACACTGTTATGGAAGCTATTGAAGCTCTGGGAATAAAAACCAATTTTTATAGGCAAATATCAAATCAACTGGCTGGTTCAAGTTTTGGCAACACTAGTATACATAACTTACACATTGAATCCAAGAGCTCATGAACAGCAAAAGAGTTTCTTGCATATATATTTTAAGAGACAACAACGTATATGTGTGTATATATCAAACCAGTTCTCGTCTTTCATTCATTACCTCTCTTCCTTTCTAGGAGCATTAGGATTACCCATCATATCCATCATCATTTTCTCAGGTGAATCTTCCCAGTTCGTAAACGTTTTCAAGTCGATCTGCAGATAAAACAAAGGTGTCAAATTTGAAAACCTTTGCGCATGTCATAATAGATGTCATGCTCTTTTGGTGTTTTTCTTTTACCTTTCGACGTTGGTTAGTGAAAAGCTCTTCTCTTTTCTGGTATTTTTGTTGAATTTCCCTAGCCTTGTTTCCACCTAACCCCCATGCTTCAATATCTAGAACCAAAGCCTCTACTGGTAAATAACCCTGTAGAAATCATATTTAGCAAGAGATGTTATTAAGATCCAAGAGCACAAAATTTGACATGCATGATATACTCATTTTGTTCCTTTATGGTGTTGTGGCTTTACCTGGTTTGGGAAAAGAGAGCCTGACTGGTAAGTTTTATCAACTGCATGATGACGGACTGTGATTTTAGCAAAGTCTTCATCAATGAAAATTCTCTCATTTCCAAGTGTTCCCCCGAATCCAATTCCAACAGGCTTGGGATGTGCGTCGTACACTCCGCCAGCAGGGTGCAGATGGCTATACGCAAAGTTTTTCTCCTTACCTGAAGATTGTTAACACATAAGTATGAAAGACTGGACTACTGGAAAAGCGAGTGTGCCGAAAAATGTTCGATATTTGCGATACCAGAAGATGAGAATGCGTGAAAGACTGGACTTATGGAGAACAAGTTCCCAGAGCTTCCATAAAATGCATCTCTGTTCTCAAAACCTTGCTGCAAGATTGCACCAATGACCCACTTCCTCTCGCTTGAAGTAGCCTCATGTTCGACTTTACAACTTGCAGAAATTATCACTAGTATAGGAGCATGATACCCTTCAACGTTGGACCACAGTCGATTCATGCCTTTCCCGTGATAATATGAGCTGAAAGAGAGACGAACATAACTTAACTACACTGTAGAAACAGAATGTTCAATAAACAAACAGATGTTCACATGAATGACAATTTAAAATCAAATTCAAAACACTTGAAAAGATAAACAAGTTGCTCAGATATAAGGCAGTGAGATACCGGTATAGAAGATGTTCATTTGGTTCACCGCTATTGCCGGGAAAACATGAGCTCAAAATCTCCTCGCTTATTGTACTTTTGCTCGTCAAAGAAATCGCCCATGCCCTTCCACATGTTAGAAGGGTGTTTTCGCTTGTCTTGGACGCAGAATCATCTACAGCAGTGGACTTTGAAGGTCCAGATCCATCCTGCAATTCATAAATTCAAACTTCACATATCTCAGCATTCTTTTAAAACTTCAAACCCATTGTATACTTAACCACACAAACAATGGTACTAAGATAGACTCTTTAAAGAATATAAGCAATGAAACAACTTCGCAAGTAAAAAAAGAATACCTCTGCACTTGTCACATTTTGAAGCCTCGAGTTACAAAAGTGAGAAAGGCACTCAGTGAGGCAAGGAACTGTCATCAAAGCCCACGTTAAGAATTTCCCGATAGGAAGTTCAAGTTCTAAACCAGAAACATCAGTCTCCCAAACATCCAAACTATTTCCAGATTCAGAATCAGTGCAAGACACCACTGCTGATAGAATCAAATGACTAATATCCGGAAGAAACAAACACCCTTTCATTTCAGCAGCTTTAGAGCTTCGACCATCCCAAGACATTGTCCAACACATCCAAAGAAACACAAGCAATTCACTAACCGAAATCGACCCGTTAATCTTACAATCAGCTTCATCAGATTCAAACTCAAGCTTTGGAGAAAAGCCTGCATTTTTAGCTGTCACATAGTAAACTCTCAACAAAGTGTTGAAAGACATCGAATTCGACATTCTTCCACAACATTTGACATAACCACTAGCAAACTCAACCCAACTCAATCCTTCTTTATCAGGCACGAAGAACAAATCTACTAAAGATGATCCTAAATGCTCCAACAATTTGGGAAACAAGTCTGAAACTTTTTGCTCTCCTTCAGTAGTAATTGTATCGTAGCTCAAACCAAAACTTTGCTGAAACAAAGATCCAATTTTTATAACCCTAAGTTAGATTATACACGATTCTATTGAAAACCCAGATTAACGGAAATCGAATTATACCTTCAAGGATTGAAAAGGAACAGTATTGGTTTGAGAATCGACGAGTTTGGAGAAGGATCGTTTAAGCAGAGGAAGAGCTCCGGTTGAAGCAGCAAGGCTTTCGATTTCTCGTTTCTCCGATGATTCTTTGTCGTCTGTAGAAGATGAAGCACCCATAGTGGTGAAGATGATCGGAGAAGATGCAAAAATCCGAAATTAGAGGGAATGATCAGAGAAATTGGAGTCCATGATTAGAAATTTTGTTTTTGATCTTTAAGAAAATAAAGAGACGTTTTTGAACAGTTCCATAGATGATCTTTTCACGATTCGCCACGTAATTGGAGTCAATTGTGGATTGATCCGGTTCCGGTTCGAGAAAATATTAAACCGGACTGATTAGCAAAATGTATTTAAGCCGAATACCCCAACTAATATTTTCACCAAAAGAAAAAGTTTCAAAGCTCCCACTAAATTTGTCTATTTCAAAATATTTTCTAGCTATTTGGAGTTTACATTGACATTTTAACTCCAAAAAATATTTTTACAATTTTGGCAAAAAAAAAATGTAATTTAAAAAATATGCAATTCTTTGAGTTTGAGAGAAAATGTGTTTTTGCGGAAAATAGAAAATTATATTATATATTTAGGTTCCATACACTGTCTAATTAATCATTGTCTTATTTGAGTTTGGTCATATTTGGATACGGTGCTATTGAGTTTGGTCATATTTGGATACGGTGCTATTGAGTTTGTATCATTAGTTTTGTTCATATTTGGACTTCACCCATTTAGATCTGAACAGCTCAATTAACATCTTTAGATAGATGTGCTCAACAGAAAAATTGAGATTATGCAATTTAGTGTTTAGGGTTTAGGGGTTAGGGGTTAGAGAAAAATTATTTCCAATTCAAATATCATTTGCGGGGAAATCTCAGACTATTTTCATGCAAAATATATAGAGGCTAATTTGAAGAGGGTGCTTGTAACAAGACCCAGAGAAGGATTTTAGCAACTCATGGGCAATTAATGTTGTCCGTATGTACAAATAAAAACCCAATGGACCGACTTCAAGGTCGCAGCATGCCAGCATCCAAACTCGTTCAGGTTATCTAGCTTTACATTTGAAGCAAAGACGATCACTTGCGTTACGATTAGTTAGAATATGGTTTTGGTACCATAAAAACAAGATTTATATATAGACCATAAGGGTTTTTACTTTTTTTTTCTTTTAAGCTTCGACGCCAATATATACATATGTGTAGAGACCAAAATTTGGTCGATGAATATACATCAACGACGACAAGATATAATATATGATAATCTTCAATTTTTGAATTTTTCTAGTCTTTGTTAACGTCATGCATGGATTTTTATAGGAAAATAACATCTATATTGACAAAAATTATTTTAAGAAACAGGAATTCATAGAAAACTCTTCTTTTTAAAACATCTGACTTTATTATATCCTAAAGGGACAAGTAGAAAACTCTTTATTTGTTATATGTCACTATTCTGTTACAAATTTTTATTGTTTCAAATAAAAATTAATTGCAGAAAAAATTCCTATGGACCAACAACGATGGTTAGTCTTAGTCAGCATGAGTTCTGGCTATTGATCAGTGATCACCACCAATCAACGTGTCGCCATTAGTCATTAATCTGTTATGAAAGTAAACGTATAGAATTAATCTTTATCATCACAACATCATTCTATATAGCAAACCTGGTGCGGGTAGAACCCGATCTTTATCCGAAATATATATCTTTACCAAAAAATCGAACTGAAAAATTCGACATCATTCTTCCATTTCCAGATTACTAAAATTCGAACAAAACAAACCGAACCAGTCAAAGAAACAAAGCTTAATTATTAAGAAAACCCACTATACTATTTTGTTATTTGTTTGTTTGTTAAAGACTATACTATCTATATGTTCCGGTCAATACACTAATCTCTCACGATGGATCGGTCCGTGGACTTTTGTTGAATAGTGATGTCCGTGGACTTTTGTTGAATAGTGATTAGTGAATGTTCATGTTTTGGATATTTTAACACTTTTGTGAGACGGTCAGTGAACTTTTGTTGAATAGTGGATGTTCATGTTTTGGATATTTTAACACTTTTTCTTTTCCTAAAGTATTTTAACACTTATTCGATTAACCAGTCCAAAGTCGGTGCATTGTAGATGAAAATATCATGCACTAATACGAGTTTCCTTAATAAAGAATTAGAGTTGAATCAAAGTTTAACGCCTGCTAAAACAATATTCTATAATCACATTCATTATAAATGATTACACACTATTAATTAGGAATTAGTTTGATAGAAACGAACAAAAGAGAAAAAACAAACCCAACATGATCTGCAATCGTCAACGCGCGAAGCCAGCTCATGACCAATCACATAACGCGGTTTTCAGTTTTGAATTGGATTACAACGTCGTCGTTTTGTCAAATTACCTCAACACTCTAGCCCCTTTCGCTGACTTCAACATCACCATTTGACTTCTCAATCCCTCTATAAGTTACTCACGTTCTCGTATCACTTTCCATGCATCTAAAACAAACTCTATCTACTAACTCGAAACACACTTGCGGTCTTATCTAAAACACAAACCAACAAAAAGAAAAAATGGGCTTGGTCCGATCATTTGCTTTGGTCATAGTCTTCCTTAGTTGTCTCATCGCCGTTTATGGCCAAGGTACGAGGATCGGGTTCTACTCGACTACGTGCCCTAATGCCGAGACAATTGTTCGGACCACTGTGGCATCTCACTTTGGTTCAGATCCAAAGGTTGCACCCGGGTTACTGAGAATGCACAACCATGATTGCTTTGTCCAAGGTTGTGATGGTTCGGTGCTTTTATCGGGACCTAACTCTGAAAGAACCGCTGGCGCAAACGTTAACCTCCATGGTTTTGAGGTCATTGACGATGCCAAGAGGCAGCTCGAGGCAGCATGTCCTGGTGTTGTCTCTTGTGCTGATATCTTGGCCTTAGCGGCTCGTGATTCGGTTTCTCTCGTAAGTTTATATATATACTAATTATACAACAATCAATATATCATATATAAGCAAAGAACTATGTCTTGATTGTTTTAAATGCCAATATTTTGTGTTTGTATTTAGATATGAGTAAGTAAAGAGGATTAACAAAGGCAACACAATTTTTTGTTTTATATTAACTAATTTTACAAGGTATATATACGCCAAAATACAAAGATTACGTTTCTTCATTTCTTTGGTTTTGTGTTTACAAACTAAACGTTGATACTTAAGAACTTACATAACATATATTTGAAAAAAATATAGATTTTATAATATTATATTTTCAAACAATTATGTGTAACATTTATGTTTGTTTTACTTGGTTTCTTCTATAATATTAACTTAGTATTGGTTACAAAGAAAGTAAAAACAAAAATAATGTACAAGCGGACAGAGAGTAATTAACGTTTGTTTGGCTTTAATTTGCATGGGTGTATGTAGACAAACGGACAAAGTTGGCAAGTTCCAACAGGACGTAGAGATGGAAGAGTTTCCTTGGCATCGAACGTTAACAATCTTCCTTCTCCAAGTGACTCTCTAGCCATTCAACAAAGGAAATTCTCCGCTTTTCGCCTCAACACTCGCGATCTCGTCACTCTTGTTGGTATGTAACCTATATATCACCGTTTAGAAATCAGAATAGATCCAATACATTAGTTTGGATGGAAACTCCTCGTACGTGTTTTTTTCTTTCATATTTTGAATATTCACTTTAATAGTTAGTGTTGTGCACTGCATGGTTTATTGTCACTCGTACTTAATTTGCATAAGAATAAGGATAACTCTAGGATCAGGTTCATGTTTAAACCAAACATTTTCGTATTTTTCAAAGAAAATTAAGTTTTATTTCGGTGTACATATTACATATATATATTTTTCAATTATATTGTTAATCAAACTGAAGATGAACCTATATGAATTAATAGGAGGAGGACACACGATCGGAACAGCTGCATGTGGGTTTATCACGAACAGGATATTCAACTCGAGCGGAAACACAGCAGATCCAACAATGGACCAAACATTTGTACCACAACTTCAAAGACTTTGTCCCCAAAACGGCGACGGATCAGCACGTGTTGATCTTGACACCGGAAGTGGAAACACTTTTGACACATCTTATTTCATCAATCTCAGCCGTAACAGAGGAATTCTTCAATCCGATCACGTTCTTTGGACTAGTCCGGCCACAAGATCCATAGTGCAAGAGTTTATGGCACCTAGAGGCAACTTCAATGTCCAGTTCGCAAGGTCAATGGTTAAAATGAGTAATATTGGTGTGAAGACGGGGACAAATGGAGAAATTCGTAGGGTTTGCTCTGCGGTTAATTAATCAGTGATTAAGTTTTTATGGCTAAAAAAAAGTGTTTATGGCTAACTCTTGTTCAAGGGCATTTTTTTTATAGTTTGATTTAAATTTAAACCCAATAGAATAGAAAGGATATGAGAGAAACCCAAAAGTGGGTTGCTGATAAATGTATTTCATTTCTTTCGGTTTGACTTGGTGGAATAAATAAAGTTCAATTTCGTTACATGAATAGAATTGGTGTTTTATTAATCGCCAACCTTCCGTGGAATACTAATTATCACCTTGATCCAATTGATCATTCGAATCAAAGAAGCTTCAACAATGTGAAAGTATAACTGAGAGAAGAGTGTCTTAATCAGTGAGTTCAACCTACCAGTTTGATAAGCCTACATTTCACCTATCGGCCCGAAACACCCTAACACGGAGTACTAGGTCGAGATGTTTCCGTCAGCCTTCCTCAAAAGACTGTTCTCTTGATACTGATTTATACATACATAAATCATTGTAACACTACACTAATCCAATACCAGGTATGGCCGAGCACGATCGATCTTCCCTAGACTGAACAAGATCAACCCTCACTTGTTTGAGCATGACCAACCATTCTTCACCAAATTCAAATTGTATTTAATTTAAACGGTTCGGTATCACAAACCAACCATTGGAATGTAAACACCACCGTCGAATACAAAGATTGCCGAGTCGCAACCCTTAGAGTTTCGGCTAGCCTGATCAAAGCGTGGATGAGCCTCTGCTCGGTGTCCTGAAAATCCTGCATGAGAACCAGGTTTGTCTCTTTCTCTCTTCTTCTTACGGTCTTTCTTTCACTGGATAGAGTTTTTGAATTCGTATGTGAGAACTAAAAGGCATATAGAAAACCTTATCAGGCGTGACCATCTCACACTATTGGGCTTGTTTTGTGTGGGAGACTAATGTGCCGCGCTGTATTCATATGATCCACAAAATTAAGGTTTATATTTGGTTCATGAAGTCTTAGTTACATATATCAGTCTTCCTAACTTAGTCTTGGATCCTATTTCTAGCTTCTTGGTTCTAGCTTCTTGGTTTAGACTCGCCAATACTATTGAGGACTGGGACCATGGTGCAACAAGACTCCTGATATTTTCTTAAACAAAGTTTCCATCTAATTCCAATTCATGCAAAAAACATTCTGATATTACACGAAATGATCATCATAATTATATAAGGATAGAAAAGTAAATCATAACACAAAACGATAGATAGAAAACGAAACAGAGTAGCAACAGTTACATGGTGACCCAATACCACTTAAAGGTCTTATTATGAACCAGTACGAAGACTCTGTAGTAATAATACAGAGATTCAAACAAACACAACACCAACGTCGGAAGATATTATGTAGAAAGGTATGTGACTTAGCTCTTTATTTAGTAGATTTTTGAGGCTAAGCAAACACACATTCTCATTACACTCTCTAGCACAGAGAGGGTTTAGTTTACTCATCGTCTTCGTCACGACGCTTCTGGTGGTGATGCTTGTGACGGTGCTTCTTCTTCTCCTCATCCTCATCAGAGTCATTGCCACCCTGCAAATTGTGTATTGGAAATAATTAGGACTACGTCAAAAGTGTAACCTATGTAATGACCCATACAATGACATCAGGTTAATGATGCCGCTGCTATGAACTATGACCATAAGAAAGGAAAGAGAGACCTTCAGATATCCTCAAGATGGCCAAATTCAATAAAATAATGTTGACATGTAAGTATGTAACTAGACAACATTGTTCTTCTTAATGGATGTTCACAGATGACTAAATCATTAATCGACAAGAACCACCACTAAAGATATAACTTTAGTTCAATAACGAGTTACTCTACACTATGATCAACAAAGGGTTTTCAGTGCTAACCAATCAAACTTAATTTCCACACAACCTAGATGCAAGCTATGCATAATTCAACCAAACGAAATGTTGTCCATATTCAATCGAATACTACACCACCAAAGTCAAATGGAATCCTAGAACTAGCTTTCTATTCATGTAAACTGTGAAACAGATACATTTCGTTGACATGTATGTATCCAAACAAAGACTTTAGACAGGTTCTTTATAATGATGTTTATAGATGGCTAAATCATGAATGATCATAAAACAATCACTAAAGATATAAACTTTGGATTACTCTACACTCTACAATATGATCACCAAAGGATTCAACAAAATATTAATTTCTTCAACTTACATATTTCTTGCGGCCATAGCTCCCTTCCTCATCATCACCAGAACCAGAACGGTTCCTACGCTGCTCATCATCATCATCGTCATTGCCACGGCCATAGCTAGGCTGCTTCCTGTAACTCCCCTCTTCCTGTTCCTCAGACCTCCCATAACTAGGCTTCCTGTAACTTCCCTCCTCCTGTTCCTCAGATCTTCCATAGCTAGGCTTAATGTAACTCTCCACCTGATCATCAGACCTCCCATAACTAGGTTTCCTGTAACTTCCTTCCTCTTGTTCCTCAGATCTTCCATAGCTAGGCTTCCTATAACCTTCCTCTTGTTCCTCCTCAGATCTTCCATAGCTAGGCTTTCTATATCCTTCTTCCTGCTCCTCAGATCTTCCATAACTTGGCTTCCTGTAACCTTCCTCTTGTTCTTCAGATCTTCCATAGCTAGGCTTCCTATAACCTTCTTCTTGTTCCTCAGACCTTCCATAGCTAGGCTTACGCTCATACTCAGACTCCGATCTCCCACCATAACCAGATCCAAGCCCTGATTCAGGTCTCCTACCATACTCAACCTCAGTTCTTCCACCACCACCAGATCCATACTCCGATTCAGTCTCCGTCCTTCCACCATAACCAGATCCATAACTCTGCTCAGGTCTCCGACCATACTCCACCTCCGTTTGTCCACCATAGCCAGATCCGTACTCAGATTCCGGTTTCCTCCCATAACCGGATTCAGATCCATAACCAGGATTTGGTCTTTCACCTTGAACATGACCACCACCACCTGAATCGGGTCGAAATGCGGGTCGTGGCTTGGGTCGAGAATAGCTACTGTACTCTGTGTTAAGAGCTTCATCACCGTAAGCAGAAGGCTCATGGATCTGAGTAAATTCAGGTCTCTCGTATTCGAAATCATCATCGACACCAGATGAGAGAGGATAACAAGTCTCATCGGAAGGTGGAATCGGACGGCCGTAGATCACCGTGATGTCGTAACCACCACTGTACGGCGTTGGATCAAACTCATCGAAATCGTCGACGTCGTTGTCATCTCTGGTATAGTACGGCATCGTTTAAGAAGAAGCTTCTCTGTGTTTGTTTTACTCTTTTGGTTTCTTGGATCTGATCAAAATGACAGAAATGAGAATTTATACGCGGGGGAAGAAGAAGACGAAGAGTTTAAAAACGTTGCGTTTTGAATGAATAATTGTGGATCCCATCTTCCTGCTGTTTACATGGAGACCACTACGATTCGGGCAAGCTATGCCACGTGGGTTTATCTTAATTGGTAATAACCAATTTGATTGTACCAATTGCCGACTGATTTAACCGGGAACCAAACCATGGGAGAAAGTATGATTTAATAATACATTAAGGGACTATATTACAAAAACGAATATAATTTATGAATTATTGTGTCTTGAATTTTTGGTTTATGATTTTGGAAAAGAAAGAAAATGTGCCTCATATTTTTTGGTTTATGGTTTTTAAATTTAGGTTTATTTTGTAGATTTTAATTTCCTTTTGATATGAGGCTTTTTAAGGTTTTGTGTATATCTTATATTTTTAAGGTCCTTTATTTCCAATTTTAATTATTTATAACCATTGTTTACCTTTACAAAAAGAAATTAATATATTAAAAATAAGGATAAAATTTATGAATTAATGCAATTGAATTAGTGTATCTTGATTTTTTTTGTTTTATGGTTTTTACATTTAGGTTTATTTTGTAGATTTTAATTTCCTTTTGAATTTTTATTTTTAAGCCTTGTAGATCTTTATATTTTAATTATTTATAAACTATAACCATTATTTACCTTTAGAAAAAAAAATCTTATAAGCTATGATTTATGTCTATAAACAAATCTTTGGACAATGAATGACTACAACTAATTTTTTTTTTTTTTTTTTTGACACCACAACTAATTATGTCCACAATATTTAGATATGTAATCTATATATAACCCTAATTTCTCATCTATCTTCTTCACTGCATGCTTCTACCATTTCCGGCGACCATGATCTCCGAAGTTGAACAACCAAAAGAGAAGAGAAGTTTGAGTTCTGAGCCACCGTCGTTGATGTCACTCCCATACGAAATCATAGAGAACATTCTTGCACGTATCTCTAAATGGAGTTATCCTAATCTCTCTCTCGTCTCCAAAAGTTTCCTTTCTCTTCTCTCTTCCCCGCAACTATACAAGACGCGATCTGAAATCGGAACCACCGAGCCATGCCTCTATTTCTGCTTGGAATCAGCTAACCATTCATCTCCACAGTGGTACACTCTTTGGATGAAACCTGATGAAACCCTCACCGGTACCGGTACTATACATGACTATTCGTTGATTCCGCTACCTTCGTCTTCACCAGTACTTCGTACATCCACGGTAGCGGTTGGTTCGGAAATCTACGTAATCGGTGGACACTTCAACCGCTCTTCCTCAGTTCGGATATTTGATTGTCGGAGTAACACGTGGCGTGACGGTCCTAACATGACGGTAGCTCGATCGGATCCAGTCGCGGTTCTCATCGACCAGAGAATATACGTCTTGGGAGGTCGCGAGATGGACGAGTCTGACGATTGGTTTGAGGTGTTCGACATCAAGACTCAGACTTGGAGAGCCTTGCCTAGTTTTAGGGCTGGCCTTGAGTTACGCCGCTACATTGTGTGGCCCAACAGATACTTTCCGCGTCTTGGTGATAGTCAAACTGCAGTCAGATTAATTAACGTCAACCCCAATGCTTTGGAAGGAAAGCTTTACGTAGCGGCACAGATAAATGACTACACTTACGAGCCCAAAGATGATACATGGAAAGTTGTAAGCAAATCAAGTATAAGAAGAGTAAAGGTTTGGTGTGTGATAGAGAATGTAATGTACGCTTGCCATGACGTCTTTCTGAGGTGGTATGATTACGAGGATAGACGGTGGAGAGAGATCCAGGGTTTGGAAGAATTGTGTTACCACCCTACGAGGGGTTTCAGTGGGGCGGAAAGAATAGTTAACTATGGTGGGAAACTTGTAGTTATGTGGCGTCCGGTGCAAAGCGACGGAAAAGATAAAATTGAAATTTGGTGTGCTCAGATTGCGTTAGAGAAGCGCAGTAAAGATGAGATCTGGGGTAAGATAGAGTGGATTAATTCTGTGCTTACGGTCCCCAAGTTGTGTGACTTGTGCTACAGTTGTGTGGTTGTTTCGATTTGATGATTTGTAAAATATTGTATAAACAATATTGTGAAATCATCCGGTCTTTGTTATTTTTTATGTTTTTGTTTTTAATGGTCTTTTACTTGTTTTGGTGTAACCCGTACAAGTTAATCTTGGTGTCGCTGATATTTGGTCCAGTATAACCAATTTTTAAACTGGTGTATAGTATTTTCTTAATTATAGTTTTGGGAAAATAAACTTGTCCCAAATAATGTTCTAACATGTCACATAATTTAGGTTTATTTGATAGATTTTAGGTATATTTTTAACTATTTCTAAATATTATTTCTACTAATTTTTTTAGAAAAAACATTAAATAAGGATAAAATAAAAATAAAAATTAATTGTTTTTTAGTGTTAAAAAAAAAGAAAAAAAATAGTTTTTTTAATTACTGTGCAAAAACTTTAAACAACAATTATCTCGTTCAGAACAAAGAGTATTAACTTTAAAATATTCCAACCTTGAGTTTTTTCTTTGACTTTCTCAACAATATACCGAAACATCTCAGATTTCTTCTTATCAAACTGTTCTGGTAGTCCCAAATATTTTCCGCCACCTCCCTCATTGTGTATTCTCAGGAGATTTCTCATTCTTCGCTTTGTGTCAATGACAGGAATCCAAACTTTGCGGTCTTTAATTGGCTAAGAGAGGTTGTGGCTTGGAAAACAAGATTTGAGGATTGTCGCTTCACATGGGTCCGACGAAATTCCAACATGGCAGCAGACACATTAGCTAAACATGCACTACCTTCACATACTTCTTATCATTTTTCTAATTTTACTCCTCATGTAATCACAGACATACTCCATCGTGACTTTGTCTCTGCAGTTCAATAATAAGATTGATGTTGATGAAAAAAAAAAAACTATTGACTTGCGATATAACTCTAAATTTTATAGATAAATATGCGATATAATTATTGTCATAAAACTAATCACTTTTTTTTTTTAATATAATTTGACAACAAACTATTACCTATTTTATATAAGTTATTAATCTTAAAAAAAATAAATGTTCGTCTTTAATATATACATTTTGAGATTTTAAAAATGAATTATAACTATAATTTAAATTTGAGAAACAGTTATTTTCCACTAAACCACCACTAATCACGTCTTTGTCATAAAAATTTGACCCAAAACAATTAAGGAAAATAAAATATATTAGTTGCCATTCTGTCACGATCTTATCGAAACTGTGAGATTTTTTTCTTTTTTAGGTTTTTACAAATCATTTTGAAATTCACTCTTCGCCTTCCCCAAAATTTCAAAACCCGCCTCTTCACTTTTCGCCTTCCTCTACTTATTTAGCCTAAATCTCTCATAAATCTGGAAAACAACATTTTCTCTCTAAATCTCTCTCTCACTCGTTTCAACAATGGCGATTGAAACTCAGCTTCCTTGCGACGGTGACGGTGTGTGTATGCGGTGTCAGGTGAATCCTCCGTCAGAAGAGACTCTCACTTGTGGCACGTGCGTCACTCCATGGCACGTGCCGTGTCTCCTCCCCGAATCACTCGCTTCTTCCACTGGAGAGTGGGAGTGTCCCGATTGCTCCGGCGTTGTCGTTCCCTCCGCCGCTCCGGGTACCGGAAACGCTCGACCTGAATCTTCCGGTTCAGTTCTCGTTGCTGCGATCCGTGCGATTCAGGCTGATGAGACTTTAACCGAAGCTGAGAAAGCCAAAAAAAGGCAGAAACTGATGAGTGGGGGTGGTGACGATGGTGTCGATGAAGAAGAGAAGAAGAAGTTAGAAATCTTTTGTTCTATTTGCATTCAATTGCCAGAAAGACCTATCACGGTTCGTTTTCATTCTTCAAATCAATGTGTTTTTGAGTTTATTCGCTAATTTATGTGTTTGTTCTTGTGATTTGTGTTAATGACTTGTTAGATCTTGTGATTAGTACACATAAACCCTACTAGAATCGCTAATTTATGCTTGTGACTTGTGTTAATGACTTGTTAGATCTTGTGATTAATACACATAAACCCTACTAGAATCGCTAATTTATGTTTGTGACATGTGTTAATTACTTGTTAGATCTTGTGATTAGTGTTGATAATAGTAGTAGAATCGCGAATTTATGCTTGTGATCTGTGTTAGTGTCTTGTTAAATCTTGTGATTAGTACGCATAACTGTAGTAGAATGGCTAATTTATGTGTTTGTTGTTGATAAGGATGATTAATATTTGAAGTAGCACACTAATGGCTTATTTGCAACCAGTCTTATGCTTGTGATTAGTTTTAATGCCTTGTTGAATCTTGTGATTAGTACACATAAGTGTAGTAGAATCGCTAGTTTATTTGTAAACTTGATAATGATGATTAGTGTATTTAAGTAGCAGACTAATGGATGTATTGTACTTGTGTGTTTGTAGACACCGTGTGGGCACAATTTCTGTTTGAAATGTTTCGAGAAATGGGCAGTAGGTCAAGGGAAGCTAACTTGTATGATATGCCGAAGCAAAATTCCGAGACATGTGGCAAAAAATCCTCGCATCAACTTAGCTCTAGTTTCTGCTATTCGTTTAGCAAATGTTACCAAATGTTCTGTTGAGGCAACTGCAGCCAAGGTTCATCATATTATCCGCAACCAAGACCGTCCTGAGAAAGCATTTACTACCGAGCGGGCAGTAAAAACTGGGAAAGCTAATGCTGCTAGCGGTAAGTTTTTTGTGACAATACCTCGTGATCATTTTGGTCCCATACCAGCTGAGAATGATGTCACTAGAAAGCAAGGTGTTTTGGTTGGAGAATCTTGGGAGGACAGGCAAGAGTGTAGGCAGTGGGGAGCTCATTTCCCGCATATTGCTGGCATTGCCGGGCAATCAGCGGTTGGAGCTCAGTCTGTGGCCCTCTCTGGAGGTTATGACGATGATGAGGATCATGGTGAATGGTTTCTCTACACAGGAAGGTTTGATTTTTTACATTATATTTGTCACCTGTTTCCCTTCTTATTGAAGTAGCCTTGTTCCAATTTATCTTAATATGTGTGAATGTGTGTTGCAGTGGTGGAAGGGATCTCAGTGGAAACAAAAGAATTAACAAGAAACAGTCGTCTGACCAGGCGTTTAAAAACATGAATGAATCTCTAAGACTTAGTTGCAAAATGGGCTATCCTGTCCGAGTTGTCAGGTTAGCTTTTCTTTGTGCAAAGTTCTTATACCTTTCTCACTTTCTGCAGACTCTCTTCAACTTTATGTGAATAAGAATAGATTATCTTTATACTCTGAGTAGATAGTTATCCTGACTCTTCAATCTTCAGGTCTTGGAAGGAGAAGCGTTCTGCATATGCCCCTGCTGAAGGTGTGAGATATGATGGGGTCTATCGAATTGAGAAGTGCTGGAGTAATGTTGGAGTACAGGTTTGAATATATAGCTAACATTCCTATTTTGTTCCTTTTATGCAGAGCTAGATTTTTCTTTCTTGACATACACTCTTCTGTTTTCTGTAGGGTTCTTTTAAGGTCTGTCGTTACCTGTTTGTTAGATGTGACAATGAGCCAGCTCCATGGACCAGGTTTGATCTTTGTTTTTCCCCGGAAAGTGTCTTATATCTGTATTTTCTGTTTGATGGCTCATAATTTTTTTTAATTATATACTGCAGTGATGAGCATGGCGATCGTCCAAGACCGTTGCCTAATGTTCCGGAGCTTGAGACTGCTGCTGACCTGTTTGTGAGAAAGGAGAGTCCATCATGGGATTTCGATGTTAGTAAAGTCTCTCTTTTATATGAACAGAGCAGATATCGAATATTCTTCGGTTGGTTCATTATTTTGTAACTTTTCCCTCATCAGGAAGCTGAGGGTCGTTGGAAATGGATGAAGTCTCCTCCTGTTAGCAGAATGGCTTTGGATCCTGAGGAGAGGAAGAAGAATAAGAGAGCAAAAAATACTATGAAGGCCAGACTTCTGAAAGGTAAACCGTCCATTATCACTTGTGTTATTATTGTATATAGCACAATTCATAATTGTTTTCTTGGGTTTTATTTGACACAGAATTTAGTTGCCAAATCTGTCGGGAAGTGCTGAGTCTTCCAGTGACGACGCCTTGTGCACACAACTTCTGCAAAGCATGCTTAGAAGCGAAGTTTGCTGGGATAACTCAACTGAGAGAGAGAAGCAATGGCGGACGTAAACTACGTGCAAAGAAGAACATCATGACCTGCCCTTGCTGCACGACGGATCTCTCCGAGTTTCTCCAAAACCCGCAGGTAATAAACAGAAACCAACTCTTCTTCTTATATTCTAGTTCTTCCCAGTTTTGTTGTGATTAACTTTGGCTAATCACAAATGTATAATAAAACAGGTGAACAGAGAGATGATGGAGATAATAGAGAATTTTAAGAAGAGTGAGGAAGAGGCTGATGCATCCATTTCTGAAGAAGAAGAAGAAGAATCCGAACCTCCAACTAAGAAGATTAAGATGGATAACAACTCTGTTGGTGGTAGTGGTACAAGTCTCTCAGCTTAAGGAGCTCTTTAGTTTTTCGAAACAAACTTCCTTTCTTTTTTTGGTAATATTCCGCAAACGTCTGTGAAGTTTGCATTGCGACTTATCATTTTTATTTTAAAACTTATCAGAAATTGTTCGAATCTTTTTTTTCCGTTACATATAAATTCAACATTAGTATATTACTTTAAATTTTCGTGGTCAGTGAGTTACCACAACAAATTCTCTATAAACTAATATATCGATAAATTAGTCAACTGTCACTGTTCTGATATTTCATATATTTTACTATACACAGTGTATTGCACACCATTAGTGGAAATCTTTAAATGAATCTTCTTGAAGTTTTAGAAGATTCTTATAAAAAGATAGTTACCAAAGTGGATAAAATATCTTAGAGAGTAGATAGTGAAACATATTTATAAGAGTCTATATTACAGAGAATCATATCAATCAATCCATATGATTACTTTCTTCAATCACTAATCTTTCTCCTTGATTAGAGATGATGGAGATGATAGAGAAGGTAAAAAAGAATGTGGAAGAGGCTGAAGTTGTTGAGTAACAGAAAAGAACTTGTATTGGAAACAGATTCATGATGAAGTAATCTTGGAATAGAGAAGCTTAGAGACCGGCCGTATTTGAAGGAAGCGATTTTTTGGGTATATTAAGGTTTGGTTTTTGTAAATGTTAGAAAGCCTTGAGAACGTTGAGCTGTGTAAATTGTTGTCTTAACTCTAATCTTCTAACTTGACGATGTTTGAATGCAAAAGTGGTTAAAGCACTTGAGAAAAATCATGATATTAATGTTGTGTGAGAATTTGAATAGACTAAAAACAAAATTAATGAAAAATTAGGAGATGTGCTTTTTTTTTATCTTTATTTTGCATTGATTCTTTTTCAGAGAGCGTATGTATGTATATGATTTTAACTTTCCTGTGTTCACGTAATCTTTGACATCTTTTTAATACCCTTGACAAGCTCATACATAGCACCAAGTATATATGAGATTGAAAATGTCTTTCAAATTTGCAAGCATTATATGCGACCATGCATCGGATCAGATTAGCTGCAATACACTGATACTGATCATCTCTGTGGCATTTAAAATCTAGGCAAACGGTTTTCAGCTACGTACGTTTATACTAGGCCAATTCTCTCATATTGCCGCTGATTCACTTTGAGTTCAAATTGTCTCGGTAATTTTGGCCTCATCAAGCTTCTTAGCTTCTTCATCACTACCTCCCTTTTTTTGTATCCTTTTGTTGAGTTTTTTGCTTTCTTGTTTTTACATATGCTACTAAATACTAATGTTGTTCCTATTTGTATTTCTAGCATTGTACATTGCTGCTATCAATAGAATAACCTTTATCAAAGCCTCAAAGGAGTACGTACGTAAGATTATAAGATAGTAAGTTATCAATTCTCAACAGAAGGTACTTTTCTTTTCTTGTGAAAATCAAAGTAAGATAATAAGGTGACAAACAGAGACCGCAGAAGAAGGTCAAAGGTCAAGAAGAAGAATAAATCGTATAGAAGAAGATTTGGAAAGAATATAGTAGAAGAAGAACAATAAATTTGAGACGAAAAATAGCTACCAAATAGGAAGACTCCGATTATACTATATGAGCTCAAATGATTTTGTTTTGATATAAGCTATTGTCATTTAGGTTCTACGTCAGATTTCCTATCATCCAACTAATTATACATAAATTTTCAAATCATTACAATGTTATCTAAACCTTCTAATTTTTTTTTATAGAATTGAGCTTACGAATATATTGCTTTGTTTTTGATGTAATTTTGAACTTTTTTTTGTTTAAAATCGAATTGCCAATAGAAAAAGAAAAAGCATATAGAATCTTTTGTCTCTGAATAAATTCTCAATTAATTAAAATATCAAGTGCAAATAATAAAGGAAAACATAAATATTGAAAGAAAACAATAATAATAAACTTTTGTCTACTACTACTACATAGTAACAAACTCATCCTTGTTATTTAGGCTTCTTAAGGACACAAACACCACCCTTGCATGAACCTTTCTTTGAAGACGGCTTCGTAAAACAGCTAAACAGTTTCGAGAAGAAACCCATCTTTCTTAAAATCTGAATATTGGAGCTAATGGATTATTTTTAAAGATCTTTGCGTGGTATATATGTACTCTATTAGACTACTGCCTACCCACATATATATAGCAACGACGTATTAAATTACTTGGTATTAGGGTTTATTTTTGTATTAAATGCAATGTAAGATCGATGAAATCGAACGGTCGAGATGAGTAATCTAAAATGTCAATATGTTAACTTAGGAAGTTTAACGCTATTTTGAAATGTAAATTTTACATTTTTACTTTAAATTACAAAACTTTGTGAATAGGCTGCTATTGGTTAGACTCCTAGTTTTTCCTAAGTGATAACAATAAAAATTATTTATGAATATGTAAAAGAGGCCAAAAATAGAATAAAGTCGATGTGGTTTTTGTACATATATTTCATTGTTACTAAATAAGAATTAATTTAACTATTTATTAAAAAGAAAATATACACAACTATTCACTTTCTTAATAAAACTCAAAAGGCAGCCTCATGGGCTCGATAGGCTCACTTTTTTGTTAATAAGAATCTACCTACATCTAGCAATATATAATAAATAAATCTTTATCTTTGACGGTTTATATATAATACACATAAAATGTAAATCTCCCTAACAAAAATGAGTAATGATACATATATACACGTCGATATATTTTTAATCTTGCCTAAACCGGAAAAAAGCTGGAAGGGATTATCAGTCTTTTTAGGATACGATCCAAATCGAAGTTAAGCAAAAACTAATGTGCATGCCTCGTGATAACACAAGCGATGAGTGTAGGGTTTTAACACTGAGATCAGCTAAAAAAAAACATGGAGAAGGATCAAAACTAACCTTAAGCATCGTTCTATCCTTCGTTATTATGGGCAATGCATTAACGGTGTTATATATTACCAAGCCTATAATGATCAGATGGGGTTTAGCAATCCTACTATAATGAGTTTTGAGGTCAGATCTGAAAAGTTTGATACGATAGCATTACCTTCGGGTAGTTTTGCGAACATGCTGATACCTTATCAGGGTAGGTTAGCATGTGTTACTAATACCATGAAGAACGATGTCAATGGTGGTATTATATTGTGGACTTTGGATGATGCAGAGAAACACATATGGTCATGTAAACTCTTTCTTGCTCCTTTTGCACATATGGTCATTATTGTATGTATGTATGTATTATTGTCTCACAACAGCAACAAGGTAAGTATGTGTTTCTTGGTTCCCAAGTTATTAAGGTTTTCAAGTTTTGGATTCTATTTTGAGTCCTTTTTTTGTTGATGCGTCTAGGATTACAATTTTTGCAAGATATATCTTACTCCACAAGCAATAAAGAAGAAGAAAGAAGTGGAAGAAGAGAAGAAGAAGCAGAAGAAAGGAGAAGCCGTTGTTTCAGTTGCACATGTGGAAGCATTGGAAGAGCAGCAACCTTGCAATGTCGAGTATCATCAACCGCTAGCACCGCTAGATTCTTGCCAACCGCAGCGTCATGATTTGGAATATCAACAGCAGCAGTTTTGTCCAGGCCCGCTGGATTCTTATCAACCGCATCCTCATGATATGGAGAGTCAGCAACCGCATAATCCGCTGCTTTAGCCAGAGTCATATGATCTGGAGTCTTTTGAGATTGTGTATCATCAGAAACAAACAACATAGTCGCATGATGATGATGCAAGAGTCAATATTGAGGATAAGATTGTATCTTATGCGATAAGTTTAAATCTTATGTGATAAGTTTAAATCATAGTTATGATATGTTTAGAAGTCGAGATATGTTTATCTTGTGTCGATCCCCTCATGTATAAATACCAAGGTTGAGTTCATTAATAAATCAAGTTAGTTCAATACCTTTTCCTACATGGTATCAGAGCAAGAAAAATCTTAAAATTTTTCAGTTTTATGGCTATCGGTGATGAGAATCCGGTGGGTTCAGGAGGAGCGCTCGTTGTGCAGCCTCCCTCTGCATCATCTGTTGTGCAGTCGCCTTATACCTTGTCAAACTCCGACAATCCAGGGACATTGATCACCTCTGTTGTGTTGAATGGAGATAATTATAATGAATGGTCTGAAGAGATGTTGAATGCTCTTCAAGCTAAAAGAAAAACGGGATTCATTGATGGGACAATTCAAAAGCCGGCAAGTGACAGTCCTGATTTTGAGAATTGGAAAACAGTCAACTCCATGATCGTGGGTTGGATTCGAGTTTCAATTGAGCCGAAAGTTAAATCCACGGTGACTTTTATCTCTGATGCACATCTTCTTTGGGACGAATTGCGTCAGCGTTTCTCTGTCACCAACAACGTACGGGTTCACCAGATTAAAGCTCAACTCGCCTCATGCCGACAAGAAGGACAAACAGTGATTGATTACTATGGCAGATTGTGTAATCTTTGGGATGAATTAAAGAACTATCAAGCAAGTGCAGTTTGTCCTCATGGTTCGGTGTTAACTGCAATTGTCAAAGAAAGAGACGATGAAAAGCTTCATCAATTTGTTTTGGGTCTTGACTCTGCAAGGTTCAGTGGACTTTGCACAAACCTAATCAACATGGATCCTTTGCCATCGCTTGGGGTCGCTTATTCTCAAGTCATAAGAGAAGAACAGAGAATTCATGCTTCTCGGACTCAAGAACAACGTCAAGAAGTAGTGGGTTTTGTCGCTCGACATGAGCAATCTTCCGCTATGTCATCTCCTGCTCAGTCCTCCATTGAATCTTCCATTGTCAAGTCTCGACCTGTTCTCTGCTCTCACTGTGGACGAACAGGGCATGAAAAGAAGGACTGTTGGTCCATTGTGGGTTTTCCCGATTGGTGGACAGAACGTAATGGGAATGGTCGTGGCTCGGGTCGTGGACGTGGCGGAAGAGGTGCTGGACGTGGTAAAGGACAAATAGTTGCAGCTCATGCAACCAGCTCCAATCCGTCTCCTCATACAGAGTTTACACCAGACCAACTTCGAGCTCTTTCTCAGCTAATTCAAGAACAAACATCCAACAAAAGTTCAGATAAGTAAGATAAAGTTGGGCGATGTTATTCTTGATACCGGAGCTTCCTATCATATGACTGGAAGACTCTCTCTCTTGACTAACATTGTTTCTATACCACCATGCTCGGTGGGGTTTGCGGATGGAAGTAAAACTTCTGCAGTAAACATGGGGGTTTTACCTCTTTCAGAGAATATTTTACTCACCAACGTTCTCTATGTGCCGACGTTGACTTGCACTTTGATTTCTGTCTCTAAAATTGTTAAACAGACGAAGTGTATGGCAACGTTTACTGATGCAATTTGTGATTTACAGGACCGTTTTGGGGAAACGAAGAGAGCACACAAGAAGACTTGTTGGATATGTCTTACGATATGTAAGAGATGATCAAATATAATTCAAATTATATTTCATAAGTAAGAGACAGATTTGGCATTGTCCTATGTTTGGATATTAGGGTCATGAATCTGATTTTGTGTGTTCTTCTGGCAATGATACAAATTCACGTTACAAAATCATGAAACTCGTTACTATAAATATATTGTTGAAGGTTTATGGTGGAAAACATAAATAAATAAATACATATCAAATTGAAGCATATGTCATATTTAAGAGTTTTTCCCGTTAAGCTAATCAACTCAAATCTAAAGAAATTTTGTTTTAAGATGCAAATTTCTACGGTATAGAGGCTCATATTTATAATTCTTATTCAAAAATTACAATGGTAAGCATTTTATTTATTTTTGATGGAAAAGTAAAACACACAAAAATCAAATCAAACACCATATATAGGTTGAGATCAACTGCTTTTATTTTCTTTCTTTCATTCCTTCCTTCACGATGTCTTCTAATACCAATAAAGTACTCTATCTCCACTTCTTATGGAATCGGCTTTCCGAAATATTCAATGGTTTGTTTTGAATACTAATTGCTTTGTAAAAATAGAATCCACCACTTCTCAATATTGCCACATGTTTCTGATTTCAGTTTTCTATTTAAAGACCTAGAAACATACAACATTTTTGCCCAAATTAAGAAAACAAAAACATACAACATTTTTGACGAGATACTAAGTAATCAGAAAATGAAGAACATTTCATTGATGTTCACCACCTTGGTCGTACTCTTGACATCATTCCCCACTCCAACGCTCTCTTATTGCAAAGAGTCACTTCATTTATGCCTGCAACATATGAAAGATATACCCACGTTGGACAGATGTTGTGATAGACTAGTATAATACCAGGACCATGTATGTGTAAGTATATTAAAGATCCTGTGCAATGGAAACAAGCTTATCGTCTTATTGTTGCTTGTGGAGATGGTGTTCCTATAAATCAAGATCTCAAGTCTTATTTCAAGTGTGGCTAAAAATAGTCAACCAACGAAAGCAATAAGCGGTCGTCAAGCCGAACCAGAGATACTTAATTAGATTAGTTAATCAAGTCTTTCCTTGTCTTTTTTTAATTATAAGTTGTTGCTCGAATTGGCCTTCTTTATATTAATGAATTATGTAAGTGCAGATGAGGTAATATAAATTGCACAAAATAAATGAGACAAATTTTTTGTTAACGTGGTTCAGAAAGTCCAGATTTGATTTCAGTAGAATAAGAAACCAAATTACAACCAATTTGTAAAACGCGTAAAACAAGTACATCTCTCTTGATTTACCGCTCCCTTCTATTAACAGGAAACCTTAAAGATAATCTCTATCTTTAACTAAATTTCTTCTGAGTCTAGATTTAATCAGGATAACCTAACCCTGAGCTAAATTTCCTTTGAGTCTAGGCTTCAATAATAAAACCACTTGATCACACAAGCACAAAACCTGCAAAATTAAGTTGCACACAGTTTCAGAGAAAGCTCTCAAAAATTTCTTTCTAATCACAATAGGAGAAAATTTCTCTTTTTCATAAGAAAGAGTAAATTTCTTTTTTACACATTTCCTTTTTTCTCATCAAACGTTACTTTCATTAAATCTTCCAAATCTTTTTTAGTCTTTTATCCTTTTTGATTGCATCCTCTAAACACGCTCCAAGCATATCTTCTCAAATATGTTAAAAACCGATATTCACACAAAACCAGCAATATCCTGAATTAATTCTTGAATCATTAAGCGATTACTTTAGATAGTTTAACTACATCTTCAAACCATCTCTCCCACTTTCCACGTTTCTCTTGCTTTTTGGAATTACTATTTCACTCTTTCAAATTTGTTAATTTGTACTTTGCTTCTATTTAAAGAAACAAAAAAAGGTAGTCTAAACTAGAGAAAACGGCATGTACGCGTTAATTATGCATACATCCTTGTGATTTCACTTCATAATTAACTTTCACACAAAACATGGCCAAGATGGTATCAAGAAGGGAAAAGATGGTATCTAGTATCTACTATCTAGAACTCTCAGACGTCCATTCTCGAGTTTGTGAGTTTTTTAAGAGAGTGATCCCTAACTCTTTCAAATGTATTTCTAACAAGTTTAATTAGTTTTTAGTTGACATGTCGCGATTGTTATGACGACACAAGAAATTATCGTTTTTCCCATTATAACATTGTCGTTAGGAACTTCCTTAAACCCTAGGGAAAAAAAGAACTTCCTTAAACCCCCCAATTTTTTTTTTAGTTTCCTAGTTATCCTATAATTAGTTGATGATGTTAGGGTTTGGAAACTTAATATAGCGAAGAAAAACAGTTAACTATACTTAATTATGAGCGTATTTTCTTTAATGCTCAAAACGTTTTTATAATTAATGTTCTCTTCTTTTTCTTTATTTTCAGTTAAATTTAAGTAGTTTTTTTTGGGTCAAACTTGAATTATATTGAAACATAAACGTGAATTATACTCTCCTGGGGGAGAAAGAGTTTACTGTTATAATGGCAGACTTAGTAAGCGAATCAACATGCAACAACATTTTCCAAACGAGGAACAAAGTGAAAAGAGATAGAGACCAACAATACACTTAAGCAAGCAATATCGTGGATAATAATAGCTTTAAGCTCCTTAGAGCAACCACACTGATTAGTTTCTAATTAAGTAAGGTTTCTATTTATTTTTTATTAATAAATTCTGATAGTTTTGTAGTTTAGAGATTTTGTAAAGTTTTTGAAAATTTTATGATCTATTGGTGGAATCCTTAAATGTTTTTTTTTTATCTAGGCCCATTTCATCTTAGAAACCCATTATAGAAACCCATTAAAAACCATTGCTGGACTTGGTCTTAAAACTAGTTTTCGAGTTGATTGAATGAATCAACATATGGGAGTCCGAGTGAACCTCCAACCTTGTGATATGCTCCAGTTCGGCCTTTTGAAGCAAGATTGCAGAGCACTCCTCAGCGCTAAAGCCTCCGTTACTAATGCTGAATTAACACTTCCACGAGGCCGAATAGAGTAGCAGAGCCTTGCCATGTGGGCCTTTAAAGGTCCAGCCTTTGTTGTGGCACTCCATGCTGCATCCACAAAGCACTTGTAGGTATCAGTCCTAGTATACTATATTCGTGTATGATAGAGGATGTCATGTACTCTTGCACTTACACGGGGTATTTAAGGTGGTATGACTCACAAGGTAAAGAGTGGAGAAATATCTATGGTTTGGACGAATTTAATGATTACCCTACATGTTATTTAAATCAGAGGACTGTCGATGGAATAGTTAATTATGATGGGAATCTTGTAGTCAGGGACGGATCTACAGTGTAAGGAGGTGGGGCACGTGCCCCACACTAATTCTTGATAAGTATTTAATTGTTCAACTTATTACATTAATATTGGTTAGCTTATTTGGAAGAAGTGCCCTACTCTATGTCCCATAAGCTGTGTTCGATGCCCTTACACTGGTATTTGATTTCATGTTTATTTTTTCCCCATATTTATTATTACTTTAAATTTTTTTCACTAATATGGTGCCCCATATAGTTTTCCTCCCTAGATCCGCCACTGCTTGTAGTTATGTGGGAAGCAGTGGTATGATGAAGACGATAGAGGATATAAAATTGGGTTCTCTAAGATTGCGTTAGAGAAGCGCCATACAGATGAGATATGTGGTAAGACGGAGTGGGTTAATGTTGTGCCTGAAATCCTCGAGTGATATGAAGTCTTGAGTTGTGTAGTCATTTATTTTGATGATTATGTATATTAGAACTCAGACCTTCTAAAAAAAAAAAAAACAAAAAAAAAACTCAGACCTTCTTAAAGAGAAAAAAATTGAAATTTTTTTTAACGAGAAAAAATATCAAACGAAAAGTTATAATGAAATAAGACAATTTTCTATAAAGTCGTGGTTTTTATGGTTTGAATTGCAAGTGAATTTATTATCATAAGCTTAAATAAAAATAACTTGATCATTGGTAGAGTTTGAATTGAAATTGCAAGCATGTATAGAAAACAAGATAGTCCTTTTTAAGACTAGATACAAACACTAAAAATTTAAGAAGTGACCCTTCTTGCCTCACTAAAAATTTAAGAATTTGGGTTTGGTCATTTGTTATGATAGTCCCCATGTTGTAACACATACAAAGTTTTTGTCAGTGGATCTTCAAGTTTATTTCGTGTCATTCTCATCCACGAATGCGAAGGTGAAGGAGCTAAAGCAAAGAAGACCCTACAGATTCCAAATCTTGATGGCGTGGATAAGCTAGTGATATGCCACGTGGACGTAGAAGCCCAAAAGGCTGATATCTCTTATCATCTTCCTAATCTCTCTTTATACAACTTTACTCTCTCTGTATCTTCTTCTAAATTTGTTCACAGAGTCTTGACGAAGCAAGAATCTTTACTTGGAGATTAGTGAGAGAGAAATATGTTGAAGAGATCAAAGATCTGATATCTGAGAGAGATAATGGGAGAAATGACGGCGAGGTCTTCGGTTTTATCGTCGGGGATGTTCAGAAGTTACCACCGGCCGGTGACGACGGAGGTGAGATCACTATTACGGTCGAGAGTGATGTGCCAAGTGTCATCCGTAAAACCCGCCACGTATTCATCGAGACTCTCCACAGATATTCCTCTCAACGAGTCTCCTCAGGTTCTACTTCTCTTCACTTTACTACGCATCGATGTTTTTATTTTTTTTTGGTGGGTTTAATTGAGATTTCGACCATCTTGTGGAATTTTTCAGGCTTTGTTCGATGAGTATTTAGAGGATAAATCAAGAGTATTCGAAGCAATGTTTCCAGATAAGCCCAGAAGTCATAGGCTTAACGAGGTACTATCGAAGTTATAGTTAACTAGATATAGAGTAAAATAAGTCTTCAAAAATGGGCATTTGGTCTAGTGGTATGATTCTCGCTTAGGGTGCGAGAGGTCCCGAGTTCAATTCTCGGAATGCCCCTATTTTTGTTTTGTCCTTCTTTTTATTTACTTGCTTTTTTAATTTGAATGAATCGAATTTGTGTATAGGAAGAATGGAGAATTCAGATGTTACCAATAAACTTCCTCTTCCTTACTGTGTGGCCTGTGGTAGATATGAGGTTAAGATGCAAATCCAACGGTCAAGATTATCCGCCAGATGTACCTTTAGATATAACCAAAGTTCTTGAGCTCAACATGGTAATCATTCAACACACACACGTCTCTTTCTTTGTTTCTTTGAGCTTCAAACTTGTTACTAGGAGTAGGCACGAAGTTGATATTACCGTGTTAGTATTTGTGATTTGCTACGTTTGTAACGGATATTTATGGTTATTCAGATGAGATGGAAGCTTCAAGGGCTTGACCGAGTAATGGAACCAGCTGATTTCAGTTTGGAAGTCAAAGGAGCATTGTACCCTGACCGAAGAGGAAAGCACACAAGGCTCAGAGGTCAACTAGAGATGAACATAAGCTTTGTTCTTCCTCCGGTTCTTGAGTTGGTACCTGAAGATGTTCGAAGAAACTTGGCCAATGCGGTTAGAAAACTGTTACATAAAGCTCTATTTACCACATCCCATGATTGTACATGATCTCTGTGTTTTTTCATTTGAATCTTTTACAGGTTTTGACCGGTTTAGTGGAGAATATGAAGCATAAGGTTAATGGGAGCTTGCTTTCTGATTATAGCAGGTTCAAGAATGAAAGAAAATTACAAAGATAATCGAGTAAACTCTATCTTTGTTGCCTCTGTTTGACCATGTATAGTTCTCAATCCGTTCATATATCAGTAAGAAGCTACTTGTAAGTTATTTAATTGATATAGTCAAGTTAAGAAATCATTTAGTTTTTCAGTTGGCGCAAATTTTCCAAATTCTTTGGTTTAGCTGAAAATAAAGTTATATATTGTTTTGATTATTCTTATAATTTCTTAGTTTAGTATTGTGTGTTATGTTAAAAATATAATAATTTGAAATTTAAATTATTTTGTTAATTGCACTAATCTTTGATCTAGTGTGAAACCAAATTTAAAACCAGAGTGGCCTAACTAAAACTTTTAAGCATTGGGTTTATTTGGTCTTTTATCGGATTTAGTTCGAAAATCAGTTAAACCAAGCTCTATGTAAAAACAGATGTATGAACTTTTAATCTGAAGGTACATTTTCGCCTCGAAATGGTTAAACCAGATTGGACTATGTAGACAAAAATTGATGTGAAATTTGAGTGAGATGAAAAAATCAGGCCTAAGCTTTGTCAACCCTCTGTCTGAAAGTGAGGGTTTTAGTTCCTTTCAACTTTGAATGATGTTGTGTCAGTCTCATCCACGACCGAATGCGTAAAAGACTGAGTAAGCAAATATAGATTTCAAGACTTTGATAACATGTAACGTCTTGTAATTACGCCACGTGGACGTAAAAGACCAAATAAACCAATATTCCAAATCTCTACCGTGACGGTTTTATTCACTGTCTCTTTCTCAATCTTCCACAAAAGTCTCAACGTATAGAGAGAAACCAAGACGCAATCTTTTAGTATAGATAGATTGAGAGATAAAGATATGTGGGAAAGATCAAAGATCCAATCTTGGTGAAATGGCGGTAAGCTCTGCGGTGTATTCATGCCCGGGGATGATCGGAAGTTGTGGGCAGGTTAGATCAAAACGGTGGAGAGTGAAGTGTCACTTGTCACCTGTAAAATCCGCCAAGTATTCCTCTAAAATATCAACCGATATCGCTCTCCACGAGTCTCCTCAGGTCTCTTTCTCATTCTATAATAGGGTCTGTATATGTGTACACACATGAATGTTTTAATATCGAATCTCTTGCCGATCTTTGCAGGCCTTGTTTGATGAATATTTGGAAGACAAATCAAGGGTTTTCGAAGCAATGTTTCCGGATAAACCCAAAAACTATAGGCTTAATGAGGTACCATTCTTCAAGACTCCTTTACTTACTTTTACTCCAAGGCATGTGATTAAAAGTGTTTATTCTATTTGATTATTTAATTTTTAGTGATTCGAAAAATTGATAAATCTTTTTGAGTTTTTCGACCATCGACTTTCAAATTTTGGTGATAGTGAAAATAACAAAATAATTAAGGATTTATAATCCTCAATAGTATCAATTGTATTCAATTAAGGATTAAAAATAAATTTATAGAAATTTCTATTGTTTCGTAGTTACAAAAGAATACACAAATCTTAGTTGTGTCCTAGTAAGTTCTTAGAAACCTATATATAAAATTACATATATCCATAAGAGAAATGAAACAAGATACACAAAGTCACAAACCAGTAAAATCTCTTTAAGATTTTGATATTATTCTTGTTGTCAAGAGGTCCCCATTGAATTATTGGAATGTAACATCATTGCTAGTAGCATGTTTTGATTTTCCTTACCTCATGTTTTTTAACTATGTTTATTTTTTGAGGCTTTGTTACTTACGGATGAAATTATTGTGCAGGAAGAATGGAGAATCCAAATGTTACCAATAAAATTTTTCTTCCTCACTGCGTGTCCAGTGGTGGTCATGCGGATTAGATGCAAATCCAACGGTCAGGATTACCCATCAGACGTACCTCTACACATAACCAAAGTTCTTGAGCTCAACATGGTAATATTATATTTGTACCACCACATGAATCACAAATTCACTAGTCAGAATTTTTATTGATTTAACATTTGAATTACGATTTTCAGACGAAATGGGAGCTTCAAGGGCTTGACCGAGTAATGGAACCAACTGATTTCACTCTTGGAGTAAAAGGAGCATTATACCCAGACCGGCGTGGAAGGCACACGAGGCTCAAAGGTCGACTAGAAACGACCATTAGCTTCGTGCTTCCTTCAGTTCTCGCGCTTGTACCAGAAGATGTTAGGAGAAACATGGCCAATGCGGTAAGAAACTGTCTTGTTTCATATATGCGATTGGAGACTCAAAATGCTGTGTTCCGGGTTTATACATGATTTATGTTTTTGATTGGCCCTTTACAGATTTTGGCCGGTTTGGTGGATAACATGAAGCATAGGGTTATTGAGAGCTTGGTCGCTGATTATAGCAAATTCAAATATGAAAGAAAAAAACACTAGTAATTGATATCAATGTTTGATCATGTATAGTTCTAGATCCAATATATGAACAATTGTGCGAGATGTAGACCTCGATTGTTTGAAATAATTGAGGCTTTTAATCTCAATGTTTAACCATGTATAGTTCTGGATTTGATATGAACAATATAAACAATATACGTGACACTTAGGCCGAAGCTTTACTTGCTTAAAGTATGTATGGTCAAATTTAGAATACAAAGGTGGCAAAACAACTTTTCACACAAAAAGAAGAAACAGGATAAATCAAAGACTCACAAAACGAAAACAACCGTTGTTCTTTGATTTGGTCGGATTTAGTTACAGAGGCTTACTTGGTGAGTTTGAAGTACAAGATGATGAAAATGGCGGCAATCAATGCGATGATGATGGCTCCAATGGTCCATTTGTTCTTGTTCATCCTCCTCGTCATGTCTGTCAAGATCTTCTTGCTCTTTCCAATGTTATCGTCTACTCCATGAAGCTGTCAACAGAGTTCTAAATTTTGGTTAGCGCGATATCAATCCAGCGTTGATAAAGAAAACAAGAAAACATAGTCTTCTTTATGATATAGCCCTTAATTCTCATCTTATTTTGTCACTTTGTTCAGAATATCGTTGAGAATATGGAGTAAATGTGTTGCAGAGAGACAATACCGTTTCGTGGGCACGTAAGAGAGACTGTCTCTGACCGTGCAAGTCTTGGAGGATTGAAACACCGATTTCTTCAGTCTCCATCATTGTTCTACGACTGTCCTTGACTCTGTCAGTGGTTCGGCCCAGACGCTCAGTTGACATCATCAATCTTGCTCTCTGATCAGCTGAAGCCTGATCTCAGCGTTTCAATAAAAAAAGAAAATCATAGGTCGTTTTAATAGCAAAGATATGAGATGAGATAAAATTGAAACAATACTACCGAGTCCTTTACATACCGTCTTTGTGTCAGCCATACCAGCTTCTAGCAACTCATCACGAGCAGCAGCGTTCAACTGTCCAGATGTGATTCTCTTCACTTCAGTTTTGAAATTGTTCAGATCAGACTTGAATTCTCTTAATTTGACAAGGAGGCTGGACTTAAGATTAGGTGGAAGGGTCCTTGCCTCGAGATCCATTTTCCTAATCTGGTGAAGAAAAGGACAGAGAAGCATCAAAATGAATAATGGACAATAGAGAAGCTTCTATAACTTCACGTTACGCATATCACATACCAATACTTCTGCATTTTCCAGCCCGGATTTTATTTCAGACAACTTCTGCTTCTTTTGTTCTGCAAATTAATAAGGTATCATCAATGCATTTTTATCTATGCAATCAACAGAGCATACTCATCTAGGGGAAAAAAAACAATCCCGATGATCAGCGAACACTACTAATCACAATCTCCAAAGAAAGCAAAAGAAAGGCACACTACTATGTCCTAGCAACACATGAAGGAGACAAGAAGTTTATAGTCATCAAACACAAACCAAACTATCTATAGAATCGTTCTCAGTAACAAACAAAAACCGAAGTATCCCCAGTGTAAAAAAATGGCGATGATCAGCGACCAATACTAATCACAAGCTCTCTTCGTAATCAGAAACCAATACTATGTCCTTACAACGAAGTAGTAATTAAAGGATCTAAATCGCACAATACTCTGCATCAAAAACACAAACCAAGATATCTCTAATTCGTACATTGTTACATTCATAAGCTAAACCAGAATTAGTTATTTCAAATCTTAAGGAAGGTAAGGCAATGCCTGAGTAGGAAAAGTATCACATCTTAGAAAAGATTAGAGTAACAATTTTACCTCCATCAAGCGAAATAGCAGAGGAACACTTCTTTGAAAGACTCGCCGAGAGCTCACAGTATTGTCGCTCATATCCATCAAACACGTCACTCATTGTTCCAAAGGAAGACTACTAAAAACTCTGCAGAATCAGCAACACACACAATGATGATGAACCCTAATTCTGATTAAGAACAGATTACATTAAGCTGAAACTTTAAGAACAGATTCAATAGCCCAAAACCATCAACAAGACTAGGCTATTGAAATTCTTACAACGATTCAAAAGATAAAACTAAAATCAATTGATTGTTTTGTATAGCAGTCCAAAACCCTAAGATAACTAGATCACGTACAGAAGAAAGAAATGTCAACACGGGGAAAAAGGAGAAAAAAAAAAGACAGAAAAGTAAAATTGACGGATCAAAAGAGAAAAAGGATGACGAATAAGTGACGAAAATTCCGGTGATCGGAACAAATGGAAGAGTTTAGCCGGAGTATAAGCACAAAAAATTAGGATCAAAATTAGAAAGCAGAATCACAATCAGAAAAAGAGGAATTAGGCGAAAAATAGAGAAAGCCAGATTGAGACCTGAGAAGGTAACGGGGAAGAGGAGGTACGTCGGAGTCGGAAAATCGATCGGTGATGACAATTGTGGAAGACGACGATGAATTGATTTGATGATGCGTACGTCTATGAATGATCTATGGAAAATATGTTCGACGGTTGAGTAATTATATCCTACATCTAGGCTTTGTACACCACTTGGCCTTTTTTTTGTCCAGATCTTTTGGCAATGCCACTGCCTTGTTGGGCTTGCGGATCTGCCATTTTTGGTGTTGCGAAAAGACTCTTCTAGGGCCCAAACTTTTATAGGTCACTGAAAGTTAGTTTTTTTCTTTTTCTGTTCTTAATTGAGGCGTGGGCATTCGGGTACCCGTTCGGGTTCGTTTTTTTTTCCGGGTATTGGGTCTATTCGGGTAGGAGGTTGAGAACCATTCGAGTATTCTAAAAATTCGGTTCGGTTTCGGTTCGGGTTTGGGTCGGTTCGGTTATTTTAGTAAAAATGTAAAAATAACCAAAAATACCCAAAATATTTTTGGGTTCGGGTTAGATTCGGTTTTTTTATTCATATATACCCAAATCAACCCGAAATACCCAATTACCCGTAAATATATTGGTTACTTTTTATACAAATATAACCAAATGTAACCAAAATACTTAAATTATCTAAAAGAAAACTATAACATTTGTTACTTTTACCCAAATATATCCAAATATATATGAATTACTAAAAAAATCTAGTATAATCGGATTTATAATTTTAATTTTGGTATTTGAGGTATTACAAATATATATATATAACTAATATATTTAAGTTACATTCGTATTCGGGTACCCACGGGTATTAGATTCGGTTCGGGTTCGGTTCGGGTTTTTTCGGGTAGTAAGGTCGAGGACCCATTCGGGTAATTCTAAAAATCGGATTCGGGTTCGGTTTGGTTATTTTTCGGGTTTTTCGGTTCGGATATTCGGTTCCGGGTATTATGCCCAGGCCTACTAGTTAATTTTTTGGGTTTTTTAAAAACTTTAAATGTTATTAAAATATTGAGATTTGGTTTTGATGATTATCATTTTTCTTTGTCGTTACTCGTTTTCATTGAATTTTTCAAGTTCTTTTCGTTTATAAATTTATAACATTCAAAATTATAACAAATATTTATAATATTTAAAACTTCATAAAGTTTATAAATTATAAATATTTAAAACGTTTTATAAAGTTTAAATTTTTAAGAGTTTGAAAATTTGTAATATTTAACTGTTAATAAAGTCACACAAGCCAAGAATTAGAGTCCAAAATTTTATAGGTCATTTTGTTTTTGTTCTTAATTCTTTGTTTTTAAAAAATGTTATTAAAATAGTGAGATTTGGACCAAAAATTTACTTTTCTTTTCTGGTTTTGATGAGTACCATTTTTCTTTGTCAGTACCATTGAATTTTTCAAGTTCTTTGTATAATAGACGCAGCAGTTTCCAAATTGCCTCCAAATATATTTCCAATCAAACCCATAATTTCAACATAACATTCCATAAAAAAAACAAAAGCTCAAGACTCCAAAGTATTATAATCCCCCTATATTAAAAACAAAAAAGCTATACTGCAAAAAAAAAATTGATATCCTTGATTAAGCTTTTTCATCTGTATAGAACAAATTTTCTCTATTCCACCAAAACCGTCTCAGACCTCATTTCCCGGTACCGGAGGATCCTCAGGCTTCGCGTTTCGTCTCTGAAACTGATCAAGCTCCTCTTGAGGGAAAACTTCAGATTGAAGAGAAGGAGAGATCTTATTAACGTGAAGCCACGTTAGTTGCCAGAAACTGTCACTTCCGATATCATCACCTGGTAATAAAACTCCCGTCGCCTTCATTACCAGTAATGTGTTCTTGAGCAGTTCCGGGATGAGTTCATTGACTTTCTCGCTGCGTTTTCCTCTGAATTCAGTTGACATGTACGTTTCCAAACGGTTTAAGACACCAACCCAAAGTCTGCAGAATGATGGTTGCTGTGAGATGTCTTGAAGAGATTGCAGAAAAGCTTTTGACATGAGCTTTGTGGCGAGAACAAGCGTTTCTTCCACTGTTTTCTTGAGAGTCTTCCTTGAATTCTCGATCGAAAAAGTGAGCACATCGTCTAGCAATATGAAGACTGCGGAATCAAAGCATTGGAACCATAGAGGTTGTGGTAACATGATCCCGTCTGCACCGGCTATAGCTCGTTGCAGCATTGAGATTGCATGGTTTCTCACTTCGTCGCGTTGATCAAGACATACTTTTTTGAGGTTCTTCACAAGTTTGAGCCACATTTTTCCAATATCTTCACTTAGTTTCATCATAGCATCAGTTTCACCAATCGAGTTTTTCGCCTCTTGAGACCATCTTGCAAGACAAAACACAGAGTTTGACATTAAGTCAATTGCTGAGATAGACCGATCGACTTCACCAACTCGGGATTCAGCAAAGTGACTGGCTGCATCCAAACAGAGCTCGTAGTTTGATGGTAACAAGTGAGCTCCTTCTGACATTATAAACCGGAGGGCTTCGAATCCAGCTTCAGAAGCTTCTGGATGCCGAGCTGTGATTGATAGCAGAGATATAATCGTTCGCCAACCAGTACGGGATCTAACGTGAGATGCGTTTGCTTTTACAAGACGAACAACTTCTTGTGCAATGCGTTCACAGTATGCATCAGCCACTTTTGCTTTCAGCTTGAGAACCAGTTGGAGTGATTTCAGAAGTTCATCTGTTAGGTTTTCCTTGTATGGTAATAATCTCTGGCAAATCTTCAGTACACCAAAAACAGCCTTTTCAACAAGCGTGCATGGTGTTAATGTTAATTGAACTATACCCAAGATATGCTCATAAACTGTTGGCCAAATCAGTAGGATTCTGTCTCGGTTGTTCAGCGTTACCGCAATCAGAAGCTCCAGGCAAAAGACCGAACTAGCTTCATCTTTCCCGGATGCTCTTATAAGAGAGTTAACAAGCTGCTGCAGAGACTCAGCTTGGAGAAACTTGCTGTCTGAGAATATGCTATCAATATGACAATCTTTCACTATCCCACGAGCGTGTTTATAAGCTGCCAATTCTTCCTCGCTTGGTAATGGCTTTGTTTCCTCAGAATCAAAAGACAGAAGAAACCGACCAATAAAACTAGATGATTTTCGAGGCATCGCTGAGGGTTGTGACTGTGATACGACTGGCACGGGATTTGCCGAAGGTTTTTCTTGCTCCAAGTTACTAGTTGACAGCTCTGGGTCATCCGCTGCATCACTAGCTATATGATCTGGTAAAATGTGGAGTTTGTTGAGGCTCAAGACACATTCCAGTATGTTTTTCCAGCCCGCACTAATATAGTCACCATATTTATTTGCAATCAAGAAAACAGCTTCAGTAGCCATTCTGGCTCTGGCATCTTCTCCTAGAACAAGAACAGCTTCATCAGCAGATAATGGGGCGAAGAAGGGTGTGAATTTGCAGAGAGACACGACCAGATCATCCAAAACACTATTCAAATGATAATATGCTGAAAGTTTTGCAATGGCCAATAACCCATCAATACATCTCCGCAAAACATCTTCTTGCTCTGCTTGCTCAAAAACCACTGATGTAGCAGCAATAGTGGGACCAGACACGATATAAAACATGTCACGGTCCAGATGGGATGCTGCGTCACATTGGATATAGGGACTCGTTTCTTTGGATTTGTAAATCACACTAATCCAACGACTGGCTGTCATCAGTTGGAAGCCGGTTCCTTTATCTTCGTCCATCTGAATCTCACTGTGGCGGATTGAGTGATAAATCTCAGATAGGTACTCTCTAGGAAGGTCTGCGCCTCCATTTATTGTCCTGTTGTTACGGATGAAATCTTCTTCAGTCATCCTTGTTTTCACCTGGGCGTTGTGCTGATCTGTGTTCAGCAAGATAATCGAGTAAGCTAACACGAAGGCAGCATCTTTATCAATCAGTATGTGTGGTGACTGCTCATAGTATCTCTCAGAAAACGCCTCCAGTACCCTGTGTATCTTCTGTGCCTCGCCAGACAATTTAAAGGTACCCACAAAAAGACGCAGGGCTGTAGCAAGATTCATGTTCTGGAAGTCGAACGTCTTGGCAAACTCATGAAGCACCTGAATACAGAACTGGTCATGATTTCCGAGGAAATCTCCCATAACATTCTTATCTAACCCACATGTATACCTGAAGAAACATGCCACACTCTTTGGATCAAGTTTCTCGGGCAACAAGTGCACCCCTTGAAGATACTGTAAGCCTTTATTAGGATCACGGTTAAAACGATCAGCCCCAAGCATCAGCTTTTTCTTTATATGCTTGACCTTTCGGACAAAGGGAACCCAAAAATTAGGATCTCCGTAATTCTCACATCTCACTGTCCAGAATTCTTCATATCGTTCTTCATGTGTAGGAACATCTGAAGCCGGCAATTCTTCACCCACTCTCTCAGCCATTCCCTGAACCATAGAAATTAACCCATCCAATGCAAGTATATGCATAGCAGATAAAGGCCCATTAACTGGGAAGGCATTCTTTGATAGCAGGTTTGAAACATCTTCAAACACATTACTGCAAGTTATATCACAATCGAAATTTGCAAACACTTCAGCTATGAAAGTATGTTGTCTGCAAAGATCAACCAGAGCCTCCATAGCAACCTCCTGTTGCTGATAAGAAGAGCCATGTTTGCTCTGTGCAATCCTCAGAAGTACATATGAAAAGAAAGCTTCAAGCTGTACCTTAAGCTCAGTACGGAGATTCAGGTAGAGATTAAGAACGATGCTGCAAACTGTAGAAAGAATCAGAGGGCTCATGGACATACCAAACTGCATCAAGTTACAGAATAAATCATCCTGAATCAAAGTCAACAGCTTTGGGTGCTCACGGAAAGAAGGCCCTCCAAGTTCTATAGCAGAATTAATTAAACCCAGAGCGAAAAGAGGAACATCTTCATCAAACGCTATTGGGTTGGATCTGGAATTGACTTCACCGTTTTCTCCAACATTCAACAGGGTACACAAGAAATGAAAAATCTCTACCATGCATGGTATACCATAAGGCGCCATCATTGCATTTTCACCATTTGCAGCAGCATTCAAGTCATCGCTGACCTCGGTTTTCTTTTCATCATTTCTAAGATCTGTCTCTGGAATAACCATTTCAGAACTTGGATCATCTTTGTCAGTGCCGAGAGTATCAGATATGCTAGCAATATTTCCATTTTCAACCCTTTTTTCTCCAGAATTCGGATCCCAGTCCACTGTTCCCACCTAGATAAGAAAGAATAGCGTTAGAAATTTGTGAAGAGCAAACAGTCTTGACAAGATGGTCAATACAATACACTTTACAACTTAGTCATCAACATAAGTTTTAAGATGATCAATCTTCTAATTTTTGCACGCTTAGTCATCAGAAAGCTTCAAGATGGTCAATACAATACACCTTACAAGTTATTCATCAACATGCTTAGCAGAGCACAAAACAATTTTGTGCATGTTCAATCTTCTATCTATAGGGCATAAACATGTACAACAAACATTTAAAAAAGATGGCAGGAAAGATTAATTTGATATACCTTATTGTCGACATGTAATTCACATTCATTAGCCAAGGGGCTGATAAAAGGAAGTTGAGAGAAGATACATCTAATCAACTCATGCATTGTGTGGCGAGCTATACGCTGCAACAATTCACTTTTGGAGCTTGATTGATGAACAACACGCAAACAAGTGTTGACGATGGTGCAAATGTCTTGATTACTCAATCCATTAGACGCCTTACTCTTTACACAAGCCAGTAGAACTTGAAGTATCTTCATCAAAACCACTTCCTCTGAGGCAGGATCCGTTACCTCGAAACGACAGCTTTTTACAGCATCAACTATTATATGCATTGCCTCTCCCACATTCACAGTTTCAAGAGTAAAAACTTCGAGGGTTAAGATCTTGTAAACAGATGACAAAGCAACGCCAGTAATCGGAGCACCAGTTTCATCAGACAATATAACATCCAAAAAGGGCTGTATGTACAATCTAGGGTCAACATATTGCCAATTGCTTTGCCATGAAAATATCTGCTTACGCAATTCTTTCAAAGAATGGATAAGAGAATGCTCTAACTGATCATCATCTGCTATATATCGAACACCCCACCGTACATTTCTCCTCATCACAGCCAAAACTGCACCAATTTCAGAATTAATCATGGACGCCACCGCACCTTTAGACGGTTTGGAGTGACATCTCTTGAACTCTCCATGGAACGAGTTACTTCCCGAAGGATGATTCTGATACCCCATACTCGCCCCAACTTCTTGGCTCAATCACAAGAACACACTCCAAGCATGCAAGCTGCAAATAGTCAAAGCTTTTTCAATAACAGGATTCAGATTAGAGATTCCTCTTACTTTTTCATTTCACCAAATTCGGATATATACAGTAACTTATACGATCTATGTAACATCCATGGTTCAGAATTTTCAGTGACTAAAACTAAACTTAAGTAACACAAATTCAGATCTAACTAAGTTCATTAGAGGAATAGCAAAAACCACGAAAACTTAAGAGCTAATCACAGTTCTAGAGGGAGATTTTGAAAACGGAAAGCGTAAGAGGAAGTGGATCGAGACAAGTTCAGTGTACCTTGCTGCAGATCACGAGAGAGGTACTACAAAAATGGCGGAGTTTTGTAGAAGAGATCGGGATCGAAAGAGATCCAAATTTTGCTCAGCTTCTACTATGAGAGACAACAGTAATAGAGAAATGGTGAACGAAGAATAAGCTCTTAGTGTAAGAGACAATGGTGAAGGCTCGAGCCGATGTGGTAGAGTGATGAGAGCTTGATTTCAAAACTCAATTGAGAATCAGATCTTTGTTGTCGTGAATCAGAAGAAACACATCAAACGTGGATCCTTGTTCTCTGCAATTGGCTCTGTGAATGGCGATCGGAGAAGCATCGGATGTGTTCTCTGAGAGAGATGATCGAAGTTGTGAAAGATGAAAGCGGAAGCTTTGAGATGGGCCGTGAATTGGGCTTAGATTTTGTTGAAGGTTGTAAGAATCATGGGTCTATTGAGTGTATACAGATGGGCCGGGTTTTTTTGTTTCTTTTCTTTTTCAACCGTACGTTAAAAATACTCCGGTAAAGGTAGAATTGGGTGGGTGGGGGCGGAGTGTTTTCAAATAATTTTTTGATGTTGAAATCAGTAAAATAGATCAGAAGACTTTGTTGGTCAGAAAAAAAAGAAATATACTTAGGGTGTTGACGCTATTTTAATTCAGCGTTAAATTGCGATCGACATAGAAAATGATCAGAATGTCCTGAATATTTTTGAAAATCACAAAAAAACATAACCCTAAAACACTTGCGTTTGACGCAGCTTCTTCTCTCGACTTTGTTCTCCTTCTCCGATCTCTCGGCGATTTGCCCGACGAGCTTCCTCTGTTCAACACCTTCCTCTGTTCATCTAGCTTCCTCTGTTCGTCAAGCTCCTCTGTTCATCAAGCTTCACTGTTTATCGACGTCTTTAGGTTTGTTTTCTTCTCTGGACTTTCTCTTCTATTTCGATCCTTATGTTTCTGGGTTTCTGTTATCTTCTCTGGACTCTTCTCTTGTATTTCGATCCTTATGTTTCTGGGTTTCCGTTAGCTTAGCTAAAATTGAAGTGGTTCTAAGAATTTGGTTTACTTTGTGCTCTTCTCTTCGAATTTTGAATTGAGGTCTTTGAATTTTGAATTGTTGCTAGAAGGTTTTTGTACTTTCTGATTTATAGTTTGGTTAGCTTGTTCTTGACGAAAGAAGTGTTTATTTATTGGGTTTAAGAAATGAAACCCTTTGCAAAACACTAAGACTTGAATCGGTTCCATCTTTCTTTTGTTGCAGGGATTGACATGGTTGCTTTCTGAGAAGTTGCAAGCTTCAAATACTGGACTAGAAACAGGTTTTGTGATATTAAGGTAACAATTACTGGTTTCAAGTTTAGACTAACTGAGTTATAAATGAGTTTTGGTCTCTTTGCTTATTCAACTTAGACATTTCATTGACTTGTGATACTACACTTGTTTTAATGGGTTTTGGAAATGAGCGATTGGTGCTTTTGTTAGTTTGAGTTAGGCGTGGGCATTCGGGTACCCATTCGGGTTCGGTTCTTTTTTTTCGGGTATCGGGTCTATTCGGGTAGGAGGTTGAGAACCATTCGGGTATTCTAAAAATTCGGTTCGGTTTCGGTTCGGGTTCGGGTCGGTTCGGTTATTTTAGTAAAAATGAAAAAATAACCAAAAATACCCAAAATATTTTTGGGTTCGGGTTGGATTCGGATTCTTGGTATATGTGAGTCTTTTTTAAGTTTCTTAAGTTTTAATGGTACTGTATCAAAAAATTAAAAGTCAAGACAACAATTTCTATTAGTTTATTGAGAGTGGCAGCTTCCAAGAAACTGCAACCGTCACCAATAATTGTTTAATTGAGATTAACCAGTTTATTGAAAGTAGTGGTAGCTAGCTTCAATAAAAGTCAGAAGTTTGATATCCACAAAGTGAAACATGCTACTAAGCGATAAAATAAGAAGAGCAAAATTCTTTCGACTAATGCAATCTTCTGTTCCTTCCGGTAGTCTAATCACACGTAACAAATTCAGGAAATAGAGCACACACAAAGTGATTAGTGAGCACGTATGGATGTAGAACCATTAATGGTGGTCTCATTTATCGTGTATCTTTATTGTAAATATAGACTTCCAATGGGAGGAATGGATTTGGCAATGCAGATCAAATGGATTTAGTAGTATAGTGCGATTTGTTAAGAAAAAACGCAGTATGAGAAATATGTGTAGTCAATGAAAAATAAGTGGTACAGTACAAATGTTTGAATGATAAAAAGTATAATAAACGGTTTAGAGTATATGTTTTAACCAATAAGAAAAATTCTTTCTAATGCCCTTTTCATGATGCCCCTTTTCAACTCTACCCTTTTGTTTTATCCATTTTTATTTTTACGCTCTTTAAATTTTTAATGACCATTTTACCCTTATTTGGAAATTGTTTTAAGTTAACAAAATGAAATATTAATATTTTTTTGCATAAAATATTCCAAAATAAATTTCCCGCCAAAAATTTCCCGGCAAAAAATTTCAAAAAAATATTTCCCGCCAAAATAGATTTTAAGTTAACTCTTTTAAAAGCTTTTATAAATCTTTTTAAACCTTTTTAAAATCTCTTGTAAATCTTTTAAAACCCTTTTAAAATCCCTTGTAAATCTATTTGCCGCAAATAAATATTTACAAGGATTTTAAAAATTAATTTTTTTGGCTGAGAAAAAAATTGTTACGAAAAAAAAATTTGGCGGAATTTTTTTTGGCGGGAAAAAAAATTTTGGCGCCAAAAAATTGGCGGAAAAAGTTCAGTTTCTAATTACATGTTTCTATTAGATGAGGGTAATTTGGTCATTTTGTTCAAAAGAAAGGATATTTTTAAAAATAGACAACATAAAAGGGTATTGTTTCAAAAGGGTAGTAAAAAAAGGGTAGTTTTACAAATCTCCCTTTAAATAAATATATTTATAAATATAAAAATTTATAATAATCAAATTATAAATCTAAATTAAGCATTAATTTGTTGTTTAATTAATAATCTACCTTTTTACATATATTATTTATAAACCATAGTAAAATATTATGTTCGGTTTGTGGTCGGTTTCTTTTGAATTCGGGTTAGGTCCCGTTCGGATATTTTAAGATAACTAAGTCTATCCAAAAATACCCAAAAAAATATTTTTCTATCCTTTGAATATATCGAAATTTATCAAAACTATCCAAAAGTATATGAGGTACAAGCAAAAAAATGGACCTATAATTATAATTTGGGTATTTGGGTTATTACAAGTATATATAACTCATATATTTTAGGATATATTTTAATTTTGAGTATTTTTGGATACCCATTGGTTCTCGAGCGACACTAGGGTTGGTGTCGGTCGACACCGAAACCAATTTTGAAAGAACATAGATGAACAAAATGTTCTTAACCAACAAAAGTTGAAGTTATAGCATTTGATGAACAAATCAAACTCGACGTTAAAACTTGCTTGAAATTCTATTGACAAAGAGCAGTTTAATTTCTAAGAATTTCATTACATGGATAGTTATTTTCTAAGAAAACAGGATAACTTATATTCGTGTTTTGTGTTCAGGAACAGTTATAAATACAATCCCAGTTAATTCTCTTTCTAGTTTTCATGAGCCCATGTGATTCTCTTTGCTCAATGTCTTTTACCTATTGATAGATAACTGTTTATTTTATTTTATTTTCAGTTAGTCTCTAAGTTTCACACAAAAACTTAATTTGCATCTTTGCTTAATTCAAATCAAAATATTTCATCGCGTGCTTACTTTATTCTTTAAAATTTGGATATTTGCTTATTGGTTATGAAGCTAATTTTTCTTTCATACCTTTCACATAATCTTCTTTTCAAATGAATTATTTTTAATTTACAACACATTTAAGATATAATTCCACAATTTTCCAATAAACTGTTGATATGGTTTTTTATTTTATTTTTGGGGACAAAAAACTGTTGATAAGTTTCAATGTCAATTGTAATAAGTTTGTTGCTTTCGAAACTGTTTCCAATAAACTTATCGAAACTGTTGATAAGTTTCGATGTCAATTGTAATAAGTTTGTTGCTTTCATTTGGTTTAATCTTATTGGTAAACCATAAATTTCGACACTAAAATCTCTTTTGACCAAATTTTTAATTTGTTCATTCATGTTTGCCTCTAAATTTAGCTTACACTTTTAAAAACAATACTATTTACTAAGTAAAGAAAAAACATCTTTCACACCAAGAAACTATAAATACTACATGATGATGTCCTTGTTACCACAACAAATATTTCAAGTTTGAACAAATGAGTCGTCTAATATTTTTCATATTAGTTACTGCCATTTATTTTGTAGGAAATGAAGCTTGCAAGGAAATTGAGATTGTAATTAAGAACACACTTGGTCCAAGTAGAATTCTTCAATATCATTGCCGTTCTGGAAACACTAATGTAGGAGTCCAATATTTAAACTTTAAAGGTACAAGAATCATTAAATTCAAGGATGACGGAACCGAGCGATCACGTTGGAACTGTCTTTTCAGGCAAGGGATTAACATGAAGTTTTTTACTGAGGTTGAAGCGTACCGTCCAGATTTAAAGCATCCTCTATGTGGTAAACGATATGAATTAAGTGCTAGAATGGATGCAATATATTTTAAAATGGATGAACGTCCTCCACAACCTCTAAACAAATGGCGTTCATAATTTGATATATTTTACCTAAAAACCATATTTTTTATGCAATTCTGTTCCAGCTTATGACCTCCTAATTAAGCCAGCATAAGAATAAATTTTATAAATTGTGTATTTCTTTTTAATAAATAGCACATTTCAGAGTTTCTTACCAGTCTCTCTACTCTCTTTTTATTAGTTTCTATTTTCTTAATGGTGAGTCTCTTATTTTTCTCTTAGTTTTCTATGAGCAAACCAACATAGATGCTCTTAGTGATCTATGACTGTATTTTTTATATTTATATTATATGAATTTTCTTCATGAAACAATATTATCTCTTGAGCCTCTTGTATTTAATTAATTTCCATAGTATATGAGTTTGGTTGTATCTTATGCACAATTCATTACATTTTTTTTTTAATCTTGCTATTCTTCTCTAGGAGGACATAACATGCTTGCATGGATCTCTAATATAGGTCAAATTGCCAAAAGACCACTCTATCAAATAAGAGATCATTGTAGTACGTTAGAGTCGAATTCCACAAAACTCTCTAGTTTACACAATAGACTAATAGTTTTGAATTAAACTAAACATAAATAACTGACAATTAAAAATAGCAAAAAAATCAAAATTTAAGATGTAAATCTGGTGGAGGAATAGTTAGGCTTAAGAATTTCTCAGGAAATATCAGAATTGTAGATCTAGCAATTAATTAAAAATTATTATCGAACCGTTCTAGAACTCAAATCACAAAACTATAATCAACCAACTCTCATATGTATTGATTATTTGTGCATAGTAGTAGGAATTCTAACTTGTCTGTAAATCCGTAAAACTAAACACGCATTAACGAATGGGTTTGATATGCTCACAAAGTATCTAAGCCAACTCTCGTATTTATTTAGCTACTTTTGCCCATCTAAAATAGTTCCGGTAATAAGCGTACTTTTGTGTTTAACCTTTTATTATATGAGTTACATTCTAGGTGATCAATCGAGAACTAGTGATAAAATCAAATCTAGGTGAAGAATTCTATTGGTTTTTCCTAACAGTTTATCGATCTAACAATTTAATCCCTTTTGAGAATTTATAAACCTAACAAGCAAACTACTGAGACATGATCATGAAAACACAAAACATGATTTGAATATAAAGCTTAAAGAAATCGAGAAGAGATTAGACTTTAGAAGATCTTCTCTCAAGGGTGCTCCCACATGATTCCCACATGATTTTACCTCCAGAATTAAACTTAGAAAAGTAAACTTTACCTCCCACATGGTTTTAGTCATGTCTAACAACATTGTAGAGACTATGAATGGTGTCATATAGAAAGCGAAAATATTTAGATAGTCATATATTTTCATTTAAATATTATATATGCATGATACGTATTGAGATATACTAACAAAATATTTAAATCTAATCTCTTCGTAAATAATTGTTAGAGATTTCTTACAACTACTTTAATGTTGTACCATGTAAGTTCCAGTAAATATTATTGTGTACACATATAGGAAAAAACTTATGTGATTTATGTATTTTTAGAATATAACTGTTTGGAGCGCTCATGTACGTGTACGTGTATCTCAATATTATTATATAGTTTAAGGGTCTAGATTAGAATACTATCTAGTCTCCACCAATAATATTGTGTAACATAATATTCATTAAAAATAAATAACAATTATATAAAAAGAATAACATTTAAACAGAAATATCATATAAATCGTACTAAATATATAGAATTTGGCTAACTAGCCGTATGCACCATTATAGATACCAAACATTGCACATATTCTTAAAAGAACCGGAAATGGTGTAACAATCCATACTTCGAATTCCTCTAACATATGTGATCAAATGACAGTCAAATTAACCAATGTTTGTAATGTAAGAATTCGTATATATTACACGTATATACTACCGAAACAATGGTACATATAATCATAATTCCGTTGCTACTCGTTTGAGTAAAGTATCATAATTCATTTCTCTTTACTCTCGTTTTTTTGGTTTTGTTTCCATTTTTTTTAATAACATAATGACACAAAAATTTAGAACCGTATCGAACGAGAACTGTTCAATTCAGAAGACAAATCGGTCCAAAAAAGCCTTAATAGCTAATTGATGAGAAGCCCAAATGACTTTGTCAAAACATGGTTCAGAAAGTCAATTTTACCCCATATGTAAATATTTCTTATAAAATTATTAAACTTTGGACTTGTCAAAACCATGACCATAAGTTTGGACTTTGCCAAAACCTATTTAACATCCTCTTCAATTTTAAACAATTATCCAGCTCTATAAAAGATCTTCCACGATCATAATTTTGAAACCACTTGAGATGAATATCAATTTCTATGAATTTTTTTTCTTTCATAGTTCGACGCCATGTGTTCTTATTATAAGGTTTAAATGGCCTCCAAAAACTTTTTATTCAAAATAATCCCACAATCATAATTTTTAAATTCACTTACGGAAGAATTCCTCACATCGTCTCCTTTTTGTCTTTCTTCTTATGTTGAACATTTCAACCTTTTTCCTTTGTGTAATCTAAAAACCATTGTAAAGTTCGTTTCTTTTGCTTTCTGAATCCAAAGGCTGCATTTCTTGTTTTCAAAGTCAGAATTTGGTAAGGCTGTCACTAGTAACTCTTAAATTTCATTTCTAAGTATCATCAACTCCCTCAGTTGTTAGCATTGAATACGTTTCGTTCGTAAATCTTTTTTTTTTTTGTGTGTGTTGGTTTAGATTTGGTGCTTTTGCAGCGAATTGGACTCTGTAGTATATGATGAACACGGAATTATTTGGTGCTTGCTTGCTTCTTATGCTTCCAGAAGATATCTTTGTTGTTATCTCTCGTTTTCTTTCTCCAAGCGATATTTGCAACCTAATCTTGTGCGGCAAAAGTCTTCGTGCCCTTGTCGATTCCGAGAAGACATGGCTTGTGCAATGTGAAGAAGTAAAGGTTCTTCCTTTGTTGGAAATAGTCCAATGGCGAATCGGGATCTCTTCTTACAAGGCCCTTTGTAGGTTTCTTGTAGAGGTGGTGAAGCCGCTTCTTGGGATTTGGGTGCAACAAAACCCTGAACTTGGGAATGTTGTTTATGTGATGCCTGGTTTCTTGTCTGTTGTTGGGTGCCGGATAATTCCACAAAAGGTTGCTCCTTCGTGGATTCAAGAGGACCGAGTTAAGTGGTCACCGGTGTTTGAGATAATCTGCGGGTTTGATGGCTCTAACGGGTTTTTCCTCCATGGAAGAGACAAAGAAGGCAGTTGCTTGTACCCTGGTTTTGTTATGGGCATTGAGAAGAATTGCGATGTACTTCAGCTCGAAGTTGTGCCGAGGCAAGAGAAGAGTTCGTGCAATGAGATTGAGAGAGGAGCCTCAAGAAAGGAGGGAGAGATTCCATTTTGGATGCTCGCTTTTAGCGATAGAAAACACTTGCTCAATATTGTCACAAACCATGTAGGTCTACATGTGGTGGAACCATTAAATGAAATGTTATTTCCCACATTGAAAGATGATGAAGTAAAGCTGAATGAACGCAGAACCATTCTCCTTAAAATGCACAAGTTTGGTGGAAATTGGAAGAACATGAATTTGGAGGAGGATGGTCAGTTGAGTTACAATCCCATGCAGGTAAAAATAAACGAGATGTTGGAAAATCTCGATGATGACTTTTTTTTTGAATTGCATGAGGATCTGATAGAGGTCACACCAACAGAGAGCACATATGTTTTACGGAAGTCTAGTTCTTCAAAGAACACAACACCTTCGCAGAGTGAAATTAGACATTCGAATCGCAAAAGCTTTCTTAGCTCTGGTGATACATTCGGTCTTGGACTCAAAGCTTCCTACACTGAGATGTCTTATTATAAAGGGTGGCCAGACATGTACGTACACCACTTTTTACTCTATAAACTACCAGTTAAGAAAGCCGTCGATCACGAAACGTATGCTGGTTTGTGGGGAGGAACGTTTGGCTGGCCAGCTGGAAAATGTCCTAAAGGTAAGACGGAAAAGTCTCTTTACTTACTGATGCTCACTTATGAAAAAGAATATAGTGAGAGAGTTCTCATTGGGACAAAAATACTGGAAGGAAATCGCCTTGTGAGCCGTCCCAATGGAACTACAATGTTTGTTGTAAAAATCGATACACCTTCTCTTGAGCCCTTTCCAGTGGATGCAGATGAAATACATTTTGAGAATTCTTACTCGGGAAAAGGTGTCACAGATGGTTATGGATTCCGCTATCTCGGTTCTAAACCCGGTTCCCTTTTCGTGATCACTAATGATTTTCTTGCATTCGTTTGGAAAGACACCAAAACTATGATTACGTTGCATAGACTAAACCTTACAGAGATCTTGAAGAAGGGTTTGGGATCTTGTGTGCCGCCTTCGCATCCTATGAAGAATTTTACTTATATGAGAACGTCCTCCATGAACGAGTTTACCAGCTCATCAACTGATTTGTGTTACTCCGACTAAAGAACATTGTACGAAACACATCAATGTTTTGATTGAAACACTCAATTACATTCTCCAAATTAAATGTATTGTGACGTCATTTGCTTTTTAAAATTATACTATACTATAGTTTATATGCTTCTAACGTGTGTAATACAAACTAAACTACGTATTGTAGTATCTAACGTCCTGATACCTCTTGAAAAGTCATCTTACTATCCGACCACTACCACTTGAGAAATGTTTTTAAAAATACATTTTTTTATTTTAGTTTTATAATTTTCTTTCTTTAATCATATTTAATATATTAGCTTTTTGCCAAATAATTTAATAAATTTAAATAGAAAAAGTCATACATAAACAAAAGAATTGTTAGTGGTTCTCTTATGCTTATGCTTGGGGGCCTAGGTTCATATTATTTTAGTAGAAAAAATATTTGAAATTATTTATCTTGTCTAGTGGTTCAAGTTTAACCAAAAAACACAACGCACTTAGGTAAACGACTAGATCGGAAAGAGTCACTTTTTTTTCTTTTCTTTTTTATCTGCAACGAATGAATTAAAAAAAGGAGAAGTAAATATGTACAAAGATGTACAAAGTTTATTCTTAAACATTTTTTGTAACTCGATCAACCACATCAGTTTCAAATACAACGCTCATTTTTTTTCTCTTTTTTCATACATGATATGGAATAGGCAACAAAAACCGAAGATGTTATGCATGTTACAATTGTACACATTGTGATATTCTTATTTTAAATATTAAAAAACATACATATCATCTTTCTGGCGCGAATGTGCTTTTGGTTTGAAGAGAAACGATGAGACTCATACATCATGTCTACCCTCGAGAATGTCTCATGCAACATAATTTGATACTAGATTTATACAAATCAAGCTATGATCAATGATTGTAACTTCTCACTACTCAAGTGAAAATACTAATCAGTGACAAGCAAATCCAAAACAGAATCTCCTCCATTTGCGAACAAGGTGATAGAAGATATGCTGGTTGTATGGTAATTTGGTTTGGATCAAGATGAAAAAACTGCTTTCAACTCTGTTTAATTTGACTATTGTATATCTTGAGAGAACCACTTAACACAAACGCTGCAGTAAACAGTTTCTTTTCTTTCGAATAAATTTTACATATTGTTAAAAAAAAAATACTAATCAGTGATTAAAATTACCAATACTATGAAAAAACCATGTTGTGGTAGACCATGCATTTAATCTTTTCAGGTGTCTTTTAGAAAAACTAATGCACCTTGCATTTTAGCCACCCATAAACGTCTTTAATGGCAATAAATGTTGGATTCTATGGGCACGACAATTAGTCTGAATTTTGGTATGAGATTCCCTCGGTTAAAAAAAAAGATTGAGTAGTTAGTAGTACCCACTACCATATTTAACTTCATGGAGAAGTAAAACAGTTTTCTCTTCGGGCTTCTTTTTTTCAGCATCACTTTTTCGCACGCAAGTGATTCTACTATGAAGTGAATTAAACCTATATGCTTCTACTATCAAATACGTTAAAATATAGAAAGAAACTAATTTGGTTATCCAAAAGTGACTGTTGGTTTTATGCTAGAAAGCCATTTACCGTGTTCTCATCGATGATCGATCCCCGATCTTTATTGTGTGGGTAAAGCCATTAGTTATAGAACTTTCCAGAAAATCATTGCTCGCCATAAAAAATAAACTTTATAGTTGAAACATGGAACGAAATAAAAGGTTTACATGAAACGAAATCTTTAAATTAGAGCATGAAAGAAATAAAAGGTTTACATGAAACTAAATCTTTACATGAAACGTGAGAGAGCCGTAATCTTTACAGGAAACGATGATTGAAAAATTATTGGAAAATGGTCGAGTCGAGACTAGGTCTCAAGGTAAAGAAATAATAGCTTTAAAACTTCTGTCAAAAACTAATAAAACTTAGACCTGTCAAAACCATGACCATTGATAATTAAAACCCGTTCAACATACTATTCAATTATTTAGACAATTATTAAACGTCTACATAAATCTTCCACTATCATAATTTTGAATTCACTTGAGAAATTCCATGTGCACGTATATATCGTAGTTTTACATTTAAAACCACTTGGGAAACTACATTTAATTAAGTTGTTAAACAATTATCAAACAGTTTGTCGCCTTTTGCCTTTCTTGTTATGTTGAAGATTTCAACTTTTTCCTTGCGATAATCTGAAACCCATCGTACTCTGCTTGAAGATCTTCAAGAAAACTCTATAACCTTTTTTCCATATTGATGGGTTATTGAAAAGTTCGTTTCTTTTGCTTTCTGATTCAAACCTAAACCAGAATCCCAAAGGCTGCGTTTCTTGATTTCAAAGTCTGAATTTGGTAAGGCCGTTGCTATTTTACTCTTAAATTTGGATTTTGAGTACTTTCATAATTATATTTTATCATTTGTGTGTTTAATTACCTTGGGTGGTTTTGTTGCGAATTGGACTTTTAGTACATGATGAACAAGGAATCGTTTGGAGCTTGCTTGCTTCTTACGCTTCCAGAAGATGTGTTTGCTGTTATTTCTCGTTTTCTTTCTCCAAGCGATATTTGCAATCTAATCTTGTGCGGCAAAAGTCTGCCTGCCCTTGTCGATACCGAGAAGATGTGGCTTGTGCAATGTGAAGAAGTAAAGGTTCTTCCTTTGTTGGAAATAGTCCAATGGCGAATCGGGATCTCTTCTTACAAGGCCCTTTGTAGGTTTCTTGTAGAGGTGGTGAAGCCGCTTCTTGGGATTTGGGTGCAACAAAACCCTGAACTTGGGAATGTTGTTTATGTGATGCCTGGTTTCTTGTCTGTTGTTGGGTGCCGGATAATTCCACAAAAGGTTGCTCCTTCGTGGATTCAAGAGGACCGAGTTAAGTGGTCACCGGTGTTTGAGATAATCTGCGGGTTTGATGGCTCTAACGGGTTTTTCCTCCATGGAAGAGACAAAGAAGGCAGTTGCTTGTACCCTGGTTTTGTTATGGGCATTGAGAAGAGTTGCAATGTACTTCAGCTCGATGTTGTGCCGAGGCAAGAGAAGAGTTCGTGCAATGAGATTGAGAGAGGAGCCTCAAGAGAGGAGGGAGAGATTCCATTTTGGATGCTCGCTTTTAGTGATAGAAAAAATTTGCTCAATATTGTGACAAGCCATGTAAGTCTACATGTGGTGGAACCATTAAATGAAATGTTATTTCCCACATTGAAATATGATGAAGCAATGCTGGTTGAACGCAGAACCATTCTCCTTAAAATGCACAAGTTTGGTGGAAATTGGAAGAACATGAATTTGGAGGAGGATGATCAGTTGTGTTACAATCCCATGCAAGTAAAAATAAACGAGATGTTGGAAAATCTCGGTGATGACTATTTTTTTGATGAAGAGGAGCTGATAGAGGTCACACCAACGGAGAACACGAATGTTTTAGGGGAGTCTAGTTCTTCAAAGAACACAACACCTTCGCAGAGTGAAATTAGAGTTTCGAATCGCCAAAGCTTTCTTAGCTCTGGTGATACATTCGGTCTTGGTCTCACAGCTTCCTACAGTGAGATGTCTTATTATAAAGGGTGGCCATACATGCACTTTCACCACTTTTTACTTTATAAACTACCAGTTAAGAAAGCCGTCGATCAAGAAGCGTATGCTGGTTTGTGGGGAGGAACGATTGGCTGCCCAGCTGGGAAATGTCCTAAAGGTAAGACGGAAAAGTCTCTTTACTTACTGATGCTCACTTATGAAGAATCTGAAGAACATAGTGAGAGAGTTCTCATTGGGACAAAAATACTCGAAGGAAAGCGCTATGTGCGTCATCCCAATGGAACTGCAATGTTTGTTGTAAAGATCGATACACCTTCTCTTGATCCCTTTCCAGTGGATGCAAATGAAACACATTTTGAGAATTCTTACTCGGGAGAAGGTATCGCAGAGGGTTATTCATTCCGCTATACAGGTTCTAAACCCGGTTCCCTTTTCGTGATTACTAATGATCTTCTCGCATTCGTTTGGAAAGAAACCAAAGTTGTGATTACGTTGCAAAGACTAAACCTTACAGAGATCTTGAAGAAGGGTTTGGGATCTTGTGTGCCGCCTTTGCCTCCTTCGAAGAATTTTACTTATATGAGAAGGTCCTTCATAAACGAGTTTACCAAGTTATCAACCGATTCGTCTTACTCTGAATAAAGAACATTGTACGAAACACATCAATGTTTTGATTGAAACACTCAATTAGCTTTGTTTTATTTTTGAGGTACATTCTCCAAATTTTATGTATTTTGACGTCATTTGCATTTCAAAACTAAACTATACTATAGTCAATATGCTTCTAACGTGTGTAATACAAACTGTATTGTAGTATCTAATGTACTGATACCTCTTAAAATGTCATCTTACTATCCGACCACTACCACTTGATAAATGTTTTTTAAAATTATTATTTTTAGTTAAGTTTATAATTTTTCTTTTTTAATGAAAATTAATATATTAGCTTTTTGCCGAATAATTAAATAACTTTAAATAGAAAAAAAGTCATACAAAAACAAAAGAATTGCTGAGAGACTCGTGATTTAGTGGTTCTCTTATGCTTAGGCTTGGGGGCCTAAGTTCTCGTTGTTCACGTTGTCTAGTGGTTTAATTTTAACCAAAAAACAAAGCGCACTTAGGTAAATGACTAGTTCGGAAAGAGTCATCTTTTTTTTTTAATTAACTAGAAGAAGTAAATATGTCTATCAAGAAGGCTAATCCAATTTATAAATGGCTATAGACTTTATTTTTAATCATTTTTTGTAAGTCGATCAACTACATCAGTTGCTAATACAACGCTCACCGAAAAGTATCTAACATTTTTTTTTCTCTTTTTTCATACATGATATAGAATAGGCAACGAAAATTGAAGATGTTATGCGGGTTACAATTATACGCATTGTAATATTATTATTTTAAATATTAAAAAACATAAATATCATCTTCCTGGCGTAGAGATGCTTTTGGTTTGAAGAGACTCATACATCCTCGAGAATGTCTCATGTGATGAGCAGGTAACATAATTTGATACTAGATTTATACAAATGAAGCTATAATCAATGATTGTAACTTCTCACTACTCAAGTGAAAATACTAATCAATGACAAGCAAATCCAAAACAAAATCTCCTCCATATGTTAACAAGGTGATAGAAGATATGCTGGTATTGCAATTTGGTTTGGATCAAGATGAAAAAGCTGCTTTCACTTCTATTTAATTTGACTATTATATTTCTTTCGAGAACCACTTAACACAAAAGCTGCACTTGATGTAAAACAGTTTTTTTTTCGAATAAAATTTACTTATTATTCACACACAACAAAAATACTAATTAGTGATCAAATTTACTAATACTATGAAAAACCAAGTTGTGGTAAACCTTGCATTTTAGCCATAAATCTTTAATGGCAATATATTTTGGATTTTATAGGCACGGGAATTAGTCTGAATTTTGGTATGAGATTCCTTTGGTTAAAAAAAATTGAATAGTTAGTACCCACTACCATATTTAACTTCATGGAGAAGAAAGACAGTTTTCTCCTTGGACTTCTTTTTTTCAGCAGAAAGTGATTTTACTATCAAGTGAATTAAACCTATTTGCTTCTACTATCAAATACGTTAAAATTTAGAGAGAAACTAATTAAGTTATCTAAAAGTGACTGTTAGATTTAAGATTTTTCTCTTATTTGGTAATAGTTGCGATAATTTGAAATAAGAATCTCTTTGTTCAAAAAACAAAATTGAAATAAGAATCTTTGTGACTATGATGTCATTTGAGTAGGCAAAGGACTAGATTCTTTTTTCGTTCTTGAAAGCTATTCCTAACTTTTAAGTATCAAGTAGGTAATCTCATTTTCCAATTAAAGTACTATTATATATTATCCATCGATGTAAGAGAATAATTCATATATATCTTTTTTTGCTAAAGAATAATAATTCCTAAATTTCTTTGATTTTTTACATATATACAAATATCCTTCAAAAAAAGAAGACAAAAGTGAGAAGAGAAGCCAAAACTTTGTTCCATAAAAAAGAGAACAAGGTTAGAAGAAAGTTCCAACATCGCAACCATGGATACAATGGAACTAAGACAATGCCCTGCTCATAATTCTCCTTTAAAATATACACGAATCTCATCAAAATGCGATGCTTGCTACGGAGATCACTATGACAACAAGCAAGGCTACAAGTGTAATTTCTGCGAGTTTTGTTTCCATGAGGACTGCGTCAACGTCAAGATTCCTGCTCGTCATAAACACCCTCTCAATCTCATCAAAGTGCATGACCAGGTGTTATGTTGTCTTTGCGAAACCAATAGAATTCCTCAAATACTTTATCAATGTTCAAAATGTTCTTTTCGTATATGTATCCCTTGTGCGAGAAAACCTCTGATCTTTGAACAAACTAAGGCCCATGAACATAAACTCCTTCAAGTACCGATGAAACTCCCCTTCTGGCGCAGCGTAACCAATAGAGAACCCTAAGCTCGTTGATTCCGTGGAATAGCCGAGAGAAGGGGGCGTCACTTGTTCGTTGATTCCTCGGAATAGCCGAACAAAGACTGAGCTTGAAGATCGTTGATTCGAAACGAATAGCCGATAGTCAAGAGAATGAAGAAAGCTAAAGCTTCTGATTATTATTCAATAAAACGCCCGCTCCTTGATGGAGGAGATGTCCTATTTATACAAGAAACAAAGACCCTAATCCTAACCGACTAAGGATTATCTAAACAAAACTGAAACATAAAGCCCAAGTAAAAGAAATTAAAACAAAGCCCAATTCAAAAGAGAGAAGTAAAAGGAGAGTTTAAGATGCGCTGCATCACCTTCACTTGTCATGCATGTGGGTTGTGTAGTGCAGAATACCCGTGTCTTTGTCTTCAATGTTGTTTCATAATCCACCGAGCTTGCATCTTCTTACCACGTGTTATAAAAATCAACCGCCACGACCATCGTATTTCTCATGTTTCTTCTCTTGGTCCTGGGAAGTGGATTTGTAGGGTATGTTATGAGCATGTTAATGGAGAGTACGGAGCATATTCTTGCTTTGTTTGTTCTTATGTCTTTCATTCAAAATGTGCTACAACATGTTTAACCATTTGGGATAGGAGAGAACTTGAAGGAGTACCCGAAGAAGATGAAAAAGACGAAAGCAAACCGTTCATAGTGATAGATCAAAACCTAATAAAACATTTTAGCCATGAACACAATCACAAGAGTTCATTATCATCATCAAGGCTCGAGGAACCAAGAGAACATTGCTATGCATGCACCCTTCCTTTTTATGCTGAATTGTGCTACAAATGTACACAATGTGATTTTATTCTTCATGATGCATGCGCTAATCTCCCTCTCAAGAAAAGACACCAGATAAGCCCACAATACTTACTTTATGTGACAAAGGTCAGTTTGGCATAGACTTTGCAAACTTGTTTATTTGTTTTGCTTGTGGACGTTATTGCACCGGTTTCTCGTATATTAAGAAGTATTTTCACCTTTACATCACAATTGATGTGCGGTGTGCTTCAATTTCTGATGCATTTAAACATGAAAGTCCACATTGGTTATTTGTAATTCTGATAGACGAGAGAGCCGGAACAAAGTGTGAAGGTTGTGACTTGGCTCTTATGTTTCTTCTACGTTGCAAGGGTGATTGTGGTGGCTACAATTTATGTTTCACATGCGCTACTTTACCCACATTGGTAAGACATATATATGATGATCATCCTCTCTCATTATGCTATGGTGAAAAAAATTTGAATGTGACATATTGTTGCGGGATATGCGAAGAGGAAGTATATGCAAATAATTGGTTTTACAAATGCAACGATTGTAGCTCCACTCTTCATACTAAATGTGTAATTAAGAATCTAATACACTCAAGAATAGGAGACATTTTAGTGTTGGGTGACAAGGGGTCATTTGATTTGCTTCCGAATAATCGTCTCTCTCGGCCGATTTGCTATTTATGTAAGACTCGTTCTACAGGTGATTTAGTGCTAAACGATAAGGCGAATACAAATATATTCATATGCTGTTTTTGTGGCTTTTCTAAGAGTTTTCTTGGGAAGCCCAGATTCTTACGCGGTTGAAACTAGAGTGAACGTACCATATGCCACACGTGTATTATGGCAGTTAGCAATTAAATTATTTATAGAATTTTTAAATGCATTTTATTATGTCTAAGTGGTATCATAATTTGTAAATGGATAAAACTATACTGATTAAAGAAACACAATCAACTTTAAAATAAAGATATTTATGTTATTTACAAGTTTTTTTTTTTAATTGTGTATTCAACCAAATCATTGTTGGGTAACTAAATAAATTTATGAATGATAATGTGATTCGACTACGATCCGTTATCCTAATTTTTCAAATAACAAAATAATTCGGTGCTATTAGATGACAAAATTACTTAAAAGAGTATTGTTTATATTATTATCCCTTATTATTATCAATCCTTTACTTATTTATTTGATGTAGTTATTGCCAAAAAAGAGATTTCCCGTTTTCCCGTATTCTATGTATTTTTTAGGTGTGAATGGCACCCAGATTTAGGTGTGCCATCGGTTTTAGCGAGGAAGCAATGTAGTTTGGGTCATGCAAAACAACATTTATGATAGGATATTCAATTCGTTTTTTTTTAATTGAGTTTAACTACAATTTCATATTGAGTTTTTTAATGTTAAGACATATTATAGTTATTTCTGTTTTTCTTAGATCATTAGACTATTATATTAGTTCATCTAGTAACAGTAATATTAAGCACATTTGTTAATGTTGTGGAATATTTTAGCAAAAGACTATTGAGTTTGGTTTTCTATGTGAAAGAGACTACTTCGATTCTTGATTTTAAAATTAGACGTATATTGGATGGTATTCATTACGATGATTCGGTAAGTTTGTTTTTGTATACCCTATATTATTCTAAAGTCTTCTTTCTATAACTTTGTTGTTTATATTCTTACTTTTATTTTTTTGTATATATTATTCTTAAGTCTTGTTTCTATAACTTTGTTGTTTATATTCTGATTATATTGTTTTTTTCTAAGAAAAAGTTGAATGAATCGTATAACTTTGTTGTTTATATTCTGCCTTTTAATTTTTTGATCTTTTTTATATAAAAGTGTGATTGGTCAGGACGTCAGGTTGTCCATGTTGGAAAATTATATATTTGGGAGAATCGAAAAAAGAAAGTAAAAGTCACCGAGAAAAATGCAAAGATGAAATCATATCGGATGAAGATGTTTTTGTAGGTAGAAATGAAAATGTTTAGTCCATGACAATCAATAAAAAAACATTTGTTAGTTTTTTTTTTTGGGTGTTTTTTACGATGATTTTGTTTCCTGGTTTTTATAATTTTGGTCTGTTATTATTTTAATGAAATAATTTTGCTTTTCTATGGTTCAGTTTTCATGTTTTTGGAATATTTTTTATATCAGTTATTTGTTTTAATTTTAATGGTGTTAATATTATATTATGTTAGTTAATATATTACTATGTTTTCGTGATTATTTATTACTTAAAATTATTTAATTATAGTGTTTGAAAGTATTTTTTTTTAATGATTTCACTAGTTTAATTGCTTTAGTAATAAGTATTAGACATCACGGTGTTACGAAATCATTAACTTCAGTCGTTGAGCCTCTTCTTTTCTCAATCGCTTAACTAGCGACAACGACCAAAAAAATAGAGGGCCAAATGTTTGATAGTTAAAAGAATAGATTCATAATACAACTGGTAGAGAAAACTTTTCTCATCAGTAACCAACAAAAAGTATTTTTCACCCAAGGAGAAAGCTCAAAGAATAGCAATCGCGTCGAAGCTTCTAACTACCTTCTTCCAAAAACCATTTGCTTGGAAAGAATATTGATATCTTTGTTGTAAGAATCTTTAGTATTATGATGTAAATACGCAAAGAAATAGATTCTTTTTTTTCTTAAAAGCTATTCCTTACTCTTATGTATCAAATAGGTAATCTAATATTCCAAATCAGGTTAAAATATATTTATAAATTCAACGTCCAAAAGATTTAGTATAACTTGAGAGAATAATTTCTTTTTTAGTATTTTTCTCTGATTGTTCCTTTTAATATACAAACACCCTGCAAAAGAAAAAGACAAAAAGGAAAAGAGAAGTTGACACATTGTTCTTAAACAAAATAAAAAGCAAGGTAAGAAGAAAGTCATAACAATTATGGATGTAGGACGATGCCCCACTTGTCAATCTCCTCTAAAATACACAAAACTCTCATCGAAATGTGATGCGTGCTACGAAGATTACCATGACAACAAACAAGGCTACAAGTGTGATTACTGCTCGTTTTGTCTCCACGAGGAATGCATTAACGCTAACCTTCCTTCTCGTCATAAACACCCTCTCAAGGTCACAAATAGCTATAACTCAAAGTTATGTTATCTTTGTGAAACCAAAAGGTATCCTCAAATACTTTATCACTGTTCACAATGTTCTTTCAGTATATGTATCCCTTGTGCGAGAAAACCTATCATCTTTGACCAAACTAAGGCTCATGACCATGAACTCGTCCAAGTAATGATAAAAATCCCCTTCACTTGTGATGCATGTGGGTTGTGTAGTACAGAATATCCGTGTCTTTGTCTTCAATGTTGTTTCATGATCCATCGAGCTTGCATCTTCTTACCACGTGTTATATACATCAACCGTCATGACCATCGTATCTCTCATGTTTCTTCTCTTTCCACTGGGAAGTGGATTTGTAGGGTATGTTATGAGCATGTCAATGAAGACTATGGGGCATATGCTTGCTCGATTTGTTCTTATTTTTTTCATTCAAAATGTGCAACAAATACAAACATTTGGGATGGGAGAGAACTTGAAGGGGTACCCGAAGAAGATGAAAAAGAAGAAATCAAACCATTCGAAGTGATAGATCAAACCCTAATAAAACATTTTAGCCATGAACACAATCTCAAGGCTTCTATATCATCATCGAGACTAGAGGAACCAAGAGAACGTTGTTGTGCATGCACTCTTCCTTTTTATTCTGAAATGTGCTATAAATGCACACAATGTGATTTTATTCTTCATGATTCATGCGCTAATCTTCCTCTAAAGAAAAGACATGAGATAAGCACACACAAACTTATGTTATGTACCAAAAGTCAGCTTGGCGCAAACTTCGAAAATTCGTTTTTTTGTGTTACATGTCAACGTTATTGCACTGGTTTCTCATATAATATTACTGGGGATGAAAACAACACCCAACATAGCATTGATGTGCGATGTGCTTCAATTTCCGATGCATTTAAACATGAAAGTCATCCACATTGGCTATTTGTATTTTTTGATTTGTTTTACTCAAGGTGTGAAGGTTGTGACTTGAATTGTTGGTTTTATCTACGTTGCAAGGATAAAGATGATTGTGGTGGCTACAATTTATGTTTCACATGCGCAACTTTACCCACATTGGTAAGAGATAAATATGATGATCATCCTCTTTCATTATGCTACGGTGAGAAAAATGTGAATGCGAGATATTGTTGCGGGATATGCGAAGAGGATGTACATTCAAAGAGTTGGTTCTACAAATGCAATGAATGTGGCTCCACTCTTCATACTAAATGTGTATTTCAAAATCTAATACACTCAAGGTCTGGATACAGTTTAGTGATTGGTAACAAGGGGTCATTTGATTTGCTTCCAAACAATCGTCTCTCTCGGCCAATTTGCTATTTATGCAAGATCCGTTGTATGGGTGATTTTGTTCTCCACAAAAAGGCGGATACAAGTATATTCATATGCTGCTCTTGTGGATTTAATTATAAAGATTTGGTTAGGAGGTATTGAAGACTATATAAGTGATAAGTGTGTATTGTGACGATTAGTACTCAATTATTTTATAGTTTTTAGCTTTCTGTTCATGTGTCTTGTAATTAATTTATAATAATAAAAATTATACTGATTAAGGTAACATAACATATTATAAAAATATATTTCTGGTGTTTTACAGCCTTTTGTTTTTACAAAGCAACAATATGATATGTTATAGTTGAGCTATTGTATAATGTTTTCTTATATAAATAAATAGAATATCCTTTATCTTCTTAAAGCACAAGCCATTTGACCAATAAAAATGTGACATATCATCAAATTTAGGTTAATTAATTTTTAAAGAAAAAAATTGTAAATACAAAGAACATGCGTTCCTTTATTTTCTACGAACCTAAAAAATCGAATTGCACGTTCTGACAAAAGTAACTGCCGATTAACATATATTACGAGAAATTAATAACTACTCCAAATTTAAATCACACACGATCACGAAAAAAAATCTTTCCATGATCTTTCTTAACTCCTCCACTATCTCTGTAAACCGACAGGTCTATTAACCTTATATAAATACTCAAAATTATTTACATCTTACCGTCTTCTTCTTGCTTCCGACTTTTAGTAGAGAAACTCAGACAAATTCTTCTTGAGTTAATACAACAATGACTCTTTACTTTAGTTAGTTAATATGTCTACATTTAACGTTATTCGCAATTTTACGTTGACATCGTATTATTTTGTTCTGTGTCTCAATGCTTCTATTTCTTATGCAAGATCTTTTCCATGACAATGAGGTCAAGTAAAGGCATGTACTCTTCGTGGTGTCCAAGACCACTTACCAACTACTCGGCACAAGAACTAATCCGGATTGGAGAGCCACACTTCACAACCTCAATTCATCTCCTATTGATCGTATTAACATGGTTCTTGCCAGGCTGATCTTCCAAGCAACGATCTATCCCATTTGGCTAGACAAAACGGAGGCGTCCGACATCAGCAAGCTAGCCACCCAGTTTGGTACATTGAGACTCATCGATGAAGCTATTAGTGGGAAACTTGCCTCATACACATCGTACGAACATCTCCAACTAGAAGCTTTAATTGCTTGGTTCCACCATCTTCAACCTAAATGTTCTATTTTGTTAGACACTATTATTTCATTGGCGTGCTCTATTTTTCGTTTCTCTCCTCTGTATATAACTTTTTCTTCATTTCTTTTTAATTAAATATTATATCTCAAAAAGAAATATCATTCCGTTGAATTAGTTTGTTGTTTCGTTCTTTTTTTAGTTTGTTAGGTCCATATTTAGAAGTTATATTAAGAATTTAATTTAAAAAGTAACAGCATAATTTTATTTATATGAAACTGTGACCGTGCTACTAGTACTACATCCAATTTAAAAGTGAAAACCCGTTCAACATCCAATTTGATTTTAAACACTACAAAAACTCCCACTATCATAATTTTGAAATTTCAACCAAACTTGTGAAATTCCTTTTTTGTATCTCTTATTAAGTTGAAAACAACCTAAACGAGAATACCTCAAAGTCTGCGTTATCTTCTGAATTCTGTAAGGTCGTTGTTACTTTACTGCAAAGATTAATTTCTGAATATCTTCAAATCCTTCTATTCTCATCTCTTCGTTCATAAATCATTTTGTAGGGTTGTTTCGAATTTGACTCGTAAAACATAATGATCGGAGCGTTAAAGGTTGGTGCTTGCTTGCTTCTTACGCTTCCCGAAGATGTGTTTTCTGTTATCTCTCACTTTCTTTCTCCAAGCGACATTTGCGATATAATCTTTTGCTGCAAAAGTCTTTGTGCCCTTGTCGATTCCGAGAAGACATGGCTTGTTCAATATGAAGTCGTTAAGGTTCTTCCTCAGTTTGAAATAGTCCAATGGCGAATCGGGATCTCTTCTTACAAGGTGCTTGTAGGTTTTTTGTAGAGGTGGTGAAGCCTCTTGTTGGGATTTGGGTTCAAAAGAACCCTGTAATTGGGATTTCTTATCCGTTGTTGGATGCCGGATAATTCCGCAAGAAGTTGGTCCTATGTGGATTCAAGAAGGACAACTTATGTGGTCGCCTGTGTTTGAGATAATATGCGGTTTTGATGGCTTGTTATGTACGAAAATATGACGCAAATGTTTTATTTTTTTTTTACTTAAACTGAAATTTCGTTAAACTCATATGTACTTTTACTTATTGTATCTAAAATTTTATAATTTTATGTACAGAAAACATATATTAGTAGGTGATCACCCGCGTTACGCCGCGGTTTTTTTCGAGATTTTTTTGTATTGTTTAATTTAAATATAATTTTTATTTATCTAATCTTTCACTCATGCAATAAGCAATTAGTTTTAGTATTAAAATTTTTTTTTTCTAATAACATTCTCAACAATGCATCATACACATAATTTATAAACAACGTTTGTCTTAAAGCAATTTAACAGAGGGTAGCGTTGGATTTTAGAAACCTAAGAATTTGATGATGAAGCTCCTTACGTATTTTTTTATCATCAGTGATTTATTATATAAATATCAATTTAAAAGAATAACTTACTCAAATCATTAAGTAATACATGACTATTATACACTCATACTTTGAGTTTGGATTACAAAAAAAATCTTCGAGTATGAGAAAACTATTAAAATGGTTTTATTGAAAAATCATGTAATATTAAATAAATTTAGTAATAGTACAATTAAATATATAAAATAATATAATATGTAAAATTAAATAATAAATATATCACTAACATATAAGTTAAAAGTTGAAGAGTTTACATTAATTATTTAATAGATACATGGCAAATGCTAAAGTAACGATGTCTCAATCATATAGAGAGAGTTGGTCAACTTTCATATATACGATTCTACTACCTTTACAACTTACAGACATCATTTTTGGATGATATAGTGCGGAATCTTTTAGAAATGAATTCATTTAAATTCTTGAATAAAACATCATTTTAACAATATATAAGATTATGGACTGTTCATGAAACTATCTCCATATGTATTATGGAAATATCTCCATTTTGCCCCCTCTCCCCCCCCACCCCACCCACCCCAAATAACATTATGCGTTTGTCATGTTATTATGGACTATTCGTGTAGAGCCGTATGTCGTGTTATTATGCTAGATCCGCCCCTGGTCGTACGTGGTACACTATATGTAGAGCCATTTACCGTGTTCTCATCGATGATCGATCCCAGATATTTATTGTGTGGGTAAAGCCATTAGTTATAGAACTTTCCAGAAAATTATTGCTCGCCATAAAAAAAAACTTTAAAATTTTACTAGTTAAAACGGTTTAAATTAGAGCATGAAAGAAATAAAAGGTCTACATCGTTATATGTAGTTTTAGTGAGCTCTTTGGTTGTGAAAAATGAGAGAGCCGAAATCTTTATTACATGAAACGATGGTTGAATTTTTTTTTGGAAAATGGTCTCGAGGTAAAGAAATAATAGCTTTAAAACTTCTGTCAAAAACTAATAAAACTTAGACTGGTAATTAAAACCCGTTCAACATACTATTCCATAATATTTAGACACTAGTATTTAAATCTTCAACTATAATAATTTTGAAACCACCTTGAAAAATTCCATGTGCACGTATTGTAGTTTTAAATTTTAAAACTACATTTAACGAAGTTGTCAAACAATTATCAAACACTTCGTCGTCTTTTTGCCTTTCTTGTTATGTTGAGGATTTCAACGTTTTCCTTGCGTACTCTGCTTTAAGATCTTTTATGATCTTCAGAAACCTCTATAACCTCGTTTCTTTTGCTTTCTGATTCAAACCAAAACCAGAATCCCAAAGGCTGTGTTTCTTGATTTCAAAGTCTGAATTTCGTAAGGCCGTTGCTATTTTACTCTTAAATTTGGATTTTGAGTACTTTCATAAATATATTTTATCATTTGTGTGTTTAATTACCTTGGGTGGTTTTGTTGCGAATTGGACTTTTAGTACATGATGAACAAGGAATCGTTTGGAGCTTGCTTGCTTCTTACGCTTCCCGAAGATGTGTTTGCTGTTATCTCTCGTTTTCTTTCTCCAAGCGACATTTGCAATCTAATCTTGTGCGGCAAAAGTCTTTGTGCCCTTGTCGATTCCGAGAAGACGTGGCTTGTGCAATGTGAAGAAGTAAAAGTTCTTCCTTTGATTGAACTAGTCCAATGGCGAATCGGGATCTCTTCTTACAAGGCCCTTTGTAGGTTTCTTGTGGAGGTGGTGAAGCCGCTTCTTGGGATTTGGGTGCAAGAAAACCCTGAACTTGGGAATGTTGTTTATGTGATGCCTGGTTTCTTGTCTGTTGTTGGGTGCCGGATAATTCCACAAAAGGTTGCTCCTTTGTGGATTCAAGAGGGCCAAGTCAAGTGGTCACCGGTGTTTGAGATAATTTGCGGCTTTGATGGCTCTAAGGGTTTTTTCCTCCATGGAAGAGACAAACAAGGTAGTTTCTTATACCCTGGTTTCGTTATGGACATCGAGAAGAGTTGCAATGTGCTTCTACTCGAAGTTGAGCCGAGGTCAGAGAAGAGTTCGTGCAATGAGATTGAGAGAGAAGTAGGGGATCCATTTGGAGATCTAGACTTCAGTGATAGAATGAACTTACTAGATATAGTGACAAAACATGTAAGTCTACGAGTCGATGAACCATTAACAGGAAATTTATTTCCCACCAGGTCAAAATATGACGAAGCGATGATGTTGGAACGCAGAAACATGCTCCTTAAAATGCTCAAATTTGGTGGAAACTGGAAGCACATAAACTTGGAGGAGGATGAGCAGTTGTGTTACAATCATATAGAGATAGACATAAAAAAATTGTTGGAAAATCTTGGTGATGACATTGACAACATGGAGGATATAGAGGATCAGATAGAGGTTACACCAAGGAAGAAGAGCTTTCGCCGGTTTTTAAGAAGTGGCATTAAACATATTCTTGGGAAGTTCAGTTCTTCAAAGATCAATTCGCCTTCGAGCAGTGAGACAAGACGTTCGAATCGCCAAAGCTTTCTCAGCTCTGGTAATACATTTTGCCTTAGTCTTAAAGCTTCATGCACTTTGATGTCTTCATATGAAGGGTGGCCAATCATGAGCGCAGACAACTTTTCCCTTCATAAACTACCAATGAAGAAACCTCTCGATCACGACGTGTATGCGGGTTTGTGGGGAGGAACGTTTGGCTGGCCCCCTGGGAAAGATATTGAAGATGAGTCCCTTCTCTTATTAATGCTCACTTATGGAGAATCTGAAGAGGGTAGTGAGAGAATTCTTTTCGGGACGAAAATACTCAGTTATTTTGCTGAGCATCCTAATGGATCCTCAATGTTTGTTGTAAATATTGACACGCCTTCCCTTGAGCCGTTTCCATTTGATACAGATGGAAGAGATTTCGAGCATTCTTACACGGGAGAGGGTATCGCTGACGGTTATGGATTCCGATACCCCGGTTCAAAACCTGGTTCCCTTTTCGTAAGCTCTAATGATCTTCTTGCATTCGTTTGGCAAGGAACTGAAGATGTGATTACATTGCAAAGAATAAACCTTGGAGAGATCTTGAAGAAGAGTTTAGGTTCTTGTGTTTCACCTTTGCTTCCAACAAAGAATTTTACATATACTAAAAGGTCTTACTCAAACGTGTTTGCCAAGTCATCGACCTATTCGTCTTCCTCCGAGTAAAAAATATTGTATGAAGAAACACATCAATGTTGGAAATGGAACACTTTGCAACAGATCTTGAGATAATAATTTTTACTATGCTTTTAATGTGTGTATATACCAAACAATGTATTGCAACAAAAAAAAAAAACTAAATTTGTGGAATTCTTTTTTCCTTGTATGGTTTATTTTACTTTGCAACACATTTACACTTGATTAACATTGAGCTTGTGAATAGTCCAACACATCTATGTAGTTTGAGTAATAGGTTTGATACTAAATCCAAACAGTAGCAAGTCCACAAGTGTATCCTTTAGCAGCATGTTTTATATTTACTACATGTGTAAATAACTAAATATCAATGATGATAATGAGCCTATTATATTGGAAATAGAGAAGACTTGTGAGTTTCAAATTTGTTGCAGCAATCTCCTATGATCTTCTTCGTTCAGGGGCAAACACATTGGTGTGACATTTTATCAAATAAGCAAAATTCAAACATGGAGGTAAAGGCGATACACATACACCTTTCCTTAAGAGCTCTCCAAGGTTAAGTCTTTGCAATGTCAACACAGCTTTAGTTGCTTTCCAAATGAACATGAGAAGACCTTTAGATGTCACGAAAAGTGTACCAGGTTTGTAACCAGGATACCGGAAACCATAACCCTTTGCAGTACCTTCTCCTGCGTAAGAATGCTCAAAATCTTCTCCATTTGTGTCGAAAGGAAAACCCTCAAAGGATGGCGAATCAATTTTTATAACAAACATTGCAGATCCATTAGGATGCATCCCGTAGTGAGTTCCTTCGAGTATTTTTGTCCCTATAAGAAGTCTCTCAGTACCATCTTGAGATTCTTCATAAGAGAGCATCAGTAGAAAAAAAGCCTTCCCTGGTTTATCTTCTGTACATTTTCCTGGTGGCCAGCCAAAAGTTCCTCCCCATAACCCGGCATACTCATCGTTAGCGATGGGATCCTTAATCGGTAGCTTATAAAGGGCATAACGGGTTTCGTCCATGTTTGGCCAACCTTGGTAAGAAGACAACTTAATATTGGAAGCTTTGAGACTAAGACCTATTGAATCACCAAAATTAAGAAACTTTTGGAGATTCAAAGGTCTAGTCTCACTTCTTGAAGAAGACATGTTCTTTGAAGAACTAGACCTCCCGAGAATATGCTTTATGCCACTTCTGAAATACCTACTAAAGCTCTTCCTTTGTGTCTGATTCTCAGCGTCCATGTTGCGAATATCGCCTTCAAAACCTAGATGCTTCCACGATTTGTTTATGTCTACCTGATTTGGAATATTTGTGCACTCATCCTCCAGGTTCATGTGATTCCAATCACCACCAAACTTGTGCATTTTAAGAAGCATGGTTCTGCGTTCCAACAACACCGCTTCATCATCTTTTGACGTAGGAAATAACTTTTCACTTGATAGATCAGGTACAGGTATACCAACAGTGCTTGTCACTATGTGAAGTAAATTCCTTCTATAACTAAATGGTAGTTTGCGAAATGGTAACTGAACCCCCGTCTCTACCAACAACACAGTCTCATCAATCTCATTGCACAACTTCTTCTCTCGCCTCGTCTCAACCTCAAGTAGAAGCACATTACAACTCTTCTCAATGCCCCTAACGAAACCAGGGTGCAGACAGCATTGCACTTTTCCATCTCTCCCATGGAGGAAAAACTTGGCGGAGCCATCAAAACCACAGATAATCTCAAACACAGGTGACCACATAACTCGAGCCTCCTCAATCCCCAAAGGACCAACCTCTTGTGGAATTATCCGACACCCAACAACAGACAAGAAACCAGGCATGACATAAACAACATTCCCAAGTTCAGGGTTTTGATGAACCCAAACACCAACAAGAGGCTTCATTACCTCTCCAAGAAACCAACAAAGCGCCTTATAAGAAGAAATCCCAATTCGCCATTGGATTATTTCAGATAAAGGAAGAACCTTTACTACTTCACACTGCACAAGCCAGATCCTTTCTGAATCCACAACGTCACATAGACTTTTGCAGCATAAGCTCAGATTGCAAATGTCTCTTGGAGATACAAAACGTGCTATAACAGCAATAACATCTTCTGGAAGAGACAGAAGCAAGCAAGTACCAAATGATTCTGACCCTAAATCGCCGTTCCTCATCTAACACAAATCAAATCGGTAACAAAATCACTAAAGATAAACACATAAATTTGATGATACTCAGAAATCAAACTTGGCTTTACAAAGTTTTACCTGATTCATACTTTGAAGATCAAAAAACGCAGCTTTGGGATTCGTCAAAAATATCAGTTTTGGTTTGAATCAGATCGCTTTTTACGTAAACAAGATTCAAACTTTTCAATTACCCATCAAAGAAGAACTCGATCCGAATCAGATTGTATAAGAAAAATGAGGAAATCGCTAACTAAGAAGACGATGCGAGAGAGAGACATTGGTCTTTCGTTGCAAGTTTAAAGTTGACTACACTGTTGAAGTCTTCCTAGTGCTTCTTTTCACTATTAGTAAGAACTTTAGGGACTAGTTTGAAATAATAGAATAATTTGCAAATGTCCTTTTCTCCAAAACACACTACACCACACCACAACGAGGCTGGAGATTTGTAGGATGGTTCTGAAATATTTGGGCCTTTAAATGGATACATATTGGCCCATTTAAGAAAAATATTAGCCCATAAGAAATGGTTTTGATTCCTTCAAAAGTTCATTAATTTTGAAAGCAAAGAATTGACATCGGTTTATATCGGTTGTGTAGAACAAGAGTTTTTTGATTTTTGTGTCTCGTAAAAACAGTCTCTAAACTACTTAAACCAAGTCAAATATTAGACGTAGAAATAAAGGTATTTTGTTAAACACGTTATTACGATGGTTTTCAAAGTGATGCTGATTGGTTTATATAGATGGGTTTCAATGACAAAAATCTAATGTTACAGTTTAGTTTTCTTTGTAATAAAAAATACTAGAAGAATAACGTACGCTACAATATAATACTGCTGACGTTACTTTTGACGATACTCGAGTGTTTTTGAGTCAGACACACTAAACGAAATTGGATAGACAATATGAGAATTCTAAGAGATGAGGAGAAATAAATTGTGTGTCTGACTGAGGAGTTTCTCGTGAAGCTCCATGAGAGTTGGTTGTGTATCTTTGGTCTTTAGTTTGATCAATCACCGATTTGTAATCTCTTAGAAGGTAAATATATATTCAACTTGATCTGTGATCAATCACTTTGCTAAACAGAGTTAATTGATCAAATGTGGTTTCATTAAATTATATTTTAGAAATATAAAAAAATCTATGAAAATGCATGTACTGTGTGTTTTTCAAACAAAATTGGCATCATAAATCGAGAAAGTGTAAAAAGTACATGCATTTTCCAAAACTTAATGCAAAAAAAAATACAATCTATCTTCTTTTTTTTTTTGTTTATTGTCAAGGATTACTTAATCCATAAATACAGAAACATAGAAAACATAATTGAATTTAAAACATTGAAGCAATAATCATCGAAAAAACATTGATGAAATGAGCTTTAGAGGACCTAGCTAACCGCAATAATCATCTAAAACACCAGTGATGGTTGAGCTTTAGAGGACACCTAGCTCTCTGAGAAACGCAACACATAGATCAAAGAAGATAAACTGAGGTCCATCAATTCTTAGGATGTCCAGCAAATATTTGCCTTCGCGTACTTTGTATAGCTATAACAACAACCAAAATGATACAAATTAGGTTTGCATTTAAGAAATTGCTCTAAATAGATTTTAACAATGTAAATTGTTGATAATTTTATATTCGCATCAAAACAAAAAAAATTGTTATTTATGGACTATTAAATTATAGTATAATATCTTAAATTGGATAAATATACCTGAATTTCAAATTTGATGACGGTCGGTAAGATGATGGCACATTCATCCTCAATTGTATGATTCTTATAGTAAGCAAAGCTTCGGACCCATCTACATTTTATATTGTAGAGTCCGATTTTTTTCCAGCATATTTTTAGATTTTGAAGAGCTTTAAAAATTTCAGTCATGATATCATAAGGACTCCCTTGAGACTGTCAAAATTCCAAACAATTATTTTGATATATATATTGATAAACTGTTTTGAATAGAAAGAAAATTAAGAAAACATGAGACGAAATTGAATGCTAAAGTAACATGAACAACAATGGATTAAACATTAACCATGCATGGACTAACCTGAAGTCCAAGGGTCCATGTTTTGTCATCTTTGACATTGGATTTTAGTCCATACAATGCCGAAAATGAATGGCCAACATGTGAAGTAATATTTTGAACTGGTAACGTCGAATTAAATATACCATCCTATATTTGTAGGATTAAAACGAAAATATAATTATATAGAGAAGTAATGTTTATTTATTTTTCTTAAATTCAGGTTGTAGAGAAAGAGAGTAAGTACCGAAATCTCTTTAAACTTGGATTGGAAAGGGTCATTGGGAACAGAATTTTGGTTTCGGTTGTCTAGGATTAGATGGTATGCAACTGTAGCCTAAAGTAACGAAATTTAACTTGAGTATCATTTATAAAACTATTTTGAGTATAATAGGATTATTATATGAAATATGAAAACACTCATACCTCGTTTTGGATTCTATTGGCAAGAGAATCAACAACATGGTTTCTATCAAACCCTATGTTAACCACGTTTTGAATTATCTCCTCCTCAATCTAGAAAGAGTAAAATTGATACAAAATTAACTGAATTCATAAAAATGATGTTATTTTGGTACAATTTAATGAAAACAAATTCTAACCTTTTTAGCTTGGTCTATGGTATCTAATGGAGGAATAGAAAGATAAAGAGGAAGATGATTATTGAACCAAGGATGTTGACGAATCTCAGTAATGCTAATTCTCATAGTAGGATCAACCATAAGCATTCTCGGTATCAAATCTCTAGCAAAATGTGATAAATGATTTGGAAGAGTATACATTCCTCTCTAAAGAAATAGAGAAAAAATTCATAACCATGTGTAATATATATGATTTTTATAAAAAGATCGTTGTTTATTAATACCTTTATTTTCTCGAATACATTAGGAATATTTTCGTCATCGAAAGGAAGAGTACCACACAACAGAGCATATAATATCACCCCACAACTCCATATATCTACATCTGGTCCATATGGTTTTCCTGAAATAACCTATATAAATAAGTTTCAGGTGTGAGTAATTGATACTTCAAATATATATCCAAATTCATGAAATAAAAATGAAGAATATGTTAATCTCTTATACCTCTGGAGCAGCATAATTAGGGCTTCCACAACTAGTCTTTAAAAAATGACCATCATGCATGACATTACTCAATCCAAAGTCAACAATCTTTATGTTGCATTGCGAATCCAAAAGCACATTCTCGGGCTTAAGATCTCTATGAACGATCATATTGCGATGACAATACTCTACACCAGATATGATCTGAGAATATATGGTTTAAATAAAAGTGTTGCCAATCGAAAAGGATATAAGGTTTTATGAAATACAAAATGTTTGGATAAATACTATATATATACCAAACCTGCTGAAAAAGATGACGAGCCTCGTCTTCCTGTAATTTACCTTTCTCTACAATATAGTCAAATAGTTCTCCAGACTTAACATATTCCATCACAACATAAATGTCATTTGGCGTCTCTATAACTTCATATTGACGGATGATATGAGGATGCATCAAAAATCTGAGAATTTTGATCTCCCTTTGTACTACAAGAGACTTAAACAATTTCATTTATTAAGATTACTAATAAATAACAACGATTATATAAGACATAAAGCGTAATATTTTTTTGCCACATAAAGTAGTCCAAAAAAAAAAACAAATCATAACAGTGACCTATATTAATGAACAGTCTTTCGGCTTCGAGACCTAAGATTCGGATAAAGTATTTTCGTAGAAAAAAACAGATTTTAAAATAAAAATATTTTTCTGATTTCTCAGTATTAAAATACAATCCATACCAAATAAACTTGTAATTATATTATCAAAACCAAAAATTATTGATCATGGTGGTTGCCGAAATCTCGTAGACCTATTAGATCTCGTGAAGAAAAATAAAGATACATCTATATATACATTTAGAGAGGTGTTATACCTCCTCTAATCTTTTGTACAAATGAAAAAAGAGTAACAAAATTGAAGTAAATAATACATACCTTTGATCTCAATACCCATGTTCTTAATCTTAGAGCGATTAAGAATTTTGATAGCAACTTTGTGACCAGTAGCTACATGCAGTGCTAATTTCACTTTCGCAAAGGATCCATGTCCAAGAGTCTTACCAATCCTATAATTTGGTAGAATCGATACTAATTTATTGGTAGTTTTTTCCGATGATCCATCCATTTTAATTACTATAGATAATAAAACCTGAAATATAAAAAAGAAATATATAATTAAACCTCTATAACAAAAATATATATCAAGGTAAAATATCAATAAAATGGACGGATTATGAGAAAAAAACTACCTATAAAATGAACAATAAAAAATAATTGATGGTGAATCTAACTAGAAAATCCACCAAAAGGTGATACGCCCCAAATCAAAATCATATTTTAGCAAAATTCATTTCGTTCACTATATGAATAGGTCCCCTAGTTGAAGGAAGAAATTTGTGGTTTGACTGATTGTCTAAACCGATAAAAATCAGTAAATTTTCATAAAATTCATAGATTTTGTTTCTAACAAAAACCTTCAAATTGAACAGAATTTTTTTTGGAAAAATGATTTAGACGTAGAAGACTCTTAACATAATCTTATAGAGTATGGTTGATGCAAGAAAAAAATGGAACCCATGATACAAATTATATGAGCATGCACACGAAAAATTGCACCACTAGAAAATTGAGGAAAAGTACAAGAAAAGAGTCTATGGGCACATATATTATCATCTTTCCTTTGTTTTTACTCTCCTTTGCTGAGGTAAATCTGAGTCACACTGTTGACTAATGGTATCACACTTTTTTCATGAATCATATTAAACAATAAATTAATTTACACACAACCATGTTAAGAAGTAGATCAGTTTCTGTTTTAACTTAATAGTAATTACCTAATTATGACAAAAATATAAAATATATTAGTAAAATGGTTAGATTTTAATATTTTATACAGTTTTTAGAATCTAATTATTCAACATTTTGAAGACAGAAATATCTTTCCTGATATACAAGTTGCCATTAATGTGAGTGGGTACTTTGACTAACCATACAATGAATATTTCTTTCTTATTTTAATTTAGAATATACATATATAAAGAAAATTTCCAACGGAGAATGTTTTGTAAGAAATTAGAAAAAATCAATGAGTTTTTATTGGTGAGATATTTAAATAGTAATAATAATCTTTAATTTGAAGTAGATTTACTAGTTAATACTTTTAAATATTGTGATTTAGATTTTTGTGATGAGAGATAAATTTTTAATACGTACTGAAAAAAGTGTAACACCCTTTTTACATTTCCATAAAAATTAGATTATACATTTAAAAAGATTTTTTTGTATTATAAATATTTTTTTATAAGTTATTATATAACTAAAACTAAAATTACTATTCAAAACCGCGATGAAATGTTCAAAATAGTGTATTTTTGTGGGAAACGAGAAAAGCCTAAGACTATATCTTCTTTGCATGCCCTTTCACATACACTAAAATATGGCTAGATCTTGTTGAAAGAGTCATTAGAACTGCCACAGACCCATAGATTAGCTGATTTTTTTTTTTTCAATTTATGTTCAGTTCAGTTCTATTATCACTATGAACCATTTTATCGGGTTTGCCAAAAAAAATTCATGTATGTAAAAAATTCGTCAAGATTTGTCTAACTTTTTATTTTTAAAGTAAAAGATAAAAAATCAATGATAATCGTTAGGAAATAGACAACACCATGGAGATGGTAAACAAGTAAACAAATAAACATTACTTTATTTGGTATATGATTGAAACAATTTATTTGGATTATTTATTAAGTCTGTTTTTTTTTCTTTTAAACTAAATTAGTTTTTTTTACCAAAAAAAGACAAATATAACTTCAAAGTGGAGGTGTATGCTAGAAAATAAATGGACAACAGAAAAAGACTAAAACAATACATTAAATTTGAACAAATCTGTATATGTAATCAAAAAAAATATCAGTGTGCCTCGTGTCCTCCTGAATCGCTAAGAAAAGGATTATTGCCACAAGAAAAGGATTATTGCCATAAAATTTTCAACAGAAGAGACCTGAATAATGTGTTGCAGTTATCAACAATCAGGTTCTCAACTAACACTTATCAATTAAAGTCTAAACAAAACCAAACATTCTATGTATATACATATAAATTTACACACACAAAGAGATATATGTATTCAATTAAAGATTTAGGAGGGTTTGGTGGAATTTAGAAAAACAATTGATTTGGAGAGATTTCGGTGAATTTTTAGGATATACTAGATTTTGACCCGCGGTATACCGCGGGGCTAGGTTTTTAATAAAATATGTTATATAGAATGTATATGTAGATATTTGTTTTATTAATATTGTTTACTTTGTTTAGTGTTTAAGATAATGTATATATAAAATTTAATTGTTTATATCTACGATTTCACCCGTAGTATATCGTTTCGTATTACTATCGATCCAAACCTGTCATACCATTTAATCATGCACAGTGAAATTAAACATATCTAATGGATTTCACTTGTGATATACCGTCTCGTAATACCATCGACCAAACCCGTCCTACCACTAACCTTGTTCAGTAAAACTAGACATTATTTTGTTATTTTTGTTTTAATAATACTTTAATTTAAAAAATATTTAATTCAAATCAATTTAAAAGTTTTCTTTCAAATGGTTATTTAATTGTTGTAAAGTTTATATATTATAATATTATAAACATGTCCTACCATCTAGTCCTACTATCTAATCATGTTCGGTGAAATTATTTTTTTATTTTTTTATTTTTTTTAATAATATTTTTATTAAAAGATTTATAATTTAAATCAATTTAAAGTTTTCTTTCAAATGATTATTTAATTTTTAAATATTTTAACCATTTTGGCAAAAATAATTAGGCCGTGGAATAAAAGCATATTCCTTTGAATAAGATTTGCTTTGATTTGGTAGTTAACTTTTTGCATTGAATAAGCTAGTGACAGCCATTGTAAATAAGTTCCAACTCCAGAATTCATTTAACAAAATGGCTGCAAAAATGTATATGTAGATGGTGGAGTTGTTGGCGCAGCCTAACCGTAACAAGTCCTAAGTTCGTTGATTCACATAGTGACCGAACAAAGAACAAAATTTGTAGCTCGTTGATTTACAGAATAGCTGAGAAACAAAAGAGATAGATGCTTTAAAAGCTCTGAATAATTCAATAAAAAAGCTGCCGTCTATTCACGTAGGAGAGAGGTTTAAATAGTTGATTACAAAAGATCAAACCCTAAAGCATAATGGAAAAGAAAATCAAAAACCTAAAGCCCACGTAATAACTAAACCGAGAAAATAAAGAAAGCCCATAAAAACAGAGTATGAAAGCTTGAATAAAAACAGATAATGAGAAAGATAGAAGATGCGCTGCATCAGTTGTAATATTTTTTTTACCTTTTGTTGTGAAAATTGTTTGTGATTTAATGAGATTTGAAGGAAGAACTTCGGATGATATAAAAAGATTTTAGAATAAAAAATGAACTCAAGAAAAGAAGAACAGCGAAACGATGAACAAAGAAAGCCTTCTATTGCTGCACCAATGTAATCTCATTATGTCCCATAAGAAAAGAAACGACAAAGTTCCCAATTAACAAGATGAAAAGTCGATTAAGATTATTGAATAATCCTCAATGAAACTTGACGTCGTCTGCTTCTTCGGTCACGGCGGCAAGACGAAAAGACAACCCCACTACTTTGGAAAAATCTCAACTCAATATGTAACCCTAAATATGTATGTATGTGTAGCTAAGAATTCACAACTAAACTATCCTAACTCCTAAGATCTCTAAAGACACAACTCATCTATCCTACATCTAAAATCATTGTTTTAATACAACCCCCTTTGTTATTCCTGAATCTGATTGTAACGTGATAACGTCTCTATCAATGTAAATTCTAATTTACGTTAAATCATGTTTAATTTTTCTTAATGACGTTTAGTATATATGTTCGCTTAAAGATATTAATTTGGTCCTATTGAACAAACAGTTTAATGGAATCGTTCTCATTTTTTTTTGTTATGTTTAATATACTTCAACTTGTAGGTTTTGACTTGGTCAAACTCTAACATGTCTCATTCATGTAAGATTTGTTGCTAAATCTTCTTGTGTCCGGTGTCCCACTTCCTCATAGTAAACTAGTTATCTATTTTATTTCGTGAACGGCAAAAATATATTGTATTCGAAAGAATCTTGTATTTGATGCTTTAGAATGAATCTTTATATACAAATGTTCAGGAAAAAGTCAGGCAAGGACTTGATCCAATGTAAAACTAAACTATAAAAGTCACGTCTTAGTATGTAGAGATGATTCTATTAATTACAAGTTTATTCAAATCTCATATCTTAACAACATCTCTTGAGAAAAAACTGCATTTGGATGTTGGAGATGTGATTTAAAGCATCGGCGTATCATATGTGCTTTTTTCTTTGGCAGGTTCTAGATAAAAATTGTAATAAAAATGGGTACATGTATGTCAACACATTCAAGAAGACTTAGGCCACGAAGGAAAGGCCGTCGCAGATTTTCTAAAAACATATCTAAAGTGTCTGATATTAGACGCCTAAGTGATGTTGGAATCCAAACCTCTTTTGGTGAGTATCAATGTAGCATTAGGATGAGAGTTGTGATATTGATTTCTTGTTTATCCAGAAAAAAAAGATAGGTGGTGAATGTTGGATCTTCGGTTTTTGTTGCAGATATTTCTCAAAACGATGCATGGTTTGATTCTTCAAGTCTTTTCTCTGACTCTGATGACGACTTTATTAGCCTACATGAAGGTAAATGTCAATCTATACATATATATGAAATGTTTTGGTTGTCTCTTTTTTTTTTTTTGGGTGGTATTGAATATTTGATAAAGTCTAGATTCTTTTCAGCTGATAATGTTTGGTTAGAGGGTGGCGTAATGGGTAAAATTCCAAATGGTCAAGTGGTTGAGTTTGAGGCTTCTTCATGCATTGTTGATGGAAATGGAAATTACGAAGAATACCATGAGAGTTACTTGAAGATTGATGGCGGTAATAAAATCGAGAAGTTTATGAGCAACGGTTTATATAAAGATACTAATGGTTTGTCTGGTATTATTGGAAACAACAAGAAGAAACTAAATACTTATAGTAGCTTTAAAGGATTGAAAGAGTTAGACCCTAACCCTAAAGAAAAAGCATTAAAATCCAATTTGAGCCGGTTGATGCCATTGCCAACGGTTAGTTTCAACGACAAAACTCTGAACTCCCCCACATCTCAAAACCGGAAGTCAGCGGTTTATCAGGTTTCTTTCAAGAGAAGATCATGTGATGGTGAAGAAGTTACCGAACATAGTAAGTTGTCAAATTTTTTACTAAACCGTACAACATCAAAACATGTATATATGCATTCTTATGTGAGCCTGTAATTTTAACATGTATATTTTGAAATGGTTTTTATATAAAGGGTCGTCGAAAAGATTGTTGTACCGTCCCAAAGCCGGATACACGATTCCGTGCTATGTCAAAGAGAAGCATCAATCATCAGGAAGTTGGTGTGAGATACCTCCATCAAACTTGAAGTTACGTGGCGAAACTTATTTCAAGTATATTCCTTAACTTCTATGTTTATATATACATATATGTATGCATTTAACCGGCTCTAAGTGGATGTAGACTGTTAATACAATGATAAATTTGTAGAGATAAACGAAAACACCCGGCTCCAAACCAATGTCCATACACTCCAATTGGTGTTGACTTGTTTGTGTGTCCAAGGAAGATTGATCATATAGCCCAACACATTGAGCTTCCCAACATCAAAGCTGTGGCAAACCTCCCTGCTCTTCTAATTGTCAACATCCAGGTAAAAACCACTAAGAAAGTTTCTTTAGATCAAAAGAGATGTGTGGTAAAGACTCTAATGAATTTGGCTTTTGCAGTTGCCAACTTATCCAGCCGCAATGTTTCTCGGTGATAGTAACGGAGAAGGCATGAGCATTGTACTTTACTTTAAACTACGAGAAAATTTCAAAAATGAAATCTCTCAACAATACCAAGACAGCATCAAGGTTAACCATCAAAGACCTAAAGACCGTTTCATTTTTTTTAAACCATTTTTTGTGAATGCGCGCATTGATCGTTATAGATGGTTTGTTACAGAAACTAGTGGAAGATGAGATGGAAAAAGTTAAAGGGTTTGCAAAAGACAACATCGTTCCGTTTCGTGAAAGGCTTAAAATAGTAGCCGGATTAGTTAACCCAGATGAACTCAGTCTGAGTTCTACTGAAAAGAAGCTTATACAAGCTTACAATGAAAAACCCGTGCTTTCTCGCCCTCAACACAACTTCTTCAAGGTTTTTATAAAATCACCATATATACTCTTTCTAACCAACAAAACACCATTTGGTCACCTAATTATCATATGATCGGTTCGGTCTCTCTCTGTCCAGGGTCCTAACTACTTTGAGATTGATTTGGACGTGCATCGGTTTAGCTACCTTTCAAGAAAAGGGCTTGAAGCATTCAGAGATCGACTCAAAAATGGAACTCTTGATCTCGGCTTAACTATCCAAGTAATGTTTTTGTTATCATATTTTATACGACACTATTCTTGTTGAACGATGTAGAGAATTAAAAACTTGTTTTTTTTTGCAAATAGGCTCAAAAACAAGAGGAGTTACCAGAAAAGGTCCTATGTTGTCTAAGATTGAGCAAGATTGACTTTGTTGACAACGGTCAAATTCCTACACTTTTAATTCCTGAAGAAGGAGAATCATTCCCTTTGTGATCTTCAATGTTGGATGAAGTTGTTTTGCATTAAAGAGTTGTGTGTTGTTTGCCAATGTTGTAATAAGTAAATAATCTGATGTCTCTACTGTCTACTAAATATGAGAATAATCTTGGAAAAAAACAACTTTAACGAGGGAAAAATGTCATGCTCTATATTTTTTTTTTTAGATTCCTCTAAAAATGACAAACTTTTTGTTACAATATTTTCCTCTATTACATCACAAAACGAAGAGGACTAGAAACAAACAATTTGAGTATTAATGGAATTTACTTATTTTCAAGTAACGTTTCTTTCTTTTGTTTCCTCTTTTGTCTAACAACGATGAAAAAAGTGGACTTTTTGTCTTTCTTAGTAGTTTGCCTTTCCGGTTTATCTGTCATCTTGTTCTGCAAAACAAAAGAAACCCAAAACTGGTTTAGTGTGGATGAAGAGGACTAATCAGACTATTTCCGGTTTATTATCAGGTTATTTCCGGTTTACCCCTCTGTAAATGGGATTTTCTGACAGCTTGACGGATATTACTTTCATTCCTTTGCAAAATCTCGTCAATCTTTCCTGATTTAAAAATCAACGGTCCTGATATGCTCTGTTTTCCAAATTGTAGATGCTCCTGTAACACCAAACAATCACAAACATTTTAACTTCAAATATATTTTTGTATTAGTCTCAAAGATTTAAACAAAAACAAGAGCACTTACTAAAGTTTTCTTTGGAGAATCCTCCTCTCTTTGGCTGAAATCCAAACCAGAACCATCAAGTGATCCGTGTCGTTCTCCAATACGGCTAAGCTTACTCTCATGACTAGGAACCTCCTCGATAACATCATCATAGTTGTTTCCCTGAACCTCCCAAACTGAGTCATTGTCTGGTTTCAGGTTCAAACCAAAAGTGTTCTTTGCAAATGCAACACTTGTTCCACTCAATTGACTCTTCGAGCTGGGTTGATAGTAGGTAAGAGTAGAGATATTATCAGGATCTTTCCGTCTTTTCACAGCCCATGCAAAGCCGCTGGCTGGTCCTGTGGTCATTGGGAGGTCAGATACTTTGTAGTAGTTTCCATGTGTTGTTGTAGTGGCTCGAGATGCCTCATTTGGTATGTTCTTAACCTCAAGCGTGTCCTGCACGTTAAAAACCTTACTTGAGACACAAGAAATAAAGCTGATAGAGGAATTTCAGATAGAGAGAGAGAAGGAGGAACCTTTCTTATTGGTAACTTAGCGTAATTCTTTGGATCATATTCTGCTCTATGTGGTCTTTTGTGTTTCCTGCCAACTCCTGAATCTCGCAACTTGAGGTTTGCTCTTTTCCTGTATAAGAATATGCATTAAGAGATTTTTAACTTGAAACGACAAAGTGGATAGAAGGTAAGGAGACGAATTCTGACCTGCGCATATCATCGCGATATTTAGCATCCATTTCTTTGTTTGGTGGATATTTAGGCAATGAAGAAGGATCACATGCATAAGGCCTCGTCAAGAAATACTAAGACCAGATTGAGACAAATCAGAAAGAAAATAAACTGAGATGTAAAAGAAAAGGAGGAATGCGAAATTGAATTTTTTTTTGCTTCACCTCGGAGTTAAGTGCTGATGAAGCAGTGCCACGCTTGTCAGGTTCCATTGAGAGTAAAGTTTCTAATAGATAAACACCAGTTGCTGATAAATCTTTGCATCGTTCTCTAAGAGTGGCTTCATAAGTATGTTGAGGTTTGAAGGAAGTTGCGTGAGGAAGCTTAGTTCTTTTCCAAAAGCTATCTTGTGGAGATCCACACAGCTTGTAGATCTTATGCAATTGTTCAATCTGCCAAAACCAAAAAACAAAAATGGAAAGAAAAAAATGAAGCTTAAAGCAATGATATCAAGATGCATGTTATGTATAATATATGAATTTACAATATATAAAATTTGTTGAAGTTAATAAAGAGCGGGAAATGGAATTTGGTTTTTACCTCGGTTCTGCCTTTTAGGATTGGTTTTCCCATGAGAATCTCAGCAAAAACACATCCCACACTCCATAAATCTACTGATACTCCATAACTAGTGGATCCCATTAGAAGCTCAGGAGCTCGATACCACAAAGTCACAACACGGCTCGTCAATTGATTTTTATTCGAAGGTGTCACCACATTTGCTAGCCCAAAGTCTCCAAGCTTTAAAACACCTTTGTTATTCACCAAAATGTTTGATGCCTTAATGTCTCTATGTATTACTCCTCGCATATGACAATGCTCTAGTCCCCATAGTAGTTGCTTCATGTAACATTTTATCTTGTATGACAAGAATTAAAAGAGAGAAAAAAAAACTCAAAAACTCTATCCAATGTCATAAGAAAAAAGACATGAATTTCGCAGTTTTTGTACCTGTGGCTCGGTGAATCTGATGTCGGGATTAGAGGATAAACCGGCAAGATCATGTTCCATATACTCAAAAACAAGGTAAATGCTGCTGGATGCTCGTGACGTGACTATGCCCTCAAGTTTCATGATGTTTGGATGGTTGAGTTTCCGTAAAATCAAAATCTCTCTTGCCATAAACCTAATGCTCTCTGGTTGAAGATTATCAAACTTTACCTTCTTCAATGCCACCATCTTTCCCGTTTCTACTTCACGTGCTCGAAACACGCTACTATATGTTCCTTGTCCAATCTAAACACCCAAAAAAAATTCATCAACACAACACAAAACAAAAAATATCATGTCTTTTGGGTAACTTCCTTGACAAGAAACCATATATTTTACCTTCTCCAACTTCTGGAACGCCTCTGCCTTTAGAGGAACCCAACCATGGACAGCCTCAGCCGCAGCAGAACAAAGCCAAGCTGGCCAACCAGCAGCCGCCTGCTCAGCCTCTATATTCCTATGAGACGATCCAAGGCTCACACCAATCCTCAAATCAGAACCGCCCAATCTCCTTGATTTTCTTGAACGCTTGCTATTGTGACTTGCCTCCAAAGAATGATCAATAAGAACTCGATGTTGCTGGCTCGTGGAGAGCAAGCCAGGTTCAGGGAGCGGTGAGTCACCCTGGTCCGTTAAACATGAAACATTCTTGGAGCTGATGCAACCCATTTGTTTATAGATAAACAAAAACTGTTTCCGGATTTGGAAACGGGTCTAATATGGGGGAATTAGCCCCACATTAGGCCAAAAGATTAAATGGGATTGCAGACAAAAGACACAAAGAAGACGATGATGAAAAAAAAGGAGGGAAAGAGGAAACCAAAAAAAAAAGTTCACATGACAAAATGACTAAAAGTAAAAGGAAACATTTTTTTTTTCTTGTGTTGAATCTTCTTGTGAAAGAGAGGTAAGGGAAGCTGCAAAAACACAACCGCAAAAACAGCAAGAGAGAGAATAATGGGACAAAAATTGGGTAGTAATCTTTTTTTCCTCTTGTCTTTGCAAAAAAGAGAGAGAGAAAGGAAAAGACATATTTAGCTTTGTCACCTGTCTAACAGAGAAAGAGAGAAGACCCAACCGACAAGTTAAAAAGCTAAGAAACAATTAAGGTGGATTAGTTAGTTAATCTATCCCAAGTTGTTCAGATGTCTTAACAAAAATCATAGTTTTTACAAAAGACCTAATAATATCTTCTATGTACGAAACAACAGACGGTGGGGTTTAAGACTAAAGCTTATTAAAGTTGTGTAATGATAATTGTTGGTCAGGTGCATTGCTTTTAAGGGTCTTTTCAGTCAAAAGGAAACTTTAATTTTTACAAATTCAGCAGCAACTTTAAATTTCCATTGTTTTGTTAGTTTTTAGTTTTTTACACATAAGTAAATTTCACATATATACCTTATAGGAGAAGAAAACATTTGATAGTTTATAACTTTATATCCATAAATCAATATCAATATAGAGTTACCACCACACAAACATTTCTGACAGTACAAAAACATACTTGATTGAAACTTTTTGTGCTCTCATTGGTTGTAATGTCTTTTCACATAATGGTTTGTTAAACCAACCTTGTTGATACTTTTCTGGATTTAATCTTTTGCTTTAACATCGTCTTTAACATTTCAGCAGTTAGATATCGATAACCTCAACAAATTCCCATATCGATCATCATATGCTACAAAGTCCCGTTACCACCAAATATCTGCAATAGAAAAACAGAAGCATAAATTCTCAACAACTTTGCCCAAAGAAATAAAAAAATGTCACACCTAACGTCCTAACATAACTGATTGATTAATCAAGAAATATACATCCATAATCGAAGTTAGGGTTTCTCAAATACGAAATGAACCAATACATCTTCTAAATGTATTAGCTACACGGAATCCATAGGCGCTAAAAAAAGTTCAATATAGTTCAAGAAATTGGTTTGTGGAACAGTGGAAGGCAAGGAAGCGAGCAAGTGATCAAAGAAACAATTAATGGAGGGAAAACAAACGCTTGGAGCATCTAGTGAGAGATTGTTTTTGGTAACATATTTTATACTATTTTTGTTTATAGAATACAAAGATACAACGAAGAGATACAGAAGACCGAAATCTACGAAATAAACAAAAATACGAAAAAGACCACAAATAAAAATGAAATCAACGAAAAAAATCACCATTTGACGGAAGAAAACACAAATAAGTCATCGGATCCGAGGCTAGTCCTCAATATCTCGAATCAAGTGGTGCTTACAGCTTTTCCGAGTAAACTTCCAATTAAAGAGAAAGAACTTGGTTAAACAAGTTTAACATTTTCCTAAGGTAGTAAGGTAGTTACATCTTAGTTACACTACGTGCCGCTCTTTGTCTATATCTAAATCTGAGACAGCGTGTAGTTCTCGTAATATGAGTACAAATGGTGTGTGAAGTCAAGTGTTACTATTTGATATACCAATCAAAATCAAATCAGATTATTATTCCTTAAATTACAATTTCACTCACAATGACGTGTAACGTCGACGTTGTCGGTGGACACAAAGCTCCATAAAGACACTATTACTGTATTATTATCTTCGAAATATCTATCTCTTCGTCGTCGAACCCAAAAAGATTCTCCGTCTTAGATTCCGATCACGATGAACCCAACCCAAAAACCCGAACCGGTTTACGATATGGTCATACTCGGAGCATCCGGATTTACCGGTAAGTACGTCGTCAGAGAAGCTCTCAAGTTCCTTCAAACACCGTCTTCTTCTCCGTTAAAGTCTCTAGCTTTAGCGGGTCGTAACCCGACCCGTTTAACCCAATCTCTCGAATGGGCCGCCCGCCCGAACCCACCACCTTCCTCTGTCGCTATCCTCACTGCTGATACATCTGACCCTGATTCACTTCGTCGTCTCTGTACTCAAACCAAACTCATCCTCAATTGTGTTGGACCGTTTCGTATCCATGGTGATCCTGTCGTCTCTGCTTGTGCTGATTCAGGGTAAAGTGTGAATCTTTTCCTCTGTTTTCTCAATTTTGTTTTAAGTTACAGTGTGAACCTAAAAACTGGAAAAAGTTGATAATTTTTTGAAGTTTGAGAACTTGTGATTGTTAACATTTGAGCTTTGTTTCAGTGATACTTATAAAGATCAAATTTTTATTGAGTTCTTGATAAATGGTAGCTTATAAGAATGGTTAAAATTTGTAGCTTAGAAAAAGTTAGAAACTTGATGAAAAAGTGTAATCTTTTGAAGTTTCATTTGATTGCTACATGGTTCTTTATAGGTGTATCTAGGGACAAAAGTTGTAGCTTGATGAAAAAGTGTAGTCTTATTAAGTTTTGTTTGCTTTTGGGACATGGTTTTTGTAGGTGTGATTATTTGGATATAAGTGGTGAACCTGAGTTTATGGAGAGAATGGAAGCTAACTACCATGATAGAGCAGAAGAGACTGGCTCTTTAATCGTTTCTGCTTGTGGTTTTGATTCAATTCCTGCTGAATTGGGTCTTCTCTTTAATGCTAAACAATGGGTATCTCCATCGGTTCCTAACCAGATTGAAGCGTACCTTAGCTTGGAGTCTGACAAAAAAATTGCTGGGAACTTTGGGACTTATGAGTCTGCGGTTTTAGGTGTTGCTAATGCAGAAAAGCTTAAAGAATTAAGACGTTCAAGACCAAGAAGGCCAAGACCAACGGTAAGTAATGCATTTTAACGTAATGTGACATTGAGACAATTCTGCTTGAGAATGAGATAGTGTTGATATTGTACATTCTTGGTTAGTAGGCCTTGGCTAATATTAAAGTTTGGAATGTATTTGCAGATTTGTGGTCCTCCTGCTAAAGGACCAACATTAGAAAACCAGAAGACGATTGGTCTTTGGGCTTTAAAGCTACCTTCAGCTGATGCAGTAGTTGTTCGTAGAACTCTCACAACTCTAACAGAGAAACCACATGGGCTTCCTGGGATTAATGAAAGTCCTGAGCAGATACAAAAGAGAGAAGCATTCTGGTCATCGATCAAGCCTGCTCATTTTGGTGTAAAGATAACGTCCAAATCTCTCTTTGGGATATTCCGATATGTTACACTTGGAGTGTCACTTGGTTTACTTTCCAAGTTCTCCTTCGGAAGATGGCTTCTTTTGAAATTCCCTTCAGTTTTCAGCCTTGGTTGGTTCCAGAAGAAAGGTCCAAGTGAAGAAGAGGTAGAAAGCGCTACGTTTAAGATGTGGTTCATAGGTCGTGGGTACAGCGAAGAGAGTCTAGCTTCACAAGGAGAAACAAAGCCTGACTTGGAAATCATTACAAGAATTTCAGGACCTGAGATTGGATATATAACCACCCCGATAACACTTGTTCAATGCGGTTTGATAGTCTTGGGCCAGCGCGAAAGCCTAGTTAAAGGAGGAGTCTACACACCCGGCATTGTGTTTGGTTCAACCGATATCCAGCAGCGACTTGAGGATAATGGTATATCTTTTGAGCTGATTTCAAAGATCAAGACTCAAGGATAAAAAGAGATCTCTTATCCTGCTTTTCTATTCTGTTTTTAGTTGTTATGTTATGCTTCACAGTGACATTGAAGACAGTTTGATGGTAAGTTGTATTCCAATAATAATAAAACTGTTTCCTTTACGTTTGCTATGGAGATATGTATGTACTCAAAACAGAGAATGTGGTTCTTAAAACTGGAAACAGACCATCTTAATGAAAAAAATGGATGGTAAGAGAATCCCATAAATCTTATTACTGTCTATCATTTACCAAAATTGCAGTCCCTGCTACAAAAACAAAACAAAACATTGTTGAGAAAGTGGTTCGTTTGCTGACATTGTTTGATGATCTCCCATTTGCCTCTGCATTTGTACATGCTAAACACTGTTATCAGCCATTGAAGTGTTTTGCAGGTCTCAGCTGAGCTAGTCAGGCCTCTTTTGTGGCTGAGTGATGAAACAGAACCGTTTAAAAACTCAAGTGTTGAAATCCAATGAGCTGAAAATGAGGCCTCAAGAGAGAGAAAGGTCATCGCGGGAAAGAAACTTTCCGAATTTCGAACAAGCTGGGCCAAAGAGTAACTCCAAGCTAAAATCAGGACCAGATATCGATCTTCCGTTACCACCAACTTTATCTAGCTCTCCTATGGAAAACTGCCGGAGCAAGAAATGACCATTGATAAGAATGTCAAGAGAGAACAATGAGTTTGAGGCATCTGGAGAATTCTTTACCTGAAGTAAGCCATTGGTTATAAAAGCTGTGTTGAAGCAAGTATAAAAAAGGCGGCTTCCAATCATTTTCTGGTAGAATGTGATGCGTATGTCACCACTAACCTGTCCAAGAATCATATGCTTATCAAAATCTTATCAAAAACATTGTCTGAAGAATATTTGTTTTGTGACTTACTCTCACAGGTTTGTCAAAGTAGAAATCAAGACAAGTTTTTTCGTCGATAATGGAACTCTCTGTATCCATCTGAACAACAAGATGTGGCTCTTCTCCGTCTGTTACTTCCTCATCTTCTTCTGAATCACAGTTCACATGAGATATATAATACCGTGGACTCGAACTTCTACAATACCCTTTCTTGAATTGTCTACAACAACCTCTTGCAAGTTCTACAGACGGTCGATACATCTCATTTGGAACCTAACATCATATACATCATCGCATCAAAGTGTATATATCAAACAGAAACAGAGTCTACAATGCATCAAAGTGTATATATCATTACCTCCTGAAGTTCTGAAACCACAAAGAAGACGGAATCAACGTTAGCTGTATCATAAAGTCTAATTCGCAACAACTCTCTGCTATGTTCTTGCGGTAATTTAACCTCGGGAGGTCCTTTTTTACTGAACGAAAGTAAATCTGACCAGTACTTCACATAACGACGTTGGCTTGGTATTGAGACCTGTCATGGTATTGTTTATTAGCTTCATTCTCTATTACTCCATAGCTAAAATTAAGGACTTACTCCATTATTGTTTGTTGTTCTTCTGCTTGCATACATCTCAAGAGCTTCTTCAGCTGACATGCCACCGTAAACAAGGTACGCCGATACCATTAGCCCTGTTCTACCTTTTCCTGCCTGCACAAAGTACATTAGAATATGGCAATGCTACAATGTGGATTTGGTTTTAAGAAAGTACCATGCAATGAACAACCGCGATGTTCTTGGGATCTAATGAGAGCCAAGAATGAACACTTTCACAGAAAAGTTGGATCATTTTGAGGGATGGAACATGATTGTCATCAAACGGAAATCGCTCCACGCGGCCATAAAAGTTGTCTGGATCATAAGATTCCTCTATACATAGATTATAGACCTGACCAAATTTCAATGTTAATAAAAATAGCTAGTTGATTGATGTTTTAATATTAGACGTTTGTTTTATTGACCTTGTAATGATCAGGATGTCGCATATCGAGCACGGACTTGACTTGCCAAAGAGGGTTTCTATAGACTGCTCTCATTCGTTCAGCTGGAAAAGACATTGCCAATAATTTGTCGGAGATGTAAGACATGTCGAGATCATATCCACCGATGATTAACCGTCTTCGTTTCTTGGACACCAAGTTACGTAGGTAAGAATTTGTGGTGAAGTAAGTCAGAATGTGAACCCTTGTGAATTCCAAAGGTGATTTTTCTTTTACAGGCCCTCGTGAGAGCTTGAGACCCATTCTGAAGGAAGAAAACATATCATTAGGTTAGATAACGTACACCACAAGAAAAAAACTTATCATCAAAGGGTTTATATACCTGAAGAATTGATCATGAAGTTGAGGAAGAGATTTTCAGGTTCCCAAATTGAGGGAATTGGGAACCCGAGAAGGAAGAAGATGTCGCGAGGTAATACAAAACCGAAAAATTTCAACTTTTTTTGGAGAAAATGGGTTTTGTTACATGAATAGAGATAATGGTCATTCATAGAAGAAAACGATGAACAACGATGCAATTCCATTTTTGGAGCTCCTGAAATTTAGCCAAGCTTCCCTTTAAATTTAGGTTTCTCTCTCTACTCTTATTTTCTCTCTTTACCTGTAGCGGTTAGTTTTGGCGGGAATGTATAAGGGTATATAAGAAGAGTGATCCTTTTGATTCTTCAATTCTAAAGCTTTCTTTTCTAACAAGTAAAGATTCCATTAGTATGAACAAAACTATATGCTATGTTTTTTTTTTCGAAAGTTGCTATCATCAATGTTGTTAATATTCAAATGTTTGAAAGAAGATTTGTCAATACAAGAGATTGTGTTTTTTTTTTTTTTTCTGACACGGTCATAAGTTTGACTGATGAGAAGTCGTGTTATTCAAACGACGTATCTCATAAGTCGACGCAAATTGCTTTCTTGGTGACCATTTTCTTATAGTTTTGTAACCATTAAGCTAAATTCGTGTTAGTCTTTTCATTTTTGGGATTTTAAATTGAAGCAAAACCTTTCTTTTATCCTTCTTATAATCGACATGAAGATCTCTCTTTTTTTTGCTTTCAATGCTCTCATGTTACTTCAAGTTTGCATCTTAGTTTTTGCTCAAGCTAGGTTTTCAAATGAGACTGATATGCAAGCTTTGCTTGAGTTCAAGTCTCAAGTTACTGAAAACAAGAGAGAGGTCTTAGCTTCATGGAATCACTCCTTTCCACTTTGCCATTGGATTGGGATTACATGTGGTCGGAAACAAGAAAGAGTTACAAGTCTAGACCTTGGAGGATTCAAATTGTCCGGTTCGATCTCACCTTCTATTGGTAATCTCTCATTTCTCAGATCACTTAATCTTGGTGACAACTCTTTTCAAAGTAATATCCCTCAAGAGGTAGGAATGCTATTTAGGCTTCGGTACTTGAACATGAGCTATAATCTTCTAGAAGGAAAGATTCTGGTTAGTCTTTTTAATCTTCTTGAACAAGTTCGAAGGAAGCGTACCAACGAAAGGAGTTTTTCAAAACGGTACAACAGTTTCTGTCTTTGGAAATGAAAATCTATGTGGAGGCGTCATAGAAATGCAACTAAAGCCATGCATTGAATCACCAAGGCAGAAAAAGCCTTTCTCACTTGGAGAGAAAGTTGCCGTTGGTGTAGGTGTAGCTTTGCTTTTTTTATTCATAATTGTGGCTTCTTTGTCTTGGTTCAAGAAGAAGAACGATGTTAGTGGTAGTATACTAATCCATCTGATTCTACTACTGTGGGGATGTTTTTTGAGAAGATAAGTTATGAAGAGCTTTATAATGCAACAAGTGGCTTCTCTTCAAGCAATCTAATTGGTTCAGGCAACTTCAGTGATGTGTTTAAAGGATTGCTTGGCCTCGAGGAAAAACTCGTCGCGGTTAAAGTTTTGAACCTCCTGAAACATGGAGCAACAAAAAGCTTTATAGCGGAATGTGAATCTTTCAAAGGTATTAGGCACCGTAACCTTGCGAAACTGATAACAGTTTGCTCAAGCCTTGATTCCCAAGGAAATGATTTCAGAGCTTTAGTCTATGAGTTCATGCCAAAAGGAAGTCTAGATATGTGGCTACAGCCAGAAGATTTGGAAAGTGCAAACAATCACTCAAGGTCTTTAACATTTGCAGAGAAAGTCAACATAGCAATAGATGTGGCTTCTGCTTTGGAGTATCTGCATGTTTATTGTCATGACCCTGTCGCTCATTGTGATATTAAGCCAAGCAACGTTCTTCTAGACGATGATTTGACGGCTCATGTTAGTGACTTTGGTTTGGCTCGGCTCCTTTATAATTTCGATGAGAAAACCTTTCTAAACCAGTTCAGTTCTGCCGGTGTGAGAGGTACCATTGGCTATGCCGCACCAGGTATAAACCAAAACTCTGTATGCTAAATAGGATTGTTTATAATTAACTCTGAATGATCCTATCTTAATATCTATTGTTTCTTTGACATATGTGTAGAATATGGAATGGGAAGCAAACCATCAATACAAGGAGATGTTTACAGCTTTGGAGTTTTACTTTTGGAGATGTTCACTGGGAAAAAACCGACAGACAATTCATTTGGTGGCGGTTATAACCTCCACGGCTACACAAAGTCGGTATTGTCGTGTTCCACGAGCAGAGGAGGCAGAACCATGGTTGATGAGTGGTTGAGACTAGTTTTGGAAGTGGGAATAAAGTGTTCTGAAGAATATCCACGGGATAGGATGGGAATGGCTGAAGCGGTACGAGAATTAGTCTCAATCAAATCTAAGTTCTTTACTTCCTCTCGATGATCTTCAAAGTTCTCCTCACAAATGGACATTAAACAGGAAGATGCATATAATCTAGACTAAGATGATGATATCATAGTCACCTATCTACTACTTATGGGGATACATTGAATGTGTCTTTACGTCTGCTTCATGGTAAGAGAGAGACTACAAGGATGATAATCTTACTTATGATGTTAATAATTTTTCATGCCTTAGAAAGAAGCTGTTCAACTTTTTATATATATGATTTTAGGGCATAAATGGGTTGTTGTGATATTCCTTTTCTTTCGGCTCAAGTTATGTGATTGCTTCAAGTTTGGTCTCCAATGAGATACCGTGGTTCTATTCCTGTACCAAGATGTGTGTGTATCTATCTTGTCTCATGGATTATGCATTAATACATGGTTTCAATGATTTGTCCACTTAGATGAAATGATTAAAGTGGCCAGAGTTTTAGCCATTTGCCCCCACCACACAAGAAAACTAGGATTTGAAAAAGCCTCTTTAGTGTTTCTTTCAAGGATTATCCAGTTAATATATATATATATATATATGCTTACATATATATTTACTTCTTCACTAAAGTATGCAAATCATTTCTTCTAAACTGTAACAATTTGGACCTTTTGAAACTGCTAAACGAACTTATAACATTCTAGGAAAATGTATAAATAAAATTATTTAAGCAAAAAAAAAAACACTCAGGATATCATATGCTTTTTTTTTCAAAAAAACAAAAAAAAAACTGATATCATATGCTATTTTCTTACAAATATTATATTAAAATTTGACTATGTATTGCATATATGATATATCCATGAAAAAAAAATCAAATCTCTACTCTAGTCTAGTCTTAAAGAGAGTGTTCATCAATCTAAATTTGATATTTTAACACACTAACATTACCCTTGGTCAAATTGTTTCAGTAGTGAGTTTTTGTGTGTGTCAACTTTTAAAGGTTTTTGCATATACGTTTGCATTACTTCTGTTAACATTACCCTTCCTCTACCTTGTACTCATACACTGTTGCATTAGTTCTGTTAATATTTCAATTATATATGTTTGACGATGTCAGAAAAAAACTTTCGAAAAGGCGGAAGATTGCTTTGAGGTTGGAGATAGTATTTAGTTTAGAAACGGACCACTCATTAATCATCATTAAAATATGTATTGTTTTCAAAACTATCTTTTTTATTCCTCCAATGAAAATATAAGGAGACTCGGAATGGCTAATTCAAATGATTGATTCCGTTAGCGTTGAGAAAAATCAAATGAAAACTGAGCTTTCATACTTTTTATGAGCTGGGTTGTGTTTGGTTTACAATTTTATATTTACTTTAGCTTTCAAGAGTTTAAAAAACACTTTTACTTAACATTTGTAGGAGTCTAGGCGACTTATAAATATACCACAAAAATTACATCACACACTAATGTAAAAAGTTTATTTTAAATATTAACAAAATAGTGTGAAATTTAGACTCTAAACTATGGATGATATACTCCATAAAAGTGGCTTTTGTTACGATTAAAAGTTAAAAATATGATTCCCTTTGTTTAGTTAGGTAAAATTTCCTATCTATCTTATATTTTAAAGAGTGTAAATAAATCCAAAAGTGGTTGAACTAAAAGTCTACAAGTATTGTAAGAAAAAGGGTTTCTATTTAGTTATTTACATTGAAATTCTATTAAAGTGACAGCTAAAAGGTTAAATTTAGTTCTTTAATTTGAAATTTGATTGAAACTTTTCCAAATAAATACCATAAAAACTAAAGGAAGATTAGATATAATGGAACTAGGAAATTAATAAATTGAATACCAACACTTAACTAAGAAGATTGACTATCTCTATAAATAAATACTCAATCAAATAACACATGAAACCAAAAAACTTCATGAATACAATACATAATTGAATAAACAAAAGTTTTTAATTTCATGCTTACTCAACTCCGGTTTGGATCCGGTTATAGTAAACAAAACCGAACCAGGTGATGAAATTGAAAAGTAAAGTTCCGTACTTTTATATATAACCCCACAAGTTTCTGTCTAAAAATCTAAGAGAGAGGTTGCAAAAATATTAAATACGATCTCTGATTCTGCGACGAACGCGGAAAGCGAAATTGCAGAAGAAGCAAAGCCCCCACCACCACCAGCACCACCACCAACGTTAAGGAAACCCCAAAAGTCGGAGACACCACCCAAAAATAAAAAACCCTTTTCTTAAGTCGCTTGCACGATCTCGGAGAAAGGAAGGAAACACCGACCCAGAAGAAAAAGGATTCAGCTTTTTTTTTTCCTTCTGAATTCGCCATTGATAAAGTCATTGTCTTTGGAAAAAGTATTTGCTTTTGAATCAGTTCTTATAACAGGTAAAAATTATTACTTTGGCTTATAACATTTGAGATCAGAATGATTATGCAAGCCAATTTAATCGGTAATGTGAATGCAATTTTGAGTTTTTTTTATTTGGTTTTGGGATTTATACAATTTCATTGTCAATAGAAACGTAAAGTATGGATCTTTATGCTTCAAGATGAAGTTTCACTTTATAGTCTACGTTGCATTTATGACATTGTTGAAGATAACTTATTCACTCTGCTTTTGTTTATCAGATTTGTTCTTTTGATAACCAAGATTCAAGCTTTGCTTAACTAAATTTGAAACCTTTTGATAGGTATGTTCTTTTGGTTATTAGTGCTAAAATGGTTCGTTTTAAGTTACAGCCAAAAGGGTTTTAAGTTTTGGAATCATGTGGTGGGATTGGATATATATTGTTTGCTTGGTGGATTTATCTTATGACATTTCCTATTTTTAGTGTTTATGTTTTTAATTAGTTTCTGTTAGTTTTTTTTTGTGTTTAATCTCTTCACTGATCTGTTTTTTTGAGTTGTCTACACTTTAAATTCACAAAGCAATGCAAAATAAGACGGCTATATTGATCTCATGTTTATTTCTTGTTTGTATATATATGAAAGTAGTGATTCTGTTTGATGTGGTGTCTATGTCTGAACTTATGAACAGATTGTTGTGATCGTTTTGGTGCTTCTTGATGGATGAAGACATTGCGAAACCATTTGTAACGCCTGAGAATATGATGAATAAGGAAGATGGTTTGAATCCGGGAGGTGATTCTACAGGGAAGGCAATGACTTCAAAGCCTAAAGAGAAAAAGATTCCTCATTATCTCAGAGCATCAACTGGTTCGTGTCATGATTTGTGTAAGTATGGGAAGAGACAGATACCTGTGGAGAAACCATGGCGTTCGAGTACTAAAAAGATCTTCAAGAAATCTCTTGATGATAATTTGAATGAGACTTTGAAGCCGGGTTCTTCTAAAATGAAGAAGAAGGTGAGGGAAGTCGAGAAAAACGAGGGTACTGATGATTCTTTTGAGGTGATTAAAAGAGAGGTTGTGAAGTATCAAGCGAGTGGTGTCTCTAGTGGGATGAGGAAGCCAGAGGTATTGATAATATCATCTTGTGATGAAACTCCTGTGAAGCAGATAAAGAAGAAGACAACATTAAGTTCCAAACTTAAACCTTCACCAGATTTGGGATCTCGTTCATCAGAAAATGTTGATGCCCTGAAGCCAAAAGTCTTGAAGAAATCTTATTCAGCACTGACAACGTCGAAACCAAAAGTAAACCATGAAAAAGTTGTTGCGTCACCAGTTTTGAAACCTAAAATGGGTAAAAGAAATGATGGAAAAGACGAAGATGGAAAGGTCAAGAAGGGTACAGTTTCCTCAAGAGTAGCTTCTAAGAAGGCTCCGGTGACTCCAAGAGCGTCGCTTTCTCCAAGATTATCAGTAAGACTAGCTGGAAGTTCAAGTTTGAGAAAGAGTCAGAGCTTAAAGGCTGCATCTTCCTCTTCTCGACAAAATCAGAAACCGAGACCCGTGAATCGCACTGATGAATTTAATAAACAGTTGGATGATTATCCAGTCGAGGAGAAAACATTGCACGTTGTTGAAATGGAAACAACTAACAATGTCGTCTCTGAGAATGATCAGAATCAGCAAGGATTTGTTGAACCTTTTCTTCCTCCTCTTCCACCGACCCAATCAACTCCAAAAGATGATGAGTGTACTGTTTCAGAAACAGAGGAGTACGAATACACTTCAGGAAGCAACGAAGCTGAGAGCGAAGAAGAAGAGATTGGATTGTCCAATGGAGAGAAGAAACCAAGAGCGGCGAGAAAGGAGGGTGATTCTGCAGATGAAGCTGCACGGAAGTTACGTTTCAGAAGAGGAACAATTGTGGATCCTGATACTGTAGGTGAGAAAGCAAGGAAGCTCAAGTTTAGACGAGGAAGGGGTCTAGGGGAAGACAAAGCGCAAGATGCACAAGTTAGGAGAAGCTTTAAGAAGAGGGAAGATATCAGAGAAGAAGAAGTCAATGAGGATGGTGAAAAAGTTGTGTTGAGGCATCAAGATGTTCAGGAGAAAGATGCACAGGGACTGTTCAACAATGTCATTGAAGAAACAGCGAGTAAACTCGTCGAAGCTCGAAAAAGCAAAGTTAAGGCTTTGGTTGGTGCTTTCGAAACCGTTATTTCTCTTCAAGAATCTTAAACCTCCTGCTAACTCTGGTATTTGCATTGGGTATGCATGAGCATAGCTAACATTGAGTCTCTATGATTTTTCTAGTAGTAGTAGTTTATTTGGTTTTGGTTTCTAGATTGAGCCGGTGTGAATCGTTTTGTTGAACTGAAGAAGATTGATACTTCATAGAAAGTTAAAGGTCTCTGCCAAACATTTGGTGCTTTGTGAATAATACTTTGATGGATTGGGGTTTGTGTTTGGTTTCGGTTCTTCTAGACCGGTTTGTTGGTTTTCATTGGATTGTTTGGGTTTATGATTCAATTTGTATAGAAAAATTCTGGTCTAGTTTCTTACATTTGTTGTTGGTTTTTGTCTTCTTGTAGAAAGAAGCACTTTCAATAGGTTTTCTTTCTGCTTAAACCGGATCGTAAACCGTAATTTCTGGTTTTGCAGAACACCGATCTCTTAAAATGGTTATTGTTCATAATTATGTCTAAAATTTGAGATAGAAATAGTGTCTGCAAACGTTACGTTTGTAGAGTGTCTGGAAATGTGGAAAATTGGAGATTATGTTTAGTGGAAAATTGAAAATTACTACTCACTGAACATAACAAGGAAAACTTTGCTTTAATGTTTGAACATTCTCCTCCAGTGAAAGTTGATTACTGAAAATAGTAGAAATAACCATATGTAAAAAATGATCTTTATAGTAAAACAATGATAGTTTGTTTGCTTACTAAGTTCCGACGATCTTTGTACGCTAATGTACCTTATAAACAATTCCAAAACCACCTTGACCGATTTTATTTAAATCCGAAAAACATTGGGTGGCCACTACAACAGTCAGTTTCAAGTGTTACTAAAGTGAAAAAACAACTTCCGATCCATTCAGACACTAATATGAAGGGGAACAAAAAAAGATTATCACAAATGTACAAATTTGTACAGCAATTGCTTTTGTTGGCAGCCTCTTTTTTCTTTTTCGAACGTTATAGTAAAACTTAGAAGATGCAAAATGACGACTCCGACAACAATAAGTATTAGTTTTGTATTATTGTTGTCCGAGTCGTCATTTTGCTTCTTCTAAGTTTTACTATAAGTGTAATCGCCAGTTGAAGGATCATTCCTGTTTTTCCATGATTGTAATATCCTATTTAGACCCGACTTCTTATCCCAACCCACTTTCATATCATGGAGTAATGTATCCGTCGGAAAGCCGAAGCTTTGCCATAAAAATCCACTTGTCTCGTTGTTGTTGGAGTACCGCAATACCAAATTGCCGTTGTCAAGAAGCTCGGCGGTCAGTTCCGACTTCAGACTTTGGCTAGTCACTTGGGTTGACCAAACGGAGTTACTAGTATGATCAATGAGGTGGAGGTTGTTATTCAAGATTTTTAGTGTTCCGATGGGCTTGGAGACTGGAGTGTCTCTGTTGGCAACCCAAACAACTTCATTAGGCAACTTTCGGTACCACATGATCGGTCACCGACACCGGAACTTAGGGCCTGTTTGAAAATTCCAAGCTCAAATATAGTCTTTGGGGACGAGATCTTGTGTTGTGGAGAGATATATTGAAGGGCGTTGATGATGATATACACGGAGAAACCTTTGTGAAGTAAGATGAATAAAAATAATACGACCCTCATCTTTTTGTTTTTGTATTTGTCTCTTCTAAATCAGTTTGTTTCTTTCTTGTTTAAACAACTTCATTCTTCTTACAGTTATATATAATTTAGACACGAATATGTTCGTTTTCCACACTGCTTGACTTTTACTACAAGTTGCGTTTAATTTTTCAACGGAACATAAATGAAACCAAAACTAAGTACATGTAAGATTAATTTCTCTCTTGGAAAACATTGCATGTGTGTTTCAGCATTTTAGGGAATTAGCACATCATCGCATGATGAAGTCCATAAAGCCGTGTCTAACACCAACTTGGATTCATTTTCCATCATTTAAACTATAATCGATTTGGGATTTTTGTGTTGAGATGTTCTTGTTCGTAGCTTCTCTAGTAATTTGGTGAGACTACTACCATAATTAAGTTTATCCTTCTCCATTTTAGTTATTTTATTTTATTATTATTCCCTACTAAACAATTATTAATAAACATTAATCAAATGAATTTTTATTTCTGTTCTACTTATCTCTCCTATTATTTATCCCCCTAATTTGAAGTGTTCCATTGTCATTATCTATGGATCACCTAGTATTTTTATCTTTAAAAAGAAACGAAAATTCTTTATATAGAACAACGAAATGATTATGAATAAAGGAAGCAGAAAATAATGAAAGAGAAAGAGAAATGGCCGGGATTGCAAATGGTGTTGGTCTTTTAATAAGTTTCATGTTGATTTGTGGAGGTAATTTACATTATAATATGATCTAATTAACCAAACTCTCTATTGTTGTGTGTTTGTATTTATAAGTTGTGTATTTACCGTGTTTGTTTAAATAATTTAGCAATTAAGCAGCTTAAACAATTTATTCAAATTAATTTTAAATGATAAACAAGTACGAAAGAGTAATATATTCTACAAAAAAAGCATTTAAATTTTACATATTTAAAAAATCAAAAACAATAATACTTGTAAATGGAAACGCAAATGCAAAAATTAATTTTTGAAACAATTCAAACCCAAATCATAACGATTATATATATATTTTTTGAGTAATCAGGAATGCCAAAAGGACATGCTCTAGGTACTAGTCCTTATTGTGAGAAGGTACTAAGCAGGTTTGCGCCACCTGGGAACTGTTTAAAGAAAAATGGTAACGCATTATGTAAAGAATCTTGCGCCAATGAGCAATTTCGAGAAGGCGTATGTCTACATCTACCGAAGCCACAATCAAAACTCAATTGCTACTGTTCGGTTCTTAAATGTCCCTAACTTTCTTTGTAAGCTTAGTACCTTCTGTGTTTCTCACGGTTCAGCTATACTTCCAAACATCACCGTGTTTCTTTTCTTTTAAGAACTTTGCTCAAATAAACTTTATTGTGTTAAACCTCAAACCTCTTCACCAAAAATAATAGAAGGAATGAGTAATAATATATAGTCTGAATCTTATGTTCAGATCCAGACTACTTTATTTCCGAGTTACTACAATAACTAATTGAATTTTACTATAGAGAAGGTGTTATTTTTGTTATTTGGACGGATTCAATGTTACAAAAGTGTGATTTACACAGCCTTTAAATTTTGTTCTTCATTCGTGGCCGCTTAAATCAATAAAATCACAACTCTGCTATTGCAAAACAATCCACGGCCCATACTACTTTGGGTGCTACTATTTGTTTTTAGTACTCTCTGTCTATTTTTGAAACATTCAAACTAAAGACCAACGTTTTTAAATCTGACACAGACACTGAACCAGACTACTTTCTAGGTCACCAGGTCAACTGGGTTAAACGGATCGATTGATTAAAATTTATTTAATAAATTTAATATTAATAGAAATTTTAGAGTTTTTATAAATATAAAAAAAAAAAAAATTATATCATGTTTAATAAAATATAAAATCATATTATGTTTAATAAAATATAAAATCATTTACACCCAAATATATATATATAAAATCAAACAAAAATAATAAAGTGATTAATATATTTAAATATAACTAAATGTTTAACAGCGTAACAAATATAGTAGGAAATCACTAATGACGAAAATAAACTAATAAAACATTCAAACAACTAATCTTGGTTTTCTCTCCCACCATTCTATCGATTCATTTTTAAGGCGGTATTGTGAAGTTTTCACCAAAATCTAAAACATCAAATGAGTTTAAGAACTGAAAAATTTTCTAAACATTTTTGAAGAAAGTTTAAAATCTCATATTTTATTCCAAAATCAAGAGAATTTTTTAAAACCCACACCCGGCCAATTCAACCGATTCATCGGATCACGGGTTATTTATGGGATTTTCCGATTTTGAACTTGTTGGGTTTTAACACTAAACCTAAACTAAAAAAGTGTTTGGGTCACGGGTTAACCGGTCGGATCGGGCAGTCCGGGTCGGACATAATAACCCTGCTGAAAACGCATATAATGTAACCTAGTTTTTTGGATTGAATTAGTTTTACATTCATTCAAACAAAAAAAGTAAAAAACGATCCTCATACACCATTATTCATATGTTGTATTCGGATTGTTCGGATTCGTGTTTTATAGAATCCGTTTGGATTTTTCTAAATTTTGATTTGGATTGAGATCGGGTACTCAGAGTTCAGATATTGTGCCCATTCTTTAAAAAACGGACTAAAAAATATTTGAATACCTTAAAAGAAAAAAAAGAGAAAAACTAAAAAACAATATCTAAAAACTCCTCGTCGAATGCACCGTTACCGTTAACGGTCAAACATAACGGACTTATGAAGTCACCAACTCTTCAGCTTCGTCCAATCAAACGGAATAGTCACACCGTACACCTTACTGTATCTGAACACAGCTCAGAGTCGCAGACAAATAGAAAACAATCAGAAAAACAAAACAAAATAAAAATTAGGAAACAAAGCAGATTTGCTTCTTCTCGATTCTTTGCAATTTGCATGCATTGCTCATCAAAAAAATTCCTTTCTGGCTTTTGTTGGAAAATAGCTGTATAACTTCAAATGTTGAAACTTTGCTTTTCTTCTTCTTCTCTTTTGGTCAAATTTTGTGTTCTCTCTAGAGCAAAACCCTAATTCTCTCAATTCTACTCAAAATTAATATCTCTTGCTTCCTTGAGAAAGATAAAGATTTGTGTTTACTAAGGTGAGAGATTCTGCTTCCATATAGATCATTTTGCATTGTAGGAATTTTCCGGTTAAATCATGGTTTAGGTATTGAAATTGATGGTTTAGTCATCCTGAGGTTAGTGTCTTCAATGGATCTTGATATTTTGATTTTGGGTATCTGGGAATCTTTAAAGGTCCAATTTTTACTTATTTAGGTTTACCTGTGAAGAAATTTGATTCCTTAAGCTGTTGTTTATATATATAAAGATTGCATCTTTGTTAAGCTTATGATGTTGGTCAGCTTAACAATGATAGTTAAAGTGTTTTTGTTCAATAAAAACTGCAACTTGTGTGGTTCTACAATATGATACTTATCTTGTATAGAATTGCTTGTTGGCTAGGTTGAGGAAATGATAATAGCAAAGCAATATCGTTGCATTCACTCGGCGACTTGTCATTGCACGAAAGGACATCTTAGCGAAGAAGTATTGTTTCTTATGGTTCAGCATCTAAACTGGAACCCTAATGTGATTGCCACTCTATCTTGTGTTTGTAAATGGTTTGATGATCTCGCTAAGCGGTTATTGTGGAAAGAATTCTGTAGAGCTAGAGCGCCTAAGATGATGAGTGACCTTCAATCTAGTGGTAGCCATAGTGTTGATGGGAGTTGGAGAGCACTAGGGAAACTTTTGATTTACTGCTCTGGTTCAAGCAAAGGTGGACTCTTTAATGATGTTCAAATCTCTGGTCATTTTGTTCACAGAACCCGCTTCTCTAGAACATCGGGAAGGAGCTTTCTTCCTCCACAATGTCGAACTGATGATATTCTCTATGTTTCTGATCCTTGTGAACATTTGGATCAAGGAGAAGATGGTGATTTGGGATTCTTCCGTGGGATTTTCAAATCGTTTTCTATGTCAAAGGTGAGGAAGTTGCTTATTAAGAAAGGGACACCATTTCATCCTACGGAAGTTTGTCCGTATTGCAAAGCGAAGCTGTGGAGTATGCTTCAGGCGAAAATGATACCACAGAGTGCTAGCTGTAGATTGGGGGCTTATGAAGATAGCATTGAGTATTATGTTTGTCTCAATGGGCATATGCTTGGAGTTTGTACACTCTTACCTTTGTCTGATTCTGAAGGGGCCTCCGAGTTTCAGTGACTATAAATTGCCGACCTTGCGTTTTCCGTTGCAGAAAATGCTTGAAGCTTGGTCAGAGGTTATGATGTCGTCTCTCTGTTTCTTATGTACTGGTGAATTGTTGCTGCTAAACTTTGGGAATCATCACTTTGCAAAGAGTTGATGTTAAGTGTATCATAAGCTCAAGTTGTGCAAGGTTTGACGATTTCAGATTCTCAATTTACCATTGGTGTGCATCTACAAACCATTTGTTGATTCTGTGCATGTATATGTATTAACAACACTTGCAAATTGTAATAGACGCATATATTTCTGCTACATTTATGATCATTTGAACCCAACAAAAAAACTAGATATATCTTCCACATCTCTCATCTTGTATCAACTGAATTACTTCTGATCTCGATTGTGCTATGACCTGGTTTCTTTCTCAATCCAACATTCTCCATCATGCTTCTCACCTTCTCCATATCTTTCCATCGTCCTAAAGCCGCATAGATGTTTGCCAACAACACATAGTTGCCCGTGTTCTCTGGTTCCAGCTCGAACAACTTGTTTGCTGCCATTTCTCCAAGCTGGACATTCTCATGTGTGACACAAGCAGCAAGCAACGCACCCCAAACGGTTGACGTTGGTTCAAATGGAATTGTTGTGATGAGATTGTAAGCTTCGTCTAACCGACCTGCTCGACCAAGGAGATCAACAATGCAAGTGTAATGGTTTGATCTGGCTAACGTTTTGTAATGTTCAAGCATGAACCTGAATAATGTCAAGCCTTCTTCAACCAAACCCGAATGACTGCAAGCATTCAAGGCAGATGTAAATGTGATTTCGTTTGGCGTTACACCAGATCGAACCATTTCCATGAAAACTTGCAACGCATTATGACCATCTCCGTGCATCCCGTAGCCGGATATTAACGCACCCCATAGAACTACATCTTTGCTCTTGTGTTTTTCCTGGATTCCATTGAATATCTTGTGAGCAGATTCTAATGTTCCACACTTTGAGTAAACATGAACCAACCCTGTAGCAGCATCAAGGCTTGACATAAACCCGGTTTTGGTTAGGTAGCAATGGATATTCATTGCTTGACGCAAATCTGCCAAAGCTGCATATGCTGGAAGGAGACTGTTTAATGTAGCAATATTGGGCTCCACATCTTCCCGTCGCATCCGTTTGAATAGACCTAACGCATCACTCACAAGTTCATTCTGTACACAACCAGCGATAATTGCACTCCAAGGACCGGTATGGTATTTCGAAGCCCCCGAAAATACTCTAAAGCAGAGGTCTACACGTTTGCATTTAGCATACATGCTGATCAAAGATGTTTCTATAATGATATCGGAATAAACCTGTTGCCTCACCGCCCAACCGTGTAAACATTTACCATCATTCACCTTCAAAGCATCACCACACACCGAAACAAGAGAAGCTATAGTCACAGCATTAGGTCTTACGCCTTCAAACTGCATCAATCTACACAACTCTAAAGCGTTTTCCACATCTCCATCTTCAGTATATCCGTTAATCATACAAGTCCACGTGATCACATCCCTTCGTTCCATCCTGTCAAAAACAAATCTCGCTTCATCCATACGACCACATTTCAAGTACATATTCACCAACGCATTCTTCACCTCAATTTTATCCCCTAACCGCTTCTCTTCCACCAACTTATGAACATTCCTCCCCATCTCCAAATCCTTCAAGTGACCACAAACAGGCAACATAGAAACAATCGTAGCATGGTCAAGATCAACACTTTCATTAACCATCCAATCAAACATCATTAACGCATCATTCATATAACCATTCCTATAATACCCACTAATCATCGTGTTCCACGAAATCACATCACGGTTCTTCATCACATCAAACACATCCCTCGCCATTTCAACCTTCCCAAAGTTCATATACATCGCTAACAACGCGTTCTGCACATACTTATCCCTACCAAACCAACTCCTCAAGATCCTCCCATGAACAACCAACCCCAATTTCATCGATTTCAATTCTCCAGCAGCTTTAGCAACAAAAGGGTATGTATAACCATCCGGAACACACTTAACCCCCTCACTAACCATCCTAATAAACACGCTAATCGCATCGTGATACAATCCTTCACGCACGTACATTCTAATAACAATGTTATAAGAAAGCAAAGAGCTTTGAGGCATTTCCTCGAACAGCTTCCGTGCATAAGTGATGTGACCACATAACGCATAAGTTACGGAGAGAGTCGAGAGAATGTGGCCGGAAACTCGACCGCCGGTGATGACGTGGCAGTGTAAAGCTTTGGTTTTTGAAATTGATTGAGTAGCTGCAAAGTGATTCAAGAGAGATTGGTATTGCTTGACGCTACTAAGTGCGTTGTTGGCTCTGCGCAAAACTTCACTCATTTAAAGAAAAAAACGACTGTTGAAAAATCTATTGGGTCGCAATTTTTTAAAAGCAACGACATATCTAACCAAACTGCGTGACGTTTGTATTTTACAGTGAGAAATGCTTGACGTTTTCTTATTTTACAGTAAGAACTGCGTGACGTTTGTATTTGACAGTGAGACTGCGTTGACGTTTTGTATTTCACAGTGAGAACTGCGTGACGTTTTCTTTCTTAACATTAGCTGATGGGTTTAACTTTAGGTTTCAGCTTTCACAGGGGACACTTGTGAGTGTTTGTTCTTGGTTTGTTCCTTTTGCCAATGTCTTCGTGAAGCTTTTTGCTTTCAGAGTCTATTCTTTTGCGCGTTGTCTTGTGTAGCTCTCCTTGAATTTTCTGCTTCTTATGATGCTTCTGTGTCTGGAAATATTCCTGTTTTTGAATACATAACTCACTCTTGTTCATATGGTCTTATGAGATGCAAATTCATACTATTCAGATAAGATCAGTACCAAGATTCAAGAGATGATGATACAAAAGATACATAGTATTGATCTATGAACAACAATCACCTCTCTTTTCCACACATTCTCAAGAGTTTTTTTTCTTTTTCGAAGCAACAAATTCGAGTAGTACTCGTCTGAAGAATGCAACTGGATGATCATCATCTTGCTGTTCTGTTGTCGATAGGTCTATTGTTTATATATCCACTTGAGGGATTCTACCACCAGCTTGGACAATCTGTTGCTCAAGCTGCAACAAAACAATGCAAGACTTATTCACGAAATTCGAAAGCAAAAAACCGACACAATTCACGTAGCTTTTCACTCACATTGAACAGATCTTGAAGCTTTGCTTTTAATGTCTTGTACTCAATATCCACTTGCTGCAAACATCTCACACACCTATAACAGAGATTGTTTCCCAAATTAGTTTCAACAATCAAATGAACATAGCAGAAATTTGAGATTCTCTTAAAGAAGAACCGGAAAACAAAAGCTTACCCTTCATAGTTCTGAGAGTCGCAACACTCCTTGAGGGTAACACAAAGACCTTTGACTCTCTTGGCACCAACACTTCATAGAACAACAAGAAAGGAGCTCTTCACTGAGACTAGATCCGAGATTAGACTAAAGGACCGAGACTATACAGATCAAATGTGACATACCTTGAGCTACTACCTTTGAGTTGATGAACACTAGAACCTACCAGTTTGAAATCTACATTTCCTGTCTGATCTCTGAGTATACATATGAACCAATCATTAAACCATATCTGCTAGCTTTTGATGATTAAACTCGTAAAAGAAAAGTAAACTTACAAAGCTCTAGCCATATTACTGATAAGCTTCTCACAGTCTTCAAAGAAGAGAGTAACAACCTCAGCCACAAAATCAGGACTACATTCATCTTGCAGCTTTTTCAATTCTGTGAATTGATCATCCAAAAACCCCTTTACAAAACCAACACAAAGAATCTCAGAAACCCATTTCACAAAATTCCCAATTCCAAATACAAGCTCCAAGTACCCTAAAAACAGTAGAGAGTAGTCATCCCTAAAAAGAAGACAACTTTGAAAAAGAGACAATAACCCATTTCACAGACCCTAAACCCAATTCCCAAAATCCCCAATTGCCATATACAAGCTTCAATAAGAACCCTAAAAACGTAACCACAAATTCAAAGTTTGCTTCACCAGAAAAGTAATCACTTTGAAAGGAGACGACTTTGAAAATGGAGACAATAACCCATTTCACAATCAGTAAACCTAACTCTTAAATCCCCAGTTTCCAATTTAAAAGCTTCAATAAGAACCCTAAAGACTGTGGAGAGCCATCTCTAAAAAGGAGACTTTAAAACTCAACCACAATTTCTAAGTTCTCTTCACAAGAAAGTTAATCACTTTTATCCTGAATCTCTAAGGAGAGATGCTAAAATTTACCTGGTGATAGAGACTAATGGTGAAATCACAAAATCGTCTCTGTAACTGAGCAATGAGTGTGTCCATGGCTCTCTCTACTCGTCGTGAAGGCAAAAGCAGAGAGAAGAAGAAGATGTAAAGTTTGTTTGAAATTGCAATCCCAATAAAGAGATTCTTACAGATCATCAAATTTGGACAGAAATAAATAAAGAAATAGTCACAAAGCTTTTCCATAAAGGGCAGAGAAAAAGAATTAGAATATGATTAGTTGTCAAAAAGACAACTTTTACAAGTGAGAAACATTGATTTAGGCCATAAAAAATGGAATCTCTAATTCATGATTGATACATTCATTCATTCACTCAAAGTTTTTAGCATTTTCCAATGTTAGGTATGTTTCTGTTATGTCAATCCACCAACACTAAGAATCTCTCACGCTGGAAGATTCTCTATAGACAAGTTCATTTGAAGCATTACCGTGTGGACAAGACTGAAGAACATTGGTTCTATTCTTTTGACATGAGCTTCAGAGAATCATATACTCTCATCAACTTGACCTCATGAAAACAACTTATAGTGGCAGATTTTGCTGTTTATGACAAACTAAAGGGTTTTTTGCACTAATATTAAGTTGTTTGGTAACATACTTATTAATATTATATCGTAGAGGCATTTAGAGTTCTTTCTTACCAAAATACTCTACCTTCTTTTTTTTTGCTATAACAGATTTTGATATTGGACTTGTTTTTTCGGCTGTTTAGATCTTTTTTTGTTTGAGTGAAATGTTTTATTTTTCAATTTGTTGGAAACAACTAATATGATCGCGAGTGTCATTTTGAGAGTTGCGGAGGCAGCGAGCTGGCTATATAGTAAGGTCAAAGGAGGTAAATCTGGCTTTATTCGGTAACACATCTAAGTTTAGACATCGAAAGCAAGAACTTTTGTTTAGAGGCATTCACATTTAAACTAGGAAACTTTGGGTGAGAAGTCCACACGTCTTGGCTATATATGAATTGCTAAGCTGAAGCAATATGAGGTGTTACATACCTCCTGCAAAATTAAGGTCTATATAATATAACTAGAGCCACCCCAAGCAAAATTAAACAATGGTTGTTAGCGCCAACAAATTTGTAAGGTTTATTTAGAAAATATTAGCATATATAAATGGTATAACTTATGGTGAAAGATTCATATATATGCTTAGGATAGTATATAATGATTAAGAAAACAAAGTGTAAAATTATAAGTGTTAAATCTTGGTGACCTGAGTTGAGTTGAGAATTGAGTTGTGAGATTAATACCAAAGAAAAAAGTGACCTGACTTGGATCTTAAAATCTTTCTCTTTTTTTGATGAGACGGATCTTAACATCTCTCTCGTTTATTGGTAAGGATCTTAACTACTCTCTTTAATTTAGTAAATATTAATTTAAAGAGATCTAAATGTCCCAAAATCTTAATAAAATTATAAAAAACTCCAAAAAAGAACATTCGGTCCGTGTGTAGCTATGTTCGGATTAAACGTTTTTAATAGGTAGGTATTGGATCACCCCATGCTTAGCAAATTTTTAAACACTAGATATATATATACAAATTTACTATCACAACACAAAAGATAAAGATCCACCTTTGGGAGGGCAGACCATGCACCACACCATTAATTAGAGATCTTGCATGCATATTGATCTCATAGATGCAACATTTGTGGAGAATGAAAATACCATCCCAAAAATTGAATATCATGGAGGAAAATAATTGCAACTTGTCCGTCAAGGATAAATGCCTCGTGTAGAAATCATCATAACACCACGTACAACTCCATGATATTGCTCTAGAACATATCTATTGTTCGTAAAGAGAGAGAATTAAGAATGTTCAACACTTAACATCTAGAAGAAATATATTCCATTAATTAATTTATAGGAATTTAATTTAGGTAAAGCAAGTCCATATCAAAACGCAAAAGAATTTAGAAAGTCCATCATTTGACAAACTAAAGAACAAACTATTGATGAAAAGTACTTAGCGAAGATAGCGGCAAATAGGGTGGTCTCCAAACAAAGTTGCATTCCTTTGAGAGCCAGGCTCGAACCTTAACATGGCTTCATCACACGCATAGTTCATCTTTCCACTTGTCCCATATCTACAATCCGGAAGAAGCAATCGCGATCGGAACCTTATTTCACCTTTTTCCTTGATATCCTTCATAATATCTTTTATAATCACACCCTCCATGTCTCCTTCAGAAGCAATCGATGAAACCCTAATCAGCTGAGCCCACCGTGGTATCAGACTGTAACTGATCAATCATGATAAGGAATAACACAAAAATATGTGAACAAATAAGCTGAATAAATTATTAAAAATTCTAAAATATAGACAATAGAATAGAAAAAAAGTTTAACCTCTCTATGGATGAAGTAGCAATGGTAACACCTCTGTATATTATGGAAAGCTGAAAATCTCCTTTGAGACACATATACCAACCAGGAAGATCTCTAGGGATCCTTAACAATAAATCCCATTTTACACTAAGATGAGTCTCGGTTATATTAAGGACCGTGAAATCCATAGAAGGTATTGTAATATTTGGGACATAGTTTTCTTTTTCTTTATCTTGTTCATACCCGCAAAAGGTCATAGCAATGAAGAAAGCGATACAGAACAAGATGACCACTAAGACGACAAACTTCGGATGGTCTTTTAGTGTAAACGGAGGCAATTCAGATGTGAGTTTGGGAACTAATGCTTCTTTTTTCATTTTTTTCTGTGAGAGAGAGAGAGAGACGTGTATATAATCAAAGTTTTTTTTTTTCTTTTCTTTTTTTCTTATAATCAAAGATTTTTATGTCGACGTTAATGTATTGCTATAAATAGCGTTTTTCTTTTACAAAAATTTAATGTGTATCGATCAAAAAAATGTTTTATATGTGTATATCTTTTTACTGATATCTTTCCCATTTTGTATTGTGTTTCGTTAGTTTTATTACATTATGCTTTAAAGTTTATAAGACTTTAGAGTAGTGTAAGGAAATCTAAATCAAGAATTGATTCAATAATCCAAAAAATATGTGTGGGAAATATTATTACCTTATATCAATGTATATTTTTGTTGATGAAAAAATTGTATCTGTTGTTACCTTTTTTGCATAAGGTTTCCAATAATATCTTTTGCATGAGGTTCCTAAGAAAATGTATCTCTAACCACTCTTTTAAAAGGGAGAGATACTATGTTTGGGCTTTGTTTTCAGCTCATTCTCCTTTTTTTATTTTTTGTAATTTGATTCAAATTAACCGAAATATAATTTTGGAATTAATTTTAAGCCCTATAACTGAACCGAATAATCCGAGTAGCGACCGACTCGAACCGAACTTAATTTCGGTTCAATTCGGAGAGATTTTTCAAAAACCGAATTTCCTAAAACCAAATAACCCGACCCGAATAAACCGATTTCACGTAACTCTCACACCTAACGTTCACAATGAAAAATAATAAAATATAATCAAAATAAGCTGAGGTTACTGTTGGAGATGAATGATGACAATAGATATGAGTAACCTCAGCTTAGTCATCTCCAACGAAAAGATATATCATTATGACATTGACATTACATATGAGTTACAATAATTTCGTGCAAGCAACCACTCTGCGACTTGCACGGACTCGCATGTTCTGTCCCACGTTCACCCACTACACTCTCACTATACAAGTCTAACTTTTGGACGTCCCTCACTCACTAGGCTAAGATCTTCTTATTCACAATTGTGAATTCTACCACAAGTAAGAAAACAATAACACTATTTACTTTCTTTCTGTTTTAACTTCTCAACAACAACCAAAGTTTACTATAAATCGGAGCCAATCCTGTGGTTTAAAAGCTTCGAAATTTGGTTACTTCTAACTCAAGTCTGGTTAACTCAATAGGTTATTTGATTTTTTTTTGTCAACGCAATAAGTTATGGGCTAGAAATGTTCCAGTATTTTCAGATCCGATCTAAAGAGATTATTACTATATTATTATACACCAATCTACAATAATTTAGACTTCAATTCTAGAATTTGATGAACAGGTTCAATTTTAATTGACTTTGAATTAAAAACTAAACCTTTATTGCTTTTTTCTAAGGAAACAACAATTACACGAGCTTTTGACAAAATGTGAAACACAAAATTATAAGAGCTTAGCATAAGAAACACATTGTAAAATGTAAGAAACAACTCTTCAAGACTTCACAAATCGAATCTTGAGACTAAAATTTATATGAAAGCGAAAGCAAAAAAGCACAAACAATGAAAGTAAGAAACAAGAATCAACCAGGTTTTGCCTTGTGATTAGACAAAGGCAGGCATGTCCTTGAGCCATGGGTCAAGTGGCTTACCAATGGAGTAAACAATGAAACCAATCTCTCTTAACTTGTTAACATTCATAATGTTTCTTCCGTCGAAGATAAAAGCCGGTTTCTGCATGTTGTCGAAGATCTTCTGGTAATCTAACGACTTAAACTCGTCCCACTCAGTCAAAACGCAAACCGCGTGTGCGTCTTTTGTAGCTTCATATGCGTCCCAAGTCACACTCACTTGTTTCACTGTGGTTGGACTCATTGGCTGCAAGTGAAGAGGATGGTCCCAGTCGAACTTTTTCATCGAGAGATCTCTCTGAATCTGTTCCTCTGTGACTTGAGGATCATAGATACTGATCTGTGCTTTGTCTCCTAATAGACCTTTACACACATCAATGGCAGGTGTTTCCCTTGTGTCACCAGTGTCTTTCTTGAATGCGAATCCAAGAATCGCAACCTTCTTGTTGGAGACAGTGTTGAACATAGAGGACACGATTCTGTTCACGAACCGGTTCTTTTGGTAATCGTTGATCTTGATCACTTGTTTCCAGTATTCCGCCACTTCTGGAAGTCCGTTGCATTGACAGATGTAGACGAGATTCAGAATGTCCTTCTGGAAACAAGAACCTCCGAATCCAACACTAGCGTTCAAGAATTTGGAACCGATTCTTGAATCAGTACCAACAGCGTAAGACACTTGAGTAACATCAGCACCAGTGGATTCACAAAGTGCAGACATGGCATTGACTGATGAAATCCTCTGAGCCAAGAAAGCATTTGCAGCTAACTTAGAAAGCTCAGCAGACCAGAGATTAGTTGTGATGATCTGACCTTCAGGAACCCAATTAGCATAAACCTCTTTAAGTGTCTGAACAGCTTTGAATCCTTCAGGTGTTTCTCGCCCTCCGATCAAAACACGGTCAGGGTTAAAAAGATCAGCGATAGCAGTTCCTTCAGCAAGAAACTCCGGATTCGAAAGAATCTGAAACTTGATTCCTTTACTGTTATGCATCAAAATCTTCTCAATAGCTTCAGCTGTCTTCACCGGAACAGTCGATTTCTCAACAACAATCTTGTCAGAAACCGATACATCCGCGATCATACGAGCAGCACTCTCCCAATAAGTGAGATCAGCAGCTTTCCCAGCTCCAAGACCAGTCGTTTTAGTCGGTGTGTTAACAGAGACAAAGACAATATCAGCTTCTCTAACATGTTTCTCCACATCAGTACTGAAGAAAAGATTCTTTCCTCTGCATTGCTTAACGATATCGTCAAGACCTGGCTCGTAAATCGGAAGCTGATCACTGTTCCAAGCGTTGATTCTAGGAACAGAGATATCAACAACTGCCACTTCAATATCTGGACATTTCAATGCAATCACTGCCATTGTTGGTCCTCCTACATATCCAGCTCCAATACAACAGATCTTCACCATTTTGTTTCCTGAAATCTCTCTGCAAAATTCAAATAAAGATCAATACAGATCTACATTAAGAGCTCAGATCTGGACTATATATAGTAGAAAAACGTCGAACACTTGGTGTGCAAGGAAGAGACTACTCATGATCCGATCTGATCTCAAATAAAACACAAAAATCACTCAAATCACACGGATCACACGGATCTAAACAAAAATCTAGCTTGATTTCGAAGAAATCGATACACAGAAACTAAGACTAACACAGGATCTACATACATTTCGAGAATTCTCAAATCTATATTTCAAAAACAGAGAACGGATCTCTTAGAACGATTCAGAAAGAGATCAGAGAAGATTCAGCTACAGATTCTAGAGAAAAATCAACAATGCAGCTCAAAAATGGTGAAGAGAGATCGAGATTTACCTCTGAAGATTCGTGGTTAAGAAGTTGTTCTCTTGAGGAAGGAGAAGAAACGACGAGGAAGAAGAAGAAGGAGAAGAATGTTGCAGTTTATAGAAAGAGTTTCGGTTAAAAAAACGCAAAGGGCAAAAACGGAAATTTCTTGGAAAGATTATTGAAATAACGATAATGTCCTTGTAGGAGGTAGCCCACGTTTTTCCATAGAGTCTATGCACGACGAACTCATTACTCACTCACTAGCCGCCGTCCGCCGACATTGCCGCCGTGTTATCGTCTATGAATAAAAAATGTCCAAAACATTTGTGGGTAGAAGGGACCTCGAAATAAATTTGTGTGTAAAAAAAGCCAAAAAAAAATATTGCCAACAAAAGTGTCCATAAATTTCCGACAAAAAAAAGTGTCTTATTATATAAATTTTTGTTTTAGAAAATTTAACTCAATAATTTATAGAATTAATTGTGAGAAAGGGACTGAAATGTTAAAATCTTTTCCAAAGTGGTACATTGCCGCAATGCTTCGAAAAACCCCATTTATATGACTACGGAATGACGCTTTTACCCTTCCATCATTATCTCTAACAAATTTAGGAAGAAAATCTCGATAATGGAGATTGGAAATGATGAGTAGGAAAATCGGTATGAATATATTTTTGGAAATTCTATGTAAATGTCTAATTTTTGGATCTCATGCTTTTTCAAACAAAAAACTAATTAAGTAACATTTAAAAAGGGATCGAGATGTGTTTGAGTTGATTTTTGGATCCAGTGATATAACTAAACAAATTCACATAAATATACATGCATATATATACAAAATTAGGTCTGAAATTTTCTCATAAAATCTGTAAAATTGGTTGTTTGGGTTCTCTATATACTATCTTAGGATTTAGTATTATATAACTGAAAACGATTTTAAGTTTCTTTGAAAAATAAAGAAAAATTGATTTTGACAGAAAAAAAAATGAAACAGACTCGATGAAGAAGAAGAAGGGAAAAGAAGACATGGGCAATATCGTCTTTTTCAAACAATAAATATGTCTTTTTTAAATACACTGCATTTGTGCCTAAAATTAAAGTTTTTATAAAACAAAAGTTCTCATATTAACAATAATCCCTAATTTATATGTTTAGGGGGATGTTTTTGAATTCTTTTGCTAAGGTCTGTGAAGGTATGATCCAAATTTTTCTAGTTTTGCTCTGAAGTCGACTTGAATAAACCAGTTAAATATCTATTCTCTATCTCTCTTTCTTGTAACACAACATATAATCTCTCTTGTAATCCTTTTAAGCTATGGTTTTGAGCTTGAGAGCAACCTTTGGTCTGTTATAGTGAATAAATGGGTTGAATCCAGCTCCAGACGTAGATTCACCACACCGGTGAATCGATTTGGGTAAATAATTTGTGTGAAAGATCTTGAGATCGAGTAAGGTTTCGAGTTATTGAAACGTAACATGGTCTATAAAATGTTTAACCTGACACTGTTACTTAATCGATAACTAAGAGCCAACATTGCCACTTACTCTAATATCATTTCTTGGGTTTTAGACACAATTTTAACACATCACATAAAATCAGAGCCGGCTCAACAAAAATGGCATCGGAATATAGAAAAATGTGTGGCCATCTTTCTATCTATTATTCAAAATCTTTCACAAATACTAGTTATAATATTATGTAAATTTCAGCTAAATCTTCTGTAAAACAACATTTTTTAGTGAAAATGTTTTCTTTACTCTTAAGACATCTCACTATCTCACTAAAATAATAATTTGGTAGTCTTCAAAAACATAAGATAAATTGGTGGCTCCAACTGGTTTGCTTAGTCGTTCTCTTTGGACTAGCCTGCATAATACGTACGATATCTCAACTATCTCTCCGTTAAACACCTTTAGGATAGAGATATAGATGTTAGTATTGATCAACGATGACTCCGAACTTTCTATTACACCTTGTTTTCACCACTTTACTCTCCGAGCTATATGAGCCGATCATCATATACGTACCCAAATCTAGATGTTAAAAATATATTAGTACTGAACCATAACCGTTGGCTAAACAAAAATTATAGACCTGACGGTAAAGCTTTAATGAAATTTCGGAGAATCCAGTCATATCTAAGAAGCCACAAAACATCTTCCTTAGTCTAAGCAACATCGTAGAATTCCAATTGAATCCCAAAAATATCGACAAGCCCAAAATTTCTTTACATAGCTATAAATACCTACATTCTCTCATCAACAATAATCAATAAGATTAGTAAGATTTAATATAAAAGAGATAAAGTCATGGAACTCTTAAAAAGAAAATTATATGCAAAAATTTTGATGATGGTAATGGTGATATGGATTGCACCTATGACTAACGGTCATGATCATGCAAGCCACGTACCCGGTGGAAGACCCGGTGCCCACCCATCCCATGGCGCCCACCCAGCCCATGGCGCCCACCCATCCCATGGTGCTCACCCATCCCATGGTGCCCACCCATCCCATGGTGCTCACCCATCCCATGGCGCCCTCCCATCCCATGGTGGCCAAGTGCCGCATTCTGGTTGGGGTCATGGCCGTGCCACATTCTACGGTGACATCAATGGTGGAGAAACTCAACGTAAGCAGCTAAATATATACTTAATATATAATTCAACAATCTCGAGACCTGTAAAAATGTTAAGATTGTTTTAGACGTATACAAAAGCCAACATGACGACGTAGTATACTCGTGAATCTTTGACCACTAAACTAATATTGTTTGCTTATGCATTTACATAAGTAACCATAAAGTTTAGAAAAGTTATTGACAGAAACGAACTTATAATAATTATAATTTGCAAACGCGAAAGTAAACACGTGCATGCAAAAGAAAAATAACGAAGCCAAATAATTAGTTTTTTTTTTACACATAATTTGTTTTGTTTTTGAAAGTAGTACATACTTTCTTTTTCTATTTGATAGAGGGAGCTTGTGGATATGGTGATCTACACAAACAAGGATATGGTCTAGAGACCGCAGCACTAAGCACCGCACTATTTAACAACGGCTCAAGGTGTGGGGCTTGTTACGAGATCATGTGCGAACACGCTCCACAATGGTGTTTGCCAGGTTCCATCAAGATCACAGCTACAAACTTCTGTCCACCAGATTTTACCAAGCCCAATGACAATTGGTGCAACCCGCCACAAAAACACTTTGATCTCTCGCAACCAATGTTCCTCAAAATAGCTAAATACAAAGCCGGGGTTGTCCCGGTTAAATTTAGACGTGTTCCTTGTGCGAAAATCGGAGGTGTCAAGTTTGAAATCAAGGGAAATCCTCATTTCTTAATGATCTTACCGTACAATGTAGGAGGAGCTGGAGCTGTTAGGGCTATGCAAATTAAGGGAACAAGGACCCAGTGGATTGCGATGAAGAAGAATTGGGGACAGATTTGGAGCACTGGTGTTGTGTTGACCGGACAATGTTTATCGTTTAGGCTTACCACAAGTGATGGAGTTATGAAAGAGTTTATTGATGTTACACCGCCGGACTGGAAATGTAATGGACAGAGTTTTGATGGAAAGGTTAATTTTTAGAAAATGAATTTGAGTTTTGTTAGTTAATACTTGCAAGTAACTAAGAAGAGAGGGTTACTGGTAGGTCAATTAATTTGTAATATAAAAATATTTGTTGTTATTGGTTAACGAATTCCTGTTTTGAATTCTTGCTAAATATAATTGGTTTGATGATTTTGTAACTCTACTCAAACTTCTTTCTGATATTCTATGTACAATAAGTGTAACAAAGACTGCAAACTGGAGTTAATAACATTCAAAACTTTTAGAAAAGACATGAGACTTCGCTTCTATTTTCGGCATCTTTCGTACCACTGTGAATTTGGCTCTAACAAATCTTGATTTCCATAGCTGAATATTTGATAGGTAAATAGTTACTTTACAAATCCATTTATGAGAAATAAAATATGGTCCCTAATGAACATAAATTTTCATAGATATTTATTTTTTGTATGAGGAACAGGATCCCTTTCCGTGGTGACCGATCCATTTTCAATTTATAGTCTCATTTCTCCCTTACATGTGTTTGAACTTTTATCAGATTTATGAGTTTAATAATGAAATGGGTCGGGCCGGGCCAGGTTGTGCGAGATCCAATACCAACATGTACATCATCATTTGCTTTAATGTCTTACAAAATCATTTACATTTTTAAATTGGATATTTCATATATATCTAAAATATGAAAACAAATCCTCATTAAATAAGCAGTCAACAATTACTAACTTATGTTGACTTAGTAAATATATGCACATTTGTAAAGATTTCTCTACCTATATATATATACCCAGCACATGGTCCCCATCAATATTCATCACCTATCAAAGTTAAATAAGAAAAATATCATTCAAAAGAAACAATAATCATGAAACTCTTAGAACAAATGGTATACGTAGAATGTTTTATGATAATAATGGCTACATTGTTAGTGTCCATGAGTTACGGTCATCGAGCGATGATTAATGATGTAGCCGAAGCACCCGTGATTGACAATGTAGGCAGCCCAACCAACGGACTCGACAGTTCTTGGTATGATGCACGAGCAACATTTTACGGTGATATCCATGGTGGAGAAACTCAACGTAAGTGTGAAAAAACTAATTATTGAATTTTTGTTTGGTTCATAAAAAATCATATACGCTGCGATTGTTTTAAATGATTACTTTTGAGTTTGCGATTGCATTTACATATATCTTAATGTTTTGATCAAAGAAAAAAATGTACATAAAATTAATGTTTATTTATTTTTATTCAATATAGAGGGAGCCTGTGGATACGGTGATTTATTCAAACAAGGCTATGGTCTAGAGACAGCGGCATTGAGCACAGCACTCTTCAACGAAGGGTATACATGTGGGGCTTGTTACCAGATCATGTGTGTGCACGACCCACAATGGTGTTTACCCGGAACCATCAAGATTACAGCAACAAATTTCTGTCCACCAGATTACTCCAAAACCGAAGGCGTTTGGTGCAACCCACCACAAAAGCACTTTGACCTCTCCCTACCAATGTTCCTCAAGATCGCCCAATACAAAGCTGGAGTTGTCCCAGTTAAATACAGACGTATTTCTTGTGCAAGAACTGGTGGTGTCAAGTTTGAAACCAAAGGAAACCCTTATTTCTTAATGATCTTGCCATACAATGTAGGAGGCGCTGGAGATATCAAGTTGATGCAAGTTAAAGGAGACAAGACCGGGTGGATAACAATGCAAAAGAACTGGGGACAAAACTGGACCACTGGTGTTAATTTGACTGGTCAGGGTATTTCATTCAGGGTTACGACGAGTGATGGGGTTACAAAAGATTTTAATAATGTGATGCCAAACAATTGGGGATTTGGACAGACTTTTGATGGAAAGATTAACTTTTAGGAGAATGATTTCAGTTTTGTATGCCAATGATTAAAAATAAATGATATTATTTATACTACTTGATCATGATCTGAACCAAATCCAAACATAAACTTAAACGAATTTTTTCATACATCATTCGATTTGCTATTATTAAAAATGTGTATGTACATAAAACATCAAACTAGTATTACAAATATCTTGTAACAAAACTAGTAATAGACCAAATCCAAAGCTTGGTCAATATTCAACACTCAACGTTTTTCAAACCTATTTTATTCAAATACACATATGGTAATTTTTTCTTTTTCTGGCTGATTACATAATGATAATGTTAATGATCAGGATGCATATTGACTAAATAAACTTGAATACAATTACTAATATAGTATGTTTCTACTTTATATATATGACCACCCATATGGCTCCCATCAAAATTCATCATCAATCAAAGCTTAGTAAGAAAATATCATTAAAGAGGGATAGTAATCATGAAACTCTTAGAAAAAATGATATATGTAGAATTTTTGATGATAATAATGGCGATGTGGGTCGTGCCAATGAGTTACGGTCATGGAGCGATGATTGGTAATGCAGTCGAAGCACCTGATGTAGCCGAAGCACCCGGGATTAATGACCCAAGCAAGGCACTCGACCCTAATTGGTATGACGCACGAGCCACGTTCTACGGTGACATCCATGGTGGAGACACTCAACGTAAGATCAAATAATAATGTTTCTTTTTACTCTCATTACGAATTTGTTTTTTTGTTAAAATTATATGGTTTTTGGTTACAACGAATCTAATTATTGACTGCAAATTTTCAATATCAAAAAATCTCTATATGATAACATGTATATATAAAACCAACACACATGTAAGAAAAAAAACGAAAGCCATAATTAGTTTTTATGATTAACATATACATATATACTCACTTTTTATCCTTATATATTCAATAGAGGGAGCTTGTGGATACGGTAATCTATTCAGACAAGGCTATGGTCTAGCCACAGCAGCGTTAAGTACGGCACTCTTCAACGACGGGTACACATGTGGGGCTTGTTATGAAATCATGTGCACGCGTGATCCACAATGGTGTTTACCCGGATCCGTCAAGATCACAGCAACAAACTTCTGTCCCGCAAATTACAGCAAAACCACAGACCTTTGGTGCAATCCACCACAGAAACACTTTGATCTCTCCTTAGCAATGTTTCTCAAGATTGCCAAGTACAAAGCCGGGGTTGTCCCAGTTAGATACAGACGTATTCCTTGTAGCAAAACTGGTGGTGTCAAGTTTGAAACCAAAGGAAACCCTTATTTCTTAATGGTCTTGATATACAACGTAGGAGGAGCTGGAGATATTAAGTACGTGCAAGTTAAAGAAAACAAGACCGGGTGGATAACAATGAAAAAGAACTGGGGGCAGAATTGGACCACTAGTACAGTATTGACCGGCCAAGGTTTGTCGTTCAGAGTTACGACGACTGATGGGATTACAAAAGATTTTTGGAATGTGATGCCAAAAAATTGGGGATTTGGACAGACTTTTGATGGTAAGATTAACTTTTAAGAGAATGATTTGAATTTTATTATACGTGTCTTACACATAAGTGATGTATTACGTACTTGCAATAAATTTAAAAACTAGGGGAGTTATCTGCGCATTGCACAACCAAGATTATATCTCGAAAACAAATATAATCTACCAATATTAGGCATAGGTTAGCGAGTTTAACATATGCCTGATTTATTACAAATGATGAAACATAACGTACTAAGTACAAACGATTTATCCATTAACTATAATTCATAAAAACACCAAAATCATTTGACATTTCGGTAACACTATCCATAACTACTCAATCATGCGAGTGGAATAATAATAATAATAAAAAAAGTTCCCAACATTATTTTTTATAATCAGATTAATATATTCTACGTAATGATCCTATATAAATCTGTAAATGATATATGTGTATTCTTCAAGACCAAATATTTAGATCAAAGACTAATTTTATCACCTCATTCATCGAAACAATGTGAAAAAATCTCGTGATAACATTGACTTTGATCCTCCTCTAAAATATTAAAAGATTTTTCATACTAATTTATAGTTTTAAATGATTTACAAACAAATTTGTAATTTTAAAGGGATAAAAGTTGAAGAAATATAAATAATATATACACTTTAAAGGGTTATAATGCAAATGTAGAATTTTAGGTAGCTGACCCACTTTAATCCTCTTTGGGTTTGCCTATGCGGCAGAGTTATAAATATTTTTTCCAATCAAAAATCAAACTCAAAATAATTAGTAATTACAAATAACTAAAAAAATCATTATTTCCTTAAAAAATATCACAAATTAGGTTCGATACTTATGGGTGAATCAAACAAAAAATTAAAACATGTAAAAAATAGTATCAAAACACTAAGTATAAAACAAATATTAGAAAACTTAAAAGGTTTACATACAAATTTGTAATTTTAAAAGGGTAAAAACAGAAGAAATATAAATGATATCATAAAATGCAAATATAAATATAAATACAATGCAAATATAATATTTTAGATGGGTCAGCTGACCCCTTTTAAACATCTTTGGGTCTGCCCATGCGGCAGATCAAAAATACTTTTTACAGAATCAAAATATAACATAATATAGTTGATAATTTAAAATATTAAAAAAGCTATTAAAAAAAACCTTCGCTTCCTTAAAAATACAACAAATTAGGTTCATTATTCATGGGTGAATAAAAACAAAATGCTATAAACATGTAAGAAATAGTGTCAAAACACAAAATAGGAGGAAAAAAAAGAAGAAAAATATGATAAAATGCCAAAAATTTACATACGAAATTGTAATTTTAATGGGGTCAAAATATTAAAAATAGAATTAATATCTATAATACAAATGTATATTTTTAGTGGGGTGAGCTAACCCCCTTTAATCCTCTTTTGGTCTGCGTAAGACCCATACATACTTTTTACCTGATCAAGATATAACTTAAAGTAATTAGTAATTTTTAAAAAACAATTATAAAAAAACTTCATTTGCTTAAAAAATACCACAAATTATGTTCAATATTTATGGGTGAAATAAACAAAAAGATTTTAAAAAATATGTAGAAATAGTGGCAAAATACAAAGGACAAGAAAAATATGATAAAACTTAAAGGGTTTACATACAAATTTTTTAATTTTTAAGGGGATCAAAATTGAAGAAAATATAAGTAATATAAAAAAATTAAAAGGCTATAATGCAAATGTAGAATATTAGAAGAGTCAGATGATCCCCTTTAATCATCTTTGGATCCGCCCATGCATATTTCTCATCCTAAAACTCGAAGTAGAAATGCGTGACTTTTTTTAATAGTCATGATAAACTTAGAAACCAAGAGATGTTATTATACAATTTTTCATATACAACATTAAGATTTTTATCCTAGTATTTCTATTTTTATTTACAATTTAAAAATTTAAACAATCTTTAGATGTTAGCGCCACATATACTTGTCCATGAAAGCAAATCAGTCTAGGTAAGAATTAACCAAGTTTTGATAATATTAACTCTAACTCTAATTTAATCATGGTCATTCCAGGATAACAACCCGTCAAGTCTAGCATATATAAAAAAATTACCCGCTATGTAAATGTGGCTACTAAAAATATAATCCATTTGCGAATGTTTATTTTAATCAAACGGATAAGAGATTAAGATGGGATACTCATATTTATCCTTTGAATATTTATTTTTTACAAAAATTTTGGAAATATCTCTACAAAAATTCTCCACTGATTTTTTCAAAGCTATCCTAAAATATTCATTTCAAAGTCTATTTTTATTATAACTAATGAGAGTTTGAGAATTGAATTTTGTCATCCAAAATTTCATGTTTTCATCATGATATTGAATTACATGTATTTTATCGAGAACAATTTGAGTAGTATTTTATATTATTTGAATTACATATTTGTCCATATACCCAAAATGGAAAATTTTAACCTTATTAATGATCGTGAAAAAAGATGTTTTGAAACCATTTTTGTACACAACATTTGAAGTTGTTGTTAGCTGACCCCTTTATAATCCTCTTTGAGTCTGCCCATGCGGAGGATTTAGAAATATTTTTACCACATCAAAATGTAACTTAAAATAATTAGTAATTTAAAAAACTAAAAAATTTTTATTTTCGTTAAAAAAAATACCTTAAATTACATTCAATACTTATTGGTGAATAAAAAAAAAAGGCTAAAACATGTAAGAAGTGTGTCAACACACAAAGTAGAACAAAATTATGATAAAACTTAATGGGTTTACATATGAATTTGTAATTTTTAGGGGCCAATGTATAATAATCTCAATATATATAGACTTAAACTAACCTATATCTTTATAAACAAAATTACCTTAAATAACATATGAAAAAGTCAAAACTGAAAAGATTACAAATTCCTTTTTGTTCTAGCTTTTGCATTTGTAATCTTTATCACAATCTTAAATATATAAATAAAATTGAAGTATCTTAAACTTATGTAAAACGAAATCACATTTGTTGGGAATTTACTTATTTAGATCTTCAAAACATATCTTAAATAATATAAGAAGCTGATAGTTGTTAACTTTTAGTACTAAACACATCAAATAGGGATTGAAGTTAGTTCTAGAAAAATTAACTTTAAACCTTAAGTGTTCCAACTTTTAGATATAAACTTAACATATTAAATTTAATTCGTAGATATCTATACAAATAATTTTTCACACATTTTTTTTAAATGATAAATGTTAATGTTAATTACGAAACCAAAAAATAGTAAAATACACACCAATCATGAAATAAATTCAAATTCATAGATAATATTAAGTCAATCAGTTTTCCAAAATTTCAAAATTCCCAAAAAAAAGCTCGTTTTTTTGCCGTAGCGTCCTTTAAAAAAAATTCGACTGAGTTAAGTTATGAAATCATAATTTGTCTTAATTTTTCAGTTAGTTGATAGAACTTTATAAATATTATAAAAGACTTATTTTAACACGACATTCATGTATTTACACTTTACCCTTGTATTTCTTGTATTTCTCTGTTATTAGAATATCTTTAGCCCTTACATGGATGTTACATTAATGACATATGGTTGAATTTTTTATTGTTTAGGAAGAGCATTTAAATGATTTCATAGTACTTTTTTGAATTATACTTTTTTGGTTGACCAAAAATATTAGTGATGGTAATTTTACTACTATCAATATAATTGTTTAACCAATTTTGTTATCCATTACAATTCACTATTAAATTTAAGCAAAAATCCATTAAAACCAAATCATATTTAGCAATTTTTATTTAGTCGCTAAGTATAACAAGAATTGCATACGAAGACTCATTAAACATGTGTCATATGTTTTACACAGTCCAATATCATTTAATAAGCAGTCAACAAGAAATGAGACTTCACTCCACATTTCTTGACTTTTGAACCTATTAACATTAACATGGCAATGTAATCACTTCTCAGGATGCAGATTGACTACATAAAATTCAATACAATTACTAATTTATGTTCACTTAGTAAATATATGCACATTAGGAAAGATTTCTCTACTTATATATATACCCACCGCATGGTCCCCATCAATATTCATCACCTATCAAAGTTAAATAAGAAAAATATCATTCAAGAGGGATAATAATCATGAATCTCTTAGGAAAAATGATATATGTAGAAGGTTTTATGATGATAATGGCTACATTGTTAGTGTCCATGAGTTACGGTCATCGAGCGATGATTAATGATGTAGCCGAAGCACCCGTGTTTGACGATGTAGTCAGCCCAAACGGACTCGACAGTTCTTGGTATGATGCACGAGCAACATTTTACGGTGATATCCATGGTGGAGAAACTCAACGTAAGTGTGAAAACACTCATTATTGAATTTTTGTTTTGTTCTCAAAATACCATATATGCTGCGATTGTTTTAAATGCTTACTTTTGCGTTTGAGATTGCATTTACATTTATCTTAATGTTTGATAAAAGAAAAAATATGTGTTTTCTCCGATAAGATATTATCATAAAAAAAAATATTTTATTTTTTTGTTCTATATATTTCTATTCAATATAGAGGGAGCGTGTGGATACGGTGATCTATTCAAACAAGGCTATGGTCTAGAGACAGCGGCATTGAGCACAGCACTCTTCAACGAAGGGTATACATGTGGGGCTTGTTACCAGATCATGTGTGTGAACGATCCACAATGGTGTTTACCCGGATCCGTCAAGATCACAGCAACTAATTTCTGTCCACCAGATTACAGCAAAACCGAAGGCGTTTGGTGCAACCCACCACAAAAGCACTTTGACCTCTCCCTACCAATGTTCCTCAAGATCGCCCAATACAAAGCTGGAGTTGTCCCAGTTAAATACAGACGTATTTCTTGTGCAAGAACTGGTGGTGTCAAGTTTGAAACCAAAGGAAACCCTTATTTCTTAATGATCTTGCCATACAATGTAGGAGGAGCTGGAGATATCAAGTTGATGCAAGTTAAAGGAGACAAGACCGGGTGGATAACAATGCAAAAGAACTGGGGACAAAACTGGACCACTGGTGTTAATTTGACTGGTCAGGGTATTTCATTCAGGGTTACGACGAGTGATGGGGTTACAAAAGATTTTAATAATGTGATGCCAAACAATTGGGGATTTGGACAGACTTTTGATGGAAAGATTAACTTTTAGGAGAATGATTTCAGTTTTGTATGCCAATGTATTATTTGGGTGAAATGATTAAAAATAAATGATATTATTTATACTACTTGATTTAGCAACAAAACCTCAACCCAAAATCATGATCTGAACCAAATCCAAACATAAACTTAAACGAATTTTTTCATACACCATTCGATTTGATATTATTAAAAATGTGTATGTACATAAAACATCAAACTAGTATTACAAATATCTTGTAACAAAATTAGTAATAGACCAAATCGAAAGCTTGGTCAATATTCAACACTCAACGTTTTTCAAACCTATTTTATTCAAATACACATATGGTAATTTTTTCTTTTTCTGGCTGATTACATAATGATAATGTTAATGATCAGGATGCATATTGACTAAATAAACTTGAATACAATTACTAATATAGTATGTTTCTACGTTATATATATGCCCACCCATATGGCTCCCATCAAAATTCATCATTAATCAAAGCTTAGTAATAAAATATCATTTAAGAGGGATAATAATCATGAAACTCTTAGAAAAAATGATATATGTAGAGTTTTTGATGATAATAATGGTGATATGGGTCGTGCCCATGAGTTACGGTCATGGAGCGATGATTGGTAATGCAGTCGAAGCACCTGATGTAGCGGAAGCACCAGGGATTAATGACCCAAGCAAGGCACTCGACACTAATTGGTATGACGCACGAGCCACGTTCTACGGTGACATCCATGGTGGCGACACTCAACGTAAGATCAAATAATAATGTTTTTTTTTAACCTCAATACGATTTTGTTTTTTGTTAAAATTATATGATTTTTGGTTACAACGAATCTAATTATTGAATGCAAATTTTCATTATCAAAAAATCTCTATATGATAACATGTATATATAAAACCAACACACATGTAAGAAAAAAATTCAAAGCCAAAATTAGTTTTTGTGATTAACACATACATAATCACTTTTTATCATTATATATTCATTAGAGGGAGCTTGTGGATACGGTAATCTATTCAGACAAGGCTATGGTCTAGCCACCGCAGCGTTAAGTACGGCACTCTTCAACGACGGGTACACATGTGGGGCTTGTTATGAAATCATGTGCACGCGTGATCCACAATGGTGTTTACCCGGATCCGTCAAGATCACAGCAACAAACTTCTGTCCCGCAAATTACAGCAAAACCACAGACCTTTGGTGCAACCCACCACAGAAACACTTTGATCTCTCCTTAGCAATGTTTCTCAAGATTGCCAAGTACAAAGCCGGGGTTGTCCCAGTTAGATACAGACGTATTCCTTGTAGCAAAACTGGTGGTGTCAAGTTTGAAACCAAAGGAAACCCTTATTTCTTAATGGTCTTGATATACAACGTAGGAGGAGCTGGAGATATTAAGTACGTGCAAGTTAAAGGAAACAAGACCGGGTGGATAACAATGAAAAAGAACTGGGGGCAGAATTGGACCACTATTACAGTATTGACCGGCCAAGGTTTATCGTTCAGGGTTACAACGAGTGATGGGATTACAAAAGATTTTTGGAATGTGATGCCAAAAAATTGGGGGTTTGGACAGACTTTTGATGGTAGGATTAACTTTTAGGAGAATGATTTGAGTTTTATTATATGTGTCTTACACATAAGTTATGTAATACGTACTTGCAATAATTAAAAATAAAGAAGATACTATTTATCCATAAAAAATTAGGATGTATCCACAATCTATATTTATACTATTATCTTTCACTTCTACATGTAACCTCTTTTAAAAATCGTATGTTGTTTGTGGTTTGGAGGCATAGGAAAATTGGTCGCCTCCAAGGGGAACCGGCTGACTTTTGATGGAAAGATCAACTTTTAGGAGAACTATTTGAGTTTTTTTACTTTTTAGGATAAGAAGGAATACAATTAAAATGAATTAACAGATGTATTGGGTTCAATAACTAAAAATAAATGAGATATGCTTTATTATGTGTAGTTGATGGAGTGAAGTTTTTTACTTCTATGTTTCCATCTTTTTATTTTTTTGCCATGGAATCAATTTACAGATTTGTTTTGTGAACCTAATTGTTTAAAATAAAACATTTTTAGATTTTTTTCTATGTATAACATGATTTAAAATTTTGAAATCTCATACAAATTATTTAAAATAGTGAATAATATTTGGCTAAAACACAAATATAAAATAAAACTAAATAGTATAGAACGAACATTAGACTAACAAAGGATCGAGTTAAACCGATCCGATCCCAAAAAAAACTATACCCTATGCGATATAACATTGGCAACCCAAGCAAGCAAGGTAAATCATAGTAGTGATGTTGACGGTAAAGGTGGTGGTGGTGGTGACGGTAATGATGGTGGTGATGATGACAATGGTAGTGATGGCACTAACGGTGAAGTTGACGGTAGTGGTTGCGGCGATACAGTTGTGGCAGTGATAAATGATGATGGTGAGTTGATGGTAGATGTGATGGTGTAAAAATATATGGGATAGTTATAATAAGAGTTGGAGTTGCAGAAAAACAAAATTAAGAATTGGAAGAGGAAGAGCGTGTGTTATGTGTATTGCCTTGTACGTAGTTTTTGAGGTGTTAGTTTCCAAATTATTAAATTTATTTAGATTATAGTTGCAAATTTCCCTAATCTTAATTCGAGTTTATACTTGTAATGTGTAATGGATTTCTAATAGAGTTCCTTTCTTTTGTACTTAGTCCATTGGACTTTTAAAGAAATGAAATGGCCTACAAGAAAAGAAAAGAACATTGCTAACATTTATAATTGGATATGTCATTAAATTAGAAGTCAAAAGGATTAAAGGAACATGAGACTTCTTTACTCATTCTACATTTCATACCTTGTTTTACAACTTATTATCATCATACCATGAATTCAAAATATATACAGGTGATGGCAATATCATCACTTCTTAGGATTGCAGATTTTGACTACATAAAATTCAATACAATTACTAATTTATCATGTTCACTAAGTAAATATATGCACATTTGGAATGATTTAAAAAAATATTACAAATAACCAGTAAAAAGAAATGGGACTATCACTTCACATTTCATGACTTTTAACTACCTATAAACATCTTACCATTTTATCCAAAATACAAAGATGGCTATGTTATCAATTCAGATTGACTACAAAAAATTTCAATACATTTGGAAAGATTTTAAAAGATATGACTATAGTCAAATATATGTCTACTTATATATACCCACTCATGTTGTTCATTTATTCCCATCAATCAAAGCTAAAAGTAAAACAAAATCATCAAAGAGGGATAATAATCATGAAATTGCTAGAAAAAATGACATATGTAGAATGTTTTATGATAATAATGGCGACATGGTTCATGTTCATAAGTTACAGTCATGGAGCCAATGTAGCTGCAGCACCTGGAACCAACGGACTTGATACTGCTTGGTATGATGCGCGAGCCGCATATTATGGTGATATCCATGGTGGAGGCACTGAACGTAAGTTAAAATTACTAATATGTTGTCGAATCTAATTATTACATTGATGTTTTGTTTCAAAATGTATATAAGCTGCGATTGTTTTAAATATAAATAAACAATTAAATCCATAATAGTTACATACTAACTTTTTATTATTATACATTCAGTAGAAGGAGCTTGTGGATACGGTGATCTAAACAAACATGGATATGGTCTAGCCACAGCAGCATTGAGCACGGCGCTCTTCAACAGCGGGGCCTCATGTGGGGCTTGTTACGAGATCATGTGCTCTCCTAATCCACAAGGATGTTTGTCCGGATCTATCAAGATCACAGCAACAGATTTATGTCCACCAGGATCCGCTTGGTGCTACCTACCAAATAAACACTTTGATCTCTCCTTACCAATGTTCATCAAGATCGCTCAGGTCAAAGCCAAGATGGTCCCGGTTAGATACAGACGTGTTCCCTGTGCGAAAACCGGTGGTGTCAAGTTTGAAGTTAAAGGAAACCCTAATATCTTAACGATCTTGCCGTACAATGTAGGAGGAGCAGGAGATATTATAGCCGTGTCTGCTAAGGGAAGCAAAACCGCGTGGGTAGTAATGAGCAGATATTGGGGACAAAATTGGACTACTAATGTTAATCTAACCGGTCAAAGTGTATCATTAAGGGTTACAACGAGTGATGGGATTACAAAGGATTTTACTGATGTGATGCCAGCAAGTTGGGGATTTGGGCAGACTTTTGATGGAAAGACTAACTTTTAAGAAAAATGATATGAATTTTTTTTAGTTTTGGCTTACAAGTTACAACTAAGAGAGATGTATTGGTTGCAATAATTAAAAATAAATGAAATATTGTTTATGATACTTTTAGTTCTTGGCTTCCTGCATTTGGTTTCAATCTAAAGATTTAACCAGAACTAGAGATGGACCATGAAACTACATGAACCGAACCAACCCAAAACAGTTGAACAAAATTGAACCGATATTTGTTTATAAACTGTTTGGTTATTATGTTAACCAAATATTCTAAATTTCCTTAAATATTACTTATAAATTATATATCTTCTGAAAATAGATATGACCATACTAAATAATAAATAATAAATAAATAACTGTTTGATTATTTTCTATAAATTTTTATTATCAAAAGTTGAACCGTGCCAACCGAAATTGCATCAAACCGATCTGAAACCATACCGAAGTACAAATGGTTTTACATGTGTTATCACTTTTTACAAAACCGAAAAAAATTGAGAAAAGAAAAACAAAATTCGATCTGAATCCAAACCCCTAAACCGGAATGTCCACCCCTAACCAAAACATTGAAAAGAAGTGCAAAAATGTGTGTTCTGTTTTGAGTTCTTTTGACATGGCGTTTCAATATCTAGTTTGGTTGAAATTATTCAGTTTCTTATATCCAATTTTCGTTATAAACAAAAAAAAAATCGAATTACAGCAAATGATCAAACAAAAGCTATATAGTTAAAGAGAGAAAAAACAAATCAAACTCGTATTAAAGAAAATGACCAAAAGTTGTGAAAGATTAGTTCTTGAGCAAAATGATGATTATGTATAGAGTTCCAAACCTGAGAAAGAGCTTTAATAGGATCATAAGCTTGTTTTCACTTCCAATCAAGCATATCTAGAAGCCACAAAACCTCTTCTTTAGTGTCAGCAACATCATTGAAATCCAACTGAATCCCGAAAACATCGAGTAACCCATCATCATTCATATCCTCAACATCCATAAACAGCAAAGAGATCCAAGCTCGTATACCGGAGATAAAAGGATAACAAGGAGACAAGTCAAGATACTCAAACGCAAGCGCTCTATACGATGACCGGTCTATATAATCGAACACAGACCGGTTGATTATCCGAGCGACCTTATCAGAATCATTCCTCGCCACAAGAACAGAGACACTAACAGACTGGTTTAACGGAATAGTGAACCTAGGCTCAGCAGGAACAACCATCTTGTAATCAGGTCTACCAAGATGAGTTCTAAGAACATTACTGATCCCTAACGGTAACGTTTCGATACCATTTTCCAACGCAACACCGGGTATTAACCCCGAGAACACGAGCCTCTCTTCCGACCAAATATCGATGAAAAACTCCAAGTTTTCGAACGACAATCGCGGAGGAGGAAGCGCGCGGTTTAACCGCCGCTTACTAAACGTTTGATACATTTTGTAGTATGTTTCAGTAGGAGGTTTGTGCCGTTTGCAAACCGATGGCCATTTCTTTGCACATTGACATTTCCAGTAGAAATCGTCTCTTGCGATATCTCTCCATTGTTTGCAAACACCCATACATGACGCGAGATCTTCGCCTTCTAGCAATGGAAACACATTCTTCAATACTTCTTCACTAAACATTCTTCAACAACTACTGAAATCAAAATTGAGATCACAAATGCTTCAATTTCAATAACCGATCAATTACGATAACCGGAACATCGAAAAATAACAAATCAAAACTGAAATCGATCAAATTCTATTGAATTCGAGACGATTAAGATAATTCTACAGGGAAAATTCGAAAGATCGAAAGAGGAAACGATCATCGTCGTCAAAACTAATCAGAACGATGAAGATTATGTAGATCGACGATATGGGAAATGAACTAACCTTTGAAACATGATCTGGAGTTGAAATCTGGATCGGATTAAGTATGATTTTACGAGGAAATTGAAGAAAGTTTCATTTGATCGATTAGGATTTTGGTAGGCTGTAAAAAAAGAAACATTATGAAAACTAAAAAGATTTAATCTGATAAATGAAATAAGAAATTAAATTGGTAATGTAAAAAGGCCTTAGCCCATATAGAAGCCCAATTAAATATTTAGTCGAGTAACACGAAAATAATTTAGACACTAAAAAACAAAATGGAGACCTCAACGGCCCGGCCCAAAGCCCATTAGACTATGAGCCTTCTCTCATCAATTTAAGAAGCTTAATGCTAGTTGACTTTGCTAAAATATATAGATTTGCTTCATAAAAAGTGGATGAATTTTCTTATAAGAAGCCATTATCAAAAAGAAACAAAAATTATATTCGAATCTTAGTTTCTTGAGGTAAATAAGAAAAGAAATTTTTTTGATGTTAATGAAATATTTCAAAACATCTTTAGGGATGAACCCAAGAATTGTTCGCAAAATTAACCCTAATCTTCCACAAAACTTATTTTAATATTACACACTTTTAATTTAAGAATGACGTTATCACTTAACTCAAATATGTTATTGATTATGCCGTATTTTTTTGTTTGGAGTATGACAATTTGTGAGGACATATATATTGAGTTGAATAAAACGAAATGATAAACGTGAAAGAGGACAAATAAGTGACGAGCATGGGAGACAAGAGCAAAGAGGTCAGATTGTGGGATCAGTAGTCACACTCTTCACTGACTTGTGTTTTAGTATCAGGATACCTTATTTCCCCACACACAAAAAAACTCTATACTTCTTTTTTCCTTCTCTTTGTGTTTTTTCTTTTTATAAGAAAACATAGGGAATAAAGCGAAAGGAACAAGAAAACTACATCACATGGAAAGTAGATATTTTCAGGGAAAAAAAAGTGGATGATTTGACGTGAATTTTGAGTCTTTTCTTCATACGATACTTCTTAATATATAGAAAAGAAAATGATTTTTATAGATAGGCAACACTTACATACGATACTTCTTAATATATAGAAAAGAAAATGATTTTTATAGATAGGCAACACTTACATGTAATTAAACTATATGGGGTTTATGTTTTATTAAATTGTAATTTGAAAATCTGATCATTAATGACTGGTCTATAGTGGTAGGGTGTAGGGTGTAGTGTAGTACCAGTAGTTAGCTCAACTTTTAGGGGAAAAAGATTGCACTCTTCTGATTTTGTGTATTTGAGTTTGATTCCTACTGTATGATGGTTCCTTGTTCCGGTTATAAAAACAATTTGGTATTTGAATACTCGATACTAATTAAACAAAAATATCTGCAGTCCAAAAATGAGATTTTTTATTCACTAAGAATTATGGTGATTGTTAGTTTAAATGTCATTTATTAAAACTAGAATTTGTTCACACAATAATTTACGTAATTATGTGTGATTTTTTTTTTTTTTTTTTTTTGAGTAAGAGTATGTTGGTTGGAAAAATAAAAAAGATAAAAGAAATATTTATTATTTTTAAGTAATACAAGATGCAATAATTTGTTTAAAGTGTTGTTTTTTATTTACTTAAAAACTATTGTGGCTCATCAGCCCAAAAAAATGTGCAAAAAAGTAATACAAAATTAAAGAACGTAAGAATGTAGAAAACAATATTAAATATAATAGACTACACTGAATTTCTCTTTGAAATAGTCGCATGCCCCTCAATTTAATCTATGTTAAAGCTTCAAGTTAAAACTTTGTTTGCTTGGATTCATGGTCGATTATTCTGATATCTAAAGCTAGAAGATACTTGAAAAAAAAAAAATCGAATGTATACTGAAATCGAATAGGTTGTGGTCTTTTCTTATTGACTTTGTTAATTACTGAAATGTAATTTGGTTTATTAGTTGATGTTATCAGGTTTTACTAATAATATAGATATTTATGGATAGGATAATGATAGTTCTAATTATAAGACAATCTATCATTACTAAACAAACTCATGTATGTACCTCATTCATAACATCTATGTGGTCGACTACAAAAAAATGAAAATGTGCCTTAAACATTCTAATTAATTAATTTGGATTTTTTGGATTTTTTTCAAATACATGGAAACATATATAACAAAACCAATCAGTTTGACCTTAAAGTAGATAAGTTTTGTTAATTTAATATCCTCTGTTCTTTTTATTTGATGTTTTAGGAAACATGTTTGTTTGAACATAGAAAAATTTCCAGGTTCACACCGCAGTCCAGGAAATAAAAACAAAGAGCTGAGATTTGGAGAAGTTTCAATCCTATCGAATGCTTACTCTGTTTTAAGTGAGAAAGGAGACTATGACGATGTTATTTCAACGACAGATACGAGAGATGTTGGTGTAATCTCATCAAAAGAAGTTTCAATAGGGACACAGCCGGCCACATCAGAGATGTTGTTGCGCGAGTCTTTGCCCCGTGTATCTAAAACAGCTCACAAAGTGATATCAGTTCCTTCTACTCAATCAACTAGGATTCCTCCTAAAGATCAGAGTAAAAGAAACAAATCCAAAAATCGTTAATGTCTGGGTTCTTCTGGAATGTGCGAGGTCTTAACAAATCATCAAAACATTCTGTTATTAAGAAGTGGATAGAGGAAAATAACTTTCAGTTTGGTTGCTTGGTTGAAACGAGAGTAAAGGAGAGTAAGGTTTCGCAGCTTGTTGGTAAGCTTTTCAAGGATTGGTCGATTCTCACTAACTATGAGCACAATAGACGGGGTCGTATTTGGGTTCTATGGCGTAAGAATGTGCGACTTAGTCCTATTTATAAGAGTTGTCAATTGCTGACTTGTTCGGTGAAGCTAGAAGATCGACAGGATGAATTTTTCTGTTCCTTTGTCTATGCTTCAAACTACGTGGAGGAGCGAAAAGTTTTATGGTCAGAACTGAAGGATCATTATGATTCTCCCATCATCAGACACAAACCGTGGACTCTGTTAGGTGATTTTAATGAGACGCTTGATATAGCAGAACACTCACAATCTTTTGTTCACCCTATGGTAACTCCAGGAATGCGAGATTTCCAACAGGTGATCAATTATTGCTCTTTAACAGATATGGCAGCTCAGGGGCCACTATTCACATGGTGTAACAAGAGGGAGCATGGTCTCATCATGAAGAAACTCGACAGGGTATTGATTAATGATTGTTGGAACCAAACTTTTTCTCAATCTTATAGTGTTTTTGAAGCAGGAGGTTGCTCAGATCATTTGAGATGTAGAATCAGTTTAAATAGTGAAGCAGGCAACAAAGTCCAGGGCCTAAAGCCTTTCAAGTTTGTCAATGCTCTCACTGATATGGAGGATTTTAAACCGATGGTGAGCACTTACTGGAAGGATACTGAACCCTTAATTCTCTCTACTTCAACCCTTTTTCGTTTCTCAAAGAATTTAAAGGGTTTGAAGCCGAAAATAAGGAGTATGGCTCGAGATCGTTTAGGAAATCTGTCCAAGAAAGCAAATGAGGCTTATAAAATTCTCTGCGCAAAGCAACATGTCAATCTAACCAATCCCTCTTCAATGGCTATGGAAGAAGAGAATGCAGCCTATTCTAGATGGGACCGAGTGGCTATTTTGGAAGAAAAGTATCTTAAGCAAAAATCGAAACTTCACTGGTGTCAGGTGGGTGATCAAAACACAAAGGCGTTTCATAGAGCAGCTGCAGCTCGTGAAGCTCATAATACTATCCGTGAGATTCTTAGTAATGATGGAATTGTGAAAACAAAAGGGGACGAAATAAAAGCAGAAGCAGAGAGGTTTTTCCGTGAGTTCCTGCAACTGATTCCTAATGATTTTGAGGGTGTTACGATCACAGAACTACAGCAGTTACTTCCTGTTAGATGTTCAGATGCTGATCAGCAAAGTCTAATTCGGCCTGTCACTGCAGAGGAAATAAGGAAGGTTTTGTTTCGAATGCCTAGTGATAAATCGCCAGGGCCAGATGGCTATACTTCGGAGTTTTTTAAGGCAACATGGGAGATTATTGGGGACGAGTTCACCTTAGCGGTTCAATCTTTTTTCACAAAAGGGTTTCTGCCTAAAGGTATTAATTCTACCATTCTAGCTCTTATACCAAAGAAAACCGAGGCAAGAGAAATGAAGGACTACAGACCCATCTCTTGCTGCAATGTGCTCTATAAAGTTATATCTAAGATCATTGCAAATAGACTCAAGCTAGTACTTCCAAAGTTCATTGCGGGAAACCAATCAGCTTTTGTTAAAGACAGATTATTAATAGAGAACCTTCTCCTCGCTACTGAGCTTGTCAAGGACTATCATAAAGACACCATCTCAACCCGTTGTGCTATTAAGATTGACATCTCCAAAGCTTTTGACTCAGTTCAATGGCCGTTTCTCATTAATGTTTTTACTATTTTGGGGTTCCCACGAGAGTTTATTCATTGGATCAATATTTGCATTACTACGGCTTCGTTTTCAGTTCAAGTAAACGGTGAATTAGCGGGTTATTTTCAGAGCTCTCGAGGTCTACGGCAAGGATGTGCACTCTCTCCATATCTGTTCGTTATATGTATGGATGTATTATCTAAGATGTTGGATAAAGCAGCAGCTGCAAGACATTTTGGGTATCATCCGAAATGCAAGACTATGGGCCTCACACATTTAAGTTTCGCAGATGATCTCATGGTACTATCTGATGGGAAAATTCGTTCAATAGAAAGAATTATTAAGGTCTTTGACGAGTTCGCAAAATGGTCAGGGCTTCGTATCAGCTTAGAAAAATCAACTGTCTACCTCGCAGGACTCTCAGCTACCGCTCGCAATGAAGTAGCAGACCGGTTTCCGTTTTCCAGTGGCCAATTACCAGTGCGGTACTTGGGCCTGCCCCTCATCACTAAACGCCTTTCAACAACAGATTGTCTACCGTTACTAGAGCAAGTCAGGAAAAGAATTGGATCTTGGACTTCTCGTTTTCTCTCTTATGCAGGTAGACTAAACCTCATTAGTTCAGTCCTTTGGAGTATCTGCAATTTTTGGTTAGCAGCATTTCGTTTACCCCGAAAATGCATCCGCGAACTTGAGAAAATGTGCTCTGCTTTTCTCTGGTCGGGAACGGAGATGAACTCGAATAAAGCAAAAATATCATGGCACATGGTCTGCAAACCGAAAGATGAGGGTGGGCTTGGCTTACGCTCGCTTAAAGAAGCTAACGATGTGTGTTGTTTAAAGTTGGTGTGGAAAATAGTCTCGCATAGCAATTCTCTCTGGGTGAAGTGGGTTGATCAACATCTTCTCAGGAATGCTTCTTTTTGGGAAGTTAAACAAACTGTCAGTCAAGGCTCGTGGATTTGGAAAAAGCTACTTAAATACAGAGAGGTTGCAAAAACTCTAAGCAAAGTTGAAGTGGGAAATGGCAAGCAAACGTCTTTTTGGTATGATAATTGGTCTGACTTGGGACAGCTGTTAGAGAGAACAGGGGATCGTGGACTCATCGATTTGGGTATAAGTCGCAGAATGACAGTGGAGGAGGCTTGGACGAATCGACGGCAGCGCCGCCATAGAAACGATGTCTACAACGTGATAGAGGATGCTTTGAAAAAGTCTTGGGATACTAGAACGGAAACTGAAGACAAGGTCCTTTGGAGAGGAAAATCTGATGTTTTCAGGACTACTTTCTCTACTAGAGATACTTGGCATCATACTCGTTCTACGTCAGCTAGGGTTCCATGGCATAAGGTGATTTGGTTCAGTCATGCCACCCCGAAATACTCTTTCTGCTCCTGGCTTGCAGCACATGGTAGACTCCCAACAGGCGATCGTATGATCAATTGGGCAAATGGCATTGCAACAGACTGCATTTTTTGCCAAGGGACTCTAGAAACACGGGACCACCTCTTCTTTACTTGCAGTTTCACTTCTGTAATTTGGGTAGATTTAGCGAGAGGAATTTTCAAAACGCAGTACACTTCACACTGGCAATCGATAATTGAAGCCATTACAAACTCTCAGCATCACCGTGTGGAATGGTTTCTCCGCCGCTATGTTTTCCAAGCCACAATCTACATTGTGTGGAGGGAGCGGAATGGTAGGCGTCACGGCGAGCCTCCGAACACAGCATCTCAACTCGTTGGTTGGATAGATAAACAAATTAGAAATCAGCTGTCCTCTATCTGTCTCAAGGGGGACAAGCGTTATGATGGAAGTCTCCAAGTTTGGTTTCAGTCAAGAAGTTAATCTCTTAGCTCTGTTTCTTTCTTTTGTTCAAAACTATTCTCAGCTCTAATTCTCAAAACCAAGCTGCACTTGTTGTAAAAACGTTTTTCTTTGGAATATAATTTAACATTATTTTCAAAAAAAAAAAAAAAAAAAAAAAAAATTCTTTCTAATGCCCTTTTCACATTACCCCTTTTTAATTCTACATTTTTCTATTTACTATTTTCATTTATAACCTCTTTAAATTTTTAATGACTATTTTACCCCTATTTGTAAATTGATTTAGGTTAATAAAATGAAGTATTAATATTTTTCGCCTAAAATATTCTAAAATAAAATTTTTCGCCAAAAAATTTCGGAAAAAACTTCCCGCCAAAAATTTCGAAAAAAAAGTTTCCCGCCAAAAAAAAAATTCGAAAATATTTTTCCTGTAAAAATTTTCTTTTTAGCGGGAAATAGATTTACAAGGGATTTTAAAAGGGTTTTAAAAGATTTACAAGAGATTTTAAAAGGGAGATTGACACTTCAATAAAATTTTATAATACTTTTATTTTTTCTAAATCTGTAATTTTACATGTATATATATTAGGGAGATTGACACAAATGACACTAATTTTTTTTATTATTTTAAAATGACTTTTTTTTTTAAACTTCCAAAAATAACGCATAAAGTTTTTTAGAAATTTTTTTTCTAATGCACTTTTCACACTACCCCTTTTCAATTCTACCATTTTCTATTTACCCTTTTCAATTATACACTATTTAAATTTTTAATGACCATTTTACCCTTATTTGTAAATTGATTTAGGTTAACAAAATGAAATATTAATATTTTCGCCTAAAATATTCCAAAATAAAATTTCCCGCCAAAATTTTTCAAAAAATAAAATTTCCCGCCAAAATTTTTTTCCAAAAACATTTTTCCCGTCAAAATTTTCCCACCAAAAAGTTTCGAAAAAACATTTCCTGCCAAAAAAAAATTCAAAAACATTTTTCCCGTAATTTTTTTTGTTTGGCGGGAAATAAATTTATAAGGGATTTTAAAAGAGTTTTAAAATATTTTAAAGATTTACAAGAGATTTTAAAAGGGTTTAAAAGATTTACAAGAGATTTTAAAAGGGTTTTAAAAGATTTACAAGGGATTTTAAAGGGCTTTAAAAGACTTACAAGAGTTTTTTAAAGATTTTTAAAGGGTTTAAAAGTGTTTAAAATATTTACAAGGGATTTTTAAAGGGTTTTAAAAGATGTACAAGAGTTTTTAAAAGATTTTAAAAAAATTTATAAAAAAATCCTTTCAAAACTCTTGTAAATCTTTTTAAAACCTTTTGAGAGTTTTAAAATGGTTCAAAAAGAGTTATAAATGTTTTAAATACTTACAATTCTTTTTCTAAGAGTTAAAAAATGTTTGTAAAGACTTTTAAGAGTTTTAAAAGGATTTACAAAGATTTAAAATTCCTTGGAAATCATTTTTTGACATTTACTTATGCTTTAAAAACGAATGTAAATCATTTTAACCCCTTTTAAAATCCCTGGTAAATCATTCAATGTCACCTACTTATGCTTTAAAACGATTGTAAACCATACAAACACTTTTAAAATCCCTTGTAAATCATTTTATGCCACTTACTTATGCTTTAAAAACGATTATAAATTATGTTTTACCCTTTTATAAGCTTTTAAAATCCCTTGTAAATCATTCCAATGTCACTTACTTATGCTTTAAAAAACATTGTAAACCATGCTAACTTTTTTTAAAAATCCTTGTAAATCATTCTATGCCACTTACTTATGCTTTAAAAAAGATTGTAAATCATGTTTTACCCTTTTATAAGCTTTTAAAATTCTTTGTAAATCATTCAATGCCACTTACTTATGCTTAAAAAACGATTGTAAACCATGATAACCTTTTTTAAATCCCTTGTAAATCATGTTTTACCCTTTTATAAGCTTTTAAAATCTCTTGTAAATCATTCAATGCTACTTACTTATGCTTAAAAAACGATTGTAAAACTATTGTAAAAAGCTTTAAAATGATTTACAAAGGTTAAAAAAGGGGTTTTAAAGTATTTACCTATGTTTTTAAAGACTTTATAAAGATTTTAAGAGGTTTTAAAATGATTTACAATGCTTTTTAGCAACTACCAAAGCTTTTAAAAAACTTTTCAAGGTTTTTTAAAAGAGTTTTAAAAAAATTTACAAGGATTTTTAAAAGCATTTTTTGGCTGGGAAAAAAAAATTACGAGAAAAAATTTTGGCGGGAAAAAATGTTTGGCGGAATTTTTTTTTTTTTGGCGGGACGGAAATTTTTTTTTTTGGCGCCAAAAATTTGGCGGGAAACTGAAAGTTTCCAAGTACATGTTCTTATTAAATGAGGGTAATTTGGTCATTCTGTTCAAGGGAAGAGATATTTTTAAAAATAAACAATATAAAAGGGCATTATTGCAAAAAGATAGTAAAAAAAGGATAGTTTTGCAAATCTCTCTTGAAAATAGATGATATTTTTGGTTCTTAATGCAAAAGTAATTAGTTTTTATTGACTTTTACGATTGATATTCTGAAGATTATTTTTTTATTTAGTCGAATATGTTTTGGTTTAAAATATACAAAAATTAAATGATTTCTAATCTGTACGCAAAAACTTTGAACATCAAATATTAAAAACAAAGGAAAAAGACTCTAATTAAAGATATATATATATATATATACTTGATAAGGCCCGCCTAAATAGGCGGGTGTAAAATGTAACTGTAATTTTTTATCGATAATACTTAAATTTTGAATAATAAAATAATAATCTATACATTGTTCTTGATATATAATTTTGAATAGTAAAATAGTAGTCTTATGCATTTTATTTTATTATACCCATTCAATCTTATTGATGATATTTGAAGTGTAAATAGTAACCTACACACTTTTCTTTATTATAATTTAGTATTTAGAAGAAAAGAATAAATTTTTATCTTACATATTCAATTTTGTAATACAATTTAACTATGTATTTTATAAAAAACTCGATTTTAATTCTACACACTTCATCTTACTTGATAATGATTTCATGTCAAAATAATATATATATGAGATCAAATCTATATCTTAGTTAATATTAAAAATTATTAACAATTAACAAAACATAATTAATAATAATAAAAAAATTGTTAATACCATACACATTAAAAATTTGACCAATAACATATATAAATATTTTTGGTTAATTTTCCTTTTGGTTAAGAAAAATAAAATGTAATATATCTTAGATATAGACATATGAATTAGTATATGTTAATAATGATTTATTTTTTAGTTTTCTATTTCTTTAAGAAGGAAAAAGTTAATTATTTTCTTACACGTGTCAATATCTGATCGATAGACTTGACACATGGCATAATCCTATGAGTTAGTAATTTTCAAAACCATACTTTATATAATAAGATATATATATATATATATATATATATATATATATATATATTTGTGTCTATATATATGTTTTATGTGGGTCAATGATATATATATGTATATTTCTGTTTTTTTTTTTTTTTGCCAGATTTCAATGGTTAAAAGTGAAACAACGTGTTATTGTTTGAGAACACTAAAAAAGTATAGGCAATTCCTAGTCCCATAATCAGATGCTTACTAATTTTGATTATACAAAATGGTGAGTGTCGAAGGAAACACAAAGGGGACGAAAAGAAGTCTCGTCAACATCTAAATTTCTTTCTAATATTTTTACTTATTTATGACAAAATAAAATAAATAGATTGTCCCTTCCCTATATCATATTGTCCCTCACTTCCACTTTCATCAAACAAACAAAACAAAACCCAAAACCTTTTGTTCTGATAAACCCATATATACTTCCATATTTTGGTTTAACTCTTTAATATACAGTAGTTCAGTATGGTTTGCATTTTAAATTAACAAAACTTGTCTACATTAAGGTGCAACTGGTTTGTTTTGTTATATTTTCCATGTACATTTAGAGAAAAAATCAAATAAAAATTGGAATCAACTTTTTTATCAGTGCAGTATGGAATGTTCGACTCTCTAATTCAAGTATAGGTGTAAAACATGTACGAGCACGTTTAGCAATGAATATTTTGGTTATAAAATGATCAACTAAATCAGATTCTAAACATATACAGTATTACGTGACAATAAGGCTAATATTAGAAACATTGCACTACTCTTTAATTCTTGTTCATTAGTCCTTAATTATACATAAATATAATTGCAAAATTTGATAATTGTTAATCAATGTACCCAATTACACAAATCAGTCACGTGGAGTAACAGCTAAACACATGCTATTAACCTGAAATCTGGATAGTAAACCATGTGCACCAAATCGAAATTATAAAAAGAAAATCCACTTCCCTTTAGATTACTTATTAAACTAATCAAAATCTTAAAACCATGTTATAATGTATAAGTATTTTTAGTTTTTTTTTTGTAAGATGTTAAATATGTTATGTAATATATAATCTTATTTATACATTAAAAGAAAAGGAAGTTATGTGCATGCAGGGAATATACAGAACATGCTCTCTGTTCACTTCCATGCATGCCTTCCTTCTCTGTCTCCTTCTCCCATGTGCCTTCACATGCCCTTTAACCAAACCAGTTTTCGGTTCAATTCCCTGGTTCTCATATTTCAAATGAGGTTTTGCTGGCTCACATGCAACACCTCTCTACGAAGCACATTTTAATACGCTACTTATGTCACTTTTGTGTACCAAAATGCCCTTCCGTCATCCATTATTTACTAACATATTTTACTGGTCAATAACATATGTTAGTAAATAATGGATTACGGATAAAGTTCTTGAGGGGCAAAATTTGGAAAATAAAATGATATTGCTCGAACATATGATCATGTGCCGTCACAGAAGGCTCAGGCTTTTGCTGTCATATGGCAAATGCGCACTCTTCATCCACTTCTCTTTTGGCTACTTAATCGGTTGAATGATTTTCATAACTCTCAATATACAATTCGATTAATGAAACAATAGCTAAAGATTAAACAATGTGTAAAATTTATTTCTGAAAAAAAATATTATGGTTGATTTTTATATTTATATTTTGCAATTGAAGAACTATTTTAGGATATTCCTCTGAGAGATATTTGACGAGCACGTGATATTAAGATATTATCGAGATATTTTATTTGACTTGAAATACCCCACACAAGTCCACAAGGGACCAAGAAAAAAGTACAAAACGACAATCAAAGGAATGAAACCACCACCAGTGGTACTATCGTAATAAACAATAACTTAAGGGTTATTAACGAATAACCAATCGTACATAAACCCCGATCCTTTTTCTTTTCCTCTTCAAACAAAGAATCTAAATCCTATGTTCTTGTTCTTCACGATGAGAATCTTGAAAACTCAAAGATCCAGAGGAGGAAGAAGAACAAGCAAGAAATTTGGAAACAGAAGAACAAGTGGAGGAGAAAAGTTCTCGGAGAAGCTTCAGGCGCTTAAGAGTCTTCTTCCTCCGCCGTCGAAGATGACGGAGCAGAGTCGTCAAGATGCTTACGTGGAAGAAGATTCCAGTGTTGGAGAGACGGAACAGTTGTTTCAAGAAACTGCGGATTACATTGTCAGACTTAGGGGACAAGTCGTGGTGTTGCAAAAGTTAATCGAGATTTATGGATCATCTGATCAGAAGGAAGATAATTTTGTTTCATAATGTTCATATTAAATTATGATAATGTTTTTCATTAAGCTTTTTTCAATGTGTTACGTATTTTGAACCTAATATGGTTTTTAGGTAGTCACGATGTATAATGTTTGATTTTGACGAACGAAAAGAATGAAATCGGTCACCATCAGTTACAAAGCTTACCTGATTTTGCGACAACAAATGAACATGAAAAATTTGTAAAAAGAAAAAGAGTCTTTCAAAAAAATTAAATTCGAATTATCATTTTAAATTATAAAATGTAAAATTGTATATTTGTATTAGAGTATGTCAAAAAAAGAAAATCGGATTAGAAAATGTCTTATATATGGATGATGTGTTATGGGTTTCCTCAAAACAAATTAAGGATTCTTGTTATTTTTAGGTGCTTTTAGTGATTGATAGCTTAATCAGTTCTGAATTTTAAACCATATGATATAGTCTAGAATTAGAAGTCTAGAACAGTATTCCTTTTTATGTTCTTTTTTTGAATTGAATTTTAAGTCTTTTTATAAATAATTGTAGCAACTGGAGAGAAAACAAACCTTAAAATGAAAAACAACAAAAGATTTTCTACTTAAGTATTAGACTACAAAACTAAAGATAGAAAGTTGACATAAAAGTAAAGAAGGAAGAGATACGTACACGGTACATCAGTATATATGATGCATGTGAGGTGTGTTTTATGTATATCCCCTTTAGGATGTCACTCATTTACAAATTTGATATATCATATACGTATCGGAAATAACTACATTTTATTTTGTCACACCCATGCACATATTGTATGTACATGTGTATATGCATATATGTATCGTGTAAGTATTTCATGGTCAAGATGATTGTGACTTGTTAGTCCCTTTTGCTTAACTACACCATGTGACCTCTCTCTTTAAAACTTTCATAAAAGATTTCAATATGAATTGAAACCCATAGGCCATTCCAATTATACTACAACGCGCATGGTGCTTTTTCCTCTTTTATATGTCTGTCTTTATTTTCTTTCTTAGAAAGAAAAAAATTTAAAATTTCTAAACCCAAGATTCTTCATGCGACAATGTCTCGGTTTAAGGGTAAATAATGTAAACTCGTCATAATTCCGAGTTTTGGTCAAAAAATTTTGAGTTCATTGTACAAACAATCTGTGTGGGTCACTTGGCCACTTAAGCTTCGGCTCAGACGTCTTACCTATATCTAGTAGGTTTGTTCACTCCAAAATTAAATTAGTCCAACGATTTTTATTTGAAGAAAAAAAACTATTTAAATATACGTACATCTAGTACATGTAATATTTACCCCCAAAAAAATGTTACGTATATGTAACCTTTTAAACAATTAATTTTAATTTTGGTTTTATAGTACTTTTATAAATGGATTGACAAGTGTCATGATTTTTAGTATTAGATATATTTCATCAATTATACTAAGAAGATTAGCATGACAAAAAAAGGATCAATTATGGGATCGACACATTAAAGTCTATGCTTTTGTTGAAATAGGCATATCTCATATGCGTTATTGATTTAGGTACTTCTTTCTACAAGGTTTTTACGATTTTACCCTCACTTAAACTGACTTTAATATTCCGTGGTTTTTTTGTCTTTTCCCAATTCATTATCAAAAGTAGCCTCGTATACCTCTAAAGAGTCAAGCTTCTTTTCGGGCTTCGTTAACATCGCCTACGAGTCTCCCAAATCAGAGAAACCTGTTTCAATGAATAATTGAAGCTTTATTTTTTCTAAGAGGTCGATGCTGAGTTCCTTTATCATCCATATGAGGACATTACTTGGTGTCACGAATGTTAAAGCCTTTCCTCATGTCTTGTGAATAGAATCTAGCAAAAGGATTGGTCTGCACGTCGAGGTACCTATGTACATTTATGCTCAATTGCTTCTCCATCACCTCAACCAAAATTTTGAAGTTCAGATCTATGCGTGTTCAATCTTTTTCTTCGACGAAGCAGAGGGTTATCATCCATACCTTCTTTGAATTTTAATATGTCAATATGAATCACAATTTGATCATCTCTTACTTTATTTTACAAACGGAAGAAAGAAAACTATTGAAATTTTACTAGATTTGATTATGGTTTTGGATTGGATCCCTTGGGTTCACTATATAGTATCCATTTAGGGTTTAGTTTTTTTCCATAAACAAGTATTTAATTGAGTTTATTGGATTAATCGGAACATGGGTGTTGGTGGTAGAGATGTTTGTGAGTTGTCGAAGAAAAAGATGATGAAGAAATAATTTTACGGGGAATTTGGTCAATCCATCTCACAGAAAATGCCTTATCCCATAAGCCCATTGTAAAAGTGCTCAATTTTTAATTTTTGGGCCAAAAAGTACCAATTTCTGTAAAAGCTCCAAAAAAAAAGATACATTTCACCAACTATACAATAAATCTAATTTGTTATATTTTCTTGGAACATATCAATTTTTATAGAACAATAAGATGTAAGAAAACTCCTAAATACTCATGTGAAATTAGCAAATTAGTTCCCGGTTTTCGGTAATTAACCTTGATTGCTGATCCTCAGGCTCCACGACTCATGCGGCTACTGAGATGTCTGTAGAACAATATATAGATTCATAAGCCCCAATTTGCAGTAGATATAAACTTAAGACAACTCAAAACAAATTAATTCTTAGATAGTTAAAATAATATATGAGTCACCTCCAAAAGAGACTTCATCACGGCATCAAAGACATGGTAGATCATTGAAAATCCGAAGTTTGAGAGATGATGCTTTCGTAATCAGACATCTATCTCAAGTAAACTGCAAGACAATCAAATCTCACGAGCACTTAATTAAATAAATCAAGATTAAATATACAAACAATAATGAATATATAATAATAAGTAACGACAATCAAATTGGTTTTTTTTTTTTAAAACCTAGCTCCTCGATCAACCTCGTGTGATGAACTTCTACTTCTAGAAGAGCATAATGACTGCAGCAAGATGGTGATGAGACCCTGAAGCTTATGGAGGAGGCTTTGTCTTTAGGGTTAGGGTTCTTGATGAGAACGTTTGTGCCGACCTTGTGTTTGGTCCTGATAGAAGGAGTCATATATGAGATATTTCGGTCAAAAGAATCGACAATATAGTGGGAATCGAGGATTAAACCACATTCTGTGCAGATTGTATCCCCAGATCGATAATCAATTACCGTATCGGTTCGTTTCTTGCAGTCCAAGCAAGTAATTACCTCCATTGTGACTTATATAAATATTCTCTATTGCGAGGGTTGATGGGTATTGTGGGGTTTATATACCAAAGGAAGGAGCTGGGAAGGTGGAATTTTTTTTTTTCCCAACAAGATTTGGTTTTATCCTTCTTATTTTTTTCCTTAAACTTTGTTAATTATATTAATATTTGTTAGATTTGATAATTAATCAGCATAAAGTTGTCAGTTAAATGTTCATGATAGGATTTGGTTTTGCTTTGGTTCCTCATTAATGTACTTATATTTCATTAAATATTCAAAATATTTCCATGTTTATAGATTTGACTATTAATAAGCCTAAATAAGATTCCAATCTCTGTATCGCCAAATTAAGTGTGAAAAGGACAATGCTATGTCTTTAATATGATCCATGAACCAATTCCATACACAGTACATGGTACTTTTTAATATCTACCAAAAGTTTCAATAAATGTGAGGAAAGATTTGAGGTGATTCATGAAGCAGTTTCTACATCACCCTACAATTGGCAACCACAACGAAAGCAAATAAAGTTAATTTCCGGTTTGGTATATAACTAACAACTTTAAATGTGTTTTCGTTAAGAAAATAAAAAATACACCAACCATAAAAACTAACACAAACTTAACCTAAATATATAGCTTAAAAGTTTTCACCTCCTATGTTGGTATCAAATCTCACACATGAGCCCAGCCAAAACGAAGCTTGTAATTGTGCAAACAAAACTCCGGTTTTTAAGGCACAAACACTGTTCAATAATTGAATTCGCTACTTGATGACTCTTTACCAAATAAATCATTAGTTTGATTCAAATACACCCCTGTCAAAACGTCTGAAATCGAGCATTAACCCTCGACTGGTAAGTCTCCGAGCTCGAGGGATTAAGGAAGTGTTATTACCGAGGATAGCGTAGATCGAGTAACAATATTGACACTTACATAATAGAGGAGAAGCATCAGAAAATAAATTTTTTTTTGGACTAGAGAGTTGTAGAGAGCAAACAATTGTCTTCAGTTCACTACATTTGTATTTGGATCAAACTTAGAGGTTTAAGTAGAACAAATGTAAAAAGTTGGTGGTCTTTTATAACATTTTCCCTAATTCAAACATATCTTTGAGTTTGGTTTTGTTTAGTTTAGACAAAACTTTTTCATTACATTTTCTTGGAGAAAATCACCTTAGCGTATCTCGCATCCACATACCTCCTACAATCTTGAAGTTAAATCAATACTCTTATAATTTATCGCTTCGAAAATGATAAAAAAAAGTAGATGTTTCTATTTCTTCATTTGTTCATAAACAAAATACATATATATATAGCCATCCCAGGCTCATCATGGACTTATCTATTAATTAGTATTTTTTTATTAATAATATATAAGTTATAACTCCTTCCTCTGTAGCCAATCAATGAGCTTTAAGCAGAGTTTACAGTATATGGAATCAATAGAGCTTTCCACTGGCGAAATCTGATATCAGCTTCACAATGTGTTTAGGATTCTCAACATGTGGAAGATGACCGGAATCTGGTACTTCCCGCAAAACCGCATTTGCTAGCTCACACAACAATTTCTGCATTTTGTTGATGACATTAAGACACTTTTTAGCTAGTTTTTCAATGTTTCAATTAAGAGGAAACTTACAACTGAGAGCTGGTTGCTAACTATCTGATCGTTCTCACTGCATACCACGAGCGTCTTATGGTCAATCTGCGCACATGTTACATAAAAAACGTAAACTAAGTCAGAACATATATAAGCTGATTCGACCTTTTGTTACATTTGAATAAACTATGTGAAATTTTTTTATTACATGTTTGATGTGTGACGCGACGTTATAGCCCCCGCTAATCATAAAATCGACCATAGCATCCTCCCACCACGGCATTTGACAATGTAACCGACCAATCTACACAAAAAAAGATTCATTTCTAAAATCACTTTGATATATGAAGATGTAAAAGAAAATTTGAAGGGAGATTTGATCTTACATTAGTCCAATCTATGTTCTCGGATAAGGGCGAGGAACAAAAGGCTAGGACATTGGCCAAAAGGCGCAGAGGGAATGACTTTAACAACTTAACCTGAAAGAACAACAATGATATTAATACAAACGTTAAATCTCGAGTATTAGAAGGGTACTTTACGGACAAACCCCAGCGTAAGCGATGGATTTTGGTAACTCTTTAAGCCGACCGGTTCCTTCTGAATACGCATTGGCATTAATAAGAACCAATTTATCAACCTGAAAACCACGGAAATAATCAAATTTAGTTAGTGAAGTATATATTAAGATGGGTTTAATCCAAAAGAGTTTGATTATGGTAAACTGAAAATTTACAGCTTCCGGGTAAGTAGCAGTGAAATCAACAGCTACGGTTGCTCCTAAGCTTGGTCCAACTAAAATCATTGGTCGTTTGATATATGTTTTCCAAAGCTGAAAATTCAAAGCAAAGAACAAAGAATTAACCACAGGGAAAATCCATACCATTGGATAAGCTATGCCTTGTAAATTCTGTAAATAATTTGTTGGTTTCGACCAACCTTATAGTCGCTAATTCATCATTGTATCAATTTTTAGTTACCAACCAACAAAATATATCGCAAAATCATCAGGAAATTCAAGACGGACTAGAGAGTTCTAACATCAATGCTAAATTTGCCACAACATTGTATCTGTTGTTATTTAGCGACGACACGAATTTGTATTCGTCGATAATAGTCCATTTAGTGTATAGTTATTTGTGCCAAAAGAATATGATTCATCGACTGATTTCATTCATTTAGTGACACAGTTTTTCGTTGTTATTCGCTTGTTTTCTTGTAGTATAATTAATAAATAGTACTGACCTCGAATAAATGATGTCGCTTAGATGCTGCATCACATGGTGGAAGTTTCTCTACAGTGTCATTAAGTTGTGAAAAGAAACAATCACACATTCATATGTACTAAAATCGAATTATCAAGAATCTTGTTTAATTTGTGTAAAATGTAAAATCTTACCAAGATCTGAGAATCCCCAACCAAGAACATCAATAGCCCAAGTCTCAAGACAAGCTTGTTCAAGCAGAGGATAAGTACGTCTCCATTCAAGACAAGAACTAAAAGCCCAAAAGAATTCCGACAAAAGTAAAATTCAGACACAGTGAGTTCATAAAAATAATTATACTGTCAGTAAAAAAAATAAAATACCTGTCGAAACAATGGAGAAGAACAACGGGACTTTTGTCGTGTAATTGAACAAGTGGTTTGATACAGCTACTCATTACACTGCCTCTAAAGTTTCCCATCTGCAAACACATTTTCATCTTCTTACACAAAATTCAAGAAACTAAGGACAAAGATTCTCTGTTTTAGCTACTCATGCAAGAGACAGAGAAAAAGAAGAAGAACCTGAAGAGGAACAGGAATTCGTACAATCCTTTGAGCTAAAGCTCTTGCGAATGGATCTTTTATGTTTTGTATCTCCTTCGGAAGAAATGTCGGAAACCCATCTCCGTTCGCCGTTACTCGTTGCCGGAATCTTGTCGCCGGAGGTGGTGGAGATATTATTTTCAAGCTACCCATCATTTCTCTCTCTCTCACTTTCTCTGCTTGTACTTGTACTTGAATCTTTTCTCCAAGAAAACTGTGAATAATTTAGTGTTTAATATTGTGTGATTCGATTATTTGTGACATTGAAGAGACTACCTATATATAGAAAAGAGTGTTATGTTTGGACAATAACCATTTGAATAGAATTTAAATCAAAGTGCAACGCAACTACCCCCAACTTCGTTATTTTTTTCTTGTTTTTATACCAAGCTCATTCATTACGATCTTGTTATTTTTATTTACTACCTTTTGTTGTTTTGTTTTGAAATGACCACACAAGTTTTCTGACAATTTACACGCTTTCTAATTTTTAAGGCTTAAAGACAAAAAAAACGTAGAGCCACAACTAATAACATTTTTTTGTTTCTCTCCGTCCATAATATCTTCCAAACAGTAATTAACGTGTGTTAAATAAGGTTACCTTTGCGTAGTAGAATCTTACTTAATCACTGTATCATTACATTTACATGGTAAATTGTTATTTAATCAGTTATTAATCTTATAAAATAAAGTTTCTTCTAGAATGACATATAAATGTGCATATTGTACTTCTGCCACATGTCTTCTCAAAATACAATAGTTTATTTTTAGTTTGCTACATTTTTTAAAAAATACTTTAATTGCAGTTTGACCACTTATGAATCCTTGTATATGTTATAACTTAATTTACATAAGAATTAACGTCATTTATTAAGTCATAATATATCAAAGTTGAGTTTCTCTCTCACGCTATTGGTGCAAATCTTATTATTTTATTTTAAAAGTTTCTATATTATTGATCATCTTAACTATAAAATTGACTTCATTTTTTACTATAAAATTAACCTACACTTATTGGGTGCATAAATCTTTCTGAGATTTATATATATAAACACAATCAAATGCATTAACAACACTAAACCCCATTCAAAATTATATACTATGATTTAATCAATTAATTTGATAATTATGAATATGTTAGTTAAATTAGGTAATTATTTAAAATATTACATGAGGAACTGAAAAAATCAGAACTAAGATTTCGATAAGATTAACTAATATATAAAGTAATTTTTTAAAACACAATTTTGTCCCCCAAAATAAACAATATAAGAATTTTAATGTTATTAAAACTTTTGTAAGATTATTTACATAAAAATCACAGTTATATGCAGCTCAGTCTTCTGATGTGATCGGATGCAGTTTTTGTTTATCCCAACAGCCAACTATTACAGAATCTACATCTACAATTCGTTCTTCTAGTACTAGTAGACCATCCCGCCTGAAGAACTAACGGGCAAATGCAATGTCAATTTTTCACAAATCCAATCCAATACGAAGCCCATTAAGTGTCATAAGTTCCACAAGGTAGAATATGTATCCCCCAAAGCAAGGGAAATTGGAAGATAAGCTATCAATTTCGCACCAGCTAATTAAGCACAAAAGATTCCTCGTTGTAACAATATTTGTGTCGATTGTCTAGCTAAGAAGGTCAGAGTACGAGAATCTTTTTTCTCCATGTAAGCACATCGACTCTGGATTGACTCTCTTTAGAAGAAAACCTCCGTCCGCTAACTTAATAAAATGATGTTTGACGAAAAAAAAGAAGAGATTCAAATCACAAAACCAAATTTCAAATTTAAAGGTGAGACTAAAAAATCTTTATTTTTATTTGGATATTTAGTGCCGACTATCAAAGATGAAAGAATCAAACTCGCATATTGTTTAGTTCGAGTAGTGTCTTCTTATTTACGAAAGCTATGACCCTAATTCTCTTTGACGATTATTAAAACCAACACACAAGATTTTGACATCCACAACAATAGCAATTATCTATTAAAGAACAAACCAAACTACTAGATTAAACAGATGTGCTTGTTACATTCAAAACACATAATACGTTTATTTAATTACTCAAGACGAACTTGGTACCATTGAACAGAACCCACTTCTCCATCAATTTCTAGTTCACATACAGCTTTAACCAAGAAATCTACGGCTTCATCAAGGTCATCGAACCTAGCCAGGTCTGGTGGCAAAGAGTTCACCGGCCAATTTTCGAGCCACCCTCTGAGCTTAGCCTTGAGTTCGTCTTCCGTCACAAACTGCTCATCTTGTCCTGCCTCTAACAGTACGTATGTATCCGAGTTCGAATGCACCCTTCTTCTCCTTGTTGCACAAACCTATATTATATAATCACATTAACTAGACATTTGTTAAATCATACTAAGTTAACCTTTAACCTCATGAGTTCAGTAATTTAATTTCCGGGATTGCAAAATGACTGAAATCACAAATTTCCAAAAATTATGCAACATAATCTTTTAAATGTTATCAACTTACAAAATATTCTACAAAATTGCAATTAACCAACACTTACACTAAAATGGCTTTTGCTCTTTCTTGAAGTGATGATGGATGATATTGGATAACATATAGGTTTATGAAACAGGTTTATCGAGTTTACGGAAAGAGAATCTGTCACATGGACTTGTTCTATCGAAACCCGTCGGTTATGTCGAGCTGAAAGCAAAGAAATGGAAGAATTGTAATGGATTGGTTTAAGTTATTCTTGATTTGCACTAATAGATGTGAATATGAGGGAGGAAAGTGTTAGAGCTTACAACTAAAGAGCTTATCTCCGTTGTTGAAAAGCTGTTTCTGCAGCGAACACTCCATTTTGATATCTTGAAAAATGACTTCCAACAATTTTGTATTTTAGTAGCAGCAATGTAAGCTTCTTGTAGTTGTTATAGATAAGATGATATTACGAGGAGCATACACCAACTATTTCTTTTCCTTAAAATTATGAATGTAACTCATATATATCTTTAATGGGCCACTGATGAGCCAAATAGGGCCAGTTATAGTTGCCCCGAATAGCCTCGTAAAAGCTAGAAATGTGGAACTAAAATGATTACTAATTCTAATCAGCTTTGTACAATATAGGTTTGGAGTAAATTCAGTTTTAACATATTATATATTCTTAATTCTATAGATTTTATAAAAATTCAAAATTTTGATCCAGTTGTTGATCTCTACTCTGCTCTCTAGTTTCGGTTGCAATTTTCAAATTTGACTGAAAAATATATATTTGTATTGTTGCTATAAATATATTTAAAATTGTCAATTGGCCTGCAAGGATCACATGGGCTTGTACAAAACTGGATACTGAATATTCGTGGGCCCATAGTTGTACCACACTTGATACAAATAATATCTTTCGTCCATATATGCAAACTACTAAGTACCTTACTGCTCATTATCGTTATGCACTTATGATTTGTTCTAGGGCTGGGGAAAAAAATTGGATCAGAATATCTGAACCGAACCAACCCAAAAAATTAGATTCTAAACACAATAAAAATTTAGATTTATTTTATTGGATCCTAAACTCCTATACTCGAAAATCTGAACCCAAAAATATCTTAATATTTTACTTGAATACCCAAACTTTTACTCTGAAATGCGAGTATTTACCCGAAAATATGGGTATTTATCCGATAATTTATTAAGTTGTTCTGAAATCTATATACAAAGCGACCTAAACCTGAAAGGACCCGAACCAAAACCGAACATATATTTTTTATTTAATATATTGAGTTCTAAACTCTTCTACCCAAAGAATCCGTACCTAATCGGCTTTTACCCAAACCCAACTCGCATATCCCAATGCTCGGCCCTAATTTGTTATGTGGACTAAACAATGAAGACAAGACAACAAATTGTATTATTGTAGAAAAGATCAATAATATTATCACAAGAAGAATTATGCAATCTATAGTATATAAAAGTTGAGGCTATTTGCTTATAAAGGCGTCCACGTGAGCTTTAAACGACCAATCAGGATTAACCATCTCATTGGTTTACATTTTTTAGCCATCACTTTAATTAACTTTTTAAATTCTATATTATTTTCTATTATTTTTACTATATTTATGATTAAAAAGAAAAAACAAAAAAAAATTGTTAACTTTTCAAAAGTTACATATGGAAATAAGAAAGTTGAAAAGAAAATTTGCTAAATTTAATTGCTAGATTATTTCACGTGATTACATGTTAATATGGTTTTGAGGAGTAACTATTATATTCCTAATACAATGAAATGTTAAATCGTCCAAGTATACAAATATATGTTAAATTGTTTTTTATATACAAATATTTGTATAAAAAAAATTAAAAAGTAAAACTTCCGATGGTTTGTCCTAAACATTTAGCTATAAATACAAGTCTCGGTCACACCATATCAAAAGGACTTTTTATTAAATATATAGTTCTGATATTATGGTTTGTTTTATATTGCTTTGGTTCTTTGTATGAGTCGAATTTCTTACCATGCTAGATTTTTCACTTGATGTTGATGCTATACGTGTATAGTTATTTTGTTGTTCTACGAATCAATATCGATATTTTTTTGGTGATTTATATCTTTTGAATTGTGTTTTGGGTAACATGGGAGGGATTTTATCAAAAGATTGAATGAACGAGTTGATGTGAAATGTGTTGGATATTGATTATTGGTAGTCTCTTGGCTCTGATTTTTTTTTTGTGTGTGTGTTTTTTTTCGTTTTGGTTAGAAATTTCAATTTACTATGAAAAGAAAGAGGGTAGTTTTCAAACTTAAACCACACATTGATGTTTGAATATCTTTGCTCTTATTCCAGTAGTCTTTATTTTTTCAACGCCTGATTACTCTCAGTTTATAGAATCTAGGTTTGGTTGTTGTTTAAGAACTCAAGAATATAAAAGTATAACTCACTTTATAGCTTAAGAAACTTACACAAAACTTAAGCTTTCTCTCTCAATCTCTTAATACAACTCTCACATTGATATTAGAACTCGACACATCTATTTATATGAAAGCATTAGTCCTAATCCTAATAGGAAAACATAGATTTAGATAACTCCTAAAGAGATTTGAGATGATCACTTTCTAAACCATAACTCGGTTAGGAACTAAACCATAACTCGGTTTAATATTACTTTCTTCATCAGCTTTCTTCAAGCTTAATCCAACATTCTCCCTCCTAAACTTGAAGTCACCTTGTCCCATGTCCTTCACACCAATGAGCTCCCTCATTTCTTTAAACTTGATTCGCCCGAGAGCCTTTGTCAATAGGTCAGCCTTCTGCTCGAACATTGAACGACTATGATGGCGGATTTAATTTTTCAATATCATACTATCAAATATACTATAGTTAAAATCATCACATAAATTAATCAGCTCACAAGATTAAAAGCAAGGTATTATAAACTCTTAATATGTTCAAGAATATAGGAATATAAGCAAGGTATTTATCTATACTATATAAAAGTTGAGGCTATTCGCTTCTAAAAGCGTCCACATAAGTTTTTAAACGACCAATCAGGATTAACCATCTCATTGGTTTACATTTTTTAGCCATGACTTTAATTAACTTTTTAATTTCTATATTTTTTTATTATTTTTATTATATTTATGAATAAAAAGAAAAAAGAAAAAAAGTTTGTTAATTTTTCAAAAGTAACATATGGAAATAAGAAAATAGAAAACAAAATTTGCTAAATTTCAATGCTAGATAATCTAACGTGATTATATGTTAATATGGTTTAGAAAGCGTGAAGGTGAAGAGGATTTAAACAATAACATCAAAGGAGAGAAAGTGATAAAGTTAAGAACCAATTTAGAAGTTAAAACTTTTTATTAGAATAATAGAAAACAAAACAGAGCAAAACAAATATTTTATTCTTAAAAATTCAAATAACGAGTTTATTAACTTAACTAACCTATCTTTCGACAAGCTTGAAAAAAGCTTTTACTTTCAAGGAAAGTAAGAGATTTTTTAAAAAAAATATAGAGCATGTGAAAAATTTGGAAGATAGTACACGTACGATTTAAACAAAATCATAAGAGGATGGAAAGAGGCACCATAAGAAGGAAATATGTAAAGGATTTTTTCAAATGACGGTTAAGTGATAAAGGATTAAGATGTGTTTGTTCTGTGAAGAGTTAAAGCAACAATGACATAGTTTTATGGTGGTGTTCTTAATCGTATCAACTTGAATAAAGTTTCAAAATATATAAGTTGAGGTTAAGAGACGCATTGTTAGCACTGTAGAAATTCACAATATCATACTATCTTTTTAAGAAATTCTTTTGTTTGTCTAATATTGTTATCATAATCATCACGGGTAAAAAAAAGTTTATTTTTCTATTGATATATATATATTGGCCGAATATATTAAAATACCCTGTTGTCCTTATTTAATTTCATATCTCAGATAAAATAAAGGAGATTTGTTTTTATATTTTATGTCGATAATGCTATATCTCAATAAATGTCAAATATAGTTGTTTTATCTTTTTATGAAAAAAGTAAATGTTCTTTAAAAGTAACATGGATAATAATGAATAGATGATAATTTTACAAATTCACATCTTTTTTTTTTTTTTTTTTCCGGTTAGTTTCGGTAGAAAACGCACCGAAGTACTTCAGATAGGACTTCTTTCCGAAGGACCACCACACTGTTTGTCCCCAGTTTGGAATGCTTTCCGACTAATGCCAGAGGGTAGTCAGGCCGCCTGCATTTCTGACTACCAGATTAACCAATTGGGCCAAGGACCAATTAACAGACTTCCCAAACAAATGTGATTTTTGTTTTCAGGGAGGATCGAACTCGGATCTGAAAGTTTCACCCTTCCCCAAATCTTCTCCTACCACTGGACAACAGATGCTTGGGCCGAATTCACATCTAAAAGTTTGTAATGTTCCTTTTTTAGCGATTGTACACTGCCTCTTAACATGATATAAATACTTTGTGTGGTATTCACTTCTAGATCATAAGTGATCATAACTAACCCACTTTTTTTTTTTTTTTTTGTGTTGATACGTTTTGGTTGTTTTGCGACACATATTAATTAATGGTGTTTTCTTATGATTGTAGGATGTGTGTATGCAAGCAACATCATGACACAATTCCGGACAATTTGATTTTTGATACACATGGTCTACAATGTCACTCAACGTCATATGGTGAGTTTTTAGTTTTATTTAACGTCATGTGGTTAGTTTTTAGTTTTACATGTTTAATGTTACCTAAGTTGTTTGAATCCAGTGGTTAATATGTTGATTTGATTCAATGCAGGAACTTATAGCAGCTAGCGTGGATAGATGCATGAAGGTTTCATCGTATGATATGAAGTAAGTTTTGATCAAAACCTAATTTGTTTGGTAACTTATAATAATAAGGAACAAAAAACGAATTATTTTGGTTGGTGGTTGCCCTAGGATCAATTTCTTTAACGTATAGTATTTTTGGTTATGGTGATGATTTTGGTTAGTTTCAATGATTTCATGTGATAAAGAAAGAAGAGATATGTAAGCATTTAAAAGTATATTAAGATATTAAGATATTTATTATATGGAAAGAAGAGATATGTAAGCCTTTGAAAGTATATCATATGGAAATAAGAAAAAAGTAAAATTTCATTATTACTATATAAAACTATATTTTTTAACGTTTTTAATTTATGAATTTATAAAAAAACATGCTGTTAAAAAAGAGAAAATTCATATATATCTACACGATTCTCAGGCCGTAGTGTATAGATTAGATGCTTGAAATTTTGGCAATGGTATGGTGATATAAATCAGAAATACGCGGATTCAAGCTGAAAGAACGATAAGGAATCGTGCCTCTCATCGGCAACCACATTTCTTTCCATATACATCTCTAATTTTCTCAAATTCTACATGGACACAATATTCACAGTCGAGCATGAAAAAAATGGTTTTGGATCAAGTGGAGAGCTCTTCGTGAAAAATTGCAACATCGAAAAAGAAGAGTAGTTGCTAGCTTTAGAATAAGTCACTTCAGGAAAACAAGTAAGTTGTCAAATATAAATGAATTATTCAATAGTAGATAAGAAAAAAATAAGTTGATAGAAATAATGTAAAGTACTGTTCAATAAAAAAAAAACTTATTGATAAGTGAATGAGCAACAAAAGAAGTCTACAAAGGATAATAAAGTCGAAGAAATTTTTTAAAATCGTTAAACAAAAAAAGAATTAGTCAACAGTTCAAAAAATCGATAAATGAAAAAACCAACAAACCAATATATAGAACAGTAGTCGTAACTACATACTAAAACATTTGTGTCATTGTTCTTATTGCTCTTGATAGGGAGCTATCCGTATTTGATTAGATTTACTCAGTTAATATTTAATTTTTGCAGCAGCTTACATATGCGTCTTTGAGGATATCTTGGTTTTCCCAAACCCAAAAGAATTCTTCAAATCATCACAAAAATCAAATTAACTCTTGCCATTGATAAAAAGGGTAAAAATGGGGAGATGTCAACCCGGAATTTTAGTAAAAAAAAATATAACTGTTTAATTATTTGATTAATAGCAAACAAAATCTTAAAGTAAGAGAAATATATGTATGTCCAAATGTAGGGGTGTCAAAATGGATAATCCAACTCAACTTAACTTATAATCAAATGAGTTTAGGGTTAAATGAGTTATGGGTTGACCCAACTCATTTTGTTAAATGGGTTAGGTCAACCCATAACTCATTTAATTTGATGGGTTGAGTTGTTAAATGGATTAACCCATTTAAGTAATAATTTAATTAATTATTATTATAAAACAATAATAAATAATTATTATTATTAATTCATTATCATCAAACTTATGATATTTACGGATTCCACTTTTAACGGATTTACGTTTTTGGCGGGAAAATCACGAGTTTACGTTTTTGGCGGGAAAATTACGGGTTTACGTTTTTGGCGGGAAAATCACGGATTTACATTTTTGGCGGGAAAATCACGGGTTTACGTTTTTGACGAGAAAATCATGGGTTTACGTTTTTGGCGGGAAAATTACGGGTTTATGTTTTTTAGCGGGAAAATTATGAGTTTACGTTTTTGGCGGGAAAATTATAGATTTACGTTTTTGGCAGAAAAATCTCGGGTTTACGTTTTTGGCGGGAAAATCACGGGTTTAAATTTTTGGCAGGAAAATCACGGGTTTATGTTTTTTGGTGGAAAATTACGAGTTTACTTTTTTTTTCAATTTCATCGCTTGTATATTTAAGAAATTTGGAAAAATATTAATTTTATTAAATTGGTTTAGTTGTGTTGGTTAAATTTAAATTGGCATTGGTTTAGAGATTTTAGTTGGTTTAATTCAATTTTACAAAACTTGATGGGTTAATTAGGTAAACCATTCAAACCATTAACCATTACAACCCAACTCATTTTACTCATCAAACCAATTGACTCATCAACTCATTTGACTCATCAACTCATTTGAGTCAAAACTTTAAACTCATTAGGGTTCACGGGTTGAGTTGAGTTGAGTCGACTCATGAATTTTGACCCATTTTGACACCTTATCCAAATGTGTACATATTTTGGTAGTTTATTTTCAGTTATATTTTGAAAATATTTTTAATATTGCTATATTAACAACAACGTCTTTGATAATATAAATAAGTAAGAGAAAATGACACATCATATTTGCAATATGTTTCATACCTAAATTTAATCCGATATATATTTTCTTTCTTATTAAAATAAAATGTTAAATAACGTAAATGATACTAAAAATTTATATAAAAATATTTATGTGAAAGAAACAAAAACAAATTATAATAGTACTTTTGCATTACTAAACAGAAATATATATTAAAAATTAATAACAACAAACCTCATTTAAATGATTACTAAACCAAAAAATAAATTTAAAAAATCGATAACAACAAACCCCCGCGTAATAGGGGTTAATAAACTAGTATGAACCAATAAAACTTCACCAATGAGAAGCATATTAAAGTCTCATCATGTGATTTCCCAAAAATGTATAACTCTCGAACATGAAACTACAAAAAAATAGATATTAACTGAAACCCTTTTAAAATGAATTCTATGTGGTTTTTTTCTTTCGAGAAAAACTTAATCTGTCATTTTATATGTCCATATATAATATACCAATTCATACATAAAAACAAAAATAGTTAAACAAAATATAGATACTTTTTTTTATCAAGCAAGATGTTCTAAACTTAAATATGTAGTTTTTCTAGGTTTAGAACCAACCGTTAATAGTAGTTATTTGTTAAAACCGTTAATATATAATACTTGACCTTGACCATACGTAAATCATTTCCCCCAAAGATTTCAAACTAGAACTAGAAGTACAAGGTTCAACTTCCAAAAGGAACGACCAACGTAAAATAAGTTCAAGATTTGTATGTAACTAGTTGAAAAAATAAGAACAACTAAATATAGAAATAGAAGATTTAAGAGAGTTAATGATGAGATTAAAATCGCAGAAACACTTTCTGATGCATTATTATAATAACAGCTCCGAGTTAGGCTCCCAGCCATTGAATTTTTCAAAATTTCTTACAAACCCTTTTTTTTTGTTATAACTTATAACAGAAGTCTAAATTGTTTTTCCTAATTCATAAAAATCTCTAATGGAGTTAAGTTAGTTTTTATTAATATATCTAAAAAGTAGTCATTATTAATGACCACAAGGATTTGGTTATAACTTATACCAGAAATCCACAAAGTTTTTCGGTTTTAAAAATTATAACTAACTCTCTAATGGAGATTAGTTAGTTTAATTACGTTTGTTATCAAACGAAAAATAATCATTATTAATGAGGACACAGCTTTGATCAATTTTCCTCACATCATTTTTTAAAAGAAGAAATTGTTCTTTTCAACCTTTTGGCTCTTGAAGAACTCTCAGCTTGAACTTGATCAAAGGTGATGAGAGCTCTTCTATTGGTTACAAATGTTCCATTTGTTGAAGAAATCTGATTACATAAATTGATTGATATCTCATATTTTTTTCTGGAGACAGGTACACAAATGGACCAGGAAACTAAACCAGGCTATGAACCGGATCGGATTCCACATTCGGTTTTTGCAACCTCGGTAACTCCAAAACAAGAATGGAGTATCCAATCGAACGAGTCTTTGTTCAGTATTCACATGGGAGACCATAGTTTCTCCAAGATGTATAAATCTGGAGAACTCACCAATTTCGAATATACTGCTTCGCCCTATATTAGCTACTATAACAATAACATTGATAACAAAATTGCTCCGACTGACGCTGGAACCAAAGAAGTCAATATAACCATGGTGGAAACCGGACCAAAAACCGGTAATCGAGATGGCTTAACCAATGTTCCTAAACCGGATCCACGACAACAGATTCCTATTTCTCCAACCAAGTCTTGTCACTCCGAAACAAGTAATAACAGTACAACTTCTTTCGCATTTCCCACGTAAGTCGTTCTCTAATCTTCCATGCCAATTTGCTCGGTTAAAACCAGACTGGTTGGACTGAAAAATCGGTTTTAATTAATTGAGTTGTGCTTATGAGGTCTATTGGTTTATTTTTAAAATCCTTTGTAGATTAGGAGAGTACCAACAAGAGCGAAAGACATCACTAAACACGAAGAGTGAAAGTGGAAAAAGAGAACTATCAAGACTTGACTCGAAGACCGGATTGTACCCGGATGATTCGAAACAGGGCGGTGCTGGTGCTGGTGCTGGTGGTTGGCTTTCTTGTTGTCTCTGTTTTTCGGTGAAAAATTGAGGTTATTACTCTTTGTCATGTCAATTATTTAGGTCATAGCTGTCCAAGAGACGCGAGACATTAGACAAGGTAATTACCGATTGTATCCTATATATTCCTATGTAACGAAATTCAGATACTACGTAATCTTAATGTGTCGATGGAATGAAAAAATAAAGTATTCTGTAAATATTTTCTATATATTATTTAGCATATATACGCTTTATAAATTATAAATTTGGTCCCTCCCAAATACATGAAAACAATGTAGTGATAAAAAAAAAACAAATTCTGTATATATGCTATTTTTATAACATAACAAGCATTTTTCTTAGTCGGTTAAAATTTCAAGTGTTTAATACTTTTATATAATTATGAACGTAAGTTATAATCTATGTTTTTTTTGGTCAGTCCATTATTGATTATTCCATTCACACTATATGCAACCTATATTCTTCCTATGAAACTTTTGATCGTGTGTTAAATAATAATACAAATTTGATTTCATCTAATAGGTGGGTGGGGACTCTCTAATTACGTTCTTTGACATCTACTCATCAACATTTGGCTAATCTTTCTAAAGGAATTCCATCTACCGGTCATTTTTGTTTAAATGCTCTCTTGTAACTAAAAGTCCGTACCAAACTTGTGTAATTTCATTAAACATTAATTATTTAGTCCATTCCATGTCAAATATGACTTCTATGCTCTTGTCCTATAAATTTTAAAGCAATGAGGATTCACCAAGTATACATGCATAACAAATTAAGAGCGAGCAATAATGAGGGTTTCTCAATCTCTTGTCCCTTTTGCCATAATTGCTTTGGTCCTTTCCTTTGTCAATGCTTATGATCCAAGTCCACTCCAAGACTTCTGTGTTGCCATTGATGACCTAAAAGGCGGTACGTAAAGAAATCTCCGGTTATCTATTTCTCTACTTTTCTCCTTATGATTAACTTTGACGTAGTAATATAATATATACTCTTTGATATTATATTTCTACATGCAGTTTTTGTGAATGGTAGGTTTTGTAAAGACCCGAAGCGAGTCGATGCAAAAGATTTTTTCTTCTCAGGTCTCAATGTGCCCGGGAACACCAATAATCAAGTTGGCTCTAATGTGACCACTGTTAATGTTGATCAGATCCCAGGGCTAAACACCATGGGAATATCATTGGTCCGCATAGACTACGCACCGCATGGCCAAAATCCACCTCACACGCACCCTCGTGGCTCAGAGATCCTTGTCCTTGTCGAAGGAACATTATACGTCGGTTTTGTCTCTTCCAATCAAGATAACAACCGGTTATTCGCCAAAGTATTGCACCCCGGTGATGTTTTCGTGTTCCCCATAGGAATGATCCATTTTCAGGTAAATGTGGGGAAAATTCCAGCAGTTGCTTTTGCGGGATTGAGTAGCCAGAACGCAGGTGTTATCACAATTGCAAACACTGTGTTTGGGTCCAATCCTCCGATTTATCCAGAGCTTCTTGCCAGGGCGTTCCAGTTGGATGCAAGTGTTGTCAAAGAACTTCAGGCCAAGTTTGGGTCCATATGAACTGATCATCTAAGTCGTTTAAGAGTATTTATCATCTTTTACCAAAAAAAAGAAAAAAAAGTATTTATCATTGAAACACTTAATTAAAGGAATACACTACTATGAAATATTTATGTAACAAAATAAAACCTGGATTATGTACCAAGTTTCTATATTATAATATATCAACTTTTCCCATATAGATTTTAGTCTTACATTTTACTAATTATGTCTTTTAGAGTTATTTTACTTTATTTTTTATTTTTGGGGTGAAGAACTGCAAGAAAAGTCTTTCACAGTTGGAAAAGCTCCTCGTTAACTTTATAATATAAGGTTTGGATAAAACAATCTGTAAGAAATAACTTTCACACTTTCATAGTTGAAAAGATACCTAGTTAAATTCTGATATATTTTGTTGGATATAAAAAACTTCAAAATTGATGTACATATTCAAAGTATCATCTTGATGGAAGCATGAGTTGTAGAAAGCTTGCGTGTCTTGTTGAAAGAAGATAAACACAAATTGAATCACGGTTTCTTGTTTTCTTGATGTTGCAATTACTTGTAATAGTTCAAAAGTGGGATATTCACCAAGTAGTTATTGCTTTCCACGTGAATTACTTTTCCTATATTGATCTTTTTTATATTATTATTCCTATATTGATTTATTCTTGCATTTTTGTAAGAGAAAATAATCCTAAACAGGCAAATTTAAATAGCTAAAATGATCAACTTAAACAATTTCTTATTGTTTAAGTATTCGAAGTCTACTTTTCATACGATAGAAGTGTCTACTTTAGTTATAGATTAGTTACTGATCTACCTGTCTATGCTATGAATTTGCTATTGAGCAAGTCTACCAATTATTATGTAAACCAACCATTTCGTACGTCAAATTTTGTAGTTATTAAAATCTTGTTTTCTTTTTCAGTAATAATGGATGAAATATTTTCTGTAATTCATGAAAACTTCTAAATATTTTAATTATTTTCACAATTAAATAGTTAGTGAAATAATTTAATGAATGGACAAAGTTTATCAGAGGTTATGAATATTAAAGCTGTATACTCGTGCTACTAACAAAAATTCTATACTGTAGAAGGATATAGAAGATCCACAAGTTAATATGAAGATGTTGTATATTTATTATATTGATATGTACAGATTTAGTTCTATCTTAGATTAGGAAACCATTTTATTATGTAAACATATGTAACCCAAAGCTTATCATTATAAGAGTCAATAACATATTCTTCCAATCTCTATCTCTCATCAAGCTGTACATGGTATAAGAACCACAATGATCTAACGATCGGATCCATTCCTCGATCTAAGCCAAGAGCTCTTTATTTTTATTTTTTTTTGTGTTTAAGTCAAGTGCTTCCAAGTTCCAACATTCAAATTCTTCATGAACCTCTGAATCTAAGCAAAAAAAATGCTTAGTGCTTGATTTGAAAAATTTGCAAATTTGCAAAATATGTGTTTTAAAAGTTGCTCTAAAAATGGTCTCAGTCGTAAGGTTGCATGTTTTTTTTCCTCACTTTCCAAAGATTGAAAGATAAAGTAGGTGAAAAATTGTACGACGTGTTGTCTAAGAGCAGCAAAAACTACTCAATCGGATAAAATTACAAGAATAATCGAGACATGTAATTGTAATCTAGTGGTTTGTGTGTGTTTTGTTTAAACCATTCAAGTTCAAATATTGATAAACAAAATTTTATATGTTGTTAAAGTATTATAGACAAAATTACAAGGATAAAATACTAGTCAACGTAACTTAATATCAAGTCTTTTTTAAATAATTTTTCAAATCAAGTCTTTATGATGTCGCTTTTCATGGATACCTAATCATGTCTTTATTTTAATGTTGCTAGTTGCTACAAAAGATAAAACTACTCAAATTAAAAAACGTTTAGTGTAAACAAGCCATAAAACAGAAAAACTAACTTTCGTATAAATGCATCAATTTACTACTAAAACTACAGTTTTTTTGTTTTTGAACAAAGACTAAAACTCCATCTAAAAATCATAAAATATAACTATTGATGAAGGGGAAAGTAAAAAGAAAAAACACACTTTTACTTGTCAAAAAGAAAAAAAAACTTTCATCATGAAATAATAACTGGAATCTATTTGGGGTACACAAACACACTTCAATCCTTCAAAACAAACCCAAAGTCATATCCCAAGTGACTCATCATGCGAGAAATATGATATAGACAGTCTTATTATTACTTTCCCCCGAAATCATAGTATCAATTTGATTGAGAGTTTTATAAAGCATGTCTTGTTGAAAAAAAGATACACACAAAGTGAAATGGTTGATCTCTACAAGGCCACATACATGCTAGAAATTTGGTCACTACTTTTGTCTTTCTGGCAGTGGTTAGAGACTGGGATATTTACCAACTAAATGATGTCTTTTGCTTAATTTGATATTTTAGTTTTAACGTACTTTTCCTGATTTGAATTAGTCATTACGTTTTATAAGAGATAAGTATTATTCCAAAAAGACCACTGAATTTTGAAAATAACCAAGATCAATGCACCTAATGAATTTCCTACCCAAACAACCAGTTTTGAAATATTCTCACTATACCATTGAATTTAAAATACAAGCAGGATTTTGAAAATTTACATAGAAGACTTGTTCGTGTTTGTTGTAAATTTGCTTATCAAGACAGATTAAGCAAGTCTCTGGTTAATTGACGTAGGAATAGATAACTTACATAAGTTATATCAGTTTTTTTTTTTTGGTCGTCAAGTTATAGCAGATTTGCAAAGTATATATGTTGTAAATATATAATCTAAGATATATTGGGCTATGAGGCCTCTCCCGAGCCCACTTAGATTGTATAGCTACACTAGGTTAAATCATGTTGTTGTATATAAGGCATTGCCTCTCTTACGTATCAACATGAAACGTCTTTTTACATCTTCATCTCCTTTTTGACATGGTATCAGAGCAAAACCTAAACTACTAAAGGGTTTTTGTTTCTTGATTCTGTGATCTGTCAATTCTGCTGCAAGTTATAGTTGTTTCTAAAATTCGTTTGTTTCCACTTCTTTGACAAACTTTTCTCACGATGAGTACGGAGTTGGCTCTTACCACCTCTTCCTCGACTACCACACAACCTCGCCGTACCATCTCACCATACGATCTTACCTCCGGAGACAATCCAGGCACCCTAATTTCAAAACCTCTCTTACGTGGACCTAACTACGATGAATGGGCCACAAATTTACGTTTGGCTTTGAAAGCAAGGAAAAAGTTTGGATTTGCAGATGGGACAATTCCTCAGCCCGACGAAACAAATCCTGACTTCGATGATTGGATTGCTAACAATGCTCTTGTGGTTTCATGGATGAAACTCACCATTCATGAAAGCTTAGCTACCTCAATGTCACACCTCGACGATTCCCATGATATGTGGACTCACATTCAAAAACGGTTTGGAGTTAAAAATGGACAGCGCATCCAAAGACTCAAAACCGAGTTAGCTACATGTCGTCAAAAAGGAACTCCCATTGAGACATACTACGGGAAACTCTCTCAATTGTGGAGAAGCTTGGCAGATTATCAACAAGCTAAAACAATGGAGGAAGTAAGAAAAGAGCGTGAGGAAGACAAGCTGCATCAATTTCTCATGGGTCTAGACGAATCCATGTATGGAGCCGTCAAGTCCGCTCTTCTCTCTCGGGTACCACTGCCTTCACTCGAGGAAGCTTACAACACCTTGACTCAAGACGAAGAATCAAAGTCTTTAAGTCGTTTACATGATGAAAGAAACGATGGTGTGAGTTTTGCGGTTCAAACTACTCCAAGGACCCGCAGCCTCACCAAAAACAAAGATTCTGCAATTGTTTGTTCTCACTGTGGGCGTCTTGGTCATCTCGCCGAAAACTGCTTCAAACTAGTAGGATATCCTCCTTGGCTTAAGAGAAAATGCGTCGGAATGCTACTTCTTCCTCACGAAATCAGTCTGCCAGCATGGGTCGTGGCTCCTCTGTTGTACCCGCCACATCTTTCAAAGGAAAACAGAGTTTTGGTCGTGGTGCATCAGCCAATCATGTCGCAAATATCGGAGAAAGTACGACTGCTGCAACAAGCTCGATGTCTGGTTCTCAGTTAACAGAAGCTGACCGTGTCGGAATAAGTGGCCTGAACGATGAACAATGGAAGCAATTGAGACAGATGCTTAAAGAACGAAATTTCAATTCCACCAATACCAAATCCAGTAAGTTCTTTCTTGAATCTTGGATCATTGATTCCGGTGCGACAAATCACATGACCGGTACTCTTGAATTTTTGCGTGATGTTTGTGACATGCCTCCGATTATGATTAAACTTCCCGACGGAAGGCTTACAACATCTACCAAACACGGACGTGTTTATTTAGGCTCATCTTTGGATCTTCAGGAAGTGTTTTTTGTTGACGGTCTACATTGTCATCTAATCTCAGTTTCACAGTTGACTAGAGCAAAGAGTTGTGTTTTTCAGATAACTGACAAAGTGTGTATTATTCAGGACCGCATCACTCTAACGCTGATTGGAGCTGGTAAGCAGCAAAATGGATTGTATTTCTTTCGAGGAACGGAAACAGTGGCATCAATGACACGCATGGACTCGTCTTCTCAGTTGTGGCATTGTCGTCTCGGCCATCCTTCCTCCAAAGTTTTAAAGTTGTTATCGTTTTCAGATTCTACTGGTCATGCTTTTGATTCAAAGACTTGTGAGATTTGTATTAAAGCTAAACAAACAAGGGATCCTTTTCCTTTGAGCAATAATAAAACAAGTTCTCCTTTTGAAATGGTGCATTGTGATCTTTGGGGTCCATATAGGACTACATCAATCTGCGGTTCTAACTATTTTCTCACACTTGTTGACAACTATACACGGGCTGTCTGGTTATATCTCCTACCTTCGAAACAAACAGCTCCGATGCATCTTAAAAACTTCATATCTCTGGTTGAGAGACAGTTTTCTACTAAGATAAAGACAATTCGCAGTGACAACGGCACGGAGTTTGTTTGTCTCTCTTCATTTTTTGTTGACCACGGTATTATTCATGAGACTTCTTGTGTGGGGACGCCACAACAAAATGGTAGAGTAGAACGCAAGCATAGACACATTCTCAATGTCGCACGTGCTCTTCGTTTTCAAGCTAGATTACCTATTGAATTTTGGAGTTATTGCGCACTCACTGCGGCTTACCTCATCAATAGAACTCCAACTCCATTACTTCAAGGCAAGACACCATTTGAGCTTCTATATAATCGTCCTCCTCCGGTTAATCATATTCGGGTTTTCGGTTGTATTTGCTATGTTCATAATCAAAAGCATGGAGGTGACAAATTTGAGAGTAGAAGTAACAAATCCATTTTTCTTGGATATCCATTTGCGAAGAAAGGCTGGAGAGTATACAATTTTGAAACGGGTGTGATTTCTGTCTCTCGTGACGTTGTTTTCCGGGAAACAGAATTCCCTTTTCCAGCCTCTGTTTTTGACTCCACGCCAGACTCGCAGCTCTCACCCTCCAACGCAGATCAGTCATTTTTTTTACCATCAGAATTACAAGCTCCTACACCGGTCAGTATTACTACAACTCTGGAATTAACACAGTCATCGTCCTCTACCAATCTCAACGATGATAATTTTCATATTCCCTCCGACGAATCAAGCTCTGTTAATGAGATGTCTGACAATGAGGATTTGAATTCTCCAACTACCAATGAATCATCTCCGTTCTTGTCACCGGCATCACCGTCTCTGCCTTTATCACCGGCATCACTGTCTCTACCTCTATCACCGGCAGCACCCTCTCCGTCTCTGCCAAAAATAGCAGAACCAGAACCTGAACCTGAACTACTTGGAAAAGGAAAACGCAAGAAAACACAACCTGTGAGGCTTGCGGATTATGCCACTACATTACTTCACCAACCACACCCGTCAGTGACTCCATACCCACTGGACAACTATGTATCAAGCTCTCAATTCTCTGCTGCTTATCAAGCTTATGTTTTTGCCATATCTTTGGGTATTGAACCAAAGAGCTACAAGGAAGCGATTCTTGATGAGAATTGGCGTTGTGCAGTGTCTGATGAGATTGTCTCTCTTGAAAATCTTGGTACATGGACAGTAGAAGACCTACCTCCTGGTAAGAAAGCATTGGGCTGCAAATGGGTGTTTAGACTAAAATACAAATCGGATGGTACGCTTGAAAGACATAAAGCACGTTTGGTGGTTCTCGGTAATAAACAAACCGAAGGCATTGACTACTCCGAAACGTTCGCTCCTGTCGCAAAAATGGTCACCGTTCGTGCTTTTCTTCAACAAGTAGCATCATTAGACTGGGAAGTTCACCAAATGGACGTTCACAACGCATTTCTACACGGTGATCTTGATGAAGAAGTTTACATCAAATTTCCTCCGGGTTTTGGTAGTGATGATAATCGTAAAGTGTGTCGCCTGCGCAAAGCTTTGTATGGATTAAAACAAGCTCCTCGATGTTGGTTCGCCAAACTTACTACTGCTTTGAATGATTACGGGTTCATACAAGACATCTCTGATTATTCGTTATTTACCATGGAGAGAAACGGCATCCGTTTACATATTCTTGTCTATGTTGATGACTTGATCATCACAGGCTCTTCTCTCGATGTCATCACTAAGTTTAAAGGGTATTTAAGCTCATGTTTCTACATGAAGGATCTTGGTATTTTGCGATACTTCTTGGGAATCGAGGTTGCTAGGAGTCCCGCCGGGATTTACTTGTGTCAGCGTAAGTACGCCATTGATATTATCACAGAAACGGGTTTGCTTGGAGTCTGGCCTGCATCACATCCTTTGGAACAGAACCATAAGCTTGCTTTAGCTTTTGGTGACACGATCTCGGATCCTTCTCGGTATCGTCGTCTTGTTGGCAGACTTATATACCTCGGCACCACACGTCCTGAGTTGTCTTATGCAATTCACATGCTTTCCCAATTCATGAGTGATCCTAAAGCCGATCATATGGAAGCTGCTCTCAGGGTCGTTCGTTATCTAAAATCAAGTCCAGGTCAAGGTATTCTTTTACGCTCAAATACACCTTTGGTACTCATTGGTTGGTGTGACTCAGGTTTTGATTCTTGTCCGATTACACAAAGGTCTCTAACGGGTTGGTTTATTCAACTGGGAGGCTCTCCGATCTCTTGGAAAACCAAGAAACATGATGTGGTTTCTAGATCCTCAGCTGAAGCAGAGTATCGTGCTATGGCCGACACCGTTAGCGAGCTTCTTTGGCTGCGGGCTCTTCTTCCAGCTTTAGGTATCTCGTGTAATGAACCCATCATGTTGTATTCTGATAGTCTTTCGGCTATTAGTCTAGCTGCCAATCCTGTTTATCATGCACGTACAAAGCATGTTGGTCGCGACGTACACTTCGTTCGTGATGAAATTATACGAGGTACCATTGCCACCAAACACGTCTCCACGACATCTCAACTAGCAGACATTATGACTAAAGCATTGGGTCGTCGTGAGTTTGACGCTTTTCTTCTCAAGCTGGGTATTTGTAATCTCCATACTCCAGCTTGCGGGGGGGGGGGGGGGGGGGTATTGGGCTATGAGGCCTCTCCCGAGCCCACTTAGATTGTATAGCTACACTAGGTTAAATCATGTTGTTGTATATAAGGCATTGCCTCTCTTACGTATCAACTTGAAACGTCTTTTTACATCTTCATCTCCTTTTTGACAAGATATATCAAGCAAACATGAAATAAATTCGTAATATTGCTATGCTATATGCTCTACTCATCGCTTGATATTGCTATGCTAAATCTGTCAGAAATATGTCAAAATATCTCATATATATGCTTGACTTTATTATTAGTTAGAAACATTATTTTTTGTAATTAAAGGTTGCTATCTTTGAAAATAAATGAAGTTATTAATTGTTCATTAACAAGTAAATAATAACTTTATTTAGTGATAAACAACTAATAAAAAATGTTATGAATAGTGAGGTGCATTTACAATACGTAGGATGGAATTTACGTATTTACCATTAAACTGCTACACTACTCTAATTTTTTTTCTTAAGAAAAAGATAGTACTAGAAATTATTACCACACACATATATTCTACCAGACTTGAAACTAGAAGGTGCATGATACAAAGAAAACAATATTACAAATCAATAAACTGCAAGCTCTGGTCATTGAATTGTGTAAAATCCAATTTTAATAAAAGATTGATTATCGATAGACTGGTTAAACGTTTTTGAACTGCCACTTTGAAACATGTGAGTTACAAAATGTATATGAATAACTTGGACCACGTCAAATATGACACCGGCCTTTTTCCTATAAATACTGAGCTCGAATGCTTCCTCATTCACAAACAACACACTACATATCTAGAAAGCATTAGAACAAAAAAAAACCTTTGTTTGAAAATGAAGGTGTCCATGTCTCTCATCCTGATAACCTTATCAGCTTTGGTCACCATTGCCAAAGCATATGATCCAAGTCCACTTCAAGACTTCTGTGTGGCCATTGATGACCCTAAAAATGGTGGTGCGTATATAACTCGGTTTCTTAACTCTCTACTAATTAATTATTATTCTCCTTTATTAATGACTAAATTTGAAGTTGTAATAAAAGATTTTTCGAAACAATATTTCTACTTGCAGTTTTTGTGAATGGTAAGTTTTGCAAGGATCCAAAGCAAGCAAAGGCAGAAGATTTCTTTTCCTCAGGCCTCAACCAAGCAGGAATCACTAATAACAAAGTCCAATCCAACGTGACAACAGTCAATGTCGATCAGATTCCAGGGTTAAACACTTTGGGAATATCCTTGGTCCGCATAGACTATGCGCCATATGGTCAAAACCCGCCTCACACACACCCTCGTGCCACTGAGATCCTTGTTCTTGTTGAAGGAACATTATATGTTGGTTTTGTCTCTTCGAATCAAGACAACAACCGTTTATTCGCCAAAGTGCTGAACCCGGGAGACGTGTTCGTGTTCCCCATAGGAATGATCCATTTTCAAGTGAATATCGGGAAGACCCCCGCAGTGGCCTTTGCTGGACTAAGTAGTCAAAATGCTGGTGTCATCACGATCGCAGATATAGTGTTTGGATCAACGCCTCCGATTAATCCAGATATTTTGGCTCAGGCGTTTCAGTTAGATGTCAATGTTGTCAAAGACCTTGAGGCCAAGTTTAAAAACTAAATCCCCAATATTGAGTGTTTATCAATGTAACACTTAAGTAATATGTAACACGGAGTAAAGGTTTATGCTTAATAAAATAAAAAGGTGTTATCACCTAATTTGATATTTAATAATAAGTTTACTTTTCTTATATAGAATTCTGTCTTACAACTTTTTTAAATGCCTGGTATTAACGTTTTTTTGGATATTCAGTCAAGTCTTTAAGAGTTGTTAAAAAAAAAAAAGACAAGCCATCAAAGAAAATCAATATTTAAGGTTCTATTAAAAATAAAAATAAAAATACTTAATACAATTTCAAAAATACCACTTTTAATTTTGGTTTTCCAAATATACCACTTAAGTCTTGATTTTCCAAAATTAATTTTTGTGTTTGTGATATTTTTGGAAACTAAAACTTTTGGTGGTATTCTTAAATCAATAAACTAAGAGCAATATTTTTTGAATCAGAAATTTGAAAATGTGGGCAAAATATCAATTGATAGAAGCATGTCTTGTTGGAAACAATATACACACAAACTATAATAGTTGATTTCTATCTGATCTTTACATACATGGTGGAAATTTGGTCTTAGGTTTTGTCCATGTTGCAGTGGTTAAAGAATAAGATTTACCAACTATATTCCCTTAATTTGATATTTTAGTGTTAGCATTAGTTTTACTCAATGTTCAAAAAAGTTTATAGGTGCTAAGCAAGCGGTGATCCAATGCCTAGTACCTAAAACGCTTAATCGGGATTTATACAATTTTTAGGCGGTTAAAGCGTTTATAACATAAATACTATAAATATAATATTACATATAATAAACATATAAAAATATCTATTAGAAAAATAAATAAATATGTTAATACATAAACAAAACATTTATTTGATTTATATCATACCTTATATGAACATTTATAACTATATGTATAGAAACAAAACTTAGTTGAAAATTGATAAAATACACTAAAAACAAAATCTATATGATTTTAGGTGGTCAAAGTGCATGGTTGTCTAGACGTTTTCCGAGAACCTAGCGCCTAATGGAGGTTTACGCGACCGCCTAAATCGGTTTTTAAAGCACTTCTTTTACTACATTGAATTACTCTCTTTTTCTAATAAACAACATTGAATTAGTCTTTGCATACTATATGCTAAAACTATTCCAAAAGTAAATAATCAACACAATGCACGTAAACTTTTTAATATTATTCTAGCAGTAGCAGTCCATCTAAAATAAAAGCAGACGTTTACATAGAAGATTTGTTCGTGTTAGTTGTAAATATGCTTGTCAATGCAGATTAAGCAAGTCTTCCGGTAAACGTAAACTTGACGTAGTCATAGATAACTTATATAAAGTATGCTCTAGTTTTACCTACGTCAAAGCAAATTTGCAAAAAATTGTAATTCTATCTATGATATATCTAGAAGACAAAGATATAAATATGTCATAAATCTGCTCATTTCAACAGTCTTGCATGGTCTATAACGTGGGCAGTTGAGTTGTCTAAATCTGCTAAAATATATTTGTTTGGCTTCTTGTATATAATTTTTGTATGGCGGTTTTGTAGTTACTGACAAGTTGACTAATGATAATTTATTTGTTTTCAAAACAAAATGTTATTAGACAAAACAAGTGTTTTTAAAAGCAGTCTATACACTATACAGTTGCCTAGGTCCCGATTAGACGTTTAGACGATGCATAGATGACCGCTTTAATCGTCTAAAATTACATAAATTTTGTTTTAGACGATGCATAGATTGGACTACGTTAGTAATATACAACTACAAATAATTTATTTAAGACCTAAAATAATTGAAAGAAAAAACCAAAAATGAGGTACCACTTGTAGGAGTATGTAATCTTAACTAGTATGAACAATGAGAAGTCAGACACTCAGACCTTAAATAATTGAAAGACAAAGCCAATAATGAGGTATCACTTGTGGGAGTATGTCATCTTTACTAGTATGAACAATGAGATATATATATAATCGCAGAAAAACATATTGGTGTTATTTTCGTTAGCGACTGCTCCGATCTACTAAGATGGTGTATGTGAATGTCGGATTCGCACACTCAAGTATTTATTTATTTTGTGAGAAAGATTATTTTTGAAGACAAAAATTAAATGTAAAAGCTAGAGATTAACACTCAAATGACTATAGTATGATTTAGAAAAATTGTGTGTGTGTTAGATAGTCCCAAACCTCTACTACTTATACTAAAACATCGTATTTACATGGGAGACCATAGTTTCTCCAAGATGTATAAATTTGGAGAACTCACCAATTTCGAATATACTGCTTCGCCCTATATTAGCTACTATAACAATAACATTGATAACAAAATTGCTCCGACTGACGCTGGAACCAAAGAAGTCAATATAACCATGGTGGAAACCGGACCAAAAACCGGTAATCGAGATGGCTTAACCAATGTTCCTAAACCGGATCCACGACAACAGATTCCTATTTCTCCAACCAAGTCTTGTCACTCCGAAACAAGTAATAACAGTACAACTTCTTTCGCATTTCCCACGTAAGTCGTTCTCTAATCTTCCATGCCAATTTGCTCGGTTAAAACCAGACTGGTTGGACTGAAAAATCGGTTTTAATTAATTGAGTTGTGCTTATGAGGTCTATTGGTTTATTTTTAAAATCCTTTGTAGATTAGGAGAGTACCAACAAGAGCGAAAGACATCACTAAACACGAAGAGTGAAAGTGGAAAAAGAGAACTATCAAGACTTGACTCGAAGACCGGATTGTACCCGGATGATTCGAAACAGGGCGGTGCTGGTGCTGGTGCTGGTGCTGGTGGTTGGCTTTCTTGTTGTCTCTGTTTTTCGGTGAAAAATTGAGGTTATTACTCTTTGTCATGTCAATTATTTAGGTCATAGCTGTCCAAGAGACGCGAGACATTAGACAAGGTAATTACCGATTGTATCCTATATATTCCTATGTAACGAAATTCAGATACTACGTAATCTTAATGTGTCGATGGAATGAAAAAATAAAGTATTCTGTAAATATTTTCTATATATTATTTAGCATATATACGCTTTATAAATTATAAATTTGGTCCCTCCCAAATACATGAAAACAATGTAGTGATAAAAAAAAAACAAATTCTGTATATATGCTATTTTTATAACATAACAAGCATTTTTCTTAGTCGGTTAAAATTTCAAGTGTTTAATACTTTTATATAATTATGAACGTAAGTTATAATTTATGTTTTTTTTGGTCAGTCCATTATTGATTATTCCATTCACACTATATGCAACCTATATTCTTCCTATGAAACTTTTGATCGTGTGTTAAATAATAATACAAATTTTATTTCATCTAATAGGTGGGTGGGGACTCTCTAATTACGTTCTTTGACATCTACTCATCAACATTTGGCTAATCTTTCTAAAGGAATTCCATCTACCGGTCATTTTTGTTTAAATGCTCTCTTGTAACTAAAAGTCCGTACCAAACTTGTGTAATTTCATTAAACATTAATTATTTAGTCCATTCCATGTCAAATATGACTTATATGCTCTTGTCCTATAAATTTTAAAGCAATGAGGATTCACCAAGTATACATGCATAACAAATTAAGAGCGAGCAATAATGAGGGTTTCTCAATCTCTTGTCCCTTTTGCCATAATTGCTTTGGTCCTTTCCTTTGTCAATGCTTATGATCCAAGTCCACTCCAAGACTTCTGTGTTGCCATTGATGACCTAAAAGGCGGTACGTAAAGAAATCTCCGGTTATCTATTTCTCTACTTTTCTCCTTATGATTAACTTTGACGTAGTAATATAATATATACTCTTTGATATTATATTTCTACATGCAGTTTTTGTGAATGGTAGGTTTTGTAAAGACCCGAAGCGAGTCGATGCAAAAGATTTTTTCTTCTCAGGTCTCAATATGCCCGGGAACACCAATAATCAAGTTGGCTCTAATGTGACCACTGTTAATGTTGATCAGATCCCAGGGCTAAACACCATGGGAATATCATTGGTCCGCATAGACTACGCACCGCATGGCCAAAATCCACCTCACACGCACCCTCGTGGCTCAGAGATCCTTGTCCTTGTCGAAGGAACATTATACGTCGGTTTTGTCTCTTCCAATCAAGATAACAACCGGTTATTCGCCAAAGTATTGCACCCCGGTGATGTTTTCGTGTTCCCCATAGGAATGATCCATTTTCAGGTAAATGTGGGGAAAATTCCAGCAGTTGCTTTTGCGGGATTGAGTAGCCAGAACGCAGGTGTTATCACAATTGCAAACACTGTGTTTGGGTCCAATCCTCCGATTTATCCAGAGCTTCTTGCCAGGGCGTTCCAGTTGGATGCAAGTGTTGTCAAAGAACTTCAGGCCAAGTTTGGGTCCATATGAACTGATCATCTAAGTCGTTTAAGAGTATTTATCATCTTTTACAAAAAAAAAGAAAAAAAAGTATTTATCATTGAAACACTTAATTAAAGGAATACACTACTATGAAATATTTATGTAACAAAATAAAACCTGGATTATGTACCAAGTTTCTATATTATAATATATCAACTTTTCCCATATAGATTTTAGTCTTACATTTTACTAATTATGTCTTTTAGAGTTATTTTACTTTATTTTTTATTTTTGGGGTGAAGAACTGCAAGAAAAGTCTTTCACAGTTGGAAAAGCTCCTCGTTAACTTTATAATATAAGGTTTGGATAAAACAATCTGTAAGAAATAACTTTCACACTTTCATAGTTGAAAAGATACCTAGTTAAATTCTGATATATTTTGTTGGATATAAAAAACTTCAAAATTGATGTACATATTCAAAGTATCATCTTGATGGAAGCATGAGTTGTAGAAAGCTTGCGTGTCTTGTTGAAAGAAGATAAACACAAATTGAATCACGGTTTCTTGTTTTCTTGATGTTGCAATTACTTGTAATAGTTCAAAAGTGGGATATTCACCAAGTAGTTATTGCTTTCCACGTGAATTACTTTTCCTATATTGATCTTTTTTATATTATTATTCCTATATTGATTTATTCTTGCATTTTTGTAAGAGAAAATAATCCTAAACAGGCAAATTTAAATAGCTAAAATGATCAACTTAAACAATTTCTTATTGTTTAAGTATTCGAAGTCTACTTTTCATACGATAGAAGTGTCTACTTTAGTTATAGATTAGTTACTGATCTACCTGTCTATGCTATGAATTTGCTATTGAGCAAGTCTACCAATTATTATGTAAACCAACCATTTCGTACGTCAAATTTTGTAGTTATTAAAATCTTGTTTTCTTTTTCAGTAATAATGGATGAAATATTTTCTGTAATTCATGAAAACTTCTAAATATTTTAATTATTTTCACAATTAAATAGTTAGTGAAATAATTTAATGAATGGACAAAGTTTATCAGAGGTTATGAATATTAAAGCTGTATACTCGTGCTACTAACAAAAATTCTATACTGTAGAAGGATATAGAAGATCCACAAGTTAATATGAAGATGTTGTATATTTATTATATTGATATGTACAGATTTAGTTCTATCTTAGATTAGGAAACCATTTTATTATGTAAACATATGTAACCCAAAGCTTATCATTATAAGAGTCAATAACATATTCTTCCAATCTCTATCTCTCATCAAGCTGTACATGGTATAAGAACCACAATGATCTAACGATCGGATCCATTCCTCGATCTAAGCCAAGAGCTCTTTATTTTTATTTTTTTTTGTGTTTAAGTCAAGTGCTTCCAAGTTCCAACATTCAAATTCTTCATGAACCTCTGAATCTAAGCAAAAAAAATGCTTAGTGCTTGATTTGAAAAATTTGCAAATTTGCAAAATATGTGTTTTAAAAGTTGCTCTAAAAATGGTCTCAGTCGTAAGGTTGCATGTTTTTTTTCCTCACTTTCCAAAGATTGAAAGATAAAGTAGGTGAAAAATTGTACGACGTGTTGTCTAAGAGCAGCAAAAACTACTCAATCGGATAAAATTACAAGAATAATCGAGACATGTAATTGTAATCTAGTGGTTTGTGTGTGTTTTGTTTAAACCATTCAAGTTCAAATATTGATAAACAAAATTTTATATGTTGTTAAAGTATTATAGACAAAATTACAAGGATAAAATACTAGTCAACGTAACTTAATATCAAGTCTTTTTTAAATAATTTTTCAAATCAAGTCTTTATGATGTCGCTTTTCATGGATACCTAATCATGTCTTTATTTTAATGTTGCTAGTTGCTACAAAAGATAAAACTACTCAAATTAAAAAACGTTTAGTGTAAACAAGCCATAAAACAGAAAAACTAACTTTCGTATAAATGCATCAATTTACTACTAAAACTACAGTTTTTTTGTTTTTGAACAAAGACTAAAACTCCATCTAAAAATCATAAAATATAACTATTGATGAAGGGGAAAGTAAAAAGAAAAAACACACTTTTACTTGTCAAAAAGAAAAAAAAACTTTCATCATGAAATAATAACTGGAATCTATTTGGGGTACACAAACACACTTCAATCCTTCAAAACAAACCCAAAGTCATATCCCAAGTGACTCATCATGCGAGAAATATGATATAGACAGTCTTATTATTACTTTCCCCCGAAATCATAGTATCAATTTGATTGAGAGTTTTATAAAGCATGTCTTGTTGAAAAAAAGATACACACAAAGTGAAATGGTTGATCTCTACAAGGCCACATACATGCTAGAAATTTGGTCACTACTTTTGTCTTTCTGGCAGTGGTTAGAGACTGGGATATTTACCAACTAAATGATGTCTTTTGCTTAATTTGATATTTTAGTTTTAACGTACTTTTCCTGATTTGAATTAGTCATTACGTTTTATAAGAGATAAGTATTATTCCAAAAAGACCACTGAATTTTGAAAATAACCAAGATCAATGCACCTAATGAATTTCCTACCCAAACAACCAGTTTTGAAATATTCTCACTATACCATTGAATTTAAAATACAAGCAGGATTTTGAAAATTTACATAGAAGACTTGTTCGTGTTTGTTGTAAATTTGCTTATCAAGACAGATTAAGCAAGTCTCTGGTTAATTGACGTAGGAATAGATAACTTACATAAGTTATATCAGTTTTTTTTTTTTGGTCGTCAAGTTATAGCAGATTTGCAAAGTATATATGTTGTAAATATATAATCTAAGATATATTGGGCTATGAGGCCTCTCCCGAGCCCACTTAGATTGTATAGCTACACTAGGTTAAATCATGTTGTTGTATATAAGGCATTGCCTCTCTTACGTATCAACATGAAACGTCTTTTTACATCTTCATCTCCTTTTTGACATGGTATCAGAGCAAAACCTAAACTACTAAAGGGTTTTTGTTTCTTGATTCTGTGATCTGTCAATTCCGCTGCAAGTTATAGTTGTTTCTAAAATTCGTTTGTTTCCACTTCTTTGACAAACTTTTCTCACGATGAGTACGGAGTTGGCTCTTACCACCTCTTCCTCGACTACCACACAACCTCGCCGTACCATCTCACCATACGATCTTACCTCCGGAGACAATCCAGGCACCCTAATTTCAAAACCTCTCTTACGTGGACCTAACTACGATGAATGGGCCACAAATTTACGTTTGGCTTTGAAAGCAAGGAAAAAGTTTGGATTTGCAGATGGGACAATTCCTCAGCCCGACGAAACAAATCCTGACTTCGATGATTGGATTGCTAACAATGCTCTTGTGGTTTCATGGATGAAACTCACCATTCATGAAAGCTTAGCTACCTCAATGTCACACCTCGACGATTCCCATGATATGTGGACTCACATTCAAAAACGGTTTGGAGTTAAAAATGGACAGCGCATCCAAAGACTCAAAACCGAGTTAGCTACATGTCGTCAAAAAGGAACTCCCATTGAGACATACTACGGGAAACTCTCTCAATTGTGGAGAAGCTTGGCAGATTATCAACAAGCTAAAACAATGGAGGAAGTAAGAAAAGAGCGTGAGGAAGACAAGCTGCATCAATTTCTCATGGGTCTAGACGAATCCATGTATGGAGCCGTCAAGTCCGCTCTTCTCTCTCGGGTACCACTGCCTTCACTCGAGGAAGCTTACAACACCTTGACTCAAGACGAAGAATCAAAGTCTTTAAGTCGTTTACATGATGAAAGAAACGATGGTGTGAGTTTTGCGGTTCAAACTACTCCAAGGACCCGCAGCCTCACCAAAAACAAAGATTCTGCAATTGTTTGTTCTCACTGTGGGCGTCTTGGTCATCTCGCCGAAAACTGCTTCAAACTAGTAGGATATCCTCCTTGGCTTAAGAGAAAATGCGTCGGAATGCTACTTCTTCCTCACGAAATCAGTCTGCCAGCATGGGTCGTGGCTCCTCTGTTGTACCCGCCACATCTTTCAAAGGAAAACAGAGTTTTGGTCGTGGTGCATCAGCCAATCATGTCGCAAATATCGGAGAAAGTACGACTGCTGCAACAAGCTCGATGTCTGGTTCTCAGTTAACAGAAGCTGACCGTGTCGGAATAAGTGGCCTGAACGATGAACAATGGAAGCAATTGAGACAGATGCTTAAAGAACGAAATTTCAATTCCACCAATACCAAATCCAGTAAGTTCTTTCTTGAATCTTGGATCATTGATTCCGGTGCGACAAATCACATGACCGGTACTCTTGAATTTTTGCGTGATGTTTGTGACATGCCTCCGATTATGATTAAACTTCCCGACGGAAGGCTTACAACATCTACCAAACACGGACGTGTTTATTTAGGCTCATCTTTGGATCTTCAGGAAGTGTTTTTTGTTGACGGTCTACATTGTCATCTAATCTCAGTTTCACAGTTGACTAGAGCAAAGAGTTGTGTTTTTCAGATAACTGACAAAGTGTGTATTATTCAGGACCGCATCACTCTAACGCTGATTGGAGCTGGTAAGCAGCAAAATGGATTGTATTTCTTTCGAGGAACGGAAACAGTGGCATCAATGACACGCATGGACTCGTCTTCTCAGTTGTGGCATTGTCGTCTCGGCCATCCTTCCTCCAAAGTTTTAAAGTTGTTATCGTTTTCAGATTCTACTGGTCATGCTTTTGATTCAAAGACTTGTGAGATTTGTATTAAAGCTAAACAAACAAGGGATCCTTTTCCTTTGAGCAATAATAAAACAAGTTCTCCTTTTGAAATGGTGCATTGTGATCTTTGGGGTCCATATAGGACTACATCAATCTGCGGTTCTAACTATTTTCTCACACTTGTTGACAACTATACACGGGCTGTCTGGTTATATCTCCTACCTTCGAAACAAACAGCTCCGATGCATCTTAAAAACTTCATATCTCTGGTTGAGAGACAGTTTTCTACTAAGATAAAGACAATTCGCAGTGACAACGGCACGGAGTTTGTTTGTCTCTCTTCATTTTTTGTTGACCACGGTATTATTCATGAGACTTCTTGTGTGGGGACGCCACAACAAAATGGTAGAGTAGAACGCAAGCATAGACACATTCTCAATGTCGCACGTGCTCTTCGTTTTCAAGCTAGATTACCTATTGAATTTTGGAGTTATTGCGCACTCACTGCGGCTTACCTCATCAATAGAACTCCAACTCCATTACTTCAAGGCAAGACACCATTTGAGCTTCTATATAATCGTCCTCCTCCGGTTAATCATATTCGGGTTTTCGGTTGTATTTGCTATGTTCATAATCAAAAGCATGGAGGTGACAAATTTGAGAGTAGAAGTAACAAATCCATTTTTCTTGGATATCCATTTGCGAAGAAAGGCTGGAGAGTATACAATTTTGAAACGGGTGTGATTTCTGTCTCTCGTGACGTTGTTTTCCGGGAAACAGAATTCCCTTTTCCAGCCTCTGTTTTTGACTCCACGCCAGACTCGCAGCTCTCACCCTCCAACGCAGATCAGTCATTTTTTTTACCATCAGAATTACAAGCTCCTACACCGGTCAGTATTACTACAACTCTGGAATTAACACAGTCATCGTCCTCTACCAATCTCAACGATGATAATTTTCGTATTCCCTCCGACGAATCAAGCTCTGTTAATGAGATGTCTGACAATGAGGATTTGAATTCTCCAACTACCAATGAATCATCTCCGTTCTTGTCACCGGCATCACCGTCTCTGCCTTTATCACCGGCATCACTGTCTCTACCTCTATCACCGGCAGCACCCTCTCCGTCTCTGCCAAAAATAGCAGAACCAGAACCTGAACCTGAACTACTTGGAAAAGGAAAACGCAAGAAAACACAACCTGTGAGGCTTGCGGATTATGCCACTACATTACTTCACCAACCACACCCGTCAGTGACTCCATACCCACTGGACAACTATGTATCAAGCTCTCAATTCTCTGCTGCTTATCAAGCTTATGTTTTTGCCATATCTTTGGGTATTGAACCAAAGAGCTACAAGGAAGCGATTCTTGATGAGAATTGGCGTTGTGCAGTGTCTGATGAGATTGTCTCTCTTGAAAATCTTGGTACATGGACAGTAGAAGACCTACCTCCTGGTAAGAAAGCATTGGGCTGCAAATGGGTGTTTAGACTAAAATACAAATCGGATGGTACGCTTGAAAGACATAAAGCACGTTTGGTGGTTCTCGGTAATAAACAAACCGAAGGCATTGACTACTCCGAAACGTTCGCTCCTGTCGCAAAAATGGTCACCGTTCGTGCTTTTCTTCAACAAGTAGCATCATTAGACTGGGAAGTTCACCAAATGGACGTTCACAACGCATTTCTACACGGTGATCTTGATGAAGAAGTTTACATCAAATTTCCTCCGGGTTTTGGTAGTGATGATAATCGTAAAGTGTGTCGCCTGCGCAAAGCTTTGTATGGATTAAAACAAGCTCCTCGATGTTGGTTCGCCAAACTTACTACTGCTTTGAATGATTACGGGTTCATACAAGACATCTCTGATTATTCGTTATTTACCATGGAGAGAAACGGCATCCGTTTACATATTCTTGTCTATGTTGATGACTTGATCATCACAGGCTCTTCTCTCGATGTCATCACTAAGTTTAAAGGGTATTTAAGCTCATGTTTCTACATGAAGGATCTTGGTATTTTGCGATACTTCTTGGGAATCGAGGTTGCTAGGAGTCCCGCCGGGATTTACTTGTGTCAGCGTAAGTACGCCATTGATATTATCACAGAAACGGGTTTGCTTGGAGTCTGGCCTGCATCACATCCTTTGGAACAGAACCATAAGCTTGCTTTAGCTTTTGGTGACACGATCTCGGATCCTTCTCGGTATCGTCGTCTTGTTGGCAGACTTATATACCTCGGCACCACACGTCCTGAGTTGTCTTATGCAATTCACATGCTTTCCCAATTCATGAGTGATCCTAAAGCCGATCATATGGAAGCTGCTCTCAGGGTCGTTCGTTATCTAAAATCAAGTCCAGGTCAAGGTATTCTTTTACGCTCCAATACACCTTTGGTACTCACTGGTTGGTGTGACTCAGGTTTTGATTCTTGTCCGATTACACAAAGGTCTCTAACGGGTTGGTTTATTCAACTGGGAGGCTCTCCGATCTCTTGGAAAACCAAGAAACATGATGTGGTTTCTAGATCCTCAGCTGAAGCAGAGTATCGTGCTATGGCCGACACCGTTAGCGAGCTTCTTTGGCTGCGGGCTCTTCTTCCAGCTTTAGGTATCTCGTGTAATGAACCCATCATGTTGTATTCTGATAGTCTTTCGGCTATTAGTCTAGCTGCCAATCCTGTTTATCATGCACGTACAAAGCATGTTGGTCGCGACGTACACTTCGTTCGTGATGAAATTATACGAGGTACCATTGCCACCAAACACGTCTCCACGACATCTCAACTAGCAGACATTATGACTAAAGCATTGGGTCGTCGTGAGTTTGACGCTTTTCTTCTCAAGCTGGGTATTTGTAATCTCCATACTCCAGTTTGCGGGGGGGTATTGGGCTATGAGGCCTCTCCCGAGCCCACTTAGATTGTATAGCTACACTAGGTTAAATCATGTTGTTGTATATAAGGCATTGCCTCTCTTACGTATCAACATGAAACGTCTTTTTACATCTTCATCTCCTTTTTGACAAGATATATCAAGCAAACATGAAATAAATTCGTAATATTGCTATGCTATATGCTCTACTCATCGCTTGATATTGCTATGCTAAATCTGTCAGAAATATGTCAAAATATCTCATATATATGCTTGACTTTATTATTAGTTAGAAACATTATTTTTTGTAATTAAAGGTTGCTATCTTTGAAAATAAATGAAGTTATTAATTGTTCATTAACAAGTAAATAATAACTTTATTTAGTGATAAACAACTAATAAAAAATGTTATGAATAGTGAGGTGCATTTACAATACGTAGGATGGAATTTACGTATTTACCATTAAACTGCTACACTACTCTAATTTTTTTTCTTAAGAAAAAGATAGTACTAGAAATTATTACCACACACATATATTCTACCAGACTTGAAACTAGAAGGTGCATGATACAAAGAAAACAATATTACAAATCAATAAACTGCAAGCTCTGGTCATTGAATTGTGTAAAATCCAATTTTAATAAAAGATTGATTATCGATAGACTGGTTAAACGTTTTTGAACTGCCACTTTGAAACATGTGAGTTACAAAATGTATATGAATAACTTGGACCACGTCAAATATGACACCGGCCTTTTTCCTATAAATACTGAGCTCGAATGCTTCCTCATTCACAAACAACACACTACATATCTAGAAAGCATTAGAACAAAAAAAAACCTTTGTTTGAAAATGAAGGTGTCCATGTCTCTCATCCTGATAACCTTATCAGCTTTGGTCACCATTGCCAAAGCATATGATCCAAGTCCACTTCAAGACTTCTGTGTGGCCATTGATGACCCTAAAAATGGTGGTGCGTATATAACTCGGTTTCTTAACTCTCTACTAATTAATTATTATTCTCCTTTATTAATGACTAAATTTGAAGTTGTAATAAAAGATTTTTCGAAACAATATTTCTACTTGCAGTTTTTGTGAATGGTAAGTTTTGCAAGGATCCAAAGCAAGCAAAGGCAGAAGATTTCTTTTCCTCAGGCCTCAACCAAGCAGGAATCACTAATAACAAAGTCCAATCCAACGTGACAACAGTCAATGTCGATCAGATTCCAGGGTTAAACACTTTGGGAATATCCTTGGTCCGCATAGACTATGCGCCATATGGTCAAAACCCGCCTCACACACACCCTCGTGCCACTGAGATCCTTGTTCTTGTTGAAGGAACATTATATGTTGGTTTTGTCTCTTCGAATCAAGACAACAACCGTTTATTCGCCAAAGTGCTGAACCCGGGAGACGTGTTCGTGTTCCCCATAGGAATGATCCATTTTCAAGTGAATATCGGGAAGACCCCCGCAGTGGCCTTTGCTGGACTAAGTAGTCAAAATGCTGGTGTCATCACGATCGCAGATACAGTGTTTGGATCAACGCCTCCGATTAATCCAGATATTTTGGCTCAGGCGTTTCAGTTAGATGTCAATGTTGTCAAAGACCTTGAGGCCAAGTTTAAAAACTAAATCCCCAATATTGAGTGTTTATCGTTGTAACACTTAAGTAATCTGTAACACGGAGTAAAGGTTTATGCTTAATAAAATAAAAAGGTGTTATCACCTAATTTGATATTTAATAATAAGTTTACTTTTCTTATATAGAATTCTGTCTTACAACTTTTTTAAATGTCCTGGTATTAACGTTTTTTTGGATATTCAGTCAAGTCTTTAAGAGTTGTTAAAAAAAAAAAGACAAGCCATCAAAGAAAATCAATATTTAAGGTTCTATTAAAAATAAAAATAAAAATACTTAATACAATTTCAAAAATACCACTTTTAATTTTGGTTTTCCAAATATACCACTTAAGTCTTGATTTTCCAAAATTAATTTTTGTGTTTGTGATATTTTTGGAAACTAAAACTTTTGGTGGTATTCTTAAATCAATAAACTAAGAGCAATATTTTTTGAATCAGAAATTTGAAAATGTGGGCAAAATATCAATTGATAGAAGCATGTCTTGTTGGAAACAATATACACACAAACTATAATAGTTGATTTCTATCTGATCTTTACATACATGGTGGAAATTTGGTCTTAGGTTTTGTCCATGTTGCAGTGGTTAAAGAATAAGATTTACCAACTATATTCCCTTAATTTGATATTTTAGTGTTAGCATTAGTTTTACTCAATGTTCAAAAAAGTTTATAGGTGCTAAGCAAGCGGTGATCCAATGCCTAGTACCTAAAACGCTTAATCGGGATTTATACAATTTTTAGGCGGTTAAAGCGTTTATAACATAAATACTATAAATATAATATTACATATAATAAACATATAAAAATATCTATTAGAAAAATAAATAAATATGTTAATACATAAACAAAACATTTATTTGATTTATATCATACCTTATATGAACATTTATAACTATATGTATAGAAACAAAACTTAGTTGAAAATTGATAAAATACACTAAAAACAAAATCTATATGATTTTAGGTGGTCAAAGTGCATGGTTGTCTAGACGTTTTCCGAGAACCTAGCGCCTAATGGAGGTTTACGCGACCGCCTAAATCGGTTTTTAAAGCACTTCTTTTACTACATTGAATTACTCTCTTTTTCTAATAAACAACATTGAATTAGTCTTTGCATACTATATGCTAAAACTATTCCAAAAGTAAATAATCAACACAATGCACGTAAACTTTTTAATATTATTCTAGCAGTAGCAGTCCATCTAAAATAAAAGCAGACGTTTACATAGAAGATTTGTTCGTGTTAGTTGTAAATATGCTTGTCAATGCAGATTAAGCAAGTCTTCCGGTAAACGTAAACTTGACGTAGTCATAGATAACTTATATAAAGTATGCTCTAGTTTTACCTACGTCAAAGCAAATTTGCAAAAAATTGTAATTCTATCTATGATATATCTAGAAGACAAAGATATAAATATGTCATAAATCTGCTCATTTCAACAGTCTTGCATGGTCTATAACGTGGGCAGTTGAGTTGTCTAAATCTGCTAAAATATATTTGTTTGGCTTCTTGTATATAATTTTTGTATGGCGGTTTTGTAGTTACTGACAAGTTGACTAATGATAATTTATTTGTTTTCAAAACAAAATGTTATTAGACAAAACAAGTGTTTTTAAAAGCAGTCTATACACTATACAGTTGCCTAGGTCCCGATTAGACGTTTAGACGATGCATAGATGACCGCTTTAATCGTCTAAAATTACATAAATTTTGTTTTAGACGATGCATAGATTGGACTACGTTAGTAATATACAACTACAAATAATTTATTTAAGACCTAAAATAATTGAAAGAAAAAACCAAAAATGAGGTACCACTTGTAGGAGTATGTAATCTTAACTAGTATGAACAATGAGAAGTCAGACACTCAGACCTTAAATAATTGAAAGACAAAGCCAATAATGAGGTATCACTTGTGGGAGTATGTCATCTTTACTAGTATGAACAATGAGATATATATATAATCGCAGAAAAACATATTGGTGTTATTTTCGTTAGCGACTGCTCCGATCTACTAAGATGGTGTATGTGAATGTCGGATTCGCACACTCAAGTATTTATTTATTTTGTGAGAAAGATTATTTTTGAAGACAAAAATTAAATGTAAAAGCTAGAGATTAACACTCAAATGACTATAGTATGATTTAGAAAAATTGTGTGTGTGTTAGATAGTCCCAAACCTCTACTACTTATACTAAAACATCGTATTTACATGGGAGACCATAGTTTCTCCAAGATGTATAAATCTGGAGAACTCACCAATTTCGAATATACTGCTTCGCCCTATATTAGCTACTATAACAATAACATTGATAACAAAATTGCTCCGACTGACGCTGGAACCAAAGAAGTCAATATAACCATGGTGGAAACCGGACCAAAAACCGGTAATCGAGATGGCTTAACCAATGTTCCTAAACCGGATCCACGACAACAGATTCCTATTTCTCCAACCAAGTCTTGTCACTCCGAAACAAGTAATAACAGTACAACTTCTTTCGCATTTCCCACGTAAGTCGTTCTCTAATCTTCCATGCCAATTTGCTCGGTTAAAACCAGACTGGTTGGACTGAAAACTCGGTTTTAATTAATTGAGTTGTGCTTATGAGGTCTATTGGTTTATTTTTAAAATCCTTTGTAGATTAGGAGAGTACCAACAAGAGCGAAAGACATCACTAAACACGAAGAGTGAAAGTGGAAAAAGAGAACTATCAAGACTTGACTCGAAGACCGGATTGTACCCGGATGATTCGAAACAGGGCGGTGCTGGTGCTGGTGCTGGTGGTTGGCTTTCTTGTTGTCTCTGTTTTTCGGTAAAAAATTGAGGTTATTACTCTTTGTCATGTCAATTATTTAGGTCATAGCTGTCCAAGAGACGCGAGACATTAGACAAGGTAATTACCGATTGTATCCTATATATTCCTATGTAACGAAATTCAGATACTACGTAATCTTAATGTGTCGATGGAATGAAAAAATAAAGTATTCTGTAAATATTTTCTATATATTATTTAGCATATATACGCTTTATAAATTATAAATTTGGTCCCTCCCAAATACATGAAAACAATGTAGTGATAAAAAAAAAAACAAATTCTGTATATATGCTATTTTTATAACATAACAAGCATTTTTCTTAGTCGGTTAAAATTTCAAGTGTTTAATACTTTTATATAATTATGAACGTAAGTTATAATCTATGTTTTTTTTGGTCAGTCCATTATTGATTATTCCATTCACACTATATGCAACCTATATTCTTCCTATGAAACTTTTGATCGTGTGTTAAATAATAATACAAATTTGATTTCATCTAATAGGTGGGTGGGGACTCTCTAATTACGTTCTTTGACATCTACTCATCAACATTTGGCTAATCTTTCTAAAGGAATTCCATCTACCGGTCATTTTTGTTTAAATGCTCTCTTGTAACTAAAAGTCCGTACCAAACTTGTGTAATTTCATTAAACATTAATTATTTAGTCCATTCCATGTCAAATATGACTTATGCTCTTGTCCTATAAATTTTAAAGCACTGAGGATTCACCAAGTATACATGCATAACAAATTTAGAGCGAGCAATAATGAGGGTTTCTCAATCTCTAATCCCTTTTGCCATAATTGCTTTGGTCCTTTCCTTTGTCAATGCTTATGATCCAAGTCCACTCCAAGACTTCTGTGTTGCCATTGATGACCTAAAAGGCGGTACGTAAAGAAATCTCCGGTTATCTATTTCTCTACTTTTCTCCTTATGATTAACTTTGACGTAGTAATATAATATATACTCTTTGATATTATATTTCTACATGCAGTTTTTGTGAATGGTAGGTTTTGTAAAGACCCGGAGCGAGTCGATGCAAAAGATTTTTTCTTCTCAGGTCTCAATGTGCCCGGGAACACCAATAATCAAGTTGGCTCTAATGTGACCACTGTTAATGTTGATCAGATCCCCGGGCTAAACACCATGGGAATATCATTGGTCCGCATAGACTACGCACCGCATGGCCAAAATCCACCTCACACGCACCCTCGTGGCTCAGAGATCCTTGTCCTTGTCGAAGGAACATTATACGTCGGTTTTGTCTCTTCCAATCAAGATAACAACCGGTTATTCGCCAAAGTATTGCACCCCGGTGATGTTTTTGTGTTCCCCATAGGAATGATCCATTTTCAGTTAAATATCGGGAAAATTCCAGCAATTGCTTTTGCGGGATTGAGTAGCCAGAACGCTGGTGTTATCACAATTGCAAACACTGTGTTCGGGTCAAACCCTCCGATTTATCCAGAGCTTCTTGCCAGGGCGTTCCAGTTGGATGCAAATGTTGTCAAAGAACTTCAAGCCAAGTTTGGGTCCATATGAACTGATCATCTAAGTCGTTTAAGAGTGTTTATCATTGAAACACAAATTAAAGGAATACACTACTATGAAATATTTATGTAACAAAGTAAAAATGGCTTATGTACCTATTTCTATATTATAATATAACAACTTTAATAGTGCTGTGAAGCCAAATTTGCAATGAATCGGTGAATTTTGTCTTACCCCCTCCTTGCTAAATATGTGTCTTAAAAGTTGCAATCAGTTGCTCTAAAAATGGTCTCAGGCGTTGAAGGTTGCATGTTTTTTTTCCTCACTTTCCAAAGATAAAGTAGATGAGAAATTGTACGACGTGTTGTCTAAGAGCAGCAAAAACTACTCAATCGGATAAAATTACAAGAATAATCGACACATGTAATCTAGTGGTTTGTGTTTGTGTTGTTGTTATGAAACCATAAACAAATATTTATAAACAAAATTTTATATGTTGTTAAAGTATTATCAAAAAAATTACATGGATAAAATACTAGTCAACGTAACTTAACATCAAGTCTTTTTTTAATAATTTTCAAATCAAGTCTTTATGATGTCGCTTTTCATGGATACCTAATCATGTCTTTATTTTAATGTTGCTACAAAAGATAAAACTACTCGAATTAAAAAACCGTTTAGTGTAAACGAGCCATAAAACATAAAATATTAACTTTCGTAGAAATGCATCAATTTACTACTAAAACTACATCTTTTTTTATTTTGAACAAAGACTAAAACTACATCTAAAATCATAAAATATAACTATTGTTGAAGGGGAAAGTAATAAAAAAAAAAACCTTTCATCATCAAATATTTACTGGAATCAATTTGGGTACACAAACACACTTCAATCCTTCAAAACAGACCCAAACTCGTATCCCAGGTGAATCATCATGAGATAAATACGATAAAGACAGTCAAATTATTATTTTCCCCCCAAATCATAGTATCATTTTGATTGAGAGTTTTATAAAGCGTGTCTTGTTGAAAAAAAGATACACATAAATTAAAATGGTTAATCTCTACAAGGCCTTCGCACATACATGCTAGGAATTTGGTCACTACTTTTGTCTTTCTGGCAGTTGTTAGAGACTAAGATATTTACCAACTAAATGATGTCTTTTGCTTAATTTGATATTTTAGTTTTAACCTACTTTTCCTGATTTGAATTAGTCATTACGTTTTATAAGATATAAGTATTATTCCAAAAAGACCAGTGAATTTTGAAAACAACCAAGATCAATGCACCTAAAGATTTTTGAAATATTCTAACTATACCATTGAATTTAAAATAAAAGCAGGCTTTACATATATAGAAGACTTGTTCGTGTTTGTTGTAAATTTGCTTATCAAGACAGGTTAAGCAAGTCTCTGGTAAATTGACGTAAGCATAGATAACTTACATAAGTTATAGCAGATTTTTTGTTTTATTTTTGTCGTCAAGTTATAGCAGATTTGCAAAGTACGTTGTAAATATATATCTTGCAAACATGAAATAAATTCGTAATATATCTACCGAAAATATAATGAGCATAAGATATGCTCTACTCATCGCTTGAGATTGCTTTGCCTAAATTTGTCAGAAATATCTCAAAATATCTCATATATATGCTTGACTTTATTATTAGTTAGAAACATGAAATTTTTGTGATAAAGGTTGGTATTTTTGAAAATAAATGAAGCTATTAATTGTTCATTGGTAAGTAAATAATAACTTTATTTAGTAGTAAACAACTTATAAAAAAAGTTATGAATGGTGAGGTGCATTTACAATACTTAGGATGGCATTTAGAAAAAAGATAGTAATAGAAATTATTCACACACACATATTCTACCTGACTTGAATCTAGAAGGTGCATGATACAAAGACAACAATATTACAAATCAATAAACTACGAGCTCTTGTCATTGGATTGTGTATATAGTCGTGCAAATCCAATTTTAAATAAAGATTGATTGTCGATCGATAATACTGATTAAACGTTTTTGAACTGCCACTTTGAAACATGTGAACTACAAAATGTATAGGAATAACTTTTGGACCACGTCAAATATGACACCCGCGTTTTCCCTATAAATAATGAGCTCGAATGCTTCCCAATTCACAAACAACACACTACATATCTAGAAAGCATTAGAAAAAAAAACCTTTGTTTGAAAATGAAGGTCTCCATGTCTCTTATCCTGATTACCTTCTGGGCTTTGGTCACCATTGCCAAAGCATATGATCCAAGTCCACTTCAAGACTTCTGTGTTGCCATTGATGACCCTAAAAATGGTGGTGCGTATAAAACTCGGTTTCTTAACTCTCTACTAATTAACTATTATTCTCCTTTATTAATGACTAAATTTGAAGTTGTAATAAAAGATTTTTCGAAACAATATTTCTACTTGCAGTTTTTGTGAATGGTAAGTTTTGCAAGGATCCAAAGCAAGCAAAGGCAGAAGATTTCTTTTCCTCAGGCCTCAACCAAGCAGGAATCACTAATAACAAAGTCAAATCCAACGTGACAACAGTCAATGTCGATCAGATTCCAGGGTTAAACACTTTGGGAATATCCTTGGTCCGCATAGACTATGCGCCATATGGTCAAAACCCGCCTCACACACACCCTCGTGCCACTGAGATCCTTGTTCTTGTTGAAGGAACGTTATATGTTGGTTTTGTCTCTTCGAATCAAGACAACAACCGTTTATTCGCCAAAGTGCTGAACCCGGGAGACGTGTTCGTGTTCCCCATAGGAATGATCCATTTTCAAGTGAATATCGGGAAGACCCCCGCAGTGGCCTTTGCTGGACTAAGTAGTCAAAATGCTGGTGTCATCACGATCGCAGATACTGTGTTTGGGTCAACGCCTCCGATTAATCCAGATATTTTGGCTCAAGCTTTTCAGTTAGATGTCAATGTTGTCAAAGACCTTGAGGCCAAGTTTAAAAACTAAATCTAGTCACCACAATATTGAGTGTTTATCGTTGTAACACTTAAGTAATATGTAACACGGATTAAAGGTTTATGCTTAATAAAATAAAAAGGTGTTATCACCTAATTTGATATTTCATAATAAGTTTACTTTTCCTATATAGAATTCTGTCTTACAACATTTTTAAATGTCCGGATATTAACGTTTTATTGGATATTCAGTCTTTAAGAGTTGTTAAAACGAAAAAAAAAGACAAGCCATCAAAGAAAATATATATTTAAGGTTATTAAGTAAATAAAAAATACTTAAGACAAGTTTCAAAAATACCACTTTTAGTTTTGGTTTTTCAAAAATACCGCTATGTCTTGATTTTCCAAAATTACCATAAAATAAAATTTAACTTTTAACTTTCAAAACTAAACCCTGAATACTATCTCTGATACTCTAAAAACTATATCCTAAATCTAAAATAGCTAATCCAAATTAAATTTGTAAATCCTCAATACTCCAAAATTAATTTTTGTGTTTGTGATATTTTTGGAAACTAAAACTTTCGGTGGTATTCTTAAATCAATAAGCTAAGAGTAATATTTTTTGACACAAAATTAGAAAATATGATATTTTAAAGAATTTCTCTTTGTTTTTTATAGATTATAAAGATAAATCATGTGACTGATACGAAATGAATATACATAAATCAAAGTATCATTTTGATAGAAGCATGAGTTTTATAAAGCATGTCTTGTTGGAAACAATATACACACAAATTATATAATAGTTGGTTTCTATGTGACCTTTACGTACATGGTGGAAATTTTGGCCTCGCTTTTGTCTTTGTTGTAGTGCTTAAAGAATAAGATTTACCAACTATATTCGCTTAATTTGATATCTTAGTGTTAACATTATTTTTACTCAATGTTCAAGAAAGTATCAGGTGCTAAGTAGGTGGTGATTCAATGCCAACTATATTAATCCGGGTTTAGAAAAAGTTTAGGTGGTTTATGCGTTTATAGCATAAACACTACAAATATAATAAACATATAAAAATATCTATTAGAGAAAATGAAAAAAAAAAAATATGTAAACAAAGTTAGACAAAATATTTATTTAATTTATATCAAATATTATATGAACATATATAACTATTTATATAGAAATAAAAACTTAGTTGGAAATTGATGAATAAACTAAAACAAAATATATAAGATTTTAAGTGGTCAAAGCACATGGTTGTTTAGACATTGTCCGAGAACCTAGAGCCTACTCGAGGTTTATGCGACCGCCTAGATCGGATTTTAAAGCACTGCTTTCACTACATTGAATTACTCTCTTTTTCTAATAAACAACATTGAATTAGTCTTTTCATACTATAAGTTAAAACTATTCCAAAAGACCAATGAATTTCGCAAATAATCAGCACAATGCACGTAAACGTTTTTTATATTATTCTACCAGTAGCAGTCGATCTAAAATAAAAGCAGACGTTTACATAGAAGACTTGTTCGTGTTAGTTGTAAATATGCTTATCAAGGCAGATTAAGCAAGTCTTCCGGTAAACGTAAACTTGACGTGGTCAAAGATAAGTATGCTCTAGTTTTACCTACGTCAAAGCAGATTTTCAAAAAATGCTGTAATTCTATCTATCATATATCTAGAAGACAAAGATATAAATATGTCATAAATCTGCTAATTTAGTCTTAACAGTCTTGCATGGTCTATAACGTGGGTAGTTGAGTTGTCTAAATCTGCTAAAATATCTTTGTTTGGCTTCTTGTATATAATTTTTGGATGGCGGTTTTGTAGTTACTAACAAGTTGACTAATAATAATTTATTTATTTTCAAGATAACGTTATTAGACAAACCAAGTGTTTTCAAAAGCAGTCTATACCGTATACGGTTGTCTAGGTCTTGATTAGACGTTTAGACGATGTGTAGATGACCGCTAAGACTAAAATTACATAAATTTTGTTTTAGTTTATTTTTTCAAATTTTCAACTAAATTTGATTTACATACATTAATTATAAGTATTCATATATTATTTGATATACATTAAAAGAAAGGGTTGGCTAAAATTTTGTTTGATAAATTTTTATATGTAATATCTAATATGCTTATGTTATAAACGCCTAAATCGCTTAGATTTCGATTAGACATTATAGACATTAGGCAATGATTCACCGTCTATTTATCGTATACCGCTTTTTTGAACATTAGACTAAATATTGACAAACAATACATTTTTTTTTTTTTTCCAAGATTTGAACCTAGGCTCTAGTATTTTTTGTCCAGGAAGAAAGAAACTCTTATATTCTTTTTTTGGTTTTAATGTTAAAGACTCTAAAATTTTGAATAGATGCTATGGATAAAGCTGACTAAACCGCTAGCAGAGTAGACCACTCTATTTTGAGAACAAATTGCTAAGGACCAAGTTTTTCTCTATATAAAAGCGGTATGTAGTTAGTACGCCGCGAACTTGTTCTATTTTTTTTAATTTACTATTACGGACTAAAATTTGTGAATAATAAACAAAAAACGGTCTAAACTTTAAACAGATTTGTTTGCCCTAACCGCCACAACCATTTAAATCCTAATATTCGTGGACCCATAAATAGTCTTTAGTCTATTTCCTTCAAAAATATTTGTTTTTGCAGGTGACACGAACTAGGATGCTTCTCTCTTACGGAAACCACTACACCAAGAACCACTTGGTGCATTTATAACAGTTAATATGTCACAACTGCAATTACCGTAGTTTATCACCATTCTCGTTTTCGTGAACACCCTAGATTTACTATGTTTGAGATGTTTCACTCGTAGCACAACAGATAATTTTGGATTCACTACTCAAAGAAAAAATTTAGAACAATTTGCACCCAAAAAAAAACAATTGTATATTGACAAATTTTATTGAACTAAACAATTCTTGCCAAAAATTCTTGTTTATCATTCAAAGTACTAGAAAATTAAGTACATATTAGTCACTATAAATCATTAGAAGCTTAACAAGCCTATAATTGGTGTTATTATTGAGATCCATGTCATGGCTCGTTTATAATTAACCATCACTTCCATTTTAAGTTTTGGAATGAAACTACGAGTTCTCTGATTTGGAGGAAATATGGCTTCTTTGGCGCCCTCAATTCGCGTCATGGTAATCTCCAAGTCACATCAGTTGATCCATTGCTATGTTACTTAAACTACCATTTGTTGCAGTGGAAATAGTCGTGTCTCGTATCTCGGAAACTTTTTGAACTAGTACAAATCAACATAAGCTATGGCTGTGGTTTTGTGTATCTATATATACATTTTTGCAGCCATTTTGTGAAATAAATCATGGAGTTAGAACTTATTTACAATGGCTGCCACTGACTTTTAATTATTGAATTTTTTTTGCAATAAATTAATTAACAAATAAAAAACATTCCAAATATATTTCAATCCCATATATCACGCAAATTTCTCCAAAATTTGAACTAGATTTCGGTAACTATTTAAAACAAAAAATATTTGACAGACCAAAATACAATTGCAATCCCTTAAAATGAGCAAAACACACTTAAATTCATTTCTTATCAATTCACTAAACTTATTTCTCCAAAATTTGAACTAGATTTCGACAACTATTTAAAACAAAAATTTGTTTGTTAAACTAAAATACAATTGCAATCCCGTAAAACATTTATTTTCATTATATATTTAAATTAGCGGTGTACTGCGGAGTTTTTTTACGGGACGGGTTTGGCGGAACGGGTTTGGAAGGACGTTACTTAATAACAACAGTAAACTATAAAATAAAAATAATTTATAAATAGATATAATTTGCAAACTTTTATATATACTGATTTAAAAAAAAAAAATTGTTTTCGCGGTGTACCGGGTTAAAATCTAGTATAGTCATGTAAATCCAATTTAATTAAAATATATAGATTGAAGTTATCGATAGACTTGTTAAACATTTTTGAACTGCCACTTTGAAACATGCGAGTTACAAGATATGTAGATAATATCTTGGACCACGTCAAATACGACATGCGCTTTTTTGTCCTATAAATACTAAACTCAAATGCTTCACAATTCACAAACAACACATACATTTATAAAAGTCTCAAAAAAGGATTAGCATAACCTTTTGTTTGAAAATGAGGTTTTCCAAGTCTCTCATCCTGATTACCTTATCGGCTTTGGTCATTTCCTTTGCCGAAGCTAATGATCCAAGTCCACTTCAAGACTTTTGTGTGGCCATTGGCGACCTCAAAAATGGTGGTAAGTATAAAACTCGAATTCTTGAACTCTCAACTAATTATTAGTCTCCTTTATTATATTGTAAATTGGAAGTTGTAATAAGAGGTTTTTTTTATTCAATATTTCTACTTGCAGTTTTTGTGAATGGTAAGTTTTGCAAGGATCCAAAGCAAGCAAAGGCAGAAGATTTCTTTTACTCAGGCCTCAACCAAGCAGGAACCACTAATAATAAAGTCAAATCCAACGTGACAACAGTCAATGTCGATCAGATTCCAGGGTTAAACACTTTGGGAATATCCTTGGTCCGCATAGACTATGCGCCATATGGTCAAAACCCGCCTCACACACACCCTCGTGCCACTGAGATCCTTGTTCTTGTTGAGGGAACATTATATGTTGGTTTTGTCTCTTCCAATCAAGACAACAACCGTTTATTCGCTAAAGTGCTGAACCCGGGCGACGTGTTTGTGTTCCCCATAGGAATGATCCATTTTCAAGTGAATATCGGGAAGACCCCTGCAGTGGCCTTTGCTGGACTAAGTAGTCAAAATGCTGGTGTCATCACGATTGCAGATACTGTGTTTGGGTCAACGCCTCCGATTAATCCAGATATTTTGGCTCAGGCGTTTCAGTTAGACGTCAATGTTGTTAAAGACCTTGAGGCCAAGTTTAAAAACTAAATCTAGTCACCACAATATTGAGTGTTTATCGTTGTAGTATCTAAGGAATATGTAACACGGATTAAAGGTTTATGCTTAATAAAATAAAAAGGTGTTATCACTAATTTGATATTTAATAATAAGTTTACTTTTTCTATATAGAATTCTGTCTTACCACTTTTTAAAATGTCGGGGTATTAACATTTTCTTGGATATTCCGTCAAGTCTTTAAGGGTTGTTAAAATGAACAAAAAAAAAAAATAAAGACAAACCATCAAAGAAAATATATATTTAAGGTTCTACTAAAAAATATATATATATTTTAAAGACATTTATCAAAAATACCACTTTTAGTTTTGGTTTTCCAAAAATACCACTTAAGTCTTGATTTTCCAATAATACCACAAAACTAAAATTAACTTTTAATTTTCAAAACTAAACCCTGGCCGCTAACTCTAACACTCTAAACACTCTATCCTAAATCTAAAATAGTTAGTTCAAACTTTAATTTTTGTGTTTGTGATATTTTTGGAAAACAAAAACTTTCGGTGGTATTCTAAAACTCTGAACGCTAACTCTGACACTCTAAAAACTATATCCTGAATCTGAAATAGTTAATTCAAACTTAAATTTTTATGTTTGTGATATTTTTGGAAAACTAAAACTTTCGATAGTATTTTTACATCAATAAACTAAGAGTAATAGTTTTTGAAACAAAATTTGAAAATGTGGTCTTTTTAAGAATTTCTCTTTTTCTTATAAGTTATAAAGATAAATCATGTGACTGATACGAAATTGATATACATAAATCAAATTATCATTTTGATAGAAGCATGAGTTTTATAAAGCATGTCTTGTTGGAAATAATATACACACAAATTATAATAGTTGATTTCTATGTGACCTTACATACATGGTGGAAATTCCGTCCTTGCTTTTGTCCCTGTTGCAGTGGTTAAAGAATAATATTGACCAACTATCTTCGCTTAATTTGTTATTTTAGTGTTAACATTATTTTTACTCAAGAAAGTGCTAGGTGCTAACCAGGCGGTAATCCAATGTCTAGCACCTAAAACGCTTAATCGAGGTTTAAATTATTTTTAGACGATGTAAGCGTTTTTAACATAAACATTATAAATATGATATTACATATAATAAATATATAAAAATATTTATTAGGAAATTGGATAAAAATGTTAATACGTAAATAAAGTTAAACAAAACATTTATTAAATTTATATGAACATTTATAACTATATAAATATAAATAAAACTTAGTTAGAAATTGATAAAATACTAAAACAAAATCTATACGATTGTAGGTGGTCAAAGCGACTAGGCGCTGTCCGAGAACCTAGCGTCTCGTCGAGGTTTATGCGACTGCCTAAATCGGTTTTCAAACACTGCATTAAATTAATATTTTTTCTAATAAACAACATTGAATTAGTCTTTGCATACTATAAGTTAAAACTATATGCCAAAAGACCAATGAATTTCGCAATAATCAAAACAATGCACGTAAACTTTGTTATATTATTCTAGCAGTAGCAGTCGATCTACAGTAAAAGCATACGTTTACATAGAAGACTTGTTCGTGTTAGTTGTAAATATGCTTATCAAGGCAGATTAAGCAAGTCTTCCGGTAAACGCAAATTTGACGTAGTCATAGATAACTTATATAAAGTATGCTCTAGTTTTACCTACGTCAAAGCAGATTTGCAAAAAATGTTGTAATTCTATCTATGATATATCTAGAAGACAAAGATATAAATCTGTCATAAATCTGCTAATTTCGTCTTAACAGTCTTGCATGGTGATGTCATTTTTCATGGATACGTAATGAGGTCTGAAAAGTTGGTACAAAAGATCAAACTACTCAAATAAGGTTAACGAAAACAAAACATATTATATAAATATTTACATTAATATATTTGCATCAATTTACTGCTAAATCACATCTAAACTTATAAAACTATTCATATATTTCAAGGGAAAACTGACATGATAATTTCACTATTGATTTTTTTTTTTTATCTTCATAACTTTAATCTATCTTGGTAAACAAACAACATAACTTCAATCTTTTAAAATAAAGCCCAAAACCACATAAATCATGCAATACATTTCTTTTTAAAAGGATATAAATATTAATCATGCGATTAATACGAAATGGATGTACATAAAATCAAAGTATCATTTTGAAAGAAGCATGAGTTTTACAAAGCGTGCATTGTTGGAAAAATATACACACAAATTATAATGGTTGTTTTTTATGAGACCTTCTCACATATATGATGGAAATTTGGTCTTTGCTTTTGTCCTTGTTGCAGTGGTTCAAGACTAAGATTTACCTACTAAATCGCTTAATTTGATATTTTCGTATTAACCTTACTTTTCCTATATATATTGAATTAGTCTTTTTATTTTATTTTCCCCCAATAAACAACATTGAATTAGTCTTTACATTTTATGAGTTAAAACTATTCAGAAGAACAATGGATTTCGAAAATAGCCAACACAGTGCACGTACAAAAACTATACTATTATTCTAGGTATTGCATTCGATCTAAAAGTAAAGCAGACGTTTACATCGAAGACTTGTTCGTGTTTGTTGTAAATATGATTATCAAGGGATTAAGCAAGTCTTCTGGTAAACTTAAATTTGACGTAGTCATAGAAAACTTACATAAAGTATGCTTTAATTTTACCTACGTCATATGTTGTATTTCTATCTAAACAAAGATATAAATCTGCTAAGAATCTTAACATTTGTTTTCGGAAAATGAAATATTTGTTTGGCTTCTTGACTTCTTGTATATAATGTTTGGATCAGATGGCGGTTCTGTTGTGACTCACAAGTCACAAGTTGACTAATAATAATTTTATTTATTGTCAAAATAAAATGTTAAAAATAGTGATAAACAAGACATCTTTTCTTTTTTATTTAGCATGGAATTCGAACATAGGCTCTAGTAGTATTCGTGGACCCAAAAACAGTCTTTAATCTATTTTTGTTTTGGGAATACTCCTTTTCGCAAATACACTCGAATAATGATTTTCCTCTCTTATGAAAACCATTAGACCAAATGTTTGATAGTCATCATAACAGTTAAAAAATGGCATAATTGCAATTACTATGTCTGAGATGTTTCACTGGTAGCACAACAGAGAATTTTCCGTTCACAAACTAAATGAAAAAGTTTTTAGAACAATTGTATATTGATAAGTTTTGTTGAACTAAACAATTCATGCCAAAAAAAAAAAAACCGTGGTTATCACTCAAAGTACTAAAAAAGTTAGCACATGTTTGATAGTCATCATAAATCAATATAGGCTCGACCATGCACTACCATGTTAACTTTTTGGATGTAACTATGAGTTCTCTGATTTGGGGAAGATATGGCTTCTTTGCCACCCTTCAATTTGTGTATGGTAGTCTCCAAGTCACTTAAGTTGATCCGATTCCTTGTTAATTAATTTGAACAAGTCATTTCTTTTCTTTTTCTTTTTTCTTTTTTTTTTGAACAAGTCATTTCTAGGCATGGTTCCAACTGCAAAACAGCTAGGAAACTTCTTAAATCTAGAATAAATTAATATAAGCTCTGGTCGTGGCTTTATTTATATAGGCATGCAAATCCATTTATAATTAAAGATATATGAAGTCATCGATAGACTTGTTAAACTTTTTTAAACTGCCAATTTAAAACAATGTATATAGAATATCTTTGGACCACGTCAAATATGACATGCGCTTTTGCCCTATAAATACTGAGCTCAAATGCTTCACAATTCACAAACAACACACACACATATAAAAGTCTTTGAAAAGCATTAGCATATCCCTTTGTTTCAAAATGAGGGTTTCCAAGTCTCTCATCCTGATTACCTTATCGGCTTTGGTCATTTCCTTTGCTGAAGCTTATGATCCAAGTCCACTTCAAGATTTCTGTGTGGCCATTGATGACCTCAAAAATGGTGGTGCGTATAAAACTCAAATTCTCTAACTCTCTACTAATTACTGTTCTCCTTTATTACGATTATATTTGAAGTTGTAATAAATAAAGGTTTTTACAGTTTTTGTGAATGGAAAGTTCTGTAAGGATCCCAAGCAAGCGAAGGCAGAATAATTCTTCTTCTCAGGCCTCAACCAGGCAGGAAGCACTAATAATAAAGTCAGATCCAACGTGACAACAGTCAATGTCGACCAGATTCCAGGGTTAAACACTATGGGAATATCCTTGGTCCGCATAGACTATGCACCATATGGACAAAACCCGCCTCACACGCACCCTCGTGCTACTGAGATCCTTGTCCTTATCGAGGGAACGTTATATGTTGGTTTTGTCTCTTCCAATCAAGACAATAACCGTCTATTCGCCAAAGTTCTGTACCCGGGTGACGTGTTTGTGTTTCCCATAGGAATGATCCATTTTCAAGTGAATATCGGGAAAACGCCTGCGGTGGCCTTCGCTGGATTGAGTAGTCAGAATGCTGGTGTTATCACGATCGCTGATACTGTGTTTGGGTCAACGCCTCCGATTAATCCAGATATTTTAGCTCAAGCATTTCAATTAGATGTCAATATTGTCGAGGATCTTGAGGCCAAGTTTAGAAACTAAATCTAGTCACCACAATACGAGTGTTTATGGTTGTAACACTTAAGTAATGATGTAACAAGAGTTAAAGATTTATGCTCAATATAATAAAGAAAGGTGTTGTTCACCTAATTTGATATTTAATATGTTTACTTTCTCTATATTTGATTCAGGCTTACATAATTTTATTTTCAGTGTATTACAATATTTTTAGATATTTAAACAAGTCTTTAAGAGTTGTTAAAAGAAAAAGAAAAAAAAGGTTAGGAAACATAGGCCATCAAATAGAAAGCGATAACATATATATAGCATTAGTTTGCTACTAAATTACATAAAACATCATAGACTATTAAAGAAATTTTTTTGACTTTTACAAGAATTTGTCTTGAGAGTTTTTTTTTTTTTTTTGGGTCGGCATGTCGTGAGACTTCTTGCACATTGTTTTCAATGTTTAGAAAATTAGCAGATGAACCATATATAATGATATAACATAACTATAATAGTTTATTTTTGTGGATAGAAAATAAAATCTTATTAAAAAAAAAAATTCATTATTTGGTAGTAAACAGCATATGATTGCAAACAATAAATGGTAATCATTTACAGCAAAATAAATAGACCTTAAGCAAATAGTTTATATGCATTTTAGTCTCCAACCATATATAATACTGACGTTGGTTTCAACACTAAAATAACATCATCTTAGTCTACTACATCCATAATAATGTCATTAGTATTTCAAAGTTCTCGTAAATGGCTAGTGCTATTTTATGTTTTTTTGTGGTCGGCTAGTGCTAATTGTTCTTTTGAAATGTTAACATTTTGTTGTAACCCCAACATTTTCTTTCCAAAATTTCAATACCTTCAAAAAAATCCGCCATGTCCTCAATTTGTTTTGGACTAAAAGTATTTGATTCCACTTGAAATCTGATACGTACAAAGATTACTTCTATCATCTTTTCAGTGAGTGACATATACTAATTTGTTTTTCCCGGTAGATCCTAAAGAGAAGAAATCGATGTGGGCAACCAAAAGTTTATTTACAATTCAAACAAAATGACAAAAACAAATACAAAATTGAACAGTTTAGAGTATTCACAGAAAATGAAAACGAAATCCGAGATCTAATCCTAGTCCAAGAGAGAGCTTATCTCTCAATCCAAGACTCCCGAGTAAATTGTCAACATATATATATATATATATATATATATATTATATTTGTTAGATAAAGAAATAAATAAATATATTATATTTTTAATATTATATTACGTTACTTCTTTTTTGAAAAATTTAATTGACAGTTACGTAAGTTCGATTTTTTTTTTGCCTGTTCCCTTAAGTCAGATTTTGTTTTTCTAGTAATTATGAAAATTCAATGCATGAGTTTCAATGTTAAATTGACGTTACTTCTTTTTTAATACATAAATTAAATTGACCGTTACATAAGTTAGAGTGTTTATAGTAATAAAATAATGAATGCATAAGTTATAAAATATTGGTGGTATTTGTGGAAATTTCTCTAAAATAATTAGTGTGACTAGTTTTGTTGAATTGAAGTTTTTTTTGTTTCTCTACTAATACGTTTATTAAAAATTGTGGAGAAGTCTTCTAATTCCATGCAAAAAACTATCTTAAATTTAGACCCAAAAAAAAAAAACTATCCTAACTAGGCCATTAGTTTTAATATATACCTCAAAGCTACAAAGTCATGAAAATTCTAAGAGACACTTAAAGCATTCGAACTCTGTTCCAAAATTAAGCAATAGAGAATGAAGGAGATCCTATATAGTATCTCTTTATGTGATGATCAGGAGAATACAAGTTTTTGCATGAATATTCAATAGGCACGCCTTATAGTGTCTAAACAACAAAACACAGACTTTGAAAATTCATAACTAAAAATCAAAAATTGATTCGGAGATCATTTCCAATTCATATAACAAACAGTAAGATAAACCAAATGCCATAACCTTTCTACTCTTCCAAGTGAAAGCTTGAGTCAATGACGAAGAAGAGAGGATTGAAAAAAATCGTGTGTATGTGAGTGAAATAGAGAATGTCAAAGCTAAACAGCAAAACGACGTTACTTCTCAATTGGGCTTTCGGACAACAAAGCCCAATCCAACAAAACCAAACGCTCAGCCCAAACCGGAGCCCACAGACGTACAACGGTCACCTGCAACACAAGACAAAAACAGAGTTGCAGAACGATCCCTATCGCCTTACAGTACGGAGCTAAAGGTTCAAAACCGATTTGAGGCACTCGCAGCGCGTGATGACGCTTAACCAAATTCCAAGAGACAAATTCGCAGCCAAGGATACATTAGGTTAAATCATGTAGCTCTATATAAAAGCAGCCTCATTGTAATCCAAAATTAAAAAGTTGAAAGCAATATAAACAAATATCTTTCGATTTCTCATTTACTTTCATGGTATCAGAGCCATGGAACAATCCATGGAACTCTACTCTCTTCCATCTCTAAACATCTCAAACTGTGTCACTGTGAAACTCACCGAACGAAACTATATCTTATGGAAATCCCAATTTGAATCGTTTCTGTCCGGTCAAGGGCTTCTTGGGTTTGTCAATGGCGCCGTCTCTGCTCCACTCAGCACCGTTCCTGGACCACAAAACAATGGTGTCACCGAAGCTGTCTCGAATCCGGAGCATCAAGCTTGGCTGCGCTTGGATCAGGTGGTTATGGCGTGGCTCCTTGGCTTGTTGTCTGAAGACATCCTTAGTGTCGTTGTTGGGTCTGCAACATCTCACGCGGTATGGTCTAACCTAGCTAAGCACTTCAATCGCATCTCATCTTCTCGGATTTTTGAGCTTCAACGTCGTCTACATGGTTTATCATATGTGACCAACTTGCATCTGTGGGAAGTCCAGTTGCAGAGAAGATAAAGGTCTTTGCTATGGTTCACGGCCTTACTCGTGAATATGAACCGCTTATCACCTCTCTTGAAAGTTCTCTGGATGCTTTCCCTGGTCCACCCTATGAAGATATTGTCTATAGTCTCAAGGGTTTTGACGACCGTCTCCAACGCTATGCGGTCACATCTGACGTCTCTCCTCACTTAGCCTTCAACACTTTCAGATCTTCTAACCGTGGTCGTGGCCAGTCCTCTGGAAGGGGAGGAAGAAACAGAGGCCGTGGTAGTGGAAACTTCTCCACAAGAGGACGCGGTTTTCATCAACAGTTCTCTGGTTCATCTTCTGGAGATCCCAACACTGAGAAACCCATGTGTCAAATTTGTGGTAAAAGAGGTCATCCTGCTCTGCAATGTTGGCACCGTTTCGATGACAGTTACCAAGAGGAGTCCGATGTTGCAGCAGCTGCGTTCAATGCTTTACACATTAGTGAGGTAACAGATGATGCCGGCTGGTTTCCGGATACAGGAGCAACAGCTCACATTACCAACAATGCTCAACGTCTCAGTCAATCTCAGCCCTACTATGGAACAGATACTGTAATGGCTAGTGATGGTAACTTCTTACCAATCACTCACATTGGCTCTGCAAAACTTCCATCCACGTCAGGTATGCTTCCTTTAAAGGATGTTTTAGTTTGCCCTGATATTGCTAAATCACTGTTATCTGTGTCAAAGCTCACCAAAGACTATCCTTGTTGCTTCACTTTTGATTCTGATGGTGTTGTTGTAAAGGACAAAGCAACACACAAAGTTCTGACTCTCGGAAAAACAAGTGATGGGCTTTACACGTTGGAGAATCCAAAGTTTCAAATGTTCTACTCTACTAGGCAAATCACAACATCTGATGAGGTTTGGCATAGACGCTTAGGGCATCCGAATGATCAAGTTCTCCAACATTTATCTTCCAACAAGGCGATTAAAATAAAGAAGAGTACCAACAAGCTCTGTGAACCATGTCGGCTTGGAAAAAGTACAAGATAGCCATTTTTCCCTTCTGCTTTTACTGCTTCAAGACCCCTAGAAAGACTTCATTGTGATCTCTGGGGTCCAGCTCCTGTAACTTCTGTTCAGGGTTTCAGATTTTATGTAGTCTTCATTGATAATTTCTCAAGATATTGCTGGTTTTATCTTGAAGAAGAAGTCTGATTTCTATGATATTTTCATTAAATTCCAGAGTCTTATAGAAAATCAGTTAAAAAACCAAAATTGGTACATTCCAATGTGATGGAGGGGGAGAATTTACAAGTCAAAGATTTCTGTCTCACTTACAAGAGTCTGGAATACAACAATACATCTTATGCCCTCACACACCTCAACAAAATGGTCTAGCTGAGCGAAAACATAGGCAAATCACAGAAATGGGTCTTACTCTTCTCTTTCAAAGCAAGTGTCCTCAGAGATTTTGGGTAGAAGCTTATTTCACAGCTAACTTTCTCTCGAATCTTCTGCCAACCACTGCTCTGGATACTAAAGCAAGTCCTTATGAAGTTCTCTTTAACAAAGCTCCAGACTACTTAGCCTTAAGACGTTTTGGATGCGCATGTTTTCCCACACTTCGAGACTATGCCATCAACAAGTTCGATCCTCGATCTCTACGGTGTATCTTTCTTGGCTATACTGAGAAATACAAAGGCTATCGGTGTTACTATCCGCCTACGGGTCTTGTTTACATCAGTAGGCATGTTGTATTTGATGAAGCCTCATTTCCATTTACTGATACGTATAGTAACTACACCAACTCCTCCAATACACCATTACTTGCTGCTTGGCTCAAGAGTTTTCCTGCTTCAGCACCTGAAACTTTTACTCACACCTCAACCACTGCTCCTAGTATCAGTCCCGTGGAATCAGTAACGGTTATAACAGAACCTCATCCTCAGATAATAAATGCAGAGGGGGAGAACATACTTCACATCACTGCAACAGCGTCTACTGATTCAAGTCCTATGAGTGATGAAGAGTGTTCTGAGTGTACGGCAAGCATTGATCTTGATCCTATTGGCAACAGTACTACTTCATCATCTCCTAGGACTGAACAATCAGAAGCTTCTGCTGCTCAACCTACTCATTCACCGACAGTTGTTCAACCTATTCATCCAATGGCTACAAGATCAAAATCTGGAATAACGAAACCAAATCAACGGTATGCTCTTCTTACACATAGAGTAACATATCCTATGCCTAAGACTGTTACTGCAGCTTTAAAGGATCCATATTGGACTGAGGCTATGAAAGAGGAAATTGGAAACTGCTCAGAAACAAACACATGGTCTTTAGTCCCATTTACACCTGAAATGCATGTATTGGGATCTAAATGGATTTTTCGAGTAAAGCTTAATGCTGATGGGTCTCTGGATAAATTTAAAGCAAGATTAGTAGCTCAGGGGTTCAATCAAGAAGAAGGAATCGATTACCTTGAGACATACAGTCCCGTAGTCAGAACAGCAACAGTGAGAGCTGTACTTCATTTGGCTACAATCATGAATTGGGAATTGAAGCAGATGGATGTCAAAAATGCGTTCTTACACGGGGATCTCACTGAGACTGTGTATATGAAGCAGCCTGCTGGATTTGTTGATACAGAAAAGCCTGATCATGTGTGTCTGCTACACAAATCTTTATACGGATTAAAGCAGTCTCCAAGGGCATGGTTTGACAAATTCAGTACCTTTCTCCTTGCATTTGGTTTTATCTACAATTTTTCTGACCCTTCACTATTTATTTGCGTCAGAAACAAAAATGTTATCATGCTTCTCCTATATGTGGATGACATGGTCATTACAGGTAACAACTCTCAGCTTCTTACCAATCTTCTCAGTGAACTCAATAAGAAGTTCCGGATGAAAGACATGGGACAGTTGCATTATTTTCTTGGAATTCAGGCACACTTCCATGAAGATGGTCTCTTCATGTCTCAACAGAAGTATGCAGAAGACCTCCTGACTGTTGCTGCAATGTCAGACTGTTCCCCAGTTGCAACACCGCTTCCGCTTCAACTGAACAAAGTTCCTCACCAAAAAGAGTTGTTCGAAAATCCAACATATTTTAGAAGCCTAGCAGGGAAACTGCAGTACCTCACACTAACTAGACCAGATCTTCAGTTCTCTGTCAATTATGTGTGTCAGAAGATGCATGAGCCAACCGTTTCAGACTTTTTCCTGTTAAAGAGGATTCTTAGATACATCAAAGGCACCATCACAATGGGGATTTCTTTCAATAAACGAACAGATACAAAGTTGCGGGCTTACAGCGATAGTGATTGGGGAGGTTGTCATAGAACGAGAAGATCCACTGGAGGCTACTGTACCTTCCTTGGCAATAATCTCATCTCTTGGTCCTCAAGAAAACAGCCTTCTGTCTCCAAAAGCTCCACAGAAGCCGAATACCGATCAATGTCCAATACAGCATCAGAGATTACTTGGCTTGTTAATCTTCTTCGAAGTCTCAGTGTCCCTCAATTAGAGACTCCAGAACTCTTTTGCGATAATCTCTCTGCAGTGTACCTGACCGCCAATCCAGCTTATCATGCCCGCACCAAGCATTTTGGAATTCATTACCACTATGTTCGCGAGCAGGTTGCGTTTGGAGAACTCATTGTCAATCACATCCCAGCTCACCTTCAGCTTGCCGATATCTTTACAAAATCCCTGGCTGCAGCTCCATTTGAGTCTCTGCGATTCAAACTTGGTGTCTGTTTTCCCCCGACTCCACGTTTGAGGGGGAGTGTCAAAGCTAAACAGCAAAACGACGTTACTTCTCAATTGGGCTTTCGGACAACAAAGCCCAATCCAACAAAACCAAACGCTCAGCCCAAACCGGAGCCCACAGACGTACAACGGTCACCTGCAACACAAGACAAAAACAGAGTTGCAGAACGATCCCTATCGCCTTACAGTACGGAGCTAAAGGTTCAAAACCGATTTGAGGCACTCGCAGCGCGTGATGACGCTTAACCAAATTCCAAGAGACAAATTCGCAGCCAAGGATACATTAGGTTAAATCATGTAGCTCTATATAAGAGCAGCCTCATTGTAATCCAAAATTAAAAAGTTGAAAGCAATATAAACAAATATCTTTCGATTTCTCATTTACTTTCAGAGAAAACGAAGATGAGGGATTCAATTGACGATAAACGAAAATGGTAGTGAGATAAAGTTTGGTTGAATTAGGTTAGATTCAATCATTGGTCTATTGATTACAGTTTACACATTTAAATCAGATGATTATTGATTGGGCTTGGTTCAGTTTTTAAAAACAAAATGTATGGTTTAATGAGTGACTTGTCAACGTGTTTTTAACCCAACTCATTAGACTGATCTACTCATTTGGCCCATAAGACCCATTTTCACACATCTACATTTTGGGACAGAATGTAGAAGGAGACTAGGCTTTGAACATATGTCCCAAGTTCTCGAAATTAAGCCGACAAAACCAAAAACAAAGTTGACACACCGGAGAGTCTTGGAGACCACATGTTAGATGTTTTTTCTGTTATTGTTGTGTCAAATGCTGAGATTGATATGCATAAGCTAGTGTCGTGTGTAAGCATGTTGAACTTAAGAAGAGATGAATAGACATGCAATTAATAAAAACAAAAATAAAATAAACGGATGATGATTATTCATGTGTGTGAAACTGAAAATACGGTGAAAATGGATGGAAGAATAAGGATGAAAAGTACGATGTTATTGGAAGAAAATGAAAATACAAGTCACTTTCATAAATTGGGGGTGACAATTTATGAATTCCACATCACTTTTACGTACGCTTTAAGCTCTCATCTTGTCTACGAAAAAGAGAGCAGAGAACAACCACCACAATTTATCAATGAAAGTAACAATTTATCAATTTAACATCACTTTCAAGTACGTTTTAACGCTCCCATCTTGTCTATGAAAGAGAGCAGAGAACAACCACAACAAATATCAAATGTACGTGACAATGTATCAAATTCACATCACTTTTTCACGTACGTTTTTAAGCTCCCATTCTGTGAAAAAAGAGAGCAGAGAACAACCACCACAAATACACAATATAATATATATATATATATATATGTATATATATACGTATACACAATTCAATAATCATCGTTATTACTTACGATATTCTTGTAAAAATCCAGAGCATACCTAAATGGTTTCATGTTTTCCATAGATCATGCTTCTCATTAGTTTAGTTTTTAGACTTTAAGGTTTAGCTTGATAATACTGTATCGTATACATACATAATATTGAACATCAACAATGACAAAGTTTACATTAATGTTACGAACCAAATCGATGCAAGCTAACAAGAGAGACACACTGAATTAAATCTTAATTTTGTTCCATTATCATTTTATCCCCTTGTGTAGCAAATCAATCAAAACATTCATTTCTTGTTTCTTGAGCGAGAAGCCAATCTCAACACCTCCACTTCCATCTCTACTCTCCGCAATTGATATCTTTCCTCTCTGATCAATCGACACCAACAACGACTTAAAAGGTTTTCCCCACCCGAAATCCAACCCGTATATACCAAACCGGGTTGACCCGGCAACCGACACAAATTGTGAGTCCACAGGAGCTTTCTCATACGTTTCCAAAAGCTCCGGTATCTTCCAAGCCACATTTGAATCCAATTCCTCAACCGAATCACTAATCAATCTCGCAGCAACCACGAAACCTTGTTCACCAAGAAACATCCCCGCATCTAGCGGGATTTTCACAGCAGAGTAAACACAGTTTCCGAAATAAGTCAACGGGATCGGTGGATCATCGATAAGCCTTCGACAATCCACCGCGAATCTATACCCGACCGGTCTATTCGGATCATCGCCTCCGGATCCTATTAAGCACGTGAAAACGTACGAAAACGTAATCACAAACGTTGACAATCTAACCGAGGAAAACGAAGAAGACTCTCTCTTGAGTTTATCTCGAAGCTTTTCGATGTTTTCACGAGTGAGTTCGAATGTGTATCGAACGACGTCGGATTCTATCTCCGGTCTCGGTAACAACTTCAAGCTTTTTGGTTTATGAATAGAGTGCCAAATTTTCAAGACTTTAGTATCAATCTCCGGTGGACCTTTTATGACCGTACGATCGTAAAACGGAATTAGATCATCCGGTAGAGAAGAGTCTTGATGTTTACATAAGTGAGCCCAAGATTTGAGAAACGTGGTTGTCGTTTTCCCATCAGAAACGGCATGGTGTGTGGTTACGCCGATGCAAAACCCTTGGTTTGGAAATAACGTGACTTGAAACGACACGACTGCTGCTGAGTCGTCGGAGTTTTGTAACTCCGGGACTAATGGGTGTAACTCGGTGGAGGAGAAAGGTTCTTTTCCGGTTAAAAGGGAGAAATCCGAGTTTGACTCAGCTACGGTGAATGAAACGGCGTCGTTTTGGGTGTAGACGATTTTCGGTTTTGGATCATGTGGTTCCCAGATGATATGGCCGGCGAGTGGGAGGTAGTGAGAGAGGGATGAGGAGAGAGAGGATTTGAGGTTGGGGACGATGACTGAGTCGAATAAAGAGCGATTTACGTCGGTGAGTTTGTAGAAGATGACTCGTTCGACGGCTTTGTGTTTGAGCCAGAGAAGGTCAAAGAAAGTGAGCGGGAGAGTGAGTGACGCCGACGAGTTAGAGTTTGATGGCGTGACTCGTGACACGTGGATGAAGTTTAGTGATGGATTCATTTTTTTGGTGAGAAAGGATTATTTTCTCGGTGACCATATGATCATTATATAAACTCGAAGGAAAATGATGATTATAATACGTAAGTGAATATAATGATAATTATAAATTTTGACTAACATTTACTAACATTTGAAATGATTGAGATTTAGACAAACAATCAAATAAAATTGAAGAGAGAGAATTAACTGTGTTGACTTTTTCATTTATTTAAAGTTTAATTAGAAAATAAATAGGAAAAATATCGAAAAAAGTACGAATTTTTAAATTTGAGACGAAAAAAACATAAACTTTCGAAAAATCATTTAAATCATAAAGTTTAGTTTGACTTTTGATAAAATGATCAAGTTTCGTTGATTTGGTTATTTAAGGCATAATATCGTTAAGTTTTCGTCAACCAAACAATCACGGCGTTAACTTTCAGTTATAATATCATCTCACAAATTGTATTCCTAAAAATAATTTGATTAGATAAGTTGGTGTTATCGTTTTAAAGATATTGTTTAGAGAATCAATTTTATTCATGTAAAGAAAAGTTTATTTAAATAGTTAGTTCACAATGAAGCAAATCAATCAATGTGTCCATTTCGTGCTTCTTGAGTGAGAAGCCAATCTCCACACTGCCGTTTTGGTCTCTACTTTCCGCCATGGAAATCCCATTGCCTGGACTGATCGACACAACCATCACTTTATCAGGTCTACCCCACCCAAAATCCAACTCGTATACTCCAAATCGGTTAGACCCTGAAACTAAAATAAGTTGTGTCTCTGGTGGAAGAGTTGCATATGCTACAAAATCCGGAATCTTCCACGCAAAACTCTCGTCCCATTCTTCGATCGAATCGCTGACCATTGTCGCAGCAGCCAAAAGTCCTTCTTCACCCATAAACATTTTTGCCGTCAGCATCATTCTAGAGCAACCAGCGATGCAATTTCCAAAATAATTTGGAGTCGGCGGATTCATGAGGCTTCGACAATCCACCGAAAACGCATATCCAACCGGTCTATGTGGTTCCCCGCCTCGAGCTCTTATTATGCATACTAATACATACGAGTAAACAATAACAAATGTAGACAAGCGAAGCTCTTTTGAGGATGAGGTTGAGGAGGAGGAGGAGGAAACTTCTCTCTTAAGTCTCTCGCGAAGCGTTTGGATATCTTCACGCGTGAGCTGGAGAGTGTATCGGACAACGTCAGGACCAATCTCAAATGATGGATTAAGCTTTAAACTCTTGGGGTTGGCAGGTTCTTTACCACCAGCTAATATTTTGGTGAAAGAGCGCCACTCATTCAAAACTTTGTTTTCACTATCCGTTGGACTTTTAATGACCGTACGATCGTAAGTTGGGATTAAATCCTGCGGTAGAGAAAAATCTTGATGTTTACATATGTGAGCCCAGGATTTGAGAAACATGGTTGTCGTTTTTCCATCTAAAACGGCATGATGTGCACTTACGCCGATGCAAAATCCTTGGTTTGGAAATAACGTGACTTGGAACGACACAATGGAGGCCGAGTCGTCGGAGCTTTGTAACGCGGGGACTAACGGGTACAACTCGGTGGAGGGGAATGGTTCATTGCCGGATAAACTAGAGAAATCAGCGTTTGTTTCGGCGACGCTGAATGAAACGTCGTCGTTTTGGGAGTAGACAATGGTTGGTTTGTGATCAAGTGGTTCCCATATAAGTTTGCCAGCGAGTGGGAGATAGTGAGAGAGGCATGAGGATAGAGAGGTTTTGAGATTTGGGACGATGACTGAGTCAAAGAAAGGGCGAGTTACGTTGGTGATTCGGTAGAAGATGACTCGTTCGACGGCGCGAAGTTTATAATAGATAAGGTCGAAATAAGTGAGTGGGAGACTGAGTGACTCGGCCGAGTCAGAGTTTGAAGGGGTGACTCGTGCCACTTCGATGATGTTAAGTGATGAAACCATTTCTCCAACAATCTTGTGGTAAGAGATGTACTTAACCGGTGATGATCCTATAAATAGATAGTATACGATGTATTAAAAAAAACAAGTAAAATGAAAAATAAATCTAATTACTAGAAAGGATAAGGAAAAGGATAACATAAATTTAATGTGGTTGATATCACATGATATTCGTAGATTTTCCAACATTGTTTGTCGAGTAGCATTAATTAAGACACATGCATTCGATTAATTAAGACTTTTCTGTTTACATGGTTCTGTTTAGTAAATTAGAGGATCATATATCGAGTTTTTCATAGTTCATTTATTTTACAATTTTTCATATAACTCTACGTCTGAAATTATAGCTCGAAAACGTTTTATGGCATAGTATTTAGCATAATTTAGAAGGTCAGCAAATGCCCATTTCGAGCTAATAAAAAATCATATCAACATGTTGCCAAGAGATCAGAGGATGGTCCCCCTCCGAATGCTTTCGACAAGTTGCACTACAATATCAAATCAGAAGACCGACTAAGCATTTAATATCCATTAATTGTTTCACCGGTGGCTACGCATGACATCCCATACTCGTGGCTAGCCGCACACGACTCTAAACTCTATTTTTTTTATGGTGACATTCTCTTGTGAGTTTCAGACAATATTAGGGATGTTAATGATAGGTAAAAGTCTAGTGGGTATCCAAAACCCGCTTAAAATTTAAAGCTTAAAGATTCATGTTTTGTATTAAAATTAAAGTAGGTTTAAAACGGACGAATTTTATTTAAATAGAGTGTTATGTGGGTTTTACTCTGTTGGGTTTATGGGTACCCATGGACTTTTTTCTAACTAAACCTAATTTACTAAAACGATCTCCTCCTTCTCTCTTCTCTCTCTCTCCTCTTCTCTCCTCTCTTCCTTCGCGGATCTCTTCTTCCACAAGATGCATTTGCAGCATGTGTTGAGAGTGTAGGGATTAGGAGTGGTGCTGGATTGTATTTAGACGTCCCTACACGTTGGAATTCAACTTATGACATGTTTGCTAGAGCCTTAAAGTTTCGTATGACATTTGCTAGTTTGAAAGAGTGTGACAGAAACTACAAGTCATTGCCTTCTGAGGATGAGTGGGATCGTGGAGAGAGGATTTGTGACATTTTAAAGCCGTTTGCAAACTACAAGATGTGTTTGAGCTTGAGAGGAGCATACAACCTGGTTCTGACAACACAAAGTCCAATTTGCAAAATTATTTGGATGATCCAAGGCTAGATTTGAGGTCTTTTACAGACATGGAGGTTTTGAGCTATTGGAAAGGTGATGGACAACGCTTTGGTGATTTAGCTTCTCTAGTTTCTGCTATACTTAGCATTCCAATCACTACAGTGGCAGTTGAGTCATCATTCAGTATTGGAGGTCGGGCTTTAAACCCTTTCAGAAACCGCCTTCTTCCTAGAAATGTTCAAGCCTTGTTATGTACTAAAAACTGGTTGCATGGTTTTGTAGAGTTGGAAGGTAAAAAAAAGAATAGTCTATTTTTTTATACTTAATATTTTTTATTTGTTGATTTATATCTTCAAATTGTAGGTGACATTGAAGAATACTTTAATGATGGAATTGAAGATACTACATCGATAGCAAGTAGCTTTGGAGTATGAGAAGAAGTTGTTTAGATTTTTTTTCACTACTTTTGTATTTCTGTTTTAAATTAGAAACTTTGATGAAACTTTCTTTTGTATAATCTTTTAAATTATTAATGTTTGAGTGGATTTTGAGTTTATAAATTTGTTAGAAACTTTGATGAAAGTAAAGAATTAAAATCAATTAAGGGTAACAAATTAAGTTGTTTTTACAAAATATAAAATACATGATTAAATTTAAATACATATCAGACATAATAAAAGTATGGGTATCCACTGGTAGTTCTGAATTACATGGGTTTTTCTGGATTTTACCCACAAGTACTAAATCTTATTCGGGTTTCTTTTAATCTAGGTTTTTTATGGGCAGGTTTGTTGGTTTGGGTTGGGCTGAGGTTTTTTACCCACCACAACATCCCTAGACAATATGGTTGGGAAGTCTCTAGAAGAAAACGATTTATTCTTTTGATAACTCTCTAGTACCAGACTACTAGGCCGGACCTCTCTTAAGAGCCCACATTGGTTATTTTCTTGTGGGTGTCTTTAAATATAAAACCAATTAAAAAAATATAAAATAAATTGAAGGGTGTCTTTAATTTTAGATTTGTGTCTTTAGAAAAACATTTTAGACACCGAAAAGAGAGGGTATCTTTGATTTTATTACTAAAGACACACATCAAGAGTTGTCCAATGAGGATGCTCTAATACTCAAGTAAGATGAGAGCAATACACCAACATGATGGTGGTCTAGTAGTAGTTAAAAAGGGTTGGTTTCTTTGTGCCCAAGTTTAGTCCTTTTTTTGAGACAAGAGATATTATTTAAATCGGAATGGAGACTTGTACAAGTATCGAAGGAGCTAATGGACCAAATTAACAAATAAAGATGAAAGCAATTAGAAGTGTCAAATGGTCATCTGACCATGGGCTAAGCCCAGTCCACAACATTATGGACAGTCCATGGTCGGCCCGTAATGAAAACGGGCTATATGGTCTAAAGACCAATTTTGTCCATGGGTTTAATGGGCTAGCCCACACGGTTTATGGTTGGCCCATCAATTTTTTCAACACATCAATTTTCTTCTCTTCTCTCTCTCTCGGCAACGACGCTCTCTCTCCCGGCGACAAAGCTCTCTCTCGGCGACGACCAAGCTCGACCTCTCTCTCAACTCCTACTCCGGTTAGTTCTACTAGCTTGTGGGTTTGTCCAAATTTCAATTGTTAGTGTTTCTGAAAGAATCTTAGCTTTTTGGATATGAGGAGAGCTAGCTAGCAAATGGGCACTTTTCAGATTTTGTTTATGGTTCGCCATTTCGAATTTCATTATGAATTGAAGCACATCAATATGTAGAGACCCTTTGTGTTGTAAGCTAATTTAAGGATCCTTGTTTAAACACTAGATTATTGCTTTTGTTTAAGGATCCTTGTTCTTCTTTTTTTATCCATAGTGGATAAGATATTCCCACATGTTATGTACTTTTCTAATGGAGCTAGCCCATTGACCTCTGTTCAGTCTTTGTTTATCACTGCTAAACGTGTTTATGTCTTTATTTGTGTCAGAAATATGGAATTGGATACTCAAAACTTGGTTGATGAAGACAACTTTAATCTTGAGGATCAAGAAATGGACGATGAAGATCCAGAAATGGATCAGATACTACCTCATGACACTGCTTCTTCAGGGACAGTTGAGAGAGGTAAAAGTAGTGTAAGTAGATTTCGTGCTGCATGCTGGAAAAACTTCGATAGAGGACAGAAATATCCCACACCAAACTTGCTTAACAGCTATATTTGCTTAACAGCTCATTATGTAGATGTTGATGGTGTTCTGAAAACGAAGATCTTATCTTTCTGTGCTTTCCCGCCTCCACATTCTGGAGTAGCTATAGCAATGAAGCTTAGTGAGCTGTTGAAAGATTGGGGAATTGAGAAGAAAGTTTTTACTTTAACTGTAGATAATGCTTCTGCAAATGATACTATGCAAAGCATTTTAAAGAGAAAGCTACAAAAAGATCTTGTCTGCAGCGGAGAATTCTTTCATGTGAGATGTTCAGCACATATCCTAAACTTGATAGTTCAAGATGGTTTGGAAGTGATATCTGGAGCTTTGGAGAAAATTAGAGAGACTGTGAAGTATGTGAAAGGATCTGAGACTCGAGAAAATTTATTTCAGAACTGTATGGATACAATTGGAATTCAAACTGAGGCAAGTTTAGTTTTAGATGTCTCAACCCGCTGGAACTCCACTTATCATATGCTCTCACGAGCAATTCAGTTTAAGGATGTATTGCGTAGTCTTGTAAAAGTAGATAGGGGTTATAAGAGTTTCCCATCTGCTGTGGAGTGGGAAAGAGCAGAACTGATATGTGACCTTTTGAAACCATTTGCTGAGATTACAAAGCTGATTTCGGGTTCGTCTTATCCGACAGCAAACGTGTATTTTATGCAAGTATGGGCGATTAAATGTTGGCTGGGAGATCATGATGATTCTCATGATAGGGCTATTCGTGAAATGGTGGAAGATATGACGGAGAAATATGATAAATATTGGGAAGATTTCAGCGACATTCTTGCGATGGCTGCAGTTCTTGATCCAAGATTGAAATTCTCAGCTTTAGAATATTGTTATAATATTCTGAATCCATTGACCAGTAAGGAAAACTTGACTCATGTGCGTGATAAGATGGTTCAACTATTTGGAGCTTATAAAAGAACCACATGCAACGTTGCAGCAAGCACTTCTCAATCTTCACGAAAGGATATCCCATTTGGATATGATGTAAGTTGCTAATTTTGTGTGTTTACAGTATTGTTCTTGTATGTTTGTTTGTTGTGATAGTTAGTGGCTATGAAAATGCATTCTTATACTTAGTGAGAATGGGTTGTCTGTTGTGATTGTTGAACTATACGGCTGGTCATATTTTCTTTTGTTGGTCATATTTCAGGGGTTTTACTCTTACTTTTCTCAAAGAAATGGAACTGGAAAATCACCATTAGATATGTACTTGGAAGAGCCTGTGTTAGATATGGTCTCTTTTAGAGATATGGATGTTATTGCATATTGGAAAAACAATGTCTCGCGTTTTAAAGAATTGTCATCGATGGCATGTGATATCTTAAGCATTCCGATCACTACCGTGGCATCGGAATCAGCTTTTAGTATAGGTAGTCGTGTGCTTAACAAATATAGAAGCTGCCTTTTACCTACTAATGTGCAAGCCCTCCTATGTACTAGAAACTGGTTTCGTGGATTTCAAGACGTTGGTAATATTCACATCTTGAACTCGTTTATAATAGTAAACTTATATGGCTTTTGGACTGCAACTTTTAGATTAATAGCTCGGTTTTTCTTATTGTAGAAACTGATGAGATCCAAGGTCAAGAGGACACAAACACCACCCTTGCATGAACGTTTCAAGACTGGGAAGAAACAGGTACATGGCTGTTCTCTTAAGCTCTGAGCCTATGGTTATGTGTTTATTATTCTCAGTACATGGCTGATTTGATGATGTATGTCTTTGACAGATTGTTATAGGTTGTGATGGTATCCGATCTAAGGTTGCAATTTGGATGACAGATTTTGGTTTGATTTCATGTTGATGTTATGGTTTTATAAATAGAGCTTTTAACGAGATTGTGTGAAAATGCATTGTATATAAACATCATTGTATATAAACATCATTGTATGGGCTGGCCATGGGCTGACCATGGGCTGACCATTGGACAATGGTCTTTAATGGTCTTGGACAAATTTTCAAACCATTGTCCATTAAAGACCAACCAATAAAACCCATGAAAAAAATGATCCAAGTGGACATGACCAATGGGCTTTGGACAGCCCAATTGACACTTCTAAAAGCAATACTACATATCGTATTCTTGAGAAATATAAGTTTAACTTAAGATCCAATTTAACGCATAGTGAGGTTATATGTGGTTCAAAGATTGAGTTTCCTGGTGAAGCTGGAACTCTAAACTAGATTTATTTGACAATAGAAAGCTACAATTTTCCACAATAAATTTTATTTCTTATATTATTTTACTCTTCTGAAGAAAGAAAAAAATGATTTAATTTTCTAGTCCCTTGTGAAGCAAATCAACAAGAACATCCATTTCATGTTTCTTGAGGGAGAAGCCAAGCTCTACACCACCACTCCCATCTCTACTCTCCGCAAAAGAAATCGCTTCACCTTGGTCAATTGACACAACCACCACTTTCTCCGGTCTACCCCACCCAAAATCCAACCCGTAAACTCCGAACCGGGTCGACCCGGCAACAGACAAAACCTGTGTTCCTGGTGAAAGAGTCGTAAACCCTTCCAAAATCTCTGGAATCTTCAATGCAACATTCTCATCCAATGCCTCAACAGAATCACTAACCATTCTCGCAGCAGCTAAAAACCCTTCTTCACTCATAAAAGTCTCTGCCGTTAACGACATTTTAAAACAAGCAGATACACAATTACCAAAATAACTCGATGGAACCGGTGGAACCATAAGGCTTCGACAATCCACAGCGAATCCGTACCCGACTGGTCTACTCGGATCACCGCCTCGAGCTTTGATTAAACACGTTAAAGCATAAGAGTAAACAATCACAAACGTTGATAAACGAAGCTCTTTGGGTGATGAGGAAACAGAGGAAGAAGAAGACTCTTTCTTGAGTCTCTCTCGAAGCTTTTGGATATCTTCTCTAGTGAGATTGAGAGTGTATCGGAAAACGTCAGGACCAATCTCCGGCGACCATAAAAGCTTTAAACTCTTGGGGTTTTCTGGTTCTTTACCACCGGTGAACACTTTGGCTACTCTGTGCCAAGCGTTTAAGATCTTTGTATCTAAATCCATTGGATCTTTTATGACCGTACGATCGTAAACTGGGATTAGATCCTGCGGTAGAAAAGAATCTTGGTTTTTACATGTGCGTGCCCAAGATTTGAGAAAGTTGGTTGTCGTTTTTCCATCTAAAACGGCATGATGTGCATTAACGCTGATGCAAAACCCTTGGTTTGGAAATAACGTGACTTGAAACGACACGGCGGAAGCTGAGTCGTCGGAGACATGTAACTCGGGGACTAACGGGTATAACTCGGTGGTGGGGAACGGTTCTTTGCCGGTTAAACGTGAGAAGTCTGCGTTTGACTCGGCGACGGTGAATGAAACGGCGTCGTTTGGGGTGTAGACGATTTTCGGTTTGGGATCAAGTGGTTCCCACACGAGTTTTCCGGCGAGTGGGAGGTAGTGAGAGAGGGATGAGGAGAGAGATGTTTTGAGGTTTGGGACGATGACTGAGTCAAAGAAAGGACGACTTGCGTCGGTGAGTTTGTAGAAGATGACTCGTTCGACGGCGTGAAGTTTGTACCAGAGGAGGTCGAAGAAGGTGAGTGGGAGAGTGAGTGACTCGGACGAGTCGGAGTTTGATGGTGTGACTCGTGCCACGTCGATGACTTTAAGTGATGACTCCATTTCTTCGTTCACCATGATGTGTTATGAGATACTTATGTGATGGTGGTACTATATATATGTGAATTGACAGACAAAGTTAAGAAGAAGAAGAATTCAAGTTTGTATTAATAAACGAGAAGGATAGTAATATATTATGAAGGAAAAAATATACAGGAAGGATAATAAAGAGAGCCATGTCTTATGTAGAATATGAGAATTCGGCGTTTGACTCGGATAATAAAGAGAAGAAGGATAATAGTAATATATTTTGAAAAAATAATTTTTGAAAGGATGATAAAAGAGAGTCATGTATTGTGTCGACAAAAAATTGTAGAAAAATATGGTACTATGAATTTGCAAGCTGGTCAATAGTATTGATTTTTCAAAATGAGAATTAAATTTATTTGTTTCCTTTTTTATTAATATATACCTTTTTAATAATTTAATTTTTGAATAACTTTTTATATTTTAGGGTTAGGTTCAAATTCAGATTTGGTTTTTAGATAAATAAAAGGTAAATCCATTAAAACAAATTATCATATGATCCATTTTTCGGGTAGATACTTCAAATTTGATTGGATTGGCCTTTTTACATTATATACTTTTAATCCATTAAAGCTATTCTTTATGAAATTAATTTAATTAAAACAAATTATGTTTGTGTGGTATGTATACACTTAAAATATTAATGTAATAGAGAAATTTCAAGAATCAAAATGTACCATAATGTGACACATGGTACTCAAATCCGATCCGTTGAAAGGACATCATCAGAATAAATGTCCTCCCGCATTGGTGTTAGCTTAGAATATTGGTAAAGGGTATACAATTAATCAACTGCATAACGAATCAGATCATTTTCTATATACCAGGTGGTGGTGAGAATAGCAAACGCATCTTCCAAGAAGCATAATTACACTAACCTATTCATGCAAATATTCTAGTGACGTGGTTTCTTTTAATTAGAAGATGATCCGCGCGTTTATATCATCCAATTGATTTTTAGGATAAATGTAACCATAATAGTAAATAGTTTATTTACCAGGTTTTAATGGATTTAAATAATAACAGTTTTAGATAAATTGTTCTGTTGGTTTAGGTCAAGGATCATTTAACATTTGGTTTCTTCTAATGACGTGCTAGCTTTCTATTCCAGTGACATATTAGGGAAAGCTAACATGCCAAACCCCACTTTACCCATAGTTTTCATAAAATCTAACATTGAACAATTCATATACCACATATTTTTTTGACCATTTATATGATGATATACATCTGAATTATCTCATATTCGGCTAAAGTATGATACTGATAATTAGTGTGTTATATTTGTTGTTTTTTTTAGCTATCTGCCTAATATACATGAAATTTGTCATTTGATTTGCTTGCTTTGTTTGTCGAATATCATGAAAACATATGCTTAATAAAGTCTTTTGTATACATATGTTTTCTATGGATCCTATTGAGTTTTAATTTTCTTTTCATACTTAAGTTATTGTACATCAAATTTGTGATTTCTATCAAACAGAATGTCAAAAATTGTCTACTCACTATCACTTTATCTATTATGTTCCACATAATTTTGGTCTTAAGTTGTAATTATAAATTTAATCCCTCTCTTTACAGTTTAATCGACCTAATTTACACTGCCCATGCATATGTTAAGTGGAAATTCTATATTTACTTATTTTGACCAACAAAATTAATGATCTAAAGAAATAGATGGAATCATACTTTGTTGAAAGAAATAGCTTAATGGAGTGTATAATAGAGTGATGACAAAATAATTTGATCAAGACATATGAATAGTACTTGTTTGTATTATTCTTCTCTCAAAATTAATTTTGATTTGTTTATGTAAGTTGTAGATGATAAAAAGAAAATATAGTTAAAACGACCAGTTAGTAATATAATTTTCTTAGTAATAATAAGGATCATTGGATTTTTTGGGTAATATAATGACAAAAAAAGGATTTTTGTTTTTGTTGATAGCACTAAGACAAATTGTAAACCATCATCTTCCCCACATCGTTGTCTACTTGCATAACCCACCCAACTTTTTGTTTTGTGAAAGAAAAGAACATCACATGCCGACTTGACTTATCAAAGTATTATTAAATTTTGGACTTTGAAAAGACAAATCAAAGTTTGGTATATACTAATAATAATATACTGTACATAATTGCATATAAACATGCGTTAGAGTATGTATTATGCATGCATTTATGAATTTTAGTTTTTTTTTTTGTTAAAAATTTTCAATTTTTATAAATAAATGTGCAATAGAATATTTCCAGATATATGTCCATGACAAAACTGAACTAAACCGGTTACATATTGAAATTCTAATATCTGATCATAGAACACAATTGAAGACGCCGTCCAATGTGAGCAGATTCTCGTCGGAACAGGACATCCAATGAACCTGGGCGACGTGAGCTGAATGATGATGATTTTCCAAGATCCGCTGTCATCCCACCACTATATAGCCGTTTTGAGAAGGAAGAAGATATATGATATTGTCATTGTCGAGGAGATACTTGTTCGATCGTGAGAGAGAGAAATACTAAGGAGTAAAAAATAGACCTTCGATGGTGGCTCAGCTCGCCGAACCGGAGTCTACCTCCCCTATCGACAAAGATTCCATGAAATCTTATGAATCTTCGGTCCCTTGATCAAATTCTTGTCTCTGTTATTTTCATCTTAGATCTCCGTCTTCTACTATGTATTACTACACTGCCGGTAGAACTCTTATCGTCGGTGTGAGACTAAAGCTTCTTTTCTCCACTAATACAACATATTACAGTTGAAGAACTATGAGTCTTTAAATCCTCATCATCATCCAAATCGACGGAAACCCCGACCGAAGAAACAAAGAGTTATAATCAGAAAATAAATAAAATTTGAGAGTATGACCGTGAATAAAATTTACGCACTGCAACTTTTTCTCGACTTAATTATTTTATTATCTATTTATGAATTTTAGTTAAGATCTTATTTGCATTTGTGAATTTTTTTTTTTTTTTTATGAGTTTGGTCGTTGGAAATGTCACATTCTCTATAGTTCAATCGATCGATGTTGCACTAATAAATGGTCTTCACATTTTAAACTTTTGAGGACATCAAAGTCGTGATGTGCTTTATTAGCAATTTTCTCTGACTAGCTAGTATGGGTATATGTAATCTTGAGATAATGTGTTAGAAAAATATGACGTAAGATATGACGCAATTGACGTTGAAATGGTATTATGGTAGAGTGTTATCCACGAAAGTAGAGTTCATAGCAAATTTGGATTCTTTGACTGTCTTTACTCTGGATTTTGCCATTAATGTCATTTGGAACCTTCTTGCGTCTGACAAGATATTATCTACGCATTTTTTTTTTCTATTTTATATAAAATTTATAAAATCAAATAAATTTCCAAACAAAGTTTGAAAAACAATTCATTCGTAAACACTTATTTAAAAAAAAACCAAGAAAAGAAATAGTAAAAGAAAAGTATTAAGTACGTCTGTACGTGTGACGTTTAGGGTTGAAAAGATGGTTTCTTACGTCTTCCATTTGGACGATGATTCAATTTTGTAGGATGATATTTTCTGTCTTTTTGCTTAACAGAAAATTAGAGCTTTTTTGAAACTAGAAACTTTTTTTTATAACCAAAGTCATTTCCGTTGGAAATTTTGGAATGAAGTAGATGGTGCTATTTTCAATAATGATAGCATTCTATGCGATTTATCCATTTGAAAAAATGTTACATATATAAAGGTGTTTTCCCGTGACCTTCTTTTGATAGGGTTGAGAAAGAAAAGCTAGTGGACCATCATGCATTTTTGTTTTCTTTTTGGTGTGTGAAAAAGGATTCTTTTTATTTCAAAGGCATGAGAAAAAAGAGAATTAGGTTGTGGAACAATTTTTTTTTTTTTGAAGTCTAATTTTCTCAATCATACTTAAATTCTCTAATAGTCCTAAAAGTACTTTTTACTTTTTTCATAGCTAACTTTTTTTTTTTATTTGTTCTTGACTTTTTGTTATGCTAATTTCTTCTTAACCTCCAATTTATGTTTTCTTAAATCATAAATAATTAATAAAATTAAATTTCACCGCAATAAAAGTGGTGAGAGAGTTTAATTGGATAGAACCAACGTAGAGTGAAAAGTCATAAAACAGCCCTAATATAAAGAGTTTCTAGGTAGTTGAAGAGAACCATCGTTGGAGCATCCACGAGGTCAGAATAGATTTTGAATTACTGAAACTTGAAAATTCGATCCTAGATGATGGAGTCGATTCATAAGATGACAAAAGACATATATCTTTTTGGTCCAAAATTCGATCCTTCAAATTTGTGACAAGCAAATTTCCATTATAAAAAAGTTTACTTAATTTGGTCCAAAAAATATTAAATTGGTCCAAAGCATATCAAATTGATTCATCTATGTTTTCCTGCAACCTATAATCCATGAGACAAAGCAGTTGTGGTATTTTGGTGTTCGTATATAGATAATACTTTTTTTATTATGCATGCAATATTTTTGTGGACCATAACTCCATAAGGGACTTGCTTGGGGCGAAATTTTATTTGGTTATATTGCAGATGTTAGATCATTTAGCATGTATTGTCCCAATCACACTAAAAGATCGTCCATTGGAGTACACACCTACGATAGACATATCAGCAGATATTTCAGCTGTAAAGTGTGGCTAACGTCTAGAAAGACAATACCTTTGAATGCTTGGAACACTAATAGTTATGTAAACTATTGCATAAGGTAAAAAACTTAAAATTACGATAACAAAACTCTCATCTCCAACAACACAAGACTAGACGAACATTCTCAATGGCTCATATTTATTTTTATTAGATAACTGAATTGAAATGTCTCATTACAATTTTATGTCAGAGAACTCTCTAGTGCATTGAAAGGGTTCAAACTCAAATTATACAAATTTAGTCTTCGAATGGAATGATGATTTCTTCTTTTTGTTGTTGTAGTCAGAAGAATGATATTATCTCACAAGGTGGTAACAGAGGAAGAACTCTGAAGCTGCCTCTTGACAAGATTTGTGTAGATTCCATTAAGGCTGAGAAGCTCATCATGAGTGCCTTTCTCAGCCACCTCACCATCTGATATAACCGCCACACAGTCTGCAGTCTTGACCGTCGATAACCTATGAGCTATCACCAACACCGTTCTTCCCGCCATTAACGAGTCCATCGCATCCTGCAAACAGATTCAGAAAATTAGGATAGGAGTAAGATTTTTTCTATGTTTTTGAGTCATATGAGTTTTGATTCCAAAGTTATGTTTTATTACCTGAACAAGATATTCGCTTTCAGCGTCGAGTGCACTCGTGGCTTCATCAAGGAGCAAAACACTCGGGTTTGTAAGAAGCGCCCTCGCGATTGCAATCCTTTGCTTCTGTCCTCCTGAGAGCCGTAATCCACGTTCTCCTACAACAGTGTTGTACTTATCCGGAAACGCTTCAATGAACTCGTGTGCATTCGCCATTTTCTGACAATGTTTCATTTTGATTCCAATCAGAATGGTTGTTCAATCCCTTAGCTTCAGTTTGGGTTTTAGAAAAATACTTATCGGTTTTTGGATCGAGGCAGTTTACTGAATAGCCCTATGTGCCAATGAGCACAACAAAAAATGGAGAAAGAAAGAGACTTGTAATGTGCTTACCGCTGCATTTTCTATATCGGTAAAACTAGCTTCACCGTCAAATCCATATGCGATGTTCTCTTCCACTGAACAGTTGAAAAGAATTGGTTCCTGACTTACAATGCTGATCTGAAATGAAACAAGCCGAGATAAGAAAATTTCAAGATTTTGGGTTCTACCAAACATGCAAGCATAAACATGAATTATTCAAGAAACATAATATTTACCTGTTTGTGAAGGTATTGATGGGATATTTCCATCAAAGAAACTCCATTAAGCAAAATCTTTCCCTTGAGAGGATCATAGAATCTCTCAATCAAATTAGCTATGGTCGTCTGCATATGGCAAATGCAAAATATGAAAAACATTCACTATTTAAATACCAAAAGATCCAAATCGAAAACCGTATGATCTGAACTTACTTTTCCTCCACCGCTTGGTCCTACTAGTGCAACTTTTGAGCCTGGTGTCAACCTCAACGATATTCCCTGTAAATTTTGGGTTTTAAGCAATCGTTAAAGTTGTAACAGCTGTATGAATCCAGTCATCATCCTCAGAAATATTTAGTCATGGTTCAAGAATCTGCTATATTTGTAACTCTGGAGTAAAAGAACTACAACCAACCAAGCCTATATTTGTTCTACCAAACTTCTACAAGCATGCTAAATGTTTATAAGTTGAAGGATAAGCAAACAGAGATTTAGTGTTACCTTGAGTATCATGTGACTAGGACGAGAAGGATAAGCAAACCAGACATCATTTAATTCCACATCTCCATCAGGATTACTGCAACCATAATTTTTCCGGGACATAAACCGATTCTGTTCTTTTCATATATAAATTTTTATTAAGGATAGTATGAGAGGAAATCTCACCCGACTGGACACTTATCCCCTGAACTTGACATGCTAGAAACACGGTCCAAGATCTGAAAAACTCGTCTACTAGCGCCTGCAGCTTTCATTGCAGTTGTGTACAAACTCGATAAAGAAGATACCGATGAACCAACTGCCAAAACAATATCTTAGTTTAGTACAAATAATTCTTTCAAAAGTTGCAGATCAAGAAACGCGTATATAAATAAAACCTGTGAGGCTATAAAGAATGAAGGAAGTGAGTGCTCCAACGGTCATGGAACCATATATTGTTAAGTATGCTCCATAACTAACAACCGTAATAACAGATAATGTGAAAGCTGCGTTTAGTCCTCCGAAGAACAACCCGACAAGTACCTAAATCATCAAACAAAATCAGATATATCCTCTCAAAGACACATCCAAAAAAGTTTTAATTTTATGAAACGGTTTATTCCACAAAAACTCACAGCTTGTTTGAGTCCTAGCTTCAGAGTCTCATCGACTTTCTTGGAATATTGTGATACCATATAGCTTTCTTTCGCAAACGATCTAACAGTTCGGACTGCACCAAAAGATTCCTACATAGTATACATTGATCCAATCAATTTAAAAGTAATGAACTGAAAAAGTATATATCGATAAGCAATGTATAAAAGAAGCAGAGTTAAAACCTCAGCAATTGATGCAGCAACAGCAGCTGCAGCTTGAGTTGTGTGTGAAAGTTCACGTAGATAGCGACCAAACTGTTTCACAGCAACTGAAATTACCGGAACTACTACTAACGCCAACACTAAAATCATGATTGATGAACAAGAAGATATGTCAGTTTGTGTATTCATTCCATCTACTAGTACCAAATAATTTTAAAGATAAAAAGAAGCTTCTTACATGTTAATTTCCAAGATGATGTAAACATGAAACCAACTCCTATAAGCGCAGTTGTTACGTTACGAAGAGCTTCAGAAAGATTTGTAGTAGCAGCGTTTTTTATGATCTGGGTGTCTTCGGATAATCTACTTAAGAGTTCTCCGGTTTTTGTGACATCATAAAATGCTATTTCCTGGTAGCACAGAACAACAAAAACATTTTCGTTTTCAGTTTCTTTCTCAGATAAAAGTTAGTTCATTGGTCATCAAAAGTCACGAATAATGCATGAAAGACTCACTAAAAGAATAATGGCAATGGATAAAGAAAATCATAAGAATCTTGAAAAATGTTTAACCTGATGCATTAGGTGTCTGAACAAATCCTTTCTCAGTCGAGCCACAACTCTTTCACTGGCAGAATTAAATAGCCACGCTCGCAAAGCCGTGCATATCGATCTAATGAAACCAATAGATAGAAGAGTTAGACAGAATCAAAACTTGAAGACTAATGATAATTTTGTGAAGATGTAATTACCCGATTACAACGATAAGCAAAATGATTACTACGGCGTTTCTAACAGCAATCAAGGATTCCGTTTGCTGCTCAGGCGTCTTGACATCTCTGGATACAATGTCTATAATCATCCCACCAAACTTTGGCTGCATAACATAAAAGTTTCAGCTTTCTTAGTTCTAACAAGAAATATGAATCCATCTACACTACCACTTCAGAGATAAACTCCTAAAATGATGATAAAGAAACTAAAATAGATAGGAAGTTGAAGATCAAGAAATGAGACATACAACAAGGAGATTAGTTGTTGAACCTATCAACAAAGCAATGGTACCAATCACTAGCTTTCCCGCATCGGGCTTTGCCTGCGAAACCATAATACTCGAGTATTGGCATATCTTTACACAAGAATAATATACAATTATAATACAAAGAAACACTCACCAACGCAAAGACTCTGCCAAATCCAACATTTGCCGCCTGAAAAAAAAACCAATTAAGACAACATCACTTCTAGAAATGAAAAGTTTCTGTAAAACAAACAGCACAAACAAATACCTCAACTACACCATGCTCAAGATCATTCAAACCATTCTCGCTTCCATTCGCTTTCGGTTTATCCTCCTGAATACGGTAACGTAGACAGAATAAACAAACTAACAATTAGAAAACTCATAAATTGGCAAAATCAAGAATCAAGAATCAAACTTTAAGAACATTTCTTCTGTTGTAACAATCCAGTAGTTCGAATCAAATGATTACATGTCAAATGAGAACTCTATGCTTCAAAAACTAACCAGACTCTTCGAATTAAACAAGTAATTTCAAGTCACATGACACCACAATTCTTCTTAAATAAGAAATTTCTGATAAATTCCCTCAAGTTTCTGAGTAAAGGTCGAAACTTTACATCGATAACGAAAATTTACAAGCAAGAATCATCAGACATGAGAGTAAGACACAAGAATGGTTAATGAAACAGACCTGATTCTGCAACAGAGGATCTCTGTAGCTACTACCACTACCATGAGTTTTGCTTGACCCACCAGTCAACAGTTTCTTGTTGCCCATCTGAAATATGAAAAGTTCTCAACTTTTGTTTTGGGTTTTCAATAGAGAGGAGAACTTAGAGGATTCTTATTTTCTAAGCCATGAATGAAAATATCGAATTGGTGTTTTTGTTCTCTCCACAATTTGGTTACTTCCTGGTAATTTAGGGAATAGTTTAATTAGTATCAAATGAAATCTAAATTTAAGTTAAGGTCAAGAGTCAAGATTACACGTCAGACGTTATTTGGTAAGCCAATAAAGGTATAAACTATTACTTTTTCTTTTTTTTAAGACTTAATTTTTTGGTCAACATATGTATATTAACTGAAAACTAGGCAAGTGTTCGTGTTATGCACTTGTGAATTTTATGATATTTATTTTATCCAAGTTTTATATATCAGAATCTATCTCTAATGGAAATTTTTAAAATTTTTAATACATTAAGAAATTACAAAGTTGTTGTATTTGGTTCTGTAAATTTGGATTGTGACTAATTAACAATACTATTTCTTCTTATGTTTATTTAGTAGAAAAGTATTAAAATTTGTTATATAGACTTTGGAACTAGGATTTTGAAGGTTTTGGTTTTTTTTTTTTTTTTAAATCACTGGTTATTCAATTTGTGATTTTAAAATGTCCTCACAAATTTCATGTTATTGAAACTAAAATTTGTGGAAAATCATTCAAAATTCTTCACAATCACTTGTTATTCAATAGATTTATTAAAACCATATCCAATCCACTATTATTCAAGCTTAACAACTTTTTTAAAAAATAATGAAAAATGATTTTGAGAGACTTTGAATATTTTTTAGTTGAAAAATAAGAGTAAACAATCACGCCTCTAAAATAGTATTTGAAAGGATTGAAAAAAAAAAAGTCTATAAAAAACAATGGTGAATGTAGTCAGAGAGCTTACGGTGACGAGTCTAATTGATCAACATCTAACCCAACTTCAACTCAAAGATGATTGCAATTTAAAAGTGATTAACATCGTGAATGGTTTAGCTCTCTTCTACAGATACCCGTAGTTAAGCTGATCAGAATCAGAGATTTAATTGTGAAATAGGAAATGCTTAGAGTCATTGGATCGATACAAGATCGATCTTCACATTAACAATTGATTTGAAAATGAAAGTTAGTAAATTTCACCAAATGACCAATTATTTTGTTATTTTTAAATATGAAATCTAGCAAATCATCCGTATACCTATCAAAATCTCTCAAAATATGTAAAATTCACCAAATTCTCTAAAATCTTTAAACCAGTACACTTCCTTAATTTTAGAAAAATATTTTTTGTAATCTTTCCGTTTCACAACTAGTGTCATTTTGATATATTTTACACAAATTAAGAAATTTTGAACTATATATGTATGCCCTAATTAATACATGATTAGTGATTGAAGTTCAATAAAATAGCTTTGGGTAAAGGTAAATCAAGAAACTTAGTGTATCACATTGAAAATGTAGAATGCCACTCTTTGTGAAAAAAAAAAAACAAGAATAACACTCTTTGTGAAAGAGAGAGAATAGTTTAGAACATTAAACTCCGGTGTACGTATAAAAATATCTAAAATAATTAATTTTGGTAAATTTAGGATTCTTGAATGTTTGGCAATTAGTGTTAGAATAATCAAAATATGTATTACTAGGAAATGAGAATGTTTGATAAGAAAGATATTATAATTAAATAAAGAAAAATAAAAATACTGTATTGAGAATAATTGTGAGCTTGATATATAAACATCAAATATACTCTATTTTAATATACATATAGAGGATTTGGAAACCTAATTGAAAAATATATTGTTTGCATACATAATACAACACGGACGTTCCGTGTTAAAAGATCCGTTTTAACACTAGTGTTACGAAAAACAGGGGAATAGTAAAAGACGAGAACACTTTCTTACTCTTCTCTACTTTTTTTAGATAAATCTTAAAAGACTAATCATTATGTGGGGGTAGACGCTGTTGGTGTCGGATCCCACACCTGTAGTCCGGAACCAACCAAAGATTGTCACGTAAGCAGGGAGGAAGCCCACGAGAGGTATGGCCCAAAAAAAAACCCGGAATGATGGTCAGAGATGTAGCGAGGTGTCGACACTACGAGATGGTGACAAAGCCGAATTGGGGATAGTTTGGCCTGGGGTGTTGGGCCGAACTGAGAAGCCCATGAGAATCGAAATTAATTCAAATTCGAACATTGAGGCATTAAACCCGAGGACTGAAACGGAAGCATTAAAAGAAGAATTATGGAGTATAATTGAGAGTAAATACGATGTTTTAGTATAAGTAGTAGAGGTTTGGGACTATCTAACACACACACAATTTTTCTAAATCATACTATAGTCATTTGAGTGTTAATCTCTAGCTTTTACATTTGATTTTTGCCCTCAAAAATAATCTTTCTCACAAAATAAATAAATACTTGAGTGTGCGAATCCGACATTCACATACACCATCTTAGTAGATCGGAGCAGTCACTAACGAAAATAACACCAATATGTTTTTCTGCGATTATATATATCTCATTGTTCATACTAGTAAAGATGACATACTCCCACAAGTGATACCTCATTATTGGCTTTGTCTTTCAATTATTTAAGGTCTGAGTGTCTGACTTCTCATTGTTCATACTAGTTAAGATTACATACTCCTACAAGTGGTACCTCATTTTTGGTTTTTTCTTTCAATTATTTTAGGTCTTAAATAAATTATTTGTAGTTGTATATTACTAACGTAGTCCAATCTAGATTTTTAATTTAGGTTTTCTGTTTTTATTTTATTTTTGGGCAAAGGTTTTTGTTTATATATATATATATATATGAATAATAGTATCTATTCAGAGCAAAACACAATCTAATATACATGTTTGAGTCAAACATTAACTCTTTTTAATTATTTTCTTAGTTCTATAAGTATGTGAAGGTTTCGAGTGTTGTGTTGAAAATGCTCTATCCACGGAAATTCATAGATGCAAGATCTTGTTCAAAGATTAATGTACTAAGAAATTGGGGAGAGTCTATTTAGTTACCGCAAGAAGAAAGATTGAAATGCGATTTGAATTGGAAGAATATTTGTGGTTTTACTGTGACAACTTTAAATTTTATCTTTTACACTTCTTTCTATCCGATCAACAAAACAAACAAGAATAGGATCTTCATGCTAATAATTATGAACAATTCTTTTTATACATCTTCCCCGCCATCAGAGAGTGAAGAAGATTCGGTAATAACCTCAGTGGAGATATGCATAGAAGGTTTTGGAGGAATTTCAAGAGCATCTAAACTTCCTTCCATCATTTCAACGACTCTATTCATCGATGGACGATCTGATGGGCATGGTTGGATACACCAGAGTCCTACCACAATCATCTTCTTAGCAATCTCTTTTTCTTCTTTGGTTATTTCATCACCAAATATCCATGTTTGTTCTCCATCCTCAAGATCCTTATAAATCCAATCTGGAAAGTAAGTTGAACTAGCGGCGGAATCAACAGTTTCTACTATTTCTTTGCTCCTTGCTCCAATCATGTCGATGACAAGCATTCCAAAGCTATACACATCAGACTTATGTGAGACTCTGCCATACATTCTTGAGAAGACCTCTGGTGCAATGTAACCTATAGTTCCTCTTGTGTCCATCAATGACAATACACTTTCTCTTTTCTCACAAAGCTTAGCAAGGCCAAAGTCTGAGACTTTAGGACAAAGATTGCCATCTAACAGAATATTCTGAGGTTTAATGTCGAAATGCACAATTCTTGTTTTGCAGCCATAATGCAAATACTCCAATCCCCGAGCGATGCCTAGCGCGATTCCATATAGTGTTGTTACATCCTGTGTCAATGACTTATTTCTAGACATGAACTGATCGAGAGACCCATTCTCCAAAAACTCATACACAATGGCTCTCTTAGACCCTTCGAAGCAGAAACCAAGAAGAGAAACAATGTTCACATGAGATGTTTGGCTCATGCTTGCAACTTCATTGATGAAATCTTCAGCACTTCCCTTCAAATCTTTCAAAACTTTTACTGCAACCTTACGACCATTACTAAGGTTTCCTCCATAAACAGTTCCAAATCCTCCTTTCCCAATTATGTAAGAAAATGACTTTGTAATTTTCTTTAGTTCTGCATAAGTGTACATATTCAGTAGTTTCTTGAACATGACGACCCTTTCTTCCTTCCTATTCTTCCTCTTCATCTGACGCATCCACAACATGAGAACAACAACGAAAGTCGCCAGCCCAGTTCCGGGACCAACGGCTATGAAGATTTTCACCAGAAGATGTGAAGACTTACCTTTGATCTGCTGCGTTACATGGTTTGGTGTCAAGTTCGATGATAGTGGAGGATTTGGTTTTAGTTCATTGTCTTGGATGATAGCGAGATTACCTGAGTTGTTTAGCTTGAGAATCTCTACACCATTCAGAATAGCTTCATAATACTCTGGATTATCCTTCACCAGAGGATGCAAGTCAAGTCGTAGATCAGGTCTGGGCCCACTTTCGGAACCAACATATATTCTGAAATCTAGATAAATCGGAATCCGAGGACCACCACTCAACCGAATCACGTCCATCTCTTCCCTAGCCATCTGATTTCCAAGGAAGATGGAGAAGACGCGTTGATTGGCTTTGTTCAGGTACTTCTCAAAGAAATGAAGCCTCACAAGGTAACTAAACCCGGCATCGACTGTAAAGAGCCAGGTCAGGTTGAAATTCAGGTTTAGATAAGTGTCTTGGGCGTTCCCCATCATGCGACACGTGGAGTACACGTAAGCTGGCGCAACATACGCGGGAGTTTTCTCAGTGTAGCTGATATTTACATCTGGCATATATGGACTGACTCCACCAATTAAGAACTCATAATCATCAGAAAGCCACCGTCGGAACATCCCTGAATCGTTGACCTCGTCCACCATATGTCCACCTACGTTTAACCTGTGAACGGTCTCGGAAGCAGTGGAGTTGTCTATCTCGAAGTCAATTAAACTACCGACGTTAGTTATAAGGTCGTCAAATCCTCCCTTTGAGTAAAACCGGTCAGGCATGGAGACAATCTCGATTCCGTTAACAAAAGCTAACGAATTATTAGACGGCCTGAACGTGAGATTCAGAGTCAGGTAAACCGGAACGATGAATTCTTTGATTAGAGATTTTGATTCTGGTATTGAAGCCTTTACTGTTAAATCGGCGCTGAAGTTTTGCAAGAGAGTGAAATCATTGACGGTGACGGAGACGAAGGAGTTAACGGCGTCAAAACCGGATTTGTAACTTGTAGGGTAAAAGTATAAGCGGAGGAATTTCCAGCCGGGAGAGACTGGAAAACTGTACGTGAAATCAGATCGGAAAATCCGAGCAGTCATGTAAGGCACTTGAGGAATCCCTGATTCTTCTTTGTATGATACAACTGAAGAGAACGACGCGTTGTCTGAATTCTTCGGAAGAATATTCTTCTCCTCCTGCGTCCAAGTTCGACCGTGGTTGTCGAAGGGGACATCGGTTTCTCCACAGTTGATGAGAAAAACATCGTCTGGCTTGTATGGCGCTGTTGCGGAGACGGAAACGAGAAAAGAGAAAACAAACAAAATGAAACAGATCATCGGAATTTTTTTTAAAAGGTTAATGAAGGAAGAAGAAGATAAGAGATGTTTCTATCAGCTCAAACTATCTCATACGAACCATCTTCTTGACGAGTTATTAGAATCGAATTATTCATTCTTGTCTGATGCAATAAATGCTGATTTTCAATAGTCTAGGTATGAAGCGTGAGTGGTTGAAATTTCTGGATATGACTTTGATCTTATTTTTTTTGGCACAATGCTAAGATGAATATTGAAAAGTCTCCAGCTCCAACGTACCAATCATACTCTGTTTTTATTTTAACAAAATTTTATAAGTTTAATGTTGAAACGTATAATTCTCACGATTGAAGGAGCATCGACACTTCCTTCAATCATCTTGACGACTCTGTTCATCGGTGGACGATCTGATAGGCATGGTTAAATGACTTTGTAATTTTCTTCAATTCTGCATAAGTGTAATGTTTCAGCAAGACTCCTTGTAGAGAAACTTCATAATTTATTATTGAATCTTTGTGCCGTTGGAGGGAATGATGCAATCATATTTTTGGAGATTACATTATCACCATTCTATTTTAATGTGTTCTATAGAATTCTGACTTTATTGATTTGATATAGTTTTTCATATTTATTATTAATGGATCGGAAAAAACGTTTTCAAAATGTTTCTTATATTTTTTTTATAATTCTTTCGATCAAACTATCAAAAACAAAAATAGACTTTTGCGCTAAATAATTGTAGAATCTAAGGTTTGAGTTTGTTTTTCAGCTTCTTGGCCATCAGAAAGCGAAGAAGATTCAAGAACTAACTCGGTGGAAATATGCCTAGAAGGCTTAGGGGGGAGTTCAAGAGCATCCAAACTGCCCTCTATCATCTCGACAACTTTGTTCATCGGTGGACGATCTGATGGGCATGGTCGAATACACCAAAGACTCACCAATATCATCTTCTTCACAATCTTGTTGTCCTCTTCATTTATTTCATCTCCAATTATCCACGTTTGATCTCCATTTTCAAGATCTTTATAGATCCAATCAGGAAAATAGGCTGTACTACCATTGCAAGTTGTGGTTTCAACTTTATTTCTTGCTCCTATCATGTCGAGGACCAACATTCCATAGCTATACACATCAGATTTATGGGAGATTCCACCGTACATTCTTGAGACCACCTCTGGTGCAATGTAACCTATAGTTCCTCTTGTGTCTATTAATGACAAAATGCTTTCTCTTTTCTCACAAAGCTTAGCAAGGCCAAAGTCGGCGACTTTAGGACAAAAATTGTCATCGAGCAGAATATTTTGAGGTTTAATATCGAAATGCACAATTCTTGTTTTGCAGCCATAGTGCAAATACTCCAATCCCCGAGCGATGCCTAGCGCGATTCCATATAGTGTTGTCACGTTCGGAGTCAATGATTTATTTCTAGAGATGAACTGATCCAAAGACCCATGCTCCAGAAACTCTGATATAATCGCTCTTTTGGACCCTTCATAGCAAAAACCTAGCAGAGAAACAATGTTTACATGAGATGTTTGGCTCATGCTGGTGACTTCGTTGATGAAATCGTCACCGTTTCCCTTCAAATCCTTCAAGACCTTTACTGCAACCGTACGTCCATTAGAAAGGTTTCCTCTATATACAGTTCCAAACCCTCCTTTCCCAACAGTGTGGGAAAACGACTTTGTAATCTTCTTCAATTCTGCATAAATGTACTGTTTCAGTAGTAACTTGAACATAATGACACTATTCTCCTTTTTATTCTTCTTCCTCTTCATCTGACGGATCAACAACATGATGATAACAATGAAAGTCGCTAGCCCAATTACAGAACCAACGACTATGAGGATTATCACCAAAACATGTGGCTTACCTTTTATTGGTGGTGTAACATTAGAATCATCTGGTGTTGAGTCCGTAGATACTAGAAGTTCTGGATTTGGTCTTGCAAGATTACCATCAGAATCATTCAGCTTGAGAATCTCCACACCACTCAGAATAGCGTCGTAATACGTTTGATTAGTGTCCTTGAGAGGAACCAAGTCAAGTCGTAGCTCAGGTTGTATCATCCCACTTTCGAAACCAACATACACACTGAAATCTAAATACATTGGAATCCGAGGACCACCGCTCAACCGAATCACGTCCGTCTCTTTCTTAGCCATCTTATCTTCGACGAATATGGAGAAGACACGTTGGCCTGCTTTGGTAACTTGTGGAAGAGTCTCACAGAAATGTAGCCTCACAAGGTAGTTATACCCAGCATCAACTGTGAGGAACATACCCGTTAGATTGAACATCAAGTTGCTGGAGTTCCCCATTAAGCGACTAGTAGCATACACATCATACGGCGCAACATACGCCGGAGTCTTCTCCGTGTAGTTGATCTTTACACCCGGAACATTCACAATGGATCCAGAGTTTCCAAAAGAATCATCAGAAAGCCACCGCCGGAACATTCCTGAATCGTCGACCTCGTTGACTATTTGTCCGCCGACGTTTAACCGGTGAACGGACTCGAAAGCCGTCGAGTTGTCTATCTGGAAGTCAACGTCGCTACTAACGTTTCTTAAAACGTTGTCAAATCCTCCCTTTGAGTAAAACCGGTCAGGCATGGAGACGATTTCGATTCCGTTAACGAAAGCTAACAAATTCTTGGAGGGAGTGAAGGTGAGATTCAGAGTCTGGTGAACCGGAATGATAAACTCTTTGATTAGAGAATTTGACAACGGTATTGAAGCTTGTACCGTTGAGTCAGCGTTGAAGTTTCGCAAGAGAGTGAAACCGTTGACTTTGACGGAGAAGAAGGAGTTAACCGCGTCAAAACCGGATTTGTACTGAGTCGGGTAAAAGTATAACCGGAGAAATATCGAACCGGGAGTGACTGGGAAACTGTAGGTGAACTCAGATCGGAATATTCGAGCTTTCATGTACGGAATCCGAGAGACCCCTGCTTTTTGGTATGACGCTTCTGAAGTGAATGAAGCGTTGACTAAATTCGACGACAGAATTTGACGACTTTCCACCGTCCAGTTCCGGCCACTGTTGTCGACGTTGTTGGAAGTATCGCCGCAGTTGAAGAGAAAGACATCGGTAGGATGGTACGCCGCCGTAACTCCAGCCGTAACAGAGACGAGAACAGAGAGAAGAAACAAAACGTTACAGTTCATCAGATTTTTTTAAGAAGGAGATAAAAGATGAGTGCATAACTTAAGCTGAAGAAGTCATGGATGGTGGGCGAGTCAATGGGTCAACCGTTGACTGACAAAGCAAAACAAATAGTCTGATTCAATAATTGTCTGAAGTGCTAGTGGTTGTATGTGTGATGGAACGATATGTTATGTTTCTCTTTTGGCACAATGCTTAAGATGAATATAGTAAAGTCTACCGCTCCAACAATATGTTAAACAGTATACAAATTTCAAAAATAATGCATATTTTGCTATGCTTCATAAACATAGCTACATAGGGTTGTTCTTTATGATGTTGCTAGCGACTAAATATAAAGAAGAGATGTGATAGAATTAGATCATATCAAATCAACAAGTTATAAAAAACTTTTACTATAATCTTTAAAATAATCCCCAAAAAAAATTAAAAACAAAAACCCTAATTGCGAAGAAGGTAGTTTAATCCGCAGACCTATGAAGTTTCATAGCATATGTTAGGTAACCCTTTTTCACGACACATTGATCACTATTCAAACCGACGAGATCGATGCCACCGGAGATCGGTCTCTCCTTATAGCTGGTCATCAGAGGAGACAATCGAATCTTTGCACGACCCATCACAACAGTTCTGTTGGATGTTCCAGGATCTCTATACGACATTCCTTTAAGCAATTCTACGTAAAGATATTGTGCAGGAAAATTTAAAGGAATCTTCAGTGGTGGTTGATTAACCTTAAAAGAGTCTTTTACCACATATGTTCCGTATTCTTTGGTGTCGTCTAACCATGCCTTGATGAAATAGTAGTTAGGTGGGCCATAGTAAGGTTTCAGAAAAAGATGTCTGTCATCGATTGCGGATGCTTCATAAATCTTCACGAGTAGCGTTGTATTTACGTGATGAACGATTTTTCTTTTTCCGTCACGAATCAAGATCTGCTTCTCTTTGGCTTCTTTCTCCAAGTTTATCATCGAGAAAAAAGTAATATGAGATTGGGATTCCTTTAAGATTTGGTGTGTTAGGGTTTTGAAAGTCTTAGATATATATAGTGTGTACTTCTTTTTATTTTTTGATAATTAGTACTTTCCTTTTTTTTATATGAAGGCGGCGTTTAATCCTTTAAAAAATAAATATAACTTAATTCGAACGAGACTATTATTTATTTTGCCTCTTTATATATATAGAACGTAACTAGATTTCTTTGATAAATTTCCACGAATATTATATTTTATTTGTTTTTGAAAGATATTAATTGATGAGATTGTTATCAATATCATGTTTTAAGAAAAATAATAATTAAAACAGTTATTTATCGATTTGGCGTTAGTAATTATCTTCATGTAAAATATACATATACGTCATAATTAAATTTAGGTTTATGCTATTCTCTAAATAAACATCTATCTACTACAACTTAGCCTTAACACTAAATATTTTTAAAATAGAGAAAAAGGAAAATTAAATTTCTCATTAAAAAATAAAAAATTATCGTCTTTGATAAAATCTTATTATCATAAACAATCTTTATTTACTCGAGAACCGTAGTAGTTAAACAAAAGATTATGTGTACCGACTACCCAAAGAAAGAATATTTATACATAAGCAAATGTTATAATCTGTTAAAAACATTTGTAGTTGTGACTGTTCGAGTAAAACACACAAGTAAACTGAAAATAGAAAAGAGTACAAAAATCAAGTTTAAATTAGATTGTTACAAAAGGATTTTCCCCTATCTTGAAGAGCAAGTTAAGGTTCTTAGCAATAACTAAATGTAGGGTTCCTAAGCGTGAAGTTGTGGATCTATTGGCTGGCTGTCGAACTTCACTTTTATACGAGGGAGTCTTCACTTCGAGATATGTTTAACTTCCTTATTCCTCGAATGGGGATATGAAAATTTTCTCCTTTTTCTCGGTTATTCTCCAAGATTTGAATTAATTTTTCCTTATCCCCATCAAGGTCAATGTTGAGCTAATCGATATTGGACTTCAGGACTTGTGTTCTTTGTGCCGAGTCCTTGGTTATTTAGTTTAGTTTTTGTGTATCGGGATCGATGATGATCAGATTTGTACAGATTAAAAATTGTCATAAAGGATTTGGCGAATCCTATATTGTCACATACATTAGGCGAAAAATGTTAACACCACTCTAGATTAGACAAACGTCTTAGTTCTTAATGTCATTTTGCTTAGCCTAATCATCTACAAGGATCATGACTCATGATAACTGGAAACTTGATAAGATAATATCTTATCACATGAGTCAAGGAAGAGAGAGACATAATAATTACAAAGATTTTTGTTTTTTGATTAACTTAACCTGCTACGCATGTAACTCATAATAATATATATATATACATTAATTTTTTAATTCCACAATTATACATACACAAATATATTAACCCTAGCAAGAATGTAATACTTGTTTACCAAGCCATCATCTACCGTGCTTTAGGTTCATTGATCTCCGAAAATACTCCCCAACTCGAACCACTCCTCTCATCACCAACAACTAGAACAGAGTCATCGGTCGTGGTCGATTTCCCCACGTGTCCTGTAGTCCTACTAAACAAGTCATCTTCTCCGTCCGTGGTCGTACCAACCTCACCACTTGGCATTAGATCCAGAGACTCCACGTTGTCATTCTTCTTCTTAGCAGTCTCGTGAAGCTGAAGAGCAAACTCAAGCGCCCAAACAACGTCGTTCATCGGTGGCCGTTCCATACCACGGTCCTGAACGCATCTAACGGCTATCTCACAAAACTTTTCCAACGATGTCGAAGTGATATCAGCCGATAAATCTGAGTCAATGATCTGATCAACGGTTCCTCTTCTGTAATTTGACTTCACCCATCGGATCAAATCTGCTTGTTCCGGTGGAACACTTTGCATTCTAATCGGTCTACAACACAAAACCTCCAACAGAACAACTCCAAAGGAGTACACGTCAGATTTTTCGGTCAAGACTTGACGGCGATAGTACTCGGGGTCCAAGTAACCAAACGTTCCTTTAACGACGGTGGAGACATGCGTTTGAGAAGCACTAGTAGGACCAACTCTTGATAAACCAAAGTCAGATACTTTAGTGACGAAGTTCTCATCGAGAAGTATGTTTGTGGTTTTGATGTCTCTATGTATGATCGTGTACTTGGCTCCAGTATGAAGATACTGTAATCCACGAGCTGCTCCAATGCAAATCTCTAGCCTTCGTTTCCATGACAATGGAGGATCAGAGGTTTTGTCCCTCCTGAAAAGATGATCTTTAAGTGTACCATGTGGCATATACTCATAGACTAGTACCATCTCGTTGTCCTCGTCGCAGTAGCCGATTAGAGAGACGAGATGTACATGTCGAAGCTTTGAGAGCATCTCGAGCTCTGTTTCGAACTCTTTAGCACCTTGGTTCGATGTAATTTCCAGCCGTTTAACCGCAACAAGTGTGGCTCCACCGTCTATTTGTCCTTTGTAGACAGAACCAAACCCGCCTACTCCGATGATTAGCTTGTCCTCGAAATCATTTGTGGCGGATTTGATTTCGAAAATGGAGAATCGACGACAGAGATCCGCGGGCAGAGATTTCGCTGGTTTTGTATTCGTAGAATCTGTCCCGTGCGGAAGAGGACACCATGACGAGTTTGTAGATGGCTTGCTCTTCTTCTTCTTCTTCATGATAACAAGAACACCAACAACAAACATTGCTAGCACAACTAAAGAACCAACCACTGCAAGTGTGATCGGCAAAATATGTGACTTATTTTTTCGAATCCGCGGCGTTGCACGGTTTGGTATTAAGTCTGGTGATACTAGAGGATCTGGATTAGGTCCTGCAAGATTACCATCGGGATCATTCATCTTGAGAATCTCCACACCATTCAGAATAGCATCATAATATTTCGGATTAATGCTCACCAAAGGATGCAAATCAAGCCTTAGATCATGTCTCCGACCACTTCCCGAACCCGCAATCACAGTATAATCCAGATACATCGGAATCCAAGAACCACCACTCATCCGAAACACGTCCATCTCAAGCGTAGCCGTTTGATTTTCAATAAAGATAGAGAAGACGCGTTGACCCTCTTTGTTCACTTCTGACAAAGTCTCACAGAAATGAAGCCTCACAAGGTAGCTAAACCCAGCATCAACGGTGAATAACCAAGTCAGGTTAAAATTTAGGTTTTGCTCAGGGTGATCCGCGTTTCCCATTGAGCGAGACGTGGCGTACACGTCATCCGGCGCAACGTACGACGGAGTTTTCTCCGTGTAGTTAATCTTTATATCTGGTACGATCGGAGAGATTCCTGAACTTTCACTGAGTATGATCTCATCATCAGAGACCCATCGTCGGAACATTCCCGAATCTCCAACCGTTTTTCCCCCTACGTTTAACCGGTAAACTGTCTCAAAAGCCGTTGAATTTTCTATGTGAAAGTCAACGGAACTACCAACGTTAGTTATAACGTCGTCAAATCCTCCCTTTGAGTAAAACCGGTTAGGTATGGAGACAATCTCGATTCCGTTAACGAAAGCTAAGGAATCTAAAGACGGCGTGAAAGTGAGATTCAACGTTTGGTAAACCGGAATAATAAACTCTTTGATTATAAACTCCGTTTGCGGTTTAGATGCTTTTACCGTTAAGTCAGCGCTGAAGTTGTTCAAGAGAGTGAAGCCGTTGACTTTGACGGAGAAGAAGGATTTGACGGCGTTGAATTGGGAACCGTATCGGGTCGGGTAAAAGTATAACCGGAGAAAATTTGAACCGGGAGTGACTGGAAAACTGTAGGTGAACTCAGATCGGAATATTCGAGCTGTCATGTACGGAATCTGAGAAACTCCTGATTCTTGGTATGACGCTTGTGCAGTGAACGAAGCGTTGACTAAATTTGACGATAGAATTTTCTGATTTTCCGCCGTCCAGTTTCGGCCACTAACGTCGACGTTGTTTGAAGTGTCGCCGCAGTTGAAGAGAAAGACATCGGTGGGTTCATACGTCGACGTTGCTCCTTCTCCTACTATGGGGGTGGAAACGAGAATAGAGAATATTAACAAAGCGTGACGGATCATTTGGTATTGAAGTTGAAAAAGAAAAGATTAGGTGTTTTTCATTTTTCATAACTAGGTTATGACTTAAGAGCCACGTGAAATGGCGAAGGAACTTATTTAACAATTTTGTTTTTTTTAACGACTGTATTTAACAAAATTTTATATTGCAAAACTTTTTTGATTGCATTTTGAGACAAATGTCAAACATATTCTCAACCGTTACGAACCGCCAAAAAAAAATCCAACTTTATCTCTGGTCAAATAAAAGCAAGTATATAATATCTAAATTTAAGCTGCTAAATAATCATCAAAATGTAATTTAAATACAATAATGTGTTTATTCAACAATTATACATACACAAATATATATCAACCCTAACCAGAATGTGATACTTGTTTACCAAGCCATCAAATCTACCGTGCTTTAGGTTCATTGATCTCCGAAAATACTCCCCAACTCGAACCACTCCTCTCATCACCAACAACTAGAACAGAGTCATCGGTCGTGGTCGATTTCCCAACGTGTCCTGTAGTCCTACTAAACAAGTCATCTTCTCCGTCCGTGGTCGTACCAACTTCACCACTTGGCATTAGATCCAGAGACTCCACGTTGTCATTCTTCTTCTTAGCAGTCTCGTGAAGCTGAAGAGCAAACTCAAGCGCCCAAACAACGTCGTTCATCGGTGGCCGTTCCATACCACGGTCTTGAACACATCTAATGGCTATCTCACAAAACTTCTCCATCGAGGTCGAAGTGATATCAGCGGTTAAATCTGAGTCAATGATCTGATCAACGGTTCTTTTATTGAAATTTGACTTCACCCATCGGATCAAATCTGCTTGTTCCGGTGGAACACTTTGCATTCTGATCGGTCTACAGCACAAAACCTCCAACAGAACAACTCCAAAAGAGTACACGTCGGATTTTTCGGTCAAGATTTGACGGCGATAGTACTCGGGATCCAAGTAACCAAACGTTCCTTTAACGACGGTGGAGACATGCGTTTGAGAAGCACTAGTAGGACCAACTCTTGATAAACCAAAGTCAGATACTTTAGCGACGAAGTTCTCATCGAGAAGTATGTTTGTGGTTTTGATGTCTCTATGTATGATCGTGTACTTGGCTCCAGTATGAAGATACTGTAATCCACGAGCTGCTCCAATGCAAATCTCTAGCCTTCGTTTCCATGACAATGGAGGATCAGAGGCCTTGTCTCTCCTGAAAAGATGATCTTTAAGTGTACCATGTGGCATATACTCATAGACAAGTACCATCTCGTTGTCGTCATCGCAATATCCGATTAGAGAGACGAGGTGTACATGTCGAAGCTTTGAAAGCATCTCGAGCTCTGTATCGAACTCTTTAGCACCTTGGTTCGATGTAATTTCCAGCCGTTTAACCGCAACAAGTGTGGCTCCACCGTCTATTCGTCCTTTGTAGACAGAACCAAACCCGCCTACTCCTATGATTAGTTTTTCCTCGAAATCATTTGTGGCGGATTTGATTTCGTAGATGGAGAATCGACGGCAGAGATCTGATGGAAGAGATGAGGCAGATTTTGTATTTGTAGAGCCTGTCCCGTGCAGAAGAGGACCCCATGACGAGTTCGTAGAAGGCTTGTTCGTGGTATCTACACTAGACTCGTTGCTCTTCTTCTTTCTCTTCATAACAACGAGGACAACAACAAGAACAAAAAACGCTAGCGCAACTGCAGAACCAACCACTGCAATTATTATTGGCAAAACATGTGATGACTTGCCTTTTCCTTTTAGTGGCGTTATAGATTGTGGTGGTGGACTTAGTTGAGGAATTGGATTAAGCCCCGCAAGATTACCATCAGAATTACTCAGCTTGAGAATCTCTACACCACTCAAAATAGCGTCGTAATAGGTTGGATAGTCCTCTTTGTAAGGTGTCAAGTCAACTCGAAGACTAGGTCTCTGGCTAGTTCCGTCGGCGTCGACAAGTACCTTGAAATCTAGATACATCGGTAGCCGAAAACCACCACTCAGCCGAAACACGTCCATTTCACGCATGGCCAGTTGATATCCGAAGAAGATGGAGAAGACGCGGTCACCCGTTTTGTTGACTTCCGGTTGCGTCTCACAGAAATGAAGCCTCACTATATAGGCAAACCCGGCATCGACTTCAAAGAGCCACGTCAGGTTGAAATTCAGGTTTAGCTCAGGACTGTCTTTGTTCCCCATCAGGCGACACGTCGTGTATACATCTTCCGGCGCAACGTACGCGGGAGTTTTATCCGTGTAGTTGATCTTTACACCTGTTATATTCGGAATGGCTCCCGAATTAATACCGAGTAAGAAACCTTCATCGGAAAGCCAACGCCGGAACATTCCCGAATCTCCGACGTCGCCCACCACTTTTCCACCTACGTTTACCCGATAAACGGTCTCGAAAGCCGTGGAGTTGTCTATCTCGAAGTCAACGTCCCTACCAACGTTTCTTACAACGTCGTCAAATCCTCCCTTTGAGTAAAACCGGTCAGGCATGGAGATAATCTCGATTCCGTTAACGAAAGCTAATGAATTCGGAGAGGGCGTGAACGTGAGATCAAGAGTTTGGTTAACCGGAACGATAAACTCTTTGATTAGAGAACTTGACTCCGGTATGGAAGCTTTTACACTGAAGTTATGCAAGAGAGTGAAACGGTTGACGTTGACGGAGAAGAAGGATTTAACGGCGTCGAAATCGGATCCGTAACGGGTCGGATAAAAGTATAACCGGAGGAATTTCCAGCCGGGAGAGACTGGAAAACTGTAAGTGAAATCATATCGGAAAATCCTAGCTTTCAAGTACGGCACTTGAGGAATCCCTGATTCTTGGTATGACGCAGATGAAGTGAACGACGCGTCGTCAACTGCATTCGATGACATAAATTTCGGATTCTCCGTCGTCCAGTTCCGGCCACTGTAGTCCATGTTGTTGGAGGTATCGCCGCAATTGATGAGAAAGACATCAGTGGGCTCATACGACGCCGTTGCGTCGACGACGGCGGAAACGAGAATAGTGAAAATTACTAAAACGTGACAGATCATTGGAATTGATAAAAAAAAAAAAACGAGAAGAGAATTGAAGAATTTTGAGAAGATAAGAGACTAATGGGTGGTGAGTGACTCACTTGGTCAACCATTGACTTTTCAGGTCAAGCAAAACAAGAAGGTATCGATGAAGTTTTTCTTCCGTGGGGTCAATTTGCCTAAGGTCCAAGAATTAAAAGATGACGCAAATTGACTCATTTGTTGTTTTAGTCTACCCTCAGACTCAAACCCAAAAAAGCTCGACTCTTTTAGAGCTTTGGGTTCATTTTAGAGGGTTCCAGTAAATAGGTTAAAATCAAACCACATGCTATGAGCTTCAGTTAGTTAGACTTAGCAAGCCTAGAAGATATAATTGTAAATTTGTAATGTAAAATTTGGTTGTGGAAAATAACTAATATTGTTTATATTGAGGTTTGTTTTGCAGTGTTTTTTACAATTGAGATATAAAAAGAGATTGATTTTTAATTATAAAACTATCAAAAATATTTTTCAGTATCTTAGTTTTAAAGTTTTATATTTATTTGTGAATATATTACTTATTTACATATACGTTTATTTTAAAAGAGGAAAATTATGTTTATAACAATGATTGAAAGCTTTATTAAGATAGAAAATAAGCTAAGAACTTAGATAGCTCATGAAAAACTTATTGTGCAAAGAACCTAAAAGAGATGAAACATTAATTGAAGAACACCAATCTTAGTAAAAAAATATATTTGATTTGATATATCATAAAAAGTGTTAAGGAGGAGAGTTAAACCTCAAAGTTACGTCCATTGATTCTCGATACGAACTAAGCTTACTAAAAACCCCTAAGTTTACTACTTGTCTGATTTTGTACATCAATTACCATTCATCGCTTAAGTAAAATAAATAGCGAAGGTTGTTTAAATGGCTAGTTTCAGATAGTATATAAGGATATGAGGTTTTTTATTTCTTTTCTTTGTCATCTAAGTTATATATTGGATTTGTTGTCGAAAGGCTGAGAACATACATCAAAGGACCGAAGAACACGAATAAAACAAAGCCAACATATACATATTAAAATATACTTTGGTATCTCAGGAGAAAAAGCCGAATAAAGAAACTTCGGAGACTAGCAAGAAACACTAAAACAACACGATCTAAAATTAGAATAAGTAGACTACGTACAACACTTAGACATAAACCAATAAAAATCCGAGAACTAAAACAGACTAGAGACACTGAAGGAAAAGCAACAAATCCCGAACACAGCTTCTGAACTTCTCGTCCTTTCTTACTTGCGATTAGTACACTTGAATAATACATTAATACGTAAACTTGCACTTCCATAAGGACATGAGTTCAAAACCCACTTTTGGCATATTATATTTTCTTCACTATTATTATGTTTACCAAATGAATCTTTTTTTGTTTTTGTTTTTTGAGTGTTTCCCTTCAGAGGAGTTTGGTCCTGAATTCTTTAGTTCAGTTTCTGCTTGGGAGACGTACCTTTAAACTTTACCAATTTATTTAATTTTTAAAGAAGTAGTCCACAATTGTATATATATCTAGATAGAGCAACTCTTAGTTTTTATAGAATAATTACTTCGCTGACTTTAAAGAAAATTATTAAGAAACAACACTCAATAATTTGGCAACAAACAGACACCGTACATTTTGTTACAAGCAAGTTATTTCCCAAACGCTTAGAACGACACAAACTGAAACATAGAGAATATATAAGGAGTATGTTACATGCCCTTAGGAAAGCGTTTGCATCTGGTGTAGACAAGACAATTCTTCTTCTTGGCATATTTAACGGCTCCACTACAAGGATTACATGCCTGCTGAGGTCGCAAGACCGGATAGGTTATGTACGACGAACCACCTTTCATCATTGGCGCCGCAAAAGAACTCCAAATCACTTCATCGTCATGGACGGCTGTGAGATTATACCAACCATTTATCACGTTATCGGAGGTTGCTACGGCAAAGAGCAGGAGGAGGAAGAAGAAGACTATTGACTTCATTTCTTCAATTATTTGTTTTTCTGTGGTGTGAGGAGTGATTTGCTTGAGGAGTGATTGCTTTTTGTCGATAATGGATAGGGAACGTAAATATAGGGGTAGACTGATTACTTTGGTTGGTCCATATTTAATACAAAATAATTGATCCCCTAGCGAAAACAATTATTTGAAAACAAATATATAATACACATTTTTATTGGTTTTGTTAAGTTTTTTTTTTTTATAATTATCCTACTATATTATTTGGGAAGTACATTTTAAATGTAACCTTAATTTTTGTAAGTAATTACATAGGTATGCCATTAGAAATAAAATTTTAAAGAATAAATTAATTTATCTCTTTAAGGATTAAAAAGTCAAATACTAATTTAATTAATTAAATTAATTAAAAAACGAAATACATTATTAATTTTCAAAAATAATAGCCAATCAAAATCAACATATAAGATGTGATATCTAAATTTTAATTAATTTAATTTAATTAGAAAAACGAAATACATTATTAATTTCCAAAAAAGTAACCAATTAAAATCAACAAATTACATTTGGTATCTAAATTATCATATTAATTTTTTTATTAATTATTATAGTTCACTTCTCATCTTTATATGATTCTATTTTTGCAGAAAAATAATATCATCATTATAAAAAAATAATTAGAGTTTTCTCGCATATGCCATAATTTGAATTTTTAAAAACGAATATAAACTGTTCAATACATGAAATAATATTATAACAGGTGAAAAATAGATTTAAGAAAACTTTCTACTGAGTAACGAGACATAATTTGAAATATTTATATTCAATTTCATACATATTATATAGAAAATTTATAATCTTATATACTACAATAATTAATAACATATTAGATGTGATTCAATTTTTAATACAATCTGGAAAATCCTAGAATTAACGGGTTTAGATCGATATTAATACAAGATGGTATACTACAGGTGAAACTCTTAAATTAACAATCAAACTACAAGTGTATAATCTTAAACACTAAACAATATAGATAATATCAACAAAACATATACAACTCACAGTTTACTATACATTTAAAATCAAATAAAATAGTATCATATATTTTTAAATCATCTTTACAATAAAAGTTTTTAGTTTAACTAAAATATAAGCCTACCTGCGGTATACTGCAGGTTAATCTCTAGATTATAGGGCTTATTGGATCTAAAGACGGATCATCAAAGATTTCTTAAACTGAAGCAAAATATATTGAATATTCAAATATCTATCTGTTACCAAATTATAAACAAATAAGTCAATTTAATATTTTATATACGAAATTAATTAAATCTTAATCACATAAAAATTAGTTTTTAATTTTTTATCGCAATATCAATGTTTTCTTATCTCTATAGTATTTTTGCAAGACTTTTTTGGTGGATTTGGATAAAAGTGCATTCAGGTCATATGGTACATTCTCCTATTAAATAAATAAAGTGCACTCCTATGTTATTAGCTAAAATATTTAGATTATAATTCAGAGTCATATCATTAATAAAACTAATATTAATAAAATAAATGACTTTTTGGCAAGACGGATTTGGAGGGGCGGGTTTTTGAATCAACATTAATAAAAAAGTAAAATATAATTAATCCACCATTTTAATATGGATTAAATCTTTAATTTATTATTTTTAAGACCACTAATATTAAACATATCAAATCATCCTAATTTAGAAAAAATTATATAAAACCAAAAATGTTATGTCGTATGTATAATGTTACTATATATAAAATTAAATTATAAAATATAAATGTATTAGAGAATGATACAATTTGCAAAACTTTTATATAAAAAAAATAATTTTTAAATTTTAAAAATTACTACTTTAAAAAAAATCATGGGACGGGTAAATAAATTAAAGAACGTGTTTTATTTTGGAATTGGGTTATATGGTTGATGTATTTGAATCAATATTTATAAAATTTTAAAATATTATTAATATACTGTTTTAATAGGGGTTAAAACTTCAGTTTTTTTAACAATTGTCTCATGAATTCATGGTATAGCGTTACTTAATAACAATTATAAACTGTAAAATATAAATATTATGTAAAAATAAAATTTGCAAGTTTTAATATATATTACTTTTAAAAAATAAATCGTCCCGCGGTATACCGCGGGTTAAAATCTAGTGATATAGATTTAGGTATCAAGATTGAGGTTCATTTATAATTTAATGTATTATATATATTTATAAGATATTAGATCATATTGGTTTTTACTTTTTTTTTTAATGGTTTGTTATTCATTAACTTACGTTCAAAGTATTATTTTAAAAAAGAAAAATCAAATCAAATCACTTTTTCAATGAAAACGCCAGCCATCTTCTTTTTTGTTCATGGATTTTTTTTATTTTTTTTTTCTAACTTTCCAAATAACTGTAACAGGATCACTTTTTCTTTGCCACAATTTTGTTGTTTACCAATAATTCGCCAGAGAATATTGTGGCTTTATTACATACTGACATAAACATTTGTACAATTTCGTTATTACAACTTGTCGATTATCTTTAGTTGAAGTTGATGTTAAAATAGTAAAAGCCCACTACTGTTGATGCTACAGTTAGTGGAAGTAACAGTAGCGGGACTAGCGGCCGTGTATGATAGTAATAAAAAGAGAAAATGATCATCATCCGAACGCTTGGGGTATTGATTTTGGTGAAGCCGCGAGAAATAGAGAGGGAAGAGAGACAAGGATAGTTATGGAGGACAGAGGGCAAAAGGGTAATTACAGAGGTGTCGTGAGGACTGAATTGTAAAGACATGGAAGTCTTTGATGCTCTGTAGAGACGAAGGATAGTTAGTGGAAGTAACAGTAGCTGAACTAGCGGGACTACCTACGTTTTTTGCGATTGTACAACTACAAACCGAACGTTATGGGCCTAATATTGAGCCTGGACGATTAAAATCTGGGCCTAAAGATGTAAGAAATCATAATAAACATATGGGCCTAATATTGCAGGTTCATTATAAATGATCTCTTAATTTTTTTGCTAAACCATATTGTAAAAAATAAAAATCAGTCTTGATTGGGTCGCAACTACAACACTTTACATGTCATCAAAAATATCAAAATCACATATTTGATAATAAGTTAGAGCTTGGCCTTCTTTCCAGTATCATTATCTATGAAAGTCGCAGAGGCTTGGCTCATATCTAATGAGTCGAGTTTGGAGTATGAAGAGTTGAAGTGTGAGTGTGTGACTAATGAAAACAGGTTCTAATCATATATCACTCACGGTCATCCTTTATGGCTAAATGAGCTCTTTAACTATGGAAATCTTTGCTCCCTTTGTAAGCTTAGGTCTCTCAAGGGACTGTGACTGTACTGTGGTTTACTCGTTGGAAATGGTTCGAATTATGAGTTTGCTATAGCGACTTTTGGAGCTCCATTTATCAGACGAAGCATTGCATTTATACTTTTGTTTATGAAAATTTTAAAACAATCAATGTCACCTACACACATGAATCGGTCACGATCTCGCAAGAGAAGAACTAGTGAATGAAACCATTGTCGCGCTTAGAACGCAACAACCAAAACCGAAGACGGCTCCAGAAAAGAACTAGTAGATGCACCTGCATCGATGTATCATCCGAGAGACAAACTCCAAACACGAAACTAGTCCACCAGAGTCCACGCACAATTGAGAGGAAGCAAACAGCGAAGAAGAACTAGGAACCCAAAGCAGAGAGTTAAAGCAAGCAAACCACTAATCCGGAAAGCACCGCAAAGCCATACAATAATCCGAAGAGTTAGAACCCAAAATAAGCATAACTTAATCTCTGCCCAACCCAAAAGCATCAACTAAACCTTCGACTCAAACTAGAAGATCTAAACCAAACACAATTAATGAAGAGCCAAAGAAAAAAAAGAAGCATGAGAGACGATAGGAGAATTGGGTCACCGAGAATACAAAACCGCTGTTCAGATCAGAAAAAGCCAAAGATGCTCCAAACACAATGAAGCATGAGGTTAGGGACAAGAAGAGGCACCACACAGAGATGCGATAGTGAGAACGACGACTCCATCATCACCATTGACCAAAAGCCCTTTCGATTTTGATCGCCTAGAACCAAACTCCATCAACAACAACTCAAACCAACTTGCTAAAACCACCATACTTTCAAGCCCGAAGAAAACAAAGACAATAAAAGAAGGAGAGGATCGAAGCCGACACTCTGGGAGCCATCACGCGCTGGTCAGATCGTGGCCAAGACAATAAAGTTGAAGAGCGACTATTAGGTTTAAGGAGAAAGAGGATTTAGATTACATGTATCTTAACTGTTAGTAAATAGTAAGTATAATTATAACCGTAATCATGGTTATGCCTAGAGCAAAAGAGCAAAAGAGTGGGGGAGACAAAGAAGTCAACTTCAGTGAATGTAGACACGGACACCAATGGCCATACCCACACGTGCGCTCAATCATCACAAGGCACAACTATACGTACACCTTTATGCATATTCTTCTTCTTATTATTTTATTAGTATTTATCTTATAATTAATTTTTTTCCAGGTATAGATTTCGTTTATTTTCTGACTACTAGTTTGTTTATTTTGATGAAATGTGTAACTGATTAATAAAAGAATAATAATATGTGCGAGAGGGTGTGTGACTTGTGAGCAAGCCTCAATGATGGTGACGAAGATAGTAAAACCGTAAAAGTAAAACTATAAAACCGTTTCTAGTATGCATTCTTCCAGTTCCATCTCTCATAAAGTAATCTAGAATACTTAATTACGAATTGTGGAGTTTATTTTAATTATAGATGACGCATTGACGTTATTAATACTTTGTAACATATTTAGCTGACCCAGGTCAATGGTATGTGGGTGTAGGAGAGGGTGCAGCTACCCCTGGTGGACTCTAATACCGATCGTTGACACTCTCGTGAAAAGTCTTAGCCCCCTAAGTTTTTGTTCGGTGTCATTTTTTTGTTTATTGGTTTTGATTGGTAATCATGTACTGATGTGATATACCACTTTGATTATTACGAATCATAAAAATGTTCCTAAAAACACTTTTAAAAGTGATATTTCAACTTTCGTGCACTGATATCTCATATTGTTATTTTGTACCGCCTTTTTTTACTAATTTTATATCATTAATTATTTTCAATTAAAAACGTTGTACCCTTTTAGATTATGTACAATGGTTTACTCTTTCAACATCCTACTTTACATTCCATGTCATATTCTCTTTACTTTACCTAATAATTTAATATTCATTTAGTTTTTACAGTATACAGTGGTTTTATTTAAAAAAATTCAACACTATTATACTATTTTTAACTTTTTATTCTTTATTTTTGAAGATTGTTGATCTATATGCTAAGTCTCAGAAACACTCTAAGAGAATCAGAAGGTTTCAGAAGTCTGTTTTAGGCGAGCTAAGGAGATTGCGACACGTGGAGCAATCTGGCCCGTCCATCTCTAACGGAATTATCTTATCCGAGAACTCGTCTTCTTCTGTTTCATTAAGTACTCATCTGTAATCTCAGTTTTCATTATCGATTCAGAAGTGTATTGAATCGAGAGAGAGTAAGAGAGAGAACAGAACAATTGTAGAGAGAAAGAGCTCGAGTTTGAGCTAAGTGTTTTAGTGAATTCCGGAGACATCTCCGGCGAGACGTAGGGTTCCACATCGGAGCCTGAACTCGATAAATTCCCGTGTGTCTCTTTTACGTTTTCTTTGAATCCGATCTTAAATCAAGTTAGAACATGAAATCGATCCAATTTCTGAAGGTTCAAGGTTCACAATTTTTATGTTTTTATTTTTTTGTGATTATAAATCAGTAACAATTCTTTTTTTCCTTATTTTAGATTCCTAATTTTTTCCATGTAATATAAAAAGAAATAAAAAATATTGGCATTCATTATGAAAACAAAGAAAGTTAGAGAATATCATAATTTGACATATTTTGGGATCATTGTTAGTTGAAAAACTGATTTTAAAACTAATAATTGTTGGATTTGGGTAGTGAAAAAGTAATTATTAAACACGATAACATTTCTACATACGCTATAGGTTGATAATGGAGAGTTTTGCCTTTAACATACGAAACCACAACACACACCACTGGGCGCTGGCTCTCACGTCCGTTAGACTCACATCATCGACTTTCATGCCTCGACTCTTCCCGTCTTCCGCCATTGACTCTTAACGCCATATGGACGCACGCTTACCCATTTTAGGCCATTTGTGTTTATGCTCTTCTTACTTTTCCCCCCTAGAGAATTGACTTCACAATAATCACCTACATGGACCCAATCACAACGGTCGTCACCTTAGAGGAAAATTCTTACACAACATGTGATGACCGAAAGAATGCAGCAGCCCACACATCACGGAAAGTCTATTTAATTAAGGTTTTGCCACTTATACATTTTTCCAAATAAACAAAATTTCGTGGTTATTTAGTTCTATTAGTACCTAATTTTAAATATATGACTAAATAAGAGTTATTCGTAAGTTAAATAAAATTTAACCTAGTTAAAAAAGAAAGAAAAAGGGTATTATCATTAGTATCCATGAACTTGATTATTAGTTGGATGATTGGATCAACATCATTTAAATACTTTTACCCCTACAACTTCTCTTCCCTTTTTTTTGCTTTCTTTTACTTCTTTGGTGATTTTTATTTTCCGACGACACGAGAACACGGGAATAACAATGACAACATAAAAATCAAATCGAGTAAAATGTTGAAATCAGAAGCTGGCCTGAAAAGCAACTTGAAATGGACTAAAATTGAAGGATGCCGTGTGTTTGGAAGTATGAGGTGAGACACATGAATTCAGTTCCATTGTCGTTGCAGAAGGCTTTACCTTGTTTACCGAATTGACGTTCAGACATTGCACAAAAGTTACGAATAAGTTGCGAAACTTCAGTTTTGAAAGATATGAGATATGTCCAAACCGAATGAGAATAGTCATCAATTAATGTGAAAAAATAAACAGCACCTGATGTGGATGGAGTTCTGTTCGACCGCCATACATCGCCATGAATTAAAGAAAATATTTCATTGTTTTATTATTGCTAATAGGAAAAACTTGTCGTGTTTGTTTAGAACAAAAACAAGTATCACAACTATCAATCTTGTCAAAACCTTACAAAAAAGATGACATTCTGGTAAAGAAAGTAAAATACTAGTAGAAAAATGTCCTAGTCGACGATGCCACAAATCGTCAAGTACTATGCATCTTGTTACAGAATTTATTTAATTTAAAATATTCAATCGTTAATGACCGGTACCATCCGCAAACACAGCATTTATAAATGGTAAAGAAGAACCAATCAGCCTCTAAAAGTGAAAGATCCCGCCGAGAATCCGTTTGGACCCAAAGCAATCAAATTTGGTTTTTTTAGAAACCTTTTTTTATTAACCAAATAACTGAAAATAGTCAAAATACAAATCGTGATCAAAGTTATCACTCTATCACAGCGATAATTGAAGTACATGATATCTAAATATTAATTTCTATCCAACTATACTTTAATAACAAATTCTTTATTTATAAGAAAACCCATCACGATTCAGTTATAAAGCACAAACTTTAATATGAAATGAACAGAGGAATCTTCCTCATCCAACTACCGAACAACATATTCATGTCAAAGATCTTGAGAAATTAACTTTAAAATCTACTCTTTCTACTTCCTACTTTTTCACCTTTCTAGTATTAAAATAAAAAATTGCAATGTTATTTAATTTATACCTTTTTAGGATTTTATAAATTCACCTAAGAAATAAAAATTGAATCTACTTATTTTTATGTTAATGGATCAAACTGGATCAAACTTGTCGGACCCCACACTTCACTTGATCTTCAGTTTTTTTTATATAATGAAATTGTACTGCTAATCTAAAATGTAAGAAGATATACAAGACTAGATCATTTCAATTTATTTTTAAAAAGGATATTTAGTTGAAAAATCTAATCAACCGTTATCAACTTTTTACTGAATTGTATTTAATATTTGTAACCAATTTATAAACAAATAGAAAAATTCTTATCAGAAAAACATGTGTTCGAAAAAGCGGTTTACGCGGTTGCCTAGGAGCTAGCTGTTTTGGTCGCCTAAAATCATATATATTTTGTTTCATTGTAAATTTTCAATTTCCAACTACATAAATTTAAATTATAAGCTTAAGTTTCCTATATTGTTTGATATGCATTAAAATATTTATTTTTATCTAATTTTTGTTTACGATTTAATATTTTTTTAATTTTATAATAGAAAGTTTTATATGATTTTTGTCTATAATATCATATTTAGAATATGTTTTGTTGTAAACGCTTAAAGTGCCTAAAACTGTTTTATGTTCTGATTAAGCATTTTAGACGCTAGACATTGGGTTGTTGGCGTCTAGCATTTTCTTGTAAAATTCTTTTGTCTAGTATTAGTTATCAAAAGATTTAATGGTTGAACACCAAATTCGAATCCCGTATATGATCGCGTTTCTATATTATTATATCTCTACAATATGATCAATGATTTTGTTGTACTACTATCAAAAATTTATTCTCTAGAATTCACACATGCATATATTACCGTGTTTTGTCATGACACTTTCCCAATATTACACAAACGACTTATAATTCGTGATAAAAAAATATATTATGCTTTGAAATAACTCTTTTGAACACCATCATGCTTATTTTCATGCTAGGAGACAACAAAAGTGACAAATATGTCATGTTTTCCCACATACTATCCGAAGCCATAGAATAAGAAATATACATAGAGTTGGTGTAATAATTTCTTGTTTTTTCTCTAGTAAGTTCATTTATCAATCTTCTCTCTTGAGCATGCTGCACTTAAGACTTGACTTAGCTTTCTATATAAACACTTGCAAACACATCCTCCTAGTCTCAACCACATTCCATAGCCATCTCTCTCTCCCTCTCACTCTTTCTCTCTTTCTCTGGTCTGTTTCAAAACATAGTACATAATAATAGAGACAACAAGAGAAAGAAAAAACAGAGTGATCTGTTTTAAAACAGAGCAGAAAACAGAGTGAGATGGGAGCAATGATGGTGATGATGGGTCTTCTCTTGATCATCGTGTCTCTCTGTTCCGCTCTCCTTCGATGGAATCAGATGCGATATACCAAGAATGGTCTTCCTCCTGGAACCATGGGCTGGCCAATCTTTGGCGAAACCACCGAGTTTCTCAAACAAGGCCCCAACTTCATGAGAAACCAAAGACTCCGGTAAGAAAAATACTCAAATCAAGATTTTTTTTTTCTCTACGCTAAAAATTAACTTAGAATCAACAGATACGGGAGTTTCTTCAAATCTCATCTTCTAGGTTGTCCAACGTTAATCTCAATGGACTCAGAAGTAAACAGATACATTTTAAAGAACGAATCAAAAGGTTTGGTTCCTGGTTACCCACAATCGATGCTTGATATACTTGGGACTTGTAACATGGCTGCGGTTCACGGTTCGAGCCACCGGCTTATGAGAGGCTCGCTTCTGTCTCTCATAAGCTCGACCATGATGAGAGATCATATCTTGCCTAAAGTTGATCACTTCATGAGAAGCTATCTTGATCAGTGGAATGAGCTTGAGGTTATTGATATCCAAGATAAGACCAAACATGTATGTGTATTTTTATCTTTTACATTTCTCTGTTTTTACTTTTTTTACCTTCTCTGTTTTTTCAGTCTACACTGTTTTTATATGTCAGAAATTTTTTTTAAAAAATGAAGTAGTTGTTGATTAGTGATTTTATTAGGAATGATTATTTAGAAATTCTCTGTTTTTAAGTAAAGAAAATTTACAGTTTCTGATAGAGACTGATAAACAAACTGATAATCTTATATGGATGGGTGTATAATAGTAAACAATTGAGAATATTTGTCTTCGCTTATATCCAAGAATATTTGTCAGATTTGCTTTTGTTTATTTATGTATATTTTGTGTATTTTTAAGTAATTTTTTCTTGGGTGGGTTTCAGATGGCATTTTTATCTTCACTGACACAAATCGCTGGGAACTTAAGAAAACCATTTGTTGAAGAATTCAAAACTGCATTCTTCAAGCTTGTTGTTGGGACTTTATCCGTTCCGATTGATCTTCCGGGCACAAATTATCGTTGCGGAATCCAAGTAAAAATACTCGACTCGACCTCAATAAGAATTTAAATGAGAAAAATTACAGAAGCTGAACTTTTCTCGGTTTCTTGTCAGGCAAGAAATAACATTGATAGGTTGCTAAGAGAGCTGATGCAAGAACGTAGAGATTCTGGAGAAACATTCACAGACATGTTAGGTTACTTGATGAAGAAGGAAGGTAACCGATACCCGTTAACCGATGAAGAGATAAGAGACCAAGTTGTGACGATTTTGTATTCGGGTTACGAAACTGTCTCTACGACCTCAATGATGGCTCTTAAGTACCTTCATGATCACCCAAAAGCTCTTCAAGAACTAAGAGTATGTCCCTAAGAAAAGAAACATAACTGTTTTTTCGATTATCTGGTTTAATCCGGTTCGGTTTTTTTGATTTGGGATTGTTTTGGAAAATACAGGCTGAGCATTTGGCATTCAGGGAAAGAAAACGACAGGACGAACCACTCGGTCTTGAGGACGTGAAGTCAATGAAGTTCACTCGAGCTGTGAGTATTATTAAACATCAATGTTATACTTAACAATAACTAAGCATTAGTCTTTACTCGTTAGAAATTCATTATAATAAATGATTTATTACAGGTGATTTATGAGACATCAAGATTGGCAACGATCGTTAATGGGGTCCTAAGGAAAACTACTCGTGACTTGGAAATCAACGGTACGTACAATATATCTATTTTTATCAAAATTCCTTTGTCGGGTTTATTATAATTTTATGAAAGAAAAGGAGAGAAATAATGTGAGCATGTGGTGGACCTTAAGTATATCAATGATTTAGAGTGTATTATGAATACCAACCAAATCCAGCTATGAAAGCATCCTCTTTTGTGTGAGCCATCTTTGGGTATTTCAGTTGCAATAATTTTGACAGAATATAAACCTTTTTTGTGTTCTCTTTAATTGATTTTAGTATTCTCTGATCATGAATCTTTAATAATTGTAGGTTATTTAATCCCAAAAGGATGGAGAATTTATGTATACACGAGGGAAATTAATTACGATGCAAATCTTTATGAAGACCCATTGATCTTTAATCCATGGAGATGGATGGTAAGTCGTTTTAGAGTTTAATATGAAAGGTCATTTTAGCGTTTTTTTTGTTTGTTTCAATGACGTTTTGTTTTATCAATGCTAATTAAACCAAATTTACGATTGTATTACTATACTTGTAAAACTTATTAACTAGAAAGATAATATTAGGACTTAGTCAGACAAAATGATCGTGGATTATTAAGAGTAAAATGTACATTCTAACAATCTCTTACATTGTATATATATAAATTTATAAACGAAACTTAATTTAAAATGGAAAGACTATTATGTAGTTATCGTTTGCTTTGTTTTTCTTTGAGTGCAAACTTTTGAATGAAAATGAGGGTTTTATCAAATTTTTAATGCAGAAGAAGAGCTTGGAGTCACAAAACTCATGCTTTGTGTTTGGAGGTGGGACAAGGCTTTGTCCTGGTAAGGAACTAGGGATTGTCGAGATCTCGAGCTTTCTCCATTACTTTGTTACGAGATACAGGTGTGTTCATGGTGATGATCTAATGTATTTGTTTTGTTTGAAGTTATTGTTGTTTGATTTGAGAAGTTTGTGTTAATACTAAAATCCTTTTTGATGTATTATTATAATGGCAGATGGGAGGAAATAGGAGGGGATGAATTAATGGTGTTTCCGAGAGTTTTTGCACCAAAAGGCTTCCATCTTAGGATTTCACCCTACTAATTTCTAACTTTTTAAATAAAATAATATAGATTTTATGCACGCAGAGGATACAGAAGACGTATATGAAGAAACAAGAGAAGATAATTATAAATTTTTTTTTTTTTTTGACACATATTTTTGTTCTCATTTAAGAGTCTTCTGGTCATATGTACATAACCATAAGCAGCATAATCTTATTATATATCTATTTCTGTATAACTCTATTTGAACTTGAAGTATATCTCTGGCTATTTCTTGATGATGTTCTACTATATTAAACCCTAAATAACTTCTCCATCGAAAACATATAGCTGTTAGTTATAACTTTTAAGACTGGCGAAGCCCATGGGCCAGCAATAATACATAGACTTTTTTTGGGTACCATTTGATCTGGTATTTTAATTAAACTTAAGAGTAAGAAAGTTTCAAGCAAAAAGAATCAAGCTAAAAGGTGCAAATGCCAAAACATACACATAGGTTAGAAACATATGAGACATAGAGCTCAATATATAGATGATTTAGGTTTTGAGCCAGTCCATATACAGTTAAAACGAAATAAAAAACGCGACTTTTTCTGAACTAGACATTTAAAATGGTTATAAAACAATTTAGTCGTGTTTCTCAAGTCTCAATACCGGCCAATGTTTTATGGTGGTAATATTTCTATTGAACCGAAAAATAAAATATATATTTATGAAATATTTTCAAATGATGCATTTGAAATTTGAAATGGTATGTGAAGAATATGCGATATGTTTAATGATATCATATCATTTCCTCAACTTGTAATTTATACGTGCTAGCTAGTTTTGATAATATTCCTAATTCTCATTTGCATGTGCTGTTGAGTTGAAGAAACGTTATTGTGAATTTGTTGGTTTGGTTTGATTGTCCCTTCAGTACAAAACAAGTCACGACTGAAAACCAGATATGTAAGTCTAATCAATGTTGAAAATTAGAAGAAATTGGAATATAGTTGCTTAAGGCATAACTAAGAAAAGATCATTACAACTAGTTTGAGGGTATTTTATCACAATCAAATGAAAGGAAAAAACATTGACCAAGCATCATGTCACGTTATTGATGAACGGATGATATATACATGCATGATCATTATACGGACTAAGGTAGAAAAAATATGAAAGCAATTGAAACCACAATAATTTTTCATTTTATCCGAATTTTTTCTGTAGTTGAATGATCACCTTAGGATCCAACTGAAATGCCTTTGCAAGAACATTCGGGTCTATAGGCGGTTTAGACCCAAACAAGGTGTTACCGATAATGATGACACCAGGGTTTTGGCTACTTAGAGAAGCGAATGCAACAGCGGGTTGTTTTCCAATGTTCACTTGGAAATGAATGAGTCCCTCTGGAAACACAAATACATCCCCTTTGTTGAGCGTTTTGTTGAATAGGCGATTTTCGGGGAATGATGAGAAAAAACCAACGAAAAGAGTTCCTTCTTGGACAAGCAAGATCTCGGTAGCGCGTGGATGCGTGTGAGGCGGGTTTTGTCCATTAATTCCATAATCAATACGGACAAGTGAGATTCCAAGGGTGTTTAACCCTGGAATCTGATTAACATTCACGGTTGTCACGTTAGACCCAACTGGACTAGATTCAGTAGTTCTTGCCTTGTCAAGCCCTGAGAAATAGAAGTCATCTGCTGTGACAAGCTTCGGGTCCTTGCAGAATTTTCCGTTCACAAACACTGTAGAATATAAATTGTATAGTGTCCAAATAAATCATAAAATAAATATTAAGTGATATATATATATATATATATGATCAGTAAACGATGAGCCTAAGTAGGATTACAAAATCAACATTTACATACGAGCATTAGCTGGGGTGTTGACACCGATACAAAAGTCTTGAAGGGGGCTTGGGTCCGAAGCAATGGCAAATGGAAGTGTTGAAGCCGCCAAGAGATATAAAATTGCAAGGTAGAGATTCTTCATGTTCATATTAAGTTACGTGATTTTTTTAGATGTAAGAAAGAGTTTTAATCAAGAGGGTAAGAAACATATAAGATATATAAAGAGTTCAAATTAAATAATATTAAAAATGAGATTTTTCCATCTTGAGTGACACTTTATAAATAAATAAAAAAAGAGAACAATTTCAGATAATATATACATTATGTAAAATTTGCTTTTAATTAATTGATGGAAGCAAAAACCAATACAAATTAGAAAATAATATCCTACACTAAAATAAAAGTATCTTTTAATACTTAAAAAGCAAAATGAGATCTTTTGATATTAAAAAAAGTTAAAGAGGGTTAATTGCATATTTGCAAAATGAGATCTTTTGATAAGTAAAAAAAAAAATTCAATTGCATATGTGCACGTGCTGTTAAGTTGACTCGAACAATTGTCAATGTTAATTTGTTGGTTTAGTTCAAGTTATAAGTTATAACATGCCACGATTGGATAAACCCATATCGAAAATTGGAATAGAGTACCTGGCTTGGACAAAAAAACCGTATCTCAAAACCCTACCAAACCAAACCGAAATTAATGATTTTTGGTTTGACTTAAAAATCCATGTCATTATTATTAGATTTTTGGTTTAGGTTTAATGTACTATTATTAACCACATAAGGATTGTACCAAACTTGAACGTGATATAGAGATCCTGAATACTAACATTACCAGCATCAAATACCTTAAAGAGAAACTAAAAGATTCTAACATTATGAATTTATATTATAATTGCCTTGTTCCTTAATCTTGGATTATTAAGTTACAAATTACATTCTCTTTAAGGTATTTGAGTCATTTTATGAATTTTGATATCTTGATTTATTCTAAATAGTAAACAATAACCATTGGTTGGCATCGATTGAGCCCAATATTAGTCATTGTAAATTATGTTAATTAATCTATTTTAAACCCAACTTTTAACCTACTGAATAATAAGTATTCAATAGCAAATCCGACAAGTCAGTGAAGTAAGACATTGACATAAGGATAATTGGTTCCCTGGAACGACGTCTAAATTCTCTTTTTTTTTTTTTTTTGTTGCTGGCTACACATAATCGGTTAACTACATGAGATCAAATGAAAATTTGGAATGCTCGAGTGATTTCGAATTGTATGTTCTACCAAGGCCCTTTGGAATCCCAAAATCACCTATTCTTTTTTTGTAATTCTCGGCTAAGGTATGAGAGGCTCTAACCTACAAATTCCTCCATCAGCGCTACACAACCTCTTTTAGTGTAATTTTTTCACTAGTCTTTGACTCCTCTTTCAAAGGCACCATAAGGTTCATCCTTCGATATATATTTCAACTCACAAGCCATGTTATTTGGCAAGAGAGGAATAGAAGAAGGCACGACGACATCCCTAAATCTTTTGATCAGATTCTCTATATTATAGACTGTACTGTCCGCAACCAGATTTTTGGCTTAGATCGAAGACGCTAGATGATGATCTCTGCATCTGGTTTCAGTCACGATCTTAAGCTCTCCAACTTTATTTTTCAGTTTCTAATTCTGTTATTAATCTCTCAAAGCAAATAAGTGCATTTATTGCACCCAAGATTTTTGTTTGAATATAATTTTACATTCATACAAGGAAAATAATAACAAATACTCATATTCAATCCAAAATTATATCGCCACTAGATAAGGCCCACCTAAATATGAATGTGTGAAAAAATAGATAGATTAAAATTGATAATATGCTATTTTATCAGACAACGAAATTGATCAAAGTTATGTAATAATCTACCGTTCGTGTATGCAAAGAGACTAAAATCTTTTTTTTTCCATAAACTATTAAAAAAAAGAAAGTATTATAGAAAGTTATATGAATGCATTGTCTGCAAAACATGCTAATAAAATGTTATTTTGAATCTGTAAATAATTTCACTCACCACTTCAACGAAACATAAGTTCATGAAGACACTTGAAAGTAAAGGCAACTATCACATCGTGGCATTACAATGAACGGTAACTCATGGTCCTTATTTAAACAAATGCATGGATGAAATAAAATAGCAACACACTATTTCGTATTTCATGATCAGAATTTTGGCTTGTAGATCCATGAGCATGGCCACCCTAGGGTCCAACTGGAATCCCTTAGCAAGAACATTCAGATTAGTTGGTGGGTTAGACCCAAAGACGGTGTTGACAATAGAGATGACACCGGGGTTTTGGCTGCTCAAAGCAGCGAATGCAACCGCTGGAGATCGTCCCACATTGAATTGGAAGTGAATGAATCCCTCTGGAAACACAAAAACATCTCCCATGTTTAGCGTTTTGGTGAAGAGACGGTTTCCGACTTGGTTTGACGTAACAAACCCTACAAAAAGTGTTCCTTGATGGACAACCAAGATCTCGGTCCAAAAAAGTCTACAATGTATCAATAACAAGTCCGAAATAATTAAGATTTTTTAATTAAAAAAACCGTGTTCCCTCAACGCACCATGTTTATAGTGGTCATATTTCAATCTAGCTAAATACAATAAGAAACTATAAGTGAAGTTTTAATTCAAATGAAAAATGATCCAGTTGATGTATGAAATGGCAAGTGTTGACAAGTTACACAAAATATGTTTGTTTGTTTGATGATTATATTTTCTCAACTTGTCATGAATCTATACGTGCTCATTTTGACAATATTTCATTTGCACATGCAGCTAAGTTGACTCAACCAAATGTCAATATAAAACTCTTAGTTGGGTTTGATTGTTTCTTTAAGTGAGTAGGCACGAACAATTATACCAACTACATGTATCATGTATGTCAATCAAAATCGATGATAAAATTCAATGAGCTCAAGATTATAAATTCTAAACTCATGACATATAGTGTGGTGGTCCTTCAGGGAGAAGTCCACTCTAAAACACTGCGATACTTTTTTACCAAAACTGACCGTATCAGATGATAGGTTTTATCAAAAAAAGGATTCAAAATCTAGTGTTATTACATAATAGCTAACTTTGTCACATAAATTTCAACCAATAGATTATCTATCGTTGAATATGCGGTGCTCATCATAGTTAGTTTTTATTATTTCTTTCCAAATTTGTTTAATACTTAACAATTTTCAAGATGAGAGAACGTTACGTAACTTTCTTGGCAGAGTATCTTCAACATGCTAAAAGAGATATGTTTGTAAAAAGAAATTCATGCTAAATGAATTTTGAGAATTCACAAGGGAAAGTATACACATTGTAATCAGCATCTGAACTAGGGTTTTCATGTAGATGCTTGAGTAACCATATGCTTCTCTATTATTTAGATGGTGTACAAAACATGTATCCCTTATTAAGAACGGAAAATCATTGTTTATTTAGAATTGAATCAAGGTAAAAGCAAAAAAGACATCATATGATGATATGATAAACGGAAATACAAGATCCTTATTCAGGCACAAGTACATAAAGGGAAAGCAACTCAAATCACGATATCATTATTTCTTGAACTTGGTCTGTAGATCCATGACAACCCTTGGGTTCAACTGGAATGCCTTTGCAAGAATAGTTGGGTTTATGGCTGGGTTAGCCCCAAACACGGTGTTGGCAATAGTGATGACACCAGGGTTTTGGCTGCTTAGAGCGGCGAATGCAACCGCTGGTGCCTTGCCAATGTTTGCTTGAAAATGGATGAGTCCCTCGGGAAACACAAATACATCACCCTCGTTGAGAACTTTTGAGAATAGGCGATTATCCGGGTTTGATGTGACAAACCCTACGAGAAGTGTTCCTTGTTCGACAACCAAGATCTCTGTGGCACGTGGGTGGGTGTGAGGTGGGTTCTGTCCGTTAACCGCATAATCAATACGGACAAGGGAGATTCCAAGAGTGTTTAATCCAAGAAGGTTGTTAACATTGACGGCTGTCACGGTCGACCCAACGGGACTAGTAATGGGTCTTGCAGTTTGAAGCCCTGAGAAAAAGAAGTCATCTGCTGTGACCAGCTTTGGGTCCTTGCAGAACTTTCCATTAACAAAAACTGAAAATAGTAACCAAGAAGAAAAAGTGTTATTAAGATATGAAATTTTTTATTGAAAATGATTTGCAATCATCATGTACATACCGCCATTGGCTGAGGTGTTGGCGCTGACACAAAAGTCTTGAAGTTGGCTTGGATCAGAAGCAATGGCTAATGGAAGTGTTAAAGCCAAGAGAGAGAGCACTGCAAGAAATGAGAGACTCTTCATTGCCATTAAAAAGATAGGAAGAGGGTTTATGTTTGTGGAATAAGATTGTATTGAAGAGATAAGAAACTTATGAGACATAGACTTCAATTTTATAGATGAGTTTACGTGTTGAACTAATCCAAGAAATTAAGTAATACAATGAACTTGATATTTGACTTGGTTAAAAGTATTTAAAAAAACATTCTTGAACAAATTATGTTTAATTCAAAATTCAAGTTGATGAAAAAAAAAAAATTATTTCCCAACGAAACGTGGTGCACTTGAAGTTTGATATACATTTATTGAGTGATTACTCGAAGGGAAGGTCAATGTGAACGTGTTGGGGTGTGTTAAATTGTTAGCATTTGGTGTATCTGTTTGATTGTTTCTTAGATAAGACACGACTATATAAACCAAATGTAATTAATGGATAATGAGAATAATAGTATAGAGATAAGATATAATTAATGTTTTAAAAAAAACGTTCAAAGGGCCCGTTTAGGCAGTCTAGGTGGTCTCAACCGAAACGATTTTCATCGTATCACTGGGAAAAATCAGAAATCCGGTTCAGGCAGTCTAAATCAGTTCAAATTGGCCAAAATTGCTCAAATTGGTTAATATTTAAGTTTTTTTTTGTTTAATGCTTATGTCGTATCATACGACGTACTTTAACTAAATATTCGGATATAAAAAGGATTCAATTGATCATCTCGACATTTAGCTTTTAACTGTTTATTAATTATTTTTTGGGTTTGAACTTTATGATATTAGATTTTTCTTCTATGTTAAATTCAAATTTAAATTTGAAATAAGGGAATGTATTGTTAGATTTCTTTTCAAAATGGAGGCAGGTATATATAATTAGTGATATATAAAATCTTAACATGTATATAACTAAATACAATAAATTTCTTAAGGCCTAGGCTCCGTTCTGCCTAAACTCTCGTTCTAGGCCTGCCAAAGTTGAGAGAATAGCCTGAATCTTTATTGATTTAGAGGAGAGTATTTATATTACAAGAGAGTTTAGGCTAAACCTAAATATATTGAGAATTTAGAGATATGGTAATATTCCAAATCATATTTATCCTAATACTCTCCCTCAAGTTGGACCGTGCAGGTTATAAACGCTTAATTTGCGAAATAAATACTGAAATTGTTAACATCCAAATGCTATAGTACGGAGATCCGTTAGCTACTCGGTAGTGCCCACATGAGCGGTTGCAATGTTTCCTGAAACGAGCTCAATGTGAATGAAATGACAGTCGTTTTCAATGTGTTTCATACGCTCGTGGAAAACTGGATTAGAAGGAGAGTGATACAGAGTGAACTTGAGTACTAGTGAAAGGTATCGAGTGGTCATTTGTATTTCTCCTTGTAAACACTATCTCTGATTTAGTGGATTCCGAGCACAGTCTCGGCCGAGACGTAGCTACCCTTTTGGGAGTGAACTAGGTTATCAAACCTGCTCTTGTGTTCTCTGTTCTTACTTCTTGCACTTTCATCTTGCATCTTTTCCGGTTTCACATTTTCTATGTTCTCAATATTCTGTTTCGAAAACAAAGCATATTCTTGTTCGTGTTTTGTGTGTGGTTTGTTCTCAAGAAAAAGTAGACGACGTTTTTGAGTGAGCAAATCTTAACTGAACTTGATGAGGGTGATCCGATGGATATAAGTAATAAGGAGAGTTTGAGATTTGAGAAGAATCTTTAGTTATTCCGGAGGTCGAAGTACTTTTACCGGAGTTTGGTGAGGGAGGAGGGTTCACCATAGTGAAAATCTATGTGATGAGAGAAGAGTTTTGTGTGTTTGGATCAATTAGTGTTTGGCTCTATTAGTGTTTGGCTCTGCTAGCATGCCAAAGTTGAGAGAATAGCTTGAATCTTTATTGATCTAGAGGAAAATATTTATATTACAAGATAGTTTAGGCGCCGGCTAAACCTAAATATATTGAGGATTTAGATATATGGTAATATTCTAACCCATATTTATACTAATAAGGCCCCAGACTCTTATCAAATGTTTTAGTTACCGTCTATATATCGATTTTTGATCATTGGATATATAACTAATGTTTTCGGAGTATATTTTACCTTTTCCACATAAATCCGAACCCGTATTTCGGTGGTAAATCCATCGTAGAGCACTAGCCATATATATGTGCCACATCAATGAATTTTCCTCTCTTTGTCTTTTGATACAAATTGAACAAGCAAGATGGAGAAGAAGAAAAAACATAAATCAAAGCAAGTTATTTGTTTAAAACCGAGTAAAATTTCCCATGCTCATGGCACGTGATTAGTCTTTAACTTCTTTAGCTAAAAACGTTAATTCCTCAAAGTATCTCCATTGCATAACCTCTCATGGATGTCTCAAAGACTAACCATGGTAAAAATAGTTTAATCATGATTAAAATTAAAGACATTAAAAAAATAAATAAAAATTAATTAATTAATTAATTAAAGACATTTTCTGTTTTGAGTGTCTAAAATGTCATAGGAAAGACATTTTTGACATCCAAAAAGGAGGATGTCTTTAATTTTAACTATGTTTAGTATTTAAGACAACATGAGAGGCTATTCAATGTGGATGGTCTCAAGGCGAAACATCTCTTCTTCTTCTTTTTTTCTGTTTTTTGTTAAGGGATTCTGAAGGCAAAAATCTCTCAATGAGCTAGAGACTTTGATATATTTTGTAATGAATGAATATGGTTTTTTTGTTGTTGTTTTTGTTTTGTTGAAGAAAACTCCACCAGAATAGTGATAACTTGTGAATTTCCAAACTGACATTAGGAACATGAATACATTTTTAAAAACATATGTGCAAATATTAATTTATTTAGAATTGAATCAAGGTGAAGCAAAGAAACAGATCATGTCACGAAAGGATGGACGGAGAAACACGATCCTTATTCAGGCACAAATATATAAAGGGATAGCAATTCAAAAGTACGATATTATTATTTCTTGAACTTGGTCTGTAGATCCATGACAACCCTTGGGTCAACCTGGAACGCCTTTGCAAGAATATTTGGGTTGATGGCTGGGTTAGCCCCAAACACGGTTGGTGCAATAGTGATGACACCAGGGTTTTGGCTGCTTAGAGCGGCGAATGCAACCGCTGGTGCCTTGCCAATGTTTGCTTGAAAATGGATGAGTCCCTCTGGAAACACAAATACATCACCCTCGTTGAGAACTTTAGTGAATAGGCGATTATCGGGGTTTGATGTAACAAACCCTACGAGAAGTGTTCCTAGTTCGACAACCAAGATCTCCGTGGCACGTGGGTGGGTGTGAGGTGGGTTCTGTCCGTCAACCGCATAATCAATACGGACAAGGGAGATTCCAAGAGTGTTTAACCCAAGAAGGTTGTTAACATTGACGGCTGTCACGGTCGACCCAACAGGACTTGTTATGGGTCTTGCAGTTTGAAGCCCTGGGAAAAAGAAGTCATCTGCTGTGACCAGCTTTGGGTCCTTGCAGAACTTTCCATTAACAAAAACTGAAAATTGTAACCAAGAAGGAGATAGTGTTATTAAGATATGAGAAAAATTATTAATAATATGAGTAAAAATGTTTTGCAATCATCATGTACATACCGCCATTTGCTGAGCTGTTGGCGCTGACACAAAAGTCTTGAAGTTGGCTTGGATCAGAAGCAATGGTTAATGGAAGTGTTAAAGCCAAGAGAGATAGAGCTGCAAGAAATGAGAGACTCTTCATTGCCATTAACGAGATAGGAAGAGGGTTTTTGTCTGTGGAATAAGATTGTATTGAAGAGATAAAATAACTTATGTTCCATAGACTTCAATTTATAGATGAGTTTAGGTGTTGAAATAATCTAAGAAATTAAATAATCATTAACTTGATATTTGACTTGGTTAATATATTTAGAGATTTGCAAAAATACCCTTTTTCTACTACCCTTTTGCAACAATACCCTTTTATGTTGTCCATTTTTAAAAATCCCACTTCTCTTGAGCAAATGACCAAATTACACTCATCTAACGAGAATATGTAATAATAAACTGAAATTTTCCCGCCAAAATTTTTTTTCCCGACAAAAACAAAATTCCGCCAAATTTTTTTTTTCCCTCCAATTTTTTTTCTCCACGACAAAAAAGTCCCAGCTAAAAACATGCATTTAAAAATCCTTGTAAAAGTTTTAAGAACCCTCTAAAAACTCTTTAAAAAACCTTGTACAGTTTTTTAAAAGCTTTGTAAATTTGTTAAAAACCCTTGTAAATCAGTTAAAACCTCTTAAAATCTTTATAAAGTCTTTATATATGTAAATACTATAAAAACCCTTTTTAAAACCTTTGTAAATCATTTTAAACCTTTTACAATGATTTTAAAAGATTTACAAGTGTTTTTAAAGAGTTTTAAAATGATTTACAAGAATTTTAAATACCCTTGTAAATCTTTTAAAAACCCTTGTAAATCATTTAAAACTTTTGTAAACCATTTAAAAATATTTTAAAAACCCTTGTAAACCCTTAAATAATTTTTGAACCATTTTAAAACTCTTGTGAACCCCTTACAAAAGGTTTTAAAAAGATTTACAAGAGTTCTTAAAGGGTTTTGAAATTCTTGTATATGTTTTTTCAATCTTTTAAAAACCCTTGTAAATCCTTTAAAATCCTTTTAAACCAGTTAAAAATCTTTTAAAAACCCTGGTAAACCCTTTAATAATTTTTGAACCATTTTAAAACTCTTGTGAACCTTTACAAAAAGTTTTAACAAGATTTACAAGAGTTTTTAAAGGATTTTAAAACCCTTGTAAATTCTTTGAAAATCTTTTAAAAACCTTGTTAATCTTTTAAAAACTCTTGTAAATCTTTTAAAACCCTTTTAAAATCTTTTAAAATCTCTTGAAAATGTTTTAAAGCCCTTTTAAAATCTTTTAAAATCCCTTGTAATCTATTTTCCGCCAAATTTGTTTTTTTGAAATTGAAAAATGTTTTTTTTTAAAAACATTTTGGCGGAAAACGTTTGGCGGGAAATTTATTTTCAGAATATTTTGGGCGGGAAAAAACAAATATTTCATTTTGTTTATCTAAAACATTTTCCAAATAGAGGTAAAATGGTCATTAAACATTAAGAGAGGGTATAAATGAAAATGAAAAATAAAAATGGATAGTATTGGAAAAAGAGTAATGTTGAAAAGGCATTCATAACAATTATTCTAATAAAGTTTTAGTTTTCTTTCCTCAACCCATTATGTTTAATTGAACATTATAAACTGTTTATATATATTATTTCTCCAACAAACATGATGCACTTGAAATTTGAAATGGCAAGTGTGTTTTTTTCTTAATGATTTCTTCCTTTTATCTGTCGTTTATATCACTGACTTTAAGAGAAGGTCAATTTGATCGTGTTGGGGTGTGTTAAAATGTTAACACTTGCTGGTTTTGTTTAATAATTTTTTTTTGGTTAAAATTGGTTGATTGTTTCTTAGATGATAAGACACGACTATATAAACCAAATATAAAGTATAATGGATATTGGGAACAGTATAGAGATTAAGATATATAACTAATTTTTTTAGGGAAAATTTTACTTTTTTCTTTTTCTTACATAAATATGAACCATATAACGGTTGTAAATTCGTCGTCGAAACTATCCAAATAACATTACACACTTTCGTCTAAGTTGTAACAATAATTGGTAAATAAAATTGGAAAGAAATCATAGTGATGAAGTTAACGCGGAAAATGGAAAGTGTAACAAAAATATATCATATCATATCATCGGTAGAAATGAGAGTCATATGTACGTCGTTTTTTTATTTATTTATTTATTTATATAAAAACATATTTCCTAGCTTATAGACCCTATTAAACATATCTCGACTTTATCGATCTCAGCATGTTTTCTATGTTTCTAAAGTTTCTTCAACGAAGCCTGTCAAACTGGAGTTTGTAAGTAGATGGTTTGATTTCATAAGTCTTTTAAGCACTAACTAAATGAGGACAAGTAGTTCCAAATTTTCCGGTTGTGGTATTTACCATCATCATCAACAAAATTCAGTTTTTGAAAAAAAAGTATTTGTGTTGTGATTTGCTTCTCAGTGGAAAATAATTAAGGATTCATTTTAAAGTTTCGGTTGTTGAGTTTATTTTAATTATGGCTTTATGCCTTAAATTGTTTTTTTGCTTCAATAGTTTTGGTTTATGTTTTGGTTCCGGAAAAATTGTTTTTCCGCTGACTAAGAATCAGAAAAAGTTTGGGCTATACTTTCCGCTGACTAAGAATCAGAAAAACTAAGAATCAGGAATAGTTTTGCTAGACTTGTTTGGGCTATATCCCCCATCCCAGCCCCGCCTGAAGGTGAGTGGTCAGATTCTCTATACCAAAACATGCACAGGATATTGAACATTAATCAGTACCACCCACAGTTGGGAGATGACGGTATGGTAGCTCCATGGATTCTATGGAGACTGTGGAAGAATCGAAATGACCTCGTTTTTAAGGGGAAACAGTTTGATGCACCAGATGTAATTCGGCGGGCTGTAGAGGATGTTGAGGAGTGGAGGCAAAATCTGCAGCGGAGTTTTCTACCAAAACACATAGAGAGATCTGAGCAGCAAGTGATCAAGTGGAAGCAACCCCCACATGGGTGGGTTAAGTGTAACTCAGATGGAGCTTGGAATGCAGAACGCAGCAAGTGTGGCATCGGCTGGGTGCTTAGAAACTCCGACAAGAACGTGCTTTGGATGGGTGCAAGGGCTATCAATGACTCAATCCGCCTTGGTTACTGAGGCTGAAGCCATGCGTTGGGCGGTGTTGTCACTCTCTCGACTCAATTACCGAAAGGTAATCTTTGAATCTGACTCCCAACAATTGGTGTCTATTCTTGTTGATAACGGTGATATGCCTATTCTGGACCCTATTCTACAAGACATCAAGCTCTTGCTTCAGCATTTTGAGGAAACAAAGTTTGTGTTCATGCATCGTGGAGGCAATGGAGTGGCAGATAGGATAGCAAAGGAATCTCTTTCTCTTGAGAATTATGATCCTAAGTTGTATTCTATAGTGCCATATTGGGTAAAATCGTTTGTGGAATTAGACAAGTTGTAAAACTCTGTTGTTTAATGATAATTATTGTTGTTGAGCCAAAAAAAAAAAAAAAGAATCAGGAAAAGTTTATAGACCCAATTCCAAGTAGGGTTAGTCCAATGATATAACCAATAATCAGAAGTAAAGGCATCGGCCCAAATAATTATTGGTCCAAGATAAAAACTTTGTAGCCCATGGATATTTTTTTTTGTTTTTAAGATATTTGAGATAAGCGACTAGACTGTTTAATTGACTAGATTTTTTTTCTTAAATATATATTTATTAAAGCGAATCCAGTTACAAAAACGGTATACTGGAGTCAAGGCGGTCCAATGTATTTCCCTGCCTAAAGCACAAAAAAAAAAAATTTCGCCCAACTAATACAAAAATGTAAAAATACTAGATTTTAACCCGCGGTACATTGCAAAAACAATTTATTTTTTAAATTAATATATATAAAAATTTGTAAATTGTATCTATCTATAAAATGTTTTAATTTTATAGTTTACAATTGTTATTAAGTAACATCCTGCCAAACCCGTCCTCTAAAACAAACTCATTTATTTTATTAATGTTGATCTTATTTATGATATGTTTATGAATTATTGTCTAAATATTTTGTAATTTTGTAGTAATTAAATTCTATCAAATATCTCGGTTTGATGATTATAATCATGCAGAAAAGCAATATCAAAAATGATATTTTGTAGTAATTAAATGATATTAAATATTTTGGAAGTTTTATTTTAGTAATTAATTGTGTAGTTAAAGTAGAGAGATTTTGGGAAGATTGTTAAATGTCAAATATTTAATTAGAAGATTTTCTTTCTAATTATCAAAAACAATTATTAAAATGCCAGTGGCAGCCGCTGTAAATAAATCCCAACTCCAGGATTTATTTCACAAAGTTGCTGCAAAAATGTATATATAGATTACGAATAACACTCATATAGTCTCAAACTTAAGACCTGCTGCCTAAGAAAGTAAGACACTACCGCTACACTAAATGCATTTCTCACGAAAATGATGCCCTAAAATTCTTGATATATTTTTAGCGCCTAAAGCATGGACTTCACCAGCTTTAGCCCAGGACCGGCCCTGACTGGAATCTTGCTAGAAAAAAAAGACTCAACTTCTGTTAATCATCGTCTGCAGTGTAACCATATTCTTAGATCTGGCAGAATTAAAGCACACATCTTCGTAGCCGCCTCAGAGGATTGAGAAAATCCTGCGGAAGATTCCAGTTTTCATCAGCCATCCTTCTCCTCTGAAGCACCAACCCACCACAAGCGTCCCAAAAAGTTAGTCACACCAAGGCAATCGCCTATCTCTTCAGTTAATTTTTTTTTTTATGGAAGAACTATTGCTAACATCCGTACGATTAAAACGCTAAATGACATTAATTAGCTAGCTCGAGAGAGTCTGTTATTCTCCCATGCATACGTAATTAACACATGCTAAGAAAAGATCGCAAAGCAGAAGACCCACAATGTAAGTTTATACGTGAAAATTTGAAACAGATCTTTCGCAACACATGAGGATAACACGCACCGGCAGATCTATGTACAAGAAAGGAGGGTCATGTGACCTCCCTAAATTTCAGAATTTTATTTAAATGTTATGAGAAAATATATATTTGGCTTATCAAATTTTTTTTTTTTTAGCTATGTGTGACCTGAGTAAAAAATGATCCTGGATCCGCTACACGAAGAACCTTTTAGAGTCTTCTTCCATAACTCTTCAAGGCAAAAACCTCTCAACGAGCTAGAGACTTTAATATAATTTAGACATGAATATAGATAAATTGTGCAGAGGACACTTTTTCTTCACAAATAAGGCGGTCAATAATTTTTGTATCAAAGTCTTATACGACTTGATTAATATAACATAATATGATGTTTGTAAATTCATCAGAAAATATTTATACTGACGTGCTAATAGATTTCTTATTGAAGAAAAATCCATCACAAAAGAGATCTAGCTTTCGTGAATTTCCAAATGTAAAACATGAATCCAATTCTAAAAACGTAAAGATATTATTGATTCATTTATAATTTAAACAAGGTAAAAGCAATGACTAACGTCATGACATGTTATGATAATCGGATAATACAAGATCCTTAATTATTCAGTCTTAGTCACTTCGAGCACGATATTATGGTTTTATGAACTTGGTCTGTAGATCCATGACAATCTTAGGGTCAACCTGGAATGCACTTGCAAGAAAACTTGGGTCTATCTGTGGGTTAGACCCAAACACGGTGTCAGCAATAGTGATGACACCAGGGTTTTGGCTGCTGAGACCAGCGAATGCAACCGCCGGATATTTTCCAACGTTCACTTGGAAATGAATGAGTCCCTGTGGAAACACAAAGACATCACCCTCGTAAAGTGTTTTACTGAAAAGGCGATTTTCGGGGTTTGACGTGACAAACCCAACGAAAAGTGTTCCAACCGCGACATACAAGACCTCGGAGGCACGTGGGTGGGTGTGAGGTGGGTTCTGTCCGTAAACTCCATAGTCGATACGGACAAGTGAGATTCCAAGAGTGTTTAACCCTGGTAGGTTGTTAACATTGACGGCTGTTACGTTAGACCCAGTTTTTGGATTAGGTGGTCTTGCCTCGTGGAGCCCTGTAAAAAAGAAGTCTTCTACTGTGACGAGCTTCGGGTCCTTGCAGAACTTTCCGTTCACAAAAACTGAACGTTATAACCAAATAAAAAGAGTGTAAGAACGTAATGACTTTTCCTAACTACCGATTACATTTAAATGATTATGGAGTATTGGAGTGAACATATACATACCACCATCTGCTGGGGTGTTGACACCAACGCAAAAGTCCTGAAGAGAGCTTGGGTCCGAAGCCTTGCTTAATGAAAGTGTTATTGCCAAGATAGATAAAACTGCAAGAAATGAGAAACTTTTCATGGTTATATATTAGTTGAAGCAATTCTTCGAAGAGATAAAAAAGGTTTTAATGGCGAGATGATAACCTTATGAGACATATCTCTCAATTTATAGACAAGTTTAGGAGTAGAACTAGTCCGTACGAATGATGAACTTGATGTTTGAATTGTTATTTTTTTTTTTATGTAAATTGTGTTTCCTAATTCCACACACTATGTTTATGATGGTAATATTTGAATTGAAAAACGTAAGATTGGAATAAAAATAAATACGTAAGATTATGATGAAATATGATGCATTTGAAGTTTGAAATGGCAAGTGTTGGTGATTAACAAGTTATACATACGTCAAAGGTTTGTTTAATTATTATTCTTCACCTTTTAACGAATTACACTTGTTCACTCTAATTAATAATCTTCAAAGGTGTAGTCCGCGTCATGCTGATGCTCGGGAAGGTCTTTTCCTTTACTTAATATTGTTGTAGTCGGTTATTTGACCAATGAACATACATACGAAAAAACAAATATCAAAGCAAAAAAAAAACATCAAATTAAACCAATATTCAAAAAATCGGTAGGTCGTATCTAGACGGTCCGTATGAGCCTAGCGCCTAGACAAATAAATCGGGGATTAAGCGGGGTATGGGAATACAAGATAATTAATTTCAGGGTTATTTAAAATAGATAATTTTTAAATTATTACCGAACATAAACCAGACATTGCTCTTGCTCACCCCTAAGCAATAGTAGTATATATTACTAGTTGTTGTCGAACATAAAACAAATTGTTAACGCGATTACTCATGCAACCGTAAGCAACAGTATACATTAATTTAAAACCAAAAAAACAGTATACATTAGTTGTTGATTTTGTTGTATTAAACTTCCCTTAGCTTGTCATTTATTACACTTGCTGCTATTCATTGACTCGAACAAAAGGTCAATGTGATGAATTTATTTAGATATGTTAAAATGTAAGAAAAAATAAGTTCTATTTGATTGTTTCTTTACACGACTATATCAACCAATATAAAAAAAATCCCAATCCAGTCAAAAGACCCGATCGACTCCAAGCAGAACCAGTCCATAATGAAACACTTATAACAATGGTTTAGCTGCCAAGCTGATGTAAGATATATAGTATAATTTTGTTTTCTTAAGTTTTCCAAGCTAATACGTAAATTAATCACTAAATAGATTTTTTGAGCGTATTAGTGTAACACAATTGGATTCGAAGTTAGATTATGACACAACAACAACAAAAACAACAACAACATCGATACATATTATTCAGCCACATGGCCTTCACCTTCATGCCTTGTCATACAGTTTACATGGTATATTTTTTTTTAAAGTGTCGACTAATATTTTGCTAGATATTTTTGTTTATAGTTTTGGTCGTTGGATATCTTACTATATTATTTGAAAAGTACATTTTAAATGTAACTTTATTTTTTGTAATTAATTACATGACAATACCATTAAAAAAATTTAATCAAAAACAAAATCTTTTAATGACGTCATTAAGATTACCAAACTCATTTAACTACAATATTCATTTCTTAAATATAAGGCTTATTGGATCTAAAAACGGATCATCAAAGATTTCCTAAACTGAAGCAAAATATACCGAATATTCAAATATCTATCTGTTATCAAATTATAAACAAATAAGTTCGTAAAACAATTTAATATTTTATAAACGAAATCAATTAAATCTTAATCACATAAAAATTAGCACAAAAAAAAGCATTCAACATTTAAAAAATTATCAAATCTCTGTGTTATATAAGTTTTATACTATATTCAAATAAAGTGTAATATACCTTTTCAATTTGTATTTTTTAACTAGTTTAAGCTAACTAATATATTTGCTAATCTTATACCTATCAAAACCGACTATCGTTTCTTATCTCTATAGTATTTTTGCAAGACTTTTTTGGTGGATTTGGGTGAAAGTGCATTCGGATCATATGGTACATTCCCCTATTAAATAAATATGGTGCACTCCTATGTTATTAGCTAAAATGTTTAGATTATAAATCAAAGTCATATCATAAATAAAATTAATATTAATAAAATAAATGGCTTTTTGGCAAGACGAATTTGGAGGGACAGTAAAATATAATTAATCCACCGTTTCAATACGGGTTAAATCTTTAATTTATTAACATATCAAATCATCCTAATTTAGAAAAGATTATATAAAACCAAAAATGTTATGTGGTATATATAATGTTACTATATATAAAATTAAACTATAAAATATAAATCTATTAGAGAATGATACAAGTTGCAAAAATTTTATATATAATAAATAATTCTTAAATTTTAAAAATTACTACTATAAAAAAAATCACGAGACGGGTAAAGAAATTACAGAACGGATTTTATTTTGGAATTGGGTTATATGGTAGATGTATTTGAATCAATATTTATAAAATTTTAAAATATTATTAATATGTTGTTTTAATAAGGATTAAAACTTCAGTTTTTTAACAATTGTCTCATGTATTCGTCGTATAACGTTACTTAATAACAATTATAAACTATAAAATATAAATATTTTATAAAAATAAAATTTACAAATTTTAATATATATTATCTTTAAAAAATAAATCGTCCCGCGGTATAGTGAGGGTTAAAATCTAGTACTTGTGCTATGTTTTTATCAAAAGTCAACGAGATTAACTAAGCAACCACAAAATAGGAAAACGCATCAAACGCACATATATATGAGATCATGTATATGATTATATCATGATGATACTCATGGGCGTAGTCAATTTACATTGTAGAAAGTCTTGTCTTCTTTAAAGAGTTGGTCAATTTAAATTGTCCAATGAAACAAATATTATCACAATTCACAACTTCTTCGTCACAAAAAAGATTTAAAACCAAATGGCCCATGCAGGTTTCGAACCTGCGACCTTCGCGTTATTAGCACGACGCTCTAACCAACTGAGCTAATGGGCCATTTGCTACAAAACTAAAATCATATTTACTAATCTTTAAATTATCATTTTTATACAAATTATTAGTCCAAAAAAGATGCAAGAAATGTTGAAAAATATTTTTCATACGGGTTATTGGTCAAAGTATATGCAAGAAATGTTGAAAAATATTTTTCATACGGGTTATTAGTCAAAGTATATGCAAGAAAAAAATGGAAAAGTTTGGGATATATCATCGTGCATGGTTGGTCATTATGTGTGTATCTTTTGATTTTGACTTGTCTCTCCATTAATTAGAGGTTTCACGATCTTCTTCCTCCAATCTTTTTCCAGGTAAACAAAGAAACATTAAATTTTTGATCATATCATTACACTTACACATATGCTTAGTTTTGTACAATTAGGACATATTATTGTTCTTCTAATCAGAAAGTTTTCATCCAAACAAACTTTTTAGCGTTAAAGCTCATTTCTTGGAGAATTTTGAAGTGTTGAATTTTTCAATTTCGTGTTTGATTAAAGATTTGACAGAATCAGAAAATAAGGGTTGATTTAGAGAGTTTGGTGTTGCAGATTAATCAAATTCATAAGTTTTTGTCTATGAGTTCAAAAATCCTGAAGAGTCCAATCTTAAGATTTTTCAGAGGCAAGTTTTGAGATGATCCTTTTGATCTGAACAATTATGTAATTAGTACACTTTGAGCCACCTGATATTGAAGAGCATGTTTTTGTTCAGTTTTTGAGTGTAATGAATTTTTGAATCTAGAAGTTCTAGATGAACTTTTTATGTGAATAAAGATTATCCATTTGCCTTTGTTGTCTTAAACTTGAAGGTCAAGTTTCTGTCTTGTTTTGGTTGAGTTTTTAAATGGATTCTTGAATTCTTTAATTTGATATCTGAACTGTGACTGAAATTGGTTAGGAAAAGTCATTATGGCTGAGTCTGCAAGCAACACCGCTTCAAAAAAGCTCATTCAAATCGACGTAAGCTCGGATTCGGTGTGTCCATGGTGCTTTGTAGGAAAGAAGAATCTTGACAAAGCTATTGAAGCATCTAAAGATCAATACAACTTCGAGGTTTACCTCTCTCTCACTCTCTTTTCTTTTGTATAACAATTGTAATGGTTATAATATTCATCTCTCGAAAAAACAATGTAGATTCGATGGCGTCCGTTTTTCCTTGATCCATCTGCACCTAAAGAAGGTGTGAGTAAGAAAGAGTTTTATCTACAGAAATATGGAAACAGATATCAAGGAATGTTTGCAAGAATGTCCGAGGTTTTTTCACTTACACATTCTTTAACATAGCTTATATGTTCTTGTTGAGAGAATCTTGAAAATGAGCTTTTGATTCATCATTACAGGTCTTTAAAGGTCTTGGCTTAGAGTTTGACACAGCTGGTCTCACGTAAGCACCATGAGTTTCCTTTTATCAATCAAGAAAATAGATTTCTTTTCTTTTCTTCTAACATGTTTTGTTGATAAGAACAGAGGAAACAGTCTGGATAGTCATAGACTTATACATTATACCGGTAAACAAGCGCCGGAGAAGCAACATACACTTGTTGAGGAACTGTTTATCGGTTACTTTACGCAGGGAAAGTTCATCGGTGATAGGTATTTATCACTAGGCTCTTGTCCTCAGAATATGTGAAACAGTTTTATTTTGTGATAGATTAGCTCAAGTTTAACTTATGATGCTTGTGGATCAATAGAGAGTTTTTGGTAGAGACGGCTAACAAGGTTGGGATAGAAGGAGCAGAAGAATTCCTCTCAGACCCCAACAATGGAGTTACAGAGGTATGTTTTCTGTATCATCTAATCATTAGTGTTTTTTTCTTCCTCTGTAGTATAATGTTGAATGAACTGTTTTGATCTTTAAAGGTGAAAGAAGAACTGGCAAAGTATTCGAAAAATATCACCGGAGTTCCAAATTACACTGTAAGTTTTAGCGCTTTAGATTGATTGCCTTAATAAGTTCATGGCGAAACTCGCCATTTTTGAAGGGTGCCTTAGTCTTCAAGTCTAATGTCCATGCTTTGTATTGTTTGGTCAGATCAATGGGAAGGTGAAGCTGAGTGGTGCGCAACCGCCCGAGACATTCCAGAGTGCGTTTAAAGCGGCCTCGGCTTGAAACACAATCAGTGTACTCAAGAGTTGTTGAAGTTTTACATCTATGGAGATTCTCTGTTTCTGTTGTTTGAGCTTTAAGTTATTGACTTTTCAAAGAAGTTGGTGTAATAAGATTTTTCTTTATTGGTTTGTCTAATAATTCAGAGAAGTTGATTTCAAGCACTCTTCTTCTTCTTGCTCTGATCTCAAAACAATGTTCTAGATAACAATTTTTTGAATGATTCAAACTACTTTTCCTTCCAATCATTGTCTTGCTTTATAAATGTATATAAGATATATGAGTCTATAAATTAAGAGACATCACATATTTACTGTTAAAAGGCATCTGGATATTCACAGGAGTTTTATGTACAAGTGATTTCTCTCTGTTTATTCTTTTGAGCAGGACTCAGACGCCATTATGTTCTTTGAGCAAGTCTTTATTACAATGCTAAGAAGTTTCATTTTCATCAAATGCCATCACCTGAAAGATTAGAGTGAAACAATTAGGTATGGATGCATTAACTCCAAAAAGTTAACTCATCTCATGGTTCTCTATATGACCAATAATTGTATGAGAAATGGACCACTACTTAAAATGGGGATATCAAATTCTAATACAAAATGATGCACTTTTAATATCGATGAAGGAGATTGATGGAACATTCGACCAAATCCGGGTTTTAAAGTTTTGTAGAAAGCGACGAGTTACCTTTCCACAGACGGGGCAAGTTTCACTTCTCTCCATCCATTCATAAATACAGCTAAGGTGGAAATGGTGAGAACACTTGGTGATTATCTTCGGATTCTCCAAAGTGTAATCTGCATATTGTTAAAACAAAGAACTATGAAACCAATATTACCTTAATGCACTCGCAACGATTGCCTCATCTACGTAAACTATACTATTAATGGCCTAATGGCTCAGGACTCAGGAGTGCACTAAATGAAGAAATGAAACCAAGAAAGCAACTTATAAAGATCTACTAACAACCTAACACACTCTTTACCAACAAAACTGCATATAATAGGTTCAAAGAGAATAATAACAATAGCATCAAACTAATTTTTTAGTATTACCATCAAGGCAGGTTGGACAAATATCTTCATCATCCGAATCTGCATAATAAACTTCTATCCCCGGCATTGTTTTCGACTTTGTAAAGGTTGATGAACCTTTCGTATACACTTCTTTCGAACCATCTTCAGAATCAGACTTACTCCACTTGGCTCCACCATCACCCAAAGCTTCAGAACTCATTTCAGTATCACCTCTTAACGGTTCTGATTCTTCACCTGAATGACTAGAGCCCTTAACAAAACGAAAGTACCTAGGATCAGCATCGTAAGGCAATGGTGTTGGAGGAGAATGATATACACTAGACAGAGAGTCATCAAGTGCAGTTGTTGAATTCATCACTGTAGCTGTCTCTACAGTTGAAGGTATTGGATGCATTCCCCCTCTACTAAACAACGAAGCATACTGCCCAAAAAAAATCGAACATAAAGTTTTAACTACAAAGAAACAAAAGATTCGAAGACGAAAGTGAAGAAGAACATTACCAAATCCATGAAACTCTGGAGGAAGCAATTAAGGCAAGGACAGTTCCTAGTTATGGAAGTGTTTGGATTCACATAACTCTCAAAGAGATCAACTTGAAAGCAACAACAGAAAGCACCCATATCTTCGAAATCAATACTTTCAAATTTCACAGAGAATGAGAGAGGAAAGCCAATTTCACAGAAGATTTTCACTAGCTCCCGTAAACCAGAATCCTTCCTCTCTCTTCTTGGTGCAAAACTCTTGTTCCTCCTACACAGTAGAATCACCTGTAAGAGAAACATATAACATTTCTAAAACCAAATGAATAACTAAACTTGAATAAGCTAATACACATCACAAAACTATACAATTCGAGCAAAAAAAAACAGTTTTTTTAAGGATTCATTGTTTAATGTACGAGCAAAAGCATCAACCTTTCAGATAAAAAGCATCAATCCGATGAAACCCAAAAACCATCATAAGCTCATCGATCAACATCAGATGATCAGTAATGAATGGTATCAAAATCCAATGATCATCAAAGAAACTTTCAAAGGAAAACAAAAAACAGAGGAATCGATGAGTACCTTTGTGATAGAGACCTGAGAAAATCCAGAAGCAAGAGAAAACCCAGGAATTTTCCGGTATTGACTAATTCTAAAATTGAAGATTTTTCAGGTTCGTCGAAAAAGTGCAAAATGAAGTTTCCTGAATAATAGCGATCCTTTCTCTCTCGTCTTTGTCTTCTTCTACCTTTTGATCCATAAGCCTTTTTGGTCGAAATTTAACCAGGGAAAAACAGAAAGTTTCGTAAATAGTCCCTTTAATTTTACATATATTTAGTTATGACCCCAAACGTTTCGATTATAAAGCTTAAACTTATTCTAATTGTGACCCATACATTTTTGTATACAAAAACCATTTCTTTTCTCGGCAGCACCAAGGGCATACAGATTTACATCTCTTAGGAAGTTTGTTTCTTGATTTTCTGCTAAGTTTTTATACTACCAACTCACCAAGAAATTGCGACAATCGAATGAATTTTTAAGTTGTTCCGAGCTAAGCCTAGCATTTCCACATTGTTGGAGTTATGGATTTATGTTCAAATTCTAACAACAAAATGTCTTTCGAGTTTAAGAAGTTGTAAGTATCCTAATAATAATAGTATCCTGACTATTGTCGAATAAAGGTCAAGTTGGTCTAAAGTTATCTCTACACTTGATAACAAACAACAGAAGAGCTCAAAATTGTAATAATCTCAAATGTCTGTCTTGCTGCAGAGACCACACCTCATTATGTGAGAGAAGCCAAGTGTTGTCTTGAATTCAATTACCCACCTTGGCAACTTTTCTCTGCTCGGTTTGGCCCGACAAGGGGCACTGCATCTCTGTCCAACTTATCGGAACCATTGTTTCGCCTGCACAATCACCAGACCACATAAACATTTCGATTACTCAAACGGAAATTAACTTCGTATAGTATTATAAACTGCCCAAAGAAGCAAATGCATCTACACATTAACATACTCCAAGTCCAGGACGAAAATATTTGTTACTCATAATTCCATAATGAGAACTACAAGTTAGAAATGTATTACAATTTGATATGTGATAGATTAGCTATATAATTAGTAATCTTTGCCCTCATTACCCTTTATTTAGTTTCTAAGAGTAGGAAAAAAATTACCCGCAGCACTTTCAGCTGAGACCACACCAAGTTCATTCTTAGCAGTTGACAAGTAGTAAGCCCGTGCATCACCAAGAGACAGCTTTAAGAGTCCAAGTTAAGGCAACTTCAGATATTATCACCCAAAACATCATCTATTATTATAGACTACACCTACGCTACATTCAAATTAAACTATACAAAGAGATATGTAAGTAAAAAGAGAAAATAAATGGCATAATGTAACAAATCTTAGAATTGTCTCTCCTCTAATAAACAATGTTAACCACTGTACTACTAGACAATAAGTGTGAAACATAAGCGCAAGGATACAACCATAGCTCTAACAATGTCACCAGCATGGAAAGACTGATGCATGTCAACTTTGTCAATCTCTGTTGCTCTAACATCTTGTTGCCTATGAAAGAGCAAACACAAGTTAGATCGACACATAAAAGAACAAACCTTGAAAATAAACACCAAAGGAGGATGAGAAATTCACCTAATTACACCAGCAAAATTTTCACGAACGGCTTTTGAACCAACACACAAGATATCAACAGCAGCCATCTTAGTCATAACTTTAGTCACCTATCACGAATAACAGAGAATAGTGAGTGATGAAATTACTCTCTTTTTTTCCAAGTATGAACATCAATGAATCCAATGAAATAAGTGCAGGACTCACTCTTGCTATGACAACAGAACCAGTCTCTGGAATAGGACCATGTGCCTTGTGACCTGTAACTTCCACAATAGCTCTCTGCTTACCATTTTTATCATCCAATAAGTTATATATCCATAACAATCACAAAAACAAGTATAACAATCCAACGATTTCGATTTCGATTACGAATAGATGTGCCAGAAGAATTAATCACTTGGAACAAAGACGAAACCTGATCAATTGATTCGGGAAGAGGAGAAACAATCCGGCAAGTTCCTGTGAGGGAAGCGTAGATGGTGGCGTCGTTGACGTAAGCTCCTTTTCCAGCTTTAAACTCTGTCGCTTTCCCGATTACATCTCCCGGCGTTACTAGCCCCGTCGTCATTGTTTCAAAATTTTCCGATTTGAGAGTATCAAACAAAACCCTAGGAAGGAACCTCTGGGTTTTAGATTGAGAAAATTAAAACAATTCGGAATCCATCCCTTTAGTGTTATATAAATTCAACTTTGACCCTAAATGTTCTGGTTGTAATTTTAAACTATTCTAATTTTGACCCATAGTGTTTTCTTATTACCCAATTCGACCCGGTTAGACTTAAATACCTTAGTCCGACCCGGATACATCTCATACCCGAGTCCGACGCGGTTATTACCCAGTTTCAACTTTCAACAGTCGACGACACTTGCAGAAAAATTCGAGTTTGATTCCTTTAATTGAAAATCCAATAAACAAGCGGGACCTCGATTTGAAATCTCTTTATCCAGATCCATCTCTCCGTCACAATCTTCCATCTACCGTCACCGGAACCGGCGAGTTAGTCGTCGGGATTCCAGATCTGTTTGTCTACGTCTTCCTTCTGTCTCTGTGTTCATCAGAGTACCAATTCGCTCGATTGTTGCTGCATTTCGCGAATTGTATTAGGTTTATAGCGTCTATGAACTCCTGTTTTCGCTCGATTTGAGTAACCTAGGTATTTCTCTACGTTGATTGTTTGGATTTGAAGAAAAGGCGCAAAGTATGAGTAGAAATTTCGGAAGTTTCATGAAGATTTGAGGGATTGAGTTAGGTATTGTAGTTGTAGAGAGAATGCAGAGTTTATCGAGCTCGGCTCCGACACCGGAGGCGATATTAGAATGGTTACAGAAGGAAATGGGGTACAGGCAATTAGGTCCGTATAATGGATCGAGCAAATCTCATGTTCCTTCTATTGATGCTATAAGGAAGATTTGTAGAGGGAATATGATACCTATATGGAATTTTTTGATAAACCGAGTGAAATCGGAGAAGACAGTGGAGAGAATTAGGCGGAATATTACGGTTCATGGGGGAAGTAGTAATGCTAGCATTGGGAGTTCGGTAAATCCTGGGAAGGAGGAGAGTAAGAGTAAAGGAAGGCGGAAGGATAAGACAGTGACTGGTGAGAGTTCGAGTTATGCGGAGGATAGAGAAGCTGCATTGCAGGAAAGGGAATTAGCTGCAAAGGAAGTGGAGAGATTGAGGAACATAGTGAGGAGGCAAAGAAAAGATTTGAAAGCTAGAATGTTGGAGGTCTCTAGAGAAGAAGCAGAGCGGAAGAGGATGCTTGATGAAAGAGCAAATTACAGGTTTGTTTTGAATCTTTCAATTTTGAATACTGTATTTGGATACATTGCTTCTCACTTGTAAAATAATACAATAGAAATAACCTGCACCACTCAGCTCAGGTTCATTTAATATTTTCTCTTGTTGTTGTTATGCTTTATTATCGTTAGTGTTAAGTCCTCAACAGAACCATTACAAGTATGGTTGCTATGTGTAGTATGGTTAGCTGCTTAGAGTTTTGGTGGTATTTCGATTTCGTTTCTCTATGATTTCAGGAGCCATAGATATATAGCCCTGAAGTATTCTTCTTTCGTTTTGTTGATTCTCCAATGATTTTAATATACCCTAGAATGGAATATATGGGATTTAGTCAGGCTATTTTGTTTCTCTGGTTTCATGGATATGCCACATCGCCCATTCTTAAGATTCTCACTTTTGTATGGCGATATTGATTGTCTTTTTGCCCTCTTCATGAACCTCAATCAACAGCATTTATCTATGTTGAAATGCATTGATTCTGTTCATACAACAAATCAAAATATTTGTTGTAGTTATGTTCAGTAGATCTTTCAAATTGTTTAGTGAGTTTTATTTTTCCTTTTTTCAGACACAAGCAAGCATTGTTGGAAGCGTATGATCAACAATGTGATGAAGCAACAAGAATATTTGCAGAGTATCACAAAAGGCTACAAGTCTATGTTAATCAAGCAAATGATGCACAACGGTCTGTCAATTCATCGAATGAAGTGTTAAGCAGCCTCAGTGCTAACAGTGAGAGGGAAGCTGTTTATTCCACTGTCAAAGGAACTAAGTCTGCAGATGATGTCATTCTCATGGAAACAACCCGAGAACGAAATATCAGGATAGTATGTGATTTGCTTGCATCACGCATGATTGAAAGAATACGTAACTCCTTCCCTGCATACGAAGGAAATGGAATTTGTTCACTTCCAGAGCTGGAAACTGCCAAGCTGGGTTTTGAGTATGATGGAGAAATAACTGATGAGATGAAAACTGTTATAGTAAATTCCCTGAGGGGTCCTCCTCTGCTGCTTCAGGCTATTGCTGCATACACTTTACGCATTAAGACTCTGATATCCAGAGAGATGGAGAAGATTGATGTCAGAGCAGATGCTGAAATGTTAAGGTGTGTCCTGACTTTCCTTCTTATGCCACTCTTTGTTATTGTGCACTCCTGATTCTGCAGGGTATGGTTCACCCAAATGCACCTTGCATGCTATTTTTGCTAATTTTCTTGACACACAAGTGGAAGATTATGAAACTCATATAGCAAATTAGTACTTATGCTGAAGTTCCTGGACTCCCTTTAAGATATGTCTGATCAATGATAATTGTATCTCTGTCTCTTATAAGTTTTCAGTTTTCGTCTCTGCTTTCTTAAGTTCTTGTTCCAGGGTTGCTTTGGACTAACATAAGCAATTGGATGTCAATCTATTTGCAGGTATAAGTTTGAGAACAACCGTGTAACAGACAATTCTTCTTCTGATGTGAGCTCCCCTTTGAGTTATCAGTTTAATGGAAACGGGAAGATAGGCACAGATACTCATTTCCAAGGATCTAACAACCAGCTCCTTGAACGGCAGGTTGCTTTCTATGTCTAGTTTTGCTGGTTTCTTCTTGTTAATTTGAAGATATGGAGAAAGGAGGGTTAAGCTTCAGGCAAATGTTTAATTCAGAAAGATATGTTTTGGTCTTCTAGTGCTGTATTTGTATATGTTGCACTGTATGGCTATATGTTTAAAGTCTGTTTATCTTAACTTTCACCTGTGCTACTTTTTCCAGAAAGCCCATGTTCAACAATTTTTGGCTACTGAAGATGCACTAAACAAAGCAGCTGAAGCTCGTGATTTATGCCACAAGTTTATTAACCGTTTGCATGGAAGTGCTGATACAGCTACTCATTCGTTTGTTGGAGGCACAACACAGAGTGGTAGCAATCTTAGGCAATTTGAGGTAGATGCCAGACTCCCTTGGTTTCTTTAGTTTTTTTCCCTTCACTTGAATCTAAAAAGACAAAATCATGTTCCTGTACAAATCTTACAATCCAAACACTCTTATACTTGTTATGTAGCAGGCACTGCATGACTGATTCTCAGTTATCATTAAAGTTCATTTTATGTTTAATATATATGCTGATTTACTTGCTTGAACAAACGATCCGATTTTATCTTTGCAGTTGGATGTATGGGGAAAGGAAAGAGAAGCTGCTGGTTTGAGGGCTAGCTTAAACACATTGTTATCTGAAATACAACGGCTGAATAAATTATGTGCAGAAAGAAAAGAAGCCGAAGATTCCTTGAAAAAGAAGTGGAAGAAAATTGAGGAATTTGATGCTCGCAGATCCGAACTTGAAACCATATATACAACTCTTCTCAAGGCCAACATGGTAATATCCCAAGTGATTCATTCATTAAATTGATTAAGTGATAAATACCATGAGTAATACTCTGTATCATGACCTTCCTTTTTATATAGGATGCTGTTGCATTCTGGAATCAACAACCACTAGCTGCAAGGGAATATGCATCAGCCACTGTAATTCCAGCCAGTGAAGTTGTTGTGGACATTTCAAACAGCGCAAAAGATTTCATTGAGAAAGAAGTGTCTGCTTTCTTTCAAAGTCCTGATAACAGTCTTTATATGCTTCCAGCAACTCCCCAGGTGTGTAAGTTGTCAGATGACATTCTGATGTATTTTATCTATCCATTTCTGCGTGATACAATTGTATTTCAGTTAATTTGTAGGATATATTTCACTCATAATCGTAGACTGATATTTGTTGAATAATATATAAACAATAGAAGTTGCATATAGAAAAGTGTGGTATATCTTCAAGGTTCTTTTGGTCTGTAAATCAAATAATCATGCAGCATAAGAAAAATTTGGAGTTTATGGTTCAAGTTAAAATTTGTTGCTCTCATAGGTGTAACAGAACTTGCAATTAGAAGATCATTTTCTTTCAACTTGGCAAACTTGCATGTAAATACCTCGTTTCTGTTCATTTATATGAACATTTTTTTAATCAGGGACTTCTGGAATCTATGGGAGCTAATGGATCGACGGGACCTGAAGCTGTTGCATATGCAGAGAAGAATGCTGCTCTATTAACGGCTAGAGCTGGTGCAAGAGATCCATCGGCAATACCATCTATATGTCGCATTTCTGCTGCCCTTCAATATCCTGCAGGTAAGATTTTTTTCTTCGTTTTTTTTTCAAAAATCCAAGGACGTATAGTTCATCTCTCTGGACAAAAATTATTTGCATTGACAAGGAGCTTTTTAATGAAACTATTGCTCACTGCTTCATGAATGACAATCTTTCTCAATGCAGTGCAAAATCATAAAACAAACATTTTAAAAATAAAAAAAAGTTCCTAGCATTGTTAGTTCATCTACCTATTACGTCGATTGAGGAATGCTATAATAACCAAAAGGTTTAATGATGGCCACTAGTTGCATATCATTACCACGCTTTGGATCTGCTGTTGTTTTCAACCATAAAAAGTGGAACACCTTTTATATAAAATACTTAGAAATCTTCATAGATCAAAATTCTTAGTGGCTTCTTAGTAGGACTTGCTTATCATCTATATTCTGCTGCTTGAATAGGTCTTGAGGGTTCAGATGCAAGTTTGGCCTCAGTGTTAGAGTCTCTTGAGTTCTGCTTAAGAGTTCGTGGTTCTGAAGCATGTGTTTTAGAAGACTTAGCAAAGGCAATCGATTTGGTCCATATTCGGCAGGATCTAGTTGAAAGTGGCCATTCTCTGTTAGATCATGCTTTCCGTGCCCAGCAAAAATATGAAAGGTAAAGCGTGTTCCTCAGTGCTCTGGTCTACACAGGCCACAATTATCTTATTTATTGCCCCACACTATCTTATGTAAACTTCCACTATACTGTGTATCTTGTATGCAGAACAACTAACTACTGCCTAGATCTAGCTTCTGAACAAGAGAATACAATATCGGACCAGTGGTTACCTGAACTTAGGACTGCAGTTCAGAATGCGCAAGCTTCCTCGGAACACTGCAAATACGTTAGGGGTTTGGTATGGAACTACTTTCTAGTATTATTCTTCTTTTTTAATTGTTAATATGCTAAACCCCAGCTCAGTGCTGTATGGACATGGTCATATCATAAGCACATTCCATTCTAATTTCCGTGGAGTAAAAAAGTGTGTTCTAGCAACGGTCATGCTTTTACGTTATGTTTAGAAGCTAGTCCTATTAACTTATGGTGACTGTCTTAATGTGTCTTCACGTGGACGTTCTTAAGTCATATCACTCCCAGAGTATGGCTTAATAGTGCTTGCGTGTTTTTGGGATTTAGAATCCTCTTACGATGGCTACTCAACCTTTTATTTAGTCTCCTTTAGGACTTGTTAAGCTTGCGTATGAAAAAAATCAGGTTTTCATTTGACAGTTGCTTACAAAATTGCAAATAAAGTTTACGGTTCTAGTTCTTTTTCTATTCTTCACTACCTTTCCTTACTTCAAGCTTAATACCATTTTTTGTTTGTTTGTGTTTCGAATGCAGCTTGATGAATGGTGGGAACAACCTGCATCAACAGTTGTGGATTGGGTCACTGTAGATGGTCAAAGTGTTGCAGCTTGGCAAAACCATGTCAAACAGCTTCTTGCCTTCTATGATAAAGAATCATTGCGAACGTAAAAACCCATCATGCCGCTCTTGATTCTCATTATACACACTGGTGAAGCTGATATTCAACAACAATGTTGGCAAAAAGGGAAAGTTCGACGTACAATTTGTAAAGAAAATGGTAACTCTTCTTCTCTATTAACAACCGTTTCTCTTTGTGTGTGTCGATATAGTTCCTCGGGTTTCGTATTTACTTCGTGTGTGTTCACCATTTGTGTTTTGTGGGATTTATCAAGTATTTCTGCGTTGCTGATTCTCTTAATCAGTCTTGTATCACGAGGTTTGTGTTTCATACAGTCTGAGCTAATATGAATCATTTTCTGCAATCTTTGTAAGCTTTTTATTTTTTCTAATTTATGGTCAATCTTTGAATGTGAATGTTGAGAGAGTTTTTGTGTTAGTACCAACTACTTGTTTGTTGGGACTGGGTACGAGTAACGACCGTGAGGGTTTTGAGGAATACTCTCAAACATTAAACTCTCGTGAAGATTGGATTATGTTGGTCTTTACTTGGACAACCCTTTATTTCAGGTCCATTAGCCATAAAATGGAACCACACCGGAAGAATTATGTCAGGAATATTAGTTGTTACCAAACCCAAATTTAATTAGAATACATTTTTCAAGCTATGTAGTAGTAGTAACTAATTTTTTGATTACGTGTAAAATTCAAAGATCAATTTTCAGAAACTGGAATACTTGTTATTTAGTAACTATATCATAAACAATGTGATAAATACCAAGATTTTGTTATTTTGTTTATTGTCTTCCAAATTCTGAAAACAATAATGGCGAATCACGAGACAGAAAGGAACAAAATAGCTTTTTGAAGAAGCATGTTTATGTCTTATAATATCAGAGACAAAACAAAAACCACTTTCAACTCGAAAACAGAGCTCCAAAATGTCTTCTCTTCTTATCCTCATCTTCATTGCTTCAACCATAAAATTCAGTAATTACTCTTCAGTTGCTACAACTCTACCTGACACTGTCCAATATAACAACAATAACCTCTTCACAGTCTCAGGTATCATCACCAAAAACAAGTTTTAGTATTTAGAAACTTTTCTCCTTTCTGTTCTGAGAAAGTTTTGTCTTCTTCTGAGTGGATTTGTGCAGGTCAGCTTGATTGCAGACAAGAAGAACCAAGTTTCAGATATGAGACAAAAAGTTATCACAGAGAATTTCAGGTTTTGTGTCCTATCTCTGAGGTGAGATGTGCAAAGACTCGACGGATTCTGAAACATATTAGGCAAACAAGAAGAAGAGATCATCAACACAAAAAGAGGAGATCATCAAGATACCTGCAAAACAAAGCAAACATAATTACGACAGACAATAAGTTGTTTTCCCCACATCCATGGTTTCTTCCTCCAAACCCGTTTGCGCCACCACATTCGATTTTTCCGCCAAACCCATTTGCACCACCACCTTCGATTTTCCCACCCAATCCATTTAAGCCCCCACCACCCTCATTTTTCCCACCAAACCCGTTTCGACCACCACCTCCTTCAATCTTTCCTCCAAACCCATTTCAGCCTCGTCCTCCGCCACCATCGATATTTCCTCCATTATTTCCTAAGCCACCTCCCGCTCCTCCTCCATCAATATTTCCTCCATTATTTCCTCATCCACCTCCTGCTCCTCCTCCCTCAATATTCCCTCCAAACCCGTTTCAGCCTCGTCCTCCTCCGCCACCTCCCGAACCTCCATCGATATTCCCTCCAAACCCATTTCAGCCTCGTCCTCTTCAGCCACCTCCTGCTCCTCCATCGATATTCCCTCCAAACCCATTTCAGCCTCATCCTCCTCAGCTTCCTCCCACAACTCCTCCGTCGTTCTTCCCTCCAATATTTCATCAGCCTCCTCCAGCTCCAGCTTCTCCTCCTCCGTCGTTCTTCCCTCCAAACCCATTTCAGCCTCATCCTCCTCAGCCTCCTCCCACTCCTCCTCCATCGATATTCCCTCCAAACCCATTTCAGCCTCGTCCTCCTCTTCCCACTCCTCCTCCACCATGGTCTCTCTTTCCTCCACTGCCACCGATCTTTCCAGGCCTAAATCCACCACCACCACCTCCTCCTCCTCCTCCTCCACCTCCGTCGATCTTTCCATTTCCTCCATTCCCATTCCTACCACCACCAAACAAACCTGGCCCTCCTCCTGCTTCATCTCCTTCAGCAAACAAACAGCCTCCTTAATCGAACAAGAGTATCATAATATATACATATATATACCAAACATTTAGTCGAGAGATGAACTATCTGTTGTATAGACAGTCATATTTACATAAGGTTAAAGAATAAAGATGAGTTTTCAACTTCTACAGAATATTGCATCTGTTCTTGAATCTAAAGATCTAGATACTCTAGCTCAAATCAAGCTTGAGACACAAGAAAACAAGGACTCCTTTCTGCAAATCAAACGCATTACTTGATACAGACATGTCAACAAGCACGAAATAATTTCCCGGTTAATAGTGTGAGAAATAGAAGGGCAAGAAGTGATATATCTAAGAGACCATATACTTAAAGTACCATTAAATGGAGCAAACTCTTGTTATAGATTTGCGAAACTTGTTACATCATTCTACTTAGTTTTTACTATATCATTTAAAATAGTTGCAGCACGATAAAAGTAGTATCTACACCTACTGATCCTGACTCACCGAAAGTAACAAAATTATCAAACAGTTGTCATAACATAGAAAATAGAAAACCAGATCTTATCGTCTTATTCTCTTCTGGGAATGATCAATATCATTGCAGAAGCTTCTAGTTTCAGTAGGAGAGTCCCCTTCTTCATCAGCGATGCTATTACCATTATCCTAATGAAAAAGATACATAGCATCAAAATACAAATTAAAATACATAGAAATGTTTTTATAAGAATTACTTGCAGAGTAGTAGACTTCTTTTTCTTTTCCACTGTAAAAATGTTACAGGCATACCTCAGAAGCAAACGCAGCAACAGAATACTCGCGATCTTCTCTTTTCCGAAGGCTTAACTGCACAGATATCATGGTCTCTGACATGTTAACACCCGATGACTTAAGTGCTTCAGTTAGAGTGTTAAGTACCCTGTTCACAATCAAACCAAACAAGAGTTTTCAATCAAATCTCTCCATCTTTATTTCCTCCAGTTATCCGTTTTTAGAACCCTGAGTCTGTTCCAAATACAGAAGCAGATAGGATCTTCAGTTTGAATGACTACCTATTTAGGAGAGAGAAGCACTATTCAAAAGAGAAACTTTGGATTATGGTTATGCAAAATCTTTTCCTCTAACAATTACCAAGTTTACAGCATTTATCTCATACTCTATCCTACAGAACTTCATAGCCAAGGCAAACAAGAAGTCTCCGCAAATAGCTGAGGCATCATTGGAACCTTGTATTATATCATTCTCTCTTAGTATCCAAAAAAGGTAAGCCACTGTTTAAGGAGAGCCAGACAGGAAGGAAATGAGTGTACATCCGTGAGAAACTATATACCAACCCAAACTTTCTACCAAAAAAATGAATTAATTACTGAACAAAAAAAGCTTTATTTTGCTCTACATATGTCTTACCTTTGTGAGCAGACAGTGGACAAGCTGGCTGATGTTTTTTCGTCAGATGTTAACAATTCATTTGTAAAACAGTTAATTGTTCCACAACTTGTTTTTGGTTGCCAAAAGTCATGCTGAACAAACTGCAGCGAAGGCTCGGTACGTAGATACGATGAAACTGCTGAAACAGGACTGTGTTCAGGAATCTTGGTGCTAACTGCTGAGTCAATATCAGGATTTACTGAATTGTACGTATCCAAGAGAAAACCCGAAGAAGCAGCAACTTTATCATTACTTGAAAAGCTTTTAACGATTTGAGGATGGTCATTTTCCTCCGCAACAGACCCATGACTATTTCTCTGCATCAAAGTTACATGAAACAGTTGTCAAAAATACCAAGAAAGATGAAACACTTAACACAATAACCATGTTTCTCTAAAAAAATGTAACAAAAACGATTCAATATAACAGAAAACCAACCAAAGATAGGAGAAGGAATATACCCAAGGAATCAATTTGGTTGGGGATTGATACCACATTTGGTGAGAATCTTCATACATGTGAACTTTTTCTTGAAGAAAGTGAATATACTCTATAACCTGAGACAACATATAAAAGCAAACATCATTCTGATTCTCTGAAACACATGTTCTGTTCAAAACTATAAATTTTACTAACCTCCAACAAGAAAGAAGCTTTATCTCGTTTCTGATCATTCTGATTCTGAGGTATAATATCCATTAAACTCTGAAATCTGTATCCACCAACCAACAATCACAAATTACGAAACTTTCTTGTTACCCTTTTTAGAAAATCTGATAAAAATTCAAACTTTGAACACTTATTATTTACCTTTCATTGATTTTGCTTCTTCTTCGTTGCTCAGTCTCTGAGTGTTTCGATCTACACGAGTTTCGATTTCTCCTCCCTGTTGAAGAATCATTTCGAGAAGGCAAGTTACTGTATACATCTGCTTCTAACTGATCATCGATATCATGAGAGTTCATAGTTCGATGAAGTACGACGAACTCGACCCCGGAGATGGCGCAGTGACCGAAACTCCGGCGAGTGAGACAGAGACTGTGATTGATTTTTGTGTAGGTGTGTTCGTCGAGAAGGTGAAAAGAAAAGGAAGATAAAATCGAAAATTACATAGATAATGTGAAAGGCTCAAAAGCCCATTTAAAACGGATAGTTTCAGGCCCAAATTAATTCACTGTTGTTGCTACTATCAATTTTGTCAGTTTTCACGATCCGTACACTGCATTTCAGTAATATTTGCTGCATCCGAATTCAAACAGTATGATGCTACTACTCATCATATCCAACTCAGTGAAGCAGCCAAACAAGTCATTGTAAAGTATAAACAGATATTCTTTCCTCACTTGCAAATTCGTTCGACTTCTCCACTTTGATATTCTCCTTCTTGCTTCTCTCATCTTCCTCCCCAAACTAAACTTCCGATGCTTCTCACAATATGGGAGACATCAAAACAGATGATGAGCCAACTCCAACAATCTGTGTATTTGTTGGCTTCGATCTTGTCTTCGTTCGAAGTACAGATTAGGCTATCATTATGTCCATTATTTTTAGAGCATTCCAATGCTTCCACGGGTCCAAACTCATAGCTCCAATCGTTTTCATCTTCACAAACTTGGTCTATTTCATATTCATTTCTCCTTTCACTGATTTCACCTGTTCATCTGTATAGAATCTGACACCACACTCAATAATCTCATAGGTGTCGGATATGTTGCTGAATTCAAACAGTATCTCGTTGCCTACTTCATGACATTTTTCCTTGTTATGCAAGTCAGAGTGAAACATAACTAGATGTTCTGCTCGAGGTTTGGGGATAATATAAATAGGTGTTTCGTCATCGGAGCAACCGATTTTGCCAATGCGAGGACAAAATAAGGGAGAATTGCTAGTTTCTTCAGCATCATGGTTAGGGGAAATCACGAGGAAAACCTTAAATCCAAAGAATGCAGAAAAAGGAGTCTTGCCCTCGAGACGAACGGTGATGGAATGTCCGGTAGATCGGTGGTATAAGTCAGTGGGCAACTCTCTTCCAGGTAAGGATGCCCACCCATGAGAAAATGATTGTTGAATAATTCCTCTGCGTGCTTCTTGGTTTAGTTTGAAGCAGTTGGTGAAGCTGAGTTCCATGTATGAAGTATTAAAAGGGCAAGATACGCTCTCAAGTGATTCACACTCGTTTGCTGATAAGTACAAGAGCGAACCAGGAAGCTCTGGCAATGATGCGAGTTTTCTGCAGCCACCTAGAAATAAAATTTGCAGCCCATGAACATTTTTGATGTCATCTGGAATCTTCTCAATTCTAGTCTCGCTGAGGTCTAGATATGTTAGGTTTAGGGGCACATGTGTTACTATCTTGAGGTTTCTACTTTTGTATATTTCGAGAGTACGTAGGCGAGACCACATCGTCATTGATTCAGGTAGTTCTTCCACATCAGTGTATGATATGTCGAGTGAACTGATGTTTGTAGAAATATCTGGAAAGCTTTTTAATCTTGAGCATCCATACATGTTGACCAATTCAAGAGACTTCAAGTTGATATGAGGTGGAACTTCTTTTAGCCTTCTGCATCCCATCATATTCAAATACTTTAGCTTATGCAGATAAGAAAAGGAGGAAGGAAGCTCTACTAAATTCTGGCAAGCTCTCAGATCCAATTCTTCGAGATTTGTAGCATTTGACAGATCCGGAAGTTTCTTTAAATACCATGAACTTGACAAAGACATCTTCTTGAGATTTGCAAGGGGCTGAATGTAAACCAGATGTTAGAGTAGAAACATCAGAATAGAGAGAAAATATGTATAACATCATTAAAGATATGAATTTATGATAACTAACCTGAGTTCCATCCCATAGCTTCTCGAGCAGGCTACCTTCCATATCAAGTTCGACAAGATATTCCAGGTTAAGTTTAAGAGAAAGACTTCTCCTCGGATATGCTTCCCACTGTAGTAACCTTAGACGAGGTGGAAACTCCATGTTCTCCGGTATGCGCACTCTGTTTTTTTCATCATATCCAGTCTTAAACACCCTGAGGAATTGGAGATTACACAATCTTTTAAAAGCTCTCTCGCTTAAAAAAACTTCGCCGATTCTGGATATATCAAATGATATCCCTGACACAATTCTAGCATCCTGAAAAAATATTACAAAGGTAAGAAATCGTGAGCACAATATGTAAGATCTGTGAATCTTCACAATATGATTAAGTTTAGAACGTGGAATACTTACTGTATCATTTTCAAGGACATTGCATATCTCGTCAGCATCTATTAAGATGTGGCGTTTCCAAGGTTCTTGTCTTTGAATGGCTTGTCTACCCACATGTTGTAGTAAGTTATGCATCACTATTTTCTCATTCCTAGATATATGTATTAGAGATTTATTGGCGAGGGTTCTTAACCCATACTCGACATCTAGGTTACTGTCAAGGAGCATGGCCATCACAAGCTGACGGTCTTTATAGTTGAAGAAGACTGCAATGCTGAGAAATAAAGCTTGCTCGTTCTCATGTAAGCTATCATACCCAACTCTAAGTTGTGCCTCGTTATCTCGATCAAGACTAATTTCTAGTCTGCGAATTAAAATTTCCCACTCATCCTCAGTTTTCCCGTGTAAAGATGAACCTATGACACAGAGACCCAATGGAAGATTACCACAAAGCTCTGTTACTCGTTCTGCAAGCTTTAGAATCGTATCAGGTGCAGAGCTTTGTCTAAAAGCACATCTGCAAAAGATCTCAAGAGCTTCTTTTCTAGATGGAAAATCCACATGGTAGACATTGTTAATATCATGTTTCTGCAAAAGCTCGTTGTCTTCTGTTGTCACGATAATCCTACTTCCAGGACCAAACCACGTTGTCTGATCAGCCAAAGCATACAAATCGAGATCATTAACATCATCTAGAATGATAAGCACTTTTTGGTCATGTAACCTATCTCTTATTGTGCCTAAATGCTCTATCCTCATACCCTTTTGGTTCATAATCTTTGAAAGAAGTCGTTCTTGTAAATCTAACTTCAGACCATACTCGTCAAGCCCAATATTAAGACTTCCCCTAACATTCTCCATAAAACAACTTCGCTGAAAATTGCTAGAGAGTAGGCTTTGTAAAGCACGAGCAATGGTAGTCTTACCGATTCCTGCAGGGCCACAGATTCCTACTATCCTCACTTGCTCATAGTCTAGGTATAGCAGAGAACTTAATTCCCTAATGTGAAACTCAAGTCCCACAAATGCATCAAAATCTTTAGAAGGTGTAGCATTCAGTTTATCTGAAACATCTTTGGCTATCTTTTCAATCATATCCGCTTCATTTTCCCTAACAAGAGAGGAAACAAAATATCAGATAGGCGTTATAAAGTGATGTGTAACTTAAAAGAAAGCCCCAAAATTAGTCGATCGAAAACAAACAAACCATTTCAGCGAGTGTTCTCCAGCTATGTTGCCAACAAAAATTAAAGCTTGGATCCATCTCTGCCTCTCCTCCTTAGTTTTACTTTTACAACTATTTTTGAAGGCCTTCCCAAAATCTCCGGTCTGTTTCCGTACATCGGATGGATCTACTTCATAGAAGATCGGCATCACTACGTCTTTGCATTTCAAAATCTCCACCAATTCATTCAAGCACCAACTCGAAGAAGCATAGTTCTTTGAAAGAACCACAATCGATATCCTAGATTCTCTAATCGCTTGTATGAGAGCAGGGGCTATGGTTTGGCTCCTCTCGATTCCTTGATCATCAAACATTGTAATCCCATTTGAGTTGAACTGCTTACGTAAATGAGAGAGAAAAGTCTTACGAATATCTCCTCCATGGAAGCTCGGGAAGACGTTGTATCTCCAAGTTCGAGCAGAAGCCATAGGAGACGGTCGTGAGAGATTGCGTTTGGATAAGCTCTATGAATGGATCAAATGATAAGGCTTATTCATTTTGACTTTTCGGAGAGAAAGAGAGAGACAGACGTAAGTATTGTTAATTGCCGCACCCTAATATAAAATAAATTATGAGATAAATCACAAGTAAAATTTCCGTTCAAAAAAAAATATATCAATCAGGAAAGCTCAGGGTTTAGAGTATGAATTTACAAAGTACTGTGTGACCAAGAAATCACCAGACTGAGTGATGCAAAACTTGACAGATATTTAAGCCACTTCTACCTCTCCTCAATCCTATAGTTTGCTCTGGAAACTCTATCGCTGATCAATATCCCAGACGGTCATTTAGAGATGTTCGCCCATCACCAGATTGTCCTGCACATTTCAAGTCAATACATTACTCATTAGCCACTTTCTAAAACGGGATTTGATTCAATGTGTTTCTAAACATGGCGTTACTTTACCTGCAGGAGGTACCCAAGAATCATAATCTATGGTTTCATCCAGATATTCTGGTTTATCAGGACCAACTACTTTTTTAGCCGTCTTCTTCTTCTTCTTCGTTTTACTTTGGCCACTTCCTTGATTATTTTCTTCCTGTTTACTGAGTTCTTTGTCTTCTTCGTTTACATGATGGCCTACAGAATGTTTCAATAAGAGAGCAACTGCATCCTGTGCCATGACCTCTGCTTGCTTTTCCTTTGAATCATCATCTTCTTCGCTCTTGTCTTCTTGCTTACGTTTTCTTATTATCAACCCTGTTACAACTTCAACTCCAGCGGTGGCTGTTAGAGCAATATTCTTCCTATTTTTATAGTCGACAAACCCATCAGCATCCTCTGTGCTATCAGTAGTAGCAGCTACTATCTCAGGGTTTTTTTCTTCAATTATGGCTTTATTTGCAGCGGAACCGAGCCATTGGGGTTTTGATGGAACATACACAGTGGTCTTCTTTTCTTCAGCTGTTTCACTTGCTTTATTTTCTACTTCAGGCTTATTTTCTGAGTCCACTAAATCTTTGGCCACTTCTTTCTCCTTATGCTCATTAGGATCAGCTTGTTTTAAAGGTATATTGATCTTCTTTTCTACGGAAGGTGTTTCAGATTTCTTTATTTTTAATTCTTGTGACTTCAACTCCCTTTTCTTAACCTCTTCTCCGGTTGGGTCAGCAATCTTTAGAAGGTATAAGATCCTACTTAATTCTGACTGTAGAGTAGACAACTCTTGCTGGATCTGGGCGGTTTTATCTTGCACTGACAACAATAAGAGGAAAATTTCTTGACATCAGTAAGAAGTTTTTCCTAGAAGTGAACTACAGCGCAGATATAAATTTTTACGACACAACAAAAAAAAAAAAAAGTAAATTACCAAGTGTTGTAGAAAGCCCGGTCATGTATGCATCAAGGGCATCAAGGGAGTCTCCCGATGTAACCTCTGTGACATTCTCTGTCTCCATCTTACTCTTCTCTGTTAAAAGCTGTTCATTCTTTGCTTCTATTTCTTTCAAGACATTGTCTCTCTTATCTACAAGTGAATCAACAGTTTCTACAGTTTGGTTTTCGCTGCCTTTCTTTGTTGATGGTTTCTTCTGGGTCCGGTCATAGAAGTCATCTTCATCACTGAAAATAACATAATTTTCCTTATGAGAATCAGAAACAACAGACACAAGCTATAGTTTTGCATGAAGATGTAGATATAGAGGTTGAACACTTGAAGCAGCCTTTAACTGAAACACAGGTAAGAATACTACGAGATCCCTAAGAGAAAAAATAGCTGAGACACGAGAAAGATTACCTCGACAAGTCTTCCTCATCTTCTACAATTCCTTTCTTCTTTCCGTGGGTGGGTTTTCTCCCTGTTTTGGCACCCAAACTTTCCCGGATGCTGTCATTCAGTGTCTCTTCCAAGTTCTCAAGTTCTTCCAGAAGCTATCATAGAGTTAATTGAAATGGAAAGTCTAATCAGATAAAGAGTTTTGCAGCCAAAACTAAGATTGTAGTAAGGACACTTCAGATTAACAAAGTGGTTACCTCAGCCGTTCTCTGCTCATTCCTAGCGATCTGCGTTTGTTGTCCTTGTGTCAATCCACCCTGAGAAATGTCTTTGGCTCGAATAGCTGCTACTTCCTTCTTCATATGGCCGATCTACACAGAAGTAAACATCCCTATAAAGATGAAGCAAAGTGGACGTAGTCTAAAAACATCTACAATGAATAAAGGAAAGTTGGAATAGTCTATAAATTATAATGAGCATCCGAAGGGAGAAAGAAAGACGGAAAAAAAGAAAAATATAGAGACTCAGGTCACTAAGAAGTACCAGCTAAATATATGATTTTGCATCGAAAAAAAATGATTGGGAACAAAAATACTAACCTTCTCCAACCGTTTCAGTACTTTCTCCTTAGTTTTTTCTTGCTTTGGAGTGAGTTCTCCACTATATGTTTGCCAAGTAATTTCCTCAACATCATCCTTCATGTCCAAATTATAGAAAAAAAGGTCGTTCAGAAAGATTGATTACAAAAATCCTGGAAACGTGAGACACTTAGGTCCACAACACTAACAGATAAAGTTGTAATTATTACCTCTTCTTCTTCAATAGCATCTTCCCCCATGCCCCATGAAACACCATCAGCCATGGATGCTTGCTGCCTTGCTCGTCGCAGTGAAGCTTCTCGTTCTGACATTTCCATTCTCATCTTTGCTTCTCTAATTAATTGTAAGTCTTTCTCCTAAAAATCAATACCACAAGTAGATTAAAGGTGCATCAAATAATTAAGGGTAGATGCCAAAAAATTACTCTAGACCAAAAATTAGATTGTGTAAAGTAAAAAGTGTATCTTACTGGTGGCATTAAGTCCGAGGGTCCTTGGAAAATGTATAATCTAGTCGAACTACATAAAAAACAAAAGAAAGAGCTCAGGAAAATCAAAGCAAAAGCTACCAAGATAATCATCATGAGCTTAACAGAGATATACACTCACCCGCCAAAGCGAATAACATCACCGACATTCAAATCCACAAAAACCTTTTTATCCACCTGCAAAAACCATAAAACACAGATAGTAAATTACTATAAGTCAGTTCATCAAAGCTCAATCAAGAGAATAAAAATGTCAAAGCCACAAATAAAGCACCTTATTCTTGTTAACAGTTGTTCCATGCGTGCTTCCAAGATCAAATATATACGCAGCTCCACTCCTCTTGTACTGAATAACTGGCAAGATTCATTACAAAACAATGTAATCCAAATTGAAAGTAATAACACTATGATATGAAGTATGAACAATAAGATAATCAATCACCTGCATGAAACCGAGAAATCGAAGGGTGCTCAAGAGCAAAATCACAGATACCATCACGTCCAAACAAGTAAGCTCCTTTCTTATAGCTGCAAAGGGAACAAATACGAATTACATACACTTTCCTTCCTAATTCAATCAGAAGCCTTAAAGCTTTAGAGGGTAATAGATTCATAAGAGTTTACTTACACGTCTAATTTCTCAACAATGGCGCCTTCTTTGAGAACTTCAAGCTGAAATTGGTGACACGGAGGGCCACTCCACTCTGGAATAGTGTAGGGGACAGGATTCTGCTTCACGGTTCGGGGACGAACTGGTTTATCCGCGTCTACAGTGACGGAATCGTCCTTGGATTCCTCTATTGGCTCGGGCTCTACAACTACTTCCGTTGTCTTCAGATCAGGTGGGTTAGGGTTTCTGGGAGGTGGAGGATTCATCGTTGAGGTTTCATCGCTTTGGGAAATTGATGTACTGTTTGGTTCAGGAGGCTCGATATCATGGCTAGGGTTTCGCGGTGGAGGAGGATCCATCGCCGATGTAGTCATTGGTTGCAGAGAGATTAGAGAATTCAGAAATTTGGCCGAAGAAAGAGATCAGTGAGGCGGCAATTGTAACTCGGATCGGGTACGGGTTTGAATCCGGGTTGTAATTTGGGCCGTTTACTTTATACAGTAGAAAATGCTATAAACTAAACGGTAAATAGATGTACAAACGGCCCGGCCCGTCTATTAGAGCCCAGTTAGGCCCGTACCGTTCGTCCCGAATTTTTCAATTTTTAGGGAGACATAATTGTTATTATGTTCGGATTCAAAGATTAATTCCATAACTAACATGTGTATATATTAATTCTCAAACTTATTGTTGAATTCTTTTTTCTTTTGACATATTTACTTTGAGAAGGTCGATTTATAATTAATTTCTACTATGCAAAGTAACGTGATTTAATAGAATTCAACTTTAGTAGGAAAAACGGATTCAAATGGACTTAACCACTTGATGAAAGACACATCCCCATTTATTGTTGAATTAACAAATTTAAAATTTAAAATACATCAACGCATAATTAATTAGGACGTTAAGTGATTTGATTAGAAACAAAAACAAAACCTAAAGTTCTCAAGTCTTTCCTAAAAAAAAAAAAAAGACGATAACTAGGCAATTATCTCTTTTAACACTAGCATCATAATCATCAGATTCCACTATCTTTCTCTTCACCTTCGGTTTCTACTATTTCGTATTTAACTTGGACTTTCGATTTGGAAGCTTACACATTCTACAATACGCACGCCCTACGAATCTTTGGTACTCAGTTTATAAATTTACACACTATAAAATCGATGAAGACTATGCAAATTTGAACTTTATAGATCTTTATTTTGAGAAAAAATCGCCTAGGATTCAATTGTGTTTCAATTTAGGAAAAAGATTTAGGAATTCTTTGGATTTATTCTATTTGTAATCGAAGTACTTAACGTTCAATTTTATTGTCTAACGTTGAATTTTTTAAGTCTAGTTTTTGTTGATTGGACACCAAATTAGAGAATTAATGTGCACACAAGATAGTTGGAGAATGAATCTCTCAATTGCAAATACTCAAAGAATTATATGAGCTTTTTTCCAACTATCTATTGCTTATTTTTTGGCTACAAAAAATCGTAAGATAACATCTAAATATATGCTATATGTCTTATAATTTCAAAATAATTCATATTGCAAAAATTAAAATCCATTGAGTTCAAGTGTTAGAATCTCGTTAATTTAGTTACAAGTCTTAATATTATGATTTTGTTATATACTTAAACTAAAGATGCTGATCTCTTGTAATAATATTATTATCTTGTTAGTTCAGTGAAGAAATACAATTACAAGACATCTCTTTCAACAGTGAATCTTCATGAAAGAAATTAGCAATCGCCATTATAATTTTGACCAAACTTTTCACACTCTTGATTTATTATTGTAAATTAAAGTTTTTGTTAAACAATAAATTTTATCTCAACAAAAATTAAAAAACAAAAATGTTTGAAAAGGTACATTAAATCCCTCATTATATTACTTTCGGATTTTTATATCTAATTCTTGTTGACTAAGCCAAAAAAGGATAAAAATGATAGTGATAGTAAAGATGAAGTTATATATCAAAGCCTACAACTCCAAAAAAAACAAAGATAATCAAGTTTCTTTGTTTGTTTATTTTTAAGTCGGAGTATTTTTATGTTCTATATCTAAGGTATCATTTGTGTACTTTTTTGCATATAGGCTCACAAGACATGTTAGTTATATAGTCTTAAAGAGAAACAATAAAAGTTCTAAAAATATTGTTTCACATTTAAACCAACAAATAAATTACCAGAAAGATCACGGTCGTCTCTCCTTTTTAGCAGATGTTCCCTTGCATATTGAAAATAATAAAATCTCTTAGGTATTTCAAGGTTTATTTTAGGGGATACAAAAAAGATAATAAACACATATAGATTCATTAGACGTAATATATGATTGGTTATCTTCATACAATATTATTGTTAGCGATCGATTACCAAAGAGAAAGTAATAATTTTTAAATTTTTAAATTTGAATTTTCCATAACTATTATAATATATAATTGGTTATCATAATACTGAATTTTTCAATTTTCCATAATTTTAAAATATATTACTAATAAATAAATAAATAAAATTAATTTTTTATTAAAACAAAAATTACTTATTAAAACCACATCTTAATTTATAACGGAAAACAAATACTTGTGTTGATGAAATTTTTCTGATTTATGTTGATCCACGAACACAAAAGTCATTTGAAGTTTTAAAGTAACAAAATCGTAATTTTGATGGTTTGTGTGAGTTCAAAACCATGAAGGTTGAAAGTGCATGTGGTTGTTACTTTGAAAGTATTTTATGTGATTTTCACAATCTCTTACTAATAAAAAATGTTCATTGAGGCTTGTCAATCTGTACAAATTAGAAAGAAAAAAAAATTACAATGAAAAAAACCAAACATAGATAGATAAAGGTGAAAATTTAATATTATATTTAAGTTTATACTATTAAAATGTTAAGAATACATCACATGACGTTTTTCTATGCATAGTAAAAAACGTAAAAACAAATAAAAAGACTTAGTAAACTATTTCAAAAACATCAATTTTTAACATAAAACCGGATGTAGTCCAGACTAATTCCTAATATTCTAGTAAGAATTGGTAGTTATTTAAACTAGTTAAAAAATTTCTCCTATAGGATAACGTCATGACAATTTCGTTTATAATAAGTAAGAATAAGGTTTCTTTAAAATAATATGTTTACAATTAATATATGTAAGAGATTTGAAATTGAGAGATTAATTCCACAACTATTGTATACACATATTATTAATTTCTAAACATCTAATGCGTTAGCTTAAAAAATCTCAAAACGTACTACGTTTTGTTACATTAAGTTTGTATATTTTTCTATTTGGTTAATTGAACTATTACATTGAAAGTTTGAAACTGTATTAACCTCATCTTTAAAAACAAATCTTAATAACACCTAAATTATCCGAATAACCCGAATTCCACATCGACAAAACCCCGCCAATTCATCTGGCTACCGTAATTGGTTGGGCCGACCCTCAGACTTAGGCCCGTTTTAATATTGAAATCTTCAAACACGAAAGAGAACTGTTGAAAAGTAAAGTAACAACAGGTCGCATAAGTTACCAAAAACAATTAAGAAAAAAGGGTTTTTTCGTTTTTGTTAACTTCGCCGTGTAGTTGTGGTGGTGAGATTGTGAGAGATATGGAGGCGGAGAAAATGGAATTGAAGCTCTACAACACGATGACGCAACAGAAAGAAGTTTTGATTCCAATCACTCCTGGCAAAATCGGATTATACGTCTGTGGTATCACCGCTTACGATTTCAGCCATATCGGCCATGCTCGCGCCGCCGTTTCCTTCGATGTTCTTTACAGGTCTCTCTCTTCTTCTTCCTCTCTGATAAATTAGGGTTTTGTTGAATAGAATCTATTAGATCGATGTGGTTGGACCCGATCTCAATTTGAAGTTTTGCATGTTGGTTAGCTTTTTCTATAGTTTGAATTTTGCTTCTACTGGTTATGCAGATACTTGAAGCATTTGGATTATGATGTTACTTTTGTCCGCAATTTCACTGATGTTGATGACAAGGTATTGAATATGGCTTATTCACAACTGTATTGAACATTTGAATGATAGTTACATTTCTTATGCTAAGGTAGACAAACATTTTGTTAGTATCTGAATTTTGGAACTCTGCAGATTATTGATCGTGCTAATAAGAATGGAGAAGACCCGTTAGATTTGAGTAATCGGTTTTGCGATGAATATTTGGTAGATATGGGTGCTCTGCAGTGCCTCCCTCCCACCCACCAGCCTCGTGTCAGCGAACATATGGACAACATCATTAAGATGATAGAAAAGGTAAGTTTGTCTCTTGGTTGAGAAAGATCATGAATTTTGAAATTGGAATGATCAATAAGGGGATTGATACATATGCTTGCCTTGTTTACAGATCATTGAGAAAGATTGTGGGTATGTAGTGGAAGGGGATGTGTTCTTCTCCGTTGACAAATCACCGAATTATGGGAAATTATCTGGGCAGTTGTTGGAACATACACGAGCTGGTGAGCGTGTTGCTGTTGATTCGAGAAAGCGTAACCCTGCTGATTTTGCATTATGGAAGGTTTGAATATCTTTTTTCTTTTTATTATATTCAATTTGAGGCTTGCACAGTATATGATGAAGTGAAGTTTGAACATAATTCTATGCAGGCGGCAAAGCCTGATGAGCCAAGTTGGGAGAGCCCTTGGGGTCCAGGAAGACCAGGATGGCACATCGAGTGCAGTGCAATGAGTGTTCATTATCTGTCTCCGAAATTTGATATTCATGGAGGTGGTGCAGATCTTAAATTCCCGCATCATGAAAATGAGATCGCCCAGACATGTGCTGCATGTGAGGATAGTGGTGTAAATTACTGGTTGCATAATGGGCATGTCACTATCAACAACGAGAAGATGGCAAAATCAAAGCACAACTTTAAAACGATTAGAGAAGTATGTTTCTTATTTGCTACTAGTATAATAATCGACTTTTTCTTTGGATGTTGTTCCCATGGCTAAATGCAGAATTATTGACAGGTTTTCATTTTTTGTTTCAATCTGTGTAGATAACCGCTAGCTACCATCCATTGGCTCTGAGGCACTTCTTGATGAGTGCACAGTACCGGTCTCCTCTGAGTTTCACTGCCTCGCAGCTAGAGAGTTCGTCAGAAGCTTTATACTATGTTTACCAGGTACAGTGCTTCAGATTTGTTTTCAAAATTATATCAAACTTAACTAGCATGTCCATTTGCAGTATTTTGTATTAGGAATATGTGAACTAAAAGTAAGACACCATCATAATTTATGCCCAGTTCTGACTTTAATCTCTGATTTTTGTTTATCAGACTTTACAAGATCTTGATGAAGGTCTGTCACCATATCAAGACGCATTGTCTGAAGATGGTGGAAAATCTGAACAAACTGCAGAAGGAAAAGACATCATTAAGAAGCTAAAAACTGAGTTTGAATCAAAGATGTTAGACGATTTGAATACTGCCCATATACTAACTGGTGCTTACCAAGATGCATTGAAATTCATCAATGCTTCACTCAGCAAGCTCAAGGTTCTTGCCTCTTGCCTTCTTCTCTATTTGTGCCTCCTTGCCTTCACAACTATGCATACCAAAGTTGTCTGTTATTTCCAATTTTTCAGAAAATGCAGAAGAAGCAGCGAATGTCAATGCTTGTGTCACTCGTTGAGATTGAGAAAGCAGCAAGGGAAGTTCTTGATGTACTTGGTTTACTCACTACACTGAGCTATGCCGAGATTTTGAAAGAAATGAAACTAAAAACACTAATAAGAGCAGAAATTGGAGAAGAAGGTATTTCGCAGTTAATAGAAGAAAGGATAACAGCCAGGAAGAATAAAGATTTCGCGAAAAGTGATGAGATTAGAGAGAAACTGACAAGAAAAGGAATAGCGTTAATGGACATTGGCAAAGAAACTGTATGGAGACCATGCTTCCCTTCTCAGGCTGATTCCAGCACTTGAGCTTAGAGCAGAGTCATGGAGATAGTTAACGGTTTCTTCATTTCTCTAACTCTTCTTCTTTAGCCTTTTGTTTGAGGCTCTTTCTTTATAACTCTGTTTTTGGAATTGTGCAATGACTTCAAAATATACACTTGTTGCTGTTTGTTGTATTCTTACCATTCACAATGACATTGTAACAATATTGTTACTTTGGATATTGGTTCTATAGCCAAACTTGATCTATACGCTTTTGGATATTTGTTCTATGAAACTCTCTATTTCTCTGTTCTAATGTCCTACTCATATTCTAAGTACGAGTGTAATGCAAACCTATTCGACCAAAACCCACTCAATTAACTCATATTGAATGTGTGTAGCATTAATGATGAAGATGATGTAAAGGAACATCTTTCACTTCTATAGACCCTTTTTACAACTAAAAAAGAAACGTAGAAAAACTGATCATTCTCTTTATATACAGAGAGTTTACAACTATTATCATGTGGTTCAAAATCATCTAAAGACATCTTACACCAATAACTCTTCTCATATTTCGTTTCACATAGAGTGAGTGAGAGAAGAAACAGAATCATCACTGGTTTTCATATTGGATATACGTATGTGTGCTTCTTGAATAAGGCGTAGGCGTCACTGTAAATGGCGATTGCATTGGAGAAAACCGCAAGGACGATCATGCAAATGGCTATAGTCTTGTCTCGCTTGGTTGCTTGGTTATGACGATCCCTGAAAGAAGACAAGAAAATATCAATTCAGATAATGATTCATTATAGGTTCCAAAACCAAAATCTCTTAGCTTATGAATCAATGGATCTTACTTTAAGATAACAGCAGCAGGGAATATGAAACCGATGCAGACAGCAGCAGTTGCTCCAGTAAATTGGAAAGCATCCCAAATGCTTGGTATGAAGTTTGCTCCCAAGAAGATTACAGCAATGAGACCAGCAGTAATAGAGCCAAACCTCAGATCAGACTCAGAGGAAGTAAGTGGTGGAGCCGTAGGAAAGATGAGACCGTCGATGTTAATCCGCAGAGGATAGAAGACAACAGGGAACACAAGCATGAGATGAGCTGCGTAGCTAAATCTCACTGCATCATTAAGAACCGAACCAAAAGGGATTCCAAGATCCGTGTCAAAGTTTGCAAGAACATCATCAAGAGTACCATCACCGAATAAGAGGTATCCGAATAAACTCGTCATAACGTAAACAGAAGAACACATCGCAAGTGCTGATCGAACAACAGGTTTTATCCGAGAAGGGTCTTCAAGCTCGTTCTGTATACTATGAACTGAAACAAAAACCAATGGAAACATGAGATCTTCCTTGTTTATAATTATAGACAAAGAGGCTTCTCTGTTTACTTACCATTGTAATGGCAAATGTATGCATTGACAAGCACAGGAACAACCGTGAAGAGTTTCCAAAACGACGACAAGTCAGTGACATTAGGTAGAAGTCTCGGCATCATCAAACCATCAGTAAACAGCTTAATGATAGTAATTCCAGCAGTGATGACAAGAAAAACAACCGCTAAAGCAACTGATATAGCAGATGTGAATCTCAAAGAATCTGCAAGGAAGCATACTAACCATCACAATCTAAGCCTATCAACAGATACAAGTGGTACAGAGAAGAATACTAACCAATTCGTTTGAAGCAAGTCAATGGAGCAAAGACAGTGAGAGTAGTAACAAGAAGAACAAAAGTTCTTCTGTTCCACCAACTAATCCCAAACCATCCTTCAAGCATACCAGCATGATGGATTCCATATTCATTCTTACCAGCCAAAACATCACCTTCAAAATACCAAACAAAAACAGAGTTATAAAACCAAATATTAGATCCAATCTAAAACCTAAACCCAAAGAAGTTAAAGATAAGTACCAATGATGATCATATAAACGATCAAAACACCAATGTTGCTAACGAGAATCGAAACTTGCAACATAATCCTTCCACATTTACCAAAAGAATCATCCATAACACCACCGTAAGATCTTTGATTCCCAATGTTACTAAACCTAAGCAAGAACTCAATCGAAGCATCGGTTAAGAAAGCCATGAGAACGATGATCGTGATTCCGGGAATAAGACCGAGGATCTTCATCGTCGCAGGCAATGCCATGATACCAGCTCCGATGATCGTTGTAGCGAGATTGAAAACCGCACCACTAAACGAAGCTCCGTTGAATTCTCCTCCTCCGTTGCTCTCTGATGATGATTCTTGCAACAACGGAGCAGTAGATTCGACAATATCGGTACGGATTTCATCTAGATTCTCCATTGATCCTGAAATCATTGAGAATCTTGGATTAGATACAGATGTTGAAGTTCGATTTTGCAACGGATTGATCAAATTGAAGATTAGAGAAAAGGAAGAAGAAATCGGAAACCTAGAGTTTGTGAAATTGGATGTTTTCTTGCGATTTTCTTCAGATGTTGTTGTGGATCTTCGTAAGATGATGTCGACGAGAGATTTGAGGGACGAGAGAGAAGAGGATCTATAAGAACCCTAGTTTTTCTAAACAATGGAGAAGATGATACAGAGATTTGAGAAATCGATCTCTGCGGAAAAAGAATTTTAGTTGAAGAAAGAAGCAGAGAATGGGAGGTGAAGAAAGGAAGGAGAGGGAAAATTATAGCTTTTGTGTTTGTTGGCGCTGAAGCCAAATTATTAAATGCACATTCAAACGAAATTTATTTTGACTTTTTCCAACATTTTATTGTGTTTTAAAAATAATATTTATTAACTTTACTGTGAGTAAAAATGTTTTTTTTTTCTTTTCAGTTTCATATATTGATCTACGTTATTTTTTTTAACTTTTTGTATTTTAAAAAAATATTTAATTTAATTTAATGTGAGAGAAAAAATTATTGTTTTTTTCAGTTTAATATATGGGTGAATTGCGAAACTAACACTTTTTGATAATTTATTTAAAAAACTAACACTACTATAATATGTCAAATGTAGAAACTAACACTAAAGGGTAGTAAAATTATTAAATTAGTTTCTTTGGTTGGAGATTGTAGTAGTGGTGGCCGGTGGTGGCCGGCGGTGGCTGGCGGTGGTGGCTGGAGTTGATGGTGGTCGGAAGTGATGGTGATCGGTGTGGTGGTTGCTGTGGTGGTAGTGGCCGGCGGTGGTGGTGGCCGGTGGTGATGGTGACCGGTGGTGGTGGTGGCCGGTGATGATGGTGGCGGTGGTGGTGGTCGGTGGTGGTGGTGGCTGAAGTTGGTGCTGGCCGGAGTTGATGGTGATCAGTGTTGGTGGTGGCCGGAATAGATGGTGGCCGGCGGTGGTGGTGGCTGCTGAAAGTATTGAGGCAACAATGGCAAATTTAGTAATATTACATATTATACAGAAAATATTATAGTTACATAGTTAGGATGGTTAGTTAGTAAATTATAGTTTTTTTGCTAGTTATTTCTGCAAATTTCCCTTAATATATACTGACGTTGATCTAATTTGTTTTCTTTTTGAAAATTTATTATTTCTTCATTTTTTTTTTTGTAATAATCTTCAGACTTAGATATTTTATACGTGAGGGATCATTTTGGTTTATTTTTTCTAATTAAAAGATTTTGTGACTAAAACCTAAAGTGATGTCCCCTCAAATCATTTAGCCAACACTACGTACAACGTAAGCATGCATAGAATAAGAAAAAACACGTTCACAGAATCATATTATAATTTCATTCAAAAAAAAAATCATGAATAGAATAAGAAAAAACACGTTCACAGTATCATATCATAATTTCATTCAAAAAAAAATTCATGAATGAGTGGCAATACTATGTTAGGTATATAAGTTAACATGTGCGTGAGTCACGCAGCGTGACCAAAAACGAAGTATCATGTCCTTCTTAATTGACTTCTTGGGAAATATATGTTAGGTATAAGTTAACATGTGCGTGAGTCACGCAGCGAAGCAGCGTGACCAAAAATGAAGTATCATGTCCTTTCTTGATTGACTTCTTGTGAAATACTATATGTTAGGGTCTTCAAAAAAGCAAGATTTGGATGGTTAAAAAGCCCATATTTTTTGGGCCTTAGGTTAATTAGTGCCGATCGATCCTAATAGGATTCAAATTCACCACCACCTCCCTAAGATTAATTAACATCATCTAATTAATTAGGTCGACCTCTTAAGAGATTTATTCCAAATCTATTTGTAGAGTGAGCCTGTGAGATTTTTATTCTCAAAGATCTTTCTCCGTCTGATCATGGAAAGTAGAAAAACTTTTGATTCCATTCCAGATGATCTCTTTGTGGAGATAGCATTGAGATTGTCTTCAAAGTCAATCGCTCGGTGTCGTTGCGTGTCGAAGCTATGGGCGTCCATACTTTACCGTCAAGATTTCACCGAGTTGTTCATAACGAAGTCATCCGCTCGTCCACGTCTTTTATTTGCGGTCTTAAAAGCAAGTGGTTTGATATTCTACTCTTCGCCTCAGTCTCAGAATCCGTCCCTTGAAGTAGATTTTCATAATCATATGAAGTTCCATGAAGACATGAACCTATACATGTGTAGCTATGTCTCTGGTTTGTTCCATATCCCTGTCCATGATATTTGGACCTCAAAGGCTTCAGTTTGTGTGATATTTAACCCTATCACAGGACGCTATGTTAGCTTACCTGAACAAATGGCTACAAAACGTCAAGAAGCTTTTTAGGGTTTGATCCGATTGGCAAGCAACATAAGGTTTTGTGCATGAACAAGAGACTCAATAAAGAATGGGTTCATTATATTCTGACATTAGGAACTGAAAATTTGAAGTGGAGGAAGATGATATGTCCCTTAACCCATGAACCTTATTATGGTAGAGCCTTATCCATCAATGGGGTTTTGTATTACTTTGCTAGGACATCGTGTTTTCTAGTAGTTTCCTTTAATGTTAGGTCTGAGAAATTCAAGTTTCTTGATGGAAAAGACTTCTCTAATTTTCATAGAGAATTTATAAACTACAAGGGTAAATTAGGTGTGACTAAATTGGAGTGTGATGCTGGTGATGGACATCCCCGTGAGTTGTGTGTGTGGGTTCTAGAGGATGTTGAGAAACAGGAATGGTCACAGTATATCTACTCCTTGCCGAAGATTAAGGTCAATCGGATTAGAAACGACAATATTTTCGCAATGTTTTTGCCTTTGACTATATAGAGGATCTTAGTATTGACGATTCGAAGCAACTCAAGTCAAAACCACAACAACGTCGACATGTAAAGAACAAGCAGGCAATCCTCCTGCAGAACAAGTACGATTTACTAGGTAACTCAGAGTGAGGATCTTATCTTGAAAGCCAAGCCAACGAGTCAAGCTATTTTGGTTAAGAGTGTTACTTGTCATTTACAGGTTACTTACGTGTGAGCTTTATCACCCTGTTGGCGTAGAGTGAGAGCAAACTAATATTTTTTTGTATGGTTATCAAAAGGCCTATGAGGTTTTACCTAGGTGAAGAGGGCTCTCTATATCCAATAACTTGATTGTTAAGAAACCGATGTGGTCAATGATTGAATAGTTGAATTGTCAGAATTGATGTTAAAACAAGAAAGTCATGTGATATGAATACCACTGTAGATTGATTAGAGATTTGTAGTTCATTTTCTGTTGAGATCTTATGAACAAAGATTTATGCTTTATTAAAACTAAACGAACACATCAAATATGCAAAAGAATTGGACACTTAGCTTCTTAAATTTGTTTTCTCTCAACCTTTTCAAGGTCTCATTCATAGGTCTGTTTATGCTTCTTCTGTTCTTCTTGATGAGATGCTTTCCTCTAGTACTAATTAAGTCCATCACGTAATATTTTTTTTTTTTTCTAACAACACTAAAAAAAAATTAAAGATAATATAAATTTGGATGGTTATAAAAGCCCATATGTTTCTTGGGTTTCAAAAGGTTAAATTTCAAAATCACCACCCTTCCCCTAACAGAATCTAATTACATAGGTCGAACTTTTAGCAAAATACGACGAAAATGAAGAATTACGCATGATTGCTATATGTGTCAATCCGACACTTCTATAAAATATTATATGCTTTAATTACTTTTTTCTAAATGTGTAATTTTACATGTATATATATTAAACCAAGCTTAATATAATAAAATATTTAAAAGATTTTAGATAGAAGTCATTTTCAAAAAGTGGTGGTACGGTATTAGAAAATGGACATTTTGAAATTTCTCCAAACGTTTACTATTTAAGATGAATAAATTATTAAAAAATGATTTAATTCATTCAACTCAAAATTGAAAAAAATTGACCAAATTATAAAAGTAGTTTGTTCAATTTATTTATCTACTATTTTGCAGAAAAATAAGTTGAAAGTTATTTTAAATTTCCAAAAAAAAAAACACAAATTTGTTTCCTAGCCATTGAGAGAAAGAAAAATCTCAATTATTCCCAGTCATTCATTTACACACAACCATTTTCCACCCCAAAAATTCAACCAAGTTCTCATAAATTTTAGATAGGTTTTAAAAAATAAGTTGAAAGATATTTGAAATTTCCACACAACAAAAAAAAAACAATTTGTTTCCTAGCCATTGAAAGAAAAGAAAAACTCAATTAATCCCAATCATTCATTTACAAAGCCATTTTTCACCCTAAGACTTCAACCAACTTCTAATAAATCTTAGACAGGCTTTAAAAAATAAGTTATTTAGATTTCGTTCTAAGTAGTTCAATAATTTTATAGGTGAAAAAATAGATCGTGTTTTTAAATAATAAATAAAGTTATATAAATACACGTTTTAGCTGCATGATTGTTAGATGCTTTTATATTGGTTTGACCCAAATGAAGAAACCATGGTCCACAATTGTCCCCCTACTAGTCTATATGAACACCTCTTCTCACCACACACACCAAACATTCATCACAATTCCCTAAATCCTACAATCTTTCTTTTCTTCCATCACCTAAGAGTAAACCCTACCTTGCGTCCCAAGTCTCCACCGATAATGCAACCATCCACCAACATTTTTAGCCTCCATGGTTGTCCACCTTCGTACCTTTCCCATATTCCTACATCCTCACCATTTTGCGGACAAAACCCTAATCCATTCTTCAGCTTCGAAACTGGCGTGAACACTTCACAGTTCATGAGTTTGATCAGCAGCAACAACTCGACCTCAGATGAAGCAGAAGAGAATCATAAGGAGATAATAAATGAGAGGAAGCAAAAGAGGAAGATATCTAACAGAGAATCGGCAAGAAGATCGCGTATGAGGAAGCAGAGACAAGTGGATGAGCTTTGGTCACAGGTGATGTGGCTTAGGGATGAGAATCATCAGCTGCTTCGTAAGCTTAACTGCGTTTTAGAGTCTCAAGAGAAGGTTATTGAAGAGAATGTTCAGCTCAAAGAGGAAACCACTGAGCTTAAGCAAATGATTAGTGATATGCAGCTTCAGAATCAGAGTCCTTTCTCTTGCATCAGAGACGACGACGACGTTGTATAGATGATTTTTATTTTTATTTTTTTGGGGCTCTAGTATGTATCAACAAATGTATATCCAGAGATCTGTCTCAGCTTAAGATTTAATTAAGACTCTAAATTAGTAATTGTTAAAGCAGAGTTCTTCAAACTTGTGTTGCCCGTGAATAGAAGTAAGAAATTGTTTCACAATTGTTTGCATAACAAACGATAAAAATTCACATTGCTGAAGTATAATTTTAAAAAAAATTACATGCATAAATATTTTTGCAAAATGTAAATACAAGCATCAATTACTAACAGTAGACTTTCTTCTTTTTCTCTTTAAAATTTTACGTTTATAATGACCAATTTTGTTCTTTCTAAATTGGCTTAAGTAGTGTCTTTGAAAAAAATATACACCAGCCGTAAACGGTTTATTTTCTTCCATTTCCATTTGCATTTTTATGTTGAAAAATTATTAAGAAAAGAATTAAGATTGTGATTAAAATAATAAGAATATGAAAAGCAAATACGTAAATCTAACGCAAACAAAAACAATTAAGACCTTACATGGTTGTGTACTTGTGTGTGAAACTCTCGTAAATCTAATTATGTCAAGCAAAGAAGAGCTTTTATCTGTAGTATTTTAGTACCTTGTATTTTATTTTATTTTAGTACCTTGTATTGGTAGTGCATGGACTGAGGTTTTGCAAGATTTGGCTTAGAAAGCAGTTAATGCTATTTTTTAAAAACCTAAATTACACTATTGATTATTGGTAAATCTGTTCAGCGGCATAAGTAAACCTATAACTTGGATAAAATGTTAAATCAAGCTTACATCAATCTCAGACAAGAAGACAAACAAACAATCTTACGTAAAAGGAGACCCCTTTCCAGTCAAGAAAACAAACGGCTTTTTCTTCGAATTCGTGTGGGTGAGAAACTTACCGGCCAAGAAAACAAAGAGCTTAGCCACTAAAATCACATAACATAATGTAAGTGGAAGACTGAAAGAGACACTTGCGATTGAAAGCCGAAGAAAGAAATAGAGACAGCTTTTCTAAACCACCTCAAAAGCTGGAAATACAATTCAATATAACACACAACACTTTATGGTCAGGACAGGAACAAATGACATAAGTTTTTGTTTTTTTGGTAAGTCAAAATAATAACAGTTTGGTCCCAGTTCTCAAAATCATCGATCCATCTTTTTTCTTTTCTTTTTCACTTTGATTATTGTATAAATATACATCACAATCTCAGCCTATATATAGGTTTGTGCGTGTGTGAGCTAAAGTAGTCTCTGTAGTCTATATATGTTACTAAAGTAACTTCTTTAGTTGAGACAAGTATGTTTGTTTTATTTCTTTTCCTCGCTTCGTTTTCGTTCGATGATTGGTTCATTGGTCTTTGGAAATGGTAGGATCCTATATCATCTTTTAAAAAGCCCTTAAATAATGTATAAGAGATCTTAACTAATATTCAAAGAACTCATTACTAGTTCTAATTCATTTTGATTTTGGATCCAGTGAAATCTAATTTATTAGAAGGGTCCGTTAGGATTTCACATCAAAAGCTAGAAGGAATTAAAATAATATATAAAATACATCGACAAATACACTAACTACCAATTGATTTTAGAGTTGAAAATCTATAATACCAGTGGGATGAAGTTTTATCATGACTAGCTTGATGCATAGACTTAAAATTCCACCTTAATATAAATGTAATTAAATCAACTTATATTTCGGTAACAAAGAGATGGTATATTATTTTGTTAGAAGAATTTGTAGATCCAGGAGATATATCCCTTTAATCCAAAGTTTGGTGACTAGTAGAACTACAAAACCATAGCATGTATGGCATAAGCATATGCATCTTTCTTCACAACTCATTATCCATACCCTTAAATATATGAAACATGCGGGTAAACTCGATAGTTCACAATGGGGTAAACTTTACACACAAAATTAATATACTTCCAATAATTCAGTGAATTAAATAATGCCCAATTTTTAATTCTCTAAAACCAAACCCAAATTGTTTCCTCATTAGAATGAAAATCAACACGTATTTGTGATCAAGTTGCATCTATCTTTGGACAAATATGCACGAAATCTCTCTTTAAACATTAGCATTCGTCATATGCGTAGACTCAGATTTCTCCAAAATAAAATTTTCGGTAAAGTTTACGTAATATTGAACTCAAGACCAAGTGTCGTTAGCTCAATTGGTAAAGACCCTATTCGCCTAGAGATCGCCGGTTCTAGTGACGTTTGAGATGAAACTAAAATTACAAGATTCGCCCCAGAATCTCTTAAATCAAAATATATATATCTATATATACATTTTTGCAGCCATTTTAGCAAATAAATCCTGGACTTGGACTTATTTACAATCTAATGCCATTAGCATTAAATCTTTTTTTCAAAATAATTAATTTTACTTTAAATTTTTGATTTAAATTGTCAATCACATTATCAATCAAATTTAATCCCACCAAACTTCAAATCAATCCCTTAAAATTAGCATAAACATATTTGTTAACAATATTTTAAAACAAAGTTTTTTGTTAAATAAATATTATTCTTACTAAACGTTTTTTGTTTAAATAAATAAATTTTGTATTTGAACTTATTTACAATGTCATGTCACTGACATTAATTATTTATTAATAAAAATATTTAACTAAAGATTTAAATCTTCTAAATCCTTGCTTTTAGAGTTATTATGTCATTACCTTATAAGCAAAAATATTAATTTTTTAAATATTATTATTTATATATTTAAAATTTATAAAATATTATTAATATTTAAACTTATAATAAGTTTGATATATTACAATTTTTAACATCATTATATAATATATAGAGTTTAAAAAAATATTAATTTATTCCGTCATATTTTATGATTCGAAATTTTAAAAATGAACGTATATTAACCAATTAGCAAAAAATGTATGGATTCAACGTCCCGCATCGACAAAAATATTTAGACAATGATTTATAAACATATCATAAATAAGATCAACATTAATATAAATAAATGGTTTTTTTACGGGACAGGTTTGGCGGGATGGGTTTGGTAGGACGTTACTTAATAACAATTGTAAACTATAAAATAAAAATATATTATAGATAGATACAATTTGAAAAAAAAAATTATACTAATTTTAAAAAGATAAATTGTCACCGCGGAGATAAAATCTAGTATATATATATATATATTGAACCTAAGAAGATATATGCACACGAACTTAAACTATTAAAACTCCACATACGACAAACAAATATTTTTTATCCGGAGTTACCAAATAATGATTGGTGAAGCATATAATTTCTGGCATCTAGACAAAAATAAGCACATTATTTTTGGCTTCAATTTGTGAAATATTTTACATGATAATTATTTAATATTGAATTTGTGTGGAATAGTTCCCATGTTGGTTGCATGTGTCTGCGGTGGATCCATTTTCTTTTTACACCCAGAACTATTCAGATCAGAAGGTTTTCAGAGAGTTTTGGGCAAAACACACACAAATCCCCAATATGACAATAATTGAAACTTGTCTCTGGAAACACCTCTCACTACACATGCATGCCTTCACTTCTCTTATCATATATTCATATGTACATATAATGGATGATTACATTTTACACGTCATCATCATCACAATCATCAGTTACTTTCTTTGAGCGTCTCTCATTATCTGTTTAATATTAGTATTTGTTAAGAAATATATTTTAGTTGAAAACGAGTTCATAAACTTAAATCTTGAACTTCTAAGTGGTATATATTTACTTTATATCCTATGCTTAAACGATGGAATTTTAAAAATTTCTATACTTTCTCTTTCTCTTTATTGAATATTAAATATTTTTCTTATAAACATGCAAGTAAATTAAATCTAATACGAATCGAATTGCAACCAATCGGAAGAAAAGAGTTTATGATAGAATCATTAACATTTATGAATCAAGAACAACAATTAATATAGACATCAATCAACACATATCCCACATAATTTTCAATAAATAATAAAAGAATCATCTTCCTATCCTTGAGGCATCAAAAAACCCCAAACAAATTAGGAAATAATAATCCAACATCCCCATATACAAGCACTAATTACATATTATAACACTAACATTAACATACAATGATTAATCACTTCATCCTATAGGTACTCTTATTTTCTCTCTTTTTCTTGTCTTTTTTCCTGTATGAGTTACTAGTTTTTTTACCGTCATGATAATGATTATGATGATCATCATCATTTTTACTCTTAGAATTACCTTCATTTTTCCCGTTCTTCAAATCCAACGCCTTGTTCTTTTGGTGGAACCGCTGATAATTTGGCCCAGACGAAGCATCTGAGGCCATTGAATCATCGCTATCTTTGTTCCTCTCTTCTTCGTGTTCGACTTTACTCGAATAATTATAAATGTTATACCCTTCATAGTAGTAGTCCTCATCCACGACCTCATCTTCATCTACTTTAATCGGCGACGAAAGATAAGTTGTCCAACCGGATTCACTACTGCTGCATTCTTCTTTATCCATCAACAACCCTAATCTTGATGAGAGAGAGAGAGAGAGGTTTGTTTCTTAGAGGTGTATTTGCATTTGCTAAGAGTAAGCTCGTATGTATATAAGTATATGCATGTGGTAGGAATAAAGGCTGCTGGTATGTTTTTATTACTTTATTAAGGACAGCTTATATGTTCTAACGTTTAAAGCTATATCCGACATGATTCGAAAAAGAATAATTGTTCTTTTATGTAAATATTTTGTTTCTTTCTAATTGTTTATGTGTTGTCTTCTCTTAATGGCTCGATTAATTAGGTTCACCAATACTACGGTAGTTGAAAAAACTATTTTTTAAAACTCGATGTTTCTACTCTTCATAGCACCCCGAGGAAAAATAACATTAATTAGGTTATATTACTAAGTAATTAAATTAATTAATGGGTGTGATTAAAGAGAGTGCGGCAATTTTAGTTTTACATTAAAGCATGAGAGGAATGTATCTTTACACTTAGAATTCTCTGTATACGAAACCAAACACGAACCTTCCTGAAGATTGGTGTTAGGTTCTGATCAAACCCATGTTCTATAACATGCATGTTAGGATAGTGCCACTTTTTATCTTCTTTCTGATTTCTGAACTAACGTCATCATTTACTAGTTTTCTATAATAAATATAGAAATATATACAAAGAATGCTCAAGAACTGAAAAATAATTATGTTTTTTTAAAAAAATGATCAAACCCCAAAACTACAAAGATTCCACAAATTTTAGGTTTCCGAAAGATTTTTAAACGTTAAAGAAATGGTAAATGGTATAAAATATAAAGAGCCAATTCTTAAACTTTTTACAATTTTTTTTTTTTTTGAAGAATCCTTTGTAAACTTCTAAAAACTCTTTCCTCGACGTACAGTATTTAGACCATTACATAAACTTAAGAAAAAAAAAACACAATGAATTTGTAAAGTTTGTGGTATATATGAATTGCACTCTTCTTTTTTTTCGTATCTAAGAATATTTCACCTTTTTTCTTTATAATACTAAATATTATAAATCAAATTTACATACGTATCATCAAGTGATATTTTTCACAAAAAGTATGACGCTAATCCAAATCATACCGACTAAATTTGCGTTCGCTGAAATATAATTGTGGTTTCAAGGCTCGAATAATAAAAATAGAAAGACTGATTTTCTTTTTATAAGTGGCAACAATAGACAGTTAATATCCCAATATAATTTTAGTAATATCTCTGTTTCCTAATAGTTTTTTTTTTTTTTTTTTCTGTTTCCCCTCCCCCAAAAAAGGGTTAGTTAAACATTACTTCAGCCGACAAAAAAAAATAGTTAACATTACTTAATAATTGAATATAGTATCAAGATTTAAATTAAGATGTGCATATGCAACGGACTTATGTACAAATAGATGTCCACATTTGTGTGCTATCTTTGTTTGCATTCGGTTGTCTCTTTACGGGGATGATGAGTCGGTGTCCTCTTGACTCTTTGTCTTTGATCTAATTATTAGATGATGCAGTGATTCTTTTACATTCAAAGAAAAATAAAAATAAAATTTATTTAGAAAAATAACATCCATGGAGGTGGTGGTATATAGTTTAAGCAAATATCTTCACCAAATACAAAGTTAAAATTATTAGATTCACACATGTTAGTCTAGTTGTTTTTATTACCACTGTCATTATCTCACCATCTACATTCAAATTCAGTAGAATTCCCGTTGTTAACAATTTTTTTCTTTGTCTAATATTTAAGTAGTTAGTAAAGAAAATTAGAATAAATTATTGATGAATTAGGTAATAGCTAAGAAACAGAGTGATATGATCTAGTCAAAGCATCCCTCGTTGCGGGTTTATAACATGGTTGGCGATACGATATAACTTAAATTAAAACCTTCTGGCTATAAGTTACATCTGTAGAGATATAACTTAAAACCATCTGGCTAACAGAGAGTCTATGTTTTCTATCACCTAGAGTCCCTCAATATTTATAAATTAGTATATCTACCCAATCAAGATTTATAACCTCAGTAACTTTTCACTCCTGCTCTGCTGTCTTCAGTAACTTTTCACTCCTGCTCTGGTGTCTTCCTATACATGCAATATCGATGCCTAATATTGTTATTATGATTATCCGATTAATAGATAACACAATGGAACAAGGTATTAGGCTAAATGGGCTTAGCCTTTGAGTTAATGACGGCCTTATACATGTATTAGGTCTTCCTCTGTTTTGATAAAGCTTAAGACATATAACTTCAAAGTTTTAAACGTAATTTACAAAGGAGGAAACAGTTTGGATTTGAACAATACACAAAGTTTTGGATAATCTCAATATTCACTTTCGTTTAAGAACGATATGATAGACCATTTGTTTCTTACACTTTTCAAAATCAATCGGGTGCTCGGAGAGTTTCTTAGCAAATTGACGGAATAGTTCATCTACCACACTACCTCCAAAGTGTCTTTCTATAACTGTAGAGAGAATTGCTCGATACATGGAAGTGATGAAGTTGTTGGATAATTGCACAGCCTCCAATGGATGGCTTACAATCTCCATCATCTCAATTGTAAACCTTATGTTTTGTTCAATCGCTCCTTTCAATTCACTAACTTGAGGAAAATACACGGGCAAGTTGAACATTTCGATCTTTTCCTCGGTGGTTACTCCCTACAAAGGAGAAAAAACACTTTATTACTACCAATTTCTCATAATCCAATTCCAAAGCATCAAATAAATATTTGATCTAGGCTTCAAAACTAGATATGATGCTTTGGGTATATAAAAAAAAATACTTTGGAATTTTATATCTTACCAAAGTGGCCATATCCTGAAGACAATCACCAATGGTATCCTTCACAATACCTGACCATGTCTCATACATGGCCACACCATCAGGCAAACATTGTCCTAATGTGATCATCAATCCTCCAGGCACAAGTTCTTCGGCTCTAGCTTTAAGAAAGACCCCCATGTCTTTTTCGAACTGGACCTTGTAAGCCTCGGTAACTTCTTCTATCAAATTATTACAATGAATGTAATTTTTGTTCCAAGCTAGAGAGTTCTTGTCACAAACTTCTTCGGGAACTTTTGAAAGCCAGTGAGTCGTGAAGGAAGTGTTTCCGATGTGGATGCTATTTCTTGGTAACACCCTTCCATAGAAAGAACCTGGAACTCCAACCGAGAAATATTCTTGTTTGGAGGAAGGAGGTTGAGTCCTAAAGAGCGTGTTAAAGTCATTGTTCGGTAGATCGTTGAAGTAAACTTGGAACTCGAGAGGCGCCACACGACTATCTTCTTGGCTTTCTTTGAGGTGTTTAAGTTTCACAATATCAATGATATTTTGAACAGCATGAAAAGTGTTAGGGCCAATAGAACAACCAAAATCTGCAATTGTAAAAGTACTAAGATTGGGATTCATATTAAGGAGATCGAGGTTTTCTAAAATGTATTGTCTTGCCTTTTCTTGAACCCCATCTATGCCTGCTTTCTGTATCACAAAGGTATGTTAATCATTACAGTGTACTAGATATATTTAGGGATTAGTCTCACAAAAATTGCATGTTATGGTTACATTCTAGGAATAACAGAATCATCATAGTTACAATCGTATAAAATATGATGATTACATTACATACTTGGTATGAGGAATTATGGATGTAACTGTGTTGATCATCGCCGCCACTCATTGGGTACGACTGAGAAGATGTTGACATGTGACTCTGTGTTTGATCGTTATTCTCTTAAAATTTCTCAGTTACAACGAAAGAGATGAAAGCAAATTGCATATTTAAAAGTTTGGAACAGCAGCACTTAATAAGAAAATTAACATGCGCTCGATAAGGCAAAAAAATATGTGGTATTCAAGGTTGCGTACGAATTTGTAAAGATAGCTTATAATGACAGAAGTTGACCAAATATATAGAGATGCCAAACAAATCTAGAAAACGGGCTGATAAATAATATTTAAAACATTATCTTTCATCGAAATATTTGCCAAATATAAAACTACTGAACTGTTATAACTCGATTTCTAAAGTAATTTTAAAGCGTATTAAAAAAAAAACTACTGAATTAAAAAGTAATATAGGAAGTTTATAGTTAGAAAGCAATACGAAAGTGATGGGGTTTTTAATTGTTTTTGAAAACATATATTGCAATAGTTGTATTTTTATTTTTTTTGGTCGTCCATCCCGTATTTGATTTCCAAATTGGAAAATTGCTAAGTGTATCAGAATCCAATAATACAAAACAAACAAAGTCTCGACAAAAAAAAACAAAAAAAACAAAGTCCAACATAGATCCAAAATAAAGCATTACGGAGCAAAAACTAGCTGACCTCGTAAGAACACGTGTTGTTTTGCAAGTTGGAGGTGGAAAGACACGAAATGACTCATCCACCAGAGCTGAAACATCGGCTGAATCCAATTTTTCCGATGAAAATTACCACCAATTCTAGCTGCTTATTCCGTTTCATCATACCACCACTTTTAGCTAAATTTTTCGAGGGCGTAGAACAGAGATCCATGAGTCATCATATTCTTGTATCACTGGAAGACGCGGCAAAGTAAGAGATCAAATCAGTAGTAAAACACGCTCTTCTGATAAGTTCTACACTAGTCACTGAATTCCACTCATCACGATTCCCAGCCAAAAGGAGAACATGCATCCATAACCAAAATACGGTCCCAATAAGAAGGTATGAGGATTTATATTTCCTTGCAAGAGAATCAAGCAATTGATGATCTTTGACTCTCCCAACAAACACTACTACATTTATCTCTTCTAAATTAGAAGAGATCTAATAACTATAAAAAGGGAGAAAACAAAAACAACAAACAATAATATAGCCAAAGCGGCTAAGAGAGAACTCGAACTTAGCCGAGAATATATAGAAAAAATGTATTTAGCCGGAAAGAACCAATTTTAATCGAAGACAAAAAAAAATCAAGCTTCCTCTCTTTAAAAGATAGGAGGGAGATAAAAGATAAGAAGTTACGTCCATGGACCTAGGCTATATTGCAATAGTTTTAATTTTAAAACAGCGCTTAGTAAAGTTATCTCGACATACCATATTGTTGGTATAAAAAGGAAAAATAGGTTAAGAACCCCTTATTTTTCAGAAAAATATGTAGAAATTTTGTGCATGATTGGTTGGGTTTTAAGTCTGACTTATAACCTTAACTTTTTTTAAAGCCTTGATTACTAATCAATCGTGTTGTAGCTTTATTTTTAAATTTATAGCTCATTTTTTTTTTTTTTTTAAGGATGTAATAGAGTAAATTCTCAAAGCCCTATTTTCTTTGCTGTAGAAATTTTAATTCATTAGATAAATACAAAAAATTAAATTATAAATATATAACAAAAAAAAAGATAAGTTCTAAAAAAAACTGATAATTACTAAACCTAAATGAAAAAATTGAGATTGCAATGAATTTATGTATTAATTTTAGGTAAAATTTAGATTTATTTTATTAAGAATTCATAGGCCTTTTTTTATATATCATCATAATATATATATTTAAATTAGTAATACAAGGTATTTTATTTATTATAAAATTTTTTTTATTACAACTATTATATTTAGTAATCCATTTTTTATAAATATTTAAAGTTAAAAATTTATAGCAAAAATTCTACAGCAATAAAAGTTACAGTTACATCCAACACAGCTACAGTAAAATCTGTACAGCAAAAATTCTAAATTTTAAACCAATCACCCACTTTCTCAACTTTTTTTGTGATTTTTTAAACTCTAAATTTTTTAAAAATAATAAAATAACCTTTAATATTAGACTTATTAATAAACTAAATAAATACCAAATAAATTATTATATTTTTAAAAACAACTTAGTTTGTTATTTATTTTTTTAAATTCTAGTTTACGAATTATTTTTCCAAAATAACTCCTTTTTGTTATTTTCAAGTTTTTAAAAAGTTGATAAGTAATATATCAAAATCAAAGCATTCAAGACAAAGATTTCAACTATACTTTTTTATTTTTGAAAATCAAATATATGTGATCGTATATATATTTACAATATATGTATAAATGTTATATTATATATTATTTTTGATTTTGTAATATTATTATACATTTTTTGGAGGTGCATGATAAATTTATAGAAATGGACGACTTTTAGGTCTTTTTTACACAAAATCTTTTAGTAAAAAGCGAGGGTTTAAAATCATTTAAAAACCATAAGGTACGTAGGTTTTTTCATGTGAGATTTTTTTTAATCCATTTTCCCGTATAAGATGGACCTTGTTGTTGGCATATACGATGGTTTGCTGAAAAAAAAACATTAAAGTAGTTGCAAAACCAATAAAACTGATGTGATTTAATCGGTGAAAGAGGATCTATGATCAACATGTGTATAACTAATTAAAGACACTTAACCAAATTGACTCAAAAAGTGTATAGTTCAATATATTCGATAGTAATATTAACACACACATATGCGAACAACACAGTATATTCGAGGATCTAGCACTTTAAATAAAGCTACCATAAAATGGAATATTTGTTATTTTTCCTAGTTAATGCTCCTTAACGACTAAATGTAAAATTTCCAAATTTATTGATAGCATAATGTAAAACTTACCAATTTCACCGTTTTTTTACAAAATCTAAACTTTTGTTTCAATACATACATACAGGCCCGGCTTAGAGGGTGTGCCCTTGGTGCTAATGCACAGGGTCCTTTATTTTTTCAATCATTTTCTTTAAGCAATCAAGGTCCATTTTACAAACAGTAGTGTATAATCAAACTAAATTCTAAACATATAGAACATATATTAGAAAAAAAATTAACGAGCACAGGGTCCCACGTTTTGTTGAGCCGGCCCTGCATACATATATAAGTATCTTTTGCAACCGAGAAAGTGAAGAAGACACGGAAGAAAAAAAGGTGAGAAAGAACAAATTTGAAGTGCGTAAGAAACAATATGGAGCCTGGTTTCTTCCAAGTTAGCGTAGCCGTGGGGTCTGTCTTGGCCATCTTCATGTCAGCAGCTCTATATGTTATGTTTTACTTAAACCGAACACAAACACATATTGTATCCACTTCTAATATTTAACTATCTTCTTTATTTTTTTCTTGATAGTATTCTTTATTTTTTTGCTTTCTATGAATTATTTATTGAAGAATTTTTAGACTAGACATATATATCTTTGCCATAATTTATTTTTTGCTGTTGATAGAAAATTTTATAAACAATTGTTCTTATTGAAAAGTTAACAAAGAAAAATAAAAAAATTATTATAGAAAACTTAATCAAGTATATATAAATATATCAGTAGAATATTAATGGTCTCGTCCAGCGAATGAATGGAAAAATATAACACTAATCTTGTGATTTTTGACATCATGATCATTTAAGACAATACTGGTCATGCATTGATCTGGGTTGGCTTAGCAAAGAAGGTAGGGTTTTCATTACCAGCCATTATTACAACAATCTTTGGTTCCATATCTAGTGGCTTCAACACTTGCTTCTTTCCTTGTTTCTCTTCGATGCATGAATTCGAAGTTTGCTTATGATAGCAAGCATAGGCCATAGCGAATAATGAAAGCGCAAAGAGCCCCAGCATTACGCCCCACGCACAAATCTTAGAGAGAATCGGAGAGTCCATGTTCTCTAACCTGGAGTTAACCGGGACCATTGAATCCCTATGCAGACTCATTGCCTCGTTGATCTTGAAATCTGATCTTTCCTCTTCCACCAGCTTTTCTCTTCTCAAGTTTGTGGGGGTTATTTATTTATATCGTATTACCTAAAAGTGAGAGTTTTGCACAGTCTTTAGATGCCAAGTTGCCTTCTGAGTTTTTGTCCTAAAAGTAATTATTCTTTCTTGAACACTTAAGAGATTCTTTGATCTCTTTTCTTACCAAGCTTAGATCCTGTGTTTATGAGGATGAAATTTTCTTGAATAATTGATTTTTTGGTTTATGTTAATTCTATCGAGTCCGTATACAAGATACATATAAATTACTGTGTAACCCAGTTTCATATGTTTACATTTTTCTAAACAAAACAATATTGTTTATTTTTTTCGCCAACCACATCCATTAAAAACAAAAATATTATGTACAAGAATATGCAAGAATGAGGTAAATCAAGAGAGAGAAAAAACATTGAGTGAATTGTTTAAATATTTGTGTAGTTTTTTTTTTGTGTGAAAATATTTGTGTAGTTGAAGCTAAACTTGTTGTATCAAGATATATCTTTTCTTTAGTTTATAATAACTTATATAATCAATTGTTAGTATCATTTTTTCACATATAAGATTGTATATTTAGTTTCTTAATTTTTAATTTTATATTCTTGTATCTTTTGTCATCTGAAAATTTTTGTATTTGTTTTTTACCTAATAAATTATAAAAGTAAGTAATAATGATTTATAGTCTCTTTTTTTTGTCAACAACTTTGTCTTAATTAAGAGGCTTTGAGAGCCATGCGAAGGGAACATTATTTAAATACATGATATAATACAAATATCCATTATATATTTCCTCCTAATAAATCTCAAATGGTGGCCATACTAAGTATAATTTATATAAGATGTAAAATCATGAGAACTTTTTATTTATTTGATGCGGTTTGGTTTGAATTTTTTTTTTGGGTTATTGCCTTTCTCATTAATAAAACGAATTAGTTAATAAAAACAATTTTTGTTTTTTTGTTTACTTTGAAGGGTTTTTCAGTTATACGTTTTCTTTTTCCACCCTAACAAAAAGACATATGCCATACCGGTATAATGCCAATTCAGCCACATTTTCGTATAATTTGAATGAAAGCAGAAAAGAAAAATACGATCATAAGACAATGCTATTTTATTAGAGATCTCTATAATGAAAAAGGATCTCAAAGATTACATGATCATGAGATAATAAACAGAAACAAAAATCCAAGAGAAGAAGTAATAATATTAAGAAAGAAAGAAACAACAGTCTGAATAATCAAACCGTTGAACCTAATCTTTAGGTTTCAAAAAATGAATTATTGTTTTTATTCGTAAAAAAAATAACATAATGAATCATATGATTATTGTATTCATTTGTTCATGCCGGTGGCGTTCTTCACTGATTCGGTAGCTCCTTGTGCCTTCTCCTTAATCTGCTGGCCGGTCTATACAAATGTTTATAAATGAAACAATTTAATTAGTTCCATACTATTACAAGAATTCGATTTAATTAATCATGAAAATTATCTAGATTATACGAACCTCTTTGAGAGACTCCTTGGCAGATTGGGCAGCATTGCTAGCCTTGTCCATCATGGTGCTAGCCTTCTCCTGAACACCATCAACCAATTAATTACTACAAGAAAAAATCTCAGACAAAATTGCTATTGAAATACTTAATTTAAAAACTTTTCCCCTGCTTTAAAAATTATAAGTGTTTTAAGAATAAACGTTTGTTACTTTAAGTTTTAGAGCCCTAATCATTTTTTATTGGCCCTAGTAATAATATTATAGTTTAGGATTACCTGAGTTTGGCCCTTGGCCTGGCCAGCTTGGAAGCTAATGTTCTGGGAGTTGCTTGACATTTTCGAATAGCTTTAGTGAAAAGAAAGTTAAGTATTTTCTTTGAATAAAAGTGTGATTATGAGATTGAATTGAGTTAAGTTCCTCCAAAGGTTCCATAATTTATATAGCTCTCATGGAGCTTTCATCTTCTGACACATGTCAGTAAAGTGTTGGAATATGGGGTGTTCCGGATTAAGTGGAGATTAGGATGATTAATCCATATTTAGTTCATGAGATCAGAGTTATATGGAAGTTTGACACATTTGTTGGATATTTTTAGCTCGATTGACTTGTTCTAATGATTGTGATCTCAACTTTTGATTTAGTAATGTTTTGATTTGATTAATCTATATTAGTTTTAGAAGTGTTGCATCTTTTTAGGATCTTGATGTTTGAATCCAGTTAAAATAATGAATCTGGTTAAAATTAAAACAAATGGTTAAGATTAAAAATTATGATTTACCTATCAACTTTGTTTGGTATTTTTTTAACTCTTCCAAAATATCATATAATATAATTATAACAATTGCAAACTATATATTAAAATATTTATATAAAAAAATATTTTATAACATGATGTCATTTGCAATATAATGCATAATCATTTAATTTAAAAATCACTAGTTTTAGAAAATAAATCGTCTCAGGGTGTATCGCGGTTAAAATCTAATTTATCATTATTATTACAAGTGTTGCATCTTTTTGGGATCTTGATGTTTGAATCCAGTTAAAATTAATGGAGCTCTTGGCACTTTCTAGTTAATTCAGGAGATTATTCACAATAGTCCTTTTCCATAGTTGATCGGATTCTAGTCAAAAAAGTTTCTTTTTTTGGGTTCAAAAGGAAAAAGTTATAAGAAATGAGTTTATTAATTGTTTAGAATGAGTGGAAAAAAAAAAGTTTAGAATTAGAAGAAAAGAGAATGAATTACATATCAAGAAGAAGAAAAAAGGAGAGTGGAATTACATTTACATGACATGTTGTCATATTGATCACTGTAATATATCGAACCTTAGGGTTCTAATGCTAACACGTTAAAATAAACAAGACAATAGAGTTAGGCAGTGAATAACTTGAAATAATAGTATTATGCAGTCCGGCCCCTATTCTTCGCCGCAAGACACATCTTATGTCGGATTCTTGTAACTGCTGCAATCATGGAGGTTCTTGCACGAAAATAAGTATGGTCTCTCAAATACTCTAGAGTCAGCTTCGATTTAGGAATTGAGTACGGAGTTTCACTGCGGTGATCCACTGTTCCCACATCAATGAACTTCTCAACGTTAAGCTCGATCATCTCCTTCGTAGCTTTACCTTGCAGAGGAATCTTCAAACAACCATCTATGGACTATGGTAAGACTAGTTCTTGTAGTAACCAACTTGCAGCGATATGACACAGAAGCATCCACCTTGACCTGAAGATTCGCTGCGCAGGATCCATAGTTCACTTCAAGAAAAGTGAAACTTTTTCCTAGCTCCCTTCCCTTTTTTAACCCACCCGCTGGTTTGGAATTTCTCACCGGCTAATCCTGCTGCCGTCCGGTCGACACAAAATCGATCGAATACGGGTCCGACTCAGAGAACAGAGATTCTGCACCGTTGATGACGAGGCACCCATATCTCTCATCAATATTAATATTATTATTTTTTATGTCGATTGTTTTAGTTAATATAAACAATTAAAACAAAAATTTATTTTCATTTCAGAAACTATTGAATATTTTCTATTTTTTACTATCTTTTATTAATACTTTTTAAACATATCAAATTATTTTTTTTTTGTTCAATTGTATTAACTATTGACTAATTAGAGTTATTTTGTAGAAACAAAAATAATTTAATATTTGGTAAGAGTTTTTAAAATTTTCTTTTATTGTATCAACTAAAACAATAATAATTTATTACTTTCAATTCAAATTAATATTAATATATATAATTTAACATGTATAATGTGTCGACTAATATATCTTAAGAGAATGAAGCCACAAAGGTCCACTTATAGATAGATACGATCTTATTCTACCATCCCGAGTGACCTTTTTTGAAATATCTCTAGCTAAAGTGTTATATTCATCTATAATAAATTATTATACAGTTAATGAAAATTTGGAAATGTTATAAAGTTTTATAAGTGGCATATACGTTATTAGGCCTAGGCGTTTGGGTACTAGTTCAGGTTAGATTATGGTTTTAGAGTTTAGGTTTGGAGGCTCCATACATGTATTTTATATATGAGGAATTGGTTAGATTTGAAAAAAAACTTTGTTAATTTTTGGATTTTTCGGTTATTTTAGGTATTTTAGTATTTTTGATTTATTTATTTTGATATTTTTAGATTTATAATAATAACTTTTGAAATAATATTTATATTTCAGTTTCGGTTTGATTATTCGGATATTTATTAGTGTTTCGATTTTTCATATTGTTGTCAAAATTATATGAGTACATTTGTATAAATTCAAAAAATTTATACACAATGAAAGAAGTATATAACTAAATAGAAGCAAATAAATAAATAAACAATGATGTGAGTAAACAAAAAAATGAAAGAAACAATAAAACAAGTAAAGTAAGCATGTAAGAAAACAACTACAGAAGTAAAGATACAAAGAATCAAAGAGGAAACATGTGAAAGAGCTAAGCCATGAATGAATCAGTTGAATAAGCGACTGCCAAATAATCAAAGAAATCAAGAAATTGACGATAAGTAAACAAGTGAATTGCATGTACGGTCTGAGCAAACAATGAAGGGAATAAGAAGGAAGTAAACACACAGATTAAGAAATGAAATGAAGCAATATGGAGTGAGTAACGATCAAATAATCAAAGAAACAAACAAGAAGTAAACAAGTTATAAATGTAAGTAAACAGAGAGAAAAAAAAAACAAGCAAGCTAGTTAAGAAATCAAATAAGTAAATAAGCAATCAATAAATCAAGAAAGCAAATATGCATAGATTCATGCATGAATGTAAGCATGCATGTATATATGAATGTATGCATGTATGGATGTATGAATGTATGAATGTATGCATGTATGAATGTATGCATGCATGTATGGATGTATGAATGTATGAATGTATGAATGTATGAATGTATGCATGAATGTATGGATGTATGAATGTATGCACATATGAATGTATGCATGCACACATGACTATATCACGCTATCAAAGAGGTCGATGTAGATTTTCAGGTTGTTCCTAATGGCAGTTGGACATTGCCGCTAGCCGTTATGCTCCAAGCATGCTTACCTATTCAGCCGCGAGACACTAGTCTTCCCAATCTAATCAATTTCTTTGGAGGAAATCATTTGATGCTCCAACAAGTATGTTCTCTACGTCTCTTACGTGCCAAATCTACAACATGTGGCAAAATAAATTGTCTGTTATAGGACAGTAAGGTTCTCACAAAAACTTCTGAAACATGCTAATCTCTGTTTTAGGACAGTTACCTTCCAGGAGACCATCTTCGTCAATGGGGTTTGGTGGTTCTTACCGCTTGTCTCCTTTGTGACATTGATTTAGAATGCCGAACACACCCATTTTTAAGCTATAAGAGAAAAGTCAAAATATTAAATCTCTACAGACGAAGATACGATACCTGTATAGATTCTTTGAATTATCTTTTCCAGAAATCGGTTTCTTACTCTGGTTCTTGCATTCTTTCTGTAACTACATATGTTCAACGAATGAAGGAATTTATTGATGTATATGTGGATATGCAAGAAGCTGATAACAATCATAGCTCGAGTTCATTAACCTACCTTGAGCTCATTGTAAGTTGTGTGAAGAGAGTCGACCAGTGGATTGTCAAACAATGTCAAGCAGCGATCTACAATGAGAAGAATTCCATGCTCCACCGAATAAAGACACGTCTGCATATTTCACATCAACGTTTTGGCATGTATCAAATTGAGTTTATAGAATTCAATCACGATGCACACAGATTTTAAGTTGAAAACTATCATAGGTAGTTAAGTAGGTTTATTCTACTTACCAAGGTTCTATAATTCTAATGTGTGATGTGAACTTGGCCGAGGGTGTGAGATCTTATGTGGATTTACCTCTATGCAGACATCTGGGTTCAAGTTTCCTTTAGACACTTCTTTCCACTGTCTACCTACCATACACAATTATACAAACATTTAGTGAGATTGTTACTGACAAAGTATTAGGTTGGTTATTTATATAGATGCAAGATTACTTACTGAATACTAATTAATGGATGTGTATGTTGCAAAATCTTTGACGATGGCCTAAATAGTTTGTCAAAAGTATTTGTTCCTTCCTTTACATATCTCCCATTCTGAAAAAATCTGAGAAAGATGGGTATAACATATTTCCAATTTGCTAGTAGTTTTATTCTAAGAATGTTTACCTATTCAGCCGCAAGACACTAGCTCTTTCTAATCTGATCAGTTCTTTGGAGGAATTCACTTGATTCTCTGCCAGGTATGTTCTCCATGTCTCTTACGTGACAAAACTTACAACCTGTGTCAGAAACTCTATTTTAGGACAATTTGGTTCTCGCAAAGACAACTGAAAGATATTCATGACATGTACCATTGAGACTTGAGAGACATATTCATCCATGGGGTTTGTTGGTTCCTACCACTTGTGCGTACCAAGAAAAGCCGAAGATGGATACATGTTTATTCCCATTCCAAGTTTACAACTGGTTATCTGGCCTACGTCGTCCAATAGAATGTTAGTGGAAAATGGCAAAGGTGTATTATTATTACAACACGATCAATGGGTGAGCAAATTCACCAGTGATCATCTTGATGTTAACACCGAGAGTCAAAGCCCTTCCAATGGTTTCAGTACTTTCATGTCTTGGGGGCAACAATCCAACAAATTACCATATGTTGCACCATGCACCTAGGCTTTCCTTCGTTTTCTCTAGCACCACCTAAGGAGGGAAATAAAAACACTAACAAATGAACATTTGTTTCCACGCAGTAAAGAAAAACAAAAGAAGACTGAAACTATGAGTATCGATGTCAAACGAGAGCAACAGCCAACAACCTAAGACCACACTTGTCAATTATCGAGAGCACCACCTTTTTGATAAGGTCATTGTTGGGAAAATAAAATTAGTATAAAGAGAAAGGGTAAAAAAGACATTTGTTGGTAAGGTTGAAGATTCATCACCTAATCAGGAGAGCACCTTGACTACTGCCTTCTGCTGTCGATGTAAGTCAATGGAAGTGAACCTCCCTGATTCCCGCTCGAGCCTGCGAAAATCCCAATCAAATTTCTTGGACGCTCATTGAAACTATGTAATTCGAACCGAAAAGGGACAGTAAGCATCCCAAATAAAAGGATTGATCTTTCTTTACACCCTGAACTCCAATTGTTAGTTAAGAAGTTGTAACATAGTACTAGGATGGTTATATACGTTTCGGATGCAAAGTTACTTATTGAATACTAATTAATGGATATGTAAGTGGCATAATCGTTAGAGATATCATGTCAAAACTATATGTTACCTTTTTGTCTTTGCATATTTTCAATATTCAGCTTCACGTTACTTCAAAATCCTGAAATGTTTTGAAAAAATTAGTTATAGCAATGAAGCTTTGAAGTTGGATCAAACAAATGAAATTAAGTTATAGTAAAAACATGCCTGGAAAGCACCTCCATAGATCTACTCTTGCTACTTCAATGGAAAATTGTACTCTAGTTTTGATGAGAGTTCTTGGTATCTTTCAACAACCAAACGAATAAGAATCCTTTATAGTGAAAGAAAAGAAAAATTGTATTAATGCTGAAGATTGTTGTATTAATCCCATGAACACTTATTAACGAAATCCATCTGAAACAGTAGAACTTCATAACCATATATTAGCACAAAGACAAATATCTGATAAAAATCAAAGTGAAACCTGGAAAGGGAAGCAGAGTCTTTGTTCTTCACCGTGCAAGGATGAAAGAAGACCTGCAAAAAAAAAATTCCCAATTCAAGAAAACACAAAACTTCAAGTAAATTCTCAATAACAAAATTAAACAATTACTTCTTTTCAAAATGTGTATTTTGATTGCTCTAAATAGATCTTGACTTTGGACTCGAATGGCTGCATCAAAGTAAAATGAAATGTGAAAAGTGAAGCAAACCAATGGGTGTTTGATCAGTACAGTACTCAAACAAAATATTTGTTTTTGAGAGACTAATATAATCTTCTACGTCTGAAGAAGAGAAGAGAAAGTAAGTCGAAAGACTAAGCATAAAAGAAATAAGAAAGATTGAAGAAACATACGCAAATATGACGCACGACCATTTTAATGCTCCATTGCGATAGATCTGAAATAAGCAGAATGGTGTATCCATATAAGAGAGGCACGCCGAGACATTATTTGCGTCCGATTTGAGAAGACAACAAAAACTAGTAGAACATACTATATAAGTTCCAAACCATAGAAAGAAACCAAGACCTGAATATGATTTTATTGAATTATCATGCAAAAGCTTTACTTCCACAAATCTGAATCTTGCTTAGCTTTTGGTTTTTCTCTAGAACTTGATCTCTCACATTTTTTCACAGCTACGGATTGCGGTGCTTTAAGCTAACAAAATCCAAAACGGTTTACAAATAACAGTGTTCCATCAGTGCAAATGTATACAAGACCAGCAATACATACATAACCAAAGGCAAATTGTCCGATCCAATAGAATTATCTTGAGATTTGGAAATGGCAACTTACAAGTAGGAGTTCGTGGCTAGTTGATATTCTTGTTTTACTCTATCGTGCAAGTTCTTCCAGCAACTTATGCCACTGCTTATACCACAGACAAATAAACCTTTCTCTAGCTTATTTCGATTAATATAATTGTATATTGATTCAAGATAAGTTAAAATAGTTATTCCTTATCTGATTCACACGATATTCAGCCTTACAACCTTGTGTTAGAGAATCCAAGAATGTGGTTGCAAGTAAACACCAAGCTCTCAAACGGTTTGAGTCAAACCCTGAACAATTAAAACTACTAAAAAACAAAATTAGAAACAAAGAGAGAAAGTTAAAGGGAAAAGTACCCTTTGAGAGTCTCCATCTGTAGAATTTCAAATAGTAACCTAGTACTATCTAAAGCAAAGTACACATTTTAGTGGAAAATAAACTGAGATAAGAATATGCCAAGCGATAAGGATAGAAAGTAAGAATTTTAAAACAAGTTCAGTAGTTAAGGAAGAAATACAGTAAAGAAACAGGAAAAGCAAGTTAACCAAAGAATTAAGTAAAAAAAGACAGTATGTAAGAAATCAAGCATGTAAGCAATGAAACAAGGAAGCCAATTAACCAAGGAATTAAGGAAGAAAATACAAAGGCAAGCAAGTAAGCAAAAGAGTCAAGGAAGCAAGAAAGGAAACAAACAACCCAAGAAGCTGGTAATTAAGCAAGGAAGAAAAAATAAAAGAAGAAAGCAATCAAGTAAGGAATGAAAGCAGAAAATATGTAAGCGAAAGGATCAGAAAATGAATCAAGGATGCAAGTGAGAAGAAATTATAAATGTGTACAAGCAAATATGATGCATAGATGTATGCATGTAACAAGTACGTAAAGACATAATCAAAGAAACAGAGAAGAAATTATGAATGTGCACAAGCAAATATGATGCATAGAAGTATGCGTGTAACAAGTACGTAAAGACAGAATCAAAGAAAAAAATAAGGAATCGAGTTAGCACACAAGTAACCAAAGAAGGAAGCTGATTAGTAAGCAAGGAATGAAGAAGAAAAAAAAGTAGCAAACAAGCAAAGTATTTAAGTAAGTAAACAGAGTATCAGACAGAGAATCAAAGAAGCAATTATGAGGGTGCAAGGGAAGCAAGTACGCAACTAATCCATGTATGCATGTATGTATGAATGCATGGATGCATGAATGCAAGCATGTATGAATGCATGGCGTGTATGTATGAATGCATGAATGTATGAATGCATGGCGTGTATGTATGAATGCATGGATGCATGAATGCATGGATGCATGAATGCAAGCATGTATGAATGCATGAATGTATGAATGCATGAATGTATTAATGCATGGCGTGTATGTATATATGAATGTATGAATGCATGGCGTGTATGTATGTATGAATGTATGAATGCCGGCGTGTATACGAATAAGTGCCTGTAAGTATACACATTCTTCAATTGATTTGCGAATCCAGAATTCTCTGTTTTCTGAGTTCTAAGAAACGCCACATTCTAGGCTCTGGACTTTGCACCTGAAGAAGAAACGTGACTTAACATCATATTCAAAGACCAATATCAAAAGATCAAGGAGGAGAAAAAGATTGAATAGATCAAATATTTGAACAAAACCAAAGGCACTTTGTGTTTGTTAACATAACTAAGATTAGAGCCGCTTCCTTGGTTAACTATGATGAACCATCATCTTCTTCTTGTTCTCAGGCAAAACGATCTGTAAAAAATAGAAAAGTAAACCAAAAGAATCAGACCAAGAACCAAACCGGAAACACAGTGATGCAGAACAAAATCTATACCAGATACAGAGCATCACAACACCACTTGATCTTTGATTCCCATTCACAAAATCTAAACCTAATACAGATATCCCAATCTCGCGATCGTTTACAAAACCAAATCAAACGAATCACAAAACTATCGTAGATGGTATTGAGGAGGAAATAACAAAATTGATCGAGACAAATCAAACCCCAAAAGATTAACACACCGATGGAACAAATTAAGTAACATAAACAAAGAACGAGAGGTGTTGTAACAGTAATCGAATCAACTAATCAAGTAACAGAGAAACACAATTCATAAACAGATCATCGGAATTGAGAATTCATAATCATCGGAATTGCCTCAAAGAAACCCTAAATTCGAGAGTTTGATAACTAACCAGATAATCGATATACCTAGACGAAGTGAGAGATCGTCATTTCTGGATCATGATCGTCGCCGACAATTCGTCGGTGAACCAAGCAAGATCGCCGGAGAAAAAAAAACTTCTCCAGACATTTTGCAAAAAAAATTAAAATTTAGGGATTTCTAAAAAGTGAGAGATATCATAGAGAGATTTGTAGAGGTTTTTCTTCTTCTTCAAACGGTCTAACTCCAATTTTTTCCGCTATATAGAAAAATTCAAAATTTGAAAAATCAAGATTCCAAGACTAAGACATGTTTCGAAAAAAAGAAATTGAAATTCCAGCTGTGACACGTCATGATTATCATGTGCAACAAGTTTGAGCTTAACCGGGATTTTAACATTTTGGTTTAGTGTGAAGGCCTGAATGTTTTTGGTTAAAGCCTAACCACTGTGATCTCATGAACATATTTAGATTCGTTTGGTTTTGGTTTTAAAATGTGACATTAATTCTAAGTCCAACCCAATTAGATCGAAGCAATTATATGTTATCTTCCCAACCCAAACTACGTATTTTCAACTATACAATGAAAATTAAAAGTGACCAAATTAGGCGACACAGAAACGAACAGGTCCAATATATAATAGTTTGGGCCGCTGTAAAAATATACACGTTTGGGCCAAGCCTAGTAAAAAAAAACAAAAATTTGGCCTCTTAACTACCGATTCCAAAATTGAAATGTAGCGTTTTGATTATTCTTCTTTAAATTGTCAGGTTCTACGAAAACCCTAACCAGAGAAGCTTGCCAGCGGCTGAAGAGTTCCGACGAAAGCAGAGGAAGAAAAATATATCGGTTAACCGACCGAACCGAAACACTGGGTAACCAAACATAATTTACAAACCTTCCGATCGGTTTTCCTTTCCTAACCGAAGCAAAGCCCGGAACCAAAAATTTCGGTTCGGAGCGGTTCGGAATTATCGGTTCGAGTTTGTCTCGCAGGCCTACAAAAAAAACTCTATAAATATATGACATATCTAAGGGTTTCCTTAACCTAATTCATTAGCTTTTTCTCTTCACTCTGAACGTGAAAACAAACACAGAGAGTTTGTCTTCAAAATCAACAAGAAGATGACGACCATTCGATCTTCACCTTCTTCCTCTCGTTGTTCCAATTCGTCTTCCTCTTCTTCTTATTCACTCGCTTCCACAAGTTTGTCTAACAGACTTGAGACTATATTCAAGAAAGCTTCAGAGCTTTGCACTCTCTGTGATATCGAAGCCTGCGTCATCTATTACGGACCAGACGGAGAACTTAAAACATGGCCTAAGGAGCGAGAGAAAGTGCGAGACATTGCTCTGAGGTTTAATCAATTAAACGAAGCCTTGAGACACAAGAAAAGCGTTAATCTTCATGGGTTCCTGAACAAGAAGAAGAAGAACAAGGGTTTGAAGAATCCGAACAAGAAGAAGAAGACGAGTCTTAAGAACGTGAATGTTTTAAAGTATCCACTCGCTGATCATTACTCTCCCGACCAAGTTTCTCAATTGACTCAGTCCTTAGAACTCAATGTCTCTAAATTCCAAGAAAGGCTTCGATTTCTTGAGTCGCAGAAACAGAATGAGACAAAACCGGATCATCAGAGTTTAACATCAATATCTTCTCTGAACCAATCTTTGAACCCTAGCCAGTTCTCGCTGTTTATGTATAACCATGGATATAATACTCTGTCTCAGATCCCAGTCTCTGCATCAAATTTCAATCAGGATTATATCTCAGCGTTACTTGAACAATCTGAGTTGAAGAGTCAGATAATGAAGCAGGAGGTTTGTGGTTATGAGCAGAACATGTGCATGAGTAACCATGGAGATGCTACGCTCTCTCAAATCCCATTCTCTGCATCAAATTTCAATCAAGATTTTTCAGCCAACAACAACTTCCAACATTCTTTTGTCTCAAACACACAAGATTACTACTCTGTTCAAAAATCTGTGAATAACAACTATGGGTTGAAGAATCAGTTAATGAAGCACGATCTTTGTGGTTATGAGCACAACATGTGCATGAGTAACCATGGAGATGCTACCTTCTCTCAAATCCCACTCTCTGCATCAAATTTCAATCAAGATTTTTCAGTCTCAATACAAGAAGAATCTGGCTTGATGCAGCAGGAGCTTTGTGGTTATGATCAGAATCAGAACATGAGCATGGGTGACATCACAAACAACAATTTTCAAGTTACTTGCGCCTCAGTACTAGAATCTGTGAACAACTTTGGGTTGAATCAGTTGATGCACAAGGAGTTTTATGGTTGTCATCAAAACATGTCTATGGGTAACATCAATAACAACAGCTTTCAACATCCTTGGGTCTCAAACGCAGACCATACTCGGCGGTACAAGAATCTGTGAACAACTTTGGGTTGAATCAGTTAATGCATGCAGCATGAACTTTACGGTTACGGTTATGCAGACTTTTGTTAATTTCTTATGATTAATTTGATGTGTTGTTGTTGTTGTTGAAATGTATTCAGATCTACAGCTTGTTTACGGTTATTAGTTGGATAGTATTTAGCAGTACATGCACTTTCACTTTCCATAAAGGTCATTATTGTATCATGATTGATGCAGAGGATATCTACACCAGTATTCTTTCACTCTATAGTAGCTAGAAACAACAAGTACTACGTAGCTTATTAGTGTCTTTTAAAGTACATATATATAAATGTGATATGTTGGCTCACTTCACAATACCTCGCTTCTGTTCATTTCCCGTAAAATACTCTTCGATATAAGACATCTATCACCTACATGACTCCAAAAGAATCTCAAAACATCGTTATCACCAGCGTAAGAGGCACTGATAGATTTATAAAGTTTCAAGTTTACCATTAACCGTCGATTATACATTACATCGAACAAAGCAGAAGCTTCAGTGACCTTCCCTGTTCGCCAATATGCATACGCCATGGTCGTGAATATAACACTATCTCCCACTAAACCCTTCTTTTCCATTGATTCAAATAACACTTTGGCGTAATCCACCTGTTCTAACTTACAAATCCTTCTTATTAATCCTCTGTATAGAGCAACATCAGCACAAAGACCTCTTTTTTCAAACTCCTCTAGGAGTTTTGTGATTTCGTCTTGCTTGTTCTGGTTATAGAATCCATCCACGAGCCAAGAATAGGTCGCATATCCAGGAGAGAAGCCTTTCTCTATCATAGAGAACAGTTCCTCCTTTGCATTTTCCAGTTCCAACACTTTACAAAACCCATGAATCAATGCTTTGTATGAATACATATCCAGTTTTAGCCCTGATTCAATCATCTTCTTCTTGACCTTCACTGCAGATACCATGTCTTCGATTTTGCAATATGCGTTGATCAAAGTATTGCAGGTGATATTATCAGGTTCAATCTTTTTTCCACTCATCTCAGTCAAAAGCCGGTTAGCTTCTCTTATTCTTCCATCTTCACATAACTTACGCAAAATCGAATTATATGTCACAACTCCAGGAGAAAACCCTCTTGACTCCATTACCTCACGTAACCTCAAAGCTTCATCAATATCATTCATTCTACAATATCCATCAATCAAAGTAGTATAAGTAACATGATTCGCTGTAACATCGTCTTTAATCTCCCGAAACAGTCTTGTGGCCTCTCTCATTCTACCTTCTCTACTAAACCCATGTATGAATGAATTATAAGTGACAATATTAGGAGCAACACCACTTCTCTCCATCCTATCTTGCACAGATAAAGCCTCGAAATGCATACTCTTTTTGCAGTACACAGAGATCAACGTGTTATAGGTAAAGATATCAGGAAACACACCTTTTTCTTCCATCTCACTCAACAATTTCTCAGCTTTCTCGGGATCACCAGACTTAGAACAAGCATGAACCAATACATTATACACATGAATGTTAGCAACAACACCTAACTTAACCATCTTCTTGAATATCTTCCAAACAGTATCAGTCAATCTCTGCTTCACCAGACTATTTAGTAACACAGTACAAGCTTGCAAATGAGGCTTCAATCCACAACTCCTAATCTGCTCAAACACCACAATCGAATCGTTGATCATCCCGGCTTTAGCGTAATATATCATCAACCAGCTAAAGACGTGAGATACATCTTCTGGGTCTTCAGAAACACCACCAACTAAAGATCTCAAAACCAGAGGAGATGACAAAAGCTCTCTCTGAGCCAATTTATCGAGCAGTTGGTGTGCAGTTTTGAAATGCTTGTGTTTTGTGAGAATCAAAATCATTTTCCATGATGATTGTAAACTATGTTTGCTACTTGGTAAAGAATCGGTCCAGATAAAGAAACTCCATGAAAGAGAAGGTCCACCATAACCAGAAAACAGAGAAAGCTCAGAGATTACCTGAGTGGTTATCGCTGATTTCAATAACCCAGAATCAACTTTGTGTTTCAGAATATTTTTCCAGTTTCCTTTCAATACTGTTGCACAGATGCTTTGTGCAATCAAAGCTTCTCGATTTGCTGACAACAAATTCACCATTGTTGTTCCTCAAGTGTTGTAGGAGTAACAGAGAAGAGCAACGGCGATAAAGAGAAGGCCTAAACCGGTTTGAATTTCTCCAGTAGATGAACCAGACCAGATTATTTACCAATTAACCGATAAAGGACTGAATTCAAAACCGGAAGCGAATCGATTGTTTTGGAATATCCGGGAAACGGCCCGAGAGAAAATACGTAATAAATCGAACTGAACCCAATTTTAGACCGGTTTAGTCAAGAATACGTATATGTCCTCTCGTGTTGCTGATATTAACAACTTTACCCTTGTATCTGTTTCAGTCCAAAACCTCACAAAAAGCAAAAACCCTAATTTACATGGTCGTGGCCTGACTAATCCCTAATTTTTCCGAGAGCGTCGACGCCGACAATCGCCGACAGAGTTTTTGCTTCTCACGCGATAGAAAGAAGATGAAGGAGACGAGAAAGCTGAAGAAGAGTAATCTCCCTAAAGGTAGGCCTAATTTTCTCGCGTTTATATTCTTACTTAATTGATTTATGAGGTTTCATTACAGAACCGAAAAGACCTAACTATGGTTGTTGTGTATACTAAGATTGTGTTCTTAGAGGTAACTTATTTGATTTCGAAAGTTGAGAGCTTTAATTGGAATGGCCTTGAACTTAATTACAAAGGTTAATCTTGTGAAGCAGAAGAAGTAAATTGCTTATGCAAATTATTGTTTGTCTAATTGAAGTGACGGATAAAATCAATGCAGAAGAAACTGTTGGGAAAAAAATTCAGAGGAAGAAGAATGAGAAAGTGAGCAATGTCGAATTAAGCGAGGATCCTCAGGCTGCACAGCTTCAAGGTGAAAGTTTTGGCTTTGATGGATTTAGAAGTGTTTTATAGTGTTTTAAGATGTGTTATGATGTTGAGTATAGTATCTTGTTTATTATTCCTTACCAGCTAAATCAAGTGAGAAACCCAATAGAAAGAAGATTCAGAAGGGTAAGGAAATAAAAAGCTCTCCAGCTGATGGTAAGCTGAGTGGGAAGATGAAGAAGAGAAAAGAGAAAGTAGGCAATGTTGATATAAGCGAACCGATTCTGGAAGGTGAATTCTTTTGTTTTTGGCAGATGAAATCTATTACTGAGCTGTTAGATTCTGGTATTGAGTTTAGTATCTCTGGTTCTTGTTACAGCTATTTCAACTGAGAAAGTAAAAGAAAAGAAGGGCAAAATGAACAAGACTAAGAAGAAAAGGAAGGCCGAGGAAATAACTAGATCTTCAGTCGAAGATCTGAAAAGAGAAAGTGAGTAGTTCATTACCATGTTTTGGTTGTCTTATGTTAGTTCTCTGAATCATTTGCATGAGGAACTTTAGCTAGTTTTAAGTCTTTATATAATATTTTCTTTGAGCAGAATGTGAACTTTACTGTCTATCTAACTCTGAATCTGTGGTTCTTATGAATGTTATTTATGTTTGACATGGCTGTAATGGAACTGAAATAAGAAACCGGTAGTTCAGAGCTGGTTTAATGAAGTAGATTGTTTTTTGTAGGCGAGTCTAAGGACTTCAGAACTCCATCATCTTGTTCAATAAAGTAAATTTTTTCTTGTAGGCAAGTTTAAGAAATCAAATAAGAAGAAAAAGATGGACATGACCTCTAAGAAAGAGAACAAAATTGAAGAGGAGGAAGATGTTTATCAAATTTCTTCAGGCGATGAGGATTGCACAAGGGGAATGAAAAGTATGGATGAAACAAAAATGATTACTGTTTCTTCCATTATTAGCTAGCTGCATATGATTAGATAAGCATGAACACTCTTGAAACTGTTTCTTCCTTAATTTGATAAGTCCTCTTTTAAACTGCAGAGTGGGTTAGTGATTACTATGAGGGTAGACCTGGTTTAGACGAGCTCCAAAAGAGAATCGATGACTTCATGACTGCTCATGAAGAACGCCTTGAACAGGTTCTTCTCGTCATCCTATATTTTGAAGTGTTCATGTCTATTGTCTAAGTGACTATCGTGTTTTTGTCTAATGTTGTCATGTGTGTTGAACAGGAGAAACAAGACAAAGAAGCTAAAGCTGCAGAAGGTGGATGGACTGTGGTCGTGCATCACAAAGGAAGGAAAAAGACAACAGAATCTGAAACCGGAACAGCCGTTGGATCTTTTTCTCAGGCTGCTTTGGAGGATAAGATCGCTAAAAAGAAACAGAGTGAGCCTGTCGCTCATGGTTTCTACCGTTTCCAAAGGCGAGATGCACAACGCAATGGTAAGCCCTGGCTTTTCTATATCCTCAAACGTGTTTTGTGTCAGTTTTGGCTCGGGTCGGTTTTTATATGCAGCCCTAGTCACACAAGTGGCCCTTCAATTTGTCTGCCCTGATTCTGATGAATTGATTCTTGGTTTTGTGTTTTATTGTTTGTGGACAGAACTCTTGGCGCTTCAGAGTAAGTTCGAGGAAGACAAGAAGAGGATACAACAACTTCGAGCTGCTCGTAGGTTTAAGCCTTTCTAAGGAAGAACACATTCTGCTTGAAAAAACATGAGCTTTGTGGGTTCAGACTCTGATTAAGCTCATGAGCAATATCATGAATGTGTTTTATGATCAAATTTTGTAATTGACCATTTCAGGCTGATAAACAAAAAGAAATATAATTTTTTTTCCCTTGGAACATTAGATTGAATCAAAATCCATTCAAATATATTGAATGATATAGTATATAAGATAACAAAGGAGGCACTCTAATTTAATATTTTTGTAGAGAAATGCCAATTTAAAGGTTCTGAAAATTACCAAGATCGACACAAATATACAAATTAATAACTAGATTAACACCCTAATTTTGTAGTTAACTAGAATGACACAAATCTAATAATACTAAATCAACAGTCATTTTAGCAAAAACTGATGCATTCTCTGATTGACACATCAGCTTAGTACCAATTTTTTACTCTTTCATTTTCACGAAAGATTTTGCTAATTCATTTTTTAATTAATAAAATTGGAAAAAATATCTTGTGTACTTTTTATAAAACTTTTTTTTTTATTTCTCAAAACCCTTTTCTTCTTCATCTCCACGATCTCCACGATCTCCACCTCTTCCACTTCTTCTCCTCCAAACTTCCGATGACTATTTATATCTATAAAAAAATAGTCTTCCCATCAACAGTAATCGATTGCTCTTAGAAATCAGTTAATCTTTTCTTTACTGAAGGTATCAATTTACCATCTCCATCTCCGATTTCAGTTTTTTTTTTTTTTGTTATAGCTTTCAAAGATTGTTTAATATATCATATGCAGATAACATTTCAATATAATGTGTTTACACTTTACAGTTTTGCCAAATACGTCTTCAAGCTCAAGCAAGCGTTTAAAAGCATCATTCTCTTTGGCAGATCAAAAAACAATAGCAGATTTTCATTCGGTATTATCCAATTTTCTATGTTTTGGATAAGTGTTTAATTTTCTCCTTAGATCTGTAAATCATATACTGTACATAATGCTTTTGTTACATGATTCAGTTACGAACCCAATCCACAAGAATCCAAAGTGTTCTTAATTTTCAATCAATTCTTCAACTATTTTTCAGCAAGAGTTCGGTTCATAACTGATGAAGAGAGAGTTCGGAAGACTGTTGGTCTATTGGAGAGTCTTCTTGTTCGACGCAGAGTTCCAAAAACACTATTCCATTTTTCTTATATCTTGGTAATTTATACCACAATCGGTAGGTATTTTAGTGCTTAAATCAATTTTCCATTAGTTTGTGGTAATAGTAAAATTCTTAGTCTTTTTAACGTCTCATGATCCATGCTTGGTGTAGTTGGTGTGTTGTTTTAGTTGAAATTACTTATTTTCTGCTTCTTCTAACAATTATAACTTTTGGAAGCCACTGAATAAGGAGTACTTTGATAGCGTTTCCAAGATGGCAAGTGAAATTTTGCTTATGCCCCAGATGCTCGCGTTTTGGTATTGTGGTATGATTCCATTTTTCTAGAATTCACAATGTACTAATTGATTTCCTTATAAAAAGTTATTGTTATTAGCTTTGTCCTTCTTTGAGACTCTTGTGGTGTATACTTATTCTTCTTTTCATTTTATACGATATATGTATACTTATTCTTCTTTTCATTTTTAGTCTGCCGAGATGGGTCTTGAAGAGATTGAAACAGTAAGATCAAATAAGTGAATACTAATTATGCAAGAACCTTCTACATAATCTTCTCCTAGGCTAATTGCACGACAGCGTATTATGAATAAGAGAAAGAGAAAATGAAGCACAACGAAACAAGTATTGTTCTTTGGAGCCTTGAATTTTAAAGCTAATTACAGTATACATATATCATATATTCTTTTCTAACTAATTCATCTTTTTTTAAATGGTCTCTAAAGTCTCAAGCATTAAGTCAATCAGATACTGTATGAACACTCATGAATACGTCTATACGATTCTAAACATTCGGGCGAAAGAGAAATCATGATGTAAAAAAAACTTCTAAAGTCTCTAGGGACTGTGCAGTCAGAAACTAGAAATCTAAACCCCCAAAACTATAGAGAAACATTCCTATGATACATCGATTAATGTCCAACAAATGACCACAACCATGAGCATATAAGACCAGTTATTAACAAAAGTTTCTATTTACAAAACCATAAAAAGGTAAAACTTTTTCAGCAATGTAAACCTATAAACAAAGCATCTATCTGACTATCTCTGATTCCAAATCATATTAGGTTCTTCACAAACAACAGACTTGGAAACTCAATAAACCCAAAGCGTTGATACATTTTAATGTCACAAAGACATAAAAGCTTAGTTAAATGTTTCCTGAAATATACGTATTTGTCTTAAATTGTTTAGTAGTTGATAAAATTTTCCAATTAGTAAAATCATCTACGCCCGTGCTATGCACGGGCCATAAAGCTAGTTATGTGTAAATTGACCAAAAACCCATTTTAATTCCTCTTCCTTCCAAAAAATAAAAATAGAACCGTAAAAAACGAAAATAATAAAAGAAATTAACTGCTTTACGGGCAACAATATTCAGACGTATCTAGTAGTATAGTGGTAACGATTCCTTGCTCAACTTCCCATACATGGGTTCGAGTCCCATGACTATTTTTTCGAAAAACAATTTTTTTTCTTATTTCAGTTTTGTTTAAAATCTAAACAATTATACTAATTACTAAGTTTCTTTTTATTTTATTATACTAAAATTTTTTTTGGTAGGGTTCTTATACTGATTTTTTTAACATTAAATTATTCACAAAACAATTGAAATTGTTTTTAAAACCTAATTTTCTCTAAAAGACGATTTATATTCTTCTTTGATTACCATCAAAAATCAAAACTCTAACAAAATTGGACAGCTTCTTCTTGAAACTGAAGATTATAAAAAATTATTTCCATTCGACTATGTCTAAGGAAATATGGTAACTGATTTTAGTAAATCTGTCATAACAAGCTAAAAGAAAATAAAACTGTCACAACAGGTCATTATATTTTAGAAAACAAATCTGCCATCAAACGACAGATATTTTATAAAAGTACAAAAATCTGTTATAACATAAAATAAGTTTGTCATAACATTGAAAAAATCGGTTATCGTTAGACGTCATTCTAGTAATTATTTTTTTGACAATAAATCTGTTACAATATGAAAGATATTTTTAACAAAATTATAAAATTGTCATTATTTATCGTAAAAAACATCCACAAAAATAAAAATTTATCAATTTATATGAAAGTTTGTGGTTAAATAAATAAAAAATCTGTCAATCAAATTAAATCTGCTATAATTTATAAATCTGTCATAACTATCTTTTAAAAAGTCTGTCAACCAAAAAAGTCTGCCATAAAAAATCTGTCGCAGTTAAACAAGTCTGCGGAATAAAAATAAATCTGTCATAACTAAACGATAGACTTTTATAAAATTGCTGGAATTTTTTTAAAAGGGTATCTTTGTATTTATTTTATTTTCAACACATAAGAAAAGGGTATTTTAGACAAGAAAAGAACCAATTTAACATCAATATTTTTGAAGACATTCTAGTAATTAATCTCATTATTTGGGTTAATCTAGTTTTTTTCTCTTAAAGGTTTCTCAAACACCATCCAAATAATACTATTTTTGAAGTCTTTTGTTTCAACTTTGCAGAAAATGTTGTTAGTCAATTTCACGAAGTTGAATTTGATCAACAACATAGTTCTAGTATTTCCGATGAGCTTTTATGGTCACATAGTTCCTAGTATTCCCGTTGACCAGTAAAAAAAAATCTTCGATTAAAAGAAGAGTGTGAAATTTATCCAAAAAAAAGAAGATCATTATAAACCATTTTGGCATGTTCTGATTTTCTAATTCAGCACATCTATTGAGTTTTTGTTTTTTAATCTCACATATCTTCTTCTCAAGCAAAAAAAGAGTAAAACCAAAATCAATAAATTGGTCGATTGATCCCAACCCATCAACTTTAATGGGTTAAATATGTCCCTTTGTAATCTGAATTGGTTGATGAGTCTAATGTGTTTGTAACATGGGATATTGTAATAGGTTTGATGGGTTACTTGTTTCTTTTTTTCATCATCATCATCATATCATTATCATCATACAATAATCATCATTATCATCTTCTCACTTTGTCCAAAAAAAAAAATATATCATCTTCTCACTATGATCATCATCAATCCATCACCATTCCCAACAATTTTATATGATTAACAAGTTGTGGTCCTTCTAGAGTTAATATATTTTTGTGTTGATCCTTCTTCTGGTCCTTAGTTGTGATACATTTTTCCTTTAGATTTTTTTTTCCGAAATGAAACATGAAGAACATACTTTAAAAAAAAATCATAGTGAATATTAAAAAAAAAATATAAATTCATGATTAAGCAAAAAATGAAATATGCAAATTGCATTTTCATTGATCACTAATGAATTATACATTTGTGGATATTTTGCTACTCCATTTATATATAATTTTAAAATCTATATTTGCCATATTCCATGAATGAAACACATTTATCTCCTGTGTCTTCACCAAGCCATAACTCTTCTCTTAAGCTCCTTCCTACAAATACACAAACAAATCAACACATTGTTAAGACCAAAATCTAGGCAGAAACCGAAGTTTTCCAAACCGGTACTGACTCAATCAAAGTGTTAAACGGGTGAACTTGCCTGTTATAGAACCGGAAACTATATAATCAATGACTAAACCAGAGTGTTAAACTGAGGAGTTACCTCATAAGTTGGCGGTCTAAAGCACCTGTGGACATCATACCCCGATTCTCATATGCCCGCCGGATAAGGTATGGAATTGCAGTATCAACCGGCCCGTATGGCATGTACTTACTCACATTGAAACCGGCCCTTTTCAATCCAAAAGATAACGCATCCGACATCCCGTAAAGCTGCGCAAACTCGATCTTCCCGTTTTCTTTATTGATCCCTAGCTCACTTGCTTTTCTTGCCCCTAGTTTACCTATCATGGATCATAAAAAGAAAAAATGAATTTTCATGTGTAAGATTTTTTTATGGAGTAATAAGTATGGTTCAATGTCTTACCCGAGTCTGTGTTATGCGTAGCTAGAATGACCGCAATGCCTGATCCATTTGAGGCTTTCTCCATAAGGAAACTCATACAGTCATTGTAGCAATCATGTGTATTTTGAATTGTGTCGTGAACCGGTGACTTGTAACCCAAGGAATCTGCTAACTTAGCTTCACTAGACATATAAGCACCTCTCACCAATTTAAACCCAATAGGAACATTCATTTTCTCTGACTCTCGTAAAGCCAAGTGTAATCTCTCTCCAGCATCTTTCAAGTAGGCTTGAATCGTGTTGTAAACTATAGGTCGATCTTTATCCGAATTGAACATAATCGCCGACCAATACGCCATGTAATCGATTGCTGGTTGGAGAATGGTGTCTTCGGCATCAATTAGTAACGGTACGTTCGATTCTTGACATCTAAGACACACGGATTTGAGGCGTTCATGAGCTTTTTCAAGCTCTCGTTCTTCCTCTACGGTTAATGGTTCCGGTTCAGACGTTGTGTGGTACAGAGGACTTAAGCCGGAGAAAACCGGAAATGAATTGAGTTTCCATGGAAGTTTGAAATTAGGGTTCTTGTATTGCCACCGAAGCAAATCACTAACCCGTTTTAGGACATTCATTGGACAAATCGCTGTGATCTTGACCACCACTGAGCTTAACTGTTCAGACAAAACCCAATAAAAAGTTTATTAGCAGTAGAACCGGTTTAAACCGATATTAAAGTAAACGAGGAATATTCCTAGCGTGTGGTTGACAATTCTGATTCAAATATGTCCTCATTGCGTGATTAACGTGTTAACTTTGAAGTCTGACGAGGAACCGACGTGACTTTGATTGTTATTTCATATTTACAGACAAAAAAAAAAAAAAAAAAAAAAAACTAAAATTCAGACAAGTCGTTTAAAACAAACAAAGAAGAAATCGTTATCGAAAAAAAAATCAGACAAGTTGGTGTTCTTTTTTGTTTTTTAAGGTTTATTAAACGGGGTAGTCTCTTTTGTAATTTAATTTATTATATATTTGTATTTCTTATAAAGGTTATAATTGGTCGGTTACTCCACGTTTTTGGAGTGGCAGATATTGAAAACAAAAAATCTAGTGGCATCATTTTTCAAAAAATAAAAATATCTGAAAACATATAGAAGAATCGAACTGGTGGAGGTAGTTTTGTGTCAAATTATCCAACAGAAAATTAATATAAACATAGCAAAGAACTATTGGGGTCAATTGACCTCATTTCTCTCCATTTGCCTCTACACGACTACACCTATAAACATGTATAGTGGTTTGTTTGTAGATCCGACTTGCACAAAGTGATTATATATGTAACCCCTCTAAAAATATTTGATCAGTATTAAAGTGATGGTTATATCGAATAATTAAAGTAATTCTAAACCAAAACAGAAAGAAAACAAATTACCGTGAAAACTTATGAAGAGTTTGCTTTGGAAAAAATAGAGAAATGTATAGAAAAAGTCTAAAAGATGAAATTTTGAGACAAGACAAAAAAAATAGATTTGAGAATGTCTTACGTGAGACGAAGGTAGGGTTTTAGCAGCTTCGACGGTTTCAATGAATTTTTGAATGTTTTCATCACATGCGCCACCGTCTTCAGCGTGTTCTACGCCGTACACTAACATACCTTTAAGTCCCGTCGACTCATACACGCTACTCACGCGCCTTGCTGCGGCAGCCGCGTCTTCACCGGCGCAGAAATGGTCGTAAAACGTTCCTTTCACGATACGGAGTACTAGATCGCGTGTAACGGTCGTGTCCATGAGCTTGGAACTCATGAGCCACGAGCCAAGATCGACCATAGGGCCTATGGACGTGGCATGGAGAATTGCGGTTGAGCGGAGGAGGGTGGAGATTGGGACAGAAGCAAAGAGTCGAGCTTGGTCGGAGAGATCTAGATCAACTTCTGGTTTTGGTTGGTCAAAGGAAAGGATTTCTGGGATGATGGTGGTCGGAGGACCGACGGGACTCACGGTGGAGAAACGGTGGATGAGGTTTGGTCGGAGGAAACGGTTTGCCATTTAAACTCTTAAGAACGTTTTGTTTTCTTTCTTTTGTTCTGTTTTTGGGTTTCTCTTTTTATTTTTCACAAGCGTTTTTGTGTGTTGGGGTTTGTGTGTATTTGTGTTATTGCTACATATATTTATAATTTTATACAATCAAGCTTTATGTGTGTGTGTACATATGTTTGGTAATAATCTAATAGATGTCAATATACGTTACTATATGTCTTATTAGGATAATATCATAGTAGAAGTTTAAATGTTCTTAAAATTGATAGAATCCGGAAAAAATTATCAAAAATTAGGAGAGAATCTTTCAAAAAATGAAAATTGCCTAATTTTGGTTTGACGGGAGTTATAGAATTTTCAAACAAAATAATGATGGATAAGTCATTTCAGCTTCTCATTTATTTGTTAATATATATATATATATGGATTTACATATTAATGGACTGAAAGAAAAATCTCGTACATACAAACAAAAAAATATATAATTTATTCAATTAATGTTTTAAAAAATTGATTCTATTTAAATAAAAATGTGTTTGATCAAAGTTACTGAAAGTATTAAAATTGAAAGTCTTAGTTTTAATTATTTTATGGCAAACTATATTAGTCTATCAGAAATTATTATATTTATAATTTATGAATCTAATTAATATAATTTTTAATATAATGGTGAGATTCATGATTTTAGTAATAAATCAGTTTCTTCAAATTTTAATTTATTAAACAAATAAGGTTTAAATCATCCAAAATAAATTTGGGTCTCTTGAAGTATAAAAAAATATTGGAGGTTTAGGGGCTGGTTACCATTTTAAATAGATAAACTCTAAACTTTTGATAGGCATATTTTGAAGTTATATAGCTTATCTTCATAATTTGCATAACAAATATCACGTGGCTTTTTGATGTTGACTTGACGTCAATACTACGTGGTTTTCTAATTTTAGTTGCAATTTATGGTCTCATTAATAGGAGATCATAATAATAATCCATATATAGTTCTTGATAGGTAAATTCCGCATTCGTTATATCAAAGAAACCGTAATGAAAGTTAATGCGATAAATAAGATTCGGATTGAAGCATAGTAAATCCCAAGAGTTACTAAACGTGATAATTATATTTGCAGATAAGGATTTAACAATGAAATGGAATCAAAAATCTAAAATGAAATAAAACTAATTAATTTGGAGTAAAGAGTAAGAGAAGAATTTCGCCGTAATTTTCTGACAGAACATATTTGTTTCGGAAAAACAAAAATCTATTAAGAAAGTCGAGTCAGAGACACCAAGGACGTGACCTGTGTGACCATACGAGATGTCATTGGATAGATAGAATTATTTAATGGATATGATTATTTAATAGAAAGTAATAAAGTAAGAATTCTGATGAAGATTTGTCTTCGTGAGTCGGTGGATGGTGAATCGGATGCAACATTCAGACCTGAATTTATGAGAATCTTTGACTTTACTCAATTGGAATCTTGAGACATGAATTTAGCAAGATTCTCTGCCTAAACAACGTAAACACCACTAAATATTAGTGACAATAAAAGATAAGGTACCCAACAAAACTATGGACTATGGTTCAATTGTTCTTTTTTTGTGAGGAGATTAAAATTCGTTTGTTATTTTTGGCTTTGGAATTAGAGGGGTATTGGTTTTGTTGAGTGGACTTGTCTTTTATTTATGGTGGACTAGCCAAAAATTATTTAATTATCACAAGTTTAATTGGACGTTTTTGCCAAATTCAGATATATCTAATAATGTTTTAAAAAAAACATTATATTTGTATATATGTTTTTGCTTGTATGTTTGATCAAAATCGAATTGTATTCATCAACATTTTCTTTTTGATAACTTTGACGTACGTTTATTCTTCTTCATTTCCTTTCTTCCTAATGAAACTGAAATGCTTAATGGTGTTCTACAACTAGACGTTACTAATATTGAAAAGTCAATATCATATGATATGATAAGATTCATATCATATCTATCTTTATTTTGTACAAGATTAATTCGTTTAACAAGAAAATAATAACAAGATTATTTCAACAATGCAGGTAAAAAAATATATATATATATATAGCAAGACAAGGGATATTTTATTTTTATTTGTTTTTGGTGGATGGTAAGGAGACAAATGTTTATTCAACAAAAAAAAAAAGGAACTACAAAGGGACATCATATCATTCGGACATAATGCTAAACCACATGATTTAGTCACATTTTTATACCTAAATACCTATTCTCTCCGTTTCATATTAAAGGGATAATTTTAACAAAAATATATGTAGTGCACATGTATACATATATACGGTATAGGAAACTTGTGAAACTCAACCCCTGACATACAAAAATTGAAAATGTGTGTCAATAAAGTTCATCCTGATTTGTGATTATGCATCAAAAGAAACATAATTAGATATTAATTTGATCAGATTTGGATATTCTATAGGTGTATACATTTTCCGGTGAAAACAAATTTTAATAAATCTATAAAGTAGTAAACTATCAAATTAATTTAGTCACAGTGTGTATACTCTAATTGATGAGTCTTCTCCCTTAATTCCAGAAAAAAAAAAAAGGAAATTAAGAGGTTTCGTTGGGCCTAAGCAACTACAGAAAATTAAAACTCCTTGTCTTTCCTTTTTTCTAAACACCAAAACGCACTACATATATTCGATCTATCCAATGATTCTGTAACGCCCGTGAACCAGAAAATTGGTTAGGGTTTGTTTTTAAATTATCCGGTTTAATTGGTTGGGTTAATTAGAAACCCTAGAGTTTGCCTATAAAAGAAGGAAACTCGAAATTAGGGCTTTAGTTAGCCACTTTTCGTTTTATAAAGGAGAAAAAGAGAGAAAAGGAGAATGAGCAGAATCGTTAGGGTTTGGGAGAAATCAGTTTCGTCATATCAAATCGTGGTAAAAGGTAACGAAATTTGGTAGAGTTATTTCCAAATCCTTTATCGTTATTCTCCAGTTTACAGAATTAGATTTGGATTAAAATTGGTTGAGTTATTCGCAGTTTCGTGAGACACGTTTTCTCAGACGCGAATTAAGACCAGCGGAGATTGAAACTGAGATCGTGGTCTCGTCTGTTTTCCGATCGGCACGAGATTTTGTGGGCCGCTTTGTGACGTCTGCAGTTAGGATTTCACTGGAGCGATTGAATAGTTAACAATTAGCTTGTATTTTAGGGTTTCGTCTTTGAGACTGCTTGTTTCTGGTGTTTTCCTGTCCAGTTTGCTTCAAGGTTGCTTTTGGTTGTGGACTTGTTGTACGACGTTTCTGGACTGTTTTAGACGCAAGGAGAGTCTCTCCTGGGTTTAATTGCTATTAGAATCAATTTGTTAAGGTGAGTGCGTGACCATGAGCTTATCTGAGCGATTGGGTTGTGTGATTTGTTTTGTGTGATGATATGTAGGTGTGGTGAATGTGTTTTGGGTGAATTGTTCAATGACTGGTTTGTTTGTATTGTATTCGTGATTTTACCTTTGTATTTGCTTGTGTGTATAGCTCGTAGATGGGAGGATCGCCTCACTAAGTATTTATGATAATATTTACGCATCTCATTGTGTTGTTGATGCAGGTAAAGATAAAGTGTGATCCTGGAATCATGGAAAGAAGAGAGGATGATCTAGGAACTCGTTTGTTTTATTTTTGGTGTTTTTGGTTATTGGAACCCGGTTAGGATTGTCAGTTATTCTTGGTTTTGTTGGTCGAATTATTTATTTATTCATAAAATAGTATTTTTGACTTGCGGTTTAATTATTATGTTATTGGTTGGTTTAATTAGATATTTATGAGAATATTTAATTATATTTAATAAAAAAATGAGTCGGGTTGTTTCAATTTGGTATCAGAGCGATTACGGTTCTAGGATGTGTAGAAAAATTAATTGATGAATTATTTTCCTGTTGATTGATGTGGGATGAGCTAGGGTGTTAGCATATTGAGGATTGATTATGGAGTGTTTAGTCAATTGTGTGTTGTTGGAGTCCTAGCATCATCTTCTCCGAGCCTTAAATGAGATTCCACGGTAAGTTGTTTGTGATATATTCGTTTGTTTTAGTTTCTTAACCATTTGTTCTTGAGTAGCGCAGATGGTTAGAGGAGCTGGAGTTCGTGGTCGCGGTCGTGGTCGCGGTAGGGGACGAGTCCTCGAGGGTACCGGCGAGAGTGATGGCCACAGTGCCACAGTTGAGCAGAGTGTGGGTTCGCAGCCTGAGTTTGTGGAGCCCGGGGTTAGGAACGGTCTTAGTGCCGATATAGCTGGTGTAGCCGGAGTGGGGGCTGGTGGAGCTGGTGTCGGTACCGGTGTGCATGCCGTTGGTGCTGAGGGCCCAGGAGTGATGGGTGCTGCAGCTGGAGGAGCTCAGGTTCCAGAGGTTGGTTTGGCGGGCCTGTTGAGGCAGTTGTTGGAGCGGTTACCAGGTGTGGTACCAGTGGAGGCTCCAGTTGCGCCACGAGTGGCGGAGGTGCAGCAGCGGGCTGCGCTTGCTGAGGAGGTTCCATCTTATTTGAGGATGATGGAGCAGTTGCAGAGGATTAGCACCGGTTATTTTTCTGGTGGTACTAGTCGTGAGGAGGCCGACAGTTGGAGGTCGCGGGTTGAGCGGAACTTCAGTTCGAGCAGATGCCCGGCGGAGTATCGGGTAGATCTAGCAGTGCTTTTTCTAGAGGGGGATGCACATTTATGGTGGCGGAGTGTGACTGCCAGGAGGAGGCAGACGGATATGTCTTGGGCAGATTTCGTGGCTGAGTTTAATGCCAAGTACTTTCCGCAGGAGGCGCTCGACCGTATGGAAGCGCGTTTTCTTGAGCTGACACAGGGTAAACGGTCGGTTCAGGAGTATGACCGGGAGTTTAACCGACTTTTGGTGTATGCAGGTCGGGGCATGGAGGATGACCAGGCCCAGATGAGGAGGTTCTTGAAGGGACTTCGACCGGATTTGAGAGTGCGGTGTAGAGTGTCGCAGTACGCCACGAAGGCGGCACTGGTGGAGACGGCTGCTGAGGTAGAAGAGGACCTTCAGAGGCAGGTGGTGGGAGTGAGTCCAGCGGTAGAACCGAAGAAGACTCAGCAGCAGGTGACACCTAGCAAGGGCGGCAAACCTGCACAGGGGCAGAAGAGGAAGTGAGATCATCCTTCCAGAGCTGGACAGGGTGGTCGTGCAGGATTGCACGCAGCGAGCTGAGACGGGGGAGTGCTACCACTGTAGGGAGAGGGGACATCTCCACGTCAAGGTTGCTGGAGGGCAGTTTCTAGCGGTTTTGGGGAGAGCGAAGGGTGTAGATATTCAGATTGCAGGGGAGTCAATGCCAGCAGATTTGATTATCAGCCCTGTAGAGTTGTATGATGTTATTCTGGGAATGGATTGGTTGGATTATTACAGAGTACATCTTGACTGCCACCGTGGGAGAGTTTCTTTTGAGCGGCCAGAGGGAAGGTTGGTTTATCAGGGAGTGAGACCTATCTCAGGGAGTCTCGTCATCTCTGTAGTGCAGGCAGAGAAAATGATCGAGAAGGGCTGCGAGGCTTACCTGGTGACGATATTTATGCCGGAGTCTGTGGGGCAGGTAGCAGTGAGCGACATTCGGGTTGTTCAGGAGTTCGAGGATGTGTTTCAATCGTTGCAGGGATTACCACCATCACGTTCTGATCCTTTCACGATTGAGTTGGAATCAGGGACAGCGCCGTTGTCTAAGGCACCCTACAGGATGGCTCCAGCAGAGATGGCAGAGCTAAAGAAGCAGCTAGAGGATTTGTTGGGTAAGAGATTCATTCGTCCTAGTACTTCACCTTGGGGAGCGCCGGTGTTATTTGTGAAAAAGAAGGACGGGAGTTTCGCTTATGTATTGACTACCGAGAGTTGAACCGGGTCACTGTGAGGAACAGATACCCTTTGCCAAGGATCGATAAGTTGTTGGATCAGTTGAGGGGTGCTACTTGTTTATCCAAAATCGATTTGACGTCGGGTTGTCATCAGATCCCGATAGCGGAGGCAGATGTTCGCAAGACTGCTTTCAGGACGAGATATGGACATTTTGAGTTCGTGGTGATGCCTTTCGGGTTGACTAATGCACCTGCAGTGTTCATGAGGTTGATGAACAGCGTGTTCCAGAAGTTTTTGGATGAGTTTGTTATCATCTTTATTGATGACGTTCTGGTGTATTCTAAGAGTCATGAGGAGCATGAGGTACATCTGAGGAGAGTGATGGAGAAGCTGCGGGAGCAGAAGTTGTTCGCTAAGTTGAGTAAGTGCAGTTTCTAGCAGAGAGAAATGGGTTTTCTGGGTCACATTGTTTCTACAGAGGGAGTTTCAGTGGATCCAGAGAAGATTGAGGCTATCAGAGATTGGCCTAAACCGACGAATGCCACTGAGATCAGGAGTTTTCTTGGGTTGGCAGGGTATTACAGGATGTTCGTCAAGGGGTTTGCGAGTATGGCACAGCCGATGACTAAGCTGACAGGGAAGGATGTTCCTTTTGTGTGGTCACTGGAGTGCGAGGAGGGTTTCGTGAGCCTGAAGGAGATGTTGACGAGTACACCAGTGTTAGCATTGCCAGAGCATGGACAGCCTTACATGGTGTATACTGATGCCTCGAGAGTTGGTTTGGGTTGTGTTCTAATGCAGCGTGAAAAGGTTATTGCTTATGCATCACGACAGTTGAGGAAGCATGAGGGCAACTATCCTACTCACGATTTGGAGATGGCTGCAGTAATCTTTGCCTTGAAGATTTGGAGGTCTTATCTTTATGGCAGAAAAGTGCAGGTGTTCACGGATCATAAGAGTTTAAAGTATATCTTCACTCAGCCAGAGCTGAACCTGAGGCAGAGGCGATGGATGGAGTTGGTGGCTGATTATGATCTGGAGATAGCTTACCATCCCGGTAAGGCTAATGTGGTTGCAGACGCGTTGACCGGTAAGCGCGTGGGCGCGGCTCCAGGACAGAGTGTTGAGGCCTTGGTGAGTGAGATTGGTGCTTTGCGGTTGTGTGCTGTTGCACGAGAGCCATTGGGATTGGAAGTTGTGGATCGAGCAGATCTTCTGACTAGAGTTCGGTTGGCTCAGGAGAAGGATGAGGGGTTGATTGCGGCTTTTAAGGCAGAGGGCTCTGAGTATCAGTTTGCAGCTAATGGGACTATCCTTGTGTATGGACGAGTTTGTGTGCCTAAGGATGAGTAGTTGCGACGGGAGATCTTGAGTGAGGCTCATGCGAGCATATTTTCCATTCATCCAAGAGCGACAAAAATGTACCGAGACCTCAAGCGGTACTATCAGTGGGTCGGGATGAAGAGGGATGTAGCTAATTGGGTTGCAGAGTGCGATGTTTGCCAGTTAGTTAAGGCTGAGCATCAGGTGCCAGGTGGCATGTTGCAGAGTTTACCCATTCCTGAGTGGAAGTGGAATTTTATCACGATGGATTTTATGGTTGGGTTGCCTGTGTCGCGAACCAAAGATGCTATTTGGGTGATCGTGGACCGTCTGACTAAGTCAGCACATTTTCTGACCATCAGAAAAACCGATGGAGCGGCGGTGTCGGCTAAGAAATATGTGAGCGAGATCGTGAAGTTGCATTGAGTACCTGTGAGTATTGTGTCAGACAGGGATTCCAAGTTTACTTCTGCATTTTGGAGAGCGTTTCAGGCAGAGATGGGTACTAAGGTGCAGATGAGCACGACTTATCATCCACAGACAGATGGGCAATCTGAGAGGACTATTCAGACGCTTGAGGATATGTTGCGGATGTGTGCCTTGGATTGGGAAGGTCATTGGGCGGATCACTTGAGTCTGGTAGAGTTTGCTTATAACAATAGCTATCAGGCGAGTATTGGGATGGCTCCTTTTGAAGCGTTGTACGGGAGGCCATGCAGGACACCGTTATGCTGGACCCAAGTGGGGGAGAGGAGCATATATGGTGCAGATTATGTTCAGGAGACCAGAGAGAGGATCCGGATTCTTAAGCTGAACATGAAGGAAGCTCAGGATCGACAGCGGAGTTATGCTGACAAGAGGAGGAGAGAGCTTGAGTTTGAGGTTGGGGACAGAGTGTATCTTAAGATGGCCATGTTGCGAGGTCCGAACAGGTCTATCTCAGAGACTAAGTTGAGTCCGAGGTACATGGGTCCGTTCAGGATTGTTGAGAGGGTGGGACCAGTGGCATACAGGTTAGAGTTGCCTGATGTTATGCGTGCGTTTCACAAAGTCTTTCATGTGTCGATGCTGAGGAAGTGTCTTCACAAGGATGATGAGGTGTTGGCTAAGATTCCAGAGGATCTTCAGCCCAACATGACTTTGGAGGCGAGACCAGTGAGGGTTCTCGAGAGGAGGATCAAGGAACTTCGGCGGAAGAAGATTCCTTTGATCAAAGTCTTGTGGGACTGCGATGGTGTGATAGAGGAGACTTGGGAGCCAGAGGCGAGGATGAAGGCAAGGTTCAAGAAGTGGTTAGAGAAGCTGGTTGTTGCATGAGTTTGCCTTTCCTTGGTTTCCAGTTTCAGTGTTGTTGAGTTTTTGAGTTTTTGAGTTGTTGTTCTTATTTCTCTTTCATTTGTATTTTCGTTTGGAGTTGTAACGATCATGACAGTTGATGATTAATAAGATGAGTATTTTTTCTTGGATTTGACTTGAGTTGTCTTATTTAAGATTGTGTTGTGCGGTTTCCAAAAATGGAAAGTTTCCTAGAAAGGACTTGTCTATTTTCGGAAAGTTTGAGTAAACAACGTAAGAGAAAGGTGTGTTTACGAGATGGCCGGGAGTTGGTCATAAGGATGTTTTCGAGGGGATATGATGGATGGTGAGGCATAGAGGTGTCTTACGCGAATCCATGAGAGAGTCTGGAGATATGCTCGGAAGCGTTTAGTATTGTTGCTCGAGGGACATGAGGGTTCCAACGACTCGTGAGGAGCGGGGTATGCTCCTGAGGTACCGGTAACTCGAGGGACATGGTGTCTTTAGAGTACGAGGGGTACGGTGGCTTCGGGTGACGATCCGAGAGCACGCTTTAGGGTGACGACCCGAGAGCGAGTTTTGTGGTATTATTTTCTCCAAGTGTCGTAACTCGATGACTTTGTGGCTGAGAGTGAGCCGACACAACTCAGGGTTTGACTTTGAGTGGGGAAGATAATATGTGTGATACCCGAGATACCGTAGGCCGAGGCCTGAAAGTGACGGTTTATGCTCGAAGATTGCGGTCTGAGAGTGGAGAGTGAGTTGTGAGCAACAATGACTAGTAAATCGTGAGTATATCGACTGGATAGAGAGACCTAGAGGGGGTCTGGTTGGAGGGAGTGCGGACTATAGTGATGGTTGCACGGAGTTCCTCGGAGTGGAAGGGTGAAGCTAGATTCGAGGACGAATCTATGTTAGTGGGGGAGAATTGTAACGCCCGTGAACCGGAAAATCGGTTAGGGTTTGTTTTTAAATCATCCGGTTTAATTGGTTGGGTTAATTGGAAACCCTAGAGTGTGCCTTTAAAAGAAGGAAACTCGAAATTAGGGCTTTAGTTAGCCACTTTTCGTTTTATAAAGGAGAAAAAGAGAGAAAAAGAGAATGAGCAGAATCGTTAGGGTTTGGGAGAAATCAGTTTCGTCATATCAAATCGTGGTAAAAGGTAACGAAATTTGGTAAAGTTATTTCCAAATCCTTTATCGTTTTTCTCCAGTTTACAGAATTAGATTTGGATTAAAATTGGTTGAGTTATTCGCAGTTTCGTGAGACACGTTTTCTCAGACGCGAATTAGGACCAGCGGAGATTGAAACTGAGATCGTGGTCTCGTCTGTTTTCCGATCGTGGGCAGCTTTGTGACGTCTGCAGCTAGGATTTCACCGGAGCGATTGTATAGTTAACGGTTAGCTTGTATTTTAGGGTTTCGTCTTTGAGACTGCTTGTTTCTGGTGTTTTCTTGTCCAGTTTGCTTCAAGGTTGCTTTTGGTTGTGGACTTGTTGTAGGACGTTTCTGGACTGTTTCAGACGCAAGGAGAGTCTCTCCTGGGTTTAATTGCTATTAGAATCAATTTGTTAAGGTGAGTGCGTGACCATGAGCTTATCTGAGCGATTGGGTTGTGTGATTTGTTTTGTGTGATGATATGTAGGTGTGGTGAATGTGTTTTGGGTGAATTGTTCAATGACTGGTTTGTTTGTATTGTATTCGTGATTATACCTTTGTATTTGCTTGTGTGTATAGCTCGTAGATGGGAGGATCGCCTCACTAAGTATTTATGATAATATTTACGCATCTCATTGTGTTGTTGATGCAGGTAAAGATAAAGTGTGATCGTGGAATCATGGCAAGGAAGAGAGGATGATTTAGGAACTCGTTTGTTTTATTTTTGGTGTTTTTGGTTATTGGAACCCGGTTAGGATTATCAGTTATTTTTGGTTTTGTTGGTCGAATTATTTATTTATTCATAAAATAGTATTTTTGACTTACGGTTTAATTATTATGTTATTGGTTGGTTTAATTAGATATTTATGAGAATATTTAATTATATTTATAAAAAAAAAATGGGTCGGCTTGTTTCAGACTTTCCCTTTGGGGCTTACCTCCATGGACTCTGGAATATTGGTGGTATTCTTAAAACGATTGGATGTGTTGGAACTATGATTTGACTACTTCCATGTCCTCCTTCTGAACACGTACAAAGGCTTTATATACCTAATAATGAATTGGCTGCTTTCTTATTGTACTAAAGTTCCATTTGCCTGATATTGTTGTTTGTTTTGATTCAGCAAAAGAGGCCTTCTCTTCTCTTTGTTTCTGCTGTTCTTGAAGGTGCTTCTGTTGGCCCCTTGATCAAAGTCGTACTTTATTGTTTTGCCATTGGATGCTAATTGTTGATGTTTTGCCATTGGAGCCGACGTTTATATATTTCTTTTGGTTCTCCAGCATATCTTTTGGAATAATAATAAGCTACTAGTTATTACTCTGCTCGGTCCTCTGTTACAAAATATGTTTACTCTGTTAATTCTCTAATGTGGAATATAATAACAAATATAAATGAATGGATATTTTTTTTTCTTTTCAGGCTTATGGTTCTAACTTCTTTCATCAAAATTGAGAGAAAAAAAACAAAACACGAGAATCAAAATGAAGTGATAAATCATCATACGACGTCGTTGTGTTCTTTGTATTGCAAATAAGAGATTTGCCTCTGTAACTTCATCTGCTCATAGAACTTAGCAATGAACTCCTCTGCTCTCACATCAACACCCTTCTCTTCTTCCTCTTCTTGATCATCATTCGCCGAACGATCACATTTCTCATTACAAGAACCATCGTAGTAGCCGTAGGATCTAACATCGTCAGTATCATCTTGAGTACCATCCAATTCGAAATCGTAGTCAAAGTCAGCGGGACGAGCAATGCAAGGCAAGAGGAACCTCATGGATGTAGGGCGATGCATTTTAACGTTAAATATTGGCGTCTCGTCGAAAGAAAGCTGTTTCTCGCCGTAACGTGTGAGATAACGGTTGTTGTCAACGCTGTTATGATGATTTAGGGCTTTGAGATGCTTGGAGAACAAGTTACGGAGCTCAAACATGTGCCATCTCTTGAAGATTCCACCTTTTCTTCCCCATAGAAGAGCCATTCTCACAAGACTCCAAGCTCTTTGTGTTGCCATTGATCTGCTTTTCTTCTTTGATTCCCCCATGGATTCGTAAACTCTTTTTCGAGATCTGACTTCACTTCTTGTTTTTTTTTTGTTTCTTTTGCTGCTTTGGCTCTTCAGGTGATTGTGGTGATGAATGAAGTTGTGTGGGCACTTATGTGTGTATATTTATAATACAAAAGAAAGGAGCTTTTTTCGTTTGCAAATTGCAAGTTTGGTCGACGCGGAGAGAGAGATATATTGATGTTAAAATTATTCAAGAAAATAAGTTTGTTTATGTTTATATAAAATAATCGAAAGTTATAAACTGGATTTTACGTGGGCTGTACGCGGCCAAGATATGAGCTGTTTAGCCGTTTTGTTTGTTTCTTAAGTTACATGTTTTCTCTTTCTATTCTCGTTTTATTCAATTCTTTTTATATTTGTTTGATTGTACTCACAAAACTATAACCGTTTTCAATCAAAATTACTGAACGATTTTCTCAAGTTATAAGAAAATTAGACCAATTAAGTGGAATCGATTTCTTTCCACTATCTATGTTTTTTTTGTTTTGAATATGATGTTGAATTATATTCAAAAGAAAAAGTTACTAGGTATTACAAGTGAATGTAAAAAAAATTCAAAAATATCTACAAGAAATTTGGAATTTCTAGACTTGATTTCCTCTTGTTGCAAACCAAAGGACTATGCCATCTTCATACTTTAATTGTCTCCCCTCTGAAGTGTGCTAAGCCGGTTTCGGATGTTCTTATCGATCATCTTGACTAGTGTTGCAGTTGGTGATGGTTGCTCTCCATGCCTCCTGTTGTTTCTTTCCCGCCACAAGGAGTGAATGATGTTTTGAAACACGTACCGAAGAATGAATGTCTTTGTTTGGTCTATGTTTCGTTCCATGAGTAACTTTAGAAGCTCTTTCCAATCTGCCGTGAAGTTGTCTAGAAGCAGCCCTCTTGTGAGCTCATCCCATATCTGAAACGTGTATGGGCACAAGAAGAACAAGTGTTCTCTCGTCTCCTCCGGTTCCTGACAAAAGACACAAGTTGTATTTGCATTGCCTTTCCACTTCCGCATTCTGTCTGCTGTTGACAACCGATTCTTTGTTGCTAACCAAGTGATGAAGGAGTACTTTGGGATGGAATGTGGGAACAATCTATGTTTTTGTAATAGAACAAATACTGAAAAAGAACATGAGACTAATTAAAACACACACACACCATGTTAATGTTATCATATCGCACCGTCTTCTAATTAGTACATTTCTTAGTAGTTAACAGATTATAAAGTAGGCGTGTATAACTAAAATAAATAGCATGAAAAAAAATTGAATGAATCATAGAAACGTAAATTTCGCCGTCCAAAAAAATTAGTTTTTGTTATGTTTAGGTAAAATAACTAGTGATCTGGTCAAATACCTAATAATTAAGTTCACCCATTATTTATGGAAAAAGTTAGCTGATTGGACTTGAACCTTCGGCGTAATCAAATAATAATTGTAGATATAATTAGAAACTTGTATAATAAACCTAAGCTACATGGGTTTGATTAGTTTAGTTACGCTGCCGTTGAATAATGTCTCAAGGTTAGCTGTCTCAAATTTATTTGCTTTCCACGCAACCGTGTCCTATCATAGATTTCGTTGTGTACTTTTCTTTTTGTTCATTTCCAATTCAATATATTACAGAAAAAAATATTGATGGTTGAAAAAGAGATTCTAATTCGGTTCATGTTATAAAAAAAGAATCTGGTTATGTCGATAGAATTTATATAAATTGAAACCACATATGGTCGATGTACACTGCATTTGTTACGTGTAAGATGCTTGAGAGAAAATGAACATGTTGGAACGTAGTGCAAAGCATGGAAGAACCATGTTTGGTGGCGGATTATTCGTGCAAGTAACTTTGGGCTCCCTCCTTTTACATCAATGCTTCAATCATTTAAGGGCATTTCTCTTTTAAATATCGTTAATCGTACGTGTTTTATCCTTCTTCACCAAAATGAGTTAATTCTGATAAAATATTTACGAGTTTTTAGAAACTATCAATTCAAATCTAAAGCTACAACAAACCCATATATGGAATGATTAAATATCTCAATGGCAGTGCTTGTAGTTCCCCTCTACATATTAAACCCATAGTTATTTAACTCTAACCAATCTTTTGCTAGTTGAGTGAACACTAAATCTACCGCGTAGTTGACAGACTTATAACTATGTTTACCAGATTTTGTATATCTATTATCACTAACCATTAACTCTGTTGGGTATCTTTCTCATTTAGAGTTAATGTATGTCTACTGCCATTGAACATAACTCTTGTACTGAGATTCCAAAGTCTATCACAAAATAATAACTCTACAGGCTACAACCACATGTAGTGACTTTATTAACTAAATCTGTTTTCTATTTAACTCTTCCACCATTGATCCTAACACTATTATATAACTCTTTCAACCTTGTTAAATCTACCAAAATCACTTATCTCATAAAAGTTTAATCCACCGTATAAATCTACCACAATACTAACTCTACCAACCATATATATCGCAAGTTTACTCAAATAGCCCAAATCTATCAAGTCTGCCATCACTAGCTAGTAGCTACCGTGATAGATTTATCAATTGGCGGGGAAGTTTCCTCTCCAAATTTGTCCTATTTAGAATTAATTTTTAATGGCAGTTTGATATATACTTTTTTTCCTAACACTACCCTCAAGAGTCATTTTGGTATTGAAAATGAAAACCTATAAAATCTCCATGTTGAGTAAGTAAAAAAATAGATTTTGGGCTATTTGAGTAAACTTCCCTTAAAAAATAACTAAAAACACCAGTAATATCACTAGTGGAGAGAGGAAGCTTTTACCAAGTCAAAAAGACAAAATTACCTTTGTATATTTTAGTTTTCTTACCAAATTACACTATATTTATTTTTTGTTAAACATTTTTTTGTCAAAGACATTAAGTCCATATGATGCATTTTGTATTCAAAGAAATAGTTTTATTCTAATTTATGTTGGTATTAAATTACTCGTATTATATATTGGGTGCATGTTTTTTACATTTCTTCTTCTTCTTTTCCTATAAAACCAAAATATCAGCAGATCAAATAAACTAAACGGTAAAAGATTTTGAATATTATATTTAGTTTACTATCTAATTTATTTATTTATTTTAAAATATTTTTAAAATGGGTCCCTTGATAATTAGGACACGGGATGGGTCGTCCTTCCTCATGAGCCGGCATTACTTTTCTAGTCCAGTGAAGCATTTTAAGCGTTTATTGCAACTTTATACACTGAACTGCATACAATGAAGCTTAATAGTTTTTACAATATTTTCTATTTCTCGCTAAACTAATGGAAAGGAAGATTTATTTTCGTCATAAGTCGTAACTACAATTATTTGAGGTTTTTTCTCTCCTTTTACATGTCGGAATGTAAAAATTAGAAAAGTTTTTATTTAAATGAATAAAACATGAAATTGACTGAGTGAATGATAGAAAAATATAGTATGACTTGGGTGGTAAATGTTGATTTTCTGGGTGAAAGTCATATATACTTGGGTGAATATGTTAATAGACTTGGATGAAAATGCATGTGTGATTGAAGTAAATGTGTATAAGACTAAATGATATATGTGTTTGAGGTGGATTAGATAGATGGTTGATTGGTTGTTATAAAAAGAGATAGCCAATCGTATGTGGGTTAGGATGAATGATCATGATAAATTTGGGTCATCCAGTTATATGGTTGATCAAGATAGGCAATAGTCATATATAGCTAATCAATTAAATGTAGTGAGATGAGTGTTTGAGAAAAAAGGTAATTTGATGATAAAGAAATCATGATGTAAATTCTTCATAGATCCAGCTCATCTCATTGTAATGTGATTGAAATGAAAAATCATGGCATGATTGGGTCGTCGATAATAAGAGAATAAGAGATGAAAACAAATGGTTATGAAATGACCTTAAAATGTTACGTGATTGTGTGTTTATAGTAACTAAATTACTGAGATATTTGTTTATCGAGCACAATATGGTAGATTAATTTAGGTGTTTCGACCATGAGACTGTGACTTTTTATTCAACTTTACATGTACTATAGGTTTTAGTAACCACATGTATACTGCCAATGATTTATCCATAGTAGTAGCCCAAATTTATTTTATTATGATATACAAATTTTCAATATAAAATAACGTTTCTATGGAGTAATTTATGAATTTTTTATTTACTATCTAAATAGTAGAATATATTTTTTGCCGACCATTGAGACATTCTTATCAGTGACATACTAGACTTATAAAAATAATTTGGTATACTAAAATATTTTGAGTAATTATAATCCCAAAATAAAATAAAATAAATTAGAAACAAAAAGATAAGATTACATATATGAATTTCATTCGTCTTATCCCATAAAAATAAAATTATATCATTTATTGTAAAATATTTTGTTTTACGATATCTCTCTATTTTCATATTTTACCATATATTTGTTGACATATTTGAGAAGACGAATATCATTCTTGATATGAAAGTGTATTTTTTGCACAAACAATGCTCATCAAAGCATTGTTACGATTAGTGAGGGATTTACAAAGACTCTTAATGCTACTGACGAACTCATCTCGAGTAGTAATATAAAAGATCATATGAAGAATTTTAATATTAATTAATATTTAAAATGATAATTTGGCTTGAAAAGAGTTAGTTCAGTTTTTCATGGTGACCACCTGAAACTAACTTTCAACATGATGGACAATTTCATAACAACTTTCGAGAAGCGTTAACAAGGTTGAATGATGGTCTTATTGAGTATTTGCAGAATAATATACAGATGTCATACTCTCTATGATAACAACATACAAAGTTCTACTACAATATGATATTTTAAAAACACAACATAACAATTATTTGATACTAGAAATGTTAAATTCAAAACAATTGTTTGATCCAATAAAAGTTCGAGACAAACTCTAACAAAAATTTAATATTTAAATATTCTAAGCCATATATTATATATTTTCTTATTATGTAAAAATTAACAAAATATTATAACATAATAAGATATTTTTTTTTGAAAACTTTATGTAAAAATATAGTCACTATAAGTCTATAACATCATATATTATTTTATCATGTTTATTAGTTTATCGAATATTAATTTATAGATGTTTTACAGTATATAACGTGAAAATAATCTGTCAGTTACAAGTTAGAGAAAATAAAAGTTACATCTGGCCGAAAATAACCTGATAAAGTAAAATCTCCATAGTTTAATATTTAGAAGAAAGAAAATAAAAATTCAAAATAAATATGAAAGACTAGAAAATTTACTTATACAAATGAAATACATACATTATATTGATTATTAGGGACCTCAATTGTTGTATTTTTGGCAGCTTATATGACTATCGAAATGAAAATGATAACATTCAGAATTTAAAAACTGAAATAGTGTTTTTGGTTATTTTATTAAAAAACTTATATATGATACTATAATAATTTCATAATACAATATTTATTAATTTATCGAGTATTGATTTATAGAGATTTTACTGTAGTTACCAATTTGATTAAAGGATTGTAATTTGCCGATTTACTGTATTTAAGAAAAAAAAGTTCTACATCCAAAATATAGAAAAAGTACTTTTTTTTCACAAAAAAAAGTACTTCAATATGATATTTTAAAAATACAACATAACAATTATTTGGTGTGAGAAAAAAACAATTATTTGATATGATAAATGTTAGAATCAAAATATCTATTTGATACAAAAAAAAGTTTTAGACAAACTCTAACAAAAATTTAATATTTAAAAACCCTAAACCATTATATATATTATCTTATCATGTAAAAATTAACAAAATTCGATAACATTATAATTTGTTTTGTTTTTGAAAACTATGTAAAAATATGGTCACTATAACATCATAAATTATATTAACGTGAGTCAAGACCAGGATAATTTATTATTTTAACATGTTGATTAATTATTAAATAATAATTTATATTTATTTTACTGTATATCGCAAAAAAATAATATATATGTTAGAGAAAATAAAAGTTGTATCGCACCAAAAATAACTTATAAAATAAAATCTCTATAAATTAGTAATGTTTAAACCATTATACTTTAATATTTAGAAGAAAAAACAGTATTTTGAAAATAAATATGAAAGACAAGAAAGTTCACTTATACAAATGAAATAAAATTGAAATTTATTATTGAGGGCCTCAATTGTTGTATTTTTTAGCTGCTTATATGACTATCGAAATGCAAATGATAAAATTCAGAATGTAAAATTTCAACATATTTGTTTGGTTATTTTATAAAAAAAATATAGATGATACTACGATGATTCCATAACACAATTTTTATTAATTTATAAAGGTTTTACTATATCAATTTGATTAAAAGATTCTAATTTGCCGATTTTACTGTATTTATGGAAAACAACTTCTACATCCATAAGATAGAAAACAAAAAAAAATACGACAACGCCTGAAAATCGTTAAAATCGAAATTCTCGCCCGCTCAAAATTTTCGGTAGCGAGGGAAAAATCAAATCAAAAACTTTTGGATTTCTCTCTTTCTTTCGAGATTTCTCACTCCTTCCAAAGAAGAAGAAGCATAAAACTCGAGTCCAGTGATAAACAAAAACTCAGATACCCATAAACTAATTTTCCGAATCAAATCAATTTTTTTTTGGTTGCTTTTGTTGAGACTTTGGTTATGGCGGTGGTGAGTAAGAATCAGACCCAACAACAAACACCAAATCCTGGCGGTGGTGTATCAAGGATCGAAGATTCCACCAACGGAAAGACTTGTCACCAAGTGAGATTTTTTTCTTTCTTTCATTTTTATCAAATTGGGATTTGAATTTATGGTGAAATTGATCCGATTTTGTGTATTCATAGTTGCTTATAACTCGAGATCTATTATGGTATTGAATTTGATTTGTATGAATTCCAGTAAACACTTAGTTATTGCTTCAATAGTGAGAATTTTAAAATTGAAAATTTTCGAATTTTGGTGTTTTCTTTAGGGTTTTGTTCTTCTGGGTTTTGAAATTAAGCTGAAATTGAAATATGGGCACTCGTCAAATTCTGGCTTTTACTTAATTTTGACAATAGTGAGATTTTGAAAATTGAAAATTTTCGAATTTAGGCGTTTTCTTTAGGGTTATGTTCGTCTGGGTTTTGAAATTAAGCTGAAATTGATAAATGGGCACTCGTCAAATTCTGGGTTTTACTCAATTTTTACAAATTTGTTAACCATAGTGATCTGATTTTGTGTATTCATGGTTACCTTTAACTAGAGATCTGTTGTGGTATTGAATTAATGTTAATGGTCTTGTGTTTGTAGTGTCGACAAAAGAGAACGGATCTTGTTGGATCCTGCGTGACCAAGAAGAAAGACAAGACTTGTCCTATTAAGTTATGCACCAAGTGCATATTGAACAGGTTTGATTTGATGTTTTGAGATTTTTTTTGTGTTATAGAGAAATGTATAAGCTCGTGTGATTGGGATATTGATTCTTGTTTGATGTTATAGGTATGGGGAGAACGCACAAGAGGTTGCGTTGAAGAAGGATTGGATTTGTCCCAAGTGTAGAGGAAACTGCAACTGTAGCTACTGCATGTAAGTTCAAAATCATTCAATTTGCAAGGTTTATGTTGTTTTAGAGCTAATTTTGTTATTTTTAGGAAGAAACGAGGCCAAAAGCCTACCGGGATATTAGTACACACTGCTAAAAAGACTGGCTTCTCTTCTGTCTCAGAGCTTCTTAAAACTAGTGGTTCTGACAAATATTTTTATACAAAGAAGGTGAAACCGGTACGTGCTATGTTCTAGGATGATCCTTGTATTGTGGATCTTAACTTTTGAGTATTATTGTGTGCCTATTTTGATTAAATGGTAGTGTTTGCAGGAAGGTGTTGTTGTAGTTTCACCACTGAAACTTGACCAGGAGAATTCTATTGAACAAAAACATGTTAGTATTAAAAAATCGAGAAAAACTAAACGGGAAGAGCTCAAGGATATAAACAACGGCTGCAGCAATGAGAATGTTGTGGTGAAAAAGAGTAATCCAAAGAAGATCAAGCTTTCTGATTCCGTTCATGCGACAACAGAAGTTATCAAGAAAGTATTGGCAGAAGGAAAAAAGAAGAGTGAGAGGAGTTTATCTTATATGTGCCCTTGCAAATCTGAGTACTATCATTGAAAAGAGACTAACACATGAATGTTTTCTGATGCAGAGACTACAGCAAAAGGTATCAAGGAAAACAATGTAGCGGAGAAAATCAAAAGAATTAAACCTGCTCTCAAAAAGAAAGAGGAGGATCAGGTTGAGATTAAAATACCTCAGGGCAATATCTCAATTACTGTTTCAGGCATTGACTTGGCTCCTGAAGATGCTGGAAATGTATTTCAGTTTTTGGAGTTTTGTTCAGCTTTTGGGAAGGTATCCTCTATCCCTAAGCACAGTTTGAATGATTGATCACATGTTTGAAAGGTTTGTTAATGGGTCCTTACCTGCTTCATTTGACTTTCTATGACAGGCACTTGATTTGAGGAAAGGACAAGCTGAATGTGTTATACGCGAAATGTTATCTGGGAGAAGCAAAAGAAGACAACAATATTCCACTCTCACACAGATGATAATCCAACTACTTACTGTGATATTAGAGGATAGAGGAGAAACGTAAGAATAAGTTTTCTTAAAAAGTATTATGTTTTCTGTCAGCTTCCTTCTCTGATGATGCATGTCTGATTCATTTCCATTTTAAAATAATATAGATCCGTTTGCCTGAGTGCAACTGATCCTAGTTGGTTCACTACGATTGGAGAATGTCTCTCGGAATCAGAAGTAAAGCTAGATGATTTCCCTCCTGAAATGTTTGAAAAAGGCATTTCTCAGTATGAGAAGTTGAATTCATCAAAAAGGCTTAAGCTTTTGAATTTCTTATGCGATGAAACGCTTGGCACATTGTAAGTAATAGTTATACTGAATCAACTACTATCTTTGATTTAAGGTACTTGAGGGTTTACATATTGCGATAACATTTTCAGGGTGATGAGGAATTGCATTGATAGCCAAAATATTGAATCTGTTGAAAGGAAAAAAGAAGCAAAAGAAAAGATCAATGCTGCAAAAGATAAGGTAACTCTAAAATCTAACAAGTCTTTACAAGTAAACTTTGAAAACACTTGATTCATTCTAAAACCATTCTGTTGTAGGAGAAACAGCTGAAGCAGAAATTGCAAGATGAGTTGGCTCAAGCCGTAAAAGCCAAAAACGGGATTCCATTGTTGATAACAGAACATGATGCGATTGTATCGCGGATAAATGCAGAAACTCAAGAAGTTTATTCTGAAATGCAAAACGCAATAGACATGCTATCTAAAAGTACAAATCTCGACTCCTTTGATTCTTTATGGTTCCATGATCATGATTATAGGCTTCTTAAGTGTTGTATCGTGTTTGCAGAGAGTCAAGGAAGTGATGATGCTGTTAGAACCAACCCGGTCGAATTGGATGACAATGGTCTTATATTCTGGAGATTGAAGTCTTACAATGATGAGCAAAACATTTTGCTTCAAGGTGTGAAATATTTTACAAACTCTTTGTTTGTTTTCACGAGAGTATAGTAATAATAATCTCTATCCTTTGTTTGTATGCAGATTTAGGAAGCTGGAATGAAGTATGTCCTCATGAAAAATGGTTTTCCTTCAGCTCTGAGCAAAAACCAGAGATAGAGAAATACATCTCTTTCATAAGGTGAATCATTTTATTTCTATCTTAAGCTCAAGGAATTTATGAATGGAAACTATTTAGAGGTTAAAACTGCTTGATTAATCTCAAACCACATCTATATAAAACCCGCAACTAAACCATCTTTCCACAGATTAGCAGTATAAGTTAGTTATTCATCACTTGAAACTATTCTTTGGAAGAAGAAGATTACTTTCTTTGCATGGAACTGTATTTTGCTTTTCTTGAACTTTGATCAACGTTAATTTGTTCATGAGTTTGTATTTCCTGCTTCGCATCTCATTTCTTCTTCTGAGTATGTTTTGCGGTATGAGTAATTGATGCTGCACTGGAAAGTACATACTTTTGAATTGTTTAGTGATAGAAATAATCTACTTCTTTGCATGGAACTGTACATCAGTCGATGCGAGTTTGTTCATGGATTTGGCATATTCTGCGTTGCATCTCAATTCTTCTTTTGAATCCTATGTTTTGTAGGATGAAACGGGTTCAAGCACAAAAGAATGCAAGTACTATTATTACTTAGTGATGATGATTCTCTTTGGCCGCGAGCACATAAGAACATGACTCTGATATGCAAAGAGGTAAAAGGCTGACTCAAAACTCTTTGGTAATGTGATTCGCATTGAGTATTGATTTATGAACAAACCAAAAAGCTCTGTTTGTATACTAATGTTCATTCGGATTCTCGAAACTATGGAACGATCTTTGATAGTTTATCAGTTGTTTGTAAGTTTCAAGAATTTCTGAAAAGTGAACAAACAGATTCTATCATTCTTGTTTTGATATTGTATTTTCAAATTTTGTAATGGCGGACTGCTTTTTTTTGGTCAAAAGATAAGCTTAGTCATCAACAAGTGGACATGGCTAGAAAGTGAAACAAGAGACGAGGTCATTCATACGCATTCATTAGACAGTAGCAGCAAGAAACTTTTGGAAAACAAATGTTTTAGGAACTGTAAGCACATGAGCAAACCACTCAACGTTTCCCCAAATTCCACTATTTTTGCGCCTTTCAAGCGTAATCACCGCACACCAAATCATCTTCTTACCGCCTCTGTCACCAGTCCCACTATAAGGCATATTCTGCTCCCACAAAACCGCCATCTTTCCACCATATTCAGCCAATCTAACACAAGCATGAAGAGAGAACCTAGGTAGTCCTACCAAACCCTCCAATTTCTCCGCCGTCTTAGCTCAGTGTCATACCATCTTTTGGAGCACTACACATTCATTGAGTACATATGCGCACTACAAGAAAACATCATGAATTCCTATTTACAAGGAACGGTTTGATAATGAACCTTATTTATGAACAACCAAAACATCATGAAACACTCTTGATAATTATGAGTTGTTTGTAGGGTTTTATAAATTTCTGAAAAAGTGAACAGATTCTATAATCAACCAGTGGCATTAAATGATTAGAAGTGAAACAATAGAAAGAGTTATACATCATGGTTGCATGCATATACACCACACACATTCATCAAATGGTAGCAACAAGAACATTTTCGAAAACATATGTTAGAGGGACTGTAAGCACATGATCAAACCACTCAACTTTTCCCCAAATTTCACGTTTTTTGCGCCTTTCAAGCGTAATCACTGCACACCAGAGCATCTTATTAGACCCACTATAAGTCATATTCTCCTTCCACAAAACCGCCATCTTTCCACCAAAATTAGCTAATCTAGGACAAGCAAGAATAATAGGTAGTTGTTCTACCAAACCCTCCAACTTTCTCCACCGTCCTAGCTCAGTGTCATACCATCTGAAAACAGTGCCACGCCATGTTTTTTCGACAGAGTACAAAACGTTCTCTATCTCACAATAATCATATGAAGACTTATAACTACACATCTCTGATTCAACAAGGTCCCATATACCTTTCTTGGGATTGTAAGAAACCACCTTTCTCTTAGCCCCTACATACCACTTTTCGTCAATACATAAGCTTTTGGAGTAAATGTTGTGTTTTGTTTCGTTGTAAGGGATAGGTACATGATCCCAAACTTGTGTTTTTGTGTCGAACACCTCGAAAGTGTTCTTCAAGTTAAGAGAATCTCCATCTTTGCAACTTCCGGCTACATATATCTTTCCGTCAAGGACGCCAGCAGAAACTTCAACTAGCTCCACTGGCAAGCTTGGAGCCTCGCGCCACGTGTGAGACCGGCAATCAAAAATCGAGACACTAGAGTAAGGTGATATGGATCTGCCAATGTTGTAGATATTAGAACCAACCGCCACGAGACTGGAACGTTGCACAAGACGAGGATGTGGAATTGATACTGTAGCCAAAACATACCCACTTGACTTCTTCTTATTACTTGTTTCAGAAGATAGGGCTTGATCAGGTTTCAAGCAGAGAGTAAACCAGCTAGGGCTCTCAAAAGGATTTAAGTATAAGCATACATATAGACAACCCTCGGTGCGGTTCAAGAGTGACCGTTCCTTGTAAAGCTCCGGTGAAGCTAGGAGAGATCGAAAGCTCTTGGAGACAAAGGAGAGAATCGGATAATACAATCTTGAGACTCGTGCGATGCAGCTTATTATCAAAGCATCGGGAAGTGACGGATTTGAGTTCGATTCCGGCGCTGGCGAAAACTTTTCCGGGGACGACATTGGATGAGTTTAAGAGACGAAAATGGCTGTTGAACTTGGAGAAAACAAATTTAGGGTTGGACTTTATATATAGAGGGATTAAAACCGGTTAATGCCTTTGGTTAAGGGGAGAACCGGTTATTTGTTTTGTATGTTTTGTTTGGTTAAGCATTGAGTAGTGAGTTGTTGATAGCTTCATTTATGAACAACCAAAAAGGCTCTATTTGTATGCTAATAATGATCACTCGAAATCTCTAGGTATGAAACGATCCTTATAGTTGTGAGATGTGAGTTAGTTTTAAGAATTTATGTATGTATTCTATATTTCTTATTATGATATTGTATATTCAGTTTTTGTAATGTCGGATTTCTTTTATGGTAAAGAATTATGCTTATCAATCAATAAGTGACATAAATTAATTAGAAGTGAAACAAGGGACAAAATCATAGTTTCAAGGCTCGTAACGCATTCATCAAAGAGTAGCAGCAAGAACCTTGACGAATTCATATTGTCTAGGGACTGTAAGCACATGAGCAAACCATTCAACTTTTCCCCATATTTCCAAACTTCCGCGTCTTTCAAGCGCAATCTCCGCACACCAAATCATCTTCTTTCGGCGCCCAGGCAAATAGTCGTCCCACAAAACTGCCATCTTCCCACCATAATCAACCATTCTAAGACAAGCATCAATAGGGAACTTAGGTAATCCTACCATACCCTTCAAGTCTCTCCACTCTCTTTCCTCACTGTGATACCACCATACGGACGTTGAGATATCTCCTTTTACAATAGTGTACCAAACATTCCCTATATTGCGATAACAATCATATAAATACTTATTATGTTCTATGCTTGGTGTAACCAGGTCCCATCTACCTTCCTTGGAATTGTAAGCATCCACACCTTTGTAGCTCACCAGGTGCAATTTTCCGTCAAACCTTACGATTTTGTAGTGAAAGTCGTGTTTTGTCTCGCTGCAAGGGACAGACAAAGGATCCCAAGTTTGTGTATTTGTGTCAAACACTTGGAACGTCATGGAGTCGCCATCTTTGCATCTTCCTGATACATATATCTTTTCATCAAGAACGCAAGCAGTACATGACATTAGCTTCACCCGCAACCTAGGGCCCTCGTGCCACGTGTTAGACGTGCAATACAGAATCTAGACGCTAGAGGAAGGCAATTCATATCCGCCAATGTTGTAGATACTAGAACAAACCGACACAATGCTCGAAGAAGATGACTCAAGAGGAGTATGTGGAAATGGGACTGTAGCCAAAACATACCCACTTGACTTTAGGGTTCCAGTATGTTTACGGAAAAGAGTAAACCACCTCGGTTTCTCATCTTAAGGATTTAACTTTAAGCACACATAGAGACAACTCTCCGTGCGGTCCAAGAGTGATCGGGTCTTGTAAAGCTCCGGTGAAGCTATGAGAGATCGAAAGCTCTTGGAGACGAGGGAGAGAGCCGGATAATACAATCTTGAGACCCGTGCGACGCAGCTCAATATCAAATCATCGGGAAGTGACGGATTAGGGTTCGTTTGCGACTGCATCGTGTACCGCTTCTTCTCCAACTTTGCAGAGAACTTCAAGGATCGGTCTTTATAAAGAAATTTCCAAAACCGGCTCACGTCTTTGCTTAAGGAAAAACCGGTTCAACTTTCCATAGTCAATAGAATCCGAACCGCCAATTGATTTTGATTGTTGACCGGGTTTAGTAGACCGAATTTAGAATAGGTGAACCGTGGCCAGAATTTTGGCGGCCGATACACTTCTTTACCTCAGCCTCACATTACTACTCTCACAAAAGATACACAGAGAGAGAAGAGAAGAGGAAGAAAATGGGATCTATAACGGTAGCTCCGGGAACCACCGTCTTATTCTCCAGTCGGCGGCTAGATCTTTGCGGTCGTCGCCATGAGAATCTATCCGTCGTTTCGTCCTCACAACCGTCTCTGATGCCAAAGCAGAGATGGCTTTATATTCCCGAGACGAGGTTGAAAAGAGAGGTTTTAAAGCTCGATGTCGTCGGAAGAGCTGCTGATTCCACGAGCTCTTCTCCATCAGTAGCTTCCGGTGATAGAACCTTAATTCCTGATGATGAATTCACTTTAGCCAAGGTTTTAAATCCCTAATTAAAGAGTTTCTTCAAATTCATTGTGTTTATATAATTAACTATTCCTGAATCAGTCATTGCCTTGTCCAATTTTGTGAACTGTGTGAGATTTATGGTAAAAGTATAGTGTCTCTCCAAGTAGGTAGATTCGATTATTAGTGGTCTGAAATTGAGAATTAGGAAGGATTTGATGTATGCAACTCATAGTTTATAGGTGGTATTGAATGTGCGTTGGAATAATTTTGGACACTGAAATTTTTTCCATATGTTTTGCATTGCAGATTTCATTTGGTGTTATTGGGCTAGGTCTCGGGGTTTCGCTACTCTCGTGAGTTTTCTCTTGCCTTCTTTGTTGCTATGGGTATATGTGAGGTTTAGCATTATGGATCTGTTTAACAGGTATGGTTTTGGGGCCTATTTTACTATCCTTCCTGGAACTGAGTGGTCTGCTATAATGCTAACATATGGATTTCCCCTTTCTATTATCGGAATGGCTCTTAAGGTATGCTCTTTATGCTCTTTAGTTATCTTTCTCACTATCATGTCCTTGAGAAAGTGGAATGTTTCGGATAACTGTAAAATTACTGAGAAAATTGACTTTTGTATTAGAGTTACTCATTTCTTTCTTTGAGTTTTCGGAATGGTTAATTGTTTTAGTCCCTGAGGATGGGTTTTGCTTCCTTTGCAGTACGCAGAACTCAAACCAGTTCCTTGCTTGAGCTATTCGGATGCGGTGAAGCTTAGAGAAAGCTGTGCTACTCCTATTTTAACGCAGGTACGTAGTGGTTCTGGTTACTCTCGACTGACCGGAGTACCTTCAATCTGATTTTAGTTGTTCTTCAGCTCGTCTTTGTTACATTAATTTCCTAAAACATATTTATGTTTCTGATAAGAGGAAGGGGTGTTAGTAGTTTTCGTCATTAGTATTTCGAAATTCAATCTAAACACTAGCTTGATTTCAGTATCATAGGTTCTTTTGCAGAAAGTCTTGCTCAGTTTAGTTTCCCTATATGACATCACATCGTAGTTTTGTCAGTGCACATAGGATTTTAAATTTACTTCTCGTGAATTGTTAATGTGCCTTCTTCTTTCTTTTATTAGGTTAGAAATGATGTCACGAGATACCGTTATGGAGATGAACAACATTTGGAAGAAGCACTAAAACGAATCTTTCAATATGGGCTGGTAAGCTATTTTGTTGAAACAAAATGAAGCACGAAAACAAAATGAAGCACAACACACGCTTCTTGTACTTCCGCTTTAACCTCTCTTTCTTTCGACTGTTTTGGTCATAAGGGAGGAGGAATCCCGAGACGTAGTGCACCTATCTTACAGCTGATAAGGGAAGAGGTACATTTCTTCACGCGCATGACTTTACATCATATTATTTACATGAATCATCAAAATATATAACTCAATTTTTACTTGCATATGACATGGATATTGACTGGTGAAACTAAACTTAAACGGATCATTTTTGATAACTCATCATGTCTGTAGGTCCTGACCGATGGTCGGTACTGTGTGGTCCTTGTATTTGAGGCCAAAGCTCTGACGTTGTCAGATTTTGAAAAAAGACAGGTAAGAGTTAGATTCATATACTACTAACAAATCAGCTTGGCGCATAAGAAAATAGCTTAAGTAGCGTTGGTTTTATCAAATCTAGTTTTTAAGAAGTAGCAAAACATAAAGCTGGAACTAAGCATAAAAATTTTGTTTTGATAGGCGAAATTCACTTCCTTCTTTGGACCAAACATCACGGCAGAAGTCGGTAAGTAGTGAATCAATTCTCCATTCATGTTTATGAATTTCTTGTTCTCGGTTCTTAAAAAATTATTATTGTTGTTTTGCTTTGAAGGTAAAGGAGAAAGTGAGAATCTCTATGAAGTAAGACTGATTTCCAACCTCTCCACCAACTCTGTATCTTCTACCTCTTGAACATAGACAATCATGTATACGGCGACGTTTTCAGTCAATGTTATTTTGGTCTTGTAAATCAATTCTATATAATTATCCTATGTATAAAAAGTTCATACTATTTACAGAAATGGGAATTGGAACTAGCCTTGTCGAATGGTAATACGGTCGGAAGGGGACAAGCTACGATTGCAACGTGTTCTAGAGTAATTTTGATTTGAGTAAACAAAATACATATACTGTATATTATTCATATCTTGGTGAACAATACAAAATATATTAGTTTGTTTTAAATTACCAAACTAAAGCCTTAAAAAAAGTATCAAATTAAGCACATAAGTTAGAAAAGAAAAATGTGTTGTAAGAAAGAAAAAAGGTTAGGAAAGAAATATGCGACAGAAAAAAGAGTTTTATGGGCTTACAAATAAGAAAAGCCCAAATGGGCCTTGAGTTTGAGCTTTACATAAAATTCATTCTACTAAACTTAAGCAAAATCATTCCTTCTTCTTTCTCTGAAACTTTTGCCTTGCTTGCTTGCCCAGAAAGTCGCCGAGAAAGTTAAAAGTAGAACGGCGGAGGAAAAAAAAACGAAGAGGAAGAGGAGAGATGGAGTCGCAGAAGAAGATAGCTCATGAGATCGGAGGTATGAAGAACGATGCTCTTCGCTTTGGTCTTCACGGCGTTAAGAGCGATATCCTTAGATCTCATCCTCTCGAAACGGCTTACGAATCTGTAATCAATCACTTCACAATCTTTTTTTTTTTTTTTATTGATATTGAGGAATTAGAAAATTAGGCTAATTAAGGAACTTAGGGTGTTGATGAATAAGCTTCGTGTTGATTCAGAAATTTGAGAATTGGGATTTTTTGACGGGGTTTCTGAAATTAGTTTTTTTTTTTCCTTTCTATAAACTTGTTTATTGTGATTTCAGGGGAAGCAATCACAAGAAGAAATGAAGAGGAGAGTGATCACGCATACTTATGGAGCTGCTCTTCCTTTGAAGATGGATCTTGATAGACAAATCCTTTCTCGGTATGGATCTTTAAATCTGTAGCATATGAAATTCTGAATTACACTGATTATTAGGTATGAGAATGTATGAGAATCTTCCTTAGGCTTTATAGAATACTGTTAAGATTGAAATATGGTTTCCTAATGCTAGTAATCTATCTTGATTAGGTCAATTGCTGTTCTGAATTTTGAAATATTGTTAGTACAAATGTGTATATGAATCATCATAATGATTATATCGAAAATTCGGAATCATAATCGTGTAGTGCTACTTAGAATTAGATTTGCAGAACCATAAACGCGTAGTGGATACTCTTAAATTAGTAGCAATATGTAGATTGAATTCAGAACCATAAACGCATAGAGCAGCCTCTTCTTCATTGAATATTTATTGGTGAATTGAATATTTATTGTATATCTTTTTATGTGGAGTATTCAGGTTTCAGAGACCTCCTGGACCAATTCCTTCATCAATGCTTGGCCTTGAAGTCTACACAGGAGCTCTAGATAATTTTGGTTTTGAGGATTACTTGAATGGTAATTGTTTTACACCAGTTTTCCCATTTGGTTGTGCATTAGAGTTTTCTATTCCTACAATCTTTGAGCATTTCTCAAAACATGACCGTCACATACTGCTTGCATTGTGTAACCAAATCATCCTCATCCTTGCATAGAGTTTAACTCTTTGTTTAGCATATAATAGAAAAGTGTCTCAACTTGTTTATTTCGTTTCGCTTACTAGTCTCTACTTTGTAGATTGTTCCACTCCAAAACACCAATAGACAGTGACAAACCTTTGTTCCAGTTAGACTGTCACAAATCATCGAGCATTGCTCAAAAATTGACTGTCACATACTACTTACTTACATTGTGTAACCAAAGTTGAACTTTTGGTTCAGTATATAAGAGAAAAATGTTTAAACTTTTTAATTCTCTTAGTTTCACAATTTATATTGTTCTGACGATGAATGGTGTATAATCTACAGATCCTCGCGAATCCGAGACGCTGAAACCAGTAGACTTTCACCACGGGATGGAAGTTCGGCTTGGTCTCTCCAAAGGCCCAGCTTCCCCAAGTTTCATGTAGTCACCACCATCAAAGTATTTCCTTCGTCAGGTCTCATATGCTTTTTAATCTGAGTAAGATCATGTTATGAATTTCCACCAGCCCTAAAAGAATCTACTTGTTGTTTGATCTCTTCTCTATACTGTGTCTCCTTTGCTCTGAACATGATAAAACATATGAACTGTGTTTCAGTTCTTATCTCTCTCAGTTCACAATTTGTTGGACTTGCTTAGTTATTTAAATAAGATTATGCTCCTATTTCATTATTATGTTACTGACACCAAAACCTTGGATACTAGATTCTATTAGAATAAATAAATTGCATATGGATTAATACTCTAAACAAAACAAAAACAAAAGAACAAAGTAAGATTGTTTTAGTGACTCGGACTGGACTGTTAACATCGGATAAATCTGAAAAAGTAAATAAATAAAAATAAAAACCCTATTCTACGTTTTATTCGTCTGGGAAAACAAAAATTAAATTCGATCCCCAAAATTAATAATTCCGTCTTCACCGAGAAAAAATCCAGAGCTTCTTCTCCTCCGACGCGATGGAGTCTCGTCGGAACCCTCGCGCCGTAGTAGATCCAAAGGTCCGACAAGTCGGTTTCTTCACATCATCTCAACCCGATTCATCAACTCAACAACAACAACCCGACCCGATCGCTGCTACCTCTGCTTCTTCTTCTTCTTCCACCATTTCTCCTTCCGGTAACTCACTCTCCCCCGTCATGATTCCTCCTCCTCGTCTCAATTCCTCTGATACTTTCCCTCTTCGAGTCGCTGTCGCTGGTGCTGCTGCGTCAGCCGTGTCTCCTTCTTCGTTTTCTTACTCAAGTCGCCGTGATTTCCCTGATGGATCAACGACGGCGTCTCCTGGACGCCATTCCAGGGGTAGTTTCGTAAAATCATCTGTTCCTGTTGCTTCTTCGCTGCCTGGTATTGGGATGGATTCTATGGCTGCTGCTAAATCTAGTAGTGTTCCTGCTAGTGGTTTAACCACTGTCTCCGTCGTTACCATGCCTCCTGGACTTTCTGGTACTCTCACTTTTGATCTTGTGGAATCATAATTTGATTGATTTTGAAATTTGTTCTTTAGGATATATGAGGCTAATGTATTCACAATGTTATATAATTGCAGAGAAGGCTAGTGGAATGGAGGTGCAGAGTGACCAGAAGAAGCCATTGAAAGAGAAAACCACTAAAGCTGAGAGACGAGCTATTCAAGAAGCTCAAAGAGCTGCTAAAGCTGCTGCAAAAGGTGCATTTTTGATTTAAACCAATGTGTGGTTTTATCGCAATGAATGATTCGTCAGCTTAGTACAGAGATTTGATATGCTGGTTGCTCTGTTGTGTTATCGTTGTGTATTTTGCAATATCTTAATCAGTCTGTGTAATACTGTGCTATATCAGCTGATGGTGGGAAGGTGGCACCAGTGTCCTCAGCCTCGGTGGCTTCAACAAGTGTTAAAGCTGCTAAACCAGCGAAGGCTACATCTCAGAAGAATGATGTTGCTGTTGCTACTGGAGCAGCTGAGAAGAAGGGAGGTCCATCTGAAAAAGATAGAAAGAAAGATGCTCCTCATCCCCGCATGCAGTATGATGATGAGAGTAGAGTCGTGAAGGCTAAAAGACGTGCTGTTGTAAAACAGACCGAGGCTAAAAACAGGGTTGAGCTATTTAGGCATTTGCCTCAGTATGAGCATGGCACTCAACTTCCTGATCTCGAGACTAAGTTCTTCCAACTTGACCCTATGCATCCTGCTGTGTACAAGGTATTTGTTTTCTCTTGAATTTATCTGGTTGGTGCTTCTAATAAACTATTAATAATCTCTTTGTTAAAACAAGGAACCGTTTGTTCTAATGAGTGGTTTATATTGCTTCATTAAGATGAATGTTACTTGTATACTGAATGAGTATCAGTTGTTGTGGTATCAGGTTGGTCTTCAATATCTTTCTGGGGATATCTCTGGTGGCAATGCCAGGTGTATTGCGATGCTCCAAGCATTCCAAGAGGTTGTCAAAGATTATTCAACACCGCCTGAGAAGTCTCTTAACAGGGACATGACTGCGAAAATAAGTAGCTACGTCTCCTTCCTCATAGAATGCCGTCCGCTTTCGATTAGCATGGGAAACGCAATACGATTTGTGAAAAACAGGATTGCAAAGCTGCCTATAACACTTTCTGAATCTGAAGCAAAAGCTACTCTTCAGTCAGATATTGAACGGTTCATTAACGAGAAGATCATAGTGGCAGATACGGTGATAGTCAAACATGCTGTTACTAAAATAAGAGACGGTGATGTCCTTCTGACCTACGGATCTCCCACTGCTGTTGAGATGGTAATATTACATGCACATGAACTCAGGAAAAAGTTTCGAGTCTTGGTGGTGGATTCTCGTCCAAAGCTTGAAGGGCAGCTACTGCTTCGTAGATTGATCAAACGAGGCATTAACTGTACATACACTCATATAAATGCCATTTCATATATCATGCATGAAGTCACCAAAGTGTTTTTGGGCGCCTCGTCAGTTTTGTCTAACGGAACAGTTTATTCAAGGGTTGGGACTGCTTGTGTTGCAATGGTTGCAAATGCATTCCGTGTTCCTGTGCTTGTATGTTGCGAAGCCTACAAGTTCCATGAGAGGGTGCAATTGGATTCAATATGTTCCAATGAGCTTGGTATGCAATATCTTCTCTCGATATCAGTATCATCTTATACCGCCTTTGATTTTGTTTTACCTTACATTGGGTTTCTTGCTTCTTTACCTTTAGGTGATCCAAATGCTATTTCAGAAGTTCATGGAAGAGAAGACATAAACTATTTAGATGGCTTGACCAACAACGCAAACCTGCAGTTTTTGAACTTGATGTAAGCTTGTGTTTATCGGAGAAGTGAAACTATGTTCTGTTAATACTAATCCTCTCTGCCACTAAACTCGTTTGTGATTTTTCTAATGACAGGTATGATGCTACACCTTCAGATTACATTTCCATGATAATCACAGATTATGGCATGGTAAGATTAACCATCGTCTCTTAAAAACATAGCATTAGGTTCCTGAAGTCTCAGACCTATAAAATACAGTTTCTCCACTTATTCAGAATCTCAAACCATTGAACGCAATGTTTTCGTTTTCAGGTACCTCCCACAAGTGTGCCTGTCATCGTGAGAGAATATCAGAAAGAACACTTGCTTGTCTAAGCAAAGCTCATTTTTGCGAAAGCTCTTCTTCTCCAACCCCCTCCTCTAGCTCAGGCTCTTCTCATCACAACCCAGATAGAATAACTACCGGCACTGCCTCCCCTCATCCGCTTCTTTTCCTGAGTACCGGGTTCATTTTTTTTGGCCTTGACTTGTTTTTAGAAACTTTTGACTCTGTGAAGAGTGCGATTCATCATCCGCCTCTCCGGGAAGATTTTATCGATATCGGTGATGTTTTTCTTTGTCTGTGATGTATGAGTGAGGCTTCTCTTACTCTCCCTTCTCATGGAGGTTGATACAAATCTTTCTCAGATTCTATGCCAATTTTTGTTGGGTTCAGTCTTCAACATTGGTTACACGTGTTCTCATGCTTTACTTGTATTACAGTCATATATGCACTGCTCGTTAAATCAGTTCAAAAAGACTCAATTACATCACAAATTGTCTCTTAAATAAACAATGTTTCGATAGGTCGAAATGTTGAAAGAGATCTTTTCGAGGGTTTACTCTATTGTGTGAGAACTTGATCCTTGCCACTGACCGGAGTAACCACACCGAGTATCACGAAACCGCCAAGAATAAGGATTAGAACGCCCATTGTGTTGACTAACATTGCCTCTGTGGAATACCGAGTTATCACTTGATTCACTTGCAGGAACGTCACCTTCTCAAGTATCCCTGTGGTTGCAGTCACCAACGCCAATGCATATATGGAAATCCCTAAGAACACATGCCATGGCATCAAACTGGCTCTGCTGTTTCTTGAACCACCCGGGTACCAATAAGTCACAAACCCTGCAGCCCACTGTTTGTAACAATAGATTTGAGTGAGTTCTTGATATTTATTCTTACTGAGTAATGGAGATTGTTATTTTAAAACAAGTCAGAACAGAGAGTGTACCTGGAATGCAAAGAGAAAGAGGCAAGCAAGGCCGAGCCACGAATGGAGACTGTAGAAATTTTCGATCCCTTTGTCAATATGGAACTTGAGAGCAGCCCACACTCCGATCAGGCTTAGAATAAATGCTGTGAGTTGTAGTGTAAGATGAACCAGTTTTTTCAAGTTCTTTGTACCTTGAACTGACTTATATGCTAACATAGCTGCATAAGTTGAAGGTACCGTTCATGTTAGAAACGAAAACATGTCCATGGTCTCTTTACCGAATTAACAATGCCGTAACTAAAAACAAAAAAAACTAATCCTATGAGTCCTAAACCTCTTGACATAAAATTTCAATGTACTCAAATGTTAAAAAGGGCAATTCAACAGTTCAGTCTCTTTGACAAATGAAGTATGCGGAAATCGAACATGAAAACCGATACAACGAATACTAAAACCTCTTGACATTAGAATAGTCGCCAGACGGTAATATACTACAAATTTGAAGTCTAAAATATGAAGTTAAGACGGTAATATACTACAAACTCTTAACATGTGAAGGAGATTGTTTGCTTACCTTCTCCATTGAAGAGTATGAGTCCAATCACCATCATCACTGGATGAACCTAAAAACAAAGACATTTGACATCATCAGATATATATCTACCAATGATGACATTATACATCCAAATATGAGTCTCAGATCATAGCTTGTGATCACACAGAAAAGTAAAATCCAAATTTCAATATCTCAACAACACAATCAAGAAATATGAATCTCAGATACAGCAACAAGAACATTTCATCCAATCCATTTCACATGTGAGTCAAAACAACAATCGAGAGAATTACATTAAAGATGTGATCTTTGTTATCAGAAGAAAGAGCTAAGCCTCCTCTGTAATGAACAGTCCATGTCAAAACCAAAGCCGCGATGATGAAACCCAAAACTCTCACTACCATGAAGATCGGAAATCCACCCAGCACCGGAACCGCCATACTAAGCCCAGAAAATGCGAGTCTTTTATACGGCGATCAAAATCAGGATGAATTAGGGCTAGGGTTTTAGTTTTTAGTCGAATTTTGGGGATTTCTGAATCACCCCCTGTGTTTTAGATCGGCAATTACTCGACTTTGAGTTTGAGGTCAACCAGAGTGATTTGCCAGAAATATTATTTTTATAAGATTTTTTAATTATTATTAGTAATTTGATTTAAGGGTAAAAAAATGGAGCTTTGTGTCACTCACAAAACTGATTAGAGTAAAGATCTTTTGTTTATGTCTACTTTGCCTATTTTTATTTTTATTTTGAGAGAATTACAATGACACACACCCATAGATTTTTATTTCAGAGGCAAAACAGTATTGATTAATATTGAATAGTAAAAAAGATGAAATTCTCCAAAAGTATCTCTTTGTTATGAAAAATAAAGAAAGTGTGGCAAAGTGTAAGTCTTCCGGTCGTTAACAATGTTTTCTTCTGCTACCATGTAAGCTTTGTTAACTTCATAATCACATTTTAAGAGTGATACTACATTGTTGATCTTGTGATTAGAAAGAATAAACACGATAATGTGAAGAACCAACTATATATTTGTTTGTGTCTCTCATAATAATCTGACAATTTTTTTTTTGTAGAATCTAAGAAAATAATTATAAAACAAAATAACTAAAAATATCGCTAAATAAATATGAATGATAAGAAAATAACTAAAAATTATCAAAATAAAAATAAATAAATTATCTAACGTTCTAATTAAATACTACACTAATAAATAAATACTAAATTTGTTTATAAAATTAATAGTAATATAAATAATTTGGAGGCAAAATTTAGTTATTTTATAAATTTTGTTTTTAAACTATTAAAAAGAGTCTTAGGTAATTCTTTTTTTGTTTTTTTTTGTTTTTGTGTGGCGAAGGTCCATAGAGCATAGTTGAAATTATATATCTATTCTTGTCCATCTTTGAATAATTTATCATCAATAATGTTATGCTTGTACATAAGCAAATAAGAAAGGATGAAAAAAAAAAAAAAAAGGGGATTCTGGTGGATGGTTAGGCTTAGCCCATATTACGGTCCATGTGGTTTAATCGGTTAAGGAGGATGATATGGGGTTTCGATATTTCCTTTTTCATATGAGATTCGATAGTCCCTTATATATATGAGACTGAGAGATAGAAGAAGCCTTCACTTCAATTATCTGAAAATTGAGAAAAAAATCAATCAGAATGGTGAAAGGCACGAAGAGAAAGATTGCGATTGAGACGATACAGAAGAGAGATTCCCTTAGGGTTACCTGCACCAAACGCCGTAAAGGTCTCTATAGCAAAGCCTCTCAGCTTTGTCTTCTCTCCGACGCACAAATCGCTATCTTAGCGACTCCTCCTTCTTCTGAATCCGACGTCTCTTTCTACTCTTTCGGTCACTCCTCTGTTGATGCCGTTGTCTCTGCTTTTCTCTCCGGAAAACGTCCTGTTTCGGCTCCGAAGGATAACAAAGAGACGAGGGAGGACGTTGGTATCTGTTTGACTCGCAAGAATCTAGGGTTAGGGTTTTGGTGGAATGACGAGAGCCTTGTGAGATCGGAGAATCCTCAAGAGATTAGTGAAGCGATCGGTTCCATGTGGACTCTGTTGAGTAATCTCAAGGAGTTGCGTGCGGATGAAGCTTGCGTTAACGATCACAAGGACTTGAAGAAGAATGAGAAGAGCGATGTTCACGGAACTCAAGATCAAACCCTAATTTTTCAGTCCGCTTCTGCAGTTTGTTGCATCCCTGAAAATCTCAACGATATTACTCAAGAGCCAAATCAAACCCTAGATATTCAGTCCAGTAGTTCTGCAATCTGTTGCGTCCCTGATAAATCACCTGAAATTTTCAATGAAATCACTGAAGAACAAGATCAGATTCTCTCGATTTGTGAAACTTTTTGTGTTACGGATAATAACAACAACAACAACAACAACGCTGCTTTACCTGAAGTTAACCTATATTACAATCAAGACATGGCTATTGATCAACTCATTGACTTCAACACCCCTTTTGAAAGCTCGATAGATGATTGGTTTTCGGACAACACTACTCATCAGGAGACGACTAGTGCAAGTATTTTGAACGATGTTGGTGTTGATGATCAAGTCTCGGTGGATACAAATCCGTTTTCTTATTTTCAAAGCCTTGAAGATGCAGATTTGGTGTTTCAGAGATGTTTGGATGGAGATAATCTACGATTCTCTGATTGTTTCAATGACTTTGCAAACACTATTGCAGCAGTTTGAAGATAATCTCTCTGCAGTTTTCAAATCAACTTCTCTTTGTTATCTGTATGTATTGATTCTATTAGAGATTTATTTGTTCTAGCAATGTAATGAATGATCTGGTTTGACCTCGATCAGTTTTCCATATATGTATGAGGGAAATTGATCGAACTCAAACTGGTTCTCTGCTTCATCAGTTTGGTTTAATGATAATATTTGTGTTCTGTTTCTATGTTTTGTATTTGTAGTTTTAAGTCCAACAAACTCATGTCTTTTTATAAATCTTAATCGGATAAAAAAAAAGGAAATGTCTTTAATTTATGGCAAAATTGGTAGCTAACCAATGAGTATGATAAGAGAATCAGGTGAAATTTCGATTATATACATAGAGTTAACCAACTGGTATGCAATTGTATCATTTACACATTCTACAAAGAAATTGCCACTGAATAAACTTCAGGTTCCTCTGTTTCATTCTTAAAGTCTCAGAGTGGGGACCAAGATCAACATGATACAAAGTGATCAAAGCTAGATTATGTTCATTCATGCATGTCCTGCATACATTATGTTCATTCATGCATGTCCTGCATACTCCGATGCATGCATTGCAATGGTAGAGAAATAGAATGCCCTTCACTTTCCTCTTTTTAAATGCCTTTCAATCGAACATAGTCATCACTATTCAAGTAACACATTATCCAATGATATACGCTCTTTTTCTATAACTTAGATTCAAATGCACACCAATAAAATTGATCATATGACATATACAGCTTAAACAAATATTTTGTTTTAGGACCTAGCTAGATTAGCTTGTTAGGACCGCAAACAACAAATATACAGCTTAAACAAATAATTTGTTCTCTTACGACCGAGAAAGAGAGGACATGACCACGACCTTTCATAGAGTCATCTCCAGCAGTTTCGACGAGACCATAAGATTGAGATTCACATTACTTGCGTCACTATCGACAAGTATACAATTGAGAGACGGTAAAAAATAATTATACTTTATTTTTTTTCATCTATGGATACTATGGCATTATTTATGCTCTATAAAATGGTCTACGGTGACACAAGTAATATTAACTACTGCCGAGCAACTATGTCATTGTCAACAATGCAAACAGACCATGACTTGTTCATTGTGAAGCAAGTCATCCATAACTATCCTCAATGTATGACCTAACGAGGAAACTATATGAGAGAAATAGTAATTAAGTAGAAGATGCACAAATAAATGAAAGAATGAGAAATGTGGGAAGATACTTTTTTGGATGTATTCAGTATTTTTATATAATATCTCAATTAAAATACACATCTTTGCTGATCTTCAAACTCGAATACATGATACCTTATAAACTTGGGAAAAATGTCAATTTATTAATATAATTTTTTTTTTTGAGTAACTATGAAATGTATGTATTATAGAAGTAAACAAACTATTTTTTAAATCTTTCTATTACAAAATTTTGGTATATTTGTGGTGAACCAAAATATTTGTTACAAAAATTGATTATTTTTTCGTACAAAATGATTCCAACAACATTAACACTGGAGGAACAAAAGATATAAACAATGTAGTTTTTCCTTTAAATTTGAAGTTCATTTCAATATAAGTTTGAACTAAAATAACTAAATAATTTAAGAAAGTATCCCATTTAATTTAACAGTTAACATATTGCCTAAGTAAAGTAGATTCTTGAGGAGCTTGTCGATTTTGTTGTAAAATCCGTTACAAAATGAAAATCAAATTGTTCACAGTTAGTTGGAATTTTTTTTGGTTCACAGTCAATAATAAATGGAGAGTTATAGTATATATTTGGATCACTATTACTGAATTAGAAATAGAGTACTGATTGGATAATTTTAATTATAATTTCGTATTAAAATGAGACATTTACATTTGTCTAAATCGGAACTAAAGAAATACTCCAAAATAAAATCAAACATTTACATTTGTCTAAATTGGCGTATTAAGTTTATACGTATATTTGAAATGGAGAAAAATGTAAACGTAAAGAACGGTACTATCTTCCAATTGAAACTTAACTAACCTAGAATAAAATTTGAAGCAAATTTTTCACTTTGAATTTGCAATCAATTTTCAAAAGTAACTGTCCATGCAATAATGACATTTGACAACTTCTTTAATTTTCTTCTAAATTGCATTTAAGTATTTAACGCAGAATGTTCTCATAATACCGAACTAATTATATTGCTTGAGGAATACATTTGTATTAGAGTAGAAGCAAGTGAAAACCCATTGTTGATGACACTTTACTCAACCATCTTTTTTTTTTTTGAACAACAACTCAACCATCTTAAATAGTCAAATATTCCCACAACGCAAACGACGTCGTACGTATACATTCATCTCTCTATATATCAACCAAACAAAAGAATTAAGAAGAATCTCATAACTAGAAAAACAATGAAGCTCTCTCAAGTCTTCTACATTATCTTCTTATTCTTCCTTGTCTCACAAGTAAAGTCAACGTCCGATATGATCGACCAAACCTGCAAATCTTGCGCAGCCAAATCCACGATCTTCGATTACAACTTCTGTGTCTCCTCTCTCAACAACTCTCCAATAGCTCTTCCTTCTCCGACCAATCTTTCTTCTCTTGCCCTTGTTCCAATGCTCCAAGCTCTCGACAACGCCACCGCAACAGCTTCCACCATTCAACAGCTTCTTATAAGCGACGACGACGGTAGTTTCCGCAGTGCTTGCCTCCGTGACTGCCTCGAGCTTTACGAGGACGCGACGGATAGATTGGAGGAGGCAGTGAGAGTTTTTATTACAAGGAAAGAGTTAGGTACGGTTAATGTGATGGTAAGCGCCGCCATGGAATCCGCCGTGACTTGTGAGAATGGATTCAGGGAAAGAGACGACGGTGACGGTGGTGGTGGAGGTGTGACGACGTGGACGTCTCCTATTGGTGATGAGAATCACAAATTGTTTGAGTTTGGTCAGATTGCTCTTTGTATATTCAATATGCTCTCTTCTTCTGTCACATCTCTATCTTTCTAAATCGTTTTCAATCTTTTAGCTGTTTAGGCTTTTGTTTGTATCGAAAACGACAAAAGGATAAAGATAAATGTATTAATGTTCACAAATAATGTGTTTATATCTTTGTGTAAACATTTCCAAAACATCAACTAATAAGAAACATGAGTAACTAACTTTCCATTTTAAGAAGTGAAGACATACCCAAAATAGTAAAACCTTAAAGCTTCGAAAGAAACTTGGAAGAGGAAATTAAATCTAAAACATCTAAAGTCTGATAACTAGAAGAAAGCTTCCACTTTCATGGACATGATACAACAGCATAGAGGGAAAGAGAGAATGTAGAAAAAAATTGAACCCTAACCTCCACATACACACATACACAGCTAAAAGTCTCACAATTTATCTCCTGCTGCTTAATCTATAAGACCAATCACGATCGTCCCTGTCCCTGTCTCTATCGCAGTCTCTGTCCCTGTCCCTATCCCAGTCTCTGTCTCTATCCCTATCCCTGTTCCTGTCTCTATCTCTATCTCTCTCCCGGAAGTCAGCATCGTAAGAAGAATAATCCCTCTTACTTCTTTCGGATAAAGATCTATCTATGCCTGGACTTCTTGACCTAGAACCATATTCGTTTGAACCATACCCGTAATCATATCTACTGCCATACCTTGGAGGATAACTTGATGGTTCAACGCCGAGCGGACCATCGTCTCTGTAATCATGTCCTCTGCTTGTTTTTTGTTGTTGCCATCGGCCGCTTCTGCTGCTGTTCCTATGTGAAGGTGCAGCTTCCCAAAGCCACTCATCTGCGTTTTCTGGGAAGGGAGCGTTAATTCCCGGAAACTCGACGGTCTTTTTCATTTGTGGCTCTGGAGGATGGTTTGCTTTTTCCAAAATTTCCCCATCCTCACTCTCTATCTCCTCCCGAGTCTCCACCTCTTCTCCGAATATAGTTATTCCAGACAAATGATCATCTTCTGGAGCTAGAGACATAAGCACACAATGGAAAGTGTGAGAACATCTAGTTTAGTTTAGCTCTTGTGCGATACCAACAAAATCCACTTCTTTTCCATGTCCATGAATGCTAATAAAACAGAGCAGAAAGCTTACCTAAGTATCCTGGTGGGTACCCAATTTCTCGCATTCTGTTTAGCCACGGAGGAGGGTCTAGTTCCTTCACAAAAGGAAAGCAATGATCTAAGAAATCTGAAATCGAGCATATTGGTAAGAACCTATACACAGAAAGAAAAGGTTCAAAATTACCCCCAGATTCAGAAGCTGACGAGTCTCTGCATCAAGTGTGCCGGGTTTCAAGCCATCATACTTTCCAGTTTGAGTTTTTTGATAATATCTTGATGGTAGACGGGGCCCACTACTATTCTGATTTCGTTTAGATTTCTGAAGCTTCCGAGCACTATTAACCGCTGATCGATCAAAAGGCCTTGGACATTCTCTTAGAGAATGACTATAGCCACCACAATTGAAGCAACGTGGAGGATCATCATCAATAATCTCCAATCCCCTGAAACAATAAATTACATTAACTGTTACATGAATGCACCACCCATTGCAAGACCATTATAACATTCACTGCTAAGTTATTCTACAGCAAATGTAAGCAAAGCAGAATTAAAGGATCTGTGGAAGTTGTTACAAATATAGATTCAATATACCCTTCCACGTTTCTTGAGCCATCTGCTGAATTTAAACCTATAGCAAATTTACGGTCATAAAGAGGAGTGGTGCTACTTTCCACTAGAACAAAATCTTCCAACGGCTTATGACCAGTTTGGTTGTCGATCCAGAATGACTGCATATGCAAAAAAGCACCAATTGGCATGTCATGAAGATTACTGATATGAATAGTTAAGAACTTTTAATAGCGTTGACAACATTTTCACTCACCACAGACGAAGTCTTCTGCAATCCAACACGTATGGCGGGGAAACATGTCTCTTCACCAGATTCGAATAGTTGTTCTTGATCCTGAGCACACAACCAATGAAAAGATTCTACCTTAAAGTTTCATATATGATAAGTCAAAAACTTTATTCGAATATAAACCTAGCCAACAAACAATTTCCCCATGTAAAGTATGAATTCTTATCATATAAACTAAAAGAGTTCAGTATTAGGGACTATGATAAACATACCTTAGTAAATGCTAGTTCTGTTTTACATCAACAAATAGTCGATATCTCAGTATTAATATGGCTAAGGCCTATCTAAAGCAAGGATAGAATATTGGAGAGCTACAGCATGCATGAGCATGATAATAGATACTTTATATGATAAATAATCTAGTATCATATTCTTGCACACTTATTAAACTCGATATCTAATAATGATTCTCTTAACAAAATGTTAATTGATCAAATATTGAAAGATGATAATAGTCACTATTATATTCGCTACAAATAACATTTTTGAGAGTAAGATAACCTTCTCCATTAAGAGATACCTGAGCCAAGGACGTATTTTCAGCCTCCCATTCTGACCATTTCTGTAATAAACTTTCCAGCTTCTGCTTACTAGCTCTGAAAGATGCAGTACACTAACAATTAAAACAATGTGGTAAAGCTAGGAATCACATAATAACAGAAATGCTTGAGCATTTCATGCAATTTAAAATTACATGTAGTTGAGTCATGACTCTTTTTTTCTAACCTCGTTAAGTGCTTATAAGTAACATGGACTGTAGGCTGCTGTTCGTCATACGATGTTCGGGGTCTTTTAACACCCGCTTTAGCTGACATAAGGAATTACGGAAAAAAACAGAAGAAGATGATATGAACCTTATATAAACGTAAAAGATAAGAATGATTTAAGCAAAAGCTTCCCTTCAACCCAACTCTCTCTTAGAGAATTAGGCCACAATACATTGTGTAAAAAGTAACATCAAACCTAATGCTAAAAGTAAGACTTCCAAAACCCATGATTGAAAGAAACTCATAACACCAAAACTAATTAATTAAACCGTCCTAACCGTGACCTAATCAACCTAACCATAGTCTCGTATCAGAAGATAACATAATGATAGACATCAAGTCTGAGCAGCAAATAATTACAGAAACAGATCAAGTGCCATGTCTTATCAGTTATCACAAAAAAAAGGTCAGGGAAAGCAAGCAACCTTCAATATAGTAGAGCAAAAGAAAGGATACAACTAACATCCAAAGTGGTGCTGTGAACTAGTGTCTCCTTTTGGATACCCAATTTCTCATCTACCGCCACACTTTCCACACTCGCATTGAACACATCACTAACCTGCTCTGTTAGTATTTCCCCAGACTCTTGGCCACCGACAATTCTCAAATTCTCTTCTGTTAAATCCAAATCTAAATTTCCTTTCACATTCTCATCATTACCAACTAAAGAATTAGCCTCAGGTGACCCATTCCCAGATTCAAGGCTATTTTTCTTTACTTCAGAGCCAAAATTGCTTGAAGCTGGTATGTCAAGCACATCCTCAGTTTCCATTTTCAAACAAAATTGAAATCTTTATATCCTCAAAACAATTTCACAAACCACCCATAAAAAACACCCTGTAATAAGAAACGACAGTATCAGAAACGCAATAACAAGATACACATTAAATAGAGTACAACATACACATTAAATAGAACACAAATATATACAAACACTATATTCAAGACCAAAAAGAATCATATCCAAATCAAGCCACACAAGATTTTAGATCCGTTAAGCAAAGAATCAACAAAATTCAACATTTGATTAACGTAATTGCTAAGAATGAAGAAACAAGCAATCAATATCTCAAATCTAAGAAAAATCTCAGCTCCTAGAGCGATTAATTTCAATCCCAGCCCGATTCGCATACCCAGAAAATTAGGGTTTCAACTTTGAACACAGTTAAATAAACAATTAAACTTCCAAGATTACCTTGCGTATCCATTGTTAATCAATTTGTGAAAAAACTAGGGTTCAAGATTTGACAAATCAAAAACAGTGAACAAGAGCTTAATCTACTCAATTCGAAACCTAAAGCATATACTCGCGAAGCAAAAACTGGAGAAATTTTTAAAAATTTGAAGAAGGAGATGAAACGACACCAAGGCTTCGTCGGGAACAACAAATCTTTCAAAAGTAGTGAAATGTTCTTAAGGTACGAAGAAAGAAGAAGCAAGAAACAAGCAATTTGAAGATTGAGAGATTTACATAGAGATAGGGCTTAACCTTAGTCAATGGAGGAGGGAAGAAGCAAGAATGGCGATAGTAGATAGATCTGTGAGATTCAAAAGGAAGAGACTGTTTTATTCATCCGCCTAAGACTTAAGTGTTAGAAGAGACGACTATCCAATGCTACGCAGCGCAGTGAATATTAGTCAACATACCAAACGGTGCGTGTTAACAAGGATTTTCTTTTTAGAAGTTTATCTGATTTGTTTTTCTTTTTAATTAAGATTTTCTTAAGACTATCATTTGGTAAGTTGACTAGGTTATTTTTTTTTGGTAAGTATTTTTCTTTTTTTGAAGATTGAAAAATTTTAATTGGTAGGAAATTTTAGTAGATTTTTTTATTATTAAAAAGGATACTTATTAATAGTGTATCACATGATAAAAGTATACAATATATTCGCAGCGTATTAAATAGACTGTTGGTAAGTAATATATATATTTGTATTTTAAACATCATATGTCAAAGATTTTGATATATAATTTTAAATATACGAAGAAGATGATGTTGGATTCGCTAATAGCGAATATAAAGGTGATGTTGAGTTTGATTTTGATGATAAATTTGATGATGAAGAAGAAAGTGTTTACCCAGAAAAGAAAAGAAGAAGAAGACGTTAAACACTTAAACGATTGTTTTTTTATTGTTGTATTGATTTTTTTTTCTTCTTCTCGACAAAATCTATTAAATTTCTAAACTTAGGAATTAAAGTAATATATGGATTTAGATTATTAGGGAAAAAACAATTTATTTATCTACGAGAACTATAATATCATATTAAAACGATTTATATATCCCAAAAAAATAGTTCTCTATCTATTTCTCCCCCTAACAAAAATTTCAATATACAGTATAAATTTTTCGAATTAATAGTTATAGATTTAGAAACCCACGATCTTGGGTTTATCGGTTTATTATTCATTTAACCGATTTTCTTGAGGAAACTAAACCCAATTATAATGGGAAAAATGTTGTTTTATACGCGAACTTTCAAAAAGTGGTCATTTTATACGTGAACTCTGACGTCGGCCAAAATAAACATGAAAAATACGTTGACCAGCCATTTTAACAGAAATAAAACGTTGACCTGGCCAAAATCCCGAGACGTTAACTCGCTGATTAACCCCGTTAAGAGAACGTTAATGAATTCTGTTAAGACCAAAACGCCGTCGTTTCAAACCTAACGAAACAAATCAAAACGCCCAAATCGAAAACTCAATCCCTAATTCTCTCAAAATCCCTAATTCTCTCAAACCAAATCCCTAATTCTCTCATTGGTAAAATCGTGTTTGTTCTTCGATTAATCTTGTTGTGATTGCCTTAGCAATGGAAGGCGAAGTCGACATTGCTCCTATTCCACCACGACGAGAAGCTGAAACCGGAGATGGAGTTCGAGCTCCACCGGAGATGGAGTTTGATGGTGGAGTTCTAGCGTTGCCGGCTGTTGTTGTAGCAGAGTCTTCTGTCGGAGTTGAAGCTCCGGTATCACAGAGGCTTCGAAAACGAAAAAGAGTGAGAGTTGAAGAGGAGGAGGATGACGAACCTGAATCGATTTCATTATGTGATTTGACTTGTCTTTGTGACACAAGTTCTACTAAGCAGGTTCTTAAACAGATTGATCACTTAAAATTAAACATCTCGTGATTTTGTGTTGGCACTTGGCAGGTTCAAAGTGATTGATCACTAAAAAATTTAGGACTGATTAGCCGAACAAGGATTTCATTACAAACACAAGCTTTCGGTTTGTAAACACTAGGACTGATTAGTAACCAAGAACAAGCTTCCGGTTTTTGTTCTTATAGAACATTATGATCAGAATTGCAATGACTGAGAGAGAAAGGCACACCAAGCACAAACCGGTCATCGATTTCCATCTCTTCAATTCCATTTTGTTCCACCTTTCATCTTCCTTCATTTCTTGGATCAAACCCTTTAATTCTGCAATCTCAACTGCAACTTCGGATTTCGCAATGCTTATCTCGCTACCAATCGTGTTGATTCTCGGTATTGCATCTACAATCTCTTCATAAACAAAATCTTCAACCCACTTAAACAAATGTTCCTGCATAAAAGAATCAACAATGTTTTACGGATCAAACACCAAAATAACAGATTGAAATCGACTTACATCTTGATATGTTGGACAACGGAAGAAGGGTCTTCCTGGGTTCTTCTTCGAACTTGATGTGTGGATGACGACATCTCTCTCGCAGTGATTTTGAAGGAAAGCCACGGTTCCCACTTACTCCTTCTTGAACATTAGAACTCGATTTAAAACTCATATCTAGAGAAATTATAGATGAAATTGGAGATTTCAAGCTCAAAGAAGATAGATTAAGAGAAGTTGGATATAAGAAATCGATTTGGGGAAGATGAAGACTTAGGGTTTGAGTTTTCGATTTGGGGATTTTGTTTTGTTTGTTTAGAACAAAACGACATCGTTCGGCTTTAACAGAGTTCACTAACGTGCTGTTAACGGGGTTAATTGGGTCTGTTAATGCGAGTTAACGTCTCGGGATTTTGGCCAGGTCAACATTTTGTTTCTGTTAAAATAGCTGATCAACGTATTTTTCATGTTTATTTTGGCCGACGTGAGTTCACGTATAAAATGAACACTTTTTGAAAGTTCGCGTATAAAACAACATTTTTCCCCAATTATAACCAAGTAAAACCAGATTTGAAAATAAATAATGAATTTTATTTATTTATTTTTTTAACATAGAAACACGTGGCTTGGTTCTTCCTCCTGTATTCCTTCTTCCTTCCACTACTGTTTTGCTTCACCATCTTCCAAAAAAACGATTTGTGATTTTATGAACCCAAATTCAAATTCAATTATGAACCCAAATTCAAATTCAACTATGATCGAATTCTAAACACAATTATGAAGTAACGACGATGAACTCGAAGCTTTGTCATTTGGGGACTTCGATGGATACGATTCGCTGCGATTCCGATATCTTCTGATCTCCTACTTCCTCTTGTACACTGTAAGGAAATGCTATGTAGTGCTAATTTCTAGGGTTCTTATTAATCTTTTGATTCTGTTTTCTCACTGGTAGTTTCTAGGGGTTTGATCCGTTCCTGTGTGTCCAACATTCGACTCTAAGATTAAGAAGAATCCTTATGGTGTTGTTTTCTTTTGATTCTCTTCATTTTCAGGGGAAGACAAGATTCGGGTATCTGTAACAGTAACTTGAATCTGGTAAGATATGGACAAAATCAATGGATTGCCTGATGATTTGCTGGTGAAGATTTTATCGTATGTTCCAACGGATATTGCTGTATCCACTAGCATTTTGTCTAAGCGATGGGAGTTTCTTTGGATGTGGTTGCCTAATCTCGACTACACTTCTCGGTGGTGTAGAAAGCCCGGTGACGTTGGACTTAGGGACTTTATCCACAAGAATCTGCCATTACATAGAGCTCCCGTCATAGAAAGCTTGCGTTTTCATTCTAATAGCCCTGATATTAAACCTGAAGATATCAGACGATGGATTGAAATTGCAGTTTCACGCCATGTACATGATCTTGATATTGATCATTTTTCGGAGAATGAAAACATATTCCTGAGTAGCTTTTTTGCCTGCAAATCGCTCGTGACCTTGAAACTAAGAAGCGTGACTCTCAGGGATATTCCCTCTATGGTTTGTCTCCCTTCTCTGAAAACTTTGCTACTTGACAATGTGTCATTTGTAGAAGGAAAATCTCTTCAGGAGCTTCTATCTATTTGTCCTGTTCTTGAAGATCTATCGGTGTATTGTGATGACTATGAAAATACAAAAGAGTTAACTATTGTTGTCCCGTCTTTGCTGAGTTTATCACTCTATATACCTGATGAATGGTTGTTAGATGGGTATTGGATAGATACTCCTTCTTTGGAATATTTGAAACTTGAGGATTGGAATTCTTGTGATCACTTATCTTTGATTAAGAATATGCCTAAGCTGAGGGAAGCATATGTTGATGCAAAATGCTTTCTTCCCAAGAGTGTCATTGAATCAATCACATCTGTCAAGCATCTTACAATATGTTCAAAGGTTCCATTTCTATCAACTGCAGGTTGTCAATCTAAATTATAGAACTCTTTGTTAATAATTTTGGTATTGTGGCCAGGATGGGTATGGTGATGGTTTTGTTTTCAACCAGCTTGAACATCTGACCCTATGTGTGTGTAGAGGGGATTCGCCGAGTCTCCTTGGCCAGTTACTCAAGGATTCTCCTAACTTACGAATATTAGAAATCTCTGTAATGGAAGTAAGTTTCTTCGATATAAACTATTTTTTGTTTGTCTGATGCCCAATATGGTTTTAATCTTATTTTTCTGCCTGGTCTTAGGATCATGTGGATGATGTGGGTATTAGTTTGGATGGTTGGAATCAACCAAGTTCTGTTCCTGAATGCTTGTTGTCGAGTCTACAAATTTTCAAGTGGCCACAGTACCTTGGGAGACCAGAAGATAGAGATATTGCGGTTTATATTCTGAAAAACGCTCGTCACTTAAAGAAGACAACAATCTTGGCTGATAGATGTGAACGTTTTGTTACACAACGTCGGATGATCAAGGAGTTGCTTCAAGCATTGCCAGCTCGTATTTGTTGAGGACTTGAAATTGAATTATATGATGTTTTCATGTGTAGAACATAATTCTAATTTTCCAGCTATCTCGTGTTTGTCCAGCTAAGTCAGATTGTTCCAAATTTTAATATAAAATATTTCAATTGTGGGGTTTGATAGGTATTTTTTCGTTTACGGGTTTGGTAACAAAGAAAATCGAATGAATCTTCCATGAAATAATTTAGTTACAAACAAGAATTCCAAAACTATGTATTTAATGAACATGCCTAACCTGAGGGAAGCATATGTCGATGTTGTATCCTCAGATATCTTACAATATGTTCGGGGGTAATTCTTCCATTTAACAACTGCACGTTGTCCAATCTCATTTATAGAACTCTCTGTTAATAATTTTGGTATTGTGTGCAGGATGGGTTTGATGATGGTTATGTTTTCAACCAGCTTAAACATCTGAACCTATGTGTGTGCAAAGAGGAGTCGTCGAATCTCCTTGGCCAGTTACTCAAAGATTCTCCTAACTTACGAATATTAGACATCTCTGTTGTGAAAGTAAGTTTCTGCCATATAAACTCTTTCGTGTTTGTCTGATGAAGTAAGTATGGTTTTAATCTTATTCTTCTTCTTGGTTATAGGATCATGGAACAGATGAGCGTAATGGTATGGTTTCCTGGAATCAACCGAATTTTGTTCCTGAATGCTTGTTGTCGAGTCTACAAACATTATTGTGGTCACGATACTTTGGGAGACAACAAGATAGAGATATTGCGGTTTATATCCTGAAAAACGCTTGTCACTTAAAGACAGCAACAATCTTGGCTGATACAGATGAACATGATGTTCCAAACCTTCAGATGATCAAGGAGTTGGCACTTTCTCTACGAACTTCAGTCATATGCCAACTCGTATTTGTTGAGTACTTGAACTGAATCATATGATGTTTTCATTTACCTTGGCTCTCGTAGCTTGTCTGGTCAATGAAGTCCCTGATAGTGCAAAGCTTGACGATACTCGAGCAATGCATTGAGAGAAATATCAATGGAAAGCTATACAAAAAAACAATATGTAATTCGCTTTTGTTAATTTTTACTTCTACTAAACACCAACGAGGTAACGACCAATAGAAAAGTGTAACGTAATTTAAATGAAAAAGATGTAAAAATAAAATAAAAAACGTCAATTTAGAAAACAAAAATGAAAAAGGAGTTCCATATGAAGCCCAGCCCACTAAAGGTTTCGATCATTAGGGTTTATGTGTGTGCAGAGAAGGAAATCAAGTTTACATTGGGCTTTACATGTTTTTCTTCTAGAGTTTTGTTCTGTTCCTATGTCAGTGGCTGTGTTTCCTTTTATTACTACTTCGTTTACTATGAATCTTATGGTTGTTTTTTCTCCTTTTTTGTTTTGTTTCTTTTGTCAGTAAGAGAAACAAAACAAAAAAGAGAAAAAGCAACCATAAGATTCAGTAAGAGAAACTTGAATTTGTAAGATATGGACAACATCAATGGATTGCCTGATGACTTGCTGGTGAAGATACTATCGTTTGTCCCAACATATGTTGCTGTATCCACTTGCGTTTTGTCTAAACGATGGGAGTTTCTATGGATGTGGTTGCCTAATCTCGAGTTCGTTTCTCCGTGGGACTCAAGGCCTGGAATTGTGGATTTTATCAACAAGAAGTTGCCAATACATAGAGCTCCCGTCATAGAAAGATTGTGTATCCACATAAATTCTAATCCACACATTAAACCTGAATATATCAAAAGGTGGATTGAAATCGCAGTTTCTCACTATGTACGTGAACTGCAAATCGATTATCATTCCAAGACTAAAATCACTTTGCAACTTGAAGCTGAGTCGTATTTCATAGATGGAAAATATCTTCAACAGCTTATATCTGGTTGTCCTGTTCTTGAAGATCTATCTCTACGATTTTGTTGTAATGACAATTTAAGAGAGTTCACTGTAATCATCCCGTCTTTGCAAAGTTTGTCACTATTTTTATTTGGTAATTCGAATTTGAATAGGTATAAGATAGATACTCCTTCATTAAAGTATTTGAAACTTGAGGACTGGAATGATCCAGAACACTACTCATGGACTAATATGCCTAAGCTGAGGGAAGCATATGTCGATGTTGAATCCTCTAATCATCTCAAGACTCTTATTGGATCAATCACATCAGTCAAGCATCTCACAATATGTTGTTTAGAGGTAAGTTAGTTTTCATTTATCAATTAAGAGACTTCAATATCATTTATAGCTAGAATCCGTAGTTAATGATTTCAATATTGTGGGCAGGATTATTTGTATGGTGATGGTTTTATTTTCAACCATCTTGAACATCTGAAACTATGTATGTGCCCATTTGATTCGTCGAATCTTTTGGGCCAATTGCTCAAAGGTTCTCCTAACCTACAAGTATTAGACATCTTTGAAATGAAAGTAAGTTTTGATAATAAAAAAAAAAAATGTTTTGTTTTTCTGGTACCTAATATGGTTTTTAATCTAATTCTTCTGCTTGGTCTCATAGATGATGAGCGTAATGATATTGTTTGCTGGAATCAACCGAGTTCTGTTCTTGAGTGCTTGTTGTCGAGTCTAAAGATATTGAACTGGTCAGCATATTTTGGGAGACCACAAGATAGAGATATTGCAGTTTACATCTTGAAAAACGCTTGTCACTTAAAGACTGCAACATTCTTGACTGATAAAAGAATAAATGATGTTCGAAGACTTAAGATGATCAAGGAGTTAAGACTTTCTCCCCGAGCTTCAAGCACATGCCAACTCGTATTCGGTGAGGACTTTTAATCATACTGAAAGAGACTTGAAGCATCTATTCCCGTGTGGGTTTGACATTGATAAAACTATGTATGTTACTCAATGAATGTCTTGTTCTTGGACAATGTGCTCTGCTCGGCTGGCTTCTCTTCCATGTCTGATAACTTTTTCACGACAAAAATGTAGTTTTTATTAGACCTTATTATTGACGCATACGTCACTATGAAGCATCTAATGTAAAACAGTTAATTTTTTTGAATACAATTTTACAATCTTTCAAAATAAAAAATAAAAGCTAAATAATATAATACATGTGTTTACAGTCTCATACATTCACGGAAATTAAAATGTATGTCAAAATTGAAACATTTCATTTAACAAGTTTATATGGGTGTTACTTGTTAGTAGTAAGCACAAGGTTGCAAAATCGAAATATAAATTGTAATATCCTATGCTAAAGATGCAGATGTAAGAAACTAGTGAACAATGGTTTGTGAATGTTTTCTGATACTCTAGACCTGAGCAATGTGAAAATTTCATTTAGTTTCAGAACAAATTTTGGTTCTGTAAATATAAATCGAAAAGCTCAAACACTAGATTTTTTCCGTTTGAGCTGAAATTAACTTTAGTTATGCTTCGATCAATCTTCATTATAAGAGTATTGCATTGTCATTCCAGACTCGCTAATGAAAACTCTTATCACAATGAGATTTGTCTACCAACTTTAAGCTCCACTATCCGATCTCTTCAGAAAACAAGTTTATTTTTTTAGTTATTTGTAAACAAAAACAAACAATGAGATAGTGTAAATTACATAGGATGTAAAAATCGTCAATTTAGAAAAACCTCAATTTAAAAAAAGTCAATTTAGAAAAGAAAAAAATAAACAGAAAAAGAACAAAACAATGTGATTTTCTCTAATTAATCAATCTGATTGTTTTTTTTTTTTTTTGTAATTGATGTTTTTTCTTATGAGTGTTGGAGATCTCTGTAATGTAAGTATGTTTTGTTGAATTTTTTTTTTCTTTTCTGATGCCTGGTATGGTTTTAATCTAATTCTTCTGCTTGGTCTTAATTAGTATAATAAGGATGATAACCATAATGGTATGGTTTGGTGGAATAATCAACCAACTTCTGTTCCTGAATGCTTGTTGTCGAGTCTACATATGTTTAAATGGTTACAATAGTTTGGGAGACCACAAGCTAGAGGTACTGCGTTTAATATCTTGAAAAATGCTTGTCACTTAGACGACAACATTTTTGGCTGATACAAAGGAAAATTTAGTTACAAAACTTCACATGATCAAGGAATTGACACTTTGTCCGTGAGCTTCAACAACATGCCAACTAGTATTCCCTGAGGACTTGGATCATGTTGAGACTTGAATCATATGATGATTTCATTTGTATAGTCGAATTCTACTTTTTTGTTTTAAAGAAAAAAAAAATTCTAGTTTCCGGGTGTGTTTATTATATAACTAAGTGTCGTAAACCCTCTCTACCTAGTTTTGCAACACAGGAACTAGTCTTATATAACAATAGATGACCACAACAAAACAGAATCTTAGAGCATCCTCGATGGTTAAGAACCAATTAGTTCTTAACTTTTAATCTTAGCATTATTAAAAATAAAATTTTGCTTTCTGAAAGTTAAGACTAAAAGTTAAGTATCTTAACAAAAATGACCTCTAATGGTTAAGATTCAATTGTATCTTAATGATAAAAGATCAATTTTGCATATATTTTTTGCTTTTCCTATTGTTTATTCCTTAAACCAATTAGGAAGTAACACATAGACACATCTTAGCTAAGCAAAAATATCTTAAGTTAGATACATTTCTTAGCTTAAGATTGTTGGTTTGATTTAACTTAATCACTTTTAATCCTAAGATTTTGTTAAGATATACCTAAGATACACCATTAAGGGTGCTCTTACTGCTTTCCGAACCAGTCCCTCTAAGCTTATTCATCAAATTTGAAGAAGAAAACTCAAAGCAAATCATTTGTTTGATGTCCGCTTTTCTGAATCCACTTCATGGATTGTTAGCTATTAAGAGCAATTACAACGATGGTATCAGTCTGATTTAGTTCATGTTGTATGACTTTGATTTATAAATATTGCAAAATGTCAAGTGAAATAAATTTTTTTTTGAAGAAAATATAAAATAAAAAGACTTCAGTTTTAAAAAACAAAACAATTACATTACAGTAAAACCTCTATAAATTAATAATGTTGGGACCGCAAAATTCTATTAATTTATAGAAGTATTAATTTATCGATAAATTAATAAATATTAATTTTATAAAGAGATTTTCCTAATTTGGTAAGTTTTTTAAAAACCTTTTATGAAAATATAAGCTTCCATTCATTATTTGAAATATATTTTTAAAACTAAATACAAATAAAAACAATTATTATGTTTTGAAAACAATACGAACAATTTTTGATATAGTAAAAATTATTAAAATTAAATTAAAAATAACTAATGTGAGTTTAAGCAAAAGAAAACAATACTAAAATTATATTTCATTAAAGTTATTGTATATAATTATAACATATACATATATATATTTGATATTTTTATATAATTATTAATTTATGATATTAATGAGAGCATATGTTTATATAGGATTTTCAAAATAAATATTATCTTATTAATTTATCGATTTTTGTCACTTTTTATACTGATCCTAACTCGGAACCAAAAAAATTTATTAATTTATAGAGATTATTAATTTATTTAGTATTAATTTATAAAAGTTTTACTGTACTATACACCTCTACATCGAGAGAAAAGAAATACGGAATGTAAAAAAAAAAAAGAAACCTGGCCCACGCCTAGGCCCATTAAAGGTTGAAAACCATTCGTTAACCCAATTAAATGCAAAGAAGACGAACGGTTCAATGATCTGTGAGTACCGACGAAGTTTTGTCATTTTCGAAGCTCCGCTTTTATGGAGACGAAGACGATTCTTATTCTGATATCTTCCACATTTCTTTCTTATATATTGTAACCAAACGCTTTCGCAGTTCTTTAGGCTTTCTCAGGATTCCTAGCAGAATCGAGCTTCCAACTGGAATTCACAGGTTTAATTTTTTCCAGGGTTTTGTCCTGTTTCAGATTTCAACATTACAGCTCTCTGTAGGGTTTTGTCATGCTTGTGTTCTGTGTTTTCTCTTGTTACTAATTCGTTTGCTTGGCCTGAAAAAAAATCATTTGATGGTGTTTTTTTCTAGTGTTTTACAGTAACTTAGAATCTGTAAGAGTTTGACAAAAAAAATAAAAAACCTGTAAGATATGGACATATTCAATGGATTGCCAGATGATGTGCTGGTGAAGATTTTATCGTTTGTTCCGACAAAAGTTGCTGTATCCACTTCCATTTTGTCTAAGCGTTGGGAGTTTCTTTGGATGTGGTTGCCTAGACTCGATTTCGGTTCTCCAAAGACTGATCTTCTGGCTTTTCTCAACACTTGTCAATATGATAAGGAGGAGGAGGTTGGACTTGTGGATTTTATTGACAAGAAGCTGCCACTACACAGAGCTCCGGTCTTAGAAAGCTTGCGACTCAATTTTTATCTTTATCAGTATAACACACATATTGAACCTGAATATATCGAACGGTGGATTGAAATTGCAGTTTCTCGCCATGTACGTGTGCTGGAAATTTCTTATGAATGTTGGGATGAAAACATATTTCCATGTACGTCACCTTGAAACTCGACAACGTGGTTCTCATTGATGTTCCCTCTACTGTTTCTTTTCCCTCTCTGAAAACTTTGCAACTTGACAGTGTGACATTTGTAGAAGGAAAATCTCTTCAGGACATTCTATCTATTTGTCCTGTTCTTGATGATCTATCGGTGATATGTTCTGTGCATCAAGATGTTAAAGAGTTCACTATTATCGTCCCATCTCTGCAGAGTTTAACTCTCTTTATAGAAAATTGTGAGGTTTTTGATGGGTATGTGATAGATACTCCTTTAAAGTATTTGAAACTTGAAGACGTGCATGAAGAGGAACACTACTGTTTACTTAAGAAAATGCCTAAGCTGAGGGAAGCGTATGTCGATGTTCAATTAGATGATCTCAAGAGTCTTATTGGATCAATCACATCTGTCAAGCGTCTTAACCATATGTTCAGAGGTAACTAGTTTCCATTTATCAACTGAAACTTGTCAATCTCAATTATGGAATCCTTTGTTATTGATTTTAATATTTTGTGGACAGGATTCGTATGATGATGGCTTTGTTTTCAACCAGCTCGAACATCTGAACCTATGTGTTTGCATGCCAGAAAAGTCGAAAATCCTTGGCCAGTTGCTCAAGGATTCTCCTAACTTGCGAGTATTGAATATCTTTAAAGTGCAAGTATGTTTCATTCATAAACTATTTCTTGTTACTCTGTTTGGTTTTAATCTTATTCTTCTGCTTGGTCTTAGGGTCATGTGACTCTTTCTACTGGTGTGGATTGTTGGAATCAACCGATTTCTGTACCCGAATGCTTGCTGGAGAGTCTACAAATATTCAACTTGTCACATTACTTTGGAAAACAGCAAGATCTAGATTTTGTTGTTTACATCTTGAAGAACGCTTGTCACTTAAAGACGGCAACAATCCTGGCTGATGAACCCGAACATCTTGTTCCAAACCTTAAGGAGCTGACACTTTCTCCCAGAGCTTCAAGCACATGCCAACTAAGTATTCGCTGCGGACTTGGATCAGAAAGGAGTTGACACTCTTCCAGAGCTTCAAGCACATGCCAACTAAGTATTCGCTGCAGACTTGGATCACATTGAGAGACTTGAATCATTATTAGATGTTTTCGTTTGTATACCAAATATTTATTTTCCTTTGATTCCCGTATGTTTTTAACATAGACAAAAACTATGTACTCAATGAATGGCTAGGGCGTGAGTATTTTTTGTTCATTGACACTGCTATGTGCAATGCATCTATAGCTAAAACTAGAGCGAGAGTAGCTTGTTTTGCTTGTTCATCTTCGATTATTCTTATTTTGTTTTTCTTTCTCGGATATATATATATATATATATATATATTTTGGTACTCCTATTTCTTATTACTTTTAGTCTTATTATTCTGATTGGTCTTAGAATCATGGGGATGATAAGCGTATATGGTATTGTTTGCTGGAAGTGGAATCAACTGACTTATGTTCCTTGATGCTTGTTGTCGAGCCTACAAATTTTCAAATGGTCACTATACTTAGGCCACGAGATAGAGATATTGCTGTTTACATTTTGAAAAACGCTTGTCACTTAAAGAAGGCAACATTCTTGGTTGATACTGTTGTTCCAAAACTTGAGATGATCAAGGTGTTGAGACTTTCTCCCCGAGCTTCAAGCACATGCCCACTCGTATTCGCTTAGGACTTGGATTATATCGAGAGACTTTAGCATTAGATGTTTTGTTTTGTATGTGAAACTCTCTTTTTTACTTCATTTCATAAATGAATTTAGATAGCTCGATTTCACTTTCATTCTTCAATTGTTTTTGAAGATTGAGCTGAAAATCAACTTGATCAGTATATGCTTCAATCAAGATACATCATTGTTATTTTGGAGTGGCTTTTTGAAACTCACGGCAAATCCAGAGTTGATGATCTGTTTGATCTAAATATCTCAATGAGGTTTGTTTACTTAATTTTGTCTACTAGACAAAACTTGTCCTCTTGGAAAGCAAGAAACAAGAAAATGTTGTTTATTGTGTAACTATTTACTTTTTCAAGTTTGAATTTGTTCATTTGGAATCTGGGTTCTTCTACTTCATTTGTAAATAAGAGATGTCTCATCCGGTTGAGCTGTCGCAATCAGTCTTTCTTTCTCTTCCTGGTAGCAGAACGAATAGGAGATCCAACATGACTGTATTAAGCCTGTCGCAATCAGGGTTAAGCTAGCTCATTGCCAGAAAGCAAACAGGATTTAAGGGCGATTACGAAGAAGAGATGTTGTAAATCCTATCTTCGATAGACCTCACTAAGCTTTGATTCGCAACTCACAGCTCACAAATCCGATTAAGAACTCAGTACAAAGAAACGATTAAGCAAGTAAACAAGAGAAACCAAGACTCAATTTGTTAACCCGGTTCAGCAATCATTAGATAAAGCAAGGACCACTATCTATCAAATACATCTGTTATTCTTTTTCTTCAAAAGACTACCAAATTTTATGTGTGTATGTATGTATATTTCAAAAATACATTATATCATGCAAAAGAATATACAAGATCGAGGACATGTTTAAAGGGAAAGAAGAAAGAAGCAAAGGCAATAAAAACTACTAAGGTACAAATCTGGACTGGTCACGACTGCCCCAGCTACTATGTGACTGTGAGCGATCAAAGAAGTCAGAACTATAATCTTGACTCCCAAAAGCCATTCTTTGAAACATCCTTATCTGAGCAGATTGTTGTCTCGAGTCAAACACTTGGCTCTGTCCTGGTCTCATTCCGTTGGTTATGTCCGTTGCTTCTTCAAGTGTGTCCAAAGCTCTCACCACTTGACTCATCTTTGGTCTTTTTGCAGCTGAGTGGCGGACACATGCAGCCGCAGCTTCTACCATTCTGAACATCTCTCCTGGGATGAAGTTTTTCCCTAGCCTCGGATCTACTAGCTCGTCGAATTCTTCGTTCTCGATTGCTTGACCCAGCAAGGGTCTTGCCTAATAAAAGTTATGTAACCAAAGGGGGTTAGAAGACACTTGTTGAATCATGGAAGTTCAAGAAATATGGTAAAACTAGAGCTGCACTTACCCATTCAACAAGGCTCTCATCACCAAGTGGTTGAGACGTATCTACGGGTTTACGGCCAGTTATAAGCTCCAACAGTATTACCCCATACGAATAAACATCTGCTTTTTCAGACAGCTTTCCACTTGTTGCATATTCAGGAGCCATGTACCTAAGAGAATTTGACAGTTAATATCGGTTAGTTCTTCTGTGAGTAGTTGATTTTCACACAAAGAACGTTCTAATAAATAGTGCATACACACACACCCAAAGGTTCCCATTACGCGCGTTGAGACGTGTGTGTTTAAATCCAGTTCTTGTGCAATTTTTGCAAGTCCAAAATCCGCAACCTGTGACAAAAAACTTGCTTAAGAGGTCAGCGTTGTGAAAGAAAGACCGTTTAATGACTAGAATAAAGCTCATATGATGTTACCAAGGCTTCAAAGCTGTTATCAAGAAGTATGTTGGAAGATTTTATGTCACGGTGAATAATGCGGGGATGACCTGCCAACGCAAAAAAAAAAAGCAGAGCATTAGAAGGTAACAAAATTATGAAAACTAAATATCATGGAAAAACAAAAAAGCATCAGTAACTTACAGTCTTCATGTAAGTAGGCGATTCCACGAGCTGCACCAGCAGCGACCCTTACCCGAGTTTCCCAAGTCATAACTGGTCTTCCTGGAGCTGCGCATACACATGCATTGAAGTTTATGTAGTTATAAAAGGATAAGTTTATGGTTTAAGAAGATGAGGCATTTGGTACCATGGAGATGATAATGGAGAGTGTTGTTAGGTACATAATCATATACAAGCAACCTATGTTGCTCTGAGATGCAATAACCAACTAGTGTAACCAAATGGCGGTGATGAACCCGAGAAATGATTTCAACTTCTGCTTTGAACTCTCTCTCCCCTTGGCTTCCACCAATCTTTAACTGTTTAACTGCCACTTCCCTTCCGTCAGAAAGAACGCCTTTGTATACACAGCCAAACCCTCCTTCACCGAGAAGATTCTTCTCGGAGAACCCACTGGTAACTTGAGATAACTCATCATATGAAAACCATGATCTTTGGTTGCTAACCATGCCTGAATCAGATGACGCATACATGTAATCGCTACCAGAATGGCTTCTCATTTTAGGAGGAGCTGAAGAACGCGAGTTGAAGAGCACTACATCTGTCAACACGAGTTTTCTGTTAATAAACAACTCAATACTGGGTAAACAAACAAGTAAGAATGTGTTGGTTCATGCATTGATGATTACCACGGAGACAATCTATACATTTGATCAGAACTAAAAGATTATTCTTTTCCTTTTTTATTTGTCGCACGTATCAAAAATAGCTGCTTCTCTAGTTACATATTTGGTCTCATATCCTAGACTGAAAGTATAACCACAGCATTGTACCGACAACACAGAGAAACACATAGTCAGAAGCTAACTACATTAAAAGGGGATGATCAGATTGATCAAGACATTAAGCAAAATCAAGCAGTCAAAACTCAGCGAGAGTGTCATGCTTCTTAAGCTTCTGAAACTAATCATACTACTCACAACACTCAATATATACTGTAAAGAGAAGACACAGAAACCACACTGGCAGAACCAAATGCAGATTGATCAAGACATTAACAATACACATTATCCAAAACTTAGTGAGTGTTCCATGCTCATTAAGTTACTAAAACTAACCATACTACTCAGTACACAGTTCTTTCAACAGTTCTCGAACCGTTAATGAACAAACCAACTAGGGTTTCTAACCGCACCCTAAATGCAAAAGGATCTTAGATTATCCAACTACAAAATGCCTTTACAGAACCTGAGATGTATTCTTCTATGTTATATTACCTGAGCCTTGAGGAGATGAATAAGCGGAAGGAGGCATTGTGTATCCAACAAAGGTTCCAGGGTCCTTTCGCTTTCGTTTCCGAGTGAACCACACACCCATCACAAAAAGGCTAAGAAAAACCAATCCCACAATCACTCCGATAGCTACAATACCTCCAGTACCAACTTCGCTTTTACCTGGTGAACTAGACGGCAAAGTGTTGTTTCCATTGTTTGAAGCTGGTCCAGTTGGTTTAGCAATTGGTTTCTCTCTGGGAACAACAGGTAATGGAGTTGGAGGAGGAGCTAACGTAGAAGGATCAGTAGGATTTGAAGACGGAGGAGAAGCAGAGGTAGCTGGAGGAGGAGGAGGAGATGTGGTTGTTGTTGGAGTTGGAGTTGACGGAGAAGGTTTAGGCGGTGAAGGTGTTTCTCCCGGTGGTGAAGGTGTTTCTCCCGGCGGTGAAGGAGAAGGTTTAGGAGGAGGATTTGTTGTTGTTGGTGCGGGAGGTGATGGAGAAGCATCAGGAGGCGGTGGAGGTGAGACAGTTTGCGGAGGAGCTGGTGGTGTTGTCGCCGGAGTTGAGGGAGGAGGGGAAGCAATCACCACAGGAGGTGGAGGGGAAGAAGCAACGGTGGGAGGAGGTGAAGTGATGACAGGAGGTGACGGTGGTGGAGAAGAAGACGGTGGAGGTGACGAAACAACCGGTGGTGGTGGTGATGATGATACAACCGGCGGCGGAGATTGCGGCGGAGAAGGAGGTGGTGTAACCGGAGGTGGAGCAGATGGAGTGGTGGGCTGAGTCTGTAACGGAGGAGGTGCAGTTGTTGAAGAATTTGACGACGGTGGTGATAAAATCGGTAAAGGAGGAACCAAACTCATTTCTATATCGAATACGAATCTGAAGCAGCAAACTTTCTTCTAACACAGTCGTTATCGATCCATTTAAACTCCAAAAATTGAAGCTTTGTGAACAAACAAACCCTAATTCCACAAATCGGATCAAAATCAACCTAAATTACGCAACCTGAAGTCAAACCTACTAAAATCAACCTAAATTCCCAAAATCTCCAATCACTAGCCCTAGAATTCCAAACCCAGATGGAAAAACTCGAGCTTTAAGCTCATATGCAGCTACACACGAAACTCAGAGCAGACCCAGATTAATAAACACTAGAAAGTTCCAAACTTTGAAGCTTTTTTCACTCGGAAGATTCGAAATTGGAGCAAGAATCGAGAAGGTAAGTGAGATTGAGAAATGGAGAAGGGAATGTGGTGAAAGGGAAGAGCGTGAGTCTTGTCTGAAGAAACGTGGAGGCAACTCTGTCTCTCTGGTCAGAGATATTTGACAGAGCGATTTACGCTTATGAGAGAGTCAGACATGTGCGGAAGAAAAAGAAGAACTTTTTCGAGTGTTGTTTCTTTTCTTATCATAGCATTGTTTCGTCTTTTTATTCATTGACTTGAGTTTCGTTTTCACAAATTATTCTCACATCATAACCACATAAAATGCCACGCGGTTTTTTTTTTTTTGTACGTTGTAAAATTCAAGAAAACTTTATTGCATAAAGGAGTTTTACTATTTTCACGAGGAATGATTTAAAAATGGAAAGTTAAAAAGTGGGTATGGGTGGAAAAGGAATAATAAAAGAGAGAAAAAAGTGTTTATGGTAATTTAGTAAATTAACAAGGAAAAATGTCTATGGTGTACATGTGCACTCTAATCATGGTTGATGTTTGAAAGTTTGTGCGCATGTTTGTTCCCTAAATTTGCTCTTTTTAATTATTGGATATTGGAGTGTTTTACTTGACTAATTACCGACGTGTACACGGTTATTAAGGTTTTAAAGTAGTGTGGGAGAACAACACTCTTGAGTTAAAAAGAAGATTAAAATGTTCAAGATTAGGCTGCAAGCAAATTAAATGCACATGCGTAGTTCGCATACGAGTAATTTAGTGGAATCCTGTAATTAGTGATAGTGTCTTATGACCATAGATACTCGGTTTAGCTTAGGTTCCAATTGGTTTTCTTTTTTTGGTCATATTTTTTTTCTTTTCCTATTGATGTTAAGTAATGTGAATGTTCGAGTTTGTATCTTGTACGATCTTATCGCTATTGAATATCTTGTGAAGTAGAGTTTTCACTCATTCGTAGGTCACTGAGATTAACTCACAAAAAAATTGGTGTAGCAGAGATGTTGATATGTTTTGGAAAGAATCTAAGTGCCTAGATCCTTGCTAAATAGGATTTTATCTCAAAGCATATATTCTATGTTTTATGGATGAATTAAACTTGCATATATACTTGACACGAGGTGATTGGCTCATATCATGGCTATTAAGGTTTTGAAGTAGTGTGGGAGGACACACTGAGTTTCAAAGATGATTAAAGTGTTCAAGATTAGACTTCAAGCAAATGCACATGCTTAGTTTGGATATAGAATATGGGCTTACGTATCTATAGATGGGCTTAAGTTGGGTTTCATGTGACGGTCTCATGTATGGATATATATATATGAGGCATGTTTGCCCTAATGTGAATCAGAGAGTTTTCCCTATCGTTTTCCTCGTTTATAATTGCATTTTTCATCGTTACTATTCGTTAAATATTTTAATTTTTTTAATTAAAATATCTTTGCAGTTATGTCTTCTTACAAAGTGTCTTTTCTCCATATTTATTTGTATTTTCCTTATCACAATTATTTCTTTCTAAAAATTAAATATTTTACAAATATTTGTGTCAATTTAATTGTTTATATCTTCTGAACTCTATATACTTTGTTTACCAAATATTCAATCTTCTGACAATTGTTTTTTTAAAGATGATTGATGGTCCAAGATTAAACCCGACCCGGACAGTGAACCCGACTACCTTCTCGATTATTGGGTCATCGGGTTAACCAGGTTGGACCATAAGTCAATTAATTAAAATTTATTTAATAAATTTAATATTAATAAGATTTTAGAGTTCTTATAAATTAAAAAATAAAAATAATCATGTTTATAAAATATAAAATCAGATTATGTTTAATAAAATATAAAATCATTTATACCAAAAAATAATAATAAAAAAAATAAATAATATATATATATATAATCAAACAATAATAATAAAGTGATTAAATTTTTTAAATCCAACTAAACGTCTAATACCATAACAAATATAGTAGTAGATCACCAATGACGGAAATAAACTAGTAAAACATCGTGAATTTACACAACTAATATCGGGTGTCTCACTCACCATTCGTTTCATTTTTAAGGCGGCATTGTAAAGTCTTCGTCAAAATGTAAACCATAAAATGAGTTTACGAACTGAAAAGATTTCTAAAAATGATTGAATAAAGTCTAAAATCTCATATTATATTCCAAAATAAAGAGAATATTTTAAAACCCACACCCGACCGGTTCACCGGATCATAGGTTAATAGTGAGTTTTTGTGGGTTTTTTTGATTTTGAACTTGTCGGGTTTTAGCACTAAACCTAAATCAGAAAAATGTTTGGGTCACGGTTCAACCGGTCGGACCGAGTGTGAAAACACTGACCACTGGGTTTTTCTATTTAAAAATAAGTTGAGAGTTTTAAAATGGATAAGTCTAAACTTGAGGGTTTTTTCATTAAAATTTATTTTTCTAAAATAACAACAACAATTTATAATATTCATCATTTTGAGTTTGATTTATTGTTTGAGAAATATTGTATAAACAAATTTAAAATATTTTTCTTCATGAAATCGCGAGAAAAGATATGTTTGAGTTTTATTAATAATAAAAATAATCAGATCATGTTTAACAAAATATAAAGTCTAACAATAATAAGAAAGTGATTAAAATTTATAAATCTAACTAAAACACGGTAAAAAAATACTAAGATAGTAGGATAGTGAATACGAAGAACTTAAAAAAGTTTTGAAATAATTCAATAATGAACAGTGAATACACTAAAACTCTATCTTTTTGTCCAAAATCAAATATATATATTTTTAAACGAATACCCGACCAGTTTACCAGATCACAAGTTAGTGCCAAATTTTTGTGGATTTTTGCGCTTTTTAAATTGTCGGATATTAACAGTAAACTCAAACCCGATAAATATCTGTAACACTGGTTAACCAGTAGGATTGGACGTGCAGATTTTTTTTTTCTTTTTTTGAATGAATGACCAATGCTGAAGCTTTACGGTTTGGTTGCAAACCAGAGTTGCAGTCCATCTCTCATGGAGGTTGAACCCATTTGAAGATATATATAGAAGCCGATTCCGAACTGTCCGGTCAATCACTTGAATTATTACCGATGCAGAGATGGGAAGCTCACCATGTCTTCTTCGATTTCTTTCCGTCCAAATTGAATGGACTGTCGCTTTAAATATACGTAGCGTAAAATGAATTGATGCGTCTTCGAGAACTGAGAAGTGGAGACAATACTTAGCAAAGCAGAGTAATCCAAAGTAAAATCTTGCATGAGAATTCGCTTGGCAAGATGTTCCCAGATTTGAGCCGAGAATGTGCAGCTGAAAAACAAATGATCCCTTGTCTCAAATGGAACTTGACAAAACACACATGTTGGATTGAGATTCGATGACCAAGAGCACATTTGATCACATGTCACGTTGAAGTTGGTTTTATGTTTCTAAAAATAATGCCAAACAATAAATGCTCGAAACTGAAGTCCACCTACAAGTTTTACGAGTAGGTTTGTCATATCATAAAAAACAAAATCTACGCTGTCGATGAGATGCAATCATGCAAGGTCGTTTTAAAATAATCGTTTGTTTGTGGAAGACGTACTTTAGGTAGTCTTTGAATAATTATTTCACAACTAGTTTATATTTTCACAAATTTAATATTTAATCTTGCAACCAGCAGCCTCATATATAACAATATAAATATACATTTTAGAAAAATGGCCAAAACTTGTATATATGAAAAAAGCCAAGTCCATCGCTAAACTTACTGATCAGCATAGCAGTCTGTTCATCTTCAGAGGTCAGCTCTTTTCTCTTTCCCTCATAAGCATGCTTACTTCTTATTCGCACCAATGTTTTAACCTTAAATAAGATCTTATCGAAATCTATTATTTATGTGAACGTAATGAGCATAGTTTTAGATATCCTCTTACAGTAGTTCCGTTTCTGCAATTGGTGATCTTAAATATTGTGTTGGTTCTTCGCTTGACAATATGTTTTGTTTTTTTAATATTCCCAATTTAATTAAGGAACACATGTGGATATTGATGCAGATTATTGTACTAGGAAACACAAGAACCACTTCATATCCAGCTGAATATTGATAACATCAGTTCAAGATGATCCAAAAGTTGGGAGCGAAAGGAATCAAGTCAGATGAACGTAATCAGCGGGAGTGGGATGATGGATCTGAACATGATGATGTAACAAAGATATACGTACGAGGTGGTCGTGAAGGAATAAGATCCATTTATTTCAACTATGTGAAGAATGGAAAACCCAAAGATGGATCAATCCATGGTTACTTTGACTCTGGTTTCACACAAACGGTATGTTCTGGAACATATACGGTATTCTAAAAATCGGCGGCTACCTATGCGTCTACAAGGCCAAATCACATAAACATTTTGATATTATATTGGCAATATCCGTCAAAAGAAAAGTCAATGTTATTTTGATGTAGATCTGATAAGGCTGCCGATTAATTTAGTTTTTTTTTTTTTAATTTTCTATTTGCTTTTTAATTCATTTTTAAAAGGGAAAATTATCCTTTAACGGTAAAATGTAAGTAGTAAAAGTTTACTCTAAGTTCTTTTAAAGTCTATAATTAGCAATTCTCGTTCATCGTCTAGAAAATCAACATATTCCTTAACTCATTTTATATTGAGGTGAAGTTGATATATAATGCTGACTTTGTGGTATTTGTATTTTCACTAATTATGCAGTTTGAGATTAACCATCTACGAGGTGAATATCTTGAATCTGTTGACGCTTACTACGACAAAAAGTCCTACGGTATGCAAGCAATTCAATTCAAAACTAACTTCAGGACTTCTGAACTGATGGGGTATAGTTATGAGTGTACTATGTTTACGCTAGCCGTCCAAGGAAAGAAGATCATTGGATTTCATGGATCTAATTATGTACATATATTATCTCTTGGAGCTTACTTCATTTCCATTGCTCCTACGAGATTGGAAGTGAAAGGTAGTAAGGGAAGCAAGAAGTGGGACGATGGATTTGACCATGAAAATGTATCAAAGATCGAGGTACTAGGTGGTTTTGAAGGCATACTGTACATCAAAGTTGACTATATCAAGAATGGAAAACTAGAAACTGGATTAGTCCATGGTCACTCTGGTGGTGATGGTTTTTTACAGAAGGTATGTAGCTATTAATTATAACTATAGGTTCATTTATTTGAGTATATTATTAAATCTTGTAGTAAACGTTTAATCAAATTTTTAGATGGAGATTAACCAGTCAAAGAACGAATATCTAGTATATGTTGAAGGTTACTACGATGATGCTTCTGAAACCATTCAAGGGCTTCATTTCCAAACTAACCTCAACAATCCTGTTATGATGGGGTATAAAAAGGGCAGGAAGTTTTTACTTGCATCCAATGGAAATAAGATCATTGGGTTTCATGGATATGCCGACAAAAGCCTAAACTCTCTTGGAGCATATTTCAGTACGACCACTCCTAATAAACTGGAATGCCAAGGTGATCGTAAAGGACTGCCTTGGGATGATGGTTGTAATTATGACGGCGTAAAAAAGGTGTATGTCGATAGTATAAGTGATATAGATAGTGTCAGGTTTGAGTACGATAATGGCGGAAAAGTGGAAAAGACTCCGTACCGGCGTGATGTTACAAATGAGAAGGAGGTCATGATTCTTTAAATCTAGTAACGTAAAATTTCATTGATACTATATATTGGTTCTTTAGGCGCTTATACGAAGTTGTTTTCTGATTGCAGTTTGTGCTTGACTATCCAAATGAGTTTATCACGTCTGTGGAGGGGACCTTAGCAACTCCGACTAATTTTGACATTACGTGGATTCTCTCACTGACATTCAAAACATCAAAAGGGAGAACCTCTCCAACATTTGGATCATCGTCTCCTGGTAGAAAATTTGTGCTGGAGAAGAATGGTAGCGCTCTTGTTGGGTTCCATGGATATATTGGTCCTGGTTATAATATTAAAGCTCTTGGAGCATATTATCGCCCGATTCCTCCTACTCCTGATGTGAAAAGACTAGAAGCACAAGGTGGTGATGGAGGAGCTTCTTGGGATGATGGTGGTACTTTCAACAGTGTTAGAAAGATCTACATTGGACTAGGCAAAAACGTTGTAGGCTTTGTCAAGTTTTTGTACTACAAAAACGCTCGTGTTGTCATCGGAGATGATCATGGCAACAAGACCCTTTCATCTGATCTCCTAGAGGTCACTGATTCAATTTCCATAATTTAAAGTTCTAGATTTCTATCGTACTTGGTCAACTTATTATCATTCTCGATGTATTTTTTTTTTCTTGTTTTGCAGTTCTTGTTGGATCCGTTTGAACATATCATATCAGTGGAGGGTACTTATGATGATACATCTGGAGGTATAACCATGCTTAGGTTCGAGACCAACTTACAAAAATCTCCATACTTTGGATTTGGTACAACATCAAACTTCTTGCTTCACAAGGATAATCACCAGATCGTTGGATTCCATGGAAAATCCAGTAACATGCTTCATCAACTTGGGGTCCACGTTATACCCAACGGTTTTAAATTTATTTAATAACGTTCTCTTACTTTTTCTTTTAATAAGTCATGTTTTAATGACATCACATCTTCAACTATCACAATATAATTTTCTTCTCCTAACATTTAAGCTCTGATACTTCTCAGCAAGTGTTGATTTTCTTACCCAAAATGCAAAAACACATTGTCCCAAATTCGTCTTACGGTTTGGTTCCATAATTTACATTTATGAGCTAAATCTATATACACACATACATGTAGAAATTTTGGCAATGCGTGTTATACATAGAGCTGTCAATTGGGCAGGACGTCCATGGGCTTGCCCAGTCCAAATGCATATGGGCGGCCTATATTCCGGACTAAAAAAAAATGGTCTAATTGGGCATATTACCAGTTTTGTCCATGGACAATATGGGCTTGACCGTATGAACAATGGGCTGCCCATGGGCATGAATTGAGTCAATAGACATGTCTTCATTTTAATCATATTTTTATAATTTTAATTACAATTACAACTAAATAATTTTCAAATTATATATTTTACATTATAAGTTTCTATTTTTATGAAAATTTTAAATTTTAATAAATTATTTCTTATTAAATTATTTACGGTTTTGAAGGAAAAATAGTATTCCACAATTTTTTGGAATACGCAAATTTTCGATTACGGTTTTGACGGGAAAAATACAATTCTCCGATTTTATAATTTTGACGGAAAAACGCAATTCTCTAATTTTACGGTTTTCACGGAAAAACGCAATTCTCTAATTTTACGGTTTTGGCGGGAAAACGCAATTCCATAATTTTTCCGCCAAAATCGTGATTTTATTGTATTGGTAAGAAAAACACAATTTTACCGTTTTGTCGGAAAAATGCAAGTCTCCGATTTTTACAATTTTTGCGGAAAAATACAATTTTTGAATTTTTCTTTAAAATCATGATTTTTGATTTATCAATAATAACAATAATAAAATGGGCTGATCATTATGGACATGGTCTTTATTGGGCATGGACATTTTCAGACCATTGTCCATTATGGACCGTCCAACTTGGCCCATAAAAAAAACTGTCTGTACGGACACGCCCAATGATCTTTGGACGGACCATTTGACAGCTCTATTTATACAGTAAAAAGTAATTTTCGTACGTTTCTACTTAGAAAATTTAGTGTTACTGTTTTAATATAATTCCAAACATTGTTTTTTTCCATATTTGGAAGCATCTTCTACTTTTTAGACCACATCAACCAACTGCATTTCAGAATACTGATAACAAGTGGTTAGATTGATAGAAAAAAACAAAAATAAAAAAAAACAATTGCAAGATTGCTCATTTAATTTTTCAATCTTGGCGATGGCAATTTCTCACATAATAATAAACAAATAAAGTAATAAACTATAAAGAGTTGGAAAAAAAAAGCAATGTATAATCCATTTCTATTTTATTAATCCGGCAGGCGTAAATTATTGTCTCGCCCCATGACATAACCGATCAACAAAGACTAGGAGGTAATGGTCCATGAGATATACTTTATAAAATATGAGTATATGACTCTGATTTGGTCTAAAATTGCATGATAAAAAATAATTATATTTTTGTTGGCAAAAATCAAAATTGTTATTGCGTATATTTAAAAAAGCTATAGAAGTTTTAATATACTTTTTAGTCTTATTTTTTTTAAACTTTTATTGTGTAATATATTGTTAATGTTTCTAATTAAAATTATTAAGAAAAATTCTCGCAATAAAGCGTAAAAAACAAAAAAAATCGCAATGTTTTTTTTATATATATACAAGATAGAATATATAACTTTTTTGATTTTAGTAAAAAAAATTTGTAAAATAAAAAGTTAAATGTTTTTTAATATAGAAACGACCCCTGTTTTAATTGGAGTCTAGGTCTAAAAAATCTATTCTATTATGTCGATAGAAAAATGTTCGGGTTGAAATATTACTTTTGTTTGTTAAGTTTTACGAGTAGGTTTGTCATCATAAAAAACAAAGTCTACGCTGTCGATGAGATGCAATCATGCAAGGTCGTCTTAAATAATCGTTTGTTTGTGGAAGACGTACTTTTGGTCGTCTTTGAATAATTATTTAACAATTAGTTTATATTTTCACAAATTTAATATTTAATCTTGCAACCAGCAGCCTCATATATAATAATATCAATATCCATTTTTGAAAAATGACCAAAACTTGTATATATGAAAAACACAAGTCCATCGCTAAACTTACGGAAGTCTGTTCATCTTCAGAGGTCAGCCCTTTTCTCTCTCTCCCATAAGCATGCTTACTCTTTATTCGCACTAATGTTTTAACTTTAACCTTAAGTGAGATCTTATCAAATCTATCACTGTAAACGTAATGAGCTATATATTTAAAGTTGTAGAAATTTAAATATCCCTTTATGTTAACTAATCCATGGTAGTATAATCAATTGGTTTTTCTTCCTTCTAGTTTAGATATTGTGTTGGTTCTTCCCAACTTAAGGAACACATGCATGTGGTACTGATGCAGATTACTGAATAGGAAAAACAATACACCTTCATACCCAGCTGAAGATTGATATTAGTTCAAGATGATCATAAAGTTGGGAGCGAAAGGAATCAAGTTAGATGAACGTCGTCTGTGGGATGATGGTTCTGACCATGATGACGTAACAAAGATATACGTAAAAGGGGGTCCCCAAGGCATAGGATCCTTTTATTTCAACTATGTGAAGAGTGGAAATCCAAAAGATGGATCAATCCATGGTTTCTTTAACTATGGTTTCACACAAACGGTATGTCTACGCGGCCAAAATCACATAGAAATTTTAATATTCGCAAATACCCAAAAGAAAAGTTTTAGTTTTTGCTATTTTTATTTGCTTTTAATTTACTTTTAAAATAGGGTAAACTATTCTTAAAGGTAAAAAAATGTATGGTTAACATTTATACGAATTTTATATATAATAGAAAATTCAAGGGCTAGATCCTTTCCAGCTCCGGATTGAACAATACTAATTTAGACTCATTTAGTGCATGATTGGTTGGGCTTTAAGTCTGACTTACAACCTTATTTTTTTTTAAAGCGTTGATTACAAACCAATCGTGTTATACCTTTATTTTTAAACTTACAGTCCAAATTTTTTTTATTTTTTTTTTAAGGCTGTAGTAGAGTAATTTCTCAAAGCCCTATTTTCTTGGCTGTAGAAATTTTAATTCATTAGATAAATACAAAAAATTAAATTATCAACATAAATATATAACAAAATTAATCTATGGAATATGTAAAATTTAGATTTATTTTATTAAGAATTCATAGGATTTTTTTTATTTTTATATCAGCATAATATATATATTTAAATTAGTAATACAAGGGATTTTATTTACTATAAAAATAAACTCTTATTACAATTATTATATTTATTAATCCATTTTTTATAAATATTTAAAGTTCAAAACTTACAGCAATAATTTTACAGCAATAACAGTTACAGCTACAACCAACACAGCTACAGCAAAATCTCTACAGCAAAAATTCTAGAGTTACAGCCCAACCAATCACCCATTTAAGTCCATATTAGAAATTTACGTTCATCTCTTAGAAGATCAATATAAGTAAAACCTCTATAAATTAATAATGTCGGGACTCGGAACCAAAATATTAATAAATATTAATTTATAGAGATATTTACTTTAAGTTTTTTTTTAAAATTTAAGAAAAATGTTAATTGAGAGAATTGGATACACATAAAATTAATAATTTTGATATCTTATATTTGTGTAGTATTGTATTTGAAAATTTAATATTTCAAAAAACTCCTTTGAGAATGAATCCCAAAGACTATAGTTGAATTCATTTAGATAATTTATATATGTATAAATTTATCAACTATCGTATTTTTAAAGTCTATAAAACTATTAAAATGAAACTGATGCATATTAAGCATTTCGAAACTAATAAAAAAATTATGACTACTTTTTATTACGATTATTATAAACATAACGTAACAATTGTTTGATACACAAACCCTAACAAAAATTCAATGTTTAACATACCATAAACCATATATTATATATTATTTTATATATATATATATATATATATATATATATGATTATTAATTTATGTGTTATTAGGACCATATTTTTATATAAGATTTTTGAAAAGTATTATTATTTTATCGAGTTTTGTTAATATTCACAGTGGTACAACATGATTTGTTAATTTATTGTGTATATTAATTTATAGAGTATTGATTAATAGAGGTTTACTCTATTCCCTAACTTATTTAATTTGAGGTGATGTTGATATATAATGCTGACTCTGTGGTATTTTTATTCTCACTATTTTTGCAGTTTGAGATAAACCATCTACAAGATGAACATCTTGAATCTGTTGACGCTTACTACAACAAAAAGTCTTATGGTTTGCAAGCAATTCAATTCAAAACCAATTTCAGGACCTCTGAACTGATGGGGTATAGTTATGAGTGTACCATGTTTACGCTAGCCGTCAAAGGAAAGAAGATCATTGGGTTTCATGGATCTGATAATGTACATATATACTCTCTTGGAGCTTACTTCACTTCCATTACTCCTACGAGATTGGAAGTGAAAGGTGGTATGGGAGGCAAGAAGTGGGAGGATGGATTCGACCATGACAATGTATCAAAGATCCAAGTGCTAGGTGGTTTTGAAGGCATACTGTACATCAAAGTTGACTATATCAAGAATGGAAAACTAGAAACTGGATTAATCCATGGTGACTCTGGTGGTGATGGTTTTTTACAGAAGGTACGTAGCTATTAATTATAACTATAGGTTCATTTATTTGAGTATATATATTATTAAATCTTGTAGTAAACGCTTTATCAAATTTTCAGATGGAGATTAACCAGTCAAAGAACGAATATCTAGTATATGTTGAAGGTTACTACGATGATGCTTCTGAAACCATTCAAGGGCTTCATTTCCAAACTAACCTCAACAATCCTGTTATGATGGGGTATAAAAAGGGCAGGAAGTTTTTACTTGCATCCAATGGAAATAAGATCATTGGGTTTCATGGATATGCCGACAAAAGTCTAAACTCTCTTGGAGCATATTTCAGTAGGGCCACTCCTAACAAATTGGAATGCCAAGGTGATTGTAGAGGAATGTCTTGGGATGATGGTTGTAATTATGACGGAGTTAGAAAGGTGTTCGTCGATGGTATAGGTAACGAAATATATACTGTCAGGTTTGAGTACGATAATGGCGGAAAAGTGGAAAAGACACCGTATCGACGTGATGTTAAAAATGAGAAGGAGGTCATGATTCTTTAAACTTTATTACGTAAAAATTCATCGACAATGAATATTTAAATATGGGTTCTTGAGGCGCTTATACAAAACATTTTGTGATTGCAGTTTGTGCTTGATTATCCAAATGAATTTATCACGTCTGTGGAGGGGACCTTAGCAGCTCCGAAAAGTGTTAACATCACGTGGATTACGTCATTGACATTCAAAACATCAAAAAAGAGAAGCTCTCCAACATTTGGATCAGCTAGTAGTAGAAAATTTGTGCTGGAGAAGAATGGTAGTCCTCTTGTTGGGTTCCATGGATATAATAGTGTTGGGAATACTCTTAATTCTCTTGGAGCATATTATCGCCCGATTCCTCCTACTCCTGATGTGGAGAAACTAAAAGCACAAGGTGGTGTGGAGGAGCTTCTTGGGATGATGGTGGTACTTTCAACAGTGTAAGAAAGATCTACATTGGACTAAACGAAAATGTTGTAGGCTTTGTCAAGTTTATGTACTACAAAAGCACTCGTGTTGTCATCGGAGATGATCATGGCAACAAGACCACGATATCTGAAGACCAAGAGGTCACTGATACAATTTCCGTAATATATAGTACTTGGTCAACTTATTATCATTCTCAATGTATTTCTTTTTCTTGTTTTGCAGTTCGAGTTGGATCCTCTTGAACGTATCACATCAGTGGAGGGTACTTATGATGATAAAATCGGAGGTATAACCATGCTTAGGTTCAAGACCAACAAAAAAGACTCTCCGTACTTTGGATTCGGTACATTACCAAGCTTCGTGCTTCACAAGGATAATCACCAGATCGTTGGGTTCCATGGAAAATCCAGTAACATGCTTCATCAACTTGGGGTCCATGTTCTACCCAATGGTTTTAAATTTGTTTCTTAAGGATCTCGTACCCTTTTTTTTACTCTACTACATGTGTTTTCTCATTTTAATGTGTGGCGTGTGTGTCTTCCGATAATCTCATGTTATAAGTCATGTTTTAATGACATCGCATCTTCAACTCACTTCTACGTGTTGCGTCTTCCTATGTTGTATGTCTTTCGACAGTACTATCACGTAATATAATTTTGTTTTCTAAAACTTAAGTTCTGATGCTTCTTCAGCAAGTGTTGATGGTTTTGGAAGAATTAAAGGTTCATCATCGACTTATCGTCGAGCTTCATATCTTGCAAAGATTTCTCCATATATAGAGTGAAAAATAGAGACCTAACCCCAAAATGTGGTGTTTCTGTAAATGCCTTTTTTATTCTTATTTCAAGAGATAATTTTGTTCATGTTTTGAAGTTGTCCTCTCTCTCACTCTTCATTTCAAAAGCCAAGATTAAACCTAACTTCTGTCTCACGTCTAGTTTGGAACATGGGACATTGGTTTCCCGTGGTTATGGGGCCATTCGAGCTTAAACAACATGAGGAACCTTGGACAAAGACTCTCGTATCTTCTCTTCGCTGAATGATAAATCCACCAACTCGCCTTTTAAATACTTGTCGTAAGAAGTAAGGTCGAAATGGCCATGTCCACACATCGCCATTAGTATCACTTTTGCTTCTCCCGTCTCTTTACATCGGAGAGCCTCTCTTATGGTTGCAGCAATGGCGTGGGTCGGTTCTGGTGCGGGTATGATCCCTTCTGTTCTTGCAAACTGAATAGCACCTGAAAGACAATTAAACATGAAAAGTTTGTATTACAATCAAATGCAAAAGTTAAATGAGATTTGAGGAATTTCAGCGATCGAAGAACCACCTTGGAAACACTCAATTTGAGGAATTGAAATTGCTTCCATGAATCCTTGTTCATAAACATGTGAGATCAATGGTGCCATCCCATGGTACCTTAATCCACCTGCCAACAACCATAGACGTATAATACAACAAAATTAAGCCAAAAATAAAAGATTCAGGTTTCAAGAATCAAGAACCAAAGATCCAAGAAATCAAGAAAACAGAATATTGAGAATCAAGAAGCGTTTTGTTTAAGATAGTTAGTTTAAAGCTTATTTTATTACCGGCATGGATAGGATCAGGAATGAAGTCATGTCCCAAAGTATGCATCTTCATCAAAGGAGTCAATCCAGCCGTATCGCCAAAATCATAAGCATAAACCCCTTTGGTCAAGGAAGGACAAGCAGATGGCTCAACCGCTCTTATAACAGGGTTGATTTTGCCTTTGAGTTTCTCCCGGATAAAAGGAAAACTCAAACCAGCAAAATTTGATCCTCCACCAGTACACCCTATGATCAGGTCAGGTGTTTCACCAAAATTCTCCATTTGTTGAATGCATTCTTCTCCAATAATTGTTTGGTGTAACAACACATGGTTCAATACACTCCCTAGGCAGTATTTTGTATCCTCGTTTCTCGCTGCAACTTCAACCGCTTCTGATATCGCAATGCCTAAACTTCCCGGACTTGATGGATCGGATTCGAGGATTCTTCTACCCGCCTCAGTGAGATCCGATGGCGACGGATGAACCTTTGCACCCCAAGTTTGCATCATTAACCGGCGATATGGCTTTGTATGGTAAGAGTTGGCTACTTGCCATACCTATAATGTTTTGAAAAGTATAAAAGAAACAATGTCACTTATAATCAAAACATTACATTTTTCAAGATACCAAAGCAAAATTCTAATATTTATGCTTACTTCGCAGTCGAGACCAAATAGACTAGAAGCAAAGGCTAAAGAACTTCCCCATTGACCAGCACCGGTTTCCGTCACAACGTTCTTGACGCCTTCTTTCGCATTGTAATAAGCTTGTGGAACCGCTGTGTTTGGTTTGTGTGAACCAGCTGGGCTACCACCTTCATACTTGAAGTAAATCCTTGCCGGTGTTTGAAGAAGCTTCTCTAATCTCTTTGCTCTATAATCAAAGCAAAATAAATAATCTGATATGAAATTTGGCTAAACTAATACTAAGACTGATGACACTTCAGCTAATATTCAAAATCTTGATTATGAAAAACAGAAACAAATCCTTTTTATTATCTTTAAATCATCTATGGCTAAATTATAAATATAAAAGAAAACACACAAAAAAACAATCAAAATAAGAAAACTAAATAAAAAAATCAAGAACCTGATTAGAGGAGTTGGACGCCAAAGCTTATAGATTTCAAGAACTTCCTCAGGGATATCAATAAACCTCTCTTGTGTAGCTTCTTGTTTAATCAACTCATTGGGGAAAAGATGAGCCAAATCTTCGGGTTTTATCGGTTCGAAAGTCTTTGGATGCAACGGTGGAGGAGGCTTGACTGAAAGATCAGCAACAAGATTATACCATTGTTTTGGAATCTCAACCACTGATTTGTTGTGAGTAGATCTCAAAGCTGCTTTTACTCTTAAGCTAGATCCATTTGAAACTCTTGTAGCTTGGTTTGATTTTCTTTTCAGAGTTAAGTCACTAAATCCTTGACAATCACCTAATCAAATCAAAATAAAACACACAAGACATCAAATATTCAACTTTGAAGCAATCAAATCAAGAATAAAGTTTTGACAAAAGAATCAAGAGATCAACAGTGAACTTACCAGTAATGAAAACTTGAGGTGAGACTGATTTAGTGAATTGGTTTGGAGGTAAAAGCAATTGAGAGGCCATTTCTTTGTTATCTTTATCAGTTTCAAAGATATGAATTAGGGATTTTGGGATATTGACTAGAGAGTAATGAGAGATCGGTGAAGCATTTAAATAATAGACTCCAACGAAGACTTCCCGGCACCCAACGACATCTAACCATTTTAATACAAATTTGTTTTGTCTTCTTTATTTTTATTTTTATTGGACCACTCCATTTAACTCTTTTTGTCTTGTTTTGTTTACTCTTCTTCTTTGGCATCATTTTTTTGATGAAAACTGAAAATTTATAACAATGGTTTTTCATTCACACTGATAATCAATATTCAATCATCATATTCATATATATACACTTTTGAATTTCAAGTTTGAAAATTATCATCTTCACTATGTTGATGATATTGCAGCATGAATGTCCTTTTAAAGATTCAACAACCAAACAAATTTGTAGATTTTGTGGCCAAAAATAGCTTCTAGCAGCTCATTAAGTGTCTTTTACTTGCCTACCAACAAAAGTAGCAAATTATCAATTGTATAGGACCATCAATCATTCATCAACCTAACTAGTCACTTTCTACATTTGTAACGATTCTTTTACCAAAAATGACTACCAAGTCAATAGCATTGAGCTTTGACTAAATAAGCCTATCTTTTAGTTTAGTATATTTTTGGCTTTGACATTTGGTATTCAGTTACAAACCATGTAATTTGCGTTTATTCCAAAAACAAACTCCTTTACCAAGTTACTACCACCATGACTTCTTTACAACTTACATTCAGACACCACAAAATGTGTCAAGAAATATCATTTTGAATCTGTCTTTTTCCAATTAGATAGATTTGTTTTACATTTATAAACAAGTGTACACGGCTAAACAAATCGAAACTAGGTGGAAGAAAGTTGAGCCAGCCATGGAAGGAGACGCTCATGGACAAGATCCGGACGATCATCTTGCGGGCAATGTCCAACGCCTTGTAGAACATAGAGGTTGAAGTTAGGTAACTGATCCGGAAGGGAAGTGAAGTACTTACCTACTGGACCATCAAGAGGGGTTAGTCCATCTTGATCTCCCCATAAGACAAGAACCGGTTTGGTTATTTCCGGTATCAGCTTAATCGGATTTGGTCCAGGAGGACCCGTTAAGATTGAAACAAAAGCATCTAGTGCACCTTCGGTATTTGCTGGTCCAGCAATGATCTAACATAACATTTTCACATAAAAAGTGAATAAAACTTTCATTGTTCTTTGTCATTGAGAGTGAGTAATAATGACAATACCTCTACAAGGGTGTCATCTACATTGTCCTTGTTCCCGTAAACATTTGTCAAGATGTTCTTCAGATTTTCCCTGCGTTTCGTATATTCGTCAATGCGTTAGAGCTCTCGAATAAATCGTTTCAAAGTCAGGGAAAAAGTGAATAAGGACATACCTGTCTTTAACACGGTTGAAGAGTGCAGAAGCAATTCCTCTTTGCTTGAGTAAGAAGTCGATAAGTAAGAGTAAAGGCATCAGTAGCTTGATTCTCCAGTCATCAAAGACAGCTTTGTTGTTCATACCACCAGCACAATTCAATAGAACAAGACCTTTGACCAGATCTCCTCGTGATTCTGTTTTTTTTTCCAAATATATGAGAAACTTAGTACCTAAGATTCATATACTTGTGACATCTTTAGCTCAAGTAATCGAAGTTTATATCATTAGACGTAGAAACAAACTCAAATAGTGAAAAGGGTTTAGACCTGAGGCAGCGATGACACAAGCAAGGCTTCCAACAGAGTTTCCAATCAAAATAGTCGGTTTCTGAACCACTTCCTCCAAGAAGTTGAGTATCAACTACACCAAAATAAATCAAATCAAACCAAACCAAACCAAAACACTTCTTTAAACAACAAAAACATGCCAGAGTATTTCAAAGATTGTTTACCTCAGCCCATGACTCCATGGTATAGCTAAAACCAGGTGGCTTATCCGAAGCACCAAACCCGAGAAGATCAATTGCATACACTGTATGGTTTTTAGACAAAGCATTTATGTTCCTGCAAAAGTAGTTTCATTCGTTCTTGTTAAAAGCAATGCCTATACATAAAAATCTTCCACATACAACAATTTATTGATACTTAACTAAAAAAAAACACTATCTCAACAAGATTCATACATTTACTCTTAAAACATGAATGATGAATGATTAATACCTTCGCCAGTGAGGAATAGAAGCACCAAAGCCATGAACCAAAAGAACAGTTTGACTCGCCGGAGTAACTTCCTCCGGCGAATCTTTGACAAAGTAGTTAACAGAATATTCTCCTTTCCACTTCCATTTCTTGCTTCTTTCTCCTATCTCTGCCAATTCTACCGCCTCTACTACTCCTCCGCCGGAAACCGTGGCGCTAGACGAAGCCGTGGCTCTAACACAGACGCGATCTCTCCGTAGGCTGATACGTCGTAAGTTAACCGTAGAAGTCGCCGTCCGTGACATCACCGGCGGCGACATTGCCGTCCATGTTAGAGCTCTCATCGTCTTTTTTCTCTCTTTCTCTTTTGATCTTCAGTTACGTTTTTGGTTAATTTGCCATTAGAAGAGATAATCCTACGTGGCTCTCTTTCTACCAATCAAAGATTGTCTGGTTCGAGTAGTTTCGGTATAAACCGGTTAAAATAATTTGGATATAACCAAATGCTGAAATGAACCGATGATTGGGGTGGGAGGAGAATCCACCGCGAATCCGGATAGAAACCGAAATGGAGCGTCCACGTGACATTTGGTAGGTGGTTAACGAAGATAAGAAGATGGATATCAATACTGAGATGTGTGGGAACAATTGGACAACTATGTGAAAATTAACAAAAACCAACAAGATTATATAAATTAAGTTTTTATAAGTTGGTTAACCAAATCTAAAAAACAAATGGTTGTGTAGTATTTAAAGTTTTTATAAGTTGGTTAACCAAATCTAAAATATAAATAGTTGTGTAGTATGATGCAAATCTGACTGAAATCGAATCAGTCCGTATTTAATTCATCATTCACTATTGCGGACTAATATGCATTAATATAGATTAAAAAATTTCACTAGTAATATGTAATTGAGCATACAACTTCGTACCATCCTAAATTTATTGTTAGTCTGTATTTTTTCCATCCACTTCCCAAAAGGTTCGTACCATCATATTATTGTATGTTGCACAATAACATTTTGCATACTAAAATATTGGTAGATTTGAAGTTTATAAATTAAATCACAGGGATAAAGCAAACTCTCGCAACAACAACCGTATCCGCTGCGTTTAAACGAGTCAAGCCCTTAGTCAAAAAAAAATATTTATGCTATTCATATTCATCAGAACATTAAATTAGAAAAAGCAAACCAATTTGATCAAAAACAGAAAAGAAAAAGCAAATAAAATGGTCAATTCTTGAGTTGTACTTGTGAGTCAGTAATGTTCAAGAATAAAATATCTCTTCTTTTGTTTTGTCAACAATAAAATATCCAACACGACGAAATTTGAACCATTAAATAAAAAATATTGTTTCCTTAGTCGCTTTATGTTCTGTTCCTAAACGTAATTTTCACAAGTCACTGCTTCGTTATTCGAACTCCAATTTTTCCTAATCCTCGCAACCACAAATCTTCAATCTTCAAGATTAGGATCAGGTTTCTTCGTTCAAAGGTAAAATCTTATCACTTTCTCAAATTCTAATTCTTCTTCCCAATTGTGTTGATACTCGTCTCTGTACTTCGTAAATTGAAAAGTCTCACGCAAACGGTGAGGAAGAAGACAAATGTCTCACTTCAAAGAAGTGATTTTGATACTCGTTTCGTTATTGGATTCTTGAAAACGTTATGCCCTTTTGTTGTTTGGTTAAATGCCTCAATGAGATTACTTAATTTAAAGCTTTTCGTGAATCGTATCTCTGTTTGTTCTTTTCGGTTGTGAAATGGGTTTAATCCCAAATAGCTTCTTTGATTATCTTAGGACTAACTTGTTAAGTGCGTCTCTAAAGTTTGTGTTTTTATCAAAATCATTCACATGTTTTTGTATAATCTTCTTTGGGGTTTGGTGGTGAATGATGAGATTTGATGATGACATGTTTCTCTGAAATGGACAGGACCTGAAGATGGCACTGTTTCCTCTTCACCATGAAGTCCCTTGTAAAGGAGAAGTATTGTTTGATTCAAATGGTTTAAGACGTTTTTCGTCTGGTCTGAAACATAGAACAATGGCTGAAGCAACCACGCTTGGCAGGGATTGTAGGATGAAGAGTTATATGAAATCAATCCCGTATTGTCGTTCACCAAGAAGAAGGTTATGTTTAGTTAGAGCGTCATCAGAGAACAAGATTACCAAACAGAGACTTAAACTGTTGGATTCTTACTTTGGGAAACTTCAAAACGATGATGAGAAGCCTTCTATCTCAACAGGAGATGATATTGATCGCAAAGCTGAACTCAATGTGAATGAAGAGTTGGATTCTTTGAGTGCTTATCTTGACAAACTCCAAAAAGGTATTCTTGTTTTTGGTGTCTTGTTGCTTGATTTTTCTGGCTTTTTCCTCTTGTTAATGTTCACTTATTTTGCTGTTTGTCAGATGCAAAATCTAAAGGTTTAGTCTCGTCCACCTTGGACGTGGTAAAATCAGAAGGCGGTTCAGTAGCAAGCAAATTGAGAAAGACTGGTATTGAAAACAATAATAGTCCTTTCCAGCAGTTTGATGATGAAGATCAAGCAGAAGATACATTGAACTTCTATGCTGTGTAAAAACTCTTAATCACTTCTTGTTCGTTTTAGATGCAATGCCACACATGTTCTTCTTATTGATGCTTAGAAATATATTTCTCTCCATTAAAATTGCAGGAGCATATTAGCATCCATCAATGTTGGTGTCTGCTTGTTTGAGGCGGCAGCGCCAGTTAGGAACAACAATATGGGACTCTTATCACTCCCTTTGTTATATGGAGCAAAGATAAATGATCTAATCCTTGCTGGAGAATGGTGGAGGCTGGTCACACCCATGTTTCTGGTACAAGACCAACAAATTGGGTCTGTGTTCCCATTCTTTACTGTTTTAAAAACACACTTGACCAAAACAGCTAGAGATTTTAAATACCTGACAACAACATTGTTAATATCATAAGTATATATTGCTTTAGTTCCTCATTCCGTTGCATCTTTTTGCATGTCACATTTAGCACTCTTGATGACTTGGTTTCATGTAATATCCCCTTTTCGTCAATGAAACACTTCCATTTTACATCTGCAGCACTCTGGAATTCCTCATGTAGCCCTTAGCTCCTGGGCTCTGCTTACTTTTGGACCAAAAGTCTGCCGTGACTATGGATTATTCACGTTTTGTCTCATTTACATTCTCGGAGGAGTCTCTGGAAATTTCATGAGCTTTCTGCATACAGCAGATCCTACAGTTGGAGGAACTGTAAGTTTCACTAATCTTTCCCATGTGATATTACCAAACTGCACCATACATTCTGTTCTCAATCGTCTTCGTGTATATGGGTGGGTGCAGGGACCAGCATTTGCGTTAATAGGAGCTTGGCTCGTTGACCAAAATCAGAACAAAGAGATGATCAAAAGCAACGAATATGAGGACTTGTTTCAGAAGGCCATTATAATGACAGGATTTGGTCTCATATTAAGCCATTTCGGTCCAATTGATGACTGGTAAGTTTCCAATATCCATCAATATTTCTTCAGCTAGTTGTTTCTTGTTCAGCATTCTTTATTATTTCTTCAGCTAGTTGTTTCTACGTAAGCAGCCTCTTCTTAGGTTCAGTTCATTATAAAGAATCATGACACCCATCTGCACATATGGTTCTTTGAATTGTCCTATGATCTTTGGTTTGATAAGTAGTAGGATCAATGGATCATAAACAAGATTGATAGGTTTCAAACTGCTTAACTCTTACTTTATTCAATCGACCAAAGATCTACAACATAGACTATACGTAAGCAATAACATGTTAACCAAGGATATTGTGTTTTTCTTCTAACCAATAAGTCATGACAGGACAAATCTGGGAGCACTTATAGCAGGGATTGTATACGGGTTTTTCACTTGTCCGGTGCTACAACTTGGTAGCGGCGGAAGTGAAAGGCAAGAAGGGATTGTGACGGTTGGACCAGAGAAACAAAACAGCGCTGACCCGTGTAAATCGTTTCTGCTTTTCACAATCTTCGTCGCGGTTATTGTGACTTCTCTGCTACTGATTGGGGACGGTCCATTGGACTTCCCAACGTACGATGATGTTGTGTATTCTCTCATTTAGTGTATCATCATCAAGACATCAAACTATATAATAAGGCTTGTGTTTGTGTGTGTTTATGTAGTGGAAAAGATGAATTTGAGTATTGGTAAACGAGAGAGAGTTCTTTACTTCTTTTGGTTTATGGTATAGGAAAATGAGAAAAACTATTATATTGAATTCTTCTCACATTTTGTTTAATAATATACCTTCAGTTTTTGTATTTAACTGAAATCAAGTTAACAATATATATATATATATATATATCAAATAATAAAATTAAATACAAAAAAAAAGAAACGAAACTTCTCAGTTACTTCATAATTACAATATTACTTCATAATTACAATGTTAATTACAATGTTAACTTGATCACAACGGCTATAATTAGTTGCTAATCACAATAATTAGTTGCTAATCACAGTAATCAAACCACTAAACACAAAAAAAATGGAAAAAACAAAAAGACCTAGAACCTAATGTAAGTATATAAGGCAACAGAAGGCAGTTTTAATTCTCGTTCTCGCTTAGCCTCTCTCTATAACTCTAATCTCCTTGATCCTTACGTCATCATTCTAAGAACTTTTGAGTTTTTTTTGTTCAATCACAATGGATTCAGGGAAGGATATGTGGTCGAGGCTGTGTTTACTGGCGGAAACTGTGGTTATGGCTGCGGAGGAAGAAGAACAACGTCGTCGTCTACTTGCAGAGAAAAGAGAAGATTCAAAGAGTCAGAAGAAGACTGTCTCTGAAGAAGACGATAGCGAGAAGAGATTCTTATCTCATGTCCCGAGGAAAAAAAGGTCGTCTTTGGTAAAGAGACAACAAAAACCTAATGGTGTTTCTACTTCTTCTTCGTCGCTTCCTGATCTTAACCAAATCCCCATTGATTACGAGACTGAAACCAAACAAAACCCTAGTTTTATTGAGCGTTTGGTGTGTGATGAAGAACAACGTGTGAAGAAAGGCAAATCCAGGATTATATGGGAAGAAGAGGAGGAAGCGGACGAAGACAGCGAGAAGAGACTTTTCGAGAAGAACCTGATGAAATTTGTAGGACACAGCCAACAACAACAAAAGTTTGAAACTCTCAATGGGGCTTCATCTTCTTCATCGTTCTTAAACCTTCGTTGTTATGAGGCTTCGTTATTCTTGGATTACAACACGGTTGAGTCAGAGAAGACAGAGACGAAAGTTCTACCAAACCCTAATTACCAATCTTCTTCTCCGTCTTCATGCCTAACGGAGAACGACACAAGTCGCAAGAGGCGTGCCGTGGAACAGAGGAAGAGTGGTAAAGTCAAGAAAGTAAAGGTTTCTCCTTTGCCAAGGTTGTCTACAGAGACGCCTGAGTGGGTTTTCCAAGCGATGGGACACATGAACGCTGATGCTGAAACCCCGAAGCTGATCTTTGAAAGGACTCTGTTCAAGAGTGATGTCAACTCTAACCTCAGCCGTCTCTTAATCCCATTCCAGAAGCTAATCAGAAACGACTTCTTGACGCCAGAGGAGTGTCGAGCCATGCAGGAAGACAAAGACAAAGACGACGAAGATATTAGTGTGGGAACGATTCTTGTGTGTCAAGCCAAGCAGGAAGACGAAGACAAAGACGACGAAGATATTGGTGCGGGAACGATTCTTGTGAACCAAAGATTTAAAATGTGGGGTTTGCGTTTCAAGATATGGGGGATGGAGAAGGACTCTGGACATGGAACCTTGAATTACATTTTGAATTGGGACTGGAATGATGTCGTCAAAGGTAACAGCTTAAAAGCCGGCGACAATATCGGTCTTTGGACTTTCAGGTGCCGTGGAGTCCTCTGCTTTGCTCTTGACACATGGTAGGTAGCTCTCTGATATGTTTCATTTGTCTCTTGAGGTCTCATTTAACAAATTTCAAGTGATTCTTGAGGTTTTTGGCTTTTTAGTATAGTAACTGGTTCTCTCCTCTATTGTTAGGATTAGTAGTAGTAGTATTAACTTGTCCGTCTCCTCTGTTGTTTCAGACCTTTACCATTGTTTGAAATGAACACATTTGGTCATAAATATGGTTTCTTGTTTTGTCTACTTTACTTACTGCATTGTTCAATATACCTTTGTGTTGTCTCAGATCTCTCCTCTAAACCTGTTGTAATGATGGAAATGATCTATTCCTGCTAATGTTTTGTGTACTATTCCTCCGAAATGCTCGATGCAGTCAGTTTGATCAAATTTAGAACCAAAACAATCAAAAATGTCAGAGAAAAAGCAAGTTTTGATTTCATTACATGGAGAACATGAACTTTTGAGGAACCTAAAGGAGGAATCCATAGCAAGTAGTTGTCAAATTGTCCTTGGAAGAATACTGAGCGTCACTCAGATTATTACAAATAAATTTCCTAAGTTGGAGAACTGGTTCTGGTAAGAATATATACATCAAATCCCAATACTAAACTTTCCTAAATGGAAATTGCACATTTAAGTGTAGAAACACCTATGTATCATTATCAGTCTCAGCAAGTTCAACAATGACTATACAATAAGCATAGTATATCTCCTTAACCTCAATAGTTCCATTAAAATGATAGACTCTTTGTTCATTCTCTCACAACCCAAACGCAGCATAAACTTCTTGAGCACTGCCGAATCCTCAAGAAAGTACTTTACTAGTTACATTCCCGCCACAGCTCCGTTTCTCCGTCTTTTCATCTGAATGACTGAATGTACTCCAGGAACGATCTTAAACATTCTGATACTTGTAGAGTTTTTCTTTCAAACTCTGTCAGAGGTAATTCCTATTCTCCTTTGAGTGACACAAATGCAGCCTTGTCTTAGCTTTGAATCAAACACAATGTCCCTTCTCCTTTCCTTTTGAGAGTTATGTCCAATACTACCCCTATTTCTTTCTAGCATAAAGATTTCCAGTCCTACAAATCTAACCATTTGTTCCCATTTCTCAAGCTACCACACTTAACTTAATATCTACTTCTTTCCTTTTGTTCTGTCTCAAATTGAAAGAACAGAGACATTACCTTTGAAAAGTAGACCATGGTTTCCAGTGAATGCATATTATCTCAGTCACACTCCTATCTTCAAGAATCATGCTTAATCCAGTCTTGAACTCAGCAGATAAGAATGATAATTCACAGCAAGATGAGACAACGAGAGTGTGTGTTTCACTTTTCCAAGAACAATTGCAATGGCTTGATAGAAGCAAGAATAGTCAAAGTGAGAACTTTTTCAGGTTCTTTTGTCTCACAAAACGAGTCCGGGTTTTTACCCGCTTAACTCTAATAGTCTATCTCATGGCGAAGAGAATTTTCTACCCCCAAGTAACAAAACTCTACTCACTATCATCTGCTTCTCATCCATATACCACCAAAAAACTGCAATTTTACAAACAAGCCACTCTCTTCGGCATTTCATCGAGCATCTTGTGGGCGTTCAACAACATAAGACATTTGCAGCCATAAAACCATCTGTACCAAACCCCAAACCAGACCTAGAAGTCTAAACCAACGATTACTGACACATGTTCTGTCTCCAAAAGCAAATATAGAAATATTACGTATAAGTTGTGCTTTTATGCTTCACCGGAGATTTTCTCAATGTACCTTGTCGTAATTTGTTCATTCTTCTCGAATTTCTCCAACTCCAGCTCCAAGAAGTAGATGAATAAGATCAGTTGTCTTCATCAGTCACCAACCCCACACTTGTAACCATAAAGAATAACTATGACACTGTTTAATGACTGCGAATGCATGATAAGAGTGTGTGTGCAAGGCACGTGAGGAAACAGAGGGAAGCTTGTGAAATAAGCAAGTATCAGAGGCATCTATAAATATGAGGAGCGGTTACAGAGCAAGGCATGTTGATTCATTCGCTATGAGACTGTGAAGGGTGCGATTATAATCTGAGGGATGTGAGCGAAGATTCTAATTTCATTTGTTCTTGTTGATTCATTGTTCTTTGTTGTTCATTGTTACAATTGTGTGATTTGATTGTGGATAAGCAATAATATGAGAGATTGAGTATTCCAAAATGTGTATTTTACCAATTCATTGTTCTTTGTTGTTCATTCGTAGTTTACCAAATAAGAAATTACCAGAAATTTCATTTTGGAAGATTTGCAGAAATTTTGTAATTACCGAGAGATGTGGGGTGCATTAACAAATAACGAAATAACTGAGGCAATTTCGTTATTATTCGAGGGAAAAAATCGTAATTATCTATAGTTTTAGGTCCAATTCGTAATTACTAAAGGATGTGGGGCAATTTCGTAGTTACCTCAAATTGAGAAAACTATTTGAATTTTCTCCCCATATTTGGTTTTGCATCAACTATTTTTATGCAATTTTGTTGAAATGATTATGTACGTACATCCAATAAAATTCAAAAAACATAAAAATTATTCAAGGAATTGTTTTTTTTTTTTTTTTGATGATAAATGGATACTCGAAACTATTTTCGATTCAATCGACAACAATATTGGTTTTGTTTTTCTAAAGATCTGAATTTTTTTGAGACTCCACTGTTTTCTGCATTTTATTTAATTTATATCAAAGTCGGCAAGTGCCCAAAAAATATAATAATACATCAAATACAAAAAAGTGAAGCAAAGCTATTGAAATTTGAAAGGAAAGGAAACTTCCTAAAAATTCACTATCTCTCACACTTGTGAAAAAGGAAACACTTGATCACAACGGCTATAATTAGTTACTAATGACAGTAATTAAACAACTAAACTCAATGGAGAAATAGGAAAACAAAGAAACCTGAAACCCTATTGTAAAGTATATATAAGGCAAGAGAAGGTACTTCTTTTCTAATCGTCGATCAGTTTCTCGTCTCTCTATATACAAGTTTCTTGTTCCTCACGTCGTCGCTCTCAGAAACTTTCCAGTCTTTCGATTCAATCACGATGAGTAGTATTATGTATCACGATAATCATCTCACGGATTCGGGGAAGAATATGTCGTCGGGTTTAAGTTTACTGGCGTATGTGACGGTTATGGTTGCGGAGGAAGAAGAACAACGTAGTCGTCTTCTTGCAGAGAAACGAGAAGAATCCAAGTGCAAGATGAGTTTCTTCTATCTTTTCCCGAGGAAAATCAAATCGTCTTTGGCGAAGAGAAGATACACACAACAAAACCCTAATGGGGCTTCTACTTGTTCGTCATCGCTTCCCGATCTTAACCTAATCCCTACTGATTTTGAGACAGACAACCTACAAAACCCTTGTTTTGATGAACCTATGGTGTGTGATGAAGAACAACGTTTAAAGAAAGGTAAATCCAAGATTGTCTACGATGAAGATTATGATGACGAGAGTGAAAAGAAACTCTTTGATAATCTTAATGGAGCTTCTACTTCTTCTTCATCGCTCCTGAACCTTCCTTGTCTTGAACCTTCGACAGAGACAAAAGACGTACCAAACCCTAATTACCAATCTTCGTCTCCGTCTTCATGCCTAACAGGGAAGACAAACCGCAAGAGGCGTGCCGTGGAGCAGAGGAAGAGTGGTAAAGTCAAGAAAGTTAAGGTTTCTCCTTTGCCAAGGTTGTGTACAGAGATGCCTGAGTGGATTTTCCAAGTGATGAGATACATGAACGCTGATGCTGAAACCCCGAGGCTGATATTTGAGAGGACTCTGTTTAAGAGTGATGTCAACTCAAACCTTAGTCGTCTCTTAATGCCTTTCCAGAAGCTAATCAGAAACGATTTCCTGACTCCTGCGGAGTGTAGAGCTATGCAGAAAGACGAAGACAATGATGAAGAAGACGACGAGAATATTGGTGTGGGAACGGTTCTTGTGAACCAAAGATTTCAAAAGTGGGGTTTGCGTTTCAAGATATGGGCGATGGAGAAGGACTCTGGACATGGAACATTGAATTACACTTTGAATTGGGGTTGGAATGATGTCGTCAAAAGTAGCAGCTTAAAAGTCGGCGACAAGATCAGCCTTTGGACTTTCAGGTGCCGTGGAGTCCTCTGCTTTGCACTTGACACAGAGTAGCTCTTCACTTGTTCACTAGCTTATTCAGTGATTTTGAGTTTCAGTAACTTATTGGAAGTGTTAATTAACAAGATTAGGATTTTGGTGTGGTTCTCTCCTTTATTAGTAGTAACTTGTCTGTCTCCTATGTTATCTGAGATCTTTTACCATTGTTTGAAATGAAATATTTTGTTATAAATATGGTTTCTTGTTTTCTCTACTTTAGTTACCTTTTATTTCTTGTAATATATTATATCAAAGTATAATGTCATGGAAGTGATCCATTTGCAGCAAGTGTTTTCGTACATTAATTAATCAATTTGAGAAAGTTATCACACTTTTTTAGTTGATCAAATCAATAACCAAAAAAATAGAAAATAAAGACAACTACCATATCAGAAATAACCAAGTTTTGATTTCATTAGAAAGGAGAATAGGAAATATTGAGGAAGCTAAAGGAGGAATGATAAATCGCAAGTAGTTTCAAAACAAACAAACAACAATAAAACTGTGTCTCTTATAAGAATCCTGAGCTATCCCTCACTCAGATTATCACATGAAAGTTTTCTACCATTATAAAATGACTCTTCCTCTTCTTCGGGTTTACTCGGCACCATCGGGCTTTGATGCCTCCTTAATCTCATCTCCTGCTTCGTCCTATTCACCAAAAAAGAAACCATCATGTCAACAACATAACTTAGTGATCAACGTATATTGTGTTGTTAATACTTACAGTCATATCTGAAGTCCAGAGAGTGAGATTGTCTCTAAGAAGCTGCATAATCAGTGTACTGTCCTTGTATGATTCCTCACCCAATGTATCTAACTCAGCGATTGCATCATCAAACGCCTGCACAAACCCAAAATAGCTGTTTCATTCACTGAGATAATAATAACACACGAAGCAAAAAGTGAAAATCAGGTGTACTACACAAACCTGCTTTGCGAGGCTGCAAGCACGATCAGGCGAGTTGAGGATTTCATAGTAAAACACAGAGAAGTTGAGTGCAAGACCAAGCCTTATCGGGTGAGTAGGAGCTAACTCAGCAGTGGCAATGTCCTGCATTATCACAACAACAAAATCAATCATACCCACAAAAGAAAACAACATTCAAAAACGTTGTAAAGAATGACTTACGGAAGCAGACTTGTAAGCAACCAAAGTGCTTTCAGCAGCTTCTTTCCTTTCAGCACCAGCCTTAAACTCAGCAAGATACCTATGATAATCACCCTTCATCTTAAGATAAAACACTTTAGATTCAGCTGGTGAAGCAGAAGGAATAAGATGAGCTTCAAGAACATTCAAAATCCCATCACAGATTTTGCTAAGCTCGGATTCAATCTTTCCTCTGTAATCCTTGATAATAGCAACATGATCTTCGTTCCCTTTGCTCTCTTCTTTCTGCTCAATCGAAGAAATGATTCTCCACGAAGCTCTTCTCGCTCCAATCACGTTCTTGTAAGCAACAGAGAGAAGATTCCTCTCTTCAACTGAAAGTTCCTCAACATCAACAGTTTTCGCAACTTTCTCCATGAATTCAACCATTTCTTCGTAACGTTCAGCTTGTTCGGCTAATTTCGCCATGTAAACATTCTCTTCCCTTGTCGACATCTTCGATTCAACAATCTAGAGCAAATCCTACAAAATCAGAACCCAAAACATACACACATTGATACATTTCTTCACCGATTAAGAACATAGAGAAAATAGGCATAAACAAATGAGTCGAAACAATAACCTAATCATCTAGATTAAGAACACAATGAATCTTCTTCATAGGTGACGAATCTAGAGAAAATTCTTCAACGCGAATCCGAAGTAAGATCTACATACTCGTCTATGTTCTTCACGGATAACGAATCTAGAGCAAAATCGTTCAAAAGCAGAAACAAAACCGAAACCTAAATTTTAACATCCTACACACAAATCGGATTTAGATATCAAACACACTGAATCAGTGATAAGAACAGAGAATCGATGAGATCGAGATCTCCAGAAACATACAATCAAAGATCAGATCTACACGTAGAAGAAGAAACTACGAAACGAACGATGATTAGAGAGAGAGAGATTTACCTTTCTTTTTTTTCGATTGAAGAGAAGATCTGATTCGAATTTTGCAAGTGGTTTGAAAAAATGGAATAAGAAGAGACTGATGAAGATACAATGAGAAATGGAATGATAAATAAATAAAAACTGTTTTCGAGGCGTAGAGTTAAGAGATCCAATGGAAGGTTGACAAGTGTTGGATGCTGAAGATATGACTGATGCATTGAATCTGACACGTGTGTAGCCATGCTAGTGTTGAGATCTGTTATTTGAAATCTGATAAATGGGCCACTGGGCCCAACGGGTATTACAGTATTACAACTTGAGATAACTATATGATGTACAGGACGGTATTATGGGCCTTTAGATTTAAGTTAAATCTATAATTGATCTTAAACAGACTTTTTACATTGTGTATATTTAGAGCGGTGTATTCAATCTAATAATTTATGTAAAATTTATAAATTTTATGTTATTTAATTATGGATTTTAAATTTTTAAATGAAATTGAGTGTTATTAAATTAAAAATTTAAAAATCAACCTTTTTACTGTTACTGAAAATAGTTAGTGGATTTGATTCTTATTAATTTTGAAGGATTTGAAAGGATTTGAAAAGACTTCTTTAGTTAAAAATACAGAAATCTAAATCTCATAGTTTTAGATAGAATTTGAAAAGACTTTACAGTAAATCACATCAACTTACCTAAAATCATCAAAATTATATAAAAACTCACTTATATCTTACCAAAAAATATGTTCTTTAATAATTCAGTACCTATATTTGTCCTAGGAAAGCAAATTCTAGATTAGAAAAATAAATTGAATGATGTATATATCCAATTTAAACTCATACTTTAGCAAAAAAAACATCTCATGTAGCACATTAGCTAAATTTTCTTTAAAAATCAGCATTTTCAGGTTCAAATTCCCGTAGCGGAAAATCTTTTTTTTTTAAATTTAATATATATTTATTTTATATCCCGCTAAGTTTCTTTTTAAATTTTTTTTGGTTTTAAAATAAATAAATTGATCTATATATCCAATTTAAATTCATACCTTAGCAAAAACATATGCACTAGCACATTAGCTAAAATGTTTTTTTGAAAATAAGCATGTCCAGATTCAAATTCCGGCAGATGATTTTTTTTAAAAACAATCTAATATATATTTTCATTTTAACAGAAAATCTGTTGGATTTTTTTTTGATAATCAAAATTTTTGAAAAATCTTTTGGTTCTAAAAATAAATAAATTGTTGAAATTATTTAATTTAATGAAGGCTCCTATCACAACACAAACTGTCATACCTCTTGAAATCCAAGATTAGCAGAGTGGATACGGCATTGTTAAAGCACTGAACGCTATGGAGGCCTCGTCCTTATTTACACAAAACAGTTAGCGAAAAATTCCACTAAGTATTGAAAAGAATTTACCTGAAGTACAACCACACTAGAAGAAAAACTGAGAAGTCTCCTCACCACAAAACTTGTAGATCGAACGAGCTTCCGTGCCACTTTGATCATCAAATGTAGGGTTATCGAATGAGTTTTCTGACCATGGGATGTCCACGTCCAAATAATAATGGTTGGGTTTTGGTGAAGCCCAAAATTAAAGTGTTTAAAATGGATTACAAACCATATAAGCTCGCTAGTAAATGGGCAAAATTATTTAGACATAATTTGTGCAGTAATAATTAAAAGCTAGGGTTTAATTATTTAGGGTAAAATTTTAAGATTTCTCATTTCTCTCTCGATTTGAGACAATTTCAGAGACGATTATGACAGATCTCAAAGGCTCACTGGTTCCACCATTATAAGTTCTTCATGAGCAACTTATATGTCTTTATGTTTGTGTTGATGTGTTAATTGATGATGGGTTTTTGTTGATATATTAATTGATGGGTTTGTGTTAATTCAAATGTGCAATAATTGATATTGCATAGCTTGAGGCTATGAGAAAACAATGTAAGCGCCAATAATTGGATCTGAATAGCGGTTTCGTTTTAGGCCAGATCTGTTAAACCAGATTCGACATACCATTCCTAACTCGAGATGAGTCATATAGAACCAAAATATCCACTTTTAATCTTAGCTAATATTGGTGCATCTGAGACCTAAAGAGAGGAAGGATTCAAAGGCTAATAATATGATAAAAGAGGAGCATCTTCAAACCAGATAAACTATGATAGTTTTAATAGTAACATAAACACATCAACTCCCATGAACATAAACATGAAACTGTCAAATGGCATTGGAGAAGAGATTATCATATTAAAAAGAAGAAGAAAAAGAAACAGAAAGATGGTCTGAGTTTAGAGGGAGGAATGGATTTGCTCTGTTTATTGATCTTCAAACTCATGCATGTGATCTAGAAGGTAATTAGCTGCAAGTTCTTCATTCTTGTTACACGCAAAGAACACTTCCAAGACCATCGCACGATCAAACCCCATCCCTTCAAGCTAAACCAAAACAAACAACAGCAAAATCAAATTTCAATACAAGCCATATATTTTGAGGAACCAGAGCATCTAGTAAAGGTACAAATGTAAAGATCATAGGAACAAACCCGTTCAATGGCTTCACGCTCTTCAGGTGTAACGGTAACAGCTTGTGGCATTGCTGCTTCCAACTGTTCCATAACATTCCTGGTGGCATCGAATGAAATGTCAGATTACATGCTTTATTGAGAAAAAAGAATAAAATGAAAACGTAAAGGAGAATCATGATATTAAACCCACTCTTCTCCCTCGACAGGTTCGTTTATCAAGCGTAGGAAGTCAGCCTGGTGCTCTTGAATTAGTCGCACAAGCTGGGGGTTTTGTTTACCGAGCTCCTGAAGCATAGGCTGCAAAACGAAACAGTATAAGTGGGAAATCAATATCATATAACCTACCAAATAAAGAATAAGAGGTTAAAAATTTTACCTGTAGAATTTGTGGGTTTGCTTGTACCATAGCTCGCAAGGCTTGGAACTATGAAAAGGCAAAAGAATTGCAAATGACATAAGAGGAGAGAAATGAAGATTTCCGTTCTCGAATGGAAAAGAAATTGAAAATACCTGTTGACTGTTACGCAGGAAATCAAGATTACCAGCTCCAGCACCAGCATCTGCAGCGGGCATGCCCTGGATAGAGACAGATAAGAGTGGATGTCAATAAAACAAATTCACAAGGGAAAACGAGCAAATGAAATCGGTTCACCAGTTTAAAAACCCTACCTGGGGGAACAGGTTTAATGGATTTGCGTTTGGACCACCAGTTGCAGCTGCTGGAGCTGCTGCTTGTTGGGGCTGTGCTAGAGGATTGGCTGCCTGTTCCCCAGTAGCTGGGGCTTGAGCAACTGGTGGGATTTCAGCTTGAGCAGGGATACCCTGAAATGTATCAACCAAAAGTTCAAGAGCAAATGTTGCTTAAATTCTGGCAAACCGCAAATCAAAGGTAGATACAATATATCAAAGAAAAACGTAAAATCAAGAAGTGGAATGAATCATACCGAGTACAGGTATTCAACAGCTCTTTCAGGATTGTTGAACGCAGCTCTCAGAGCACGAACAACAGTGTCACGGTCCCAACTACCTCCACCCATATCAAGAATTTGCTGAACAGTGGACTCTAAAGTAGTTCCAGCAACAAGGTTTGATGCTGCTTGACCATACACATCTGTCTGAACCCTGTTTCAACCAAGAAAGTGGGCAACATTTACACAATCAATGAACAGATATTCGAAAATGAATATAGTATACTTCTGAAAAGTTCTTACGAAGCAGCAGTAGCTGGAGCTGCAGCGGTTGCAGTTCCACTTGTAGGAACTGGACTGAGAACGCAAGTAAAAAGAACAGAGAATCAGCAAACCGGCAACTACATAAGAAGCTGACAATTTCTCTTTCAAAAGGAGGTAAATCAATGCCAGAGGAAGGCAACTTACACTGAGGCAGTAGGAGCAGAAACCTGAGGTGTAGCTACTGTCTGTGGCTGTTACAGAAAATCCAAGCAATTCTATTAGACAAAACTGTTATCTAGATATACTATTTTGTTGTCACTTACAAATAGAAACCATAACCATATTACATAAGAACTTTTATTCACCTGTGTAGCACTAGGTGCTGGTGCAGATGCGGTTGATGCCCCACTTGGAGAAGCCTTGGTCTATATACAAACGTTAAAACTTGTTAGCATCCACTAACTACTAAAATCCTGTTACTAATACTAATGCGAAACTGTGGACCTAGTACATCACCTTGGACAACATGATAACAATGAAACTGTTCTCAACAACATTGTTCTCTTCCAATGTGGTCTCATCCTTTAGAACCTTTCCTTGGTGGATCAGCATCTGCTTAGCAGCAGGGTATTCTGCACCTTTAACAGTTTCTATAGCCGTTTTAACATCAGAAACCTGCGATCAACAACAATGTTAATAAGCATCTCAATCACACATATAACTTAGCCTAGAAAAAGCCAAAAATAAACTCAGATACCAAATCATACAGACATCATTAAGCTAAAGGCTATCAAGAAGATATAAGACTAGCAATGAAACAAATAAGTCACACCAAAGAAAACTTCACAAATACTATATCATTACGTATGATAATCCATAGGTGCCTCAAGGTTTAGCAAATATAATGACTAATATTGTGAATCTAAGTATGATTAGCTCTAACATAATCTTAAAGAAGCAAAATCAGATTCCAGCATGATCACTAAAGCAACGAATGTTGATGGGAAAACAAGAAGCCATAACTATATACAATTTACACAGTATATAATTAAATTCCCAACACATACAATCACTATACTTACATACTCACGAAAAACCCTAATTCGAATTCGAATCCAATCACAGAAACAGAAACACGCATCGTCACAAACAATTCCCAACCCGAAACAAGAGTACGATGCAAACGAAACCTAGAATTTTAAATCAGATACTACGAGATTCGCTAATTCACCGGAATTTTTCCCCAAGGCAAAATCGAATTACGGAACCAAATCAGACCTAATAAACAGTTAAAGAAACAGAGAAGACGATTCGAATTCAAGAAATCACTATACCTTATCTGCAGGTTTTACTTCGATCTCGAAGTTCGAACCACTGAGAGTCTTCACGAAAATCTTCATCGTTTAGGGAGAAGGAAAAAAGCTTTGAGAAAAAAAGAAAGAGAGAAGTTTAGAGAGAGAAGCAAAGTATAGAGAGAGACCGCTTTTGGGGTATTGAGTCACCCTTTATATATCAACACAGTTAATTCATAGTACATAAAAGGTTAATTAATTACATACATGCACGTCTATACAAACTTTGGTGTGTCAAGATAAATCACGTGGTGATTACTTATTCGGAGAGTTTTATTGTTTGTGAGCCGTTAGATTAAAAAAGGTGTATGGAATGTAGTGGAGATGTGTACATGGGATTGTAGACTATTCCCAAAATCAACTTAATTTACTGCTTGTATATTTGGAATTTTCTTCGGTATTATATTTTCTATAATCTTTTTGGCATGCGATTTTTACTCAAAGAGAGTAGTAATTGTTGTTAACTCACAGGTAAATCAGACTTTGGGGTTTGGAAAAAAAGTAAAAGTTATCCTTTTAGTGCAAGAAACTCTAAAACATTTTAAGGTTTTTTACACAAAATCCTCGGAATCATTTACTTTTTACAACTTTACATTTTACATCTTAACAATGCAGAATAATAATACTAAATCAAAAATTATACATATGTCAAATTTTTTGCTATTGTCAAATTTTAAAATTTTGATAAATAATTTTAAAATTTAGATAGATAATTTATCAAATCAAAGCCCTTGAGATGAGGAGTTCAACTATATCTTTAAAACTTTTAAAAACAAATATATGTGATCGTGAAAACGTTTACAATAGATGTAAAGTTGTAAAATCGACTACATTACGTATTATTTTTACTTCATAATTTTGTTTTGTATTTTTAAACGTGAAAGATAAAGTTACAAAAATAAACGACTTTGGAGTTTGTTTTGCACAAAATCTTTTCTTTTATTTACAATAATTTTATTTTACTGATTAACAAAACTTCTGTTCAAAATAACAAAAGAAATTTAAACCTTGTATCTTAAATGTCAATATGCTAATAAGTATTTAAAATAATATATATATACAAGTAATTAATTAAAATAATAAAAATGCAAAGATAAGCTTTTACTATCCAATTAATTAAGCTAGATATATATAGATATAGATATTTCTATGTTTGTATTAAGCTTATAAATATTATATTTTTGATTGATATGTATATATTTTCCTAATAATTCAATTCTATATCCAAAGTTAATTAATTAATTTAAATATAAGAAAAAGATTTATACTGGCTGGGAACTGGGAAGTCAAGTAAACATAAATTTAAGGGTACTCAAATAAGTACTTTATTTTTGTAAATTAATTATCGTGTTTAGAATTTATCATAAAATTTGGATACAAATCGAAAACACCGAAGAGTTTTTGAATAATAAGTAACATTAGAGAATAACGCTAACAATAATTCAAATTACAAACAATATTATAGTCATATTTAGAATATTATCTTAGCTATATATGTATAAATTTATAATATTACTAGAACCATAAAAATGTATAGAAGTTTCAAAATTTTGTTAATTTTTAGTTTTTTACATTGGCCATACCTAAATCGATAAGAAAGAGTATTTTATTGTGTTTATTTATTTATAGAGTATTACTAATTTATGAAAGCCTTTTGACAAAAACAAAATAACGTAAAACACGTAAATAAAAACAAGTCATTATGACCCTCCAAATGCTATATAGAAATTAAGTCATCCGTCTCTAGTTATTCTTTTCACAATAGATCAGAATTTGCTAGATATGTTCTAACTACTCAAATCTCCTATGTTGCTTCAAGATCAATTTTTAGTATTAGTGGTTAAGTATTAGATCCATATAAAAGTTCTTTAACTCCTTATCTGGTTGAAATATGTTATGCATTCAACAATGATTGTGGTGTTCTTTTAAACCACAAACAAAAGTTACAAACTTTGCATTCTTTGATTCTCTTGGTAAACGGTGTAGAACCTCTCTTGTATAAGTTATTGGTAAACACTTATTTTAAGTCTAACACCGACATGATATGATAGCTGAAGACGAATCAACATTCAACAAACCAAAAACGAAAAATGTCTCTTCTTTGCCTTCTTCTTCATCTTCTCATCTACCTTTCTGTTTATCTTCTCGACTTTTTGAACCTTCTCCTCGAGTTCATCCTCCATTTCGACCACCACCTTGATAACTTGTGCAAGTTTCTTCTGATCAACTAGACTCAATCTATTATTACTATTTACTAGCGATCAGAGCTTTTTCAGCTTTTCGTGATTCATCTACCATAGCAATTTTCATGGATGCTTTTGCTTTTTGAGCTACTTCCGCTAAAATCTTCGTCTAGTTCCCTGATTTGCTTTTAAAGAATTTTTCAAGAGATGAATCCAACAAACTCTTTATATCCCTAGAAAGAATTTTGATTTCAGCTCCAGTTTTATTGAATCGCCAAAACGAAAAATCTTTCTTGTTTGAATTAAGATAAATCAATAAGACTTGATTAACATCATTTGGGAGAAATTAACACCTCTCTCATTCAACAAATTAGCAACCTTAAGTTTAATAATAAATAAAATTTATTTCTTAGTGGGTCTCCTTGGTTGTTCATCCATAAGCCATTTATCAAGCCAAACCCTAGTAGATTTGTCCAATATTGCTTATTATGCCACTTTTCAAGAGATCTCATCAATAGAGAACACTATTCCAAGTATACAAAGGTCTACAACCACCATCACTACATAAAAAACTTTTTACAAGGAAGTAACTAGCTTCGATAAATGTACGATCCGGCCGAATTGTTTCACAAGTAAGGCTTTGTTGAAATTTCCTAATTTACATACTTCCATGCTATCAAGGAAGTTTTCCTCTTACCTTCCCAAGAAATTTCACCAAAATTATGTTATTGCTCTTGTTTTAACCAACATTTATTATATATTGATTTAAAACACGATATTATGTAGACCATAATTATCATATCAACAAATTTAAGAAAAAATATTTCCCTTAATTTTTTGGTAGAATGAGGGAGATTAGTCTCCCATATTATTAAAAAAAAATAAAAAAAAAAAATTACACACGAATATTCCGTGGGCGCGTAACAACACTATCATCCTCAAAAATAATCGAAGTAGCAAAATCAAGCCTAAGAAGAATACTATGAAACCCCAAAAGTAACAAAAAAGCATGATTCGCTAATTCATCTGCGAGACGATTAGCTTCCCTATACACATGAGTAATTCGGACAATCCAGTCATTCGAAATGAAGCTATAACACAAACGTACTAAGAAAGACAGAAGAGGATGCGAATCGCTAATCCCTGTTTTAAGAAAAAATATTTCCCTTTGAAGAATAACATTTTCTCATAGCAACCATCCTTATTATTTTCATCTCAAACCAACCATCTTTACTATTTTCATCTCAAAAATTTAATATATATTGTATTATAGTCTTTTTAAAAATATTCATATAGTCTTTTTAAAAATATTCAAAACGAGTCTATAACCTATAATGTGAAAGTTATATTTCATAGTTTTAGTGAGTCGAATGGTGTTAGTGATGTGTCTTTAGCCAAGTTGTTAACATAAAATAAAAAGTGAGTCGAATGGTGTTTTTGTATTTTTCAAGGATAAATTTATAGAAACATAAAAATACAAGGGCCTTTTATTAATATTTCCTAAACCCAAACTGAGACCGATCCCCGTAAATCGATTTTGCATCAGCTTAGCTTAGGTGAGAAAAAAACTAAACGGAGAAGACAAACAAAACAAAGGATGCCGAAGAAGAAGCCGGCGAAACATTCCGGCGAAGATGACATCACCATTCCGGTATCACCACAAACCGGATCTTCGATTGATACTTGGTGGTGGCTAACACATAAAGGAACCACAACTTCATTTCTCTGCATCTCCCTCTTCGCATTACTGATCCGATCTGCTGTAACAATGTATCCATACTCCGGCGCCGGAATTCCTCCTAAATTCGGCGATTTCGAAGCTCAGAGACATTGGATGGAGATAACCACAAATCTTCCAGTTATCGATTGGTATAGAAATGGCACTTACAACGATCTCACTTACTGGGGATTAGATTATCCTCCTTTAACTGCTTATCAAAGTTACATCCATGGAATCTTCCTCCGATTCTTCAATCCTGAATCTGTTGCTCTTCTAAGCTCTCGTGGTCACGAATCTTATCTTGGGTAAATGATCTGATTCTTCAATTGGTTGCTTGTTGTGTAATTAGGGTTTACTAATTCGAGTTTTGTTATGCAGAAAATTGTTGATGAGATGGACAGTTTTATCGTCTGATGCTTTCATATTTTTCCCAGCTGCTCTGTTTTTCGTGTTGGTGTACCATAGGAATCGAACTAGGGGTGGTAAGAGTGAAGTGGCTTGGCATATTGCTATGATTCTCTTAAACCCTTGCTTGATCCTCATTGATCACGGTCATTTTCAGGTTTGTATTGACCGTTACCTCTATTGGTGTTGTGATTATGTATCCTTTTTCTATGGTTGTAAGATGATTCTCATTAGAATTTTTATTTGTTATAGTACAATTGTATCAGCTTGGGACTTACAGTTGGTGCTATTGCTGCGGTACTATGTGAGAGCGAGGTTCTCACTTGTGTCTTGTTCAGTCTAGCCCTCAGCCATAAACAGGTGACTTTGGGATTTCATTTCTGTATTCTTATGTTTCCCTTGTAGAAAGTTGGTATACTTGTAGATGATCTGACACGTAATGGCTTTTATCAATCTCATAGACTGAAAAACTAGATGGTTTTAGTTCCCTGGAAAATATGAGTAGTTACTACCGTTATGTCAAAATGTCTAATTTGTTGAGACTGTAGTGTAGTGTTTATGGCCATACATATTTCACATCGTTGCATTTATGTAAAATGTTCTATACATACAATATTGTTAATCTTATGTGGTGCTTGATATACCCCTTTGTTTATGTATGTACCTCATTTCTGTTCTGTTCCCGTTTATAACATGCTGGTCACACTTTTTCCATTGTGTCGATGTTGCAGATGAGTGCATACTTTGCTCCTGCCTTTTTCAGCCATCTACTGGGTAAATGCCTAAGACGGAAGAGCCCTATACTTTCTGTGATTAAGCTTGGAATTGCAGTCATAGTGACATTTGTTATTTTTTGGTGGCCATATGTGCATTCTTTGGACGACTTCTTAATGGTAAATACGTATTTGATAATTTCTCGAGAAAACTAATTGTTTGTCTCTGGTAGAACTAAGAGATTGTACTCTTTGCTTCCTCCTCTGATGTAAATTGCATACACCCAATAGGTCTCATTCGTTTTCGTGCTCATTAATATGAAGTAAATGGCTGATGATGCAGGTTCTCTCCCGTCTTGCTCCATTTGAGAGGGGAATATACGAGGATTACGTGGCAAATTTCTGGTGCACTACTTCCATACTCATAAAATGGAAAAATCTGTTCACAACACAATCCCTCAAGTCTATCAGCTTAGCTGCAACTATATTGGCTTCTCTTCCTTCAATGGTTCAGCAAATCTTGTCACCAAGCAATGAAGGTTTCCTATATGGCTTGCTCAACAGTTCAATGGCTTTCTACTTGTTTTCCTTCCAAGGTATAAATATTTCACTTTGATCTTCGATCACGGTTGCCATCAATTAATATCTAACAGTCCCTTTTTTTCTTTCATTGTGTTTGAATCTGCAGTGCATGAGAAATCAATCCTGATGCCTTTTCTCTCCGCAACACTATTAGCTCTCAAACTACCTGACCATTTCAGTCATTTAACCTATTACGCTCTCTTCTCGATGTTCCCTCTTCTTTGCCGTGACAAACTCTTGATCCCTTACTTAACACTATCTTTTCTCTTCACCGTCATCTATCATTCACCCGGGAATCACCATGCGATACAGAAAACCGACGTTTCATTTTTCTCCTTTAAAAACTTCCCGGGTTATGTTTTCTTACTACGAACCCATTTCTTCATCTCCGTAGTTCTTCATGTCCTCTATCTTACCATTAAACCTCCTCAGAAGTACCCTTTCCTATTCGAAGCACTGATCATGATTCTCTGTTTCTCATACTTTATAATGTTTGCCTTTTACACCAACTATACGCAGTGGACTTTGTCAAGTCATTTCGGATCCTCTGATAAAGAAAAGAAGCAAATCTGAAGAGCAAGGTTGTTTAACTCGGTTCCATTTTTGTTTTCTCTGTCTTTTTGCCTATAGATTTAATGTAGCTTAGGGTCTTTACCGAACCAACTCCGATCATCACAGTAGAATCGAGCTAGACAGAAACGGTGGTTTAACATCAGACTTGTTGTATTTGGTCCAGGTTTTACTAAATGTTGGTCTATATTCCAATGCGTATAAATTGTTGATGACGTAGGTTTCAAAATTTGGGGTGGTTTCAAAAATTGGGGTAGAGATTTTACCTTTATGAAAGGAAACGTAAGGTTTTAATGAAATTTTGTGTTGTGCAATCATGTCCCGAATGTTACAGCGACACAGGTCATAGCTATCAGATTAATATGTTGTCCCCTTAATGAGACGGCCAGGATCGAACTTTTTATATATCAAGCACATTGTATTTAACACGACCTTTTTTTTTTGTGTTGTCTTTAGAAACAAATTCTTGAAACTTTACATCTCATAGATTAATTATGGTTAAGATTGGATCATAGGCGAATTAAAAGAGAAATCAAACACTTATACCTAAGCAGTGATTTTGAATGGTTTATGTGATCCAGCTTTGTGTGGGACTGGGACTGGGACTGGGACAAATACGAGAACAATTCTTGGTAGTTCTTACTGTTTCAGGAGACTTAATTTTATTTTCAAGTCCTTTTCTCTCTCGACCCTCTCAGTAATACGCTATATAAGTTTTAGTACATAATTATGGTCAAGATTCGATCATAATTGAGCTGAGATGTTCTCTTTTGATTCTCAGGAAATGAGTTTTTTTTTTTTTTTTTTTAATCATATTTGGTATACAACATTTTCTAAGAAAAGGCCACAAATTTTAATCTTATAAAATGTTTTAAAAATTCAGGAAGTAATACTAAATGATTGAAACATTTCTTATAATTTAAGAAGAGTTCTTAAAAATTTAGGGATACTTTATTTCTTAAACTTTTAGGAACCCTTCGTGAACATAAATGTTTTTTTTTTTGTAGTTCTGGAAACTTCCCAAAGTTGGCATTTGTGAAATGTCACAACTTGTTTCTGTAATAATAATTTGGAGTGTCTCTCTTAAAAGTATAAGAATTAAATGGAAACGTTTAGCCAAGCAAGGTAAAAAATAACGAGATTTACTAATTTAATTAGTCTCAATATCTTCCATTTCTTTAAGTGAGAATATGCAACAAAGTTATACCATAATTAGTTCTCCCAGATTTAGTACCCTACATGAATTTATATTGTATCTCGACACTATAAATACACCATTACTCTTTATCTCACCCTCTTAATATCTCTTGTTTTTCTTTTCGAATCTTTGTTGCTGGAAGAAGAAAAGAAAAAACCCAAAAATGTTGCTTACTATATTAAAATCACTCCTCGTGATATTCGTGACTACGATATTGAGAGTTTTATACGACACCATATCGTGCTACTGGCTAACACCTAGACGAATCAAGAAGATCATGGAACAGCAAGGCGTAACGGGTCCTAAACCGCGTCCGTTAACCGGAAATATCCTTGAAATCTCGGCCATGGTTTCGCAATCCGCTTCCAAGGATTGTGACTCTATTCACCATGACATCGTCGGCCGCCTTCTCCCGCATTACGTTGCTTGGTCCAAACAATACGGTATGGTCTTGAATTGTAACAAGTTTGTGTTTTCTTGGTCGTGAAGTCTATACATAGATTTCGTTATTAAGTTGGTCTGTTAATTGTAAGTGACATCTATCAATGGAGCCAGATAAAATGACGGAAATACCCTCCATGTATTTTTTGTTTTTTCTCCGTAAAACATACTGAAGAATGTTTGGCCTTTGATTAAAGGAGGGTTACATGTAATAAAATGAGTAATCCTTAGATAAATTTACGTTTTGATGAAACAGGGAAGAGGTTTATTGTGTGGAACGGGACGGATCCTCGGCTTTGCTTAACGGAAACGGAATTGATAAAGGAGTTGCTGATGAAACACAACGGTGTTAGTGGAAGATCGTGGCTACAACAACAAGGGACTAAGAATTTTATCGGTCGCGGTCTCCTAATGGCTAATGGCCAAGATTGGCACCACCAACGCCACCTTGCTGCACCGGCATTTACCGGAGAAAGACTCAAGGCACGTCAATAAACTAGCCTCATGCAAAAAACAATGCTTAGTTACTTGACGTTGAATGACTGAAGTACCCTTATGATGTAGGGATACGCAAGGCATATGGTGGAGTGCACAAGCAAGCTAGTTGAGAGGTTGAGGAAGGAAGTTGGGGAAGGAGCAAATGAGGTGGAGATAGGAGAGGAGATGCATAAACTCACGGCTGATATTATATCGAGGACAAAGTTCGGAAGCAGCTTTGAGAAAGGCAAAGAGCTTTTCAACCACCTCACTGTCCTCCAGCGCCGTTGCGCTCAAGCCACCCGCCACCTCTGCTTTCCCGGCAGCCGGTTGGTTTTCTTCCTCACCCTAGAAATCGTAATTAATCTCTATATTTTCAGTAATGGTGGCAGCAGACAGACCGCGGCTGCCACCATACAAATTCTTAAACATTAAGTTATACATAACAAAATTTAGTTTTTCTATTTATTTGTTGTGATCCTCGGTGAAGCTTTAAAACGTATATTGTTTTAGGATTAAACTTTAACTGTGGTCTAACATTGACTTAATAACAAATCTTTTGTATATGTAGGTTTCTTCCAAGCAAATACAACAGAGAGATCAAGTCTCTGAAAAAAGAAGTTGAGCGTTTGTTGATTGAGATCATACAAAGCAGGCGAGACTGCGCTGAAATGGGTAGGAGTAGCACTCACGGTGACGACCTTCTCGGGCTTCTCTTGAACGAAATGGATATTGACAAGAACAATAACAATAACAACAACAATCTTCAGTTGATAATGGATGAATGCAAGACATTCTTCTTTGCTGGCCATGAAACCACGGCTTTGCTCCTCACATGGACAACAATGCTCCTCGCCGATAATCCCACATGGCAGGAAAAAGTCCGTGAGGAGGTCAGGGAGGTCTTTGGCCGCAATGGCCTTCCCTCAGTCGATCAACTATCTAAGCTAACCTCGGTACGTACATTCACTTTTCAATACATATTATACAATAACTTCTAAAATCTAGACATAAAATTAGTCCTTCTCTTGCAAAGTCTTATCTTTTGGTGAGATTGTTAACATAGGAATTAAGTTTTACCTAAGTTTGGAACGTAAATAGCTAGCAGACGAGACATATTAGTCTACTTGCGGTTACGTCGGCTCACCATTCATGAGTTTGGTGTTGTTAAAAAATCATGAAAATACGGTTTAGTACTAATCCATCAGTGACCGTTTCAACTTTTCAACCTTAAGTTTTTGTCTGACCACGCATCAGTGACTCGAACTCCATTAACTCATAGATATAAAAAGATAATATTTGTTGTTTGCTCCAAATAATAATCATATAACTATATATTATAGTAACCTATTAATTTATTTGACTAGTAGAATTAGCTTTATGATGGATGGATGGGTGCGTGTGGGGTATTAACATTTAACACAGTATAGACAATGCCACTAGCATCGTAGTGCTTCTTCCATAACTAAGCTTATAACATAGTCATAGTCGGCACAGAAGAACCCTAATGAGTAGATATCATTTAATTTTGTCTTTATTCCTTTATCTTCAATCCTAGTTAGAACACAAATATTGTTTTTTAACAATGTGTATGTTTATTGAGCTTTAAAGATATATTCATATTGGGTTAAATCGTTACATGTTTATTATAACCGATTTACATAGAATCATACTTTCTGATTAGTTTTATAGTGATACTATTTAGATATGATTAGCATTGGTTAAGCCAGGTTTGAAATTTGATACGATATAGATATTGGTAAATAGATCTTTCAGGCATAAATAAATGGTTAAATAAGACATCTTCCATTTGTTTAGTGATTAGCACTAAGGCATGCTTTGCATAAAATATTATCTAAGAAATCTAAACATGTATTAACTAATGATTAGATCTTGACAGCTTCATTGATATTTTTTTCAAAAGGAAAAGTCAATTCCCAAACTAAAAGATGTTTGAGAAAGAGTCAAGAAGCACTTCGCATGATCACAAAGATATGATTCCAAAATGAATTAATAGAATAGTCTTCTAACTTCTTTTTCTTTGTCTTTGGAACAGTTAAGCAAAGTGATTAACGAGTCACTAAGACTTTACCCTCCAGCTACTCTTCTACCAAGGATGGCATTTGAAGATCTAAAACTAGGTGATCTAACCATTCCTAAAGGTTTATCAATATGGATACCGGTTCTTGCTATCCATCACAGTGAAGAATTATGGGGTAAAGACGCGAACCAATTCAATCCCGAACGTTTTGGAGGCAGACCATTCGCGTCTGGTCGCCATTTCATCCCATTTGCAGCCGGTCCACGGAACTGCATCGGACAACAGTTTGCGTTGATGGAAGCTAAAATAATATTAGCCACGTTAATTTCAAAGTTTAACTTCACAATATCAAAGAATTATAGGCATGCCCCAATCGTTGTGCTTACTATAAAACCTAAGTATGGAGTTCAAGTGATATTGAAGCCATTGGTTTCATGAGGATTTTCGCGGTTTAAATAGTTTGATTTGGAATGCCTTGGTAAAGCACGGCTAGAAGGAAGATTTTGAGATTGAGGGAGATTTTGAATTTCATGAGGGATACAAATCGGAATAAATGTTACTATGACATCAAATTATGTTAATTCTTTTTCCTCAAAAAGACATTTTCTATTGTTTTGTGTAAAGTGTGACGAGAACAAACTCAAAAACCCGCATGATTGGTTTATGTAACATGTTTTAAAATATAGTATTTGAAACATAAACTTGTGTAGTAAATGAATTTAATATGATCTATGGTAGTAGAAGAAATATGTTTATGGATGACATATATCTTTGAATTGTTATTCTTAAACTTCTTTTATACACATACTTTTAAAACTCCAAAAAAACTATTGATATGCCAAAAATATAGTAGATATGTTATTCGAAGTAAGAAGGCTGAGAAGGAGATTTCGAATAAATGTATTATATAATTACCACATCTTCCAAATGATTGTGTTTTCTTTAGGCCAAATTAAAGCTTTTGTTTTAGTTTATTCAAAAAAGACTAGTTGTACATATATAAATAAATCTTCTTAGTTCTAATTTAAAGACACAAAGATATGAAAAGTTGTGACTGTTGTCTATGTGTAAGGTCATATTATGTGCTTTGAGACTGCAACTGGTATAAATCAATAACTCTCTGGCATAAGGCCAAAAGCATATGTCCATCGATCACCTTTATTGGCTTAGAAAGTGAGTTGAAATTCAATAATAATAAGTCATAATGTAATATTAAGATGGGTTCAATCTAGATAAGCCTTAAAATAATAAACAAACATAAAACATGAAATTTAATAATCAAAGAAACAAAAAGAATGATTAGTGATGGGGGAAAAGGAGTTCATATTTAATTTTTCTTGGTTAAGTTTGGTGGCAGCCTTTGCACTTACAATGACTAAGGTTGATTCTTGCTTCTTTATATCTTATAATATTTTTTGATATGTGGTCAGTAACCTTTGAAATTGATCAGAAATAAATAAAACTGGTAACTTATGATAGGTATATCTTTTAATTATTAGGTCTTAGTCGGATTAAATGGAAAAGAAAAAAAAACATTTGTGTTATGTGGCATATGTATAAAAATACCACATTGCAGAAAGTTAAAAAAAGTTTTAAAAGAAAATCCTTCACGATTTTTTTTTTTTGATAAATTTAAAAGAAACTCTTTCATATGTACGATCATGATTTTTTTATTTTTTTTTGCGCATTTGTGTTGTCTTCTGTCATTCTTTGTTTTCAATTAGATTTTGAATATAGTTTGTATTTTTAAAGGCAAATGTTTTTTTTTTCTTCTGAAAGTTCAAGTCTGAAAATCGTACAAAATGTGGAAAAAAACATATTTGAAATGTATAATTTTTATAATATGTATAGAATAATTCAGTGGTACAATCTTCTGAATTGACAAGTCAAAAACATATCGTCATAATTTTAGATACGCCCCAATAAAGAACATAGCAAAGAAATAATCTTTTGATCAATTCAGTATCGCAATCAACACCCTATGCAAATTAGTTATTCGTAAGTGAGAATGCATATTATATGAGAGTATAATTTTTCTTGTTTTTAGAAAATACATGCACACGCATGTGTATCTAAATCTAATTGTGATACTGTATCTTCTTTGACGATTATAAACAAAGATCCTTCCACTATCAAAAGATTAAAAATCTTTGAAATCATAGAAGATTTGGTGGAAATGTGAAAATACTATTGTTTTTCTTATACATATTGAATTGTGTTTCCTATATTTAATATAAGAAATATTTATTATATGATATTTTTGACAGAGGTTTTTAAGTTATATCTTTGTACATTAAATCGTAGTACTAGTTATTTTTCCTTGGAAAAAATTTCATATTCGTTTTTTTTTTCCTTTTCTGTATTCGTAGACAATCGTGGTACAACTGTTTTAAATAAACTAATGATACGTCTGACTATGTTACAGATATGAAACTACCAAGGTATTTTTCCGTTCTCTTGTTATGTGCAATATTAACAATAATCAGTTTTGGTTGTTGAGGCCTGAGGGTGTAAAAAATGCACCATAAAATTCGAGGTGCACTATTTACATCCTAAAAATATAAGGGTTAGAGGGTTCAAAATAAATTGAAGGTTAGAAGGCTTGTTGGAGATGCTCTAACACACCCAAAAAATGGGCTTTCATGGTCAAGAGTCACAAGACGAAGTTTGACATAGAAGGGAGACATGTTCTCGGAAGGGCTTTGCCCCAAATGCATACAGCTATATATACATAACAAAGGCTCAGATATAAATGTAATAAGTGATACAAGACGAAAAAAGAAAAAAGAGTTTTAGAGAAAGTGAAAAACTAAGATTTTCCAAGCAAGTTTTGTTTTGTTTTGTTTTGTTTGTGTGTGTGTGTGTTGTTTTTATCCTTGTGTTTCTGGAGTGAACGTAAAATTAAAAGACAACATCGAAAGTTAGTAGTGATGTCATGTGTGCAACCTCTTCCTTATATAGTGAAGCTTGGGAGCAAGAGTTTTTCTACGAGATATAGCGGTTAGAAACCATCAACTCCGTTAACAAACTATGTGTTGTTTCATTTACAAGCAATGAAACAAAAATACGCTTCACTTACAACCTGAATTGTAAAAGCTTAGAACATAGAACATGTCCTACAAGCAAGGTAAAATAGAACAAATCCCTGGAAGTATCGCAAAAGCGGACCCGAATTAACTTGGGTCGACATAGACAATATTAGTTGATTTTTAGTCGTTTACGTTAATTAGTTATAGATGGAATTGATGCATTTAAACTCTAGTTTCGATTGCATCATAATATGCAACTTGTTTTGTATCCAAATTTCTACATCCAAACTCACTTGGACAAAAAGAAACATGTTGTGAATGCTATAATTTTGATGTAGCATTCTGGTTCGGGAATTTTTAAAGTGATGGGCTGCATATACTACAAAAATATTAGGATATCGTTATTTGTTGGGCTTTGACGAAATCTTAATCTGTAAATTCAATTAGTGAGCCCAATTAAGTGTGTTTTGCCAAAGCATACATAACTCAGGTATTTAGTTTACCGATTAACTAATTTGAGTCAAAAATCATTTGACACATCTTCCTTTTTTTCCACCATTCTTTTAGGGATTTTCTCACATTAATTATTCATTAATCATTTAACTACAAATATTAGTTTAGATGAGGACTTAAGTATTGAAAGTTTTCGTCTTCAAAAGTTCACATACTTTCGATAAATTTATTTCAAAGGTTTCCCTTCCACAATAGTACACAAGAACAATAAGCTTTTGTTAAAAGTAAAAAAAGATGATCTCAATTCCATCATACATTGAGTGGTTAATTATTATTTCCACTTATACTCTAACTTGGGCGTTTCTTTGCCATGAGTGAAATAGATTCCATCTTCTCTAGCATCCCAAAAGTTCTTTTTACCATAATGAACTATGAGACCACCACCTTGATATGCCATAAATGATGCATGAAACTTGAAATTAGGCCCTTGCCATAATTCACAGTAAAAGTCTGATCTCACAATACTATCATGGAAACTAAAATCATAGGTTTCTCCAGGACGCAAAAAATGGAAACCTAGATTGTCTTCTGATGTGCAATGAATCTTCAAAACATTGTTTCGACCAAGGGAACTCTTGAAGAATACAGTGTTTTTCTCATTCCATATTAAATTTGCGTTACTCAATCCTATGCACAATCCAATAACGAGCAGAAAACACGAGAGCCGATTCATTGTTGACTGTTTGAATTGGCCTTCCTTCTTTTAAATTCAGAAGTAATTAATCTGTAGATAATGAAAAGGGACAGACGGATAGTGTCTTTTTATACAAGTGTATTACATGGTTAGTCGTTAGTTTTTGGTCTTTCCTATTTTTAAACATGTTTTTTTTTTTGAGTTTTGACTCATACGAACTTGTTGATCGCTTTTACTGTTTTCTTTGTGCCCTTATCTATTTCGCTGTTTCACATCTATTTAAAGGATTAATGCTTTCGATAGATTTATTGAAACGTTCAGCTTTGACATTTGTGATATGAATTACGAGTCATGATAAAAGATCTTATTCTTAATATTCCAATTTAAGACTTTCACTCCCATTATAGCATGAGTGGTTTGGCGAAATATCTAGTATTCTTATAAAACAATGCCTTGAGTTTGTTGACATATATCTCATAATTAGCAATGTTGAAATTTTTCTTAAACGCTTTTAAAAGAAACTTATCCAAAAGAGTGTCAGATTTAAGGCAAGAGACAGAGATTGGTTTTAATTTGTGTTATCTTGATTAGGCGTTAAAAGCCATAATTATACAAAAAGATGATATAACCTAAAGTACATAATGTGGTTACCATGGAAAAACCAAAAGGGGCAAAGTAGAGTTGACTAAGCTTGACTAGTAGCTATTGACTAAGATGCACTCTAATAATAAGAATATAAGTAGCAAATATATTTAACACCCTCCCTCAAGTTGGAGCATATACATCAAGAATGCCCAGCTTGCAGAGAAAGAAATGGAGTTCTCTCTTTGTCCCAACGCCTTAGTGAGAATGTCTGCTAATTGTTGTTGAGAGGACACATGGGTAGTAGTCATAATACCAGCATGGATATCATGGATATAGTGACCATCCACCTCAATATGTTTTGTACGTTTATGTTGAACCGGATTGGCACTTAGAGCAATAGCGGACTTATTGTTAGAGAATATGCGCATAGGTCGATCTTGAGAGACACCAAGATCATGCATCACCTTTTTAAGCCAAATAAGTTCTTGAGTAAGAAATGTCATGGCTCGATATTCGACTTCTGCGGAAGAGCGAGTGATAGTCAGTTGTTTCTTCATTTTCCATGAGATTTTTGTGTCACCAAGTTGTACAAAATAACCTGTGAGAGAGCGTCTAGTAAGAGGACAGGCGGCCCAATCACTATCACACCAACCATGACGCTGCAAAGTCGATGAGCTGGGAAGCAAAAGGCCTTGGCGCGGATTGGATTTTAGATATCGGAACCACCCATATCACAGCATCCCAGTGTTCTTAAAGTGGATGTTGCATGAACTGTGCTAATTTGTGAACTGAATAGGCTAACTCAGGTGTCAGCTAATTAAGTAGCTAAGTCGCCCTACCAAGCGACGATACCTTTCAGGATTTGAAATGAAAGCTGACTTGGGGAGAGGGAGAGCTGGTGGGTGATCTCTCACTCTGTCTACTTACATTATTCATTAATCATGTATATATGTGCAAATTAATATTAGTTTTGGTTAGGACGTAAGCCTTGGATATGTTTGCGTATTGAAAAACTCACATACTTATAAAGTTTCTCTTTAATACACTAAAGATACATTTACATATTAAGGTGCCTTAATTTGATGATTTATTACAATGTTTCACGTCCACTATAATACACAAGAAAATGAAGTTTCTGTCAAACTTTAAAACAAAAAGATGAGTTAAATTCCATCTTTTCCCTTTGAGTGATTAATTATTACTTCCACGTATACTCTAACTTGGGCATTTTTTGGCCATGGGTGAAATAGATCCCATCATCTCTAACATCCCAAAAGTTCTTTTTACCATAATGAACTATCAAACCACCACCTTCATATGCCGTAAATGCTGCATGCAACTTGAAATTAGGGCCTTGCCATAGGTCACAATAGAATTCTGATTTGAAAAGACTATCGTGGAAACTAAAATCGTAGGTTTGTCCATGGCGCAAAAAGTGGAAGCCTAGATTGTCATCATTTGATATGCAATTTACTTTCAAGACTTTGTTCCGACCAAGAGAATTCGTAAAGATGACAGAGTTTTTCTCATTCCACTTTCCGCTACTCAACCCTACGGATAATCCAATGACGAGGAGAAACCACGAGAGACTATGCATTGCCTTTATTGTCGAATTGGCCTCTTTATTTATTTATTTATTTATTTTTTTTTTTTTTTTTTGAAGTAATCAATAGGGACAATTTCTTTTTATACAAGCGTATCACATGGCTATCCTTTCATTTTTGGTATTTCCTATATTTAAACATGGTTTTCTTGACTAATCCATTTATCAATTTTGCTATTTTTTTCTTATTCTTATCGGTTTTCCTTTTTTGCATTTAGTTAAAAAGAGTAATCTTCTATATATACATTTTTGTAGACGTTTTTAGAAGATAATATTGAAGATTTGAGCCATAATTCAACAATTAATTCAAATGGGTGGGTATAACCCGGTTTAACTCTGTTCGGATCTTGGATAACATGTTTAATTATGTTCTGATCTTCGATAACATTAATTTTTGGAAAAGTTACCTAAAAACTAATAATTAAAAACAAAAATTAATGATTTAATTACCAAATTTAATATAAACAATATCTCTAAACGAACCATATTTGTTATTTACCTTAACTAATTTCCTAAAATATTTTTACCTAATTTAAACATAAATATATAATTCTTCTTTCACTTTTATTTGATCTTATACTTTATTTATTTTGAATTTATATAAAATATATATAGTTAATAAAATATTATATTTTTTTCTGCATATGATGTAATTCAAATTTTTTTAAACGGACATATATTATTCAAAGTATGAAGAAATAATATGTATACAATGTCTCACATCGCTTAGAAAAATTGGACAATGTTTCAGACCCATATTATAAAAGGACCAAAATGATTCTGATTACGAATGAGCAGGAAGCTTGATTTATCAGTCGTCCAAAATTAAAATAGTTATCCGATTTACTTGGGTTTTTTATTTTAAAGAATTGAAACTTTAAAATGTTTCAAGAAATTATAAATATTATAACTTTATCAAAAGTTAAATATTATAATTTTAAAAACTTTTTATAAAGTTTATCTTTAAAAAATACTTTAAATATTTATAATTTTAAAACTGATAAAGTTTTAAAAATTATAAATTGAATTTTACAAGAAATTTAAACATTATAAATATATATATAAAATATATTAATACAAGACGATATATTACAGGAAAAATCTTAAATATAATCAAGGTCGATATTTTATTTTTTGTAAGTTTCAAATTTTATAATATTGAAATTTATAAGAAAATGACAAAATTATGTTTAATTTCACGGGACTGGGTTATATGGTAGGACGGGTTTGGGTGGATAATAATTACGATTGTACAATGTCCCACATCGCTTAAAAAAATTGGACAATGGTTCAGAGCCATACTATAAAAAGGACCAAAATAATTTCGATTACGAATGAGCATGAAACTTGATTTATGAGGTGTCCAAAATTAAAATGGTTTGTTTACTAGGGTTATTTATTTTAAAGAATTGAAACTTTAAAAAGTTTCAAAAAATTATAAATCAAATTTTACAAGAAATTTAAACAATATAAAAGATATTAATACGGGACGATATACTGCGAGAGAAATCTTAGATATAACACTCAAAATTCAATGATGAAGTTTGGGTCAATATTAATCTTTTTTGAAGTTTCTAATTTTATAAATATTTGAAATTTATAATAAAATGACAAATTTGTGTTTAATTTAACGGGACGGGGTTATATGGTGTGACGGCTTTGAGTGAATTATAACATTGGATGATATGCTACGAAAAAAACCTATAATTAACAATCATAATATAATTATATAATATTAAGCACTAAACAAAATTAACAATATTAAAAAAAAATACTTAAAACTTTAATTTTTTTAAAACACATTTCGATTCTTTTATAAGATTTCTCTCGCAATACTACCACGGGTGAAATCCTAGAATTGACGAGTTTGAATCGATATTAATATGGGATGGTGTACTACGGGTGATATTTTAGAATTGACTGGTTTAGGTTGATAATAATTTGCGATAGAATTAGGAGTAAAATTCTAGAATGACAATTAAAATATAATTATACAATTAAATACTACCACGGGTGAAATCCTAGAATTGACGGGCTTGATTCGATATTAATATGGGATGGTGTACAACGGGTGAAATTTTAGAATTGACTGGTTTGAGTTGATAATAATTTGCGATAGAACTAGGAGTGAAATCCTAGAATGACAATCAAGTTATTATTATACAATTAAATACTACCACAGGTGAAATCCTAGAATTGACGGGTTTGATTCGATATTAATATGGGATGGTGTACTACGGGTGAAATCCGAGAAACAACAATCAAAATACAATTATACAATATTAAACATTTAACAAAATAAACAAATACAACTTAAAACTTTAAAATTTGAGTTATAAAATTTTGTCTCGCGGTGAATTATACATTTAAATCAAACAATAGCAGAAATTTATTAAGTCATCCTAAGAAATATTCAATTATTTTTTATTTAATGAAAATATAGACCCGCGGTATACCGCGGATTAATATTTAGTGCTATTGATAAATTTATCTCAACGTTCAGCTTTGACATTGTGAAATGCATTATGAGTCATGACTCTGTTTATAGATATTCCTGTTATAGTATTTATTAACCGAAGTAATGTAAACCAAATTTTAAAAATACATACAAGATAAATAAAAGGTCCAAAACATTATATTTACGGTCATGCATCTGATTTCTTTTCTTCCAAAAGGAAGGAGCCAAAGCAACCGATCAAGTGGAGACTAGTAAACCATACACAATCACTCATTTCCTCACAAAAGAAAGATAAGATAAGGGTGTCAACACCTTTCCTTAATCATGTGGTAGTGAACGAGTTATCATGAATCCCGGACCCTTTGATCATTAGGGCTTTTTGCCTCTTACGGTTCTCACTATATAAAGATGACAAAACCAATAGAAAAACAATTAAGCAAAAGAAGAAGAAGAAGAAGTAATGGCTTCCTCTATGCTCTCCTCTGCCGCTGTGGTTACCTCCCCGGCTCAAGCCACCATGGTCGCTCCATTCACTGGTTTGAAGTCATCCGCTTCTTTCCCGGTCACCCGCAAGGCCAACAACGACATTACTTCCATCACAAGCAATGGGGGAAGAGTTAGCTGCATGAAGGTAATGTCATTAATGAAAACTGTCTTTTGTCATGTGCAATTAGTGCAACTGAACAATACTTAAGAATAATTGGGAATTGGGAATTATAGGTGTGGCCACCAATCGGAAAGAAGAAGTTTGAGACTCTATCTTACCTCCCTGACCTTACTGACGTCGAATTGGCTAAGGAAGTTGACTACCTTCTCCGCAACAAATGGATTCCTTGTGTTGAATTCGAGTTGGAGGTAATATACACAAAACTTTTCCTTTGTCTACTAATCATTATTATTTTTTTCGTTTTCATTGCTAGAAATATTAGCCTATAACCGGATTTTTTAGAACCGAAATAGACTATATCACCTTGTGCATATCCTCCAATATCAATTGTATTGAATGGTTTTCTTATGTGTTTATAGCACGGATTTGTGTACCGTGAGCACGGAAACACTCCCGGATACTACGATGGACGGTACTGGACAATGTGGAAGCTTCCATTGTTCGGATGCACCGACTCCGCTCAAGTGTTGAAGGAAGTTGAAGAATGCAAGAAGGAGTACCCGGGCGCCTTCATTAGGATCATCGGATTCGACAACACCCGTCAAGTCCAATGCATCAGTTTCATTGCCTACAAGCCCCCAAGCTTCACTGATGCTTAAATCCTTTTCTGGAATATTCAATGTTGACTATCCGGAACCCAATTTTGTATGGTCAATGTAAATTTAAGTAATTATTTTGCCAAAGTGAAAAAACTGAAGGTTTGTTTTTCTATCGTTTCCTCTATAAAAATCTCTATTCATATCACTTCATTTCTGCTCTTATCACTTTTAACTCTTTTTATTCGTTTTATCTCTTTTAACTAACATTTTAGTTCCTTTAAATTTCTCTCCTAATTCTTGCCTTTGGTTCTCTAATGAAAGAGTACCCTTTTTAGGTACATTTCGCACTTGAAAGCATAGCAAAGATGCGTCCATCAATCAAATTTTGAGGGTTGATTTAGAACATTTTAATTTAAAGATGAAAAACAGCCAGTAAAGGTAGTAAAAATACGTAGAAAATAGAGATGTCGTCTCAGAGAAGATGAAAGTTACATAGCCCTTTGGAAAGGAAAAAATGATCACTACCGTCAAAAGTTTGTCACAAGAGATACATGCTCAAAAATTCGCAACACTAAGCCTACGATGGACGGATACAAAGGGATCTGTTTCTTTTACTTTACCCTAACTACTCCTTTCTCAGTTGGCTAGCTTCAAAAAACAGAGTTGCCACGGGAGACAGAATGTTTAAATGGAATCAACAAGTGAACACAAACTGCATGTTCTGTCACGAACCTATGGAAACAAGACACCATCTTTTTTTTGGGTGCTCTTACTCGCAGAAGGTATGGGAGAAGCTGATAAGGGGAATACTACTTGATAAGTACTCGACATATTGGAGGGAAGTCTTTAAAACCATTTGTGACAAAAACTATGACAAAACAAAAATCTTCATTCTACGGTATGTCTTCCAAAACACGGTTCATTCGATTTGGGGAGAAAGAAATGCTTGAAAGCATGGTGAACAACCATCACCAATGGAGAAACTTGTCAAGTTAATTGACAAAAATGTTTGGAACCGGCTGAGCACAATACGGAGTGGGGGGAGCTTTGAAGTATGAAGGAGGTCTTCAAGTTTGGTTTGGTACAAGACAAGCTTAAGACCAAATCCTCTGTTTTAGATTTGTTTTTCAAAAAAGTATGCATTAAGTTGTAAACACGTTTATTTCTCTTTTTAAAATCTAATCTAAAAATTTTCTTTTTTAAAATGACATAGAAAAATCCAACTGTATATTTTAAATCCATAAACATGAATTCTAGAGCCGCAAGTCCAAAAATTTAGAGATGACATCATAGCAAGCAAGGACACGCAAGAATTAATGAAATTTATAATGGAGATAACAAAGCATGAATATTTATAATTTGGAAACTGTTTTACATTAAATTAGATAGTTTACGATACATTCAAAGCTAAAACACTTATTTACAATGAAAAGTAATCAATGTTTCTTGAATGGGTTTGGCTACTTCTTCTCATATGGTTGGACCGGGGCATATATGAGCTTTTACGTGGTATTCGTGGACCCATGACCATATGAGCTTCTTCATGTGGCCTTAGAGTGTGGATTCTTCCCTCGGATCCACACCATCCATTGAAGTGTGTTATAAAATTTCCCCATGATCCGTCATGGCTTTTGTGCTTAAGTTGTCATGGTGGGAATTATCTTGAGGTGCCACATTCGTGCTTAAGTGGGCCGTAAGTGCAATTGCGTTGTGCTCCAAAAGGAACGGTGCCGTGGGTTCCTCTTGTTCATCAGAAATATATTAATTAGCCGTAAAACCTGAAAATTCACAAGCATTTGGATTGTTTTCTAATTTAATATCCATTATGTGACTAAAAGTTCTAGTGATCGTACATACTACATAGAAAATAATAACACAAAATACTAGTTTACATTTCCCAATTAAAAACCATTTTGAATGAACTCTGTCTGATTTAATTATACTTTTAAAATGTGGGATGAATTCAAAGATTATACTTATATTCTTATTATTTAAGATTATCAAGTGGAAAAATAAAAATATGAATGTGTTAATATAAGGTAATAGAAATTTAATCATTTTTTTAATCTATATGTAAAAAGTATTTAACCGATATCTACAATTTGACGCCTCCCAATTGAAAGGAGCCAAAAGCAACCGATCAAGTGGAGACCAGTAGCCATACACATTCACTCCTACCCTTACATGAGAAAGATAAGATTATGGAGTTTTCTGCCACGTGATCTTATCCTAGTGGTCCAAATCGATAAGGGTGTCAACACCTTTCCTTAATCCTGTGGCAATTAACGACGTTATCATGAATTATGGCCCCTTTGATCATTAGGGCTAGTTGCCTCTAGCGGTTCCCACTATATAAAGATGACAAAACCAACAGACAAACAAGTAAGTAAGAGAAAAACCAAAAGAAGAAGAGAAACAACAAGAAGAAGTAATGGCTTCCTCTATGTTCTCCTCCACCGCTGTGGTTACCTCCCCGGCTCAAGCCACCATGGTCGCTCCATTCACCGGCTTGAAGTCATCCGCTTCTTTCCCGGTCACCCGCAAGGCCAACAACGACATTACTTCCATCACAAGCAACGGAGGAAGAGTTAGCTGCATGAAGGTAAATGTCATTAATGAAAACTGTCTTTTGTCATGTGCAATTAGTGCAACTGAACAATACTTTAGAATAATTGGGAATTCGAATTTATAGGTGTGGCCACCAATCGGAAAGAAGAAGTTTGAGACTCTATCTTACCTCCCTGACCTTAGTGACGTTGAATTGGCTAAGGAAGTTGACTACCTTCTCCGCAACAAGTGGATTCCTTGTGTTGAATTCGAGTTGGAGGTAATATACACTGAACTTTTCCTTTGTCTCTAAGCATCCTTTATTCTTCTTCTTCATTGCTAGAAACTTAAGTGGATAACCGAAATAGACTATCACCAATATATATATCAATTGTATTGAATGGTTTTCTTTATATATAGCACGGATTTGTGTACCGTGAGCACGGAAACACTCCCGGATACTATGATGGACGATACTGGACAATGTGGAAGCTTCCATTGTTCGGATGCACCGACTCCGCTCAAGTGTTGAAGGAAGTTGAAGAATGCAAGAAGGAGTACCCTGGCGCCTTCATTAGGATCATCGGATTCGACAACACCCGTCAAGTCCAATGCATCAGTTTCATTGCCTACAAGCCCCCAAGCTTCACCGAAGCTTAATCCCCTTTCTGGAATATTCAGCGTTGATTATTCTGGAACCCATTTCTATGTGGTCAATGCAAATTTAAGAAATTATTTGCCGACTTAACAGTTGAGGAACTATTGTTTGAAAGTGAAAATGTTATTCCTATCAGTTTCTCTATAATTATAGTTATCATTTCATTTCATTTTTGCCCTTAAATCTTTGAAATCTTATTTTTCGTTTAGCTCCTTTAAACAACATTGTGGCTCCTTTAAATTATCCTCATAATTCTTGCTTTTGACTCCCTAGACTAACCAATAAACTCTAATAAAAAAAGAAAAACTTGCTACATTGTTTTAAGAAATTTTGCACATGAAAGCAATCAATCAAACCTCGATATTTAGAGAAAAGTTTATGTAAGGGAGTGTAACCATTTTTCAGATGACATAGCCATTGGAGATTTGGAAAAGGTAGTATATACAGAAAATTCAAATGCATCTTTTAAAATTATAAACATAAAACATGTATTCCAAACCCCTAAGTGGGATATTAAGTCAAGAAATAGCATTACATAAAGCAAGGATCGACAAAGACTGAAATTTGTCAAGCATGAAGTTACTAAATTTTGGAAATTTTGTTTACGTTAAATTTGATCATTGGTTATGCATTAAAAGCTGAAACAGTTATTTAGAAGGAAAAGTAGTTAACGTTCCCAAAAAGTTCTAAATAAAACTAGATTCCAAATGATAATGAAAACGTCGCATCTACTATATGTTTGGTTTTAAGTTTTTGTTTTGACAAAAAATCATATGTTTTTGGATTCTTCTATGCAAACGAAATATAAAAAATTCATGATTCAAATACAAAATACATATAAAAATAATAATTCAAATTATCGAACATTTTTTCCATCTCCCGGATTTAATTCACACATTTTGGCTTCAATTAAAATCCAAGAAAAAGAAACAAAATGACTTATAAAAGACAGAAACTAGTAACTTAGATGGATGGGTTAAGACTTAAGAGTTAAGACTATCTCACTTTCGAAAAATGATTTATTTAGCTGAGGTGCGGAGTGGAGTGGACCTTGTGATCCTTTTCCCTACACGAAAGTTTTTTCGTGACCAGTTAATGTGTACTTTGTACACGTTTCTTCTCATATATATGATTGAAAAGGGGGCATTAATTTGTGAGCCTGAAGGTAGTAGTCGTGATCCATGAGTGCATGACCATAGTTTTATGTGACTTTAAGATGAGTTCTTGACTCCGTTCTACACCTTTGATTACATACTCAAGTTTGCATGGTGGAAATCAGCTTGAGGTGCCATATTTGTGCTTGAGGGGGCCGTAAGTGCAATGGCATGGTACTCCAAGGAGAACGGTTGCGTATGTGGGTTCCCCATTGTTATTGTGATGTGATCAGAGTCGCAAGATAATCGTGAGCTGATATTACTTGTTGATCTAGAGGCAGCGTGCATTACCTCATATAGAAGATACCATGGACTTTGGGAGGTTTTCTTGGAAATTCTTCCATGAGGGGTTTACCGCGCACTTGATACATGTAGATGATGGTTTTGCCGTTTCGTTTGTTCGCTCGGTCTCTTTGTCCCACAAACATATCTTGCATGATGTAGTTGTTGTTAGTATCGACTCAAATATTTACTCTCTCCAACCAGTAAGGTTTTGCTTTTATCCTAGCCACATAAAAATCAGAAATAAAAGTACTATTTGCTAAAAATGAAGTGAAAGTATTGAATTAACCGAAATCAATGTATTCAAATTTTGTCTCGCTTTTCTTTTGTCGACTAATATATTATCATTTGAAGATAATATATAACTTTTCCAACAAAAAGATTATCGACAATTTATTGTGGTAAATGATTTTCAGGATGTATCCAGAATCGACAGTCTACCAGTACTAGAATATATCTAATAGATAAATGGTTCTTCTTACACTATGCTCATTATGGATTCTTTAATTTACTCTTTCACAAAAGGGACGATGACGAAGGAGTCTCTCTACAGCACGTTAGAATTCTTTTGATAGGTTTACTTCCATTAGTCTGAAATGGAATCTTATTTATAAGTCTGCCTGAAAAATCTTAACAATTGATATTAATAAAACGGAAAGAGTAATGAATATTTTTAAGAGCATCTCGAATCTATCTCTATTTTTATTTATATACTCTATTTTTGTATTTATTTAACTCTAACTCATCTCTATTTTCATTTGTAAAATAGAAATTTCTAATTTTTTTTCTAAAGCAAAAAATAGAGATTTTTATTTTTTCTCTTATTTATTTTTTCTAACGAATTTTTGAGGAACCATTGAAGTTAAAATATAAATCTCTATTATATTTTTTCCTCTATATTCAGAAAGAAAATAATAGAAACAAATATTGGAGATGGTTAAAGCTTTTTTTTTTGTCCGGATAAATATCATACAATATATTTATGTAAATATCAAATTTAAATAATTTTGTTATAACTATTTTTTAATGCGACCTTATTTCCAAAGAAAGTGTTAAGCCAAATTAAATCATACATGGTAAATAAGAGGTCCAAAAGACCAAAAGCATTAAATTTAAGGTAATGCGTCTGGTTTCTTTTCTCCCAAACGAAAGGAGCCAAAAGCAACCGATCAAGTGGAGACCAGTAACCGCACATTCACTTCATTTCCCCCACAAGAGAAAAGATAAGATAATGGAGTTTTCTGCCACGTGGCCTTATCCTAGTGGTGCGTACCGATAAGGGTGTCAACACCTTTCCTTAATCCTGTGGCAGTAAACGACGTTATCATGAATCATGGACCCTTTGATCATGAGGGCTTTTCGCCTTTAGGGGGTTCTCATTATATAAAGATGACAACACCAGTAGGAAAACAAGTCAGTAAGTAAACGAGCAAAAGAAGAAGAGAAACAACAAGAAGTAGTAATGGCTTCCTCTATGCTCTCCTCCGCCGCTGTGGTTACATCCCCGGCTCAGGCCACCATGGTCGCTCCATTCACCGGCTTGAAGTCATCCGCTGCATTCCCGGTCACCCGCAAGACCAACAAGGACATCACTTCCATCGCAAGCAACGGGGGAAGAGTTAGCTGCATGAAGGTAATATCATCAATAAAAACTGTCTTTTGTCATGTGCAATAAAACAAAACATAGGATATATTAATTTGGAATTGGATTTGGGGATTATAGGTGTGGCCACCAATTGGAAAGAAGAAGTTTGAGACTCTATCTTACCTCCCTGACCTTAGTGACGTCGAATTGGCTAAGGAAGTTGACTACCTTCTCCGCAACAAGTGGATTCCTTGTGTTGAATTCGAGTTAGAGGTAATAAACACAAAAGTTTTCTTTTGTCTACTAATCATTATTATTTATTCGTTTTCATTGCTAGAAATATTAGCCTATAACCGGATTTTGTAGAACCGAAATAGACTATATCACCTTGTGCATATCCTCCAATATCAATTGTATTGAATGGTTTTCTTATGTGTTTATAGCACGGATTTGTGTACCGTGAGCACGGAAACACTCCCGGATACTACGATGGACGGTACTGGACAATGTGGAAGCTTCCATTGTTCGGATGCACCGACTCCGCTCAAGTGTTGAAGGAAGTTGAAGAATGCAAGAAGGAGTACCCGGGCGCCTTCATTAGGATCATCGGATTCGACAACACCCGTCAAGTCCAATGCATCAGTTTCATTGCCTACAAGCCCCCAAGCTTCACCGAAGCTTAATTTCTTTTCTAAAACATTCTTATGAATTATCTCTGCTCATTTCATTTCCTATTGTCTGTGTTCTTTTTCTCTTTATGAGACAATTTCTATCGGATTGTCAAATGTCTGATTTATGAATATGTAATTTATATATCCGTGCGTCTTGATTTTTTCCGATGGTTAACTAGTTTGAAAATTTCCGATGAGATAAGACAACATACAAAAAATCGAATAAATTGTGTAAATATAGATAATAGTGACATATGGATTTGTATTCATATTTGTCCATTGTTTTAAGAGGAAAAAAGTTACAAAATCTTATTTTCTTAATAATAAGTAAATTTACTTTATAAGGACTGTGAAGTGTGTAACATGTGTTTGTAGATCTCAGTCACACAGAGTTATTACCTTAAAGGAAAAGGATGGTCCACTTGAAAGGATGATAGACACATTTGTGGACGGTGCCAGTGCCATATACATAAGATAGGCTTGCGGATAAGAGTCCACTTTTAAATTTATGATTAAGACCCTTTTCTTAATGATCTCACATATCAATCTGAAACTTGTGTGTCAACATTGTCTTAATGACCTGAAATATCAATTTGAAACTTGTGTGTTCATTGACTTAATGAAACTACAAGAAATCATCAAATGTGTGAACGGAAAGTTCTTTGAAGTGTTTTTTATATAATTTGTGTAGACTTACATGCGTGTAGTTTAAACTTTAATATTAACTAAAATGTATTTAAATTAGGGTTTATCTCCTAAAATTGATTCTAAAATGGTTAACCCAATATAGGTAGTTTATGTGTTGGTAGATCTACCGAAAATCCAATTAGTTTGAATCTTGCGGAATAGAAAAAAACAAACTATAATCTTGATTTTTGGATCCCACCGTTGTGGATGCTCTAATAATGCAAGTCATGCATGTTTCACCAGCGTCTAAGTCTGTATATACGCTTTTGGATTTTGTTCGAAATATTGAAACACCAAATAAAACAAAAAAAAATACTGAAAATCTATTATGAGAAATCTCTGTATATAAACATAAACGAAAGTGAACCCTTTAAAGATATATTTTCGTTTCGGTCGATATACATACACTGATTTCTCAATATCTTCTTTTATCTTAAGAAATCCTATCAAGTATCAACTATCATCTATGTATATAGTTTCACCAACCCAAAATGATTTGTAACAAACACCTTAATCTTTAATATTTAGTTAAACCAACTCTTACCGCTCATCACCGCGTCATAACGCTGCCACCATCCCCACCCAAACGCAAACGCAAACCACGTCCATTCCTCTTCATATGTTAACATGTGCGGCCACTCCTCAACACATTTTGATGAGAGCATTTCCGCATTTTCCCTGATGTTCTGCACCGTGCCTTTCTCTTTCTCCTCCTTTTCCTTTTCGACAACAGTAACATTATTTTGATCATCTTGCGTATCTTCCTTCTTTCTCATCAAACTTATGATCATCAACGATTTCTTACGTTTAGGCGGCAGAGGTTTCATGCTCTCTTTGTAAACGTTCATCCGAGCTTTTGCCGTCATTCTCGCGTGTTTAGACTGTTCCCTTCGAGTTTCCTCTCCGTTGCTTGATCTATTTCTCTCTTTACCTTCATACACCGCGCTTACACGAGCTCTCTTCATAGAATCCACGTGCATTCACACATTTTTTACATCAACATGTTTTATAACTTGGAATAATATGGTCAGACTTAATATCTCCCATTTATAAAACGTGTATTGTTGTTATGGGTACAGGTATGAGTCTCCAACGGCTTTGATTGCTTTCTCTCTTTCTTTCTTTTTTAAGTCAAAAGAGCTCCAAAAACTATAATGGTAAGAGCAACGAATCGAACACAAAAAAGGGGAAACAATAAATTTGAGGAAAGAATCGAACACAATATTCAAAAGAACAAGATTCGTAATAACACAAAAAGTTTTAGATGAAAAGAGGATTATAACGTGAAGTCTTGGTTATATAATGAAAGTTGTCGAGTGTAAATCCATCATTAATTAATGGTGCTCGAGCGTTTCGTTTGTGTAAATGCAATGTATCTTGTGTATGCTTTTCTTTTGAGTACGAGGACATATATGCATGCGTTACGTAAAACTTCTGATTGACTTTTCTTCAAGGTTTACACTACATAGGAAGTTCCGAAAAGGCCAAAATTTGCTCCTTGTTGAGGTGTGAACCGAACCTAAATTTATCAACTCGAAAAACGAATCTAATTTGAATAATAGAATTGGTTTCTGGTCTTTTGTTTGATAATTTGTAGAAACTTTAAAAATCTAGCTAGATTCCCATTACTTTATCTTGAATGATAAAAAAAAAAAACCATTGTAGAAATTTACAAACATTCAAGGTCTTAAGCTAATTACTTGTGAAACTCAATTACTATATCTTAATAAAATTGTCTCGTGCTTTACTTGGGAAATATTTACTACAGTCTATATATATATGAATATAGAAACAAAGGAAAGTCTTCTATGTTCGATGTTCATGATGTATAGCATTCATACAAATGTTAAACATCAGTTTATGGCCTGAGTTAAATAACGCGTGAAATCTTGTTGGCTTATAAACATAATTGAGTTGAAGGAGAAAAAATGGTAACAGACTGCTTTCGAATGCATTGTTTGGGATTGCGTTGTTTTCTATTATTCTGTTCTACCTGCTAGATTTCACGGGACCAATAATAGGCTTATTTCTCATGGTAGTAAAAACCTATGCTTTAGTTTTGTTCTTCAGAGGCTTCATTGTGCAGTGCAGTCGTATTCTTATTCATGGTAACCACTAACCATAAGCTGGACATTGCTACTCGATGATTTGTTGTAGAGTTTTATCTTCTCCGCGATAACTTCAGACACTTCGCGCTGTGCATGATCATTCCCTTCAATATAGATCTTTAGCTCCTTCAAACACGGAAAATAGTCCAAGAAATGCGTTATCATGTACATCTCTTCCATTGTTCCATGAAACTCTTTAATCTCTAACGTTTTTACTGGACAAGATGTGAGCGAACGACCTTTTTCCTCTCGAGAAACGCAGTCACAAGCATCCCCGCATTTATCTGTGACAAAGTGCAAGAGACCCTGAGAGCATAAAGAAGACATGAATAAGAGATTCAAATCAAAGTATGAACTATATCTTTGTACATGTTTGATAAATGAGTTATTTCTATACCTCAAGGACTAGAGTTTCTAGATGTGGACAGTTCCTCAGAAGAACTGGCATTGCTTGCCATCCTCGATTCTCGGCACTCTTGATAGATAAAGATTTGAGGTTTTTGAACACTGGCATTGATTCACAGCTTAGAGAAAGCATCTGATAATAAGACAACCCACAATTAGATATTTTGCCATTACATGTCTCTAAACAAGACTCTCGCTAGTTCGTTAAAATGGGACTAAATAAACATAACCGTCGTGGATTTCTCTATTTTATCACCTCGAGAGAAAAGAAAAAAGAAAAACTGACCTCAAGAGTATTGGCAGACAAGTCTAGACACTGAACATTTCGTATGCCATTCATGAGCTTCCCCACATTTGGAAACCGGAGAACAACCTCGTCATTGTTATTTGGCTCTCTTGCTCGTCTGATTTGACCCTCAGTTACCCCAAGGTTGATCCTAGCCTCAAGTAAGTTTTCCATGTTAACTAAGGGGTAGTCTTTAGCAACATACTTAAAGTGACTAAAGTAAACAAGACTAGGTGTATCAAATGAAATACTGCCTGAATAAATATTGGAACTCATTGTTAGGGTCTTGAGGCTTGGATTTGACACGGTGACATCCGTAAAGGTCGTGAACCAGAATGCATCAACAATGACTAATTCCTCTAGCGCAGGTAAAGCTCTAAGAAACAACAAATCACCATAAAACCCAACATAATCAAGTTCGAGAGTTTTAAGCATTGGTAAGAAAATCTCCCCAGCCAACCAACCAACAGTTTTTTCCCGTTGGCCAATACAAAGTCTGTGTAATTTCAACCTAACTAGATTCTTGCTCTCGAAACGTTTTGAAGACAACAGAAAGTATTCATCCATACACAAATCGATTGACAGATCAAGTTCGGAAACACCACGTGCCAACACATTACTTATCCAACCATCAACTCGGTCTGAATCAAGCTTAAATAGAAACTTGATGGAGACTTTCTTAACCGGACAATTACCTTGCAATGCCAATATTCTACCCACAAAATCTAGGAAGCTCTGTCGAATTTCGTTCCTGTCACGCTTACCCTCTTCGGGATGCAGAAAGATAGAGTCATCAATGTGAAGATTAGAGACAAAAGCAAGCAGATTGCGCCACCTCTTGGAGAGAACCGATGTCAAAGCAGCCTCCTTTGTTGTAAGGAAGGACAATATATGGCAAATAAGCTCGTCTGGTATATTTCTTAAGAGATCCATCTTCTCTACACGAAAGAAGACAAGCTCTTGTGAGAAATCAGCGATACAAACAGAGAATATTAGGGGTTTGTTTTGGCTCGGTTATCTTCAGTTATTCTTGGCATAATCATCTACGAATATACTCTAACAGATTCATATATTCTGTGTAACTAGATCTTCTGAACTAGATAGATTTCCCTAGATTTACGCTTTCGGTTGTACATCTACTCTATATATGTTGTATGTTGCTCATTGTGATGAATAACACGAATCTCTTTAGACTCTGAAATCCTTTTAGAGAAAGTTTTGATTATTAAATTGACGCGAAGATGAGTTGGTAAAACAGAGAGAAACCCTAATTAGTTAACAACGTAAATAGCCAAAAGGAAACTTCTGAACTAAGAAATCTCAAATAAAGGAGAATTTAGTAAAGTTCGACACCTACCTTGTTCCTAGGGAGCTACTAGCGAAGATTCGAAGAAAGGATACAAAGGTTTCAGGTTGGAGAAGACAGGCAAAGACATCGGAGAAGCTGAAACATCGAATGTTTTAAGAGGAAATCGTTAGACTTACCTCCCCAGGGCACAACAAACAAGACTAATTCCTCAAGCGCAGGCAAAGCACTAAGAAAACATCTTATCAACACATAACGTAACAGAGTGAAGAAGGAGAGTTTTAAGCATTGGTAAGAATATGTCCCAGTCAATAGCAAGACTGTTTAATTTCAGAGTAACCAGATTCTTGGTCTTGAAACATTTTGGAGACAGAAAATGGTAATCTGTTCCATGCAAACTGATTAGCACATCAAGTTCGGAAACACCACGAACCAACGTGTTACTTATCCAACCATCTGCTCGGTGTGAGTCAAAGCCAGTTCTAAACTTGAGGGAGAGTTTCTTAATGGGAGAATCACCCTGCATTGCCAATACTCTATCAACAAAATCGATGAAGCTCTGATAAGTGATAAATGTCGTACCTATCCTCCTTAAAATCTTCATTATGGAGAAAGATAGAGTCATCAATATCGAGATTAGGGACAAACGCAAACAGATTGCGCCATCTCTTGGAGAGAATGGAAGTCAACGTAGCTTCCTTTGTGGTGAGGAAGGACAATATATGACAAAGAACACCGTCTGGTAGACTGCTAACATGATCCATCTTCTCTGCACGAAAGAAGATTTGAGCCTTTGATTAAACCTGTAAAAGAGAAAGACGATGAAGAAAGAAGACGAAATCGAGCCAAAGGAGAAGAAGCTAAGTCAACATAAAGATATGTTGGGCTTGTGTGGCTGCAGCTTTCGTTAAGGCCCAAACAAGAGTAAAGTGTGTTTTTTGGGTTAGCTTGAGGTTGAAGTTTAATTAAAGTAAAGCAGTGTGCAAGTGTTGTGGTTAGAGTTTCAAGGTAGTAGAGTCTAGAGTTAATTATGTGATTAAGGCATGTTTGTATGTGTAAGTGTGCCAAGTACAAGTAGTATAAGTATGTGTGAGTGTGTCTTGTAAGAGTGTATCCAAGTTTTACCAACATGTAGACATTCAATGTTTCTCTTCTCTTTGAAAACGTTTATGTATTTGTTAAAATGTTAGACAAAAGAGGCAGAGATTAGAGAGAGTAACTATATGCTTCTGTTAAAACAGAGAAAGAGAAACAGAGCATATGAGAGTGAGAGATGTGAGAGCTAACCTTTGCGTGATAGTGGTGCACTGGTGCTTTGTATGAGTTCAACAAGAATGCAAGAGAAGAAAGAACAACAGTTTTGCGATTGGTTTGGTTTAGGGTAAAAAATGTTTTCAAGCCAATTAAATGAAATCAAACCAAAACAACTTTCGTTCTTCCAAGACTTCATTGTGCACTCCACTCCTTATACAAGCAACCACTTACCAGGAGCTGCACGTTGCAATTCGATACCTTGTTGTAGCGATTTATCCTCTTTGCGATAACTTTAGACACTTCAAGTGCATTCTCTTCAATATAGATTTTTATCTCTTTCAAACACGGAAAATAAACCAAGAAATGCTTTATCATGTGCATCTCTTTCTTTTTTCCTTGAAACCCTTTAATCTCTATAACTTTTACTGGGCAAGATGTGAGTGAACGACCCTTATCCTCTCGAGAAATGCAGCCACAAGCATCCCCGCATTTATCTGTGACATAGTGCAAGAGACCCTGAAAGAGTGATACCATAAAGGACACAATAAGAGATTCAATTCAAAGTATATATGAAAGCTATCTTGGTTCATGTTTTGGCAAATTAGTTATTTTTTTATACCTCAAGGACTAGAGTTTCTAAATATGGACAGTTGCTTAGAAGAACTGGCAGTGCTTGCCATCCTCGCCTCTTTTTACCCTCAATAGTTAACGATTTTAGGTTGTTGAACACTGGCATTGATTCAAAGCATAGAGAAAGCACCTGAACACAAGACACACGTCAATTAGACATTTTGCCATAGATGTTTCAAGAAAAGAAGAAGAGAAAACTGACCTCGAGAGTATTAGCAGAAAACACTAGATACTGAACATTTCGTATGCCATTCATGAGCTTCCCCACATTTGCAAATTGTAGAACAACATCGTCCTCATCAGCCTCCACGCCATCGTTATTTGGCTCTCTTGCTCTTTCGACTTGATCGTCAGTTAACAAAAGTTTGATTCTAGCCTCAAGTAAGTTTTCCATGTTAACTAAGGGGTAGTCTTTAGCAACATAGTCAGAGTAACAAAAGTAAACTAGACTAGGTGTATCGAATGACATAGTTCCCGTATAATGGTTGGAACTCATTGTTAGGGTCTTGAGGCTTGCATTTGACACGATGACATCCTTAACGCTCCAGAACAGAATACATCAACCATGACTAATTCCTCAAGAACAGGCAAAGCTCTAAGAAAAACCTCATCAACATAAAACCCAACTGACTCAAGTAGGACAGTTTTAAGCATTGGTAATAATATTCCCCCAGCCAACCAACCAATAGGGTTTTCCGGTTGGCCAATACAAATACGGTGTAATTTCAACCTAACTAGATTCTTGCTCTCGAAACGTTTTGAAGACAAGAGAATGTATTCATCCATACACAAATCGATTGACAGATCAAGTTCGGAAACACCACGAGCCAACACATTACTTATCCAATCATCTAGGCGGTCTGGATCAGACATACTTATACACTTGAGGGAGACTTTTCTAGTGGGAGATTTACCCTGCAATAACAATAATCTATCGACAAATTCAACGAAGCTCTGTTGAATTTCGTTCCTATCACGCTTACCCTCTTCAGGGTATAGAAACATAGAGTCATCAATGTCAAGATTAGGGACAAGTGCAAACAGATGTCGCCACCTCTTTGAGAGAACAGAAGTCAAAGCAGCCTCCTTTGTGGTAAAGAAGGACAATATATGACAAAGAAGCTCGTCTGGTAGATTGCTTAAGAGATCCATTTTCTCTAGAAAAGCTTCGTATATTACCAAACAGTTCAACTACAAACAGAGAAAGGTTTGGTCTTTAGATTCATGTAAAAATTCGAGCATGTAGAAGGAAGCAATTAATTATAACTGGTAAACCCTAAAAGAGAGAAACGCTAAGTTAACAACGCAACTAGGAATACATCCGAAAGGAAGCTTGTGAACTACGAAACCTTAAAAAGCGAATTGAGTAAACTTCGATACTTACCAAGAAACAAATATTGGAGATTTCAAGAAAAGAGAGATTTGGGAGTTGCTTTATCGCTGGTTTCTTTGATTTTATGAAGAAAAAGGCATCGGAGAAGCCGAAACATCCAAATTTTAAGAAAACAAAATTAGGGTTTTATTTAATCCGGTTCTTAAAAATCACTGGTTTAATTTCGGTAAACCGGGACAGCTTGAGTTAGGCTGCAGAAGAAAGCAAACTTTTTCACGTTGAAGGGCAGGACTTTGGTAAAAACATAGAGCAAGCTTTTTCACGTTAAAGATTTGATCGCGCAAAGAATCGCAGATCATGAATTGGACATCACAACATTAGCCCCGTGACGAGGTCAAACATGTATAATCCGGGACAGCTTTAAGACTATTGATAAGTGTTGGATTTGGATCGGTTTTGGAAAATAAAATAAAAAACTTAAAAAATTGGTTAAATTTTGCAAAAAAAGGTATTATTTTGATTAATATAACTAAGAATTTCAGAATATTTAGGAGGGGTTTATTGGTTTATAGATATATATATACACCAATTACACAAAAATCAAATTCCGAAGTAAGTGAAGTAAGAGAAGTGTATTAGTTTTCCATCTTAATTACAGGGTAGTCTTTAGCAACAAGTCAGAGTAAGAGAAGTAAGTGAGACTCGGCGTATCAACCGAAAAAGTGTCTAAATAATAATAAGAATAGCAGACATAATGGTTGGAAGTTATTGTTAGTCTCTTTTAGACTTGCATCTGACACAACAGCATCATCTTCACTCCAGGTTACATAACCCATGGCTAATTCCTCAAGCGCAGGCAAATCATGAAGAAGAATCTTAAACTTATCAGCAGATAACTGAACTAACCTAAGAACAAGAGTTTTAAGCATCAGTAAGAAAAAGCTTCCATCTAACCAACCAATATCAACTCCATAACCTATCTCTAGCTTAACTAGTTTCTTGCTCTCGAAACATTTTGGAGGCACCCAAAACTTCTTACCAATCGACTGGACATCCAAAACGATTAAAAGAACAAGCTCTGAAACACCACGTAACATCACATTACGTATCCAAGCATCCACTCTAACTGAATCAACACCGACACAGTTGATGGAGACTTTCTTAATGGGAGAATCACCCTGCAATGCCAATACTCTATCAACAAAATCCATGAAGAGCTCTCGAATATCTTCCCTATCCCCTTTACCCATTTCCGGATGCAGAAAAGTATTGTCATCGATATCAAGATTAGGGACAAAAGCAAGAATCCCTATCCCTATCCCCTTTACCCATTTCTTAATGGGAGAATCCCCTTTACCCACGGCTTTCCGATTGTCTTGGTTTGAAACAGTTTTTCAAGCCAATTTAAACCAAAATCAAATTCCAAAACTTTTCTTCTTTAGAGGCTTCATCATGGAGTCCACTTCTTATACAACTTACCACCTACTAGGAGCTGGACATTGCAACTTGATGACTTTTTGTAGCGTTCCATCATCTCCCCCGTGATAACTTCAGGGACTCTGAGCTGTGCAGGATCATTCTCTTCCATATACATTTTTAGCTCTTTCAAACACGGAAAATATTCCAAGAAATGTTTTATCATGTTCATCTCTTTGGTTGTTCCTTGGAACCCTTTAATCTCCAACACTTTTACTGGACACGATGTGAGTGAACGACCTTTGTCTTCTCGGGAAACACAGTCACAAGCATCCCCACATTTATCTGTTACATGGTGCAATAGACCCTGAAAGCATAAAAGTGACAATGAGAAATTCAAAGTATGATATTTTGTACATGTTTGGCAAATTAATGAATTGTGTTATACGTACCTCAAGGACTAGAGTTTCTAAATGCGGACAGTTCCTTAGAAGAACTGGCATTGCTTGCCATCCTCGATTCTCGGCACTCTTGATAGACAAAGATTTGAGGTTTTTGAACACTGGCATCGATTCACAGCATAGAGAAAGCACCTCATAACAAGAGAAACCATAATTAGACCTTTGCTTATTATATTTGTTAAAAATGGGACCGAAGAAACATGACTGCCATGCTCCGTAAATTGAGACGAAGTACTGGTTATCTTTCATTTATTTTACCAAGACCAGCTAAATAGAGAAAAGAACAAAAAAAACTAACCTCAAGAGTATTAGGAGACAAATAGAGACACCGAATATTTCGAATACCATTCATTAGCTTCCACACATTTTCAAATTGGAGAACATCGTACTCATCATCCTCTAACAAATCATTGTTTATTAGCGCTCTTACTCGGCTGATATCGCCTTCAACTACAAGAAGGCTGATTCGAGCCTCAAACAAGTTTTCCATTTTAGCTTCGGCATAATCGTCCACGACATAACCAGAGTAAGATAGGTAAGCAAGAATAGGTGTATCAAATGACAAAGTATGTGTACAAACGATGAAGTTTATTGTTAGGGTCTTGAGGCTTTCACTTGAAACAATCAAATCGACAACATCCCGCTCTTTCCAGTATATATTATTCATGACTAATTCCTCAAGCGCAGGCAAAGCATGAAGAAGAATCTCAAACTTCTCAACAGATAACAAAACTGATTCAAGAACGAGTGTTTTAAGCATTGGTAAGAAAATGCTCCCATCCAACCAAGAAATATAACTTAATCCGAGCTTAACTAGTTTTTTGTTCTCAAACACTTTTGGAAAGAGATTATAGTCATCTTCGAAAACCGAATCCACAAAGATTGATAAATTAAGCTCGGAAACACCACGCACCATCACATTCTGTATCCAACAATCCACTCTATCCGAATCAACACCGGAACAATCGAGGGAAAATTTGTTAATGGGAGAGTTACCCTGCAATGCCAATACTCTATCAACAAAATCCATGAAAAGCTCTCGAATATCATGGTCCACAATATCAACATTAGGGACAAATGCAATTAGATTGCGCCACCTCTTTGACAGAACCGATGTCAAAGCAGCCTCTTTTGTTGTAAGGAAGGACAATATATGGCAAAGAAGCTCGTATGGTAGATTGCTTAATAGATCCATTTTCTCTGCACGAAACGAAGAGGAATCTTACCAAACAAGAAAGGTTATTCATGTAAAATCCAAGCAAGTGCAAAGAAACACGTTAAACTGGTAAAGTAGGAATCTTATGGATTCGAACATGAACTTTCATAGAGGGAAAGTTAGAGCTAACAACACAAATACAAATCTTATGGACTAAGAACCCCCAAAACATAATTAATGAGTAAACCTCGAAACCTACCTTGCTACAAAAGTTTTATCCAAGACCTATTTTGTAGGGATTTTAGTGAAAAAGAGAGTTGGGATTTTCTTAATTTAGGGTTTTATTTCATCCGGTTCTTTAAAAAGGAGGAGATATGAAGCAAATACCCAAGCTTTCAGGTTCGACATAGACATGCAAAGGCATCAGAGAAGCATCCAATTTTTAAGAGGAAGACGTGAGTTTTTTTTTTTTTTTTGATAAAATGTTACTATTATATAAATGAAGATAGTTTTGGATTTACATTTTGATTACCAAAAGTAATAGAAACTTGCCAAAAAAGAGAGGTAAAAACCAATTAAATAAATATATGGAAATTGAGGGTTTTGTTCTTTAAAATCGCCGGTGTAGTTTCGATAAACCGGAACGGGTTGATCTTTGGGCTACATTGCTTAAACAGATTTAGGCCCAAATGTAGAAGTATTGCTTAAAGTAAAAAAGAAACTCAGAGAACGAAAGCAAAGTTAACCAAAGAATAGACTATGAGAGACTCATCAGTGTGCACTAATCCATACACTTTTTAAATATCAAAACTATGAAACTTGTTGCGACGAGTTTAAACATTCCAGAGACTTTGAAGTCTATAAAATCATTCTCTTTGGTATATATATGTATATCCCTGCTCTCCTACAAACACAAGAAAAGGTCCAGAGAAATGCTTTCTTCATTTTAGACGGAAGTATACCTCTGCTATGTCTAATTCCGGAAGGGCAGGGAAACCAAAAAATAGCATCTGAAACTCACCACTAGAAAACCAAACTGAGTCAAGTTTCAAGGAGAGCGACTTTTGCTCTTTAGAGACTTCATTGTGCAGTCCACTTCTTATACAAGTAAGCATCCACTAGGAGCTGGACATGGCAAGTCGATGACTTTTCGTAGTGTTCCATCATGTCCCCCGACCCCCGTGATAACTTCAGAAACATCAGTGACACTGAGCTTTGCAGGATCATTAGGATTTCAGTGAAAAGAGAGACCCAAGCTTTCAGGTTCGAGTTCGACAACGAAAAGGCATCCAATTTTAAGAGTTGAACAAAATTGGAGTCTGGTTCAATTTTATCCGGTTCTTTTACAGGTTTAATTTTGGTAAACCGGGAATGCTTGAGTTTTGAGTTCTTAGAAGTATATCACATCGCTTAGTGTCAAACATGTATGTATTGCATCCGTGATTTTGCGATAAAACAAAACAATTGAGCACTATGTCCAAGGAAAAAAATATTAAACATCGGTGTTCTGCTCTAAAATAATTCACTCTTAACGATTCGTCCACAAAATCTAAAACGTAAAGAGAACTCAAAGCAAAATGCTAGGGAAGTGAAAGATTATACCACAAGCGAGATCATAAATGGCTGAATCAATGTGCTGTCAACTTTTTATAAAATTAACCACTCACTACAAGCTGGACATTGCAATTAGATAACTTGTTGTAGTGTTCCACCATCTCTGCAATAACTTGAGGGATGACTCTGAACTGTGTAGTATGATCATTCTTTTTCATATAGGAGATTTTCATCTCCTTCAAACACGGAAGATAGTCCAGGAAATGTTTTATCATGTGCATCTCTTTCATTGTTCCTTGAAACTCTTTAATCTCTAACACTTTTACTGGACAAGATTTGAGCGAACGACCTTTCTCCTCCCGAGAGACGCAGGCACAAGCATCCCCGCATTTATCAGTTACATGGTGCAAGAGAGCCTGAAGGCATAAAGGAGACATTTAAGGTTTCAATGTGTGAACTCTATCTTTGTACATGTTTGGTAAATTAGTTATTTCTATACCTCAAGGACTAGAGTTTCTAAATGTGGACAGTTCCTTAGAAGAACTGGCATTGCTTGCCATCCTCGACTCTCAACACTCTTGATAGATAAAGATTTGAGGTTTTTGAACACTGGCATCGATTCACAGCATAGAGAAAGCACCTGATAACAAGACAAACCATAATTAGACTTTTGCTTATTTGTTAAAAATAGGACTTGAACAAACATGACTGCCATGCTCCATAAATTGAGACGAAGTGCTGGTTATCTTTCATTTATTTTACCAAGACCAGCTAATAGAGAAAAGAACAAAAACACTAACCTCAAGAGTATCACGAGAGAAATAGAGATACCGAACATTTCGAATGCTATTCATAAGCTTCCCCACATTTTCATATCGGAGAACATGCATGATTGTACTCATCATCCTCTAACAAATCATTGTTTGGCGCTCTTACTCGGCTGATATCGTCTTCAGGTACAAAAAGGCTGATTCGAGCCTCAAACAAGTTTTCCATTTTAGCTACGGGATAATCTCCCATGGCATAATCAGAGTAAGATAAGTAAGCAAGACTAGGTGTATCAAATGACTTAGTATGTAAACAAACGATGCATTTTATTGTTAGGGTCTTGAGGCTTGCACTTGATACAGATACATGCACATTCACATCCAATTCTTTCCAGTATATATGATTCATGACTAATTCCTCAAGCGCAGGCAAAGCACGAAGAAAAATCTCAAAATTCTCAACAGATAACAAAACTGATTCAAGAAGGAGAGTTTTAAGCATTGGTAAGAAAATGCTCCCATCCAAGCAACGAATATCAAATCCAGATAATGGAGCTTAACTAGTTTCTTGTTCTCGAAAACTTGTGGATACATATGATAAGAGGTATCAAAAATCATTGATAGATCAAGCTCCGAAACACCACGCACCATCACATTCTGTATCCAACAATCCACTCTATCCGAATAAGAACCGCCGCCACAACAGAGGGAGAATTTCTTTAAGGGAGAGTTACCTTGCAATGCCAAAACTCTATCCACAAAATCCATGAAGAGCTGTCGAATATCGTCCCTTTCCTCTTTACGCACCTCCCAATGCAGAATATCACAGTCAAAAATATCAAGATTAGGGACAAATGCAATCAAATTGCGCCACCTTTTGGAGAGAACCGATATCAAAGCAGCCTCCTTGGTGGTAAGGAAGGACATAATATGGCAAAGAAGCTCGTCTGGTAAATTGCTTAAGTGATCCATCTGCTCTGCACGAAACAAAGAGAGTATAAACTGGTAAACTGAGAACAGGAACTTCTAACTTCAATACAGGGAAAATTAGAGCTCACAACGCAAATAGGAATCTTATGGAACCCTAAAAAAATATAATGAGTAAACCTCCAAACCTACCTTGTTACAAAAGCTTAATCCACGACCTAATTGTTTCGGGATTTCAATGAAAAAGAGAGTTGGGATTTGCTTAATTGCTTGTGTTTTTGGCTCTCAAACGAAAAATATAAAGAAAATACTCAAGCTTTCAGGTTTCGACAAGACATGCAAAGGAATCGAAAAATTCAATTTTTAAGTTTTCATGTTTTATTTCATCCAGTTCTTAAAAATCACCGGTTTAATTTCGATAAACCAGAGCAAATAGGGATCTGCCCCAAAGGAAACGTGTAAACTAAGAAACCCCAAATACAGGATGAGTTAACTTCGAAACCTACTGATGTAGCATTTCTTTCAATTAATTATCGAACCACAATTTGCAATTTAATCAACTCACCAAGAATACACACACTTGCTTAATCTAAGCTAACAAGATGATTTTGAGTATTCTAAATCTTAGTAACAATGCATTATCAAACAAACAATGCAAAACAAGATAAGAGAAAGCAAGAAACAAAAGACCAACAAGTTTCGAAAGTAAACAAAGCGGGAAATTAACAAATTACTAAGCGAAAACTAAAGACGAATTCTCGGGTTAAGGTAATCGATTAGAAATGATAAAGAGATGGATTATGGAGCAACAAACAACTTCTAACAAGCAATGATCCTTAGGCCATAGAACACTAAACAAGACTAATACATTTCCATGATATTAATCCCTTTACTAATCAATCAATCATCAACAATTTCCAAAGGCAATCAAATGATCAATAAGCATAAATAACAAGTCTATCTAGCCACTAATCACCCTAATCAACAATTTCCAAAGGTAAGGTATGAAAAGCACTTAAAGATTTTGGTTTGGGAATTTCATCGAACACCTTCCGGGCATGAAATTCCTAATGTCTAAATCATCATGATCAAGGTTGATCTAGCCTTAAAAGCAACCAATAAGTAAGAATCTTAAGTAATCTAGCCCTAAACTCCATAACCCAACATCTAAACCATCCTAATCTACCCTAACCAAAGAACTCTAGGAGACTACTCACTCATGATCATGATCATACAAAGGAATTGGTTTGATCTTTGTAAAGCCATAATCATTAGAGAATAGATGAGAAATTTAAAAGAAATACTTGATATAGAAACTTAAGAACTCAACATTCATACAAAAACCTTAGATAAAGAACCTTCAAGAGAAGTTTTTATCCCTAAACAAAAGCTCCCTCTCTCTAAAACTAGGTTAAGAGTATTTATAGTAATGAGAAAATAAACCGGATCAACCCGGAACAAACCGGGTTTTGATCCGGTTAAGGAAGGAAATCGACCAAGCAATAGATCACTTGGTAGATTCAATATCGTCCGCAACATTAATCCTTGACCAGTAGACCACGAAATCGACCACTTTGGTAGATTCATATTCCTCCGTAGCTCTGGTCCTGACCAATCGACCACGCAATCGACCAGTTTGGTAGATTCCTACTAGCTTCTCTTCTTTGGCCACTTTGCAATCTTTTAGCTCCTTTGTTTGCTCCATTTGCTCCATTTTACTTCCAAAACTTTAAACTCCACTCATGTACCTAAAAAAAACAAATGCAAATGCAAATGCAATACTATATGCCAAAATATGAATGCAAAGCAACAAAAACTAAGAGAAAAAGAGGTTTTTTTTTTTTTTTTTTTTTTTTTTTTTTCAAACCCAATCCCAAGTATTCAATCTAACCACTTAAATCTTTCATTCCCAACCTAGTAGCTAGTCCAAAGATGTTCCAAAAGCTAGCTAAAAACAAGAGCTAAAACCTTGTCGTTCTCAATACTTTGAAGATTTCAAAATCTATAGCATTTTCATACAAGAGGCCTCACTCACAAATAGTACATAGGCTTGAAAGAAAGGTTTTAAGGTTAAGGGTAGGGAAAACCATTCTAAAGGTGAGAATGGCCATTCGGGTTAACAAAAGATTGGCAAAACGAATAAGATAACCCGAATGAGTCTTTTAGACTACCATGAGAATGCATTTAGGATCCATAAGCGAGAAATCAATATCAAATTAAGTCCAAATTCATAGAGATATTTCAAAAGTCATGTAAGCTTCACACAAGTAGAAATTGCTTTCGAGAAACGCAAAAGTCTAAGCATGGATTTTCCATTTTTTCCAAGATGATCAAGCAACGATTAACTGTGATCAAGGGCTTTAAGTTCAATCCTAAGCTTGAATTTCTACAAGGTAATTAAATCATTATCCCCTATGCAAATGCAAATGCACACTAGATGCTTCTAGACTCAATTCTAAAAGAGAAAATTAATATGCAAACCTACATGATTTTTTTGGATTTTTCAAAATTTTCAGATTTTTTTTTTATTTTTTCTCAAAACATAGATATTGACAATGCAAGACTCAAAGAAATAAAATCAAAACAAAACACAACGTTAGATGGTTAGTCTCTCCCCCAAACTTATTTCACACCGTCTCGGTGTGAGAGAAAAATATGAGGAAAAGACTAACGAAAATAAATAAATAGAACTAAAAGAAATAAAGTCGTATATACAAGTGATACCGTGGAGTGGCTAAGGCATGTAGGAGTGGTCTCTCGAGGCGTTCTTCCTCCTAGACGAGTGTGATGAAGTGGCGGGCGTTTCATTATTCTCATCACTCTCCAAAATATTGTCTCTATCTTCCTCCTCATTTGAAGGAAAAACAAGTTCATCCTCGGAAGAGACATAATCCGGTGGTTGGAGCTTCTTCACCTTCTTAAGTAGCTTTCCTATTGCATAAGATTTCCACTTGTTTATCTTCCTTTGAGACTTGATGACGGATTGAAGAAACTTCTCCATCTTGGTCTTTGGCACAAATGTGAATTCGGGAAGATCACACTTGTTGAGGTTGTAAGGGTCATCTCGTGGAGATGGTGGCAAGTCTTCTTCTTCAATCTCCATAAATTGCTCCAAATTTGGTACTTGATATTCCTTACTTGGCAAAAACATAATGTCTTCATGACTCTCTACATTTGTGATCTCCTTTGAGGGTAGTATGCATTCCAACTTGTTATCCTCTCGATCCGTGTACAAGTAGATGAAAGCATCATCGCTACGTTTTAAAGAGCAAGAACGCACCAAGTTCTCATAGTCAATGTATTCACGCTTTGGGAGAGCATTGAATGGAGAAAGATCTACTCCCGCTTTAACAAAAAGTGGTGTGAGAGTACCACCAATGTAGATGGATTTCGTCTTGCCCTTGATTAGCCGGTTCTTATAATCCTCTAGATAAGAAGCAAAGATGCACCCATAGTTCACATCATTTCCAAGATCATCATGTACCAACCTTCCATCGCCATTCTCGTCCGCGTCTTCTACCAACAATTCTTTGACTCCTTGAAAAAGAAAGCACATCTCGGAAACCGTAGTAGAACTCGTTTCACCTCTCCCAAAAAGAGCATGCGCGAGAAGCTTCAAGGCGTAACGAATTACCGGATGGCGGACGCTCTTGATACTTGCGTTACAACTGAATTTCCCGCTTGCTAGCTCGCCCCAAAAGAAGTGGATTCCTTTAAACTTCGGGAAGCTCATCTCGCTTTTGTTCTCAAATCCATAGGCTTCACAAAGGTCGGGAATTGATATGGAGAAAGCCTTTGTTTTGACCTTGAAGTTGATGATTCCTTCTTTAGCTAGTGGTATCTTTGGGTTCGTAAATGTGTACTCCATGGTGCTAAAGAAATCAACTGTAGGCTCACTGAATGTAGGGTGATCCATGGAGGTGAAGGCGCCAAGTCCCATCTTTGTGAAGAACTCGTCAATAGTCTCGAGCAAACCCATCTTCTCTAGGATCTCGCGATTTGCAAAACGCGTTGGAAATGAAGGAAGTGGAGAGATGACTTTGAGAGCTTTCTTATCTTCCTTAGTCCAATGAGCAACGGGTTCACTTTGCGGTTCAGTGGAGGTCATTGTCTTAGAACGTTTGGGGTTTGTTCTCTTTGTGCCTTCTACCATTGTGCCTTGTCAATCTGAGAGTGGAGATGCTAAATTCGGGTTCTATGGAGAAAAAAAAGTGAACAAGAGATTTGAATCACTAAAAACAAGCAAGTGTGTTTGAAAACAAAAGAGAGAGTGAGTTTGAAAAAAGAGAGAAAAGTGAGAGGAAGAGGTCGTGAGAGAAGGAAAAAGAAGGAATTATTATTATTATTATTATTATTTTTTTTTTCGGTTTTGGTTGGTTAAGGGACTAAACCGGAAAATTTCTAGTGAACCGACGAAGTCAAGAGATGACTTACCTGGGCTTTCAAAACCAATCGATCAATTGATTGGTCGATTCGAAAATTTACGGATTTGCGGACATGAATCAGTAGACCGTCCAATCGACCAACTCGTCTATTGACTGCTCTATTGAGTGCTCGATTAGAAATCTGACGGATTTGCGGACATGGATGAGTCGACCGTCCAATCGACCATGCGGTCGATTCGCTTGCCCAGAAATGGTTTTGCTTGCCCGTCTTGATATGAAATTTTCCAAATACTTCCCTGAAACTTAATCAAACCAAAAGCACATAAATAGAATCAAAATATGTACAAGGATACCATGGGATTGCCTCCCAAGTGCGCTTGTTTAAAGTCACTAAGCTTGACGTTTCCACACAAATTAGGCGGATTGAGGCTCCAAGAGAGAAACTTTGGTTCCCTCCCCAATGTGTTGATTCGCGAAGTAAGGCTTCAAGCGTTGAGCATTCACAACAAATTCTCCTCCCGTTTTGTTCCACAATACCAAGGCTCCATAGGGTCTCACTTCTTTGATCTTGAATGGACCCGACCAACGAGATTTGAGCTTTCCCGGAAATAATCTCAAACGAGAATTGAACAACAACACTTGATCACCTACTTTAAAGTCTCTTGGAACGATCTTCTTGTCGTGAAATGCCTTAGTCCTCTCTTTGTAAATTTTGGCGTTCTCATAAGCTTCAAGGCGGATTTCATCAAGGTCATTCAATTGAATCAACCGCTTCTCCTCGGCGGTTTTGATATCAAAATTCAAAAGCTTTACTGCCCACAAAGCCTTATATTCGAGCTCAACCGGCAAATGGCATGATTTTCCATAGAGAAGATTGAACGGAGTAGTACCTATCGGAGTCTTAAAGGCGGTTCTATATGCCCACAATGCATCATCAAGTTTTACCGACCAATCTTTTCTTGTAGTCCCAACCGTCTTCTCTAGAATAGCTTTGATTTCCCGGTTAGAAATCTCAACTTGACCACTTGTTTGCGGATGATAAGGCGTGGCGACCTTGTGCTTCACTCCGTGCTTCTTGAGTAGACTCTCAAAGACCTTGTTGATGAAATGCTTCCCTCCATCACTTATGACCACTCTAGGAACACCAAATCTTGGAAATATTATAGTGTTGAATAGCTTCAACACAACTTTTGCATCGTTAGTTGGACTAGCAATCGCCTCAACCCATTTTGACACATAATCAACCGCCACAAGTATGTAGCTATTTCCATATGAAGAAGGAAATGGTCCCATAAAATCTATTCCCCATACATCAAAGATCTCAACCTCTAAAATTGGATTTTGGGGCATCTCATTTCGTCTACTAATGTTTCCTTTTCTTTGACATGAATCGCACTTCGAAATGAACTCTTGTGCGTCTTTAAACATCGTTGGCCACCATAAACCCGCTTGTAGAACCTTGGTAACCGTCTTGAAAGTTGCAAAATGACCTCCATAGCTTGAACCGTGGCAATGGAGCAAAATTTCTTCTACTTCTTCTTTCGAGACACATCTTCTATAGATCTTATCTTTACATAGAGTATAAAGAAATGGTTCATCCCAATAGAAGTGGTTTATATCTTTCAAGAACTTCTTCTTTTCATAGCTACTCAAATTTGGAGGTTCTTTTCCACATGCCAAATAGTTAACATAATCCGCATACCATGGGCCATTTTCATTCAATGTCTTCACCTCCTCAAGTTTTTTATAGGTCTCATGACTTGCATCCTAAAGCCTAATTGCCAATAGTTGCTCCTCGGGAAGAGAGTCATCGATTGGTATATCATTATCAATCCTCAACCGAGAGAGATGATCCGCAACACCATTCTCAATCCCTTTCTTGTCTTTAATTTCCAAGTCAAATTCTTGTAGAAGCAAAACCCATCTCAAAAGCCTTGGTTTCGCATCCTTCTTGGCTAATAGATGTCTTAATGCCGCATGATCCGTATGAACTATCACCTTAGAACCAACCAAGTATGATCGAAACTTCTCAAATGCAAACACTATAGCAAGGAGCTCTTTTTCGGTGGTGGCATACTTAACTTGTGCATCATCAAGAGTCCTACTTGCATAGTAGATGACATGAAGCTTCTTATCTTTTCTTTGACCAAGAACCGCTCCAACCGCATAGTCACTAGCATCGCACATGATCTCAAATGGTAGATTCCAATCCGGTGCTTGCACTATTGGGGCACTAACCAAAGCTTTCTTTATCTTTTTGAAAGCATCTAGACATTCCTCATCAAACACAAAAGCAACTTCTTTACACAATAGTCTTGTAAGTGGTCTTGCTATTTTGGAGAAGTCCTTGATGAACCTTCGATAAAACCCGGCATGGCCCAAAAAACTTCTTATTCCCTTAACCGAATTTGGCGGTGCTAGATTGGTCATCACATCAATCTTAGCTCTATCAACCTCTATACCCTTCTCGGAGATCTTGTGACCCAATACTATCCCATCTCTAACCATGCAGTGGCACTTCTCCCAATTTAACACAAGGTTAGTCTCCTCACAACGTTTCAAGACCCTACACAAATTAGAAAGACAAGAGGCAAAAGAGTCTCCATAGACGGAGAAGTCATCCATAAAAACTTCAACCACATTTTCAATTAGATCCGAGAATATAGACATCATGCATCTTTGAAATGTAGCGGGAGCATTACACAAACCAAATGGCATTCTCCTATATGCAAATGTACCATAAGGGCATGTGAAAGTTGTTTTCTCTTGGTCATTTGGATGAATCGGAATTTGAAAGAATCCCGAATATCCATCTAGAAAACAATAGTGGGTGTGATTGGCTAACCTCTCTAGCATTTGATCAATAAACGGTAAAGGAAAATGATCTTTCCTAGAAGCGGCATTCAATTTTCGATAATCTATACACATCCTATGCCCCGTTATTGTTCTAGTTGGGATCAACTCATCATTATCATTCTTTACAACCGTGACTCCACCCTTCTTTGGGACCACATGAACCGGAGAAACCCATGTGCTATCCGAGATCGGGTAAATTATTCCCGCATCCAAGAGTTTGAGGATCTCTTCCCGTACTACATTTCTAAGGTTAGGATTTAACCGCCTTTGATGTTCGACGGAAGTCATTGACTCATTCTCAAGATGAATCCTATGCACACAAAGAGTTTCCGAAATTCCTTTAATATCACTAAGAGAATAACCAATAGCTTTTCTATACTTTTTCAATTCCTCTATTAGGGTGGAGACCTCTAAATCACTAAGTTCGTCATTAATTATAACCGGATAAGTAGAGTTTGTTCCAAGAAATGCGTACCTTAGCCCCTTGGGAAGAGGTTTTAGTTCCACCTTTGGAGCCTTGAGTTCACTCCAATCTCCATCTATGCTAGACTTACCATTGCTAGCTCCCTCCTTGTTTGTCACCTCTTCAATCTCAACAACATTAACCTCATGACTAACTTCTTTCAACTCAAGGAAGGTTCCATCTTCATTAGAAGGCTTGTGAGAATCAAGTATCTTCTCATACCCCTCACTATCACTTTCAAGTAATCCAAACTCTCCTTGTTTTATAGTCAAAGTACTATGAAGTGGATCCTCCATTGCTAGCTCTTCCAAAAGCTCATCCGCTAAAGCTTCTATCTCTTCGATATAAAATTCTTGGTTTTCAATGGTAGGTTTCTTCATCGTTTTTTTTATATCAAAGGTTAATACCTCCTTACCCAAGTTCAATTTAATCATTCCTCTTCGCACATCAATCATTGCTCCCGCGGTTCTCAAAAATGGGCGTCCTAAGATAAGTGGGTCTTTCGGTTCCTCATCCATCTCAAGGACCACAAAGTCCGTTGGTATCTCAAAATGACCAATCATGACCGGAAGATCCTCAAGCAAACCAACCGGGGTTCTAATAGAACGGTCCGCAAGGACAAGTGAAATTCTACAATCCTTAAATCTTGTGAAACCTAAGCGTTTGGCAACCGAAAGAGGCATCAAGCTAACACTAGCACCAAGATCACACAAGCAATGGTCAAAGGATAAAGGACCAAGAGCACATGGAAGTGTAAAGCTACCCGGATCATCAAGCTTCTTTGCTACAATCTTGTTTTGGAAGATAGCGCTACATTCATGAGTCAAAAGGACCATACCTTGTAATGTTTTCTTCTTTTCTACAACCGCATCTTTAAGAAACTTGTTGTAAGTCGGGTTTAACAAGAACGCATCTATGATAGGCATGGTGATAGTAACTTCTTTCATTTGCTCATCAAACATTGCTCTATACTTCTCTAGTTGTTGCTTCTTGAAACGACCCGGGAATGGTAACTTTGGTTCATAAGGTGGAGGTACAAATAGAGTCTCTTTCTTAGCAAAACTTTTATCCTTCTTGGAGATTTCTTCTTGGGTTTTGTCTTCTTTAGACTCTTCAACTATTTTACCCTTCCCTTTGTCAACAATACATTTTTCAACATCAATCTCATCTTGACAAACTTTCTCATTCAATACCTCCTCTTCATCAATCTCAATCACACCCTCCTTTTGTTTAGGCTCAATGTCTCTATTGAGCTCTCCACTCGGCAACTCTTTACCACTTCTAAGGGTTATAGCATTTATATACTCTTTCGGATTTGGTTCCGGTTTACCCGGTAAAGTTCCCATTGGCCGCTTGGAAGTGGATGAGGATTGGCTATAAACATGGGCATTCAAACGCTCTATTTTGGCATTGAGCTCACCATAAAGGTCATCGACTTTGGTGTGCATTCCTTTCATTTGTGTGGCGAGATCGATTGCTCCTCTTCCTTGCCCTTCTAAAATTTGTTTAAGAAGAGCGTTTGTATCATTCGCTTGAGGTGGAGGATTTGATGAACTCCCTTGGTGTTGGTTGTGGTGGTAGGCTTGAGGCTTTGGTTGGAAGTTCCCTTGGGGTTTAGGTTGATAGTTAGGTTGTTGTGTGAAACCGGGAGGCTTTAAAGGTGGGTAGCTTTGATCTTGTGGGTTCTCCACATTATTGCTCCTATATGAAAGGTTGGGGTGATTCCTATAGTTAGGGTTGAATTTGTTGTAGCCTTGTCCACTAACATAGTTGACCTCTTCTTGTCCCTCTACACAACCTTCCATATTCTCTTGATAACCTTGGTAGACATCACTCTCGGATACAAAATGGATCGGTTTTTGATTAGCAAGAATCATCTTATCCATCTTTTCATTCAATGCTTTGATCTCTTTGCGGTGTAGATCGCTCATCTCATTACTTTCTCTTGGAGTGCGGTCATAATCTTCACCATAGTTACCATCACTTTGAGCTAGATTCTCTACCAAAGACAAATCATCATCAATATCTTAGCCCAAGAAGTTTCCATTGCTTGCCGTGTCCAACAACATGCGAAATTTAGGGAGAACTCCTTTATACAAGGTACTTAGTATAGATTCTTTAGAGAAACCATGATGAGGGCATTGCATTTTGTATCCCTTGAACCTTTCCCAAGCTTCACAAAAACTTTCATTACTCCTTTGAGTGAAGCTAGATATCTCATTTCTCAACCTTGCCGTTCTTGTTGTGGAGAAGAACTTTGAGAGGAAGGCTCTTTTGCATTGGTCCCAAGAGGTGATGGAGCCTTGAGGTAGATTCTTCTCCCAAATACGAGCTCGATCTCCAAGAGAAAACGGGAAGAGTCTAAGTTTGAATGCATCTTCCGAGATCCCATTGATTTTCACCGTGCTACACAACATATCAAATTGGTCTAGATGATCCAAAGGGTCCTCCATTGATAAACCATGAAACTTAGAGCTTTGAACCATGTTGATGAGGCTTGATTTAATCTCAAAGTTGTTGTTCTCAACCGGAGGAGCTTGAATACCGTTTCTATTTCCACGGATGTTTGGCTCATCAAAGGCTCCAATTGGTTGATGAGCTCTTGGTTGATGTTGTGGCATATGACCATCCCCATTAGCTTGGCCATTTCCATTATGGCCCTCAATTCCGGGTTCATTCATGACGCCTAACCGAGCAAGGTGTTCAAGTCGTTCTCGTTCTCTTCTTGCTCTAGCGTTTTCTCTTTCAAACCGGCGGATGTCACTAATCTCTTCTACTAAGTTTGCTCGACCGTGACTTCGTAGGTTCATACACCTTTAAAACAAGAGCAAAGATCAAGTATAAAGGATTAGTAACTAAAGTAAAAGGCTTAGTCTCAAACAAATATGAAATCCTAATGGCTAATAACTATTGCAAACCGGCAACGGCGCCAAATTGATGTAGCATTTCTTTCAATTAATTATCGAACCACAATTTGCAATTTAATCAACTCACCAAGAATACACACACTTGCTTAATCTAAGCTAACAAGATGATTTTGAGTATTCTAAATCTTAGTAACAATGCATTATTAAACAAACAATGCAAAACAAGATAAGAGAAAGCAAGAAACAAAAGACCAACAAGTTTCGAAAGTAAACAAAGCGGGAAATTAACAAATTACTAAGCGAAAACTAAAGACGAATTCTCGGGTTAAGGTAATCGATTAGAAATGATAAAGAGATGGATTATGGAGCAACAAACAACTTCTAACAAGCAATGATCCTTAGGCCATAGAACACTAAACAAGACTAATACATTTCCATGATATTAATCCCTTTACTAATCAATCAATCATCAACAATTTCCAAAGGCAATCAAATGATCAATAAGCATAAATAACAAGTCTATCTAGCCACTAATCACCCTAATCAACAATTTCCAAAGGTAAGGTATGAAAAGCACTTAAAGATTTTGGTTTGGGAATTTCATCGAACACCTTCCGGGCATGAAATTCCTAATGTCTAAATCATCATGATCAAGGTTGATCTAGCCTTAAAAGCAACCAATAAGTAAGAATCTTAAGTAATCTAGCCCTAAACTCCATAACCCAACATCTAAACCATCCTAATCTACCCTAACCAAAGAACTCTAGGAGACTACTCACTCATGATCATGATCATACAAAGGAATTGGTTTGATCTTTGTAAAGCCATAATCATTAGAGAATAGATGAGAAATTTAAAAGAAATACTTGATATAGAAACTTAAGAACTCAACATTCATACAAAAACCTTAGATAAAGAACCTTCAAGAGAAGTTTTTATCCCTAAACAAAAGCTCCCTCTCTCTAAAACTAGGTTAAGAGTATTTATAGTAACGAGAAAATAAACCGGATTAACCCGGAACAAACCGGGTTTTGATCCGGTTAAGGAAGGAAATCGACCAAGCAATAGATCACTTGGTAGATTCAATATCGTCCGCAACATTAATCCTTGACCAGTAGACCACGAAATCGACCACTTTGGTAGATTCATATTCCTCCGTAGCTCTGGTCCTGACCAATCGACCACGCAATCGACCAGTTTGGTAGATTCCTACTAGCTTCTCTTCTTTGGCCACTTTGCAATCTTTTAGCTCCTTTGTTTGCTCCATTTGCTCCATTTTACTTCCAAAACTTTAAACTCCACTCATGTACCTAAAAAAAACAAATGCAAATGCAAATGCAATACTATATGCCAAAATATGAATGCAAAGCAACAAAAACTAAGAGAAAAAGAGGTTTTTTTTTTTTTTTTTTTTTTTTTTTTCAAACCCAATCCCAAGTATTCAATCTAACCACTTAAATCTTTCATTCCCAACCTAGTAGCTAGTCCAAAGATGTTCCAAAAGCTAGCTAAAAACAAGAGCTAAAACCTTGTCGTTCTCAATACTTTGAAGATTTCAAAATCTATAGCATTTTCATACAAGAGGCCTCACTCACAAATAGTACATAGGCTTGAAAGAAAGGTTTTAAGGTTAAGGGTAGGGAAAACCATTCTAAAGGTAATATTAGAGAGTAACCATGGAATTGAAAAGAATTGAGACAATAGCCTTGTGTCAGGAAACTTAGGTAAATAACATTTTCTATGGTGGATAAAATACTAAAATATCTTTAGATTTTCTTGTTTTTACAAAAATATCGGTGGTTGTAGTTATAAAGTTTTTATATATTTGTCTAAAATAACATGATATATTTACAAAAAAGCATGCAATTCTTTAAAATACATACAAAACGATATATATGTTTCTCTGAAATAATGTGTTTTTCTGAAATAGCACAAAATATTTATAAAAAGCATACAATTCTCTTATCGATCGCGAAGTTTAAAAAAACATATAGAATTGTTACAATATTACATGGGTTTTTATTGGATAACATGACAAATATTTATTTATTTCATGAGTTTTTGTGGGATAGCATGACAAATATTAATATATCAGTGTTAATAACATGTTTTGTTCTTAAAATACATGCATTTTAAAATCAGACATTTGTTTTAAAATCAAATCTAATCTCTTATATCACAACGACATTGACGGAGAATTCAGGTAAAAAATAAAATAAAGAATGAGAGATAGAGAGATTTCTATGGAAAAAGAAAGAGAGAACATGTGGGTGAACAAAATAAAAAGATATGATGATATATTTTATGAAAGGTGGTGAAGATTATTTTAGGAGAGGAAGAGAGAAATAGAAAAAGAAAATGACATGGTGAATCTGAAGAAGATGAATTGTGTTAAAAATGAAGAGAGAAAGAGAACTCTATGACTAAAGTCTCGTAAAGAACATGGAAAAAAAACAAAAGAAGGAATAAGAAAGAGAAAGGCTAAAATAGACTAAATATTACCAAAATTTCTGTAGCCGACAAATACTATTTGGTCCAAGGTTATTTTGTGTATTCTTTTCAAGTCAATGGTTATTTCTTACATATACTCTACATGTTTTTGTTAAATTACTTATTTTAAATATAATTATATACATTTATATGGAAACAAAATCTTCTCAAAATATTAATTTAAATTTCTTCTGATTATTCTGATAAAAAAGTAGTCTATTTTTCGAAAACTTGAATTAGTAGTAATTAATATTAATTAATTTATAGTCTACAAAATTATAAGAAAAAATATGGAAATATAAAGAAATTCCAAAATAATTGATTCTGTAAAGTCTAAATATAAAAGTAATAGAGATGAATAGGGGTGGCAGACAGGCGAGCCCGCGACCAAACGGGCACTTCGCGACGGACCTTGCTTCTGTTCACTCTGCGGTGGTCCGGTCCGCCAACAACCGCGGGCGACAAAAATTCAATTAGTTTTAAAGTTTCAATTCATGTAAAATCCAAGCAAGTGCAAATGAAACACGTTAAATTGGTAAAACAGGAATCTTATGAACTTTGCATAGAGGGAAACTTGGAGTTCACAACGCAAATAGGAATCTTATGGACTAAGGAACCCCCAAAAAAATAATCAGTAAAACCTCGAAACCTACCTTGTTACAAAAGCTTTATCCAAGACCTAATATTTAGGGGTTTCAGTGAAAAAGAGAGTTGGGATTTACTTAGTCCCTTGAATTCGATGGCTCTACCAGCAAGCAAACAAAATACTGTATAGGGTTTTGTTTCTTCCTGTTCTATAAAATCACCGGTTTAGTTTCGATAAACCGGAACGGCTTGATATTTGGGATTAAACAGATTTAGGCAAAAATTTACAAGTATTGCTTAAAGAGAAGAGAACTCAGAGAAGGAAAGCAAAAGTTGACCAAAGAAGAGCAAAATATGTAACTAAAACTTTAGCTTCTGAAGAAACACTGAGACTCATTAGTGTGCACTAGTCCACTTGTTAAATATCAAAACTATGAAACTTGTTGCTACAACGTTAAACATTCCAGAGACTTTGAGGTCTATAAATTATTCTCTTTAGTGTATATATCCATCTCCTACAAACACAAGAAAGAGTTCAAAGAATTGATTTCATCATTTACCTCATCAACCAGAAAGTAGCACCTGAAACTTAACACTAGAAAACCAAACTGAGTAAACTACTAGAGTTTTAAGAAACACCAACGCTGCTGCGCGTTACATTTCAATATTTCATATCCAACGATTCATGCAATCTAAATCAACACCTAGGAAAGCAAATACTCTGTTGACGAAGTTCTCCAGAATTCAATGCATTTACCCTCTTCGGGATGTAGAAAGACAAGAGTCATTGATGTCAAAGAGAGATCCATCTTCTTAAGTCTTAACTACAACAACACTACTACGACCAACGTGAAAGAGCTTCAACGAAGGCAAGCAAATGCATCGGAGAAGAAGCTGAAACATCAATAATTGTTTTTTTTTTTTCTCGGCGAAACATCAAAATTGACAGAGACCAAAAGAGAAGGAAACGAAGCGTTTCACGCTTGACTGGTTTGGTTACTACACGTTGCTAACTCAAACCATAAGAAATTTGGTTTGGTTTAAATTCTCTTGGTCCTGATCGGTTTGGTTTTCTTCGTATTATTGTCAAACCGTGACATGTTTTGATATCGAAGAAATTTCAATTCGATCATTCTACAGAGTTATCTTCGTATAACCGTAAGTATATTCATCATCATGGGTTATCATCTTTGTCTACGTTAGACCAAAATATTTGCATATGCTTCACCAAGAAAACAAAAAAAGCTGAAAAATGAAGGTACAAAGATTGAGAAACGAATAAAACCAGACAGATTTACATCGTCAAGGACAAGTACATTCAACAGTACATCGTCGTTAGTGTAGGGAAAGATTGGTGAGCTATATGGGAAGAATTGGAGAAGTATCAAAGTCATTATTACCAAGGATTCCGTTTGATGGATCTTCTGATTTCAACGAAGAGTCTTTCTTGTTCCGTTCTAGAGATGTTGCCTCGAATATTCCAAACCCTAATACTAAGCAACAAACGATGAAACCGGGAAGAGAAAAATCCATCTCATAAGCTAACTCCATGACTATTATGCATACACCTGCTACCATTAAATGCCTCGGCGAAGAAAACACCATATGCAATCTGCGACAAACAGAACATATTCGTTTAAAGCATATGTTTGTGTGTTAAAATGCAATGTAAAGATGATTTAAGGGTAAAGCTTTACGAAACCTCTCTTCTGCGATATTATCAACGTAGAATATTAGGATGATCCCGAAAATAATGGTGCTAAGGAAAGCCCACGCAGAAAATGGTAACTCGGATGTTTTCCCAGAAGATGACCCCTGAAGTGAAATTTTGTTATTATAGTGAACCAAACCGGCCTTGGGTGATTGAGAAAACACCATCTTTGATACATTAATCCTTCTCATTGCAAAAGAGTAGCAACACTTACTATGATAAGGTCCCACATGGCCACAGGGAACAAGAAACAGGTTGCAGAAGTAATGGTTATCGCATGTAGTCGTTTCTTCTGCTGGTTCTGCAAAACAAGAAAATTGATTGTTCACAAAGGAAGCAGAAATAAGAAAAGAAATGACTGGAGAAATCGAAGGAATCTGAGAGCATTACCTTTAGAGAAACACGGCGTGCGATAACCCGCCTTAATGCTGATAAGATTCCAGCAAAAACTGGTATCATCATTCCCATCATACCTAGTGCTTGTTCTGTTTGTACTTCTTCCTCTTTGGTTTCAGTACTATCTTTTGTTGGTAGCTTGTTGTTAAGTTAAACTATCCACACCATTAAAAACGAGCAAGATATATATACATAGAGATCAAGATCGAGATAAGAAGAAGGAACTTGCGAAAAAGGATATAAAAAGGGGAGAGAGATGATGTCGCCCATCCTTGAGACAAGAAAAAAAGAGCTACCAGCATTGCAATGAGGCCACCTACCTATCATGATTTGCAAAATATGAGAGAAATATTTTCCTACTCTTTGAATAAGTATCCTTGTTGATATATAAACATAAATTTTGATATTTCCATATTAAAATTCATATCAATAATTATACTGCAAGCAATATAAGTATATGGACTAGCCAGAAGAAACATCACTAAATGCTAGATACTATTGCACAGCTCTATAGTTGGTCAGTGAGACAAGTGAGCTGATGCATGCCAAGGGTACTAAACAAAATAACACTATGGGTAAAACTATGTAAATCGTGCTAGTTAACTGGTTACATTGACTTGAGATGCTATGTAAGATGAATACCTTTTTCCACACATGGCCTCTCCGTCCATATAATACTCCAGAAAGTACTCCAAGAACAGCACCAGAATACTCTGACAAGATAGCTCTGAAAATAATATACAAAGAATCATAAGCAAGGATAATCAAATATCACTGAAGATATTTTTTTTGACCAAATGACAGAAACTGTAGCTTAAATACGAAGATTGCAGAAATGAAGGACAAGGAGAGGATTGTAAGTCTAGTATTGAACCAAACTGCTAAACTGGGACCAAATTGCTCATAGGTAAACTTTCAACTTCTCTACCTTTCAAAAGCCAATATCTACGGGAACTCCTAATACAGATAAGACCAGAGGAGAATTTTACGGTAGTATGAATGCTTAATAACTAATCAAATACCTAAGAGGTCCACAAGACTTGAGACCTTTTCCCCATAAGATGAAGTATAGAGCCGTGATGACTCCATTGATAAGAGAAGGTACAATCTGAAACAGTCAAGATATAATTTATGTCCAAACTATCCACATAAATATACATGCAAGAAATTAGATATGACTAAAGTAAACCTGTTGATTAGAAAGAGCCCTTCCTTTCCATGGCTTTTGAATTATCAAGAAGATGATTGATGAAGGCACCAGACAGCAGAAGAGAAAGAGAACAACAGGCGCTCCCGTCTGATTCAAGTATCGGTACATCGAATATACTGACCATATCCTAAAAAAGTTCCCAATAAGGTGGATTATCTGGAATGGTGTATGCCTGCAAATAAAGAGAGTCAACAATACAAAAAATTAGGTAGCAGATTACTCAATTCTAAGCCAATGACAATTTTCAGGACTCACAGCACTGCTTCAACATAGTATTGTATCAAAACCCAATGAACTAAAATCTTAACCTAATTATGACTCAAATCAGTGATTCTACCTAATTATGTTACTGCATTATCTTCAGGAAAATGAAGCAACAGAACACATTTTGTTGTAATTTCAATGAAACTCCATTGGAGCAAGAAGAAGAAACTTCGTTCTTGATTTTTGATTTTTCTCATTTGATTTCTACGCAAATCAAAACTAGCAAAAGAAGAAACCACACACAATAGCAGAGAGGTTTTAATGGAAAAATTGGGTATGAAGGTACCTGAAATGTGAAGATCCTCGATCGTCGGAGATTTGCTTCGGCGACATCATTTTAGCCGGAAGATTAAGTGATGCTTAAGTTCCAGTATAAAATTAAAATCACTGTTGAAATATCAAAATCCTTCCACGAAATAAGTCGGAACTCAGAATCTTAAGAAGATGTAACTGCAGAAAGATTTGCGTGAAGCTGTGATGGAAGGAGAAGAAGTATCGTCTTCTTCGTCAAGGAACGCGAAGTCCCGAAGCTCTCTCAACTCCAGCGATCTATTGAGATCGGAGAGAGAGAGAGGAGACGTAAATTTGGTATTGGGCCTTCGATAAGCCCACTAAAGAAGTGGCTTGAATCTAAAAAAAAAACAAGCCTCAAAATTACTAATTGAAATTTTTACATCATTGACCATAAGTTTACAAATATATATTTGTACACTAATTAAATAATATCTTTCTTAAATATATACACAATTTTGACATTGTATTAAACAATACATGAACTATTAAATTCTATTAAAAACCCAAAAATAAAACACAAAAACAAAAAAAACTATTAAATTCATCCTCTCTAATACTTAACAAATCCTGAAATTTTGACATTCGTAGCACAAAAATGTTATTGTTATGAACAAGTGACAAAACAAAATTTAGATAACTCGAGATTGCTCTCCTCTTTCACAATCATTCTAGTCATTCATACAAAATTGTAAAGAGAAAACTCATAACTTAATGGTTCGATAGAGAACCGATTGGATTAGTTTTAGCAAGAGATTACAAAACGATCTAAATATTGATGTGGAGAGATGATGAGAACAATATTGCATTTATAAGATTTTTATTAGTTGGGTGATTAGATAACTTCTCAGCATTTTGATGTGTCAATTTGATTAGTATAAATAAAATAATTACATGAAATTAGTATATTGATTAAAGGTACATTTTTACATTATAGATTATTTTTTTACAGATAAAAAATACATATATATTACTTTGCATATTTATTAAATTTCAATTATCACATAGAAACCAAAATAATCCCTCACAGTAACTCCGAGGCACGACATATTCCTCATGTTTGTTTTCATTGCAGAGTTTTGTGCAAGCAGTCTCACATAATGGAAGAGTTGCCTTCTGAGAAACTTTCATGCATTGGTTCGGGACACAATGCTTAACACACACTTCCACCGTACTCGCGTTGGTTGAAACCATCATCGTAAATAAAACTACAATCATCAAAACACTGTATATCTTTTTTATTGTTTGAGTTGCCATTATTTTGAAGAGATGAGTTTATGAGTGTTCAAACTTATGAAAATTTTGCTTAGTTTATATAGCAAAAAAACAAAAAAAGTAACAGGATAATTATTGTTGAGTTGGGTTTCTATAGTTTTTGTGCTTTATATAGCAACAGTAGTTTTGACCATATAAAATTATTTATTTTGGAACTATATCCGTTTGCTTGTTTTTTTGTTTATGTTGTTGGTAGCCAAACAATCTATCGTTCCAAATTCTTGTTGTTAAGAAACCTATAAATATATTATTCTCGTTCCAAATTCTTCTTGTTTACAAATATGTATTTCTTGAGATTCGCTAATCAGTTTCTTAAGAACAGATTATGTTGTTAATATTTTTGATTTAATTTGGAAGAACAAAACTCAGAGTCATTTAATCATTTCAAAAACAAAACTTAAAATCACTTAATCGTTTGGAAGAATGAAGGACATATATTTTAACAGAGGAAATAACTCTTAAGTCTAAATGTCTTCTTAAGCCAACATAATCTATTCTAGAATAGAATAAATAACCGGAACTATAAGACCAATTTGTTGTTGACGTCTTTCATTTCTTTGTTATATCTCAAAATAAATAAGTTCAACACAAACTAACAAAATCAATTACACGCCGCTCTACAATTGTTCTACGTTCTCAAATGTAACAAAACCAACTATCAATATTCCTCCAAAAATGAATAAATCAGTTTTTAAATTCACAAACATATTTCAACACACTTGGGTAGATTCTTCATCTACATTAACATGGGATTCAATTTCCAAAATGTTAAATCAAAGAGCTCTGTTAATTTTAGATCTAAAACCCTAAAAGATCAAAACTTAACAGGCTCTCCTAAAACGTAATTCAGATCATATGATAGCCTTTTTCTGTGTAAATGATCCAAACATTTACTTAACGACAAATTAACACCACTACCACCACATCATTCATCATCAATTGATTCCCTCATATGCTCAGTGAACAAAACCTCACCGTCTTCTCTCACTCCCTCTTCTTGCTCAGACATCTTCATATCCTTTCACTTTCTTGCCTTGCTCAGAAATCGGATCTCAAGTATTATTCGGTTTCATCTGGAGCTCTTGCTCACTGTGAACGTATTTACACTCGCTTCTAAGGCTAGACAAAATCTCACGTAAGTTGGAACAGAGCTAACATTCCAACAGAATTAACCACTTCTTCAAACCTATCTAAATCAGAAACACACTTAAACCTAAAAACCAGAGCTAGCAACAACTCAACAATCTGACACGGCTCCGATGATGGGCTTCGAGAATCCGCCACCGCACTCCTTCATTTTATGTTTTTGCAAATCTTGGATGCTTCAGATTTGGTTTCTATATAATCCACAACGAACCTTTCATCAAAACCCTTTTTCCCCTTCACACACCTTCTCTTCCTTATCTCCTTAAAAATCGTCTGTGTTTCTTATACTTGTCTTATTACTTTCATCTTCTTCACAATATCAATAACCATAACCACCCTCCTCTATTTTTTCGTTCTACATGAAAATAAGAAGCCCAATTTTTTTTTTCTTTGGTCGACCTAAGCCCAACAATTTTTTGTCTAGAAAAATCATAAGCATAACATTTTCTTTGTCAACCTAAGCATTGTATTGCTTATCTTATAACTAGTGGTAGGGACGCATTATCTAAATTTAAGTTAACTAAAACTTATGATTTTATTGTTTAGAAATATGTTTCTTAATTTTGGAGTAGTGTCAAAGACATATTATCCTACTATATTATTTGGGAAGTACATTTTAAATATAACCTTATTTTTTTTTAAGTAATTACATAGGTATGCCATTAGAAATAAAATTTTAAAGAGTAAATTAATTCATTTCTTTAAAAATTAAAAAGTCAAATACTAATTTAATTAATTTTAACTCAAAAACGAAATACATTATTAATTTCCAAAAAAGTAACCAATTAAAATCAACAAATTAGATTTGATATCTAAATTATCATATTAATTTTTTATTAATTATTATAGTTCACCTCTCATCTTTATATGATTCTATTTTTGCGAAAAATAATACCATCGTTATAAAAAAATAATTAGAGTTTTTTTCGCATATGCCACAATTTGAATTTTTAAAAACGAATATAAACTGTTCAATACATGAAAAAATACTATAACGGGTCAAAAGTAGATTTAAGAAAAAAAATTACTGAGTACTGTGTCATAATTTGAATATTTATATTTAATTTCATACATATTATTTTAAAATTTATAATCATATATACTACAATAATTAATAACATATTAGATTTTTTAATGTGTATAATGTGATTCAATTTTTAATACAAGCTGGAAAATCCTAGAATTGACGGGTTTAAATCAATATTAATACAAGATGATATACTACAGGTGAAACTCTAAAAATAACAATCAAAATACAAGTATATAATTTTAAACACTAAACAATATAAATAATATCAACAAAACATATACAACTCGCAGTTTACTATACATTTAAAATCAAATAAAATAATATCATATATTTATAATCAACTTTACAATAAAAGTTTTTAGTTTAACTAAAATATAAGCCTACCTGCTGTATAATGCAAGTTAAAATTATAAATAAGCAGATTACCATCACGATGTGGATGTACCTTCTCACATACACACCTATCAAAAACTTAAAACCTTTCAAAACCTCTTGGTATATTCAAATTAGGATTCTTCATTCATGGAATCATTATTCCATGGGTTTTGGGATGTCTTATGAAATGATTTTGGCAGAAGAGGATGTAAATTTTTTTGAATAAAAAGTAGTCAGCAAAACATATGTTTTATTGGGATTTTTTAGATAATTAAATCAGAGAATAGGGCTGGGCATATGAGTAACCCATTCGAGTTCGGGTTTGGGATTAATGGGTATATGATTTACTACCTAATAGAATAATTCTAAATATTCGGTTCGGGTCGGGTCCAGTTGGGTTTGGGTTGGTTTGGATAAAAAGTTTTAGGCCCTAAAAATACTAAAAAAAATAGAAACGGGTATTTTGTATGTAGATAGTGCGTCTCCAAACAAAAAAAACTTTTAAATTTATTAAGTTTTAATAAATTTAATTATATTTGAATATATTTTACTAAATTTTGACAAATATAACAAATAATTTTGACATAGCAAACATAACAAAATATACAATTTAATTTATACAAAATATTAATGCCCGTGCTGTATAGCACGGGTTATGATCTAGTCTACAATAAAGCTAAGTAATATGTATGTTTATTTAGTAAGTTACCACCAAATATGGCATATTATCTAAATTCAAGTAAATATATGTGTCATAAGTAGTATTCAAATTAAGAGAAACATAAAAGTTTCTTTAGCAAATTTTTATCTTGATTAATTCCGGCGCCGTAATATCTAAATTTAAGTTTAGTTGATTATGTGTCATTAGTAAATTCTTACTTGATAAAGCTTACTAGTGTTGGCGCCGTGATATGTAAATTAAGGCAAATTAAAATATATATATGTGATCAGTTAGAAAAGAAACAAACAAGTTATGTTAAAGTATTATTAATGAATAATTTATCTTTAAAGTAAAACAAAATTGAAATTTTGTAAACTCCTAAGTAATTTATTAACTTTATATTGACTAGTGGCAGCGACAGAATCCCTAAATTTAAACTAAGCAAAATCTATGAGTTTTTTTAGCAATTTTCAATCTAATTTTGACTAGTGTTGGCGCAGTAATATCTAAATTTAAAGTAAGATGAAAGATGTGATTTTAGTAATTTATTCTTTGATCAAAATGACTAAACTGAGGTCTTGTCCTCTCGATGATTGCAATTCCTCGGAGACTTATTTTCAACTTGATAAACACTTGAAAAATGAGCATGACGGTCTCGTCCTACTAATGGTCGATCCACAGAGCCAGTGGAGGTGTGAACAAATGAAGAGACATGTCGAATACGTTGACCTCATGAGTGCAACTGAGATTCCGCATATCGCTGAAGTTGTACATCATCAACTTCCTTACATAGATACACTCATCATCTTCCGGTGTTTGAGTTGAAGAATGTTAATGATGGAACTGTGCGAATGTTATTCGACAAGTTCATGTAAGAAACGAATTTGGTGCCACCACCAACTATGTCGTATGAGCGCGGCTGGATTCCCTTATTGCTTAGCGGGAACCCAAAATTATGATTTTGTTTAAAACTTTGTTGTCTAAACATATTTTTCTCTAGTCAATTTCCAAAATTTTGTTTAATAATGTTTTAACTTATAATTTTATTAAGAGTAAAATTCATATAAATTTACCATCTATTCACTAAACAACAAAAATAACTTCTTTTTTTTTTTTTTTTTTTTTAATTCATAAATTTCCAAATAAACATTACAAGGCCCTAAAGCCCAAACGGCACGCAGGCCTCTGTTCTTAAACTTACAAGACCAATGGTCCAAAAGGCACACATGCCCTAAACCGAAAAAGAAAAAGACAGAAAGCTAGAAAGAGAGAAAGCAGGCCCTAACCAAAAACAACCGGCCCACTAACTGAAGAACCTGAATCACGAGGAGAGCAGAGAAAAACCTGGAGGGGCATTCAGCTGCTTCCTAGACAGGGGGTCTAGACGAGACCGCAGGATCAAGCTGATACTCCTAATGATAGCCGCCGGCGACCTGTGCTGGAGAGAGTGAATACGGTCGTTCCTCTCCTTCCAAAGGAGGTAAACCGAGGCCTGGAAAATAAGTTTGATAATCAAGGAAAGATTTGGATCCCTAGTAGCAGAATTAACCCAACCAAGGCAATCCATGAAGAGCAGAGGAGGAGACAAGTTCACTCTTGTAGTAAAGGAAGACCAAACTTCACGGCTGAATGCACAGTTAAAGAAGAGATGGTCTCTTGACTCATGGTGGGCGTTGCAAAGCAAACACATCGGAGAGATCGAAAGACCCCAGAGTCGAAGTCTGTCACGAGAATGTTGCCTGTTCCAAGCCATAACCCAACAAATGAATGCATGCTTTGGGATATGATCCTTGAACCACACTGACTTATGCCAAAAGACAGGTGGAGAAGGCGGATTAAGAGCCAGCCAAGTCTTAGGAGAAGAGAAAGAGTTTGCTGGAGGTTGATGATCTGGCTTCCACAAATAAACATCATCCTCCACACACTCAAACACACTACTCACATCAGGTAAAACACTTTTGAGGAGGGTGATAATGGGATTCCTACTCTGACTTGAGGAAATCCACCAACAGTTACCACGAAGAGCATCCCTCACTACAGAATAAAGAGGAAGGCCAACCACTTGAGGCCCAGTTTGGCCCGTTAGATTCAGCAAAGGACCAAGTTCGGTCCAATTGTCCATCCAAAAGCTAGCTGTATCACCAGAACCAATTTCACAGACTATGAAGGGTCTAGCCACGCTTCTCAACTTGCATAACTTCTTCCAGATCCAGCTGCCAGAGTTTGAAGGATTTAAATCCCAAAATTTCCTAGTACCAATTAGGTTCATTCTAACCCAAGACACCCACAGTGACCCAGCCTTAGTAAAGAGCAGCCAAATTAACTTCAAAGCAAACACTTTATTCCAACAAACCAACCGCTTGAGACCGAGCCCTCCACTTTCCTTAGAAGTACAAACGACATCCCATGCAATCTTAACGTCGCGGGCCGAGTTCGGGGCTCCTTTCCAAAGGAAGGAGTTGCACATTTGCTCTAACTTGTGGAGACATTGATTGGGAAGAATAAACATAGAGGTCCAGAAGTTGATCGTCGAATAAATTACAGATTTCAGGAGTTGCAGTCTACCTGCAAAAGACATATGCCTCACAGTCCAAGAAGAGAATTTCAGGTTTATTCTATCAATAAGAGGTTGATAATCATGCGGATGCATTTTCTGAGTCATTAACGGGACTCCAAGATACTTAACCGGTAGAGACCCATGCGAGATGCCAAATCTTTCAGAAAGATTTCTCAAACCAGTCATGTCACCACCATCAATGAGAAGCGCCGTTTTCTGCTTGTTGACTCCTAGACCAGAACAAGTTTCAAAGTCAGCCAAGATCGAAAGAATACCAGCTATAGAAGATTCAGAACCATTGCAGAACACAAGGACATCATTAGCGAAACTGAGGTGAGATACCATAGGAACCAAGCACTTTGGATGGAGCTGAAACACAGAATTTACCGCGCCCCGGTCTAAGAACTTAGCCAGAATATCCATCACGAGGACAAAAAGATGGGAAGACATGGGATCTCCCTGACGAATACCCTTCTTTCCCGAGAAGAACCCGATGAGCTCCCCATTGAAGGCCACACTATAAGACGGAGTAGAGATACAAACTTTGATCCAATTGACGAAAATATGAGGAAGGTCCATTGCCACTAGAATATTGAGAAGAAAATCCCAATTCACATTATCATAAGCTTTGGAGAGATCTATCTGAAGACAGCCCCTAGTAACCTCCCCCTCCAAGTGAAACCCTTCAACCAATTCCGAAGCTAACAGAACATTCTCACAGAGCAATCTACCTTTAATAAACCCAACCTGATTATTTTGAACTGCCTGAGAGATGAAAAGCTTGAGCCGTGTGGATATGATTCGGGTAATGACCTTGTAGATGGTGTTGCAGCAAGCTATGGGACGGAACTGAGATAACTTATCAGCCCCTATCACCTTTGGAGTAAGAGTAATCGCTGTGATATTGAACTTCTTACGAAGATAACCTGTGGAAAAAAACTCTTTCACCGCAGAAATAACCTCTTTCTTAATCACAGGCCAAGAGTCCCAAAAGAATTCAGCCAGGAACCCATCAGGACCGGAGCCTTATTCTTAGGCATCAAGAAGACGGAAAGAGTAATCTCCTCATCAGACGGGATAGCCGAAAGCTTGGCTGCCAGTAAAGTGTCACAGCGAAAGGGATGAATAGCCATGATAGTGTCAACAGAAAAAGGAACCGTATTGATGTTCTCCCGAAGAGCTAAGAGTAGTAAGCAACAATCATGTCTTTTATCTGGTTCACATTTTCAATCTTAGAGTTGTCATCACCTCTGAGGTACTTGATGAGATTAATAGCCTGATGAGCAATCACCGCTCTATGAAAGAATCTCGTATTCGCATCACCCTCAAGCAGCCAACGAATTCTGGATTTTTGCCTGTAAAAAGACTCCAAGGCCAATGAAAAGAAGTCCCAATTTTTCCTGGCAACATGCTCTTGTCTGAAGAGAGAACCCGAGGGGTTTGAGAAAAGCATCCTCTGAATGTCTTCAAGTTGAATTAAGGCGCCTTTTGTTTTCTGTTGGAGATTTCCGAAACCTGACATGTTCAAGGCTCTGCAAGCAAGCTTTGAATGCTTTAACCGCTCCCTCAACATGAACATACAAGAACCAATAAGAGTCTTCTTCTCCCAAGCATCTCCAATAGAAGACAGATAAGAATGATGAGTCGCAAGGAAGGAGAAATACTTTAAGGACTTCTTTGAACTAACAGATTGATTTACCAAATGAATAACACAAGGAGAATGGTCAGAATCACCTGGAGGCTCAAAGACAACAATGGCGGTTGAGAATGAGTTAAACCACATTCCATTGCCTAAGGCTCTATCCAACTTTCTGAGAATAGGATTAGCTTGTTGATGATTTGACCAGGTATAGAAAACTCCACGGCTTGGAAGATGAGCCAGATCATTATCTCTCAAACACTCTTGGAAAATATCAAGGCCTCTAAGGGAAAAGGTTGACTGACTCACAGAATAGTGTTCAGACGATGCAGCAATCTGATTATAGTCTCCCATCAGCAACCAATGGGTAAAAATCAGCGGAGAAGAAGAAGCCACAACGCTAATTTCCTCCCATACCATCCGTCTCTCAAACTCAGAATTCTTTCCATTAACAAAAGCAACAGCAAAAGAAATTGCGACATTAGGCACCTTTATACTGCATAAGATCATTTGTTCTGATTTCTTAAAGATCAAAACAGACACCGAAGGGTCCCAAACAATCCAGATCCTCCCTAAGTCTGAGCAACAATAGTTGCTATCCATTTTCCAACCCGGTAGGGTGGACGCCAAAACAGTTGCAGCATTCTCCTTTGCAACATGAGTTTCCAAAAAGCCGCCTACAAGTAATTTATTCGAAGCAATCCAGCTACGGACTACTCGCTGACGAGAATGGCTATTTAAGCCTCTAATATTCCAGCAAAAAATAGTCATACTATCCAAAAAGATATTAACTGAAACGAGGTCTCAATGAATTCCAGCCTTGCTCGAGGAGGGATCTCCTCTTGCAATAGCTTGAGCTCCGGATCTCATCTTGTTGTGCCAAATTTTCATTAGTTTCTTTCTCTTCTTCTTTGTCATAGCCCCCCAACCAGGAGGGGTTGGAAACAGGGAATCATCGATCAACAACTCTGCCATATCCGGGACCCCAATGCCTACCTTCCTCTTGACTAAATCCGAGTCAAGAACATCAACAGTCAGGGGGGAAGAGGAGTAAACCTTCTGCAAGCTGACAGGAGCCACTGGCACCAAAGGTGGCAGCATCTTAATACCCTGATCAACGATAACCTTAGCCACCCACTTCTTACTTAGAACAGAAGAAGATTACATAATGTTCTTCCCCTTATCAACAGCAGTGGAACCGGTGACTTTTGGAGGGAGACTAGTAGCTCTTCTCTTAGAACGGGAGCACCTTCTCTTAACTTTAGGGGTCGGGAATCCCTAGGAGCCACACTAGCCGTCTCAACTCCTGAATCAGACCCTGAAGCAGCTAAAACAAGGGAAGGATGAGACACTTCCCTGGAGCCTGCGGCCTTAACTGTCTTGAAAGGGAGTTTTTTCATTAGAGGTTTAGGACATCGACTCAGTAAGTGGCCATACCTCTCGCAGTTAAGACACTTGGGAGGAGGGCGAGGATACTCAACATTAACCCTAGCAGAATTTCCTTGGATATCGCGGACAACCACAGTGGTTGGGAGAACTGAATCCAACTTTATGATAACCTTTACTTTAGTAGTCCCAATATTAACCGGATCCAACCAAGACTTCTCAGTATGAAGGGGTTCTCCTATGCCACTAGCAATGACACTGATACCTTCCAAAAAATAGAGGTGAGGGGGGACATTTTTAAGGACTGCCCAGGTGGGAGCAAATTGGAGCTCCTCCAATTCGAGAGGCCCATCAGGAGACCAAGGATACACAGTACACGAGCAGTTCCCAGCGTGCCAAAAGCCAATATCCACCACCCAATTACGAGTAGCCTGCGAGGGAATGAAGATAAGAGCCGCTGTTTCGGAGATGATCCGCACTGTGATATTACCAAACTTACCCCAAATTGGATTAAGGTCCGTGAAGATCTTCATCGATGGAGGGCAGAGACCGTGGAATTGGGCAACTAGATGACCCTTCCACATATCCGCAGTCTTTAGAAGAATCGACGGAGGAGCTACAACCACGGGGGTACCATCCTCCAAGAAGGAAGGGAGATCCATCTGTTTAAGATTCCTTAGAGAGTCCTTGAATTTGGCAGCCCAAGGACGATCTGAGCTTTGAGACTTGGCAGCTTCAGCATAAGAAGGCACATTGTTCTGACCAGAGGAATTGTTGATTTGCCGAGTAGCTCCATCTGAAAGCAAGCAGCCCGAAGTACTGACGTTAACCCGAGCGGAGGAAATCTCAAACGCTGGGACAACAACAGAGGTAACGTTAACCCCAGCGGAGGAGATCTCAGACGCTGGGACGACAACAAAGGGAACTTGGACCCCGGCGGAGGAGATCTCAGACGCTGGGACCACTATAGAGGTACTGGGCTTTGAAGAACCCAGAAGCTTGGAGACACAACTCGCTGCCTCGACTAAAGGAGTAATGGATTGCAGGTCCGCTCCAGCCAAAGACGAGCCTCCTAAAATAGAACCAGTGACAACAACGGAGGAGATCTTATACGCTGGGGTCACAACGGAGATAACAGGCACAAACGACTCTAAGAGCAAGGCTACAGATCCCTCCTTCAAGGGACAAGTGGCGGCGCCCAAAGCAGATCCGGGGGAAACAGAGGCCAAATGCGACTCAGGAGAACCGAGAAGAGATCCCGTAATCTCGACTGAAGGAGACGACACCGCTGCGACAAACGAACTGACGGACGCTGGAGCAGAGATGAGAGGCAGCGGAGAGACGAGAGCATCTCGGGAAGCTGGAAGCGAAGACGAGCCCGCAGAGGAAGCGAGGACCCGCTCAAATTTGGAGGTAGAATGAACAGGGAAGAGGCGAGAGGCCTTCTTCTTTTTCTTTGGCATCGGAACGGGCACGAATGCCGGCGAGAGGCCGACCAACGGCGGCGCTAGGGCAGAAAGAAGACAATCGCCAGAAAAGTCGCTTCAGGAGAGAGAAAAGGACAAGAAAAATCCTTTTGGGTCCAAGAAAACCATAAATTAATTTGTTATAATACACAAAAATTTAAATAGTATTGATTTAACACCCAAAAGCTGATCGAAAGTAATTTCTGTTAACTTTTCTAAATATCGATCAAAAATATTAATATTGAAATAAGAAATTTATTTCTAATATGAGAATAAATTCTTGAAAAATTCCAAAAAATCTGAAAAAAACTCTTAAATTTCAGATTCATACTAAAAAATATATTTACTTTTAGTTAGTTATGTGTAAAATTGAATAACTCGGAGTAAGATATATGAAATACATATCTTTTGGACTTTCGAATTTTCAAGAGTTTATTAAGAAATTTTAGAGTATTTTCAAAATAATTTTCAAGCATATTAACAGTGTTTATATTCTATAGTTTTTTCCTTACAATATTTATTTAACGTAAAACAGTAAAACTTCAGATTAAAAAAGTTCTTGAGAGCTTTTCCTTTTCAGAAATCAGAATAGCTCTGAGCTTAACGAATAACGATGATGGCGTCTTCTTCACTTCCCTCGTTCCCATGCCTATCCTACTTCAAAATGCCCATAGCAGCTCTCACCAATTCCCCTAGAACAACGATTCCATACAACCTGAAAAAGGGGCAAACCCGCCTTTTGCACAAGCTTCCCTCTGGTCTAAAAATGGAGGTAATCGAGCAGAGAAAATCCAAATCCGAAAGAGAGAATCCACCATTGGTGTTTGTACATGGAAGCTATCACGCAGCTTGGTGTTGGGCTGAAAATTGGTTACCTTTCTTCTCTTCTTCTGGGTTTGATTCTTATGCTGTTAGTTTATTAGGTCAGGTAAATTCTCAAATGACCAAAATTTTGATTTTTAGACTATCAAGAACATAAAGTTTCAAACTTTGAATTGAAATTATGTGATTTGTGTGTGAATTGTGATGTTGTCATCTTTGAATCTTTTAGGGTGAAAGTGATGAACCTTTGGGAACAGTTGCTGGAACACTTCAGGTACTTGAAAATTGCAATGTGCATTGTCTTCATTGGTTCATTACTTGATTCAGCAAGATTTGTATTACTTGTTTGTGTAGTAGACGCACGCAAGTGATATTGCAGATTTTATAGAATCGAATCTTGGCTCTTCACCTCCTGTTCTTGTTGGTCATTCTTTTGGAGGACTCATTGTTCAATATTACTTGGCAAATATTGTAAACAAGCGTTCATTAGGTAAGGTGTAGATACATCGAAATGAGTTGCGTTTTTAGGATCAGGCCTATACGATAACCGATGAGTTTGTTGTTTCGTATTCAGGTACGGAAAATGCGTTTCCAGAGCTTTCAGGGGCGGTAATGGTTTGCTCGGTTCCACCTTCCGGTAATAGGTAACTTGTCACAACCATTGGCTATTTCCTATATCAGAGAACTTCTTCTTCTTTTAGCTAGCTTATATGTAACGTTTGGGATTCTCTTTCTTTGTTCAGCGGCTTAGTGTTACGTTATCTCTTTTCTAAACCTGTGGCTGCTTTTAAGGTAAAGCTCTTGTTCTGCCTTTGATCTTGCTAGGGTCATGTTTTCAACAATGTTTGTTCTTGAGTAGGTTACTCTCAGTTTAGCTGCTAAAGGTTTTCAGAAATCTATTCCTCTTTGTCGAGAAACATTCTTCTCTCAAGCCATGGATGATCAACTTGTGAAGCGGTATAATCTAGCTCGATAGTCAACTTGAATCTAAATCACGTTTCAATAATCTAAAGAGATTGTTTTCTCTCTTATTTCGATTTAGTTACCAGGATCTTATGAGTGAGAGTTCACGAATACCGTTGTTTGATTTGAGAAAGCTAAACGCATCACTTCCAGTACCAAAACCAATGGAGAATTCGACCAAGGTTCTTGTTTTAGGTGCCAAAGATGACTTCATAGTGGTAAGAACTAAGAACGCATCACCAAACATGAAAGTTTTTCAATCTTGGTACTTGTATTAAACCGAAATGGGTTATGGATTTCCAGGACGATGAAGGACTGAAGGAAACCGGGAGGTTTTATGAGGTTGAACCGGTTTGTATTAAAGGTGTTGCTCATGACATGATGCTTGATTGTTCATGGGAGAAAGGTGCTAAGGTTCTTTTGAGTTGGCTATGTGATTTATCTAAACCGGGGAGTTTATCTGCTTAATGGACTATTTGTGTAGATAGTTGCTTCTCTATTTTTTTTTTGTTTAGTTAAAAGGAAGAAAAAAGTGAAGTGTTGATTTAGTTTGCGGATACTAAAAAGATGATCAGTGTTGAAGAAAACAAATTGTCGATCTAGTATCTAGAAATTAAGAGTCTCATTTTCTCGAGAAAATTAATAACAATGCAAGAAAATGCCAAACACAGTCCAAAAATCTCATTGTCTCATGATTTTTGCCATATCCGTTGAGTAGCCATATTTTCAGCTTCGATTTGGATTTCTCCATTCCTGGAGGCGGTCCGGACTCCTTGTGAGAGCTCGTGATTTCCCGAAGGTTTCTTCAACGTCAACAAATCCTATTTACAAAAATCCGAAAGAGACCCAAATGAACTTAGAGTTGGAGTACTCCACATTCTTTAATCACCGCTTGGTTGTTGTCCTTGATGTCGAACGAAAATAAAAGCTTGTTGGACGTCACATCAGCTTCAATTTGGAAGGTGAGCAAATGGTCTTCTAAAATGGTAGGCACGTGAAAGCGATATCTCCATGGAACATCGACGCCAATTTTATCGTTCTCCCTGATTCTAGGAATTACAGTTGTTCTCCTATCAGCGGCCTCCTCCTTATCATTGTCAATTTTTTTAACTAGCAAGACGCAAGCCTTAAATCTCAAAGTTGTAGAAAGAGGCCTATGATTCAGATTTACCATTATGGAACTCCCATTAGCTCGGTAAGTGAAGTTTGCAGGCACTTCTCTACTAGGTAAGATCGCATGGGTACTACTAGTTTGGATGAATTCTCTCGCTTCATTATTTAGCTTGAAGCAATTTAGAAACCAGAGAAATCTCTCTGGATGATTTTGAAAGGAGAAATTAAGTCTCTCCAATGACTCACAGTTTGTTACCACTAGTTGTGATAGGGAATCTGAAAGTTGTGGGATTGTTACCAGCCTCTTGCATCCCTCTAGCCCAAGTGTCTGAAGATGAGAGATTTTCTTAACCCACTGAGGAATTTCTTGCATTTCTGTATCGTTAATGTACAGCGTTGTGATGATATCAAGAGCATGCGGGAGTTCCTTGAGGTTTTCACTGTATGACATTTCCAGTTTACGAAGATGAGACCATGACTTGATCGTCGAAGGTACCTCTTTTATTGCAGTTTTCGTGAGCTTGAGATCCTTAATGTTTGTAGAGATCTCAGGAAATTTTTTGATCAATAAGCAATCAGTGAGATCAAGGTAATCGAGAGATTCCAAGTTGATATTGGTTGGAAGAGCCTCTAGCTTTGAGCAGCCTCGTAAACTCAACATTAGCAATTTACGAAGCTTTCCAATAGAGGAGGGGAGCTCCACCAAACTTATGCATCCAGACATAATCAAATATTCAAGGTTAGTGGCAGTTGAGAGATCAGGTAGTTCTTTTAGGTGTTTCGACTCACTCAAATCCATCCTCTTGAGATTTCCAAGGGGCTGCACAAAAAAATAAAGATAACATAAAGAAACACATTAAAATTAAACTCAAATAATAATGGAGGGATACTACAATTCACCAACGATAGTATGATACTAACCAATAATCATGGAGGGATACTACAAGTCACCAAGCATAATAAAGATTACAAGAGATAGCCTTCTAAGAAATAATACCGGGAGATCTCTCATTTTTGACACCTAAATATGTAAGAAAGAAAAACCCAATATTATAAAATTGGAGAGAAACACCACAATTATGTACCTGATTTCCTTGCCACAAGTTCTGAAGTTTGCTGTTCTTCATACGTATCTCGACTAGATACTTCGTACAAAAATTAGAAGGCAAACAAGTCATCGGAAACCGGCTCCATTCTATTAATCTAAGTTTCTGAGGTAGATTATTCAACCCTTGTGGCAAGTACAATTTATCACTTTCGTCGTCATATGGGTCATGGAATCTTAAGAATTTAAGGTTTGACATTCCGTCAAAAGCTCTCTCACTTATATTTAATTGGCATGATAGGTTTCTTACTTCCAAAAATATACCTACAACATTTCTATTACCCTGTAAAATGACAAGAAAAAGTTAGAAAACGAGAGATAATTAGCTATTGAACGTATTTAATTTGTAAAGAACAAGGAAACAAGAGACTAATAATATAACTTACCGTGTTATCAGTGAGTACTTCACAAATATCTCTAGCATCAATCAAAAATTGACGCTTCCCAGGCTCACAAATGGATTGGTGCCCAGGCTTATGACGAACAATGTCTTTACCTAATTGCACTAGTAGATTGTGCATCTCTATACGTGTACAGTTAGTAGATAAAAACTTAAGATTTATGAGAGATTTCTCGGCTAAGAGGTGAAACCCTTGCCTCACGTCCAAGAAACTTAAAGCAAGATAATCTTCAACTTCCACCATTTCTTGATTGTTGAAAAGGCAAGCTATATGAAGGAACAAATCTTTATCTTCCTCACATAAGGCATCGTAACTGAACTTTAAAATGCTTTGAATACTAGCATCAAGGCGAATCTTTAACCTTGGTAAAGCATTTACCCACTCATGCCTAGACATTCCTCGGAAGTGGGAACCCATAACTCTTAGTCCCAAAGGTAGATGACCTAAAAGTTTTGTAACTTCCCAAGCAAGCTCCTCGAAACCATCATTAGGGAAGTTTTGGCCAAAAGCATACATACAAAACATCTGATAAGCTTCATATGCTGATGGAAACTCCACCTTGTAAATATGGTTGATTCCATGTGCCTTCAAAAGTTTTTGGTCTTGTGTTGTGATGATAATCCGACTTCCATGGCCAAACCACCGAGTTTCTTTTGCAATAGCATCTAGTTGTATTGACTGATCAATGCTATCGAGAACAATAAGCACTTTCTTGTCGTTCAACCTATCCTGTGCAACTCCTAAATGATGAAGCTCCATATCCTTGTGGTTGATTATTTGGGATAAAAATTGTTTCTGTAACTGAATCTTCGCACTATACTCATCAGAACACACTGGTCTTGTATACATCAACTCTTTGATATTCCCCATGAAGATACTCAATTCAAAATTTTCAGAAAATTGGCTATATAAGACTCTGGCAATGGTGGTCTTCCCAATCCCAGACGGACCCCAAATCCCAATCATCCTTACTTCATCAGAGTCTAGGCATAACAACGATTCCATTTCTTTCATATGAGCATCCATCCCAATCAAACCATCAAAATCTCTTGACGGTGAGTAATTATTCAGCATGTTAGAAACATCTGTAGCGATCTTTTCGGTCATAGTTGCTTCATTATCCCTAACAAATGAAGTGATCAATTAATACATCAATTAATATTCATAAAAAAAAAATCACATACACATCCAAAAATTATGTATTGGTTGTCTTAATATTTTTAAAACTTAGATTTGCCCAAATTGACTCAAATTTTAGCATAAATAACTCCCAATCCAAGTCAAAAACTATTATAACTCAAATATGTGTAAAAAGACTAATTAATCTTTAATCACGTTTTTAATAAAATTTCTCCTAAAATAAAAACATTTTTGATTTCTAAAAATTAAACATATCTTCCGGATCTATTAAAAGTATTTCGTAACCAAATGCAGTCAAACCCGTTTTTATGAAGAAAAAAATGAACCTGTTTAAAGATACAATCAAACCGCAAGATTTGGAGTTGTGTCGTCGAACTTTAGTTTTACGTGAGGCTATATAATAATTCTCATGTAACTAGATGTATCAAAATTTCAAAAACAAATCTGCCAACAAAAAGTCTGTCATTACTAAAAAGGTTATTTAAGTCATAAAAAAATCGGGTATAACAGGACATGAAAAAATCTGTTATGCTTTAGATCCCGAAAAACAAAACTGTAATGACTAAAAAAAAATATGTTATCACTATGTGAGTGTGTAGTAATTTTTTTAAAAAAACTTCTCGTAAAATGTCAGATAGATTTATCAACAAGTTTTAGAAGTTTGTGATTACATAAAATAAATCTGTCCTCATTATATATTCTTATTATTTGGTTAAAAATCTGTTATTAAGCGACATTTTTTTATTTAAATCAAAAAATATGTTGCCAACACAATTAAAAATCTACGGTTACAAAATAAATATGTGGCAGATATGTTACACAACCATTCAAGATATTAAAGTTTTAGAAAAACCTGTATAGACTACATATAAAAAATCTGTATTTTTGACATGCCAGTTATAAAACACAAAATATTTGTCACTATAGTAAATTTCCCTTTTTTAAAAGCTACCAATAAATATAGTTTGGGAAATTTCCCTTATTAAAATCTGCCAGAAAATTACTTGAACTTTTTTCGCTGGCAGAAAAATATACAAACAAATTTGGGTTGGAAATAAAAAACACGATCTACTTTTTTTTTCCGATTACCTCCCTTTGATGTAATGGCCATTAATGGCGTTTTACCAAATCGTCAAACATTTTTAATTTTATTATAGAAAATTCCTGAAAAACACGATTTATTTAATATTTGCCAAAACAATGCCTAAACTTTTTATTCGCTGCCATAAATTTATTGATTAGTTTAAAATTGAAATAAAAAGAATGACCTAGTTTTTTGTTTCAATTTCACCCACTTTGTCGTAATGGTTATCAAAAGAGTTAACCAAATAAAATTACAATTACTTTTTTCATTTTCTTTGCACGTGATAAATGAGAATGGCTATATATAAAGCCGATTTATCCCTTTAAACTCATAATCGATTTTGGACCAAATTTGAATTCTAGTTTTAACATACTACATCTATCCATTTCAGAAGCTAACCACAATAAATTGAAGAAATTAATAAGAACATTCGGTAACTGAAGGGGTATTCTTTTTAATTTATTGTTGCTTACATCAAATCTAGATATATGATAGATGGTGAAAACAACATTAGTAATTTAGGATAAAACTTACCCATCAATAACATGATTTTGGTTGATATTACTCAAGAACTTAAGCTTTTAGAGGATTTCTTCAATAGTCCATTTTTAAGAATATCTTATAAATAAAATTAATAACATTTGACAATTTGGTTGGGGAAAAAAAATAGATCGTGTTTTCTATCTCCAAGTTAAGTTAGTTTGGGTATTTTTATTACAACAAATAAGTTCATGTTTTTTTTTGGCAAATATTAAATACGTTAGGTTCGACGATTTGGTTAGCGTTGTTAACGGTCCGTTACGGTGAAGGGTGGTAATTGAAAAAAAAAAAAATAGATCGTGATTTTATTTCCAACCCAAAAGTTCAAGTAGTTTTCTGGGAGATTTTAAATAAATCGGGTTTTTTCGGTAATTATCCCTCTTTAGTTTGATGTGTTAATGAATTATGAATCAGAGCAAAATATAAATCCAGAAAGCTAACCAGTTACGGGAATGCTCCCCAGCGATTGTTGCCACATCCTCCAAAACTTTTTGCCATCTCTTAATTTCCTCTTTTGGTTTACCTTTACAAGTTTTCTTGAAGACCTTCCCAAAATCTCCTGTCTGCTTCTTTACGTCTGTTGGATCAACGTCATAGAAAATGGTCATCACTGTTTGACCCAACTGTTCTCTACACTTCATGATCTCCACCAACTCGTTTAAGCACCACGAAGAAGAAGCATAGTTCCTTGAGAGCAAGACGATCGCGATCTTCGATCCTCTAATAGCTTCTATGAGCTCAGGACCGATAGACTTGCTCCTCTCGATATCATTATCAATGAATGGAACGACTCCTTTCCCTTTGAACTCTTTTAGGATGTGAGCAAGAAAGGTTTTGCGAACATCTGCCCCGTGGAAGCTAGGGAAGACATCGTGTTTCCGTTTTCGAGGTAAAGAAGATGGAGTAGATGAAATAGATATTAAAGAAGAAGCTATTGTTTTGTTTTCTTGATGGGATTTGCCTTTTCTATAAAACATGAAATATATTGTACCGAAAAGAGTGAAGAAGGTTATGGCAGCAGCACAAAAACCAGAGAGAAAAGAAGAATCCATCTGAGTATGATGAAGAGAAAATCAATATCTCAAAGCTATTCAGAAAGCAATCTGTAAAAAGAAATTGAAAAGGCTTTTTTGTTGGTTGAGTCTGGAAAATGCTTTTATTTGAGATAGGCACAAAGGAACCTTCAAAGAACATTATATATCCCACTTGGAATTAATAATAGATTCATTGACTTAAACCGAACTCAACTGTTCAATAATCTGTGTATAATGGGCAAATCTTGTAAGAAAAAAAAACTAATCCTGTTAATTTTCTAGGAAAAAAGAATAATGAATGCCGAAGATGGAACGAAACGATGTAGCGTATATTTCTTAGAAAAGGATTTTAACGCTGAAAATGGAGCGATCATCAATCTTAAACCAAAATTGCAGACGTTAGTTAGACAATGAAATACGAAGGTAAGACGCATATTACTTAGCCACACAAGTCAAACAAAGATAAATAAAAAAGATCACTTAAAGACAAATGCTAAATAGCGGTCAGTCTTCTTAAGGGGTATCAATTAGGTGTAAAACCAATCTTTTTTTTTTCCTTTTTTATATAGAGTAGGTGTAAATTATAGAGAATACTATTAAAAGTTTTTGGATCGTCTGATTTCTGTTATTTTATAAGTCAAGGTGAAGTCTGAAAACATTAAAAATACATATAGAGATTACGAGGAACACATAATGGAGAGAGCACAATGGAAGGAGACATGGTGAGACATCAACTCCAGCCACAAAACTCATCACTTGGATAGACAAACAAATTCGAAACCAATTCTCAATGATTCGGGCTACGGACGACAAGAGATACGAACCATGCCTCCAAGCTTGGTTTGCATTTTAATTTTGTTTTTCTTTTATCAATTTTTTTACCTTCTCAAATTATTCAGAAAACTTCCATTTGATGTAACAAATGTTATTATTCAGGAATATAATTTTTAACATTACATTTATAAAAAAAAAAGTAAAAATCTTATCCAATTTGTAGGCAAGTCGATTTACCAGTCCATTTGAGAAGTAGTCAAGTATCTTGCAATAAGTTACATGTTTCGCAGGTATTTTTACTATATCCATTTATGTTTTAGCTCCGCCAAAAAATTTAGATATTTGAGTGAAAGCTTTCTATAACTTAAAAAGTGTCTAGTGTTGAGGATTGGTATTGCTTGTAACCCAAGAAACTATTTCTAACCTTATTTTCTTTAACAATTCTGAGTTTCTTAAGACGCAGCCAACAATTCAATGACGAGAGAATCACAAAGCCAAAAATAAACTCAAGAAAATTGTAATAAAATTAATATCGCTGAAAGCGCAATGATTAAAAAATACAAAGAAAGATAAACCCTGTAATGTGGCCAAAGAAGATGGTAGAAGGAGGCTAGGGTCCAAACTCTAGATGCCTGCAACCGTACCTGATGTCGCAAACTCTTTTTGATGCTCCTAGACCTTAAAACATTCATCCTCTTGTAGACTCTCCACCTTGGATAATCGAAGGAGTAAAAGCTTAACAAACTACTGTGCTGGTCAAATCTACGACATCATAAGAAAAAGAAAACATTTAGTTAGCTTGAGTAACATTATATGGTTTGAGCAAGGAATCTTGCGGCACAAAAGCTTAACATTATATGTTTCCTGTGCAACAAACTTCCTCAATCTAGGGATATAATTTTAGTAAACAGTATTACTATGGAAAAAACTTTACCTCGTCTCCTTCTCCGCCTTTAAACGGTGGTTGTTAGGAAAAACGCATTGAAGAAGTGCCGTGCCATGGATGTTATAGAGGAACTGGAGGTGGGATTCAGGTAAGTGGAAGAAACAATAACAATAGATCACTGTCTTGTTCTTCTCTCAAGTTCTCAACCAAGTGCGTCCCAACCAGTCTTCCAAAAAAATGGAGGACTTAGAGTTGGAGTACTCCACATTCTTTTATCACCACTTCGTAACGGTTGACTTCGAACTCGAAGAAAAACTCGTTGGTTTTCACATCCGCTTCAAGTTCAAAGGTTAGCAAATGCTCCGCCAAAATTGGAGGCACAACAAAGCCGTGTGCAGATCTCCATGGAACAATAACACCCAATTTGCGTTTGTCCATTATACGATAATATACCTGAAATGACGTACCATTGGCCTCCTTTTTCTTATCATCTTTATTAACCAGCAAGACACAAGCCTTAAACACCAAGGTTGTAGAAAGAGGACTTTGATTCAAATTGACAAGCACGGAACCTCCAGTTTTTCGGTAAGTGAAGTTTGAAGGCACTCGTCTTCCGGGTAAGATCGAACAAGTGCTACTACTGGTCTGGATGAGTTCTCTCGCTTCTTTATTCAGCTTCAAGCAGTTAACAAACCCGATAAACATATTTGGATGTTTGTAGAAGGAACAATCAAGCCTCTCTAGTGACTCGCAATTTATTACCCCTATGTTTGATAAGGAATCCGGAAGTTCTGGGAGTGTTACCAGGTTTTTGCATCCCTCTAGCATAAGCGTCTCAAGACGAGAGATTTTCTTGACCCACCGAGGTAATTCTTGCATTTTTGTATCGTTAGACGACAACATTGTGATGGTATCAAGAGCGTGCGGAGATTCCTTGAGGTTTTCATTGTATGACACTACAAAGTAACGAAGACGAGACCATGACTTGATCCTCGACGGCACTTCATTAATTGCAGTTCTCGCGAGGCTGAGATGCTTAATGTTTGTGGAGATATCAGGAAAACTTTTCAACAGTGAGCAATCAGTGATATCAAGGTTATCGAGAGATTCCAAGCTGATGTTGGTGGGAAGAACCTCTAGCTTTGAGCATCCTCGTAATCTCAACTCCCGCAATTTATGAAGGCTTCCTATAGAGGAGGGCAGCTCCACCAAGCTAGTGCACATTACAAGATTCAGTTTCTCAAGATTAGTGGTGTTTCCAATAGAGAAAGGAATCTCCACCAAGCTGGAGCATCTAGTGAGATTCAAATCTTGAAGTTTAGTAGCTGTTGAGAGATCAGGTAGCTCCTTTAGGTTTCTCGAGTTACTTAAATTCATCCACTTCAGGTTACCAAGTGGCTGGACAAACAAATAAAGACAGCATAAGGAAACACAATTACTAGTATTTAGAGCACTCCTTTTGATGAAAAAAAAAACCATATTGAAAATAATTATGTACCTGTTTTCCTTCCCATAACTTCTCAAGTTTGCTTTTCCGCATATGTAGGTTGACTAGGTACGTTGTACAAAAGTTTGAAGGCAAACTTTTCATCGGAAAATAGTCCCATTCTATTAATCTAAGTTTCTTAGGTAGATAATTTAAACCTTGCGGTAAGTACAACTTCTCGCTTCGGTCTCTCAGAACTCTTAAGAATTTAAGGTTAGTCATTCCTTCAAAAGCTCTCTCACTTATATTTAATCTCCCTGATAGGTTATCTAAGTCGAAACATATACCTTTAATACTTTTACTACCCTGCAAAAAGACCAAAAAAGGAGGATAATGAGATATATATAGTAAGCTATAAAATGATTTTAATTTTAGGGAACAAGAAAACATAAAACTAATAATATAACTAACCGTGCCATCGGCGAGTACTTCACAAATATCTTTAGTATCAACCAAAAACTGACGCTTTTCAGGCTCACGGATTGAGTGGTGTGCCGGATGATAACGGACAATTTCTTTACCCAATTGTTCTAGTAGATTATGCATTTTTAGCACTTTGTAGTTAACACCTTCGAGATCAATGAGAGATTTCTCAGCTAAGAGGTGAAGCCCATGCCTCGCATCCAAGAAATCTAAAGCAAGATAATCTTCGACTTTCACTATTTCTTCATTGTTGAAAAGGCATGCTATATGAAGGAATAAATCTTTATCTTCAGGAGATAAAGCATCGTAACTAAACTTCAAAATGCTTTGAATATTAGCATCAAGGCGAGTCTTTAACCTTGGTAATGCAATTACCCAATCATCCTTAGACATTCTTCGGAAGTGGGAGCCCATAACTCTTAGTCCCAATGGTAGTTCACCTAAAAGGTCTGTAACTTCCCAAGCAAGCTTCTCAAAACCATCTTTAGGGAAATTTTGACCAAAAGCATACGTACAAAAGATTTGAAAAGCTTCATATTTTGATGGAAACTCCACCTTGTAAATATTGTTGATGTCATGTGCCTCCAGAAGTTTTTGGTCTTGCGTTGTGATGATAATCCGACTCCCAGGACCGAACCATTGAGTTTCTTTTGCGATAGCATCTAGTTGTATTGATTGATCAATGCTATCAAGGACAATAAGCACTTTATTGTCCTTCAACCTATCAGGTACAACTCCTAAATGAGTAATCTTGGTCTCCTTATGGTTGGTTATCTCGGACATTAACTGGTTCTGTAAGTGCAACTTTGCACTGTAATCGTCAGAACCCACTGGTCTTGTATGCATCAACTCTTTAATATTGTCCATAAAGACACTCAATCCAAAATCGCCAGAAAAACGGTTATATAAGACTCTTGCAATGGTGGTCTTCCCAATCCCAGAAGGACCCCAAATCCCAATCATCTTCACTTCATTAGAGTGTAGGCTCAACAACGATTTCATTTTTTCCATATGAGCTTCCATCCCAATCAAATCGTCAAAATCTCTTGAGGGTGAGGAACGATTAAGAATGTTTGAAACGTCAATGGAAATTTTTTCAATCATGCTCGCTTCATTATCCCTAGCAAAAATAGAGAGATCATTTTATACATCCCCTAATTATTCATAAATTTTTTCTCATACACATCCAAAACAAATATGTGGTGCTTGTCTTGTTATTTTCTAAAAGATACTAATAAATATAGTGAAATATTACTAAGAGCAAGTAAAAACTAAATAAAGAAGGCAAACCAGATGTGCCAATGCTCTCCAGCGATTGTTGCCGCACCATCCAAAACTTCTCTCCATGTCTTAACCTGCTCCTCTGTTTTACTTTCACAAGTTCTTTCGAAGACCTTCCCAAACTCTCCTGTCTGCTTCTTTACATCTGTTGGGTCAACGCCATAGAAAATGGTCATCACTGTTTGATTCAAATCTTTTCTACATTTCGTGATCTCCACCAACTCGTTTAGGCACCATGATGAAGAAGCATAGTTCTTTGAGAGCATGACGATTGCGATCTTTGATCCTCTGATAGCTTCGTCGAGCTCAGGACCAATAGACTTGCTCCTGTCGATATCATTATCAATGAATGGAACGATTCCCTTTCGTTTGAACTCTTTTAGCATGTGAGAAAGAAAGGTTTTGCGAACATCTGCTCCGTGGAAACTCGGAAAGACATCGTATTTTCGGGACAAAGAAGATGGAATAGTTGGAAGAGCTAAAGAAGAAGCTATTGTTTTGTTTTCTTGATGGGATTTGACTTTTCTATAAAACATGAAATATATTGTACCGAAAAGCGTGAAGAAAATTATGGCTGTAGCACAAAAACTAGAGAGAAAAGAAGAATCCATTTGAGTATGATAAAGAGAAGATCAATTTCTCAAAGCTATTTAGAAAGCAATCTGTAAAAAGAAATTGAAAGGGCTTTTTCTCTTTGTTTGTTGTATCTGAAAAAATGATTTTATCGAGATAAGTCATTTAAGAGCAATCTGCAACAGTCTCTCGATCTACTTGTAATTTTTAATCATATTGTTTTTGGAAAAACTGATAAAGAATGACCGACACATAAAAGTCAAACAACAATAAATAAGAAAGTCAGTTAAAAAATTACAACTTGTCCAAATAAGGACAAATGCTAAATATCATTAGGTGTAATAAAACCTATCTTTGTTACATAAAGTAGACAAATCTCTAAATTCTATTATTGATTAGGTGTGTGTTACTACTCCTTGAACAAATTTTTTGTTGCATAACAATTAAGTATTTACAAGTTTTTTTATGCAAATAATGTATAAATTTAATATTTTATAATGATTTCTGTATTGATTGAACTTTTGAAAGTGGATATATTTTTTTTGAAAGAATGTAAAATTTATATTCAAATTTTAAATTGTGTATTTTTAGCTAAAACATTTTCTATTTTGCAGCGGAAGAAAAAAAAAATTGTTTTGTTTTAGATCATTCTTTAGTCGAATGTCTCCTTCTCCCAATACGTTGATAGAAATATTCTGGTTTAAACTTTGATGCTCTTAAACTTATAGTTTAAGAAAGACTCTCAATAAGTACAGACACAGTAAGGTTAAACAAAATTGAAAATTCATAATGAGGTGTATAGCTCTTATAAGATATTATTTTGATTTTGCGTAAACACATTCATGGAGCTTCTTTTTAGCTATGATAATAATATAGATAAATTGTGAAAATCTAGGTTTGCGAATTTCCGAAATCTATTGTCCATAAAACACAAATTTTTGTAAACACAAAAAACCATAATTTTTTGAGAACTAATCTTAGAAAACTTAATTTTGATAACCTGTTTCTGGACTAATCAGATTTGGAGGCATGATGAAGCTGATAAAAATGAGAATAAAGATGTTGATCTAAATCTTTTGGAATTGTGTTGTTTCTAACAGTTTTTCTTTAATAGTTTTGATCTTTAATGTTTGGTGTATAAATATTTTAGACGTTCTAAACGTATTTATTTCTTAATATTAGAAAAAATCGTTACATGTGAAATTTGTTTTCGTTTACATAGAAGAAAACTAGAAAAGAAAGAAGGATAAAACCAAGTTGTCGACTCATCTTGGCTTGTATGAAGAGACAAGTGATAAGATCATTGGAAAATGAATCGACATTACTCCGAAAATAATTTCTATAAAATTTACATAAACTCTGAAAATCAAATACATATACCAAACTTACCGAACATTTGATATTACATGAATTAAATTCTCTTATACTATTCCATTTTTTGTTCATCCCCTCCTTAATTTTCTAACAATTCCGGAAAATTCTCATGACAATGACAGTCCAAGATTTCAGCTACTTTTATTGGGGCTTCCCTCCGGAGTTCTAAATTCCCGACGCCTTAATCACCGCCCGCGCATAGCCGAGCCTCCCCTTATAGAAAAAAGGCAAATGCCTTAGGCTACACTAAATATAATTCATTCATAAGCCACATTTGATAGAAATTATCTTTCTAACTACTCAATTATTTTTTCTTGTGATCAATATTCCAAAGGTTTTATTCATACCAATACTGATACTTAACTCATTTATTAGAAGCTTTTCTATTTTTAATGCTTTTTAAAGATTTGTTTTTCAGATTTTAAGTTTATGTACATTTTACTCTTTGTTTGATAATCTAAAATTTCACATTCTTAAATATTGTCGTAGGCCTCTAAAACCGTAGGCACGGTTCACCGAAGAATTATTCACCAACTGCATAAATCAAGAATATAGATTGTAAAAAAAATTAAAAATATTATCAAGTCATGAATGTCTCTATCTTATCTCACTTACCTTACATGCAAATAAACGTAATGTTTTTATCAAAAGGAAATTTATTACCATATTATCGCAGTTACAGTTACAAAGAAAGCTAATTGGTTTCCAAATTCTGTCAACTTGTTTTAGCAAGGGTACTTGCATAAGCACAAACTAAAATCATCAAGGGTGTTACAATATCCATGTCCACCATTGTATCTTTGTGCACAATTCCTATCACAACATTGTTCATTACAACTTTCACCGCAATTGCCAAGCCCACCATTGCAAAGCTTTGTTGGACCACACTCGTAAGTGCACGTGCACAGCAACATTCCAACCGGCCCGTCACATTTACTTTCGCACGATGGCCCGTGTTTGGCCTTACATCTTTGATCGCAACCATCGCAAAGGCCTAGTCTGTCGTTACAGATACTTGCTCTTGTCTGATTAACAACTACAGCATTGTATATATACTTTATTAAACTTAACAGATATATAAGAATATATTCACTCTATAGAAATTAAGTACAAGGAATTCAAGAAAATAGCTACAAGAAGACTTAAGAAAAAAAATATATATATCTGTAATATGTATTTCTTAATTCTCATAACATTAATCTTCTATGTGGACGTCTAAATTATAAAAACTAAGGTTAGACTTTGAGATTTTTTGTTTAGTTTTTGTTCACATAATAGAAGAAAATAACCTTTTAAAAAAATATATTTAACATGAAAATTGAAAGGTGTACAAAAAATTATAATACCTGTGGCAAATATGATAAGCAAGCTAACAAGGGATGCAAGTGAAGGTATCCTCTCCATACTTTCACGTTTTCTTTTAAACTTTTCTCTAAGATAATGGTTTTTATGTTATTGTGGCATTTAGTTAATCTATTTAAAAGCAAGTCGAGGACTCACAGTCAACGAACTTGAAATGTTACAAGGATATAAATGGACTATCCATTAATATTATCATATGATTTTTTTCCATATACACAAATTTTTGGCTAAAATTGTTACGGCCAATAAAGTGCATTGAGTAATGAAATCTTATTCTTTACTAAATATAATGTTCTATAAGAGAATTATATGATGTACGAAACCAATAAAATGCTTAGCAACACTAAAAAAAAAACTATAATATTTCAAAATTAATAAGAAAATTGGCATACTATCTTTTTGCAAGATTTTTTGAAAAATTTCATTATTATTTCAGTTTTCTTATTGAATTCGGAAGAAAAAAATACCTTGATAGATAATATTTTCTAGTATGGGTTTACATCCTTTCCTCTTAATATTTAAGCAAAAAAGGTAAAAAATAAAAGATTGTGGACCCAAAAAAAAGGTTGTTGACATTAAAATATATTGAAAGTAACAATTAGTTTTCAACTATTAAAAACATACTACATGACAACAATCAACTTAGCATTGAAAGTTGAAACAAAGAAAAAAAATGATAACAAAGCAGATTGGATTATTGGCAAATGGATTGACATGAAGAGATTTCAAAAGTCATGTGAGCAAGAAGACATCAGAAACAGAGAAGATGGCCAAACTCAATCAACTAAAACATTAACCCAAGAGACGTTAGGCCCATTTGCGAAGACAGAACACAACCAAGAATGGTCCCTCACATAGAAAATCAAATATAAACCAAACTTTACCAAACATTTGAAAATAACCACTCCTTCATTTAATTCCCCTATACATAATCTTCACGTATAAAAAAGAGTTTTACCATCACCATTTTCTTCAAACCCTCTAATATTTTCTCGAGAACATTAATAACAATGCCCGAAAACGCTAATGAAAGTCCAAGAATCTCATTTTCTAACGATTTTTGCCACCACGAGTCCATACCAATCGAGCAGCGTACATCACAATCTCCGTATGATATCTCCAACTTCTATTGGGGCTTTCCTTTGGAGTTTTCAATACCCCGCGGTGCAATCTCCGGCGAGAGCTCCTGGTCCGCGGAAGAGTTCTTCAACGACGGCAAAATCCTCCCTATAGAAATGAAAAAGATCCCGGAACCCATATATCGTAGTAAAACAGATAAATATAAAACCGGTTTACCCAGACCTGAGATAATTCCAATCGAAGATTTTGAACCGGTTCTTGAAATAGAAGAAATTGGAGACCAAGAATATGAGGTAAAGTTGCCATTACTTCCTTATAACTCGACCGGTTCGAATTCTATCAAGAGTCAGGTTTCGTCTTCTTCTTCTTCTTCTTTTAACGGTAGTTTTCCGAAACCGATATTGAAGAACAACCATGGAGGTTATAACTACAAGGGACATGGAGGTGTGATTAGGGTGAGCTCATTTCTGGATATGGTACCTTCGGGGAATTTGTTTGGGTTAGGTTCGATAAATTTTGATGGTGGAAGAAACAAAAACAAGATACGATCAATGTTTTTCTATTGGTAAGAATGACTTTTTGTGGAGTTAAGTGAATTAGTGTTTTATTCTCTTCTATGTTTCCTTAACTTTTGTATTTCAGAATAAGTATCATTTCTCTTAATTAATCCATAAAGAATTGTTTATAAACGTCTAAATAAATCGTTTCTTTATTAATAATCCCCATTGCTCGAGTTAGAGCAGAACTTCCACATGGAATGCAAATAAAACCTAGCTTCGTTGACAATACAAAGAAATTTGGTTGTATTTTGTTTACACAAATAATGATAAATTTGTTATTGAAGACAATTAGAAAGTTCGACAAGTCAAGTGACAAGTAACCAATTCCATTTCAAGCTTGTCCTACTCCGTTATTCATTTGAATATGTTTCCCATCATTTTTAGTTTCTTTTTTTTTGTCAAAAGTCTTTGTCTTACATGGTGTGTCTAGATATTTAATGCTATAAAGGAAAATGAAAAAACAAGGCATTAACATTAAACATACCTTTATCGTCGATCTTATCATGTTATGTATAGTCATCACTCATCAAACTCGTTACTCGTCAATACCTAAGGTGTGATATATCAACAATTCAACATTATGGACGTTTATTGCATTCGGTAATGAGCTTATATATGTACTTCATGTTTCTGTTAATTTGTATGGAGCTTTTATATTTTACTACTATTGTTTCAATAAATATCTCATTTTGAGTAGGGTTAAAAACACTTGACTTTAAAATTATTTTATGTTAAATTAGTTTTGAGTAGGATTAAAATATGTATTTATGATTAAATAATCAGTGTAATTTAAAAACGAGACTTATTTTGAAACAAAAAATACCTTGTAGAACGTTATAAAAACCTTCTATGTCTTGATATCAAATCATATAAAAGTTCAAGCCTTGTTAGTAACAAAAGAAAGCCAAGTAAGTACAGGTTTACAAATTATGCTAACATGTTTTAGCAAGGGTATTCGCATTGGCAAAAATTATAATTACCAAAGGAGTTACAAAATCCACGTCCACCATTATACTTTTGTGCGCAACTGGTATCACAACATTTATATGGACACTTTCCACTGCACATACCAGTCCCACCGCTGCAAACGTTACCTTTGGGGGGTAAAGGTGGTCCACACTCGTAAGTGCACGTGCACGACAACATCCCAACCTCTCCGTCACATTTGCTTATGCACGATGGCCCGTGTTTGGCCTGGCATCTTTCGTCACATGTTTCGCAAAGGCCTAGACTTTCATCGCATGAATCTGCTCTTGTCTGATTAACACCTAGAGCATTGTATATATACGTATACCTTATTAAACTTAATATAGAAATAAAGTACTCTTAATATAGCAAACTTAAGAGTATTTACACTCTATAGAGAAATAAGGTACAAGCAATAATAACAATGAGAAGACTTTTCAAAAAATCTTACTCTTCTGTAAGTTTTATGGAATATGCAACTATATGTATCTCCCAAAATATGTTATTCTTATGTAAACATCTAATTTATTAAACAGAGGTTAGAGTTTAAAATTTTGGGTTTTACGGTTTAATTTTGCTTCATTTTGATAAATTAGACGTTCACATAATGAAAATAACGTTACACAAAAATCATGTTTCCCGTAATGTTAAATTATTGACAATGTCAAAATTTAATGTTTTGATGAAAATAAGTCACGCCATTGCTATTTTCTTAAATTTGTTGGCATATATCTAATTCACTTTAATTTGTTCTTGCATTTGTACATTTATGATTAGACATAGTAAGTCTTATTTATGTTATCATTATAAGAACCAATACTTTTATATGAAATAATCACATTACTATATCATACTATTTTGTTTATGTTCTGTTCATCCATTGCCATGGGACATATGATAATTCATCTACGTTGTACTAGAAAATGTCAAGCAGAAGTGGTTTTGTCAACTGTCCATAAACTGGCAATATCAAAATTTGATTATTGTGAACGTATAATTATATTTAAAATACTTGAAACGTTTAAAGAAATCGAATAAAGTAAAGAACCATAACAATTGAAAGATATACAAAATATATAATATACCTGAGACAAATATAATAAGGAAGCTAGCAAAGAATACAAGTGAAGTTATCCTCTCCATATAAATACTTTCACTTTGTTTTAGTTTTCTTCTTAATGTCTCTCTGTAAGAGATTTGATTGTAAGTTATTAGGTTAGTTCATGTATTTAGAAACAAGCTAAGAAGAAAACAATTAGAAGATACGGACTTTAATTTCTCATCCATGAATACTTATCATGGGTTACAAAATCTGAGTTTGTATTAAAAGAGATGTTATGTAAAGAGAAAATTAGATTCTAAACCAATAAAATAATTACATCACTCCATGAAATCTATATCATTCAAAATTAATAAAAACAATTCCATACTATTTTTTAGGCAAGATTTTATGCAAGATTTCATTATTATTTTCCACTTTTTCTTGGATTTATACAGAACAATACCTCTAAACATATTTAGAAGAAACTCAAGTATGGATTTATATTCTTGTTCTTTTTTTCACATTTACATTAAAAAAAGAATTTCAAAATTGAAGTAAGAAATCTGATTATATTAAATGAGTACCATTAATTTCTTTTACATTTGAAAAGTATAAAATGTAATGTATTTATGAAAAGGGAATTGTCAAGAGTCGATACCATATATCTTAGATTATTAACATAAATATATTACGTGTAAAGAAATAATTCTTGGAATAGTTTTTAGAATTGGTTCTTTGAAATTATTCACTGGATCATCGCCAAAAAAATATTGTCGGTTGACAGACAGTTTGGTATCCCTTATTTAAAATTTATCATGCGTTTCGTTAACCAAATTATTTCTCTGTGTTTGTTAATGGTATACTGATATTTGAAGTTACGTCCAAAAGTATTATAACATTATACAACTTTAGACTTTTATGCTAAGAAAATCATCTTCATGGGTTTGGTGAACCATATACCAGTAGAAAATTTAATAGCTAAACGAAAAAATATAGTTAGAATTTTTGAGTTCTTGAATTTGGTAAGACTAATTCTCCTTGAAAATGAAATGATATAAATTGGTAGGACTGAGAAAATACACATGTTAAACATTTGGTGTTCGTATTCTACTCTAACATTAATGAGTATGGAGGTCGTCTGGTTGGAAAGCGGTAATGGATGTTTCAATATTCATTTGATCGGACTGGATTCGAAATACATGTAATTTTAAACCAATGTATAAGTATATTGGTCCTAAATACACAAATACCCAAATTCATGTCCAAACTCGAATCCTCGATCCATATAGTCTACTAAGAAATATGAGCCAAAATATTTGGATATGGTTCAAAAATACTTTAAAAATCGATAGAGCAGATCATAATTCTTAATTAGTTAATATTCGAGATAATTTATCGAAAGTAACCAAATGTTACTATGAAATGCCAAAAAACCATTACAAAAATAGTGAGTATCCTAAGCATTAGAAGATAGCAATTGGTGTGGTTCTGCTATATTAGACTTAACCATGCATTTTAGTGTTTGTGAAAATGTAAACAAGCTAAGTATATAAATATTGCTTTTGAATATTTCACAGCAAAAAACAAGCTAAGTGTTTGCCCCTAAGAAAAAACAAGCTAAGTGATGCATCAAAAGATCAAAAAATGGATTAAACAACTTAAAACAGAAGTAGTAAACAAAGTTTATAATAGTAAACAGAGACGAAGTCGAGAACAGAACATCATCGGCGAATGGCAATCCATCTATCCAACATACCACCATTCCTTGAGTCAGGGAGCGTGACGTAATGAGCTTATGGCTTAACCTCTGATTCGAGAGAGCTGTTGTGAAGTATTATAGGGATGTTGGTGCTTTTTTCCATTCCGTTTTTTCCACATATTGTAAATCGTACTTTGAAAATAAAATCAAATGATACCGTTGTCAATGTGATTGTACGTTCGGCTGAGCAAACTAAAGACACAAATCTTTGACGTTTTCTAGAAACACATCTAAAAGCTATAACCTATATATTGGGGGTTTCATATAAAATAAAATAAATTCATATAGACATTAAAATGTGTTGAAAATTAAGTAAATTAATTTAAATTGTTAGATGCTTTAAATATGCATGAACTAGTAAACCCTCCTAAACTTTTTTAAGTACTATACATACATATTCATATACCTTATCATAGGATGACTTCATTGTTCCTCCAAGGCCGATAGTTGACAAAACAAAAAACAAAGTACTGCAGAATTATTCTCAGTGATTAATACAACTATTAGTATTAGAGAAAGAATGATTAATTGATTATTATAAATACTAGTGACATGTTCATAATTTGTAAATTAGGTGAATAATTCTCTGTTCAACAAATTGAGATGTGGAGTCTTCTCCCTTCCCTACAACTTTTTTCAAAGTCGACCAAAAAATCAATGCTTCAAAGTCTAACAAATATCAGTGCTGAAGTCAAAGTCTTTCCTACACCCAATAAAGCAAAAAAAAACTTAAATGCCAAGTTAGATCTTTCTTTTCTACTTTTTTTTTTCGGTTTTGCATATGTAATCTCATGTAAAAGCATAAAATTGTGTTTAACAAAGCCAACAAAAAAAAAACATAAAATTGTAAACCGGGATATGTTGTATGACTAAAAAATAATACGTTTTCGTTTGATCTAGCAGAAAATTCATGTATGAGAATTTTTTTTTCCAAAGAATAAAGAAAGAAAAGAATGTAAAAAAGTAAGAAAAACAAAAAATTACTTTTTGCATATAGTCAATAATGGTAGGTGAATTGTTGTCTAGACATTCTTCGTATAGTCGTATATATATCTATCTACCTTGTTGCTCTTCTTTTCTATACCTCACAATTTGTTTATTAAGACATTCGTGAAAAACATACTATTTGGTAGCCTTTTTTAATTATCGTCACAATGAGTCTTAAAAGCAGAGTTACCTCAACATCTTCACACAATCTTCATCATTCGGAAGAAAGAGTCCCTCTCCGATCAGATTCAGACCAGTCATGTCTGAATTCAAGTCCAGAGTTCGACTTTTGTCTCCGTCAGAACTCAAAACAACGGTTTTCTCACGCCGACGAGCTCTTCTCGTACTGGAAAAACCTTTCCCACACGGCCACCGACACTATTTCGAAGAAGACCGAGATTACTTCTCCGAGAAGCAATCTTCAAACCCTAGCTGCGAAATCCGACACAAGAGATTCTGATTCAGATGATCCAAGTTTTGGGTGTGGTTTTTGGCTTGTAAGAAGCAAATCTGTTGGGTACTCAATGAGAAACAAGAAAACAAATTCTTCTTCGGAATATCAACGGAGCAATAGTGATCCACATAAAAAGAAGAAGAAGAAGAGTTTGCAGAAAATGAATTCTACAGAGATTAGAGCTTCAAGATCCATGAATAGTCCGGCGTTGAATGTCCCATTGGCTGATATATTTTGCTTAGGCCCTGTTTTTTCCGGTAGCCGTGATCGTAGAAAATGAAGTGTGCTCTTATCTTATAACCATGATCCTGACCTAGTTTCTGGAACATGTGAAGAGTTAGGTGTATGATTGGTTTAAGCTAAGCTAGAAATTTGGAGAAAGGAAAAATGAGAATCTTAATTCGGATCGTCATACTCAAACATAACTAAGAATCTAATTCGAGTTTTTTCATGTTATTGATTTGTTTGTACATTGATGTAACATATACGTTGGTTGTACGTAATATAGAAATGTAATTTTCACATTTCATAGAAAGAAATAGACTGTACTATTTTGTGAAATGGTTAAACTATACCGGCAAAAAACCATCAAACCGACAAATGATCAAATAGTATAAGTACTAGTCAAACGGTACACATATATTGATTAAACATGTGAATTTAAAACCTTTGACTAATAATATTGACCAAGTTGACTGATAATGTGATTAAAGAATAAAGTTGACTGTTTACTTGTATTGTCGTATTAGTTTTCCAAAAACTTTAGGCGTGGATTTTTGCTACATATTAATATTGTTCGATGTGATATAAAACGACGTAACTTGTGTTTAGAAAATTAAGCATCCTCTACATATGTAATATGAACAGTCAATGAGAAAGTTAAATAAAAAAATAATGATGCGTCATTTTTAGGTGGTCTTGTTCTGTTGTTAAAGTAATTTTTAGAAGGTTTTAAGAACGGTTTAAGGTTTATTAATGAAAATATTGTTTTTCTCTTAATTTTTTTTTATTCAGTTGGACTTTTCTCTTCTATAAAAATATGTGATGATCTAATTTAACCTTTTATCAAAAAAATAAAATAAAATGTGAGGACCTAATCTTTCCAACCTTACCGTGTACGATTGATCCATGTACACGCTTCATCGTACTGAACTCTTTATTGATGTATTTTAAGAGTTTGCTAAAATGAATGCATTCTTGTACAGTTAAACAAAAAACTTCGTCCACTTATGTGTATTGTTGCTTGAAAGTCTAAGATTGTGGAAGCACTTTGCCGGTAATTAAGACGACACAAAATTCTAAATTTGAACGCCAAGTACCACAAGCTCGGTGGTCGAATAAAGACCACTTTATATAAGGAAGACATGTAAAATGGGTTAGAGACAGGAATTGTCGTCCAAACTTTTCTTTGAGTCAACTAGTATGAGACAAGGGTTAGAGTCAGCCATTTCTGCGTAATGCAAACGTTTGCAACATAGTTACATTGGCGGGAAAATAATTACATATATATGCCAAGGAAGAGTGTAGTTTTTTTAGGTCCATCATATGATACCTAGAGCTAGCTGGAAATGATCGTCTTCAAATAATATTTGAGTCGAGATTTTGAGAGTAATGTCAGCTATATACGAAGAGTAGAAGATAGACAACATATTTTTCCTGAAACGTTATAAGGAAGGAGAGATCACATCTACTTTGAACGAAACCGAAGTGTTTTAAATTTGCGTGAAGTGTAGACCTTATATATGTTTTATGTCCGAGAGGCTTGTTTGGTCTCGACATAAAAGACATATTGTTTGGTTTTGGTCTTATCAGTGAATCCCAGAGGCTAATGCATGTACACAGTACACAACATTTTAAAGTTCCATGTGTTATTGGCATCCATGTGCTATTAAGTGAGTAGGCCCGAGGTATAGACTAAGAAGGAGCAGGTCTGGCTTGTAAAGAATGAACAAGCAGCTAATGAGCTGTGGATTTTTCATTTGTTGTCATATATTTTGTGTAAATGTATAAAGATAGGCAAATAGCAAGGTATTTGGATTTTTCATTTGATTTTATTTGGAAGGAAATATATATACTAATCCATGGTCAAAAGAGTCGGACTAGTCCCATTTTTGAAAGCCAAAAACCAGCGTCCAAATAATTGAAAGAACATTGAATTCCTCTAGAATTTAGTCCAACATAATTATTACACAAAAATAAATAATTTTGGAACTTTTTCTAAAGAAATCAATAACCAAACAACCACCAATTGGAAAAAAAAAAAAAAAAATTATTAGAATGTGTTGATAAGCATTTTGTTTTTTAGGCTTGTTGATTTACAACTAGCTGGACAAAATTTCCGTGGGTGAGACCTGGTTCTTATCGAATATCTTCTTCTTACGGCAAGTCCAAATAGTCCATAAGAACCACAAGATCAGTAGTTCAATCCCAATTCTAGATGGTGGAAGATTCACCAACAATTTCGACCGTTCAATGCCCATTCAAGCTTGTTATTCGTGAAGGGTTGAAAGGGGTTTTAAAAAGTGCTGCCTCCCAAATTTTGCCAGCAAAAGGGCAGTTGAAGAAGAGGTGTAGGCTAGATTTTTCTTCTTGGCAGTGCGCGCAAAGAAAAAAAGACAATAAAAACTAATATATTTCTGCTATGATATAGTTCAAAACATTAACCATGATCTTATCCAAAAAAAAAAATTAACCATGAAAAAAACTCATAGCTTGTGGATGTATGATTTGCACACTCAAATATTTATTTAGGCTTTATAGGAATTAAAGTTCTCAATATCAACATATAATACAAATTCGATAAGTAAAGTTGTGAGTGGATGTAAATAAGAATGAGTAGAATTAGTATAATATTAGCTTTGTGAATAAGAATGAATGTTCCTCCATATATTTGGAAACTATGTAGTATATGATTAACAATCACTAACTATTAAATAGAACGAATTCTCTTAAATGTCTTCGTTTTCTATTTGAATTCTTTTATTCTTTTTTATAGGTTATTAGAGCATGTACAATGGTTGGGATTTCGTTTCCTATTTGAATTCTTTTATTCATTTTTATAGGTTATTAGAGCATGTACAATGGTTGGGACGGTCAAAATTCCTAAAAAAAAAAAAGTAATAATATTTTATTATTTTAATTATATTCTAGTTTTTTAATACAAATTGACCATTAATAAGATTACACGTGCAAATATGTTTGTGGGAACATCCCTTAAATGAGGACTTTCAGAAACTCTCTTTCATCCCTTTTTTACTTTTTAAATATTTTTGTTATTTTTAAGTGGATGAGCCTGTATAAAGAGATCCACGTTGGACGTGCTCTTAATGTTCGGCCCATTACCCGCTTCCGAACTGTTGTATCTTTTGTGGATCTCCTCACTTATAGACTACGAAGCTTTACTTTGCTTCGGTGTTAACTTCTAGTTGACCTTGCTTTTTATTAACTTTATGCTGATATGACAATTTTCGGTTGAATCCAAACTCAATGTTCGGATCCGACAGCAACAGAACCTAAATTAACCTAGAACAATTACGACCACTATTTTAATTAAACTTGTGAGAATTCTTTAAACGGTTTAGAAAGTTTTAGGAAGTTTAATTTTTTTCGTCTCAACCATTCTTTATTAACCAAACGTTACACTAATTGGACAAACGTTTATTTTTTCTTTTTAAATATAATTTAACATTACATTAAAAATAAAAAGAGAATTCTTTAAACGGACTTTTTCTTGGTCTAAAATCATATTTAATGTTTCATGATGCATTGACAAATTCTCAAAACAATATTTCGAAATAAAATAATTTGTTCTCTCCAAATGAATTTTCAGTAAGTGTACTTGGTGTCAAGGTGTCATCTACAAACGGATGACACATAACAAATTATGACTCTTTGGTCTATAATCTTCATGGTCACATCACATTGTACATGAACGAATGTGACAAAATGATATGAAAGAATCACACGAGTTATATAATATCAAGAATTTATGCTTTATTTTTTACAAACAAATCAAAATCACCAACACACCAAAAAAAGCCACAAAAACCCAAATCAACAATCAAATCCAAGAATTGTTTCTCATCAATCAAAATCCCACAAAAAACTAATAAAATCGTGTAAAAATCAAAGCTTTTGATAAACGAAATCAGTAAATTTGTCTGTAACCAAGAATAGTCCGACGACCACCACCACAGTCACCAACTTTTCTCCCTCCTCCTCCTCCACCGCCACCGCCATTAATAGCAGAAGCAGCCGCCATTGAAATCTTCTTAAGATCTTCAACATTAGCGTAACTCTTACGTGCCATTCCCATCATCATCATCCCTTTACTCTTCTTCTCTCCAGCACTCGCCGACTTGCTCCCTCTTGAAGCCGATCCCGTCAAAACGCCGCCGTTTCTACTCTTCGAAGTCGGTGGTGGCGGAGTAATAGTGTTGATATTAACCGGACGACGATTCTCTTTACGTATCACAGCAGAGAAATCAGGAACTGATTGTGCCAACGAAGACGGAACAGCTTTTTTCAGCGGAGAAAACCCAAATCGACTCTGTTTCTTCACCTTCTCCGGCGAAAACCTATCTTCTTGTGAAATTACTGAAATACCCTCGAACCGACTCTGTTTCTTCTTCTCCGGAGAAAACTTATCACCTTCTTGCGAATTTACAGAATTACCCTCGAATCTGACTTGTTTTTTGATCCTCGGCTCTTCTACTTCGTCTTCTTCCTCGAGGAATTTCTGAAAATCACGTTTCATGCGAAGCTTCGATTCACGTAATCTCGAGTATTCATCGTATCTTGGACCTCTTTCGAATCCGGAGAAACCGTCTAACAAGAGTTTAAGTTGATGTGTGTCGGAGTTTTGAGAGAGTATAAGAGACATCGGATCTACAGAGAAGAAGAGTTGTTCCATGGTCGGATTTGAGATTATATCCGCCATCGTTGAATAAAATTCGATCACTTCTTCAGTAAAAGAGAGAGCTATTTTGGTTAACCAGATTTTGTTGTTTGCAAAAAGACTTTATTTAATGGTAAAAAGGGTTTCTCAACGGTCTCATAGAAAAATTAGAGAGATTCTTTAGAGATTTTCTTCTGTTGACGATTTTACCCTTCTTCTTTTTTTCTTTGCTTACGTCTAACGGTCTTATTTTGGTAGTGTGGGACCCAGTAAATCTTTGATCGACGGTCATTAATTTCCTTAATCATCATTAATCTATCTGATCGTTGGTTTGTTTTGTTTTAACAACCATTATACGTATCTGATTTATTATTTTTTACCCATCCATGTTTAGGCCAAATAAATTCCATCATTTCAACATGGATTAATTTGGCTAATTTTTATTTCATATTTAATTATTTTATAACTGTTGATTGAATTGGAACTTATTCATCAATAAACTCACATAACACACATTAACAAAATATAAATCAATAAAATTGATCTTAGAGAATACAAATGTTACAATATTACCTATCAGCTAAACAAAGACCACAAGGATAAGAACAAATGAACAATGTTGGACTATGGGTGTTGCTACTGTTACTGTGACAGGTATCACGATGAGGCAAATGTCAAGGAATCAAACTTTATGAAACTTGTATTTCTGTCCCAAATTGAATCGAGATATTGAGTCACTAAACCCCTCTTCAACAAGTGTCTTCACACCTTCAACACCTTGTTCCAGTCCCTCATCCATCTAAACATAATTCAGTACAACGAATCCATTAAAAATCCAACATAAATTCGATGAAAATAGTCATACAATATCGTTAGTCCAAAAAGTTTTAGACTTGCAGAGATCATATGACTACAGACTGGTGAACTTAGGTTAATGCAAGGGTATTACCTGTTTGCGCTCCAAGGGGCTGAATTTCTGGAGAAGAAACGCTTTCATGTCCATGTTACCTGGTGGATTTCCAATTCCTGCAGCGCAACAGACAATTTTACTACGATTGCCAAAAGGGTATTTGGCGGAACAGGACTTCAAGGTGAAACAGGACACAAACCGATTGATAAGCGGGGATAGCCGCGACAACCATTTAAATGTTCTGTCACATTCTTCAATCTGGTACATAGCAAAAGAAGTTATAATCCTTTTCAGAAAAAGCACAAGAAATGGTTATATTGTTCTAGTTCTGATTAGAAATCATAAATGACGAAGATGTATTACTTTCGTCACAGTGTGATGCGCTTCCTAGATATAAAAAATGCTTTATACTATTTGAATTCGATTCTATTCATCATTATCCATAAACCTTGGATCTTGAAGTTTTGTGTCCTTTCAAAATAGCATCTCTCTTCCTCAAGAGTAAGTACTAAGTTTAGAAGTTGAACAAATTCAACAGTCACTCGGAAATAAGATTGCAGGAGTCTGTTCCTTGCAACTTTATAAGCAAAGACACAGTTTTTGTTTACTCCCTAAACCAATAGAACCTATATACATCACTTCCCAATTCAGAGATATTACTTACCCATTGTGTTGGCTATGCCCACCTTTTGGTTGAAGTCTCAAGACACCATTAGACAAACCCATGTCATCATATATCTACACCATAGAGGCAAACACAATCTTTTGATTAATGCCATTATCATCATCATCACACAGCAAGCAATAAGACACAGTACTAACCATAAGAATGTGACGTAAGGGTATTTGGTAGTAAGCAGCTAACGGCCCAACCTTCAAAACACGTAAGTAGACGAAGAAATCAAATATAAGTACACTCCCATTTCAAGTATAAAGCCAAAGCCTTGCTTGTCAAAAATCTCAAGTAGAGAAGACACTTGAGAACAAAGGAAGAAAGACTAACCGATTCACCACTGAAATTCATGTATCCTTGAGGTTTAACCAACAAAATCGGAACTTCTCCAACAGAACCTGTTCTGGTCACATAGTGAATCATCCCAAATAAACAAACAAAAAGGTGAAACTAAATGAAACAAAAGCAAGAAACTGGTGAGAAGAGAACCTATCCCAACTAAAGCCTTGGACTGAATTGTGTTCATAGAAATATCCGTTGCTCGAGCTATATGATCAATCATCTCAAAACCAATCTAGACATAACAAAAACAGATCAAGAATCACAAAAAAGAAGAGAACTTTGATTCATAAACATCAAAATTGAATGTAAAAGAGTGAAATTTATACATTATGCCTTGTTCCGTAATACTTTAATCCAGGGTTACCAAGTCCAACAATAAGCCATGGTGTGTATTCAAATTTAAGAAGCTTGTTATCAGAAACAGGCAACGAAGCACGCAGAGAGGAAAATCTCTTCGAATTCGATTTTGTTTGAGAAAATTTATAAGCTTTTGGGTAGAGAGGAGATGTAATTGGAGAAGATGATGCACAAAACATCGCTGTAACTGAAATGAAAAAAAGATTTGAAATTGCTTCGTTAAGAATTGAATTTGGAACTAAAAACCCTAAACCCTTAATTCTACATTTGGGGAAAGTAACACTAACCCATTAATGGCGAAGAGGTTCTGATGAAATCTTCTGGGTAAAGAGAGGAAAATTGTGGATATTTTGAGGATTTCTAAAGGACGATTGAAGAATTTGAAACGAAGCCTTAAGAGAGGATAGACATTAGACAGTACAGTACAGTACTTATCATCTTTAAGTACTCTCAGAAAATTTGGCTTATCCTCTCTTAAGACATTGATTTTCATTTAGAATAGAAGTTAAAATAAAAATATCTGAGATTTTACTAAGTCTAGAGATCAGGTTTTGGATTATATTAGGATTGAATTTAACTAATTAACTTTTTAAATGTAATATTAATATATATATATATATATATATATATATATATATAATTACTCTATTTATTCCACTGCAAAATTTTATTAATTTAGAGAGGTTTTAATTTATCGATAAATTAATATTTATTGAGAAATTTTTCTAATTTGGTAATTTCTAAAAAATTTCTATAATTTTTTTTTTCATTATAGAAAATATCTTTCTAAAATCAATTACAAGTAAAAACAAGATCACGTTTAGAAAACAACACCAAAAGTTTTTGATACATTAAAATAGTATAACTAAATTTCAAATAAGAAAAAATACAAATTGAAGCAAAAAAATATTAAAAATATATTTCAAAGAAATTTCTTACATATACATACATAATTGATAGATTTATGCAATTATTAATTTATGATATTGATGGGACCATATATTTACATAGGATTTTCAAAAAGTTACTATCTTATTAATTTATCGATTTGTTTCACTTTTTACACTGGTCCCAACTCGGGATCGAAAGAATATATTAATTTATAGAGGTTATTAATTTATCGAGTATTAATTTATAGAGGTTTTATTGTAATGGATTTTTTAGGAAAAAGAATTGTTTCAAAAGAATCAAAGGAAGATACATTTTAAGACAAATAAAATTGATTTAGAATTAGGGAAATTTACTAGAGTAACCCATATTTTATACATAATGACCCAAAAGGAATGCTAAAAATATGAGTTATTTGAGTAATAATTATACCTAAATTATCCTTGTTTTCCTTTGCAGAGAAAAACAATATTACAGAAATGCCATTACTATTTAATTCCAGCAAGGCAATAAAACCACATTTATTTACGAAAATGCCATCGTCGTTTTTGGTAAATCTGTGGCTCTTGTTGCGACGGATTTGTTATCGATCATAGATTTGTTGGTCAACCACAGATTTTTTACAACAGACTTGTCTTGTACCACAGACTTTACTGTGTTATGTTACGCCAGATTTTTTTTTTTCGCAGATTTTTTAACCGTGACTGATTTGTTTCATATAGTCTCCACAGATTTTATTTAAATTTCAAAAGTAAGAATGTTGAAACCAAATCTGTCACTGATTTGTTTTCCGGACCACAGATTTTTCTTTATGGTGGCAACAGATTTTCTATTTGCACCCAAAAATCTGTTGTGTTATAACAGATTTGTTAACCTCGAAAAATGTTATATAGGCATGACAGAGTTGTTTTGTGTAATCACAGATTTAATTAACTTGTTAACAAATCTGGTGTTTTACAACAGATTTTTGTTAAAAAAAAAAATTACTACACAGTCACATAGTGATAACAGATTTGTTTTTAGTGATGACAGTTTTGTTTTTCAGTGTCAAAGCATAACAGATTTACTCATGTCAATGTTATGGCCGATTTGTTTATGACTAGAATAACCTTTTTAGTAATAACAGACTTTTTTTGGCAGATTTATTTTTAAAATTTCGAAATTTTTTGTTATATGAGATTTATTAGCTAGCCCTCAATTAAATTATTTCCCGGTCTGATTGTATGTTAAATCCGGTTTGACTAGATTTTTTTTTTTTTTTTTTGAAAACGTTACGACAGACTTTTATTAGCTGACAGATTTTTCCGAAATATTACCATATTTGAGTCAAGGAATATTCTCGTAACGCGTAGGGTTTTCTTACGGCAGATTTGTTTATGTTATTTCCATATTTGATGTTTAATGCATTAAATTGACAATAAAGTGTATATCTTTCTAAAATCAAATTTTTTGGTTTTTTTCCTTATTCTACACATATCAACTATTTCAATAAGATCTTTTGATTGCGTTTCTTTTTATCAATTTATATTTTTAATTTATATTTTTAATATAATCTTAATTTATATTTTTCAATTTATATTCTTAATTTATATTTTTTCATATCAATAAGATCCAGTTTTTTTCGGGATCTTATTCATTTATATTTTTAATTTATTTGATTTATAATTCGTTTTTTTTTGCTAAAAATATGGTATTAAGGTTGATTAAGGTTAATTGGTCTTTTTACTTAAAATTAGAGTCATTTTAGTTAATCATTGCCAAGAGGAGTCATTCTAGTTATTTTTGTTAAAATTAGAGTCAATCTGAGCAAATTTCAGTTAGAATTATTGAAAATATAAATCACAAAAATTAATACAAAATTAAGTGCTAATAAATATAGATAATTTGGTCCCAAAATTATAGAACTTATTTTTATACTCCCTCTGTTTCTATATAAATGTAGTTTAAGGGATTTTTTTTTTTTAATTTAAATGTTGTTTTCAACTTTCTATGCAAATAATAAATGTATTTAATATTCTTTAACCAATAATATTTAATCATCTATTTTTTTATTGGTTGAATTGGTTATAATAAATGATGTTTTTATATAAAAGAGCTAATTAAATGAGATTTTTATGATTTCTTAATTTGTGTGTAAAAACCTTAAACTACAACTAATATGAAACAGAGGGAATATAAATTATTGACCATAAAATTTGAAAATGTTTTTAGTCCCATAAAATTCAGAGCCTGTCTGAAAGAATGACTGACTTTAGGCCTATAAGTCCCTGTAATGTTATTTACAAGATTATTGGGAAGTTGTTAGCAAACAGATTAAAGCAGATTCTCCCATCTTTAATTTCTGAATCTCAGGCAGCTTTTGTTAAAGGCAGACTAATTAGTGATAATATCCTGATAGCTCATGAGTTGCTCCATGCCTTAAGCTCCAATAATAAGTGCTCTGAGGAATTCATTGCAATCAAAACTAACATCTCTAAAGCTTATGATAGAGTTGAATGGCCCTTTCTAGAGAATGCAATGAGGAGGCTGGGATTTGCAGAGAGTTGGATTCAGCTGATCATGGAATGTGTCAAATCGGTTAGATACCAAGTGCTGATAAATGGTACTCCCCATGGAGAGATTACCCCAACTCGGGGACTAAGGCAAGGTGATCCCCTATCTCCTTATCTCTTTGTAATCTGTACAGAGATGTTGGTAAAGATGCTCCAGGTGGCAGAGCAAAAGCAGCTCATAACTGGCCTCAAAGTTGCAAGGGGGGCTCCTCCTATCTCTCATCTCCTCTTTGCAGATGACAGTATGTTTTACTGTAAGGAAAACAATGAAGAGCTTGGTCAGATTATAAGGATCATTGAGGAGTATAACTTAGCCTCAGGCCAACGTGTTAATTACCTTAAATCGAGTGTTTATTTTGGAAAGCACATCCCGGAGGAAAGGAGAGCTCTTGTGAAAGAAAAGCTGGGAATTAAGAAAGAGGGAGGAGAGGGAGTGTATTTGGCCTTGCCTGAATCGTTTCAGGGGTCAAAAGTATCTATTTTAAGCTATTTAAAGGAACGCCTGAGCAAGAAGGTATTGGGATGACAGTCAAGATTCCTTTCCCCCGTGGGAAAGAGACACTCCTTAAAGTTGTGGCAATGGCCCTCCCCACCTATACTATGTCGTGCTTTAAAATCCTAAAAACAGTGTGTCAACAAATAGAGTCAGTTATGGCAGAGTTTTGGTGGAAGAACAAGCGGAACGGTAGAGGCATGCATTGGAAAGCTTGGAGCCATCTCAGCAGGCCTAAAGCTGTGGGAGGGCTGGGATTTAAAGAGATCGAAGCCTTCAACATAGCTCTTTTGGGGAAGCAGCTTTGGAGGATGCTTACTGAAAAAGATTCTTTAATGGCGAAGGGGTTCAAAAGTAGGTATTTTAGTAAATCTGATCCTCTTAATGCTCCCTTAGGTTCGCGACCATCCTTTGCCTGGAAAAGTTTTCATGAAGCACAAGTGCTTATTAGACAAGGTGCAAGGGCAGTGGTTGAAGATGGAGTCTCTGTGAATATCTGGACGGATCCTTGGATCGATTCTAAACCGGCAAAGGCTATCCAAATGATGAAAAGAATTCCTCTGGACAGTCAACAAGCGGCTAGTGCTATTAACTGTGTTAAAGACGTAATGTCGTTGGATGGACGAGGATGGAATAACACTCTAGTGAAAATGCTGTTTACAGAGGAGGATCAGAGGAAAATCTTGGGTCTCCGGCCAGGGGGTAAGGATACAAAGGACAGGTACGCTTGGGACTTTAGTCGCTCCGGTCACTACTCGGTGAAATCAGGTTATTGGGTCATGGCTGAGATTATCAATAAAAGGAGTGCACCTCAAGAAGTCCTTCAACCAAGCTTGGAACCAATTTTCCAACAGATTTGGCGGTTAGAGGTTCCACCTAAAATTCATCATTTTCTGTGGAAATGTTTGAGTAACTGTCTTTCTGTTGCTGGAAACCTTGCCCACAGACACCTGGCTAGAGATAAGGGCTGCGTTAGATGCCCATTCCTAGGAGAGACAGTTAATCATTTGCTTTTTAAATGTACCTTTGCCCGGCTTATTTGGGCAATCTCTCCCTTCCCAGCTCCTCCAGGGGGTGAATGGGTTGACTCTCTATATTCAAACATGTCTCATGTCCTCATGTGCAATCAGTCTCAGCCTCACAAGGCTGACTCTCATGAGATGGTACCCTAGATTCTTTGGAGATTGTGGAAAAACAGGAATGATCTAGTGTTCAAAGGAATAGAATTCTCAGCCAAACAGGTGATCCTTAAGGCTACAGAAGATTTGGAGGAATGGAATAACCGCAAGGAACCGCAGCCACAAAAAGTTCTCCCTCAACCGCCAGGCATGCAATGCAGGAGATGGCAACCCCCAAGCTACGGTTGGGTGAAATGCAACACAGATGGTGCCTGGGTTGATGTAGCTCCGAACTGTGGCGTTGGATGGGTGCTGAGAAACCAGTTTGGAGAGGTGTTGTGGATGGGGCTAAGGGCCTTACCAAGAGTGCAGTCGATGCTGGAAACTGAGCTTGAAGCCCTGAGATGGGCAATCCTTTCATTGTCCAGATTCAATTATAAAAGAGTGATCTTTGAGTCGGATTCTCAGTTCTTAGTGTCTTTGATCAAGAATAATATAGACCATCCAAGCCTAGCTTCAAGGATCCAAGACATTAGGAATCTCCTCCATCACTTTGATGAAGTCAGGTTTCAATTCATATGGCGTGAAGGAAACAGAGTGGCCGATAGAATTGCAAGGGAATCTCTTTCTTTAGTGAATTATGATCTCATTTTGTATTCTGTTATGCCAGACTGGATCAAACACATTGTGGTTTTAGAATCCGTGTAATCGAACGTTGGATAATATAAAGTTGTTGTTGAGCCAAAAAAAAAAAAAAAAAAAAAAAATTCAGAGCCTGTCTACAACGTACATATATGTACGACATACGTTGAACAAGCTAATCCTGTGATACATGACGAACGACACTACCTATAGTACTCTTAGTACTGGAACCTCCCATAGACAATTAACAATCAACAACTAAAAAACGAATCCCATACTTCATGTAAAAGGTTTAAAAGGTCAAGGAGTTTCCACTATATATCTTCTTGTAGCCAAAAGTTCAAGTCAATAAGACATGTTTTTATAATGATTAAGCGCATAACAGTAACAAGGGGTTAAAAAAATAGAAAATGCAAAAAAATGAAATAAACAAATGCAGAAACTACAAAGAAGACGCGCTTGAATCGACGACATAAAAGAAGACAAAAAAATTCGACATGACCCATACAATCCATTAACCAAAAAAAAAAAGAATGAAAAGGAAAGTTTTTTCATAGGTTTCATCAACTCTTAGTAAAGAGAGAGAATGGATCTGAGATCAATTAAGCCACTAATTGATTCATCTGAGATCAATTAAGCTACTTCTTAGAGCGAGTCTAATCCTTACTTCTCTTCGTGGAGTCAACAAATTTTGTTGTTGTTCCATAACGCATCTTCAAATTTCAATTGTTTTTTTCATTCATAAACTTGAATCACAGGCTTGGTCTTGGAATCATTGGTCAAAAGAGAGAGGCTACAACTTTAAAAGGTAAACCAAATATGAAAAGAATTGATGTTGATCTTAAGCTTATCTTGTTCCCTTTGCTGCTCTTGTTTAGTGTCTCGGTTTTTGCTTAGGGGAGTCTGTAGATCGAGTCCAATACATCTTCTTGGCATGAGCTTAGTCGATGCATTGAATCAATCTCGAATAGTTTATGCTTCTGTTTTTAAACTTTTTTTTTTCTTTTTGCATGAAACCATGTTTTTAGGATTTCTTTTATGCAATGTTTTGAAACCCGATCCGGACGATGAACCGGACTACCTTTTGGGTCACCAGGTCATCGGGTCAACTGGATTAGACCACGAATTAATTAGTTAAAATTTATTTAATAAATTTAATATTAATAGAAATTTTAGAGTATTTTATAAAAAAAAAAATTTAGTATTATAAATATAAAACAAAAATAATCATATCATATTTAATCAAATATAAAATTATATTATGTTTAACAAAATATAAAATCATTTACACCCAAATATATATAGAAAAAATCAAACAATAATAATAAAGTGGTTAAAAATTTGAAATCCAACTAAATGTCTAACACCGTAACAAATATATTAGAAGATCATCAATGACAGAAATAAATTAATAAAACATTGTGAATTCAAACAACTAATCTCGGTTGTCTCTCTCACCATTCAATTCAATTTTAAGGCGGTATTGTAAAGTCTTCACCAAAATCTAAAACATCAAATGAATTTAAGAACTGAAAAAACTTTTAAAAATAATTGAATAAATTCTAAAATCTCATATTTTATTATAAAATCAAGAGAACTTTTTAAAACCCACACCCGGCCGGTTCAACCGGTTCACCGGGTCACGAGTTAATTGCGAGTTTTTGTGGGTTTTTTCGGTTTTGAACTTGTTGGGTTTTAGCACTAAACCCAAACCGGAAAAGTGTTCGGGTCACGGGTTAACCGGTCGGACCGGACGGTTCGGGTCGGGCGTGAAAACACTGCTTTTATGTAAAAAATAAACTTTCATTTTCACTAATGATTTTTTTTCCTATTAAATCAAAACCCAAGAATTAATATATGAAAATAATTAGGGGACGCAAAAAAATTTAAAAGAATAAGGACAACGATGTAATAAATGATTTTTATAATAAATGATGTTTTTATATAAAAGAGGTAGATTAAATGAGATTTTATGATTTCGTTTGTAAAAACCTTAAACTACAACCAATATGAAATAGAGGGAGTATGTTTTACTCGGTAGATAGGTTACTATTCAGTACATCAGATTCATGTCGCATTAATTGGATTACAAAGATGTTTGTTGCTTTTATAAAGGGTAGTCATATATCTTCCTTTTGTCTATGACTTTATAACATTTCAAAATTTTAATCCTGAATAGGCCTTCAATAACGTTGGACCGGCTCTAAGAGGACAAAGGGTAGTCTTATATCTTCAGTCTTCTACAAGCCAATGGTTGAAGGGTTCTCATTGTCATTGATGTTCCTCCTTGTTTCACATTTCTTTGTCTCAGGTACGGTCACTTCCACATAAGTATAATTTTTGGTTTAGTCGCTATTTGATGAATTTTCTTTCTTATTTTAAAATTTTGTTTTAATGGCAGGAGTAATGTCGAGAAACTTTACTATAGAGAACAAATGCGATTACACTGTCTGGCCGGGATTCCTAACCATGACTACTGCGGTTTCGCTCCCCACCAACGGCTTCTCCCTCAAGAAAGGGGAGTCACGTGTCATCAATGTGCCACCGTCATGGTCAGGTCGTTTGTGGGGTAGATCGTTCTGCTCCACCAGCTCAACAGGGAATTTCTCATGTGCCACGGGAGACTGCGGCTCCGGAAAAATCGAGTGCTCCGATTCCGGAGCAAGGCCTCCTACGACGCTAATTGATTTTACCCTTGACGCTACCGACGGTCAAGACTTCTACGATGTAAGCGTCGTGGATGGTTACAACCTTCCGTTGGTTGTGGTCCCACAACGTCTAGGGAGTGGCCGGACATGTAGCAACGTTGGTTGTGTGGTTAACTTGAACAAGACTTGTCCGTCGGAGCTTAAAGTGATGGGAAGCTCTAACAAGGAACATCCCATTGCTTGCATGAACGCTTGTCAGAAATTCGGGTTGCCGGAGTTCTGCTGCTACGGTGAGTACGGTAAACCTGCAAAATGTCAACCGACGCTTTACTCTACGAATTTCAAGAACGAGTGTCCACTCGCTTATAGCTATGCTTATGACAATGAAAACAACACCTTCAGATGCTCAAACTCACCTAACTATGTCATCACCTTTTGCCCGTAAGTCCTCGTATATAACTCTCCTCTAGTAACTTTCTATTTCGTCAAAGACATCCTACAGCTTTAATTTTGACCATTTACTCTAGTTATATTTTCTAGAATGTGGTAATGTAAATAATCAATAATTGCAATGCGTGTGGGGATTATAGCTGAGATTTACCCTAATGTCTGATTAGCTAGCGTGTGCCTATTGATTTTTAAAACATTGGTCTTTCGGACAAACTATGAAACTAATATGTAATAATGTCACTTGTTGGATAGCAACGACATAAGTTCAATGTCTCAACCATCCAAGGAAACTAATGGAGGAACGAAACGTAAGTTTATTTTATTTACTTTTTCATACCTTATGTTATTTTAATTTTTGCTTAAAAGACTTTTTGTTTGAATGTTCTTACAGAAAAGTCATCATGGAAGTTAAAACTCATAGTTGGTACCATATCTCGCTCAATCCATAGTACTTTTGTATACGAAAAACACCTCGTTTTTAATTCTTCTTAATTATCTTATTCCAGGAGTCTCAGCAGCTTTGACCCTGATGATCTTAATTGTGGTCGTAATAATAGTGAGAACAAAGAATATGAGAAATAGTGAGTGGAATGATCAGAACGTTGAAGCAGTTGCAATGTTGAAACGATACAGTTATACAAGAGTCAAGAAGATGACAAACTCATTTGCGCATGTTCTCGGTAAAGGAGGATTTGGAACTGTCTACAAAGGAAAGTTAGCCGATAGCGGTCGGGATGTCGCAGTTAAGATCTTGAAGGTGTCAGAGGGTAATGGAGAAGAGTTCATTAATGAAGTAGCAAGCATGAGTAGAACATCTCATGTCAATATTGTTTCTCTGCTTGGATTCTGTTATGAAAAGAACAAGAGAGCTATAATCTACGAGTTCATGCCGAATGGGTCCCTCGACAAGTATATTTCTGCGAATATGTCAACAAAGATGGAATGGGAAAGATTATACGACGTTGCGGTAGGTATCTCTCGCGGCCTAGAGTATTTACACAATCGGTGTGTCACGAGGATTGTCCATTTCGACATAAAGCCGCAGAACATACTGATGGACGAAAATCTTTGTCCTAAGATTTCAGATTTTGGTCTTGCTAAACTCTGCAAAAATAAGGAGAGCATCATATCAATGCTACACATGAGAGGGACCTTTGGATACATTGCCCCTGAAATGTTTTCCAAGAATTTTGGAGCAGTTTCGCATAAGTCAGATGTTTATAGTTATGGGATGGTAGTTCTTGAGATGATTGGAGCAAAGAATATAGAAAAGGTTGAATATTCTGGATCTAACAATGGTTCAATGTACTTTCCAGAATGGGTCTATAAAGATTTTGAGAAGGGAGAAATCACAAGGATTTTTGGAGATAGTATAACTGATGAAGAAGAGAAAATTGCAAAGAAATTGGTATTGGTTGCTCTATGGTGTATACAGATGAATCCATCAGACCGTCCACCAATGATCAAAGTCATTGAGATGTTAGAGGGGAATCTAGAGGCTCTTCAAGTACCACCTAATCCTCTCTTGTTTTCACCCGAGGAAACGGTTCCAGACACTCTTGAAGATAGTGATGACACTTCAACCTTCTTTAATCCAAGTCATTTTGAAAGAGGTACTCTCTTAGATAGTGAAGATGTTTTACAACATGGGTCAAGGTCCTCCTAAACTAAAGTCAACCGGAGAGCGGATCTCTTTAAACTTGTCATGATCTTTAGCTATTTCTCGATTAGTTTTTAATAACTTCTGACTTAATAGTGTGTTTCTATGCTTATTAGATGATGTTTACTGACGCAGGCACTCAATATTGTTGGTTAATGAAGACTATTTTCTGTTGTTTTTCTCTTGGAAAGAGAGAAACGTTAATATAAACTCCCCAAAACAATGTTAAGATATCAATAAAATTCTTTTGTGTTTCTTGATAAAATCTTACGATAGGCGTTCAATTGTTTATAGTAACTTTTGCGCCAAATTTAATGTTCTTGTTCGTTAACCCCAAAAAAATTTAACCGTTTAGCAAAGAGAAAAAGGAAAATTCTAACCATTTGGAGATATATATCAAATTTTGTGGGATTGAGTAATGTTCAGGGTGTAGGTCTCCTTGATCAAGTGGTTGACCACATGTTAATAATTATTTGGATAATTGCATATATGCCATTTTCACGATTTACGTATATGAGTGTATACAACTTAATTAATTTCTAACTATTTTTTTCTTTTTTGTACCAAACACTATTTATATTAAGTTATCAGAAAGAGATTTTCCTATAAAGAAAGCCATTCAGGAACCGATTTGCTTAGATGGGAAAAAAAGACATTTTCGTGCCCGAGTTTTCTTAGCTAAATTATCTGCTCGAGTATTAAGACTACGAGGAAGAAATCTAATACTAAATGAAGGGAAAAAACAAATTAGAGACCGAAAAAAGCCAATTCCGCTGCAAATAAAAATTTGGATAAACTAAATTCTTGATTCTTGTTGTTCTGTTTTTGATTGAAAGTCTTTTGGCCTGATTCTTTACTTTTGGACATTCTCTTGTTTATTGCCTTTCTTATTCAGTTGAACAAAAAACATACTATTATTTTTAAGATACTTTTTAGCCTCAGAAAAATCCAATTTATTGTACTTCTTTCTTCCTTGTCAAGGTTTTTCTCTCGGAAAATTCCTCCTAATCAGAAGACAAATTAAAGGGTAGTTCTAGTTTCTAGTTCTTCCTTTTGCTAGAGTTCTTTCAAATTATTTATCGTATACTGTCTTCTTCGAGCCAATGGTTAAAGGGTTGTTATTGATGTTCTTCCTTGTTTCACTTTTATTCGTCTCACGTACTGTCGTTTCCATAATTTCAGAGAACATTTTTGGTTTAGTCCCGGCGCTAAGAACATAGTTGGTGATATTTTCTTAATTGTTAATTGTTCTAACCGCAGGAGTAACGTCAAGAAACTTTAATATAGAGAACAAATGCGATTATACTGTCTGGCCGGGAGTTCTAAGCGTGACGGTTTGGCTCTCAACCACCGGCTTCGAACTCAAGAAAGGACAGTCGCGTGTCATCAACGTGCCGTTGTCATGGACTGGTCGTTTTTGGGGTAGGTCTCTCTGCTCCACCAGCTCAACAGGGAACTTCTTCTGCGCTACGGGAGACTGCGGGTCTGGAAAAATCGAGTGCTCTGTAAGAGGGTATAGAGATCAACACAACATAGAGAATAGCTTATAACTATATTCTTATTGATAACAAACTGATTACAAGTGTTATCTCGGAGATTACTTGATCTATTCTACTCAAAAGATCAAACCCGACTAAGAATAACTAAGCCTAATTCTCTTCTCTGTTTCTTATCACTCTCACGTGAAGACAAAGAGAACTACACACTCACCTTCAAGCTTTTGCAATGCTCTGAAGTTTACAATCGTATAACAGTATTCTAGAGTGCTCAAAGAACTCCTCACCCTAAGTTCTAGAATACTTATACCTACTCTCCAGAACCTTAAACCTAGGATCTCCGAGAATCTCGTTTTAAGGAATCTTTCTTGTTTTCTCCAAGCTTATTCCTTCCTAAATCTTCGAGACGATATCTTCCATATCTTCTCGGTGATTCTTGTCTCTGACACCACGCCAAGTCAGCTTCCATCCTTGGCTCTTCACATCATCCGCCTTAGCTTGCCACGTCTGCAATTCAAGCGGCTGATGAAACTCAATGCAGCTTCCTGAAATCCATCAACGCTCTGATCGCCATCAGCTGATTGATTGAACTCTGCATCTTCACTCTGGAGGCGCAGCGCCTCCAACGACTCTAGCCGATCGAGTTTACCCTCAACAGTTTCAACGGTCAAGACTTCTATGATATAAGCCTCGTAGACGGTTACAACCTTCCGTTAGTGGTTAGTGGTGGTCCCACAACTAACGTAGACTTGCCAGGCATGCGTTAGCATCGGTTGTGTGGTCAATCTGACCAAGACGTGTCTGTCGGAGCTTCAGGTTATGGGAAGCTCCAGCGAGGAAGAGCCAATCGCTTGCATGAACGCTTGTCAGAAATTCAAAGCAGTGGAGTTCTGAAATACTAAATAAAACAAACAATATTAACAAAACAAATACAACTTAAAATTGTTTTTTTAAATGCATCTCAATTATTTTATAATATTTAAACTTTATACTAAAAATAAAATTTTAGAATTAACGGATTTGGATCGATAATAATATGAGGCAGTATACTATTGATGAAATCTTAAAATTAGCAATAAAAATATAAATATACAATGTTAAACCTAAACAAAATAAACAATATTAACAAAAAAATATAACTTAAACTTTTTTTTTAAGAAAGACATCTCGATTCTTTTATCAGAAGTTTAAATATTATAAACATTTGAACTTTATACTAAGGATGAAATCCTTAAATTTACGGTTAGATCGATATTAATACATGATTGTATACTACGGGTGATATTAACAATCAAAATAATATACAACCTTAAACACTATACAAAATAAACAATATTAACCAAACAAATACAACTTAAAATTTTAAAATTTTAGTTATAAAATATCGTCTCGTGCTGTAGCATACATTTAAATTTAACAAAATAATAGCATATATTTATAGATCATCTTAAAAACAAAAAAAAAAAATTTTTAATAAAAAATAGGCCCGCACTATACTGATGGTTAATATCTAATATTAGAGAAACTCGTAACAAAAGAAAATACTTTAATCAAAATTCAAGAAAACTAGTTAACCAAAAGACTAAGCAAATCCTGGAAAAAACAAATAAGTTTGAACATATCTATTATTAAAACTGTCTTTCTTAGACCATTTGATTATACTTGTTGCAAGATCGAAGACACCCCAATTTGTAGCAGCAGGAGAATAATATGGTGGCCATACGTCACTGACGAAACATATTGAACCACTCTTGATTCCATCACCAACATCTTGAACCGGTGCTCTTATCGTAACCCCATGACCAAAGATCAACATCTCATCATCTCCAATAGATTCTACTCTTTCCCATATTTTACTCGCAAGATTCATCTTAAAGATGTAAAATAAAACTTTCTCTTTTGATCTTTGTGCTAATACACTCAAGATAATCAAAACGTCTCCTGATTTCTGAATCGCTATTCTCCTCTTATTAATGTATTCCCCTTTTTTGGTTAAGTATCGAAACGGATGTTCCCAATACGGGTTTTTATCGATTACTTCTATGGGATCATTTCCAGAGAAATCAACAACTTTGATGTGACTCTTAGTAATGTAGATATAAAGCTTGCTGTTTCTGTAAGCCAAATCCAAAAAACTTAAATTCAAGCTTTCCATATTCCAATGGTTATTCCAGTTCCACCACGAATCATCTCCTTTCTTGTATGAGAACAAGTAACGATAGTTAAAAATCCAAGCAACCACAAAATCTCCTGTTCTCTCGTCTATCCACAGAACAGCTCTACTTTCCCGTGTGATGGTTATTTTTGACACGGTAACCTTACGAGAAGGTTCGACAAAGTGTCCCCAGTTGAATCCATGCTCGTGGTTTTGCTCGAATCTCACTTTTCCACCGCGAATTGAAGACTCCATTGATGGAAGATCAATTCTTTTGCTCGTTAACAGGTTAAAAATGTAGAAACCGAGATGAGAATCTACCATCAAGAGCCAGTTTCCGGAGCTAGCCATATAATAGCTGTCGTTGGAGAGTCCAACGTTTGTTCCTTTGTAAATCTTGTCTTCTCCGGGTTTGAACAACATCAATGAATCTTTTACGTACATGATCCGCCATGGACAAAGAGGCTTCACGCATGTTTTCCAATTTGAATACCAATCTGAGCAAACAGTTTTTGCTCGGTGAAAATCAGTAGAGCTCAAGCTTTCGAGGATCGACCGTAAGATATCGGGACAAAGTTTGGACCAATCGTGATTTACAAACACTTTTAGGCTTATCTCTTCTCTCATCGAATCGTTTGGCGTATACATGTTGCACTTACTTGCCGAGCACTCTAACTTGGTTAAAGATGGAAAAAAAAAAAAAAAAAAAAAAGTATCGAGGTTTAGTTTAATTCTCAAGGTCTTCTTTCATTTTATCTCCAAATCATTATTTAGTTTTATAACAAAATAATTATATCATTATTTAATTTCAATAGATTTAGCTATGTAAATCATTATTTTTAAAATCTATACTATATATTCAAGTAAGGTTCTCTAAATATTCATATTTTCACAAGATGACACATGACATCTCTCTTTGTGATATGGATCTTCTTCCATTTTATCATAAAATCATTATTTACTTTTTAACAAAAAATATCATTATTTAATTTCACTAGATTTAATTATGTATATGAGTATATCATTATTTTAAAAACATATCTGAGAGATACTTTTATCCTAATGTGTTTATCATTTAAATAAAAAGTTAAAATTACGTTACTTTACTCTAAACTTAAAATATGTAAGATTCTAATTACCAAAAAAAGATGTATAAGATTCTCATAATAATTTATTTAATATTTAATAGTACCCTAAAACACCATTAGCATAGTCAGATAATAATGAAACTTCAAACATCTCTAACCCAACCCAGTTGGAAAGAGGTACCCTCTCACCTAGTGAAGATGCTTTACACTTTTCCAAAGAAGTGATTCAACAAACTGTTGAAGTGAGTCAACATAGGTCAAGGTCCTCCTAAACTAAAGTCAACACAAAAGTGGATCTCTTAAAATTTACCAATTAAGATCTTGAGGTATTCTTCGGATTTGATTAATTGTGTTTATATAATCTAAGCTTATTAAATGATATTTATTGACGCAAACACTCACATCATTGCATTGGTTAATGGAGACAATTTTCTGTTGTTTTTTCTTGGAATTGGTACATTATGCTTTGGAAGAGAGCAACGTAAATTTAAAATCCGCCAAACAAAGCTAAGAAAAGGTGTGTGTAGCCAAGATATTAATTAACGAACTTACTTATTTTATTTTTTGATAAAATCTTACAAGTAGATAGGTATTCAGTTGTTTTGGCCAAAAAAAAAAAAAAAGAGACAGGTATTCAATTGTTTGTACTTTGTAGTAACGTTTGTGCCAAATATGCAACGGTTACGTGACAAAATTCTTTAAGCCCCAAGAAATTGTAACAACCGTTTATCAAAAAAGAAGAAAAATGTAACAAACCAATATACTTCCATTAAAAATGAAGAAAACTACCTTAACTAAAAGACTCTGGTATTGAAAAATAAATTCTGAGGCCAGTTGATTATACTTGTGGGAAGATCAAAGACACCACCATCAGAAACAGCGCAATAAGATACTGGCCATATGTCATCTTTAACGAAACAAATTGAACCACTCTTGATTTCATCATCACTAACATCTTGAACGGGTGTTCTTATTGTTAGAGCTGTCAAAGCGGGCTATCCATGTCCATTAGTCCAGTCCAATAATGTTCATTTTGATATTGGACAAATGGAATCCATGTCCACTAAGGCACATGTTCATTAACGCACATGTTCATTAACGCCTATGTCCATTAATCTAAATGGGTTGTCCAATGGGCATAACATAACCAAATTTCAATAGTTTTTGCTTTATATTTTAATCAACACAAAAGTCAAAAGTCTAATACTTTAAAAATATTAAATCGCCGAAGAAATCGAGAAAAAAGTAATCGCCGGAGAAAGAAAATCGCCGAAATAATTGCTCGAGAAATCGAGAAAAAAGTTTCAATTAGTGTTTTTCGATTGATTTAACCTAACATTTTAAGACCATTGGGCTGTCCATGTCCATCATGTCCAGTCCGCTAAAGCCCATGTCCATTAACGACCATGACCATTAAAGCCCGTTTCATAATGGGCTTGTCCATGACCGGTCCATTAAGCATTGGACACGGACAGCCCACGGGTCGCCCGCCTATTTTGACAGCTCTACTTATTGTAACCACATGACCAAAGATCAACATCACATCATCTCCAATAGAATATATATACTTTCCCATGTGTTACTCTCAAAATTTATCTTGAAAATGTAAACAACAATTTATCTTCCAATACCTTTTCATATACACACAACATGATCAAAACCTTAAACCCATTCTAACTCCCTTTAAGTATGACATTGTCTTCTTTGGACCTACATGTTCTAGCCCGCAAAGATTTGTTATTGGGTTCTTTCCCAAAAAGCCTCATACTATTTGGAGTTAGACTTGGCTTATATATTAGAAACTTATTTTCTAAACTTCTGATGTGGGACGTTGGTTTGTACCCAACAATCTCCCCTTCAAACCAAGGACCACGAACATTGGGCCTCCCCTCGAGCGAAACTTTGGCACCATTCCTCGACACCTTCTTATTTGCAAGATTCTTGAGACACCTTCTTATCGTGTCACATTCAAGAGCTTCTCCCAAAAGAACTTTAACCTATAATCCTAGGTCCACTATTTTAACGTAGGCTCTGATACCATATATCGGGCTTTCCAAGCCCATTGTAACTACCTTTTAGTATGATATTGTCTTTTTAATATATTTGATGCCTAGTGACATCTCTATCAAGGAAAAATCAAAAGAGTTTCTCAAACAAACAAAAAAAAATAAAATTTAATTATAATTTGATTATACGATAAAAAAATTTATTTTAATGAAAAAATTGAACCAATATAAAAGAGAAAAATGTCATGATGGGATGTAGAGAGTATCTAAGAGTTTCAGAAATTTTCTACACTCTCTCTTTCCTTTTTATTATTTTTACTTTTTTTAACTGTGAGAAACTCTATTGAGAGGTCTTAAAAACCCGCTAACTCAAACTATATAACTAGATTAAATATTAACTAGATGATACTATGAAATAGATATTTTGGGTGTTAGGTTTAATTTTGTTCCAACATATAGTTTAATTTCATTCAAGTCTCAAGATATGACCAAGTCTTTATGATATGGGAAGTGTTACGAAGTTTGTGCGGAAGTTTCTGTTGTGAGATTATTAATTTGTCTAATAACTCTCATTTCCAGTGAAGAAAAAGTCTTTTTGCCTTTGCTTTTTTTATTAGTTAAAATAGTTCAACTATCATCGTGAACTGGACAAACAATTCGTCTTAGTTGAGTTAGTAAAAGATGATCATGTGCTCCTCTTATCTATCCTTCATAGTTATTAGTTTCCAGAAAATCAGAGGAGAGCACAATGATCAATCTTTCTCTATATCAGACAAATTCTTTGTCCTATACAATCATATGGATGCTCTTTGTGATTCCCTCTTGTGTGTTGTCAGTTGATGAGCGACAGAAACACTGCTCTCCTACGTTTAGATGTGGCAAGCAGACAGATCTCTATTATCCCTTTTGGTCACCTGACCGAGAAGAGTGCGGTCACCCGGTTTTCAAGGTCAACTGCAGCGGAGATTTCGCAGAGTTTACTATATCCACGGTTAAGTTCCACGTCCTCGAGATGAACTATGAGTCTCGTATAATAAGACTTGTAAGAACAGAGTATCTCAACAATCTTTGTCCTTGGCATCCAGAGAACAGATCAATCAACCAAGAAGTCCTTCCATTTCTTCAAGACACCGAGCTAGGAACCTTTTATTACAACTGCTCTGGTCCAACGGTAGACGAACTTGCCAATGGTTACATCAGACAGCTTGGGTGTGATGAAGAAGTTGGTGGGAAAAGTTACTTTGTCTCGTCCCCTTCACATCCTGGGAATAGAGCTATCTTAGATGGGTTAAGTGCATCGTGTGAAAGAAACGTCGATATCCCTGTTTCTCGATCTGCCATGGAGACAACAGCGACAAATCAGAGTCTCGAGGCTATAAAGAAGGTTCTTGATGTGGGTTTCGAACTTGGCTTTAACAGTGATTGTTCCCTATGCGTAGCATCAAAAGGTGCTTGTGGCTTTAATCAGAGCTCAAAAGCATTCGTCTGTTATTGTAAAGATGAGCCTCACGAGCATACATGTGGAAAGATGGGTATAGGTTTGTGAGTTTCAAGTGTTTTTTTTAAGTACGCTTCTAAGTTCTGTCTTGCGTTTGAACTGAAATGTTTCTCATGGTATTTATTCATGCAGGGGTCTCCAAAAAAGCAAAAATAGGTATATGTTTAATCCTTTTCCTTCCAAGATTCAATGAAAATAATCTTTGTGGAACAGACCTAATTATTAACAGCATAAACTTATGAAGGTCTTGTCTTATTGTTTGTTTCTAGGCATTGGACTTGGCTGTGGATTTTTGGGTGCCACTCTTATTACCGTATGTTTGCTCTGTTTCTTTTTCCAAAAGAGACGAACTTCACATCATCTAAGACCAAGAGACAATAACCTAAAGGGGCTAGTACAACTGAAACAGTACAGTTATGCCGAAGTGAGGAAAATTACAAAATTATTTTCTCACACGCTTGGGAAAGGAGGATTTGGAACTGTCTATGGGGGAAACCTTTGCGATGGTCGTAAGGTTGCAGTGAAAATATTGAAAGATTTTAAGAGTAATGGTGAAGACTTCATCAATGAAGTCGCAAGCATGAGCCAAACATCTCATGTTAACATTGTTTCTTTGCTTGGTTTTTGCTATGAAGGGTCCAAAAGAGCTATTGTGTATGAGTTTCTAGAGAATGGGTCGCTGGATCAATTCCTCTCTGAAAAGAAGTCACTGAATCTAGATGTAAGTACGCTATACAGAATCGCTCTAGGTGTTGCCCGGGGACTTGATTACTTGCACCATGGCTGCAAAACAAGGATTGTTCATTTCGACATCAAACCTCAGAATATACTATTAGATGACACATTCTGCCCTAAAGTCTCAGACTTTGGCCTTGCTAAGCTCTGCGAAAAAAGAGAAAGCATTTTGTCCTTGCTAGACGCAAGAGGAACAATAGGTTACATTGCACCTGAGGTGTTTTCAGGAATGTATGGAAGAGTCTCTCACAAGTCAGATGTTTACAGCTATGGAATGTTAGTCCTCGAGATGATCGGAGCAAAGAACAAAGAAATAGAGGAAACTGCTGCTTCTAACTCTAGTTCAGCTTATTTTCCAGATTGGATCTATAAAAATCTTGAAAATGGAGAGGATACATGGAAATTTGGTGATGAGATAAGTAGAGAGGATAAAGAGGTTGCAAAGAAGATGACCTTGGTGGGTCTCTGGTGTATACAACCATCTCCATTAAATCGTCCACCGATGAACAGAATTGTTGAGATGATGGAAGGAAGTTTGGATGTTCTTGAAGTCCCTCCTAAGCCTTCTATACATTATTCTGCAGAGCCTCTTCCGCAACTGTCTTCTTTCTCAGAAGAGAATTCAATCTACACTGAGGTATTTATAGGATCCACAAGTTGAAAACTTATTTGGACACTCCATATCTGTAAACATCTTAGGTATTTATAGGTTCACAGACTCCATCATATACCTTGTGGCTTATGTAATCGTGCAACAAAATATTATTGAAGAAGAATTTTGCCTGACAAGTGTAAAGAGTGTTGAGTTTATTGTCTATTTGGTGAACATCATATGAGACGTTGGGGAATGTTAAAGAGGTTTTGTTTGAAACTCTGTCACAGCTAAGCTTCAGATATGGATGACCACAAGGATAACCACGATCTGCTCCCAGAAACGGAAGTTTGCTGTGATGTTTCCACACTCGAAAACAGAGTCATGTGAGAAGAGGGATGGGCAGGTTACTTAGAGTACAAGGAAGGAACATGGACAATATCAACAAAAAAAAAACCTAAGAGTGTTGCAGGATCCATCAATTTTTGAAACGTAAGAATTTTTTTGTGTAGCACGAAGAGATATTAAAAGAAGAAAAGAATCAGAAATTTAAGTCAGTAAGCAGGAAACTGCTCCATACGCCAAGTCCTCTGTTTCTGTTCTGTTAGTTGACTGGGTCTAACAGTGGGATTGCATATCCACTTACTCACGTTGCGTTACTTTGTTTCTTTTATTTTGGTGTATTTAAACATCAGCTAAGACTTGAAAAATTGACAAAACATAGTTTATCTCTTTAGGTACTTAGTCTTGTGTTACACATAAACACATCTCTTAGCTATGAGGAGGGATCACCTATCACACAACTTGGTCAGACCGACGATGAGTTAAACAAGCGTTCTAAATAGACCGAACAGAAGAAACAAAATATGGAAAAATCACTGAAGGAATCAATTTAGATCCATGCACTTGTCGTAAGAAAAGTCACTTAAGTCGAGTCTTTATGGCTCTCCATCATTTGTCAAAGTCAACTAAGTCTCCCCTTTCTCTATAGCTTTAATCACTCTCTCTCTTTTTTCGGTTTCTAATCAGAGCAGTAGTATTCACACACCTCATGGATTCTTTATCATCCATGGGATTTCAAACAGCTAGTTTTTTTCTGATCTTGTTATTCTTGTTTTATCATCTTCCTTGTGTTCCAAGCCAGCAAGAACGAAGTAGGTTATGTAAACCTTTTCAGTGTGGCGACATCACCGTCGGTTTTCCCTTCTGGGGAGAGAATCGCCAAAGTGATTGCGGTCACTTTTCTCTGAAACTAAACTGCAACAAACCCTCAAACACAACCTCTCTTACAATCTCAGGCCACAACTACAGTGTCCTCCATATAGACAACAAATCCAACATTCTTAGCCTATCCAGACAAGATTTCTCAGGTCCTTTCTGTTCTGCTTCATTCTCTTCCACACCTTTGCGTTCAGATCTCTTCCAGAATTTGCAACCTTACAGAAACCTCACTGTGTTCTATATGTGTGACCCTCGTCGCCATTTCTTTGGGAATTTCACATGTCCAGTGAAAGGTCTTGGCTCTGTGGTTCAGAACTCTACGTATCGTAAACTTTGTGATAAAAGTTTTAGCGTCACAGTTCCTACGAGTTATGTTCCAGAGGAAGAAGCTCTGAATTTGACACATTTGGAAAGTGTTTTGAGGAAAGGGTTAGAGGTGAAGCTGAAGATAAGTGAGATGTCTGGTCAAGAATGTGTAACCACTGATGGAAACTCTGGCTTCACACGGTTTTGCTGCACGAACGTATCAGGACCAGAAATCAGTTGCCTTACTTCAATAACTACTATGAATAATGGTTATCACTTGATCTTGAATTTCATCTAATCCATAGATCATAAGCATCACTAATTTTACATTCTCAATGTTAGAATCCATCATTTTTTGGATGCAATCTTGCTCAAAAAGACATTAAATTTTGCAGGAACTTACAGCGATAATCGCCCTTTCCTGGTAACAATTGGAACAGGTTAGAGTTACTGCTTCAACTTCAGCTTGTATTGAACTTTTGCGGGACTGAAACTAAGGTTGTTTTCAATTTTTTTAGTTCTAGGGTCAATACTATGTGTATGTGTGGTGCTGTTTCTAGCATTTTATCTTAACGAGAGAAGAATAGCAAAGGCTGCGAGAATTCAGCACCTCGAGGCGCTTGGAACCCTGAGAGGGTACAATTATAAACAAATCAAGAAAATTACAAAATCATTTACAGAAGTAGTTGGACGAGGAGGATTTGGAACTGTATATAGAGGGAGATTACGCGATGGTCGAAAGGTTGCCGTGAAGGTCTTGAAAGATTCAAAGGGAAACTGTGAAGATTTCATCAACGAAGTCGCAAGCATGAGCCAAACATCTCATGTTAACATTGTAACTCTGCTTGGTTTCTGCTATGAAGGATCCAAAAGGGCGATCATATATGAATTTCTAGAGAATGGATCTCTGGATCAGTCGTTGAATCTTGATGTGAGTACACTTTATGGAATCGCGCTAGGCGTGGCACGGGGACTTGAGTACCTGCACTATGGCTGCAAAACCAGGATTGTGCATTTTGACATTAAACCTCAGAATGTACTGTTAGATGAAAATCTCAGACCCAAAGTTGCTGATTTTGGACTCGCTAAGCTCTGTGAGAAGCAAGAAAGCATCTTATCATTGCTTGATACCAGAGGAACAATAGGATACATTGCTCCAGAGTTGTTTTCAAGAATGTACGGAAGCGTGTCTCACAAGTCAGATGTGTACAGCTATGGGATGTTGGTTCTTGAGATGATCGGAGCAAGGAACAAAGAAAGAGTCCAAAATGCTGATCCGAACAATAGCTCGGCTTACTTTCCGGATTGGATCTACAAGGATCTTGAAAATTTTGATAACACAAGGCTTCTTGGCGATGGACTAACCCGAGAGGAAGAAAAAAATGCGAAAAAGATGATCTTGGTGGGTCTATGGTGTATTCAGTTCCGTCCATCAGACCGTCCATCAATGAACAAAGTTGTAGAGATGATGGAAGGAAGTTTGGATTCTCTTGATCCCCCTCCTAAGCCTCTTTTGCATATGCCAATGCAAAACAATAATGCAGAATCATCTCAGCTATCAGTGGAAAGCTCAATTTACTCCGAAGTATGATTCCATGACTTGGGAATATATGTAAAACCAATCATATTTCACATTTATAGGTCAATTTTGCATTGGAAAATATATTAAACAGTAACGTGTGTCTCAAACTGCGTTTATCAAGAAAGATCATGTAAAAATGCTAGGGAATCGTAATAAATCAAGAAATATATAATGTAAAATTGTTGTGCTTATGAATTGGCAATCTCTGTTTTCATACAAGATATTTGTTTGTGATTTAAGATTATAACTTGAGATCGTTTGTGTTGTTGGCAAATTAGGTATGATTGGAACTTGAACTGAGATTGTTTGTGTCGTTGGCGAATTAGGCATTTAGGTGTAGAAAGGAGATGATGATTGATTGAATTTAATAATTTGTCTCTTACAAAACCAAATATTAAACAAATTTACTTTTCAAATTTGTAAACTGAAACTTAAAATTAAAGTCATTACAAGATAACTAAAAAAGTTTGCAGAGATGGAACCTGCTAGTTTTTTTCCTTTCTTTTATCTTTTCTGCTTACACTGTTGGTACTAGTTGGCATTTAAAATTCGAGTTTAAACGAGCATGCTTAATTCGGGTTTGGTCGGGATAAAGTTTTAACTGACGACTACAGCTCTACTTGTGACTTGTAAGTGGCCGGCCCTGAAATTTTGGGGGCCTAAAAATTTTCTAAGGGTAAATATTAAACAAATTTACTTTTCAAAATTTATAAACTGAAACTTAAATGAAAGTCATTACTAAAAAAGTTTGGGTACCCACATGCCACATGCAGATCTAGACTTCCCTTTTTGATTTTCCTTTAGTTCGATTTTTTTCTCTCGAAAGCTTCTGTGATTTAGTTAATAACAAAAAAAAAAGACTCTTGATAATAACTTCTTCTTACTTGCTCTTAAGAACTTATAATGAGATATTGTGTGTCGGTCGTTTTGACTTCAAGAGACTTGTGGATTTTGGTATATGTGTTCCATTTCTAACCTATAGAGAAATCAGATCAGAGGATGTTTATGCAATTAGGATCTTTCCAAGCACCATGTGTATAACCTTTTGTTTGTGGATTACCAAATTACTTTATGAATAGGGATGTACTCTTGGATGAATTAAAATCATTTTTAATTAAAGATGGTAGAAACGACAAGAAGGTAAAGAAACAGGAGTTCCAAATATCATAATGATTGAGAGACAAAGTGTGAACAGAAGAAACAAAGATATGGTCAAGATCCATACACCTGTTGTAAGAAAAGTCTCTCCCCCTTATAAAGTCTCCCATTTCTCTGTAGCCTTATCAAACAAGTGTTCTAAATATTTGTTCACAGAAAACTTATTCTCACACGTCATGGATTATTTGTCCTCCATGGGATCTCAAACAGCTAGGTTCTGTCTGATCTTGTTATTCTTGTTTTATTATCTTCCTTGTGCTCTAAGCCAAGATGATTTATGGGGCTGTGGTACTCCGTTTCGGTGTGGAAACATCACAGCTGGTTTTCCTTTCTTGGGAGGGATTCGCGGTGAAGTTTGCGGTCACCATTCTCTGAAACTAAACTGCAACAAACACTCAAACACAACCTCTCTTATCTTCTCAGGCCACAACTACACTGTCCTCTATATAGACAACAACAACAATTCCGTCACTCTTGGACTTTCAAGACAAGATTTCTCAGGTCCTTTCTGCTCTGCTTCATTCTCCTCCACACTTTTATCTTCAGGTCTCTTCCAGAATTTACCATCTTACAAAAGCCTCACTGTGTTCTACGCTTGTGACCCTCGTCGCCATTTCCTTGGGAATTTCACATGTCCAGTGAAAGGTCTTGGCTCTATTATTCAAAACTCTACATATGGTATACTTTGTGATGGGAGTTTCAGTGTTCCAGTTCCTACGAGTTTTGTTTCGGAGGAGGAAGTTTTGGATTTGACCCATTTAGAGAGTGTTCTTAGAAAAGGATTTGAAGTGAAGCTTAATATAGATGAGATACCTTGTCCACTAGAATGTTTTTCCTCTCGTGCAAATTGCCTCTTTCTTGCCGGATCTTGCTGCAAATATCATGATCGTACAACGACCTGCGGTGGTGATACAGGAGATTTATTACGTGGTAAACTCGCCTAATCTTGAATCTCACGTAATCAATAGATCATAAACAATACTAACTTGGTATTTTCAATGTAAGAATCCATGATCTTGTTGTTTGCAATGTTTTTCATCAGTCCTTTAATTGTTGCAGAGATAATCCCTAACACTCGCTCCATACTGATAACAATTGGACAAGGTTAGAATTACTGTTTAGACTTGTATTAAACTTTCTAACTTTGTTATGTAACTAAATTGTTATTGTATTTTTCAGTTGTAGGGTTCCATGTATTTATAATTGTGGTGATGATTATAGCATTCTTGTTCTGGAGGAGAAAAAAAGTAAATGATCTGAGAAAGCAGAACCTCGAGGCGCTTGTAACCTCGAGACGATATAGTTATAGACAAATCAAGAAAATTACAAAATCATTTACAGAAGTAGTTGGACGAGGAGGATTTGGAACTGTATATAAAGGGAATTTACGCGATGGTCGTAAAGTAGCCGTGAAGATTTTGAAGGATTCAAATGGAAATTGCGAAGATTTCATCAACGAAGTTGCAAGCATAAGCCAAACATCTCATGTTAACATTGTTTCTCTACTTGGTTTTTGCTTTGAAAAATCCAAAAGAGCGATTGTGTATGAATTTCTAGAGAATGGGTCTCTAGATCAGTCTTCGAATCTTGATGTGAGTACACTTTATGGAATCGCGCTAGGCGTGGCTCGGGGAATAGAGTACTTGCACTTTGGCTGCAAAAAAAGGATTGTGCATTTTGACATTAAACCACAGAATGTACTATTAGATGAAAATCTCAAACCCAAAGTTGCTGATTTTGGCCTCGCTAAGCTTTGTGAGAAGCAAGAAAGCATATTGTCATTGCTTGACACGAGAGGAACTATAGGATACATTGCTCCAGAGTTGTTTTCAAGAGTGTATGGGAATGTATCTCACAAGTCGGATGTGTACAGCTATGGAATGTTGGTTCTTGAGATGACTGGAGCAAGGAACAAAGAAAGAGTCCAAAATGCTGATTCGAACAATAGCTCAGCTTACTTTCCAGATTGGATCTTTAAGGATCTTGAAAATGGAGATTACGTAAAGCTTCTTGCCGATGGACTAACCCGAGAGGAAGAAGATATTGCGAAAAAGATGATCTTGGTGGGTCTATGGTGTATTCAGTTCCGCCCATCAGACCGTCCATCAATGAACAAAGTTGTAGGGATGATGGAAGGAAATTTGGATTCTCTTGATCCCCCTCCTAAGCCTCTTTTGCATATGCCAATGCAAAATAATAATGCAGAATCATCTCAGCCATCAGAGGAGGACAGCTCAATTTACTCAGAAGTATGATCCCTTGACTCTTGCACTACAAGAAAAACAGTTATTAATAGCGTCCGTAAAACGCTATCAATTAATACCGTAGCGGTTTAAGAAGCGCTATATCATCGTCCGCGATAATAGGTTAAACACATAAGATAACGGTTTTTTTGTTTGCTATTTTTATGGGTATTATCGTAGCGTTTTATATACAGCTGTATTATAACTACAATAACGTTACTGTTATGCTATTATTTACTTAATTAACAGCGTTTTGTAATTGTCAAATATAGCATTGGGTTCATGTTATGTTCTTTTCTATTCTTATAAATCTTGTTTTACCCTGAATAAAAAGTTAAGAAAACAAATAAATAATTCAATCCCAACAATCTCTTAATAACTGAAAATATTCATACATAACTCCAAAGTCAACAATCTCTTACAACAAACTCTTATAATTCCAAATTCAACAATCGATCTTACACCAATCTTCCAAATTCCAAGTTCACACAAACTGAAGTTTATTATTAGGCCATGCCACTGTTGTTCCTAAAGCATCAGAAACGAATTCAACCTCTGAATTTGGTCTCCACACTTTTGCACATCCAATCTTTATTACTTGTACCCATACTTTTCTAGCATCAGGTCCTAAAGGAATGAAATGAACCTTATCTTCTGGATTCGTTGAACATACTCGACCCTCTGCCACAATTTCTCCTGTGCCATCGCAATCTAACAACATGCACCTTTTTTGTTCATTTGATCTCATGCTACTTCCACTCTGCAACTCACAAATTTCAAACACAAATTTCATGAGATGTCCAATAACACAAGTCCTAGCTACAACAAGAACAGAAGATAAGTCCTATTCTAACACAAATTTCACTAATTAACTAATACAGGAACAGAAGGGGTACCGCATGTGATGATTCTTTATGTGATGATGCTCTTGTAGGTGGTTCCCTTGGTGTTGCCTATCAAATGCATAAGAGTTTATATGCTTAGAATAGAGCATGTATAAATTTCATAGTTCACATAATAAGTACTAAGAGAGAATTACCCATGATCCAGCAGTTTGATTAGTTGGTGATGAGTTCAGATCACTGTCCAAAATGATTTTATCAGTTGGCCATGCAATTTTAGCATCCACAGCTTCCCCAAGTGAGAAAATCGTCGTTGTTGGCCTCCAGACATATGCATCTTTGTTTGATACAGATTTTACAATAACAGCAGCTGCATTTTGACCAAGTGGAATTCGACCAATCTTGTAAGTTGGTTCAGCTGAGCAGAAATCTCCTTCTCCAACAACAACATCATCCTTTGAACACCAATCGAGTAGTTGACATCTTACTACTTTGCTAGCATTACTAGTCTCCGATATAGAAACATCATCACTAGGCTGTTTTCACAAGAAGACAATAAAATTGGTAATAATATACAAACTGGCATGATTGTGTTCACTAGACTGTTTTCACAAGAAGACAATGAATTAGATGAACTAACCTGTTTTCCTTTAGCTAAGCCTCGAACTTCATTTTGCAGATCATTAATCCTGTTGACCAATTCTGCCTGTTGTGCTTCAAGTTTCTGTACATGTGTGTCTCTAGCTTGAAGGAACGCTAGCTTAATTGGTAGCTGTAATCCCTCTTCCCATCCCTCTCACTCTTCCTGCTTTGTCTTTTCCTAACACTTGACTCACAGCATCATCTCTAACGCTACATCCATCTGAGCTACCTATTTCACTGTCAATAGATTTGATTTGTTCCTGATACAAAAATTTCAACAGAATTAAAGGAAGATAGGAACTCTAATCAAAGCTACTTCTACATTATCAGTTCCTTATCCCATTTCACTTACAATTGTGTCAGCAAACTCTTGTCTAACAGGTCGTCCATCTGAATGTGTATGTCCTGCTACCCATACTTTACTCTTAGTCACATTACTAGGCTCAGAACTCTTATTCCTCTACAAGCATGAAAAACAGTCCAATTCAAGTTTCAGAATAACCTAAGCATACCTTAAAATGGAACAGAACACACATACCATCTCTTGAGCTAGTCTAAGCATTCCTTTTTTGCTGGTGGTGTGGGGAATTTGAGCCATCCTGAGTTCTCTGTACTTGTCACTTTTAACCTACAAAAGTGTTAAAAGTCATGAATTCATTTTCTACAGAAACATGACTGTCGAAATAAAGAGTTAAAAACACAACCTTAAATTCTGCGCTAGTCCTACTCTTCACCCAATTTTTCCATGCTGCAACAGATTGGATGTTTGCTGGTTTTAAATCATGTATTTGTGTCTTGCTTGTCTTTCGTACTTTAGTTAGAAGCTTGGACTTAGAAGCACGCCACACACAGCTCATCTGCTTAAAAACAGAATCTTTTTGTCATCCTTCATTTATATTGAATCTTCCCTGTAATATTATCCAAGTATAAACATTAATATGCCTCCAAATATAATTTTTTTTTCTGTTTGGCTTCAAATGCGTCACATGATTTTGCATTCATGATGGATGGTTTTAAAACTAAGATGGTAAACAGTAAAAAAAAAATCTTTTTTATAAAGGACTTGTATGTGGTTAAGTAAATTTTATTTCATTCCATACAAAAACTAGTTCAATCTGAATAAGTTGTTTGAAAGCAAACATGTACGGCTTGAGCATTGCTAGGTACTCTTTCCTATGTGGAATTCCGACCACTTCTTGCAAAGCATTGTGAAGTCTTCCCTAGTAGTAAGTCCGATGTCCTTGCAAGCCTGTCTCGCCTTGTTTTCCTGATCATTGAGCTCTTGTTGCAGCTTGGATTTTGCTTCACTGAGAAAAGACATAGACATTGGGAACTTTGCTTCCGCGTGGCCTAATGAATCGATTTCTTTCTGGACAATGTTTATTTGGTTCTTGATGTGAAAGATCGCATCAAGAATACTCATACCCTCTATGGAAATCATCCTACAAAAAAAAAAAAGATGAAAAGAAAATTAAATACGGTTTAAAATAGAAATAAGAATACAACACCATGGCATATTGGCATGTTCAGTTTTCACTTTTGAGAAGTGATAACCATCTTCCATAAATATGTTAAGACATATAACCATGCTGAAATCAAACTTCGATCACCGAATCCAAAAGATCAAAATTAAAACTATGAAACTTTAGTTTCTCCATAAACAAGGGTTCCAAAATCTAAACCCAAGATACATATAGAAACAAAGAAGCTACATAACCCCCAACACGGCAAGACCATCCGGAGTCTATAGCACATTATTCTATCGGAGCAGATTAAAAAATTACTTCTACGCAGACCAAACTAAACATAGATTCTGCTACAGCATGATTGTAATTCATCCTGGTTTAATTATGTCTTTATGGTTTATTGTACCGGTTTGTGGTACTGAAACATTTAATCGGTTTACTGCCGGTTTAGCTAAGTATTTGTAAGGCACTTTGCCATTTCGGAAAACCTAATGAAATGAATACTTTCCTAATCTATCTCTGTCTCTCTCTCATTTACGCTGTCGCCTCCATCCTTGTCCATTAAACCCGTTTGACCTGAGGTGATCCCTTCTTTCTTTGATCATCTTTTGCCTTGTGGTTTACTCATTTCCTGAGCCTGCGGTGGGTTCTTGACTTGGGGTGTACTAACGACTTTATCCGGTTTCAGATTCATGAAAGCCAAAACCTAGACTAGCAAAAAAAATACATAGACCTAGCGATAAACCCTAGAATTACCAATGAATAAGCGAAAAATTTGAAACGGGTCAAAATATCACAATGAGTTGACGACAATAAACCTTACTGTTTCGCTTGTGGGCACTAAATGGTAATAAATATTATAGAATATAATTTGAGTTGTTCTATAATATTGCTGTGTTTGATACAAGATGCTAACATCTATATATATATATATATAGAATAATTAATATTAACATAGTGATAACACAACGTAATGTAAACTTTTCAAATCTGAATCTAAAAGCTCTAATGATCTGTTTGATCTTTGCTCATTCCAGATTCAAAACCTAGCAATGGAATTATTTTTTGTTAATATTTTTGTAATTTATTTGGAGATTATTTGTATTCGCTTTTTAATGAAAAACTATATGCCAATTACATAATTGAATTCTTAAAAAATAAAAAATATATATGCAAAGTTGCCCTAAAATTTGTTAAACAAAATATCAAGTCTATAATAAAAACCACACATTAGTCTATATGTAAAATATAAATTCATGTAATATCAAAGAATCTGCTGTAGCACAAAGGTTATTTAAGCTCCAATGATATGTTTGATCCTTGCTCATTATGGGTTCAAAGCCTGGCAGCGAAATTATTTTTTGTTAATGTTTTTTAGTTTATTTGTAGATTTATTGTATGCGCCTTTTAATGGAAAACTATATGCTAATAACATATTTGATTTCTTAAAAAATCAAAAATATATATGTAAAGGTGCCCTAAAATTTGTTAAACAAAATATCAAGTTTATAATAAAAACCACACATTAATCCATATGTATAATATAAATTCACGTAGTATCAAAGAATTCGCTGTAGCACAAAGGCTATTTAAGCTCTAATGATCTGTTTTATCCTTGCTCATTCCGAGTTTAAATACCGGCAGCGGGATTATTTTTTAGTTTATTTGGAGATTTCTTGTATGCGCTTTTTAATGGAAAACTATATGCTAATTTCATATTGATTTCTTAAAAAATTAAATATATATATATGCGAAGTTGCCCTAAAATTTATCAAACAAAATATTAGGTCTATAATGAAAACCACACATTAATCTATTGTACAATATAAATTCATGTAGTGTTAAAGAATCCGCTGTAGCACAAAGGCTATTTAAGCTCCAATGATCTGTTTGATCCTTGCTCATTCCGTGTTCAAAGCCCAGCAACAGATTTATTTTTTGTTAATGTTTTTTAGTTTATTTGGAGATTTATTGTATCCGCTTTTTAATGGAAAACTATATACTAATTACATAATTGAGTTCTTAAAAAATAAAAAATATATATGTAAAGTTGCCCTAAAATTTGTTAACAAAATATTAAGTTTATAATGAAAACCACACATTAATATATATGTACAATATAAATTCATGTAGTATCAAAGAATCCGCTGTAGCACAAAAGCTATTTAAGCTCCAATGATCTGTTTGATCCTTGCTCATTCCCGGTTCAAAGTCCGGCAGCTGATTTATTTTTTGTTAATATTTTTTAGTTGATTTGGAGATTTATTGTATGCGCTTTTTAATGGAAAACTATATGCTAATTACATAATTAATTTCTTAAATAGTCATAAACTACAGTATAACCTCCATAAATTAATACTCGATAAATTAATAACCTCTATAAATTAATAAATTATTCCCGTCCCGAGTTATGACCAATGTAAAAATTGATATAAATCGATAAATTAATAAGATAATAACTTTTTCGAAAATCTTATATAAATATATGGTCCCATCAATATTATAAATTAATAATTATATAAATTTACAAATATATACACATATATATATATATCAATATTATATGTAAAATATTTATTGAAATATGACTCTAATATTATTTTTTCTTCAATTTCTATTAATTATTTGTAGAGTTTAATTCTAATATTTTTATTACGTCGAAAAAATTTTGTATTATTTTTTAAACTTAATCATTGTTTTTTCCTTGTAATTAGTTTTAGAAAAAATTATTAATTATAAAGAAAAACTACTTTTCTATCGAAGTTTTGTAAAAAAAAAAAATACAAAATTTGTAAAATCTCTCTATAAATTAATAATTATTAATTTATCGATAAATTAATACCTCTTTAAATTAATAAATTTTCTCGCTCCCAACATTATTAATTTATAGAGGTTTTACTGTATATGCGTTTTTAGTTTCGAGAAAAGCAAGTCCAAACTAAAATCAAACTTGTCAGTGATTACAAGTTTTGTACCATGACAAAGTTACAACCAAATATGAAATCAAGACTTTTGAGTTTGATCTGTTTCTATTAGAAAATACATACACAAACCTGAGAAAGAAAAAAACAAAACCACACGTCATAATTTTATGCAGAAACATATGAATTACAGAAACAGGAGTTACAAATAACCTGTTTTGTCGATGGACCTTTATATGTCACCAGACTGAACCTTTTTTCCTTCTAAACCTATCAATGCTCATACGAGACTTCTCGGGTTTACTAGTCTTCTTAGATTTCTCCAGCTGACTGTCTACACTGTTTCTAGAAACTTCTGGAAGGCAACAGCCAAGTTGAAACGTATCAGCACGCCCGTTCTCTGCAGGCTTGCTCTGTTTTTTGGCTGCATCCGTCGTTGCAGTCTTGTTCGAACCAGTTCTTGGTCCCTTGGAAATAGAAATTACGTATTTCTTCAGATGTTTTATGAACTCTGGATAGAGTTCTAGATTGCAGTGTCCTCCTCCAGATACCCATAAAGGCTCATACTTTTCTTTTGAAAGTTCCCAAAGTTGTTTTCCATGAGAACAATCAACCACTTCATCTGCAGTCCCCTACCAGACCAAACAAGAGAGTTAAAAACCTTCTTAAGTGATTTAAATTTAGACTAATGTCACTAATCTGTTTTTAAGGCACAAGACAATGATTCTTATTGGAGAAATACTCAAGTTGGCTACCCAATAAATATCTCATAAATTTCAACAACTTGAGTTTCACCAAACATTTTCTTGTCAAATGGTCCAGTTAACCTACAAGTTTTAATTCATTACAAGAATCTGTGGAGGCAATAAATGACAACAAGATTCCACCAATAATGAGAAGATCAAAGGCAAAGTGAAAGAGACAATAATGAAAGAGGAATAATCATTTACTCACATGGATTACTAAGACAGGACAGGTAACTGCACCGATCTTGTCAATATTCTGAAACAAAGAATTGTGCGTGTAAGCATGAACACATGAAAACCAGAACAAACATAGCTGAATGTTTGCTAAATTACCTTGTAAATGTCAAACCAATAGGTACGTTTAACCGGATACAAAACTCTCATCCCAGAGAGAATAGGGCTGTGCAAAACCACTCCTCGCAAATTAGGCGTGCGTGAAGCTAAATCAATCGTTGGTCCACTACCAACAGACTGACCATATAATATCAGTTGATCATCTTTTACACCATAATGTTCCTTGAGGCAAGTATATGCTGCATCTATATCAGCATAGGTATTACATTCACTTGCCTGATTCAAGTAACAAACTTAAATCCATCAAAAACAATCCCTGGACTCTCTAACACATAACAAGACGGTCAGATACACTTTTATAAAGTTAGAAGCTCAGAATACAACCTTTCCAGTAGACTGACCATAACCAGAGTAATCATACCTGGAAAAAGAAAACCAAAGAAGAGATTATAGAACTATTATAACCTACTCATCATTGGATTATAGACCGTAACTACCGCAATAACACAACTTAAGTGGAGAAACTTTTGCTACTAATTACCAATTTACAGTCTTCACAGTCGTTAAAATTGAGTACAAGGCCTAAGCAAGTACGCATGAAGATATGCGAAATCGCATTCTCAGAATCTAAATTCTTCTTCTACCACAGAGGAGAAGTATGATTGAAAACAGTTGCAATGAAATGCTTGCATCACAACATTTCACAAAAGTCAAATTATTTATATAGAAATTTCAAAAACTATATGAATAAATGTCTTGAGGGGTCAACAAGACCCAGAAAATTTTGGCTAAAGTCTCTGACTTTCACATAGATTTTGTCACTATATTCAGGACTATAAGCCATTAATAACCAATCCAAAACCAAATCTTCAATTCAAATTTAAAAACATCAACGAGATAACGAACCAATTTTGGAAAGTTTCCTCCTTTTTTCATGGAAACCCCTAAATTAACAGTATCATTCACAACAATCCTCAAAAATCGAAACTTTATACAAAAACAGAGATAGAGAAGAAGAAAAAAGTTACTTACCCCATGAGATTAAGTCGGAGACGATTACTAAGTTCGATAAAAAGCTCAAACATTTGACCCAAATCAGCAGCGTTACCATGTGAATACAAAAGCGTACCATTAGCTTTAGGATGTTTAATATAAATAGCTACAATCTCGTTACCACGACGAGTCTTTAGCTTCAATACATCTACATCATCACGGCGAGGTACTTCTGTTATGTATAATCGGTCAACGTCGGAAACAAATCCATAAGACGGTGGTGATGGCGGGAAAAAAGCGAATTTTGCAGCGATTGATGAAGTTACTCCTCCCATGACGACGAAGATGATGATGATTCTCTTAACATCACACAGATAAATTAGTAGAAAACCCTAAGGTTTTGATTGATTTCTCTTTTTGTGTTTTTGAGATCTTGAGGTGAAGGAAAGGAGAAAATGATAGAACGATGGAGAAAGGAGAAGTGAGAAAGATAAAGAAGAAGAAGAAGAAAAGGAAAAGTTGAAAATGAAAGAGTTTAGATTTGAGATTTTTTATGGTTTACACGACGGTGGCGCGTGAGGGATAATAAGCGGCGCGTGTATATTGAAAAGAATTCCACTGGAGAAACACGAAAGTCGAAAAGTAAAATGTCGCGCTTCTCTCTAAATGGCGGTTGTCAAACGGAGCTTTCACTTCTTTTCTAAAAAACAAACAAAAACTTATAGTTTTGATATTTTATTTCTTGTTTGTCAAATATTTTTTTTTTCATAAGAAATTAAGTAAGTTATGAGTAAAAAAAAAAAAATCAACTGAGTTCGCATTTGAGAAATCATATATGAAATTTGGCCAAGAAAAAATACAAAAATCATGTTAATGTATCAAACACTACTCTCATTTTAGTTTTCTTATTTTTATTATTTTTGTAATAGTCATTATTTGATAATGACTAAAAATTTTCGTGTATTACAACTTAACTGTTTGTTACTTAACCTTCTTTAGTTTAGTAATTTTAGCTTAGTCTTTTCTTTTTATTATATTTTTTTGTTTACATGATATGGTTTTTTTGTATGTTTATGATAAATTGGTAACATTAATATTGACATGTATCTTTTGTTAAATAGTGATCTTTTGAGATGTTAGATATACCAAAAAGTTCAATATACGATCCTTTCTCTAATATGAATATATGCAAATGCAAAGAGAGAAACCTAAAAGTGTTGACTCAAAAGACTATTTAATTTATGATTTTTTTTTTTCATATGAAAACTTTTAAAGCAAATGAGTAGTTTATATATTTGTTATTCAAATTATGTCAATCCAATATTTAGCCATGAGCCTATCATGATGTGATTGGAATACTAGATTAGGAGAGAATACATGGAACAAGAAATTATTTGCTTAGAATCAAATTAGATAACTTTCAAACCAAATAAGTAGCATAATTGCATACCATTGTATCATATTGTTGATGTAAGTATTTCATGATAGTTAAAAAATTTTAGAAACTTGGGTATATAGATAAAAAGATTTATACATGAAAAAAATATAATTGATATTTGAATCAAAAGTGAATCTAACTATACAAATATAATTAATAAAATGAATATAACTTTATTAACTACATAATAGCATATACGAAAATAACATAAATTAGCAATAAAAATAGTTAAACATAATTATTTTTAAACAAATTTCAAACAACATAGTTATAATGAAAAAAGAAGAAAAAGTAATAAACTATTGAAGCTTATGTCATTTTGGTGTTATAATTAAGAAACTATATTACTAATATTTTCATTAAAATATGACTAACAAAATAGCATCTTCAAAATCTGTGGATCTAGATTTATATAATAATATTCTTTGTTAACCTATATTTATATACTAATAATCATAGAAATCATAGATGTAACATATTTTCTAGTCATGTAATGGTTTTCATTATAATTTTTTATATCATAATTATTAATACAAAAAATAGAAATCATATGATTAAATTACATATTGTATACTTTACATAAGGGTTAGTCGTCAATTCTTACAATTTTACCTTCCACTTTAAAAAATACAGAATAATTATATAAGTCCAAAATAAAACGTAGTATAGTCTTTATACATATATACATTGTAAATGTTTTCAGGATCACATACATTGGATTTTTAAAATTCTAAAAGTAGATTTGAACTTTTCGTCTCGAGGACTTCGATTAAATATATTATTTCTCAAAATTTTATAAACTTGACAATAGCGAAATGGGTATAATAATTATTATTTTAGATTTTATAAAACTATTCTGTACTTTTTTAAGGTGGAGAGTAAAATTACAAATATTGGCAACTTTGAGAGTTTTGTTTGCACAAAACCACCCTTTATATAGTTAAAGCATGTTAAATTATAATTATTAAATCATAGATTATTATTATTTTGTTAATAAATATTTTTGATAACAAACCTATTTTTCTTTGTCTACCAAACATTCTAATCTAAACAACATTAATGCTACAATTCGAGATTGAATATCATATGTTTAATATTAAACTAGATGCATGAAGACTACATAATTTTCCTTTTAACAATAATCCAAAATACAAATTTCACAAATTAATTTTTGAGCTACCAATTGGAGTAGATGATAGATAGGATAACGTACAAGTTACAATACAATTTTCAAAACACCTCTCTATATTCGTTTTCTCTCTTCTATATTCCAATGGCTTGTGGCGATGGTGGAGTTGTAAAATTTGTATTTTGAATTATTGTGAGCTGTGGTGACTTGTGGGGGTAGTGGATATGAATTCACGTTAACGGAGCAAATACAAGTTAGTGGCATCCAACATCTCCATATAATCCAGATGATAGTTGTTTGTGGAGACATTTAAGTTAATTGAAGAATCTTGTTTATCAATGTAATTATTTATGGTTTGACCGAGCCGAACTATTCGAAGTAAAATGATATTTAATTCATGTTAATCGGTTTGATTTTGCCGGTTAATCAGTGTAAATTTCATATGAAGACTTTCACTTCTAAACTCGAAAAAAAAAACATTATATTAACCAACGGTATGAACCATTAGGTCTGGTCGTTTGGATATCCGTTTGGATTGGGATCAAATAGTTTGTGTTTTTGAATTTTCGAATTTAAAAGTATAGAACCCGTTCGGATATTTCAAGATTTCAGATTTGGATCGGGTTCGAATCAGATATTTCGGATTTAGATTCGGAGTACCCGAAGTTCCCAAAAATCAATTTTTATAATCAAATCTATCTAAACTACTCGAAAATACACAAAATATCTAAAAACTTTAAATATTTTTACTCAAAAGTAGATTAAATACTAAATATATTTTAAATATCGGAAAGCTGCATATTTTGACAATTAAATTATCACAAATATAAATATTAATAATATATTACTACTATGTATTTAATTATGGATATGTTCGGATATCTATTCGAATATCGGTTCAGATTGGATTCGGGTTTGGAAGTATAAAGCCCGTTCGAATATTTTGAGATTTTCAATTCGGATTTAGATCGAATTTTTCGGATTGGATGCTAAGTTTTAGATATTATGCCCATCCTTACACCATGACGATGTATTATAAAAATAGTATTCTACATCTCTTCATTTTAATATAGCAATTAGCAATATTCCCATTAGCATTATTGTTATATTTTAATTTGCATGCATCTTCCAAAGATTAAGCACTATTTGTTCACTGTGATTTGGTAATATATGATTTTAAAAAAGGATAAAATAAAAATTCCGATACAAAAATAATATATAGAAAGGATAAAATATCGGAACCGATGAAAAAAGTCAAAAGGTGTCGACAAAAAAAAAAAGTCAAAAGGTTAACGACAAGATTTATAAAAAAAAATTTCAAAAGGCAAAAATGAAAAATGATTTTTTTTATTTACTGACAAAACGAACCTTCCTTCAGAACTAGAGTCTCCTTCCTACTCTCTTCAAAACGAACTCGCCGTAGTATTCGAACTACTCGCCGTCGTTTTATCAGTCTCCGGCGATAACGGCGGAGGAACACCATGCTTCAACAATCCAACATCATCACCACCGTTCACATCAATCTCCACAACCACATCCTTCGAATCACTTATCCCATCCTTCTGAATCACTCTCAAAACCTCAACGATCTCATCCATCGATGGCCGTACGTCTCTCTCCTGTTGCAAACATCGGAATGCTAATTCAGCAACCGACGACATCATCTTCTTCACCGAAGGATCTCTCGCGAATCCGAGTGATAGATCCGCGAGCTCATGTACGGCGTCGTTTTGGATTTTCGAAATCGCCATGTTGGCGAGGTTAATATCGTGGCGGTGTCTGGTGATATCAACAGCTTCTTTCGATGAGATTAGTTCGGAGAGTACGACTCCGAAGCTGTAAACGTCACTCTTCTCGTTTAATCGGTAACATTGGTAATACTCAGGATCTACATATCCTGGAGTACCTTGTGGAGCAGTGGAGATGTGAGTTTGATCCATCGGAAACAACCGTGAGAGTCCGAAATCAGCTACTTTGACTTGGTAATTGCTATCTAAGAGAATGTTAGTAGTCTTAACGTCTCTGTGTATGATCCCTGAATCAGAGAATTCATCATTAGTAAACTAATCTCATTGTGTGTATGTGTCATGTGTGTGTGTTCAGTATGTGTTACCTGAGGCGTGGAGATAGGACAAGGCGCTAGCGGTTTCGATGGCTATTTGGAGTCGAGCAGGCCAACAAATAGGGCGAGATTGTGCTTGGTTTCCATGGAGATGTTCAGCGAGTGTGCCATTGGAGATGTATTCGTATACTAGGAGTAACTCTCTGCTATGTCTTGTTGTGCATCCGTATAGAATCACTAGGTTCGGGTGTTTTAGGGATTTCAAGATATCGATTTCGTTCTTGAATTGTTCCACGCGTTTTAGTGATCTTTCGAAGAGTCGTTTCACAGCTACTGCTCGTCCGTCTTTTAGTGTACCGTAGTAGACAGTACCGAAGCCTCCATCTCCGAGTTCTTTGGAGAAATTTTCAGTGGCTTCCTCGAGTTCTTCGTAGCTGAAGACTTGAATTCCAGAGTAGACGCTTCCGTTTCCAAGGTTAGATATTGAAGGTACAAGAGAGTGATTGCTGCCAGAGATTGTTGTGGAGGTTGGAGTGTTTGACATTGTATAATTGCTTGAGTAAGGTGTTGTTGTTGATAGGCCTTTGTTTGTGTATTGTGTTGCTAGTTTCTTCCTTCTCCGGATGAAGATACAGAGTAAACATCCGCCGATAAGTGTGGCACCCAAGAATCCAGAAGCGAATCCGATGCCTAGAGATAAACGGAAAGACAAGATGTTCGTATTATGATGCGGTTACGTAGGTATGTTCTACTGAAATTAGTTTCCTTGAAAGGAAAAAGGATGGACACATACCTATTTTCCCTTTTTTGGAGAGACCTGCATGAGCTACCATGAGAATAATATCAGTTAAAATTTAAGACAGAATTTTAGAATGGTGCATAAAACATAGTTTGAAAGTCAAGAGAGTTTCTGAGGAAGATAAGAGATCTGGTTCTTATGGAAGGACATTAGCCAATTAGATTCAGAGACGAATTTAGGATCAGATTAACTTAGGTCAGCTAAAGTATTCAGTAAAGCAGATAAAGATGAATCATTACTCTTCTTTACTATTTCAGAATAGCAAGTACTCTCGTGAGGCTCATCCGCACAATAGCAAACAAATGCTTTCAATCTCTGATCAAAGCCACAAGCGCCCCCTGATATTGCGCATTGGGAACATTCATTGTTGAAGCCAAGTTCGAAACCCTCATCAATAGCCTTCTTCATAGCCTCCAGACTCTGATTTTTCTCTACTGTCTTCAAGGCTGACCGAGAGACTGGAATATCGACCCCTTCGCACGATGCACTCAATGCAGCTAAGGTAGCTCTATCCCCAGAATGTGAAGAGGACGAGACAAAGTAACTTTTCCCACCGATATAATCCTCACAGTTAAGCTGTTTAATGTAATCATTGGGATGTACATCTACCGTTGATTGGCAGTCGTGATAAAAAGTTGACAGCTTGGTGTCGGGAGAAAATGGAAGGACATCATGGTTGATAGATGCATTCGCAGGATGCTGAGGACAAAGATTGTTGCGATAATCCATTCTGGCTAGTCTTATGATTTCAAACTCATAGTTCATCTCAAGGATTTGGAACTTAACTGTGGATACAGTAAGCTCTGCAAAATCTCCGCTGCAGTTGACCTCGAAATCTGGGTGACCGCACTCTTTTCTCTCAGATATCCAAAAGGGATAATAGAGTTCTGACTGGTTTCCGCATTTAAACCTAGGACTGCAGTGTTTGTGTTGCTCATCAACAACTGAGAAAACACAAGAGGGGATCACAAAGAGCATCCATATGATTGTATTGGACCAAGATTTTGTCAGAGACAGAGAAAGATTGATCATGGTGATCTCCTCTGTTTGTTTTTTTTTTTTTTCTTGGAGATGAACAAGAAAATGAAGACAAAGAATAAGAGGTAAAAGACAGATTAGGAATTGGTGAATTGTGTTTGTCTAAGTCATAGTTTTATATGAGTTGAAAGAAAGAAAATATTATTAAGGTTTCTTTTTTTCTTTGTTGTTTATCTGATAATATTTTCAATGGGAAATTTCTTTGGAATTAGGTGGGTTAGGAGGACTTAGTCTTCGAATAGACAATCAAGATATTCAATAAAAAAAAAAAAATTTTGAGTGGTTGCTATTAAATAATTAATTTCTTTTATGTTTGTAGGATGACCTAAACAAGTGCCGGCACAAGAACTTTACTTGGAAAAGCCAGGCAAAGTAGAAAAGGAGATAAAACTAGACTATAGAAGAAAATCTCCAAAGGGGTTAAAAATCGACTATGAAGAAAGACTTGACCGTTGTTGGCCCTTCTTTTACTCTCAACTTTCTTATTCAGTTTCAGATAAATGTGAAGGCATCAAATGGTATGTGGACAGAATGAAGACTGGAACAAGAAAAAGATTCTTTAGTATTTACCTCGGAAACTGAACGATGTTGATAAAGATGACAGAATCTGGTAAGGAAGACTTCCATACCCTGAAAATGACTTATTTGAATTGAAATTGTGTATGTCTAGTTGCTGGAAACAGATAAAGACTTTTTAGACCACTCAAGTTTCTACCTTCTCTCTTGAGCTCACTAGGGACTAAGGTATATCTTAACACTGCTAAAACTGACCGAGAGATACTGGAAAAAAAGAAAACTGTGTGACTTGGTTAGAGACATTGCAGAAAATGGTTTTGTTTTGTATAATTTAGAACACCAAAGTATGAGCTGCGGTTCTTGGTGATTAGCATGTTCTATATGCTTGGGGCTTACCAATTTTTGCAACCTAGGGGATAATAGTTGTGGTATGTGTCATAGCAGAACTTATAGAGGATGTGGATCGACATGTCTATTTTTGCCTGGTTGCACTGTGGTAATACTGCCCAAATTTGGCAAGTGGGAAATGTATATGTTATGCTTATGAAATTTGCTGATAGTTCAGAAACATACCACTAGATCCAGATGGCATCATTGGAGTGCAATTGACTTCTGATGACGAGTTTGTCTTGCAGCAAACCGGAGTTGCAACATGGTAGGCGCAGATTCCACCATTGGTTTTACATTCTTGACACGGTCTCTCATCGATGCTAAGTTTCACCTCAAATCCTTTTTTAAGAACACTTTCCAAATTGGTTACATTCAAAGCTCCTTCCTCTGGAGCATAACCTATGGGAACAGTGATGTTGAAAATCCCACCACAGTGATTGTGATACAAATCATCCTGATGTATTGAGCCAACACCCTTATTTGGACATATGAATTTCGCAGGATAGTGAAGACTAGGGTTGCAGAGGTAGTAAGCGGAGAGGGTCTTGTAGTCTGGCAAAAGCTCAAAAAGTTCAGGAGTCAACGTTGCTCCGCTGAATGAAGCCGAGCAGAATGGACCTGAAAAGTCTTGCCTTACTAATTTAAGAGTACTAGTAGTGGTATTTACTTCGAGAACACGGTACATCAGACTTGAGATGATTAGAGAAGTCGAATTTGTTTGTTTTTGGCAGTGAAGTCCTAAAGATGGATGACCACAAGGTTGGGGCCGAGCCACTCCCCAGAAAGGGAAACCGGCTGTGAGATCCCCACAACGAAACAGAGTGTCACATGGTTCTCGTTGACTTTGAGCACAAGGAAGAAAGTGAATATAGGATAAGAAGAAGAGAAGGACCAGAAAAGAATTAGGTTTTGAGAATCTGAAGAGTACTGGAGAGAACATGATTGATATCTGGAAAGTAGTTTCTTTTTTGGTTTGTGTTTAAAGTAGAGTAGATGATAAATGATTAAACAAAAAAAAACCAAGTGGAGACAGAAAAGAGCTAGTGGAATGGTCGAACCACGACTAAGTCAATATTGAGAAGGACAGATACTCATAGACTTGGAGAACTAAATGACACGTCTTTGGTTAGTTGACTTTGGAAGACTTTTCTCGTTTTATTTGTAAGTCATTCACTGTGGAAAATCTTGTTAACGTATAAGAAAAACTATTTCAGAGTTCAGAAAAATCTTTCTTAGGAAGAAAAGTGATAAAATAGGGTTCGTAATTGTAATTTGTAAGGTTTGTTATATTGAAATAGCATTTTACGTTAGGTTATACAAAGATAGGCCAACAACTATAAAATATTATACGTCATTGAAGTATAAAATTGGAGTTAAAAAAAAAAATTGCAGCTAATTATATAAAATTAAAGAAAAAAATTGATAGCTAGACGAAATAAATATATAAGAATGCATGTTCACACATATAAGTATAATATTGTGTTTTCAACTACACAAAGTAAATATATTGCATGATCATATATATAAATTATCCAACATCATATGGTTAATACTATAGAAATACAATTTTGGTACACCGATTGATTGATTCTAACGCTGACCGACATTGACCAACAAATTTTTATTATTTATATTAATATTAGAAAAAATAGTTTTATTTGGTATTGTATAATAAAAATACATTCTTTCTGTAACATAAATATATTTTATATGTATACATTTAAATCATTAACTCTTACAATAGTTAGTTTTTTTTTTCATTTCAAAACTAAACTAAAAGCGAAATAAAAATATTTTTAAAATTTTAAAATATTAAAAGTCAAATTAAAGCTAATGATTCTATCTTTTCTATATTAAAAGGAAACACTGCAAATTTTTTGGTTATTTATGTGTTATTACGAGAATGTTTTTAATAATTTTTTTTACAAAGTAAACAAGATATTATACAAAAAATAACTTTATTAATGATTTCATAATCTTCTTAGAATCAATTATGTAAGGAAATTGTAATAAATTTTTTAATAATAATGCGTATTTCCAGTTTATATTTTCTTGAAGACACAATCTATGAAAGTCAAAACAACGGTGCTAAGGGCACTACCCGCAAACAAAATAAGTGGGATCCATGATTTTAGTAATGCATGGTGAATCGCAATACACACATGAACAACAATGACTTCGATAATCACATTCTTCACGAAAGTTATGTGAAGTATATAGAATATATTGATTGATTCTAATAAGATTTTTTGTTTTTAATTTAAATTTTAATATTTTGAAATTTTAATAATGTTTTTATTACACTTTTAGTTTAGTTTTGAAATTAATTTTTTTTAACTATTATAGGTTCTAATGCATTAAAAATATATATACAAAATATATTGATATTGAATATAGAATGTGTTTTTTATTATACAACACCCAACAAAAAAATATATTTTCTTTTTAATATTAAAAAGTAAATAAAATAATTTCTTAAATATTTTTGTTGGTCAATGTTGGTTAACGTCGAAGCTAGTCAAATAGCGTACCGGAATTGTATGTCTATGGTATAAAACACATTACATCGTATAGTTAATACATATAGTCATACATATAGTGTCGTAACTAAGCAGAGCAAGAAGAAACAATTGACTGTAGTCCCCAAAATTTTAGTTATTTTTTCTTTACAAAAAGGCCCCCAATTGATTTTTCCTATAAATTGGCCCCCAATTTTAGAAACTACAACAAACTTCTTAAAAATTTTAGGCCCCCAAAATTTCAGGGCCTGCCATGTACGATATGTACCTAGAAATACAATATTATACTTGATATATACCTAACAATCTTTTTTCCTATCACCTGCCTATAGAATAATCAAGGCTCCTAGCTTAAACTGGAATATGCCGGTCGAGGCCTCTTTGCCCCATCAGAACAAGAGCTGCTTGATTTAATATAGCATCTCTTTCTCTTGGAGACTCATGTATAAGTGAAATTAACGTCACTCTAATCGTTATCGTCTTATCGATTAAACATGCAAGACGAAGAGACGATTAAAATGGAGAGAATCCTTCATTTTTTCATAAGATTTTTGCTTTGTCAACAACTTTATTTGATTGAGTAATGTTTAGATAAGTGATACTATGTTGTTGGATACAAATATTTCGTGCCAATTTATCTATTTTTTTATTATTATATAAAATTAAATTTATTCATTTTAATTTTGTACACCATTATTATACCAGATAGTATTTATTCCATAATTTATAACAAATGTGCTAGTTTCACAAAACATTGAAATCATTGTTGGATCTACATCAGCAATATTGGCTAAAGCAAATCATGAAAATATTTGTAATAAAAAAACTTGTTGGTAAAATCATCATATAACCTATGACTGTTAAACTGACCACACACACGTTACCATTTTTTCCATCCTCTGACCAAAAAATATAAAAAGCAAATTTACAAAGTCGCTTTTCCTTAAAGCATCCTCTGCATGCGATTCATTCACATGAAACTCATAGGTCCCTCAAGCATTCATTGACATTGCCTTGAAGCTTTCGGTCCAAAACCTCTCCACATATATTACCCATCAAATGATAAAACGCCATAAGCTCTGAGAGTTGCTCTATGTTCATCTTTTTCATCATGTTCCTCGCCATCCTCTGCTTATCCTCGTCCACTTTCAACTTTTTCATATATGATCCTCCGTTCCTCACCGTCGCTCCCATCTCCTTCAGCCTCATCTCTTGCTCTGCGCTTAGCGCCGTGTTCGACTACACACAAAAGAACAAAGTTAGCAAAAGATACAATAATAATTCATCTTTGATAAAAACATTGTGGGTCAAAATAGTAGGACATCACTAAGGTTGTTGTGGTGGCCTGGTGGGCCAAAATCCCGTGAGCCGGGCCTAACGATATCCGTTTTCAAGTAATCAAAACCCACCATGCATGTTATGTCCCACATGCATGTTTGCTTCCCACAAGCCGAAATCAGAACCGGCATAAAATGGGCTGGTCTGGTCCGAGGCGCTTTGGCCCATCACAACAACCATAGACATCATCTAAAATGAATGCTATGCATATTAAAAAAAAAAAACTGGCTTGCACTATGTAACTCTTAAGATAACGAAAGGCCAAGCAAGTGTCTAAACCATTTTGCCTCTTGCAATCAAATGTGATCAAGATTTTGTAAAGTTAAGTCGAGAGATTTAGTGATCATTTACCTCAAGGAACTCGGCTCCAACTTCAAGTTCTGATTCTTTTGATGGGTTCTTCCCTGGTGCTCCTCTAACATACATATACTTAGCAAGTGAGAAACTCCTAACAAGCATCTTTCTTTTATTCTCCATTTCACTATCAAGCTTCAATGTCTTTGGAACAGACAATGAGCTATTCAGCTTCTTCTGGTACGCAATCACCGCCTTTGCAAACTCCTACAAATTAAATCAAAATCACATTAGAACTCAATTTTCACAACTTACTTAACTAACAACAATCTTCAAAATCACACAAACCTGATAAGCAGCAGGACAACCAGGATAATCAAACTCATCAAGATCATGTTGTCTCATTCTCTCTGGATGAAACTGTAAACCCATTATGAACTTCCCTTCTTCAGGATTATACGCATCCGGATCGTAAAAACCTTCCATTAACCCATCAGCAGCAAAAGCCATTGGCACAAATCTTTGTGCCAGTCTCTTCACACCTTGATGGTGATAACTATTAACCAAAATCTCCATATTTTCACCATCTAATGAATCTTTAAACCAGGAATGAAGTGGACTGTTCTCAACAATCCTCACAACATGTCTATGACCATCATAATTATCATAATCGATATGCATCGTTCTTCGTTCTTCTGGTAACTTATTCGTTAGCTCTTTCTCTAAATCTAGATAAAGAGTCCCACCACAAGCAACATTCAAAATCTGCCAAAACAAAACTTATCATCATCATTAACATTTTATGTTCTAACCAAAAGACATAAACTCAAAAAGAGACTTACTTGTGATCCTCTACAGATTCCTAAGTAAGGAATGTTCTGTTCAAGACAAAGCTTAGCAAGACCTAACTCAATAGAATCTTTCTCTTTATCAATAGCTGTATCACTAGCATGTGTTTCTCTAATCTCTTGAAGCTCTTCAGGAGAAAGAGAAGATATTTCAGATTCATAAAGAGAAGGATCAATATCTTCTCCTTCACAAAGTAAAACTCCATGTATTGGTTTAAAACTCTCAAGCAACATGTGAACACCCGTTACTCTTGGTACAATCACTGGTACACATCCGTAACGTACTATCAAATCAAGATGGTATTCACCTGAAAAAGAAAAACCCCACAATTTCACAAAACCACAATATAAAGAGAACCCATTTGCATTATGAAGAAGAAACATCCAAAAGTTTCGATTTTAAGCCAAAAAAAAACAGAACCATGCATGATTAAGACAAAAAAAAACAGAACAAGAAGGTAGAGTTTTGTTTTGTCCTAACCAACGAAATCGACGAATTTGTTTTTACGAACGGTGCGTCTAGATACGACGAGGACACGAGGGAGGATTTGAGAGAGATCATTCAACTTTGGATCCATATCTATTGTTCCCATTTGATTTGTACCTAGAAAATGAAAAAGCAAATAACAAAAAAAATAGTTTATGTGTGTTTGTTAGATTTGATGGTGACGTGAAACGTTAACAGAGAGAGTTCTCGTGATAGAGATAGAGAGAAGCAAAAGGCGAATTTATAGTGACCAAAGAGAGGCTAAAGCCGACTTGGATTTTCGTTGTTTATTTTATTTTATTTTCTGACTATTTTTCCTAATTTAAAATTATAAATTACGGTTTTTTTTTTTTTAGTTGTTGCTTTGAAGGAATACAGAAGGGGACAGGTCTTATTAAGTTGCTGACTATACTGGAATTAGAATGGATAAAGATATATATTATAATTAATAAAACTATTTTTGTTTTTGGGTAAAGATTTTTGGTGAATTTTAAAATGAAAAGAGTTAAATGAGGAAATGAATCGAATTCATATACGTTGTGTCTGGTTAACAACTTCCTCAGATCAAATCTAAATTTTTTGAGTGGTATGTAATTAATTTTCTCTGGCCCACTTTAGTAGTTAATTATTTTCTGCTTAATTTTTTTTTTGGATATAAATATGTAACTTTTTTGTTAATTTGATATAATCATTTGGAAAAGGAAATTAAAAATTATTTACTTTATATGCATTTGATAGAAACGAATACGAGTGAATTCTTGATAAGGTTGCCACATATTCATGTGTGTTTCTGAATAATGCTTATGCCATTAAAGAGAATTATAAGTCCCAAATTATTTTAAAACAAAAATATATACTCTTAAAAAAATATAATGAAAATAGCTTTCTAGGTGGTACCAAAAATAAAAATTATTGTTCATACAACTTAAAATAAGATATATTTAGACCTATAAAAATTATAAAAGAAAACTGTAACTGATTACAAATAATTGTATATAGATTTTAAATTTATATAGAAGAATTTTGCTAATTTTATTGTTAACGAAAGTATAATTTCTTTTCAAGAAAATACAGCTATAAATTTGTACAGTGTATCAATATTTTGAGTCAACATAAGCTTTAGGACACGTGTGGTGGGAAGGCTCGTTCTATGGTCCTCGTCATAGCTGACGTAGCACTATTTGCGTAAGATTTATTTACTATCAAGTCTATACTCATAATCATAAACTCACCAATAGAAAAATTCATGGCCAAACAAGAAATTCTTGACTCTAATTGACCTCTGTCTTTGTATCTCGAATTCACTCTCATGAAGTTCACTATCATATAATTAGTTTTGTACAAAAATGAAAGTAGCATGATTGAATGGCCTATCAAAACGATACATCTATGTCTATTATTTAACAACCATCTCATTGATATTAAATACATAATACATCACTATTCAAAATTAAAACTAAACTGATTTCGACAAAAAAAAAAAAAAAAACTAAACTGATTTGGAGGAAAATTACATTGATTCGTAAAATCTCTAACTTGTTTTCATTCTTTGACTAGCAACATACAGTACTAGTTTGTTTCATTGATATAAAATCAAAATAAGTTTTACAGAAATTTTGTTTTCAATCAATAAATATCAACGAGAAAAGTTTGAATAACTATTTATGTTTATGTAGGATTTGAAAAATTATTACGAATTTTAATGTTTTCTTTAGCATTGATCAATAAATTTTACATATAATTTTTTTTTATGTAGTATATGTAAGATTTCGTTGTTTCTTAGTATTGATCAAATACAATTTTCCTTTTTTTTTTTTTTTTTAATTAAAAATAAAAAAATTTAGATTTGTTTAATAGTAGGCCTTAAGATATAATATTTATCAAATATAAAATACATAAAGCATTGATCTTGGACCATACAAAGGATTTTCTCTCCATATTGACCATATACTCTTGATTTCCTTAAAAAATAATAAACAAGGCATGTGAAGGACCCATGCAATATTGTGTCTGCGTTTCCGTCAAAATTGAATTTAAGATTATATTATTATTTTTCTGGACTGGTCAAATTAATGATCGTTCAACAAGAAGGTCTCAAACTCTCAAGTCTCCTCTTTTTTTCTAATTTTTTTCTTGTCTGCGTTTATTAAGTATTATTATTATTAACAAGAGGGTCAGATGTTTCAAAATCGAATTTTGGTACCCAGATTACTAGTCATGCAACCCACTTTTGTATAATTGTATTGAAATTTATGACAGACCATACAAGATGCTCTTAGACCCCCATTATTCGAACAAGACCCATACACTTAAAAAGTTAAATTGAACCAAAAATGATGTATGTTCTAGTAGAAGTCCAAATAAAATAAATGCCCAAATTGGGCAGCCCAATGTTGAGGAAGTCCAAAGTCATTCATTTTCCTTTTGTTGAGACTTGGAGTAATAAGTTTTGTTTATTTGAATGATCTTTGCCCAATACATATCAACTCCATACCTAAATGTAGCCTTACAGGCTTCTCAAAACATCCACATAAGCTATTTTTATAGACTTTCTTCATACCTCATGCCAGCTTCGTACCTAATTGTAAAAAAGTATAAAACAAATTAAAACAAATTCTTTGAAAAAAACGTTGCCAGAAGTAACGTATCCGCATGCATACTCCTTTTAAGATTTAACCTAAACCCATTGTTTCACATGAGTCCACAATTGCATCACTTTTAAGTTTCTTTAGGTTTCTAGTGTGGAACATAGGGTTCCTATTTTAAATCGCATATGTAGTTCCATACACAGTTCTGGATTCCAAAAACTCTTCATTGTTCTACATGTATTATTGTCTATATCTATGTTATAAACGTGATTCTTATGATTCATGTTGATTTTCTCATTTAGAAGAGAAAAAAAAACACAATATATGAGTTCGGTGTAGCTCAGTATGGTGGTGGAGCGGTTGAGAAGTGTGAGCTAAAATTAGCAAAACGTAAAAATAATTGAAATCGAAATCATAAATTTTTTAAGGAAAGATATGAGAGAAGTCGAGTTGATGAACTCTTTCCTTAACTTTTGAATCACCCGTAGTGTGACAGTTTTTATGTGATTCAAGGATCCCATGATACAACCTCTATAAACTGGTTTCTTACCACTCAAAGGAACATAGTTTTTACGATACTCTCGAGATTTAATTTAAGACATAGAGAAATTGTTGGAGAAGATTTATTTTTATATATGTGTGAACGTTTAAGTGTTACTCTATCTGTGAAGCGTAACCTCGTTATATAGGTTTGAGATTAGATTTTAATTTGTTTGTTCATAAAATCAAAACCAAGTCCAACAAAAATATAGGAGGTAGTGGGTGACTTGATATTTCAACAACTCCTATTCTCATGGAGTTGAGGAAGCGAAGAAGAACTATTCTCCAGGACGTGAAGAACATAGCATTAGCGACTTTGTTTCCTCCTTTCAAGACCCGATCCGACAACCACCAGAGCTCCAACGTGAGCTAAGTCATGTCTTAAGCCCATTTATTTTCAAACACTTTATTTTAATTAAGCCCATTAGCTTAAGTGAAATTTTGGCCCAACAAGAAGTAATCCCGGATCCAAAGAGAGGTGAACCCATGAGAATCATCGTGTGAGTGGTGTAAGTGGATACTAATGTTTAACTTGTTCATAAGAACGATAAATTGCTGGAAACTTCAAATGCAAAGAGAGGACGGTGATCTCATAGGAATAAATTTGTCTTTGATGGTTTGATTATGATGACGTAGCTTTCCTCTACCAAAACCATTTTGACGAAGCTTGAATGCTTGATGACGGCCTCCACATATGGTTCCAATCCCGACAATAACACTTAACATCCTCTGTTTTTCTCTCTGTTTTAAATTCAACACTTTTAAAAAGGAGATGCATTCTATGTAACCCATGTTTTTTGTTGACTAAAATTTTACGTTCATACAAAAAAAATGCTATAACGTTAAACTGCATCCTCTCTCACATCAAGATGTAGGTACAAAAATAAAATCGCAGAGTTTTCTAAGAAAAGCTCAAAAACATTCGAGTTAACTGATATCAAATGCAAGACAAATTAGGGAACAAGAGCATGTCAAGACAATGATAAAAGAATTTCTTACATCAACCAATTTTAAGTTATCGATTATGAAGGACGGTGAAAGATAACATAGTGTGTGTCGAGACAATGGTCTTCACAATCTAAGCATCTAGAATTTTCTTCAATAAGCCTCTTTCTACAATCTACGAGGAGGTAATTCAAGTTTGTAAACGCAAGGTATGATATCTTCTATTCTTCAATTTATTTTGTTTTTGATCTATAAGCTCTTATGGTTTTCAACAGTGGATCAAATATCAAAGAAGCAGCTAAGTAGTTATCAAGAGCTTATGAAATAATTACATAACACTTTTTATATATAAGTTCTTAACAATTCGTATACAATATGTAGTAGACATGTAGTGCCTTTTCTTAAAAAACGTAGTATATGCGAAATTCACCGTATATGCGCCATATAATCACCATACATCTCCCACCGTATTAAACAAATATATAGCCATAATACAGTAAGACTTCCCACTGTACATTGCATATATTGAAAGCAACCAACAACATCAGGATAAAAGATTTTATTTTCTGTATTTTTCATTTATCTTGATGTTGTTGGTTGCTCTCAAATTAATCTTTGAAAAATTTACAAAATTAACAGAAAAACAAGTTTTAATTTCTAAAAGTACCACAAGCTTACACTTCTTTAGTTTGAGTTTTGAGAGCAAAATTCATGAGCACAAAGTGGTGATGATTGTGAATCATGATATTTGATAAAGTCAATATTTAGCTTAATCATTTTCATTTGTTTGCAAGTTAATAGTGGTAGGAAATAACTAGTCTAATTTTTTTTTCCTATTGGTTAATAGGAATCTATATTTCAGTTTTTTTTGTCGACTTGTACAAATAGCATTCCATTTGTTTTGCTTTCATACTTAAACTCATCATATTAATATGAATAAGACATAGAAAACAGTAATAAACGTGTGTTCTTTTGATTGGAACCAATAAAGCACAATGTTTTTATTGGAACCAGTCTCAAAAATTAACATCATCACTGAAATGTTGTTATATAAGATTAGGATTCATTATTACTAATAATTTTTTACATATATATTGAGCTTTAACAAGTAGGATAAGGAATATTACAAACTTCTAAAACTTTGCGAGCAGCTGGAGAGGTAAAAAACAAATAGTATAATGGGTTTGTAATGTAACCACATAAACTTTCCTTTTGCCCAATCAGTGTGTTGCAACAATCCTTAGTTGGTTGTCCTCCTGTGGTCATTGCCGGTAAGCATAGCAGCCTGAGATCTGATGGAATCCACGACTGTGCCACCTCTGATTTGATCAAAATTAGAGATGATATGACGACTATCACAAATGTGATGACCATTAGTTTCACAAATTTCATGTTTTGAAGCTTTGATGATTTCTTTTTGCTTCAATTGGTTTTAAAATTTATAAATTTGAGATTTTGGTTTTCTAGGTACTTTACGATGAGAAAACTCTATATATATATATATATATATATATATATTGATCTATCCTTGATAAGAAAAACTCATCCATTTGGCAATCATGCAAAATAAAGTGAAATCATGACTAATGTATATGTTCCACAAGTACTCAAGCATGTGTTGAGTTGTGTAAGTTGTGAGAAATATTTTTCCATTTGGCCATATGCAAAACAAAATGTAAAGGTCATGACTCATATTCCACAAGTGTTTAAACCTGTGTAGAGTGTTTAAGTTGCATAATAATATATCCGTTAAAATATATAGATCATTTTCTATATAAAAATCATTGTGACTAATAAAATAAAAGCTAACATATAAACCAAAATACATTTGATAAGATTTTATTTGTAAACTACCAAAATCGTCTCTATTACTATTAATATTGTGAAATAAAAAGATTCTCTTCTTTTTCTCCTTTTTGTAATTAAAATTGTTTCAAATTTCATTTGTCTTTTGGTTTGACTATATATTTCTTAAAAAAATAACCTCATCTCAATATCTAGAGTTTTTTTCTCCACATTTGCTAAATTGTGTATGGTTTGTTTAAATGAATGTAAAGTTTATTTAACAAGAAAACTTTATGTCCATTAAATGCAACATTTTGCCTAAGTTAATTATTTTTTGATAAAAGAAACTTTCAAAAAACAGAGAAGAGAATTGGACTTTTCTTGATCTAAAAAAATTATCACAACAAATATGTGGCCCAATACAAAACAAATATTTTTATGGTTTGGTTTTTTATGGTTTTTGGTGTCTGTCGCAAGGCAGAGACTCTACGGGGGAAGTCGGCGCCGAAAAAGAAGTCTCTTCCTCCACCGGTACAGGAGCAGTCTAGTCAGTCTCAACAAAAATCCTATGCTGGAGCAGTCGAAAACAGATTTTAAACATAAGTCACACGTTTCTAGTCGAAGTGGTCGATGGAGCTTCTTTAGTGGAGATATCAGATGACCTCATTCAAAATTCAGTGCCTCTTTAGGAAGATTTTCTAGAGAAAAACTTTTTGGACAAGGCTCCCCATGGAGCTAAAGTTCGCGTAATAGTAAACAAGATCTCGCCTTTGGGAAACATATCAATTCGGATTGATGTCTATGAAGTGAATGAAACAACAGTGAAATTCAGAATCAAGGATGCACAAACTAGAAGTAGGGTACTGCGAAAGGGGATGGAATATACCTGATATTCCCATAGTGGTTTCTATGTGGTCGCCTAATGCAGCGAAGGAAGCACATGAGATCAAATCAATTCTTCTATGGATTACACTTAAAAATGTGCCGCATAAGATGTACTTGAGGGAAGGGCTCTACTTCATAGCTCGTATTGTGGGGACCTTATTCATGTAATATTGTGTATGCGTTTCCGTCAAAATTGAATCTATGATTATATTATTATTTTTTCTCAACTGGTCAAATTAATTATCGTTCAATAAGAGGGTCTCAAGTCTGAACCTTCGTGTCTGCGTTTATTAAGTATTATTATTTGTAACAGGAGGGTCAAATGTTTCAAAATTGATTTTAGTTCCCAGATTACTAGTTAATGCAACCCGCTTTTGTATAACTTTTAATGGATTTTCTATTGAAATTTATGAGAGACAATACAAGATGCTCTTAGACCCAATTTTTCAAACAAAAACCCATACACTTAAAGTTAAATTGAACAAAAAATGATGTATGTCCTAGTAGAAGTCCAAATTGGATAAATGTCCAAATTGGTCAGCCCAAAGTTGAGGAAGTCCAAAGTCATTCATTTTCTTTTTGTTGATCCAAATTGGAGTAATAAGTTTTGATTATTTGATTGATCTTTACCCAATACATATCAACTCCATACCTAAATGTAGCCCTAGAGCCTTCTCAAAACATAGAAAAGCTATTTTTAAAAACTTTCTCCATAGGTCACGTCAGCTTCGTACCTAATTAAAAAAATTAAAAGAATTACTTTGAAAAAAAAACGTAGCCATAAGAAACGTATCCGCATTCATACCCCTTTTAAGATTTGACCTAAACCCATTTTATTTCATGAGTCCACAATTGCATCATTTTTGTGTTCCTTTAGGTTTCTAGTGTGGAACATATGATTCCAATTTAAAATCGCATAGTAGTTTTGTGTTTTGGGTTCCAAAAACTCTTCATTATTCTACATGTATTATTGTTTATATCTCTGTCTTAAAACATGATTATGATGAATCATGTTATTTTTCTCATAACAAAACAAAACACACAATATATGAGTTCCGTGTAGCTCGGTATGGTGGTGGAGCGGTTGAGAAGTAATCCCGGATCCAAGGAGAGGTTAACCCATGAGAATTATCGTGTGAGTGGTATAACCGTATAATTGGATACGAGTTGTTTAACTTATACATAAGATCGATAAATTGCTGGAAACTTCAAATGCAAAGAGAGGACGGTGATCTCATATGAATATATTTGTCTTTGATAGTTTGATTATGATGACGTAGCTTTCCTCTACCAAAATAATTTTGACAAAGCTTGATGACGACCTCCACATGTGGTTCCAATCTCGACAATAACACTTAATATGTGTTTTCTCTCTGTTTTAAGTTCAAAGCTTTTAAAATGGAGATGCATTCTATGTAACACATGCATTCTAAAATTTTACGTTCATACAAAAAAGCTATAACTTTAAACTGAATCCTTTCTCACATCAGGATGTAGGTACAAAAATAATATCGCAGAGGTTTCAATCTTAAGAAAAGCTCAAAAACATTCGAGTTACGTGAAACTCGAGGCTGATGAAACAAATTATGATTTTGGTAACTGATATGAGATAAAACGCAAGATAAATTAAGGAACAAGAGCATGTCAAGACAATGATAAAAGAATTTCTTACATCAAACCAATTTTCAGTTATAGATTATGAAGGGCGGTGAAAGATAACATAGTGTGTGTCGAGACAATTGTCTTCACAATCTAAGCATCTAGAAATATTTTTCAATAAGCCTCTTTCTACAATCTACGAGAAGCTAATTATTAAACAATATCAAGTTTGTAAGCGCAAGGTATGATATCTTCTATTCTTCAATTTTGTTTTTCATCTATTAGCTCTTGTGGTTTTTAACAGTGGATCAAATACCAAAGAAGCAGCTAAGTAGTTATCAAGAGCTTATGGAATAATTACCACTTCATTTCTTTAGTTTTAGTTTTGAGAGCAAAATTCTTTCGAACTGAAGAATATTTCATGAGCATAAAGAGGTGATGATTGTGAATCATGATATTCGATAAAGCCAATATTAGCTTAATCATTTTCATTTGTTTACAAGTTAATAGCGGTACGAAATAACTAGTCTATTTTTGTTTTTCTCCTTTTGGCACTATGAATCTATATTTCAGTTTTTGTCTTTTCCAACTTGTACAAATAGCATTACATTTGTTTTGCTTTCCTACTTAAACTCATCATATAAATATGAATAAGACATAGAAAACAGTAATAAAAGTGTGTTCTTTTGATTGGAACCAATAAACCCACAATCGTTTTATTGGAACCAGTCTCAAAAAATTAACACCACAATTTTTAAGCTTCAAAGATGACATTGAAAACTCCCAACAACCATCATCATCACTGAACTGTTGTTATATAAGATTAGGATTTATTATTACTAATAATGTTTTACATATTTATTGAGCTTTAACAACTAGGATAAGGAATATTACAAACTTCTAAAACTTTGCGAGCAACTGGAGAGCTAACAAACGTACTGTATAAGGGATTGTTAATGTAACCACATAAACATTCCTTTTGCTCAATCAGTTTGTCGCAACAATCTTTAGTTGGTTGTCCTCCTGTGGTCATTGCCGGTAAGCATGGCATGAGTTCTGTTGGAATACATGACGATGACACTTCTGATTTGATCAAAATAGGAGATGACATGACGACTATCACAACTGTGATGACCATTAGTTTCATGAACTTCATGTCTTGAAACTTTGATGATTTCTTTTTGCTTTCAATTGTTTTTAAAACTTATAAATTTGAGATTTTGGTTTGTAGGTTCTTAGTTCTTACGATGGCAAAACTCTATATAAATATAACAGACAAGTCAGATTGATCTATCCTTGTTAAGAAAAACTCATCCATTTGGCAATCATGCAAAATAAAGTGAAAACCATGACTAATGTACATGTTCCACAAGTGCTTAAGCATGTGTTGAGTTGTGAGAATTTTTTGTCCATTTGGCCATATGTAAAATAAAGTGAAGGTTATAACTCATATTCCACCACAAGTGTTCAAACATGTGTCGAGTGTATAAGTTGCATAGTAATATATCCGTTAAAGTATATAGATAATTTTCTATATGAAAACCATTGTGACTCATAAAAGAAAAACTACCATATAAACCAAAATAATGTTGATAAGATTTTATTTGTAAACTACCGAAATTATCTCTATTAACATTTATATTGTGAGATAAAAAGATTCTCTTCCTTTTCTCCTTTATTCATTATTGTTTTTTCAAATGTCATTTGTCTTTTGGTTTGACTATATTTTTCTTAAAATATGACCTCATCTCATTATCTAAAGTTTTCCCCCCCTCATTTGTTAAATTTATATGGTTTGTTTAAATGATTGTAAAGTTTATTTAACTAGAAAGCCTTATGTACATTAAATGCAACATTTTTCTTAAGTTATTTGAATTTTTTTTATAAATTTTTTTTTTCAAAAAATAGAGAAGAGAATTGGACTTTTCTTGATCTAAACCAAATAATCACAACCATTGCCGGTCCTAAGAAAGATGTGGTCCAATACAAAACAAATATTTTTTGATGGGTTTTATAGATAAAAATTTAAAAAGGTCATCACATTTGGGATACAATGACATATAATATTATATTATTTTGTAAGTTTGTTTAGTGTTATGAAAAATATTAGTATGTAAATAGGGTGGCCGTTTGGTTTTGTTTCAGTTCGGTCTTTCAGATTTTACGTTTTTTTGGTTTTGTAAACATTGAAAACTATATAGAAACCCTATGTAATTTAGTTTGGTTACGGTTTTCCGATTTTACATAAAATGGAAAGGATATAAAAGTATAAAACTATATGTATTTTGGTTCTCTTTGGTTTCGGTTTGGTTCCGGACTTTTTAAGTTATGCTATGTTTTTACAAAACAAAATATAAATTTGAATAAGAATAAAATATCAATAATTATATATCACTAAGAGATCAATAATTATAAGCCCAATAAACAAAAAAATTAGATAGTAATTCTACTAATTACAATATAAACTGGACAATATTATTATATATAGTTATCCTTAAGTTTAATCAAAAACCAAAAAACTATTCCGTTGTACGGTTTTAAACAAACCAAACCTATCCAAAAACTTAATAAAAATAACAACTAAATGAATTTTTATTCTAAACCATAATCAAACCAAACCATTTATTTTGGTTTGCTTTGGTTCGTTTTTTTTTTGCCCACCCTTATGTAATATTGTATGAGATATTATTTTTTACGAACTAATCTTGTTAGGATATTATTTATTTGATATGACATTTAAATGAATATTTTTTTACGAGTAAAGAATTTTATTAAATTGTTTTAGTTGCAAACGTATATATATGTTAACTTAAATGAAAACATTTTATTATTTCGATTTTTGTCTTTGGCACGAGCTAAGACGCTCTGTAAAAGTGAATGTTGGACATGGGCTTCGCCCCACCAACACGTTTAAAAGCCCAACACATTAAAATTAGTAAAAAAGAAGGAAGGAAGGAAGACCGGCCCGTTAAAAGAAAAAGAGCTCAGCATCAGACGAGGCCCGCCTCAAGGAAGCTGTTGGTCAAGAGAAAGTCCCACATCGAGAAGAAACCTGAACGATAGACTGTCCTTTCAGTACTATAAATACTGACAAAGGAATGTCAGAAAAAGGAAGAGGAAAAAGTGGGAGAGAAAAGCAATAGAAACTTCTAATTAAACTTCTAATTAATATTAAGTCTAGTTTTGACTTGTGAAGTCTGTATTAAATAAGTTTAAGCTCGGCTGTGGAAACATTTTGTAAACAGCCGAACTTCAAGGATATTAATAAAGATCTTCCTTAAGGCTCGGCATTTCATTCTTCGGTTTGGAAGTTTGGTTTTATACTCCAACAATTGGCGCGCCAAGTAGGGGTCTACCACAAGAAAAGGAGAAGAGAAAGCCGAGGAAGATCTACGAGAAGGAAGGATGCCGGGAAGCGAACATGAAAGCGACCGTGGGGAGTTCGTCGAAGACACCCCAGACAGGATTCAGCAGGTCGTCATAGCTCCAATAGGAGGTGAACGTGGAAAAGATGCGACGAACCCGATCGAAGTCAATCCTGTGGAGAACGAACCAGTACTCAACACACCAACACCGACCGTAGGGTTAGAGCCGGGAGTACAAGGAAGGGAAGGACGTCCAACCCGAACTCCACAAGCACGGCCAGATGACCCAGGAGCTTTGATGCGTAGCATTTTGGCGCAAATTCAAGCTCAGGATCAAAAGAATGCCGAACGGTTCGACGTTCTCACTAACGCATACACGGACCTTCGAGGTCAACCAACAGCTCAACATTCGGAAGGATTCGCAAGCGCCATGCGCCGAGCAAATAACACAAGGCCGAGCGGTCTGAATGCCGTTGGACGTGAATATCAAGAGCGATCTCAGAACGAGGAAATCCAGGAGCTGAGAAGTACGATCCAAGCAATGTCCCAGAAAGTTCATCAGGCGACCAGTTCCGCTCCTGAGTTAGAGCAGATCCTGGAAAAAACCTAAAAGACACCTTTTGCCGCACACATCAGCAACGTCTCAGTTCGGCATGATAACAAGATAAAGTTAAAAAGTTACGAAGGTAACACGGATCCACAACAATTTTTATCGGCTTTCAGCGTCGCCACGCAAAGGGCCCATTTCCATCCGAGCGAAGCTGAGGCCGGCAAGTGTCAGTTATTTTCCGAACATCTTATGGGTGCGGCCTTGAATTAGTTTTCTGACCTACCTGCTAATTCAATAGGGAGTTTCTTGGAACTTTCAATCGCCTTCCTGAAGCACTATTCCATGTACATTGAACGCGGCACGACACACGCAGACTTTTGGACTATGGCCCAAGGCCCGAAGGAACCGCTTCGCACCTTTATTGACAGGTTTAAGGCAGTCGTCTCTCGCATCGCCGTCCCGGATGAGGCGGCCATCTCGGCATTACGCAACGCTGTGTCGCACGAGTCGCGTTTTTGCGATGATTTGTTGTTAAATCGGCCAGTGTATCTAGAAGACGCCCTCCACAAGGCAACGCGCTATATCGAAATGGAAGAAGAAAAGCTGGCCTTCAGCAGGAAACATACTTCTAACAAACAGTCAAAAGAAAAAGTTCAGGATGATTATTACGAACCCCGTCAACACTATAATCAGGAGTACCGGCAGGAGACCGAAAGGAAGGCTGCATCGTATCTCGTAAGCGAGGTAGACCCAGTGGCTCAGCCAGCCAACCTTGAAAAGGCTCGTCGAACAGATGAAGAGGGGGGTTTGGACCAATATTGCGATTTCCACAAACGATCTGGCCATTCCACCGCTGCATGTCGGCACTTACAAAGCATTCTATTAAACAAGTACAAGAAGGGCGACATCGAGGTTCAGCATAGACAATACAAAGGCCACAACAACACCTACGCGGCACGAGGAGGCCGAGGTGGCAACAATGTATTTCACCGTTTAGGCCCACACGCCGGCCGGCAGCAAGAAGCACCACCAACCAATGAGGAAGAATGTGATCCAGACATGGAACCCCCCAAACGAAATCGAGAAAACGACCAACAACATATCGACGCACCAGTTCCCCGCCGAAGGGTTAACATGATTATGGGAGGCCTAACTGCTTGCCGTGACTCTGTACGATCAATCAAGAAATACGTTAAGTCAGGAGCCGCCACTTTATGGTCGTCACCTACGGCAAAGGAGATGGCCCCCCTAACCTTCACCTCGGAAGACCTTCTCGGCGTAGATCTGGCGCACAATGATCCGTTGGTAATCGAGCTCCACATTGGAGAAAGTGAAGTCACTCGAATCTTAATCGATACGGGGAGTTCAGTAAACGTTATATTCAAAGATGTCCTGCAAAAAATGGAAGTCCATGAACGTCACATTAAGCCGTCAGTCCGCCCCTTAACAGGCTTCGACGGGAACACATTGATGACGAACGGAACAATTAAATTACCGATCTATCTGGGAGGGGCGGCAACATGGCATAAGTTCGTAGTCGTGGATAAGCCAGTAATCTACAACATAATCCTGGGCACGCCGTGGATTCACGACATGCAGGCGATTCCTTCGTCATATCATCAATGCATCAAAATCCCAACAAGCGTCGGCATCGAAACAATAAGGGGAAACCAAAAGTTAGCTCGTACGTGCTTTTTAATTGAATGCAAACTTCGAAAGGAGCTCGACTTATAGCAATTAAAGGACGCCGAACCCAAGGAATCTGTCGAACCATCCACTAAAAAGCGAGCTTCCGAAGCCAGCAGTGACGAGCCCGCACCTAAGAAAAGAGCAGAAGAAGAAAGTTCTCCTACCAGAGAATTGGTAGTTCAGGTTAACATCAATGACTCAAACGCAGAGCGGTGTGTGGGGATCGGCGCTGATCTTGCTGAAGATATAAAGACCGAGCTCATAACATTTCTTAAGAGGAACGTCGCAACGTTCGCCTGGTCAATAGACAACATGGTCGGCATAGATCCCGAGGTTGCTTGCCATGAATTAAACGTTGACCCAACCTTCAAGCCAATTAAACAAAAACGATGAAAGCTTGGTCCGGAGCGCTCAAAAGCTGTTAAAGATGAAGTTGATAAACTCCTCGGCGCTGGCTCCATTGTCGAAGTTAAGTACCCCGAATGGCTGGCAAACCCCGTTGTCGTAAAAAAAAAGAACGGCAAATGGAGGGTTTGCATCGATTTCACGGACCTCAACAAAGCATGTCCTAAAGTGCTTTTTAATTGAATGCAAACTTCGAAAGGAGCTCGACTTATAGCAATTAAAGGACGCCGAACCCAAGGAATCTACCGAACCATCCACTAAAAAGCGAGCTTCCGAAGCCAGCAGTGACGAGCCCGCACCTAAGAAAAGAGCAGAAGAAGAAAGTTCTCCTACCAGAGAATTGGTAGTTCAGGTTAACATCGATGACTCAAACGCAGAGCGGTGTGTGGGGATCGGCGCTGATCTTGCTGAAGATATAAAGACCGAGCTCATAACATTTCTTAAGAGGAACGTCGCAACGTTCGCCTGGTCAATAGACGACATGGTCGGCATAGATCCCGAGGTTGCTTGCCATGAATTAAACGTTGACCCAACCTTCAAGCCAATTAAACAAAAACGACGAAAGCTTGGTCCGGAGCGCTCAAAAGCTGTTAACGATGAAGTTGATAAACTCCTCGGCGCTGGCTCCATTGTCGAAGTTAAGTACCCCGAATGGCTGGCAAACCCCGTTGTCGTAAAAAAGAAGAACGGCAAATTGAGGGTTTGCATCGATTTCACGGACCTCAACAAAGCATGTCCTAAAGATAGTTTTCCGCTCCCCCATATTGATCGGATGGTTGAAGCCACGACCGGCAACGAGTTATTGTCATTCATGGATGCTTTTTCTGGGTATAACCAAATACCGATGCATAAAGACGACCAGGAAAAAACATCTTTTATTACAGACAGAGGGACGTACTGCTACAAGGTTATGCCGTTCGGACTAAAAAACGCCGGGGCTCGCTATCAGCGATTGGTAAACCAAATGTTCGCCCCTCAGCTAGGAAAGACAATGGAGGTTTACATTGATGATATGTTGGTCAAATCAAAAAAATCCGCAGATCACATTGAACACCTAACAGCCTGCTTCGAAACGTTGAACAAATATAACATGAAATTAAATCCGGCTAAATGTTCATTCGGTGTAACGTCCGGCGAGTTCCTCGGATATATTGTTACAAAGCGCGGCATTGAAGCAAACCCAAAACAAATACAAGCAATCCTAGATCTCAAATCGCCGCGCAACAAAAAAGAAGTCCAGAGATTGACAGGGAGAATAGCAGCGTTAAACATATTCATCGCGCGGTCCACAGGCAAAAGTTTGCCGTTCTACCAACTACTAAGGTCGGCAAATAAGACATTCGAATGGACAAACGAATGTGAAGACGCTTTCAGTGAACTCAAGCGGTATTTGTCAACTCCCCCGGTGTTATCGAAACCCGAAGAAGGCGAGCCCTTATACCTATACATTGCAGTATCAAGTTCCGCAGTCAGTGGAGTAATTGTTAGGGAAGACCGAGGAGAGCAGAAGCCAATCTTCTACGTTAGTAAAACGTTAGAAGGGGCCGAGCTAAAATACCCAACGTTGGAAAAAATTGCCTACGCAGTCCTTATCTCCGCACGAAAGCTTCGACCTTATTTTCAATTCCACTCGATCATAGTCCAGACGAACCAACCATTACGTCAAATTCTCCACAGCCCAGGACAGTCGGGACGCATGGCTAAGTGGGCCGTAGAACTATCAGAATATGACATTGAATATCAAAACCGAACGAGCATGAAGTCCCAAGTGTTAGCAGATTTCATCGTCGAGCTCCCGCCGAGCTTAGCGAACGGCCTCCCGGTTAGCGAGAAATGGAGTCTTCACGTGGATGGAGCGTCTTCCCAGCTCGGTTCAGGCGTCGGTATACGTCTAACCTCTCCAACAAGGGAAATCCTCGAACAATCTTTCCGGCTCGGTTTCGAAGCATCAAATAATGAGGCTGAGTATGAAGCCCTGATCGCCGGCCTTCGTTTGGCCAAAAGCCTCGACATAAACCAGTTTCAAGCTTACTGTGATTCCCAGCTCGTCGCAAGCCAGTACAACGGAGAGTATGAAGCAAAAAACGAACGGATGGACGCCTATCTACAAATTGTCCAAGGACTGGCGAAAACCTTCGACGTTTTTGCACTCGATAAAATTCCTCGAAGTGCGAACGCTCCAGCCGACGCACTTGCAATATTAGCTTCAACATCTGATCCGGACCTCAGGCGAGTTATTCCAGTTGAGTGCATTGACAAGCCGAGCATCCAGAAGGGACTTTTCGTGTGCATGATCACCGAGCCGATAACAGACGATGAACCTCCTGACGTTGTGTCACCTAAGGACTGGAGACAGAAATTTATCGACTATATCGCTGACGGAGTCGTTCCCGAAGAAAAGGGGGAGGCTCGTCGCCTGAAAGCAAAAGCAGTTAAATATACAATGATGAAGGAGCACTTGCTAAGGTGGACGACATCAGGAGTAATGTTGATGTGTTTAAGTAAAGAAGAAGCCGAGCTAGTCATGAAAGAAACACACGAAGGTGCCGGAGGCAACCATTCCGGAGGACGAAGTTTGGCGGCCAAAATAAAGAAGCACGACCAATATTGGCCAACAATGATCACAGATTGTATCCGTTTCGTGGCCAAATGCGAACCCTGTCAAAGGCATGCTTCGATTATTCACTCTCCAACTGAAGCTCTTACAACGTCTACGGCACCGTATCCTTTCATGCGCTGGGCAATGGACATTGTCGGCCCATTACCATCTTCGAACGGCAAGCGCTTCATGCTAATAATGACAGACTATTTCACTAAGTGGGTAGAAGCCGAAGCTTATAATAAGATCCAGGCTGGAGAAGTACAGCGCTTTGTATGGAAGAATATCATATGCCGACACGGGCTCCCATACGAGATAATTACAGACAACGGGTCTCAATTCATCTCTAGGCAATTCGAAGACTTCTGCGCCAAATGGAGAATTCGCCTCAACAAATCAACACCGCGTTACCCACAAGGAAATGGACAAGCCGAGGCAACAAACAAGATAATCTTGGACGGACTTAAGAAGCGACTCGAGGCAAAAAAGGGAGCCTGGGCAGACGAGCTTGATGGAGTCCTTTAGTCACACAGAACAACTCCTCGACGTTCAACGGGCGCAACACCCTTTTCTTTGACATACGGAATTGAAGCCATGGCACCCGCAGAAGTAAGCGTCGGCAGTTTACGCAGAACTATGCTCGTCAATAACCCATAACTCAATAACCGAATGCTCTTAAGTAACATTGACGACGCAGAAGAATTTCGCGATAGCGCCCTCCTGAGAATCCAAAATTACCAGCAAGCCGCCGCTCGGCATTATAACACCAAAGTAAAGCCTCGATCCTTCACAGTCGGCGATTTGGTCCTCCGCAAAGTCTACGAAAACACAGCCGAGCTTAATGCAGGAAAACTCGGCGCTAAATGGGAAGGCCCTTATCTAGTATCCAAAGTGGTACGCAGTGGCGTTTACGAACTACTCACCATGGCCGGCGAAAACATTCCTCGATCTTGGAACGCCCACAATCTGAAGAAATATCATTCCTGAAGAAGAAGTTACCCTACAAACCTCTGTTTATCCACCTTTGAATAAGACTTATGTACGACAACTAACATGTGAACTACGATCGGCTTGATCCCCTCTGAAGGAGGGGTACGTAGGCAACCCACTCTCGGGTGCAGCTGTCCTTTGTAAAAAAAAAAAAATGGACTCCTTACTTCAAGGATACACTGTTCAAAACGGGCGAACATTTTAAAGCCGGGCCCAGAATTCATTTTCGAATGATTTCCCGCAAAACTTTGCTCGAATGATGGAAAAAGTTTAGCCAACCTTAGGTTGCATAAACATCAATTCAAAGCAAAAAGGGGTAAGCCGGGCACCAGATGGCAAGATAAGCCACCCGCACCAAAAGAGAATCCAGCCTAACTAAAAGTTCGGCGTAAAATGGATAAAAGCCGGGCTCCAGTGCAACGTGTTTTAGTGTCACCCGCAATAATAAGGGTCGGCAGAAGACGTTCTGCGACCCATTAAGCGAAAAAGACACAAAGCTGAAACACAAAAAGTTTTGCAAAGGGAAACCAGATTTTTCATTAATAGGATAAAGGTGCAAACAACGTCCGGCGAAGCAGATAAAAAAAAAAAACAACTTAAAAGCAACATAAACAAAAGAAACAAAAGGAAGCAGAGTAACAATCAGGGCCCTCTCGACGAGCTAGCCTCATCCTCGTGAAGTTTAGCACGACAGTACGCCCTCAGAAAAGGCGGCAGTGGGTTCAACTTGCCCAGTCCGAAGCGTTCCCAGTCCTTGGGATCGGCCTCCAACCTCCTCATTCCAAGCTCCATTTCCTGCATCATGCGGAGGAGCTCAGCATGGCGGCGGCAGTAAGCTCGGTGTTGCCCCTCCAACTGCAGAAAACCACCATCTAAAAAATTCAGGATTCAGGAAAAAGCAAGAACATGAAGAAAGATTCTTTAAATTAACTTACCGTGCGAAACCAATATCGGAATCGCGCCGCCTCTTCAGGATGAAGATGACGAAGCAGATCCGCCGGGTACTTCACACTGCCGGGAACAAAATCACGACCGACGGGAGTGAATGACGGCGAGGCGGCGATCAATGGAGGCCTCCTCCAGGGGTACAGCGGTTCGCCAACTGGAAGCGCCGGGCGGCGAATCACGCGATCCTCCACTACGCAGATCGGAGAAGGTGAACGGTCACGACGGGGACACCCGAAATAACCACGGATCGACGTCGACGAGGAATCAAGCTCATCATCGGAATCTGATGACGTACCTCGAGAGACCTGAGAACCTGACATAGTCAAGAATATTCTAAGAAATTTTTTTTTTTTCAGAGGAAAGGCGAAGAGAAATCGTTGGGGTGAAGAACACTCATCTCCGAGAAGTTCCTTTTATAGAGTCCGAGCAATGATTGACTCCTTGGACGAGACGCCTCACTGACTCCTTGCAGTGAACCGTCGCTTCGTTTGGTGTGACACGCTATAATGATTAAAAAGAAAACAGAACAGAACACGGCAACATTTAAAACGGTACAATCACAAGCACAAATAGCAAAAAACCGCATTCATTAATGCACAGGAGGGTACGAATTGTTCAAGAAAGGGAAGGAGAAATGATGAAAGGACAAAGTTCAACAAAAGCCTCAAGAAAAAAATAGGGCCCATAGTCAAAAAGAGACGAGCATACATCAGGCTCGCCAAAGACAAGAACCAAAGAACAAAATGCCAACTCAAGGTTCGGCATTCGAAGCTAGTACGGAACTGTCCCCAATGGTAGGCGCAGTCTCGGCATGTGAAGCAGGAACGGGGCCGTCTTCAGTAGTAATCACGGCCGCCGGCTCATCATCAGAGATCGTCACAATCGCCTTCTTAACTCCCGCAGAAACCAAAGCAGCGAGTTTAGGATCGGTGAAGAACTCGGTTATGGGATCAATCTCGCAAGCCGCCAGGACCCCAAGTTTCGAGCCAAATTGGTTAATCCGGAAGGGAGACTCCTCCGAACCCTGCACATTTTCCGTCGAACCATGAGGAGCGACAGGCGTGATGACCCTCCCGCCGTTCACCAGCTCCGTCACGTTGAACGCGTCAATTTTCTCTTTCCACTCCTCAAACTCTTCAAACGTACTCGCCGGTATAGGGATTTTATCCTCATCGGCTAGAAACTTCAGACAGCTAAGTGTACCGGTTGCTTGCGCATGCATCTTCACCATATGCGAGGCATTTTCAGTCTCGGCAATATGGCGAAAGAATTTTTCCGAGCGTTCGTAATACTTGTTCAGAAGCTCGGCACGCGTCTTCGCATTTCCTCTGCGAACTTCTCTTCCCGAAAACGCCAAAAAATCTCTTTCTCCTCAGCCAACCGGGCCTCCAGCAGAGTTTGTTGCCTCAGAACATTCTCGAGCGTCGCAGCCTCTTTCGAACGCTCAGCTTTCAGAACAACAGTCTCTTTTTTCAAGGCTTTCAACTCCTCCAAACCCGCCTTAGCTTGTTGATTGTTATCAGCAATGGTACGCTCGGCATTCTTTAATTTGCCCTCGAGCACCAGAATCTTTTCACGAGCCGAGCGCAGATTGCGATCATACCGCGAGATCAGGAGGTTATTCGCCCATACAGCCTGCCAAGCGCACATATTGTCTTCTGGGGGAGTAGAGAAGAGAACGTCATTCTACGTGCAGCTAACCTGGCACTCTGCACGCGCTCACTTCTCGAAAAGGTCAGCCTCGGCCAAAAACTCATGTTCCGGTTCTCCGGGAGCTCCAACCACCTTCCGAAGGAAACGAGCACATTCAACCCGGTCGGCAGAAAACGGGGAGTCCCTGACTTTGTACTCATAGCGGAATGAGTGATCAGCAATTGCCAAAAGACGGGGCCCGGCTGAAAGGTCGACATCACCGCTCCCGATACGCCTCCTTTTGTCCAAAGCTGGAGCGACCTCTTTTGAAGAACAGGGACGCTTAGAGCCAAAGGTATCAGGGCCGCTCCTCTCCCTATCCACGCTGCGGCCAGATGATCCTTTCTGACCAACGGTGATTGGACGAGCTTTGTCCACTCGGGTCACATCGGTAACGTCCCGACGTTCGGCGCCAGACGTACCCTTTTTGGTCTTATCCTCATGACCCTTGCGATTTTTCTCGGCTACATCAAGACGAGCCTTGTCCTCATGAGTTTTGTCAACTATCGCTAGACGAGGTTTGGATTCAGCCTCCTTGCGAGCTCGTTTCTCACGCATGAGGGTTGCCAAGTTAACATTTTCGCCGGACATTTTCTTTGGACGGGCCGAACTCTTTTGTTTTTGCGGTTTGCGCTTGTTCTGTTTCTTATGCTTCAGACAGGGAACCTGTTTCCAGTCAATCGGAGCTTGTTCTCTCAGAGTCTCGGCCTGATCAAGGATTCGTCGAGAGCAATTTCGAAGGATTCGAAGGTTCGGTGTGCAAAAAAAATAATAAAAAGGAAAATATTAAACGAAACTCAAGACAAAAAGAAATGACGACCCTAGGAGAGCCGGACAGAGGCCTAAAGTCTACCATAATCAAGGTTCCATTCAGTCCTAAATTCAACCGAAGGATCCTCCACAAGGTTCCGGTCCACCTTAGCATAGAAGTATCCTCCTAACCAGTCCCGGGTCTTTGAGGGTTCGTTTTCGAGAATCTTGAAACCCCTAACTGAGCTAATATAATGCTGGCCGAGCTTGTGAGGTACTTTACTGAAAGAAGTAAGTTCTTCCATAAGCTCCACTGAAAGGGGAATGCCGCACCTCGCGCAAAGCATCTGGAGGCAGGCTGCAGTTCGTATCGAAGCGACCGTCAGTTGGGATATAGCAATCTGACGGTTCCGACAGAATCGCATGAGAAAGTCGGGAATAGGAAAGCGAAGTCCCGTCTCGGTGAAAAACCCTTCGAAGAGACAAATGAACCCCTCAGGACAATCGCTCGGCCGATCCGTATCTCGTGGGATCCTAATAGTTAGAGGGCCCGGCAACAAGCAAAAGTCGGTCGTTCGGCCAACAGATTCACGGGTCGACGTAGTGGGTCCCAGATCGACCATCTCGTTTTTTCTAGATTCACCCGAAACGTTTTCATCCGCCGATTCTCTCTCATCGTCGGCATAACGATTCCCAGCTCCGTCAGAATCAGTATCATCTCGCAAGCTCGGAACAACGGTAGGAACACGACTAGAGAAGGGAACCCTATCTCTAACGGCGGAGATTTCGCGACGATCTATCCCGGAGGAAGGAACCTCAGCAGATTTTCCACGATGAGTCGAAGACCCGACAGAATGACGAGACGACTCCTCGGACCAACCTATTGAAGGAGATTTCTTCCCTGAAAGGTCCGAAGAAGTCCTCTCGCGGATGTAAGAGTCGACAGAGTTGTTTGGAGATGAAGAACCCATTGCTTGAGACGAGAAAAACGCAGATTTGGAAGAAAGGCAGAAAATGTAACAGAAGGCACGAATACAAGAGAATGCAGAACGAATCAGAAAATCAAAGTCGAAGGGTCGAAGAAAGTTATTACCTTTAGAGCAGAGTGCTTCGGAGACGGCTGATGTTGATTTAAGACAGAATAGACTTTCCGGGAACGACAGAAGTAATGGGCTCTATGCCTAAAACCTAGCAATAATGATTGCAGCTGGGCCCGCCCAATCGTCTTCAGGGACTTCACGCGCGGCAGGGAAAGATCCAGAAGCTTAGCAGCTGGCAGCGTGAAACTGTACGGCTTCCTCAAGGTCCTGAGTGGATTTCGAAGGGGGGGAGTAACTGTTGGACATGGGCTTCGCCCCACCAACACGTTTAAAAGCCCAACACATCAAAATTAGTAATAAAGAAGGAAAGGAGGGAAGACCGGCCCGTTAAAGGAAAAAGAGCCCAGCATCAGACGAGGCCCGCCTCAAGGAAGCTGTTGGTCAAGAGAATGTCCCACATCGAGAAGAACCCTGAACGATAGACTGTCCTTTCAGTACTATAAATACTGACAAAGGAATGTCAGAAAAAGGAAGAGGAAAAAGTGGCAGAGAAAAGCAATAGAAACTTCTAATTAAGATTCAAAAAGCATAAGTCTAGTTTTGACTTGTGAAGTCTGTATTAAATAAGTTTAAGCTCGGCTGTGGAAACATTTTGTAAACATCCGAACTTCAAGGATATTAATAAAGATCTTCCTTAAGGCTCGGCATTTCATTCTTCGGTTTGGAAGTTCGGTTTTATACTCCAACAGTGAAGTCAGGAATGACATTGTAACTTCTTTCTAGTATGATAATTGGTCTCCGTTGGGGTCCCTAATGGACATAACCGGACGCAGAGGAGTTATCGATCTGGGAGTTGGTATCAGTGCTACCTTAAGTGATGCGTGGCGGACTCGGAGAAGGCGACCTCACCTGATAAAGGCTCTAAATCAGATTGAAAATAATTTGGAACAGAAACGACGAGAACGTGTTGCACTTCAGGCTGATTTATTTTCAACTCAAGACACATGGAACCCCACACAAACGACATCGAGCAAAGTCGCTTGGCATAAGGGAGTATAGTTTACCCATGCGATTCCCAGATACTCCTTTGGTACGCAATGAAAAATCGGCTTTCAACTGCAGATAGAATGATGAGATGGGCTACAGATTTGACATCAACATGTGTTCTATGCAATAGTTAAATCGAGACGAGAGACCACCTATTCTTCAGCTGTACCTACTCGTCGAGAATTTGGACTGCTCTAGCAAAGCAACTACTCTAACGCCAATTCTCCACGACTTCGAATGATGTAGTAAACATCATCTCTACGGTTCAGCAAAACAGGATCCGCATGTTCCTAGTTTGATACAGTTTTCAAATAACAACACATTCGATATGGCGGGAACAAAATGGAAGGAAGCATGGAGAGCAGCCTGACACTAGCAGCTAATCTTTTCATGTGGATGGATAAGAAGATTCAAAACAAACTATCAATCATACGTAAAGAGAGAGACAATAGATACGAGCCAAGCCTTCAAGTCATATATTTAGTTTCAAAAAACTTTCAGCAAAAATTTGCATTTGATGTACCCAAATTAAACGTTTTTTTTTTTTTTGAAAGGTGATTTTCTCATATATTGAATAAGAATAACATGAAATTTGAAAGAAACAGCGTGTAGTTAGAAAAAGATAGAATGAAATTTATTCAAACAAAATAGCGTAAAATGAAAATATAACATGTTGAGAGAAAAGATGTCATGATACATGAAAGCATAGCATTTGTAAAAATAAAATAAATTGGAATTTTAAAATACTTGCATGATGGGGCATAAGAGCATCTTCATTAGACATTCTTTATAAATGTCTTTAATTTAAAACAAATGATAATAATAAAATTAAAGACACAAATCTCAAATTAAAGACATTTTTCTTTTGTCGTGTCTAAAACGTCTTTAGGAAGACACAAATCTCAAATTAAAGACATTCATCATTTTATTATTATTCTTTTTTATAGTTTTATATTTAAAGACATTCACAAATAAATGATTAATGTGGATGCTCTAAGGGGACATGATGACTAAAGATGGAGGGAAGGAAAAAGACTGAAGAGTGACAAGCTCATCGGCGTTCGATCCATCGTGGGAAGGAGAAAGATCTAATCATCGAGAAATAAGAAATATATAGGCCCTGTTCGTTTCCCTGTCGCTGGATCCAGCGACAGCGACCAGCGACAGCAACCAGCGACAGCAACCAGCGACAACATACATTGTTCGTTTGTCTGTCGCTTGACTCAGCGACCAATTACAGCGACAATCGCTAATAATTGTCGCTGTGTTGTTCGTTTGACTGTCGCTATAAACAGTCGCTATATTTTTTTAAAAAATTAATTATTTTTGGTGCTAATTTATATTTTAAAATTAAAATATAAATCATATATATCATACACCATGAGAAAAATAAATTAATATATTTATTTATTTTAGTTTTATCAAATTTAATTTGACTATAATTAATTTATGTTATTTGAATTTAATTTATTTTAACTTAATTTAATAAGAATTATCTTAATTAAATTAGAACTCAAACCCTTCGTGATATCGCAGAAAAAAATATTATAAATTTGTTTATATAATAATTTCTTTAAAACAAATCTAACTCCAAATGATGCATATTATAAATTTCGTAGTTATTCAATAGTATATATATAACTAACCGGAAAAAATAACCGTAAATATTTTGACAGAAAATTACAATATAGGAAGGTTACAATAAAAGACACAAGCGAGAAAAAACAACCGTCAATATTTTTTACGGAAAGTTGGATTAAAAGACACAACCGTTCAGAGTACAAAAAGACATTTATTTAAATTTAATTTAATTTAATTCTGTTTAATTTAATTATTTTTAATTATTTTTTAATTTATATTTTTTGATCGCTAAGTTGTTCGTTTGCATGTCGCTGAATCCAGCGACCAAAAGCAGCGACTAATTGCTGAAACCAGCAATTGATCGCTAAAAATTTCAGCGACCAAAAATTGCAGTCGCCGGTCGCTGGCGACTGTCGCTACTTTTGGTCGCTGAACCAACGACAGGCAAACGAACAACTTTTGGTTGCTGTCGCTGGTTTCAGTCACCAACGACAGACAAACGAACAGGACCATAGTCCTCAATCTCGTCGACGGTCTCATCTTCTAATCATTGTTCAGTTTCGTAGATGGAAGAAAAAGAAATAGAAGCTAAACAATAATAGGTGGGGGGTATAAGTCTATAATAACATCTGTCATCGAGATGAACCTCTTTTGATTCGATTAAGAATGTATTTGCACACGGCCCATATTAACGAAGGCCTTATAGACACCAGTTTTATGCTCTCATTGATAAACATTGCATAATATCATAATATCATAATGATATAAGTTACATAATAAAAATCCGTAGAATAAAAATTTGCAGAATGAAAAACTGTACAATAAAATTATGTTTAAAATATGTTGAATGGATATGCAGAATGGCAAAACAAAATATTATATTAATAATATATATAAATATTTATTTAAACTTAATAAACAAAATAATATTTTTAATAAATTTTTAATAAATTAATAATATTGGCTAAATCATTTTCATTTGTTTCATAAGTTAATAATACTGGTAGGAATCAGTTTATCTACTCTCTTTTTTTCTTTTGGTTAACTAGGAATCTGTATTTCAGTACTAAATCCTCTTGTACAAATAAACATTCCATGTTGTTTCTTACTCAAACTCAAAAGTATAATATGAATAAGACGTAAAAAAACAATAGAAATGTATACTTTTGATCGGTACCAAATAACACAAATATTTTTTCTTGAAACCAGTTTTAATAATAAACACCACAATTTTAAGCTTCAACGATAACATGAAAATGCCCAACAACCATCATCATCAATGAATTGTTGTTACAAAAGATTTCAGTTTCTTATAAATAATATTTATTTTGAAAAATATATTGAGCTTTAACAACTAGTATAAGGAACATTACAAGTCTCTAAAACTTTGCGAGCGACTAGAGAGATAGTAAACATACTATATAATGGGTTTTTAATGTAATCACATAAACATGTCTTTTGCTTAATCAGATTTTCGCAACAATCTTTAGTCGGTTGTTCTCTTTTGGTCATTGCAGGTAAGCATGGCATGAGCTCCATCGGAACACATGACTGTGTCTCTTCTGCTTTCATCAAAATAGGAGATGACAGGACGATAATCACAAATGTGATGACCATTAGTGTCATGAACTTCATGTCTTCAAAATCTGATGACTCTTCTTTTGTTTCAGTTTTTTTTTTTTTAAAATATATATTTGAGATTTGTGTTGAAGGTTTTTAAGATGGTAAAACTCATATATATAAGATTTACATGGTTGTAACAGAGAAGTCAAATTAGTCTTACCTCGGTAAGAAAAACTCGTCCACTTGGCCATCATGCAAAATGAAATGAAGGTCCTTGCTTGTTTTACAAATGCTCACATGAATTGAGTGTGTAAGTTGCATAGTGATGATACATGCGTTAAACTACTGAGAGAATATTCCAAATATAAACATTATGACTCATAAAAGAGAAACCGTCATATAAACTCAAAATAAAACTAATAAAATTTTGCATGTATTGCCAAAAATATCCCTATTAACTTTGTTTTTTTTTTTTTTTGAAAGAATGTAAAATTATATTCAAACAAAAAACGTTTATACAATAAATGCTACTTCATGCTGAAATTTAGAAGAGAAGTAGAAACAGAGTTTGACATAGAAAAACAGAACACTCGGGCTAAGAGGACGAGCGTGTGGAGAACCAAAGCTGCAGGCCATCCTTGTAACGATGGTTGCTAGTGGCTGTGATTGTGCTGATACGGTTCCGTACGGTTCCATCGATTAGCTTGATTTGTCGAGTTGTTGTGGTAGGTATCCCTATTAACTTTGATATAGCAAAATATAATAAATTTATGTTGTCTTTCTTTTACTTTTTTTGGTTTTTTAAAATAAGTTTTCTCATATATTTTTTAATTTTTGTTTGACTATAAGTATGTTCATTTGCTCGCTCCAAAATGATATTCGCTTTTGTGCATAAATAGGCAAAAATGGTAATTTAAATGAGTTTTTAAAATTCATTTAAGATTTTCAAACTCGTCTGGATACACCAAATTAGAGCATTTGAATGGCGATAGTTCAGGCAAAAATAACAAATGAATATACCTTGAATATTCAAATGATCAAGTTGGCTCCAAATATTAGATGAGGAACGAACATATATAACCTAAATGATAACTTTACAATTATTTTTTTTTTAAAACAGAAAATCATATTTTTCCATCAAACTATAAAATCACATATAAAAATAGTAATATCACGTTTTTCACCAAAATCGCTAAGTTCTATTTTTTGCCAAAACTGTAAAATCACATTATCTCATTAAAACCGATGAATTGTATAATATATATGGTTTTCTCATTAAAATTATATCCATCAAAAACCACAAAACTGTATTTTTCGTAAAATTATATTTTTTAAAAAAATACATGTAATATAAATATATATATATATATATATATTTATGTTTCATAAAAGCAAAAAGAAAAATGAATCTCAATTTATAAATGTATATGGATTTATGCGACCAAAATCCATTTGTTACTAAGAGGCTCTTGGCATTGGCTCGTACATCCCCTCATGTCGGGAGAGACCAGAGTATTTAATTTGGTTTCTTTCATCCCAAGCTCCATTCAAACCATCTACCTCTACGGTTTGTTGAAATACTTTACTAATTGAGTTATTGACATTCGACAATAACTTGAATATTAATTTGTTGTAAATATACTTTAGATTAAAGATTCATATAGTTAAATTAAAAATTGTGGTTAAACTAAAACATAAGTATTTTAGTTATTTTCTAACGTTAACACTATGATGTTCAATATCTCAAACATCAACAAGTAGGATAACACTATAATTTTGTTAACCATTTTAAAGTCGGAAACGAAGAAAAAAAAAGCATACAAAAATGTAGAAACATGTGTGCTTATGTTTGTTAAATATTATTATCATTAACAACTTTTTTTAGCAATATCTCAAAAATCAACAAGTAGGATAAGGAACACCACAAGTTGCTAACGTTTTCTTAGCATTTGCAGAACCAACATATTGACTATATCTTGGATCTTTAATATATGTACAAAAACACGGCTGTTGCTCCTTCAGTTTCCCGCAACACTCTGTAGACGGTGGTACTCCTGTGAGCATTGGTGTTGCGCATGAACTAAGCTGTACTGCATCACACGTTACATCAGCTTCTCCTCCAGAAAGTTTGACCTCAGTTGCTCTGATTGAAACTGGAGAAACCATGACACCCACCACGAACACAATGAACACAAGCGCCGTGAACTTCATGTCTTCAAACTCTAGGAACTTTTCTCAACTTTCAATTTTTTTTTTTCTTTCTTAAAATGTGTATTTGAGAATGTGATTTGATTTTCAGGATGGTAGAACTGCTGTTATATAGATGTAGTTGTAACGGACAAGTTTTTAAGTTTGGTTTTATTAATACACGTTCATACATATGGCAATCATGCATGAAAACGTGGAAAATAATGATTTACTAATTCTAAATTTTAACCTACCTAGGGAATTACTAATTCTCATTTTCGGTTACCCCTCCAATCTTTTTTTTAATTATATATCATCTTAATAATCGAATAGATATATAAAATTCTAAAAGACTAAAGACCAATTTAATTGACTGATCGTTATTGAACGTTAAAATGGAGAATGCATGGTGTGTCAATGTAGATATACGTACTAATAGAATAACATTTGTACCGTATAACATTTTTGAATAACATAAAATGACATGTTATGGTAAAAAATAAATATACTAACAGAATAATTTGTTATATCGTTTTCTTCAAAGAAACAGGCCATAACATTACATTCTTTTCTTTTGAGCCAAAAACATATTTAAATCAAGATGGATTTAAACTGCTTTTTTAGTCGCCTTGGCTTGAACATGCTTGAGATGGTTCTAGCTATATTTAAAGAAGAATAGTGCTTGGATAGGGTAGAGGACATACGAACGCGAATGTGGGGCTCTTTTGATCATAATAAGGCGATCTGCTTCGTGGAATTCATTCGGTGTTTGATTAAACAACATCTTCATTCGCATTGTGATGTTAGGCGTTTTACAGATACATGAAATGATTTGTCAGTTTCTCATGACCAAAACATGGTTCATCCGCTAGAAAATTAGAAAAGTGATTTTGAGACTCGTTTTAAAAAATCTTTATGAAGATTAAACCGTTTGGACTGACTGTATGATTAACTTTTAAGAAGTTTTTTGGTACTTTTTATATTTTTGAACAGTTCCATTAATGATCTATCGTGTATCACGGTCACATTGTTACTTTGTTAGTAAGAAAAAGGTAAAAATGTCAACAAAAAAATACGAATTTTTGAATTTGGGACGATTAAATCATAAACTACGAGGAAGACAAATAAATTTAAAATCGTAAAATTTTGGTTAACTTTAAGTTTAAATGACAAAGTTTGATTGACCAGTCACTTAGGCATGGTGTTTAGTAGACTAATTAAAAACTTTTACGATATTAAACTCCTGTTAGTCGTCTCTGTTGTATCTAAACGACATTGTTTTGTCAGTTGAAACGAGACAAAATCGCCAAATCGAAACTCAAATCAAAATCCCAAAAAAAAACATCAGTTCAAATTTACCATTATTATTATTTAAAATAAATCACTTAATTATTGAAACACGGGAATAGACTCTCAGCCGTCACACCTACTGCCCTCCATCTTAACTGGCCATGCATTGGATACTATAATATGATATGTCACCTCCCAATTCAAAACCATATCTTCACCATCGACTCATTGTTACATAAAGATTTAGTTTTAAATTTTTATTATTATTGTCATTAATAGCTTGTTTTAGTAATATCACAAACATCAACAAGTAGGATAAGCAACATCACAAGCTGCTAACGTTTTACGAGCGTTTGGAGAAGTAACATACGAACTATACAACGGATTTTGAATGTATGTACACAAACAAGTTTCATGCTCCTTCAGTTTGCCGCAACAATCTGTAGATGGTGGTGCTCCTGTGCTTACTGCTGTTACACATGAACTAAGCTGCGTCGCATCACACGTTACGTTCACTTCTTCTCCGGAACCTTTGACCACCCTTGCTTTGACTGGAACTGGAGACAACATGGTACCTAACACGAACAAAATGAACACTACTCCCGTGAACTTCATGTCTTGAAAATCCTTTTCACAGCTTTATTTTTTTTTTTCTTTGAAGTATATTTGAAAATGTGTTTTGTGATTTTCAAGATGGTAGAACTATTGTTATATATAGTAGATGTAGTTGTAACGGACAAGCCTTTAGGTCTTGTCTTATTAATTAACGTTCATACATTTGGCAATCATGCATAAAGACGTGAAAATAATCATGATTCACAATTGCTCAAACACATGTTAAGTATGTGGTACGTCCGTTATAGTATATGTATAATTTTTTGGACCTAGTTGTATAAGCTGTATTTAAGAATAAATATCAAGTGGGTCTATAAAAAAGTTAGAAGAAAGTTTCATACGTGTTAAGTTTGTTTACGTCCGTTAAAGTAGATAATTTATTGGGCCTAATATGGGCTGCGTTAACTAAGATAAAGTGGGCTTCTTAAAAAAGTGACAAAAAATTGTCTGAGCCCGGGTTCGAACCGGGGACCTCTAGTGTGTGAGACTAGCGTGATAACCGACTACACCACCCAGACGATTTGTTAATAATTTGAGAAGCTTATTTATATTGCCAAAGTTACGGATTTGAGTTTCTGTGATTCTTGCCATTATTCATGCTACTTGACTACTTGAGTCCTCGTCCTCAGATTTATATTCCCAGAAGAAACAAAACGTCTTAAATATTCTCCCAGGAATATCAAAATGATGATAACAACTTATCAAGCATCTTCATCATCACTCTCCGGTTGTTTCTTTCTTACTCACCGGTACGTTTACTATTGTCCATTTATAATTCGATTCTTGTATTGAAAAAATCTCTGGGTTTGTTTTCTTTATGTGTTTTGATGGTTTGGTGATAAAAAAGATTGGATTTTTAATTGCCACTTTACATTGTTAGAACAAATGTTGAATCGAGCAATGGAAAATTCCGACATGAAGAGGAACAGTTCTACTTTGTTGGATTTACCAGTCGTTAAGGTAAACCAAAAATCTTCAAATTGGATTGATTCTCCTTAAAGCTCAGGATTTGATGATGTTTCTTTGTTTTCTTTGGGATAAATTTCTGTAATTAGTCGTCTTTAGTTGTGGAGGCTATACATATGTCAAGAAAGAAACTTGGTTGGTACAATGAGAGTAGAAGAGATTCAGAGACTGTAAAAGCTAGAGTAGAAGCGGGATTGTCCGAGGTAAAGAAGTCGGTGGAGGAGCTCGCGTTACTGATAAAAAGGTCGAATCGTTCTGCGGGGTTTCAGGAAAAGGATATGGAAGTGTTGAAGATGGAGGAAAAGTATGCGGAAGTTATGAGAGTTTTGGAGGTTGTGAAAGAAGAAGTGAGTAGAGTGAAGCTTGATGTATCATCTGTTTTGATAGAGAGAGTTGCAGCAGAGGAAAAAGTCGAAGAACTGCGGTTTAAAACGGAAGGGGGTTTGAGATTGTTGGAGAGTCTGAAGAAGGAAATCGAGGTTGCGAATGAGGAACATTTGATGGTTGCATTGGGAAAGATTGAGGCGTTGAAAGGATATAAAGAGATAGAAAGACAGAGAGAAGGGAAAGCTATAAAGGTTTTGGATTTGTTGGTGGAAAGGAATAAGAGAATCAAGAACATGTTGGAAGAGGCGGAAAGATCGAAGGATATTGAAATTGAGTTGTTTGAGACGAGTACGGATGTTGAGATGTTGGAAACACAGTTAAAGCTTTTCAAGAAAATGGAGAGGAGAGTTCAGGGGAGAGATAGTAGTAGTATGTCGAGATCAAACCGTTCTTTTGGAAGAGGGAAGTATAGTTTATCGGTTTTGAAAGAAGTGACTGAAGGGAAGAAGGAGGAACTTGCTTCTGTTAAAGTAGAGATCTTCAGGGTCATGACAGTAATGGATGCGTTGAGGAATGAGATTATCCGAGCCAGGGATGAAACAGCTTGCCTTGGAAAAATCTTGAGGGAAGATGATGTTAAGATTGAGAAACTCAACTCAAAGATTCTTATCGAAAAATCGAAGTTGGAAGTGGTATCTATCGCCGAAGAAAGGATTAGCTCTCTTGCTGAGAATTTCGTTGGTTCGCTTGAGAAGATAAAGAAAAGTAGAAATGCTGCAAAGAAAGAGGAGTTCCTTTTCAAAGAAGAGAAGACGGTTACAAAGGCGGAAACACAGAAAACCAAACTTGATATAGATAAAAAGGAAAGCGAACTGAATTCAAAGTTGGATGAGCTTGAAAAAGTGAAGCACACTGAGGCTTTAGTGCTTGAGAAGCTTGAATCTTTAGTAGAAGACATGATGGAGAGTCGCGAAATGGAGTCTGAGCATTGTTCAACAATCACTATCTCGAGGTTTGAGTACGAGTATTTGAGTAAACATGCTTCACAAGCGGAAGAAACCGCAGAGAAGAAAGTTGCAGCAGCAGCGGCGTGGGTGGAAGCACTCAAGGCTAGCACAAAATCGTTTCTGATGAAGACGGAAACTTTGATGAGAGAAAGTGAAATGACGAAAGCGGAAGAAGAGAGAGAAGTGTTTAGGATGGAAAGGTCATTGTCGACGAAGAGATTGGTGGAGGGTGAGATTCAGAAGATTAAGAGGAACTCGGAAGCTGAAGGCTATATTTCTCCCAAACCAGTTGGAAAATTCACACCGGTCCAACGTGGGAAGCCAAGAAGATACTCATCTGTTGGAACTCCAACTTTCTTTGTAATCAAGAAGAAAAAGAAAGTTCCACGCTTGGCCAAGTTCTTCAGTCGCAGAAGTTAAAAACTCAAATCATTTTGACTTCTGCGTTCAATAACAATTGCTAGAATCTCTAAGAAATCTAAATTCTATGAAATGATTCACATTCACATTCTTGTTCTTGTTCATTGTTGTGCATGATCATATAATACATGGAGTAGACTCATTCTAGCATACGATTGGTAACCATTGTTTTCATTGGCTTTCAACATTTATTTGTATGTTGCTGATCTTTATGAATACACTAGGCCAGTTAGAGGAAGAATTTTTCTCCTGGGTCTGTTCTGTCATGAACTTAGAGTTTCTGTATGTAATTTTGGTTATAGTTGTCTGAAAATGTTGATTTCTGGGTACCATGTAGTGCATATGTTTGGTACTGGTTTGACAATGTGTGAGCATAGTTATATGAATTATTTGTTCTATATCTTTTTTGGGTTCATGGTTTGTGGAATCTTAAAGAGCAACAAGATCTAGGGTGTTGGTCACTGTTCGCTATGGTCTGTTTCTGTGAAAGTTGGTGTCTAACTGATACCATAATCAAGAAATAGGATATATTTATTTTTACTAATGTAAATGTTTGTAAAATCGTTTGCTTGTTTTTATGCCATTACATTTCTATCATTTGTGGAAGTTAAGAGTTACCAAAATCAGAACTCAATAAACTTGATGTGGCTTTGATCTAATCCAGGTTTACTTGTGTGACAACTTCATTGATGAGACTGGATCACATTTAGATGAGTTGTGGCATATTGATATCTTTGGGTTCTTGAAATTACATTTAGACTATGTGCTCTTACTATATAGACTGAATTCGGTCATCAGGTTTCTTCTACGCAGCGCGTGGCTTTCACGGAAAAGGTCTGCGAGTGGTTCTTTCGTATGTATGCCTCACGAGCTCCACGAGGTATATCCTTACTAACGTGTGAGTATTAAATGTTTTCCTCTTTATTCCAGAAAAGTTTGTTCACAATCTTTAAAAGGAATCTCTTAGTCATTGGTACACTCTTAAATGACTATTATTACGTTATGATTCTAGCTCCATATATAGAGAACCCTTGTTCTTGCCAAACTCTACATCTTCAAAGATTTTTCATCATCTGTTGTGAAATATAACATGAGGAGGCCAAAGTCATCTCACGTCAGGATGGAACCTGTTGCGCCTCGTTCACATAACACGATGCCAATGCTTGATCAATTTCGATCTAATCATCCTGAAACAAGCAAGGTAAATTTAGTCAGTCCTAGTTCTGTGTTTTTGGCTTAAAGTCTTTTTATGTATGTTTCTTTAACATTTTGGTCTTAAACAGATCGAGGGGGTCTCTTCGTTGGACACAGCTCTGAAGGTGTTTTGGAATAATCAAAGGGAGCAGCTAGGAAACTTTGCAGGTGACTGATATTAAGAGATGTTTAGAGTACCTAAATAGGAAAAAAGAGTGCATTGACACCTAAATGCTAATTCTTCGACTTGTTTTGGTTACCTACAGGCCAAACTCATTTGCCGCTATCTAGGGTCAGAAAGATTTTGAAATCTGATCCTGAAGTCAAGGTATGTGAGGTTAACTTGAATTATGTTGGCTGGTCTAGAGTTTCTGAAATTGCCATTATGATCAAATTTGTTAGTCTGTTGAGTTTTACTGTTAGAATGTTTTAGTGTTGTTTATTTTTACTGTTCCTTTGACATCTTTCTAAGGTTGATATCAATACTTATAGACAAGATATATGTGACATCAAAGATTTGAAGAAATATGTTTGTTATTACAATTTTTTCCTAAGATATATGTGAATTTTCAGAAGATAAGCTGTGATGTTCCTGCTTTGTTTTCGAAAGCCTGTGAATACTTCATTCTAGAGGTAACATTACGAGCTTGGATGCATACTCAATCATGCACTCGTGAGACCATCCGGCGTTGTGATATCTTCCAGGCCGTAAAGAACTCAGGAACTTATGATTTCCTGATTGATCGTGTCCCTTTTGGACCGCACTGTGTCACCCATCAGGTTAGCTCCTTTTCGCAATCTTACTCGTGAAATCAAAAAAATTATGTTTTCATGTGCTAAATCTTTCTGTTCAGGGTGTGCAACCTCCTGCTGAAATGATTTTGCCGGATATGAATGTTCCAATCGATATGGACCAGATTGAGGAGGTGATTATTTTACTTAATAATTGGTATTATCTGAAACAAAGCATTTTAATGCGATGCTAAGTTAGAATTCATGTTCGTTTATTGCATTTGCACCAAAACCAGGAGAATATGATGGAAGAGCGCTCTGTCGGGTTTGACCTCAACTGTGATCTCCAGGTAGTTTTCTTTGAGCTTCTATTCATACAACAATTGCATTAGTGTATAGTTTCTGTTTTGCAAACATTTTAGATTGAGGATGCACTAGTAAACATATTGTTAGAGAACCCATTTAGAAAAGAACTTCATAGTAGCTTCAATTTGAGAGCAATCTTGCTAGCATCATTGTTAGGACTTAACAGATTTGTGCATAGAGACTAACTAGATAGGGGATAAATATATAAAGGTGTATCCAGAGAAATCCATGAGACATTTGGCATTTGCAGTATTTGATTCATTGAAGGATTTCAATTTGATATCTTGTTGTTTTTTGAGTAGTTAGTTGATACTTGTTGATGAATGCGATACCGAGTTAATTTACTTACGGACTGCGAATAGAAAATAAGAAACCATTTGGTTGTTTGTTCCTTAAGATTTATGTTCTTGCTATGGATTTGTACTTGTGGCTTCGGATCTGCAGTGAACATGAAGCTGCTCTGGAAGACAAAAACTTGAAGAAGAGAAGAAATCTGAAGAGGAATCACCCAACAACTCTATGTTATGTTCACCTTATAATAGTTTATCATAAACTCATTCACTAAACTATGTGTATTATTTATTGTTCCTGAATAAAAATACAATGTTTCGGTGTTTCCTCCTAAACCAAAAAAGAATAATACAATGTTTGATATTTTTACTTATGTAATTTATTTTTTTATTTATTTTATTTTGTTTTTTTTGTCATTTGCACGAAAAAGTTTTCTACACATTTTGATGAACACGTTTTAGGTGGATCTATTTTGGTTTCTCTCTTTAATAATGTCCATGGGTGGGGCACAACTCTGTACAACACCATAACTTTTCGTATCCTTAGTTTTGTATGGCCACTCTTTTGCCACTTCGGAATATTTGCCAAAACTAATGTTAACCAAAACTAATGCTTGTCAAATCATATTGTACCGAAAAATGTAAAGTATGGTGCCAAAGTAAGGTTTAACATCAAAGGACACCAAATGATGTCGAGGAAGGATGTAATTAACTAATGGTATGACATGTAAGCAAGAGATATATTTTTCTTCTATATTCTATGAAAATTGTTTACCAAAATATGTTTGTTTTTAAGTATGGACGGTGAAGTAAACGACACTCCGTCATATAAAATCAAAAGTTCAAATATTTCACATGTTCTTGTTCTATAGATAATATTTATATAGCTGCTTAATGTCCCATTACAATTTTTAAAATACTTCAGGTCATCCGTATGTTTTTTTTTGACATCTATATTAGATTAGCTTAAACAAGTCAATTCTGAAAAATATTATTTACATAGATAATTAAATGCTTTTGGGTACGAATAGTTCATGCCAAATTATCTGCATGTTTTTAAGAACAAATACTAATTCTTTCTACTGTCCACATCCAATATAACGAAAAAATACTATAAATATAATATGCATCGTTAAGGTGGAGGTACCAAGTTTTAAAGATATGGCTTCGAGTATTTCTATATGTGTCTATGCCATTTGATTTATTTCTATCTTACAAAGTTTTTCATCTTCTTTTCTATAGACGCAAAATGGTAGAAGTGACCGTGATATCTTCAACTATGGTACGACCCGAAAACATAAACCAAACGGGTCGTCAAAAAATCCATCTAACTCCACATGATCTTGACCTTCTTTATCTTTTTTATCCTCAAAGAGGTCTACTCTTCCACAAACCCGACCCGGAAAACAGTATCATTCCTCGATTAATGGCTTCTCTTTCCACTGCCTTAGAGATTTATTTCCCGTTTGCTGGTCGTCTCGTCAAAGTAAACAATCACGAAGATGATACGGTGTCGTTTTACATCGACTGTGATGGTTTGGGTGCTAAATTCGTCCATGCGAAAGCCGAATCTATCACCGTGAATGATGTCCTTCAATCTCATGGGTCTGTTCCTTATTTCATATCGAAATTTTTCCCCGCGAACAATGTCCAAAGCCGTGATGCCCTTGTCTCGGAGCCCTTGCTTGCGTTGCAAGTCACCGAGATGAAAGATGGAGTGTTCATTAGTTTTGGTTACAATCACATGGTGGCCGATGGTACTTGCTTCTGGAAGTTCTTTCACACTTGGTCCAAGATTTGTCTGAATGGTTCGGATCCTAGTATTCAGTCTATTGTTCTCAAAGATTGGTTTTGTGACGGGATCGATTACCCGGTACATGTTCCGGTTTTAGAGATGGAGACGCTACCACGTTGGGAACCTTCAACTAAAGAGAGAGTTTTTCACTTGTCAAAGAAGAACATTTTAGATCTCAAAGCGAAAGCCAACAACGAAATTGACACCAATGATCTGAAAATCTCGTCTCTTCAAGCGGTTGTGGCATATCTATGGCTATCAATCATCAGACACAGTGGTCTAAACCGGGAAGAAGAAACACAATGCAATGTAGCGGCGGATATGAGACCGAGGCTAAACCCTCTTCTCAAGAAAGAGTGTTTTGGGAATGTAACCAATCTCGCAACGGCTACAACCACTGTGGGAGAGCTGTTGGATCATGGGCTAGGCTGGACTGCTTTGCAAATAAGTAAATCCGTAAGGTCAGAAACAAATGAGAGTTATGAAGTTTTTGCAAAGAATTGGGTTAGAAATGTTAAGAGACCAAAAACATCGTTTGGAAGTAGATTGGCTAACAATTCTTTGATCATCTCAAGCTCTCCACGGTTTGAAGTGTACGAACATGATTTCGGTTGGGGAAAACCAATCGCGGCTCGAGCTGGACCGGCTGATGGTGCTGGTGGTATGCTTGTAATGTTTCGAGGAGTTGAAGAAGGGAGTATTGATGTTCATGCGACCTTAAATTCTTCTTTATGGTCTGATGTACTAGTGAACCTGTTGACCAATGATATGGTTGGTCAATAAATAAAATTCCTGTTAATCATATGTATCAGAGAACAAGTGATAGTTGGATCAACTGGAGGGTGGAAATAGTTTTGGTTTACAATTAAGTTATTGTTGTGTAAGAAAAATAAAAAGAGTTTTTGTTGTGTAAAGGACCACATATTGAGTAAACTACTAGATAAAACATCTTGACAAGCATTTGACGAAGAAATATTTTCCCACATCACTTTCTTTTCATTGATGACAAAAGAAGAAAGTGATGTTGGAAAATATTTTTTTATCATGTTTATTCAAACAGTAGAAAAAAACTCAAATAAAAACGTGAATGAAAATGACAACAACTAAAGTTTAATTGATCAATACAATTATCAAGTGTATTGAACATTGAAAGGATTATATTAGTTGATAATTCGAAGGTATGTTTTGTATATTGATAGTAATAAGTTGCTAACATTTTTCCTAAATTTATTTCCGTTAGGCTTGGAATTTGGATTGTGATATAACTAATCATAAATACAAGTGAAGATAATATAAAACATAATCTACATTATGCATAATGACTTTAATAGTTCAATTATTAGATTTTAAATGATGGATACCTTTCTATGATATCACGTCTTTGAAAGTAACATTAGTTAGAGGTGGCTGGAAATGACTTGTCTCCTCTCCTCAAAGAGTCACGTGAAAGATATAACAACATGTAGGCCATGCAAGTTTTACTTTTGGGATTTTGTTTTTGAGTTTCGAATTTTGGATTCTGATGTATGGATTTGTTATAATGAAAAGGTATATCCAAAATAAAATTGTGAAAAAAGAGTCTCAGATGAAGTATCACGGAGTCTTTTTTTTTTTTTATTATATACAAATCTTGGACCAAGTGTGAAAAAATAATATGAAGGAAAACCATATTGGCCATGGCCACACCATGTGATTGTAACTCAAACTGAGAAGAGTGTTGGTTGGTGAAAGTGTTAATATCAAAATGTATGGAAACGTCCTTTTAAATTCAAGTGTGTTACAATAATTGTGTAATTATCGATTTTCTTGGGATAATTAATTCTAATTATATTGTGTACAAATAATCGAAACAATAATTTCTTCAATCGCTTTGTTTTTTTAAATCCAAATTCTGATCCTCTTTATTTATCACCGATAATCTATAATATTTTTAAATAACAAATCTAAACAATGTAACCGGTAACTAATTTCAACATGTAATTTTTTTTTTGTATTTGTTAATATCGATTATAATATTTAAGTCGTAATTTATTTTTTCCGTATCCAAATTATTCTTTTTATTCAATTGATTAAGATTACATAATTTAGATTTGTTATATTATTTAATAACGAATATATGTTGAAATTGGCTAACATTACATAGTTTATGTTTGTTATTAGAAAATATGGTGGATTCAGATAAATGCAGGGATAAGAGTTCGGGTTGAAAAGACCACATAAAAATAGTTGAAGTTACTTTTGATCGTTTTCCTAGATAACCGTCATATATAAAAGGGTAATTGGGTATATGGACTTCCTCTAAGGCCAAAGTTGCTGAATCTGAAATCTCTAACTAGTGTAGATATCTACTAAACCACTACTCAGCTCACAACACATGCTACACACTTAAGTGTCTCACTTCATTTTCGTTCAATCTGTTTTCCTAAGAATTTTCGTTACAAATAATTATCATCTTTTAATAGTTAACCGCAAAGATTAGTACAAACGAGTCAAATAAAAAACTCTAGATATAGATTCTAACCAAGCTCATTAAGCGGATATAACTTCTCTTTTATTATGTCAGAAATTCATACAAATAAAAATGACAAAATAGTGATTCTTTTAAATTTTTGAAATGGCAAATTTGATTAGATCCTTGCGAAGTGTTTTGCCCGATGGAGTCTTTGGTATAGAGTCTATAAATGCGACTTTTCTTATTTTCTTATATGGTGCCACCTGTTTATTACATTAACAAAAATTAATAACCTAAAATTACAAAATTTTATATAATTGAACTTAGTTATGCATGGCTTTGATCATTAAAGCACCTGTTTAGAAATAAAGTCGATAACCTTTTTCTCACAAAGATTACTCTCAGGCTTTCGTGCTACGTAAGCCATCGGAAATTGTCCTGCTTCTTTATCTGGAAACCTTTGCCATGCAACAAATCAAAAATTCAAACAAAACAAAATAAACTTCTTGTCGTTTTTATGTTTAAAAGGCAAAAATCTTGGAAGTCTTAACAAGGAAAAGAAAAATGATAGTAAAACTTTACGGAATAACGGCTGCATCGAGAATATCTGGATGGTTTAGTAAGAGAGCCTCTAGTTCAGCTGGAGGTACCTGTACACAATTCAAAACGTTATACTTTTGCTTGTGATTTAGTTTAAAATTGTCACAATAAGTGTATTTCTTCAAGTGACATGATTGAGAAATTTTATTTTACCTGGTAACCTTTGTATTTGATAAGCTCTTTCAATCGATCAACGATAAAAAGAAATCCATCGTTGTCTATATAGCATAGATCTCCTGTTTTAAGCCATCCTTCTGAAGTTATAATTTCTTCTTCATTCCTGAAATAACCTTTAAACACAAACAAATATAAACTATAGTGGTTTTGATAGATAACTATATTAGTGGTGATAATTGGTAAAAAAACATACATTAACATTTTTTCAAATACTTTTTTTTAATAATCGGTGTATTTTATTGCCCATCTTTTTAAATAAAAATGTGATATTATGTCAAATGATGTTTAAATAATATAAATATTAAAAAATAAGTTATCTTTTAATTCATGTGTTGTTGATAAAAAAAAAAGAATGATAAATTGTACTTTCTATTTACCAAAATGTTATCCGCCAGATTTTGAAATTTATTAACTGTATAAATTGTTTTATAAGATCTTTGGCTTAACATATTTTTAATTTAAGTGTTATTTTATTTTTGTTGTTGGAATAAGTGTGTGTAATTTACCTTTGGCGATAGAAGGCCCTTTAAGCCAAAGTTCGCCCGTTTGGTTCAAACCCATGACCTGACCCGTATTCGGATCCACAATCCTCGCTTCTACACCACATGACAACAACCCCACCGCACCGTACCTCCGACTCTCCTCCACTGATTCTATCGAAGCTCCTGCACCGTTAGATTCCGTCAATGCGTATCCTTGATAAACATCAACCGTTGGATATTTCTTCATAAACCCTTGAGTAACTTCCTTGCTCAAAGGTGCTCCACCGCACCGCACCGTTCTCAAGAAGCTCACGTCGTACTTCTTCATTATTTGATCCGCTTTGTTTATCATAGTTACTAAAACTGGCGGCACGAGAATCAGAGTCGTCGCTCTGTATTTCTCGACAGCCGCCATCATCTCTCCGAGGTCAAACCTCGGGAGGATGACAACGGTCGTACCTAACGCTAAGGTGGCCAAAACGAAGTTTAGTAAACCAAAAGTGTGGAACAACGGAACAGTGCAAATGAAGGTCTGTTGTGGCTGCTCGAATGGCTCCGCGATGTATCTCGCCACGTGTGCTATTAAGTTCCCGTGAGACGAATTCACTCCTTTGCTTCGTCCCGTCGTCCCCGAGGAGTAAAGCAACATCGCCGTGTCGTCTTTATGAACTTGGTTTCTGACTGCTTGTCCACTTGGTTCTTTCTTCATCATTTCAGTTAGATTCCCAACCACTTTGAGTCCTCTCGGAACGCGTAGAGTGTCTTCTACGCGCTCGAGGACGATAGAGATACCGGAACTGGCGATTTTGGGAGCCAGTTCCGGTGTTGTGAAGGCGAGTTTTGGATTGCTATCCGCGATTTGTCTTAAGATTTCACTAGCGGTGTTGAGAGGATTAGCGGTAGTTAAGACAGCGCCAAGAGACATCACGGAGAGGCAGACAATGGGGATGGAGATGGTGTTGGGAGAGAGGACTAGGACCACGTCACCTCTCCGTATTCCCACGTCGTGGAGGAGACAGTCGGCGACACGATCCACGGCCATCCATAAATCGGAGAAGCTTATGCGGTGGTCCGTGGCTGCGTCTATGAAGGCGGTTTTGCCACGGTACGTTTGGGAGGAGATGAATGTTGTGATGTCGAGTGATTCTTTTGAAGGAAGTGCCAATGGTTTGCGTTTACTGTAAAATGTGGAGTTTGATGTGCAGAAACCGTTCCTTGGATCGATCAGAGATGATGATCTTTGAGAATTCGCCATTATTCTTTGGTTGGATTAGATTGATGCAAGCTCTCATATAGTTGTACTTACCTTATGGAAATATCAGCATCTTAATAAGGCATATGTTAAACGTTCACTGAAACTATCTAAATATCTTTCACTACTTATTTACTATAAATATTCACTATAATACAAATATTCGTAAAAAGTGGACTGTCGAATCGAATTAAACAAACAATAAAAGTTTCATTGGACAATTAACTTTTTACGAATATTTGTATTTTAGTGAATATTTAGTGAAACATTTTTAAATGATTTCAGTGAAAGTTTAAAATGTGTAATTAAGATTTGTATTTCAGTGAGTAGTGTTTGTTTGTTTCTGATTTTTGTTTTTTTTTGTAATGTATGTAATTTAATTTATAATGTAGAATATCAAGCAATTTAAACAAATTTAGTAAATGCAAAAAAAAACTATATACCGAAAGATTATCCCTTTATTATTAAAAGGGAAGTACAAATTGAAATTTTGTCTAATTTAACCTCAATTTTGATTTCAATTTTGGATTTTGTTCTTTGCTATTCAAAATCATTAAGGGTAATTTGGTCTTAACAATCTCCTAAACTTTATATGATTCAGTTCAATCTAAACCGTTTAATAATATTATTTTCCTTCAATCTAAACCGTTCAACAAAAATAAGGAATCTATGTCGTTTTTGAAATCAAAAGATGATCACATTCCATCCCTAAAAACACTCTATTCAATCATGAAATCAATAATCAATAATATCAATATTCTTCACTAATCACTAGAAATTTATATTTATATGTTTAGGATATCAAATTTATTCAAATATTTAGTATAAGAACCAAATAAACCGATTGCCCGCGGTAAACCGCGGGTTAAAACCTAGTAAGCACCAAATGTGGGCATATTAGCATATATATGAAGATGGCAAGACCTAGTATAATCTAAGTGTAGTTCCAGTTTAACTATATTTTCGTGTTAAAGACCTACTTGTACAAATCCAAGAATCCACCGACTTAGGTGTAGGCTTCTTCTATCCGTAAATGGTGTTAACAAATTAGGTGTAGTGTACGTACTATCCAAATTTTAGCTTTCGCTAAATAGATATGTCTTAAATTTGGCAATGATCTAACATTTTGTCATGGACGTGTAGAAAAGAAAAAAGAAGATCTAATAGTTTGACATAAATAGATATATTAGCCTACAACCATTCAAGGGGAAAAAGAAAACTGTCGGCACTATAAAATTTATTTTTTCTCTTTTCTTTTTCTAATAAATAATTTGTTTGCATTGTCATGTCATTTATATATGACTTTTTCATTTTATATCTATATCTGCAACTTTCACATAAATAAAATGTTATATGCGTAATGAGATTGATCAAATGAACTTCTCTAGATCCTGGACGATGGAATTTGTTTATCATGAGAACGTTGTTTACTCAATATTAGCCATCAAGTGATTTGACAGGGTGAACCAAGCTAGATTTTTGTAGACGCTTGGTGAATTTTTAGCTCATTCGACCGTCTCTTGGAGTCAGTATCTTATCTTATTAGTACGATATATTAGGATAGTCTCCGGGAGGATAAAATTTAAACGCTCAATTCAAAATGTTGTCAATGTAACTAGACGAAGTGCCATTAATACAGGACTAGTGGGGCAAATGTTATGGGTTCTAGTCAAGACGATCTAATGCCTAATCTGCTATTTAGAAAGACCATTTTCCGGAGTTGTATTGGAACTCTAAGAGAAGCGGTGACGATCACATAGGACAAGAAAGAGGACTAGGCCGGTGACTGCCGAGCTACTTTTCTTCCAAGGAGTGTAGTTGAAGGCACTTCTATCTCTCTGAAAACGAGATAGACCTAAAATGCGTGTCTAGAGGAGGAGCACACTAACGATGTTCTGGCAGAGTGTGATTACTTATAATTATAAACGCAAGGATTCTCGAAGAAAAGAGAGAAGTCTCTTTAAAGGACTGGCGAAATGGACTTGGAACTCTGGAAGCATGTCCTCTAGTTAGTGAAATCAGATCACTATACCAAATTCAGATTCAAGAATATCATATGTTTGGATTTTAAAGGAATTCTAAGATAATCTTCAAACAACTATGCGTCAAAGTGTTATTAGTTCTAAGAATCTCTATGTCCATCATAATGCTTCACCATTCAGAGGATAGGCGCAAGAACCTACTTTGGCATGATGAAACTCTCCACTCTCTTGACATTATGATTCTTGAAAAAAACTTCCATGTCTATTTTCCTAGTAGAGTTAATTCTTTGGTAATGTTGCCAAAAATTCTAGAACTATGAATGGTTGATAATATCTATCAGAAAATAAAGTTTAGTATGTGGACAGTTATTTCTGAAAGGTCATGCTCTCGCTAGACCATCTAGACTGGTGATATATTTGAGGCCTTCATGGGTTCAGAAATTCTAAAATTCCTTTAAAATCCATATATATATATCAAGATTGATCCGTAACAAATAATAACTAGCTATCATTTTAGAGATTATCAATATAACTAGATTCACTACTTAATCAAGAACCCTAAAGAGGAAAAGTAGTTAATTGTGAAATTAACTTTACAAGTTGGAACATGTATACTTATTTGGGCTCATGAAACTTGAATAAAAAATAACCAGTCGCATACGTTTTCCGTGAAAGCCACGCGCCACAACGAGGTGCCACATGATGTAGTGCATCAACAAGTGTTTACATCTGCTAATGTGAATGTGCCAGCAATGAAAGATCTGATTGATATAGATCAGATTCAACAGGTATTCAGTTAATGTTTTGATTGATTTTACTTGAGACAAAACAGTTTATGTGATGCTTGATTAGATAACTTGTTCGTTTGTTTCTTTTGCAGCAATGTCTTTACTATCTAACCACTGAGCATTTTATCGACATTGGAGAGTTTGAGCTCGACTCTAAGTACAAAGTGATTTTCTTTGAACCTCTATATGGACAACAATAGTAGTATAATAACATTGTATTATAGTGTACATATGGATGAATATAGGTCGACCATTAAGCATTTTTCAACTATATTCTAGTTCCTTAAAAGTTTATAAATACTTTTGTTAGACTGGAAATTTCTTGATGGAAGTGTTTCCTAGCTAATAACCGTTAAGATTTCAAAAACATTAAACTAAAAAGCATTTGATTGTTTGTAGCTTAATATTTGATGTATTTGCTATGTATTGTATTATGGCTTTGATTGTGCAGTGAAATTATCTTGGTGGAAACTGATTGGGAAGAAAAACTAAGTTGAAAGACAGAATAAATCAGAAGAACAACTCACCCATAGACCATGTTTTTAAATGTGATGCTTGTGAGAAAATTGTTGAAATGGATTGTCTTACCTTTAAATTTTGAAAAATTCTTTAAACGTGGACTAAACGAAAGTTTTATGGGTCACTAAGCCATACCTAATTTTGAGAATAAGTGCATTTCTTAAACAACTATCTTCAAGTGAATTGTTAGTGTTTGCAATGATCTGCTTGCATTAGCCACTAGGATAACAAGAAGAATGGGAACTAAGAACTCTGAACATAGCACAGTATAGGGATGTTGCAAGAAGAACTTAAATTTCTACAAACAGTAACACAACTGGAGTTCAAGTTCCAGATAAAAGAAACAAAAATACAAATCTTTCGATTAGAATTGAGATGATAGTTCTAATCCAGTTTCCAGTTAAGCTTGAGTCAAACAAGAATCATGTCTCCTGGAGATTTTGTGGCTGATCAAGCAACGCTATAGCTTCTCCATTTACATCAGAATCATCAAATTGTTCTATCTCCTGAAGCTTTTGTGGCTGCTCAAGAAACACCGGAGCTTCTCCATTTACAACAGAATCAGCAAATGGTTCAGTAGGTGCAGGCCCATCACCAAGAGTCTGCTCATTCTCAGGATGAAAGTTGATAGGGAACTTAGTTACTCTAGGTTTGTCTGTGAGTATGTTCCTTTGGACCTTATCAATCAAAACCTTGGTAGGAGGCTCTTCCCTGAGCTGTTCATCATCATAGTCATTGTTCACATAATAGCCAACTCTTATAAACTCTTGATCCATGTATGAGCAAGTCAACAATAACACAGTAACACCAATAATATCTTCCTCACGAATCTTTAACGGATCTGGAGAGTCAGCCTATCATTTAATCAAACAAAAAGTTTAGACTAAGATTATGTACCTAAACCACCAGAAACAAAGAGAGAAGAATAAAACTAATCATACACTACCTGCAACACAAATCGATAGTTCCCAACGTTAACAGGACCAACAAGAACACTTTCCAAAACTTGATCATACGTTTCGTCTTCAGCTGACCCTACGTATATAAGCTTCCATTCCAAATCTGTAGCAAAACCAAAGAAACGTTATCTCACACATCAGGCTTACCAGAATGTGATCATGACTAGAAATCACGAAAATTTACAAAGCACAGAAACTTAACCAGTTGGTATAGGCAAAACGGTTTTACGCTTTTATTGCAGAAGGATAAGCAACACACACATAATGATATCTAGAACAATAATTCTCTGCCATGATCAAGAACCGATAACTTGCAACTAGTAATGTGTGAAATTACAGTACATAGCCACTGAGCCAGAGGTCAAATCTCATTTGAGAGCCAACACATCCGAAAGATAAGCCATACAAAATAACCATTCACAGTAAACAATCCTCATAGAGCAAAGACAAGGCTCCTAAATACCACAACTACAATGTTGAATACGAACAATTGCAGACATATAACCAACTTCTAAGCCAAAGAGAGTACACTAAGCTCGAGACAGATCGTGTGTGAGCTCATACAAATGCAAGAAAACCCTAACACAGTGAAGTCAATTAGCTACAAATCATACTTTAAAACCCCAAAAATTGAATCTTTTGTAGCATTATTCACATATCCAATCACAGGTTCTTCATTCTTCAATCGGTTCCGAAGAATATAATAACAAAATCGAAAATAAATCAACATAGTATCAATTTTCGAAAGATAGAGGATCAGGGAAAGTAAAAGGTACCGTCTTTGAGAGAGGTCAAGCATTCGTAAGAAATCTCGAACTGGAATGGATTCACAAACGGAGCAGGATTGTCCAAGACGGTGACGTTAGTGATATTGATAGAGCTCATAACGATTTAAATTGGGAAAACTCAAGGACTCGATTTTAGTTTGAAACCCTAGATTCTCGAAATTTCAAAGAAATCTAGAGAGACCCAGGTTAGGGTTCTCGAGATTTCTCTGTAAACAGTGAAATCGCCGGCGCGAGAAGAATGGTGGTCGGTCAGATTCAGAGACGGTTCGTGGTTAGAGCGATTTCAATTTGCCAGTTATTGGGTGGTTTTTTTTTAACCGGTTGGTATAAGGCTAATAACCGGTAGTTACCGGTCAACTATATTGGCGGGAGAGCTTTAAAACCTCAATTAGAAGAGGGAAATATAAAAGGAATTGAAATCGAGGCCATTTTAACTAATAATACTTAAGTTTTAAGGCCCATGGGCTAAATTTAGATTTAGTTAAAAGTTTTCACTTAACAATTAATTGACAATATTGTATGTGTAACTGTTGAATAGAGTAAAAATATAATTAGAATAATGTGTAATATTATACCAGTATAAAGATTTAGTGAAAACAAAAGTAGAATTTTAAAAAAGTAAAATTTTCAATTCATAGTAGTAACAATTTTTCATTAGAAGAGACCAAAGGAAAAGAAATTGAAATCAAAGAATACTTTGGTTCATTTCTACTAATGTTATTCACTCTTTTGTTTCAGCCAATCGGAATATGCCAGCTAATAAATGAATAAAAAAACATTTAACTATAAAATCTATAAAATGTAAAATCCAACCACTCTTCTATTAATCCAAACTGATATATATAATTTCGTTTAATTACAAAATCTAACTTTACTTCTCCTTTGTAAACTCCAAACCGATACTTAAACTTGTTAAAATGTAAAATCTAAACCCTAACAATTTTTTCTAAACCTAAACCAATATTTAACCTCGTTTAATTATAAAATCTAAATGTTTATAAACTCAAACAGAGATTTCACTTTGTTTAATCATAAAATCTAAACCCTAACTCTTTTTTGTCAACTCAAAACTGATATAAAAGTTCATTTTTGAGGTGGATTAAACTTTATAACTTAAATGAATTCAATTTTATTTTAGTAAGTAGCAGATTTTGATTAGGCAGATTTACAAAACTATCCTTTTTTTACTACCTTTTTGTAATAATACCCTTTTATATTATTCATTTTTAAAAATATCTCTTCCCTTGAACAGAATGACCAAATTACCCTCATCTAATAAGAACATGTAATTGGAAACTGATAGTTTCCCGCCAAATTTTTGGCGCCAAAAATTATTTTTCCCGCCAAAAAACATTTCTGCCAAACTTTTTTTCCCACCAAAAAAAAAAATCCCGCCAAAAAAAATTTTCCCGCCAAATTTTTTTCTCGTAAATTTTTTTTCCCAGCCAAAAAAATGCTTTTAAAAATCCTTGTAAATTTTTTAAAAACTCTTTTAAAAAACCTTGTAAAGTTTTTTAAAAACTCTTTTAAAAAACTTTACAAGGTTTTTTAAAAGCTTTGGTAGTTGCTAAAAACCCTTGTAAATCATTTTAAAACCTCTTAAAATATTTATAAAGTCTTTAAAAACATAGGTAAATACTTTAAAACCCCTTTTTAAACCTTTGTAAATCATTTTAAAACTTTTTACAATAGTTTTACAAGATTTACAATCGTTTTTTAAGCATAAGTAAGTGGCATTGAATGATTTACAAGGGATGTTAAAAGCTTATTAAAGGGTAAAACATGATTTACAATCGTTTTAAAGCATAAGTAAGTGACATAGAATGATTTATAAGGGATTTAAAAAGGGTTAGCATGGTTTACAATCGTTTTGTAGCATAAGTAAGTGGCATTGAATGATTTACAAGGGATTTGAAAAGCTTATAAAAGGGTAAAACATGATTTACAATCGTTTTTAAAGCATAAGTAAGTGGCATAGAATGATTTACAAAGATTTTTAAAAAGGGTTAGCATGGTTTACAATGTTTTTTTAAGTATAAGTAAGTGGTATTGGAATTATTTACAAGGGATTTTAAAAGCTTATAAAAGGGTAAAACATGATTTACAATCGTTTTTAAAGCATAAGTAAGTGGCATAGAATGATTTACAAGGGATTTTAAAAGTGTTTGTATGATTTACAATCGTTTTAAAGCATAAGTAAGTGACATTGAATGATTTACAAGGGATTTTAAAAGGGGTTAACATGATTTACAATCGTTTTTAAAGCATAAGTAAGTGTCAAAGAATGATTTACAAGAGATTTTAAAAAAGGTTTGCATGGTTTACAATCGTTTTTAAAAGATAAGTAAGTGGTATATAATGATTTACAAGGATTTTAAAAGCTTATAAAAGGGTAAAACATGATTTACAAGAGTTTTTAAAGAGTTTTAAAAGCATTTACAAGGATTTTAAACCTTTGTAAATCCTTTTAAAACTCTTATAAAGTCTTTACAAGCATTTTTTAACTCTTAGAAAAAAAATTGTAAGTATTTAAAACATTTACAACTCTTTTTGAACCATTTTAAATCTCTTCTAAACCTTTACAAAAGGTTTTTAAAAGATTTACAAGAGTTTTTAAAGGATTTTCTTATAATTTCTTTTAAAATCTTTTAAAAACTCTTTTACATCTTTTAAAACCCTTTAAAAATCTCTTGTAAATATTTTAAAACACTTTTAAACCATTTACATATCTTTAAAAAAACTCTTGTAAGTCTTTTAAAGCCCTTTAAAATCCCTTGTAAATCTTTTAAAACCCTTTTAAAATCTCTTGTAAATCTTTTAAACCCTAAATCTTTCAAAATATTTTAAAACCCTTTTAAAATCCCTTGTAAATCTATTTCCCGCCAAAAAAAAAATTTTTACGGGAAAAATGTTTTCGAAAACTTTTTTTGGCGGGAAATTCTTTTTTCGAAAATTTTTGGCGGGAAATTTTTTTTTCGGAAATTTTTGGCGAGAAATTTTATTTTAAAATATTTTAGACGAAAAATATTAATATTTCATTTTGTTAACCTAAATCAATTTACAAATAGGGGTAAAATGGTTATTAAAAATTTAAATAGGGTATAAATGAAAATGGTAAATAGAAAAGGGTAGAATTGAAAAGGAGTAGTGTGAAAAGGGCATTAGAAAGAATTGTTCTTTTGATTAGCTAGAATGAAAAAGGTGAATGAAATGGTTTACCTCTAAAAGTGAACCCAACTATTTTTTGAAATGTAGGCCAATTATACTTGCTCTCAAAACTATGTCCAAAATTGAATGTGAAATTTTAAAAGATTTGTGCGGAATTTATAAATCCTATGTTATTCAAACATGGATTTTAAAAAGTCTCATGAAATTTAGTGTTATTGAACTAATGATTTCGAAATCCACCTTAAAATCCACTGTTATTGAAAATAATTTGTGGATTTGAATTTTAATGATTTTGGAGGATTTGAGAGGAATTTTTTAGTTAAGAATACAGAAATCCAAATCTCATGGTTTAAGGTGAGATTTGAATGAGATTTTACAAAAATCATATGAACTTCCCTAAAATTATCATAATTATTTAAAAACTCAAAAAAACTCAAATCACTTAAAATTCTAATTTGAATACAACCCCCTAAATCGCGGAAAATATATAGGCAAGTTGAAGAACTGAACCTTTTCCTTGCTTGTTTTTCCCTACAAAGGGAGAAATAAAATTTGATTACTTTATTATTACAATGAATGTAAGTTTTGTTCCAAGTGAGAGATTTCTTGTTACATATATATGAGTTCAGGAACTTTGGAAAGCAATGAGTCGTGTAGTAAGTGTGTCCTATTTGGATGCTATTTTTTGGTAACACTTGACCATAGAAAGAAAAATCGTCACTTGACCATAGAAAGAAAACTCGTTTGGTGATTTCTTTGATAGAAAGGTCTATGATGAATATCTTTTTATCAATTTGGCTTAAGAAGTAGTTCTGGGCTGCTGCGTTTTCTGATTGCTAATATAATGTTGCTTCTGCTGCACTGATTTGTGTTATCGACCTATCTGGATTTTTTGTGTTCGGATTTCTTATCTTCCATGAGTGTTTGATATTGTTTTCTTCAAATTCTTGTAATGAGAATGATGGTCCTTAACTTGGTGGGGGACCAAACATGTAGCTCAACTGAAAATCTTCTATATCTAGGGTTGTGGGAGTCGAGCTGCTTGGATACAAAACATAATACTCAAAAACATTTCCGTTTGGTTCTCCGACTAAACTTTCATACATATTTACATACACCATACACTTCACATCATAACTTCACACCACACATTTCACATCAATGTTTTATTTTATTCAATATTTCATTTCATATTTTTATTTATTTCATTGAAAAATGCAAATCTGTTTTCAACTCTTTCTTTATATATAAATAGAAACTAACGTTTTAAGAGATTTATAAGCTCACAAGTCACAAATATGGAGGAATGTCAACATCTTCTCACATGTACCCCATGAGCAGCGGTCACGATCAACACAGTTACATCCACAATTCTTCATACCAAGTAATGTTATGATATATTGTTGAATTCTCTTCTTGTATATTTGATATATTTTGATGATTATCATTTATCAGAGCAGCCGTTTGAATATGAATTCTCCTGTTCGTTATAAATTATTGTAACAAAGACTTAAAGAGTGATCCAGCTTCATCTCTTTATCCACCACAAATGCTATTTCCGTCACATAAAAATACCAAAAAAAGAAAAAAAAAAAGAGTGAAAATCTAAGTGAAAACAGATCACGATCGAGTTAGATAAGAATAGAGAGATGCAAAAATAAAAATAGAATGATATTTGCGAGACGACACGTAAACAATAAAAAGTTACGGTAAAAAGTTACGGTAAGATCCACCTCGCTAATGTCTATGTATAACCAGAACTAGAATCTCTATTGGGAGTTTCTAGAGGAGAGACTCTCTATTAAAACAAAATAAAAAATTTAGAAAAAGGAGGAGAGAGAACAGAGACGTTTTTCAACGTGAGAAACTTTAAGAAACTCATTTCTACTTTTATTTTGTTCTGATTGGTTCAAATAATAATTAAAAAATTAAACAATAAAAATAATAATAAAATTTATATTATTTTATAAAATTGAATTTCTCAGTGATGGAGATGGTCTTAATAACCACGATTCTACGTTCCCCTCGAGGAAAGTTGTCACCTAAAAAATAATTTATTATGTTAATTTATACTTTATATAACTTAAATTCTAAGGTTGATTTAAACTGTTTTATATCTTCTGTTCTCATTTCTTTATGCCGACTCGTTCATAATTATTTCTTACTTAAAGGCTAAAAAAAAAGATTATGTTGGTATGAGCCCACATCACTCTATATCTATCTAGAATTGGCTCTGATATCATTGTAAAATCATGACTATCAAATTGTATCATCATATATCTGTTGGCTCCCAAGCCCATGGAAATTGAACCCCACTCTCGTTTGACGGGCATTGAGCAAATTTAGGAGTGTCGAAAGACTTCTTTACTAACTTAATTTGCAAATCATCATAAATTTTTCCTTTGATGCTAGTTCATGTTTTCACCTTACATACACACAATTAGAATAGCTGCAAACGCACGTGCATGAAATTAGCTGAACCTTTTAAGGTATCGCGATCCCGCAGAATATGTAGCTAAGCAATGAATTCAGAAATTAAAATCTAGCTCAGAAGAAAACAAAATGGCTGTTTTTTTTTTTTGGTTTTTATCTAAAGGATTAAACAATCAAATATGAGTTTTGATGTTTTTATTGGATTCTAAAACTCGAGACATTTTTTTATAAAGGATATACTTTAGCATGAAGCATCAATTATATATCTCTAAGATCACTTCTCGTAAGCCTTGCTCAATTTCTACCATGCTTGACATTGACTTATACAACACCAGGGCTCGCTAAACCTAGTTACCTGATTACCTGAACCACTTGAATCATGTTATCTTCTAATAACCTGGTTTAACCATGGCTCAACCCATCTTGTCATGTCCGACCATTTCTTTAATTTTGCTTGATATCCTTGATTGTTTTTGCCCATCTGTCCTTAGGTAGTTTAGAACATTTATTGTCCTTGAGACTAAGTCTTCATTTCGACCACTTTTCTCGTCAATTATTAAATCATAAAAGATCATGTTTTTATTTTATTTTTTTGTCAAACAAATTTGTATTCACTTAAAGCCTCATAAGAGGAAAGTTCATACAAACTAAAACTGAAATAATACAATGGCAATAAAGATAACGATAAAGGCTCCATGAGTTTTCTAAAGAGATGCTCAACTTAGAGAAGCTTGCAATGTTTGAAAAGTCTTTTGAAACCATAGCGGATTCGACCATGGAGATGAACTCCGCGAAATCCTCGACCAACTGGTGGTCATAAACAGCTCGCGCTAATAACGCATACGAGCTTTTGGTACAATGCTCTACGGAGGAGGCTGCGAGATAAGAAATATTGAAGAAGCTTCGGTAACCATCACTCCTTGGAGGTATGGTTATAATGCCGATCTTCTTCAAGCTTGTAGATGCTTGGTAATTACCCCTGAAACTGAGAATGTGCACTTGAGAGAGCTTGGTAATCAGAAGAGGCTTAGACAAAATGTTTGAGAAGTTTCGGTAACCATCGCTCCTTGGAGACGGGATCATAATGCCGATCTTCTTCAAACATTCGGGAAACTTTAGCTTTTGAGTTGTCTCAATAATCGTGTCCGAGAGAGTTTCGATTACTATGCATAGTATACTACATTAAAAGATCATGCTTTAAACAGCTAATTAATGACGCCGCATGTTATCACGTTTTCAGTTTGTTTTTTAAGTTTCATGGTGTCCAACCAAGTTTCGTAATATGTTGCTTGTTTGATCCACATATAACGAAAAATACCTAAAACATAGTATATAAATAAATATAACAGTTAATTGATATTTTAATAAAATAATAGAACTAATTTTCCAAATTCTTATATCAATCTTTCATTTACAGTTATTTTTATTTTTCTAATTCTTGAATCAATGTACTTAATTATAATATTTTCTTACGGAATCAGATTTAAATTTGAATACCAACTATTGTAAATTTTGCGTCCAAAACATCAAAAATATCCTAAAATTAAATTCCAGAATATCTAATCTCTTTTTGCCGCAATGCCAGATCGTAGACGTGAAAGCTTCGATGTCTCTAACCTATAAATTAACAAATATTATTTTCAATATCATTGAACAAACGAAATTTTTGAGCTAAAATAATTAAACAATTGTTACCCATGTGAGCAATGAGGGATGCTCCTACATTTTTTATTTTATCTTTTGGTTTGGTCAACTTCTGTGTTACTATCAGTTATATTTTTTAAAACTCCCGATAACAATTAAAATTTATTTAAATTCTTCAGCAAATACACACTATTAATTGTCTTACTGAATGCTTAGCTGTGTCCAACCTTTAAAAAATGCAATTTGTTTTCAACTCTTTCTTTATATATAAACAGAAACTAACGTTGTAAGAGATTTATAAGTTCACAAGTCATAAATACGAAGCAATGTCAACATCTTCTCACATGTACCCGATGAGCAGCGGTCACGATCAACACAGTTACATCCATAATTCTTCATACCAAGTAATGTTATGATATATTGTTGAATTCTGTATATTTGATATATTTTGATGATTATCATTTATCAGAGCAGCCGTCTGATTAGTCCATTTTGACAAACTCCACATGATTATATGCTTTTTTTTTTCTAGAATTTCACCATGTTATGCGATTTTTTTTGTAATTGTAATTTGAGCCAAAACATGTATATGCAATACATATATTAACTAGCTAAAATTATTATGTATGATACAGAAAGCAGCTATAAGTAGCGCTGTAGAAAAGACAAGACGATGCATCTTTGAAAAGCTCGACCTCCAACTAAGTTCTGATTTTGGTACTTTTAGAATTGCGGATTTTGGATGTTCTATTGGACCGAACACGTTCCATGTTGCTCAAAGTATCATTGATACAGTGAAATCCAAACGCTTGGAAGAAAGTACCGAAAATAGCCTTGTGCCACTAGAGTTCCAAGTTTTCTTCAATGATCAACCCACCAATGACTTCAACACACTCTTTAGAACCCAACCTCTTTCTCCAGAACGCGAATATTTCTCAGTCGGAGTTCCAGGCTCTTTCTATGGTCGGGTGTTACCAAGAAACAGCATCCACATCGGACACACTTCATACACGACTCACTGGCTCTCGAAAGTTCCTGATAACGTATGTGACAAGAAATCTATGGCTTGGAACAAAAATTACATTCAATGTAATAATTTGTTGGAAGAAGTTACCAAGGCTTACAAGGTCCAGTTCATAAAAGACATGGAGATTTTCCTTGATGCTAGAGCGGAGGAACTTGTCCCTGGAGGACTAATGATTGTAATAGGAGAATGTTTGCCTGATGGTGTGTCCTTGTATGAGACATGGCAGGGTTATGTGATGGACACCATCGGTGATTGTCTTATGGATATGGCTAAATCGGTAAGATAATTATCTTTTTAGTATATTTAAAAAGCATGATTGTTTTTAGTAATCATTAGTTATCTTTTTTTTAGGGAATAACAAGCGAGGAAAAGATCGATTTATTTAGTTTGCCAGTATATTTTCCTCAATTTAGTGAATTAAAGGGAGAGATTGAGAAAAATGGAAGCTTTACGATTGAGCTGATGGAGACCACAAGTCATCCATTGGAGGGTAAGCCATTAACCAACGACTTCATCACTTCCACGTTTCGAGCTTTTCTCACTACAATCATAGAAAAACATTTTGGAGACGGTGTGGTTGATGAGCTATTCTATCGACTTGCTAAAAAACTCTCCAATCACCCAATTGATTTTGAAATGCGGAAAAAGCAAGTGGTGTATTGTATAGTACTTAAACGAAAATAAATACAATAATGATATAATGAAGAAGAATCATGAAAAAGTACAATAATGATATAATGATATAATGAAAAAGTAGCATGAGACAGACTATATTGCTGGACAGGTTATATGACGGGACAGATTTGAATTAACATTTATTATGTTTTTAAATATTATTGACTTGTCGCTTTTATATGGGTTAAACCTTCATTTTATTATTTTTATTAACACCATAATTTTTAGACATATCGAATCTGTCTAATTTAAATAAAATTTTATAAAAATAAAGCTTTGTTTAAAAGGGTACTATGTAATAAAGGGTACTATATAATAAGTTATCTTGGAGTGTCGAAAGACTTCTTTACAAACACTTGAAGGAAAACAACGAAAATAGCCTTTTGCCTCTCGAATTTCAAGTTTTCTTCAACGATCAACCCAACAATGACTTCAACACACTCTTTAGAACCCAGTCTCCTTCCACGGAACGGGAATATTTCTCGGTTGGAGTTCCAGGGTCCTTCTATGGCCGAGTGTTACCAAGAAACAGCATCCACATCGGAAACACGTCTTACACAACTCATTGGCTTTCTAAAGTTCCCAAATATGTATGTGACAAGAAATCTCCGGCCTGGAACAAACATTACATTCACTGTAACAATTTATTAGAAGATGTGACCAAGGCTTACAAAGTTCAGTTCATAGAAGACATGGGGGCTTTTATTGACGCTAGAGCGGAAGAACTTGTGCCTGGTGGATTAATGATTATTTTAGGTCAATGTGCCGGATGGCGTGCCCATGTATGAGACATGGCAGGGTAATGTGTTCGATACCGTCGGTGATTGTCTTATGGATATGGCTAAATTGGTAAGATATACAATCCAAAACTTTTTTATTTTTATTTTCATAATACAAAAGTCTTATATAACGTTAAGTTTCATGAATTGTTTCATGAATGCGTAAGAGATAAGAAATGACTAGTAATCATCTGTTTGTTTTTATATCGTAGGGAGTAACAAGCGAGGAAAAGATCGAATTATTCAGTTTGCCTATGTATTTTCCTCAATTTAGTGAAGTGAGGGGAGTGATTGAACATAATGGAAGCTTCACAATTGAGCTGATGGAGACTATAAGCCATCCATTAGACGATACGCCATTAACCCAACGACTTTATCACTTCCACGTTTCGAGCTTTTCTCACAACAATCGTCGAAAAACATTTTGGAGATGGTGCAGTCAATGAGCTATTCAATCAACTGGCTAAGAAACTCACCATGCACCCAATTGATTTTAAGATGTGGAAGAAACAAGTGGTATACTATATCGTACTTAAAAGAAAATGAATGATAATGACCTACGTAGTCATGTTCTCTTCTTCTTTTTTATGTCAAGTCATTTTACTTTTGGTCAAGTCTTTTCTTTTCTCTGGTCAAGTGCATGTTTTCTTTCATCAATGTTATGTGTGTCGTTTTCAGTGTGTAATAACCATAAAGGAATAAATATGTACATTGTATACACCTAATTAAAAAAAAAGTTTGTCATTTTGCAATTACTGGAAAACTTGGCGAAGCTTTAATGAAAATATGTTTTGTTTACATGATTCATCAGAAACTTACCTTTTCTTTATCAGAAAGATCAAACAGAGAATCTAACATACATGTCACTTCACGCATTATTTTAGCCTTTTAGGCAACGTCACCGCTTAACTCTATACATATATCTATATATATATATCTTATTATATAAAAGAAGGTTTTTTCTAACTTTGCCTACCAATGCGACATTTGGCACTCTACTTTGATCACATGTGTACTTATCATTAATTGTAGTTTGACTACAATAATTTATTAATAGATATATCATATATTTAGAAAAATAGTCATTAAACTATAAAATTACTACATATTAAACTACAATTTTGAAATGATTTTTTTCTAGCATAATTGCAACTCTCTATACTAATTACAAAATCAAATCTTTTAAATTTTGACATGTTATTATGTTTTAGACTGCACATTAATAGTTCACAACTATAAATAATTCTCCAATTTTATAAGATTTTTTTTTCCATTTTTAGTTCTTTTAAACAATAATTAATTAAAATAATTTTGTTTCAATATTATATGATTAAAATTTTAAAAAATCTGTTAAAATTTGATATCTTACATTTGCTCATATTTTAACAGTTTTTCTTTTTCTATGTTATTTATGCATGTATATATTAATAAACATATCATATCTTAATTTTACAAAATAAATGTATGATAAAGTAAATTACAAAATAATTTGTTGACATAAACTCATACATAATAGTTCCAAATTATTTTATTTTGTAAGTGATTTATTCAAAACAATGATAAAAGAATAGTAATTATAGTATATATTTTATGATGTATCACTTATCAATATTTAAATACTACATATGCTTTTAAAAATATGATTTAATAAGAAATAAATGAGAAGTAGATATAAAGCTCACCTGATTAAAAAAGACTCAAATGACCAATTATTAAACACCATGCAATTAAACCTCATTAAGGTCATTAGTGGCTCAATGAGATTGAATACTCAATGTTTCATGTAACGTTTAAAAAACAAAAAAAATTATTAGTTTGTTATTCATGTAATGTTCGTATTGTAAACGTTCTTCTATAATTATTAACCTTTATTAGTTATACCCTAACAATCTACTATTCTAATATAAATAGCAAATATTTACACAGACGCAACACACACATATTTACAAGTGCTTTTGTTTCCTTTGACAATTGAAGTTACTCAATTACTGAAAGAAAAATGGAAAATGGCTTGCTGTATCACCAACATTTACGGTATCACCAACATATTAGCTTTCAGTTTTTTTTTCTTTTTCTTTTAGTTTTTGTGAATGATTTCATATTGTTTAATGTTTCTAAAATGGTTATATTGAGTTTTACTTACATGTTTTTGTTTTGTTCTAAATGTAAATCGAGAAATTTTTGCATCTTTTTTTTTTTTTTTGTAGTAGTAGGCATCAAATGCACTTTAAACCATAAATGGATATGAAAGAGGAAGCAAAACGGGCAAGAGTCTCAACCTTATCAATTTGTAAGTTTTTGTAAATGATTCTACATTGTTTAAAGTTTCTAAAATGGTTATATTGAGTCTTACTTATATATTTTTGTTAGTTGTTTTTTTTGGTAGGCATCAAATACACTTTAAACCATTTTTTGGATATGAAAAAAAAGCTAGCATACTATGGATAGTAGAATCAATTGCAAGAGAAAGCAAGAATCAAAGTTTTGATCATTCATAAAATACAAAAATTGAGGCAAGTGTTTTAGTTAGTCTCAAAAATTGATAATAACATGTATGACCACAATAATTATAGAACTATTTATTTGTCTTTCCAAATTAAATATTTTGAATTACCCCTTAAAATAACTAGAATATTTATTATCTTTGTTAATTAAATTAAATTCAAATTATATATACCTTTTATTTATATTTTAAAAATTTTAAATCAAAATTATCATTCATTTACCCAATATCGCTATAAATAGTTACCAAATTTTGTTGACTTATATGCTCTGTAAAACAAAACTTATTTTTTTTTCTGATTTTTAGTATAAGGAAGCTCAATTCTTAGTTTCTGAAGAAAACATGATCAACATTAGTTCACACATATTAGGAAATTGTTTAATTGTTTTTTTATCATTACTTACATTTAATGACCTTTCCAATCATTGTTGTTAAACCTATAATTGGTTTCTAAATTCTTTTATATGAGTGACATATTAAATTTTAATTTTTTTTATATAAGAGTATTTGAGAAGTCATCATGTACAGTCTTTTATCTATATAGACACTATATCCTTAATTATATTTAAAATTTAGGTTGTTTAATTTTTTCTATCATTTATTTAATGACCTTTTCAATAATTGTTTTAAAACCTATAAGTCAAAATTATTGAAAGGCCCTATAATACAAATTACAATAATCTATGTTATATACACATTAAAAAACAATTTAGGACCAAATAATACATTATAAAAGACTTTATTATATTGATGCAAAAAAATTAGATTCTTTAATATGAGTCACAAATTGAAATGATTTAATATTTATGTTTTCCAAGTTTATCTTTTCTTAAATTTTAAGATTTTTTATATGAGAGTATATGAGAAGCCATCATGTGCGGTCTTTTATCTATATACATTGTATCCTTAATTATATTTTAAATTTAGGTTTAATTATATATTTTATCAAGATTAAATAAAATGTATCTTTTTACAAAATATGAGACAAACATTTTTTCTATATTTTTCTCTAGATTGGGAGTGTAGTTACAGTTACTTTTGGGTAAACGGTTAATGTATAGTGGTGTGCTTGACATGCTAAAAATGTGTAGAAATTTCTTCAGTATATATTATTTATTTTGAAAGTAAAAATGTGATGATCTCATATTGACATGCTAATTGAAATTTAATTTTATATTTATTAATAATTATTATTTACACCACATAATTCATATAAATTAGAACAAAAGAAAAAAAAATGTAGTGAGTTCAAAATCAACAAAACAACACTTATTTCAAGCTAGCCATATTCCATAATGAAATTGAAATTTATATTTAAAATAAAATTAATTTGCTCTCTTTAATTGAAAGTAATTCCAAATATTTTTTTGAGAGCTTTACAAATTATTCATTATAAACAACAAATTTATGTAATATGATATACACAATAATGATTTTTTTAAAAGAACTAAACTTATTTTAATATATATAAATTCAAAAAAATTATTTAAACAAAATAACAATGTAAGGTTCATAATCTAAAATTAAAGTTTAGAATTAAGCTTTTACAATAATATTTTTAAACTCATAACAACAACAAAGAAAAAAACTTAAAAGTAAACAAAACAATATGAAATATGAGAATGGAAATAAATTGTGGGAGTTAATTTTTAATTTATTGTGTGTTGAATAAAGTAGAGTGGAAAAATATAATTGATACATATTTTTATGATTTCAGTTTTATATTAAACTGTGTGTTCAATTTTTATTATTTATTAAGAATTTTAAAAAAAAAACTTATATTGCCAAGTGGACCAATAAGGAAAGAGTGAAACCTTACTTTTATATATACATGATTCCTAATTTTTTGGTTTCATTTTTTAAAGGTTACCTAAAGTATAGCTATTATTGTGGTCATTACATCACATATAAATAATAACAATTGTTATATAATCTTAAATTAATTATATATAAAAATTATGGTTTCAATTTATCAAAGCTTATAACATTTAACTTAGAGATATATTTTCCCTACATCGCATTTGGCTAAACAAATTTGCATGTTTTGGTGGATCAACTACACAAATATTGCAGTCGTAAAACATCAACTCTATCTTTCTCGGCTACCGAGTAAAATTTTATTCTATCTGAAGCCATGACTAATACAATTAATATCGTTAATTTAAACAATTATAGTATTTATTACTAATATAAAATAAAATTCGTATAATGAGATTATCTTAATAGAATTATAAAATAAACTCCTTCTATAAGAATAATCCTTTTTCTTTTAGAATATATTAACAAATTGGATTAGGTTAACATACAATACAGATATCCAGAGACTTATATATATAGGCAATAGGGTTTAACAATGGAGCAAACCCACATTATAAAGTTTTCTTGCGCATCTTTAGCATCCAATAAATTATTGAAGAAGCCATGACTAATACTAATGTGTCTGCTAATAAGCCTACTGCAACAATCGTCCATGAATCTCCTAGCCCCCTCCGTGTATGGTGGTGAGACTCCATATCATTGATTTTTCCTTTTTTTCTTACATGACAATATTATAACGAAACATAACATATGTAAACTGTTTTAATTGTTGGTTGCAGGATGAAGACGAACGTACGATATGACATTGCGATGAACAGCTCCATTATAATCCTCAACATTGCAGCAATCTTGTATATGAAATTCACCAAGATTCCATTTAACGAAGTTGCTGAATCTTGGATTGGTTTCATTCCTCTTTATTTCATTTTTGGCATATTGAGTTGCATTTTTTGGATTTTGGGAATCACAGATTTGTCATTATGTGAGGGAGCCTACGTCATGGGACGCATCTGTAACAATATTGGCTTTGTTATTTTCCTTCATCTCCTCTATTGTATCTCTACCCGCTTGGCTCTATTCGTCGTTCTACACTTTTGTCTACCTTATTGGCTATGGTACATAGCTACCAGTACCATCACTGGGCTGCTTCTATGCGAACTACGAGACTGGTGGAAGTTTGTGAATCAACCACAATCAGTTGCTGTTGATCAAAAGAATCGTACTTGAAATATTTAGTGGAACGCATATGTCAGAGTTACAGATATGGTTTAACTCTTTTTATCTCCTTTTTTTAATGGTGTTTCTCTTTTTATCTCCTATAATCTTTTGGGAATTTTTTATTATTAAATATTAATTAAAAAGATAAATTCTTAGAGAAAATCCCAACTGACTTGTTAACTAGTGAGACATATCTTATTTATTCTCTGCTTATCTAAAAAGAAAATGAAAAAGAAAAAAAAAGTATATATTAGAAGATTAATATAAGTTTAGGGGGAAAATGATTATTATTACTATTTATAAAATTAGTATATTTCAAAATTGTACAATTAATTACTAAGCCTTAAAATAAAAATGTAAAAGAAGATTATCATCAAGAATAGTATACCATCTTTGTTTCAAAAGAAAAGTTTACTAAAAGAAAAAACTTTTGTTTAATTTCTACTAAAGCTGAAAGGAAAATGATTGTCAATTTGTTATTATTATTATTTATATGATAGATTTCTTAAGAAACGTATAGAGTTAGTTACAAATTCTAAATTAAAAATTGTATGATAAGATTATCTTAAGAAAGTTATACAATATATTCCTAATTCTAAAAGAAAATGGTTATTTTTTTGGAATAGATATACACAACAAAACAAATTTAGTATAAGAAGATATGTTAGATTAACTAAATAAACATCTCAGGCATGAAACTGGATTAGGTTAACCAGAGGTCCAGAGACCTATATATCTCTAGGCATTAGGGTTTAACTACGGAGCAAAGCCTCATAATCAAGTTTATATCTTGCGCATCTTTAGCAACCAATCAATTATCTAAGAAGCCATGACTAATACTAATGTTGCTGCTACAAAGCCTCTTTCTACTATGGTCGATGAATCTCCTAGCCTTCTCCGTGATTGGTGGTGAGACTCTAGATCAATGATTTTTCTTACTTTTTTCCCATTACTATGTTATGTTACGTAACATAAGATGGATTAAACTGAATCTGATCCTCTTAAATTATATTGGTTGCAGTATGAACAAGAACCTACAATACAACTTTGCGATGAACTTCGTCATGATAATCATCAACATTGAAGCAATCTTGTCTATCAGAAACCACGAAAATCACGTAAGGAAAGATTATTCAACGATTTTGATAATTTCCGGTATGTTCTTGCCTTTCGCCTATTAAGTTGCGTTTGTTGGGTTGGCGCAATCAGGGATGTGACATTATGTGAACTCGCCTACATCTTCGGACGCATCAGTCACAACATAGGCTTTATTTTCTTCCTAGAACTCCTCTATTGTATTTCTCCCTACTTGGCTCTACTCGTTGGTCTACATGTAGGCCAATGGTATCTAACTTCCATGATTGGACTGTCTCTATGGGAAGGAATGCAAGCATTACGAACTGATATTTAACCTCGTTTAATAGTAAAATCTAAACTTATTTAGCTGCATATTTTGGTTTAAGGCAATCGAGAATGTCTTAGCATCTAAAGCTTACTTCGTGGGACGCATCTGTCACACGTTCGGCTTTTGTATTTTCGTCCACCTCCTCTATTCGGTTTCTCCTCACTTGGCTCTATACTTCGGTCTCCCTTGTTTGCTAGGTTTCGTAGCCGTCATGATTGCACCAAGTTGTCCGTATCAATGGAAAGGCCTATGCAACAAAGTGCAAGAGTTACGAGACTGGTGGAAGCATGTGAATCGACCACAATCCTCGGTTGTTATTGTTCAAGGATCTCCATTTCTAAGATGTGAATTTTAGGACTCTTTTATCCCTTTTGCCTTTTAAATTGGAATACCAACGTTTATTATGTGGGTTAGTTATGTGTGTATATGATATACAAATCAAACAACATATATAAGGAGAAGAGATATTGAATGTTGATTCTTAATTTACAGGAACATGAAGCTCGGGTCTTTCCGGCAATGCCATCAATATCCGAGGCGGTGCAGTTTCTTCGTCAGACGAGAAACCAGAGAGTCTAGTATCCTAATTTTGAACAAATAGAGCATAAAGGAACAAGTTATATAGCTTCACATAACCCGAAACATGTTTTAAGTTTCAATATCAAAGACAAGATCATATTTTAGAATTCAAAGAATATTGTTTCTCACCCTCTCTTGCCTGCAACGTTGTATAACAATGAATGACTTGAAAAATACATAAGCAATCAACAAGATGCCTAATGTTCTCACTAATGGTAACTGCAAAAGAACAACAAAATTCTTTCTCTAAATCAGGAAAAGAGAGGATATATGTATGTTTGTGCATTTGCTTATCGAGCTTACCATGAGCAAAGTTATCGAGAAATCATCGACTCCACCTAGTAAAACTGGAAGAGAATGGCGCAGGAAGAGCAGAAGGACGAACTGCACACGAAAGATGAACAAATCATTGTGTTCAAAGCAGAATTTTCGATATACATGTTCTCAAGAACACAGAGAGAAGAAACATACTAGCAAGGCAATTAGACGGCAACAAATCAAGCTTGTGGGGCTATGAAATGAGTAAAGATCATGATCATCATCCGCATCCCCCCAGGTTAGGAAATAAGGATTACGAAGATCTAGTCCCTCGATTCCCCAATCACTACTGGGATGTTTCCAACAAAGATAATGATTCTCAGTAAGATTTCTACATTGTGCAGAGGAAGAAAGGAGGATACCAAAGCAAGACGAACAAAAGTACCCGAAGTTCATAGAAATGCCTGTGTAGTGAAACAATTGTCGTGGAGCTGTGTAACCAGGTTTATATTGCTGCAATTTGAACAAGGTTTGGTGAGACAATTTCATCAAAACAGAGACTATATGATTACATTGTGCTATAGAATTTATACCTGACGACAAATTTCGCATACCGTATCACCTTTCTCATTGCACCATCTCTGGACGCAATTATGATGTGCAAACTGCAAAAAAGTTGATGACAATATGAATCAAAAATCAGAAATGATACTGTTTGTGGAAAACAACAGCAACCTAAAGACAGAACCTTTAATGTTCCAGAACAAGAACAAGGCGTATCCATGTTGGTATCTTCATCTTCATCATGACAAATCCTACACTGTACAAATTTGCTCTCACATAAATCAGCTCCTGCAGATATAGATTCAGATACACCATCTTCGTTAACCGAGTCAGCTTTCGGGTCTGCTCGGTTAACCGTCCCAAGACCAGAATCGCTTGATAACCGATCAACCACCAACACTAAATGATCTCCCATCCTAACTCTCGCCAAGAAAAACTCCAATGATATATAGAAAGTTAGAAACCAAATGTCAGAAAAATCAACCAGCAACAACAATATCAGAATATGAACAATAAACAAAGAAGAGACATAACATGAAGCAACAACTAACGGAAACTTGAGAAGCAAAGTTACAAGTTTGGACAAAACAAAACAAGAATCTCATATCACAAAATTGTTGTTTGTACAAAAAGATTATCTGCAAGAAAAGAATACATAAAGGTAACTTTTACACACAAAATTCTTTTCCTTTCTTCTTCTTCAATCAATCATCATATGTTGTATGAGGAGAAGCAGTACAACCAGAATCAAAAGGATCTTCAGAACCACAACAATGCCAATATTGTAACACTTTTCCAGAATTTGGTGTATCCATTGTTCCACCTGTATATACACTCTCAAATTTCCTCTTTGTCTCACCTAAAACAAAAGAACCCCAAAATTCAAAAACCTAATTCCGAAATCAGAGAGGGGATTTTTCAAATTTTACCTCCGAAATGAGCAGTGTGGAATCTACAAGCGCGTGGGTTATTGAGGAGAGGATCGAATTGGGTTTTGCAGTTTTTGCAAGTTCTTAAGGTTTTGGGTCCATCGGAAGAAGAAGCTGTGCATTGTGAGAAGAATTGTCGTGAGTTTAGTTTCGGGGTTTTCAAGGTTTTGAGAGAGTGAGAGTGAATTAGGGTTTTGGGGATTGAGAAAGAAGAAGAAGAAAGCTGAAAATTTAGTAAAGCTTGAGACATCGTCGTGCTCCGATAAAATGGGAGAGATGATGGAAGCAGACAAGTTATGAAAACAAGAAATAATTTTATTTTTTTACTAAACGGTGCCGTTTTAGCATTTTAAATTCAGAACTTTTTTTTTCTGTGAGTGTAACTATTGCTATAATCCATTTATACTAGAATAATCATATACTCTAAGCAACCGGTTGTGATAATAACACTGGTTCTTCAACTTCCTATAGTGTATTAATGGTCATCTAGCTTGTACTCCGTGCAGGAATAAAATTAAGAACATTTGCCCGTCCTGTCAAAAATGGGTTGGGAAAGAAATTCGTTGCAGAGCCATGGAGAAAGTCATTGAAGCAGCTATAGTGCCATGTCCAAATGCCAATTACGGGTGTAAAGAGACTATCTCATACGCAAATCTCTCTAAGCATGAGGATCTGTGTCTTTTTGCACATTATTCATGCCCAATGCGTGACTGCAACTATACCAGCTCACTTGATGATCTCTACAATCACGTCCGTGCCAACCACAAACCCTGTTCCAGTCTTTACACGGTGAGCAATGCTAACAAAACTTTTAATTATATGTGCTTAATGCTTATCATATAATCCTCTACATCTTCAATCTGGTTATTATATGTCCGATGTCTCCTTGGACGATGATTGACCTTAGCTGATGCAACCGTGGCCTGTGAGATCAATGTAGCCTTTGCTCCCAAAGATATCATGTAAACCGCCCAAACCAGAATGAGGTAGTTAACTTTTGTAGACTGTTTTACTATATCTCCCTATGTTATTGACAAGACAAGAAGATTTAACATGAAAATGACAAACACTATAATATACATACATAGCTGACTGCTGACCTAGAGACTATCTCGGCTTCCGCTCTCGCTAGCGGTTCCACCTTCACTACCGCTTTTTCTGCTTTCACTGGTACTACTACTACCGCTACCACTACTCTCAACTCCACTTTCACTACTCTCACTTTCTCTCCCGCTACCTGAACTCGAACTCTTTCGAGACTCCTCTCTCGCTTCTGCATTTACTTGCGCTCTGAGTGCTTCTGCCGCGTTAAGACCTTTGTAAGATTCGTCATCATTAATGTCTACAACTGCTATCTCATCATCTTCCATTTCAGCAGGATGCGGAAGGTTAATGTCAATGTCAAGGCCACCCGTTTGAAACTCCTTTCTCGATAAAGTTTCTTCTTCATTGTCATCTTCAATGTTCACATCCTCCTCAAAGTCTACAGGGTTGTTAATGTCAATATGTGCCATCTTAACCTGCAACAACAAAGAAACAAACACAAAGGTCGGCAACACTTCTCGAAAACCCGTTTCGATAACTAAGCAAAGATCGAAAAAAAACTTCATACCGGTTTTTCAACTGGAGGAACAATCTTTGTTACTACTCTACTAGCTGAAGCAGATTCATCAGGCACACGTAAGCATTTTAAACGCTTAACAGAGCGGTGAAGCTTCTCCAATCGGAAATTTTCGCCATCAAAGAAGAGGATTGCATCTTTATCTCTGTCATTGTAATCCTCACTAACACCATCAAATCTAACTTTTGGTTTATTAAGTTGATTGTTTTGAAACTCCAACGTAACCTTATTGTCTTTACTCTTATGTAACAATCCTGGTTTAGTACTGTCAATTGAAGCAGGTTTAAACTCATCTGCAAGCAAAATTCAACATAAACCAAACAAAAACATTTCCAGAAATTTTTCGAATTTCTCATTTGAATCTCGAAAACAAACAAATACCATTAAGAGAATTGTTACTTACATCGTAAAGTGCAGAATTTGGGAGAGTATGAGTGATTGTTGTTGAGTAGTGTTGGTCCTAACGTAATGTTGTACCAACGATTAGGTTCTGGTGCGATTTTTGGTTCTTCATTGTGATTGTCCATTTCTTCTTCATCAAATTTTCAAAATGGAAACAAGAACGAAATTAGTGAATCGTGGTGCTCAAATCGAAAAATCCCCAAATGTTAGGGTTCGTGTTTGTGTTCGATTCTTTGACGTGGGCTTAGTGGATCTATACTATAAACGGCCCATTCCGAGGTTAAAAATATATAATGGGCCCAATTGAGGTTAGAACAATATATAATTGGTCTATTTGAGTTGTTGTTGCTCAAGAAGAGTGATAAAAAAAGAAAAGTTAATGGTCACCTAGCTTGTTTGTGATAATAACACTGGTTCTTAAATTTCTACAGTGTATTAATGGTCACCTAGCTTGTACTCCGTGCTGGAAAAAAATTAAGAACATTTGCCCATCCTGTCAAAAACCGGTTAGGTACGAATTTCGTTGCAGAGCCATGGAGAAAGTCATTGAAGCCGCTAGAGTGTCATGTCCAAACGCCAACTACGGGTGTAAAAAGAATATCTCATACACAAAGCTCTCTAGCCATGAGAAGCAGTGTCCTTTCGTACAATGTTCTTGCCCAATGCGTGGCTGCAATTATACCTGCCTATCCAAGGATCTCCGCAATCACGTCCGTGCCAATCACAAAGACGCCCGTCGCGGTTTATAAGACGATCGCTGTTTTTCAGGAGAACTGATTGTAGTTCAAGTTTTTCGCAGATTGTGTTAGAGATAAGAATCCCAAAACCAAAAGTACGCTCAAAATGTGCCATTTGTATCAGCCCGGCGATATCTATCTTAGTTATGATTGAGAAAAAATGTGCATTATTTTCTGCTTCTATAACATTACGCACACGAAACAGGATTTCAAGAAGTACCTAGTTTGACAGAAATGGTGTGACCTTCAAAAGAACAGAACAACACAAGATTTATTTACATGCCCTAAAGGCAAATTGCTGAACTCCTAAAGCTAAGACACTGATTCCACATTCCCTATTTCGTTCACTAGAAAATACATATACATATATACATAGCTGACCTAGTAACTAGCTCGGCTTCCACTCTCGCTAGCAGTTCTACCTTCACTACCGCTGTTTCTGCTTTCACTGCTACTTGATAATTCATGATTTCACAGAGTCTTGATGAAGTCATCTAGTGATTTATGTGAAGAACCTTGAGCTAAAACAGAGGCTTTGAGTTTCTCTTTTAAACTTAGAGCTCTTCTCTTCATCTCTTCTCCTTCTTCATCCACCATTAACCTCTTCACAGCTCTCTCGATTGCGCCTCTCTCTAGCTCACCCTCCACTTGAATTCCTACTTTCCACACACACTCCAAGTACCTTGCATTCCCCTTTTGATCAGTAGTAAAAGGCCTACATATCAATGGAACTCCTTCACCAAGACTTTCTAAAGTCGAGTTCCATCCACAATGACTCCAGAACGCTCCAACCGCAGAATGTGCAAGCACTTGTTTTTGCGGCGCCCATTTCACAATGTAACCTCGATCCGTAATTACCATCTTCTTCAACAACTCTTCCTCAGAGATTTCAGAACCACATATAGATCCCGGTCGAATCACCCACAAGAAGTGTTGGTTACTACTAACAAACCCATAAGCCATCTCCAACATTTCTTTAGTTTCCATCAAAGTAAAACTTCCCAAGCTTATGTATATCACCGAGCTCGGCTTTTGTTTGTTCAACCATTCTATACAGCTCTCGTTCTCTTCTAAAAGACTCGTAGGAGGAGCTGACACCACCATATGAAGCGGGCCTATAGAATACACCGGGATTTCAAGTTCTTGTTGAAGCCACTCCAAAGATGACATCTCTAGACACCTCACTGTGTTGATTATCACAGAGGAAGCTGTCCCTTTATAACATGTATTCTTAAACAACTCCACTGAAGATTCTACAGATGCAAATACCGAACTTGGTAAATCTTTGTACCGTATAGGATACAACTCCGGTACTAACTCCACTTCTCGCTCACCGCCTTCTGCAAAAGTACAAAACCAATCCTTTTTAAACGCAAAACACATGAATTGGCGTTTTAAAACGATAGTAGAAATTATATATACCTTTAAGTTGAGCCAAACCATCTTTAGCATAGAGTTCACACATAACAAAGCGACAAACAAAAGCCGTTGCACTTGTAGTACTTAAAATAACATTACGAAGCTTAAACTCTTTAACTGCTACTTCAACAAAGTACATGAACTCGTCGTAGATAACACAAGCGATCTCTTCTTCTTCATTAACCAACAACTGACCTAACAAATCCTTAAAGCTAACATAACACTCATTAGCTAGCTTAATCAGAAACCGTCCTGGTCCTAGATTCTTAAGATCAGACACTGGTAAGTTCTCTGGGATGGTTACAAACTGAAAATCAGACAAATCATTTGAAGGGTTTAAGTAGTTGAACTTGGTTTGAACAACTGTAATAGAGAAGCCTTTTGAGTGAAGTGCTTTTGCAAGTTGTATCATTGGAGTTATATGTCCTTGAGCTGGAACTGGAACCAACACTACTCTTCTTCTCCTCGAGAGCTTCTCCTCCATTTCCCAAAATTAGCCTAAAAGATCGAATTTTCCAATTACCCATTGACACTATTTCTAATCCATGACCAAATTGAAAAGCTTTTGAATCATGATGAACAAATTGACAGAAAACAAAAATCCCCCAAAATATTAGGGTTCGTGTTTGATTACAAATTCATCGTTTAAAAGTTTCGAATCGTCTCTCCTTTGGTTGATTGGGCTCCAAACAGGCCATTCGAGTTAAACGAGTAAATACATATAATTGGCCCATTAGTCTTTGAATTTGTCTTATTTTGCCATATACCAAAACACACGATTACTTCACTAGTATTGAAAAAAATGTGATTAGTGATTACTCAATCATCGTTGCTCCAAAACTGTAACGTTTTTACAATCTGATTCCGACTAACGTTTTTTTATTTTAGAAATTATTTCTATACTTTTAGATATATTTTTTTGTTAACACACTTTTAGATATTAATATTATGTACAGTATATATATATATATATATATATAGGGGTGTCAAAATGGGTCAAAATTCATGGGTCAACTCAACTCAACCCATGAACCCTAATGAATTGAAAATTTTGACTCAAATGAGTTGATGGGTCAAATGAGTTATTGGGTCAATTGGTTTGATGAGTAAAATGAGTTGGATTGTAATGGTTAATGGTTTCAATGGTTTACCCAATTAATCCATCAAGTTTTGTAAAATTGAATTAAACCAACTAAAATCTATAAACCAATGCTAATTTAAGTTTAACCAACACATCTAAACCAATCTAGTAAAATCAATATTTTTCCAAATTTCTTAAATATACAAACGATGAATTGAGAAAAAGTAAACTCGTAATTTTTCCACCAAAAAACAGAAACCCGTGATTTTCTCGCCAAAAACATAAATCCGTGATTTTTCCGCAAAAAACGTAAACCCGTGATTTTCCCGCCAAAAACGAAAACCCATGATTTTTCCGCCAAAAGTGAAAACCCGTAATTTTCCCGCCAAAAACGTAAACCCGTGATTTTCCCGCTAAAAACGAAAACCAGTGATTTTCCCGCCAAAAACGAAAACCCGTGATTTTTCCGCCAAAAACGAAAAACATGTGATTTTCCCGCCAAAAACGAAAACCCGTGATTTTCCCGCCAAAAACGAAAATCCGTGATTTTCCCGCCAAAACGAAAAATCCGTGATTTTCCCGCCAAAAACGTAAACCCGTGATTTTCCCGCCAAAAACGAAAACCCGTGATTTTCTCGCCAAAAACGTAAACCCGTGATTTTCCCACTAAAAACGTAAACCCGTGATTTTCCCGCCAAACACGAAAACCCATGATTTTTCCGCCAAAAACGAAAACCCGTGATTTTCCCGCCAAAAACGAAAACCCGTGATTTTTCCGCCAAAAACGAAAACCCGTGATTTTTCCGCCAAAAACGAAAAACATGTAATTTTTCCGCCAAAAACGAAAACCCGTGATTTTCCCGCCAAAAACGAAAATCCGTGATTTTCCCGCCAAAAACGTAAACCCGTGATTTTCCCGCCAAAAACGAAAACCCGTGATTTTCCCGCCAAAAACGTAAACCCGTGATTTTCCCGCCAACAATGTAACCCGTAATTTTCCCGCCAAAAACGTAAATCCGTAATGATAATGAATTAATAATTATTAATAATGATAATTATTTATTATTGTTTTATAATAATAATTAATTAAATTATTACTTAAATGGGTTAACCCATTTAACAACTCAAACCATCAAATTAAATGAGTTATGGGTTGACCCAACCCATTTTGTTAAACTCATTTGATTATGAGTTGAGTTGAGTTGGGTTACCCATTTTGACACCTCTATATATATATATATATATATATATATATATATATATTTATATATAATATTAAGATTTATGTATTACTTTTCTTGATAAATAGAAATTTTAGTTAGTTCATTATTTCTATACACTTATTTTTACTGTACCAAAATATACAAATTTATCGTCTGATTATTTTCTAATATAGATATAAGACTGATTATTTATATTATTTTTTTGCAAACGTTATACATTGAATAAAGATTTTAAATAAAATATTATTTTTATTAAATTCCATCTTCTCACTTTAATTTTTTTTACTATTATTTATTTAAGAAAAATAAATATAAATTTTTTATCTATGAATTTGAAATAGTAATATATACACTTTTCATAATATTTAAAAAAATTTGTTTAAAATCAAATTGTAATTTTAAACAGTCTATTTTCCTACACACTATCACTATCTATTTCACTATAATAAACTATATTTTAATTCTACATACTCTGTCTTATAGATGCTATTTGAATTTTAAATAGTAAATCAAACATATTTTTTATTAGTATCTGTTTTGTAAAACAAAATTTTAATCTTACCCATTTCATTTCACAATACAATTTAACTGTCTATTTATCATAAGAAACTAAAACTTTAATTTTACACATTTCATCTTAATAGAAACTGCTAAATTTTCATATCAAAGTAATATGTATATCATATCAAATCATATCTTAGTCAATATTAAAAATTAAATAATAAACAATCAGTCTCTTCTCTTCTTTCTTCAACTGCTCTTATTTCTTCACCTTCTTTATATCCTACGACATCGAGTACATATGATAAATGAATGTAATTTTTATGTGATTCAATTTTTTAAAAATCAACCTATCACCACATGTGTAACCATCAACCACCACCATCATCACTACCATATTAATCATATGCTATTCATGTTTCTTTTAGTATGACATAATATTTTTCTAAATGATATTTTTGGATGTCTCTTTCGTCGTCAAACTTTCATTAATGATTTTCTTTGTTTTTAGATTTTGTGTTATTAGTATTTATTTCATGTATTTTCTCCAAATTACAATATGAGATTGTATATTTGTTTTTTGTTTTAGGGGCATTTTGAATTTTCACATATCGGAAAAAGGTTAGTTTCAAAAGTCTTTAGAGTCATGAGTATTTTTTTATAATTATTTTTGAGTCAAAGGTTAGTTACTAATATTATCCTAAAAATAATTTGTGACAAAAAAAAAGAAAAGCTTTGCCAATATAATGAACTTAAAGCAATGGTGGTGTTTCTAAAAAAATAGTTTGTTTGGTGAGAATTATGAGAATAGTACAGTTAGTTGTAAAGTCTATTTTTATGAAAATATATATATATATATATATATATATTCCTTTTTAGAACTGTTTCTATTTATAATTATTTTTTACAATTTTTAATTGTTAAACAAATTTTTTGTTTGCTACATAGCTAAATCTCCTATGGAAATATAGGTATGATTTCTTAATAATTATCTTTTTATATTTTAAAACTGTTTAAATTTATAATTTTCTTATTACTACTTTTTTAAATTATTAAAAAGGAAAACTTTATTGGACATATGGCCAAATCTTAAGTCAATAGATTTGACAAGTGTAATGATCATGTGAATTACTAATTTTGAAAACCATACTTTATATAATAAGATTTTGAGAGTTATACATTGAATATAGATTTTAAATAAAATATTCTTTTAATTAAATTCCATTTCTCACTTTTGAATTTGTTTTTACTAATTAACTATTTAAGAAAATCTTAACAAAATTAAAAAACAGTTTTTGTTTCCAAATTTAGTTTGGTGTGAATCTCTGAGAGACATAAACTTCTTGGTATTCTAAAAAAAAACAATAGATGAGGGTAAAATAGTTGTTATGAGAAATTCCCTAAAATAGTACTAAAACAAATTTTATGGACCATTATAGCATACATTTTACAAATTTTCAAAAATAATACTAAAACAAGTTTTATGGATAATTATAACACACACTTCACAAACTTCTAAAAATAACTAAAAAAGTTTTATAAACCGTACACACTATACATATTTTTAAAATTAGCATTAGCCATTAGTAAATTTACACAACTAGGGATTTACTAATTCATACAATTAGTAAATTTGTAGAGTGTATGGTATTCCTCAATAATAAATTGTCTGCTATCTAGTGGACTAACTATACTATTAAAACGCTCACACGTGTCCCAGGGTTTGGACATGATCCATAGCACGTAATAAATATATTTTTCTTTGTAGTTTTAATGATTCAATGAACCTTGTAGTTTATACAGTCTATGTGGAGATTTTGGGTGTTAAAGTAGCGACCTTTATCACCATAAACCCCTCTCTTTCTCTCCATTACACTCGTGTGAAGAAACTTAGAAAGAAAGACTTGAAGCAGAGTAGAAACTGAGAAATTGCAGAGAAAGTAAAGTGCAAGAGAGAGTTTTACGTGTTCGGGTCTCAGTGTGAAACCCTACTCACGCCGGGAAACTTATTGTCCCGGAATCCACTAGAATCAGTCCTTATATACAGTTGGCTCTTACTAGAGCTTGTACATACACAACTCATTAACTACATTCAACCAAACACGCCATTCCATCTCATCTACTCTCTGCATCTTTGATTCTTTGTCCCCTGTTTTTCCTGTTTTGTTCGAACACTTCTACAAAGGACAAAACGACACAGACCTTTTAAAGGAAACAATGCTGCAGGCATGCTTCCTCTTCAACGACTTGTAGGAGATGGGCTTCTTGCGTATGGGCCTGAAGTTTTCTAACTTTGAATCAAACCTTCTGATTTCCTTGAGAGTCTTCTCTTGCCTTCTCTTCTCATTCATGAAACTCGAAGACAAACTCTCACAAAACTCCACCTTGTCTTTGAGTTGATGATTCTAGTTCTTGGATTCCTTCCCCGGACCCTGACCTTGGTCAGTTCTTGGTAAACCTGAGCATCGGCCCGCCATCTTGGAACATGCTCCTTGTTAACCCTTTGGTGACAACACCGGCTGCACTAGACAACATACCCAACTTGGTAGTTTTCTTCAGCCCTCCTGTGTCCATGTCAAGCAATTCTCTTGACAAAACTGTCTCTTGTATGTCCATTTCCTGGACCCTCTTTTCAGCCTCTGTTGTAGATGAAACACCCACTTTCAGCAGACCAGATTCTCTCCTTAATGTGTTTCCTGCAAAACTGAACACACATTGTTGAAAGTTTACCTTTAAAACTGATCCTGCTGCAAACTTTGAGCTGTAGCATCCTCTTAACATAGACTCTTCTTGTTTCTTGAAAACCAGACTTGATTCTATCAAATCCTTAAAGTCTCTCACCCAAACAACTCGCTTATAAGCCCCAGTCCATCTGTTGCGTTCACCCTTCTTTGTAGACACAAAATCTACTTCTTGAAACATATATTTGCAGCTTATTGAGCTGCCTGCAGTCGTGAAACTCCGACACGTCAAAACTCGTTTTTGATCAGCACCAACTGCAACTTTTGAGTCATTAACTCTTGTAAGCTCAAAATCTTCTTGTTTCCGGTGAACTTGAACTGATTCCGTGGTTCCTTTAATGCCTCGCATCCTCCGTAACATTGACTTCCAATGTTCTTTCTTAGAACGAAACACCACTCCTCTAAACCAAGCAATATTAACTCTTGTGCCAATGATGGCGACTACCACACTATCAACATCACTTAAGCATGATATTAACTTCATATAATCCGCTTGATCTCCTTGTTTTTCTTCTTCGAGTGCTTGGAACTCAAATAGAGTTTCCGATGAAGTAAAAACGAACTCACATTGATCTTCCTTGAACAACCTTATTACCTTTATCACATAAGCTTCCTGAGACAGCCTTGGACTTTCAAATCCTCTGTTTTGATGTATCTCCATCTTTGACACCTTGAAGTATACCCACAAAACGTACTTGCTTCTCATATAACCATCTTGAATCAAGAGTGTGTCATTTCTCTGATTCTGTGATCTTGGTAAATTCTTCAAACCATACAGAAAATTCTCCAAGAGAAATGCTTTCTCTTTTCTTGATTTTTCTTCATAAACTGCAGGTTGAAGCATCCGAATGTTCTTCTCAGAATTTTCATGTAAGAAATCTGTCTTTTGCTTCATCTCCATTAGCTTCAGAACCACTTTTTCTTTTGAGTGACCTTTAACCCTCAAGTTGACTTTAAAACTTGGTTTTCCAATTCCAGAAAATTCTGGTTTCTTCTTGTAGATCCCTTTGCATATACTTGCCTCTTGATTCATGAGTTTATCAGCCAGATCCCATGTATCCCTATTATGCAAAAACTGGATTTCTTCAACTTTTGACCAGCTTGGATCTCTCTTTTCCTCCTCAAAGCTAGTTGGTTCTGTTTTTCCTGCATCTTCAATGATAAACTGAACTGATCCAACTAACTTTGTTTCTTCATCTTTCTTACTTGGCTGAACTTCTCTTTTGACATTAATTCTTGTCAATAGATAACCCTGCAGATCCGTTTCTTCTTCACTGGTTTCTGATGCTGCATCTCTACCTTGCAACGACGTATTTAAAGACTCTTGTCCTTCACTTATGAAACTGCCTTTTGCTGAATAAGCTCCACCTTGAACTTGAAAGCTACTGGTTTCATAATCTTGTAGAGATTTCAGACTTACTCTCACAGATTTTCTTCTTTGATCCTCTAAATCCTGAAACTTAAGATTCAACACTTTGATCAAATAACCTTCTAGAAACTCTGCATTTTTCCTTATGAAGCAGTCCTCTTTATCTTCAGGCAACAAGATCTTGAAAAAGATTTCTCCATCATAACATCCGACAGAAATAATATTTCTTTCTCTTGGACTTGGCTTCCTTTGGCTTGATGGTGCATATACTGTAACTCCAGAACGTTTCATACTCACTTGATGACTTGTTGAGTGATGATATGTCCCATCTTTTGCCATTTCTTCTTTTCTTGATCTCATGAACGTTGCCATGACTTGATGAGAATTCAAACTTGAATGTTGCTGTGAATTTTCACTTGAGCTTGCTCCACCTTGAATAACAGATTCGTTGTAGACTAACTCATTCTTGTCATGTAGACTGAAAATTCCCTTTTCTGAGACACACTTTCGCCTTTCACATTCATGTTCTTGACAACATTCACAAATGATGTCTCTCTGAAATTTCTCATCTTGACTTATGACCAATTTCCTGCAGTTTGATGCAGAACTTGTCTCTTTATCTCTTGAGACTTCAAAACTTGATGAGAATAAACTTTTCTTGAGATTCACTGCAATATCAACACCTCCTGTACATGACTTTAACAGAATAGTGTCACAAACCGATTTCCCTGTTTCTTTTGCAGTGATGCCTTTTATTCTCAATCCTTCTTTGATTTTTCTCGGAGTAGATGCGAAACTCCATATCTTTGAATGCACAATCTTAGGCTTCATTTCAGTGACAATCTTTTCAGAATCAAACTTGATTCTTTTTACTTCTTTCTGTGCCCTGTCTTCACAGACTTTCACTTCACCGATTTTCTGTTTTCTGATACACCCTTTCTTGACCGGAATCTCGAGACTCGTTTGACTCATGTGAGCAGGCTTGATATGCTCCATCTTAGTCTCCTCTTTTGGTCCTTGTACAGCTCTTCGTCTCGCTGTTACTGCTTTACCCTTTAGCATGTAAAGTGTACCAACTTTTTCAGCCTTCATCAATGTTATGCATCCCTTTATGACCTTTAAAATCCCATTCTTGGATTTAAACCAGCATCCCTTGTTCTCAAGTGTCCCTAAGGATATGAGATTCTTTGACATGCCCGGAATATACATGACGTTAGTCAACAAGACTGTTGTTCCATCGTCATTCAAGATCCTCACACTTCCAATCCCTTTAACCTGTAAAGTAGTGTCATTTGCCATTGACACATTTCCAGATTCAGAAAATACCAAGTCCTCAAACCATTCTTTTCTTGAGCTCATATGAGAAGTACAACCTGTGTCACAAATCCATTCTTCAGAGCTTCCTTTACTTGCTCGAGCAGCAGCTTCTGAAACCATGAACACAGACCCACCAGAAACAATACTTTGCGCTGATGATTCTTCATATCTAACTGACTTCTTCCTTGACTTGTTCTTTTTCTCTTGGAAGCACTCTGTCTTGACATGTCCCTTTTGTCCACATCTCCAACATGGACCTTTCTTTTCTCTTGCCTCAGATCTGACCTTCTCTTTTCCCTTAGCTTGTTCTTCTCTGTAATCTGACCTTTCTCTTTCCCTTAAAGACAAACGCTTCTCTTCTTCCTCTGTTTGTCTTTCTATTTGAGCAACCTCAAGCTCTTTCTTGTATATTGCAGTCATTACTCTACCCAAAGTTAAGGGTTCCTCGCAATAATCTAAAGAGTACTTAAGCTGTTCAAGCTTTCTAGGGAGAGACAAAAGCAACATGAATGCTTTGTCTTCATCAGACACATAAACATCTAACTTTTCTAGATCTTCAACTATCCTGAAGAAATCTTCTATATTCTCTTCTACAGCCTTGTTTTCACTCATCTTAAACTCAAAGAGCTTCCTTTTAAGAGATATACGACTTGATAGTGGATCAGACAAGTAGAGTTTATCTAGAACACTTATCATACCTGCAGCAGTCTCCTCTGTTCTGATTCTTCTTAGGATATTGTCTGCAACACTAAGTATGATAACAGATCTGGCCTTGTTCTCCTTCTCTTCTCGTGAATGGTCTTTCTTGTGTTCTTCTCTTCTTCTTTCTGAGCTTGAAGACACGACCTTCACCCTTTCTGTCTCAACAGCTTCCTTCTTTTCTTCTTTCTCCTTTAGAGCATCTGAGATACCCATAACTTCAAGCTGAGCAAGAAGCTTTCTTTTCCACAGTGTGTAATCTCCTCTCCCGTCGAATCTTTCGAATCTAGGTTCTTGAGAGGTTTCCTCCTTAACCTGGAGCTCTGATACCATTTTGTGGAGATTTTGGGTGTTAAAGTAGCGACCTTTATCACCATAAACCCCTCTCTTTCTCTCCATTACACTCGTGTGAAGAAACTTAGAAAGAAAGACTTGAAGCAGAGTAGAAACTGAGAAATTGCAGAGAAAGTAAAGTGCAAGAGAGAGTTTTACGTGTTCGGGTCTCAGTGTGAAACCCTACTCACGCCGGGAAACTTATTGTCCCGGAATCCACTAGAATCAGTCCTTATATACAGTTGGCTCTTACTAGAGCTTGTACATACACAACTCATTAACTACATTCAACCAAACACGCCATTCCATCTCATCTACTCTCTGCATCTTTGATTCTTTGTCCCCTGTTTTTCATGTTTTGTTCGAACACTTCTACAAAGAACAAAACGACACAGACCTTTTAAAGGAAACAATGCTGCAGGCGTGCTTCCTCTTCAACGACTTGTACGAGATGGGCTTCTTGCGTATGGGCCTGAAGTTTTCTAACTTTGAATCAAACCTTCTGATTCTTTGAGAGTCTTCTCTTGCCTTCTCTTCTCATTCATGAAACTCGAAGACAAACTCTCACAGTCTATATTCGTTGTTTATGTTTTAAGTTTTAACTAAAAATGTTAAAAGCGTTCAGTCAAGGTTTAGGTTTGGTTTGGGCCTAGTCTTAAGATTTTTGTTTCATGAATATAAAAGAAAGAATAAACCAAAAGTAAAACCTACATTCAAAAAAAAAAAACGATGAAAAGTCCATACTTGTCGTGTACGATTAAACCCAATGACGTGTTCGTATTAAAATTTTAAACTGAACCACCAATTTTAAACCTTACTTGCGCTGCATCAATTTTATCAACACATCAATATTTCTTAACATTAGGAAATTAACTTATTAAACAGAAATTATTTTCTATATAATTCATGTATGACTAATCCCAAGATGCTCACTCTTTGGTCTTTAGTCTTTTACATGCTTTAATCTTTCCATCTTTGTCTCTATCTCGTGGATATGGAAGAAGACAAAATTCTTACGGAGACCCTTCTATCTGCGGCGGAAGAACCACCTGCTCTTCCTTTCTCATCCGTGGAAGATATTCCTCCGATCACCACCGTTGGTGGCTTCGTCAAGGAGTTCAACGTGGAGGTCAAAAAGCTATGGTACTTGGCAGGGCCAGCCATTTTCATGTCTATAACCCAATATTCTCTCGGCGCTGCTACTCAGGTCTTCGCCGGACACATCAGCACCATCGCTCTCGCAGCGGTCTCCGTTGAAAACTCGGTCATCGCTGGATTCTCATTTGGTGTCATGGTAAATTAATATCCCCTTGTTGACCTTTTTGGTTTGCGTTTATCATTCAAATGTGCTGAATTTAATACTATTAGTTTGGGAGATATACCTCTAAATCATTCAAAATGTTTTTTTTTTTTAAACCATTCAAAATGTTTTGAGCTAGTTCTAAAATATCATTTTCAATAATATAAATCAAAATGTTGCAAAAAAAGATATTTAAAAGATCAAAAATAAATATGATAGTAAATGTATAACACAAACAAAAAAAATGTAAGCACAAACGCCAAAAAAAAAGAACGAAATCTTGTGCGATTTTTCAATTTGTAGTAAGATTATAATAGTTTTTATTACCATATAAACCATATTTATAAGTAAGATATTCTAAGAAACTTTTTTTTTTTGAGTTGTAATAATAATTGTGAATGTGACCATTAATTAGCTTGGAATGGGAAGCGCGTTAGAAACGCTATGTGGACAAGCGTTTGGAGCAGGGAAATTGTCAATGCTTGGCGTTTACTTGCAACGATCATGGGTGATACTAAACGTGACCGCGGTTATTCTCTCGCTTCTTTACATCTTCGCCGCTCCAATCCTCGCGTTCATCGGTCAAACGCCGGCGATCTCTAGCGCCACGGGAATATTTTCCATCTACATGATCCCTCAGATCTTTGCTTACGCTGTTAATTACCCAACGGCTAAGTTCTTGCAATCACAAAGCAAAATCATGGTGATGGCTGCGATATCAGCGGTTGCACTTGTTCTACACGTGCTCCTCACGTGGTTTGTCATTGAGGGGCTCCAGTGGGGCACGGCGGGTCTAGCCGTCGTGCTCAACGCCTCGTGGTGGTTCATTGTCGTGGCGCAGCTTGTGTACATATTTAGTGGTACATGCGGTGAAGCTTGGTCTGGATTCTCATGGGAAGCTTTTCATAATTTGTGGAGTTTCGTCAGATTATCTTTGGCTTCTGCTGTTATGCTCTGGTTGGTCACAACCACACCCATACGACTCTATCGTTAATGTTATTATCATTGTTCAATTTGGTTAACTTTTTATCATATTATTGTTTATTTTTACTTTGGAAGTTTGGAGGTATGGTATCTTATGGCAGTCATATTATTTGCTGGATATTTGAAGAATGCTGAGATCTCCGTAGCTGCTCTCTCCATCTGGTAATTCTAGTCTATTAGTATTTTTTTTTTCAAATTAATAATGTTTATAAGATTTGTTGTTTGATTTGTTCAGTTTCTATATTTTAGAAAATTCTCATCAAGAATCTCTAGGATCTATTTATCAGAAAGAAAAAAAAAAATCTCTAGGAATTAGCACTAGTGTAATTTGTCGTGACTCATGCGTAGTTGACTTATGTTATTCGTTGGTTCTTGAGCAGTGAAACCCTAGCTGGTAGCTAGTCAGTTTTTGCTGCATTAATATGATAATATCTATCAAAATAATTTGCTGCATTAATTAATATTTTGATTCTTTGTTTTATTATTATTCGTTTCATTTTTTTTTTGCTACATTTTATTTTTAGTCATGTAGTAGTTATACATATATATATACACTCAACCCAAACGGACCATATTAAAAATCGACTGTTTTGAATGTATCTACAGCTTGTTCAACATTAGTTATTCATGGAAGCACATATAAACTTTAAAAGTAATATTGTATCTTAGTAACAATTAATAAATTTCAAAAAGTAAAGATTATCGTTGAATTTATGCCTCTAATCATGGGCGAAAAACCTACTACGGTAGAAAAGGGTCACTTGAGCTTGGTTCAATAATATCATTCTAAATTATTAATGTATACAAATGTCAAAAGAATTTGTAGTTGTTTGCTTAGTTGGTACATTTTTCATTGTTGACTCCACTATACACCTATATTAATCATAGTAAATTCTTTGTAATTAAAATTTATATTTGGTATCCCCTGAAAGTACTCTGATTAATCAATGATCATAGCCACTGCCTCTAATGTTTTTAAGTTTGGTTTGGAAAATGAAGAATTATGAGTTGCCTAGTTGGTAATTTTTTTTATAACCCAAATTCCAAACTACTGCTTTTCTCAACCCGAACTAATTTTTTTTCAAATTACAAACCTGACCTATATGAAAATTAGCCGATTTCGACAATATCTCTAAATGGTTGCTAAGTCCGTAAAATGTAGAGTAGAAGATATTGAATACTTAGGCGTTAACGGTTGCTAAGTCCGCAAAATGTAGAGTAGAAGATATTGAATAGTCTTGTGATTGGGGATCTATTAATGCTCTTCTGAAGAACCAAGTGGAAAGCTTGAACAGTATAGAGATATGTTGAAATCAGCTAATTTTCATAATGGTAAGGTTTACAATTTGAATTTTGATTTGGTCCGGGATGAGAAAAGCAGGAGGTCGAAGTTTTGATTGAAAAAAGCCGCTGGCAAAAAGTTAGTATTGAAAAAAAAAACGTTTCTCCTATGATTAATCGTATAGCCATTGCCTCTAATTATTTTGTTTTGGTCTTGTAACGATATTAAAAATGAAGCATGAACATTTTGGGATGGACTGCAATGATTGCTATTGGGATGAACGCAGCCGTAAGGTAAAACTTTTGTTTTAAAACCTCTCTTTGGCATAACTATGATTAATATAATATAAACCTCTCTTTGGCATAATCTCAAAATGGTACAGTGTGAGAGTGTCTAATGAATTAGGAGCAAAACATCCAAGAACCGCAAAATTCTCACTACTAGTGGCAGTGATAACATCTACAGTGATCGGACTTGCTATATCAATTGCTCTACTCATCTTTAGAGATAAATATCCATCGTTATTTGTGGGAGACGAAGAAGTTATCATTGTTGTTAAAGATCTTACACCAATACTCGCAGTCTCTATTGTCATCAACAATGTCCAACCTGTCTTATCAGGTACCCTCAAACTATTTATCTCACAGAAACAAATCTAGTTCAATTTGTTTTCATACAATCATGGTTGGTCTTTGGATAAAAAATAGTATTTGATATGAAGACTTTATTTGGTTATATAAGAAGCTAGCTTAGTGAATCTGATGAAAATGATAATAAACACAGGGGTGGCTGTGGGAGCTGGATGGCAAGCAGTTGTGGCATACGTTAACATAGTATGTTATTACGTGTTTGGAATCCCATTTGGTCTGTTACTAGGCTACAAGCTTAACTTTGGTGTAATGGTAATTAATGAAAGCTTGAATCTTCTTTTTCAAGTAAAAAAAAAGAAAAAAACAAGAATGAAAACACCAATAATGCGAAAATCTTTGATGTGTTAGGGAATCTGGTGCGGAATGTTGACAGGAACCGTGGTTCAGACAATAGTCTTAACATGGATGATCTGTAGAACAAATTGGGACACAGAGGTGAGTCAATAATATAATATAAAAGGCAATGATGTGATGTCTAAACTCGATTCTTCAATATGTCCTATTGTTACTGATACATATTCTTGTGTAGGCTGCAATGGCTGAGGGTAGGATAAGAGAGTGGGGAGGAGAAGTATCAGATCAACTCTTAAACTAAAAAGACATTATAAGAAGTGATATAGTTTGTGTTTTATTAATCTCGTGATTTGTATTCATGTCGAATCTTTGTTGCATCAAAGTTTGTTTTTGTGTCTTTTTGGTTGTACCATGAGTCTTGTCCAGGTTTTGAGATGATATGCTTGAGCTTGACACTTATGGACTTGTTCGGTCGAGAAATGGAGAGAAAAGATACAAAGAGATCGACTGGTCCCTCTTTCTTACGACTTAAATTTGTTTCATTTTTGGTTATTTTGGCTTTCTATTTTCTACAAGGAGTAAAATACTACTTATACTTTCTTTTCTAAATGATGATATATAATCAATATCATGCCATTTTATTATGATACACCGTTCATCAAAATCAAGTATTTACCAACAAAAATCATATGTTCACATGTATCAACTATATGATAATATATAATCAATATCATGACATTTTAATTATTATGATACATCGTTCATCGGAATCAAGTATTTAACAACAAAAATATATTTAAAATATTTTCTTGTTTATTTTTAGTATTAAAAACAAAACTAATAAAAATAATTCTCTTGAGTCAGTCTTGTATAACTAAAAAATATATATTCTATATTCAATATAAAAATATTTTGTAAGGAAAGACTCTAAAAATTTATTACATTCTATACAACCATTCAGCTTTATGAAATAGAGGTTTGAATTTAAGATTTGAATTTTTCTTTTATTTGCAATATGAAATTAATTATAGTTTAATGTGCTAATTTTGAAAATTTAAATTATAAATTTTATGTTCACCTGATTTCTCCTTAAAAAGAATTTAACGTTCACCTGATAAATTAGACATCTTTTTTTTTTTTTTCAAAAAATTAGACATCTATATAACAAAATAATATAATTGTAAACGCTGTCACAAAAAAAAAAAATGTAAATCAAAATATATCATATCATGCCATTTCTTTCCATCTTACCCTTTGTGTTTTTTCTAAAATGTTTCAGGATTAACTGAATAAAATATACAACGAGCTGCACACTTATAATTAATTAACATTTTTATTCACACCTACTAAGTTGACCAATCTGGTGAGAGAGAGACTCTGACAGCCGTAACAGATGTTACGTAGTGGTTCAAAGAATCATTAATGTTAACGTGAAACGTTATTCACGTAGTGGTTTAATCATGCACATGATAACGTGTTTCACGTTGCCTATATATTCATCGGTCAAAACAAAATATGAGGAAATTTTCTTCCAAAAATGATAAAAAATTGTTAACAAAATTTAGAAATCGTGGGCCCAGAAAATCTTGAAGTATAATTTTGTTTCTCCAAGTTAACCAGTCATAAGTTGTAGTATATATAGTTTCGTTTTTTGAAAAAGGGTTTACTAAACTACTGATTTCTTTACTACCTAAAATCATATATTTGATCATGCAAATGGTCTCGTAAAAACAACTGGATATTAAATACATAATAAAAATAGCACGATTTATTTTTATTAATTTTAAAATGAATGTTAATTTCAAAATTATGAATATGGAGAATTTTAATTTTGAAATAAATTTCTGCAAAGAAAAAAATGAATGTTAATTTCATTTAGTTAATAAGGGGTGATTGGGTTTGTAAATAATTTATAAAATGTTTAGCCAGCTCAAAGGTCTATTACTTTTGGATTGGAACCAACACTTATAAATGTTTTTTTCTTAGAAAGAAATAACGGTAGAAAAATAGCTTATGAGTGTATATGGTAAATTAAAAGTTCATGTGATAATTTAGAGCTCCATATGTAATATATTAGAATCTTCTGTAATAATAAAAATTAATGTATATAATAAATTGGATGTCTACATCACAAGATATTTGCAACGAGAATAAATTACTTCTCTCGTAATAGTTAAATGAAGTTATATGCATAATCAGATTAAAACATGATAAGATTTTCTTAAATGAAGTTAAATGCAAAATCAGATTATTTACTGACAATACGTCACATCTACCACTTTCTTGATTTTAAGTTATCATTTCTTATAGTTTACTCAATACAACGAGCTGCACACATACAAATTTTTAATTCATTAACATTTTAATCCACACAAACTCAGTTGACCAATTTGGAAAACAAAATTCTTGATAATATTTTAATTGATATATACAAAAATAACATTAAATAATAATGTAATTATCTCAGACAAGATCACAAGTTTACAGAATAATGAGTTCATACTCTATTTTAGACTAAACATATTTTCTAGTACATGAACAAACTAACAAAATCGGGAAAATTCATATGATGATAATGTTTCAATTTTAAATGATTAAAGTTCATTTTCAATCTTTGTTTTCATGATACTGTTGGTTAGAACATCTTCATCCTTTAGATACTCAAAAGGAATATTTTACCAGCCATAAAATATTATTATTTTAATATATTTCAAATAAATAATTAAATTTTAATATTAAAATCATATTAAGGTAATTCTTTGTAAGTATAAGAAGTTTCTAAAGAGGAACCAATTCTAACTTCTCTTTTCTTGTTTTTTTTTTTCTACTATTTTAATACAAAGAATCTAAATTAGATACTAATAGGGGCAGGGGCAGCTACTAAGAGCATCCTCAATAGAGGACTCTTAATTTTTTTTCTAAATACCTCTATATTATTATTTTAATATAATATATTTAGATGATTAATTTTTTTTTTTTTTAAATGAAATCAATATAAAAGAGACATGTGTCTCATTAGACTCTTATATAAATCTTCAAGTCTCTTAGATAAGAGTTTTTTTCTCTCTCTTCCTAATCTACTTTTATATACATAAGAACTATTTAAAAACCCTCCATTGAAAATGCTCTAAGAACTAAGAAGTTCTCTTCTTGATGTCCATATATATAAAGAAATTAATTCACCTAATCTAAGTGTCGTGAAATTCTTCACCATTTTCATTGAACGTCATTGCCACAGTCACTGAGCATTGTCACCAATCGATTCTGCCAGATTTAATTAGTTTGTTCCAATTGTATCATCTACAACATCAATAGAAAATAAATTAGTAAAACGGTGAGGGCCAATGTACGAATTTACCTGATTTTATTATAATTTCTCTATGTGTCTTCGACAAAGATGATTTCTTAAACTATAAAATTAGCATGGTGATTCATTTTGGATAGGAATTGTCAAACTGAACATTTCAGGATTGTTAGAGTAAAAGATTTTGTAGATCCCTAAAACAATATAATAAGTCATTTAAATAGTTATCTAGGGTCCTAAGTCAAAATGTTTTTTTTTTGTTATTTAGAGTCCTAAATAATAAATACAGTATAAAGTATATATTAATATGCCATAAATGAAAGTTTTTTTTTAGTGAATTCGACGCCTAATGATAAAATAACAAATTACATAAATGAATCATGCATGTTGCAATATTAAGTTACAAGAATAGAAACAATAAATACTTGTTTTCTTTCATTTTGGTTATTTTGACAAGAAAATTACATTAATAGTTATTAATTTCCACAGTCCACGTATTGCAAAATAATTTTGACTTTTTTTTTGTTGGTATCGCAAATACTCTCACGTACAATAATACTTTTTTTTTCTTAATTAACATTAATAAATTTGGGAAGGTGAGAAAAAACAATGAAATAAATTTTAATCATGGAAAATCCCACACTCACACTCTCTCACACAGTCACACACATGCCATTTGTTGCAAAATGAATGATGATTAGATTTATGATGGTCTATATATATGGTTCTAGATAGATCTAATAATCACACTTCATCTTGCAAAAATATAATTCACACAAGGTCTTTGTTTTTTTTCGGCATCACTTTTGTGTTTGATTTAGTATATAATCTAATCAAGTCAAATTATTATGTATTATAGGGACTTTAAACATGGGTGTTCTAAGCATGAAGGGAGGAGATGGAGAACACAGTTATGCTAATAATTCCGAGGGACAGGTACGTATTGCCTCCACTATTTGTATGACATATCTAAATTTTGCTACATATGAACCATAAGCTCTTTGACTGAAAAAAAGAACCATAAGTTCCGGGGAAAAAGGAAAAAAGAAAAAGAAAATCTATATATATATCAATATACCAGTAGATTAAATTAACAATTTTCTGATCAATACGTGTGTGTTTTTGTCTCTCTATTTTGGCATTTTGGCTTCTTAGAAACGTCTTGCTTCTGATGCAAAACCGGTGGTGGTAGAAACCGTAAAAGAAATGATAGTGAAAACAGATTTTCCTGGTTGTATAAAAGTGGCCGACTTAGGATGTTCTTCCGGGGAAAACACGTTATTGGTCATGTCCGAAATAGTCAACACGATCATTACATCATACCAACAAAAAGGCAAAAACTTACCAGAGATCAATTGTTGTTTGAACGATCTCCCAGACAACGATTTCAACACTACTTTCAAGTTGGTCCCTGCCTTCCACAAGTTGCTGAAGATGGATGTTAAAGGGAAATGCTTCATCTCAGGAGTCCCAGGCTCATTCTACTCAAGACTTTTCCCTAGCAAGTCTCTCCATTTTGTTCATTCATCTCTTTGTCTACATTGGCTTTCCAAAGTTCCTGATGGGCTTGAAGATAACAAGAAGAATGTGTACCTTAGAAGTCCATGCCCTCCAAATGTGTACAAGAGTTATTTGACTCAGTTCAAGAATGATTTCTCTTTGTTTCTGAGACTGCGTGCGGATGAGACTGTGCCAAATGGACGTATGGCTCTTACTTTCGTGGGCAGAAAATCTTTGGATCCTTTATCTAAAGATTGTTTCCAAAATTGGTCGTCGATATCTGATTCCCTCCTCGACTTGGTTTCTGAGGTACGCATATTTTTTTTAATTCCCTATCGGTTGATCCGGTTAGCTTCGGTATAAACACATTATGACTATTCTTTGTTTTCTAGTCTTTAGTAGTAAGAACTAGGGTATTTGGATTCAGATTTGTCCATCGAAGCTATAATTATATCTGAATTTGAATTTAACTAATGTTGCTAACAAAAAAATATGGACCAATCATATCTTTTTAGTTATGATTATATTCACATATTAAAAGTTTTAGTTTAGATATATATTTTGAAATCATAAATTTGTGTGAGTTCTGCATGATTAAATTAAATTGTTGTAATATGATTTTGGAGAAATGTTTTGAATGCAGGGTATTGTGAAGGAATCGGATGTAGATTCTTTTAACTTGCCATTCTACAATCCTGACGAGAGTGAGGTGAGGGAAGTTATCGAAAGCGAGGGCTCGTTCAAAATCAGCAATTTTGAGACAATCTTTGGTCTTCTCTTTTCATACAAAACTGGTCGTACTGAAGTGAAAGATGATGATGATAATTTGGACCAATCATGTCGATTTGAAGTCATTCGAAAGAGGGCAAGCATCATAAGATCCATTACTGAACCAATGCTTGGTGCTCATTTTGGAGACGCCATTATGGATCGTCTGTTCGAGAGGTATACATACCATCTTGCCGAGCGTTACGATACTTTGCGCAACAAACCAACTGTTCAGTTCTTCGTTTCCTTGACAAGGAAGTAACAAACCTATGAGGAGACAGTAAGTGAAGCAAAAAACATTATATTATGAATAAATCATTTCCTTAATTTTCTCTTATTTGGTATTTTGAAATAATTACAGTGGTGATTTGTTCCTTGTTGGTCTGGCAAAAGTTCATGTTTGTTTGTAGGAACATTTGTTACATCTTCTTTATTTAAGGAAAAAAAAACAAAGGCAAATTCGCTTAAAAAAGTTGGCCAACAAACAAAGCCAATTTAATGAAAATGTATTCTCATGATTGTAATTTGAGTGATATATATATATATAATGTTTGTGTGTGGTTTTTATATTTATTTTATGAACATCTAAATTTTCTTACATGATATCACAACAAATTCCTGAACCCTAAAATTTTAGTCTTTCCTTCTTTAGACACTAACTAGCGCTTATCTTAACCTCACCTTGTCTCTCTTATATTTAAGGTTTTGTGCCCAAAAAGTTTCCATATAATTTGTTTTGCAAAAAAAACCTTCATGTCAAAAGTCACCCGCAATATAACATTTCCGTATTGTAATGACATGACAGTCAATAATTCCGTTAGAAAACACAAAGATTTTATCCAAAAAACCCTTTTTCAACACAAACCGCTATGTAATTTTAATCTCACGATCTCAAGATTTTGTAAAAGAAAAAAATCCAATTTGAATTCTCTATATAATATTCATAAACTACTCCATGTAATTTTAATCTCACGATCTAAAATACATAAATTTTTGTTTAAGTATAAATTAGTGCTTTAGTTGTTAAAAGTATTGGAAATTGAAAACAAAATGTCAGAAAAATATATTGAATACTACAAAAACAAGCATTTTGCAACTCCAATAAAAGTCACAAGATGGTCGCAAACACCTTAGTCGAGACTACTTAGCGACTACTTTAGTTGATCGTTAAAAACGGTCGCAAAATATACCAGTCCTAATATAGTCGTTAATTTATATTGTGTAGTCTTTTATATCATTGGTTCAAATTTTTTGAATTAAATTTAAATGATAGTTTTTAAAAACAAAAATAAATTTCTTAAAGTATGTACTAATTAGCTTAAACGTCCTATATTTTCAAACATAGAGATTATTATGTAATTTAGCCCAAGTGATTAATTTTTTGGGAAATATGCGGTTTGTCAAAAGGTCTGCTTACTCGCGATATACTTCCTACGTTTTAATTTAGTTGTCATTCTAGTACTAAAGTTTTGTTTTCTAATAGTTGTCGTTTTTGATTTTCAATGTACATGTTTGGTAAAAATTTCCAAATTTTATTCTCATAATTTTAATATCTTAATCACTAAAAAAAACACATTAAACAAGGGTAAATTATTTTCTTTTTCTTTTTTAATTTCTGTTCAGAAACCTTAAACAATACTTAGTTTAAATATTGGTGCATTGTTACGATTTTGAGAAGGTTGTGACAGGAAACCCAAATGCTAATTTTTTAGTAAAAAAGGAAAAACAAATCATGTATTGAAAAGATTTATATTTAGTCGCTATTTTTATTTTTTTATTTTTTTGCATCACATTCAATAGCTTTAATTAGGCATAAAGCATAAACTGAAGTTTTCCCTTATTACAGATATAAATCCATTTTTTAATTGTTTGCATTTTTAGCCACAAAACCTATTCATTAGCTAAGTTAGGATATCGTTTGTTCATATTTTTTTTCCTCTCTTTTATAAATATAAATTTTTTTAGCTATAGAAGTCTCTAAGAAGCCCACAATATTGATCGCATTAAAGGATACCCAAATCGTGTAAATGACACGACACATAACTCTACGCTTTATTGAAATTTCATATTATTACCAGTCTGGGAAAAAAAAATGAGTGAACCAATCTGCAGTCCCACGCATAATTGAATTCTGACTCCAACAAAATAGTTTAAATATTTTTAAAGAACTACAAAAAACTATACTTTCAATCCAAAATCAAACCTAATTTTAAAATTGACCATAACCAAAATTGACCATATAAAAAAAGAAAAAAAAAATAAAAAAAAAATAAAAAAATTTTGACCATAACCATTTGGTGAAAGTTGGAGGAAACAAAAGAGGACCCTAAATCAAACCATATCTTGAGGAAAAATACTGATAATCAAAGTGACTTAAATTTTTCAAATTCATTCTTGTATATATAGTTTGTATAATTAAATATTTTCATACATTAAGCTGGTTTCTTTATGAGAACTCTTGAGATAGTTAAACTAATTTTGTAAATAGATTAATATTCTTTTTATATATATAAAATTAAAATTCATTTCACCAAAAAAGAGATATAAAATTGAAATTCATATTATATATATAGCTTTGAACAATTTTGATGTCTACTTAAAAAGAAAATAATGAAGAACAGAAAACTGTCTCCATCAAAGAAAAAAAAAACTCAATTATATCACATCATTTATTGAGAAATATTTTTGGTAGGCGATGTATTTGCCGGAAACTTTTAAGAAGAAAAACCAAAGTACAGTAAAAGAAAGGCTATATTAATATCTATGCATAGAAGATGAAGAAATTAAGAATCTATGCATAACAATTAGTTATTTAGGTAAGTATGAAGGAAAAATAATATTAAACAAAAAATATATTTTTGTTTTAAATTAATTATAAAAATGCCATTGAATAAAAATAATTGTAATATATTGATGATAAGTATATAACTATTTGTTTAACGTGCTAAAAACTATGATATCGCGATAAGTTTACAAATTTTTTATTAAAAAATATTTATTGATTTAAAATAATAAATCTGTATTTTTTATTTATGTATATTCAGCACAATAAAAGGGGATTATATTTTTTTTGCTATATTATTACGTTAGATACTAAATTTTAACCCGCGGTACACCGCGGGGACAATTTATCTTTTTAAAATTAGTATATTTTCTTTTTTGCAAATTGTATATATCTATAATATATTTTTATTTTATAGTTTACAATTGTTATTAAGTAACGTCCTGCCAAACCCGTCCCGTCAAACCCGTCCCGTAAAAAAAACTTTTATTTATATTAATATTGATCTTATTTATGATATGTTTATAAATCATTGTCTAAATATTTTTGTCGATGCGGGACGTTGAACCCACACATTTTTTGCCAATTGGTTAATATATGTTCATTTTTAAAATTTTAAATCATAAATTATGACGGAAAAAATTAAGATTTTTTTAAACTCTATATATTATATAATGATGTTAAAAATTGTGATATATCAAACTTTTTATAAGTTTAAATATTAATAATGTTAAATTTTAAATATATAAATAAGAATATTTAAAAAATTAATATTTTTGCTTATAAGGTAATGACATAATAACTATAAAGCAAGGATTTTGAAGATTTAAATCTGTACTTAAATATTTTCATTAATAAATAATTAATGTCAGTGACATGACATTGTAAATAAGTTCAAATACAAAATTTATTTATTTAAACAAAAAACGTTTAGTAAGAATAATATTTATTTAACAAAAAACTTTGTTTTAAAATATTGTTAACAAATATGTTTATGCTAATTTTAAGGGATTGATTTGAAGTTTGTTGGGATTAAATTTGATTGATAATTTAAATAAAAAATTGATAGTAAAATTAATTATTTTAAAAAAAGATTTAATGCTAATGGCATTAGATTGTAAATAAGTCCAAGTCCAAGATTTATTTGCTAAAATGGCTGCAAAAATGTATATATAGATTTTGCTAAATGAAACATTAGTACGTTACAATTATTTTTACCGTACTTTTATGTCATAATGAATGAAAGATTAAAATATATTGATAAGTTTATATAATATATTGTATAATTTAATATGTTAAAAATAAATTTAACACATTACTAATTGTATACCTCTTTAACATTATTCTTATCGCGATATCATATGTTTTAACATAATTTATTTTTAACTTACATGGATATATATATTATTATCACGTTAATCTAATAGTAATCATCTAATTCATAATATAATATTCCTAAAGAAATTGATGATAAAAATATCGATAACTATTTTATTACATTACTAAATAATTTGATATATGTAATAAGGGCATTTTTGTCTAACTTACATAAATTATAGAGAGAGAACTAATTATATAGAAAACATTGGTATATTCTTAATTTTTGATTCTTCTGGGTATAGATAGTGATATTATCCATAAAAGAACGTGTTGTCCTACGGAGACAGATGCAGAAAATGTTTTGGAGCACAAATCACAGCGTATGGTCGTCTCTATTGATTGTTTTTAATCATATTTTATTTAGAATTTAAAAGAATCAATTTAAAAAAAATTTGTTTATAAAAGTAATATAAAACAATTTAGTATGAATTTTTTATGCCAAATTTTTTACAATACAAAATATTAAAGATAAGAAAAAACTTGTGAATTTTTCCTTGTCGATTTAAAGTTTTTCTAAATATATTGAATATAAGTTGAGTCAAAATTTTCAACTTATTAGTTCATGTGTTGAGTTGAGTTGAATTGACTTATAAATCTTGACCCTTTTTGACATCCCTAACTTTTTTTTTGTCAAGAATATATGATTTTATTAATTTGCAAAACAAAGCATGAAAACGTAGGCTAGTGAAATGAGTAGATACTAAATGAATTTCACGGAGTCTGATAAAGTCATATGTATGAAGAATCCAGGACCGGTCTAATGTTTTTGGTTGTCCTATGTAAATCAAAAATAAAATGTCATTTCAATTTTATGCAATATATATTTTTTCAATGTTCATTTTTAAATTTACCTTTTTACATTTTTTGTAAAGTTAATTGATTCAAAACTGTTTTTTCTTTTGTAAATCAACTTTTCATTAAAAAACAACTCATATTTATCAGAAAACTAGAAATTATACATAATATATATATATATATATGATATTAACATAAAATTATATTAAAGAAAAAATGGTTTAAACAATAGAAGTCCAAACTATCAATATTAAATAAGTTAACTAAAATTTTAAATGATAAAGATTAAAAAGTTTAAGTTCAAATATTTAATTTAGACGAACATTTTCATTCTCATTTTCATTAGTTTTCGTCAAAGATAATAAAAACCTTTCTTCAAATCTGGTTTATCAAGAGAAATATCTTAAAACTCAGAGTCTTCCAAAATTAGTTATATGTATTAATAATCTTAATATTTCCACTTTTATTTATTAAATAGTCAAAGCCAATAAAAATGATTTGTCGTATGTCTATTTCAGAAACTTAAGTTTCTATTTTGGAAACGTGAGTTTCCATCGTGTTTCCAAACATAGACTTTTAGGAAACGCGTTTCCATGACGATTTTCATGTTTCCAAAAAGTTTTCGTTTCTAAAATGTTTGGAAACGGGAAACGGACATCGGAACGAGTTTTCATGCAACCTAGCTACTCAATAACAAAAATCTTCATTTCTCTCTCATTACAACCAAACCCCACTCCGAATTCCAGTGTCCATCCACAACCATCATATCTTAATTTTAAGTTTGCATCGTACGGTCCACAATTTAACATATTATTTTGTTTTCCAACTATTTAAGAGTTTGTAACTAGATGGAAGGTAAAATGGTATTGATTTGCTTAAAAATCTTAAAAAGTGCATACTACTCTCAAAGTGTTTCACTTGCTCTAAGAATCTTGAAAAGTGCCCCAAGTGGTGAGAAACTCTTATATATATGAACCGTAAACCCTTTTTCTATATGTTCGTTGATCCAATTTATCTTCTATATTCATTATTAGAAGTTCAAGACTTTTATGTAAAATTTAAACTTAATTTATGCAAACCCAAACGGCCATATGTCTAGAAGTGAAATGAGTAGATATACGAATTTTATTTGTAAATGTTCATAGAGTCTTGATTAAGTCATCTAGTGAACTGTGTGAAGAACCTCCCGGTAGAACAGAAACTTTGAGTTTCTCTTTCAAACTGAGAGCTCTCAACTTCATCTCTTCTCCTTCTTCATCCACCAGTAACCTCTTCACAGCTCTCTCGACTACTCCTCTCTTTAGTTCACCCTCCACTTGAACCCCAACTCTCCAGACACACTCCACATACCGCGCATTTACCTTTTGATCAGTAGTAAAAGGCCTACAAATCATCGGAACTCCTTCACCCATGCTCTCTAGAGTCGAGTTCCATCCACAATGACTCCAAAATGCTCCAACCGCAGAATGTGCAAGCACTTGCTTTTGTGGAGCCCATTTCACAATGTAGCCTCGATCCGGTATTTCCATCATACTCAATAATTCCTCATTAGTCAATTCAGAACCAAGTATGGACCCGGGTCGAATCACCCACAAGAAGTGTTGGTTACTACTAACCAAGCCCGAAGCCATTTCCAACACTTCTTTAGTTTCCAACAAAGTAAAGCTTCCCAAACTTATGTAAATCACCGAGCTCGGCTTTTGTTTGTTCAGCCAATCAATGCAACTCTCATTCTCGTCTAGTAGACTCGTAGGAGGAGCTGAAGAAACCATGTGAAGAGGGCCTATAGGATATATCGGAATCTTAAGTTCTTGTTGAAGCCACTCCAAGGATGATATCTCTAGACACCTCACTGTGTTGATTATCATAGCGGAAGCTGTCCCTTTATCACATGAACTTTTAAACACTTCCACTGAGGCTTCTACTGGTGCAAATGCTGAAGTTGGTAGGTCTTTGTATCTAAGGGGATGCAACTTTGGCACTAGCTCCTCTTCTCGCCCACATCCTTCTGTGATAAGTGAAAACCAATATATATATATTAAAAGCAAAATTATGGCCGCAATTTATTTACTCAATTTCAAAGAAATAAATCAAATCATAAACGCAAAGTCCTACTTAATTTTGTATCTTGATGATACTCATATTCGTATCATCAACATATACGATGATAGTCATGAAAAAATGAATTTCTCCTCATGTATTTTTTTGCATTTGCATTTATACTTGATATTCTCCAACAATAAGCAAACAAATTTTGATGTAAGAGAATTTCACATCTTACAAAATTAGAAAAATCCCTAGAATATATTCCCAATCGTAAACCGCAAATGCCACAAAACAAACAAAGACTTCTACAAATACCATATTTTAACATGTAATTTGCAAAAGTGAGAGAAACAATTTCAACTTATAGAGATAGATACCTTTAAGGGGAGCCAAACCATCTTTTGCATAGAGTTTGCACATGGCAGAGCGACAAGCAAAAGCCGTCGCATTTTCGGTACTGAAAATAACTTTGGGAAGGTTAAACTCTTTGGCTGCAGCTTCAGCAAAGTACATGAACTCGTCGTAGATGACACAAGCGATCTCTTCTTCCGGTATAAGTTGTTTTTGCAGCAACAATTGACCTAAACACTCCTTGAAGCTAAACTCACACTCTTTATTGAGTTTAAGAAGAAACCAAACTGGTCCTAGATTCTTAAGATCCGAGGCTGGTAAGCTCTCTGGGATGGTGATAAACTGAAAATCAGCTAAGTCTTTTGAAGGCTTCAAGTAATTGAACTTGGTTTGAGCAACTGTAATGGAGAAGCCCTTTAAGTGAAGGGCTCTTGCAAGTTGCATCATCGGAGATATGTGTCCTTGTGCTGGAGCGGGAATCAACACGATCCTTCTCCTCCTCTCTTGCTTTTCCTCCATTTCCAAATTTCTATTTCTCTCTCTCTCTCGCTCTCTGTTTTTTTTTTTCTTTTTTTCTTTTCCGGTTGCTTTCTTTGCAGCTACAAGAAAAAGGACTTTAATAATCCAATATAATATAACTTAATTCCTGACCGTACATTTAAACTCGTTTTAATTGAGAGCTGAGATTGCTGCTGTTTGTAACTTAATATAACTTTACTTAATGCACCTTTCCAAGCTGTAAAGAGCTCAGCCACTGTGCCTTAAGACAATTATGTAGCAAATTATAGAGAACCAAGAAAAGGGTGCAAACGACATAAATGTCAAGATAACATGTGCGATGATCTTAGCGGGAGGTTAGACGCACTCTCAACTCATGTCGTAATACACTTTAGAAGCTGTCAAAAGGTATAAGATGGTCTGTTTCTTGGAAAATGGAGGGAAATCCTAAGGCATTATGCTGAAGTTTAAGGGTTAGTTTAATTTGCAGAATAAGTTTCCTTGTTGACAAGTGATCGACACGTAAAAAAGAAAATGTATTGAAAATTCCAAATTTTTTTTTCTTCTGCAAAATGAAAATTTCCAAATCTAACTTGAAATATTGGTCAAATTATTTTGTTTGGAGAACTAATATTATTAAACTTCTAGAACAATACTAGGGGTTCATTCACCCCATTTTATCTCAACCAATCAGAATATTTCACATAATAAATAAAAAATTATTTAATCATAAAATCTTAACCCTAACCACTTTTCAACCGATATATAATCTTGTTTAATTACAAAATGTAAACTTTAATTTTCTTTTGTAAACTCAAACCAACATTTAAACTCTTTTTAATGAAAATAAAAGTAGTACTGATGGATTAGTTTAAACAAACCTAATATTTTTTGATCATTATCTCTCGTCGATATACGCAATCAAATGTATATATAAACTACGGCAATAATACAGCTCTTTGAGAAGATTTGTTTAACATATTTTAAATTTATTGAAAACAACAAAGTACGTGACGGATTAGTTTTGAACAAATATGATTTTTTTTTTTTATATAGTCAAATCAGTTAATATTAACAATCAACACTATGAGTAGATTTTTCTAATATTTTTATATTTAAGTGTAATCAAACAAAGAACTTGATGTATTAGTTTAAACAAAACTGACACTTCGCCTACAAAAAAAAAAAAAAACTGACACTTCTCTATAAAACAATTTTATTTGAAAAAGTAAATCAATAATTTCGTTTTTTGGTTAGCTTCAAATTCAGTTAATTAATTATTGAAAACAAAAAGTGAGGAAAAAATGACATATATGTTCACAAAAGTGTAAATTAATGTCGATTTTTATCCTCATATTTTGTTAATAAACAAATGATTTTGTTTTATTAGCCCAAAAAAACAAATAATTTTTTTTTATTTGTTCAAAAAGACAAATAATTTTATTTTATTTCCTCAAATTAACAAAAGATTTGTTTTTGAAGTCCAACAATTTCTCTAGCTCTAGTGGACGATGTAGTTAGTAGTGTTATCAGTTTTTGAGTATTTCAAAGCACTTAGGATTTTTGGGAAAAACATGTATAAACCCTAAAAAATAAAGTCAATGTAACAAACTTTATTATTTTTGTGTTATCAGACATGAGAAATACAAACAAGTAAACAAATTTGTAATTATACGGTAAACAGATCCTCTTTCTTTTTATTTTTGTTGCAATTTTACTGCTTCTGGCTTTGATAAAACAATGAAAAAAATTCAAAAACAATATCCTGTAACATAGCACAGATTTCGATCTAGTATCTATTAAAAATAACAAAATACATGATTGGTGAGTTTAAATAAAACTGATTTTTTTTCTTGATGAGTCAAATCAATTAATATTAGTTACAACTTACAACACTTTTTTTTTTTTTTTTTTGTCAAGGATCTTAGAGCATCTCCATTGGGGAGTCCTAATTAAGGACTCCTTACAATTTTTAATAGTAAATTTTGAGTAAATGAGTGTTTAGAGTTTTTGTAGAACTTTTATAATTTTTACTATCCAATGGTTGAATCCTTAAGTGAAATCCTTAAGTGAGAAATTTTTATTAGTTTGTGAAAAAGAGTGTTTATTGGGTAAAAGGAAGTGTGTGTGTTAGGTTAAAGAAGAGTGTTTATTTGGTGAAAGAAGAATGTTTATTGGGTTTGTTGTAGAGAACAAGAAGAGTGGATACTTAAAACAATAAGAGTGGATAAAAGAAGAGTGTTTTGGTATGCATATACAGAGACTTCAAAATTTAGAACAATGAAAATAAAATTATTGTTTAGCATACAAGTAATGTCATAGAATACACAATAAGAACTAGTGTTCGGAATATAATTTTGTGGTGTACAAGCATTCAAACCAAAGTACAAACTTGTGGTGACGTAAAACATGTGGTCTCTTTTATACAAGTAATGCAATCGATCCAAGTAACTTCGACCAAAACCCATTGCTGCAACTGCTCCAAGTAACCTCGACCAAAATTATGCTACTCTTCTTACTCCATTCTCATCTTATCAGACCATCACTATACTCAAATATGGAACGTGAATTACATCAACTAAAACCACTTAGAGATACACGAGAGAAGGAACATGGACCTTAACATGACCAACACCAAACCGGAACAAAGTTATCTCAGCTCATAATATCAACTAAATGAGCAAACAAAAGAGCATAAACATAAACCCTAGAACCAATTATTCTGTGCCACCAATCCGTTGTCATGCTAATGAGAAGTGAATAAGCAACAAAAGGGTCACTTTTTAATCTTAAAAACCAACAGATCAAACACAAATTTAAACATAAAGCAAAGCCCAGAATCTGTATACGAATCCATATACTTAATTCGAAAGCATTGTTACATATCAACTTGTAAGAAGCAATTACCAGATCATAAGCATCAGATTTTAACTTGCAATCAAATTCAACCTAAACCGAGATCAACAATTAAGCATCAAAGGAGCAACAAAATCAAAACTTCAATCGCATATAAGAATCTTACCAGCAGACGAACCCACAAGCAGGATCCTATGAGCATCAACATTCTAACCAAGCCACCGAAAAACATCGTCACATCGTTGACCTCAGCAAAGCCGGTAAGAGTAGCTCTTCCGGTGGATTTTTCGACACCTCTTCGATCACGAATCTTGTGGATCGTGATAAGATAATGAGAAGAGAGACATGTTAAGAAAAGAGACGATGAAGAATTTGATCCGCCGAAGTCGAGCTTCGGAGAAAACAAGAGAGGAGAGAGGAGAGAAATAAAAAAATAGTTTGGGAATGAGGAAAGAAAAAAAACACGGGAAAAGAAACAAAACTTGTTTTGTTGTCATCCACTAATGTACAATCACGTCAGCGCACCTAATACACCCAAAAATACCTTAAACAAGGTTCGCACCTTAGTTTATTACACCATTCTGATTTAATTTTTTGCTTTTATTCACAAAAATTTCTTAAAAAACTTGCAAGGTCCCTGCAATGGACATGCTCTTACAACACTATAAGTAGATTTCTATAATATGTTTTATTTAAGTAAAAACAAACAAAGGACGAAACGCCTTATACAGTAGAACCTATTATAAATTATAGAAACCAAGTGGGTGACTGATTCGTCTATAAATCAAATATATAATAAGATCTACGGACATACAAAATTAAGATAATTATCATCAGATGGATCAATCTAGCTAATGGATTTATGTCTCATAGCTCCCTAACGAATTTACTTGAGGACATCCATTTTTGGACAGTAAAGTTTTCAAGTATTTAGTTTGGTTTTATTAGAAGAGAGGGTAACAAACTACCACATGCTTTAGCGAAATCCGGATGTACTTATTCTTCTTGTTACTCTGATTTTGATACCTTACCTGTTTGGTTCGATCAACATTTTTGTAATGACTCTGGTTAACCACTGAAATTGTTTTGTCGTAAAAAAAAAAGTAATCAGCAAATAAATTACAGAGAAGTCGTCTTAAAAAAAACAAATTCGTTTGTAAACCATTTTTTGTTTTTTGCCATCGTTTTCAAACCTTTTAATTGATATAAAGAAGAATTGTGATGGATTAGTTTTTACTTTTTATATTTATCCCCTTCATTTTAGCCAATTAGAATTTGCCATCTAATAATAATTTAATTTAATTAAAAAATCTAATTTTCTATTAAAACGAAATTATGTATCGGTTTGGGTTTATTAGAAAGGGTTAGAAGTTTAGATTTTATGATTAAACAGGATTAAATATCGGTTTGGGTTTATAAACAAATTTAAATTTTATAATTACACGAGGTTAAATGTCGGTTTGGGTTTAGAAAGTACGATTAGGGTTTAAACTTTTTACGATTAAACGAGTTTAAATGGTGGTTTGGGTTTACAAAAGAGAATTAGGGTTTAGATTTTGTTAAACGGGATTATATATTGGTTTGGGTTTATAAAAAAAATGGTTAGGGATTAGATTTAATAATTAAATATATTTAGTGGGTTTAAATAAATTTATTTATTTATTTCATATTAATTGTTTTAATTTAGTTAATTAGATGACATGGAAAATTTTAATTTGTTTTTAAAAAGCAAAACAATTTGGTCATCTTTGTTTGGTAAAATTCAATCAATGATTAAATACATTACAGTCTTTGTTTATATCAACTAATACACATAAAGTGATGTATTAGTTGAACCGAATCCTTAAATATCATTTCCCTATAAAAGTATCAATAATATTGTTCAATACAACTCAATTTCTTGGGTGTTAGCACCAGTGTGATTCTCGTGGTTACAACCTGCAGTGTGATTCTTGTGGTTACAACCTGCAGTGTGATTCTCGTGGATACCTTTTGAAGAATATTTGGGTTTACTTCTAGAGATTAATCTTTTTATTCGTGCTATTTTATTTCATTCGATTAGAATATGTTACATAATAAAATAAAATAAAAATTCATTTAGTTATAAAATTTAAATTCTAACTACTCTTGAATGAATTAATGAGTAATTTTGGAAAGTACTCTATTTTTGAGTTTTAATTTGGAAAATGCCCTCATAACCTCATTAAAACAATTTAAAAATAACTAAAATGATTATAAACTTAAATCAGAACAAAAAATCCATAAATTAAGATAATGTAACTAACAATTTTAAAAATAATTATATCTTAAATATTTATAAAAATAAATTCGTCAAAAAGAAAAACTTTATTAAGTGATAGAGTTTGAAAATATTTATCAATATTTTTCATTAAATTTTAATATAAAAAATAAAAAAGTTTTTATCTCAGAAATAGTTGAAAGAATAATTAAGAATTCAAATTTAATTCTTATCTCAAATATTTTTAAACAAAATTCCTCCAAAATAATAAATAAATAAAATTTATTAAGTGATAGACTTTATAATATTTTTAGATATTATTTTTTAAAATTTTAATATCTAGAATAAATAAATCTTTCTCTCAACACTAGTTGAAAACATATAAGATGATTTTAAATAAATATCTCATTCTCATCAAATACCATCTTATATGATGATTTAAAGAAAATATACTTGTCGTTTTTTAGAAGAAAAAAAATGTTAAAAGTGTCTATTGCATTATCATATACACAAAACTATGTGTTGTGTTTATAACTAAATATTAACTTTGAATTTTATATACGAACAAAATAATAAATAATATAAGACTAAATCCACAAATCTCCAAACGATGTTAAGTGTCTATTGCATTATCAAGGTGACTAGAATGTCATGTCATATAGATAATAATACAAAATGCTTGTTTCTACCGTGAAACACCAGGTTCTTTGTGAGACATAGATCCATTAGCTAGATTGATCCATTTGATGATAATTATCTTAATTTTGTATGTCCGTAAATCTTATTATATATTTGATCTGTAGACGAATCAATCACCCACTTGATTTCTATAATTTATAATAGGCTCTACTTTATAAGGCGTCACGTTATGATATTTGATGATAACAGCTCCCTAACGAATAAAGTGATATCTTCAATGAATATGCTTGAATGTCATGTCTCACAGCTCCCTAACGAATTTACTTGATCAATCCATCTTATATGATATTTTAAAGAAAATATAGTTGAAGTTTTTTAACAAAACAACATGTTAAGAGTGTCTACTGCATTATCATATTTATACACAAAACTTTTTATTGCGTTTATAACTTAACTTTAAATTTTATACACGACAAAATAATAAATAATATAAAACTAAATTCACAAATCTCCAAACGCTGTTAATGTTCCGTTAAGAGCAAGGTGACTAGAATGGCACATGGATGATAATACAAAACTGCAATAACAAAGTGACTAGGATGGCACATGGATGATAATACAAAACATCGTCTTTTTGTTTCACAAGATTTTTTTTTTTTGATCAAATCATTGTTTGAAATGCCAAATATAAAATAAATTAGAGCAAATTTAGAGAAAAAAACATATCACAATTTGTGGGTGCAATACTTGCCGTCCAAAAAAAGTAAGAAAGTCAGGAACAATCGTTGTAACAAAAAGCAAACTCTTTATGAAAAATACCAAAAATAAATTTAAAAATAGGTTGGAATCAGCTATATAATTGATATGCGGGGACAAAGATGTTTAAAAGTTATTGGCTAAACAGTAAACATATTATGTACGTAGGAAACAGAATTATAGAATGGTAGGACCAAAACACGTGATTCTTAATTACACTAGCGTAACGCCAAAAGCCAAAATTCATACCATGAATTTGGAATCAGTTATAACTTATAACTGATCTGCGTGGACAAAGATTTTTTTCTTTCTAAAGTTGGCTAAACATGTTTCCTTATAAAAAATTTATGTTTAATTATATTCAAAGAAAATATAAATGTTTATACATAAAAATGTAAACTTTGCTTATAATTTTTTGAAATCACTAAAGACTTTTATCTATGGTACTAGATGTGGACTCGCGCATCGCACGAGATATAATTTAATTTTAAATTTGTATTACACGCATTATATATATATATATAAATATATATAGTTATTCATGTTTTTGACGTAAAATATTATAAACCGGACATTTTAGAACAAAAAATTGAATGAATTTTTTCAAACACATCATCAAAATTAAGAAGAGCCCAAGCAATTCAGAAACAAAAATACTATTCCCTGTTTTAGGTTTTTTTTTCTTGTTCCACAAAGATTGATGTTCTACATCATCATCATTATAGTTTTGTTTGTGACCAATAAAATTAAAAAGAGGAGAGAAGTATAGTTAATATTATTAAACTAACAAAATAATAATATTAAAATGGAAAAGTTGTTTTTCTTAATTTATGTAAAAAAACTAAAACATCATTCTTCTATAAAACATCCCACGCTATGTGTGGACTTAAATATACAATATTTTTATATATAAATAATAATCTTTTACTATTATCAAATACAATCCAACTTAACTTTAACTTGACATAATTTGTTTTTAAAGCTTTCAAATGTGACATAGCTGGAAATTGGATTATTAGTGAAAAAAGTGATTTACAACAACTAAAATAAATAATGAAATGAAAGAATAACAAACAGAGTACTAAACACACATAAATTATAAGATTTGTAAAGATTTTTTGTAAAAGTGACAAACTATAACAACGGCAATTTCAAAAAATAAGAATTCAAATCAATAGTATAAGGAATTTGTTGATGTCTTCAGTACTGCTATATATATTTGTCTTACTACCTATACAGTATAAGTATAACAAAATATAAATCTAGTGACTATAAAACTTAAAGAAATGGAACTATGGAAGGCGAGTATAAGTTTTGTCTATATCTTCTTTATTGCTTCTTGAAAAAAAAAGATCTTTTACGTTGCTATATTCGTCATTATTACTCGTATCACCTCTAGTAATCTGTTTTTTTCTCTCTCTTTTATCATCATTGTCATCCTTATTGGTTGTTTGTAAAACAGATAAACAGAATGAGATTTGAATGATATAAGTAGATTTAGGTTAAATGTTTTTGAATTAATTGGATTTTTGTGTGCATTATTCCTGTGAATTAATTTTCATTTAATTTGAATTATCGACGTTACATATGTTTGTATTAATTCAATTGTTGTTTTTAGTTGGGTAGTTAATATCAAATAAATTCTCTTATATGATTAGGTATTAGATGTTACAAATTCGAGAGGGAAAGGCACATCAATTTTTTTTTTTTTTGCTTTTTATTTCTAAGATTCATAGTTTGTATACAACCATAGCTTTATTTATTTTGTTATTTAATTGCATAATATATTATATAAAATCTTCTTTTTTTTCGTTTTCAAAGATATTTAGTTGCTTGGAAAACAAATAAATGAAATGAAATTTGAGTGTGGTCAGGCAAATGAAAAACGTTAACATATATACATAGGTTGAGTTAGGTTAGTATTTTTGAATAAAAGGAATTTTGTGGGTTATTCATGTCAATTAATTGTCATTTACTTTGAATTATTGACGTTACACATGTGTGAACAAATTCAATTGTTGGTTTAGTTGGGTAGTTAATATCAAACTAAATTCTCTAAAATATTTAGGTATTGGATGTTACAAACTCTAGAGAGAAATGAACCTTAATATATCTATTTATTTATTTATTTTGAAAACCTTTTAGATAAAAGTTAGATATACAACCAATTAAAGTGGTTTTGCCTCATATAATACCATCATATCTTTTTGTTTCTAAGATTTAAAGTTTTTATACTACCATAGCTTTATTTAATTTGTGATATAGTTGTATACTATAGTTAATATCAATTGTATACTATAGTTAATATCAAATATATGTATAATTTTTTTTTGTTGTTTTTAATTTAATATTAATTGCCTACTAAACTATTTTTTCATCAGAATCATGAAAAGAAAAATGTGTCAAACTTAATGTAATTTATTTCCTATATTTTTCTTTATTTCTAATCATTTTAAAATGATTAATATACTACCACAGATTTTTTTAATTTGTGACATAGTTGCATAATATAGTTAATATCAAATATATGTATATTTTTTTTTCTCTTTTTGTTTGTTTGTTTTTAATTTACTATTAATTGCATATTAAACTAATTTTTCATCAGAATCATGAAACTAAAAATGTGTCGAACTTAATGTAATTTATTTCCTATATTTTTTCTTTATTTCTAAGCATTTTAAAATGATTAATTGAGAGCAAAATGTTTTTGAAACTATTGTTTTCTGTTATTTTATGGGGTGATAAATCAATTGAGACAGAATGATGGTAAGAATATGACTTCTTTTTTTTAAGAAAAAATATTAGATGTTGAAATTAAAAATAGAAGAAATATATTTTTCTAACAATGATAAAAATTATTTTTCTTTTAAACCAAACTTGATATACTACAAATATATTAAAGTGAAATAAAAGAATTTTAGAATGTCAAACTAAAACTTAATGAAGACGACACATGTCACTAAAATATAGCGCCAAATGTCGCATTGTAAAGCAAAGTTAGAAAAAACTTTGTCATATTATATAAGATTGTTTTGATACGAACTATATTTGAATATCTCCTGCATATTTCTCTTTGCCCATTTTCTTTATTGTGTTTTCGATTTCAAACGTTCCTGTCTATCATCTTTATGATCTAGAATTTAAGAAAGATTAAGAACTCAAATATAAAGAATTACTCTCTTTATTAGCTTAGGAAAATTTCTCAAAACCTAAGCTTTCAATCTCTCATAAACTCATAAGTTATGCCACAACTTAGCATCTCCTTATATAATAAAACTTTAACATTATCCTAATCATTAAATAACTTCTAATAACATTAGATAACTCCTAATGTATATTCTAGATAATTCCTAGAATATTTAAAGCTTAATTTTCTTTTTCTTCATTAGTAACTTGTTCTTCAAGTCACTTATCCTTCAAGCTTAATCCGACATATGATCTTCTCCACTTCCGAAAGTTGGCTAAACATGTTTACGTAGGAAACAAAATTATGGAAATGGTAGGGCCAAAACACGTGATTCTGAATTCATTTTACATCGAGAGAGTTACAACAGTTTAACGCCAAAAGTCATAAAAGTAGTAGGTTTAACCTTTTGGACTTGGCGAGAATGAGATATCATATTCGAAGAACTTCTGCAAAAACCTTCCAAATTAAATGACTATTTTTTCCGGTTTATTTTCAACTTGTAAGAATATAGGTCAAACTTACGGATACAAATTTAACCTGCAATATAACGCTTATATATATATATATATATATTTGGAAAAGTCTTACTATCATATATATATACAGTCGAAACTCTATAAATTAATACTCGATAAATTAATAAACATGATAAATTAATAAAATTTATCGGTCTCAAGTCGGGCCAATGTAAAAATTAACCAAAATCGATAAAATAATAAGATAATATTTTTTTTGAAATCTCTATGTAAAAATATAGTCCCAATAATATTATAAATTAATAATCATAAATCTTAAGCATACATTTTTAAGATTATTTATATGAAACTTTTGTTCAAACTAGAGCACAATTACAACCTTTTTTAGAGTACTGTTTGTATGATATATTTTGTACTCACATAACTCTTTGCTTTGATCCGTCATATTTGGTTTTGTAATATTTTTTATATGAAAAATCATAACTAAAATTTGTGGAAAGAAAAATTGGATTAAGCTTCAAGTTAACTTCGTAGATAAACGGTCACAATATCTTGTAGGAAAATAAATTAAAAAATTTAAAAATAAATAAAAAATCTAACATAATTGAATATATAAACAACAAAACATAAGGAAAATTAAATTAAGAAACATTTTAAAAAAAATTTAGTATTGTATTTTACGTTATATTTCTATAAATTAATATTTATTAGATTTATTAATTTATATAATAAATTAATATTTACTATAAATTAATAAAATTTCGTGGTCCCAACATTATTAATTTATAGAGTTTCTACTGTACTAGATATTGAATTTTTATTTTTAAGATGATCTGGAGATATATGTTACTGTTTTTTCAAATGTATGATACTATGATACCTCAAAACGGTTTCAATAACTTTGCTTTTTCTTAAATTTTAAGTTATATTTGTTTTGTTAATATATTTTTTTAGTGTTTCAAATTGTATAATTATATTTTGATTATTAATTCCAGGATTTCATCCATAGTTACCATCCCGTATTAATATCGATCCAAATCCGTCCCACTATATAACATTGTCACGTGATTAAACATCATTTTCTCATTTTCTTATGAAGTTCAAATATCCTTTTATGATATTGGAAACTTCAAAAAAAATTTAATATCGATCCAAACTTCATAATTGTATATTGAGAAATACATCTAAGATTTCACCCGTAGTATATCGTCACGTATTAATACATTTTTAATATTTATATTGTTTAAACTTTTTATAAAGTTCAAATGTTTATAAATTTTAAACTTTAGAAAACATTTCAATATTAATAATATTTTTTTATAAAGTTTAACTTTTAAAAAAGTTTAAAAATTGTAATAATTAACTTTTAATAAATTTTAAATATATACAATATTTTGAAACTTTTAAAATAAAGAACCTAAATAAACTGAATAACACTTTTAATTTTGGATGTATGATAAGTCAAAGTACTTGCTCATTCATATTCAAAATCATTTTGGTTATTTTTATAGTTTGACTCTAAACGATTTCTCAATTTTTTAAACAATGTGTGACCTTGTACACTTATTTTTTTTATCCATTGAGTATTATATGTCGGTTTTTAAAAATTTGAATTATATCATATGAAGAAAAAAATCTGATATTTTATTAACTATATGTAGTTTATATATAAAATCAAAATGAATTAGATATAAGAATAAATATAGTGACAGAAAATTTTCATATGTATATTTAATGTCAATAGAAAGATGTTAGGAAATTAGCTTTAAATGAATATAGTTTAATAAAGAAATATTCAATTAATGATACAAATTTAGGAAAGATATAATTCAAATATTTAATGAAAATTAATGATTTGTAAATTTTTAAGAATAGAATATTTGGTTGAGATAGAATTTGTAAGAAAAATATTTGGGTTCACCCCTAGTGGTGAACTCTTGTATTCACCCCTTTATTCTAAACCTATCATTATGTCATGTCATATTATAATTAAGGAAGAACAATTCTTGGGTTCACCCCCTAGGAGGTGAATCCATTCATTCACCACCTTTTAATTGACTAATGAGAATTTGACATGTCATCTATTTAAAGAATAAATAAATTTAATCACAAAATCTAAATCTGAATTACTATTTTATCAACCTTAACCAAAATATAATTTCGTTTAATCATAAAATCTAAACCCTAACCGCTATTTTATCAACCCAAATCGAAATATAATTTTGTTTTAATCACAAAATCTAAACTCTAACTACTATTTTAACAACCCAAACCAAAATATACTTTCGTTTTAATCACAAAATCTAAATCCTAACCACTATTTTATCAACCCAAACCGAAATAGAATTTTGTTTTAATCACAAAATCTAAACCCTAACCACTATTTTATCAACCCAAACCGACATATAATTTTGTTTAATCAGAAATCTAAACCTTAACCATTATTTTATCAACCCAAACCAAAATATAATTTTGTTTAATCATAAAATATAAACCCTACCACTATTTTATAAACCCAAACCAATAATTTCCTTAATGAAAATTATACAGAATTTGTTTCCTTGCTTTTTTTTTGTTTTATTGATTTTAATTTATTTATTCTTTAAATATATGACATGTCAAATTATAATTGGTCATTAAAAAGGGGGTGAATGAATGGATTCACCCCTAGGGGGTGAACCCAAGTATTTTTCATTAAGGAAATAAAATTTGTATACTTTTAATTATATGATGTTAATTATATGTAGGATTTACACTTTATAATTAAACAAAATCATATATCTGTTTGGGTTTATAAATATAAATTAGGGTTTAAATTTTACAATTAAAAAATTTATATGGCGGTTTGGGTTTTTAAAATAGAATTAGGGTTTAGATTTCTTTTACAATTAAACGAGTTTATATGACAGTTTGAGTTTATAAATATAAATTAGGGTTTAGAGTTTACAATTAAACAAAATTTATATGACGGTTTGGGTTTATAAAATAGAATTAGGGTTTTGATTTCTTTTACCATTAAACGAGTTTATATGACGGTTTGAGTTTATAAAAAAGAATTAGGGTTTAGATTTTTTTCTACAATTAAACAAAATTAAATAACAGTTTGAGTTAAAAAAAAAAGGTATTGTTTAGATTTGTTATTAAATGATTGTTTTTTATTTTATAAACAAATAATTAGATTTAATTTTATAATTAAATATGTTTTTTCTTAATTATGTGGTACATTCTAATTAGATAAAAAAATAGGAGATGAATAAAAGGGTTCACCACTAGGGATGAACCCAAATATCATTCAGGCTCATATATTAGTAATAAATAGTATAGAGATTTTTGGTAAAAAAATCTATAATAGATTATAGCGTTTTGTAGTGATATCTCTAAGAATAGATTTAAACTTCTTGTCACATAGTCTTCGTTGATCAAAACTTATAATCATAACCGCATGTTAAAAAAATATAAATAATAATAACCGCATGTTATTTTATTGCAAGTTATTCTTATACAAGCTAATGGCAGACTTACAAAAAATCGTCAGATCTCTTTTGTATAAAATCCAAAAAATACAACTGTTGAGAATTTATTATCAGCAATGGATTTTCCTCAATCGTTTCCAATGAACGGTGGTGATGGTTCGCACATCCACATCCACAATTCCTCAATCGTTTCCAACTAACTTTCTTTTTCTAATGATGTGATTTAAAGCTTTAGTACGTGACCTATTTTATCGTGCTTAAAAGAAAATGAAAATGGAGATAACGACAAAACTAGCTATCATAATAATAATGTTCAAATCGTATCATGTGTGTGTGTGTTTAGATTCAATAAAAAATGTTCACTTCTGCGTATTTCATAAATTTTTACCTATCGCTGATGTCTAAACATTTTGAAATAATAGGAATTACTTGTAGCTTTCTTTGTTCCTAATTCAAACATTTTTAGATGGGTCAATAAGTTTTTGAGCTAAAAAGGTAAATCCATAGTTTTTGCCAAAAAAAAAGTAAATCTGTATTCCGTAGTTTTTAAGTCAAAACGTAATTTCGTAATATATCTGCCAAATTCGGATACCTATAATTATTTTCTACCAAAAACGTAAACCCGTTAATTTTCTTTTTAAAGAACATAAATATGTAGTTTTACCGCCAAAAATGCAAATCCGATTTTTTCCGTTTTCACTAAAAGATATGAATCCGTATCCCGCCTATTGATGATGATGGATGATGGATGATAGATGATGGTGATGGTGATGGTGATAGTTGTGATGATGATGATGGTAGTTGAAAATTTAAGAACGATATTAACTTTTGAATTCACACTGAACCTCCATTAGATTTGGACCGGTCTAGCACGCAATTTACAATAAAAACAATTAGTAGTAAAATCTAAACTATCACATCTTCGACAAAAAATTAAAAATCATGATAATGATTTTATGATCAAAATAAAGTTTTAAATTATATCATTATATAAATATAATATTTTTATCTTGATTCAAATGTATGTTAGAAAATTCAAAATTTGGTTTGACAAAAATAAAATTTAAGAATTTTGAAACAAAAGTTATAATATTTTAAGCTGTTTAATTTGGGCTACAAGATTTATTGGATCAGCGTGACCTTATTGCTAGTTTTGGATCTAGTTCAACATTGGTTGTAACTAGATATGTCAAAGTGAGATATCTAGCTCAACTCGGCTCATCTCATGTCAGAAACAAAGCTTTACAGACAAACAAAGTCCATTTATTTCTGACGAACAAACAAAACATTGTCACAGCTTGTACAAACCGATCTTATTTCCAGCAGCAACTAAAACCAAACGGTAATAAAACATTTGTTAGTTTAAATCTCACACGCGAGCAACTTCGACAAGTTGTTTCCCGACGTTCTTACCGTGGAAGAGTCCAATCAAAGCAGAAGGTCCATTCTCAAGTCCTTGGGATATATCCTCAACATATGTTAACTTCCCTTCTCTTACATGTGGAAGTATGAAGTCCAAAAACTTGGAGTACCTATCAAAGAATTCGACAGCAGCAAAACCTTGAACACGGATGCGTTTGTGAACAATGGTGGCTGTGTTATGTAAAACTTCTGGTTTCTTTAGATTGTATTGTGATATCATTCCACACGCTGCGATTCGGCCATGTGTCCTCATGTTTTCGAGCACTGCCTCTAACATTTTACCTCCCACGTTCTCAAAGTATATGTCTATTCCTTCTGGGAAACACCTGATTGATCCACAAAACAAAAACACCATATTGCAATCGAAATGAATAAACTCAATAATTTCATTTAAAAAAAAATTTAAATACAATATTTATATATTAGATAGTCTAACTTTAATATTGATTAATCCAAAAATCAAACTCAAATCCCTTGAAACATGTAAAGATGTATTTATTCACTGACCTCTTTAGGGCAGCACTAAGATCCTTTTCTTCCTTATAATTGAAAGCGTCATCATACCCAAACTTAGTCTTGAGAAGATCAACCTATAAATCAAGTGGACATATCACACTAAAATCGAAATGTGAACTATATATTACTCATAAACAAGTGATAGAGACCTTCTCTTCACTGCTAGCGCTTCCAACGACATAGCATCCCGCCATCTTCGCAAACTGTCCCACGAGTTGACCTACTGCGCCAGATGCAGCTGATACAAAAACAGTCTCTCCTTTTTTCGGAGAACATATCTCGTAAAACCCAATATACGCAGTGAGACCCGGAATACCTTATAAGAATTAAAATATAGGAAAACATACCAAGAATCTTGATTAACATCATTTACTAAGTTTCATTTACATCGTTTACTAAGTTTAAGTATAGTAATGGGAAAAAAAAAAGATTCATTTACTAAGTTTTGATTAACATCAGCAAGATGAGCATTTTAGAGAAAGCATACCAAGAAGTCCAGTGTAGAAAGATAATGGAACATCGGTGTGATGAATCTTGAAATGTGAAGAAGGAGTTGGAGTAATAACACTATACTCTTCCCAACCAACTCTTCCCCAAAGTAAATCTCCTGTTTTGTAATTTGGGTGCCCTGAATCTATTGCTTTAGCCACTCCAAACCCAGAGATTGGCTACAACACACACAACACAATGAAATAATCATACTGAAATACGTTCACTAGAGATTCGAATATTTTTACCTTGCCGATAGTGAAAGCATGAGCCATGGAAGCAGGAGACGAGGGATCAGGCTTCCCCATGCGAGTGCGGCTATGAGGATCGCAAGATAAGTAGAGATTCTTCACTAGAACCGCCATGGATCCGGGAGGTACACGTAAGTCAACGGTGCTTGCTGCAATGTAGAGGTCGGATTCTTTAGGGAATCCATTCACGTAGTTACGGAAGATCACCTGGTTGTTAGTCGCTGTCGTCACTACGCCGATGTTTGCCATTTTCGGTGCTGAAAAATTTGATAGGGACGAAGATAATAGTTTCCTTCACTCAGTCATAACAGTTTAAAAGATAAACAAAAGGAAAATTATCTATGACGTCACTGATTGGACAATGACTACAAGTAACGTCATTAAGTAAATGGGATAAAAGTGTAAAAAGTACACCTTACTCATGCGTAAATATAGGATTGGCACATTCAAATATTTATTTATATATTCGATAAGCAAAAGTACTTAAAATCAAAATATAATATATATTCGATAAGCAAAGTTACGAGTAAATATAAGTAAGAATAGAAAATAACATAGTATTAGCCTTGTAAATTAGAATGCATTTGTCCCTTATGTACTTGTGAACCCCATATTTATACAATATGATTTATATTTATTGATCACTGGTACAATTAATTTTCTGGAATGTATCTGTTTTGATTCTCAACTTTAATACTTTAAAGTCTTTCTCTGAATGTTTTTATTTGTTTTGTGGATTCCTCGAAGCTTGGCCCATTATCTTATTTCGAGATGTTGCTCCCTTTACCAAACTCCTCACTTCGTAGAGTTGGAGCTTTATCTCAGTTCGGCATTTATTTTTCGTTGACTCGCACTCTTGTTGATTTTACGCTTATGTGGTAATCTTCGAGTGGATCCAAAAACTTTGGGTTCCGGATCCGACATCAATAATTAGCCCCCCAAGTCCTCTGACCTGACGAACCAGTTCGGGGGACTTGCTTTCTTTAGTTATGAAGATTGTGCAACATGATCTTTAATTTTCTGCCTTTTGAACCATCATTTCCCTTAATTTCAGGACTTTCCATGTTTAAACGCATGACGCATGTCACATTTATGACTTGATTCCTTTATTTATTATTAAAGCGGAAAAAATTCTTCCACTCCTCACACGACTCTGAGGCAGTTTCATCCTCAACCACAAATTTGTAGAAGGTATAAACGCTTCTTATTTTCTCTGTTTTAGCTTTTATCTTGATCTTACTCTCTCTTTACGAACAAAATTTCTTCCTCTTCTTCTCAATTATTTCTATAATTATGAACCCTTCTTCCCCGTTGAAAAATCTTGATTCCTCGACCGAGAGATCTAACTCACCTTCTGATGAGAAGAATTCTTCTCGCTCATCAGTCGATTATTGTACCCATCCGTACGACATAGCTGATCCCATTATTGTTCGGGATGTACTCTTCAATCCCTCGAAAAGCTAAGTAGATTGGTGGTTACAAATCCCACGTGAACAGTCTAAGAAGCTTATAGCTTTGACTTTTCTATAGTATAGATTTATTTTGCAGAATAAGTTTTCTTGTTGACAAGTAATCGACACGTAAAAAAAATGTATTAGAAAAGTTCAATTTCTTTTCGCTAAGTATAAATTCTCAAATTATAACTTGAAATTTTGATCAAATTATTTAATTGAAGAACTAATATTATTAAACTTCTACGTACATAGTCTTTAAATAAAAGCTTTTAACTCTTTTGATTTGTATCGTTGAGTATTTATTTTTAATTAGTTTTCATATAATGTATTTTATGTACAAAATTAAGAACGTATATGACAAAAAGTATGAAAAATATTTGGGTTTTTTACAATTAAACAAGTCAAATATCGGTTAGTTTATAAACATGTTTAAAATTTTAAAGTTTAATAATGTTAAATGTTAGTTTAAAATTAAAAAGAACGGTTAAAGTTTAGATTTTACAATTAAACGAGTTAATGCCGTTTTGAGTTTACAATGGAATGTAGTTTAGATTTTGTAACTAAATAAAATTATATATCAGTTTAGGATTATAGAAACGCGGTTAGGATTTAAATTTTATAACTAAATAAGTTTTTGTTATATTTTATTATGTAGCATATTTTAATCACATAAAATAAAATGGGATAAATAAAAGGATCAATTCCTAAATATAAACCCAAATATTTTTCAAAAGGTATCCACGAGAATCACAGTAGTTGTAACGTGAGCTAACACCCAAGAAATTGGATTGTATTGAACTATTTTCTCTTTTCATATTATTGGTACTTTTATAGGGAAATTATATTTAAGGAATCTATTTAACTAATACATCACTTTCTGTGTATATATTTAATATACTAATATCTATTGATATAAAACGAAGAACGTGATGGATTAGTTTTACTTTTTTTAAAAGCAAAACATTACATTTTCTTTGGTTATTTTTGTTTGATAAAAATCAATCAATGATTATTAATTATTGAAACAAAAGAATTAATAACATCGCGAGAAATAGATAATTTTTTGATCAAAACATTAAATAGGATAAAAATTTGGAAGTAATTCACCCTACAATTAAAATCTTTGAGGGTGTATATCAACCATATATACTTGAAAGTTAAAACAAATTTAGTTATAGGAATTAAATAGTAACAGCTAAATATGACTAAAGAAATGACGTTAGCGGAATCTATCGGAATGTTCTTGATAATTTCTGCGAAAACTGTAGTATAATTACGAGTTTTCAATTGGAAAAAGCCACACGATTACTTCCTAATAGCCATGCTTCATTAATACTATCCAACGTGTCCCTTTGTTGGTTCTGAAAATTCCCTTCTTGCAACTTCGTTGTGTTTTCAATTTTCAAGATCGTTAAGTGAAAATACATACTGAAATAGCTTTTGAAGGTGCGAATGGCTAAGAGTGGTTCCATGTCATCGCCAAATCACCAACATATACAAGCACATGAAGTTCAATGCCTTCGTAGATGCAGAAGTAGACGCGATTCGAGGCATTATTAATTTTAAGCCTTCACCACTTTGATCATAATAGTATGAACTTTCTTGGAAAAAATTATCAATAGATAGTTTTTGATCAAATAGAGTGGATATGTTGTGCGAGATCCAATCTATTAGGTTTTCAATATTCGAGTAAACGTTTGGAGAACAAATATTCTTAACCTTCCACGTACAAAGTGGAGACCGGAAAAGAAACGATTTAAAAATTTTAGAGCTGTATGATTAAATGTTAATTTATAACTGGTTATACTATATTATTATGTATAATATCAAGAACACGACAAAAATGTATCCACGAGAATCACGATTTAAAAATTTCTGATTAAATGTAATTTATAACTGGTTACACTATATTATTATGTACAATATCAAGAACTCGACAAAAAAAGTATCCATGAGAATCACGATTTTGGTATCATGTGCTGACAGCCAAGAATTTAAATTGTATTGAACACTTTTGACTTGTCTTTTATTATTCTAAGGATTTTGTTCAACCAATACATCACTGCAATGAATTTAAAAAGGAAAAATCTTATAACTTTATTAATATTATACTTTATTAAAGATAAATATTATAGTTATTTAAAGTTTATAAAATATTTAAAATGTTTAACAAAACAAACGTTTAAAATATATATAATATATAAAATCTATAAAATTAAATAACCATTTCAAAATAAAACTTTTAAATTGATTTAAATTAGAAATCTTTTAATAAAAATATTATTAGAACAAGAAAAGAAAAAAATAATGTTTAATTTTATCGAACTGGTATAGATGGTGGGATGGAGTTTAGAATATTATAATGCATGGATTTTATAACAATTAAATAACCATTTGAATGAAAAATTTTAAATTAATTTGAATTATATATCTTTTCAATTATAATTTTATTAAAATAAAAATAACAAAAATAAAATGTTTAATTTCACTGAACAGGGTTAGATGGTAGGGATCGACAGTAATACGAGACGGTATACCACGAGTAAAATCCATTAGATTTGTTTAGTTTTACTGAACGAGATTAGATGATAGGACGAGTTTGAGTCGATACTAATACGAGACGGTGGACCACTGGTGAAATCTTAGATATAACAATCAAAATATAATTATAATATCTTAAATACTAAAGAAAATAAATTATATTAATAAAATAAATATAATTTAAATTTAAATTATTTAGTTATAATCTAGATTTTAACTTAATGAACTGTACGTTATTGTTCTTATATTTTTAAACAGTAAAAATCAAACATAGTAATTGTATACTAAATAATATACAGATATAAGAGTTGAATATTCATAAAATATAAAACATTAACTCATATACATTTTTAATCGACTAAACAAATTAAATTTTTATTCTTAAAAGAACTAAATAGTCCCGCAGTATACCACATATTAAAATCTAGTTGTCGAAGTATTTACCCAAATATCATTTTAAAAATTCTCACTAAAAGAAAAGTATAGATATGTGCAGATATTGTATCATATATAGTACATTCTTGTCTTAAATTTATATTCGCTCAGTTTCGCTGATTATATTGTTTTAAAACACTTTTCTTATACAAAATTTAATATTTTTTAATAGTGGACCGTAGGATAATATGTATGACGTATGAGTGTCTAACCCTAAATAATAGAGGGAGTATGACAATTATATCCTCGAGATTCACATGATTTTGGTAACATCCAGGAATTTAATTTTATTGAACTTTTTTTCAATCTATTGGTGGTGATTCACTACCTAACTAATAATTTTATGTGCAATAATATTTTGCTATCGTCACTTTCAGTAGATGATACTATAAAAAAGTTCACAGTGAATCTTGACACCATAATGGACAAATACATTTAATAAAAGTATAGGAATAGTTTATCATTAAATATCATTGAAGAGTAATAGTGTAATACCCGATAATAGGCGATTTTAGGCGTCACATGAGTATTTGTTGTTTCCTTTTTTTTTTCTTTTAATTTTTTCTGCCACGAATTTATTTCCATTGGGGGAAATATAATCTTTACACAACAAATAAATAAATCTTTACGAAAAGTATAGTTTTGATTGGTGAGAAAGAGCTGAACAGCTAAACTTACAGTGAATGAGAAAGAGGAATTGAGAGAAAAGAAAATGTGAGTTTAGCGTAAATATTTTAACTTTTGGTATTTAATAGAGTAATCTGTTATGCTATTTTTTGGTATTTTAAATATATATCTTTTTAACAGCAAATCAATTATATTATATTATATTATAAAAATGTTACATAAAATCATTCAAATATAACCATTGAATCAAATAAATAAAATTGAACACAATTTTGATGAATAGGTGGAAGTAATCTTACTTTCCACACAGAAGCCTTACAAGCAACACATAAAATATGTTAAGTACTCTCTTCATAAACTTGTAAAATGTTAACATTTTATAGATGAAACTTTCAAATGTTTTTCGCATAAATTTAATTAAACAAACACAGAGATATGCTGCTTAAAATAGTTCAAGGATCATGTTTTTTGTTGTAACATCCTTGGCATCATTGTGGGTTAGTGACCATGGTTTTCTTTCTCATATAACATGAATAGTCTGATCGGAGGACAGAAAAGACATCATCATCGGACCGTGTCCTTGGAAACGGAAAGTTATCGTCGGTGAATGAGACTAGCGGAAACAAACTTTATAACAGATTCATCTTGAGTGAAGCTAATGCATCGAAAGACAAACCATAAATAAAACGTCTCCATGATTGGAGGAAATTGCCGGAAACATAATTGTTTCCAACCAACAAATGAAATCTCAATTGAGACTTCAAAACTAACTCGCTTGGATAGATGCATTATTTCTTATTGATTTGAGATCTGCCATCAACACTCTATAAAGCAAAAACTGCATCGAGAACATCGAAGGCTGATGAACAAAGGTCTCCAATCCAAGCGAGTTATAGTTAAAACTGGTTCGGTAAAATTATTTCAACTAATGCATCCAATCACACCCAAATATATCTCTTATGTTTCCCCGAAGACACTATAATTATGGAGTATATGTAGAGCAGTCAAGCTGATCATACTCGTCCCGCGAAGCATATTTTATAAAGCTTTTGTCTAGGAGGTTTAGAAAAAGTTTATAAGTGCTTCTTGGTCCCGGTTTTGGTTTAATGCATCTAATTTTTTTGCAGGAAGCTAGATATGTATTGGATGTCGATTATGCTAAATGAAAAAACGTAAAACCTTCTTATAGAACTACTAATCCTGTCAAAGAAAATTCTACAATTTTTAGCTTTCGGATCGTCCGAACCTCTTCTAAAAACTAGTAATGTAGTTCGTGTATGAACCTATGTGGAGGATATCCTTGAACTAAAGTATCTTAAGAGAAAATTACTCCAACAGAAAATTAACACTATATGTTAATAGAAATTGTAAAATGAGTTATATATAGATTATTAACACTAGACGTTAATATAAATTACGAGGTGGCCCCAGTTTTTTATCCCCCACGCTTCCCTCTCTTAGTCCTTATATAAACTTCTTGTCTTCCAATTCTTCATACCCAAAAACAATAACCAATTCTCCTAAAGTTTGTTTTCTCTCGCCTCTAAGAAACAATGTTGAGTGCCTTTTTGGGTCATGCGTCAGCTATTGCTATAGCTTCACCAGTAGTCAGCATTGTGGGCATCAGGTTATTTTCTTGATTTATACTTTTGGGATTATGTGAATATTGTACTCTCCCTCTCTCTCTCTTTCTTTTTTTTTCAATGTCATTTTCAGTTTATTGTTTAGCAGGCATATGCATATTCATCTTTTTCTTTACATGTTAATTTTAATTAAGGCGACAAACATATGGAGAGATGAAACACGTGGGGGTCGTTGAAAAACAAAGAGAAATGCCAACATTTCCTCAATCGTTTCCTATGAACGGTGGTGATGGTCCGCACAGTTACATCCACAATTCCTCTTATCAAGTAAGTAACAATGATATAACAAATATCTCTTTCTATATATTATATGATTTGAAAGCTAATTACGATACTATAGCTAAGATTGTTTGTATCACTTGTGATATAGAAAGTAGCGATAGATGGCGCTAAAGAAAAGACAAGTGAAGCCATCCTAAAAAACCTCGATCTCGAACTCTTGAACCGTAATTCTGATGAAAATATCTTAAGAATTGCGGATTTTGGTTGTTCTATTGGACCCAACACGTTCGAAGTAGTCCAAAATATTATCGATACGGTGAAGCAAAAAAACCTAAAAGAAAACAATGCCTATATTGGTGCTCCTCTCGAGTTCCAAGTTTGCTTCAATGATCAACCAAACAATGATTTTAACACACTTTTTAGAACCCAACCTATCTCTTCCAAACAAGCATATTTATCGGTTGGAGTTCCAGGATCTTTCCATGGTAGAGTATTACCAAAAAATAGCCTCCATATCGGTCACATTACCTATGCGCTCCACTGGCTTTCTACAGTTCCCCAACATGTTTGCGACAAGAAATCTCCGGCATTGAATAAAAGCTACATTCAATGTAATAATTTAGTAGAGGAAGTGACTGAAGCTTACCGGGTCCAGTTTAAAAAGGACATGGGAGATTTTCTTGGGGCAAGAGCTGAAGAGCTTGTTTCGGGCGGATTGATGATCCTATCAGGACAATGCTTGCCCGATGGTGTCCCTAAGGCTTTGACATGGCAAGGGGTTGTGATCGATATGATTGGAGATTGTCTTATGGATATGGCTAAACAGGTAAGGAATTTATTTCCATGACTTTTTTCTTATATTCTAAGTTTTCCAAACATGCATCATATTTTGTGCTTCAATGCTTTATCTTCCGTTTGCTTGCTTTATTCTTTGTAGGGAATTACGACCAAGGAAAAGATCGAACTGTTCAGTTTGCCCATATATATTCCGCATATTAGTGAATTCAAGGCAGAAATAGAGCGAAATGAAAACTTTAGTATCGAGACAATGGAGAAGATAAGTCATCCTATGGATTATAAGCCACTAACCAACGACTTCATCACTTCCATGTTTCGAGCCATTCTCAATACGATTATTGAAGAACACTTTGGAGATGGTGTGGTCAATGAGCTATTCGATCGATTTGCTAAGAAGCTCAACAAGTACCCAATTGATTTCAAAAGGTGTAAAAAGTATGTGAATTATTTTATCGTGCTTAAAAGAAAATAAAAATGGAGATAATGACAAAACTAGTTATGTCATCCTCAATGTTGTTTCATCATAAAAATAAATCATGTCAATTATTGTGTGTGTGTGTGTATGTTTAAATTCAATAAAAATGGTCAATTGTGCGTGTTTCATAAATTCTTACCTATCCTTGATGTCTAAAAATTTGGAAACAAAGAAAAAATCTTGAAGCTTTCTTTTCAAACATTTTTAGATTTATAGTCTATGGTTTGGATTACATCACTATATTTGTACAAGGCCAAAAGAGCGGTTATGGTTTTTGGTGGAGTTGGAGATTTGGCAAAAGTTTTGGTGATTAACATTACTATTCTTGTATACATGTTAGCAATAAATTTAAAGTATAAAGATATGAAAATTCGTTTTTTTAATGTAGAGAATACAAATATGAAATATGTGTCTTGACGAAAAAAGAGAATACAAATATGTGAACAAATCACTTATCTAACAAGTAACTTCTCTATCTATCTCTCGAATATTTTTATATTCTATACCATTAATTTACCTGCAGTAATATTAATCGAAAACTGGCTTGATAATCTTGTAAACCCGGAAGAATCGGGTTGATCCCTGAGTCCATGACCCAGAAAAGTTGCTAAGTTATCATCAAGTAGTCCGATTTTTAAAATTGTTGTTTCAGTTTCCATTATTAGAGAACTAGTTTTTGTTCTTTGCATAACATACAAAAACTAAACTGATGTCAAAAAAAAAAAAAAAAAAAAGAAGAAATAAACATACAAGAATCTATGGAAATTTTTTGAACTTTGAGAACCTTTATGCATATAATATCACACAAACAACATAATTAAACCAGCGGACTATTACGATATAGTAAACAATTAACAATAGTCCAATTATTTCTGACCTACAAACAAAGCTTTGTCATAATAACCACATTTATTAATTCAATATCACTCACGAGCAACCGCAACAAGTTGTTTCCCGACGTTCTTACCGTGGAAGAGTCCAATCAAAGCAGAAGGTCCATTCTCAAGTCCTTGAGCTATATCCTCGACATATGTTATCTTTCCTTCTCTTACATATGGAAGTATAAAGTCCAAAAACTTGGAGTATTTATCAAAGAATTCTACAGCTGCAAAACCTTGAACCCGAATCCGTTTGTAAACAATGCTGGCTAAGTTATGTACACCTTCTGGCTCCTTTAGATTGTATTGTGAGATCATTCCACACGCAGCGATTCGGCCATGTGTTCTCATGTTTTCGAGCACTGCGTCTAACATTTTACCTCCCACATTCTCAAAGTATATGTCTATTCCTTCTGGGAAACACCTGATAGATCCAAAAACACCAAAATGATCAAACAAAAATTTTCTTACAAAAGCAAGCCAAACTAAACCCAATCCAAAAGTTGAAATGAACCGAGCCAAACAAACTTTTGGTTTCTACTTTTGGTATACATTTCTCATAACCGAGCAAAATCGAACCAAACGGAACAACTGATACACGTCCCTAGAATTTACTGACCTCTTTAGGGCAGCACTAAGATCATGCTCTTCCTTGTAATTGAAAGCTTCGTCATACCCGAACTTAGTCTTGAGAAGATCAACCTATAAAGAGGGGATGACATATCACCCTCTCTGGATAAAAAAACAAATTCAAAATGTGAATTGCATTACTCTTTAATAATTGATATAAACCTTCTCTTTACTACTGGCACTTCCAACGACATAGCATCCCGCCATCTTCGCAAACTGTCCTACAAGTTGACCTACTGCACCAGAAGCAGCTGATACAAATACAGTCTCTCCTTTCTTCGGAGAACATATCTCGTAAAACCCAACATACGCAGTGAGACCCGGAATACCTTTAAAAGAACAGAACAGAGGAAAACAGATAATAGGTAATAAGTAAAGTCTTCAAAAAAAAAAAAAAAAAAAACATTCCAAATCAAGAAATCACCAAGAGAAAGTGTATACCAAGAAGTCCAGTGTAGAAAGATAATGGAACATCAGTGTGATGAATCTTGAAATGTGAAGAAGGAGTTGGAGTAATAACACTATACTCTTCCCATCCAACTCTTCCCCAAAGTAAATCTCCTGTTTTGTAATTTGGATGACATGAATCTATTGCTTTAGCCACTCCAAATCCAGAGATTGGCTACAAGAAACACAACACAATGAAATCTAAGTGAACTATAAAGCTAAAAGATTCGTAATGTATACATTCTTTTATACCTTGCCGATAGAGTAAGCGCGAGCGACGGAAGCAGGTGACGAAGGGTCGGGTTTTTCCATGCGAATGCGGCTGAAAGGATCGCAAGATAAGTAGAGATTCTTGACTAGAACCGCCATGGATCCGGGAGGTACACGTAAGTCAACGGTGGTTGCGGCGATGTAGAGGTCGGATTCTTTAGGGAATCCACTCACGTAGTTACGGAGAATCACCTGGTTGTTAGTCGCTGTCGTCACTACGCTGATGTTTGCCATTTTCGCTGCTGAAAAATTTGGTAGGGACGAAGATGATAATTTCCTTCACCCAGTCATAACAGTTGAAAAGATTAACAAAAGGAAAATCATATATGACGTCACTGATTGGACAATGATTACAAGTAACGTCATTAAGTTAATGGAATATAAGCCTAAAGTGTACACCAACTCCACTACCCAAATTATTGGTAATTTTACAACATTTTTGTTCTCCAAAAACATACTTCATTATTTCATTATAATGTTTGACAAAATAAAAAAAAAGGAGCGGCCACTTCATTATAACAATGCATCAAGTAGAAACAAAGCATCTATTTGAAATATTGTTGGGTAAGTAACATTTGTCTATCCTTATATAATTGGGTAATATTACTAAATAGCTAATATTTTGAGAGAAATTAATAAACTAACGTTTGACCAAATTTCTTTGCTAGCTTTAGGACTTCACGTTTATCCACATTTTATAAAATTTTCGTTCCGAGTTTTCTAGATATACTATGTTATCTACGAAGAACTAGTAGACGATGAATCTTTTGGTAATCTCCAAAACCAAAAAGTCAACATTTGCATACAATGATGGTAAAAAGGTAACAATTAAATCTATAGGAGCAATTCCAACCATTGAACACCAAAACTCTAAATTTTAATACCAAATTTAGTGTTTTAGTGTTCAGATTTTTTTTCTATCTCCAACCATAAACACTAAATCTCACACTAAAAACAAAATTTTCATTATTATATTATTAAATACTAATACTTAGTAATAGTTATTTTAATAGTTTGATAAATACTAATTAAATTTAGAACTGCTTAATTTTAATTTAATTAATATAAAATTACAATCGATAAATTTTAAATAATAGAATTTCTTTATGTCTTTTAAATTTATCTAATTGCATTTTGTTTTTATGTTTTTTTGGTTTAAATGTTGTAATTTTATGTTTTAAATGTTTAATTAAGCTTTATTATGTATTTTAAATTTTAATTAATGTGATATTTATTTCAAAAGTTTGTGCACATTATCATTTTATATTAACTTAATTAAAATTTGATATTACAAAAACGAAAACATTAAAAAATATTAATAGTATACTTGTCTTTAATTAAAAAACCAACAATTTAAATATAAAACTAAATCAAAAATATAAATAAAATAATATAAATTTTTGGTGTTTTGTGAATAGTCCAAAAAACAATTATGCCGTCCATTATAGTGTCACGTTGGAGCAAAATTATCACCAAATTTGGTGATTTGGTGTCTTCTTGGAGATGGTCTAAGTAACGCGATACGAGGTAACCAAAAAGTCAACTAAATTAACGTTTTGAAAAATTGCGGTTTGTCAAAAGGTCTGTTTACGTGCGATATATTCCTTCGGTTTTAATTTAATCGTTGTTCTATAACTAAAATTTTATTTTTTAATATTATCGTTTTAGATTTTTAATGTAAATGTTTAATAAAAATTCCAAATAGATTTTAACTGTTTTAACATTTTAACCAATAAAAGAATTAAAAAATATATTAAATATATTTCTTAATTTCTGTGTGAAAACTTTAAAGGATAATTGTTTTAAACATTGGTTCTTAAATATATTAAATTTAGTATTTGTTTGTTTGTTAAGTTTATAAAACTATGTGTTGTAATTGTTGTTTGTAAAATGATTATATGTATTAAATAAAAAAGTTTAAATTTGAGGGACTAAAGTATAAATAAAAAAGTTGAAATAAAAAATAGAGTTGAGAATAGAGTTGCTCTATATATAGAGTCAATCTGCAGAAATTTCTATTTTGAGTCAATTATAGAGTAGGGTTGGAGAAAATTTTTGCATTTTGACTCTAAAATAGAGTAGGGTTGGAAATGCTCTTAGTTACGATTTTGAGAAGATTGTGACTGAAAACCCAAATTTTAATTTTTTAATTAAAAAAGAAAAAAAATATCAAATATTAGTCGTAATTTTTCAATTAATTTTTTTTTTTTGCATCACATTCAAAACTATAATTTTCAATCCAAACATTGGTCCCACCTAAAATTTGAATTCTGACTCCAACCACATAGTTTAAATATTTTTAAAATTGTTTATGATTTATGATAATTATTCCAAATTTAAAAGTTAGTATTTGTTTTTATATTTTTTCGGAAAATAGTTGTATGTGATGTATTTGTTGAATACTTTTAAGAAGAAAAAACAAAATACAGTGTCGGCAATTTTGTGGAGCCACTATACTATTTTACTATTAGGTGAGTGAGACAATCTAGTAATGTATTTAAAGTTTCCGAAGAATTTGGAATGGTCCATTTCACGTGATTCAGTGGACCTTCTTTACTTTTTGGTAAAATAATTAAATGAATCTTATTTGTTATTAATGTCTACATTCATTAGATGCAGAAATTAATTTGTTTGGAGCACAAATTACAGCGCATTGCCGTTCCTATTGTCGTCGATTCATTTTACATTGTAGATAGAACCTTAAGATTACCCGAATTAGTTGTAACCAAGAGAGTAGTATCGTTCTTTTCACTTGTCTTTTACGTAGATATATAAAGACGACTCAAATTATGTAATTGCAGTTTGAGTTAATCTAACTGTTGTTTCTAGATGAACATTTCATGGTGAATCCACGGGTAGAGAAAGATAAACACATGTATGGTTCTTGATAATAATTTGAAGTGTATTTTGTTAAGTTTAAATTTATGGGTATTTATTTTGGATTGATGGGATACAATCCCACGCAAACTTTCAACATCAAAGTTGAACATCTGGCTATAGCTACACAATGAAACGTGACAATATGGAACCCTACAAAATATGAATATCAAATGGTATTTCTTTGTCGTTAATTAATAATGGTATTTTATAATTTAATTTTTATAAAAATAATTCAAAACAAAATTGAGATCGTGCAAAACAGAAAAAAGGAACAAAAAAAACGAAACTAATTATTGACCAAAATGTATGGGCTTCGTAATAGAAAAAAAAACTTTATAAAAAAAAAATCAAACCAATATTGATCTGCAAAGAAAAAGTGTAAAAATAGCCTATATTCCTTAATTTGCTCCTACTAACCCCTCCACGATCAAGCTAAAATCATAACATGTTTTATTAACCGATTTTTCATCCCTTATTTAACTCCAATTTATTCAACTTCTTCTCTATTTGATTTTTCTTTCTATTATCATCCATTTTTTTTTCTCTTCTGAATGCTATAGAAACGACTATGGAAATTCTATTCAGGTTAGCACTTAATTTCTTTTAATATTCATTCATTTGCTATTTAACTCATATTAATTGTGATTTGATTGTACTCATGTTTTCTAAATTACAAATTATTTGTAGTTTAAACGATTTTGTTGTTAATAAACAAATACAAATATTTGCATTTTGTTGTTAATTATTTGTTGCACAAAATAAACAAATACAAAATATTGCAATCTGTTTGTTAATAATTTGTTAGTTTTTTAAAACTAATTTTTCTCAATTAACTCTACAAATTTTAAATATTATCTAAAAAAAGAAAAATAACTAGGACTTTTAGATAGTAGAGGGTTCCACTTTTATTTTTCAAACCCTTTAGTTATGATTGAATCTATGCGGCTGTCTATCAACCTCAATCTTTGGATGCAGAAAAATATATATATCTCAATTTTAGTCTTTGCATTTGATTTCAATTTTTTGTCTCGTACGTAGTACGAGCTAGAATACTAATTGTTCATATTTTAAAAACTCATTTTTCGTTAAAGGGTAACTTTTTTTGATATTTTATAATATATATATATATATATATATATATATATATATCTTTTCTAACAAAATTAAAATACTTTAATTAATTAACATGAAGCTCCTAAAACAACACTCAATGTTTTTCTCTTGTCTAGAATATATAGTTCATTCCATGAAAACATAGACTAGTGAAATGAGTAGATACATCCTGATAAAGTCATTTAGTAAATTGTGAAGAACCAAAGACCATCAATCTCGCTTCTCTACAAACTGGTCTTCTTTACTCGCTACAGTCTCAGGGTACTGGCGCGATAGAATTGAGAGCTTCGTTGCTCGATATCTCCTTCAAGCAGCGGTTCACACCATATGGGGTGAGAGGAATAGGCGAAGACATGGTGAACCACCTAATCCGGGAACTCGACTAACTCAACGGATCGATAAACAAGTTAGGAATTGTATTTCAGCAATCAACGCAAGTGGAGATAGCCGGTATGACAAGGCCCTCCAAGTTTGGTTCCACTCAAGAATATGAGTAAACTAATTCATAGATAAATTGTTTATATAGTTTTTTTCTCGGCAAAAGTTCTTGATGTAAAAACGCTAATTTTTTTTTTAATTTAATTTAACATTGCATTAAAAAAAAAGAACCAAAGACCGGTCCAACGTTTTTGTTTGCTCTATGCAAACTAAAAAAACTATCATTTTAATTTTTATGCAATTTTATTTTAATATATTTATGTTCATTTGTTAAATTTACCTTATATTTTTACATTCTTTTGTAAAGTTAATTGATTCGAAACTGTTATATTTTTTCTGTAAATCAACTCTTCATTAAAGCCAATGGAGTTGTTTTTAAGAACGAAGTATTTTTATTTCTGACTAGATCTTCTCAAAGTTTCTTAATCATCTAGAGGCAGGACACGTGTTTTATGTTTAAAAAGTTTTAGACCCCATTTGATCAAATCAAACTGTCAGAGCATCTCCATTGGTCATATTAATGGATGTTTTTACTATTTTTATAATATAAATTAAAGACATTTGTGAAGAGAGAGAAGAGAATAGTGTCTCCAAGAAGACACAAAGACATCTCTTAAAGACATTTTCTACCTACTTGTTACCTTTTTATTGGTTATAATGCTTTTACAATTTATTAATTAAAATTTTAATCTATCTAAAGACATTTTACTTTTATCACCAATGTGGTTGCTCTCACAAGTTTGGCCCCAGTTGGACAAAATAATTGTCGTCCAATGAAAAATAAAAACTGTAGAGCAATAATTATGGGTGTTAGGCTAAATAAACTATTTTTTATGGTTTCATTATAATTAAATTTAATTGTGGGTGGGTCTCAACTGACCCCATATTCCTTCACTTGGATCTGTCTTCCAAGTAGCACAAACACATTATGTGAGAGCAAGTAACAAACGACTCACCTAGTAATTTATCCAAACCTTTGTAAAATCAGACCAAAATACTCCTAATTAAAACCGGTTCGAAAAACCAAATGTTGAGTTATTTTGTTTTTGTATGAATGTAAAATAATACTCACCAAAAAGAATGTTTACAATAAATGCATCGTAAAAACCATAATTTCTAAAACCTTCTGGAACCAGAAACGCATTCCACCTTCATAAGTGCACGTTAATGCCATGGTACTCAACTGATTGCAGACATTTTTATCAATCGTTCTCTTAAGCGTATGTGCCGGTGTTGATGTCTCTCCATGACAACGACCATTACGCTCCCGCCAGAGACTGTAAATAGTGATCTGAAAAAATACCTCAATGTGAAAGTGTATATAGGTGTAGTGGACTTAGCCGAGATTAGAGGAATTATGGACCTCCAGATTGTAGTAAACCTATGATCAAGGATGCCATGAGCTAGAGCTGACCAAACTTGGGAGGAGTAGGAGCATGAGAAGAACAAGTGATCTCTCGTCTCTACTTCTTCCCCACGTAAAAAATAGTTACCACTGGCTCCAACATTCCATTTAGGCAATCTGTCCCCCGTCGTGAGACGGTTATGAATAGCAATCCATGTAATGAAAGAGTACTTCGAGTTGTAGAACCAAACCCCTTGTACCAATTACTAACTGGATTTACCTGACGTGTTAAGTGCCAAGTATCTTGAGATGAAAACTTGCACTTATAAAGGCTGTTTTCCTTTTCCAGAGTGGGAGATCTTTTTCCTCCACATCCACGATCATGAACTGGTATTACCGCGGATTGACCACAGTGATCGATTTCAAAGCAATTTTTTCCAAACCCATTGAACCCTAAGTGAGTCCCCAACCGAAACCAGACGCCATATCAAATTCAAAACAGTCGTGGTGTTTGTTTCTGAGAGCAGTCTTCAAAATGTTGGGTTATTCTCGTAATGTACACATAGTTGAAGCCAGTTACCTAGTCTTACGGACGATATTAACTCCAATATCGACGATAACCCGAACACTAGCCCACCATTCTAAGATTATGTAACCCAAACAGTTTCTGAATTAAAAATATAATACAAGTAAAATATATTAACACTAGTTCCCACCAAAAATTAACACTACAAGCTTGATCAGAGCAACCTTAATGGTAGACTTAATTTTGTCTTTTAACTATTTTGATGAATTGTTTTATTGAAAAAAATTATAGCTAAGAGTTTTTGTAATGGTTTGAAGCTCTTATACCTACTTTTATCTCTTATCTAAGAAACACTTCTAAACTATTCACATATTATTATGATTAATTACACCTAAGATTTGTAGTAAGAGACTTGCAATAAGGATGGTCTCATGTCATAGAATGCATGTCTCCATATGTTTTATTTAATCGAGAAAACATAAACTACAAAATTTAATGTTGGTTATTAAGTTTGGCCCCATTTGTTATCCCCACATGCACTCCTCTCTCTTTTTGTCCTTATAAAGTTCTTCTCCCAATTCATGAAACCCAAAAATAATTATCTCTTCGTAAGAAAATACAAACTTCTTCCTCTCTTCTAAGCAACTAAACTATGTTGAGTGCCTTTTGGGGTCATGCATCAGCTATTGCTATAGCTTCACCAGTTGTCAGCATTGTGGGTTTTCAGGGTGATCGTACTACGATAAGGTGATTTTCTTGATTTGTACTTTTAGTTTTAGTCTCAGTTTATTTTTCGTATAGCATGCATATTTATAATGTGTTACGTGTTACTTTATCTAAATTAAGACGACCAACATACGGAGAGATGAAATTTGTGGACGTAGTTGAAAGACCTAGAGAGATGCCAACATTTCCTCAATCGTTTCCAATGAACGGTGGTGATGGTCCGCACAGTTACATCCACAATTCTTCCTATCAAGTATGTTACAACGATCATATACTAAGTTTCTTTTACTATATATGATGTGATTTAAAGCAATAATGAGATCACATTAGCTAAGATATATAATATATATTACTTGTGATACAGAAAGTGGCGATCGATGGCGTTAAAGAAAGGACAAGCGAAGCGATCTTAGAAAAACTCGATCTTGAATTCCTCAACCGTAACTCTGAAGAAAATATCTTGAGAATTGTGGATTTTGGTTGTTCCATTGGACCTAACACGTTTGATGTTGTCCAAAATATCATTGATACAGTGAAACAAAAACGCCTAAAAGAAAACAAAACCTATATTGGTGCTCCTCTTGAGTTCCAAGTATGCTTCAATGATCAACCAAACAATGATTTTAACACACTTTTTCGAACCCAACCGTTCTTTTCCCGGAAAGAATATTTTTCCGTGGGAGTTCCAGGCTCCTTCCATGGTAGAGTATTACCAAAAAATAGCCTCCATATAGGTCACACTTCCTATACACTCCACTGGCTTTCTAATGTTCCCCAACATGTTTGTGACAAGAAATCTCCGGCATTGAATAAAAGCTATATTCAATGTAATAATTTAGTAGATGAAGTGACCAAGGCTTACAAGATCCAGTTCAGAAAAGATTTTGGAGGATTTCTTGAGGCAAGGGCGGAAGAGCTTGTCTCGGGCGGATTGATGATCCTTTCAGGACAATGCTTGCCCGATGGTATCCCAAAGGCTTTGACATGGCAAGGTGTTGTGATCGATATGATTGGAGATTGTCTTATGGATCTGGCTAAATTGGTAAGAAATATTATTTTCAAACACTTATTCTTATATTCTAAGTTTTCGAAACATGGCTCTTATCGTGTGCTCTAATGCTTAATCTTCTCTTAAATGTTAAATTTTTTCATACTTATTGGTGTGATTTTGCTTGTTTATTTTTTGTAGGGAATAACAAGCAAGGAAAAGATCGAACTGTTCAGTTTACCCACATACATTCCGCATATTAGTGAATTCAAGGCAAACATTGAACAAAATGAAAACTTTAATGTCGAGACAATGGAGGAGATAAGTCATCCTATGGATTATATGCCATTAACCAACGACTTCATCACTTCCATGTTTCGAGCCATTCTCAATACAATTATCGAAGAACACTTTGGAGAAGGTGTGGTCAACGAGCTATTCAGTCGACTTGCTAAAAGGCTCGACAAGTACCCAATTGATTTCAAAAGGTGTAAAAAGTATGTGAACTATTTTATCGTGCTTAAGAGAAAGTGAAAAGCGAGATAATGACAAAACTAGTGATGATATCATTTATGTTGTGTAGTTTATGACAATAATAATGTAAAAATCATGTCATGTGTATGTGTGTGTGTGTGTGTCTGTGTGTGTCTGTGAATTGTGTTTAGATTCAATTAAAAAAATGTACACTTGTGTGTATCTCTTTGGTTTGGATAATTACATCAATATGACTTGCACAAAACAAAACACAGCAGTGGCTTAGAGCCACTCTCATATTAATCGCATCTGAGTAATCCGTAATCTGTGTTCAAGACTTCACTTCCTCAATTTTATAAAACTTTTTCGTCTTTTATCTCAAGTACATGGCATAATGCACCAACTTAATTGTTGATTTTTTGGAGTATTTTGTATTGTTGTATTTGCTTTTTTATTTTAAAGGTTTGTATTCAATAATCACATTTTTTAAATATCAAATTTAAACCTAACATTTATTTTTTATTTTATTTTATTTTGCTTATGTTTTTTAATTGTTGTCCAAAAGTTATTTTCTCTATTTTTTTTAATAAGTATAATGCATCAATAGAGTTGTAGTAATAAAAAAACTAATTATGATTAAACACATTTAAAATTTAACTAGTATTTTGAAAAAACATATGATGGATATGTTACATATCACTAGTTATGTATATATACTATTTTCTGGAATGTATATCGTTACCATTTTCAAATAAAATTTTAGAATGACAGACAGTAACTTTTGAATTCACATTGAACGTCCATATCATATTTATTCAAAAATACATTATTAGTAAAATATAAAATATCACATCATAAACGAAATATTAAAGTTCTGATAATGATTTTTATGATCAAATTCTAGTGATATTATTTTGTATGGAAACGAATATAAAGTTTTAAATTATTTCATAATATGAATATATCATTGTTATTTTTGTTCAAAAGTATGTTAGCACATTCAAAAATTTGTTTGACAAACATAAAATTTGAGAATATGAAAAGACAAGTTGCGAAATTTTAAGCCGATTTGGATCAGCAGCGTGACTATCTTGCTAGATTTAGTCTAGTTCAACAAAGTTGGTTATCATTAGAGATGTCAAAGTGTGATATCTCGCACAACTCTGCTCAGCTCATGTCAGAAGCAAAGCTTATATAGGACAAACAAAGTACAATTATTTCTGACCTACAAACATAGCATTGTCACAGCTTGTACAAACCGATCTAATTTCCAGCAACAACTAAAACAAACGGTAATAAAACATTTATTAATTTAAATCTCACTCGCGAGCAACTTCAACAAGTTGTTCCCGACATTCTTACCATGGAAGAGTCCGATCAAAGCAGAAGGTCCATTCTCAAGTCCTTGGGCTATATCCTCAACATATGTTATCTTTCCTTCTCTTACATATGGAAGCACAAAATACAAAGACTTGAGAGTATTTGTCAAAGCATTCGACAGCTGTAAAATCTTGAACTCTATCCGTTTGTAAATAATGGTGGCTAATTTATGTGCACCTTCTAGTTCCTTTAGATTATATGATATTGTGGTCCCAATTCTTTTGTGTATCCGTTCAACTCATCCAATTTGATAATATACTCTTCTGCTCTGCGAGCCTTTCCTTTTACTGGAAACTGTGAGATCATTCCAGATGCTGCGATTCGCCCCCATGTGTCTTCATGTTTTCGAGCACTGCGTCTAACATTTTTCCTCCCACGTTCTCAAAGTATATGTCTATTACTTCTGGGAAACACCTGATTGATCCACAAACACCAAAACCAAACCAAACTGAATGTTTCTTACAAAACGAACATTTTTTTAATGGAATGAATGTTAAATTTATTCAACCAATTTTTTTGCATAAATTATATGCGATTTTTTAAGTTGAAGCGGATAGGAAGGTATACAAGCTTCATAATTCCATTTATAGTTTAAAATAATTATCTCGGTTAGAGCCGGTCCAAACAATTTTCATACCTAAACAAAAAAAAAATTTAAGTCCACTAACAAACAAAACTTAAATAAAAAATCCAAAAAGAAGGAACTCGAACCAGTTATCTCGTGGACGTTTTAGTACAGTTATACCACTATGCCACAAGTTAAATTGGGAATCATGCCCTCAACTTTTACTATATATTTGTGATGTCTAAAACACTAGCTTCATGAGCTTTAGCTTTGAGCCGGGCCTAATCTCGGTATTAAAATCTTCGTTTTAATGAGGCAAACAAAGAATTTGATTTCATTAGAAATGAAAAAGAATCTTCTAATGGGAGCGTAGTTACATATTTGGTATTATATATAGATAATATACTACTTCTAGGAAATAATATTCCCTTCCTCCAATCTCTCGAAATTTAGCTTGAAAGTTGTCTTTTCGATAAAAGAAATCTATTTATATTCTTGGAATAAGTAGTTTATAAACAAACAAATGGTTCTGTATCTTACAAACTCATTTTGTTAAAGAGTTTCTTTCTTTTATGACTTTTGTGACTTTTGGCTTTTGGCGTTAAACAATTGTAACAATTGGCGTTAAACAATTGTAACTTTCTTCGATGTAAAATGAATTCAGAATCACGTGTTTTGGCCCTACCATTTCCATAATTTTGTTTCCTACGTAAGCATGTTTAGCAAACTTTCGGAAGTGGAGAAGATCATAAGGATGATAGACAGGAACGTTTGAAACCGAAAACACAACAAAGAAAATGGGCAAAGAGAAATATGCAGGAGAGATACAAATGTGGTTTGTATCAAAACAATACCATAGATTAAAGCCTTTAGTGATTTCAAAAAATTATAATTAAAGTTTACATTCTTCTGTATAAACGTTTATATTTTCTGAATATAATTGAACATTAATTTTTTTTAGAAAACATGTTTAGCCAACTTTAGAAAAAAAAATCTTTGTCCACGCATTCCAAATAATTAAGAATCACGTGTTTTGGTCCTACCATTCTATAATTCTGTTTCCTACGTACATAATTTTTAAACATCTTTCTCCCCGCATATCAATTATATAGCTGATTCCTAACTCATTCCAACCTATTTTTAAATCTATTTTTGGTATTTTTAATAAAGAGTTTACTTTTTCTTACAATGATTGTTCCGGACTTTTTCATTTTTTTTGGACGGCAAGTATTGCTCCCAAAAATTGTGATAAATGTTTTTTTCTCTAAATTTGCTCTAATTTATTTTACATCTGGCATTTCTAGCCATGATTTAATCCGAAAAGAAAAATCTGTAAAGAAAATCTTGTAACAATTTTTTTTACGATGTTAATGTTCCGTTTATCTGCTCTATTAGAACAAAACGATGTCGTTTATTGTAGAGATAAATGACGTCGTTTTGTCTGTTGAAACAAATTTAAACCCTAAATCACCAAATTGATTTCATTATCTCAAATCCTACAGAAGCGGAATCGATTCGAATCCCATCTGGCGAGGAGACGAACGATGTTTCTCAGCCCAAATCAAATCGAAAGAAGAGAAAACGGAAGAAGGAAGTTGAAGTAGACGATGTCGTTTTGTTTTAATAGAGCAGATAAACGGAACATTAACATCGTAAAAAAAATTGTTAACCTATTTAACGACATGACTCAAATGGCAAGTCAACAAAAACTTTGTCATTTATCTAGAAAGTCAACAAAAACTTTACGAATTATTTGTCTTTTGTGAAGTTCAAGATTAAATCGTCCCAAATTTGAAAGTTGGTGATTTTTTTGACATTTTTCCATTTACAATTTTATGTTGTGTAAAACTATAAACGATGAAGGATGATAAGTATATTCCAAATTATATCGCCCACTAAATGATGAGTTTTCAATATATATTAAGTTTTAGAAATTACTGATTTATACACTATACGATTTTGGGATTTTTAAATCGACGCCAATAGAAGTTTTCGTAGAAGTTACTGATTTATACACTTCAATAGTTTCCTACAAACTAATTTTCGTAGAAGTTTCGTAGGAATATCGTAGGAATTAATTCTACCATCTTCCTGTGAAAAATCATTCGCAGGACATTTTAAGAATTTTTGAAGGAAATAATGAAAAAGATAAAAAATGTTTTAAAATTACTAACCATAGTTTTCTTCTTATAATAATTTAAAACTATTGAAGGAAACTTTTATCAACAAATTATTAATTGATAAATATTGTTTTAAATAAAAATTTATATTTAATGAGATAGAAATACAAGAGATATTAAAACTTATTGTCAAAAGAAAATATACAATAGACATATTATTTGTTAAGTCTATAACTTAACAAATAATTTATTTTGTTTAATAACATAAAGTTATAGACTTAACAAATAATATGTCTATTGTATATTTTCTTTAAAGAATAAGTTTTAATATCTCTTGACAATGTTTCATAACCATTCCCCAATTTATTTTAACAACATAAAGAAAAATAGCCTATAATAATAGATTTTAAGAACACATTATTAAGGCTTTTTCAAACCTAAGACAGTCTTCCCTTTTGTATCACCGTAGTCTTTTATTCTCTTAAATACAGATTTTTTGTTTTTTGGCAAAGAAAAAATACAGATTTAAAAGTTAAAACTAAATTCAAAAATAAAAATGAAAATAAACAACCCACGTGTCCTTAAAAAACCCCTAAATGCTTCTTCTTCCTTGAAATGAAATTATAAAATGAGGGATTAATTAATTTCATTGATGTATCTTTTCTCTATCTGTGGATGAACTTTCATTAATATAGTTCATGGGTTTAAATTGGATCGGTTGATAGAATTTTCGTTTTTCTTCTTTAGTAAAATCTCTCACTTGAGAAACTCTTAACTAATACTAACGTGTTTTTTCATTAAATTTTTTCGTTGTTTGTCTTTAGGTTTTTTTTTTTTTTGATAATATGTGAATTTATATACCAAAAAAGTACGAATGTTTATATACTACTTGGCGAAGCTAAATGGTGTCTAAACGCCCAAAAAATAATAAAAAGGCTAATCGAAAGAAGAGAAAGAATAACCATAACCACTTACTCAAAAGGGAGAGAAGATTCTTGAATGCTGCCAAGGATTCTGTCGCTTATGCATCTGTCAATTTACTTGAACAATTAACAGTGAGAAGTAGCGGTGCTGTTGTGGAGCCGGTACTGTACTGTTGTTTCTTTCTTTCCAAATGAAGAAGATTGTTGCGTACGTTGTTATACACTTCGGAGTAGTTGCTTGAGACGCTGGTGATGAGATCCAAGAATATATATAGTTCACACCGTAAAACAGTACATGATTTCATTAATTTGCAAACCAAAGCATAGGTACTAAATAGTTTCACAGAGTCCTGATGAAGTCATCTAGTGAATTGTATGAAGAACCTCCAGGCAAAACAGATGCTTTCAGTTTCTCTTTCAAATTGAGAGCACTTATCTTCATCTCTCCCCCTTCTTCATCCACCATTAACCTTTTCACAGCTCTCTCGAGCTCACCCTCCACGTGAACCCCAACTCTCCATACATTTGCCAAGTACCTTGCATTCACCTTTTGATCAGTAGTAAAAGGCCTACAATCGGAATTCCTTCCCCAATACTCTCTAGGGTCGAGTTCCATCCACAATGACTCCAAAACGCTCCAACCGCTGCATGTGCAAGCACTTGTTTCTGTGTAGCCCATTTCACAATGTAGCCTCGGTCCGGTATTTCCATCATACTAAACAATTCTTCATTAGATAATTCAGAACCAAGTATGGATCCAGGTCGGATCGCCCACAAGAAGTATTGGTTACTACTAACTAACCCGGAAGCCATTTCCAACACTTCTTTAGTTTCCAACAAAGTAAAGCTCCCCAAGCTTATGTATATGACAGAACTTGGCTTTTGTTTGTTCAGCCAATCAATGCAACTCTCATTCTCGTCTAGTAGACTCGTAGGAGGAGCTGAAGAAACCATGTAAAGTGGGCCTATAGGATATATCGGAATCTTAAGTTCTTGTTGAAGCCACTCCAAGGATGAAATCTCTAGACAACTCACTGTGTTGATTATCATAGAGGAAGCTGTCCCTTTCTCACATGAACTTTTAAACACTTCCACTGAGGCTTCTACTGGTGCAAATGCTGAAGTTGGTAGGTCTTTGTATCTAAGGGGATGCAACTCTGGCACTAGCTCCTCTTCTCGCCCACATCCTTCTGCAAAACCAATATATTAAAAGCAAATTATGGCCACAATTGTTTCAAACATTTAATTTAGTTGATGCGTTCTCCTTCCATCAACATGTTAAAATTTCAAGTGTTTAAAGATGAATACATTATTTTCTCCACTTTAAATAATATATTTATAAATAATAAACGCTTATATTTTTGGATCTTGATAATATTCATATCATCAACATATACTACCATAGTCACGATGAAGGAATTTCCTCTTATATCAATATTTTTGGCATTGCGTTAAAACGAAAAGGGTTAAAAATTGTAACATTTGTAAGAAAATTTCACATTTGAGAAGAAACCAAAACAAATCAGCTTTTTAATAGAATACATTTTCAAATTGTAAACACAAATGCCAAAAATCAGAAAGAGTTTCTCCTTTCTTAAAAATATTGTATTTGATCATTTAAATTCTAAAGCAAGAAAATAAAGAATATAGATGGATACCTGTAAGGGGAGCTATACCATCTTTTGCATAGAGTTTGCACATGGCAGAGCGACAAGCAAAAGCCGTCGCATTTTCGGTACTGAAAATAACTTTGGGAAGGTTAAACTCTTTGGCTGCAGCTTCAGCAAAGTACATGAACTCGTCGTAGATGACACATGCGATCTCTTCCTGTTGTTGCAGCAAAAACTGACCTAAACACTTCTTGAAGCTAATTTCACACTCTTTGTTGAGTTTAATAATAAACCAAATTGGCCCAAGAGTTTTCAGATCCGAGGCTGGTAAGCTCTCTGGGATGGTGATGAACTGAAAATCAGCTAAGTCTTTGGAAGGGTTTAAGTAATTGAACTTAGTCTGAGCAACTGTAATCGAGAAACCCTTTAAAGAATGGGCTCTCCCAAGTTGCATCATCGGAGATATGTGTCCTTGAGCTGGAACTGGAACCTAAACTACCCTTCTCCTTCTCTCCGATGTTTCCTCCATTTCCGATTTCTTTGTCCTCACGGCCACAAAAGAAAAAATAAAATAAAACAATTTAGAAATATAAGAGCATTTCCATGACATTTGGCACTCTCCTTTTACGATATGTGGCATAATCAATACTTAAATGTTTGTTTTCTACAAAACTTTATTAGTATAACATTTAATATATACACTAATATTTCAACATTTAATCAATTTAATACATAACAAGTTTAAATACAAAATATATATAATACTATAAAAAGCTTAAAATTTTGACAGTGTGTCCTTTTAGTTTTTCATTTAAAAAACCGTTTCTCATTAAATCTAAAAGATTTATAATTTTATAAAATTATAAGATTTATAAAAATTTACCGAATGTTTATAAGGTTTTACACACTTCTAAAGATAGCGAAATACCCTTTTCCATTTAAAAAATAGTGCTTCACTTTCACTCTATTGAACCATTTAACATCTACAATTAACAAGATTAGTTATATTATTTTCTTCTCACTAAACAATAAAATAAAATAAATTCATTAAATTTGGTAAAATTTAATGACCATGATAAGAGAAAAAAATATATATTAAGATTAGAAATTATGCAAGCTTTTGATGGCGTAAGAGTACCCACATTTATTAACAAGTTGACGTTGGGATTAGGCAAAATTAAATTGATAACACAAAAATGACACAGAAACATACTACTATCAAGCATACAAATAGAAATATTTAATATAGTCAAAAACAATAAATACACAACGTAACTTTCGTAACATATAGTTTCACTAATCTCCAATTAATCTACTAACGTATAGTTTTCATAAGTCAGTATTAGAGCTACAACGTATGGATTAAATGAAAAAGTCATGATGATCCTTTTAAACCCTACTACTTAACTCATATAAGTTATAAATAGTGGCGTTTTTCCTAGCTAATGACACACAATATGAGGGAATCAAGAATAAATATTAATGAAAGATAATTCAATTTTTCATGCCATCACGGCTTCACACAAACATTAACAATCGCAAAGGTAATATATTATTCATGTTTAGAGTTTAGTTATCAGATCATCTCAAGGTAATAACAAACTGTCAAGGTAATAACAAGCTGAAGTGCAGGAGCCGCTATTATTTTTCTAGCCTTCACCAAAACGTATATGCTGTAGTTGTCCTCCAAAAGGTAAATATTTAATTTTCTCTTCCTCTTATTTAAAATATATGTTTTATTGTGTTCTATATTTAACTCATGTCAACTGAATATTTGCCAAAATAAAATAAAATTTGGTGAGTGCTATAGGTGGACATGTGAAAGGTGATTATGATTGATTGAGAAGATCTAAATCATAAGACACAAGGTCTATTATTGTATTCTTTACTTTCAATTTCTGTTTCTTTTTAATGTTTTGAAGTTTGTAGATGTTGTTTAGATCTGAGAGATGTTTCTATGTAGTATGCATGTATGTTAGTCTTCAAAAGTATTCTTATTTTCTTATAGATTTCACAAAAAGACCAAAAGTAATTCAACTGATGAATTTAGACCAAAAGTATTCATATTTTGCTTATTATGTTTCATATGTTTAATGGCTTACTTATTTTATAATGAAGCAAGTAAAGACTAAATCAAGACTACAGTTCGATAGAAATGACATGGATGGCGTGGTATAGAGCCTATAATGAGCGTCGAGCTTTATACAATGATATGTATTCATGTGTAATTTTTTTTTTCAAGTTGTTACATTGTAACATTTTAATTTACATTGAATCAAAGAAAGATATAAGTATTAATTCTGATCACCAATGACCAAGTTTATAACAATGACATTTTTACAAGTTATACACATGCTATATATAATGAAATCTATAATTTATATAAAATCTCGACTGAGATATCTAATAGTCAAAGGGTTACAATTTCTTTTTTTTAGAAAAAATTTAATTACAAATATTCTTTTATTTTAGATAATAATTCACAAGACCTAATAGATTCTTAGTTTACAATAGATATATCTTAGTTACAATATTTCTATTAATTTTTTGTGGGTAAATATTTTTATCTTAAATATTATTAATTAAAAAATTTCAAAATAAATATATTTACATAATTTACAATATTAAGTTTACCCACACATCGTGTGAGAATTTTTTTAGTATACAATAAGAGTATAACTATAAGAGCATCCATTGCACATTTAGTTTAAATGTTTTCTCACATAAATTTAATTAATAAAATGAGAATAATGTCTTTAAATGAAAGATATCCTTCCTAAAATGTCTCAAAGAAGACATTTTGAGACACATTGAGACATAAGTCTTCCATTTTAAAACACTATTCATATTTTATTAATAATATTTATATGAGAAGACACCCAAATAAAATATACAATGTGGATGGTTTAAAAATATCTTTAACAAAACTAAAAATATAATAATTACAAAATGTTAATATTTAAATATGGAAGTGTCTTTAACTTAAAGACATCTCTTTCCAATATGTTTCCACCAAAACATAACATTTAGACATAATGTCTTTAATTTAAAAACGTCCAATCATTACATATTATATTTTTGTTGTGCGAAGATCCCTTCATGAGAAAGGATGGAGATGGTCTAAAGGTATAAATATCATTCCATGTGCGCAGTCATGTCAAAAAAAAAAATATCATTCCATGTGCGCGGTCATGTCATGCTCCAATTGATTCATCTACTTCATTATTTCAATTGTAATTACCATCCAATTGAAAAATCAGCCCCAAATAACTTATTAGCATACTTTTTTAGTTTGATATTTTACGTAACATGGATATAAATGTTTCTATTTTCAATTTATAAGCCACGAACATAGAAGAATAAAGAATCGCATGGGTATTACTACAGGCATATCTTGTTTCCTTTGCAACCAGCAATCGGAGACACGCGATCATCTTTCGATTTACTGTGATTATAATATTCAGATTTGGCATCAGATTCTTAGACGTCTCGGCCAGCCAGGTTACAAACGTAACATAACTGACTGGTCCTGTCTCATTTCTTGGCTGTCATCACCAAGGTGATCAGCATGTCATACAGATAATAATTCAAAACGGCAACAACAAAGTGACTAGGATGCCACATGGATGATAGTACAAAACACCGTCGTTTTGTTTTACAAGAATTGTTTTTTTGGATTAAATCATTGTTAGAAATGCCAATGTAAAATAAATTAGAGCAAATTTAGAGAAAACATTTATCACAATTTTTGGGAGCAATACTTGCCGTCCAAAAAAAGTAAGAAAGTCCGGAACAATCGTTGTAAGAAAAAGCAAACTCTTTATGAAAAATACCAAAAATAGATTTAAAAATAGGTTGGAATCAGCTATATAATTGATATGCGGGGACAAAAATGTTTACAAATTATTGGCTAAACAGTAAACATATTATGTACGTAGGAAACAAAATTATAGAATGGTAGGACCAAAACACGTGATTCTTAATTACAGTAGCGTAACTCTAAAAGCCAAAAGTCATACCATGAATTTGGAATCAGTTATAACTTATAAGTGATCTGCGGGGACAAAGATTATTATTATTTTTTAAGTTGGCTAAACATTTTTACGTAGGAAACAAAATTATGGAAATGGTAGGGAACAAAACACGTGATTCTGAATTCATGTTACATCGAAGAAAGTTACATTTGTTTAACGCCAAAAGTCATAACAGTAGTAGGTTTAACTATTTGGACTTGGCGAGAATGAGATATCATATTCGAAGAACTTCTGCAAAAACCTTCCAAATTAAATGACTATTTTTTCCGGTTTATCTTCAACTTGTATAAATATAGGTCAAACTTACGGAAATAAATTTAATCTGCAATATAATGCTTATATATATTTGGAAAAGTCTTACGATCATATATATACATTATAGCGTTTTTGTCGCTCTAAGAATAAATTTAAACTTCTTGTCACATAGTCTTCGTTGATCAAAACTTATAATCATAACCTAACAAGCTTGATAGCAATAACCGCATGTTAAAAAAAAAAAAAAAACGCATGTTATTTTATTGCAAGTTATGTTCTTATACAAGCTAAGGGTAAACTTAGAAAAAATAGTCAGATCTCTTTTGTATAAAAACCAAAAAATACAACTGTTGAGAATTTATTATCAGCAATGGATTTTCCTCAATCGTTTCCAATGAACGGTACGGTGGTGATGGTCCGCCCATCCACATCCACAATTCCTCGATCGTTTCCAACTAACTTTCTTTTTCTATATGATGTGATTTAAAGCTTTATTGATATCACATTTGCCAAAGCTAATATATATATATATATATATATATATATATATATATATATATATATATATATACCTTTTGGTACAGAAAGTAGCGATAGATGGCTCTTATTTTGTGCTCTAATGCTCAATCTTCTCTAAAATGTTAAATAACTAACTCTGAACAATTATTGGTTAAATTTGCTTGTTTTTGTAGGGAATAATTAACGAGAAAGGACAAGATCGAAGTGTTCAGTTTGCCCAGATATATTCTGCACATTAGTGAATTCAAGGCAAACATTGAGCCAAATGAAAACTTTACGGTCGAGACAATGGAGGAGATAAGTCATCCTATGGATTATATGCCATTAACCAACGACTTCATCACTTCCATGTTTCGAGCCATTCTCAATACGATTATTGAAAAACACTTTGGAGACGGTGTGGTCAATGAACTATTCGATCCACTAGCTAAGAAGCTCGACAAGTACCCAATTAATTTCAAAAGGTGTATAAAGTACGTGAACTATTTGATCGTGCTTAAAAGAAAATGAAAATGGAGATAATGACAAAACTAGTTATGTCATTATTTATGCTGTGTAGTTATCATAATAATAATGTACAAATCGTATCATGTGTGTGTGTTTAGATTCAATAAAAAATGTACACTTCTGCGTATTTTATAAATTTTTACCTATCGTTGATGTCTAAAATTTTTGAAATAATAGAAAACTTTTTGTAGCTTTCTTTGTTCCTAATTCAAACATTTTTAGATAGGTCAAAGAGTTTGTCCGCTAAAAAAGTAAACCCATAGTTTTTGCCAAAAAAAGTAAATCCGTATTCCGTAGTTTTCACAAATTCGTAATACTTCTGCCAAATTCGGATACCCGTAATTATTTTTCTGCCAAAAAGGTAAACCCGTTAATTTTCCTTTTAAAGAACATAAATAAGTAGTTTTACCGCCAAAAATGTGAACTCATAATTATCTCGCCAAAAACTATGAATCCACAATTTTTTCCCAAAAAATAAGAATCTGCAAGTTTTTTCACTAAAAGATACGAATCCGTATCCCGCCTATTGATGATGATGGATGATGGATAAAGGTGATGGTGATGGTGATGGTTGTGGTGATGATGATGATGGTTGTTGTTTTAATGTTAATTTATTATTTTAATGATTCAATACATTTAATCATTTAACCCATTAATTAACTCACCTTTAATCATTTAACCCATCAATTAGTTCATAAATTAACTCAACTAATTTAAAAGAAATCTCGAAATCCTTTAATTCAGTCCATGAATTGGGTCAATCCACTAAATCATTTAATTCTAAACCCATTAGATAATGTGTTGAGATGAGTTAGATAATTTATTTTGATAACCTTAAATCCAACATATTATCTATATACTACTTTTCTAGAATGAATATCATTAGAATTTTCAACTAAAAATTTAAGAACGATATTAACTTTTGAATTCACACTGAACCTCCATTAGATTTGGACAGGTCTAGCACACAATTTACTATAAAAACAATTAGTAGTAAAATCTAAACTATCACATCTTCGACAAAAAATTAAAAATCATGATAATGATTTTATGATCAGAATAAAGGTTTAAATTATATCATATGGGCTATATTAATTTATATGCCCAATTGACCAAAAAAATTAGATTTATATACATGATAATTTAAAAATTAGGTAAGTATGAAAGAGAAAGAAAATATAAACCAAAAATATCTTTTATTTTTGGATTAATTACAAAATTGCCATAGCTACAATATGCTTATTATACGGATAATACTGTTCATTTTGATACGTTAATATGCCGATAACATATCGTAAATAATATAATATCGCGATAAGTTTACTAATATCCGAATAATATTTGTATGAACATGATAAAATATTTGATAAATGGATAATATATATATATATTAACGTGTAATTTATACAATGTATGTTCAAATTTATCGTGTTAAAATACTGGTATCAGCTAACTTATAAAGTAACCTATTTATTTACTCTGATAATTTAATTTTTACCGGTAACTTATATGTTTTCATACTTATTTACTATGATAATTTAGTTATTACGTTAATTTATATGTTAGCATGTTTGTACGCGTTGCTAATTAAAACCGGTCGATAGTGGCTGTTGCGAATCTAACCCAGAAGAATTCGACAATGGTCGTTGCCACCAACGATACCAATTCGCCTTTTTGCTCAATAAACCTTATTAAACCCCAACTAACAAATTCCTCATAACACAATTCTGTCAGGTTTTGAAATGATCACTTGGAATTGAAACTATTATCATGTTTTTGGTCTCAACCTTCAGGGAATCAAAGTCGCAACAGCCACTATCGACCGGTTTTCATTGGAGGTCATTTATGGTATTGGTTTGTCGGAGAAACAAAGAATGAAAAAGAAAAGAGATGAGAATTCAAAGAGGAGAAGGAAAGAGAGATACAAGGATGAGATTGTCTTTTTAACATGTACAGTAAATGTCAAAAGTAGGAAGGAGAAAGAACTAATTTAGCATTCATCTAGGCATAGATAATGATATTTTCCATATCATTATATAAAATACAATATTTTTATCTTGATTCAAATGTATGTTAGAAAATGCAAAATTTGGTTTGACAAAATAAAATTTAAGAATTTTGAAACAAAAGTTATAATATTTTAAGCTGTTTAATTTGGGCTACAAGATATATTGGATCAGCGTGACCTTATTGCTAGTTTTGGATCTAGTTCAACATTGGTTGTAACTAGATATGTCAAAGTGAGATATCTAGCTCAACTCGGCTCATCTCATGTCAGAAACAAAGCTTTACAGACAAACAAAGTCCATTTATTTCTGACCAACAAACAAAACATTGTCACAGCTTGTACAAACCGATCTTATTTCCAGCAACAACTAAAACCAAACGGTAATAAAACATTTGTTAATTTTAATCTCACTCGCGAGCAACTTCGACAAGTTGTTTCCCGACGTTCTTACCGTGGAAGAGTCCGATCAAAGCAGAAGGTCCATTCTCAAGTCCTTGGGCTATATCCTCAACATATGTTATCTTCCCTTCTCTTACGTGTGGAAGTATGAAGTCCAAAAACTTGGAGTATCTATCAAAAAATTCGACAGCTGCAAAATCTTGAACACGGATGCGTTTGTGGACAATGGTGGCTGTGTTATGTAAACCTTCTGGTTCCTTTAGATTGTATTGTGAAATCATTCCACACGCTGCGATTCGGCCATGTGTCCTCATGTTTTGGAGCACTGCGTCTAACATTTTGCCTCCCACGTTCTCAAAGTATATGTCTATTCCTTCTGGGAAACACCTGATCGATCCACAAACACCAAAACCACACCATATTTTCTTACAAAACCCAACTTATTGCAGTCGAAATGAATAAACTAGATAATTTCATTTTAAAATTACAAACAATATATATATATTAATTATTGATTAATACAAAAATCAAACCCACAACTGAATCACATCCCTTGAAACATGTAAAGATGTATTTATTCACTGACCTCTTTAGGGCAGCACTAAGATCCTTTTCTTCCTTATAATTGAAAGCGTCATCATACCCAAACTTAGTCTTGAGAAGATCAACCTATAAAATCAAGTGGACATGTATATCACACTCTCTTGCTAGAAAACCTAAATCAAAATGTGAACTGTATTACTCTTAAACAAGTGATAGAGACCTTCTCTTTACTGCTAGCGCTTCCAACGACATAGCATCCCGCCATCTTCGCAAACTGTCCCACAAGTTGACCTACTGCGCCAGATGCAGCTGATACAAATACAGTCTCTCCTTTCTTCGGAGAACATATCTCGTAAAACCCAACATACGCAGTGAGACCCGGAATACCTTATAAGAACAAAACATAGGAAAACACATAGTTTTAAGTATAGTAATGAAAACAAAAAAAAAGATTCATTTACTAAGTGTATACCAAGAAGTCCAGTGTAGAAAGATAATGGAACATCGGTGTGATGAATCTTGAAATGTGAAGAAGGAGTTGGAGTAATAACACTATACTCTTCCCAACCAACTCTTCCCCAAAGTAAATCTCCTGTTTTGTAATTTGGGTGCCCTGAATCTATTGCTTTAGCCACTCCAAACCCAGAGATTGGCTACAACACACACAACACAATGAAAATAATCATACTGAAAAACTTTCACTAGAGATTCGAATATTTTACCTTGCCGATAGTGAAAGCATGAGCCATGGAAGCCTGGGATGAGGGATCAGGCTTCCCCATGCGAGTGCGGCTATGAGGATCGCAAGATAAGTAGAGATTCTTGACTAGAACCGCCATGGATCCGGGAGGTACACGTAAGTCAATGGTGGTTGTGGCAATGTAGAGGTCGGATTGTTTAGGGAATCCACTCACGTAGTCACGGAGAATCACCTGATTGTTAGTTGCCGTCGTCGCTATGCAGATGTTCGCCATTTTTTTCCGATTCAATATTTTTTTGTGTAGATGAGGTTGATTATTTATAATCAATCTGCTTCTTTTAGTTACCGTTAGAAAAGATTGGTAAACAAAAAAGAAACAGAAAATATCATTTTTGGTTATTCCTTGCGTTTTTACCTTTGTGACGTAAAATACCAAAGCAGAGGAATCACGTGCTACGTTAGGGCTGGGAAAAAGAACTGCAACCGAGTATCCGAAAAATTGGATTTGATATCGAATCCAAAATTTTAGATTTTACCATATTGGATTTTGAATTTAGAGATTTGCAAAATTACCCCTTTTTTACTACCCTTTTGCAACAATACCTTTTTATTTTGTCCATTTTTAAAAATACTCTTTCCCCTGAACAGAATGACCAAATCACCCTCATCTAGTAGGAACATGTAATTGAAAACTGAAATTTTCCCGCCAAATTTTATTTTTTCCGCCAAAAAAAAATTTTCCGCCAAACTATTTTCCGGCCAAAAAAAAAAGTTTCCCGCCAATTTTTTTTTTCGTAACAATTTTTTTCTGAGCCAAAAAAATGCTTTTAAAAATCATTGTAAATTTTTTTTTTGCTGGAAATAGATTTACGAGGGATTTTAAAAGGGTTTTAAAAGAGTTACAAGAGATTTTAAAAGGGTTTTAAAAGATTTACAAGAGATTTTAAAAGGGTTTTAAAAGATTTATAAGAAATTTTAAAAGGGTTTTAAAATATTTACAAGGGATTTTAAAAGAGTTTTAAAAGATTTACAAGAGTTTTTCAAGGGTTTTCTTGTAAATTCTTTAAAAATCTTGTAAAAACTCTTGTATATCTTTTAAAACTCTTTTAAACTCTTTAAAAATCTCTTAGAAATCTTTTAAACCCCTCCTTGCAAATCTTTTAAAACACTTTTAAACCCTTTGAACTATTTTAAAAACTTTTGTAAATCTTTTAAAGCCCTTTAAAATCCCTTGTAAATATTTTAAAACCGTTTTAAAACAAATTTAAACCTTTTAAAAATCTTTAAAAAACCTTTGTAAATCTTTTAAACCTCATTAAAATCCCTGTAAATATTTTAAAATCATTTGTAAATCTTTTAAAGCCCTTTTAAAATCTCTTGTAAATCTTTTAAAATCCCTTGTAAATATTTTAAAACCCTTTTAAAATCTCTTGTAAATATTTTAAAACACTTTTAAAATCCCTTGTAAATCTTTTAAAACCCTTTTAAAATCCCTTGTAAATCTATTTCCTGCCAAAAAAACTTTTGATGGGAAAAATATTTTTTCGAAAAATTTTGGCGGGAAATTTTTTTTCGAAAAATTTTTGGCGGGAAATTTTTTGGCGAGAAAATATTAATATTTCATTTTATTAACCTAAAATTATTTTCAAATAGAGGTAAAATGGTCATTAAAAATTTAAAGAGGGTAGAAATGAAAATGGATAAAACAAAAGGGTAGAGTTGAAAAGGGGCATCATGGAAAAGGCATTTGAAAGAATTTTTCTTTAAACTTTTCTACTCAAAAAATTGTAACCGAATTCGACTCAGACTTGAAAATACTCAAAAATCTTATTCGAATATCCAAATTTTACTCGAAATCCAAAGTTTTTATTTAAAAATCCCGGTATTTACCAAAAAACCCGAGTATTTACCCAATAATTTGGGTATCGGTTCTGAAAAAAAGACCTCGAAATCTATACCCAAATATGATTGGACTAAACTAAAAATAAACCGCTAATTTAGATTTACCCTAAATCATAAACTTTTATATCCAAAAATTCCATACCCGATCGAGTTTTATCCGAACCCGACCAACATACCCGCATGTCCACCCCTAACGTAACCACGTGATATCGATCTTCCTTCTATATATATATATATATATTTTTTCCTTTAATAATTGATCTCCTTCTTTCGTGACGATTAACTTAAAAAGATTGGTAAATAAAAAAATAATTCATTTTTGGTTTGTTTCAATGACATACTGATTGGACAACGATTAGAATGAGTTTGTTTTCTGTTTTTTTGCAATGTCAATAATAATAACAAAACGACAATGGAAAGATAATAAAAATATCAAGCAACATACATGGACGAGTAAGTATTTCAATTGTTTTGTACTGCTATATTTTACCCTTTGTAAGTATTTTCTTCAAAGTCGAGCCATGCACTACTAAACCTAAGTAAAGGAAATTTGGTATTGCAGTTTCAAAATAGATTACTGTATTTTTGCAGCTCAATATTTGTGTACAGTACATAGTCTCATACTCTCATTAGTCTAGTGGTATGTCCCGCTTAGAAACCTTTCCAAAGTAAAGGTATCGTTAGGTAAGGTGTTTAAACTAAACCTCCCACCATCGTTTATATCTTGTTTTCTTAATTAAAATATTGGGTTTTGTAAAAAATAAACATTTAACTTGTCACTTTTTCTAACTTTACTCTTTACTTCCAAAATGTATATTGATCATCAAAATCAAAAATAATACGAAATATAATTGTTTTTCGTTACCATCAAATTCGTAAAAATTTAATATATGTGACAGTGAAAACGTTAACTATATACGTTTAAGAGTCATATTACGTATTATTTAAGATTTCGTAGTATTAATGTGCACTTTTTTTGAGTAAACAGTAAAGTTGCAAAATTTGGCAAGTTAAAGTTTTTTTATATTCGATTTTCATTCACAAAATATCGAATCTAGTACAAACCAATACCATTAACTATTGAGTATTGACTGTAAATTCTTTTTACTAATCTCGGTCTCCGTGTAGGACATCTCTGCACAAAACCCTAAAATATTGAATTGTGCTAAAAAAAATTAAACCGATAGTCTTTACAATTTCAGGACCGGTTTTATTTTGATGGAGATATTAGAATTATCCCACATTAGAAGAAATAATATTCTTTGGACAATATATATGTACAGTATTGTGGCAATCCTCCTTCCTTAAACTAATTTTTGAGTGTGAATTAGCCCCACACTAATATGAAATCTATCTGACTTTTTCTTGTTTTTATTTGCATAGAAATTTATGTAGATCTTTTTTCTACTATACTATTTCTTACGTTTTTTTTTTTTTTTTTTTTTTTTTTTTTTTTTAAGTATGTTTCAAAATGGAGAAGCAAAACTGCAAAGCCATAAATGTACAAAATTATTTTCACGCCATTTTTACAAATTGTTATTAATTTATCATTTTTTGATAAAAATCTGAACTTATAAAAGAATTTTATAAATTTTGGAGAAGTGTATGGAAAACTGATTTTTAAAATTATTTTCAGAAAACATTAGAAACTTTTATAATTGTACCAAACATCAATACTTAACATGTGATTGTGAATACAGTATTTGCCAAAACAAAAAAAAACATGTGAATACAGTATAATAATATGTCATTTCTCCTTTTTATAGTGGATATTAGGCTATTTTATACGCATGACTAAACTTTATTTACAATTCATATAATCCGTTTATGACCAAACTTCAAAATCACTTTTATCTATCAAAATCATAAAATCATAGTTTTGTCATACCACAAAGTATCAAAACCCGGTTCAATAATCGTAATTACCTGTTCGGGTTATTGAAACCGGTTCATATCGGTTTGGTTTGATTTGTATCCCGACCTAAATCTGGATCAAAATTAAATTATCCTCTTTGAAAATTAGATCTGACTTATGGCGAGATTCTCAGTTTGCGGAGGAGACGACGGAGAAGGACCAAGTAACAACAATCACCAATCCCGGAAAAGGCAACGACTTCCTTCAATCGATGAAAATGAAGAAGACGCCGAGACCTCCGACGCCGGAAGTTCCGGTGAAGAAGACGAAGACGAAACTCAGAATCAAGGAATGAGACCAGAATCTGAGGATCGAGGATCAACGAGCGATGATAGCGATCGTGAAGTTGTGATTGAGGAGAGACGATTTGGTAAATTTGTAAATAGTCAGAGTTCTTCTTCTAGCAAAGATTCGCCTCTTTCTGTAACGTTATTGGATCCAGATGTTCTTGATTGTCCTATTTGTTGCGAGCCATTGAAGATTCCTATCTTTCAGGTTTTGCTTCTTCATTGATTACACAATCCATTGAAGCACTCTGATTTTAGGTTAGAGTTCTCAATAGGAAGATAGATCTTAGAGGAGCCATAACTTGTGTAGATTGAGTAGATAGATAGAAGAACTTAGAGGAATTAGGATTTGAGCTCTGATGCAATTGGAAATCTGTTGTAGGACTATGTTAAGCTCTTTTGTTTGTATTTTAAGAATGTTCAGAATCATGTTCCTTAAAGAAACTTTCATTGTAGTATGTATGGTTCTACGTCCTTTAGTACGCCTTAGAGTTTCACCGATGCTTACAGCTTCTTTGGTGTTCTTATTGTCATATATCTGTTTGTAATAGCTTTGTGGTTCTGTGTTTAGTGTGATAATGGTCATCTGGCTTGTACTTTGTGCTGCACCAAAGTGAGGAACAGATGCCCGTCGTGTACATTACCGATAGGTTATGTTCGTTGCAGAGCTATGGAGAAGGTTATAGAAGCATCTAGAGTCTCGTGTCTAAATGCCAAATACGGGTGCAAGGAGAGTACCTCCTATGGAAACCGTTTTAGTCATGAGCAGGTATGTGTTTTCACCCCTTGTTCTTGCCCCATACTTGACTGCCACTACACTGGGTATTACAAGGATCTCAACAATCACGTCCGTGCTGAACACAAAGATGATCTGATCTCGTTCGTGTGGAATACTCGTTTAACCATTAGCTTGGACCTCAATAAGAAGACCACAATTCTTCAGGAAGAAAACGATGGGCATGTGATTGTAGTCCAAGTTTTCAGGGCTTTGCATGCTGTGTATGTCAGTGTGAGCTGTATTGCACCTTTGACACCGGGAGTGGGTAGGTTATCATGCCGTCTTGCGAAGATAACCGTTGATAGCTTACTGAAGCAAGGATTTATGGTGAAGAACATACAAAAAGTGACGAATGAACATCCCGAAGATGGTTTCATGTTGATTCCTTCCTATTTGTTCTCTGGTAATGACAACTTGAATCTGCAGATTTGGATCGGCCATGGCCGGATCTTTGTTCATTCGTGATTATGTAAAGAACTAAAGTTGAATCAAAAGCTTGTCATGAACAAGTTTAGGTGTATATGAAATGTGCATGTTTTTAAGATCTGGTGAGTTGCATGATTTAGTTTGAGAATCTTACCTTTGTGGCCATTATTCTAGTTATTAATCCCCGTACATAGGTCATTATATTTATTCTCCCTTTAATATTCAGTATAGAAGTTTGAAAATAATAAATTATTTGCTATCTTAAAAAAAATCTTTTCAAAACTGTTTTTACTCAAAAAATTTGGTTTTGTTGCTTGTTCGACATGATGTAACAAACTAAGGGGGTGTTATTCGTTAATGGATTTTAATAGAATTGAAATCCAACACTAATCCACTGTTATTTAACTAATGATTCTAAATCCAGCTTTAAAATCTAGTGTTATTGGAACTCATATTTGTAAATCATGCTTAATAGATTCTAAAGTTTGGTGTTATTCAATTAAGATTTTAAATATTTCATTAAAATCCAATGTTATTTAAAACTAAAAGACTTGTAAAATCTTTGTATATTAATTGATTTGAAATGAAAGCTCTTTGGAGTTTTATGAGTAAATCATTAGAATCAAAATCCAAGACATATTGCAGAGATTTTGAAATTCATACAAACATATTCTTAAAAGCAATATCAAAAAACAAATCTAAAGCTTAAAGAATTGACTTTAACTCCATAATTGAATAACACCACCTAAGAAAGACTTGTCATGTTTGTACTCTTGATTGTTCCATCTGCGCTGATGCACTGACTACTTCTACCTCTGACGATGGGCCTTTTCTGCGGTAAGAAGATTACCATCTCTGACGATGGCGACGAGTGATAAAAGAAGGTGGAGATCTTTGTTGTTCTTAACTTCTAGTGTAAGTTTTTGTCTGAACGTTCGTTAAATATGATTAATGTACGTTCGGTTCAGTTTTGGAGTTAATTAAAGTCATAAACCGAATGATTTCGACTAAAAATACGGTTAATTCCGGTTCATCTTAAGCTTCGTAACAAAAACGCACAACAACTTGTAGAAGATTCTGATACGAAAATTTTCTGGAGGAATAGCAATGGCGGAATCTTTGAATCGTCAGTTAATAGCGAGAGAGATTCTTGTGAGTGAAAGCCACGAAGAACTAGCGATGATCGTCGATAATCTCTTTAAGCGTAAAGACTCCGAAGAATATAAAACATCGCGAGCTTTGTACGATTACTGCGTCTCTTGTAACCTAGGTTGCTTAACCCTAAAGCTTCTTAAGCTCTATCAGTCTTCTTCTAATGGCATTCTCAGATTCCGATCACTCTATCAACTCTCCCAAACTCTCACCGGTTTGAGAAATCGCAAACTCTCTCTCGACTCTCTCTATGAAATCAAAACCCTTTTGATTGCATTCTTGACAATGCAAGAAATAAAAGAATCTGAAATCAAGATCCTTAGAAAGATCGTGTCTTGTGTAGCTTACAATGTTGTGGAGTTGCATAAAGACAAATGGGACGAACTCGGTGATTGTATCTTATCGCTAGCGAGTAGCGAAGAACCTGTCAAGGCGTTTCACGTCTTCATAGATATGCCACCTGGCTACGAGGAACTCATCAAGAAGTTTCTGACGATTATTTTAGAGAAAGCTAAGGAGGTTTTGCTTAATCCTGAGGAAAGTGGAGTTGAAGAATGGAGCTTGGCTTTACAAACTGTTGTTAAATTAGGGATTCAGTTTTTCAATACAGGAATGAAACAAGACGTGATAAAGAAGATATTGAGATTTCAGCTTGTGAATATTGTGGAATCAGCTAAGAAGCTAGTGGACAATGGAAACGAAATGTTTTTGGTACGAGTGCTTCAAGATTTCGAAAGGTTCGTGTCAAGAGACATGAATCTGTATAAGTACAGTGAAGTACAATGCCGTTTTGTGTCGACGTTCGTGAGCCAGATCGGAAAACTCAGTGAAGTTGGAACACAAACCAATGAGCTTGTGACGAAGATCAACATGTTGTTTACAAAACAACAACCTCACGAAACTCAAGATCATGGAGAAGAATTTGATCGTGCCTGGTATGACCATTTAAAGTATTTATCATCACTTGAACTTTTGAAAATCTTTGCGTCAACTGATCTTGAAGATAGGACCAGAGAGATAGCTATTAGACGACTTGAAGTTGTACTCTCTCGTCACATTTCAAAGAAGGCGAAAATAGACATTTCAGAGATGAGACAACTCCAGCCATTGTTCATGTCTTGCTTAAAGGAACAAGGAGTTTCATACTCTATGTTTCAAGTCCTAGGTCAGGTGGTGAACCATGTTGCCTATGAGATGTTGGTCTACCAAGGGGAGAGATGCTATGAGCTACGAGATTATATTGCATCGAGTAAAACAGAGTTTCAGAGAGCAGTTTATATCTTCCAGTGCTTAACAATGCCGCTTGTTGATGACGATTTTGTGATTCCTGTTATGGAGAAACTGTTCCCAGAGATAATCACAAGGTTAGACCCACCAACAGTGTTGTTGGTAGATAACGGTTGCTGGGTCTTGGTGTTTAGGGGTGCTTTCTGTGCAGCAATTCACTTGATAGAGGACCCAGGTTATGCTAAGTATGTTAAGGAGATTGCACATAAGATGATAGATTCTATAAGAGAGCTTGTGGAAAGAGAAATGGAAGTTGGGATTGTTAGGAGAGCTTTCAGAGATATGGAAAGTATTGTCAAGAAACAATTGGAATGGTACAGTACGAGCCAATACAAATTCGTTAAGGGTCTGCTTTGGAGACTCTATGTAATCAAAGGCATGAAATGGGGAAGTAAGATTGTGTTGTGGAGAATCAATGTGATTGTGGAGAGAGGAGTGAAAGAAATGGAGAAAGAGCTGCCAGAGAATGAGTTTGATTGGCTCAACCTTACTTACTGATGAGGATGTTGAATAGAAAAAATTAGTGTTTTAGTGGATAGTCTCAAAAACTGTGCAGACTCTATTTTTTGGTGTATGTATATAATTTGCAAAGAGCAGTGGTGGTAGTAGCAGTAGAATTTGAACTATGGCCTAAGTTTCTCTGTCTATGTTTAACACAATCTCTTGTGGCATCTCTAGAAGTTTGAATTGTTGGATTTCTTAATACATGGATGAATGAAAAAAAAGGAATGCGTATCTTTCCTATGGAATGTACATCTACGAGATTGAAATGAAAATATTCTTCAATGGTTATTCACTTCTTTGGCTAAGAAGACTAACCGATTCGTATAACTCGAGCCACATTTTTGCCAGTTTCTTTTTCTCTTCAAGCAAACTTATATGAGTCCTTTTGTCTTAAAGCAAATATAATTTCCTTTTTTCTTGACGTAACACACCGTCCAAAATCCAAGTACTCGATCTCCTCGTCATCATTTATGCATCTCAACTTCTTGAATCACTTCTTGTACTACTTCCTGCACTATTTCGACGACTAGTACAGAACAACGAGATAATTGCATATTCAATCTCTCCCTTTTTGACTATGTATTTGAACTCAACAACTCTAGTTTCGATGACTTCATCACCAATAACACATCAACCTAGCAACACCAATCTCCCCTTAATTGAGTCACATCATGTCAAAAACTAATTCAAGGATCGCCTCCATCGAAACCAAGGATGAAACCCCATTGCACCATCTCTGTAATGATTAACTCTCCTAGACCAAGTATTCATGAGTTGTATGAATCCATAACGCACGATTCTTAGCTCCGTTTTACTTCCTTAATGATCTCATGAATGATCTCCTGAACGATCTTATGAACCTCACCCTGATCTACCCGAAACAAGACTAAATCTCTATCGAGAACCCGCTTTGCTACCACTTGAAAGTGCATAAAGTAAAGAGACACAAAATTTGTTAACGAGATTTGATTTTTTCTACTCTCCGAGACCACGTCAAGATTTTGATTTCAATAGAACCAGAAAACAAATACAACTTATTCACAAACACGTAAAGCAAGCACAACCCTCTTGATTCACCGCTCTGTTCTATTAATATGAAGTCTTAAGAATAAATCTCTACCCTTAACTAAATTCAATATGAACCTAAATTTAATCATGATAACCTAACCTGAGCTAAACTCCCCCTGAACCTAGACTTCAATTCTACGCACCAACAAAACCAACAATCACCAAAACTCTCCAACACGAATGGTAAACACCAATACACAAATAAGTTTGATCACACAAACACCAAATTTGCGAAGCTACGTCACATATGATCACCCATAATCTCTCACATCAAATCTCTTAGGGATTTTTATTCTATCAAAACCCAACTTCTCATAAGTTTATGTCTCCCTTATATATATAACAAACAGAAACTTGCACCTCAAATCTCTCTAATCATACATAAGACATACTTTCAAATTTCATAAGGAATTATGTAGTTTAATCGGAAGACGTATACAAAATAATGTCAAAAGAAAATTAAAATATTTTTATACATGTCGATGTCTGTTTGATTGATTACACGTGTCAGTCGCGTTAATTTATGATTTTAACACCTCTTCAACCTTTACAATACAAGATATTTAATAAACAAAGGTTCACAAAACCCTAATTAAAAAACAGAACATACATGTGTGTTCTTCAAGTCTAGCTTTCCCTTCTGTTTGATTGTTTTTCCTTTTTCTAGTTTGTTCCCTTTTTCCTGTTTGGGATTTTTGACATTTTATTTCCAATTCCTAAGACTCTAAGAGGTGTTTTCTAAAATTCGTCTTCTATAAACAGAGATCTCTCCATCATTCTTGTTTAAGAGTTAATTATCATACTTTTTTTTTGAGATTAAATAAACTGGTGTTCAGACACGAGAAGAGAATTCTCACCTTTGTTTGTATCAAAGTTTTGAACAAACCCTCTAAACCCTTCCCCCTTCATCAGCCGAGGACAAATTTCTCCTATTGATTTCTACGCGACATGGTGCTAGCTTCAATTTCGGAAGCTTTGATATCTCAAGGTGATGGAGGGGAGAGAGTGGCTAAGAGACAACGCTCGGCGATAGTACTGCTAGATCTTGATATCCTCGATTGTCCTATTTGCTGTGAAGCATTGACGAGTCCTATCTTCCAGGTTTTGTGTCTTATATGAAAATTCACTTTTTTTTTTTTTTGAATAATGTCAAATTATAGTCAAAAAGAAAAATATACGTTTGTACAACTTCGTGAGGTTGAATGTGAAATTTTAAAAGAATTGCTTAGGAATTGCTAAAAAACTGAACCATTCTAAGATGCCAATGAATACTGTTATCTGAAAATTCAATTGTCCAGTTTTTAATATCTATATTTTTTCTCGAATTTTGAAGGTGTAGTTACAGCTTTTTAACCACAATTTGTATTTTGTTTTTTCAGTGTGATAATGGGCATTTGGCTTGCGGTTCTTGCTGTCCCAAACTGAGTAATAAGTGCCCTGCATGTACTTTGCCTGTTGGTCACAGTCGCAGCAGAGCAATGGAGAGTGTTCTTGAATCTATTTTGATCCCATGCCCAAACGTCAGGTTTGGTTGTACCAAGAGTTTCTTTTATGGGAAAGAGTCAGCTCATGAAAAAGAATGCATCTTCTCTCAATGCTCATGCCCTTCATCGGTCTGCGATTACACTGGCTCATACAAGGATCTCTACGCTCACTATAAACTGACTCACTCCACGAATATTTTCTGGAATATTAAGCGCTTTAGATGTGCCAATTTCTTTACGACCTCCATGCTCATCAGCGATAAGATACTAATTAAAAGGGTACATGAGAAGAAACTATTGCTTGCAGTGCAGTGTTTTAGGGAACCGTGTGGTGTGTATGTGACTGTAAGCTTCATTGCACCATCTGCTCCAGAAGTAGGAGAGTTCTCATATCAACTCTCCTACAATGTGGATGGACACACTGTGACTTATGAATCTCCGGAGGTGAAGAGGGTTTGTAAAGTGAGTATTGAAACCCCTCAAGAGAATTTCATGTTGATACCTCACAGTTTATTGCGTGGTGACTTGTTGGAGATGCAGGTTTTTATCATCGAAAATGTGGACCAAGAGTAAGAAGTTGAGGTGATATATAGAACTAGGAAGGTCATTCTATTATTGTTTTCATATTCCTATGTACATGGAAACTCTTTTTGTCTCGTCTGTTTTATTTAACATATAAGCTTTGCCCCGATGAAGTAAGACCCGATTTGATTGCTTAACGGCTTGATTTAATTAGGTTTCAGTTTAACTAGATTACAACTTTGATTATAACTCGTTTGGTTTTGCACTTAATGTGATGAAATCGACCAACCAAACATTTCACAGTGTTTCAACCGTTCCATCTTTTCAAATGTATTATTATACAGTACATGCTAGGTATTAATTGTTTTAACACAACTTTTGATATATGTCAAGCTTTAGTCCATAAATTGTCATCACTCTTCTTTGTTTATATGCTGATGTAAACATACTATGACAAGACTGTTCGTTTAAAAATGTGGCGACTTAATTGTGCGACCCATAAATACCTTAAGGTTGGAGCAGAATACAAGCTGAGTATGAAAACCGATCCAAGCTCAAAAATACCGAAATCAATGGCTAGAAGAGTCATCATCTCAATGGCTAGAAGAGTCCTCACCGAAGTATTGTGGTGTGTAGTTTCTTCTCCTGTCTTAGTAATATTCATCAAGTAGAAATTTTAAGCTCTTGCGGTGAAACTTGAATGATGTTTGCTTCATTCCATGCTTCCTTGATCAAAATTATTCCATGGTTTTGACTTATGAGAAACGTAAATTAAATATTTGGAAACATGCGAAAATTTAAAAACCAATTAATATGCCATATAAGATAATACAGTAAAATATTAAAATATTTGACACATGTTACAATCAAATTGATCATCACACGTATCATGATGATAATGATGTTAGTCGTTTAATTGTTTTTATAATTTTCCTCTTCATAAGTAAAAAACCTAAAATATATTTAACACATGTGAATGTCTGATTGATTGACTACACATATATCAGTTGCGTTAATTACGATATGAACTTGTGTCAAATACTTCTTCAACCCTTACACAAAACCCTAATTAAAATAAAACCGAACATACACGTGTTCTTCTAGCTTTCCCTTGCGTTTTTGGTTTTCAAGCTCTAAGGTATTTAACAAGATTTCCTTTTTCTGGTTAGTTTCCTTTTCCTTAGTTAGTTTGGATTTGTGTTTACCACTCCTAAGAGATGTATTAAAAGTTGTCTTCTACAAATAGATCTATCCATCGTTGTTTAAGAGATATCAGACTTGTGTTTTGAGATTTAAAAAGTTGGCGTTTAAACACTCTTTTTTTTTTTTACTTTTTTTGGTACGGAAGTCTTATAAAAGTTTCGAACAAACTCTTCTGCCTTCATCAGTCGAGGATGTTTTAAAATTGTTTGATTAATGAAAATATGATAATATTTTTACTATTGATATCTAGGTGACATGGTGGGAGCCTTAGAAGCTTTGATATCTCAAGGTCATGGAGGGGAGAGAGTGGCTAAGAGACAACGCTCGGCGACATTGCTAGATCTTGATATCCTCGATTGTCCTATTTGCTGTGAAGGATTGACGTGTCCTATCTTCCAGGTTTTGTTTCTTGTCTAAAAATTGTTTTTTTCCAGCTTTTAATACATATTTTTTTTCTTGAAATTTTTACAGTGTTTTTTTTTTTGTATGTCAGTGTGAGAATGGACATTTAGCATGCTCTTCTTGCTGTCCCAAACTGAGGAACAAATGCCCTGCTTGTGCTTTCTTTATCAGCCAATGGAGAATATTCTTGAATCGATATTGGTCACATGCCCAAACGACATGTTTGGTTGCACCGAGAGTTTCTTATATGGGAAAAAATCAACTCATGAAGAAGAATGCATTTTCTCTCTATGCTCATGCCCTTCATTGGACTGTGAGTACTCCGGCCGATACGAGGATCTCTATGATCACTATAAACTGACTCACATCTCGAACTCATACTGGACCACTAACTGCTTTAGATCTAGCATTCCATATAAGGCCCCGATGCTTATCAGCGATAAGATACAAATTACAAGGGTATATGAGAAGAAAATATTGTTTGCAGTGCAGTGTTTTAGGGAGTCGTGTGGTGTGTATGTAACCGTAAGCTGCATTGCACCATCTGCTCCAGAAGTTGGACAGTTCTCATATCAAATCTCCTACACTGTGGATGAACACACTATGGTTTACAGATCACCACAAATGAAGAGGGTTCGTAAAGTGAGTTTTGAAACACCTCAAGAGAATTTCATGTTGATACCTCACAATTTATTGCGTAGTGAATTGTTGGATATTAAGCTTTCTATCGTCGAAACGTCGAACCAAGAGTAAGAATGTTGAGGTGATATAGAACTAGAAGGAAGGAATGTCATTTTTTTACTCTCTCTATCTCGTCTGACATTTATATAAGTTTTGACGAACTAAGATCCGATGTAATTGCTTAACGGCTTGATTCAGCTTTGATGCAATTTGTTTGGTATTGCTTAACACGTTTTTGTGCATTTAGAGTGATAATGGAAATTTTGATGGAATCGACCAACAAAACATTTCACAGTTTTTTAATCTAATAACTTCTAAGCTATACTTTATGCATGACCAAATTGGAGTAATGCGTGCTCTTTCGTTTGTCATGATTATGGTCTCCATCTTTTATTCTACTCTTAGTCGAAATCTAATTATAAGTAAACGTACGAACGTGTGATGTCTAAAAGCAGAAGAAAAAATTTAGTTGTGAATTGTGATTCAATGATTAAAGAATTCCAATATGGTAGTTTTAACTGCAATTTTACATATTAGTTAAGAATATAAAAGCTAATACCAAAATTCTTAAATCTTTAGCAGAAAAAATAATAGCAAAAGTTAAAATAGAAATTTCCATAAATAGCACCATTTCAAGTTTTTGGAAAAAAATAGCACTCAAACATTTTTTGGACAAAATAGCATTCAAATAATTATTTTATTTTTAATTATTAAAATTAACAATTAAAAAAATTCAAAAAGTACACAAATTCATCATTTGGGTGAATGCTCTATGAATATGCTAACACAAACTTTTTTTTTATTAGCAATCTGCTACTTCTGCATAGTAATTGACCCTATTCAAAAAAAATGAACTATATAACTCATAAATTGTTAATTCTGCAAACGATATGGTTATTGAAATTATATTGGTTTAAGCATATACTAACCTATATATCTGTTAATTCTGTGAATCAACCGCCGATTTTTTCCTTGCGTTTCCAATAATATTTTCCTCAAGGTTTGAATTACTAGCTTACATTGTATAGCACTCCATTATCTTCATCATGTAGATATCGGACTCTTTAATCTTAGCAGTCTACCACCAAAAATCAAAAGAATTTTTAAACATTTAATTTGAAAATTACTTGAGGAATAGAGGTCAACACTATGATATATTAAATTTAGAAATTACCTGAAGAAAAGAGGTCAGGACTCTGATACTGAATGGAGTGACATCTATGTCGTGGAATCTTTCAAAGAATCATTTCCTGAATTTAAGAAAGATTCTACAAAATTCAGGAAGAGTTTTAGGAAAGATTTTTTTGTGAAATCTTTTATGAATTCCGTGAAATCCTTCCCAAATTTCGTATAATAATCTTTCCTAAATTTTTTTTATGGGAAACATTTGACGGATTTTTTTTTGTGAGAAAATTTTGACAAAAATCTTTGGCGAGAAATATTTAATTTTATTTATTTAATTAAATTAGTTATTTATATTAAATATTTAATAATTAATTAAAGTTTTGAGTGTAATTTTGGAACTATTCAAATGAGCTGCTATTTTTGAAGAAATTGTTTTTTTTTGCTATTTTTATCAATCTTCCAAGGTAAAATTAGTCTAGTGGTTTGTGATTGCCCCAAATCCCAACTTCAAAACCACATTTTTGACAAAAAAATAAATAAAAGCTACATAACTTTTAAAAATAAAAATTAGCTTATTAATTAATGTAGCAAAAAATACATAAACTATTAAGACTAAATAAATAATTATTATTGTATTTTGTAAAATTTAGACATTGTTTCTGTTATATATTATATGGGCCTTAATTGGGAATTGAAGAATTAAAAAATACATAAACTTTAAGACTAATATTAATTTTTAAATGGTTTTATATATATAATTATATTCTTTTATATTGTAAATATTAATAGACTTAAAAATTAGATATTGTTTATAAGTTTATCAAAAAAAGGTATTGTTTATATATTATATGGGCCTTAATTGGGAATTGAAGAACTATCGAAGCCCATATCATCTATAGTTTGTGCCATTGTCTCCTTTCTCTGTAAAACCATCCATCAATGAACAAAATCAACTAAATTCTCTATTTGCCTCTCTCAGTTTTCGAGAAGACTAAAAGCGAATTTAGGGTTTAGTCATCTCTCCGACATGGTTGGTGCCGCGATTTTGGAATCTCCCGGCGAAGGAATTGGATCTAACAGCATTCTCTCGCAAAAGAGACAACTTTCTTCTAGTGATGCAGCTAAGAGAGACGCTAAGAAACGCTCGACAATGCTAATGGATCTGGAGATTCTCGATTGTCCCATTTGCTACGAAGCTTTCACAATTCCCATCTTCCAGGTTTCGTAATTTCTCAAATTGAATCATTTCGTATTTTTCAGAAAGTTTCTGTTTTGGTTAGAACTCTGAACATAGTTGGAACTGTGGCCATTTACTTGATTCTAAGAGTAGCCTTAGCTTTTGAGGATTCTAGTGAACTTTTGAAAGTTATGTTAAAGAAATTGCAGAGAGAAGAAGTTGGAATTGTGCCCATTTACTAGTTACTAGATTTCAAGAGTGTCCTTAAGCTTTAGCTTGTGATGATTTTATAGAATTCTAGTGAACTTTAGTAAGTTATGTTCATGTATGCAGTTGTATATAGTTATTGAAAATATGTGTATAACTTGTCTATATCATGAATTATATGGGAGAATCATTTGGGGAGAGAACTATTATCCTTGGTCGATTCGATGAATATTATCTCGACGTTGTTATAGCTTTTGATCACAAGTTATTGGTTTTGAATTTCAGTGTGATAATGGACATTTGGCTTGTTCTTCTTGCTGTCCCAAACTAAATAACAAATGCCCTGCGTGTACTTCGCCTGTTGGCCACAATCGCTGCAGAGCAATGGAGAGTGTTCTTGAATCGATCTTGATCCCGTGTCCGAACGCCAAGTTAGGTTGCAAAAAGAATGTATCTTATGGGAAAGAGTTAACTCATGAAAAGGAATGCATGTTCTCTCATTGCGCCTGCCCTGCATTGGATTGCAATTACACTAGCTCATACAAGGATCTGTACACTCACTATCGTATTACCCATATGGAAATAAACCAGATTAATACGTTCATTTGTGACATTCCCTTAAGTGTCCGGATGAACATCAGCAAAAAGATATTGATTAGAACGGAACACTTGACGAATCATTTGTTTGCAGTGCAGTGTTTCAGGGAGCCGTATGGTGTGTATGTAACTGTAAGCTGCATTGCGCCATCTTCTCCAGAATTAAGTCAGTACTCATATGCTCTCTCTTACACTGTCGATGGACACACTGTGATTTACCAATCACCAGAGGTGAAGAGGGTTCTTAAGTTGAGTTTTCAAACCCCGCAAGAGAATTTCATGTTGATTCCCAACAGTTTATTGCGTGGTGATGTGTTGGAAATGAGGATTAGCGTCAAGAAGTTGAACAAAGAGTAAGAAGGTTGGGGTCTTCCTGTTAGAAAACTCTTATCTGTCTCGTTTTAGTTATCTTAACCCGCCCATAGTCGTTATGGTTGATGAGGGTTGTAATTTTAGAGACTTGGTGCAATCGACCAACAAAACGTTTCACAATGTTTTCAATCTAAACTAAGATATAATTTATGCATAGGCCATTTGCTATGAAGCATTGACGATTCCTGTCTTCCAAGAAGATTTTTCCATCTTTCTGATTCTTATTTCTTGATAACTAAAATTCTTCCAGGTTTTGGTGTTTCTTGTTATAAACTCTGTATTAGGAACAACGAAGTTGGAAACTTGCCCTTTTACTAGATTCTAAAAGTTACAAAAACTAGTTTTGTTTTGAGGATTTGAGGATTCTAGCGAAGTTCTACAAAATATGTTCAGTTTTGGAGTTGTAGTTCTTGAAAAGTGTGTATAATTTAGCAAGATCAAGTATATATCATGAATTATAAAAAAGGTTAGTTAAATATATATATATATGGAGGATGATATAATTAAGAAAGTATACATGGACATATAATTATATCCCATAGGACAGAAAAAAAGAGGTTGAAGAGGGAGATCGTCCTCACCAGAATCCATGGTTAGGGCCTCACCAGAAGAGGTTGGGTTGTCTGTTTGTGTTAATGTGTATACCAAATTCGGTTTTCCACCAATTTCCTCCTTACAAAATACACCCATTGAACTCATGGCTGCTAATATGGAGATTTGGATCGATTTTTGTGATATTCTTCTTCTCCTTCTCCCCTTGCATATATATATTAGCCAGCCATTTAATATAAAAACTTGTGAATACAACTAAGCTTTCTTTTGTTTTAGTTGAAAGCTTTTTTATATTCTTTGTTATAAAAAAGTCGTTCATTATTTTTTTTTTCTTTTTGTTTTTTTGTTAAAGAAAGTCGTTCATTATTGATTTCGGAGAGCTGTTCAATTATCAAGACTTCGGATTTTCCGGATCTTGTTTCTAACGATTGGAAGTTTGAAGAAGCAAGACTTCGAATCCCATCTAGGAACAAGAACATATCGTGACTTCACGTTGGACAACTGTAAAATAATAGTGTACAATACAATACATGATAGTATTTGTTATTACTTTAAAATTAAACAAGGAAAATACGACAAGTCTACAACGCAGATTAAGTTAAATATTTTTCTTTTTCTGCTAGTGATATGATTCTTCTCTCCAAAAGTATATCTCTCACACAAAACTTGCTTAGGTCTAAACAATAATCTTAAAATATTTACATGTATATATTTTTGCTAAGGTTTTTGACCAAAAATCCCTCACCTATTTACTATTTTCAATATTAGTCCTTACAAATTTAATCTCAATCAAATACTTTATAACTAAAAACTTACAATTAGTTGAATTGCATTAATTAGTTGAATCAACTCTTCCTAATTTTTTATCCTTAACTAAATTTTTTTTTATTGAACTATATTCGATTAAGGCTAATTTCCTAAAATCTATATATCAACATTAAATATAAATATATAATTTTTCTGTCATTATCTTTGTTTTTATATATAGCTATTTTAGTTTATATATAAAATACATATATTTAATAAAATATTAGATTTTTTTGCATCCGATAAAATTCAAATTTTTTAAAACAGACATATAATACTCCATCGATAAAAAAAAAAGTTTTAAAGGTCCCACATTGCTTAAAAATTTGGGACATCGTTAAGAGTCATACTATAAAAAATATTTAAGTGATTCTGAATACGAATGAGAAGGAACCTTGATATATCAAACATCCAAAATTAAAAGTATTGTTCGGTTTACTCCGGTTCTTTATTTTAAATAAGTAAAAGTTTTAAAGTTTTAAAATATTATATATATTTAAAATTTATTAAAAGTTAAGTATTACAATTTCTTAAGAAAATTTAAAAGTTAATAACTATAAAATAAATTTAATATTAATGATTTAAAAATTTTAAAATTTTATGAAGTTGTAAATTTTGTAAATATTTGAACTTTATAAGAAGTTAAAATATTATAAATACTAAAAATATATTAATATTGAACGATATATTACGGGTGAAATCCTATATGTAACAATCAATATACAATTATGAAGTTTGGTCCATATTAAAACTTTTTTGAAGTTTCTAATATTATAATTATTCGAACTTCATAAAAAAATGATAAAATGATGTTTAATTTCACGGGACGAGGTTATATGGTGGGATAGGTTTGGATCGATATTAATACGGAATGATACAATTATACAATTTTAAACACTAAAAAAAAATAGTTATAAAAATCATACAGAGGTGTATCATACTATCATACATAAAAGACAATAGCATGTATCTATAGATCATCCTAAAAACAATAATAATATTTTTAATTTAATAAAAATATAGACGTTTGATGTACCTCTTGAATATGTTATATATATAAACAATATTAATAAAAATAAAATATCTAATTTTCTAAGAAATATTTCAACCCTGGATGTACCGCGGGTCAATCTCTAAATAATACAAGTTAAAAAATAATAATAATAATAATACAAGTTTTAAATCTTTATTACCTCTAAAAAACCCAAACCATAAAAATAAATATTGAATTTTCATAATTAACTAACAAATATGAGAACATAAAAATGAATTATCGAAGCTTTACATAAATAAAAATTATGTGTTAAGAATATATTATTTATATACAATTAATAATTTTTAAAAAAATTATCTATAATTTTTTAATGAACATATCCACCCGTGGTACCGCGGGTTAATATCTAGTATATATATAATATAGGTTAGTAAAAACGTGCAGGGTCTATTTTACAAATAAGAAAAATTTCTAGACTTCTTAAAGACTTTATGATACGTGAGAAATATCCTTGTCGATAAGGGTGTCGATCGGTACTGACGTGGTGTCGATCGATACTGACGTGGTGTCGATCGACACCAACGTATGAATAATGTTTCTGCTTGTCTTCTTTTCCTGAAAAGCTTCCAAAATTCCTTATTATGCTTCATAGCTCTTAAAAGTAGATATGCACCTGTAATGACTAAAAAAGATACAAAAAAGATTAGAAAGACTATAAAAACCATTCTAATACTATGTTAGAAATCAGTAAAAACCATGATATATCTCATATAATTTATTGACTTTTATTTGGTAATTGTATACGTGTGTTAGATTATTGTTGTAAGTTGTTACATTATACTCTAATTGTTTAATTGTATTTTAAAATTTACATTTATTTTATTTATCAACCGTATTATTGTGTCCTTTCTTCAATATATGATTATGCACATCAAAATAACTTTAAACTTCTTTATTAAATTCCACAAGTGTATATATAGTAAATAATTAGTAATTAAATGCAATAATTTCTTACCATATTTTTCAATGATGGAAGAAATAGTAAATAATTTGAATATTGATCATATAAAGTATTTGAGTTCTTTTGATTAATATCAATTAGTATCAATATATCAATATTCATATATGTTAATCTTTTAATTAATCAAGACTTTTTTAATCTCACAACTTTGAATATTTTACAATTTACACACATACTAAAATCAATATGATATAAACAACTTACAAATTTGAAATATATCAGTTAAAAAAATATTGCATATCATTTTCATAGATTTAAATAAAACGCAAAACTTATATTGTATATCAATATTATAATTAGCACTTTTGATTAATTTGATAAATGTTTAATATAAAAATAACAAAAATCTAGCTTTAGTTTATAATTTATAAAACCTAAAAAATGTTTAGTTCAAAATTAATATATCATAGTCACAATATTTATGCTAATTGTTATTACATGTATTATAAAGTAACTAAATATTTTATTTTATATATATATATATATATATATATATATATTAGTTATAAAATATTGTATATTTCACTACATTTATTTCATCCGCGCATCGCATAAGGTTATGTAGTGTTATGTAGTTTAAGAAATCATATACTATATCTTAAAAATATTATATGTTAAAAAAATTAAATTTTCATTTTTCCAATACTCAAATTAAATATGTGTATAAACTTTATTAAAGCATAAACATTTACTTTTATATGTATCTAAAATTTTATAAATACTTTATAAAAATATCTTACAAGTACCTTAGAAGTTATAATTATCTTGTAAATATGTAAAATACTTTGTAAAACCTTGTGACACTTTATAACACCTTATAAAATACCTCATAAATACTGGAATTGAATCTCCAAATAGTAGTTACAACTGATAAATACCTTATAAACCTTATAAAATTTTATAAAATTCGCAGATTTAATCAAAAAATTATTTTTCTTAAAATGATTCAAATTTAAATAGCAACTATTGGGTTGTTACTGAGCATGTCTATAATATGTAGGTTTCCTAGCGGTTTACAAATTGTCAAACAAATATATTGCAATAAAAATGCCGACAAAAAAAAAGTTTTATTTATTATAACTTGAAACTATTAATTGTTAATACTTAATAGCCACATAGGGGAAACGGTCTGAATTCGAATTTGCTATTGTTTTATTTTATTTTATTTTTAGTCAACTATATTAGATTGATTCAAACAAATCAATACCGAAAAACATTATTTATATAGGTGATAAGATGTGGTTGCGTATAAACGTTTAATACTAAATTATCCGATTTTGTATTCGCATTCAAAAATTTAAAAATATAAAAATAAATCAAACTCCTCTTTATTACTATTGCTGGAAGGAAAAAAATGTTAACCTCAATTTTGAATTGTTCTTCAGAAAAATTTAATTACTTTTTAATCATTCAAAATACAGCTAGCTTTGGTTGTTATTTGTTTACTAGAAGAAAATACATGAAATGTATAAATATAATTTGAATGTATTCTGTCATATATATAAGAGAAAAAAATAGTTTCTTAAGAAAAACATTATTGTCTAAGGATCTGTTTATTTCGAATAAACCAATGTGAAAAGACAATAGTAGTAATTATAACAATTGTTTTTAGTACTAAATTAGAACCCGTGTATCACACTGATTTATCGATAAATATGGTTTTACCAGTTGTTAGATATTTATTGTAATGATATCTAAACAACATGGTGAATGTTAATCGATCGAATAAGATATGAAATTAAAGTATTAACTAAAACCTTTGGGAGAACGACCTGTGTCCCCCTACCAAGTTTCACATTGTATCACAACTACACAGAATCTAACACTCAATCTCGGTCCCCATGGAATGAAAGTTAAAAACATGCTTCCCCCTAAATCGAAAGTTACAGACTCTGATCCCCAAAAATGTTAATTCCATGGTTTGCCTTCGGTTTATTATACAGAACCCGATGTCAAACCAAAACCCAGAAGGATAAACCGAATTAAACCTTATTCTCGAGGTATCACACAACCCAACCCGATAAATCCCAACCCGATAAATACAATCCCCAAATTGAGAAATCCTAGAACCCTAATCTCGATTGTTCTTCTTCTCTTTTCTTCACCATTTTCGAATTCAATTCTGAGCTTGAATATGAGCAATTCATCTGGAGCTACGAGTGGAGCATCAAATGTTGGACAGAGAAGAAGATTCGTGGGTGTGCCAAAGATGTGTTGGTGTGGTGCTACTATCTCGGCGCTCATGTCTAAGTCCGCTTCGAATCCATATCGACGTTACTATCGTTGTGCTTATGCTGCAACACATAAGGTAATGTGATTGATATTTGAGTTGTTTCATACAAATTTATAGCCTAATTCTCTGTTCTTTGTAGCTTGTTGATGATAACCACACATTCAAGTGGGTTGATGAAGCATTGTTAGATGAGATAGAGAGATTGACTCGAAGAACGGCTGCACTTGAAGAAACAATGTCCCAAATTACAACAGAGAATATGGAACACCAAAAGATGGTTTTTGAGAAGATGCAAATGAAGCTAGAGAGAGAGATTGTGGAGAGTGTAGAAGAAGAACTGTTGGAATCAAAATCAAGCATGAAGAAAATGTCGATTGCTGTCATTGTTGGTTGTATGATCATGCTAGGTTTGAGTAAGGTGATAGGTTAGGTTTGAGTAAGGTGATAATTTAAATCTAGTGTATTGGGTTGTTGTTGTTTGTTTGTTTTCGCTTTCTGTTATTGTTGTTGTAGTGTACTAACCGTTGATCGAGCTTATGTTTGTGTAATGAAAAACCCAATTTGGATTCTTGTGCTTGTTGTTGTTGTTTGTTTTGTTGTGTTTGAGAATGAGTAAAACAAAGACAAATGGCCAAAGAAGACAAAATAGATTCGTTGAATGAGTCAATTGGTGTATTCTAAGAAATCACCAAACATTATTGAGGCAAAGAACATCCGAAACAAAGAAATGAAACATCCATAACCAAAATTACATAACCGAGTTAAGTTTTAATCAGATGGTAAACAAAAACTAGACCCATCTAATCCTCTTACACCTAACTAATCTCCTTCTAATCAGCCTTGAGACATCACAACTCCTTGAGACGGTTCCACTTGGCTGCCTTGAGTGCCATGAGTGCTAGGGCCTAGACTGCCTTGAGACATCAATCCTTCAAAGGCCTAATACACATTTTAAAGCAAAACAAGAGTCAAACTATTTTATAGGCCTAATACACGTTTTAATGCAATGCAAAACATAACCAAAAGGCTAACCTGTACTGAAGACTTTTTCTTCTTGTGGAACCTTGAGTTGTGACCAGCTGCATTACAAATACCACAATGCATTACCCTTTTCATTTGTTTTGGTGCCATCTTAGTAGGAGTCTCATTCTTTCCCTTTTTTCTCTTCTTGTCTTTTTTAGTCTCTTTTCCTTTCTTTCTCCCAGGCTGTGGTGGTGGTGGTGGTGCATGCACATCAGGATGTTCTGTCGATGGCCAAAATGCAGGACCTCTCTGCGGAAATAGGCCGTCTGTGTAATTTTTCTTCCACATGGGTGTCCGAAACCAGTGACACACATAATCTTCAACCTCTTGCTTCTTGTTTAACATGACTCCATAAGCATGCTCACAAGGAATGCCACAGATTTGCCATTTCTGACAAGTGCAAGTCCTCTCACTTAAGCATATCCTATGAGAACCGTTACCTATAGTAGCTTCATACATATCATTAGTGCTTCTTCTTATGGTCAGCTCTGAAGCTTTTTTGAATTCTTTGGCAAGGAATTTACTAACATATGGCGTGCATCTCCCTTTGTGCTCATGAGATTCAACAGCTCTCTTGGCTATCCTTACCATTGCAAGTCTCCTTATGGTTTCAAGCATTGGCACAAATGCTTTGTCTCGAGCTTTAAAAATGGAGTTGTTGAAGGACTCCGTCGAATTATTCTCAACATCTTCACAGAAGTTTCCTTGCTTGTAAAACGCCCTGCACCAAGTTCTTGGTTTTGACTTCACAACATCACGCCAAACTGCCACATTGTAGTTGTAAAGCATGGTCATGTTAGCTTCAAAGCTTTTCTCATTGTAGCTCCATGCCACATCCCAAACATACTTCTTCATCTCTTTATCTTTCCCATGATTTTTCTTCAGGTTTCCATAAATGTGTCTCACACACATTCTATGCTCAACCATGGGCAGCTCTAACTCAACAGCTCGAATCAAACCCTGAAAAAAAAAAAAAACGATCATTAATAAACTACCAAAAGACAATCAGACACTATGCTTAAATTAAGAATGCTTCTTACCTTTTGACGATCAGACACTATGATATAACCATCACCATCCATTAGTCCCAAATCATCCTTCAGCTTCCTCACAAACCACACCCAATTATCTATATTTTCTACTTGTACACACCGCCATGCTATTGGGTATATAGCATTATCAGCATCTCTACCTAAAGCAACAAGTAGCTGACCTTTAACCTTTCCTTTTATAAAGGTTCCATTTATCCTTATAAGTGGCCTACACGACTCTTTCCATGTTCTCTTTAGCGCATCAAAGCAAACGTAGAATCTGTTGAATACCTCTTGTCTGCCTCATTTGTCACAGTCTGAACCTCAACAGTTGAGTCTTTATTGGACTCTCGTATCTCTTCCGCATAGTCTTGAAGCCTAGCAAACTGCTCATCATGTTCTCTCTCAATCCATCTCAATGCCTTTCTCCTTGCAGCTTGACATTGAGGCCTAGATACGGTGATCTTCCATCGTCTTTTAATGATTTCCTCAATCTTCATAGGCATGAAGTACAGAGGTTCCTTTCTAATACTATCTAAAAACAACCTAGCAATTACCGGAACCTTCAACATCTCACAATCTCCATTTGGATTACATGTGTGGACATCTTTGTACACGTTAACCCTCCACCTAGCACATTTCTTCGTGATTGAACAATAAATACGCCAAATACAGCCATCCCCATCACATTTATATCCCAGCTTATCCTTATCATACCTGTATTGAGCGATATTGCATCCTGTCTTCAAAGCATGATCAAGAACAGCTTCTTTAAAGGCAATGGCGCTGAAGAATTTTTGGTGATAGTACAAATTCCCACCTCCGCCTCTGATGTTGTCTCGCCTTCTCTCACGACCAGCTTCGTCGTCTTCATCACTCTCACTGTCTGGATACTCATCGTGAAAAACTGAAGGTTCATCTCTAAACTCCATTACCGCCTTCTCGATTTCAAACGCATCTCGATCTCTTGGGTCTTCATCGTCAGGCTCATTGTCGGGTCCATCATCTGGGATCGAGCTTTCCTCTTGCGGAATAGAACCGGTGGCCTCTTGATGAACGACTAACACGTTTCTCTCCAACTCAATCGAATCCATCGTTCGATTTCGTGGTCTCAAGAACAATCTGGATTTCTAGGGGTTTTGTCGATTTAGGGATTTCTAGAATTGGGGGTTTTTAGAATTTGGGAATGTTCGAGTCATATTCGGGGTTAATGGGTCCTAGTTCGGGTTGGTTTTTGGGTAAATCCGGTTTTGTTTCTTTGTTTATCGGTTAATGGTGTTTTTGGTACAGTAAACCAATAATAAACCACTAAATTCGAAAATATGCGGATCGAGTTCTTTAACTTTCTTTTTAGGTGGAACGTAGTCTTTAACTTTTTTTTATGTGGACTGGAGACGTGATTCGAAATCTGTGGAGATGTGGTCGTATGTGAAACTTGCTAGGGGGACACAGGTCGTTCTACTCGTTTCATTTGAGAGAGAGAGTCACCATAAGATCTTATTTGCTAACAATGGTATACAGTCTTGCCTAATACTTGTATACAACATAAAATTGATAACCCCCATATTGATTAGAAATCATATTAACACTTTAATTTAAAGTGTTTTTCTCATTAATCTTAAAGTTATGATAGAAGAGAGTATTTATAATACTAAAGTATAGGAGACTTAATACTAATATACTCTATATGTTCATACACCCCCTCAAGCCGAATCATCTGATGGATTAAAAAGGCTTGAAATCGATAAACGACTAATGAGAGAGTAGAAAAGACCTGGATGAAGGGGCTTTGTCAATATGCCACCAAGTTGGTTTCATGTGTCAATATGTGAAACCTTTAAGAAAGTCATTCTTCACTTGATCCCTTGTGAAGAATGGCTTCTTAAAGGTTTTACATATTGACAATCTATCTCAACATGCTTCGTCTTCTCGTGAAAGATTAGGTTATTTACAAGGTGTGTGGTTAATATTTTGTCACAAAAGAGTTAGGCTGAAGTATTAGTCTTGATATGAAGATTTCTTAACATCTAAATAAGCCAAAGGAGTTTTTTTTTAGTCATAGCCATACTCCTGTATTTTGCCTCATTATTACTGTTACTTACAATGTCTTGTGACTTCTATGTGATTAATGGAATTCCAAGAAAAACACATATTCCCGAAGTACATCTTCTTGAGTCAATGCAAGTGCCCCAATCTGCACCAGTAAAACCATTCAAGCAAAAATCTGTTGAAGCAGAGTAGAAGAAGCCTTGACCTGGATTGTTCTTGAGGTACTTCAAGATTTAATGAGCAGCTTGAAGGTGTACGTACATCAGTAGGGCAAAATAGAAATTGACTTAAGCGATTGACTACAAAAGTTATATTAGGCCTAGTGATGCACAAGTATAACAATCTCTCAATAATTTCTCTATATGGTCTAGCATTCTCCAAAAATGTGCCAGTATCTTTAGTCAAAGGAACCTTAGGATCCATAGGCACAAATTTTGGTTTACACCCAACAAACCAGAGTTAGCTAATATATTGAGACAGTAATTCCTTTGACGAACCGAAATTCCCTCAGAATTGCTAGCAATCTCAAGACCTAAGAAGAATTTTGCCTCTCCTAGATCTTTTGTTTTAAAATGTGCTCCAAGAGTATCCTTAACAGACCTAACATCATCATCATCATTTCTCACAATGAGAATATCATCAACATAAACAAGGATAGCAATGATAGACTTACTAGTGACATTGACAAAGAGAGTGTTGTCAGCTTGAGACCGGATAAAACCATCGTCAATAAACCTTCGTTAAAGACTTGTACCACTGACGAGAAGCCTGTTTGAGACGATATATTGATTTAAGCAGCCTGCAAACATGATTAAATGGTAATGAAGCACCATTTGGCGGAGCGTATTCTTCTGGTAAACTCATAAAGATCTCTTTTTCCAGGTCACTATGCAAAAAAGCACTAGTGACATCAATTTAAGACGTACTCCAACCCTTCCCAACTGCTAAACCAAGTAAAAGTCTAAAACTCGCCAATTTTGCACAGGAGAGAATGTGTCAAAATAGTCCACTTCTTCTTGTTGTGTAAACCCTTTTGCAACAATTTAGTCTATATCATCTCATATCTTAAATTGTGTGTCAGCATCTTGAGTCTAACAACCAGTTACAAATATACTTTCATTATCCCCCTTTGTTACTGCGTTTTAGAACTCAAGCTCACCTTTGTAGATTGTACTTTGATGATCTTCAAGCTTCAATACTAACTTAGAATGTTTCTCCAAACTGTCACTGCATATGTTGTGATTTTGACTGATTGTTCACGTTCCAACTGTCACAGCTACACAACTCAGCAACATCACAATATACTAACATTCTCCCCCTTGATGGCTGAGTTATAGCTCATATGATCTAGTATCGTCATTCTCCCCCTTTTTAGCTTAGTTTGAAACTCAAGCAATCAAGCTCACATGAAATATCAAGAGAATATATTGATGCTCCTCTTGTGACCAAGCTGCTAGCATCAAACTCATAAATGCAACCTATCGCACAGACTGCAACAAAGGCATTGAAACATCTGTGTGACGCAAGAGTATCAACAGAAAGTATCAGAGCTGATGTTCCACAAGTGGAAGCTGTGTAACACAACAGGAGAACTGAACGCAGAAAGAATCAAGTGAGGAATGAAGATGACATGGCATGATTCTATTGGAGACGTGATGTTTCCTTTAGTGGTGGCTCATATACTTTCAGATCAAGGAAAAAAGATTGCAAGAATATTTGGAGCTTAGGGTTTTGTCTTGAGTATATATAGATGGATGTCGTGACATAAAAAGGTTGCACGTCTATGATATAGTTGAGAGAGATGCGCACACTTGTGTGTGGCGTCGCCCCACCAAATACAGATGATGATCTGTTAGTGGTATTCCTTTGGAATCTGCAGTCGTTAGAGAAGACGATGATGCACCGGTGCTGCTAGGTGGTAGTCAAGACATGCGTGGCTTGATACTGTTTCTAAAGTCCATATAGAAAAAGTGATAGGCATAATTATGCTGTAAAATCATATGCAATTGTATTTGCGATCTTATTCTAGTGGAGTTGTTTCTGGATTAGGTCCCGGGGATGTAGGTTGTTAACAGAACCCCGTTAACAAATCTTTGTGTCTCATTTATTTTATGCACACATCTGACTCATACCCTCTCACATCATAAAAAGATATAGATCTAGCCTAGGAAGTTAACACTTTGAGAAACTTTAATCTTTCCCCTCTTATGTAATCAAATCTAAAGTTAGGTGTTTTGGTGAAAATCTAAATCTTTTCCTCTAATTTTTCGTCGCACAATAAAACTTAATAAGCTGTCTTATTTTCAGCTTTAAATTTCTATGTTAATATGCTCATTTGAGTATAGCTATTGGTTATTATCCTACACTTTCAAGCCAGGATTGAATAATGAGATTAAGATTGGGAATGTCTAATGATGAATGTTTGTTGAAAATTGTAATGGTTTGTGTTATGAGTGTACAATTCACGTCTTGTTGTATGGGTGAATGGTGATTATGATCGTGATTGATTAGAAAATATAGCTTTCTTACTTGTTTCGATTAGTTCAGTTTAAAAAAATGTACAGGGATACATTTTTAGTAATGACGTAAGTGCTAAAACAGAAGCGAACCAAAAATAATAAATTTATCGATCTAATTTTTTTTTCTATTTTTTTCTCTCTTATAAATTGTTTTATTAGATAAGATCCGCCTAAATATGCTTGTGTAAGATATAAATTCAAACTTTTATTGATAATATTTAAAGTTTGAATAGTAATAGTGATTTACCCTAAAACTTTTAAATAAAATAAAGCCTAAAATTTTATTACAGAACAAAGGAAAAAACTGAAACCCAGATCGTGTTCATGTATAATTGAAAACGAAAAAAACAAAAATGAATATGTCATCAAAGAAGAGAAACTTAACCATTGGACAATTAAACAAAACTCAAACTCTTTAGCATTTTTACTTAAACTATGCTGGATGTACAATATTTATATGTAATAAGCATTCAAAACGTAAATATAAGAAAAAAAACAAGATTTTTGAGATAACTGTTAGCAAGCGGCTGCAAAATTTAGGTTGCTGAGGTTGAAGACGACTCCAAAATTACAAATATACCCTTTATTAAATTTCTTATGTGTACGTATATGTAATTTACGGTGTACGTACATGTGGACATGCAAATATGTTAGATTATGTTTTATTGTAGAAACGGCATACACAATTATTTATTGAGTTTGTATATTATAAATCAGTGGTTATTTCGATTAGATGGAATATTTTTTTGCAGTTTTTCCATAAGATCTATGCATATATAATAATTGAATAAAAATATATGGTCAAAGTATAGTTGTTTCTCATACTTTTGAAAAATGTTATGTACGTACATGTATAATAATGTACGTACATCTTTGTTGATGAGTTAAAATTGTTGAGATATATTTATTGATATAATAATAAACCAATATTGCCGATAGTAGGGATATATTCTACGATAGTCCTACTGGAGATGAAGACATTGTTATTTGCAGAAAAATAATTGTTTCTAAACATACTCACAACTTACAATGTCTCTCATGTCATACTAATTTATTGTTTCTAATCGTCATCTTCAACTCCCTCTTTATCATCTCCACCCTCTTTCTGTCCATCCTCTTTATCGTCCTCGACTTCTTCTCCCTCATCTACTTTCTTATTATTTTCAACTACATTTGGTACCTCAAATATGGTTTTTATTGTATTTTCACCTTAACCCACGGTTAGTTTCATCAACAAAGTCCCACATCATGCACATAATATTCACACTTTACTTATCGGATTGGACAAACTGACACAGAAATGTTTACACTTAGATTCCTTGTATAAATAAAAAAAATGTTTGCATTGGTATTGTTTAGATGAGAACCTATGAACATAGAATGATCAAGTACTTGGTATGTTACAATAAAATTATATGTGATTCTGTTAAAGAGAATTATAGTCTTTTTACGAATCTTTGTAATGTTTGGTATCTACGATGGTGCATACGGCGAGTTAGCCAAATGTTATGTATTTAGTACGATATAGGTGATACTTTTTGTTTTGATGTTGTTATTTCTATTGAATTGTTATTTTGAAATTTTTTAATGAGCGTTATGTTATATGATATTATTTGTGTAAAAAAGATAAAATTTTAAACTAAACCAATAGACGTACACAACAATATTGAGATACACGTACACGTGTACGACTGCTCCAAACAGTTACATCCTAAAAATACCTAAATCACATAAATCTTATATTATGTACGTACATAAAAATATTTGTTGAAGCGTACATAGTACAATATTAAAATGAGTATAAAAAATCTCTAACAACTGCCTACGAGGATAGATAGACAGAGGATGAGAATTCCGTACACGTTCATTACAATTATACCCTTTATTTAAATTTCTTATGTGTATGTATGCAATTTACGGCGTACGTATATGTAGACATGTAAATATGTTACATTATGTTTTATTGTAAAGACGATATACACAATATTTATTGAGTTTGTACTTTAGAAACCTTTGGGTATTTCGATTAGATGAGATATTTTTTGGGTTTTTTTCCCATAAATCTATTCATAAATAATAATTAAATAAAAATATATGTTCAAAATATAGTTGTTCCTCATACTTTTGAAAAATGTTATGTACGTACATGTATAATAATGTACATACATCTTTGTTGGTAAGCTAAAATTGTTGAGAACAAATAAGGTTTTAAACTAAACCCGTAAACAAACACGATAATATTAAGATACACGTACACGTGTACGACCACTCCAAACAGTTACATCCTAAAAATATCAAAATCACATACATTTAATACTATGTACGTACACAAATATATTTATCGGAATGTACATGGTACTACATTAAAATGAGTGTAAAAAGTCTCTAACCACTATCTACGAAAAAAATTAATTTATTTTTTTGACATCCAAATTAAGTTATTGTATATAAGTTATATGTATGCATGTATATTATAATATAAATTATAAATATATAATATTTCAACGAATCGTATTCTGATTCAGGTAAAACTGATCTTCCAATACTAAATTGCACACTATTACCATTCATTTCACATCTACCATGTCTATATGTATTTATGTACGTAAACATTTACATTTACATAATTCATCGGGTACATAATTAGTAGTGTACGTACATATTCTTTGATAAATGTACTAGTGTACGTACACAAATTGTAACCATGTACATACAAATATGTACATGATATTGTTAATCTTAAATTATCTTTAATGTAAAAATTAATAAATAAATTATTATTTATAATAAAAATGAAAATATGAAAGTGGGTCTTAAATAATAGAAAAAAATGAATTTTAACTAAAAGTACAAAAATAATAAATATTTCTAACACAGAAAAGAAAAAAAAAACTGGAAAAACTAATGAAAATGAAATATAATAATATTAATTTTTAATTAGTTAACTGTACATTGTACTTCCGTCTGATCGTAACTAACGTGTCCGTACGTATATATCACAATTAGGAATGATAGGGGCATTTTCGTCACATTTTGCCTTAATGGCTAATTGTTGAAAGGCCCAATTCATATTGTCAATACCTGAAAGTAAAACTTGGTCAAAGGCTACTGCCCATAATTTACCCTATAACAAGACTACAACCAAACCAAATCTAAACTGAACTTAAATAGAACAAAATCAGAGAAATAAAAACCTAACCGAATAGTTTAGTTTTAAACCAACCCGACTAAAGTGAAATTCGGTTCTCGTTATATTTGGAAGATCTTTCCCAAAACCCTAAAAAGTAAAAACCGAGGATCTCGTCGAAGTCATAGGGTTTACGTCAACAAAATAAGATAACAAGATTAGGGGTTAGGTAAAAAAAACTATTTGATTATAAGGTTTAGCCACTCTCTCCTATTGAGTTCTAGGCGACATGGTGGGAGTTTTATTGAGCGAAAGAAATGGATCTCAAAAGAGACACTGTTCTTCTATATCTTCCGATGATGGAAGGAAGCGAGTTGATAAGACCCGCTCAGCGATGCTGACGGATCTTGATATTCTCGACTGTCCCATTTGCTACCAAGCATTGAAGATTCCTGTCTTCCAGGTTTTGTTTGTTTCTCCTTCTTTCTGAATGAATGGTTTCAACTTTCTTTTAAACTTTGCATTATGAAGAGTATAATAATTTTGGAGTAAATATAGAAGTAGAGTATCCCTAGTTCATGTTTGGATTTGTAGTTATTGAAAATATATATGTGGGTAGATAGTTTTGCAAGGACGAGTTTATATCCTCTCTACGTTGTTACTGTGACAGCTTTTAATGAAAATTCATTGGTTTAATATTTTTAGTGTGGAAATGGGCATTTGGCCTGTTCTTCTTGCTGTCCCAAATTGAGGAATAAATGTCCTGCATGTGCTTTGCCTGTTGGACACATTCGCTGTAGAGCAATGGAGAGAGTTCTTGAATCAGTCTTGGTCCCATGCCGATACGCAGATTTAGGTTGCACCAAGACAATCTATTATGGGAGAGAATCAACCCATGAGAAGATATGCAACTTCTCTCCATGCTCCTGCCCTGTACAAGGTTGCAATTATACTGGCTCATACAAGGATCTATACGAGCACTATGATCTTACTCACAGTACAGGTAGCACGGCTTATAGTTTCAATGGCGTTTCCTATATAGCCGCGATGATGTTCATCAGCGATAAGATACTAATTGAAAGGGTATATGAGAAGAAACTATTGTTTGTAGTGCAGTGTTTTGAGGAGCCGTGTGGTGTTTATGTATCTGTAAGCTGCATTGCACCATCTGCTCCAGAAGTAGGAGAGTTCTCATATGGTCTCTTGTACACTACTTGGGAAGGAGTCACTATGACTTACCAATCACCAAAGGTGAAAAAGGTTCTTAAAGTGAGCTCCCAAAGACCTAAAGATAGTTTCATGTTGATCCCTCACAGTTTGTTATGTGGTCCATTGTTAGGGATGATGCTTTGCATCAATGAGTTGAAGCAAATGTAAGAAGGTTGGTGTAAGTCTGTTTTCGTTAAGTAGCCTTTTTTTTAAGTTTTAACCTGATGAACTAAGATCAGAAGTTGCTTTTAGGCTTTGAGTTAACATTTAACAAGGTTTTAGTTTAGAGTTGATTTTGTAGGCTCAAAAATCAGAGTCACTGAGCCACCTATCATTTTCTTCTCCTTATCTATTGAAGAATCTATGTAGCATATTTAGTTTCTTGATGCTGCTCCCGTCACAGTCGATTTCAACGCCATGAAATTTTCACCGAACTCTTTCACTACTCAAAGTCTTGCATAGGCATGGTAAAAAAAAAAAGTCCTGCATAGGCATGGTTAAAAATAGCCTTAACGTTTTCACCGAACTCTTTGATTGTTGAAAGCCTTGCGTAGACTTGGGAAGATGAATGTGTGGTTATCTTTAACCACCAAATTCATCTCGAGAATGGTTTTCATAAGGGACTTGTTTTCTATTTAGTTCATGAACTAAATCAGAAACTTTTTTTTTTTTTAAAGTCATGACCACATCAAACACACCATCGCAACATTATCTTGCCATTTTTGTACAACGGAATAGAACAGAATAAAAATTATGTCTATCCTTATAAAAGTTCAAAACCACTAATGGTTCATTTTTGGAAGAAACATGTATTGAGATTAATAATTGGTTGAGTGCTCATTGAGTAATCATTTTTCTAGTAACTTTTAAAAAGACAAATCGACATAATTGATTTCGAAAAATGACACGTGTTGAAACAAATGAAACAACTTTCTCCTTAGTCATTACTTCCTCTATTCCATCAAGTTTGATGTTTTGGATTTTATATTTGTTCCATAAAAATTAATGTTGTAGGTTAATTTTTTTCTTTTTTCTTAGTAACCAATAGAAAGAGGAGAGATGTAGAACTTATATTATTAAATTAACAGAAAATAATAAAAATAATATAAAAATTACTTTTTTTAATTTGTGTGAAAAACCCAAAACATTATTCTTCTAGGAACAGAGGAAGTATTATTGATGTGACGTTCTCTTTGCTCCACTCCATAAAACTCTTCGAGTTCCATCAAAGTCATGATGTATGCTTTTGTTCCTTCAAGCTCTTCACAAATAGAAGACTAAAAACATAAAAATAAACCTAATTCGTTTCCAACTTTTCTCAAGCCTCTTATATTCTTTTTTGAGACATGAAGTGTTCCTTACAAAATGGATGGTTCGAGAAACACTCAATCACAAAAGAGGCAACGAACACGCTCGGTAAAGGGGACATGGCTAGATCTTGATTTTCTTGATTGTCCTATTTGCTACGAGCCACTCACTGTTCCTTTATTTCGAGTTACGTTTTGATTATTACATTTTTAGTTGAATCCATAGAGTTTCCTTTTTATGGTCATTTAGTATAAGATCGATCATGATTTTGCAAGCTTGCTTTAACTTTAACATGCAGTAGCATCTCATCTTCAGTTTTATACAGTTTTCATATATTTTGACTGCCCATGTTTCATTATCTTTTAATTTGATTGCTAGTATATATATATATAGCGCAAATTAAGAAACTTTCGAGTTAATAAAAGTGACCTAAATTTGTTTTCGTATACTTCTTCTATGTAATTTGATTGCTGGTTTTGTTAATTAGCTTCCATTTGTGTTCATTTTCATGTAACATCAGAAACATCAAACATTTTTAAAATTGTCTTCACAGTAAATATCAACGAGCCATCAGAACATATTACAACAAAAAAAAACTTTATTGTTCGTTGTCCAATGTTTTAGAGAGCCAAATGGTGTTTTATGTGGCTGTAAATTGTATTGCACCATTGGCTCCTGAAGTGGAGAAGTTCTCATACCGAATCTCATACTCTTTTGATGGACGCACTTGTTGTCACGAATCGTCGGAGATGAAGAGACTTCTTGAAGTGAGTTTTGAAACCCCTAAACAATGTCATGCTTGTTCCTTACAGTTTATTACGTGGTGAAGTGTTGGAGATGGAGCTTTGTATATCAGAAGTTAAATCATGAATGATTGTATGATTAGGTCTGGTTTGGGATTACAAGATGTCTAAGTGTCTTTGTAGGTTCTTTTTTTTTTTTTTTATCTATGACATTGATGTTAATTTAATGATGTTTTGGCTTCTTTGAATTTTTAGAGCATGTCCAGTGGTGATTTCTAACGAAAGTTTTTTACCTACAACAATAATAATAAAATAATACTATTTAATTAAGACAGTTTCTAAGAAAATGTGAGAGAGTTTCTAATTTAAGAGATTTTGAAAAGTTTTCCAACTATTTTAAAAAACTCTTCAAATTAAATAATATTATTTTTATTTTATTATTATTTTAGTAGATTATAAACTTTGGTTAGAAACCACCACTAGACATGATCTCATTTCTTACATTTTTGTATCATGTTCAAGATAAAAAAAAAAGATATTTACATAATAAAGCAAACCAAACTTTTAAGTGAGTTTTGATGTATCATGTTTCTACTACACATAGTAAGTTTGGTCTGGGTTCGGTTATTTTGATTTGGTTTCTCGAATTAATGAATTTAGTCCGGTCCTTTTTGCATACCACCACCTCTAGTTTGGTTTAGTTCATGTGTTTGATAATTTATCCATGCATAAGTAAAATAAAACGAAAATCAATAACTGTAAATTTTGAAAATTATCAAAATGAAATTTCAGTTTGTTTTTATATTATAAGAAAAATAAGAAAGTTCTGAGTATAAAAGTTGTTCCCAATTGAAGAAGCTTTAAAGTGACAAGAGACTAGAGTTTGTAGCCGCAACGCAGAGCTAATGCTTCATAAAGAAGTTATAACCTAAAAAAACATAAATACTCACAAACTCTGAAATTTTCAACTTTTGCAGTACCAGTTTCTTAGAAGTGGTCCTCCTCCTATTTACTTTCCATCTTTATTTTACATTTTTTACTTTTCATCTTTCGATTTTGACACTTAGAGCCAGTGATAGTTGACCAACAGAAACCATCTTCATCACAAGAAACTGGTGTGTTGTCCTCTGATACTTACCTGCTAGAAAAAGCTGACAAGATCGAGATTTTCTCTGGCCACCAGTATCTTTGTTTCTCTCTCCATATATTTTATGTATCTCTATACTCTCTCATAACTCTTTTTATACCACATTTTGTTGTTGTTTAGAGTCCCCAAAAAAAACATAAAAGAAGTTCAAAGAAAGATCAAGTCCAGAAATCAAGAAATGCCACGAAACGTCTACGAACCTTTGAAGGTATAAAAAACAGATCACTTCTCTCTTTTCTTAAGACACAAACATTCTTCTGTTTCAAATGTTTTTTTACTTTCCAACATTGATTTGGTTTTTATGTGACAGACATATTTTCTCAAAGTTAACATTAACTGCCAAGGATGTAAGATGAAAGTGAAGAAAACACTTAGAAAAATTGAAGGTGAGAAAATAAAAAAAGATTTATTTAATGCATATCTTTCTTATAGTTTGGTCCAATAACTGTTTTTTCATGTGTTCTTGGTTTCAGGTGTTTACTCTGTTGATATAGACACAGATCAGGAAGCAGTGATTGTTAGAGGTAACTTAGATCCAGAGATTTTGGTCAAGAAGTTGAACAAGAGAGGGAAACATGCTCAGCTTATGTTCTTGACTCCTTACCATAAGGACCAATACTTTGGTAATCATCAAGCTGTTCTTAATCATGACAACAGAAGCTTGGGGAACACACAATACAATTTCGGAAGCAATCACAACAATGTGCCAAGTTATGAAAGGCTTAATCATCAGAGTGATGAAGAGATGATGATGATGATGAACATGAAACCTGTGATGATGAACGATGCAGATTACTTCGAAATGAGTGATTCACCTGAAGATTTCCAAGAGCTATTTGGGGAAATACCGCAAAGACACAACAACTACGAAGATGTGAAACCAAATCTGATGAGGGACATGGATCTTGGATACTCTAATGCATACCCTGCAGCAGAAACAATGAACATGCAGATTGGAGGAAGAGTAAATAATATGATGGTGAATGAGAGAGGTTTTCATGGTCAGATGATGAATGAGAGAGGCTTCCATGGTCAGATGATGAATGGTCCATCTCTTGTTCCTCAGTCTATGAATCATGAACAGTTCAGCTCAAGGCCAGTTCAGTCTATGAATCAACAGTTCAGCTCAAGACCAGTTCATGGCTTTTACTACTGATTGAAGAAGTTAGTGGTTGAAGTTAGCTTTAACTAGATATGTGTCTTTTCACCACTTGGGCTTATTTCAAGCATAGTAGTATAGTCTTTTTCAAATGTTGGCTTAGAGTGTTAAAGAACTCTGTTACTACATTAGTTAAAATCTATTCCCTTTGTATAACTCCCTTATTGCAATCCCCACTGTTTTGGCCCATGAGTTTCATTCAGTTCGTTGGCTGAGTTGGAACACCAAGAACCCTAAATGGTTCCTTTGATATCGATTGGTGCATATGTAGCTTCTCTAGTATTTGGTTTTGCCAATTTTACTAAAAGCTTATATGGACTGTTCAGAGGCAATGTTGGGATAGTATATAGGATTCAAAGGCCAAGAAAAGCACAAGAAACAGGTGAATTCGCTAAACATGCAGACAAGACTACTATGAAATAGACAGACAAACAGAAAATGAAAAAGTCTCAGAAGGAAGCATCAGAAGAGGTTTGGTTAATAACTTGGGAGAGCTGAATTCAATACGTGTTTACCGATTCGTATCTGAAAGAAAGAGGAACAGAACGCGTATCTCCGCTCCATCTTTTCTTGTTAACGTATTAACATCAGCAAAATGATGAAAGATAAGTATCCAAACCAAACAGTCTAAGGCTGTTTTAAAAGCTTTATAGGAGCTCTTGAACATCCTATTACTCTGAAGTCTGTACTCTTTTATATGCATAAAAGAATCGTGCAACATAATTATTGTATCCCCAAAATCATCTATGTTTTCTTATTTCAGATAAATATGTTACATTTTTTCACCTGCTTCAGCTGTATCTTTCAGCTTTCAGTTCGACCTTCGGGTTGCGAATGTCTTCCTGGCTTTGTATCAATCTAATCTCCAAACTGCTTGAGGTAGGATCATACCCAGCTCGTTTGTAATCATCAAGCGTCCTTCGCAAAAGCGCCTGCTCACCATAATTAACTTTTGTGAGTAACAATAACATAGTAAGAGAAGTTTGTAGCTTTACAAGTTTAGACTATTACCTGCAACGTTGAAACTGCAAGCTCGGCTGCTTTGTCAAGGTTGTCAGGGTATTTCTGCATATAACAATTATTGATAAGAAACGTCTTAGCGTATTAGGGAAACTGACAGAGAAATAATTTTGCTTTCATATGGAAATAAATATGCATTACATTACTCCAACCAAGTAGAAGAGCAGTCATGAGATCTCCTGTTCCCTGCAAGAAAAGTGCATAAACTTCAGCATTTCACACAAGTGGAAACCATATGATTGGTATTATATTTAAACTTCTGTAAATGATGAAGTACATACCGTAAAATAAGCAGGGATTTTGTGTATCAAAATCTTGAATTGCTCAGGCTTGAGACCCTGAGGTTTAAAAACTAAGATCAGTTAATTCTGTTTAGTTACAACATACTCAATGCTGCGAAAATTCATTAGAAACCTACCTTTTCTTTCTGATGGCTTCCGATAAGTAATAGAATGCCTCCTATAGTAATGCTAGTGATCACAACCTGCCAAACATTAAAAATCGTTGAGAATTTTTATAGAAACCGCAAAGCTAATCGTGCACGGTAAGCAAAGAAGCTAATTTAGGGAAGGTTTCTAATGGATGCAATGAGTAGAGAAAAGAGGTTGCAAGCGTAGCGTACAAACCTTTGAAGGACCAGCTGCATGAAGAATAGCACAAGCTTCCCTGCCATCTTCCTCAGAATTTATCCTGTAGTATTTTAGGACTGCGATGTTTTTAACCATAACAAAAAAGATTTCTACAGTAGGGAATCCCACATATCCGGTGTTCACAGTTTCCACTTAACTCAATCAGAGAGCTAAATGCCACTACCATATAAGTATAAACTTCAACAACCACTTCAAACACAGTTCCATTCATGACACCTCACAGGCTAAAGACTACAACGTTCGATAAATAATCAAGTACCTTAGTCCTGTTAACTTCTCTGCCTCAAACTGGTTAGGAGTCAACATAGAAGCCAAGGGAACAACCTAACAGAATAATACCATTAGGGATTTACACATTTACAATGAGAAAAGGGTAACATATAAAGTATATATATCAACTGATCTAACTGAAAGCACAAAATAATTTCTTATAGTCACATGTTTACCTTTTCACGATAAACATGTACCAGTTCTTCAGGCACATACAACTTTCCTTCATCACCCATCACCGGATCACATACTAATCAGGAATAGACTAAAATTAGCATAATTTTACCATTTCAGAGATCCAAAACATGTTCACATAACAGATAATGACCTCTCAATCCAGTTTTCTGCAACTAAAAATACTACAAAGATAGAGTCTATTCCAATCTTCCAAGGTATCAAAAACATAAAGGGACTAAAAAGAGGACGCAATGCACCCACCATATGTAAGATTCGGGTTTACAGAGCGAAGCTTATTAATAACCTCCAAAATTGTATCCAGGAATGACACTGATCCAATATAACCTGTATTTTGAAAACATAAAGATTTAAAGAACTAATACAAAGCACTGCTGCTTTTAAAAATGACTCTACACCAAAAGTATTGTCACATTCAGATTTGAAGCATAAGAGAGTTACTATAAAACATAGCTATTGATACAAGGTTCCAGAGAAATGCTCAATTTTTCCAGAGGTTTCAACACACTATAATCACATAAACCAGGGATATAAGTTCCATAGTCTCAGCCACTTCAACTAAGTAGGAAAGGGATAGAGAAGCCCCATCCTTTCCAATATTTTTCCTTAAGGAAATATCATTTGACCAATAAAAGAAGCATCCAGTGTTTAAAGTGAGAACCTGTTAATACATGAGTGTAGAACAACAAATCGTTTGCTTCAAGACCTTCAATCAAATCACACAATTGCTGACCATTCAAAACCTGTCCTTTAAATGTAGGATACCCTGGAAAAAAGTTTTAGTAATGCCAAATCAGTAGATTCAGATACACCAATAACGAAGATACGACAACAGTAATTTCAGGAACATTAGGCTCTACATTACTGTGACCAAATATTACCTGTATGATTCGAGAATTGTACAGAGTTGATTGGATCCACATCATACCCCAACAATTGAAGAGGAAAGACAGCTGATTTGTTACCAACATATCCCTAAGAAAGTAATAGACATATAAAATGGCATCACATTTCTGGTAACACACACACACACACAAAAAAAAAAAAGTTGCAGAACTCAAGCATAGAGAGACAGTGTAATCTAACCAACACTAATATGTTGACATACCTTAGCACAATTATATTAACTCAAGCATAGAAACACTAATATATTTGACTTCCATTAGCAAAATCATATTACTCATCGAACCAATAAACACAAGATTTATCATCAACAATTGGTAAATTAAGGAACAGACTATAAATTGTTCTCCACACATCGAAGTTCTTCTTTTGATTACCTAAAGTCTAAAACTTTATGCAAAGTCATCTAAGGAATAAAGTAGAATCTTGTATTAAAAACATTGCATCACTAATATATTCAATGTGAATTAGCACACAATTCATTACCAGCTTATTGATTTATCCCAAATTCAGATTCAAATGCAAAAACAAATCTCTGTTTTTGCTTAAAACGTTTTAAGAGCAACAAAACAAAATCGAAACTTTAACACAGTTTCTAATGATAAGATAAGTAAACATATTATTGTTCTTCAATTCAATAAAAAAGTCTAAACCTTTATAAGAAAATCATCATGCAGGGAATAAAGTAGAATCTTGAATCTTTGTAATCAAACAAATTCAGATTCAAAAGCAGAAAAAGCTCTGTTTTTTTCTTAAGGGCAACCAATCAAAATTGAAACTTTAAACACAGTTTCTAATGATAAGATAAGTAAATCTTAAGAGTTCGAACAAAAACCTGAACAGTGTGGGATTGGATACTAAGAACACGACCAGTATCTGAAGGAAGAGCGAGAGATAGAACTGGAGGCGTCGTCATTCTCCTATTTCTCGATCTTACAACAAAATTATCAATCAAAATCCACTAAAAAAAACAAATATATATCAAATTAAAGAAAAACAAAACACAACTGTATTAGTTAAGTACAATTGTACAAATTATTTCAGGTTTGAGCAAAACCGGAGATTTCGATTAAGGTTGAAGTGATTGTGGTCCTTGTGGAATGGAAGAGAAGTGGTTGTTGTTGTCGGGAAGGAGAATGGCATCAAGAGCTGACCTTTAAGATAGCTTCTGTTTGACCCATGAGACTTTTTAACTAAAGCTCACTGTTTTCATACCCGGACTCAAACCGGTTCGATTGCTAATTTGAGGACTATTCGGTTTGGTTTCTTACAGTAAACCGGACCCGATATTAAAGTTCTATACCCGGCGGCGGGAGAATTTGTCAACGAAGTTAATGTCTCTAGATAGGGTTAGGTGAGGTTTTTTTTTGGTCTGGCACGTTTTTTTCTTTTTTTTGGGAATCCTAAACCAAAATCCAGATTCATTTCAAAATCACGGAACTGTTTTTCCATTTATTTATTTTTTATTGTTTTATTTGTTTGGCTATTAAAGATGTTATATGATTAAAAAAACTAATTATTGTGATATACTAAATGTTAATAAACACTCTATAAATTAATAGATAAATTAATAAATTTTATCCGTTTCAAGTCGGATCAATGTAAAAATTAACAAAAATCGATAAGATAATATTTTTTAAAATTTTTTATATAAAAATATGGTCTCAATAATATCATAAATTAATAATATTAATTCTTAAGCATACATTTTAAGATAATCTAGTATAATACGAATCTAGTATTAAAGTTCAAATCTCGTTAAAATTCATCTCTAATTTTTCATATTGCATCAAAAACTTCTGATGTCTTCTAAACTCGACAATTGCTTTCTTATGTATTACTACTTCCAAAGGTTCAATATTATCGTTTTCAACTTCTTCACCAACATTGCAAACAAAAGCTACAATTTGTTCTATACTCAAAAATTTGAGCATGCTTTATTTTCAACTATATAGTCGAATAGGCTATTGATATCTTTTCTATTCCGATAACCAAAATTATTAATCACAATTTGAAGTTCATAAATGTCATAGATATAAGTATATACTATCTTGCATAAAAAGAAATTAAGGAAGTCAAAAGAAAAATAAAATTTAACATAATTGAATATACAAACAAGAAAGCATAAAGAAATTTTTTTAAAAGAAATTTAAATAAAGAAATTGTATTTTGCGTAATCTTTTTATAATTTAATATTACTATAAATTAATAAACTTCAAGGTCTAACATTATTAATTTATAGTGTATTTAGTAAGCATTTTTTATTGTTTACTTTAGATTATGTTTTTTTGGTACGTACTACCTTATGTAACAACAACTCAAAATGTGAACTTTTTCTTTTATTAAATGTGGTATATATTCCACTTTCTCTTCTTGTGCTTTTTTGTGTACGGAGCCATAATTTAGAATGATTTACGGAAAAAAATAAGAGGAAGGAATGAAAAGGAGCAAGAAAATTAGAGAATCGATTTAGAATAGACAATGAGACGTACAAAACTATCTAGCCTTCTAGGAGAACGGTCATGAAAGTTGCCGAACGATAGAGTAATTCAGGTTGGATTGACCTACAACTTAACAAAAAGATGATGTTAGTTGTAAGAAAACAAGTCTTTTCGGAACTGGAAGCACTTTGATGGGCGATGACGAATATCCTTTCTATATGGATAAAGTACCAATATAAAGTTTGAAACATATTTTTCATATTTCATCTGTGAAACATATTTTTCATACATATAGATGATCAAAATGTCGTAGTTTCTAAATAGATGTATGATTTTCTTACTTTTTAGGTGAGTTCCAATAGCTTCATCACAATACTTTTTTTTGTTTGGGATGAATTTCTATACTATAATAACACGGTGACCGAGTATAACTTGGATAACCGCCTAACAGAATTGAATATAACGTAACGTACGTACCTAGTCGTTAATATTAGGATAATCATGGCGACTACTGATTACTTTTTAAAATGCCTAAAAGAAAAAAGCTATGAGAAAATGTATCGCAATCGACCGACTTTTTCACGTTTATTTTTTTTCAACATAATTAGTTAATTAAATTCAACGTTAGACTTTATTAAAAAATGAGGAATCTCAGAGAATATCAAAGCTTCACACACTAATCAAAAAGCTTGAACCAAATCCTCCTCAACATATAAATAGATAGCGTTGCATGCTTTATGAGATATATTCAACAAAAAAGACAGAAAAATGGGGAACACTATAATGGTGAGGAGAAACAAGGTGAAAGTTATGAAGATCGACGGCGATATTTTCCGGCTCAAAACTCCGGTGACGGCGAGTGACGCCACGAAAGAGTATCCCGGATTCGTGCTGTTAGACTCCGAGACCGTGAAACGATTAGGAGTTCGCGCCAAACCTCTAGAGCCGAATCAAATATTAAAGCCTAATCACACATATTTTTTGGTGGACCTTCCACCGGTAGATAAGAGGAATAAGCTTCCATACCGGAGAGTTATGTCCGGTAATATACATGTTGGCGCAAAGGAGCGTTTAGAGATGTTAATGCTTTCAAGGAGAACGGTTTCTGATGTTGGTGCAGCAAGATCTGACGTAGTAGGAGATGGGCCTGAGCTTGGACATACGAGGGTGAGGTTAAGGCTGCCTAGGTCTCAGATAACAAAGTTAATGGAAGAGAGCCATGATGCTTCGGAAGTGGCAGCGAAGATTATCAGTGCTTATATGGAGAGTTCCGGTGGGATACAAGGCGGTAGGGATAACGATGGCCTTCGCCAGAGACTTGGAATTGCGGAGATAAACAACCATTACAAAGCACGAGAGGTAAATGTCCGAGAAAATTACATGATCGAAATACATTTGAAGTTATCAATCCTAAGGTCTTATATATAGCATAAGTGCATAACTAAAACAAAGGTCTTATAGCATAGCTAAATATTTGAAATTACGTTTTTTTTCCAACAACATGCATTTTATCCGATTTGAATATAAATGGTGACACATCAACAAAGAAACTATTACAAACCAATAAACTACATGCAATAGTCATGAAGACATTAATATTTATGCTACTCAATTGCCTAAAGTTTTTGGAACCAGAACGTATGATGAATTATCACTATGTATAGTATATGATCAAACATCAAATCCGCATTTAATGTACTTTGGGTTTCGTTGTTTCAAACTGTAACTCATATTTTTTTTATATTTTTTTTGCCATGAATATATTTGTGAAATGAACACGCAAACTAAAGGAGATCTCTTTGTTTGTATTTGACATTTTATAAAACGTTGTTGTTCCAAATAAAATGCAGAAGCATGTGAGTTTCGCAGAGAAAGGAGGAAGAGGAGAGATCGTTGTTCTATGAAGTACAAAGCAAGAGTAGCCAGCAATTACATATTGTCCACTACTTCAAAATGCATTTGTTAGGATTCTTATTTTTTATTTGTTTTTAGGACTCATATATTTTTATGGGCATATCTAGCTATCATCTCTACTATGATGTCAAAAACGAAATGAGACATTTACCACCAATTTTTAATCAACATTCAGAAAGTTCGAGTCAAATTTTTACTACCGCCCATGAGCTATAATTTTAACATGCGTCCACCAATGTCTCAATTAAATATGCTTAAGCTATCCAATCCCAATATATATCATAGTGTAGTAGCTAATTACGCTAACTCAATCCTAATGTATCAAACTTTATTAGGCTAATTAGATCCGGATCCAAAATTCAATCGGATATCCGGATGCGATAGATTCGAATCTGAGTAATAGTAAAAATCAAAATTGGGATATCACGGTTATTGGCCTACTTTCGCGCTAAACCCAATATCCTGATCCGGTCTAATAGATAAACATCGCACATTCACATAGTGGTGGGCTTAAAATACAGATGATGTACCTATCTACTAGGAAATTCGAGAAAAGATGGAATAGGAAAGACGTGTTTCCAAATAATCCTATGACTAACCTAGCTCAAAAATTTTAGGACAAAAAACGGAATCCGCGGGATAAAAGGGGGATGGCAGTCTCATGTCCCCCTTGCCGGTGGGGACTCTGCTCCCGGGTTGGTGCCCATGTTTCGAGAAGTTTAAGGCAAATGGTGTGCCCATGTTTTGAGAGGTTTAAGGCAACTTGTAACTATATGACATTTTAGTTTAAACATATATCCCAAACCTAGAGTGTGCCTATAAAAGAAGGAAAATTGAAATTAAAGCTTTAATTAGTCATTTTTCGTCCTTTAAAAAAGAAGAAGAGTGAAAAAGATATATGTTTTTTTGTAATTTTTTTACTTAACACTCAATTTTTTGGTTTTAACAAAATATGATTTAAAATACTAGAAAATCATTATAATTAGTGTATTTTACAATTTTATATTTTCCCAACATGTAACAAAAAAAAACGATTTTTCTTATGTGCATATTAGTATGTATGTAAAGTTTCGTAATATGGATATACACATCTGTTTTAAGAAATAATTTTAAAGTATGATATTATAGGAGATTTCATCATATAATCTAATTATATTAATTAAAAAGTAAATAAACAATAAATTTATATAGAAATGTGGCCTCTAAAATGTTAATAATTCGTTATTCAAAATCGAATATCCCGATCCGGTCCAGTAGATAACATTACACAAATTAGGCCAACACATTCATTCATACCGTGGGGTTTATGATTATATCCGTTTTAAATTCTAACCAACCAAAAACCGAAATGGTTTAGTAAAACCGGAAAAGCAAAAGAAGATCCTTCACATTCTCATCATCATCACCACCTGATTCATCTTCTTCATCATTCACCCACTACACTGTTGACTCTTCGCTAAAACTCGATCCTTCAACGATCTTCGCCACCAAAGCAAGGTACTTTCATAAATATCTGGATTTTGATTACAAACCCCTTCTCTCGTAGTTTCATTTTAATCGATACTATCTAAAATTGCTGTTATGATCTCTCAATATCGTTGTTGTGAATTGGTAATTTAGTGTAATTTCGTTGTTGGGTTATGCAGAGAGAGTGAGATGGGAACTGTAATCGAAGGAAAGCTAAGATTTTGTATAGATAGAGGAGGTACTTTCACTGATGTATACGCTGAGATTCCAGGACATTCCGATGGTCATGTGTTGAAGCTTTTATCAGTTGATCCATCGAATTACGACGATGCTCCGGTCGAAGGAATTCGGAGAATACTCGAGGAGTATACAGGGAAGAAGATACCAAGAACGTCGAAGATACCAACTGATAAGATACAGTGGATTAGAATGGGAACTACTGTGGCAACGAATGCTTTGTTAGAGAGGAAAGGTGAAAGAATAGCTTTGTGTGTAACTAAAGGGTTTAAAGATTTGTTGCAGATAGGTAATCAAGCTAGACCTGATATTTTTGATCTTACTGTTGCGAAACCGTCGAATCTTTATGAGGAGGTTATAGAGGTTGATGAAAGAGTTGTGCTTGCGTTGGAAGATGATGATGATGATGAAGGGTCGTTGATTAAAGGAGTGTCTGGGGAGTTTCTTAGAGTTGTGAAGCCGTTTGATGGAGAAGGTTTGAAACCTTTGTTGAAGGGTTTGCTTGATAAAGGGATAAGTTGTTTGGCTGTTGTTTTGATGCATTCGTATACTTATCCGAAGCATGAGATGGATGTGGAGAAGTTGGCTTTAGAGATGGGTTTTAGACATGTTTCGTTGTCTTCTGCTTTGACACCCATGGTTCGGGCTGTTCCTCGGGGTTTAACAGCTACTGTGGATGCGTATTTGACACCAGTGATTAAAGAGTACTTGTCGGGTTTTATTTCCAAATTTGATGATGATCTTGGGAAAGTGAATGTTTTATTCATGCAATCTGATGGAGGTTTAGCACCAGAAAGTAGGTTTTCAGGGCATAAGGCTGTGTTATCAGGTCCAGCAGGAGGAGTTGTTGGTTACTCACAGACACTCTTTGGTCTTGAAACTGAAAAACCGCTGATTGGATTTGATATGGGTGGTACGTCAACGGATGTTAGCCGCTATGATGGAAGTTATGAGCAAGTTATAGAAACTCAGATTGCTGGAACAATTATACAAGCGCCACAGCTTGACATAAATACCGTTGCTGCCGGTGGTGGGTCGAAACTAAAGTTTCAGTTTGGTGCTTTCCGAGTGGGACCTGATTCTGTGGGTGCTCACCCAGGTCCAGTTTGTTACCGGAAAGGAGGTGAGTTAGCAGTTACTGATGCGAATCTTGTTTTGGGGTTTGTTATTCCTGATTATTTTCCATCCATATTTGGGCCCAATGAAGATCAGCCCTTAGATGTAGCAGCAACAAGAGAAGCATTTGAAAAGCTTGCAGGACAGATTAATATATATAGAAAGAGCCAGGATCCATCTGCAAAAGACATGTCTGTGGAGGAAATAGCAATGGGTTTTGTGAGTGTTGCTAACGAGACAATGTGCCGTCCCATACGGCAACTGACAGAGATGAAGGGTCATGAAACAAAGAATCATGCACTCGCATGCTTTGGAGGTGCTGGACCGCAACATGCTTGTGCAATAGCTAGGTCTTTGGGCATGAAAGAAGTTCTTGTTCACAGATACTGTGGAATTTTGAGTGCTTATGGAATGGGTTTGGCAGATGTCATTGAAGATGCTCAAGAGCCATATTCAGCTGTTTATGGCCCTGAATCTCTTTCAGAGGTCTTTAGAAGGGAAACGGTATTGCTGAGAGAAGTGAGAGAAAAGCTCCAGGAACAGGGGTTTGGTGATGGAAATATCTCCACTGAGACATATTTGAACTTAAGATATGATGGGACAGATACAGCTATCATGGTAAAGGGTAAAAAAACTGGAGATGGGTCGGCATTTGATTATGCTGCAGAGTTTCTCAAGCTTTTCGAGCAAGAGTATGGATTTAAACTTCAAAACAGAAATCTTCTCATATGTGATGTTCGGGTTCGGGGAATTGGAGTGACTAGTATACTAAAACCACGGGCAGTTGAAGCTGCCCCTGTCACTCCTAAGGTTGAAAGGCACTACAAGGTTTACTTTGAAGGCGGATGGCATGACACACCGTTGTTCAAGTTGGAGAATTTAGGTTTTGGCCATGAGATTCTCGGCCCTGCGATCATCATGAACGGGAACAGTACAGTTATTGTAGAACCTCAGTGCAAAGCCATCATTACAAAGTATGGAAACATTAAAATTGAGGTAGAGCCAGCAACGAGCAGTGTGAAGCTTGCAGAGAATGTTGCAGATGTTGTTCAGCTATCCATATTTAATCACAGATTCATGGGTATAGCTGAGCAAATGGGAAGAACCCTGCAACGTACTTCCATATCGACAAATATCAAAGAAAGATTGGATTTTTCATGCGCCTTGTTTAGTCCTGACGGTGGCTTAGTTGCTAATGCGCCACATGTTCCAGTTCATCTGGGTGCCATGTCCAGTACAGTTCGCTGGCAGCTCAAACATTGGGGTGAAAATCTGAACGAAGGAGATGTTTTGGTAACAAATCATCCTTGCGCCGGTGGTAGCCATTTGCCTGATATAACCGTTATCACACCTGTTTTTGACAAGGGAAAGCTTGTGTTCTTTGTGGCTAGTAGAGGTCACCACGCAGAAGTAGGAGGCATAACTCCCGGAAGCATGCCTCCGTTCTCAAAGGCGATTTGGGAGGAAGGAGCTGCGATAAAAGCATTTAAAGTTGTTGAAAAAGGTGTTTTTCAGGAAGAAGGAATTGTAAAACTTCTTCAATTCCCTTCTTCTGATGAGACAACAACTAAGATTCCAGGAACCAGACGGATTCAGGACAATCTCTCGGATCTCCAAGCTCAGATAGCTGCAAACCAAAGAGGAATTTCTCTAATTAAAGAGCTGATTGAGCAATATGGCCTTGGAACTGTTCAGGCTTACATGAAATACGTTCAGCTTAACGCCGAAGAAGCAGTGAGAGAAATGCTGAAGTCTGTAGCTAATAGAGTTTCCTCGGAAACACCAAATTCCAGGGTTGGTAACTCCGTGACCATAGAAGAAGAGGATTACATGGATGATGGATCCATAATTCACTTAAAACTCACAATTGATGCCGACAAAGGAGAAGCCTCCTTTGACTTTACAGGCACAAGCCCGGAAGTCTACGGTAACTGGAATGCCCCAGAAGCAGTTACATCTGCAGCGGTTATTTACTGCCTCCGTTGTTTGGTTAATGTCGACATTCCGCTAAACCAAGGCTGCTTAGCTCCGGTTGAGATCCGCATACCCGCTGGTTCATTCCTGTCTCCAAGCGAAAAAGCAGCTGTTGTTGGAGGCAACGTTCTAACATCCCAGAGAGTTACAGATGTTGTCCTAACAGCATTCCAGGCTTGTGCTTGTTCCCAAGGATGCATGAACAATCTCACATTTGGAGACGACACATTTGGGTACTACGAGACCATTGGTGGTGGATGCGGAGCCGGACCCACATGGAACGGGACAAGCGGAGTCCAATGCCATATGACTAACACGCGGATGACTGATCCCGAGATCTTTGAGCAAAGGTGCTGAAACATCCTGTTAGTTCTGTAGCTATGAAAAAAACTGAATGGTCAGACGTACTTGCACTAGACTAACACATGGGTTTTTATCAGGTACCCGGTTCTGTTGCATAGATTTGGATTGAGAGAGAATAGTGGAGGCAATGGGTTGCATAAAGGAGGCGATGGATTGGTGAGAGAGATAGAGTTTAGAAAGCCTGTAGTGGTTAGCATCCTCTCAGAGAGAAGAGTTCACTCGCCACGTGGATTGAACGGTGGCCAAAATGGACTCCGTGGAGCAAACTATCTCATCACTAAAGACAAACGAAGAATCTATCTTGGAGGCAAGAATACGGTACACGTAGAAGCCGGTGAAATCTTACAGATTCTTACTCCAGGCGGTGGCGGATTCGGCTCCAACATATAAACAATTCATCTCCTCCTCATAAGTCTCTTCTCGAACTTCATTACTCCTTCATTTAACGTATAATCCAAATTAGTTGTTTATGTGTCTTGTTGTTGTTTCGGTGTCTCTTAGCCGGATATTCTTTGGAGGTTTGGCCATTTTCAGTGAAATAAGGATCAGATTCTTGATTCATTAGAAACAAGGTAATAAATTGTCTTGGTGAATAAGTTTTAGTTGTTGTTGTATGTACTTATGTATCACTATTGCTGGTCCAAGACTTTTGGCTGGATTTCATTGATGCCATTGTCGACATTGAAAAGAGATTTGTGTCTGCTATGATCGGTCCAACAAAACTAGTCGTCTGAAGCAACCAAAAAAAAAAGTGGCCCCTTGTATAATTTGTCGTAGTAATGTATTTTTTCCTATTTTGTGTAAATTTGAATTCTAATTAATTTTTAAAAGGAATACAAAAGAAAATAAAAGGCAAAAAAAGGGATAGAAAGATGAGAAGTTAGGTAAGATACAATTAAATGAAGGATTTTGCTTTTTTTTTGTCCACCATATTAAAGAAGGAAAATTAGAAATATGTGGCCTTCACAAACTATTTTCTAAAATAAACGATATTGTTTTAAATGAAACCATGGGCTTATGAATATTGCTCCCTAAAAGGCTAAAATCCATTATATTTATCAAAAAATATGACCTTCAATAAACTCAAAAGTTTGGTGGTCATACGCTTGAACTTGCCCGTCTATCCTACGGACGGGATCTAGTATTTGACATTTCAAATGTCACATTTGTTTACATATAAGCTTTTAACTCAAAACTAATTGAGAATGAATATAGAACATTATCTATTAATGCATAAATTACCCAACTTTTATGTTGGATTTTTTTAATATTTTAATAAATCTTCTTAAGATATGGGTGAAAAACGGTCCAATAAAAATGAATCAAGTCCATTATCTCAGAAATATTACAACAAAATGATTTACTTGTACATGTCATAGATGAAAAATCGTCTATGTGAAAAATCGTCTGTTGCGCTAATATTGGACTCTGATACCATATTAATGCTATTTTCCATTAGGGAGAGTTCAAGAGAAAACATAATATGAGAAAAGATATTTTCTTTATTCAAGTCAATGTATACATGATTAAGCTTAAATACATAGCAAACTAAACCAAAGATATTAACCAAATTAAACCATAACTAAACCAGCTATATAAACTTTAATATTCCTCCTCAAGATGAAAGGATTGGGAACGATGAACCTACATGATCAAAACTAAATTACAATGATCCTCTAGTGGTCTTGGTAATGAACATTAAAGAAATCCAAGTATGCATTGAAACTAACCAGAATGAGCCACAATAATAGATTCAATAAAACTTGGTTCTGATACCATATTAGGAATCATGGCATCCAACTCAAAAACAATTGAGAATGAGTGGAGACACCCATAAACATTATATACTAGTGTAGAAATTATCCAATTTCCCATGTGAGACTTTTCTAGCACTCTAATAGTATGAATTAGTTAAAATAAAATAAAATATGACAAAATCTTTCTTTGTCAAATCTGAGTGTTAGAAAATTAGAAAAGTTTACCCCACAAAAAGCAATGGTACAATTTCCCAATTTCTTTCTATAACAAATAAAATAAAATAAAGAAAAAATTAGACTAAAATCTTCGTTAGTATGTAGAATTACAAAGAAGAGATATTCAGCACACTACGACATATAGCAAGATTAAAATGATCTTTCTTTTGGTGGAAGTTGGTCATAATCCATAACCATTACATATTGGGAACATCTTCTTCTTTATGCTCTTCTTCATCTTCTTCAAATTTGTTGTCCAATTCGATTGGTAGAGATTTTTCTCCAAGACAAACATGATGAGCATTCATACGAGCGGGAAGGGTTTCTTATGGTTGTTGATACTTGTTAATGTTCATGAGAACCGATTCTAACAAGCCCAACAAGCCTTGCAAAATATAGGTCGGACTAGGCCTTGCTAGCATGATTAACATGCCTAAGTGTCGTTGATTTTCTATTCTTCATAGGTAGTAGAAAAGCTAGAAAATTAAAAAAGAACAAAAGAAGTATCAAAAAACCTAGATAGTAGGAGCATCTTTATTGGTTCGAATATCTTGAAATCACATAAAAGTAAAGTAAAATAATATTTTTAATCATATATATGTATATATATTATTTTAATAATTTAACTATGAATGTCATATGTTATCTAAGTCTCTATCTTATCTTCTTATTTTTCCTCTATTTAACATTTTTTTAATAAAAATATCTACTTTACATATCTTGATAATGATATAGCTGCTCTAATATACTATAGATTAATTATAAGTTTTTTTGATAAAGTAGATATTTTTCAAAAATAATTGGTAAAGTATGTAATCTTTTATATGATTTTGTACACCGTTGAGTTGAGTTAAAACAAAATAGAAGATTACGTATCTACAAATATATAACAAAATTAGGTTCTTTAGATTCACAAAAATAAAATTATTATTTTAAAATGTTACTGTGGTAAATATTTTAGGATGATTTATAACAAAATCAAATTAAAAATGTAAAGGAGAAAAAAAAAGTATGATTTTATAATTGATTTTTGTGGGATCTTTATGTGAACAAATGAAAAGAGTAAAAGTTTTTGATAAAAAAAGAAAAAAAGAGTAAAAGGTTAAGTTGGTCATGTTACAATTGTGTTGTATTATAAGAGGAAAAGACAGCACTACCTATTTTACAATTTTTTTTAAAGTACATAGTTACAAAATTATTTGTAATAAAAATGCCTAATTTGCATAATTTTCTAGTTTATGTGGAAGAGTACGTAAAATGGTACATGCACATTAGTAAAATAATTAATAACTTTGCACAAAATGTTCCATTTCACTTATAATATTTTAGGCCGACACTTTTATAATGGTACTTTTTAATTTTACTAGGTAAGGTCCGACTAAATAAGCGGATGTAAGATATAAATATAAATTTGTATCGATTGTATATTTGAATTTTAATAAGATATACATTGCATAAGTATATAGTTTTACTCGTGCTAGTTTAGGCCGACTTTTTTTCCGTCAACACGATGATTTTGAATTAGAATATGTGCTTCTAACTCAAAATAATTGGTAATAAATTAATTGACCCATATATTTTATATATTAGTCCAGATCTTTAATTTCCCATCTCTAGTATGTAATATTATTATTTATAATATGTTTTTTCGAGATGGTGACCCTTCTAAGTTTTAACCATTGATTTTGGTATGTTCGGGTATAGATCGGTGGGTCAAGTATTGGCTTTGATACAATGGTTTACATTAGTCAAGACAATGAGTGTATATGCTTACCCCGATTATAATTTAAAATAGTGTGTTAATTTTATTTAAAATACCATAAAAGAGATTACCTATTTTTGTCCCTAGAAAGAAAGTTTGAAACATTAACTTGATTACAATTAGAAAGTACAAAGCCATAATAATAATTCTTAATTTCTTTTGATCATGATTATAATTTGAAAAGCCGGCAATAGCAAATAGATATCTTTAACATCATAATAAAAACCTGAAAAAGTAGCCATCAAGATGAGAGTATGAAACAACAATTTTAATATCTACAATAGTAATAGTTAATAGAGTACTAGAAAACTGTTTTACTTCAGATTTTTGTAACCATGATTTAAATTTGCAGGACACATACCTATCATCCACGCTCTCGAAACTCTGAATGGCGCTAGATAGGGGTGGATCCACCTTACATGAGAAGGAGGCAGTTGCCACCACTAAGTTTTCAAAATCTTTGAAGAGTATTAAGGAATTAATTTCAATTTAAATTCCCCCCATAAAAAATCCCTCTTTCTCTCCCCCCCCCCACCCCACAATTTACAAATTCACGTTACACCTAAAAAAGGTAAATGAATATTACTTGTATCTTTCCCCCTTTAATTTAGTTAACTTCATTACAAATGTGAATAACAACCTAATCTAATCCACCTGTAGACTATAATATATTTTTCCCTTTGTATCAACTAGAAAGTTAATGTTTAAAATTTTTTGGTCTCTTCCCATAACTTTGGTGGTTTTTTTTTTTTTTTTTGTCATCAAATATTGTTAAAGGCTCAAAAGAGCCAATCTTGGGGAAAATTGTTCACACCTAAACTTTGGTGGTTCATAATTAGGGTAATTGGCTTTTGTATAGTATTATTATGTGTTGTTTTCCAAATATTTAAGTTTTTTATATAAAACAATAAACTAAAAACATTAGTACAAATGTAGTAAATCAATAGATGTTAATTAGAATCTGTTGAACAAAGAAAATATATATGTTAATTCAAAATCTCTAACTCTTAGATATTACTCTTTGATTCATTTAAACTCAGAATGGTTTTTCATAGAAAACAATTGTATGCATTTTCATTTTCTTATATAGTATAATATTGAATTATGTATACCATAAACAACAAAACAAAAACTATATTCGATATTTTATTTTATTATATATATGTATATAAATGTTTAATTATTTATATAAAATATAAATATTGATTGCCCCCTCTAAATTTTTTTCTATATCTGCCATTGGCGCTAGATCATGCTTAAAGAGTTTGACGCCTAGCGCACAATCAAATATGGAGTCTAATGCCTCCATCACAGCTTAAAACATTGTTGGCAATATTAGTATAGATATATCATATATTGTATATTTGTATCTATCATTTTAGGCATAATATCTCTCTAAAGACTTATACGAATATGCACTTAGATTCTCTATCTCTTGTATAAATATGAAAGCGTAAAGTCGATCATAATTATTCAGTTCATAATATATAGTTATATACTAATAGGTAACATATAGGTTTTTCGCTCTAAAACTTTTGTTTGTCGGATGGTTTTGTTGACATGAACAAAGCTCGTTGCTTTGTTGTATTCATTTAGCGGAAAACTGAAAATCCCTTTTGGGTCTAGATCACACAATGTGACGTGATGTTTTTCAGATTTTATTCAACTAAAAATTAAGTTAATTAACGAATAAGGAATGGATACAAATATTCACAGTAAAACTGATATCAAACAAAGAAAAAACAAATTAGCCATCTGATTTAGAAGCATTGTCTTTTTGGGCAACACTACGGAGGAAAGAAGCACTTTTTGTGAGTTCTCGTAGTGGCTTATCCGTAAATCTCATGAAGTTGTAAACAAAACCTCCGGCAAAAATTCCGACAAAGGGACCAACAATGTAAACCCAAATTCCTTTATATCTTCCCATCACTATTGCTGGTCCAAGACTTCTCGCTGGATTCATTGATGCTCCCGAAATAGGTCTAATAATAATCCAAAACCCAAATTAATATTTCAACTTGTATATGAAATATGTTGATAATAGATTGATAAAAAGAATTTTGTTAGATAGTATTTTTTTTTTACCCGGCTACAAAGACGTTCAATATTATAGTCATCCCCACCGCGATTCCAGCTAATTCTCCAGTCTGTCAAAAGAAAAGATATAAGAACACTTCAACAACATAAGAACTTCCATGAAAAAAACAAAGGTTTGAGATATTGAAAACACTAACCGCACGACTATCAGTGGCAACGCCGGAGATAACGAACATGAGGAGGAATGAGATAATGATCTCTGCTACTAGTGCTTGTCCTGATGAATCAGTTGGAGTTGTTCCAAAGAAAGCTTTGGGTGTCACATTGAACATTAGTCTCAATGTTAAACTCGCTAGTAATGATCCCGTAAGTTGTGCACCTATATACAATGGTACCTGTCCGGCCAAAACATTATACAATTATATTCGTTGTTGCAAAGAAAGTTTTGGTTGTCACGTGAACGCGGAATTTAATGTTTGAAACATTTTAGATCTTCTTGAAAAAGGAGATAGAGATCAGAGACATTTACCTGATACCAAGGAAACCGCCGGAAAACAGCGAACGTGACAGTGACGGCAGGGTTAAAATGTGCACCGGAAATGTGACCAGTAGAGTAAATCATGACCATAACAATGAGACCCCAAGTCACACAGATCCCTGGAAATGTTATTGTTCCTCCGTACAAGACATTCACTACCACTACTCCACATCCAGAGAATATTATGAAATAGGTTCCAATCATCTCTGCTATCAACTGTAATCAATTTTATAATATATAAAAAAATCAACAAAGTTGTGACAAAATATTTATAATCATTGTTAACTATGAAATAAAACAAATAGTTAATTTTGTTTGTTACCTTTTGTGTAAGGCAAACAATGCTAGGAGAACTACATATGGCCGTCTCCATTCCTCCTTGGCTATCTTTGCAATTGCCTTTCTCAATTCTTGATATTTGTTCGTCTTCGATCTCTTCACCATGAGAAGTCATTTTCTTTAAGAAAAATGTGGATGTGAGTTTTTTATTTGGAGAAAAGTAGAAAAGAAATTGAAATTTTTGGTGGGTTGAGAACTTGGAGGTTGAAGAGCTTTTATACATGTGAAACAGAAATTAGTTGAAACAATTACAGAATGATTGGTTTATATCTAATGAGTTGGAAAAATAGAGCTGTACTTAGATGTAATTTATGAAAAACAGGATCAGGCTTTGATGTTATGTTAGAAATGGGTAAAATGTGTTTGTTGTATTTCTACGATTTGTATCTAATAACTGCCTACGATTTGTAGCAGTTAAGGAGCTAGTCAAATGTGTTTGTTGTATTTCTATAATTATTACGTTGACCTATCTGCCAAAAAAAAAGAAAAAAGTATCTACGTTGATTGCCTAATTTTGACCGAACCGAATTAGTACTAACTACTAAGTAATAGTATGTATTACTACTAATTATTTGGTTTCAAACCAAAACAACCAAACCTAAACTTATTTAATTGGAGCAAAATTTATATATTAATTGGAAAAAATATCAAAAAAACGCTAACTTTCAAATTTGGGATAAAATATGTCTGAACTTTCAAAATGTCATTTAAATCATAAAGTTTATTTTGACTTTTTGATAAAATGGTCAAGTTTTGTTGACTGGACCATTTCGGGCATGCCGTGAAGTTTTTATAAATGGAGTTAACTTTCCATTAAAATTTTATGTTAAATCAAAACGACGTCGTTTTAGAATTTTCTGTTAAATCAAAACGACGTTGCTTTAGATTTTTTTGTAAACGGAACTCATAAAACGACGTCGTTTTGATAGAAAATAATGAGGGAAAAATGCATCCATCGGATATCAAACTAACAAGCTCATGCCAATTAAGGGACTTTCTACCGCTGAGTTACGACAACACTTTGATATATTTGTAACAACGAATATAAATATATATATATATAGACATTTAATTAAAAACTTATGAAATAAATTAAAAATAACAAAATTAAAAAGAATATCTAATATATACAAATATGAAATATACTTACGATGTCGTTTTGATTTAACAGAAAATTCTAGAGGAAATTATTTCCGTTTACGAAAATTTTACGGCATGCCCGAAATAATCCAGTCAACAAAACTTGATCATTTTATAAAAAAAGTCATAGAAAACTTTATGATTTACATGGTATTTCAAAAGTTCATGATTTTTTCGTTACAAATTTGAAAGTTGACGCTTTTTTGACATTTTTGTATACTAATTACTGTTCGGTTTCAAACTATATATACTTATTTTAACAATTAATTAATTAAATTGAATAATTACTAATGAATAATTTTTTATTATTTGATTAAATCATTTATATATGTTTTGAGGCTTTCCATGCATGATTGCTTTTTTTTTTACTTATTTTGTTTCAATAACTGAGTTGACTTCTCCTAATAAATAACTATTTTTGATATCATATATCAAATTGCGATAAGTTTTCTTTCGTGTAATGTTTATTAATTTGTTTGTTTTTTTATCGAACTAGAATCAAACGAAACCAAGCCAAAGTAAATTAGACGAAATGAAACTAATCTTGGTTTGAGTTTAGCTAAATTTTTGTTAAAACAAAAACATCAAAAGCGAATCAAACCCTAACAAAAATCAAAAGGCCCACCCCTTAACGAAAATGACGCAAAGGAAAAACCATAAATACTGTAAATGGGTTATTTATTCATTTGGAAGATGATACTGAATTTAGGTGAATCAACGTACTCCATGAATGATCGTTGATCCACCTTCTTCGTAGAATACATTGTTGTACATGTGTGTTTGAAAGACTATATATGTCTATCTTGATGGTAGGGTATTTATTATTAGGGATATTGTCCCACATCGGAAGTTGAGTAGGATCTTAAGTGGTATATATAAAATATGGATCTCTCTACTTATTGTCAATTGGTTTTAGGTTGGATGCCCACAGTCTAATATTTATAGTATAATTTTACTTAATCCGATATGAGGACCGAGCTGGATATTAGTGGTAGGATCTTTCTAGTCGCAGTGTGAATATTGTATGTTAAGTTTCTCCCAAATTTGGAGATAAATTGTGACAAATGTGCTTTGTGCGATTTGGTATAATGAATTTTTGGTTGGAAGAGCATGTTATGCATGTTTGTGATGTCCATAGCGCATACCAATCTTTCTAAGAGGTCGAAAACTTTTTCATCGTGCTCGTGGAGTATCTATAATAAATCTTATCTACATTTTGCTGGGAGTACTCTAGCGAATTCTACATGAACATGGTGTGTTATTGTATATTCGATTAGTAATGTTTTTGGATATCAAGAACTTTAATCAAGAGTTAGAGGTGATCATGTCTTTCTAGATGAAACTAAAAGTTAATTAATGAATTAAGAATGCATGAAAATATTCAAGAGGAACGAGCAACTGAAGAAGACCAAACTAAGAGAAGAAAGATTAAGTCTTAGAACTAGAACCCTTGTGGCTTGGAGAAACGGCACGGAGAAAAGAAGCGCTCTTAGTGAGTTCTCGGAGTGGCTTATCCGTAAATCTGATAAGGTTGTAAACAAAACCTCCGGATATAACTCCTAGGACGGGACCAACAATGTAAACCCATATGTGTTTATATACTCCCATCACTAATGCTGGTCCTAGACTTCTTGCTGGATTCATTGATGCTCCCGAAATTGGTCTGTCAAATGTTTTTACATATTAATGATAGATAATTAAAATCATGAGGAGTTTACAATCATAAAAAAAAAAGATATGAAACCAAAGCAAGTAACTAATCCAAAAAATGGAATATATATGTTAATATTTTTTTAATGGATTCATTTTTTCAATATCTATTAAGTACTATAATCCATTCTTTGGATTATTTTTATTTGAGTAGGACTAAAAAACCTGATGTAAAACCTTTTCTTGAACGAAAATTAGAAATATTTGATGAAAATATGTTATAGATTTAATACTAAAACCATACCAAATCATTCATATTCTATTTCTTTATATTAATATTTATAAAATGAAAAATTCGAATACCAGTCCAAACATTTTAATTTTACATATTGGACTCCTGATTCAGAACCAAAGCATATTTTTAACATATATAAAACCCTAGAAATATTTCTTTTTATGAATTAGGTTGGTTGTTAATATGACAAAAAAATAAGAGTATTTTTTACCCGGCCACAAAGACGTTTACCATTATAGTCATCCCCACCGCAATTCCAGCTAATTCTCCAACCTGTTAAAAACATATTAAGAACAGTCCAACGTTTTTAAGAACTGAAGATGAAGGGTGACCTAGACGAGAATACAGTCAACTAAGGATGGTTTGAGGAAGTGGTTGCGAAGAAGGAGGTGAGGTAAGCATCTAATCTCGTTTTGGCGTATAATATGACACAAATAGCTCAAAAAGTTTCAACTTTCTATGACGCATTCATTGTAAAAACATTTTTTCTGGTTGAATATAATTTTACATTCATTTTAAAAAAAACGTAAGTTTGCATTTTTTTTCTTCTTATGACAATGATTTTATGAAAATATTTTTGGCATTTAGAATATGCACCAGCGAGCTCAAATGAAGAAAACTGTTTGTAAAAGAAGAGCTCAACTATCCATTATACATTAGTACATAGGTTCTGATTACTAACTCCCAAAATAATGAAATCACCCACGAATGTTTACCAGTCATAAGTTTTGTGAAATTTTATGTTTATACATTATTCCATTCAGCAAGAAGGAAATTCATATCAGTGGAAATTCATATCATAGTTTTGTAACAAAATTAAATTTTCTTGGCTTAGTAGTTCTCTATTTCTCCATTATTAAGTTTTAATTATACCACGACCATAAGTAAGCTTCCATTTCAGTTATAATTATCTAACAATATGAAGAATTTACTAACCGCACGATTATCGGTGGCAACTCCAGAGATAACGAACATGAGGAGGAATGAGATAATGATTTCTGCGACGAGCGCTCGTGCTGGCGAATCAGCTGGAGTCGTTCCAAAGAAAGCTTCGGGTGTCACTTTAAACATTAGTCTCAATGTCAAACTCGCTAGTAACGATCCCGCAAATTGTGCACCTATATACAATGGTACCTGCTCAAAACATTATACAATTGTATTCATTAATCCAATATTTGAATTCATACACTATAACTTAGTTTTCAATTGTTTTTTTTTGGGGGGCATTTTTTACATATGTTTTGTTTTCTGTTTTTTTATAAAAGAACTCATAGTTTTTACGACTGATGTCATGCATCTATCAATTTGGTGCGATCATTAAATTAAAGTACAATGTTCACAGCCCCACGCTAATCAGCCTCATATCTACAATTTGCTAATTACCCTTGCAATATTTTTAGCAAATGACGAGCTAATCTACATGATATTTATTTTTTGGAATAGCTATGAAAATGACTGCTTTAATATTGCATAAGATGAGAAAATTGTTCATTTTGTATTTTTTGAAAAAGGAATCTTCTTCTTGACGTTGAACTTGTAATGTTTGAAACAATCTAGATCTTATTCGATCAAGGCTAAAAGAATAGATGATGACCTGATGCCAAGGAAACCGTCGGAAAATGGCGAAAGTAACGGTAACGGCAGGGTTAAAATGTGCACCGGAAATGTGACCAGTAGAGTAAATCATGACCATAACAATGAGACCCCAAGTAACACAGATCCCTGGAAATGTTATTGTTCCTCCGTACAAGACATTCACTACCACCACTCCACATCCAGAGAATACTATAAAATAGGTCCCAATCATCTCTGCTATCAACTGTAATTAATTTTAAAGGAAAACACCATAAATCAATTTGCGCAAAATTTTGTTATCATTATAAACATATAACTATGCAATAATTACAATAAAATTTTATTTTAAAACCTTTTGGGTAAGGCAGACAATGCTGGGAGAAGTACATATAACCGTCTCGATTCCTCCTTGGCAATCTTTGCCTTTGCCTTTCTCAATTCTTGATATTTGTTCTTCTTCGATTTCATCACTATGCGAAGACATTTTTTGGATTTGTTCTTAGAAACAAATTTTTTTTTTCCTAAAGCTGAATGGAGAGATTTTTATTTCAGAAAGAAAAAATAAACGAAAACTTTAGTGATAAAGAGTTTTTTTTTAAAATGAAATATACCTTAAATGAAACAATCACAGAAGTATTGGATTGAATCTAATGATTTGGAATAGTAGACTTGTGATTGGATGCAACAGATGAAAAGTAGGATCATATGTTATGTGGAGATGGGTAAAAGATGCTAAAATGGGAGTCTAGTTGGAGTTGCACATTTGTAGGAGTTATTATTTTTCCTCACTACGTAGTCGTAGACCTGTTAAAATCAGATTGTATAACAAAAGTAGAATGTTTGACCAAAAAAAAAAGTTGAAAAAAACAAACCACCTTTGTAGGGATGATCCAATTATATAGGTCTTGTTAGAATGTTTGAGGCTTTGTTTCATTATTGGGCTCGTATTCGGTATCGAGCTAAAACGATGTTGGGTTTGGTGATGACAAGACCATTGGGTTCCTTGCGTTCTGGTGCAAGTCTAAAAGTGATTCCGGCTTGTGTTTCTTGATGAGGTTTTGGTTTGATTTCTTCATCATCCAGTCTCTTTTAATTGCATTATAGTTGATATTAAATTTGATATTTTAGACCTGGATGCTATGTAGGCCGGGTTAGAGCATAAATAACATAAGCCAAGGATTATGATCTAAAAATTTATAGGCCATTGAAAGTTTATTTTGAGTAGGACCATCGATAAAGTTCGACCCATGCTTGATGCTATGCATTTTAACCGATTGAGCGAATCACTTCAAGAGATGACTGATCTCAATGGAAATGTGTTTTCAAGATTCTTGTTACATATACATCAAGATTATACTGTTTTAAATCTTATAGATGTAAATCTTACTGTTCTAATAATTTCTTTCTTTTTGTAGATTGACCATTAAAAACAAAAAATAACATAGAAATTATATACTAAATAGAATTCTGTAAAGTTACTTCAGTTATTTCACGTAAAATTACATATACATATATATTTTTGGTAGAGTTTTTGGTCAAAAATTCTCTCAAACATTTACAATTTTCAATCTTAGATGATATAACATAATATATACTACGGTGAAATTCTAGAATTAACAATCAAAATACAATAATGCAGTATTAAATACTAAATAAAATAAACAATATTAACAAAATAGATACAACTTAAAATTTTATATATTTAGTTATAAATTATCTTATCACGGTGTATCATACATTTAAATCAAACAAAACAATAGCATATGTTTATAAATTATTTATAAAAAAAAAATTTAACAAAAATATTGGGATTAATATCTAGTGTTAGTTATAAACGGTATTTCTGGATGATATTTTAATTGAATTAGTAGAGAATAATAAAGTAGTATATATTTTGAAGATCATCAGATTTCGAGTAGATTTACGAATAATATTGATAGTCATACTTGCACATTAAAAAATACCGTTTCCTAAATTAATATTACAAACTATCAAAGATTCCTGCAATAATGAATGACTACCAATTACACGATATAAAATAGTTTGGACCATTCTCATCAATCCAGATTATATTAGAATTGAACTAATTGAATGAATTAAAAAAAACTAACACAAACAAAGAATATTTGTGATTTATAATTGGAAGTAAAAAAAATCTTCATATCTTCGAGTCCTCACGTTGTATTAATCAAACATGCATGCACGTGAACGTACAAAGTTTACTACCTTTAAAGGAATTTTTTAAGTCGTGATTGTTAATCAGTGTATAAATATTATAGAATATCATATCCTACTATATTATTTGGGAAGTACATTTTAAATGTAACCTTAATTTTTGTAATTAATTACATGACAATGCCATTAAAAAAATTTAATCAAAAACAAAAATCTTTAATGACGTCATTAAAATTACCAAAATCATTTAACAACAATATTCATCTCTTAATTATAAGGTTTATTGGATCTAAAGACGGGTCATCAAAGATTTCCTAAACTGAAGCAAAATACACTGAATATTCAAATATCTATCTGTTACCAAATTATAAACAAATAAGTTCGTAAAACAATTTAATATTTTATATACGAAATCAATTAAATCTTAATCACATAAAAATTAGCACAAAAAAGTATTCAACAATTAAACAATTATCAAATCTCTGTGTTATATAAGTTTTGATATTATATTCGAATAAAGTGTAATATACCTTTTCAATTTGTATTCTTTAACTAATTTAAGCTACCTAATATATTTGCTAATCTTATACCTATCAAAACCGACTATCGTTTCTTATCTCTACAGTATTTTTGCAAGACTTTTTTGGTGGATTTGGATAAAAGTGCATTCGGGTCATATGGTACATTCTCCTATTAAATAAATATGGTGCACTCCTATGTTATTAGCTAAAATGTTCAGATTATAATTCAGAGTCATATCATAAATAAAATTAATATTAATAAAATAAATGGCTTTTTGGCAAGACGGATTTGGAGAGACGGGTTTTTGAATCAACATTAATAAAAAAATAAAATATAATTAATCCACTGTTTGAATACGGGTTAAATCTTTAATTTATTATTTTTTAAGACCATTAATATTAAACATATCAAATCATCCTAATTTAGAAAAGATTATATAAAACCAAAAATGTTATGTGGTATGTATAATGTTACTATATATAAAATTAAACTATAAAATATAAATGTGTTAGAGAATGATACAATTTGCAAAACTTTTATATATAATAAATAATTCTTAAATTTTAAAAATTATTACTTTAAAAAAATATTACGGGACGGGTAAAGGAATTACAGAACGGGTTTTATTTTGGAATTGGGTTATATGGTGGATGTATTTGAATCAATATTTATAAAATTTTAAAATATTATTAATATGCTGTTTTAATAGGGGTTAAACTTCAGTTTTTTAACAATTGTCTCATGGATTCGTGGTATACCGTTACTTAATAACAATTATAAACTGTAAAATATAAATATTTTATAAAAATAAAATTTGCAAGTTTTAATAGATATTACTTTAAAAAAATAAATCATCCCGCGGTATACCGCGGGTTAAAATCTAGTTTATGTATAATCGGCCTGCCATTCTCATAATTACGATTATTTGATTCGATATGTATAGGATATGATTTTGTGAATTACATGTTTCAAAATTCTCTAATGTATAGATAAGTTTCGTATTATTAGAATATTCTCTAATGTATAGAATATTCTCTAAATTCTAATATTTTCTTATAAATTTTAGATGTATATTTCTTTTGTTATAAAGATTAGTGGCAATATTATAAATTCAATAATTCATTGAAATGGAAAGAGAAAAAAATACAAATAAATTTATTTCAAAACCATTAGTACTGGTTAAGTACAAAATCTAAAAGATAAATATATAATAGAAATGGTTGAAACTACATAAAAACAAATCTTATAACTTAAGAGTTTGTAAGAAATTGTTGGCTTTCAGTTTAAGCTTTTAGATATTTAACATATAATTAAAAAAAATACAAATCAACATTATTAAAAGAAATTTGAAAAAGAAAAAGTTAGAAGTAATCTAACAATTACTGGAAATGATTAAAAAATCTTTTGCAGTGATAGCAAGCAAAATGATGATTTCTTAGTCCTTCCGAAAATACAAACTCGAGCTAGAAGTGGCACTTACAGACAAGCTTTACTCTTATGTAAACTAGAGAGCTTGTCACTGACCTTTTTTTTGTCAAACAACTTTCATTCACTTAAAACCTCAAATGAGGAAGGTTCATAAAACTTGAAGCTAAGGTGAAACAAAGGGAATAAAGATAGGGGCTCCATAAGTTTTTCAAAAATATGCTCACTAATAAGAAGTTTGCAAAGTGTGAAAAATCTGTTGAGGTCAAGCGGATTCAACCATGGAAATGAGCTTCGCGAAATCCTCGGTCAGTTTGTCACTAACCTATTCCTAATATAATCGAAAGATATAATAAGAGTTTGGTTGTAAATAACTTGTAGTTTGTTTTTCTAACATCCAAAATTATCATGCCTTGTAATTGACAATCAAGTTGAAATAATATTTTAAACCAAAAAAAAAAGAAGTTGAAATAGTGTTGGTTGATTCCACCAAAACTAACAAGTCATAACCATAAAATTTTATTGTTCATGTTACTTTTAGAACACAATTAGTCTGTGGTTTTTAATATTATAGATTTTCTTTAAATATGACAAGGTCATACGCATTACCAATAAGACATATCATCAAAGTAATCTACGTTAGCACAACTAACTCTCTTTTTTTCTTTTTCCCCAACACGCTTAATTTTGTTCATACCAAAAAAAAATATTATTAATTTTAGAAGATTTGGATATGTAAATAAATGAGTACTTGAGACTTAATTAAGAGATTATGACGTCATATCGGATATTAAATGCATTGCAATTTTTGTGCAAACATTCGCTATCTTCCTAAGGCATCTCCAACCATAACACTAAATATTACACTAAAATTATTATTCTCTATTATTATATTATGTAACTAAAATTTGTCTTTATTATTTAATAGTTTTTTTAATTCATTAATTAATATAAACTTACAAATAATAAATGGCTAATTGAATTCTATTATGTATTTCCAACCAAAGTGTGTATTAATTTCAGAAAAGCCGAGTAATTAATAATTCATACAATTAAAATTCAAAAATACCAAAATAGTTTTGCTACATTAATTTTCATTACAAAACTTATTTAGATTATTAAATAACAATATAAATAATTTTTAATCTACTGTAACTATATAGGCTTTTTTAATATATAATTATACAAAAGTAAAAAATAATAATATTCTATCTTTTGCCGTTGTCTACAGTGACACACCAAATATAGTGATATACTGTTGAAAAAAAAGGAATCACACTATAATAGTGTAAATTATACAGTTTGGTTGGAGAGAAAAAATTAACATTCCCACACTATTTTAAAGTTTTGCAGTTCCGTTGGAGATGGCCTAACAAAATAATGCACGAGACAACTGTAAAGACCATATAGTTTGTCATATTACAACCGATCATTGCTAAAACTTATTCAAGAATTCATGTTTTAACAATAAGATTACAAATAATTGGTATGTGACTACGTGATCTTGTTTTAAATAGTAAATCCTTTTCCAAAGTATAATAATAACTGGTACGTAAATGCAAAACCAAAATATAGGTAGCAAAATTAAATATCACAAAGAAAGTATCCGGTAAATGATAAGACTGTAACTTTTATGCATGAAGTGATCTGGATTATACATAGAATATGACGTGTCCCTGATTATGGGGCATACAAATATATTGTAAAATTTATCAACTAATTATAAACGAGGGAATCTTCAAAGGAATGTCAACAAATCTAATACTATGAGAGTATGAGATATAATTAGATACCAACCGAACTATTAATTTGAAACTTTTAGAAAAGAATAACGCATTTTGTATATTTAAAATAATATGAGAAAGAAAAATTAAATTTTTTAATAACTAAATAATTTGTGTCAATAAAAGTAAATGGCATAAAATAAAGATTTTAGCATGTTTTTATGAGATGCATATTATTAACCGGTGACCACTAAAAAATTAATATGAAACTTGTATACTCTAAAACTGATATATATATATATATATATATATATATATATATATATATATTTTTTTTTTTATATTAACAAACTTGATTACCGTAAATATTTTAATTGTTGAGATAAAAAAACGAAAGTAATATTGGTTGCAAATATTTTAATTGTTTAATTTATCTTTGTAAGTAGTTGTTTAAAAGATTTGTTGTCTAATTATCCCAATAACGTAGTTTGTCTTATTCACTTAATAGAAGTTACGCAAAGTACACCAATAATGCAAGTACACAATTACAAGTACAGCTCCTAAAGTGGGATTGTCAACATAATGTAGTTATTTCATGTGATTATTGAATAGAAAATGTAAATATTCTTCACCTTAATTTTTTAACATTAAAACTATGCTAAAGAATGAAGTTGTTTATAATATATCGAGCACGTATCCCTAATCTTTCACAGAAGGACATGGTTTGACCTTGGGATGATGATTTAGATCTTAATTAAGTATGTCTTCTAATCAGTTGATTAAAGCTAATTGTTTATTGAAAAGAAAAAGAAAAGTAATTCAACAATAAAAGATGCAAATTGTTTGGTTATAACCAAAAAAAAAGATGCATGGTAAATGAAATATCACCTTATACTTAGATTTATCATTTATCGTTTCTGATAAACGTATACTCCATGAGTTAGAAAAAAAAAACGTTAATTAAAAAGAGGATGATATTTAATAGAAGACGTTACAAGACATGTATAATTTCCGAAGATGCTTAAAAATATTTGTTTGCATGTTATTTTTGCTGATGATACTCTAATACTAATGTAAAGTGACTTCTTTAATTTCACTTCGTGTGTATGTGCATTAAAATTTGACTAATCCTACCGTCCATCTTTAAAAGAAATATACTTAATATACATATCGTGCGAATAGAACTCGCACATAAGTAAATCGGATGATAAATCAAGGTGGTTTTGAGGAGGATTTCAGTAAAGTTCGAGCTCAACGATGAAGTAAAAATGTCAAATTGAGATTTTCTTTATGTTATAGCTGCACCTTGAGAAATGTTGTCTACATACTCTTGTAAAGGGATCAAGCCATTAAATTGATATATTACATACCCTATCTTTTTTTTTTTTTTTTTGGACAAAATATTACATACCCTATCTAAAAGTACAAAAATAGAACTATACCTCTAGGGTATACCCCTTGGTTAGGTACATATATAACATTCAAAACATACTTCGGCAAGGATACATCATACATATATACTATGTAACATTACTATTATTAGTTTATTTTTAACGAACAAAAGTGCAGAAATGGACGTAAGCTAAACAGTCACAACTGAAAAAATAAATTTAAAAGGGTTTTAAGGAGGATTTAAGTTTTAATTTCTAATGAAATAGTTGATTTTTTCGTTGCCTTACTGCATCGTATGTAGAAATATAGACATTCATAATAAATATTTTTTGTCTTTTAATTACTAAGAGGTTCGGATCTAGGTCTGTTTCTCGGGTAGGAAACCATAACATTTAATATAGTTTCCCCTTAAATGTTATTCGTATCAGTGACTTCTAAACTTTGCATAGATGTATTATCGATTAAGCTATTAACACTTAATTACATGCATAATATCTCAAAACTTAACAACACTTAGTTCAATTCATGAAAACATTTTATAAAAGATATCTTAAAGTAAAACTCAGAAACCAAACTTTTGCAACATCACATTACGCATACTTGGAGAATTACAAAACATACAAAAATAGAAACATACCTCCACATATATAACTATTACATATCTAATCTACTATAAGATTCCATGCTCGTGTGGACCGACGTCTGACATATCGTCGGTGACTTCAATGTGTTGGCTCTTACATAATTAAAGCCTTAAAGGAATCAATAACTTCTCGATCTGTAACGTCACCAATTAACTATTTTTTAAACCGAATTCAAAAGTGATGACTTGTTTGGTATTATAATTAATGCCGATACATTTAGTAACTAATTATTCTGCTATACTTTTTGTTTTGGTCGGAATTATTCTGCTATACTTGTTTCTCTAGTTGAGTTACTATCTCGTTGTGATGATGAGAGGATTGCGTCAATAGCTTCTTTAACTTGAGAAATGTCCGGAGCTTTCCCTCCTTGTGCCGGCCAAAACTCATCGGCTGCAAGTACCTATAAAAAGACATAGTTTTTTTGTTTATATCAATATACTTGAAAGACCCTACTTATATATGACATAGTATGATATATAGTTGACGGAATGTTTGTTAAGATTAATTACCTTAACTTGTACTTGAAGAAACTTTACATAGCCAATTGCTTTCTCAAGCATAGTTACCAAATCCACCTACATAAAAACCACCATAAAGATTTTAAAAAAAAAAATTAGTACAGAAAAATATTTATTACGCTCTAGGTTTGAAAAAAAAGGTTACGATAAAATTAAATTTCTTATACATTTATCATACCTTGGTACCATTCGGTACAAGTTCTTGCAATACCTTGAGGCGTTCGCTTATCCTTTCTCTTCGGTTCTATACAAGAAACATATTTTCGTATTGGTTAATTTATTGACAAAAGCACATATATATTTCTTAATTTCCTTGACTTAAATCCAAAAAGAGAACCCTGACAATAAATGTTGATGAATAGAAAAAACGCAAACCTTGGCTGCTAGGCTTTGTGGATCTTTAGGTGAAGTTGTTGCCTTAGGCTTGATCTTTCCATTCGTACCGCTACTCGGCTTCTTTGAAAGTTGTGTGTTCTCTCCCTATCGATCATTAGATGGTAAACTTTAAACATCTTTGATTGATCTAAATGATATATGAAAAAGACAAATCACAAATCTTAAATTTATAGTTACCGTGAAAGGCCGTTTATTGCCAGCCAGTTTAGGGGACGTGGACTCGTGCCTTGAACCGATGTTTACAATAGTTGAACCAGAGTATAACCAGTCTCCATTTCCATGGTTTGTGGCCGGTTTACTCATGGAGTTTGAAGTCAATCCAAAACTGCTCGTTGTTTCAAAGCTATTTGGAGTTTTGATGACTCTAGGGCTAATACTATCCACTTGATGATGACTCCAGCCATCATAGCTGTAACTCATGTTCCCGTCCACGACCGGGAAGGCACCACCGTTGGTCACGGGAGAGATAAGGCTTCGGTGATTATCAAAGGTGAAGAATGATGAAGCATTGAAATCCATCAAAGAATTATGATCTTCAATGGTTTCCCCGGAAGGGTAAAACACAAACCCTTGATTATTTTGATGATCAGAATTTATGGTGCTACTGCTTGAAGCTGAAGCTCCTTCGTCTAATCCGCAATTCTGTGGTGAAGAGAGATCTTCTGAAGAATTTGGGGTTGAGATGTAATTACGCTCATTGCAATGTTCGTTAATGAGTGACATTGGTACTAAAGGGTGTTCTAGTGAGATGTATGGGGTTTCTTTTTTATGTCTTTGGTTTTGCTTTGAGAGGTTAAGGAGATTTGAGAAATCGAAACAACGAAAAATGGTTTTAAGATTGTAGATTGGTAAGCAAAGAGAGACAATGTTTGTGTAGTTATGTTATCATAAAGGTTTATATAGGCGGTTCTTACTAATATTAAATGATGACATTTAGATGTAGTTTTATTTTTGTTTGTTATAATATTTTAAGAGAGGAAGCTGGCATGAGATCAAAATAGATATTGCTCGAGTCTATTAATTTTATCAGTCGAAGTCATTATGAATGTAGAGAGATTTAATCAATACACATGCAAGTACACTTTTTATAATTTAAAAGTAATTTTTTAACTAGCAAATTTGATTACCGTTTTAGAATAACTCTTTAGTTTACAAAAACATTCAACTTATTTTTATTTAGGAAAATAATCACTCAGTTTTTGAAGTGAAACTGCAAAGAAATGAACACCTCTAATAAGTCACCTTAATTCTCACTTCGTATCCATCTTATGAAATTATGTCTTTTCTCTACCACCATATATGAAATTATATATCTCTTCCTCTCCAATAAATGAATTAGGATATATTTCAACAATATAACTAATAAGACATCCATATTATGCTACAAATTAATCTAGAGAATGTACCTCCAAGATCATTCATGAAATATATAAACTCATTTATTTCAACTGTAAATATCCTAGAGTAAGAAATTAGATTATGTTTGGTCTTACGGGTGGAAAACATTATAAGAAAGGTTAAACTGAAATCAAAATTTATTATTAAGCATAAGAAAATTTGCATACTTGATTCGTTTAGTTTTTATTCTTCTATTTTTGATGACTACAATCTCTTCATAATCAAATTTAACAGAAGACACACAACAAAATTGCAAACCGATTAGACAGACCAAAACAAACACATGTGGCAGATGTTGGAGTGATATGTCACTTATAAGAAGAAAGTTTGCTAACTTTCATATATATGATTTTTCTTACTCTTTGCTTTTAAAAAAAAATATTTGAACGATTATATTGTGTGTTTTTTTAATGTGAACAATTATATTATTTTCGTGAGAGCTTTAACAATATAGATAAGGTGAAACGCCATAATTTTAAATTTAAACAAAAACTAAACCCTAAATCAAAAATACTAAACCCAAACCCAAGTTTTCAAATCTTAAAGTCTTCATTTTTTTTAAATTGTTTTTTTGTGTTTTTGTGGTATTTTTGAAATTTTAGAGATGATATGCTAAATTTGGAAATATTTGTGAGAATTGCCCTAAAAATGGTTTCGGTTTAGTTAAGTTGAATCAATTCGGGGGTGTAGGGTTTGTTTAAATCTACATAAAGCTGTCCGATCATAAATTAGGATACCTTTGTTATTTAAAAAAAATATATACATCATAAGCATGGATACAATTTTTAAGAAAATCATTTGTAAAGTATTTTAAATATTAATGGATGCTGATGTATGGAAGCAATTAATGAATGTGGTTCCAAGTTTATTAATTACAAATTACAATAATAATACTATTAGCTAATATGATCTCTCATTGGGATTGTTAGCTGGCAGTAGTGAAATTAATGGACTGGGAGACTTTGTAAAACATAAATAAATGAGACCCCTAAATAAATCTACAAAGATAGAAAAATTAAAGAAATTTGAGCTTGAAATAACTAAAGAAGCAAAAGCATCGCCGTATCTTCCGCTAATCTTCACGTCGTTTTTATTCTCATTTTAGTGTATTCGATAAAGACTATATTTTTCCACTTCATTTTCTATTCTGAAGAAGAAACGAACTCAAATCTCGCAATCTTTTTTATTTGCTGTTTATTTAACAAAAAAAAAAAAAAAAAAAAAAAAAAATCTGAAGCAACGCATGTAAACGACTTGATTGATTTTGAAACTCTAGCTAAAATATAATCTGGATACTTTTATAATCACTTTTTGTTATTTTGTTTTGTTTTCCTTAAGATATTATATTGTGTAAAGGTTCAGATTTAACGGTATCTTATTAAAGGAGATGATAAAAAATGGTACGGTGTAAATATGATAACATTTTATGCAAACCTTTTTCGGATTGGATCGAAACTCAAAATCTCCTAAAACCTTTTTGGGTTTGGTAACATAGTTTGTTTAGACTTGTAATTTGAATGTCATCTCAAAGCACAGTTCAAAGTACAAATTCGATAATTAGTGGTAGACAAGTTTCACGGAGACTTTTGTAGGATACTCATATTCTCATAGTCATAGGAACAAGATCAGAGTACTTTAAAAAAAATACCACATTTACTTGGTCGTTCGTTGGTACTTGTTTTGAATTGTGTGTTAGTTACTGAGAAGTGAGAACCCAAGTTGCATGACATTCAATCTACTTTAATGTTTAATTATACTACTAATTTAAAGAGTGCTCTCGCGTTGTGCGACTTATAAGATTAACCAATTGGTTTCATTCAATTTTAAAAGCTTACTCTTAGTTTCAATCACTCGAAATAGAATGAACCAAAGATTTTATTTTGTTGTTTTTCTCAAACAAACTACGTCCGTAAAAGAGAGATCAGTATGTCCAGTTTCTTTACAGATATTCATAATTCTCTAAAAAATCAAGATTGGTAACATAATGTGAGATTCAAAACAATACTTTATATTATTATCATAAGTTATGTTGGGCCAAAAGTTAATTGAAAAGAAATTGCATCCAGAGCCAAAGCCCAATTTAAGCTGGCCTGAGAGGGCATTCTTCATAGGCCAAGTAAGGACATGAACCATAACGATTGACCAAGATTCTAACACAAGTTTTTCTTCTAGGAAATAAAAAGCTGTTATTCATGAAAGGAACAAACACATTTTTAGTGGACAGATGATCAATTAGTACAAGCCACAAGTAAAGCAAATGTCCACTCTAGATGCTAGCTAGCGCAGTTTATAACAGTTGTCTTTTATAACATTTCACTTACAATGTTATCCTTAATTACTGTAATTCTTTTTCTTTATAACAGTAGTCTCTTTAATTTTTCTCCAATCCATTATCAAATACCGGACATCAAACCAGAAATAACCAAATGGTTTACATCTAAATTAGACATAAACCGGACAATTCCAAAGTCCTTAACCAAACCTATTATGAACAAGTATAAATAACTATATACATGTTGATACGGCCTGTTCGATTACATCTGGATCTAAAACCAAGCAAGCGCATTAATTTTAGGTAGAACTCAAAAAGAAAAAAAAAAACTAGTTTCTTTCATGAATTCCCAATAAAAAAAAAATAGTTTTCATTTGGCCCAACTCTTATCATCAATCATAGATATACATACAATGTGAATGTAGTATCGATATCAATGAATAAGAATATATGAAAACTAGTATCTAATTCGAAAAGACAAAATTATTATTTGCTCATGCTTTTGACCCCAAAAAAAAAAAAAATTGCTCATGCTTTGAATAAGATCTCAAATTAGAAAGCAAAGATATTTTACATAATCAACAGATTTTGTACGTTTACCAGCTTTTGAGGGTTAATTTCTCATAGACTTTAATTTTAAAAGAAATATTTAATTAACTTAACAAAAAGCTGGAATAGCTCAGTTGGTTAGAGCGTGTGGCTGTTAACCACAAGGTCGGAGGTTCGACCCCTCCTTCTAGCGATTGTTTTATTTTCATATGATAACTGGCGATTTTGCCTTATATAAAAACAGTATAAGAAAATTATACTACTGTTCCTTTTTAATTGCTCTTTTAGAAAAAACAGAAAACATATTCTAAAATAAAACTACAAAAAATTATACAATAGATTACTAATTCTAAAAGAAAATAACTATAGGACAATATACTTTCAGTACATTATACAAATATACATATTTTTAACGTTTGGGGGGTATATAAATTATACAATGAATTCTTAATCCTAAAAGAAAAATGGAATAAGAAATATTTAAGTCTGCATAAATAAATATATTATCTCATATTTTCTCACCAGATAAAATTAATACTTTAAAAACACTAACTTTGTTGCAACTTTTTCGATTGGTATGCTTTTATTTTTTTATAATGCTATATTTGTAAGTCTAACGACACATATTGATTTCCAAATTTATCAAATGCAATCAAGTTTTCTTTGTTTCTTGAGATTATTAAATTTACCACTGATTTCACTTTCTTTATTCCAAATTTTAGAATAACAAACTCAATTTGGACAATTAAACATGAACTCCATAGATAAAAACCAAATTTGTCAAAAAACTGAAAAGCCAAACAAAAAAAAAGAAATGAACTATTATGAATGATGATTAGATTTTTACGGTCGAGAAAGAGCTTACAATAAACCTCATATGCAACTGACATCTATATATACATTTTTGCATCCATTTTAGCAAATAAATCTTAGACTTGGACTTATTTACGATTTAATGCCAATAGCAATAAATCTTTTTTCCAAAATAATTAATTTTACTTTAAATTCTTTATTTAAATTGTCAATCACATTATCAATCAAATTTAATCCCAACAAACTTCAAATCAATCCCTTAAAATTAGCATAAACATATTTGTTAATAATATTTTAAAACAAAGTTTTTTGTTAAATAAATATTATTCTTACTAAACGTTTTTTGTTTAAATAAATAAATTTTGTATTTGAACTTATTTACAATGTCATGTCACTGACATTAATTATTTATTAATGAAAATATTTAATTAAAAATTTAAATCTTCTAAATCCTTTCTTTTAGAGTTATTATGTCATTACCTTATAAGCAAACATATTAATTTTTTAAATATTATTATTTATATATTTATAATTTATAAAACATTATTAATATTTAAACTTATAAAAAATTTGATATATCACAATTTTTAACATCATTATATAATATATAGAGTTTAAAAAAATCTTAATTTTTTCCGTCATATTGTATGATTCAAAATGTTAAAAATGAACATATATTAACCAATTGGCAAAAAATGTGTGGGTTCAACGTCCCGCATCGACAAAAATATATAGACAATGATTTATAAACATATCATAAATAAGATCAACATTAATATAAATAAATGGTTTTTTTACGGGACGGGTTTGGCGGGACGGGTTTGGCGGGACGGGTTTGGCAGGACGTTACTTAATAACAATTGTAAACTATAAAATAAAAATATATTATAGATAGATACAATTTGCAAAAAAAAAATATACTAACTTTAAAAAGATAAATTGTCTCCGCGGTGTACCGCGGGTTAAAATCTAGTTAGCTTCAAACATGGATCAACAAACTAAATCAATCAGTAAGTAATAAAACTCAAATTTAATTTCACATAATATTTCATTAAATCTTAATTTGTTAACATTAATTATATACAAAAATATAGGGTCCTTTGATTAAAACTACGCAGATTTGAAAATAGTAAAAACTTTAATTTATAATATTATTAAAAAAAAAAGACATTTTCAATAACTTAGAAAAAAACTAGTGCACAATTTTTATGAAAAGATCAAAGGTATCTAGAACATAAATTCTCATAGTTAATGCAAAAGAAAAACGGGAAAAATGTCAAAAAAAACGCGAATTTTCAAATTTGGGACGAAAAAATCTGAACTTTCGAAATGTCATTTAAATCATAAAGTTTTCTTTGACTCTTTAATTAAATGTCATTTAAATCATAAAGTTTTCATAATCGGGCACGTCGTGAAATTTTTGTTAACAGAGTTAACTTTCCGTTAGAATTTTATGTTAAAAAATAATGAGGGAAAAATGCATCCAACGGATATTGAACTGATGACCTCATGCACACTTAAGGGGACTCTATACCGCTGAGCTACGACAACAATTTGATATATTTGTTCCAACGCAAAAAGTCACGATAAAAAGACACAAATATAAAAAAGTAACCGTCAATATTTTAACAGACACAACTATTTACAATAAAAATACAGTTTTACGAATAATTGCGATAAAAAAGATACTAACGGAAAAAATTACCGTCAATGTTAACCAAAAGTTACTATAAAAAGATACAAATGCAAAAAGTTACCGTCAATATTTTAACAGATAAAACTGTTTATGATGAATAGACAAGAATGTAAAAAATAACCGTCAATGAAAAGACAGAAATGTAAAAAAAGTAATCGTCAATTTTTTAACAAACACAAGTGTTTACAATGAAAAGACACGAATGTAAAATAGTAACCGTCAACAATTTAACAGACACAACTGTTTATGATAAAAATACACAAATGTGAAAAAGTAACCGTCAATATTTTAACAGACACAACTGTTTATGACAAAAATACAGTTTTACGAGAAAAAATTGCGATACAAAGACATTACTGAAAAAAAATAACATTCAATGTTAACCAAAAGTTATGATAAAAAGATACGAATGCAAAAATAGGAACCGTCAATATTTTAACATATAACTGTTTATGATGAAAAGACACGAATGTAAAAAAAACCGTCAATGAAAAGATACGAATTAAAAAAGTAACCGTCAGCTATTTAACAGACACAACTGTTTACAATGAAAAGACACAAATATTAAAAGTAACCGTCAATATTTTAAAAGACATAATTGTTCGGAAGTGCAAATGACATTTCTTCGGATTGTTATTATTTATTGTATATAGAATTCATAAAAATATAATATTTAACACAAAAATACTTTTATCTAAAAATTTGAATGAAACTTAAATTCGACCCAAAATAAATGTTGGGTATAGACTGGATTGTCCAAGTCAATAAAATTTTAAATTGTTTACGTAACAAAATATTTAATAATAATGAAAACGTTTTGCTATATCTCAAATAGATTTGAAATAAAAACTATATATAATTTGTTTACACCAAAACTAAAGGACTTCAATTTAGAAAAAAACCCATTGTAAACTAGAATTTAGGAAAAACAATTCTTAACCCGAGTTATTTATTTATTTAAATTTAAGTATGATGTTTTTTTTATTTTAAACTGATTTTAGTGATATTAAGTGTTATTTGACCTTTTTTAAAAAAGTGAGGATTATATATAGTTGAGGGTTTTTCAATTTTTTAGAAAAGATTTTTTTACCCCATTTTTCTTTCGAGATGCTTGACAATTTCATAATTGTTTAATTATTTATATGTGTCAAAGTTTTATAAAGAAAGAAAAAATCTGAAATGCTGTTAGAACAAATTAGAGCAATATGTAAAAAACATTTGCAAGAACAAGTACAATTAAGGGGGAAAAAACCAAAATATAATTGCATATTGTGAAATTAAGGAAATGAAAAGGGAATGGAATTTAATTTAGACCATGAGATGAGATGTGTCAAATAATACTTATCATATTAGTTTTTTTTTTACCAATATTTTGATCCACATGTTTTAGAACATGTCAGAGCAAAACATTATTTTTCCTTTTGTTGTAAAGAAAATAATAATCCAATGGAAATAGGGGATAAAAAACAAATTAAAGCAAATTGTTTTTTTTTTTGCTAAACATGTCATATATAAAGCAAATTAATTGTATAGTGTGGATTATAAAATTTCGCTATAGAGTTGTAGATATTTTAAGAGATACGCATAAACGGAATTAAGTAATGGAATTTGCAAGAACAAGGAGGATGTTGGGGAGATGTTTTCTTAAACAATTACGTCTAAGCAAGCAATGGAACTATGGAAGAAGTAAAGAAAGCAAAAGAAAGCGAGAAACCAAATGAAAATCGTAAGCAAACAACGAAACAAGTAGAGAAGTTCAAGTAAGAAATAGTGACGAAAGTAAAAAAGAAAAAGAAAAACCAAAGGATCAAGGAAGGAAACAAGCAAACGAATGTGTAAAGAAAATGATTGAAACAATTAAGTAAGCGAGTATCCAAGAAGAAGGCTGCCCAATGAAGTAAAGTAAATCAAGGAACCAAGAAGAAACAAACAAACAAGTCAAGCAACGATCAAATAATCAATGAAACAAAGAAGGAATTAATTGAACAAGCTAAACATGTAAGCAATCAGTGCAAGAAACAAGCAAGCACGTTACGAACTGAGATAAGCACAAGAAACAAACAAGAACAAGTTGTTAACAAATGTACTAAAGAAGCAAGCAATGATCTAATAAAAAAATCAAGAAAGCAAATATATGCATGAATGTATGATATATGCATGTGTATGCATATATGAATGTATGCATGTATGCATGTATGCATGTATGCAGTTTAAACTAGATGTGGAAGAGGCTGATCAGGTACTCTTCGTGTTTTGATGTATCTTCGTTTATCAGGTTGGTACGGGCTCTTTATCAATGATTGGATGAATCTGGACCATCTGGTCCTCTAATTGATATCACTAGCTCAAATCGTCTTCAAGTTTCTGGCATATCTCGGTTGGCAAAGTAGTGTCTCTCTCAGGTTTATCCTAATGGAACAAGAAGCAAACTGAGTTCAACAAGTTTCTTTGAGTTCTAATGAACATTCTAAATTTCAGTAAGAAAGTAAGTGCATAATTGATTTGAACAGGCTCCTGAGATAAATTAAGACCAAACGAAAGAAGCAAACAAGAGAATCATCAAGTTTGCATCAGGATCATAAGAACTAATAGAATTAGGCAAAACTTATAATAACCTTAACCATAACAAGTTACCTTCCTCTACATATTTCCAATACTCGTGTTCATGCTCTACTTCACAATCCTGAAAAAGATTCAAATGGAGAGACGATGCAAAATAGTAACATAATTCATTAAAAAAAATCAATATTACTCAATTTTAGCTGATCATGATCTTCTCTTGTTCTTTTTTTTCCCAAGCTTCTTCCCTGTTAGAAAATACACATTTGTTAGCTAAGTTCAAGATCCATACATCTGCATTCATGTTTTCCTTGACGAACAAAGAAAGTAGAACCAAAATCAGAGTGATGATTGAATTCTAATAGAAATAAAAAATAGACAAGTATTGTCAAATCTAAACTCGATTTCTTACCTTTAAAAGATTTAGTGCCCTCAATACAACACAAGAAAAGAAAACAAAACCACAATGAATGATAAGGAAAACGAATTTGATAGATATCAAGAGTCGGTGATTGCCCATATTTCTTACCTTTTTCATAGTAAAGTTCCCTCTTGTAAACCAACCAAAGAACAAATCCCTCAACACCGAACATGGAAGAAAAAAAACATAAATCAGTATTTATGATGAGTGGTATATATTTTGAGCTCAACAAAAAGAAAAGTAATTGTTACCTGCATATACTAACCAAAACCCATGAAAGAAGTCAAGAACAAATGGTAGCGGTAAAAACTTGCAGACCAAGCTATTGCAACATCAATCATTGTTGCTCTAAGTGTAGGCCATTGGAACATCAAACTTCTCATATCTTCTGAAATTTGTAGTTACGTTTATGGAAAAAAAAAAATGATTTGTGAAATATTTTCAAGAGTAACGATATACCTCTACTATGATCAATCCTAATCCTCAGGGAGACCAACTATTCATGCTAAAAGGTCGTTGATGCATTCCCTTCTTTTACGGCATGTTTAAGAACTTTTGGGAAAAAGAAGGAATAAGTAGCAAAATTAGTCTCCATGATTCTAAGAGATCAAGAAAGATTCTAAGTTTGCTAAGAGAGTGACTGCAAAAATTGATCGGAAACAATTTTGAGACCAAAAAAAATAAATTCCGTACCTTGTCTCATAACTATAGCAGCCATCACACATTGGATGTGAGAAATTATTCTTCCCATTCAGGCGCAAACTTCATCAACGTACTCCTGAAAAACCGAATGCTAACATAATAAAAAAAATAACCGCGAGAGTTTTTCACCAAATATTCTATACCTAAAGTCCATGCAAAGCAAAAACATAATAATAATACCAATTATCAAACCTCAGTCATGCATTTTAACTAGTAACAGTTAAACAAATGACATAGCTCAGAGAAGCATCAAATTCTAATGACATATCACGATGACCAATACTATTACCTTTATGACGCTAACCAGTCAAAACCTGCATTCTAATAAACATATAAGGCATGTATGTGTGCACACATGAACACATACATAATTAAAAATTACAAGACTTACAATAATGTGAAGCCATTCTGTCTCACCGAAAACACTTAAATCTTTTCATTCGCCTCTGTAATTATGGATAAAGAAGATGCAAAACCAAAACAGAACAACGATTGAATTCAATTAAGAGTAAAAATTCTAGGCTTGATTTCATACCTTTGAAAACTTGAGTGCCCTCTCGTAATCCAGCGGAAGAACAAAACCCTCAATACCACAGAAGAAAGGAAGAAAAACCAAAATCAGTATGATAAGAAAAACAAATTTGCTAGAAATCCAGAGATGAGAATTGCCAATGTTTCTTTCCTTTTAAAAGTAGGGTTCCCTCTTGTAAATCCCAATGCCATAGAAGAAAGGCAAAAACAAAAAAAAAAATCAGAATGATGAGAAATACGGATTTGATAAAGATTAGAGAAAAGAAGAAATACAAATGAATAAATATCTTCAAAGAGGGACTTACAAAAAAAAAGGAGTACCTTGTTTCATGGTCCCCAGGAATTCATGAGGCTCTTGCTTCAGAAACTGGTTGCAAGAAATTGCAAACGAAATTAAAATCTGCAAATGTACAAATGAGATCACCTTGTATATTAGTATAACCCATGAACATATACATATAAAAGCCCCACAATCACCTGATCAACGAGGACGTAAAGAGAGAAGAATGATCATAGACCTCCAATATTGTATAACTGGAATCGTGTGAAACCGTTGATAGACGCTCAATAGTCTGCCATCTATACTATTGTCAAACAGAGACCTAGAACTATCTAAATAAAATTCAACAGAGAAACAAGCTAGAGCAAGGAAGAAGATTAAGAAAATGAAGTAAAAAGGTCAAACAAGTTCAGTAGGTAAAGAAATTAAGTAAGCATGTAATAAAGGAGCAAGTGAGAAAACAAGCAAGGAAGGAAGAGGCTAGTAAGGATTGAAAGACGAAAACAAGGAAGCAAGTAAGAACCAAAAGCAAGAAGTTAAACATGCACGCAAGGAAACAGAGAATGAAACACACAAGCATGCATGGAACAAAGAAAGAAAGCAAAGAAGTAACAGCAAATCAAGTAACCATGGAGATAAAAAGAAAAAAACAAGCACACAAGAAAAAAAATAATCAAGCACGCATGGAACCAAGGAAATAAACAAACAAGCACACATGGAACCTAGGAAAGAAATCAACAAGCACACATGGAACCTAAGAAAGAAATCAACAAGCACACATGGAAACCTAGGAAAGAAATCAACAAGCACACATGGAACCTAGGAAAGAAATCAACAAGCACACATGGAACCAAGGAAGGAAACAAACAAGCAAGGAAGGAAGAGGCTAGTAAGGATTGAAAGAAGAAAACAAGGAAGCAAGTAAGAACCAAACAACTAAGCAAGAAGTTAAACAGGCACGCAAGGAAACAGAGAATGAAACACACAAGCATGCATGGAACAAAGAAAGAAAGCAAAGAAGTAACATCAAATCAAGTAACCATGGAAGAAATTAAAAAAAAAAAAAACAAGCACACAAGAAACCTAGGAAAAGAATATTCAAGCACGCATGGAACCAAGGAAATAAACAAACAAGCACACATGAAACCTAGGAAAGAAATCAACAAGCACACATGGAACCAAGGAAAGAAATCAACAAGCACACATGGAACCAAGGAAGGAAACCTAGGAAAGAAATCAACAAGCACACAAGATACATAGTAAAGAAATCAACAAGCACACAAGAAACCTAGGAAAGAATTCAACAAGCACACATGGAACCAATGAAGAACAAACAAGCAATGAAGAAAAAAGAGAAAATAAGGGAGCCAGTTAAAGAAACAAGACATGTTCGTAGGAATTAAATCATTAAGCAAAAAGGCAAACAAAAAATAGAGATAGCTAGTAAGTAAACAACAAAGCATGGAATAATTGTGAATAGTCAACCATATCTCGCGGATAGGAAACATGAAATACCTCCTGAACTTTCAAACATTTCTATACTGTTATAGAATTAACAAGAGACACTGAGACAAGAAAAAGCTAGCCAACAACAGAGATACATTTCAACACCATTTAGGAAACCTCTGCCTCAGTCATGCATTTTATAACACTAAAGAACTATAAAAAGAACCACGAGAGTTTTACCAAACATTCTCCACCTAAAATCCATAACAATGATAATACCACCAATTAACAAACCTCAGTCATGCATTGTAACTAGTAACAGTTAAACTAATGACATACCTCAGAGAAGCATCAAATTCTAATGACATATCACTCTTACCTTTTAGCATTTAACCACTCTAAACCTGCATTCTAAATTCAAACACTAAGTCATTAATTCTTCCAAAGTAGTACATAACTAAGAATTAACAGACTTACAGTTACAATTATGATAAGCAATTCTGTTTCACGGAAAAAAAAAATCTTTTCAGTTTTCACTCGGCTCTGTAAAGATGGAAATGTCATAAGGATAATTGAATTCAAATAGAAGTACTAATTGAATTCAAATAGAAGTAAAGTAGACGAGACTATCCAGTTCTAGACTTGATTTTTTACCTTTGAAAACTTGAGTGTCCTCTTGCAAACCAGCGGTAGAACGAAACCCTCCATACCACATAAGAAAGAAAGGTGAACCATTTGTAAGAGATTCTCCATATCCAACGTTTCTTTAAGAATCATCAGCAACTGAATTTTAACACGACATGCAGTATGTTAAAGCACTTACAAGTAAATAAGGTAGCTAGTGACCCGAGATGATACCTTGTAGAAAGAAAACAATCTTCTCCATCTTTCTCCATTACAAGTGCAAAATGATAAAGATTTGTCCTCAATTAGTGTCTCCTCCGTCTAGAAAGTGAATAGACTAACATCCTACCAAAAACAGTCCAGAGAAAATCAAATTTGAACAGGAAATGTTAATAGGAATGATATTGAAACTAAAGTTCTACATATAATATGATCAAATGAACGTATCCAATAAGGAACAAGAGCACTAAATATACAACTTTGATGCATTCCATACAGACAAAAGAATTTGTTTTGATTCACAAACCATGATATCATCACCATATTATAGTTAATCTTCACATAAAAGAAAATTTCTGAGAAAGATCAAAACCAGGAAAAAGGGATGCAGAGAAGCGGAACTCATCTCTTTGATAATCTTCGCTTAGAGTAGAGAGATCACAGATCATTAAACCTTCCAAATTAACAAAACCACAAAAATTTCAAAATAACTTCTGACTTTGGGAATTCAATTTACCAAAAGAAAACTCGAATCACAAAGAGCGAAGAGAAACCGTCTTCTTCTTCTTCTTTCAGGCGAAGAAGACTTAAACGATCTGTTACATCAAAAAAAAAAGTAATCCAAAAGAATCAGAACAAGAACAAGAGCAATATGTAGACCAAAAACAGATCCACAAAACCCACTTTGTTTCGATTACCAGCCACGACCAACGCTTCCTCCGTAACTTCATCCCTCACGGCTCTCCACCGCCCTCCGTATCTACCACCATCCTCCACCGTCGGTGATGATACGACCATCCAAACAAAATCTCCTTAATCGTCAAGTCTCGCGATCGTTAATGATCTTTCAAAACCTAATTAAAATTTTAAAAAAAAAAAATCACAAATCAGAAGTATCCATCAAATGAAATACAAAATCAATCAACCTCCGGACTCATAAAAGCAGATGAATTAACGTCACGATTCGGAAAAACGAAGTAACAGAGAGACATCGTAATAGTACTCGAATCAAATTAAGAGAAAGAAACACAAAATTAGAAACATAACCATCTGAATTAGGGAAATGATTGTGTGATCGTCGGATCGTCGCCAGAGAAAACAATCGTCGGTGATCATAAACTTCTTCAGATGTTTGCCGAAGATAATTATTTAGGGTTTCGAAATAAAGAGAGAAATCAGAGAGAGAGCCTTGTAATTCAAACGGTCTTCTTCAAACGGTCATATAGAAAAAAAGATGATCCCAAAGATCAAAGATCCGTTTCAAAAATAAAACCTCAATTCCAGCTTTGTACACGTGTGTGTCATAATCCCCTTGTGTAATTCGTGTGAAAGCCTAAAGCTTGAGCTTAACCAGAATTTTAGAATTTTAAAGTTTTGGTTTAGTATAAAAGGCCTATTTTTTTGGTTAAAGCTTAACCATGTTGTAAAACCACCGTAATCTCATAAACAATTTCGTATTTCTTCGGTATGGTAGAATTTTTGGCGAAATCCCTCACCTATTTACTAATTTTAATATTAGTCCTTGCAAATCCTAAATATAACAATCAAAATATAATTACAAATTTTGGATCGATATTTAAAAAATTTTAAAGTTTCAAATATTATAAATATTTGAATTTTATAAATAATGACAAAATGATGTTTAATTTCGGATTATATGGTGGGACGGATTTGAGTTAATATTAATACGGGATGATATATACTATGGATGAAATCTTAGAATTTAACTTAATGAATTGTACGTTATTGTTTCTATATTTTTAAACAGTAAAAGTCAAATATAGTAATTATATACTAAATAATATATACATATATGAGTTGTACATTCATAAAATACAAAACATTAGATCATATATATTTTAATCGACTAAACAAATTAAATTTTTATTTTAAAAAAAAACAAAAAAGTCATGCGATGTACCGCAAGTTAAAATTTAGTTATATTTAAAATCGGAAGTTACAAAATAATATTTTTAAAAATAGTATATAATCATGTTTTAGGGGATATTTGCAGAATTACGTTTTACAAAATTTTGGCAATAATATTGATAATGGTAAAATTATATTTGTAAACAGTTTTCTTCCAGATTTAGATACCAATCATAAAATGACTTTCTAATTAAATATGACAAAATAATATTAAAAAAATATTGATAATGGTGAATTTAGCAACTTTTTTCTGTAATTGATAGTTTAACATTAGTAAATTGTTGTAATAAAAAGTAATAATAACTTTAAATATATAAATTTAAAATAGTTTATTCAAACAAAAAATAAGGATATGTAAATTGAACTATTCACTAACTAAACATACTCTCGTTATCTTTTCTAAAAAGGTTTTAGATACGGGTTTTTTATAACAAATTTTACTTTAAACGTTTTTTAATTTTATTTTTAAAATAAAACCCGTCCATATAGGAGAGGTCTTAATCTAATAACCATATAAAAGTGAATAAGCAACATTCTTTGTTCGACCTCTCTCTTTCTAGCAATGTTATACATATATATAAATGTGCATAATGGGCTACGGGAGCTCAAAATGTGTTTTGTTTTATGCACATTTTATTGGGCCGTTGATTCTTAAAAATTAACATAAACATATAAAACGTGGATAAGCAACATAATACATTATACATGTGAATCATGGATAATATAACACTAACTTTGGTTTATAAATCTTAAGACGAACAAAAAAAAGAAGAAGATTAGTTTCAATTTCATTCTTACGTGGGTTGGTTATTATGTTAATGGGTCAAAAATTATCACAGGCTAGGGCTATTATAAATTCTTACAAACAACATATGTTGGGGATCAGATGACCCAATCTGCATAATGTATCTCTGCTCAGTATTGAACCAACAATGCTAAGTCTAATCTTTGTTAGAAATAGTATTTAAAATGTGGGGAAATTATGTTTATGTTGGTTAAGTAGTAGTTATCATGAATTAAATGTGAACAGGTTTGAAGGTCACTAACTTGTGGTTCTCAGCATCACAATCAAAGCATAGTCTCCAACTCACCATAACATAAATTTAGATATATCGTAACATAAGTAGAGGTCATAGAGCCTTTCAATTGGAAAAGACGAAAAACAATAATAGTCTTATCCTAGGAAATATATTTTTATTTTATTTTTTCATTCATTTTATAATATTAAAACGTACTATAGATATGGTTTTAAATGTATTTCATTTGAAACCTTTTAATCGAAAAAATGTCATCCACTATTTTTTTCTGTTACATATTATATTTTTCTAGTTACATTACTGATTTTGCCTTTTTTCAAATAGCAATTATGGATTTTTTCATTTCCTCTAAAATATCATAAATTTACCATTTATATATGAACACTTACAATTTTAAATTTACAATTTTAAATTTACAATTTTTTATAGCTAAAATATATATTTAATAACAAATACTAAACATTAAAAACAAATAGAACCGACAAAACGTTAATGGATAAAACGCATGTTAAATCAAATTTGTATAGCCTACAAATAATAAATCAGTAAATTTTAACAAAAATGGCAAATCACCGAATATCATTCAAAAAAATGGCAAAGTCATAATTGACTCTTTTCTTAATAGAAACTGGCTTTAGAATTACTTGCAAAACAAAGTTCGAATTTTGTTTCTTCTGTTTGTTTTGGTATCCGTTGCTTTTTTGCATCTAGATTATAATCTTCTTTTTATATATTCAGTAAGTTTAACTTTCTAGGTACATCAAAAGGTATATCTTATATATAACCCCATGCATATGCTTTATAGATTTAAATCATGTGCAAACAGACATTTCACAGGACATCCAATTTTTTTCTTTATCATAAAAGCGATTTTATACATCTAGTTTTTATATTATACTACGCAATTAAAATTATCACATCTTGCAATAACTGATATATTTTGCATCAGTCAATGGATTTTATCATTTGCAACAAACAAAATGATTTTGTAGCACATTGGACTTAGATAGTTTACATTTTAAATTTTAAAATAGTTTGATCAATAGTTTGGTTTGAGGTGGTATAGCTCAAGATACATTTTGAATAGTATATCATAAGGTCAGATATATAAACATATGAATAAACTTACATAAGATAAACTTTACATATGTAAGTCTATGTATTACAAAGTCCAAACTAGCTCAGTACTATGAACGGTTGATATACTTCATATATATGTTTATTTAAAGAAAAAAAGGTGACCTCTGTACAATATATATAAATAAATCTAGTTGATGAATATGAGAATTAATATATTCACAGTTGACACCGAGAAAATATATTTACTTGGGCGTTGTGGTCTGTTCAAATCGTTTTACCATGTGAACATCAATGTTGGCGAAAACATATTTGATATTGCTCAGTATAATTATCAATATTCGGTTAAATTAATATTGAAAGTTTGATTCTAAAAATCCATTTGGTCGAGGAGCCTGCTTTAATCAAATCTTGATTGAAAAAATAATAGTTAGACAGTTAATGCACCATGTGATGTTGGTCTGCTCTTAGTTCTGTTTATTCGAATAATATAGCTATTCTAATGAATAAAAAAAATTGTATGGAAAATATCATTATCGACTAGTTGACCTATGTATTGAAATTAAACCTCATGTATTTAATTTTCGTACGTACGTTATGGATATAATCGTTTATGTTGGTGTCTTGGTGATCTATGTTTGTTTTCCGTTTAGTTATATCTCATAAAGATTGTTTCACTCTCATAAGGTAATTGGTCAATCCTTCATAGATGAAAATATCGATACTCGGTTTTCAAAATTTATTAAATTGTGTAACGCATGCATTTAAGCAAGTAAAAATAGAGAAATCTTTTTTTTGTCAAGATAGGTATCAATTATTGCTCGAGAATTAGGGTTTGATTGGTTCTCCCTCTACCATCCGCAAACGCTGCGTTTGCGGGTGGTAGCGGTTGTTAGCGATTGCAACCAATCATAGAAACCGCTAAATACCGCCTTGGACTGCTCGAAATCGCCAGATTTCAAAAGTTCTTTCCCACAAGCGTTTGCGGTTGCGGGCGGTACCGATTAGATTAAAAAAAATTAAATTAATTAAAATAATTCTAAATTTCACTCAAACCCTAATCACTATAATCTAAACCTTTATATATTTTATTAGAAAACCCTAATCAATATATTGTATCTCTATTCTCTCAATTTTGGCATCCACCCAAACTGATTAAAATCAAAATCAAGAATCAAACGTAAGTATGATCTATCCTTTTATCCATTCATTAGCTAATGTAATTCTTTGAGTATTTCATGGCATCATTTTTTTTGTTTTTTGTATTATTTTGAGTTTTTTGATTAATATATTGTATTTTTCTTTCTTTTAATATTAATATATTATATTTATTTTGATTTATTTTTATTTAGTTACTATCGCACCCGCTGGTTTACCAATCATAAATCTCCCGCAAATGCATCCATTATCAAACGTAACCAGTCGTTCAAAACACTTGATAACACTTGAAACCGCAACCGCCCGTTTCCGCAAACTCCCACAACCGCAACCGCATCTGCTGCGTTTAAACCAGTCAGGCCCTAGAACCCTTAATTTATCAAGAAAATATAAAACCTTTTACATGCAAATCTTGCAGTCAGATTGACACGTGCTCTTACGGTGTTACCGGGATAGCTAGAAGATTCCGATTTGCCAAGGTGGTAGAAGATACTTCTCAAATAATCTTGTCATATTTAATATTTTTCTAGTATAATATGAAGTTTGAATTCTTATGAAGACATTATTTATAAGAATGTCTAAGACTTAGCGCCCTTAATCTGTTGCAAACCAAAAAGGTAAACAAAAAAAATGAAAGTAGTATATATCAAAGAAATATAAACAACATGACAATAGATCAGAACATTATAAGAATATTTAATAAATTGCATGGAAATTAAAAGATAATTAACAAAACTCTTTAACAAAGACCAATTGTATTATATTTAAAAACGGGAATGAGAAAAGGACAGTTCTACACATTTTTAATATATTTGAAATAATGGAGATGTAATGTTAGCACCAAACAGAAGACATGTATATAAATGGACTATGATATGTTTCTTCCTCTCTGTCTCACGTTCATGCATGCCTGCGTCGAATTATTACAATCTACAATCCAATAATTCCACATTTTAAAGTATATATTTTCATTCACTATGTATCTGTATTTATTCTTATCTCTACCTTAAAGTATTAGATTAGGTTGGCGTATTTTTGGAAGATATATCTAACGATCTAGAAATTTTCGTATAATACTTATTTCGTAAGGTCGAAGCAGAGACATGTCGACTAAAACGGTTTTATTCTTGGCTTCTTGCCATGTGTAAACTTCCATTAATATCTCGATCACAGAAACATTGCATCCTCTAGATTACTATTTATATGTTTGGTTTCCGAAACTTTTAAATTTAAGATTTTATACACACCACAAAGTTTTTTTTGGGATTTTTTTAAATCTAGGAAGAACATTTTCCTAAACCGTTTAGAAATCAATTCAATAACTTTTGTAGTTAACATCATGGGTCAACACTATAACCTAACTCCCTTACACCGTCATATGATTTTGGAAATGGACTTTCGTAAACGTAATTCTTGTCTCAAAATATAATTACAAAAATGGTACGGACTCACACGTGTATGGAATGTGTGTATACACAAAAATAAAAAGTAATCCAAGTTGATCATGATGATTATCATCATAGTATCAAATGATTTATCTCAAAAGTAACCGATACTGCTGTATCGCCGTATCGGTCCACCAACTTTTGGACCTCTCTCGATATCAAATCACACATCACATCCTCTCGTTAGTTCACCAACATGAGTACATGACTCATGGGATGGCTAGTTAGGCCACCATGCATTAATAACGATAACCATTAACCACAAATTATACTACCAAAAAAGAAAAAATAATATATCTATAATACCAACAAAAAGAAGAAGGTTCACATTGTTTTTTATTCAATGGTTCATAGACTATAATTTTGATTAGAGTTGAATATATTTTTGGCCGCTAGTCTGTTCATCTTATGACTACCCAAACCTATATGAAAGTTGGGATTTATGTGCCATAACATGCATGCTCTCTTTTAACAATATTATAGTATAACTGCATGTTCACTTTGATTCAATGATTATTTAAAGTAATTTCCAAATTAAAACCATCTCACAATTCATTTATCCAGGAGAAATCCAAAGCTAAACTCAGACTCATCTCCGAAACTTGTAGAAATTTGGGTTTTTTCAACTATAAACGGATACAGAGAGTTATGGGTTTTTCAACAGAACTCATCTATTTGCTTCAAGGGAATAGAGTAAGAAATGTTGTGGTCTAGTAGGTTCCTCGTAGGCCATATCATTCTTGCTTAAAGAACTTTACCTTTTAAAATAAAAACTCTTAAATACCTACAAATCAACCTATCAATAACTTTTTATTATAACTTCCCAAATCGACCTACCATACAAATTCGAATGACTAGCTATGACTACATTTTCTATTGATTTATATTATCTTTAATCAAACGGTTGAAGGATATTGTTTTTTTGTTCGTTAATTTGGATGGTCACCAAATTTTATTAAAAATTAAACATAGCTTGGAATTATAATTTCATATTTTATGAGTATTATCAAATAGGAATATTCATTTTCTCTTTAAAAAAAATTAACTATTTACTCAATATTAGTATTGTTTTGCTAGTTCTGCGTAGACACATGTGATTTGCTAAAATATATATGAAGAATTAATTTCTAGACTATGAAATCAAGAATCTTTGACCACGTACCATCACCAATTTATTAATTAGGGAATACAGTTACATTAAACAATACCTTGGACTTTTACCTAAATTTATCTCCTAAGTTCTTGGTACATTTATTATCAAAATTTGAAGATGTGTTCTCCTTTATCCAAACTCCATCTCCACTTTTTCATTATGTTTATTTTGTTACCATGGAATAAGTACTGTATATTGGCCAAAAAAAAGAAAAGAAAAGGAATAGTATAAGTTACTATTTATAGTACTAATTATACAATGACAGTGTGACTAACAAGAAACGGAAAAAATGTCAATTAATCTCCCAACTTTCAAAAAATGGCCATTTTATACATCAACTTCGTATGCGGCCGTTTAAAACATGAACTAAAAGTTGACTAACTTTTAAAACATGATTATTCGTTGACCAGGCCAAAAAAAACATGCCGTTATCAGTCATTAATGGAACTTCTAACGTCCGTTATCATCCGTTAACGACTTTATTAGTCAAGTTATAAATTGTGGTCATTTTAAACATCGACTTTATATGTGACCATTTTAAACATGAACTAAGCGTTGACTACCATTTAAAACATGAGAAATTCGTTGACCAAGCCAAAATAAACATGTTGTCATCATTCATTAAAAGAACTTATAACATTCATTATCACTTGTTAACGACTCTATTAGTATCCCTAAAACGACTTTGTTTTGAGAATAATCAAAAGAAAATCAGGATTGTTTTCTAAATGAAACCCCAGTTCCCCAAATTTATTTCTACAACCGCTCAAACAAGACGAACAATCTTATAATGAGTCTTCAATTTGCTTCCATGATTCCTTTTAAAATTTAAAACAAATATATAAACGAAAACACCTTTATTTGCTTCCAATTACTGGCACTGCGATTATCTCTTTATCAAACTATGTTCTTGGGTTCTGCTTAAAACTTTTTGATATGGAGATTTCATATGAGAAAAATCTTTATGTTCTTTCGATTATTCTCGAACGACGTTATTTTGGACAGATTAACAGTCATTAACGGGTTTCTAGGTTCTACTGATAAAGACATGTCTATTTTGGCCTGGTCAACGAATTTTTCATGTCTTAAATGGTAGTCAACGTTTAGTTCATGTTTTAAATGGCCACATAAGAAGTTGATGTTTAAAATGGCCACAATTTGAAACTTGACTAATAAAGTTAACGGATGATAACGGACGTTAGAAGTTCCGTTAATGACTGATAAAGGCATGTCTATTTTGGCCTGGTCAACGAAAGATCATGTTTTAAAAATTAGTCAACGTTTACTTCATGTTTCAAACGACCACATACGAAATTGATGTATAAAATGGCCATTTTTTGAAAGTTGGGGGATTAAATGACATTTTTCCCAACAAGAAACACTTGTAACTTACTCTATGACTATTACCAGTCTTTAATCAATTAGACGCATAATAATCTTGTTTAGTGTTGAATAACCCTACAAAACATATATCCCTTTCTTAAGATTTATTAAATTCACTTATTTCATTTCTGTCGTAGGTGTTGTATATTGCCATTTCATTTAATAGCTCAACACGAAAAACTTTATTTTTAGTATGAAAAGATGAGAAATTGTTAGAGTATGTAAACTTTAAATATAAAGTATGTAAACTTTAAATATAAAGTATGAGTAGTTTCTTTTCTAAGAGTATACTTCAAATATAAAGTTTCTAAAATGTGTGTTTTGTATTATAGTCCTTATATTGTTTATAATTATTTTAAAACTATATAACTTTTATAAATAACTCTAAAACATACATTAAAATATTACACATAATCTTAATTAACAAAACAATACATTTATAAATAAAATACATATAAATAAAAATTAAAAATACATAAATTAACTTATAAATTACAAATTACTCAATAAAATTATTTCCGTAATGCTCCTATATATAATCAATCAATGCATTACGAAGAGATATATGAGTCTCTTTATTTTTAATATGTAGATTACAAGCCAAAAATTGTTGAAATACTTTGAATATATAAAAATTTAAGGACTAAAATGATAAACATAGTAATTTGTAAGATTATTTATGAAATATTGAATTTTAGGGACTTAAATACAAATAAAAAGATGAAACTTCAAATTTAGAGTATTGAATAGTGATATTCCAAATATAGAGTGTCACTATTTAATACTCTAAATTATGAAGTATTAGAGTATCTCTTGGAGAACCTAAAACTTTATATTTGAGGAGATAGAGTATCTCTTGGAGATGCTCTTAAGAATGCTTTTCCAAGACTACTCTTTTTTAATTATGTTTTTTTCTGTTGGATATTTTTATTTATATTTTCTTTTAATTTTTAATGATTATTTTATCTCTATTTTGAAAAAATTTTAGGCTAACAAAATAAAATTTAATTTTTTCTCGTCTAAAATATTCCGAAGAAAATTTTCCCTCCAAAAAATATTGAAAAAAAATTCACAGCACTTTTCCCGCAAAAAAAAAGAAAAATGACGGGAAATATATTTAACAGGTTTTTTAAAGATTTAAAAAATTTACAAGAGTTTTTAAAAGATTTACAAAGTTTTAAAATCCTTTAAAAATTCTTATAAATCTTTTAAAAATCTTTTGTAAGGATCTACAAAAGTTTTAAAATGGTTCAAAAAGAGTTAAAAATAAATAAAATATTTATAATTTTTTTTTAAGAGTTAAAAAATGATTTTTAGTAATGTTTTAAAAACTTTATAAGAATTTCAAAAATATTTTAAAAAGATTTACAAAGGTTTTACTAATATTTACAATTTTGTTTATTAATAAGAAACGCATCGTATTATCCATAATACTATAATAGGTACATATATCCATATGCCGCTTTATATGGAAACAAACACACCATCACATGAGATTTGTAAACGCACTAGCCAAAAACACCAAAACGGTCATCATTATGTCCAAAAGACCGTTGACTCTTGGTTGGTACTTTTGGTTTGTCTTTGGAATCGCTGAATGTGCTATAGCATATCGCGGCCTACCTCCAAAATGCAACGATAATGGCCATCTCTTGAACGTCAAGATATATTTCTAGTTTATAAACCTTTTTTAGGCGTTCTTGTATACTATGCGTTTTTGAAGTAAGTTCAGTCTGTATGAACCAATGACAAACATTCTTTGGATATTAACACCACACAAATTCTTTTTTTTTTTATTTTTTTTTTAAAATCCATAAAGTTCTAAGGCGAAGTCCGTAATCTCTCCATACCTGAAACCACAGCATATAATATTAGTTTTGTCCCAAACATCGTCATCACACAAATTTAATAATATCCCATTACCATTACTAGAGAACATTTTATGAGTTTGTAATACATACGTTAATATTGTTAAAACAATCACTATATAGCCAACAGTTACATATAAAAAAAATATGTAAGTTAACTAAACAACAACAAATTATATGTTTTTAAAAACAATTAAGAAGAAAAAAAAATCGCTAGTGATGCTAGATCTCCAATGATAAGTGTTATAAAAGATTCTAATTTGACATTTAAAAAAAAAAATATTTTTAGTCAAGTGGTAAAAAGATTCACCACTGCAGTCTGCATCTTTTAATACCGAAATTCGATTACAGCCTTACAAGAACCAAAATTTAAATAGTAGCGTTGTCCCGTTTAATAAAAATGGGATATAGATCTAAATACAATGTTAAAGACAAACAAAATAACCTTACCAAAAAAAAAAAGACAAACAAAATAAATTCCTTAAAATCTGCTTTCATATCTCTGTCTTCTTTCATTCTCTTTGAATTTCTTGAATATTTTGTAAGTTTTTAATTATCATACATTGGTCTTATAACAAAATGATTGTTTCTCACCATGTATAAATTCTTTCTTTTAAAATAGGTTCATATTAGGTGAAAAAGAAGATTCCTATAATTAAAAGCGTTTCTAAATGACCAAAGAAAGAAAACATAATCATGAAATAAATAGTGGCCTGACCCAAGTTCTTACCAATGTTGTCAAATATTTCGCCACATGTACGAATCAGAAAACACAGAGAATAAAAACTAAAAATAGTAACACTTGAATTATATTTATTTCGATAGTAACACTTGTGAATTTTATAACTTCTCCATTATTTCAGAGAAGCACAACCTCGTGGGCTCTGCTTTTGTCCCCTTTTAAGTATAAGCTAACAGCCTTTACCCATATGACCTAAAAACATTTTAAAATCATTACATAATAAACACTTGTTTGATTGGTTTTGTAACGCTCACAATTATTTTAAAACTCAATAATTCAAAACCAAAAAGAAAAATCATTAATTATACCTAATTAATTCCCCCTTCTTCTCTTGTTTTTTCTTGCTTAAGATCACACCAACAACTTAACGGTATAAGAAAAATTAAAATAAAACTAATGTTTCCACCTTCCACCACTAATCACACATTAATTTAATTAAATCTTCTTCTTCTTCTTCTTCCAATTATAAACTTTATAAGAAAAATAAATACATATTCTCTTTCTCTTCCATCAAGCAAAGCTTTTCAAAAAGAATCAAACTTTTCGAATCTTTTTGCTTCTCGAGATCTGTTCATAGAGAGAGAGATAAAGAATGGGTTTTTATGAAGGAGCCTCTGTTCATCCAAGAACTCCAGAAAACAAAAACACAGTGAATATTCCGATACTCACTTCTTCTTCTTCATCATCAGATCTTGACGGAGATAACAATGACAACAACAACAATACAGGAATCAAAACCCTTTTGAAAAGAATGATCTTTGATTTGGGTTTCGCTTGTTTCCTTCCTCCTTTAAGCTCAACCGAAAACTCCGGCAACAACAATGGAGGAGGAACAAGCGGCGGCGGAGGAGGAGGAGGAGGAGGAGGAGAGAATAACAAAGCTTGGCTATTGGCGGAAACAGCACCGGAGAATATGAATCCTGATCCTCATTCAGTTCATTCATCGTTTAGATTCAGTCTTTGTTCACAAATCGAGCTTGAGAAAATGAAAGGTGAAGAACCGTCCTTGTCTGCTTCGTCTTCTTGTCGGAATTTGTCGGTTTCTGGTGGTTCCACGACGGTTTTGATGGTTAATTTGGAGAATGGTGTTAAGGAGACTACTGGGAATGCGACTGATGATTTGCGGTGGACTAGAGCTAGGTCGCTTGAGAAGAGTATTTCTCCGGTGGCTAATACTTTGGTTCGGTTTAGCTACGGTGAGATTGTGGCAGCTACTCGTAATTTCTCTAAAGGTAAAGCTCTAAATTAGTCATTAAACATGAAATTTGAAAACTATTTGTTTGGTAATAATAAGATTCGGGTGATAGCGGGTACGGGTAAGGATCCGATACGGGTAATTAGGGTATAAAACTATTATCCAGAGTAATTAGCGAGAAATTACGGGTAGAGTTTGGTTAATTCGCATATCTAAAATCACTATAGCACTTTCTAATTTCGTAAGGATTGGATTTTAGACCTGATTTCTAGACATTTTGGGTAGATTTTAGCTAATTGTTTGGTAATTAGGCTATATCCGATATCGACAAACGGGTACGGGTCGGATAATTCAATAATTCAATAAGGCCGTTGAATTTGAATCATATATTTCATTATTTTTTTGATAAATTTTGTGTAATTATGAGTATTTTTGGGTATTTCACTTCAGTAATTTGTAAAAAAATTGGATAATTATGACAAAGTACCGGATAGAAAATGCGGATCGGGTATGGGTCGGGTCGGGTCAACCCTATTTGGCTATTTGGAAATAGGAATTAGGGTGAAAATGAAAATAGTGTTTGACTTATTTATTCAATGGTTTATATATAGGGAGAGTGTTGGGAAGAGGAGCTTGTAGCTATGTGTTTAGAGGCAAAATCGGAATGTGGAGAACGGCTTTAGCAATCAAGAGACTTGATAAGGAAGACAAAGAATCTCCTAAATCTTTTTGTAGAGAGTTGATGATTGCAAGCTCTCTTCATAGCTCCAACATTGTACCTCTTCTTGGATTCTGTATTGATCCTGAAGAAGGGTTATTCTTGGTTTACAAGTATGTCTCTGGTGGTAGCCTCGAACATTATTTACACGGTAAGCGAATGGATATCTCATTTGTGTTTATATACAGAGATAGTTAAAGACTTAAGGATTGTGATTTTCTGTTTGTAATAGATAAGAAGAAGAAGAAAGGCGTAAAAGCCGCTTTTGGTTTGCCTTGGTCAGCAAGGTACAAGGTAGCGTTAGGTATAGCAGATGCCATAGCTTATTTGCATAATGGAACAGAGCAATGTGTTGTTCACAGAGATATCAAACCCTCCAATATTCTTCTTTCCTCAAAGAAAATACCAAAGGTAAAGATTCGCGAAACGAATGATGTATTCGATAATTATCGGTAAGCAAACCAATGATTTGTTTTGACCTGTTCTTTTTCAGTTGTGTGATTTTGGGTTAGCTACTTGGACCGCTGCACCTTCGGTTCCTTTCCTCTGCAAGACCGTGAAAGGCACATTCGGGTATTGCTCGAAACTTGCCTTGAGTTGTTTCTTCTTCTTTATAGCCAATTCTTGATTATCTAATCCTCTATCAAAACTTTCTTGCAGCTATCTGGCTCCTGAGTATTTCCAGCATGGTAAGATATCTGACAAGACCGATGTTTACGCCTTCGGGGTTGTGTTGCTTGAGCTAATAACTGGCCGGAAACCAATCGAAGCAAGAAGAGCATCTGGTCAAGAAAATCTGGTTGTTTGGGTATGTCATCTAATTTTACAACTTGAATGATAATGTGACCATATCCTAAAGTTTGTGTCAATACATTTATGATTGTTTTGGAAAAAGATTTATATGTATTCTTTCTATAGGCGAAACCGTTGTTGGATAGAGGGATAGAAGCTATAGTGGAGCTGCTTGATCCAAGGCTAAAATGCACAAGAAAAAACTCGGTTCAAATGGAGCGGATGATCCGTGCTGCAGCGGCGTGTGTGATCAATGAGGAGTCCCGAAGACCCGGTATGGAAGAGATTGTCTCAATCTTGAAAGGCGAAGAAGGTGTAGAGCCAGAAACACATTCAAGCAGGAAAACTACAAATATTTCGGGTATGATTGACTCTTATACACAATTGCAACAAACCAAATCCGAGATGAAATGTCATCTTGATCTTGCGATGCTCGGAGTAACCGAGTTTGAAGATGATGATCATGTGTACGGCCGATAAAAGATTCTAAGAAATGGATTTAAAAGTGTGTAAATAGGTATTTATGAAAAGTTTGAAACAGAGTTCTTAGTTTCTGAATTAGTGATTTGCTGTGTGTACATTGGTTTCGTTTTTTTTTTTGGTTTCTACTTTGGAGAAAACCGGTTTAGGTTTTGATTTTCCGGTTTGGTTATGGAGACAGCCGATTCTCCGGTTTCGTTTTCAGTTTTCAATATTTTTGGGCTTTTTTTTTTGAGAAATCCATTAAAATGAGGGTTGGAATTGTTATTTATTTGATTACCTTTTGTGACCACGTATTTGAAATTGACTTAAATAATATAGGAAGTATTAAAAATTGCAATCGCTCAAGTCCTAATTGTTATTGTTGTTGAATTTGTGTTTCCTAAACCTATCAGGACTATGACTAGTATTTTCATTATATATAGACAGAACAAACTAAACCTTCTAAACATTCTATCACTTCAAATTAAATCGATCGACCATTAGTTCAACATATAGAGATGATATCAATGAATCGTCTATCGATTCTCCTTTTTGTTTTCGCCTTTGGTCTTACCATGATGAGTAACACAGCCTTATCGTACAAACATTCCGTGTGGATCAGAAACTTTCTTCATGAAAAAAACGATCTCATAATCCATTGCAAATCCACGAACCATGATATGGTATACCATAGGTTGCATCCAACAGGATCGTACCATCTGCTAGTTGATGATGATTCCGACTATTTTTGGTGTCATTTATGGCAAGGACCTAATTTCAAGCATCACCAAGTTTTTGGTGTTAACCATGGAGACGTATGGGAAGCTAGGGAAGACGGAATCTACTTCTCGCAGATAAAATATGCTCGAGATCTCCGTCAGCATGTGTTCATGTATGGGTGGAATGTTCCTTTGACCTTGTCAAGAGCTTCCTCGTTGGGATTGTGTTGTGTCTCTTTAAGCTTATTACTCTCTTCCTTGGTTTTGTTTTATTTTTATCTAGTTTTAGTTTTGAAATTTATTTTTTTTATTATGAATTTTAAAAATTTAATTTTTATTTGTGTTGGAATTTTTTTATTTTCTTTGTAACCTATATGAACTTGGATATTTTTTTTCTTTCTTACATTAATTAAGTACGTAAGTTTCGACAATCAAGAATAGGGTTTTGTTGATTCCAATCGTGTTACCCAAAAATTAGAATAAGGTTTGTCCAACAATTTATTAAATTTGGTCTTAGAGTTGTATACGAGCCTACGAGGTATCTTTTAGATATGCCGAAGAGATGGTAGTGCGAAGAAGAAAAGAAACCTCATTTTCCATGGTATTAAGGATTTCAAGCTATTCAAACTTTTGTAGTGACCCAAATACGTGTAGAACTGGCCCAAAGACAAATAGCTTAATTAAGATTATCACCTAATCTTAGGTATTGGTGATAGGTGATTCGCTCAAGCCTTATGATCAATATTAGCTCCATATTATGGAGAGTGAGCAGCACATACTCGTAGATAGAAAAGTATTGTTGCTCGAGTAATATTTTTCTGATGATAATTGTGTTTCGACCACTGTTGGCATCTTTCACACATGAATACATGATGTACATGTACGACATGCAATCTTTCTCTTAACGCTCGACTGCTGTCTGCTGTGATGGATCATCACAAGTAAACTTTGTGAAGCATATTTCGTGAGCCAAATGATGTTAGAAAACAATCGTGTGAGCCAAAGGCGTGAGAGCGCTTGTAGAAAGTGGTTTATGTTGTAGTTAAAATAATCCGAATATTCATCTTCCGGAAAAAAGTGAAGTTCAACCTCTCAACGGTACGTTTTTATACCTCAACTAAGTTACATTGTGTATATCAACATCAGCTAACTTTTTATTAATATTTCGGTTCACAATATCATTATCTTTTTCAAAATTTATTAAGATTTCTTTTGCTCATTTTATTTATGTGAATTTTAAAAATAAAATAATTTTTATAATATAGAAACAAAATATTACTAAAAGTAATTTTTAAAAAATAAATAAAATTAATGTCATATCAACGAAAAATTCATAGTTTATTAAAGTAGTAAATATAAAAGTAATAATATTTTAATTATTTTGGTATTAAATTATACACTTTTATTAATATATGTATTTTCTTCTAAAAATTAAAAATTAATTGGGTTTTTGTTTGGAATTTTTCCGACTTACCTTTTCTCCTTCTTTTTGTCGTTTTGCTTAGATATTTGTTTGCATCATTTTCAAAGAGAGACGACTCTGAATCCAAAAAAAAAAAAAACTCATTAAGTAAAGACAAAGGAAGAGAAGAAAGACGATTTCTCGAAGAAGCTATGGCGGATCAACTCACTGACGAACAGATCTCCGAATTCAAGGAAGCTTTTAGCCTCTTCGACAAAGATGGCGATGGTTAGATTACCTCTTCTTTTACGCCTTTGATGGTTACATTACTGGATCTCGGTTTTTTTTCCATTTTCGTCTTCTATCGATGATTTAGAACGGTGTATCTCGTCCTCCCGAGCTTTGAATATGTGTTTATTAGTCGCTAATCTCTTTAGATTCGGAGGTATTGACCTTGTCGTTTGATCTGTTTTTGATCTTTGACCGAGTAGTTTCGCTTTTTGATCTTCGATGGCTTTTTGTATATGATTGAATCGATTTAATAGCTTGCTTGTTGTCCTGTTTCGTTGATTTGCTAGCTTGGATCTGATTTATTTTTTCGTCTCTTACGTTTTGTTTGATTTTTCATCTTCCATGATTGTTTTGGTCGTATGTGTTTTCGAGTTTGCTCTTAGTTGATAAAGAATCTGCTATCTTTTTTTCTTCGAAGTTGTTAATTATCTGAGTTTTTTTTTGTGTTCTCAACAATTCTACCAAAGAATGGGAAAAAACTATGTGCTTAAATGTGATTTCGAATCTTTTAGAAGCTTTGATGGTTCTTCTTGATCTCTCTAGGTAGGTTTCAAGGTCATGTTGCTCAGATTTTCTCTTGATTTCTGAGTTGTTTGTTATACTAGTTGATGTAGTGTTTGTTCTCTCTGATCTAGGATTTGATTTCAAAAGATTATCAAATTGTTTGGAAACTACTCCTGAATTGTCTCATGGTTATATCCTGCTTATAGTAGCTCAATTTGTGTAGATTTGTTTGTTCACTCTTTAAGAGATAAGCAAAAGATGTTCATTCGCTTTTGCATCTATCATTGCTTTTACCCATGACAAAACTGCTTTATCATTGCTTCCATTGAGCATTTGAGTATAATATGTGATGGGTTCTAAAATGTAATGCTCTCTTAATTGTGGTTACACAGGTTGCATCACAACAAAAGAGCTGGGAACAGTTATGCGTTCACTAGGACAAAACCCAACAGAGGCTGAGCTCCAAGACATGATCAACGAGGTTGATGCAGATGGAAACGGCACTATCGACTTCCCCGAGTTCCTGAACCTGATGGCTAAGAAGATGAAAGACACTGACTCCGAGGAAGAGCTAAAAGAAGCCTTCAGGGTTTTCGACAAAGACCAGAACGGTTTCATCTCCGCTGCTGAGCTACGCCATGTGATGACCAATCTTGGTGAGAAGCTAACTGATGAAGAAGTGGAAGAGATGATCCGTGAGGCTGATGTTGATGGAGATGGTCAGATTAACTATGAAGAGTTTGTCAAGATTATGATGGCTAAGTGATTTGATAAAGGTGATGATGATGATGATGATGACCTTTTTATGCTTCTAGGAGTTTAACCAAAAACATTTGCATGATTGGTGGAGATATGCTTTTAAACAGACATAATTTGTTTTTCGTTCTTTTGATTTTCTGGTTTGTGACTTTTGTGTGTAATGGAAAATCAAGTAAGTTGGATTGAAACCGATGGGTTGGGTTTTTACTTTTTACCCACATTTTGTTGCTTTTTTGGTTTTACAAAAAAAGAAGAAGATAAGAAATAGAGATGAAAAATATGGCTTTAAGCTGAAAAAATTAAGTACTAGTTAAAATTATAGTTATATTAAAATGTTCTCTTTCTGATTTACTGTTTTAATCATTTGAGCCACTCGTCTGAACTGTACGTCTCTATACGTGTGTACGTTAGCCACAAAGAAAATGATTCGCGGGCAATCACTTCCAAATTTGTGTCTAATCAAACTTTTAATTTTCATACGACAAACAGAGGTCGCTGAAAATTTAGTTTTAAGTATAAAGTGCTTTTCTTTTGTCAATTAGTTTTAGTATAAAGTGCTTTAGTGTATTATTTATTTGGATACCAAGTTGAAAATTGATGTTGGACTAATAGGAAAATGACACATGTAAAAACACGAGGTTGGTATTATGCCATTGGCCACCATAAATTGTCGTGAAGTAGTAAATTTCAAGACAAGTTTTAAATTAAGATTTTGAACAATACATTCATATTTTTAGTAACTTGTTATTTATACTTAGACTATATAATTAAGTATTCGATCTATTTAAATTTATATTAAGACATTATTTCCCAAAAAGTGTGAGAAATCATATATATGACAGGAGCTCAACTCTCTCCCACAATATTACACATCAGCACATGAAAGGAGAGGTTGCCACCTACACTTCTTAAAATAAGTAATACATAATTAGTAATTAATTCAACATATGAACCTATCATAAGTCAGAACTTCAACCATCACTCTTTCTATATTTTTTAATTTAATATATCTTCTTTTATTTTTTTAGGCATTTGGGTAGAGAATATGATGAGTACATTTTTGGGAATTTTTACGGTATATTACCATAATGTTTTCATAATATTTTTCTCAACATGTATTAGAAAAATTCGAATGTTGTGGTAACAGAATTGGCCGTATTGTTAGAATGTGGGAAGTTCATACCGGAAATACGTTCTGCCAACGACCGTGATGTATTCCTTGAAAACTCACTCTTCCTGCTAGATGAGAAGGTATAATTGTCCAATGACTAACATATCAATTTATTTTTCTAACATAAATCTCATATCACACTCATCATATATCTATCTTCTCATCTTTCTAAACAGAATTCCTTAATTCGTTGCTTCATTCCTTCATCACTTGTTGAAAAATACAATAGTATTTTCCAAGAAGGAATGATCTTACAAAAATAAATACAATAGTATTCTTTCATCATTCCTTCACTATGTTGCACTGGTAATACAATAGCCTTCGTGGCGTCACAGTAATTTATACTTGCATTATCCACACACATTACAACTCATATTTAAACTATAAAAAAATTAAGTTAATGTGGGAACAACTATGCACTATACTATTGTCAAAAAAATTACGCCATTTGATATAAGTTCTTAAAAACAAACAATTATCTTACGTCATAACTAAAAAGTTACCTGTTAGTATTGTAATATCAGAAGTAATTATAAAAAAAGACCAAAAAAAAACTCAAACACATTGTATCCACAATTAAAAGAAAATGTATTGTTTTGTTAGTATGGAGTGTAACACAAATTATATATAAAATATATATTCGATCAGTATGTCATGTTTATTTAGGAACAAAATTTACCTCATTTAGAATTAATAACTGTATTACTTTATTCAAGTTATTAGCGGAAGAATGGACGCTCCAGAGCCTTAGAACACCTTCAATGGGGGTTTCTAAAAATGTTTTTTAATAAATAATAAAAAATATATATGATTTAAATATTACATGAGTCTCTTAAATTTGATGAAATATAGGCCAATTGTCTCTTAGTTAAGAGATAATTTGTCTTACTTTCACCAAATTTAAGAAACCCATAATTAAAAATATTATTTATTTATACTTACACTTTATTTTTTTTAAGAGACTTAGGATTAAAAACTACCATTGAAGATGCTTTTAAAGTATGAATGTTTAGAAACTTACAACCCATCATGTGGTATTAAAAATGAGTAAATAAATCCACAATAAATCAAATACGCACGATTATAACTTAACTAACTCATTTATAATCTAGACGTTTAAAAAACCCTACAAAAATTCCCAATCAGAATAACGTATATACCCATTTCTAAACAATAATATCCATTTAAGAAAAATAAATACTCTTTCAAACTTCTAATCATTCCAACTAGAATATTACATAATGTAAATATTTATCTTTATATATATATGACACATATTCACTACCAAAATAGTTTAATCTTTGTAACCACCGTAAGAGTATCTAGAAAAGTAAGTCTCTCTTCTCAATAACTTTTACTTTATTTTTTTGGAATCATAAACTTCAACTTATTAACGACAACAACTAATGGTAAATAAGAATAAACTAATATCATATCTTTCATTTGTCAGATTCAAAGATCAAAATCACGTACGATCATTATGGCAACAACACAATCAACAACTACAGTAGCACCTCTTCAATCCATCGCTGTAGACAAGCTTACAATCGGATCATCTATGCAACATATAACTGTCCGCCTCTTGAGAATGTGGGAAGCTCGCAATTTCAAAAGAAACGGAGAGCTAATGAGTCTAGATCTTCTTCTCCTAGATTCTGTAATACAAGCTTCAATACCTAAGTAAAACTAATTTATTAATATGTACTTTATTTTTTCCTTTCATGTTTGTCCTCTGTTGCAAGGAATTTTTAATTATAATAAAATCTAACTCTTATATTACCTATCATTGCATATAGTAGTTTCAAAATATTGTTAAAATTGTTAACCATCCATCAATAAAACTATATATATGGGGAAGAAATCAAAATACGAACAAATTAAATAGCAAACATTTGAAAAACAATAGTTATTTTAAAATACAATTTTACAAAATAACAAAAGAGGAGAACAAAACAAATGTTAAAAACAAAATCAAATTTATTAAAATATGCACGAGTAAGCTAAAATAATGCTCTTCTGTAATGTTTTACAACTTACCAATACCAAACAAAAAGTATATATAATGCACCTATAAATTAGGCTTAGAATAAAGAGAACTGGTTAAACTATGGATTAAGTACGGTACAGTTCAAATACAAACAAAAATATATACATATATATATATATATATATATGTAATTTTGTCATTTACTATTCAAACAGCACCGGACTATGCGGTTTCATCAACACACTCAAATCTTCTACCTATGAGTAAAAATTAACAAACAATATGAAATATATAGTTTTACTCCTTCATAATACAATCTCTCTTATAAAATAACAATTCTAAAAAAGTATGATAAACTAAATATATTATAAAACTTTTTTTTTAAAAAAACAACAACAAAATCCCGCGCGTAGCGCGGGCACTCACCTAGTCTTCATAATTTTTCATCTACACATTTCAAAAGGTACGAACAATGATTTGCACACACTATAAACAAGTAAGAAAAGAAGATTTACTGTGCTTTTAAGTATTATATATAAAATAGAAAATTAGAATGAAAAAAAAACATAATATTAGTTTTCTTTTTGTCGCTATTTATATATAAAAAAAATAATCTAAAATGACTATTTGATAGGCTAAGATTGTAGGAATTAGTACCGGTTTATAACTGATTTATAAAACTAATCACAAATTTTAATTGTTAATGTAAATATTATCATAAAATTAATTGTAAGAATTTATACCAATTTATAACAGATTTATAAAACGAATCACAAATTTAATTGTCAGTGTAAATATTTAATTAAATCGATATCATAAGATTATGAATATACTTAGCTATTTTGCAGCGGAAAGATGAAGGAACCGAGGTTGTAAACCTTTCCAAATGTGTGCCTCTACTGATATCCACATACATATAGACTTAGTCAAACAGAATGCTAGTACTGCAGAGATTAAATCTCAAAACATAACGACAAGTTCGTCTTTTATGTTTAGGGTTCGGCTGCTCAAGGCTATATGTCAAACGTTATTATATATCATTATATATAGCTAATACGTTTAACCTAACATACTTAGGTTTAGTAATGGGCTTGAGCTCAATCACTTCATTTCTTATTCGTAGAGAGAAATCATATTTGCCTCTTATTCCATGTGCACATATCAATATACATATACATGTATGTCAAATATAATATATAGATTTGTTATATTATTTTTTATTATAAATAATATATATAAATAAATCCAACATAATATTGATCCAATTTGTTTAGGTGTGTGATTTTGAAGGATCGAATAATATTAATGATGAACTTCTCAAATCATCGGCTATTTGGGATTGTTGGATTCATACTTTTATAAAGTTAGTAAAAAATTTATGTTATTTTAATTAAAACAAAAAAATCTCTGAATTTTAATAAATTTTATTATTATGTAATTGGTTCATGATTTCAACATTTTTTCCACAAAATAAAGTCATAGAAATCATAAAAAATATTATCAAAATAGAGAGAGCATTTGAGAAACTTTACAAGATTATGAATAACTAATCATCAAGATTATAAAAAAAGTCTCTAGCAATAATTTAAAATCTTTCATTTATTTACTTTCTATAATTTAATTAAACTCATCATAATTTCTTATAAATTAGAAACCAATGTTATCCACTTAGTCTTATAAAATTACTTGAATTTATGAATGAAAGTTTACCCAAAAAATATATATATATATATATATATATAGCTATATACAGAAATTTATTATAGCAACTTGTCCTATCTTTAATCAAAGACATTTTTCTTTTTATTATTGGTAAATAAACATTTTGGAAGCATAAAATATGTAAAGTAAATAAATCTTTGGAAAGTAAATAAATTTAGAATTAATAAAGATGCCACCAGCTCACGCAATCTCAACGCGTTTTAATTAAAAAAACGCGTTATTACGTCACCCTCTCTCTTTCCCTTATTTATAACCAAATCCTTCTTCTTCACACACACACTACTCTAACCGTTTTTTTTCTTCTCTCAAATCTCAAAATCTCAATTTCTTCAACAATGTCATCGAAGAACGGAGTTGTTCGTAGCTGTTTAGGATCAATGGACGACATCAAAAAAGTCTTCCAACGATTCGACAAAAACGGCGACGGGAAAATCTCCGTCGACGAGCTCAAAGAAGTGATCCGCGCTCTCTCACCAACAGCATCACCAGAAGAAACAGTAACGATGATGAAACAATTCGATCTAGACGGTAACGGATTCATAGATCTGGACGAATTCGTCGCGCTTTTCCAAATCGGAATCGGAGGAGGAGGTAACAATCGAAACGACGTAAGCGATTTGAAAGAAGCGTTTGAGTTATATGATTTGGATGGTAATGGAAGGATCTCGGCGAAAGAGCTTCATTCAGTGATGAAGAATTTGGGTGAGAAGTGCTCTGTGCAAGATTGTAAGAAGATGATTAGTAAAGTTGATATTGATGGTGATGGTTGTGTTAATTTTGATGAGTTTAAGAAGATGATGAGTAATGGTGGTGGTGCTTGAGGATTTGGAAGATTTCGCCGGAGATTAGATTAGTCGACGGTGATGATTCGTATTAGCAGATTAATTTTAGTGACGGCGATTAAAAACCCTAGAAGTATGTGGTGATTGATGAATATTGATTTTAACGGTTGTTTCTATATCTTCTGCTCTTTTTATAATTAATATGCTTTGTTGAGTGTTATTAGTCTTTAATATTCTGAATTAATTACTGATTTAACAGCTAATCGAATTTTTTTCTATAATGAATATATATATAGTTTCATTCATCACAAGAACAAATAAATTTTCGTAATGATTATTACTAATCTTCCCAACTAGTGGTACCGTTAGACAAATGTGAATTTTTCCCTTATGCATGATTCCTGTTATGGGCCGAGCTGGTTTTTAGGAGGCCCATTATAGCGTTGAGCACTATACAATTCACTCTATAGATTAATCTACATGTGCTAATTTGTCTTTGCAGAACCATAAACCATTTCTTGTGACTCCTCGAGTCCTTGATTTGCGGCACTTCCAGAGTCTTCCACTATTATACCTACACCTTAATTACAACAACTCAGTGGAACTAACAGATGATAAAGAATCTCTCTTTGAATAAGTACCACCACTTGTGTTTTTGGCTTTTTCCAATGGAGTTTTCTTATATTGCAATCAAAAGGTTGACCACAACGTGGACAAATTATGTCCTTATAAAGACAAAATATGGCATATTGGCATCGCATCTATTACACATTCTCCAATGAGTATCGTCTCTAGCATTTTTATTCCCAGTAGAAGATGCTAGCTTGTGCAGATTTAGTAGTTTCATTATCCAACGAGCAAGCTTATTACTTCTAGCCCCACCGTCTCTAGCACTTAACTTGTGTATATTGTAGGATTGAGTTGTTTCTTTATCCAACTAGCAAGCTTATTACTTCTTGCCCCAATATTTTGTGGGTTTGGTTGTTTCTGAATCTCGGTCTTTGCTTCTTTCGAGATCCTCCTTTGATCATAAGAAGTTCTCTTAACCTTATCAGATAACATACACCAAGCTTCTGTAACTGGCTTAAAGGCGCCTTCCGCGCCATTAAGGTTGTACTTGTCCGGATGAAGCAAAAGAGCTAACTTCTTGTATTGTTTCTTCACTGCTTCATCATAGCTAAAGGGTCTACATAAAGAATTCCATACCAATCAGCTTTTTCTTCTCCGTTTGATGCAAAGAGATAAACATTGATCATCATCAACACTTGTCTTTAAACCATCAAGTTTTGGATACAAATTCTGAGCCTTGTTAATGAATTTCTTCGCTCCATTGTAATCATTCTCCGAGAGTTTCCTCTCAGCAATCTCCATTGGAAACAACTTAGAAAAAATAATTAGCTCAGAATATTCTTTTGTATTGGAAACAACTTAGAAAAAAGGATATGTTCTTCTCATATTGTGTTTCAGTGTGGCTCCAAGCCAAGTTTTCCAGATAAGTGGTTTCATCTCCATTTTGTTTTCCATGATTTGCTTTCAATTTGCCATAAATGTGTCTAACACATTTCCTATGCTCTGAAATTTGGTAACCAGTAACATCACATTAAGACTAAAATCATAATATACGAACAAGAACATCCACACAAAAACATACCTTTGGTCGATCTGAGGTTATGATAAACCCATCTCTATCTTTAAGATCAAAATCAGACTTCACCATTTGGATAAACCATAACCATTTCTTCTCATTCTCCACTTGTACTATATCCTCATGCTATTTAATACATTTTGGTACATGCATCTCTACCTATAGCAGCAAGTAACTGACCTTTGAGTGTGCATTTGAGGAAAATACCATCTACTCCTATGAGTGGGGCGATATGTCTCCTTCCATGATCTTCTGATGATGTCAAAGCAGACGTAAAATTGATCAAACAGGTCTTCACCATCTGTTCCAGGGATGGTTTCAAGTGACACATTAGAATCTTTATTAGTTATTTTGATTGCTATATAGTTATTTTGATTGCTGTAAAAACTGTTATAAAATCAACTAATAACTTGACAAGTGACTTGTGAGGAAGATAATGTTTTATTGTTGCTGTAAAAAATGTTATAAAATCAACTAACAACAAGACATACAATGTTTAAAGAGAAGTTAGGACTTAGGACACTACACATTGACGTTGAAAGGAGAACCCGCTCTTGTTCTACAGTACAATTTTAGTCTAAAACTGAAAAAAGATTAATAACATATCCTAAAGAAAACATGAAAGGTTTAAAAGCAGGAATATGCAAATTCTAAATGTCATATGACTCGTACTTCTTAGTTCACAGTTGTCCTCTGCCTCTTGAGAATCTTCTCTGCAGGAGCAACCGTTTCTTGTGCGTCAAGCCCTCTTTTGGTACTTTGATTTGCTGAACTTCCACAATTAGACCTAGCCTTTAATGAAACTGATGAACGTTTCCAGGTAAAAGTAACAGATGGCGAGGAAGACTCGTTTTTGGTGCTTTATCCTGGACACTCCATTGTTGCTGTTGATGAGAAGCTTTTTTGGTGGTTTTGTTAGGTTCTTTTGTAGTTATCTCGGTTGCAATGAAAATCTGACGACAATTAGGACAAAGTATAGCCTTGTTAAGATTCCAATGCCTCAGAAATTCACCTTTGGTCTTGCAGCTTCTGCACATTGTCCAAAACGTTCTGCTTTTCCTCTGTTTTGATGAATCTGTAGCTTTAGGTTTACTAGACTTTCCTTGTTTCGAATTCTTCCTTCTTTGATCATAAGAACTTCTCTGAACCTTATCAGATAACAAACACCAAGCTTCTGACACCAACTTAAACGCTCCTTCAGCGCCATAACACTTGTTCTTGTCCGGATGAAGTAAAAGAGCCAACTGCTTGTAATGTTTCTTTACTGTTTCATCATCAGATAAAGGATCTACACCTAAAACTCCATACCAATCAGATTCTCCTACGTTTGATCCACAAATATAAACATCGATCATCGTATTCCAACGACCATCAAGATTTGGAAACAAATTAATGAATTTCATCGCACCAACGTAATCTTTCTCCGAAAGTTTCTTCTCTACAATCTGCGTTGCTTCTTCCATCGTAAATTCCATATCGGTTGGGAGAGGTTTATTCTCTACGGTAACAAAAGAGTCCATTGGATTGTTCAGAGATCAGAAAACGAAAACAGATTTGCAGCAACTCTGTGTAAAGAACGAAACCGTGAAAAAGAAACTTCGCAAATTCTCTCAAGTCAAAGTGAAAAATCTCTGATTTTGATGGAGACCCACTGTAACCCTAATTTATAGAAGATTGATTGATTTCCTTTTCTAAGGAGCTAAAGGGGAAAATATTAGGTCGGTGGCTATATTTGTTGTTTATAATGATTTTTGTTTTTTTATAAAAGGAAACAACTATTAAAATTGTTGATTTTGTAATAAAATATTGTTAAGTTTAATGATATTCTCTCTAAAAAAAAATTGTTAACTCGTTGCATAAATTAAAAGGTGACATTAACTATAAATTAAATACAATTTTATTTTAAAAACTCCACAAACTTTTTTATTAACTTTTCTCCTTCCAGTAATATACACTTAAATTATGGGTGTCTTTAAAAACAGAAAAATTGACTCTACAACTTTTTTTCATAAACTTTGGAAAAACAAAACAAAACAAAACACAAATTGATTTAATATTATTGTCTTAAAAGACATTATTGAGCACCAGATCATTGTCTTAAAAGACATTGTTGAGCACCAGAGACTTTTTTCTAAATAGTCCTAGAGATTAAAAACCAAAAACCTTTCTACAAACAAAGTCGGTTTATGTCAATTTCTCCTACGAAAACTTAGCAGGTACGGCCCAACACTATGGCCTGCCCTAAAGCTCAAACAATTTTTTTCTTCTTATAATTAAACTATAACAAATGTGACATAGTAGTCAAGGGAAAAGGATATTTTCATACCGGTATTATATTCTGAGTGTATTTTCATACCCAGACAAATTTATAGATTACTAGGTGAGTGTAGTAATCTATAGATTTTTTAGATACTTTTTATATTGTTTAATTTAAATAATTTTTATTTATCTAATCATTCACTCATGCAATAAGAAATTATTTTTAGTATTAAAATATATCTTTTCTAACAACATTCTCAATATTTCATCATATTCATAATTCATAAACAACGTTCATCTTAAACCAATTTAACAGAGGATAATCTTCGATTCTAGAATCATAAGAATTTGATGATGGAGTTCCTTACGTATTCTGCACCCTCGGTGATTTATTATATAAATATCAATTTAAGAGAATAACCTACTCAAATCATTAACTAATCCACGATTTTTATATACTCATACTTTAAGTTTGGATTACAAAAAAAATCTTCGAGTATAAAACCACTATTAAAATGGTTTTATTGAAAAATCATGTAATATTAAAATAAATTTAGTAATAGTACATTAAATATGTAAAATAAAATAATATATAAAATAAAATAAGATATAAAATTAAATAATAAATGTATTATTAACCTATAATTAATAGTACATTACATTAATTATTTAATAGACACATGGCAAATGCTAAAGTGATGATGTGACAATTATATGGAGAGAGTTGATCAACTTTCATATATATAATTTTCAAATTGACGGAAGTTAGTCAACACCGTCAAGAGAGTCAGCAAACACGTCAAATATGACATGTCTAAAACGACATCGTTTACATCGTTGAAATGTAAATGCAATTTTTTTTGCAAAATCTGGGTTTCGAACCCGCGTCCTCTGCCCGAAAAATTGGAGTACTTAACCATTTCGTCCGACAAACTTCATCGGGACATTCTAAACATTGAAATATAGAAGGCTTCCACGTTTTTGTTTTCAGATTAATAAAACACAATCGAATTGGGGGAAAACAATCTAAGGTTTAATCGATTTTACTCTTTCGATTTCTCCGAAATAGTCAAACTCAAACTCATATTGTGTATACTAATTTGTTAAGTTTTTGTTAGCATGTTTAACATTTAGTTAGACTCGGTCAAGCTAATTAAATCTGTACATAAACATTGTAGATGAAATTTGTTATGGAATAATGAAAACGTTGATCATTTCACCAATTCTTCATCAAGCTTTATTCCTCTGTTTTCCATCTATCTTTCTAAGAATCTGATGGACTCATGATCGGCAAATACAAGTTATGTTTTATGGTTTTGGTTTTATGAATTTAGCTTAACATGATATTACTAAATCTTGTTGAGATTAGGATTTACGATTTGGTGTTTATCTTCTTTTAAGGTTTTCTGATATATGTAACCATAAGCAGAAAAATAATAATTAATAGCTAAACAGACATTTGTGTCAATTGTTCCTAAGCTCATAATTGGAACTATCAGAATCCCTAATAGTTCACAAAGAAGAGGCGAAAGATCATTGAGTCTACACAATTCACGCTAATAAGACAGGATATTTATGTAGATATCCAAATGTTTACACTTACTCCTCATGGAATTGCAAACTTTTTGGAATCAAACAAGAGAAAAAAAAAACGAAATGAGTTTATTACACAAGCCAGTTTGAGATTCTTTCATTGACCAGTTTTAAACTGCACCATAGTTCTAGTTTCTAACCATATGCACAAGGGACTAATAAAGATCGGATCGATATGATTTGACCTAAATACCCCTTGAACCCGGGACATCGATCCACTCGAGCTGTAGCTCAACCTCTCCACACTCCACGTGCTGGAGTCTAAGGAACATATTCTGGACAATCTTGCCTTGGTTCAACACAATGTGGCTTGATTCAGACAAACAATTTTTTCTGCTCGGCTCTATCTTCTTTATTATGGTCCCATTAGGAAGTCCTGGTCCGAGCTGATGGGCAAATTTAATAGCTTCAATAAATGGACCAATGTGGAACTCGGCTTCTCCCATCTTGTCATCCGCGGAGAGCAAGTCATAGTCATAAACCGTCTGCATCATAATTCCCACCGCTTATCATTCTGGTTCAGCTATCATGCTACAATATAATGTAAGGATTACTTACAAGTTTAATCGGGAGATTCGGATCAGTCACGGAAAGTGTCAAGTCGTCGTTCCACTCGGGGTTTACACTATGTTTCACCACGCGTGTTTTCAACTTCTGTATCACAATCACAAACAAAAGATTCAAGAACTAGCAAATGCTTTTGATTGATCTTAAGGTAAGTCAAAAGGCGACAACACAAGTTACAAATATTTCGTGGTGGAACCAGAAGAGATTGATGTTGACATCAAAAAATCAATGGCTTTTCACCAATATTCCAATGTTCATAAAGATCTCATGTGCAAAGGACCCACTAATATGAAACGAAGCAAAAGTCTACTTCTTCATTTACATGTATGCAAATTATAAACTATATAACTCAAACTCTATTCAGAGAAGGTATTAACTGGTTATTAATTTGGATTAGGTTAAGACAACTCATAACTAGTACTATTCAGACATATACCAAATCAAAAGTCAGAGACTTCACATTTAGCTTGTAAAGATTAGGTATAACTAAATATGTGATGTCAACCCTCAAAAACTGCCTCCAATCCATTATTGATAACCAAATTTTTAATCAAATTTCTAGTTAGTTTTGAGATCTACAAAAAGAATCAATAATCCACTGTCAAATTATAAAAGACCTCATTGAGTTTCACTACATAGACTCATCAATAATCTTATCTCTTTTATAATAAAAGTTTTACTACCGACCAACAGTTCAATAAACGCATCAGATTCTACTAGATGCATAACCAGATTTATTCTAAGATGCAAAACAGAATTGGCTAAAATGGAAGAGAATAAATTTTTGGTACCTGTTTACCGCAGTGAACGACGATGTAAGGATCACTGCTTGAGATGTCTCTAATGGCGAGATTCACACCTCTTTTCACATGAATTCGAAGAAGACCTACAAGATTCTCCATTGTTTGTTTTTCTTTTTGTTTTTTTCTCTCGTAGAAAGTTTGTTGGAGTGGGTGTGATGATGAGAGACTTGGAGAATTCGGACAGCTCTGATGAGGTTTTGTGACTTTTGTCTATTTTCTTATATAGATACGGAACTGATTTTATCTTCTTTATTTTTCCGAGGATGGATATATTGTAGACTTTTCTGCCTCGAGCCACCTCTGTCTCTTTTTTACTTTAATTGTTTACCATTTCTAAAAAGACATGTAAAACAAAATAGATTATTGGAAAACAAGAAATTAAGTGAACAATACAAAAATAATAATAGAGGAACACAAAAAATACAAAACAAACGTTGAGAAACCGAAGAGATTCTAACTAATTTTAATAATTTTTCTAAATCATATGCTTCATCCTTTTTATTAAATTGTGGAGGTTGAAGATGTTGTACTATATTTTTCTAAAGTTACAAATTCTTACAATCATTTGTTTCTTTTTCTTTTAATTTAAAATATTGTATTGTCCAAATTTGTCTTACTCGTTTTTAGAGAGTGTTATGTTAATTCATTAGCTGGTTAATTTTTTTTTTAATAAGAATTCTGACCTACTTTGCCTCTTAAAAATTTATGATTTTTTATATGATATGTTTTTGTTTTGTTGTTTGGTGTTTTTTCCTCTTATTTATTATAATTGAGTTGAGAAAAAAAAAACTAGTACTTTTAGTTTTGGATTAGATGGCAATAGGTCGTGTAAAGGTTTTTAGGGAATTTAAATGTTAGTTTGAATTAGAAAACCAAATGTTAAAACTGTATTATCCGGGGGAGGTGACGGATTAGTCAATTTCTATGGGTATTTTACCGACTATTTAAATAATTTTTGTCGTATTCAATTGACCAATACACTCAATTATTCGTCTCGATGATGCAGCTAATTAGAAAGTTAGTATTTAATTACGCAATTAATTTTTAATTACGGGCACATGTCACGCCAAATTTGGATTTGACCAGCAAATTAGAGTTTGAAGACTTTAATTCTTTTTTCCTTAACTATAAACAAAGGTCTGGTACGTATTTGATTTCCATCACCATAACTATAAACAAAGGAGTATGATTTTGTTGCGCGAAAATTTATTTTTTCTAGCCTTCCAAAATTTTCATGCAACTAACCAAAAGTGGCAGTGTAAATTGGTAATAAATCAGTATAATTAGAAACAATCATTGACTAAAAAACTATACACAATATTACAATATATTATGGACCAAAAGTTATTGTATTTTATAAGATTTCCAAAATTTCATGCAACTAATAAAATTAGGATTAATTATAGAAAAACCATAATAAAGTATGGTCTATTATGAATTTAGCCATATTCTCGAGTGATTATAAAGACGGATATTTTTGTTTTTTCTAAAATATTAATTTGCCTTTATTATTTTTTCTTCTTTAAAATTTTAATTGGGTCTTGAGATATAATTTTGACGAAAATGACTTAAGATTTGCTCATGATTCACAATCATATACTTTTCAGTTATTGCATACATGATTGTTCTGAGTTCTTTAGACATTATCTTTTACGGTTAAGATGATTCGATCCGCATCTATAATTAGAGAATTTGGGTTCTATAACATCATCTCTTAGAGCTTAGATATCTTACATCAAAACTTGTTTAATTAGTTCTATTGGATTCATCGAAAAAGGTTGGTCGTATAAACGTTGTGTGAATCATCGAAGCATAAGGAAACGATATTGATGGAGTCGAAAATAATGATTTTGATGGAATGTAGAGTCGGTGTTAATAAACAAATTTGATTATCACGACGGAGAGAATTGCAGTCGATGGAGACGGTGAGGGTTGTTGGTCTCATGACGGAAAAAACGAATTGGATTATCATCAACAAATTTGAAGGCGAAATCGTCATTTTGCGGACCAAACAGTACCCAAGCTTATAAGTCCAAGTAGAATATACTTCTATTCTAGTTTTTATGTCAAAATATGCCCATATGTACAAAAGGCTCAACAAAAATAGATCAATTTTAAGTTTAAAAAGTGCCTACACATTTGTGGTCTACTAGTGGTTGAGAATTGAAGAAATGTTGAAAGGAACTAATACATGTTCAATCCACCTAAGAAACAAAAAAAAAACATATTTGTATGAAAAGTATGAGTTTCGACCAAATACGCAAACAATTCATTTGGTAATTAGTAATAGGCGATTTGATGATCCAAGATATTACTCGTAACACATTTGAAAACTTGAGACACGGATTATGTTGATTTTTTGGGGAGACTGAATCATTTTAATACATTTTTATCAGAGTTGATCAGATCAGTCAATATCGTTTATAAAAAAAAAAAGTGATATAAATTTCTTTCACTAAAATACTGAAAATAGTAGTCATCTTTTTAGATTTACTGGAAAAAAGGATTTTGTTCTGTTTTTTTTTCTCGGATCAGATAAATAACTTTTTGTGTAAACCATCGAAATTTAAATTCATAATTTTGAAGTGTAGTCATCTGTAAAATCCTAATAAAAGTCTAAAACTACAAACAATAGATACCTACCTATAGTCGTCACTCTCTTAGCTTTCCTCGACCCTACAACGTTTTTGTTTCCAGTAAATTCAACCTTACAAGTTGGGCTCCGGCAGTATCCGACAATATTTTTTTCTCTTCTCGTCCGGCGAGCCTTCCATATTCGGTGGTTCAGGTTGAATTTATTGACATTTTAAAAAAGACCATGTTACTATAGTCTCTATAGCAAAACACATGTAATATTGTAAAGTAACACGTTCTACCAATTTCTCATAATGCTTATTTCATCATTCAGAACATAGCAATCATAATTTTATCAACTTGGCATAATTATTTTTATTTCGCACCTTTTTGAACAAAATATTCAAAATTTAGTAGTATAATAAAATAGATGTAAACTCGCTGTAACTATCCTGCATTAATTATAGATATCGTGCACCTCAATTAATTTGATATGTACACCGAACTAACTTGTCTCGTATTACCGGCTTACCGTTTTCCAAATAAATAATTTTCTGTATTAGGTTCGTACTACATTTCCTGTGTCATATGTCTCACCTCACTTTTAGTTGTACTTCACCTAATGATGCATTGAAATTCCCGACTAAATCCTCCTTGTGAGGAGTATATTATATTATAGCCATTTTCTAAAGAGAAAATGAGGCTAAGGAACCATAGTGATTTGCGTAATTTCCACTCATGATTTGGCTATACACCTAATTACTCCATATTTATATATAATAGTGAAACCTTGTAGCTTATGGATCACCATTATCTAATTAAAGTGTAGTTGCCATTATTGATATTTGCATGGGAGAATAAATATGCTGACCAATTTTTCACTAAAGTCTCAATGACCTTAGTTGTAGAAATATATATAAAACAATGTTTTTATGGTGGAAAACTTTCAGAAAAGATTCCACTCATCTCTCTTTCTCACCATAGTTGATGCATCCACATTTGAGCCAACAAGCCAATAGCATTAGATTCATAAAGAAAAAAACTTAAACGTACGTACAAATATGCAATAAACAAATTAGTGATCATTGATCAATAACCATCATTTTTATAACAAAAAGTGGTTTTTCACATATCTATGAATAACCCCATCGATAAATAATTTGTGCTCTTGATGTTTCGGGACTTATAATATGAATGTAATTAAGGATATTATAGATTCTTCTCAATAGAGTTTCAATATGGATGGAAACTCCTAACAATTACCTTTCATGGTCTCTTTCTATCTCTATATCTCTTCCTTTGTGCTCTTATAAAACGAAAGCAATAAGTATATGAAATCCATGCTTCTTTACTGATGTATGCATAGAAGACTAATATATATATATATATATATGAAGATATATAAAGAGTGATGAAAGGGGAGAATAAAAAATTGTTGGTGAGTGTGAATGTTCTTGGAAGTGTTGGCCCTATAAGGTTTTTGGCCAATGAAGACGATGAAGTTTCAAGTGTTATTAACACAACCTTGAAAGCCTATGCTCGTCAAGGGAGGATCCCGGTTCTAGGGTTCGAAGTGGATAACCTCAATTTCTATTCCATTAACGCCGGATTCAGTAGTATTTTCCATCCACCACTATTTAGTTTGTTCTCTTAGAATCACCTAAATTCTAGATTAATCTTGACCCGCTTATAAAAAATCGCATTAGTTGTTTAACGTTGTGTGTACAAATTTTGGTATAAAATTCTAAATCGAAAGTAATTTGATATTTGTTTATCATTTTTTTGGTGTTAGAATTGAATACACACAAGAGAAGATAGGATCAATGGATGTAACGAATTCCTTGTTGTGCATGAAAGAGCCAAGACCATTGGAAAAAGTCCAAAGAAAAATAGAGAGTAAAGCATCAATCTTTTGGAGGGACCATGCATCACCACTGGATCAAACAACACTTGGTTACTATCCATGATCTTTGCATATAAATAAGGAAGCCTATCCTCAAAGGTAAGGAAATATACAATATAATATCCATCTTTTTCAAGTAGTTTGACCCTAAAAATGACATTACATCCTTTTTCACCACTCTTGTTCAAAATTTCAATGAGTACTGTATCCATAGTGATTTGCATTATTTCCACCCATAGTTTGGCTATATACTTTTAATTAATCCACGTTTATATATGTTAGTGAAACATAGCTTATATATGTTTTACTATTTTCTAAATTCTAGTTGCTATTATTGATCTTTTGCATGGGAGAATAAATATGTTGACCTATTCGTTCACTAAAGTCTCCATTATGATTTATGCACATTAGTTGTAAATAATATAAAAAGGTTTTAGTGGTGGAATAGTTTCAGAAGAGATTCCACACATCTCTCCACCATAGGTGATATGCTTAGCTTCTTCATTTGAGCCAACAAGCTCTAATAGCATTAGATCCTCCAAATTTTCTATCGTACACTAAACTTACTAGTGACCAATAACCATTAATTTATTAACAAATTTAGACCCGCTTTAGTGGTTCTTAACATATCTATGATTATCAATAACCCCACAAAACTAAAATTCGTAGCCTTGATAGAAAATCTCTCTAACCTATTGTGTCGAGACTTATATATGCATGTAAGCATATATATTATAGGGTTATTCTCATATAGTCTCAATGGATGGAACTCCTAACACTTACCTTTCATGTTGTCTTCTCTTCCTTTAATTTATGCATCTATAAAACGGAAGCAGTAAGCAAGTAAGTTTCATTCTTCTTTAATGGTCTATACAAAGAAAAAGGATGAATAGAAATGAGAATGTAAAAGGAGTGATGAAAAGGAAGAATAAAAAGTTATTGGTGAGTGTGAATGTTCTTGGAAGTGTTGGTCCTATAAGGTTTTTGGCCAACGAAGACGATGAAGTTTCAAGTGCTATTAACACAACTTTGAAAGCCTATGCTCGTCAAGGCAGGATCCCGGTTCTAGGGTTTGATGTCGACAACTTCATTTTCTACTCCATTAATGCCGGATTCAACAGTATTCTACTCCACTCTTGCTTGTTCTCTCGGAGTCCGTGAATTCTAGATTAGTCTTGAGATCGGTTCAAGATTTACATGGCTAAAACAGAAAATCACCAAAACAATTTGCATCCTTAACCTTGTGTGTACAAAATATTGTATAAAGTACTCATTGAGCGTAATTTGATTTGACTGTTTACATTTTTGGTGTTAGCTTTGCATCCACAAGAGAAGATAGGTTCAATGGATGTAACAAATTTCTTGATGTGCAAGAAAGAGCCACGGCCACTGGAGAAAGTCGAAGGTATAAGAGAGAGTAGAGCTCGGATAGGCCATGGATGGAAAACTACTCATCTTCTTCGGTTTTTATTAGGATATATTCCTTACAATCACAAACCTAACTCTACAAGTCAAATGGACTATAGATCATTCGGTGATGGGAACGCTTATTGTATAGAGGAGTACCAACAAGAGTTTCAAAGGATTACCAAAATAAAGGAATACCAACGAGAGTTTCAAAGGTTCTAGTCTTCTAGAATAAATTTGGGATGGAAGCAAAATGCATTGGTCGACAGCCTTTCGAGATATACTTTACAATTCAATTGTGGACAATGATGGGATTATACAAAATATTTGAAAAACTACATTCTAAAGATCTCTATACATTTTGGTTTATACTAGTTCTGAAATCTAAATCTAAATCTAAACAGAATTTGACCGCCAATTTACCATGTACTAGAGACATTTTGCAAGAAAACTTGATCCATGAACTTACTTGACTAAGATTAAGAACAACTAATGGACGGTATCTTCGAATATATGAATACTAGTAAAGTCGTTTGCAAAATATTCAATTCAAAACAAATGTCTCTAAGTTGTACATGGTAAAATGGCAATCAAATTCTATTTGAATTTCATAATTTTGAATGGGAAAAATCTTGAAAAAAACTCTAACTAATTTTTATTTGGACGTTTAATACTCAATTGTTTTTAGTTGGAAGAAAATTACACGAAGTTATAAAACTGTACAATTTAATACTCACGATCTCACCACAAAAATAAAATTCTAATTTTATCCTTACCATCTTAATTAACTATTAATTTTTTAGATTATATGATATTAATTTTATAATTTTGGATAAAATTTATTTTTTAAAATTTTTTATTTTATGGCGTCTAAAAATTTTAAATGTCATTTTTAACTAGAATTATTTTATTTTAAAATTTAACATAAAAATTAGGAGAAAATCACAAATATTTTTTAAAAAGATCTTTAGAATGTAGTTTTCATGATTATATTCTAAAGATCTCTATATATTTTCGTCTCTATACTAATTATGAAATTCAAATAGAATTTGACTGCCAATTTACCATGTACTAGAGACATTCTAAGTTTTTGCAAGAAAAGTTGATCTATGGACCATATCTTCGAATTTATCCCTACATTATTAAAAGGGAAGTACAAATTGAAATTTTGTCTAAATTTGGCTTCAATTTTGATTTCAATTTTGGATTTTGTTCTTTGCTATTCAAAATCATTAAGAGTAATTTGGTATTAACAATCTCCTAAACTTTATATGATCCGATTCAATCTAAACCGTTCAATAAAATTAATTCCCTTCAATCTAAACCGTTTAACAAAATAAAGAATTTATGTCGTTTTTGAAATCAAAATATGATCACATTCCATCCCTAAAACACTATACTCAATCACAAAATCAATAATCGATAATATCCAAATCATATATTACGATTCTTCACTAATCACTAGATATTTATATTTATAAATTTAAAATATCAAATTTATTCAAATATTTAGTATAAAAACCAAATCTACCGATTGCCCGCGATTGCCCGCGGGTTAAATTCTAGTGTATACTAGTAAAGTCGTTTGCAAAATATTCATTTCAAAACAATGGTCTCTAGTACATCGTAAATTGGCAATCAAATTCTATTTGAATTTCGAAATTTCGATAGAGACGAAAATAACCTTCTAAGTGTTCTATAATTACGAAATTGTCCTTACCCTAGACTTAAACCCCATATTTTCTTCCTCCATCCCTTCTCTGCTAAATTCTGTCTGATCTAAAAAATCAACGAACACAAAACTCATCAAAGCTCCTCAAAACCCTAAACACAGTCTCTCCATCTTCTTCAATCTCTCTCTCGTTCGGATTCTCATCTCTTCTTCTGGTAATTTCTTCTTCTTCTTCTTCTATCTTCTTGCGAACCATTCGTGCTCTTGAACCATCTTACTTGATTAATTTCGTTCTATTCTCATCTGCTTGCACGCAATTATTAGTTTTCGTTTCAATAACTATGACTAGGTTAATATAGGATATAGATCTAGGGTTTCAATCGATGTTATGTTTGATTTGAGAACTATAGATTTCCCTCGTAAGTGATCTAGGGTTTATCTGATTAGCTCTCAATCTGATTGGATTGATTTGTTTCTCATGAGCCTTTGTGTTTTTCTACACTGGGTAGCTCTAAAATTGCAATTTTGATTGAAATTTATTGTTTGGGTCATTAAGCTAGTGCTTGTTTGAGTTAGAAGATAAGCCAGTTTTATGATTATGATATGTTTTTCTTGTTCATGTTTTTGGTGGTAACTAAACACTCCTTCTCTAATTTATGCAGGTTTCAGATTGAGTCTTGTTACTGTGTTTCATAAGACTATTGAAGTTAAGATGTCTGGAGCATTGAATATGACTCTTGATGAGATTGTTAAGAGGGGTAAAACTGCAAGGTCTGGGGGAAGAGGGATTTCTCGTGGGCGTGGTCGTGGACGTGGTGGTGGTGGAAGAGGAGCTGGACCTGCTAGAAGAGGTCCTCTTGCTGTGAATGCTCGTCCATCATCTTTCACCATTAACAAGGCAAGCTCAAAATCTGGGATCTTCTATGTGTATGATTTGGAAATCTGAGTTTCTGTGAAGCATTTACTTCATCATACTATATCTAAACGATGGGAGAAGCAGGTTTTCCTGTCCATGCGGAAAGCCTTACTTCTGATGATAGTTTGACATTCTTTAGCATTGAGAACATCGCCTAGGAACATGCTTCTTTCTAGTTCATGGAGATGTTTTCATTTAGGAATGCCTCTTACCCCTGCAGTTTCAGTGTACTTTGTGGTTTATGTTGTTAATTGTGAGGACTTTGGCAGACAAGTTATTGGTTGCTTTTGCGACAGTACTTAGAACCTGAGGAGCTTCAGTAAGATGAAGATCAAAATTTGTTCTTCCAGTACAATTAGACATGTTGTGCATTTCCGTCACACAGTTTCAAATCCTCAAAAGATGTGTGGTGTTGTAGTAAATATAGTGACTTACCCTCCTAACCCCTACACAGTCTTAACTGTATCATGCATGAAGTTATTGATGAACGTCCTGCTGCATTTGGAATTTCTTCAGCATGCTATGAGCGTCGGTTTTTCTTTTATCATCATAGCCTTGGTACAAAGAATTTGTTTTGGAACCGGAGCATAGTCGGTCAAACTCATTGTTCCTCCATTTCATTTGGTTTTCTCATTGGGTGGTTCTTGACTACTCGGTGGAGCTCTTTGCTTTGACTGGGTTTCCCTCTTCCAGGCATATGGGTGGTCACTTCTTTGGAATTGTTTTTCATTGACGCTGTTTTTGAAGTTCGACAGACATCTTGTACTGAAATGATTCTGTTCTATTGAATAGCCTGTCCGTAGGGTCAGGAGCTTGCCATGGCAAAGCGGTTTGTTTGAAGATGGCCTAAGAGCTGCCGGGGCATCAGGAGTTGAAGTTGGAACCAGGCTCCATGTTACAAATCTGGACCAGGGTGTGACAAATGAAGATATAAGGGTATAATCAGACTTCTATAATTTGTGCATTTGGTTTCTTAGAGGGGAGCCAGACACTAAAATGTATCTTCATGGGATCTAGGAACTCTTCTCTGAGATTGGGGAGGTAGAGCGTTATGCGATTCATTATGACAAAAATGGGCGTCCAAGTGTAAGTCCTCACAAATCTTTATCAGTCCCATTCTCTTCATGATTTTGAAAAAGTTTTATCTTGTATGCTCTTTCTAACAGGGATTTTGTTTTGTGCCATGTAACTATAGGGCACAGCTGAAGTGGTGTATCCAAGAAGAAGTGATGCATTTCAAGCTCTGAAGAAATATAACAATGTGCTATTGGATGGAAGGCCAATGAGACTTGAGATTTTGGGTGGCAACAATTCTTCCGAGGCTCCTTTATCTGGTCGTGTGAATGTGAATGTCACTGGACTCAATGGAAGGCTGAAGAGGACGGTTGTTATCCAGTATGAATTTCTGTCTTTTCTTTTTGTTTTCTCAGTAATCGCATGAATAACTGTTGTGAGACTAAATCCAAGACTTACACAATCTTCTCTGATGCTTGTAGACAAGGAGGAGGAGGGAGAGGAAGAGTTAGAGGTGGGAGAGGAGGAAGAGGTCCAGCTCCTACTGTCAGTCGCCGCCTTCCAATGTAAGTATAAATCTGTTTCTCTTAATTCGTTTAGCGGAGAACCGAACTGAGATTTGTCAACTGCATTCCATATTAAACTGCATGGTCACAAAAGTTTTGTTCCTATTTTTGTGTAACCAAACCGAATAAATCAAAATTCGTAGTTAATTGATTTTCGTTTGTTTCGGTTAATGTTTTAATTTGCACTTGTTTTCTCTTGGTGGCAGTCATAACCAGCAGGGAGGAGGGATGAGAGGAGGAAGAGGCGGGTTTCGTGCTAGAGGGCGTGGTAATGGTGGCCGTGGTCGTGGTGGTGGAAGAGGAAATGGAAAGAAGCCAGTGGAGAAGTCAGCTGCTGATCTTGACAAAGATCTTGAGAGCTATCACGCTGATGCCATGAACACCTCTTAAATCGTGTTGTGTTGTTCTTACTAAACTAGTTTCAGATGAAATCATGCTTCTCTTTTTTTCATGCTCTTCGTTGGTTTTGTTGGATGTTGATTGTAAAGTAAATGGAAGCCTTTTAGAATCTAGCTGTCTTAAATTTTCTTTTATATAAAGAGTGATTTAAAGTTACCAAGTGAACTGTTTTAAGATCGGTTTTACTCATCAAATTCAGAAGTCTAGAGAGAATTAGGTTTTACATTGTAATGAAAAAAGTGAGTCTGATTGTGAACAAAAATTTCTCAGACCAATTTAACCGGATTATAGACATTCTCACACATCCATAAAGCCTAGAAAATTTACAAAACTGAGTTAAAGAAAAAAAAAACACACACCATTGAATCACAACCATCAACCTGACGCAAGCCTATCTACCTTTCAGGAACAACGTTATCGTTGAGAACGAATTCTCCTGAATTGCTTCGATGGAAAAGCTTGTCCACAACTTCATCCCAATTCTTCTTCTTTGTTTTCAACTCCGCGGATGCTTCTCCATTGTTGCATTCTTCTTCTTCTTCCGCGGTGGACACTGCGTGTGGGATATTAAGACTCACGGCTCTCTCCAACGCATCTTTGTGCTCTTTCTCTAAAGTACTTAACCTCTCCATTCTCTTCTCTTTTGGTGCCATTGTTACCACTGTCTCTGAACTCTTCTCTCTCAATATCTGTAACCACACACCACAAAACCCACCATTTATAAAAAGAAGCCTAACTAGTCCCTTACTATTTTGTGCAAAGATAGTAAAAAAATTTGTAGCAACAACACAATTAAAGATTTTATACTCTTAACAAAATCGTCGAAAATCTAAATCTTAAATCCTGTAACCTTACTTAAGCCTTATAAACTAAATCCTAAATCCTTAGCCCTAACCATTGATCTAAAACATAAAAATGCAGAAATTAAATGTCACCTGCAATGCCTTTTCTGCTTCTCTTTCTATCCATAGAATCGCATGATCCGATGTTGCATTCGATGATAATACTATATGCTCAAATCTACCATCAACGGGAATCGCGGTTCTCACTTCGGGAGGAAACCTTCCACATCTAAATACAAAAAATAATCAGAGGAAAAACAAACAAAAATTGCTAAGAAATGCCACACTAACTTCATTATTACCTGCAAAATTTCCGCTCAACGATATGATAAATTCGACCAGGAGCATAAAGCCTTCTAGGATCTCTTAGTTTCCGACCTTCCGGTATAAATGTATCCCTCAGACAAACTAGAAACAACAAGCACGGCAAGCTGTCCGAACAACGAATACAAAATGTTGAACTATACCTATAACAAATTCATTCCAACAAGAGCATTTTCGAAGTTCGACACTTACCAGAATACAGACTTGAATATATCCTCTAATGGTGTCGCTGTTCTCGGTAAAAAATCATCCTATTATTCCACAAACACTAAGTTTTGTTAAAATTCTTAGTAAAATACCTTACTCTATAAAAATTCTCTCTATAGACAGATACCTTTCTTAACAACTAAACAACCTCCAAAACTAGTACAAAATTTAGCAGAATATTCTGACCAAACTCAAGAAGCAAAATGAAAAATTCAATTCGTCGATTCATTGTATAAAGCAAAAGCATATTCTGAACTTACGAAACAGGATTATGACAATGCTTGGTCAACAATGAACCAACCACCACCATCCAACAAGACAGTTACAAATATAATCCAAATTTTATATCAAAACTATAAATATATTCAACTCTTTACATAACCAAAAAAATTAGTTGTCAGAAATCAATCTCTAACCCCAAAAACAACTAAACCATAACACCCTTAACTTAAATACAAGTGATTTAACATTTCTAATATATTATTCTTTGTTAAAAAATCAATTTTTGTAAAAATCTTTTAACTAACATTGAGATCATTAAAACATGGTTAAATTTTTTTACCTGCAAAATGACGGAGGAGATGACGTCAGCATACTTAACGGCGAGATTAAGCGACATACATCTCGCCGGAGCCAAAGCAAAACATCGAACCTTATTCCTCGGAATATCACCAATCATCGCCGGAGTATTAACAACCAAAACCGCCATCAACGCCGCAACACCAGAACCCAAAGAATGACCAGCAAAAACCAAATCATACTCTCTACCATTCTCTTCCCAAACTCTCCAAAGAGTCTCAGATTCTTGATTCAAAACCCAAGCCGCAGATTTCAACAACCCACGATGCACATAACCACCACCAAGCATTTTCTGACCTAATTTGTTATCTAACAGAATCTTGTAATCACTCTCTTTAGCTAAGTTCAAGCCACGAATCGCTAAAACAATCTCACGGTGGTCGTGATCTATGTAGATAATGTACGGTGGAGATCTTCCTTGGGTTTTTTCGTGTGTCACACGTTTGATGACCCATTCAGGGTTTAGATCGAAAGTTCCTAACGAAGGTGAGATTTTAGGGTTTCTGAGATCGGGTTCGTAGACGGCGAGGATTACTCGGCTGATTCTTGGGATTGGTTCGAATTCTTCCGGTGTTGCTGATGTCCACGTGGCGCTATCGTCTGAGCCTACGTGTGTGCATCGTTTCCATGCCCATCTACTGAATCCTACACAGAAGACACATTCTAGTCCACAAGCTACTGACATTTTTGACCCAAAGGTGAGATTTTTTTTTTTTGAAATTAGAGATTTTTGGTTTCAGAAATCAGAGGAAAGATTGAAACTTTTTGGCTCAAAGATGAGATTAGAGAATTTGGGTTTCAGAAATCAGATGAAAGATTAAAAATTTGAGATAAAGGTGAGATTTTTAGAACTATGAATTGGTTTGAGAGAAGACAAAATTTTGACTCAAAGTTGAGATTTTTAGGAGATGGGTACAGAGAGGAGATGGAATTAGAAGACTTGGTTTTTGATTTTTTTCAGAGGAAGAGAATCTGAAATTTGAGACAAGAGAAATTGGTCAAATTTCGAGGTCGAATGGGAAATTAGAGAACTTGAGATTTGATGAATATACAGTAAAGAAAAAATATTAAAATTTGAGGAAATACATGGAAAAAAAAAAGTTGTAATAAGAGCCAAAAGGGATAAAGAAGAAGAAGAAACCAGCTAAGTATAAAGACAGATAAGCGAGATTATCTCTCTTTCTGGGTGTTTCGAGACAGAGACAGGCAAGAAGCCCAAAAAGCAAGAATTGAAGAACTTGTCCATTTTCCCATGTTTTGTAATAAAAAAACGCCCAACTTTATTCCGTTTTATTTATTTACTCCTTTTGTTATTTTTAATTAATTTTCTAAAAAAAAAATATTTAAAATATATATTAAATCTGATCATAAAGAATATTCAATTATTTTTATTGAAGTTTAAAATACATCAATAATACTGCATATAAAACCTAAAAAATTAATGTTTAAAAAACATTTTTTTTCCTACAAAAATCAAATAAAAATGAAGAGTATTAGTTTACACAAATCTTGTAAATTGTGAAAATCTTTGATCCCCTCCCATTGATTTTTTAAAAAGTGAAAATATTTTTAACTATTTTTAAGGGTATTTTAATTAATTGTTTTTGTCTGAATGAGTTATAAAAACTCTTAAGGTGTGTAAATATGTTTTGTTGATTTGTCTATAATTATTACTATAAACTGATATTAGTAAAATTGACAAATTGATATGTGTAGACAAATTGCATTGTTGGTTATGAATAATGAAAATTCAGTTCTAGTAATGTAAAATTGGTAAACTAGGAACCGGTTAAAATGGATTCTTCTCGTTCCAAGAAATGTTTATACAAAGAAAGTTTCATATAGATATTAGTGATTAAGATATCAAAATATTTGGAAGGGATAAGAACTAGGCCTGGCCCAAATAGGGTGGAGAGAGGTGCAGTAGCCCATGGGTCCATACTACAGTTGTGACGACCAATGCATTTTGCTTCCATCCCCAAATTTATTCTAGAGGACTTGAAACTCTAGTTGGTATTTCCTTATTTTTGTACTCCCTTATTTGGTAATCCTTTGAAACTCTTGTTGGTACTACTCCTTTATACTTCAAGTTTGTATAATCTTCACAATTTGTGAGTCTGAAGCGAGCCCACATTTCATTCTCGAAAATCTCCCTTGTAATGAATGTTTTCCTCTTCGTTTACATTCTTAATGCATGCCACTCTTTATTGGATTCTTCTTTAATATGGTAAGAGGCATATTGTAATACTTAGTAGATACGTAAATGTCATGTCTTACCCAACCAGATAGTCGATCTCGCAATAAGAACCGTGAGAATAGTGCAATTTTGAAAATTTGGAATAAAAACAATGGTTGTGTATGGTCAGTTCGACTAGAGGCGTTGCCATGATTTCTCCCCTAACCCTATTTCCTCTTTGTGTTGTGTCACGTTTCTTTATTTGTTGCTGACCATTGAGTCGAGTAAGCCGTTTAGGAAAGATTCAATTTATGAAAATTTCTCGTTCACCCCCACTTGCATATTTTAGAGCTCAGTTGAACCTTTTTTAATTAGGCTCGACTACAATTGATCAGGTCTGTTTTTGTTGCTAGTGGTAGTCTCACAAGTCACAAGGCAAGATTCCAATCAAGGGACTACCTAGCTACTTTGTTTTTTCCTTTTGGGAATTAGTCTAATCACTCTATCGTTAGGTTTTATCTTTATTTTAAAGAATCTAGGTTTCTTACAGCAAGTTGTAAATAAATAACGAGTTAATCAAACAATATAAACCTAACTACATTTTGACTTCTTATGACGTCAGTTGGCCAACTTCTTATGAATCCATACACGTTTTTATTAAGTAATCAAATTACTCTTTTCATAGTATTTTCTTATACCAAAAATACTCTTTTGATATAATTAAGTTTGACCATAGATACGTCATACGTGTGACAGACAGTGTGAGATATAGCTATGTATCTATGCAGCTTAGAGTTGAGAATAAACCATTAACACTAGAAACATAACTGGATCAACGCAACATTGGTTTCATCAAATGCATCGTGGACGTTTCTTATAAAACGTTTGTTTCGTTATCTTAAAATTCGAAATATTCTGTAACCAAAACTGAACTGAAACCAATTTTGGTGTAATCAAACTAAACTGAATCGAACAAAATAAAAATTCATTGAATCTTATATTTAATCTTTTATATATTGAAAATCATAATCAGTATTTACATAAATTTCTTACTAAACCGAATTACGAATGGTTTTAGATGATTTATATTTCTGTCAAACCGTAAAAATAACCAACCCGAATCATAAACCAAATTGCTCACTCCCTATATTAACAATACCGAATTCTGAATACAAGTCTAACCGAATGGTTTTTAGTACACAATAGAAATGTGCACCGCTCCAAACAATTGTTCTCAAAACGTTAGGAGTCTAACCTAAAGTAGATGTATCATGTGCCATCTTTTCCCAACCGTGATGTTTCTCTAGAAAATTTCATTTTTCCAGAACAATCAAAAGATATATGTAAACATCTAAAGATTTATTAGATAAGAAAATAACCACCTAATTTTTATATGAATAGAAACTTGCTGTAATGGTCATAACCAGTAGAACAATAAATAATTACAAATGAGTTCATCATCACTATATATATTCAACATTCGCTTACATAACATTCTGTCCAAATTAGAGAATAAGTAACTCAAGAAGGAGTGAAATCAACACAAAACACAATGATGATCCTTAGGCTGGCTCTAGCCATCGTCATCTCCACCTATGCAACCGCACAACCAGCATCAACATCGTCGCTTGTAACCTATATATTCGGCGACTCGCTAACCGAAGTTGGTAACAACAATTTCTTGCAATATTCGCTAGCAAGAGCAGACTTTCCATATTATGGAGTTGATTTCTCCGGTGGTAAAGCTACCGGAAGATTCACCAACGGTAGAACTATCGGCGATATCATATGTGCATTATCTTTCTCTCTTTCTCCTTTTACTTATACATCTAATATATATAAGATTCATTTTTGTTTCAACTTTCTGCTCGTGTTTTGTGACACATACATATGATATTTTTTGTCCAAAAAAAAACACACATGAAATATTAGAAATAAGGTTTGAGTTTGGTTTTGTTTGTTCAAATCCAATGACTTTTATTGTTTGGTCTATAGTTATGGTTTTTAATATTTGTACTATGGTACTTAATTCCATGAACATTTGTATCTATTTTGTTACATCATCTCCAAAAACATTTATTTGTTTGTTATAGCTACGAAGCTCGGGATTCTATCGCCACCACCATATCTATCGTTATCACAAAACGACGATGCATTTCTCAGTGGTATAAATTACGCATCTGGAGGAGCTGGAATTCTCAATGAAACTGGCATTTACTTCGTACTATACTCCTCCTTTTCTATATACTCTCTTAAACATTTAAAAAATTTCAAGTATTTTAATATTGATTATAAATTTGTGTTATTCTGATGGAGATGCAGATCCAAAGGCTAACTTTCAATGATCAAATAAATTGTTTCAAGAAAACTAAAGAAGTTATTAGGGCGAAAATCGGAGATGGAGCTGCGAACAAGCATGTAAATGATGCCATGTACTTCATTGGTTTGGGTATAAATTAAAATTTACATTACTTGATTTTATCTAAAGTTTCTTCCCTTTTTCCATTTTGTAGGAAATTATTATTAATTACGATAACATTTTTTTTCTTGCATTTTTAATAAATAGGAAGCAACGATTATGTAAACAATTTCTTGCAGCCATTTATGGCAGATGGGCAGCAATATACACATGACGAGTTTGTCGAACTCTTGACCTCAACCCTACACAATCAGCTTACGGTATTCCAACCAACTTCTAATTTTCCTTTTTCTTTTGTTTAATCAATACTATCAAAAGTGAGTTATTCTAGTGAAGTTGAACCAATTGGTAGGTCGTTTTCACTCTTTTTTTTTATTATGATTATTATCAACCAATATATTATATATCTATACTTTTTGTCCTACTTTGGAAAATTTGGGGTTTAAATCTCTTATACGTGCATAGACACAGTGAAACTATACAAGTGTGTGAATCATGGTGGAAGTATTTTGGGTTTTAGAAACAACCTTTTTGATATGTATATCCTTTTTTTGTAAATTAGTATTGTGTCGCTTTGAGATATGTATTATAAATTTATAACTATGGTTCCATAATCCTTAGTAAATGACTACAAATTTCATTTGTTTACGTAAATAACCAAATGATAGTGTAAATAAATTATAGTTAGTGTTAAACATGTCTTGATTAGTATTTTTCTTATTTAGTAAAATCTCAACATTTTATTAGTGGACGATTTATTAGATTAAAAACCTCATAAGCAAATCACATGTTATTTTTTTCATTATGCATGTAAGTTTGAAAATAAATACGTTATGAATAAATCACATCGTAATTTTTATGATCCGTTAGATAAATAAATAATGTTATTTTTCAAAAGTTGCACCAAATAAAGAAAAAGTCTTAATATTTTTTCTATTACCAAACAAAATTATAAGGTTAAAGACATTTACTCTATAGTTGAGCTATTTGTTTAATTAAACCATGAAATAACTGAGATTTACTGGAGCAGACAATATACAAATTAGGAGCGAGGAAGGTAATATTTCATGGGTTAGGCCCATTGGGCTGTATCCCATCACAGAGAGTGAAGTCAAAGACACGCATGTGCCTGAACCGTGTCAACGAATGGGTATTGGAATTCAATTCAAGAACGAAGAAGCTATTAATAGATCTCAACAAACGCCTCCCCGGAGCTAAATTCTCTTTCGCAGACACTTATCCCGCCGTTCTCGATCTCATCAACAATCCCACTCACTACGGTAAAAAGAGAGAACTAATCAATATTCAGACTTTGCATAATTGCATTTGCGTTACGGGTCTTTATATCGTAACATACCATAACGTGTCGAAAACATATACAATTTAGTTTACGTTTTGACTATTTTACAAACAAAAAAACGCAGGATTTAAGATAGCAAACACGTCATGTTGCAATGTGGACACAAGTGTTGGAGGTCTTTGTCTTCCCAATTCCAAGATGTGTAAAAACCGTCAAGACTTTGTCTTCTGGGACGCATTTCATCCGTCCGATTCGGCTAATCAAATCCTAGCCGATCATCTTTTCTCTTCTCTTCTTTCTTCCTCTTCTCCTTCTCCTGCTCCTAAACCACGTCAATAGTTTAGCATTTACAAAAATAAAAACAGTTAACCAATTTTTGTTAAATTGGACCTACTTGCTATATACATGTGTAACTAATTTTATGTTCTTGATGTAACCATCAGGACAAATATGTGTGTTTTGTTACACAAGTATTATATATTATAAGATAATTATGGTTTGTATGTATCATGAACACATTGTTATATATACACATATATTCGTGTTTAGTGTTTCTAGACATGTGTTATAAATAAACATCTACACCAATTTTGGTCTTCAGATTGCTTTTGCAGCATAACTTCTTGTTTTTTCTCCAAAATGCTCTATAATCTTCAAATACATTTTAAACGTGTAAAAACCTGAAAAAAATTCTAAAAATAACAAAAAGCCTCTTAAAATTATACCAAAATCATAGCCAAACTCGATAAAATTCAAGGTATATCAATGAACTAATAACGCATCATTCATCCCATCACGTAAGTTATTAGACTCAAAGAAATCTAATACAAACCGAATTACCGAAGGCCCAACAGTACCCCAACATTCATGGTAAAAGATGGGCTAATAACTGTCTGGACCTGTAATTTGAATTTAACCATTTTCCTTATCGACCCTAACTTTTCCACTTCATGTCCAGAAAAAGGTTTAGTAAGCGTCAATAACTCATCCCATGGTAAACCTGCAAAATCCTCTTGCAGCAAAGCTTCCACCTTTTCATCAACATCTTCCATAGAATAGAGACTATTATAGTAGTTCGCCGCAAAATTCACCTTTCATATTCGGAACCTATAAATTCTCATCATTTTTCAACATTTCAATCTGATTTCTCCTTCTTCTTGTAATTGTTGAAGAAAAACTCTACTCGACCAAGAACTCACTAGTACCAAAACACTTGTATTCACTTATTATTCCTTGTATTCACTATATCAAGATCAATTTAATCATTTAGTTAAATTCAATATTACTCTCAAAGCTTTATTGAAAATCTAGCGCCCTTTTTTTTATAAAACCTAAATATACAAATCTGTTGTGTGAATTTTATCACATGCAAATATCCAACTTATAATATATGTAGAACACCATATGAAATTTTTTTGTTGCAAGAATACTACATGATTCAATATTTTTTTGGATTCCGATTTTCCCGTTTTGCTGTAGTAAGGGCCCGTCAACAATGGCACTATAATTGCTGAAAAAGACTTTACAAATGTGATGAAAATATGTTTGGTTTCATGGAGTGATGCAGAGAAGCTATACGATTGTTTCTCGACGGCCGTTACAAAAAATAGGAGAAATCGAAAACTAAAAATATATCATGAATTACATTGAAATCGATAAACAAGTATGTGTATTTTTTCTAGCAACACAAAAAAATGTAGTATATATTAAATTAATTGAGTATTTTTAAGAGATTTTTTTTTGTTTGGGTCTTGTGATAGCAAATCAAATTGTTTTATTTTTTTCTGAAAAACAGAACAAATCAAATTGTATGTGTTAATTCTTGTTTGAAAAAAAAAACAAAAAAAAAACAAAACAAATGATGGATAAGAAAAGGGTGATTTAGCTGAATAACCATATTTGATAAACAAATTAAGAATATAGCACCATATATATAGAAATTAAGAAAATAGCATGCAAGGAGAAGGAAAAGACAATTTTAGTGTTGAATTGGAAGTGAGATGATTTAGTAACACTTAGTTTAGTTTTCACCTATTTATTTTTTTTTGCTATAAATCTTTTCCAAAAAATAGATTTCAATTATAAAATTTATTAGAAAAAAACATAGGTTTTTTTCTACATACAAAATAGTTTGAATTTTTAAAATCGAATTTGAATTTATAAAATAGTAAGTAGTGTTTGTAAGTAAAGACTTGTACTATTTTGGATAGAAATAAAATGTTGTATTATACTATTTTGGATGTATAGAAAACTATACCCTAAGATACAACTTTGGCAACCCAAGCAATCAGATAACATAAGTGGTATCTGAAAAATCTAGTTTGTTCTTTTCGTTTGTTTGTTGTGTTATACAGAAAAAAAAAAGAGAAGAGATTGAGAGAAAAAAAAAAAAAAAGATGAAAAAGAGAGGAGAGAAGGAGGAACTTAGAATAAGGTAGAGAGAAAGAGGTAAATATGCCATTATTATATATAATATAGAGAATATAGCTGTTTTTTTTTTCTTGTATTACTTTTTTAATTTATAAATTTTTGTTAGTTATTCTTTGCAAATTTCCCATAAAAGAAATAAAAGGAACACACAAAAAAAAAAAGAATGGTGACATCTAAAATTCTAAAAGCAACAATAGCGTGACACCAAGAGTGAAGGAAGAGACACCGTTTTCACAAACTGACAAATTCTATTACCTTAAGTAAGGTCCAGATTCTTCCCTGTTCCTCTTCCTCTCTGTTTCTCTCATTACCCATCTAGCAAAATTCAAGAATCGAACTAGGGCTACGAAATATTTCGATTTTGAATCTCCAAATCCAGAACTCGAGTGTTAAATCTTCGAAAAGATCAAATCTTTGGAGATGGGTCTTTGGGATTCACTTCTTAATTGGCTCCGGAGGTAAACAAATTTCTAACTTTCATTTTGTTTTGCTGATTAAGTTGGTTTATTAGTTGTAGTCCTTTTGTTCTTCCATTGAAGTAGTTTAGAGTTATAGTTCTGGGTTTAGTAAAAACGTTGCCAAAAACCAATTTTTCTCACAAAGAGTCAACAATTATTGTTTCAAAATCTCAAACTTCTCTTGAGTTTCTTGGGCTGTATCTTTTATTGTTACATTATATGAATTGGTTCGCTGAGAAATCTACCGTTATTTCTATGTTCTTGTGTATTAATTCTCTTGACTTGATTGTCATTTTAATCCATTTATAGTAGTGATGCTTTATGTGATGTTATAGAATGGTTAAAAGAGTAGGTTATAGTTGGTTAGTAATGTATTGTTGTTTTTGGTTATACTTATGTTTTTAGTGTATAGCAGAATCACGTTTTGGTAACACTTAGATTTTGATTCTGTGTTTGCTTATATTTGTTGTGTCAGCTTGTTTTTCAAACAAGAGATGGAGCTGTCACTCGTTGGACTTCAAAATGCTGGGAAGACTTCTCTTGTCAATGCCATTGCTGTGAGTAGAAATTTCATCAGAGGTTTTAGTCGATAAATAGTATTCTCGAACAAATCTAATCTTACGCGTTTCACTTCTTGTTTTCTTTGGATTTGTCAAGACTGGAGGTTACAGTGAAGATATGATACCAACTGTAGGATTTAACATGAGGAAAGTTACAAAAGGAAATGTTACAATAAAGATTTGGGATCTTGGAGGGCAACGAAGGTTTCGTACCATGTGGGAACGTTACTGTCGCGGTGTTTCCGCCATTGTGTACATCCTCTTAAAACTTCTTCGATATGTTTTGAACATCCCATGTTACTATTTGGTTAATAATCTTTGATGGTATATGTTGCTGTGGTAATATTGCAGATATGTGATTGATGCTGCAGATCGAGATAGTGTACCGATATCAAGAAGCGAATTGAATGATCTGCTAACGAAACCGTCTTTAAATGGCATTCCTCTTCTGATTCTTGGCAACAAAATCGATAAGTCTGAAGCTCTCTCTAAGCAAGCTTTGGTTGATCAACTGTAAGTTTCTTATTCAAAGTCCATACAAAACAATCTGGATTCGAGTATATGACTTTGGATTGTTTTGATGCAGAGGGCTTGAATCTGTAACAGACAGAGAGGTTTGCTGTTACATGATCTCGTGTAAGGACTCGATAAACATTGATGCGGTCATCGATTGGCTCATTAAGCACTCGAGAACTGCCACATAAACAGACACAACAAGCTCATTGGTCTAGAGGAAAACAAAGCTTGTTTTTGGTTTCTTGATGTTGTTTTATTTGTTGAGAATCAATCAGATGTAAATCATCAGCTTTTGGTTTCTTCTTGGTTTAAATCTTGTTTTACAATTCTTCAATGTTCAAATACTTTCGGTTCATGAAAATCAAAACCCGGTTTAATCCGGTTAAAACTTCAAAGCTTGCTAGTAATATTAACATCTTATTGGATTCCTAAATATTACATACTGGCATACTGCAATTCATTAGATTTATGAAATAACAAAGTCCAATTTTATTCATCTTAAGAAAACCAAAAACCGGTTTAACCCGGTTTAGACATCAAAGCTTGCTAGTAATATTAACATTCCTAACTTTAGACGATTTCGATGAAGTGTCCTTAGGAACAACAACTGTAAGAACACCATTCTCCACGTAAGCTTTAACTTGATCAACTTTCACATTCTCCGGCAACTCAATCCGCCGCAAAAACTCACTTCCACCACCGGAAAAAGCTTCTCTCTCCGCCACGTGCCACACCAAATTCTCCTTCTTCTCTTCCTTTATTCCTTCTCCTCTTATACTCAAAACATTCCCTTCTTCAATCTGTACTTTGATGTCTTCTTTGTTGTAACCAGGAACGTTGATCTTGAAGATATGAGAGTTGTTTGATTCCATCCAATCAATCAGAGCCGTTGATCTTGACCATTCTTGGAATCTTCTAAATGGATACAAGAATATTCCTCTGTCTGCCATATTCTTCTATCTTTCTTCTTTAGCTAAGCTTGTTTTCTAGAGATGTGTATATATGTTTGAGTGGAAAGTATTTTATACAGATTACAGAAGTCGAGACAGTTCTTCGTTATCTTGTTTCTTCTTCATTTTCTCTGACTCCAGAACTTTGGAGAAGCCCAGGGGGTTGTTATATGCTACGGTGCAGTGTATATTGATATGATGGATATCGATTGATTCTAACCGTTCGATGCGATTCTAGGATTTTTGTGATTATTTGGGCCTTTTATCTTTATCTGTTGTCCCTTTTTTTTGGTATATATATATATACTCTTCAATTTTAAATCTTGAAAAGTATTATATGTATAATATAAAAAATATATTATATTTAGATGTTCTCAAGTATAGAAAAATTAATATAAATTTCAAAAATAATTCATATACTCAAGATTTCATGAATAGCAACATATATTGATTTCAATCCTTTCTTTCTTTAGCTCTATAACATGATTTTTTGTTGTAATTTGTTTCCAGCTTTGCACGATGATGGAGAAACCGGTTAACATCAAGTTAAGAGTAACATTCTATGCAATCACGAAAATTTCACAACCCGAACAAAACTAAGTACAGTTGACGACTAGATATAAAACGAGTCATATCAGTCGTGAAAATGGAGAATTCGCAAGACTTAGACCAAATAAAGTGAAATGACTCTCATTGCCTACCTTGTGGCTAGTAGTCTCTTAAACCGGTGCGATACGTGTTTGGAGCTATGTGCGATTCATGTTAGGAACTTTGTGCTTCATTCATAACTTTTACATTTGAACCAATTGTTCTGTTGATGGATCCAAAATCTTTGGACCTTCCAAGTTATATATAAGAATTTTAATAGTTGTATTCACTAGTATAGTATAATAGATGAGTTATGGCTTAGACTTATTTATAGTTAGATCACTTTTGGATCTAGGTAGATTTTGACTGTCTTAGACTCTATATTTTTTGATAGATACGAAACCCACGGAACAACTTTGATTCGAATATTTTCATTTTCCATTGGGCAGAATAAGAATTCAAACAAAAGGTTAAACCCTAATTTGGGAGTTGAAGACTTGAAGTGAAGAGATTGGTGATGAATAGTTAATGATTTTTAAAAATTTTATAATATAAAGTATGATTTTCAAATTTGCTAACACATGTATCAAATACTTTGAGTGAAAGAGATAATCGACGTGTTAAATCTAATTTTATTAATATTTTTTATTTTTTTTAAAAAAGAAATTCTTGTATATAGACGTGTTAAATCTAATTTTATTAATATTTTTTATTTTTTTTAAAAAAGAAATTCTTGTAAAATCAAGTACTACTACTAATTATGCTAAAACGATGGCTCTCTCTCTCTCTGAGGGCGATTTTTTGCCTAACTCACACCGTTTCAATTCTCCTCGCCGGAGCAGTTCTCCGACCATCATAATCTGTCTCTTTTCACGGTTTTATGACGGCGGTTACTTTCTGCCAATCAGTTTCCATGGCAGTTATCATTGCCCTTCACTTTCGGAGGGTAACTACCCACACAAACCGCCATGGATACAAACTTATATATACTTCAATTCGCTCCTTCTTCTCCCTTTTCTGCAATTCACCATTTCTCAAACACTGTCATCCACAATCATGAGTGACAGACTTCGTAAATCGGTTCAGGATTTGAACTTGGGTATTGATGATGAACCGGTGGCTCTAACTTCAGAATTTTGTTCACAGGCTGCATATGTGAACCGTTTCTCCTTGGTGGTAACAACTGTGAATCCACGCAAACAGAACCTCCGTGCCTTGATAGGACAAATGCCACGAGTTTGGGGCTTTCCTGATTCGTGCGTCGGGCGGATTATTGACAAAGGCAGAGTTCAATTCAAGTTCCAGTCTGAGGAAGCGATGAATCTCGTGCTCCGTCGTGGACCGTGGTCATTCAACGATTGGATGCTTTCGATTCATCGGTGGTATCCAAACCTTAGCGAGGCTGAAATGAAGATCATTCCTTTTTGGGTACAAATCACCGGTATTCCTCTCCTTTTCCTTACCAATGCAATGGCTAGATGTGTTGGAAATAGATTAGGACATGTTGCTGATGTTGACTTTGATGAGAACTCAAACCATACGGGTTTTGTGCGAGTTCGAATCAATTGGAATTTGGATGATCCTTTACGCTTCCAAAGAAATTTCCAATTTGCTGATGGTGAAAACACTGTGATAAAGTTTCGTTTTGAGCGTTTAAGGAATTTCTGTACCAAATGTGGCTCCCTTAAGCATGACATCAAGGCATGCACCCTTTCCTTTGATAATGAAGATCCGGTGGAGACAAGTGATGATGATGATGCTGATGATGATGACGATCATCACGACGACAACAAAGAACATGACATAAGCGACACTGATACTCTTCAGACAGTGGATCCAGCGACTCTTATTCCCGGCCTTCAATCTTCGCTTTCAAAGGGGAATCAACGCCAGGTACAAAAACTTTCAGATGGTTATTCGGTTCCATGCGTCATTGAGGACACAGACCTCACAGTTGAAAGACTCCGCTACCTTCACGCCAAACTTGCAGGAGTTAAAACTGACGCACCGGTTGAGAAAGATCTGCTCCTTGAGTCCTCTGACAATGCACAAAATGAGTTTGTCTTCATGAAGAGAAAGAGGGTTCGATTTGAAGAAATGTACCAACAGGTGGAAGCTGCAGACGAAATGGGCGTTCTGAGTCAACTTTGCAAGAAAGGAAGAAAGACTGAATCTGCAGGATCGTGTTCGATACATGATGGACGTGACGGAGGCGCGGGGGGCCCGGTACCCCTAAGGGATCCAATATGAGGATCATCTCATGGAACTGTCAGGGCATCGGTATGCCGCTGACTCAATCACGGTTGTTTCGCTTATTCCGTATGTATAACTATGATATTTTATTTTTAGTTGAAACCTTAAACCAGTGTGATAAAGTATGTAAACTAGCATATGATTTAGGCTTCCCTAATGTAATAACTCAGCCCCCTAATGGAAGGAGTGGTGGCTTAGCTCTTATGTGGAAAAACAATGTCTCTTTATCCTTGATTTCTCAGGATGAAAGACTCATTGATTCTCATGTAACATTTAATAACAAGAGCTTCTACTTGTCTTGTGTGTATGGTCACCCTACTCAATCTGAACGTCATCAACTATGGCAAACTCTTGAAAATATCTCAGATAATCGAAATGCTGAATGGTTGCTAGTGGGTGACTTCAATGAGATACTTTCGAACGCTGAAAAAATTGGTGGTCCCATGAGAGAGGAATGGACTTTTAGAAATTTCAGAAACATGGTTTCTCATTGTGACATTGAAGATATGAGATCAAAAGGAGATAGATTCAGTTGGGTAGGGGAAAGACATACACACACAGTCAAATGTTGTCTTGACAGAGTTTTTATTAATTCAGCCTGGACTGCAACATTTCCATATGCTGAAACAGAATTCCTGGACTTCACGGGCTCTGACCACAAACCGGTCCTAGTTCACTTCAACGAGTCATTTCCCCGTCGATCAAAGCTTTTCCGTTTTGATAACCGCTTAATTGACATACCGACATTCAAACGTATTGTTCAAACAAGCTGGAGGACAAACTGGAATTCACGTTCTACACCTATCACGGAACGGATCAGTAGTTGTCGACAAGCCATGGCAAGACTGAAACACGTTTCTAATTTAAACTCAGAACAACGAATCAAAAAACTTCAAAGCAGCCTAAACAGAGCAATGGAGAGTACAAGGAGGGTTGAAAGACAACTAATTCCACAACTTCAAGAGTCACTAGCGAAGGCCTTTAGTGACGAAGAGATTTATTGGAAGCAGAAGAGTTGTAATCAATGGATGAAGGAAGGCGATCAAAACACCGGCTATTTTCATGCATGTACAAAAACAAGATATTCTCAAAATCGAGTGAACACAATCATGGACGATCAAGGAAGGATGTTCACAGGAGATAAAGAAATTGGAAACCACGCTCAGGACTTTTTTACAAATATCTTTAGCACCAATGGTATAAAGGTATCACCAATAGACTTTGCGGACTTCAAATCCACAGTCACTAATACAGTCAATTTAGATCTTACAAAAGAGTTTAGTGACACCGAAATATATGATGCTATCTGCCAAATAGGAGATGATAAAGCCCCAGGGCCTGATGGGTTAACAGCAAGATTTTATAAGAATTGTTGGGATATAGTCGGATACGATGTTATATTAGAAGTCAAAAAATTCTTTGAAACATCATTTATGAAACCCAGCATAAATCATACTAACATATGTATGATTCCAAAAATCACTAACCCTACAACACTCTCCGACTATAGACCTATAGCACTTTGCAATGTTTTATACAAGGTCATCTCCAAATGCTTAGTGAATCGTTTAAAATCTCATCTAAACTCGATTGTTACGGATTCTCAAGCTGCTTTTATCCCGGGTCGAATCATTAACGATAACGTCATGATAGCACATGAGGTTATGCATTCACTCAAAGTCCGAAAGCGCGTGTCAAAAACATATATGGCAGTGAAAACAGATGTTAGCAAAGCTTATGATAGGGTGGAATGGGATTTCCTGGAAACAACAATGTGACTCTTTGGTTTTTGCAACAAATGGATTGGGTGGATTATGGCTGCAGTTAAATCGGTTCACTACTCAGTCTTGATTAATGGATCACCACATGGATATATTACACCAACACGGGGTATACGACAAGGAGATCCGTTGTCACCATATTTATTCATCCTATGTGGAGATATTCTTAGTCACCTAATAAATGGAAGAGCGTCAAGTGGAGATCTTCGGGGAGTTCGCATTGGCAATGGAGCACCAGCAATAACCCATTTACAATTTGCAGATGATTCTCTATTTTTCTGCCAAGCCAACGTACGGAATTGCCAGGCTCTAAAGGATGTGTTTGATGTTTATGAATACTATTCGGGACAGAAAATAAATGTTCAAAAATCAATGATAACCTTCGGATCGCGGGTCTATGGTTCAACACAATCAAGGCTAAAACAAATTCTGGAAATTCCAAACCAGGGTGGAGGAGGAAAATACTTGGGCTTACCTGAGCAATTTGGTCGTAAAAAGAAAGAAATGTTCGAATATATAATTGACCGAGTAAAAAAACGAACGTCAACATGGAGTGCACGTTTCCTCTCGCCAGCAGGAAAAGAGATTATGCTAAAGTCGGTCGCCCTGGCAATGCCCGTCTATGCGATGTCATGCTTCAAATTACCTAAAGGTATAGTTTCGGAGATTGAATCATTACTTATGAATTTTTGGTGGGAAAAAGCTTCAAACCAGCGTGGAATCCCATGGGTAGCGTGGAAGAGACTCCAATACTCAAAAAAAGAAGGCGGCCTGGGCTTTCGAGATCTCGCAAAATTTAATGATGCTTTACTTGCCAAGCAAGCATGGCGTCTCATACAATATCCAAACTCCCTGTTTGCACGTGTCATGAAAACCCGGTATTTCAAAGATGTTTCAATTCTTGATGTTAAGGTAAGAAAACAACAATCTTATGGATGGGCATCGCTTTTAGATGGCATTGCACTTTTAAAAAAAGGAACAAGACATTTGATTGGTGATGGATAGAATATTCGTATCGGATTGGATAATATTGTGGACTCTCATCCTCCTAGACCGTTAAATACAGAAGAAACATATAAGGAGATGACAATTAATAACTTGTTCGAACGTAAAGGCTCCTACTACTCCTGGGATGATTCTAAAATTTCTCAATTTGTCGACCAAAGCGATCATGGATTCATTCACCGTATCTACCTTGCTAAGAGTAAAAAACCAGACAAAATTATTTGGAATTACAATACAACGGGAGAATATACGGTTCGTTCTGGCTATTGGCTCCTTACTCATGATCCGTCCACAAACATTCCCGCCATAAACCCTCCTCATGGTTCGATCGATTTGAAAACCAGAATCTGGAACTTGCCAATCATGCCGAAATTAAAACACTTCCTTTGGCGAGCCCTATCTCAAGCTCTTGCTACAACTGAGAGGTTAACTACTAGAGGAATGCGTATAGATCCTAGTTGTCCTCATTGCCATCGAGAAAATGAATCGATTAACCATGCTCTCTTTACTTGCCCTTTCGCAACAATGGCTTGGCGGTTATCGGATTCGTCACTCATTCATAATCAACTTATGTCAAACGACTTTGAAGAAAACATCTCCAATATCTTGAACTTTGTCCAGGATACCACAATGTCAGATTTCCATAAGCTTCTCCCGGTTTGGCTCATATGGCGAATATGGAAGGCAAGAAATAATGTAGTATTCAATAAGTTCAGAGAAAGCCCGTCAAAAACTGTTTTAAGTGCAAAGGCTGAAACACATGATTGGCTCAATGCAACACAAAGCCATAAGAAAACACCATCACCGACTCGACAAATTGCAGAGAATAACATAGAATGGAGGAATCCACCTGCCACATATGTAAAGTGTAATTTTGATGCTGGTTTCGATGTACAGAAGTTGGAAGCTACAGGAGGCTGGATCATCAGAAATCATTACGGGACACCAATCTCATGGGGTTCAATGAAGTTGGCTCATACGAGTAATCCGCTTGAGGCAGAAACCAAAGCTCTTTTGGCGGCTTTACAACAAACCTGGATTCGAGGATACACACAAGTATTCATGGAAGGCGATTGTCAGACGCTAATTAACTTGATTAATGGGACTTCGTTTCACAGTTCGTTAGCAAATCACCTGGAGGACATCAGTTTTTGGGCAAATAAATTTGCAAGCATTCAGTTTGGTTTTATTAGGAGAAAGGGAAACAAATTAGCTCATGTCTTAGCGAAATATGGTTGTACTTATTCTACCTTTTATTCTGCTTCTGGTTCTTTACCTATTTGGCTTGATCGATACTTTTGTAATGATTCTAATTGATTAATATAATTGTTTTGACGTAAAAAAAAAAAAAAAAGACGTGTTAAATCTAGTTCGGCCATGATTAAATATTCATTCTCCAGTTTGGTCTTGTCGAAGACAATTTCTGTATAGACAATTGACTTAGTACTTAGTAGAGAACAAATAAGGACCAATAATTTTACAACGAATGGTCCTCCAATGGACTCATGCCCGGTCTAGCACCTGATATTTCATAAAATGAAATGTTTTTAACGTAAGAAAATATATGCATTGCTTTCTCTACTTTTCTCTTTAATTTGTCTTAAATTAGAAAATGTAAGAATATTACATTTGAGATTGGACGTAACATTTGAGAACATTATAAAATTTGTTTATCTTCTGAAGAGAATATATGCCATTTGACAAATAAAGATCGACATAAACTTTTGCTTTTAGACCTCACTCTTTTGCCATGCCCTTTTACTTTGTTGCTTTAGTAATCTTGTTTTTCGGATATGCATAAAGCCTTTATAATTCATTGCTTAAGACTTCCTTTTCTTATCTCTTTTCCATTTAAAATAATTATTATCACAAGTATTATGTAACAACAATCGAAACAAAATAATTTTTAAAACGTTAGAAAAAGAAAAAAGAAATAACGTTGACAGAATCCAAAGCAAATATGCATCTCATCTGGATTTTCTGGTCCTTTGAGATCCACGTTCTTGCGATTCTTCAGAACTTTGACATTTATTTACCTGAAAATTTTAAATTTATGAACAAGTATTACTTAAAACTTTGAATATACTAATAACCACCTAACTGTATGATACACATGGAAGCATATTACATATAACATTTCATTATGATCAGATTGACTACTACGTATATTTATCATGAGACCATGCATGTAAGAAACATTTTGGATATTTTTGTGTGTATTTTCCATATATTATGAAAGAAATTAAATAAGAGTAAAACTATGTAAGATAGAGAAATCACCTCCGCGACTGCAAACGCCTCTGAGGAAAAGAAGGAAGATAATTAGAAGAACAACCGCAGCTAGTAGTCCTATGATGATCGCGAACGTCTTTTCTCCTCCGTAGTTTGTTTTATCTATTTTATTCAACAAATATTATTCAAAAAAATATTATTGTTAGTTTCTATTTTGTTTTGGAATTAAAAAAAAAAAAATCATCAAATTATGAAACGTATAATTTGAGTTCTTATTGTCATTTTCTTGCAGATATATATAAATTTGTAACAGAATTTTTGTTAATTCCAAAAATATCACAACTTTGAGATTTTACAAATATATACGAACTTTTGTTATAGGTAGGATTCACTAAAATAAATAAAATTTTGTCAAATTTTAATTTCTAATATACATGTACTACACTATTCCTAAATATTTAGGAAACTTATCTAAATCTATATTTGCAGGTCTATTTTTAAAAAACAAATTGGATTTTGAATTATGGAAAACAAAACATTTTATTTTTGAAAGTTTTCCTACTAATAATAGTAAGTAGAGAGAACTCACAATTATGAGACTTGGCGTAATGTTGTGCACCATCAGTTGAATATCTAGCGTAACACTTAGCCAAGAACATGTCTCCGAAGACGGCCGTGCCACAATCATTCTTAAGCCGTCCAATGGCCGTTCCTAAACAATCTTGGCACTCTGACACCGTTAGATCTCCTACACATTGTCCCATACCTTGAACATCACCGGACCCTCCGGCTCGAAAATACCCTCCGCCATTGACTAGCTCCGTGAGAACTGCGTCTCTCCGGCTGATACCGTCGGTATTATAACCCTCAGAGGATCCACACTTCTTTAGGACAACGGTCTTGTCTTCTTGGCCAAGGAAGCTGATGTTATCGTATTTGATGTAGCAGCCAGCTAGCTGGAGGGCTCCACCACAAGTGAAAGGGCAAAGAGGACCTACTTGAGAGACGGCACGTGCCACACACGTGGCGCAGTCCGGCATGGAGAGGTCACCGCGGCATTGGAAGAGGCCACGTGCTGTGTCGGAGGATGAAGAGCCCATGATGGTGAAGTTGTTGTAGGAAGAGTATGTGGCTGAGTTAACTAGAGAAGTAAGAAGAGAGTTGAGGTTTGACTCATACGCAGACGCCGGAGAGAATTTTTGCTGGGAGCAGCCGCCAAAGACGAAGGTGTCTGTGGCGGAGGTGGCAGAGGAGAGTGAAGGAGCGGTTGCTGCGATGAGAAAGAAGAAGATGGAGAGAGTTTTGATGATGTTCCTTAGTTTTGCCATTGGCATTAGTGGAGAAGGAGAGAAAGACAATAGCAATACAAATGGAAACCTATTTATACATGTTAACTATCTAAGTCCTACTTAAAGGGTAATGAGGAACGATGGAATGATATTTCGTAGGTTTTTCCACCCAAATCACATAATTAGGTGAAGTCTAGTCAAGTTTAATGGTTTTATTATAAAACAAATCATCACTTTTATTTGATCGAAATGGTTTCTAATTTTCTATTATCATCGTATACATTAAAAATTATTTGATAATCTACAATATTAAGCTTGCCAAAATTATTTAGAAATGTTAGAGGATGTGAACCCAAAATAAGCTAATTAGTGATGGCCGTATAATAATATGGTATAGATTATTGTACAATTTAATTATGTTTTCAGTAACATGTGGATGGCTAAGTTTTACTTTTTTTTTTTGTTGCTTGACTAAAGAAGTTCTAAGCTTTTCATAAAGCAGGCACCCCATGCAACAAAGGTTTCCCAATTTCTTAGAAGTACTATTAGGGAAGAAAAGTGAATGAATAGCTTCTCTCAGTTTTTTTTCCAACAATCGTTACATTTTTAATAAAACTACTTTGTTTTTTGCATAACAAAATAGTTTAAATTGAGAAATATGTACTGTTTTTTTCTTTCATAACTTAAAGAATGTCAAATTTGGAAAGCTGAATATTCTTCTTCTTTTTTTCCACAAATAATTCTCAAAGGGAAGGTGGTAGGTGGGTGATCCCGTGAGAGCTTTACTTTAGGGTTCATATTTATTTTCTACATTATAATTGTAAAGAAAGAAGGAACCTTTTTCGAACGAAGACACATCTCTCCAACTGTACCATCGCACTCATCGAGTTTTCCATTTCTTCTTTTTAGGATATTCATTGCTTGCTCTCGAAGGAATTCTCGTACCATGCACTTCATTTAATCTTATTTTAGTTCTTTATTTTAAAAGCTAAGAGAGTTTTGTAATATAGTTAACATATGAAAATTGCATAACTTATACATTTCAGAGCATATATTATGAGATATACCGTATATATAAAGTTTGTTGATTTATTGTTAGTTTGTTTTGATGTTGGTGAATAGGTCAAAATTGAAAATATTTGATTCTGATTATCTCTGATTTAGTAACATTGAATAATGTTTCACAATTACCATGCATAATCACGATTTTACATTCGTTATAGTATTTGGTGGGATTAATGTATTATTTTTACATTTTCAAAAATTAACCAACCAGAACGGCATGTCTGCAATAGAATCATCTATGCTCAAGTTCCTAGTGGAGATAAAACTCACCAAGTGAGTGTTTCGCTAGTGACACTTGATGTGTCTCGTTTTTTTTTTATCTCTTTTTTAGGAGTCTTTTATAGCTTGTGAATAATTTAGGAAAAACTTAGAGGATACTATTTTCCAAAGGTCAAGGAAATACATTCTTTAAGACAATGTTTTGCGCAGTTTCTTTTCCATTCTTCTGAAGCTACCTGATTAAAGAACAGAGCACATAAAACCAACCCAAATTAAGAAGTTTATTTGTAGGTTTTGCTATCAATGCGCAATTACCTTAACAGAACACTTGAACCATGTAAGTCTAGTTCAAAGTCTTCAATATTTACAAAACCTGAAACCGATTACAAAATCTTAACGCAGATTAACCATTGTGGATGCTTAGTCGATTTGTATAGCTAGTCTGTGAGATATGAAGATGGCTTTGAAGACAGATACAGAGCATGCTGATGAAACGTCTTGATTGGTTTGTTGCACTGCTAATAAAGACTTGCATGACTCTTCAGAACAAAAAACCAAGTTAGTAAGAGAGGCTGATGAAGCATCTTGATGAGCTGAAAGTAAAAAACAACATTCAAATTATTGGACTCTCTCTAACACGTATGCGGTAGATGGAAAGATGGACCACAGAAACCAAACCAAATTAAGAACTGAGAGGAAACAATCATACATATGTAATGCCTTTATCATTCAAACTTGAAAGTGAGAGACCATCCGCTGGTTTAAATAGTCTTCTTCTCCAAATCCCTAGCCCCTCCATCCATTATTCATGCTCGTTTCTCGGAACTCAGTGGCAGGTTTGGGCTGTTCTCAACATTTTCCATTATTCATGCTCGTTCCTCCATCCATCCAGAGGATTCAAAGGTGTTTTTAATGCATGCATATTAGTTACTTCAAGGGATTCTAGCTTCCTCAAATGAGCAATAGTAGCTCCCTTGAAATCTACTAATTCTTCTATGCTTGATCCAAGACGACAAGGGCTTGCATAAACCAAAAGAACTCACCTGAGATACGCAACAACCTGTTATTCAATGTCATTTGGTACCTGGCATAACTGTGCACCAGAATTGACACACAAAATTTCTTTTCTCTTTCTCAACTTTAGACCCTATCCAAAGAGCCATCTCGCGTAAAACATCATGCATTTTCACCATCGATGTGAATTGACCATCCAGCAAGAGATGCGCACGAACTAACGAACCAATTATAGTATGACCATGGTTGTTACTTCCATCTTCATCTCTGTTTCCTTGATAAATCCTTCGTAAATCCAATATTCTATCAACTCCTCCTTGTTTATTTCATTATCTTCCGGAAACAAAGAGCAATATAGGAAGCATAAATATCTAGGAAGTTATAACACTATAATCAAACTCTATTTTGTATTTTAAACAAACTATATTATACATCTATATTTTAATAATCATTTGAGTTTTTTTTTTGCATTTTCAAATTACTCACTATTGTTTCGTATAACACATGATATATTATATTTATTTTTTATTTTATTTTAAAGAAGTCAGCGCTTCCACGAAATATGATTATCTTCTTATTATTAAAAAAAAAAACATCTTATAGCCTTCTATTTGAATTCAATTCTTTTGTTCATCCTAAATTATATTTGAAGTAAGATTTTCTAAGAAATTTTCATTGTTATTTTTTATTCTTATTTATATATTTAGGGATTATGCTTATACTCTCATTCATATGAAAATATATTTAATTTTAAGTTTTTTTGATTTAGCAACTATTTAGTTTTAAGTTTTGTTTTACGCATATATGTTACCATTGTGATAATCATATATATGAAAATTGGTCAACTCTCTCCATTTGATTGACACATCATCACTTTTAGCATTTGACATGTGTCTATTAAATATATTAATGTAAGCTCTTCAACTTCGAATTTATAGGTTAATGATATATTTATTACTTAATTTTACATATTTAATTATACTATTACTAAATTTATTTTAATATTACATGATTTTCAATAAAACCATTTTAATAGTTTTCTCATACTCGAAAATTTTTGTTTTGTAATTCAAACTCATGAGTGTATAATAATCGTGAATTACTTAATGATTTGAGTAAGTTTTTGTAATTCAAACTCAAAGTATGAGTGTATAATAATCGTGAATTACTTAATGATTTGAGTAAGTTATTCTCTTAAATTGATATTTTTATTTTCTTAAATTGATATTTATATAATAAATCACTGAGGGTGAGAATACGTAAGGAGCTCCATCATAAAATTCTTAGGTTTCTAGAATCCAACACTACCCTCTATTAAATTGGTTTAAGACAAACGTTGTTTATGAATTATGTGTATGATGCATTGTTGAAAATGTTGTTAGACAAAAATATTTTTAATACTAAAAGTAATTATTTATTGCATGAGTGAATGATTAGATAAATAAAAATTATATTTAAATTAAACAATACAAAAAAGTCCGAAAAAACTGCGGCGTACCGCGGGTGATCACCTAGTATGACTAAAAGTATAAACAAAATACGTATTCAAGTAACTTTTATTTTAAATTGTGTATTAATTGAAGATTAATGCTTCGATTCAATTAATTAGTTACTTTGAAATGATTATTGGTGGAGTACATAATATTTTTTGTTGATGATGTGGACACCTTAATAGGAGAAACACCTTAAGATCCAAAATTTCCTCAACAAAATTTACAGAAGCTTCAGTGGCGAATTCTACACTAAATCTCGCCATGAAAGCCAGAGAGATTCTTACATCACCAAACCTCGACGGATTAACAATGATCGTCGATAATCTCTACACACGTAAACAATCCGAAGATTACAAAACAGCTCGTACTCTCTACGACTTATTCGTCTCTAACTTCCCAAATTGCTTAACCCTAAAGCTTCTCAAGATCTATCTTTCTTCTTCCGATCAAGTCCTCAGACTCCGATCAATCGGTCACCTCTCTGAAACTCTCCCCGGTTTAAGAAACCGCAACTTCAAACTCTCTCTTGTCGCTCTCCATGAAATCAAACCTCTTTTGATTTCTTGCTTGACACGGCAGAATCCAAGAAAGTGTGATACTAATTGCTTAAGAGTCATCGTTTCGTTCGTAGCTGAGAATGTTATGAGTTTTTATAATGGAAGATGGGAAGAGCTTAGTGAGTATATACTGTTGCTTGTGAATCAAGATCCGATTAGGGCGTTTAGTTACTTCATCGAATTGCCATTGCTTTACGAGGGTTTTATTAACCGGTTCTTGGAGAAGTTACGTGAGGAAGTGTATAAGGTTTTGCTTCATCCTGAGAAAAATAAAGAAGAAGCTTGGGTTTTGGCTTTGACATCTGCTGTTAAAATGGGGATTGAGGTTTCAGATTCCGTAATGAGAAGAGAGATTCTTCATAATGTTATGAAATCTGCTTTTGAGGTTATGTGGTTAGGGATGGAAAGAGAGTTTGCGATAAGAGGGCTTCAATATCTCGATAAGTACCTTGCGAAAGAAGCGAAGTTGTGTAAATGGAGTAGCAAACAATGCGGTTTTGTTGCAGCGTTTGCATATGCGATCGCAGGAGTTGGAACAAGTACTAAGGAAGAAGCCAAGAAGATCTTTGTAATGGTTACAAACATGGATAAGTATGTTCTGAATCCGGCTTTTAAACTCGAACATTTTCGTGTTGATAATCAAGATCTTGGAGTAGACTCTGACCGTGAATTGTACTACATGTTTAGGCAATGTACTCCAATGGAAGTCTTGAGTTTCTTTGCAATACCTGGTTCTGATTATAGGTCTAGAGAGATAGCAATCAAAAGACTCTATGATTCACTTTGTGATCATACTTCAAGCCAGTGGGAAATAGATGTTTCAGAGATTAGAGGTCTTCAGCCATTGCTCATTACTTGCCTTAAGGAAGAAGGATTGCCTGAGAACATATACAAGATTCTTGGTCAGGTGGTGTTCCACGTTGCGCAGGAGACATTCAACTACGAGAAAGACCCGTGGTTCGATCTATGGGACTATATTGGTTCAGAAAGCAAAGTGGAGTTCGAGAAAGCGGTTTATATCTTCCAGCGTTTAACAATGTGGCTTGAGTTTAAAGATATTGTTGTTCCTGCGATAACTAATCTTCTTCCGGAGATTAACAGAAACCTAACCCCACCAAGAGAGTTGTTGGTAGATAACAGTAGATGGGTCTTGGCGTTTACGGGTGCGTACTGTTCAGCTATTCACTTGCTAGAGGTCAAAAGTCACGCGGGATACGTAAAGGAGATTGCATATAAGATGATTGATTCAGTGAGAGAGCTTGTGGAAAGAGGAATGGAAGTTGGACTTGTGACGAGAGCTTTCAGAGATCTTGAAAGTATTGTCAAAAAACAATGGGTCTGGTACATGACTTGTGAATACAGATTCCTTAAGGGTTTGCTTTGGAGGCTCTACGCGATCAATGGCATGAAAAGGGAAAGTAAGTATGTGTTGTGGAGAATCAATGTTGATATTGAGAGGTCAGTGGATGAAAATCTTAAAGTGCTCCCAAAGAGTGAATTTGATTGGCTTAACCAACCTAAGCCTTAGGTAAATTGACTTCTGCGGAATCAATTTTCCTTTTTAGGAATTGGTTTAGCAATTTCCATTTTAGGAATTTTCCTTTTTACTTTTAATAATCAAAGTCTTTAAGCCTCTCTAGTCTCTATATAAGAAGATCTTTCACCATAGTTGTTGTTATTCACGATTCAATTCTTCATCTCTCGTAAACCCTAATCTTGCTGCAAAAGTTTCCTGAATTCTTCCTCTCTCAACTTTTGTTACTTGAAACTTTTTTTTTCGTTTCAAAGATGTCGATGCAAATTCACGCAAAGACTCTCACAGAAAAGACCATAACCATTGACGTTGTAAGCTCCGACACCATCAATAATGTCAAAGCAAAGATCCAGGACATAGAAGGGATTCCTCTAGACCAGCAAAGACTCATCTTTTCCGGTAAACTGCTAGATGATGGCCGTACTTTGGCCGATTACAGTATCCAAAAAGATTCAATACTCCACTTAGCTCTCAGGTTGAGAGGTGGTATGCAGATATTTGTCAAGACGCTTACCGGTAAAACCATTACCCTTGAAGTTGAGAGTTCAGACACTATTGACAATGTTAAAGCTAAGATCCAAGACAAGGAAGGAGTCCCTCCGGATCAACAGAGACTAATCTTTGCTGGTAAACAGCTTGACGATGGTCGCACTCTTGCAGATTACAACATCCAGAAAGAATCAACTCTCCACTTGGTTCTCAGGTTGAGAGGTGGTATGCAGATTTTTGTCAGGACACTTACCCGAAAAACCATAGCTTTGGAAGTTGAGAGCTCTGACACAACCGATAATGTGAAGGCCAAGATACAAGACAAAGAAGGGATCCCACCAGACCAACAGAGACTTATCTTTGCAGGCAAACAACTCGAAGATGGTCGGACGCTTGCTGATTACAACATCCAGAAGGAGTCAACACTTCATCTCGTGCTGCGTCTTTGTGGTGGGATGCAGATATTTGTCAACACTTTGACGGGAAAGACCATCACACTTGAAGTGGAGAGCTCTGATACGATTGACAATGTGAAGGCCAAGATTCAGGACAAAGAAAGGATCCAACCGGACCAACAGAGGCTAATCTTTGCAGGCGAGCAGCTTGAAGATGGTTATTACACTTTAGCGGATTACAATATCCAGAAAGAGTCAACTCTTCACCTTGTTCTCCGTCTCCGCGGTGGAGAGTGCTTTGGTTTTATTTTTCTTTTCTTGTTATGTTTTAACTCTTGATATGGAGTCCGTAAATGGATTCAACTTCAGAGTCTTTTCAATAATATTCAAGTGCTTTCTTATTTATCTGTTCTATAATCTAAATACAAAGATTTTCGACAGCAAACATAACCGACACTCACACATAACAAGCTACGAATTGGCTATAATCTTTTTATAACTGACATAAAACACACATCGACTTAGTAGCAAACGTACAAACAACAGAGCCAACCCCTAATTCAACTCTCTATAGTTATTCATCTGAATCATCTGCTGTAACATCAGAAGAACCTTCTTCTTCCTCATCATCCTCGTCTACATTGCTCATTTTCACTTTGCTTGCCATTATTTTGGCCAAGGCAGCAGCTTTACTTGCACGGTGTGATCGGGTCATCAAAGTATTAGGAGCAGAAGGTGGAGGAGATGCTACTTCTTCTTCATCAGAGGATGTTTCTTCAATCCTTGCTCGTCTTCTTGACCGAGCTGGTTTTGTTGAGCAAGGAGCAGGTGTCTGTGGCACTGTTGTAGTTTCAGTGATCTCTAAGTTGTAGCTAACTCCGAGTATTTCTGTAATTAGCCATTAGAAAGAAACTAACAGTCAAATTCTCCAAAGCATAACAACTCGAATAACTTAGTTTTACGTGTAAATATAACCAAACTGTAATGTACAAGGCAAGAGATCAATGTACCAAAGATGGAATTTGCTTGATCTTGTGTAAGCTCCTCGCTTGGACAAGCATCCAAAGATTTTAGATGTTGAAGCACCGGTTTCACTTCTTTAAGAAGATCCTTCTCTGAACGTACAGAATCTGCGAGTAGGCTTAAAAGCTTTTTCAACAACTTTGTCACATTTTGTTCTGATGGTTTCAGATGGAGCAGCACAAGTATTTTGCACAGCGCTGCAACATATGCCTTCTCATGAGCAGTCTTCTTTTCTTTGAAGCTTAGCATCTATTACAAACAATATTAGCAAAGAGGTTAACAATATTGGTTAGCCAGTATTACAGACCGCAGTTCCTAATCCTGAGAACAATATGTTATAGTAGTTAAGGAATGCAACTAACCTCGATGGCTATGCGTATGGCCAAACCTTCTTCTGTACAGTTTAGTGGATGTTGGATAGAATCTTCTGGTGATTTATTGACCTGGCTTTCAGGCTCACCTCTTGTCTCTTTTTTGTATAGCGGGGTTTGCATCATCTGTAGGATGAATCTGGATACTTGGACTGCGCGCTTGCGTTGATTTGATACAACATATGACGAACTTTTAGTGTTTCCATCAATCCCAGGCCACATTGAGCGTACAAGAGGAACAAAAGCCTTTGACACGTATCCCTACATTGCATGAAAGCAGTGTTATACAAATACGCCATGAAACACTGTTAACCTATTGCTCTTATAGACATCATGGTTTCCGTTACCTTATGTTTTTCTGAGAGGGAGGCATAGTGCTCAAAGAAGACGGATAAACACTGTTTAAACCTGGACATTATTAAAAGACCAAATCATTACTAGTACTCTGGTGACAGAAGTTAGCAATCGAAAGAAACAAAATCTCTATACCTCAGTTGTTCTTTTGACTCCTCACTGAAATATAAAGCAATTAGCTTTCCCAATACAAACGGATAGAAAGATGCAGGCAAGTTTGGGTACTTCTCTCCTAGAAGAAGAAGTTTTGCAAACCCCTCCCCAACAGTTGCTTTAACTGACTCATTCTCACTGCTCTCTGTGGATGCTCTCCAGTCATCACTTTCAAGTCCAGCATACAAGAGATCGAGCATTTTAAAGTTCATATCTTCTTCGGCATTGGATAAGTCGATGGGTGCAAAATCAATGCTGTCATCCTCAAATTGTGACAAGAGATCTTGTCCCATTGCCTTGTCAACTTCAGTTGGGCTATGCCACATCCCAAGATCCACTAGTGCCTTGCAAGCCATAATACTAATTGGAGGAGGGCTTCTGCAAAAAGCTGCACGTAGCTGCCTTACTAGCTCTTCGCTAGGCTTCTTCTCTAACAAACCAAAAAGACCAAGGCCCTTTATAGCAATCCTCTGCACATCCAAGTGAGTGTGTTTTGCCTGCATGACATGAATCATATCAGAAAGAGTGCTTGTTTTGCATGAGTCCACGAAAATCATGCCCAGATTTTAATGCAAAAGGCATTCAACTGCATGATAAGCTGTTTCTTAGCTACATAACTCCACTCCTTAAAACTGTAAACATCTTCTGACAGTTTTTCGATGAAACAAAAGGATGCAGAGATCATATGGAATATCAGCATTTTAAAGTGAAATTGGCAATGACAAAAAAGCTGCTTTATACAAGTAAGATTGTAAGAAGAACTCAAAGTCTCAACAAATTTATCTAATCTAACAAGTGGCGCCTAAGCAGTAGAAAATAAACAGAGGAGAGTAGAAAATTTACCCCTGGAAGCAATAGAGCATGCAATATCTCTTCTGGTTCAATAGCCTTCCCTTGCAGTGAATGTAAAGATTTTCCATTTTCCAAGAGAAGACTTGTCAGAGAAAGCATGTGCATCCACTGCAGGAAATCCGCAGTCCTTTCCCTGCAGGGTCTCGCTACTTCTTCAACAACAACAAGTATAACTTCTTCATATTCTCCAGGGGCAGCATGGACTTTTTTAGCCAATTTCGACACTGCCTCAGCCCAATCTTTATCACCACCAAGGTTTATACCATCTCCAATCACAATACTGTTCCCATCTTCATCTAATTCTTGCTCAAAAGGTCTGCGGAGCAGCTCCTGGACAAATGAGCTCACAGTCTTGTGGAGCATAGCATCAGAGAAATCAAGCATCGTACCCAACAATAATAGCTGCCTCGAAGCAAAGTGATGATTTGGTCCTGAAAACATTATATGAGTATCTCCCAAACAAAAACAACTTAAGTTTTCGTATGAGAAACAATATCTGGGCTCACCTGCTTCTATATGAGCTTTAACTAGATCAACATAATCAGAAACTGTTGCAGGAAGAATTCTTTCCAGCAAATCATTAGCATCTGAAGCTTCAGCAGCATAAACTGCTGCTTCAGCACCCATCGCTGTAGCAGCATCAGAACCTTTTGCCTGCGTAACAGTCTCATATTCTTAGCATGTCCGGTGTCCCATATGTAAAACCAACACTAAGAGCATTAGAAAACATTACAAGATCCAAGATTTATATTTCAAATGCTAGCCTGTATAGTAGACAATATTTGAGTGAATCCAGGGACAAGCTAAAGGACATATTTGTGTTCTCAAACAAAAGGCTATTCAATACAAGAAAAAGTGAAGTAAACTGACAATAGGTGTTTTAGTATTTTGACAGTAGTAATGTGCTGCCTACTCAGATGCATTGATCTATGTAACCTAGTTTTGTTTGAGATATGAGTGAATAAAAAAAAATAGAAAAAAATTTGCTGCAGACTGCAGTAAAGGTGTAACTTGAAATCACAGGACATGCTATAGTGGTTGGGGATCTCGAATACGATCACCTTTTTATACTGGTCTTAAGAACTGGTGACCAGCTAGGTTTAATAAAAATCATCACAAAAAATTATATTGAGAGTGTCAACGACCAATATAAAGCTAGTAGATATAAGCATTCTCTGGTTTGTGAATCAAGCACTAAGTTAGGGAATTCATCAAGAGCATCGATAAACCAATTTTAAGCACACTATTATCTAACTAAGCTAAATAGGGAAATTTTCAGAACTTATGGATTCACAAAAACCTTGTTTGAAGCATAAAGTAACTAACATCAGCAATGAATAGTTGGTAAACTGAAAACTTACTTGAGCACTTTGGTGCACCTTCCTGCATATAATCCTCCAGTAAAGAGCAATCTCTGGCTCCATAAGTTGAATGCTGGGTGCAGAACATGTGCTTTCATCTAACACAGGTATAAGAAAATATAAGCACATGCAGAATCTGCAAACTTATGCATTGCATTTATTGTCCAGACTTCAACAAACCTCTAGTTTCACCATCTGCTGACAATATGTACTGCTGGATGCTTTTATCATCGGAGGGCATTATCAACCCTTCACTCAACAGAACTTCCAACGCCGATTCTGCCACAGATTCGTAGGTTTCAACGTCAAGGTATTTAAGAAATGTGATAGGATCTCCTTCACAATAGTTAGCTAGCCATTGCTCTTTCATTAGCTTCAAGCATTCCGTTGAAACATTTACAGCACGATCAGCGAGCCCTCTCTGAAGAATTGTGGTCCTTAGCTTGATGCTAAAGCAGGGAAATGAAAGAAATACCCAGTCAGGAGAAAGAGAAGGACAGTAGGGAAGTTGTAGAACAGTTGTAACTAACAAAAATAGCAAAAAACTTCTATTAAGAGGTCAATGAAGAAGAAAGAAATAAATAGACCAAAACTCTAAGCCCAAATTCACCTCAGACTCTGAAGAGGAACTTTATTAGCCAGAACAGAGTAAGCTGCTTTGCGTACTGATTCATTAACATCGAGCGTGCAATCAATAATTGCTTGGGTGGTTGCATTTGAAGGAGGCAGAGATAAAACAATTGTTTTGCGTACCTCCTGTAAACAATAAAAACATCAACAATAAGACTTTGGCAAGCATTGATGACAAATATCAGAATGTAATTTATGATGTCAAAGCAGAAATGGTAAAAGATAGAAACTTTACCGGATTCTGTTCCAAAGGAAGCACCTCAAGTAGCAAATCAAGAATGTCACTATTCTCAGGATCATTCACAAAACGTGAAAGAGACCTCACAGCAAATGTACGTATAACAGGAACTTTGTCCCGAACTCGCAACATCATACAATCAATTACATCATCCCATAGTTCATCCGCTACTTCCACTTCATCTGGCAGCCTCAATATGATCTGTAACAAACACAATGAACAGTTGAATTAAACCTATATTTGACCTAACAGACATTTACCGATTAAATTGAAGGAGAAAGAACCCTAATTATTCTCTTATACCTCTGAAATTATCTGACACGCCCTGAATCTCGCGTTTCTATTGGCAGCAACAGACCCAGCAACCAAAAACTTAAGAAATTCCTCTAGAAACTCGTCGCAATCGGAGTCACCGTCTGAATTACTACGAAGACAAGCGAATTCCGCCACGAATCGAACAACACGCTCTGCTGCAGCGGTTCTTCGTTGAGCCGCGATGAAAAGAGGGGTTAGGGTTTTGAGAAACACGGAAGAGAATTGAAGAATAGAAGAAGACACGGACTCGGATTCGGATTCAGATGAAGATAGTTTTGAACGGATTGTGGCGAGCTCCTTTAGCTTACGGTTATGAGTAGCGTATGATGTGCGAGTCTCGTTTAGGATCTTGGCGATTTTCTGGGTTAGGTTATTTCGATCTGCTGAAGCCATGGCGATTTCTGATTCTTCGCCCATTTTCACAGAGAAATTTGAGATTTTTTGTGAAGAGAAACCGAAAATGTTTGGTGAATTTTTCGAATTGACGCTCTTGTGAGAGTGTGTGAGAGTTAGATCTGTTTTGTTTCTTTCACCTATTTCAAAATTTTCTATGAGCGGGAAAATATTTGATATTCTTGTTTTGAAAATTAAATGGGAAAAATGTCAAACAAATTACGAACTTTCAAATTTGGGACGATTTAATCTTGAACTCTACGGAAGACAAATAAATCGTATAGTTTTTGTTGTTTTTCAAAATAAATGACAAAGTTTTTGTTGAGTTGTCATTTGAGTCATGTCGTTAAGTAGGTTAACAGAATTTTTTTACGGCGTTAATGTCTCGTTTATCTCCTATGTTAGAACAAAACAACGTTCTTCATTGCAGCTCGTTTTGTCTGTTGAAACAAATTTAAACCCTAAATCCCTAAATCGATTTCATTATCTGCGATTTTGAGGTCAATGTGGGTCTCTGATTTTGAGATAATGAAATCAATTTGGGAAATTAGGGTTTATATTTGTTTCAAAAGACAAAACAACGTCGTTTCGTCTCTGCAATAAACGACGTTGTTTTGTTCTAACAAAGTAAATAAACAAGACATTAACGCCGTAAAAAAATTTTTTAACTTATTTAATGATATCTCAAATGGCAAGTCAACAAAAACTTGTCATTTATTTCGAAAGTCAACAAAAACTTGTCGATTTATTTGTCTTCTGTAAAGTTCAAGATTAAATCGTCCCAAATTTGAAAGTTCGTGATTTTTTTGACATTTTTCCCAAAATTAAATCGATTGAATAGAGTTTTTAATTAAAAATATATATATAGTACATATACATAAATTATTTTTTCTAGGGGAAATTTGTAAGAATATCACAAAAAGAAATATAAATAGCAAAACTAACACGTAACAAAAAAAGACTGATATTCTCTATATATTTTGTATTAATACCAATTCTGCCTTTGTCTCTTTCTCTATTTCTTGTTTCTGTGTATGACTCTACAATCTCTTTCCTCTCACATCTTCTATTCATTCTCCCTCTTTTGTTAATGTAAAAACTAGATTTTATTAATTAGTTATGAAATACAGATTAATTCATAATTGTTTTTGGAGATAGTTGTTTCTTAAATCAGTTAATGACAAATTTCATTGTAGATTTTCGATACTCCAACTGTTATTCTCAATAACCACTATTTGATGTGTATTTAATTTGATAATTTGGGTTTTTCATATTTTTTCAAAGATATAACGTATTTTGTATACGTTTAATTATATTGTTTGGGTTCCATATATTGTATCATTTAGGGTATATTTTTTTTTTTTCACTATGCGTTTAACTTGATCGTATGAGTTTCTTATGTTATGTCTATTAGAGTAAGTGCAATGGTAGACTCTAAGTGAGTCCCGTCAAAATAAAATAAGAAACTTAATTGAAAAAGTAAGAGGGAGAAGGGGAAAGAGAGAATTAGGTTCCTAAGAAGAGCGATTAAATTATAATATTTAAAAAATTAATATTATTTGTAATTAAAATTATATATATATATATAATCTTATATATCTATATTTTTCTCCTTGTATCACGTTCCAAGAAAACCCTAATCAATATCTGGAACTCTATTTTCTCAATTATGTCTTCCACCCAAACTGATGAAAATTAAAAATCAAACATAAGTATCATCTATCTTTTTATTCATTCATGAGTTCTTTGAATATTTTTCATAACATCGTTTTTTTAATGGGAAAATTCCGTGAAAAAATCTGACTTATCTAAAATATGATAGAAAACTACCTAAACTTTTTTTTGTATGATCAAGGAAATTTTTGGTATGAACCAAAAAGAAAGAACCAATTAATGGTAATACTAACAGTTGAAGTAAACAACAAACATAACTTATAACAATTGTAAACTATATAATATAAATATTTGACAATATTAATTTTTTTGGCGGGACGAATTTAGCAGAACGTTACTTCCTAACAATTGTAAATAATAAAATATAAATATTTTATTAACAAATAGAATTTATAATTTTCTATATACTAATTTAAAAAAAAACGTCTTGCCGGTATACAAGAATTAAAATATAGTATATATTGAAAAAAATAAGCGACTCTCCTACATCACCGTCGTAGCATCACTTGTTTAAGCCTTTCTTAATTAGTATGTCGATGGAGACTCAAAACCCGAACAAGGCTGATCTACCATGCATATATTATACATAGTTTTTATTTTTTGGTTTAATGTTAAGATTATCATATATAGTTGTTTTTGTCTTTCTAAGAGATTCAATTTTTCTTACAAAATAGAGCATTAAAATTTTAAACTTCAGAAACAAATTTTTTGCCCAATAACGAAAAGGGTTTAAAAAGAAAAACGGAGCACTGTTTATCGGACTTCACTAATGGCTTTTTTTTTGGTTTTTGAGTATTTTTGGTCTAAAAATAACGAATATTTTCGGTCCGAATATTTCATTTTGATAATGAAGTTTATGATCTATCGGATATGTTAGAAGTTGGAACTTTAATTCGGTTTCGGTAAACCTATCAGTTTGGCAGTTCACGTTAGTTCAAAAACCATTTCACGTGGTGTCGGGATTAAGTTACACATACTATAATTTTAGCTATTTAATGTTCTAGTTATTATAGCAAGAAGCTAAGAACCATTTCACGTGGTCTACTTGGGATTAATTTACACATATATTGTAGGTAATTAATGTTAGATGCATGTTATATCAAGAACCATTTCATGGGGTGTTACTGTTGGGATTAATTTACCAAAAAAATTTAAGCTAATTGGTGTTAGTTGTTAAAGCAAGAACCATTTCACGTGGTGCTGGGATTAATTTACACATATAAGTTATATGATATATAATTTAGCTAATTAATGCATGTTAGATGTTATAGCAAGAACCATTTCACGTGGCTTGTGGCCAGACTCACAGCTTTGAGAAATCCGAAAGAATAAAGAAAAGAAAACACCATTGTGAAACCATTGCAAAAGAGAGCTGTGATTTAGATTCTGGAAACAAATCACCATGGAAAAAATAGAGCTACCAATTCACAAACATCCTTTGTTACCTATAACTCGTTTTTTCTCTCGTCACGGTTGTAACGGGTGTGGCTCTGATGGTTACATTTACGGAGGCTACCATTGCAATGAGTTAGGCTGTGAGACTCCTGCGTTTCATAGAGAGTGTGCTGAGTCTTTACAGGAAATAAAGCACTTCTCTCACCCCGATCATCCTCTTAATCTGCGCCTAAATGACAAAGCATCTACATGTAATCGATGTGGAATTCATCTGCTTCGAAAAACCTATATCTATGTATGTTCAATCTGTGACTTCAAGTTGGATTTACATTGTGCGAAGGATGCTGCTCCACTTCCTATTCTTGAAAACTACAATCTCCACGAGCATCCACTTAAGCTCTTCGATGTATCGAAATCTCTCAAGCGAGTGAGACTGAGAGAGTGCAAGACGTGTGACTCTCCATTTCTCATTGAGAAACTATGTTATATATGTTATCAATGTAAAATACTCTTCCATGCGAGCTGTGCCGAGTTTTTCCCAGAAGCAAACCACACTTCCCACCCTCAACACCCACTCAAGCTCCTTAAATTTGCGGAAGCACCTGATTACGCCGACAAGAAGTGTCTTCTTTGCGACGAGAAGTTTGATCAAGATCAAGGTCTTCACCATTGTGATGTTTGTAATTTCAGCATATGTAGAGCATGTATGAAAAACCCACCACCGGTTGGTGTTGAAAGCCCGACGACCCACGAACATCAGCTTCATCTTGTTCCAAGACGCATCCATTTCACTTGCAATGCTTGTGGGACGCTAGGTGAACAAAGCCCTTATTTTTGTCTTCAATGTAATTTCATGATCCATCGGCAGTGTATCGATTTACCACGTGTCATAAACATCAACCGCCACGATCATCGCATCTCTTACACAAGACGCATTAGACATGGAAAGGGGATATGCAAAGTTTGTCGTAAAATGGTAGATGGATTCTATGGGGGTTATATATGCGTCAAATGTCTTAGTTTTGCTATTCATGCACGATGCGCAACGAGAGAAGATGTATGGGAGATGGTGGAGCTAGAAGGGACGCCTGAAGAAGATGAAATTGGGCCATTCGAGGTGATTGATGATAACACAATAAAACATTTTAGCCATGATCATAACTTACGAATCAATAATGACGGTGATGGCCAAATTCTACATGAAAACATAGTTTGTGAAGCATGTGCCCTCCAGATTTTATCAGAACCGTTCTACAGTTGTAAGCAATGTAATTTTAAACTCCACCAAAAATGTGCTAACCATCCAAGGAAGAAACATCATGTGTACCGCAACCTTCCATTCACACTACTTACATCTGGCAACGAGATTTTCCAATGTTGGCTTTGTTTACAAGAATTCAACGGTTTCATGTATCAATCTGGCCATTATGTTATAGATGTACGATGTGCTGCAATTTCAGATACACTTGAGTACAAAAGCCATCAACATTCGTTATATTACTATTCTACTACATATACGCATTGTAGTAGATGTGGGAAGAAGGATTCCGTCTTTAGATGTGACGAGTGTGACTATGGTTTGGGAGGCAAATGTGCTATATTACCGGGAAAGGTAATGAATAATAGGTACGATGATCATCCTCTCTTCTTGTCTTTCGATGAGATGAATGTGGATGGTGAATACTGGTGTGAGGCATGTGAAACAAAAGTGAATTCAAAGGAATGGTTCTATACATGCAATGACTGTGGGACTACATTACATATTTCTTGCGTTGTTGGAGACTTCTCATATATCAAGCATGGTTCTCATCTCATGAACACAAAAGTGGTATCCAACACCTCTATTTGTAGACCATTTTGCTTTGTGTGTAACTCTAGATGCAAGCTCCCTTCCATTCTTAAGCTTTCCAAGGGCGGAGTTAATGTATACATTTGTTCTTTCAAATGTCGTCTTGAAACTTATTAAAGATTGACTATTGTAATTAATAAAATCTTTCTATTATATATATTCTTCTTATGAATGCTGATTTTGGCCCCAAAAACAAAAAGGAAAACATAAAAAAGAAAGAATGTTAAAATGTTATGTTATATTTTAACCAATATATGTGTATACTATATATTGAAGAGTTATATAATATACAAAATGTTTTCTCGGAATACTGCTGCCAGTACACTAGCTGCAATGGTAGAAGTCATTTCCCACTGCCAAAACAACCTAATATCAATTGAATTTTCAAACAAGTAAAATGAATAAAGGATGACTAATATATTAAATTCATCGTCCGCTCCATTTCCACTAGCTTTTTACTTTTCAAATTTATATCTATCATCTTATTCTAATATAATATGAAAATAACTACCTGCTTAATTGTTATTTTCTTCTGATAATTACTTCGTGATCAACATATCTATGGTACATACGAAATTGCTTAATGTTGTACATATGTTATTTTCATTTTCCCTCCTTGTTTTGTCTCTCTTTTGCTAAGTTTGCAATGTCAGAAAACGTACAACATTAAGCAATTTCGTAGAGCAAAAACTCCAATGCTTTATCAGTCGTCTCAACAACAAGATGGCTCCATCCAGAGAATTCATTGTGCTGTTTGAAAATGCACAACTCTTTGGTGGGAAAGTCGGTCATTTTATACCCGATCTAATTTTAAGTGTTCAATTCATACCTAACAGTTTCTTATGTGCTAAAATATACTTAATCGTTTTTTAAAATTCAAATTTCATACCTAAATTTACTAAATCATGCGAAATTTTATATGATATGACACGTAAAATATATATTATTTATCATATTTTTCACTATGGTTATTGTTGATAGTAGCCATGACCATATCAATAATTGGTAAGAGTCAAATTTGGTTTATGTTATGACGTTTGTGAACAGTTTAGAGTTTAGAATTGATTTATGTTTGAATATTTATGAACCGTTTGATGTTTGGATATTTATGAACAATTTTTCTTACAAAAAAAAGTGTGTAATTTATACATAGAACTAGAAAAGAAAAAAAAGGAGACTATAAGTGACTTCACTATGATCAAATTACCATATTCCAGCTTCCAGTTTTATTGCAAACCACTATGCCATTTAATTCAATTCTAGGTAAGGATCCACACTGTATAGCACAAAGAAATATATGCTTAATATGTTAGCGTAATTTATAATATGTTTAAGTGAAGGCCAATTATATGTGGACTATATAATATGTTTTGTCTCTGCAATAAACCACGTCGTTTTGTTCTTACAGAGCAAATAAAACAAGACATTAACGCTGTAAAAAAGTTTTTGTTAACCTATTTAACGATATGACTCAAATGACAAGTCAACACAAACTTTGTCATTTATTTCGAAAGTAAAAAAAAAACTTTACGATTTATTTGTCTTCCGTGAAGTTCAAGATTAAATCATCCCAAATTTAAAATTTCATGATTTTTTTGATATTTTTGCCATTAAAATTCTTTATGGTTTAGGTATAAATACATTTATTTTGATGTCAAAAACAAAAAATACATTTTAAAAAAAAAAAGTATTAGGTTTTATAACTATAAATTGGTTAATTGGGTGGCCAGGACCAATCTTACAACAAATGAAAGTATATGAAAATAGGTAGGTTTGAAAGAAGCAGCAAGTACACATACATAGTTGTTTGTGTATAATCATTGGGATGTATAAATTTTGTTGTAGATAATTTGATTATAAAGCAAAAATAACACTCTACCCATCGTCAAAATAAGACATGTTCGAGATCCATTTCAAGCAACATATTTGTGTGTTCGTTTAATCAAAGTGATGCAGAAAGCATTTGGGAGTTTCATCTATAAGATGTTAGCCTTTTACGAGTATATGACGAGGGGACTTAACAGATTTCATCTGTTGCTTGTAAGGCTTCCGTTTGGAAAGCAGTGTCACTTCCACCTTTTCATCGAAATTGTGTACAATTTCCTTTATTTTATTCAATGGTTGTATTTGAATGGTCTCATGTATTATATATCATGTAACACTCTTATAATCTAATATATTTGATTTGGTGTTAAAGAAAAAAAAAAGCAAAAATAAGAATATAATTGAAATAGACAAACACATTCTAGCCCAGCCCAGTCTCAGACCCAACAAGAAACGGGTAACTGATATTATTTAATTTAGGAAATTTTGTTAACAAACTACAAAGCATCCGGGCCAAACCTATCACATAGTTAACCAGATCATCAACACATAATGTTCTCTAATACTTCATCATCAACCTTTTATTTTTTCTTGTGATAAAAGTTTTTCAAAATAATACAAAGATTAAATATTTCTAGTAATAATGTAATAAGACGACAAAAATGTAAATAATACATTAAAAAAAAAAAACTTACAAGCCCATTAATGATCCATATGGGCTACATTATTTAGTTACTGATGCCCATTTAGTCTAACCAAATAATCTGCTCAAGAAACTTGGTATGAGTCAATTAGTGGCAATACTTCCAAATTGGTTAAACAACCAAGTAAACAACTAGTATGTTGATGAACCTTTCTGTTTTTTCATCTTCTTTTTCCTTTTTTGCGTCTGATTATCACAACTTATTAATTTAGTATGCGTGCAGGCATAAATGGCGCTGCTTGATTTGCAAGAGTGGACCTATGATCTCACATCAGAAACTGAACAACAATTATTTGACTTTTATTGTGAGATTTTCACATATCTGTTTTCAAGATTTTGTTTTAATGATTGAAATTCTGTTAATCTAATAGTATAAAGATTGGTATAGTAAGCTTAAGCACATGATACAATAATATACATCATCATTACATTATCACCAACATTTAATTAAAATGTGTAACAATCAGTTGGCCCACCTTAGGAATATTTTTAGAGACACTCCGTACTATTATTATTTGATAGTTTTCTTGCACGTCGTTGATCTGCTCACCAATTAATTAATTTGTTTTTGATCTTAGCTGATTAATAAAATTATACGATATTTCTTTGATTTAAGAATATATATTTGTTTCAAGAAATATAATTTTGTCTAATAATATACATTATGTGGATATCGAATATTAGTGAGAAATAAATCAAATCATTAGCCTACATATATCATTAGTTAACTACCGCAAAACGTTTATCTAAAGCAACTTAAGTCAAATATTTCGGAAAAGTCTACTAGTTTGAATCTATAAAATTTGGTCTAGTGGGCGAAAATTCAATATAGCTTTGGTAGATTATGCTGTAGAATAATGAAAAAATACATTTCAATAAGAATTTCAAAATAATGAAATATATATGTCATTATAATGATCAAAAACATGTTATTTTGTCATAAACTTAATTTGAAACACACATGGCATATGATCTTAAATCACCCTAGCTACTGTAATCTTTCTATGCAATAATTATTATTTATTTACAAAATGATTGAATCGATCGTCTAAGAAACATGACATATGCAATGCAGAGAGTTGAAAATGAATGTACTTTTTTGTCGATATGTCACCTTATGCAAGTTGTGAATGCAATAATTGTTATCGGACAATTCTGAAGGTACAAGTATTAACACTGTCATTATTCATAGGTCCCGTGTACGTATCCAATTTAGTTTCGTCGATTCCATTTCATATTTTTTTTTAATAAAAAAATCTTAAATAAAACAGAAATAGATTATTCACCTAATCTTAAACAAAAACTTAAAACATATTTCATCATAAATTTGTAACCAGAATTACACAAAAAAAGGGTTTAAAAGTGATCACTATTCATAGTTCAACTGCTAAACCAAATCGTTGACTTGAATGGTTCAACAATCTTTCTCCAGCTATGGTGAAAAATGATTTCAAAGTCCAATGATGTTGAAAAAGAACTCTCATAGAACCACCATTGCTCACACTCAATAAAGCTTGGATCAAATCGTCATCACCAAATAAATGTCTCTTCCCAATGGAGAAAGAGTTGCTCTTGTCAGATAATATGTACTTCGCCTCAGCACCACACACTGTTTTAGAGTGCAAGCGCTGGTAGTAAGAAGCAGTGAATAAGCTTGCTTTCTTATCAATGGAAAAGGTGGTTGTTGTGTCCTCGGTGATCAAACTAAGAACTGTGTTTGCCTTAGTGATTATCCGGTTCACAAGATCCAAAGTTAACTCAAATCCAAATCGCCAAAAGTCATTTCCGAATACAGCAGAAAAACTGAGAATTGGATTTGCAAACAACCCCACAATTGTACTGATTCTGGCCCGTTCGGATAACATGTTCAACTGAGCATGGTTGTAGTCATTTCGATTGGACAGGGACACATTGCAAAGAATCAAGGAGGTAAGCAAACTCTAGATGTCATTAGAACCCAACATCAATATAAATATAATATTGCTTACTCTCTAAAGATGTCCAACTTGTGCTTACTCTCTAGGGATGTCTACTACAAAAATATAATATAAATATAAATAAAATTGGGTGCACAAAAAAATAATATAAATAAATATATAATACCACAAATATTTAGAATATATATTAATCCAATATAAATTAAAAATTAAAAATTAAATTATGTTATTACTTTGGGTTCTCTATTTTTAATTTCTGATTTATATATCCATCGTTTAAAAAGTAGTTAATTGTTTTCTGGTTTATTCTCTTAAATATTTAATAAATTACATCTTTCCCAAAGCATAGTTAACTAAAATCAAACGATTTTATTATATTTTCTAAATTAGTGAGACATAGAGAAGATATAAAAAAAAAATTATATAGAAGTTCTAAAATTTTCGTATCATTTCCGTTTTGGAGATCCTATTTACAATTTAGAAGAAAATATATTCAATTAAACTCTTAATCCACGCTACATTTTTTTTCTTTTGGTTCCTCTCTCCTTTTAGAAAGAAAATATCTGAATCATCTTAATTCTCTCTCAATCTCCGAACCCTAATTCTCTCATCTTAATCCCCTTTCAGTCTCCCTCAAAATTTAGAATGGAGACTGAGATGAGAGAATTATATCTGACTCTTAGGAACTTCGGTTTCAAAGAAAAATTCGTATCAATAATGACTTCCTGGAGAAGATAAAATTCTTGGTCACTCTCCTCTGAGCCGAAGAGTTTTTTGAATTTCTTGTTTATGATTAGAACTCTTTTGAGACGTTTAACCGGAATCTTGAATTTATATAAGAAGATAGATATATCTTGATAATTTTGTCGAATCAATCGATGTCTTTGGCTTGAACCTTCTATCGAAAGACATTATCGAAAGACATTATGACTTCTCTAAAACTATAAGCTTACAAATCCCACATGTCAGACTTTGTAGTCATCTAATTGGAGCTACGTTGAATTGATACTACAAATTTTGTTCAAATGAAAAGTTATCATATAATTGCAAAGAATATATTAGATGTGTGTTCAATAAATAATTAAATATGATTTGAAATTAACTTTTAACTGTCAAAAATAATTATATTTTTAGAAAATTAAAAAAAAAGTCAACAATTTTAGACTTCAACTCTTACGGTTGTGGGCCGAGTCAACCGATGCCCGTCATAAACGTCCTCTTACATGCTCCCAAAACAAAGTCAACTCAACTATCTAATCGGAATATATATTTGAGTTTCATTATCTTTAATAAAGTTGAATATAAACCAAAAAAACAAAAACAAAAATCTTTGGTTTTAGATAGTTTACTTGGGTTTGTATGGCTAAGAATTTAGAGTATCTCCGGTTTCTTTGGTACTCGTTTTCTTGTCAAGTAAGAACAATATTTTGTGTTGAAAAGTCATTGTGGAAAAAAACCAGAATAGATTCAAGATGATCGAAGATTCGATAGACAAAACAATGACCTTGTGATATTGATATGACACCGTGATATTTTCACAAAATTCCTCAAGGAAAGATTTATTTTGATTCTTGTTTATGATTAATGACCTTAAACCCCATAAAATGATTGGAGAGAAACCGGAGATGTGAGACAAATGGTTTCGATCTAATACTAAATTTAAGTAAGCGAATTTCGTTTAAAAATAATAATCTAAGTAAGTTGCATTAGAAAACAAATACTAATTTCAAGATGATTAGAGTGTTTAATTATGGTTCCACCTAATCACCGTTTAAAACATTATTATACTAAATCTATTGATATATTTTGCACAAATAAAATAATATATCAATTATACTTGTCCGTTTTGTTTTATATATCATTTAAGATTTTTTTTACACATATTAAAAAAAAATATATTGTTATATCATATTATGTTTGTATCAATTAAAATTAATAATTTAAAAATCAATAACACAGAAAATGTAGTATTAAGAATATTAATATTTTTCCCAAATTTTATTTTAGCATTTACAGAAAGAGATTTTTACCTTAAATAATTACATTTCTTTCTCTTTTTATTCCAATGACCTCATACAAAATTGTAACCTGGTGTGTCTATATATGTAAACTTTAATATTCCTGAAAAATATGAGATTCCATTGGGCCGCGAAAGAATCTTTATAATTTTATTCCTGATATTTAGTTGTATTTTTTGTTTCTTTCCTTGTGGAGAGCCAAAAAGTCTCCAAAGTCTTCACGTCACCCTCTTCCTCAATCTCTGCACCCACCCCTCCTCCTTCTATAAGTACTACTCTTCATATCTCTCTCTACCAAAATATCAAAACACGAGACAGATTTGATTCCATTTTTATTACTGTTACTATCATCCAAACCCTTGGTATTTGTAGCCATGAGTCTTGTTTCAGATCTCATCAACCTTAACCTCTCAGACTCCACTGACAAAATCATTGCTGAATACATATGGTTCGTCTTCTTCTTTTGTTTCTTTCATAAAAATCGTTTTTTGTTTGTGTATATGTTCTCGTATCAAACCTAAATCTAATGGGTTCGTGTTGTTTTTTCAACTTTTGACTCTGTTTTACTTTTTGGGATTGTATGGATTATAGTTTTGGTTTTGTGTCTGCCTTTGGTTGTTCTTAGTCCTCTAGAGCCAATTTGGTTTTGTTTATTCTTCAGATCTATGTTTAATTTGCTGATAAATCTATTAGGCTCCTGAATCTGCCAATACTGCAAAACTTTTTATCCCCTGATGATGTTTGCTCTGTTTTTTGGCTCTGTTCTGGCTCTGTTTTTGGCTCTGTTTTTAAACATAACGATTGAATTTTCTGAAATATTTTGTCTCTTGTTGGTGTTCTTTTAATACCAAATCAGGGTTGGTGGTTCTGGAATGGACATGAGAAGCAAAGCCAGGGTAATTTTTCATTCTCTAGATAATCTTGTGAAAAGGTCAACTTTTGTCTATCTCTATTTTTGGTAGTAATTCTGGTTTATATATGTAGACTCTACCTGGACCAGTGACTGACCCTTCGCAGCTACCAAAGTGGAACTATGATGGTTCAAGCACAGGCCAAGCTCCTGGTGAAGACAGTGAAGTCATCTTATAGTTAATAATCTTTCTTTCTTGATCTTAAATCAGATTCTTCTCATTGGTTTTTTTTTCGATTCTTGTTTACTAATCTTTTGTGTTTTGTACATCTTTGTTTAGCCCTCAAGCCATATTCAAGGATCCTTTCCGTAGAGGAAACAACATTCTTGTGAGTTTCTTTTAGTTTTGACCTTTTTTGTTGCAGCCATGCTTTATTACATCCATCTTAACTTAATGGTTTTGATCAGGTCATGTGCGATGCGTACACTCCCGCGGGTGAACCAATCCCGACTAACAAAAGACACGCTGCGGCTAAGGTCTTTAGCAACCCTGATGTTGCAGCTGAAGTGCCATGGTATGGTATTGAGCAAGAATACACTTTACTCCAGAAAGATGTGAAGTGGCCTGTTGGTTGGCCTATTGGTGGTTATCCCGGCCCTCAGGTGAAGAAGATGGATATATAATCGGTTTTGTATCTTTTCCGTTGTCGGTTATTCTAAAATTTTAGGCGAAAATGTATTGCAGGGACCGTACTATTGCGGTATTGGAGCAGACAAATCTTTTGGCAGAGATGTTGTTGATTCTCACTACAAGGCCTGCTTATACGCTGGGATCAACATTAGTGGCATCAATGGAGAAGTCATGCCGGGTCAGTGGGAGTTCCAGGTCGGTCCAGCTGTTGGTATCTCGGCTGCTGATGAAATTTGGGTCGCTCGTTACATTTTGGAGGTAAGTTTAACGTTATAACTTCAATGTTTGTTTATGTAGTTTTTGATTAGTAACACTTAGCTTGTTCTTAAAACAGAGGATCACAGAGATTGCTGGTGTAGTGGTATCTTTTGACCCGAAACCGATTCCCGGTGACTGGAACGGTGCTGGTGCTCACTGCAACTACAGGTACATGTCAAGAATCTCTTAAATGTTTTCTTTTATGGTCTTTTCGCTGATTCATAAAACCAAAATGGTAATTGTTTCAGTACCAAGTCAATGAGGGAAGAAGGCGGTTACGAGATCATCAAGAAAGCAATCGATAAATTGGGACTGAGACACAAAGAACACATTGCTGCTTACGGTGAAGGCAATGAGCGTCGTCTCACAGGACACCACGAGACTGCTGACATCAACACTTTCCTTTGGGTATACTAACAAACATCTTTGCGGGTTTTCGAATAGTAAAAAAGCCGAATTACGATACATTTTGTGATTCTTTTGTGTGTTGGAATGTTGTATGTAGGGTGTTGCGAACCGTGGAGCATCGATCCGAGTAGGACGTGATACGGAGAAAGAAGGGAAAGGATACTTTGAGGACAGGAGGCCAGCTTCGAACATGGATCCTTACATTGTCACTTCCATGATTGCAGAGACTACAATCCTCTGGAATCCTTGATGATCATCAGATCAAGAAAAAATCTTGAATGTCACTCAAATTTGTGTTTCTTGCAAGATTCAAAGTTTGTGTTCTCTATCAAGCAATGTCTTAGGATAAGTCAAAGATTTGCTCTGCTTATTCTGCTTTTTATTTACTTCACATCCTATTGAAAACATTTCTGTGTATTATTTATGAATAAACATTATCTTAAAAGGGCTGATTTATTTACTAATGCATGCATTCACCACTTAAGATCCAGAATTTGTTTTTTTTTTTTTGCATTTTGATTCATATAAGATAACAACTAAAATGAAAATTAATCTGGTTTGCGGGGCAGGCTAGGTGGATCTAAATGTATATTAATATTTTTTTAATTTTTCAAAATAAATATTTCAAATTATATATAAAGATAACTATACTTTTATTATTTTATTTATCTTATTTTAAAATGTTAAATTTAAATTCGTTTTCAAGAATGCTTTTTATAATGTTTTTTTCTAATATTTCATGTAGTAGTATATAAATAGATATCATTTTATTCTAAAACCGTTTAAAATGTTTAGGTTCCGACTAAGCGTTCTAGGCACTAAGCAGAAGGTCACCACCCGTTTAGCACCTAGCGTTTTGTTGAACACTAATTCTAATGCATAATTTAGAATCACTGATTGAACATTTAGCTTGGATTAATATATTTTATTAAAGTTTGAAAATATAGTTAAAATCAATTTTAGTTATTTCGGTTCAGGTTAATTTGGACCAATGAAGAACCGAACCAAATGATTTGAAAGTAATTTCGTCGAACACCTGGTGAGCAACTTCACTATACTCGAGGGTTTAAGGATTCTTCGCGTCTGACAAAACTTGAGGAAGAAAAAAAAACAAATGTCTCTGCTTCGAATTTTGTCGACTCTTTACAAAGGAACTCATCGGACTTCACGTTCCTTCTCTTCTTCGCGGAATCTGATCTGCACCACTTTCGCTAATCCACTCTCCGGTAACTCTTTTAGATCATTTCTCGAATCAATTTCTTTCCTTTATCAAATCCCATTATGCCATTCTTTGTTTCTATTCGAAATTATGTATCTTTTAACGTTGATTTTTGATTTCTTCACACAATGATAGAATTTGATTTGTAACATTTCAGTGGAACTGAATCGAAATCTTTTAAATTTTTTCTCTATATGTGAAATTTTGTATAGTATTCAATTTGAACTCAGAGTTTGTGTAACCATTTCAACCTTTTTAGATGATTCTCATGTAAAAGATAGGTTCTTGATTCTTAACAAAAGGACAAAAATTGTTTATATTTGAGTAAGAATGTTGAGTTTTTATGTGAGAGATTGTCAAAATGGATCTAAAAGAGTCTCAAGAATTCAGCGGTTTAATTGCAGGGAAACCGAGGATTTCGTATCAGAATGATTATGGAGGCCATAGAACAAATTTGCATCTCTTGGATTCTCGGCTTTGGATTATCTTATCTGGACAAGCTGGTGTGTATGTGTGCTCAATGTTGATGTCTTTGTGACGTTATGATTCGAATTTCTCATTCTTTTTCTGTATATAATATGATATGGTTTATTCCTTTTCAGCAATCCTTGGGTTTTGTGGGAACACTGTATTGGCAGAGGATGAGTCTATGAAGTCGAAATCTGGAGATAATATGGATGAGAGTGGCAATACTGGGCTAGAAAAAATTGAGGACGGGTCGGTTGTATCTAATATACACACATCTAAGTGGAGGGTGTTTACTGATAGTGGAAGAGATTATTTCTTTCAGGTTGATGTTTGAGAATAATGAAGCTTAATATGTGTTTTATTTCTTTGAACAAGCTATGTTTATCTTGCTAGATAATTTGCTCTATCTTATAGGGGAAACTCGAGCCGGCTGAGAGACTTTTCGGTTCGGCAATACAGGAAGCTAAGGAAGGTTTTGGAGAGAAGGATCCACATGTTGCATCTGCATGCAACAATCTGGTTGGTCTCTGTGGGCTTTCTTTATTCAGCTTTTTTAGTTTCTATGTTTAGTTCCTTGGATTGTCGTGCTTTTTGCTTGTTCATTTCATATCAGCATCTTGAGTATGGTCCTCTAAGGATAAGTGTTTAACAGTTTACTGTTTTCTGGCTGAGGAATGTAGCCATATCCTTTTTAATTTTCAATTTCTTTATATATTTTAGAACAATGGTTTCATGATCAATTTCTTTCTGAGAAGTTCCATTCTTTCTTGGGAGAGTCATCTTTTCCAAAAAAATTCATTGTTACAGTTCTCTGCTTTTAAAAACTTGTCATATCTTGTTTTCTTACGCTAATTGCTCTATCTTTTCGTTCCTCTATGTAAGGCAGAGTTATATAGAGTCAAGAAAGAATTCGACAAAGCAGAGCCTTTATACCTAGAAGCTGTTAGTATCTTGGAGGAGTTCTACGGTCCTGACGATGTGCGGTGAGAGATCATATCATTATCTTTTGAGTTTTGATGCTACCTGATTAATACTATTGTTCCGAAACTTCATCTATTTATGATCACTCATAATTTAGCCGAGAACCCATCACATTTCTGGAAACTGGCTGAGTTTTCTGGTACATTTTAGTTATATGCCTCTTTTAGATTGCTTACTTTTCTCTTTATGCCTCTCCCTGACATGAAAATTTTAAAATCCATAAGTCTTTCTTTACGTCCAATTTTTATTTGGCCTTCTTCGTGATCTTTATGAAAATCCCACTGGCTAAATTGAAAGTCATGCGACACCTAGAACTATCAGGAATTGTGCTATATTTTATATATTTTTTGGTGACGAGTTTGACACCCTTAGTGTGTATGTTCATTCATTCATTCAACCATATTCTTAACAATGCAGTGTTGGTGCTACTCTCCACAACCTTGGACAACTCTATCTTGTCCAGCGAAAACTTGAGGAAGCTCGTGCGTGCTATGAGGTACAATCATTTTTTTATTTTGCAAAACAAGGCATCAAATATGAATTTGTCATATATAGTCCCTTGGCTATCTGGATTGCTGTAGTGTTGGTATTTGAGATTAGGAGGTGTGTGTTTGCTGTTATTTCTTACGTGAAAAATTATGATGAATTGGAGTCATGAATGTTGCTGGCTATGTATACGAAAATGAAGTTGTCATGATAAAAGGGCATGTTACAAATTGAAGTTTAGATGCTAGAATCAGAAAATTGGTCCAAAATAAGTGTTTTACCTTCTTTTTCTGAAAGGTGGATTAAATTGATCAGGACTACAATATCCACAGCAAATGTACTTGTCTGCTTGTTAATTCGTGTTGTTTGCCTGTTTTTATGTTTTTCTTTATCTATTGATATACTGCCACCAAAGTCGAATGATTTACATTCTGTGATGCTAATAATTTTTTTTTAATTTTTTTGGCTGATCGCTCCATGTGCAGCGTGCTTTAAAGGTATGGATGTGGTGATTACTATTTATTATTTTCAATTCACACTTAGCACTTGGTAGTATGTATTTCTCTTCTTATTGTTTCTTTTGATTCCCATCTAGTTGAAAGGACGAGTCCTGGGGTATAATCATCCGGATTATGCAGAGACAATGTATCATCTTGGAACGGTACTTTCATGTCTCATTTTTCTTGATTTTGTTAATCTTCATGAGCTCTTTAAACTTGTAATGAATATTACACTTCTTTTCTTAAGATTCTTGCATATTAGCCACATATTGTCACCCTGAACTTGATAATAGCTCTCGCCCAGTCAGACATATGATAAAATGCATCTAATATGACGCATCCATGCTGTCATGAAGTCTGATTTGAATCTATGATTTTCAACTTCCTTCTTACATATGATCCGATATTCGACAGGTATTACATATGCTAGGAAAAAATACAGATGCGGAAGCTCTTATTCTGGATTCTCTTAAAATACTTGAGGCATGTCGGTATCCTAAAAATACTGATATTTGTGCCATCTTGACGTTTTATTTTGTCAATTGGATGCATCTTTATTGTATTTTTCGTCTTCTGATGTAGGAAGGTGGTCAAGGAGAGTCCATGGCATATATCAGGAGACTGAGATATCTTTCTCAGGTTTTCTTGCCTTAAACTATACTTGTAATTGGGATGTCGCCTTCTATTCTTACAATGCATTGATTTGAAGCAATGAACTAAACCACAGAAATTCTGTTATTTTACATTCTCGTCTGTTGTTTCAGATATATATACGATCCAATCGTCTGGCCGAGGCTGAAAAACTTCAAAGGAAATTATTGCACATGATGGAATTATCGAAGGTGTGGTTTTTTCTTACATAACTTTCCTTTAGCTGTCGAGTTTAAGAATCTTTTTCGTTGATTTAACATCTTACAATCCTTCTGTTTTGCTGCATCCTCTTTTCGTCCTTGCAAATTCTAACTTTCTAATCTAGTACTGTAGGAAAATGTTCTAACTTCCTGGTATTTGCATGGTGGAATAGACAAGTTTAAATCTTTCAGATATTGTGCAGTTATAGAGGTCTATAATTGGGACGATAGTTTTTTACTTAAACGAGCTTAATTATGCTTTTGAACTGCTGATTTCACATCAGTCATAAGTTGAGGAGATCACTTACATAGATGTAGCTAGTTGCATCCATTATGTTTATGATTCTAGTTTATAACTTCGTAATGGCTAAAATCTATGACAGGGATGGAACTCAATGGAGGCAATAACTGCAGCTGAAGCATTGGCTCTCACTTTACGATTATCTGGGAAGCTGGGAGAAGCTCTAGAACTTTTTGAAAAGTGCGTACATAAAGTCTTGATTAGGTTATCAGAGTAATATGATGATTCCCAAATGTATATAACTAACTCTATGACAATCTTCCTGCTAGGTGTCTCAATGCCCGAAAAAAATTACTTCCAGAAGGACATATCCAGGTTCACTCTCTTGTGTAAAACATTCATCTATATATTGGAAATAGAGTGATATTCATCTTATGTCCTCTCCTGGATTGATAGATAGGTGGAAACTTGCTGCACATCGCAAAGACATTTATGCTTCAGGCTAGTCAGATGAGAAGAACTGATAACAGTGAAGCTCTATCCAAACTAGAAAAAGCAAAGAATTATCTTGAAAACTCAGCTAGGTTGGTATCTATATATCTTTCTGTACTAGCTCTCTTTTCTTAGCTTAAGTTGATCTTTGAGTTTTTAATCTTCATGTATCAAAATGTGACAAAATAAATGTTGGTGTAAACCAGGATAGCAAAGGACGTTCTGCATAAGCTTAAAAACCAAAAGAGCAAAGCGCAGAAAGACGAAAAATCCAGTGCAGCTCTTAGGAATTATGAACACGCGGCTTTAGTCATACTGGTAAGTCTCTATAGAAGCAATACTTGGGAATTATATGCTCTTAAGAACAATTCGTTTGGGACCTTTTCTATTCGTTGCAGCTGCAATCTCTTGAGAGTCTTGCAGCTTTGGAGATGAGCAAAAATGAGATCCATGAGCCAAAGGTTAGTCCTCCAACGCGAGAGTTCATTGCCGTCAAATGGAAATTTATATAGATTTAGACACAAGCTTTCTGCTCATTTCGTTAGGTTCAATGTACTTGACTCGACGATGAACACTGAGTCGACTTTGTATTGATGCTTTACGCTAAAGAACAAACATGTGTAAACCTGTTGACTCTTGACATTGCAGGAAGAAAATCTGCATGCAGCTGAAGATTCACTTCTCCAATGTGTTACAGCTTACAAAGAGGTAAGCAATTAATAGCTTCTCCAAATATGAATCTGGCTTATGAACCTAGAACCTCGAGATTATTCTGGATGATCCACTATTGAAAATAATCTTTCACTCTTAATTAACTTACTTATCCCAGCTTTCATTAGTATGTAATGTAAGTATCTATTTGTCCTCTTGCTACTCCAAAGAATTCGTCACTAACAAAAATGAATTTTAATAGTGTGGGAAAAAAAACCATTGGACACTGATTCCATGTTTTTCATTCTTCCATTTTTGTTTCCTTTGTTTTGTGCAGTTTGGTTATGGAACTCAGCTGCAAGATTCTTCTGAAGTAAAGTCAGAATACCTTTCGTGTCTTAAGCATCTCTCAGCTTTATTAGCAAAGAAAGAGACGACGCTTAACTCAAAGGCAAGTCCTATTTCTTTACCAGAGCTCAAGGAAGAAATTAAGCGTATTGACATCGATCTTCGTTCACAAAAGACAGGCTAAAGCTTGTGAAGGAAACGGTAGAATCTCTCTATCTACAGAGATCAAAATGTCGAATATTGATCATGTTTTCCTGTTGAGACTATAGGATGAAGAACTGAGAGAGAAAACTGACCTTTTCTCACCGGAAATATTTACTCTGGTTTTTGTGTGTTGTTACGGATTTATACAAGTTAACCTGAAAACAATTTACAAATAATAAAAGTCAGTTATTTAAGAAAGTAACAATGTTATCTATAAACTTAAAGAAACGCATGATTCTTTCCTGTAAAATGACCTTAAATCAAACCCCTAACTTGGTGAGAGGAAAAACTAAGTTAGTTGGAAACCCATATTCTAAAATGGTCCGATCACCTCCACTAATTGATGGCCCAAAGGAAGATCTAATTCCATCGAGATAGTTCAGGAAGATCTAATTCCATCGAGATAGTTCATTGAACATTATCTCGAGGAATAGGTCAATCCACTTATTTTCAATTGGTTTTGAGTTAGAAATATGTATTTTAACATTAAGAAAACGAATATGAACCAAAATTTAAACTATACCGAATCAAACAAAATGATAATTGAATTATCTGTATATGTTATTTCATACACTAAAAACCCCTCGATAACTAAAAATTTCTGTAACGTCACGACCGCCCCTACCAGTGGGCCCCACGTTCTCTTTCGGGCTTATGGGCACCACCTCTGTCTGACGGTCGATGCGTCATGTCCAAGAGGCTTTAAAGACTTGTTACCAAAACTACAAATCACCACATGATCTTTCCCCATACTTTGGGTTCACTCGCATGGTTCCGACAATTGTTTTCCGGAAGTTCACCCATCTTGAACTACTCAAGCCCAAACACATTTAATTCTGAAATTCTATCGGGATGTTTAACTGAAAAGATATGTGCACTTTGATGATATAGGTGGTTAAATCAATTCTTTTAAACCTTTCCGCATGCACCATTATATTTTTGAAATTGGGTGTTACAGTTTCAAACAGAGAAATGGTATTTGTCAATTCCTAAATAAACAATCTCGAATTTACAAAATTAACAATCAATTTTGAAAACCCAATAAAAACCTCAAGCTGCCATCTGTAAACCCTTAAACCCTTCTCCAAGGTTTCATCTTTTACAAAATTCTTCTACAAAAAATCGATTCTCATCGAAAACTTTAACAAATTAGAATCCACCAAGATTCATGTTATGACAAAAGCATACAAATTTACATACAAACATATGTTTCCTAATAGCCCCATTTGATCCCGAATGATCCAGAGATTATCTCATCCTTCTTTGCTCTCACTCGAAACCCTCTTCAAGCTCTGCAAATCCGAGATTCATCTTAATCAAATCCATGCCCGAATCATCCGCAAAGGTCTTGAACAAGACCAGAATCTCATCTCAATCTTCATCTCTTCGTCTTCTTCGTCTTCTTCGTCTCTCTCTTACTCTTCCTCTGTTTTTGAACGTGTTCCTTCTCCTGGAACTTATCTCTGGAATCATTTGATTAAAGGGTACTCGAATAAGTTTCTCTTCTTTGAGACTGTTTCGATTCTAATGCGGATGATGAGAACAGGTTTAGCTAGACCTGATGAGTATACTTTTCCTTTGGTTATGAAAGTTTGTTCTAACAATGGACAGGTTCGTGTTGGTTCATCGGTTCATGGGTTAGTTTTGAGAATTGGGTTTGATAAAGATGTTGTTGTGGGTACAAGTTTTGTTGATTTTTATGGTAAATGTAAGGATTTGTTTAGTGCACGTAAGGTGTTTGGGGAAATGCCTGAGAGAAATGCTGTTTCTTGGACAGCTTTGGTTGTTGCCTATGTGAAATCTGGGGAGTTAGAGGAAGCGAAGAGCATGTTTGATCTTATGCCTGAGCGTAATTTGGGATCTTGGAATGCTTTGGTTGATGGGTTGGTTAAATCTGGTGATTTGGTTAATGCTAAGAAGTTGTTTGATGAAATGCCTAAGAGAGATATAATTTCGTATACCTCTATGATTGATGGGTATGCTAAAGGTGGTGATATGGTTTCTGCAAGGGATTTGTTTGAGGAAGCGAGGGGTGTTGATGTTAGAGCATGGTCAGCTTTGATATTGGGTTATGCACAGAACGGTCAGCCGAATGAGGCTTTTAAGGTTTTTAGCGAAATGTGTGCGAAGAATGTCAAACCTGATGAGTTTATAATGGTGGGTTTGATGTCAGCTTGTTCTCAGATGGGTTGTTTTGAGTTATGTGAAAAGGTTGATTCTTATCTGCACCAAAGGATGAATAAGTTTTCTAGTCATTATGTTGTACCTGCTTTGATAGACATGAATGCCAAGTGTGGCCACATGGACAGAGCAGCTAAGTTGTTTGAAGAGATGCCTCAGCGAGATCTTGTTTCATATTGTTCGATGATGGAAGGAATGGCGATCCACGGGTGTGGAAGTGAAGCTATTCGACTGTTTGAGAAAATGGTAGACGAAGGTATTGTTCCTGATGAAGTTGCCTTCACAGTAATATTGAAAGTTTGTGGCCAATCCAGGCTTGTTGAGGAGGGATTGAGGTATTTCGAGTTAATGCGAAAGAAATATTCTATTTTGGCATCTCCTGATCATTATTCATGCATTGTGAATCTTCTTAGCCGGACAGGGAAGCTTAAAGAGGCCTATGAGCTTATCAAATCCATGCCCTTTGAAGCTCATGCTAGTGCTTGGGGTTCACTTTTGGGTGGTTGTAGTCTACATGGGAATACTGAGATAGCAGAGGTAGTTGCAAGGCACCTCTTTGAGCTTGAACCACAAAGTGCCGGTAGTTACGTGCTTCTGTCAAATATTTATGCAGCTTTAGACCGGTGGACGGATGTTGCTCATCTTAGGGACAAAATGAACGAAAATGGTATTACAAAGATTTGTGGCCGAAGTTGGATAAGTCGATAAGCACTTGTCAGGTTTCATCTAACGGTGTCAATGCAAGACTTTTGCTTAACCTAACAAGACGTTCAGGCAAAAGAGCACCTAAACAGAACCAGCCTGAAACATCATTGTTTTTGGTACATAGCTGGAGAGGTTGGATAACATGTTTACCATGATCAGGCTTCAAATCCATTGTGTTATTTTTCTGGTTGGATGCTTTGAGGAGGTCATAGATAACCAAGAATGATTCACGAGACGAAAAGAGCTTCATTTATGGTTTGTTTGTTGTCTCAGAGATCTCATTGCGTCGTCTGATTTGTCGTTTCGATTGTAACAAAATGCTAAGGTATCCTCTGTACTGAACATGTAGGTTAACGCAGATTTCAGAAGTGAGAGGGCTGTTGACAAAATTCATAAGAGAAAGATCTGTTACATACTAATGTATTCGCTTATGATCTACCTTCAAAGATTAAATAGTTTGGTTATGATATATCTACGTACCCGACTCTGTTTGTCGTTGTCGATTACTACTAGGCTATAAACTGGCTTAATAAGATCAACACTATATGTAAATTACCTTCAAACTATAGAAAACTTAAATAATAATATAGCACATTACAAAAATAGTTTAAAGCTTAAAATTATCTGGGAGTTTATCTGCTCTTATCTCTCTGGTCATATGACATAATTTAATCTCTTTGGATTAACATATATTGGTCTCGATGATTCACGAAATCTCTCTTCGAAAGTCTTCTAAGCTGTATGTTGTGCCATCATCATCGTCGTCATCATCGTCATCCTCCTCATAATCTTCATCAAATACATAATCTTCATCGTCATCATCATCATTGTTGACCTCAGCATCAACATGAAGATTATAATCTTCTTCATCTTCACGATTATCCATAAGTTGGCAACTGTAATGATGATACTTAGTCCATTTGTGCCCACATCTGTAGCAAAACTCATATCCACATCTACACAATGAATGTAAGAAGACATTATGAAATAAAACTATCCATATGAAGTAGCTTTGTCGGATTCAATATATTTACCTGCAAGTTATGTGATTGCAACCCTCAGTCAGTTCAATCATGTGCTTACACTCGGAACATTGACGCCACATTTGGTCGTTTGCCAGAACCTTAAGCATCATGTCATTAACCAGACGTTCAGAGTGAATTCTCTTGTAATCAGCACAGGACAAATCAGAATGCCATGGTACTTTGCAGTCAATGCAGAAGAGTTCAGAGCATTTGATACATGCTCGGACATTGGATTGTTCGGCTTCTCTTGAAAGCTCGGTTTTGGACATCAACATTGAGCAGCTTCGATATGGGCAGTAGATTTTCTCAGCATCGGGAATTAAGTCCTCCTCCATTTTACGTTTCCACATCTCAATCAGCTTTGGTGTCAAAACCATGCTACAACTTTCAAGAGTGAGCTCAGACTTGCATCCATCTTCAAGGCACGGGGGCACTATTCCGCTACGAAGCTTCACTTTCACTTGCTGTTTCACGCAAGAAAAGCAATGACGGTGAAGGCATTTGTCGTTCAATAACATGTGCTCAGCGTCGGTTTTGTCACTACAAATGGAACAAGTCAATGGTTTTTCTTGTGTTGCCTTCACAAGTGCATCTATAGCAAGTCTAAGAGCAAAGTTATCATCTCGCGTCGCAACCAAAACAGTTCCAGTAGAAGCCAGTCTCCCTCTAAGGCGTTGGACTTCTTCCAAAAGATGGACATTCTTCTGCTGAGGCTTCTCTCTACCAATTATCTGCAGTACAAGTTCAGAGACAAGCCAACAATTAGTTTATAACCCATCTAAAGCGAGAGGGCTTATACTATACTATTTCTCATTACGATCAATCGTTTGGGACTACACCTTCCAAGTAACACTATGAACAAATATTTTGATTGGTGGTATCAATATAATAATACAAATAATTAATAAGATAAGCAACGAATCTAAAAATCCATAATACCACAAAAAGATTTCATATGCTATCTAAAACAAGGCCATTTCTCTTAATGTACCACTCATTATTACTACCAAAACTTGGACTACTCAAATTCCAAAAAAAAATATTTTGCATTATCTAAGTCAGAGTAGCACTACTTGTTTTCACAAAAATAACCAAAGAAATAACAAAGTTATGAAAAACTTACGGTTTGGTAAATTTGACGGTCATCGCAACAAATCACGACATTTTTAACCCCACGGTGAATTGATTCATATAACCCAGTAATTAGTGCTAGAATATCTGCTTCTTCGCGGTTAATCACAGCTTCATAAAGTGATTTATTCATTCCATAGAATAAGTTATCCGCCTCGTCGCATATCGCGACTCCAAACCCAACTTTCACAATCGCTTTCTTGTCTGTCGCCGTTTCACCGCTCACCAAACCCTTGAAGTACAATTTGTAGACTACATTATCCACACAACTTTGTGTCTCAAAGGTGGATTGGCCAACCTTAGAACTTCCCTCACCTTTGCGATTTGGGATATCTTTGGTTACCGCATAATCCATCCGACGTTTTTTAGAAATGCAATTTATAACATGATTTTCCATGATTGTTTAATATCCAAATTTTATCGAGAAAGATCGAGTCTATATATAGAGGACGAGAGGAGAATTGAGAAATTGTAAAATAAAATCTCATTAACTACAATAGTCGTCTTTTAAAAGAAAGGTTAATCTAAAAGGTCATTTGCGTGTAAATTGTGACGGATCATAAATGTATATGTTTGACTAGATTTTTTACTAAATATTGCTCTAATGATATTTTTGATTTCTAAAGTAGTAAAATTCGAACAATCTAACTTTTCTTTTTTTGTTGTTCATGTAATCATTTCTTTTTTATCCAACAAAATAAGCCTTTAAATTTTTAAGTCAGACCCATTGATGTAAACTTAAACTCTCTACAATAATTTTTAATCTAAACCTCTAATATAAAGTTTTTGCCATTCAATTCCAAAGTTTTCTCTTAATGATTTTAAGAATATAACAAGAAAAAAACAAAAACAAAAAATAAAGCAGTTAGATTTTTACGACCTTTAAAATTTTTAAAAATTCAAAAAATCTGATTGGGTGAAAAAAGACTATTGAGCAACACATGTAAGCCAGACTACTTTAAACGTGTTATTAAACAGTTTGAACAACTGGTTTACTTGTTGAAAATTATTATATTTGCAAGAGTTTATGACTTGTTAGCGAGCGGATGGGACATCGAATAAATAAAAAAAATGACTCAGATAAATATAATTTATAATTATAAAATTTATAAAAAGACAAAAAATTATCTTATTAACAAAATGATTAAAAAAATTAAATACAATTAATAATAAATAAACAAAGTACTACATAATATTCAAAAACATAATTAATTTCATAATAAAATAATTATTAGTTCATGCATCTGGTTCATCACCAAAAACTCAAGTAATATGACAAATGTATTTGAATTCATAAATATTTCGCATTGATAAAACTTATGTTCGTATTTTGCCTTTTTTAGTTTGGATTAACATCATGATATTGATGGAGAATAACCTTAATATGTGGGGTTTGATACAAAAGAATTATTTTATCTGTTGTTTATGTGATTTTTTTAACAACATGGAACTGTAGTAAACGCTTGCAAAAAAATACCTTTTGAAATTCAGCAATTTGAAGTGGTGGATTCGTTCCAAGAACCTAAATAGGCTAACTGTGGGCATTTACTATAATGATGCTTTTGGTCTATAACGGAAAGAGACTCTCTACGAGTTTTTTTTGTTTTTTTAATACAACTCCAAACACTTTATTCTAACATAGAAGTAATATACTAAAACTATTTGATGTATTCAGACTCTTCACATAAGATAACAACCATTATCTCAAATGGTTTAATTTCAATATAGAAAACTAATTTGGGTGACAATTTAGTAGATTTATTCCTAAAAGTCTGATACTGTTTAAAAATGGAGTATCACATGATATTGTTTATGGTACATCAATTTGTGAGGGTTGAATTAGGTTGTTGTTAGGAGAATAGAAGTAAAGTTACTTCATCCAATATTGATCATGTTAGGTTAATGTTATTTTGATTATAGTGTTTATAAAATATTGATATCAATAATTCATATCACCTTTCCTTTATAGTGTTTAATCGATTCATACACCAACATTCTCTTTCTTTTTCCAACAGCCTCGCATGTTCCCACAACTATGCTTTTGTTCCAATGCATCATCCCAATTTTTTCATCAGAATTAAAATAAGACCAAGTCATAGAACAATCCATATATGATATATCGATATAATGAGAAGCGGTTTCACCAATTTTTTGTTCCAATGAGTTGAATCCTCCTCAACACAACATTCTACGTACATATTATTTCATTGAAAGAAAAATATTGAAAAAATAAACTAAGGTACAAAAAGAATATATAAGAAATGTAGATTGTGCGTCCAACTACAAAAATACAACACTTTTCCTACGGAATAATTGTTGTATCCACCAATGGACCCAAAAGCAAGAGCAACAACAACTACTAATAATAATACTCTTTTTCTCATTTTATCAAATCATTTTCACATACGCGTATTTATTAATTTTTATTTTGGCAACACGCGTATTTATATATTTATGATTCTTTCTTTTTTTCTTTCTAAGCATTTCCCTCTATTAACGTGTCCACTCCAAATTCCACAAACCCAAAAAACATTATAATCAATGAACGATGCTTCCATTCGCCAACTACTACATTTCAACACCAATTATGTCCGAGAAGAAGAGCATCACCAGAAGCCGTAACAATAGTAGAAAGAAGAGATGGTCACCGACGCTCTTTGCCGGAGGAGGAGGAGGAAGAGGAGGAGGAGGAGATGATGAGCTGGCGACAGTGAAAGCTGCGGCGTGGGCTTGGTACCAAAGACACGAAGGAAAGCCGATGATGAGAGAGTTCGATCTCTCGAAAAGAGCCATAAGAACACCTCGACCTTCGCGGTATAAGCTCGAGGCCAACAAGACCATGATCCTCTCCGAGAATAAGGTTTCTAAACCACACTCTAATCATTTTTTGCGTGGAGATCAAGAAACCAAGTTGTCTAGTCTTCTTGATTCTTATGAGATCAAGAGCATCTCTAAGAGGATTGATGAGGGTTCGTTACCAACTATTGGTTTCTGGAATGATCATGGTCAACATTATGATCATAATATGTTGCAGAAGAAGCTTGAATATGATAGTAAGCAAGAGAATGGGTTGGTGAAAAAAATGAGCATTAGAAATTTGTGGAAAGGAATGATTATGATGGCTCCAAGGACGGTTTGTGGAAGAAGTGATGACGTGGATCTTGGGGCATATCATCGGGTTGGTCCAAGAACAAAGAAGGTTGCACCGACGAGTGTCAATATGCGTACCGGCCGACGCTAACTCTATGTCTCTATAGTATCTACTCTCTAGTTATTAAGGAGCTAAAATATGTGTTTAGACATTATTAATGCTAAAAGGACTTCTTTTCCACAATATTAATTAAAGGGTTTTAACAAGTTTGTGTATATTAATTTAACTTTTTAGGTCATTCTAGAGAATATTGTGCCCATACCTATATAATTTTCCACAATATTATCTCTTCTTTTTTTTTAAATTTCATTCATGGTCATTCGTTTCTCTTGACTTAGTGTTTCTACGGAAGCTTTGATCAAAATTTATTTTGATTTGTGAATTGTGATCCACATATATTTATAGTCATTTTGTTGGAATCTCATCATATGCTTAACTCTACAAAGAACCGATTTGAAGAAGATAAGAGCTGAGTAACCAAAGAATGGAGTCACCTACACAAGTAACCAAAATAAAGATTCGTAAACCCAATGGGCCATTAGTTGGAGTAAGGCCCAGTTTTTTTATATTGGTGTCGTTCATAGATGTTAGTATAAAGTAGAAACTAGGGGAACATTAGGCGAACAAGATTTGCATTGGATGACTATTTTTCAAGTATAAATAATTGAATTAGTACAAAAAGTAGGAAGATTCATATTCGTAGTGTATATATTTTATGACTCTAATAAATAAAAGAGAGGAAATGAATAATTCGTAGTGTATATATTTTATGACTCTAATCAATAAAAGAGAGGAAATAAACAATTTGATCTAAATATATACACTACATAAAATACAACTTAATGAACAATTTGTTTATCCTTTATGATCTTCTTACCTACAACTTTAGATCAAAATTTAGTTATTCAACTTGTCAAAATAAGTTTTAGTCTTGGAATTAAGTAGAGGGTAAGCACAATTTCCATTTCGTTCTGTTCCATCTCGTACCATTTCTCAAATTCTCGTCCCATTAGACAGGACGAGACGAGACGTAAACCAGAATTTTTGAAGTCCCGTTTATGACCTATATATATAATAAATAATTATGTATATTCATAGTATATGTATATATTATATAATATTATAAAATTAATTTAATTCTTTATTGTTATTATTTTATGTTTAAATTATCTATATCGGAATATGTTTTTTTCTTAATTTTTAACTAACATATAACATTATTTTAAAAAATATTATTTAACTTTTCTTATTTCTTATTTGGAACATATTTATTCTAGATAAAATAAGAGAAACATTGTAAATACATTATTGCGAGCATTTTTATTTTATTTTAATTGTAACTTGTTCTAAGATTTTTCTTATAGGAATTTCCGTTCTTATTCCGACCCGTCTCGTTTCGAATTCTTAGATTTAAGGAGAGTTAAATGATGAGTTGACTAAATTTCTCTTATCAAAAAAAAAAAGGCTGGCCAAATTTCTCAATATCCACGTTCATAGTAGTGCATGCATGTATATTGTTATTGTATAAGTAAGTCTCGAATGTCGAGTTTGTTAAAGAATGACATATCGAGTGCTTCGGGGTAGTGCTTTGGTCAAGATTTTCGCTACTTGAATATGAGTGGAAACATGAGTATAGTCAATTTTCCACATATGATTTTATCTTCAAAGAGATGGTATTCGTTGATGTTGTTCATATCATATGCTCTTAGAGAATTGAATGATTGTCAATGTGTTTCACCGACTTCTTGTCATCATCAAATTGGCATAGGTAATCATTAAAAAAAGGGAATATATACCACCACCCAAATATATCTAAAACTAAATCTACGCATGGTTATTATATTGTCTCCCATTCCTATTACTTCTCGTTCCAGTCGTGTTTTCGTTCTACACGGATATAAGACAAATACATGAGACACTAAACAGTTACGGTTTAGGGATTAGATGATTTACATATAATTAATATTAATAGGTTGGGGCAAGATGATCTATATATACAAATTAAGTGGATATTGAGAAATTTCATTAATACATATTTTGTCAATATTCATCTCATTCCAATTATATTTAGTAGTATCAATAAAAACTTAAATATGTCATTTTTCATTTTTCTATGTTATTCGTCAGCATTCTCATGTTGATTATATTAAAAAGAAAAATGAAAATTGCTTTGAATTGTAACTACTAACCAGCATAAATGGGCATAGATGCATACAATAAATCCAATTTATATGGGATATAAATTAGGTTGTGGATCTCTAGCTTCACCAAAAAGCAAGAATTAAATGAAGATTGTATGGATTACTGGATTATAACAACTGGCACTTTGACCTATGATTTATCCACTTTACTTGGAGTTTAGTGCCTTAAAATAATAAACTCGGAAATGTGAAATAGCATGAGTTACCTGCTTTTGACTATTTAACATAACAGCTGTTTATAGATATGCATGCACCAGTAGAATCTAATACACACATATATGTCTATATGTAGATCGAGGATGGTCCCTGATAAGTGATAGCTCTATGTGTGGCAGTCCCAAAAGACGTGGCTTTGATCCAACAAGTAAAACAGTCCCTATGTATATATATATATATATATATATAATTTTCAAAACATTACCTTAAAAGTAACCAGAGCAAAGTAATAGTACGTATAGTACTTATTTTTCCAACTCAGTAACTTATGATATGCCTATAAGATAATGAATGATGAAGTGAAACAATTTATGGAATACAAATTTATGATCGGTTGTATAATTAATCAACATAATTTTGGGGAGAAACAAACTGATCGATAGTGATATGAAACATGGAGTTTCATATGTGGCACTAAGTACTAACCAAATCAAATTAGTGTGATATATATAGAAATTTCGTAGACTAAAAGTTCAAACCCTTTTTGGCAATTTTAATTGTACTAGTTAGATTTAGTTCTGTTGCAAACACTTGAGATACGATGATTAAACAAAAGTAATTAGTCATGAATGAACAAAATTGCAAATGATATTTAACATTTACACCCAAAAATATATATAGCAATGATGCATGAAATGAATAAAACAATCGTGATACGAATAAGGTCATTGTCAGGAATAAAGGAGAATAAGAAATCCAAAGTGAGTTGAGTTCGGCGAAAGACTTGGAACTAAGCTGTCGGCTACTCCCCCAAAATCTATCCAGCTCATCTTTTGGGCCCCCATTTTTTACCCTTTTCATTCAAATTCTGCTTTTCTTTTTCAAAATTTCAAAACAATAAACGTAAGTTTTTTTTTCAACTGAGCTTTACCTCGAATTCACTATATAACGTTATGATTTAGTTTTGACAGAGGTAAATAGTGACAAGTAAAATTTAATATTTGGTAGTTGTTGAAGGTTGTTTCTACAAAACAAACTTACTTTCGTATTTTTAAACTATGTAAAACAATCTCAAGAAACTTATAAGCTGAGACTCAGAGGTTTTATTTTTTTGAGTGATGAGGATTTGAGAAACTTGTAGATTTGAACATTTATCAAAGTGGTAGCTTACAAAAATTCAGTGTTGGGAATTAACACTAAATTCTTAAACTATTGTATCTTGTTTTGTTTTGTTTTATTTTGGTAAGCTTTTAGTTTTTGTCAAGATTGCATATGAAATAGTTTTTGTCAAGATTGCATATGAAATTACTAAAAAAAGTGAGAGATTTTCGTATAGAATGTTAAAATAAATCACATATATATAGTTTATCTTAGACCGATCAACAATTAATTTAAAAATCTCACAAATTTTTTTGCGATTTGTTTTTTTTCGTGTTTGGTTAAGAAAAAGAAGGAATGTTTTATAAACGACTCTTACTAATTTTATTAATAAAATCTTCAAAGCCTGGACTGAATTAATGAAAAAAGTACATAGCTAATTAATGTTATCTCTATCAAACATGTTGATTCATGGGAAAGAAAAAGAGAGAAGCCTAGCTAAGGCCGATTACTTTAGATTTACTTTTTAATGACAACAAAATATGACGTTGCCGACTTGCCGTATCTCAGTGGTAATTGATTACCAGTGTTCTGCTCGATTTCATCATCATGTGTCATTGTCTTCATTTGCATCATGTGTTTTTGTTGGCCTCAGTCATTGCCTCTCTCCCTAAATCGGTCACTTGTATCTATCTATCATCTTTAAATTCTCATAAATACGACCACTTTCTATCATCTTATGTGTTATCTATTTTCAATTTCGGTTTGTCTTATTAGTTATTAGGAAATACTGACACTACAATAGACCACGACTCAAGCAATAACATTCTTGTTTGTCTTTCCATTTGATCTTTTGAAGTTTTATTTTCGACAAGAAAATCTAATCGTAAGTGAGTTTAGATATTTTACGGCCGAAACCAATGGACAAATGTGTTTTTTTAGAAAAACATAGATGCATAAAAATAAAAATAAAAGAAATAATAACATAGATAAATTTTCAATGTATTTAATGATAAATTGTTTTTAACCACACCTAATATTGAAAATCCGCAAAAAAAAAGTTAACAAAAATAAGCACACAACCAAAAAGAAAAAGAAAAATTATACACAATAAACATATTCGAAAAAATTGCGTAGTGGTTTTGATTAAAACTTTATGATTTGTTGTTATCCATTTTCTTGATTTACTTTTTATTTTTGTCAACGTTATTAATTTTCTTTGTATATGAGTAAATTGTTTTATAAGTAGTTAAACAATGAAAATATTACACAAAAAAAAAACAATTAAAACTTGGACAATTTTGTTGATAACAAGTTATATTAACCATTTAATATACAAGCTTTTAATTATCATAGTACAAACATTTATACATAGTTCCAGAGCCTAATAAAGATTGAGAAGTTTGCTTCAGACAGTTGTCCTTCTACGGGACCCACAAAAATCCCAGATTTCCTATACACCATTCGATCAAACATCCAACGATCATCATAATGAGATACAACTCAAAACTAATACGCACGACCGTAGAAGAATATTCACCTACTCACGGCAATAATCTACACTCAGCTTTACTAAAACCAACTCTCCTATTGGTCACATCAAACTCAACCCAAAGATTTTGCTGATGAACGTTCCCGATTATATTACTAGCTGCACCAAGCATGCTTGACCGTCCGATTCCAACACAGTGAATCCCACCTCCTACGTTAACCAAAAGGCTTTGTTTCTCAACGAGTATCTCAACACCTCTCCCAAACTCAAACACAAGATCGCCTATCAACCGTCCGATCTCCATCGAATGGTTACCATCAAAACACATGTCAGCTGTCGAACCGTACACGTAACCTTTCTTTAATCTTGATCCCACAAGCCTCACTATTTCTTCTTTGACTTTATCATACGCCACGTCGACTAAGTGAGTAAATTCAGAACCCGAATCAACCATGGTTTGACCCGACCCACCTGCATCGGGTCTAAAAACAGAACCGGGTATGTTGAGTCTCTTTTGTCCGATTCTGATACCTTGTAATGGTACAGTGTAAGCTAAAGGGTCTAGATTCGGCATGCGTTGACTTTGAGGAAAAGTCAAAAGAGAAACGTATTTGAAACCACGAGAATTCGGGTTATCTCCGAGGTAAAACGAGCCGGTTGAGGCTAAACCGGGACGGTTTGACCGGGTTGGGATACAGTAAGAGAATTTAGAAATCTTTGCTTGTGAGATAAAAGAAAGACGACCAAGATTCATTCCCAAAATACCCTTCTCGTCAGTTGACTCTTTAGCACAACCAAGAATCAAAGGAGGGGTAGTTTGGGAATTTGAGAAAGTGAATTTTTCTTTAACGAGATTGCCCTCGGCGAAGGTTCCATCAGCGTAGAAGTAAGAGTAGTGACAGAGACGGTTCGAGTCACAAGACGTGGGAAGGGTAAAATCGGGAATTCTAGGTTTACAAAGAGGATGAGAGCAAGGTAGGTCGGAGAACGATGAAGATAAAGAAGGATCAAACGACGTCGTTGGAGGAGGAAGTGGTTTCTTGATTTTCTTGGGATGGCATTGGATCCATGAGAGTTGGCTTCCGGTGTCAAGAACTAGCTCTTGTGACTGAGATGGTGTTCCTATGGGAAGAGAGAGGATTAGAGCCATTGAGTATTTGATGTTTGATCGGAAAGTGTACGGAGACGACGGCGGAGATGGGTTCCGGCGAGAAAGGAGGGAGGTTTTGAAGGAGGAGGAGTTTGTGGTTGGAGTGAGACGAAGAGATGTGAGAGGAAAGTGGAGAGAAAGAGACGAAGACCATGAGAGAGAAACTGAGTAGCAGAAGAAGAAGAAGATATAGAGAAGTTTTAAGAAGAGAGGTTTTGAAATGGTAGACATTTTTTTTTGTGAGTGAGAGTGAGTGAGGAGAGAGATAGATTATGGGAGAGTGGTTTATATATAGACATCCACACGCGTACGAATATTATAAGAAGAAAAAAGATAAGAGAAATTGAGGGAGATTGTGCAACTAAATTAAAGTGGTTAGCTTCGTATGATTTTTGTAATTTTATCGTCTGTTTTGTATAATATATGGTTTTAAGATAGTCTTTGTGTCGGTTGGTAATGCATGGATAAGGCTAGGAAATATAACTAAGTTTTTGCTTCTACGTATTTTTTAGTTTTTGTATGGGTTTGGACTAATTATTGGATGATTAGGTGTCAATTTAGAGGTTTCAGCTGAACGACCTAGGTCTTTTTAATATGAACTCAATGACCTATTATTCAGAATATTAAAAGATCTTTCTAGTATACTAGTAAGTCTAGATTAATAAAGTAAATGGCTTCGTTGATACTCAAATTTTGTATCCGCTCGATTGAATTCGTTTACGGTGTGTTTCTACAAAAGTAAAGATTCATGCATCCGGAAAAAAAATAAAAGATTGATTGTTTATAACATTCATTTAGATTTCAAAAACATTCTTTGATCTCCTGGTTAATTGGTAAACAAACGAACAATCCATATTTAGCAATCATATACGTTAATTAATCTAAAACTGATGTACTTACAAGTTACGTTGAGTGGTTTTTGTGTTGCTTCTTTTTCACGTTCATTTTGATATAGTACAAAATAATATATCGTTGTTGATGAACAAAAGAATGGCCCATGAAGCAGTTGACACGTAGTCAAAGGTGTTAAAGAGAAGACGACAGAGATACTGAGAGTGATAGAAAGCGAAATTCCGGAACGCGTTTTCTCTTCGATTTCAGACAAAATGGTCTTCGGTTTTTAGACTTTGGTTTGGTGAAATTTATATTTTATATTGATATATTTGGTAATTGATTTTTGTTCATACTGTTCAAGAGTCAATATTACATGTAGTTTCCACAACTTTCACGTAATGGCTAAGAAGAACATTGATTTTATGGAAAGTCCTACTGGCTTGCACCTTAAACCGTCAATAGAAAAAATTATATAGTTGTAGAATACAAACCAATCAAGAAAATCAATAAAAATGGCAAATTTATTCATATTTTATATTGGAAAAAAGCACCATTAATATATCAAACGAAGAGAAATGTTTGGTTAGGTGGAGAGGAACACAAATATATTCTTTTTAAAAAGTATATACGTTAACTTAATTTTTTTTAAAAATATTTTGTAGAATTATTTTTTCCCTTTTCTTATATAAACTATTCAAAATGTTTATAACCACCAAATTACAATCATTATTCATTTGTTAGTTGTTTAAAAAGTGACTTTATCTAGAAATGATCTATCAAACAATTTTAGTCCATTATTTAGTCTTAATAGTCCATATGATCTTAATCGAAATGTTCAGATTCGTTAGCATTAATTACATTTTCATCTCCTCTACAAATTTTTTGAATAAAAGAGTTCAATTCCTTTTCTTTTTTTTGTTGCAAATGATATATTAAAAACATCGTTGACAACAAAAAGTTAATCGAACTAAAAATAATAAATATAAAGTAGAATCTCAATATTATATTTGTGATAGGACGTTGATAGGTTAATCGGTGTATTAGTTAGCTATTCAAATAATAATAAAAGTTTTTAAAGTTATAATTTCCAGCGCAACAAAAAAAAGAAAAACTAATTAATCCTACTGATTTTGACTCGAAAACATTATAGATCTAGAGACCCATAACCAATATGAGTATAACCTCTTGGCTAATAAGAAAAAGAAAGAAAGAAAACTATTAATTTATTCAATCATGTAGATAGAGGAGAATATATTACGCGTTGGTGTAAACGTTTGTTGATGCAATTATCTGGCTCAAGGCTCAAACTTGTTTTTCTATTCGCAAAGATTTTGGATACTTTGGAATATATATATATATATATATATATTTTACCTACATGCATCAAATCAATGCCATAGTTGAATTTTTTTTTTTCCTGGTATAAGAATCAGCTATTATTAATATTTTAATTTAGCTATGATATAACTAAAAAACGAAAGTGTCTATTTTTAATGATTTTATAACTAAGCTAAGCACAAAACCTTACAATAAGTCCTAAAATTAATGTTTGCATGATACAAAGAAAAAATGTGGTATTTTGCCTTATTTGCAAAGTCTGTGGTCCAAAAATTCCAAAATTATATATCTGTTTTATTAATAACTTTTAAAATTTTAAAATTAAAATTAAATAAAAGTTCTTCAATCGTCGGAGTATTCATCTAATCTCCTATGTAAAATCATATTATTGAAGCTAGAAAATTTCTATGAATCTGAAATCATAACAAAACTTGCCCATACAATGATACAAAATAAATATCATCTACTTCCATTCATGAGTTCAAGAGCTTCTACAGAATATTGGTACTATTTAGAAATATATACTTTGTATACGCATGCCTATATTTGAGAAGATCATTTTCCGCCGGATGACATAAACTGGTGTACACAAAAGATATTCATTTGCAAGTGACGTTGACAACATGACATAAAGTCATCGACTTATTTGGATCACTAAAATAAATGCATGCAACGTCATCAAAATGAAACTGTGATGTTACAAATATACAATAAGTAATGTAATAAAAGAGGAGTAATACTCAACATCGAGTAAGTGAGGAAAAAATACAGTATAATGATCTCTCGAAAACAAAACTGTGAAGAGGAAAAAAATGAATTCCCGACAGGGACTTGTGCATTTGATCGTGAACTTTTGACACATTCACGTTTTTAATTTGTATACTTTAGATCTTTAAAATTGGAGTGTCGTTGTTTTATCCAACACGAAGCCGTGCAATTATTAAATTTTGTAACCTGGTTTATTTACAAATATCTTCATGGCAGTTATACGTTGGGTCTCTTTTGAGTTAATTCTATTTATGATTGTCATATTTGGGATTTTGTTAGTGGTTATACTCAATAACAAATGTTGAACTGAAACATCTGTTACGTGGCTTGCATGATTGGTGAACCAAAAAAAATTAGTTCAAGATACTTTTTTTTTGGCTAAATCTAAATTTCTAAAAAAAGAGTTTACATTAATTAGTTCAAGAGAAAGTGACAAGAATCCGATATGCGATTTGTTTACATTAATTTAATACGATACATTTGGGCTTAACATCCGCTTTTAACCTAAAACCAATTCGCAATAGATGTAATGGTTCTAAAACTTTATATACTACTTGATAATTTCTCCAATTTCCGATGTTGGACATTTTTTATTAAGACCCTTCCTCACGTTCATGCATCACTAGCTTTGAAACGTGAGCATATGTGGGAATAACATTTACAAGATGGGCCAACGAAAAAGATAGATTCAAGTTGAACATAGACTTCCAACCTACAATCAACTGACAGAAGTGGCTCTAAACTTTTATATAATACTTGATAATTTCTTCAACTTCCAATTTGATACTTTTTTATTAACACATTAGAAATTTCAAATGAGATAGTAGTAGTATAAGTATTTTGTTTTTCTTCAAACCCACATAGATAGATTAAAAAGAAATAGTATTCTTAAGGTTTTGTATGTTTTAGTTTTCAAAATTTATAACATGTAAACGCACATATGTTTTCAGTTTCATCAACAAAAAAGTAGTGAAATTTCTCTATAATAAACTCGACACACTGTTGTTACTAATTGATAAAAACAAAATTTTTGCTAATCAAATGAGAAAATAATACATTAAGATGAGTAATTTTGTAAGTCATGAATGGGTTCTTCAAGCCTGTGTGATTGATGTTCAGTTCAACGGGTTCTCTAGCCGTAGAAATCAAGCTCTGCCTTCTTCAGTACGCATGAAACTCTTTCAAAGAACTCTGTTTCACTTTCCTTCACTTCCTCAAGAGTCTTAGTCTCATGTTCATCCGCCTATAACAACATACATCATATCTCAAATTGTGACAAAACCAGATCAAAGTGATAAAGGTCATGTAACGGTTTCAAGCTTATTATCATTGAGCAAAACCAAACCTCTTTGAACTTCAAAAGAACCAAGTTTGAGACTGTTGCTGGCTTTTTTGCATCCCATCTGATTATTCATAACTTCCCATTATATTTTTTTGTCAGATTTCCATTGAGCTTAGTAAAAGGAGTGAATCAACATACCTTACGAGCATCAACTCATTCATGGCTCGCCACATCCCTCTGCCAACATCTTTTGCAGTCTCATCTCTAGCACTTCGTCCGTGCCACAACTCTTTCACTATGTACATCACTTCCTCAACATCCACCTACAGAAAACAAAAGGAGATACAAACTTTTAATCATTTTCAGGAATTGGACAAAAGTTTAGAGGAGTTCTCAAGAAGCTGCTATTAACTTCACAAGTAGTTTCAAGTGTCTCATATAACTCAGATACCATCTCTTTTTTCTATTAGTCTTTTTCTTAACAAGTTCTAGCAACTATATTATCAGTGAGACCAATCTGAATACCTCGACTTCAGCAGATGTGCCATAAACTGTCTCCTCATGCTCAATAAGGCGTTGATGAAGCAATCGGTAATGATCCAAATCTAGATTCACTATAGGCTCCATCTGAACTTGCACACCTGCAAGTTGTGTTATAACATAGGAGGCCATAATTTGTCCAAATATAGCCGGGATGGTTCCGAGAACAGGAATTATCCGAACACGAAAGCCAGGAACAACCTGTAATCACACACAAGCTATAAGATCAATGACTAATGTAAATATTGGAAGTAAATATTCAGTGTTTCAAGAACTAAAATTAGTTACTTGATAATCTAAAGGATTCTCGTCTTCTCCATTTGTCCCCTCAAAGGGAAGCAGCTTTGCTTTTGGTTTTTCCAGGGAAAATACAACAGGAATGCCTCCTTCAATGCCGTGTTTTCTCCTCAATCTGTGTCTTACCTGAAAAATCCAGAATGATATAGGAGATTAAAAGTGAGTGTACTAATACCTTAAGATGGTATTTCAATAGAGGAAAGAGTTAGAAGTGTTACAGATCGAGATAACGGGTCAATTGTTGACTCTCTTATATCAGCCACTCTGATTCTTGTTGGGTCAGCTCTAGCCCCAGCACCAGTTGCACTCAGAACTTTCAAACCCCTCTTAACACATGCAGCCAAAAGTCCCACCTAACATTATATTTGAAATGAGGCAATTATATCAGTGTGCTATAACCTTAAGCATTATTGGAAATAGACGGATCAATTCGCGTCTGCAAAGAAAGGGTACCTTTGTATCGATGTTGTCAATGCAGTCCAGAACGAAATCTGGCTTGCCTGAAAGAATTTCTTCTTCAGATGATGAGTCATACAGCATCACCTTGGCTTCTATATGGCATTCAGGAAAGATTGAAGAGAAATGCTTCTTGAGACACATAGCTTTCGGAATACCAACATCTGCTCGTGTTGCAACAGCGTGTCGATTTAATGATGATAGTGACACCTTCTCATGTATTTAAGAATAAGTTCATGAATATATATGTAAAGGGGAAAGAAACAAAGTTCTCTTGGAAGAACACAAGTGGATCATGCAAATATCTCTAAAACAGACCTTAAATCTGTGTAATGAAGAGAAAAGTGAAGCCAAATAGAACCAATGATACCTGATCAAAGTCAACAAGGAGAAGCTTGCCAACACCTGACCTCAAGAGCATAGATGCAGCATGACTCCCTACACCTCCAAGTCCAATAACCACAACATATGATCCAGTTACTTTATGCTGCGATTCAAGACCGAAAAACTGTATATTCCTAAAGAGATATAAATCAACATAAACCATTTAGTATCAACATAGCACCAAGTCCTCAGAAACAACAATTTCATTGCTAATTAAAAGGTACCTGGTTAAATGTTCAGAAACAATTTCATCTTTCAAAAGATCTTGACCATTTGCTACAGTATCTGGTCTTGTTTCAGATTCAATACCATTTCCTGCTGTTAACATAGGTATTAAAACAAAAAAAAAAAACAGATTTTTATGAAGAAACAAAGAACACTAATTTTTTCATCAAAGGGGAAAAAAACAAAACTTGCATTGCAAAATGACAAGTACCTAAGAAATTAGTTTCTGGGTTTTCATTAAGCTGCTTCAATGAACTCCTGCCATGGATAAAAGCTCGAGTCAGCTTTCAACTATTTCGAAGCTACTTAGGATTTAGAAGTTCTATAACAATGAAATTGAGAGTCTAGAGATGATATAAAAAGGGTTTTTGCCTGGAGAGAAGTTTAAGGAGAGCGACGGTGGAGATGGATCCGATAAGAGCTCCGGCTCCGACGAGACTTAGATACTTTGATTTCTCCTCCATTACCGTTTGATTTCTCTTTCCGACCAAAAAGACACAATCGAATTTTAAGGTTTAACGAATGTGTGTAGGGTTTATTTATTAAACATCAGTGTTTAACAAACTACTTATCATTTAAAACCTCGTATTTTTGTGTTTCTTGATTTTAAGTCCCTAATCTTTAAATTTATCAATAAAACTCTTACCTAAGAATTACTTCTCTCTTTTTTTATTTTTTTCTTGTCTATATTTGAGAAACATGAGACGAACTTTTTAACGCTCAAGAGAATAATTAACAAGATAACTTGATCTTGTAAACTCATTTAGCATTTTTTTTTTTTTTTTAAACCGGGAAGTAAATCAACAAGAATCAAATTTTAAATTCTTCAAAAGCAGTGGTCTTGTTTACCTAGCATTATGCCTCGATCGTTTAACACTTACAATAATTGTTAGGTTTACGCGTTTGGATATTCGGGTCGATTTAATTTCGTTTTGTTTCTCTCGATTTTAGTTTAAAATATGTATGTCGAAAAAAGCCAATTCGGTTCTGCTTCTTTCAATTTTAGTTTCAGATCAATATAGATATCTAAAAAAACTTTTATGATCCGGTTCTTTTGGTTATGTTTAAGATCTATTGGAGTATTATTTATTTTTATGTATTTCGGGTATTTTGGTAAACTCATTTAGCATTGATTTTTTTACTGGAAAGTAAATTTAAAAAAATTTAAAAGCAGTGGTTTGTTTACTTGATAGCATTGCGCAACTTTTTGTCTTTTTCCACTTTCTTATAAGTTGATCGCTTAACATCTACAATAATTGTTACGTTTGGACATCTAGATATTAAGGTCGATTTAATTTGGCTTTGATTCTTACGAATTTAGTTTGTAATATGCATATGTATAAAAAAAAATGGTTAGGTTTTGCGTCTTTCGATTTTAGTTTAAGATCTATATAGGTATCGAAAATATCGGTTTGGTTTTGGGTTCAGCTCCGGTTCTTTCGTTCTTGAGTTTATGATCTATTAAAAAATATATATATATATATATATATATTTGTATATATATTTATATTTTAGGGTGTTTTGATATTTTCAAATATTTACGGTCTAAATAACTAATATTTTTGGATATATAATTGTAGTTCAATATTCAAAATATTTTGGGTTGCTTCCGATATTTTTGGTTCTAGAGTTAAGAATCCATTCGAGTATTTAAAATTTTGGTTTGATTCTTCTCGGTTCAATTTCAATTTAGTATTTTCAGTTTGATCTCGATTTGGTACTTTCAGCTTGGTTAATTAATATGCCCAAAAATAATACCTACTATCAAGAAAGCTTAGTGTTCTAGTGAGAATAACTGAGTTGATGACATTTTGTCAATAGGGTATAGTAAGTTGCCTAGGCCGGTAAGCGAGTGCTTGGAAGTGGTGGTGGCGAGAAAACTCATTTTAATGAGTATTTTTTTCCTCCGACGGTTGGTAGCTTATGGCAGAGGGCGTAATATGTGATAGAGTGCCTAAACTTGTATGTACGACGCTCAACTGCTATTAGGACATTCGAGTGTCATTGGGATCCGTACTAGGTGAGTTAGGTTTCCCGCTGAATATTTGTTTATGTGATGATTCAACATGCTTTCGAGGGCCGATTGGAAGACTATCAATTCGAAAGATTGAGGTTCCTACTTTAGGCATTTGTCAAGACCACAAAGTTCTCTAATCCGTATGTTGCTACTATGTGATTGGTGGATGTAAAATAACTTCTTTTTTTTGTGTGCACCATTAGATGTAACTAACTAACGATTATATTATTTTTTAAACTAATTTATATAATAAAAAAACTAACCTATACAATTTAAATTCAAAATCAAATTACCAACTAAATTAAATAAATTTCATTCCTACATTTAATAAACTAATTATATACTCCCTCGGTTTCATATTAGTTATAGTTTAAGTTTTATACACATATATTAAGAAATCATAAAAATCTTATTTAATCTACCTCTTTTCTATAAAAAAATATCATTTATTATAACCAATTCAACCAATAAAATATATATATATGATTAAGTATAATTGGTTAAAAAATTTTAAATACATTTATTATTTGCATAAAAAGTTGAAAACAACACTTATTTTGGAAAAAAATAAAAACCCTTAAACTACATTTATATAGAAACAGAGGAAGTAATAAATAAACTAATCTATAAACAGTAATAAATAAAATAATCTATAAACAGAGAAATTTATTTTAGATGCTCAATTACATGAAGATAATTTTATTTCATTTTCAGTTTTACACAAAATTATATTCTTTCTTTTACATCTTTCCAGGACCTCCAAAATATATGATATGTCCAACCGGTAGTCCTGAATCTAAATCCTCGTATACTTTATAACTATGATTGTTATCCGAGAATGTCTCTATATTTTTTACCATCTTATCAACCTTAAAATTCTCATCAACTAAAGTTATATTACACACATGTGCATCGTCCACTGGATCTAACAATGGAAAATAACCATTTCCCATACGAGGACCCGGCAGAGATGCGCTATATACTTCTCCTCCCCACTCGACACTGTTAGCCAAACTCTGTTGAAATATGTTTGCTGGCCAAAACCCAATTTGTATTCCTCCAAACTCGAGCCACCAATTACCATTTGCTTTGTCCTTTGATCAACATCCACATCAAAGCAAAAACATATTAGCATTATTATATAATTACAAATAGAACATGTTATATATATTGATAAATACTGTTAAAACCACACATACAACTTCCAAATAAAAACAACTGTTGAGTTTTATGTTTTATGCGTGTGCTATTGATTTAATACCTATATTTATTTGTTTCTCTCTTTTTTACATACGTTCTATCAAATTTGTTTGAATAATAAGAAACATAATAACAATTTAGTAAGTTATAGAAAAAGAGGAAATGAAATAAGTAGCAAACCTTGAGTAATCCATATGTATCATATACTATTTGTGTAGAACCACGGACACCAGGAGGACCTCGAAGCCCACCAAGAGGAATATCTGAACGGACCAAAATGATTCCAGCCGGACACAAGCTGTTATAACACTGATTTTGACCTGCCTATACAAATTTTACATGTATCGTTATGTCTAGCGTATAAATATCTAATACATCGAATAATTTTACAAAATATGATGGAGTGATTTATAGTATTGTTTTTTTTTATGATAAATTACGCTACAAAATATTCATTTAGAAAACATTGTTTTTGGTTGCGTTGAACATCATTTTTGTTTGTTTCAATTGTTTGAAATATAAAAAAAAAATCAATATTTAGAATGAAATTATAAAAATAAAATATAATGTGAGGAATTTTGTTTTCTTTTGTAAAGATATATAATGTGTGTTTAATTTATCTTTTAAATTTTGAAGTAATTTAGGCAAATGATTAAATTTTATAATCATTTTACAATAGCATGTTATATAGTTAAATAAGTTTCTTGGAGCTGTCAAAAAAAAGAAAAGTTAAATAAGTTTCTTGGTATTTGAAGATATATAAGTAATAAACTTACTTTCGTATAAACATAACTTCGTGGTTGCATGTCAGTATATAAAGCCGGATTTACCTGAAATTTTAATAGATTTATGTTAATAATATTAAAACTAAGTGTAGTATATTTCTAAGTATTTATAATAAAACCAATTTATTATGATTTATATTTTTATACTTTTAGGCCGCAACTCTAATTAAACATAAAATGTTGAAACAAACTTACAGTCCATCCAGCTTGAATAAAATCGTCTCCAATCTGAACGTGCATACGAGAAGAACTAAATTGCGGAGATCTAACTTCAGGATCATGTACAGAAATAGCCATCGATACTCCACTATAGCTTTTCTTTTCTCCTCTCTTGGTTCGAGCAACTGCAAACTAGTCATCATAACCATGCATAATCAACTCTTATTTTGAATTTAATAGAATTCTATATATTGAGCAAAATAACAAAATTATATATTTTGTATCTTTTTATAAAGATGACTGCACGGAGATTTAAAAAGTTATATTTACATTTTTGAAATTAATTTGTTTCTAACAACAATAATTTAGAATTTTAAAGGTAATTAATTAAAACACACTTATATTTCTTACATAACTAAAACTTATACCATAAGAAAAAAATAGTTAAAACATCTTATAAAACATAAGGAAGGGTACTACTTACATGATGTTCGACATTATATTGATTATAAGTGAAGTTCCAAGAACCTTGGGGCTTAGATTTGTTGGAATACGAATTTAATCTCAAAAGTTTGTCTTTGGTGACTCTTTGTATGGGTATGGTACCAATGGGACACCCTACACCATTTTCCCACAAGAAACCAAATTTTTTGTCATTTATTTTTCTTGTTCTTGAATTTTTACGGGATGATATCTGATGCATCTACATTTACAAAGAATTTTGTATTAGTGATAAATAATGATCAGATTCACTTATATTCAATTTATTATATACTTTGTAGTTGAGCAAGTGATTTTTCATGGTCTGATCGTCAAACGCTGGTTGTTTGTAAAAATCCACACATTCATATGTATCTCCATGTGTAGTCTATCATCCATAAACAAAAAGTAGATTATAAAATATTTTGTAAACTTCACATATCTCTACAAAATTCAGATATATATATATATATATATATATGTATAAATCAAGGTAACGAGTGCAGCTCTAAGAAAATAAGATGAAATTAAACGGACTTTGATGATTTTAGCTGCATGTTCGTCGATGACTTTAAGTTGTTCTTCCATTTCAAATGAGGTGAAATTTTGCAATGTTTCTGCATCCACAAAATGATTATTGAAACTCGATATATCGCTGAAACATAGGATATAACCTAACAAGAAGAACAACTTTCCTGGAAAACTTAATTTCATATTCTCTAAGAAATAAGGTTGGAGTGGCAATCAAAGAGTAAAGAGAGATTTATATAATAATATCAAAATAAATGAGATAAAGAGAAATATAAATAACATTAATATTTTCTAGATACACATGATTTCTTTTTCATAAAATTTGAACTATATAATTAACTCATTTTTTTATTAAGTGTTATGGTACATGATTATTGTTATTACATGTATTGTGTATCTGTATAAAAATGTGTAAATCTAGATTACTAACTTATGAACTTAACTTGGTATAATTATTTTATTATATAAACTTTGGTTTTCAAAATTAGTAACTCACATGATTGCGACACGGGTAACTTTCTCGATTAGATATCAACAACTGTTTTATTTTTTTGTTTTCTTTTACAGAAAATAAAAACTAATTAAAAGAATATTTACATATACTAATTATTCTTACCCAAAAAAAACTAACAAAATGTTTTTTACATGTGTTATTGGTCAACAAGATTTGGACATGTATCAAAAAAATCTTATCCATTTAGCATGGATTTTAACCAATAAACAATGTGTTGAAGTTCAAAAAAAAAAAAAAACAGGTTATTTAAAATTAATTAAATTAAATAATTTTTTTGCTTATATTATACTTTTAGATATAAGACCTAATCAGTAAGAAAGCAATTTGATAATAAAAAGTTGGTTGTTTGAGAAAGATAAAAAAAGTTGGATGGATTAATTATCCCAGCTATAAAAAAAAATTGATTGGTTTAGGTAAGTTTTTCTAAAATAAATTTATATGTTACTTGTGATTGTCTTTCATAATCTATCTGAAATTTTCTTTATGACCAATCACAAAGTTGAAACTGAAATGATTTTAGGTAACATAACTTGTCAAAAACAGTTTAGTTCACAAGTGATCATCTCACATTGGAAACCATCTAATCCTTTCAAGATTTGCATTATTTGTAACAATCACAATGGTTAAGAACAAACGATAAAAGTAGAGATTGTATATATCGCCATGCCTCCAAATTCATATATGCAAATGTAAAAGGGAGTCCTAATAAGAACAATACAAGATGCCACAAAGCATCCAATTAACACTGCAAAGTTTTGAATCTAACAATGTGCTTATTGCAAATTGCTTATAGATTTCACCGCAAGCTAAACCCGAGATACAGTGATACTCAGGCTTAAACAAAAGGTCTATAAAGAGGACAGCAAACGAAGAATCAGTATCTTTATTTTTGCGAAAAGAGAGAAAATGTGAAAACCCAAGTTAAAGCTCTCACTTTTTCAAGAGCACGGCACTGCACTGCGCCATGATCTTTGATGCTCTTGTGATCGAGTTTGTCATGTAAAAGTTCTCAACCACGGTTTGGAACGGTGTTGTGCTCATTGCCTCCTTGCACTCAGGCTTCAATGAAGGCCCAAAAGCAGCTGGCTCTCGCTCATCTGTGTGGACTAGATTTGGTGCAACGCTCTTTATTCTTGATCTAACACCTTCGATTGAGTTGTATGGAAGCTTCACACCCGAGACCTCGGATAAGGCTCTCACAATCTTCCAGTCATCTCTTGCATCACCAACTGTTGGAACAGCTGGAACAGTCTGTTGGGTAAATCCTTCAGTATTTTCATAGGTTCCTTCTTTCTCAGTGAAGGCCGATGCAGGGAGAATTACGTTTGCACGGTAAACCGCTTTGTCTCCATGGTGTCCTTGGTAAACCACAAAGGCGTCTTTAGGAATCTTGTCAACATTTACATCGTCTGCTCCCATCAAGTAGACGAATTTTGCAGACTCGAGGGCTTTGGCGGACTGTTGAATGAGACCAAGATCAAGAGCAGCCGCTTGGGCAGCATACTGAAGGAGAAAGTTGAGACCGTTCCAGTCTGGTCGGACAACATTGTTGGCTTGTGCAATGGACTCCACAGAAGAGAGGATAGCATTTTTATCAGTTCTGTTGAAGAGCCCAGCACCAACAATGATTGCAGGGTTTTTGGCGTTCTTGAGAGCCGTACAGAATGGATGCCGTCCCTCAGCAATTTCCTTGAGAGTATCAGGCCCAGTCCCGAGGTGTTTGCAGTCGTAATTGAACTCTGCAGGTGGACCAACATATCCAACCTTGGCATTTGATGCACGGACTGTCTTGCAGATCCTAGCATTCACCATTGCAGCTTCCACCCTAGGCTGGTAAAAATAGACAAAAACTGGTGAATGTACTGCTAAAAAACCTTCACAACTTTGATATCTGGAAGAGCAAGTTTTGCTTGATCTAGATTGGTCTGGATCAGGAATATTCAATACAAGCGAAATGTTAACATCTGATCTGTTTTTTAGAAACTTAATTTTGCTTGTTTCTCCTTTCTATTTGCCTCTGTATTCCAAATTATGCACAGAACCTTAAGCCACACCACTAAATCAAAGTATCAAACTACACAATTTGGTTTTTCTTATGTCATTGTTCCAAATACAGAGCGGTCTGTCTAATCCGGTACCAGAAACCATACAAAAAAGACAGGGTGGAAATCTCACCTGGGTACCGATGAGAAGGAAGAGATCGGCGTTTTCAAGTCCACTGATGCTAGTGTTCATCAGATAACTGTATCTAAGATCAGCATCAACACCAGCAGCTGTTCCTTCACACCATACATTGTCTGAGCCCATTCTGTTAACGAAGTCCTTCAGTACCATCATGGATTCCGCATCAGATAGCTGACCTGCTACTCCAACAATCTCATCTGGCTTCACCTGATGAATGATATCACCCACAACAGCCAAGGCATCACGCCAGCTCACTGCCTTGAATCGTCCATCGGAATCTCGGATCATAGGGTCGCTCAGCCTTTGTCTTTTCAGGCCGTCATAACAGAATCGGGTTTTGTCAGATATCCATTCTTCGTTTATATCCTGAATAAGAACATTCACAAGTTCAACATCCAGCAAAATACTTTTAAAAATAGTGTTTTTGAACAAAAGCATTACATACCTCATTCAGGCGTGGAATGATACGCATTACTTCTGGTCCTCTACTATCAACACGGATGTTGGACCCAACAGCATCACTAACATCAATAGTTTCTGTTGCTTTCAACTCCCAGTTTCTGGCTTTAAAGGCAAAAGGCTTTGAGGTCAAGGCTCCAACAGGACAGATATCAATAACATTTCCAGAGAGTTCACTGGTCATAAGCTTTTCAACATAAGTTCCAATTTCCTCTCCACTACCACGACCTAGTATACCAAGATCCTGAACCCCAGCAACTTCAGAAGCAAATCGTACACACCTACAAAAACATTATACATACAAAACCTAATCAACAGGATAGCGTATCTATCACATTAACTAAAACATCACACTATAAGCAAACTATATTAGTAACCTTGTACACTGGATACACCGAGTCATAACAGTCTTCACAAGAGGACCAAGATTCTTATCAACAACAGATCTTTTCATCTCAGTAAAACGTCCTCTATCAGATCCAAAAGCCATAGACTGATCCTGAAGATCACACTCTCCTCCTTGGTCACAAATAGGACAATCCAAAGGGTGATTCATCAACAAAAACTCCATCACTCCCTCCCTCGCCTTCTTAGCTATCGGTGTATCAGTCTTAATCTTCATCCCTGTTACAAAAACTCTTAGCAATAGCACCAAATCCAAATATATTCCACCAATCAACGATCAAAATCAATCCATCAGCATAGAAATTTTCCTGGAATCGAACTAACCAGGAAGCGCAGGCATGGCACATGAAGCTACAGGCTTAGGAGATTTCTCAACCTCAACAAGACACATCCTGCAATTTCCAGCAATAGATAAACGAGAATGATAACAAAACCTCGGGATATCAACTCCAGCGACCTCACAAGCCTGAAGAACAGTGAATCCTTTAGGGACTTTGACCGCGTAACCATCGACAAAGACCTCGATCGCATCTTCAGGATTCGAGAAGTGGACGCGTGCTCCACCTACAGGGTTTCTAGGAGGGAGAATCTGTGTCGGCGGCTCAGGCTCAGAGACAGCAGCGGATTCAGGAGATTGGAGCTCTGGTTTTGAGACGATTGTGCGGAGGAAGAAATTGGAGGTTTGAGATTGAAGAAGACGTGAAGCTGGTCGAATTGTTCGAGAAGCTAAGATGCCTAAACCCATGGCGTTGTGGATCTGTATCGTCTTCTTCTTCTTCTTCGTCTTCTATGTGTGTATTTCTCGATCTTGTTGTGAGAACTCCTGAAGCATTTGTGCGAGAGAGAAGGAGACACGAATGAGTGAGTTTTGGGCTTTATGGGCTTTTATTTTGGATATTATAATTGGCTTATGAATGAGTGAGTTTTGGGCTTTGTGGGCTTTTTCTTTTCAAACTGAATTAAGTTAATTTTGGGAGATATAGTTTAAGAGTTTTGATGATCTTTCTCTAATTCACTTAATGACATTGAGTTTAAAACAATCTTGCTTCTAGTTCCATACAACATATTAGAACCTCTAGCAAAATAAACCTCTAATCAATCATTAGTCCTAGAGACTTTTAGGTCAATGTACTAATTGAACATTTGTATATTTCAGATAAAGACAACTTAAAATATGGTTATAAATGATGACAATTTTAAACATCTCAACGTCGTCTATTTAAATAAAAGGAAAGAAAATATTGTCAACACCTATGCTGCATCGGTTAAGGTTTACGTGTAAGAGTTAGTTTATTTTCCTCGTTTGTTTAGGTTTACGTGTAAGCATCATTATCAGTGATATTGTTATTAATCTAACCTTTGCAATGACAACCAAAAAAAAAAAAAAATGAAGTTTCATAAGCTTTGATATATATTATCTTATCATTACAGGCAGACATGATAAGTATAATTTAACTCGTTTAATTTGATAGTTTTAGTTATAAATTTACATAGTAATTCGTTATAATTTTAATTATGGGTTTGAATGGTTACGGCGGTTCGGGCGGACAAAACCATCAACGGATCAGACTGTTTTTTATTTACCATTAATCAATTATAGTGCACAGTGGTCCGGACAAAAAAAAAAGAAGAAAACCGCAACAGATCATCTGTGAATCATCCACGAACTATTTTTACATATAAATAAACTTGGTCCACAGCGGTTTATTGTCCGCCTCAAAATAAGGTAGATTAAACCGCATACAAAGTATACCGCTTTGTCCACTGCATCCATTCAAAACTTATAAAGTTATAAGTTATAGCTAATAAATATGACACTTTTTCAAATTGTTATAGATCACTTTAAGAGTGATTACATTCCTCTCTTGTTTTTTTTTGTCAAACAGAGTGATTACATTCCTTTCTTTTTTTTTGTCAAACAGGGTGATTACATTCCTTCTTTTTTTTTTTTTGTCAAAACAGAGTGATTACATTCCAAGGCAAAGAAACATAAGGGAGAACCACTAACTACAATAAAAATTGTTGGGTTAATGGCAAAAGAAAAAAAAGAATTAGTGGTTCTTCTATGAAAAAGAATTGCATCCAATGGAAAGAGGATGTGACCGAGTTGATAAGATATGAAACACAACATATATAGCTTTTTGTTATCAAACTATTTATCGTCTCGTATTTGTTCTAATCTAAACCGAAATACTAATATTTTAAGGAAATACTTTGCGAAAAATAAATAAAAATTCTCACCTTTATTCAATCAAAGCCAAAAATGAAAAAAAAAAATAGAAGCAAGACAATCATATTCATACAACTCGATAAGGTAGTACCTCTAAAGTGCAAAACGAAAACAAGAAATATCTCTGCTATCTCATTCTCGTCAACTAGGAAACTCTGCATAATCTCTCTTTTACACAATGCAAAGAATAAGGTGAAGATGAACTGATTATCTCTAGCGTACTATGAAAGTCAATATTTAGATGCAAATTAGGTGATTTTTATTGTCGATATTCTTCTTTTTCTGGACACGTCCTCATATTCGTGTATATTTAATTTCTTCTCTTGGTTTTATACAAAGCCGACCATTTGGAAAATTTAAAACTAAAAATCTCAAAACCTGATGTAAATTTTGATTTTACTTTAAACAGAAATCCTACGTTAAACATATAGGAAATGCTGTTACACACCCATTAATGTCTATAACTAGTACATCAATTTACAACAGATTTATTGTCTTAAAAAAAAATAACTCCCCCACTTACCCCGTGAATGTTCAAGTACACTAGTCCAGATTAACTTAAATTCGATTATGCTAGAAATGATTCACAAAAACCGGTTTAGGGAATCATCATCCAGATTTGGAGCATCGTAATCTTTTGGTAAATTTTTATTAGCCGTTCGTACAATTCAATTCCAAATTTTAATTTAGATGAGATTTTTTATATTAAAAAAACAATGATATATGTTCGACAATCGACATGTTCTGATGTCCTATATAAATTCGGTCCTTCTAGACAAAACCTTACGTTATACACTTCAACTAATAAAGAGTCCAAACCAAACAAAAAAAAAACAGTAGTTTCTCGACAGAAACAAAATCAATATAGCTTTAACATCACGAGAAAGAAGAACTAAAGAAGACCAAACAAAAAATAATTTGGAAAAAAACAGAGAAGCAGCTCTCGTGATCTTCCCGCCTTTTCTCTTCAACTTGTAAAACATTACAAGATCTATCTTCTACCAAAAAGACGAAGTTTCGAGTGTCAGATTCAAGAGTTGAATCGGGTATTAAACTCTGTTTTTCTAGATCTTTGTGTCGAAGAGATCGCCGGAGATTTCATTTAACCGATTCTTGAAAACATGGGACGTCTCCGGAGACGGCAAGAGATAATAGATCATGAAGAAGAGGAATCAAACGACGACGTTTCATCAAGAAGAGGAAAACTCAGTTTAGCCGAGACGTTTCGGTGGCTTGATTCATCAGAGCATCGGAGAATTGAAACCGATGGTCATAATGATTATAAATACATCATTCATCCCAAAAACAGGTTCTTTCTTTTTTCTCTTTCTTCATCATGCACTTGAAGAGTTTCCTTTCTATCGGGAGATAAATACGTAGAAAATACTTTTCTTGAAACCTTCAAAATATCTTCTGTTTTTTTTTCTGTAACTTCAGAAAAAAACTTTATTCACCATACCACTTCAAAAACTTGTCTCCCTAGTTTTAACTTCGAATAATACAATAATAGAAAATTCACCATTTTAATAATTATCAATCACTAAAACTCTTATCGTTATTTCTTTCTGCTCATTTTTAAGGCTGTGTCACCAATCTAATCTAATATTAGTATCACTTCAATCTAGTTTAAATATTAATATTTATGTCAAGGATTTTTTAAAACAACTAAATGATTTAAGGTTCGAAAAATTACGATAATTAGAATGGACAAATCCGTTTACAGTTTGGATTGCTTTTTATTTACCGTTCATAAAGTATAATTTATAGTAATACAAAATAATAAAAATAGAATCCGTCTACAATGGACTAACGATATATCTTTTTTACGTAAAAGTGAATTTGGTCTACAGAATTTATTGTTCGCTCTAAAAATAAAATGGTCTAATCGCTTAATTCGTATCATCCATTAATAGCCTTAGGATTTAGATGAATAATCTTCATCACTTATCAAAAGTAGATATTAGATGCTAATCAGGTGATTTTGTTGTCGATATTCTTTTCATTATTATTTACTAAGAAAAAAGAAATTGGTGGGACACTTCCTTGTGATATATTTCTTCTCTTTCGTTGTCCACTGATCACCTCAATCTAAGCATTTGTTTTATTTGCAGCCGACCTATTGAAAATTTAAAACTTAAATCTAAAACCAAATTCCGACCAAAACAAGGAAAAACTTTAAATCTATCTTTAAATAGAATCCTACGTTAAATTGCACCAGGAATAAAAAAAAAAATACTACGTTAAACAACTTGAATCCACTAGAGGATACTGTTACACTCCCATAAATGTTTCACTAGGGTTATATTAGTAATTATGCGTTGTGACAGAATCATCGAAGATCGGATTATTAATTGGTTCCACTAAAGCTGCCGTAACCAGAGGCCACACGTGGATATTTCATCCACCTGTTCTTCTAAGCATAATAACATTAACTATAAAATAACAAAACTATACTAGTGAAAATGTATATTCAACTTAGTCCAGCTATGTCGATCTTAAACAAATAAAATTTAAAACGTTGTTGCTTGCACTTAACTAATAACTATAGTATTATTTTCATTTGTCTCCTTCCCACGATTCCGTTTAGCTACATTACCAATTTGACGAATCAAGTATAAGCCACAATCTTTACATTTTCAAGAATCTTTGATTAGACCTGAATTAATGAAAAGTGAGAAGAAATTGATCAGGTGGTACAAGGCATGGGAAATGTTTATATTGGTGTGGGCAATATACTCCTCATTGTTCACTCCCATGGAGTTTGGTTTCTTCCGCGGTCTGCCTGAGAGACTCTTTGTACTTGACATTGTTGGTCAGATCGCGTTCTTGGTCGATATTGTTCTTCAGTTCTTTGTTGCCTATCGCGATACTCAGACCTACCGGACTGTCTACAAACCAACACGTATTGCTTTCCGGTCAGTTATATATATTAGACTCTTACAATCATTTTAACCATTTCTACTTATATAGCCTTTAATGGAGGAAGTATGTCTTTCATCAGGTACTTGAAGTCGCATTTTCTCATGGATTTCATCGGTTGCTTCCCTTGGGATCTTATTTATAAGGTACTTAACTTTGCTTTTGATATTTGCTTAGATCTTCAACAAAAGTCAAACCAAAGAAACACTATAGCTTATAAATATTTCTTGGTTTATAAAAACTCAAACCAAATAAACACTATTTGTAATTTGTTTGGTTCGTTTCTAGGTGATGCAACTTTAGTTCCTACTTGATGCAATTTTAGCTTAGTTAGGTTGGAAATTTTGTAAAAGTAACTTTGAAACATATAAAAATATTTCTTAACTAATATTATATTTATCTAATATGATAACACATATTATAATTTCTTATATAATTAAAATAAAATTCACATAAATATCAATTCATTTGGTTAGTTTACACTAAAATCAGTTTCACTTCGATTTCGATGTTTAAATAATAAACCAATTGGGTTATTTAAATACATTTTTGGTTCTGATTCGGTTTGGTTTGGTTTATACTCCTACCCTAACCTTTTTGTAGGCATCAGGGAAACATGAGTTGGTGAGGTACTTGTTGTGGATAAGGCTATTTCGGGTTCGCAAAGTGGTTGAGTTTTTCCAAAGGCTTGAGAAAGACACAAGAATCAACTATCTATTCACTAGAATCTTAAAGCTCTTGTTCGTTGAAGTTTATTGTACTCACACTGCTGCTTGTATCTTCTATTACTTGGCCACCACTCTTCCTCCAGAAAACGAAGGTTACACTTGGATCGGTAGCTTGAAGCTAGGAGACTATAGCTACGAGAATTTCCGAGAAATCGATCTCTGGAAACGTTATACTACCGCTCTATACTTCGCCATTGTCACTATGGCAACTGTCGGTATAAAAACCAATTCTATTTTGATGCTAATTTAATTAGTTACTAACAAAGAGATTGATGGGTTTTTTTTTTTTCGTTTTGGTTTTAGGTTATGGAGACATTCACGCGGTGAATCTGAGGGAAATGATATTCGTGATGATATATGTTTCGTTTGATATGGTTCTCGGTGCTTACCTTATTGGTAACATCACTGCCTTGATTGTGAAAGGTTCAAACACAGAGAGGTTCAGAGATAAAATGAATGATCTCATAAGTTTCATGAACCGCAAAAAACTCGGGAGAGACCTTCGTAGCCAGATAACTGGTCATGTTAGATTGCAGTACGACAGTCACTACACCGACACTGTCATGCTTCAGGACATCCCAGCATCAATCCGCGCCAAGGTACCCTAATTATAAAAACAAAATTCTCGTTTTGTTACCAACAAATATTCATGTACTTTTTAGGTTAGAGTTAGTGTTTCTTGGAACACAATCTTTGTCAAGCCGGTCCGCATAACCCGCTCAATATCTTAGCCTGCTGCATGACGGATTAGCGCGCATTGACACCCTAACTAATACACATTTTTCTTGCAGATTGCGCAATTATTGTATCTGCCTTACATCAAAAAAGTTCCTCTCTTCAAAGGCTGCTCCACAGAGTTTATTAATCAAATAGTTATAAGGCTCCATGAAGAGTATTTTCTTCCAGGAGAAGTAATAACAGAGCAAGGAAACGTCGTGGATCATTTGTATTTCGTCTGTGAAGGCTTACTGGTACGTAAAATCTCATTGTGCTTGTGTCTATCTTTGCTTCTTGTATGTCTCACTTTGTAATTTTTGGGGATTTTTATAGGAGGCTCTTGTTACAAAAACAGATGGATCAGAAGAGAGTGTGACGTTACTTGGGCCTCACACTTCTTTTGGAGACATCTCCATCATTTGCAACATTTCTCAACCTTTCACTGTTAGGGTTTGTGAGCTATGCCATCTTTTACGACTCGATAAACAGTCTTTCTCAAACATCCTCGAGATTTATTTTCACGACGGACGCACAATCTTGAACAATATTATGGAGGTACTCTTTTTTCTATCTCTTACTTAGGGTTTTGAAACTCGATTGAGAAATCTTGCAACTCACTCAAACTTGGTTTTGGCAGGAGAAGGAATCAAATGATAGGATAAAGAAGCTAGAATCTGACATAGTGATTCACATTGGGAAACAAGAAGCAGAACTTGCATTGAAAGTAAACAGTGCAGCTTTCCAAGGAGATTTTTACCAGCTTAAGAGCTTAATCCGATCTGGAGCCGATCCTAACAAAACCGATTACGATGGAAGATCACCGCTTGTACGTTTGTCGCTTATCGATTATCTTTCTTTTAAGAGCTTAACTTTGATTCTTTTTTATATCCAGCATCTTGCAGCATGTAGAGGCTATGAAGACATTACATTATTCCTTATTCAGGAAGGTGTTGATGTCAATCTAAAAGGTAAAATATGAATCGTTCTAATGGAAAACATTACATTGTTTTATGTTTACGCTTTTGATCACAAATTTTCGCAGATAAGTTCGGACACACACCATTGTTTGAGGCTGTGAAAGCAGGACAAGAAGGAGTGATTGGTTTGCTTGTCAAAGAAGGAGCCTCCTTTAATTTAGAAGATTCAGGAAACTTCCTTTGCACGACAGTTGCTAAAGGCGACTCTGATTTTCTCAAGAGATTGCTTTCAAGCGGTATGAACCCAAACAGTGAAGATTATGATCACAGAACGCCGCTTCATGTCGCGGCTTCTGAAGGGTTATTCTTGATGGCTAAAATGTTGGTTGAAGCTGGAGCAAGCGTTATTTCTAAAGACCGGTAAAAATCATGCAAAATGAATCATTTAATTCTTTAAAACTATAGTTTATAGACTTCATAACTTCTCTCTTTGAAGATGGGGGAATTCTCCGCTTGATGAAGCCCGATTGTGCGGAAACAAGAAACTGATTAAGTTACTCGAAGATGTGAAAAATGCTCAGTCGTCTATCTACCCGTCAAGCTTGCGTGAATTACAAGGTACTCGTATACTTCCTTCAGACGATACAACTCAAAAATGGATCTTGTAATTCTTGAATTTGATTTATGTTTTGAAAAACAGAGGAGAGAATTGAGAGACGGAAATGCACGGTGTTTCCATTCCACCCGCAAGAGGCGAAAGAAGAGCGTAGTAGAAAGCACGGAGTTGTGGTTTGGATCCCAAGCAATCTCGAGAAACTCATAGTAACCGCTGCGAAAGAGCTAGGGCTATCGGATGGAGCCTCATTTGTACTATTATCAGAAGACCAAGGTCGTATCACAGACATTGATATGATTAGTGATGGACACAAATTGTATATGATCAGTGATACTACTGATCAAACATAATGATGGACTCTTCGATTTTTCCGATGATTCATTTGAGGTTTTTATATTCTAGAGCATTTTGACACAATTTATCTATCGCAGAGCAAACATAGTATTCAAATCTTCGATTCTTTTTTGATCATCACATAGAATCATTTGAGTTCTTGTAGAGCATTTTGAGACAAAAGCAGAACTATCACGTTATTATATATTTCAAGCTATTGCACTAATTTATAATATTTAGAATTACACCAAAAACATAGAGACTATGTAAATAATTTTATCGTAGAGAGCAATTAACCGAGCTTAATACACTGTAGTTGTCTGAAGTTCTTCTGAGCTTCAAGATTACCTGTATCAACAATTTCTTTGCCTGCGTCACTCGAAGAATCTGATGTAAAAAGTAGAAAAAGAACGTCCATGACACACCCAATAAGAGGAATATGCGAACAAATATTAGATTTCACACGATCCATCAAGTTATAGAGAAATAAAAATTTTGAAAAATTTTGGATATGTAAAGAGAAATGTTTGAGAGATAGATAAAGAGATGAAAGAAGAAAAAGAGAAGATAAGTGAGTTTTATATTAGTGGGGAGAGTCGGAGAGACTTGATCCCCAAGAATTAACCATTGTTGGGGGCCCAAAATATTTGCTTGATCCCCAAGATTCAATGTTTCTTTCAAAGGTTTTTGTATTATTAGTTGAAATCTAATCTGTCGTTTATGTCAAAATGGCTTTTTGATATACTTAAACTCTTTTAAAGAATCAACACAATCACTCATCAATTTCATTTGTGTATTCATCATCTTCAACAACTCTGTCGCTTTCTCCTTAGTCTCTTCTCCATACCCAACTTGCAACACAAGCAACACCTTCTGAAACGCGCCCAAACGCACCGCATCTTCAACCGCAACCGTGTTTCCTGTTTTCCACAGCTTCAAAATCATTGACATTGAGCTCCTAGTCGCTAATTCAGAAACCTTCGCAATCTTCTTCACCAAAAGCGGCATCACCAACGCATTTTTCCTCACTTCCTCTCTACCATGTTCTGTTTCGCAAATCGCGTCAAGAACCGCTAACGCTTTTTCACAAACGCTATTCTCGGCATCAACGATCATCTCCACCGTTATACTCACCAAACCAATTTCGAGAAACTCCGACGCGATTTCAGGCTTTTGCAACACCATTTGATAAATCGCTATCAACGAAGATTTTGTTGAACTAGACGAAACCGAATCGCGAATCAACTTTACTAACGCTTCGGCGACTCCGTTCTCAACCGCAAACGAGTGAACTCGCGTTTCGTCTAATGAGAGAATCTCCTTCATAATAAACGCGGCGTTTTGACGAACGGAATCATCCGTACTCTTCAACAAACCCGCCACGCAACGAAATGATGTCGCAGACGCGAGTTTCGAAATACCCTCTAAACCAATCGGAAACATCCACGTCAGCAAAGACAAAATCTCATTCAACATAAACGTTAATTTCTCATCTCCCGAGAACTTGTCGAAACAATCACAAAGAACCCATCCGACGCTGTTTTCATTAACACACTTTCGATTTTTCTCACTCTCATCCCCTAACTTCTTAATCTTCTCAATAATCACCCCACATTTCTCGTAATCCCCACGCCGCGTCGCAGACGATAATTTTCTACTAATCTCGTAGACCTCACATGGCATTAAAGGGACACGTGGCGTCGGAATACGTTGAATCAACGGCGATCCTTTCTCCACGCACCATCCTTGAATCATCTTACGAATCGTGTGGTTTGGGATTTGATCGAACGTGGTTAAGACAGTGTTCGTGACTGGACATGTTTTGTTGCCTGAATTGATCCATGTTTCGATGCTTACGCGGTCGTAAGTAATGCCTGTTGAGATTATTACTGGATCTTTCATTAGATCGATCGAGATTGGACATTGAAACTCCGGTGGAATTGTTATCTCTGACTCCGGTTCTGATTCCGGCCAACTCAAAACCGGAGTTATCTTCTTCTCGTTAGATCTCGTTCTCCATAAAAAACCCATGTTTTGTAAAATGCAAAAATAGTGACTTTTTTGTTTTGGTTGACGTCAATAGTATTGACTTGGGTTTTAAGATTTTGGGTTGGGATGAGATTATATTTATATGTAATGGTTTTTTTTTTCTAAGTCAATATTTGTTGGTCAAAATTAGGGGAAAAGAGAGAATGAGGAAGGTTTAATTAGGTCTAATTTGCAAGTTGTGTTGGTCTAGGGACTGGAAACTTTTGACCATTGAATTTTTCAAGGAATAAAAGAACTTTCAGTTGATTAGTTCGTTGAGGTTAGTTCTGTAGTTAATTATTGTGGACTAAATCTCAGTTTTTGTCAATGTTACAAAGAAGAATGTGTCAATTTTTTTTTTTGTAAAAGGGTTAAGAATGTGTCAATTTACTCTGAATATATTGATGTGATGGAGTTTTATCCCGCAAAATACTTTTGTACAAGTTAATTAAACTGGTAGAATGTTCTGTTACTTGTTATACTGACCAGATATATAAAATATCGAACCTAACTAAAGACCATAAGAGTTTGGTTGTTTTAAAAAAAATGAGTTTGGTTGTTTTTGGGTTCTTTTACACGTAAGGAACTTAAGCAAGACGGGCAAGACAACAAAGCAATTAAGTAATGAAATTAAACCGTGTTAAGAAAAAAGTAATGAAATTAAAAAAGAAAGCAACTAGGAAAAAAAAATCAGCTAGGATCATATTCATAGGTCTAGAGTGTTGTACTTTTGTTGTCCTTGTTGTCCCTCTAGACCTATTCAGCAAAAATCAGCAAAAATCATAAAAAAAAGTTCTTGTCGTTCGGTGTGTATTCGGCTCTGGTCTGACATCGATAGCTATTTCAGTAGCGGTGGTTAGCTCTTGTCCGACAACAACTGGCTATCCTAGCGGTTATAGCCGGATTTTTTACCATCATCAGCCGTTTCTCTTTTATGGCGATGTGCGCCTTGTTTTCAGCTTGAGTCAGCCTTTGTGGTGCATGGCCGACGAGCGGTCTCTTCATTGTCGATGACTGACTTTTCTATAGTAGTTTCATCGTTCATCTCTTTGGCGAATCTGGTACATTTTAGATCCGATGTTATCTATATTTAGTTTTTATTTTCTCCTTCAATTTAATTTTGTATCGATTTTATTAATGTTTTTTGGGTAGATGGATTTTATTTTAATTTCCCTTGTTTAACGGTGGAAACTCTAGTCCAATTTGAGTTTCTGAAAATTTGTTGTTTGAAGGATGAAGATTCTAGAGTTCTTACGTAAAACGTTGTGGCTTCAATTGATGACGAATTTCGGGTTTACTGGTTTGGAGTTCTATGATATTGGAGAACGATGTCGGTGATCTATCTCTTCCGGGGATCTAGCGCTTTTCCTTTATTCGTGTCTTTGCTTTTCTTAGGAGGTGACACATGCTGGTGTGCTGTTTTGCTTATCTCTTCCAAAAAGGTTTACCGTATTAGACTTAATTTGTTTATATTGTTGTGTTTAATTTATTTTTGTTGTTGAGTTTTGTTTAATTTGATTGTTTTTTAAAAATAAAAAGATAATATTCAACGTTAAAAACAAAAATCAGATACATAATTGATAATTGTCTTTTCAGGATGAAAAATTCATGATAAATTACATTAAAATTAGTTTTTGCTAATTTTTAAGATCAATTTTTTAAAAAAAATCCTGAAAAAAAAAACTGGTACGGCCGCAAGTGTTCAACAAGTTAAGTTTTATAACTCGAATACATTATGACATGGTTTACAAAATCGGTTTAAATTGGTCAATGATTCTAAGTTGACTCATCTTCCATAATTTGGGATTCACAAAGTCGTCTCTGTTTTTCGATCTTCCTCTTTCTCAGAATTTAGGGTTTCGAAGATTGTTTCTTCTTACTCCAATCCTCTTTCTCACTTCTCGCAGTTGGGATTTTCTTCTGGAAAGAATCAAGTCCTGGTAAAAATTTCCCGATTGATCCTTCGTATTCTTGCTTTGCTATTTCACATAGATTAGATTTGACTTCATTTTGTTGCTTAAAATCGATTTTAGAATTTGATATGAATTGGTTAGTGATAAATCTTATCATGATCTAGTTCGGACATAACTCAGGCTTAGATCTAAACTCAAGTCAATTTCTGAAGACAAATGTGTTCTGTCAAAGATTTGTTTTTGAGTATATTGATTTGTTATGTTCTTTGCTTCTTTTGGCAGTAACTTATATGCATCTGGCTGATCAAATAAAGTAATGGTGGACGATACATCACCTGTAGGTTTCCTTAACTCGTTGATTTTTTTTTTTTTTTTTGGTCTAAACTCTCGTTGATTTTTGTTTATACTAGTGTTGTTTTTGGTTAACTAAAACATTGTTGATTGTGGTATACTAGTTTCTGGAGGTTTTTTGTGAAGTTTCTGGTAAAGACTACCGATTCACAACAGGGACAAAGGCGGAGTTTGCTGTCTCTGTGATCAACAGGAAACTTGGTTCGTTGAAACCTCGAGTGATTTACATCGAAGCAGCAAAGGAAGGTGAAGAGCCTATTAGTTTTGGTGATAATGCTAGTCTTCTGAATTATGGACTTGGTTGGAAGTTGAAGACAGTTGTTGATGCTGATCTACCTGGTAATTTAATTCTTGTCAAACTGCATTATGTAGCTCTTTACCTTTGGTTCATGTACTCTAATGCCAATCTTTTCTCTTTGATGCAGGAACGGAGAAAAACAATCGACAACAGCGGTTTTCTTCTGTATTTTCGACGGTAAGTATCTTGAGTTTGTTAGTAGCTTCATAGTGTGATATTGTGTTATAAATATCTGAATAGTTGATGCTAGCATGATTACAGTTTAGTATCTAACTTATACTTAGAATACTTTTCATTGTCAAAGCCTAAGTAGGAGTGTAGAAAAACTAGAACCATACGTCTGTTAGAATATAGAGAATGAGCTCGATAAGGAACAGAAGAATGTTGAAACAGTTGACTTGGTAGACTGTAAAATAACTGTAAACTTCTTCTTGCTTGAGATTATGGTGTTGGTTTCATATCACTTGGCGTTTGTTATGTGATTTCCCTGTAGTTTATCGGATTGTGGGAAAATGCTGAAGTGTTTTGTGGTTTGCTTTGCAGGGTTTTGCAAATGATTCAACACCAGAAATCGGAGAGCAAAGTCTGAAATACATTGGGAGGATATTTTTTGCATTTGTTTTGATGTTTATTCTTGGTGGCCTCTTCACAGTGGCTCTTGAGAACCTTCCTAGATTAATATTGCTCTTTAACAACTCTTTCGTGTAAACAATATGACATTGTTCAAACACAGACATTTGGAGATGTAACTCCAAAAACCTTTTTTTTTGTTTTCCTCTATCTATCACTCATTGATTTGGGGATGTAACAGCTCTGGAATCTTTTCTCTCTGAATTTGGCTTTCAACCCTGGTTATGTGTTTCCTCCTATCTCTGCTCCTTTCCGGCACTCGTTTTTGTCGAGTATTTTTACTAAGTTTATATATATTCTCGAGTATTTTTAATTATTCAGTGTAAAAATAACTAATATTTTCAAAAATATATTTATATTTCGGATATTTTTGGTTATCCAAAATATTTCGGTTTATATCCATTCGGTTTCGGTTATAGAATTTAGTATCTATTTGGTTAGTTTTCAATTTTTGGTTCTTTTGTTTCGGTTTTGGTTTGGTACATTCGGTTCGGTTTATTTGCCCAGGCTTAGATGTAGAAATGGAGAATGGCAGAGTATATTGTCTACTTCAAATCAGACCCAATAGTACTTCAAATCAGCATTTACTCGTTTATTTAATCTACGAAAAAAATTACAGAATATTATACTGAAAAAAAAGAAGAGGGGAAGAGAAAAAGACAAAAGCTGCCAAGAACAAAAATAAAAGTAAACTGAAAAAAAGATTTGAAACGAAAATTAGAAAAAAGCCTCTATGTGAGCTAGTTACTCGAGATTTAAGCATGAGCATGGTTAATATGGTAAAGATAGTGTTGGTTGTTGAAAACACAAGTCCAACAAGTGCTGTTTACGTTTCCAAAGCTTGGTTCTTTTGGCATCGTCAATGGTCTGCTCGATCTATACACCCAAATATTTATTTCAACATAAAATAAATTAGTTACATAACAATATCATATTATTTCAGAAAGTTTCTATTATACAATTTGTTAATATACTATCTAAATTTATCTCTTTGATTATAGAATAAACTATAGATAGCTTGAAACTAGATTTTTGTAAACTATAAACTGACCTTTGTGGGAGAAAAGGTCTGTCGAAGAAAGGCATCAATTGAGCTTTTGGAACCATTTCCTTCCTCAACATGCGAATCTCTTCCTCTTCTATCATCTGTTACATATGGTTCGATTTAATAACGCGGCTTAACTTCGAGTATTCTTCTCAAACCAAGGGATACCAAATTCCAAAATTTCTCACTGTTTTAGTTAGAGTAGTTTCCGTTCTATATCTACTTGTGGTCTTGGTGTCATGAAAGTGAAATGTTCGATTTTAGACAAGCATGATTCATATAAATAGAGAGGTTCTAGTTATGTTTAGTCGTCGTAAATTTACAGCCAAAGAGAGACCAAGAGTCCAAGACCAATCAGAGTACGGTGTGTGTCGGTTTAAATTGTTTAAGGTTGTTTTCAAGCCAAATAATAGTAAACCATTTTTTTTCTTTTGTAATTTACCTTTTGCAACCTCTCTTCTTGTTTTTTCTGAAGTTTCTGGATGTAATAATTAGTTGCAACCTGCCAAGATGATGAATGAGCTCCATGGAAGTTGAAAAAAATATGATGATTAAATAAGAGATATTGAGGAAGTATGTGTAAACCGAATAGTTGAACATTGCACGTTTCACTGCTCTCTCGCCAGAATGAAGCTTGAACTCGAGAGGTTTTTTGTTCTCTTTTGCTGGTGCCTTTGTAATATTCTGATTAGTAAAACAAAAAAAGTCAACGGTAGAAGTAATATTGTGAGGTTAATATTTTTATTTTTGATAGTAAAAAAACAAAAAAAAAAAACAAAATTAATAGTAAAAATTAATAAATGAAGTATACGTCTAAGAAAATTTTGTAGAATTTTTTCCAAGCAATTAATTTGAGAAAATCTGTGTTTAATGCATGCAAGCATAGCTAAACCTTAATAAAACGAGGACGACATAGATGAGAGTATTTGTAAGTTGTAACTTTTATATTTTCTTGGGTAAAATATATTCATGTAACATATGCATTTTGTTTCTCTTTTACGGGCTAAAGATATTGTGGATAGTTGTGATTCTATTTATTAGAAAGAATTACAAAATTGTTCATATATAGAATCTCTATTTGGGTACCTTAGTCGTGGCTGCCTTGGTTTTGTCATGGGCTCTTTCTTTGAGTGGTTCCACTTTGGTCTACAATTAGATTAAGTAGGGATTCAATTATGCTACGATAACTATACTAACATACTGTAGTATTTATGTACAAACTACGAAACACCATACTTTTTCTTACTCATTATTTACAAACTTTTACTGAGAAGTTCACGAGTACTTTGATTTACCATTTCTTGAATTACACAACAATGTTTTTATAAAAACACATACTTACACTTCTGGCATTGTGAAAACTGTAGAAATTGTTGGGACATTAGGATATATATCAAATGGTAACTATATAATGCTGGAATTGGCAAATGACGTTACATAGTTTGAGTTTTTTTTTAATGTGATGGACATTAGGATAAAATTTTGGCAAATGACGTTATATAGCCAAACTTAGACTACAGTAAAAAAAAAAGTTTTTGATGAAAATGTGATCGTTGGATTAATGTGAAAAATGCCTCAATAGGAGAAAAATAATGTAAGAAAAGAAATTAAAAATGGAATCGTATCCTCACCATTCCTTTACCATTGGAACCCAGGGAGAGTACAGAAGAAGTAGGACTTGTTTTCCCAAACTTTGAAGACACGAAACAAAACACTTTGTCAATATGTAAGCCTCTTTAATTTGTTTTAGTTTCATGTATATATTATTACAAACGTGCCCAATTATACATAAACGTGTGAAAATATTTACGTGAAATGTGTGTATACAAATATACGTGCACAAAAGTAACAACGAAAGTAACCACTTATTGAAGTAGATAAAGAAAAAGTAACCAATTATTGAATAACCTTGGGAGAGGATTTTGTGTATGATGATTTTCCAGTACACATGTTTAGGCCAAAGAGATATATAATAATAAGTAGTTGTTAAAAACAAAAACTCAACCAAAAGCCAAACTCCTTTACGATTTTTGTTTGTCACAACTTATTATGAACTCTAAATTAAAAGTAAGTGAAATAAAAATATTACTTGATGAGTGAAAGTAGAGAAGAAATGAAGTGAATTTATAGAGTGAAGGACGAAGCAAACACACATATACAAGTTTGGACATTAGTAACTGTCTTAAGTGGCGTCTGTTGCTACATCAGCAACAAGCTTTAATTAGGTTTTTCTTCATAGATTTCTTTGTTAATATAAATGAATAAATGACAATTATCTATCGGTATACTATTTTGGTAAGTAATGTGAAGTCAAACATAAGTAGCTATGTGTGTTCTATTTTGATTGCATGTAAACGTAAATCTTACTGAGTTACAATATTATAAATGAAAAAATAAAGAATAATATATGTTACTAATGTACCAAGATTCTAAAAACAATATGATGATGCAACGTTATTGAAAACTTCATTAATTAATTATATATAGAACTGGAAAATAGAGTAATTCACATTAGTGAAACCAAAGCATGATAAACTGAAGAAAACATTACAAAATCAATAGATGTGTCATTTTTTTTATCGTAGTCAAATCGAGAACTTGAATCGTGTGAATAATTTTCTTAAACTCGACTTATAAGAGATGACAAATCTTAATAAATCGTGTAGATGTTATGGTAGAAACAAAAGTAAACTAATATTAGATTTTAACCCGCGGTACACCGCGAAGACAATTTATTTTTCTAAATTAGTATATATAAAATTTTGCAAATTATATCTATCTATAAAATATTTTTATTTTATAGTTTACAATTGTTATTAAGTAACGTCCTTCCAAACCCGTTCCACCAAACCCGTCCTGTTAAAAAAACTGCGGTACCCCGCTAATTTAAATTTATAATTAAAATAAATATTTTACGGGATTGCAATTGTGTTTTAGTTTGTCAAACAAAATTTTGTTTTAAATAGTTGTCGAAATCTAGTTCAAATTTTGGAGAAATAAGATTTAGTGAATTGATAAGAAATATATTTAGTTGCGTTTTGCTCATTTTAAGGGATTGCAATTGTCTTTTGGGTTGTCAAACATTTTTTGTTTTAAATAGTTGCCGAAATCGAGTTCAAATTTTGGAAAAATCTGCGTGATATATGGGATTGGAATATATTTGGAATGTTTTTCGTTTGTTAATCAATTTATTGCTGAAAAAACCAATAATTAAAAGTCAGTGGCAGCCATTGTAAATAAGTTCCAACTCCAGGATTTATTTCACAAAATGGCTGCAAAAATGTATATATAGATTAGTTAATAGCTATATATATGATGTTTGGGACAAAATTAATATTACATGTTGTGATTTCGGGTTTGGAGGGATTACGGGCTTCGGCCCAGAACCTTCTGGTATTCAAAAAAAAAAAAAAAAGCTATATATAAAGATATAGTAACCAATATTCGTAGTAGCCAGGAGTATTTGTCACATTTGATTGAATAAGTATTCCCAATATACATTTCAATCCAAAAGAGTTAGAAACATACTTTCAAAGAATGAAATGTATATTCCCCGCATAGATAAACACATATTTCCCGATTTCAGATTGATGATATTGTCCGACAAAAAAACAAATTGGTGGAGCTCTCATGCAACAAACTTTCTGATTAAACCTCCCACTCATGCACGTCCGTAATTTTCGTATATAGCGTCCATCTCACATTTGGGAGTTGTATTTTGAACTATTTAATCATATGTTGTTAATCGCGCGCTAACTTCTCGATGTCAAAGAGGCTTTGTATTGTTCCCCTTAATTAACTTTTCTAGATGGGAGAATCATTTAACTTGTCGTTACATTATTTCATTACTCATTTCAATTTAATATCCACATATTTTTGGCATTTAGGACGTAAAAAGGTAATTCAGATATATGAATCACTACGTGAACGAACATGGTTTACGGATCATTTTTAAAAACATGGTATACGAACTTATGGATAATTTTAGTAATGTTAATAGCTTTTAGATAATTTTAGATTACGTTCAAACTTTGTAAGACCAATTCCTAACTATCAATAATTTTAGATATTAGTTTTTAAAAATATCAATATCCGCTAATCCTATTACAAATGAAGCTACATATAATTTTTTGTTATTTTTTAACCATGTTAATTTAAAAAACTAAATTTATAATAATCTTGTTTTAAAGTTTTTTTAGTTAATCATTTACATTTTTAATAGTTCAGAAAACCCAAGGAAGAATATCTCTATATATTACCACCCAAACTATTATTCATATAACGTAATATTACTTTTTAATATATGTGTGAATCCACTAGCTATTCCATTAAACAACTGGATATATCATATATATATAATTATCTATCTATATATATATAGACGACTTAATCATCTAATTTTCAGTTATTTCGACGTATTCCGATGTTCAGTCATTTCCATTTAGACCATTTATTTTGCGTTACACTTGCATCCCTTTGATTTTCTGTGAAATGTCACCACGAAATGTGAATATATACAAGCAGTTGAGTGCAAATATTTTTATTTTTATTTTTTTAATCAAGCGCAAACTTTTGAATGACTTAAATCTGAAAACTGACAAAGATCCAAGATGAAAATGGAAGAAATCCTTCACTTTTGGATTTGTATTTAATCTACACAGATTAACTGTAAAACTATTTGTTTGTAAACGTCATTCAAGGGTTAAAAAATTGCGTCTAAAACAATCGGGACTACAATATCTTAACCTGGATACGACGTCTTTTCGACCTTTTTCTTCAAGTTTGTGTTTACGTTGAGAATTTTTAAATCAGTTTACAGGATTTTAACATTTAATACAATCATAGTTAATTTTCATTAAAAAAAAAAAAAGAAGCAAATAAGTGAATGCTATTTTTTTCCTTTTTTTTTTTTTTTTTTTGGTAAAAGCTATTTTTCCTAATTGAATGAGATTACCACACACTAAAGAATAAGGAACGAGATAATACATCTACGGGTAGATATAGCATTGTACACTTTGGAGTCACGAGTAAGGGACTCGTGACCCTCTTTTTCCAAACAAAAGTTTCAAGAAATTGAACCAATAGGTTGTTAGCTTAACAAACCCCAATCTTGAAATGTTTCTTGGTGAGTCATCAATTTCGGAGAAAGTGATAGATAAAACTGTTTATAATTCTGTCTTATTATATCATATTGTTAATTTCTTAATTCTAAGCGCAAGACTTTTTTGTCAAAGAAATGTAAGAATAATGCATAAAGGTTAAGGGGAATGTCATACTGTTAAGTTAGGTCCGTGATTGGAAAAAGGAACCTAACTCATGCAATCCTTAAATCTCAAGTCTTTTGTCCTTGTGTCATGGGCATGGCAAAACACCAACATGCATGATTAGGGTTTAGTGATAAATTGACCACGTAACATCCATGAAAGACGTGTGTGAGATTGATGTATAGTATTATACTGAGTGTTTGATATGGTTTGGGCTTTTAGCATTATCTTTATTCTGTATTATGCTAGCATGATCTTATCTTTATTCTTTACAATATAATATAATATTATATATATATCATGATAATTGTTTTCATATAATACAGATGGTATGGTGCTTAGAATCTAAGCTTAATTAATGTCTCTAATTTCTCCATTATCGAGTATAGTTTCGTAAGATATCAACAATGCTCACTATAATACAACCATATAGTAATTTGATGGGTTCTCATATATATATATCATTAACTAATTGGAGGTGAGATATCTTAACTAACTGGGGGTTGGGTATCCTTTGTCAGGTCTGGCAATCGAAGAGCCATATTATTAACTAAACAACGAAAATTTGGAAAACGTTTTATTACGTCCGACCAATACTTTATTCGAGCTATCTTGAATTTTAAGCAAAATGTTGAACAATATTTTGAGGAGGCGTACGGATATTGTATGTCAGTACTCAACTAGTTATAACTAAAACTAAAAATATTTTTAATAATTAACTAGAGATAGTTAACACTATGAAGTACACTTAACTATAAATCTATAATTTTATACAATTTGCATATTATATATATATTTTTTCCGTACATATTATATTTTCTTAGTTTTCACTTTTTATCTATGAAAATACTAAAATTCAAAAACTTTATATTGTAAATTATTAGAAATAATAATAAATCTTAATATATTGAACAAAATTTCAAACTTAAGATACATAACACTAAAAATAATAATTTTAATAATATACTAAATAATTATTTAAAATTTGGAGGCCAAAATTTGTTTAATATTGAGGAGGCCAAGACAAATGTCTTTTTTTTAACTCATAGACATGCGAGTTTGGGAAAATATCTTTGTTCCGTCGGCTTTTGGTTCCGACTTCCGAACATTGTATTTCAACTCCTCAACTTTGTTTCGAAGGAATCTTGACTCTTGCCGACTCTGTGTCCGGAGGAGTCTCGACATCTATGGGCTTTGAGTATTTGAAATTAAGCTTGAATGATCAATGAAAAGATTGAGATCATTAAACAACAAAACTGGATAAGAATAATATTAGATTTTTCATATTTTCAATATTCAAATTTGACAAATTCAAGTTTTTTCGTTGGTGAACTAAAAAGCCTTGAATTAAAATGTTCCTACCTCTCGGCCTTCTATAAATCCATTAATGATGTTCACAGTTAGTCGATTACAAGACTGAACAAACTGCAGAGCCCGTGAAATTACATAAATACCAATATTAATAGGAAACCTTCTCCTTCGTATGTTTACCATTTTCTTTTGAAGTCAAACCTTCTTTCTGACTCAAAGTCTCTCTTAAGCTCAAGAACAATTTATTTCACCTCCAATTTTGTTTAAATTAGTTCACCAGACCAAACACCTCAAATTAAATTTTAACAAAACTCCACCTTGATACTTGAAACCTTCATAGTGAATTCACCCTCATTTGTTTTGGTAAAGACCGTTAACCCTCATTCCAACCTCGATTATTTGATCTCAATTATATTCAACAAATTCAATGCATCACTAAACTTGTTAGAATCACTCTAGCCATGATATCAGCCGAATTCCTAGAACTTGGATTCTTCAAAAGCTTAATCACTTCTCTGATGACATGTTACCTCACATCAATATGCTTAGTGTTTTCATAATGTACTGCATTCTTGGACAAGCATAGAGCACTCTGAGAATTACACCAAACAATTACACTCTTCTGATCAAACGAGGTTCCTTTAACGATTTTCATTACCTAAATTGCTTCTTTGATTTGTTTTAGTTAGTCCAATATATTTTGGCTCTATGGTTGATTGATCCACTACATTTTGTAATCTAGACTTCCAACTTTGTATACCATGTCAATGGAACATTTTTTACTTATAAAAGATATAACAGTTGGACATAAACATTTCTTACCAAATTATCCGCTTTGATATTTTCTTGTCGACTAATTAAATATTAAAAAAAATGTATTTTAGTTTCTCGCCAAGTTATCCGTTTTAATATTACTAAGTTGTCTTTCAATTTTTAACAACAAGAAGAAAACATATTTCAAGTTATCCGCCAAATTAAGTTCATCGTATTTAAAAGTGTTTGCAATGGACATACTTTGTAAATATTGTCACAATAAAAATGGAGGCTAAATATAGATCATAAAGATAGAAATGTCACACATGAATGGAGCCATGCTTTTCTATAGTCAACAGTCAATATTTTTTTCCTTTTTCTTTTTGTCTCCCATTGGTACTTTATTGTTCTTCTGACCTTCTCATAAGTGGCATGTAATAAATTTAAAATTTGACATAAGCCGTATAGGAATGTTCAATAATTGATACACGACTTTGAATAAGATATTTGTCTTAGTTTTTTGAAATTTGAAATGGTATATATATAAGGAAATTTTGAATAGAAAATGATTATATAAAGGCTGATAATCATTTGCTCTTAAACCAAGAAAAAACTAAGAATTGTCTTCACAAAACAAAAACTACAAATACAATAATGTCAGGACAAAAATACCAGCTTGTTTCTCTGCTATTAATAATCTGCCTTCTTTTCTCTCAATCAACTGGTAATATGCTCATTTTTTGAATTATTTTTTCATACAAAAAAATGTAAGATGTATGAGTTAATTCATCTTATTTATTTATTTTTTCTTTTTTTTCTTCAGCAAGTGGCTGTAATTTCAAAGGCTCTTGTAGAACTGATGACCAGTGCAAACGCATATGCAGAGGCCATGGGCTAGATCCAAGCTTTCAACTGTGTGTTCCTTATTCTTCAAAGGGAGGCAAATGTTGTTGTTTACATTATGAAGGGGCTCCATTATCAAGCGAAGTAATATAGTTTTTCTTTTCTATAATGTTACAACCATATATTTGTATCATCATATTGTAATACGATTTAAAATAATAAAAACTAATGTTTCAATCAAGTTCATTGTTTTGTCCAAGTATGATTTTTTTTAAAACATATTTAGAAGTAGCATAGTCGAGAGTCAATCAAAAGTTTATATTTAGCAAAAAATACAAATTTAATTATTTTGCATGAAACGGATTTATAATACATTGGTAAAAGCGTGTCTCATAGAAAATTTCTTCTTTAAATATAGAAAATAATACTACAAATCATGCATTTATTGAAAGTGTAAAACATTACAAAAATTTGATATTTTATTCAAATTCTAAAATTTCATAGTATTCTCAGATAAAGACAGGGTATATACTCATTTTATTTCCCAACTATTAACAATTAACACAATTATTCCTCAAATATTCTTTGTGCAAATTTAATTCTTTGACGTTGACCTAATAATTTTGACCAAAATTTTGGTCAATGTTTACTAACTAATAGAGAAACGTTAAATGACTTGAGTAAAACCTAATAAATTCAGAAATCCTCAAGTTTTCCCTCAAATTCAGAAAAAGTGAATATTTTTTTAGTTTATTAGGATTTAATCGAGTCGTTTAACGTTTCTCTAATAAACGTTCACCAAATTTTGGAGTAAAATTGTTAAGTCAATGATAAATTAAGGATTAAATTTGCACATACCATAGTTGGAAAATAATTATACTAATTGCAAATAGTTGGAAAATAAAATGAGTATTTTTCGGATAAAGACATGTTATTGATTCTCGACTATATTATCCTAATATAGAAAAAGAGTTTTTACCCTCGTCATGTTATTGATTCTCGACTATGTTATTGATTGATTCTCAACTTGTAAAACGAAAAAACACACTTAACAAGTCGTTTTTACCCACCCCAAATGCTAATAAGACAAGTGTTGGAGCTACGCTCTGACATACTACGATGGTTCAAAAAGTATTCAAACATTTCAATGGATGGAATAGTTAAACTTAAATGGTTTCACGAGTAAAACTCATAATTATTTTAGCAACAAAATAAATTAATATTTTGTTAAACAGGCTCAACAATAATGTTAACATCTTAAACTTACTAGAAAATTATTAGTAATACTATATTTTAACCTGCGGTATACCGCGAAGACAATTTATTTTTTAAAATTAATATATATAAAAGTATGTAAATTATATGTATCTATAAAATATTTTTATTTCATATTTTACAATTGTTATTAAGTAAAGTATTTCCAAACCCGTCTCGCCAAACCCGTCCCGAAAAAAACCCGCAGTACACCGCTAATTTAAATATATAATTAAAATAAATATTTTACGGGATTGCAATTGTATTTTAGTTTGTCAAACAAATTTTTCTTATAAATAGTTGCCGAAATCTACTTCAAATTTTGGAGAAATAAGATTTAGTGAATCGATAAGCAATGTATTTAGGTGCGTTTAGCTCATTTTAAAGGATTGCAATTGTATTTTAGTTTGTCAAACACTTTTTGTTTTAAATAGTTGCCAAAATCTAGTTCAAATTTTGGAGAAATCTGCGTTATATTTGGGATTGAAATATATTTGGAATATTTTTCGTTTGTTAATCAATTTATTGCTAAAAAAAATCAATAATTAAAACTCAATGGCAATCATTGTAAATAAGTTCAAACTACAAGATTTATTTCATAAAATAGCTGCAAAAATGTATATGTAGATATATTTAAAACTTATTTGTGATGAATTTTATAACGTTGCAAATTTGAAGGGTTCAAAATAATTATTAGACCACACTTGTTTTTGAATAAAAACATTTATAGGGGTCAATATCTATATTCAAGAAGGGTCAATATAAATTTTGTAACAAAAAGTAAACTAAAAACAAAATTCCATGGATGTCATATGACCCCATACTTGTTCACTACCTCCTCCTGTACTCGGGTGAGGGACATTGGGTTGTAATTAACTTCCCGGTTATCGCATAGCGTGCTTGACATTTATCTTTTCCCGACAGTTGGTTAGTCGAGGAATCAATTCCATAATTCACATGATTAATATCATTTCATATTGTAGGTAACAATAGGAATCAATTCCATTTTTATGTTAAATCCTAGCTATAATGAAATCGGCGATTGATTAACATTTGAAAACAAAAAGAGAAAATAATGGTTTTCCCCAATTCATAATTGGACAAAACAATGAACTTGATTGAAACATTAGTTTTTACATGTGTTATTGGTCAAAAATGGTTCAAAAATCGTAACCATAAGCTCCATTTTAACCATTGGTTTTTCCCAATTCCATTTTGAACAAAGAAGTATATAAAGGGAAACAAAAATACTGGTCGAAAAAGGTTTTTTTTCTCTCCCAGGCCCGAGTCCCCATGATAGCTAAACATAGAATGGAACTTTCAAAAAACCAAATCTCAACCACTTCTTGTTACTGAAAGTAGCAATACCCGTTGGTCTTTAGCTACAAATGAAAAGATCCAATGGTTTTTTGAGCTCCTCCGGCAACACTTCTGCTTATCTTCCGGCCTCCACCACCCTAGTGAGACAACACAGTGCAACTCCAAGAAATCTAACCACTGGTATGGCTTTCTCTACTCTTTGTTAAGCTTTGTAAACCTGCTAAAGTGTTTCCTGTTACCTTGTTAAACCTCTGAAACCGTTCACTACTAAGAGAATAACCCTAAACCAAATACATCATAATCTCCCTGTTACCTCTAACATTGGAACCTTTTTCAACACCATGGATAAGCGAATCCCGTACCATCTCAAAGGAAAAGGAATAGCGAATGGTTTCTCTCCCCCTCCTCGACCAAAAACAATGAACTGGATAATGGAATTGGGGAAAACCCTTGTAAACCCTTTAATAATTTTTGAACCATTTTAAAACTCTTGTGAACCATTACAAAAGGTTTTAAAAAGATTTACAAGATTTTTTAAAGGGTTTTAAACCCTTGTAAATTCTTTAAAAATCTTTTAAAACCCTTGTAAATTCTTTAAAAATCTACTTTCCGCCATTTTTTTTTCACAAGAAAGATGTTTTTGAAGAAAAAAAATTTGGCTGGAAATTTTTTGGCTCAAAAATTTTGTTGGCGGAAACATTTTGGTGGAAAATTCTTTTGGGAATATTTTAGGCAGGAAAAATGAATATTTCATTTAGTTAACCTAAAACATTTTCTAAATAGGGATAAAATAGTCATTAAAAATTAAAAACGGGTATAAATAAAAATTGCCAACATGAAATGGTATAATTGAAAAGAGGTAGTGTTAAAAGGGCATTCATAGCAATTTTTCTATTTTCAATTTTTTTTTATGTTTTGATTTAACAAATGAATAAAAACACTATATTACAATGATAAGTACAATTTTATCCAATTTAATAATTAAATAAATTATATTGTTATTTTAAACTTCAATGGCCTTTTTTAATTATTATTATTATCCATACTAAATAATTTTTAAAACAAAAGTAATACATGCTAAATACAATGTTATCCCATTAAAATTAATGTTAAATAAATTATATTATTATTTTAAACTTTAGTGACCTTTTTAATTAGTATTATTATCCATAATAAATAATTTTATAAAAATATTAATACATGCTAAATTTAATTGATCAATAACACATGTAAAAATAAATTTGTTAATTTTCTTTTTGGTTAAGAAAATGAAATGGACATATAAGTTAATATATGTAGATTATGTTTTCTTTATTAGTTTTTCTATTTCTTTAAGAAAAAAAGTTAAATGTTTTCTGACACATGTCAACAATTGATCGATATAATTGACACATAACACAATTTTATGAGTTACTTAATTTGAAAATTATATTTTATATAATAAAATATCATATATTGACTTCTTACAATCTCAAATAGTATATATAATTTGTTTTTTCAAGAAACATATATATATATGATTAGATTTTATAAAGGGAAGTAACCATTTGCTCTAAAACCAAGAAAGAAAAACTGAACTTAAATTTACCGAAAATAGCTACAATTACAGTAATGTCTGCACAAAAAATTTACCTTGCCTCTCTGCTATTATTTATCTGTCTCGTTTTCCCTCAATCAACTGGTTATATTTTCTTCCTCTATTTCTTCATATCAAAACAAAAAATGTTAGAAAAATGAGATATTTCATACCTTTTTAAAAAAAAATATTTTTTTTCAGCAATTGTATGTAATTTCGAAGGCCATTGTGTAACTAGTGACGACTGCATCAACGTATGCAAAAGTGGGGAGGATCCATTCTTGTGCGTTCGTTCAGGCCCACATAAAGGCATGTGTTGTTGTTTGAAGACAAATGGTTCTGTACTAGAATGATATATTCATATTTGTATCATCACCTATCATAAGATTTAAAATTAATAATAATAAAAATTAATATCAATTTAAATTTTCTTATATAAGTTTGATATATTCGATGACCATCATATACAAAAGGTTGAAAATAAAGAAAATATCATTGATTCATTGTAATGCAATATAAGCTATTCTATATAGAATTCAAATAAATTTTGTTGATTTATTAAAAGTGTCTATGACATTGAGATTGAAAAGAGTATTCTAATAAGGGCTATATTAATATCTATGCTCAGATGATCAGAATATTAAGTATCTATGTATGAAAACTGAGTTATTAATCCTCTGTCTTCCCCAACATAATTTCTGACAAAAAAGCTCCTATAAAACCAAAATATAGTTTATAGCATAGTTTCAACATGCTAAAGATATCTTAGAAGATATCTCCCACTGGCATTAAAAACATAAAGATATTGTAAATCATTATTGATATGTATAGGGTTGTAGGTATGTCGAATATATACGATACTAGTTTCCGTTGGCTTTTAGAAATAATCCTCAAACAATAAACTGCGAGTTTAAATAGAACCTATGTGGTCTCGCTGACTATAAGCAACGTTCTGATAACAAATAGTATCGCGATAATCTCGTATCTGCTAAACATAATGATATTTCCGTTAACTTTATAAAGAAAGTCCACAATCAATAGACTACGAGTTTAAATGGTAACAATGTTAGTCGATATAACTACTAGCAGATAATTAAGATAATAACTACGATGCCACATGTTGTCCCTTTGTGTTTTACAACAAGAATCAAAGCTAGTAACACGTTCTAATAATAACAGAATCATGAAAACCTCTTATTCGCTAAACACGAGCATATTTGTTTGTAGCCTTTTAAAAATAATCCTCAAACAATAGCCTACGAGTTTAAATGGTAACAATGTTAGTCGATTTAACTTCTATCAGATAAGAAAAATAATAACGACGATGCCACAGGTTGTCTCCTTGTGTTTTACAAAAAGAATCAAAACTAATAAACACTTCCTGATAACAACCCGTATCGCGATAAGCTTCTAACCGCTAACATCAGTATCAGGATAATCTCGTTTTGGCCGCTAAAGACTATATCATTTTAGTTAACTTTTTAATTTCTTTTTACAAACAATAGACTACGAGTTTAAATGGTAATAATGTTAGTCGATATAACAACTAGCAGATAATTAAAATAATAACGACAATGCCACATGTTGTCTATTTGTGTTTTAGAACAAGAATCAAAACTAGGAACACGTTCTGATAACATTAGTATCGCGATAACGACGATGCCACATGTTGTCCATTTGTGTTTTACAACAAGAATCAAAACTAGGAACACGTTCTGATAACATTAGTATCGCGATAACCTTTCTTCTTCATATAGGATCGAAAAATATGACTGATCGTTAGGTGGGGAAGAAAAAAAAACATAAAAAAAAATACAACTCCCAAAACAATATCAACATAAAATCTTCTCCTACCGTGTGCAATAATATCTCGCTACAATCTATAATTGACTAAACTGATAATATAGGGGGTAAAAAAAATGTTATCGAGTGATATTTTCCTTCTAATAAAAACTAAGTTTTCAATTTTTTTTTTGTGGTTTAGCTTTTTAGGTTTTTTTGTTTTTGTTCAAGTCTTTGTATTATATCAAAATTGGAAGTCTTATGAAAATCGTTTTACTAATAATATTTATGAAATACATCTGATGATAGTTAAAAATTTATATCATTTTAAAATTATTTTTCTTAATTAATCTAAATTTTTAATTTCGTTAAAAATAAATTCTTATTATTTTTTTTTATTTTGGTCCAAAATGTTTATTAATCTTAGTTATGAATTATATTTAAACAATTGTTCTTTTATGTTTTTTTTTTAACAATTGTTCTTTTATTTATTTTGTTAAGAATATAACACTGACAAAACAAAAGAGAAAATAAAATACCTAAATATAGGTAATTTTAAAAAGTTTAAGCCAATTCAAATTAGGTGATCAAAAAAAGAAGAAGGGAAATAAGTATTTTTAAAAAATATAAATAATTCCACTTAAATGCGAATATTATAGAAAGAGAAGAGAAAAACCTAAAATCCATCTTCGTTGTCGTTTCGTCTGCTTCACATCGGAAAGCTACATCTTTTTCGTTTTTTGTGGTGGCGATTTCTATTCTCCGGCTGAAACCTACCTTCAGGATTCAGCCTTTCTCAGGTACTGTTTCTTCCGTCTCCATTCGCTTCAATTTCACTTGACTGTTGAATTCATCGAATTGAATCCGAGCTGGGCATGCCAATATTTATCAGTACTGATTTTGTGTAAGGTTAGATTTAGGATTTGTGGTGCTTGATGGGTTTTTATTGGTAATTGGGTTGTAGGTTCCTCCTTAAAAGTTGTGTAATTTGTCACTAATTGGGTTTAGATTACACTAATGATCAATCAAACTCTGTTTTGCTATATTCTTTTGTATGATTGATGATGTTTAAAAGCTGAATCCTTTCATGAATCAGGTCGCAAACTCGGTGTTCATAACCTAAGTTTTGGAACGAACAAACTTGTGTTTGCTGGCTTGCTTGAGAATTAACTTGTAATCAGGCTCTATGCTCTTATTTTAGTAGTTCTATTTGCATGTGAAGTACTAGTAGGATCAGAAAGTCTTTCTATAGTAGATTGTTTTATGTTCTTAAGCTGTGAAGCCTTGATCCTAAGAGTAATTGTATCATTGTCTTGGGCTGTTATGAATTCCTGGTATTTGCAAGTTTACTGTGAGTTGTTACACACGTTTTTGTTGCTTGGTCAGACCAGATGACTAACTACTTAAAATCATGAATATCACTATATTGAAAATATCATATTCGATTTTTCATAGGAGTTTTGTTGCATTTTACCTCCAGGATATATAACTAACTAATGTATGATTTACATTTAAGCATCACCAGTGAGAGCCTTTGTTCTGATCTTTGTTCTGATCTTTGTTCTTTCTGATGTTATGTGGCTGCTTGTGCCTTGTGCAGGTTTTCAGTTGGATTCAGATAGCAGCTTGTACTTCTTCTAGATAATCGGCGACACATATGGATGATTGGGGTAAGACTTACATTAAGAATTGTTCAATACACAATACTTTCTTGTTCTCTAGGTGTTGCATTAATCTCTTTGAATATGTAAAAAGTAGTACAGGCTGTATACAGCTATATATATTTTACTATGTTCTCTAAGATGATAGGCTTTATTGTTGTTTTATTGAAGTTTTCATATGGGAAATATATTAGAATTCTCACTTTTAGGTTTTCCTTTCTGATTTCAGAGGCCGAGGACTTTCAACCACTTCCCTCAAAAGTTGAACTGAAAAGTAACTGGGATGATGAGGATGTGGATGAGAATGATATCAAGGACTCGTGGGAGGAGGAAGATGTATCTGCTCCGGTATATTTTTCTTTCATTATATACTTTTAGTCATTGGGTTTTGTTTGTTATTTGTTTTTGAGATTGCGGCTAACAATCTTTGTTTCTCCTGTAGCCACCTATAGTAAAGCCTGCTTCTGAGAAGGCTCCAAAGAAACCAGCAGTAAAAGCTGTTGAAAAGAAGGTTAAAACTGTTGAAGCTCCGAAAGGAACATCAAGGGAAGAACCTCTAGATCCTATTGCTGAGAAACTTCGCATGCAGAGGTAGAGTGTAATAATAGTTCACTTACATATGCTTCTACTGTTGGTTCTGCATTGGTTTGGTTGAATGGGATGAAAAATGTTTTCTAGTAGTGTAAGAAGCATGTCACTGAGGAAGGCCATTGTGCTAATTTTTAATATTCTTCTTATCTTAGGCTTGTAGAGGAAGCTGATTACCAATCAACTGCTGAACTCTTTGGAGTAAAGACTGAAGAGAAAAGCGTCGATATGTTAATTCCGAAGTCTGAAAGCGATTTCTTGGATTATGCTGAGTTGATATCTCAGAGACTTGTACCATTTGAGGTATGCTATTTTCATTTCCTGTTACTTTCTTGTCTTAGCTAACTGTCACTTATTTCTATATGACCAAATATCATATTAAGACCAATTCGTCTGCATTTTAACTATGTCTACTATTTCGCAGAAAAGCTTTCACTATATCGGGCTACTCAAAGCAGTGATGAGACTTTCTGTGGCTAATATGAAAGCAGCAGATGTTAAAGACGTTGCTTCGTCCATTACAGCTATAGCAAATGAAAAATTGAAGGCGGAGAAAGAAGCTGCTGCTGGCAAAAAGAAGTCAGGTACACACAATCAGTCTTTGAATTTTGTTTTATTCTTTGGATTTGATAAGACTTGTGAATTATATGTTTTTAAGCTAAGCAAGCATGTCTCTGTTTCCAAAATGATCAGATTAAAATGTTTTTTTCTTTCTTTCTTTCGTTTCACTGTGTTTACTAGGTAAGAAGAAACAACTTCATGTTGATAAGCCTGATGATGATCTTGTTTCGGGTCCTTATGATGCCATGGACGATGATGATTTCATGTGAGAAAATGGCAATTTTGGAGATTGCATTTTACCTCCTATAGGATTGTAACTGAGAAGAGGTTTAAATCGTCGGCGGTTTTTTGTTTTGTATACTGAATTGCAAAAGTGTTTTTCTTCTGTTTTCTTTGCTCGGTTTGATTTAAAAATTTGTGTAATAAGATTTGTTGTGGGCACACTATTTCCTATTATATGAATTGAACGAGTACTAAGAGCACGGCCTATGATTCACTTAGAATTTGAAGCCACATTAGTAAGATAAGTTTTCGATAATGAACCAGCAAATCTAACACATTACAAGAGATATACACTCGAAGAAGACCTAAACATGTAGTGTGAAGAGTAATCAATACGTAGAGAATCAAATGAACTGGAGAATCTTCGGGGAGTAGCTTGATCAAGTCTTTGGCGTAAAGTGATGCATGTGTCATGGGAGAGAATTGATGAATCTAGTGATGCCCTAAATTGGTTCTCAGTTGTAACAAACTATCGATACAGATAAGAAATAGAGAGATTCATAGTTATTGTTTGAAAATTTAGAAAAGTTAGAAAAGTTAGAAAAGTTTTTGTTTGAAAAATAACCTACCCATTTTTTCTCTTTAAAAACTATTTTCTAAAATAAGAAAGGAATATAAAATTACAAATATATCCTTACTAAAATTTACTAATAATTTTAAAACATTTATATTTAAAACAAAATCAGCTTTTTATTATATTTTTTGTCGATCAAAATAATATATTTTAATTTAAAAATATTTGATGTAACTATTTTTTTCGTCAACTATTTAATATTAACTACCTAACAATTTTACATATAATTTATCTTGAATATCTTTTTAATGAAAAATATTGTTACAAGACAAACAAAAACAATATTTTTTAAAAGAGAAAAGTTAGTCGTATATATACGTATAAATTACACCATGCATATATATGTTACACCATGCAGAATTTCATTATCATGTTTTGATTATTGAAATTACAAATATTTACAAACAAAGCTAAAGTAGTTTACATTACAGTTAGAGAAAACTTGGGTAATAATGTAGAGTTAAAAAATTATGTGTTTGGAGTTAGATTGATTTCTTTATATACTGTGAGAAATATGAAGTGATAAACTTTAGAATATTTTTTTGATAATATCATGCTAGATTTTAATATTTAAAATATATAATCTGCTTTATCTTAAAATAGTTAAAAATAATAATTAAGATTTTAAATTAACTTTATTCTTTTTTTTTAAAAACAAATTCGTATTTAATTTTAGTTTATCAAAAAGATTTCTTTTATTTCAAATCTGGACAAAAATTGTCATTTAACATATTTAAAATTATATTTTTAATTGAAAATAGGGTAGAATGTATTTTTCAAACAAAAACTCAAAAATAGGGCAATTTTCAAAATCACCATTCATAGTTTGTATTGTTATCAAATGGTGCGGTGAGCGTGGATCGAACACGCGACCTTCAGATCCACGCTCACCGCACTATTAGAGTCCTCTTGCCGAATATATTTTATTGTATCCATTACAGTTTTGGCCGTTGCTACGACATAAAATTTCAACTGTTTCAACATTGTTATAGTGATGTGGCAATCTATATCTTATGTGATTAGATCATTGTTGACTTTTAATGCTCACGAATCCAATCTATCGTTGCTATGCTAATCTTATTCTTGTTAGTGTTTTCTTCCTTATCCTTTATGTAGTTGATTAATTTTGAACACAAAATGTAAGTTCTGATTTAAGTTTCAGTTATAAACTCTCATGTAAACAAACTGTACAAATACCTTAAGTCACATGCATGAAATTGATTTTCTGCTTAACAAAGTTCGATTTATTATACGTAATATGTGATATCACCAACAACAGTTATGGAAACTGCCCCAAATCAGCCCATCTTTTTCAATAATAAAGTAATTAGTAATTTTGTGTAATCATTAGATTTTCTTATTATTTCTCCCAATTTGACCTGTCGCACGTCGTCTTCCATCTCAGCCACAACGCATCATTTGTTAAAAATGAAAGTATGAATCTTTATTAATAAACTTTTGATATTTTGTTTCTCTTACACTTGAGAATTACTTAAGACATCGCTATGTATACGATTCTCAATCCAAATAACATGTACATCATTAACAACAACAAAGCATAAACAATAATTCAGAACTATAGAGTATTTATATGCAAATGTAGTAATGAATATATCTTCTTCAATCTTTAATCACATGAGTCTTCTGCGGCGGTTTAAAAATATCTTGATGTTGTGATCGGAATTTTGACATGTATGATCGTCTAGTGTGTTCTTATGTTACTATTATTTTGTAACTTTTGATCTATGTTCATTGACATCAAAACGAAATATCCATGTTTTGTTATTATATGAACAAAAATATGTTTTGGATGAATATAACCAGGCTCGGTCAAAATTTATTGGACCATATGATCTGTGCTATTTTGAAATTGTTTTGAAATTACAGCCTAAATATTTAATATTTTAAAAATTATATACACTTCTTTAAATTTTTAGGGTCTTAAAATACAAAAGAAAAAAATGTCTAAAAAAATGGGACTCGTGCTTGCACACCCCGGCAATGATAATTAATAATGGTTAATTAGGTTTTTCATGTTTATGTTCTTAAACGTTTAGAGATTATTTATGCTACAACATCGATCATTGAATTGATTATATTGTTTTACTAAACAGCTCAAAATAAATATAAAATTGATTAGGCCCACCGGTTTGAAACCCAACATCACTAAAGGACCCACTGGCCAATGTTAAACGGGTCGGATTTTTTAAACCCCCCGTTATATCAAACCGGGCGATTTCACTTAAATGTCGGTTTATATACCCTTTCGTTACAAATCTTTAACCCTTAAACCCAAATTCCCAGAATTTCTGGAGACGAAGAACAAAAATTTTCTCGAGAAAATGATAATGGAGGAATCTTCGAATCTCATGTTGAAAGCGAGAGAGGTTCTTGCGACTCCAAGCCACAAAGGACTCGAGAAAATCGTCGAACAACTCTCAATGCGTCAAGACCCCAAAGAATATGAAACTGCGTTTGCTCTTTTCTGTTTCTGCGCTGATAACTTCCCAAATTGCTTAACCCTAATGTTTCTCAAACTATATCGACATTCTTCCAATGGCGTCATCAGATTCTATTCGCTTTATCTCCTCTCCGAAACCCTCGTCGTTTTCAGAAATCGTAACTGGGAACTCTCTCGCGTCGCTCTCCATGAAATCAAACCCCTTGTGATTGAATGTTTAACGATGCAAGAAACCAAAGAATCTGACATGAAGTTCCTAGGAAGAATCGTTTCTTTAATAACCTACAATGTTGTGATTTGCGATAATGGTGGATGGTACGAGCTCAGTGATTGTATCCTTTGGCTAGCGGAAAACGAACCTGTCAAGGCTTTTCATGTCTTTATCGATTTGCCATCATTGTATCAGAGTTTTATCGACAAGTTTATGAAGGTAATTGTTGAGAAAGCTGAGAAGGTTTTGTTTAATCCTGAGAAAGATAGAGTTGACGATTGGAGCTTGGCTTTAGAAACTGTTGTGAAAATGGGGATTCAGACTTTGGATACAGAGATGAGAGTTGATTTGATAAGGATTCTTCTGAACATTCTTGTGAACTCAGTGAAGATGCTAGTGCAAAAGGGAATGGAACAGTTTTTGGTACAAGGGCTTAAACATCTCGAGAAGTTCGTGTTGCGAGATAAGAATCTATATAATTACACTAAGGTACAACGTCATTTTGTGATGACTTTCATGTTCAAGATCAAAGATTTCGTAATAGAGAGCAAGGAGATTGTAAGGAAGATCACTCGGTTGGTTAAAACACAGGACAAAGCTGTGAGCAAACCTGTCGTGAAACCTCAGGAAACGAAAGATGATGGAGCAGAATATGTTCGTGGCTTGTGTGACCATTTGAAGACTTTGTCATCAGTTGATATCTTGAAAATCTTTGTGTCAAATGTTGTTGAAGATAGGTCCAGAGAGATAGCAATCAGACGGCTTGAAGTTGTACTCTCTGATCACACTTCAAAGAAAGTGGAAATAAAATTGTCAGAGATGAGAGAACTCCAGGCATTGCTCATCTCTTGCCTTAAGCAAGAAAGAATCTCTGACAGTATGTTCAAAGTCCTTGGTAAGGTGGTGAACCACGTTGTGTATGAGATGTCCAAACACCAAGATGTCGCATGGGATGGTCTACGCGATTATATTGCATCACAAAGCAAAACAAAGTTTCAGAGAGCGGTTTATATCTTCCAGTGCTTAACAACGCCGCTTGGAGATGACGAGTTTGTGATTCATGTGATGGAGAATCTTCTCCCAGAGATAAGTATAAGGCTAAACCCACCAAGAGACTTGTTGGTAGATAACAGTTGCTGGGTTTTGGCGTTTACTGGTGCATTCTGTGCGACCATACACTTGATAGAAATCCCAAGCCAAGCTGAATCCGTGAAGGAGATTGCAAAGAAGATGATAGATTCTGTGAGAGAGCTTGTGGAAAGAGGAATGGAAGTTGGGCTTGTGAGGAGAGCTTTCAGAGATCTTGAAGACATTGTCAAGAAACAAATGGAATGGTACGAAACGATCGAGTACAAATTCGTTAAGGGTCTGCTATGGGAACTCCATGCAATCAAAGGCATGAAATGGGAAAGTAAGATCGTGTTGTGGAGAATCAATGTGATTGTGGAGAGAGGAGTGAATGAGAAGGTTAAAGACCTCCCAAAGGATAAGTTTGATTGGCTGAACCTACCTGAGGCTGAGGGATTTGAACAGTCTGAAAATCTGCTTGCAGACTATGGTTTTTGATACATAGTTTGCAGTTGTATAAAGTATTAACGTTGTATAGAAAAACAATTATTGGTCTTGGTTCTTTGGTAGGGGCTTAGGTCCTTCTGATTTTGTTTAGACTACCACTAATCATAAACCCACAATTGTTAGAATAGAAGTTTCTTACAAGGCATGCAGATATCCTTTACATCCTTATGAAGATGAGAGATGTAAATTCACTGTGATTTGTTAACTCCAGTGCCATGACACGTACATGTGAGTGAGTACTTACTTTTTCAAAGTCTTTATTTTTTTTTCTGTGCGAATTACTATATACAGTAATACAGATGGAACTGTACTACTTGGTTTAGGATCCAACACTTTATGGTAATGCTCAATGGGGAGGCAGAGATCGTCCCAATATGGGATGCTTTCCAACTGCAGTTCCTTTCTTTGCGGCTATTATAATATCTGCATTGCTATGGTCAGGAGTAGTGTTCAGAAAAAAGGGCTAGTAGGTTGGGTTACAAATAACACAGTGAACTGGTTTTCATTCTAGGAGTGGTACAATGAGAAGTTGATTTGTCATGCTATTCTTGCATAGGCAGCTATGTTTTCAGAGAGGTTAGGAAGACGAGAAAAACTCGATGATAGTTATGAACCAGTTGCTTTTGTACTGTCTACAAACCTTGGAAAAAACAGAAATTAAACACGATGCTCACAATTTACTATATATACATATCTCATGGGAACGAATGAACGATAATCGTATCGTGGCTTGTTGGATACTAAGGAGGTTATGGAAATCCCCCGTATTGACCTTATTACCTTCAATAAATCACGATGCAGAAAAGGCAAGAGCAGACATGTATGAATAGATAAATGGACAAGATCTCCAAATCACAAACACTAGGTGCAATGATGTGGTAAGCCATCGCAAGGGATGATCAAATGTAACGTTAAATGAAAGTTTTAAATCTCAATTTGGTGGGATTTATTTTCGTCCGGTTCAATTTTGATATATTTCGGGAATGGTTTTAGCTAATTTACGGTTATTTCCGGTTATTCAGTTCCGTAATAACAAACGCAAACTCTCTCTTCCTCGCTACAGATTTCTTCTTCAAACCTCTCTTAAACCCAGAAGATTCTAAGACGAGAATCCAAACTTTTCTCGGGAAAATGGAAGAATCTTTGAATCGTAAAGCAAGAGACCTTCTTGCGACTCCAAGCCACGAAGGAGCAGAGATTCTCGTCAAACAACTCTCACTGCCTCAAGAAACTAACGAATTTCAAACGGCGGAAGATCTTTTCAATTTCTGCGCTAATAATTTCCCAAATTGCTTAACCCTAATGTTCCTCAAACTATATCGACACTCTTCCAATGACGTCATCAGATTTCATTCGCTTTATCTCCTCTCTGAAACCCTCGCCGTTTTCAGAAATTGCAACATCAAACTCTCTCGCGTCGCTCTCCATGAAATCAAACCCCTTGTGATTGAATGTTTAACGATGCAAGAAACCAAAGAGTCTGACATGAAGTTCCTAGGAAGAGTCGTTTCTTTAATAACCTACAATGTTGTGATTTGCGATAATGGTGGATGGCATGAGCTCAGTGATTGTATCCTCTGGCTAGCGGAAAACGAACCTGTCAAGGCTTTTCATGTCTTCATCGATTTGCCATCAGTGTATAAGAGTTTCATCAACAAGTTTATGAAGGTAATTGTTGAGAAAGCTGAGAAGGTTTTGCTTAATCCTGTGAAAAGTGAAGTTGAAGATTGGAGCTTAGCTTTAGAAACTGTTGTTAAATTGGGGATTCAGATTTCGTATAAAGATATGAGATATGTGAAAATGGTAGAGAATCTTCTTTCTATTCTTGCGAAATCAGTGAAGGAGTTAGTGGAGAAGGGGAATGAACAGTTTTTGGTACAAGGGCTTGAACATCTTGAGAGGTTCTTGTCAGAAGACAAATATCTGTGTAATTACAATAAGGAACAATGTCATTTTGTGATGGCTTTCATGTTTAGGATCAAAAGTTTTGGAACACAGAGCAAGGAGATTATAAAGAAGATCAATTGGTTGGTTCAAACACCGGGAAATCGAGCAGGAAAACATAGTTCTTTGAAGATCAATCCGTTGGTTCAAACACCGGGAAATCAAGATCATGGAGAAGAGTTTGATCGTGCCTGGCTTGATCATTTGAAGACTTTATCATCACTTGAAGTTTTGAAAATCTTTGCGTCAACTGATCTTGAAGATGAGACCAGAGAGATGGCTATCAGACAACTCAACGTCTTACTCTCTGATCACACTTCAAAGAGAGTGGAAATAGACTTTTCAGTGATGAGACAACTCCAGCCATTGCTTATCTCTTGCCTTCGGCAAGAAGGAATCACAGACAGCATGTTCAAAGTCCTAGGTGAGGTGGTGAGTCACGTTGCGTTTGAGATCTTCAAACACCAAGATGTCACATGGTATGCTTTACGCAACTATATAACATCGAGTAAAATAGAGTTCCAGAGAGCGGTTTATATCTTCCAGTGCTTAACAATGCCGCTTGAAAATGAGGAGTTTTTGATTCCTGTGATTGAAATTCTTCTCCCGGAGATAAGCAGAAGGTTAAACCCACCAACAGAGTTGATGGTAGATAACAGTTGCTGGGTTTTGGCGTTTACTGGTGCCTTCTGTGCCGCAATTCACTTGATAGAGGTCTCGAGTCACGCTGAATCCGTTAAGGAGATTGCACATAAGATGATAGAGTCAGTGAGAAAGCTTGTGGAAAGAGGAATGGAAGTTGGGCTTGTGAGAAGAGCTTTCAGAGATGTGGGAAGCATTGTGAAGAAACAACTTCGATGGTATGATACGAGCGAGTACAAATTGGTTAAGGGTCTGCTTTGGAGACTCTATGCAATCAAAGGTATGAAATGGGAAAGTAAGATTGTGTTGTGGAGAATCAATGTGATTGTCGAGAGAAGAGTTGATGAAATGGTTAAAGAGCTGCCAGAGAATGAGTTTGATTGGCTGAACCTTACTGATGAGGAGGTTGAATAGAGAACTAGTTTTTGGTGTACAGTCTGAAAATTGTGCAGAATTTAGGTTTTGGTTTATAGTTTGCATTAGAGTAGAAAATCTTAACGTGCTCCCAGAGAATGAGTTTGATTGGCTGACCTTAGGGATGTATACAATATGAAATTCTGCAGAAACTAGTTTTTGATGTATAGTTTTCCTTGGGGAAGAAAATTGTAAAGAAACAAGTAAAGTACACATGTTATCTTGAGTTTTGGCAATGTGTATTCAGTTTTCTCAAGACTGTTCTGCAGTTATTATGCTTCTAGTCTCTAATCTGTACACAAGGTTTCTCCTCTCAAGATTGTTCACAAGGTATGCAAAGAAAGTATCTAAAACATCTTGTTCGCGAAAGGACTACACTTTGCAGGTAATTGATTAGTTAATTTTCCCAATTCTATATTATGCCTGAAACTACCAACTACATAATCCTAGCTATTATTGATGTTGACATAACATAGGATAACGCGCCACACCGTCAATCTGGGAGACAGCTCCTTTTCCTGGTGACAACTTTTAGGCAGATTATGGCTATAAAGAGGTAACTTCTATGGACTAAAGAGATAAATTGAACAAGTATGGACGTCCCCCTACTACTGGTTTCTTGATTATTATACAGTAATGCTTACAAACATATGACATGGTGATTTGAGAAATGAAAAATTTATCCACTAGCAGCAAAGTAATGGCAAAATGAAAGAGTCAACGGATACATTTTTTAATACCTTTGATTCTTAATCAGTAATACATCACTAATGTTTTTAAAACTTACATAAAACACCCTTTGTCAACTCAAATATCTATTTGAGGTGTTCTTATTAAAGCTTCTCTTCAATGCTCATAATTTGATGTGCAACTTCCAATTCCACAAAGTAATTATATCATACAAAAACCTGTCACTACATACTATATTTCTGAACAAGTCAAGATGGTTCCGAGTTTTTCCTGATTTTCTCTGAATAAGTCAAGATGGTTCATTTCTATATAAATTCTCCTCATTAGTAAAAAACTCTTATCTTTAAAGACAAATTAAAGAAGAAAAATGTAAGTTTTGAATTTTTCATAAGAAGAGAAAAAGTAACACAGAAGAAGTCAGCTATTCTGATTTTATTCCTCCAATCCAATGGAGGAAGAGAGTTGAACAAACCGTTAGTTGCCTTTTAACCGCGTCCACGCTCATTTAAATATGGCAACAAAACCACCAACTAGGGGTTATTGATAGTTACATTATGAGTTTTTTAAAAGTAATTGTTGCTTCAACTTCATATATAGAGTGCTCATTCTTCAAAGATGCAATTTACAGACTTTTTCTCAGCATTCCAAGGTCATCTCTAGGCTAGATAAATAGTGATCTTTATTGAAACCAAAGCAGAAACCAAGATGAAAGAGATGATGGGTGTAGTTGGAATCATTCTGGTTGTGTCTTCTTGTTGCTTGTCTTTGCTGGATGCCCAAGAGATTACTCATCCCACTGATGGTACGGTCCTTTAGATTTCTCTGAGCACCATCTATATGTGAACAGTGATAAGTGATGCTAATGAGGGTGTTTTGTTGTTGCAGTTAGTGCTCTGCAGTATGTTCACCGCAAACTAAAGGACCCTCTGAATCATCTTCAAGACTGGAAAAAGACGGATCCATGCGCCTCTAACTGGACCGGTGTCATCTGCATCCCTGATCCTTCTGATGGCTTTCTTCATGTTAAAGAATTGTATGTTCGGACTTTAAAACTTTCTTCTATTGTTACTCAAAAGCAAACCTTAAGGATGTCATATGGTTTGATGAAATGGTGCAGGCGGTTGCTAAACATGAACCTCACTGGACAACTGGCACCTGAACTCGGCTTACTATCAAATCTTACCATATTGTATGTTCTGTGTTTTGGTCTGTGCATGCTCTGGTTTTTTGAAATCAAACTATAGATATCAACGTCTCTCCTTTTTATATTTTCTGATCACAGGAACTTCATGTGGAACGATCTCACCGGTCAGATTCCACCAGAACTAGGAAACTTAACTCATCTCATCTTCTTGTAAGTAGTCTTGATCATTGTTTCATCAATATTTCCTCTTCATGGATGCATAACTTAACAGATTCATGTTATCTTTTGTCAGGCTATTAAGTGGAAATCAACTGACAGGATCTTTGCCTCAAGAACTCGGTTCTCTTTCCAATCTCTTAATCCTTCAGATAGATTACAATGAAATTAGCGGAAAACTTCCAACGTCCTTGGCAAATTTGAAAAAACTGAAGCATTTGTGAGATCTCCTTCTCTCCTACTTATCTTCTCTCTTCCTTTCAAACCCCTCTGACATAACTTTTACTTTCTTTGCTAGTCACATGAACAATAACTCAATCACGGGTCAGATTCCGCCCGAGTACTCTACCTTAACCAATGTTCTGCACTTGTAAGTTTCTTGGTTACCTTTAAATCTGTTTATCTTATTCAAATCTGATCATCAAGGCTCAACTTGTGAAGCTTGATGGACAATAACAAGCTAACTGGTAATCTTCCACCGGAGCTCGCTCAGATGCCAAGCTTGAGAATTCTGTAAGTGTCTTCAACTTCTTATCGAAGACGACTAACTTTCTTCCACATTCAAATTAGTTTGCTTCATAATTTACAGACAATTGGACGGTAGCAACTTTGATGGCACAGAGATCCCATCTTCTTACGGATCGATACCAAATCTCGTCAAATTGTAAGAAACTGAACATAGTAAAATCTTATGTTTTCCCTGTGCCGTACTGATTTTGTGTCTCACGCATTAACAGGAGTCTCAGAAACTGCAACCTAGAAGGACCAATTCCTGATTTGAGCAAATCACTGGTTCTCTATTACTTGTGAGTCACTTTAACAAGAAAAAAAACTTAACAATCCATGTTACATTAGTCTCTAAGGCTTTTTTACTCTTCATGCTTCAGAGATATTTCCTCCAACAAACTCACAGGAGAAATTCCCAAGAACAAGTTCTCTGCAAACATCACAACTATGTAAGTGCCATGGCCAAGAAATGGAATACAATTGATATGTCGTTACATTTTTGTTGACAAACATGTCTGCATTTGTTTATTGTATGCAGAAACTTGTACAACAATTTGCTCAGCGGATCCATTCCTTCTAATTTTTCAGGCCTTCCACGGTTACAGAGACTGTAATTAGACTCTCTTTTGCTCTTCTTTTTTTTAGAGAAAGAAAACAAAAAGACATAAGTTTTGTCTTAAATTTTCAGGCAAGTGCAGAACAACAACTTGAGTGGGGAGATTCCTGTGATATGGGAAAATAGGATCTTGAAGGCAGAGGAAAAACTTATCTTGTAAGACACGTCATATCTACAAAACACTAGAGAAAACTTAGTAATTGTTGATTGATTTTTGGTTGTAACAACTTGCAGGGACTTGAGGAACAACATGTTTTCAAATGTGTCAAGTGTTCTTCTAAACCCTCCCTCCAATGTCACAGTCAAGTAAGATTATGTTTTGAAAAAGAACAAAAGATTAATAATTTGGAATGTTGGATAGAGAAATGAGAGAACTCTGTTTTGATGAGCAGGCTTTACGGAAACCCGGTTTGTGCAAATGTTAATGCGGGAAAGTTAGCTGATCTCTGTGGTATCTCAACGTTAGAAGTGGAATCTCCCGCAACTTCTTCGGAAACCATCTCGACGGGAGACTGCAAACGTCAGTCGTGCCCCGTAAGCGAAAACTATGACTACGTGATTGGGTCTCCAGTTGCATGTTTCTGCGCTGCACCACTTGGCATTGATCTTCGGCTTAGGAGTCCAAGTTTCTCGGACTTTCGACCTTACAAAGTCTCCTACATGCTCGATGTAGCATCCCCGAAAAATCTCGGGATAAACCCGTATCAGATATCTATTGATACATTTGCATGGCAGTCGGGTCCAAGGCTATTCATGAACATGAAGATTTTCCCTGAGTACAGTGAATTAAACAGTAAATTCAACAGCACAGAGGTTCAACGTATTGTGGACTTCTTTGCAACTTTCACTCTGAATACTGATGATTCTCTTGGCCCTTATGAGATTATTAGTATCAACACTGGTGCTTACAAAGACGGTAATACACATATCTTCTACTCATCTTTGTGCATCAAAAGAGTATTTATTTATGTTACTCCTGTATATGAAGTTACTATCATATTCCCGAAAAAGTCGGGGATGAGCATAGGCGTCTCGGTTGGAATCATTATAGGAGCCATTGCTTTCTTCCTTGTATTGTCCTCTCTAGCATTGGTCTTCTTCATCAAGAGAAGCAAACGAAAGAGAAAAACTAGGGAAGTCGACATGGAACAAGAACACCCACGTAAGTGGAAACTTAGTCAATTTCTCTGTTTTCCTTAAACGTATATCTAATGCTAATCTCCCATGTTTCTCCTTGGCCTAGTTCCAAAACCTCCAATGAACATGGAGAGCGTGAAGGGTTACAATTTCACGGAACTTGATTCAGCAACAAGCAGTTTCAGTGATCTCTCTCAGATTGGTAGAGGTGGCTATGGGAAGGTCTACAAAGGCCATTTACCAGGTGGTCTGGTTGTAGCTGTCAAACGTGCAGAGCAAGGGTCTCTGCAGGGCCAAAAAGAGTTCTTCACCGAGATCGAGTTGCTTTCCCGGCTACATCACCGTAACCTTGTTTCTTTGCTTGGCTACTGTGATCAGAAAGGAGAACAGGTGAGTCACTTATTAACATTGTAAATTTCAAGATAGTCTTGAGTTGATTTGTTATGCCTGATTTCAGATGTTGGTATATGAGTACATGCCCAACGGTTCTCTTCAGGACGCACTCTCTGGTAAGTTCCTACCTTGTCTTGTATATATAAAAGTGTTGTGGGAGGATTGAGATAGATGAATGTGAAACTGCAGCGAGGTTTAGACAACCACTGAGTTTGGCGCTGAGACTGAGAATAGCGCTCGGGTCTGCGAGAGGGATTCTGTATCTGCACACAGAAGCTGATCCACCAATCATCCATCGAGACATCAAACCAAGCAACATTCTTCTAGACAGCAAGATGAACCCTAAAGTTGCAGACTTTGGGATCTCAAAGCTCATAGCACTAGATGGTGGAGGAGTGCAAAGGGATCACGTAACTACCATCGTCAAAGGCACTCCTGTATGTTGCTTTAACATTCCTCTGTTTTAAATCCCTTAGGGAAGGTGACTAATTCCCGAAACGTATGGTACAGGGATATGTGGATCCAGAGTATTACTTGAGCCACAGGCTAACAGAAAAGAGTGACGTATACAGCCTCGGCATTGTCTTTCTCGAAATTCTCACAGGAATGCGCCCAATCTCGCACGGAAGAAACATCGTGCGGGAGGTGAATGAAGCATGCGATGCTGGGATGATGATGTCAGTGATAGACAGGAGCATGGGGCAGTACTCTGAGGAATGCGTCAAGAGATTCATGGAACTAGCCATCAGATGTTGTCAGGACAACCCAGAAGCGCGTCCGTGGATGCTGGAAATAGTGAGGGAGCTGGAGAATATCTATGGGCTGATTCCAAAGGAAGAGAAGCCATATTCAAGCCCTTCAGTCCAATCATCTGCTTCAGGAATGTCAGGCTTCGCTGTTGCTTCTCCAAGAAGCAGTTATACTACCTTCTCTGAATTCACAGCTAACCAACTCGTCAGCGGAGTCATTCCCTCCATCGCACCGCGCTAATGATCATATTGTTAAATATGTGCAGTTTATTTTGGAACTCTTTAGTAAACAGAACCGTAGAAGAAGTTTATGCCTTTTTCTTATGGGTGCCAATGAGGCATCTCTGTTTATAATAATAATGGTGGGTTTGGTTTCACACGTTAAACAAGACATCAAAAGGAACCCGATGAACTTAGTTGATTTGGCTTTTCTATAAACGGAACTATGGACTATATATCTATCTCAACAAGTGATCATTTTCATTTTGATGAGAATACATGGAAAAGCTGGTTTCCTAATTACTCTGCTAATCTCTAGCTGAGTCTACCGATATTATAAGCTATGGATAGAGCGTGGGGGTCGAATCCTGGTAGCGGAGGCGCCGCCACCGGCTAGAACGAGGCCATAGATCGCCGTGATCGTCTCCGTCGTCTTGCTCTTGACACCATAAACATTGCAAAAGATCCTTATTTCAAACAAAATCACTATGGAAGCTATGAGTGTAGACTATGTGCAACGTTGCATAACAACGAAGGAAACTACTTGGTACATACTCAAGGTAAGAAGCATCAGACAAACTTGGCAAAGAGAGCTGCCTTGGAGGCTAAGAATGCTTCAGCTCAGCCGCAACCGCTGCAGCCACATAAGCGCAAAGTCTCAGTTCGCAAAACAGTTAAAATCGGTAGACCAGGGTATAGGGTTACAAAGCAATACGATCCTGAGCTGAAGCAAAGATCTATTATGTTCCAGATTGAATATCCTGAGATTGAGGACAACATAAAGCCGAGACATCGTTCCATGTCATCTTATGAACAGAATGTTCAACCTTGTGACAAGAAATATCAATACCTTTTAATTGCAGCTGAACCATATGAAACCATATCTTTCAAAGTTCCAAGCACTGAGATTGATAAATCAACCAAGTTTTTCTCTCATTGGGATCCTGACTCCAAGATATTTACTTTGCATGTGTGTTTTAAAGCCAACAAGCCTCAGTCCGCCGTTGGAGCAGCTGTACTTCCACCGCCGCTTCCAACGGCGGCTAATGGGTATTGTCCCATTCCGCCGCCACCACCACTGTCCAACATGTGAAAGTGAAACTACCAATGCAATCAACTCTGGTAAAAGAGTGTGCTCTCTTTGACTATTCTGTTTTCATATTGATTCTTAAAGCATATGTGTTTACTCTCTTAAGATGCGGGATTTCGTTTATGTGTTAACTCTGCCTGACCGTTGCTTTCAATTACAAAATTGAGCCAGAGCCTGTAACCTACACTCAAGCTGTAGAGGATGAAAATTGGAGGAATGTGTATATGGAATAGGGTGACTATTTCATAACATAGAAATTATTCTAAGTTTTATAATATGAAAGACTGTTGAATGAAAACTTTGAGAAGATCAATATATCTTTGTCAATGTTGATGTAAATGATAATATGGAATGACATACATAACATTGTTGCTAACTCACATCATGTGAACATCTCACGAAAAGGGTATGATCACCTACATTTTTAAAAAAGCCAAGATGAAAGTAAAGCATCAAAGTCTTTGAAGAAACTTTCTTTAAACTAAACTTTACAATGACTTGTGTAATCGATGTATTAAAAGGTATATATTTTCCGTCCAAAGGACTGCCAAATATGTTTCAACGCACCAGATAGCATATTTTCTAGAAATATTGACTTGAGCTGTCTACTGAAAATTACATGAAAAAAAATCTTTTAACTCTTGGAACAGAACCTATGAGGATAACAGATTTAGCGTACGGGATTGGACAAAAAAAAAAAAAGAGTTTTGAGAGACCTTGAAAGAAATTCATATAGCTATATTGGTCTAATAAACTGTACAACTCATGTAATTAAGAAGTAAACTATTTAAGATAATTTTATCACACACATATATATATTGAGATTGGAATTCCTTAGCTTTAATTTACCACATGTACGGAGGAGAATATTTGACTTATCTTTACTATCTATGTTGACATGTTGTACTTGTATATAGTGAGGTTCAAGATCTATAGATCTTTGATAGAGATCTTGAATCTTCTAAGTGAGACGTTAAGACAGTTAAAAGGAACTTAAAACAGAAGTGCTATGTCCGATTTATCCCAAATTCCTCGTGTTAATTAGTTCAATCTGAATGCACAACTCTGATAATATAAAGCATTCTACTGGCCTTAATTAGAGCTGTCAAAGCGGGCTGTCCATGTCCATTAGCCCAGTCCAATAATGTCCATTTCGATATTGGACAAATAGTGTTCATGTCCACTAAGGCCCATGTCCATTAACGCCCATGCCCATTAATGCTCATGTCCAAATGGGCTGTCCAATGGGCAGAACCAAATTTTAACATAATAGTATTTGCTTCATATTTCAATCAAATTATCAAATCCAAAAGCAAATTTAAATAACAAAGTATTAAATGATACTTTAATTTAGTATAAACACTATGCATAGACTCTTTTTCAGCCAACTCTCGCACCTGATACAAAACACATAACACTACCACATTTAAAGCACCTGATACAAAACACATAAACACTATGCATAGACTCTTTTTCAGCCAACTCTCGCCCTTAATCAAGGTCCAGCTTATATACAACTTATATTTTGTTTTGTAATCATAACGTGGATTTGTTCAACTTGAGTCTTGTTTGATTTGTCATTTTCTATGTAAGTACGGTAATTGAAAATCTACACTTTGAAGTTCAAATTTAGTTCGATTTTCTTTTTTAATATTTTGGAGGCATTAGAAGATTAAATTGAGAATTTCATATTTGTTTTGGTAAATTCTTGCTTTGATTTTTATCTTTTGATCAATGTTGTTTTGGTATAGTTTGGTTTAACTGCAGACTACATAAACTGGGAAGTTTTAAGAGTTTAGGTGACAATGGTTCATTTATTGTGCCATATGATCTATTGTGCCATTATTCAGGTGACTTTTAATTTAGCAGATATTGTTTAATTCATAATTTCATATATTGGTAGAATGGAATCTGAAAGGATTTAAAAATATTTGTGGCAGGTGATTAGGTGAGTTCATTAGACACTGTTTATATGTGACTTCTTGAAACCGTTTGCTGAAATTACAAAACTTATTTCTAGTTCGTTTATCCAATAACAAACATATTTTATGCAAGTGTAGGCGACTAAATACTGGCTAAGAGATCATGACGCTTTTAGTGATAGGATTATTCGTAAAATGGTAGAGGATATGACCGAGATATATGATAAGTATTAGGAAGATTTAGCGACATTCTTGCAATTATTGTAGTACTTGATCCGAGACGGAAATTCGCATTTCTAGAATATTGTTATAATATTCTTGATCCATAAACCATCAAATCAAACTTGGCTCATATCTGAAAGAAGATGGTTCAGCTTTTTGGTTCCTATAAAAGAACCGGAGTGAATATTACGGCATCCACTTCCCAAGCTTCAATAAAGGATATTCCACTTAAATATGATGTAAGTCTTCTTTCCCTCTTGCCTTACTCTCTTTTGAACATGAAACTTAGTTATAAAGAAGTCTCTAATTCTGTACAAATGGAGTTGATCAATGCTTGTTGATTTTACTTAGCTTTTAGGTTGAGTTTACTCAATGAAAACTCGTCGATTCTTCTGTTGGTTATATATCGAGAAAAATATCGTTTAATACCCCAACTTTCAAAAAATGGTCATTTAATATGTCAACTTCATAATAGGCTATTTAAAACATCAACTTATCGTTGACCAATATTTAAAACATTATCTTTCCGTTGACCAGGTCCAATTAGACATGTCGTTAAATCGTTTAACAGACCTATTAACCGACGTTATCCACCGTTATCAGCTTTCTTTAATTGACCAAAAAGACCACGTTTTAAACTTAATAAATCCCCTAATCGGAAAAAATTCCCAAATCAATCTTCAATCCCTAAATCTCAGATTTTTCTACTACTCTGAACATATTATTTTAAAATCTTAAATACTAAACAAAACAAATAATATTAACAAAACAAATACAACTTAACTAGATATTAACCCGCGGTATACCGCGGGCCTATATTTTTATTAAATAAAAAATCATTGAATATTTTTAGGATGATTTTATAAATTTATGCTATTGTTTGATTTAAATGTATAATTCACCGCGAGAAGAAATTTTATAACTCAAATTTTAAAGTTTTAAGTTGTATTTGTTTATTTTGTTAAATGTTTAATATTGTGTAATTGTATTTTGATTGTTGTTTCTCGGATTTCACCCGTAGTACACCATCCCATATTAATATCGAATCAAGGCCGTCAATTCTAGGATTTCACCCGTGCTAGTATTTAATTGTATAATTATATTTTAATTGTCATTATAGGATTTTACTCCTAATTCTATCGCAAATTATTATCAACCCAAACCAGTCAATTCTAAAATATCACCCGTAGTACACCATCCCATATTAATATCGATTCAAAAACTCGTCAATTCTAGGATTTCACTCGTGGTAGTATTTAATTGTATAATTATATTTTGATTGTCATTCTAGGATTTAACTCCTAGTTCTATCGTAAATTTTTATCAACCCAAACAGTCAATTCTAAAATTTCACCCGTACTATAAAGTTTAAATATTTATAATGTTTAAATTTCTTATAAAAGAATCAAAATGTGTTTTAAAAAAATTAAAGTTTTAAGTATATTTTTTTTTAATATTGTTAATTTTGTTTAGTGTTTAAGATTATATAATTATATTATGATTGTTATTATATGTTTTTCCATAGCATACTATCCCATGTTATTATCCACTCAAACCCGTCACACCATATAACCCCGTCCCGTGAAATTAAACACAAATTTATCATTTTATTATAAATTTCAAATATTTATAAAATTAGAAACTTCAAAAAAGATTAATATTGACCCAAACTTCATCAATGAATTTTGAGTGTTATATCTAAGATTTCTCTCGCAGTATATCGTCCCGTATTAATATGTTTTATATTGTTTAAATTTCTTGTAAAATTTAATTTATAATTTTTTAAACTTTTTAAAGCTTCAATTTTTTAAAATAAAAATAACCCTAGTAAACAAACCATTTTAATTTTGGACACCTCATAAATTAAGTTTCATGCTCATTTGTAATCAAAATTATTTTGGTCCTTTTTATAGTATGGCTCTTGACCATTGTCCATTTTTTTAAGCGATGTGGGACATTCTAAAATCGTAGTTATTATCCACCCAAACCCGTCCTACCATATAACCCAGTCCCTTGAAATTAAACATAATTTTGTCATTTTCTTATAAATTTCAATATTATAAAATCTGAAACTTAAAAAAATACAATATCGACCCAAAATTCATCATTGAATTTTGATTGTTATATTTAAGATTTTTCCTGTAATATATCGTCTCGTATTAATATATTTTTTATACATTTATAATGTTTAAATTTCTTGTAAAATTCAATTTATAATTTTTTAAACTTTATAAGTTTTAAAATTATAAATATTTAAAGCATTTTTTAAAGATAAACTTTATAAAAAGTTTTTAAAATTATAATATTTAACTTTTGATAAAGTTATAATATTTATAATTTCTTGAAACATTTTAAAGTTTCAATTCTTTAAAATAAAAAAATCCGAGTAAAATCGGATAACTATTTTAATTTTGGACGCCTGATAAATCAAGCTTCCTGCTCATTCGTAATCAGAATCATTTTGGTCCTTTTATAATATGGGTCTGAACCATTGTCCTATTTTTCTAAGCGATGTGGGACATTGTACATATATTATTTCTTCATAGGTTGAATAATATATGTCCGTTTAAAAAAATTTGAATTACATCATATTCAGAAAAAATATAATATTTTATTAACTATATATATTTTATATAAATTCAAAATAAATAAAGTATAAGATCAAATAAAAATGAAAGAAGAATTATATATTTATGTTTTAATTAGGTAGAAATATTTTAGGAAATTAGTTAAGGTAAATAAGAAATATGGTTAGTTTATAGATATTGTTTATATTAAATTTGGTAATTAAATCATTAATTTTCGTTTTTAATTATTAGTTTTTAGGTAACTTTTCCAAAAATTAATGTTATCCAAGATCAGAACAGAATTAAACATGTTATCCAGGATCCGAACAGAGTTAAACCGGGTAAAACCCACCCATTTGAATTAATTGTTGAATTATGGCTCAAATCTTCAACATTATCTTCAAAAACCTCCTACAAAAATGTATATATAGATTTTTGTTTTTAAAAACTACTAAATACCAAAATAATTATAAAATGGACAAAAGTTTTACACATAAAACAAATAAATTTTTTGTTTTGTTAATATAATTTTTTAAGCAATCTTCAATCCCTAATTCTCAGATTGTACACATAAAATGGACATATTATTTTCTGTATATGATCAAAATGTAATTATACAATCTTAAATACTAAACAAAATAAATAATATTAACAAAACAAATATAATTTATTTTTTTATTTTTTTTAAAACGCATCTCAATTATTTTATAGAAAGTTTAAATATTTATACTACAGATGAAATTTTAGAATTAACAGATTTAAGTTTAAATATTTATACTACAGATGAAATTTTAGAATTAACAGATTTGGATCGATAATAATATGAGACGTTTTAATATAAATGAAATTTTAGAATTAACAATCTAAATATAAATATAAAATTTTACAAACAAACAAACAATATTAACAGAAAAATACAACTTAAGTTTCTTTTTTAAGAAATACATTTTGATTTTTTTATAAGAATTTTAAACATTTGAATTTATACTACGGTTGAAATCCTAAAATTGACGGATATATGTCGATATTAATACATGATTGTACGAATGAAATTAACAATGTTTAAAATATCGTCTCACGGTATACCATACATTTAAATTAAACAAAATAATAGCATATTTTTATAAATCATCTTAATAAAAAAAAATCAATTTTTTTTAGTAAAATATAGACTCGCGGTACAGAACGGATTAATATCTAGTATTATCTTACAAACTCAATTTTAATAGTTGTTTCCATTATATAAAAAAAGAAATCAAATTGAAATCTTTCTTCAGTTTGGGGTTTGCTCTCTTCGGCTATTTGGGCTTTCGGGTTTATTTATTGGGCTTGCACTGTTATAAAATTAGACGACAACAAAAAAAAATATCATCATCACCGACCTAATACTTTTCCATTCTATGAATTAGGGTTGCAGTGGGTCTCCACCAAAATCAGAGATTTTCACTATTGGCTTGACTTGAGAGAGTTTGCGAAGTTTCTTTTTCACGGGGTTCGTTCTTTACACAGAGTTGCTGCAAATCTGTTTTCGTTTTCTGAATAGTCGCTACAAAGTTTTCTCTTTCACGGGGTTTGTTAATATCCTCTTAGTCGCTACAAATCTGCTCTCTTTTTTCCTGATTTCTGCGTTATCCTCTGAACAATCCAATGGACTCTTTTGTTACCGTAGAGAATAAACCTCTCCCAACCGACATGGAATTTACGATGGAAGAAGCAACGAAGATTGTAGAGAGGAAACTTTCGGAGAAAGATTACGTTGGTGCGAAGAATTTCATTAACAACGCTTTTAATTTGTTTCCAAGTCTTGATGCTCGTTGGAAGACGATGATCGATGTATACATCTCTGGATCAAACGTAGGAGAATCTGATTGGTATGGAGTTTTAGGTGTAGATCCTTTATCTGATGATGAAACAGTAAAGAAACATTACAAGCAGTTGGCTCTTTTACTTCATCCAGACAAGAACAAGTGTTATGGCGCTGAAGGAGCGTTTAAGTTGGTGTCAGAAGCTTGGTGTTTGTTGTCTGATAAGCTTCAGAGAAGTTCTTATGATCAAAGAAGGAAGAAGTCGAAACAAGGAAAGTCTAGTAAACCTAAAGCTGCAGATTCATCAAAACAGAGGAAAAGCAGAACGTTTTGGACAATGTGTAGAAGCTGTAAGACAAAAGGTGAATTTCTGAGGCATTGGAATCTTAACAAGGCTATACTTTGTCCAAATTGTCGTCAGATTTTCATTGCTACCGAGATAACTACAAAAGAACCAAACAAAAGCACCAAAAAGTCTTCTCATCAACAGCAACAATGGAGTGTCCAGGATAAAGTACCAATCAAAAGCACCAAAAACGCTTCTTCCTCGCCATCTGTTACTTTTACTTGGAATTGTTCATCAACAAAGGCAAGGTCTAATTGTGGAAGTGCAGCAAATCAAAAGTTGAAAAGAGGATTTGAGTCACAAGAAACGGTTGCTCCTGCAGAGAAGATTATTAAGAAGGCGAGGACATATGTGAGCTAAGAAGTAAGACTTATATGACATTTAGAAGTTTCATTTGCATTGTCCTGCTTTTATACCTTCCAGTGTTTCTTTAGGATTATGTTTATCAATGTGTAGGAGTGTGTCTTGTAACATCATTCAAGTTGATTATCAATGTAGTGTGTAACTCTATCTATATCTTTCTTTACATTTTTCTTCTTCACTGCAAACTATACACTTCTATTCAACCTCCATCATCATCATCATCATCATCATCACCATCATCACCATCATCATCATCATCATCATCACCATCATCACCATCATCATCATCATCATCACCATCATCATCACCATCATCATCATCATCATCACCATCATCATCATCACCATCATCACCATCATCATCATGTAGGTTGAGCCAATCAAACTCAGTCTCTGGTAGCTGTTTCTCCTCTTCTTTCACTCCTCTCTCAACAATGAAATTGATTCTCCACAACACCATCTTACTTCCCCATTTCATTCCTTTGATTGCATAGAGTCTCCAAAGCAAACCCTTAACAAATCTGTATTGGCTCGTACTGTACCATTCCAGTTGTTTCTTCACAATAGTTTCAACATCTCTGAAAGCTCTCCTCACAATCCCAACTTCCATTTCTCTTTCCACAAGCTCTCTTATAGAATCTATCATCTTATGTGCAATCTCCTTAACGGATTTAGTGTAGCCTTGTGGTTATCTCTGGGAGAAGATTCTCCATCACGGGATCCAAAAAACCGTCATCGATAAGTTGCATTGTTAAGCACTGGAAGACATAAACAGCTCTCTGAAACTCTGTTTCGCTTTGCGATGCAACATAGTCACGAAGATCATCCCATCTCTTCTCTTGGCAGACCAACATCTCATAAGCAACATGGTTCACCACCTCACCTAGGACTTTGAACATACTGTAGGAAACTCCTTGTTCCTTTAAGCAGGACATGAGCAATGGCTGGAGTTGTCTCATCTCTGCAATTTCTATTTCCACTCTCTTTGAAGTGTGATCAGAGAGTAAGACGTTGAGTTGTCTGATAGCCATATCTCTGGCCCTATCTTCAAGATCAGTTGACGCGAAGATTTTCAAAACTTCAAGTAATGATAAACTCTTCAAATGGTCATACCAGCCACGCAAAGATTCTTTTCCATGATATTGTTTTGTAAACAACATGTTGATCTTCGTCACAAGCTCCTTGGTTTGTGTTCCAACTCCTCTGACTTTTCCGATCTTGCTCACGAACTTCGACACAAAATAGCAATGTAGTTCACTGTATTTATACAGATTCATGTCTCTTGACACGAACCTTTCGAAATCTCGAAGCACTCGTACCAAAAACGTTTCATTTCCCATGTCCACTAGCTTCTTTGCTGATTCCAAAATATTCAAAAGCTGAAAGCTCATTAACTTCTTGATCACGTTTCGTTTCATTCTTGTATCGAAAAACTGAATCCCTAATTTAACAACAATTTGTAAAGCCAAGCTCCAATCTTCAACTCCACTTTCCTCAGGATTAACCAAAACATCCGTAGCTTTCTTAAACATAATCTTCATAAACTTCTGGATGAATTCCTCGTAGACTTGTGGCAAATCAATGAAGACATGAAAACCCTTGACAGGGTCATTGCTATTCACTAGCGATAAGATACAATCACCGAGCTCGTCCCATTTGTATTTATGCAAGTCCATAACATTGTAAGCTACACAAGACACGATCCTTCTAAGGATCTTGATGTCACATTCTTTGGTTTCTTGCATTGTCAAGCACGCAATCAAAAGGGTTTTGATTTCGTAGAGACAGTCGAGAGAGAGTTTGCGGTTTCTCAAACCGGTGAGAGTTTCGGAGAGTTGATAGATTGATCTGAATCTGAGAACGCCATCAGAAGAAGATTGATAGAGTTTAAGAAGCTTTACGGCTAAGCAACCTGGGTTAAAAGAGACGCAGTAATTGTACAGAGCTTGCGATGTTTTATATTCTTCCGAGTCTTCATCACTCTTAAAGAGATGATCCACGATCATCGCTAGTTCTTCATGGCTTTCACTCACAAGAATCTCTCTCCCTTTCAACTGAATATTCATAGATTCCTCCATTGCATTTTCCGTCTGACAAAGTTCTGGAGAAGCTTTGCGTTTATTTTATTAAACTGAATATAAACCACATTTAACTATATGTTTGAGTTTAATATATTTTTAAAGACGTACTACAATACGATAGTTTTACTATTAACAATTTTAATTATATGATTTTACCAAACAATTTTTTTTTATGAGAGATTCTTTGAAGACTCTTTTAGGGTTTTTGTATGAGGAAAAATTGTTTTAGTTTGTAAAAAGGCCCATTGATGTTCACTTAAAAGGCACAATTTCAGACTATACACACACAAAAAAAACAAGACTCTGCAGAATTTCAGACACTTCTATTCAACCTCCTCAACTAAAACTATACAATTTTACTCTTCATCATCACCATCACCATCACCATCACCATCATCATCATCATCATCATCATCATCATCATCATCATCATCATCATCGCCATCATCATCATGTATGTTCAGCCAATCAAACTCATCATCTTTTGGCAGCTCTTTAAGCATTATTTTATGCACTCCTCTCTCAACAATCACATTGATTCTCCACAACACAAACTTACTTTCCCATTTCATGCCTTTGATTGCATAGAGTCTCCAAAGCAGTCCCTTAACCAATTTGTATTCTAACTTCCCGTACCATTCCAGTTGTTTCTTCACTATAGTTTCCACATCTCTGAAAGCTCTCCTCACAAGCCCAACTTCCATTTCTCTTTCCACAAGCTTCCTCACTGAATCTATCATCTTATATGCAATCTCCTTAAGGGATTCAGCATAATCTGGGTCATCTATCAAGTGAATAACCGCACAAAAGGCACCCGTAAACGCCAAGACCCAGCAACTGTTATCTACCAACAACACTGTTGGTGGCTCTAGCCTTGTGCTTATCACTGGGAGAAGATTCTCCATCACAGGATTCAAAAAATCGTCATCAATAAGTGGCATTGTTAAGCACTGGAAAACATAAACTGCTCTCTGAAACTCTGTTTCGCTTTGTGATGCCAAATAGTCACGAAGATCATCCCATGTCTCATATTGAAAGACAAACGTTTCATTCGCAACATGGTTCACCACCTACCTAGGACTTTGAACATACTGTCAGAGATTCCTCCTTCCTTAAGGCAAGAGATGAGCAATGGCTTGAGTTTTCTGAACTCTGAAATACCAATTCGTGCCTTCTTTGAAAAGTGATCAGATAGTAAGACGTTGACTCGTCTGATTGCAATCTCTCTGGACCTATCTTCAAGTTGAGTAAAAGCAAAGATCTTTAACACTTCCAACGAAGATAAACTCTTCAAACAATCATACCAGCCACGATCAAACTCTTCTCTACGATACTTAAAACCATCCTGTGGTTTGATCTCCGGTTCTGTAACCAACATTTTGATCTTCCTCACAATCTCCTTGGCCTCAGTTCCTCTAACTACTCCTTCCATCTCAATCATAGAAGCCAACACAAAATGGCATTGATCGTTAGTGTAATGATACAGACTCATCTCTCGTGAGAAGAACCTCTCAAAATCTTCAAGCCCTTGTACCAAAAACTCTTCCTCTTCCTTATTCACCAGCTCAATTACTGATTTCACAACAGTCGAAAGCCGAGCCACCATTAACTCCATCACTTTCTTGGCTTCCATCTTTGTATACACAAGCTGAATCCACATTTTAACAAAAGTTTGAAATGCCAAGCTCCAATCTTCAGCTCTAACTGGACTAAGCAAGACACTCTCAGCTCTCTGTAAAATCGTCTCCAACAACTTATCAATAAACTCATTGTAAACTGGTGGCAAATCGATGAAGACATGAAAAGCCTTGACAGGTTCTCTTTCTGCGAGCAAGATTATACAATCGCTAAGCTCGTGAAATTTGCTTTTATGCAACACTACAACATTGTAAGCTACCCAAGACACGATTTTTCTAAGGATCTTGAAGTCAGATTCTTTGGTATCTTTCATTGTCAAGCATGGAATCAAAACCCCTTTGATTTCAAAGAGAGAGTCGAGAGAGGGTTTGAACTTGACATCGGTTAGGGTTTGGGAGAGTTGATAGATTGATCTGAATCTGAGAACGCTATTGGAAGAAGAAGATTGGTAGACCATAAGAAGCTTGAGGGTTAAGGAAGATGGGTTATGAGAGACCCAGATATTGTACAAAATACGCGATCTTTGATATTGTTGAGAGTCTTGACGCATGAAAAGTTGATTCAAAGTCATCGCTATTTCTTCGTTGGTTGGATTCACAAGAATCTCTCTCGCTTTCGACGGAAGATTCGAAGAAGATTCCTCCATTGCGATTTCTCAGGATTCGGATTTTTTCCGAGAAGATTTCTTTTCGGTTTTGTTCTGGAGAAGATGGGTTTAAGGGTTTAACAAACTATAAACCGGAATTAACCGAAATTTAATTAACTCCAAAAATATCCGAACATTGTTTTTATTTGGGACTAGCCCATAGTATAAGTTGGCCCAACAAGCCCAAATCCAAAGTCTATAAATATATATGATATGTCTTAAGGGTTTCCTAAACCTAACTCTCAAATTCACTCGCTTCTACAAGTTTGAGCAATAGACTTGAGACCATCTTCAAGAAAGCTTCAGAGGCTCAGAGCTTTGCATACTCTGTGATATCGAAGCCTGCGTCATCTATTACGGACCGGACGGAGAACTCAAGACATGGCCTAAGGAGCGAGAGAAAGTGGAAGACATTGCTCTCAGGTATAGTCAATTAAACGAAGCCTTGAGAAGGAAGAAAAGTGTTACTCTTTATGACTTCCTGAACAAGAAGAAGGACAAGACGAATTTGGAGAAGAAAGCAATGATAACGGACAATGATGACTTGAAGACTTGTTTGAAGAACGTGAATGTTTTAAAGTCTCCAATCGCTGATCATTACTTTAATGACCAAATTTCTCAACTGATTCAGTCCTTAGAACCTCATGTCTCTAAAGTCCAAGAAAGGATTCGTTTTGTTGAGTCGCAGAAACATAAGGAGACAAAACTGGATCATCAGAGTTTAGCATCAATATATTCTCTGAACCAATCTTTGAACCCTAGCCAGTTCACGCTGTTTTTGTACAACCATGGAGACAATACTATGTCTCAGATCCCAGTGACTGCATAAAACTTCAATCAGGATTTCTCAGAGTTACTACAAGAATCTGGTTTGATGAAGCAAGAGCTTTGTGGTTATGATCAGAACATGTTTATGAACAACAACAACTTCCAACATTCTTTTGTCTCAAACACACAAGATTACTCTGCTCTCCAAGAATCGGTGAATAACAACTATGGGTTGATGCCGAATGTTCTTTGTGGTTATGATCAGAACCTGTTCACGAGTGATATTACCAACAACAACCTTCTTATCGACAACTCGATGTATCTCTGATAACAAAGATCATGTCAAGAGAGTGTGTGAAACTGTTTTTTCATCTTCTTGTAAGAACTTTAATATGTTGTTATAGATGTTTATTTTCTAAGTATTGCATAACGCATAATGTTTTCTTGTATCAAGTGAAAATATTTTGTATATTTTGTATATCGTTTCGTGAAAATATTCAACCAAATCTCTCATTTTAAGAATAGCACAAACGGATTAAGATAATAGAAGAACAGAGTCCTAACTTAAAGCTTAATGAAGAAGACTTCAGAAAACATATCTCTTCTGATAGAGGCCAAAGCTGAGCTTGTCCTGATGTTGATGTTCTGAATTTAGATGTTGTAGCTAAGAGTTTCTTTCAGTGAACTCTCAAGATAAAAAGTGTGTATTGAAGAGAAAAATGGGAAGCTGTTATTGAAGTGTTTTAAGAACTAAGTACATTTTTCTTTCACTCTTAGTTATTTACTATTTTCTTCTCCAATGCAAACTATACACCTAAAAATAGACTCTACACAATTTCAGACTATACACCAAAAGAACTGGTTTTCTATTTAATCTTCTCATCAGCAGTACGGTTCAGCCAATCAGACTCGTTCTGTGGCAGCTCTTTCTCCTCTTCTTTCACTCCTCTATCGATAATCACGTTGATTCTCCACAACACAAACTTACTTTCCCATCTCATGCCTTTGATTGCATAGAGTCTCCAAAGCAAACCCTTAACGAGTTTGTATTCGCTTGTACTGTACCATTCCAATTGGTCCTTCACAATGATTTCAACATCTCTGAAAGCTCTCCTCACAAGCCCAACTTCCATTCCTCTTTCCACAAGCTCTTTCACAGAATTTATCATCTTATATGCAATCTCACTAACGTCGTCACCGTAACCTGGGTCCTCTATCAAGCGAACTGCTGCACAGAAGCCACCCGTAAACGCAAAAACCCAGCAACTGTTGTCTACCAACACCTCTCTTGGTGGGTCTAGCCTTGTGATTATCTCTTGGTAAAGGCTATCCATCACAGGATACAAAAACTTTTCATCATCAAAATCCATTGTTAAGCATTGGAAGATATAAACCGCTCTCTGAAACTCTGTTGTACTCGATGCTATATAATCGCGTAGATCGTACCATGTCTCCTCTTGGCAGATCAACATCTCATATGCAACATGGTTCACCACCTCAGCTAGGACTTTGAACATACTGAAAGAGACTCCTTCTTCCTTTAAGCAAGTGATAAGCAATGGTTGCAGTTCTCTCATCTCTTCAATGCCTATTTCCACCTTTTCTGAAGTGTTATCAGATAGTAAGACATTGAGTCGTCTGATTGCCATCTCTCTGGACCTATCTTCAAGATCAGAGGAAGCAAAGATCTTTAACACTTCCAGTGAAGATAAACTCTTCAAATGATCATACCAGCCACGGTCAAACTCTTCTCTACTATACTTAAGATCATCATCCTGTGGTTTCTCCGGTTCTGTAACCAGCATTTTGATCTTCCCCACAACCTCCTTGGTCAAATGTGTCCCGACTCCTTCGATCTTGACCATTAAATCCAACACAAAATGGCATTGATCCTTACTATACTTATACAGATTCATCTCTCGCGAGAAGAATCTCTCGAAATCTTCAAGCCCTCTTACCAAAAACTCTTCTCTTTCCTTCTCCACTAGCTTCTTCACTGAATTCACAACAGATGTAATCCGAATCTCCATTAACGCCTTTATTAACACCAACATCATCTTTGTATCCACAAGCTGAATCCACATTTTAACAAAAACTTGTAAAGCCAAGCTCCAATCTTCAACTCTATAAGGATCAAGAAAGACATTACTAGCTTCATCTAAGATTTTGTGCTTAAACTTGTCTATGAAACTCTTGTAGACTGGTGGCAAATCGATAAAGACGTGAAAGGCCTTGACAGGTTCTTTGCTATTCACTAGCGTTAAGATACAATCACCAAGCTCGTCCCATTTGCCTTTATGCAACTCCACAACATTGTAAGCTACACAAGACACGATTTTTCTAAGGATCTTGATTTCAGATTCTTTGGGTTCTTCCATTGTCAAGCATGAAATCAAAACCCCTTTAATTTCATAGAGAGAGTCGAGAGATAGTTTGAAGTTGCGATTTCTCAAATCTGTGAGAGTTTCGGAGAGTTGATAGATTGATCGTAATCTGAGAACGGCATTAGAAGAATATTGATAGAGTTTAAGAAGCTTTACGGCTAAGCAACCTGGGTTATAAGAGACGCAGTACTTGTACAGAGCTCGCGATGTTTTATATTCTTCGGAGTCTTCACGCTTAAAGAGATTATCGACGATCATCGCTAGTTCTTCATGGCTTTCACTCACAAGAATCTCTCTCCCTTTCAACTGAAGATTCAAAGATTCCGCCATTGCGATTCCTTCGGGATCGGATTCTGCCATTTTCCCGAGAAAATTTGAGCTCTGTGTCTGAGAATCTTTTTCTAGAAGATGGGTTTAAACCGGAGCTGGTTATAAGAGTTTTATTATTACGAAACTGGCAATAAACCGGAATTAACCGGAATTTAGCTGAAATAACTCGGTATGATTTTAATCTGAACCGAGCGTAAATCAACCCATATCAATGTGTTAATTTGAGAATAACCAAATCTGATATAACTTCGCTTCTTAAGTTTTTTTTACTCCCAAACAAATTTCCAAACTTCTGAACCGAACGTTTGCGATCATTATTTTGTTCATCACGTAAGGGCTATTTACAAAAAACAGTAGACAAGAAAGCAGTAGATATGAGAGTTAGGAACATAGGTTTCTTTTCTTCTCCTACACAAACCAAACTATGAAGAAAAAAAAAAAAAAACTCAATTGCCTAAAGTCTCGGGTTGGTTCAGCCAATCAAGGTCACTCTTTGGGAGCTCTTTTACCTCCTGCACTTTTTCCAGAATCACGTTGATTCTCCACAACACACACTGAGTTTCCACGCTGATGTCTTTGATTGCATAGAGCTTCCAAACCAAACCCTTAACGAATCTGTAGTCACTAGTAGTGTAACAGTCATATTGTTTCTCCACAATGCTTTCCATATTTATGAAAGCTCTCCTCACAAGCTCAACTTCCATTCCTCTTCCCACAAGCTCCCTCACTGAATCTATCATCTTATATGCAATCTCCTTCAAGTATTGAGCATGACTTGAGATCTCTATCAAGTGAATTGCTGCACAGAACGCACCCGTAAACGCCAAGACCCAGCAATTTTCATCTACCAACAAGTCTCTTGGTGGGTTTAGGTGTCTGTGAATCTCTGGAAGAAGATTATTAATCGCATGAATCACAAACTCTTTATCATCGAGCCGCATTGTTAAGCACTGGAAGATATAAACTGTCTTCATGAACTCTGTTTTGCTTTCTGTTGCAATGTAGTCCCATAGACCAAACCAGTTGTCCTCTTGGTAGCTAGACAACTCATGTAAAACATGGAACACCACCTGACAGAGAATCTTAAACGTGCTCTCAGGAATTCCTATCTCTGCAAGGCAAGAGATGAGCAACGGCTGGATTTCTCTAATCTCTGAAATACTTATATCCCCTTTCCCAGCAGTGTGATCACAAAATAACTCATAAAGTCTCGTGATAGCTATCTCTCTCAACCTATTAGGAACTTGACCTACTGAAACCTTTCTCATGATTTCCACTGGAGATAAAGCATCCAAAATGTCTTCTAAGTCACAAACATCATCTACTCCAAGATATTTATTCTCATTGCGAAAAGGGCTAAATTCGAAAGCTGGATTGTGCACATACTTATCCAGCTTTGTAACCATTCGATAGATCTTCCAAGCAACTTCCTTGGCCTCTTTTCCGATATCTGAAATCTTAAACGCAAACTCTGCCACAAACCTGCATTGATCACTATTCCACTTAAACTTGTTCGCGTCTTCCACCAAGAAAATCTCAAGAGAATCAAGTCCATTTAGCAGAAACTCTTCTTCCATATCATTCCACACAACATCAAGAGAACATTTCCAAACAATGTGAAGAATGTCTCTTGTCAAATCAAATCTCATTTCTGAATCCATAAGCAAAATCCCCATTTTAACAGCAGATTTCAAAGCCAAGATCCAAACTTCAACTTCATATTCCACAGGACGAAGCAAAATCTTGTAAACTTCATCAAGAAAATTCTGCAGAAACCGGTAAATGAATTCTCCGTAGAGTGATGATGGCAATTGGATAAAGACCTCAAAAGCCCTAATCGGATCATTGACAACAAGTGAGAGTATACAATCACTCATCTCTTCCCAGACACCAACTTTATCAGCTACTAAAGAAACAATGATTCTCACAATCTTTGAGTCACAATATTTAGGGTTTTGCATTGTCAAGCAAGAAATCAGAAGTGGTTTGATTTCATGGAGAGTGACAAGAGAGAGTTCGAATCGCTGAGCTTTTAGAGTTTCAGTTAGAAGACAGATCGATCGTAATCGGAAATCGTCGTCGGAAGAAAATCGATACACCGTGAGAAGCTTTAGGGTTAAGCAATTTGGGAAAGTAGAGACGCAGAAATCGAACAGAGCTCGCGCTGATTTGTGTTCGTCGGATTCTTGAGGTGTATAGACTTGTTCGACGATAATCGCTATTTCTTCGTTGCTTGGAGTCGCAAGTATAGCCCTAGATTTCAACGTAAGAGACGAAATTTTTGCCGTTGCTGTTTCACCGGAATCGGATTCTTCCATTGCCATTTTCCCGAGAAAATTTTGCCTCTTCGTCTCAGAATCTTCTGGAGAAAATGAATGGGTTTAAGGGTTGAAGAATTTGGAAGGCTCACCTCTTATGCCACTATTTGAGAAGAAATAATCACTCGTGCCATTCTTGGAATAATATTATTGATTTTTATTAAAATCGAAAAATGAGGAAAGGACGAAAAACTCTTGCGAAACCACGAAAACTACAAGAAAACTTAATTTGTTAGATTTAGGCACCAATAAAAAATGTAAATATTCGCCCCAGTTATATTATTTACCCTAGAAACTACAGAAAAAACCTAAGTAAAAAATGTTCTTCCCCTTTTCAACTTCTCGACTTCTTCCTCTTCTCTCCGTCGTCGTCTTCTCTCGTCTCCGACGACACCAATTTCACCGGAAAAATCAATCTCTTCTCTTCTTCTTTCTTCTCCGTTTTCGTTCGTCTTTGTCTCTTTCATATCCGCAAATTTATTTTCCAATGGATAGAGTAAAAGACTCATCTGGAGAATATGAATCAACTAGGGTTGAAGTGACCGGCGAAATTCCTCCATCAGTCGAAGAGACCGCCGCCGAGATTCCCCAAAGAGATGAAGAAGGCGTAGAGCTTCTAACAACAGAAGAGGAAGCCGGAGAAATTCAGCCTACAACCGGCGATTGTGACGCCGCCGATTTGGGTAATTCAAACGCCGTCGCATGGGATTCAATTGACGATCTTTCAGACCCAAATGCCGATTCTTGTGCAGAAGAAGAGGAGGCAACGAATGCAGTTGTTCAACATGATGATGGAGCAAATAAGGTATGAGAGAAGACCGTTATTTTTTGGATTAGGCTCGTTTTAGGATATTATGCATTGGTAAATGATTGGATTTGTGAATGGTGCTTCAGATAAAACAAGTAGTACAACTAGGTCGTAAATTTGTGAATGGTCATTCAGGAACAAGTAGTACAACTAGGTAGTTAATGTGGAATTGAAAGTATTTTGAATTGAATATGCAGGATGATGGTGATGATGATAACCTGCCGCAGAATATGCAGGATGGTGATGACGATAACCTACCGCAGAATATGCAGGATGATGATGATGATGATGATGATAATCAACCATTGCCGCCAGAAGTTATGTACTTTGATCCAACTACCTACACGAAGGTGTGTAAGATAGGAACGAGGTGTCAGTTGGTACAAACAGTGGAATTTATAGAGACTTTGGATGCAGAACTGAAGTGGTTTAAGAATCATGACCAATTTAAGCACATATTCCACATGCCTAAGGAGCCAAATCACATGATTCAAGGCATGTGGATGCTTATGGTTCGCACGGCTAAGACAGAATTGGCGAGAGAGTGTTGGTTTGTTGTCAATGGAGTACCTATAAGGTACTTAATTAAAGAGCATGCATTGTTGACCGGTTTGAACTGCCGTGAGTACCCAAAAAACTATAAGACTTTAGGCAGTTTGAAGTTTGTTGAGAAGTTGTTTAAAAGGACTGAGGACATCAAGATTAAAGACGTGGAAGAGAAGCTGGAAGAGTTTAAGAGTGAGAAGTCTACTGCTAGGTTGAAGTTGGCAATTCTGTTATTCTTAGCTAAGGTTATGAAAGCTGATTCTAAAGGGGATTCGAAGATAGAGGAGTTGCTGCTTAGGATTGTGGATAATATCAGAGCTTGTGAGACATTCCCGTGGGGACGTTTTTCCTTTGAGCAGTGTATGGAAGGGGTGCGGAGAGTAATGAAGAACATGAAAGGTGTGGTGAAACCCAAGGCACAGACTGCTTTTTATGGATTTATTACTCTACTTGAGGTAAGTAGTCGAGTAAATTATATGAGTGGCTAAATTTTGTTATTGTGAACTTGCATTTACTTTTATGTCTAGATTCTGGCATTTGAGTGCATTCTGCAGCTTGGGAAGAGATTTAGAGAAGCTGTACCTGCAGACAAGGAACGTCCAAGAATGTGCAAGCACAAGTTCAGTGAAAGTTGCATGAAGGGATTTACTTTGGAAGAAATAAATGAAGCACTTGGAGATATAATGGTTAGCTTTGTTCTCTTGAAATCTATGTTTATAATCTTTGTGGTGTTTGAAATATATGTTTACTTGACAGGATATTTCAAGCATCTTGGAACCTGATATGGATGAGAGAAAAATGTTGTCACGCGTTGTAGAGAAGCATGTTGATGATGGTATTGGATATATCGATCCAATTGTTGATAGCTGGAGAGAGAGGCTTATCGTAGAGAAAAAGAAGATTTTTTGGCGTAGTCTCTACCAAGCAGACATTGATGGTAGACGTATTGAAACTGTTGATGATGTTCCAGCTGTACCTGAACCTGAAATCCCTGGGACATCGATTCTCTCGTTCAAGGAAGCTATGGAGAGAGGATTTGACAAGCTCACGGACAAGCTTGCTGTGATGGATAGCGAAATCAAGCGGATTTGTGTGAGAGTACAAGGAATAGAGGAATATGTGGCAGATTAGCTTGAGAAAGAGGCAGAAAAAGCCCGTTATGAAGATATGCGTCCTGGTTCAGCTGCTGATTTTGTGCCACCGTCTTATCAGCCAAGGGATACTCAGAGCAAGGCCTTGGTTATTCACAGTGGAAGCCGTGACCCAGCACCTCCAACTATTGAGTCTCTAAGTGAGTTTTTGTTGAACTTTTGTGTAGTGATGCTTTCACAATAGTTCTTACATGTTTGGTTACATATTTTTGTAGGTGATGGCAGCGATGAGTCCGATGAAGAGGATAAGAAGAAGAAGAAGAAGAAGCAGATATCGAAGAAGAAGAGAAAGCATGTTGGTCCTACTCTGGAATCTGGGAAAAAACGTGGAAGGAAACCTTCCAAGTATAAGGGGGAAGAGTTTACAGCTGAGGGGAAGCAAACGAGGAAGAGACAGAAGAATTAGGACTTTGACTTTTCTTTCTTGCTTATGTGTGTGTGTGGACTCGTAGGTGTTTGGAGAAATAGGACTTTTTTTGTGTATTTGGAAATGTTATGCGTAGTTTATGTGTAAAGGACAAACTTATTTTCTGAAATGGTTTATGTGTTTTAGGATTTTATTAAAATCAAAACGTTTGGCTAAGTTGTCCCGGTTGGCCGGTCAATAATACAAGAGTGGCTAAGTTGTCCCAGTTGGCCGGTCAATACACATAGCTTAAAATACAAGAGTGGCTAAGTTGTCCCAGTTGGCCGGTCAATACACATAACTTAAAATACAAGAGTAGCTAAGTTGTCCCAGTTGGCCGGTCAATACACATAACTTAAAATAGGTAAATACATGTCTAATTAGGTTCAAATATTACATAAAATCCAGAAACATAACATAATTAGGTTCAAATGCCATACACCATCCTCAATAACATAAAACACATCATAATCACCATGTAGAAAGTAATGCCCTAAGCCTATCAATCTCGACTTCTTTGGCGAGTAACCTTTCTTTAAGGGTTTCAATTTCGCCTTGCATGAGATGAACAGTTTCCCGGATGGACTCCAAAGCATGATTGCATGCTAGTTGTCCATGTCTTAGTGCGGAATCAAGTTTGTGATTTACCATCTCAAGCTCCTCAGTTACCGCCTGATCCCACCACTGAATAAGGTGGTTTCGGGACTCGTACTCTTCAGCCTGCGAAAGAGAGAAGACTTCATAAATATAATTCACTTGTACTTTGTTGTTCCAATGAAATGAAAACACAATAACTTACTTTAAGCATTGAGCATTTGTAGACTCTGTCGCCTTGCCTGTAACCAGTTTTGCACACTTCAAGTTTTACAGGCTTACCACAAAAACATTTTTCTGGAACCCCCCAATTTGCATCGGCATTCGCCTCTCCACTATTCCAACTAGCTTCGGACGTGGATGGTTGAGAGTAACTATAGGGCATCTACAGAATAGAGAAAGAAAGAGATATGAATCATGAACGCTATAAACCCTAGATCTACTAATTACGGCGGCTAGAAACCCGTAAGAAACCCTAGATCTACTAATTACGGCGGCTAGAAACCCGTAAAAAACCCTAGATCTACTAATTACGGTGGCTAGAAACCCTTTAGAAACCCTATATCATACCTTGGTTGTTGTTGTTGTCGTCGGCGGCGGCGGATAATTGGAACCCTAATTTCAGTTGTCGTCGCCGATGTTGGGAAGGAAGAGAAGAGAGAAGAACGAGAGAGAGAAAGAACGAGAGAGAAATAGAAGAGAGAGAGAGAGAAAGAGAGATGAACGAGAATAAATAGGTAGAAACTTTGTAGTGTGAACGCAATAATCGTAGTGTGAACGCAAGTCGTGGGGTCTATTTTTTAAAAAACTTATTTATTAGAATATTCAGAATACACATAGTTGTATATATATGTACAGTTGGCCGAAATCACAAACAGTTGAACTATTCTAAATTTTGTGTTTTTGAAGTTGAATCTGAAAAACCAACTCATTTTTTTAGTTGGTCCCATAAGTTTTAACATATTAATGGATTTTAATAAGTGTTGATTGAATCATATTTAGTAAATATCTGTTTTCATACATAACGTATGTACATTGGACAATCATGAACTATATGTTCTTTGTTATACATAGGTGATTTATTAGGAAACCAGTTTATGATCAAGTTTAGTAATAACAATGTTGTAATATCATATTTTGGATTTATTCAATGTTTAGATGTTGATAATAGCTGAAAATATTGAGAATTATTTTATCATTTTGTTAACCTTAAAATACAGATACATATATCAGTTGTCTTAGTTGAACTTAAAAAAATACATTAAACTTGCAATAATTCAATAAACTTGCAAAGAATTCAATACAAATACGAAAACATAAAACATAGTACATCACACTTACAAATAATATAATACAAATACAAATGAACTTAGTTGTATTGGTTGAACCCTTTCTGGAGTTGGCCAGGTTGTTCCGGTTGAACCCTTTCTGCATCAGACTTAATCTTCCTCAGGCTGCAGCCAAGCCTCCAAGTTTATTCCATGTTGCGATTTTCTCCTCTTTCGCGCTTCACCAGCTGATGGAAACCGCTTCTCTTGATTTCGTCCTGGTCCTTTTGGTGTGTATTCCGGCGGAAAGGCAACTAACTCTTTAATATGGGTAGGAAGAACCCAAACCGACTCATGTGGGACTACATACAACGTCTGGTAATAGGCCAATGCCCAACTCTCTATCAAGTAATACACAGAGCAGAGTCCGTAGATGGTTATATTCACATTTCTCCCTTCCTTGCGGGCGAGGTGCCTTGCTACGGCCATAGCATGGACACACGGGATCTTGTCTATATCAAAACATTTGCATGAACAACTTTTCATTTTCAAATCCACCAGAAAACTTACCGAGTTGAGATCAATCACGTTGTATTCTTGGTTGTAACTGTTAAGCTCAAACACAGTTAATTTGGCTGCAACTGGACATCTAATGTGCAATATGTTCTCCACAGTAGGCACAACTTGTGCTGTGATTGGACAAGAACCTGAATCTTGCCTATGCTCGTTGAACCATTCAGAAAACTTAGAAATCATCACATCAATCATTGGTAACAAGTGATATTTTCTCGCTTTTTTAAACACACCATTAATGGACTCCGCAGAATTACTAGTGTCAATGTTATACTTGTCTCCTTTAAAATGGCACCTCGACCATTTTTCAAACCCTACTTTCACAAGAAAGTCAGCAGCTTTAGGCCATAAACTTGTAAAATGACCAAACTCTTTCTCGAACTCACTCTCAGTATATGCATGAGCACAATCCCTGAACTTGTCAGCAGCTCCATCCTTGTCAATTTTCACATGATCTCTCATGTTTTGACACAAATGCCATATACAAGCTGCATGAAGCGCATTCGGGTACACCGTCTTGACAGCCTTCTTTATGCTTTGATGCCTATCACTAATAAAGACCAATCAGGGAACATCCGAATATACAGTTTTCAGCTTTTCTAAGAACCAAATCCAACTTACATCCTTCTCGCTATCAATGATTCCAAACGCAAGTGGATAATGATGATGATTAGAATCTTGTGCTGTTGCAATAACCAACATCCCACCATACACAGTTTTAAGATGAGTTGCATCCACAACTATCACTTTCCGCATTGCCCTAAAACCTTCAATGCAAGCGCCTAATGCAATGAAGAAGTACTTGAACTTTTTCTCTCCTTCCAACTCCACATAAGTTACTGTCCCTGGATTTACCTTCTCTAACATATGAAGATAAGAAAATAACATCGTGTAGCTTCTTTCCGGAGTCCCTCGCACATCACTAACATGTAGCATTTTGCCTCTTAAGGCAGTGGAGTATGAACAATGCACCCCAAGTCTTCCTCTTACAATCGACATAATGTTTTTTGGAGTTGGGGTCTTTAAATTTCTGGGATAGTCACAATGCAAAACCGATGCTATTAATCTTGGTGTGCCTCGCTGTATACTGTTGCTTGTAGTCTCAACACTCCGAGAGCATGTATGCATCTTTCTATGCACTCTAACACTCCAAAAATGAGATTTCTTAGTTCTCGCAACTCTTAGATACCAAGTACACCCTTTAGAAGCTTGGCGGCATCGTAGCATAAGTCTCAACGGGTCTGACTTAATAGTATAGACTCCAAAAACTTCTTGCTTTGCAGCTCTGTTAACCAATTCCCACACAGCCTCCCTTGAACAAAATTCTTGACCAATTTCAATACCCGTACCATCATCCCATTCTATAACCTGCGGAGTAACTTCTACACTTCGTGGAATATCGTGAATATCATCATAATCAATCCTATCATCCTCATCTTCTTCCTCAACAGAATTCACCGGCCTTTCCATCGGCCTTTCGACAGCCACGATCTCCGTACCTACTACATTCTCACAATCATTCACATCATTATCATATCCCTCATGCACCATCTCACATACTTCATTTAAAACATCATCCTCTCTTACATTTACACCAACTGAACTTCGACGCTCCGGTACAGAAATTTCCTCTCTCCTCTCAACTCCTATACCATTTAATTCCTCCACATGCAAAATCCGACTCTCTTCATCAGATTCTGTTAAAAATATGAAGACATCCTCATCATCTACAATATATGTCTCTCTCCTAACTTTAGACAGATTGTAACTCAGTTTCAACTTCACAAAAGCTTCATCAATGGCAACCTTCTTCATGATCTTGTCAACTAACATCGAATATGTTATCTTCTCCAAACTACTCGTCTTAAACGATATAGCATATAGTGAATTTTTACCAATCCACTCATTCACTTCAAAATAGTATCCTCCAAATCAAAATGTACCTTAGTGTGGATCTTCTTCTTCATCGCTCCTCAAAATACAACCAGTTCAACTCCAATCAAACATTTTAATAGTTATACCACATGTACTCTTATCATACGTTGAAATCAATCTCTCGTCGCACTCGATTCTACTGAACCTAATTCGTTACCTTTCAATTGATTTCCAATGTTAATACATACCTATTCGTTAAACTAATTGGTTAATCTAAACTTTGCAAACACAAACCCCCAAATCTTTAATATGAAATCTCGGAATTCAAATTCAACTCACATTCAACCTACATTTCTTTGCTCATCACCTCAAATAACGTTTCGGCAACCTCTAATCGATTACTCTTTACTTTGCAAACCAATCATCAAACTATCAAATTGAATTTGGGAATTATATATAATTCAAAATCCCAATCTAAAATCACAATGCACCAATGTCAAAGGAAATATGAGAAGAAACTGACCTAATTCGTTGCCTTTTACGACGGATTTCAAGTCGGCGGCGGCCAGAATCGATGGTGGCCGACGAAGAAGATGAACGTCGGCGAAAGAAGAAGAACACGACGACGAAGGAGAGAGAACTGAGGATCTCGATTTTCTTTATTTAGCTTTTGAATTTCTTTTTCATTTTTTTAATCAACTCATTAAGGGTACAACTGGTATATCACATTTTCGGTAGCATTCAGATTAACTGATGGCAGTCCAGATCAGTTTTTTCAAAAAAGTGGCATAAGTGATAAAAGTTCAAGAATTTGTAGGATCCGAATTTGTAAGTGTATCCGGTTAATAATTTTATTTCCGAAATTGAATTTGAACCGGACTTACCCGAAAATTCAAAATTAGGTGAAATCATTCGGTTCGACTTTTAGGGTTATTTTCCTCTAGGCGAACTTTGTTTTGTGCTTATTGGTTGGAAAAAATATTCTCGCTCTCAACTTTTGAGAGAGAGAAATCCTCACTTTTCCGACATCGCTCTATTTCTTTAGCGACGCCTTCTCTTTCGGCATCGATTAGCTTCCGTAGTGGCATTGGCCGGCTCTCTTCCGGCATTGCCAGCTTCTTCAGTAGCTTTGCCTAGCTCTGTTTTTGGCGTGCCTCTATCTCCGACTTTTGGCTTGTTTTCTAATGAAGCCTGAGGTTGAAAACTGCTTTCAATTTATTTAGGAAAATTTTTGAGGTTAAAGTTCAATGAAGATGAAGATTATCTCTAGAGCTCTGAAATTGACTGTAGAAACTAGAAGCGGCTAGGTTAGATGAACGTTTTCTCTTATTGATTTCATACGATTACACCTTGATATATATACAAGAGAATATTTAGGTTAACTACACGTGGAGAGGAAGCTATATAATTTCCTAATCTCCACAAAGATATTTTCCTATTTTATAGCTAAGATATATGGAGATCTCCCAATACTCCCCCTCAAGTTGGAGCATGAAGATCACAAATGCCCAACTTGGATGACAAACCTTCAAACGGAATACGACCCAAAGCTTTAGTAAGCAAGTCAGCTATTTGATCATGTGTATTGACGTGAACCATCGTAAGTATCCCAGCTTGAATAGCATCGCGAACGGCATGACAATCTCTTTCAATGTGCTTAGTTCGCTCATGGAAAACCGAATTAGAGGAGATGTGTATCGCAGCTTGACTATCACAATATAACTTGATCGGTTGATGTTGTGGATATCCCAAGTCTTCTAATAACTGTTTTAAACAACGAACTTCATTCAACGCATTACGCATTGAACGATATTCCGCTTCAGCCGAAGAATGAGATACAACATCTTGCTTCTTTGTCTTCCAAGAAATTGGAGAACCACCCAAAAACATGACATATCCACTCAAAGAACGACGTGTCGTGGAACATGTCGAAAAATCTGAATCGCAATATGCAGTAAAAGTAAGATCTGAATTCGAACTTAGTAGCACACCACGACCCGGAGACCCTTTCAAATAACGCACTACACGGAGCGCCGCCTCCCAATGATCAACACGTGGTTTTTGCATAAACGTTGACAAGATATGGACAGAATAACACAGCTCCGGCCGAGTGGTAAGAAGATAGATGAGACGACCAACCAACCTCCTATATTCTTCAGGTCGAGGAAGAAACTCACTCTCATTCATCTCCAACTTGTGATTTTGTTCCATCGGAGTTGCAGCGGGCTTACAACCAAGAAGTCCAGCTTCAGTAACAAGATTAAGAGAATATTTTCTTTGAGAAAGATATATACCTTCTGAATTTCGGGCAATCTCAATGACAAGAAAGTACTTTGCTTTACCCAAGTCTTTCATGTGAAAACATTTTTCCAAGTACTCTTTAAAACTCTGAAGCATACGTGGATGATTACCACAAATCAACAAGTCATCAACATAAATAAGAACCCGAAGCTCCACACCAGCCCGTGAGAGAATAAATAAAGAGTAGTCTGAATAAGATTGAACAAATCCAAACTTTAGCAACGCCGAAGAGAGCTTAGAGAACCAACACCGCGGGGCTTGTTTAAGCCCATATAGAGACTTATGGAGACGACAAACCTTCTTCGGATCTGAATGACGAAAACCAACCGGTAATTTCATGTATACTTCTTCTTCTAAATCACCATGGAGAAAGGCATTGTGAACATCCATTTGGTGAACTTCCCATTTCTCGGCTGCCACAATACGTAACAAACTACGGACCGTCTTCATCATAACCACATGAGCAAACGTTTCATTATAGTCCTCACCTTCAACTTGACGATTGCCACATGCGACTAATTGAGCTTTATACCGTTCAAGAGAGCCATCGGCATTAAGCTTGATTTTGTACACCCACTTATTGTTAATCGCTTCTTTTCCAGGAGGTAAATCAACAATACTCCATGTACCATTCTCTTCAAGAGCACCAACTTTTGTTCCCATAGCATTTGTCCATCGAGGATCAAGCATAGCTTGTTTATATGATGGTGGTTCAGCACCATCAATAAGAGCTGCTAAGAAAGCTTTATGCTGTGGGGAAAACATATCATCAGAGATGTAACTTGTAAGAGGATAAGAAGTGGTACCTTGGACCGCATAAGAGGAAACTGGATCAAAGACGGGTGAGACGTGATGGGGTTCTTCAGTGCAGCGAGCATTATAAGTCTCATAACCTTTTAGACGAACGGAGGTAAATTTTTGACGTTTTCCTTTACCCAATTCATCACTTTCTTCTTCTGGATCATGAGAATTTTCCAACAACACGGTCGGATTCTGCGTTTGTGTAGCCTCAACCGTTGAAACCGGTATATCCTTTTCATGTGACACATCCGGTGGTGGAAGAGAAACCGGGTTTTCAGTGACACTAGATTCTTCTGGGGAATCACTCCCCCTTACATCAAGCTAACTGCAGAGTTTAAGGCATATATGAGTGAATGCTTTCACATGAAAGATTTAGGTCCTCTAAAATTCTTTCTTGGGATCGAAGTCTCTAGAGGAAAGCAGGGGATTTATATTTCGCAACGCAAATATACTTTGGATATCATCTCTGAATGCAGACTTCTTGGAGCTAAACCCGTTGACACTCCTATTGAACAGAATCATACTCTAGCCAAAGAAGACGGTGAATTCTATCATGAACCAACCAAATACCGCAGGTTAGTTGGCCGGTTGATTTATCTTTCTATCACCCGACCAGACCTTTGCTATCTAGTTCATCTTCTAGCGCAATTTCTCAGACAACCACGTACACGTCATTGGGATGTAGCAGTTCGCCTAGTACGATATCTTAAAGGGACTTGCGGACAAGGCTTATTACTAAGCAACGATGATGATCTTCATCTAGATGCCTATTGTGATTCAGATTTTCAAACATGTCCAAAAACGCGTCGTTCACTGTCTGGTTATGTTGTCTTACTCGGCAAATCCCCTATATGTTGGAAAACAAAGAAGCAAGAACGGGTATCACTCTCTTCCGCTGAAGCTGAATACAGAGCTATGGCTTATACTTATCAAGAACTCTTATGGCTCAAGGAGTTGCTTCTCATTTTTCAAGTTCCTCATCCAGAATCAATAAGTCTTCATTGTGATAATAAAGCTGCACTACACATTGCAGCTAATCCGGTATTTCACGAGCGTACGAAACACATTGAGAAAGATTGTCATTTCGTTCGAGATGGGATAAAAGACGGAATTGTGTCTACTCGACACGTTCGTACGACAGAGCAATTAGCCGATTTTCTTACCAAGGCTCTTGGGCGAAATCAGTTGCAATATTTACTTGGCAAGATGAGTGTTCGAGATCTCCACTGTCCATCTTGAAGGGGAGTATTAGAGATGGGCTTCGATGAATGGGCTTATATGAAGTCCAAAGAACATATTGATTTGTAAGGAGAGATAAAAAACAACAAACGAACAAGAGAAGAAAACGTTGGATCAAAGGCAAGGCTCTGATACCATGTAGAAACTAGAAGCGGCTAGGTTTAGATGAACGTTTTCTCTTATTGATTTCATACGATTACACCTTGATATATTTACAAGAGAATATTTAGGTTAACTACACGTGGAGAGGAAGCTATACAATTTCCTAATCTCCACAAAGATATTTTCCTATTTTATAGCTAAGATATATGGAGATCTCCCAATATTGACAATTGCTACCATTAGTTTATTGTGAACCTTGATGGATCGACGATTTGACTTGCGATCATCATACATATTCCAGTGGTTTTGGGTTTCATTGGAGTCGACAAACATCTTCAACGACGACCGACGATTACCCAGATCTTCCTCCTTCCACGTGTCTTCATCAAAGGATCTGCTCGTGACACGTGATCTTTCCTCCAATGCAAGACCTCTTTTTTCTTCCTGTTGTGGTTTTCTCTTGTTGGGTTTCTAGTTGGACTTTTCATTTTAAAAAGTTTTGGATTTTGTTTAGTTGTAATTTGGCTTTGTTTGAATGTTGTTGATCTTGGCTTGTTGTTGGATATAATAAAATCAACACTCTTGTGACAAAAAAAAAGAGAGGTAGTCATTTCAAAGATAGTATAACTATAAATATGGTGGTAATTTTAGTTATGTTCAAGCAGTACATATGCAGTTTAGACGCTTCAAGAGATATGATCTTGATACGTTATCCGATAATAGTGTACAACATTGTGAATAACACTTGAGGTGATGTACACGGCTAGATGTTGATATGCTGTTTTGGATATTTTTTTTGTTTTCGAAGCTCTCTATAATTAAACCACTATCGCAATTTGAATAGTAATGTTGTATTTATTTTCTGTAGATTGTTTTATTTAGTTCCTTGTAATCTCTGTAATTCTGTAAAAAATCTAAAATGGTATAAAACTTAACATTTTACCGGAAAAAACCCACTATCCCAAACTTCGATATGATTGCATGCACTCACAGAAAAATATAACAATAAGAATCACACTTTTTTCTCTTCCAACGAAGTTCAGTCATCTTGCGGACTTGACATTCTGTTCACACAAAAATGTTATCTATTTTCAGTACTATTCGGAAACAAAATATTTGTTAGCGGTGCTAAAACTAATTTCAGTATTCAAACCAAGTTTTTCGATTCAATTTGTTTTAGATTTTTTTGTGAGTAGTAGGAGGCAATTGCCCCCTATGTTTTATTCAAATAAATGTAAAGAAATTACAATTTGGTGAGTAATTTTTTTTGGTGAGTAATTTTAGTTTTGTTGGAGGATACTAAGAGAATGTTCATAGGTGATACTCATAAAGTATCATTAAGAATTATTTTAGTATTATCTATAATGTTTGTTTAATAAATAAATAAATAAATAAATAAATATATATATATATATATATATATATATATACTGATCGAGCTCATTTTAGTTATTTTATCAATATAAAAATAATTTTTGGACTTGTGATACTACAAAAATATCACCCATGTACATGGTTTGATTCACTTATTTTGAATTAAAATTTCTTAATAAACATGTTTCTCATTTAAAGACAAAAACGAGAGATTCTATATCTCTCATGAGTACTAATTCAGAGGGTAGGAATATATGTTACATTTATATGATACTTTCCTTGATATGTTTTAAATTGATCGATACAAAATTCTATATTATTTTCATATTATTTAATGAAAATAATTTATAAACAATTTATTATTTTTTCTTTTTGATGCGGATCTAGTTTCCGTTTTTTGATTAAATAAAAGTAAAACATTTTAATGATGCCACCATTTGATTTAGTATTGGGATAAGGGTTTTCTATTTGGTTTGTTTTGTGTCGATCCACTTAATCCGAATTAAACTTTCCTAGTAATATTTCTCATTCCTTTTAATTAATAGGTTATTAACTTAAAATCTAACTATACTAAATCAACGGTCATTTTTTTTTAATAATTGATGTATCCTTTTGACATGTGGCATAAGTCTCAAATTCTATTCTTTTACATCTTTCTTTTCACACCTATTTACAAAAAAAAAAAAACTGTTTTTTTAAAAAATTAAAAACTGTTCTCCTTTCCCATATCCCATTATCTCTATAATTTCCAAACAAACTATTTTCTTTCACACATATTTACGGGAAAATATGTTTTTAAAAAAACTAAAAACTGTTTCTTTTTCCCCAACTTTTCTTTTTTTTTAATTGTTTTGTAATAATGATATACTTTCTTTGTTATTTAACACTAATGCATATGTTTGATATCTTCAAAATATTTTAATATTTGTTGTAAATTAACATAGCTAGGGGCACAATTCTAGTTACAATATCTGAAACTTGACTCGATTTGTTGTAGACCGATCTATATGAGATTTCAGTCTTATTTGTTTTTTAAAAGTCAGAAGTCTTTATTTGTAATAAAAAGGTAATGTAATCCAACTATTTTATTTTCTAGTTCGCTTCGTATCCAACTTCTGTTATGAAAATAAACGAAAAAAGTAAATCTTTACAACCGTTTTAAAATTGAGTTTAATTTCGAATCAATTTTCTTTATTTGGTTTGTTTTGAATCGATTTACTTAATCTGCGTTAAATTTCTCTAGTAAAATTTTCTCATATGAGAAAATTTCATAATCCGTAGAATTAAGAAGATCGAGAAATTATAGTTACGTCTAATAGAGTATTTTCATCGCCTAATTTAAACAGACGGTTACAAATATGTTTTCAATTATTATAGTTTTCAAATTCAAATATGTTCTTATTTTTAATGAAACGAACATTCTATTCGAAATATTTTTCTCATTTAGTTTGATTCGGATCTAGTGTCCGTTTCTTCGGATATTGAAAAACATTATAACACTTACAAAATCGACTTCATGTCTCGAATCAAATTTTTGATTCGGGTCTATTTTTGTTTTTTTGGATATATAAAAAGATAATACCTTATAACAATTACAAAATCGAATTTATTTCTCGAATCAAATTTTGGATTCGGGTCTAGTTTCCGTTTCTTCGGATATAGAAAAAGATAAAACCTTATAACATTTACAAATTCGACTTCATTTCTCGATTCATATTTTTATTCGAGTTATATTAGATCATTAGGGTTGTTTTGGATCAATACAAATTAAACTTCTCCATAGAATCCTAATGTCAGAGATTATAGAAGAAAGAAGCTGTGCAAGTAGAGGTCTACACTGGTGTTACACTGGTGTTATCACACCATATAAATGTGGCCATAGTACACTCTGCTGAGGTCATAAAGATTCCTATCACAAAGTTTTTGGTCAATTCGGTCAAAAAGTAAATAATAAGAGGGTCATATTAAAAATCTTCTAAGATAAATATAAAAGTTTAAGCCCGCAATCGAAAAATCTGAAACGCAACTGGTGTGAGTGATTCTAGCGTTTTCTCTCGTCGCATCTTCTCTTTTCATCTTTGACCCTAAAACTTTGCAAATCTCGAGCTTTCAGGTCTTCTCTTGTTTCTCTTCACTTTGCATTAGATATGATTCCTGATTGATTGATTCACTGATTACAGATTTCGACATTGTCTCTAGGTTTAATCGATTTTGATGTTGTTGCTAATCCCGTAGAAATCAGGTGCGTTTCGAGTCGAAATTTTTGAGAGGTTTGTGAGTTTGTGAGATTTCTAGGGTTTTTAGATGAATCTAGAAGTCGATTTCGCTATTTACGCTTAGATGTTGGATTGTTTCTACATATCTTGGGTTTTTCGAATTTTCGGTGGAAAAAAATCTAAACCACACACATTGTAGCCACTTTTAAGCTTTGTTTCTGCATGCTTCTGAGATTTTTCGAAGATTTTAGATAGCTTCATAGAGTTAATTTCTTAGTGACGCATGATTGAGAGCTGTTTCTTAGCTTTGACAAGGTTTATCTCCTCAAGCTGCTGATTGTTTCGCCTCTGGTTTGTGGATTTGCAATTGGAGTTAATGGGTTTTTGTTCTTGTCGCATAGGCTTGAGTCTGGTGTCTCTGTTTTGCTTGGTTGTTTTACATGTTAATTTCTATGTGTTGGTGGAAGTCACTATTTGCAACGGATTTTTGGTAGCTAGGCTGCATGTGTGTAGAATATGATTGCAGAAAAACCATTGACATTTTGTGTTACGTTTTTCTGAACTGGCTAAGCGGCTAGTAGATGCTTTCTCACATATGTTAACACCTCCATATCTACCTTTTTTGTTTTAGCCAGAAAGTAGCCATCCTTGAAGCAAAACATAGCCCAGACGCTGGGGATTGCTCAAATTCGGAGAATTTCGTCGGCATTGAGACTTTGGTCATTAGAAAAATTGAATGATAAGGATACACGACAGGCATGGAGTGCAACAAAGACGAGGCGACGAGGGCGAAAGAAATTGCAGAGAACAAGTTCAAAATGAAAGACATTGCCGGGGCTAAGAAATTTGCCTTGAAAGCTCAAAATCTGTATCCAGAGATAGAAGGTGTTTCTCAGATGTTAGCAACCTTGGATGTGTATATCGCTGCAGAAAACAAAGTAAACGAGGATGTCGACTGGTATGGAATACTCAATGCAAGTCCTCGGGATGATGATGAAACGTTGAAGAGAAAGTACAGGAAGCTTGCTCTAATGCTTCACCCCGATAAAAACAAGTCTATAGGAGCTGAAGGGGCATTCAAACATGTTTCTGAAGCTTGGAAATTCTTGTCAGATAAGGAAAAGAGAGCAGCTTATGATCGTAGGAAAAGTTTGCACTCAGTTTATCAGAAGGTCTCAGTTTCATCTTCTAATAACGGGTTCTGCAATTTCGCCAAGACTACTTTCACTACAAATGCAAGGACGACGACCCCGAGAAACAATCCGCCGGCCCAGAAGACCAATCCGCCAGCCCAGAAGACCAATCCGCCTGCCCAGAAGACCAATCCGCCAGCCCAGAAGAACAATCCTCCGACCCAAAAGAACAATCCGCAAAAGCCAGTTGGTACTACACAGAAAACAGGACGTACTGATAATCACACAACAACACCAAACTCATTTACTGCATCTGGGTCATCAGACCAATCAAAGTCGAATACTTTCTGGACAGTCTGCAGGAGATGCATGATGCAGTACGAGTATCTAAGAGTTTATGTCAACTGTAACCTTCGGTGTCCTAATTGTCTACAGTCCTATTTGGCAGTAGAAGTCCCTAAACCAGGTATTTCAAGCCGTTGGAGTAGTTGCAGCCGTCTAAAGTCAGCTGCAAACCACAATACTACTTCAGGTTTATTTAATAACTCCAAGTGGACATTCTCAAGAACCAGCAGTGCAGCTCATGCTGCAAGTGTGGTTCAACATGCTTATGAGAAGGTAAAGAAAGATCGCGAGCAGGCGAAAGCAACCGCGAGAAGAGAAAAGAAGAATGCCAAAAGAAAGAGCACAACTGATTCGTCTGCTTCTGGTAGTTCGCTTAAAAAGAGGAAAGTTTGTTTAGAAACTGATATCGGTTGCTCTAGTGGAAGAGAGGTCACTTACCGTGTGACTGGTGAAAACGGAAAAAACATGGGAAAGTTAGAACATGGAACCAAAGAGAGTGCGGACAAGTTGTCTCTTAGAAGAACCCAGAGAAAGATTAGCAAGGAGAATGTTACAAGAGAGGTAAAGTCGCGTTAGCATTCTGACCCCGTTGAGTGAGGTTTAAGTTATGCAGGCATAATTTATTGATGGATTCTCCAGGCTATAACCAGTCATATATTTTGTAAGTTGGGTCATTCGGTAATCTTTTGGTTCTAACATTGTAGAGAGGTACGAGTCGAGTCTTTTTGGGCAGATGTCACAAACTGATTTCCAAAAATTTTAAAAGACTCAGTGTTGTAGCAACGATGGCTTGGTTTCATGGCTCTTAAGTTCTGTTTCAGTGCTCTTAATGTTTGATTCACTTTCTCCAATAATGAGTAGCTTTGAGGAATCAGGCGTATTCATTCATGTCTAGCACGAACAAGTCAACTAAGATACGGTAGAATTTGCAATTTCGATATTTCGAGTATATATACTACGCCAAAAGACTAAAAGAATGATCAAATTTGTATATTATAATATTTGGGTAAAATGTGAAACTACGTGATAATATGAGGGCATATTTGAAAGTTTCCCAAATTAAATATGAAAGCAGCTTTCTAAGTCCGATACGAGATCGCCGTTTCTAGGGCTCTTTTGGTGTCCCTCTACCTCTCGCGCTTGAATCCTGTAATCGCTAACACAGTTCGTCAAATTTCAGGTTTCTCTCTTTTACTCCTTACGATTTTGATAAACTTCTCGAGAATTAAGTTTGTTTGCTTATAGAAATTGTTTTTAACCGGCTGATACATAGATTCGACTTTGTTTCTAGCTTGATCGATTTGATTTCACCAGTTCCTTCCGAAATTGATATCGATTTTCACCTTTTCTTATCTGGGATTGACGAAATTTAGTTCCTTTCCGGTTTAATTTTGAGGTTGATCCCATAGATTTTGCTTTGCTATTTCTAGGGTTTCGTTTCAATTTAGGATTAATAGTTGGTTTAGTTGGGTTTTTAGGATTAGTTATTGTTTCTGTATCTATGGCCAAAAAGTTTCAAGCTTTAGCTTGTTGTATTTCCTAATGTGTTTAATTTCTCTTTCAGGTTTTTTGGGCTCGTAGGCTTTTTCTGTATCTCTCAGCATTTTTCAATTTCATAAAACATGGCGGAGATACAGTCAAATGGAAGGGCATATGAGTCATTATTGGAAAAGGTTCTTTCAATGAACATTCTTTCTTCTGACTATTTTAAAGAGCTCTATGGTTTAAAGACTTATCATGAGGTAATTGATGAAATCTACAACCAAGTTAATCATGTGGAGCCGTGGATGGGTGGGAATTGCCGTGGTCCTTCAACAGCGTATTGTCTTCTCTACAAATTCTTTACCATGAAACTTACAGTGAAGCAGATGCATGGACTGTTAAAGCACACAGATTCTCCTTATATTAGAGCGGTGAGTGAATCTCTTAACCATCTTTTTTGCATTATTGTCCTGCATAAAGTATGAGCTACCGTGATGCTATAACCTTGTCTTTTTGGTATTGGTTTTCTTAGTAGAATCTTAAAATATGTCTTTCCATCTTCTGGCTTCTTCTTGATTTTCAGTAAGATCTAGAAATCTAACAGTGTGTGCTGCTTGTTCCTATACCTGTTCCTCCTGTTACTTGTTACCAAGCTGAGTTGTTCTTATTAGTCAATTTTAACCCGAAAAAGGTAGGTGTTCCTTTTGATTGTCAAATAATTATAGAGCATATTACAGTCAGGTAATAGCATTCCTTACCTCTGGGTTCCATCTGAAACTATTCTTTTCTCATCCCGTATTGAAGGTATGAGCGTACACATAATTGTTCTCGTGTTTTCATAGCAGATTTTCACAACCACAATCAAAGTTGGGATGTCATTCTTTCTTTGAGTTGCTGAGACTTTCTCCCACCAAAATATATAAGACCTTTCTTTGCTAGGAGTATCCGCATATCAAGGTTTGAGGTGTCTTTTCTATTTTAGCTACTCTATCTCTCTAGGATCACCTCTCTGCCCATTTAACAGTATAGAACGTAGCTACTGACAAATAATCTGTTTATGATACCCGGTGTTCCAGATAAAGTTCAGGATATATCTGAAGTGTTTTCTTTTTAATGAGACAGTGCATACATGCTTCCTTGGTGTATGGGAAGTTATGTTTGTCTTGCATTTTATATCAATGTTTGTTTTGCTTTGCGTTTTTTTCATGTTACAACAACTTGTTTGATCTGTTTTACATGTCCATTGCTTTTGATCTAACCACAGGGTACTGAATGTGCAGGTTGGATTCCTATATTTAAGATATGTTGCAGATGCAAAGACGTTGTGGACATGGTATGAACCATACATTAAAGATGATGAGGTAAGCAGTTTTTATCAAGTTCTGAGAGTAGTATACAATTATGAATACCATTTTATTATTATCAAGCTCTCGTGAAAAACCGTATGCAATTGCCTATTCGTGCATCTGGGTTCATTAAAGTTGCTGTGTCAGTTAGCATCACGCTTTTCTTTCGTTCCTTAATATGGTTTATTGATGGAGAAGCTCTTGTTAGGATTCTTACTGAGATAATCGCACAATGAAGTTTGGAACAATAGAATAGAGTATGTCACTGACCTGAATGGCTACAATTATACCGGATCTTATCTTTTAGACTCTTACTGTCTTGGAGATCCCTGGACCCTTTTTAGTATGTATGAGATCATGTGGCCTACTGCTTAGAAAATTATGTGTTGTGGACTTGTGGGTTCACCTAGTTATCAGAAATTCATAACATGCACTCCAACTTCTTTGAACATGGCTCTGCACTGGTATACAGTTTAACGTGAATTATGTTTTTTTGTCTTCAGGAGTTTTCACCAGGATCAAATGGACGGATGACGACAATGGGTGTTTATGTACGTGATTTGCTGCTTGGACTGGTGAGTCACAAGTCTTTATATTAGATGGTCAAATTTTCCTGTCTTCTGTGAATTCTCCATGGAAAACTGATTTTTGGCTGGGCAGACTTGGATGCATCTGGGTTGTCCATGGGGTCTATAAATATATTTTATGATACTGAGAATTTGAAGTGATATTAACACAAGAACTTTTATTCGTTGGTAAGATGCTGTGTGACTTTACACTGGGCTATGTTTTGTCAGGAAAGTACAAACACTCTTTTAATGACAGTTGCTTGTTTAAAATTGTTCTTAGTTACCATTTGATAATGGTCTTTGATACCTAAGGTGTGGTAGTGTGAACAATTCATTAGATTGGTTTGCCCTGCGACCTTTATCCCTTAAGATGATTCTAAGCTATGTTACGAGTGAAATGTAGCAATGCAAACCAATCTAATAAATAGCTTAGATTCTAAGCTAGTTACCATTGATAATGGTCTTTGATACCTAAGCTATGTATTCGATATTTTTTTTATTTTCTGTTCGTTTTAGTAAACATCCGTTAGCTTTTGCTATAAATGTGTTTATTAGTCATTTATCATAATACTTTAATGTCTCCATGATGCCAATTCCTGAATCTGACTTACTGTTGTTGGTTTTTTTGCAGTACTACTTTGATACTTTGTTTCCTCGTATACCTGTTCCTGTCATGCGCCAGATTGTATCAAACCTTGAGAAGATGAATTTACCAACTAAACCTTCTGGTTCAACCGGAGACATGACCCGTGGCTCAGAAGACACTGCCCGTCGTCCACCATCAGTAAAAGCATCCCTCTCTGTTTCATTTGGTCAGCGTGCACCTCATCGTGCTTCCACCAGAGGCTCTTCTCCTGTTCGCCGTCCTCCACCGACTGGTTATGACAGAAATGGAGGCGATGAAGTACAACAGCGGTCCCCACGTAGAAGCCAGAGCCGAGACTATTATTCTGACAGAGACTCAGATAGACAACGGGAAAGAGAGAGGGAGAAAGACCGCGAAAGAGAGAGGGGGAGGGATAGATACAGAGAAAGGGAAAGGGATTATGGTAATGATAGGAGATCAAGGCGTGACTATGATAGTAGAAGCAGGCGCAATGATTATGAGGACGACAGAAGTAGACATGACCGGAGAAGCAGGAGCAGAAGCAGAAGTAGGAGCAGGAGTGTGCAGATTGAGCGTGAACCGACTCCTAAAAGAGATAGTAGCAACAAAGAGAAATCGGCGGTGACAGTGAACAGCAATCTCGCAAAGCTAAAAGATTTGTATGGAGACGCAAGTAGTCAGAAAAGGGATGAAGGATTTGGAACAAGGAAAGATTCAAGTTCAGAAGAAGTGATAAAGCTTGGTGGTTCCTCTTGGAGGTGAAAAAACAAACAGAACAAAACCAAACTGTGGATTTAAAATGCTTCTTCTATTTAGCAGGATGATGCATGTTGTTTAACTATACTGTTTTGATTTCCAGCAAACTATTTGTCATATGCTTGATATTACAGTTTAAGAGTTGATCTTTATCTTGAATTTCTGTAGACTATGTGTTGGGTTTTAACTTTCCTACATATTTTGTGTGTTTCTCAGTCCACATTTAGATTCAGCTAAAAATATCATCTGTTGGAGGTATAAAAGAAGAGAAATTATTCACAGGACCTAGACTTGTCGAAGATGATCCTAATTCATGTATAAAAACTTAAAATGTGGTATTTTCATAGTTTTGTTTAAAGGAAATTGAGAAATAAGAGAAAGGAAAAAAGAGAGTTTGCTTATAATTGACATATACATATCATAAAAGCCTCAATTGTGCTTTTCCGTTGGAGAAAAGTCTCAACTTTGCCAATTTCTATAATTGAGCTTTTTTTTCAACGAAAATACATTTTGAAGTTTTTAATGATATTTTCTCGTTTTTTAATTGAAAAATTATTTATCATCGTTGCCCGTATATATAAATTAATAATCATATACTCAAATATACACTTACAAAAATATATATATATATATATTACATATAATATACTATAACATTCTATACTCTTAAATTGTGTATGTTTACAAGATATGGTATGATTAAAAAAAAAAATATATATGGTAAAAAACTAAACATTTGACATCTAAAAAAAGAGATAAATTTTATCGAAATCGACAAACACAACTTTTGAATCACATATTTTATTCAAGATATGAATCTCGAGAAAAAGAGAGACTTGAAGATGCTGATCTTTTCCTCCATTTCTAGAGACTAAGGTTTAAATTTCAGCAAAGTTATTCATGTAAAGATTTTTGAAGATTAGATTAATCAAAATCCAGAGACACGTGGTGGTTTTCTAAGTAAGAAATCTGATGTTGAAGCGATTCGATTTCTTGGTAACCATAACTTACAATTCTTGACTCTCCTGTCCAAGCTGTTTTTCCCTTTCATCAAGAGTTTGACCTCTCAAATACACTGAAGCATCAATAGTTTTTAAAACATCCATCAAGTACATCCATTCTCGAGTAGCAACTCCTTGAATCAAAGCTCATATAGTATCGGTACTCAAAACAGATGTGTTTTGGTTATTTGCCATTTTAGGAAAATCATAAACGAAGTTGAGTGAGAGAGAAATTCTACCTTGAAAAATATGCAAAACCGAAAAGAAAAATTCAGATTTAGATGATTGCAATATAAAACAAGATAAACTCATCGGAAACAGAATAATAGAGGTCGTACATCAACATGAAACACAAACCCAAAACCCACCAATTAAATTTTGATATAGCCATGAAAAGATTAATCTACGATTAATCCACAATAACTATCACATCATACTAGATAGAGCCCAATATATGATTACGTGCTAGATGTCCCCCAAAAAATTACTTATCGAGTTATATCCACATAAATTTAGGAAGAAACGAGATTCAAACTATGAATTTATGGAGATATAAGTAGATAAGTATGTTTTCGGGGATATCTAACACGTAATGATAAATTGGGCTCTATCTAATATGATATACATATTTTTGTGGGAAAATAGACTATTTTTCCACGGACTGGAAATGATACCGAAGGAAGAGTCCATGCACATAGAGAGAGATTACATGCAACATATAGTCCTCGAAATCGATAAACCTAAACCTCAAAAAGTGGTGAGATAGGATTGTTGACTGATTTTGTTTGCATGATGACCAAAAAAAGAGGAGTCATCGTTCCTTTAATTCTGCAGATTTTTTTGTTTTTTTAGTTCCTTATTCCACTCGTAAGAGCGATACATAATATCTTTTAAAAAAGAATTGAAAGTAAACGATATAAACGCAGAAATAAACTTTCCTTTAGCTTGTTACATTTTTCTGTCCTCACTTGTCAAAGTTTGATACTTTTCTCTCGAATTACAAAATTCAAGAATTGTTATTAAAACTAGATTTTAACCCGCGGTATACCGCGGAAACAATTTATTTTTTAAAGTTAGTATATATAAAAGTTTACAAATTGTATCTATTTATAAAATATTTTTATTTTATAATTTACAAATGTTATTAAGTAACGTCCTGTCAAACCCGTCCCGTAAAAAAAATCCATTTATTTTATTAATGTTGATCTTATTTATGATATATTTATGAATCATTGTCTAAATATTTTGTAATTTTGTAGTAATTAAATGCTATCAAATTATATCTCTGCGCTTTGATGATTATAATCGAATTGTTATAGTCATGGAGAAAAACAATATCAAAAATGATAATTTTGTAGTAATTAAATGATATTAAATATTTTGGAAGTTTTATTTCAGTAAATAATCGTGTAGTTAATGTGGAGAGATTTTAGGAAGATGGTTAAATGTCACAATTTAATTCGAAGATTTTCTTTCTAATTATCAAAAACAAACATTAAAATCCAGTGGCAGCCATTGTAAATAAGTCTCAACTACATGATTTATTTCACAAAATGGTTTCAAAAATGTATATACAGATAATGGATTTTGGGAAAAAAGCTATATGCATATTAAAGAAAAAAGAAAAATCTGAAACTTTTGAGGAAATTTTTTGAGGAAATGCAATCTCCTCATTTTTTTTTGAGGAAATACAAATAAAATTAGTTTTCAAATACATTAGTTTCTCTTAATCTCCTCCAACCTCTAATCTAAACAGTCTCTCTCTACTTGTAACATCCTGTTTATCCAAAAATCTAATAAGTCAAAATGTGTAATCCTTGGAAATCCTTTTTATTTGTAGTACATGATACATGTTGGTTTAAATGTACTGTTTTGATTTTTTTTAACACATTATTTGCTACATGCTTGATATTACACTTTTATAATTGATCTTTTTCTTGATTTTTTTTTATTTAGATGTGTGTTTCTCACATATTATGTATTTTTTTGTTGGAATTAACAAATCTGTGTTATTCTCAGCTAAGAATGATAAATGTAATAGAGCAAATCCACTCTATGATAAAAAAAACTGAAAATTACCCGGATTGACTCAAAACTGGATAATAGTAACTAAAATGACTCTCATTAGTGATGAATAACTAGACTAACACAAATTTTGTGTAAAAAGACCAATTGACCCTAAATGTCGATATTTAATGTTTTAGTGGTAAATATGGTAACTGCTCTAATAAGTCTGTCATTACAATGAAAAAAAACTGTCACCATTGTAAATATTGTTATAGCAAAAAAATATGCAAAAAAAAACCATAACTGATTTTTGAAGTTATATAATTTTTTATATATTTGGGTTGACTATGTATATTTACGTTATAGTTTTTAGGTGTAAGGTTTAGTGTTTAGGATGTAGAAATTAGTTTTGAATATTAAATTTAGTTATAGATTTGTGGTATTTTTGAAAAATAAAATTCATTATAGTATTTTTTTTGGAAAAACTCATTTTAGTGGTATTTAAAAGAATTTCTAAAAATAATTGACAAAAAAATCAAATCTGTCATATAATTTTCCAAATAAAAGAACTGTTACAATAGTTAGTATTATTCTATTAAGAAAATCGTGGAAAAATAAAACTATAAATCGGTCACCATAAGGATTTCAAATTACAAATCTGTCATAACATAAAATATTTTTAAAATCATTTCAGCAATTTATTTTATTCTTTATTAAACCTGCTATCAAACGACAGATTTATGGTAATATAAATTTATCTGTCACAACATAAAACAACTTTATCATAACACAAAATATTATATCTTAGAAAACAAATCTGCCATCAAACGACAGATATTGTGTAAAATTACAAGAATCTGTTATAACATAAAACAAGTCTGTCATAACATTAAAAAAATTGGTTATCGTTACACGTCATTCTAGTAATTAATTATTTGACAACAAATCTGTTACAATGTGACAGATTTTTTTAACAAAATTATAAATCTGCCATCACTTAACGTAAAAAAACATCCACAAAAAAATAAGTCTGTCAAATTATATGAAAGTCTGTGGTTGAATAAACTAAAAATCTGTCAATCAAATTAAATCTGCTATAATTTATAAATCTGTTATCACTATCTTCTAAGAAGTCTGTCAACCAAAAAAGTCTGCTATAAAAAAACTATCGCAGTTAAAAAAGTCTACGGAATAAGAATAAATCTGCCCATAACTAAACGATAGACTTTTGTAAAATTGTTGGAATTTTTTTTAAAAGATATTTTTGTATTTGTTTTATTTTTAACATATAAGAAAATGATATTTTAGAAAAGAAAAGAATCAATTTAACTCTAATATTTTATAAGTTATTCTAATAATTAATCTTATTATTTTGGTTAATCTAGTTTTTTTCCCTAAAAAAAATTAGCCAAAAAAAAAAAACAGAAACGAAGAAGATTAGTGATATTATGATGATTAAGTTTCTTCCAAAAAACTTAACAAAAAAAAAAGTTTCTTCCAAAAAAATTCACAAAAATCGAAGACCAGACAAATGGCGCAAGTTCATTGCACAGAGAGACAAACAAAACACATATATGGAACCAATGAAAAAGACAAATCTTTAACCAAACGATGATGCCTCAAGAAACAGCTTCGACTCTACTACATTCATTGTCTAAAAGATCTTTCGGTTGTTCACGAATTGTTTCTGAGTTTGCCCAAACACAAACGAATTGAGGAAAACTGAAAGATGGCTTCTTGTTCTTCTTCTTCTATTAGTCTCCTCCAACCTCTTCATAGTCTCTCTTCTTCCACTCTTTTCTTTTCTCAGCCAAGTTTTCATTTTTCGTCCTCTCTAAAACCTAATAAGTCCAAAAGGCACAATCTTTCGAAATCCTTGACTCTCCGATTTGCTCTTACGGAATCAGATTCTACTAAACCTCTAGAAATAGAAGAACCAAGTTCCAAATCCCTTCTTCTACAACTCTCTGTAAGTCTGAACTCTGTTTTTGATTATGGGATATCAATTAAAATAGAGTTTCTTGTGCTTAATGGGTTCTGAATTGTGTGTGTTGCAGAAGTGTTTTGATCTTCCATCAGATTACTTCCAGCAGCTACCAAATGATCTTCGTCTCGATGTAAGTAAGCCCTCATTGCTTAAAAACTTGATTTTTTTTATTTTGGGCAACGTTTTTTTATGTGGTGAGTTTTGGTTTTCTTTAGTTGAATGATGCGGCTTTTGATCTCTCCAATGGACCTGTCATCGATGAGGTTAGTTCCTATTTCTCCACATGAACAGTTATAAGATTAAGGTTCGAGGTTATGATTATTTTAGTACTGAGTTCAAGAACAGCTATTCCATCTGTGGGATCTTTTATGTGATATTCATGTATTTGAACTACATGTGTATGCTCTTCCTTCATTGTAGCCTCAACTCCATGGTAAACAAACTATCATCTGCTATGCAGTTCTATATTCCAACATTTGTGCCAGCATAAAATCTTAGGAAATGAGTAGAAAAAGAACCTTTGGTGATTTGCTGTGTTATAAAGTAGTTATATGCTTAATAGCATTCTATGCTTTTGTGTGTATTGCCAAATATACCAATGTGTAGTCCGGTATTTATCGTTTATATGGGTATAGTATAGTATTCTCATTAACGGTATAGTTTGCTTAACAGTATCGACATGGCTGTCATATATTATTATGTCTAAATGATCTCAAATTTCAAGTTTCTGAATTAGCTAATTTTCTAAACTGTTTGGAGTTAGCTATTTGTGATTAGTTTCATCCCTATTGTAGCATAAGCTGTTTCTTCTTTATTATTCATCTTTGGTATCAATATGATTTATGGAAGGAATGTTGTCATGTGTGTGGTTAATGGATTTACTAGCAACTAATGATAGATATTTGCAGAAGAGAATATAGCTGCTCCATTATTTTGATATCTGAGCTAAATACATGATTTTGTATTACTTTAGCCCTTAGGAGCCTAATCATAAGACTGATCTTCACTTTTAGGCAGTTAGATGTAACATGTGAGTAGTGAAACATACAGCTCATACAATTATTTTAAGTCCGCAGACAGAAACCTTCCTGTAATCTTGTTTAACAGTTAGTGATAGGGTCACATTCATTCAAACGTTATGGAATCTTTCAAATGATCTAAGCTTCATTGTGATATACAAGCTAACCTCCCTTCCTCACTTTCTTAAACTTTGAGGGACTTACAATTGCGACCTCTCAAATCTATTTGTAGTGTGGTCAAGAGCTTGGGGAGACCTTACTGAATCTGTCTCGTGCTTGGGAACAAGCTGACACATCAACTTCTCGTAGTTTAGTGGAGAAACTTCCCGAACTGGAAATTTTATTAACAGATGGTGCCAGATCAGGTTACAAGAAGTAGCTCTATAGTATCTAGATACACATCTTTCTAGATCTACTCTCTTGTAATCATACCTGCTTTTACCCTTTTTTTGTTCAGCCTTTGGGAAGCGTTTGATATCTGCAGGAAAAAGGTTCCAGGGCATGGGACAATATGCCAAAGGTGAATTACAGAAGGTACTTGAATCTCAAATGACGTGTGGTTTCTTCTACTGATTCTTTGATTATGTCTACTGAGTAAAAATGTAAATGTAAGTGACAGTTAATCGCAATAGTTTGCATACTTAACGGCCACAATGATAAAACCAAATTGTTCGTTTGTATAATCATTCATGCGTATAAGAACTAATGTTCCTGAGAACTCGCAGATTGCGAAAGCGATGATCACAACTGGAGGGGTCTTATCTGCAAAAACATCATCTGTTTCAGTCAGCAATGAATCTAAGTCAGGAACAAGGATGTTTAAGGTAAAGCATAATATCTGTTTTCTTATGTATGTTCACTGAAGAAGCTACTTTGCAGATGATAATTTTTTGTTTGAACTGCAGTTTGGGGAGCTTCAAGTTGCTGTGACTCCAGAGAAAGCCTACACCGGAGCTGCCATTGCGTTCATCTACGGGTATTTTGTGGAAGCTTGTTTATTACTTTTGAAAAATGTGTATCACAACTCTTATGAGCAACAATAAAAACAGTTCATACTTTGATCAAACAGGATACTTTCATGGCAAATCAGTCAAGGGATCCAAAGCATACCAGAGAACTCATTGCAGTATGCAAATGACAATGCATTGCTAATCGGAAAGGTTAGTGGATCAAACATTCTACTCTTATTCTTTAATGCTTATCATATTGTGGAAGTCGATGATACTGCTTTGTGATGCTTTGGGGGTTTATAGAGTGACATTTTGTCATGTTTTTGTTCTTCTGAGCAGTCTCTAAGAGGGTCTCTTCTAGCTCTGTTTTATGCGTCAACCGTCTTGTCAGGCTTCACAACAGCTGGGCTTATCCTACTCGCTAAGCAGCTTTCATCAGAAAAAGAGTGAATTCATAATCCTTCAGGGGTGGTCTCTATTACTCTCATGTACAGTGCCAAATATTCAAATTTACAATAGTAAATTTTTCTACTTTCTCTGTCTATGCGTTAAACTATGGAATGTGTTGAGTGTATATTCTTATAGAGAAAACGAAATATCTTTGTTATGAATAATTGAAGTTTGCCAAGCAATGAGAGTGTTTGATGTTTGATGTTTCAGGAATTCATGCAAAATGTTCATTTCTCTTAGTTGGTATCTCTTTCAAATTGTATTGATGTTAGGCTCACAAAGTTCTCTAGTTTGATCAACTTAATTCACTAAGAAGAAAAACATCAAAACCAATAGTCAACACACCATACAAAGTGTGTTATCTATTGTTAAGTGAATCTAAGAACTTTGTCTCCATTACCAAACTGTATGTACATATTTGTTCTTAACCTAAACTAAACAAAATTTATGATAAACAATATGCTTTACGGTTTAGTTTCACTCCAGTTTCTTTAGTTTTTTTGGTTATAAAACTTAAAAACCATATTAGACCATTTGTTTAATCACAACAAAATAGACCATTTGTAATTGTGGATGAAGCCCTTTGGCCACATAAACAAAAGAAAAACATGTGATGCTCATGTGGGTTCTTCTTCAACTCTCTCGCCGTTTCTAGAGCTCTTTGATGTTCTCTGCTTCTTGAATTTCATTTTAATCCTGCCTTTGTAATCTACAAATTTAAGATAGGAAAAGGTTGAGAAGAGATTTTTTTTAAAAAAGTATCTTTGTTATGAATAATTGAAGTTGCCAACCAATGTATATTACATATGAAAGGTTTTGATGTTTCATAATAAATACATGCAAAAAAGTTAATTACTCACTGCATGGCATACATACAAAATCTTTGATATTACTTTACTAAAAGTAAATAAATTGTTTTATGAGGCCTAATTACCCCTAGGGGTGAACCCAAGTATTTTTCTTCCCACGAGGCCTAATACACAACAATTTTTTTTGGATGATTTTTGTCGATAAAAGTTAAAACTTGAGATCAAATCTTAAAATTTCAGGAAAATAAGGCCTATTTTTGCGATAGTAAATAGATAATTTTAAAAATTGAAACTAAATATGAAAATTTTAGAAACATAGAACCTTTTTTTTTGTTGTCGACAGAAACAAAGAACCTAGTTTTGCAATAACAAATATTTTTGGAGGCCTAATTTTGTTACTAAAAGGCTTAAACATTTTGGAGGTCCAATACTCATGTATCTTGGATTTGTGCCAAGGGTCCGGCCTGCTTGTTCGGCTCATCATTAACTGAGTTTTATTTGTATGAAAAAATTCCGAAGTATTTTTTAGCAAATTGTTTAGCTTACAAGATGTAACAAACTCATACTTTTTATATTTACACTAGGGATTAATCTGGCCTACGTCCGGGCTATGAGTGCTAGTATTTTTAATCTATATCTCTTGTATAATTTCTTTTCCAACTGTTATTCTCCTTTTAAGGAAAAAATTTATATGTGATTTTTCCACAATATTGGTATGGAGAGTAATATTTACATGAGAAATCGAGATGATTTTAATAAAATGCATGGTAGCTTGCTACTTGCTAGTATTGTTTTGAAATCTGATTGGCTCTTTAGTTTAACAAAATGCATCTTATGATTGCCGATGGGGATTATTTTAACAAAATAAACTTATACTTGTAGCCTTAGGCAACGTTTATCAAGTGGTTCTGTTAAGATTTGATACAATGTGATGAAGAAAAGCTTAAACATTAAAAGTAATTCATTCTTTTCTGTAGTACAATAAATATTACTATTGAAATATGAACATCTCTTACTACTATTAGACAAAGTGAAAGAGGATGCAAGCAAGAAGGATGGTGCAAATGGTTGTCTCAAAATAACAAGTTGACTGCGTTGAAAAATTATTAATCTCATTTTTTACCATTTGAGATGAATAAGTTAGAAAAGTCATTTAACCCATTCAACCAAAAAAGTTAGAAAATAAACTAATTACAAAGAAAATTTGTTCAACTTATTTATCTACTATTTTGTAGAGAAATGAGCTGAATAATGTACAATTCTTTTGTTCAATTCAAAATTTTCCAGTCATTCATCTACATGCAACATTTGCAGCCGAAGATTTCATGTTTTGTGAAAAACTCACAACACCAGTTTGCTTGGCATGATCGGTGAGCTTTTCTTAAGCAGTTTTGTTGTATTATTCCATGATTGTAGCAATCAGTATCCAATCATAGTACTTCTTTTCAATTGTTCGAAATCTTTGAGCATGGTTTAGAGAGGTCGGTCACGGATGAGTTATGTGTTCGGCCATCCAATTACATCTGTTTTGGCTGAGCTATTGGATCCAAGAACATCGAGGTGTGACGTTGATAACTTTGGCTGCATCTAATGATACCTATATTATCAAATCAACGATTTGATAAATCATTTGGATGAAAATGCTTCGAGAGAATTTGTTCTCCATGAAAAAATATGTGACTGAAAGAGGAAAATAACCTGAATCTATTTCATTACTTAGATCGATCTATTGATTTTTTTTTGATTTTTTTTAACACAGATCGATCTATTGATAAAGCAATCAATTAGTTTGATACATAGAAGTTAATACATGGTCAGTTATTAATAATGTGTTCAAATGCAAGATGACATCTATAGGATATATGACGTGGAAAAGTTTTTCTAAACTTAATAATTGTGTTGAGGATGTTTTTCATGTGCTGATGTGGATACTCTAAGAGGCCTCAATTAGAATCTTTTATAAGTAAGAGATTATATTTCGAAAGAAATGTTAAGTAAAACATGAATTTTCAAACTGTCAATGTTTAAAAACTTTCAAAATATCATTTAAATGCCAAAGTTGTAGTCAGATTTTAGAATTAAATATATAATTTTTGTTGATTTTATCTTTTTGTGCATGTTGTTAAGTCAATTGACGAAAAAATAACTGGTTTAAATCTCGGATTAGAATTTCTGTGAACTTACATAATGACATCGTTTTGAATTAAAAAATTTAAGGTGGATTTGGGAATCAAAACTGCCACTTTGGAGATACATCAACACTTGAGTCCCGACTAAGATTCTAGATTTTGTTGATTATACCTCAATTAACTTGACAGATACATCATAGTTTTTTTTTTTAATGACCAAATTAAAGCAATTCACTAATTTTAGATGATTTTTAATGTAAAACCAATTTAAATTCGTACTCATATTTCATTTTGGACACAAGCATAATAGAAAGGAAATATTAAATTTTGAGAGATAGTGTAATAAGTAAATTTAGGATTTTGTTTCCCTTTTGTTTCAAAATTTAGGATTTTTTCTTTTTTGTTAAAGAATTTAGGATTTATGGATTTAAAGTATTAAGAAAATAATTATTATTTTAATAGGAAACAAAAGTGTCTATGTTGACTACTTTTGGCTTTGAAGTTAGAATTTAGAAGAAAAGATTTTAATTACTATTTTTTTATTTACTAAACAGCTAATGCATTTGTTATAACAGCTAAGGCATAAACAAGTTTTTTTCTTAGTGAGGTTTATTAGTTATACGTGAAAAAAATAATTATGATAAATACAAATATTTTTAAAATATACAGACTAGTAATAAAGTTTTCTTTATTGGTTAAGTAAATAAAAATCCAAATTTGGATTATTTTTAAAAACGTTTTACGATTAGAACTACAACTCAATTATATAAGAGACTCTTAAAAAAATTTGTCATATTTTATACTAAAGTTAACAAAATAATTTTTATTTTGAAAAAAAAATTTAAACGTAAGTACTTAACTCTAACTTAAAATCTTAAAAAATCCTAAGAAAAAGGAATAATTTAAGAACTCTAAAATCTTATCCCAAAATAAAAGATGATTTATTTCCTCAATATCAAAGATTTTGGCCTTTTATACAATTTCTACTTTTTTTTTCTTTTATCATTCTATATATAAATGCATCGTATACGTAATAGATAGCAACTAAAAAAAAGTCTTCGTTTTCTCCGCCAAAGCTTGTATATTGAAAATTTCTCTCCTCGGTGTATTAAGGGTTGTTACAGCGCTCAAAAAGAAAATGAAGATGGTGTATTAGTCGAGAGCAAAACATATCTACAAATTTTGTTTGTGATGACTTTTGAATAGGAATATTGCATTACCGTCACTAAAGAGATCGTTTTCGATATTTGAATTGAGGGGAAACATAGCCGAGGTCAAATAGTCCGTTGATTACTATCTTGAATCTTCGTATATGATGGGTAACATCGATGTCATACAGTAAAGGTTAGTTTTAATTTTTTTTTTTTATTGTTAATAGCTTATTTTTAATCGTTTATGAACAAGTATATGATTTATAATTAGATAAATCAATCAAGTTAACAAATTGTAAATTAATTTAAACATTTTAGATATTTTATATTCACTACTTTGGAAAAGAATTTCTCCAAAATAATCACTAGAAAAATAATGCAACTTATCAATTACCTTTGATTTTATTACATCTTTGTCTTTTTATATTAGTGTATTGTAGTTTTGGCGAATATGGTTTTTATCCTTCTATTAGAAAAAGGGGAAGTCTTAAGTTTTACATATAAAAAGAAAGTGTTATTCTTTTTTATTTCAGTTGCCAATACTTTTCAATTATTGTATATAAGATTTATATATTAAGGCTGGATGCAGAGTGGATATTCAAGATGTATAAGCTATTTGTCATCCGTTCCATACGAATAGTGACTATTCTGATCAATATCCACTATGTCGTTTATTGGATAGTTGATGTCAGTAACGTTATAATTCCGATATGCGGTCGCAAAATTCAAAACATTCCCAAGATAGTTGCAATATTTCATAAAATACGTTTTACTTAAACTTGGTTCTCCTCAAATTAGACTTGACATAGTTGTGAAGCGTTACTTGCTCAGGCTAGACTAGGTTTATAAACCTCTTTCCTCCCGAGATTGTTTCAATCTCTGATGTTGACCTTTGGTTTAATGTTGGTTTTAAAACCACCATGATGTCCACAATCCTGGAACTTCAAGATGAAACTTTCCTTTATGATTATCGATAACCTTGTTATGTTAACATTCTTAGTTTGGTTAAGTAACCAATCTTGTCTCCATGATTAGAATCTTGATAAGAAAATCTTCTTCCAATTTATTAAGCAAGGGTATCTTCAAATTTTTTGAAGGTCTACGAGTGTCGGCACAACAAAAACTTTTTGAAGATACCCTTGTGGACCTTCAAGGATAAGAAGTTTTTGATGTCTTTTTCAGCTAGGATATGCTCCAGAAACTTATGGGAAAAACATGAAAACAAATGTTAATAACCTCCCTTATGTTTTCCTAGTAATAATATCCCATCTTGTTAGTGGCGTCTTGATACAAGCAACAATCTTAAGAAAGATCATCGTTATACTGATGTCAAGGATAACAAGTGAATGAACATTTAAGAGAATATCCCTACAGACAATTTATACTTCTGTAACATTAGAGGTAACATTAGAGTGAAATACCATGTTGGGGAATTGCTTGCTCCTCCCGCCACCCATAGTAAACTTCAGATTACTTTGCAAAGCGCTTGAATAGTAAACTTCTATTTGTACTTCTACAATAGATGTTTGGCTTATGGAAAAAATGTTTAATGAATTAAACTTCAGTGACGTTCTATTGCTCGACTTCTACGTAGTAGACACGAATACATGATAGCATTTAAAAGTTCTTAAGCAATATCAAACACAGACCGGAAAATAATTTTCTTGGGCTCAAAGCAATTTTCCAACTTGGTATTTAGTAACAGAAACTTTGAGATAGTTGCAGAAGACATTATCTTAAACATACTTTCACTTGTCATTTTTGATAAATGAACTAATCCCCAAAAATAGATAGATAAGCATTCTTAAATTTGTTTTTTTGTATCAAAAGACGTCACATAAAATTTTATTCACCAGAAACTCGATGAACATACAATAGAAAAATAAATTGTGCGTAGACGTCGAAACGCTGGAAGAAGAGGCAAAAGAAAGAGAATGTGTAGACTACTCTCAACTAAAGCTAAATGAAGAGCTTATTGCTGGAATCAACCGAGTTAAGGTGGCAGCTGGTGACAGAATGGCAAACCCCAGCCAGTTTGAGGGTTCAATGATGTTGCCACTGGGCCCAAACATGTTCCAGCAGCAACTCAACATCATTGAGTTTAATTAGCAACAACCACTGAACCCAAACACGTTCCGTAAACAATGCAACATCAATGAGTTCAATCAACAGCAACCATTGGATCTAAAGATGTTCCAACAACAACTTAACATCAATCAGTTCAACAAGCAACACCGAAACCAAGATTTTTATGGACAACTCTAAGGAAGTTGACGTGGATTTGGCAATCATATTTGTGTAAGGATTGAAGATTTATTCAAATTGTTTTACTTTACGTTTAAAAGGTCAGGTTGGGAGAGAAGCAAATCTATCTAACTGTTCTTCTTAGATAGATCCGTGAGAGGGTGATAGGGTTCAGACTATTGCGACCTTTTGTTTTTTTTTTGTTTTTCAATAATGTGGAGCTTTTCTATTGAGATTTTTTTCTATTTTATTCAATTTGTTAAATTTCTGAAAAATAATATGAAAGTAATCTTCTGAAATGTTCCTTTTTACGACTAGTTGATGATTGCTTTGGTCAACTTTTCAAAGAATCACAATTTTTTTTAGTTCCTCCTTGAAGAAAAGGTCAACAAAAGAAGGAGGAATTGAAGGAAAATGTGACTCTTTGGAACATTGACCAAAGCAATCATCGACTAGTCGGAAAGATGGAAGATCTGAGAAGACTACTTTCATGTTTTTCTATGAAATTTAACAAATTGGATAAAATATAGATAAATCTCAATAAAAAGGAAAAAGCTTGAGTGAAAGAAAAAAATCTGTCACAATTGTTTCAACCCTTTCACGGTTAAAATAATATATCTATCTAAGCGTAATAGTTAGATAGATTTGTCACTCTCTCAACTTGACCTTTTAAACATAAAACACAAACAACTTGAATAAATCTTCAATCCTTGAACCAATAGGATTGCCAAATCCACCTCAACATCCTAAGGGTTGTCCATAAAAATCTTGGTTTGGCTGCTCCTGGTTGAACTCATTGATGTTAGGTTGTTGTTGAAGCATGTTTGGGTCCAATGGATGCTGCTAATTGAACTCATTTGATGTTGCATTGTTGATAGAACATGTATGGGTCCAATGGTTGTTGCTGATTGAACTCATTGATGTTGAGTTGCTGCTGGAACATGTTTGGGTCTATTGGTTGCATTATTGAACCCTCGAACTGGCATGGGTTTGTCATTCCCTCACCAGCTGCACCTTAAGTCTGTTGACTTCAGCGATGAGTTCTTCATTTAGCTTCAGCTGAGAGTAGTTTACACCCTGTCGTTCCTTTGCCTCCTTTTCTAGCCTTTCGATTTCTGCACATAATTGATTTTTGTATTGCTAGTTCATTAGGTTTCTTGTGTATTTTGTTAGATTTTATTAAATCGTTTGTTTATCTTTTCTTGTTCTCTCACTGAAAAAATATTTCAAAATTGAATTAATGTAGCGGACAATAAACTGATGGACGAACTATTGGTCAATTCACCACCATCACCATGACTTTTGCTTGTTATGATACCGTTAGGGTTTTAATAGAGTGTTCGTTAGGTTTCCGTCTAATTAACTCTCATGCGAGCATACATATATCAAACTATTTAGCCCGTTTATGAAAAAACATATTAGATTTCGCAAAGTCTTCAGTTTGCTAATAAAGCTTCAGTCATCATATAACTCTACCAATGTAATGGCAAATGTAAAATTTGACTATTTAACCACCCACTATGGACTACTGAGAGAGAAATACATGAAGTTTACGTAAATTTGAAACCGAGTGATATATCACTTGTGCTATTTGCATGTTAATGTAATGATCCTAGTGGATAGAGACGAGTTGTCAATGCTAGTGTTGCAACAAATCAGACGGGACGACATCATCGGTGCGACCTTGAGACTTGGGTTTGGCGAATCAAAAAGTTGGGTTGTCAAATCAAAGAAAAGCGGGTTTTGGGTGCGACATTGGATAGCAGAAGAGTGCTTGAAGATAATATTACATGTTTAACTCCAAGCGGTATTAAGCTAACACTTAGCTGTTGTTAATCGTTAACAATTTCTGATAAATACATTTTTATTTTAATTGACTTGAAGTAAGAAACCATAAGTAGAGCAAACTTTTGTAATGTGCTACCACAAGATACGGTACGTCACAAGTTTCTTCTTCTCATATTATTGTATTTTTTAGAATGGAACTATGTAAGAGGTGTAACATTGTATCTAATCTTCTGTTACTCTATAGTGTATTGGAGAATGTAGTACGGCAAGCTAGACAAATTTCCGGGAGGAATCCAATTTTTCCGAGACAAATTTCCAAACGTCAAACTATTAGCGAAAGTATCTTTCACACTCTCCATCACTTCCCTCTCTACTGGAGATAATCTCTCCAGTGAAATCCCTGAAGCAGATTCCTCAAATTCCCTCATACAAGCAATCTACACAAAACCAACGTAGACTGATTTTTGCAGGTTTCAAGTATAAGATGTTCTAATAACAAAAGTGATAAAGATTAAACCTATTTTACCATATTCATGACTTGGGACTCGAGAAACGCTTCTCGGTACAGTTTGGTAATACTGATCCTAGCATACCATTCCATGTAAGCTCCATCATCCACCACATTGCCAATATCCAGGTGAAAATAACTCCAACACTATATACATATATGAGAAACAATCATATATCTTACTTCTACTAAATACCGAACTCTCTCATAAAACTAAAACCACAAAAATTAAGATAGTAACATGTAGCAAAGTCAAGCAGCCGCAAATGTTTCTCTGAGACTTAAGCGAAGCATTACCAATAGCCCGGTGAAGACAAGCCAATGCAGAAGCTCCCCAAGCATATCAAAATCCTCAAACAAAGGCAATTACTTAACAGAGACTTTATCACCATCAGTAGTAGCAAAAATGGTACTACCAATAAGATACAAGAGATAAGCTCGAGTATAACATTCAACAACATCAAAAGAAGCATCTTCAGGACACTCAGAGAAAGTTCTTTTAAGGAAATTAAGCTTTAACCCTAGAACAATTAACTTCTTTGTTAGCAGCAGATGGCAATTTCCCTAAAAGTCTACCACACAGATCCATAGAAACCTCATCACCAACTTTAGAACCAACAATAGGATCTCCATCAATCTCAAGCCCAAGTAGTAAAGCAACTTGGTCTAAAGTGGCTACCAAGAGAGATGGATCGTCTGCACTTCGTTGCACCTAAATAAACTAGCTGCAGGATTAGTTTTTTTTTTTAATAAGAAGCCAACAATCTCAAAGGTCGAGTTGATAAATTTAGAGACTACCATTAGTCGAATTGTCAAGTAACAAAAATTATTTTAGTCCTCTCAAAACACCAGCAAACCTATCATGTGATCTATCATAATCGTACTGTGAATATTACAAGAACTTACTGTTTTGGATAAAGAGACCCAAAAGAGCCTTCGGGTCCATAGTAAAAGATACAAGTATGGGAGTCAAAAGATGCTAACGAGTCTTGTGGGGTTTAGAGACTTTCTTTTTTCGCTTCTTGACAGATTTGGGTGTTTTCGTCTTCCTAGACTCTCGTTTCTCCTCTTTCACTTTCTTCTTGTGCTCTTTCCTTGCAGCTTTCTTGTCTTCAGGACCCAATTCTTTTTCACTCTCTTCTTCGCTTTCTTCTCCACTTCCCTCTTCCTCTTCTTCTTCTTCCTCTTCAGCATTCACCTCTATTTGCTGCTCGTCTACTTTAGGAAGAGCATCCTTAAGCCCCGTTATCGTTTGGTACAGCATGTCTCCTGTGTCCTGCCCGCTTGTTATCTTCGCTACATCAGCCTCTGGGTTGTTCACAGCATCCAGAGATTTCGGTATGTATGACTGATCATATCATTACAAATCGATAAGATAAGATAGTTCTACAGAGATAGTTCACACATCAATTCTATTGACTGGATACACTTCACGAACCTTCATGAATACAGAATCCGCGATTTCATCCTCTACGGATATCTCTCCTCGCTCTATAACTTTCCGTTGGACCTACCCATTGTTACATAATTCATTAATAAACGTTACAGCTTTAAACCTGACAAACTTCAAGTAGTAAAAAGTTAGACATTACCTCTTCCAAATAGCTATCAACATTTTCGTCTGAAATTGTCGGGTCAACTATGAAGTCAAATAGCTCTCGTATTGTCATAACAGCCACACCATGTTTTTTGAAAAAATCCTGCGTGTGATTGTAAATCCACACATCAGACACCCTATTCCAGTCAAATATTAAGCATTGTTAAAACAGGATACTGTTAACACTTACCGAGACATGGTCACAATCTTCCCGTAGAAAGTTGAGTGCAAGAGGATGGTCCAGATCCACAGATTGAGAAACATCAATTATATAAAGGTGCCCCTGAAAAAGTCAAGATAATATCATTATATTTGTTTCGTTTTGCTGCCACGAAACGATCAAATAAGTGACCCTTGTAGAGATAAATCAAAACTCACTTCAAAATAAAGTATGTTATACTCACTGAGATCCCCATGCACTAATTTGCACTTCTGATATAATACTCGCATTTGAATTATCAACTGAAATAAGAAGAGATTAATCGTGACATATCAGGTCTAAGTAAAGTATTACAATGATACACTCAGGACCCTCTAAATGAGAAAATAAGACATACCTCTAAGTAACACTCGCGCAACTTGTCCAGAGACAATGCGGCATCCTTGAGACGCGGTGCAGCCCAACCATCCCTCCCTGCAAATTATAAATAGATAAAACTATCTTTGGTAGCTGAAAAATCGTTACTTCATCAATGAAATATGCTAATGAATCAGAGTAGAGTGTTGCGTGGAAATGAGTGATTAAAACAGAAGATAATGCATAAGAGCGAACCTATAAACTCCATGACTAGAACATGAAGGCGTAGAAGTATAACAGCTGGACACCTAATTCCTGCTGCATGAAGCCTGGCAATGAAACATGTATAATATAACCAACTAAGAAATTACCAGAATCATTGTTACATATATGTGACCAAAAGTGACTACTTCTCCGGCTTCTGTTTTGAAAATAACAAGATAAATCAACCCTACAATACATTAACAAGATTCCATATGAAAATTGTAGGTATTACCTCTTGAGATTTCTCTGTTCTTTTTCAGCCCATGTCTTCACCATCTTTCGAGGATTGTGACGACAGTAGCCATATCTAAAACGGTAATCTCCTTGTACATATCGATCTCGATCCCTGAAATCATCACAGTTATAAAAATAGGGACTAAAACAAAATCATTAACAACCTCTATTCATGTAATACTAATAGCTCACTTGAAAACCAGAACAGATGTCTTGTACACTTTTATTGCAAGTTCCGAACCGTCAGATTTTGTGGCATGATAAACATTTGCCTGAAAGACAATAATTAAAGAGAGTGCTTTCAACAAAAAAGAATAAAAACAGATAATCTCAAATATGAGAGTTGTGAAATGTATCATACTTCTTTGCCTGTCGAGATACAGCCATTAACATCGTTAAACACACCCCTATTAAGCATTCTAAACAATACCATACGCGTCCTTGGATCAAGAGCCTGGAACAAAGAACAAAACAACATCAACACAATGCTTACATCAGACCCGAATCTTTGTGTGACAGTTAGAGCTTACCTGTTCAACAGTTGCCCGGTCCGCTTTATCAGTATTCCTACTTCTCCCAATTTCTGTATCTCTAAGACTTCCACGAATCGCAGTTGTCACAGAATTCGACATCCCAACTTTAACTCTTCCTTCCCATCCCTGCATCATCAATTAACTCAAAATCACATTTCCAGCTACACAAAACCTACCTGAACCTAAACCCTATAAACTCAATGTTCATTTGAGCAGAGACTATGAGCAATTCAGAAGCTATTTCAAATGTAAAGATCATATCTTTATAAGAAATTCAGAAGCTTTTTTCAAATTCTAAACAAAAATTCGATAAGAAACGGTACCTCCAAAGGAGAAGCACGAACGTGACTAGTAAGCTTCTGGGCCTTATTTGAAATAGGCTGAAGAGCACTAGAGTTAGGGCGTGAACCATGTCCACCGTGAGCATTAGGACGACGAGCATGAAGAGAAAAGCCACCACCAATTAGCTCGTCATCGTCTTTACCGTCTAGCCAATCAAGAGCTTCAGCGATATCGGAATCTGACGAAAGCGAGAGATCATCGTCATCATCTTCAAGCTCTTCTTCGTATTCCACAAAGGGAGTAATCTTCGGTGGTGGCTCTGCAACTACCACTACTTCCTCCATCACTTGTTTTTCGTGGAAACAACTACCGGCGACGAGAATCAGAAGAAGAATTCACCAGTCGAAAACCCTTTTCTTTACTCAGACAAAACGACGTCGTTTAGGTTTCGGTTTTGAACAGTTTAACTAAACCAGACCGGACAAGAACAATTCTTGGCGGTGAGTAGGATTGGTTTACCCGACCCGAAGATAAACAATAAACAAAAGACAAACACGTGATGCTCACGTGGGTTCTTCTTCAACTCTCTCGCCGTTTCTAGAGCTCTTCGGTGTCCTCTGCTTCTTGCCTGAGTTTAGTAAAATTTCAAGCATTGTCTCTTTTACTCGGTAAGTTTTCTTGTTTGATACACATATTCGCTTCTCACATCAGAAATTGATATCAAAGTAAGTTCCTTTTTTCTTATTATTCTCTCGAGATTGACGAAATTGAACTCTGTTTCTCGATTTCTAGGAACTTATCTTGAGCACTCTGTCCCACTCTGATTTGACCTTTGAAAGAGCTCTTATATAAATTCTTAGTATAGGGATTGTGTTTGGAAATTTTGGATATAAGTTTATGTTTTGTCTAGCTGTTAATGAGCACAAAGTTTCATGCTTTTTAGCTTGTTTTCTCTAATAATAGGTTTTTGAACTTCATAGGATTGTTTGGAGAAATTTTTGGAGGTGATGGACAACGGGAATGATCAACAAATCGATGTTGGCTCGGTAGTTGAAGCAGTTTCGGCTGATCATTCCTTTGGTGCTCCTCTCTATGTAGTTGAGAGTATGTGTATGCGCTGCGGTGAAAATGTATGTCTCTTTATCTCTCTCACACACTTACATTTGGTTAGGTGTCTCGGTTTGTAGGTAAGGTCTATGTGTATATTCCAATTGATTTTACAATTGGAATTTTTCTGTGTAAGCTTATCTTTTTGTGGATGGAGAAATTGGTTGAACGCGTAGCTTGCAGTGACTGTATTTGTTTTCTCATTGCTTTGTAAATTTACTAGAAGTGAAACCATCTCAATGCCTTTGAAATCTTGCCAGTTTGGAGCATCTTCATCAAATTTGAGATGGGAGAAGGTTGGAAATAGAGAAACTTAAGTATTTGTGAGATTTAGAGGAACTTTACCAAGTTTTATTGAGATTCCTGATGTTGTTATGTAGTCCTTATCCTTTGTCATAGGAGGAAAGGTTATACAGGTCTAGGAAACAGGCTAGCGTCGCTTTAGTCTTTGCTTTTTAGTTTGAGCTTGTTCCCAAATTGTACATGTTGGCTTTAATAACATTAGTTCGTTCTACAGTCCAATGGTTCTTGAGATTGTAATGAAGTGTATTATAGCGGGGATGAAACAGACCTTATTGGCTAAGTCTTGGTGATGGAATGAAATATATTAACATATGTGGTTCTGTGGAAATCAATTGGGAAGCTTTATATTGTGAACTTTCAGCTACTAGTTTATTTTTGGCTGAAATCTTTTTCAGTTGTAAAGAGTCCAACGTATGAGATTTTCTTGGTCTTTCTCTTGATCCTTCTTCTGTGCATAAAGTAGCTTCTTATTTCTTTTCCAGGGAACAACTAGATTTCTATTGACCTTAATACCTCACTTCAGAAAGGTATGTTTTAAAGAGTACCCAATTTTGTTCATTTTCTAGATTCAGATTTTTAATATTCTAGCTAATGTGAGTAGACGACATTCTAGAAAACTAACAATCCACTAAGTTTTGTTGGTTCGACGTTTTATTTAGAATTTTCTCTACCTTGTGTTAGCTTAGAAGCTTCCTGCTAACATATTTCTGGTTACAGGTCTTAATATCTGCATTTGAATGTCCGCATTGCGGAGAAAGGTACAACTTCTTATGATTTTGAGATGCTTTTAAGTATTTGATTTGAGATACACTATATATTGTCTATTTTCTCAATTAAAAAAGATAAGCCTTTTCTTGATCTCTGGTATATTTTATAGGAATAATGAAGTTCAGTTTGCTGGCGAGATTCAACCCCGAGGATGCTCTTACCATCTAGAGGTTTCAGCTGGTGATGTGAAGGTTGGTGCATTGATTCAAATCTAAAGTTTTGTTCTTTTCAATAGAAGTTTGTTATAATTTTCATGTGGAGATGCAATTATGAGGTAGCATGTAGCCTGCCATTCTTATAAGAAAAAACATGAATTATCTTTCTTTAGTTGTCTCTTGCTCCCTAAGCTAATTTTACCTTCTTATTTCTCTCTGAATGCAGACATTTGACCGGCAAGTTGTAAAATCTGAATCAGCCACTATTAAGGTGAGTTCTCTTACTGATTCTGGGAAATTCAATGCATCTTCGGATTCAGTATTTTCTTAACCGAGCATATTTATAAGAAACAGCTTCCCCTAATCTCCCTGAAAACTGTGAATTAGTTTCCTTCTTATAATATGAAAACTGGACTGATTTGAAGCTGGAAACTGATAGTAGTTTGCATTAATATATGTATTCAGATTCCTGAACTGGATTTTGAGATTCCACCAGAGGCCCAAAGTGGTAGTTTATCTACGGTAAGTCCTCTTAACCATCTTGTGATACAAACTGTTCATTTTTAGGGGGTAGTTGTTTCTTTGAACAACCTAAAAATCTTCTGGTCTATTCATGACAAAATAACTATTCGCTAGTCACTTGGTCGATGAATATTGAGAAGATTGCCATCGGAGCCCTATCAGTATTTCTTTGCTAGCTTCAATCTGGTGTTAGCAGTTGGGAATATCTTGTTTCCGTTAACTCATTTTTTGGTGGAGAATAAGCCTATACAATGGCGTTTAAGATCTTTGTTTTTTTCATTTTCGAGTTCCATGTCAATGACGCTCCCAGCTCCCCTTTTTGTTTAATTTCTAGGTGGAAGGGATACTATCCAGGGCTGCTGATGAACTGAGTGCCCTTCAAGAAGAACGCAGGGTAAATTCTGACTTGGAGCTCCACATTTTTTTAGATGTCAAGTTTGATTGTTTTATAGTCAGGAATCTTAAACTATATATGTTGCTTGAAACAGAAAGTGGATCCTAAAACAGCTGAAGCAATAGACCAATTCTTGTCTAAACTGAGAGCTTGTGCTAAAGCAGAGACATCATTCACCTTCATTTTGGATGATCCTGCTGGAAACAGTTTCATTGAGAACCCGTAAGGATATTTAACTTGGAAGTACCATAATAAAATGTAGTTATATTTATTTTATCTGCTTATGACACAAGTTTACAACATATGACAGACATGCTCCATCATTAGATCCCTCACTAACGATCAAGTTCTATGAGCGTACACCCGAACAACAAGCAACTCTTGGATATCTTACTAACCCATCTCAGACTGGACAGTCAGAAAGAAGCCTGGGAACACCTTCTACTCAAACAACTGCTCTACCTCATGGAACTATCGGAGCAACAGCTGGTCATCGGGCTATTGCGCAGAGTAATAGCACTGATATTTCAGATAACTTGTTTAGATACTCTGCGCCTGAAGAGGTAAGTTCTGACCCTACAAATTTTGGAATAGTTTTGTTGAAGCTCAATGTTATGATCACTTGAGTTGAGATAAGAAATCAATGTCAAAAGGTTGTTTTGTGAGAGTTTAAAACTAAAATGGTGAGTTCATATAACGTTACTATTGCTCATTTTTAACAGGTGATGACTTTCCCTTCAACTTGCGGAGCATGTACAAAGCTGTGTGAGACACGGATGTTCGTTACTAGTATTCTTTCAAAACTCTGTAGCCGTTCCTTGGTTCTCTGAAACAAGTTTTACACTTATGTTTGTTGGTGAACTCCTCGATGCTGTTACGCCTTGACATAAGATAGAAATCCCGTATTTTCAGGAGGTTATCGTCATGGCATCTACATGTGATGATTGTGGCTATCGGAATTCTGAGGTTGGCTTCCCATTGGTTTCGAAGATTTTGCAGACACAGGCTTGGTCTTTAGGTTATTAACTTTTTTGGGTAATTCTGAACAGTTGAAGCCTGGTGGTGCAATTCCTGAAAAGGGAAAGAAAATTACGCTCTCTGTGAAGAACATAACTGACCTTAGCCGCGATGTTATCAAGGTTAGTTTTTTGCTTCAATTTGTTTATTTTCTATAGTATTGCACCTTTAGTAAAACTGTTGGATGTGTGGTGGACCAATAGAGGTTTCTTCATATCGTTCTATGTATCTTAAAGTAGCTGAGAATGTCACATTACGGTTAAAGTATATGCCCTTACAGAATGTATATAGTTTAAGTTTGGTAAAGGTTTGACAATGAATCTAGCCCTGTGCTAAAGTTTAGTTGGTTATGTAATAACTGTATGGTATAGATGTAGAATAGGCTTGTTTGATCATTGTTAGCTTTTGGTATATATGTAAAGACATCTGATGGCGATATCATAGTAGAAAACCGTATGAACCACCACTATGTATGCTAGGAAATGTGTGATACTTTTTTATATATATTTGGAGCAGCACCTTCCCATATGGCAAGAAATTTTAATTTTGTTTGTTGCGTGTATTAGTCAGACACTGCAGGAGTGAAAATCCCAGAACTTGATTTGGAGCTAGCTGGTGGTACACTTGGTGGAATGGTAACAACAGTGGAAGGGTTGGTCACACAGATCAGAGAAAGTGAGTATGACCTTTTAACATCCAAACATTATCCTTGTCTAGTCTGAACATGCGTCTTACTCATTTTTAAGTAAAATAAGTACAGTAGAACAGTTTTAGAGGACCATCAACGATGGCATAAATCAATGTCATATATTCTTCCATACCAAGCTTTCATTGTTGGGATAATGGTCAATGGAAGCGTTACGATCCTGGCCTTTTTATAGTTCTTATCTACTGATCCAAGTATGGTATGGGTTCTCACAGGCTTAGCGAGAGTCCATGGATTCACTTTTGGTGACAGTTTGGAGCAGAGTAAGATTAACAAGTGGAAAGAATTTGGATCCAGACTAACTAAGGTACGAGTTTATGTTGAGTATAAGCCTTCTCTTGTTCTTGATGTGCAAGAGGAAGCAAAGCAATAAGATCTGGATTTTATTATAAAGATGCTTTCCTTTCCTTATCTCTCTTTGCAGCTTCTAAGCTTAGAACAGGAATGGACATTGATTCTTGATGACGAATTAGCGAATTCTTTTATTTCACCAGTAACAGATGATATCAAAGATGATCATCAGCTCACATGTAAGTTACTCAATGTTCCTTGACTACAACCTTAAGTGGGATCGAAGCATATACTAGGACCGTTGATTTCGTATCCGTCTCATTAACTAAAGGTGTTCCTTGCATGTTTCTCACGGAAGGCTTTTATATACAGTCGTTGTAGATCAAGAAGAAACAACGTTATTTGATTTTCTGCTTACTGTATAATGAAATCGACTTGAATTAGGAGTGAATATGTCAATTAGAACTGGAGTCTTGGGGTTCAAGTAACAAATGTTGTTGTGTTTTTTAAACTACAGTTGAAGAGTACGAGAGATCATGGGAGCAAAACGAGGAGTTGGGTCTCAACGACATTGATACTTCTTCAGCTGATGCTGCTTATGAGTCCACAGAGCCAACTAAATTACCTTAAACCTGAAAAAGTGTCTCTATAATCAGAGAATTATGATCTGTATTTGGGACAGATTATTATGTTTATGTTGTATGGGTATCACCGTAACAGTTTAGAGAACCTCAAAGAACCCTACCAGTACCAGCAAACTACTTTTCTTCACATAGTCTTTAAGTAAATATTTTTCATATGTCAATAAGAATAGTGATTTTAAATAGTAAGAAATCAACCCGGAGTTTTTGAAAGCGCAAGTCCAATAACTTACACCAAACATATGAGAATTCGATTGTTTTAACTACTTTATTGAAATATGCTATTAACTCAACCGAAAAAAATCTTGTTATGTGAAAAATTTATGGTATCAGTGAGGTTAGTTCATGAATTATTTTTTTTCTTTTAATTAGTAATTTCTTCGTATTTTTCAATTTTGTTCACAATTACACACGGACAAATGATATTAAATTGTCATAAAAAATTTATTCACTAGCAGGAATATTGAAGTGATCTACAATCCCAAAGGCTAATAATGTGATTGTGGTGTAGACATAACTAGGCATAACTACTATGAGAAATGCTAGAACATCTCCAATCCCACTCTATTTTTTCCTCTAAAACTCTATTATACAGTACATTTTTTACAACCTCATTGTATATGTTACTCTAAAATAGAGTAAATACTAGGATTGCTCTATATATAGAGTAATTGTTTTTTTTAATACTATCTCTATTTTTGAGTAATATATAGAGTGATACATTTGAGAAAAATCATCATGCTCTATTTTTGAGGAAGAAATAGAGATTTATAATGGAAATGATCTTAAGACTTATGAAGAATTCGTTCAGGATCCACTTTACATAAGTAAGACCTTAAAAGATATTCTTAAATTCGGAGATTTTAAGAATGCCAAATTCCACTTGGTAAACAATTCATCTCTATTTATTATTGGAATCATAGTTTTAATTTAATTCATTGTCCTTATTATGATCATGAATTTGCAATAAAATAATAATTGTAAATAGAAAGAAATCAACATGAAATCAACATGAATATTTTAAAGGCGCAAGTTCAGTACAATAAAATTAACTACAACAGTTATATAATTTGGAGATGGGTAAGGAGCATTATCTTCTACATACAAATTTAATTCTTTATATTTGTGTAGAATCAATGAGTTGACTTTGTTTTTTATGCACAGAGGGCCGTCCGCGCCGTCCTTGTCCCGCAGCAGCTTCATCATTTACACGTCTCATCCTTTCTTCCTAACGACAAGGTTATTTCTCACAATAACGGACAGTTTATCAGAGATGTCCAATTACTGAAAAAATTATAGTGGTCATTTCATCGAGTTTAATCAATGACCTCCCATTCAGGGCCAGCTTAACAGTTTTTCTCCTCACAGCTTTTACTCTCCGCAGCCTAATGGTTTCCTCCTCATCTTCATCAGACTCAGGTAGCAGGCGATTATCTTCAGCTACCCACTAGTCAGTAATATCAAGTATAGAATCATCATCAGCTACCCTCTCACCGTCAGTTTTTTCCTTGGCTACCTCAGGCTTATTCTTGGGGACAGAAAAAGTATCACCGTCAGATTTTTCCTTGGCTTCCTCAGATGATTTTAGCTTTTTTATTGTCACCTTTAGAGGCACCTTTGTAGGCACCTTTGTAGGTGGCTTTGTACCAGCCTTTCTTCCTCTTCTGCCTGATTCTTTCACGATTAGATCATTTAATGTTTTCTCCTTAACATTACCTTTCTTCTTTGGTGATGCCTTCGCTTAGGAAATTCTCCTTCCCGCCGTCATAGAGCCTAAACGGCGGTTGACAGGAGACGTCTCAATGAAATCAATATCAGAACGGTTTCCATCAGTGGCCTTAGCAAATTCTCCATCAAGATTCCTACTAACCCCAACCTCAGCAATATCAGCATCCTTCTCTACCACTACAACTTCTTTTGACTCCATAAACGTAAAGAAAACGCAGGCGTTAAATAACGAAAACTCAGGCCTATGTATATATATAACTCAACAATAACTAAATAAAAGGTATAACTCAGTCGTATAATATGCAGATCACGCAGTCATAACTAAATAAAAGTTATAACTCAGTTGTATAATATGAAGATAAGTCAGTCGTAACTAAATCAAAGTAATAACTCAGCCATTAGCTTACTGGAGGAGGACTAGTAACAGATTGGTTATTTGTAGGTTTCCTTGAACCTTCTGGTGTCTGTTGAGTTTGGGGTTTAAGGTAGCCTTGCCGCCCTTTGGTTAAAAACATATCTCTAATTAAACTAGAGTTTAATTATGCGTCAGCTATGCCCTTCAGATGCTCTTTCATGTGTTTGACCTCGTTCTCAATAGATGCAAACCTTCTTTCAAACTTTGCATCAATCCTCGATTCTACTTGAACTCCAATCACCTCCAAACGGGAGGACATTACTTTGATGCTATTATCAACGGTGTCAAACCTTGAGCTTAAGGGAGAGATCAAGTTGGACACCACATCCACGAGCGACTGCTGTTCTCCCCGAACATCCTGCTCGTCCTCGTCCTCATCAGATTCGACAGCTACTTCCTTCTTCTTATTCTTCTTCTTCTTTTGGGCATCTTTCTCACGAGAGACTTTCTGCTTCTTTGCGGGAGATTCAGAGAGACTTTCTGCTTCTTTGCGGGAGATTCAGACACATCTGCATCATTATCTTTTACGAGTTTCTTCTTCTTCTCACTCGTTTTCACATCCCAATAACCTTTAACAAGCTTAAGCTCGTGTATGTCTTCGATCAAGTGATCGAGTGCTGGGTCTGCTAATTGGTCTGGCCAAGAATGGAACAGCTCGCTTAACTAAGCCTTTAGAACCATTTTACGCACACGCAGCTACAACACAAGAGATAATAAAACCCATCAGTATGTTTAACTCAGCCATAGTATAACTCAAGCGTCACATCATATAACTCAGCCATTACAGAATATAACTCAGCCGTCACATAACATAACTCAGCTATTACAGAACATAACTCAGCTGTCACATAACATATTTGCCAAAAAAGAGAACATAACTCAGCGTTCACAGATCATAACTCAGCCGTCACATAACATACTTGACAAAAAAAACAGAACATTAACTCAGTGATAAGAGAGCACAACTCAGCCGTAACATAAATATTTGATAAAAAACAGAACATAACTTAGTCAATAACTATCATAACAGAGCCAAAACCGTACCTCACCACCATTCGCTTTGATATCTTCAGCAATGGCTGATTCTATTGTTGCACGGGTACTGTTGCCACCCCATCTAAGCACAGAATCTCATCCGCTTTAACTACGTTCCCAAAACGCTCGCCGATGATGATGATTGAATCATACGCCCAAGCCTGCAACACGAAAGCCATACCATTGACGGTGTACGTCTTGCCTATAGGCCTCAACAACTTTATAGAAACGACGAGGGCTTCAAATGCTGCCCGACCCCATGGATAAGTCTTCATGGCTTCGTCATCGAAAACTCTTCTGGCGCTCTCAAATGGTATCCTAGAGTTAGGATGCAAGCCATAAATTCCAATGGATAGAAGAGTCAATAACCCAAACCATCTACGTTTTTCAGGAGGCCAAGCTCTGCACATTACTAAGCCTTCCCTAAGTTCTTCTAACTTAGGTCCTTCACCGGTTGGCACACGAAATTCCCTGAAGAATGCTTTGTAGTCCGCTTCACGCTCAAACTTTTCTGTAGGCAGTTGATCTGTGTTTAAACCCATGATATATCGAAATTTGTTCAATCCAAACTGGATGGGTTGACCAGCCACGATACACCAAAGCTCCTTCTTGCGTATTCTCAATTGTCTGCATAGTAGATAATGTACAGTCTTACCAAACCATACAAAATGACTATCAACAAGCTTAGCAATTAACCCAAGCGGTGTCTCTTTCAGTTCTTCCCATATATCTTTTCCTATTGATTCTCTAATTGCAGGGAAATCTCCCAGCTTTATGTTGTGATTAGTGGCTTTACCCTCCAGATTAGAATCCCCCTCTGGGTAAAGACTTGGAGGGTAATCCCTTGCTTGGTCTTCAGACATCTGATAAACCATAAATCAGCCGTAAGCATTCAATAACTCAGCCATAACATAAAACAAACTCATCATAACTCAGGCAAAACATAAACCTAACTCAGCCATAGATAACATAACTCAGTCATAACATAAACCTATCTCAGCCACACATAACATAACTCAGCCATAACATAAATCTAACTCAGTCATATCGTAACAGAAACTCAGTCAAACCATAACATAACAACAACTCAGTCAAAACATAAACCAAACTCAGCCATATCATAACAGAAACTCAGCCATAACATACAAACTCAGCCATCATATAACAGAAACTCAGCCACAGATGTAAGGTTAAACCATAACTCAATCACAGCATATAACAAACTCAGACACAGATGAATTGATAAATCATAAATCAGTCGGCAAACAAAAAGTAACTCAGCCATCAAATCAAATAGAGCTAACAAATCGGCCACCATATGTCAATCAACGACGACGTTAAAAACCAGCTTTAAGCATCGTTAAAAACCATCATTAAGCATCGAAAAACTATTTCAGTGACGCGAATCACTTGCGATTGAACTTAGATGTCGGATTCTTACTTACCGGAAATATACTCACCGGAACTTAGAGAAGTTCAGTTCAAATGCGACTGCGACAGGGATGTGACTTCACGATACCAGAAATGCGACTCCGACGTAAGAATTTCGGCCGGAACAAACGAAAAAAGAGAAAACGGCGAAGGAGTTAGGGTAACGAGTTGTTTCGTCAAGAGAGATAGAGAAAGAAAGCGACAATTTTTTTTTCCGCTAATGAACAATAAAATGGCAAAAGAAATGAAACCGTAACGTTATGCGGTTTCAGATGAGTAATGACGTGGATTATGTTAATGATATAGATTGATGATATGTATAATCAGTGTTTTTTTATTTAATTTTTAATTAAAAATGAATTAAAAATAATATTTAGTTAAAACTAATCAAGGGTGTTAAGTGTAGTTACACAAGTTACACAAGTACTGAAAACATGTGAGTAATAAAAAAAAAGATGTGTTATATTATAGAAATAAACATACAATTATGTTCTATCCTAATTATTATGATCATGATTTTGCAGTAAAATAATAATTGTAAATAATAAGAAATCAACAGAAAATCAACATGAATATTTTGAAGGCGCAAGTTCAGTACAATATAATTAACTACAACAGTTATATAGTTTGGAGATAATCCACATTCAACTTGTTCTCGATATGATGGACGCTGTCTATATGGGGAATATCTTCCGCTGCTACGGTCCTATTGTGCAAGTCAAAGTAGTTAGTAACCTCTCATACAATTACGCATTTTTGACCTTTATTAGTGAAGAAAACATGCTTGACTAAGTAATGGAACTGAATAGTGCTGAATTTGATGGTCAGATCATTAACGTAGAGATTGCTCGTGGAGGAGCCTACAAGTTTGCTTGAGGCATTGAGTAGACTTAACTATCTCTTCCTGGCCACTTCATCACCATATTTTACTCTTTTCTATTTTGGTTTATCTTTTCTTTTGTTTGAATGTATGATTTGGTTGGTACTTTGATTTGCAAAGCATTAGTACATCCACTATATGTGGTCGAACCGGTTAATTACTAGTTACTAGAAATCGACCTACAAGTTATGTGGGTTTATTGGTATCATATACTATTTTAGTTATTTTATTTTATTGAACAATGTGTTCTTAAATATGAATAAGTAGATAATTTTATTGAATTATATTTTGAAATTTTGTCTACAATAATACTATATATGAATTGAATTAGTTAAGTGTAGTATTGACTTTTGTCTTGGTAAGAAATAATAAAAATGTTAAAACTGTTAATAGTGGCTATAATGTTAAATGACTAAAATTTAAAAATAATTTTTATGTAATATTGTAATAATATAAATATTATATTGTCTTAATATATGAAAATATCAGATGATAGTATCATGACCTAATATAATGTTTTGATAAAAAAAATTAATGTTACTAAACGATATTATACATCCAATACCAAAAGAATTTGATCCTTATTGTTCATGTCCATGCATAACATTATAATGCTATTTTAATCCAGATCTAACGCTCATGTTTTTTACTTTGAGATATCAATATAGTGTTGTAATCCAATATTTTTCTCCAAAAACCTAAAATGCTTTAAATATGCTGATTTTCTGACTTTTTAAACTAAAAGCATTTGACCAAATTGTGAATTTTTAGGCGTGTCTTTCTGTTGGATCGTAATAATGATTACGCGTTGATATAAGATATGTTGCACATATTACACATTATTTTATGTGTTTCGTTGTAGAATCGAACTTGATCTTATTTGTTTGATATATACGTCTTTGCCTACGAAAGTTGAATAACGGAGTATAAGGATTTTAGCCGACTTTCACCTATAGCCTAGGGTTAGTCGATCATTAGTGTTTCGCATGTCCGAGTCTTGATCCCTTGAAAGCCCAACTCTTGTCTTACTTGCTATTTACTTTATTTTGCAATCGTGACACCAACAGCAAACCCTTTTTTATTGATTTTCCCTAGCTTTACTCTCTTATTACAGATTCGTTTAAACTATTTCTCTCTGTGTGGAGTTCGATCCTAAAATACTACAGGCGATCGTTGTCCACTTACAGCAAACGTGTGATCTTTAAAGATAAAAGATTGACATGGAACATCACACACACATCAATATTAGTGGGTTATTTGGTAAGAAATGAAAGGTCTTTAATAACGTGGATAGAAACCCACTTGTGGTTTTGCGTATGGGGGAGAATGAGGAGTAATCTTCGGCAAATAGCCCACGTAGAGATTATAGGTAAAAATCAAGGGTCAGTAGAAACAGATAATCAAAATCGAAGTCATCAAGGATTTTAAGGCTTTTAGGGGGTTTTAGGTCTTGGAAATCAAAGTTGAAGACATGTTTGAATTATAGGATTTTAGAATCTTTTTAGGGGTTTGAGCAAAATCTAAAAATCAAGGATTTTTGGGGATTTTAGGCCTTGGAAAATAAGGTTGAATACATGTTTGAATTTAAGTGAATCAATCTTAATTCTTGTTCAATTATAAGTTAGTTAATGTGTTTGTTATTTGAGAGGTGGACATTTCGGTTTATTTTTAGATTTGGTTTGGGTTCGGTTTGGTCTATTTAGTTTGGGTTTATGAAAGTTGTAGCCAAACTCGAACCGAAGTCTTTGGTTCGGTTTGGTTAGGTGTATTTCAGTTTAGTTTTGGTTCGGTTTGGTTTCAATTCGGATTGGACTATTATAATTTGTTTTACCAACAATAGTCATATTTAATTAATTTATATAAAGCTAGAAAGTGGAATTGTGTTACTAACATTTTATATCAAGCAAGTTTTATTTTTTATAGCTTGTAAAATTGTAGCTTAGAATTAAATATTTTGAAACTAAAATAATTAAGTAAACTTAATTTATACTAAATAGTAATATTAAAAAGAGTAGGAAGCATGGATTTAGAATTTAGAGACGTATTATTATTATTTCAGTAAATTAATTAGAAATTGGAAAACAGTTCGGGTTATTGGTTTGGTTCGATTTCAAACCAAACCAAACTGAAATGGGTTGTGTGTAGATTTTGGTTCGGTTTGGATCGGTTTGAGTTTTGTTTGGTTTGGTTCGGTTAATATGCCCACACTACTTATTTCTTGGAAAAACTTCTCAATTAAGCTATCCTTTGCAAACGCCGAACTCATATTTGATGATGAATGATGATGATCATTAAATTATTCAATTCTCAAAAACTGAAGCCAAGTAACAAAAACAAGCCTGAAACTTTAGAGAAACACACATAAGGTAGATGAAAGTGACAACGGAGACAAGTTTTCCAAAAGCTAAGAATTCTTGCCAATAGAATTGTTGAGTTTACCCTTCCAGCTTCTTCGACAGCAAGTCCGAGAGACCATTGGTTAATGCAAAGGATGTCACAAAGGAAGCTTTCAATAAATTGGTAGCCTGTATTTAGATAGAGACAATGAGTTAGCCATATCTTGTAGTAACTTATGGGACAAGAAAAGACTAAATATTTATGCATACCTCTGTTTTACCGATAGTTATCTCTTTGATGTTGACTTCATCGAAACTTATCTTCAGTTTCTTTAGCTCCCTCATAGTAAGATCTGAATTCAGTGGAGTGATTATAAGATCATCTGTCACAAGAAACTTCTTGTTACTCTTCACAAACCCACCACTACTACTTCTTGATTGGCCACTGATCTCAGCTTTTGGATCCATTGGTCTTACTTTCTTGAGCCTACTATCCTCGCAATCTCCAGCCATACCATTATCTTCCAAATAAGAAATGCAATTGAACAAACTCGGCGGCTTTTGGACCGTGATGCCAAGAAGATTCTTTCTACAATTGTAATACCAAGGAATGGTTATTTCGTCACCACTTAAGCCTTTGAAGCTTCTGAACAAGTTACCGATACACCCCAGACCATCATCATCATCACCATCCCTACTAGAGATCTGACATATATACCCAAGAGGAAGAACAAGAAACATGCAAAGAAGATCAATAAAGCCTTCACCACATTCAGCGTAAATAACCTTCTTGTTGTCCTCCTTACTCAAATACACTTTGAAAGACAATACTTGGCCTAAAACCGAATCGCATGGACTCGATGCCTTATATGCTCTCTTAGAAGGATATGGCGAACTATGAAAGGGGAAGAATGTTGCTGTCAATGGAGTTTCTGATGTGAATAAGGATCGTAGCAAAGTCATTGCCTATACATTGAGATTGCACAAGTCAAAAAGTTTCATTCTATTAAACCAAAAAAAAAACTAAGAGAACAACACGATAAAAGTACCTCTCGGAAGCCAACTTCTGGTTCACCCTCCCCTAACTTATCGAACACGTTAACGCAACCTAAATCCTTGACACGTTTCCGGGGAAGATCCCAAGAAAAATTCTCGATTGTCAAATCATCACTCAACATAAATGCCATATTTCCATCACCATGGACAAAGACTCCATCATCATCACAACTACCTCCCAATCTGCTTACAGATTCTTCTCCTTCTGGTGACGAACTCTCTTTGTTCATCAAGTTTCCACACCTACATCTTGAAGTATTGAAGTTACTAAAAAACTCTCTGCATGATGGGCTTTGCAAAGACTTTGGACACATAAAGTACTTGGTTTCTTCTGTGTCGTCTATGTTAATCTTCAGCATTCTGCATTGACGTTCCTTCACGCTCTTCGGGTAAACCAGCATCTGCTTACAAGCTTCGTTCCTGAAATTATCGATGCTCATGTCTACAAGACTTTTATAAAGGTTGTTGAAACAACCTATGCTGACCTTTTCTTTTAATCTTCCGTGATGCTCAAGCAATCTCACAATTGTTCCCAAAGGCATGGTAAGAAAACTATAGAACAAATCAACGAAGTCACTACCAGATTGAATCCAGACAACGTTTTTCTTGTCCACATGATGTACAAGAAGAACACTGATCATTGTTTTCCCTGATCCTTGATCCATTAGAGATTCTGGAGAAATAATTCACGAAAGATGAGAGAAAATGAGTGCAGGATAAAAAACAAACTCCACAAAAATCCCAGTGGTACATAAAGACTTAATCTTTTGAGCTTCCCTGTAGATGGATAATTAGAGTTACAAGTCTCGAGGATATAACCATTACATAATATGCCTATGGACTATATATGGGGTAGGGAATACGAAGAGGTTTCGTGTATAATCTTATTTTAACTGAACGTGAATATTCAAAACATCAAACCACGCGAAACTTTGTGCTTTCCCAATGACTTTTATTAAATTGGGAGATGAAGCAAACGAAAGAGATTACTCCATAAAGGTTTTAAAAAAAATCAAAAGTTTGGATTGTTCAAATAAAAAATAACCAAGAGACAAATGATTTTCTACATGCTTATACAATTCATGACTACGAAGAACCCTAATGCATAATACTTTCCTCTTATTGCTTTTACATCGTTTACTTACTTGCCGCTTAATTTATGAAATAAAACACATTATGTATTGTCTTTTATGTGGACAACGTCTCGGAACAATCTTTTCTGTCCAACGTGAAAAGAGTGTTTTGGAATCGCAGCCTTGTGCGGTTGTGCCAACCCAAAGGATACCATGACACAAGGGGTTTGACATGCCAAATGTTGTTCCAAACGTCTCTAGAGGAGAAAAATATATGCACATACGATCTCCAACTTGCCAAATTGGAACATTCATTCAAAAATGTTCTCCATTTTCCCTCATTTTGATATCCACACAAAAATTTCAATTATGTTTAATTTTTTGCTTCTAGATCAAATCAAACACAAGTGTATAATACCTACTAAATATTATCAACAAGAGATGTATATAATACGCACGGGTAAATTATCTAGCATTTGATAAAAGTTAAAACAAACTAATGGGTTTAGTCATAAATTGAGATGAATTATAAAACCGGTAAAAATAACGTGACATCTATGGAGTAACATAATTTACAAGCGGGTTAACAACGAAATATTAGTTTTGTTGTAAATTCATAACCAATTTTTAGTTGAGCATAAAAAGAACTCTATGTAAAACTCTTATTTGATTACAAACTAAACTAGACTTAAAACAGAGAATTTGCAATAAATAATAAATTTAAAACGGCAAAATAAAAAGAGACTTAAAATGGAGTTGCAGAAATCCTTTAAACGTTTGATAAAAAACTAATCGTTTAACAAAGGGTTTGAATGGTTACGGCGGTTGGGGCGGACAAAACGTCAACGGATCAGACCGTTTTTTATTTACCATTCATCAATTATAGTCCGCAGTGGTCCGGACCAAAAAAAATAGAAAAAACCGCAGCGGTTTTTACATACAAATAAATTTGGTCCGCAGCGGTTTATTATCCGCCCAAAAATGAGATGGACTAAACCGCAGATAAATTATACCGCTTTGTCCGCTGCCTCCAGTCAGTTCCTCCTACACTTCTCTTTGAAGCAATTTACATGTCTACAAAAACCAAAAAGATTGCAGTGTACTTTACTCCTAGTTTCCTCTAATCCCAACACCTAATGTGAGATAGTTAAAATATCATTATCGATTATACATAAATCAATTTAACCAAAAAAAAATAAAAAAAAATTTACTATTGATAATTCAAAACAAAATATATAAATAAAACTTGGGAAAATGAAAAAGTGACAAAAAGTGGTTTCGTTAACAAAAAGTAAAATTGACATGACTTGCATTGCGGAGAACAAAAATCAGTCTCTCATCACTCACTCATAATCATGAATTTGATCTTCATCATCTTCATCGACCCAACCGCTTAAACCTCTCTCTCTCTCTTTCTCTCTAATTTCTAATGGTACTTCTTCCTTCGATGACGTCGCTTCTTCTGGTGTTCCTCTTCCTCTACGGCGTTTCTCCGGTTATCTCCGACGGCTCCGATCACCGTTACAAGGTCGGTGATGATGTTCCTCTTTACGCTAACAAAGTCGGACCGTTTCATAATCCCAGGTCTGTCCGCTTATCTATTCAGATCTGAGCTTTCGATTTTCAGTTATTTCACGTTTTTTTTTTCTGATTTTGATTTCAATTGCATGGAGATCTCTTCGCTTTTCGTGTTTCTGATTCGAATTTTGAATTTGATTTCCTTAATAATAACATTCTCGAGCTCTGATTCGTAATTATTGGATAGTGAGAATTGGAATGACAAATTTGTAGGTCTAATTAGTGAATGTCATTGGTGGTTAGTGTAGTTTTAAGCTTCTTATGGAGATCATCTTTGATCCATGGTCAAATTGTTTAAACAAGAAGCATGAATTGAACAAATGATTGGATATTTAAGTGAAGAAATCCGATTTTCGAGAATTACGAACTCTGATGTTTTAGTTTGAGCGAACTGTTTTTTTTTTTTTGTGTGTTGCAGTGAAACATATCGATACTTTGATCTTCCGTTCTGTTCATCAGGTATGTATGGATGGTTAAATTGCTTAGTTTCATAGGTGATTTTTTTGTAAGTTTATGTGGCTGAGGGATATTCTTTACAGCTCCTGTTAAGGAGAAGAAGGAGGCTCTAGGGGAAGTTCTTAATGGAGATCGATTAGTCAGTGCACCTTACAAACTTGAGTTTTTGGGTGAGAAGAACTCTGAAGTTGCATGTAGAAAGAGGTTGAGTAGAGAAGACGTTGCTAAGTTTCGTGATGTGATTGCGAAAGATTATTACTTTCAGATGTATTATGATGACTTGCCCATTTGGGGATTCCTTGGAAAAGTTGTCAAGGAGGGAAAGACTGACCCATCTGAGTATAAATATTATCTCTTCAATCATCTGCAGTTTGAGATTTTCTATAATAAGGACCGTGTTATCGAAATTATCGTGAGGACAGACCAGAATTTCCTTGTGGACTTGACTGAGGACAAGGAAGTCCAAGTGGATTTCACATACACAGTTCGATGGAAGGAAACTGAAATTCCATTCGAGAAGAGGATGGAGAAATACTCACTGGCTTCATCAATGCCACATCACTTGGAAATCCACTGGTTCTCCATCATTAATTCATGTGTCACAGTTCTTCTCTTGACTGGTTTCCTTGCGACGATTCTCATGCGAGTCTTGAAGAATGATTTTGTCAAGTAAGATATTAGCTAGAGTGCGTAGCATTATTGAATTTGTGACTTTAAATATATCTAGTAGCTTTTTTACTTCGTAGGTATGCACATGATGAAGAGGCAGTTGATGACCAAGAAGAGACTGGGTGGAAATTGATCCATGGTGATGTATTTAGGTTCCCCAAACACAAATCCCTGCTGGCTGCAGCCCTTGGTTCTGGCACACAATTGTTTACACTGTACGTTTTCACATAGAGTTGTCGACTCTTGGTGCTCTTCCTGGCATGCTGTTTTCACTTGGTAACACGTTTTTTTATTTGTATGCAGAGCTGTTTTCATCTTCATGCTTGCATTAGTCGGTGTCTTTTATCCCTACAACCGTGGAGCATTGTTTACTGCATTAGTGGTCATATATGCTCTTACTTCAGGGATTGCCGGATATACTGCTGCTTCTTTCTATTGCCAGCTAGAAGGAACTAACTGGGTAAGCATGGATGCCATTTTATAGGTTATTGTTTGTCTTAGGATTGTTTTTTAAATTCATATCTAAGTATTCAGTCAAACGTCTTCCACCATGGTAGCATTTAGTGAAATCAGCTGGTATAGTTTCTGCACATCTGATAAAAGTGGCTGTGTAAAGCTCTTAAGTGATACTTGGTGAAAAGTAGACAAACAGTACTGCAGTCAATTGGGTTTAGCATTGAACACCAACATGGTTTTGTTCCTTTGCTACCTCTGTTTTTGATCAAACTTACTACCTTTGTTTCATATGGAAAAATATGTGTGTATCATAGTTATGTACTATATGTATATAGTTGTGTTCTGACCTTATATGCCATACGAGATTATTAGATTTTTGAGTTTTCTACTTCTTTTTGCATGATGGGTTTTGGCTTACAGTTCTGGACATTTATTTTAGCAGTTTGAGGAAAAGCTATGGCTTATCTCGTGCATCTTGTTCTCATTTGCAATTGGTTCATATATTTTATATTTTTCTGTTTTTCATATTGGCCTAAAAGGTTTTGATGCCAGATGAATGGAGTTCTACAAATTGAATGAACAGTTTTACAATTTCAGTAAACTGATTAAGAAAGACGTTCATTGATTGTCTTGACAGGTTAGGAATGTTATACTGACTGGAAGCCTCTTCTGTGGACCTCTTTTGATCACGTTCTCCTTCCTTAATACTGTTGCGATTGCTTACCAAGCCACTGCAGCGTTGCCATTTGGGACAATTGTGGTTATTTTCCTTATATGGGCTCTGGTTACTTCACCATTGTTAATATTAGGAGGTATTGCTGGGAAGAACAGAAAATCCGAGTTTCAAGCTCCTTGTCGTACCACAAAATATCCAAGAGAGATCCCACCAATGCGTTGGTACCGGAGAACACTTCCGCAGATGGCTATGGCTGGTTTTTTACCGTTCAGTGCCATTTACATCGAGCTTTACTACATATTTGCCAGTGTTTGGGGTCACAGAATATACACCATCTATAGTATTCTGTCTATCGTCTTCCTTATTCTCGTTATAGTCACTGCTTTTATCACGGTTGCATTAACGTACTTCCAACTTGCTGCTGAAGACCATGAGTGGTGGTGGAGGTAATGTTTTCATTTCTCTTTCCTTAACTTCTGGTTCCATTATTCATCTGGTTCAGGGAATATATACTTGTCCGTTGTTTGTTGCATAATTGCGATTCATCAATGCTTTAGCCTAGAAGAGAATCCCATGTTTGAGTGTGTCTATAAATTGTTAATCTGACTTTTTTTTATCTTCTGCATGCAAAGATCATTGCTATGCGGTGGATCAACGGGCTTATTCATATATGCCTACTGCTTGTATTACTACTATGCACGATCAGATATGTCAGGGTTCATGCAGACTTCCTTCTTCTTTGGCTACATGGCTTGCATCTGCTACGGATTCTTCCTCATGCTCGGGACAATCGGATTCTGTGCTTCCCTTCTCTTTGTTCGTCACATTTACCGCTCAATCAAGTGCGAGTAAAACTTGAAGATTCTTCACTCCCTCAACTACTAGGTAAGATATCATATTCTGTTGTGTCTTTAACTTGTTGATATAGAAGGTTATGTTGCTTAATGTTGTCGTTGTAACAGCGATGGTGATGAGGCGATCCGGCGAGGTTGTCTATTTTTGTTTTGTTTTGTTACCCTTCTATTTTTTTCAGATCTTATATTTTTAGTTATTCTCTTGTGGTATGATGTCCTTGAGAACGATAGTGAGACAGTAGGTACGAACACAAGTTTCTCGTAGATATTTTTTCCCACAAAATAGTGAAAGACTAATACGATGTCTACTAATTCTACTGATACAAGCAAAAATTATTTAGGGAGATTTGCTAAAAGATACAAACAAAACACGTTTGCTTCCTTGATGAGAGACACTTACGTCAATTTTACTTGCATTAAACGCATCAAAAGCTTTGGGAGACGAAAATACAGAGTAAAACTACCAATACAGAACTAAGTGATCACTTGATCAAAAAAACAAACAAACTAATTAAGTGAGCACAAGAGTTTCCCGCCTAACAATATCTATCGGAAGGTCCTCGACTCCCCGTGTATCGGAACAACTATTTCGATCTTCTCAAAACTTGGCAAGTCCAGCTAAGATCAAGGAGTGTCTCCAATGTCGAAGTAGTCTTGAATTAGGGGATTCATTGAAGCTTGGTGAATTTATGAGAAATTGAAGAAATTATAGAAATTGGAACCAGGAAATTCAAATATATCCTAACCAAAGAGATTTCAATTTGAAACCAGAAAAGAAAATGCTGCCGATTGGTAATAGAGTACAAGTAGAAATGGCATCAGAAAGATTTTTTTTTTTTTAAAACAAAGTATCACAAAGATTTATCACAATTCCTGAAAAAATCAAGGGTGATGAAAGAAACTAACAAGAGAACATGTAAGGACTATATTTTTTTCAACATGTAAAGAGTTTCGGAAGCTGAACATTTTATAAAATTGAGGAGATTTTCCAAACATATAAGGTTTGACTGGTTCGTAGTATATAAGAAAAATATGTTTTCTGGTCCCACATAAATATAAAATGTGATAGTGGTTTTTGTTGGATGAAAGTTTTCTATGCACAAAATAAATTTTTGTTTAATACCAAAAAAGAAAGTAATGGTCTCAAAAAAATCAGGAAGAAAAATTCATTTTTTGTGAACTTTTTAAAATGTCTTTAAATAAAATTTAATATTTACTTAATCTGATGCTGCCACGTAAGATGTCGAGCAAAATATGTCTCCCATAGACACAAAAGACAGAGTCTCTTTTATTCACTCTGTTTTTTCTTAATTTTTATTATATTTAATGTTAATGATCCATTATCTTTTTTTGTGCGATGTAGATGCTCTAAAGATCGTCAAGTTTTCGTCGATCAATCAACTTCAATAACGGCCAAAATTAACTGATGTTTGGGATACGAAATTTGGACAATAATTTAGTTTTCTCTAACCAAGATAGCTCAACTAGGAAACAAGAAGGCTATGTATTAGTGTTGGATCATATCAAAATGGCTCGTACCATAAAACCCAAAAAAAAATAGATGAAGACCAATTCAAATTTAACCCTAAATGATGTATCTTTATAGGCTCGTCACTCACTTCAGGAGCTCGAGTTGGTATGAACTTCAAATGAAATATATTTTTGACTAGAAGTTTATTGAAGGGTTTTATTCAAAAAAAATTCAAAGTCATCTGTTTCGCAATTTTACCATTTACGTACAAAAAATACAAAATAACAATATGAAGTCAAAAATAATATCTAATATAGCTCTTTTTTGCTATTGTCAAAATTTAAAATTTTGATAAATAATATATCAAATCAAAGTCCTCGGGATGAGGTGTTCAACTATATCTTAAAATTTTCAAAAAGAAATGTATATGATCGTGAAAACGTTTATAATATCGGTAAAGTTGCAAAAGGGGGTATATTTGCGTATTATTCTTGATTTCATGGAATTGATTTGTATTTTTTGGACATTTATAATATAGGTAAAGTTACAAAAATGAGCGATTTTGAAAGTTTTTTTGCACAAAATCCTATATTAAAACAAAAGAATAAGAATATATGGTAGATCAATAAGAAATTTAATATAATAGGTTGGGTTACCTCTAAACACAAGGTACCTTAAACTGACATGTGCCATCTATATTTATGACATGTGTCTACTCTCATTTGTTTTTTTTTTTACCATTTCACCAACTGTTCATAAAACACCTAAGATCAAACCAAATAAACAAACTTCATAGCGTGATCCTCCAGATCTAACCTCAATCGAAGCCATGGAAGCAAATCGTTAGATGAAAATTCAATTATAATCTGAAAAATCAGAAGCGAAGCGGAAGACTATGCCAATTATTTGAGATCTCAGTTTCTTCCTAAAGAAAGAAACAGACTACAGAACTTCATGTAATTGTCAAAAATGATTTTTCTTCTAACCGTAAACTCATAATTCTGTGAACAAGGGCAATAGACCCTAAATCTTTTTAATTACATGTTAGTAAAGAAAGCGCAATAGACCCTAAATCCTTTTGCCTAAAAATTATGTGATACTTTCTCAATTTTTGGTGATCTTTTGTTATGCCCTTTTACCATTTTGCCAACTGTTCATAAAACACCTAAGATCAAACCAAACAAACAAACTTACACTTCACCACATATTTTGGTTATCATACTCCATAAAAAAATTCATTGCAAATACAAAACTTCATATAGTTATATATTACATAACCCTGATCAAACATCAGGTGATGTGTTTCAAACTTCCGTTTTGTGAAATATTTCCCCTTGTGTGGCAGATTTGATGATCTCAAGTGCTTCCACCATATCATCACATAGTCGATTAGGATCTTGAATCGTTGTTGTGTCAACAGCTAGATTGATGACAATCTTGTCTACGTAGCTTATAAAATGGATATTGAGAGCCTTGTTAAACATTAAAAAAAACAATTAGTTAATTAACTTCATCAAAAGTTTCATAATTGTTCACAAGAGTAAACCAGTATACTTAAACGAAAAGAGAGTATATACTTACTTGTGCTCCAACTAATGCACTTCCTGCGATATATGAAATCGGATGGTGAAAAAAACTTATTTCTTCATCGGGACCTTTCACATTTGAAAATGCCAATGATGTGTGACCAAATATCCTCTTTCCAAAAGCTTCTACTGCCTGTTAATTAAGTTCTTACGATCGAAAAAAGTTAGCAATATGCACTAAAATGTATTGATTTTAAATAAGCTCATATATCTTGGTTTAGTATTTCACCTTTCCTCCAAAAAATTTCAAGGTGAATTTAATAATTCCATAGAAAAAAAAAGCTTCCAGAGATATTTTTTTCCTATCCATCGTAGCTTTGGCTCGTCGAATGTACTCCAACGGATCTTTCTCTGATTTCACCCACAACGGAAATATAACCGTTCCTATGAAGTTTCCCCATCTACACTTTGAACCCTTCGCCATCATATCAGCCAAATCCTACATTTTCATACTTTATCAAACTTTTACTTTCTTGTTTATTAGAAATGTTGTTTTTGTATGATTGTAAAATTTGTAATGATTATCATCACCTCTATCTTTGTTGCTGGTCTTAAGTTTATAGCTACGGCACCACGAACACGGAGTTTTTCTAAGATCTTTTTCTTCTCAGCCGTTGATCCATCTGTCGATAGTGATCAAATATTATAACTATTATTAAGCATGTTCTAATACTATAGAAATATATTTGAAAGTATTTAGAATTATAGAAAATTATCGTACAAATTTTATTTATAAAGTTTATATTACAAATTTTGAATTAAAGAGAGTAACTAATACTATGACAGTATTATGTGGAATAGTGGTTGCGTAAACTTTGATTTCAATTTTCATAACTTCAGATGGTACCATTTTGTGATGGGACTAGATATCGATTAAATAATAATTGGTGGAAGATAAAACTATGTCGAACAACTATTTTCTTTCAATCGTTCTATCTTCATCAATTTGAAAACATAAATTAATGAAACATAAGCTTTGAGTCTATGCTTAAAAGTATTATTTAAGGTACTTATAAAATTAGAAGGAGATTGAATTTACCATATTTGCTACTCAAATATCTTGAAAGACCTGCTTGTGTCATTCCAAGAAGAACATCATTCACCTTCTGCAAAAGAAGTAGAATATTATGAAGTTATTAGTGTACGTAAATGAAATGAATGATCAATATAAAGCTAAATAACAGTGATTATATACCATGTTCATTGTGTCCTTTATTAACTTGACATCCTCAAAACTTATTATCCGATGGACAACCTTCCAAGATTGAAATCCATCACTCGGGTTACCCATAAGAGGGTTTTTGGTATCTTCCAAAAAGCATACTGTAAGCATTAACTTGGAAAACTCAACAATAGTGGTGAAGGTGACTCTTATCATAAACCAAAACCCAACAAACAACCACCAAGCCATGGAATCAGCTGGCTTTTTTGTAGCCGTGGTATTAGAAACTAGCGCGTCAGGGTCTGATATTTTTCGTGAACAAGCAAGTAGTAGGGACATAAGAGACATCCCATCACCAATGGAGTGATGTATTTTTACTATAGCCAAAGATTCTGCTTTTGATGTCTTCATGTTGAGTAAATGAAATTCCCAAAGAGGTTTGGACATGTCCATTGGAATATTAGCTATGTTTGAAGTATAGTCTTCTACGAACTGATCAGGATTTTGAATGTTGGAATATTCAAGATCCGGCACAATAATATGATCATCTACTCGAAGTTTAACAGGAATCCAGACCGGTTCTCCTTTTTTCTTATAATTTATCTCCTGGAAACAAAAACAAAACAAAAAAATAATATGATCCCTAAGACATAACTTAGAACAAATCTAGCTACTTGTGTTGCATACATAGAAATAGTCAAATAGAGAGTGATGAATTTAAACTCTTTGATATAATAAAAAAAACACAAGTTGTAAGAATATATACTGAAGAATGAACTTGTGAATTCTTTGATATTATAAGAAAAAAAAAAACACATAAGAGTAGATTACGTAAACTTGTTTTTTATGTGTCTACATATAATAATATGCATGCATACGTACGTGTAAAATAAATATTTTTACCATTTTACTGGAGAATCTGGGAGCATTGATCAATGTGTTGTTGATGCCATCAACAAAGGCCGATCGGTTGCATCGAGTTTTAAACCCAAAAGTTATGACAATGAAGAAATTTGGCGAACTTAGCATATGTGACATTGGGCTAAGAGGCTCTATTGGCGTTGTCTCGATCTCTCTCTCCATAACTTTTTCCGCTTTCATAGTCAGTTTAAGGATTCTCCAACCTTTGTAGTGGATACTTCGATTATATAGCATTGATTTTTTTTGTCCCTCTTTTTTTATTGGTATTAAATGAGGGTTGGTATAAGGTTAGGGTTTTGTCGTTGCTATCTTCGTCGGTCTCTTAAGTAGTTTATAATTTATTCTTTCTATCAAACAAATCATTTCATTATAAATTTCATTTCATAATAATTGATTATATATGTTCAACAGCATTTTCTTGATAAATTTAAATTAATGTACTAATTACTAGAAAGAGAATATCATTAATTAAGTGTATGATGTATAAATGAAATGAAAAATATGGAATTGTTTCATTTAGAAAGAGAAAGTAGAAAGTTGGATTTTTTTTTAAGATCGGTGGATTAAAGACCTCTAGAGCTAACCAGAGAAAGCAATAAAATTAAATTAAAACTTGCATTTCGTCTACGCATGATTTTTTTTTTTTTTTTTTTGAAAAATCAGCTAAACATGATGTTCTATATATAGTTTGGCTAATCTAGATTACGTACAATGCCAAATAATATGTCTATTAACAGTTGTAGGCCAATAAATTTCTATACAAAATCCATAACGAGATGTTTAATTATAAATTCGTTTTATTTTTGTGATAATTCGACATATTTTGGAAAGCAGTATACACTTTATTTACCTGTAGTTTTTTTCTTTCTTTGGGAGAAACTTCACATCTCACTCTTTCTAAATTGGAGAAATCATAAATGAGTGGTTTACATATTTAAAATTAAGGACAAACCAGAAAAATGATTAGTCTTGTTAATATGTAAAGTTAGTCAACAATTCTTTTGAGTTTTGATAAATATTGAACCATGCAACACCAACACTTGAGCAAATATATATATTTTTATTTTTAGCAAATACTATAAGCCTATTGGCTGACATGGGCCAACATGTTGAAAATACAATAAGCCTATTGGCTGACATGCACTAATGTCTAATAGTATGTGAGTCCCTTAATTAGCACTGTTCTAGCGACAAATATGTTTTTTGGTGTATATTGTTGGCATATTTGGCCCTGGCTATTAAATTCAATTAAAAGCTTTTGATGAGGAGATTATGTTTTTCTTTTAAAAGTAAATTTTTATACCTAACTAGCTACAACCCACGTCATCGTACAACCTACATAATGTATGATGTAGACATAAAACCGATAAGTGCTGACTTAAATTGTTTGTAACAAATTTAGATTAATAGATATAGACAACATATATAAATAACGTTATTGTTGATAGATGCATTAGAAGATAAATTAATGAGGGAATTTATAAAGTTGTGATTTGAAAATCAGCTTACGTGTGGCATCAAAACACTAAATTTAGGGTTTATATCCAATAAATAACTATATAACAGAATAAATTTTAGCTAAACGAAATGAACTTGATAATTAAAGTTTTAGAATAATTATAGTTTTAAACATGTTAGTGGTATAAACGAAATTGTTAATTTTTCCAAAACTTGAGAATGTGAAAACTCAATGAGTATTTTGGACGTAGAAACGTAAACAAGTGAGAACCATTCTAACCCCTCAGAATTTCTGATTTTCGTGTTAGGTTTTGAAAAAGTTAAATTCAAACAAAAATAATTTTTTATTAGCTCCTTGATTTCAAGTTCACGAGTTACTCTTTTATTAACAAAAACAAAAATAACTTTACTGGTATATATATGTTTCAACCGAGTTCCACTATATACAAATATTTTGAGAACAGTATGGTGTCGTGCTTTATTCATTGTAGCCTTGTAGGTTTAAGAAAAACTATGCACTAAGAACTCTACTCATTTCTGAAATTGAGTGATATATATCATGTCTTATAACTTCAACGTAACATCCAGTGATAATCTTAAAAAGAATAATAGTTTGGTTATATAATAATTTATATTTAAGAATATGCTATTCTAGTAGTCTTGGGATGGTGAGGGAAATTTATTTCGAGTAGTTGAAAGAATTATGATTCAAAAAGTACATCTCAAAATCGACCACACAATTCATCTAATTAGGAGTCTGATCAGATTTGGTCCATGAACATTATATGTACGTGTTCAAAAATATTTATGAACAATTATGATGTCGGCAGCAAGAAGATGAATGTTGTACCTACGAGGTTACTAACTACCATATTAAATTTCATACCAAATATTGTGGGTTTCATGTAATTTTTTTATTATTTTTTTAAATGCGATTTTGAATTGAACTCAAACTAATTTCCAAAGTTTGTGAAAGAGTCGGGTATTAATAATACCGTATTATTGTCACTGAAAACATACGTACACTGTGGTTGAAATCGCAGTGGAAAGTCTTGACACGTAAAATCAGTCTGCATACTCTTAGTACACAATCTTGCAGCATTCAATTGTCTTGAGTTCGGTGATAACACTAGAGGCTTAAGCATGAACATTGGCCCCTCCTCACATCAATGGAACGTATCGAATTACATCGGATAGTAGATTAACATCAACCCTTGATCTACACCCACTTGTAAGTCAAATTCTTGCATCACATGCCAACATCGAGTTTGAGATACGACCTTTTAGGGTCTACACTTCCTCCAAATTCACTCCAGATCGATGTCGATCAAACAATTTAAATCGAACCAAGAGAGCAACTCAATTAATTTAGGAGCAAGAAAGCAAAATAAGTCTAGGAATCAAAGGATTAATAGGAAGAAAGCAAATTATAAACAAGTTTTTTTTTAAATGAAATTTTATAATTGTAAAAAATTAAGTTTTTGTCAAATTTTCGGGAACTTTCATACGATTAAAAACTTTTATGTGTGCGAGAACTCGAGAATAACCTGCGAGAAAAAGATCGATTAGACCACCGATGAACGGTATGTCCCTTTAACCATCTTCCCGAAGTTGTTTCCCCCTCACGGTCATAGTGGTTTTCGGGAAGACAGAATAGATTTTGTCCTCTTAAAAACTCCCTAACGCTCAAGTCTAATGACACTGGAACTGATCATTTGTGATATCGGGTTAAGCCGCTAAATTGGTTTCGATGAGTACTTGACCTTCTTTTTTTAATAACATTGCTTGTTGTGTAAATTTTGTAGTGAAATCAAGAGAAGGCTTAGAAAGCAGAAGATGTATGTTCTCACTTCATTGATTCTTTAGTTATTACATGGTTACATTTATGTGCACATTCTTCATACGTCTTATTCCATTTTAATCAGATTCGAGAAACAAGAGAGTGTACTGAATCTATTATACATTCCTCATTTAGATTCTCACTAGCCGCAACATAACGCTTTCCCAATCCTCAAAACATTCATTGTAGCGTTTGCGTTTTGGCCCATTGCTATACAAAAACTCTTGGCAAAATCGTCATCTTTGGTATTTTCAAGCTGATTCCAAGTGTTTAATAGAGAAGATAAAATTCAAGAATCTCATGTGTTTGCATGAACATGCTTGTCAAGAAACGCCTTAGCCAAGTTACTAAAGCTTACACTGACAGATTCAGCCGCTGCGTACCTCTCGATGAGATCCACCACTTCTGGTCTCAAAATCTCCTCTCTCGTTGCTCTGTTATAGTCACACATGTAATACAAAGCCCCAAGCGCGTAGTTCACCTATTAGAAAACCAAAAAAAATCTAACAACTTTTGAGTTTCCAATTTAAACACCAGATAAACATAAATGAGGTGTACTCACAGTGTTCCGGACAGGGCTTGATAAGGATTTGATTATCAGAGGAATTCCATCAGCCTCGACAATGGTAGCAACGTTTTTTGGCTCTGCACAAGAACATGAAAGTGCATTTGGTTCGATTATCAGTAATGGCAATTATGGTAACAACAAGAAGCAGTTTAGTATCAGACTACGTTCATAATATTCGAGGCTTTTTACCGGCACAAGCGTTGCATATTCCTCCTATCCCAAATTCTACAAGCTTCTCATTTGGCTCTGTTATACAGTCTACGAATAGTTCCAAGACATTTAGCTGCTCGAGTACACCAGTAACATTTCCATCGTGAGAAGATTAAAGAGGTGAGTATTAGGGTTCTTTATGGAAAACGATAGAACATGAGCATACTCAAGGTTACCTGACGTAAAATAGTGTAGTTGTAAGGGTCATATGCAAAATTCGCCAAGTTTGCTACAATTCTCTCCTTTGTTTCTGCAGATGCAAAACAGTAATCGTGTTATATAACTTTACAAAACTAAGTGACAAAACAACCAGAGATATACTAGATTAGGCTTGCTACATCTCAAATCTTATAGATGCATTTGAAAGTGATGACAGCGATTTGCCATAAGGCTTAAACTGCTAATGTTGGACTTTAATTCTATTGTCATGTTTGCACATGCTACGAAACCTAGATATGTGCTTATAAACTAATGTTTAACACGAACCGTATGTGCTCATTTTGTATATTAATCCATCTTCTACTTAAGTACCCCTAACATTTCCATATGAACCACACACAGTCCTTAAATTCATACTACAAATCAGCAATGCCTTAAAGATACATTAATCACAAGAAAGTACCAAAGCCAGTCTTATGCAACAATACTTTCTAAATGTTCAAACAGAAGCATGAAGAGATGTGACTAAAACCAATACCTTCATCAGTTGCATTCTGAAACTGACTCACAAGCTCCTACCAAAAAAGAAGACAAACTCAATTCCAACAATGCTTCTTAGATTCTTATAAAAATCTCAAAAACAGACATTGAAGAGACCTGAAGATATTGAAGCCTTGGTGTTCCATGTTTTCCAGTACGTTCTTCTTGTCTTTGATTATTTGTAAACATTCTCTCACTATCCAACAACTAACACTCTTGTCTTTAAAATTTTCTTCTGCAATTTCAAAATCAAATCCCTAAATCGGAGAAAACAAATTCGGGTGCAAACTATTTATTCAACTCAACTACAGAATCGCAAACTATAAGACAACGCCAAGGGAATCACATAACTAAAGCAAAGAGTGTTGGATTTTCTGAGAAAGATGATTCAAATGCTCGAATCAATACAAAACACAGTCCAATCGACTTAAACAGAGACACTCACGTTTTGAAGAGATTTGACATCACATCTGTCAATTTTGATTCTTCCCACTGTGTTTGATTCCGATAACGGAGCTTGTGAGAGAGAGAGAAGCCGAAGCGAAAAATATAATAACTCAATTGGAAAAAGGAAGAAGAAGATTTACTCTGCTTGTTCCGGTTAGTTTGTATTCTGGTGCAATAGCCGGAAACCGAACCACTAACAAACTATTTTACTGGTTAAATCCCGGTTCAATAATCTAACTAAGAAAAAAGGAAACAATCCATTGACAGTTAAGATTAACAACAGAAAAAAGGAAATAATCAATAAACGGCCATGATTAACTACAGAAAAAAAGAAACAATGAATTAACGGTTAAGATTAACTTGGATTCTGTATATTAAATCTCTGTGTAAATATAATCAAGGAATCATCTGAAGATAACAATTTACACTCTCATTCTCTGTTTCTCTCTTTACACAATCGATCTCTCTTTGTTTAATTTCGTGTTCTCTCTTTCTTGTCGCAAACGAACGAAACTAGGGTTTTGATCATTCTTCTTCTTCTACACCATGGAAACCGAAACTTTGAGACTACAAGTGGCTACGAGGATGTCGAAGCTACCTTCGAATCTAGGGTTCACAAGTGCTGTCCAAATCGAACTACACGAAGTAATCCATGAGATGCTCGAAGATGTTACTGGAACAACACCCGTGGTGGCATCACTGTCGCCAATCTCTCATGTTCTCCTGAAGCCACGTAGCTTCCTACCAGAACAGCTCTCCCGTCTCCTTCGTCGTCAACTTCACCGTGATACTTCTATTTGTGAATCTTTGGCTGAGAAAATCTCTTCTCTTCGATTTTCGCGTGCTAATTACACTCTCTATCAAAGACCTTTTCTCATGACGGTGAAAGTGAGAGTCATCAAAGAGGTTCGGTTTATCGTATCCCCTGTTTCTGCTCCGTCGAGTGGTGCTCCGGTGGATGTGTTTCAGAGATTGCTTGAGGAACAAACTGTGGAACCGTCCATGGATTCCGATGAGTCTTGTTCAATCTGTTTTGAGAAGCTGTCTGATTCGTTATCGGAGACTTATCATAACAGCATCATTCAGATGCCCAAGTGTTTGCATTCGTTTCATCAAAAATGTATTTTTAAGTGGATTGGTCGTCAAAATTCGTGTCCATTGTGTAGGAGAGTTCCGTTCGAAGAGGATGAAGATTAGGGTTAGGGTTTAGAGGTTCTTTTTCTAGAGTAAATTTGGTTTACATTCAAACGGTTCTTTATTATTTTTTAACATCATCAATTCTTTATTAATCCTACTATATTAATTGGGAAGTACATTTTAAATATAACCTTATTTTTTGTAAGTAATTACATAGGTATGCCATTAGAAATAAAATTTAAAAAGTAAATTGATTCATCTCTTTAAAAATTAAAAAGTCAAATACTAATTTAATTAATTAAATTTAATTAAAAAACGAAATACATTATTAATTTCCAAAAAAGTAACCAATTAAAATCAACTAATTAGATTTGATATCCAAATTATCATATTAATTTTTTATTAATTATTATAGTACACCTCTCATCTTTATATGATTCTATTTTTGCGAAAAAATAATATCATCGTTATAAAACAATAATTAGAGTTTTTCGCATATGCTATAATTTGAATTTTTAAAAACGAATATAAACTGTTCAATAAATGAAAAAATATTATAACGGGTCAAAAATAGATTTAAGAAAATTTTATACTGAGTACTGAGTCACAATTTGAATATTTATATTCAATTTCATACATTTTATTTTAAAATTTTATAATCTTATATACTACAATAATTAATAACATATTAGTTTTTTTTATGTGTATGATGTGATTCAATTTTTAATACAAGCTGAAAAATCCTAGAATTGACGGGTTTAAATCGATATTAATACAAGATGGTATACTACAGGTAAAACTCTAAAATTAACAATCAAAATACAAGTGTATAATTTTAAACACTAAACAATATAAATAATATCAACAAAACATATACAACTCGAAGTTTACTGTACATTTAAAATCAAATAAAATAATATCATATATTTATAATCATTTTTACAATAAAAGTTTTTAGTTTAACTAAAATATAAGCCTACATGCGGTATACTACAAGTTGAAATTATACATAATCAGATTACTATCACGATGTCTGTACCTTCTCACATACACACCTATCAAAAAGTTAAAACCTTTCAAAACCTCTTGGTATATTCAAATTAGGATTCTTCATTCATGTAATTATTATTCCAAAAGTTTTGTGATGTCTTATGAAATGATTTTGGCAGAAAAGGATGTAAAATTTTTTTTTTTAAAAAGTAGTCAGCAAAACATATGTTTTTTTGGGAGTCTTTAGATAATTAAATCACAGAATAGAGTTGGGTATATGAGTTCTGTCCCAGGAGTTTTGTGAATGGGTTTCTTCGATCTCCTGTTTACCAAGTTAAACATTCCCTGTTAGAATTTTGCATAAGTAGAATCTTCAGTGTTGAAGCATCGAGTTCTGAGAATCAACTGTTAACAGTCACTACCATATAGATCCAATGAGCTTGAACTATTTACAAGCTAATTAAAAACAGTACATGTCTCATGATATGTCCCTATAGGTTCAACAAAGTACCATATGAAGATAATCGTCTACGTGTTAGAAAGTTCTATATTCATTCAATGGTAAAAATTCATCAAATGTATAGAGAAAGAACTAAAACTCTTTTCTCATATTTCTCAATACAAATACATATTAATAAGCAAGATATGACGGACTAGTAACAAGTATCAAAGATCTAATCAAACCATACTATTAACTAAGGCAATTTTCCAGTAACAAAACAATCTAAAAAGGCATGATTTGGACTAGTAACAAGTATCAAAGATAAAACAATTGCTTCTTTAAAAAACATATCTAAACCCAATTCTCAGCTACCCGAAAACTCTGAAAGGCAACAAATGATTTGGTGTTTCGACTTTCGAAGATGAACCAAAGCTCGCGATTTCTCTTCGTAATCCTTGCATGGTCCAATATTGACCCAAACTGTCGAATCAACATCGATTTAACACGAACCCCTAGTCGATTAATGCGAGTCAAAAGAGTCAATTCGAGAGCACAAATAGATTAATGCAGATAAACTCACGTTTTTGAAGAGATTCGACATCACTCTCTCGATTTAGATTCTTCCCGCTGCAGAAGTCTTGGTCGGATTCTGACAACGGAGCCTGTGAGAGAGAAGCTAACAAAATTATTTGGGAAAAGCAAGAAGAAGATTCCTCTGCATGTTCCGGTTCAATTTGCATTCCAATGAAATAACCGGAACTAAACCACTACCAAACTATTTTACTGGTTTGTGTGAGAAATTGATCCACTTGACCGGAACAAACCGTAGCCAATTGTCAAACTATTTTGTTGGTTTCGGTTCCAATTTTCTTTTTTTGGTTAAATTCCGGTTATTAAACCATATCCAGTGGACCGCTGGTTTTTATGTTTTCCTTTTCTCGGACTACATTGGTTTCAAAAGAATGTGGAACGGTTTTGAGAGTTAACCAATACAGAGATATGTAATGTTCCCTGACTTCAGTTAATTTAAAATAAAAATTAAATGAAAAACTTTAACGCGTTTTGTTAATCTAAATTTCCTTTTCAATCTTAAACTCGAGCGTTAATTGGTTGTGTCCTTTTTATTGATTTACACTAAATTCATATTTTCCTTTTCTTAAATTCGACCAAATTAGTTATTTCCCTTTTTCGTCAACAAATTTTTTATGTTTTCCTTTTTTTTACTGAGTCGGCCAAACGTAAAACCTATCTCTATATATATATTGATCTCTTCTCTTTGATTTCACAATCTTATCTCTTCATATCAAAAGTTAGGGTTTGAATCTTCTTCTTCCTCTTCCACCATGGATACATATAGTAATTGGGAGTCTGTAGAGATTACTACAACAGCAATGATCCTACCACAAGATCAAGGGTTTAGAAACACCGTGTTCGTCAATCTACACGATGTGGTCAACGAGTTAGCTGAAGATCAAAACGGTGTCGTCATGTGTTTGGGAACGTTCGCGGCTCCACTTATGACTAAAATCGAATTGAAACCATCATGTCTCACTTCACATCACATCTATCAAGACCTTGACGAGTTCATCACAGATATTGAGTTTTGTCGATTGTTGAGCGAAAGGATCGCTTTGGATTGTGCTCATATTCCCCAACCTTTTAGCGTCTCCTTTTACGTGAGAGTCACAAGAGATGTTATGTTACCGTCTATTGCTGTTCCGTCGAGAGATATGTTTCAAAGATTGCTTGAGGAACAAACAATGGAATTTACTGATTTGGGAGATGAAGAAGAAACCACTTGTTCGATTTGTTTGGAGGACTTTTCGGAGAGTCATGATGATAACATCATTCTGTTGCCTGATTGTTTCCATCTGTTCCATCAAAGTTGTATCTTTGAGTGGCTTAAGCGTCAGAGGTCGTGTCCTTTGTGTCGAAGAGTACCGTACGAGGAAGATCTTGAAATAGAGTGAAACCGTCACAGAGACTTGAAGCTTCTCGTAGGGTTTATGATGTATTACTTTTTCTATGTTTCAAACATTTGCTTTTTTGTTATTCTTGTTTTGTTGTACTATTTGTTTCCAATTGGCAACTTTTGGTATAAAACCTATTTTTTTTTGTTAATCCTTTTATATTAAATGCATGGTAGAGACTATATCAACAATTTAGAGTTATCAAGAAGGTTTGATTGATTAAACAAACATGTATAAGTACAAGGATCACAATTTCTGACTGGTTATATGAAAGACACGAAACTTTGGAGTGATATTACGAATCTAATCCAAAAAAACTTTCCCTAATTCTCTGACATTACTCTCTTTTTGTAAGGCATGAACCCTCTCATGTTGTTCATCTCAGTCAGCAACGATTTCAACTGAGAGAAAGCTGATCTACCACTCCTGTTTCAGCGTTTTCAGAAGTAGAAGAAGAACATTGAAGAGACTGTGTTTCTGAGTCTAGCTTTTTCTTGCCATCTTCAGAATCATCAGAACTCATTCAACACTTGTTCTGCCAGTAACGGGAAGCTCCACTGCAGTTCTTACTTTGCTTTCATGCTCCATCTGAAAAAACAGAGAATATATGATCACCATTTGGGTTATTTTCATGGGGTGGATCTGTCCAAGCCTCATTCAATTGTTGTTCCTCCTCACTTTGGTTACTAGATTTTTCCACAGATTTTGCATCTTTCATCGCTTTGGAAGCGGTTTCCTGTGCCACAATGTCCCTCCCTGAAAGGAGGAAACTAAGGCCTGCTTCTCCTCACACCATCTCTGTCATGCTTTGTCTGTAACCCTCTTTTGACTGCAACAACTAACTAATCAGATAAACAAACGTTGTAAAGCATGCAAGAAAAACAAAGAGTTCATAACCTCAATTGCACAAGTCATTAAAGCGTCTAGAGCAGGGAATGAAAGTTATACATACAGTTGTTCAGATGTTGATTCTCTGTCAAGTCTTGGAGATGCCTTGTTGTTTTATGACGGATGACTTGTTCATTTATAATCGTCTGTCTAGTGTTTGCTTCAGCAAGTCTTCTAGCGCTTGGTTCTGTCCCAGGAGTTTTGTGTAAGAAGAATCTTGAGTGATTAAGAATTTAAGAGCCGAGTTCTGAATGCGGAAAGAAACTGAAACTCTTTTCTCATTCATCTCAAAAGGAGCCAATCAAAATCAGCAATGCTTGTTTCCTTAACATTACATATGAATCTCATGTGTTTGCATGAACATGCTTGTCAAGAAACACCTTAGCCAAGTTACTAAAGCTTACACAGACTGATTCAGCAACTGCGTACCTCTCCATAAGATCCACCACTTCTGGCCTCAAAATATCCTCTCTTATTGCTCTGTTATAGTCACACATGTAATACACGGTGGAGCCGATTAAGATGAGACGGCGAGGCTCGGCGTCGAGAAACAAAATGATAAGCGAGCGTTGGGCCTTACAAAGCCCATTAATATGAGACACCGAGGCGGCAAGTAGCAAAATTTGTTAACCCAAAACGCTAACAAGATTGGGCCCATTAAGATCGTATACTAATCTTACATCAATAAGCATTGTTTAATCTTGTCACGATGAATTCTCAATCATTCCACTTTCATTTTTGATTTGACTTTTAGATATTAAAGAAGAAGAAAAAAAAAACCTTTCAACGACTATACACTTAGGGTCAATTCTCAATTTCCCATATAGATATTTGTTCGTCCATAAGTTTAGATTGTTGAAAGAACTCTCACTTGCACCGACTGTTCTTTATAGTAATCAAATAGTCGTCGGTTAATAATGAAAAAGTATATATTTCGATTTTTCTTTAAAAAAAGCAACAAAAATACATGAACCAAGAACTTCTTAGTGGCCACTACACCAGTATTTTACTGGTACAAGTATTTTTCTAAGAATATTATAGATTCGTAAGATCTACAAAAAAATGTAGCGATTGAAGAAAAAAAAAACATGAACTCGATAGCTTAAAACACCGAAAAAAAACGAGTGGGCAACAAATTTTTGGTAATAAAAAAATAATCGAGTGGCGTAGAATAACAAACCATCCATATCCCTATCCTTCTCTCTATTACCTAAACACAACGACACGTGTCTGACTTTTGGAACATCTCAGAGGACAACACTTTTGTGCTGACTAGGCAATAAAGTGCAAAACAAAAGTGTTGTTTTTTTTCTCCTCTTTCATTTTGAGACAGTTGTACCAAACAATTTCTAATTTGGATAAATGGTTTTTTTTTTCATTGAAGACTTCCAGATATTTATTTTACAATTTTTGTCCTTCACATAAAATACCTATTTAATTTTGTTTTGAAGTTGACGGCTACTGAAATTTAAATATCTCTTTCTTCTTTTTAAACAACGCTCGTGTATGTTTTTATTTAGCTACTCGCTTTCTTTGCCACATACTTGGGTCAAAAGAGAGCACTCCAAAAATATATGATCTGTCATTTGAAACCTAACTATTCCTGATAAGTCTAGGTTCATAGTCTAAAGTTCTTGGCCCTCATTTAGGTATAAATAGTCTAAATTTAAAGTATTTAAGCAAAAACAATACTGAGAAGAAAAAAAAAAAAAAAAAAAAAACTACGGTAAAATTTCTAGAAATGTTTAAGAAAAATCTAACTAAAATCAAAAGAATAGCGTATTAAAATACTAATTTTATTGGATTAACTTAATTTGATGAAAATGTCTCTTAATATTTATGGCGATATGTATGTTGGTTGGACTTTGAAATTGTTTTTATAGATTTAATAAGATGAACATTTTGTTCTTGCTTGAGAGTGGCTGGGTACACAATTTTTTTCACTTTGTTCATGCTAAAATTCAGTTTTGTCTTCTTATATTTACATCTAAGTTTATGTTTGATTATCTGAAACCCAAATTATCAAGTATTTTACGATTTTTTGAAATAAACGAAATCTGTTTATTTCCTTATTCAAATTTTATAAAATTTTGTAAGAGTGATTTGATTGAAAATGGACAACATTTGGAGACATTTTCAAAAAAAAATGTTATAAAAGGTTATTTTAAAATGCTTTCAAAAATATCAATATAATAAAGAGCGTGATTATATTTTAATTCAGAATTATTTAAGTGATCGAAAATATCATAAATTTTGTATAATTAGAGCATTTGTTCTGATATGCGACATATTTTACTATAATTTTATAGGAACCATATAAATTTAATTTTTTAACTAATTCCAGTTGCACATTTGTTTAGATGAAAATGATTTGATTGCTGCATGATATAATTTATTTACATTTAAGCATATATTTTATTCTATTTTGATGAATTGTGTGGTATTTTCGTACTTAAATTTTGATATATTGTATGTAATTGTACAACATACTCAATCATATGTTATTACTTCTAATAATTTGAATATGGACATACTCAGAAAGGTATCAAGGGCTCTTTCTCTAGCTATTGTTTCTCATATAATCTTTTCAAAATCATATATCATCACCAACTATACTCATCATTCTCGGGTACTATGAGCTCTAACTAGTGGAATGGTACTAGAACTTTGACACACCGTCTAGTTGAGATTATAGAAATTAAAGATTATGTTATATATAGTAGAAACAAAGTAGGCCAAATTCTTATAGAAAAGAATAAACAAAATTAATATAAAAGATAAATGAAAAAACGGTCTTGAATTATAAACAATTTGCTAGGTGTGATTCAACATTGTCTTTATTCAATACTTGTTGGGTCATAAACATTCAAATTGCATATTATTGTTACTCTAGTATTCAAATTGCATATTATGTTTTATCTAAACTAACTTATATATTTATTTTGATAAACATGTCATATGATATTAAACTTATTTTCAATTGATCATCTTCTAAGTTGATGCATTTTAGTATTTTATATTCAAATTTTGAGATCTTAGTATGTAATATATTTTCAGGTTTTTACTATTCATCAGTTTGATGATGCAAATATACATAGTACGAATAAAATGAGTGAAATTGTTTAATTATATGATCAGGAAGAAAAAATAATATTCCAAAATCCAAATTTTAGTGGGTAATTCTTAGCACAAAAACAAATTTTGTTTCCAAATATATCACATATTTTTCAATGTTCCACAAATAGCATTAATTGTTGAAATTTGTTATGAATAAGAATATGTTCTATAACATTATATGAATTAGAATTATCAATAGATAAAGTGTGTCAACTCAAATCGCTAAATTGTTGAAAACAATTTAATAATATATTCATTTAATATATTCTCATGTCAATATGATATGATTAGATCTATTTAGTGAGATCTTATTTAATTGTTAATTCTAATAAAACAAAAATAGTGATTATATTACTAATAAATAATATAATTGTTTAATCTTATTTTATGGAACTGTATTTCTCAACTTCAATTAAATACTGTACCTAAACCTAAAATTAAATATGCAATCAACTTGATTAATAAAAAACAACAAAATGGGGTAAGAAGTAAACAACGTTGTTAAACAAGACACGCGCTCACCAGTCGCGAGTTTGGCAATAATCATGAAATGAGCTTCTTTAAAAAAACTTTCTAGTAGATAAATTAAACAATTAAAAATCTCCGACAAGATTTAACAAAGAACAGATAATATCTTCTCCGCAAAGACAAAAGTGAAAGCGAAGAAGAAATCCTCCACGTGTCATTAGCATCTTTTAACCTGAGCCACATGATACTAGTTTCTCGAAACCCCTCTTTACGCTTTTTCACCCAAATTTTTATAAAAAGAAAAACATTATGCTTACGTGGCTTATCTTCTTCTTGCTCTTTTAAAGTAACCCCTTGACTCTGCTCCTTTCATAAACAACAACTCTCTCACCAATCTCAAAACAATTCTCTCTCTCTTTATTCTTCTTCTTCAGCTTCAGATTTCAGATCTTAAATCTTCAAGTCTTCTTCTTCTTCTTCTGCAACCATGGCTATGCAGGTTTGAGATCTATCTTCTTTGTTATTCTTTATGCAATCTTGATCTTGGTTTTGTTACTGTTGTTATGTTTCAAGTCTTGTGGAATCCAGACAGATTTAACCTAAACTTAGGTTTATGTCCGAGAGAAAATAGGTTATTTTGTTATCTAATTTCAAGTTTAATCTCTTTGTCTGAGAGAACTTGGAACTGAAGATTATTCGATTGTGGCAGGTTAAAAATTGTGTTAATAGACCAGGCGATTATGTGGGATATTATGGTCGGTTGTTTTAAAGAGAGATTACTTCTTTCTTAATGTATTGATCCGTATTAGGTAAGAACATGTCTCTAATCCCCTAATTATTACTGGTGGTCTACCTCTTCTAGTTGCGTATTAATTAGTTTTATTAGACTCTTTGTAACATTTAATTACTCTTACAATATATTAAGAGACTAATTGTGTTTTCTTACTTTGTGATTATAGGAACGTTGTGAGAGTTTATGTTCTGATGAACTTATATCTTCCTCAGATGCCTTTTACCTCAAGGTACTAATTTTGTTTCTTAATCTCTTGTTTACTCTTGATTGGTTTTGAACTTAAATATGAGGTTAATTTAGGGTTTGTTTTGTTTATAGACAAGAAAGCCTTATACCATCACTAAACAAAGAGAGAAATGGACAGAAGCAGAGCATGAGAAGTTTGTAGAAGCATTGAAACTCTATGGCAGAGCTTGGAGACGAATCGAAGGTGTGTGTGCTTATCTGACTTTAGAGAGTCTAATGCACATTCTAATCTAAGTTTGATGAAGATATAAGAAAACTACTTGGACCCTAGTAATGAGTAGAGATCTGACTTTTGTTGGTTCTTCTATGGAACAGAACATGTTGGAACAAAAACTGCAGTTCAGATTCGAAGCCATGCGCAGAAGTTCTTTACTAAGGTTTGCCTTCTTGCAGACCCTTATACATGAAAAAGTTTCAACCTCTTCGTGTTAAGCAAGGTCTAATTCAAGTTTTTCTTATTAGGTTGCTCGCGATTTTGGTGTTAGCTCTGAGTCCATTGAGATCCCGCCTCCAAGGCCAAAGAGAAAGCCGATGCATCCTTACCCTAGAAAGCTTGTGATTCCTGATGCAAAAGAGATGGTATACGCTGAACTAACCGGATCCAAGCTGATTCAGGATGAAGATAACCGATCTCCAACATCGGTTTTATCAGCTCATGGCTCAGATGGATTAGGTTCCATTGGTTCAAATTCACCTAACTCTTCTTCAGCTGAGTTATCATCTCACACAGAGGAATCATTGTCTCTAGAAGCAGAGACCAAACAGAGCCTTAAGCTCTTTGGAAAAACTTTTGTAGTTGGTGATTACAACTCTTCAATGAGTTGTGATGATTCTGAAGATGGCAAGAAGAAGCTATACTCAGAAACACAGTCTCTTCAATGTTCTTCTTCTACTTCAGAAAACGCTGAAACAGAAGTGGTAGTGTCGGAGTTCAAAAGAAGTGAGAGATCAGCTTTCTCTCAGTTAAAATCGTCGGTGACTGAGATGAACAACATGAGAGGGTTCATGCCTTACAAAAAGAGAGTAAAGGTGGAAGAAAACATTGACAATGTAAAATTATCATATCCTTTGTGGTGAAGTGTTCGTTTGTGTCAAGTCAGTTGTGTAAACTCTTTTGATCTCAACATCAGATTATGTGTATAATGTCAGAGTATTAGGGAAAGTTTTTTTGGATTAGATTCGTAAGATCACTCCAAAGTTTCGTGTCTTTCCATATAACCAGTTAGAAATTGAGATCCTTGTACTTAAACATTTTTATTTGATCAATCAAATCTTCTTGATAACTCTAAATTGTTGTACATAATAGTAGTCTCTATCAAGCATTTCATTCGAAAGGATTAACAAAAAAGATTAGGTTTACAAAAAATACATCAAAAGCAAATGTTTGAAACATAGAAACAAGTAATGCATCATAAACCCTAAGACTAGCTTCAAGTCTCTGTGACGGTTTCACTCTGTTTCAAGATCTTCCTCGTACGGTACTCGTCGACACAAAGGACACGACCTCTGACGCTTAAGCCACTCAAAGATACAATTTTGATGGAACAAATGGAAACAGTCAGGTAACAGAATGATGTTATCATCATGACTCTCCGAAAAGTCCTCCAAACAAATCGAACAAGTGGTTTCTTCTTCATCTCCCAAATCAGTCAATTCCATTGTTTGTTCCTCAAGCAATCTTTGAAACGTATCTGTCGACCTAACAGCAATAGACGAGAACATAACATCTCTTGTCACTTCCACGTATAAGGACACACTAAAAGGTTGGGGAATATGAGCACAATCCAAAACGATCCTTTCGCTCAACAATCGACAAAACTCAGTATGTGTGATGAACTCGTCAAGGTCTTGATAGATGTGATGTGAACTGAGACATGATGGTTTCAATTCGATTTTAGTCATAAGTGGAGCCGCGAACGTTCCCAAACACATTACGACACCGTTTTGATCTTCAGCTAACTCGTTGACCACATCTTGTAGATTGACGAACACGGTGTTTCTAAACCCTTGATCTTGTGGTAGGATCATTGCTGTTGTAGTAATCTTTACGGACACCAAATTACTATATGTATTCATGGTGGAAGAAGAAGAAGAAAAAGAAGATTCAAAGCCTAACTTTTGATATGAAGAGATAAGATTGTGAAATCAAAGAGAAGAGATCGATGAAATTGACTTAAAGTGAGGCTGAGTGAATTAATATATATATAGAGAGATATTTTACGTTTCGACGCTTCAGTTGGAAAAAAGGAAATCATAAACAAATTTGTTGACGAAAAAGGAAATTAAGGAAAGGAAAACTTTGACCAAAAAAGAAAAGAAAAGGAAAACATGAATTTAGTAAAAATAAAAATAAAAAGGAAACAATCAGTTTTTTGATAAAAAGGAAATTTAGATTAACAAAACGCGTCAAATTTTTTATTTAATTTTAATTAACTAAAGTCAGATAACAAATCAGACCGTTCCACATTATTTCGCAACATTACTTATACTAGATGAATTTCCATTACGCTTGGATTTGTTTTAAAAATTGTTAATAAAAATATGTTAATTGTTTTTATCGCTAATTTATATTTATTTTTTATTTATTATTGTATAACTAATAGAATTAGACTCATAATAGTATTTATGTTTCGACAGTTGTTCCAAATACCACCACCTCAGTGATAATTTAAGTGAGTGTATATTCAATGTTATATATATCGATATTGTGAACTTCAGTTGTATCTAATGTTTTCATTTTTTAATTTCCGTATAGGTTATACATGATGATGGTTTTGTATCCTATTTATGGTACTTGTCCCTTGGTAAACATTTACTGATGTTGTTTGAAACACATATAAAAATAAATTGGTTATGATGTTGTCCCGTGGTAAGCAATGTCTGTTTGAATATTTATAGAGCTTATAGTAGTGAAAGCTTGTAATCCCATAAGCTGGGAGTGTGAATATGTTTTAGTGAAATAAATTGTGCATCTATTTAAAAGACAGTTACGGCTGCTTGTTCCTTGATTCAGTTCTGTGTAGCTTCTACTGTGGCATCCATTCTGGCAGTTACAAGGTATAAAACGTTTTTTCTAAATAAATATGATGTACAGAAAGGGAGACTATGTTGTTGGGTTTAGAAGCATTAAGCCATCATTGAAATGGGGCCGACCTATTAGTATTGCACTCTGATAGATTCTAAAACACATATGGCCCATCTGACATGAGCTATTTTGTTTACTCTATTTGACACTTATAATTAGAAGCTGATGTGTAAAAAATAAAAGCTGAATCATATTAATGAAATGTTTTTATTGGAAGATTAGAAAGCTGATGTGTCATCTCCAGAAAAGCTTAAAATGCTGACGTGGCAAAATAATGGAGAGAGTTGAGCTTCTTTCATATATATGATTTGTATGTATAAAACTATAAACCAATTTATTGGTTCATTCTCAATACCGTTCCAAAACCAATTAGATCTCACAGGAATTTGGTTTACTATGTTAACAGGAATTTAACCCACAGTTATAATAACTGGAATTAACCAGAATTTAACCAACAAAATACAACTTGATGAAAACAAACATTTTTTCTTTTGCACTCTACGTTCAAAGTTACAACATGCTTCCTCTTGCGACTTGTCTTCCAAGCAACAATCCACTCCATTTGGCTTGAAAGAAACCGTCGTCGACAACTCGACATGGACATCTCTCAAACTCATCGGATCACTTAATCAAGTCTCTTGACCGCACAGTTTGAAATACGATCCTCTCAATCCGGTAACTTGATCCCCGCAATGATGAGATAATAACCGGTTAAGTATAACCGAACCGGAGAAGACATGGACAAGAGAAAAGAAGAACCAAACTTTTAGGTGCTGTTCGTTTCTCCATTCAAATCATCTAGTTGAATGAAGATGAATATTGATATTCATTTGGAGCAATTTAATAGAGCAATGAGATGGATCAGTTAGATGGTTTTTAATAAACTCATCCGAGAAATGATCAGAATCTAGCAGACTCTGATCGGAGCATTCAGATGAATTAGTGAGATGGATCATTTGGATGCATATCACAAATGAGCAAACGAACAGGACGTGCTTCCTTTAGTTTTTGGGAGATCCATCTCCAGCTCTCCACGTTTCCATGTTCCCACTATATTAATTATAATATAAAGTAATAAGAACTTTTTTTATAATATAAATTTGAAAATCCAATAAATTATATATTATAAATTAATATATATATATAAAATACATAAAATAAAAATCTTGCCTTTCGGTGTACCGCGGGTTAAATCCTAGTTAATACTATTAATAACATATCCATATTTTCATTAATAAAAAAATTATAGAAAAATGTTATATCGTATAGTGGTTTTTGGTTGATAATTTTGTTATTCAGTTTTTAGTCAAAACATTTTTAACTTTTTAACATGATTGCAAAATTACATGACTCTTTTACCATTTCAATTTTTATTTTCTTTAAATTACACATATAGTTAGCATTTTAAGAAAAAAAAAATTAAACACTCACACTGTGGAAAAAAAGAAAAGAAAAGAAAATTGCATACAAAATCGGTTTTAAGAAGTTGAATACTGAATAGAGAATAGAGTTTAGAAAAAAATTAGAACATTGCATGTGGACTATTTTTGGTTAATGGTTAAAACTCTTTTTCCTTTTTTAATCAAATAAGCTTATAGAGGTAGTTTTGCTAACAACTTTAAAGAGGAGTTTTGTTTAGGTTTTAAAGATTTTTACAAAACTAAAGAGATTTGATAACAATCAAAATCAAGAGTAAATAACATTTTAGGAAATCAAGAGGAATACATTTTCGGTTTTATGTTTTGCACCCAATAATGATGAAGTACTGTAAAGATGAGAACTTGTTTACAATCAAATGAAGATCAAAAGTAACTAAGGTTTTGACTCTAGTCAAGTTAAGATTGGGTTAAGTTACTTTTGAGACCACAAAGAGGAGCCTTTGTGTTTTGTTATCTTGTTCACTAGGTTTAAGGATGTCTCCTTGTACTTAAGTAGTTGGGGACGTGAGAGAGATTGAAGCAGCACACGATATATGTAGAAAGAGGGTGAGAGAAGAACACATAGAAAGCTTTAGCTTTGGGGTGGGTTTTCTCATTAGAACAATGGTGTGATACAGAGTATTAGTGTGTTAGTGTGTTAGCAAGTAGGTGATTTCACATTGTAATATCTCACGTATCTTTTTTTTTTGAATAAAATGTCATATTATATTAAAAAAGAAAATTAACATTTTACATCAGCTTAATCCTAAGAAAGTTGAAATATTTTTTTGATAAGAAATTACAAACTGAGAGCTTAATAGAAAGAACAGAGTTATTCTAAAGTCTTGTCGAGAACCAGACTTGTAATCCGTTCTCGTAGCGGCGGTCTCCTATAGAGAGAAAATCTTAATTTCTGATTTTTTAAGAGAAAAGATTGACAAAAATAGTACTAAAAAGACCAACGTGCTGTTGGCCCAACGGTAAATCTCCCCGGTGGAAGTGCTGGGTTCGAGTCACGTTGGGAGGGATCTCTTCTCTAAAAGAGATGAATTTAACTTGGTGTGGGTCCCGCCTCTGAGAAATGTAGGCATTTGGGCTTGAACTTCCAGATATTTAAAGAAAAGAAAAATAATACTAAAAAAGTTTGTTTTTTCCAAAAACAGCATTTCTTTCGAATAATTTCACAAATAGCATTACAAACTTTAATTAAATATTAAATATTAAATATAAATAACTAATTTAACTAAAATAAATAAAAGTAAATATTTTCCGCCAAAAAACATTCCGTCAAATTTTCTCGACAAAAAAGTTTCGTAACAAATTTTCCCGCCAAAATTTTTTTGTAAACATTTTCCCGCCAAAAAATATCCGTCAAATTTTTCCCGCAAAAAAAAAACAGAAAGGTAACGACGAAACTCTGGAAGGATTTCACAAAAAAAATCTTCTAAGTTAATGTTCTTTCAATGGTAAATGTGATCAATGGAAAGAAATTGAAACTCTATTCTCATTCATCTCAAAAAACATTAACACTTTACTTCATTGTTGCCAATTGTCAGCAACACAACTATCTAAAAAAGGCAGTAAGTGAAGTAAACGAGTTCATAAACCCGAAATCAATCTAAAAAGGCATGATTTGAGGATCGTAGTATGATCATTAATTACAATGCTGAAATGCCAAATGCTCATATATATACAATATTTTTGACAAGACACAGAGAGATCTTACTTAGTAATTTATCTAAGAAAAGTTCTTTGTGCAGGCAAGTTTCTGCATCAAATTTAAGAAACTATCTTAACCCTCAGCTACCAGAAAATATACCCTGACATAAGGTCGTATCTAGAGAGTGATATCTTATGTTGCTAAGATCGCCAAATCTGTCAACAATAAGCTAACATTCAAAATAATCAGAACAAAACGAGCATATATATATTTACCCGAGATCGAGCACTGTTTCTTGTCTATTTAGAGAATTTCAGACACTAAATCAAACAAAAGCAATGTCCAGAATAAATACAGTCTTTCACTGACCTTTCCACGACAAAACGGCAGAGAAAAGTCCTGCATTGCTACCAACTCCGAGAACTAGCTAGGGAATGCAGTGCAACTTTCCACAAGGTAATAAGAAGAGAAAAATATCAGCATCCCATCCGGCACAGCTTGAGAAAAGTTAAGACTAACATTCCCAAGTTTTCAGAATTGGTGACTTAAGAATTCAAAAGAGTTTTCCAAATTCCTTAAACCATCAATATCACTATCCAGAACAATCGTTTCACAAACAGCAAAAAAAAAAAAAAAAAAAAAAAACAGAGGAATACAATCGAACTCTTTGTCAATTGTCATCAACTCAAAAGTAGGATTTGACCTTGGCTGTGGCAGTTATGAGACTCAACACAAAGCTCATAGCTAGACACACTGACTTAAGTAACATAACCTAAATCCCTATTTTTCTTCCTAGACTCCATCTTCCATGTTCATACACATACGCAAATTAACTCTGATATACTTCTTCTATTACATTTTATTGCTTCATAGCATTTACCTTGCCGGTGAATATGATGACTCCTACAGAGCTGTCATCTCTAGCATCATTAAACGCACGCATAAGCTCAAAAACATGGTCAATTCAAAACCCACTTCACCAAATACAAAACATAACTCTCTCTCACAGGAATATCATCAAACACTTTACAATGCCTTCATCAAGTGCTTTCTCATAAATAACTAAGTCAACACGAGTTGAATTTCCCATTTGACTCGTTAATTCCGGTTACCAATCATTTGGGTTAGAACTTAGAATTGATATCACATTTTAGACCAAACCGAACCAATCTTAATTTGTTCATGAGATCACGGTTGTTACATCATGGTTAGTCTTAACCAACAAAATTTCAAGCCTTTACTAAACCAAAATTTTAAAATCCTGGTTTAGGTCTTTGCAGCTCACAATTATGACGTGTACAAAGCTCGAATTTGAATATCTATTTAAACGGTTCTTTTGTCCTGGGTTCTTCTTTTTCAAATTCCTCTATATAACGTTAGCAAATGACCGTTTGAAGAAAATAGACGTTAACAAATCTCTCTCTGATCATTTTCCTTCTTCTCAAACCCTAAATTCTCCTTAATCGACGATCAAACACTAGAAAGAGCGTTCGCGATTAAGGTCAGTTACACGACTCTCCGATTTAGGGTTCCGTCAAGGCAATTCCGATCATTCTGATTCCAAGATTGATAGGTTTTCTTAATTCGATAATTATTCTCTCACCTTTGTTACTAAATTGGTCTCAATTGATATGTTAATCGAACCCAGAGGTCAATCGATTTTGTAATTTCATCGATACCATCTCTTTGATAGTTCTGTGATTTTGGTTTTGACAGATCACGAGAATTAGAAGATCAAGGGGGTTCTGATTCGGGAACAATAAATCTTTCATGGGATGCTATCGAAAGAGATGATCGGGAAAGAGTTTGATGGTCGTAGCTTCACCGTGAAAGGTTTTGTGCTGCTCTGTTTTTGGTTTAGATTTGTTCTGCATCACCGATAATGTTTGATTCTTATGCTTATGTTACAAATCGTTTCGAGTTTTGTGATTAGTTGTTGGCAAGTCACGAAAACCGTCTTGATTTGCTATGTTATTTGCCTGGTACACTAATCCAATTTCTTAATCAGATATGTTGAGACATTGCTGTCTTATTTTGTGAGATTAACGTAGCCTCGTATGCTTCATATTGTAGAGAAATAAGTGGGATTTGGGTCTCAATAGTCAATAGACATTCCTAATAGCCAGCCTAATGGACAATACGAAGGAGAGATCATTGCTTCTGCAATAAAAATTGATAGAGGTACCTGAACTAACTTTTCTTTGCCTGTTGGTGTGTAAGCAGGGACGGTTCAATGGAAATTTACATGCGGAAAGAATTGAGATATTGAGGATTAAACCCCATTGGTACAAGCTTACGTTTGGTTGTACTTACTTATTTACAGCTTTCTTATAACAATCAAAACTCTTGGCAGCTACTGAATATGGAGCACTTCGATGATGTTTCGCAAGATGGCCAATGAAGTGTATATGCCCCGGATGCTCGCGTTTTGACTACATATTATTGTGGTATGATTTCCTTTTTTTCTGGAATTCATGAGCTAATTGATTCTCTTCTTCTCTCTTTTACTTCATGTTTTCGTGGCTTTATCTTCCTGTTGAAATGAACTCTTAAATTGCTAACCCGTAACTTACAAGAGGTGTAATGTAACGTAAGCTTTTCTCTAGATTTATTTTAGGAGGTGATACTGGAAAGGTAAACTTTGGTCGCTAGTGTTTAACATATGTATTAGGATGATGTAATTAAGCAAGTGCATTTTTTCCATTAAGCATGTACTCAATTTTTGCACATGGGATAGCCAAAAGTGTTTGCTAATGAAAGGTTTCGGTTTCAGGAAAATGGATTCTTGTGTTGTAGAGACAAATCATTGGGGAGAAGAGAAAAGGATGGATAAGGTAGAGTCTCTCGCTCTCTCTTACACACACACACACACACAACCTCAACACCAACAAAAACAGAACACAAAACACTCAAAGGGAATAAAAACTCAAACACAACAAAAAACAGAGCACAAAACACGCTTACACACACAACCTCAACACCAACAAAAACAGAACACAAAACACTCAAAGGGAATAAAAACTCAAACAGAACAAAAAACAGAGCACAAAACACGCTTACACAAAGTCAAACACACACAAAAGACAAAGTCAAGTTAAAACAAAAAAAACAAAAACAAAATTCAAACACACAAAAATGGAAAACTCAAAACAAAAACAAGAACTCAAGAATTGTCACATACTAAGAACTCAAACAAGAAACTGAACAAAAGAAAGAGAAAGCAATACAGAAAACGGAATCTTCCAGAAAGAGGTAACTTTTCTTACATTTTTTTCTTATTTGTGATGGTTGAAAATATCTTCAATCTTGTTATCTTTGTAAGGAACTATTTTTCAGGCCTTCTCTTTTTATTAATTCCACTAAGACTAGAACGTCAACCCCTGATCAACAACATTATAAAGGGGGCGACTGGAGAGTTATTTTATAAAGATGGCATTTTATAGCCTACAAGCAAGGAGGTTGGGACTGGGAAACCAATTGGAGGCAAAAAGATGGATCCATATGGAATGGAAGTTGAACAACCTGAAGATGTCAAGGTACATAGAAATATACTTATAAATGGTTATGTAATTTGACTCTATCCTCTACAGACCTTTGTGGTGTAAATATCTTATTCTTCTTTTCTGTTTTAGACTACGTAGATGGGTCTTAAAGGATAAAAATAGTAGGTTCTCTAGTAAAATCAGAAACTAGAGCTCTAGAGGTATGGAAAGAAAAACTTTAAGGTTTGTTGACGGCATTGAAGACTCTTTTATTCTCAACTATTGTTTTCTTTATCATTAGGTTTGTTGACATGAGCCTCTCCTATGAAGTGCCCTACTGCATTCTATGAAGCAGTTGGTGCTGGATTTGTTTTCAAGAAGGTATGTCTTGGTCTTTGACCTTTCATATTAATCTGAACACAATGCTGATTCATGGCTTTTGTTTGTAACTTTTGAAAAAAACTGAAAGAGTTCAAGAATCTGAAGGTTCTTAGTGAAGGCTTGTTATGGATGGTTTCGTCATGAATCCCGAATGGACAGAAGCTTAAGGTTCTGATTTTTTCCCTACTTAGAACTTTCCAACCTCTGATTTCCCTGTTTATACTGCAGTTCAGTGTCTAAGTTATTTTCATTACGACAAATAGTTTGTTATGTCCATTTGACTAGATTTTTGTAACGACCAAAAATGATACAGTCAAACTTTTGGGTGCTTTATACAAGTTTTGGTTCAGGTGGAGAAGAATTCCTTTAAGTTGATTTGTCTAACTTGTTTTGTTAGAAGAACATATCTTAAGAACTGAATTAAAAAAATTTCTGTTTGCAGACTTTAGAGGGTTTATTTTAATTTTTGGAATTTTTCTTTTTCACTATACTTATATTCTGTTTATATATTCAGTTCATCAGGGGACTGCAGCTCCAAACAGAGTTGTTAAGACGATAGTTTCAAATCTTCTTAAAGGCTTTAAGAGTCATCCTTCGAAGGTGATGTACAAATTGGAAATTTTCTTTTGTGGAAATTTATTTGAAGCTTTAGAGTTGATATTGAGTCTCTCAAACTTATGTAGATGCGTTTGAAGTCAACTGAAGCTGTAAAGAAAACTTTCGAAGAGGCTGGATGGATCTTTTCTATAATTCTCTGTTATTTTAGATTTTTTATTCCAAAATTAGTCAGGAATATTTATTGTTATATATACACCATTTCTGTGTATGACTGTTGGATAGTAACAAAAAATCTTTTGAATTGCAGATTCCGAGACTCGAAGATGAAGGGGATTCTGATTCGTGATTTTCGACCAATAAATCCATGGGATGCTAGCAAAGAGAAATAGACGGTAGAGGAGGACATGGTGGCAGGTAATCAAAGATATAATGTTTTTGTGTTGCTTTGTTTCCGGTGTAGATTTTGTTTTGCATTACTGTGTCTCCGGTTTGATTCTTGTTCTTGTTCTTATCTGGATGTTTCTAGTTTTTTTATTAGATGTTGGCAAGTCACCAAAACCGTCTTTATGTGGAAACATTTTTGTCTTATTTTGTGAGATTAACGTAGCCTAGTATGCTTCCTATTGTAGGGAAAATAAGTGTAATTTGGGTCTCAATAGACGTTCTTAATCGCCAGCCACCTGATAATTAGTTTATCTACTCTAGAATGCTGACAGTACCACTTGATGTCAATGTTTTGTGTTAAAAGTGATAATTTGATATGATCTCCATATTAATTGAGTCTCCTTTTGACGTTGAACATGGTATTGAGGAGAGACATTGGATTTCCATTCGAAGTGGCTTCTTTAGTATCAGATCAATACATAACTTTTGCAAATGAGGTGAAGGGATGTCATGTCTTGACAAACACCTCACCATGGCCTGGTATTAGCAATCCTCTTTTGAATTGTTTATGAACCATCCGTCTAGGTTTTGCGTTGTGCAAGCTGATCATTTTGCTTTACATTCTAAGTCCTTCATTTGCATTCCACTTATAGGTTTCGCTGGTTATGAAGTTATGGAATTCACATGAGCTAATTGATTCTCTGTTTCTCGCTTTTACTTTATGTTTTCGTGGCTTTGTCTTCTTGTTGAAATGAGCTCTTAAATTGCTAAACTGTAACTTACAGCAAGTGTAATGTAATGAAAGCTTGTCTCAATAGACGTTCCTAATAGCCAGCCTCCTGGTCAATATGAAGAAGAGATCATTGCTTCTGCAATAAAAATTGATGGAGGGTAAGTTTATCTACTCTATAATGCTAACAGTTCCACTTTATATCAGTTATCTACATATTAATGGAGGCTCATTGAACACGGAATTGAAGAGTTGTGCAAGACATGGGATCTCCATTTTAATTGAGCTTGTAGGCATGCAGTGTCTTGATCATATATTTTGCTTCACATTCTGAGTCCTTCACTTGCATGCGAGTCATTGGTTTCGCATCATTTCTCCGATCCAAGGTTGCTGCTTATGAAGTATTATATAGACAAGTTATGGCAAGGCATGGATGTGTTGTCCAACTCAAGCTTTTGTAAGTATCGTAGGTACCTAACCTAACTTGCATCTGCATGTTGATGTGCAAGCAGGGAAGATTTAAGGAAAAGTTATACGCGGAAAGAAGTTAAGATATTGAGAAGTTAAGAGTATGTAGTAAGCTTTCTTTTTACTGTAGTTGGTTTGTTATTTTAGTTGAAATTATTTATTTACAGCTATCTTATATCAATCAAAACTCTTGGCAGGCTCTGAACATGGAGCACTTTGATAACGTCTTGCAAGATGGCCAGTGAAGTGTATCCCTATGCCCCGGATGCTTGTAATTTGACTACATGCTAATTGATTCTCTGTTTTCTCTCTTTTACTTCATGTCTTCCTGTTGAAATGAGCTTTTAAATTGCTCAACTGTAAGTCACAGGAGGTGCTTGTTTCTGGATTAATTTGAGGAGATAATACTGAAAGGGTAAACTTTGGTCGCTAGTGGTAACAATATGTATTTGGTGCTTACGTCAAAATAACTAAGCATGTACTGGTTTTATACACATGGGAAAAGCCAAAACTGTTGCTAATTCATTGTTTCCGTTTTAGGAGGATTGGATTTTTATGCTGGGGAGACGATTGGGTAGCCAAGAGAAAACGAAAGTTAAGGTAGAGTGTCTCTCTCTCTCTCTCTCTCTCTCTCTCACACACACACACACACACACACACACACAACCTAAACAAAACACAAAACACTCAAACACAACAGAAAACAGAGCACCAAACACGCTTACATAAAGTTAAACACAACCAAAAACCAGAAAACAAAACACGAATGCACAAAATAATCAAACACAACCAAGAAAAAAAAAAAAACATAGTCTCTTTATAAGGAATTTGTTTTCAGGCTTTTTCTTGTTTATATTAAATCCACTATGACTCTAACGTCAACCCCTGGTCAACTAAGTTATAAAGTTAGCGACTCGAGATTTCATTTAAAAAGCTGACAATTTATAGCTTGTAAGCAAGATGGTTGAGACTGGGAAACCAAGTGGAGGCAAATAAAGATGGATTTGTATGGAATGAGAGTTGAATCACCTAAAGGTGTCAAGGTACACTTATAATCGTTTATGTAATTTGACTATGTCCTTCTTTCATACCTTTGTGGTATTAATATCTTATTCATCTTTTCATTTTTAGAATGCAGAAATGGGTCATAAAGAGATTGAAAACAGTAGGTTCTCATGTAAAACCAGAAACTTGAGCTCTCTGCATGGAAATAAAGACTTGAAAGATTGCTCTCTTCATCACTGGTTCTTACCTCTTTCTAAGTTTTTTCACATTTTTCGTTTTACTTTAGTGATTAGTTCATTTTAAGTGGTTCTTCATCATTTTAAGTGGTCCTTCATTTGCATTCCACTTAAAGATTTTGTTGGTTATGAAGTACCATATAGACAAGTTATGTAATTCACATGAGCTAATTTGATTCTCTATTTCTCGCTTTTACTTTATGTTTTCGTGGCTTTGTCTTCTTTTTGAAATGAGCTCTTAAATTGCTAAATTTTAACTTACAGGAGGTGTAATGTAATGTACGCTTTTCTCTAGATTTATTTGAGGAGATGCTGGAAAGGTAGACCTTTTTTGGTTGCATGATAATGTAACTAGTTTCCATAAGGCATATATACTCGTTTTCTGTACATGCGAAAGCCAAAAATGTTGCTAATTAAATGTTTCGGTTTCAGGAGAATGGATTCTTATACTATAGAGACAACTCACTGGGGAGACGATTGGGTAGCCAAGAGAACCCGAAGGTTAAGGTAGAGTCTCTGTCTCTCTCACACAACCTCAAAAACAGAACACAAAATACTCAAACGCAATAAAAACTCAAAGACAACAAAAAAAACAGAGCACAAAACAAAACATGCATTCACAAAGTTAAACACACACAAAAAACACGCATATACAAAGTCAAGTTCACAACAACAAAAAACATAATATAAAACACTCAATGGTAACAAATTCAAACACACACAAAAGGAAGCTCAAAACAAAAACAGAAAATAATTTAATTTTGTTACTATCTTTTCTATAATCTTTTTCATATGTATACCGATTGCAATAGTAAATGGCATCTTGCAGAAAGAGGTAACTCTTTTTACCAATTTTTCTTATTTGTGATGGTTGAAAATATATTCAGTTTAAACCAGGTATCTTTTATAAGAAATGTTTTTCCAGGCCTGTGAGTAGGAAGGTTGGGACTGGGAAAACTAGTGGAGGCAAAAAAAGATGGATCTGTAAGGAATGAAAGTTGAACCACCTAAGGTTTGGTCCTAGATTTGGTTTCAAGAGGTTATGAGCTGTTTGCTATGAAGTACCCTACTGAATTCTACGAAGCAGTTGGTCCTAGATTTGGTTTCAAGAGGTTATGAGCTGGTTCAGTAACTTTTCTTTGAGTTTTCTTATTAATCTGATCAAAATGATGATTTGTGGCTCTTGTTTGTAGCTTTGAAAAACATGAAAGAGCACAAGGAATCCCAAGGTTTTTAGTGAATGCTTGTTATGGATTGTTCACCAGTTGATGACTTTGGTGTCTAACTTTTGAAACTTACGGTTTTGAAATTTTTTCTACTTAGAAATTTCCAGCCCCTGATATCCATGTTTGTTAAACTGCAGTGCAGTTAATTTCGTTACGACAAAAGAGCTTTTTCTATCCATGGGACATGATTTGATAGATTTTTGTAAGGATGTTACTGATGACACCTGAAATCTTGCAATCAAACTGTTGGGAGCTTTACACAAGTATGTTGGTTCAGGTAGTTAAGAATTCCTTTAAGCTGCTTCTGCTTTCTCTAACTAACATATCTTATTAACTGAATCAAACTGTGTTATTTCTTTTTTCAGACTTCAAAGGGTACATGTGTGTGGACTGTCTTAATTTTTTATTTCTTGTTTTTCTTGCTCTACTTAATCTTCTTTATATTCTGTTCACTAGGGGACTGCAGCTCCAAAGAGAGTGGTTAAGACCTCAGTTTCAAAATTTTCTTAAAGGCTTTTTAAGAGTCCTCATTTGAAGGTGTTGTACAAATTGGAACTGTTCTTTTCTTGTCTAAACTTAAAAATTCTTTTGTGGAAATTTATTTTAAGCTTTCGAGTTGTAAATTTTTCGTTCAAACTTTTGTAGATGTGTTTGAAGAGGCTAATAACCGTCACTAAAGTTGCGGCGAGTAGTGCCTGATGCTCCTTTGATTTGCATGTTACTCAATATATCCAATTTCTTAATATGATATGTAGAGAGTGGAGACATTGTTGTCTTATTTCGTGAGAGTAACGTAGACTAGTATGCTTCCTATTGTAGAGAAATAAGTGTGAGTGGGTCTCAATGAACTCCTGGTCAGTCTGAAGGAGAGACCATTGCTTCTGCAATAAGAATTGATGGAGTGTAAGTTTATCTACTCTAGAATGGAAGAGTGGTGCTAGACATTGGATCTCCAATTTAAGTGGCGTCTTCAGTATCGGATCAGTCCATACTTTTGCAAATGAGTTGAAGGTATGCGTGTCTTGATACAGCTCATCATGACCTGGTATTACAATCCTCTTTTGAATTTTTATATGAACCATCTGTCTATGTTTTGCGTTTTGAAAGCCGATCATTTTGCTTCACACACCGAGTTTTTCATTTGCATTGCTTTCGCATCGAAATCATCCGAAATTTGTTGAATATTCTCTGATCCAAGGCTTATTGTTTATGCAGTACCATATAGACAAGTTATGGCAGCGTATGGATGTGTTGTCCAACTAAAGGTTTTGTAAGTGTCGTAGTTACCTGAACTAACGTTATTTGCATGTTGGTGTCCCAGCTTACTTTTGGTTACATGCTTACTTTTGGTTTTGGATTATTAAACTCCATTGGTACAAGCTTACTTTTGGTTGTGGAATGTTGCACTGCATTCTCCCTAGTTCTCGGAGTTGGTAGCAATGTAGGACTTTTCTCTGCCGTTTTGTCGTGGAAAGGTCAGTGAAAGACTGGATTTATTCTGGACATTGCTTTTGTTTGATTTAGTGTCTGAAATTCATTTGCAAGTTTCAGAACAAATATATGGTGACTTACAAAAAGAGAGTAAAGGTGGAAGAAAACATTGACAATGTGAAAATCTCATATCCTTTGTGGGGAGATGTTTGTTTTGTGTAAAGTCAGTTGTGTAACTCTTTTGATCTCAACTTCAGATTATGTGTATAATGTCAGAGAATTGGGGAAAGTTTTTTTGGATTAGATTCGTAAGATCACTCCAAAGTTTCGTGTCTTTCCATATAACCACTCAGAAATTGAGATCCTTATACTTACATTTTCATTTGATCAATCAAATCTTCTTGATAACTCTAAATTGTTGTTACATATTCATAGTCGGGATTAACAAAAAAGATTAGGTTTCGTACCAAAAGTTACCAATTGCATACAAATAATTCATCAAAAGCAAATGTCTGAAACATAGAAAAAGTAATGCATAATAAACCCTAAGGCTACCTTCAAGACTCTGAGACGGCTTCACTCTGTTTCAAGATCTTCCTCGTACGGTACACGTCGACACAAAGGACACGACCTCTGACGCTTAAGCCACTTAAAGATACAACTTTGATGGAACAGATGGAAACAGTCAGGCAACAGAATGATGTTATCATCATGACTCTCTGAAAAGTCCTCCATACAAATCGAACAAGTGGTTTCTTCTTCATCTCCCAAATTAGTCAATTCCATTGTTTGTTCCTCAAGCAATCTTTGAAACATATCTCTCGACCGAACAACAATAGACGGTAACATAACATCTCTTGTCACTCTCACGTAAAAGGACACGCTAAAAGGTTGGGGAATATGAGCACAATCCAAAACGATCCTTTCGCTCAACAATCGACAAAACTCAGTATGTGTGATGAACTTGTCAAGGTCTTGATAGATGTGGTGTGAACTGAGGCATGATGGTTTCAATTCGATTTTAGTCATAAGTGGAGCCGCGAACGTTCCCAGACATATTACGACACCGTTTTGATCTTCAGCTAACTCGTTGACCACATCGTGTAGATTGACGAACACGGTGTTTCTAAACCCTTGATCTTGTGGTAGGATCATTGCTGTTGTAGTAATCTCTACGGACTCCCAATTACTATATGTATCCATGGTGGAAGAGGAAGAAGAAGATTCAAACCCTAACTTTTGATATGAAGAGATAAGATTGTGAAATCAAAGAGAAGAGATCAATATATATAGAGAGATAGGTTTTACGTTTGGCCGACTCAGTAAAAAAAAAGGAAAACATAAAAGATTTGTTGACGAAAAAGGGAAATAACTAATTTGGTCGAATTTTAAAAAAGGAAAATATGAATTTAGTGTAAATCAATAAAAAGGACACAACCAATTAACGCTCGAGTTTAAGATTGAAAAGGAAATTTAGATTAACAAAACGCGTTCAAGTTTTTCATTTAATTTTTATTTTAAATTAACTGAAGTCAGGGAACATTACATATCTCTGTATTGGTTAACTCTCAAAACCGTTCCACATTCTTTTGAAACCAATGTAGTCCGAGAAAAGGAAAACATAAAAACCAGTGGTCCACTGGATATGGTTTAATAACCGGAATTTAACCAAAAAAAGAAAATTGGAACCGAAACCAACAAAATAGTTTGACAATTGGCTACGGTTTGTTCCGGTCAAGTGGATCAATTTCTCACACAAACACATCAAATGCAAAATACATACAAAAAAATCAAACAAATTTCATATCTAAAAACCCTAACCTAATCTTTAACATCTAAAAACCGTAACGTAACCTAATCTTCAAGGCTTCACACGGTTTCATGATATTTCCTCGAACGGAACTCTCCGACTCAAAGATGCAACTTTGATGAAACAAATGTAAACAACTAATGATGTTTTCCGATGATGATTCCGAATTCAAGTTCTCCATACAAATCGAACATGTCTTCTTCTCTTCTTCCAAATCAATTGACTCTACCTTCTGTTCTTCCACCAGTCTTTGTAACACATCACTCGAAGCAGCTTTTGACGGGACAGCAACAGAGGCAGAGGGCAACGTAATTAGAACTTCTTGGGTCAACTCTACGACGACGAACATTTCAAAAATTAAAGGCAATCCGCTGAGATAAGCACAATTATGAGCAATCTTTTCACCCAAATCTTGACAAAACCGAGTATGGGAGATGGATTGTTGAAGGAGATGAGAGATGTAAAGTGGAGAGAAGCAATGTGGTTTCAATTTGATTGGAGAAACGTGTGGACCACGGTACGATCTCAAAAGTGTTATCGCACCGTTTTGATCTTCAAGAAACTCTTTGGTCTCGTTATATAGATTGGCGTAGATAGTGTTAACGAACCCTTTATGTTGAGGTCGAAATATTGCTTTTGCTTTAACTTTCATTGATCTATTGGTATTCATGGCGGCAGAAAATATGTATTTGTATTGAGAAATATGAGAAAAGAGTTTTAGTTCTTTCTCTATACATTGATGAATTTTTACCATTGAATGAATATAGACACTTTCTAACACGTAAGAGACATATCATGAGATTATCATATACTTCATATGGTATATGGTACTTTGTTGAACCTATAGGGACATATCATGAGACATGTACTGTTTTTAATTAGCTTGTAAATAGTTCAAGCTCATTGGATCTATATGGAAGTGACTGTTAACAGTTGCATTCTCAGAACTCGGTGCTTAAACACTGAAGATTCTATTTATGCAAATTCTGATCAGGAATGTTTTAACTTGTTAAACAGGAGATTGAAGAACCCATACACAAAACTCCTGGGACAGAAGTGCTAGGAGAAGACTATTATAATGAGCGAGTCATCCGTCATAAAAAACAGGGCATCTGACCAGAGAATCAACATCTGAACAAGTATGTTGTATAACTTTCATTCCCTGCTCTAGACACTTTAACGACTTGTGCAATATAGGTTATGAACTCTTTGTTTCTTGCATGCTTTATAACATTTGTTTATCTGATTAGTTGTATGTTCAAACCTCGTAAATTTTGTAGTGTTCACAGTTGCATTCTCAGAACTCGGTGCTTAAACACTCAAGATTCTATTTTTGCAAACCGGGAATGTTTAACTTGCAATTGGTAAACAGGAGATCGAAGAAACCCATTCACAAAACTCCTGGGACAGAATTAAGTTCTTCAAGACTTGACCAGATAATCAACATCTGAACAAGTGTATCATACACTGTGTATGTATAACTTTCATTCCTGCTCTAGACGCTTTAACTTGTGCAATATTTAGTTTAGGAACTCTGTGTTAATCTGATTAGTTGTTTTTGTTGTTGTTACATAGGAAGAATAGTAGAGATATAGTGTGAAGAGAAGTATAACCAGTATGGTCGGTCCAGTAGGATAAAACTAACTGTCAACCAAATTAACCCTCTTTCTTTCTTTGTTCAATGTAGGTTCAAACCTCATTAACATTGCATGTTGAGAATTGAGTCCATGATTAAATCTTGTAATCTTATTATATAAAGTATAGTTTTCAAAGGTACTAATTCATAGGATCGTGCCACGTGTCAATTCAAACGATCAGATGTTTACATGTGTCATTAAAGATTTAACTTTTTTATTCTCTTAAAAAAAAGAAAATTTAAAAAAGTAAACAAATTTACATATACTAATTTATATGTCTAAATATATAGAAACAATTTACTTTTCAATTACTTTCATATATCTAGGATATAGATTTGATATGTCATAAATATTATTTTGATATGAAACTTAAAATGAAGTGTGTAGAATTTAAATCGAGTTTATTATGATGACATAGATAGTTAAACTGTGTTACAAAATTGAATGTTTAAGATATACATTTGTTTTTCTTTTCTTTTTAGATATTAAATTAAATATAGAATAAGGGTCAGTTACTATTTAAAATTCAAATATCATTGATAAGATTAAGTGTGTATAATTAAAATAGAATGCATAAGATAGAAATTTTGTTTAAAACAATAATTATTAAATTAAATATCAAAAAAAATATATTGATTACTATACAAATTCAAATACTATCGATAAAAATTTATTTTGGTATCTTATACCCGCCTAAATAGGTGGGCCTTATCTAGTATCATATATGTTATAGTTTCATTAGTTTGTATGTAAAGTCAACGAATGTCATGTGACTACAAAAGGAGGCAGTAAGAGACGTAACTTGTTGGAGAAGTTACAACTGTTACCAACGGTTATGTAGAGTAGTTATGTGAACATGTATATAAGAGTGTGTCTTGTCTTAATAAAATAACAACAAGTTTCTGTTTTAATAAAACAAAGTTTTGTTCTTGTCTTCTTTTTCTTCTCTGTTTTTCTTTTTTCTCTAAATAGTCCACAACCTTAGTTGAAAGTAAGTACAGTATAAATTTTGATCATGCACAAGTAATTCGGTTGACAATTTTATATCTTCCCTTTGCCGGTACCACTTATATTAGATATTTCCAGAGAGTACTTTGCTTTGAATCAGTTATTCTGACTCAGCCCACGCCTAATTTCAAATGGTTTTTAAAGTAAAAAAGTGCACGTTGCATAGGCCAACGCCAATCTAACCCTCATTAAGAAACGTTTGATTAGTCTAAATTAAAACTCCTAGGCACGATCCGCAAGCTACGGGGGTAAGATGATCGTTGACTTTGAATTCGGACAGCTTGAGATTGTCTTGTGATTCATTAATTATTTTCATATACTCCATGTTATGTTGTAAATGCTCAAAATCTCTGCCTATCATTCACTACTCAGATAATCTCTCTTGGCAACTCTATGGATTCGTCGGATTCAGAGTCGAAGCTCATATCACTCGTTACTCAATTTATATCTCTCGACACGACTCGTTTCGGTTGGGGGATCCCGTCACATATCTTTGAAATAATCTCTCTGCTGAGCTCAATGGATTTGGATTCGATGCCGAAGCCGGAGTCGGAGCTCATGTCAGTCACAAGTCAAATAATCTCTGTCTTCAACTCAATGGATCTGAATTCCCAGCCGGAGGCACTGTCCAAGGTCATATCACTCATTACTGATCGCGTGAATGATACAGATTCGGATTCCGATATCTATTTGGATTCAGATTTTGAAGACTATATTGCGGTTATATTGAATCTCGAGCCGGAGCCGGAGCTCCTATCACTCATCTATCAAGTATTCACCCTCGTCAGCTCTATGAATTCAAAGTGGGAGAAGCTTATTTCTGTACGCCCTCAAGTAGTACACAGATTGGGAAGAGACAAAATTTATATGAATGATGAACAAGTCTCGTGTAGAAGGTATAACAAGTGGGCGTGTCTCCCTAAAAACTGGTTTATGTTGTGGTTTATGGGAGAAGACGACGAAACGCACTTTCTTTGCAGAGCTTGCGAAGGCCAGAACCATAAAGAACATAACAACGCTCCAGTTGAGATCAAACACCATCTTCATCCCAAGCACTCACTTCTGCTTGTCAATATTGAAATATATCCTAGAGAGAGGAAATGCTATTGTTGCGACGAAGATCTCGGAACTTTCTTTTATCATTGCTCGGCTTGCGATTTCACTCTGAATATAGCTTGTGTGGAGAAACCACCGGTCTTATCTATAGACCATCCCAAGTGGCATGAGCATACACTTGTTCTGTTTTCGAGAACAACTTCCTTAACTTGCGACGTCTGTGCCTTGGCCTATTCAACATCTCCTTTCTATATATGTCCACCTTGTGGCTTTGTGGTCCATGGAAGATGCATAGACTTACCACGTGTCATAAGGATCTCCCGCCATCCCCATCGTATCTCTTTTACCCCTTCTTTTCATCAAGGAAATTGGTTTTGTGGTGTTTGTCGCAGAAAGATTGAAAATGATTTCGGGGGTTATTCTTGCGTTAAGTACGGTTGTTCGTATGCGGCACATTCAAGGTGTGCCACACAAAGCAATGTGTGGGATGGTGTAGAACTTGAGGGAGAGCCAGAAGAAGACATTGAAGAAATTCCGCCATTTGTGAGGATAAGTGATGGAATCATACAACATTTCATTCATCAGTATCATCACTTGCGACTTGATGAGAATACATGTAGAGAATACGACGAGGATAGGCTGTGTCAAGCGTGCATCACGCCAATCTATTTTGGCAACTTGTACTCTTGTATGCAATGTGGTTTTGTTCTCCACGAAAAATGTGCAGAACTTTCTCGCAAAATACATCATCCGATACATCCACATATGCTCAGTTTTGTAGCAAGAGGCAACGGCGTTAGACGTTGCTGTTCAGCTTGTCCTTGGTTAATCACAACTGGTTTCTTCTATCGGTGTGAGAGAGAAGAATGTGATTTCCAACTACACGTGCAGTGCGCCACAGTTTCAGAGCCATTAGTCCATGAAAGTCATATGCATCCTTTATTCCTGACATCCAAACCAGGAGAGTGGAAAGATTGTAGTGTCTGCAAAGAGTCAAATTATTCTTTGACAAATGAAAAATTTAATTGCATTGAGGAGTGTGACTTTGCTTTGTGTTTTGGATGTGCCACATTACCTCAAAAGGTGAGGTATAAGTATGATAAGCATATGCTCACTCTTTCTTATGGGAAGGAGACAAGTACCATGACCTATTGGTGTGAAGCTTGCGAGGGAGAAATAGATCCAAAGAAAAGGTTTTATATGTGTGATGAGTATTGTTGTGTCACCCTACACATTAACTGTATGCTTGGGGCGGACAAATACATGGATCCCGGTTCATGGTGGTTATACAAAGGTAAGTTCGGTACATCGTCGTATTTGAAAGGTAAAATGCTATATAATCTGCCGAATAACCATCATATGTCTCGACCTAGTTGCTCCCTTTGTAAGAGGCGTTGTCCATACAAAATAGTTTTCAAGTGCTCTGGATCAATATATTGTTCCACTGTTTGTATAGATAGTAGTATTAATTAATGTATCCAAATGATCCATCTGAATCTTGTTCGTTTCAACTTTTGGATGTTCATTTGGAGCATATCTGAATGATTTTTTGTTTGTTTGCTTAATTTAGAGAGGCAACCTTGATGGAACTTGCTCTGGTTGTATGAAATACTATTATTGAATTTGTATTCTGTTGTAAGGAGTATAGTCTAATACTGGTCTGTCCACTGATCTTGAATCAACAAATATATATATTCAGGCTTGAGTAACAAGATTAAAGTACAGATAAACAAGAAGAATCGTGCAACTCTGATATCATAGCTTCGTTTGCCTAGCTCTTTCGAAGTATACGTAGATCTCCATGCGTTGATGATGAGTGACAAGGGAGATGTGAAGTAGACAGATCTAGAATGCAACAACTGTGAGAAGCAGACTTGTGAAAGTGTTTGCATCAAGCACCTGTTTCAACACAATAGTACTAATAAAAAAAAGCGAAAGGTTCAAAAGAAAGCTGAATGGGATTGAGCTGGTGATCATAACAAAGAAAAAGCTCAACATCGAAGATTATTAAAGTTCATAGGATACATGCAAACCATTGAGAAAGAAGAAGCTTAAATTAGCAAACTTGATCTAATCCATTGTGCAATAGTTCTGTGGAACACACAGAGAGATCATCTTCTCAAGGGACTTTGTGCCAATAATGCTTTTGAGCAATGCATCAAAAGAGTAGCCTGATTCACATTTGTTATAACTCAAAAGTAATAATGTCTTTCATGATACTTGTGCATTACGACAGAACATATCTTAAATGTTTATACATAACATTAAGACAGAACTGATTACATAATAATGATTACGCCTCAAGAAATCAAATGGACTTCAAATTCTATACCTAAACATAAGAAGACACCTCCAAGACCCTAACCCTCCTCGTCCTCGTCCTCGTCCTCCTCCTCGTATGGAACTTTGCGACACAAGGGACACGAGTTTTGAAGACCAAGCCACTCGAATAGACAACCTTGGTGAAACAAATGTAAACAATCAGGCACCCGAATGATGTCTTCATGACTCTCCGAAAACTTCTCAATACAAATCGAACATGTCTCATCTTCTTCTTCCAAATCAGCAGATTCAACTCTCTGTTCTTCAACCAATCTATGAAACACTTCTCCGGAAGCACCTCTCGACAACAACGACGGACCATGAGGAAAAATTACACGCCTCTCTTTGATATATGTCACATAGACGGTTACGGTAACAGGTTGTCGAAGAGAGTTATCATTAGCAAATGAATCCTTAACATCATGAGCGATTTTTTGACCTAAAAATTGATCATCAAGGAGTTGAGTGAGAACACGTCGCGTGAGACGACGAGGATTCAAGAGGATGTGAGCATTTGTTTCAAGTGGAGATGTGTACCATCCTAAATTTGCTACAATTCCACTTTCGTATTCAATCAATTCTTCAATTTCTTCTTCTTGGTAGATTAAGACTGTGTTCGTAACCCCTACAATTTTAGGTCGATTTGATACCATCGTAGAGACTTCTATTGTTCTCAACGTCTCAGTCTCCATATGGCAGAGTAGAAGTTTTTCAAACAAAAATTAATGAAACCCTAACTTGCAAAAGAAGAGTAAGAGAAGCGAAAAGAGAATGAAATAGATTTCTTCAGATGACATGTCTCATCAATTTATATAGAGACGAGTTGTACAATATCATTTGTTGTTTCATTTTTTTAATCGATAAGATTCATGTTTTCCTTTTCTAAAACTCTACCGCTGTAACTTGTAAGTTAAGTTAATCTACATATTTAACACTGTACCGGAATTATATCCCCAAAACATTGTTTGGTATTATTTCGGTTTATTCTGGTTTAGTGAGAAACAAAATAATAAACGTCAACAGAGATTTTTAAACCTAAATCTCGACAATAGAACCAGTACCTCTTGTTCATGAAGGAGTTGAGGAATGAAGTGAGATAAATAACGTGGCCTGAAGCTTCGTGGCTTCAAGGCGGATGTGAGAACCCGTTTGAAGTGGAGAACTGTATTTGTTATCAATTTATCCACTTTCGTCTTCATTCAAATGTTCTATCTCTCCGTTTAGATATAATATAAGAAAACACAACCACCAAAAGAGTCCTATAATAATCGCAAATATGTATGCTATTTACGACTAATTTGAGACTATTATGAGTAGTCCCGAACAAGATGGTCGCACAATAGTCACAAATTTGCGACTAGAGTGTGACACTAATATATAGTGTATATTGGCGACTACTTGGAGACACAAAAATCATGAGCGATTGTTTGATATATTTCACATGCATAGACGGTTGTCGAAGAGAGTTATCATTAGCAAGTGAATCCTTAACACAATGAGCGATTGTTTGACCTAAAAATTGATCATCAAGGAGTTGAGTGATAATAAGTCGCGTGAGACGAGGAGGATTCAAGAGGATATGAGCATTTGTTTCAAGAGGAGAACTGTACCATCCTAAATTTGCTACAATTCCACTTTCGCATTCAATCAAAACGAGAAAGTTTTGGGCTTAAATAGGGTTTTGCTGAAAAGTTTTTGGGCTTATATAGGGCTGGACCATTAAACAGAAAAGTTTTATCCTTTTTTCTTTCTCCCAAACGCTCTCTTCTTCTTCTTCTTCTTCTTCTTCTTCGCTCGTCTCCTTCCAATTCCAGTCTCGTTTCGAAATAATGGCTAATCGCGAAACAAATTCCTCACCGGAGATTCGATGCGTCTTTGTAGAAACCAACCTCGACACTCGTCTCATTTTACATGTGCATAAAGATGAAATCATCTCCGATTTCAAAGGTCTCTCTTCTCAAATTTATCACTGAATCGGCTTACTAAATCTCTTCATACTCCACTGAAATCTACTACTTAAACTTATTATTACTGAGTTTCTCTGATCATTTTTTTTTTTTTTGGTTTGGTTTATAGACAGATTACTCAAGGAGCATAAACAAGTTTTCCCAGAAATTGGAGAAATTCAAATCTCTGCCTTGAAGGTAATTGGATTTTGCTGCTTTGTTCATACATTTTTGTTGTTAGGAACAAGTATAATTGATGATTGGTTTAATTTTGTTTCAAGGTTAAAAGACGAAGAAAGTTTTATCATTTCTCAGATTCTTTGCATGTGTGTAAGGCTTTTGATGGCATTAGTAGAAACTGGTTTATGTATATTGATGCCATTAGAGTTGACAAGGGTAAGATGTATGCTATAATGGCTGCTGATCAAAACCTTGAGTTGGTTGAGAAGAAGGAAGAGATTGCAAATGGTTTAGTACTTGTAGATGATATGAATAATAAGGATTTGACTAGTGGAGAAGGTTTGGAAACCGAAGTAGTTGAGGAGAAGACAAGGAAGAGGAGAATTATAAGTCCGGGTGGGAATACAAGTCCAAAGAAATCTAAGGTTGATCTCAGTCCATCTGCTGTTGCTGCTACTACCGAGTTATGTGGAAAAGTAAAGGGTGAAGTTGTCTCTCAATCTTGTGCAGTTTCACCAAGAGAAAAGCTAGATGATGTTGTTACGAGAGCAGGTACCCTCTGTTTTGGTTAATATGGAATGTAGTGATTTTTCAGATGTTTTTGGAGAGTGTCAGTTGAATTACCTTTGGTTGTAATATCTGATGTTGTATAGATATTGAAAGCGGCGAGAAAAGCGGCCTTAGTATGGGAGAGAAGCAGCAAACTTCTGTTACGGAAAGGCTACTGGAAGAGAAAAATCTCACTGTTAATTCAGAGCTTGTAGATGGGCATACCGGTGGTGTGGTGAAGGAAGTACCAGACAATCAAACTATTAAAGAAGCTCTAGAAAAAGTAGATGATCTTACGGGAACAATAGAACAAGGTGAATTTTCTTTTTTTAACTATGATTGAGTTTTGGGATCCTTTATTAGTTGTTATGGAGAGTTATGGTATGCTTACCCTTGATAACATTTCTGAATTTCTGTAGATCTTGAAAAGGGAGGAAAAACTGCTGATATAGTCATGATTGACCAAGAGAAGGATCTTCCACCTGCTTCAAAACTTGTAGATGGGCAGATTACGTCACAAGTTGATGAGAGAGGTGAGGGAAGAAGATTGGCTCCAAGTGCTGTCGATAATCTTCAAACTGCTGAAGTGGTGACTAACGTGGATAACCAGTTGGAAGCTAGCAGTAGTTTGACAACTGGTCCAGCTACAGAGAAGAAGAGAAAGCGAATGAAGAGCTCAAAAGATCACATCAAACAAAATGGTAAGACAAAATGGTAAATTGGATTCTTGGTCGAAGATAGTTCTTCTTTTCAATCATATGTTAATGTCACAGGGAGTTATTATCAACTCATAACTGGTGATTTTTTTTTTTTTGGAAGGAAATGAGATGGCTGACATATTGGTTGACAAGGTGGGAAGTGGAGAGGCCACACTTATCGGTGCAGACGAAATACAAGCTGCGAGTAATCTACAAGTTGCTGGTATGGCGAGCACCCCACATGCCTTTGTCCAGGAATCGAAAACGCTGGACCACATAGGTAAAGTTACGGATACTGAACATAAAGTTCCTCAGGAAAGAGTTGAAATAGATGCTGATCAGGCTAAATCTGTGAAGTCTACTAAGAAGAAAAGTTCAAGAAAAGCCAAGACCCCAGCTAAAGAAGATACTCTGGTAGATTTTGGTGCACAGAATGTTGAACCTATCAAAGTTGTAGATGGAGAAGGACATGTTAATGATATCAGAAATGTATTAGATTCTTTGCAGCAAAGGACCGAAGTTGAGGAGAATATGGAGAAAAGTGGGAAGAAATCAAGCAAGAGATCGAAGAAGAAAGACTCTTTGAACATTGTGGAGGAGGCCCAAGTAGTAGATTCTTTGCAGCAAAAGAAAGAAGCTGAGGAAAATCTGGAAAAAAGTGGGAAGAAGTCAAGCAAGAAAACAAAGAAGAAAGACTCTTTGAACATTGTGGAGGAAGCCCAAGTTTTGTCAGTTGAGGTAAACAATGTTGCTCAGGAGGAGGCTTCTCCCATCAACAACCCAAAAGACACAGATGCATCATTCACGCCAGCTAAGAAAACTACTGAGAGCAATGCTTCGCCTTTGAAAAAGATTAGTGAGGTCACCGATAATACTGAGGATCTTAACCGTTCCATGCAAGTACTGAAAGAGAACGCTGATATGGGAGACAATTTTGGTTCTAGCCAAAAGGACGATATTGTTGGTGGTACTAACAAGGAAGACCAAGTGACTGGTGGAGCTAAATCTAAAAAGGAGAAGAAAAGCCTTGATTTGCATCCTGGTGGTTCCATTGATGGCTCAATGAAAGTGAAAGAGACAAAAGGTAGAGTTCAACCATCTAGTTCAGGTACTAGTCAATTGCAGTCAAGGGCTAAGAATGATCGCAATGGATCAAAGGTTGATCTTTCTGATGCATCCATGAAAGGCACAGTAAACAACAAGAAGGAAGCCGTGAAGAAAAGCTCTAATTCGGTTACAGTGAACAATAGTAAGGTGAATGTCAACAACAAGAAGGAAGTTGTGAAGAAAATCTCTAACTCAGTCACGGCGAACAAGATCACAACGAATTTCTTCAAGGATGCTGAGGAGGATGAATCTAAGACGACTTCGAGTGACTCCTCTAATGCACCATCAGATAGTTCATCAGACAATGATAGTGATGTGACTTCTTCTATGTATATGAAGCAAGGTATTTTATCGATCTGAATATAACTTTGATCACACGTTCTCTCAACCAGATATGCTAATTTCGATTCTTGGTTTCAACAGGAAATAATCTCGTTGGAGGAACAAATAGGTAAGTAACCGGTTCAGGGTATTATTATTTTCAATCTTAGCTGCACAGACTACTGTCATGAACTCTTTTACTCGTCTTGTGAACAGGTTATCAGGGAGCCTGCAAGATATCCTAAGAAGCTCAAAAAGTTACAAGGCGGCGAAACTGACAGCTTCTCTATCACAATCGGTTGCATTCGATGATGAGAGCCTTGGGATAAATGTTGTCCCAGATAGCCAAGCCGCCATCTAAGTTTTATTGATTATCCTTTTGGATTCAATTTTGACCAAAATCTTCAAATCACGGTTTTGCTTGTTCTAACTAATTCTGGTATGGTGCTTCTTCTCTGACATTTTATGTTAATCGGAAGTGCTTTATAAGAGGTATTGCAACAGCTAAATGTTAATCTCGTCTCGGTTAATCCTCGTGTTTGGTTCCATAATACTTGAATCCCAGATTTCTTGAGCTTCAAGATAACAAATCCTTCAACTTCAACATGTTAACATCAGTAATATCATACAAAACCTACTAAGAATCAATGGTAAAAATCAAATACATTGTGTTTCTTTTTCCCTTTATTATACTTGCAATCACACAACTTGAGTATCTTACACATGAAACTACAATGCGTATAAATATAACTGAAGCATCAACATGTTTCAGATTTTCCTGATATTAGCTCACTTGTTCAGAAGAGAGCTTAAGCACCAAACAACCTGAAACTCAATCGCGGCTGTGTTCGCTTCGAGCTGTAAAAATATGAAGAAAATTTACAAATTTATAACATGAATATATTACTCTTATATAATCCGTAGTGATTCTAAATGTAAATTAACTTACCCTTTTGATGCTGATGGTTTCACCAAAGGCTTTGGAGGAAGAGGAGGAGGCTCAGGAATATCACTCAATATGGGTATAGTTTTCACCTGTTTTAAACAAATGGTTAAAAAAAACATTCACACAAAGTGAAAACAAAAATAAAAGACTAATAGTTTTACCAAATTTCGGTATTGAAGATTGTAGAAGGAATGGATATATCTTTGTTTGGCCAGTTTCTGATCTTTGTTCAAATGTCTCCAGTAGCTATATGTACTCCCCATGTTTATCACTTTGTTTGCATATATCTTCCATGTATAGCTGCACATATATGATCATGTATTGTGATGCTTTAAGCTTGAAATTTGGAAGCTAATACTATCCGAATGACTTGAACTATTACCATTCGTTTATGCGTTGTAGCCCTTCATTCGAAAACATATTCCAATAATCAGGATCCATACCGGATTTCTCAAAGAAATCCGCAATCTTATCACTTGATTCTTCTCCATTGCTCGGGTCAATGTGGAAACCAGAGACACCATCCACAATAATCTCAGCAGGACCGCCTTGGTTCGTGGCGAATGTGACCAAACCACAGCTCATGGCTTCAATGACAGTAAGACCAAAGGCTTCATAATGTGCAGGCTGCACAAAAGCACCTCTTGTATCCGCGATAGATCGGTAAAGTTCACCGTTTCTTGTTCGATCTGTTTGAGCTGTGATCCATCTAAATTGACCCTTGAGTTGGTATTTCTCAATCAGAGAATGCATCTTCTTGATCTCTGAGATCTCTTCCCTGTCTTTAGACTTAGAAGCGTCGAAGAATCCTCCTACGATCACGAGGTTCACCAAGTCTCGTAGCCTCTTGTTCTTGGCATACCACTCAGTTAATCCGGTTAGGTTTTTGACAACATCAAGCCTTGCCATTGAGAAAATGATCGGTTTCTTCTTGTCCACTAAATAACCGCTTTTGTTCACAAGAAAAATATCGGTTAGTATTTTTTAATACACATAGATAACATTCTATAACATTTACTTACAAATAATATTAATAGTTAGTTTCATATTCTATAACAATCTATAACGCTTCTTGAGACCGTGTAGTATTGTGGAAAAGTAAAATAGGGAATAGAGACGTACATGTGTTCGTCATTCTCACTTTGGCTATACAAGAGTTCATCAATGGAAGTGTAGAACTTGGTGAATCTCCGGTCTTGTGCGGTAAAAGGGAAATAGATAGAGTCATCCGCGCCAGGAGCTGCGATGTTGAACCTCGGATCGAAGACATTAATGCCGGAGACAACTCTGTATAGCCCCGGGACTGTGAAGCTCATGTGGCTCTCGTATTGTCCAGCCCTCTCTTTGCTAACAAGATTGAAAAAAAACAGGATAGTGTCAAACCAGGCTGGTTTTGATCAAATGGAACAAATGCATTATATTGTCTAAATGAAATTAGTTAAAATACCTTCCAGCAATTTCTTGATAAGTGCTAGCTATGATGAAATCGGCAGAGTTCATAGAGATTAAGTCTGCCGTAAATTGAGATGAGAAATGATATTTAGGATCAAACTCTTTCCACTTGATATCTGAATCTTCATATTTAGTCTTCTCCAAGGCATGTGCAATAGTTGCCTAGATTTTTTTTCTTTCATTTCAATAAATTTGTTTCGACATAAGAATGAGTAATTTATTGGTCTAAATTTACCAAAGTAAAAAGGTAAAGAACCTGAGTAATTCCAAGCTTATTAGCCATGAGTGATGCCACCAAGTTTCCATCCGTATAGTTCCCGATTATTAGGTCAGGTTTTCCTTCCAAAATATCCAATATCTTTGTTGTTGCATCCTACTCATAATATTTTATAGTTTCATAATGAAATATCTTGAGAATAAAACATAGAAAATATAATTGTTGGAAAAAAAAATCTACCATTCTTATATATGATTTTACCTTAGTGAATCTTTCTAGGTATGGGTAGATATCAAAGCGGGAAACCCAACGACGTAAAATCCCATTTTCTGTTACAAATGGAATTCGAAGAATATTCGAATATTTCGTTCCGAAAATAGGTTCCAACTCTTGGTTGCATTTAGTTTTTTTAGCGTCTGGGATTAATCGTGTTACCTAAATAAAATGTGCAACATCAATATCGTATTAGCCAAGGAAACAAAGATGATATTACAAAATACCATGTAACAAGTTCTAGTTTGAAAAGTACTACAAAATTTGAAAAATATTCATGATCAAGAATTCAAGACTCAGTTTAAATAGAAAGAAAGATAACTTACAACAAGAATCTGAGGTTTGAAATTAAGGCCTTGAGAGTTAATTCTTTGAAGCAATTCATCTTCAAGGGCTTTAACTTGGTCAAGAATGTAAACGACTTGACCGCCAGTATCAGGCAAACCTAGAACATCGGTTTGACCAAAGTAGCCGTGAACCGAGAAGATGACAACGTTAAAGATTCTAGGAACCCTTGCGAAGAATCGATCAATGTTTTGAGGATCAGGGGCTTGAAGAATCTCCGACAAGATTCTCATTGTCTCCTTTACTCTCCCTGCGCTTTCTCCCCATCCTTTCTCAAAACCACATTCCTTAAACCTGTTTTCGGTTTGAACTCAAAATTAAACCGCTTAACAAACCCAGCGACTAGCAACAAATATGAATTTGCAACGTTCAAAATGCAACAAGGCCAAACGTGTCTCAATTTTGTTGCAATCTCACGACTTGCTGAGTTACTGCAACAAAACATATTGTGGTAATATCACTATACGATATAGCAATGTAAATTATTAAAGGTTTAACCTGAGTTCAAAGGCTTGGAAAGGTGTGTCCTTAGGCAGCTCCGATAGGAAAACATCTGCCAAAATCAAACTCATCTCAAGCTTTCTAGCCGTGTTAAGAGTCTCATTCATCATAAGCTTCTGAAAATTATATAACAACATTGAGATAGAACTGATTTAGGCTACAATGTCTTACAAACTTAAATTGTTTTACAAATTTAAATTTAAGCAAATACTATTATTATAAAAGGAAAATAAATGTTTGGGAAATTATTTTAAGAAATGCTACATAATACATTTGGTATTCCAAAACTAACAATCCTAAAGTTTATGAAATGTTCCCATTACTAGGGTCGTATATGTAGTACTACTTCACATCTTTATAATATTTTCTAAATAGGAGTATTTTAAATGAAAATTTTGAATTTTTGGTACATTAGATATCTATCTATATTAATGTCAACAGAAATCTAAGGTTTTATTTTCTTAATTCTTTTCATACGAAAACACAAATACGAAAACGTCATTTACACAAGGAAACAAAAAACAATGAAGAAATGGATACGATGGGGACAAAACTAACCTCTCCTTGATGCTCAAGTGACAACAAGTAGTCCACGAGAGATTGCGGGTTATCGTTTAAACGCCCTCCGAGCTTCGAGGACACAAAACTCAGGCCGTTTCCTATTGAAGATGACAACGAAAGCCAAGGAAGAGTGAAATCCAGCGCTCCAAAATCAACCTCCAATGCATTTTCATCGTTTGCCCTGTTTACAAACTTCTAGTTAGATATCATGATGAGATCAAGAAAAGGAAAATATATTTTGGTAAAGAAAAAGAGGAGAGACCAATTCTCGTCGAAGAGAAACTCTTTAAGTTTGAGATATTGCGTGCTCGATAGAGCTTCTACCGAGAGATTGGAAGAGTTAACTTTCACGTATTGCCAATTTCCCGGGGTTCCTCTTACTGCGAACGCTACGTTCGGAGGAATTACCACTGCCTCCTACAGATTAATTCACATTTATAATGCTAAAATTTAGCTCACCATTTTCTTTTTCTTATGCATATCTCTATATAGTGAATACACAAATGAAGAGAACGAAATAGTTTTCCCTCTAGAATAACCATTAAACAAAATTAGTTTGAGTTTTGGTATACAATTGTCTATAATACTTTAATTTTATGGTTTTCAATAATTTCTAACCTTGTACATTTTAGTATAATTATTATTCATCATGAGTTACTGGTTTTCTTTTTATTGATCAAGAAAAAAATGTTATTTACCGTACCAAAGAAATGAAAATGGTACTGTTATTCATGAGATATCGTTTTTTCCAATACTATAATTTTGATAAATTTTGTTTAAAATTTAATTTGTTTTTTTAAGTAAATAATTATTTGTAAAATAATATAAATAATATAAAATAAACATTTTCCAATACTATAATTTCCATTTAAGACCTTTTATAAATGAAGAAAACTTCTTGAAATGATTGAGTCGATCATATGACTTCCTACCAAAAAGAAGATTGAAAAATCAAAAGAGTATGGTATGACCTGAGTGAAGCACAAGATCTTGCCAAGATCGCCTTCCATGACTCGCCTTCGTTGTGTTACATCATTGATAACAATTTCCATTTCATCCATCAACTCGTTCAATTTCATCACCCTTCTGCCATTCTCAATATACTTCTCGAGGCAACGTTTAATATTCCCGCGGTTTTGTCCCATCGCTTCTGGGATCCCATTGCCTAACGATCCAGATGTCATTTCCATTGTGTTATGTACCTTGAGACCAATTACAAGAAGAATAAAACGCAGGTTTTCGCGTTGGTTTTGATTGGTTTCGTAATGGCAGCTTTGTCTACTTTTATAGGAGAACTATGGTAAGATACGACATATCTCTATGAATATGTTATTGTGTGTGGGTCATATACCTTTCGTTTTAGCAAGGTCATGTTTTGTCCTCCAACTAATTAATTTGGCTTTCTCTTCTTTGTTAGAACGACTTAACCAAATAAATATCTTGCCACATGAGAGAATTATAATCACGGTACGTAACTTAGTCAGGGTAAACTTGCCCTCACCTACTTGTAATTTGGGATCAAATTTTCTCATTTTTATTCGCTGGGATGTTTTCATAGTTATGGTTCATTATATTCACACATATTAATCAATGTAACTAATAAACTAATTTAGTTGAATCACCCTTACAAATTAATATTTATGTTTCGAAAACATAACTCAACTAATTTCTACCATTCATAACGCTTACCAAAAAAATTACATTTTCAAAAGTGATCCAGCTAGTATGCTTTTCTAACTACTAGGTAAGAACATTTTAGCTAGATAAAATTCCTACAAAACAATCATTAAATGCTAAATTAATTTAGTATAGGGAAAATCACATTAAAAACTTTCAAAATGTTTTTTTCTGGGATTTTTTCTTTATGTATATTTGTGATGTTTCGTTGTACCTAGCTATATTTTCGACAAGTTTAATTTATAGCATAGAATGAAATTATTTTTCAGTTGAAAACGTGTAAATTCGATTAATGTTTTAAATAGTAAAAAATATATGTTTTCACATTTGAATGTGAAGCGAGATATCAATTCAAAGTTTTAGTGTTTTCTAATTATCTCACTAAATTGCTGCAAAATTTTGCTTAGTTACATATGTTAAAATCCACCAAGATTCACACAAATCATATTTTTTTGAGAAAATATTGAACTAGACAAATGATCCATTAGTATATATCCAATATGCTTTTTAGGTTTTAGATGTCGTAACATTAACCTAAAAACAATAATATATGATTCATACCCAAAAAACAAAAACTGTAATATATGATTATCAGATTAGTGGTAGTGTAACAAATATTTTGTCGAATATAAGAATTACGGATAAGTATTTTTTGTGGTTGAAAATTGTGTTTCTCCTTCTCTTTCACCTGAAATAAGAATATGATCACCTGAAAATATACAGAAATAGGCAGTCTATTATATCTTTGTTTTTTTTTTGTCACATGAAGCATAAACTTAGTAATACAAAGAGATTAAAAGACAAGGTCAGTACGAGTAAATATTGAGTAAAAAAAAGATGTTTTCATTTTTGATTCTATGTAGTAGATGAAGAGGAGAAAAGCAAAGGAAATTCCAAAAGTAGAGAGCACGATGAAGTAAAGGATCTAAAAGTGGACCATACAAATGAAGTAAAGAACATATATATATATATATATTTTTTTTTGGTTTCTAATTCAATGCAATCGCCAATCTGCAAAACAATATAATGATCATTGTATTTGAAGCTCAAATGTTTACATGTCATCGTTATGTAAGATCTTTACTTCTTTGAGAAAACTTATGTACATTTCTCCGAAGCTCTTATTCCAAACCAAACTTAAATTCAATTAAACATCTTCCTTATACTCAAACTATTTCTTTATCATCCTTCCAATTGATTACTAGAGAATTTATGTGGGCTTTAAACTACGAGCAATGAGCATTTTAATATATATATAATGAGGGTGTGAAAAAAACAAAATGGCAAAATTGGAGACCACTAGTACCATGAGTGGTCGTCGAAAGGAGGAGGTTGTGTGCGAGTATGCACGCACCCGGCCGCAACACACTTGAAATGAGCAAGAAATTATCTACTGGATTAATTTATTTGGATAGTGAAACGTGTAATTCTTTTATTGGAGGTTTGGATTTATAAGATTTTTTATTTCTTCATAATTATTTGACATCAATTGTTTAAGATAAACTAATATATTTTTATTTTTCAATGAAAGAAAATAATGAGATAGAGTATTGAATTTTATTTTAAAAAACTATTGAACACGTTAAAATTAAAATTTTATGTTGAATTATTAGGACAAATGGAGAGAAGATGATTTCTAGTGTTTAGAAGGTGAAAATATGATGTTAAATAAATCGAAATTCATGGAAGGAAAATGGTAATCCTGGATTTGGCTGGGTTCTCAAAGACCCACACGGCACCACCCTCTTGGAAGGCTCAGGCTCCACCTCCTTTGTCGGCTCACCTTTGTTAGCCGAAGCAATGGCAACTCTCGCCGCTGTTAGAGTTGCGGTGGAATCGGCACTTCAAAACCTCTTCTTCACTTCAGATTCGATGAATTCAGTCCAAACTCTCAATTTGAAGATCCACCAGAAGGAACTTCATGAGATTCTACACGATATCCTGCTTCTATCTTCTAATTTTACTGTCTGCACCTTTAATTTCATTCTTAGGGCTCTTAATCGCCAAGCGGATTTTTTGGCGAAGAACGCTCTGCTTTCTGTTTTGTAATATCTTTCTTATTAATGATAATTAGAAACTTTGATCAAAAAAGAAAGAATAAATCAATCATTATACATAGTGTTACAGCTTTATGGCATTCAATCTAGTATTATAACTAGAGCATGAAGGAGAGCATTGGACGAATTCTTTTGGATCAAACCATGTGGCTTTAGTTTTTGTTGTCATAGACAAATAGATTAGTTAGTTTCGCTTATGAAAAAATTCAATCCTAAATTTAGAAAACAAGAACTAAGAACAAGAATTAATTATTTAATATTTTTAAACTTATGTCCTAATTTGCAATTATGGAAAATTAAAGGACCTTAAAATAAAAAATGTTTAGAAAATGGGACCCGGTGCTCTGGCACACCCAGCACACCCCAAGAGTCGGCACTGGTAATATCACAACTAATATACTATATATAGTTTTAAATTTGAATAGTAAAACTTCGAGTTTACAATCAAGTTACTTGAACCACACGTGATGTCAGATTCACAAGTAAGTAGGAAACACTGACGATACTGGTATAGGAAAAGGAACCACTTCCAATTTACATTCAATCGTATCTTTTACCTCTATATAAACAATCTATATGTAGGAAATGATGTATGCTTCATGTCGACATGACGAAAAAATCATAAGACAATGTCGTAGTTAATGTTATACATTGTTATGTACTTATGTTCACACTTAATCGATATGTATGTTGTATTCTTTGTTTCGACATAACTAAAAGAACCATAATACAATTCCGTAATACGATGAGGATTCATTCTCTAATTTGCAAAAAAAAAAAAAAAAAAAAAAGTATCTATAGACCATCACCTCGTAATATGAAAAAAATCAGTTATTTACTTATTAGGCCAAAAATGTGAAACAGGCCGAAATAAAAGCCCACTTAAGAAAGCCTAAATTTGTTTTCTGAGAATTAAGGTTTTTTTATTTTTTTTGTCAGTCAAACTCAAAACCATCAGCGTTCGTATATAAAGAGACCTAATCGTTACATTAATTCTTATAAACCTTAAAAAACGGATCAAATATTGTTATATGGGCTTCCAACAAACACTCCATTTTTATCAATTACTAGGTGATCATCCGCGCTACGCCGTGGTTTTTTCGGATTTTTTTGTATTGTTTAATTTAAATATAATTTTTATTTATTATCAATGATTTAGTATAAAGTACAAGGGAAAACAATTTTTACATTGATCATCAGAAATTCAGAATTATTATATTTTGTTGACATTAAACGATCAACACAATCTTGAGTGAAATACAAACAACCAATACAACAAATATTTATCACACACAATTAAAATACCATTGAAGAAAAACATTTTTAGTTCATAATTTCCTCCCACGAAATCATATTATTGCTTCTTTTTGTTTTGGTAAACACTCTGAATCTATTTGTGGAATTCGATAACAGAATATGTATAAGCAAGACCACTTACTTCACATTTATGAAAACCTGAAGCAGAGGCTAAAGCTTCAAACTGAGCAAAAGACCTCACTTTACCACACGAACATTGTGTTAACATCAACATGTCCGTACCAAAGACAACCTTAGAGAAAATGTCGTCACTCTTTGGTTCTGATGGTGCAACCATGTCAACTATTATAACTTTTCCCTTTTCCGGAAGACTCTTCCAACAATTTGTTAATATCTTTACACAATCTTTGTCGTTCCAGTCACGTAATATCCGCTACGTAAACAATTTTAGTTTGTAAATTATAGTAATCATAAAATTTTCCATTCAAGATACGTATGTATATGTATAACGTATGTATATGTATATAACTTACCCTCATGAAGATTGCATCTCCTTTTGGAACGTCTATAAACATATCTCCGGGTACATGCTCAACTCCTAAAAATTAATTTTGGTAAGACTAAATAAAATTAAATCAATTTTCAACTTGTCAGAATTGATCAAATGATGTACCGGGATAAGAAGGAGCAGTGGCTAAAACTGCGGCTAGATCGAAATTGATACCCTTAATTTGAGGATACTTGGACGAAATGACAAGATTTAGAATGGTGCCAAGTCCTCCTCCAATATCAACTAAAGTATTTACATCTTTTAATCCTTTGTAAACTTCTAAAATCTTCGTCATGATCATGGTAGAGGAATCTGACATTGCCTGGTTAAATATAGCAGCGAATTGTTCGTCCGTACAACGTATTCGTAGAGTCCCATGCCATGGGCAGAACTGAATGCATCTTTTTCTTCGTGTATCACATCCTTCAGATGTGTCCTGTAACATAAATCTTCTATTGTTCATTGAAAGTACGTGTATATATAGAGTACCTTTATCGCATATTGGTTTAGTAAAGAGGTTATTAACCGGTTTAATACAAATGAGGATCAACTACTAATTTGGCTGATTTGCAAATATTTAGGTACGTATAACGTACCAAGTTTTGAAAAAGACTTGGCTTTGGAGCAACATGAACTGGGACATGAGAGAACCTGAGTTGACTCCACGGTTTACGAAAAAAGCGCAAACCGGTTCCGCTGCATATACCCTTTGGGTACTTTCGGTTCGATTGTTTTCTCCGGTTTCAACTAAACGACATTTCAAGATCGAGTGGCTGACGAGTAACCGTAACATACGGTCTATCAACATCGGTGCCTCTGGGTTGGTAGGCTTGGTAGGGAGACCAAAAGCTATCTCGGAAGGCGAGAGCCATACGCCCTCCTCAAGGGCAACAATCGTATGGAGGACGCCAAGCTCCAATTAAGGCAGCTTTGAAAACCATGGGAAAAGCCAATGAGTTTGTGATCCTCAACGCTTGCATTTGCATGCTCATCATTTCTTCGTCAACTTGTTCTTGTTCTCTGGTTGGACCCGGTTTAGGGTAAGTGGTTAAGGACTCTTGATGATGGTTTGTCATTGTTGTCGTTGGTTAGAAAATAGAATAAGATGGATAACAAAGGTAGAGTCGGAAAGAAAGGATGGTGTCAACAGGTAAACTTAGTTCCATTTTATAGGGAGAGATCTCAAACCAAGTGTACCGAGTACCGACATTTGATTTGGTGACTCATGACTACGATTTGTGCCTAAAATTTTATATTCATAGGGGCTAACGAAAGCATTATCTACATCAGTCTAAAAATTCACCTTATGTCTACAAATTTTATGTTGAAGAAACGTCTAAATCTTGCTTGCATCGATTGATATCAAACAATTATGCAAAATCTCAAATTTCTCGAGGTAATATGATAACCTTACAAATTTTCTTTTATTTTGATGACCAACAAAAATAATAAGGGACTAATGTAATTCATGAAGACTTGACCATGGATACAATGTGAACCATCTTAAAGTGATATCTTTGGCTGGACAACCCACGTGATAATCTACGAAGACGGACGTGGTTCTAAGTGGAGGCTATCAATAGCAAACCTAATTATGCATAGACCTATTTAGGGATTAAGCTTCTTGGTTTGTTTGAGTAATGTTAGGCAAACGAAAAAGTGAAACCGGCATAGATAATAAGACCATCTCCATTAGGAGTATCTTAATATTGAGTTTCTCACTAATAAAATAATAATTAAAAAAAAGAGAGAATGTAGAAAGTTTCTCAAGTGAGAAACTATGAGATACTCTCTACATGCAATCATAATATTTCTTTACTTTCAATTGGTTCAATTTTTTTACTAAAATAAAAATTTAATCATAAAACAAAATTATAATAAAATATTAATATTTTTTTTTGTTTGAGAAACTAAATGGATTTCTCCTTGATGGAGATACTCTAATACTTCAACAATTAAACTAATTTGAATCTTTAGACTTCCATTAATAATGTTTACATTTAGATTCTGAATAGTAAAAATTGTTTAAATATATATTCAAACTATAAGTTACTTGAATCACACTTGAGAGCGGATCCAAAAGTAAGTAGGAAACATTGACGATAATGGTATTAGGGCTGGGGAAAAAAAAACTGGATCCGATTACCTGAACCGGAACCGACCCAAAAAATTGGACCCAAAACTGAACCCGAAGATGTACCCTATTGGGTCCTAAATTCCTCTACCCGAAAATACCTGAATATTTTATTCGAAAATCTAAATTTTATCCGAAACCCAAAATTTTACCCGAAAATCCATATATTTACCTAAAAATCGAAAATTCTGGTATCGGTTCCAAAAGAGCCTGAAATTCTACACCAAACTTATCTGAACCCGACTGGAACCGAACCGAAACCGAACTGATAATTTAGATTTACCCTATTGGATCTTAAACTTCTTTATCCGAAGGATTGGTATCCGATTGGGTTTTACCCAAATACAAACGGCTTACCCCAATGCCCACCCCTACTGGTATACAAGGAGTGTTTGAAAAAGTCATCAAACATACATTGTTATATTCTTCATTTCGACATAATGAGAAAAAACATAATACAATGCAATACTTAATTTTATACATTCTTGGATTTACCTTTTATTTATAACATATACATTATACACATTTGTCACATTGATCACTGATCAGTAATACGATGAGGAATCATTCTCTATAGACCACCTCGTAGGCTCGTACGTCTACAGAAAATTGAAAAACACTTTGTTGGTTCAGGTCCATCTTCAATTATTTTTTTACTGGGCAAAAAGGTCAAAATAGGCCCAAAGAACAGCCCACTTGATAAACCCTAATTTTATTCTTGGAGGATGTAGGTTTTTTCTTTTTTTTGGTCAGAGCCACCAACGTTCCTATATAAATCACCTAATCATTTCATTAATTCTACGAACCCTAATCGTTTTTTTTGTATCAAAAATTGTTTTTTCTTGGTTTTGCATGTTAGTTTTTTTTCGTTCTGATTAGTTTTTATATTATTGGAAAAAAGATTGGGAGGTGATGATTATTTCCCCAGATGATCGAAGCTGATTATACGGAGCGATTTTATGTTTCTCTCTTTCAGAGAGATTCCAAGCCAATTTTCTGATCCCTTTTTTTATTTATTTATATACAATCAATTTTATAACTAGTTTCACATAATTAGATGGAAGTGAGGATTATTTCTCCAAATGATCGAAGCTGAACAATCTGAGCGAATTGATTTCTCTTTTTTGAGAAAATCCAAGCCTATTTTCTGATCCATCTTTTTTATTTGCCTTGTTTGGTAAAACGATTTTTTATATATATTTTTTTGTGTGGTGAGCAAAGAAAAATTGTGTTAATATAATTCAAGATTAATTTAGATACGTAGTATTTTCTTGTTATTTTATAATTAATCATGCTATTACAAAGATTGATGATTTTTAATTGTTTGAGTTTCAAGAGAGGTTATTTTGTCAATGGAAGTGGCAAATTTAACTTAGTTTAGAATAGGACTAATGCTTACTGATGTAACACGCCAAAATCAAAAGTTATATCACCTTGTGAATTTGTAGTTTGAGCGAGTAGATTAACAAATTCTATGATATTCAACATTTTGAAAGCATTATCTGAAGAAAGTATACACATGTTACGAAATCATAAAAACAAACTATAGTTTTAAAGTTGCAAAACCAAAGTGTCGAGCCACAAATCAAGCAGCAACCTCGATGTATGGCAAAGTGAAGATTAATCAAAGTATCAAACAATAAACTTACAAAGAGGGGCTAGGCTCAGCTGCGAAGTAAGGTAATAGCAAATGAGTAGTGCAAACGGCCAGACCTAGCATTGCTAAGAAGGCATATTTCCTGCAAGACAGAGGAAGAGAGAGTTCATCAACAGGCTACTACTACTACTACACCTACTTGATGCAGAATCAATTGAGAATTTAGATACGTATCAAACATGCTCGTGTTCTAATTCCCTTAGCTTGTTCTTATCCATAATTCTCATAACAACTACTAGACATTCTCTTGCTACTTTCCAGCTAGATGGAGGCTTAATTTTTACACAAGCTTGAAAGTGTTTTAAGATTCAATGTCTGCATCATGTGAAAGTTAGTTGATGAACAAAAATGTAAAAAGCTAAGTTTCCCAAGGTAGAAGGACAGAACCAAAAAAGCTGAGCCATGAGAGTGAAGTCTCTTCAACAGTAAACTAGGCTTGTTAACCAAAAGTACATGAAGCTAAGAAAAACAAAACAAATCACTGATCATGCTACATCAGAGATCATAACTGCTACCAAGTCATTGAAAGTTTGAAACACATAATATAGAGACATAAGCCTAGGATTCCAACATCTATACATAGCAAATTTTGTAGTTTTGTTTCCTTAAGTTAAATTTCAACTATACTAGATTCTGCTGGAACTCAATTTAGTATCACTACATCACAATTTTGAACTCCAAGAACTTGTTAAAAACATAAAAGAAAGATGAAGAACAAATCCGATAGTGAGACGATTCTTAGGGTCACGAGTAGAATAGCCTTTAAAGTAAAAGAATCTGCTAACGTTGTAAAGCAAACCAAGACCTGCACAGATACAAGCATGCTTCATCCCACCAAGGATCATAAGTATGAAATACATTGGCATCATCTCCTAAAATACATCAGTTTAATAAATCCGGATTTCGGTTCACAAATCTGGTTCGAATTTCGTTTGGTTTGTTGATTAGGTATATATTCTAGAACAACCAGCTTCAAGCTTCACGTTTTGGAGGTAAGAGAGCAAGAGAACAAAATCATGTCTTATCTCTCTTTTTTTATAAAGATATGTGGAGACGACTCTTTCTTAGTTTCTTACCTTCCTCTTACGTATGTTTGGATTCTCGGGAAATTAAGCATAAAAAATTATTGTGATTAGGGGTTTAGGCATCACTATGTAGCTACCCCACTGTGTTTATGTGCTTAATTCCTTTTGTTGTAATATCAAATATGCAAGCTCAAAGTCTTGAACTGTTGAACAGGTCTTTATGTTTTGCACCTTTGCTCTTAAGTTTCTTGTTTAGTTTCAGTTGAATCATATGAGTTACGTTGTGACCAAGTAAGATATATATTCATGATAGTATATAACTAGTGTTGTTATTTTTAGCAATACCTAACCCAAAGAAATGATACAAAATCCCTTTTTGGTATCAAAAAAAAATTGTTGGGATCAAACCATTTGATTTTAGAGATTTGTGATCTGTTTTGTTTTATTCTAATAGAACATCAACATGATTCCAACAACAAACACATTGTTCTGTAGCCTGGAAGACAAGTAAACCCGCAAATCACTTCATTGTAGTAAAAAAATATGGTTCTCTTTCAAAGTGTTAATACTTAATACTGTGGCTTGAGCTAAGCCCATCAGAAATAAATAACTAAGATTTGCTGATAAATATCATAAATCCAATGCAAAGTTTTCGTAGGGAAAGCAAAAACATAAAAGAAGACCAAAAAAAATTCTACCAATCATTTCTTCTCCCATTCCTAATCGACAAAGATCCAAAACTCGAAGACACATCATCAAGCAAAGCATCACTCATGGCATCTCTTAGATTCTTATCATCTACAGCATCGTAGAAGCATCCACGTGTCCTAGACTCACTTATAAGTTCTGCCCAAATGGAACCACTTAGAGCCAAAGTGGTCCCGTTACCAATCACCCATAAACAATGTCTTGCACGAGTCAATGCCACGTTAGCTCTTTGACGGTTACTGAGAAATCCCACGTTTCCGTTAACGTTACATCTAACGGTAGAGATGATGATAACGTCTACTTCTCCTCCTTGAAACCCATCTACCGATTGAACATTCAAAGTGAAAAGCTGATCAACTGATAAGGAATTGTACTTATCACCAACTCTCTCTTGGATTGCTCTCACTTGTCCCTTGTAAGGTGAAATAACTCCTACACTCATCTTCTGCTTCCTTTGACTTGAAACTGTTTCAATATCAAATAAATTAACCAAAAAGAATAATGAAAAAAAGATTATACAAATCAATAAATATTAATGCAAATACCTTTGAAAAGATTGGATATGATTTTGGAAATGACAGCAACTTCAACCATGTTTTTGGGACTATGTCCATCACCAAACTCTTCTTTCCCACGTCCCACATTGATAAATGAGAAAGTACCAAACATGTTTCCTTGAAGAAACCTCTTCTCGTAAATGCTTTCTTGAACATTTGCAGCATCAGTGATTCTCCCACCATAAAACTCCTTATTAGGGAAACGACTAATGGAAGGATGCATTCGATACTGAACATTAAGCAAATGTTTGCTATGACCAATCAAAACCAATCTCTCAAACAAGCTTCTTCCGAATTTCGCCTTATCGCATTCCTCGTTATGAACCATTGCAGGCAACTGATACTCATCTCCTATTAGAAGAGCATGACAAAGTCCAGGAAGTTGCAATGCAGCAACTGATTCACATTCCTTAAGCTGAGCTGTCTCATCTACCACAAGAAGGTCCACAGAGCCTATCCTCGCCGGATTGATATTAGCAACACTTGAGGCTGTGCAGAATATTATGTCAGCATTTTGTAGACAAAACTTTCTAATATCTTCATTATTTGCTAAACCAAAAATCCCAAAACATTTTGGAAGTAGACAGAGAGCCTGAAGGGCATCAACACTGATGAGTTTGTTGAAGCAATTGAATCTAAAACCACCTTTCTTGAAATCATCTCTAGAAGAATTCTCCTGCAAGAAATATCTAACACGGTGAAGCGCTTGGCAGGCTGCTATCAAATTCTTGACATCTTTAGATGAAATGAAAGACTTAGGCAGATGAGTGCTCAAATCAGCCATATCCTTCCCCAATTCCCAGTTAAGACATATAACTTCTTTTTCACAAACTCTCAAATGTTGGAATGTTTACAACTTCTTGCATCGTCCTCTCTTCAACTTCTTCCTTCTTCTTTTCATCTTCTGTCATTCTTTCAAGCTCTAGTTCATTTACATGTTGCTCGTACTTAGTCTCTGTGTTCTCAAGAAAATCTATGATTGACTCTAACCTCTTCTTCCATCCACAAGTAGATAAAAACAGTCTACCAAGTTTACTAACGCGGTCATTAAAAAACACATTGAGAAGAACTTTATTGCTCGTAATTCCCATTCTCTCGCGGTTTCCAGATAGAACTATATTCCCCATACCGTAAGTGGTACGTTCTAATATAGAAGTTCCATAGAATAAGGTAGAGAATTCGAACCTTGATACTACTTCTGCGATAGCCGAGTTGGTTGGAGCACACACAATTGTTTCCTTAGATAAAGATAATAACCTTGACGCTACTGCTACAATAGTTGTGTTTGTAGGAGCACATACAACTGTTTTGCACTTTAGTTGCATAAGAGTAGAGAGAAGTGTCGCGACCGTCTTTGTTTTGCCTGTACCAGGAGGTCCCCATATCAGTTTCACACTCTCCTTGTGTTTACAATTCCTTGTCTTAAGGAAACCCAAAATCGCAGCTTCTTGGGAAGAGTTCAGTTTTGCTGAACGTATTATATCGACAACACGGTCAGAATCAGAACCATCAACATCATTTTCACAAGAAAAACATTGTTCTGTAGCCTGCAAGACAAGTTAACCGACAAATCACTCCATTGAAGCATAAGATAGAGCTCTGTTTTTATGTTACAAAGAAATTTGAATTGGATCAAGACTATTTCTTAATGCGTACCGAAGCATCTTCCTGAAGGACACTCTGGATCAGAGTGGAATCGGCAGCATCCTTGTGTAAAGCGTTCCAAATTCGAGTGTTTGTGGTTATATTAATGAGAAAAACACCTGTGCAAAATGTATGTTTCTCACTCTGAGAAATGGATCTAGAGAAGTGAACAGAGATTTTAGAATCACCATACACAGAGAAAACGTAACCTAGAAGTAAAGGATCCAAGTCATCGATTCTTGGCCTTTCTTCTGTCAAACTCAGAGGACTCAGTGCAATAATATCTCCACACTTTGGCTCATATATTTCGTTTTTATCGTCTGCATAATCCATTAATTTAATATCATGGAACCACTTGATCGATGACCTTCCACTATATTCAATCACTTTTGTCTCCACAGAAAGTATTCGTGAGACAGGAGATTTCGATAAAGATCTGAAGCTCGAGAACAACTCAGTTCGTGTTTCCTCGAGTAAATGAGGAACAAAACACTGAGAGTATTCATCAACGGAACTAAATCTGTCTGGTATTGTCATTATCTGTTACAAAAATACAAAAATAAGTAAGTACTGAAGATAAAGCTACTGAAGAAATGGTTAAAAAAAAAAGATCAAAGACCTTTTCCTTGGAGAGATCTTCGTTGAGGATATCTTTGAGTGACCAAGAACATAGTCTAGCGAAAAGACTTGTTTGCTCGTTTTTTTCCAAGAGCTTTCGTATCTCTTTAGTGTCCATCAAAGCAACGGTAGAAATTACGAAAAGGCTTTACTTGTCTTTCAAGACATGACAAGTAACTTTTTTAGAGGATTGGTGCAGAAGAATCAATGGAGACGAAGAAGAGAGATCTGGTGTGACTCTCACTATCAGTTTCGGTAAACTTAAAAGGTAAAAGAAGGTGAAAGGTCCAAAGAGACTTTGGAAAATGATGTCAAATAAAAACATTTTCCAAGAATATCTTGTTAATTGAACTTCTTCTATCTTAGTCAATTTAATTTGAATTATGTAGAGATCATGAACCATGTATGAGACTTTGCATGCGTAAAGTGAACGTATTAGTGTAAAGATTTATTTTTGTTTAAACCATTTTAAATCATTACTTCTCTTTTTTTGTTTACGAGTTACAATTGTAATGTTGATTTTCCAAATTGCATGGGGAAGAAGAAAGGTCGGGATTTTAAGAACATAGCATTCATGAACTCGCTTCTAGACATAATAACTAAAAGCATAATTGAATTAAGAATTTAAGATGTGTATTGAGGACATGGTAGGGTTAGATATTTACTCTTGCACTATATCATAGTGTTAGACTCTTTTTATAAAAAAAAATTAAAAAGTAAACAATTTGCTATTTTCCGTTTAAATGTTCTTGATAAGGGAAGAAGAAATAATCAAAATGGTTCAAAACGACCCAAGCCAAAACTTAAGCAAAATCTTTCACAACTTAACGAACCAATAAAGCAAAAAACAGAGTTTAGAACATTCATCAAAGTGAAACGAATAAAAATTGAAAAACATAAATACCATAAAACATCATAAAAATCCAAAACAGAGTTTTGATAGGAAACACAGAATAACATAAAACAAGCTCATATAAAAATCTACCACACATTTCTTCTTCCATGGCCATTCCTAATCGAAAGAGATCCAAGACTCGAAGACACATCCTCAAGCAAAGCTTCATTCATGGCATTTCTTAGATTCATCTCATCAGTAGCATCATAGAAACATCCACGTGTCCTAGACTCACTTATCAGTGTTGCCCAAATCGAACCACTTAGAGCCAAAGTTGTCTCGTTCCCAATCACCCATAAACAGTGTCTTGCTCGAGTCAGTGCCACGTTAGCTCTTTGACGGTTGTTGAGAAACCCCACTTTTCCATTACTGTTACTTCTAACGGTGGAGATGATAATAATGTCTTCTTCTCCTCCTTGGAAACCATCTACGGACCGAACATTCAAAGCGAATTGCTGACCTGATAAGGAACTGTACTTATCTCCGATTTTCTCTTGGATTGCTCTCATCTGTCCTTTGTAAGGTGAGACCACTCCGACACTCACCTTCATCCTCCTTTCACATGAAACTGTTTCAAAGAATAAACGAATTTGTTTTTATAAGAATAATGAAAAACAGATTAATATACTCTCAAATCAATAAAAGATTAATACCTTTGAAAAGATTTGATATAATTTCAGAAACCACAGCAACTTCAACCATGTTTTTGGGACTATGTCCATCACCAAACTCTTCTTTTCCACGTCCAACATTGATAAAAGAAAATGAGCCAAACATGTTTCCTTGAAGAAACCTCTTTTGATAAATGCTTTCTTTAACATTTTCAGCATCTTTGATTCTCCCACCATAAAACTCCTTGTTGGGGAAACGACTAATAGAAGGATGCATTCGATATTGAACATCAAGCAAGTGTTTGTTGTGACCAAGCAAAACCAATCTCTCAAACAAGCTTCTTCCGAATTTCGCCTTTTCACACATCTGCCACATTATTCCCATATTACAATACTATAGCATATATGACTAAGAAAAAGAAAGTTTTTTATTTAAGGTAAGTGCTTACCTCATTATGAACCATTGCAGGCAATTGAAACTCATCTCCTATTAAAATGGCGTGACGCAGTCCCGGAAGTTGCAATGCAGCAACTGATTCACATTCCTTAAGCTGAGCCGCCTCATCAACCACAAGCAGTTCTACATTTCCTGTCCTTTCCACGTTCATTTCCGCAGCACCCGAGGCTGTGCAGAGGATAATATCCGCGTTTTGAAGACAAAATTTCCTAATATCTTCGTTTTCTAACATGTCTGGAATCTCAAAACGTTTTGGAAGTAAGCGTAGAGCCTTGAGGCAATCAACACTGAGTCTTTTGAAGCAATCAAATCTGAAATTTCCTTCCTCGAAATCAACCCTAGAAGAATTCTCCCGCAAGAAATATCTGATACGCTGAAGAGATTGACGAGAAGCAATCATTATCTTCACATCATCATATGGAAGGTAAACCTTGGGAAGATGTGTGAACAAATCAACGATGCATGTCTCCACTTCTTCACTTAAGCTATTGAAATTCTTCTTTACGAATTCTCCAATCGTAGGAATGTTAACAACAACTTCTTGCCTTTCAGCTTCTTCCTCCATTCTTTCAACTTCTTCTAACTCGTAGACATGTCTCTCATACTTACCCTCCGGGTTTTCAAGAAACTGTATCAGTGACTCTAATCTCTGCATCCATCCAGAAAATGGTGAAAACAGTTTACCAAGCTTACCAATACGCTCATCAAGAAACACATCGAGAAGAACATGATCGTTCTTGTGAATCCCCATTCTGTCCCGGTTTCCTGATAAAATGATATTCCCTAGCCTGTAAGTAGCATTTTCCGATGTCGAATTTTCCTTAAATAAGGATAAGAGCCTCGATGCAACTTGTACAATAGCTGTGTTTGTAGGAGCACACACAACTGTCTTGCACCTTAGTTTGAGAAGGGCAAAGAGAAGAGTCGCGACCGTCTTTGTTTTGCCTGTTCCAGGAGGTCCCCATATCAGTTTCACACTGTTCTTATGGGTACAGTTTCTTGTCTCAAGGCAGCCCAAGATTGCATCCTCTTGGGAAGAGTTCAATTTCGTTGACCGGATTATATCCAAAAACAAGGTCAGATCTCCCATCATTTTCAGAACAAAAACATTGTTCTGTACCCTGTAACACAAGCAAAACAAAATTTACTCATGTAACATAAAATATTACTAAAAACATTACCAGATCAAAAACATTGTTCTAAACCCTGGAACACAAGCAAAACAAAATTTACTAAATTGTAGCATAAAATATAACTCAAATCATTGCCAAAACAAAAACACTGTTCTAAATCCTGGAACACAATTAGCAAAACAAAAATTACTCAATTGTAACATAAAATATAACTCAATCATTACCAAAACAAAAACATTGTTCTAAACCCTAGAACACAAGAAAAATAAATATATATAGTCAATTGTAAGTTTGTAACATAAAATATTAGTCAACCATTATGCATCAGAGAAATCAAGAACAACGTATCCATCATATGCAAAATATTTGTAAAAACAGATTCAGATAGTCATCAGATATGCAAAAATGCCAAAGAAAGTTTTTTCTAAACACTTACCACAGTATTAGCCTGAAGCACACTCTTGGTTAGAGTCGATATGGCAGCTTCGTTGTGCAAAGCATTCCAAATTCGAGTGTTTGTTGTTAAAGTCATTAGGAAAACACCGAAGCTATAGTTCTCAAGAGGTGATATCGATCTAGACAAATGAACAGAGATTTTAAGATCACCATCCGAAGAGAATACATAGGCAAGAAGTAAAGGGTTCAAGTCATTGATCCGTCTTGGCTTATCCATTGTCAAAGCAATTAGATCTCCACATTTTGGCTGGTACTTGGCACTTAAACTCTCTGTGGCTTTTAATGTTATATCATAGAACAACTTGTTTGATGAGCTTCCACTTGATTGCTTCGTCTTTGTCTCCATAGAACGTATTTGAACAAAAGGAGATTTCGATACAGATTTGAGGCTTGAGAACAACTCGGTATGTGCTTCAATGAGTAGGTGAGGAACAAAACATTGATAATATTCATCAACGGATCTAAACTTGTCCGGTACTGTCTTCAACTGTTACAAAATATAGAAACGCTAATCTCTAAATATCAAAATAATAAGATAGATATTAAAGAAAAGAGTTAGAAGAGAACAAAACCTTTTGTTTGTAGAAATCTTTATTGAGAATATCTTTGATAGACCAAGAAAATACTCTATCGACCAGACTTGTTTTCTCGTTCTGCTCCATGATGACCCTTCGTCTTTCTGTGAGATTATTCATCGAAGCAAAGCAACAGCAAGAACTAACCTGAGTTACTTTGGAAATAACCTAAATACGTAACTTGGCTTAGTAGGCACGAAAAAATAGATTGACAAGTAGAAAGCTAAGCTTTATAGAGGATTCAACAAAGACGAAGAAGAGAAATCTGAAGTAAACTCTCACTATCAGTTTGGTCTACTTAAAAAGGAAGACGAAGACGAAGGGTCCAAAAAAACTTTGAAAATGATCTTAAATTTTCAACCGTTTCCAAGAAAATATAATTCGATTTTCTTTTTTAATTTATTTAAAATTTAAATATGTAATGACCAATGAATTGAATTTGCATGCATAAAGTCTGCATTCAGAGTTACATTACGTGCATGCATTTTAAATCATTAGTTTTTTTTTCTTTTTTTTTTTAGCGAGAGATTATGTCAACTAGTAATGTCAATTTTCCAAATGGAAGAAGGCCTTTTAACAAAAAAAAAAAAAAATCCAAATGGCTCGGGGAACAAGAAAGGTCGGGACTTGGAGAAGAATGCACTCATAGTAGTGGTGGACACAAGTTGTCCGCTTCTAGTCGTCATCACCAAAAACTAAAAGTTTTTTTGGTGAGTACCAAAAACTAAAAGTTAAGTTGTTGTTTTTTTCCCTAATAATTGAGTTTTATTAACTAGTGTTTTCTAGTATTTCTTATTTTCTCTTTTTGAGAAAGAAAAAGTTCTACATGAATCACATCATATATATATATATATATATATATATATATATGTTTTTAAAAATTTGAATCACATCATATATAAAAAAAATCTATTATTTATTAATTATATGTATTTTATAAAAATTCAAAATAAATTAAATATAAAATCGTACTATATAAAAATTAATGAATAATTATATATTAATATTTAAATTAGGTAGAGGTAATTTAGGAAATTAGCAATTAATCAAATTTATAAACAAAATCAATTTATTACCATCTTTAGAAGCCACAAAAACAATTTGTAATATTAATAGATAAATACATATGACAATAGTCAATTAAAAATATAAATATAGATTATTGTATTGCTATCCGAAGTTTGTTTTTATATTACGAAACATGTAATAAATACCTTTATTCTATTCATCTATATTTATGATATATAACAAAATGTCATATATGTACAAATTCGTTATGTTTTATATAAAACAATGTGGAATATAGGTATGAAATATTACTTCAGATATATTAAAATTATTTAAAACATAATATAAGTGAATATTAGTAATGTAACATTAAGTTTTGTTATTTTACAAAATGTATCACATCAGCATAAGTATATATTTCTTCCTCTTCGTACCTTTACTTTTAAGTTCTAAGGAGTAGCACTCAGACCATCTCCAACCCATTTCCTTATTTTTGTCTATAAAATAGATGAAATCTATAATAGAGATGAGTTTTACTTCAATGGTATTCTCTATTTTTTCCTCTAAAAAAGAATAATTCAAATAGATTCTATTTTTTTTTTGTATTAGTACCTTTAAATTACAAAAGTTGCAAATTAACCCATTTATTTTCATGAATGCTTGTTATTGTTTAAATTAAATATTTATTGAGAAAACAGAAACATTACATAATTTTAAAAAATAAATATAATGGAATGAAACAAAAAAACTATATATTTAAGATTTTATATAATTTCTCTTTTGCATATAGAAGTCTCAAATTTTAAAATAGATACTTAAACCAAAACTTCTAAAATCAATCCAAATTATTAGTTTTATATATTTTAATCAGAAATAAAAGTAAAAGTACAATTTTGCAAATAACAAAGTTATACAGAGATCTCTATAATAGAGTATAGAGGCAAATATAGAGGTAGGTTGAAGATGCTCTCAAGCACATCATCTTAAGGCTCCTTTGTACTCTTGATTCAATTTACATTTCTTAATAAAATCCAATTCATCCTACTCTGATATCTATCTTACGCATACACCAAGAATCTTACCTGAAAAAAACATAAATCTCTAAAACAACTTAGAACATCTTCATCAGTTGGTTGAATGTAAATAGCTTTTTTTTTTTTTAAATACCCATTAAAGTCAATCACCAACATCTTGTTGAATGTAAGTTCCTAAGAACATTCATTAAGATGTTTTCTTTTTATTTTAACACGGGATCCTTCATCTTTCTTCTCATGAATCTTTTACTCTTTATATATATCAAAATTTATGGTGAGTTATATATATAGATATAGGGGGATTGACACAAATACCTCTAAAAAACTTTAATATTCCAAAAATAGCACATACTTTTGAAACTTCCAAAAATAGCATATAAAGTTTTTAATCCTCTAAAAATTAATTAAATAATAAAGTTTTTTATTACCATTTGTATTAATCTCCCAAATAAAAATGAGAGCAAACACTAATCTAATATTAAATTGAATAAAAAAACTTTTAAATAGTGGAAATATATACCCTAAATTGGAAATAAAAAACCCCAAATATAATACTACAAACTAATTTTAAAATGAAAAATCTCTTTTAAATGGTGAAAATATATACCCTAAATTAGAAATAGGAAACCTAAATATAATATCATAAACTAATATTAAAATGAATCAAAATTTCTTTTAAATAGTTGAAATATATACCCTAACTTGGAAATAGAGAACCCAAATATAACATTTTAAATTTATTTCTAATTTATTTTGGTTGAATATATTTAATATAAAATTGTGGTTTTATTATTGTCACTTTTAGAAATTTCTGAAATAATTATTTGAGTGCTATTTATGTGTAAAGAACTTTGTAATGCTATTTTTGTCCAAAACACTTTAAAGTGTGCTATTTGTGGGAATTTCTCAAATATATATATATATATATATATATCATTTTTGAAGAAAATTTAGGCTTTTTGATTAAAAGATAATCTTTTGTGAGAACTTATTAAGAGATCTGAAATCGGACGTTATTTTTTCTTCAGAACACCGATTAAGAGATTTGAAATTTTTTTGTAGACTATAAATTTCACTAAAGAGAAAATATATATATCCACAATGTGTCACATTCACACCCATTGCCTCGTGTTTCATCAGTTCCACTTGGGGAGCCCAATGAAACCACTATATATATAAAACCTTGCTATGTTTATCACCAAAGGGATTTAGATTATAATGTTAAATGGTTGAAATGCCAAAACATATATCTAATGTATAGGAAAATTTTCAATATTTTGTAGTTTATCGTTCTTTGTGCTAACGTCTTTCGAAAAGATCTGGATATAAAAAATTTTGAGACTAGTGGATAGGCTGAAGAAGGTGGTCATTTCCGTGGCACTGGTTTCTCTAAACTTTTGTTTGCACCTTTAGGGCTTTAGACACAAAATGAGAATCTTCTTTTGCCTACCACTTGTCCCACAAAGATGTTAGACAATAACTGTGATATCGACTTGCATGTCTTGGTTGGTATTTTGACTAGAAAAGTTTATAAACAGTTTCGATATGGATCATTTTGGGTATTTTACTGTTTTCCATGAATTAGAAGTTTGGAATTCTTTTATGATTGAAAGTATTACAAAAATACTAAAATATCACATATTATTAAGAAGCAAAAAAGTGTTACATAACAAATGAACAGAAAAATAACAAAAGAATAACTTAATTAATATGAGTTATTTGATTTTTTACAAATCTTGTAACAAATATATAAATGTAACAAAAATGATTATGAATTTCTGTTTATGCATCACTGTCCTATATTTATATCTAAAATTATTTTAGCATAAATTATTTTTAAATAATAATAAATAAATAAAACAAATATAAGAAGAGAGAGGGGAAAAACTATTACAAAATAGTAAAATATCACATATTATTAATAAGAAAAAAGTGTTTCATAACATATTAATATAAAAATAACAAAAGAAGAACAATTAATATCAGTTATTTGTTTTGTTTTGCAGATTTTGTAACAATTATATAAATGTAACAAAAATGATTATGAATTTGTGTTTATGCATAAATGTCATATATTTATAGTTATTTTAGCATTAAATATTTTTAAATGAAATAAACAAATATAAGAAAAAGTGTATTTGATATAAATTTTGGTATAATAATATAACTAAATTTAATAAATATCATATTATTGTATAAATATTTTGATTTGAGAAAAAAAGAAAACACATGTCAAAAGGAGAGGCAAATGGTAGCTTCTCAAAATTTGTGTTTACAAAAAACTTTATTTTATTATATAAGCTTTAGCTAAAACCGTTACAAGTTTTAATTGGTTCTTATTTATGTTTAGATTTAGCTAAAATCATAAAACGAGTATCTAGTAATTAAAGAAAAGAGTGAAAAAATATCTCACAAAAAAGAGAATTATAAATACTACATGTTGATATCCTTCTTACTCCAATAATAGTTTATATCCAAAAATGAATAATCCCATATTTTTAATGTTAGTGACCATATTTTTAATGTTAGTTACTATTACATGTTTTGGGCTAAATCAAGCTTGCATAAAAAATCATGTAGTGATTCTTAACCTACTCGCTCCTGGTCGTATTCTCGAATATCATTGTTACTCCAATGTTGATGATCTAGGCGTGAAAAGATTAGACTTTAATGCCACTCCATTTACAATTAAATTCCATGATGAAATACCCAATTTAACAAAATGGAATTGTATTTTAAGGCAAGGACCTAACAATAGCATGGAGTATTCATATGATGTTGAAGTATACAAAGCAGGACCAAGACTTATTCCTCGATGTGGTCAACTACGCGCTTGGGCTGCAAGAATCGATGGGATATACTTTGCAAGAAAGTATAATACACCATTAAAACGAGTATTATTTTGGAACAAATAAATATTGGCTTCTCGTTTTCTTAAAACTAACCAATGTTTATGTAAATGACATTTATAGTGTCTTATGAACTAAGCCTAATTTTTAATAATATATTTCAAAATATTACTATACAATATGAGTTCATTTGATATAATGAATATTGTAATAATATATTACATTATAAGACAATATCTTTTATTTATACAAATTAAATACTAGGGGAATTATTATACTAAACATACTTAGTATTTAAAATAAAATATTAATCTATGTTTAGCCACTTTTAAAAGAAAATTTAAGGAATTTTATGTTACAAAAAATTGTTGTTTCAAGTAAATAGTTTCTAGAACTTGAAAACTAAACACTTGTATTAAACTTCTCGATGTATCTTAAGAAGTCGTCTATCAAGACAAACACATACCTGTTGTTCGCCATTGTTGGTGGTGAGATAGGTCTGCACAAGTCTATGTGAATCAATTCCAATGCTTGAGTTGCATGATAAGTAGCTTTGGTTGGAAATGAGTGTCTTGTTTGTTTCTCGGCCAAACATGCATCGCATGCACTCATCTTGTGTAAAGATTGCGGCATTCCGACGACCAGAGCCTTCTTCAGCATGTTAGTCATAACACCAAAACTTACATAACCTAACCGAACATGCCATGTCCTTGTAGCTTCAGTAGCAAGTCCACCAGCATGTCCCTCAAAAAGTTATTCAACACGTCCTTCATCTAGTCCCTCAGTTTGTAGAAGACGTGTAGGATTGCTTATGTCCATTGGTGTTTTGAACGATTTGATGATCTTATAACTCTTACAAGCAGCCTTCCACTTGGATCGTTAAGTACCAATGACTCTCCTTTTATGTATGCTTCACATCCTCCTTCGGTTGCTTGTCCAAGATTTATAATGTTGTGTTTCAAATTCGGTGTGTAGTAGATCTCTTTGAGGGCTTTTCTCTCTCCAATCTTGACCACAAAGAACATGGATCCTTTCCCGACTATGTTGACAAATGAGTCATTACCAAACTTCACTCTTCCTTTGAGTTTTTTGTCTAGAGTCAAGAAAACTCCTTCTTTCCCGTCATATGGTTGCTTGCTCCGTTGTCGAGGTACCAAACACTAGCATTGTTGGTATTATAGTTCTTCCGGAACACCTTATCCTCGTTCAAAAACACCACTTCATGAACGTAAAGTGCTTCAGCTTCTTGCATCTTGTGCAAGTTTGTCTCTTGCTGTCCCGCTATTTTCTCTGGACAACTTGATGCATAATGACGCGCGTTATCGCATCTCCATCATATCACTTTGGATAGATCCTTCTTCTGCCTCTGATTGTGATCACCGGTTTTTCCTCCTTGAGATCGCCAGGTGGACCTTCTTAGCCCCCTGCTTCTACCGGAACTTCCGCGGTTAGAGCCTCCTCGGTTACAATCTCCCTTGTTATAACCTCCTCTCTAATTTCCATAGCCTCCACACTTAGGATTTGAATTTGAAAAGAATAGTTTTCCTTGATCTTCACTTTGGGTTTCTCCCCCTACCCGATCTTCATATGCCTTAATCCTCCCAACAATGTCTTTGAATCCCATCGACTTTAGGTTAAGAACTTGTTCAAAGGAAGCTACAATATGAATGAACTTGGTTCTTGGAAGTCCCTTCAAAAAATTATTCACAACTTTTGTTTCATCGATCATCTCCCCTAGAGATGCCGATTGAGCCGCGATACTGGAGATCTTTCCCGCAAACTCGTCAATTGTGTTTGTCTCCCTCATCGTCAACTTGTCTAGACTTGCCATTAGGGGTTGAAGCCTTGCTTCCTTCACCCAGTCTACTCCATGGTGTCGAGACTTGATGGTGTCCCAAAGTTGATTTGTCGTGTTTTGCTCACCGATTTGAAGTATTAGGGCTTCAGGATCGATTGGAAGAGAAGCACCATCGCCACATCGTTTCTCTTTGGATCAGCGGATCCTGGATCGATCACATCCCATACTTCACTAACTCGGAGAAGCACCTTGATTCACATCGCCCAAACCATGTAGTTTGTCGATGTCAACATGGGAATGGAATTGCGAGGTCCTTGGTTTTTGGTTGTGGATTTTTGTCCGCCATCTTGCTTACGAAAGTCACGTACTACATGTCTTGCCTAGAGTCTGCAACTTAAGCTCTGATACCAACTCAAATCAAAACCGACTTGCTCTGACTTAGTCTCTGAATGATTCGAGATGTGATTCAAGAACAAAAGAGAATAAAGAGCAACATTTCTTTATTATGATTTAGAAACTAATCAAAACTAAATCTCTAGGTCTTTAGAACAACTCTCTTAAACCTCTCTCGATTCTCTCTTATGTCTTTCTTGAGTCTTATGGAATAAGTCTCTATAAGTCCTTATTTATATAGATACTAGATAAGGCCCGCCTATTTAGGCGGGTGTAAGATATAAATTTATTCAAATATTAATCGATAATATTTAAAATTTGAATAGTAAATAGTGATCCACACACTTTTCTGATATTTAATTTAGTAATTTTTGAATTAAATAAAATTTCAATCATACACATTCAATTTTACTATACATTTTAACTATCTCTTTCATCATAATAAACTGCTTTTTAATTCTATACACTCCAACTTATTGATGATATTTGAATTTTAAATAGTAACTCATATTTTTTCAGTATTTAATTTAGTATTTCCTTAAACTAAATTTCAATCTTACAAATTCGATTTTACAATACAATTTAAATATCTTTTTTATCATAATACAATACAATATAATTTGATTGTATACAATTCAAATACAATCCAATTTTTCAATACAAATACAATTTAATTCTATACCCTTCATCTTATTGTTAGTTTTCCTTTTTAATTAAAAAAAGTTATAAGTTAAATTTTTTAGATATAGAAATATAAATTAGTATATGTAAATATGTTTATTTTTTTTTTTTAAAGAAACTTTTTTTTGACATATATCAACATCTCAATGATAGACCTGACACGTGTCATGATCTCGTGAGTTAGTAACTTTCAAAACTGTACTTTATATAATAAGATTAGCTACCCTTAATTCTATTATTAAAACAAAATTTACAAACTTATCTAACTTGACTTATTTGTATTTCTTCTTTTTTATTTCTTTTTTGTATATCTTTTAGCATCTTCTAGAAATATATTATCTGCTCCTCAAGTAATTGAAATTATCCACCAGAGAAGAGAGGGTTTCTATGGAGAAAATGCGGGGGAGGTTATGCCAGTAATTACCGCAAGGAGCCGTTGCCACGGTGGTGTGATTGTAGGCTGATCAGCACATACTTAGATAAATTTGGGGCCTTTAGCCGACATTCGTATTGGGAGTGTTAAACAAGTTAGCGGGCATCATGTATTTTTCCGGGAACAAATGGTTCAAAACGACTCCATTTTGAAGACTCAATGACCCAAGTTAAAACTCAAAACTTATTTTTGACAACTTAATAAATAAAATAAAAAAGAAGGTTTAGAAAATTTGTAATCTCATGAAAAGTGAATCGAATTTTATAATTAAGTAAATTGAAAACCATAAATACCATAAAATATCATAAAAATACCATAGATAGTTTGATAGGAAAACATACAAAAACATAAAACAAGATAAACAAAACACTACCAAGCATTTCTTTTCCCATAGCCATTCCTAATAGAAAGAGAACCAAAACTCGTAGATACATCCTCGAGCAAAGCCTCATTCATGGCATCTCTTAGATTCTTCTCATCAGCAGCATCGTAGAAACATCCAAGTGTCCTAGACTCACTTATCAGTTTTGCCCAACTCGAACCACTTAGAGCCAAAGTTGTCTCGTTACCAATCACCCATAAACAGTGTCTTGCTCGAGTCAGTGCCACGTTAGCTCTTTGACGGTTGTTAAGAAATCCCACTTTCCCGTTACCATTACTTCTAACGGTAGAGATGATGATAATGTCTTCTTCACCACCTTGAAACCCATCTACTGACCGAACATTCAAAGTGAAAAGACCTGATAAGGAGCTGTACTTATTTGTGGTTCTCTCTTGGATTGCTCTGACCTGACCTTTATATGGTGAAACCACTCCAACGCTCATCTTTATTCTTCTTTCACTTGAAACTGTTTCAAAAAATAAGCAAATTAGTCAGAAGAATAATTAATGAAAAAACAGATTATAGATTAAGATACTCACTAATCAATCAATAAAAGATAATACCTTTGAAAAGATTGGATATAATTTCGGAAATGACAGCAACTTCAACCATGTTTTTGGGACTATGTCCATCACCAAACTCTTCTTCTCCACGTCCAACATTGATAAAAGAGAAGGAACCAAACATGTTTCCTTGAAGAAACCTCTTTTGATAAATACTTTCTTGAACATTAGCAGCATCTTTGATTCTCCCACCATAGAACTCTTTATTAGGGAAACGACTAATCGAAGGATGCATTCGATATTGAACATTAAGCAAATGCTTGTTGTGACCAAGCAGAACCAATCTCTCGAACAAGCTTCTTCCGAATTTCGCCTTTTCACATATCTACCACATTATTCTAAGATTAGAAAACTATAGTATATATAACTAAGAAAATATAAAGACAGTTTTAAGAGACTACCTCGTTATGAACCATTGCAGGCAGTTGAAGCTCATCTCCTATTAGAACAGCATGACGAAGTCCAGAAAGTTGCAAAGCAGCCACTGATTCACATTCTTTAAGCTGAGCCGCCTCATCAACCACAAGAAGGTCGACCGATCCTGTCCTTATCGGATTCATATCCGCAGCACCTGAGGCTGTACAGAATATTATGTCCGCATTCTGTAGACAAAATGTTTTTGTATCATTGTTTTCCAGCATGTCTGAAACCTCAAAACGTTCAGGAAGTAAACGTAGAATCTGAAGGCAATAAGCACTGACTCCGTTGAAGCAATCAAATTTCAAACTTCCCTTTTTAAAATCATCTCTAGAAAAATTCTCTTTCAAGAAATATCTTACGCGCTGAAGAGCTTTACGAGCTGTGACCATACTCTTCACATTTTCAGACGTAATGAAAGACTTTGGAAGATGAGTCCATAAATCAACCATACCTTTCTCCAACTCTTCACTGAAGCCATCAAAAGTCTTCTTTACAAACTCTCCAAATGTAAGAATCTTTATTGCTTTCGGCTTCTTATCAGCTCCTTTCTTCTTTTTTTCAGCTTCTTCACTCATCCTTTCAACTTCTTTCAATAAGTGGACGTAATGCTCGTACTTGGCCTCTGTGTTCTCAAGAAAGTCGATTAGTGACTCTAATCTCTGCTTCCATCCAGAAGTAGGTGAAAACAGGCTTGTGAGTATTCCAATGCGCTCATCAAGAAACACATCGAGAAGAACATCATTCTCTTTAATCCCCATTCGAGCCTGGTTTCCAGAGAGAACAATATTACCTAGCCCATAAGTAGAATGTTCTGATGAAGAAGTTTTAAATAAGGATAAGAGCCTCGATGTTACTTCTACGATAGCTGTGTTTGTAGGAGCACAAACAACTGTTTTGCAGCTTAGCTTAAGAAGGCAAAAGAGAAGAGTAGCGACCGTCTTTGTTTTGCCAGTACCAGGAGGTCCCCATATCAGCTTCACACTGTGCTTGTGATTACAGTTCCTTATCTTAAGGCAGCTCAAGATTGCAGCTTCTTGTGAAGAGTTCAATTTAGCGGAACGGATTATATTCGTAACACGGTCAGAACCATGAGCACCACTTTCACAAACGCATTGTTCTGTTGTCTGAAACATAAGCATAACTATCTATCACTTAACTGAAGCATAAAACAAAACTATGTGATTATGCTACGAAGAGAGAAAGTACAGATATTACATATTTTATGATCAACAGTTTTAAGAATGTAAAATAAAAAAAGATTATTGTTATCACGTACCAGAGTATTTTCCTGAAGCACACTCTTGATTAGGGTGGAATTGGCGGCCTCGTTGTGCAAAGCGTTCCAAATTCGAGTGTTGGTTGTTAAATTCATGAGGAAAACACCAAACTGAAGTGAAGTTTCCTTGAATTGGTGGTCCATTTCAAGATAAGACATCGATCTAGACGAATGTAAATAGGTAACTTGGTTTACAAGCAAGAAAATAGAACGACAAGAAGAAAGCAATTTTTTTTTAGAGGACAAGACAAGAGATGAAGAAGACAGCTCTGAACTCCGAAGTGAACTCTCACTATCTAATTGGTCTACTTATAAGGGAAGACGAAGACGAAAGGTCCAACATATCTTGAGCATGATCTTAAATTTTGACACTTTCCAAGAAAATCTTATTAATGGAATTGTTTTCTTTAAAAGTTTATTTAGATTCCAATATGTAGTGATCAATGAAACGAACATGTCACTTCAGTTCTCATGCATAAAGTCTACATACAGAGTTGCATTTAAAAATCATTACTTTCTTTTGTGTTTCTTTTTATTTCAAGAGAGATTTAATAAACCGTAATGTTGATTTTTCGCATGGGGAAGAAGAAAGGTCGGGATTTTGAGAACAAAGCATTCATGGTAGTGGACACAAGTTGTCCGCTTCTAGTCCTCTTTCTGGCTCTCTCAACCAGAAACTAATAAAGAATAGAATATTTTTTTTTGTAATAATCAAACAAAAGGATTGAGTTTATAATTTAGAGAAACTATTACTTTAATAAATAGCAAGTATTAAGCTTTGTATCACGATGAGATTTAGGTGTATAAACAAATATTAGATCTTGATCGTTTATAAATGCTTTCGTTTACGTTTTCAAATTCTGATAATGATGCCCTTTCTAACTTGCAAGATATGTGTAATGCGTGCCTACGATATGGTTTTACATATTTTTTTTTTTCACACGGTTTTCCATCATATGAATACGCATTTTAACTACAACCTTCATCTATATGAATAACATAATTTTTGAAACTCTCATGTATCTTTAACTAGAAAGTTTTTATATATTTGGTTTAGTTTTGAATATAGAATAACATTTATATTAAATTATATATAAAATTTTATATATAATTGCTAATATATCGTTCAAAAATAATTAAAAATATTAATTTTGATGTTTATAAATTATAGTGTGTTTTAAAAAGACACTTTAGTTGATTAAAAAATTTCGCTGCACTAAATTTTATTTTCATTTTTTGTGAAAATGGTATGTTTTACAATAAAAAAAACAAACCTAAAATATTCAGTATTACTATTTTTTGGTGAAAATGGAAATGAATTTATTACCAATTATCTAAATTCGAAACAATAGCTAAACTTTCTTCACATTCAAAAATTTAAAGCGTATGATTTAAACTGATTTTCAATATAAAAAAACCCTACAACTTGACTAAAGATTTCCGAATGTCGGTTCAAATAAAAAATAAATCATATAAACTCTAATAAATCTACTGAAAGACATCATATCACTACCCAGATACTAAATAATCAACAATATATTTTGTAAATGTAAGATAAATTAAAGGAAATAAAATATTCTCTTTAAGAACTTATGTTGAACAAAGGATTCACACAATAGATTTGTTTAAAAGGGGAAAACAAATCTAGTAATTTTTCTTCATTAGGTATTTCATCAAAGACTCGATTACGAAGGAGATTCTAATCTCTTGTAAAATAGATTAGGGTTTTGATCAAGAACAGAGAAAGAATTAGGGTTTTTAAAAGGTATTGCTGCATCCGTGATGGATTGCCTACGTACCTTGTGAAGGGATCAAGCCATTCGTAGTTCTCACTAGGTATATAATTATGTGTTTCTTGTGAGTATCCAAAGATCTCCCTTTTGTGAAGTCCCTGAGGCGCTTTATATAGGGTCGTTAAACCGCCTCTCTAGCGATATTCTTGAAAGATTTCCATTTATCTTTAAGTCGGTTCTAGAGGATATTCGTCTTAAAAATATTTTCCTTATTCTCCGAAGGCTTTGGGAAGATTTCCTTATTCGACATTATTTTCAAAGATTCTCCTTTATCATTTCCGAAAGTCCCATAAAAGATCCTATTTTACCGAAAATGATCCTTTGAGAATGAATGATTTTTACAAGACTTTGCCTCGGGTGTTTCTCACGGCTCGGTGGTGTTTGAGAGGTGGCTTCGGGCAAACAGTATGTACCGGCTTGGGGCGCGCTTGATGACTGTCCATTAAACTCAGTTGGCTGTCTCCCGAGGCGATATAGATGTTTTCCGCAGCGTTCTCACGATTGGCTCGGGCTGTGTTCATAGGATTAACACCCGAGCCATTTTTTGAACTCTCTCTGAGACGGTTGATCGAATAAGGTCCCGAGGTGTTTTGTTCTAGGCTAGGGGCCAATCATATGTTTAACCATGAGGTGATTGTAATTCTTAGACTGTTTGGCTCGGTCTTGCTTGTGGGGGAATCTGACCCCAACAATGACGACATAAAATCCCAGCAAAACTAAACTTCATGCAACTACAACATATTGTCTCGTTTGCAACATCATAATTGACCAAATGCTCACGTGCTACACCACGATAAGATACTTTATATTTATATATCATCTCAGACTTACTAACCTTGTTGGCAACATAATCACCAATAACTATGTATTGTTTCTGGAACAAGCTAAAACTTTTGTGTGTATACAGTTCCTCTGCATGTTAGAACATCTCTACAGTAGCACATAATACCGGAGAGGTATGCATCATATTAAAATCAGCAAGTAATTCCTTATATCGTTGATCCCCCAACACCCTCTCGTAGTGTTCAAAGAAGCACAACAATTAGGTTCTTTTCTATACCCATGTTTTGAGCAAACATAAAGAAGCCTTACTACCTTCTCTCTTGTTTTCATCCTCCGTTGTTTTCTTACATTGAAACCATGATTGTCTCCATACTTTTTATAAGTTATATATGCAATCTCATCAGCACTGAACTCCATTCTAATATGTATTTAATCTTTCTTCTCATTATCATTATTTGCTTCTAAAGCAGCAGTCTCTTCAGTTACAACGTCATCCTCGTTGTTAGCTATTTCATCTTCTTCTTCAAATTCATTGGCCGAAGCTTCGTTTTCACTTATTGGGTCATCTTTTTCCTCGACAAAAAACTCTTCACTTATATGATTACTCTCCATTGCAACTGCATTAATCATCTAATATTATTAATATTATTATTATATATATATATATATATATATATATATATTTAGTTAATTGATATTTGTGGTTTACCTTAGGTAAAGTTGTGAGTTCATCTTTGTTTAACAACCACAAAATTCGAAGGTTGTTCTTAACGTATCCTGATTAACAAGTTCAATAACAAACAACAAAATGAATTAATATAAAAATTCACACATGTATCAATTATAATTAACTGTCTCTATTCTTTCACAACCAGCTTTCAAAAATATTTTTTTAACGAAGATAAGAAAATTTGAAACTTAACCTGGATTTGATAATTTAAAAATAAAATATTGTTTTCTCCTTTAGAAAATCTGTCGTACTTTTGAAAAGAACTTCAAAAAATAAATTGGGTTAAAAGAAATAATACATAACCTTAATCTATATTCTTTTTTTTATATAAAAAAGGGAGGAGAAGACGTCAGATTTTGTTTCTTTTTATTAAAATCTTATTCTTTTAAAACAATTGCTAAATTTAGTCATAAACAAAATTTAAAATAAAATAAAAATAAGAGTAGATGACGTTAACGTCAACGTAAGTTGAATAACAAGATTTTTTGTTTCCATTTTTCTTTTCTGTTTTGTAATTATAATTTAATTTATTATTTAATTTAAACATGATTTAACTAAGCATGCTTTTGTTGGTTAACACGGAAAAGGTGGTGAATAAAAAGGTTCACCCTTCACTTTATAAGTTATATTTCGGTAATGAAGATCCCAAAAGGGAATTTCAAATACAAAGTAAACTCAAAACTCAGAAAGAAAAAAAAAGAACCATTACATTATGATCTGAAACTCTCACAAGTCTGCGTTCTTTTATGTTTTAATGTTTGTAGTCCCTTCAAACTTCTGCGTAACATTTCTGACCTCCTCAAGGCAACTTTCAAGCTCCTTCAATTCTTCAGTCTCACCAAAGCTCTTTCTAGCCTAGACACAAACACAAGAAAATATATCGCCATTTATTTATTCTGCTCAAAAATCTTAGTAATGTTGCAAGTAATTGACCACAAGTTCAGTTTATTACTTGTTTGATTGTGTTCTTCAAATGCATCTCAGCACTAAACAGTTCTCGTTTGCTTTCTACAGACGCTGAGATCTCTATGTACACTCTACAAAGTTCCAATGATGCTCTTGCAAACTTCTTGAAACGCTCTTTGTCTTTCCACATTTCTACCCCCTGAAAGCATTACCGATATGTCATCAAAAGCTACTCAAATATCAAAAAAAAAAAAAAGCTTTACAAACTAGTCAATCATTACCAGATATGATCGCACTTGTTTTAACAGTGCCTCGCTACATATCGTAAGATCTCCATTGATTCTACTCCATCTTGCGTATAATCCCCAGTTTTCAAATGTACTTTCTGTTTTGACAATCTATAAAAAAGAGAAACACATAAGACGAAGAAAAAGAAAAAAGATGTAAAAGTTTTGAGATATTTTGCTAACCTGCTGAATAATTTTCCCAAACAACTCTATGTAGAGTCTTTCGGTCGTTGTTGGTTTTGTCTTTATTAATTCATTTGAAGAAGATTCGTATGATATATTCCTATTTTCCAAATCTGTCATTAAACGGTCCAATAAAACAACACTGATACTCTTGTTTTGGGTCAATCTCATTATCTGTTGTATAGCTTCAAAGGCCTGGAAGAAACAAAAAAAAAAAGCACAAAGATGAAACCAACTCGTTTACATCCTAAGCTAAAATAGAAAAAAATATACAAGAGTAGAATAATTAATTGCTGCATTTACCTGATCAGTATTTCCCACATCCATAGCTACATGGCTGAAATTCTCCCATATCTGCCAGCTGTCTCGGCTGTTGATACAAAATATTTTTCAATTACTAATTCTGATTTTGTTAGCTCAAGTAACAGACCGTAAAGGATAGAGAGATACTTTAATTTAAGCACTTCTTTGAATGCAATGAATGATTCTTTGCTCTTTTTCTTAATCATATGCCTGCACTCACAGATTATTATTAAACATTCAGCACCATCCATAGTATATGAAACATAAAGTAGGTGAGCAGTGAGACACCAAGTTAAATAGTAAGGCATTCGTGAAGAAAACAATTAATTTTCAGCACCAACAGAGCAGACTAGTGTAACTGAAATGCTTACAGACTAGCAATGTTGTTCCAAGCCAGCCAATTGTCAGGATCAAGATGAACAGCTAAAGTGAATGCATCCAGTGCTTTCTGAAGATCCCTGGCCTATTGTATCATGTCGGACATGTTAAATTAGTATATCTCTCAGCCAGCATGACAAGAATTCCAATTGTTTATCAAGTTAGATTTGGAGTGGAAATATATTGCTACTAAGCTATAGGAGAAGATGAAGTAAAATACCTTCAACGCAGCAGCACCAAGAGCAAACCAACCATCTGAATACAGAGAATTTAACGCCATTGCAGCCTCCCTAGAGTAGGAGAAAAAAATGAGACATCTCACAAGTAAATCAGCCTGAAGGGCCAAGTTCATAACTCCATTTCCCTTGTAGAGAAAGAAAAAATTAATAAGGAAAGAACCAAAATGTTCAAACATACCACAGTATCTTCGACTTCTCAAAATCACCGCGATTGTATGCGCTTCGAGCAAGAGCCCGCTGCAAGATGAAGATAATTAGAGCATGGACTAAAAGAGATGGACAAAAAAAGATTTTTCTGTTTTGTATCTCAAACTACCTTAGCACGAACTGATTTGTCATTTGAAACTTCCAGGGCTTTTTCATAACAGGAATCGGAAATCGTAACATCACCCAATGAACACCTGAAACCAATTTTTATCATCAAATTTACTTTAATGTTATGATACAATAATAACTTCCTAGTGATCAAAGAAATATCCGCACATAGATTAAGAGTACATTCAAAGTAGATAATTGTGGCACTTCACAACCATTTAATAATTACGATATATAAGCAACAGGAAAAGAACAGACAAAGAGTACTATCAGAGAATAGATTACCATAATCTTGGGTCATTTGGGCGTTCAAGAAGCCGTGCATTGATGAGATCTACAGCCGCTGATTTCTTTCCCATGGAGCTAAAATTACACAAGAATATAATAAGTTTTGCAACAGAAGATGAAAGCCATATTCATAAAATCAAAACAAGCGAAAGCTGAATTCCATTACAGACGCAGTATTCATAATTTAGTTTACCAGTAGCAGTAAATTAGATTATCCCACAATTCCAGGCTCTCAAATATTGTGATTGCTTCCCCAACATAACCACAACTCACCAGAAGCTCACCATATTCCCTATTGATAAAATCAAAATGGAACGATAAATAAGACCGCAGAGAAACCCGAAAATGATATCTATACATGCACATAAACAGAATATCCTACTTTCTCAAAGCAGGAATAGTAGGAAGATACACTGCATAGCATAAAGGGATCCGATTTGATACTCCAGGATCGCTCTTGCTAATAGCTCCAACCTGATAAAGGAAAACTATCAGAGCTACAATAAAGGACGGAATGAAATAATGCTACAAAATGAGTGTTTGAGCCAGGAGGATATACAATCCAAAAAGAAAACCAAATTGATAAGTATAAGGGCTGTTCACACATACCAGCTTATCCATCATATCCCGGGCGCGTTCCCTTGTACGATATCGAGATGATTCCCATCGAACACGCAATAAGTCACAAAAACACCGTAGCTATTCTATGTTGGAAGGACAAAAAGTCAGTCAGTTTGTTTTAGTTGGATAGGTTGTGACACAAAATGAAAAACGAACAGCTCCATACATCAACATTTAAATTCAGTCACTTTAATTAACCGAAAGACTGAAGACTTACAACAAAATAGGTTGACTTTTGAGAATCAATTGCCTCAATATATGGAGCCATATCCCAACCTGCAGAAAGAAAAAAAGGGTATTAGATTCAACACAAGTGAGTGAAACTAGTCGACACAGAAACAAGAGTAGACAATTGCATCTTCTCTATTCAAGGTTCTTGAATTGCAGTCACAACTAATGCCTAGTGACTTAATTGTAGGCAGAATTGTTAATGTTCTTCTCTATCTTTCCACCTAAGCTCGGTTTTGAGAAATAAACATTGCAAATACTTTTGAATTCGAGTTCACTTACTTTGCATTGCATCGTGCCGACTACCCCTTTCAATTAGAAGGCACTGGGCCAAAATCAATGCCTGTTCAACTGGTTTTAAGGGCACTGAATCTGTGCCAGCTTCACTCTCGTTGTTCACTAGTTTGGGAGTCATAAACACTTGAGGTGTTTCACCTTCCCAAGCTCCATAAGGTCCAACATCAGCTTTCTCAGAGGCCAACCTCACAGCCCCATTGGATGAGCTAGTATTGGCTACCAATACCATCTGTGCCTTTGGCACTACCTATATAGCAAGATCAGAGGAGATTAGAATAACATAGCTGAATCTATATAACAGACAAAATATATCTCATAGCTTACTTGGTGAATAGTACGAAATCCCAGAGCCCCAGTAACAGAGAACTCTAGCCCTGCTGCTGCTTTAGCAGATTCAAGCTGCAACCTGACAAATTTACTCCGAATCAAGACCAATATACTAAAGCAGGAGAGTAGGAAATGGTATGTAATAGGTATCATAAATGAGAAAAGTAACAACTATATACACATGTGCCATACAAGCTCAATTTCGTAACTACATGAGCCGCAAAAGGAACCATAAGGCGAAAGCAAAGTAATCTTGTCACAAAAAGCTATAAAACATGTAAGATGTAGGCAAAGACAAAACCATTAACTTACCGAAAAGGGTCAATCCTTCGATATATATATTGCAGTACACATGCTTCCAGATGGATGATTGACGTGATGGATGAAGCTTCGTCTTGTAGCAACTTGGCACCCCAGTAGCTTTCGACTTTTTCCAATGCTCCAAAATGGTCTAGAGCTTCGGCCATGTAAACTTGCAACATCTCAAACAAAGATGAAGATGGCTCGTGAAGAACTCTTTGATGAATAAGTAAGACTCTGACAAGCCACCATGAAATACTCCTAAGTTGAAAAGTTTCAGAGGCACTTGTCTCAAACAACAAATCTTTCAACTTTAACAGCAGCAATCTAGCAAAAACTAAATGCTGCAAGGAGAAAAAAGTAGTTTGGGTTACACAAGAGTTCACTACAAACAAATACAGAAATGAATGCCTAGGATACACAGCTTAGACCCTTGCAGGATATAATCATCACACAGACTATGGAGAAAAAACTAGGCAACGAACTTGAAAAGATACAGAAGGGAGATAGTACCTGGAGATTAGAAAACTTCCCGAGCAAGTCAGAACCTGCAGACATGAGATGAATCTTAGCCCAGTTCTCCCATTCAACCAATTCCTTACTTTCTGGTACTCTAAACGGTAACGAACATTTTGTTGATCCTTGCGTCGACCTAAGAGTTCAAAAGCAAACAAACGACTCAATGCAAATAACCAGAATCCAATTCGAGTCCAAAATTTCTCAATATTGGAAATTCAAAGTTAAAATAGGCAACTTACCCGGTCAAATTGCAACAAGTGAACCAAAAAGCAGCCGCGATTGCTAAGCACATCACAAGAAAAGAACGCCGAGCCTTATCGATTTCATCCGAAGAATCGTTCAACACGAACGATTCGACTTTGTTGAGAAGCTCGGAGTAAACTCGCTCGGCGGAATCAACCGGGTCGAACTCGTACTCTCCGAGTATTAGATTAGTAGCTTCGGAGGCTAAAGCTTCAAGATAGTTCCCAGCCTCGATTGAAGACAAAAGGGACTTTATAAGAGAGTCGTGTGGATGGGTTCCGGGTTGGGATTCATCGAGAGGAGGATCTGATAGTGGCAAAGAGACGGTGCACCGGATGAGACGGAGTTCGTACCCGCGAAGAATTTTAACTTCCCCGCCGACCATGGTGGTACGAATAATCTACTGAGAACACAGATCAAAAGTGCAAGGTAAATTTCTTAGCTAGTGTCTCCTTTTTCTTTGAGTTTTCGATGATGGTCTCTTATCCTCTATTTATAAAAGGTCCACTTCGTAACCCTAATTTTATGTGAGATATATATGGTTAGAGCTGGGAAAAAAAACGAGAAAATATCGTTTAATACGCAAACTTTTAAAAAGTAGTCATTTAATACGTGAACTTCGTATACATGTAAAAATTGTTGATTGGTCATTTCACGTAATCATAATCAGGTCAAAATCCACACGACGTTATTTAACGTTACCAGACCGATAACGGTATATCTTTTTGGCAGAAAAACGGTCTATTTCCCCACGATAACTATCATATCTGGCTAAATAAACCCCGATCTTTGACCTCTATCTATATACCCATGAAACAGAAGTTAAACGCTTATTTCCCCACTAATTGAAAGTTCGAGAGCCTAATGTCCATGAATCGTAAGTTCGAGATTTAAAACCCCATAGCTCTGGGTTTAATTGGTTTACTGTATACCAAACCGATGATTTAACCAAATAAATCTAATTAGAACCAGCCTAAACCCGAATTACAACCCGTTTAAGACCAAAAAACAAATCGAAACCAAATCGAAAAATTCCCAAATTTCTCACGACGAACCCTAGAAACCCAAATCGATTTTTCCCAAACCCTAGAAGCTTTGATCGATGTCATTAGTCCTTCACGACCCTGATCTTGTTGGTGATGTCGATTCCGAAGCTGAAGAAAGAGATGAGTTTCACATGGAAGAACTGCTAAAGGAGTGGACTGACGAACCACCAATTCGCCACGATATGTACCCGGAGAGTGATGATGAAGAAAAAACCGAAAGATTTGACACAGATATAAGGCGTGGTGATGGTTATTTGTACCACAAGCAGAGTTTTTTCAGTGGGTTGCGTTCAAAGAGGCGGTTGTTGATTACGCTCTCAAAACCGGATGCAATATAAAGCAATACAGGTATGATAAAGATAAAATTGGGTTCATTTGTGTTGGTTGTGACGGTAAAAAAGGTGGAGCTAAGTGTGAGTGGAAAATTTATGCGGCAATTCTCCCGAGTGATAATATGTGGAAGATTAGGAAGTTTGTTGATACATATAGCTGTATCCCTAATGGAGAATGTGAGATGTTTAAGGTGCCGCATATAGCTCGGTTATTTGTTGATAAGATTAGGGATAGTCCTGAATTTTACATGCCCACAAAGATAGAAGAAATCATTAGGGAACAATGGAAGATAAGTGTCACTAGGAATCAATGTCAGTCTGCTAGAAAGAAGGCTTTGCAATGGATTGAGAAGGAGTACGATGATCAGTTTGCAAGATTAAGGGATTATGCGGCTGAGATACTTGAAGCAAACAAGGATTCACGGGTTGAAGTTGAATGTCTCACGAGTGATGATGGTAAAGACATGTTCAATAGGTTCTATGTATGCTTTGACAGTCTTAGAAGGACATGGAAGGAGTCTTGTAGGCCTCTAATAGGCATTGATGGTTGTTTTCTAAAGAATAAGGTTAAGGGACAGTTACTTGTAGCCTAAGGTAGGGATGCAAACAATCGCATATATCCTATAGCTTGGGGGGTTGTTAAAGTAGAGAACACAGATAACTGGGTGTGGTTTATGAAGCTGCTGAAAGAAGACTTCAGATTAAGTGATGGTGAAGGCTTCATCATGATATCAGATAGGCAAAAGGTAGCTTAGTGTCATTTGTGTCTCTTTAGTGTTAGCTAATGTTTGTCTTATTACCAAGGTGTTGTTGGCCTAGTGGTAAATCTTCCAGGTGGAGGTGTTGGGTTCGAGGCACGTAGGGAGGGATCTCTTCTCCAAAGGAGATGAATTTAACCTGGTGTGGGTCCCGCCTCTCGGAGATGTAGGGCCTTTAGGCCTGAACTTCCAGATATTCCCAAAAAAAAATGTTTGTCTTATTGTTTCAGGTTTAATAGCAGCGGTTCAACTTGAGTTACCCAAGATAGAGCACCGGATGTGTGTACAACACATTTATGGGAACTCGAAGAAGATTTATGGCAGTAAAACAATGATAAAACCACTGCTATGGAATTTGGATTGGTCTTACAATGAGAAAGAGTATAAGCAGCATTTGGAGAAGATACGGTGCTATGACACTAAAGTCTATGAGTCTGTGATGAAGACAAAACCAAGGAGTTGGGTTAGGGCATTCCAGAAGATAGGCAGCTTCTGTGAAGACGTTGACAACAACTCAGTGGAGTCTTTCAACGGATCTTTGAACAAGGCAAGAGAGAAGCCATTTGTTGCGATGTTAGAGACAATCAGAAGAATGGCTATGGTGAGGATTGCTAAAAGATCTGTTGAATCCCATACTCACACAGGTTAGCTACTCTATTAAGCCTTGTTCTTTGCAGATTCTTAACATGTGATATAGCCTTGACTCCCTTTAAAGCATATATTTCTCTTACTTTGTAGGTGTTTGTACACCTTATGTTACAAAGTTCTTAGCTGGTGAGCACAAAGTCGCTGCTGCTGCGAAGGTGTCTCCAAGTACCAATGGGATGTATGAAGTGAGGCATGGTGGAGATCTTCACCGTGTAGACTTGCAGGCTTACACTTGTACCTGCATAAAGTGGCAAATTTGTGGCATCCCATGTGAGCATGCATATAGCGTCATCATCCACAAGAAGCTTGAACCAGAGAACTTTGTATGTTGCTGGTTTAGGACAGCAATGTGGAGGAAGAATTACACGGATGGCCTTTTTCCACAAAGGGGCCCTAAGTTCTGGCCCGAGAGTAATGGTCTGAGAGTGTATGTACCTCCTCCAACAGAAGGCGAAGAAGACAAGAAAATGACAAAGGCTGAGAAGAAAAGGAAGAACGGTGTGAATGAGTCTCCTACTAAGAAGCAGCCAAAAGGTAAGAAAAGAATCATGCATTGTGGAGTTTGTGGGGCAGCTGATCATAATTCAAGACACCATAAGAAAGACAAGGTTTGTGGTTAGATAATTTATGTCATTTTGGTTCACTCTTGTTGGATTATACAAACACTTGGTCTTCTTTTGCAGGCTTCAATTTCTTCTTCGCAGCTATCTCAGCCTGAACCAAGTCAAGGTTCACTCACTCAAACTTGAGAAGAAATCGTCATAGCTTAGAAGAACTAGGGTAGAAGACATAGGGTACTTATATTGTGGTTGTCTTTGATGTATTTTTCGACCACAATGACTTATGTATTCTTAACTTATTTATTTTGAATCTTTTGGATGATTGTTGACTTGAACGAATGGAATGTTTAAATTTGGATATTGCTTTCACAAATTTGGATATTGCTTTCTTGATTTCACTTAAACATGCATTGTCATTCACTTAAACACATAAACGAACAAACACAAAGCTACAACAAACATACATTGACCAAACGTACCAAGATCACATTTCCAAACCTAAATCAAACATACATTAACCACACCTAACACATTCATCCTACAAGTTTAGAGAATCCGATCATGATCATACACCCGAACACTACGACAATCATCATCTTCTTATTGCTTGTTTTCGCTTCAGACAAAGCTTCTTCAACTTTCTCATTCAACTCCTTCTCCATGTTCATTTCCACCTTCTCGGAAACCATCTTCTCAAACTCCAACCTCTCTGTTCTAAGCTCTTTCAGCTCCTTCTCGATTTCACCATGCCTTGCTGTCAATGTCTCTATCTCATTGATCAAAGCTTCATCAACCCATTTGAAAATGTGATTATTGTTCCTTAGCTTCATCAACACATGAACAATGATCTTTTTCAAGATTACAAGAATCTAAAACATGAAAACATAGGAATCTACACAACGTCGTTTCACTATAATCGAAACAATGAAAATGTCATTTAATAACGTCGTGTGGTCACATGTGGATTGTTCCTATAATTAGATGAATAGTGACATCGTTTCACTATAATCGACGGTCAGATAACGTCATGTGGATTTTGGCCTGGTCAACGATTAAGTTTATGTGAAATGGCCGGTCAACGATTTTTACACGTATTAAATGGCCATATACGAAGTTTACGTATTAAATGGTCACTTTTTGAAAGTTCGCGTATTAAACGATATTTTTCCCGAAAAAAACCCGGACCCCCTATCCAAACAGACAAAACCGGATTATGATGGATTAGAATTTTAGGAAATTATCTGTTTCGACTTCCTCAGCTCAAAACATTTTCTATTTAGCCCCCGTTATAAAAAAACAAATATTTATCTGTTTATTTTAATTCTGAGAAAAATAGTAAAAGATAAATAAAATAAGGGTTTCTCGCTTAATTTACGACCCAAGCACTATGTTGGATTTTGATCCATAACAATTTCTTATTAGATTTGATGATTTGATCCCTTTTTCCTTTAATTTGCTTGAAATAGATAGATTTTGGATGAAAATTGGATTACAGTTTGGATTTTTTATGATTGCAATTCGGATTTGAATTACATTTGGGATTTAAAATCAAAAGTGTCCTCTTAATAGCCTCTCGTAATAGCTATTGTGACTAGTTTTTATGATTACAATTGGGATTTGAAGGATTTTGAATTTTGTTCTACAGAGATGGTTTGTGAAATATATTAAAACCAAATATTATGAGATTGCTTTTGAATGATAAAAACTAGAAGAAACGGAGAAGAAGGAAAAGAAGGAGAAAGGAAAGGAGAAGGCTAAAGAGAAGGAAATTGAGAAGGAGAAGGACAAAGAGAAGGACAAAGAACAGGGATTTTAGATAGTGTTGTGTTTTTGGCTTTAGATACAATAATTGCTGGATTCTTAGATACAACTAGGATATGACCCGCGGTATACTGCGGATTAAATATTTTATTTATTTTTTTTATCACAAAAGAGAATTTGTTGTTTGTTGTTGTTTGTGTTGATTAATAATTATCGATAAGATTGTGTATGCTTTTTATTGAGTCATAATTATGATATTAGTAAGTCTAATATGTGTTATTTTATCTTCTAAGATTTGACATGTGATAGACCATACCACGGAATAATATTTTATTTTATTTTGCTTTTAAGAAAATTATATAATTTAAACTTTTGGTGTTTTCAAATTTTATCCGTGGAACATATGTAATTTAGTAACTTTGTATTAAAATTACACATTTAAATGTATCAAAGAAGAATAACATTTAGAGGTGTCAAAGAAGATTAACACTTACTGTATATAAATACATGTTGCGGGGATTTTTGGAAACTATTGTACTAATTTATTATAATATATATGTGTTGACACTCATTATTTTGTATATATAATAATATTGTAGCAAATGGTTGAAATGTTAGATTTATTAATTATAGTATTCTGAGTATATTTGTTTTGATATGCATTTATTTATTGGAAGGAATTTTATATATGAATTTAGTATAGTATTATATACTATAATCTATGTTTGTCAAGGGTTAGAGATATTTTGTTTATTACATTTTGTTATTTTATTAATAATGAAAATAAGGTAATTTTATTATGAATAATTATAATATGAAACTGAATTTATTTTTTCCTGTGTATTATAAATTGCAATTAAGAACTCTATATGTTGAAAACAAAATCACCAAATAAAATAAAAACAATATGTGATTTTTAAATGTAAAAACCTTTTATTCTGTAAAATTTTCAAAATCATCTATACTTAATTAAAGACAACAAAAAACAAACAACCTATGTTTAATGACACTTTGACTAACCAATAAAAAAAAAGAGTGATATAACTGAATTGAAAATCATCTCCCATCGGAAAAAAAAATTGTCGAGCTTAAGTTCATTTTTTTGACATTGAGGTTCCTTCAATTCGATTCTAATTTCAAAAGCTTTACTGGGTTTTTTGGATGTCAACAAATCTGATCCTACCATTTCATCAATTAATCACACTATTTCAACAGATCTAATCGAATTCGATTGAAATTTTGATCAATGGAGAAGGCGGAGGATAATGGACATCAAATCAAAATCTGGTTATTGGAGTCTTGATGTTTGGAGTTGTCCGAATTCTGATTCATCTTCCGCTGATTACCTTTTGTTATGTTCAATGTGATATTGAGAAGGTAAACAAACTTTAATGGAATTATGAATCTTGATTGTTCTGTTTTCCTTGATAGATTTATGCAATTTGCCAAAATACAATAATGAGAATTGTTCTTTCACTGCAGTACGGTTGATCTGAAGTTTGGAGGGCATCACAATGGATGTTTCATGGTTGCAGTCATAGAATCGATACTATTCTTCACAAACCTCTCAGACAACAACAATCCTGAAAAGGTACATGGTTCTTAATCTTTAAGCAAGTAGAATGTCTGCATTTGTATGATATGGTTGATATATAGATAATCTAAGTAACACCGGTTAGAATCTGTATTTGATAGTGTAAATTCTTAGATTGAAGTAGCAAATGTTCAACGAATATTGTAGATATAAAACTGCTCTGATAAAAATCCAACAGAAGTAAAAAACAAATGGAAACTAAAGATTCTTAAAAACTTCTTTGAAAACTACATTTTTTGTTTGCTTTTGTGGCTTACCTTCATCATCCACAATCGAATCTTTAATCTTGTCTTTGATGTAACTCTGGATATGGCAACATAAAGTTGGCCGTGTGAAAAGCAAGGCCTAAGTAGAAAAATTCCTACTCTTTTCAAAGATTGACCTTGGCTTTTGTTGATAGTCATTGCAAAGCAAACAGCTAAAGGTAGTTGTGTTCTTCGCATTCTAAATGGCAACTTTGTGTCTGATGGTGCTAGCTTCAATCTTGGAATCAATACTAAATGACCAGCTCTGTCACCGGTTAGAATCATTGCTTGCAAAATGAATGGACCCATTTGCGTGATTCGTAACCTTGTGCCATTCATTAGACCACCTATAGGATCAATATTTCTGAGCAACATCACAGGACAACCAATCTTTAGACGAAGCTTATGGTTAGGCAACCTTGAAACTTTAACACTATTCAAAAAGTCAGGAGTCAATGCCGGATTATTTTTACCACCAATGTCAGCTGGGTCTAAACTGTCTGAACTTAGGAATGTAAACTCCTCTCCTGAAAATTAAAATTTTGGTTAGTTACAGTTAAAGAAGGAATAGCAAATAGAAACACTATTTATATAAGTAAATAAAGTTACAAATCAATGCTTCTGAATTAGTAATAACCTTGGAGGTTATCAAGCATGGTCTCATTTATTTGGTTGACATCTTCGTTGGTGGGACATAATATTGCTTTTTCTTGGAAAAAAATTGGATCATTTTGTTCATGTATCTTTGTAATATCTCCATATATCTCTGTGCATATGGCTTCTATTGGATCTTTTGCTTTCGTAATCAGAAATTCAGAAGGAATAACGATCAAAGCCTCCCCATCATTAGGCTCAACAATTCTACCATCACCTACTGCTAATATCCACTCTGAAAACTCTTTAATATCTTTCGCTTCACTAACACTCAAACCTTAAGAATAAAGACGCATATTCTTTGTCAGAGTCAATACTTTACAATGACTCCAAAGGTAAGATGAATTAAGGGCAGACATAACTCTGTCTGCCCTATCAGCACCGGGGATTACTGGTAGAACTTGTCTGAAATCACCTCCAAAGACAACAACCTTGCCACCAAACGGTTTGTTATCACCATTACCACAAATATCTGACAAACTCCTATCCAATGACTCAAAACAGTATCTGCTCATCATTGGAGCTTCATCCCATATAATCAGAGAAGCTTCTTTGACTAAATTTGCCCTATCTGAACCAACTTTCATATTACATGTAGTAAACTCATTAGGATTAAGAGGAATTCCAAATCTAGAGTGAGCTGTCCTACCTCCTTCTAAAAGGAGAGAAGCAATACCACTGGAAGAAACGTTAAGAACAATGTCACCCTTTGACCTAAGTGCAACAGAGAGTGTTTTCGAAAGAAATGTTTTACCTGTTCCTCCAAATCCATAAACAAAAACTACTACCCCAACGTTTTCATTCACTGCACCAATAATGTCATCGTAAATAGACTTCTGCTCTGGAGTAAGCATCTTAATCCATTTGGCATGTTTTTCTGTCAAATTATCACGATCATACCCTTTCTCATCCAAAATCAAGACATTAGTATCAAACCTAGGATCTCTAGGTACTTGTGGCATAGTCTTATAATATGTAAGTGAAGTACCATTCCTTCTTAAAATGTGATCTATCTCTTGTAGAGCATATAATTTTTTCTCCTCATCAGACAAAATTAAATCTGTAAACAAACAGATAACTAAATGAGTTACAATTAAGCAACGCAAGTTATGTGAATATTGCATTGTCAAACAAAATGAGATAAAATTGAGGTTTTGAAATGATATTAGATGTTACCTGGTCTGTTGAAATATTTCCTTTTATTGTTTTGAATATCTTCAGAGAGATGTTGCCACGTTGCAGCCCACACATTTTCAGGACTAATTAGAGCATCTAACATAATTACGAATAACTGACGTAGATACCCACCACTGCTCCAAAAACTTGTTCTCTTTAAATCATCAATGTATTCCTGATCATTATCTAATAAGCCTAATGCTTCACAAGCATCTTTCCACTCTTTATATAGCACATCATTAACTGTCCTTAGCTCTTCAAAACATCTTGGACCTGGTTGAACATTGAGGAGTATTCTCAAATAATATCCATCTTCTATATCACGAGGAACATAGTTTATTCTTCCTATAGCAAAACCTTTCTTTCTGAGATTAAATTTCTTTTCTTTTGAATCATAGGTAAATCTAGTGGGGATGTCTGCATAAGTCAACTTCCTAGCAATCTTACTAACTTTATTTAATTCGAACCAAGCAAGGAACATGGAGCCATCTAGATCACTTCGGTTTAACACTGTTTCTATTCGCCTTTAAAATAAATAAATTGTTCCCCTGGCAAATGGAACGAAAGCTTCATCACAGCCGTAGATCTATAATGTATATGATATTTTAATATTCTCCAGGCTGCTTCGCAAGCAGAAACATATCTGAAATGCAAAATTATACAATCATAAGGAACATAAATAAATGTATTTTACAGAAATAATACTATTAAATTTTGCATTAAACATACCTGCAATTGAAATAGTCTTCGACTTCATTCTTCTTCTTTGTCTCTGATCCATCTGTATCAGCATTGTCCTTCTGTTTACCATTTTCTTTATTTTTCGAATTTAAAGACGATTCAACAACAACAGTAACACGATCTGGTCCTTTATGAATATACTTGAATATGTATTTCACAGAACCTGATTGGTTACACCACTCCACGTTGATGTGAGCTCTGTATCTCAGTGATAGGGATCTATTATAAGGAATGACATAACGGTTATCGCATTTAAAGTCTTTCTTCTCAACAAAGTCATCTGTTCTTCGCCTTCTGTATATTGGAAATCCTTCTTTATCAATAATGGTTTTTTAAACATGATCTTTCGGATAAAACTTTGAACACTTTCCGTTTTCCATACATGGACATTTCGGGTTCACCACACCACAAGGACCATGAACCATCGATTCCTTTATCACTTCAAATAGCTCAGGGTCTTTCAATTTGTCAGGAATCTCTGCTGATATAACTTTATCAATGTGCTCTGCTTTGGTCAACTTACTCTTTGAATCCAGCCAAATTAGTATATGAGCATGAGGGAGTCCTCTTTTTTGAAACTCTATAGTATACATAGCTGCAATTACACAGAAAACATAATGATTATTATAGTTATCAAAAATAATAATAGAAATAATATAAGAGTAAATGAAACGAATTAAAAACTTCTTACATGTACTTGTCTTCCCTAATAGGTTTTTTTTTAGTTAAATCAAGCATCAGAGAATCAAGTTTCATTTTTAAGATCTTGCATATAATCTCAGGTCTATCATCAGCTCTCAAGTTTCGCTCACCACAAAACCTAATCAGCTCTGGCCACTTTGGATTGCACGTGAATGTGATAAAATAATCTGGAAACCCAAAATGTTTACACAATGCCATCGCATCCAAATACATGTTCCTCATATATCTAGGACCACCTGTAAAAGTAGCTGGCAAATAACATGCTAATCCTTGATCTTTCAAATCACTCTTTCCTTCCTCTGAAGCCTTTTGCACAGAATTGTAATTATATGCCCTCAAACTAGTCTGGTTAAGTTTGATGTAACCAAGCCAGTTAGATTCTATTGCTGTATAAGAATCCACCAAGAATTGCTGCCATAGCCTTCTCGACCTAAGTAAAATATGCTTCTCATGTTTTCTTTTGTGAATTCTGAAGGCAAACCATTGCCTTATAGATATGCACTTGTTCTTCGTTTTTTTACCAGACCCTGTTTGATGTTTCTCAATGCCTATTCTGAATCCATCTTCACCATAAGGGAACAAAAGAGGATATTGTAAAGGAAGATAACACGGAAGAATTTCACTAATTCTTTGTAGTTTCCCTGATTTCTCTTGCACTACTATATCTCTGCTTGGCATATCTATAGTGAAATCTCCTGGAATCAACATGGCTACCTCTGATGTCGTTGGTACATTATACACCCTGCCATCCTTTTCCCGTTTACTAACTATTCTCATATGCAAAGTCTCTTCTGGATTAGCATTGAACCTGTCCCTAGCAGTCCGTAAGTGTGATACATAAGGGTTGATACTATTTAGCAATTTGATCACAGCATCAATAATTTCCTTTCTCAACTCTTTCTTTTTATACTTGTCAGCATTAACACCATTACTGTTAAGAATCAAATAAGTCAAATTTAGAACAGTAACCAATATTAAAACAACATCAATGTCATATACAAAAACATTAGTAACACTATAAGGAATGGACTCACCTGAGTGCTTCCGATCTGTTATCAACTTCATTCTCTGTGTCTACAATATATAACTGCATGAACTTTGGAGGTATATCATTGTCTGGTTTCAAACTCCCTATCCTATGGTAATTCTCTCTGTGAATCTGGAACATTTGAGGACCACCACTGGCTCTAACACTATTTTCTGTATCACCACCAAGTGATGTAAAATAAAATATCATATTGTAAGCCCTGATATTTTCTCTAAAATGTCTACTGATTTCATCGTCATTGGTTGGCAATGCATAAAGTAATTCTGGTGAATTTTTAAGAAAAGGTAACTTCACTTGACCTTGCAAACAACATGATGTAAACTTGGACTTCTTATTCTTGACTGTCTTTTCAATACGCTCACCATGCCACATTATAGCTCCACAATATTCACATGCGTAAATAGGATCACCATGATCAATGTATACTGCATTTGAAATCATAAAATGTTAAATATAGAGGATACACAGAGTACTAATATATATTCATACCTGTTTTGTTTTTTCTTGAATTCATATTAAATTGACGCTCAAAGTCTTCATGTTCTTTTCCTGTGAAACATAGATGTCATTAGAGCTTGTAGATTTGTTACAACCTTGATTTAGCATTTGCAAAAAGTTTATTGTAATTCATTTACAAAGTTTATTGAATATAACACACCGTAAGAATGTTCCTCTATATTTTCATTAGAGGTACGACATCCCAGGCCGAAAGTGGCAAGCAAACTCTTCTCAAGATCATCCAAAAACTCATAATTTTTTTTAACCAGTTCAGTAATCTTAACACCTTTTTGTTTGTAGTTGGTATATGAATCATAATCAACTTCATCTTGAAAACCATTTTCAAGATCATCATATATATCAGACTCTGAACCTATAAAATAAGAAAAGTTCATTATACATCACATACTATAGTTTATTTTAACAGTGAAGAATAAGGAAATCATTATAGTTATGCTTAATATTTACCATATGTTTCTCCATTACTGTCACATTCTCTTAAATTCATTTGATTTCCTGATTGCAGAAATTCAGGAAGAATGGGATCATCGGTTCTGTCTCCTCGTCTACAATGTGTGATGTCATTTATCTTAATTGGAATGTCATTGGTAAAGTTTCTAAACAATCTTTTATCTTTAGACGGGTTTGATGTCTCTCCTTGTTCCAAATTAGTTGTTGTGAATGAAGAACTTAGGTTGGAATTTGGTCTATGATTTCCTGAATATAACAAAATGTTAGATAGTATTAAACAACATGAGACTCACCAAGTTGTAAACCATGACTTACTAAACGGATACTGAGAATCATTTTGCATCTGAAGGTAGATTATCATCATATGTTAAATGCCTTCGATATGATTGAATAGGACTTGAAAGATCGATTCCTGCTGGCATTGTTAACATTTCATAAATAAATCTTGTTAAATGTAGTTATGTTATATAGGAAAACCTATAAAGCTTAAATATATAATATAGATTGATCAGTAAACTTAACTTGTTTTTGATGTTAAACATGACTCCAAAGTGCCAGCGTTTGGCTAATGCTTGGTGTATGAACTCTTTGATTTGTAATATCACTTAGAACCCTATTAAAAACAGAACTAACTGGCACTGAATTCTTCACACTTGGTCCATTGAATGACGGGGGTGTATTTTCAGAAGTTTCTTCATGTCTAAACTGCTTATTAGTTGTGTTTTGAATAACATTAGACAAATCTGAAAATTGAGTTTCAAGAATTTTTTTCCTTTTAGACATGGAGAACAAAGAAAAGATACCAGTGAAAACGTGATAGCTAAACACTCAAAACCTTATGAGAAATAACTTTTCTATAATATGTTAACCTAGTTATGTGCTCTTTTCTTTGTTCTCCGGCCAGAAAAGATTGACAGAATATTTGCTTTTATGTTATTTAACTAAACTGATTAAGATATCACCTATTTATATGGAAACAGTTTATAAACTTTGTTATTTTGTTTTCTTAAAGAGAACTTTATCTAAATTTTCTAATCTATGAAGATCTTTTTTTTTTTTTTACAGAACTCGAGCACTAAAGGAAATAATTGAGATTGGGAGAGTCTTTCTTGGTATGAATTCTCTCAAGTCTATAACCCAATGACTACTTATTTTAAGGTAAATTCTTGTTTTTTTTATAAGAACTAAGTTATCAACGTTTTGTTTTTCACATAGATTAAGATTCATAAAATAAAACATTCTTAAACCATTACAAAATATAATAGAATCAAAAAATTAAGAGAGAAAGAAAGAAACAAAAAGAACAGAGTTTAACTTTATAAAAAAAAAAACCAAACATACACTTCATCATAGCTTTAGTTCTTCTCAACGACCTCCATCATTATATCGTCCTCATCATCTTCAATCATGTATCCATGGCTACATTTCAAAATCATCTTGGGAATTAGTAATGTTAACAATTAAAGTTTCTAAAAAGCCAAAATATAGATACTTACAGGTAATTTGGAATATCAATTTCTTTAGATTTAGGATTGATGTATAGCTTTGAAAAGCCAAACTCACTGTGGAGAACATTCTTACCTGTAAAATTAAAAAAACATGTTAAGATTATAATGAAGACATAATCTTTAGTATTATTTAGAAGTCAAATTCAAAGTAATGACCATGATAATTTGTGATTCTCCAGTTTTGGAGAACAGCGACAATTGGTTCATAATTGTAAGTAATCAAACTGATTCTCTTTGACCAGTGGTTCACAAACCACTCACACATCTGTCCAACAGCAATACACCTTATCTTTTTTTCCCTAGAAAGAAAACTCAATATCATCACTAACGACATTATTAATGATTATCTTCTAAGAGTAGAAATAGACTACAATATTGTTCCTTAAGAAAAGATTTACATGTTGTCCGCAATCGTGAATTTCACATATCTTGTTTGATAATATGTCTCTCTTTGACGACAGACAAATGGGAATCTCCTACTGTTAGAAACCCTTATAATAATACTTACTGCATCTGATACAACAAATATAGTGTAAGTTCAGATAAATGTTACACACTAGTGTCGCTATTAGACACAAACTATATTGTCTAAAATGATATACTTTCGAAATGTAAGGGTTTCTAATAAGTTATAGAAAACAGTGTAATAAATGATATCAAATAGAAAATAAGAGATTACCAAATAGAAAATCCATATCTTGCGGTGCAGCATTCTTAACATCAATCGGAGCCACAAACTCAAAAAATCTACTTGTTGAAAGAGAAGGAACAGGCCACATGTTTGTTCCTCTCAGAAACTTGATCTGTTTTGAACAGAATGAGTATCTAACAGGCATGGTATTAACCACAACTTGAAAGTCGGACATGTAATACCAAAAACCCTCTTTGAGTACATCCTTGTAGTTCCACTGAATGATGCCTTCTTGAATAGTTGCATCAATTCGATTATACTACATAAAAATTACAAAATTATAAATTAGGGTTTCCTATGTCAGATAAAAGGTTCATCATCTCCATTGAGATTGATAAGCCGTGCTAGTTTATTTTAGAGGAAGACTCAAAAAAAACTAAAATCAAACTGTAAACACAAAGTTGGAATTGGCTAGTTTATATTAGAGGAAGAGTTGCAATCATTGAGAAAACAGTTCTTTAACATCCAAGAATCGAGAAACTGAAACGTTATATATTGATTAAATATTAATAATATTTTAAAATATCTATTTTTAAGTGTAATCGCCAAGTTTGTTATTTATACGAACTTAATATATTAGAGAGTATATTCTAAGAATATTTTAGTTAAGATATCATATATTATTATGGAAAGAGTATATACATATTGAAACTATATAGGTAATTTGAATTTTGTCTTGTATTGGAGGTTTCAATGTATTGTAATTTTAATTTTTATGTAATAGAACTTGAATTAAATTTACTAATTTATTAACATATTTTTCCTTTTTTACAGAAGAAGAGCTAAAGAGTGGAACTCATCATTTCCATCTAAGGTTAGATACTAATAACTCTTAGATTATATAAGAAAATGCTCTGTAAATATGAACTAAGTTATAACCAAAATAAAATAACCGGAAATTTAATATTTTTAACAGAAATTTGAAACTTAAACGCTTATGAGTCTTACATGCTTAAAGAAAATACAAAACATAGTGAAAATAAACATGTAAATTGCAACATAAAATAGGATAACTGGAAACTGAAACCATAAAATAAAAAAAGAACACAATGTATGATAATTCAAACAAACATTCCAACCATAGTTCATCAGATAAAACCAAAATCAACTTAGAAATAATAAGTTTGATTTTTAACAGCAATGTAAATTGCTTCTACAAATCATTGGGAAGATGAATCTGACTCTTGGATTAGTTCTCAACAAAATACTCAATCTTCCCTTCAACAGACCCATCATCTTCACATGCAAACCAATTGCTGTAACAAAAATATAAAAAGATGTCATTTTGACTTGAATAGTTAGTATCTAATTAACAAAAACAATTTATCTAATGTCTTTCACATACATGTATACAGTTACATCAAAGTCTGGAAAAGATTCTTCAATGAAGATCCTTGAACACCCATGCTCACTGATTAAGGCCTTAGATCCTAGAACATTTGTAAAGAATTCTGGTGATTAGTTATAGGTCACAGCGTCTCACATCATAAAGGAATGTGACTAACATATTCACGAATTTTCACTAACCTTTAAAATTAGAGGCTCTAAAGAACCGGAGGACTGTAGTGATTGGCTCGTAGTTATAAGTTTTCATACCAATAAGTCGATAAAACTTTGTCAGAAACGACTCACACGCACTCCCTCTAGCAACACATGTTATGATCCTATCACTACAACCAACCAAAATACAAATTTACCATAATACAAATATATGTCTGTTACTAACGAATTTTAATATCAATATACATATTACTTGTTAACTTACAGATTATCTCTGATGGTAAATGTCACATATCTGGCCTCATAGTCTGTTTCCCCTTCACGACAGACATATGGAAACCTCGCCTCAGTTGAGACACTTGATATGACTCCAATAGCATCTAACAATAACAGCAGAGCAAACAGATACTTATAAATCTTAGTACAAAGGAAATACAATTGCAAGAAAGCATAAACTATATAAATAAGTCTTAGACTACCAGTTACATAATCCTCAGATTCAGATTCAATTTCATCAGCATGGATGAATTGGAGAGAACTTTCATCAGATCTATCACTTACAGGCCACATTTTTGTGTGCCACATAAACTCGATTTCATAATTAAATGATGAGTACTTAGGTATTGAAGTTGCTCTCTTCAATCGGAAGTCAGCAATGTAATACCACTTTCCTTCAAATAGGCTAGGCTTGAAATTGTTCAAATAATCCCCCCAAGGTACTCTAGTGTCGATTCTGGTTCCCTGAATAAAAAGACAAACATATAAAATTCTTTTTACTATAATAGAAACCAAAAACCAAAATAAGAAACCAAAAAGATTGTTTACGCACAAACCTTCACATCATAGAGGATCATGGTAGTAGGAGTTCCAAAGATCATAGACTGATTGTCCCAGATGCTTAAGATTTTCACGTATAGGACATGATTGTTCCTGTGTAAACTTAAGTCACGGATATAGTTTGTGTCGGCCATTGGAAGTTTGAATGGTTTGATACAGATTTCAGAGAGAGGATAGATTGACTGAAGTTAACCTAATCTTTGTCTTATATATATATATTGAATGGAGAGAAAAGTTGAAACGATTCAGTGAATCTATATGAAAGGTTTCCATATAATATAACCGTTCAAATCCTTTAGTCAATATATAATTATTTGCTAACCGATTCTGTAGCCAATCAAAAAAATAGAAATGTCTCTTTGCTAATGATTGCTGATATGTTAAGTAGATAATGATGATAAAATATTTGGATTCAGTAGACATATAAATAATGGTTGCTTATGTTTTAGATCCCAAACGAATTATTCAGTATTTAATCTAAACAATTTAGTAAATATACTAACATTGTTGTCTTACTATAATTTTAGGAATTTGAAGTCGGAGAAGATAGCAAACTGCATTAAGGTAATATGATTCTTCTTTTACTCTTGTCATTTTAGTTATCATGGGTTGTAATCCATTTCATGCTAGAAGTTGGTAAACATAAGCAAACATAAGCAAAATAATATAAAGTAGTCACAGGAAATAAAACTTATAATAGAAGAAAATAAACATAGTTCATAAAGCATAGCACAATTGTTTTCTCATAATTCAAATTGTAAATCGATAACTTAGAAATTGGACTCCACACTCTCCATGAAAATGTCATCATCTTCATCATCTGATCCTGTAAAGTTAAGCCTACGAAACAGATACCAAAAACAAACAAAGTTAATATCTATATATAATACATATGGAATAAACGATGCTTAAGAATAAGGCTGTAGATTACAGATAGTTGTTCTTGTTGATTCCTCGGAAATTTGGATCAATGTGAACCTTTGAACAACCATAAACATTTATCAAGCATGGATTTCCTGTTAAACAATCACACGAATTTGAAAATCATAAATGTCATGATCTCGAGAAAAATCAGACTAAGAAGTAATAAGAAACTAACCTTGAAACTCTAAAATTTTCCAAAAATGCAGAATAATCATCACAGGCTCCATCTTAAAATTAGGATCACTTATTTTCTTATACCATTTTCTTTCAAACTCTTCACAAGAACTTCCTACAGCAACACATTTCATGTATTGGTGCCTATAATATGAAGTGAACTCAGTAAATATTCCAAAAGTCCTAACTATCTCTGTTAATAGTATAGAAAGTATAAAAACTTACAGAGTATCTTTAATTGTGAAAGTAAGGTATCTCGATGCAAAGTCACTTTCCCACTCTCTAACAACCAAAGGTATCTTCCCAATGGGAGATACTGATTCGATGACTCCCATTGCATCTGTAAATTGATAATAACAAAGATTCAAGTTTAAATTTTATATCTGTAAGCCAAATTCTCTACTCTAAAATCTGGAAAATAACTACTAAAATACTCACCAACAACTAGGAGCTGAATTCTTGATCCGATAGAAATCAAAACACTCAATGAAATGACATCTTATCTTAGGAGCAACATGTTCCATTGTAGTCTTTCGTAAAAACTTAATTTGGAACACATGAGAAGAGAATCTTTCATTAGTGTTAGCTACAACCACTTCAAAGTTTGAGAGTAGATATCATTGTCCTTCTCTTAGTGTAGAAATCATTTCTTCTTTGTATGCATGTAGAGGAGACAATGCATCGAATCGATGTCCCTGAGATCATATATAAAATCTCATCAAATCTTTCATGGATGTTTATATTCAAGAGATCCGGTAAATAACAACAATTATAGAAATCAAAACTGTAAATAGAAGTTTCATACCTTTTCATCAACTAAAATCATAGTAGGTTCTTCCCCGAAGTAATTAGGAGGCCAATTCCACAACCTCAGTAGCTTAACAAAGACAAACCATTTTGTTTTTTTAGGACGCAAATCAGAGAAGTTCTTGAAGTTTGACATTGAAGAAAAACTAGTTTTCTTCTCTACTGTTATTTCTTGTGTGGAAGATGAATGAGATAAGGAGAGAATCTATTGATCTTTCCAATAAACGTAACTTCTTATTTTTTCGAAAATAATTATATCAGAAATGAATTTCAAATTTTCGCCAATGAATGATTACTTTTTTGAATTTAGACAGCTTCTTTTGAGGGTTTCAAGATCCATTGATTTGGTTTATTTTTAAAAATTCAGATATACCAATTATATTTCTGATATATCACATCTTACTTTTCAAAAATTATTTAATATACCATGCAAGTATATTAACTATAAAATTCCAAAGATCTTTTGATGTTTTCATCTGTTTCAGTATAATTTCGAAACCAGTTCTTTGCTATTCAATAAGAAAATAGAGTTAGGATAAAGAGTATAAATATATAGTAGAACAAAGATAGTGAAAACCAGAAATAAAATCTCTCAAAACAAATAGCAATACATGTAAATGTATAAAGCAGCACACCAATTGAAAATGTTCTTAATACTTATTGAAAAACATAAACGAAGTCAGAAAAATCTGACTTTTATTAAATCCAAAACCAAAAAAAAACTGTGAAAACATATAACTAATTTTATTCCTTGTATCATTCTGTCTTCACTTTGGTTGATCCTTTAGCTTTTGAGGTTTGGGGCTCAATCTCTTTAACTACTCCTTCTATCAGTAGACTTCCAGCATCATCTGAAATAACTTTAACCTCATCAGCATTTTCTATTATCACATTGGTTCCAATCTCATCATCTCCATTTTCTGAGTTAACCCTAGAGCATAACTTCTTAGTAGTACTCGATTGATCAGCCATATCAGACAACTCAGCTGAACCACGCTTAGATGAAGGAGTAGACAGTTCATTATTTGTAGCATCAGAACAGTTTTCGCTGCTATTAATTAACATCAATTGACCCTAACTCACAAAATTGAGAAATATAATTTGGTCTATGAGTACAAAACACTTAATAAGCATAACAAATTGTATTAAGGTGAATATGATCATACCTGTTCCTCAGACCCAATTGTTGATGGATCATACTGAGTGTCTTCAAGCAAACCTGATTCTTCTTTGGCTATGTCTGTTCCAAAATGCACCTTTGTAACTTTGTAAATATCTTTACCACCATAAATATTGGCTTTCTCAACACTGACCAGAAAATGAAATGTCTTTCCACACAAATTTGTGATGACATCAGATATGATCGTAGGATCCTTAATCTATAGACATGTCTCACATTAGTACTCTTCATTCTACCATAGACATATAGCTAATACTTGAATGACAGTATATATTTAATACCTCTTCATATTGTCCATCTACTAACTCTTCTGAAGATTTCCCAATAAGCTTGGTTGCATTATTTTCAAACACCATGAGTTTAATTTCAGCTGTCTGGTCCATTACACGAACATGAAGCTTGTACCTGGAGTAAAATGTATTGTACATATATAATTAATATACACTTATAAACCTTTATATTTTCTGTATACCAATAGAAACAATTTTGTTATATTGTACAAGATAAAAGAGTAATAGAAAACATTATTACCTTGCCTCCACATTAGTGATGCTCTCTTGACATTTGTCACACCAGAACTTAGGTTTCATAGGTGTCTTGACCATCTTACCAGTGCTGGTTGATTCTTTAACCAGCTCAGTTTTTCTGTTACATTTAGGACATCCAAAATAGAACCATCCCCAATCGGTATCAATGGCAAAAATGGAACCAAGTATTCTCCATTGCCCAACCTGATTTACAATACAATCACAATTATAGGTACTTAAACTAAACACAGTAATTTAGGAATTAGTGGAAATATACTTACGTCTCTCCCATGAAGTAAATCAACAATCGTTTTGGCAGGATAATCAAAAAAATTATCTTATTTCACCTTAATTAAGTCACGATTCACATAATTATCTTGAATAGTGAGAGCAAGACCATCACTTGGGAGTCTGCAAATAAGCATTTGTCTGGTTAACATGTTTGTGAATTTAAACAAAACAAAGAAGGTCAAAATATATTTTGCACTTACGATTTCACGAACAGTTCAACCTCCGGAACATGAACTGGATTGATTATGACTTCCGAAACATCAAAAGCACTTGTAATACTAATCTCACCTAGTTAACAGAATTAGACAATATATGTTAACTAAGACATGCACATATACATCCATTATTTATACTTTAGACATTTTAACAGAACAGCAATGACTGATTACCTTTAAAATTATTGATTTTAGCATAGCGTATCAGAACCACTGTCTTCTCATCATGCTTTATACTTTTTAAAGCACTAAATACTTTCTCAGCAAACACACCCCACAAAGTACAAGGCAAACGTTCATTGCTTCAATATAGTAACAAACGATTTCAATATTACTTGTTTGAAAATATAGTTCTTATGAATCAAAAATTATATGAAAATAATTGAGAAGACTTGCCTGGCATCTCTTATTTGAAACTCTAGTTTTTTGTTTGGTTTGTTTTGAGCCATAATCTCATCCACTTTTCCCACTCTGACCACTTGACCTAATATGTCTGCCATTGTAAAGGATACTCTGTTAATATTAAAATCCATAACACTTGTTTGTTTGAGTTAAAAGAATGATAGGGAATTTAGAAAATACGTACCAATTAGAACATTCTCATCATAACTCTCGGTCTTAACCCCTTCAAAATCTGCTAGATCAAGAAAAACACTATCCGATACAGGATCACATTTAATCACATCTGTGTTATGGTTAAAGGCCATTCGATAGGTCAAACTCGATATCTTGTACTTGCCAGTCAAAGGACTCAAAGTGAAGTTATCAATGATCTTCCAATCACCGACCTTTATTGACCTGTGAAACTTGCCAATATAATGCTTTCTAATGGTGATATGCATCTTAGATCCCTATATCAAAACCAAATAAACAAAAACACATAAGAACATGTTAAATGTTTCAAACCGAAATATATATAGATTCATATATTTAATCAATAGCATTCTATCATACATTTTCATCACATATAATGACATCTAACGTTTCTCTTGATGCATCTTTGGTTTGCCTCCACAGATGAAGGATCTTGACTCGGACACACCAATTCGTTTTGAAAGGCTTGACATCACTAAGATACGTTAAACCTAAAGGTAAAGTCATTGATTATGTGATGCTTTAGAATTGATGAGATTGCTTGTGTATTTATACGGTTAGGACTTAGTTCTGAAACCCGAGAGCGACACCAGATTTTTAGGTATATGAAATCATAACTAAATATACTATCTCAATAGAATATAGGAATCTTCCCTAATTGGTTGTGATTTGCAGAATATCTTCACTTTGCAGTGAATATCTTGGAGAGGAGGCAAAATATTGAGCAAGAAATGAATTTTAAGAGTGCAAATGGGCCAACTGTGATAAAAACGCCAAAGAAGAAACCGAATCGAGGCCCATTATTTTTGAATCAGGATCCGCGCGTCTGCCAAATGGATCGAATCAGGACGCGGCTCGGGTCGGCTCGAAAACGCATGGTTAATGACGCTTATACCCTTAATTGTCTTTTTTTTTTCCTGTAACGTGAAATTAAAAAATGGCTTATGTGGCTTGGAAATTTACTGCTCATCATTCTCTCTTAATAGTATAGATACTATAATGTTGATTTTATGTATTTTTTTGTAACTAAAAATTTAAAATTGAAATTGTATTTGTTATGTTATTATTGTTTGTTTTGTTTAGTATTGTATAGTTGTAATTTGATTGTTAATTTTAGGAGTACACCTGTGGTATCCAAATTTGTCCCATCTAAACTCATAGCACCATATAAACTCGTCTCATCCAAACCCGTCATACCATGTAAACTCGTCTCCTCTAAACCCATCACGCCATATAAATCCGTCCCGTGATAACTAAAAATCAAACTGTTCTTTTTCTTTTTAATAATATTTTTATAGAGTCAATTTACAATTTCAATTTAATAAGAATCAATATCGGATCATTTTGAAGATTTTATATCGAATTCGTTGAACAAAAAATAACACAATTTCTTGTTAAATATTTTGTATCTTTTAAATTAATATATTTCCTGTTTGTATTTTTTATCTTCAATATATTTGGTTTTGATGTAGTTTAGAAAAATTGTTCAAATAATTATTAAAATTTGAATCCCAAAGATATTTATGTGATTTTTTATAATTTAAAGATATATATATATATATAAATATATTTATTTATTTATTTATTGTTTAGATTTGTTGTTGAGATCTTTTTAGTGTCTATTTTTTGTTACGTTTATTTGTTTGTAAGGTCTATCATAATTAAGGTGAAGTTACTAAAAGATCTGTAAAGTCTAATATCGTTTACATATTGATTATAGAATCTGTAGATTATTTTAAAAAATATTATGTAAATTATATGTTTAATTGTAATAGTTTAAAAATTCCAGAAAACAATATTCATATCGATATTAAATTTATTTTAAAGTTTCAATTTTTATAAATATTTGAAATTTATAAGAAAATGACAAAATTATGTTTAATTTTACGGGACGGGATTATATTGTGAGACGGGTTTGGGTGGATAATAACATGGGATGGTATATTACGGAAAAAATCTTAAAATTAAAAATCATAATATAATTATACAATCTTAAATACTAAAAAAAATTAACAATATTAACAAAACAAATACACTTAAAACTTTAATTTTTTTAAAATACATCTCGATTCTTTATAATAAGTTTAAATATTTATAATATTTAAACTTATACGACGGGTGAAATTTTTGATTGTTATATCTAGAATTTCTCCCGTAGTATATCGTCTCGAATTAATATATTTTTTATATATTTATAATATTTAAATTTCTTGTAAAATTCAATTTATAATTTTCAAAACTTCATAAGTTTTAAAATTATAATTAGTTTAAAAAAAATGTAAAGCTAAACTTTATAGATTTTATTTATTGAACAATGTGCCCTTAAAAATGAATAAGTAAATAATTCTATTAAATTATATTTTGTAATTTTATATATATAAATACTATATATGAATTGAAGTGGTTAAACGTAGTATTGACATTTGTAGTGGTAAGAAACAATAAAAATGCTAAAAATGATAATAGTTGCGATAATGTTAAATGACTTAAATTTAAAAATAATTTATATGTAATATTGTAATAATATAAAATATTGTAATAATAAAATATTATACTATGTTAATATATGAAAAATCTCAGATAATAGCATCTTATATTTATGTTTTAAGGATTTCATGACCTAATATAATGTTTAGATAAAAAAACAAATTAATATGTTATTCAACGATATTGATACATCCAACCAAAAGAATGTGGTCCTTATTGTTCATGTCTATGCATAACATTATCAATGCTATTTTAATCCTTTCATCGTGATCTAGCGTTCATGTTTTTTCTTTTTTTAGATATCAATATAGTGTTGTAATCCAACATTTTTTCTCAAAAACTTAAAATGTTATAATTCTACTGAATTTTTGACCAAATTGTGAATTTTTAAGCGTATTTTTTGCTTGGATCTTAATATTGATTACGCGTTAATGTAAGATATGTTGCACATATTGCACATTATTGTGTTTCGTTGTACAACTAAAGAATAACATGACACATAGTTATTCATTTTCTCTTTTAGTGTATAATATTGAGTTTTTCTAGAATGATTTTGAAGTTTTTTCTACTACAGAAAACTCAATTGTAACCTTTTAAAATGTTTCTGTCTTTTCTAAACTATAATCTTTTATATCTATAAATAAAAAAGTGTTAGTCAATTTATTTTGTTATCTATAATGGAAATGTTAGTATCATTTTGTATCTTTATCTTCGTTATTCCATAAATTCTCGGTTTTGATTTTAATCTTGTCACTCGATTTCAGTATTTTAATAATTTACTCTTATTTTTTTTTATGCATATTTTGGATCTAATACTCTTATCTTGTGCTTGTTTTACCTATTTCGATACTTTATAAATGCATAAAGTTTGTATTACATTCAAATACAATATTTAAATTAAAAATATTATAGTGATAAATACTTCATATATTGTATATAATATTATTATTATTCATTTATTATACTTAACTCTTTTGTTATGTATTTAAAATTATTTTCATTTATTATAAATAAATTTGAATTGAATGATATTTTTGATACATTTTGATTTGATCTATTTATTGTTTTACTGATGTGGACACCTTAAATGGAGAGAAGACTCTAATTATATACTATGATATTGTCCGCTTTGGGTCAAGTGTCGAAGCGTGCATAGATATTTTTTTCCGACTCTTCTTCACAAGACCTCATACTAAGACCATCATCATCGCATAAAAAAGAAGGGGGTCTTCAAATAAAAAAAATGAATAAAAGAAAATGATAATAATAATTTAATACAAAATGGGAAAGACATGTGTCTCTAAAAAGACATTAAAGACATTGTCTTTAGTGAGAAGCCTCTATGTAACAACTCTTGATTAATTTTAATATTTTAAGCAAATAAAATGTGAAAATTTACTTAAAAGTAAATATTTGTAGACACTCTCTTTAGTATTACCGATAAGAATGCTCTAAGTAGATTAATTTGGTTTTGACTTAAGGAATTTAGTCAACTTTACCACTTTCCACCAAAAAAAAATCATTTCTACCACATCTCATAATCTCTTTCAATTCCTACCATTGTGGTATAAAAAAACAGGTTTTGCCTTCCGCAGTTGTGGTAATTTTTTGTGTCAGTTAAAGTGTAATATTTGGAGACAAACATCTAAGGACTAAAACAGAAGGGACATATTAAAAAATCAGTGAATGATTTTAATAAACCCTATTCGAGGACAACAATCAAACAAAATATAAATATCAAACAATATGAAAGACTGTACTTAGAAATTGGGAGCATTAAAATCTAAGAAAAATGAATTAAAATCGAGGAACAAGAACCAGTTAAATGAACATACAAAAATAAAATAAAAGTGTGGATTTGATTATTTACTAGTTGTCCCCAAATTTTACATACGTTGTCCCCCAATTTTAGACACATAAAAAGGAGCGCAATTTTGTCCTTAACATATACATAATATGGTAGAAGTGAAAAAAAATAAAAAGAGAAAGTGGTAGAAACATAAACAATTTGAGAAATTGTGGTACTAGTGTTAATTTTCCCTTAGTTTATATTAAATTATTATTTTCTAATTTTTCAATGTGAGCATTGATTTGTTTTCCAACGATGTCATACACAAGCTTCTTGAACAGTTCTGATTCTTCCTTGTTGTTAACATCATCACATGAATATCTCTTCCATGTAACTATTCTGTACAAAAACTGAAATATGATTTTCGAGGATTTTTCATGTTCTATTTCTCGTTATTTATTGGAGAAGAAGTACAAAATGCTAACAAAATATGGATGTTGGTAGTTGGTACTAAAAAACAATTGATCATGATGAACAAAACCAGATGATGAACATGAACTTACCATAAAAAGGGACCTTGGAAGAATCTTTGACAATATAAAAACTTTTGAAATGGTAATTACTAGATATAGAAACGATCAATAATCGACGGACACACATCATGGGACCATTAAAGAGAAGAAATTTCCAAAGAACCACAGATGAAAACATCCCACAACCATTTCTCACAAGTGAAAGCCACACTATTGTTTTTTACTGAAGAAAACATGTTTATGAATATATTTTTAAATCACAAACCACTCTGATATTACATTTGTATGTTGTTGAAAGCTAGATCGGATAAGAGTGGTTCGAGTTCGATATGAGTGAAACGGCTTGTGCCATGGGAGTGACTGTTTGAGCATTAATTCACAAGATTTTTGATAAATCGATGAGAGTAAGAACACAAAGTTATTTAGGAAAAAGTATATTAGACTCTCGTAATAATAAAAATACAAGTTAAATTCTTTTTATAGAAATGGAATAGATTTAAGTTTTCTAAATTAAGGTATAACATAAATAGAATTAATCTATTTAGAGATAATGTAAAATTTCTTAAACTATAATATTAACATTTATCAATCATCTTCTAGATTCTTCTAGAATCATATCTTCTTGATTTTAATATCTTGGAATTTTCTTTTTGACTGTCGGTCTCGGACGATCAACGGTTCTCCATCTCCTAATACCTTCCCTGAAAAGCTCATACGTATTAACATGTGTGGTAATAGATATCTTCAAAATAATGGCTTTATATGTAGCTGTCGGATCATCATCGACGTTTATACCCATTTGTAAGGTCAAAGCGGTTATCATACTCAGCTGTTAGGTCATTGATGTTTATACCTGGTTATGGGGTCATCAACAACGTTTATACCCGACCGTGGGGTCATTTTTGTTGTCACCTTCAAATTCGTATTTAACAGAATCACATGGAAAATACAATATCATCGTAATTATGTATCTCTATTGATTTTAGAGTAAGAGCGAGAATGTCGACAAAGAAGAATGTAGATTAAGTGAAAGATTTAACGAAAGAATTTCGAAAATGGACGAAAGATTATACCATGAATCTCATGCTTTAGTAGAAATAGAATTGATAATAAAAAGAAAGAAAAAAAAGAAGAAAAAAAAGTAGAAAAAGAATTTGATGGTGGAATATGAGTAGTAAAATGGGACAATAACACATAAACTATATATGGTGATGATGAATCTAAGTAATTTCAAGAGACTACTTTTGTAGTACTCACTCCGGAAGCTAAAAGATCTTGGCATGTTTTCCCACAAACAAACAAAAACTTTCAAAAGGATGGACCGGCTCATTTTTTGGTTTTTTACAAACTCGGCCCAATTCTTAATTGTCCAAAATCATATTGGGCCAATTTCAAAACAATTAGGGCTTTACTTCGTAAGCTCTATCATATTCGCCGGAGGAGCAATCAGAACACATTCGGAGATTCACTTGCAAACATGGTTCGTCGTCTTTTCCTCTCATCTACTCTCTTGTGATTTATGCTAAAGAGAATCCAATGTGTGTCTTTATCTAGATTTGGGGAAACTTAGGCTTATTTCTTGGGAAAGTCTATGTTTTAAAATGTGTCTTTTGGAGTGAAAGTTTTGATTTTCATGATCGAGTAAGAGTTTTCATTCAAAAAATCAGGAGACTGGAGGTTGGCAATGTTGTGATGGTGACTGAGTAAGAAGCAGAGGGCGTGTTGGTGTGATCAAGAACCGTGAAAAAACAAAAGGGAAGCTTTGAGACCATCCACATTCAAGACTCAACAAATTTGCGACAAGGTTAGGGAATGTGTTTACCATTGGGAAAAGAACAAAGCCATGGGTTTCTCTTCCAAAGGGAAAATGTATTAAGCTTACCATCATTGAAGAAGCTAAGAAGAGGCTTTCTGCTCAACAAGCCGCTAAAAAGTGCGAAATAATGAGTAAATTAACAGTGATATGGGTTCGTAGCTCTTGAGCTTTTTCTAAATAGGTTCTAGGTTTTTTTTTGTTAGTGTTTCTGCTATGTTAGCTTCGAAACATTTGATATTTAGTGAACCTTACAATCTTTGTTCTTGGTTTTGTCTTGATTTTATTTCTCTGTTCTATATGACTTAGAAGTCTTGAATGATGTTTATGTGGTGAAGCTTTGTCTACTGTCAAATAATGTGACTTTTAATGGCGGAGCTTTTATGAACATACTCTTGAGGAACTTGGTGGTGCTTTTGTAAATCAATTGTTTGAATCTTATTACCTTACTTTCACTTGATATGTTGTGTTTCTTGATACTTATAATGCGGTCTCACTCTGCGTAGGCCCCCAAACCATCTTCATGACCACACAAGTCGAGGGTGTGCCTTCCCTTTGTTCTTATCATATTGAAGTATGCTTTGACATACCGTGAGGTGATTTCAGTCTTGATGCAAAGGCATATTCAAGTAGATGGGAAAGTGAGGACCTGCTGGTTTCATGGGTGAGTCAAGCTAAAAGTCTGTATTTGATATTCATGCTTTTTGTTTACTAGCTTCCATGATCAGTGACTTAAGTAGCAATCTTATGCATCATCATTCTTTTGCAGATGTTGTGTATATCCCAAAAACAAATGAAAATTTCCGTCTCCACTCCATCAGTGAGACCATCCAAATTCAAGACTCAACAAATTTGCGACAAGGTTAGGGAATGTGTTTACCATTGGGAAAGGAACAAAGCCATGGGTTTCTCTTCCAAAGGGAAAATGTATTAAGCTTACCATCATTGAAGAAGCTAAGAAGAGGCTTTCTGCTCAACAAGCCGCTTAAACTGTGTATTTTTCTTCTTCTTCAGTTTCAGAAAACTATGTTTCCTCTGGTTTTGCATCTTATTTTTTTTTGTTTATGAGTTCTCTGTATTCAGACTTTGTTAGTGTTCCTTTTGAGATTATTATGAACTCTGTTTTTATTGAACCTATCTACTATCTGAAGAATCCAAATTCTATATGCTTCAAATACCATTTGGCCCACATGCAAGCCATAACTAATGGTTTACGTCCTATGAGGTTCCGTCCCTTGGAGTCAGAGAAGTAGTGTCACGGCCATGGGCCTTGGTGCACTCTTAAGAGCTCTGCAAATGTGCCAGGCCTTCAAGTGTATTAGACCCAACCAACAACCACACAGCTCATGCTAAGAGAGATGGGTATGGAGAGCTAATGACTGGATTGGTTCGAAGGATGTTGTTCCCTGCTCCGCTCCTTATTATATTTATGGTAACAACTAGCAAGTACCAACATTCTTATACATTAAAAAGTAAAGGTTTGATGAATCAGATTTTTTTTTTACACAAGAAGTACTACAACATACACACAAAAACATTACTTAGGAAGTTGTAACTTTATTGTCCCATAAAAATTGATCTATAAGTTTTAGAATTTATCAACACCAACACCAGGTCGTATTACCTCATAAGCATCTCTGCTTCTGCTTTTCTTAATCCCGGCTGTGAAATATACCTTTGATGAATCAGCTGAGATACAAGTCACTTTCACCCATATCATAACCTTTGTCTTCATGCCTTCCACTTCTGCTAGCTTCCCTTTCTCCAAGTAACCCGTTACCGTAGTTGAAAACCGCAGAACCGATGAATCTCTGTACCCAACTTCACATGTCTCAGGGATGAATACAGTCAATTTACCCGTCTCTTCGTTGAATTCATAGTTTGTAGCATCCTGTGGGAAGATCCCAACTGGTAGACCAAATTCCTTCAACAATTCAGGTAATGGCTTCTGCATTTTTCCTATCAATAAACAAGAATAACACACATAGCCAAAACATGACTAACAAACTATACAGATATTTCAAGAACTGAAGGAGATTTAAATACATAATACAAACCTTTGAGTTTGTTGACTAACCACTTGGTACCTCCTTCAATACTGCTAGACAATGACTGCAAAAATGAATCCAAATATCATCAGACTCAGGAACATTTGTATCTCATGAGATCCAAACTTTTTCATGATATGTTACCATAAAATACAAATTGCAGCATTAACAGTTCAAATGGAATCCATACTAATAGCAAATCACTATCCACTCTTTCTTTCTATAACAAGCTGAAGAACCCTCCACTAAAGATCAATGAAGGATTCAATTAAGGTAAAAAGTTATGAAATTTCTGTTAAAACAGGACAATGTTTATTAAACTAGACCATGTAACTCCAGACAATAAGACAAACATGTTCACAAAACCAAGCATTAGAAAGACTAAAAAGCCTTCGAAATTAAAAACCCTTAATCAAAGATTGATGCTTTTTCCTCTCAAACAGGAAACTAAAACCCACAAAGCAAAAAGTCTTGAGGATAACTAAAAGAGAGGAAAAATGTAAATTTTACATTGAAATCGTCACCGACGGAATTGAACTCTTTGTTTGCCTTTTGCCCTAACCAGTAAGAGCCAACTTTGTTCAGTATCTGATCCATATCTCTCCTCTTCTGTGTAAAAGCTTAATCCGTCGAGAGAAGGAGAAGACTTCTGCGTTTGAGGAATCGTTTCGTCGTCTATAGTTTTTGTGTTTCTCACCGTGTCTAAGTAACTAAAAAACAGCGCAACGTTAGTTGTTAAATTATCAAAACGACACGAGTTTTACTCTGACGTTCCCATGTTATTTGATTTGTTTCTCATTAAAGAAACAGTGAGAACGCTTTGGTCAACTTTGACAACCCCCACGTGTAAAACTAAGAACACCTTAATCATGTTTAATAATTTATTATTCCCTTTGTTTCATTAATGCATGCTATGAAACTAAATTTCAAGTATTTGAACTATTTTTTTGTTTCATGTTCTAACATTAATCTTTGTATTAGGGTCAAAAAAATTGTTTTAGGCTACTAATAACATAGAAGTTTTAAAAAGTTATGGGGTCAGTTGACCCTCCTATAAAGCATTGTTTTTCCCCCTGGTTTGGATTAATGAATACTATACCAAACAAATACATCTACACACATAATCCAGCACGAACATGCGGTCCGAATCTAGTTTTAAGAAAATTAACAATAACTGAAAGATGTACAATATAGTCGTATCTCAAAGCATTTAATCGTTGGAAGAAAACATATGAATATATGCAAATTTTTGATATATGAGAACTAAGTATCTCTGTAGCCATGAAGTTTCAACATCCACTTTGTATCGTCACTAACTGATAATGAATTTACAAGGCTTGATTCATTTCCTCAACAAAGAAAACATGACAAGTTTGCATATCATTAGAAGACAAGATTTAAAAGATTTTCTATAAGGTTAGAAGCACTCACCAAGAATATGATTTCGTTTAGTTCGTCATCTTCTAGAATTCTGTAAAAAAAATCACCATTAAAAAGCTCTCCACATCGTCATATTCGACCTTTAGATATATGCAAATGCATATGAAAAACCTCTATTAATTACAATTGTACCACAACTTCATATGCTCATTTTATTGTAATGAAATTGTTTTTTATGTAGCTAGTTAAATTATGGTTCAATTTTGAACTCTGAAAATATAAAAAACAAAGCTACAATAATTATTAGGTTGTGCAAATCTTATTCGCCGTGGTTGTATGAACCACATGAAACATTACTATTACTTAATTTGTAAAGAAGCAAGAGAGAATGCTCGTGAACTGAGCTGTAAATGTATTGTGACCTAAAACCTAGTTGGATCGTATTGGGCAAAAGCAACACCCGGAATAGCAGGGGTTCTGACAGTCATTCTCACTAACATCCATCTTTCATGAATATCTGCATCATGGATGATATTAAAGTTTTCATCAAAAGCATAGAAGCCAGTAGCTATCCTGACATTGAAAATATGGGCTCCACTCCTCATTTTTGATATACAGTTAGTTTTGTGCAAGATTTTCCGACGGATTCACCATCTGTTCTGGAAAGTTAACCAGATCCATGAGGAAGAAAGAGATCGCTCACCGAAAAACTCATATCCAATTTGAGGAGAGAGATTGAGAGAGTTAAAAAGAATTAAGAGAGAGCGAGAGAGAGCAATATTTCATGTGTTGTCCGTCATTGGTTTTTTTTACCAAGCCTACTTTAGTTGGATCAATTACGAGATCGGCACATTAAAGTGTGTGCTTTTGTCGATATAGGAACATCACAGTACAGTACTCACAAATTTAGGTACTTTTACGTTATATAATTTTACGGTTTCACCCTTGACAGCTTTCAAAAAATATTTTTATTTTCCCTTTTATTTCTTTACTTATTCCACTAGTTGCAACATCGTTTACACCCTACTCCATGGATCAAGTTTATACAAGTAACTCCCTATCCAAAGTTCTCAAAATAATTTAAATTATTAATTAAAATTCATAATTGATTCGATATGTGTCTATGATTGAAGCATTTGGGTTCCCTATACTCTCATAAGGGTTTAGATTTCACTCATCAAAACGAATTTAATTGGATACATTGGGTTTAATTATTTTATTTGGGTTCCTCTTGTACTATTCTTTAGGGTATATATATTGTTATTATTGGGTGTTTGTGATAAAAAAAAAAATTGAAACCAAAATTCCTGGTAATATTAAGAAGAGAAAGAAACGATGAAGAAGGAAAGAAGAAGATGATCGAGGGCAAAACCGTTATTTGTTACAGCGGAATATGCCTATCTCTGTTACCCCAACAAAAAGTATTTTTCATAGGTTTTAGACTTAAATGTATTTTAGTTTCCAAAAAGAAAAATCATACTTATTTTTTGATTAAACTTAGTTAGTTTTTTTTTGTTTTTTTTGCTAAGAAAAAGAGAGTTAATTCTCTTTTTTCACTATTTTCAACATACACTTACCAATTGTATATGTTTCATTTACTACATTTTTAGTAATTAATATTCTGCACTTTCAAGGATTCCCATAGTCACAATAAATATTTATATATACATGCATACATGAAATATTATTATTATTATTATTATTATTATTATTATTATTATTATTATTAATAATAATATTATTATTATTATTAATATTATTACTAGGATATGACGATATCGCGAAAAAAACTAATTTTCAACAAATATTTGTATCTATGTATTAAATTACAAAAATATATTTGATTATACTTATTAGACCTGAAAATCAATAATGAAACCAAATGGATCTCAGTCACACTAGAGAATACTAAATACCCTAAATGGATCTCAGTCACATTATCCATTGAATATTGGTTATAACCGAACAGAATATCCATAAGTACCCGAATGGAACCAAAATTATTTGGTCAATTCCTATACAAAACTACATCTAAACCCAATACATTTTTTCCCAACCTCTAACCCAATAAATTTTGTTAATTTTCAAATATTTTGAGTCATTACAATTTTGTCAAAAAAGTCTCGGATATTTTGATGTTTTGTTTTTTTGGGTATTTTGGATAAAATAATCGAAAGTGAACCAAACTGATATCTATTGGAGTGGAACCAAATACAACCTAGTATTTATGTATTAAATAATTATGATAATATATTCAAATAACTGAATTATTATATAAATTTTACCAAAACATGTGATATTTTAACGAAAAATGCGATACTTTAACAAAAATATATGACAAAAAGACACGACCTTAAAACAAACCGTAAATATCTTAACAAAAATTTGTGAAAAAAAAACACGACTGTTTAGAAGTGTAAAAGACATTTATTGTTATTGTTATTAGATTCCAAGAAGCTTTGGTTAGATCATGAATTTGAAGAATTTCTTTCATATTAAAATGATGTATACGTAGAAATAGTTTAGAGAGTAAAGAATTTGAAACCATTTTCCAGATTAAATTTTTGAATTCATCATGAAACATATAATTTGTGTGAATAAACAAAAATATGAGAACTATTTATGAAGAAGGACAAATATATAGAGTTCAAAAGCCACGAACATTTAAATAAACAACTATTCATACGAAAAGTTTGTGAAAAAAATGCAAAGAAATATGATGAAGAGATGTAACTTAAATGAATAGATGCAACTATAAAAACACAACCGCAAACTGAAAAGATACGACTATAGTTGAACAAATATAACTGTAAATATAAAATTAACCATAAATATTTTAACGAAAGATGCGATAAAAAGACACATTCGTAAATTAAAAACATATGAATGTAGTTGAACAAATATAATTGTCCAAAAAGAATAAAGGTAATTATTTTAACAATAAAATGCGATAAAAAAATACAACCGTAAATATTTTAACAAAAAATTACGATAAAAACACACAACCATTTAGATGCTAAAAGATATGACTGTAGTTGAACAAAATATATGTAAAAAAAAATAACCGTAAATATTTTAATGAAAATTACAACAAAAAGACACAACTATTTACAAGTATAAAATATATTTATTTTAATTATTATTATTATTAGATTATTATTATTGTACTATAAGACTTGTGCAATTTCCTTTTTGTTAAAAGGACATTTATAATTAATTAATCAACTTTGGTCTACAAGAGGTAAAGGAAAGACGTCTGGAAAGTGTAGTAGTCATGCGTACCGAGAAAGTTTTGTTTCTCCAAGACGCAAACTCAACCAAAGACATTGATTGACACTATAAGTAGAAATATAACTCCTTAGACCATCTCCATCGGTTAGATACTGTGTAGGTTTTTCAACAATATTATTTAAATCAGTTTATTATAATTAAATTATTTATTTAAATTTTAAACTATAAAAAGAGAATTCGACCAATAATATAGAGACACGTGGAAAGACAGTCTCTCTAAATTTCTCAAACCAGAAACGTCTCTAACTCTTTCTCCTACTTTTTCATTATTTTATATTTTTTCAATCACCAGATACTCTCCAAGATACTACTGATGGAGATGCTCTTAGACCATCGACGTTCAACAATTTTTCACAGATGTCTTTCATATAAAATAATATTAAAAGTAAAGACATTTCAAAAATAGATGTCTCAAATATTTCTGGGAAGACATAATTCTCATTCTAAAGACATTTATATTTCTCTCTCTTCTTCTTTTATATTTGAAAATAATCATTTAAAAATACTCATAAAAATATCTAATGTGGATGCTCTAAGAGCATCATTAATGGTAGTTTCTTAGCATAATCTTCACATAATTCTTATGAATATTTTTATAATGGATTTTGAAAATTTTGAAGTTAAGAATTTGGTTAAGAGATTGAAATTTTGGCAATATGCAATGGTAGACTTTTAAGTTTGAGTTCTTAAAAAGAAAAAAATTTGAATTTTTTTTAGAAACATTATAATTTTAAAAAGCTTAATAATTATTACAACTCATAAAATTTGAAACATACATGACATAAAAAAATTAAAAAATATGACAAACAATTAGATTTAATACTTAATTTATCTAAAAATTAAGATTAATTGAATTAAAACATTATATTTAATACCTAATTTATCTAAGAATTAACCTAAGAAATATTAGATTTGGCTCTTATATAAGAGTCATTCTTAACAATTAATTGAATTATAACATTAAATTTAAGAGCTATTTTATCTAAGAACTAATCTAAGAAACTATTAATGATGGTCTTATATATCTGACCTCACCTCATGATTCTTAAACACTGTTAATATAGTAACGAAGCTAGGATAAATCAGTAGTATTCAATTTCCACATTTATATTTTACTGTTTTTTTCCGCTAAAGTATATTGTTCAATTTTCCGAGAAAAAAAACAAATTAAGTTATACTCAGGAAAGTACACATATCGGTATGCTAAAGAAAAGAAAAAGGTACGATGTTGTTTATAAAAAAAAAAAAAAAAAAAGTATTAATTGGTTCTTAGAAAATGTTAACGAAAACAAATCCTAGAGGTTCACTTTCGTTGGCTACTTTAATTATGCTAAAAATAGGCGTCTATCGAGTGAAAAGTATAGATTGTGACATAGATACCGCAAAACATATATGTTTTATTCCAAAACAAATACAGAAAAAATGAAAATAATATTAATGATGCAAAAAGTGAAGAGTAAACTAAAATTGTTCCCGAAATGACGCACGTCCACATCTGTTGGAAAAAAAAAACATCAGTCATGGATCTATTGTCTTCGATCTCTATGGAATGATCATTATCGTTTACTTTACGTCAAATCTTATTATGAAAGATTAGTTTGCATGGTTAGGCACTTCCCCATCAATGACCAGAGTCTCCTGCCTGCCCATTTTGGGTTCTGGCCGGGTAACTCAACCACACCCGGAGAGGTCAGCAATCGTGTTTTCTCTCCCAAAATTCCGGTGGTTTGCCGGAAACTTCATAGTAAGCAGCCGTTTGGAATGTTCAAAGGCGAAAATGCTATGAACTACGCATTTTCGACCTTTTTGATCGAAGCAATCATCATCATTTTCTTCATCAAAGTTGTTAGCATTGCCCTTCGACCTTTTCGCCAACCTCGTATAGTCAGTGAGATCATTGTTCGTCGTCACCTATCTTGTATTAACTTTTTTGTAGTTGATAAAATCCGTTTTGGAGCTAATATTGACGTAATATGGATTTTTGTGTTTGAAGGGTGGAATGATGATAGGACCATCGATGTTTGGAGGAATCAGAAATTTCAATTACTATTTATTCCCACCAATTGCGAATTACATATGCGCAAACATAGGACTGATGGGGTTTTTTTACTTCCTCTTCCTCACGGCGGCCAAGACGGACGTTGGAGCCATTGGGAAGGCACCAAGAAAGCACAAGTACATTGCTGCCATAGGAGTTATCGTGCCGATAATCTGCGTTGGAAGCGTGGGGATGGCCATGCGAGACCAAATGGATGAAAACTTGCAGAAGCCTTCGTCCATTGGAGGAGTCGTGTTCGCCTTGTCTTTCACTTCTTTCCCGGTCATTTACACCGTTTTGAGAGACATGAACCTTCTCAACTCCGAGGTGGGCAAGTTCGCCATGTCGGTGGCTCTCCTTGGAGACATGGCAGGGGTCTACGTGATTGTTATTTTTGAAGCCATGACGCATGCTGACGTAGGAGGAGCTTATTCTGTCTTCTGGTTTCTAGTATCGGTGGTCATCTTCGCAGCTTTTATGCTTCTGGTTGTTAGACGAGCCTTTGATTGGATAGTCTCCCAAACGCCTGAAGGAACACTTGTGAACCAAAACTACATCGTCATGATTCTCATGGGTGTTCTTGCCTCTTGTTTCCTCACAGACATGTTCGGTCTTTCTATAGCCGTGGGACCCATTTGGCTAGGGTTACTAGTCCCTCATGGCCCACCGTTGGGTTCGACGTTGGCTGTCCGAAGCGAGACCTTCATCTATGAATTTTTGATGCCTTTCACATATGCTCTAGTGGGACAAGGCACCAATATCCACTTCCTTAGAGATGAGACATGGCGCAATCAGCTATCTCCTCTCTTCTACATGACCGTCGTCGGCTTCATCACCAAGTTTCTCTCTACCGCTTTCGCTGCTCTATTCTTCAAAGTCCCCGCTAGGGAAAGTATTACACTTGGTTTGATGATGAACTTAAGAGGTCAGATGGATTTGTTGGTATACTTGCATTGGATCGATAAACGTATTGTGGGCTTTCCCGGTTACACTGTCATGGTTTTGCATACGGTTGTGGTCACAGCTGTAACGACCCCACTCATCAACTTTTTCTACGATCCCACTCGACCTTACCGAAGCAGCAAGCACCGCACCATCCAACACACTCCTCAGAACACCGAGATGGGACTGGTTCTTGCAGTTTCCGACCACGAAACCTTGTCGGGTTTGATAACTTTTCTCGATTTCGCCTATCCCACTAAAAGTAGTCCCTTATCTATATTCGCAGTCCAGCTAGTGGAACTAGCAGGAAGAGCCACGCCGTTGTTTATTGACCACGAACAACGAAAGGAGGAGGAAGAAGAAGAATACGAGGAGGAAGAGGAAGAGCCTGAACGTAAGCAAAGTGGACGGATAGATCAGGTGCAAAGCGCCTTTAAGTTGTACGAAGAGAAAAGAAATGAGTGCGTGACGTTGCGTTCATACACAGCTCATGCTCCAAAACGTCTCATGTACCAAGACATTTGCGAGCTTGCCTTAGGCAAGAAAACCGCTTTCATTCTCTTACCTTATCAGAAAGAGCGTCTTGAAGACGCTGCCCCTACCGAGCTACGTGATTCCGGCATGCTATCTGTGAACGCAGACGTCTTGGAACACACACCTTGCTCTGTCTGTATATATTTTGACAAGGGACGGCTTAAGAACGCGGTGGTTAGGTTATCCATGGACCTACAACACTCAACAAACTCAATCCGTATGAGGCAAGAAACGTACCGTTTCGTGGTTTTGTTTTTAGGAGGAGCTGATAACAGAGAAGCTCTACATCTAGCCGATAGAATGTCAACAAACCCGGACGTAACGTTGACTGTGATCCGATTCTTATCGTACAACCACGAAGGAGAAGACGAGAGAGAGAAGAAGCTAGACGATGGTGTAGTCACATGGTTTTGGGTCAAAAACGAAAGCAACGAGAGGGTTAGTTACAAAGAAGTTGTAGTCAAGAACGGTGCTGAGACACTCGCTGCAATCCAAGCAATGAATGTCAACGACTACGATCTCTGGATAACCGGAAGAAGAGAAGGGATCAACCCAAAGATTCTTGAAGGTTTATCCACGTGGAGCGAAGACCACCAGCTCGGAGTCATTGGAGACACCGTGGCTGCGAGCGTCTTTGCCTCAGAAGGGTCGGTGTTGGTGGTGCAGCAACAAGTGAGGAACCAAAAAGGTGGTGATGGTTTCTTGAATGGCAAGTTTGATTACAAGAGGTTCTTATCTCCTTGGTCTCACTCTCATAATTGATTAGGTTAATTTTTTCTTGAGGATTCTTGTGAATCAAAAACATTTGATTAGGTTTCTTTTAGTTTGAATATCGTGTTGTATAATCTTGTATTATTGAGATGATTTTTTTTTTTTTTTTTTTAGTTGTATCCAAAATCGATTACGACCTAATAATAAATAACTTCCAATATAGAAACAGCTTAATTTAGCTGATCATGTTTCATTTTCATTGTTGGCTTTAGTAAGTTGTTAAAGGCCCAATGGGCCGAACAGACTATTTCTAGAAAACAACCTAAAAATAGTCGCCGTCGTCGTCGATTCAAAATCCGTCGCTGCGCTTCCAACGTTCGCCGGCAATCTAAACATTTTCCGGGATGGAGGAAGAGATGTCGAACCGTCGAGTATCAAATCGGACTCGTAAGGTCGCTACGAAGATGGCGGCGGCTCTTACAAGCAACGACAATCGAACTCAGGTGAAATTGTTGATTTTCGGATTCACTTTTTTTATTTCGGAAAAAATTGAATCGTCTTTCAAAAATGGTTGATTCTAGGCTGCTATAGCTAGGCTAGAGGCTTTAGAGAACGATAATGGTGCTATTGAAGTGATAGATTTGAACGATGATGAAGAAGCTTCTCTTGATGAAGATGATGATCTCGGTGAATAATCAATCTTTCACATTTGAAGATAGCTCTGTGTGTGAATCTGTAGTTTTAGTTTAAGCTCTGTTTTTCTGAGTTGGTAGGTTACTTACAGAAGAAGCAACACAAAGGATCAAAGCGTAAAACTCGACAAGCGAAAGCTTTAGAAGCTCGTAAAGCTCCTAAATCCTTCCTTGAGCTATTGCAAGAGGTAACTTACTAACTAACTATTTTGCGGCTAGGCTAAGGCATTAGAAGTTTGGTTCTAAGAATCGTTTGTTTTAGGCAAATTTGGAGTCTTTACCGTCGCATGTACCGACTTACTTGAAAGCAGCAGTTGGACCTCCGAGTTCGTCTTCTCGTCGCTATTTTTGCTCGGTTTGTGGTTACATTGCAGGTTACAATTGTTGTTTATGTGGGATGAGGTTTTGTTCTATTCGTTGTCAAAATATTCACAAGGATACTCGTTGTCAGAAATTTGTTGCATAGGAAAGGAGTGTGAAAACAAATGTAACATATTTTTCAAAATGTATTTGAAACATCATCAATCAATCAATCTCCATGTTCCTGTCCTGAATTTGTGTTTAAAATGAAGATAGCTAAGAAATGCAGCTATCTTTCTCTGAAATGTTATTATGGTTAAAGATCAAACATTGGACATTTGTTGCTTGAGTGTTTCCGGTAAGACTCTCTGTTGCGCCATGGCTGTTTTTATGTGCTGTATCTGCAGTGCTCCACGATTTCTGTGTTTCAAAGATGATTCTTCGCTAGATGCATCTAAACTCTCTAGAACCCTAAGAACCAGTGCCGGTCCTCCTGTTGCGTCTTCATCTCTCTTCAGGGTTGACAGAAACAAGAGTTTTTTGGAGCAGAGAAGATTAGCATTGTAGAAATACTTGCGCAGGCTATGTGCACACCCTATTATTAGGAACAGTGACGAGTTGAAAGTGTTTCTCCAGATGCTTGCCACTACCAATGTGAGCACTGATGTGGCCTCTATGATGTTGGATGGCACGGTGAAGATTCCAAAACAGTTGTTTGGTAACGGCGGAGCCTCTGCCATGCCAGTGCATGAGTTGGTTCAGCCTGCCAGAGGAGGTAGGGATTCAAGGAGCTGATGCAGTCAGTTTCTAATGACTGGGGTGGATCAAAAGTCAAAACCACCAGTTGTTGAAGAAGATAAAAAGTTTTTGGAAAAAAAGGAGAAGATGCATGATCTCGAGCAACAAATTATCAATGCCTCACAACAGGTAAAATTTCATCCTTGTTAGTTGAATTATGCATCATTCTGTCAGTATGTAGTATCCTACTTGGAACAAACCGTTTTAGTAATGATTTCTAAATCTCCTCATGCTTAGTGTGTATCCTCATTATAGACTAGCGAACTGTCAGGCTTATATATGGAGATTGTGCTGGACTGTAAGCTTCCCTAAGAGCTGTTCTTATATTTGAGTTGTTCATTTCAGGACACACTCCATGAGTACTTTGGCATGATGAAGGCTGTCCAAGACGCATTTGCAGAAGCTGCATCATCAAAGGTATTTGGCGTTGACAAATCAAGGATCCGGGAAATACTGAGGACACAAAAACTGTTGCCATCACATTACCATTAGAATGTAAAGCCTTTCCTTATTGGCCAATAGAAGTTTGTCTGCGTAGAATGGTAAGGAGATTGTCAAGGCTGAGCACAAAGTGTGTAATTCCATTCTTAAGGTTGGGCACAAAAGTGTGTTATTTCAGGAGTGGAGAAGGTTGTTTGTTTTTTTGGTTCAAATATTTTGTACACATGATATTCTAAGAACTCTGTGGCTCGCACTAAGTTAGTTTTCTGTTTTTGTACTCCGTGCTAACATTTTGGTTTATGTGCTAACTTCCTTGGTTATGCCTATGCGTCTCTCTGGTCCTGTTCTTACAAGCACAAGTATCATGTGTTTGTGCTTATCACGTAGATTTTGTTTGTAGATTCGACCGATAGTTTATATATAAACAGGAATCACTGATAGAGAAACGACTTTGTATATCTTCCCATGCTCACGAACTAGATTATTAATTAACCGAATTAGGCCAAACAAATTGTGGAAACCAATCTGTAAAAGTTTTATTAAATAGCTAAATAAAAATATGAAAGCAACAATGGAAATAAAACTTGTAAAAGTTTTTCTTGTTCACTAGCTTCGGCTAAAGTCTCTCAAGGAATGGTGATCAAACTGGGAACAAAGACAGATGACTGATCAGACTTAGCGAATACAACTCCATCTATCTTAATCCAAGCTGCTTTAGGTTTCTTGGTAGGACAAGACAGAACAAAGGCCTTTCCATAGATATTATTTTCCACGAAGTAATTTGTAGACGGGTGACTAATTAGTACCATGGGGAAGTCAGGTCTTGAGATAGTCATAAACTTAATCCACACCACATCGTCTCCATCATCCCCGTTACCAATTTTATTCTTCGTCACCCAAATCTCAATCTTCCTTGTTTTTTTGGATTGTTCTAACACCGAGAACCGATCTCCCTTGTAAACCGAGAGGACACGTTCTCTCAATAATCTTGTAACTCTTTTCGGGTCTACTACCTACGTAACCTATGCCCTTGCCACATATTTTCGGAGCCTTGGCAAACCATTTAATCTGTCTCAAACAAAACCATGCATCCGCCTCCTTCGTGAAAGTGATCATACAAGAAGAAGTTACCATCGCAGGTCCCATAGAGAGAATGTTGACCCCGTAAATGATCACCAAAGCATAAGTCACGCACATTTATAGTTGGATTGTCATCGTTGAGATTGACGCTTATCGAATAAATATTGGAACGTGTCTTTAAGATGAATTCTGGAGGAGCGCAAGCAAAGTTTTTGTTGATTAATCTCTTATCTCTGGAAAGAGCGTTCCATTCTTTGCAAACGGATCTAAAGCAATGGAGAGATCGAGGTGGAACTCGAAAGAGTATCTCTTCTTCCAGATCTAATGGAAGCTTTTTCGGCACCATTAGGGTTTTCTTTGTAAAGGAAGCAATGTAAGAATTTTTTTTATATAGTGTAAATATTAGGGTTTTCTTTGTAAAGGAAGCAAGGGAAGAAAAAAAAAATCAATCTATAGAGTAAAAATTATTGCATATTCGACAAATATGAATTGAGAAAATGATACTTTTCTTTTTATATTTTAACAAAATACTAGACATTATTACAAATTGAATTGTTTTTAATTCCATGGATAACACCTATCAAATTTTTTGTTGAAGTTTCCTGAAATACAAGCACTGTCAGCATTGATAGACCAATTACAACTATAACAATGACCTTGATCTCTGTCAGATCTATATGTATCAAACCATTTGACATTGTTATTCCAAAGAAACTTGCAGGTGAACAACGTTGTTCTAAACCAGCTTGGTCTAAACTTCCATAGAAACGCTTGCCCATGCAGCAACAGATGCTCACCTAGATCATCGTCTTTAGATCTACAACTTATTGTCAAGGTTGTTTGCGGGCTGATATTGTTGGTGACTGTGACAACGGTTTTAGCAAAAGGATTGTATCCATGACAAGAACTTATGACATAGAAAAGGATTATAGAGAGAACGACAAATATTTTAGATGAATTTTTCATTAATATTTTTTGTTATTGGACTTGTTGTGCTTGTTTCAGGTTCATAAGGTCAGCCAAGTTTCCAATTTATAGGGTTGATTTTGTGTTATTAATCTATGTATTGAGAACCGTTTTAATAAGGTACACTGACGGATTGACCATCATCCGAAACATTGAATACGACTAGAAAAAGTCATCAGCTGAAAAAGGAATCAAATATTTGAGGAGAATGGACCAAAACATGTGACAATGTGCATATCTTATCTCACTTTCCATGATTACATGACCAAACGGTTAACCACAATTTTGAATCTAATTATCTGTTTAATAATGTATGTCATGTATTTGTCTAAGTATTTTTTCGTTTCACAGAATGAATGAGATCTTAAGATTTTACCTTAGTCATGTACATTATCTTTTTAAGTTTTAGAAATTTACTTTCACACACTTTCAACTACGAATTATGTCGTCATCTTCTATGATGCACTCGTTGATTCTCAACATGTACTTTCTTTTCACCTTCTATTGACTCACAGATAATGTATGTTGGACTGTTAATTGATTTTCAAGATATATCATAACTATTCTCCTTAATTGTTATCTCTCAATACTCAAAATTTTGGGTAATTAAAAGCATTTGATTCAATTGAAGAAATATCAAACGTGTTTTTCTTTTCGATCATGTTATAAAATTGTTGTTCCACTTGAGAAGCTGTTACACAAATTACATATAGTTTTTTTAACGGCTTACATACTTTTTTGTATATATTTGTTGTAGAAATCATGAATAATGAGATCATTGATTATATATTATTTAAAATATTAGTATATATTCGTCTTAAATTATAATTTAAGTTGAGTTAGTAATCTTTTATTTCTTTAAGTAAAAATTTAATAATAAATAAAAATATGTAGTATATTGTTCTTAGAAACTAATGCTTGACTTTAAAATTTATCTTCTTATTTAATATTTTCCATATAGAACTACATAAGTTTATTTTCATTCTACCATGCATTTAAAAATTACTTCCATTCTAAAACTCATTAACACATTTAAAAATTTGATGTATGATAATTTTTAATTTTTACCTGTTAAAATTTTAATTATTATTATTACTAATAAAAATTTCATAGCATTATCTTTTATTATTTTAACATCTCATTTATTTTACATAATTTTTTTATTTATTTAAAATTTTTAGATGACATAAATATGCAGTAAATGAATGTTTAAATTTTATTTAAGTGTATAATAAATAGTGTTGCTTAGATGGACACTGTAGATGGAGAGAAAAACTCTCTAATTATATGTATAGATAGATTACTGTATTAGACTAAGATCCAATAACAGACCGAAGATAGAAGTGGTATTCTCATTTTTCTCCAACTTCTTTTTTTGTTTTTAAAAAATAATAGTTAATGTAAATTACTGGAACTGTAGAAAAAAAAAAACTCTTCAAATTCTAGCTAGACCTTTCGACTTCTTTAAGAGAGCTATTAACATCTCTCGGTTCTTGTTTTTATATATGTACCAATCTTTTGCTTCTTCTTTGTCTTAATCTTGCAGGAAAGAAAGTTAGTCAAAGTGAAAGAATCATGGAACGAAACGAGAAAACAAGTCTACTTGATAGAATATTTTCTTGGTCTATGGAAGATATTCTCAACAAAGATCTCTACAAGCAAAAGGTTTTCATTTCTTTTAACCTTTCTTCATTAGTTGACATGTTTAGAGACTTATAGCTATAATCAATAGTCTATTATTCTTGTAACAGATAAAGACTATACCAGACAAGTTTAGTTCCGTTAATGAATACTTGAAGTGTTTTGTTCCTCATCTACTGGAGGAAACGCGAACCGAGTTGTCCACAAGCTTCAAATCTTTGTCAAAAGCTCATCTCTTTGAAATTAGTTCCTTGGAGACAATGACAAAGGAATCAAGTGGAAGCTTATCAAACAAGTTGTTCTACGATATGTCAATAAATGATGCATTGAGTATTAGAGAAAAGTATCAGCCAAAATGTGGAGATCTTATTGCTTTGACAAAGGAAAGGCCTAGAGGAGTCGATGACTTGAATCCTTTACTTCTTGGTTCTATTTCTGTTGATACTTATCCAAATATCTCTGTTATTTTGTCAAGATTAATATTCCATGATGAGAAAAAGTCACTTGGTTTCGGTGTTCTTCTTATGAATTCAACTACGAACATTTGAATATGGAATGCTTTGCACCATGAAGCTCCCAACTTTGATCTCATCCAGAGTGTTCTTCAGCCAAATACTGCGGTATGTATATAAGAAATGGTCTTGATGATTCTCTTGATGGATCCACTATAAAGTTTTATTTGTTGCTTGGAGTAATTACTTGTATTGCAGGGTATGGAGCCAATTGTTTCTTCTAGAACTTGGGGACAAAATGTTTTGGATATAATCCGTTCATCAAAATTGAACTCTTCACAAGAAGCTGCAATCTTGAGCTGCCTTGAGACAAGAGATAGTAATCACAAGAACAGTGTGAAACTCATATGGGGACCTCTTAAGACAAAGACGGTCGCTACTCTTCTCCTTGTCCTTCTCAAGCTAAGGTGCAAAACAGTTGTGTGTGCTCCTACAAACACAGCTATTGTAGAAGTAACATCAAGGCTATTGGCTTTATCGAATAAATATTCAGAACATGCCACTTATGGCTTGGGGAATATTTTTTTAGCTGGAAACCAAAAAAGAATGAGGATCAAAGATACTGATTATCTTCGTAATGTCTTTCTTGATCATCGTATAAGCAAACTTCGTAAACTGTTTTTATCTACTTGTGGATGGAAGCAGAGTTTGGAGTCAATCATAGATCTTCTTGAAAACACAGAGACTAAGTACCAGCAATATGTTCGTCAAATAGAAAAATGCAGACATAAATCATATGCACAGCCTCAGGTGCTGCAGAAATAAATGAGGAAAGGACTGGAAATATAGAAGTTCTTGTGGTTGATGAGGCAGCTCAGCTTAAAGAATGTGAATCAGTTGCTGCATTGCAACTTCCTGGACTACGTCACGCCATTCTAATAGGAGATGAGTTTCAGTTACCTGCAATGGTTCATAACGATCAATGCGAGAAGGCGAAATTCGGAAGAAGCTTGTTCGAGAGATTGGTTCTGCTTGGTCATAAAAAGCATTTGCTTGATGTTCAGTACCGAATGCATCCTTCGATTAGTCGTTTCCCTTATAAAGAGTTTTATGGTGGGAGAATCAAAGATGCTGCAAATGTTCAAGAAAGTATTTATCAAAAGAGGTTTCTTCAAGGAAACATGTTTGGCTCATTTTCTTTTATCAATGTTGGACGTGGAAAAGAAGAGTTTGGTGATGGAGATAGTCCCAAGAACATGGTTGAAGTTGCTGTGGTTTCTGAAATCATATCAAATCTTTTCAAAGGTATATAATCTTTATTGATTTATAAGTGTATAGTATTTAAACTGTTTCATTATTCCTTTTGACAAAATTTGCTTAATGTTGAAACAGTTTCTAGGGAAAGAAAGATGAAAATGAGTGTTGGAGTGATTACTCCTTACAAAGGACAAGTTAGAGCAATCCAAGAGAGAATCAGAGATAAGTACAGTTCCTTATCAGGTGAGCTTTTCACTGTGAATGTTCGGTCTGTAGATGGGTTTCAAGGTGGTGAAGAAGACATTATCATCATCTCTACCGTTAGAAGTAATAGTAACGGGAAGGTTGGATTTCTCAGTAACCGTCAAAGAGCCAATGTGGCACTCACTCGAGCTAGGCACTGTTTATGGGTGATTGGAAATGAGTCAACACTGGCTCGGAGTGGTTCGATTTGGGCAAACCTTATAAGTGACTCGAAGAGACGTAAATGCTTCTATGATGCTAAAGATGATAAGAGATTGAGAGATGCCATGAATGCTGTCCAAGGTTGATAAGTCTGATGTGTGTGCACGTTTAAGTACTCTTTGGGTCAAAAAGAAAGGGAGAAAATGAGTTGTTGGTACTTCATCTATGTCATTCTTCAACCTAAGTTACTAGTAGAAGCTTTTGGTAACATTTTGTGATTAATGGTTGTGTTTTAAAGATTTGGTTGGTTTTGGTTTCACACCTTATGGAATCTAATTGGTCTGACCAAACTGAATGTCTAACAATGTTGTTACAAAAATAGAATAAGAATAAATACTAGAAAAGTTTAGTTACCCTGAGACAGCTACATAAAGGTTCTTATGTTTATGACGAGAGTGTCTGTCTAATACAAGCTAAAGTACGTCCTAAAGTTTCAGGACCCATACTCACAAATATGATTATGTTTCTTTCTAAAAACGTCAAAACGAGAGAGATGCGAACGAATGGCATATAAAGATGAGTGGAAACGACTTCAAATGGGAAACAAAGGGCTCCCGCGTTGTAGCATGATGAGACTAACACCGAAGCAGCTTCTAGAGATGGGTCGGGTTTTGCGGGAATAACCCACCACTGCCTTCTCCATGATCTCCCATTTGATGCACATCTTCTGGTGATAGTATCTTTATGTACCAAACGTTATTCACAAATGACCTGCAGAACAAGCTTTTAAAGATCTATCTCAAATCTAAAGCAATGTATACAAATAGAAGAAGAGTACTTTACTTACTCCCATGGGTCATCACCAAGGAGAAGAATATCATTTTCCTTGTCAACGAATACAAGCTGCCAGCCTGATCTAAGGGGGTCTTCCAACAACCCTTCGATAGCAAACATCTTCCCTAACTCTTCTCGCAGCTCGTGGTAGCTGCTGAATCGGGAGATGTCTAATGAACGCCCAACCGAACCAGATTTATAAACCTGCAGTTTTGGATTTGTAAGCATATCAGTATTTTCTTAGAGACAGTAGAGCCACAGAGAAGTCGGTGAGCCTAGAACAAACCAGCACCTTTACAAAGTTCTTGGTTTGGTTGGACGAGTTAATCTGTCCAGCTCCATGCAATAACTCATGAGTTGTGTCTTGCATGCAGCTATATAAGGAATTCTGAAATCCTGAATCTGTTAGTGACATAGGGGAAGCTTCAGCATCTCCTGATGAAGAAGCAAAGCGGGGAACCGTACTGGGGAGGAAGAGTCCAGAGTCGGGATCAACACCGAAAAGAGAGGGATTCTGCGGATTTCCGGGTTCTAGAGCAAGACTCTTCCCAGGATAGGCTTGTGGAAGTGACAACGGTTCAGAAAAAGTGTTGGATGCTTTTGGAGACCAGCCCTCTGTTGTTAACTGCTCAGGGAGTACAGACTGACCGGTTATAGAAAAATTCAAAAGATTGCCATCTCCAGAAGCCGGACTAGCAGTTGTTGCAAATTTGTTGCTTGAGTCAGTAAAATCTGACTTCATGAACGAGGGAGATGGCATCTCTGATTGCTGCTGCCACTGTTGAAGATGGCCATTTTGCATTTTGAAAGCATTAAGATATGCATTTTGGTCCGGTTGCTGTAGCTGTTGCTGCTGTCCAGCTGGTTGGTTACTAACTTCTTGTCGCATATTCTGCTGCGGAAGATTCTCACTCATAATCTGTGTTTGAGCATGCATGAGATGGCGTGACGCTTGTTGCTGCTGTTGCTGCTGAAGCATCAAATCAGAATTATGGGAAGCTGATTGTTGAAGATATTGGTGGTGAGGCTCTTGCAGCTGTACAAACTGCTGTCTTAAAGGATCTCCACCGCCGATGTTCTGCAACCCAGCAGCTAACATTGCTTGGTATTGCTGATTATTATCAGTCCCCATTTGACTGAGATCCAGCCTTTGTTGCATCCATGGAAACAAACCAACAGATGGATAATTTAGAGGAAGCAAACCTTGCTGCTCTCCACCTCCCCCTCTTAGCCATGTTAGACCACTTCCCAAATCACCCCTTCCATCTGTAACATCATAATGTTTTGAGTAAATAGCTATGGAGAGTACCTACACACTTCTTTGTAAATAAATTATAACAGTAAGACCCTCTTCAGAGCTCTACTCAATCGAACATTTGTTATTTATCCGAAGTAGCAACTAAGTTACAATAGCAGAAACACTGAGTGACAGTAAGAGACTTCACGAACGTACTATACTAGTTAATAACAGTTAGGAGAAGAGCCAAAAGGTGGATACCAGGCAAAGATGATGTGCCAGCATGCCATGGACGTTTTAGTCTGAGAGGAAAAAGAGATGGATACATAGGAAAGGTAGTCAGAGGCTCAATCTCCCATAAAGAAACCCTTGGCTGTCTCTCCCCTGCAGTCGATTCATCCCAACCAACCTACACCAATAATGCCACAGTTCATCAATGTTGATGGAATTTCAGAGTAATATTGGACTAAATCATCAGAAAGCTGTGTGACGTTCCATGGAATTTAAATAAGGTAACAGGCTTAATAGTGTTGTTACCTTCACAGATCGCCAATGAGAGTTTGGCCAACGAACAGAATCTAGATCACTAATACCAGTTATAGTACCCATGTACCTGGAAAGTTCCCCATGCCACTGTCAGAAAACATGTTAAAGTAATATGTGTAACATAATGATATAGTTTTCTCAGTTTCAAGATTGCATTTCCAGATATGTGGCATCATCACCTGCGGACACTCGACTCTTCTGTCTCGAAGAGCATGCGAAAGCGCATCCCAACTGAAATACGCGTGTGAAAAACGGCTTTAATGTACTTGGAAAGTTGTATCACAAACTCAGATTGGCTAGCCCTGAACATGAAGAGAATATTAGTAGGATATATTATCGGATATACCGAGAGATGAAAAAGATGCAGGTGGGAGAGATTTTTCAACCTTGGATGAAAGAAAACAGTGAAACAGCTATTAGTTGCAGAAGCATGTGCAGCAGCAGCAAGGAGTCCAATATGCATGCTATCACTAGATAAAACAGATGATGGTACAATAGTCTGCGGCCGAGTGGCATGACGAATTCCCAAAAAGAGTTGATTCTTTTCATTCCTGGAAACAAGTAATAGTGTTACAAATATAATCACAATCCACAAACTGAACGTACAACAAAAGAACTAAACCTGATGAAAATGACAGAATCTCCAGCTACTAGTCGCTTGGCACTGACAAAGACACTCCATCCAGTAGTTAGGAGATGCCGTTTGGGCTGTCCTGCATAATCACACCAAAACCATGTAAGTTATTCCTAACAAACCAAGAAGAAGGATTCAAATCAACTTAACTTCATATGAACAAGTAAATAATTCCACGTTATAATAGACAACGACAAGAACACAGAGCCTCCGTGGTTTCTTCAACTAAACCACACATGAGTAGTGAAAATAACAGCAGATGCTGCTTCAGACATACTTAACAGCCAATTGAAATTTTTACACTGGCGACTACAGTTAAAAAGGGATCATCAACGCACACCGAGGAAAGGTGAAACCTACCCCGAAAGATATGCCTAAACTTCCATTCAACATCATGGAGATCCCTTGCAATCAGTTCTTGAGCTGGTGGCTGCAGTGTGTAATCCTGCAACAGGGAAGACACAAGATATTAAAAGGAATACATATATTTTCTCAACAACAATTTATAGCAAAGTAAGTAAAAGAAAAAGTATAATACCAATGGAGGAAACACTTTCTCAGCAGCACGTCTAGGAACAGAAAACCCTCCATGTGTACTGGTATCACTAGCTGTGAGAGTCTTACAAAAATAATTACTAGGTTGCTTACTCGGTATCCCCAACTCAATCGGTACAAATGTTTCCTTCTGCTCCTCCTATAAACAACACCAATCCTAAAGCTTAAGTTATTAATTCACAGACTCAAAAACCTGTTATGTATAATGTATCTACCGGTGTCAATGGTTGAAGTGTCATTTGAGCATAGACTTCATCCGTCTCAACATCTGCCTGAAATAGTAGAAACGAAACCCATACTTACAAAGCACATCATCCCAAAACTAGTTTACAAAAGTAAAAATTGAATATGGAAAGGGACAGGGAACTAACTACGCACATGCATTGTAACATTATGGAGCTGGCATATCAATTGTGGTGGTAGGCTTGGGTAATTGGGTATGTGACCATCAACTTCCTTATTAGTTGTAGCAGCTACCTACAAGTACACTTCTATTTAAATGGAAATGCCCAAATATAACACAAGTCTAAAAATAAAGCTCCATACTTTTAAACAACAACCCAAACCTGTTCACTGTGACCCTGTGGAAAGTAAACAACTCGACTACCAGATGATGGAAGAGAGACTAATGGTCCAGCACAAGCATGCCATAGCTCAGAATTCAGACACTTCTCTCCTGTTAGAACAAACACAGACACAAGAACTAAGAAAACACTTGTCCAGAAACAGAACTAAGAAAATCAGAGAGTAAACAAGTCACCTTCATGACCCTGTTGACCCAATCCAGATGTTGACAGCTTCATGTCTAATTCAACTTCAAGAAACCAAACTTTGAAAACCCTAATTTTTCCGTACAATCTATTAAAAAATCTTCTTCACTTCCAGCTACTACAGTAGCTATAACTCTTTAGCTCCGGAAGTACAAACTCGTCTTTCTCCATCTCCTTTGTTCAAACCCCCAAAAATCTCACTCACAACCATAAGACTCAGTGAAAGCTTCGAATCAAAAAACCATCCATAAAACCCTTAAACACAAGAAACAGAACAAACCCCATTTCTTCAAAACCAGAATCTGTTTCTTCTCATCATCAAACCATGAACAACAACACAAGCTCTCTACTACAAGTACGCATTGAAGCAACCCCAACAGAAAAAAAAAAACTCTTGTCTTTGAGATCTTTGTGGATGAAAAAATGAAAGAAACAAGACAAAAGAACAAATCTTTCTTCTTCAACAACTTGACTTCTCTCGTGGGTAAAAAATTAAATCTCTTGAAGCAGTTCCATCACTGTCCAAGAGAGACACTTTGGCTTTCAAAAACAGAAGAGAGAGAGAGAAAGAAATGGTTAGTGAGAGAAAAAGATATGTGTCAGAGAGAGAAAAGAAGAGTGCGTGGGGGTGAAAGAGAGAGAGAAAAGAAGAAGAAAGTGAGTAAGTGGTTTTCCTCCTCTTATAAGAGACCCGACCCGACTCCACCCGACCCGGATTTGACCCGGATCCGATACAGTGGAGAGAAGGAAGAAGAAGAGAGGTCCTACTAACGAGAATTATGAGAGGTGGTGTCAGTACCAGAGTCACTTCTTTTTGACCGTTGGATTTGACTCTTGAGATCTTGATCGTTGAAAAATAATAATTGTTTTTTTTGAGGTCTTGGATTCGATGAAAAGGACAATGAATTATAGTATTTGAAGTGAGAGAGTGAGAGAGAGATAATAGAGTTGTCATAAATGTTAGCGTTGTTTATTTTAAATACTTTTTATTTTTGCTCCATTCATTGATGAAAGAAACACCAAATACTCCCATAATTTGATTTATTTAAAGATAATTTATAGTAGTATTTAATTTAATAACTCAAAAAATATTTTGTTGGATCTTTTATGAGTTCGTTGAAAAAATGGTCAAAGGTTTATCTATTGATAAGTGATGTATTATTAGATTCGCAAATCTAAGTTCTAATTTAGAAACAATCATTAGCAAATAGATGCCCGATAATCCAACATCTTATGGATACCACTATTTTACTTACCAAAAGAGAAAACTAATACACATGGATCTTGTTTGAATAATTTTTAAAAAATTTGGGATATGGAGTGTATCACTTGGAGAAGCTGGATTTGGAATAATCTTTGCAAGTTAAGACCCTTAACTAGGTTTTTCATCGTTTGTGAAATTGGTTCAGAAATAACTTGTAATTTCTGGACTGATAATTGGATTTTTTTGGGACCATATTTGTCGAGCTAACCTGAAGATTTATGACTAAGAATTTCTCTTCTCCCTCGTTCTGTTGTGGTTGCGGATGCATTGAGAAAGAGACAATAGTGGCTTACAAATTCTCGAAGTCGCAGTCCCATTATTCAGTTGCTTAAAGAATGTCTTCCTTCCTATTCTACTGTTAACTTACAAGAGGATGTAGAGGATGATGTTTACCTTTGGAAGGTGATGATATCCATGCATCAAATATTTTCTCTGCTGCTAAAACTTAGGCACATTAATATTCAAAAAAAAACTTATGCACATCTTCATCCTCCTGACACAAAGATGGATCGGTTTGAATCTGTGTGATTTCCAGGAAGGATTCTTAAGCATGCTTTCATTGCTTGGCTAAAGTCTCATCATAGACTTCTCACTAGAGACAAAATGATTCGATGGGGCATGACTACTCCTTCGTCGTGTCTTCTCTGTAATTTGATGGATGAATCTCGCTAACATTTATTCTTCGACTGCTCTTATGTTGCAAAGGTATGACACTATTTCTATGATAAAGCCCATCTTTCTCCTCTAAATCAATTTGAGGATGAAGTTAGATGGTTGAAGAATCCTTGTCGTGACAAGAAAACTACTTTGATTCTTCGAATTGCCTATCAAGCCTCACTGTACTCCATATGGAAAAAAGCGCAATGCAAGATTGCATAATTCATCCTCAAAGCCAGCCTCAGTTCTCATTATTTATCATTAACATTCTTCAATGTCATCTAGACCCTTGTTGGATAGCTCAACGGATCATTCATCTGGTTTGGTGTCTTTCAATAAATTTATTGTAATACTTTTGTTATCTCATTTATTTCGATTGTAGGTTCAATTTTCCTTGGTGTAACTTTTCCACTTCTATTATATGAAAGATATGTTTTTTGAATAAAAAAAACTGCTAAATGGAAGTTTCCTTCGTTCTATCGATGGTAATATCGTGCGATACGTCGCAATCATTTATATAACTCAACGATTGATTTTTTAAAACAACATGATGTCAAATTATATGGGCTCATCATCATGGGCACAAAACAAATACTATTACATGAAATTAAATTTAAAATTAAGATTACTATAATTTCAATATATTTTAAATTTATCAATTAATTATTTTCAGTGGACATAAATATGCATATTTACTCATCAATAATACAATAAAACATCTATAAATTGATAATGTTAGTACCATGCTATTTTATTAATGTATACTGATATTAACTTATAAAGATTTTATTCAATTGTTTAAATTTTATGAAAAATGAACTAAGACAATTTTATCTAAATAAAATTAGTGTTTTGGATGTTATAAATCCTGTAGTTTTGGACTTGAAATTTAAATATTTAGAAAAACTCTTTCGACAATAAATGACAAAGAATTTAAATGAATTAAAATCAAGAGCATGGAGAAGGATGTGTTATCTATCGTGGATCTAATAAGGGTCGGAAGAAATTGTCCGTGTTAGAATTGTGTATGTAACATTTCTCATAATTTGCAATAAATAATAAATATAGAAGACAAAAAGAAAGATCTTTTCCCTTTTATTTTCATTTGATTTTAATATTTTAAATCTAGGGAGATTTGTAAAACTACCCTTTTTTACTACCTTTTTGCAACAATACCCTTTCATGTTGTCCATTTTTAAAAATACTCATTCCCTTGAACAAAATAACCAATTTACCCTCATCTAATAGGAACATGTAACTGAAAACTGAAATTTTCCCGCCAAAAAAAATATTCCGCCAAACTTTTTTCCCGCCAAAAAAAAAAATTCCCGCCATTTTTTTTTTTTTAACAAAATTTTCCTCAGCCAAAACAAATGCTTTTAAAAATCCTTGTAAATTTTTTTTGTCAGGAAATAGATTTACAACGGATTTTAAAAGAATTTTAAAAGGGTTTTAAAATATTTACAAGGGATTTTAAAAGGGTTTTAAAATATTTACAAGGGATTTTAAAAGGTTTTAAAAAGATTTACAACAGTTTTTAAAGGGTCTTCTTGTAAATCCTTGAAAAATCTTTTAAAAACCCTTGTACATCTTTTAAAACCTTTAAAAGTCTCTTGTAAATCTTTTAAAACTTTTTTAAAATCCTTTGTAAATCTTTTAAAACACTTTTAAACACTTTAAAAATCTTTAAAAAACCTTTGTAAATCTTTTAAAACCCTTTCAAATCACTTGTAAATATTTTAAAAACCTTTTAAAATCCCTTGTAAATCTTTTAAACCCTTTTAAAATTCCTTGTAAAATTTTTTAAAACCCTTTTAAAATCTCTTGTAAATCTTTTAAAATACTTTTAAACCCTTTAAAAATCTTTAAAAAACCTTTGTAAATCTTTTAAAGCCCTTTAAAATCCCTTGTAAATATTTTATACCCCTTTTAAATTCCCTTCTAAATCTTTTAAAACCCTTTTGAAATCCCTTGTAAATATTTTAACACCCTTTTCAAACAATTTTAAATCCTTTAAAAATCTTTTAAAAACCTTTGTAAATATTTTAAATTCCTTTCAAATCCCTTTTAAATCTTTTAAAACCCTTTTAAAATCCCTTGTAAATCTTTTAAAACCCTTTAAAAATCCCTTGTAAATATTTTAAAACCCTTTAAAAACAATTTTAAAACCCTTTTAAAACAATTTTAAACCCTTTAGAAAACCTTTGTAAATCTTTTAAATCCCTTTAAAATCCCTTGTAAATCTCTTAAAACCCTTTTAAAATTCATTGTAAATATTTTAAAATCATTTGTAAATATTTAAAACCCTTTTAAAATCCCTTGTAATTATTTTCAAACCCTTTTAAAATCCCTTATAAATCTTTTAAAACCCTTTTAAAATACCTTGTAAATTTTTTTCCCGCCAAAATATTTTTTTTGCGGGAAAAATAATATTGGAAAACAAAGTTTGGCGGGAAACTTTTGACGGAAAATTTATTTTCGAATATTTTAGGCAAAAAAATATTAATATTTCATTTTGTTAACCTAAAACAATTTTCAAATAGGGTAAAATGGTCATTAAAAATTTAAAGAGGGTAGAAATAAAATTGACTAAAAAAAAGGGTAGAGTTGAAAAGGGGCATCATGGAAAGGGCATTAGAAATAATTTTTCTTAAATCTATACATAGTTTTTTATATATATAATATTGTTATCAATGAATTTTCCTGTAAACACTATTTAATCTCGTTTCATATTTTTGTAATTCTTTTCTTAATTTTGATGTTTGTGATTAGGAGTAAGGGTGGGCATTTCGGTCTAACTTCGGGTTCGCTTTGGGTTCGGTTCAGTTCGGTTTATTTGGGTCTCGTAACACTCTAACCAAACTCAACCAAAGTAAGTTTGGTTTGATTTGTGTTTGGATTAGTTTATGTTCGGTTCAAACAATGAATTAATGTAACAAAACAAATTTTTTTAGTTCGTTGTCATTTGAACTTTGAATTTGATAATAAATTAAAGTAATCAACAAGTTCAAGTTGTAAAGTTAAATTGAATAATCCAAATAAACCATGAAATTTTGTACAATATAATTAATATGATTAATAAATAATAAAATAAACACATTGGGTTATCGGTTCGGTTTGGTTTTAAACCGAATGGTTGAGAAAAAACTGAACAAAACGGTTTGAGTCTAGGCTTAGATTTAGTTTGGATCGGTTCGGTTTGGTTTAAATGATTACCACTATTTAGGAGTGGAGAAATATTGGATACTCTTGAATTTCAGAGAATCCAAATCTAGTAAACAATTATTGGAATCTGAAGTTATGAATATCCATGGGTTTCCGGATGCGATTAAGATCTACTCAAAATAGCTAATAGTATTAAAATAATTTTGAAGATCAAGAGATGTCTGATTTGTGGCTTTAGATATTTAGAAATTATATTCTTGTAATATTTTTATTTTTGTTGTAAGTAAATACTAGTTATTTTTTTTAGTTATATTTTTGTTTTCTATCGTAATAAACTAATATATATATATATAATTTATTATTAACATCAATCTAGTAATGTTAAATTGCTAATCACGAAAAACTTGACCAAATAACTTGACAACCATATATATAAATAGGGTTATAGGTTGATCTGATTCATTAAATTGATAGATTAGAATTTATTTATGCTAAACTAATAAGGGAAAAATATTAAAAAATATCGAAAAATCGCTCATAGTGTATCTAATGGATGACTTTACGTACACCTAAGAAACTCTCTAAGCTACTACAATAGTTTAGTATACACTAACAACACACATATATATATATATATATACTAATAAATAATAGTATTCAATTAATTAAAAACTTATGCAATAAATTAAAAATAACAAAACTAAAAAGAATACCAAGTTAGTTTTAGTTCATATACCATAGATATTAAGTTTTTTTTTTTTGATAATTTCATATATTTAATATTCTATATTCTTTAAGTTTCAGTATCTTTTCAAATATAGAAGAATTTTTTATATGTAAAATTAAATATTTGAAATTAAAAAAAAAAAAATCTTGTAAGTATATTTAATATTTGTATATATTTGGTATTCTTTTTAGTTTTATTATTTTTAATTCAAGTTTTTAATTAACTGAATATTGCTACGTATAGCAAATTGTTGTCGTAGCTCAGTTTCTTAAGTGTGCATGAGGTCAGTTGTTAGATTTTCGATGGACACATTTTTCCTTAATTATTTAAACAAAATGTCGAATTCAAACACATCCATCCAAGCAATTGGTATCCGCGAAGGCAACGTTTTGGAGCTCATAAAACGATATCTTTTTGATTTAACATAGATTTCTAACCGAAAGTTAACCTTATTTACAAAAATTTAACGATATGTCAGAAATGACAAGTTAACAAAACTTGACCATTTTATCAAAAAGTAAAAAAAAAATTGTAATTTAAATAGTATTTGAAAGTTCAGGTTTTTTCGTACCAAATTTAAAAGTTCATGATTTTTTGATTTGAATGGTTATAGAAAATAAATAAATTAAACTAAGAATAGATACAATATTTATCAATGAATAAATTCTATTTTAGGATTTTTCCCGTCTCTTATTGGTTTAGTTCTCCGATCCCCCATACATGCTTATTTGTTAGAGTTGGGCATTTTGTAGCCTTTTGTCCATTTGCCGTTTGGGCTTTGGATAGGTTCTTGTTTTCGTTTCATTATGAGTTTAAAAATAATAGTTTTTAAGTTTGGTTTCTTGTGTTGTAAATTTCCCTGATAAAATTTGATCGAGAAAAAAAACAAAATTTTTCTACTTAAAACTTGAAAATTACTACTAGTAACCATGGAAATTCTTCCAAGATTCTTTTCATAATCAGACAAAAAACACATAACATGCATTTAACCGTTAGAAATTTAAACTCGTATAATATAAAGATTATTTGGAACTTTAAAGAAGATGATTTCGCTTTTGAAAAAAAAAACGTTCAGAGGACTAATTGATAAAATATTCTATATCTCTCTTCCACGTATAACGGCTCTCTTTTGCCAACTGTCGAATATTTCAAATGTTCCTTCCCTTTAACCAACAAAAGTCAATTTCAATTCACCCCAAAACTCCTCAAAGTTATCAATCTAGTCTACAATTTCGACTCGAGACAAGACTCAAGGGTGAAACAAGTGATAAGTTTCTTATTTGAGGAGCTATATGTAAATAATACATATAAAGAAAGTTAGTAGACATATTTCAGTTAATTAATAAACTAAAGGGACCTGTATCTTTTCTCTAATATCAACATTTCAAAAAAAAGTTTCTCCTCAGAATTTGAACTTTTGAATTTCTTCAAACTCAAAAACGCTCTCTTCATCTTCTTCACCAAGAGCGTCTGCTTCAATTTCTTCAGCAAATGGGTTGCTGTCTCAGCAAAAATCCTCCTCAAGCTTCTTCATCTTCTCTAATTGACGGATCTTGTTCCGTAAAATCACCAGATCTGAACAAATCCGCCATTGATACACCTCTGAAACTAGAAGCACAAGAGAAGAAGATTCAAGTAGAAGAATCGAAACCAAGGAATGAAGAAGAAAAGATACAAGAAGATAATAATAGCAAGCCGAGGAAAGAAGTGTTCGTGATAAAACATCGGAGAAGCCATGAGAAATCATCGAAGACGACGACAGATCCGGAAGATTCTTCTGTTTCCGATGTGAAATCAACCGGTTCGAATCATAATCCGGTTGATGTAGATGCGATTTTGATCCAGTGTGGGAGATTGAGTCGGAGTAACTCAGCCGCTGCGAAAACTAGGAGATATTCTGGATCTAAGAGGAGTTTCGATTTTGATCAGAACGGTGGTGACGCGGATGCGGAAGATGGCGGAGAAGACGAAGAAGCTGAGAGGAGGATTCATCGTCAGCGCCAACGTGGTGGAGAATCGCCTCGGGAACGGAGAAGACGAACTCCGAGTAGAGAGAGGGATGATTCGAAGAGTAATCGATCGGGAAGTAGAGAGAGAGGAAGTAGTGGTAACGGTGGTGGAAGTCGACGAGTGAGTAGATCTCCGGGAAGAAGATCGGAGATAAACCCTAATTCCAGTGGCAATTCTGTGAATTCGAGTAACAACAATAGACCTGGGAAATTTGTATCTGTTCCTGCAACAGATAAAGCTTTAAGCAACAACAATGGAGATGGATCTGTGAAACGGATTACTGTTAAGAGAAACGTTGGAAAAGCGGCTTCTCCGAGGTCTCAGTCACCGGCGAGAGCTGCGAGTCAGCCTTCTCCGTCGAAGCTTAGCCGGAAAACGGAGCATTCTCCGTATAGGAGGAATCCACTGAGTGAGATTGATCCAAACTCTGTAGCGTTTCCACTCTCTCAAGGTGATAAATTGGGTTCTGGTAACAACATAAGGATGATGAATAGAGACAATGAAAATCAAGGATTGGTTAAAGAATCTGGAACTTTCGTAGCTCAGGTATTTGAATCTCCTAATCAAGTACTTGGTATTGTTGGAATGAATTGGAATAAGGAGGTTTTAGTGTTTGTGTATCGTTGTAGTGAATGTTTATAATGTTTGTGTGTTTTCAGAAGTTGAATCCTGTGATGAATACAAAGACGGTTACACAAGCGCCAATCCGAAGAACCGCGAGCCCGAGTCGTGCCATCAAGGAGCAGCAAGAGGCAGTGGAAGAGTGTAAGATAGTGGTTTCATCTGGAACTGAGTTGGCTAAGCCACAAATTGTGAGCAGGAGCAGATCTTTGAGGAAATCTCGTGATTTCGATTTCAGTCCCGAAGCATTGCTCTCAAACAATATCGATATCAACAATGTTAACAGTAACAATGCAACTGCAGGATCAACGTTTCCGTCTTATACAGCTTTGCTTTTAGAAGATATTCAGAATTTCCACCAGAAGAGTGTTAATGTCAGTGCGTTAAGTTCATCTATGTCCAAGGCTTGTTCCATTGTCGAAGCAGTTGCAGATCTTAACTCTGCTACGAATCAACATCAAAGAACCGAGGTCAGTTTCACATCCGCTGCAGCGAAGAAAGCGGATTTAATGGAGCCGAGTTTCGAGAAGTATGTGACTGTTAAGAGAGGTGGTTCTTCGTTGGATGACATGGAAGAGCAAGAATCTTCAGGAAGCAACAGTTTTACGGGAAGTAGTTGCGTGGTGCAGCGACAGGGATACTCATCGTCGTCTTCATGGGAACCGAATTCAGCTGAATCGACGGATCGAGTGAGTATGAGATCATCAAACAAACAAGAACGTGATCGGAGTCCACTTGGTGTGAATTATGAGAAACAAGAGTTTGATCCGTTGAAGAAGAATGGTGTTGGAGTTGGACGCAAAAGAGTAGCTGTTGTTGATTCGTCGTCTTCAGGCAAAGGTGTTCTTCAGGCAACAACGACTCGTGTTGCTGCAGTATCAATGTAATAATGAATTTGTTGTTTCTTATAGGTTGCAGAGTAGCAACTGGTGTTTGGTTCCTTTTGTAATCACTTGATCATTTCAATTGAATATTGCTTCTTCAGGGTTCAAAAAACTTAATTTTCTTAAACCACATGATCAAAAATGTTGAATTGGCCAAGTCTATTTGATGAAGTGAAGGGAAGTCTAATGGGAAATCAAAGAAGAGTGAGGCGAAGAAGATGGACTCTTTGAAGCAGGACTTGTTCTCTTCAGCTTAGTGGTAGTAAGGTTGAAGAAGACAATACTAGTAAAGTGTTGATCCATGGAGGAGATGTGACAAACTCTGATTGGTTTGAGAACTCGTTTCTCATTGAATCAGTTAAGAGTTTTCGTGTTTAGCTCCCATCTCTAGTACATGGGAGCTAAACACATCGTTGAATATTCAACACATTTAACATAAAGGATCAACAGAATCCACTAACGGAGTTCAATACAGTTTATAAAGGGAGTGGTGATAACAGATAACTATACAATGCATTCACCTATATGTTGTCTTGGGTTACATGGTATGAATGTTTTCACCTGGTTTTAATTCTATGAACTCGGCTGTACCAAATAGAATGCAAAATCATATGGAATTGATCGAACTTCACCGGTTTCTTGTGCCACAGGAAATGTTGCTGCACCGCTTTAACCCTTGCTTGCATGCCAATATATCTATCTTCGGGTATGGATAGCAGAATGTTTCTCAGATTCGGTATATCTTTCTCCTCAACAAACACAGCAAATTCCTCCCAGTTCAAAACCTCGAAAAAGGGAGGCACGTAGTTGTCAGCAATGATAACCGGAACACATTCATTAATGATAGCCTCGACAACCCTAGGAGTGTGGACTTCATAACCCCTCGCACATATGCAGTACCTGTTGAAATGGGAGCTAAACTTCTCACAACCAAAATCAATATGGTTTATAGAGGATGATGATAGAAAAGGCCTTTCCTTGACCTTACCTGCTGCTCTTCATATATTCTCGGTATTGTTTCTTGCTTTTAGGGTCACGAGGCATTGGACCAAAAATCTTCATGTCAGGTTCTTTATTCTCCCAAAGCTTCACTAGTATCGGACGGAGATATCCGTGCATGCTGCCAGCAAAGAATGCAAGAATCTTCCTTTCGGACGAAGTTTTTCCACCGAGATACTCAAGAGGGGCCTCGGAAGAGCGTATATATGTTACCGGTAAAGCAGTATCGGTCCCAATTCTGAAGCCTTGGGCAACATTTGAGTTACAAAGTGATCTAACACTGTTCTTCATGGTTTTTGTTGTCAGTTTGTTGCCCTGCGAGTAACATAACAAACAGCATCAAAGAGTTTATATGACTCTCACTGATATATAATACAAAAGAAAGACAAAAAAAAAGAAAATGATAGTACCCAATCATGACAAGCAACAAGAAAATGATCAGCTCCACCAGTTCGGTTCCAGAACTTATACTTTCCTGCTATCAGATCGACATATTCTTTCAAATGGTCTGCAAGACTCTTCGGTGTCTGAAAATCCAGTCCCAGAGAGGACCTAAGAGCTTTTATGCTGATGGGTATGTAGAACAAATGAGCCTTCCTGGGGTCTTTTACTACAAACTTCTTGTTGCTTTCCATGAGTTTCATAAACCAACCTTCTGAAGCGTATATTCCTCGAGGCATCGGCGTGTGGAATATTGGTTTCCCTCCTTCCTTGTACACATAAATCTTGAGTTTCCTCTCCATCAAGTCATAACTCCTAAACAAGCAACACATTGAAAATCTTGACATATCACCACTCCTACTCAAAACACTCCAAAAATCTCAAATTTAGCTAACCAACAGTCTCTAACTTAGTCCCTAGATTTTTACTCCATTCATAATAAGTACAAGGAACATATGAATAACAAGAGTGGCGGAAACTAGTACTACCATTGTAGGATTAGAAGCTGATGTTTACACATTGTGAGAGAGAGGTGTGCATTGTATGGCTCACCTTAGAAACTTGGAGATATTTCGATAAACCAAAGGATTAAGTCCAAGAAAATCATGAACAAGAGAGACTTTCTCAATCTCGGATCTCGCAGAGAGCATTTCAGAGTCTCTAGCAGATGACCACCGAGGCTTCTACAAGAATGGCCAAGAAAAAAAACAAAAATGATATATAGGTACCCTTCAACCCTTATATGGTTTCTTGAAATCAAAAATGAGAATTCAAGGATCAAAATTCTTACAGGAGATTTAAAAGAAGAAAGACTCTGGATCAGCAATGAGTTCATCTGAGATATCGAAATCGCACTCCCTTGCTTGTGCCTCCTCAGAGATAAAACATTACCCTTTCTACTATCTTTAACCCTAATCATAACCGAATTTGGATCTGACTCTGACTCTGAGCTAACAACCACCATTTTAGGATTCCTTAAAGATATATTTCCTATAGCAATAAAAGATACATTCATCTCTACCTTCTCCTTACTAATCACCACATCATTTTCGCTATCAAGATCCTCCTTTTTATTTTCAAGTTCCTCATCATCATCATCAGAAAGATTTGTGTAGTTCATCACAGAAACTTGAGTGACATTGGAGTTAGTTAACTCAATCACTGAAACCTTAATTGGAGACAAGCAAAAAGAATTCCGACAGGGAATACCAAAACACTGAACAAGCAGAACAACAAAACCAGCTATAACAATGATTCCCAACAACAATCTCCTGATGTCGGAATGATGAAATCTCGTAATGATTCTCATCGCAACTCGAGTTAACAATCACAGCAAATGCATTTGGAAAGAATTGAGCAATGATACCTCCATTTTGTTTATGTCTTTAACAAAAAGAGCTTCAGAACAAAGACACCATCAAAAAGAAGATCTTCTTGAGTCAGACTGTTGAATCGCGAAAGTGAAGGGTCTTCGATAAACCCAACTAAACTGAAGTGGTTCTGTCTTTTTACTAAATAAATTCGTTATTATATTTTTTAGGTAAATTGGTGAGATATCACTACATTGCTATTTTATTAGTCCAAGATGGTCAATAAATAGTCTATACAGTCTCACGTTAATATACAGAAAGGTAGTTACGAAAGAAACTAATGTATACAGACGTTAAACACACGTCTTTTTAATTAATTAGATAATATATATTTGTTTTTAAAATTTTGAATCACAATATAATCATGAATCTTTTTAGATTTCTCTTAACTTAGTGTATTATAAATTTAAATCTTAACCAAATCTTCTAAATATTTATATTATTATATATAGAATATTTGGTTCACAATTTCGGATATATTGTAACCTAATCCATATACAAAATATACTTCAAAAATACTAGTATAAATTAATTTAAAGATAATTATCAGAGAGATTTGTCTACTTTCATAATTTTATTAAAATAATATATTTAAAATAAGAATGTTTTGTTAAAATCCATATTTTTCTAAAACTAATTACACGTAAAGAAAATTATTGCATCCAAAATCATTCACAAATTTTTGATGTAATTCGACAAAACAACATCAAAAAGTTTGGATACAGTAGAAAAAAGCTAATTCAAAAGAAAAAAAAACAAAAACACTATAGTCATATTTCATTACAATTATACATATATATATATATTAATAACTGTATTTAATTCTAAATTTATGATATTTGTGAGAGAATAGATTTACATAGGAGTTTCATAAAAAATATATTATTTTATTGTCTTCTTATTTTATTAAATTTTAATTAATTTATAATGGTTATTAATTTATAAAGATTTATTGTAGTTATTGGTTTGAGTCAATTCAGGTTGAAGCCATGAATCACACACTTTTGGGTGCAAAGAGGAGAAATTGTGATGCATAAAGCGGACCTAATGCCCACGGGACTAGCCCAAGTAGTACTGTGGCGGGGCGGGCTTGGACATCAATATTTATGTCCATGAATTATCGGGCTTAGCGGGTTGGCCCATCATGGGTTGCGGGCTGAAGCGGATTGACCCGTTGCGGACAGCGGATTAGCGGGTTGACCCGCCAAAGTAGAAGCAATTCATTTAAAACCTCTTTTTCACTTAGAGTATTTAAAACATTTGGTCACTATTAGAGAGTTTTGGAGTTAAAATGAAAAACCCTAGACATATATATGAGTTTGCCCAACAAGGAAACTGAACAGTGTCTCGTTACAATTCAGCTTTTGATACTTGAGAGATTTTCTTTTGTGAGTAACGTTGAAGACTTGAAGGCTGGAGCTATATTCATCTAAAGACATATGTGACTATAATGGTGATGTTTCATACTTGAACCTTGACCTTAGATTGGATTATGTTTTGATTTTTTTTTTTATGAATTTAAAATTTATCCACCAAAAAAGACGGTTTTACAATAAATGCATCGTTAAGCAAAAAATTTGAAAGCATACTCAAAAAGATAAAAACAGAAGTGAAGAGCTAACGACAATGGGTGTTGAACAAATATCGCAGCCCGCCCTCGAAGACGGGTGATCCAGAAGCAACCAAAGTACTCAACTGATTCTATCTATTCTTATCGATTCGTTTGGCGAGATTGGGAGCTGGAATGGGTGACTCACCATGCCGTCTCCCGTTTCACTCTTTCCAAAAACTGTGTATAGTGAGCTGAAAAACATACTGAAACACAAACAAATGAATTTGCGGCAAGGTAGAGGTGATTGACATAGTTTTTGTTATTTTCTTATTGATAAGAGTCACATGATTCTTACGACATGAGATCAGTAGATCTGGAAACTCAAAGACTTGTCAATGTTCTGAATGCTGAAGAAGAGGGAAGAGCTGCTTTTGATGAATCTGGAGTATCTAAAAAGCAAAGAAGGAAAGTGAGTGGTGAACCAGAACCATCAAAAAAGCAGAAAACGAAAGTGAGTGGTGCATCAGAAACACCTAAAATGCAGAAAAAGAAAAGTAGTGATGAACCATAATCATCTAGAAAACCAAAAATAAAAGTCTATGATGGTGATGATGATGTTGATAACGACGATTATGATGATGAGGGGTTTATTGATGATGATGAAGATGATGCTGACAAGGGAAAGTCATCAAAACCAAAGAAGAGAAGGCAATACTCAGAAGTTTGGGAACATTTCGCATTGATTACCAAGATTAATAGCTTGAGGAAGAGTACAATGCATGCATTTGCAAGAAGAATTATGCGTACAATGCTCACAAAATTGGTACAAACACATTTAGACGTCATTTGCTTAAATGTAAGCTTGTGCCTAAAAATGGTGATATTGGGCAGATGATGGTTAATTCGGAAGCAAGATTGCAAGCTAGAAAGATAAATCAGCATGTTATCCAGCACGATCTGCCATTTACTTATGTGGAGTATGATAGAGTTAGAGAAATTTGGAAATATTTGAATCCGGATGTGAAGTTCTTTAGCCGAAACACAGCAACTGCGGATGTTTATAGGTTTTATGAGTCTAGGATAGATAAGTTAAAGAGAGAATTAGCACAAGTTCTTGGAAGAATTAGCTTCACTACTGATTTATGGTCTGCACTCACGCATGAAGGGTATATGTGCTTGACAACAAATTATATCGACAAAAATTGGAAGTTGAAGAACAAGATCTTAGTGTTTTGTGCTTTGCCTCCTCCGCATACTTGTGCATACTTAGCTATTGAGATTCTTGAAAAGTGGAAAGACTCGGGAATTGATAAGAAAATTTTCTCCATCACGGTAAACGTGTGGGTAACAATGATACAATGCAAGAGATGATCAAATCTCAGCTTATGTCTAGAGATGATTTGTTGTGTGGAGGAGAGTTTTTCCATGTTAGATGTGCAGCTCATGTACTTAATATCATTGTTCAAAAGGGGCTGAAAACGATTAGTGGTACATTGCATTAGATAAGGGAGAGTATTAAGTATGTTTAAGGATCGGAACATTGTGAGATCTTATTTGCAACGTGTGTTGTTTTGTTTAGTGTTTAAGAAAATAAATTTAAGTTTTGTTAATATTGTTTGTTTTGTTTAGTGTTTAAAAAAAGAAATTTAAGTTATATTTTTTTTGTTAATATTGTTTGTTTGTTTTGTTTAGTGTTTAAAATTGTATATTTATATTTTGATTGTTACTTCTAAGTTTTCACCTATTGCATAATGTCCCATATTATTATCGACGCAAATCCGTTAATTCTAAGATTTTATCTCTAGTAAAAGTTTAAATATTTATAATATTTAAACTTTCTATAAATTAATTGAGATGCGTTTAAAAAATGTATTTGTTTTGTTAATATTGTTTGTTTTGTTTAGTATTTAAGATTGTATAATTATATTTTGTTAGTTAATTCTAGAATTTCACCCGTAGTATACCATCTCGTATTATCATCGACCTAAACCTGTCAATTCTAGGACTCCACCCGTAGTATAAATGTTAAATATTTATAAGATTTTGAAACTTTTAAGAGTTTCCATTCTTTGAAATAAAGAACTAGAGTAAACCGAATACGTTTAGTTTTGGACATTTGAGAACTTAATTTTCTTGTTCATTCGTATTCAGAATCATTTTAATCCTTTTTATAGTATGACTCTAAACTATTGCCCAAATTTTTAAGCAATATGGGACATCATACACATATTACTTCTTGTGATTGAATAATATATGTGTGTTTAAAATTTTTGAATCACATCATATACAGAAAAAATCTAATAATTTATTAACTATATGTATTTTATATAAATTTATCAAAATAAATTCAATATAAGATCAAATAAAAGTGAAAGAATAATCATTTATTTATGTTTAAATTAGGTAGAGAAGTTTTAGAAAATTAGTTAAGGTAAGTAACAAATGTGGTTAGTTTAGAGATATTATATATATTAAATTTGGTAATTAAATATTTAAATAATTAATTTTGTTTTTATTTTTATTTTTGGTAGAAAATAGTAACTTTTTCAAAAATTAATGTTATCTAAGATCCGAACACAACTACACCGGGTAATAACCCAAACCATTAAAGTTATTCAAGATCTAAACAAAATTAAACCTGGTAATACCCAACCCAAATGAATTAAAGAGATTAAAAGGAATTGAGGCTCAAAATCCTGTAAAAAATGTATATGTGGATTGATAGAATCGATTAACCACAAATATATTAAAAAAAAAAAAAAGAATTCAATTGATAAAAAAACATTGGACACAGAAAAAAGTCATGGTTTCATGAAAGCATAAACGAGATAATTAAACCTGTATCAAATTAAACGTGGTTCTTGAACCCAAATCACTATGGTAAAGTTAAGTGCTCTTGTAGTTTTTAATTATCTAAGTAATGAAATCCCTGAAAACAACTCGTTTGATTTTAGGAATTCAAGCAAACATGAAAAGGTTCAAGATTGATCAATTCACAAAGTTGCCTTAACTTCAATTTTCGTTGGCTAATAACACTTTATTCAACTAATTTTTTCAACAGATTCATTGACACTCTTGGTTCCCCGATGAATTAAATATAAGATCCTAATCTAGGTCATCATTTTAGATTATGTATTGAGAACAAACATAGATGAAGAACCAATAGATAAAATCTCAAATCGAACAACCTAACAACAACAAATCATGAAATTCCTTCGTAACCCTAAGTTCAGATTTATTTCTAATTAACAAAAGCTATCTTTCATATTTCATGCCGAAAGGTTTAACACAAGTGTTTAATTTTGAAGTTCTAAAAGTTGTTACTTTAAACAAAAGACTTTTGTACTACAAAATATAGAAATAAATTTATTTTAAAAGTAGTTAAAAACACATTTCAAAATATATTACTTCCCCTAGTATTTGTATAAACAACTAGATAAGGTCCGCTTAAATAGGCGGGTGTAAGATATAAATTCAAATTTTTATCGATAATATTTAAAATTTGAATAGTAAATAGTGATTCACACGCCTTTTTAAAATTTAATTTTGTATTTTCTTAAACCAAATTTCAATCTTACAAATTCGATTTTTCAATACAATTTAAATATCTACTTTATCATAATACAATCCACTTTATTCGATTGTATTAAAATTGAAATACAAGTTGATTTTCTAATACAAATATAGTTTTATTCTATACATTTCATCTTATTTTTAGTTTTCGTTTTTAGTTAAAAAATTAAAGTTAAATATTTTAGATATCTATGTTTCTTTTTTTTTTAGTTTTCCTATTTATTTAAGAGAAAAGTAAATATTTGTTGACACATGTCAACATCTGAACGATAGACTTGACGCGTGTCACAATCACACGAGTTAGTATTTTAAAAACCATATTTTATATAATAAGAAGATATATGAACTCATATTGTATTATAACATTACACAATACTCTAAACAAAATTAGACTTAGTTCATAAGATGCAATAAATGTCAATTACATAAACATTGGTTACTTTTGGAAAAAGAGAAGCCACCAATTAATTTTTGTTCCAAGATAATACGCGTACCAATGGTGTATTATATTTTCTTGCAAAGTATATCCCATCAATTCTGGCAGCCCATACGCGTAGCTGGCCACATCGAGGAATAAGTCTTGGTCCTGCTTTGTATACTTCAATGTCGTATGAATACGAATTGTTAGGTCCTTGCCTAAAAATACAATTCCATCTTGTTAAATTGGGTATTTCATCATGGAATCTAATGACAAATGGAGTGGCATTGAAGTTTAATTGTTTTACGCCAAGATTGTCATCTTCGGAACGACAATGATATTCGAGAATTTGACCAGGAGCGAGTTGATTAAGAATCTCGACTATATTTTTTATGCAAGCTTGATTTAGCCCAAAATACGTAATAGTAATCAAAATTACAAATACAGAATGGTTCATTTTTTGGATCTAAACCCTTTATTGAAGTAACAATGACATCAACATGTAGTATTTATAATTATTTTGTGTGGAAGACGTTTTTTCCTAAAATTACTAGATAAGCGTTTTATGGTTTTAGCTAAATCGAAACATAAATATAAACCAATAAATTCTTTTAATGGTTTTGCTAAATTTGAACATAAATATGAACGACTTAAGTTTTTTTAATAGTTTTAGCTAATTATTACCGGGTTGGCCGATTTTATAGCCATAAACTAATTGCATTCTCAGCTTTTCCCCCTACACTTTTTACCTCTTAAATTTCCACCATAAACTTTGATAATTCTTTAAATTACAACATGTACTTTCGGATTCATCATTAAACATACATTTTCAATTGAACCGGTCATTAAACCGGAATTAACCACAAATTCGCGTTTACTGTACCGCGATTGCGATTTACCCGATTAATCACCTATATCCGTTAAGAAAAGGGTTGACTGATTTTATAGCCATAAACTAATTGCATTCTCAGCTTTCCCCCCCCCACACACTTTTTATTCCTGAAATTTCCACCATAAACTTTGATAATTCTTAAAATTGCAACATGTACTTTCAGATTCATCCTTAAAAATATGATTCCAATTGAACCGGTCATTAAACCGAGATTAACCATAAATCCGCGTTTATTATACCGCTATTGTGATTTACTCGACTAATCCCACACCCGTTAAGAAAACCGTTAAGAAAACGACGTCGTTTTGTCTTTGTTTTATAATGTGAATCTATCTATATATGTTATGTGTTGTGTTAATTGGTAAGGAAAATGACAAATCGAACTAGATAAAATTCCTAATCATAAGGATAGATAAGACTCCAAATCAATCAGTCAACCTAAATAATATCATCTTAAAGAGAACCAACTTCCGAAAATACATCATCCAAAATAGACAAAAGAGGTTGAAGATTGTTCCAATGACAATCTAAATCAATAAAGAACTAGAACTACTCTCATTGATCACATAGATTGTTTCTTTGTGTGAGTGTGATTGTATCGGCTCCATGTGGTGTTTCTTGAAGCTCCATTGTAGGCTTACAAAACAACATTGTTTTCTTAACGGTGTGGGTGATTAGTTGGGTAAATCACAATTGCGGTACAGTAAACGCGGATTTATGGTTAATATCGGTTTAATGACCCGTTCAATTGGAAACATATTTTAAGGATGAATCTGAAAGTACATGTTGCAATTTTATGAATTATCGAAGTTTATGGTAGAAATTTCAGGAGCAAAAAGTGTGGAGGGAAAAGCAGAGAATGCAATTAGTTTATGGCTATAAAATCAGTCAACCCTTTTCTTAACGGATATAGGTGATTAATCGGGTAAATCACAATCGCGGTACAGTAAACGCGAATTTGTGGTTAATTCCGGTTTAATGACCGGTTCAATTGGAAATGTATGTTTAAGGATGAATCCGAAAGTACATGTTGTAATTTAAAGAATTATCAACGTTTATGGTGGAAATTTAAGAGGCAAAAAGTGTGGGGGGAAAAACTGAGAATGCAATTAGTTTATGGCTATAAAATCAGTCAACCTGTGTCTCTCCTTCTGACATGGATCTTTATACATTTTTGTTAAATTTTCTATCATTATACTAAAAAATATCTGAAATATACATTTCACATTATTTTTTTTCTTACATTTATATATTTGTTATTGATACAAACCTCGGAATCCATCTAGTGTTTACGTTTTCCGGTCTCTTGGCTTACGGTTTGAATGAATCCACACTCAACATACTTGATTGAATCCACAATCAAACCACAAATAAATTAACTTGAATTCACAAGATAATTGATCCACACACACCCAAGACTTTAGTGAATCCACACTATGTTCTAATGCATAAACTCAAAAATTCTTTTGAAGAAAAATACTTGTTTATTTCGTAGAAGTCTTGAATACAAATGAAATACTAAGTTGAGCTTATATAATGCTCAAACAAACGATCACAGATTAGAAAGTAGGAAACAAATCCCAAGAAGTAAATGAGAATAGAGCCGTTGGACATTTATTGGTGATCCATGGGTAAAATAGGAAACTCTTAATGCTCTTGTGTCTTGACAACTTGGGCAAATAATGATGTTGTTTGGGACCTACAGACTAGATCAAAATAGGGCTGTTGTGATTTGACCGACTCTGTTGGTTTCCAAAAAATATCCCCAAGTTGCTATGATTTGTTAAACTACTTCTTAACTTAGTACATGAATTGATTCAAAGGTCGCATCTTCATATACTTCCTTCCCGCGGATGCTTGAAACAATATCACGCATAAAGCTTCTGATAATCAGATCAAATCCAAATTTTGTTCCACACTAGATCTCAAACCTAGCTTAGAGCCTTCAGAACCGCCAAATGGTATGAAACATAAGCATGCAATTTTTGCTTCTTGTGCGAGCAATTTTGATGATTGATCACTAAAGAGTACCCATCCTAATCTAGCTGTCTTGGTTTCATATCGTCAAGTTGTGCCCGTATTCCAGAAAAAATTGAGGTAAAACTACTTACAACACAAGAAAGAAAGAAAGAAATATAGATCAGTAATTGTGAGGGTGAAAAAGACTAATATCTAATTCATGTGAATTAAGTGAATAGCCCAAGAACAAGAGAATGAAGCAAAGCACCAGACTTAGGGATTGATTGGTTCTCCCTCTGCCACCCGCAAACGCAAGTGAATAGTTTTATTTATGGTTTTAATTATTAAAAATGTTCAATTTTTCTAATATTATCAATTTATCATAATAATATATTGTATTTATATTTCTTTTAATAGTAATATATTATATTTATTTTGATTACTTATTTTTTATTTAATTACTATCACACCCGCATGTTTACCAGTCATAAAACTCTCGCAAACGCACACATTATCAAACGCTCGATCAGTCGTTCAAAACACTTGATCACCCTTGAAACCGCAACCGCCCGTTTCCGCAAACTTCCGCAGTCGCAACCGCACTAGCTGCGTTTAAACCAGTCAGGCCCTTAGAAGGAAGAATATTGTATGTTTGCATTCAATCACTAATTAATTTATTTCATATTTTCCGAGCTGAAATTGATAATCAGTTTAATATGCAAAAAATATTCATTTGTATAACTGTTTCTCAAATAAATGTTTTATTAATAGCAATTAGTTTAGCAAATATAACATAAATTACTTTTAAAATACATAACTAAAATAAATAAATTATTTGATATCACCTACATACAAGTACAACTAATGAAAACCACAAATCAAACCACTTGCATGCATCTGCCTGCGTAACGTGGTAGAAATTGTTTTATAAAATAATTTTGTTTCAATATAAGTATATGATTAAAAAAATACTAAAAAGCCTATAAAATTTGATATCTTACATTTTCTAATATTTTAACAGTTTTTATTTTTCTATTTTATTTATGTATGAATATATTAATAAACATATGATATATTACTTTTACAGAATAAATGTATGATAAAATAATTACAAATAAATTGTTGATATAAACTCATACATAGTTCAAATTCATTTTATTTTGTTAGTGACAAACTAAATTTGTTTTCTTATAAAATCATATGAATTTAAATCTAAAATTTATTTTTAAAAGCCCAAAGACAACTTCTATCTTTTATTTTTAATTTTCATATTTATCAATTAATTAAATTCTAGTGCTAGATCTTATACGTACTAATGTTTTCATCTTTACAAGATTTCATAAAAATGTTTTTGGATTATTAATAGTCATTTCACTCAATTTAAGTATGAGTACTCTAGGTTTTATTCTAAACATATGTTTAGATATATGTTAGAACAATGTTATAGCAAAACAAGTCTGATATATATTAGATATATGTGATAACGTTCATGCTCCAAGGTTTTTTTCCAGGGATGTTGTTGTACAACGAATATATTGTCTACAATATGGAACAAATCAAGATGCGTTATGTTATCCAAGTCAAACTCCAAAAATCAGTTTATATTGTATTTCTGTCAAACTCTTTAATCTGATTTTGCACCTGTTTTCTTAGGTTTTGACCAAAGAATTTGACGGTTTAATCGTATATTGGTACGCTTAACCATGCCAAATTTCATCCGGTTTAGTTGGTATATTTTTGAGAAATATTTTATCCGGTTTAGTTGGTATATTTTTGAGAAATCTTTCTTTTTTCATGTTCCTCTAAAACTCGATTTTATTAGTATTTAACAGAAAGAGAAACCCTACGAAAATCTCTACCAAAGTTTTCAAACCAAAAAGAAGAAGCAAAAGCAGCCATGGGAGAAAAGAGGAGAACTACTTCGAAAACCCTAGCTAAGAACAATAAGAGGAAAGGTCCTTATTTGCCTAATTCAATCCTGAAGATTATTGCCAATGAGAAACGTCCTTTGTATGAGTATGAAGAAGGAGTGCCTGAGGAAGAGTCTAAGAAAAACAATCGCTATGACCGCGTCGATAACTACCATTAAGAGCTTACCGAGGATTTCGAGGTTCTATTATTTCTCTTCACTAGATGAAATTGTCTCAATTAGGTTTGAACATTAGTGATAAGAAGATAAGAGACATATTTTGGTTTCGGAGTTTGGTTTTAGCTCAATTAGGGTTTTTGCTATCGGGAATTTGGGACTTAAATTGTCTTCAATCTCAATATAGGATGAAACTGTGGAGTCAAATGATGATGACGAAGCTGAAGGTGATGATGATAGACACACACGGATGTTGCAAGGTCTCACTGGAATGCCAAGTGCTGCCTTTCAAGGTAAAGACTGAGTCTTTCTTCTCAGAGTTTTGCTATTAGCTTCTGTTCATTGCATTTCTTTAAGTGTGTTTTTTTGTTTACATAAGAAGAGACATGTACTCTATACTGAAGCGTATCCAGAGTCTGAGGGTAAAGGCCTCATCTCAGTTGAGGATCTTTTGGCGCCTCTTGAAGGAAAACCTTGGTTTAACGATCTATGTAAGAGGATCAACGGATGCGGAAAGATACTCAGTCTGTTGTTCATGCACCTCTGCATAAGCCAGAACGAGAAAGACTGGAAGGGAAAGCTGTGAAAGGACTAGTATATAATCTAAGAAATATAATGAACTGGGTAAGGACCCGGGTTTGCGATTTCTTTTTAGTATATTTATAATAACATTTGATTGTTATTGTTACTTATAAATTAATATAATATTTTGTTATTACAATAATCAATAACCAATCAATAATGAAATTGAAATTATTGTCACTTATATCTAGAAAAATAAAATTATTTTGGAAAAATGTCTTAAAAATGAATATCAATTCAATGTATTACGAAAATTATAATGAAATCTAGTTTTCATTTTGTTGGTTTTTTATGTTGATCTCGAAAATTATAATGAAATCCAGTCATTTGTCGGTCTCGAAACGTTGCAAATCGATCATGGTCTTTTTGGAAACGTTGTCTATGTTAAGTAAGGTGAAAGCATGTCGTCTCAACGTTGAGGGAGACGGGTGAGACAAATGGTATTAGAACAGAGGATAAAATCAAGGTGGTGTTAACATGAAAAAGACTAAATTAAAAAATACATATATATATATTATAATCCGTTTTTTTTAGAAAAATGTTTTATAAAAGACTAAAATGTTTTTAGTATTTGATAAACAGGAAGGAGGTTTTTTCTAAAAGATAAAAAGCACCAAAGGAGTGTGACTTGCGTTTAAAGTTGTTCTGTAAAGTTTATGTTTTCATACAGGGCATATCATTTCGACGATTCAAATAGAAAAGTTAAAGTGGAAAGAAATCAAAGTCGATTCAAAGTTGTTAAGAAAGAGATGGAATTCAACAGATACCGTGGAAATCCGAAGGAGTAATGCAAGAAGACTACCCATAACTTTTTAAGGACGACATGCTCAACCATGAATTTTGAATTCAAAGACAAATTCTCTTTAAGTAGGGGAAAATTGTGAGACCCAAGTTCATACTTTAGCCCATCAAAATTACATCTCCCCTAATAACTTAAAAACCTAAATGTGTGAGTATATAGTTAAAAATAATAGATTTATGGAGATATTGATTGAGAAAATTTTTTCAAAAAATCTAGCACAAGGCCAAAGATTAATGTGAATCTGGTAGACTGATACAATGTAATATTTTCGTAGAAAATAGATTGTTTTCCCGAAGTTTTCTTCTATAGTTTAGACATAGTAAAACGATTTCTTCCTAGAAATGTAGTTTAAAGTTTGGACACATTAAACCATTTTATATCTAGGTATGTATATATATATTTAAATCATATACAATATAGGTTACAGGTGTATATTTTATATAATTTTTATGTAAACTTTATCTGATGCAAAAACAAATGTCTATAATTTTTGTAATCGCTTTTGTAAAACTGATAAAAATAAATGATTTTAAAATGTGTTGCCGCTGCCAAAATAAAAAAAAAGTGTTGACATCACGGCATACATGATAAATATTTCTTCTACCCATTGTCGTCTATAAGGACTTACGGAGCATGTAAGAACTTTCATCTTCGTGGCAGCGGAACCCAACATTGACAAATATTTCTTCTAGTTAAAACTTGAATTTCCAAATTAATTAAACTAATCAACCAGTCACGATTACGGTCCAAAAAAGGAGCAGGAAATTCAAAAGACACGTTTGGTATGAAAGAACATTAAATATTCCTTTATTTCATGCAAGAGTCGCTTTCTCTACTTTTCTCTTCATACTATTACTTTATTTAACAACACCAAACAGCTTATATATACAATTAACTAAAACAAAACGTGAAGACACTCTTCTCCATTAACACTTGCTTCTCTTTATTAACTTCAAAATACCCCAAACTTAAAGCCGAATCAAGAACATGTCCGATCACCAGAAAATTCATCCGGTGAGCGACCCCGAAGCGCCGCCACATCCAACGGCTCCCCTTGTTCCACGTGGTTCCTCAAGATCGGAACATGGTGATCCTACCAAGACACAGCAAGCAGCACCGTTGGATCCTCCGAGGGAGAAGAAAGGATCAAGAAGTTGTTGGTGCAGATGCGTGTGCTACACGCTTCTTGTCCTCTTTCTCCTTATTGTCATCGTAGGAGCGATCGTTGGTATACTCTACCTTGTATTTAGACCAAAATTTCCGGATTACAATATTGACCGGTTACAGCTAACCCGGTTTCAACTAAACCAAGACTTGAGTTTATCCACCGCATTTAACGTTACCATAACCGCGAAAAATCCCAACGAGAAAATTGGAATTTACTATGAAGATGGAAGCAAGATTAGTGTCTTGTACATGCAAACCAGAATCAGTAATGGTACGTTAAAAATTAAAATCTGTTCGTTTGGTCGGTTTAAATTGGTTCAAATAGTTAAACCGGATTTCGTTATTTCTACAGGGTCGTTGCCAAAATTCTACCAAGGACATGAGAATACTACTATTATATTGGTAGAAATGACTGGTTTTACTCAAAATGCAACAAGTTTAATGACGACATTGCAAGAGCAACAACGGTTAACAGGAAGTATACCGTTGCGGATTAGAGTTACCCAACCGGTTCGGATCAAACTCGGGAAATTAAAGTTGATGAAAGTAAGATTTTTGGTTAGGTGTGGTGTATCCGTTGATAGCTTGGCTGCTAACAGTGTGATTAGGGTTAGAAGTAGTAACTGCAAATACAGGTTTAGACTATAATTTTCATTTCTTATTCATAATTATTTTAATACTTGTCGCATTTATTCATTACTCTATGGAGGGGTTGAGTGTTGTAGTTCCCCCCATCTGGTCGTCTCCTTTATTTTTTAAGAAAGAACAATTTCGTTTCACACTTATAAATAACTAATAAAGGAAACTTTCTATTTGAAATTGTTCATAATTTGTTTTGACCCGTAGTCTTCTCGAATGTTGATTCAAATGAAGAAAAAAAAAAAGACTAACATGGAGAAAAATGAAAAAAAAAACAAAAACCTTTTAAAAAAGAAAGAAGCAATGTTATTTGAAAAGAAATTTCCCATCATGTGCGTGCTTAATCTATCCTAGGTTGCATATCAGCATTTGCATAATGAAGTTTTGTCGAAAGATGGAAGATTTGGTTAGTGATTGATTGAATTGCATTTGCACAATCCGTATGTTTTTGCCAGTGGGTTATAGAGAGAGTGGTGCTTGAAGGCGCTCGATAATGCTTGGCAATTTTTATTATTTTATGGTGATAAAAAAATCGATCGTCAATATTATTTAAGCATGTCTCTCCACATGTCCCATTTCATAGTTTTGGATTCCTTCTTAATGTTTTCATTACTGGCTTAGAAAAATTATATGAAAGTTGGCCAATTATCTGCATATGAATGACACATCAACACACCAGTAAGTGCCACATGTCATTCTAAATTAATATCATTAAAAAATAATAAAACTTAATGATAAAAAATTTAAAGTTTTACATTGAATTGAATCATACATTAATCCCACTCTTAACTAAATATCTTCATTTAAAAGAAAAAAATATAAAAAATCAAAATTACTTTCATTTTACTTTTCCTTTTTTGCTATTTTTTTAATAGTCATTACTTGATAACAACTAGAAATTTTCGTGTATTGCAACATAGTTGTTTGCTATTTAACCTTTCTTAGTTTAGTAATTTTAACTTAGTCTTTTGTTATTATTATATTTTTTGGTCTACATGATATGATCTTTTTGTGCTTTATGATAAATTGGTAACATTAATAATGACATGCATGTTTTTTTAAGTAATGGTCTTTTAAGACGTAGATATACCAAAAACTTCAATATACAACACTCTCTCCAATATGGCTATATGCAAATGCAAAGAGAGAAACCTAAAAATGTTGACCTAAAAGACTATTTTTTTTTATTTTTTTTTTTCTCTTTCATGTGAAAACTTTTAAAGCAAATGAGTGGTTAGTTATACATTTGTTATTCAAATTATGTTAATCCAATATTTAGCCATGAACCTATCATTCTGTGATTGGAATACTAGATTAGAAGAGAATACATAGATTGAAATTGGTTGCTTACAATCAAGTTAGACAACTTTCAAACCAATTAATAACATAATTGCATACCATTGTATAATATATTGTTGATGTAAGTATTTTATGATAATTAAAAAAAATTAGAATCTTGGGTATATATAGAAGAAGATTTATATATGAAAAAAATATAATTGATATTTGAATCAAAAGTGAATCTAACTATACAACTATAATTACATAAAATGAATATAACTTTATTAACTACATAATAACATACACGAAAATAATATAAATTAGCAATAAAAATAGTTAAACATAATTATTTTAAAACGATTTTCAAATCAACAACCCACACGTAGCGTAGGTACTCACCTAGTGTTTTTAAAAGCTCTAGGTTTTAGAGCTCATTTTAGCTTTGTTAAGCTTATGATTTGAGACCTCTTTTGGATTACTCTAATTAACAGATTTTGAAATAATTAATAATAATTTTGTAAGAATAAATACCTATTTTCCAGAAGCATTTTACTTTTCATCATCGCTAGCAATACGTTTCTCCGACGGTAACTATCTTTCCTTACATTTGAAGCCAAAAAAAAAAAAAAATTGGTCAACACAGACGTTTTCACGTCTCTTATCTTCTGGAGTCAAAGTTGACCGTCTTTTTCTTTTCCTTTTTCTCTTTTTTAGCCAAAAAAAATCAATAAATTAAATGAAAAAAAAATAGAAACAACGAGACTAAACGTATATATAAAATAGTTTAAATATATCATATACAAATAAGATCAATTACGAGAATAGCACAATTATATCGGAGGTATTGTCTGATGTAGCACTTTTTAATATACTTATAGATTTAGACACATTCATGCACGATGAAAACCTATTTTCTTCTCTTAAACCAGTGAACAACATAATATGTAAGCGTCTCAAATCCACACTAACAAAACGATCCCAAAACTTTCTTTTGTAGGAGTTTAAAGACACACAAAGCAATGAATAAGAATATTTGTGATCGTCCAGAGAACGCTACAATTGTTTATCTTCGATAATAACGATCGAATTTTGTTTACAAATATAGATGAATTAGAGTTTAATTGATTTGATCTATATCTAAAATTAGATTTCTTGGGTTTCCTATATATTATTTCTTTATGTTTTAGATTCCTTCCATCAAAACTCTCATTCAATTTAAGCAATTGGGTTAATCGAAAGAGGTTATGGGAATCAACGGTTTGTGAGTCTAATGAGACTGAGAGAAATTGTATTAATGGAGTTAAAAGTGATGATGTTGATAGAATACTGAATCTATGTTGATAAGGCAAGAGCCGACGGTGAGAAGCGAAGTTTCATGGTCGGAAAATTTGTGGCACAACGGAGAAGATCAAGTGAATTTATCAACAATAAATCCAAAGACAAAATTGTCTTTTCATTAGTCCAAAAGTACCCAAATTTATAAGCCCAAGTAAAATATGATTTTTTTTTTTTATAAACTTTTGGCCAAAACATACCTATATTCATAAAAGCTCCTATATAAATATTTACATAAAATAATCACTTTTATCCAAAATGGAATCAAATGTAAACTCAAATCGTATGTTTGATGAATTTTTTATAGTAGATTATAGTATGTTAGAAAAAAAGACTAATAGAGAAAACTAAAAATAAAAAATCCCTTGAAAAAGAAAGAAGCATGAAAAGAAAAAATGTTACGCTTCATCCATCTTGATCTTAGCTAGGTAGGTTGTATACTTGAAAGTGTTCAAAAATGGTTGGCAATGTTCTTTATTATATGGTGGTAAAAATCGATCAGGAGCTCGTAGAGCACATATTGAACACATTTCTCAAACTAAATCCACGTGTCCCGTTTCAGAGTTTTGAATTTTAATTAATTTAAGGCACACAAACGAGTTTTAGGCTTTTCAATGTTTTTCATTAGAAGGTTCATTTTTTTTGTTGTAAGATCCTAGGTTAAAGAGCAATTTTTAGTTTTGTTAAACTTATGATTTAGAGAATATACAAAAAATAGCCATGCCACTAAAAAGGATAGAATAAATGATCAGAGAGGCAAATAAAACTATTAAAATATTATTTTTTCATCTTCTCTCTTTTTCTCTCTGTTTTTTCTTTCTCGATCTTTCTTTTGCTGGATTCTCTTTATCGTCAGATCTATGTCGTCAACTTCTCTTCGAATATTTTCTACTACCACTTACTCCGTAATAATTTCACCTTGACAATGACCAAATGCCAAATTGTTTATTTGTTATTTTTATTTGATTCATCTCACTTCTTAAATTTTCATGGTTTTTCTGAATTTATATAATATTTTATGATGTACTGGTATCTTTCCGTTTAACATACATAAGATTTTTTAAAATTTTCATGGTATATTTCATATCACTTCTTAAATTTTCATGGTATATTTTACATGTGATCTTTTAATATTCCAGCTATTATTTATTTTTATATGCTATTGTTCAGAAATACATAAGATTTTGTACAATTACCAAGTATTTCTTTCGTTATTTTTATTTTATTCATGTTATTTTAAAAAAGTACATGATGTTTTTCTTTTTTTCTTTAATTTTTGCCGTCATATGAGTCCTTTTTTGGACTACTTACTCTATAATAATGTCACGATGATTATGACTTCCACCTCATAGTCTCTTTTTTTTTTTCACTGAACCTTATGAGTATTTTTTCTTTTTTTTCACTAAACCTTATGAAATCTCCACTACCATAAACAAATGTATCATTGTAAAAACCGTAAGTTTACAAGGTTAATTAGTCTTTTTCTCACCCCTATCACACCATAAAAAGTATCATTTACAAGAAAAATCTGACACATGGTTAGTTTTTTTTTACTATGATGTCAAATTTGGCTACTCCCTAATATTACCCTATGATCTATGACCTTTTTGGATTTTTTAGTCTGATTTACAAAATTTGAAAACAAAAATGAATGAATTGTTTTTAAGAAAACATATCTTTCAAACATTTTTTTTAAGAAAAAAATAGCTTTCAAAAATGTTTTCAAAGTAATCAGTGGGGTTTCTCTGTTTTTCGCTTTTTAGAATGAGGAAGAAACGAAAATTGTTTTATGATAAATATTTTCTCTTAGTCGTAAACAAGAAATTCATTAGGTTTCCATTAAGAGACTGAAAAATGAAAGTCTCTCACTGAACCAAAAAGACCTATACAATGTTGAACTGTCATCAATACCTCTTTTCGAGAAGCATTTTACTTTTTATCACTTGCAATCACATTTCTCGGACGGTAACTATCATTCCTTATACATTTCATCAACCAAAAAACAGAGAAAAAAAGAGTTGTAAAAAGGGTCAACACAAAGAGGCTTTCACGTCTCTTATCTTTTGGAGACAAAGTTGAGCCCTCTCAAGAACCATTTCAACTCTATTTTTTTTCTTCGTGACCACTCTCTGACCCATCTTGTTATTGTTCTTATGGATCTTTCCCGTTGTTGACGATGATGCTTGATCTCCTAAATTGTCCATGACGCACTTTCTCTTCTTATGTTTTTGCTTATAGTTACAATTTGATGACTCTGTCCAATGCATCAACAACAACTTAATTAATGGCAACTTATATTTTAACATTTATGTGTATACCGTACAATCATAGTTGATATTTTAATAGTGAAATCTAGTCAAATGAATCTCCAGTTTGGGACCATTATGGTATAATAACTACTAAAGTTTAAAAAAAAAAAAACACTTTGAAGAAACCAAATGTAAATTGTTCCTGAAATCCAAGAACAAAGTTTTTATGTTTTGATATCTTTCAACATGAACAAAGTAAAGATTTCTAGAAAACCGTTGCAAATAAAAAGTTCCAACATGATGAAAGTTATCTACTCATGTTATGTCAACTAATTTGGTAAATCATGTCGAGATTTCATTAAGACGTGATGTCAAAATCAACTGAATTTTGGCAATTGGAAACTCAATCGACGCAACCGATTATTAAAATGTGAAATGTAATAATCTGACAAAGAAAAACAATGTTTTTTAAAAAAAATAACTTCAAAAAGAGAACAATCTTAAATATGTAAAACAAAACAAGCAAGAAAAATTTCAACCGGTAATTTCATCATCAGTCCATAAAAATGAGAGTACCTTGAGTGAGGACTACGGAGGAGGAGGGTGATAAACGCGGCGGCGCGTGATCTTCACGGAGGTGAGAAATGAAAGATTGAAGATCGGATTTGAGGTAAGCGAAGCGGTTGGGATATTGAGACTGAAGAATCTCGAGTTCCTCTTTAGCCGTTTCCACTAGTTGCATCTCCCACGACGACGACGAATTCATCTTCTCAAAAACACTCTTCTTTCTTCAATTCTTTCACTCCCCGAGAAAAGAAAACTAAAGAGAGTAAGTAAATAGAGAGTGATGAGTGTAGTTGGAGGGTAAATTTGGTCTTTTACACGATGCACGTACGGATGTGACAGTTCGCTTAAGACACGGAAAGGGATTTGTGTTTTGTTGTTTTGTCCCTTTTATTTCATTGGAACAAGAGATGGTAATGAAAGGGGAAGACGACAAAAAAAAGTCTGGCTTTCTAGTTTCTCCTACGCACTAACCAAATTTGGGGTCATTTAACTTTTAGGTGTGTTCACACATTGTTATCGTATTTTGGTATATTTGCATTTATGAATCTGTTCTGGAGAAAATAATATTTTTTGGAGTAGGACAAATTTTCTATAAATGATTTTCAAAATTCAGGCTCGTGACAAGCCACTTATCAAATCCTAAATGTTTATGAGTATACAACATTGTAGTTTACAAATTATGAATGAATTTGTAAGTGTACAACATGCCATACGTGTTGGCGATAGCTCAAACCGCAGAACAAGAAGCCAACTCGGTTTCTAGATTTTGTTCGATAAGCAGATCGCTGGAAATCGCTGATGCTATTCTGTGTCGTTTCAAAATCAAAGAAGTGGCAATTTTTGCGGATTGGTAGTTCAAGACGATTACCCTACTCTCATCGTCTAAGTCTATCCTCAGCTTTTCGGTGTTGCAGTTCTCTATGAGCTGACATAGATGTCTCAGATTATTCACTTCTACTCCGTTCACTTTATTCACCTGTTTCAGCACAAAATCAGTTTAGTTGTCAGTCTCTCAGAACACTATATCATGCAAAGCTATCATGTCTAAGTTATGATTTTGCATTTCATATGTGCTGTTTTAGAATCATATGGTACTGCTCTGTTATGTTTAATTCTTTATTTTAATTGCTGATTCCCTAAACGTATGCCATATTAAGAAGAATCGATGACAAAAGGGTCAGGAGCATTTTACAATAATGACAACGAGGTTTAAGATTAGCTTTTACTTACTTGTAGTTCTGCGAGACGCTCGTATCCTGTGTTGATATCATCCATTAACACCTATCAACCAGAGATTCAATATCAGTGTGATACATAAATGGCGAGACATCATTGCTGTTATATTTGCTGGACATTCAAAAGTTCTAAGCAAGCTTTCGCTGCTTAGGAAACAGAGGAAATCTGGTTGACTGTATGTACTTATTATCATTGTGGCTCAAGTGATTTTCAATCTTTCTAACAAGACATAAAGAAAAAAAACACTAGGGAAAAGAAAGCACAAACCTGAGAGACAATGACAAGTTGTTGACCGGCTTTTTTGGGCAAATCTTTTAATGCACGATGGCACAATGTGCGGGGAGAAGTGTTATACCAATCTTCTCCATATTCATGAAGGTATGGCTGAGTAAGAGGTACAAATACGAAGCCCGCAAATATATAATAACTGGGAAGCTGATCAAATTGATGCACTGGAACTAGTGGTTGCAGCTGCATACAATACAAAACTATTAAGCTCAGAAGAAAAGATGATTGTCCATTTTAGAGATGGTATATGAACCAGCAAGCAAACAACATACAGTGATTTAGTCATAACAAATGACTTACAGGTCTTAGTGTGATACTGAATTCATGTTCTTTCCCCTCTCTCAAAACTTTAACCAAGGCTGTTTCATCTGGTTTCTTCATAGAAACCAAATGGTCGAAAGTGATTCTCTCCCTGTTCCGAAAAGGAACTGCAATACATCAAAACACACTTCACCAACAAAATAGGGGACAAAGTCAGCACTGAGGCTTATGGAAATAAAGGAAAATATACCTGTTCCATCATTTGCTATAGGAACACCATCAAATGCAAGAAGAACATCATCTTTCTTCAAAATTTTGTGAGCATCTGATAGAGGGTTTATTTTGCTAACAAGAACCCCTGTCATTTCAGAACTCATCTGAAAACCACTACGAAGTTCACCATTCTCCATAGGCTGACATGATACACCCATTGAACAAAAACCAATGTATTTACCACATTCTTCAACGCCATTTATGAAATGCTTTATCACTGGTGTTGGAATTATATAGCTGCAGTTTAAAACCACGAAATCAAATTCTTCAATTAAACCTTGCCTTGTCAAGACATGTACACTACTTCAATTATACTGCATATTGCAAACCATGATTAGAAAATCAAACTTAGGAGATGTCTCAAGACAGCAGTGATTCATACATCATTCCGAGAGTGACAAATAAACTCATGTTACTTACATAAGTTAAGATATCAAGATATAAACTTCGTTTAACTCCTTTTCCTAATCCTTTACTGCACTAGAGCTAAAATAATTAACCTCTGACTTACCCTATATTCTCAGCACCTGAAAGATTTTGAAATGCGACACCAGCTACTTTGTTTCCCATGATAGCTGGGCCACCACTATTTCCGGGGTTAATAGCAGCATCTATTTGTATAGCCATTAGCTGGGTGGCACCGTGAACATATTGTGTCGGTTCAACTCGAGACACAACACCTTTTGTAACAGAAATGTTGTCACCACCTGCATTAGAGCTCATATGATTAAAACTCAAAGCCACTTTCTTATTTCAGATTGTCGTAACCATATAATGGGAACCCTTAAGCCAAACATCATAACTATTCAGTTTTTCACATGACAATGCACATTCCAAATATATTGCTTTCCATGAATATGAAGCCATAGCACGTATACTAATCCTTGAAAGTTTTGAATAAATACAGAAGCTAAAACATAATAGTTGCCTCATCACAATAAATTTCCATGTTTAGAAGCAGACCAATAACATGACAGAAATCAGGTCTCGGCCTACGATTATACACTGTTGGAGCTAGTAGCCAAAGATACATACATACAACGAGACCATCTAAAACTCAAAATTGCTCTTCTTTCATGCATTTACACTTACTTGTCTCTTTATTTGCCTAATATGTAAGCAAGAGCTACTTCAATTACCTTGAGGATAGCCAACTACAGCCACAGCTTCCTGAAGAAACGGTATATCTCCTAGCTCCAAAGCATTCATACCTTCCCAAAACACTTCACTATCAACTACCAATATAGCCAAATCACATTCATGACCAACCGCTTGAACTTCTGCTCTGTGTTTTATCGACGATCCATGCTTTCTAACTAACACAAAGGAGTGATCAGCCACGACATGCGCATTCGTTATAATCTTCCTTCCAGAAATCACAAATCCTAAATCAACACCAAACAGAAAATTCAATCTAAAAATCACCAAAATCACACTTGAAGCAATTCCAAAGAGACTAAGTATTACCAGAGCCCATAGATTCTCGTTGAGACTTATTCTGCCAAGGAAGAAAGTAACTAGGACTTGTAGAAACAGTAAAGATCTTCACCACTGAGTCTAACGCCAAATCAACCGCATCCGCCGCCGGCGAGATTGATAATGATTTTCCCGCCTTCCTCCGCCGTGAAATCTTTCTGTTATTAACCCTCCGTGAAGAAACCGGTGATGATAGAGTCGTGTGTCGATTCTCATTTTGCGAATTCGCGCTCTGAGAAGAACAGAATCGAGAGATGTGTGAAGGGAAAGGACTCTCTGTTGTTGTTACTCTGTGTGGTAAATAGCTTTGGAAGCCATTGCAACGTTGTAAAAGTGAAGGAGAAGTTCGATATCCAGAGACTGAAGAAGTGGAGATTCGGCGGAGAAGCTCGACGGTGCGAAATGACCGGAGCAGCATTATTTTCCGGTACTGCTTTTTTGAGTTCCAAATGAGGTTTTAAGGGGCTAGGTTATTCTTTTTTAACAGAGTTTGTTAACCGATTTGTACCGGCCGGTTTATTTTGGGTTAAGTTTTGATGCAATTCTGTACACAATAAAGTTTAAATGCAATTAATTGGGGAAACTTTTCTTTTAATACGCGAATTTTCAAAAAATATCATTTAATATGTGAACTTCGCATGTGACTATTTAATACATGTAAAAATCGTTGATGGACTATTTCATACAAATTTAATCATTGACCATGCCAAAATTTACACGACGTTATATGACGTTAACCGACTGATAACAACTTTAAATTGTGGCCCTTTATATATATATATATATATATATATCAACTTTACATGTGGTCATTTCATATATGAGCTAAATATAAGAATGCGTTGACCATCCTAGAAAGACATACCGTTATCTAAGCTAGATATTCGGATTTTGGTTCGGAATTCGGGTAGGATAGTTTATTATCCGTTTGAATTTTATAACTATTCCATGTCGGATTCGAGTCGATTTAGGATCCGGTCCACCAATCAGCAAGTTTTCACAGATAGCCTTCCATTTGCTATTTTAGTCGCCAGATTCAACATAGTCCACCAAATTCAGCAGTTCAAAAAATATACAATAGTCCACCAGATAACATTTAGACCATTTAGGTTTTAAAAAAAATATACAATGCCTATGAGCAGTGGCATTGAACTTTGTATTTACACAGGATAATCCAATCTCAAAAATATATTATTATACAGATTTTGTTGAACATATTTTACAAAGGAAACTCCCACTTCCTTGAGCTTCCATTGATGGTTTCATGTAGACTTAAGCCAAAGAATGTCCAGAAGTGCGACGAATCTCCTGGAGATGAGCAGTGGAGACATAAACAGCATTCACAAGAGAGCTGTTTCTTCTCCCATAGAAAATGTAAACAACCACTCCGAGGAACAGCCAAACCGATACACGAACCCACGTCGCAGCTCTAAAACATTAGCAAAACAAATGTATATCAACAGTGAAGTCATCGGTTAGTAGTATTCACAAATCTGGTGTCATGATCCATAACTCACCCAAGGTTTACCAAGAGATACATGTTGATAAGAATGCAAACTATAGGCAAAAGCGGAACAAACGGGCAAATGAAGCCTGTAGAACAAAAAGAGTTCTAAGTTACAACTCTGAACTTTTTGGTTTGTTGCCAAATGAAATGCTTACTACAAAACATTGGGAAAAAGAAAGGACATAAGTACCTCCAGAATGCCCAAAACTGTGTCTAGCATCATCCTGATCTATGCAAATCAGAACAATCAAACCGACAAGAAGGAACAATCCACCAACACCACATAGAGAATATCGGAGGAGTCTGTTATCATAGTTTGCATAAAATGGAGCTGAGTATTATAGAAAAAGGCCCAAGTTTTGAAACCCAGTGAAAGATAGAGCCTCAAGTAAATAAACTGTTGATGAACTAACCCTGGCAAGAGGAAGCTTGACGCTGCATAGCTTAAAAGGAAGTTTCCAATACAAGTGAACATAATGCTCCAACCAGCAAATTTCCGTCTGTTTTTTTTGTTGAGAACCCCTACAGAATCAACAACAGATATGAAATTTTGCTTATACCAAGACCAGAGATCAGCTAACATATAAAGTTCATGCACCAATGCGAATAAATAGCTATAAGCCTATAACCTTGTTTGCAAAAATGAATTGTAACTTACAACTTCCTGGAGCATTTTCCTTATCGACAACTGAATCATCCACTTTGCCAAGTAAAGGTTGTTTACTACGGATGGAAGTTCCGACGTGACTGGATGAGTTTTCTTGAAGTGATGAGGGAAGAGGTACCTGATAAAAGCCTTGTTAGTCTAGTCACTAGTGCGTAGCATTATAAAGGAGTTGGGGATTCTGGTTTGGCCATTGGAAGAGAGTTAGAGACTTCTCTCCTTAATCAAGAATCTTCTATATTGTAGTCTAAGGTGAAATCGAATAAAGATAGAGTTTACCAGTTCCAATCTTATCAGTACCTCATCTGGAGGAACAACATATCTGACTATCAACAATGATATTGCAACCATTGTAAATGCAACAAGTGTCCCGACACTCACCTACACCAACTAAAGCTTGTCAAATTCTAGTTACAGGCTAAGTGGTGCTTCAAGTACTGGACCAGGTAACATTAATGAATCATAATACATCTTAATTACCATTCCCGCCAGTTGCGAAACATCCATAAAGAAAGCTAAGATTGCTGCACAAACACCAGTGGTTATGGTGCCATTAATTGGAACCTGCGTGCGTTGATTCACATATGAGAAATATGAAGGCAAGAGACCATCCCTAGCCATTGCCATCAGAATCCGCGGCTGAAAAACGAATAAGCTCTTTGGTGAATAAGTTGGTACAAAAGAAATCCACATAGCGTGTATATGTTCTTCAAAATTCTCATTGTTAAATCCTTAATTTTACAGATCTAAACACTTGAATTATGTTTCTAGTTTACCTGAGGGAGAATGGAGCCCATTAATGCAGAACAGAGAGCCATGACAGCACCTAAATTTATCAAATATCTATAAGACAGAATGGCAGGGGAAAAACAAATCAAACTCAAAACAAGTCCTGCCAATGAATAGTTTGCATCTTAACCGATTAACGGACTTACGCAGCCCATTGAATTCCATGACTAGAAAATGCGGATGATATTGGAGTGTCAGGGTCCATAGCATAATACGGCACTAAACCAACAATAACAACAGACACCATCATGTACAGCAAACAACAAAGCAGGAGCGAAATCCCAATACCGAGCGGTAAATCCCGCCGGGGATTTTTCACCTGCATATGAAACAGCAATATAAGTATATATACCAGTGCTTGAAAATATGATACTGCAACAATAAATGACACTGACCTCCTCTGCCATACTTGCAACTGTATCAAACCCGATGTAGGCAAAGAAGACAGTAGCAGATCCAGTAAGCATTCCATCAACCCCGTAAGGAAAATACCTAAGAAACAATAAGAAAAAAACATTCATATAGCTTCTACCTTACAATATGATAGTGGTAGCACAAGGAACGTTCAGTTTACCCCGTTGGAAGTTCATAACCAACCCAACCTGTCTTGAAACACAAATAGCTTCCAGCTACTATGACAAATATCATGACAAAGACATTTGCTGTTGTTACAATTCCCTGAGCAAATGTGCTCTGCAGAGAAGAGATATTTCACTTTAAGAAAACACAGCTCGGCAGAGTTGAGTCTGTCCAAACGATTTAATTGAAATAATATGAAATCAATACCTCCTTTACTCCAAGGCAACAAAGTCCTGTTACAATGAACACTAGCACAGCAGCACACGGGTCAACAACAATATCAAGGCCTGGGATTTGATGACGAGCTAATATTGTAGGCAGACAATCTTCACCACCGAAAATCATTGCCTATTCATGTTATATTAAAATGTCATCACATGATAAACAAAACAATTTCCACATGTTCATGTTAAAAACAAGAAAAACCAAACGAATTGGTGAACACAAAGATATCCAAAGCTTTGCAAAAAGAAATGTCGCCTTTTTCTTTCAATCTCTAAGTGCCACTCAATATTTATTAGCAAGAATCCTAAAAATAGAGTCATTGCACAAACAACACAAGAGCGTAAATCTTATAGAGCTATGTGGATATCCCTACCTACCCAGTTCTAAACACGCAACACTTCTAAACTGCAGTTCAGCAAAACAATATATAACCACACTTTATGTAAAGAAAAAACTATGAACCTCAGTATGAATTTCAAGCAAGGGAAGATATCAATCAGTCAAAGGGGGAACAAACCAGATTTGGAGATATGCCGCGGGCAACTGTTGAACCACCAATTGTGTATTCCAAAATCAGCGCCCAGCCAATCAACCACGCAACACTGCAGTACCAAGAATTCATAAGCAAAACTGCAAAGGCAATGAGTAAACTACCAAATCTCCAAATCCAGTGGCGTATGAAAGCCTGAGAAACAACTATATAACTAAATAAGCAAGTAAATGTTGTTACCCTTCACCAATGCAAATGTAAGAATAATGATAGGCACTCCCAGCAGAGGGAAAACGACTAGATAGTTCCGCATAACAAAACGCAGAAAGGGCAGCAGAAATTCCAGCTATAAGGAAGGATAAAGCAAGAGCAGGTCCTGAATGCTCTCTAGCTACTGTTCCCACAAGAATATAAACCCCTGCTCCAATTGTTGATCCAACACCTAAAATTGTGAAACCAAACTCTCTAAAGTTTACTGAAGAAACAAAGCCAAAACAAACACAGACCCAACATTTATACATACATAAGTAAACAGATGGAATCTTTCATCCCACAACAAACAGAAACAGAGAATTAATATAAAGTCAAACCACAAAAAGCTTCAATCTTTAAAAACCATCTACAAATCAGATTATATAATAAGCAAATTCATCTACTTTCTAAGAAACCCAGATTCCTAGAACATCATTACGAAATTAGTACCAATGGCAATCAAGTGAGGAAAGGTCAACGCTTTTGCAAGCTGTTGGTGATGATGATGAGTCTCTGCTTTGCCATTTGAAGAGTCGAATTGTTTCCTTCTTACTAAGCTTCTTAAACAACCCATGAATGGTCACCACCAACACCACCTTCATTTTGCGAATTCACCATAAAACCCATTTAAACAACAACGCTTGGGAATTATTCTTTGGTAGAGAAATATTCTTTCATGTCATAAAAATGTTTTGGATCAAATCAAGCATTAAAAATATCTTAGTGGCTAAATCATTTAATTAGTTTGAACTATTTTCAGCCATATATATATAATTAATCTGAATATATTTGGCATTTATGAATGACAGCTGTTGTCTCCTTCCCCAGAGAACCACCCTTTTGATATTTTCTGTATTTCTAGTTTTCTGGAGGGAAAAACCTGAAAAATCCGCCATCTATTTTAAATTTGTCCGTTTAATACCTCTAATACTAAATTTGGAACAAAAATACCTAAGTTAATTTTGGTTACCTTTTAAAACCTTCATTTAATAAAAATTGATAAAATAACATTTACGAGTTAACGTCTGTTAACATTGCTAACGGAAACACTAACCGGGGTTAAAATTTAGGAAATGTGACATTATTAGGCACTTTGTGAGAATCTTTTTACGTTTGAGGCACTTGTAAGAGAGAGGGCACTTAACCATCTTTTTTAGAGGAAATTGGACCAATTTGCCCCTGAAGTGATGAAAACACAATAATTTTTAAACTTATTCTTAATGAGATCGTGTGGGTGAGAACCTAATTTTTTCTTTTTTTTTTATCATTTCTCCTTTCCATATTCTTTTGTTTTTCATCATTTTCAATTCCTCTTTCACATCATAGTCGTTCTCAATAATTCTTACAAAATTATGAAAATTCTGAGGTTATCTCAAAATTCACAATCACAATCTATGTTTACCCTAAATTTCCTTTATTTTTTTAGTTTTGTATTCTTTTCTCCATTCTCCATCATCAAATCCATTTCATTATCTGCAACCTCCATCAATGAACGACTATGACCAACAAAAAAAGTAACATCATCGATTTCTCCTTTTCGAGACGAAGAAGAAGGAGATCCTTACTCTCTGCTACCGAACTCCCTCTTCCCTTAATCTTCCTCTTTTTCTGGTTCCATGCTCTTCTCTCTTGTCTTACTTACGGTTTCTGGTTTCGTTGTTTTTTTTTGGTAAAAGGTTTCTTTGGTTTTGAATCATAAAGGCCAATGGTACATGTGATTCGTTGATTCTAGCTTAGGTTTTAGATTGTAAATCTTTAAACTTTTTTTTTGTTATGGGTTCTAGATTTTATGATTTTATCCTTCAATTTAAATTTATTTTTGTTAGATCTGTTGAATTTATTGCCTTGTTTTTGAATTGAAAAATGTTTGGATGTCATTTGCGTAGATGGAAAGTGATTGGACGCATAAGGCTGGGTATGTGGTGGTTATGCAAGAAGATTGGTTGATGTTTATGAGCTTTTTTTGAAACTTTGGTCCATGAGGCTGCGGTGGCCGCCGTGAGCTCCAGTGTCTTGTCTGGCAACTCCATACTTATGTCGACTCATGGATGTCAAGAAAAGTTTACGAGAAAACACAAAATATATATCCATTTGTTCGGCGCTAGGTGGATACACCTTCATTTGTTGCACTATATCCATTTGGTCGATGTTTCATGGATACAACTCTACTTCTAAAAATCATAGATGAACACGTACTTGCCGATTGTCAGCTATAGGAATCCGTCCATTACTCTTCGAAGATATGTTATCCAACTAATGAAGTATTCTTTTATTTGATTTTGGTGAACAATGTTTAGATTTGGTGAACAATGTTTAGATTTTGTGTTATTCATCTTTCGTGTATTTGTTTGTGCAGATAAAACATTTTAATGTAAAAACTGTAAAATATAGGATCATTCCTATGGTAATATTCATATGATTATATTCAAAAATGGTTCATACGAGTGTGTAAACCCTCTACCTTTAACGCTTTACACTAAATCCTAATTTACTTACCCTAAAATTAAACCCAAACCCTCCCATGATCCTTCTCCACTAAATCTAAAACCATAAAACAAAACTCTGAACCATACAAAAAATGATAATTTTACCAATCAATAAAACACATTTGAAGCAAATCAAAGACATAGTTGTCCATTGATGACTATCCAAGCGGTTTAGTCCATGTGGTAATCTAGTGACTCATGAGGTCGTTTCATTTCAATACACAAGTTTATACATGAATGATAATCACCAATTCAAACACCCATTCAAAGTACATCGTCTATTTTTCTTTAACCATTTATTCACTTGTGTATGGAAACTCCCAATATTATAACCAAAATTGTCTACTAATCCTAGATATAACAAGAAACAGATTTACTTATATTGTGTATAAAAGGAGCATAATATCGATGTTTGCGTCTGAATGGACAGATTCCCTTGGATGACATTAACAAGCAGGCGTCCAGCTGACCATATATGTTTGTACTATCATCTATGGTCACCAATCATTTGAATCAAGTTGAATTCATGGATGCACAATACGTCAGTTTGTGATGTAAATTAATGTAATGCAAAGAATCATCTGCAAAATTGAATCAAAGAGAATATAAGATCAACACAAAAGCAAGTGTTTGGGGAATCGGATGCATCATAACAAGCGAATATCTACTCAAACAAGTTTAAACTCAATTCACCATAACATTCACACCCAATAAAAAAAAAACTCAATATGAATAAATCAGTGTGGAAAGAACCTGATACAAAGCTGCTCCATCAATGGAAAATCTTCAAACACTCCACAAGAAGCAAAAGCATCCACTGATCAAGTTTTTTTTATCTTTCTCTCTCTCAAATTAAAATCTTAAACCACCAATATAGAATAAATGAGAAATCGTTTACTCTCAGGAAATAAAAACTAATTGAAAATTGAGAAAAGTGCTATATAAGAGAACACAACTTTGATTAAATAAGCCCAAAATTTTCTCTCGCCGCTGTGATTATCAGAGAAGTGGGAGAACCACGACTGATGATTTGCCACCAAAAACCAGAGAAACGAGATCGCGGCTTCTACTGCTACACGAGATCCTTCACTCGGTCGCTCGTTCACTTATTCTTTCTTCTTTTTTGTTCTTCATATTTTATGGTCTCTGAAATTCTAAGATCTAGCAAGTGAAGAACTGGAAGAAAAAAAACTGCAAACTTTAAGGTTTTGGAGCAATTGAATGAACTTTAGGTAGAACGCATGAAACTACAATTACATGAATAAACACATAGACAACAAAATTATCAGGGTGCAGATTTTTAAACCAAGTTGTAATTCTAGCAAACCCATCAACCATCATCTTCCGCTGGATTTTGTGTTTTCTGAAGAAAAAAAAGAGATAGAAAAAGGAGAGAGACAAGAGATTGTAACCGATGTAATTAAAGGGTAAATAAGTAAAATTGCCCATACAAAGTGCCTACTCCTTGAAAAGTGTCTAATCACGTAAATACTTTTAAAAAAGTGCTCTACACTGTAATATTCTCTAAAATTTAACCGTGGGTTTTGCGTGTATATATAAGATATCTTTTCACATAGTTAAGAATGGTATGTCTTAGTCGAGTGGTTGAACGTCGCCTGACTCTTCCACTACACCTGGGTTCGAGTTCCCCTATGCGTACAAACAGAAGATTTTTAATTTTTTTCTTTTTTCTGTTTTTTCTTTGATTTTGGATCTCCTTAATCCCTTACCCAATCTCACATCCCCTTGATTCTCGATTCCGACGACCACAACTACGATGCCTGGCGTGAGCATTTCCTCACTCATTGTCTTACTTTTGATGTCCTAGGCCACATCGACGGCACGTCGGTCCCTGTCGACGCTAACGATCTTCAATGGACCAAGAAAGATGGCTTGGTCAAACTCTGGCTCTACGGCACGTTGGCTCATGAACTCTTCCATAGTTCATTCAAAACTGGTGGATCTGCAAGAGACATTTGGGTCGAGAATCAATTTCGCAATAACAAAGAGGCGAGAGCAATCCAGCTCGATAATGAACTCCGCTTAACTGAAATTGGTGACCAATCCATTCAAGCTTACTGCCAAAAGCTCAAGTCAATTTCAGATATGCTTGCCAACGTTGACGCTCCGGTCTCCGAGCGCAATCTTGTCATGTACATGCTCAACGGCCTCAATGAAGAATTTGATAACAGAATTAATATAATCAAACATAAAGACCCGTTTCTCAGCTTTGAGACTGCAAAGTCAATGCTTCAATCGGAGGAAACAAGGCTGAAAAAGCACCATAAACAAATATTATAAAAGTCAGAGACTCTCCAACCCAGGTGATGGATAATAAATGAGCTACATTCAACCACTAGACTAAGACAAAATATTTGTAATGTTGTGAAGTAGATCTTATATATTTACGCAAAAACCATTAGTTAAGTTTTAACCGTAGTTAGTGTCTCCGTTAGCAAAGTTAACAGCTGTTAACTAGGAAATGTTATTTTATCAATTTTTACTAAATGAAGGTTTTAAAAGGCAACCAAAATTAACTTAGGTATTTTTGTTCCAAATTTAATATTAGAGGTATTAAACGGTCAAATTTAAAATAGATGGCAGTTTTTTCGGGGTTTTTCCCGTTTTCTACATTTTGTTTTTCTTGATTAATCTCGTAAAATAAAGTGATGTCAAAAAAAATAGGACGGTAATTTTTAATACTTATTACTAGTGATGGTAAAAGATGATATTAAAATCATTAAATTTATTCTGTAAAAATACAGCAGATAAAAATATATCTTTTTGAAAACTATTTTTTATTATTATATAAAGTTTGGTTTTTAAAGTTAGTAATTCAGAACTTGATTGTTTTTTCTAGTACCATCCGCAAACTTAGCATTTGCGGGTGTTTACCGATTCTAATTTTTAAGCCAATCATAGATATCATTTTAAACCACTTTAGATCGCCTTGAAAATCAATCGCCCAATTGTAGTTGCTAGCAGAAGTGTTTGTAAAAGAAAGTCATATAAACAACAGAGAAATAAACTTGTTATCAAAATCATGGCATCAATTCCTAACGTTTTCCTACTAAAATCACGGCATCAATCCAAATTAAAAAATAAATACAAAAAGTAAACGCAAATTTTGTAATAAAATTTTTAATCAGGAAAATCTACCAATTCAAACACATTTATTGTAGTTTGTCATATTACTTGGATGTAGTTCAAGTGATGCATGAAGTAATACGCATTTCACTATGATTTATTGTTTTAATAATAATTATGTAGTACTTTATTTATAATTTTTTATTAATTGTATGTTATCATAGTAACATAAATTTTTGGTGTTTTAATATGTAATACTTAAAGGGTGTATTCAAAGTAGAATTTAAAGTGATTTGAGTTTTCTTGAGTTTTTAAATGATTTTGATGATTTTAAGGAAGTTCATATGATTTTTGTAAAATCTATTCAAATCTCACATTAAACCATGTGATTTGAATTTTTGTATTTTTAACTAAGGAAATCCTCTCAAATCGTATCAAATAATTGTTTTTAAGTTAACCACTATCATACCCATTCGTTAATCAGTTATAAAATTTCCGCAAACACACTAAATTTAAACAGTTAAATAATTAATTCAAAATATTTAATAACGCTAAAAACTGCAACCATCCGTTTTCGCAAACTTTCCGTATTTGTAACTGTGTCTGCTGCGTTTAAACCATTTAATCTCTCATGATTAAGATGATTTTTTTTTTGAAAAAGATCTCCCGTTAATTTATTGAAAAGAGTAAAAAAAAAAAATATACACACGGACTTGCCTTGGTCTTGTTGACCCAAGATTATCATCCCTCAAAATCGAGTCTAACACAATTGGAACAAACTCACAATAATGAAAGCCTAGACAAAGAGAGAATGCATAGCTCGCTAAACCATCCGCAAGACGATTTGCTTCCCTATACACGTGAGACACTCGAACATCCCAGTCTTTTGAAAGAAAGTCATGGCACAAGCGTACCAGGAACGACAGAGGATGCATATCACTTATCCCTGCCGTAAGAAAACCAACCACCACCGCGAAATCCACTTCAAGCTCTACTTTCGGGAACCGTCTTTCCCAAGCTAAGTACAGCCCATAGTAACCCCCCCCCCCCCACAGCTCCGCCAATTGCGCTGAACATATGCCTATATTCAGTGCAAAACCTCCTAACCAATTTCCGTCTCCATCCCGTAGCACTCCACCTGCAGCTGCAAGTCCAGGATTACCATGAGAGGCTCCGTCTGTGTTAATCTTGATCCAAACTACTCTCGGTGCTTCCCAACCAATTAACTTCTCCACTCTTGATTGTACACCCCTTACCACGTTCATGTTCTTCTTCGTTACAAAGACTTCTTTAGCGACGTCTCGAACAAACTGGACCCTATCTCGGCATCTTCTATTTTCACCAAATACATTCCCACACCTCCATTTCCACCCCCACCAAGCAGCCATTGCAAAGACTGTAGACCACGAGCTCTCCGCAAAAGGAACACCCTCACGCAGATTGTCATAAACCCATTCGAATAGAGTCTTAGAGAAGAACTCTCGCTGTCTTCGTCGAGGCACTATCCTGGTCCAAATTTCAGCCATGGCAGGACAATCCGGCAGAATGAGTAAAGTAGTCTCCACTCCACTCTTACACACCTCACAAATATTAGAAACACAAATGTGTCTCCTATACCTCTCCTCGTTGGTCATGAGCGCTTGATTACTCACTAACCACAAGAAACCTCTCACTCTTTCTGGTACAAGCACCTTCCAAATACGATTGAAGAAGTTTGACATGTTCAACCTTGGTAAATCATTCAAGCTTAACATTGCATATGCAGATCCGACAGTAAACTGCCCATCTTGTGTTTCTCCCAAGGCCAATCTGTCACGTGCACCCGTTACAAGATCCAACACCACAGCCGAGAGTTCAAGGATTCTTTTCAGCGTGACATAAGGGCTTATCTTAGAAAAATCCCAGCCTCGCCCAGCGCTCCACAAGTCCTTAGCTAACATCGTTTCAAAACCTGCGGGCATCTCACCATTACTTTCATCCCATAGTAACCCGCCATGTAACCACTTATCCTCCCAAAAACAAATCTCGGTCCCATCACCCGGAACCCAACTCAAGCTATGCAGTATAACCTCGATGAAGCCCACAACAATACTCATCCAAGTTGGAGACCAAGTATTCTTTTTAATTAACCAACGACCATCACTAACCTCACCAACCTTGTACTTGCACCTCAACACTCGTGCCCAAAGAGCAGACTGATCCTGTAACAATCTCCAACCGACTTTTGCAATAAGAGATTTATTCATGTGCTTCGCTGATCGGATACCCAAACCACCTTCACTCTTAGGAGAACAAACCTTCTTCCAAGCTACTAGATGTTGCTTCTTTTTCTCTTGCGTACTGCCCCAAAGGAAAGATCTAGATATCTTATCCAACTGCGAGATTGTCGATTGAGGTAACAAAATCGAACTCATTGCGTGAACTGGTAAGGAGGATAAAACTGCTTTGGTGAGCGTCAGCCGCCCTGTAAAACTCAGCGTTTTCTCTTTCCAGCCCGATAGCTTAGTTGAGGCTCTTTCCAAAATCTCTCCAAATGTGGTTTTATTGATCCGTCTATGAAGAACCGGCATACCCAAGTACTTCCCCAAATCCTTTGTAGACTTAATCCCACTTTCATCACTGATTGAATTGCCTAGAACACGAGACACATTATTCAAGAAAAAAATCTTTGACTTCTCGAGACTTACTTTCTGACCCGAAGCGGTACAAAAGGTCTCCAACACCCCTCTGATTGCCCGCACTTGGGCGACCGATGCTTCTGAAAAAAGTATGAGATCATCCGCAAAACAGATATGGGACAGCTTCGGTCCACCACGAGACAAATTAAACGGCTTCCACCTCTTCTTCTCAATGGATTCCTTAATCAGATGACAAAGTCGTTCCATACACAAGACAGAGATAGGGAGATAAGGGATCCCCTTGTCTCAGTCCCCTTAACGGTCTGAAAGAGTTAGTCTTCTCCCCATTCCATAAAAGACTCATTGATGGCCCAGACACACACTTCATTATCCATCTCACCCACAACTCAGAGAAACCCGCAACCACCAGTGTGTCTTCTAGAAAGTCCCATCGGATCCGATCATAAGCCTTCTCCAGATCCAATTTTAAGAGCATCCAACCCTTGACTCCTTTCTTGCGTCGCATCGAATGCAATGCCTCTTGAACCACGACGATATTATCAGTACTTACCTTGCCTGGGAGAAAACTCGACTGAGCAGGACCTATGATTTTATTCATAACTGGCTTCAAGCGTTCAACCATCGTCTTCGTTATAATTTTGAATAACACATTGCACAAACTTATTGGGCGAAATTATGGTATTTTCTCTGGTTTACCAACCTTTTGCAGCAAGACACCTAGAACATCATTCAGATTGGAAGGTAGCTCAGCAGTCTCAAAGAATTTTAACACCAAATTTGTGACAGATTCACCCACTGTCTCCCAACATCTTTGATAGAAAATTGGCTGAAATCCATCAGGACCAGGAGACTTATAGCTTCCCATCCCACGAATCGCTCTCTCCACTTCCTCAGCAACGATCTCCGACTCAGACCCACTTGGTCTGTGTGTGTAATTTGCACAAAACCTCCCTGTGGCAGCTTCTCCACCTCCTGCGCTATATGATCCATGAATAAAGACGAGAATAATAATCCAGAACAAGCTTCTCTAAATCACGAGTATCTGATACCCACTGATCCTCATCATTCTTAAGCATTTTTATGCGATTACGTCTTCTCCTAATCACAGTAGATGTGTGAAAGTATGAAGTGTTCCTATCTCCCATATGAATCCACTTCTATCTCGATTTTTGAAACCACAACGTCTCCTCCTGTTCCAAAATAATATCAAACTCCTTAAGCAACGTCTCCTCCTTACACATGATTAAGATGTTGACACGTGTGAAAGAAAGTTTTAATTTGCTACCGAAACTTTACTTGCCAGGTCCGAAACACATAACGTATCTTTTTTTACCACACATAACGTATCTCTCTCGAATTTCAATAATCAAAGATAAAAGGTGCCAATTTATAATTGGGAGATTTGCAAAACTACCCTTTTTTAATATCCTTTTGCAACAATACTTTTTTATGTTGTCCATTTTTAAAAATACTTCTTCCCTTGAACAGAATGACCAAATTACATTCATCTAATAGGAACATGTAATTATAAACTGAAATTTTCCCGCCAAATTTTTGGCACCAAATATTATTTTTTCCGCCAAAAACAAAATTCCGCCAAACTTTTTTTCCGCCAAAAAATAAAAAATCCCGCCAAAAAAACAGTTTCCCGCAAAAAAAAAATTTCGTAACAAATGTTTTTGGCGGAAAATGTACAAGGAATTTTAAAAGATTTACAAGGGATTTTAAAATATTTACCAAAGATTTTAAAAGGGTTTTAAAAGATTTAAAAAATATTTACAAGAGTTTTTAAAGGGTCTTCTCGTAAATTCTTTAAAAATCTTTTAAAAACCCTTATACAACTTTTAAAACCCTTTTAAACCCTTTTAAAATCTCTTTTAAATATTTTAAAACCCTTTTAAAACCATTTTAAAATCCCTTCTAAATCTTTTAAAACCCTTTTAAAATCCCTTCTAAATCTTTTAAAACCCTTTTAAAATCCCTTCTAAATCTTTTAAAACCCTTTTAAAATCCCTTGTAAATATTTTAAAATTATTTTAAAATCCCTTGTAAATCTATTTTCCGCCAAAAAATTTTTTTTGCGGGAAATATATTTTTGAAATTTTTTTTGGCGTGAATTTTTTTCGGAAACTTTTGGCGGGAAATTTATTTTGGAACATTTTAGGCGAAAATATTAATATTTTATTTTGTTAACTTAAAACGATTTCCAAATTAGGGGTAAATGGGTCATTAAAAAATTAAAGATGGTAGAAATGAAAATGACAGAAAAGGTAGAGTTTTTTTTTTTGGTAGAAGAGGGGGCGAACCCCCATTTTTATTAAAACTGAAAAACTAAAAAAATTACACTTGAACGTTCCGGGGGTACGCAGACCCCGCTACATCGTCGTGAACAATCGACATAACATTATCCGGAGTAGAATTAAACAAATGAAAACCTAACGGTAAAAGAAAAGCATAGTTAGCTAACCCATCCGCAAGACGATTAGCTTCTCTATACACATGCGAAATCCGGACTGACCAGTCCTTTGAAAGTAAGCCATGGCACAACCGCACCAGGAAGGACAGCGGATGCGAATCATCAATCCCTGTCCGAAGAAAACCCACTACCATCTCCGAATCAATCTCCATCTCCAACTGTGTGACACCGCGCTCCCAAGCGATATTTAAACCATAATATGCTCCCCATAGTTCCGCAAGCGGAGCCGAACAAATCCCAATATTCAACGAAAACCCATAACACCAATTTCCATCCCCGTCTTGAACTACGCCCCCTGTTGTAGCTAGTCCCGGGTTACCACGCGAAGCCCCATCAGTATTGAGCTTAAACCAACCCACCCTTGGCGGAGACCACGCAATCAATCTCTCCTCCCTAGCTGTCCGCGTCGTCACTCCCATGTTGTGCACATGCGCCTTCCAAACATCCAACGCACGATCCTTAATAAAACGAACCCGATCCCGACACTTCCTGTTCTCGCCAAAGATGTTACCGCAACGCCATTTCCACCCCCACCATATGGCCTGCGAAAAAGTGACCGCCCATGGACAACCATTAATCTCTATCTCCTCTCCTAAATTTGCGTAGATCCATTCTAACAGCGATTTCAAAAAGAAAGAAGAGAGTCTCCGTGCTGGTAACAAGCGGGTCCAAATTCCCGCCATCGCCGGACAGTCCCGTAAAATGTGTAGAATTGTCTCCTCCCCACTCTTGCATACTGAACATAAGCTCGAATCACATAAATGCCGTCTGTATCTCTCAACATTCGTCATCAACACCTGATTTGCAGCCAACCATATGAACACTCGAACTCTTTCATGAGCTACAACACGCCAAATTCTAGAGAAAAAACGCGCCATCTGCTGCTTCGAACTCCAGTCCAAGCTTAAAAAAGAGTAAGCTGACTTGACTGTAGAATTACCATTGGAACACCCTCCCCAAGACAAACGATCCCTAGCCCCTGTCACATTATCCACCACCAAAGATAGTAACTTGAGCTTCATACCTTCTGTGAAATACGGCGTAAGCCTCTGTAAATCCCAGCCCACTCCATCTCTCCAAACATCCACAACTTTTAACCGCCTCCCAGTTTGCCGGTAATTCGCATGTTACCACCTCACATAACGGGGTCTGCGACATCCACCTATCTTTCCAGAAGAGGATATCAACACCATCCCCTAGAACCCAGCTCAAACCCGAGAAGACCACCTCCTTCAGACCCACGACAACGCTCCTCCATGTAGAAGACCATGTACCTTTAGACACCATCCACGCTCTGTTATGAATATCACCGACACGGTACTTGCTTCTCAAGATTTTCGACCATAGACTCACATCATCATGAAGTAAACGCCACCCAATTTTCGAGAGAAGAGCCTTATTCATCTGTGTAGAGCACCGGATGCCTAACCCTCCATCCTGTTTTGGCAAGCACACACGATCCCAAGCAATAAGATGTTGTTTTCGTTTTTCCATTGTACTCCCCCATAAAAAAGAGCGTGAGATACTGTCTAATTTATTCAAAATAGACTGTGGCAGCGAAATTGTTGACATGGTATGAACCGGAATGGATGAGAGGACTGATTTAGTAAGTGTAATCCGACCCGCAAGACTGAGGAAGCGACATCTCCAACCCGCCAGCCTTGAAGCTACTCGCTCTACCACATCACCAAATGTGTCTTTATTAATCCGCTTATGAAGAACTGGCATTCCCAAATATTTGCCCAGATCTTTAGTTGCCTTAATGCCGCTTTCATTACTGATAAGAGTCGCTAAATCCCGAGACACATTATCAGAGAAGAAGATCTTTGATTTTTCGAGACTAACCTTCTGCCCCGACGCTACGCAGAATCGTTCTAGAACTTGTCTGATAACCCGAATTTGTGCCACCGATGCTTCGGCAAAAAGAATAAGATAATCCGCGAAACAAATATGTGATAACTTCGGCCCTCCCTGAGAGAGATTAATCGGTTTCCACTCCTTCGAAGCTACTGAAATCTCTATCTGATGGCACAACCGCTCCATACAAAGAACAAAGAGATATGGTGACAGCGGGTCACCTTGTCTCAACCCTCTAGCCGGTTTAAACGGATCTGCCTTCTCCCCATTCCACAACAAAGTCATAGATGGTCCTGCAACACACTTCATGATCCACTCTCTCCAACAATCTGGCAGTCCCACAGACACTAAAGTATCATGTAAAAAATCCCAGCGTATACGATCATAGGCTTTCTCTAAATCCAGTTTTAGGAGCATCCAACCTTTTCGCCCTTTTTTCCTCCGCATTGAATGGACTGCTTCTTGAACCACCAGAATATTGTCGGTACTCAATCTGCCCGGTATGAAGCTTGACTGAGCTGGACCAACGAGCTTACTCATCACATTCTGTAAACGCCGCATCATGGTTTTTGTAATTGTTTTAAACAAAACATTACATAAATTGATTGGTCTGAATTGCATAATTTTACTCGGCTTAGCTAGCTTAGGGATAAGCACCATCAACACATCATTGGTTCCTTCAGGTAAGATCCCTGTTACAAAGAAATCCAACACAAAGCGGGCTATTGACTGTCCCACCACCTCCCAACAGTCTTGGTAAAAGATTGGTTGGTATCCATCTGGCCCCGGAGCTTTCAACTTCCCCATACTCCGGACTGAAGCTTCCACCTCAACTGCCGAGAACGGTTTGGTAAGCTCTGCTACTTCTCTCTCTGTAAGCCTAGCAAAACCTCCCGGTGGTAGCATTTCCACCTCTTGATCAACATCCTCCATGGAATATAATCTTTTATAATAAGCAGTCGCCAATTTCTCCAGCTCCTGCGGGTCTGAGATCCATACACCACTATCACTCTTCAACATCTCAACACGATTCCTTCTCCTTCGAATAATGGTAGATGTGTGAAAGTATTTAGTATTTCGATCTCCGTCTAACACCCATTTCTCCCGTGACTTTTGGAACCAAATGACTTCCTCCTGCTCCATGACAACATCTAACTCTTTAATCAGCTCTTCTTCTTTGCGTAACAGAGCATCAGTTTGAACAACATCGAGCAAGTCTTGTACCGATTTGATTTCCGTGGTTAATCGATCCTTACGTTGATTAATATCACCAAACACCTCCCGATTCCACTTTTTCAGCCTAATTTGCAACCCATTAAGAGCTTCAGGCGTTGATAGACTGTTATTCCAAGAGAGTTGAAGAAGCTCCTTAAACCCGTCATGTAGTAACCAAGCTGCCTCGAACCGGAATGGTCTTCGTTTCGGGTCACCTCGGAATGCAGGCGAAAGTTGCAGATAAAGAGGCGCATGATCTGAGGCAACAACGGGGAGGTGAGTTACTGTCGCCTCTTGCCATCTCAAGCGTGCCTGGGGACAGCAAAGAATCCGGTCCAAGCGCTTAGCAATAAAATTCTCTTCCAATCTACCTCTTCTCCAAGTATACTGACTCCCTTTAAAACCCATATCAATTAACATAAGCTCATTAATCCATTCACCGAATGCTAAAGAGTCCAGAGACAAACGTCCATTCCCCCCTGTCCGCTCATCAAGTCTTACAATCATGTTGAAATCACCACGAATCACTAAAGGACCATCTACTCCTTCAATCGCAGTTTTCAAACATCCCCATAGCCCGCTTCTTCGACTAACTGATGGAGCTGCGTAAACCACAATCAAATGCAAGGTCTCTGTCTCACTCACAATCTTGGCGTGAATAAACTGTTCAGACGAGGCCACAACTGTAACCACTCCCACACTAGCTCTCCACAGCAACCATACTCCACCACTATGCCCCACTGCATCGACCCGGAACGTGTGCTCGAAACCCAACTTCTGACAAATTCTGCTGGCTCTATCTCCTGCAGCGTGTGTTTCAAACAGAGCCAGAATGTCGATGTTATTCTTCTTCAACATGTACCGTATTGTTCTTCGGAAAAGAGGTTTATTTGCCCCCCGGCAATTCCAAAATAAAACATCCATCATAAAGAGATTGAAAAAAGCTTGAACTACCGGGGCAAGCTGTCATGCCGCAAGAGAGGTCGCCACAACCGCCGACAACCCATTCTGCATTTCCACTTCTCTATTCTGTGGCGCCTCTGCCAAATCCACAAGAGAACTCTTCGCCACAGCCTCTCCCGCCACAGACATTGACACGCCATCAACTCCTCTACTCTCCTTCTCCGGTGAACCACCTCCACCCTGTCGATACACCGAAGATTCATCCACTCTCAGCCTTTTCCCCGAGCCAGATAACTCAATTTCCTTCCTTGTCGGGCCAAAAACTAACCCACGCACAGGCCTGTTGGAGTTACCATTTCTGGGCTTTGGCCCATTAGCCTCTCCTACCTTGCCTCCAGCCGTTTTATCTTTTTTTCCGGCCCTAATTTTATTCATTAAATCCACTGGCGCCCAAGCCTTCCCTTGTGCAACACTCTTCCCTTTTTTAGCATAATTACCATTCATCATATTTTCTTTATTCGCATCCACTGATGCAGCAACTTCCCTTACACTCCCCTCAATCACTTCCTCCAAATTCCCAAAACTGTTAGAGGTATCAATGCTTTCCATATTCGCCCGCCCAGAAATATCACGCAGATTCCTTTCCAAATTTGTGCTCAACCGACCAGCTGTTGCCACCCCACTATTTTCCGGTGCTCCTCCCTTACGGCCCGTTCTTCGAACCACCGTAAAACCGTCATCCTGCGGCGTCCCACCGGAAACATTCACTGGAACCTCCACGGTCACAGGCGCCACTGTCCTCTCCACCACTCTCCTAGGACAATTGTGCACCAAATGACCATATATCCCACATCCCGAGCAAATGTTTGATAGACCCTCATAAGCAACGAAATATCTCTCTCCATTAATCGTTATTGTACCTTTGAGAGGTTTTGATAGATTCACCTCCACACATACTCGTGCAAATCTAGCTTTCGCATGATGCAATGTCGTGAGATCCACTTTGATAGGTTTCCCTAATCCCTGAACAATACCCAACAGGATCGTTTCGTGATACAGATTCAAAGGAATATTCGACAAACGAACCCACACTGGCGTTGTTACTATCTCATTCCTCAACGGATCAAAGTCCGGAGACCAAGCTTGCACCATTAGGTGGCTCCCAAACGCTCTCCATGGTCCACCGGTAAGAGCCACCAAGTATTCATCTTCCAGATCAAAGCGAATCATAAAGAACTGTCTTGGGAGATCCAACACATGCATCCCTCCCTTTGGATTCCACATTTCCCTCAATCTCTTGTTCAACGCTGGTAACGCTATGTGTCTCCCTAACACCTTCACAATAATACACTGCTTCCACAAACCATTCATCACATCAAGAACTTCCTGGGCGATCGTAATGACTGGTTCTCCATCCTCCCCATCAGGAAACTCCAGCCGCATCCTCGCCATGACGAACTCCTTATCCAACACTCTCTCCGGTGACAACCTCCCTCCAGCATTGCTACCGGACACCTTACTCGCCCATGACTCTACCACATCCAGAGGGTCTCCCGAGGGACGACCACCATCTCCGATATCCATCATTGGCGCATCTTGCGAACTCGTCACTGGAACCCTAAAATCGCCTCTCTCACCCATCTTTTTTTTTTTTTAGTTTAGCTGAACCAGATGTGCTGTATTTAGCCAATTGATATAAAAAAAAAAAAAAAAAATCTACATAATGAGAAGGGGCATCATGAAAAGGTAGAGTTGAAAAGGGGCATCATGAAAAGAGCATTTGAATGAATTTTTCTTTATAATTGGGAAAATTACATCAATTACCATTTTTTTCAATTTCTTATAAAATCTACCACATTTCCAATCCCCTTTTAACTCCTACGACATTTCCTATTGAAATTACTAATTTACCCTCTATATTTATTTTCTTATTTATCGCTCCTTTCTATTTCTCTTACCTCTCTATTTATTTTTTCTTTCTATTAATCTCTATTCCCTCGACACACGTGCGCTTCAACCAATAAACATTATATTTCGTGAGACTAAACAAATAACTTTCGTTTTTGTCTCCAGATCTTGTCCCCGATTGGAAATTTTCTGTTGTATATAGATCTTGTCCCCGATTTCATCATCTTTCAAAATTATCATGAATCTCACATCTTATCCACCAATTGTTTTTCATTTAAGGATTTCGAATTTTATTTAGATTTTTCACCATCTATTTTGGTCCGCAGATTAGTTGAACATTATTGTCTTCACCAATCCAGATTATTGCTTTTTTTCCTTCGATTGCAAAATAACAAAAAGATCCAGTTATAACATATTATCTTGTCTATCATTTCGATCTGAATTTGTCCCTTATCTAATTCTATCACTCATTCGATATTAACTTATCCCCGATATAATATATTATTAAAATAGAATTATATGCAATTGTAAATGTTCAGGTGAAGACAATAACGTTCAACTAATCTGTGGACCAAAATAGATGGCAAAAAATCTAAATAAAATTCAAAATCTTTAAATGAGAACAATTGGTGGACAAGATGTGGGATTCATAATAATAGAGCAAGATGATAAAATCGAAGACAAGGCGTAGACGCAATAGAGAATTTCTAATCGGAGACAAGATCTGGAGACAAAAACAAAAGGCTGTCACATCAGTCTGTCACCATCTAGGACAATTTCGTCCACAAATGTGCATGTGATAATGAAATGTGGTACAATGTGTAAAAGAAAGCTTTGTGTTGTAGAAATTGTAAAAGAACTCCAGAAAAAGTAGTAGATTTTATAAAATTCCCTTTATAATTACATATATAAGTAAACAAGAATATATTTGTAATTATAGATTATATTTTATTTTGGTCATCGCCGACTAATCCCTATTGCAACCCCAAATTTACTAGTTATAAAACTCTCGCAAACACAATATGTTTTAAACCGTTAAATTTATATTTTAAAATATTTATTAATGGTTAAAATTGCGACCATCCGTTTTTGCAAACTATCGTACTAGTCGCAACCGCATCCGTTGGGTTTAAAAATTCGCATGAGTTAGATGTTGATATGTGTCAACCATTTATTGACTATTTTAATTTACTACGGAAACTTTATTGGTTAGGTCCAAAAGGCATAACGTATCTCTCTCGAATCTCAATAATCAAAGATATAAGGTAGCCAGCGTTTCGGTCCCCAAATAAACGGTTCATCTCAAGGGTTAAATTGTGGTATATATTTGACTATTAGTTACGGCTTGCTTTAGGTCAACAATTTTGGTTGACTTGTTTTATAGTTAATTGATTAGAGTTAAGGTAGTTGCTGCATTGCCTTGAAGGTGTTCGATGAATTGTCTCAGTGAGTTTAGTAGAGTAAAGATGATTGAGAAATTCGGTAAACAAGTTGTTGTTTATCTCAAAGAAGATCAGTGGATTGTTTTGTTTGTCAATTCCTTTTCTTCACTGTTATTAGCTTTAAGTCAAGGTCCTCTAACTTATGGGTCCTCCAGAGTTGATTTTGAGATTGGAAAGTCAACTTTTTTAATCAGAGTCACAAATGCAAGAGATAAGATATGTTATCCTCTTTTGGTTCAATTTCATTATGTGAAAGATCTAAAGAAGCTTTCTTTAAACAAAGAAGTTGATTTGAACATTCTACAGTTTCATGATTTCAGCTCTGTAACTGTATAGCTATAGTCCTCTGGTGAGCTTTCATTTGTTTTATATATGTTCCTCTTATTTCTTCTTTCATCTTCTCTTTAAAATCATCTTCTCTGTTTTTTTTTTTTACTTCAGTGTGCCAAAAAGGACTAGCTCAAATTCTCCTGTGTCTCTTATATGGTAAGTAAAGCTCTTACTCCATTCTTTTGTTGCTTGTTTTGTGAACTTTGTGGGCTGATAGATTGTTTTGCTGAATCCATTTTTTAGTACAAATAATCATTTGTAATTGTTTTCAAAGACCAAAGTAGTATTACAAGATAACTTTAGGCTGATCATGCTTCCCAATTAAAGCTTCATTATCTGGTTGAAAATTCCCTTTTAGTACAGAGTTTTGTTTACTGTGATTCGTTACAATATATTAACTTAGCATGCTTGTTTGGAGAAAGGTTTCACTACGTAACCTTGCTAAGATAACATGTATTTAGGAAAGTGACCTATGATGTTTCTTGCTCGTGCCGTGTTTTATCGTCGTGTTCATATTCCACACGTCCCCTTCATACTTTCATTGTCAAAACATGGTTTCCCCCAAGCATACATTTTTAAGCTGTTCAGTTCTTTCTCTGAGATTCTTGTTCAAATGACACTCCTTAGTTTCTCTTTGTAATCACATGTTAGGTATGGCTCAAGGCAGGGAGCGAATTCCTGAGCGATGGACCTATGATGTGTTTGTAAGTTTCCGTGGAGCAGATGTGCGGAAGAACTTTCTGAGCCATCTTTACGATTCTCTCAGAAGATGTGGTATAAGCACATTCATGGATGATGTGGAATTGCAAAGAGGAGAATATATTTCCCCGGAGCTACTGAATGCCATTGAAACCTCGAAAATTCTCATTGTTGTTTTAACAAAGGACTACGCATCATCGGCTTGGTGTCTTGATGAACTTGTTCACATTATGAAAAGCCACAAAAATAATCCCTCTCACATGGTTTTTCCAATTTTCTTGTACGTGGACCCATCAGACATACGCTGGCAGCAAGGGTCATATGCTAAATCATTTTCTAAACACAAAAACAGTCACCCATTAAACAAGCTAAAGGATTGGAGGGAAGCTTTAACAAAAGTAGCAAATATATCTGGGTGGGACATCAAAAATCGGTCAGTTAGCTCCACCGATCTATTATGTTCCTTGATTCTCTTGTTGTCATGAAAAAATATGATGCATCTCAGAAAGTTGAAACTATATTTTCAGCTCTTTTAACTAGTATTTATGATTCCAGGAATGAAGCAGAATGTATTGCAGATATCACTAGAGAGATTCTCAAAAGACTGCCCTGCCAGTACCTGCATGTACCGTCATATGCTGTAGGTCTGAGATCACGCCTACAACACATTTCTTCACTACTGAGCATAGGTTCGGATGGAGTCCGGGTTATAGTGATCTATGGAATGGGTGGGATCGGTAAAACAACATTAGCGAAAGTGGCGTTTAACGAATTCTCACATCTTTTTGAAGGATCAAGTTTCCTAGAAAATTTTAGGGAATATTCCAAGAAGCCAGAGGGAAGAACTCATCTGCAGCATCAACTTCTCTCTGACATTTTAAGGAGGAATGACATAGAGTTCAAAGGCCTTGATCATGCGGTAAAAGAAAGATTTCGCAGTAAACGTGTACTTCTTGTAGTTGATGATGTTGATGACGTACACCAGCTTAATTCAGCAGCTATAGATCGAGATTGCTTTGGCCATGGAAGTAGGATAATAATTACCACAAGAAATATGCATTTGTTAAAGCAACTAAGAGCGGAAGGAAGCTATTCACCAAAGGAACTTGATGGTGATGAATCTCTTGAACTTTTCAGTTGGCATGCATTTAGAACAAGTGAACCACCGAAAGAGTTTCTTCAGCACTCGGAAGAAGTAGTTACATACTGTGCAGGACTACCCTTGGCTGTGGAAGTCTTGGGTGCTTTTCTCATCGAGAGAAGCATTCGTGAGTGGGAAAGCACGTTAAAATTGTTGAAACGAATCCCTAATGATAACATTCAAGCGAAACTTCAGATAAGTTTTAATGCGCTAACTATCGAACAGAAAGATGTATTCTTGGACATTGCTTGTTTTTTCATTGGGGTGGATAGTTACTATGTTGCCTGCATATTGGACGGATGCAACTTATACCCTGACATAGTACTCAGTCTGCTGATGGAAAGGTGTCTCATTACTATTTCTGGTAACAATATAATGATGCATGATTTATTACGAGACATGGGAAGACAAATTGTCCGAGAAATATCTCCCAAGAAATGTGGAGAACGTAGCAGACTGTGGAGTCATAATGATGTCGTCGGTGTACTGAAAAAGAAATCAGTAAGGAAAAAGATTCATATGTTATTATTCTCAGAAAAACAATTATATGGAGAAGGTGAAGAACATTGCTTCTAATTAATTGTTTGTTGTAATAAACAGGGTACAAATGCAATAGAAGGACTTAGCCTGAAAGCCGACGTTATGGATTTCCAGTACTTCGAGGTTGAAGCATTTGCAAAGATGCAGGAGCTGAGATTGTTAGAACTTAGATATGTAGATCTCAATGGAAGCTATGAGCATTTCCCAAAAGATCTACGATGGTTGTGTTGGCATGGGTTTTCTTTAGAATGTTTTCCTATAAACTTAAGCTTGGAAAGTTTAGCCGCTTTGGACTTGCAGTACAGCAACCTTAAACGATTTTGGAAAGCTCAATCGGTACGTTAAAATATCGAATAAAGCTAAGCTCCTTTTGATATAGTGATTTAATCATATGCTCTATTTTCTTGTAGCCTCCTCAACCAGCAAATATGGTGAAATACCTCGATCTCAGTCATTCTGTCTACCTCAGAGAGACTCCAGATTTCTCTTACTTCCCAAACGTCGAGAAGCTTATACTGATCAATTGCAAAAGCTTGGTTTTGGTTCACAAGTCAATTGGGATTCTTGACAAAAAGCTGGTACTATTAAATCTAAGCAGTTGCATCGAGCTTGACGTTCTCCCTGAGGAAATCTATAAGTTGAAGTCACTTGAATCTCTCTTTCTCTCAAACTGCTCAAAACTTGAGAGACTGGATGATGCTTTAGGGGAATTGGAATCCTTGACAACTCTTCTTGCAGATTTTACAGCTCTAAGGGAAATCCCCTCTACGATCAATCAGCTGAAGAAACTGAAAAGGTTATCTCTTAACGGCTGCAAAGGTTTATTGAGTGATGATATCGACAATCTATATTCTGAAAAGAGCCATTCTGTTTCTCTATTGCGTCCAGTCTCATTAAGTGGTTTAACCTACATGAGAATTTTATCTCTAGGTTACTGCAATCTATCTGATGAACTGATCCCGGAAGATATTGGGAGTTTATCTTTCCTCCGGGATCTTGATTTACGAGGCAACAGTTTTTGCAATTTGCCAACAGATTTCGCTACTCTACCGAATCTCGGTGAACTCCTATTGAGTGACTGCTCAAAACTTCAATCCATCCTTAGTTTACCTAGAAGCTTATTATTTTTGGACGTAGGAAAATGCATCATGTTGAAAAGAACTCCAGATATTTCTAAATGCTCGGCATTGTTTAAATTGCAACTCAACGACTGCATCAGCCTTTTTGAGATCCCAGGGATCCATAATCATGAATACCTGAGTTTCATCGTCTTGGATGGGTGCAAACTCGCATCTACTGATACTACTATTAACACCATGCTTGAGGTTCGTTTTTATTGCTTTTGTTTTTCTCGTATCTGATTGTTAGTTTAAAGATATTGTTTGTGAACAACATTAATTATTTGGTTGGTGTTTGTAGAATTGGCTTAAGAGGAACCATGAATGCATATATATCCCAGTCGATCGTCCAAACGTCATTCCAAACTGGGTTTACTTTGAGGAGGAGAAGCGTTCATTCTCTATTACAGTTCCTGAAACTGATAACTCTGATACCGTGGTAGGGTTCACCTTATGGATGAACTTCGTGTGTCCAATGGGATACAGCTCCATATACCCCCGGGCTATCATAGTGAGGAATCTTACCAGAGGCAGTGCATGGATACATAGCCTTAAGAATTCGAAAATTCGGATTCAGATGAATGCCAACCTTTTGACCAACGATTTTCACATAGTAACAGGTGACGAAATAGAAGTTGATGTTGATTGCGATGATAGATTCACGATTCTAGCAACAGGAATTGCTCTTTGTTACAAAGCAAGAGACTCCTCAGATTTTAGCTTTGGTGATATTAAGTTTACATACGAAGAAGATGATCTTGGCTATGCTAGTAATGGTATATATTTAGATTGTCATCGATCAAAGTATGGACATGATTCATTACAGGCAGTTGTACATTGGAAAATTAGTTATCCGATGGATGGGGAAACGTCAAACCTATTCGCTTGTAGCTTTTTCCCGGGAATCTCCAGGTATATATGAACCTTCTTGAGACGTCTCTTCTTGATGTAGTCCCATTTTATTTAAGAATCACCCATTGTTGTTAACTCTTATATATTCAAGGTACCAAGAAAATAATCAACCAGTTGTAGACGTGGAGGAAAGCAATCACAGACCTCGCAGGCAAGTATATGGCGTAAAATATAATGTGTTTCGTGTAAGTGGTTTAGATTTCTGGTTCATCTTTTGATCTTTTACTGATTTGCGTTTCAGGAAAATGAGAATGAGTCTATGGAAAATTTTGGGAGCAATCGGCTTCTTGACACTTGTTGTGGTTCTTGAAGTATACTTTGAACTCTTGAGCTCCATTTTTGCCAATTCGACAACTGATTACATTATGTTACCCACTTGATTTTGTGGAACTCAAGTTGGTTTCTTTCTCGGCTTATATGGTTTTGTTATTGTCATCCATTTTCGAAAAAATGGTTCGTGCTATAGTGTTGTACCCGTAGAACACAAAGGATATTGCATCGTTTAATACAGTATATATTGGTGTAGTGATAACTTATTTGCAGGGAACTCTTAATAGGGTGAAGCTATTGGAAATTCTACTTCTCTCAGGCTGCTCAAAACTTGAGATGTAACAAGAAGCTTTCAAAGAAATGGAATCACTGACTTCACTTGTTTCAGTGTAGTACATCTCTTAGTTAAATTTCATAAGTAATCCAACCACAGAGGATCATTGGATGTGGTTGTGGTTACATGCATTCTCAAAATAAAGCTACTCCTGTTGTGTAGGATCTCTGGTCTCATTGGATTGTTCAACCTGCATTAGAACCAATGCCGAGACAAAAAAAAAAAAAAAAAGAATCTTTGTCTCGGCTAGCTAAGTAAAGAAAATCTGGTAAACAACATAGATTTTTTATGAATCACAATTTTATATTTTGAGAGAGAAGCCGATAAAACCAACTCTCAAGAGTTAAGAGTTGCACTGGACGACGGTTGTTGGACGAGGCAAACGTGTTGTGGCCATGGCTAGTGAATTCAGACTCATCCACATGTCATCACCTTCTCTACTCTTTATCCATTAGCTAATGCTTAAGCTCACTCTTTCTTTTTGTTGTCAAAGTGTTTAAGCTCACTCTAGATTAATAAGTAACTACTTAGTCTCTTTCTTTTAATCAGCTACTCACAACCTGTATGCTCCAATAGTCCAATGAATCATAACCATATAATCTTCGCCACTTTTAAATTAACGCATCAAAATGTTCAAAACAAAAGAGAGGTTGAAATAACAGAAAAAAAAAAAGTAAAAGGCTCTTCCATCAGCTTTGTTTTTGTTGAATCGACCTTGGTTGTTTGACAATGTGTATCTTCCTTTTTGAGATGTCTTCTAGGAGATACATCAAAATCGTTTTATCGTTTCATTGATTCTGAAAGCTTACTTATTTTTGTTGATACAATAGACGGATTTTTTTGTTTCCATGTTTTTATTACTTTTTTTATGAGACCAAATTATTGGTTCTAGTACCTCCAAACATTTTCTATTTTTAATGAAATATTTATGTGTTAGCAAAAAAAAATATAAAAAAATTGGTGTTGTGTATCGTACCAAAAAATAATAGAAAACAAAAGAGGGGCATGCCAAGTTGACTTTGTCAACCCCATAAAAAAAAGTTGACTTTTGTTTTCTTTGTTGACTATTGGGGCCATAAAAACTAGTCTTCATAGATGCAATCATGCAAATAAGTCGCAAGTCAAAACGCGGGGAGAAGGAAACTAGTTGGCAGTATAGCATTTAGCTAAGCTACCAACCGCGTTCATTTTAAATGCAATATATAAAAAGTTTGTATATATTTAGTTTCTCTTGATTTGTATTTAGCTACTTGAGATAAGAAGAGCCAATGGCGATGAAGACATCACATGTTCTTCTGCTTTGTTTGATGTTTGTGATTGGTTTTGTAGAAGCTAGAAGATCAGGTCAGTTTACATATAAAGAAAATCACAGTTACTATCCTTGCAGCTATTTTTTCACAAATATATTAATATCTTTGTTGTGAAATAGATACGGGTCCGGATATAAGTACTCCACCATCAGGATCATGTGGAGCTTCAATTGCAGAATTCAATTCATCACAAATACTAGCCAAGAGAGCACCACCATGTAGACGTCCTCGACTCCAAAACTCAGAAGATGTGACCCACACTACACTTCCTTGAAATCTAGGAACACTACTCGATCTATATGTAATGTTGTTTAGAGATTGTCGAAGTGATACATGGAATGACTCTAATATCGAGTATACCTATATTTTCACTATCTTGATTTATTATGTATAATAGGTAAATCTCGTTCTCTTTTGTTTCCCCAAACTAGAAATGTTTCAAGAAGTGTTAGAAGAAATAGAGTCACGGGCATCATCTTCTAGTTAAATATCATAATAAATCATCCAACACAATAAACTGAAAGAGGATCGCTGAATGAGGTTGAGGTTGACTACATGCATTCTCAAAATAGAGAGCCTCTCCTGCTGTTATAGCACCTCTGATCTCATTGAATGACTTAAGCTACATTAATTAGAATGTTTTGTCTAGGTTGCTGCAATCTAACATTTTGTGTGAGGCTTTTATTTTATTCTTGAACGAAAATGTTGTTTTGCTAATGCTTAACCTAGTTGAGACCCCATAGATTGATAAACTAACCAGAGTAAAAAGGTTTATATCATTATGGAATTCTGCAAAAGTGCTTAAAGAGATCATGTTTTTGGTTTTCACTTTCATGATCTTGTAAGAGATATATTCTTTCCAGGATTTAACAGACAATCAACAATGTTAGTTTTAAATAACACGTGGGTATATTGGAAAATCCAATGTTGTCATCAGTCCTTTTTAATAACACTTTGGTATTACAACATGGGCGTTTCCGTTGTTGATGGCAATGTGAAATCGTCTATTAAAAACATTGTTGACTATTGGGTCATAATAAAAACAATTAAAAATTAAGTTATAATAGATGCAATCATGCAAACAAGTCGCAAAAGTCGTAACGGGATGAGAGGAAAATTAGTTGGAAGAAGAGCAACTAGCTAACCTACCAACCGTGTTTACTTTAAATGCTACATTTAATGATATATAATCTATATAATGTATCAAAAAAATGTTAAAGTTTATATCATAATTTCTTTTTAAGTTATTTAAGATAGAAGAGCCAATGGCGATGAAGAATACATCACATGTTCTTTTGCTAAGTCTTCTGCTTTGCCTGATGTTTGTGATTGGTCTTGTAGAAGCTAGTATACCAGGTTAGTTCACATGTTAAGAGAATCGCACAATTCATAACCTTTACAATCTATCATGTTTTTGAAATATTGGTAAACGATGAAGTAGAATGAAAATCGAAAACGATGTTGTGAAAAGAGAATTATTAACTTAAATGTAAAATATTTTTATTGAATCAAGATAACATTTTTAGTAAAATAGGGACAGAGAAAAACAGTATAAAATAAAATAAAATAGGGACAGAAAATTGTTCTTCTCAATTAGGATGAACAATTGACTCAGATTTCAGATTTTGAATCAAATGGAGCAGCCAAATTTTATCACTAATATATCATTACCTTGGCTATGAATTAGATGACGATATGGGTCCAGCAATATATACTCCACCATCAGGATCATGTGGAGCTCCTATTTCCAAATATGATTTCCAAGTACTAGCCAAGAGACCACCACCATGTAGACGTCCTCGACTCGAAAACACAGAAGATGTGACCCATACTACACGACCTTGAAGTCTAAGAACAATACTCGAACTATATGTAATATTTTCTTAAAGATTTTTGAAGTGATATGTGGAGTGACTCTAATCTAGGTCATTACCTATATTTTCACTATACTGATTTATTAGATATTGTTTAACGTTTTTAGATATATTTTGACTGAACAAAAATAATTCTAAACTCAATGTGTTACTTGCACCGATTAATTTACCTGGGTGAGATTTTAAAGGAGAATATGGCAAAGTCCTAGGGTCGAATCATACCTGCAACTTCTTTGGATACCAAGCAAAAATTTTTTTTTTTTTTTTTTGAAAATAATGTTAAATTATATTCAAAGAAAAGTATAGCTTTTGTACAACTAGTGCATCGGAAAATAGAGAATGTAGCAGAATATTAGAAAACCTTTACATTTAGAGCCTTGTTTCAAACCAAAATTGTAATCCTTTATCGAAGCGGTTATCGCCTAGAAGTCGGATTGTAGAAAAACGATTACGTACTTGCTTGTCAATTACTTAGCTTTGCAATTGCGAGTTTTCTTCGCCTAAGAATTCATGAGAAGATATTTCACCTGTCTAGAAAAATAAGAATATAGTTAAAGGGCCAAGTTCCCTAAACTAAACTTGATACTTTAATCATCTGTATTTACAACCAATTTAATCTGCTTTTTTTTTTTTTTTTTAATTTACTCATATTAGATTTAGCTTAATTTTGAGACTGTTAGCTTTCGGTGTGAACAAAAGAAATTTGTGAAATTTGATATTGTTGATACATTCTCTAGAAATTTTGGAAAGATTGTGTGTTTCTTTTCAAAATTCAAATATTAATAACGCACCAAAATATCTGAATAGAAAGAATAAATAATGCGCCAAAATATTGATATGATGAAAGGTATTTTTGAAATATATCGTTTGAGTTGAGGCGCTTCCATCATATCCTCTTCATTTGTCTCATCATCCTCTTCAAATTTATCTAAGAAAATACCTTCGCAGCAAACATTATCACGTCATGCAAGTGTTCTCAAACCTCGCTTCTCGAGAAGTTTTACAAGTTACAACTTTGAGATAGACTCTGTAGAGCGTGCATGTGATGAAGTTATAATATGAAGTATTTGGTGGCAAGTTCTAATACAACTAGTATATTTAAGCTAATCTTGTTTCATGGCCATCTCCCTAGACAAACGCCATTAGTTTTAAAGATTTATTATGGTGGGAGTCCCGTCTCAATATGTTTTTAGACCCTAGGTAAAACTAAATTTACATATCCTTTTCACACGATTTTTTTTTTTTTTTTTTGACTCTTTTACTTAAAGGTTTTTTTAAAAAAATTTGCCATGCACCCTGGCAATGGCTTTTGCCCCCACCTCCCCCACACCCCCTAGAAACTGACATGGGAGTGGGCGCAGTATATGTGATAGCCACTGAGTAGAGATAATAGAGCTTTAAATAAATGAATTTTGTGGATGCAAATTTGTCGAACAACTAGTATTTAAGCCAATCTTGTTGCATGGCCATCTCCCCTGACGAACACCATTAAAGATTCATCTATATGTGGTAGCCACTGAGTAGACTTAATAGAGCATTAAATAAATGAAATTCGTGGATGCAAATTGTAGAAGAACTAGTATTTAACGGAGTGTTGCTTCATCACAAATTCATCAAGATAAGCTTATAGTTATCACTAAGAGTTTTGTCTACGTACATTTTGTGATCAAACAAGTAATCAATCAAAAGATGGAAGGCAAAACTGTGATCTCAAGTCTGCTCATAATGAGTCTTGTCTTAGCACAGATTCAAGTAGAAGCAAAAATCTGCTGTCCTACCAAGGATGATAGATCTGTGTATTTTGTATGCATGCTTTCCGTGTCATCCCAATTTTATTGTCTATTAAAGAGTAAATGCAAAAATACATCTCAGACGATATGTCCTCCGGGATATACTAATGACATTCTCGAAAATTCTGGTATATATCTAATTTTTCTATTAAGTTATATTTGTTATAAGATGGATGGAAATTTCATTGTGTGATGCAAGTAATTTGCATGTATCTTGATTTTTGCCTTAGGTGATGCTGTCAATGAATATTGCAAGCTAGGGTGTGCATCCTCTGTGTGTGGTGCCTTGACCACTCTCCAAAACTTTGGTAAAACAAGTTCACTATACATTATTATTTTTTTCTTTTTTTTGTTATTATTATTAACATTTTTTTAAGATAAAGGAATAATTCAAAGTAATATTGTTTTGTTTCCATGACTAGACACAAGTAAAGTATTGAGTGAAGCGGTTGAACAATGCACCAAGGCATGTTCTTCTGTCTGCACCGGAGGATCTACCGCCGCAGTTAAAAGTGCCTAAACAAGTACATTTAAAACTGAAGGATGGTCGCAATTCAGAGTGGCGTGACTGTTTTCATGGAATAATTGTCGTCTATCGATGTATGTTATAAAAAAAATGCTAGACTATGGTGCTAGTACTGTTTAATAAGTTGTTTCCGGTTTGCCAACGTGTCATGAGGGTTTTTGATCCTAGATTGTATTATATCCCTTCTACTTGTCTTTCTCTAAATAAATAATAATGTGTCCTTCTCGACTAAGTATCATTAATCCACACTTGGAATGTAAATTGTCTGCTCATGAAATTATATGCAACTTAGTAAGAGTGTATGCAAATAATATCAAATTCTGCATTTAGAGAATCAAAATGTTAAAGCATATATACTATATGAACTACTCGGAATGCCACCGATGGGCGGCTACTATATAAAACTATCCATTCAGAAAAATGAAACTCTTAGTAAGCACAATATCCCGTGGTGGTATATTCGTCTTCTACAAGACTCTAACTAGAATTAGTCCCAAAATTTCCTTTGTTGGTTTCGTCTTATAGGGTACTAGTATTCTCACCCGTACTAAATACGGGATAATTAATTTATGATGTTAAGGTAAAGGACACATTCAGCGTCTTCACCTTTACTTGGTGAGAATTACCTCTCTAAATGGTTTAGATTCGTCCAGTTCTCACCTACAAATGCCTTTTTTTCTCCCTGAATTGAATTGATGATGTACCCTATCTCTTACTTTCTGTTTTTATTTGTAATTTCTTTTTGTGCTGCTCTGTTGTAATTGTTCATGTGACATTCTCAAAACTGTATCCTGTAATAGAGATACGGAAAAAATTAATACATGGAAGTTTAAAGAAAATAAAATAAAATAATATGTAACACTCTGGTTTCAGGAATATGGTAGTGCATGCTGAGAGGTTTAAAAAAATTGATTTGGCCACCTATCACCAAAGTACACTTATCTTTTTGGTCAAACGTCCTGAGAGAACTTCACAGTTAAACGTGCTTGGGCTGGAGTGGTTTCAGAATGGGTGACCTTCCGGAAAGTGATTGTCGGAACCATGCAAGTGAGGACAAATCATGAGGAAAGATCATGTAGTGATTTGTAGAGATGGTAACAAATCTTTAAAGTCTCCCAGATGTGACGCATAGACCGTCAGACAGGGGTGGACCCATGGACCCGAAAGAAGACGTGAGGCCCACAGCTAAGGACGGTCGGGGCGTTACATAATACTTACCTGAAATTCAATGTATACACATCTTCAATCTTTTGTCTCTCAAATTTCAGACTTTTGGAAAGAGAAGTAAACCCTACGTTCTTCCAAGAAAAACCTTGCATGTGAGTGAGGCTTGATAAAGAGAGGCCACACTAAAAAATAATAGAGAAAATGAAATCCAGAAAATTGGAGCAATAGAAACAATGGAGAAGAAACGTTGCATGCCAACACTGGGTTTGTGGGTTTTGGAGAAATATATATTAATTATAGAATATTATATATTTTACTATATTCATTTCACCAACGCATTGTATGGGACTTTTGCTCGTCTTTTGGTCAATAGCTACATGACAACGGGTTGCAGCACCAAACGGACTAAACAACTCCATCAAATTCAATCCACAGGCATCTTTAGACAAATTAGTCACGCAGACAGAGTTTTCTAAGTAGGAGAAAAAATCAGGCATGCTCAGAAGTTTGGAAAAGCATCAACATTTCACTGCTATCTATACTCGAGGAAGGACACAGTCAGCATCACATGAAGCATGAGAAACTATCAAAGAAGAATTTAGAGGTCTTTGCCATCGATAGTTTAGATACCTAGTAAAATCCCTCTACGGAATAATTAGGGTTTGCTCCAAATCAATCAATTACCAAGGTCAGCACTAGTACCATCTTTCTCTAATTGTCTCATTGTGGATCCCCAAAACTGCTAGGATAATACACCTGAATATACAACACAATGAAAGAATCATCAAAACTACGAAGAAGAACAAACTCACAAATCCTACAGAACAAAAGCTCATACCAAAAGTAAAACAATGACTTGTTCTTCAACAACAGAAACTCTACCTAAAACTTTTTTTTTATAGAAATCAATTTTTTATAAATCTCCAGTGGCACAAGAAAGTCTCACACTTGCGACCCAATGACGCTGAAACTCAAACAAGATACGAATCAACCCAATCAAAACCCAACCTCTAAAATTGAGAAATTTGCGATCGAGAGAACGAGTTAGAGAGGGATTCTTTGATCCGCGACGTGTAATTGAAGGAAGGAAGATGATATTTCTCTCTTCAACAGTATCTCTTAAATAAATAACTCAATTTTATTTTATTTTTTTTGGTAGGAGAGGGGGGAAAGCCCCCCAACAGAAAGAAAAAATACAAAAAACTGAATAAAAATACAACTACACTCGGACCGTACGTAACCGCACAACTCCAGCTGCGTCCTCCAACGCTATCGAAGCAACAGGAGCCGGCATTGAACCACAAGCATGAAAACCCAACGGGAGTGAGAACGCATAGTTGGCCAAACCATCCGCTAGACGATTCGCCTCTCTATACACATGAGAGATACGGACTATCCAGTCCCTAGAAATGAAGCCATAGCACAGACGTACTAGGAAAGACAGCGGATGCGAATCCTCGATCCCTGCCTGTAAGAAACCCACCACTAATGTCGAGTCCACCTCCAACTCCAACCGTCTAATCCCCCGCTCCCAAGCAATGTGTAGACCATAATAGACCCCCCACAATTCAGCTAAAGGTGCTGAGCATATACCAATATTCAAAACAAAACCAACGCACCATTGGCCCTCTCCATCTCTCACCACTCCTCCAGCTGTAGCTAAACCCGGATTACCCCTAGATGCGCCATCGGTATTCAGCTTGAACCATCCCGTGCTCGGTGGGGTCCATTTAATGCTCATCTCCACCTCACTCCCCCGCATAGCTCCTCTCCGTAAATTCAGATGAGCAATCCAAATTTCTCTAGCCTGATCCACAACAAAACGCACACGATCTCGACAACGGCCATTCTCTCCAAACACGTTCCCACATCGCCATTTCCAGGCCCACCAAACCACTATCGCAAACAACGTGGCCCAGGGACAGCCTCGTATCTCCGTAACATCACTCAGATTTTGATAAACCCAGTCCAAGATGTTGCTGGCAAAGAAAGCTGTGATCTTACCCCGAGGAACAAGGCGACCCCAGATTCCGGCTATTGAAGGACAATCTCGGAGCACATGAAGAATCGTCTCATCCCCACCCTTACAAACCTGACAAACGCCCGACGCTGATAAATGTCGCCTTCTTCGTTCCACATCCGTCATAATAACTTGATGGACGACTAACCAAATGAACACTCGCACTCGTTCTGTTGTAGTTACTCGCCAAACCCGATCAAAAAACTGCCTCATATTCTGTGCTTGAGTCTCACTTTGTAACAAGAACGAATAAGCTGATTTCACTGTGAACTGACCATTTGCGGTTGCTCCCCAACTTGTTCTATCATTAGAACCTGTAACCGTATCCACCACCATTGACAGCAAGCGTAAACGCACACCCTCGGAGACATAAGGTATTATTTTCGCAAGATCCCAGCCGGAACCCTCATGCCAAAGCTCTCTTATTTTAATCCCCTGGAAGTCCGCTGGAAGCTCCACGGCTGCTAGATCACGTATCGGGTCCTCCACCAACCACTTATCATCCCAAAAACAAATATCTTTACCATCACCAACGACCCAATTCATACCTGGGATCACCACCTCACGCAGCCCAGATTTGATACTCCGCCATGTGGAAGAAGCATTCCGCTTAGTATTTATCCAAGTAGTATCCCGCAAGCCCCCAATTCTGTATTTGCTGCGTAGAACCCGAGCCCAAAGGCTAGTCCTATCCTTCATTAGTCTCCAGCCCACTTTCGAAAGCAGCGCTAAATTCATTGGTCGAGCAGAGCGAATTCCCAGTCCCCCCTCCGCTTTGGGTAAGCAAACCCGATCCCACGCTATAAGGTGTAACTTTCTCTTCTCTGGAGTGCTCCCCCATAAGAAGGATCTTGACAACTGATCCAACTTATCTAAGGTGGACTTAGGTAAGACAATAGTAGTCATCGTATGCACCGGTAATGACGCCAACACTGCTTTCGTCAAAGTCAATCTCCCTGCCAAGCTCAAGAAACGACCCCTCCAACCAGCAAGTCGTGACGAAGCTCTCTCGAGAACCTCAATAAAAGTGTCCTTATTTATTCGTTTTTGCAGGATAGGCATTCCCAAATACTTCCCCAAATCACGTGTTGCTTGTATGCCACTTGCATCACTGATTTGCCTAGCAACTGCATTACATATTTGTTTCTCTTAAATAACTCAATTTTATATTACTTTAACCAATTATAAAATAAATAACCTTTTACAGGATCCTCACTATACCCGTAAATACCATCTTTCTCAGCTTTCCATGTACAATTTGCACATCTATAAAAATCTCTATTTGCTCTGTAAATTTCAAACACGCCTTTTTTCATTTGTCCTTGGCTAAAACCACAAAAATAGAGCGTCGAATAACAGAAATTGACATGAAACTTCCAACCAAATAATTCACCTTTTGCAAGTATGTGAAAGCCTAAATCATCATCTCTTGATTTACAATGGATTCCAAGTAGATAGTCGTTATCATTTTGAATCGTGACTCTAGTAAGATGACCTCGAATTGGTTCTTTAGCTTCTTGAATTTGAAGAGCTTCTGAACATATCAAAGATATCACAACTATGGACACAATGAAAATTGAGCAAAAATAAGAATTGAGATTTATTCTGGATGAGTTTATCATGATTGTTGGTTAATAATAACTTTTTTGTGATTTGTAAAATTTTTAGAGTGATATATATCATCATTTAAATTAAATACATGTTTATCTTGATTAATCTAAATTAGGCAAAAAATCACTAGATATATCCGCATATTTACTATAATGGAAGTTGTTTAAATAACCCACAATAATCAAGATTTTTTCCTCCAAAACAACTATGTACTTCCAAATTTTATCCTTCTTAAAATTAATATTTTAGAAATAACATTAATTAATATATAAAAGAGTAGATGTTTCCACTAAATAACCTTGAAGATACTCACAAATTTTAAATCCAATTGTACCTTATCATCCACAAGAAGAAAATCCATTCCTCCGAATAATTTGTTTTCTTACGCATCCCTCTCCGGCCCTTTTTATTTTCTTCAACTTAACTAAAAAATGTTGAGTTACGGTTCAAGGTTCTAAATGTTGAGTTATAAGCTCAAGTCTCTTATTCGCTCTCTTACTAAAATTTGCTCTAATATACTTCACAATAATTCTTAATTTCCAGGTTAAAACATCATATGCAAATTTTATACAGTTCTTAAATCATTCTTTTATTTATATTTGAATCAATAATACAATTTAATACTACTTTAACCACTTAAAAAACCATATAACTGTGTGAGGCAAGTTGCTATAACCATATAAACCATCTTTTTTTGCTTCCAATGTACAATTTTTACATCTATAAAAATCTATTTTGGAATTGTAAATCTCGAACACTCCTTTCTTATCTTGTCCTTGGCTAAATCCACAGAAAAAAGTGTTGAATCTCCTAGATTGACATGAAATTTCCAACCATATAATTCACCTTGTTTGAGAATGTGGAAACCAAGATCATCATCTTTAGATTTACAGTGGATTCCAAGCAAATAGTCATTATCGTTTTGTACCGTGATCGTCGTAAGAGGACCTCTGATTGACAATGGTACTCTCGTAAGATGACCTCGAAGTGGTTCTTTAGTTTGTTGAATTTGAAGAGCTTCTGAACATATCAAAGATATCACAACTATGGACACAATGAAAATTGAGCAAAAATAAGAGTTGAGATTTACTCTCGATGAGTTTATCATGATTGTTGGTTAATAATAACTTTTTGTGATTTGTAAATTTTTCAGAGTGATATATATCAGCATTTAAATTAAATACATATTTATCTTGATTAATCTAAATTAGGCAAAAAATCACTAGATATATCCGCATATTTACAATAAATGGAAGTTGTTTAAATAACCCACAATAATCAAGATTTTTTCCTCCAAAACAACTATGTACTTCCAAATTTTATCCTTCTTAAAATTAATATTTTGGAAATAACATTAATTAATATATAAAAGAATAGATGTTTCCACTAAATAACCTTGAAGATACTCACAAGTTTTAAATCCAATTGTACCTTATCATCCACAAGAAGAAAATCCATTCCTCCGAATAAATTTTTTCTTACGCATCCCTCTCATGCCCTTTTTATTTTCTTCAACTTCACTAAAAAATGTTGACTTACGGTTCAAGGTTCTAAATATTGAGTTACGAGCTCACATCTCTTATTCGCTCTCTTACAAAAATTTGCTCTAATATACTTCACAATAATTTTTTTTTTCCAGATTAAGAACATCATATGCAAATTTTATACAGTTCTTAAATTATTCTTTTATTTATATTTGAATCAATAATAGAATTTAATACTACTTTAACCACTTAAAAAACCATATAACTGTCTGAGGCAAGTTGCTTCCCGTGTACAATTTTTACATCTATAAAAATATATTTTGGAATTATAAATTTTTGAACACGCCTTTATTATCTCGTCCTTGGCTAAATCCACAGAAAATTTGTTGAATCTCCTAGATTGACATGAATGTGGAAACCGAGATCATCATCTTTAGATTTACAGTGGATTCCAAGCAAATAGTCATTATTGTTTTGTACCTTGATTGTCGTAAGAGGACCTCTGATTGAAAATGGTTCTTCATCTTGTTGAAACTTTTCATAGCACGTCACATATATCATCACTATACATATAGTAAACATTGAAGAGAAGGTGGATATGAGATTTTGTTTGGTTGAGTTTATCATTATGAGTTGTTAGTGATGACATTATCTTTCACAAATTCATAATTTATACTCTCTTTGTTCTTTACTATTGTATTATCTAAAAAAGGAAGTAGTTTCACAAAAAGACAATTTACAATTTTTTATACAATATTTATTAGTTAGTATTGATGAATTGTAAAATTCAGAAAAAATATATTTGAATACTATTGATTTGGAGTTATAGAAACTTGTTAATCACAAAAAGATACATTTACAATCAATTGTTAATATATTTTCTTAATATATGTGAAAATCCTACAAAATACATTAATAAGGATCCATAGGGAGTATATAGTAACATATTAGCTTAAAAATAATTATATATTTAGAATTTTCATAATCCTGGAACTGTTTAAGATTCGAAACTTTTTCTTATTCCCCCAAGTAATTTTCATGCATAAGCATTCATGTATATATGCTTCTTTGATTCCTTTGCTTACATGCTCAATGTGTTTATTTAGCTTTGTTTCCTTCTGTGCGTTTATTGCTTACTTCATTGTTTGCTTCCTTATTTGTTTCTTTGATTCCTTTGCTTGGTGCAGTATTTGTTTCTTTGCTTGTTTGATTCTGCTGCTTAGAAAAAAACAATTTTAAATTACACATTTTAATCATTTTTTGGCTTTTCAATAAAATAAAAAACTCACATCAAATAAATTTATAATAAATTAAATAAAAATAATATATTAAACTTTCACTATTTCTCTATTGGATTGACCTTCATTGCTAAAAAAATCATATAAAAAAACCAAAAACAAAATCTACTATACATTTTAAAGAAAGAAGAATCCATCAATGTAATTAATGAATAGTGTTTAAGGTTAATAAGACCAGTTGACTATTGTAAAAAACGTAAAACCATAGTAATGTTTTTAGGTCATTAAACATAAAATTCTTCAAAAAGTATATTAACAATTGTATGTACATTTATTTTTATAATTTAAATGTAAATTTTTATTTAAAATTCAAAATTAATATTAAATATATAACCCACGTATAGAGTTGACAACTTTAAGGTTTCCTTAAAGACATGCTCTAAAAAGCTAACAAGTGACGCTTTGTTTATTTGACATGTGTTCCTCTCAAAATTAAATACACTATTTTCACATTTACTCAGTTTAGTTATAGTTTTTAAAACAAATCTCTAAACATTTTTTCAATATCTTTTTTATAAATAACTAGATTTTAATCTGCGGTACACAGCGGACCCTTTTAAAAAAAAAAGAAAGTTTAATTTGTTTAATAAAATATGATTTAATGTTTTGTATTTTCTAAATATACAATTTTTATATCTATATATATTTTAGTGTACAATTACTATGTTTTTTTTTACTGTTCAAAAGTATATGAACAAAAATATACAATTCATTAAGTTAAAATCTAGATTATAACTAAATAATTTAAAATTAAATTATATTTTTTTGTTAGATTGTTTGTTCTGTTTAGTATTTAAGATATAATATAATTGTATTTTAATTATTATATCTAGGATTTCACGTGTGATATACCGTCTCGTATTACTATTGACCCAAATCCGTCCTACCATCTAATTCTGTTCAATAAAATTAAAAATATCTAATAGATTTCACTCGTGGTATACCGTCTCGTATTACTATTAATCCAAACCGTTCTACCATCTAACCTCGTTCAGTGAAATTAAACATATCTATTGGATTTCACCCGTGGTATACCGTCTCATATTACTGTCGATCCAAACTCGTCTTACCATCTAACTCCGTTAAGTGAAATTAAACATTATTTTGTTATTTTTTTAATAATACTTTAATTTAAAAAATATATAAATCAAATAAATTTAAAAGTTTTCTTTCAAAATGTTTATTTAATTGTTATAAATTTCATATATTATAATATTCTAAACCCGTCATACCATCTAATACCGTTCAGTGAAATTAGACATTATTTTTTATTTTTTTGTTTTAATAATACTTTTATTATAATTCAATTCAATTTAAAAATTTTCTTTCAAATGGTTATTTAATTTTATAGATTTCACATATTATAAATATTCTAAACGTTTTTCAGTTAAATATTCTAAATGTTTATTAAACTTTAAAAAATTACAATATTTATCTTTTAATAAAATATAATATTAATAATGTCCTAAGATTTCTCGTTTTTCTAGTAATTAGAATTGATGAAGATATATACTCCCTCCGTCCCACTAAGATGATTTTTTTAGAAATTTCACATTTTTTAAGAAATATTGTATAATGATAATTTTAACCTCTTAATACACTTTAAAAATAATAATAAATATTTATCTAATTATTTAATAAGGATAAAACAGGAAAACAGTTTTAAAATTTGCATTGAAAATATAAAACTTCTATCTTTGTGGGACAAATATTTTTCGTAGAAAATTCATCTTTATGGGACAAAGGGAATATTAGTTAAGAAAATGCTAGTTATTAAGAATTTAAAATTTTTCTTTCAAATGGTTATTTAATTTTTATAAATTAATTCACATATTATAAATATTCTAAACGTATTTTCCGTTAAATATTTTAAATGTTTATTAAATTTTAAATAATTACAATTGTTTTAGTGTTTAATATTTATATATTATGATCTATTACTTTGGCTCTGTATAATAAATAAAACATATTTATGACAAAAAATAAAATGATGAGTATATTTTTTTGGATCTTTTATCCGTTAAAAATGAAAACCGTTTATTGATTCTGTTAACGGCTATAAAGTCAACGGTTAAATTTTATAACAATGCCAAATGAGTTATTTTAGATATCTTTACAAAATATTTTAAAATGAAATATACGTTCAAATAAAAAAATACTTTAGTTACAAAAATTCAATGTCATCACTCACCAGTCTTTCTAATAACACGTGGGTATTATGTATGGGTGTGAAACCATCGTCCGGCCTACAAGAAAGACAAAAAAGTTGACTTTATTGACTTTTCAGTGACAAAACAATTAAAAAATTAGATTTTATAGATGCAAATAAGTCGCAAAGTCGTAACCGGGAGACAAAAATTAGTTGCAACTTGCAAGTAAAGCAACTAGCTAACCTACCGACCGTGTACATTTGAAATGCTACATATAAGAAGTCAAATAATTTTTTTTTATATATCTATTTTTTTCTCATAATTTCTTTTAGTTGATTCAAGATAGAAAAGTCAATGGCGATGAAATGAATACATCACATGTTCTTTTGCTAAGTGAGAATTTAAAGATTGTCGAAGTGCTACATTGGGTGACTCGAATCCAATCTCGGTCATTACCAATATTTTCACTATTAGATATTATTTAAATTAGATATATTTTTTTTGAATAATTAAGAGGTTTTGCCCTTCTAAGTTTACGTCAGTACATTCTCCCAACCCAGAACGAGAGCATATTATATGGTCTCGTCCTAATCATTCGAATCAGCAATTTCTACGATTTGCCTAAAATCTTTACCAGTTAAGCTACTAACTTTTGGTTTTTAGATATATTTAGATCGAACCAAAAAGAAAAGTCTAAACTAAATGTGTTAGTTCTACTGATTTAAAGAGGAATATGGCAAAGTCCGGATGTCAAATTCTAACTGCAACTTCTTTAGATACCAAGCCAAAGTAGAAGAGTTTACTGTTTTGAATTTTTAAATTAATTAGCACATAATATATCAACATTCAATGAATATAGTCGCAATTATCAATTAAAATACTAAAAAAAAAAAAAAAAAGATCAACCAAAAAAGATTGTTAGCATAACTGTTGTGGGTTGTTCTCGCCTAAGAATTTTCTTCGTCTAGAAAATTAAGGATATAGTCAATGGCAAGTTAAGTGAGAAAAATATATTTGTATATTAAATATAGTGATAGATAGAACTTAACTAGTCTGATAATTTGAACAAGCAATTTTGGTAATTTTTATTAGTCTGATAACCTTTTTTTTTTGGCAGCAATTAGTCTGATTACTAGTCCTTTATATTCCTATAATATATTTTGGTCTCCCATTTTTTACCCTTAGTCATCACAATTTTATAGTTATACCTATTTGTTGGGAGTCATTAATAGAAATACTCTTTGCATTACAATTTTGTATGATCTTTTTACTCATATTTTATTTCATATATCCAAATATTTTTATCATGAGTCTTCCTATGGAAACGAGCAATGAATAATATTGAAGAAGTGTAATATCCTTCTTTCGGAGAAATAATGTAAAAGAACTGTTGAGTGGAGAAGTAGTTGGTGAGTTTGTAGATTATTGATGCTTCGTTTACTTCTCTCTATATATAGATCGATAGCATGAGATGGTCTTTCGCTACGGTAGGAAGACAAAGTGGACCATAAATGGCTACAAAGATATCACATTTAGTTTCTCTTCTTTTGTCTTTACTTCTTCTACTTCTATTTATCTCCTCTCAAGTTGGATTCACAGAAGCCAAACGCGACGAACGTTAGTATTTGCACTCATTTTTTATTTATTGTCATGGTGCAAATGTTCAGATGTATATTTTCAATTGATTCTTTGATTGTATATTTAATGGTTGCAAATTATTTAATGAAACAATATCTTCAATATTGTTATCAGGTAAAAAGATGTCGTCTCCACCAATTCCATCTCCACTAATTCCGTCTCCACCAATTCCTCCTCCTCCCCCTCGTTTTTATGTACCTCCTTCAAAATCCCGCAGAGGAAAAGGCCCATAAACAAATTGAGTAAAAGGCTCATCAAGAAAAATTATTAATCATATATGGTTTCATACATGTATTTGTACTCACTTTAATAATTCTATTTGATTATATAAATAAATGATTGGTTTTTGCATTGTCTTATATGAAACAAACCAAATATATATGTAGATGGCGCATAAATAAGTTTGATGTTTCACGCGATGGGGGAGGCGTGATTCACGTGTCATAGACTCATACAATCATACAATAACTTCACTGTATAATATATCAATAAAATGTGATGTAGTTTAGTAAACCCAGCAAGTCGGAAATTAACTATTTTGTCGGCAAAATAGCAAAAATATCATGTTATCGTCAAAATCATGGAGTTGCATTTTTGCCAAAACTATTAAATTGTGATTAACGTCAAAATTGTATACTCATGTTTTTCCCGATACAATAGCAGAATTTTGTTTTCCTGTAAAAATTACGTAATCTTATTTTTCTATCAATGTTGTTGTATTACTTTTTCTATTCAAAAATATTCGGATAACTAGATTGTGTTTGCCCATTTGTTCATTCGTGTGGCTGAGGTAATGTTTGATATGCTGATGATATAGTTATCGGTGATAACTAGCTTTTGTTGTCAATTGAGAACGTTACATGTATATTAAGATTTTGGTTTGGTTCAAGGCCTGATTTTATTGTTGCTTGCTTCTGTTGTTGCCTCAAGGAGTAGTTTTCTATGCTTTGCGTGGTCGCCTCTTGCTTGCGAATAGATTGTTTTTTAGAGGAGCTAGTAAAGCTAATGGCTTTTGGTGTGGTGGAGAATAGTTTTAAATCTTGCTCTGCGCTAGCCGACTTCGAAGATTGAATTTGGTAGAGGGAGCTTGCACCTTTGACATAATTTAGCGTATGTGGTTCCATTCAAGGGAAGCTCATGGACTTGATCGAACAATCGTTTACATTTTGAGGGGAGAAAATGTGTTAACAGGTTTAGAGTTCTATACCGTTAAAGCTTTGTTTCGGGTCTTCTTTGAAAGGCTTCTAGAGCTATGCGTTTTTCGCATTTTGGCGGTCACAATTTGCAGATGCCCTTCTCCTTTTGCAACTTTTCCAGGAATGGCAACAAAATCGTCATCGCTTCATCTAACTCCCGTAGTAATTTTATTTGAGTGGATCGACCAAAAACTGTGGTTATTGTTATATGCTCTATGTTTTGTTTTGTTTTGCCATGAGATCATTTGTCTAGGTCTATAATTATTGATTGTAAACATAAACTGTTTTCATTTCTAGTAGAGAAATTACATTCTTAACAAAAAAAATATTAGGATAAGGTTTCACACCGAAATTAAGACATTGTTCACGTTTTCCACCGAAATGTTGCTCTGGTCTTGTTGAATGGATTAATGCAAAATTTTTATGCTCATGTTTGTCTAGATTATAACAATCTACATAACTTTAAGTGAGATGTTTTTTTTTTTTTTACTCTTTCTTAACCTAGTTAAGACTCCATGGATTGAGAATCTAACATGGTGTAAAAGGGTTTCTATCAATATAGGATTCTGCAAAAATGCATCAGATTTTAGATGCATTGAGACATAATATTTTTGGGCTTTCACTCTTGACACATAAATGATATATTCGGAATATCTTTCTCTTCTGCTCGATGGTTCTTAAATAGTTGCTTCAAACCTAAATCAAGTTTTGTCTCTTGGTAAAGTTTGGAGTATTTTCTTTTGTTTTGTACTGGAACAAGATTTGTTGCAACTTTTCTTTTTTTATATATTCAAGTGTTTTGGACTAAAGGATTGATGAATTGGAGATTAGACGAGTGATTATTGATTGTCTATAACATTTGGGCGTAATCTGTTGTAATTTACATTACCGTTCTGTTTTTGGTAAAGAGAAGATCCACATGTTATAGTACTACAAGAAGTAGGAAATAGCCGCTGACGAAGTACGCGACTTTCTCTCTGGCACATCTTTCGAGACTTTCTCTTCGCCATTGTTTTTCGACGCCGGTGGAGGAAGGAGATTCTCGCCGGCGTCGGGACTTCGAATTTCTTCTCTGCTTCCTCGGCCATCCTTGTTGCTTCACACTTTTCTTTGTTCCGATCTATCTTGCTAAACACTCGCGAAATCTATTTCTCCTACCAATTTTAGAAGAAGAAAATCTAATGGAATCGTCAACGACACACGGCGGCTCTATCTCTTGGATGGTGATTCTTTGGCTCTCCGTTGCGGCCTCGTTGTCAAAGTTAGTGAGTTCTCTCACTCATAACTGCGGAAACTCCAGATCTGCTCCCAAACCTGCAAACCCCTTGATCCCTAACCACTGGTCTCCTACGACGGCTCGCTTCCCTGTCCAAGCAACCCTAGCGGTGCTCCGTCGGAATTCCCTCTCTAGGCGGCTGCTTGGGGTGACGGAGGAGAGTTTTGCAAGAGGCAAAACCCTAATTGGCCAATTGGACTCTTCTTTTGGGATGGGCTTCTCACATAGCCCGCTAAGACTCCCTTCTCAGCCCATGTCTGAAATATTTGGGCTATCCCAATTAGTAATTTGGCCAAGGTCTGTAAGCTTGGAATTTCCCTGCTGCTCTCTGGGTTTAGGCCCTTTCCTCACATCTCCAAGGCCCATCTCCAAAAGGTGTTTTCCACTGTGTTCTCTGCAAAAGCCCAGGTTCTATCTAACACTTCCTCTGTTCTTGTCTAGCAAATTATTGTGTCGACTCATGGAACCGATTGTTTATGGACGTCGATTGGAACCTAGTCATACAATCTTGCTATGCTGGTACAAAACTTATCTAAGAACCTGGCTATTAGAATCACCTAAGGATATTATTCTCTATTTGCGAAGCTTGAAGAAGACCTTGCTTGTTAGCTTCTTTAATTGTGGCCAGATGTTTAGGGTGAGGAAATACGGCATTATGACCCTGTCTCTAAGGAGCGGTGGTTACCGTAGCCTCCTCATCCCCATAGCCGTGTATCCCTTGTTATCCAAGCTTATATTTGCACAAATTAACATCTTCAGGGATCGTCTTATTATGCTCTTACCCGATAAGCCCAGGTCTGATATATTTTGTTATGTGTTAAGCCGACTACAAACTTTGTGTGGATTTCTTAATCTCCATGGTAGACTCCATGTGAGAGAGAACCCACCTGTTATGTTACGGCATTATACTCTACTTGTCCAAACCCTGGTTTTAGCTTCATTTGATATGTTGTGGAATGTTTTGCTTTGCTTGAAAGACTCTGGTCTAATGCTATTGAACCTTCTTTGCGAGACTTTTTATGGTGGCTTGGGAAGCTTGTCAAAGGACCACCCGTCACCTTGCTCGGTTAACGTTTTTAACGTCTTCAAGGCTTCCACCTCCACTACCTTTTCCTGCTGCTATGGTTTGCCTATGCTCATCTTCTCCACTACAACATTTGTAGCAAATAAATCCAAGCAACAGAGCACCTTCCCCACTCCCCGAACCTCGACCAAAGCTCTACTTTATGTAGCCTTCCTCGTGTCGGCGAGGATTGTGTCTTTGACCTCTTCTTCAACGCCATCTCGTCTATTGACTCTGGCAATTTGCTCTTCCTTTGATTCGCTCTTGGAAGAATCGTCGATAAACTTTGATCTCACAAGTACCACCAAGCTTCTTTGCTTTTGGCTCCAAGCTCTCAAGAAATCTTTGTCGATTAGCTCTATCTATCTTAGTAACCTTGTTATGTTAATCTTGGATTATGGCCCTTATTGTTATGTTTTAAACTTTGGGATTGCTTCCCTCTATCTCTGTAGTTACCTTCTACACTAATGGAATGAAACTAATCCGTTGTCCAAAAAAAAAAAAAAAAAAAAAAAAAAAAATGATATATTCGGATTTGTAATTGTAATTGTGGCTAATTAAATTATATCAAGTGTAATATAATTAATATATTTTATATATCATATTTTCGGTACTTCAGATTTTTATTTGGTTATCAATTTTGTTCGGGTCCAGTTTTTTTTTTTTTTTCTAAGTATAGAAATTTAGGATTCGTTCATGTATTTCGTTGATTTCTGATTGGTTCGATTTCTTTTTTTCTTTAAATATTTGTTTTTTTGTTCGTATATCTTCGGTCTAAGTCCAGTGGCAATTTAATCATCGAAATTTAACTGTTGATTGTTACGTTTTGATTTTTGCATAATATTGTAATGATGCCTATTGTAATAGTGGAATTAAATCTTACATAACGGCCGGTTCGGTTTCAAAAAAGTGCATTGATGCATTCTATTAAAATTGGTAGACCAAAACATTCGGGCTGATTTTGGCCTTCTTTCTGATATTTATTTATCTCCGAAACTTTTGCTTCTTAAGTCTGTCTCTCTCTTCTATCAGATTCCACACTAATCGGAAAAAATGGCACAGAAGCTTAACTTGCTTAATCTCGCCGTCCCTCCGGTCACCCACCGCTCTAACTTCCCTTCCACCTTCACCTTCGGCGTCGCCACTTCCGCTTACCAGGTCTCTCTCTCGCTCCAAGATCTGACTCTCATCTTCTTCATTATAGTTTCTCCTTCGTTTTCTACTCTTCTGTGTCCCAAATTCTCTATTTACTTGTGTTTTCTGCAAATGTCGATTCCAGAATTGAAGTACGAATCGAATTTAAGAAGATTAGATGTGGTTTGAAGTTTGTGTAGGAATAGGCTTGGTGCTTCACATAAGCTCTGTTGTTTTGTTATTATCACTGAGCTTAAGTATTTGATGATGATTTGTAGATTGAAGGAGGTTGGAATGAAGGTAAAAAGGGACCAAGTATATGGGATAAGTTCACTCATATCGAAGGTTTGTTGTTTCTTCTCAGCTTATCCCGTACCAATCGATGACGACTAGGTAGAGATTTAACTGTTTGTTTTCCTCTTATTTAGGGAAGATTCTTGATGGAAGTAACGGCGATGTTGCTGTGGATCATTACCATAGATACAAGGTAACTAATCTTTGTGAGGATCTTTCTATGGTCTGTATAACTCTTTGCTTATGATATTTTTGTTCCAATAATGTTGCAGGAAGATGTTGATCTTATAGGACAATTAGGATTCGGTGCTTACAGATTTTCTATATCTTGGTCTCGAATTTTCCCTGGTATGTTTAAATATATTGTGTTGTTTATAGTTGCTACTTTGTTACTTACTAATCCATTTTAGTTAATTTTGGATAAACTATAATGTGTGTGTTCTGCAGTTTACTAATCATCTCTGTGTGGTGATGATTTCTTTATGTGTAATTTATATTGTCCCTAGTCATAGTATATATCCTATATAGTAGTTGTTGACAATGTTAAGTACATGTATCTTTTCATGAGAAAGTTTATTTCGTTGAGTTTTGTATAATGCGAGAATTGAAGAAATTCTTGTGATGGGAAGGTTAACTTCTCCTTTAGAACCTTTATTGTTTGATCTCTAATTTCGGGGGATCATTTTGTTTGTATATTAATCTTTGAAATGATGGATCAGTATTTTGCTAAGAGATTGTTTTAAAGCCCTGTGGGGTTACTTTTAGAGACATGAAATTTTGAGTTCCTTTAGCATTGATGCATGTGGCCATAAAAAAGAACTGTAAACCAGTATTTGTTGTCTTCTGGACTTCCTGAAAAATTGAAAAGTTTGCCGATTGAAGGGCTTATTGTATTTGTATGTCAACTTTTCTAGATGGCCTGGGAACTGAAGTCAATGAAGAAGGCATTGCTTTCTACAACGATCTTATTAATACACTTCTTGAAAAAGGTATTTACTCTAATTGAAATGAGCTTTTTCCTCTTCGTATGGATGGTACTTTGACGGGATGATTGCTACTGCAGGTATTCAGCCGTATGTAACTCTGTACCATTGGGATCTCCCATCACATCTCCAGGAAGCAATCGGAGGTTGGACAAATAGGAAAATTGTGTAAGTAGTAAACTGTAATAGACTATTTCAATTTATGTGTAATATCTTCGAAAACAAAAATACAATTTAGAAGTCTTGTGTTGTGTATGATCCCTTTCTTGTGCAAGTTTAAGTGGGGTTATTAAAATATAGTCTCACATCATCAGGGTTTTGGTTATGCTGCAGAGGGCTAATATCTATGAAGCCTTTCCCTAGCTGGAATAAACAATGCAGCACTTTTCATAGAATTTAATAATTTGACATTAAACTTTTCTTCACGTGCAGCGATTATTTTGGCCTCTATGCAGATGCTTGTTTTGCCAATTTTGGTGATAGAGTGAAGCACTGGATCACATTAAATGAACCTCTTCAGACCTCGGTGAATGGACACTGTATTGGTATATTTGCACCTGGAAGAAATGAGAAGCCCTTGATCGAACCATATTTGGTCTCACATCATCAGGTTCTGGCCCATGCAACTGCTGTATCCATATATAGAAGCAAGTACAAGGTATGGTAGCTTTTTATTGTGGTTCAGCAACCTAATTTTGTTTTATTTTACTTGGACCTTTGGCTATCGGAAGATGTCTCAAAGGTTCTGTTGTTGACATCTGGTACCTTTATCAATGCATCTCAATTGCTTGTTATTTACCAGTGTGCGTTTGGTTTACATATATTAATCTAGGAAAGTCAAGGTGGACAAATCGGTTTGTCAGTTGATTGTGAATGGGCAGAGCCAAACTCTGAGAAACCAGAAGACAAGGTTGCTGCGGATAGGCGAATTGACTTTCAACTTGGATGGTAAGTAGGATGCGCATTGGGTGCTTTCTTAATCATTAAGATTTCTAATGGAATCGTATTGCTGATGTGTTGTCTATGTAAATGTGGCGTCTCTGTAGCTTATACGCACTGCTGCACTATAACGTCGTGAAATTTTGTAGTAAAAAGTCTGATTTCTATAGATTAGGACTTTTGGGAATAGTTTGTGGAATTACTTCATTGATTTTATATTGTGTAATGGTAGGTAGTTCAAAACATATAATCCACTTAGTTTGCTAAATAGTCCTTTGTGTGATATTCCCTATCTTATTACATCAGCAAGCACTATATAGTAGGCTTTTCATATGTTAAGGTTGCATAAATGCCATATTTGTGTTTAAGACAGTGGTAATATCAAATCATCATAAAGTCCAACTATGCATCAAATGACTTACACACTTGCAAGTATATATGATTCCTTGAAATAACAAATTAAATACTTTGCAGGTTCTTGGATCCTTTGTTTTTTGGAGACTATCCTGCAAGTATGCGCCAGAAACTTGGAGACAATCTTCCTAGATTTACTCCGGAAGAAAAGGAGTTTATGCTTCAAAACTCATGGGACTTCCTTGGCCTGAACCACTATACGTCGAGGTTGATTTCTCATGTCTCAAACAAAGAAGCTGAGAGTAACTTTTACCAAGCACAAGAATTGGAGAGGATTGGTAACAAATGCTGAAATTTCTTATGCTAATAGTATCTTCTTACTTGTTTCCTAGTATTCATCCTCTATTCTTTCCGTGCACAGTTGAACTGGAAAATGGAGATTTGATAGGCGAAAGGGTAAGATTCTCTTCTTAGTCTCAGCTAATCTAATGATTTTATTGACATTTCTGCACATCTGCTTAAGGCAAGGATGTGTAAGCTAGTAATAAACTAAATAATCTGTGCCAATTACAGGCTGCTTCGGATTGGCTTTATGCTGTGCCTTGGGGAATCCGAAAGACATTGAATTACATGAGCAAAAAATATAACCACCCTCCAATATTTATCACTGAAAATGGTATTTACTATCCTTGTAACTCTATGGTACAGCTTAATATAGTACAATGCATAGCGTGTTAAGAATAGCAGTAGTTTTGTTATCCAAAAAAAAGTTGGAAACAATGAATTATTTTGGTCAAATTGAACTTCTATTATATATATCCTGAGGTTAAGGTTTCTTGGTCCAACACGACAGGTATGGATGATGAAGATGATGGATCGGCCTCTATTCATGATATGCTTGACGATAAACGTAGAGTTGACTATTTCAAGAGTTACCTTGCCAACGTCTCCCAGGCTATTGAGTAAGTCAACATTTTTCCCTTCATTCAGTTGTTTACAAGCGACAAAAACTTAGGAAACAGAGAATTTTTATCAAGTAAATTAGTGAGAGTGTTATGTTAATGGCGAAAATTGAAACAGAGACGGAGTGGACATAAAGGGATACTTTGCGTGGTCGCTGCTGGACAACTTCGAGTGGGCGCAAGGGTACACCAAGAGATTTGGTTTGGTATATGTAGACTACAAGAACGGTTTAACCCGTCACCCAAAATCATCTGCTTACTGGTTCATGAAATTTCTGAAAGGTGATGAAGAAAACAAAGGTAAGAAGGAATGAAAAAAGGATCAAAGAAAACTAAAGCTACTACAGCATTTTACATGAAATGTGTTGTGATGTTATAATTTTTGTACCAAATAGATCAATTAGTTCAATAACAAACCAAATCACTTGGGGTGCTCTTTGGTTTTAAACTCATATTTTGACTAAGTGTTTCGTATTACATCGATTTTCTTCTTCTTACCTATCGAAAGAGTTACTTAAGAGTTCAATAGTGAATATTGAAAGAGTTACTTTAGAGTGTCTTAAACGATGTATTAGAGTTAGACTGGTTTAACAATGTTTGATAGTGAATATCGAATTTAGCCAAGAAGAAGGAATCGAAGTCCATGTGTGGAGGTTCTTGGATAGTTAGAGATCACACATGTTCGACTTTGTATCACGCTAGAGATGTTCGACTCTCCAGTTCTAAAATCGAATTGTAGCCAATTTCTCTGGTCGTCACAAAGCCTTAGTGACTTGTGTGTGATTCGATTGATCATATAATTCAACGGCCTCGTTATTGGACGTAGTTGGAAAAGATTCAACCAAACTTTTTTTGTTTTCTCTATTTTGATTGTTCAATTGTTATCATCTCGGTTATACATGTGAACATTAATTACTTACAACTCTTTTGTCTACTTGGATAACAGAATAAGCATGACGATAAGACTGATGAAGCCATTGTTCAACCAGATTCTGTCACATTCTAGGAACCTATGTTGACTGGAGGATCAAGCTTGAATGTTATTTTGTTTTGCATCTAATATGACGACACAACACGCTTTTAAGTTTCAAATTCTCAATAATACTCAAATAAGAAGTTCATATAATTACATTACTTGATTCCCATTATCTTAACTGTTTCCTTTAATTTGAAACTGATCTGTATGCTGCTATGCTTACAGTGACATCAAAAACATTGTTAAAGGTTCTCCTTAACAAGAAAAGCATATAATAGAAAAAGTTAAACAATGAAGTTATATCCTAACTCATCAACAAAATATGCATTCCTTATGTTTCTCAACAGATCACTTTAAACTAAAGGAACAAAGCTAAGCTATATGATTATGGTTCTGGGCATATGAAGAATTCATAGACATAGTTATTATACCGTAACTTATTTTCAATAATTTCATTGCTCTTTCTCAAATAATTTAGTACTCAAATATTTGAACCTAATTGTTTTCTTACTTATCTTGCATCTGCAAAGACGAGTTTTAAGAGTGAGATTATTACTCTTTGAGTCTCGTCTTATTGATCATTTCCTACTATCTTAGTATTTATTTTTGGTTTTAGTTGGATTTCAAAATTATAATCACTTCGTTGTTATGTTAGATTTCATCTTTTGTTAATTAAACATGGTATGATTATTTTATTTTAACATTATATAACTATATAATATCTATAGATACGTTAAAAAAAATCAATTGACTAGCGGTCGAACTTGATAACCTGGAAGGTAGACTAATTTTGAATTTTCAATATTTTTCGTAAATGAGTTGTTTGAATCCAAATATACTATACAATACTCCATAATTAGTAGATAAATTATCCTACACGATTTCAGAAACAATAACTTATATGTTTCTTAATTCTTAGAAACAAGTAATTGACATCTACGCACATGAAATGTCTAATTTTAGATACTTGATAAGATTCATAAGTGGTCCACAAATCAAAAACACGTTACGTTTTTACAAAATCTGCATCGTACTTAAATAGTCCGAGACAAGAACCGTACCACACTCTACCAAGTCACGTTCATGCCAAATACTATGGAAGGGTATATAAGTAGGTGAGCACAAGGCAGGCAAATTTAATAATGAACAAAAAACGAGGAATAATAAAAAAAGGTAATTAAGGCAAAAAAAAAAAAAAAACGAAAATGAAAATAGGATCTCCTTCTTCCCCGATTCTCAGCGTTGTCTCCAGCTCAGGCTCATTGGTGAGTTGACTTATTCTTACGAACACGAACATGTTCTCTATTTAAGAATTTTCAAGTTTTGTTTTTTTTGTCTCGTTACAGTCTTCAAATACGACCCAGTGAGTCGTTTTCGTTTTTTTATTTATTACAAAAATTGGACATTGAAATCGAATCTTATGATCATTGGAATAGGAAAGATATGATCTTTGATTTGGGTTTCGTAAAGTTTCAGTCTTTTTATCTTTTGATGTTCTGATTTTGTTCTTTTTTTGTTCAGGATCCGAAAATTAGTGGATCACTTGGATCTCGAATCCTTCCGGCTACTCAAAGGTGAGGTTTTTTTTTTCTTTCTGAAATTTGATTCGAAATTTAGAATCATGAGTGTAAGAAAATGTTTGAAATTTTCTGTTATAGTGATGATGATATGATAATGATATGATGATGACTGATGAGGGTAAAAGGATAATGATGAATATGCTGTTGATGATGTGATGTGATGTTGATATGTTGTTGATGATTCAGGGTTTAAGGATGAGGTTCTATGTCTTGATTGTTGTTTATTGATATTACCCGTTGGCCGTTGCTTTGAACTTTAGACCGCATTTGTGACCCCTTGAACTTTGAACATGGTGATTACTGGCTTTAAGAAAAAGACAGTGTTGGAGAATTGTTTTGAATATTAAAGATTTGGACTTTATTGATATTTATGTTTTTCAGACTTTTTCGATTTGTTAGGTTATTTATTTGACTGGATTCGTGATGGAGCTGTCCCAATTCTTTAGAGTAACCTGTTTCAGGCTTGTTTGTGTCTTCCTTGATTAGTGTTGGTAACTTTGTTTGAAGTTAAAAGGTTTAGTCTTTGAGACTTCACATTTCACAATAAGTTTTAGTTCATCTTTCGCTTTTCCCCCATAGGTGACTCATAAGTATTTCTTTTCTATTTGAGTTCTTACAGATTTTGGATTACTTTTTGGTTTATCATTGGATTTATTTGGTGTTTAGTCAACAGAGGAAATTCATTTAACAGTCTAATAGTCTTACCGAATTTACCAAAGTATTTTTAACATAAGTTAAAACATTTGTGATTTTGCTTGTTTGTTATGACTTCTTATAAGTTCTAATTGTATGTATATTAGATCATCCCCATCGGAGAATCTTCTCCTCCATAGGAAAATGTCGTCTAATTCCCTGAGGCATGTCGAGTCCATGTCCCAGCTACCCTCAGGTGCCGGAAAGATCTCTCAATTAAACGCCGTCGTGTTAGGAGAATCCCTTGCATCGGAGGAGAATGATCTCGTCTTTCCCAGCAAGGAATTCTCCGGCCAGGCTCTTGTTTCCTCCCCTCAACAGGTCTCTCTTTATACCTTGTAACATCAAATGAGTCCTAGATCAGCAGACCTCATCTTCTCTGCTTGCTTTTATGATCTGTAAATCATCTCTCGTCTTGTTATTTGTATGCAGTACATGGAAATGCATAAGAGGTCGATGGATGACCCTGCTGCTTTTTGGTCTGATATTGCGTCTGAGTTTTACTGGAAGCAGAAATGGGGTGACCAAGTGTTTTCCGAGAATCTCGATGTCAGGAAGGGTCCTATTAGCATCGAGGTGGATATTTTTCTTCTTCTTTTTCTTTGTTCTAATTCCTGTATCTCCTATTAGAAAATGTTTCGTCGTGATGACATGTCTGGGATCATGTATGACCAGTGGTTTAAAGGGGGAATCACCAATATTTGCTACAACTGTTTGGACAAAAACGTTGAAGCTGGTTTGGGTGATAAAACAGCCATACACTGGGAAGGAAATGAACTTGGGGTAGATGCTTCCTTAACTTATTCTGAGTTGCTCCAACGAGTTTGCCAGGTATAAACACTGTTTTTCGTCCTCTCCAACCACCTCTAGAGCTCTTCTTTCTCATTATTTTTCTGGCACTGCATTTTCCTTGTCCTTGTGCTGCAGCTTGCTAATTACTTGAAAGATAATGGAGTGAAGAAGGGTGATGCTGTTGTAATTTATTTACCTATGTTGATGGAACTTCCCATCGCTATGCTTGCATGTGCAAGGATCGGAGCTGTTCATTCGGTAACTTGTGATTTTCGTACATTTTTCTACAATACAACATATACCTAATTCATTAACACAAAACCAGTTTCGAAACTAATTCAATTCTCCCACAGGTCGTTTTTGCTGGATTTTCTGCGGACTCTCTTGCCCAAAGAATCGTTGATTGCAAGCCAAATGTAATACTGACTTGCAATGCTGTTAAAAGAGGCCCTAAGACCATAAACCTTAAAGCTATTGTTGATGCTGCACTTGACCAATCTTCTAAAGATGGAGTCTCTGTAGGTTTGTTCATTCACCAGAATCTGAATTTGAGTGGTTGTTGGTTTGATGGATATATAACTGATGATTTTCTGTGTTTTACTTCTCTACAACCAGGCATATGCTTGACCTATGACAACTCATTAGCGACAACAAGGGAAAACACTAAATGGCAGAATGGAAGAGATGTGTGGTGGCAGGTAACTGCAGAGCAACTTAATAATTGTCAAAATTCCTTCATTGTTTTTTTTTTTCGAATGGTTCTAAAAGTCTTCTGTGGGTGGTGGTGATCACTTTAGGATGTTATTTCTCAATATCCAACATCGTGTGAGGTGGAATGGGTTGATGCAGAAGATCCCCTGTTTTTGCTCTACACCAGTGGAAGTACTGGGAAGCCAAAGGTAACTTTGGTCCTTGGTTAGATTAAATCTTTAGCGTAGATTTTTGATATGTTTCTCTATTAAATATTGGTTTTTGAAGGGTGTCCTACACACAACTGGAGGGTATATGATCTACACTGCTACAACGTTCAAATATGCATTTGACTACAAATCAACAGATGTATACTGGTATGCAAAGACACTTGTCTTGACTGTTAAACTTCCTTACCAAAAGCTATGCTATATAGTGCTAATCTCTTTGCTTTTCTAACATAAGGTGTACAGCAGATTGTGGTTGGATAACTGGCCATAGCTATGTTACTTATGGACCAATGCTTAATGGAGCCACTGTTGTTGTCTTTGAGGGGGTAATCTATTTGAATATATGGTTTTCTATCAGTTAATGTCTTAAATCAATAATTAAGCTCTAGGTCCCTCTCCCATAGTAATACATTAAAGAGCTAGCAGCATTTAAGCGCAAATTGGTTTTACTGTTCATATCTTTCATATGGATTTTGATATTATAATCTGATTTTGAACAGGCTCCAAACTACCCTGACCCTGGACGCTGTTGGGATATTGTTGACAAATACAAGGTTTCAATATTTTATACTGCCCCAACATTGGTGAGGTCTCTCATGCGCGATGACGATAAGGTAAGATATATGCAATCTTTCTGTTGCGGTGAAAAGTAATCAGTATTGTAATGATTTGTAAGCTACGGCTGTATTTATTTGCCCTCTAATTTTTGTATAGTAAATTAAGCCTTGTGTGTGGGATAATACTTTTAGGTCTCTACATCATTTACTAATTATTTCCGTTTCAACTCATTTTAATTGTTATAGTTTGTAACACGTCACTCGCGCAAATCGCTGCGGGTCCTTGGAAGTGTTGGTGAGCCCATCAATCCTAGTGCCTGGAGGTTTGAACTCTAATATCTCTAGATTTATTCCTGCGGTCAGTTGAATGGGAACTATATTTAATGGTTAACCGAATCTTTGATGTAGATGGTTCTTCAATGTAGTCGGTGATTCAAGGTGTCCCATTTCAGATACGTGGTGGCAAACTGAAACTGGTGGCTTCATGGTAACCCTCTACTCCCTCTTTATCTCTCTTAAAACCTCTTGCATGCTCTCTTTCTCTCATGTGCATCAAATTGCATCGCAGATAACCCCATTGCCAGGTGCTTGGCCCCAGAAACCTGGTTCAGCCACTTTCCCTTTCTTTGGTGTTCAGGTATGTGATTTGTAGTGCAAATTAATAATTAGCATATTGCTTCTTTCTAGAGATATTCTTCTTTGGAGAGGGCTTCACTCTCATCTCTATCTCTCTGTGTATGCTGCAGCCTGTCATAGTTGATGAAAAGGGCAATGAAATCGAAGGCGAGTGTAGTGGTTATCTTTGTGTCAAAGGTTCATGGCCCGGGGCGTTTCGAACTCTGTTTGGGGATCATGAAAGATACGAAACCACATACTTTAAACCTTTTGCCGGATATTATTTCAGTGGTGATGGTTGCAGCAGGTGGATAATCTATCTTACTTTTCACAAAAACCAATTTCTAGTTAGTGTGCCATCTTTCAACTATCGCTTAGATAGAGGCGTTTTAATATATTGATAATATCCAAAGTCGGGTGAATTTGACTAAGTTTTTAATAAGTTCTATTTTGTATTCCAGAGACAAGGATGGTTACTACTGGCTTACAGGGAGGGTTGATGATGTTATCAACGTCAGGTAGAACACAAAATCTAAAACGATGTCAATAAATTCCTTAAACCTCCAATATTCCTACCACTCAAATCTATACTTATGTCTGGATTTTTCTCTAATGCACAGTGGCCATCGAATCGGAACTGCTGAAGTAGAATCTGCTCTGGTTTTACACCCTCAATGTGCAGAAGCAGCTGTTGTAGGCATAGAACATGAGGTATGTGGACTGACTATGCATAAGTGGTTGGGATATGAAGCACAGTATGACACTGATAAGAGTTCAAGAAATGACTTATGATGTTTAATTAGTTATCGAGGCAGGAAGAGTCTTCTAGCTCTCTATAACAACCTAGGGTTTCTTCATGGTTCTTGGGTTTGATTTTGTTCTTGATTCCGCGTTCTTCATTTACCAGTCAAATAAAAGCTGAAATCAGTTTGCTTCTTATCACACACCAAAGTAACTAACGGTCAAGGCTCTTGCTTGTATCAGGTAAAAGGTCAGGGAATTTATGCGTTTGTCACTCTTCTGGAAGGTGTTCCTTACAGCGAGGAGCTTCGTAAAAGCCTAGTACTAATGGTCCGAAATCAGGTATGATATATATTAAGGAAAAAGTGAATGCTTAAGCTTTAGAGATGCTAAACTTTTGAGGAACTGTTCTTTGCACACTTCTGATGAGTATCGGTATGAATTTTGCCATTTCCAGATTGGGGCTTTTGCAGCACCGGACAGAATACATTGGGCACCAGGGTTGCCAAAGACGAGAAGCGGAAAGATAATGAGGAGAATCTTGAGAAAGATTGCTTCGAGGCAATTAGAAGAACTCGGAGATACTAGCACACTCGCGGATCCTAGTGTAGTTGATCAGCTTATTGCACTTGCCGATGTGTGATGACTAACCATAGCATATGAGCCAATGGAGAGTAATGGAGTTTTGTGCATCTATATATGTTTTCAGGTGTCTTATAGAGGGAATGGTACAAAAATCTGAAACAAGATTCAGGTGTTTTGGAGGGAATAAAGTAAGCAGACTATATTGTTGTGTTTTTGAATAAAGAAATTTCAGTCTCATGAATTTGGTTTTGGATAAGATGGTCATAGGATTATCAAATTAATTAAAAGTTACAAAAATATAAACATATTGGCGTTTGTTTTAGCTAGTTGTCTTCCTGCCGTGACGCAAGTTTCAAAGATTTTTTTTTTCAGTGTACCAGCTTTTTCTCCTATTAATTTATGTTTTAATAAAAATAAAAAATAGTTTCTATTAAGTGATGTTAATCATTTTTTTAACAGTTCTTACTATAAGAAATATTTTTTGAGATTATTTTTTATCTTGTAGATTGATTTATTATTGGTTAAGTGGAATTTAGAAAATAATAATTTATATTTTAATTTAGAAAAATTTAAATATCAAGTGATTGATTGATATATGGGTCAAATTTTAAATATTTTTAGTTTGTAACAGAGGAAGTATATTTTTTGCGTTTCAAAAATTGCTTTTTATATATAATAACAAGCCTTTTACCCAAAATTTAAACTCTAGCGGAATAATAATACAAGTCACTAAATCATGTTTTTCTAAAGAACTTATCTTTAGAAAACTCACCCACCATTTGACACTGTGATTATGCAGCACCCCCTAAACATAATCTTCCTCAATAAATTACCACAATCATTAACGAAGCTATGAGACCAGATTTTAACCTTTCCTTGACTTTTGAAGAATTGATGGGATTATATATTTATATAAAATTTTCAAAAACAAATTACATTGGTCCCAACTCATATCCAAAAAATTATTAACTTATATAGGTTATTAATTTATCAAGTATTAATTTATAGAGGTTTTAGTATATCACATTTGCCTTCCCTTACAAAGCATGCACACATATACCAAATACAATTGCCTGCAAATAGGGTTCTCAGTCTTTATTCTTGGAGGAGCGGTGTTTTCTCTGACCACTGAGAATACGTGAGATATGTAGACCTCTGCTAAAGGCTTGGTTAAAGAGCATTCTCGTTTGGAACTCCGATATGAATGGGAACCAGGCCATAAACGCTATTGGAATAAACAAGAGAGAACCCATCACGAGGTCGTAGACCCAAGCCAACGTCATCACCCAAGACCATATCCCTGGTTGTTGAATCAGAGGCTTACAAGATTGTGCAATCTGGAAGGAGAACAGTAAAATAATTTAATATGAACACAATCCTAAACATCCTCAAGGATTTGGAAAACCCTAGAAGCAGAATACATAAAAATATCTCAGACACTCAATAAAGACATGTTTTAAAACATTTGGCGAAGTTTGATAGAGCAGGAAGACTTACAAGTAGTAATCCCCATCCAGTTGGGATTAATGCAAGCATGCAGAGGAAGACGTCTTGGGGTAGTATAAGACGACAAGTCATGAGAGTAATGAATATTGCCATAAATGCGAGAAACAAGGAAACCTTGATGATCCTGAATAAAAGTTGGAACTCTGTTCCCAGCCGTCGCCTTGCATAATCCAAAACCTGTGATAGTTGCATTGAAAACAAAATCCATCGCTTAGCACCCATGGATCACTTAACATATTTATATCTAGCATTCAAGGAGACTCGGACAATTTAATCAGTCTAGTATCTCATATAGAAAAAAACTCGACATGAACTGTTCTACATACCGTCACAGTGAGTAAAAGGATTAAGATCAGTAACCATGAAGCCCCAAAAACCTGGAAAAAAAAAGTATTTAGCAAAACTAAGAGACTCAAGTAATGAATTCAAAAAGGAAGCGACATAAGTAGCTTACCCATAAACTACTATATTTATTTTTAAAGGCGCTGAGTTGATACACAAGTCCGTACTGAAATATGAAGAAGCGTAATGCAAAAAAAATCTCAACAACGATACCCCATTTTCCCGAGTGTTGAAGATGTTCAATATCCTTCTCCCACCATGATTCCCAGCTCTTCTCTGGAGGAACACCTATCCCCCCATTATCATATTCAATCCATTTTTTCCAATCTGCCCAGTCTTCGACAATTTCATGCCACTCAAAACCAGATGGGTTGAATAAGAAAGGAGCAAAGAGCCATGTACCCACCATGAACCATATCGAAATAGTGAACAACCCTATATAGGTTGGGCCAAATATGTGATACACGAGTAGGAGAATCCCTAGCTCAGTAGCCTTCACAAAATGACTACGAGAGTAAAACCTGTAGTTTTCAGCAAATTTGGCATGGAACACCACAAATCCACGGCCAGTACCTCTGTATTCTGCGCCTCCATGCAACAATGTCTTGCAGTAGTAATGAAATTTTGTCCCAAGTTGAAATGTGAAAAATACGGAAGCAAGTTGTAGCTGCATCAATACAAAATCAAATAGGGCGTCATAAAATCCCCTCTCAAGCCCAATCTCCATGATCATAGGCATGGCCATCAAAAAAACAATCTGCACGAACGACTGCGAAGCAAGGATAATTTCCATCATCATAGGCTTGTTCCCCAATTCTTTTTCAACCCCACTTAGAACGAGATACAACCGTCCATAGAGAAATACATAGACCGTAAGCACGGTTAACTGTAAGGAAACAGACAATATGGCTTTAGACTAAGACAAACTTCCATGCATGTTAAATACTAATTGTAGATAAAAAAGGGAGAACTTAGACATACCATGCTACAGAAATAGAACCCAACTGTAGTGAAATAGCAAGAGAGCATACGGAAGAAATCAAATTGGTGGCCTAGTCTATATAGGTCACGACTTAGAGTTTGCTCACCACTTCCGTTAGCTATCTTTGCCTCAAACATTGAAATTTGGTTGAGTCCCACATCTCTCCCTTTACCAACTTGTATGTATTCATGATGACTCACGGTGCCTTCACGTAGAGTAGAATTGAAACCTAAAAGCAGCCAAAATGATATTAAGAAAAGAATAACGTTCTAAATTAGATCATACATATACGTGTTTATGCGTGTCACAGAAGAAAGGAGTTGAAGCAAGTACCTGCAAATATGTCTTCACTTAGATTAATAACTTTAGAAGCTTTGGAGACACCCCCTCTGGTCAGGTGAAATACTCTATCAAAAACATCTGGATGACCGTAATGAAATCGTACCCTATCCAGGAGTTGGGGTAAAATATTAATATTAACTCACAAATTCAGATATCCCTTCCAACATAGAACTTTTCTAAACCAGGAAAAAAAGAAACTCACTTCAAAGGATTAGCTAGCACCCTCTGCCCAATAGTAACAAAGCTATGCTCCTGATTTGACATAAACCATGCAAGACAAGAAACACTGCCACAAGAAACGAGAGAAATAGGAGATCACTTTGTGTGCGAGGACCAAAACTGATATCTAAAAAGAAGAAGTGTTTAAACAAAATAGATTCATAGAAAGGGCTTAATTAAATATATCATAATACCTATCTTTTCTTATTATATATATACACAGTACCTCAAGGGTTCTCGATTGTATAGCATAGTTAAGAAAGTATATTTAGAAATGTTTTTTCGTGATACCTTCGTGTGAAAATATGCTCTCTTAGTCCAAGTATCGTAGGATATCTCACGCCTCCATTCTTTTCAAGAAATTCTTGTAGCAAGTTCCTCATTTTGAAAGCTTCTTCTATGTAATAATCCTGTTTATTGAATTTTTTAGATCTTCAGATTTTGATATGAAGAGAAATTTTGCTAGAGAATACTAGAAAGCATATTGAGATTCACAATTCACTAGGCTCTGCTGATAAAAATAAAATTAGTTGACGCACCTGGTTCATGTCTATTGTCTGCAACGCTTCTCCGCGTGTAAAAATGATAGCATTGTTCTGATTTTCCGGTTTTCCTTCTCCTATTATAGGAGGTCCTGGTAGTTTAATCTGATAAATGACCTGGAGAAAGATATATAAAGTAAAATAACTGAGAGGATGATTGAGTGGGATTTTTTGAAAATGTATATCACTGTGAGAAGAAGGACACAAAAAAAAAAGAATAGATTTTAGGAAGCTCAATACACAAGCAATTGGGTCATGAATATTGAGCACCAAAGTTTAAGATGTTGTAGTGAGTTTTCGCAGTTTCGATCTTGTAATATCTATACCTGGTCTAGCATATGACCAGAATCAGAGGAATCGGTAGAATAGGTTTGTGGAGCAGCTTTGACAAGAGCTGAGTAATAAAAATTTTCACTTGTCCCCTTACTATATATATGTGTTTGCTCAACCTCATCGATATAAGCAACACGTAAAGATGGGTACCTGCCACAGTGAAAAATCAAGCTTCATTAACGTATATGAGAAGGAAATAACAGATCAAACTAATAATTATGATGAAAGAAGGCATACGTAGTCATAAGCGTCAATATGTCTTTAGCACGTTGGTCACCAGATCTCTTATGTATACTGTATTGTTGGCATGCGACCACATAGGTGAATTTAATATCAGCAAGTGCTTGACACTCAGCCCAGAGTGAACTTCCACTACTTGAAGCTTCGGCACTCTTGTATCCTTTCATTAATTCTTGAACAAAACAAAAGCATTTGAGGGAACATGTCCATAGTTTCTACAAATAAAAGTAATCATAACAAAGACTTTCATGCACCTCTTTCATTAGCTAGATCAAAGAAGGCCTGAAGCTCCAAAGCCTTTTGGTAATACATCATGCCTCGCACTGGTTGATCAAATTAAAAAAAAAAAAAAAAAAACTCACTCACAACTTTTTAAGTTCAGTTTCTTGTTTTTTTCGTCCAGTGAAAGAGCGAAGTATAAAATTCGTCTAGTGAAAGACCACATACCTGTTTTGGTCAGTGTTTGGCCCCTGTAAGATGCCCAAAGACGAATCTCCTCTTTCAAATAATCTATTGCGTCGAGTTCTTCCTCAGTGCCACATTTAACTCGTTCCAGAAAGTTTTTCCATTCATCTGGACGTAAAGTACAGACTCAGTTGAAAAAAAGAGTGTCAAATGATATTTGTGGGGGAGATAGAAAGAGTGAAAGACATGAAAAACCTGGAAATATTTTCTGCAAGTAAAACAGTATTGAGACTCCATCATTTTCCTTTTCCAGATCAAATGTGGAGAAAAGGACATCCTCTGAATAGTATGGTGTTAGTGCCCTAAGGAAAACACAAGCAAATAGTTGTCAATAAGATGTTTTATTGCTCTTGGATTTCTTATGGCTTCAAAATCTTGCAGGAAATTAAGAGTGCAATTACAGAGTTTCTTCCTCAATGGAGGTGGCCAAAAAAGAAGTTGAAATTAAGTCAATAGAACCTACGAAAAGGAAAGCATGTTTTGGATTTTGGGTGCACCAGGCATTTCCATGAATAATGAGTTTGAAAAGAATGTAAGACGCCTTCGCGCTTCCAAGTTGGATGGAACATCCATAGCCGACTCTTTGACAGTAAGCAAAAGATGAAGCCTCTTGATCTGCCGGGAGAAAAAAAAAATAGAGAATCACACACAGCTTAGAGTCAAATGCACCCCTTTTCATGGAAACAAGAATGGTGCAAGGATGAAATTTTAAAGAGGAGACTTGCTCTCTCTTTCTCGGCTTCTGTTTGAGAGAACGCTGGGAACTGGAGTTTGCTGAAATATTTATGTTGGTGATGAACCTTGTATGATCCAGAGTGGCATAACTCTAGCAAGCTATATAAAGGAAATTATAAATGAGCATGCTTCAAAAAAAAAAAAAAAAAAAACATTGATCAACCATTCAACAAAAAAACCTTAAAGTCAGGTGATCTTACTTGAAACCTCTTCCTTTAGTATGTCTTTTGTCACCATTTCTAATATTTTCAGCAAGACATTAACAATCTGAATCTTGTCCTTGTCTTTGTTTTGCAGCTGTTGCAAGAAGGCTAATTTCAGTTATTCTCCTGAATTCGCGCCAAGGGTGATGAGATGTTGAACATGGTATGGCTACAAGGCTTACCACATATTCAGTTAGCTTAACAAAGTGGCCATGCAGATCAGGAAGAACACTCAAATTCAACTCTGTCAAGAGTGTATCTTTCTCTATATGTGTGTCAATAATGGTGAAAACTGTGGTTATGAGCCTGTACAAAGACAAATAAATTAGGAAAGGACAACTATATAGGATAAGCTAATTATAGGAAAAGTTTATATAAGATAAGTTTTGTGATACTTACATTAAATCACTATTTCCGGTGACCAGAGTATTCAAGAGTTTCTTAATAGAAGCATAACACTCTCTAACAGCACAACTCATGCAATTGTCCTCAGCCAGTATATTTTTCAGTTCACGGTGTTTTCCATTCCTTTTTTTTGCAATATCCACGGCTATTGGGATCTACCATGTATAAACACAAGTACATATGCAAATAAGAACCGAAATCGGAACGTAAGATCAGATTTAAGACAAGGATAATATTTACCTTACTGGCCAACAGAAAAATTGGCCAGCGGATAAAATCCAGATCAGGGTAAGCCCAACATGACATCAGCAGGAGTTCCAGTTCCCTACATACTTATCAACATTAATTAATCAGTAAACTCTTCTCCAGCTAGAAGGATTTAGCAATAACTTTTAGTTGTCAAACGGACGAAAATTCGATGGCAGACTCAACCTATTGCTAATCAGATCCTCTTCTCGAAAACTATTAATTATGGTGTTCCACATCTGAGAAAATTGTTTTGCTTCCTTGCCATTAGTATTTGGGATCTGAAAAAGAAAAAAAAACAACAACTCAAAGTGAGTTCTATTCAAAAGCAATGATACTGAGAACTCACATTTTAATTTTAATAAATATAGGTTTGCCTCATATATCTTGATATTTCATATATACATATAGCCGTATAATAATAGTAGGAAGCAGACCTTGTGGCACTTGCGAGAGAAAGCCAATTTAATTCCTTTTTCTTTCGTATTCTCATTTGGAATCAAACAAGCATTAAAGGCTCCTGGTAAGGACTGAAATCTAGACCTCAACATTCCAAGTGTTTGGATCTGAGAAAATGAAATAAACTTCTTTCAAGAAACAATATAGCTAGGAAACGCAAGCCAGAACCTAAAGGATAAATTCTAGAGCATCAATTATTTCTCAATGCTAAGCCTCCCAAACAGTTCTATACCAAAAGTTCCGTATAAATCCATTGAAATCTATACTTATATATACTCAACAAAGACCAACTAACTTGTTAAAATATATATGGTTAGTTGATACCACACCAAAAAAAAAAAAAAAAACATATGGTGCTTAGTTAGGCTTTTGTGACATTATGCCAATGTTTGAACTATTTTATTCTTCCATAACCCTTAAAAAGATTTATTAGCATGTCATTTCCTCATGAAATAAGCTGTTCCTAAATTCTTTTAAAATTTATGGTAAAGAAAGTATGAACCTCTCCGATGTGTCGAAAAGCTCCATATAAACCTCCAACCAGAGTTGATACTATAGCATACCATATTTGAGTGTCCATGAAATAAACCTGCATATGAAAGTTAGCGTAGATTGGGGAGAGTGTGAGAAATGACCATATGGAAATGAAGAATCTATTCTAACTCACAAGGATAACAGGTGACCAGAGTGTGATCACAACACCTCTATTGTTCTTAACTGAAAAAACAAAACAAAAGGAAAAACCAGATTATTGAATAAAGGCTTCACTATGTAATAAGAAAATATCCACATGCTATTAACCATTACCATGAGGGAAAAACTCGGGCAACCAGTAGCCTGGCATAGGAACACTCATAATTTCTTTGGTTGGACCCATAAGAGGCTTAATCTGCTTTGAAGATGGAAGTATGAGAACATATATATGGACTGACGAAAATGTCACTAAAATTCAGCCGTGACGTTATTAGAGAAACGCATGTCTCTAAGTTTTAATGTTAATGTTTCCTTACATACAGCAAAACAAAAAGTTGAAGATAAGTGAAATTGTGATACCTCCACATAATAACTGAATGCAAGCTTTGAGGTTAACAAGACAATCCAGAACATCATGTACCTAAAATCATTCATAGAAACCTCATTAGGAAATTTAGGAAGACCAACCAACATTTCAACAAGCATATGCATGTTCTTACTTGTAGATTGACCATGCACTTTCATGCATACCTCTTCCTATATACAGTTCAGGCTGCGTCACCAAGAATCATGATCAATCACCTTGTTTATCAACATGTATGAATTGACAGTGTATCAACATAGGATATATTAATAATATACCTGAGACCACCACATTATCAATTTCACTGGCCTAAAGTCAGACTTTTCAAGTGTACGTCGGATGCTAGGAATCAAGAGCAACATTTCCGGGAGCATGTTTGGGGATAAGTAGATAAGAATAGCCACAATGAAAATAGAGGTGTGGCTGTATGCGTAAGTTAATGGCATGAGTAAAACCCATACTGCAGCCGCCACTGCCTTGAAGATGTATCTTTGCCTCACATGTGTTGACATGCTATGTCTTGCTTTCCAGCTCAGAGCTATATCAAGGAAAGCTGCAAATTTGAGGACGTAGTCAGAGATATATAATGCAAAATTAGTTTCTATTCACTTGCATCATCATTGTGACATTTTCACCATAAATTTCCTAGAAAATTAAGACTGTACTAGATTTTAACCCGCAATATACCACGGAGATATATTTTTTTCAAAAAATAAAAAATTAATATGTTTAGTAGATTAAAAATATATATAATTTATTTTTTGTATTTTCTAAATGTACAACTCTTATATCTATATATTATTTAGCATACAATAACTATGTTTAATTTTTACTGTTAAAAGTTATAGGAAGAATAACAAACAGTTTATTAAGTTAAAATTTAGATTATAACTAAATCATTCAAATTTTAATTATATTTGTTTTACTAATATAATTGTATTTTGATTTTTATATATATGATTAGTGAACAAACTATATCATGTATTGATATATATTTGTTTTATTAATATAATTATAGGATATATTTGTTTTAGTTTCATTTTAGTGAACAAACTATATCATATATTAATATATATTTGATTAAATTATATATGTATATATATATATATATGAGATGATATAACAATAATTTTTAACAGACATAACTTTCTGATATTTTTAATTATTGGGAAGCATTTTTGAACCTTCATATTTTGTTACAGAAATTTGATATATATCTATATAAACATTTTCGTCGTTAATGTTTGAAATTTGAGCTTTAATGATCTAATTCAAATGCGTCGGGTTTTATCAGGTTTAATTTTAGAAAAATTCTTTCTAATGCCCTTTTCACACTACCCCTTTTCAATTCTACCCTTTTCTATTTACCATTTTCATTTATACCCTATTTAAATTTTTAATGACCATTTTACCCCTATTTGTAAATTGATTTACGTTAACAAAATGAAATATTAATATTTTGCGCCTAAATTATTCCAAAACAAAATTTCCCGCCAAAAATTTTCGAAAAAAAATTTCCCGCCAAAAAACATTTTCGAAAACATTTTTCCCGTAAAATTTTTTTTTGGCGGAAAATAGATTTACAAGGGATATTAAAAGGGTTTAAAAATATTTTAAACGATTTACAAAAGATTTTAAAAGGGTTTAAAAGATTTACAAGAGATTTTAAAAGGGTTTTAAAAGATTTACAAGAGATTTTAGAGGGCTTTAAAAGACTTACAAGAGTTTTTTAAAGATTTTTAAAGGGTTTAAAAGTGTTTCAATAGAATTACAAGGGATTTTAAAGGGTTTTAAAAGATGTACAAGAGTTTTTAAAAGATTTAAAAAAAAAATATAAGAAAACCCTTTAAAAACTCTTGTAATTCTTTACAAAATGGTTCAAAAAGAGTTGTAAATGTTTTAAATACTTACAATTCTTTTTCTAAGAGTTAAAAAATGCTTGTAAAGACTTTATAAGAGTTTTAAAAGGATTTACAAAGGTTTAAAATCCTTGTAAATCCTTTTAAAACTCTTTAAAAACTCTTGTAAATCATGTTTTACCCTTTTATAAGCTTTTAAAATCCTTGTAAATCATTCTTTACAACTTACTTATCTTTTAAAAACGATTGTAAACCATGCAAACCTTTTTTAAAATCTCTTGTAAATCATTCTTTGACACTTACATATGCGTTAAAAACGATTGTAAATCATGTTAACCCCTTTTAAAATCCCTTGTAAATCATTCAATACCACTTACTTATGCTTTAAAACGATTGTAAACCATACAAACACTTTTAAAATACCTTGTAAATCATTCTATGCCACTTACTTATGCTTTAAAAACGATTGTAAATCATGTTTTACCCTTTTATAAGCTTTTAAAATCCCTTGTAAATCATTCCAATACCACTTACTTATACTTAAAAAAACATTGTAAACCATGCTAACCCTTTTTAAAAATTCTTGTAAATCATTCTATGCTACTTACTTATGCTTTAAAAACGATTATAAATCATGTTTTACCCTTTTATAAGCTTTTAAAATCCCTTGTAAATCATTCAATACCACTTACTTATGCTAAAAAACGATTGTAAACCATGCTAACCCTTTTTAAATCCCTTGTAAATCATTCTATGCCACTTACTTATGCTTTAAAACGATTGTAAATCATGTTTTACCCTTTTATAAGCTTTTAAAATCCCTTGTAAATCATTCAATGCCACTTACTTATGCTCAAAAAACGATTGTAAATCTTGTAAAACTATTGTAAAAAGTTTTAAAATGATTTTCAAAGGTTTAAAAAGGGGTTTTAAAGTATTTACCTATGTTTTTAAAGACTTTAGAAAGATTTTAAGAGGTTTTAAAATGATTTACAAGAGTTTTTAGCAACTATCAAAGCTTTTAAAAAACTTTACAAGGTTTTTTAAAAGAGTTTTTAAAAAATTTACAAGGATTTTTAAAAGCATTTTTTTGGCTGGGAAAAAAATATTTACGAGAAAATTTTTTGGCGGGAAACTTTTTTTTTGGCGGGAAAAAAAGTTTGGTAGAAATTTTTTTTGGCGGGAAAAATAAATTTTGGCGCCAAAAATTTGGCGGGAAACTTTCAGTTTCCAATTATATGTTCTTATTAGATGAGGGTAATTTGGTCATTCTGTTCAAAGAAAGGGATATTCTTAAAAATAAACCATATAAAAAGGTATTCTTGCAAAAGGGTAGTAAAAAAAGGGTAATTTTGTAAATCTGCCTTAATTTTATTCGGATCTTGAATAACTTTAATGGGTCAGGTTCTTTACCGGGTTTTATTGTTTTCGGATCCCGAATAACATTAATTCTTGGAAAAGCTAACATTTTCTACAAAAACAATAATTAAAAAAGAAATTAATTATTTAATTACCAAATTTAATATATCTAATATCTCTAAACTAACCATATTTTTTATTTACCTTAACTAATTTCCTAAAACCTCTCTACCTAATTTAAACATAAATATATGATTCTTCTTATAATTTTATTTGATTTTAATTTTATATTATTTTGAATTTATACAAAATACATATAGTTAATAAAATATTTGATTTTTTCTGTATATGAAGTGGTTCGAATTTTTTAGAACGGATATATATAAGTCAATCGATGAAAAAATAATATGTGTACAATGTCTCACATTACTTAAAAGAATTGGTCCATAATTCAGAGTCATACTATCAAAAGGACTAAAATGATTCTGAATACAAACACAAGAAACTTGAGTTCTCAGACGTCCAAAACTAAAAGTGCTCGATTTATTCTGGTTCTTTGTTTTTCAAAGAATGGTAAATTTTTAAAAGTTTCAAAATATTATAAATAGTTAACCCTTATTAAAGTAAAATATTATATTTGTTTCAAATATTAAATTGTTTTATGAAGTTTCAAATATTATAAATATTTAAAATTTATAATAATTGAATAAGAAGTTTAAACATTATAAATATTTAAACTTTATACTACGGTTAAATCGTAGAATTTATGGGTTTATGCCTTTAATAATATGGGACGGTATAATACGGATGAAATCCTAAAATTAAGATCCAAAATCTAATTATACAATCTTACACTCTAAACCAAAACAAATACAACTTAAAATTTATTTATTTTTAAAACACATCTCGAGTCTTATATAGAAAGTTTAAACATTATAAATATTTAAACTTTATACTACGGATGAAATCTTAAACTGATTTGGGTTGATAATAATATGGGACGGTATATTATAGGTGAAATTTTAGAATTAATAATCAAAATATAAATATATAATCTTAAACAGTAAACAAAAAAAATATTCACAAAACAAATACAACTTAAAATTTGTTTTTTAAAGAAACACAACTCGATTGTTTTATAAGAAATTTATATAAACAATTAAACTTTATAATATGGATGAAATCCTAGAATTGACGGATTTGAATTGATATTACTACATGATTGTATACTACAAATGAAATTAACAATCAAATACAATTATACAATCTTAAACACTAAACAACATAAACAATATTAACAAAATAGGTACAACTTAAATTTTCAAATCTTTAGTTAAAAAATATTGTTTTGTGGTGTACCATACATTTAAATTAAACAAAATAATAGTATATATTTATAAATTATCTTAAATACAAAAATTTAAATTTTTTATAAAAATATAAGCCCGCGGTATACCGCAAGTTAATATCTAGTAGTATACATAATAATATACCTTATTATTTGTCATATAATTATAAAACAATAATATGTTGTTTTTAGACATTTTATAGGTGAACGTCATGATCTATAAAATAGGAAAATCGAGCAACTGCTAAAAATGTTATATACAAGTTTTAGTATCACACACCTTGGAAAAGGTTTAATTTAGCAGCTGTGATGAAGACGCTCAAAACCTTATGAAAGACCGCACCCCCAGATTCACTGGTTTCATTCCAAGCAATTATGATCATTGCCTAAACCACACCCACGAAATCCATCAAATTACATAATCAGTCAAGATTTGTACAAGCTTACAAAGAAAAATTCAAAGAAAGCAAGTGGTTCGGGTACCTGCAAAGACAAGATATAAAAACTCCACATTCTGTCAAAACTTCTAAATAGATGCCAAAAGGTGCGTATCTCAACAAAATTGACTTTTCCGACACATCCATCTCCCAGATCTGGTTTCTTCTGCAGCGTTGCAAACATTAACCATGAAATTCTTGATAACAAAATTTCAGTGAGAAAATATATATATGTAACACTTCCTTTTAGCTCTTTTCTCAATACTACTTATGTATTATTATTTAAGGCGGTCAGAACTTGTAAATTGAGCTAAATAATCATACATCTAACGTGGTATCAATTCGAAATATAACCGATCTCCTAAAGACTTATCAAGTTCTACACATACCTCACTTTTATTCAGACCAAGTTGTTGAGATGTCTTACAAAAGAAATCAGCATTGGCTTTCATAGGCCACCCTAACTTATCAAGGTATTGTTTTGACCTGCAAGTTATATTAGAGACAAAAGAGTCATCATGTGACATTCAAAAAGGATATGGAATTAGATGATAAATGCATCTTTGAATATATTGTACCAGAAGTATTCGTTCAAGTCGTCATAGTTTCTCCACTCAGAATGCTTTCCTTCGCCACTTTTTTTTGCTTCCTGTATTACGAAAATTGATATCAGTATTAATTGGGATGCAAACAAAAGAAAATCCAAGAGCAAATGGCCAAGAAAGCAAACAACCTCGGCTATTGTCTTGTAAACAGGAGTCACTACTTTCGTCAAGAAATCTTCATCTTTACCACTATATGTTGGGTTTTTAGGCTTATATTTCTTCTTACTACCTTTACTCTCCAACATCTCAAACAACTCAAACGCCATCTGAAATCACCCGGACAGATTAAATTTTAACGTGGAAAGACTGTTAGGTTGTTTGTGCATAATTTAAAACACTTTAAAGCCCAATAGAGAGAACTCATTCTAAACAAAAAAAAAAACAGCTCGTAAGGAGAGATGTTCGTTAGAGTTATAAGCCATTGACTAATCATAGGCACAAATAGGAAAATTTTGAAACTGAATCCATACATGGTGATAGATATAGCAAAGGCACTCGGGCATGAATCTAAGGTTTGCAGCTTCTCCCCATATTAAAAGATAGAGTCCTGTATATAGTAGTTTCCTCTGTTGTACCACCTTTTGTTGCTTATCCTTAGGGAACCTATACAAGTTGGCAACAAAAATAATATAACTGGAAAGACTCAGTAAGATTGCAATGCAAATTATTGGAGTAAGTGAAGCCGAAGGAGAAGCCTTACCTAAGGCTGCTTTCCAGGCCCACATGATTACACCATTTATTGTAATTTCCTAATAATTTCTCCATCACTGTATCCAAGGCTCGATCATCCAACAACTATGTGAACATATTGATGAGGTTATTAGTGCAAATCAATACACAAAAAAAAAAAAAAAAAAAATGGACTTGACACAGAGCAAGAAAACACAAGACATACATTTGGTTGTCTCTGGGTTTGTCGCATTTGGACATTAGCAAGTAACAAAATCAAGTGCTCTCTTTGATTTGAAACATTATCTTTCTGCCATTTCAAGATCAATCATCAATCTCAACACAATTTTAAAATAAACAAAACAGTGAAAAAAAATAATTTAAACATAAACCATGGTCATCTGTTTCAATACGTACGGAATTAATAACTATTATTGACAGAATTTTTTTATGATAAAGCACGGCGAAAGAAACCGGAAAAAAAGAGTAATACAGTGGGAAAATGAGAAAAGAGTGAAGGGGAACAATTTAACCAAATTCCGCCAGTGTATAGTCATTTTGGTTATTTTGAATTCATTTCACCCCTCTAGAGAATCATTTTATTCACTTCCTCATGTTCTAACTAATCAGGATCTACTATCTAATAAAAAACATTAAATTCATTTAATTGTAAAATCTAATAAATTGAAAATATATATATATATATATCGGTTTGAGTTACAAAAAAGGGCTAGAGTTTATATTTTATAATTAAACCAGGTTAAATATTAGTTTAGATTTATAAACAGTTTAAGTTTTACAATTAAACGAGGTGAAATGTCGATTTAGGTGTATAAAGAACCTTAAGGTTATAGATTTTACAATCAAACGAGGTTAAATATCGGTTTATAATAAACAAAGATTAGAGTTTAGATTTTGTAAATAAACTAAATTATATGTCAGTTTGGATTTAAAAAGAGTAGTTAAAATTTAGATTTTACAATCAAATAAGTTTAATTTTTAAAATATTATGTATCAGATTCTGATTGGTTAGATTAAGAGGGGTGAATAAAAGGATCCACCCGTGAACCAAAGAATTGTTCCGCTATTTTGGTTAGCAAAATTAATTTGTTCCATTTTAATTGTTACTAATAGTAAAATAAAAATAAAAATAAAAATCTATATATATTAAAGCAGTATTATTATTAAATTAAATCATCACCTGAAAGCGAAACATAGTTTTTAGCCAGTCTAGCACGTCTTCATCGTCATTGATCTTGTGACCTATCTGCCATGTTAAGTCACTTGTGTAACGAATTGCCTTTAATACAGCTACAATCTGCAGAGTACATAAATTCAAATATTGATGCTTTTTTTTTGTTTAATTTAATCAAAGTGGCAGTTAAACAGAAAAACCACGACATTAATCTATGTAACCTTAGGATCTCTCATCATAGCGTGATTTTTACTATCAGGATCGAGGGGAAGAATATTGTAAGGCACATAGATTTTGTTTTTTGCTTCCACCTCGGCATGGGATTCCAAAATCTACGTACAGACAAAAAAGAATGAACGTAAACATCGAGGAAATTAAAGATATGTTAATCTAGCTAGTATCAGATTTACCTTAGCAGCCACTTTGATATTAGCTTTCCGATGAACAGCATCCAAGACATCATAGAGAACAACAGCAGTTTGATATATTTTTGTACGTTGAGAACTAGAACTACAAAAATAAGCAAGAAAACACTGTGAACGAAAGACGCAAGTGTTATATAACGAAAACCTTTAGCTATAGTACAAACCTGCCAGCACCAGCATTTAGCAAATCATTGATGCCCTCGTCACCATATTGTTGATAGAAACTTTGCATTTCATGTGCATCACTACTCTTCTGTCTTGCCTTTAGAGTACTTTCATTATTCTGCACAAGTCAAAGACACATGATGATTTAATGATGAAGATATGAAAATCTCAAGCGAGCTAGTTTAATATTGGTACCTTTTCTAACCATTGAAGAATTGTATTCTTGAACTGGCGAACATCACGTCCACTTGATGTGGGATCAAGCTCGTTTGCCTTATCTAGCGCATGTGAATGACCTGACAGTATATTTATAGAATCATCCACAGATTTGATGTCAAGATCTTGAAGAAATAAACTCTGAAGTCGTAACGAATATTGATTTATTTTAAAACTCACATAGGAAAGCAACCCGGGGATTAGTATCCTCTACGTCTTTGGCTACACGAAGGATGGGAGTAATATCCTCATGAAGAGAAGATGGAACCAGCTCACTGTCAGGACTAGCTACTGGGAAAAAGTGGCTAAACACAGTTTGGAGAATCTGCCCTCTGTTGGGCTGATTCATGGATACACTTCTTTTGGGGGGCATCTCTTACAATTTTCATACAGCCAAACTGAGAAACCAAACATTATGAAAATATTCGTCAAACATAATGGAAATCTCTGGCCTGAAACTTCTGGGTTCTGGCCTTGCCTCAATTGTGAACAGTTAAAACATAACATCAAAAATGATAAAAAGCAAGTGCCAAAAGTTTTCAAAACAGGGGAAAAGATTATAAAGATCAATGTTTCACCTAACGGCAAAGGAAGCGGACCAAAAACTATGACAGCTTCGTGAACACGCAAGCCAGGTGCGGTCCAGGAACAGAATAAAAAGAAGCTATGATCAACGTCACTTGGCAAAACTAGCACTAGAACAAGCCTTTAAATTAATTGTTGCACTAGTTATAAAAACGTTATTTTTATTTTTAATATAATTTAAAAAGGAAGAGAGGATTAAGAGAGATAGCAATAAAAGAAATTTAAAATGACAATAAAATAGGCGCCATATTTAATTTGTCAACGACATCATCTTTTCTAAGAAATAAAAAAACTTAATCGTATGTCTATCGGTCTATCTTACCTTCCAAGAAGAGGTAGCGAAAAGGAGACAATTAAAAGGCAATAAAATAGACGCCAACTTGTAATAACTTATTATTGGTCAACGACATTAATTTTCTCTAATATAATATACTTAAAAGAAATTTTCACAAAAGTGGACGAAAAAAGATTTGCTCTCACCGTTTGTCAAAGTGAGAACTGGTTTTCACGTTTTGTCTTTTCATTCAATTTCGGACCAAATTACCCTGAGAAAACTTAATAATGGCACAAACCAAACTGTGCAGCAGTTCGTATCGGTTAAGTTGACGGCGTAAACCAAACCCTACAGCAGTTGGTTTCGGTTTAGTTGATGCGGTTCAGTTTTGAAAAAGACAAAAAAAAAAAAACTGAAACGAAGAAACCGAGAAAACGAAAAAGAGAATAACGGAGAGATTGAGAGAGAATCAGAAAGCGAAACAAAATTCAGTATCCATTGCTTCAAAATTCGACATAACTTCGAATTGTTGGGTAGTTGAATTGTGCCACTGAACTCCCACATCCGGTGAAGTGAAAGTTACTGTTTTTCCCGGCGAAGCCAAGAGAAAGTTACTGTTTTTCCCGGCGAAGCCAAGAGAAAGTTACTGTTTTTTCCGGCGAAATTTGAACCTCCGGCGAGATAGCATCTTTAGCTATGGCTGGGAATAAAGCTAACGACGAAGTCCCGAGGAAGCAGCATGGTCCAGGGAAGGAGAAGCGTGTATTAAGAGTTTCCCCGCGGAGAAAACGCTCTGCGACAAAGGCAACGGAGGAACTGGGTTAGAATCTCTAATTTACCGTTTGTTGTCTTTGGGTGTATCAGAATTGTAAAGCTTGTTTGATTAAAGTGTTAGAATTTGTCGGAATTTAGCATATCTTTAGGATGAAAAATTGAGAAGTAGAATTGGAAATCTCTGTTTCCGCCAAAAATATGATTTTGAGTTATAATCTGGAAAATGTCTGTGTACGTACACTACTTCTGTTTGCTCAACAGTATATGACTTTTAATTGCAGGTAGTCCAAGTGTTGCTCCGACTGAAGATCTTACAGTTGAAGAGTTACCACCAAGACTCTTTGCTCTAGACCGGTACCCTTCCGAGACGAAGATGAACGCGTACTCTAAACCGGAGTACATTTCTGACATAGCAAAAGTACTAAAGGGGAAACCAGAGATGCAGTTTCTTCTCAATTCTCCATTTGGGAAACTTTTTAAAATACCCAAAAACAAGGCATCTTTCAATGCTAAGCTTGTCCTTGGACTAATATGCCGTCAGTTAGTGACAAAGAAGGTGAATGAGATGTGGATTGTATTCGGCGGTCATCCAATCAGATTTGGATTAAGAGAATTTAGTATCTTAACTGGGCTGGAATGTGGGAAGTATCCCAAGAAGAAAGACGTTGATGATGTTATCAGTGTGAAACCTGAGTGTGAGAGTGTTTGGAATACTCTGTTTCATGAGAGGTTTGGGAACACGGTTCTAACAATTGCTGATTTGGTGAGCTGGCTGCAGGAGGAGGAAAGCATGGAGGGGTGGAAGCAACTGGCACTATCTCTTATTATTTTGGTTGACGGTGTGGTAGCGGCCCACAGTAACCCCAACAGGCCTACTTCGAAGACTGTCGAGATGACTAAGAACCTGGAGTTTTTCTGCAAATACCCATGGGGAAGGGTGTCCTTTACCCGTACTTTGGGGAGGATAGCAAATTTCCAAACTCCTTACGATGCTCAGAAACTAATAAGGGGTATACTTGTAGGGTCTTATGCACTCCATGGTTTCCCATTAGCTCTCCAGCTTTTAGCTTTCGAAACAATCCCATCAATTGCTAAGCTAGGACCTGATGATGTACCTAACAGGACATTTGCTGAGAGGTCTATCCATCGTCTTGCCTCTCTGCGAGCAATCCGGACATCTCGCATTTTGGAGTGTGAGGCTGCTGATGAGGTGTGTTAAATTGTGTATGTACGTACATAATAAGTAAATGTATATTATCTATGGTTAACATACTTATTTGTGTAGGTTGAGGTCAACTATATTGTGAAACCAGCTGATAATGTTTGTCCTCCATCTCTTTCATGGGATGATGAAGTTGATGATCCAAGGGTTGATTACATTGAGGCACTGTTGATAGATGGGCACCAGTGGCAGGAGGATGAATGGGTTGGAGGCTATGCTAGAGTACCAAAGCAGTCGCGCCCACCACAACTAGAAGAGACAGGTAAGTATAAGTATAAATGTTTTTACTAATTTTTTTGGTATTGCACCTAGAAGAAAACCAATTAATAGCAGCAACTGGTCTATTGTAGATGTTAAGAGGAAACGAAATGCACCGGGCCCGAGCCCTAAAGAACCTGCTATGAAAAACCAGAAATCTGAAATGGACTATGATAAAGAAGAGACTGCTGAGGATTGTTTTGGAGAGCCTGTGCCTGAGAGGTTTATTGTTGAAATGAGGAGGTCTTTGAAGGAGCTGGAAGACCAAATGTATCAAATGCATGAAGATATGAAAGACTTTGTCCGTGACCAGATACGTGCTGCCCTTGATCCAAAAGGCAAAAGGCCAGAACAAACCATACCTTCCCATGATTCGCGGGAACCACCTACTTCTATGGATAAGGCACCGGTTACTGCGAAGAAGCCATCGAGAAGGATGTCTACAAAAGGAAGCACTGGAACGAGAAAGTCTTCAAGGCTGACTCGTGTTTCTCATGATGTGGACACTCCTGCACTTTCTGTTGGCTGTAATTCCAAAGAGGAAGATTTGGATGTCCCTGGAGTACATACCACTGCTTTCGGCGGAAGAAGAAAACCTTCAAAGCCGAAGAAAAATGTTTCTTTTGCTGTTGACACTATTGAGGAGCCTGATTCCAATAAGGAAGATATGCAAGGATTCATTGATGAACAGGTAAGTCATGTACGTACATTGCTAAATATTTTATAATCCATATGTATAACTGTACTGTCTGGTTCGATACAGGATGGCGCTAATAATGAAAGTGATTTTACTGCAAATGATGGATTGAATTCTTCTGCCGCTGAAGAAGAGATATTAGACACTGGATTTTTAATAGTTCCTTATGCTGGATCCACACAATCCCATCTGGTATGTCGTCTACTAATACTCTTAACAATCTGTTTAAATGGTGTACGTACATATTCGCTTAAGAAGTTAGTTAAACTATGTTTCAGGATAGAGGAAATGTTGTTGTTGGTAAGACTGTCTGCTTAGGTTCAATGTTTGGGACTGTCTTTGTAACACAGGAAGAGAGGCCTGTGGAAGAAGCTACTGTTGACACCGAGATGGAAGAAGTTCCATCTAATGTGTCTGCAAGAGTTTCAGAGGTAGATCTTCTGGTAATCGTTATATACAGATTTCCATGACTATATGCATAACTATTACATTAATTTCTTCACTTATCTAACGCTTAACTCTATGGTAGCCTATGTTTCAGGATAATGGACCAAAGGATGTTGCTGAACCTGGCTTAGTTGGTACCCATACAGGGGCCGATGAAATAGCTGATGCTGACATAGAGATGGTAGACAATCCATCAGGTTTACCTTCAACATCTGCACAGGTATGTGTTAGTCACTTGTTCTTTTTCCATATGTGTACGCCCATAAGACTTTGCAAATTATTTTTGTTTCAGGAAGAAGCAAGAGATGCCAGTGCATCGACTGAAGCTAATGGCAGCGAGTCAGAAGAAACTTATGAGCCTTCTGATGGAGACACAGCTCACGTACCTGCCACAAGTGTACGTACATTTTTGTCACTATGTTCTGTGTACATATATATTGTTTCATACATTACTAAAAAGTTTCTTTCCGATGCTAAATTCTACAGGTTGAGGCGGCAGGAGAATCCAAATTAGTGACAGTGATGGAAGTTGAAATACCTGAGAAGACCCACAGTGATCCCCCGTCACCATTTCAAGTAGTTAACAATGTAAGCTAACTCTTGCAACAAATAAAATGTATTATTTACTGTTCAAATGTATAAAATTTATATTATGCAGGTCATACGGGAGTTGGATACCAAAGCCGTTGGTGATTTAGCTGCAGCCACTGATTTGGAGGTAACAATTTGTGTGTTTCAATTCCTATTTTCGGAATAGCATACATAGGATTATATGTGTACATTATATATACTTGTGTACGTTAACTTGCACAGGTAGTCATGGAAGAGCCGTGTATTGTCGAGGGGTCTGTAGAAACTGAGGATCCTAACCCAGGGTCAGATGAAGCAGACAAGACCGATATTCCTAAAAATAATGTATGTACCTATTTTAAACATAGAAAAACGTATGAAACTGTTGTTGACAATCATATTTGTTAACAGGATGAATCAGACAATGCTGCTGCTGTCGAAGCAAAAGAAGAAAAAAAATCGTCCCCAAAGAAAGTGAAGAAACAACTTGTCTATGAACAGGATGATGCCCATCCTCATGGTTTTAAGGCAAAAACAGTATTGGTGCCCGATGTACCAGCTCAACAGATAGAGGTTGTTATCAGGGCTGGAAATGTCTCATACAACCCCCTGGACGTGGTTGACCCTTCAAAAGTAGAGGAATTCAGCAATATCATTAAAGGACCCTCTGTGTAAGTACATTATAGTAAAATGGATTATTTAATATCTCAATCATCATTTTTAAGGTTGTTATCAAATATTTTTCTGGATTTTACAGGATTCACACTCTTTTCGGGTTTCGAAAAGTGCCCAACGACTTTTTTGCGAACCTTCTAACACCTGGTGAATGGGTCGAAAGTACGGTACGTTGCATTTATATACGTACATTCCTTGTTATAAATTGTACATAGATGATTAAATTTTTCGTGGAAGTGTACGTACACTGATATATTTTTTGAACATTTCAGCATTTAGAAATGATGGCAATGTTGATGTGGCACAAGAACGGGGAACAGATGATAGCAAACAGATGTATTGTATTGGACATGATGCTGACGCATCTTCTTACCAAGCGGGTGGGCGACTTCAAGAAGTGTATTAATAAGAACGGGTTCAAATGGGGTAAATTACTGTCCGACATTGCTAATGGAGTTCACATAAACCGTGAACCCAATATGAAGTGGATGAAGGATGTCGATGTTGTGTATGCTCCGATGAACTGGAAGAGTGAACATTGGGCTGCTTTGGGAATCAACCTTAATGAACGGCTAATAACTGTGTATGACGCTTTAATATCGCACACGCGGGAGTCGGCTGTGAAGGCGAGAATGACTCCTATTTGCGAAATGATGCCGTACTTAGTCAGAGCGATGTGCCAGGATGTATTGATTTCTCCGTACTCAGTTGAACCTTTTGAGTATGTGCGTTGTCCTACGGTTGCTCAAAACCCAACTACAGGAGATTGCGGGCCATACACGATGAAGTTCCTGGAGTTGCTTGCGTTTGGACACCCTTTTTCGGATCTGACAACCATTCGAGAAGCAGATATGGTCTTCTACCGTCAGAAATACTCCGTTGACATCTACGAGCACGGCAAGCGGGAGGCCGGTACTGTGCACTTGGTTTAATCGTCCAAGAACAATATTCTGGTTCTTTGCAACCAATTATTATGAACAAACCTGACTTATATATATGATTGCAACTACATTTAATTTGGAGATTGTCAGAAGTTAATTTATTGTCCTCTATCATATTGTCGTACACATCGTTCACTTATAATTACATAATGTAAATGTGTACGTACATATCTATATGTCTCGTACACTGCATATTAACTTTATAACATAACTCAAGTGATAAATTGATTTGACAGCCAACGCTTACCAACACAAGTATGACATTCATTTCAACCGTAATTGCCCCAACCAAATTCACAGTAGTGGTTATTAAAGTGAAGAAATTACTGACGACCTCTGACTATCTAATTTCAAACATGGTTAACCCGACTCTTCCCGACGATTTACTCTCGAAGATAGCTAAGAACCTGGCTGACCAATGCTGGTCCGACCTTCGTCCATTGGTACGAGCCGGCACTCGTGGAAGAGACATTGTCTACCGTCCGGATGTCCTCAAAGATGCCAATATTCTCACCTTGTGTGACTCGCCCGATGACTTCCAAGCTGGAGGGGGCCACAATCCCTCCGGATCCGCTGATGAAGGCCGACATCGAACATTTTTCTTAAGGTGTTTTGCAGCTAATAATCCCACGGCCGTGTATTACGAAGGTATTCGTGTTCTAACGCATGAACGAAACATCAATGGAGCCATCAGGCTCTTACAGCGTCATGCTCCAGTACGAGCAAATGCAACACTTGCATGCGCCATTGTATTCATATGTGCTGGGTATGATTATATGGGCGGCTTGTTTCTACAGCTCTTCACCCGCAACCATTATCCATTGGACTCGGTTGCCACTCGAGTTTTGGGTGATGAGTTCATCGAGGAAATAAAGAAGTTTGACCCTCCATACAGCAATACATATGGTCCTACGTTCTCTTATCCTACCAGCCATGGAATTAGTATGCCTCCTTGCGCCTTATATTGTTACATGGTATCAGGAGCTTTCCAAAACGTTTGCAACCGCTGTTACCTCTGGTCGTGTGCCAGGCGTGTTAGTCAAATGCTATAGTTATTCCATTCTACTTTATATGTTTGTTTATGTTATCCGCTATGTCATGTTTCAAATTATGATAAGCCTTCTACTATGTTGTTTATGTTTATGTTGAAATTATATTATTGCTTAAGAAATTTGCAAGGTGTGTTATGTTTCTCAAGTTGAATATTTTTCAGCCAAATTCACATATGATATTTAGACACTGCAGTAAATGTAAATTTGGATATTAAAATCTAAGCGTCCACAACTCCGTACACGTGCATCTACCAAATAATACTTAGAGGTTTTTTCTTTGTCTCGGAAAACTAGATATGGACGTTCACTAGCATGAGATATCAACTCTAACGTACACTAAAAAATAACACATGCAAACGTATGAGGTCTTTGGTTTGTCTCATAAATGGTGATATTTATGAATGGACGTACACTAATAGTACACTACAGCGTACACTGTCTGTTGAGTAAATGTAGAAATGTAAATATGGACGTACACTAAAACGTACACTACAACGTACACTGTTTGTTGGGCAAATGTAGAAATGTAAATGTGGACGTACACTTAAACGTACACTACAACGTACACTGTTTGTTGGGCAAATGTAGAAATGTAAATGTGGACGTACACTACAACGTACACTGTTTGTTGGGCAAATGTAGAAATGTAAATGTGGACGTTCACTAAAACATACACTACAACGTACACTGTTTGTTGAGTAAATGTAGAAATGTAAATGTGGACGTACACTAAGACCGTCAGTAAAACGTACACGTCTAGTTTTAAGCTGTTAATAAAAAGAGGTTGCTCATAACAACGATAACAAATTATATATGGAATACTATTACTTTGATTTGACAATATGAATACACATCATCACTTAATACCTTTGCAATAAATACAACCATAACTTACCCAACCATATCTTCAATGATGCTTATTTAAGTGTTCAAATTTCATTTTCTCGAAACACCTTACTCCTAAATATGACAAACCCAAATATTCCTGACGATTTGCTTGCGAAGATAGCCAAGAAAATGGCTGACAAATGTTGGTGGTACCTCGGACCTATGTTGAAATCCGGTCCTCGTGGAAGAGACATTGTCTACTGTCCGGATGTCCTCAAAAATGCAAACATTTTCAGCATGTGCGACGATCCCGATGACTTCTACGCGGCAGGCCACGATCCAAATGACATCAACTCCGAAGGTCGCTATAGACCCTTCTTCAAACGGTGCTTACAAGCTGGTAACCCCACGGCTATTTACCATGAAGGACTGCGTCTCGTTACACATGAGTCTGACATCCAGGGAGCTATCCTACACTTAGAGCGAATCGCCCCAAGGAACGCCGCTGCAACCCTTGCATGCGCAATTCTTTACATATGTGCTGGTAATGCTCACATGGGTGGTGTCTACCTTCGGCTCTTCGGAAGCAACCATTATGCTTTGGAATCGGAGGACGCACGTGACATTTGTGAGGAGGTGCTAGAAGATATAAAGAAATATGGTAATACTTTAAAATACACATACGCTAACAGTTTTTCGTTCCCGGAATGTGTTGACGTAAGCACTCCTGAATGCGCAGAGGTGTGTTACATTAGATCGAGACTCTTCAATAATCTTTGCAACCAATGTTACATCTGGTTGTGTGCTAAACGGATTAGCCAGATCCTGTAGAGCTCACATTCGCCACGATCCTGTCATATTTATAAGTTTTCCATGCAACAATATGTGAGCTTTTTACGTTGATTATCAGTAATGGAAGTTTGTTTTTAATTAAATTACCACTTTGTAATTGATTCAAACATACTAGCTCAAAGTACTCTAATATGAGACATCATTAAAATAATAAAATAATAAAATATCTACGTACACGATATATGATAATGTACACGTGACATAGTTTAATTCCAACTATAAAGATTACATAGTGAGCGACGATATTTGTAAATGAAGACGAAAGGAAATTTGATTTGACGTCGTATAACCCATATATAGAAGATTTCGCTTCAAATTAATTACTCGCTGTCAAATACACTCTAGAAGTGACCTCCATCACACTCTCATTAATATCTCTATTAGACGTACACGGTTACCGAGCAATGTACTCAATTGATTTGGCAGATAAAATAAGTAAGTTAATGTTTATTTGAAAAGATTGTTAGTAAATGCGTTGACCCCTAATATAGCACTATACATGAAGCCATATTGTTCCACTTATATGCCATACAAACAGACGTCAACTCAACCTTCTGTCAGAGAACGTAATGAGTATTTTGTAGACGTACACGGCGCGATTATGAGAGGTACACAGGAATTTGTTTAAATTAAAAGTTACTAATATGATGCACTAAATATACATCCACGTCACCCACCCACTTACATTGATGGTTATTCTCCTCTTTAAAACTCATGACAAACACACTTAGTTGAATACACGAATCCGTCTAAACCTCCTCGTTTGAAAAACAATGCCTTTCCTACCTCCGCTAACCCTTCCAACCGAGTTGTACCTAGGAATCCAATTGCCAAACCCCATAAGCATACTTGTCAACTACCTCCCCGTCAGCCAGACTACAGTTGTGACATCAACACCCTTGCAATCGATGAATTCATGACGTGGCCGTCGTTACTCCAACCGGGGTCTCCCTTCCGGCCATACTTCGAGGTGCTTGTAGAACGTGGATCCATCCCGGCGGTTTACCTTGAAGGTGTTCGCCAAGCGAGCAACTTCGTGACAGTAGCTCAGGGCCTTTCAGTCATGACAACGGTCGCTTTATCTGATCCCTTTGATTGCTTCGCAACCGGTTTGTTCCTTACGTGTACCGGTAATCACTTGGATTTCCTCCCTATCAGCGAAAAGTTCTGGGAAATGACACCCACCCTTGAAGCTGGCCACGTGGTTGCAGAGATGGTGATGTATCACATCAGCCAGCTTCACACTGAAAATGCTCGCCGCTGGGAAAGGTCTTGGAGGTTTGTCCACCCGCCGAGTTGCGTAGGGCAATGCACGTTCCATCATGGCTGCAGGGTTTGTTTTTTCTACTAGTACGCCAGGGAGATGGCTATATTCTACTAGAAGCAAAGCTGCTAAGGTCTAAGCTACTCTACTCGGCTCTACTCTCGAGTCTTTTGGTATGACGGATGCACACATATTTTGCAACACATGTGTATGCTTCGTTTAAAAAATTATGTTTTTTGAATCGTTCCAGTTTATTTATCTTATCTTATGAATTTCCTTTTATATAAACTGCCTGTCCTTTTTTATGTTTCTGGCTTTTGAATGAATTACCACTTTAAGTATTACTAGATGTCTTCGTGTACGTACACTATATAGTACATTAAACTTCGTTTATCGTACATTGGGAAATTGCGTACACAACATAAGTATAAATCTAACAGTTTTTGATGTTGAAGGCACCAAAACTAATATACGTACACGATAGCGTACACCAGAAACTATACGTACATTGCGAGAGGATTTGAACAATAAAACAAGGCACGTACATAAAACAACAAATTAGATTAAAATTTAAACGGAAACAAGAAACAACAACGACTGAAATGTAATTTGGTTCTTATGGAAACAACAACAACAACTGGGAAAGAAAACTTAATTGAAATGTAGTCTTATATTATATTAAAACGGAGAATAATGGTTCATTCCCTCTAGCTAAAAAACCACCATCGAGATATCCGCAACTTCTTCTCTGTCCGGATTGGCAACCACCTTTGAAATAGCACCATGGCTCTCAAGCTTCGGGTTAGACAGTTCAGTTAGACGCCAAAAGCTGAGTGCGACAACAAAATTTCCCTTACCCAAACTCTGAAAGTAACCATCCAAGTACTCCGCCTGTTGATTGCGGGCTTCGCACTCCAAGACTTCATTGCTACGTTAGAAATAAGGACTGTTAGCGTTTAGAGTGACATTGTAAATAAAACAAATGAAAAGAACACTTACTATCTATCTTTTAACTTGAAACTCAGTTTGAGACCGTAATAGTCTGTAGTCAATGCGCCAACATCAACCAACGCTCCAATGACATCTAGATGATGGAGAAACAAAGATAATAAACAAACATTTTCAAAAATGTAATAAATGAAGCGTCAGAGTTATTCCTCCTCACCGACTAAAACGTTCTTGTAAGCAGATTTATCCAAAATGTAGTCGAAGGGAGTGAAATCGAAATCTGGAACTGGTGGTGATCGTCTTCCACTCATTTTCAACGAATCGGTCTTCGTAAAACGGAGCAAGGCGACGATCAACGATGGCCTCAATACGGTTATTCTTTACATACAGAACATGATAGTAGAGAGTTTAATATATAAGTTAAGCGAATGAACGAGAAAAACACATAATAATTTAACGGAAATAACCTCGTAATCTGCCAGGATAAGGCCGAGTTCGAAGACGTTGGGCGATATAACCTTCTTGAAGACCCTCACGACAAAGACATAAATTCGCCACCCAGTGATCAGAGGACACAATTCTGAGACCGTATGAAACCCCTCCATCTCACGGATAGCAAGAACAAGCGATTCGAAAGACTAAATTTTTTTTTGTGAATGATATAACTGCCGGCACAAGAAATGGGTTTAGAATGAGGATTGTGGATAAAATTAAGGAAGGGAGGAGACTTAAATAGAGGAAATCTGGAACGGCTACAGTTATTAATGCGGTTACAACTACACTTGATTCAAATTTTTGGTAATAGCCTGGTAACCGTCATATAGGGTAATCATAACGTTGATTTGACAATAAACAGCAACAGTTACGTCCTTTCCATTAAATACCAACACAACCACAATATACCCAACCATGTCTCCAACTCCGTTCATTTAAGAGGGGGAATAAGTTAGATTTTCAAAAAACTTATTTCAAATTACTCAAAATATTGAGCAACCACCTCTGTGTACCCTTATTACATGAACTTTAACACGTACACAGACAAAAACGTTCATAGTTATACGAACGTAGAGTTTAAACGTACGTACACAACGTACATAGTTACAGGTGGATTATATATAAACTTACGTACACCGAGAAAACACAGAAGCGTACACTATATTGGCCGGCTCAGAAACTTGTCACCGGAACTAGATTGGATTTTTGCACGTCTTCTTGTTATGACCTGCTTGTCGACAGCGTGAGCACTGATTTGGTAAAAGTCTTTTCTGTCTCTTTTTCTGAAGTGACAAAGACAGGAAGTTACAAATCTCCGCATGGTAATACTCAAAATACAAGTAGATGAATGAACGATGTTAGTACATACCCGGTTTTCACCTCTAGATGGGATCCTTTTGGACAGTGGTCTTCCTGGTGGCCGTCTACTGTATGGAGGAATGAGTATCAAATCCACTATATGTTGTGGGATGACAACATCTTTCGGATCCGCGATAGGTAGAATTGGTTCTTGGAAAGAATCAGAAAACGTTTGAAGGCCATACCACCATCCGACACAAGACTTCGGATCAATTCCATGCTCGATTGCAGCTGCTAGAGCGTGTTCACATGGGATTCTTAACTTGGTGTACCTAAGACACGTACACGTACACTGGTCCAGAACGACATGAAAATGCTCCCCGGATTTACTTGTCACTTGATAGCTCCACGGTCCAGACATCTTCACAGCGTATTTACCTGACGCAGGCAACTCTTGTAGAAATCTCTCATCAACCTCAGGTGTCACAGAAGATTTGCACCTAGCAACTTTCTTCCTCCTCGATGCGAACCATCGCATTAGGACATCCCGAATGAACTCGATCATGTAAACAATCGGATAAGTTTTTGCTTTTGTTAACACATGATTCATGGACTCAGAGTTGTTGCTAGACATGATATTGTAGCGTTCTCCTCTACAGTGAGCTCTTGTCCAATGCTCAAATCCTATGTCCTCTAGGTATTTTGCGCATTTAGCACTCTTTTCCCTTAACAGTTCAAAATATTTCTCGAAATCCCTGACCCTATAAGCTTTGGCAGCGCTGAAAAATAAAGCAGACACACCAAACTTACCATAATAGGTGGAGAGGTTTCGCTCAAGGTGAACAGCACATGCTCCATGATGCACTCTCGGGTAAACAACACTTAGGCCTTTGTATATAGATGAATGTCTGTCCGAGACAATCATTAAATCGTCACTGTCTGGAACAATCTCAGCTAACTTTTCAAAAAACCATGCCCAAGAAGCATCGGTCTCACCATCAACAACACCAAAAGCTATTGGGAATATTTGGAAGTTCCCATCTTGGGCACATGCAATAAGGAGACATCCTTTGTAAGGTCCGACTAGCTGCGTTCCATCTACCACAACTACCTTCCTCATATATATCAGACCTTTGATAGAAGCGCCAAGAGAGACAAAGACATACTTGAAGCGCTGCTTACCATCATCTTCTGGTGTATAGTGTAGGTGTGTTATTGTACCCGGATTAGCTAATTGGAGAAGATACAGATAGGTCGGCAAAAACCTGTAATTTGCTATCTCATCCCCCCGTACATTTTCCACTGCAACCTCTTTTGCTCTCCAAGCGGTAGAATATGAAATACGCACATTCAGATCATTTAGGAGCAGTTGTGGTAAGTCGACAGCTCGCGGCCCACCCTGCGTAGAACTGTATCTGCTCCTCACATCTTCTCCGAGGAGCTTATAATTAGCATGTTTATTGTAGTTCTTCCGAGAGTCGATGTTACACGTATGTGTCGTAGCATACGAAGTGATTTTGAAACTTTCTGAATCCTTCACGACGCGAGCAGTCAATTGCCATGGACAAGTCTCATCAACGCACACCATCTTCAATGTTTTAGGACATGACTTAGGTTGCTTGAAGCAAAAGCATTGCTTTATCGCTTGAAGAGACATTGTTTGTTGCAGGACTTTTCTATTCTTAAAAACACTTCCAACAAACAAAGTTTCGCCTGTGGTGCTGATTTCAACCTGTGTCTCATCAGCTCGAAAATTGAGTAAGTCATCGAACACAGGAGCAGCATCGTTACCGAGATTCGCCAACTCGCCACCATGTAACTTAGGAAATTCATTATACACTTGGTAAGCCTCAGCTGCGGTAACTACCCCATTATCATTTTGTGTCCCAGTTGAGGAAGCTCCAATACCTTCGATCACTTCATCCCCGGTGACTTCGTCTATACAAATAAGATTGGAATCCCTTTGCCCTTCGCAGCGTGTACCGTAACCCAATTGAGAGATTGTTTCTTCGCCAGGTACACTAAGACCAGTGTACGTACACGTTTCTAAGAGACGACTGAATTCCCCTGTATCTCCGCCAGGTACACTAACACCCGTGTACGTACACGTTTCCAATAAACGACTGAATTTCCCTGGATGTTGAGCAGTCTGTTGAGTGAGACTGACGTCTTCCTCAAGATTTCCTTGTACGTATTCTTCTACTATTACATCGTTCCACTTGTTGTAATCGTATTCTTCGCCAATACCTTCACTACCGTCTGTGGTAGGATACAGGGTACTTCCCCCAATAGATCCATCCACACCAAGATAATCATCACACCCATCATCATCTTCGTTGCCCTCCTCCAATTCATCCTCTTCTGTTGTATCGTCTTCAACATCGGCTTGCTCCTCTGCATCCTCATTATTTTCATCAACATTTGTAGCACTATCAAACACACGGTCACTTTCAGAAACTTCACCATGAGACCTAGAGACAGTATTCCCGAACGCCTTCACTGTATTATTGAAAGAGACAAACAAGTTGAGAGAAAGATACCCACCACGAACCAAAAAAAACGTCTCGAGACCCATCTGACTGTCAATGTATACAGGAGGGCGTTTAGTATCTATCAGCATTGACATTTCACCCGGCATCCAGTAGCTAATTATGGGATTGATCTCGGTGGACTTCAAACTGAAAGCCTCTCGGAGTGTACGGACAAAGTCCGTGTACGTCATGGTTTCCTGAACGCGTACACAACGACCAAAGATGCCTTCCTCAGGTTCAAATTTCAATTCTCCTTCTTTGCATTTCCACTCACCGACCATGGTAAATACGGGAATATCCATAACCCACCTGCATCATAAATTCAGGAGACACACATTAAATGCAACTGAAAAATACTATACATATAAAAAACAAATGGAATGTCGATACTACACATTTATAAACCTAAATACCAATTATCATTTGACTATTTTAAACAAACAGATATAGATTTTGCAAATATTCTGATAAAAAAATGGAGTTCGAACACAATCAAGATCCTAATATGACATAAAAAAAACTTCTTAAAAGAACTTCATTACTTACACGAGCAATGCTCCAAACTTGGTACAAAAACAAGATCAACACTTCTTCAGCAGCAATGTACGTTCGCAATAATTCTTTGTTCCTGGGTTCATCTTCTTTATCTCAACAAATTTTTTTTAATTATTATTAATAATTTTTTTAATATTATTTGATGTAATGATGATTTTGCATTAATTGTGACAATAGTCACATCTAAACTTTTTGGGGGCATTAAATGTTGATGTCACTTCGGAATAATCTCACTTGTAACGGAACCGATCGCGTCAACGTGAACAAAAAATCTTCAACTGAACCGGAACAGTGTACGTAACTAAACCTGCTAAACTAAACCGTACATTTCAACAGTTGCTAAGAGAGAAGCGCAAGGGCAGAAGCGTCATTTTGCAGGCGAAAAGACAAATGGTGAAAACCACATTTGACTTTGACAATCCATGGAAATAAAACATGGTCAACGGGTGTGGCCTGCAATTTACCCTATACTTAATCGTACGTTGATCGGTCTATCTTACCTTCCAAGGAGCTGCTTACTTAGTTTAAGATAAAATTGCTGTAGTAGCCACGTTTTAACCCCAGTCCCCAAATTAAGTAAATGACACATATATGATATATGGAATAAATCAAAGATAGTGACCATTTCCATCTATTAAAATTTGACTAAAATAACATTGTGCGTAACCGACAGTTGACATGGAAGATAACGTGATAGTTTTGAGGCTAGAACCGTAGTTTTTTTCTTCAGAAAAATGGCTGTTTCCATAGAGTCTATCAATTAAAATAATAATGAAATTTATACTATTCTAAAAAATCTTTTGATTCCCTCTTATTTTGTGTGGTTAAAATCGCATGCGGCATTCAGAAATAGGCAGACATACTATGCATTCTTGCCACGGTGACAGAGGTGGTGAATCACTAGAGGAAAGGAAAGAAGGGAAAACCAAACTTAAGAGAGAGATCATGAAAAGAGCAAAGTGATATAAAGATCTAGATTTAGGTTGTTTTATATTTACATTGACCCTTAGGCTTTAGGTTTATGGCACTTAAATCTTGCATGCAAACCTACAAATCCAGTAAAAGTATAGTTGCATAGCCGTATCTAAAGGTATAAAGGCCGTAAGTTGTAAAGTTTTAAGCAGATTTACAAATATATAAGTTATATATATGGGTGTACCACGTTAGTTATGAGGATCTATATGTTTGCATTGTTTGATATAAAAGCTCACAATCGTTTGTAGCTATACGTTTGCTTTGTTGATAAGGTCGTTTATATATTTGCTTGTCGCTTTCACAACTCCCGTCAAAGCAAAAGGATATATATAGTGTCCAACCACAAATTTTAATGTGTAAGAAAAAAGAGTTTTAATTGAATTAAATCGAAAGTCTAATAATGTGTGTGAAGATTAAATGCCAAAATTCAAATTTTCTTTCTAGGTTTCTGTATAGCAAGGGTAAGTGCATGAATCAATTTAAGTTGTATCAAAAATAATAATTAAGGAATTTAGTTTATATGTATATTAATCATAGAAAAATCACTCTTAAAATCCAACATTAAATTTTATAAAAAACATTGGAGTACTAAGACATTAAAAATTCTAGGGCAAACCACGCCAAACCGCACGTTTTTTTTTTGTAATATAATTATCGAGGAGCTGTTAGCGCGCTTTTATCTACAATGTAATTTAATACTGTACATTTGAAAATGTTTAGACATGGCTGAAAGAGCTTAGTAATGTCATCTTTCTCGATTCCTCTAAGAACTTACTCTTATCTAATTGCAAAGATTCCACAATGTTATCCATTTGATCCCTTCCCATCAAAAACTGCTCACACCAAGTGTATTATCAATCAATACAAAATTATATTTCAAGGTAAACAAGAGAAATTGCAAAAGGAATCAAGCAAGATACCAGCAAAAGTCTAAATATGAGGCATGTATCTAAAAATAAGAAACCGAAAACTCAAAATTTTGAACTCGTTTGCGTTAACGCTAAACATAAAATGAGAGAAATCAAAATCTAAGGGAAGGAATTAGATACTACGGTAGCTATGGAAGCTAAATGATCAAAAAGATTATGTCTTTAAGACAGAAATTTAACGAAATTGCAAATGTGCGATTGTTTTGGCAAACACAAGTTTCGAATTCACGGCATATATTTTTGACATATATTTTTTTTCTATGTAAAGTTTGGATAATTCATGTTTTATGTTCTGATATTTGTTGTATATTAGTTTAATATTAAAATTCAGTATTTTTGTGGTTAAGGTTTTTTAGAGGTAATAAATATTTAAAACATGTATTATCTACAGATTGATTTGCGGTAAACCGCAGGTTGATATTTTTGTTAGAAAATTAGTGATTTTTATTTTAATTAATACTCCCTCCGTTTTACAATATAAGTTGTTTCAGTTAAGAATATTTACTTTGAAAAAGTTCAACCAATCATAAAAGAGACTAAATAATATAAGTAATCATAAAATATTAAAGTAACATATAATTTGCATAGAAACTAGAAAATAACTTTTCTTGTAAAACAAAAAAATTGGTCTAAAACAACTTATATTATGAAACAGAGGGAGTATTATTTATATATAAATAACATATTCAAGAAGTGCATCACATGCATATATTTTTATTAAATAAAAAATTGAATTTCTTTTTAAAGATGATTTATAGATACATGCTATTGTTTTTTATGTATGATACTATGATATACTTCCGGACAATTTTTATTACTTTAAAAAAATATACTTTTAAGTTATTTATTTGTTTTCGAATTATATCAGATGCAGAAAATCATATATTTTATTAACTATATGTATTTTATATATAAAGTAAAAATAAATTAGATATAAGAACAAATATAGTGACAGAAAAATTCTATGTTTATATTTAATATCGATATTGAGATTTTAGGAAATTAGCCTTAATCGAATATAGTTCTGTAAAGAAAGATTTAATTAAGAAAAAAGTTTAAGAGAGAGTTAATTGAAGTATTTAATGCAAATTAACGAATTGTAAGTTTTTATACATAAAATATTTGGTTGAGATAGAATTTGTAAGGACCTGAATGTTAATAGTAAATAGTATAGGGATTTTTGGCCAAAAAGTCTAGCAAAACTAGATATTGACCCGCGGGACACCTCGGATGAATATGTTCATTTTTTTATAAGAATTATTATTTGTATATGAATAATATGATATTGACACATAATATTAAAATTCATTATTTTGCTTTTGTGGTTAGGGGTAATAACGATTTAAAACTTGTATTATCTAGAGATTGACCTGCGGTACACCGCTGCTCGCAGGTTGATATTTTTGTTAAAAAATTAAAGATTTTTATTTAAATTAATATTATTTATATACAAATAACATATTCAAGAGGTATATAATAGGCCTATACTTTTATTAAATAAAAAATTAAATTTTTGTTTTTAAGATGATCTATAGATACATTCATAATATACCATCCCGTATTAATATCAATCCAAACCCATCCCACCATATAACCTCGTCCCGTGAAATTAAACATCATTTTGTCATTTTCTTATGAAGTTCGAATATTTATAATATTGAAAACTTCAAAAAAGTTTTAGTATCAATCCAAACTTCATAATTGTATATTGATTTTACATCTAGGATTTCACCTGTACTATATCGTCCCATATTTTTTTTTTGTATTTATAAATGTTTAAACTTCTTATAAAGTTCAAATATTTACAAAATTTAAAACTTCATAAAATCTTAAAATTATTAAATGTAATACTTAACTTTTAATAAAGTTGAAATATATATAATATCTTAAAACTTTTAAGGTTTTAATTATTTAAAATAAAAAATCGGAGTAAACCGAATAACACTTTTAATTTTAGATGTCTGATATATCAAAGTTCCTGCTCATTCATATTCAGATTCATTTTGGTACTTGTTTATAGTATGTCTCTAAATGATATCCCAATTTTTAATCAATGTGGGATCTTGTACACTTATTTTTTCATCGATTGAGTATTATATGCCTGTTTTAAAAAATATGAATTACATAAGATGAAGAAAAATCAAATATTTTATTAACTATATGGATTTTATATATAAAGTCAAAATAAATTAGATATAACAACAAATATCTTTATTGACTTCTTTTATATTTATATTTAATATCGATATAGAGATTTTAGGAAATTAGCCTTAATCAAATATAGTTCAATAAAGAAAGATTTAATTAAGGATGAAAAATTAGGAAAGAGTTGATTAAACTATTTAATGAAAATTAACGATTTGTAAGTTTTTAGTCATAAAATATTTGGTTTTGATAGAATTTGTAAGGACCTGAATGTTAATAGTAAATAGTATAGGGATTTTTGGCCAAAAAGTCTACCAAAAATGTATATATAGATGTATATATAGATTGATTGGTTTCACAATAATTTGTAGTTAGATAGTTTGAAACTAGAGATGTCAATCGGGCCTCTTATCCGCGGGCCTGGCCCGTTTTGGGATGTTGCGGGGCGGGTTCGGGCCCATGTAAGGAAGCCCAAAAAAATGTGGGCCTCGCGGTCTTAGCCTGTTTGGATCGCGGAGGAAATAAGGCTGACCCATTAAAGAACATAACATAGAAAGTATAAGCCCATGTTAGGCTTATACTTTCTATGTTATACTTGGCTAACATAGAAGGCTGACCCATGTTAGGCTTATACTTGTTTCATTGATGTTTATATTCTTGGATTTACTTAGATTCTTTGTTTCTTCTAAAATCATATATGTGCAGTTACGTTGGGGATAGTTCAAGGAGTCATGCTCCTTAACAAACCATTTTTTAAAAGACCATAATCAAACTTTTACTAATCAAATTTTTAGATAGTTCTAAAAAGTGTTAGCAAAACTCTTCTTATTAGTGATTTGTTTTTGAATTGCAGTAAGAGGGAAAGATGGGTTGATACAAATTGGATTTCAAAAAAAAGTTCAAATGCAGCCGAGCGATTCGAGGAGAAGACCATCAAAGGGTCATCACTCATCCTCCGGGCTCACCAAGGCTATGACCCACTTGTTAGTCATTGTTTACCATGTACAGCGTTATGCATAATATATTGGGTTTGATTGGTAACACCTTTTACCAAACCGGCTTAATTTTAACCTATATTGTATTGATCCAAGCAATCTTTCTTGTCAATTTTTTCCTTTGGTTTTGTAACGATTCAGACAATGTAAAACTCTTTTCCGATCATCCACTTTGTGGACTATTTGATATTAATATTTTATCTAAGCAAAAGAAAGAACAAAAAAGATTTTGCGTTAGATTAATCATTTACTTACATGCCCTCTTGATGTGATGCAAGTTTTGAAAATAACATATTTCTCTTTGGAAAAGCTAAAGACGTACCATGAAACGTGCTGTGTCATATATTTAGAATAGAAATGGCTCCTATTTATTTATTGTAATTGTGATAATTAAAAGAGCCTTCTCGTCACAATTCCAGAGTCTAATCTATTACGACAAAGGAACATGTGCCTCCATCATAATTGATATCAACAAATGCACTCCCCCGAAACGATTAGATGTGGCATGTATAGCTAATTGCATTTAATTTATTTGTGGATAAAGCAGATACTTGAAACGAAAACATGATCTTCTAATACTCCTTTAGTTTCTCAGCTAACTAGCAAATGCCAAAGGAAGCTTCCAAGATGCCCTTTTACTGTATCAAGAAATGATAGAAGGATCAAGTGTCGTTTGCTCAATTGGTAAAGAACCTAGAGATTAAAGATCGTCGATTCGGGTGCGCTGGAATGAAACTAATATTACATGTTGTGGTTTTGCGCCTGGGAAATTATGGGTTTCGGTTCAGAACCTCCTGATATTCAAAAAAGAAAAAAGAAAAAGAAAAGAAATGGTGGAAAGGCCAAACACATGACGCAAAGTATTTTTGTTCGTCATCCATCGGGAATATATATGTTGAGTTACCTGAGAACAATGGTAAACATACAAATTAATAATAGAAGATGAGCAAAAGGAAACAGTTTATTGTACTGCCATAGAAGAGCTCTATCTATAACTTAAATAACTCACAAAGATGCACAAAACTCATGATGCTTTTCTGCTGAGACGTTATGGTGTTGCAGCATCACTTGTGCATCTTTCTTGATTTGTACTAAACTTGGAACATAAGAGCACACATGTGGGGAAAAATATATATATGAACTTGGCACTCCAAGATCCACTTCTTTGAAGTATTCATCCTTTCCAATGATGTAAGCTAGGTTTCGTTTGAAATGCCCTCCTTTAATAGGAACCACAACGACATTTTTCTCCTCAACAATGAAGAAACTCCCAAAGCTACGATTAAACTGAAAACCAGTGAGTGGACTCATATTCACTTCTAAGAACACCTTGCTGCTCCATGAGACCGCATTAGGCTCAATCTTAGTCGTTATCCATACCTCTAGGATCAACGTTTTTGAGTCCTGAAATAACACCGCAAGCTGCTCTTCTCTAACACTAGCGAGAGTCACAGTATCAACACAACGAGAGTGAAACGGCAGATGAAGACGCGGTCCAAATCTCTCTGTTGTAAAATCAAAACAAATCAAGAAATCAGGGAGATCTATTCTTGGTCCGTGTATATACATCTCTCGAGCAAACCAGTAAGTATTTCCCTTGAGAGACACAACAAGTTGAGAAAACGGTAATTTCCAGTCACAAGTGAAATATAAAACCTTCCATGAATCAGAGTTAAAATTGTAGATTTCAAACCAAGAATTTTGGAGGAAGGATTTATCATGAAACACCAAGATTTTGTAGTTACGAAGTGGGCTGTTCTTCATCTTCTCGTGTCCAAGAGCGTAATTGTCGGTTATATGGTAATCTCTTCTGGTTTTGATACACCTTGTTTGCCCACAATAAGGATTACAAACCACAAGCCTGATCCCAATAGTGATGCATAACAATAAACCGTCGCAGTGAAAGACTTTACATATATCATCGACTCGAACTCGATCATCATTTAGCCTAATGAGTTTAGCTTTTTGCATGATAGATGATTTAACATTGTTATCATCTTTATGAATTCCATGGAGATTGACCCTCATTAAATAAACCTCCAAATCCATAGTCATGACCACCAGAAACTCCTTTTCCTTTGTTGCCATTGTTTTACCATAGAGCTTCTTCGTGAAGCTCTGACCGTAGGTTAAAGAGTTCCAATTTTTACAAGTGGATCTCACTGCTGCTATAGACTTTACCGGAACCCTAGAGAGTACCTCCTCCAACAAATCTCTTGGAAGATTGGACATCGCCATGCTTGTGGTTGTCGTTTCGCCAAGTTAGGTCATGTAAATTCCTTTTTCTCTTATTTCTTCTTCTTGTTACCTATACCAGCAATTGAAGATATATAATTAGAAATCCATTGGGCCTATGGAGGCCTTCAAATGTAGGAAAACATAAACCAGCGTCACAATGACGATTGGTACAAATTATTAAGAATTTTATTATCTAAGGGAAATAAATTGTAATTTAGAGATACGGTATACCAACCAAGCTAGATGTGTAGTTAAGAAGTTTATGTTCTTCTGAAAATCCAATCTCGTTCTACATCAGGGAAAAGTCCAACTTGACATCGGTTAGTGTATAAATCATAGAATAAAACATCATCACCACTTTTTATGCCGCAGCCGATCTAGTATATGGTTTGGTTAGGGTTTGGGTCAATCTATGTTCGGTTCAGTTTGGTTTGATTTGGGTCAATCTATGTTCGGTTCAGTTTGGTTTGATTTGACTTTAGTTTGGTTTGGTTTTAGTTTAGTTTTAGAAGACTAATCAATGTAATGAAACAGAATTATTTTGTTCATTATCGTTTGAACTTTAAATTTGATATAAGTTAGCTTAAGCAAAAAGTTTAATAATTCAAATAAACCATGAAAAAAAAGTGCAAATAATTACATATTTAATAATATACAATATTATTAATTAAATAAATATATTGGGTTGTCAAACCTAACCAAACCGAACCATTTGGGTTGAGAAGAGACATAACCGAATGGTTAAAGTCTAAGCTTGGGTTTGGTTTGGTTAAAATGCCACTCCTAGAATTTCAGCACAGAAACAAAAAAAAAGTTGAACTCCTACCAAACTGTGATTTTGACGAATTTTCAACAAAAGTTTCCTGTCATAATATATATATATATATATATATATATATATATATATATATATATATATATATATTTTTATAAATAAAATATCCTCTTCTCTTCTCTCGCAACTCCAAATTTTACTATGTTTCTCTAGCGATTGTTCTCGTTCAAACACTTAACACGTTTAGCTTTTAAACTTTTTCATTTTAAATGTTTATAATGGTTTGGTTAGATTTACGATTGTAATGGTCCTCACATCCTATTTTCTGCATAATACAGCCACAGGATGACATCAGTCTGTTTTACATGGCAAGAAATAAGACAAATAACATTGCCATCTTGAATTAGTAAGTGGATAAAATAACACGTTGAAGATACATTTTGTTTGTCGTCTTTCTCCTACTCGTTAATAAAAGGTTGATGATACTCTTACTTATCATTGTTACAATCTTACGAAGATCCATATTCTATATGCAAGGTTTTTCGTTAACTCAAAATTTTATTTCACAAATTGATTGCAAACGTGCAAAATATGTTTTACAAATAAATGTCAAAACCTTACTTAAAATAAAATTTTGTGGATTGGCAAGCAATTTTAAGTATACTTGGCTTTAAAATAGAATATACTAAATGCAGTTTTCAAAAAAATTGTTAGGCGCTAAACACTTAACCTGTTTAATTGTTGTACAGTCCGTTCAATCTAACCCTAAACCCATTTTGGTAAAATCCAAGTGACGAGAGAAATGGATCTAACCTTCTTTTATTTAACTTTTGGCTCGGCAATTACAAGAGAAAGGAAATTAAATAGATAATGGACGAACTGATTCGAATTCTTAAGTCTCCTTTTCTGATGTGTAAGAATGGGGTTCTTCAAGGGGAGACTCCTCCATTCATATGTGAGGATCTTTGGTTTGTCGATCAATTATCTTCAATTTTCTAGGATTGGAGACCAAGCATCGCGGGCTTTCTAGTAGAACAATCTCGGTTTACGGTGGACCGATCCAACAGCACCAGAGACTGCATGCACACAAGTCAAAACTCATACCTTCTACTCTTCCTAGATGCTTTTGATGCCAATACATAAACTCTTTCTTAATGATAATTCAGATACATATAAGGGAACTAAAGTTGTTTATTAATCAATTCTATATTTATTTTGTAGAGCATACGATATATGTAGGGTTGCCTGAATTTTCAACCCTCTACTAGTTGGAATCTCAACTTTCCATCCTAAACTTTTAGTCACTTGAAAAACCACCATAAAAAACTTTAATCTCGATAAAACTACACGTACTTTCGGATTTGTTGTTAAAACTACGCCTCCAATTGAACCGACCAGTTAACCAATAATTATACACCCGGTTTGAATTACCCAAAATTTAACCGAACCTATTCGATTTTGACTCTATTTTAACCCAATTTTGACCCAGAAAATATATTCTCTAGAAGAAGAATACTATTTATTTAATTTTGATAAAAATACTAAATTAATTAATTTTACCAAAATTCTTTTATAATAAAAATATATACCGCAAAATAATATAACAAAATAGACAACAAATTCTTTTTATAAATACAATGGTGTTATTTATATAAATGTATTTGGTATATACTCTAAATTTAATAATTCAAAGGTTATTTTCTTTTTTAAAACACATAATCACACATATATATATATATATAACTCATCTTGAATATATAAAAAGAAAACAGAATCTATAAAGAAAAATTGATTTATAAATACCATAATATATACTTTGATTGTGGTGTTTACAGATATATTTATATAAAAATAAATTTGGCATATTTTTTGAATTTCATTATATATATAAAGTTCTAAGGTCATATATTATGATTGCAAGAAAAATGAATATTTTGTTTTAAAAAAAGACATAGCTTTAAGTTTATAAAAAATAGAAATGATTGGCAAAAGGAAAATGTATATGTTTGTATATTATCAAAATTTTATAACAAAATGTAGGCTCAAAATATAATTTGGGGTTTATTTTGTCATATTAAGTTTTGTTAAAATTAAGTTATAATTTAATATTTTTAATTGTTTATCACAAATAAAAATTAATAAAAATACTTTTACTTCTTAAGAAGACAATTTATTTACATTTTTTTGGTCAAAATTGCTAAAATAGAATCAAAATCGGATTAATTTTGGTTAAATTCTGGGTAAGTCAAACCGGATGAAAAATTATCGGTTAACTGGTCGGTTCAATTGGAGGCGTAGTTTTAAGAACAAATCCGAAAGTATGTGTAGTTTTATCGAAATTAAAGTTTTTTATGATGGTTTTTTAAGTGGCTAAAAGACTCTGGTGAAAAGTTGAGATTCCAACTAGTATAAGGCTGAAAATTCAGCCTACCCTATATGTACTGCTAGTAAATTTTGTAGTGTAGAAAGAGAAATTCATTTCAAATGGAAAATGATGATTTGAGAAAGGTAAATTGCTTAAAAAAAAAAATAAAAAAACTATGTAATGATTTTAGTTTTCGATTAAAAATTGCATGGGAAAATCACATTGATAGTTAACTAATTTGTTGATGGATAATCTAATGATGGAAGAGTTCATGCGCGTATTTCGTCGAAAAAGAAACGTTGGTGGAGCTTTATCTTCTCAAATCAATTATATAAAATCAAAATTTATTTGTTCTTGCCCTATTAGTTCTCTATTTCATAATTTCTTTATAAAAAAAAGCCGTTTTCATTTCCGTTTCCATGTAATTAGCTAGTTTTCCGTTTTCATCGAGGACGGAGAAGATAATCAGGCTAATCGACAAAAACATAAAGAATCGATTAAGCACGCTAAGGGTGAGAGGTGAAGAGAAGTACCCAAGAGGAATCCAAGTGTGGTTTGCTTCAAGGCAAGATCAAAATCAAGGATAGATAGGATACACATTTGATATATTTTTTAAAAAAAATATTTGCATTTATATGTATAAACAGTTTATTTTTCTTTGAATATAATTTAACATTAAATTCAAAAAAAATTAGCTAGTTTTCTTTCTCTCTTTGTTTATGATTATGAATTTTCTTAGTAGAGATTAATGCCGAAAAAGTGAAGAAGAAACAAAAAAATCTTTTATACAATAAGGATGTATAGGCCTCGGCTTGAACTAAGGTTGGTTAAGGCCCAAGAAAATGAATTAGTTTTATGAATATCGGTTGATTTTAAAGAGTACAGATAAAACCAGAACAAACCTAACCGCCTCTTTAATTGAGAAACAATAAAAGAAAGCTTAAACCCTTAAATTCATCTGCCGCATTCTCAAATTCCTCCCAAGCTCATACTAGCTCAAGCTTAAGAACCAAACTTATTTTCGTAAGCTTTTACTTTTGTTGTTTCACTTTCAAGGCTTATGTTGATTCTCAGACAAGTAACTAGATTGATAAACCCTAATTGCTATCTTTGCACGTAGAAACTTTAATTGTAAGCTTTTGGAATCAAAATTTCTTGTTTAGGAAACGCGTAACTTTGCACACTCTCTTAATCATGGCGACTTCAGCTAATCCCCCGGTCGTAAAGTCGCTCAGCATATCCCAGGGGCGTAAGAGATTTGTGGTACGTTATGTGGGTTATTGTTATTCATGTTAATACTTGGTCTTATATGTTAGCACATGTTTTTCTTTTCCCTTGTAAAACTTTCTCTACAACTTTATTCTTGATACTTTTCTATTAGCTTTCATAGTGTACACTGATTTACTCCATTAGTAAGCTCAATAATCTGTTTTCGTTGTGCTCTCTAATATGATGCAGTTCAAGAAATTCTCTCAAAGAATCATTGACATTAAAGTGTTTAGGATCTTGGATAAGGTGAAGGCTGAGCCCCCTTCAGAGGGATCCTCATTGCGTCGTAGAATGGGAGAGGATGTTTGATTTTGTTACCTTGGACCTCTTCTAAATTAAGTTTCAATTAAAAACAATTTTTATTTTATTTTATAATAAAAGCAATTTGGTCTCGGACTATTATTGTATCCTGAGTTTAATCAATGATAGTCTTTAACTAGTAAGGCGTACTTAGTTTTTAGGATTCTTTATCTTCATAGACTTGACCAGCACGTAAATATTATTCTCTCAATGGTTGCTCAAGTAGCCTTTCAAATTAGCCATTCCAGTAACTCAAGTAGAGTTTTTGTAGTAGAATTTAGGTGAATAGTGTTGTATTTAAGAAAATAACATATGATTATGTATTTGTATTAGAAACCGTAACGATATTACTTTAAAATATTTTTCAAAGTTTGTTGTTGCCAACATTTGGATTTTTGGACCAAAACAATATTAGTTCTTTCTAGTCTTTAGAGAGATGATTAGATCAAATATTTGGATAAAATTGATTTTTGGACTCTTGAAACAATGATCGAGTGGTGCTTGGTATACATTGCACTTAACAAAGACCTTAATATTGAAATGCATCAGAAAGATAGGTACATAAAATTGTTATATATGTATATTAAGGGTTGGAACTAAAAAAATAATAATTTAGTACGGTCAAAATTGTTTTTGGAAAAAAAATATAAGTAAAAAAATTAAATTAATATTTTTAAAATAAGTATTGAATATCTTTGGTATACTCTTTATAGAGTAGTTTGTTATACAAAACTATGACCTCTAGGAACTAGGATGACAATGACATCTGTAGTTAGTCAGAATCTCTAATTTTGTTATTTAACACTTATCTTATGATCTTGGACTGAGAAGAAATGGGCTTATATTATTAGATGTCGTTAAAATGTTGGGCTTAAGTCGACAAAAAAATATATTGGGCTTATTATTTTCCTCGACAAAAAAATGTTTGGCTTTGGTCAACAAAAAAACAAAAATGTTGTGAATTTAAAAACTGATTTATTCATTTTTGCAGGAACGATAGTTGGTTTTGTTATTTGAGAACGTAGAACAATTGTAGAGCGGCCTGTAATTGATTTTTTTTTGTTTGTGTTGAGATTATTTATTTTGAGATATAAAAAGGACATGAAATACATCAATAAAAAATTGGTCTTATAGTTCCGGTTATTTATTCTATCCAAACGTAGATTATGTTGGCTTAAGAAGGCATTTAGACTTAGAGTTATTTCCTCTGCTAAAATATATGTCCTTCGTCCTTCTAAACAATTATGTGATTTTGAGTTTTGTTCTTGAAATGATTAAATGATTCTGAGCTTTGTTCTTCCAAATTAAATCAAGAACATTCACAACATAATCCATTCTTAAGAAACTCATTAGCGAATCTAAAAAAATATATAATTTTAAACAACAAGAATTTGGAACGAGATTAATATATTTCTATGTTTCTTGACAACAAGAATTTGGAATGATAGATTGTTTGGACAGTCAACAACATAAACAAAAAAACTAACTTATGAAAAAAATAAAAATCAAACGGATATACTTCCAAAATAAATAATTTTAAGTAGTCAAAACTAGTTTTGCTATATAAAGTAAAAACTATAGAAACAACTCAACAATAATCCACTTGTTACATTTTTTTTTTGCTATATAACCTAAGCAAAATTTTAATAACTTTGAACACTCATAAATTTATCTCTTCAAATAATGGCAACTCAAACAATAAAAAAGATATACAGTGTTTTGATGATTGTAGTTTTATTAACGATGATTGTTTCAACATACGCGAGTACGGTGGAAGTATGTGTTAAGCATTGTGTCCCGAATCAATGCATGAAAGTTTCTCAAAAGGCAACTCTTCCATTATGTGAGACTGCTTGCACAAAACTCTGCAATGAAAACAAACATGAGGAATATGTCGTGCCTCGAAGTTACTGCAATGGATTATTCTGGTTTCTATGTGATACCTGAAACTTAATAAATATGCAAAATAATATATATGTGTTTCTTATATGTGAAAAAATAATATATAATGTAAGTATGTATCTTTAATCAATATACTAATTTCCTGAAATTATTTTATTTATACTAATCAAATTGACATGGAAAAATGGTGAGAAGTATAATCACCTAATTAAAAAAAAAATCATAAAATCGAATATTGTTCTCATCATCTCTCTACATCAATGTTTAGATCATTTTTTTAATCTCTTGCTAAAACTAGTCCAATTTGTTCACTACCGAATCATTAATTTATAGGTTTGCTCTTTACAATTCCGTATAAATGATTAGAAATGATTGTGAAAGAGTAGAGCAATATCGAGTTATCTAAAAATGTTTTTGTCACTTGCTCATAACAATAACATTTTTGTGCTACGAATGTCAAAATTTCAGGATTTGTTAGTTAGAGTATTAGAGAGGATGAATTGTTTTTAAAAAAAATTGTTTTTCTTGTTTTTGTTTTTTGTTTTTTGTTTTTGTTTTCTTTTGTTTTTTAATAGAATTTAATAGTTGATGTATTGCCCAGTGAGCCAAAAATTATGTATATATTTAAGAAAGATATTATTTAGTTAGTTTATGAATATATTTGTAAACTTAGGTCAATGATGCAAAAAATGAAACTTGATTTGTAAGTATGGTCATTGATGTAAATTTATGTGGATCACACGCTTTTTTACATACAAAGTGTTTTCCACTGAATTCATTCTTAAAACTTCATCATATACTAGATGATTTTGAGGAAAGATTTGAGGGAAAAATTAGCAAATGGGTTGTGATGATTATAACCGAAAAGCAAAAGATGGTTTATTGTGTATACATACAACTGTTTGACCCAACGAAAGAAACAAGCTCATATGCACCATTGGCTTTTTTAGTTGCTGCTAATCTTGCTTTATTAATGAAATGAGCGTTTAATATGAAGAAAACATCGGACTTTTTTCCATGAAATAAAAGACTTAGAAACTACCATTTTAAAGGATAACAAAGACATTTACATTTAACTGCATTTATGTATTTAATATTAAAGAAAATATGCTACTCAAAATGGCGTCAGTTAAGCATTACAGTAAAGCCACTAATTCTCGTTTATTGTTTTGAACTCCTGATTTATGCAAGGCACAATTTGTTTTTGACGTTTGAGACTGTTACTCTTTTTTCTTTTTTTTTTTTTGATATGAGACTTACAACTGCAATTTGACTTAACTTGGATTTATATTCATTTTGATGACTGTAAATTTTGGGAAACAAATACATGTAATATTTAACCACAAAAAATCTGAGTCTTTAACAAAATAGTGAGCGCGCTTTTTTCTATTATATAAATTTTGAGTTATGATAACAAAACATAATAAAATAGATAGTTTATCTTCTTAGGAATTAAGTAATCAAGGATCGTTGTTTCATATATTCTTGTAAAAATAATATGATTATTAGGTATTTAATATTTATATAATAAGATAATATTTCTAGTTTAAAATTAAATATTAGTCTTTAACAAAACGATGTGCACATTTTTTCTTTTAAAATTGTTATCATAAATTTTAAGTTATACTTTTAATTTCAATTTGCATAGTTGATGCTTAAGAAAATTTCCAATTGATCTATTTGTTTAGAAATTTTAAGAAAATATCATTATTGTGGTGTGTGATGGATCATGGTAGTGTTTGATGAATATTTTTGTTTAGTTATTGTAAGGAAATATGTGATTGTGTGAATGATTTATTATTCACTATGAATTTGATAACAGAAAAGTGTGGGTACGATATATCGGATATATATCTTATATCTATTATATATTGAAGAGAAATATAAGTGTCAGTCAAATTAAATTTATTAAAATCTGAGTTTTTTTCTATTAATTTAATTTTTAATATTTTTCAATCCCTAAATGGGCTTCGAATCCTCTAAAAAAATAGATGTTTGAATCCTCATAACAAAATCTGAATTGGAATCCTCATAACAAAATAAATGTTTTCCCAAACTATATATAAAGCTTATTGATGTGAAGGGACTTCCACTACGCTTTCTAGTCAGTTTGAAGATCTCTCTTTCCCTTATTGCTCTTGTTTCTAGCCATGTTTAGTTTAGGGGAGTCTTCTATATCAAGTTAATTTCATAACATTGCCTAAAGTTTCACCGCTTAAGGATTTAGTGATGATTTGATCCTCAAATGTGTATGCTTCCATATTTTTTAGCCTTTTTAGGATTTACTTTGTAATCTCTGAATCATTCATTTCTTGAAATGATATTTACATTCTTATCAAAACAAATCTACATATAAAGCTTACATACCTTTATCTTCTTTGTAGCCTTGTAGGTAATGGCGACTTAATACGTTCACTTTGTAGCTAGCTATGGTTTTTTATATGTTTGCTTGTAACTTAATCCCTTCTGGGGATATGGATATATATAGTGTCCAACCACGAATTTTAATGTGTTAAAAAGAGTTTTAATTTATACTAAATAATTTTAAAACATCTCAAAATTGATTTAAATTAATATTTGGTAGTTAGTTCGTGTATTACATTTGTATATTTATTAAAATAATGAAATAAGTATGACTAGTATATATTTTTATAATAATATTAAGGATTTATTGGTAGTTTATCTTGAAAAATTAAATTTTGTGAATTTAGTCAAAATTCATGCATCAAATGGTTTTATTTGACTAACATGTTTTTAATTACTTTATCACTACAAGATATACCATTTTTTAAAAGTCATAGCATAGTTTTTTTTTTTTTAATTTATATACAAATTACTGTTATTAAAAACTGTTTGTTACGTTTGATTGTATATTAGATCTTTAATTATAAGACATAAAGATATTTTTAAAAAATCATTAGGAGGATGTTACAAAATATTCAATTTATATCCATAATCATTTACATTTTTAAAGATGTCCCCGTTACCAAATGCGATGTGTGTCCGTTCCCATATGAAACAAGACATTTTTGTCGAAATTTGTATTGGCAATAATATCTCACATTTGTAAAACTTTGTATTGTTGAATTTCAATTTCAAATGGCGTTTTCTACAACTCTTTTAGAATATTAACCCGCTATTCTTAACATTTAAACTAATGTGACCATTCTAAAATTGATATTCCCTTTACGTGTTGGACTTTATTAATAAACTGATTAACAAATAAAGTGTATTATTTATCATCATAATATATTTAGCAAACTCAATTTCTTATCAATTGTGTCTACCCAATAAACTAATTTTTATAAATCTCATTTTATGAAACAAATTAGTGTCTTCAGTGGGACATCCGACATTCACATAGTTGACCTTAAAACTTACAAAACCATACTATTAAAAACCAATTAAAAAACAAGATTAAAAAGTTATCGAGCCGTTACACCTTAATTGAATTATTCTGTCTTCGTCCTTAAGTCATAACGGTCATATTTTCAAAAACAAAAACGACCGTTAATCCCAACAAAATCTCTACTTTCTCTTACCTCAACTTTGTTTCTTATGTATGCATATAAACCCCAAATCAAAGTGAACTTATCAAGAAACACAAAAACAAACATCAAAACCCCAAAAAAAAACCAAAGTTCTCTTCTTGAATTCGAGAAAATGGGAATGTCGAAATCGAAAGGCAACACACACAACATCTTCCTTCTCTGCAACTACATCCTCTTAGGCTCAGCCTCAAGTTGCATCTTCCTCACAATCTCCCTCCGTCTCTTCCCATCTCTCTCCGGTCTCTCCCTTATCTTCCTCTACACTCTCACAATCGCAACCGCGGTATCCGGCTGCTCGATCTTCGCCTCCTCCACATCCGCCACCGCGAGCGATAGATTATACGGTTCACACATGGTAGCCACAGTCCTCACGGCCATTTTCCAAGGCGCTGTCTCTGTTCTGATATTCACGAGAACAGGGGATTTCCTTAGGTTCTTGAAATCTTATGTTCGGGAAGAAGACGGTGAAGTGATACTTAAACTCTCTGGTGGTTTGTGTGTATTGATGTTTTGCTTAGAGTGGATTGTTCTTGTGTTAGCGTTTTTGTTGAAGTATAGTGATTATTTGGATGAGAGTGTTGTAGATGATGATGATTTTAAGGTGAGGAGGCAAGAAGAAGATCTCAAGGATTGGCCTTCTTACCCATTTCAACTCAAGATTTAATTTCCAATTTCGTCATTTTATTCTATTCATTTACACGTGTGTGTGTTGGTTCTTGCTTGTAATGTGATTAATGTCACACTTTAAATGGTGTACAAATAATTCGTCTTAGTGTGTATTTTCTTATATGAATTTTTGTTTAGACACATAAAAAGGTCAACATCGTTTTTAGGCACTTTAATGTATATTGTTGAATTTTGACCAAAATATATGCAATAATGTTAATGAATCTACAGCTAAGAGGTAACAAAGTTTCTCTCTACCCCATCTAGTAGTAAGAAATTGTGTGACTTAAATTTAATTACATCAAAGGTAAAACAATGAACCTAAAATCATTCCATGGATACAATCCCAGTAATTTAGTACAGTTTTTTCCTAAACCCTACTCCAATGGAAGTTCTCAAAACACCTGACCTTTGAGCTTATCTCTTCTTCTATGTGTTTGATTTAGTGGGCAAAATAATCGAACCAAAAGTACCAAACTGGAACCAAAAAGTAAATTATAAACTTCATAACCGAAAGAACCCACTAGAACCAATCCTAACTATTTTGGATACTCAAAAATACCCGAAATACAATTATATATACCGGAAATACCTGAAAAATATCCAAATGGATCATAAACTCGTGAGCCGAAGCACCGGACCCAAACCTGAACCAAACCAAGTTTTTTTGTGTACCTTACATAGATCATAAATTCTAAAAAAATGAAAGAACCAAAACGAAATATAACCGATTTCGTAACCAAGTAAACGTCCAGACCTAATTTGGTTGGTGCTTGTAAAGTGCAAGTCATGTCACATTTCAATGTTTTTTTTCCTGATAAAGTGTCACATTTCAATGTTTGTACAATAATTTTTTGTTTTCCACAATGTGTGTCCAACAATTCTTCATCCAATTTGTTGGCTAAGAAATATTAGGATGATATCTTTACCACATCCACCCAATTCACCACGTCAGCACCATCCATATTCACGTTAAAGAAACAGAATCAAATTTTTTTATTTTTTCTTTAAAAAAAAAAAATACCAAAAGAAGCGGAAACAGAGAAAAAGAGAGAAAAATGCTGAGTAGATCAGTTGCTTCTGCTGTTACACCGGTCTCATCTTCTTCTCTCTTACCAAACTCAAAGCCTATCTTCTGTCTGAAAACCCTCTCCGGTTATCGTTCTTCTTCTTTCTGTGGCGGCTGTATTCGTAAAATCAACCATAAGCCTCTTCGAATGACGAGTTCCAATATTACACCAAGAGCTATGGCCACACAACAGCTTGAGAACGCTGATCAGCTCATTGATTCTGTCGAAACTTTTATCTTCGATTGTGATGGTCAGTATCAACAAAACCACAAAATGAAATCTGATAATCACTTAGTTTAGATTATGTGTAGATAGTGGGAGTTGATATAATGATGGAGTTTCTTGATTAGATCTTTGGTTTTTTTCTTCACTATTATGCGTTGTGGTGTTGATTTGCATTGACTACAAATGAGAGGTTACAACAGTATATGTTACAAGTTTTGGAATAAGAAGATTGCTGTGGTCTCTTTTTGGCCATTGTAGACGCCTTAAATAGCAAAAATACTCTGTTTTCTATAGGTCTCATGGATTAGTTTAGGTTGTCAAAATAGCCAAAATGTGCTGAATTTTCTCTTTGCTTTCTTCTTTATTCTTGTGTGTTTGAAGGTGTGATTTGGAAGGGAGATAAATTGATAGAGGGAGTTCCTGAAACTCTTGATATGCTTCGTGCCAAGGTTGGTAAGCGAATCTCTTGTTCAATTTATTTTAAAGTGTGAAATGGTTATGCGTCAAATTCTTTTTGAATGTTTCTTCCATTACATCAATTGTTGTTCTTGGTATTACTGATTTTTTTTCAGGGAAAGAGATTGGTTTTTGTGACAAACAACTCAACAAAATCTAGGAAACAGTATGGAAAAAAGTTCGAGACTCTTGGCCTGAATGTTAACGAGGTTTAGTGACTTAATTCACAATCTAGCTACTCTAGGTGCTACTAAGCCTGTTTTTGATTATAGTTATCATTTTTTTTCACAGGAGGAGATATTTGCTTCATCTTTTGCTGCTGCTGCATACTTGCAGTCTATTAATTTCCCAAAAGATAAGAAGGTAAACTTCATTCAAAATGCTCAAGATTCAGTTTTTGGTGGTACAATGTCATATCAAGAGTATCTCTTTATGTCTTTGCAAGTTCTGATGCATATTTGTTTAGGTCTATGTGATTGGTGAGGAAGGTATCTTGAAAGAGCTAGAGCTTGCTGGTTTTCAATACCTTGGAGGTCCGGTATGTATTGTGACCTTTCTTAGTAGCATCCCGGATTTGTGTTTGGGCTGATACTTAACTTCCCGGTCTTGGTTATGTTCTCTGTGATCTTTCTTCAAATACAGGATGATGGTAAAAGACAGATTGAATTGAAGCCAGGTTTTCTAATGGAGCATGATCATGATGTATGACATCCTTCTTATACCTTCTATAGAAAACATGAAATTGTTGTTCTTGAGACTGAAACTGAGCATAGTTATACTGAAAATGCTTTGCAGGTTGGAGCTGTTGTGGTTGGATTTGATCGCTATTTCAACTACTACAAAATTCAGTAGGTCTCTCCAATTATTTGTTTCCTTCCACACTTCAGGAATGATATTCTTGATAGTTTATGGTTGAGCTATACGTTATAGATGTTTTTGTTCTGCGTTTGGTGATCTAACAGCTTCTTTTTAATGGAAGGTATGGAACACTCTGTATCCGTGAAAACCCGGGGTGTCTTTTCATCGCTACAAACCGAGATGCTGTCACTCACCTTACTGATGCTCAAGAATGGGCAGGTTGGCTTCTTATGTGCATTTTTAAAACTGTTTTCATTTAGCTTTAGTTTGAGCATTTGGATTTTATTCCTCTCCTATAAGAGAAAAGGCTAGGATAAAAAAAAAAAAAAGTAGTGCCTAAGTAAGTTTGGTCATGGACCGTTATTTTGTTGTCTATGTTCACCATATTTTTCATCCTTGACCAATTAAGATGTGATTACGCGGTCTCAGGTGGTGGCTCTATGGTTGGTGCTCTTGTTGGATCCACTCAACGTGAGCCTCTTGTTGTTGGAAAACCCTCAACTTTTATGATGGACTATTTAGCAGACAAGTAAGACTTGCAGATTCTCATATTCCTTCTTTCTACTCCTTTTTTTGTCATTCTGTTTAATGAGGTGTTGACCACTGATCATGGTACTTGGCTGCTAAAAAAATGTGCAGATTTGGAATCCAAAAGTCACAGATATGCATGGTTGGTGATAGATTGGACACTGACATTTTATTCGGGCAGAATGGCGGTTGTAAGACTCTACTCGTCCTCTCGGGTATAACTAATCTGTAAACGGTTCCTCTATCGACACTAACTCGGTTTATAACCATCTATGTCAGTCAACATTTTATTCATTTTGTTTTTGTGGACTTGAAGGTGTTACTTCAATCTCTATGTTGGAAAGCCCTGAGAACAAGATACAACCAGATTTCTACACCAGCAAGATCTCCGATTTTCTGTCTCCGAAAGCCGCAACTGTATAATCTAGTAAGCCCCGCGTCAATCACTCTGTAGAACTCAGGGTACTGAATCTATTTATGGGTATACAACTACAGTCTATTCATTTTTCTTTGTGACTATGTGTATAATAATAAGAACTTTCTTGCTTGTTTTTGGCAAGCTTATTTTATTTGCAGTGCCTTTGTGTGCATAGCAAATTAGGGAGCCAATGTGTTTTTTTTTAGGAAGAGTTTACAGAATTGAACCAAGCTCTAATCTGTAAGGGTTTCTCTCTTCATTGCCTTTAAATTATTTGTTTGTGGTCATGTATACATAAAAAGACCTTGCATAACACATTAAATAACGGTAACATAATTTATAAACATTCTTTCGCAATCGAATAAACCTTGCAACCAACCAAAAGATCCACCAGTTCATGCAATATCGAAAACACCGTTGTTATTAACCTGAGATTCAGAAACAACATCCCAGCTATTTAAAAGTTATAATAACAAAGTGTCAGTCATGTAAGACCGGCCAGTCATTTGGCTTAAGAAGAACCTTCACAATATCGTAGGAGACATCCCCAAAGAGCACGTTTTCTTTGCATCCAGAAGAGAGAACCTGAAAATAGGCTCGGCGACTATACAAATAGGACCACACCAGCAGCATTCCTCAAGACCCAAGAAGCACCAGAACTGTGCTGTTTTGACCAAGCATATCCAGTACTTTAGAAAATGATACAAAGGAGGAGACCAAAATTTATCTAACCTCGGTGCAAGACCCGCATGCGGCATGTCATGTGTGTTCCTGAGTAAACAAACTACAACCGTACATCCTCAAAAGCTTAAGCAATAATCGTGTTTGCCTGAAAAAGAAACCTTTCAAAGAAAAGTTATTCATATTCATTTTTCTTCAACTCGTCTACTCTCCTCCGGAAATCCGGCTAACTTCGACATACTAAGGAGGTAATGGATATTAGAGAACATGGACTTAGAAAAACCACCTATAGGAGAGGAGATGGGATATTTAATAGTGCCCACAACTGATGCAACAAGGAACAAGTAAAGAGTACATGATTCACAGTTTTTTCTACATCATGGATATGACAAATCTGTTATAACAACGGTTTTTTTGATGGATAAAATTTAAACATTCATTACATAAAAATAAAAATAAAAAATAAGATACAAAATTTAGTGAATGAAGATAGATGATGTCAAGCACAAAAAAAATTAAGAACTTAACTCATAATGATGATAAATTTTATTTATATTTACAATTTCAAGAAAATTCTAATATTTATGAGAGGAAAAAAATACAGACATGCAGGTGACATCATTATAGGTATACGTAAACGGAGGCTTTGAATGTTAGATTGGTCCTTAACAAAAAGTACTGTATGTTCTATATTCAAAAGATAGATGTGTCATTTTTATAAAAAAGTGTTTATTTTATAATTTTTACAGTGAAAAATCGACTTTGTCCGACTCTCATAAATTAGACCGATTCAGATAATAGATGTTTTCCATTTAATCGTACATGTCGTGATGTCGGCGAACTACACACCATCTATCTGATAAGATATGAAGCTACGGTTTTGTCTTTTTCGAAATATACTTTCGATATAACTCATGACATGTAAATTTATTTTAAACAAGATATTTTATTTTCAGCATTGAAAACATTCTAATATACAATAATAAGAACTGAAATTTTAAAATAATTTCGTATTTTCTTTCAACATAAAATTTTCAATAGAAAATACTTTAAGTGATCTACTATTTATTTTTATTTTAGTTTAAAGAGCCGATGTTTTCATAATCAGTTGTTTGATTACATTGACAGAAAAAAACTTTCATATGTATAACGTTTTAAGGTTTGTCGAAATTTTGGTGATATTGTGATAAACATTGGTGTAACAAATGGTCAAGTAATTTAAAAACAAATACGTATATATTATGAAAGCTATCTAAAATGTTTTGTGATTATATCCTACATTTTATTAAAAGAAAACTAAGTTATTCGATAATTAACAGCTTTGAATTGAACAAGCAATAAAACTAGTTGACATATAATTTGTGTGTTTGTCCGTTGCATAACTTTTTAATGTAACGTATATATTTGTCCATTAGTAAGAAATAGTGTAACCGATAATTAAATGCTAGAACACTTTTTGATAGCAAAAATAAAGAAATGCTAGAACACATTTTGTTTTGGGGTAGTCCTCTAACATAGCTAATTACTTTAATAAACATCTCTTTTGGCAATTAATACTGCACCCAAAATTTAAATATTGCCCTGTAAACCATCAATAGAGATTTGTTTTTATTATTAACGTTATATTTAGCGTCAAAATGTAGCTTGAAAAAATTTCAAAGATAAAAAAAAACTAGTTTAAAGCAATAATTGTTGCATTTGAAAACTCATTTCACTGAATTTTTATATTATTAAAAAGAGTGATATAGAATTTTAAATATATAGATTGACATAACGACAACACTAATACAACGCATACTAATTTTGGTATACGACGAAAATTAAATATATTGATTGATTAAAATTTGTTCCACAAATGGATTTTAGAAAACAATATGGGTAAAGAAATCTAAACATGTTAGTGAGTTAGACATTTTGTTTTTCAGAACTATCTCAAATTATGTCAAGTAATGGGTCAATGGCCATGCTCTTTCAGCATTTAGGATCAATAACTTCAGTAATTTATCTATTGAATAAAAGAAATAAGGTTTATCTAGTCAGATAATTAGATTTTATTTCTTCTTTTTCTTGCCAAAATCTTCTATAAGTATTGTTATTATTACATATGAATTCATGCAAGAAAAAAAGAGAGGATTTTACTAATTAACAAGTCAAATTCAGATAAGTTAATAGTCAACTTATATAAACAGGAGTTGACTTTGACTATCCTAAGCTTAAGGACATATTTTTTTTTGGGTAATATTAAAAATAATCATATTCTACACAAAATTAAGAAAATAACTATATGCTAGTTTTCTTTGCAAACTAACTCTTTTTATGGTGGTGTGGGAGTGAAATAAATATCAAACTATATCCTTCTAAGTTATGGTAATTACAAAACTATATTTGTTTGAAAAATTATTTTGTCGAATAAAACAATAGCATGATATTCAAAAAATATAGTGTGTTGCGAAAACATATGTTGGTATTTAAAATAATAGCTTTTTAAATGAAATGATATCACATTGTTATGGAAATGTTTAATATGAATAGATTTTAATATAATTCTTTTATTACTAAGAAATAAGAATCTTTTAAAAAAAAAATCACGTGTGATCTTAATAAAAAAAGACATGTAGTACTAGAAAATAATATATGAAAGAGAGTTATTAAATTAAATAAAATGTTTTTTTTAAGGAATATCATGTGTTTTTTATAAATAACGTGTAATACGAAAAAATAGCATGATAAAAAGATCACACGTGTAATACTAGATATTTTGTTATCAAATGTAATTTTAGAAAAAACGTGTTCCAAAAAATATTTACGTAATTACACGTGTTTTCCGACAAGTTACTGTAGGATATGGTTAGTTCGTTAATTATCCTCAAAACTTTGACTATTTTGTACATATTCTCATTTTTTTCCCTTTGTCATTAAACATCACGGACTTTTGTAGTTTTGTTGTCATTAAACATGAAAGATTTTTTTTTTATCAATGAATATATTAGCTTAATGCAAAATAATTAGTATTTTGTCAAAACTTAGAAATCATTAAAATTTAAAGAATAGGAAAAGGTCCACAACATAACAAATTTGGATAAAAAGAAAGAATATAAAAAAGAGAGGATTATTAATACAAGAAAATCTACATTACCCTTAATATGATTCTAGGATTTTTCCTATAATAAAGGGTGTAAAATCGTAATTTGATTTCCTTTTTCCTCTTGATGTCCTCGACATCATCAAAACCTCTCACAGCCTATTTGCATTTTTTAGTTCTCACCATTTAGTACTGAAGATCTTCTCTCCAAGCCACCAGTAGTTTCTTTCGACAGCCAAGGATTTTTCTTTGCTTGGTATCAACACACTCTCAAAGGTAAATCTTTATTTTCCTCTCCTTCTTCTCATTTTCGTCACCTTCCTCCGTCATCACTCGCCGATGCTCAAAAGGTAAATCTTCAAAGAAGTAAACGCAGATAAAGAAGAAGGTGCCGGAGACGGTGGTGGCGGAGAGCAAAATGTTTCTCCGTTTTCTTTTTCTTTAATTAAAAATCATTTTTGTTTTTAATAAATAAATAAAATTTGGTATTTTTTTAATAAATAATAATAATATTTCGAAATGTTAAAAGAGAAAATTAAATTAAATTTCGAATTTAATTTTAGATATAAAATATTAAATACTAAACATATAAATAATTTAATAAAAGGTTGGTCAAAAACTTCTTTTGGTATAAAATACTTTTTTATAAGGATATTTTGGTATAAATTTGGTCAAAACCTTTTTTCCATTTTTCTACAAAAATCTCCACCAGTTTTTTTTCCATTAAATCCCTACCATTTTTTATTTTCTTGTAGTATATTGGCCTATTGGGAACACATCTCTTGTTTATTTCTTTTGCACTTTTTAGTAGACTTAAGTTTCTGTCTTGACCTCAGTTTCATTTTGACATGTCTTGTTCTTGACTCAAGGGAAATAATCAAAATGGATGAGCAGATTATATTCTGTGATGGCTTCGAGGTGGTTCCTTCGCCCGAGATAAACGATCTAATTCTTTACGAATGCGACCAATCTTTGACAAATAGCGAGGTCACCACCGACGAAGAAGAAGACACTATTTTTTCCGGTGGTGATAGTTCATCGGGACTTGCAGCTGAAGAGGATTCGTCTGGAGATAAACCTCTCTCTTTCTACATTGTTAAGCAACCTGTTTACGATAATCCCGAGATTAAAGCCAAGATCGATGAAGCTAATCAGGAGATTTTTCGTTGTAATGAACTCCGAATCAATGTCTTGAGCGCCAAGAAATCCGAACTGGCTGAGGTTTCGTCTTTGTATACTCAAATGGAGAGTTTGGTTCCTCAATCTGAAGGATATAGAATGGTTATTGAAGAGAAGAAGAAGGAGTTTGATACTCTACTTGAAGCTCTACGGAATCTCCGGTGCACTACTAGTGATCAACTTTGTTTTACAAAGGAGGAACTTGATCATCTTGTAATACAACTGTTTTATCTAACCATTCGTTAAAATTCGGTTAGGTTTTTGACTGTAGAAGTGTTTTGGTGTGGTGGATGCAGAGTTATATAGCTCAGTATCAGATTGAATATGGTAGCATTGGTTTGGAGGAAGAAGATTGGATGCTTAAGGAGACTGAGAAGCCTGATGGGATCATTCTAAGTGAGAAAGAAGCTTCCATAAATCGTGTCAAGGTAAACTCTAACTCTTTGTGTGATTTGCTAAAACATTGTTGAATCTAATGTTGTGATGGTTCTTTTGCCTCATCATTAGTCTATGGCTTTGGAATTGAATGAAGTAAAGAATGAGCTTGATGCGATTACTTGGAAGATAAACGACCTAAGTGACAAATTGTGGAAGAGTCAAAACAACATTAGGGTTTTGGATTTGGAAAAGGCACACATACTTGAGAAGAGGGATAGATTTTATGCAAGGATTAAGATGTTGAGGATACAACGAGACAAAGGAGTAAGATATTTGTCTTTCTGTTAATTTTTGCTTGTGGGTGATCTTAAAGATCTAATAACATTTCGGTATATGCTTCTCGTGTTTGTGTAGAATGCTGCATTTTTCCAGAGCCTTTCTGTTATGTGTAAAGCTAAAGAATTGGCTGCTTCTGGAAATGTTAGAGAGCTTGAAGTGTTTGCTAGCTCTGAGGTTAGTTTGTTTGTTTGGTCTAAACGAAACATTGATAGAGAGAGATTTGAGCATTTGTTCTTGGTTCTGTCTTTTTATAGGTTGATAGATTCATGACTCTTTGGAATGATGATAAGGCTTTTAGGGAAGATTACGTAAGAAGAATCTCGCATTCACTATGTGAAAGAGAACTGAACGAAGATGGCCGGATAAAAGATGCTGACCTTCAGATTTTTTGGGAAAAGAAAGTGCCGGTTAAGACTATAAAGCGAAGCGAGAAGGTTCATAAGATGAATAGAGAAGATTCAAGCTCTAACTCTTCTGAAGATGGAAATGTAATTACAGATAAACGAAAGAAAGAAACGAAGAGTGATGTTATAGTGTATGAGAAACCAAAGAAGAAAGAAGAAGAGATCGATGAAGAAGCTTTGAAGGAGAGGAAAAGAGAAGAGCAGTTAGAGAAAGCTCGGTTAGTGATGGAAAGGAAGAGGAAGCTGCAAGAGAAAGCTGCTGCTAAAGCTGCTATAAGAGCTCAAAAGGAAGCTGAAAAGAAACTCAAGGCAATTATATTATCTTGTTCCCATTTTTTCAATGTATCATTAGTTTGTTTCTTATTTCTTTGTTTGGTTTTCAGGAGTGTGAGAAAAAGGCGAAGAAGAAAGCTGCTGCAAATTCTACTTCTCCTTCAGAATCAGACCAAGTAATCAATGATGAAAAGGTTAGGACATTAGCAGTTTCAGGGAAAGAGAAACACCAAAAGGAGAGATTGTTGTTTCCAAAGCAGAGAAGTTTTAGGTACAAACACCGCGGAAGCGGAACCGAAGCTCTCCCTAAGGCCATCCTAAACCGTAGAAAGGCTCGTCGATATTGGGTTTGGGGACTTTCTTCTGCTGCACTTGCGGTCTCGCTCGTCCTTGTGGTTTTACTTCTAAGGTAAAACTTGGAAATGAAAGAGAGACATTAGAAAGGTTTTGACTCTGCCTAATTGGAAAGATAGAGCTGCTTCTGGATTTTCAAAGTTAGCTTTTAGTTTCATAACCTTAGATCGATGTTAGTTAATATGTTTCTGTCTCTTTAGGGAGTGTTGCGAAAAAAATTAAAAGGAGAAACATCCTAATTGTTAGTAGGAGCTTTTCTAAGAGTCCATAGAGACTCCATGTTGTCTTTATATGAACTTCCTTGAGGAATTTCAGAATATTCACCAATGCTCTTTTGTTTCTACTCTCGTCACTCTTCCTCCCGGCTTACGATAATCTTCTTGACCTCCTCATGTTTCTAGAAAGTTTTTAAGTTACTCCGCATATATGTGAAGTCTACTAGAAATTTGGCGAGTCTGTGGTTTATGTGTGTCAAGCCCGTAGGAAATTTTCATTTTGAACTTTTTCTTCAAAAATTGAAAACAAACATTATTGGATAAGTTACATAAATCTCCACAAACTTTGAAACTTGTAATTTGAGGGTATGATTTCATTCTTCTTTGATGTTTAAACGAATAAATCCACAAGAAAAGTAATATTCTTAATAAAACTTACAAATTTGCATAGCTTAATTCCCTAGAGATCATAATCAATCTAAAAAAAAAACGAAATAAATCCCAAATTTTTTTACTTGAATGATTGTAAAATAAGTTTGTTTACCCATTTTTAAAAAATATATAGATAACTTTTTTTTTGTTATAACAAGAGAAAGAGATAGAAGAAATGAGTGTGTTATTCCATTGAATAAAACATCATTTATATAGGAGTACAAGAGAAGGGTAAAACCCTAGAGACATCTAGATGATTGGCCTTATAATGGGCATCCATCTATTATTCATAACACTCCCCCTTGATGACCATTATAGTATCATAACTCGTAAAGTATTTAAAATGTTGCCTCATTAAAAACCTTAACAGGAAAACCCAATGGGAAAAACCATATGGTTAAGGGAAAAAGAGTGCAACACACAATTACTCCCCCTTATGAGTATATTCATCGAGATCTTTGAGACGGCGTAATCCGATACGATGAATAAGTAGCAGTAGGTAGCGCTTTGGTGAATAAGTCAGCCAGATTATCATTCGAACGGATCTGTAGAACTTGTACATCGCCGCTCTTTTGTAGATCGTGTGTGAAGAAGAATTTTGGTAGGATGTGCTTTGTTCTATCACCTTTGATGTATCCGTCTTTGAGTTGTGCGATGCATGATGCATTATCTTCGTACATAATTGTTGGAGTCTTTTTCCCTGCATACATACCACAGTCTTCTTGTATATGGTGAACTATGGATCTTAGCTATACACATTCGCGGCTAGCTTCATGAATTGATAAAATCTCTGCATGATTAGAAGATGTGGCAGAGAATAAACAGTATTTGAGAATAAGTCTGCCAAATCTTCTCTTGAACAAATTTCTGGATAAAGTACAACGCCATTCTTCTGCTGCTCATGAATCTTTTAGATTATTCATCTTGACCATCTAATTTATTTCTCTAAATATCATTAGTGTATAATATTCATTTGGATGATTGATAGAATTTCCTAATATTCATCAAGTGTATTATTTGCGTGTTCTTTAATGTCTCGTTAAAAACCTTGTCATAGAAAAATCATGTGGGATAAAAACTATGATAAGGAAAAAGGGTACATCCACGCATATCATTCAATCTCCCCCTCAGAAACATCTTCTTCAAGAGATGATTTTCAATCAAATACAATATCTCGTTGGAATTAATAACCATAATCTTAATGATCAAAATTATATGGTTTTCATATAGACTTATAAATATCATTATCTAGTGATATTTTATCATAGATTATTGTCATCGTATTACTTATGATAACTCTCTAGGAGTTTTAATGATTTTCAAAACAAATATTAGTTTGATCAATATATTTTGACAAACTCAACATAAATAGACATTTATAGGATTATATGTCATGTTACATATTTCTTTTTATTCGATCGAGTAGAGTTCTAGAGAACATAATTCTCATATAATTAATCCTTCAGAGATTATATCTTTCAAGAATTTCATATAAATGTGATATCCAGTGTTCCGTGTCTTATTGCCAGACTTTAGATACTTAAAAATATTACATCCACCACAAGAGAATATATCTCTTCATAATACATTTCGTATCTTTCTGAAAATCTCATTAATTTCACTATTCTTTCACATAAAGACTCATTTATCTTCCACTGGTTTTACACATCATGTGCATAGACTACTAGTCCAAATATCTCTACTAGAGATTATAATTATATGTCTATTTCTTCTTTTCCATTTTTGGCTAATCACTACTTTGTGTACACTTTTCAATAGACTTTCTTTCATGATCCTCCTTTTTGTCTATAATATCAACTACTCATAGCATGCAAATATATTACGACGTCGATTTGCTTTTGATTCCATTATATTTTGACATGACATAGCTAGCTAGATCTCTTCATTGTCAAGTACTTGAATGTTTCATTTGTCATGTTTATGTCTCTTTTAGAGATCATTCACTCTCTTCAAGAGATCATCAAAATATTTATTTCCTCAATTTGGTCATTTTTAATTTTGTGCTCCTTCACTTTTACGAGGATATTTATATTTGGAACCAAGGTCTGTTACGCTTCATGCGATCTTAAGACTCAATAGCAGTTTGAAATTGGTCTTTACAGGACATTCATTATATTCTGGAGCATTTAATTTACAACTGGTATAGGTGACTTCATCACTTTATTTGGGTCAGCAAATGCGTCTGGCAATTACAACGCTAAATTCTGTAATTGAATTATCTTTTAGACTCTTAATATACATTATTTACTCCGAGGATCATTGATAATTCATTTCTTTTTATCTTTTTTTTTTCACCAGCTGTATACATTGTCCCCCTTATGTTGGAATAGCTGACTATATACTCTTCAAAACGAGCGGTATATAAATCCTTCTAGGATGGCTTAGTTATCATTCATATCCAACATGTATCCTTATCCTCCTTTGAGGGTTTATCTCAGCGTGCTGTGGTGGAACACTTTTCACATTCAAAGATTTTAGATGAAAACTATTTGGTTTCTTACCCAAAACCAATAATTATGGGAAAAACTATTAATTATTCATTGGCTTGATGCGTATCGATATTACTAAACCATTTTGTGTATGAACATGAATTTCAAAATGTTAAACACTTATCCCAACGGATATCCAATAATGGTTATAATAAATAAACACTGAAATACTCTTGTACTTTAATCAAGAAAGTAACCTCGCAAACTCTATGTTGCGGGTTTATAACAAGGATAAATATGACCTTCTAGTCGATGCAACAATCGAGTCAATGCGTCTATTGAATTGATGCATCTTTTATAGCCATTAGGTATCTAAATGTCGTACAGTGGGTGATCAACCCATAATCATCTCCTTGTATATACTTACGAATAGATAAAGTCCAAATTATTTTGACTGGTAAAAATCACATTATCATATTGCTTTCTGAGCAAGTAACAATTGATAAATCATTAGGGAGAATCTTCTGTTTTTTCACCTAATGTCCACATAATTCTCAATACTTTCGCATCATCATTAAACCAGGATGACCAATCCGGTTAAGCCAAATATACTCTTGAAACTTCTAGTTTCTAGTTTGTTTTTTTTTTTGAAAACTTCTGATTTACTTTTCATTGCTTATGAGTTACTCCCTTAATGGGATCTTATAATCAAAATTACTTCCATGTATTTTAATAATCAATCATATGTTAATATAGCAATAAACGAGACAATAATTGAAATTTTATATTCTAATATAAACGATATTAAATTTAATTTGACTAGCTATGTAAGATCTTATATTCACTTCAGAATATGAGTATTACTTATCATCAATAACTCATATATTTTCTTAGCCTTTGAAAAACACTCGATTTAAGTTCATAATAGTTCTTAAATTTCTTTCAAAATATTGTGTCTACAGGACAACGATACTTGCGTAAAAGTTTAAGCGTCTGTTTTACCATCTCCGCATCAGAGATATTCTCTTAACAATGTGAGTTATATTCAAAAAGAGACTTCAAGTCTTGAAGTTTTAGTAATAACTAATTATAACTTATTTTATCTAATAACACATTCATATAAGAATTGCTTTATATAACTTTTAGATCTTTAGTAGTCAAAGATTGAACATAATCTTCTGGATATGTCACTTATTATCCATTCATTACTTCTCCTCCTCGAGATGATGAAACTTCAAGTTCATCCATCTCGTATTGAATTCCACTCTAGAATCATAATGTATTTATATCTCATCATATTAACTTTGAGATTTGGAGAACTATACCGCATCGATGATTTTAATTTTGTATTCCCATAGAAAACAATGTATATGCTCTTCTAGAGTCTTTTAATAAGATTTTAAACTACTTGATATACTAGATTATTTCATCGTTAAAAGTTAGAAATTTTACTTATTTTTTTACCATATTTATTTTCTCAATTTTTGGTGATAATTTAAGTTCTTGAAAAAACTTTGAACATCAAAATTATGATGTCTTCTTAAGATACATTAAACTATTCATTCATGAAAAATTTCTATAAGTGATTATACCTTTAAATTAAGTTATTTATCAATCAATTTATTTCATAAAAATAATCAAGTATTATATACAAATACAATTTTAATGCAATATTGTAAAACCAATCAGAATAAAACTATTTTGTGCAAAATCTGGATTTTACATATATCTTGACAAAACTTTTATTTAGGATAATATGAATTTGTGTAAAATTTGGGTAAAATAATTTCGTGCAAAATTAGGGCAAAACAATGAACAGTCTTTTTTCTTTTTCTTTTAAACTCAAAAAAAAATTAAAAAAAAATTAATACAGATCTTTTAAATAATTTTTTCGTGCAAATTTAGGGTAAACAATATTCATGGTCAACTCTATTAACGTAAAACTAATAGTGCATCAACTATGAAAGTTTAATTTTCAAAGAAACATTAGATCTTTATCTTTATAAAAGTATGGAAGAGAACTTATCTTTCGTGCAAAAATCCAGATGCTGATCATTCGTGCAAAAATAGGGTTTCTGCGATATAATGCATAAAACAGTTCAGAATCAATAACATATAATCCGTGCATAAATCGTACAAAAATACAAACAGAATTGATAATAGATAATAAGTGTATAATTCGTATAGAGATACAAACAGATCTGATAATAGATAATTAGTTCATAATTTGTGTAAAAATACAGACAGATCTAATGATAGATAATTTGTGCATAATTCGTGCATAAACAAATATGAACAGAAAACTTATCTTGTTAGCTTAAGATTTTGTTTGTTTAGGCGGCTAGTTTTTTTTTTTTTTTTTTTCGTTTTCTTAGGTGGCTAGGGTTTACTCAGCTAGGTAGGACTCGTGCTGATAACGTGTTATAACCAGAGAAAGAGATAAAAGAAATGAGTGTGTTATTCCATTGAATAAAGCATCCTTTATATAGGAGTACAAGAGAAGGGTAAAACCCTAGAGACATCTAGATGATGAGCCTTATAATGGGCATCCATCTATTATTCATAACATTCTTTGTTTTTTTTTTAATTATTTCAGTTTTCTAAAGCAAAGTTATTTTGGCTATTTCAAAATAAAGTTAGTTATTGTGGCACATTATTATTGGTATGAGATACTATTAATTTTTGGATGCATAAAATTATGATACATTTAAGGGTAACTTTATATTTATGATTTTTTGCTTGCATCTACTAAGCTAAGATTTTGCCTCATGACTTTTATATTGATAAAAAAAGAACTATTGCCAAATGGCAAGAGAAATCTCTTAAATACTCCCAGATATTCATTAATAATAGGTTGAAAGATAAAAGCTTTATAATTAATTATATAAACATTAATTGCATTTTAATGCATTCAACATTTTACATCTTTATTTATATCGTAACATAATATCACTACTGATGAAACATTAAAAAATTTAAACAAATTGGAAGATATTACATTGTGATTCAATGGATATCTTTGTGAGTTTTGTTGTGTTTATCCTTTCAGTGTTATCTGTTGAATCTACTATACATATGAAATCCATCAAGGTAAAGTGAAATACATAAATACAATACTGTGATCTTCTTTAGTGTTGTTATTTTTACTTTATGTGATTTTTTTTCATCTTGTAGTTGGGTAAAAATGTTATTTACGACTGCATGGATATTTATAAGCAACCATCTCTTAGTCATCCATTGCTCAAACATCATAATATTCGGGTATCTTGTTTTGCATTTTTCTTTAATCTATTTTTTGATTAAAAGACATGAAATATATCTATATGGAATTTTGTCTTCCTTTATTATTGGGAAGTCTTTTGCGATCGTTGTGTTTGTTGGAAAGTCTTTTTCAACAAATCTCTAAGACATGTTTTGATTTTTTTAAGAGTCGGTCAAAATGTTCATTATTCTTGTTAACCATTCTATATTTCAATAGATAAACATATCCAGAAATAAAAACTGGCATCATATACCGTACGTCAATTAAGATAGTATGTTAAGTGAACATTATACTTTAACACTTACATGTGTTTTTTTTTTTTTTTTTAATTTTCCTATTAGATGAAACCAACAGGATGGGATTCTCAATCAGAGAATAAATTTGCAGAAAGAAGACACAACAATAAAATAGAATGTCCAAATGGAACCGTTCCTATTTTAAGAGCCAAGGAAAAACATGTCATACAATATCAAGAATACCCCATCAATAATTTTACCGTTCTTACAGCTAAATATCCGGGTACCCATGTAAGTATACTATTCTATATTTTTCATTGTGATATATTAATATTACATTAAATAAAATAGAAATTATTAATTTTGAAAATCTCTTGCATACTTTGGCATTTGTATGATTTGCAAAAACCCAAAAATAAAATACAATATATATTATTAATTTTAAAAATCTCTTTCATACTTTAAAAAGTTTAAATTGTAAATTTTCTGTTTCAAAACTTAAACTGATTCGTTAACTCTCAAAATTTGCTCATTATTTTTAAAATGGTAAGAATGAACATAGATAACTACAAAAATTTATTAAATTCAGCATTAAATGAAATCGTATATGTTAAATATGAAACACCTATCATAAGAAAATTTTCACATGGTTGAATATTAGCAAAATGCATTGAAATTTATATATTAAGACAGAGCAAAAACATTTACACATGTAAAAAGTAATTTGCATATATGTTAGTTGAACTTGAATTGACACATTTACAGATTGCGGGAATGAAAGTAGTAGAAAAACATAATTACAGAGGCGTAGAAGCAGGGCTAAGGACTTATAACTTGATAATTGATAAAAATCAAAGTACAAGTGCTCAAGCTTATGTAGCCAGAGCATTCAGTGGTGATGCCAATTCTATTCAAGTTGGATGGATGGTAATACATATTTTCATCTTCTATATTGTTTTCCTAATTAAATCTTTGTGGTAAATCATAAATTTCTTACTATCATTTACAGATCAATGAACAACTATTTGGCGACAAACGACCATGGTCGTATGGGACATGGCTGGTAAAACCAGTTATGATTTATTTTTATGAATTATTTCTCCTAATCAAGTGCATATCTTATGTAATTTTGATGTTTTCATGTTATATAATTTTAGGGGAAACATGGAACAGGCTGTTTTAATGTAAAATGTCCAGGATTTGTTCAAGTAGCCAAAAATGGTCCAATAAGTGTACCTCTCAAGTTTGATTATCTTCTCTGGCTTACTATACATCAGGTACAGAATTTCTTATACCAAATCATAAGTTTTTTTCTTATACATATGAAGATAGAGCATAGACTAAGAGCATAATTTGGAATCAACAATTGAAAACAATGAATTATGCTTGACAATACTATTAGACGAATACTTTGTAATTATTTTTGCAACTGCTAATTCATGTAAAAGGACAAGGAAACAAAAAACTGGTGGCTTACACAAACAAATCCAGATGATGATACTAAAAATCATTTGGGATATTGGCCAAAGGAGTTGTTTAATCTTCTAGGAGATGGTGCTGATTTCGTTGGATTTGGAGGAATGGTTTCAGGTGATCCAAGAACTCCAAGCCCACCGATGGGTAATGGTCGTCTTCCAAACAAAGATGACCGTCTATGGTCTGGTTATCTTGACCATCTTACCATAATCCAACCGGACTATGAACATGCCGGATTTAATTACCCTATGACAGAGCCTTTGGTGGACAGCAACGTATGCTATGATGTTAATTTAGTAGGATATGTTGATCATCAGGTTGGTATTGCTATGTCTTATGGTGGTCCTGGAGGTATTAAATGCGGTGATTAAACTATTAAAGTTATCTTCGTTTGCTAATTGTTGGTTTTATGGTATCTAATAATAAGTTAATTGAATATTAAGCCAGAAGATGTTTTAACATTAGATGATATTATGAAGCAGCTCAAATACAGCTGAAAGAAATTGTTTACTACACAATTAAGTCTAATAAGCATTGAGCCACTGCAAGGTTTCTGACCTCTGGCTCGATGTGTTACTAATGAAATTACTAAAGTACTGAAATTAGAATTCTAACTACTTTTTCTTTCAACTGCGCCTTTCCGGTTGTCACCCCGAAATAGCAAAGGGCTGCTCCATCTTTAGACAAAATGTGTTAGACTGGTCATATGCACAAAACCACAAAAGCTCTGTCTATGCAATGAGCCTCAGACACACCGGTGTGGAGAGTCAAGCAGTACGGCGTTAGTAGTACCTGTGAACTTCTGGTTCACCCGTGATGTTCTCCACGATCTTTGAATCAGTCGGGGCGATGCTCGCAATGTGGGAGTCACTTCTCTCTTTAGCGCTAAGGTTCTGTTGCCAAGCTCTTCCCCTGTACCACCATTACCAAGTGGCTGAGAGTTATCTACTTTGTTACTATCCGGTTGTTGATTTGACTCCTTGGTACCCTCAGCTTTACCTTCACAGCCATCATCAGATAACGGTGTCTTATCTTCTTTATCATCAATTTCCTGCTCTTTTGTATCACTTTGATCCGCATGGGAATCATCAACTTCATCAGGAAGAGAATTGATGTCTATATCTGTCAATTTCTTAGTGTCTTCTTTCTCTTCCACGGACCCGTCAAGTAACTTGAGATTGGATTCTCTGTCATTATCCCCCTCTTCTACATAAGTTAACTTCAAGCAGCTATCAACTGGGTTAGAAGGGGATTCAACACCAGCAGTTGCACAATTTCGCTCGTGTGCACTGTCTTTAGACTCCTCAGGTTTATTTTCCTCGACATCTACAGGCAAAGTCATCTCAGGTGCCAACAGCACTAAACCTGGAGTAGATTTAAGTCAGTCAATAGATGCAAGTATGCATGTACACATAACATGAACATTTTAAAAAGTTCAGATGCCAAGAGAAACTGAGTTAGTACCATTGGGAGATGAAACAACTGAGTCAGTGATCTTCTCCTTCACCAATGATTTCCCCAACATGTCTACGCCAGGGAACACCAACAAGTTCAGATTCTTAATTGTTTTTTTCTCAGAATCATTGACAGGTGCGAAGCCAAAGCCTGAAGTCCATGTATCAATCAGTTCTGGCACTGCTGGTATGACTAACTTGTCTACTTTGAGAGAACCAAGCGCCTGATGATAAAGCACATTTGTAATATGGATCTTCAGAAATCGTACACAGAATGAAGTCTAAACTAAACAAAACAGAAGACTGAGATAGTACACAGCAGATCAAGACATATGGCATACTAAGAAGCTTGACTAGTTCGCATCAACTATCCTATAAAGTCACTTATACATATTTGAAATCAAATGACTACACAAATCCATGTTTTTAGTTCAGTGTGATCTAGCAATCATTTTGTCATTTAGCATATATCAGACATGGAAATGCAAAGCTATTTCCATATTTCTTTCTTAATGCCTGAAAGAACCTGAGAAAAAGCAGAATGGCCCGTCGCCAAAACAAGCAGGATAGCAGCAGAATTGCCAGACATCTAATAAAACTTCAGATATAGCAAGAAACATTTGAGAGAAATAAGCGACGAACTTTAATGTAAATAACCACCAAACTAACAGAAAAAGGAATTTAGGATATGACAAGAAGTGGAGGAGGGCCTACAGATTCAATGCCATCCATTAGTCGACGACACATCCCTTGACGCCTGTACATATAGCGGGTTCCGATAAACGGCATTTCTGCCAGTTGATTGCCGTGTATCCTGAGTAAGAGATATATCAGTCCTATGGGAAGAAAAGCTAATTTCTATACACAGTTAGTATTCTCAATTTATCGAGAACCCGGCAACAGAGTTTCAATCAAACACCTGAGACCATGTAGAGGCATATACTTAGGGAATTTCTTTATCTTAGTACGACATAAACTGCTAACATCTAAATGTAGTGTGTTCTATCAAACTTAAGATCTCTGTACCTTAACAAAAGAAATAGTATAATGAAAGGGGTACAAAGTGGTTTTCTAATCTTGTTTGCCCCACTAGTCCACTAGTATGATACGAACAGTGTAATGTCACATCTAAGTAATGCTTTTAAGTCTAGTATGATAAGTCTAGAAACTTATTACCCCTTGTTCTCATTTTCATGGTACCAAAGGCATACCTAATAGACGCCACAGCAATGATTTCATCACCCCTCTCCAAAACAGCAGTGAGAAAACTGCTGAAATCTAGCCGATGGAAGTTCGACCTACAAAAAAATAGGAAAAAGTTTAAACATAATCTAGTAAGTAGTAACATACGGACTGTTTACATATCCATAAAACACTTGCCAATAAACCAATTGAACAAAACAGAAGCATATAAGGACAGGTTTTGGGAATGAGCTTACCCAAAATTATAAACAATGTTTTGAAGCAGGTTGACTCCACTCCTGTGATCAACCAAAGGTGAAAAGCACTCATCCATAACAGAAAATGCAACAGCCATTTTGGCATTATATGCAATCTTCTCAGATATGTCACAATCGGCAACCTCACTAGGGAGCTCAAAGCGGCGAAGGAATGACCATGAAAATCCCTCAGGCAGTGGGTGTTTTACTCCAATGAATAACTGAAGTTCCTCGAATAACTATAAATTAAAGAAAAAGAAGGGAAGAAACAAATGAAATACTCAGCGTTTCAAGTAATAAAGCGCCAGGATAAAAGGTAAAAAAGAAAAAGGAAGGCTACCTCTTGACAATACTTTCCACAAAATGAATCAGTACTCCTTTCACCAGGCACCGTGCCATCTTGGTTGATGCATGCTTGGTGATCTGCAAGAGTGTGAGGGTAATGCTTAGAGCCTAGAAGTCCGTTTGAAGAAGTTTAACAGAGCATATACATATAAATGCAATTACAGATAAGATGGCTTTAGTGTATAGTTCATACATTTCTCTTCACATAGGCGGCAACTCGATAAGGAGGGTAGAGTTGAAGTCTCATGTTTAGCAGCCTCATCTTTCTCGCAAAATTTGCATGAGCAGTTGTAACAATACCAGGCACCAGAAGGGAATTTCTGCAGATTGAAGAGAAATTAAGTCTAGAAGAAACAGAAAAGCCCACTTTAACATAAAATTTTCACAACGTAAGGAGCAACTTACTTTTATGTCCAAGCAGCTCTGATGGAATGTTGATGGGCACCCATCACAGCAGATAAGATCTCCCCCATCCCCACAAATACCACATGTGTCATCATTTGGATCCCCCGAACCAAAGTCCACAAAATGGTACCCTTTAAGTTGTGATTCACTTTGTTTATTCATAGACTCATGGAGGCACTGCAAGAGAGAATTCCCACCCTCTAAATACAGACTTTTGAATGGCTGGTTGCGATTCCCGCCAGCATGAACCTCGAAATCGAGAACAGAGAACACTTCATCACAGCAGTTGCATCGAATACCCTCTTTTGTGATAATTCCTTCTAGAAGTATGTCTGTCTTCTTGCAGTCCATGCACTGAACTTTTCCGTTAAGTGGCACAATGGTTGAATCAATCATCCAACCCAGCATGGTGCGTTTCCCTTCAAATAATATGTACCCATCCTCCTTGGAATCCACATCTTTCAAAGAACTACGAGCTGACGGAGTACAACGCTTTCTACTATGTTTTTCTTCCCTCTTTATTTTTCCTGTTCCCTTTGTTGAAACCAAGATGTCATTAGTATCTCTGTCCTTCAATTTTGACCTTTGCTTACCTGTATCGCTCCTTTTTTTCTGAATTGTTCTCTCTAATAGATGAAGGTCTTCTTCTGGTAGCAAGCCAAAACCAGAACCAGTGGTAGAGTTCTTTTGATCATTCGGGTTGCTTTCCAATTGTTTTTTATAAACTTGATAAGCCTTAGTCACTGACCAGTGAGTCTTTCCCTCTGGATTAAGATACACAGCATCTTGATAAGCTCTCCCATTTCGAGGCCTATATTCAACAGTCCAACCAGCAGTTAGAAGTAACTGCAGTATTCTGTCACTCAGCATTTTCTTAGACTTTGATCTCGAATGTCCTCCAGCTTCAGTTTGCTTACTCCGTTGTTCGCCAATCATCCTTTCGTCATCAATTAAAGGATTGTTGTGCCGTGACTCTAACGGACTCTCACAAAGTTTCAGTCTCTTCTTTGCTTTCCAATCTGATTCATCTGTCATCCCCGATTTCCTCTTTTTCTGTGGTGTTGGAGGTCTTCCACGCTTACGTACCATCCTCCTTCCATTAGACTCAGGTCCTTTTTCAATGTAAAGGCTAACCGAGGTCTCCTTGGTCTTTGGGGGTCTACCACGCAGACGACTCAAACTAATTCTGTCAACACTCGACTGGCTACTTAGTTCTGGAGTTCTCGCAAGTTTACAGTTTGTGTTAGGGCGACTCTCATCAGATTGACTGCTGATCTGCACCTTTCTAGGCCTTCCCCGTTTACGTTTAACTTGCAACTCTTCATCATGTAGCTCAACAATCCCACATTCATCATCCTTGATTTCAACCTTAACCTGACTCCTAAAATCAAGTCCAAGAATCTCTTTATCTTCAGCATATTCCCCATGCTCAAGTTTTACTTCTGCTTTCTCCTTGTTAAAGCAGCTTCCACCAACAAGTTTCTCAACATTATCATCGCCTACCAGTTCTTTCTTCTTACCTAAAGATGTCCGAAGTTTACAATTTGAGATTAACCCATTATCATCAGATTGACTGCTCATCCCAAACTTTCGAGGCCTTCCTCTTTTACGTTGAACTTTCTCTTCTTTTCCATCATCTGATCTATCATCCTTAGATTCCACTTTCACTTCACTTCGAAAATCATCTCCACGAATCTCCTCAGGTACCAAAGACTTAACACACTCCTGTTTCACTTCTTCTTTCACCTCATCAACAGAACTTCCACCACTAACAACATTTCCTTTCCTTTTCACAGCCTTACAATGTTTATCACTGTTTACTAAATCCCTTGCCACAGAGCCTGAGCGAAGAACCCTACGCGTAATGAGAATCTCACGCTCAATCACTTTTTTCTTATCCTTAATCTCAATCACATTCTCCACATTACCATCAACCAAACTATCAGTTTCACCCTCAGCCTTAATGTCAGACTCACTGAAATCTTCAATTGAAGCACACACGTTTAAATCAAAACCCTTTTGCTCGTTAGTTTCTAACATTTCTTTACTTTTCTACACAATGTTCTCAAATCTCAGTCATATAAAGACCCCTACAGTCAAAATTTCACAACGAATCAAAATCAAAATTAAAAAATAACTGACGAACAATAAACGAAAAACGTACGATCATAACAGATCGAGAAACAATACGAAGACGAAATTCAAAACCCTAATCAGGAAACGGATTACATAACCGTACCGGAGAAATTTTGATTATCAAGCGTGCTCTGGCCAAAATCAGAGAGAGATACGGAAGGAATCAGACGAGAGAGACGGAGGGAGATTAACGAATCAGAGTCGGAGATTGACCGGAGAGTAGCATTGTTGGATCGGTGGAGAAGAAATAAACGAAGAGACGAGAACACACTAAACAATCTTCTTCAAGGGTTTAGCTATGGATGTGAAAGTGGGAAGAGAGAAAGGGTTTTTAATGTTTTGTTGTTGGGATTTTTATTTTATTTACTTGAGAGAAACATGCGCGAATCGAGAAAATAATGGAGATATAATTGTGTTTAGGGGTAAATTCGTCATTTTATTGTTGTTGGTATTGTAACGTCGTATTTCCCTCCATTTTTAGTTCCGGGAAATTTTATTTATTTTAAAATGTTTAGTAAATGCTTTTTTTTAGTTAGGATTTTATCAGTTTGGTTTGGTTTGGTTTGTTTTGGTTTCGAATCTTTGTGTTTTGACTTTTAAGAGTATTTTCGTCCCAAGTCAAGTTTGTTTCTACTCTCAACCAGTTTTTTGTTTTGGTGTAATAAGTAAATGGCAAACCTGTTTTATGTGGAATTTTGATGAAATGGGTAAGAAAAAATATGATGTTACACTCGATTTCTATCACCAGATGAGGTTTTTGTTTTTTTATATTCAGTACTCATTTTCTTACTAATTGGGACTAGATCAAGTCTGGCATTAGAGAATTTTTGGACAATTTTAACCAACTTAAATTACCTGATCCGGTAGATCGTTTTGTCTAAGATCTAATATGTATTCGTTGAAACTAAATTAAACTATCTCAAACGGTATTTTTCCTTTTGGAGGTTATTCAACTAGACAAAAATATTAATCAATTTGTTAGGAAGATTTCTCTGTTACGATTTAAATATTTAACTAATTCGCGAGATTTTTGCCACAAATCACCATGTAAAATTTTGCTAGATTCTGACATCATTTTGTTTAGTTTGCACCCTTTACATCGAGATCATGTAGTCTAAATCCTAAATCAACTCTCTTGATCAATCAAAAATGCCGTTTTTCTTAAACCAGTTTACTCAATTCAGTTTTAAATTGATGAATTTTGGTTCGATTTAATTATTTAGTTTAGTTTTTTTATGTTGTTCCTAATGAGGACCATATGATGCACAAGGCTCTAATTGATCGTCTAAAGGCTATGTAATTGTGTTTGGAGGAATACAATGGAATGACAAGCTAAATTTTGCATGTTTTAAAGATAAGAACTAATTTTTCATCTTTTTACAATAAAACACTTAATCGTTCATGGCTCTTGGTTAACCTTTTGAAGCTCAATTCCTCTCCATGGCATGGTAACTTCTGCTTGTTTCTTCTTCCCTACTTGTCCAGATTACTCAGAACTTCTGAGTCAGAAGCAACTATTATATTTGAAAATGGCAAGGCTACAAGAGTACCGAGTTTTCAATATGTATATACCAAGTTAAAAGAGGGAAATGTTCAAATACATTTCATATTGCACACAGACAAATGTTTTCTTTCTCCCGTCTTTTTTTTCTGGTTTTTTTTACCGTCTAGATTTATTATTTATTACAAATTATGAGAATTGTTACATAGACGATTCTACCACGGATAATTCCTTCCGACCCTTATTAGATCTATGGCAGACGACACATCATTCTCCTTCTCCATGCGCTTGATGGACACCTTCAATATCTTCTCTGCGTAGAATCCTAGGTGAACGGCTATAATTGTACATCGTTGTAGATCTTTTGCACACTTGCCTCCATTAATCTGCAAATCTGCTAATAAATCGCAGTAGCTGAGACTCGAACCCCGACCTCTTGGTGTAGAAGCATTAATAAACCCTTGGTCAACCATTGGGCATATATTTATATATAGTATATCGTCATTTATCAACACAAAAATTTACATACATATAAAACATCCGTGAAATTTGTAAATTTTACATTTTAGTAAGTATTAACTAGTATAAAATATGGAACTCTTACATTTATTCACTAGGAAAAAGAGAAAATTTCCATTTATTGCTACTTATTGATCTTCATACCATCATGTATTTAAATTCTGTACACAAGCTAGGTAAATTAAAACTATCACCAAAGCTTAGTCATATTTGACCCAACAACAAGTGAAGTCTAACATATTTTTATTATCGGAACAAAGCCAAGACCACGAGAGTGAATGCAATTCTCTCTAGTTTGTTCTAGAAACAATAAATAATTTATGTTGCAAAAAAAACAAAAATTACCAAAAACAATCTCTAGTTCCAACAAAGAGGATAGTTTGTGAATAAAGCACCAAAATGCAAAATCCAAATCAAACTTAGCTCCCTCAACAACTAAACAAGAAGCCCAAATGTAAGAAAATTAAAGTTTTAACTCTGCTAGTTCTTCTCTTTAACCTTGAGGAACATGTACCAAATTGGGAATAAATGTAGAATGCGAAGGTCAAGGATCAACCACATTATCTATCTAAGTTTTACTGGTCAGCTTATTTTCCCTGAAAACATAGATCCAAGCCCGACCAGTTTCATCGCAAGAGCACACTACGGGTCTTTTATCTTCGATGAAGTAACTTGGCTTAGAGTATTTTCGGTCTACTAAATCCGGCAAGTAAGGATTTGACAGTTTCATGAACTTTAGGTGACAGTCTCAACTTTCCACCCTAAACTTTTAGCCACTTGAAAAACCACCATAAACAATTTTAATCTCGATAAAACTACATGTACTTTCAGATTTGTTTTTAAAACTACACCTCCAATTGAACCGACCAGTTAACCAAAAATTATATATCCGGTTTGACTTAACCAAAATTTAACCGAACTTATTCGATTTCGACTCTATTTTAACCCAATTTAGACTCAAAAAATATATTCTCTAGAAGAAAAATACTTTTTATTTATTTTTGATAAAAACTTAAAAAAAATAAATTAATTTTACCAAAATAAAAAAATAAAAAAATACCACACAAAATTATATAATAAAATTTTAGTATATATTTTGGTAATAAACAAAATATACCGCAAAACAATATAACAAAATAGACAATAAATTCCTTTTATAAATACAATGGTGTTATATATATATATATAAATGTATATGGTATATACTCTAAATTTAATAATTCAAAGGTCATTTTCTTTTTTAAAACACCATAATCATATATAAATATATATATATATATATATACATATATAACTCATCTTGAAATATATAAAAAGAAAACTGAATCTATAAAGAAAAATGAATTTATAAATACCATAATATATACTTTGATTATGGTGTTTACGGATATATATAAAAATAAATTTGGCATATATTTTGAATTTCATTACATATATAAAGTTCAAAGGTCAAATATTATGATTTCAAGAAAATGAATATTTTGTTTAAAATAAAGACATAGCTTTATATTTATAAAAAATATAAATGATTGCCAAAAGGAAAATGTATATGTTTGTATATTATCAAAATTTTATAACAAAATGTAGCTCAAAATATAATTTGGGGTATATTTTGTCATAATAATTTTTGCTAAAATTAAGTTATAATTTAATATTTTTAATTGTTTATCACAAATAAAAATTAATAAAAATAATTTTACTTCTTAATAAGATAATTTATTTACATTTTGTTTGGGTCAAAATTAGGCTAAAATAGAGTCAAAATCGGATTAATTTCGGTTAAATTATGGGTAAGTCAAACCGGATGTATAATTATCGGTTAACTGGTCTGTTCAATTGGAGACGTAGTTTTAAGAACAAATCCGAAAGTACATGTAGTTTTATCGAGATTAAAATTGTTTATGCTGGTTTTTCAAGTGGTTAAAAGTTTATGGTGGAAAGTTGAGACTCCAACTAGTATAGGGTTAAAAATTCAGGCAACCCAATTATTATTAATCTTGTACTTGCTCACCCAGACCTCAATCTTCTTTGTTGCATGGCATTGATTTAACAATGAAAATTGATCCCCCTCATAAACCCTGAGTACAAGAGCATCCTTACGATAGTCTATCGTTCCACATGGTAGATGACAAAATCTGAAAAAGAATTCCCTGGAGGAATTGAATTTATATAGGGCAGGTGTACATGGGATCAGTCTTGTCATCAAAAATAATACACAACTTGTGGTGAGTACTTCAATTCAGCCGTTTTTCCTTCCTGACTATTACACTACCAGATACTGACTTGAGGTATTTCCAAGCATTGGAGGCAAAGTCATGCATTGTCCACAAGGTCTTTGTGGGATGTTCCTTCAGACGACAACCAGCAATGATCTTGTAACTCCCCTTATTGTTGTATCCTATGCCATAGGATTCCATTGAGTTTGGTGTAAATCTTGCTCGATCTATCCACTCTGTCTCAAGCATGGGTTCCAAACCACAGCTCCTTTCTCCATGCAACGTAGCAATCAATCTACCATGTTTTTAGGTATCTGGGATTCTAAACCAGGAATATCTAAGGTTAATTCATATATTTCTATCTTCGGATGAATGCTTACCGAATAAATCTTGAATTTGGTTGTTAAGATGAATCGATACGTTGTCTTGTGGTTGTTGATGAACGTCTTGTCGTTGAAGAGAGCGTTCCATTGTTTTGATACGGTTCTTAAGGGAACAAGAGAGTAATTGGTGGTACACGACCAAGTGTTGTTAACTCAATTGGTAAAGACCCTAGGCGAAGCTTAGAGGTCGCCGGTTCGAGTGATGCTTGGGACGAAACTAATAATACATGATGTGGTTTCGGGCCTGGGGAGATTACGAGCTTCGACCCAGAACCTCCTGAATTTCAAAAAAAAAAAGGAAAAAAAAATTGGTAGTACACAAGAAAGTATTAAACTTCTCCCAGTTAGGGATAATTCTAGTTGATTGTTCATTACGTTAGCACGTATATCTTGTTTGTATATAAAACCAAAAACAGAAAACTTCCAAATATCTAAATTTGTTACCTTAGATATTACTTATTTACATCTTCGTTTCTAATTTTACATTTTTAACTTTTATCTAGGTACTAAACCTTGCTATAGCACGAGGTGATTAATGTAATTGACTTTGTGTGTAGATTAGTTGGAAAATAGTAGAATCAAGAATTTTATTCCGGAAGATGTTACATGAGTTTAAAAGTTAAAATATCCGCCAAGAAATTAAGTGGGTGCAAAATGTAAATAAATGGGAATCGAACCTGCTATCTTCAGCACTTAGTGGAGGCAATCTCTACCATTTTGCTACTTTAACTATATTGTTTAAGCTAAAAACTTTAATTAGTTATATATTACTGGTGGTAACTGCCCCTACAAACTATAATGTGGGTCCGCCCCTGTTTATAACATCGTAGGTTATAAATAAATTATTTGATATATATTTATAACATGAATTCATACCAGTTGGATATTTAGTTTTGTTTTTGGTTTGGTTTCATTCTGGTTTACTAGCATTACTATATATACATTTTTGCAGTCATTTTGTGAAATAAATCCTGTAATCGAGATTTATTTACAATGGCTGCCATTGAAATTTAATGTTTGTTTTTGATAATTAGAAAGAAAATCTTCGAATTAAATATTTGACATTTAACAATCTTCCCAAAATCTCTCCACATTAACTACACGATTATTTACTAAAATAAAACTTCCAAAATATTTAATACTCCCTATGTTTCTAATTAAGTGTAGTTTAAAGGTTTTTTATTTTTTTCAATATAAGTGTTATTTTCACTTTTCTATACAAAAATTAAATGTATTTAATAGTTTTTAATCAATTATATTTTATCTCATATTTTTTTATTGGTTGGATTAGTTGTAATTAATGATGCATTTATAGGAAATAGATAAATTAAATGAAATTTGTATGTTTTCTTAATTTGTGTGTAAAAACCTTAAACTACAAATATTTAGAAACAGAGGGAGTATCATTTAATTACTACAAAATTATCATTTTTGATATTGCTTTTCTCCATGACTATAACAATTCAATTATAATCATCAAAGCGCAGAGATATAATTTGATAGCATTTAATTACTACAAAATTACAAAATCTATAGACAATGATTTATAAACATATCATAAATAAGATCAACGTTAATAAAATAAATGTTTTTTTTACGGGACGGGTTTGGCAGGACGTTACTTAATAACATTTGTAAACTATAAAATAAAATATTTTATAGATAAATACAATTTGTAAACTTTTATATATAATAACTTTAAAAAACAAATTGTTCCCGGTGTATCGCGGGTTAAAATCTAGTTCAAATAATAATGGTTCATTTTTATTAAAATTAGGAATGATCCAGCGGTCGGACCGTGTTCCAACTCAACCGGATTGGTCCTCGTTAAATTTCTATTAAACTTGTGAGCTATCAAATTGGATTAAAACAGTCGAAAAATCATTAAACCCGCTTGAGTGAAATAAAAATATTTAGGAGTCGGCGTAGTTCCCGTTCCATGTCCCATTTTTTCCTACTCTCGTTCTCAAAATCATAATCATGACGCATAATGTAATGCATTCCCAATATATATGATATATTCTCGACGCATAATGTAATGCATTTACAAAATGTTTTGGTAGCAAAAAATGAACAAAAAGGGTTACAGTGAGTATTATTTTAGAATTCATTGGATTATTATGCATTTGTTGGAGGTCGATAATAAAGATGCAAAAATAGATAAGTTAGAGGGTTTTATAACAAAATTTGATTTGATATGTGTAACAATCATAAATTTGGCACGTCTCATGATCATGTGAGTTAACAATTTTGAAAAATCAACTTTATTAGAGTTTAACCCGCGGTACACCGCGAGGCTATATTTTTAACAAAAATATAATGTTATTTTTTAAAAAGACTAACTGAAGATATATATTAATTTGTATTTTCAAATGTAGATATCAATCTCTGTATTATTTAGTATATGATTACTATTGTTTAGGTTTCAATTTTTGAAGTATAGGTACGAAAACACATATTTTTTAAGTAACGATGTATCGTGGATTTTAAAATTTTGAATATTTTATCCGCAGTATACCGTGAGTCTATTTTTTATAGCTAAAAAATTTAAATTTCAAGTTATATTCGTTTTGTTAAAATTGTATGGTTTTTTGTGTTTAAGATTGTACAATTGTATTTTAATTGTAAATTTTAAGATTTCATTCTTGATATACCTTTCTTCATTAATATCGATCAAAACCTGTCATCCTATATAAACCTGTCTATATTATCTCGTTAGCTAAATATTAGTATTATAAAATCAAAGAAAATAAATTATTATTGTTATAAATACAATAATTTTAAGATCTCACCCGTGTTATACCGTTTCTTGAATGATTTTAAATTTCTACTACTAATATAGATTTTAAATTTATCATATAAAGTATATGATTTCAAGTTTTTATGTTTTTTTTTATTTAAATAAAGCAATGGCTTAAATAATGATATATATAGTTTTTTCTGTATGTTTATATGATTTTTTATGTGAATATTTTCATTATTATAAATTAGTATTTTTATTGCTATGCAAAATGTTAATATAAATATTTTCTATAAATTGGGTTTATGCATATTTTATGGTGTAAAATTCACGGAATTGTATTTTTGAAGATATACGGAAAGATTGTGTAGAGATTTTTAGAAATAAATTAGGAAAGATATTGTTTGGTTAATATCTTTTTAAATTTTGTAACACTAAATAATAAATGCCAATGGCAGCCATTGTAAATTATTTCCAACTCCATGATTTATTTGACAAAATGGCTGCAAAAACGTATATGTAGATATAAATATTTGGCACATATATTAGATTATGTTCAATGTTTTCAAGCCTGATCTCAACTGCTCTGTCCAACCGGTTAATCCGCTATCTCAAAACTTCTCTGGTTTAAATTTAGTGTTAACAAGTCATGGAGACCCTCATTGTATAGAAGTTTTACAAACCAAACCTTTAGGATTCAAATAATTTTACGAAGAAAATATTATAAATCGATTTATTTGTTTAAATTTAGAAATATAAACCGATGATTGATTAATTATGTGAAGCCGTTTTACTTTTATTTTCTCTTTGTAGTCAATATTTCTTAGTTAATGTTACGTGTTTCACACATGGAGTTTCAACTTTATTAAATTTATAAAACGGCTAATCAAATACCTAATTAAAATATTCAAAGATGTTAAATTAAAATAATTAATATGACAGTTTCACATTTCAATCCATATAAATAAGCAAGAATTTTTATTGTTATTCATCACTCAAAAACAAACAAAGCATTAAGCATATAGTTGCTATACTAAGACTTTTTACTCAATTTTTCATTATGTCTATCAAAAATGTGTTTTCACTTCTAGCGGTTCTATGTATCATAGTTTCTGTAAATGCTCAATTGCCTCAGTTTCCGGCTCAACTTCCTTTTCCGTTTCTGTTCCAACTGATTCCTGTATTACCTGATATAACAAAATGTTTCTCATCCGTGATGGATATTCCTGGATGCATTGCAGAGATTTCTCAATCCATTTTCACTCGAAAGTTCGGTAATTTAGGTCCGGCTTGTTGCGAAGCATTTGTGGACGCCGATAATTGCATACCGAAAATTCCATTAATTCCGTTTTTTCCTTCGATGCTAAAGGAACAATGTTCAAGAGTTGCCGGTGCAACTCCTCCCATACCAAAATAGTGTTTTAACTTATTTTTAAAATAGATAACTTTTTCAACTTATTTTTTTTAAATTTTAGCTTACGTTACATGTAATAATAATAATTAAAAAAAGAAGAAGATATTAATAACATTTGAGAAGTTTCATTTGGGTTCCATGTTTATTCATTCTTCAATTCTTATGAATAACATCTTGAAACATCGACTCCATAATTGAATTTAGTCTTATAATGTAACAGAACTTCAAATTGTTTTCATAAATCTTTAAAATATGTGATAACACAAAATTTGAGAGTATAATTTTATTAGATAAGACTCGTCTAAATATGCTGGTGTGAGAAATGTTGTGATGATATAAAAATTCTAAATAGTAATCGGTATTTTTCAAAAGAATATTTCAATTATATACATTTTATATACCATGCCTTTACTAATTATATATAATACGAGATTTCTCAGAGTATAAAGAAAAATAAAACAAGGAAAACATACAACATCTATAAAAAGACGCACCAAACAAAGCCTCTCACTGAATTTTGTAGTAAACGAATTGAACTCTGTAATTGAGAAAAAAATGAAATGAAATAAAATTAAGAAATAAAAAGAGAGATATATTTAAGTTACAAAATTAGAAAATATTATATCACGTATTAATATTTTTCTAAAACAAAATAGGGAACTTTTACTTCTGTTGTGAATATATAAATGATTTTTATTAGAATTTGTTCAATATTTTAATATATTAAATAAAACATTTGTATATATGAACTATTTTTTTTTACTTGTGTATATATCCGATGGGGTTATGAAATGTTTCTATATTTTGTTTTTTAAAAATATAGGGTTTTGTGCAAAACACCCATCTAACTCATCTAGTTTTTTAATTTTACCCTATATCTCTAATAAACACATATTAATCCTATGAAGTCTAAAATAATACGCAATATGACCCTTATACGTATATTGTAAACTTTTTTACACTCCCATAGATTAGATTTTTAAAATTTTGAAGGTCGAGTTAAGCTTTTTTCGAGAAGGCTTCGATTTAACATATTAAATATCAATATTTTACAAAATATTGTTGTAGATAAAAATGACGAAAAGGGGTTATATTGCGTATGATTTTAGGTTTTATCTGATAATTATGCATTTTTTGGAGGTGGAGAATAAAGATGCAAAATAGATGAGTTAGAGGGTTTTTGTTTGCACAAAACCCTAAAAATAACAAAATTTGATTTGATATGTGTGGATATTTCACTAATAAATTTGACACGAGTCATGATCACGTGAGTTAACAATTTTCAAAACCCAAATTTATGTAGATATTTGGCACATATATTGGATTATGTTCATTCTTTTCATGCCCGATCCGAACTGCTATTTCCAACCGTTTAACCCGCTATCCAGAAACTCTTCACCTTTAAGTTTAGTGTTAACAAGTCATGGAGAAACTCATTGTATAGAAGTTTTACAAACCAAACCTTTAGATTAATTCAAATAATTTCACGAAGAAAATATTATAAATCGATTTATTTGTTTAAATTTGTAGATATAAACCGATGATTGATTAATTATGTGAAGCCGTTTTACTTTTATTTTCTCTTAGTAGTCAATATTTCTTAGTTAATGTTACTTGTTTCACACATGGAGTTTCAACTTTATTAAATTTATAAAACGGCTAATCAAATACCTAATTAAAGTATTCAAAGATGTTAAATTAAAAAAATTAATATGACAGTTTCACATTTCAATCCATATAAATAAGCAAGGATTTTATTGTTATTCATCAATCAAAAACAAACAAAGCATTAAGCATATTGTTGCAATACTAAGACTTTTTACTCAATTTCTCATTATGTCTATCAAAAATGTGTTTTCACTTCTAGCGGTTCTATGTATCATAGTTTCTGTAAATGCTCAATTGCCTCAGTTTCCGGCTCAACTTCCTTTTCCGTTTCCGTTCCAACTGATTCCTGGATTACCTGATATAACTAAATGTTTCTCATCCGTGATGGATATTCCTGAATGCATTGCAGAGATTTCTCAATCCATTTTTACTGGAAAGTTTGGTAATTTAAGTCCGGCTTGTTGCAAAGCATTTTTGGACGCCGATAATTGCATACCGAAAATTCCATTCATTCCGTTTTTTCCTCCGATGCTAAAGGAACAATGTTCAAGAGTTGCCGGTGCAACTCCTCCCATACCAAAATAGTGTTTTAACTTATTTTTAAAATAGATAACTTTTTCAACTTATTTCTGTTAAAATTTTAGCTTACGTTACATGTTATAATAATAATTAAGAAAAAGAAGAAGATATAGTAATAACATTTGAGAAGTTGCATTTGGGTTCCATGTTTATTCATTCTTCAATTCTAATAAATAAAAGTTACTAATATGATGCACTAAATATACATCCACGTCACCCACCCACTTACATTGATGGTTATTCTCCTCTTTAAAACTCATGACAAACACACTTAGTTGAATACACGAATCCGTCTAAACCTCCTCGTTTGAAAAACAATGCCTTTCCTACCTCCGCTAACCCTTCCAACCGAGTTGTACCTAGGAATCCAATTGCCAAACCCCATAAGCATACTTGTCAACTACCTCCCCGTCAGCCAGACTACAGTTGTGACATCAACACCCTTGCAATCGATGAATTCATGACGTGGCCGTCGTTACTCCAACCGGGGTCTCCCTTCCGGCCATACTTCGAGGTGCTTGTAGAACGTGGATCCATCCCGGCGGTTTACCTTGAAGGTGTTCGCCAAGCGAGCAACTTCGTGACAGTAGCTCAGGGCCTTTCAGTCATGACAACGGTCGCTTTATCTGATCCCTTTGATTGCTTCGCAACCGGTTTGTTCCTTACGTGTACCGGTAATCACTTGGATTTCCTCCCTATCAGCGAAAAGTTCTGGGAAATGACACCCACCCTTGAAGCTGGCCACGTGGTTGCAGAGATGGTGATGTATCACATCAGCCAGCTTCACACTGAAAATGCTCGCCGCTGGGAAAGGTCTTGGAGGTTTGTCCACCCGCCGAGTTGCGTAGGGCAATGCACGTTCCATCATGGCTGCAGGGTTTGTTTTTTCTACTAGTACGCCAGGGAGATGGCTATATTCTACTAGAAGCAAAGCTGCTAAGGTCTAAGCTACTCTACTCGGCTCTACTCTCGAGTCTTTTGGTATGACGGATGCACACATATTTTGCAACACATGTGTATGCTTCGTTTAAAAAATTATGTTTTTTGAATCGTTCCAGTTTATTTATCTTATCTTATGAATTTCCTTTTATATAAACTGCCTGTCCTTTTTTATGTTTCTGGCTTTTGAATGAATTACCACTTTAAGTATTACTAGATGTCTTCGTGTACGTACACTATATAGTACATTAAACTTCGTTTATCGTACATTGGGAAATTGCGTACACAACATAAGTATAAATCTAACAGTTTTTGATGTTGAAGGCACCAAAACTAATATACGTACACGATAGCGTACACCAGAAACTATACGTACATTGCGAGAGGATTTGAACAATAAAACAAGGCACGTACATAAAACAACAAATTAGATTAAAATTTAAACGGAAACAAGAAACAACAACGACTGAAATGTAATTTGGTTCTTATGGAAACAACAACAACAACTGGGAAAGAAAACTTAATTGAAATGTAGTCTTATATTATATTAAAACGGAGAATAATGGTTCATTCCCTCTAGCTAAAAAACCACCATCGAGATATCCGCAACTTCTTCTCTGTCCGGATTGGCAACCACCTTTGAAATAGCACCATGGCTCTCAAGCTTCGGGTTAGACAGTTCAGTTAGACGCCAAAAGCTGAGTGCGACAACAAAATTTCCCTTACCCAAACTCTGAAAGTAACCATCCAAGTACTCCGCCTGTTGATTGCGGGCTTCGCACTCCAAGACTTCATTGCTACGTTAGAAATAAGGACTGTTAGCGTTTAGAGTGACATTGTAAATAAAACAAATGAAAAGAACACTTACTATCTATCTTTTAACTTGAAACTCAGTTTGAGACCGTAATAGTCTGTAGTCAATGCGCCAACATCAACCAACGCTCCAATGACATCTAGATGATGGAGAAACAAAGATAATAAACAAACATTTTCAAAAATGTAATAAATGAAGCGTCAGAGTTATTCCTCCTCACCGACTAAAACGTTCTTGTAAGCAGATTTATCCAAAATGTAGTCGAAGGGAGTGAAATCGAAATCTGGAACTGGTGGTGATCGTCTTCCACTCATTTTCAACGAATCGGTCTTCGTAAAACGGAGCAAGGCGACGATCAACGATGGCCTCAATACGGTTATTCTTTACATACAGAACATGATAGTAGAGAGTTTAATATATAAGTTAAGCGAATGAACGAGAAAAACACATAATAATTTAACGGAAATAACCTCGTAATCTGCCAGGATAAGGCCGAGTTCGAAGACGTTGGGCGATATAACCTTCTTGAAGACCCTCACGACAAAGACATAAATTCGCCACCCAGTGATCAGAGGACACAATTCTGAGACCGTATGAAACCCCTCCATCTCACGGATAGCAAGAACAAGCGATTCGAAAGACTAAATTTTTTTTTGTGAATGATATAACTGCCGGCACAAGAAATGGGTTTAGAATGAGGATTGTGGATAAAATTAAGGAAGGGAGGAGACTTAAATAGAGGAAATCTGGAACGGCTACAGTTATTAATGCGGTTACAACTACACTTGATTCAAATTTTTGGTAATAGCCTGGTAACCGTCATATAGGGTAATCATAACGTTGATTTGACAATAAACAGCAACAGTTACGTCCTTTCCATTAAATACCAACACAACCACAATATACCCAACCATGTCTCCAACTCCGTTCATTTAAGAGGGGGAATAAGTTAGATTTTCAAAAAACTTATTTCAAATTACTCAAAATATTGAGCAACCACCTCTGTGTACCCTTATTACATGAACTTTAACACGTACACAGACAAAAACGTTCATAGTTATACGAACGTAGAGTTTAAACGTACGTACACAACGTACATAGTTACAGGTGGATTATATATAAACTTACGTACACCGAGAAAACACAGAAGCGTACACTATATTGGCCGGCTCAGAAACTTGTCACCGGAACTAGATTGGATTTTTGCACGTCTTCTTGTTATGACCTGCTTGTCGACAGCGTGAGCACTGATTTGGTAAAAGTCTTTTCTGTCTCTTTTTCTGAAGTGACAAAGACAGGAAGTTACAAATCTCCGCATGGTAATACTCAAAATACAAGTAGATGAATGAACGATGTTAGTACATACCCGGTTTTCACCTCTAGATGGGATCCTTTTGGACAGTGGTCTTCCTGGTGGCCGTCTACTGTATGGAGGAATGAGTATCAAATCCACTATATGTTGTGGGATGACAACATCTTTCGGATCCGCGATAGGTAGAATTGGTTCTTGGAAAGAATCAGAAAACGTTTGAAGGCCATACCACCATCCGACACAAGACTTCGGATCAATTCCATGCTCGATTGCAGCTGCTAGAGCGTGTTCACATGGGATTCTTAACTTGGTGTACCTAAGACACGTACACGTACACTGGTCCAGAACGACATGAAAATGCTCCCCGGATTTACTTGTCACTTGATAGCTCCACGGTCCAGACATCTTCACAGCGTATTTACCTGACGCAGGCAACTCTTGTAGAAATCTCTCATCAACCTCAGGTGTCACAGAAGATTTGCACCTAGCAACTTTCTTCCTCCTCGATGCGAACCATCGCATTAGGACATCCCGAATGAACTCGATCATGTAAACAATCGGATAAGTTTTTGCTTTTGTTAACACATGATTCATGGACTCAGAGTTGTTGCTAGACATGATATTGTAGCGTTCTCCTCTACAGTGAGCTCTTGTCCAATGCTCAAATCCTATGTCCTCTAGGTATTTTGCGCATTTAGCACTCTTTTCCCTTAACAGTTCAAAATATTTCTCGAAATCCCTGACCCTATAAGCTTTGGCAGCGCTGAAAAATAAAGCAGACACACCAAACTTACCATAATAGGTGGAGAGGTTTCGCTCAAGGTGAACAGCACATGCTCCATGATGCACTCTCGGGTAAACAACACTTAGGCCTTTGTATATAGATGAATGTCTGTCCGAGACAATCATTAAATCGTCACTGTCTGGAACAATCTCAGCTAACTTTTCAAAAAACCATGCCCAAGAAGCATCGGTCTCACCATCAACAACACCAAAAGCTATTGGGAATATTTGGAAGTTCCCATCTTGGGCACATGCAATAAGGAGACATCCTTTGTAAGGTCCGACTAGCTGCGTTCCATCTACCACAACTACCTTCCTCATATATATCAGACCTTTGATAGAAGCGCCAAGAGAGACAAAGACATACTTGAAGCGCTGCTTACCATCATCTTCTGGTGTATAGTGTAGGTGTGTTATTGTACCCGGATTAGCTAATTGGAGAAGATACAGATAGGTCGGCAAAAACCTGTAATTTGCTATCTCATCCCCCCGTACATTTTCCACTGCAACCTCTTTTGCTCTCCAAGCGGTAGAATATGAAATACGCACATTCAGATCATTTAGGAGCAGTTGTGGTAAGTCGACAGCTCGCGGCCCACCCTGCGTAGAACTGTATCTGCTCCTCACATCTTCTCCGAGGAGCTTATAATTAGCATGTTTATTGTAGTTCTTCCGAGAGTCGATGTTACACGTATGTGTCGTAGCATACGAAGTGATTTTGAAACTTTCTGAATCCTTCACGACGCGAGCAGTCAATTGCCATGGACAAGTCTCATCAACGCACACCATCTTCAATGTTTTAGGACATGACTTAGGTTGCTTGAAGCAAAAGCATTGCTTTATCGCTTGAAGAGACATTGTTTGTTGCAGGACTTTTCTATTCTTAAAAACACTTCCAACAAACAAAGTTTCGCCTGTGGTGCTGATTTCAACCTGTGTCTCATCAGCTCGAAAATTGAGTAAGTCATCGAACACAGGAGCAGCATCGTTACCGAGATTCGCCAACTCGCCACCATGTAACTTAGGAAATTCATTATACACTTGGTAAGCCTCAGCTGCGGTAACTACCCCATTATCATTTTGTGTCCCAGTTGAGGAAGCTCCAATACCTTCGATCACTTCATCCCCGGTGACTTCGTCTATACAAATAAGATTGGAATCCCTTTGCCCTTCGCAGCGTGTACCGTAACCCAATTGAGAGATTGTTTCTTCGCCAGGTACACTAAGACCAGTGTACGTACACGTTTCTAAGAGACGACTGAATTCCCCTGTATCTCCGCCAGGTACACTAACACCCGTGTACGTACACGTTTCCAATAAACGACTGAATTTCCCTGGATGTTGAGCAGTCTGTTGAGTGAGACTGACGTCTTCCTCAAGATTTCCTTGTACGTATTCTTCTACTATTACATCGTTCCACTTGTTGTAATCGTATTCTTCGCCAATACCTTCACTACCGTCTGTGGTAGGATACAGGGTACTTCCCCCAATAGATCCATCCACACCAAGATAATCATCACACCCATCATCATCTTCGTTGCCCTCCTCCAATTCATCCTCTTCTGTTGTATCGTCTTCAACATCGGCTTGCTCCTCTGCATCCTCATTATTTTCATCAACATTTGTAGCACTATCAAACACACGGTCACTTTCAGAAACTTCACCATGAGACCTAGAGACAGTATTCCCGAACGCCTTCACTGTATTATTGAAAGAGACAAACAAGTTGAGAGAAAGATACCCACCACGAACCAAAAAAAACGTCTCGAGACCCATCTGACTGTCAATGTATACAGGAGGGCGTTTAGTATCTATCAGCATTGACATTTCACCCGGCATCCAGTAGCTAATTATGGGATTGATCTCGGTGGACTTCAAACTGAAAGCCTCTCGGAGTGTACGGACAAAGTCCGTGTACGTCATGGTTTCCTGAACGCGTACACAACGACCAAAGATGCCTTCCTCAGGTTCAAATTTCAATTCTCCTTCTTTGCATTTCCACTCACCGACCATGGTAAATACGGGAATATCCATAACCCACCTGCATCATAAATTCAGGAGACACACATTAAATGCAACTGAAAAATACTATACATATAAAAAACAAATGGAATGTCGATACTACACATTTATAAACCTAAATACCAATTATCATTTGACTATTTTAAACAAACAGATATAGATTTTGCAAATATTCTGATAAAAAAATGGAGTTCGAACACAATCAAGATCCTAATATGACATAAAAAAAACTTCTTAAAAGAACTTCATTACTTACACGAGCAATGCTCCAAACTTGGTACAAAAACAAGATCAACACTTCTTCAGCAGCAATGTACGTTCGCAATAATTCTTTGTTCCTGGGTTCATCTTCTTTATCTCAACAAATTTTTTTTAATTATTATTAATAATTTTTTTAATATTATTTGATGTAATGATGATTTTGCATTAATTGTGACAATAGTCACATCTAAACTTTTTGGGGGCATTAAATGTTGATGTCACTTCGGAATAATCTCACTTGTAACGGAACCGATCGCGTCAACGTGAACAAAAAATCTTCAACTGAACCGGAACAGTGTACGTAACTAAACCTGCTAAACTAAACCGTACATTTCAACAGTTGCTAAGAGAGAAGCGCAAGGGCAGAAGCGTCATTTTGCAGGCGAAAAGACAAATGGTGAAAACCACATTTGACTTTGACAATCCATGGAAATAAAACATGGTCAACGGGTGTGGCCTGCAATTTACCCTATACTTAATCGTACGTTGATCGGTCTATCTTACCTTCCAAGGAGCTGCTTACTTAGTTTAAGATAAAATTGCTGTAGTAGCCACGTTTTAACCCCAGTCCCCAAATTAAGTAAATGACACATATATGATATATGGAATAAATCAAAGATAGTGACCATTTCCATCTATTAAAATTTGACTAAAATAACATTGTGCGTAACCGACAGTTGACATGGAAGATAACGTGATAGTTTTGAGGCTAGAACCGTAGTTTTTTTCTTCAGAAAAATGGCTGTTTCCATAGAGTCTATCAATTAAAATAATAATGAAATTTATACTATTCTAAAAAATCTTTTGATTCCCTCTTATTTTGTGTGGTTAAAATCGCATGCGGCATTCAGAAATAGGCAGACATACTATGCATTCTTGCCACGGTGACAGAGGTGGTGAATCACTAGAGGAAAGGAAAGAAGGGAAAACCAAACTTAAGAGAGAGATCATGAAAAGAGCAAAGTGATATAAAGATCTAGATTTAGGTTGTTTTATATTTACATTGACCCTTAGGCTTTAGGTTTATGGCACTTAAATCTTGCATGCAAACCTACAAATCCAGTAAAAGTATAGTTGCATAGCCGTATCTAAAGGTATAAAGGCCGTAAGTTGTAAAGTTTTAAGCAGATTTACAAATATATAAGTTATATATATGGGTGTACCACGTTAGTTATGAGGATCTATATGTTTGCATTGTTTGATATAAAAGCTCACAATCGTTTGTAGCTATACGTTTGCTTTGTTGATAAGGTCGTTTATATATTTGCTTGTCGCTTTCACAACTCCCGTCAAAGCAAAAGGATATATATAGTGTCCAACCACAAATTTTAATGTGTAAGAAAAAAGAGTTTTAATTGAATTAAATCGAAAGTCTAATAATGTGTGTGAAGATTAAATGCCAAAATTCAAATTTTCTTTCTAGGTTTCTGTATAGCAAGGGTAAGTGCATGAATCAATTTAAGTTGTATCAAAAATAATAATTAAGGAATTTAGTTTATATGTATATTAATCATAGAAAAATCACTCTTAAAATCCAACATTAAATTTTATAAAAAACATTGGAGTACTAAGACATTAAAAATTCTAGGGCAAACCACGCCAAACCGCACGTTTTTTTTTTGTAATATAATTATCGAGGAGCTGTTAGCGCGCTTTTATCTACAATGTAATTTAATACTGTACATTTGAAAATGTTTAGACATGGCTGAAAGAGCTTAGTAATGTCATCTTTCTCGATTCCTCTAAGAACTTACTCTTATCTAATTGCAAAGATTCCACAATGTTATCCATTTGATCCCTTCCCATCAAAAACTGCTCACACCAAGTGTATTATCAATCAATACAAAATTATATTTCAAGGTAAACAAGAGAAATTGCAAAAGGAATCAAGCAAGATACCAGCAAAAGTCTAAATATGAGGCATGTATCTAAAAATAAGAAACCGAAAACTCAAAATTTTGAACTCGTTTGCGTTAACGCTAAACATAAAATGAGAGAAATCAAAATCTAAGGGAAGGAATTAGATACTACGGTAGCTATGGAAGCTAAATGATCAAAAAGATTATGTCTTTAAGACAGAAATTTAACGAAATTGCAAATGTGCGATTGTTTTGGCAAACACAAGTTTCGAATTCACGGCATATATTTTTGACATATATTTTTTTTCTATGTAAAGTTTGGATAATTCATGTTTTATGTTCTGATATTTGTTGTATATTAGTTTAATATTAAAATTCAGTATTTTTGTGGTTAAGGTTTTTTAGAGGTAATAAATATTTAAAACATGTATTATCTACAGATTGATTTGCGGTAAACCGCAGGTTGATATTTTTGTTAGAAAATTAGTGATTTTTATTTTAATTAATACTCCCTCCGTTTTACAATATAAGTTGTTTCAGTTAAGAATATTTACTTTGAAAAAGTTCAACCAATCATAAAAGAGACTAAATAATATAAGTAATCATAAAATATTAAAGTAACATATAATTTGCATAGAAACTAGAAAATAACTTTTCTTGTAAAACAAAAAAATTGGTCTAAAACAACTTATATTATGAAACAGAGGGAGTATTATTTATATATAAATAACATATTCAAGAAGTGCATCACATGCATATATTTTTATTAAATAAAAAATTGAATTTCTTTTTAAAGATGATTTATAGATACATGCTATTGTTTTTTATGTATGATACTATGATATACTTCCGGACAATTTTTATTACTTTAAAAAAATATACTTTTAAGTTATTTATTTGTTTTCGAATTATATCAGATGCAGAAAATCATATATTTTATTAACTATATGTATTTTATATATAAAGTAAAAATAAATTAGATATAAGAACAAATATAGTGACAGAAAAATTCTATGTTTATATTTAATATCGATATTGAGATTTTAGGAAATTAGCCTTAATCGAATATAGTTCTGTAAAGAAAGATTTAATTAAGAAAAAAGTTTAAGAGAGAGTTAATTGAAGTATTTAATGCAAATTAACGAATTGTAAGTTTTTATACATAAAATATTTGGTTGAGATAGAATTTGTAAGGACCTGAATGTTAATAGTAAATAGTATAGGGATTTTTGGCCAAAAAGTCTAGCAAAACTAGATATTGACCCGCGGGACACCTCGGATGAATATGTTCATTTTTTTATAAGAATTATTATTTGTATATGAATAATATGATATTGACACATAATATTAAAATTCATTATTTTGCTTTTGTGGTTAGGGGTAATAACGATTTAAAACTTGTATTATCTAGAGATTGACCTGCGGTACACCGCTGCTCGCAGGTTGATATTTTTGTTAAAAAATTAAAGATTTTTATTTAAATTAATATTATTTATATACAAATAACATATTCAAGAGGTATATAATAGGCCTATACTTTTATTAAATAAAAAATTAAATTTTTGTTTTTAAGATGATCTATAGATACATTCATAATATACCATCCCGTATTAATATCAATCCAAACCCATCCCACCATATAACCTCGTCCCGTGAAATTAAACATCATTTTGTCATTTTCTTATGAAGTTCGAATATTTATAATATTGAAAACTTCAAAAAAGTTTTAGTATCAATCCAAACTTCATAATTGTATATTGATTTTACATCTAGGATTTCACCTGTACTATATCGTCCCATATTTTTTTTTTGTATTTATAAATGTTTAAACTTCTTATAAAGTTCAAATATTTACAAAATTTAAAACTTCATAAAATCTTAAAATTATTAAATGTAATACTTAACTTTTAATAAAGTTGAAATATATATAATATCTTAAAACTTTTAAGGTTTTAATTATTTAAAATAAAAAATCGGAGTAAACCGAATAACACTTTTAATTTTAGATGTCTGATATATCAAAGTTCCTGCTCATTCATATTCAGATTCATTTTGGTACTTGTTTATAGTATGTCTCTAAATGATATCCCAATTTTTAATCAATGTGGGATCTTGTACACTTATTTTTTCATCGATTGAGTATTATATGCCTGTTTTAAAAAATATGAATTACATAAGATGAAGAAAAATCAAATATTTTATTAACTATATGGATTTTATATATAAAGTCAAAATAAATTAGATATAACAACAAATATCTTTATTGACTTCTTTTATATTTATATTTAATATCGATATAGAGATTTTAGGAAATTAGCCTTAATCAAATATAGTTCAATAAAGAAAGATTTAATTAAGGATGAAAAATTAGGAAAGAGTTGATTAAACTATTTAATGAAAATTAACGATTTGTAAGTTTTTAGTCATAAAATATTTGGTTTTGATAGAATTTGTAAGGACCTGAATGTTAATAGTAAATAGTATAGGGATTTTTGGCCAAAAAGTCTACCAAAAATGTATATATAGATGTATATATAGATTGATTGGTTTCACAATAATTTGTAGTTAGATAGTTTGAAACTAGAGATGTCAATCGGGCCTCTTATCCGCGGGCCTGGCCCGTTTTGGGATGTTGCGGGGCGGGTTCGGGCCCATGTAAGGAAGCCCAAAAAAATGTGGGCCTCGCGGTCTTAGCCTGTTTGGATCGCGGAGGAAATAAGGCTGACCCATTAAAGAACATAACATAGAAAGTATAAGCCCATGTTAGGCTTATACTTTCTATGTTATACTTGGCTAACATAGAAGGCTGACCCATGTTAGGCTTATACTTGTTTCATTGATGTTTATATTCTTGGATTTACTTAGATTCTTTGTTTCTTCTAAAATCATATATGTGCAGTTACGTTGGGGATAGTTCAAGGAGTCATGCTCCTTAACAAACCATTTTTTAAAAGACCATAATCAAACTTTTACTAATCAAATTTTTAGATAGTTCTAAAAAGTGTTAGCAAAACTCTTCTTATTAGTGATTTGTTTTTGAATTGCAGTAAGAGGGAAAGATGGGTTGATACAAATTGGATTTCAAAAAAAAGTTCAAATGCAGCCGAGCGATTCGAGGAGAAGACCATCAAAGGGTCATCACTCATCCTCCGGGCTCACCAAGGCTATGACCCACTTGTTAGTCATTGTTTACCATGTACAGCGTTATGCATAATATATTGGGTTTGATTGGTAACACCTTTTACCAAACCGGCTTAATTTTAACCTATATTGTATTGATCCAAGCAATCTTTCTTGTCAATTTTTTCCTTTGGTTTTGTAACGATTCAGACAATGTAAAACTCTTTTCCGATCATCCACTTTGTGGACTATTTGATATTAATATTTTATCTAAGCAAAAGAAAGAACAAAAAAGATTTTGCGTTAGATTAATCATTTACTTACATGCCCTCTTGATGTGATGCAAGTTTTGAAAATAACATATTTCTCTTTGGAAAAGCTAAAGACGTACCATGAAACGTGCTGTGTCATATATTTAGAATAGAAATGGCTCCTATTTATTTATTGTAATTGTGATAATTAAAAGAGCCTTCTCGTCACAATTCCAGAGTCTAATCTATTACGACAAAGGAACATGTGCCTCCATCATAATTGATATCAACAAATGCACTCCCCCGAAACGATTAGATGTGGCATGTATAGCTAATTGCATTTAATTTATTTGTGGATAAAGCAGATACTTGAAACGAAAACATGATCTTCTAATACTCCTTTAGTTTCTCAGCTAACTAGCAAATGCCAAAGGAAGCTTCCAAGATGCCCTTTTACTGTATCAAGAAATGATAGAAGGATCAAGTGTCGTTTGCTCAATTGGTAAAGAACCTAGAGATTAAAGATCGTCGATTCGGGTGCGCTGGAATGAAACTAATATTACATGTTGTGGTTTTGCGCCTGGGAAATTATGGGTTTCGGTTCAGAACCTCCTGATATTCAAAAAAGAAAAAAGAAAAAGAAAAGAAATGGTGGAAAGGCCAAACACATGACGCAAAGTATTTTTGTTCGTCATCCATCGGGAATATATATGTTGAGTTACCTGAGAACAATGGTAAACATACAAATTAATAATAGAAGATGAGCAAAAGGAAACAGTTTATTGTACTGCCATAGAAGAGCTCTATCTATAACTTAAATAACTCACAAAGATGCACAAAACTCATGATGCTTTTCTGCTGAGACGTTATGGTGTTGCAGCATCACTTGTGCATCTTTCTTGATTTGTACTAAACTTGGAACATAAGAGCACACATGTGGGGAAAAATATATATATGAACTTGGCACTCCAAGATCCACTTCTTTGAAGTATTCATCCTTTCCAATGATGTAAGCTAGGTTTCGTTTGAAATGCCCTCCTTTAATAGGAACCACAACGACATTTTTCTCCTCAACAATGAAGAAACTCCCAAAGCTACGATTAAACTGAAAACCAGTGAGTGGACTCATATTCACTTCTAAGAACACCTTGCTGCTCCATGAGACCGCATTAGGCTCAATCTTAGTCGTTATCCATACCTCTAGGATCAACGTTTTTGAGTCCTGAAATAACACCGCAAGCTGCTCTTCTCTAACACTAGCGAGAGTCACAGTATCAACACAACGAGAGTGAAACGGCAGATGAAGACGCGGTCCAAATCTCTCTGTTGTAAAATCAAAACAAATCAAGAAATCAGGGAGATCTATTCTTGGTCCGTGTATATACATCTCTCGAGCAAACCAGTAAGTATTTCCCTTGAGAGACACAACAAGTTGAGAAAACGGTAATTTCCAGTCACAAGTGAAATATAAAACCTTCCATGAATCAGAGTTAAAATTGTAGATTTCAAACCAAGAATTTTGGAGGAAGGATTTATCATGAAACACCAAGATTTTGTAGTTACGAAGTGGGCTGTTCTTCATCTTCTCGTGTCCAAGAGCGTAATTGTCGGTTATATGGTAATCTCTTCTGGTTTTGATACACCTTGTTTGCCCACAATAAGGATTACAAACCACAAGCCTGATCCCAATAGTGATGCATAACAATAAACCGTCGCAGTGAAAGACTTTACATATATCATCGACTCGAACTCGATCATCATTTAGCCTAATGAGTTTAGCTTTTTGCATGATAGATGATTTAACATTGTTATCATCTTTATGAATTCCATGGAGATTGACCCTCATTAAATAAACCTCCAAATCCATAGTCATGACCACCAGAAACTCCTTTTCCTTTGTTGCCATTGTTTTACCATAGAGCTTCTTCGTGAAGCTCTGACCGTAGGTTAAAGAGTTCCAATTTTTACAAGTGGATCTCACTGCTGCTATAGACTTTACCGGAACCCTAGAGAGTACCTCCTCCAACAAATCTCTTGGAAGATTGGACATCGCCATGCTTGTGGTTGTCGTTTCGCCAAGTTAGGTCATGTAAATTCCTTTTTCTCTTATTTCTTCTTCTTGTTACCTATACCAGCAATTGAAGATATATAATTAGAAATCCATTGGGCCTATGGAGGCCTTCAAATGTAGGAAAACATAAACCAGCGTCACAATGACGATTGGTACAAATTATTAAGAATTTTATTATCTAAGGGAAATAAATTGTAATTTAGAGATACGGTATACCAACCAAGCTAGATGTGTAGTTAAGAAGTTTATGTTCTTCTGAAAATCCAATCTCGTTCTACATCAGGGAAAAGTCCAACTTGACATCGGTTAGTGTATAAATCATAGAATAAAACATCATCACCACTTTTTATGCCGCAGCCGATCTAGTATATGGTTTGGTTAGGGTTTGGGTCAATCTATGTTCGGTTCAGTTTGGTTTGATTTGGGTCAATCTATGTTCGGTTCAGTTTGGTTTGATTTGACTTTAGTTTGGTTTGGTTTTAGTTTAGTTTTAGAAGACTAATCAATGTAATGAAACAGAATTATTTTGTTCATTATCGTTTGAACTTTAAATTTGATATAAGTTAGCTTAAGCAAAAAGTTTAATAATTCAAATAAACCATGAAAAAAAAGTGCAAATAATTACATATTTAATAATATACAATATTATTAATTAAATAAATATATTGGGTTGTCAAACCTAACCAAACCGAACCATTTGGGTTGAGAAGAGACATAACCGAATGGTTAAAGTCTAAGCTTGGGTTTGGTTTGGTTAAAATGCCACTCCTAGAATTTCAGCACAGAAACAAAAAAAAAGTTGAACTCCTACCAAACTGTGATTTTGACGAATTTTCAACAAAAGTTTCCTGTCATAATATATATATATATATATATATATATATATATATATATATATATATATATATATTTTTATAAATAAAATATCCTCTTCTCTTCTCTCGCAACTCCAAATTTTACTATGTTTCTCTAGCGATTGTTCTCGTTCAAACACTTAACACGTTTAGCTTTTAAACTTTTTCATTTTAAATGTTTATAATGGTTTGGTTAGATTTACGATTGTAATGGTCCTCACATCCTATTTTCTGCATAATACAGCCACAGGATGACATCAGTCTGTTTTACATGGCAAGAAATAAGACAAATAACATTGCCATCTTGAATTAGTAAGTGGATAAAATAACACGTTGAAGATACATTTTGTTTGTCGTCTTTCTCCTACTCGTTAATAAAAGGTTGATGATACTCTTACTTATCATTGTTACAATCTTACGAAGATCCATATTCTATATGCAAGGTTTTTCGTTAACTCAAAATTTTATTTCACAAATTGATTGCAAACGTGCAAAATATGTTTTACAAATAAATGTCAAAACCTTACTTAAAATAAAATTTTGTGGATTGGCAAGCAATTTTAAGTATACTTGGCTTTAAAATAGAATATACTAAATGCAGTTTTCAAAAAAATTGTTAGGCGCTAAACACTTAACCTGTTTAATTGTTGTACAGTCCGTTCAATCTAACCCTAAACCCATTTTGGTAAAATCCAAGTGACGAGAGAAATGGATCTAACCTTCTTTTATTTAACTTTTGGCTCGGCAATTACAAGAGAAAGGAAATTAAATAGATAATGGACGAACTGATTCGAATTCTTAAGTCTCCTTTTCTGATGTGTAAGAATGGGGTTCTTCAAGGGGAGACTCCTCCATTCATATGTGAGGATCTTTGGTTTGTCGATCAATTATCTTCAATTTTCTAGGATTGGAGACCAAGCATCGCGGGCTTTCTAGTAGAACAATCTCGGTTTACGGTGGACCGATCCAACAGCACCAGAGACTGCATGCACACAAGTCAAAACTCATACCTTCTACTCTTCCTAGATGCTTTTGATGCCAATACATAAACTCTTTCTTAATGATAATTCAGATACATATAAGGGAACTAAAGTTGTTTATTAATCAATTCTATATTTATTTTGTAGAGCATACGATATATGTAGGGTTGCCTGAATTTTCAACCCTCTACTAGTTGGAATCTCAACTTTCCATCCTAAACTTTTAGTCACTTGAAAAACCACCATAAAAAACTTTAATCTCGATAAAACTACACGTACTTTCGGATTTGTTGTTAAAACTACGCCTCCAATTGAACCGACCAGTTAACCAATAATTATACACCCGGTTTGAATTACCCAAAATTTAACCGAACCTATTCGATTTTGACTCTATTTTAACCCAATTTTGACCCAGAAAATATATTCTCTAGAAGAAGAATACTATTTATTTAATTTTGATAAAAATACTAAATTAATTAATTTTACCAAAATTCTTTTATAATAAAAATATATACCGCAAAATAATATAACAAAATAGACAACAAATTCTTTTTATAAATACAATGGTGTTATTTATATAAATGTATTTGGTATATACTCTAAATTTAATAATTCAAAGGTTATTTTCTTTTTTAAAACACATAATCACACATATATATATATATATAACTCATCTTGAATATATAAAAAGAAAACAGAATCTATAAAGAAAAATTGATTTATAAATACCATAATATATACTTTGATTGTGGTGTTTACAGATATATTTATATAAAAATAAATTTGGCATATTTTTTGAATTTCATTATATATATAAAGTTCTAAGGTCATATATTATGATTGCAAGAAAAATGAATATTTTGTTTTAAAAAAAGACATAGCTTTAAGTTTATAAAAAATAGAAATGATTGGCAAAAGGAAAATGTATATGTTTGTATATTATCAAAATTTTATAACAAAATGTAGGCTCAAAATATAATTTGGGGTTTATTTTGTCATATTAAGTTTTGTTAAAATTAAGTTATAATTTAATATTTTTAATTGTTTATCACAAATAAAAATTAATAAAAATACTTTTACTTCTTAAGAAGACAATTTATTTACATTTTTTTGGTCAAAATTGCTAAAATAGAATCAAAATCGGATTAATTTTGGTTAAATTCTGGGTAAGTCAAACCGGATGAAAAATTATCGGTTAACTGGTCGGTTCAATTGGAGGCGTAGTTTTAAGAACAAATCCGAAAGTATGTGTAGTTTTATCGAAATTAAAGTTTTTTATGATGGTTTTTTAAGTGGCTAAAAGACTCTGGTGAAAAGTTGAGATTCCAACTAGTATAAGGCTGAAAATTCAGCCTACCCTATATGTACTGCTAGTAAATTTTGTAGTGTAGAAAGAGAAATTCATTTCAAATGGAAAATGATGATTTGAGAAAGGTAAATTGCTTAAAAAAAAAAATAAAAAAACTATGTAATGATTTTAGTTTTCGATTAAAAATTGCATGGGAAAATCACATTGATAGTTAACTAATTTGTTGATGGATAATCTAATGATGGAAGAGTTCATGCGCGTATTTCGTCGAAAAAGAAACGTTGGTGGAGCTTTATCTTCTCAAATCAATTATATAAAATCAAAATTTATTTGTTCTTGCCCTATTAGTTCTCTATTTCATAATTTCTTTATAAAAAAAAGCCGTTTTCATTTCCGTTTCCATGTAATTAGCTAGTTTTCCGTTTTCATCGAGGACGGAGAAGATAATCAGGCTAATCGACAAAAACATAAAGAATCGATTAAGCACGCTAAGGGTGAGAGGTGAAGAGAAGTACCCAAGAGGAATCCAAGTGTGGTTTGCTTCAAGGCAAGATCAAAATCAAGGATAGATAGGATACACATTTGATATATTTTTTAAAAAAAATATTTGCATTTATATGTATAAACAGTTTATTTTTCTTTGAATATAATTTAACATTAAATTCAAAAAAAATTAGCTAGTTTTCTTTCTCTCTTTGTTTATGATTATGAATTTTCTTAGTAGAGATTAATGCCGAAAAAGTGAAGAAGAAACAAAAAAATCTTTTATACAATAAGGATGTATAGGCCTCGGCTTGAACTAAGGTTGGTTAAGGCCCAAGAAAATGAATTAGTTTTATGAATATCGGTTGATTTTAAAGAGTACAGATAAAACCAGAACAAACCTAACCGCCTCTTTAATTGAGAAACAATAAAAGAAAGCTTAAACCCTTAAATTCATCTGCCGCATTCTCAAATTCCTCCCAAGCTCATACTAGCTCAAGCTTAAGAACCAAACTTATTTTCGTAAGCTTTTACTTTTGTTGTTTCACTTTCAAGGCTTATGTTGATTCTCAGACAAGTAACTAGATTGATAAACCCTAATTGCTATCTTTGCACGTAGAAACTTTAATTGTAAGCTTTTGGAATCAAAATTTCTTGTTTAGGAAACGCGTAACTTTGCACACTCTCTTAATCATGGCGACTTCAGCTAATCCCCCGGTCGTAAAGTCGCTCAGCATATCCCAGGGGCGTAAGAGATTTGTGGTACGTTATGTGGGTTATTGTTATTCATGTTAATACTTGGTCTTATATGTTAGCACATGTTTTTCTTTTCCCTTGTAAAACTTTCTCTACAACTTTATTCTTGATACTTTTCTATTAGCTTTCATAGTGTACACTGATTTACTCCATTAGTAAGCTCAATAATCTGTTTTCGTTGTGCTCTCTAATATGATGCAGTTCAAGAAATTCTCTCAAAGAATCATTGACATTAAAGTGTTTAGGATCTTGGATAAGGTGAAGGCTGAGCCCCCTTCAGAGGGATCCTCATTGCGTCGTAGAATGGGAGAGGATGTTTGATTTTGTTACCTTGGACCTCTTCTAAATTAAGTTTCAATTAAAAACAATTTTTATTTTATTTTATAATAAAAGCAATTTGGTCTCGGACTATTATTGTATCCTGAGTTTAATCAATGATAGTCTTTAACTAGTAAGGCGTACTTAGTTTTTAGGATTCTTTATCTTCATAGACTTGACCAGCACGTAAATATTATTCTCTCAATGGTTGCTCAAGTAGCCTTTCAAATTAGCCATTCCAGTAACTCAAGTAGAGTTTTTGTAGTAGAATTTAGGTGAATAGTGTTGTATTTAAGAAAATAACATATGATTATGTATTTGTATTAGAAACCGTAACGATATTACTTTAAAATATTTTTCAAAGTTTGTTGTTGCCAACATTTGGATTTTTGGACCAAAACAATATTAGTTCTTTCTAGTCTTTAGAGAGATGATTAGATCAAATATTTGGATAAAATTGATTTTTGGACTCTTGAAACAATGATCGAGTGGTGCTTGGTATACATTGCACTTAACAAAGACCTTAATATTGAAATGCATCAGAAAGATAGGTACATAAAATTGTTATATATGTATATTAAGGGTTGGAACTAAAAAAATAATAATTTAGTACGGTCAAAATTGTTTTTGGAAAAAAAATATAAGTAAAAAAATTAAATTAATATTTTTAAAATAAGTATTGAATATCTTTGGTATACTCTTTATAGAGTAGTTTGTTATACAAAACTATGACCTCTAGGAACTAGGATGACAATGACATCTGTAGTTAGTCAGAATCTCTAATTTTGTTATTTAACACTTATCTTATGATCTTGGACTGAGAAGAAATGGGCTTATATTATTAGATGTCGTTAAAATGTTGGGCTTAAGTCGACAAAAAAATATATTGGGCTTATTATTTTCCTCGACAAAAAAATGTTTGGCTTTGGTCAACAAAAAAACAAAAATGTTGTGAATTTAAAAACTGATTTATTCATTTTTGCAGGAACGATAGTTGGTTTTGTTATTTGAGAACGTAGAACAATTGTAGAGCGGCCTGTAATTGATTTTTTTTTGTTTGTGTTGAGATTATTTATTTTGAGATATAAAAAGGACATGAAATACATCAATAAAAAATTGGTCTTATAGTTCCGGTTATTTATTCTATCCAAACGTAGATTATGTTGGCTTAAGAAGGCATTTAGACTTAGAGTTATTTCCTCTGCTAAAATATATGTCCTTCGTCCTTCTAAACAATTATGTGATTTTGAGTTTTGTTCTTGAAATGATTAAATGATTCTGAGCTTTGTTCTTCCAAATTAAATCAAGAACATTCACAACATAATCCATTCTTAAGAAACTCATTAGCGAATCTAAAAAAATATATAATTTTAAACAACAAGAATTTGGAACGAGATTAATATATTTCTATGTTTCTTGACAACAAGAATTTGGAATGATAGATTGTTTGGACAGTCAACAACATAAACAAAAAAACTAACTTATGAAAAAAATAAAAATCAAACGGATATACTTCCAAAATAAATAATTTTAAGTAGTCAAAACTAGTTTTGCTATATAAAGTAAAAACTATAGAAACAACTCAACAATAATCCACTTGTTACATTTTTTTTTTGCTATATAACCTAAGCAAAATTTTAATAACTTTGAACACTCATAAATTTATCTCTTCAAATAATGGCAACTCAAACAATAAAAAAGATATACAGTGTTTTGATGATTGTAGTTTTATTAACGATGATTGTTTCAACATACGCGAGTACGGTGGAAGTATGTGTTAAGCATTGTGTCCCGAATCAATGCATGAAAGTTTCTCAAAAGGCAACTCTTCCATTATGTGAGACTGCTTGCACAAAACTCTGCAATGAAAACAAACATGAGGAATATGTCGTGCCTCGAAGTTACTGCAATGGATTATTCTGGTTTCTATGTGATACCTGAAACTTAATAAATATGCAAAATAATATATATGTGTTTCTTATATGTGAAAAAATAATATATAATGTAAGTATGTATCTTTAATCAATATACTAATTTCCTGAAATTATTTTATTTATACTAATCAAATTGACATGGAAAAATGGTGAGAAGTATAATCACCTAATTAAAAAAAAAATCATAAAATCGAATATTGTTCTCATCATCTCTCTACATCAATGTTTAGATCATTTTTTTAATCTCTTGCTAAAACTAGTCCAATTTGTTCACTACCGAATCATTAATTTATAGGTTTGCTCTTTACAATTCCGTATAAATGATTAGAAATGATTGTGAAAGAGTAGAGCAATATCGAGTTATCTAAAAATGTTTTTGTCACTTGCTCATAACAATAACATTTTTGTGCTACGAATGTCAAAATTTCAGGATTTGTTAGTTAGAGTATTAGAGAGGATGAATTGTTTTTAAAAAAAATTGTTTTTCTTGTTTTTGTTTTTTGTTTTTTGTTTTTGTTTTCTTTTGTTTTTTAATAGAATTTAATAGTTGATGTATTGCCCAGTGAGCCAAAAATTATGTATATATTTAAGAAAGATATTATTTAGTTAGTTTATGAATATATTTGTAAACTTAGGTCAATGATGCAAAAAATGAAACTTGATTTGTAAGTATGGTCATTGATGTAAATTTATGTGGATCACACGCTTTTTTACATACAAAGTGTTTTCCACTGAATTCATTCTTAAAACTTCATCATATACTAGATGATTTTGAGGAAAGATTTGAGGGAAAAATTAGCAAATGGGTTGTGATGATTATAACCGAAAAGCAAAAGATGGTTTATTGTGTATACATACAACTGTTTGACCCAACGAAAGAAACAAGCTCATATGCACCATTGGCTTTTTTAGTTGCTGCTAATCTTGCTTTATTAATGAAATGAGCGTTTAATATGAAGAAAACATCGGACTTTTTTCCATGAAATAAAAGACTTAGAAACTACCATTTTAAAGGATAACAAAGACATTTACATTTAACTGCATTTATGTATTTAATATTAAAGAAAATATGCTACTCAAAATGGCGTCAGTTAAGCATTACAGTAAAGCCACTAATTCTCGTTTATTGTTTTGAACTCCTGATTTATGCAAGGCACAATTTGTTTTTGACGTTTGAGACTGTTACTCTTTTTTCTTTTTTTTTTTTTGATATGAGACTTACAACTGCAATTTGACTTAACTTGGATTTATATTCATTTTGATGACTGTAAATTTTGGGAAACAAATACATGTAATATTTAACCACAAAAAATCTGAGTCTTTAACAAAATAGTGAGCGCGCTTTTTTCTATTATATAAATTTTGAGTTATGATAACAAAACATAATAAAATAGATAGTTTATCTTCTTAGGAATTAAGTAATCAAGGATCGTTGTTTCATATATTCTTGTAAAAATAATATGATTATTAGGTATTTAATATTTATATAATAAGATAATATTTCTAGTTTAAAATTAAATATTAGTCTTTAACAAAACGATGTGCACATTTTTTCTTTTAAAATTGTTATCATAAATTTTAAGTTATACTTTTAATTTCAATTTGCATAGTTGATGCTTAAGAAAATTTCCAATTGATCTATTTGTTTAGAAATTTTAAGAAAATATCATTATTGTGGTGTGTGATGGATCATGGTAGTGTTTGATGAATATTTTTGTTTAGTTATTGTAAGGAAATATGTGATTGTGTGAATGATTTATTATTCACTATGAATTTGATAACAGAAAAGTGTGGGTACGATATATCGGATATATATCTTATATCTATTATATATTGAAGAGAAATATAAGTGTCAGTCAAATTAAATTTATTAAAATCTGAGTTTTTTTCTATTAATTTAATTTTTAATATTTTTCAATCCCTAAATGGGCTTCGAATCCTCTAAAAAAATAGATGTTTGAATCCTCATAACAAAATCTGAATTGGAATCCTCATAACAAAATAAATGTTTTCCCAAACTATATATAAAGCTTATTGATGTGAAGGGACTTCCACTACGCTTTCTAGTCAGTTTGAAGATCTCTCTTTCCCTTATTGCTCTTGTTTCTAGCCATGTTTAGTTTAGGGGAGTCTTCTATATCAAGTTAATTTCATAACATTGCCTAAAGTTTCACCGCTTAAGGATTTAGTGATGATTTGATCCTCAAATGTGTATGCTTCCATATTTTTTAGCCTTTTTAGGATTTACTTTGTAATCTCTGAATCATTCATTTCTTGAAATGATATTTACATTCTTATCAAAACAAATCTACATATAAAGCTTACATACCTTTATCTTCTTTGTAGCCTTGTAGGTAATGGCGACTTAATACGTTCACTTTGTAGCTAGCTATGGTTTTTTATATGTTTGCTTGTAACTTAATCCCTTCTGGGGATATGGATATATATAGTGTCCAACCACGAATTTTAATGTGTTAAAAAGAGTTTTAATTTATACTAAATAATTTTAAAACATCTCAAAATTGATTTAAATTAATATTTGGTAGTTAGTTCGTGTATTACATTTGTATATTTATTAAAATAATGAAATAAGTATGACTAGTATATATTTTTATAATAATATTAAGGATTTATTGGTAGTTTATCTTGAAAAATTAAATTTTGTGAATTTAGTCAAAATTCATGCATCAAATGGTTTTATTTGACTAACATGTTTTTAATTACTTTATCACTACAAGATATACCATTTTTTAAAAGTCATAGCATAGTTTTTTTTTTTTTAATTTATATACAAATTACTGTTATTAAAAACTGTTTGTTACGTTTGATTGTATATTAGATCTTTAATTATAAGACATAAAGATATTTTTAAAAAATCATTAGGAGGATGTTACAAAATATTCAATTTATATCCATAATCATTTACATTTTTAAAGATGTCCCCGTTACCAAATGCGATGTGTGTCCGTTCCCATATGAAACAAGACATTTTTGTCGAAATTTGTATTGGCAATAATATCTCACATTTGTAAAACTTTGTATTGTTGAATTTCAATTTCAAATGGCGTTTTCTACAACTCTTTTAGAATATTAACCCGCTATTCTTAACATTTAAACTAATGTGACCATTCTAAAATTGATATTCCCTTTACGTGTTGGACTTTATTAATAAACTGATTAACAAATAAAGTGTATTATTTATCATCATAATATATTTAGCAAACTCAATTTCTTATCAATTGTGTCTACCCAATAAACTAATTTTTATAAATCTCATTTTATGAAACAAATTAGTGTCTTCAGTGGGACATCCGACATTCACATAGTTGACCTTAAAACTTACAAAACCATACTATTAAAAACCAATTAAAAAACAAGATTAAAAAGTTATCGAGCCGTTACACCTTAATTGAATTATTCTGTCTTCGTCCTTAAGTCATAACGGTCATATTTTCAAAAACAAAAACGACCGTTAATCCCAACAAAATCTCTACTTTCTCTTACCTCAACTTTGTTTCTTATGTATGCATATAAACCCCAAATCAAAGTGAACTTATCAAGAAACACAAAAACAAACATCAAAACCCCAAAAAAAAACCAAAGTTCTCTTCTTGAATTCGAGAAAATGGGAATGTCGAAATCGAAAGGCAACACACACAACATCTTCCTTCTCTGCAACTACATCCTCTTAGGCTCAGCCTCAAGTTGCATCTTCCTCACAATCTCCCTCCGTCTCTTCCCATCTCTCTCCGGTCTCTCCCTTATCTTCCTCTACACTCTCACAATCGCAACCGCGGTATCCGGCTGCTCGATCTTCGCCTCCTCCACATCCGCCACCGCGAGCGATAGATTATACGGTTCACACATGGTAGCCACAGTCCTCACGGCCATTTTCCAAGGCGCTGTCTCTGTTCTGATATTCACGAGAACAGGGGATTTCCTTAGGTTCTTGAAATCTTATGTTCGGGAAGAAGACGGTGAAGTGATACTTAAACTCTCTGGTGGTTTGTGTGTATTGATGTTTTGCTTAGAGTGGATTGTTCTTGTGTTAGCGTTTTTGTTGAAGTATAGTGATTATTTGGATGAGAGTGTTGTAGATGATGATGATTTTAAGGTGAGGAGGCAAGAAGAAGATCTCAAGGATTGGCCTTCTTACCCATTTCAACTCAAGATTTAATTTCCAATTTCGTCATTTTATTCTATTCATTTACACGTGTGTGTGTTGGTTCTTGCTTGTAATGTGATTAATGTCACACTTTAAATGGTGTACAAATAATTCGTCTTAGTGTGTATTTTCTTATATGAATTTTTGTTTAGACACATAAAAAGGTCAACATCGTTTTTAGGCACTTTAATGTATATTGTTGAATTTTGACCAAAATATATGCAATAATGTTAATGAATCTACAGCTAAGAGGTAACAAAGTTTCTCTCTACCCCATCTAGTAGTAAGAAATTGTGTGACTTAAATTTAATTACATCAAAGGTAAAACAATGAACCTAAAATCATTCCATGGATACAATCCCAGTAATTTAGTACAGTTTTTTCCTAAACCCTACTCCAATGGAAGTTCTCAAAACACCTGACCTTTGAGCTTATCTCTTCTTCTATGTGTTTGATTTAGTGGGCAAAATAATCGAACCAAAAGTACCAAACTGGAACCAAAAAGTAAATTATAAACTTCATAACCGAAAGAACCCACTAGAACCAATCCTAACTATTTTGGATACTCAAAAATACCCGAAATACAATTATATATACCGGAAATACCTGAAAAATATCCAAATGGATCATAAACTCGTGAGCCGAAGCACCGGACCCAAACCTGAACCAAACCAAGTTTTTTTGTGTACCTTACATAGATCATAAATTCTAAAAAAATGAAAGAACCAAAACGAAATATAACCGATTTCGTAACCAAGTAAACGTCCAGACCTAATTTGGTTGGTGCTTGTAAAGTGCAAGTCATGTCACATTTCAATGTTTTTTTTCCTGATAAAGTGTCACATTTCAATGTTTGTACAATAATTTTTTGTTTTCCACAATGTGTGTCCAACAATTCTTCATCCAATTTGTTGGCTAAGAAATATTAGGATGATATCTTTACCACATCCACCCAATTCACCACGTCAGCACCATCCATATTCACGTTAAAGAAACAGAATCAAATTTTTTTATTTTTTCTTTAAAAAAAAAAAATACCAAAAGAAGCGGAAACAGAGAAAAAGAGAGAAAAATGCTGAGTAGATCAGTTGCTTCTGCTGTTACACCGGTCTCATCTTCTTCTCTCTTACCAAACTCAAAGCCTATCTTCTGTCTGAAAACCCTCTCCGGTTATCGTTCTTCTTCTTTCTGTGGCGGCTGTATTCGTAAAATCAACCATAAGCCTCTTCGAATGACGAGTTCCAATATTACACCAAGAGCTATGGCCACACAACAGCTTGAGAACGCTGATCAGCTCATTGATTCTGTCGAAACTTTTATCTTCGATTGTGATGGTCAGTATCAACAAAACCACAAAATGAAATCTGATAATCACTTAGTTTAGATTATGTGTAGATAGTGGGAGTTGATATAATGATGGAGTTTCTTGATTAGATCTTTGGTTTTTTTCTTCACTATTATGCGTTGTGGTGTTGATTTGCATTGACTACAAATGAGAGGTTACAACAGTATATGTTACAAGTTTTGGAATAAGAAGATTGCTGTGGTCTCTTTTTGGCCATTGTAGACGCCTTAAATAGCAAAAATACTCTGTTTTCTATAGGTCTCATGGATTAGTTTAGGTTGTCAAAATAGCCAAAATGTGCTGAATTTTCTCTTTGCTTTCTTCTTTATTCTTGTGTGTTTGAAGGTGTGATTTGGAAGGGAGATAAATTGATAGAGGGAGTTCCTGAAACTCTTGATATGCTTCGTGCCAAGGTTGGTAAGCGAATCTCTTGTTCAATTTATTTTAAAGTGTGAAATGGTTATGCGTCAAATTCTTTTTGAATGTTTCTTCCATTACATCAATTGTTGTTCTTGGTATTACTGATTTTTTTTCAGGGAAAGAGATTGGTTTTTGTGACAAACAACTCAACAAAATCTAGGAAACAGTATGGAAAAAAGTTCGAGACTCTTGGCCTGAATGTTAACGAGGTTTAGTGACTTAATTCACAATCTAGCTACTCTAGGTGCTACTAAGCCTGTTTTTGATTATAGTTATCATTTTTTTTCACAGGAGGAGATATTTGCTTCATCTTTTGCTGCTGCTGCATACTTGCAGTCTATTAATTTCCCAAAAGATAAGAAGGTAAACTTCATTCAAAATGCTCAAGATTCAGTTTTTGGTGGTACAATGTCATATCAAGAGTATCTCTTTATGTCTTTGCAAGTTCTGATGCATATTTGTTTAGGTCTATGTGATTGGTGAGGAAGGTATCTTGAAAGAGCTAGAGCTTGCTGGTTTTCAATACCTTGGAGGTCCGGTATGTATTGTGACCTTTCTTAGTAGCATCCCGGATTTGTGTTTGGGCTGATACTTAACTTCCCGGTCTTGGTTATGTTCTCTGTGATCTTTCTTCAAATACAGGATGATGGTAAAAGACAGATTGAATTGAAGCCAGGTTTTCTAATGGAGCATGATCATGATGTATGACATCCTTCTTATACCTTCTATAGAAAACATGAAATTGTTGTTCTTGAGACTGAAACTGAGCATAGTTATACTGAAAATGCTTTGCAGGTTGGAGCTGTTGTGGTTGGATTTGATCGCTATTTCAACTACTACAAAATTCAGTAGGTCTCTCCAATTATTTGTTTCCTTCCACACTTCAGGAATGATATTCTTGATAGTTTATGGTTGAGCTATACGTTATAGATGTTTTTGTTCTGCGTTTGGTGATCTAACAGCTTCTTTTTAATGGAAGGTATGGAACACTCTGTATCCGTGAAAACCCGGGGTGTCTTTTCATCGCTACAAACCGAGATGCTGTCACTCACCTTACTGATGCTCAAGAATGGGCAGGTTGGCTTCTTATGTGCATTTTTAAAACTGTTTTCATTTAGCTTTAGTTTGAGCATTTGGATTTTATTCCTCTCCTATAAGAGAAAAGGCTAGGATAAAAAAAAAAAAAAGTAGTGCCTAAGTAAGTTTGGTCATGGACCGTTATTTTGTTGTCTATGTTCACCATATTTTTCATCCTTGACCAATTAAGATGTGATTACGCGGTCTCAGGTGGTGGCTCTATGGTTGGTGCTCTTGTTGGATCCACTCAACGTGAGCCTCTTGTTGTTGGAAAACCCTCAACTTTTATGATGGACTATTTAGCAGACAAGTAAGACTTGCAGATTCTCATATTCCTTCTTTCTACTCCTTTTTTTGTCATTCTGTTTAATGAGGTGTTGACCACTGATCATGGTACTTGGCTGCTAAAAAAATGTGCAGATTTGGAATCCAAAAGTCACAGATATGCATGGTTGGTGATAGATTGGACACTGACATTTTATTCGGGCAGAATGGCGGTTGTAAGACTCTACTCGTCCTCTCGGGTATAACTAATCTGTAAACGGTTCCTCTATCGACACTAACTCGGTTTATAACCATCTATGTCAGTCAACATTTTATTCATTTTGTTTTTGTGGACTTGAAGGTGTTACTTCAATCTCTATGTTGGAAAGCCCTGAGAACAAGATACAACCAGATTTCTACACCAGCAAGATCTCCGATTTTCTGTCTCCGAAAGCCGCAACTGTATAATCTAGTAAGCCCCGCGTCAATCACTCTGTAGAACTCAGGGTACTGAATCTATTTATGGGTATACAACTACAGTCTATTCATTTTTCTTTGTGACTATGTGTATAATAATAAGAACTTTCTTGCTTGTTTTTGGCAAGCTTATTTTATTTGCAGTGCCTTTGTGTGCATAGCAAATTAGGGAGCCAATGTGTTTTTTTTTAGGAAGAGTTTACAGAATTGAACCAAGCTCTAATCTGTAAGGGTTTCTCTCTTCATTGCCTTTAAATTATTTGTTTGTGGTCATGTATACATAAAAAGACCTTGCATAACACATTAAATAACGGTAACATAATTTATAAACATTCTTTCGCAATCGAATAAACCTTGCAACCAACCAAAAGATCCACCAGTTCATGCAATATCGAAAACACCGTTGTTATTAACCTGAGATTCAGAAACAACATCCCAGCTATTTAAAAGTTATAATAACAAAGTGTCAGTCATGTAAGACCGGCCAGTCATTTGGCTTAAGAAGAACCTTCACAATATCGTAGGAGACATCCCCAAAGAGCACGTTTTCTTTGCATCCAGAAGAGAGAACCTGAAAATAGGCTCGGCGACTATACAAATAGGACCACACCAGCAGCATTCCTCAAGACCCAAGAAGCACCAGAACTGTGCTGTTTTGACCAAGCATATCCAGTACTTTAGAAAATGATACAAAGGAGGAGACCAAAATTTATCTAACCTCGGTGCAAGACCCGCATGCGGCATGTCATGTGTGTTCCTGAGTAAACAAACTACAACCGTACATCCTCAAAAGCTTAAGCAATAATCGTGTTTGCCTGAAAAAGAAACCTTTCAAAGAAAAGTTATTCATATTCATTTTTCTTCAACTCGTCTACTCTCCTCCGGAAATCCGGCTAACTTCGACATACTAAGGAGGTAATGGATATTAGAGAACATGGACTTAGAAAAACCACCTATAGGAGAGGAGATGGGATATTTAATAGTGCCCACAACTGATGCAACAAGGAACAAGTAAAGAGTACATGATTCACAGTTTTTTCTACATCATGGATATGACAAATCTGTTATAACAACGGTTTTTTTGATGGATAAAATTTAAACATTCATTACATAAAAATAAAAATAAAAAATAAGATACAAAATTTAGTGAATGAAGATAGATGATGTCAAGCACAAAAAAAATTAAGAACTTAACTCATAATGATGATAAATTTTATTTATATTTACAATTTCAAGAAAATTCTAATATTTATGAGAGGAAAAAAATACAGACATGCAGGTGACATCATTATAGGTATACGTAAACGGAGGCTTTGAATGTTAGATTGGTCCTTAACAAAAAGTACTGTATGTTCTATATTCAAAAGATAGATGTGTCATTTTTATAAAAAAGTGTTTATTTTATAATTTTTACAGTGAAAAATCGACTTTGTCCGACTCTCATAAATTAGACCGATTCAGATAATAGATGTTTTCCATTTAATCGTACATGTCGTGATGTCGGCGAACTACACACCATCTATCTGATAAGATATGAAGCTACGGTTTTGTCTTTTTCGAAATATACTTTCGATATAACTCATGACATGTAAATTTATTTTAAACAAGATATTTTATTTTCAGCATTGAAAACATTCTAATATACAATAATAAGAACTGAAATTTTAAAATAATTTCGTATTTTCTTTCAACATAAAATTTTCAATAGAAAATACTTTAAGTGATCTACTATTTATTTTTATTTTAGTTTAAAGAGCCGATGTTTTCATAATCAGTTGTTTGATTACATTGACAGAAAAAAACTTTCATATGTATAACGTTTTAAGGTTTGTCGAAATTTTGGTGATATTGTGATAAACATTGGTGTAACAAATGGTCAAGTAATTTAAAAACAAATACGTATATATTATGAAAGCTATCTAAAATGTTTTGTGATTATATCCTACATTTTATTAAAAGAAAACTAAGTTATTCGATAATTAACAGCTTTGAATTGAACAAGCAATAAAACTAGTTGACATATAATTTGTGTGTTTGTCCGTTGCATAACTTTTTAATGTAACGTATATATTTGTCCATTAGTAAGAAATAGTGTAACCGATAATTAAATGCTAGAACACTTTTTGATAGCAAAAATAAAGAAATGCTAGAACACATTTTGTTTTGGGGTAGTCCTCTAACATAGCTAATTACTTTAATAAACATCTCTTTTGGCAATTAATACTGCACCCAAAATTTAAATATTGCCCTGTAAACCATCAATAGAGATTTGTTTTTATTATTAACGTTATATTTAGCGTCAAAATGTAGCTTGAAAAAATTTCAAAGATAAAAAAAAACTAGTTTAAAGCAATAATTGTTGCATTTGAAAACTCATTTCACTGAATTTTTATATTATTAAAAAGAGTGATATAGAATTTTAAATATATAGATTGACATAACGACAACACTAATACAACGCATACTAATTTTGGTATACGACGAAAATTAAATATATTGATTGATTAAAATTTGTTCCACAAATGGATTTTAGAAAACAATATGGGTAAAGAAATCTAAACATGTTAGTGAGTTAGACATTTTGTTTTTCAGAACTATCTCAAATTATGTCAAGTAATGGGTCAATGGCCATGCTCTTTCAGCATTTAGGATCAATAACTTCAGTAATTTATCTATTGAATAAAAGAAATAAGGTTTATCTAGTCAGATAATTAGATTTTATTTCTTCTTTTTCTTGCCAAAATCTTCTATAAGTATTGTTATTATTACATATGAATTCATGCAAGAAAAAAAGAGAGGATTTTACTAATTAACAAGTCAAATTCAGATAAGTTAATAGTCAACTTATATAAACAGGAGTTGACTTTGACTATCCTAAGCTTAAGGACATATTTTTTTTTGGGTAATATTAAAAATAATCATATTCTACACAAAATTAAGAAAATAACTATATGCTAGTTTTCTTTGCAAACTAACTCTTTTTATGGTGGTGTGGGAGTGAAATAAATATCAAACTATATCCTTCTAAGTTATGGTAATTACAAAACTATATTTGTTTGAAAAATTATTTTGTCGAATAAAACAATAGCATGATATTCAAAAAATATAGTGTGTTGCGAAAACATATGTTGGTATTTAAAATAATAGCTTTTTAAATGAAATGATATCACATTGTTATGGAAATGTTTAATATGAATAGATTTTAATATAATTCTTTTATTACTAAGAAATAAGAATCTTTTAAAAAAAAAATCACGTGTGATCTTAATAAAAAAAGACATGTAGTACTAGAAAATAATATATGAAAGAGAGTTATTAAATTAAATAAAATGTTTTTTTTAAGGAATATCATGTGTTTTTTATAAATAACGTGTAATACGAAAAAATAGCATGATAAAAAGATCACACGTGTAATACTAGATATTTTGTTATCAAATGTAATTTTAGAAAAAACGTGTTCCAAAAAATATTTACGTAATTACACGTGTTTTCCGACAAGTTACTGTAGGATATGGTTAGTTCGTTAATTATCCTCAAAACTTTGACTATTTTGTACATATTCTCATTTTTTTCCCTTTGTCATTAAACATCACGGACTTTTGTAGTTTTGTTGTCATTAAACATGAAAGATTTTTTTTTTATCAATGAATATATTAGCTTAATGCAAAATAATTAGTATTTTGTCAAAACTTAGAAATCATTAAAATTTAAAGAATAGGAAAAGGTCCACAACATAACAAATTTGGATAAAAAGAAAGAATATAAAAAAGAGAGGATTATTAATACAAGAAAATCTACATTACCCTTAATATGATTCTAGGATTTTTCCTATAATAAAGGGTGTAAAATCGTAATTTGATTTCCTTTTTCCTCTTGATGTCCTCGACATCATCAAAACCTCTCACAGCCTATTTGCATTTTTTAGTTCTCACCATTTAGTACTGAAGATCTTCTCTCCAAGCCACCAGTAGTTTCTTTCGACAGCCAAGGATTTTTCTTTGCTTGGTATCAACACACTCTCAAAGGTAAATCTTTATTTTCCTCTCCTTCTTCTCATTTTCGTCACCTTCCTCCGTCATCACTCGCCGATGCTCAAAAGGTAAATCTTCAAAGAAGTAAACGCAGATAAAGAAGAAGGTGCCGGAGACGGTGGTGGCGGAGAGCAAAATGTTTCTCCGTTTTCTTTTTCTTTAATTAAAAATCATTTTTGTTTTTAATAAATAAATAAAATTTGGTATTTTTTTAATAAATAATAATAATATTTCGAAATGTTAAAAGAGAAAATTAAATTAAATTTCGAATTTAATTTTAGATATAAAATATTAAATACTAAACATATAAATAATTTAATAAAAGGTTGGTCAAAAACTTCTTTTGGTATAAAATACTTTTTTATAAGGATATTTTGGTATAAATTTGGTCAAAACCTTTTTTCCATTTTTCTACAAAAATCTCCACCAGTTTTTTTTCCATTAAATCCCTACCATTTTTTATTTTCTTGTAGTATATTGGCCTATTGGGAACACATCTCTTGTTTATTTCTTTTGCACTTTTTAGTAGACTTAAGTTTCTGTCTTGACCTCAGTTTCATTTTGACATGTCTTGTTCTTGACTCAAGGGAAATAATCAAAATGGATGAGCAGATTATATTCTGTGATGGCTTCGAGGTGGTTCCTTCGCCCGAGATAAACGATCTAATTCTTTACGAATGCGACCAATCTTTGACAAATAGCGAGGTCACCACCGACGAAGAAGAAGACACTATTTTTTCCGGTGGTGATAGTTCATCGGGACTTGCAGCTGAAGAGGATTCGTCTGGAGATAAACCTCTCTCTTTCTACATTGTTAAGCAACCTGTTTACGATAATCCCGAGATTAAAGCCAAGATCGATGAAGCTAATCAGGAGATTTTTCGTTGTAATGAACTCCGAATCAATGTCTTGAGCGCCAAGAAATCCGAACTGGCTGAGGTTTCGTCTTTGTATACTCAAATGGAGAGTTTGGTTCCTCAATCTGAAGGATATAGAATGGTTATTGAAGAGAAGAAGAAGGAGTTTGATACTCTACTTGAAGCTCTACGGAATCTCCGGTGCACTACTAGTGATCAACTTTGTTTTACAAAGGAGGAACTTGATCATCTTGTAATACAACTGTTTTATCTAACCATTCGTTAAAATTCGGTTAGGTTTTTGACTGTAGAAGTGTTTTGGTGTGGTGGATGCAGAGTTATATAGCTCAGTATCAGATTGAATATGGTAGCATTGGTTTGGAGGAAGAAGATTGGATGCTTAAGGAGACTGAGAAGCCTGATGGGATCATTCTAAGTGAGAAAGAAGCTTCCATAAATCGTGTCAAGGTAAACTCTAACTCTTTGTGTGATTTGCTAAAACATTGTTGAATCTAATGTTGTGATGGTTCTTTTGCCTCATCATTAGTCTATGGCTTTGGAATTGAATGAAGTAAAGAATGAGCTTGATGCGATTACTTGGAAGATAAACGACCTAAGTGACAAATTGTGGAAGAGTCAAAACAACATTAGGGTTTTGGATTTGGAAAAGGCACACATACTTGAGAAGAGGGATAGATTTTATGCAAGGATTAAGATGTTGAGGATACAACGAGACAAAGGAGTAAGATATTTGTCTTTCTGTTAATTTTTGCTTGTGGGTGATCTTAAAGATCTAATAACATTTCGGTATATGCTTCTCGTGTTTGTGTAGAATGCTGCATTTTTCCAGAGCCTTTCTGTTATGTGTAAAGCTAAAGAATTGGCTGCTTCTGGAAATGTTAGAGAGCTTGAAGTGTTTGCTAGCTCTGAGGTTAGTTTGTTTGTTTGGTCTAAACGAAACATTGATAGAGAGAGATTTGAGCATTTGTTCTTGGTTCTGTCTTTTTATAGGTTGATAGATTCATGACTCTTTGGAATGATGATAAGGCTTTTAGGGAAGATTACGTAAGAAGAATCTCGCATTCACTATGTGAAAGAGAACTGAACGAAGATGGCCGGATAAAAGATGCTGACCTTCAGATTTTTTGGGAAAAGAAAGTGCCGGTTAAGACTATAAAGCGAAGCGAGAAGGTTCATAAGATGAATAGAGAAGATTCAAGCTCTAACTCTTCTGAAGATGGAAATGTAATTACAGATAAACGAAAGAAAGAAACGAAGAGTGATGTTATAGTGTATGAGAAACCAAAGAAGAAAGAAGAAGAGATCGATGAAGAAGCTTTGAAGGAGAGGAAAAGAGAAGAGCAGTTAGAGAAAGCTCGGTTAGTGATGGAAAGGAAGAGGAAGCTGCAAGAGAAAGCTGCTGCTAAAGCTGCTATAAGAGCTCAAAAGGAAGCTGAAAAGAAACTCAAGGCAATTATATTATCTTGTTCCCATTTTTTCAATGTATCATTAGTTTGTTTCTTATTTCTTTGTTTGGTTTTCAGGAGTGTGAGAAAAAGGCGAAGAAGAAAGCTGCTGCAAATTCTACTTCTCCTTCAGAATCAGACCAAGTAATCAATGATGAAAAGGTTAGGACATTAGCAGTTTCAGGGAAAGAGAAACACCAAAAGGAGAGATTGTTGTTTCCAAAGCAGAGAAGTTTTAGGTACAAACACCGCGGAAGCGGAACCGAAGCTCTCCCTAAGGCCATCCTAAACCGTAGAAAGGCTCGTCGATATTGGGTTTGGGGACTTTCTTCTGCTGCACTTGCGGTCTCGCTCGTCCTTGTGGTTTTACTTCTAAGGTAAAACTTGGAAATGAAAGAGAGACATTAGAAAGGTTTTGACTCTGCCTAATTGGAAAGATAGAGCTGCTTCTGGATTTTCAAAGTTAGCTTTTAGTTTCATAACCTTAGATCGATGTTAGTTAATATGTTTCTGTCTCTTTAGGGAGTGTTGCGAAAAAAATTAAAAGGAGAAACATCCTAATTGTTAGTAGGAGCTTTTCTAAGAGTCCATAGAGACTCCATGTTGTCTTTATATGAACTTCCTTGAGGAATTTCAGAATATTCACCAATGCTCTTTTGTTTCTACTCTCGTCACTCTTCCTCCCGGCTTACGATAATCTTCTTGACCTCCTCATGTTTCTAGAAAGTTTTTAAGTTACTCCGCATATATGTGAAGTCTACTAGAAATTTGGCGAGTCTGTGGTTTATGTGTGTCAAGCCCGTAGGAAATTTTCATTTTGAACTTTTTCTTCAAAAATTGAAAACAAACATTATTGGATAAGTTACATAAATCTCCACAAACTTTGAAACTTGTAATTTGAGGGTATGATTTCATTCTTCTTTGATGTTTAAACGAATAAATCCACAAGAAAAGTAATATTCTTAATAAAACTTACAAATTTGCATAGCTTAATTCCCTAGAGATCATAATCAATCTAAAAAAAAAACGAAATAAATCCCAAATTTTTTTACTTGAATGATTGTAAAATAAGTTTGTTTACCCATTTTTAAAAAATATATAGATAACTTTTTTTTTGTTATAACAAGAGAAAGAGATAGAAGAAATGAGTGTGTTATTCCATTGAATAAAACATCATTTATATAGGAGTACAAGAGAAGGGTAAAACCCTAGAGACATCTAGATGATTGGCCTTATAATGGGCATCCATCTATTATTCATAACACTCCCCCTTGATGACCATTATAGTATCATAACTCGTAAAGTATTTAAAATGTTGCCTCATTAAAAACCTTAACAGGAAAACCCAATGGGAAAAACCATATGGTTAAGGGAAAAAGAGTGCAACACACAATTACTCCCCCTTATGAGTATATTCATCGAGATCTTTGAGACGGCGTAATCCGATACGATGAATAAGTAGCAGTAGGTAGCGCTTTGGTGAATAAGTCAGCCAGATTATCATTCGAACGGATCTGTAGAACTTGTACATCGCCGCTCTTTTGTAGATCGTGTGTGAAGAAGAATTTTGGTAGGATGTGCTTTGTTCTATCACCTTTGATGTATCCGTCTTTGAGTTGTGCGATGCATGATGCATTATCTTCGTACATAATTGTTGGAGTCTTTTTCCCTGCATACATACCACAGTCTTCTTGTATATGGTGAACTATGGATCTTAGCTATACACATTCGCGGCTAGCTTCATGAATTGATAAAATCTCTGCATGATTAGAAGATGTGGCAGAGAATAAACAGTATTTGAGAATAAGTCTGCCAAATCTTCTCTTGAACAAATTTCTGGATAAAGTACAACGCCATTCTTCTGCTGCTCATGAATCTTTTAGATTATTCATCTTGACCATCTAATTTATTTCTCTAAATATCATTAGTGTATAATATTCATTTGGATGATTGATAGAATTTCCTAATATTCATCAAGTGTATTATTTGCGTGTTCTTTAATGTCTCGTTAAAAACCTTGTCATAGAAAAATCATGTGGGATAAAAACTATGATAAGGAAAAAGGGTACATCCACGCATATCATTCAATCTCCCCCTCAGAAACATCTTCTTCAAGAGATGATTTTCAATCAAATACAATATCTCGTTGGAATTAATAACCATAATCTTAATGATCAAAATTATATGGTTTTCATATAGACTTATAAATATCATTATCTAGTGATATTTTATCATAGATTATTGTCATCGTATTACTTATGATAACTCTCTAGGAGTTTTAATGATTTTCAAAACAAATATTAGTTTGATCAATATATTTTGACAAACTCAACATAAATAGACATTTATAGGATTATATGTCATGTTACATATTTCTTTTTATTCGATCGAGTAGAGTTCTAGAGAACATAATTCTCATATAATTAATCCTTCAGAGATTATATCTTTCAAGAATTTCATATAAATGTGATATCCAGTGTTCCGTGTCTTATTGCCAGACTTTAGATACTTAAAAATATTACATCCACCACAAGAGAATATATCTCTTCATAATACATTTCGTATCTTTCTGAAAATCTCATTAATTTCACTATTCTTTCACATAAAGACTCATTTATCTTCCACTGGTTTTACACATCATGTGCATAGACTACTAGTCCAAATATCTCTACTAGAGATTATAATTATATGTCTATTTCTTCTTTTCCATTTTTGGCTAATCACTACTTTGTGTACACTTTTCAATAGACTTTCTTTCATGATCCTCCTTTTTGTCTATAATATCAACTACTCATAGCATGCAAATATATTACGACGTCGATTTGCTTTTGATTCCATTATATTTTGACATGACATAGCTAGCTAGATCTCTTCATTGTCAAGTACTTGAATGTTTCATTTGTCATGTTTATGTCTCTTTTAGAGATCATTCACTCTCTTCAAGAGATCATCAAAATATTTATTTCCTCAATTTGGTCATTTTTAATTTTGTGCTCCTTCACTTTTACGAGGATATTTATATTTGGAACCAAGGTCTGTTACGCTTCATGCGATCTTAAGACTCAATAGCAGTTTGAAATTGGTCTTTACAGGACATTCATTATATTCTGGAGCATTTAATTTACAACTGGTATAGGTGACTTCATCACTTTATTTGGGTCAGCAAATGCGTCTGGCAATTACAACGCTAAATTCTGTAATTGAATTATCTTTTAGACTCTTAATATACATTATTTACTCCGAGGATCATTGATAATTCATTTCTTTTTATCTTTTTTTTTTCACCAGCTGTATACATTGTCCCCCTTATGTTGGAATAGCTGACTATATACTCTTCAAAACGAGCGGTATATAAATCCTTCTAGGATGGCTTAGTTATCATTCATATCCAACATGTATCCTTATCCTCCTTTGAGGGTTTATCTCAGCGTGCTGTGGTGGAACACTTTTCACATTCAAAGATTTTAGATGAAAACTATTTGGTTTCTTACCCAAAACCAATAATTATGGGAAAAACTATTAATTATTCATTGGCTTGATGCGTATCGATATTACTAAACCATTTTGTGTATGAACATGAATTTCAAAATGTTAAACACTTATCCCAACGGATATCCAATAATGGTTATAATAAATAAACACTGAAATACTCTTGTACTTTAATCAAGAAAGTAACCTCGCAAACTCTATGTTGCGGGTTTATAACAAGGATAAATATGACCTTCTAGTCGATGCAACAATCGAGTCAATGCGTCTATTGAATTGATGCATCTTTTATAGCCATTAGGTATCTAAATGTCGTACAGTGGGTGATCAACCCATAATCATCTCCTTGTATATACTTACGAATAGATAAAGTCCAAATTATTTTGACTGGTAAAAATCACATTATCATATTGCTTTCTGAGCAAGTAACAATTGATAAATCATTAGGGAGAATCTTCTGTTTTTTCACCTAATGTCCACATAATTCTCAATACTTTCGCATCATCATTAAACCAGGATGACCAATCCGGTTAAGCCAAATATACTCTTGAAACTTCTAGTTTCTAGTTTGTTTTTTTTTTTGAAAACTTCTGATTTACTTTTCATTGCTTATGAGTTACTCCCTTAATGGGATCTTATAATCAAAATTACTTCCATGTATTTTAATAATCAATCATATGTTAATATAGCAATAAACGAGACAATAATTGAAATTTTATATTCTAATATAAACGATATTAAATTTAATTTGACTAGCTATGTAAGATCTTATATTCACTTCAGAATATGAGTATTACTTATCATCAATAACTCATATATTTTCTTAGCCTTTGAAAAACACTCGATTTAAGTTCATAATAGTTCTTAAATTTCTTTCAAAATATTGTGTCTACAGGACAACGATACTTGCGTAAAAGTTTAAGCGTCTGTTTTACCATCTCCGCATCAGAGATATTCTCTTAACAATGTGAGTTATATTCAAAAAGAGACTTCAAGTCTTGAAGTTTTAGTAATAACTAATTATAACTTATTTTATCTAATAACACATTCATATAAGAATTGCTTTATATAACTTTTAGATCTTTAGTAGTCAAAGATTGAACATAATCTTCTGGATATGTCACTTATTATCCATTCATTACTTCTCCTCCTCGAGATGATGAAACTTCAAGTTCATCCATCTCGTATTGAATTCCACTCTAGAATCATAATGTATTTATATCTCATCATATTAACTTTGAGATTTGGAGAACTATACCGCATCGATGATTTTAATTTTGTATTCCCATAGAAAACAATGTATATGCTCTTCTAGAGTCTTTTAATAAGATTTTAAACTACTTGATATACTAGATTATTTCATCGTTAAAAGTTAGAAATTTTACTTATTTTTTTACCATATTTATTTTCTCAATTTTTGGTGATAATTTAAGTTCTTGAAAAAACTTTGAACATCAAAATTATGATGTCTTCTTAAGATACATTAAACTATTCATTCATGAAAAATTTCTATAAGTGATTATACCTTTAAATTAAGTTATTTATCAATCAATTTATTTCATAAAAATAATCAAGTATTATATACAAATACAATTTTAATGCAATATTGTAAAACCAATCAGAATAAAACTATTTTGTGCAAAATCTGGATTTTACATATATCTTGACAAAACTTTTATTTAGGATAATATGAATTTGTGTAAAATTTGGGTAAAATAATTTCGTGCAAAATTAGGGCAAAACAATGAACAGTCTTTTTTCTTTTTCTTTTAAACTCAAAAAAAAATTAAAAAAAAATTAATACAGATCTTTTAAATAATTTTTTCGTGCAAATTTAGGGTAAACAATATTCATGGTCAACTCTATTAACGTAAAACTAATAGTGCATCAACTATGAAAGTTTAATTTTCAAAGAAACATTAGATCTTTATCTTTATAAAAGTATGGAAGAGAACTTATCTTTCGTGCAAAAATCCAGATGCTGATCATTCGTGCAAAAATAGGGTTTCTGCGATATAATGCATAAAACAGTTCAGAATCAATAACATATAATCCGTGCATAAATCGTACAAAAATACAAACAGAATTGATAATAGATAATAAGTGTATAATTCGTATAGAGATACAAACAGATCTGATAATAGATAATTAGTTCATAATTTGTGTAAAAATACAGACAGATCTAATGATAGATAATTTGTGCATAATTCGTGCATAAACAAATATGAACAGAAAACTTATCTTGTTAGCTTAAGATTTTGTTTGTTTAGGCGGCTAGTTTTTTTTTTTTTTTTTTTCGTTTTCTTAGGTGGCTAGGGTTTACTCAGCTAGGTAGGACTCGTGCTGATAACGTGTTATAACCAGAGAAAGAGATAAAAGAAATGAGTGTGTTATTCCATTGAATAAAGCATCCTTTATATAGGAGTACAAGAGAAGGGTAAAACCCTAGAGACATCTAGATGATGAGCCTTATAATGGGCATCCATCTATTATTCATAACATTCTTTGTTTTTTTTTTAATTATTTCAGTTTTCTAAAGCAAAGTTATTTTGGCTATTTCAAAATAAAGTTAGTTATTGTGGCACATTATTATTGGTATGAGATACTATTAATTTTTGGATGCATAAAATTATGATACATTTAAGGGTAACTTTATATTTATGATTTTTTGCTTGCATCTACTAAGCTAAGATTTTGCCTCATGACTTTTATATTGATAAAAAAAGAACTATTGCCAAATGGCAAGAGAAATCTCTTAAATACTCCCAGATATTCATTAATAATAGGTTGAAAGATAAAAGCTTTATAATTAATTATATAAACATTAATTGCATTTTAATGCATTCAACATTTTACATCTTTATTTATATCGTAACATAATATCACTACTGATGAAACATTAAAAAATTTAAACAAATTGGAAGATATTACATTGTGATTCAATGGATATCTTTGTGAGTTTTGTTGTGTTTATCCTTTCAGTGTTATCTGTTGAATCTACTATACATATGAAATCCATCAAGGTAAAGTGAAATACATAAATACAATACTGTGATCTTCTTTAGTGTTGTTATTTTTACTTTATGTGATTTTTTTTCATCTTGTAGTTGGGTAAAAATGTTATTTACGACTGCATGGATATTTATAAGCAACCATCTCTTAGTCATCCATTGCTCAAACATCATAATATTCGGGTATCTTGTTTTGCATTTTTCTTTAATCTATTTTTTGATTAAAAGACATGAAATATATCTATATGGAATTTTGTCTTCCTTTATTATTGGGAAGTCTTTTGCGATCGTTGTGTTTGTTGGAAAGTCTTTTTCAACAAATCTCTAAGACATGTTTTGATTTTTTTAAGAGTCGGTCAAAATGTTCATTATTCTTGTTAACCATTCTATATTTCAATAGATAAACATATCCAGAAATAAAAACTGGCATCATATACCGTACGTCAATTAAGATAGTATGTTAAGTGAACATTATACTTTAACACTTACATGTGTTTTTTTTTTTTTTTTTAATTTTCCTATTAGATGAAACCAACAGGATGGGATTCTCAATCAGAGAATAAATTTGCAGAAAGAAGACACAACAATAAAATAGAATGTCCAAATGGAACCGTTCCTATTTTAAGAGCCAAGGAAAAACATGTCATACAATATCAAGAATACCCCATCAATAATTTTACCGTTCTTACAGCTAAATATCCGGGTACCCATGTAAGTATACTATTCTATATTTTTCATTGTGATATATTAATATTACATTAAATAAAATAGAAATTATTAATTTTGAAAATCTCTTGCATACTTTGGCATTTGTATGATTTGCAAAAACCCAAAAATAAAATACAATATATATTATTAATTTTAAAAATCTCTTTCATACTTTAAAAAGTTTAAATTGTAAATTTTCTGTTTCAAAACTTAAACTGATTCGTTAACTCTCAAAATTTGCTCATTATTTTTAAAATGGTAAGAATGAACATAGATAACTACAAAAATTTATTAAATTCAGCATTAAATGAAATCGTATATGTTAAATATGAAACACCTATCATAAGAAAATTTTCACATGGTTGAATATTAGCAAAATGCATTGAAATTTATATATTAAGACAGAGCAAAAACATTTACACATGTAAAAAGTAATTTGCATATATGTTAGTTGAACTTGAATTGACACATTTACAGATTGCGGGAATGAAAGTAGTAGAAAAACATAATTACAGAGGCGTAGAAGCAGGGCTAAGGACTTATAACTTGATAATTGATAAAAATCAAAGTACAAGTGCTCAAGCTTATGTAGCCAGAGCATTCAGTGGTGATGCCAATTCTATTCAAGTTGGATGGATGGTAATACATATTTTCATCTTCTATATTGTTTTCCTAATTAAATCTTTGTGGTAAATCATAAATTTCTTACTATCATTTACAGATCAATGAACAACTATTTGGCGACAAACGACCATGGTCGTATGGGACATGGCTGGTAAAACCAGTTATGATTTATTTTTATGAATTATTTCTCCTAATCAAGTGCATATCTTATGTAATTTTGATGTTTTCATGTTATATAATTTTAGGGGAAACATGGAACAGGCTGTTTTAATGTAAAATGTCCAGGATTTGTTCAAGTAGCCAAAAATGGTCCAATAAGTGTACCTCTCAAGTTTGATTATCTTCTCTGGCTTACTATACATCAGGTACAGAATTTCTTATACCAAATCATAAGTTTTTTTCTTATACATATGAAGATAGAGCATAGACTAAGAGCATAATTTGGAATCAACAATTGAAAACAATGAATTATGCTTGACAATACTATTAGACGAATACTTTGTAATTATTTTTGCAACTGCTAATTCATGTAAAAGGACAAGGAAACAAAAAACTGGTGGCTTACACAAACAAATCCAGATGATGATACTAAAAATCATTTGGGATATTGGCCAAAGGAGTTGTTTAATCTTCTAGGAGATGGTGCTGATTTCGTTGGATTTGGAGGAATGGTTTCAGGTGATCCAAGAACTCCAAGCCCACCGATGGGTAATGGTCGTCTTCCAAACAAAGATGACCGTCTATGGTCTGGTTATCTTGACCATCTTACCATAATCCAACCGGACTATGAACATGCCGGATTTAATTACCCTATGACAGAGCCTTTGGTGGACAGCAACGTATGCTATGATGTTAATTTAGTAGGATATGTTGATCATCAGGTTGGTATTGCTATGTCTTATGGTGGTCCTGGAGGTATTAAATGCGGTGATTAAACTATTAAAGTTATCTTCGTTTGCTAATTGTTGGTTTTATGGTATCTAATAATAAGTTAATTGAATATTAAGCCAGAAGATGTTTTAACATTAGATGATATTATGAAGCAGCTCAAATACAGCTGAAAGAAATTGTTTACTACACAATTAAGTCTAATAAGCATTGAGCCACTGCAAGGTTTCTGACCTCTGGCTCGATGTGTTACTAATGAAATTACTAAAGTACTGAAATTAGAATTCTAACTACTTTTTCTTTCAACTGCGCCTTTCCGGTTGTCACCCCGAAATAGCAAAGGGCTGCTCCATCTTTAGACAAAATGTGTTAGACTGGTCATATGCACAAAACCACAAAAGCTCTGTCTATGCAATGAGCCTCAGACACACCGGTGTGGAGAGTCAAGCAGTACGGCGTTAGTAGTACCTGTGAACTTCTGGTTCACCCGTGATGTTCTCCACGATCTTTGAATCAGTCGGGGCGATGCTCGCAATGTGGGAGTCACTTCTCTCTTTAGCGCTAAGGTTCTGTTGCCAAGCTCTTCCCCTGTACCACCATTACCAAGTGGCTGAGAGTTATCTACTTTGTTACTATCCGGTTGTTGATTTGACTCCTTGGTACCCTCAGCTTTACCTTCACAGCCATCATCAGATAACGGTGTCTTATCTTCTTTATCATCAATTTCCTGCTCTTTTGTATCACTTTGATCCGCATGGGAATCATCAACTTCATCAGGAAGAGAATTGATGTCTATATCTGTCAATTTCTTAGTGTCTTCTTTCTCTTCCACGGACCCGTCAAGTAACTTGAGATTGGATTCTCTGTCATTATCCCCCTCTTCTACATAAGTTAACTTCAAGCAGCTATCAACTGGGTTAGAAGGGGATTCAACACCAGCAGTTGCACAATTTCGCTCGTGTGCACTGTCTTTAGACTCCTCAGGTTTATTTTCCTCGACATCTACAGGCAAAGTCATCTCAGGTGCCAACAGCACTAAACCTGGAGTAGATTTAAGTCAGTCAATAGATGCAAGTATGCATGTACACATAACATGAACATTTTAAAAAGTTCAGATGCCAAGAGAAACTGAGTTAGTACCATTGGGAGATGAAACAACTGAGTCAGTGATCTTCTCCTTCACCAATGATTTCCCCAACATGTCTACGCCAGGGAACACCAACAAGTTCAGATTCTTAATTGTTTTTTTCTCAGAATCATTGACAGGTGCGAAGCCAAAGCCTGAAGTCATGTATCAATCAGTTCTGGCACTGCTGGTATGACTAACTTGTCTACTTTGAGAGAACCAAGCGCCTGATGATAAAGCACATTTGTAATATGGATCTTCAGAAATCGTACACAGAATGAAGTCTAAACTAAACAAAACAGAAGACTGAGATAGTACACAGCAGATCAAGACATATGGCATACTAAGAAGCTTGACTAGTTCGCATCAACTATCCTATAAAGTCACTTATACATATTTGAAATCAAATGACTACACAAATCCATGTTTTTAGTTCAGTGTGATCTAGCAATCATTTTGTCATTTAGCATATATCAGACATGGAAATGCAAAGCTATTTCCATATTTCTTTCTTAATGCCTGAAAGAACCTGAGAAAAAGCAGAATGGCCCGTCGCCAAAACAAGCAGGATAGCAGCAGAATTGCCAGACATCTAATAAAACTTCAGATATAGCAAGAAACATTTGAGAGAAATAAGCGACGAACTTTAATGTAAATAACCACCAAACTAACAGAAAAAGGAATTTAGGATATGACAAGAAGTGGAGGAGGGCCTACAGATTCAATGCCATCCATTAGTCGACGACACATCCCTTGACGCCTGTACATATAGCGGGTTCCGATAAACGGCATTTCTGCCAGTTGATTGCCGTGTATCCTGAGTAAGAGATATATCAGTCCTATGGGAAGAAAAGCTAATTTCTATACACAGTTAGTATTCTCAATTTATCGAGAACCCGGCAACAGAGTTTCAATCAAACACCTGAGACCATGTAGAGGCATATACTTAGGGAATTTCTTTATCTTAGTACGACATAAACTGCTAACATCTAAATGTAGTGTGTTCTATCAAACTTAAGATCTCTGTACCTTAACAAAAGAAATAGTATAATGAAAGGGGTACAAAGTGGTTTTCTAATCTTGTTTGCCCCACTAGTCCACTAGTATGATACGAACAGTGTAATGTCACATCTAAGTAATGCTTTTAAGTCTAGTATGATAAGTCTAGAAACTTATTACCCCTTGTTCTCATTTTCATGGTACCAAAGGCATACCTAATAGACGCCACAGCAATGATTTCATCACCCCTCTCCAAAACAGCAGTGAGAAAACTGCTGAAATCTAGCCGATGGAAGTTCGACCTACAAAAAAATAGGAAAAAGTTTAAACATAATCTAGTAAGTAGTAACATACGGACTGTTTACATATCCATAAAACACTTGCCAATAAACCAATTGAACAAAACAGAAGCATATAAGGACAGGTTTTGGGAATGAGCTTACCCAAAATTATAAACAATGTTTTGAAGCAGGTTGACTCCACTCCTGTGATCAACCAAAGGTGAAAAGCACTCATCCATAACAGAAAATGCAACAGCCATTTTGGCATTATATGCAATCTTCTCAGATATGTCACAATCGGCAACCTCACTAGGGAGCTCAAAGCGGCGAAGGAATGACCATGAAAATCCCTCAGGCAGTGGGTGTTTTACTCCAATGAATAACTGAAGTTCCTCGAATAACTATAAATTAAAGAAAAAGAAGGGAAGAAACAAATGAAATACTCAGCGTTTCAAGTAATAAAGCGCCAGGATAAAAGGTAAAAAAGAAAAAGGAAGGCTACCTCTTGACAATACTTTCCACAAAATGAATCAGTACTCCTTTCACCAGGCACCGTGCCATCTTGGTTGATGCATGCTTGGTGATCTGCAAGAGTGTGAGGGTAATGCTTAGAGCCTAGAAGTCCGTTTGAAGAAGTTTAACAGAGCATATACATATAAATGCAATTACAGATAAGATGGCTTTAGTGTATAGTTCATACATTTCTCTTCACATAGGCGGCAACTCGATAAGGAGGGTAGAGTTGAAGTCTCATGTTTAGCAGCCTCATCTTTCTCGCAAAATTTGCATGAGCAGTTGTAACAATACCAGGCACCAGAAGGGAATTTCTGCAGATTGAAGAGAAATTAAGTCTAGAAGAAACAGAAAAGCCCACTTTAACATAAAATTTTCACAACGTAAGGAGCAACTTACTTTTATGTCCAAGCAGCTCTGATGGAATGTTGATGGGCACCCATCACAGCAGATAAGATCTCCCCCATCCCCACAAATACCACATGTGTCATCATTTGGATCCCCCGAACCAAAGTCCACAAAATGGTACCCTTTAAGTTGTGATTCACTTTGTTTATTCATAGACTCATGGAGGCACTGCAAGAGAGAATTCCCACCCTCTAAATACAGACTTTTGAATGGCTGGTTGCGATTCCCGCCAGCATGAACCTCGAAATCGAGAACAGAGAACACTTCATCACAGCAGTTGCATCGAATACCCTCTTTTGTGATAATTCCTTCTAGAAGTATGTCTGTCTTCTTGCAGTCCATGCACTGAACTTTTCCGTTAAGTGGCACAATGGTTGAATCAATCATCCAACCCAGCATGGTGCGTTTCCCTTCAAATAATATGTACCCATCCTCCTTGGAATCCACATCTTTCAAAGAACTACGAGCTGACGGAGTACAACGCTTTCTACTATGTTTTTCTTCCCTCTTTATTTTTCCTGTTCCCTTTGTTGAAACCAAGATGTCATTAGTATCTCTGTCCTTCAATTTTGACCTTTGCTTACCTGTATCGCTCCTTTTTTTCTGAATTGTTCTCTCTAATAGATGAAGGTCTTCTTCTGGTAGCAAGCCAAAACCAGAACCAGTGGTAGAGTTCTTTTGATCATTCGGGTTGCTTTCCAATTGTTTTTTATAAACTTGATAAGCCTTAGTCACTGACCAGTGAGTCTTTCCCTCTGGATTAAGATACACAGCATCTTGATAAGCTCTCCCATTTCGAGGCCTATATTCAACAGTCCAACCAGCAGTTAGAAGTAACTGCAGTATTCTGTCACTCAGCATTTTCTTAGACTTTGATCTCGAATGTCCTCCAGCTTCAGTTTGCTTACTCCGTTGTTCGCCAATCATCCTTTCGTCATCAATTAAAGGATTGTTGTGCCGTGACTCTAACGGACTCTCACAAAGTTTCAGTCTCTTCTTTGCTTTCCAATCTGATTCATCTGTCATCCCCGATTTCCTCTTTTTCTGTGGTGTTGGAGGTCTTCCACGCTTACGTACCATCCTCCTTCCATTAGACTCAGGTCCTTTTTCAATGTAAAGGCTAACCGAGGTCTCCTTGGTCTTTGGGGGTCTACCACGCAGACGACTCAAACTAATTCTGTCAACACTCGACTGGCTACTTAGTTCTGGAGTTCTCGCAAGTTTACAGTTTGTGTTAGGGCGACTCTCATCAGATTGACTGCTGATCTGCACCTTTCTAGGCCTTCCCCGTTTACGTTTAACTTGCAACTCTTCATCATGTAGCTCAACAATCCCACATTCATCATCCTTGATTTCAACCTTAACCTGACTCCTAAAATCAAGTCCAAGAATCTCTTTATCTTCAGCATATTCCCCATGCTCAAGTTTTACTTCTGCTTTCTCCTTGTTAAAGCAGCTTCCACCAACAAGTTTCTCAACATTATCATCGCCTACCAGTTCTTTCTTCTTACCTAAAGATGTCCGAAGTTTACAATTTGAGATTAACCCATTATCATCAGATTGACTGCTCATCCCAAACTTTCGAGGCCTTCCTCTTTTACGTTGAACTTTCTCTTCTTTTCCATCATCTGATCTATCATCCTTAGATTCCACTTTCACTTCACTTCGAAAATCATCTCCACGAATCTCCTCAGGTACCAAAGACTTAACACACTCCTGTTTCACTTCTTCTTTCACCTCATCAACAGAACTTCCACCACTAACAACATTTCCTTTCCTTTTCACAGCCTTACAATGTTTATCACTGTTTACTAAATCCCTTGCCACAGAGCCTGAGCGAAGAACCCTACGCGTAATGAGAATCTCACGCTCAATCACTTTTTTCTTATCCTTAATCTCAATCACATTCTCCACATTACCATCAACCAAACTATCAGTTTCACCCTCAGCCTTAATGTCAGACTCACTGAAATCTTCAATTGAAGCACACACGTTTAAATCAAAACCCTTTTGCTCGTTAGTTTCTAACATTTCTTTACTTTTCTACACAATGTTCTCAAATCTCAGTCATATAAAGACCCCTACAGTCAAAATTTCACAACGAATCAAAATCAAAATTAAAAAATAACTGACGAACAATAAACGAAAAACGTACGATCATAACAGATCGAGAAACAATACGAAGACGAAATTCAAAACCCTAATCAGGAAACGGATTACATAACCGTACCGGAGAAATTTTGATTATCAAGCGTGCTCTGGCCAAAATCAGAGAGAGATACGGAAGGAATCAGACGAGAGAGACGGAGGGAGATTAACGAATCAGAGTCGGAGATTGACCGGAGAGTAGCATTGTTGGATCGGTGGAGAAGAAATAAACGAAGAGACGAGAACACACTAAACAATCTTCTTCAAGGGTTTAGCTATGGATGTGAAAGTGGGAAGAGAGAAAGGGTTTTTAATGTTTTGTTGTTGGGATTTTTATTTTATTTACTTGAGAGAAACATGCGCGAATCGAGAAAATAATGGAGATATAATTGTGTTTAGGGGTAAATTCGTCATTTTATTGTTGTTGGTATTGTAACGTCGTATTTCCCTCCATTTTTAGTTCCGGGAAATTTTATTTATTTTAAAATGTTTAGTAAATGCTTTTTTTTAGTTAGGATTTTATCAGTTTGGTTTGGTTTGGTTTGTTTTGGTTTCGAATCTTTGTGTTTTGACTTTTAAGAGTATTTTCGTCCCAAGTCAAGTTTGTTTCTACTCTCAACCAGTTTTTTGTTTTGGTGTAATAAGTAAATGGCAAACCTGTTTTATGTGGAATTTTGATGAAATGGGTAAGAAAAAATATGATGTTACACTCGATTTCTATCACCAGATGAGGTTTTTGTTTTTTTATATTCAGTACTCATTTTCTTACTAATTGGGACTAGATCAAGTCTGGCATTAGAGAATTTTTGGACAATTTTAACCAACTTAAATTACCTGATCCGGTAGATCGTTTTGTCTAAGATCTAATATGTATTCGTTGAAACTAAATTAAACTATCTCAAACGGTATTTTTCCTTTTGGAGGTTATTCAACTAGACAAAAATATTAATCAATTTGTTAGGAAGATTTCTCTGTTACGATTTAAATATTTAACTAATTCGCGAGATTTTTGCCACAAATCACCATGTAAAATTTTGCTAGATTCTGACATCATTTTGTTTAGTTTGCACCCTTTACATCGAGATCATGTAGTCTAAATCCTAAATCAACTCTCTTGATCAATCAAAAATGCCGTTTTTCTTAAACCAGTTTACTCAATTCAGTTTTAAATTGATGAATTTTGGTTCGATTTAATTATTTAGTTTAGTTTTTTTATGTTGTTCCTAATGAGGACCATATGATGCACAAGGCTCTAATTGATCGTCTAAAGGCTATGTAATTGTGTTTGGAGGAATACAATGGAATGACAAGCTAAATTTTGCATGTTTTAAAGATAAGAACTAATTTTTCATCTTTTTACAATAAAACACTTAATCGTTCATGGCTCTTGGTTAACCTTTTGAAGCTCAATTCCTCTCCATGGCATGGTAACTTCTGCTTGTTTCTTCTTCCCTACTTGTCCAGATTACTCAGAACTTCTGAGTCAGAAGCAACTATTATATTTGAAAATGGCAAGGCTACAAGAGTACCGAGTTTTCAATATGTATATACCAAGTTAAAAGAGGGAAATGTTCAAATACATTTCATATTGCACACAGACAAATGTTTTCTTTCTCCCGTCTTTTTTTTCTGGTTTTTTTTACCGTCTAGATTTATTATTTATTACAAATTATGAGAATTGTTACATAGACGATTCTACCACGGATAATTCCTTCCGACCCTTATTAGATCTATGGCAGACGACACATCATTCTCCTTCTCCATGCGCTTGATGGACACCTTCAATATCTTCTCTGCGTAGAATCCTAGGTGAACGGCTATAATTGTACATCGTTGTAGATCTTTTGCACACTTGCCTCCATTAATCTGCAAATCTGCTAATAAATCGCAGTAGCTGAGACTCGAACCCCGACCTCTTGGTGTAGAAGCATTAATAAACCCTTGGTCAACCATTGGGCATATATTTATATATAGTATATCGTCATTTATCAACACAAAAATTTACATACATATAAAACATCCGTGAAATTTGTAAATTTTACATTTTAGTAAGTATTAACTAGTATAAAATATGGAACTCTTACATTTATTCACTAGGAAAAAGAGAAAATTTCCATTTATTGCTACTTATTGATCTTCATACCATCATGTATTTAAATTCTGTACACAAGCTAGGTAAATTAAAACTATCACCAAAGCTTAGTCATATTTGACCCAACAACAAGTGAAGTCTAACATATTTTTATTATCGGAACAAAGCCAAGACCACGAGAGTGAATGCAATTCTCTCTAGTTTGTTCTAGAAACAATAAATAATTTATGTTGCAAAAAAAACAAAAATTACCAAAAACAATCTCTAGTTCCAACAAAGAGGATAGTTTGTGAATAAAGCACCAAAATGCAAAATCCAAATCAAACTTAGCTCCCTCAACAACTAAACAAGAAGCCCAAATGTAAGAAAATTAAAGTTTTAACTCTGCTAGTTCTTCTCTTTAACCTTGAGGAACATGTACCAAATTGGGAATAAATGTAGAATGCGAAGGTCAAGGATCAACCACATTATCTATCTAAGTTTTACTGGTCAGCTTATTTTCCCTGAAAACATAGATCCAAGCCCGACCAGTTTCATCGCAAGAGCACACTACGGGTCTTTTATCTTCGATGAAGTAACTTGGCTTAGAGTATTTTCGGTCTACTAAATCCGGCAAGTAAGGATTTGACAGTTTCATGAACTTTAGGTGACAGTCTCAACTTTCCACCCTAAACTTTTAGCCACTTGAAAAACCACCATAAACAATTTTAATCTCGATAAAACTACATGTACTTTCAGATTTGTTTTTAAAACTACACCTCCAATTGAACCGACCAGTTAACCAAAAATTATATATCCGGTTTGACTTAACCAAAATTTAACCGAACTTATTCGATTTCGACTCTATTTTAACCCAATTTAGACTCAAAAAATATATTCTCTAGAAGAAAAATACTTTTTATTTATTTTTGATAAAAACTTAAAAAAAATAAATTAATTTTACCAAAATAAAAAAATAAAAAAATACCACACAAAATTATATAATAAAATTTTAGTATATATTTTGGTAATAAACAAAATATACCGCAAAACAATATAACAAAATAGACAATAAATTCCTTTTATAAATACAATGGTGTTATATATATATATATAAATGTATATGGTATATACTCTAAATTTAATAATTCAAAGGTCATTTTCTTTTTTAAAACACCATAATCATATATAAATATATATATATATATATATACATATATAACTCATCTTGAAATATATAAAAAGAAAACTGAATCTATAAAGAAAAATGAATTTATAAATACCATAATATATACTTTGATTATGGTGTTTACGGATATATATAAAAATAAATTTGGCATATATTTTGAATTTCATTACATATATAAAGTTCAAAGGTCAAATATTATGATTTCAAGAAAATGAATATTTTGTTTAAAATAAAGACATAGCTTTATATTTATAAAAAATATAAATGATTGCCAAAAGGAAAATGTATATGTTTGTATATTATCAAAATTTTATAACAAAATGTAGCTCAAAATATAATTTGGGGTATATTTTGTCATAATAATTTTTGCTAAAATTAAGTTATAATTTAATATTTTTAATTGTTTATCACAAATAAAAATTAATAAAAATAATTTTACTTCTTAATAAGATAATTTATTTACATTTTGTTTGGGTCAAAATTAGGCTAAAATAGAGTCAAAATCGGATTAATTTCGGTTAAATTATGGGTAAGTCAAACCGGATGTATAATTATCGGTTAACTGGTCTGTTCAATTGGAGACGTAGTTTTAAGAACAAATCCGAAAGTACATGTAGTTTTATCGAGATTAAAATTGTTTATGCTGGTTTTTCAAGTGGTTAAAAGTTTATGGTGGAAAGTTGAGACTCCAACTAGTATAGGGTTAAAAATTCAGGCAACCCAATTATTATTAATCTTGTACTTGCTCACCCAGACCTCAATCTTCTTTGTTGCATGGCATTGATTTAACAATGAAAATTGATCCCCCTCATAAACCCTGAGTACAAGAGCATCCTTACGATAGTCTATCGTTCCACATGGTAGATGACAAAATCTGAAAAAGAATTCCCTGGAGGAATTGAATTTATATAGGGCAGGTGTACATGGGATCAGTCTTGTCATCAAAAATAATACACAACTTGTGGTGAGTACTTCAATTCAGCCGTTTTTCCTTCCTGACTATTACACTACCAGATACTGACTTGAGGTATTTCCAAGCATTGGAGGCAAAGTCATGCATTGTCCACAAGGTCTTTGTGGGATGTTCCTTCAGACGACAACCAGCAATGATCTTGTAACTCCCCTTATTGTTGTATCCTATGCCATAGGATTCCATTGAGTTTGGTGTAAATCTTGCTCGATCTATCCACTCTGTCTCAAGCATGGGTTCCAAACCACAGCTCCTTTCTCCATGCAACGTAGCAATCAATCTACCATGTTTTTAGGTATCTGGGATTCTAAACCAGGAATATCTAAGGTTAATTCATATATTTCTATCTTCGGATGAATGCTTACCGAATAAATCTTGAATTTGGTTGTTAAGATGAATCGATACGTTGTCTTGTGGTTGTTGATGAACGTCTTGTCGTTGAAGAGAGCGTTCCATTGTTTTGATACGGTTCTTAAGGGAACAAGAGAGTAATTGGTGGTACACGACCAAGTGTTGTTAACTCAATTGGTAAAGACCCTAGGCGAAGCTTAGAGGTCGCCGGTTCGAGTGATGCTTGGGACGAAACTAATAATACATGATGTGGTTTCGGGCCTGGGGAGATTACGAGCTTCGACCCAGAACCTCCTGAATTTCAAAAAAAAAAAGGAAAAAAAAATTGGTAGTACACAAGAAAGTATTAAACTTCTCCCAGTTAGGGATAATTCTAGTTGATTGTTCATTACGTTAGCACGTATATCTTGTTTGTATATAAAACCAAAAACAGAAAACTTCCAAATATCTAAATTTGTTACCTTAGATATTACTTATTTACATCTTCGTTTCTAATTTTACATTTTTAACTTTTATCTAGGTACTAAACCTTGCTATAGCACGAGGTGATTAATGTAATTGACTTTGTGTGTAGATTAGTTGGAAAATAGTAGAATCAAGAATTTTATTCCGGAAGATGTTACATGAGTTTAAAAGTTAAAATATCCGCCAAGAAATTAAGTGGGTGCAAAATGTAAATAAATGGGAATCGAACCTGCTATCTTCAGCACTTAGTGGAGGCAATCTCTACCATTTTGCTACTTTAACTATATTGTTTAAGCTAAAAACTTTAATTAGTTATATATTACTGGTGGTAACTGCCCCTACAAACTATAATGTGGGTCCGCCCCTGTTTATAACATCGTAGGTTATAAATAAATTATTTGATATATATTTATAACATGAATTCATACCAGTTGGATATTTAGTTTTGTTTTTGGTTTGGTTTCATTCTGGTTTACTAGCATTACTATATATACATTTTTGCAGTCATTTTGTGAAATAAATCCTGTAATCGAGATTTATTTACAATGGCTGCCATTGAAATTTAATGTTTGTTTTTGATAATTAGAAAGAAAATCTTCGAATTAAATATTTGACATTTAACAATCTTCCCAAAATCTCTCCACATTAACTACACGATTATTTACTAAAATAAAACTTCCAAAATATTTAATACTCCCTATGTTTCTAATTAAGTGTAGTTTAAAGGTTTTTTATTTTTTTCAATATAAGTGTTATTTTCACTTTTCTATACAAAAATTAAATGTATTTAATAGTTTTTAATCAATTATATTTTATCTCATATTTTTTTATTGGTTGGATTAGTTGTAATTAATGATGCATTTATAGGAAATAGATAAATTAAATGAAATTTGTATGTTTTCTTAATTTGTGTGTAAAAACCTTAAACTACAAATATTTAGAAACAGAGGGAGTATCATTTAATTACTACAAAATTATCATTTTTGATATTGCTTTTCTCCATGACTATAACAATTCAATTATAATCATCAAAGCGCAGAGATATAATTTGATAGCATTTAATTACTACAAAATTACAAAATCTATAGACAATGATTTATAAACATATCATAAATAAGATCAACGTTAATAAAATAAATGTTTTTTTTACGGGACGGGTTTGGCAGGACGTTACTTAATAACATTTGTAAACTATAAAATAAAATATTTTATAGATAAATACAATTTGTAAACTTTTATATATAATAACTTTAAAAAACAAATTGTTCCCGGTGTATCGCGGGTTAAAATCTAGTTCAAATAATAATGGTTCATTTTTATTAAAATTAGGAATGATCCAGCGGTCGGACCGTGTTCCAACTCAACCGGATTGGTCCTCGTTAAATTTCTATTAAACTTGTGAGCTATCAAATTGGATTAAAACAGTCGAAAAATCATTAAACCCGCTTGAGTGAAATAAAAATATTTAGGAGTCGGCGTAGTTCCCGTTCCATGTCCCATTTTTTCCTACTCTCGTTCTCAAAATCATAATCATGACGCATAATGTAATGCATTCCCAATATATATGATATATTCTCGACGCATAATGTAATGCATTTACAAAATGTTTTGGTAGCAAAAAATGAACAAAAAGGGTTACAGTGAGTATTATTTTAGAATTCATTGGATTATTATGCATTTGTTGGAGGTCGATAATAAAGATGCAAAAATAGATAAGTTAGAGGGTTTTATAACAAAATTTGATTTGATATGTGTAACAATCATAAATTTGGCACGTCTCATGATCATGTGAGTTAACAATTTTGAAAAATCAACTTTATTAGAGTTTAACCCGCGGTACACCGCGAGGCTATATTTTTAACAAAAATATAATGTTATTTTTTAAAAAGACTAACTGAAGATATATATTAATTTGTATTTTCAAATGTAGATATCAATCTCTGTATTATTTAGTATATGATTACTATTGTTTAGGTTTCAATTTTTGAAGTATAGGTACGAAAACACATATTTTTTAAGTAACGATGTATCGTGGATTTTAAAATTTTGAATATTTTATCCGCAGTATACCGTGAGTCTATTTTTTATAGCTAAAAAATTTAAATTTCAAGTTATATTCGTTTTGTTAAAATTGTATGGTTTTTTGTGTTTAAGATTGTACAATTGTATTTTAATTGTAAATTTTAAGATTTCATTCTTGATATACCTTTCTTCATTAATATCGATCAAAACCTGTCATCCTATATAAACCTGTCTATATTATCTCGTTAGCTAAATATTAGTATTATAAAATCAAAGAAAATAAATTATTATTGTTATAAATACAATAATTTTAAGATCTCACCCGTGTTATACCGTTTCTTGAATGATTTTAAATTTCTACTACTAATATAGATTTTAAATTTATCATATAAAGTATATGATTTCAAGTTTTTATGTTTTTTTTTATTTAAATAAAGCAATGGCTTAAATAATGATATATATAGTTTTTTCTGTATGTTTATATGATTTTTTATGTGAATATTTTCATTATTATAAATTAGTATTTTTATTGCTATGCAAAATGTTAATATAAATATTTTCTATAAATTGGGTTTATGCATATTTTATGGTGTAAAATTCACGGAATTGTATTTTTGAAGATATACGGAAAGATTGTGTAGAGATTTTTAGAAATAAATTAGGAAAGATATTGTTTGGTTAATATCTTTTTAAATTTTGTAACACTAAATAATAAATGCCAATGGCAGCCATTGTAAATTATTTCCAACTCCATGATTTATTTGACAAAATGGCTGCAAAAACGTATATGTAGATATAAATATTTGGCACATATATTAGATTATGTTCAATGTTTTCAAGCCTGATCTCAACTGCTCTGTCCAACCGGTTAATCCGCTATCTCAAAACTTCTCTGGTTTAAATTTAGTGTTAACAAGTCATGGAGACCCTCATTGTATAGAAGTTTTACAAACCAAACCTTTAGGATTCAAATAATTTTACGAAGAAAATATTATAAATCGATTTATTTGTTTAAATTTAGAAATATAAACCGATGATTGATTAATTATGTGAAGCCGTTTTACTTTTATTTTCTCTTTGTAGTCAATATTTCTTAGTTAATGTTACGTGTTTCACACATGGAGTTTCAACTTTATTAAATTTATAAAACGGCTAATCAAATACCTAATTAAAATATTCAAAGATGTTAAATTAAAATAATTAATATGACAGTTTCACATTTCAATCCATATAAATAAGCAAGAATTTTTATTGTTATTCATCACTCAAAAACAAACAAAGCATTAAGCATATAGTTGCTATACTAAGACTTTTTACTCAATTTTTCATTATGTCTATCAAAAATGTGTTTTCACTTCTAGCGGTTCTATGTATCATAGTTTCTGTAAATGCTCAATTGCCTCAGTTTCCGGCTCAACTTCCTTTTCCGTTTCTGTTCCAACTGATTCCTGTATTACCTGATATAACAAAATGTTTCTCATCCGTGATGGATATTCCTGGATGCATTGCAGAGATTTCTCAATCCATTTTCACTCGAAAGTTCGGTAATTTAGGTCCGGCTTGTTGCGAAGCATTTGTGGACGCCGATAATTGCATACCGAAAATTCCATTAATTCCGTTTTTTCCTTCGATGCTAAAGGAACAATGTTCAAGAGTTGCCGGTGCAACTCCTCCCATACCAAAATAGTGTTTTAACTTATTTTTAAAATAGATAACTTTTTCAACTTATTTTTTTTAAATTTTAGCTTACGTTACATGTAATAATAATAATTAAAAAAAGAAGAAGATATTAATAACATTTGAGAAGTTTCATTTGGGTTCCATGTTTATTCATTCTTCAATTCTTATGAATAACATCTTGAAACATCGACTCCATAATTGAATTTAGTCTTATAATGTAACAGAACTTCAAATTGTTTTCATAAATCTTTAAAATATGTGATAACACAAAATTTGAGAGTATAATTTTATTAGATAAGACTCGTCTAAATATGCTGGTGTGAGAAATGTTGTGATGATATAAAAATTCTAAATAGTAATCGGTATTTTTCAAAAGAATATTTCAATTATATACATTTTATATACCATGCCTTTACTAATTATATATAATACGAGATTTCTCAGAGTATAAAGAAAAATAAAACAAGGAAAACATACAACATCTATAAAAAGACGCACCAAACAAAGCCTCTCACTGAATTTTGTAGTAAACGAATTGAACTCTGTAATTGAGAAAAAAATGAAATGAAATAAAATTAAGAAATAAAAAGAGAGATATATTTAAGTTACAAAATTAGAAAATATTATATCACGTATTAATATTTTTCTAAAACAAAATAGGGAACTTTTACTTCTGTTGTGAATATATAAATGATTTTTATTAGAATTTGTTCAATATTTTAATATATTAAATAAAACATTTGTATATATGAACTATTTTTTTTTACTTGTGTATATATCCGATGGGGTTATGAAATGTTTCTATATTTTGTTTTTTAAAAATATAGGGTTTTGTGCAAAACACCCATCTAACTCATCTAGTTTTTTAATTTTACCCTATATCTCTAATAAACACATATTAATCCTATGAAGTCTAAAATAATACGCAATATGACCCTTATACGTATATTGTAAACTTTTTTACACTCCCATAGATTAGATTTTTAAAATTTTGAAGGTCGAGTTAAGCTTTTTTCGAGAAGGCTTCGATTTAACATATTAAATATCAATATTTTACAAAATATTGTTGTAGATAAAAATGACGAAAAGGGGTTATATTGCGTATGATTTTAGGTTTTATCTGATAATTATGCATTTTTTGGAGGTGGAGAATAAAGATGCAAAATAGATGAGTTAGAGGGTTTTTGTTTGCACAAAACCCTAAAAATAACAAAATTTGATTTGATATGTGTGGATATTTCACTAATAAATTTGACACGAGTCATGATCACGTGAGTTAACAATTTTCAAAACCCAAATTTATGTAGATATTTGGCACATATATTGGATTATGTTCATTCTTTTCATGCCCGATCCGAACTGCTATTTCCAACCGTTTAACCCGCTATCCAGAAACTCTTCACCTTTAAGTTTAGTGTTAACAAGTCATGGAGAAACTCATTGTATAGAAGTTTTACAAACCAAACCTTTAGATTAATTCAAATAATTTCACGAAGAAAATATTATAAATCGATTTATTTGTTTAAATTTGTAGATATAAACCGATGATTGATTAATTATGTGAAGCCGTTTTACTTTTATTTTCTCTTAGTAGTCAATATTTCTTAGTTAATGTTACTTGTTTCACACATGGAGTTTCAACTTTATTAAATTTATAAAACGGCTAATCAAATACCTAATTAAAGTATTCAAAGATGTTAAATTAAAAAAATTAATATGACAGTTTCACATTTCAATCCATATAAATAAGCAAGGATTTTATTGTTATTCATCAATCAAAAACAAACAAAGCATTAAGCATATTGTTGCAATACTAAGACTTTTTACTCAATTTCTCATTATGTCTATCAAAAATGTGTTTTCACTTCTAGCGGTTCTATGTATCATAGTTTCTGTAAATGCTCAATTGCCTCAGTTTCCGGCTCAACTTCCTTTTCCGTTTCCGTTCCAACTGATTCCTGGATTACCTGATATAACTAAATGTTTCTCATCCGTGATGGATATTCCTGAATGCATTGCAGAGATTTCTCAATCCATTTTTACTGGAAAGTTTGGTAATTTAAGTCCGGCTTGTTGCAAAGCATTTTTGGACGCCGATAATTGCATACCGAAAATTCCATTCATTCCGTTTTTTCCTCCGATGCTAAAGGAACAATGTTCAAGAGTTGCCGGTGCAACTCCTCCCATACCAAAATAGTGTTTTAACTTATTTTTAAAATAGATAACTTTTTCAACTTATTTCTGTTAAAATTTTAGCTTACGTTACATGTTATAATAATAATTAAGAAAAAGAAGAAGATATAGTAATAACATTTGAGAAGTTGCATTTGGGTTCCATGTTTATTCATTCTTCAATTCTAATAAATAACACCTTGAAACATCGAGTCCATAATTGAATTTAGTCTTACAATGTTACAGAACTTCAAAATCTGAGAGTGGTTTATAATTTTATTAGATAAGACTCGTCTAAATATGCTGGTGTGAGAAATGTTGTGATGATATAAAAATTCTAAATAGTAATCGGTATTTTTCAAAAGAATATTTCAATTATATACATTCTATATACCATGTCTTTACTAATTATATATAATACGAGATTTCTCAAAGTATAAAGAAAGATAAGACAAGGAAAACATACACCATCTATAAAAAGACGCACCAAACAGAGCCTCTCATTGAATTTTGTGGTAAACGAATTGAACTCTGTAATTGAGGAAAAAATGAAATGAAATAAAATTAAGAAATAAAAAGAGAGACATATTTAAGTTACGAAATTAGAAAATATTAAATCACGTATTAATATTTTTCTAAAACAAAATAGGGAACTTTTACTTCTGTTTTGAATATATAAACGATTTTTAATAGAATTTGTTCAATATTTTAATATAGTAAATAAAAAAATTGTATATATGAATGATTTTTTTTACTTGTGTATATATCCGATGGGGTTATGAAATTTTTCTATATTTTGTTTTTTAAAAATATAGGGTTTTGTGCAAAACACCCATCTAACTCTTATAGTTTTGCAATTTTACCCTATATCTCTAACAAACACATATTAATCCTATGAAGTCTAAAATAATACACAATATGACCCTTATATATATATTGTAAACGTTTTTACACTCATAAAGATTAGATTTTTAAAATTTCGAAGGTCGAGTTGAACTTTTCGTCGAAAAGGCTTCGATTAAATATATTAAATATAAATATCTTACAAAATATTGTCGTAGAAAAAAATGACAAAAAAGGGGTTACATTGCGTATTATTTTAGAGTTCATCGGATAATTATGCATTTTTTGGAGGTGGAGAATAAAGATGCAAAAATAGATGAGTTAGAGGGTTTTTGTTTGCACAAAATCCTAAAAATAACAAAATTTGATTTGATATGTTTGGATATTTCACTAATAAATTTGACACGTGTCACGATCACGTGAGTTAACAATTTTGAAAACCCAACTTTATGTAGATATTTAGCACATATATTGGATTATGTTCATCGTTTTCATACCCGATCCGAACTGCTCTTTCCAACCGTTTAACCCGCTATCCAGAAACTCTTCTCCTCTAAGTTTAGTGTTAACAAGTCATGGAGAACCTCATCGTATAGAAGTTTTACAAACCAAACCTTTAGATTGATTCAAATAATTTCACGAAGAAAATATTATAAATCGATTTATTTGTTTAAATTTGGAGATATGAACCGATGATTGATTAATTATGTGAAGCTATATTACTTTTATTTTCTCTTTGTAGTCAATATTTCTTAGTTAATGTTACGTGTTTCACACATGGAGTTTCAACTTTATTAAATTTATAAAAACGGCTAATCAAATACCTAATTAAAGTATTCAAAGATGTTAAATTAAAAAAATTAATATGACAGTTTCACATTTCAATCCATATAAATAAGCAAGGATTTTATTGTTATTCATCAATCAAAAACAAACAAAGCATTAAGCATATTGTTGCAATACTAAGACTTTTTACTCAATTTCTCATTATGTCTATCAAAAATGTGTTTTCACTTCTAGCGGTTCTATGTATCATAGTTTCTGTAAATGCTCAATTGCCTCAGTTTCCGGCTCAACTTCCTTTTCCGTTTCCGTTCCAACTGATTCCTGGATTACCTGATATAACTAAATGTTTCTCATCCGTGATGGATATTCCTGAATGCATTGCAGAGATTTCTCAATCCATTTTTACTGGAAAGTTTGGTAATTTAAGTCCGGCTTGTTGCAAAGCATTTTTGGACGCCGATAATTGCATACCGAATTCATTCCGTTTTTTCCTCCGATGCTAAAGGAACAATGTTCAAGAGTTGCCGGTGCAACTCCTCCCATACCAAAATAGTGTTTTAACTTATTTTTAAAATAGATAACTTTTTCAACTTATTTCTGTTAAAATTTTAGCTTACGTTACATGTTATAATAATAATTAAGAAAAAGAAGAAGATATAGTAATAACATTTGAGAAGTTGCATTTGGGTTCCATGTTTATTCATTCTTCAATTCTAATAAATAACACCTTGAAACATCGAGTCCATAATTGAATTTAGTCTTACAATGTTACAGAACTTCAAATTGTTTCCATAAATCTTTAAAATATGTCATAACACAAAATCTGAGAGTGGTTTATAATTTTATTAGATAAGACTCGTATAAATATGCTGGTGTGAGAAATGTTGTGATGATATAAAAATTCTAAATAGTAATCGGTATTTTTCAAAAGAATATTTCAATTATATACATTCTATATACCATGCCTTTACTAATTATATATAATACGAGATTTCTCAAAGTATAAAGAAAGATAAGACAAGGAAAACATACACCATCTATAAAAAGACGCACCAAACAGAGCCTCTCATTGAATTTTGTGGTAAACGAATTGAACTCTGTAATTGAGGAAAAAATGAAATGAAATAAAATTAAGAAATAAAAAGAGAGACATATTTAAGTTACGAAATTAGAAAATATTAAATCACGTATTAATATTTTTCTAAAACAAAATAGGGAACTTTTACTTCTGTTTTGAATATATAAACGATTTTTAATAGAATTTGTTCAATATTTTAATATAGTAAATAAAAAAATTGTATATATGAATGATTTTTTTTACTTGTGTATATATCCGATGGGGTTATGAAATTTTTCTATATTTTGTTTTTTAAAAATATAGGGTTTTGTGCAAAACACCCATCTAACTCTTATAGTTTTGCAATTTTACCCTATATCTCTAACAAACACATATTAATCCTATGAAGTCTAAAATAATACACAATATGACCCTTATATATATATTGTAAACGTTTTTACACTCATAAAGATTAGATTTTTAAAATTTCGAAGGTCGAGTTGAACTTTTCGTCGAAAAGGCTTCGATTAAATATATTAAATATAAATATCTTACAAAATATTGTCGTAGAAAAAAATGACAAAAAAGGGGTTATATTGCGTATTATTTTAGAGTTCATCGGATAATTATGCATTTTTTGGAGGTGGAGAATAAAGATGCAAAAATAGATGAGTTAGAGGGTTTTTGTTTGCACAAAATCCTAAAAATAACAAAATTTGATTTGATATGTTTGGATATTTCACTAATAAATTTGACACGTGTCACGATCACGTGAGTTAACAATTTTGAAACCCAACTTTATGTAGATATTTAGCACATATATTGGATTATGTTCATCGTTTTCATACCCGATCCGAACTGCTCTTTCCAACCGTTTAACCCGCTATCCAGAAACTCTTCTCCTCTAAGTTTAGTGTTAACAAGTCATGGAGAACCTCATCGTATAGAAGTTTTACAAACCAAACCTTTAGATTGATTCAAATAATTTCACGAAGAAAATATTATAAATCGATTTATTTGTTTAAATTTGGAGATATGAACCGATGATTGATTAATTATGTGAAGCTATATTACTTTTATTTTCTCTTTGTAGTCAATATTTCTTAGTTAATGTTACGTGTTTCACACATGGAGTTTCAACTTTATTAAATTTATAAAACGGCTAATCAAATACCTAATTAAAGTATTCAAAGATGTTAAATTAAAAAAATTAATATGACAGTTTCACATTTCAATCCATATAAATAAGCAAGGATTTTATTGTTATTTATCAATCAAAAACAAACAAAGTATTAAGCATATAGTTGCTATACTAAGACTTTTTACTCAATTTCTCATTATGTTTATCAAAAATGTGTTTTCAGTTCTAGCGGTTCTATGTATCATAGTTTCTGTAAATGCTCAATTGCCTCAGTATCCGGCTCAACTTCCTTTTCCGTTTCCGTTCCAACTGATTCCTGGATTACCTGATATAACAAAATGTTTCTCATCCGTGATGGATATTCCTGGATGCATTGCAGAGATTTCTCAATCTATTTTCACTGGAAAGTTCGGTAATTTAGGTCCGGCTTGTTGCAAAGCATTTTTGGACACCGATAATTGCATACCGAAAATTCCATTCATTCCATTTTTTCCTCCGATGCTAAAGGAACAATGTTCAAGAGTTGCCGGTGCAACTCCTCCCATACCAAAATAGTGTTTTATCTTATTTTTAAAATAGATAACTTTTTCAACTTATTTTTTAAAAATTTTAGCTTACGTTACATGTTATAATAATAATTAAAAAAGAAAAAGATATAGTAATAACATTTGAGAAGTTGCATTTGGGTTCCATGTTTATACATTTTTCATTCTAATGAATAACACTTTGAAACATCAAGTCCATAATTGAATTTAGTCTTACAATGTTACAAACGTTCAAATTGTTTCCATAAATCTTTGAAATATGTCATAACACAAAATCTGAGAGTGGTTTATAATTTTATTAGATAAGACTCGTCCAAATATGCTGGTGTGAGAAATGTAGTGATGATATAAAAATTCTAAATAGTAATCGGTATTTTTCAAAAGAATATTTCAATTATATACATGGTATATACCATGCCTTTACTAATTATATATAATACGAGATTTCTCAAAGTATAAAGAAAGATAAGACAAGGATAACATACACCATCTATAAAAAGACGCACCAAACAGAGCCTCTCACTAAATTTTGTGGTAAACGAATTGAACTCTGTAATTGAGGAAAAACTAAAATGAAATAAAATTAAGAAATAAAAAGAGAGACATATTTAAGTTACAAAATTAGAAAATATTAAATCACGTATTAATATTTTTCTAAAACAAAATAGGGAACTTTTACTTCTGTTTTGAATATATAAACGATTTTTAATAGAATTTGTTCAATATTTTAATATAGTAAATAAAAAAATTGTATATATGAATGATTTTTTTACTTGTGTATATATCCGATGGGGTTATGAAATTTTTCTATATTTTGTTTTTAAAAAATATAGGGTTTTGTGCAAAACACACATCTAACTCATATAGTTTTGCAATTTTACTATATATCTCTAACAAACACATATTAATCCTATGAAGTCTAAAATAATATACAATATGACCCTTATATATATTGTAAACGTTTTTACACTCATAAAGATTAGATTTTTAAAATTTCAAAGGTCGAGTTGAACTTTTCGTCGAAAAGGCTTCGATTAAATATATTAAAATATTAATATCTTACAAAATATTGTCGTAGAAAAAAACGACAAAAAGGGGTTACATTGCGTATTATTTTAGAGTTCATTGGATAATTATGCATTTTTTGGAGGTGGAGAATAAAGATGCAAAAATAGATGAGTTAGAGGGTTTTTGTTTGCACAAAATCCTAAAAATAACAAAATTTGATTTGATATGTTTGGATATTTCACTAATAAATTTGACACGTGTCACGATCACATGAGTTAACAATTTTGAAAACCCAACTTTATGTAGATATTTAGCACATATATTGGATTATGTTCATTGTTTTCATAACCGATCCGAACTGCTCTTTCCAACCGTTTAACCCGCTATCCAGAAACTCTTCTCCTCTAAGTTTAGTGTTAACAAGTCATGGAGAACCTCATCGTATAGAAGTTTTACAAACCAAACCTTTAGATTGATTCAAATAATTTCACGAAGAAAATATTATAAATCGATTTATTTGTTTAAATTTGGAGATATAAACCGATGATTGATTAATTATGTGAAGCTATATTACTTTTATTTTCTCTTTGTAGTCAATATTTCTTAGTTAATGTTACGTGTTTCACACATGGAGTTTCAACTTTATTAAATTTATAAAACGGCTAATCAAATACCTAATTAAAATATTCAAAGATGTTAAATTAAAAAAATTAATATGACAGTTTCACATTTCAATCCATATAAATAAGCAAGGATTTTATTGTTATTTATCAATCAAAAACAAACAAAGTATTAAGCATATAGTTGCTATACTAAGACTTTTTACTCAATTTCTCATTATGTTTATCAAAAATGTGTTTTCACTTCTAGCGGTTCTATGTATCATAGTTTCTGTAAATGCTCAATTGCCTCAGTTTCCGGCTCAACTTCCTTTTTCTGTTTCCGTTCCAACTGATTCCTGGATTACCTGATATAACAAAATGTTTCTCATCCGTGATGGATATTCCTGGATGCATTGCAGAGATTTCTCAATCTATTTTCACTGGAAAGTTCGGTAATTTAGGTCCGGCTTGTTGCAAAGCATTTTTGGACACCGATAATTGCAAACCGAAAATTCCATTCATTCCATTTTTTCCTCCGATGCTAAAGGAACAATGTTCAAGAGTTGCCGGTGCAACTCCTCCCATACCAAAATAGTGTTTTATCTTATTTTTAAAATAGATAACTTTTTCAACTTATTTTTTAAAAATTTTAGCTTACGTTACATGTTATAATAATAATTAAAAAAGAAAAAGATATAGTAATAACATTTGAGAAGTTGCATTTGGGTTCCATGTTTATACATTTTTCATTCTAATGAATAACACCTTGAAACATCAAGTCCATAATTGAATTTAGTCTTACAATGTTACAAACCTTCAAATTGTTTCCATAAATCTTTGAAATATGTCATAACCCTACAAGAAAACCGTCGTTTTGCGAGGGAAGAATTACTCGCTAATCCCTCGCAAACAGCCATACGCGAGGGACTTGCGACGAAATCAAGTTCCTCGCAAATCGCTTCTCGCAAATGGTAAAAAGTCGCAATTCCCTCGCAAATTTTGCGAGGAACTGTTTTCCTCGCAAATTTTGCGAGGAACTGTTTTCCTCGCAAAACACACGCAACACAGTTCTAGTACTTCCCTCGCAATTGTTGCGAGAGATTTGCGATTCTTTTCTTTCTGCCTAGCAAGTCCATCGCAATATTTGCGATGGATTTGCAAGTGCTTTGCAACTGATTTCCTGATATATTAAGGCTTGATTAGTGGTTAATTAGACTCTAATTATCTGGTTAATTAGTTGTTGATTAGAGATTATTTTTGATTCTTAAATAAAGACACAAGAAGAAGAAGAAGAAGCTGAAATTATCATTATCTAAAATGTATACTACAATGCCAATATTTGAAACCATGTTCTAAAAAGATTACAAGGAAAAAAGAGAAAGACAATGTTCTCAAAATACTGATGATGGAGAGGATCCTGTTGCAAGGTTAGCTAGGGCAGCAGCAGCAGCTGTCTCCTCATTGGCTTGCTGTTCTGGAGCTGTAGCTACAGGTGGTTCATTTGCGCTAACCGGTCTTGTCTGTGTCGAGGAACCTCGTCGAAGAATGGCAGCTAAAGCTGGATCTTTCTCAGCAAGATAGTCAAAGAGGATATCAAAGCTGTTGATCTTCTCAGCCTGATTTTGAATGCAAGCTTCAGCGGCAGCCAGCTTCGCAGAAAGTATAACCGGATCATCACTAGGAAGTGTTGGACCACTATGAGCTGAGGATGCTTCAAACTGCAGAGATCCAAGACCATAAATCCTTCCTTTCTTTCTCGGAGCAACCTGCAAAGGTCACAAAAACTCACAAGGACACAACAGAAAACAAGTGAGAAAACAAGTTCAACACAAGACAAAAGAATTCAAACACAATAAGCTGTCAAGATTTCAGACAACACAATAAGTTGTCAATAAGATTTCAGACAACACAATAAGTTGTCAATAAGATTTCAGACAACACAATAAGATTTCAGACACAACTAGACAACGCTAACAGTGATTATTAAGTAGACAACACAACCACACTTGCAATAGAAAGCAATTCAAACACAACACTACACAAAGTATAATGAATAAGCTGTCAAGATTTCAGACAACACAATAAGCTGTCAATAAGATTTCAGACAACACAATCAGATTTCAGACAACACAATCAGATTTCAGACACAACTAGACAACGCTAACAGTGATTATCAAGTAGACAACGCTAACAGTGATTATCAAGTAGACAACAGAAAGAGCACATAAAATTTACCTCAGTAAATATCTTGTTTTTGACATGAACAGAAAGTCCACCTGATCCAGTGCTCTCCGGATTGTCCCCTGAACTCATATGAGACTCTTCCTCTTCAATCCTAGATGTTACTTGCTTGTAGATCTCCTCTGACTTCCCATCGATGAAGCTTCCATCCGCTTTTCTGTGTGTCTCATCTAGCAGCTCAAGGAAATCAGGAGTTTTTTCTCCAGTCTTCTCACACTGAAACACAAAGAGATAAACAAGATGTCAGTATGTAATTCTAGATTAAGTAATGGTAAGGAGAGAAGAATACTTATCTTACTCGTTTTCTTGCACGAGCTTTGTATGAGGTCTGGCCTGAACGGTGTTTATAGATGCCTTTGCCATCCGGATCATGATACCTAGCATTTCTGCTGTTGTTACTCTTTTTTTCTGACTTTGGATCTTGCCAAAACAGTACAAGACCTTTCCACACATCAGGATCAATCCATTTTGGCTTGGCTTCATCACCTTTCTCCTTCCAATTTCCCTTCCACCGTGACACTTGATCAGTCATCCTAGACTTTAGCTTTGCTTCAAACTCAACCCTTACTCTTTTGTTAATTGAACGGTCCCAGTTATATACTTGCTACAAAAGAGAAGCTAACATCAGAAATGAAACCATACACAAAACAAGCATAAACATCAAAAGAGCACAAAACTTACCACAAACGTTTCATACCATCGATCGATTGTAGCCTTTGATGTTTGTGACCAATTGGCATGAGGTTCTTTGAAATCTCTTTCAAAGATGCTGCGGACTGTTGCTGCAAATGCAGGGTCATCGTCAAACCTACAAGAAGACCAACCAGCCCACACATAAGGATTTCTATGTCTTTAAACTTCTAAGACATCACAATGCTAAGTACAACCAAGCTGTTCTATTTGTTGAAACTTCTAAGGCACTACAACCTAAGGCACTACAACCTAATTCCATTACGCTCCAAGGCACTACAACCTAAGGCACTACAACCTAATTCCATTACGCTCCAAGGCACTACAAAGTTCTAAGGCACTACAACCTAAGCTGTTCTAGGACAATGAATTTAACCTTACCAGAGAGTTCCCGGAGGACGCTTTGGGTCTAGCCTTGTCAAGCCAGCACGACCAGGACTATCAAGAAGCTCCTCCAGTGTGAGATTGTTGAGACGCTCAGCTTGAGAATCAGAATCATTGACAGAAGGCTGAGTGGTTGGCGTTGGAGGTGATGGTGGATGGCGTGAACCTTGAACCCCTGAAATATTCCCAGCACTGACAGGAGAATTGACATGCAACGGGTCTCCCTGCTGTGACCTATATCGTGCATAAGTATTCTCCGACGACGGCATCTTGCAAAACAAACAAAACCTAGAAGCGATGAAGAAGAAGTTAGATCGGAGAGAAGCAAAAGCAGAAGCAGAACAAATGATTGACAGAGTTTAGATCCGTAAACTAGAACAGATTAGATCTGGAAAACAATGTCAGATCGGAGATGAAGAAGAAGTTAGATCGGAGTGAAGCAGTTAGATCGGAGAAGAAGACGTTACCTTGGAGGCAAAAGAGATCGAGTCGCGACTGCTGCTGGAGAAGAAGAGTCGCGACGGCTGCTGGAGAAGAAGAGTCGCGACGGCTGCTGGAGAAGAAGAGTCGCGACGACTGCAGGAGAAGACGAACCGCAACGGAGAAGAAGAAGAAGTTAGATCGGACGGTGGAAGTTGGAATGGAAAGAAGAAGTTATATCGGAGAAGAAGACGTTACCTTGGAGAAGAAACAGATCGACTCGCGGCTGAACCTGGAGAAGAAGAGTTGCGGCGGCTGCTGGAGAATAAGAGGCGGCGACGTAATCAGATCGAAGAAGAAGAGAGGCGGCGGCGAAGAAAATAGATCGGAGAAGAAGAGAAGCCGGCGACGAGGAAAACAGATCGGAGAAGAAGAGAATCGAAGAAAAAAAATTAGGTTTAGGGTTTGATGCGGCAGGTTTGAGCTCTGCTCAAACTAGGTTATCGAGTATATATAAGAATATATATCCTCGCAAATCCCTCGCAAACCTTGCTAGGAAATTGCGAGGAACCGTCTTTTAAACCAATCAAAATGCAGCTTACATTGCGAGGGAACTGCGAGAACGCCTAGCAAATCCCTCGCAGACCTTGCCAGGAAATTACGAGGAATCGTATTTTAAACCAATCAAAATTCAATAATTATATTTGATTCAGTCTCTCCTATTTCTAGTAAGACCCTCAGCAAAATAAGAACATGACTAAAAATTCTAAATATTTTAGGGTTTAGTGTAAATATTGCGAGGGAACTGCTACGCGTACTAGCAAACACCTCGCAAATTCCTCGCAATGTATAATCAATTTTGAAAAATACAACAATCACTATTCAAAATCATTTGGATTCATTTTTTTAAATCATTAGAACGTTAATTATCTTCATTTGAACCTATTTTATCATCATATAATTCGAATGTGTTTTTTCCCCAAATACATCAATGATGATCTTATGGTTTTCATTAAATATGAATCATGAATGTTTAACATTTTCAAAATGAAATGTTAATATTGAAACCAATACAATATTTTTTTGTTCAAACCATATAATCTACTTGAATTCATATCTATAAATGAAAATCAAAGATTGCAATACACTTTTATGTATTTTAGGGTTTAGGGTAAAGATTTGCGACGTATCTGCTTGGGATTTGCGACGGATAATATCTTTCTTGCGAAACCATCGTACTTCCCTCGCAAATTTGCGAGGAAGTCTTCCCTCGCAAGTTTTGCGACGGAATTGCTACTCGCGTGCGGTACGTAGCAAGTTTCACGCAATACCCTCGCAATAATTGCGAGGAATGCCTTCCCTCGCAACCCTTCCTCGCAAATTGACTGTTTTCTTGTAGTGTAACACAAAATCTGAGAGTGGTTTATAATTTTATTAGATAAGACTCATCCAAATATGCTGGTGTGAGAAATGTAGTGATGATATAAAAATTCTAAATAGTAATCGGTATTTTTCAAAAGAATATTTCAATTATATACATTCTATATACCATGACTTTACTAATTATATATAATACGAGATTTCTCAAAGTATAAAGAAAGATAAGACAAGGAAAACATACACCATCTATAAAAAGACGCACCAAACAGAGCCTCTCATTGAATTTTGTGGTAAACGAATTGAACTCTGTAATTGAGGAAAAAATGAAATGAAATAAAATTAAGAAATAAAAAGAGAGACATATTTAAGTTACGAAATTAGAAAATATTAAATCACGTATTAATATTTTTCTAAAACAAAATAGGGAACTTTTACTTCTGTTTTGAATATATAAACGATTTTTAATAGAATTTGTTCAATATTTTAATATAGTAAATAAAAAATTTGTATATATGAATGATTTTTTTTACTTGTGTATATATCCGATGGGGTTATGAAATTTTTCTATATTTTGTTTTTTAAAAATATAGGGTTTTGTGCAAAACACCCATCTAACTCATCTAGTTTTGCAATTTTACCCTATATCTCTAACAAACACATATTAATCCTATGAAGTCTAAAATAATACACAATATGACCCTTATATATATATTGTAAATGTTTTTACACTCATAAAGATTAGATTTTTAAAATTTCGAAGGTCGAGTTGAACTTTTCGTCGAGAAGGCTTCAATTAAATATATTAAATATCAATATCTTACAAAATGTTGTCGTAGAAAAAAACGACGAAAAAGGGGTTACATTGCGTATTATTTTAGAGTTCATCGGATAATTATGCATTTTTTGGAGGTGGAGAATAAAGATGCAAAAATAGATGAGTTAGAGGGTTTTTGTTTGCACAAAATTCTAAAAATAACAAAATTTGATTTGATATATGTGGATATTTCACTAATATATTTGACACATGTCATGATCACCTGAGTTAACAATTTTGAAAACCCAACTTTATGTAGATATTTAGCACATATATTGGATTATGTTCATTGTTTTCATACCCGATCCGAACTGCTCTTTCCAACCGTTTAACCCGCTATCCAGAAACTCTTCTCATCTAAGTTTAGTGTTAACAAGTCATGGAGAACCTCATTGTATAGAAGTATTACAAACCAAACCTTTAGATTGATTCAAATAATTTCACGAAGAAAATATTATAAATCGATTTATTTGTTTAAATTTGGAGATATAAACCGATGATTGATTAATTATGTGAAGCTATTTTACTTTTATTTTCTCTTTGTAGTCAATATTTCTTAGTTATTGTTACGTGTTTCACACATGGAGTTTCAACTTTATTAAATTTATAAAACGGCTAATCAAATACCTAATTAAAGTATTCAAAGATGTTAAATTAAAAAAATTAATATGACAGTTTCATATTTCAATCCATATAAATAAGCTAGGATTTTATTGTTATTCATCAATCAAAAACAAACAAAGCATTAAGCATATAGTTGCTATACTAAGACTTTTTACTCAATTTCTCATTATGTCTATCAAAAATGTGTTTTTACTTCTAGCGGTTCTATGTATCATAGTTTCTGTAAATGCTCAATTGCCTCAGTTTCCGGCTCAACTTCCTTTTCTGTTTCCGTTCCAACTGATTCCTGGATTACCTGATATAACAAAATGTTTCTCATCCGTGATGGATATTCCTGGATGCATTGTAGAGATTTCTCAATCCATTTTCACTGGAAAGTTCGGTAATTTAGGTCCGACTTGTTGCAAAGCATTTCTGGACGCCGATAATTGCATACCAAAAATTCCATTCATTCCATTTTTTCCTCCGATGCTAAAGGAACAATGTTCAAGAGTTGCCGGTGCAACTCCTCCCATACCAAAATAGTGTTTTATCTTATTTTTAAAATAGATAACTTTTTTAACTTATTTTTTTAAAATTTTAGCTTACGTTACATGTTATAATAATAATTAAAAAAAGAAGAAGATATAGTAATAACATTTGAGAAGTTGCATTTGGGTTCCATGTTTATACATTCTTCAATTCTAATGAATAACACCTTGAAACATCGAGTCCATAATTGAATTTAGTCTTACAATGTTACAAACCTTCAAATTGTTTCAATAAATCTTTAAATATGTCATAACACAAAATCTGAGAGTGGTTTATAATTTTATTAGATAAGACTCGTCTAATTATGCTGGTGTGAGAAATGTTGTGATGATATAAAAATTCTAAATAGTAATCAGTATTTTTCAAAAGAATATTTCAATTATATACAATCCATATACCATGCCTTTACTAATTATATATAATACGGGATTTCTCAAAGTATAAAAGAAAGATAAGACAAAGAAAACATACAACATCTATAAAAGACGCACCAAACAGAGCCTCTCACTGAATTTTGTGGTAAACGAATAGAACTCTGTAATTGAGAAAAAAATGAAATGAAATAATATTAAGAAATAAAAAGAGAGACATATTTAAGTTACAAAATTAGAAAATATTAATCACGTATTAGTATTTTTCTAAAACAAAATAGGGAACTTTTACTTCTGTTTTGAATATATAAACGATTTTTAATAGAATTTGTTCAATATTTTAATATAGTAAATAAAAAATTTGTATATATGAACTATTTTTTTTACTTGTGTATATATCCGATGGGGTTATGAAATTTTTCTATATTTTGTTTTTTAAAAATATAGGGTTTTGTGCAAAACACCCATCTAACTTATCTAGTTTTGCAATTTTACCCTATATCTCTAACAAACACATATTAATCTTATGAAGTCTAAAATAATACGCAATATGACCCTTATACGTATATTGTAAACTTTTTTACACTCCCATATATTAGATTTTTAATATTTCGAAGGTCGATTTGAACTTTTCGTCGAGAAGGCTTCGATTAAACATATTAAATATCAATATTTTACAAAATATTGTCGTAGAAAAATGACGAAAAGGGGTTACATTGCGTATTATTTTAGACTTCATCGGATAATTATGCATTTTTTGGAGGTGGAGAATAAAGATGCAAAAATAGATGAGTTAGAGGGTTTTATTTTGCACAAAACCCTAAAACTAACAAAATTTGATTTGATAAGGGTGGATATTTCACTTATAAATTTGACACGTGTCATGATCACGTGAGTTAACAATTTGGAAAGCCAACTTTATGTAGATATTTGGCACATATATTGGATTATGTTCATTGTTTTCATGCCAGATCAGAACTGCTCTTCCCAACCGTTTAACCCGCTATCCAGAAACTCTTCTCCTCTAAGTTTAGTGTTAACAAGTCATGGAGAACCTCATTGTATAGAAGTTTTACAAACCAAACCTTTAGATTGATTCAAATAATTTCACGAAAAAAATATCATAAATCGATTTATTTGTTTAAATTTGGAGATATAAACCGATGATTGATTAATTATGTGAAGCTATTTTACTTTTATTTTCTCTTTGTAGTCAATATTTCTTAGTTAATGTTACGTGTTTCACACATGGAGTTTCAACTTTATTAAATTTATAAAACGGCTAATCAAATACCTAATTAAAGTATTCAAAGATGTTAAATTAAAAAAATTAATATGACAGTTTCACATTTCAATCCATATAAATAAGCAAGGATTTTATTGTTATTCATCAATCAAAAACAAACAAAGCATTAAGCATATTGTTGCTATACTAAGACTTTTTACTCAATTTCTCATTATGTCTATCAAAAATGTGTTTTCACTTCTAGCGGTTCTATGTATCATAGTTTCTGTAAATGCTCAATTGCCTCAGTTTCCGGCTCAACTTCCTTTTCTGTTTCCGTTCCAACTGATTCCTGGATTACCTGATATAACAAAATGTTTCTCATCCGTGATGGATATTCCTGGATGCATTGCAGAGATTTCTCAATCCATTTTCACTGGAAAGTTCGGTAATTTAGGTCCGACTTGTTGCAAAGCATTTTTGGACGCCGATAATTGCATACCGAAAATTCCATTCATTCCATTTTTTCCTCCGATGCTAAAGGAACAATGTTCAAGAGTTGCCGGTACAACTCCTCCCATACCAAAATAGTGTTTTATCTTATTTTTAAAATAGATAACTTTTTCAACTTATTTTTTTAAAATTTTAGCTTACGTTACATGTTATAATAATAATTAAAAAAAGAAGAAGATATAGTAATAACATTTGAGAAGTTGCATTTGGGTTCCATGTTTATACATTCTTCACTTCTAATGAATAACACCTTGAAACATCGAGTCCATAATTGAATTTAGTCTTACAATGTTACAGACCTTCAAATTGTTTCCATAAATCTTTGAAATATGTCATAACACAAAATCTGAGAGTGGTTTATAATTTTATTAGATAAGACTCGTCCAAATATGCTGGTGTGAGAAATGTTGTGATGATATAAAAATTCTAAATAGTAATCAGTATTTTTCACAAGAATATTTCAATTATATACATTCCATATACCATGCCTTTACTAATTATATATAATACGGGATTTCTCAAAGTATAAAGAAAGATAAGACAAGGAAAACATACAACATCTATAAAAGACGCACCAAACAGAGCCTTTCACTGAATTTTGTGGTAAACGAATAGAACTCTGTAATTGAGAAAAAAAAAAAGAAATAATATTAAGAAATAAAAAGAGAGACATATTTAAGTTACAAAACTAGAAAATATTAAATCACGTATTAATATTTTTCTAAAACAAAATAGGGAACTTTTACTTCTGTTTTGAATATATAAACGATTTTTAATAGAATTTGTTCAATATTTTAATATAGTGAATAAAAAATTTGTATATATGAACTATTTTTTTTACTTGTGTATATATCCGATGGGGTTATGAAATTTTTCTATATTTTGTTTTTTTAAAATATAGGGTTTTGTGCAAAACACCCATCTAACTCATCTAGTTTTGCAATTTTACCCTATATCTCTAACAAACACATATTAATCTTATGAAGTCTAAAATAATACGCAATATGACCCTTATACGTATATTGTAAACTTTTTTACACTCCCATAGATTAGATTTTTAATATTTCGAAGGTCGATTTGAACTTTTCGTCGAGAAGGCTTCGATTAAACATATTAAATATCAATATCTTACAAAATATTGTCGTAGAAAAATGACGAAAAGGGGTTACATTGCGTATTATTTTAGACTTCATCGGATAATTATGCATTTTTTGGAGGTGGAGAATAAAGATGCAAAAATAGATGAGTTAGAGGGTTTTATTTTGCACAAAACCCTAAAAATAACAAAATTTGATTTGATAAGGGTGGATATTTCACTAATAAATTTGACACGTGTCATGATCACGTGAGTTAACAATTTTGAAAGCCCAACTTTATGTAGATATTTGGCACATATATTAGATTATGTTCATTGTTTTCATGCCAGATCCGAACTGCTCTTCCCAACCGTTTAACCCGCTATCCAGAAACTCTTCTCCTCTAAGTTTAGTGTTAACAAGTCATGGAGATCCTCATTGTATAGAAGTTTTACAAACCAAACCTTTAGATTGATTCAAATAATTTCACGAAGAAAATATTATAAATCGATTTATTTGTTTAAATTTGGAGATATAAACCGATGATTGATTAATTATGTGAAGCCATTTTACTTTTGTTTTCTCTTTGTAGTCAATATTTCTTAGTTAATGTTACGGGTTTCACACATGGAGTTTCAACTATATTAAATTTCTAAAACGGCTAATCAAATACCTAATTAAAGTATTCAAAGATGTTAAATTAAAAAAATTAATATGACAGTTTCACATTTCAATCCATATAAATAAGCAAGGATTTTATTGTTATTCATCAATCAAAAACAAACAAAGCATTAAGCATATAGTTGCTATACTAAGACTTTTAACTCAATTTCTCATTATGTCTATCAAAAATGTGTTTTCACTTCTAGCGGTTCTATGTATCATAGTTTCTGTAAATGCTCAATTGCCTCAGTTTCCGGCTCAACTTCCTTTTCCGTTTTCGTTCTAACTGATTCCTGGATTACCTGATATAACAAAATGTTTCTCATCCGTGATGGATATTCCTGGATGCATTGTAGAGATTTCTCAATCCATTTTCACTGGAAAGTTCGGTAATTTAGGTCCGACTTGTTGCAAAGCATTTCTGGACGCCGATAATTGCATACCGAAAATTCCATTCATTCCATTTTTTCCTCCGATGCTAAAGGAACAATGTTCAAGAGTTGCCGGTGCAACTCCTCCCATACCAAAATAGTGTTTTATCTTATTTTTAAAATAGATAACTTTTTTAACTTATTTTTTTAAAATTTTAGCTTACGTTACATGTTATAATAATAATTAAAAAAGAAGAAGATATAGTAATAACATTTGAGAAGTTGCATTTGGGTTCCATGTTTATACATTCTTCACTTCTAATGAATAACACCTTGAAACATCGAGTTCATAATTGAATTTAGTCTTACAATGTTACAGACCTTCAAATTGTTTCCATAAATCTTTGAAATATGTCATAACACAAAATCTGAGAGTGGTTTATAATTTTATTAGATAAGACTCGTCCAAATATGCTGGTGTGAGAAATGTTGTGATGATATAAAAATTCTAAATAGTAATCGGTATTTTTCAAAAGAATATTTCAATTATATACATTCCATATACCATGCCTTTACTAATTATATATAATACGGGATTTCTCAAAGTATAAAAGAAAGATAAGACAAGGAAAACATACAACATCTATAAAAGACGCACCAAACAGAGCCTTTCACTGAATTTTGTGGTAAACGAATAGAACTCTGTAATTGAGAAAAAAAAAAATGAAATAATATTAAGAAATAAAAAGAGAGACATATTTAAGTTACAAAACTAGAAAATATTAAATCAGGTATTAATATTTTTCTAAAACAAAATAGGGAACTTTTACTTCTGTTTTGAATATATAAACGATTTTTAATAGAATTTGTTCAATATTTTAATATAGTAAATAAAAAATTTGTATATATGAACTATTTTTTTTACTTGTGTATATATCCGATGGGGTTATGAAATTTTTCTATATTTTGTTTTTTAAAAATATAGGGTTTTGTGCAAAACACCCATCTAACTCATCTAGTTTTGCAATTTTACCCTATATCTCTAACAAACACATATTAATCTTATGAAGTCTAAAATAATACGCAATATGACCCTTATACGTATATTGTAAACTTTTTTACACTCCCATAGATTAGATTTTTAATATTTCGAAGGTCGATTTGAACTTTTCGTCGAGAAGGCTTCGATTAAACATATTAAATATCAATATCTTACAAAATATTGTCGTAGAAAAATGACGAAAAGGGGTTACATTGCGTATTATTTTAGACTTCATCGGATAATTATGCATTTTTTGGAGGTGGAGAATAAAGATGCAAAAATAGATGAGTTAGAGGGTTTTATTTTGCACAAAACCCTAAAAATAACAAAATTTGATTTGATAAGGGTGGATATTTCACTAATAAATTTGACACGTGTCATGATCACGTGAGTTAACAATTTTGAAAGCCCAACTTTATGTAGATATTTGGCACATATATTGGATTATGTTCATTGTTTTCATGCCAGATCCGAACTGCTCTTCCCAACCGTTTAACCCGCTACCCAGAAACTCTTCTCCTCTAAGATTAGTGTTAACAAGTCATGGAGAACCTCATTGTATAGAAGTTTTACAAACCAAACCTTTAGATTGATTCAAATAATTTCACGAAGAAAATATTATAAATCGATTTATTTGTTTAAATTTGGAGATATAAACCGATGATTGATTAATTATGTGAAGCCATTTTACTTTTATTTTCTCTTTGTAGTCAATATTTCTTAGTTAATGTTACGTGTTTCACACATGGAGTTTCAACTATATTAAATTTCTAAAACGGCTAATCAAATACCTAATTAAAGTATTCAAAGATGTTAAATTAAAAAAATTAATATGACAGTTTCACATTTCAATCCATATAAATAAGCAAGGATTTTATTGTTATTCATCAATCAAAAACAAACAAAGCATTAAGCATATTGTTGCTATACTAAGACTTTTTACTCAATTTCTCATTATGTCTATCAAAAATGTGTTTTTACTTCTAGCGGTTCTATGTATCATAGTTTCTGTAAATGCTCAATTGCCTCAGTTTCCGGCTCAACTTCCTTTTCTGTTTCCGTTCCAACTGATTCCTGGATTACCTGATATAACAAAATGTTTCTCATCCGTGATGGATATTCCTGGATGCATTGCAGAGATTTCTCAATCTATTTTCACTGGAAAGTTCGGTAATTTAGGTCCGGCTTGTTGCAAAGCATTTTTGGACGCCGATAATTGCATACCGAAAATTCCATTCATTCCATTTTTTCCTCCGATGCTAAAGGAACAATGTTCAAGAGTTGCCGGTACAACTCCTCCCATACCAAAATAGTGTTTTATCTTATTTTTAAAATAGATAACTTTTTCAACTTATTTTTTTAAAATTTTAGCTTACGTTACATGTTATAATAATAATTAAAAAAAAGAAGAAGATATAGTAATAACATTTGAGAAGTTGCATTTGGGTTCCATGTTTATACATTCTTCACTTCTAATGAATAACACCTTGAAACATCGAGTCCATAATTGAATTTAGTCTTACAATGTTACAGACCTTCAAATTGTTTCCATAAATCTTTGAAATATGTCATAACACAAAATCTGAGAGTGGTTTATAATTTTATTAGATAAGACTCGTCCAAATATGCTGGTGTGAGAAATGTTGTGATGATATAAAAATTCTAAATAGTAATCGGGTATATTTCAAAAGAATATTTCAATTATATACATTCCATATACCATGCCTTTACTAATTATATATAATACGGGATTTCTCAAAGTATAAAAGAAAGATAAGACAAGGAAAACATACAACATCTATAAAAGACGCACCAGACAGAGCCTCTCATTGAATTTTGTGGTAAACGAATAGAACTCTGTAATTGAGAAAAAAATAAAATGAAATAATATTAAGAAATAAAAAGAGAGACATATTTAAGTTACAAAATTAGAAAATATTAAATCACGTATTAATATTTTTCTAAAACAAAATAGGGAACTTTTACTTCTGTTTTGAATATATAAACGATTTTTAATAGAATTTGTTCAATATTTTAATATAGTAAATAAAAAATTTGTATATATGAACTATTTTTTTTACTTGTGTATATATCCGATGGGGTTATGAAATTTTTCTATATTTTGTTTTTTAAAAATATAGGGTTTTGTGCAAAACACCCATCTAACTCATCTAGTTTTGCAATTTTACCCTATATCTCTAACAAACACATATTAATCTTATGAAGTCTAAAATAATACGCAATATGACCCTTATACGTATATTGTAAACTTTTTTACACTCCCATAGATTAGATTTTTAATATTTCGAAGGTCGATTTGAACTTTTCGTCGAGAAGGCTTCGATTAAACATATTAAATATCAATATCTTACAAAATATTGTCGTAGAAAAAAATGACGAAAAGGGGTTACATTGCGTATTATTTTAGACTTCATCGGATAATTATGCATTTTTTGGAGGTGGAGAATAAAGATGCAAAAATAGATGAGTTAGAGGGTTTTATTTTGCACAAAACCCTAAAAATAACAAAATTTGATTTGATAAGGGTGGATATTTCACTAATAAATTTGACACGTGTCATGATCACGTGAGTTAACAATTTTGAAAGCCCAACTTTATGTAGATATTTGGCACATATATTGGATTATGTTCATTGTTTTCATGCCAGATCCGAACTGCTCTTCCCAACCGTTTAACCCGCTATCCAGAAACTCTTCTCCTCTAAGATTAGTGTTAACAAGTCATGGAGAACCTCATTGTATAGAAGTTTTACAAACCAAACCTTTAGATTGATTCAAATAATTTCACGAAGAAAATATTATAAATCGATTTATTTGTTTAAATTTGGAGATATAAACCGATGATTGATTAATTATGTGAAGCCATTTTACTTTTATTTTCTCTTTGTAGTCAATATTTCTTAGTTAATGTTACGTGTTTCACACATGGAGTTTCAACTATATTAAATTTCTAAAACGGCTAGTCAAATACCTAATTAAAGTATTCAAAGATGTTAAATTAAAAAAAAATTAATATGACAGTTTCACATTTCAATCCATATAAATAAGCAAGGATTTTATTGTTATTCATCAATCAAGAACAAACAAAGCATTAAGCATATAGTTGCTATACTAAGACTTTTTACTCAATTTCTCATTATCTCTATCAAAAATGTGTTTTTACTTCTAGCGGTTCTATGTATCATAGTTTCTGTAAATGCTCAATTGCCTCAGTTTCCGGCTCAACTTCCTTTTCTGTTTCCGTTCCAAATGATTCCTGGATTACCTGATATAACAAAATGTTTCTCATCCGTGATGGATATTCCTGGATGCATTGCAGAGATTTCTCAATCTATTTTCACTGGAAAGTTCGGTAATTTAGGTCCGGCTTGTTGCAAAGCATTTTTGGACGCCGATAATTGCATACCGAAAATTCCATTCATTCCATTTTTTCCTCCGATGCTAAAGGAACAATGTTCAAGAGTTGCCGGTACAACTCCTCCCATACCAAAATAGTGTTTTATCTTATTTTTAAAATAGATAACTTTTTCAACTTATTTTTTTAAAATTTTAGCTTACGTTACATGTTATAATAATAATTAAAAAAAAGAAGAAGATATAGTAATAACATTTGAGAAGTTGCATTTGGGTTCCATGTTTATACATTCTTCACTTCTAATGAATAACACCTTGAAACATCGAGTCCATAATTGAATTTAGTCTTACAATGTTACAGACCTTCAAATTGTTTCCATAAATCTTTGAAATATGTCATAACACAAAATCTGAGAGTGGTTTATAATTTTATTAGATAAGACTCGTCCAAATATGCTGGTGTGAGAAATGTTGTGATGATATAAAAATTCTAAAGAGTAATCGGGTATATTTCAAAAGAATATTTCAATTATATACATTCCATATACCATGCCTTTACTAATTATATATAATACGGGATTTCTCAAAGTATAAAAGAAAGATAAGACAAGGAAAACATACAACATCTATAAAAGACGCACCAGACAGAGCCTCTCATTGAATTTTGTGGTAAACGAATAGAACTCTGTAATTGAGAAAAAAATAAAATGAAATAATATTAAGAAATAAAAAGAGAGACATATTTAAGTTACAAAATTAGAAAATATTAAATCACGTATTAATATTTTTCTAAAACAAAATAGGGAACTTTTACTTCTGTTTTGAATATATAAACGATTTTTAATAGAATTTGTTCAATATTTTAATATAGTAAATAAAAAATTTGTATATATGAACTTTTTTTTTACTTGTGTATATATCCGATGGGGTTATGAAATTTTTCTATATTTTGTTTTTTAAAAATATAGGGTTTTGTGCAAAACACCCATCTAACTCATCTAGTTTTGCAATTTTACCCTATATCTCTAACAAACACATATTAATCTTATGAAGTCTAAAATAATACGCAATATGACCCTTATACGTATATTGTAAACTTTTTTACACTCCCATAGATTAGATTTTTAATATTTCGAAGGTCGATTTGAACTTTTCGTCGAGAAGGCTTCGATTAAACATATTAAATATCAATATCTTACAAAATATTGTCGTAGAAAAATGACGAAAAGGGGTTACATTGCGTATTATTTTAGACTTCATCGGATAATTATGCATTTTTTGGAGGTGGAGAATAAAGATGCAAAAATAGATGAGTTAGAGGGTTTTATTTTGCACAAAACCCTAAAAATAACAAAATTTGATTTGATAAGGGTGGATATTTCACTAATAAATTTGACACGTATCATGATCACGTGAGTTAACAATTTTGAAAGCCCAACTTTATGTAGATATTTGGCACATATATTGGATTATGTTCATTGTTTTCATGCCAGATCCGAACTGCTCTTCCAAACCGTTTAACCCGCTATCCAGAAACTCTTCTCCTCTAAGTTTAGTGTTAACAAGTCATGGAGAACCTCATTGTATAGAAGTTTTAAAAACCAAACCTTTAGATTGATTCAAATAATTTCACGAAGAAAATATTATAAATCGATTTATTTGTTTAAATTTGGAGATATAAACCGATGATTGATTAATTATGTGAAGCCATTTTACTTTTATTTTCTCTTTGTAGTCAATATTTCTTAGTTATTGTTACGTGTTTCACACATGGAGTTTCAACTATATTAAATTTCTAAAACGGCTAATCAAATACCTAATTAAAGTATTCAAAGATGTTAAATTAAAAAAAATTAATATGACAGTTTCACATTTCAATCCATATAAATAAGCAATGATTTTATTGTTATTCATCAATCAAAAACAAACAAAGCATTAAGCATATAGTTGCTATACTCAGACTTTTTACTCAATTTCTCATTATGTCTATCAAAAATGTGTTTTTACTTCTAGCGGTTCTATGTATCATAGTTTCTGTAAATGCTCAATTGCCTCAGTTTCCGGCTCAACTTCCTTTTCTGTTTCCGTTCCAACTGATTCCTGGATTACCTGATATAACAAAATGTTTCTCATCCGTGATGGATATTCCTGGATGCATTGTAGAGATTTCTCAATCCATTTTCACTGGAAAGTTCGGTAATTTAGGTCCGGCTTGTTGCAAAGCATTTTTGGACGCCGATAATTGCATACCGAAAATTCCATTCATTCCATTTTTTCCTCCGATGCTAAAGGAAAAATGTTCAAGAGTTGCCGGTGCAACTCCTCCCATACCAAAATAGTGTTTTATCTTATTTTTAAAATAGATAACTTTTTCAACTTATTTTTTTAAAATTTTAGCTTACGTTACATGTTATAATAATAATTAAAAAAAGAAGAAGATATAGTAATAACATTTGAGAAGTTGCATTTGGGTTCCATGTTTATACATTCTTCACTTCTAATGAATAACACCTTGAAACATCGAGTCCATAATTGAATTTAGTCTTACAATGTTACAGACCTTCAAATTGTTTCCATAAATCTTTGAAATATGTCATAACACAAAATCTGAGAGTGGTTTATAATTTTATTAGATAAGACTCGTCCAAATATGCTGGTGTGAGAAATGTTGTGATGATATAAAAATTCTAAATAGTAATCGGGTATATTTCAAAAGAATATTTCAATTATATACATTCCATATACCATGCCTTTACTAATTATATATAATACGGGATTTCTCAAAGTATAAAAGAAAGATAAGACAAGGAAAACATACAACATCTATAAAAGACGCACCAGACAGAGCGTCTCATTGAATTTTGTGGTAAACGAATAGAACTCTGTAATTGAGAAAAAAATAAAATGAAATAATATTAAGAAATAAAAAGAGAGACATATTTAAGTTACAAAATTAGAAAATATTAAATCACGTATTAATATTTTTCTAAAACAAAATAGGGAACTTTTACTTCTGTTTTGAATATGTAAACGATTTTTAATAGAATTTGTTCAATATTTTAATATAGTAAATAAAAAATTTGTATATATGAACTATTTTTTTTACTTGTGTATATATCCGATGGGGTTATGAAATTTTTCTATATTTTGTTTTTTAAAAATATAGGGTTTTGTGCAAAACACCCATCTAACTCATCTAGTTTTGCAATTTTACCCTATATCTCTAACAAACACATATTAATCTTATGAAGTCTAAAATAATACGCAATATGACCCTTATACGTATATTGTAAACTTTTTTACACTCCCATAGATTAGATTTTTAATATTTCGAAGGTCGATTTGAACTTTTCGTCGAGAAGGCTTCGATTAAACATATTAAATATCAATATCTTACAAAATATTGTCGTAGAAAAATGACGAAAAGGGGTTACATTGCGTATTATTTTAGACTTCATCGGATAATTATGCATTTTTTGGAGGTGGAGAATAAAGATGCAAAAATAGATGAGTTAGAGGGTTTTATTTTGCACAAAACCCTAAAAATAACAAAATTTGATTTGATAAGGGTGGATATTTCACTAATAAATTTGACACGTATCATGATCACGTGAGTTAACAATTTTGAAAGCCCAACTTTATGTAGATATTTGGCACATATATTGGATTATGTTCATTGTTTTCATGCCAGATCCGAACTGCTCTTCCAAACCGTTTAACCCGCTATCCAGAAACTCTTCTCCTCTAAGATTAGTGTTAACAAGTCATGGAGAACCTCATTGTATAGAAGTTTTACAAACCAAACCTTTAGATTGATTCAAATAATTTCACGAAGAAAATATTATAAATCGATTTATTTGTTTAAATTTGGAGATATAAACCGATGATTGATTAATTATGTGAAGCCATTTTACTTTTATTTTCTCTTTGTAGTCAATATTTCTTAGTTAATATTACGTGTTTCACACATGGAGTTTCAACTATATTAAATTTCTAAAACGGCTAATCAAATACCTAATTAAAGTATTCAAAGATGTTAAATTAAAAAAATTAATATGACAGTTTCACATTTCAATCCATATAAATAAGCAAGGATTTTATTGTTATTCATCAATCAAAAACAAACAAAGCATTAAGCATATAGTTGCTATACTCAGACTTTTTACTCAATTTCTCATTATGTCTATCAAAAATGTGTTTTTACTTCTAGCGGTTCTATGTATCATAGTTTCTGTAAATGCTCAATTGCCTCAGTTTCCGGCTCAACTTCCTTTTCTGTTTCCGTTCCAACTGATTCCTGGATTACCTGATATAACAAAATGTTTCTCATCCGTGATGGATATTCCTGGATGCATTGCAGAGATTTCTCAATCCATTTTCACTGGAAAGTTCGGTAATTTAGGTCCGGCTTGTTGCAAAGCATTTTTGGACGCCGATAATTGCATACCGAAAATTCCATTCATTCCATTTTTTCCTCCGATGCTAAAGGAAAAATGTTCAAGAGTTGCCGGTGCAACTCCTCCCATACCAAAATAGTGTTTTATCTTATTTTTAAAATAGATAACTTTTTCAACTTATTTTTTTAAAATTTTAGCTTACGTTACAGGTTATAATAATAATTAAAAAAAGAAGAAGATATAGTAATAACATTTGAGAAGTTGCATTTGGGTTCCATGTTTATACATTCTTCACTTCTAATGAATAACACCTTGAAACATCGAGTCCATAATTGAATTTAGTCTTACAATGTTACAGACCTTCAAATTGTTTCCATAAATCTTTGAAATATGTCATAACACAAAATCTGAGAGTGGTTTATAATTTTATTAGATAAGACTCGTCCAAATATGCTGGTGTGAGAAATGTTGTGATGATATAAAAATTCTAAAGAGTAATCGGTATTTTTCAAAAGAATATTTCAATTATATACATTCCATATACCATGCCTTTACTAATTATATATAATACGGGATTTCTCAAAGTATAAAAGAAAGATAAGACAAGGAAAACATACAACATCTATAAAAGACGCACCAGACAGAGCCTCTCATTGAATTTTGTGGTAAACGAATAGAACTCTGTAATTGAGAAAAAAATAAAATGAAATAATATTAAGAAATAAAAAGAGAGACATATTTAAGTTACAAAATTAGAAAATATTAAATCACGTATTAATATTTTTCTAAAACAAAATAGGGAACTTTTACTTCTGTTTTGAATATATAAACGATTTTTAATAGAATTTGTTCAATATTTTAATATAGTAAATAAAAAATTTGTATATATGAACTATTTTTTTTACTTGTGTATATATCCGATGGGGTTATGAAATTTTTCTATATTTTGTTTTTTAAAAATATAGGGTTTTGCGCAAAACACCCATCTAACTCATCTAGTTTTGCAATTTTACCCTATATCTCTAACAAACACATATTAATCTTATGAAGTCTAAAATAATACGCAATATGACCCTTATACGTATATTGTAAACTTTTTTACACTCCCATAGATTAGATTTTTAATATTTCGAAGGTCGATTTGAACTTTTCGTCGAGAAGGCTTCGATTAAACATATTAAATATCAATATCTTACAAAATATTGTCGTAGAAAAATGACGAAAAGGGGTTACATTGCGTATTATTTTAGACTTCATCGGATAATTATGCATTTTTTGGAGGTGGAGAATAAAGATGCAAAAATAGATGAGTTAGAGGGTTTTATTTTGCACAAAACCCTAAAAATAACAAAATTTGATTTGATAAGGGTGGATATTTCACTAATAAATTTGACACGTGTCATGATCACGTGAGTTAACAATTTTGAAATCCAAACTTTATGTAGATATTTGGCACATATATTGGATTATGTTCATTGTTTTCATGCCAGATCCGAACTGCTCTTCCCAACCGTTTAACCCGCTATCCAGAAACTCTTCTCCTCTAAGATTAGTGTTAACAAGTCATGGAGAACCTCATTGTATAGAAGTTTTACAAACCAAACCTTTAGATTGATTCAAATAATTTCACGAAGAAAATATTATAAATCGATTTATTTGTTTAAATTTGGAGATATAAACCGATGATTGATTAATTATGTGAAGCTATTTTACTTTTATTTTCTCTTTGTAGTCAATATTTCTTAGTTAATGTTACGTGTTTCACACATGGAGTTTCAACTATATTAAATTTCTAAAACGGCTAATCAAATACCTAATTAAAGTATTCAAAGATGTTAAATTAAAAAAAATTAATATGACAGTTTCACATTTCAATCCATATAAATAAGCAAGGATTTTATTGTTATTCATCAATCAAAAACAAACAAAGCATTAAGCATATAGTTGCTATACTCAGACTTTTTACTCAATTTCTCATTATGTCTATCAAAAATGTGTTTTTACTTCTAGCGGTTCTATGTATCATAGTTTCTGTAAATGCTCAATTGCCTCAGTTTCCGGCTCAACTTCCTTTTCTGTTTCCGTTCCAACTGATTCCTGGATTACCTGATATAACAAAATGTTTCTCATCCGTGATGGATATTCCTGGATGCATTGCAGAGATTTCTCAATCCATTTTCACTGGAAAGTTCGGTAATTTAGGTCCGGCTTGTTGCAAAGCATTTTTGGACGCCGATAATTGCATACCGAAAATTCAATTCATTCCATTTTTTCCTCCGATGCTAAAGGAACAATGTTCAAGAGTTGCCGGTGCAACTCCTCCCATACCAAAATAGTGTTTTATCTTATTTTTAAAATAGATAACTTTTTCAACTTATTTTTTTAAAATTTTAGCTTACGTTACATGTTATAATAATAATTAAAAAAAGAAGAAGATATAGTAATAACATTTGAGAAGTTGCATCTGGGTTCCATGTTTATACATTCTTCACTTCTAATGAATAACACCTTGAAACATCGAGTCCATAATTGAATTTAGTCTTACAATGTTACAGACCTTCAAATTGTTTCCATAAATCTTTGAAATATGTCATAACACAAAATCTGAGAGTGGTTTATAATTTTATTAGATAAGACTCGTCCAAATATGCTGGTGTGAGAAATGTTGTGATGATATAAAAATTCTAAAGAGTAATCGGTATTTTTCAAAAGAATATTTCAATTATATACATTCCATATACCATGCCTTTACTAATTATATATAATACGGGATTTCTCAAAGTATAAAAGAAAGATAAGACAAGGAAAACATACAACATCTATAAAAGACGCACCAGACAGAGCTTCTCATTGAATTTTGTGGTACACGAATAGAACTCTGTAATAGAGAAAAAAATAAAATGAAATAATATTAAGAAATAAAAAGAGAGACATATTTAAGTTACAAAATTAGAAAATATTAAATCACGTATTAATATTTTTCTAAAACAAAATAGGGAACTTTTACTTCTGTTTTGAATATGTAAACGATTTTTAATAGAATTTGTTCAATATTTTAATATAGTAAATAAAAAATCTGTATATATGAACTATTTTTTTTACTTGTGTATATATCCGATGGGGTTATGAAATTTTTCTATATTTTGTTTTTTAAAAATATAGGGTTTTGTGCAAAACACCCATCTAACTCATCTAGTTTTGCAATTTTACCCTATATCTCTAACAAACACATATTAATCTTATGAAGTCTAAAATAATACGCAATATGACCCTTATACGTATATTGTAAACTTTTTTACACTCTCATAAATTAGATTTTTAATATTTCGAAGGTCGATTTGAACTTTTCGTCGAGAAGGCTTCGATTAAACATATTAAATATCAATATCTTACAAAATATTGTCGTAGAAAAATGACGAAAAGGGGTTACATTGCGTATTATTTTAGACTTCATCGGATAATTATGCATTTTTTGGAGGTGGAGAATAAAGATGCAAAAATAGATGAGTTAGAGGGTTTTATTTTGCACAAAACCCTAAAAATAACAAAATTTGATTTGATAAGGGTGGATATTTCACTAAAACATTTGACACGTGTCATGATCACGTGAGTTAACAATTTTGAAATCCAAACTTTATGTAGATATTTGGCACATATATTGGATTATGTTCATTGTTTTCATGCCAGATCCGAACTGCTCTTCCCAACCGTTTAACCCGCTATCCAGAAACTCTTCTCCTCTAAGATTAGTGTTAACAAGTCATGGAGAACCTCATTGTATAGAAGTTTTACAAACCAAACCTTTAGATTGATTCAAATAATTTCACGAAGAAAATATTATAAATCGATTTATTTGTTTAAATTTGGAGATATAAACCGATGATTGATTAATTATGTGAAGCCATTTTACTTTTATTTTCTCTTTGTAGTCAATATTTCTTAGTTAATGTTACGTGTTTCACACATGGAGTTTCAACTATATTAAATTTCTAAAACGGCTAATCAAATACCTAATTAAAGTATTCAAAGATGTTAAATTAAAAAAAATTAATATGACAGTTTCACATTTCAATCCATATAAATAAGCAAGGATTTTATTGTTATTCATCAATCAAAAACAAACAAAGCATTAAGCATATAGTTGCTATACTAAGACTTTTTACTCAATTTCTCATTATGTCTATCAAAAATGTGTTTTTACTTCTAGCGGTTCTATGTATCATAGTTTCTGTAAATGCTCAATTGCCTCAGTTTCCGGCTCAACTTCCTTTTCTGTTTCCGTTCCAACTGATTCCTGGATTACCTGATATAACAAAATGTTTCTCATCCGTGATGGATATTCCTGGATGCATTGCAGAGATTTCTCAATCCATTTTCACTGGAAAGTTCGGTAATTTAGGTCCGGCTTGTTGCAAAGCATTTTTGGACGCCGATAATTGCATACCGAAAATTCCATTCATTCCATTTTTTCCTCCGATGCTAAAGGAACAATGTTCAAGAGTTGCCGGTGCAACTCCTCCCATACCAAAATAGTGTTTTATCTTATTTTTAAAATAGATAACTTTTTCAACTTATTTTTTTAAAATTTTAGCTTACGTTACATGTTATAATAATAATTAAAAAAAGAAGAAGATATAGTAATAACATTTGAGAAGTTGCATTTGGGTTCCATGTTTATACATTCTTCACTTCTAATGAATAACACCTTGAAACATCGAGTCCATAATTGAATTTAGTCTTACAATGTTACAGACCTTCAAATTGTTTCCATAAATCTTTGAAATATGTCATAACACAAAATCTGAGAGTGGTTTATAATTTTATTAGATAAGACTCGTCCAAATATGCTGGTGTGAGAAATGTTGTGATGATATAAAAATTCTAAAGAGTAATCGGTATTTTTCAAAAGAATATTTCAATTATATACATTCCATATACCATGCCTTTACTAATTATATATAATACGGGATTTCTCAAAGTATAAAAGAAAGATAAGACAAGGAAAACATACAACATCTATAAAAGACGCACCAGACAGAGCTTCTCATTGAATTTTGTGGTAAACGAATAGAACTCTGTAATAGAGAAAAAAATAAAATGAAATAATATTAAGAAATAAAAAGAGAGACATATTTAAGTTACAAAATTAGAAAATATTAAATCACGTATTAATATTTTTCTAAAACAAAATAGGGAACTTTTACTTCTGTTTTGAATATATAAACGATTTTTAATAGAATTTGTTCAATATTTTAATATAGTAAATAAAAAATCTGTATATATGAACTATTTTTTTTACTTGTGTATATATCCGATGGGGTTATGAAATTTTTCTATATTTTGTTTTTTAAAAATATAGGGTTTTGTGCAAAACACCCATCTAACTCATCTAGTTTTGCAATTTTACCCTATATCTCTAACAAACACATATTAATCTTATGAAGTCTAAAATAATACGCAATATGACCCTTATACGTATATTGTAAACTTTTTTACACTCTCATAAATTAGATTTTTAATATTTCGAAGGTCGATTTGAACTTTTCGTCGAGAAGGCTTCGATTAAACATATTAAATATCAATATCTTACAAAATATTGTCGTAGAAAAATGACGAAAAGGGGTTACATTGCGTATTATTTTAGACTTCATCGGATAATTATGCATTTTTTGGAGGTGGAGAATAAAGATGCAAAAATAGATGAGTTAGAGGGTTTTATTTTGCACAAAACCCTAAAAATAACAAAATTTGATTTGATAAGGGTGGATATTTCACTAAAAAATTTGACACGTGTCATGATCACGTGAGTTAACAATTTTGAAAGCCCAACTTTATGTAGATATTTGGCACATATATTGGATTATGTTCATTGTTTTCATGCCAGATCCGAACTGCTCTTCCCAACCGTTTAACCCGCTATCCAGAAACTCTTCTCCTCTAAGATTAGTGTTAACAAGTCATGGAGAACCTCATTGTATAGAAGTTTTACAAACTAAACCTTTAGATTGATTCAAATAATTTCACGAAGAAAATATTATAAATCGATTTATTTGTTTAAATTTGGAGATATAAACCGATGATTGATTAATTATGTGAAGCCATTTTACTTTTATTTTCTCTTTGTAGTCAATATTTCTTAGTTAATGTTACGTGTTTCACACATGGAGTTTCAACTATATTAAATTTCTAAAACGGCTAATCAAATACCTAATTAAAGTATTCAAAGATGTTAAATTAAAAAAAATTAATATGACAGTTTCACATTTCAATCCATATAAATAAGCAAGGATTTTATTGTTATTCATCAATCAAAAACAAACAAAGCATTAAGCATATAGTTGCTATACTAAGACTTTTTACTCAATTTCTCATTATGTCTATCAAAAATGTGTTTTTACTTCTAGCGGTTCTATGTATCATAGTTTCTGTAAATGCTCAATTGCCTCAGTTTCCGGCTCAACTTCCTTTTTTGTTTCCGTTCCAACTGATTCCTGGATTACCTGATATAACAAAATGTTTCTCATCCGTGATGGATATTCCTGGATGCATTGCAGAGATTTCTCAATCCATTTTCACTGGAAAGTTCGGTAATTTAGGTCCGGCTTGTTGCAAAGCATTTTTGGACGCCGATAATTGCATACCGAAAATTCCATTCATTCCATTTTTTCCTCCGATGCTAAAGGAACAATGTTCAAGAGTTGCCGGTGCAACTCCTCCCATACCAAAATAGTGTTTTATCTTATTTTTAAAATAGATAACTTTTTCAACTTATTTGTTTAAAATTTTAGCTTACGTTACATGTTATAATAATAATTAAAAAAAGAAGAAGATATAGTAATAACATTTGAGAAGTTGCATTTGGGTTCCATGTTTATACATTCTTCACTTCTAATGAATAACACCTTGAAACATCGAGTCCATAATTGAATTTAGTCTTACAATGTTACAGACCTTCAAATTGTTTCCATAAATCTTTGAAATATGTCATAACACAAAATCTGAGAGTGGTTTATAATTTTATTAGATAAGACTCGTCCAAATATGCTGGTGTGAGAAATGTTGTGATGATATAAAAATTCTAAATAGTAATCGGTATTTTTCAAAAGAATATTTCAATTATATACATTCCATATACCATGCCTTTACTAATTATATATAATACGGGATTTCTCAAAGTATAAAAGAAAGATAAGACAAGGAAAACATACAACATCTATAAAAGACGCACCAGACAGAGCCTCTCATTGAATTTTGTGGTAAACGAATAGAACTCTGTAATTGAGAAAAAAATAAAATGAAATAATATTAAGAAATAAAAAGAGAGACATATTTAAGTTACAAAATTAGAAAATATTAAATCACGTATTAATATTTTTCTAAAACAAAATAGGGAACTTTTACTTCTGTTTTGAATATATAAACGATTTTTAATAGAATTTGTTCAATATTTTAATATAGTAAATAAAAAATTTGTATATATGAACTATTTTTTTTACTTGTGTATATATCCGATGGGGTTATGAAATTTTTCTATATTTTGTTTTTTAAAAATATAGGGTTTTGTGCAAAACACCCATCTAACTCATCTAGTTTTGCAATTTTACCCTATATCTCTAACAAACACATATTAATCTTATGAAGTCTAAAATAATACGCAATATGACCCTTATACGTATATTGTAAACTTTTTTACACTCCCATAGATTAGATTTTTAATATTTCGAAGGTCGATTTGAACTTTTCGTCGAGAAGGCTTCGATTAAACATATTAAATATCAATATCTTACAAAATATTGTCGTAGAAAAATGACGAAAAGGGGTTACATTGCGTATTATTTTAGACTTCATCGGATAATTATTCATTTTTTGGAGGTGGAGAATAAAGATGCAAAAATAGATGAGTTAGAGGGTTTTATTTTGCACAAAACCCTAAAAATAACAAAATTTGATTTGATAAGGGTAGATATTTCACTAATAAATTTGACACGTGTCATGATCACGTGAGTTAACAATTTTGAAAGCCCAACTTTATGTAGATATTTGGCACATATATTGGATTATGTTCATTGTTTTCATGCCAGATCCGAACTGCTCTTCCCAACCGTTTAACCCGCTATCCAGAAACTCTTCTCCTCTAAGATTAGTGTTAACAAGTCATGGAGAACCTCATTGTATAGAAGTTTTACAAACTAAACCTTTAGATTGATTCAAATAATTTCACGAAGAAAATATTATAAATCGATTTATTTGTTTAAATTTGGAGATATAAACCGATGATTGATTAATTATGTGAAGCCATTTTACTTTTATTTTCTCTTTGTAGTCAATATTTCTTAGTTAATGTTACGTGTTTCACACATGGAGTTTCAACTATATTAAATTTCTAAAACGGCTAATCAAATACCTAATTAAAGTATTCAAAGATGTTAAATTAAAAAAATTAATATGACAGTTTCACATTTCAATCCATATAAATAAGCAAGGATTTTATTGTTATTCATCAATCAAAAACAAACAAAGCATTAAGCATATAGTTGCTATACTAAGACTTTTTACTCAATTTCTCATTATGTCTATCAAAAATGTGTTTTTACTTCTAGCGGTTCTATGTATCATAGTTTCTGTAAATGCTCAATTGCCTCAGTTTCCGGCTCAACTTCCTTTTCTGTTTCCGTTCCAACTGATTCCTGGATTACCTGATATAACAAAATGTTTCTCATCCGTGATGGATATTCCTGGATGCATTGCAGAGATTTCTCAATCCATTTTCACTGGAAAGTTCGGTAATTTAGGTCCGGCTTGTTGCAAAGCATTTTTGGACGCCGATAATTGCATACCGAAAATTCCATTCATTCCATTTTTTCCTCCGATGCTAAAGGAACAATGTTCAAGAGTTGCCGGTGCAACTCCTCCCATACCAAAATAGTGTTTTATCTTATTTTTAAAATAGATAACTTTTTCAACTTATTTTTTTAAAATTTTAGCTTACGTTACATGTTATAATAATAATTAAAAAAAGAAGAAGATATAGTAATAACATTTGAGAAGTTGCATTTGGGTTCCATGTTTATACATTCTTCACTTCTAATGAATAACACCTTGAAACATCGAGTCCATAATTGAATTTAGTCTTACAATGTTACAGACCTTCAAATTGTTTCCATAAATCTTTGAAATATGTCATAACACAAAATCTGAGAGTGGTTTATAATTTTATTAGATAAGACTCGTCCAAATATGCTGGTGTGAGAAATGTTGTGATGATATAAAAATTCTAAATAGTAATCGGTATTTTTCAAAAGAATATTTCAATTATATACATTCCATATACCATGCCTTTACTAATTATATATAATACGGGATTTCTCAAAGTATAAAAGAAAGATAAGACAAGGAAAACATACAACATCTATAAAAGACGCACCAGACAGAGCTTCTCATTGAATTTTGTGGTAAACGAATAGAACTCTGTAATAGAGAAAAAAATAAAATGAAATAATATTAAGAAATAAAAAGAGAGACATATTTAAGTTACAAAATTAGAAAATATTAAATCACGTATTAATATTTTTCTAAAACAAAATAGGGAACTTTTACTTCTGTTTTGAATATATAAACGATTTTTAATAGAATTTGTTCAATATTTTAATATAGTAAATAAAAAATCTGTATATATGAACTATTTTTTTTACTTGTGTATATATCCGATGGGGTTATGAAATTTTTCTATATTTTGTTTTTTAAAAATATAGGGTTTTGTGCAAAACACCCATCTAACTCATCTAGTTTTGCAATTTTACCCTATATCTCTAACAAACACATATTAATCTTATGAAGTCTAAAATAATACGCAATATGACCCTTATACGTATATTGTAAACTTTTTTACACTCTCATAAATTAGATTTTTAATATTTCGAAGGTCGATTTGAACTTTTCGTCGAGAAGGCTTCGATTAAACATATTAAATATCAATATCTTACAAAATATTGTCGTAGAAAAATGACGAAAAGGGGTTACATTGCGTATTATTTTAGACTTCATCGGATAATTATGCATTTTTTGGAGGTGGAGAATAAAGATGCAAAAATAGATGAGTTAGAGGGTTTTATTTTGCACAAAACCCTAAAAATAACAAAATTTGATTTGATAAGGGTGGATATTTCACTAAAACATTTGACACGTGTCATGATCACGTGAGTTAACAATTTTGAAATCCAAACTTTATGTAGATATTTGGCACATATATTGGATTATGTTCATTGTTTTCATGCCAGATCCGAACTGCTCTTCCCAACCGTTTAACCCGCTATCCAGAAACTCTTCTCCTCTAAGATTAGTGTTAACAAGTCATGGAGAACCTCATTGTATAGAAGTTTTACAAACCAAACCTTTAGATTGATTCAAATAATTTCACGAAGAAAATATTATAAATCGATTTATTTGTTTAAATTTGGAGATATAAACCGATGATTGATTAATTATGTGAAGCCATTTTACTTTTATTTTCTCTTTGTAGTCAATATTTCTTAGTTAATGTTACGTGTTTCACACATGGAGTTTCAACTATATTAAATTTCTAAAACGGCTAATCAAATACCTAATTAAAGTATTCAAAGATGTTAAATTAAAAAAAATTAATATGACAGTTTCACATTTCAATCCATATAAATAAGCAAGGATTTTATTGTTATTCATCAATCAAAAACAAACAAAGCATTAAGCATATTGTTGCTATACTAAGACTTTTTACTCAATTTCTCATTATGTCTATCAAAAATGTGTTTTTACTTCTAGCGGTTCTATGTATCATAGTTTCTGTAAATGCTCAATTGCCTCAGTTTCCGGCTCAACTTCCTTTTCTGTTTCCGTTCCAACTGATTCCTGGATTACCTGATATAACAAAATGTTTCTCATCCGTGATGGATATTCCTGGATGCATTGCAGAGATTTCTCAATCCATTTTCACTGGAAAGTTCGGTAATTTAGGTCCGGCTTGTTGCAAAGCATTTTTGGACGCCGATAATTGCATACCGAAAATTCCATTCATTCCATTTTTTCCTCCGATGCTAAAGGAACAATGTTCAAGAGTTGCCGGTGCAACTCCTCCCATACCAAAATAGTGTTTTATCTTATTTTTAAAATAGATAACTTTTTCAACTTATTTTTTTAAAATTTTAGCTTACGTTACATGTTATAATAATAATTAAAAAAAGAAGAAGATATAGTAATAACATTTGAGAAGTTGCATTTGGGTTCCATGTTTATACATTCTTCACTTCTAATGAATAACACCTTGAAACATCGAGTCCATAATTGAATTTAGTCTTACAATGTTACAGACCTTCAAATTGTTTCCATAAATCTTTGAAATATGTCATAACACAAAATCTGAGAGTGGTTTATAATTTTATTAGATAAGACTCGTCCAAATATGCTGGTGTGAGAAATGTTGTGATGATATAAAAATTCTAAATAGTAATCGGTATTTTTCAAAAGAATATTTCAATTATATACATTCCATATACCATGCCTTTACTAATTATATATAATACGGGATTTCTCAAAGTATAAAGAAAGATAAGACAAGGAAAACATACAACATCTATAAAAAGACGCACCAAACAGAGCCTCTCACTGAATTTTGTGGTAAACGAATAGAACTCTGTAATTGAGAAAAAAATGAAATGAAATAATATTAAGAAATAAAAAGAGAGACATATTTAAGTTACAAAATTAGAAAATATTAAATCACGTATTAATATTTTTCTAAAACAAAATAGGGAACTTTTACTTCTGTTTTGAATATATAAACGATTTTTAATAGAATTTGTTCAATATTTTAATATAGTAAATAAAAAATTTGTATATATGAACTATTTTTTTTACTTGTGTATATATCCGATGGGGTTATGAAATTTTTCTATATTTTGTTTTTTAAAAATATAGGGTTTTGTGCAAAACACCCATCTAACTCATCTAGTTTTGCAATTTTACCCTATATCTCTAACAAACACATATTAATCTTATGAAGTCTAAAATAATACGCAATATGACCCTTATACGTATATTGTAAACTTTTTTACACTCCCATAGATTAGATTTTTAATATTTCGAAGGTCGATTTGAACTTTTCGTCGAGAAGGCTTCGATTAAACATATTAAATATCAATATCTTACAAAATATTGTCGTAGAAAAATGACGAAAAGGGGTTACATTGCGTATTATTTTAGACTTCATCGGATAATTATTCATTTTTTGGAGGTGGAGAATAAAGATGCAAAAATAGATGAGTTAGAGGGTTTTATTTTGCACAAAACCCTAAAAATAACAAAATTTGATTTGATAAGGGTGGATATTTCACTAATAAATTTGACACGTGTCATGATCACGTGAGTTAACAATTTTGAAAGCCCAACTTTATGTAGATATTTGGCACATATATTGGATTATGTTCATTGTTTTCATGCCAGATCCGAACTGCTCTTCCCAACCGTTTAACCCGCTATCCAGAAACTCTTCTCCTCTAAGTTTAGTGTTAACAAGTCATGGAGAACCTCATTGTATAGAAGTTTTACAAACCAAACCTTTAGATTGATTCAAATAATTTCACGAAGAAAATATTATAAATCGATTTATTTGTTTAAATTTGGAGATATAAACCGATGATTGATTAATTATGTGAAGCCATTTTACTTTTATTTTCTCTTTGTAGTCAATATTTCTTAGTTAATGTTACGTGTTTCACACATGGAGTTTCAACTTTATTAAATTTCTAAAACGGCTAATCAAATACCTAATTAAAGTATTCAAAGATGTTAAATTAAAAAAATTAATATGACAGTTTCACATTTCAATCCATATAAATAAGCAAGGATTTTATTGTTATTCATCAATCAAAAACAAACAAAGCATTAAGCATATTGTTGCTATACTAAGACTTTTTACTCAATTTCTCATTATGTCTATCAAAAATGTGTTTTTACTTCTAGCGGTTCTATGTATCATAGTTTCTGTAAATGCTCAATTGCCTCAGTTTCCGGCTCAACTTCCTTTTCTGTTTCCGTTCCAACTGATTCCTGGATTACCTGATATAACAAAATGTTTCTCATCCGTGATGGATATTCCTGGATGCATTGCAGAGATTTCTCAATCCATTTTCACTGGAAAGTTCGGTAATTTAGGTCCGGCTTGTTGCAAAGCATTTTTGGACGCCGATAATTGCATACCGAAAATTCCATTCATTCCATTTTTTCCTCCGATGCTAAAGGAACAATGTTCAAGAGTTGCCGGTGCAACTCCTCCCATACCAAAATAGTGTTTTATCTTATTTTTAAAATAGATAACTTTTTCAACTTATTTTTTTAAAATTTTAGCTTACGTTACATGTTATAATAATAATTAAAAAAAGAAGAAGATATAGTAATAACATTTGAGAAGTTGCATTTGGGTTCCATGTTTATACATTCTTCACTTCTAATGAATAACACCTTGAAACATCGAGTCCATAATTGAATTTAGTCTTACAATGTTACAGACCTTCAAATTGTTTCCATAAATCTTTGAAATATGTCATAACACAAAATCTGAGAGTGGTTTATAATTTTATTAGATAAGACTCGTCCAAATATGCTGGTGTGAGAAATGTTGTGATGATATAAAAATTCTAAATAGTAATCGGTATTTTTCAAAAGAATATTTCAATTATATACATTCCATATACCATGCCTTTACTAATTATATATAATACGGGATTTCTCAAAGTATAAAGAAAGATAAGACAAGGAAAACATACAACATCTATAAAAGACGCACCAAACAGAGCCTCTCACTGAATTTTGTGGTAAACGAATAGAACTCTGTAATTGAGAAAAAAATGAAATGAAATAATATTAAGAAATAAAAAGAGAGACATATTTAAGTTACAAAATTAGAAAATATTAAATCACGTATTAATATTTTTCTAAAACAAAATAGGGAACTTTTACTTCTGTTTTGAATATATAAACGATTTTTAATAGAATTTGTTCAATATTTTAATATAGTAAATAAAAAATTTGTATATATGAACTATTTTTTTTACTTGTGTATATATCCGATGGGGTTATGAAATTTTTCTATATTTTGTTTTTTAAAAATATAGGGTTTTGTGCAAAACACCCATCTAACTCATCTAGTTTTGCAATTTTACCCTATATCTCTAACAAACACATATTAATCTTATGAAGTCTAAAATAATACGCAATATGACCCTTATACGTATATTGTAAACTTTTTTACACTCCCATAGATTAGATTTTTAATATTTCGAAGGTCGATTTGAACTTTTCGTCGAGAAGGCTTCGATTAAACATATTAAATATCAATATCTTACAAAATATTGTCGTAGAAAAATGACGAAAAGGGGTTACATTGCGTATTATTTTAGACTTCATCGGATAATTATGCATTTTTTGGAGGTGGAGAATAAAGATGCAAAAATAGATGAGTTAGAGGGTTTTATTTTGCACAAAACCCTAAAAATAACAAAATTTGATTTGATAAGGGTGGATATTTCACTAATAAATTTGACACGTGTCACGATCACGTGAGTTAACAATTTTGAAAACCCAACTTTATGTAGATATTTGGCACATATATTGGATTATGTTCATTGTTTTCATGCCAGATCCGAACTGCTCTTCCCAACCGTTTAACCCGCTATCCAGAAACTCTTCTCCTCTAAGTTTAGTGTTAACAAGTCATGGAGAACCTCATTGTATAGAAGTTTTACAAACCAAACCTTTAGATTGATTCAAATAATTTCACGAAGAAAATATTATAAATCGATTTATTTGTTTAAATTTGGAGATATAAACCGATGATTGATTAATTATGTGAAGCCATTTTACTTTTATTTTCTCTTTGTAGTCAATATTTCTTAGTTAATGTTACGTGTTTCACACATGGAGTTTCAACTTTATTAAATTTCTAAAACGGCTAATCAAATACCTAATTAAAGTATTCAAAGATGTTAAATTAAAAAAATTAATATGACAGTTTCACATTTCAATCCATATAAATAAGCAAGGATTTTATTGTTATTCATCAATCAAAAACAAACAAAGCATTAAGCATATTGTTGCTATACTAAGACTTTTTACTCAATTTCTCATTATGTCTATCAAAAATGTGTTTTTACTTCTAGCGGTTCTATGTATCATAGTTTCTGTAAATGCTCAATTGCCTCAGTTTCCGGCTCAACTTCCTTTTCTGTTTCCGTTCCAACTGATTCCTGGATTACCTGATATAACAAAATGTTTCTCATCCGTGATGGATATTCCTGGATGCATTGCAGAGATTTCTCAATCCATTTTCACTGGAAAGTTCGGTAATTTAGGTCCGGCTTGTTGCAAAGCATTTTTGGACGCCGATAATTGCATACCGAAAATTCCATTCATTCCATTTTTTCCTCCGATGCTAAAGGAACAATGTTCAAGAGTTGCCGGTGCAACTCCTCCCATACCAAAATAGTGTTTTATCTTATTTTTAAAATAGATAACTTTTTCAACTTATTTTTTTAAAATTTTAGCTTACGTTACATGTTATAATAATAATTAAAAAAAGAAGAAGATATAGTAATAACATTTGAGAAGTTGCATTTGGGTTCCATGTTTATACATTCTTCACTTCTAATGAATAACACCTTGAAACATCGAGTCCATAATTGAATTTAGTCTTACAATGTTACAGACCTTCAAATTGTTTCCATAAATCTTTGAAATATGTCATAACACAAAATCTGAGAGTGGTTTATAATTTTATTAGATAAGACTCGTCCAAATATGCTGGTGTGAGAAATGTTGTGATGATATAAAAATTCTAAATAGTAATCGGTATTTTTCAAAAGAATATTTCAATTATATACATTCCATATACCATGCCTTTACTAATTATATATAATACGGGATTTCTCAAAGTATAAAGAAAGATAAGACAAGGAAAACATACAACATCTATAAAAGACGCACCAAACAGAGCCTCTCACTGAATTTTGTGGTAAACGAATAGAACTCTGTAATTGAGAAAAAAATGAAATGAAATAATATTAAGAAATAAAAAGAGAGACATATTTAAGTTACAAAATTAGAAAATATTAAATCACGTATTAATATTTTTCTAAAACAAAATAGGGAACTTTTACTTCTGTTTTGAATATATAAACGATTTTTAATAGAATTTGTTCAATATTTTAATATAGTAAATAAAAAATTTGTATATATGAACTATTTTTTTTACTTGTGTATATATCCGATGGGGTTATGAAATTTTTCTATATTTTGTTTTTTAAAAATATAGGGTTTTGTGCAAAACACCCATCTAACTCATCTAGTTTTGCAATTTTACCCTATATCTCTAACAAACACATATTAATCTTATGAAGTCTAAAATAATACGCAATATGACCCTTATACGTATATTGTAAACTTTTTTACACTCCCATAGATTAGATTTTTAATATTTCGAAGGTCGATTTGAACTTTTCGTCGAGAAGGCTTCGATTAAACATATTAAATATCAATATCTTACAAAATATTGTCGTAGAAAAATGACGAAAAGGGGTTACATTGCGTATTATTTTAGACTTCATCGGATAATTATGCATTTTTTGGAGGTGGAGAATAAAGATGCAAAAATAGATGAGTTAGAGGGTTTTATTTTGCACAAAACCCTAAAAATAACAAAATTTGATTTGATAAGGGTGGATATTTCACTAATAAATTTGACACGTGTCACGATCACGTGAGTTAACAATTTTGAAAACCCAACTTTATGTAGATATTTGGCACATATATTGGATTATGTTCATTGTTTTCATGCCAGATCCGAACTGCTCTTCCCAACCGTTTAACCCGCTATCCAGAAACTCTTCTCCTCTAAGTTTAGTGTTAACAAGTCATGGAGAACCTCATTGTATAGAAGTTTTACAAACCAAACCTTTAGATTGATTCAAATAATTTCACGAAGAAAATATTATAAATCGATTTATTTGTTTAAATTTGGAGATATAAACCGATGATTGATTAATTATGTGAAGCCATTTTACTTTTATTTTCTCTTTGTAGTCAATATTTCTTAGTTAATGTTACGTGTTTCACACATGGAGTTTCAACTTTATTAAATTTCTAAAACGGCTAATCAAATACCTAATTAAAGTATTCAAAGATGTTAAATTAAAAAAATTAATATGACAGTTTCACATTTCAATCCATATAAATAAGCAAGGATTTTATTGTTATTCATCAATCAAAAACAAACAAAGCATTAAGCATATTGTTGCTATACTAAGACTTTTTACTCAATTTCTCATTATGTCTATCAAAAATGTGTTTTTACTTCTAGCGGTTCTATGTATCATAGTTTCTGTAAATGCTCAATTGCCTCAGTTTCCGGCTCAACTTCCTTTTCTGTTTCCGTTCCAACTGATTCCTGGATTACCTGATATAACAAAATGTTTCTCATCCGTGATGGATATTCCTGGATGCATTGCAGAGATTTCTCAATCCATTTTCACTGGAAAGTTCGGTAATTTAGGTCCGGCTTGTTGCAAAGCATTTTTGGACGCCGATAATTGCATACCGAAAATTCCATTCATTCCATTTTTTCCTCCGATGCTAAAGGAACAATGTTCAAGAGTTGCCGGTGCAACTCCTCCCATACCAAAATAGTGTTTTATCTTATTTTTAAAATAGATAACTTTTTCAACTTATTTTTTTAAAATTTTAGCTTACGTTACATGTTATAATAATAATTAAAAAAAGAAGAAGATATAGTAATAACATTTGAGAAGTTGCATTTGGGTTCCATGTTTATACATTCTTCACTTCTAATGAATAACACCTTGAAACATCGAGTCCATAATTGAATTTAGTCTTACAATGTTACAGACCTTCAAATTGTTTCCATAAATCTTTGAAATATGTCATAACACAAAATCTGAGAGTGGTTTATAATTTTATTAGATAAGACTCGTCCAAATATGCTGGTGTGAGAAATGTTGTGATGATATAAAAATTCTAAATAGTAATCGGTATTTTTCAAAAGAATATTTCAATTATATACATTCCATATACCATGCCTTTACTAATTATATATAATACGGGATTTCTCAAAGTATAAAGAAAGATAAGACAAGGAAAACATACAACATCTATAAAAGACGCACCAAACAGAGCCTCTCACTGAATTTTGTGGTAAACGAATAGAACTCTGTAATTGAGAAAAAAATGAAATGAAATAATATTAAGAAATAAAAAGAGAGACATATTTAAGTTACAAAATTAGAAAATATTAAATCACGTATTAATATTTTTCTAAAACAAAATAGGGAACTTTTACTTCTGTTTTGAATATATAAACGATTTTTAATAGAATTTGTTCAATATTTTAATATAGTAAATAAAAAATTTGTATATATGAACTATTTTTTTTACTTGTGTATATATCCGATGGGGTTATGAAATTTTTCTATATTTTGTTTTTTAAAAATATAGGGTTTTGTGCAAAACACCCATCTAACTCATCTAGTTTTGCAATTTTACCCTATATCTCTAACAAACACATATTAATCTTATGAAGTCTAAAATAATACGCAATATGACCCTTATACGTATATTGTAAACTTTTTTACACTCCCATAGATTAGATTTTTAATATTTCGAAGGTCGATTTGAACTTTTCGTCGAGAAGGCTTCGATTAAACATATTAAATATCAATATCTTACAAAATATTGTCGTAGAAAAATGACGAAAAGGGGTTACATTGCGTATTATTTTAGACTTCATCGGATAATTATGCATTTTTTGGAGGTGGAGAATAAAGATGCAAAAATAGATGAGTTAGAGGGTTTTATTTTGCACAAAACCCTAAAAATAACAAAATTTGATTTGATAAGGGTGGATATTTCACTAATAAATTTGACACGTGTCACGATCACGTGAGTTAACAATTTTGAAAACCCAACTTTATGTAGATATTTGGCACATATATTGGATTATGTTCATTGTTTTCATGCCAGATCCGAACTGCTCTTCCCAACCGTTTAACCCGCTATCCAGAAACTCTTCTCCTCTAAGTTTAGTGTTAACAAGTCATGGAGAACCTCATTGTATAGAAGTTTTACAAACCAAACCTTTAGATTGATTCAAATAATTTCACGAAGAAAATATTATAAATCGATTTATTTGTTTAAATTTGGAGATATAAACCGATGATTGATTAATTATGTGAAGCCATTTTACTTTTATTTTCTCTTTGTAGTCAATATTTCTTAGTTAATGTTACGTGTTTCACACATGGAGTTTCAACTTTATTAAATTTCTAAAACGGCTAATCAAATACCTAATTAAAGTATTCAAAGATGTTAAATTAAAAAAATTAATATGACAGTTTCACATTTCAATCCATATAAATAAGCAAGGATTTTATTGTTATTCATCAATCAAAAACAAACAAAGCATTAAGCATATTGTTGCTATACTAAGACTTTTTACTCAATTTCTCATTATGTCTATCAAAAATGTGTTTTTACTTCTAGCGGTTCTATGTATCATAGTTTCTGTAAATGCTCAATTGCCTCAGTTTCCGGCTCAACTTCCTTTTCTGTTTCCGTTCCAACTGATTCCTGGATTACCTGATATAACAAAATGTTTCTCATCCGTGATGGATATTCCTGGATGCATTGCAGAGATTTCTCAATCCATTTTCACTGGAAAGTTCGGTAATTTAGGTCCGGCTTGTTGCAAAGCATTTTTGGACGCCGATAATTGCATACCGAAAATTCCATTCATTCCATTTTTTCCTCCGATGCTAAAGGAACAATGTTCAAGAGTTGCCGGTGCAACTCCTCCCATACCAAAATAGTGTTTTATCTTATTTTTAAAATAGATAACTTTTTCAACTTATTTTTTTAAAATTTTAGCTTACGTTACATGTTATAATAATAATTAAAAAAAGAAGAAGATATAGTAATAACATTTGAGAAGTTGCATTTGGGTTCCATGTTTATACATTCTTCACTTCTAATGAATAACACCTTGAAACATCGAGTCCATAATTGAATTTAGTCTTACAATGTTACAGACCTTCAAATTGTTTCCATAAATCTTTGAAATATGTCATAACACAAAATCTGAGAGTGGTTTATAATTTTATTAGATAAGACTCGTCCAAATATGCTGGTGTGAGAAATGTTGTGATGATATAAAAATTCTAAATAGTAATCGGTATTTTTCAAAAGAATATTTCAATTATATACATTCCATATACCATGCCTTTACTAATTATATATAATACGGGATTTCTCAAAGTATAAAGAAAGATAAGACAAGGAAAACATACAACATCTATAAAAGACGCACCAAACAGAGCCTCTCACTGAATTTTGTGGTAAACGAATAGAACTCTGTAATTGAGAAAAAAATGAAATGAAATAATATTAAGAAATAAAAAGAGAGACATATTTAAGTTACAAAATTAGAAAATATTAAATCACGTATTAATATTTTTCTAAAACAAAATAGGGAACTTTTACTTCTGTTTTGAATATATAAACGATTTTTAATAGAATTTGTTCAATATTTTAATATAGTAAATAAAAAATTTGTATATATGAACTATTTTTTTTACTTGTGTATATATCCGATGGGGTTATGAAATTTTTCTATATTTTGTTTTTTAAAAATATAGGGTTTTGTGCAAAACACCCATCTAACTCATCTAGTTTTGCAATTTTACCCTATATCTCTAACAAACACATATTAATCTTATGAAGTCTAAAATAATACGCAATATGACCCTTATACGTATATTGTAAACTTTTTTACACTCCCATAGATTAGATTTTTAATATTTCGAAGGTCGATTTGAACTTTTCGTCGAGAAGGCTTCGATTAAACATATTAAATATCAATATCTTACAAAATATTGTCGTAGAAAAATGACGAAAAGGGGTTACATTGCGTATTATTTTAGACTTCATCGGATAATTATGCATTTTTTGGAGGTGGAGAATAAAGATGCAAAAATAGATGAGTTAGAGGGTTTTATTTTGCACAAAACCCTAAAAATAACAAAATTTGATTTGATAAGGGTGGATATTTCACTAATAAATTTGACACGTGTCACGATCACGTGAGTTAACAATTTTGAAAACCCAACTTTATGTAGATATTTGGCACATATATTGGATTATGTTCATTGTTTTCATGCCAGATCCGAACTGCTCTTCCCAACCGTTTAACCCGCTATCCAGAAACTCTTCTCCTCTAAGTTTAGTGTTAACAAGTCATGGAGAACCTCATTGTATAGAAGTTTTACAAACCAAACCTTTAGATTGATTCAAATAATTTCACGAAGAAAATATTATAAATCGATTTATTTGTTTAAATTTGGAGATATAAACCGATGATTGATTAATTATGTGAAGCCATTTTACTTTTATTTTCTCTTTGTAGTCAATATTTCTTAGTTAATGTTACGTGTTTCACACATGGAGTTTCAACTTTATTAAATTTCTAAAACGGCTAATCAAATACCTAATTAAAGTATTCAAAGATGTTAAATTAAAAAAATTAATATGACAGTTTCACATTTCAATCCATATAAATAAGCAAGGATTTTATTGTTATTCATCAATCAAAAACAAACAAAGCATTAAGCATATTGTTGCTATACTAAGACTTTTTACTCAATTTCTCATTATGTCTATCAAAAATGTGTTTTTACTTCTAGCGGTTCTATGTATCATAGTTTCTGTAAATGCTCAATTGCCTCAGTTTCCGGCTCAACTTCCTTTTCTGTTTCCGTTCCAACTGATTCCTGGATTACCTGATATAACAAAATGTTTCTCATCCGTGATGGATATTCCTGGATGCATTGCAGAGATTTCTCAATCCATTTTCACTGGAAAGTTCGGTAATTTAGGTCCGGCTTGTTGCAAAGCATTTTTGGACGCCGATAATTGCATACCGAAAATTCCATTCATTCCATTTTTTCCTCCGATGCTAAAGGAACAATGTTCAAGAGTTGCCGGTGCAACTCCTCCCATACCAAAATAGTGTTTTATCTTATTTTTAAAATAGATAACTTTTTCAACTTATTTTTTTAAAATTTTAGCTTACGTTACATGTTATAATAATAATTAAAAAAAGAAGAAGATATAGTAATAACATTTGAGAAGTTGCATTTGGGTTCCATGTTTATACATTCTTCACTTCTAATGAATAACACCTTGAAACATCGAGTCCATAATTGAATTTAGTCTTACAATGTTACAGACCTTCAAATTGTTTCCATAAATCTTTGAAATATGTCATAACACAAAATCTGAGAGTGGTTTATAATTTTATTAGATAAGACTCGTCTAAATATGCTGGTGTGAGAAATGTTGTGATGATATAAAAATTCTAAATAGTAATCAGTATTTTTCAAAAGAATATTTCAATTATATACATTCTATATACCATGCCTTTACTAATTATATATAATACGGGATTTCTCAAAGTATAAAAGAAAGATAAGACAAGGAAAACATACAACATCTATAAAAGACGCACCAGACAGAGCCTCTCACTGAATTTTGTGGTAAACGAATAGAACTCTGTAATTGAGAAAAAAATGAAATGAAATAATATTAAGAAATAAAAAGAGAGACATATTTAAGTTACAAAATTAGAAAATATTAAATCACGTATTAATATTTTTCTAAAACAAAATAGGGAACTTTTACTTCTGTTTTGAATATATAAACGATTTTTAATAGAATTTGTTCAATATTTTAATATAGTAAATAAAAAATTTGTATATATGAACTATTTTTTTTACTTGTGTATATATCCGATGGGGTTATGAAATTTTTCTATATTTTGTTTTTAAAAAATATAGGGTTTTGTGCAAAACACCCATCTAACTCATCTAGTTTTGCAATTTTACCCTATATCTCTAACAAACACATATTAATCTTATGAAGTCTAAAATAATACGCAATATGACCCTTATACGTATATTGTAAACTTTTTTACACTCCCATAGATTAGATTTTTAATATTTCGAAGGTCGATTTGAACTTTTCGTCGAGAAGGCTTCGATTAAACATATTAAATATCAATATCTTACAAAATATTGTCGTAGAAAAATGACGAAAAGGGGTTACATTGCGTATTATTTTAGACTTCATCGGATAATTATGCATTTTTTGGAGGTGGAGAATAAAGATGCAAAAATAGATGAGTTAGAGGGTTTTATTTTGCACAAAACCCTAAAAATAACAAAATTTGATTTGATAAGGGTGGATATTTCACTAATAAATTTGACACATGTCATGATCACGTGAGTTAACAATTTTGAAAGCCCAACTTTATGTAGATATTTGGCACATATATTGGATTATGTTCATTGTTTTCATGCCAGATCCGAACTGCTCTTCCCAACCGTTTAACCCGCTATCCAGAAACTCTTCTCCTCTAAGATTAGTGTTAACAAGTCATGGAGAACCTCATTGTATAGAAGTTTTACAAACCAAACCTTTAGATTGATTCAAATAATTTCACGAAGAAAATATTATAAATCGATTTATTTGTTTAAATTTGGAGATATAAACCGATGATTGATTAATTATGTGAAGCCATTTTACTTTTATTTTCTCTTTGTAGTCAATATTTCTTAGTTAATGTTACGTGTTTCACACATGGAGTTTCAACTATATTAAATTTCTAAAACGGCTAATCAAATACCTAATTAAAGTATTCAAAGATGTTAAATTAAAAAAAATTAATATGACAGTTTCACATTTCAATCCATATAAATAAGCAAGGATTTTTGTTATTCATCAATCAAAAACAAACAAAGCATTAAGCATATAGTTGCTATACTAAGACTTTTTACTCAATTTCTCATTATGTCTATCAAAAATGTGTTTTTACTTCTAGCGGTTCTATGTATCATAGTTTCTGTAAATGCTCAATTGCCTCAGTTTCCGGCTCAACTTCCTTTTCTGTTTCCGTTCCAACTGATTCCTGGATTACCTGATATAACAAAATGTTTCTCATCCGTGATGGATATTCCTGGATGCATTGCAGAGATTTCTCAATCCATTTTCACTGGAAAGTTCGGTAATTTAGGTCCGGCTTGTTGCAAAGCATTTTTGGACGCCGATAATTGCATACCGAAAATTCCATTCATTCCATTTTTTCCTCCGATGCTAAAGGAACAATGTTCAAGAGTTGCCGGTGCAACTCCTCCCATACCAAAATAGTGTTTTATCTTATTTTTAAAATAGATAACTTTTTCAACTTATTTTTTTAAAATTTTAGCTTACGTTACATGTTATAATAATAATTAAAAAAAGAAGAAGATATAGTAATAACATTTGAGAAGTTGCATTTGGGTTCCATGTTTATACATTCTTCAATTCTAATGAATAACACCTTGAAACATCGAGTCCATAATTGAATTTAGTCTTACAATGTTACAGACCTTCAAATTGTTTCCATAAATCTTTGAAATATGTCATAACACAAAATCTGAGAGTGGTTTATAATTTTATTAGATAAGACTCGTCCAAATATGCTGGTGTGAGAAATGTTGTGATGATATAAAAATTCTAAATAGTAATCGGTATTTTTCAAAAGAATATTTCAATTATATACATTCCATATACCATGCCTTTACTAATTATATATAATACGGGATTTCTCAAAGTATAAAAGAAAGATAAGACAAGGAAAACATACAACATCTATAAAAGACGCACCAGACAGAGCCTCTCATTGAATTTTGTGGTTAACGAATAGAACTTTGTAATTGAGGAAAAAATAAAATGAAATAATATTAAGAAATAAAAAGAGAGACATATTTAAGTTACAAAATTAGAAAATATTAAATCACGTATTAATATTTTTCTAAAACAAAATAGGGAACTTTTACTTCTGTTTTGAATATATAAACGATTTTTAATAGAATTTGTTCAATATTTTAATATAGTAAATAAAAAATTTGTATATATGAACTATTTTTTTTACTTGTGTATATATCCGATGGGGTTATGAAATTTTTCTATATTTTGTTTTTTAAAAATATAGGGTTTTGTGCAAAACACCCATCAAACTCATCTAGTTTTGCAATTTTACCCTATATCTCTAACAAACACATATTAATCTTATGAAGTCTAAAATAATACGCAATATGACCCTTATACGTATATTGTAAACTTTTTTACACTCCCATAGATTAGATTTTTAATATTTCGAAGGTCGATTTGAACTTTTCGTCGAGAAGGCTTCGATTAAACATATTAAATATCAATATCTTACAAAATATTGTCGTAGAAAAATGACGAAAAGGGGTTACATTGCGTATTATTTTAGACTTCATCGGATAATTATGCATTTTTTGGAGGTGGAGAATAAAGATGCAAAAATAGATGAGTTAGAGGGTTTTATTTTGCACAAAACCCTAAAAATAACAAAATTTGATTTGATAAGGGTGGATATTTCACTAATAAATTTGACACATGTCATGATCACGTGAGTTAACAATTTTGAAAGCCCAACTTTATGTAGATATTTGGCACATATATTGGATTATGTTCATTGTTTTCATGCCAGATCCGAACTGCTCTTCCCAACCGTTTAACCCGCTATCCAGAAACTCTTCTCCTCTAAGTTTAGTGTTAACAAGTCATGGAGAACCTCATTGTATAGAAGTTTTACAAACCAAACCTTTAGATTGATTCAAATAATTTCACGAAGAAAATATTATAAATCGATTTATTTGTTTAAATTTGGAGATATAAACCGATGATTGATTAATTATGTGAAGCCATTTTACTTTTATTTTCTCTTTGTAGTCAATATTTCTTAGTTAATGTTACGTGTTTCACACATGGAGTTTCAACTATATTAAATTTCTAAAACGGCTAATCAAATACCTAATTAAAGTATTCAAAGATGTTAACTTAAAAAAAATTAATATGACAGTTTCACATTTCAATCCATATAAATAAGCAAGGATTTTATTGTTATTCATCAATCAAAAACAAACAAAGCATTAAGCATATTGTTGCTATACTAAGACTTTTTACTCAATTTCTCATTATGTCTATCAAAAATGTGTTTTCACTTCTAGCGGTTCTATGTATCATAGTTTCTGTAAATGCTCAATTGCCTCAGTTTCCGGCTCAACTTCCTTTTCTGTTTCCGTTCCAACTGATTCCTGGATTACCTGATATAACAAAATGTTTCTCATCCGTGATGGATATTCCTGGATGCATTGCAGAGATTTCTCAATCCATTTTCACTGGAAAGTTCGGTAATTTAGGTCCGGCTTGTTGCAAAGCATTTTTGGACGCCGATAATTGCATACCGAAAATTCCATTCATTCCATTTTTTCCTCCGATGCTAAAGGAACAATGTTCAAGAGTTGCCGGTGCAACTCCTCCCATACCAAAATAGTGTTTTATCTTATTTTTAAAATAGATAACTTTTTCAACTTATTTTTTTAAAATTTTAGCTTACGTTACATGTTATAATAATAATTAAAAAAAGAAGAAGATATAGTAATAACATTTGAGAAGTTGCATTTGGGTTCCATGTTTATACATTCTTCAATTCTAATGAATAACACCTTGAAACATCGAGTCCATAATTGAATTTAGTCTTACAATGTTACAGACCTTCAAATTGTTTCCATAAATCTTTGAAATATGTCATAACACAAAATCTGAGAGTGGTTTATAATTTTATTAGATAAGACTCGTCCAAATATGCTGGTGTGAGAAATGTTGTGATGATATAAAAATTCTAAATAGTAATCGGTATTTTTCAAAAGAATATTTCAATTATATACATTCCATATACCATGCCTTTACTAATTATATATAATACGGGATTTCTCAAAGTATAAAAGAAAGATAAGACAAGGAAAACATACAACATCTATAAAAGACGCACCAGACAGAGCCTCTCATTGAATTTTGTGGTAAACGAATAGAACTCTGTAATTGAGAAAAAAATAAAATGAAATAATATTAAGAAATAAAAAGAGAGACATATTTAAGTTACAAAATTAGAAAATATTAAATCACGTATTAATATTTTTCTAAAACAAAATAGGGAACTTTTACTTCTGTTTTGAATATATAAACGATTTTTAATAGAATTTGTTCAATATTTTAATATAGTAAATAAAAAATTTGTATATATGAACTATTTTTTTTACTTGTGTATATATCCGATGGGGTTATGAAATTTTTCTATATTTTGTTTTTTAAAAATATAGGGTTTTGTGCAAAACACCCATCTAACTCATCTAGTTTTGCAATTTTACCCTATATCTCTAACAAACACATATTAATCTTATGAAGTCTAAAATAATACGCAATATGACCCTTATACGTATATTGTAAACTTTTTTACACTCCCATAGATTAGATTTTTAATATTTCGAAGGTCGATTTGAACTTTTCGTCGAGAAAGCTTCGATTAAACATATTAAATATCAATATCTTACAAAATATTGTCGTAGAAAAATGACGAAAAGGGGTTAAATTGCGTATTATTTTAGACTTCATCGGATAATTATGCATTTTTTGGAGGTGGAGAATAAAGATGCAAAAATAGATGAGTTAGAGGGTTTTATTTTGCACAAAACCCTAAAAATAACAAAATTTGATTTGATAAGGGTGGATATTTCACTAATAAATTTGACACATGTCATGATCACGTGAGTTAACAATTTTGAAAGCCCAACTTTATGTAGATATTTGGCACATATATTGGATTATGTTCATTGTTTTCATGCCAGATCCGAACTGCTCTTCCCAACCGTTTAACCCGCTATCCAGAAACTCTTCTCCTCTAAGATTAGTGTTAACAAGTCATGGAGAACCTCATTGTATAGAAGTTTTACAAACCAAACCTTTAGATTGATTCAAATAATTTCACGAAGAAAATATTATAAATCGATTTATTTGTTTAAATTTGGAGATATAAACCGATGATTGATTAATTATGTGAAGCCATTTTACTTTTATTTTCTCTTTGTAGTCAATATTTCTTAGTTAATGTTACGTGTTTCACACATGGAGTTTCAACTATATTAAATTTCTAAAACGGCTAATCAAATACCTAATTAAAGTATTCAAAGATGTTAAATTAAAAAAAATTAATATGACAGTTTCACATTTCAATCCATATAAATAAGCAAGGATTTTATTGTTATTCATCAATCAAAAACAAACAAAGCATTAAACATATAGTTGCTATACTAAGACTTTTTACTCAATTTCTCATTATGTCTATCAAAAATGTGTTTTTACTTCTAGCGGTTCTATGTATCATAGTTTCTGTAAATGCTCAATTGCCTCAGTTTCCGGCTCAACTTCCTTTTCTGTTTCCGTTCCAACTTATTCCTGGATTACCTGATATAACAAAATGTTTCTCATCCGTGATGGATATTCCTGGATGCATTGCAGAGATTTCTCAATCCATTTTCACTGGAAAGTTCGGTAATTTAGGTCCGGCTTGTTGCAAAGCATTTTTGGACGCCGATAATTGCATACCGAAAATTCCATTCATTCCATTTTTTCCTCCGATGCTAAAGGAACAATGTTCAAGAGTTGCCGGTGCAACTCCTCCCATACCAAAATAGTGTTTTATCTTATTTTTAAAATAGATAACTTTTTCAACTTATTTTTTTAAAATTTTAGCTTACGTTACATGTTATAATAATAATTAAAAAAAGAAGAAGATATAGTAATAACATTTGAGAAGTTGCATTTGGGTTCCATGTTTATACATTCTTCACTTCTAATGAATAACACCTTGAAACATCGAGTCCATAATTGAATTTAGTCTTACAATGTTACAGACCTTCAAATTGTTTCCATAAATCTTTGAAATATGTCATAACACAAAATCTGAGAGTGGTTTATAATTTTATTAGATAAGACTCGTCCAAATATGCTGGTGTGAGAAATGTTGTGATGATATAAAAATTCTAAATAGTAATCGGTATTTTTCAAAAGAATATTTCAATTATATACATTCCATATACCATGCCTTTACTAATTATATATAATACGGGATTTCTCAAAGTATAAAAGAAAGATAAGACAAGGAAAACATACAACATCTATAAAAGACGCACCAGACAGAGCCTCTCATTGAATTTTGTGGTAAACGAATAGAACTCTGTAATTGAGAAAAAAATAAAATGAAATAATATTAAGAAATAAAAAGAGAGACATATTTAAGTTACAAAATTAGAAAATATTAAATCACGTATTAATATTTTTCTAAAACAAAATAGGGAACTTTTACTTCTGTTTTGAATATATAAACGATTTTTAATAGAATTTGTTCAATATTTTAATATAGTAAATAAAAAATTTGTATATATGAACTATTTTTTTTACTTGTGTATATATCCGATGGGGTTATGAAATTTTTCTATATTTTGTTTTTTAAAAATATAGGGTTTTGTGCAAAACACCCATCTAACTCATCTAGTTTTGCAATTTTACCCTATATCTCTAACAAACACATATTAATCTTATGAAGTCTAAAATAATACGCAATATGACCCTTATACGTATATTGTAAACTTTTTTACACTCCCATAGATTAGATTTTTAATATTTCGAAGGTCGATTTGAACTTTTCGTCGAGAAAGCTTCGATTAAACATATTAAATATCAATATCTTACAAAATATTGTCGTAGAAAAATGACGAAAAGGGGTTAAATTGCGTATTATTTTAGACTTCATCGGATAATTATGCATTTTTTGGAGGTGGAGAATAAAGATGCAAAAATAGATGAGTTAGAGGGTTTTATTTTGCACAAAACCCTAAAAATAACAAAATTTGATTTGATAAGGGTGGATATTTCACTAATAAATTTGACACATGTCATGATCACGTGAGTTAACAATTTTGAAAGCCCAACTTTATGTAGATATTTGGCACATATATTGGATTATGTTCATTGTTTTCATGCCAGATCCGAACTGCTCTTCCCAACCGTTTAACCCGCTATCCAGAAACTCTTCTCCTCTAAGATTAGTGTTAACAAGTCATGGAGAACCTCATTGTATAGAAGTTTTACAAACCAAACCTTTAGATTGATTCAAATAATTTCACGAAGAAAATATTATAAATCGATTTATTTGTTTAAATTTGGAGATATAAACCGATGATTGATTAATTATGTGAAGCCATTTTACTTTTATTTTCTCTTTGTAGTCAATATTTCTTAGTTAATGTTACGTGTTTCACACATGGAGTTTCAACTATATTAAATTTCTAAAACGGCTAATCAAATACCTAATTAAAGTATTCAAAGATGTTAAATTAAAAAAAATTAATATGACAGTTTCACATTTCAATCCATATAAATAAGCAAGGATTTTTGTTATTCATCAATCAAAAACAAACAAAGCATTAAGCATATAGTTGCTATACTAAGACTTTTTACTCAATTTCTCATTATGTCTATCAAAAATGTGTTTTTACTTCTAGCGGTTCTATGTATCATAGTTTCTGTAAATGCTCAATTGCCTCAGTTTCCGGCTCAACTTCCTTTTCTGTTTCCGTTCCAACTGATTCCTGGATTACCTGATATAACAAAATGTTTCTCATCCGTGATGGATATTCCTGGATGCATTGCAGAGATTTCTCAATCCATTTTCACTGGAAAGTTCGGTAATTTAGGTCCGGCTTGTTGCAAAGCATTTTTGGACGCCGATAATTGCATACCGAAAATTCCATTCATTCCATTTTTTCCTCCGATGCTAAAGGAACAATGTTCAAGAGTTGCCGGTGCAACTCCTCCCATACCAAAATAGTGTTTTATCTTATTTTTAAAATAGATAACTTTTTCAACTTATTTTTTTAAAATTTTAGCTTACGTTACATGTTATAATAATAATTAAAAAAAGAAGAAGATATAGTAATAACATTTGAGAAGTTGCATTTGGGTTCCATGTTTATACATTCTTCAATTCTAATGAATAACACCTTGAAACATCGAGTCCATAATTGAATTTAGTCTTACAATGTTACAGACCTTCAAATTGTTTCCATAAATCTTTGAAATATGTCATAACACAAAATCTGAGAGTGGTTTATAATTTTATTAGATAAGACTCGTCCAAATATGCTGGTGTGAGAAATGTTGTGATGATATAAAAATTCTAAATAGTAATCGGTATTTTTCAAAAGAATATTTCAATTATATACATTCCATATACCATGCCTTTACTAATTATATATAATACGGGATTTCTCAAAGTATAAAAGAAAGATAAGACAAGGAAAACATACAACATCTATAAAAGACGCACCAGACAGAGCCTCTCACTGAATTTTGTGGTAAACGAATAGAACTCTGTAATTGAGAAAAAAATGAAATGAAATAATATTAAGAAATAAAAAGAGAGACATATTTAAGTTACAAAATTAGAAAATATTAAATCACGTATTAATATTTTTCTAAAACAAAATAGGGAACTTTTACTTCTGTTTTGAATATATAAACGATTTTTAATAGAATTTGTTCAATATTTTAATATAGTAAATAAAAAATTTGTATATATGAACTATTTTTTTTACTTGTGTATATATCCGATGGGGTTATGAAATTTTTCTATATTTTGTTTTTTAAAAATATAGGGTTTTGTGCAAAACACCCATCAAACTCATCTAGTTTTGCAATTTTACCCTATATCTCTAACAAACACATATTAATCTTATGAAGTCTAAAATAATACGCAATATGACCCTTATACGTATATTGTAAACTTTTTTACACTCCCATAGATTAGATTTTTAATATTTCGAAGGTCGATTTGAACTTTTCGTCGAGAAGGCTTCGATTAAACATATTAAATATCAATATCTTACAAAATATTGTCGTAGAAAAATGACGAAAAGGGGTTACATTGGTATTATTTTAGACTTCATCGGATAATTATGCATTTTTTGGAGGTGGAGAATAAAGATGCAAAAATAGATGAGTTAGAGGGTTTTATTTTGCACAAAACCCTAAAAATAACAAAATTTGATTTGATAAGGGTGGATATTTCACTAATAAATTTGACACGTGTCATGATCACGTGAGTTAACAATTTTGAAAGCCCAACTTTATGTAGATATTTGGCACATATATTGGATTATGTTCATTGTTTTCATGCCAGATCCGAACTGCTCTTCCCAACCGTTTAACCCGCTATCCAGAAACTCTTCTCCTCTAAGTTTAGTGTTAACAAGTCATGGAGAACCTCATTGTATAGAAGTTTTACAAACCAAACCTTTAGATTGATTCAAATAATTTCACGAAGAAAATATTATAAATCGATTTATTTGTTTAAATTTGGAGATATAAACCGATGATTGATTAATTATGTGAAGCCATTTTACTTTTATTTTCTCTTTGTAGTCAATATTTCTTAGTTAATGTTACGTGTTTCACACATGGAGTTTCAACTATATTAAATTTCTAAAACGGCTAATCAAATACCTAATTAACGTATTCAAAGATGTTAACTTAAAAAAAATTAATATGACAGTTTCACATTTCAATCCATATAAATAAGCAAGGATTTTATTGTTATTCATCAATCAAAAACAAACAAAGCATTAAGCATATTGTTGCTATACTAAGACTTTTTACTCAATTTCTCATTATGTCTATCAAAAATGTGTTTTCACTTCTAGCGGTTCTATGTATCATAGTTTCTGTAAATGCTCAATTGCCTCAGTTTCCGGCTCAGCTTCCTTTTCTGTTTCCGTTCCAACTGATTCCTGGATTACCTGATATAACAAAATGTTTCTCATCCGTGATGGATATTCCTGGATGCATTGCAGAGATTTCTCAATCCATTTTCACTGGAAAGTTCGGTAATTTAGGTCCGACTTGTTGCAAAGCATTTCTGGACGCCGATAATTGCATACCGAAAATTCCATTCATTCCACCGATGCTAAAGGAACAATGTTCAAGAGTTGCCGGTGCAACTCCTCCCATACCAAAATAGTGTTTTATCTTATTTTTAAAATAGATAACTTTTTCAAATTATTTTTTTAAAATTTTAGCTTACGTTACATGTTATAATAATAATTAAAAAAAGAAGAAGATATAGTAATAACATTTGAGAAGTTGCATTTGGGTTCCATGTTTATACATTCTTCAATTCTAATGAATAACACCTTGAAACATCGAGTCCATAATTCAATTTAGTCTTACAATGTTACAGACCTTCAAATTGTTTCAATAAATCTTTAAAATATGTCATAACACAAAATCTGAGAGTGGTTTATAATTTTATTAGATAAGACTCGTCTAAATATGCTGGTGTGAGAAATGTTGTGATGATATAAAAATTCTAAATAGTAATCAGTATTTTTCAAAAGAATATTTCAATTATATACATTCTATATACCATGCCTTTACTAATTATATATAATACGGGATTTCTCAAAGTATAAAAGAAAGATAAGACAAGGAAAACATACAACATCTATAAAAGACGCACCAGACAGAGCCTCTCACTGAATTTTGTGGTAAACGAATAGAACTCTGTAATTGAGAAAAAAATGAAATGAAATAATATTAAGAAATAAAAAGAGAGACATATTTAAGTTACAAAATTAGAAAATATTAAATCACGTATTAATATTTTTCTAAAACAAAATAGGGAACTTTTACTTCTGTTTTGAATATATAAACGATTTTTAATAGAATTTGTTCAATATTTTAATATACTAAATAAAAAATTTGTATATATGAACTATTTTTTTTACTTGTGTATATATCCGATGGGGTTATGAAATTTTTCTATATTTTGTTTTTAAAAAATATAGGGTTTTGTGCAAAACACCCATCTAACTCATCTAGTTTTGCAATTTTACCCTATATCTCTAACAAACACATATTAATCTTATGAAGTCTAAAATAATACGCAATATGACCCTTATACGTATATTGTAAACTTTTTTACACTCCCATAGATTAGATTTTTAATATTTCGAAGGTCGATTTGAACTTTTCGTCGAGAAGGCTTCGATTAAACATATTAAATATCAATATCTTACAAAATATTGTCGTAGAAAAATGACGAAAAGGGGTTACATTGCGTATTATTTTAGACTTCATCGGATAATTATGCATTTTTTGGAGGTGGAGAATAAAGATGCAAAAATAGATGAGTTAGAGGGTTTTATTTTGCACAAAACCCTAAAAATAACAAAATTTGATTTGATAAGGGTGGATATTTCACTAATAAATTTGACACATGTCATGATCACGTGAGTTAACAATTTTGAAAGCCCAACTTTATGTAGATATTTGGCACATATATTGGATTATGTTCATTGTTTTCATGCCAGATCCGAACTTCTCTTCCCAACCGTTTAACCCGCTATCCAGAAACTCTTCTCCTCTAAGTTTAGTGTTAACAAGTCATGGAGAACCTCATTGTATAGAAGTTTTACAAACCAAACCTTTAGATTGATTCAAATAATTTCACGAAGAAAATATTATAAATCGATTTATTTGTTTAAATTTGGAGATATAAACCGATGATTGATTAATTATGTGAAGCCATTTTACTTTTATTTTCTCTTTGTAGTCAATATTTCTTAGGTAATGTTACGTGTTTCACACATGGAGTTTCAACTATATTAAATTTCTAAAACGGCTAATCAAATACCTAATTAACGTATTCAAAGATGTTAACTTAAAAAAAATTAATATGACAGTTTCACATTTCAATCCATATAAATAAGCAAGGATTTTATTGTTATTCATCAATCAAAAACAAACAAAGCATTAAGCATATTGTTGCTATACTAAGACTTTTTACTCAATTTCTCATTAGGTCTATCAAAAATGTGTTTTCACTTCTAGCGGTTCTATGTATCATAGTTTCTGTAAATGCTCAATTGCCTCAGTTTCCGGCTCAGCTTCCTTTTCTGTTTCCGTTCCAACTGATTCCTGGATTACCTGATATAACAAAATGTTTCTCATCCGTGATGGATATTCCTGGATGCATTGCAGAGATTTCTCAATCCATTTTCACTGGAAAGTTCGGTAATTTAGGTCCGACTTGTTGCAAAACATTTCTGGACGCCGATAATTGCATACCGAAAATTCCATTCATTCCACCGATGCTAAAGGAACAATGTTCAAGAGTTGCCGGTGCAACTCCTCCCATACCAAAATAGTGTTTTATCTTATTTTTAAAATAGATAACTTTTTCAAATTATTTTTTTAAAATTTTAGCTTACGTTACATGTTATAATAATAATTAAAAAAAGAAGAAGATATAGTAATAACATTTGAGAAGTTGCATTTGGGTTCCATGTTTATACATTCTTCAATTCTAATGAATAACACCTTGAAACATCGAGTCCATAATTCAATTTAGTCTTACAATGTTACAGACCTTCAAATTGTTTCAATAAATCTTTAAAATATGTCATAACACAAAATCTGAGAGTGGTTTATAATTTTATTAGATAAGACTCGTCTAAATATGCTGGTGTGAGAAATGTTGTGATGATATAAAAATTCTAAATAGTAATCAGTATTTTTCAAAAGAATATTTCAATTATATACATTCTATATACCATGCCTTTACTAATTATATATAATACGGGATTTCTCAAAGTATAAAAGAAAGATAAGACAAGGAAAACATACAACATCTATAAAAGACGCACCAGACAGAGCCTCTCATTGAATTTTGTGGTAAACGAATAGAACTCTGTAATTGAGAAAAAAATGAAATGAAATAATATTAAGAAATAAAAAGAGAGACATATTTAAGTTACAAAATTAGAAAATATTAAATCACGTATTAATATTTTTCTAAAACAAAATAGGGAACTTTTACTTCTGTTTTGAATATATAAACGATTTTTAATAGAATTTGTTCAATATTTTAATATAGTAAATAAAAAAATTGTATATATGAACTATTTTTTTTACTTGTGTATATATCCGATAGGGTTATGAAATTTTTCTATATTTTGTTTTTTAAAAATATAGGGTTTTGTGCAAAACACCCATCTAACTCATCTAGTTTTGCAATTTTACCCTATATCTCTAACAAACACATATTAATCTTATGAAGTCTAAAATAATACGCAATATGACCCTTATACGTATATTGTAAACTTTTTTACACTCCCATAGATTAGATTTTTAATATTTCGAAGGTCGATTTGAACTTTTCGTCGAGAAGGCTTCGATTAAACATATTAAATATCAATATCTTACAAAATATTGTCGTAGAAAAATGACGAAAAGGGGTTACATTGCGTATTATTTTAGACTTCATCGGATAATTATGCATTTTTTGGAGGTGGAGAATAAAGATGCAAAAATAGATGAGTTAGAGGGTTTTATTTTGCACAAAACCCTAAAAATAACAAAATTTGATTTGATAAGGGTGGATATTTCACTAATAAATTTGACACATGTCATGATCACGTGAGTTAACAATTTTGAAAGCCCAACTTTATGTAGATATTTGGCACATATATTGGATTATGTTCATTGTTTTCATGCCAGATCCGAACTGCTCTTCCCAACCGTTTAACCCGCTATCCAGAAACTCTTCTCCTCTAAGTTTAGTGTTAACAAGTCATGGAGAACCTCATTGTATAGAAGTTTTACAAACCAAACCTTTAGATTGATTCAAATAATTTCACGAAAAAAATATTATAAATCGATTTATTTGTTTAAATTTGGAGATATAAACCGATGATTGATTAATTATGTGAAGCCATTTTACTTTTATTTTCTCTTTGTAGTCAATATTTCTTAGTTAATGTTACGTGTTTCACACATGGAGTTTCAACTATATTAAATTTCTAAAACGGCTAATCAAATACCTAATTAAAGTATTCAAAGATGTTAACTTAAAAAAAATTAATATGACAGTTTCACATTTCAATCCATATAAATAAGCAAGGATTTTATTGTTATTCATCAATCAAAAACAAACAAAGCATTAAGCATATTGTTGCTATACTAAGACTTTTTACTCAATTTCTCATTATGTCTATCAAAAATGTGTTTTCACTTCTAGCGGTTCTATGTATCATAGTTTCTGTAAATGCTCAATTGTCTCAGTTTCCGGCTCAACTTCCTTTTCCGTTTCCGTTCCAACTGATTCCTGGATTACCTGATATAACAAAATGTTTCTCATCCGTGATGGATATTCCTGGATACATTGCAGAGATTTCTCAATCCATTTTCACTGGAAAGTTCGATAATTTAGGTCCGGCTTGTTGCAAAGCATTTTTGGACGCCGATAATTGCATACCGAAAATTTCATTCATTTCGTTTTTTCCTCCGATGCTAAAGGAACAATGTTCAAGAGTTGCCGGTGCAACTCCTCCCATACCAAAATAGTGTTTTAACTTATTTTTAAAATAGATAACTTTTTCAACTTATTTTTTTAAAATTTTAGCTTACGTTACATGTTATAATTATAATTACAAAAAAAAAAAAGATATAGTAATAACATTTGAGAAGTTGCATTTGGGTTCAATGTTTACTCATTCTTCAATTCTAATGAAATAACACCTTGAAACATCGAATCCACAATTGAATTTAGTCTTACAATGTTACGGAACTTTAAATTGTTTCAATAAATCTTTAAAATATGTCGTAACACAAAATCTGAGAGTGGTTTATAATTTTATTAGATAAGACTCGTCTAAATATGCTGGTGTGAGAAATGTTGTGATGATATAAAAATTCTAAATAGTAATCAGTATTTTTCAAAAGAATATTTCAATTATATACATTCTATGTACCATGCCTTTACTAGTTATATATAATACGGGATTTCTCAAAGTATAAAAGAAAGATAAGACAAGGAAAACATACAACATCTATAAAAGACGCACCAGACAGAGCCTCTCACTGAATTTTGTGGTAAATGAATAGAACTCTGTAATTGAGAAAAAAATGAAATGAAATAATATTAAGAAATAAAAAGAGAGACATATTTAAGTTACAAAATTAGAAAATATTAAATCACGTATTAATATTTTTCTAAAACAAAATAGGGAACTTTTACTTCTGTTTTGAATATATAAACGATTTTTAATAGAATTTGTTCAATATTTTAATATAGTAAATAAAAAATTTGTATATATGAACTATTTTTTTTACTTGTGTATATATCCGATGGGGTTATGAAATTTTTCTATATTTTGTTTTTAAAAAATATAGGGTTTTGTGCAAAACACCCATCTAACTCATCTAGTTTTGCAATTTTACCCTATATCTCTAACAAACACATATTAATCTTATGAAGTCTAAAATAATACGCAATATGACCCTTATACGTATATTGTAAACTTTTTTACACTCCCATAGATTAGATTTTTAATATTTCGAAGGTCGATTTGAACTTTTCGTCGAGAAGGCTTCGATTAAACATATTAAATATCAATATCTTACAAAATATTGTCGTAGAAAAATGACGAAAAGGGGTTACATTGCGTATTATTTTAGACTTCATCGGATAATTATGCATTTTTTGGAGGTGGAGAATAAAGATGCAAAAATAGATGAGTTAGAGGGTTTTATTTTGCACAAAACCCTAAAAATAACAAAATTTGATTTGATAAGGGTAGATATTTCACTAATAAATTTGACATGTGTCATGATCACGTGAGTTAACAATTTTGAAAGCCCAACTTTATGTAGATATTTGGCACATATATTGGATTATGTTCATTGTTTTCATGCCAGATCCGAACTGCTCTTCCCAACCGTTTAACCCGCTATCCAGAAACTCTTCTCCTCTAAGTTTAGTGTTAACAAGTCATGGAGAACCTCATTGTATAGAAGTTTTACAAACCAAACCTTTAGATTGATTCAAATAATTTCACGAAGAAAATATTATAAATCGATTTATTTGTTTAAATTTGGAGATATAAACCGATGATTGATTAATTATGTGAAGCCATTTTACTTTTATTTTCTCTTTGTAGTCAATATTTCTTAGTTAATGTTACGTGTTTCACACATGGAGTTTCAACTATATTAAATTTCTAAAACGGCTAATCAAATACCTAATTAACGTATTCAAAGATGTTAACTTAAAAAAAATTAATATGACAGTTTCACATTTCAATCCATATAAATAAGCAAGGATTTTATTGTTATTCATCAATCAAAAACAAACAAAGCATTAAGCATATTGTTGCTATACTAAGACTTTTTACTCAATTTCTCATTATGTCTATCAAAAATGTGTTTTCACTTCTAGCGGTTCTATGTATCATAGTTTCTGTAAATGCTCAATTGCCTCAGTTTCCGGCTCAGCTTCCTTTTCTGTTTCCGTTCCAACTGATTCCTGGATTACCTGATATAACAAAATGTTTCTCATCCGTGATGGATATTCCTGGATGCATTGCAGAGATTTCTCAATCCATTTTCACTGGAAAGTTCGGTAATTTAGGTCCGACTTGTTGCAAAGCATTTCTGGACGCCGATAATTGCATACCGAAAATTCCATTCATTCCACCGATGCTAAAGGAACAATGTTCAAGAGTTGCCGGTGCAACTCCTCCCATACCAAAATAGTGTTTTATCTTATTTTTAAAATAGATAACTTTTTCAAATTATTTTTTTAAAATTTTAGCTTACGTTACATGTTATAATAATAATTAAAAAAAGAAGAAGATATAGTAATAACATTTGAGAAGTTGCATTTGGGTTCCATGTTTATACATTCTTCAATTCTAATGAATAACACCTTGAAACATCGAGTCCATAATTCAATTTAGTCTTACAATGTTACAGACCTTCAAATTGTTTCAATAAATCTTTAAAATATGTCATAACACAAAATCTGAGAGTGGTTTATAATTTTATTAGATAAGACTCGTCTAAATATGCTGGTGTGAGAAATGTTGTGATGATATAAAAATTCTAAATAGTAATCAGTATTTTTGAAAAGAATATTTCAATTATATACATTCTATATACCATGCCTTTACTAATTATATATAATACGGGATTTCTCAAAGTATAAAAGAAAGATAAGACAAGGAAAACATACAACATCTATAAAAGACGCACCAGACAGAGCCTCTCACTGAATTTTGTGGTAAACGAATAGAACTCTGTAATTGAGAAAAAAATGAAATGAAATAATATTAAGAAATAAAAAGAGAGACATATTTAAGTTACAAAATTAGAAAATATTAAATCACGTATTAATATTTTTCTAAAACAAAATAGGGAACTTTTACTTCTGTTTTGAATATATAAACGATTTTTAATAGAATTTGTTCAATATTTTAATATACTAAATAAAACATTTGTATATATGAACTATTTTTTTTACTTGTCTATATATCCGATGGGGTTATGAAATGTTTCTATATTTTGTTTTTAAAAATATAGGGTTTTGTGCAAAACACCCATCTAACTCATCTAGTTTTGCAATTTTACCCTATATCTCTAACAAACACATATTAATCCTATGAAGTCTAAAATAATACGCAATATGACCCTTATACGTATATTGTAACCTTATTTACACTCACATACATTAGATTTTTAAAAGAATTTGTAGGTAGAGCTGAACTTTTTGCCGAGAAGGCTTCGATTTAACATATTAAATATCAATATTTTACAAAATATTTATCGTAGAAAAAAATGACGAAAAAGGGGTTACATTGCGTATTATTTTTAACTTCATCGGATAATTATGCATTTTCTGGAGGTGGAGGATAAATATGCAACAATAGATGAGTTAGAGAGTTTTTCTTTTTGCACATAACCTTAAAAATAACAAAATTTATTTGATATGTGTGGGTAACTCATGAATAAATTTGACACGTGTCATGATCAGGTGAGTTAACAATTTTGAAAACTCAACTTTGTATAATAAGATATTTGGCAAAGTCAAAGCCGGAAAGCAATAACCCAATAATTGTTATATTTAAAGACCATGTAAGGTTTACTCGTTTCCTCTTATAATTGATGAATTTGGTTCCATTAATTTTTTATGTTTAGTTAAATTTTTACGTTGATCCTAGTAGTAAAAGGACGACATTGATGCAACAATGCTTCAAACGACCGTCAAAAGGCTATGAACAAGTCTTTGGAGACATGCAGTGGAATTCTAAGCTCCTCCAAGCAGTCTTCAAAGAGTCGTCAACCAAGAAACGCATTACTTAGAAGAGGCATTCTTCATGATCAGTCAGGCAAAATTACCTTTTGTGGGTCATTCCCTGGTTGATGGTAATTGAGAAAACGATTTTGGGAACCCTCTTCTCTCTAGCGGAGGGTTCCCAATTGAAAACGACGTCGTTTTCTCTCTAGCAGACAACCGAAACCACGTTAAACGATGTCGTTTTGTACAGCTCTGATGCCACGGTGTCGCTGACTCAGCACGGTTTAACGGTTTCATAACGCCGTCACAAGTTATGTTGAAATCGGCTAACAATTATGTAGTTGAGGTTTGGAATTTGAAATAGGTTGTAGTTTAGGTGGATAAATACAGGGTTTTAAAGTTCGGGTTGAAAAAAACCGCCAGCAAAAAGGTTGGGTTGATTTTCGCCGTTTTTCCGACTATCTAAGAAACCTCTCAATACGTTGTAACTACATTGCCTTTATATTAGAATGAATACAGAGCAATTTCCTCATCAGAGACTTTTAACATCTTTCACTATCCATTGAATTTTCTCGAAAATAGGGGAGTTTTTTTTGTTTTCGATTTTCGCCGTGTTCTTCACGAACTTTTGAAAATTTACTAGTTGATAGAGACTATAGTCTTTGCTCGATGAGTGTTTATTCTTTCGTTTTTGCCCTACGTGTAGTTAGTTGGATGTTTGTACGTAAGATAGTCATCTTTGGATGTTCCATCAAATACTTAATGTCTTTTATCAAGAACCATAATAGCATTTTGCAATAATTGTTTTGCTTTCCGATCTGTTGTACACCCAGAAGCTTCCATTTCCCTGAATATTTCTGGAACCTGTGGAGCAGCCAACAATTTAAATTAAACACCCAATTTATCAAGATCACACATAACATATATACTCAATGAAACCTTTGAGGTGAAGGAACATGGGATTACAAGGTCACCAGATAGAAGCTACATACCATTTCATACTTCTTTGCTCGAGTGAATGCTTTCATAAGTGTACTATAGGTAACCACATCGGGGTGAATCCCTTCAGAAGACAAACTCAAGCAGTTAAGCATTATAATTCACCGATTACTATAGGGAAGTACTAGAAGTTTAATCGCACGAATAAGATATACATACGGTTTCTTTAATATGATGATAAATAGATAGAGCTTCCATGTGCTTCCCAGCAGTTCCAAAAGCATTAATCAAAACATTCAGCATAATCAAGTTTGGTTCAATCCCCTCATTCTCCATCATCTTGAGCACCTTTACTGTCTGTTTGCATAGTCCCTGTGTTAAAATTTGACAATGACTTTAGTTAGATTTGAAAATTCATAGCACTACTTACTCTAACATGTAATAATTTACAAGGGAAATTAAAACAACAAGCCAAATCTTGTTAGCAGAATCTATGAACCTTCTACAGTTGTTGACATTCAATACTCTTCTATATATACCAAATGAAAACGGCTGAAACAACCTATATAGAGTCTACCAAGTTCAGATCATAAACAAAAACCGAGAACATGAAACATAGAAAGATAGGAAATCAACCTGCTGAGCATATGCATTTGCCAAAGTGCAAAATAAATTAGCAGAAGGAGCAACACCTTGAGACTTTAGCTTACCCACAAGTTCCCCAATATCCTCGAAACTCCCAAACTGTCCAATAATTTACTGCATAAATAGCTCTTGTATCTTTATGTTCCTTACACTTTATAGACTCAAAATGTGTATCTATCATGTTCCAGTTCCCATTCTCTCCCAACCGAGTTATAAGATTCACAAACATCCTAGGGTTAGGATAAAGCCACTGATCCTACATCATTGTAAACAACTCAAGCGCCATATCAACCGCACCGTGATGACAATGCCACCGTATTAACGAATTCCATGTCCTAATATTAGGCCTCGAATCACTCGATCTCTGTAGTTTCTCTAACACCTGTAACTCTTCATCCAACTCTCCATACTTACCAAACGTATCAATAACACTATTGTATATCTCCACATCCATAGGCAAACCAATCTCCCTAATCTCTTCTACAATCCCTAAAGCTTTCTTCCACATACCATTATCTCTATAAATACGAATAATCTTCCCATAAACAAACGAATTCAAACGAAACTTCCTCTTCTTCATTTCGTTAACCACACGCCACGATACCTCTTATCTACCAGCACTAACGTAATAGTTCAACAGAATTTCACAAGTTTCCTGATCCTTATCAATATTTCCCCTTTTCATATGATTCAAAACCCTAAGAGCTAACTCTAATTGACCTTTTCTCAAATATCGACTAACCAAAGCATTGTACAATCTCACCGAATAGCTTCCATAAATCATGAATCTAACTACTTCATGAAACAAAGCATCAGCTTCGAGAGTCCTTCTGAGACTAGCGAGTGTTTCAATAAAACTAACGTAGGAAAGAGGATCAGGACGTGAACCTAGAGAATGGATTTCGGCGAGGAGAGACATTGCTTCGTTTGTTTCGCCTGTTCTACAGAAATATCGAATCCAGCTATTGTACATAGATAAGGAGATTCTTGTGTGACTAATTGGCGCCATCTTCATGGGTAGAAAGATGAGAGTAAACACCATCATCAAAAGTAATAGAAGATACTACAATTGTTTTGTTTGCCACTTGAGTGTGTTTAAACGATGTAACAACTCTTTGCTAAGGATCATGGACTTATTTTTCATTTGTTCAATAAAAATAATGTTGTCCTCTTTAAATAACTTTTTTAGCATTTGCTACAAAATCGCACATATTTAAAACTCGTTTTATGATTCATACAAATATTCGCCAAGGAGTGAATCCAAATATTTTCTTTTTGAATATTTTATTGTTTAGATAGACAATTATAAATAGATTTTTAAACAATGTCTAGACATTATAAATAAATTTTTAAACAATAATTTATAATGTCAGTAAATATATTTTTAAAATCTGTTTAACATTATAAATACACATTATAAATTTATTGTTTAGACGGTTTTATTAGGCGGGGCCTAGACATTTTAGGCGGTTTTATTAGTCGGGGCCTAGACAATTTTAGGCGGTTTAAACGGTTTTACAATAAAACGATATATATTTATATACTACTAAATGAAATGTTGGAAAAAACTTATTAAAAAGCTGAAAGTTAGCAAAAAATTTAAAAAGAATATATATTTAACATTTTAAAGTAAGATAAATAAAATAATAAAAGTAAATGTGTCTTTATATACAATTTTAAATATATTTTTCAAAATTCCAATATTATTGAAACACATTTAGATCCGCCTAAACCCGCCTAATGACCGTTTAATCCGCTTAATGTCCGCATAGTCCGCCAAATCTACCCTACCGCCTAATAAAACCGATTTTAAGAAAGTCGAAGCGGTACATGAACGCCTAGACGACCGCCTATTCCGCTTTCCTGAACATTGTTTAGACCTAAACTTTTACAAACACAATTATTCTAATTTTTATCTTTTTGCTCTGAAATTCCCTGAGACTTTGGAGAGTTCATCAGAGATTTCAAACCCTGTAGAGAGAAGATATTTTCTTAACTCTATTCTTCTTTTAATTTCTTTACGCAATCTTCTTCAAACATGTTTTTTATGTTTCTATGATTATGTCTGAGTAATCTACTTGTTGGGTTTAGGATTTCGCATTAGAGATTTAGATGGTATAGTGGATCGATAACATGTTAGGATTATCTTTAGAGTTCTTCAGTTTGATTATTCTTAATGCTAGTTCTAGAGTAGCTAACTAGAACTTGATCTTAGGCTAATAGGCAAGATCATAGATGCCGCTTATTACCTGAACTATCATAGATGAGCTTGAATATTAAAATAAGGATAGGTTTGGTTTAGATACTTATATGAACTTATTAAACCTGATTTTAATGCATGTTTACTATATACTGATTTATAGACGAGAGTTGGGATCCCTATTTATTAAGACGAGAGTTGGTTGATCATAGGTTAGTGATTTGAGTTCTATAATGGTTCGATAACAATCCTAATTAACTACTAGATCTATTATTCATCTATTTTCTGAGAAATTTCCTAAATACGACACTTTAATCATCTTAATTTAGTACAAATCAAATCTGCTATCTGCTTTCTTGTTTCTTTTTACTTTTATTACTATTTGATTTAGCTTAATTTTGAGACTATAACTTCGTGGAAATCGACCCTAAAATACTACAATTGATATTTTTTTGAGAGAGTGCTTAGGTCTAATTTGACTCATATCAGTTAAATCAGTTTTTGTTTTGGTCAATCAGTTAAAAAAATATTAATTGAGGATTAGTTCTAGACTTATTTTTATGTTTCAGATATATTTAAATATTATTTTAGTAAAAGGTATATCTTATTATATAAAGTATGATTTCAAAGTTAGTAACTCATAAGATCGTGACACGTGTCAAATCTATCGATCAGATCTTTACATGTATAATTAAAGATTAACTTTTTTAGTCTCTTCAAAAGATAGAAAACCTTAAAAAAAAGAAACAAATTAACATATACTAATTTCTATGTCTATAATAAAATAAATAAATTATTTTCTTATTCAAAAGGAAAATTAACAAATTTATTTTTACATGTGTATTAGTCAATAAAATAAATTTAGCATGTATTAAATATAAACAAAAAATCATTTAGTATGGATATTATCATATTAAATAATTAAAAAAGACCACTCAAGTTTAAAATAACAAAAACATTATTTTATTAACAAAAAGGAAAATTAACAAATTTATTTTTACATGTGTTATTGGTCAATTAAAGAATTTTAGCATTTATTAAATATAAAGACAATCATCATTTAGTATGGATATTAAATAATTAAAAAGACCATTGAAGTTAAAAATAATAAAATAATTTAGTAAACATTAAATTAATTGGTTAAAACTATATTTATCAATGTAATATAGTATTTTTATTTGAATACTTAGTGAGAATATTAGTATAGTTATACTTATGTTTTAATCTAAGAATTTTAACGCATGTATTCATTAGTATAAACACTAAAAATTAGGAAAATATGGCTTAGAGGGATTGATTTTTGATTATTTAATGAAAATGTTAATATAAAATTTTAATATTTTCTTTGTTAATTTCAAGTCATTTAAAATTAGTTTTTCATTAGGTAAAACTAACTTATGAGACTATGACATATAAAAAAACTATATCTTAAACAATTTGTCTTTTCCAAAATATTTTGTGAATTGTTGATTTTTTTGTGTTTATTATGTTTTGTTATTTGTTAATTATTTTGATATGAACTAATAGATTTAATATGTTATAAATATATATATATATATATATATATTGGTTTAAAGTTTAACACTGATCCATTAAAATAATGTGAGAAGAATCAAAATTGGATTTATTATGATGAAATAGATAGTTAAATTGTATAGCAAATTGGAATGTGTAAGATTAAAATTTGGTTTTAATAAAATTACCAAATTAAATACAGAAAAGTAAGTTGACTACTTTTTGAAATTCAAATATCATCAATAAGATAAAGTGTATAATCATAAGATCCTACGGATTGATCCCTCGGCTTTCTAAGTAACTAGTGGTTATGGGACGATAATTGATTCATGGACAATACTTGTTTGCTTTCCAGCTGAAGCTTATGATACACTCATCCAACCTATGAGTTTCTCTATTCATACAATTTAAGATAGATCTTTACAGAAATAGAAGATTCATAAAGCATTTCAATCTGCAGATTTCAAATGATGTTTCCCTGTATGGGTTTCCCATTCCCTATGAGAATCTCTACTGCTATAATATCACATATGGGATAAGTTCCCAACAAGCGAGTCTACATAATAATACATATTGTGTGTCTATTAATTCTCAAGTCTATAATATTTAACTGCTAAAAATATGATCCATATGGCAGTGTTGCGGACAGGTTTCCTGAAGTTAACTTGGGCTTCGCTGGTGGTGCATCCATGGTCATAAAACCCAAGAATTATCTTTCTCAGATTGTTCACGATTATGTAAGTTAATTCTTATGCTACCTATAATTACTATTGCCAAGAAGGATGATATTTATCTCTGTTTATTTTCTTATATTTTCAATAAGTAAATGCGATATGGTGCCTTGGTTTCCCAAGTTTGACGAGTCGTTGTATAACAACTGTGGGTGGTAATGTCATTTTTTTTTTTGTATTTTGATTAGATGAAAGTAAAGCAATTCATATTAATAAAAATTTTGCTTGATTTTGTCTTGTAGAAGTGGCCTTTAGGAACAAATGTTCTTGTATGATCTTGATCATCAACGAATTGCATACAATTGTGAGTGTGAATGTGTTTTGATAGAATTTTTCGTTTTGATTTTGTTTGATCTTGATTATCAAGAAAATATGGTATTAATGGCTTGTCGGATGGGACAAGAGGAGAGTAAAATAAAAACATTATAAACATAAGGCACTCGGCGGGGAACCATACTAAGGAGGGAAGTTACTTGGCTGTTATGATATATATCTCCTTCTCAAATTCTTGTTCTCTCATTGAGTTTCCGGTTATATTATCTGATGGTGTATAAGAGGTTTATGTAATATAACCCGGAAGAGTCATGCTTTAGACTTTGAACATCAGTTATTGTTTTTGATTGTATGTTGTATGATTGTGCTCGGAAACTAAACCATAAAACTGAGTAGATGAACTTTTTAGTACTCAAATTCGAGTCTTCATTATTGCATTTATCTTGATTCATAAACATCATAAGATATCGTGGATTAGTTCCTGATCATCTCAAACTAGTCTGGAATTCAACTCTAAATATCTCGTGAGATAATATATGAACAATTACATACAATAGAAACTCTATAAATTAATAATATTGGAAAAATGAATTTATTAATTTATAATTTATCCTATAAATTAATATTTATAGAAATAATTACCCAGACAATACTACATATATTCTTTCGGAAGATAATGGATGTCAATAGCCTATTCGACTATTCGAGTGAAAATGAAGCATTGTCAGAATTTCATAGTTTAGAAGGAAAATATAAGCAAATCATAATCAAGTATAAAGGAATATATTGACATGAAACATGGACATGACAAAGCTAACAAAATAGGGACATGGTAAAGTTAACAAATCAACTAAACTATGTCTCTTTCAACCGGAAAGTTGAAAGATCCGTGTACAGGAGACTGTAACAACCTTCCATGCCGAGCAGAATCAAATGCCATAAGCTGAGTGAGGTCGAGTTCATGGCTCGGCAGAATCATCCTCTTAAGCGAAAGAACCGTCGCCTCGTAGCCGCATACCATGACAAAGATGGCAGCGATAATCAACCTAAAAACAAACAAATACGAAGAGTTGTCTCGTTAAGAAAGTATTTTGTATGGGTCTCTAGTGATACGCTTTAAGATTTTACGCTACAAAATAGAGTTCTCATATTTGCAAGCACAAAAGTATATCAATCACATTCAAGAAGTCACATGTCCATAAATTCAACGTAATGAAACTTATTTCTTGCTAATTCCTAAAGTAATGAATTGCTCTGCTTTTTCTTATTGAACATGTTTCGATGGTAATTCATGCTTATATAGAGAAAGCTCAAACTAAAGAATAAGAAAAGATAAGTTCAATGGAAACTAAACAAATCCCATGTCTTTTATCATAATCGGAAGAATATCTTATCCTAATACTAATACTTATTGTTGTTTTGTGACATAGTGGAATCAAAAGTATGCTGAAAAAACTTAGGATTGACTTTTAGAAGGTTGAAGAACAGAATCTAGTGAGTTCGGATTCGGGACTTCAGCACGAACTTGGTTCCAAGAATGGTTTTGATGCTTAGTGTGAGTTAAAATATAATTAGTTTGGCATGCATCACAAAAACACACTAGGCAACAGAGAGACTAAAAGACCGTGAGAAAATCCATACCTCATAATACCTTGCCTCATGGTTATGTTGAAATGTAGACAAAACTACCAGTAGTCCAACAAGAACAACACAAGGATCCTAGGACAGACATTAAGCAATTGTGTTAGTTAATTAACATCCAAGGTAATAAATAACTAACTAAAACATCAAAAGTAATGATGTCAATGAACTTCCTTGGAAAAAACAGAGTATTTTTCTCATATTTTAAATAATATTGACAGGAAAGCAAGAGAAGAATCATGATTATCTCCCCGAAACAACATAGAAAAACAAATACAAAAAAGAAGATAAAACTAGCATGATTGAAGCAGTAAATAAAACCATAAAACAAAATCGAAAGAGTAACAAAAGCATTATCTTTAACCTCAAACAAAGTAATAAACTAAGAAAATCTAAAATTAAGAAAATAATCTCAAGTTAGGATCAAAAAATCAGTTAATCAAAATACAAACAAACATAAAAACGATGATTTATGAAACATACACAAAAAGCTAACAAAGAATTATGTTTTAAGTTTGAGTTATGATTCCTCTCTACCTCCTCTGTTTTAAAATGTTGATGAGAAGTAATTACCTAATATTCAAAACTATATCAAGGCGGAAATGATTGAAGTTGACTTTTTGGGTTTAATTTACATGGTCAACATAAGTTTCTTATGGTTTTTTTCTTTACTAGGAAGTTTAGGGGATTTCATTCAAATTATGAAGAATTGGGATGTAACAAGCGCAAATATTTTTTATTTCTTTACCTCACAACATTTTTTTTTGTGAAGAAATATCTCTCAAATATTACATTCAAACCATGAAATCAAATTAATGCACATAAACAAACTAAGTAATCTGAAACTAATGTGAATAAACACACAAACACATGTCTGAAACTAACCTAACAAAAGTCAAGTAAAAGAATGATCATGTTTAGCTGTTTTACTACTTGGTGTTTCTCTTACAATGTTGTTGTGAAGCTTCCTATCCTGTTAGATTTCCTGCATTTGACCAACCAATCACACATGTTAAAGATGATAAAATAAGAAACAGAAAAAGAAGGTGAGAATCCTTTTCATTTCTTTACCTCACAGCTTTTTTGTTTTGGGAAAGAAATATCACTTTCTAACTCTCAAGTTGTGTGACACAATTACTTCATGGTATCTAATTAATGCGCATAAACAAACCAATTATTCATGACACGATTATTCGTGAAACATACAAACAAAAAGAAAACAAAGAATTTTTGTTTACGTTGGAGTTATGTTTCCTCTCTACATCAATTTTGTTTTAAAGTGTTGATGAGAAAGAACAAGAAGTAATTACCTGATACGCAAAATAATATTAAAGTAGGATCGATTAGAATATTGAAATCAATGTGCTGGATTTCATTATGAAAATTGTGATTTAAGAGTTTCTTAATTTTAGAGTAGATACAAAGGGCTAAAAGTGTTTTTGAATTACTAAATAACTAAATTTGGTATTTTGGATTTAATTTTGCATCTTCAACCTAAGTTTCTTATGCTTTTTCTTTATGAGAGAGTTGAGGGGTTTTTCCAGCAAATCATGAAAAGTTGGGGATATAAATTAGCAAATCTTTTTTATTTCTTTTACCTCACAACTTCTTTTCCTTTGTGATTTTATTTTTTTAACTTTTTAACGATCAAGTTGTAACATAATTATTCAGACCATGATACTCATTATTTGGGAAAATCACCCACAAAAACTCTTAAATAATGCGCATAAAAGAAACCTTTAATTTTGTGGTTTTCATATGAGAGTTTGTTCTTTTACCAACAACTAAAATATGTCTAAAACTAATATGGCAATAGTTGAGTAAAAAATGATCATCATTACTAGATATACTATGTTAGGTTCTGGCAGATAAGAATACAAGGAAACTTGTGTTGTAATGTTGATATGAAAACACAACTATCTATATATGAGTAATTCTAAAATTAAGGTTCTAATCAAATAAAAAATTATTGAGTTATATTGCACATCAACTTTTATTAAACTTTGATTTTTCGTCATTTTTGCTATTATTATTATTATTTAAAACAACAAATTTAATTTTTGGTTAAATGAATAACTATGATAAATAAATATTGAAATGCTTCTAAAAACAAATTTATAATTTCTCATATACATATTGTAAAAGCTTTTTTATTCAATTTGCAATAATGGTGGTTCCAATAACAAAATTAAAAAAAGTTTCTAATGACAAAACATTGGTTCTCCCATCGTCTCTCTAGTTGATCCGATAAAATAAATTTATTATAAACAAAATTTCTATTAAAACACAATACTGTAATTTACTTTTACTTCATCTATTAATTTAAATAAGATTCTATATATATATATATATATATATATATATATATATATATGAATAAAATTAGTACATTACATAAAAGACTTAATATACATACGTGACATAATTGTTTACCATAATATTTAGATGTTTTATCATGTGTACAAGATTATATGCATCTTTAGCATTTTCTTTTCTATATAGGCACACATCAACACAATAGATGTAAATAATACAATTTATTTAACACCCAATATAGTATACAAACTTTAAGTATACACATCTTCATATCAAATATATTGAATACAAGTAATTATACACTCACATAATTTTGAAAATTGAAATCCTCTTATCTCAAAATAGTAAACGATATTTTCAAAGTAACAGAAACTTTTACACAATAAGGATAATTATTGTCAAACGATATTTCATTTTGTTAACCTAAAACATTTCAAAATAAGGATAAAATGGTCATTAAAAATTAAAAGAGGTATAAATGAAAATAACCAACAGAAAGGGACATAATTAAAAAAATGTATTTTTGAAAGGGCATTCTTACCAATTTCTCAACAAATATTATTTTTCTTAACTAAAAGGTAATTGAACAAATTTGTTTATTTTTTTGCCGTCTACTCTTAATTAGAGCTCAAAAGAGCGATTCTTGGGGAATGTTGTTTACATAGGTGATGTGATGTGGTTCGGAACGTACTTTTCGTGCCAAATTATCCGCTTTTACATTTGTGCATCGAGAAATTAAAGTTAAAGAGAAATTTGAAACTCATCCTTGTCGCTCTGAAATTCCTCTAAATATCCTGAAAATGCTGGTCATTCGGTTGGAAAAGACACCATCTTCACCATGTCTGTAAAGAACGCTACATCTTGGTTATCTGAACCAATCATATACTTCATTGCCTAAAGAAGAGCTTCGACTTCTGTATGGAGTGGGAAGAGACTTCTACGGAGATTAGCAGCGCCCATGCTTGATGTTTCTTCATTTAATGAAGTACAAAATCATCCTAATCCTGAAAACTTATCACTCTCTTTCCAGGATCCGTCTACAAAACAACAAAGTCATGCATACATATTATCCTCTGAGATATCTCTCACACAAGTTCGTGTTTCCAAAAAAGAAACCAAGTTTTCATTATGTAGCTCAACTTGAGCTAATTTCCACGATTTTGCCTCTTTTTCTGCTAAACATAATATATCGAGTGGATCTTTATCCACATTATCAAAATTCTTTTCATTTTGTACTTTCCAAATGTACCAGATAATCCATGGGTATGAAAATGAATCAACTGCTGAGGGTACTCTCCAAAATAAATGATCTAAATTCATATAAATAAAATATGAGAGAAAAATTCTATAACCGTGGGAATATGTGAAAATGCCCAAACCTGTCGAGCTGGGTGACATTGAAAGAGTATATGATTAATTGTTTCCTTCGTGGTGCCACATCTTGCATAGCTTGTATCACATTTTATGCCTCTTTTCCGTAAATTTTCTATGACCGGCACGCAACAGGCTAAAATTTGCCACAAAAAGTGGAGTACCTTAGGCAGACATTGCACTTTCCAAGAATATGCTTTAAGGATTTTGATCTCCGGACAAATAAAAGATAAATTTGTATCCATATGTTCTATCCAAGAAGTATGATATCCGAATTTGACAGTATATTTTCAGGATTTTGTAAAATGCAAACCTAGAGTATCCTCTTGTTGGGCGCACCCACATGCATGAAACTTATTAACTGGATATCGTTAGGATCTCCTGTAACAGATCCATATTCCAAAATTTTGACCTTATGTCAATAAGGTTACTTACTCTTAAAGCTGGATCAATAACAAACCCATTACTTTTTGTTGGTCTCGAGAATTGAGCTAGAATCCAAGGATCCTCCCAAACAGAGATCGATGCCTCAGATCCGACTCTTTTAATTAGTCCTTTTTTAACCAGAAATCTAGCTGAGCAAATATTTCTCCATCCATAAGATGGAGAGTATGATTTAATATTTTCCTAGGGGTTAGATTTCCGAAAATACCTTCCTTAGAAAACCTTCGCAAAAAGTGAATCTAGTATAGTAATCAACCGCCATAATTGTTTTGTTAGGAGCGCAAAACTAAATATTCTTCATGTCGAAAACCTAGTCCACCATCTACCTTACTATCACATAATTTATTCTAAGCCATCCAATGCATGCCTTTGGAATCAACATTTGATCCACCAAAATTTAGCGACCGCACTTGTAAGCTTATAAGTCATGGTTTTTGGTAGCCTAAAACAAGACATAACATAAGGTTGTAATGCTGCACCTACCGATTCAATCATCACTTCTTTCCCATCCTTTGATAAAAATTTGGCCGACCGTCCATTAATTCTAGTCTGTAATCTATCTATAACAAAAGAAAATATTTGTTGGCTTAGATCCACCTAGACCCTCTGGTAATCCTAGATAAGAACCCATACCACCAATGGTGTTAATACCCAATGTATATTTGATTTCTACCTTAATAGAATCATCAATCTTATGGCCAAACTGTACCGACGATTTTGAAATATTTATTTGTTGCCCTGAGACGGCTTCATATTGCTTTAAAATCTCCAAAATTACACTACATTGTTCTTTGTTAACTTTACAAAATATAAATTATCATCCGCAAATAAAAACTGTGACACCGACGGGCTTGCTATTGCTATTTTAAGACCCGTTATCAGTTTTGCCCCGTTCTGCCTTTCGTATATTCACAATAAGTACCTTTGTGCATAGAATAATTAAGTAAGGAGATAGCGGATTTCCTTTTCTTAAACCCCTTTCTGGTATGATTAATCCTCTAGGTTGTCCATTAAGGAGTACTCTATACTAGATTGTTGTAATACACCACATTATCCACAAAATCCATTTTTCGCAGAATCCCATCTTTCTTAATAATATTTCAATGAACCCCCATTAAACCCGATCATAAGCTTTGCTCATATCCTTTTTTATTGCCAAAAAATATCCCTTACATGCCGGATTAGTTCTTAACCCATGAAACATCTCCTGGGCAATGAGAATATTGTCTAAAATAAGACGTCCCTCCACGAATGCCGATTATGTTTCCGAAATAAGACTTGGCAGAACTGTCTTAAGTCTTTGGCTTATAATTTTTTAGATAACTTTATAACCGACATTGCAAAGACTAATATGTCGTAATTCCGTCATCCGTGTTGGTCTCTCCGTCTCTGGGATCAGACATATATTAGTCGTATTTAACTGTTTATCAAAAATACCATCTTGTAAAAGAGAATTAACCAAAAGTAGCAAATCGTTTTTAATGGTGGACCATGCTTTCTGAAAGAATAAAGTTGTCATACCATCTGGTCCAGGTGCATCCTAAATAAAGCCATTCTCACCTCACATTCCGTTGCGGGTGCCGTTAGAAAATCATAAATCTGATCTGTAATTTTTTCTTGGACCTCTACAAGAGAATCCTCAAAAACCTTAGGATTAGTTGTAGAGAACAAATTCTTAAAATATGAAACTGCTATATTTTGAATATCTTTGTCTTCAGAACAAATTTGTTTTTACATATGATGTTAGTTAATTAAATTTAGCATGCATTTTGTTTTTTAAATTAGTATGGATAATTTGTTAGTACATACAATAACTAATTATAAAGGCCATTGAAGTTTCAATTAAAAAAATATTTTTTTTTAACATTAATATAATTTGATAAAATTATCTTTATCATTGGAATAAAGTCTTTTCATTCATTGAACAAAATTTTATAAATATAACGAGCTTATAAGAATAATCTTTTCAATACTTATGTTTTATTTTAAGAATTTTAATGCATCTTTTGATGGAGAGGCTTGCATCCTTTGATGTGTTATTCTAAGAATTTTAACACATTAAGTGAAAACACAAAAATTAGGGAAAATAAGCTTATAGGATTAACTTTTCAATTACTTAATAAGAAGTTAGTATATCAATTACACATTTAAGCAAACAAAAAAATTTAGTATATTTTTATTTATGAATTTTAACTCGTTCAAAATTAGTTTGCATGAGGTAAAATTAACTACCGAGATTACGCCATATATAAAAATATATTTCAAACAATGTTTGTTTTCCTAATATTTTGTGGATTTCTGTTTTTCTATTAGTTTTGTTTTGTTAATTATTGATTATTTTGTATTAACTAAGATATATATTTTTTATCACTTAAGATGAAGTGTGTAGAATTAAACTCGAGTTTATTATGATGAAATAGATGTTAAACTGTATTGCAAAATTGAATGTTGTAAAGATGATTTTTTTTCTTTATAAATACTAAATTAAATATAGAAAAATGTGTAAATTAATATTTTACTATTCAAAAGTCAATTACTATCAATGAATTAACATTTATATCTTACACCCCTATATAGGGTCTTATCTAGTATATATATATATGCTAGTTTAGATCATATATCAGCTCATAAAACTCAAACCCTCCAGCGGAGCACATATCTTTCTTGTTCTCCAAGCTACTCACTTTTTTTGCTTATGTTCCCCTTTGCTTTGTTCTTCTTCTTCATCTTTGTGTCGTTCCTCAACTTGTTAGCCTCCCTTTGCATTTCACTCTCCTCCACACAAAGATCCTCCGCTATTTTGTTAATCATATTTTCACCATGCCTCAATGCAACACTGTAATAGTCGAGATCATCTGTTGGTTATAAACTTAAAATTGAAATTTATATACAGAGTATTAGATGTAACAATTGAAAAAACGGATGTGCCACAAAAGTTTTTGAAAATATTGTATTTACTATTTAGGTTTATAAATTTGAAAAATATCTTGTGTTTAGAATTTGTTTTGAAAAGTAACTATGTGGTAGGAGATTTTCTGATTTTGAGTGTTTGTTAAACTAAAAATGAAAAATTTAGTCATTTAAAATTTACCATAAAATTAATACTTCGAAGTCTTGTAATATTATCTTCTCGCAAGTCACGAGCTTAGGAGAAACGTTCGCATAATTTTATAAATTCTCTAACTAAATTCAGGATATTATTATTAGTTTCACAAAGTATTGGGGAAGTGAATTCTACATTTTGTCATGAAGTTTCATTCGTGAAAGGGAAATAAATTTTTTTTAGAGTTCTTTGTTTCTATTGAAAATTCATGTCACTTTCACAGAGGGTACATATTCACTTATGGTAAGATCCCAGTATGGATTTCTTTTGTCTACTACATATTTACTAACTTGTTTTGTGCAAAATTTCAAGAACTTTTTGATATGCAAGGAGGAGGACTTAGAGAAAAAGGTAAAGATAAAATATTGTTTTTAACGATAGTGTATGTACAAGATTGGGTAAAATGTCAAAAAATACGCGAACTTTCAAATTTGAGACAAAAAAACATGAAATTTTGAACTATCATCTAAATCACAAAGTCTTGTTTGATTTTTGGATAAAATGGTCAACTTTTGTTTACTTGGCCATTTTGGGCAGCATGCCGTTGATTTTCTGTTAAAGGAGTTAATTTTCCGTGAGAAGTTTATGTTTAATCAAAATTACATCGTTTTAAAGTTTCAAAACAATGTCGTTTTATTAGAAAATAATGGTAAAAAAATTGCTTCCATGGGTACTCAAAATGTGGACCTTTATGACTAATAAGGACTCTCCACCGCTGATCTACGACAACAAATTAGGTAATACTAGCAAACATAGTTAGATTTTCACAATTAATCCAATAATGTCAACAATGTCATTTCTTTTAAGGAAAGAGAAACAGTTTGTTTGTCCAAACCTCACGACGATGCACTTGTTCTTATCTTGGATATTATTTAAATTTTGAAGTCTCATGAATCCTCCTCATTCACACCAGAAGGTCAGTGTGTTACTGACTATATATGACATCCATGTTTTAGGTGCAAAAATTGACTAGTCGAATTGCAGTCTTAAATATGTTCATCGTGAGATCAACCAACAAATGCCTACAATTCTATCAATTGTTAAAAGTAAAAAGAGACTTCGAATGGGATGAGAAGTATGCAACCTACTAAAAGCATATATGTCCAGTCTGCCATTATTGGCAAAGCTGGTACCCGGAGAACCTCAATACTTTTATGCTCCGTCTCACAATACTCCATCAGCGGGATCCTTACGTGATCTTTGTGCAGGGCTAACAGAAACCTATCTCTTACATACGCAAGTCTTTGACGTATCCAAAAAATCGGTATCTGTTGATGGATAAGCTCACTGTAGTCATAATCGCATCTGCAATAAAACTTCTGCCTTATTTTCAGTCACAAATTGTAATTGTCCTAACCAGTCAACCGCTTCGAACAGTCCTTCATAACCAGAACCAATTAGGTGGCAAAATGGACGGTAGAGCTAAGCGAATTTGACACATAATATCGAGGTCGAAGTTGCCTTAAGGCTTGCGTAAACGGCATTTTGAGCTCCCACTAGTTATGGGACGATCATCGTTTACATGAAAATTCTTAGATATGTTCCGGTTAAAACCATTCACTAGTTATGTTATTCCATATTTAGTCTAGTGTTTGTCCAATTTAAAATAGAACTCACTTACTTTTGGTAAAAGAAGATTCAAAAAGCTCTCAATCTGTATATTTCAAGTGTTGTTTTGCAATATGGGTGACTTATTACCTATGAGAGATATTTGTGCTATAATATCACATTCGGAAACATTCATGTCATATGTATGCGCACATATGATAATAACATAACCACAAATCCTTTTTTGCCTTATCAAGAACACATATATAGAACTAGGTTCTAGTTCTTGATTCTCAACCCTAGAGTCTTGCAGGATTTCAGTCACAACACCAATTCACATACTAATTGAATAAGCAATTCTATCTAATTGATATACTTTTATTTCTACCTATTTGTTTTATAGTTTTCATAGGTTTTTAATAAGTGGTCTATATGGTTATGGTGTTTTTAAGGTGTTTTTCAAGTATTTGTAATTTTAAGGTATTTTATCTGTCTTTGGAAAAAATAAACACAAGGTGTTGAAAAACAAGAAATTAGACAGATTATGGGCATCAGAAGTTTGTCACTAGTTGAAGAACATCACGACCACCAATTTAAGTGAATTTTGGACACAAGAAATCCAACTGAGTTAGCTTTCATCGAGAGGTGGAATCAACTCATTTCCTTCAGCGGTTCTATAGTTATGCCGATATACTAACGACGCACGTGTAACGTGTGACGTGTCTTACAGTCTCGCGAAAGTAGCAAGCTGAGAACGAAATATTGGCAAATGCTCCTCGTTCTGGAGCCGCGGCCAAAAGCCACATCATCACGGGTATCCACAACGAGCCCGTTGCAAGCTCACATGTCCATCCCTTTGGCCTAAACGACAACACTTCTCCCTTCTAGACTAAAAGAACTTTGAAGATATCTCAAACCCAATAATACATTGTCTTAAGCCCCTAGGGGTACACACACATGCCCAACACACACAACACCTCACGACATCTCTCATCTCTCATAGCCATAGAAACATTAATACATTGTCTTAAGCCACCTAGGACAAGATTCATTAACTTTGTCTCACAAAGAACATCTCTTTACCATGTTGTTTACTCTACTATTATTATGCAATCCTTACTCTTTGTGAAGTTTGGTTTGTGTTCGATTGCTACCAAACCTTCTCGAGATTCATTACTTAGACAGAAACGAGATGTTGAAACTGTTATAGTTTCAGATCGAGGCTTGGGAGAAACCTCATAAACATGATCAGCCAACTACATGAAAAATTGGATACTGCAAAATTTTATTTAATTAGATTTGTTACACTTCAAGAAAGTAAATTGTAAAAGCATAGGCGTTGGATTCTTTGGTTTGGCCATTTTGGCCATTGATATTAAACAAAATATCAAACTTAAATTAAAATCAAAAAAAAAATTGAAACTTTACTTAGAAATTGTCTCTAACACCCATTTTCGAAAGAAGCACATTTACTACAATGGAGGATAGAAATAGGAGGAGACTGAAAAGCCGAGGAAGAGTAAGCCTCCAACAGTTGCGACCGTACGTTGCGAGATCCTTGAAGCCAGCATGCTTCCTCCAACAACTGCTAGTGAAGTACACACAGTGTGTCCAATACTTGCCCCAATGGCCACTCCTATGGCGTTCTTGTGAGTCGCCAACTTCAAAAAAAGATAAAAGTCAGTCACTGGTCAATTTTAGTAAGAAGCTAGATATGAGAGATGACTCTTACAGCTATTGTAGCGATCTGGCTACGGTCACCCCATTCAGCTAGAAAGGTTAAGATGAAGGACTGCAAAAAAATACAAGAGAAGGGGTTATAGCAACTTTTTAAACAGTTTACCGCAAAAATCATACAACCGAAAGCATCAATATGCCCTAGAAAAATACCTCCAGAAATATTGGGGTACAAAATCTTGAGAATAAACGACGGAAGGGTGTCTTCCCTTGACCTGACTCGAGCTTCTCTTCAACCTTTACCAAAGATGATGGGAAGTCAGACAAGTTTGAATGTTAATAGCAAATAAGAATGTCAGGCAGAATCTCTTTTAATTATAAATAGGCAAACAACTGGCAACACAGGTAGCATGAGAACAACTTACTTCCTCCATTTCTTTCTTCTGATTTGACTTTGAATCAGTAGACCTCCAAGCAATGTAGAGTAGTCGCAAACCAAAAAATGCATAGAGCACTGCATTTTCAAAGATGTAAGATCCTTCAAGTGAGATTCAGATTAAAAAGAAAGAGCCACCAAAACTTACAAGTAAGTGCACCAATTCCAATGATAATACAGATATCTACTCTTAACATTTAAGTGTTTTACATATTCACAAAAAAAGACATGAAGAAATCAGTTTGGATAGCTACTTTTCTACTAAATGAATCAATTATCCTACCATTTCACCATGTCAAATAAACTTAGATACTAAGATATACAGTTCAAGTAAACCGGAGCTGCAAAATCATAATCACAAGACACACTAAAAGATTGGTGGACAAGGTTTAAGCCTCGGACAGAACATTTTCCATAAGACAAAAATTCATGATCGTATAGTTGCATAGCACTCTCAATTCATTTAAGCTAGCAAATTCTTTAAAAACCCAAAACTATAGTATTGGCAATGTCACACTCACACCATATGAGAGAACTACATACCTGTAGCAGCACTATTGGTGTGCTTCCTCGATATCAAGTTTGGCACTATCCTACCAAGTCCAGTAGAAAGTATCTAAACTCAATTCAGAAAAATCACAACAGTTAGACAATACCCTCTGTAGTACGATGATTTTTCCCACAATGAATATACATACAAGTAATTTTCAACTTACAGTCATAACAAACAAAGCTGAGAGTGCACCAGATAAAACAGTAGCTTTAGGATGTCGCATAGCCATCAATGCCGCTATTATAAAAGTTTCATCCCCAATCTAACATATAATACGAAACAAAGATTAAGCTCTAACCACTAAAACTAAAAATTGACCCTAAGCTTGAATCATATCAACACACACGAACCTCGGTGACAAGTATCATCGAGAAACTCGAAAACAAAGCATCAAATACACTAGGAGCAGTAGCATCAAGGTCTAGATTCAAACCAAGAGCACCAATATTGTCTACAACAGTATCAACTCCAATTCGTTCAGTACCAACCTGAAATCAAACAAATAAAGAATCTATCAAAAGATATTCAGATTCGAAAAAGGCAAAAAAGTAGATCGAGATTCAAAATTACCATTCCACGACGACCAAGCTCTTTACCAGATCCTTCAGATTCTTGTCTCTCATTGTTCTCAACGACAGAATCCTAGTAAAGAAGAGAAAAAAGGCGTTATACGTAATTGAATTTTCACAAATACTAATCAATGGAGGAGAAAAAGGCGTTATACCTGACCGGAGATTGAAGAAACGAGGAAGAAGATGGTGGCGACGAGAATCAAACGGGTAGGGTTTGAAATCAAACCCATGAGTGATCTGAGAGTTTTGCAGATCTGATTTTTGAGAGGAAGAGAAAATGATGAATCTCTGTTTCTTCAAATTTTCTCGGGAAAGAGCGAATCTGAGAAAGGTTGGATCTGGAAAATTACTTACGAATTAGAAGAGCATTGGAAGAATCGATCGGTGAGCTTGAGCGTGTGAAGAAGCTGCTCCGAAACAGAGATCTGTACGGTTTTGAAGATGTAATGGAATTAATCAAATTAACACGGTTTACAAAAATATTTTTAAATCTTATTATATATTCCAGATTTTACTAGTTGCTACTATATTTTAAGAAATTGCACTATATACTAAAAAAAGATTTGAAAAACTAATTTTTTTATCGTGAACATCAATATTATAAATTTTTACAAAATACTATTTTAACATCAATATTATAAATTTTTACAAAAGACTACTTTAAAAAAAAAAAAAAAATACTACTTGTGTTGGTTTTGGGTTTCTCGATTTGTTTTGATTCCGGTTCGATATTTTCAGTTTTTTGTAAAGTATTCAGGTAATTAAACCATGAACAATAGCAAATAAGGATGTCGAGTGAGAGGAATCTCGTGGAGGTTCAACGATTGAGACTCCATACTTGTTGTTTTTTTATTAGACGAAGTGGATCCAAAGCAAAAAGAGAAGATTTTTAGACTCTATTTTGGAGGTTCTTTAGGAGGAATGTCATGACATCAAGAGGGAAATAAAAATGTTTGAAGCAATTTTTGTTTTTATCAATATCGATTGTTTGCTAAGCATTCCCTCAAATCTTATCACGACTTCTAACTCAGTATTTGCATCAAACTTAGTCAAAACTAGAATATATATTTTCTCAAAAATACCACTAAAATATATCTTTTTCATTAAAATATATTTTCTCAAACTTAGTCAGCGACCAGCGACAACAACCAGCGACAACATATATTGTTCGTTTGTCTGTCGCTGGACTCAGCGACCAATTACAGCGATAATCACTAATAATTGTCGCTGTGTTGTTAGTTTGAATGTCGCTATAAACAGTCGCTATATTTTTTTAAAAATTAATTATTTTTGGTGCTAATTTATATTTTAAAATCAAAATGTAAATCATATATATCATACATCATGAGAAAAATAAATTAATATATTTATTTATTTTAGTTTTATCAAATATAATTTGACTATAATTAGTTTATGTTATTTGAATTTAATTTATTTTAATTTAATTTAATAAGAATTATTTTAATTAAACTAGAACTCAAACCCTTCGTGATATCGCAGAAAAAAATATTATAAATTTGTTTATATAATAATTTCTTTAAAACAAATCTAACTCCAAGTGATGCATATTATAAATTTCGTAGTTATTCAATAGTATATATATAACTAACCAGAAAAAATAACCGTAAATATTTTGACAGAAAATTACAATATAGGAAAGTTGCAATAAAAGACACAAGCGAGAAAAACAACCGTCAATATTTATTACGGAAAGTTGCGATTAAAAGACACAACCGTTCAGAGTGCAAAAAACATTTATTTAAATTTAATTTAATTTAATCCTGTTTAATTTAATTATTTTTAATTATTCTTTAATTTATTTATTTTGATCGCTAAGTTGTTCGTTTGCATGTCGCTGGATTCAGCGACTAATCGCTGAAACTAGCGACTGATCGCTAAAAATTTTAGCGATCAAAAATTGCGATCGCTGGTCGCTGGCGACTCTCGCTACTTTTGGTCGTTGAACCAGCGACAGGCAAACGAACAACTTTTGGTCGCTGTCGCTGGTTTCAGTCGCCAGCGACAGGCAAACGAACAGGGCCGAAACCAGCGACTGATCGATAAAATTTCAGCGAATAAAAATTGCGGTCGCTGGTCGCTGGCGACTGTCACTAGTTTTGGTCGCTGAACCAGCGACAGGCAAACGAACAACTTTTGGTCGCTGTCGCTGGTTTCAGTCGCCAGCGACAAGCAAACGAACATGACCTATGGCTGGCCTTGACCACAGCAAAGTAAAACATTTGTTATGGCCCAATATTTAAGTAGCCCATTTTAGAATAAAAAAAATTATATGTATAATTCATAGAAAGAATTTCATAAGAAATAAATATAAAGCCCAAAGGCTAACAGATTTTTATATGGACTGATTTTTATATGAGCTGTCTAATTAGTAAACAAACCTACCTTTTTTATTGGTTTTGTATTTTTGTATAGTAAGGCAATGGAAAATTTTGGCCCCCACTTTTTCTTTTGCTCTACCCCAATTATTGTCAGGCCTACCATTGATATACTATAAAAGTAAAACTAAAATTTTAACCTTCAAAACTAAATCACAAACCCTAAAAATAAGTCCTAATCCCCTGAAAACTAAACCCTAAACCTAAAATATTAAACCCAAACCCACATATAAACCATTAAAAATTACTTTTAATGTGTGTGGTATTTTTGGACAAAACAATTTTGTAATGGTACTTAAAATAAAATAAAATAAAAACTAATGATGGTAAATTGGAATAAACACTTATCTTAGTGGTAATTTGAATATTTTTCTTACACTTAAACACTTCTTTGAATTTAACTACTACATATGGAGTCCAACAAATTTGATGCGAAAAATATATCGCAATGCTAATATATTAATAACTTTGTAACTTACCTTATTTCTCTTTATTATTCAGTCAACTTTTATTAATAAGATTTGAAAGAGAATACAAAAAATGATCACGAGTTTTCTCTTCGAACGTGAAATTGGTTAAGATGTATGTTGTAAGTTGTATCACTACCAAGGTTCACGATTTAGCCGAGATTTAACTGATGATAGATTCGATACTCATGACATTCATTTCTTCATGTGAAATAGAGCACAACACATAGCTGTTTTTTATTTGTATGTATTGGAAGATAAGACAATGTCAAACTATTTGGGGGTGAGGCTAAACAAAAATGACAATCTCTTCTTCTTTATTTGTCTCTCTTTTTTATTCTTTTTTTCTTCATTCTATGTTTCTGTAATGTAGGCGAGTTAGAGATTTTTACCTCACAATCATGACTCCCACTAGCGATGAATGTTTCTTCATAACCACCAAAGCAAGACCTGAAATAGACCTACCAGTTCTGTGCCCTTCATATTGATAAAACATCTCTGATCTTCGTTGTGAAAGCAACACATAGTTAAATCGTTGGCATTTTTTAATACTATTTAGGTATTAAAATCTCAAAATTCCGTTGTTAAATTGCTTAAAAAATACTCGATTGATTTAGTTTTCATGTAAATGCAAATTAAACAAATTCTAACCAAATTTGTTTTTTTCCCTGATTTTATTAGTTCCTATTCTTTTTTTTTGTGCAAAAATTTGATTGGTTCCTTTGTGGCTATGTGTGGTGCGTGGCATTTCGTTAATAGGCTCAGAATCGAGAGCTTAATACTTACAATAAAACGACATCGTTTAATAACAAAATCATCACCATCGATCTGACCAGAGCTCCTTCTTTGAGCAAGGTTTTTCTGGGTGCTTTTCTACAGCAATGGCGGCGAGAGGTGCTCTGCTTAAATATCTCATTGTCAATGTCACACCTTCTCTTCAAATCTCAAGCCGTATCACTTCCCCTCCTTTGTATGTTCTTCTTCGGCGTTTCTCTAAAGAAGTTAGAGCATTCCTCTACACATCTGAAGTCACATATCGCTTTCTCTCTATCGTCAAAAACTTCCAAAAATTTGAGCCTTCTAAAGTATTTTCAGATTCTTACCTCTGATTTGGTGAATTCAGTTATGATAGATAGACATTTGATTTGATTATAGAAGCTAGAGTTATGTTGTTTCTTGAACATTGATATACCTCGATTTTCACTCATTTTAACTATGATTTAGGTATAGTTTTTAGAGTTCTTTTGTTATTTTTAGAGTCTTGTATAGTTTATTCAGGTCTTTACATGTTTGGGATGCATTTGGAGAATATAGAGTATTCTGGAGAAAAACATAAAACTTATGCTACAAAAGCAATCCGAAGACCAAACTTCACGTAGGTGTCAATCGACACCACCCTTGGTGTCGCTCGACACCAATATCCGACGCCAATTCAATTGCGCAACTTATTGAAGTTTTGAAGATTTCCAAATTCGCTTCAGAACTTTTCCTTATTTTCAAAGAAGTCCCTACACAATTTTAGGAATTTATACAATAGAAACTCTATAAATTAATAATGTTGGGACCATGAATTTTATTAATTTATAGTGATATTAATTTATCCTATAAATTAATAAATATTAATTTATCCTATTAATTAATAAATATTAATTTATAGAAATATTATACATAAAATATAATATTATATTCTTCTTAAAATGTTTCTTAATTTAATTTTCCATATATTTTGTTGTTTAGATATATAATTATGTTAGGTTTTTTATTTTTCTTTGACTTCTTTAATTTATTTTTCTGTAAGATATTGTGTTTGTATATCTAAGATATTAACGTGAAGTAAAGTAAACATGAATTTTAATCCAATTTTTTTTACATAAATCTTAGCAATACCTTCTCAAATACAAAATTAACTATGACGGATCAAATACTCAAAAAGTTATGTGAGTACAATAGAGATCATACCAGTTGTATTTTAAAAAGAGTTGTAATTATAGTTTGAACAAAATTTTCATATAAATATTAGTCTTAAAATGTATACTTAAGATCTATGATTATTAATTTATAATATTATTGGGACTATAAATTTATATAGGGATTTCAAAAAAAATATTATCTTATTATCTTATCGATTTTAGTTAATTTTTACATTGGCCTGACTTGGGACCGGCAAAATATATTAATATATCGTGTTTATTAATTTATCGAGTATTAATTTATAGAGTTTCTACTGTACAAAGATTTTAAGGTCATTGTTTAGATCTAACTTTTGATAACTTTTCTTTACCCTTTATTTCACTTTGTTCTCTAGAGCCAAAACCCTCTAGAGCCAAAACCATATGAAGCTCTCTCTAGAGAAGATCTTTCTAAACTATATTCTCTTCTTGTTTCTTACATTGATTTCTACCTTAAACATGTTTTGGTCTTTGATAATCATGTATGAATAGTTCTCTTGTTGGGTTTAGGGACTCTCAATAGGGATTTAGATGAATTAGTATACCGAAAATCCTGTTAGGATAATATATTTAGAATTCTTCATCTTTGATTGTTCTTAGTGCTAGTTCTAGAATTACTAGAACTTGATTTTAGGTTAATAGGTAGTACTCAAAAAGACTTCTATTACTAGAACTATCTTAGATGAGCCTAGTATTTAGATGCGGACTAGCGTCGATTTAGATACTTAGGTGAACTTATCAAACATGATTATAATGCTTGCTTAGTTCTAGGGATTTACAAAAGAGTTAGAATCAATACTACTAAGCATAGTGAGTAATGCGGCGAACCATCGGTTACTCTATAATAGTGATTAGAGTTCTAGAATGGTTCGATCGTAATTCTAATTTATTGCTAGATCTACTATTCTGATATTTCCTGAGAATTTCCCTAAACCCAACGTTTTAATCATCTGAATCTACAACCAATTTTAATTGATTTTCTGTCTTTTATTCTTATAATATTTTCAGTTTAGCTTCATTTGAAACTGTTAGTCTATTGTGTAATCTGAGAACTTTGTGGAATTCGATCCCTAAGTGCTATAACAACCTCTTTATTTGAGAGAGTAATCAATACGGTAATTTGACTCATATCAATTTGGCGTCGTTGCCAAGTTCTCTTCGATTCACCATTAGATTAGGTGTAGAATTTAGTCTTAATTTTTATTTTACTTTGTTACTCACGCGTTCTTTTTCTTGTGACAAGAGCTAATAGGAATTTGAACGCAACAACCGGAAAGTTAGCAATCAGTGGATATGTTGAGATTGATTATCAGACCTGATGCTGCTGGAGTCTTACGAGACAGAGATGGTCAGGCATACAACGAAGAGGGCCAGAAACTTGATGAAGAGGGAAACGTGATACCAGAAATCGCAGAGGATGTCGATCGGCACCAGCTGGTTGTTGATCGACATAAGAAGAAATCAGAGCAGATGGTCGTAGGATGACTCTTGATGACTACAACAGACAAGATCTCTTCTATTCCAATCAGTCTGCAATCCGACCACCTACATTTGAAAGAAGAGATTTCGAGATAAAACATGCATACTTTACTCTTGTGAGTATGCACCCTTTTCATGGTCTAACACCCGATGGATCATATTGATCTGTTTGAAGACTTGGTTTCGAGTATTAAAGCAGAAGGTATTTCTTGTGACTACCTTCTCTACAAGCTCTTCCCATATTCTCTTGCTAGGGAAGCAGCTTCTTGGCTTAAGCAGTTGAAGCTTGGATCTCTTACAACTTGGAAAGAAATAAAAGTTGTTTTTTCTGAACAACTTTTATACGATGCAAGGTCCGAGGAGCTGAGAATGAAGATCTCCACCTTCTCTCAAAAAGCCGGAGAAGCATTTAAAGCCGCTTGGATCAAATTCAGAGAATATGAGAGAGACTACCCGCATCATGGTTTTAATGAGGTTCAGCTGTTAGGTATCTTCTTCAGAGGAGTTGATTGGCGTTAATAGATGGCTTTGGATGAAGCTAGTAATGGTAATTTCATGTCAAGATATCCAGAGGATTCAACAATGTTGATTGAAAGCTTGACTTCCAGCATTAGTACCAAAAGCGTTGACATTGCAAGGAAAACGCAAGCTGAGATATCCGATAACAACCAAGTTGCCTTGTTAAGTTCCAAAGTTGATTTTCTTCTTGGTAATCAACAGGTTCAGTATGCTGCACAGGTTAACAGTGTAGCCACTTCAGAGATGATGGATCAACATGGATACAAGAACTACAATCAGAAGTCTACATCTCAGACATCGGTTCAGCAAACTACAAGCTTCACTATGAATTATGCTTCTTCAACCCAAGCCCACCCTCCACCCGAGATTACTAAGATGGTCGAATCGATGTTCAAACAGATTCTCAAAGGTCAAGAGAAGCTAACGACAGATTTTGATCACAAATTGGGTGTTGTATCCAAAGATTTGAATGGGAAGATTCAAGTATTGAACAATCAAATATAGCAATTGAGTACAAATATAGAAGATGTTAGTGCTATTCAGTTAAGGAGTGGAAAACAATTAAATCCAGTGCTTTAACAGGAGCTTCCTATAGCCAAAATCGTCAATTTGGAAGAGAATGATGATGCAGTTTTTGCTGACCAGATATCAGTGTCGACCGACACTACTTGGTGTCGATCGATACCAGTGAACACAGATACTGCAGAAACAGACAGTATCGACCGACACCAATAATGTGTCGATCGACACCAAACCAGTCCAGACCTGCGATTTCACCAGAACCCAATTTCAGCTGTAGAAAAGGCAACCAAACACAAGGTTCTTTTCCCCAAGAGTCCTAGGAAGTCCAAACATAAGCTAGATGATGCTAGATGCAAAGTTATGATGGATAAGCTGATTGTACAGATGCCACTTATAGATGTTGTGAAGTCTTCTCCTATGGTCACACAATATGTGAAGAGGATGGTTACTAAGGATTTGAATACTGAGCAAGGTGTGATGACGATTTCTACACATGTTAGCTACATTATTCAGAATAAGATTAAATAGAAACTTCCAAATCAGTAACGAGGGCTTGTTAACCAAGTGGGGACAATAAGTTGGTGGAACACTGACTCGGTCCACGGGTCAGATCTGTTGTGGCATTGTTCTGGGCTGCCCAGTCCAAGCTGTGAGTGATCTGTGTGTGTTGAGCGAAGGCTTGGCTCAGGCGGTTCTTACATTGGTGGGCAATGCGTGAGGCTGGTTTCATAGAGCAGCGATCACCTCCCGCTCTCGGCAGTGGACGGATCACAGCTCGACACCACTCAGATTCACTATGGCTTGCTCGCTCGTTCCCAGCTGGACCACCAATTTTAGAAAAAAAAAGAACCAAGTGTCGTTAGCTCAATTGCTAAAGACTCTAGGCGAAACTTAGAAGTCGCCGTTTCGAGTGACGCTTGGGACGAAACTAATATTACATGTTGTGGTTTCGGGCTTGGGGGAATACGGGTTTCGGCCCAAAACCTCTTGGATTTCAAAAAAAAAAAAAAAAACCTTCCAGATCCAGGTAGCTTTGTTCTCAATTGCGGTATCCTTACCGAGAGTTTTGCGCAATGCTTGTGTGATCTTGGTTTGTGTCAATTTGATGCCACTCTTTCAGGTATTGAATATTGAAATCATAAATGCATGCAAATTTTATCTCATCAAGTGAGAGGCCAACATGCTTTCCTTACGAACATATAACAATATATATGGATGATATGACGATTTTGTTCTTTTTCACAAACAGAGTATAATATAAAGATGTGAGGTGGAGTACAATAATTATGTGAAGTGGAGTATCATATAAGGATGTGAGGTGGAGTACAATAATTAATAACAAATTAATACGGCAAGTTAGATATCAAATCTTTATATAATCATTTTGATGGGTTTTTCTTTTTTTTTTTAAAGAAATAGAAAAAAAAATCTATGATTATATTTTTCAAATAATATATTAATGTATATATTAATATATATACAATGTGAAGTTGTATCTTATCAGCTTCCTTATATACTATATACTAAATATATATTAAATTTAATTTATTTAGTAAATAATCCATGGACCCACGAGATTACTAAATAAATTAAATTTAGTATATATTATTAGACCTATTTTATAATCTGTGGATTCACGATATTACTAAATAAATTAAATTCTATGATTATATTTCTATAATAATATATTAATGTATTTGTTACATTTTCAATGTTACAACTTATAAGTATACTCCCCAAATAATAGTATAGGATAATATTTTCTTAGAATGACTTAATAGAAGAAAATATTTTTAATGAAAGTATAGCCAAAATTGATTAACTGAAGGTAACATTACTCAAAAAATATGCATGGGATTTTTGAATGAATATGAAAATAAAAACGTACACAAAAACCAAACTAACACACACAATAACCTTTAACGTGTTTTCAACAATACCAATGTAAATAGGATTCATAATAAAATCATGTCACAATCACTCTTATGAGCAAAAAAAATGGATAGAACATATGGAGAATCAAATTGCAAATTCCAATAAAACATATCTTTCAATTTTTTCATAACGTTCATAATATGGTTTTCATATATATATATGATGTAATTAAGTTGTAGTCTATCATATGGTACATCAAGATAACATATGCAGACAGATCTAATTTCACCAACTAAAACACATAAATTTTGAAAGATAACGAAGACAACAACTGAGAACATTTTTGGCGCGTTGTTTAATAGATGAGGGAAATAAACACAAGATCATATATTTTCTAACCCAAGACAATAATGCATCACACGTCGAGCTTAGGAGCCCAACTTGCAATCAGATATTCTTTGGCAGCCTTAGTTTTCTCAAAAGACTCAAGAGAGAACAACACCTTCATGTAGTCACGGACATTAGTTAGACTCTCAGGGACACACCAATCCATGAAATGTCCTAACGTAGTCTCTAGATGGTAAAGCTTTGGTGCTAGGCTCAAATCCACGACCGTTACTTTATCTCCCGCCACGAAAGGACCAACGTGAGTCTTGAGGTGATGGTCTAACGCCTCAAGTTCATCCAACAAAGCCATGTCGGACCCGTCATTGGCATGATCTTTGCTCGTCAAAAACATCACAAAAGCACCAATGATCTTGGAGCCCACAGATGCAAACTCAGGAGGAAACGTCACGAGAGAAGGCTCCGGATATTTCTCCTCGATGATTCCCACTATAAGGTCGGAATCAGCCACCCAATTTTCGTCTTCATCGAACTTCACCAATGGAAGTTTTCCCTTGGGACTAATAGCCAAGAACCAATCCGGTTTGAGAGAAACGTCGATGAGATGAGTTTTGTAAGGAAGTTTCTTATCCTCGAGAGTGAGAAGTATCCTTTGACCGAAAGGGCAGTCACCGAGAACATCAGGTGCACCTGATGCGGCCTTCACGCAGACTTCGATGCCCATTTCTGTTGTTTTTGTTTTCCACATAAATTGCCATAACGACTATATATCATTTTTATAGAGGAAATGCATAACGTGCATACGACAACATTTTATGTATGAGCTTATAAATAATTCAATCTCTAGTTTACGTGCCTCCCAACATTCTTGATTTTTTTTTTCACTTTTTCTTTTTACTATATGTGCCCTAATAGAGTATTTACTCCTAATTGAGTATTTATTCCTGATTTATTTATTTTTAGATTAAGCATCACGTACGTATTGAGATTTCGCAGAAGCCTCTGACTAATTCTAGGAGTTAAATGACCCTTTAGTAACGAGTTTTTCAAAATACTCCAAAAACACCACTCTTAGAATACCACAAAAATTGAGGATTTATTTTGTTTTTGTTAGACATAAACTTAAAAGTTGAAACTTTATTTTGTTTTTGTATTTTCTTTTAATCATTTTTCTCTCTGTCTCTTGCCTCTTGTTTTAAAACCACTAAATTCATTTTCTTTTTATGATAGAATTTGTTCATTTAGATCAAACCACTAAACTATATGATATTTTTTATAGTTCGAATATTGAATGAGTTGAGTAAAAATGGTACTGTAAACTCATAATGACCATTTTGAAATTAACTTATCCTACAAGTAACCCAAAAGCTCCAACTGGTTGGCCTCCACATATTTAATGTTACGATCATACGTTCATAAGATTTAGACAAATATGTAATCATTAATCAAACTTCTCTTTCAGAATGTGTTCAATTTCCTTCGTGTACGTTAACACCTTTTTTGGTAAGTGATCGGGAGACATTTGTGTCCCATTTTTTATTCAAAGCAAGAAAAGAAAATTACACGAGGATTCGCCTTGATTGTAAGGACCCAAGATATCCGCCCTCCAAATCAAGTTTACAATACTCAGAATAGTAGTCAACAAATAAAAACCAAGCGGTAAAAAAAATGGATAGTTAGATAATATATACACTCAAAAAAAAAACGATAAAATAAATAAGACGGGCCAATATAAACATTAACCAAATTCAATAAGATAATATTTTCTTAGCTCATATGTAAAATATGGTCCCAATAATATCCTAAATTAATAATCATGTAAATTATATATTTTAAGTTTTTTTATAAAAATAGCCAAACTTTTCTGTAAGTTTTCAAATTTTAAACAATTGATGTCACTATTTATAAATTTTGAATTTATGTATATCATTTGTAAATGTGAATTCTATAATCTTTTTTTATTCATTATAAAAAATGTTTTCTCTTCTAAATATTAAATGTTTAAGTCTAAAACTACAAAATTTATAACATATAAACCATTCATTTTATTTAGATCAACTTGTTTTAACTCATATTTTTTTAAAAAGGTTTCACAACTAAAAAAACTCTCTTAAATTAATAAATATTAATATACAATATTAATTAATAATATTAATATCACTATAATATTAATAGAATATCATGACCCAACATTATTAATTTATAGACGTTTTACTCTATTTCTATTCTGACTTCTCTTCCTTGAGTGATGATGCATTTTCGAAACCGATAGATTCGATTCACATATTTTTCTTCATCTTAACTTCTAGAAACTTTCTATAACCAAAGTCAAAAAAAAAGAAAAATATGAAAAACAGTGTGTTCAATGATAAAGATTAATTATTGTCTCCATAGCCGTTGAAGAGGCCAAGCAAGCAAAGCAATAGCTTGCGGCCGTTAAATAATACTGCCTATGTTCCGAAAAGTTTAATGTTCTAGTTTTCACATATATTAAGAAACAATTATTGTTTAATTATTTGCCAATCATTTTTTTAATAAGTTTGAACCAATAGTAGTATAAAACAGTTAACCATTACATCTTGAAATCTATAATTTATCAATAAAAAATTTAAAAAATAAAATAAAAACCTAAAAAATCAATCTTTGTGGAACAAACTCAAAACACTAAAACATCAAATCTAATATGACATAATGTTCGGCTGTTTTTCAAAAAAATAATCATTGATTAATGGTTAATGCTTCTCTGTGAAAGTCACCAGTTCACGGGTTTGAGACTTGGGAGCAGCTTAGACAAGTTTTCTTTTATTTTAATTACAAAGAACAGTCATTCAAAAAATAATAGTTATGCAGCCTATTTTTTTCTTCTTGCTTGTAGCCTTGTCAAATTCAGGGACGGCTTGATGTCTCAACTAATTTGCAACATGTCTTCAATCATTAACATGGCCCGTTTACAAGCCGGTAGCCCTAGTTGTCCCCATCAAGATATAGACCAATCCCAATAACACCTTTGAATCCCAACATACCATGCTATCAGCAGATATGTCTTATTGCCTTATTGCATGATATCTAATCTAGTTATACTAAATCAACAGTCACTTTTCCCAAAACTGCAAGTCTCTCCTTTTGCCACGTATGATTAAGTTTAAAATTTTGGTCTTTCACATTCGTAAAACAATTCACTGCTTTCTACTATTATTTTTCAACACAATTTTTTTTGACAAAAAATAAATAAAAGTCTGACCACTTTTTTAGCAACTGCTCCTTCCACGATCTTAAGATTCTTCACTTTCTCTCCCATCTTTCAATCCCTTTGCCAGTTAAATTACGATCTAAATGGCAACCGTATAAGCCTCTTTTACAAAAATAAAAACAGGTTCATGTTCTTCTTCTTCTCTCCTTTCTTATAACTTTAGATCGTCCATTCTTTCTTCAAAATTTGTATAACAGAGAAACAAAAAGATGACATAAACAATGAAAGTTGAGACTTTTGTGATGCCTAATGTGATGGACGATGTTAACTCCCCACGACACGTTGAGTTTGGTCCACCTAATCGCTGATATGAATATCATTAAAACTTTGGCTATTTGTTGCGATTTACTTGGTCTTATCTTTTTACATTTTCTATGCACCCTGCTCGACAAAATGACCACATGAGTTTGCGAGAATCGTATAGAAACAAAATGGATGCAAATGTTTTGGGGGTTTCAATTCAAAAGAAGAAAACCAATTTGAGAGATGGGTGGCATGATTTGACATCTTCTTCCACGATGTAGTCTGCAAAATGATTTTAATGTGAAACCTTCTTATATGTTCAAGTTTTAAAAGCGTTTTGATTCGAAGGTTATTCATTTCTCCATCATTATTATTGTTAAGCTTTTGGAGAAGAAAAAATAGCTCCGTATATCTTTTGTTTTCTTCATCTACTCTTTCTCTTTTTTTTTCTATGCCTGAGACAGTTAGTGTATTTATGTAAGATACTTTGTTGTTTCTAATGAAAGTTTCTTTGATTTTGACACACACATACATATATATATATATATCACGATTTGGGTGAAGTTGAGAAGGACTTCTATTGAGAGTTACAGAGCAATGTGTAATACATCCAATCAATGTATTTCGATAAAATAAAACTAAACAAATTGTATTTTGTGAGGCTGTGACATTCATCATTAGTGTAATAGTTGTAGATTTCAAAGAAACAAAATACTATACTATGGATATTGTTATTTTCCCGTGCAAAGCACGGGCTGCCTACTAGTATTCTATAGATCCCAATGGCAAGTGTCCGAATAAGACTCCATCATTCGTTCTATCTAACTCGGGAGATGATCTCATACCTCCTATATCATCAAACGAGACCCAAATTGTCCTCTACATAGAAAGAATATGGATTTCGTCGAATATTTACAGATTTATCATTAGTGTTACTCACACATATTTCACTCAATTAATTATATAAAAAATTACAATTAAAATATGCAATTTCATATATAATCTTTGTTATTTATTGTAGGAAACATAGTTTTCTTCTTCTAAACATCACATGTTCAAGTCTAAAACCAAAAAAATCATAACATTATAATTATTAATTTTGTTTATATTAAATTTGTTTAATACATATTTTGAAGAAAAAAAAAATTAACACTCAAGCATTTGTAGTCTAGTAGTAGGGGAAGTTTTAGTAAATGGTGAAATTCCTAAACCAAATTCGATTATCTTTGGAAACAAAAACACATTTGTTTCAGAAGTCTGTCATTTGTGATTTGATTTAATTAGTTTATATGGTAGTTAGAATGCAGGCGGTCTAACTACTCCTTGAAATAACTTGAAAAACACTCTAAACTTGGGACATACAGTGTGGTGGGCTTTCAGGAAGATGTTTACTGTGAAGCACTTCGGTGCGTCTCTATCGAAGTTTACCGGATCAACCGATAGTTTTTATATAAAACAAAAAAAAAAACAAAAAAAAATTAACAACTAAATAAAGCTATTTGCAAGCTAATAAATATCAATTTATCTAAAAGTAATATTTACCACTATAAAGTCATAAAATATCTTGTTGGATTCCAATATTATTGATTTATAGAAATTTTACTGTAGTTTAAAAGTTAATTTTGTTATTACCTCTTTTTCCTATTGGTCAAATAATGAATAAACAATTAAAAAATACCAACAAAAGACAAAAAAAACAAAAAACAAAACAAAAAAGCTAAAAAATCACCGTTGAAAACGCGTCGCTTTCTCTTGCGTTTCCCTCTCTTCTCGTTCCCATGTCTCCCTCTCTTCCTCTGTTGCTTTCTTTGGTTTATCTTTCAAACTCAATTCTCATCATCAGAAATACATAAAACTCTTTTTTAAAATTCCAAATGAATTTCAATTCAATTCGATTCACCATTTCAAACAAATCTCAATTTTGATTTTCCCGGAGATTTGGATCGGAGAGATAATATAATTTCTTGACAGTGAAGACATTGATGGTGACGACGATGGATCCGAGTAGAATTTCACGCATTGTTGCGGTGGTTTTCGTTTTGGTGATCCAAGTTGTTTCTGGGAATTTCGTGTTTAATGTGACGCATAAGTTCGCCGGAAAAGAGAAACAATTGTCTGAGCTCAAATCTCACGACAGCTTCCGTCACGCTCGTATGCTTGCGAATATCGATCTTCCTCTCGGTGGCGATAGTCGCGCCGACTCCATCGGGTTTGTCTCTTTAGATCCCTCTTCATTTGCTATTTCTAGATTGGATCGTGTTGCTTATTTTAGTCGTTGAAACTAGGAGAATGCAATAGTTACATTTTGTAGGATTGAAAATTTTGAAAAAATCATGGGATAAGAAAATTTTTTATAAGCGGAATTAAACCGGAAATGAATTCGCGGAGGCGAGGTATGATTTTTAAAATCGTTGTAATTTAGCAATTAAAAGTCACTTGTCAAAATTTGTAGAATCATAAATTTCAAAAAAAATAGGATCAGAAATTGCGAGTAAAACGGTGTTATAAAACATTTTGATAAGCGGAATTAAACACGAAATGAATTCGCGGAGGCGAGATATGATTTCTATAATCACTGTAGTTCAGCAATTAAAACTCACTTGTCAAAATTTGTACAATCAAAAATTTCGAAAAAATAGGATTAGAAATTGCGAGTAAAATGGTGTTATCAAACGTTTTGATAAGCGGAATTAAACCGGAAAAGAATTCGCGGAGGCGAGATATGATTTCTAAAATCACTGTAATTAAGGCGATTAAAAGTCATTTTTCAAAATTTGTAGAATCAAATATTTCGAAAAATAGGATTAGAAATTGCGAGTAAAACGGCGTTATAAAACGCTATGTTAAGCGGAATTAAACATGAAACTAATTTGCGGAGGCGAGATATGATATCTTTTTCTAAAATCGCTGTAATTTAGCGATTAAATGCCACTTGTCAAAATTTGGTTCCAAAACATTTAATGTATGTACTAATGAGACTTTCATTTGATTGATTTGTTTGCAGTTTATACTTCACCAAAATCAAGCTTGGGTCACCACCAAAGGAATATTATGTTCAAGTTGATACAGGAAGTGATATACTTTGGGTTAATTGTGCACCATGTCCCAAGTGTCCTGTGAAAACTGATCTCGGTGTATGCTTCTTTATAACCCGTGTTTACCGAAACTTTGTGTTAAGAAGTGTTACATTTTGGAATCTTAGATGTATGTTTGGTTGCTGTGTAGATACCGTTATCATTATATGACTCTAAAACTTCTTCGACATCGAAGAATGTTGGCTGTGAAGATGATTTCTGTTCGTTCATTATGCAATCCGAGACTTGTGGGGCAAAGAAGCCATGTAGTTATCATGTAGTGTATGGAGATGGAAGTACAAGTGATGGAGATTTTATAAAGGATAACATTACTTTAGAACAAGTGACTGGAAATCTTCGAACCGCGCCACTTGCGCAGGAAGTTGTATTCGGGTAAGTAGTATAGCGGTACACTTTTGATGTATTCGGGTAGTGAATGCTGCTTCATCATAAGGATCCCTCTTTGAGACAGGTGTGGAAAAAATCAGTCAGGGCAGCTTGGACAAACCGACTCAGCGGTTGACGGTATTATGGGCTTCGGACAATCAAATACCTCGATCATTTCGCAACTAGCTGCCGGGGGGAGTACAAAGAGAATATTTTCACATTGTTTGGATAATATGAATGGAGGTGGGATTTTTGCTGTTGGTGAAGTGGAATCACCAGTAGTGAAAACAACTCCTATAGTTCCTAATCAGTAAGTGAGACCATCTCTAGTCATTCATATAATTATATATTGTTTCTTGTAATAACTTTCTCCAATGTTTTTTAGGGTACATTACAATGTCATTTTAAAGGGAATGGATGTGGATGGTGACCCTATTGACCTTCCACCAAGTCTAGCTAGTACTAACGGTGATGGAGGAACGATAATCGATAGTGGTACAACTTTAGCATACTTACCACAGAATTTGTATAACTCACTAATCGAAAAGGTGAAACTCTTTTTCATTACTTGGCTTTCTTGTTTATTCTCAAAACCCTGACATGGTAATTTTTCTGTATATAGATTACTGCTAAACAACAGGTGAAACTACACATGGTACAGGAAACTTTTGCCTGTTTCAGTTTCACTTCAAAGTAAGATGACTTGCTTCCTTTTCCTAGCCTCTATATCTCAATCATTCTTCGTTTCTCGATACCAAGGGTCGCTATATATTACTTCATCGCGGATAACGCAAATCGCGCAAAAGTCTGACATACTAGTGCAAAGAAGCTTGAGTACATGGATCTGGATCATTACATGTTGTGAGTTTTTTTGTTGTACTATGTGCGATGCTAAACTATCTTTCTTGTACTTGCAGCACAGATAAAGCGTTTCCCGTGGTCAATCTTCATTTCGAAGACTCACTGAAACTGAGTGTGTATCCGCATGACTATCTTTTCTCACTTCGTGTAAGTCAGTCGCTTCCTACTTTGATGTGTTTAGTTCAACAGAATATTCCTACTTTAACTGAGTTTTGATCAATAGATTTGAACAACATAGTTATAGATGGTGTTATTGTCAACCTTCATGAATTGTCTCATGCACAATGTAATGATTTTCTTAAACAGGAAGACATGTATTGCTTTGGTTGGCAATCTGGTGGAATGACGACTCAGGACGGAGCTGATGTAATCCTTTTGGGAGGTAAAATTCATATCATACTACTAAACCATGTATTACACTTCATGTGTCTGACTTGAGATTTGGTTTCTTCATCTATAGATTTGGTGCTTTCAAACAAGTTAGTAGTATACGATTTGGAGAATGAGGTCATTGGATGGGCTGACCACAACTGTAAGTCTCTAAAACTCAAGAACTAGTTAAATGACGATGGATGATCAAAGAAGAAGTCAAACACACCAAAAATGTTTTGTTTCGTTAGGTTCGTCAAGCATCAAAGTCAAAGATGGATCAGGAGCGGCTTACCAACTCGGAGCAGAAAATCTCATATCGGCGGCTTCTTCGGTTATGAACGGAACACTTGTAACGTTATTGTCCATACTAATTTGGGTTTTCCATTCTTTTACTTCATAGTTTTGCTAACAAGGAGATGGTTTGGGTTTTGATTCATTTGATCCTTTGTGGGTGTGGTTTGGCTTTTTGGGTCATGTAACTTTACATAGACAACTTACTCATTCTTTGTTGTATACTCCCAAAGATATATATATGTACTCTTTTGGTCTTAACTCTTAAGTCTTTGTAATTTACGTAAGGACTAAAAACATCTACGTAACTATTTTGTGATGTTATGTTTGGCAACCAGAAAAGAAGTACTAACTAGTTTTGCAATGTTATTGTAATGTAACTGAAATTTGACAAAAGTAAAGTAAAATGCCAAAAATGACAAACTGTTATGTCCATACTCAGTGTACTAACACTAACATTGCCATATAATGTAACACTAACTACAAATACTAATGAGTGTTTACTCAAACCATAATGGCGTTACTCAAAAGGCTTGATGTGTTCTTTTTCCAACAAACAAAATTTGCTCAAACAAGTGCTACGAAAAACTCAATTGGAGCATCAGAAATTTATTAACAAAGTAAAGAGAGTCTGTAGCAAAAGTATTACAATGATTTGAAAAAGAAGATATATACAATGAGTCACACACGAGCACGGGCGTGTAACAGTAATTTTACCCGAGGTAAATGACCAAAACAGTAACTGTTGATAGAAACATAGAGCATAGGAGACATTGAGCTCCTGGCTCTGTTCTATCTTCCTACTCTTTGGTTGGGACATATACTGGGAGATTCACAAGTGTATCGATTCTGTTGACTCCATTGAGCTCAGGCGATCCGGTTCCTGAGTCTGGAGTTGATGATGATGCTGTGTCTGGTTCAGGTTCAGTAACGCCATTGTTGATGTGTTTTTCTTTTGAGAAAGAAGCAGTTGACAATCTGTTTGGTTCGGAGTCAAGGAATAGGCAAACTACGGCACAGTCATCGACTTTTGAAGTCGGGAACTTCCATCTCCAGTTACGCACTGCAGCCTCCACCAATGCTCGACCTGCTGAGGAACGCGTTGGAGCTTTCGCTACTATCTTTACAACCTCTTCATTCGTCAATGCATCCCAAATCTAGCAAATTTTTAAGAGAGAAAAATGTACTTAACAGCTAGAAGAGTATAGGTTGCTACGTCCATAACACATATATCCAAAGTTCTTAAGAGAATGAGCTCACTAGTCCACACTTATTCTGACATTGAGCTTGGATGTTTCTTACCCCATCAGTTGCCAAGACAACAAATTCATCCTTCTCAGTGAGGCGTCGGTAGGAGACGTCAGGTACAGAAATTAGACCGAAGTCTTTGAGGCAAAAATCTCCAAAAGCACGTGCCATGGCTAGACCAGGTGAGTTGTGGTTAGGAAGCCACAGACGGGCAACTCCCGGTTCATCTCGAAGAGCAAATATACGTCCTCTGCATCTCTTTATCCTTTCTGCTTCAGCTGGAAACAACAAAACTCAATCTTTAATTGATAAATCAGATGGTATAACCAAAAAAGGCTTGTAGAGGCCAAGTAGATTACCTGGAACATCTGGTTTGAGATCTTCAGTTAATTGAAAAGGAACAAGTTTATTGTCTTTGTTCCTCACACCCAATACTGCTCTTGAATCCCCGATATTCCCGATAACAAGATGTTGACCCTACCGAAAACCCGAAAACAAACAAACAATCAAAACAAACACATATGATTTATTGCAACAAAGTGAGAAACAACATCAGAACATTTTGGTTCAAGTACCTGCTTAACCATGGTAACTGCAGTTGTTCCACTGCAAAAACAATCAACATCAACTTGCATCTTCAATTCCTTATCCATGAATCTGTAGGCTTTAACAATTGAGCCTATTAGCATTTGAATCATATCTTGATCCTTCACATAATCCTTATTGTAGACTCGTGATTCTCCATTGGCAGATATATGTACAAGGTCTTCTGAGATCTTTCTATCATCAGTGTTAAGGCTAATCTCTTTAAGAACCTCCTCAGGGGACACATAGGACTCCAAATGAGAACCTAACTTGAGTGGAAGCAAATCCCTCACTCTCTTTGCAACAATGTGACCATACGGACCATGACCATCAAAAACACCACAAAACACAGTGTCCTCCATAGACCCAAAATTCTGAAACGTTGAAAAACATATAACAACCAAGATTACTAAAGATCTATACTTGGTGTAATCCATCTCTAAACTATAGGTAGCCTAAGCAACAAATGTGGTATAATTTCCAAACTAACCTCCCAAACAATCATAGCGTCCTGATTAGGTCCTTTCTTGCCCTGTTGAGAGAAGAGAGACACGGTGTCTGTAGAGCCATTCAAAAACATCCTTCCAGGGATCCTATGAAGAAGTGGCTCCTCGGTGTTATCAAACGAAGAACTACAAGACCCAGGTCTCCTCTTGGGAGGCCTCTTCCTCCTCCCAGGACCAGGAACATGAGGAGAGCCATGGAGAGATCTCCTGCTTCCTCCACCTCCAGATGATGATAAGCAGGACCCCATATCAAGGGCCCTGATTAAACTTATCAAGCACTCCAAACCACCAACACAATCAAAAGCACTGTTGTTTTCAGGTGATGTAACTTTTGGAACCCTTTTCAATTCAGTTATCGCCAGGATTGAAAATTGGGTACTAAAGGCCAAAACTTTCGACCAAATTCTTCAGAACGGTGATAAAGGAATCGACTTTATAGCTAATGGAGAAGAATTGGAGAGACTTAGAGGGGAAATTCAGAAGAAATCAGACAAGAGAAGAGCTTTTGAAGAATCCCAGTTCTTAAGCAGAGATTTTTGAGAGAAAAAAGATGATTGTTTTTATCCAGAATCTCTATATCCACAAAACAGATAAAAAGAGAATCTTTTTGCAATAAGAAGAAGAAAGAGAGAGTACCGAGTCGAATATTGTGCTTGAAGGTGGAGATAGAATCGGATCCAAAAGGAAGGAATCAGAATCGGATTTCAAGGAACAACCACAGCTTTCACCGATAATGGCGCTCTGTTTTCTTTTTCTTCTATATATCTCCAAACTTTATTATTTTAGTATTTCGTTTTCCTAATTTTATTTTTTACAGCTGGAATTTGTATGGAGATACTTATTATTTGATCAACTAAATATTTTATTCTTAATAGAAGTTTATATTAGTAGATTATGTTTAATAAACTTAAACATGCACTTGGTGATTTAGCATATATAGGATATATTACATTCTCATCATCCTAATAATTTTTGAGGGTGCAATAAAGCAATAGTACTCTTTAGCCTAATTGATTATTTGATTGTTCACTTGGTTTGTTGGGTTACTTAGCTTTTATTAGATTTGAAAAGTTTCAGTTATTTTTTAGAACGTTTTGCTTCGAGACAAAATTACAATATGTATTCAGGTAAAAGACAATAGGAGATTTGTCGAAGAAAAAAGAAAAACAGACGTTACATACAGATTGGGGTTTCGAAATAGTTACTATAAAACAAGTTTTTCTTCTGTCTTGCGCGTGAAATATGTTCACGTGATTTCATGGGTGAGAGAAGAAACGTGTTGACGGGCATTTAATGCTCGACAAATGAATGATGCTCATACAGCAAGAAAGATTGAGTTGACTTAGTAACGGTGAAACTTAACATTAATTATTGTTTTCTCAAATTTGAGAAATTTTTAACACACTTCCGACATATACTACACGATTTTAACATTTGTACACATATAAACACATATAAAAAGCATTAAACTATATATATATATATGTATATACACATATAGATAACATTATTAAGATTTGTATACATGTAACTACACATAGAGGGTTATTAACATTTGTATGTATATAAACAGATATGTAGAAAGTTATTACATTTGGATATATATAATATATGTAAATATATTGAGCGTTATTAGCATTTGTATATATGTAATGTAAACATGTATATAGCACTTTATTATGTAAACATGTATATAGAACGTTATCAACATTTGTATATTTGTATGCATGCTACAAATCAAACATAAATTACAACCACTATATCTCAAACCGTCGAATAGAGCTAGTGAACAATGCATTGCAGTGAGAAATTGAAATATCATTATCATAAGGTTCGTCAAATTTTCGATGGATTTTTACTAATTTTGTCGAGTTGTGATTAGTTTTTGTTGAGTTGTCACCAGAAATTAATAAATTTGAAAATATGATTTTGTGCAAAAAAATAAAAACCTTTAAAGTTGCCTATTTTTGCAATTTTACTCTCCACATTCAAAAAATGCAAAATTATCCTATGAAGTATAAAATAATACGCAATATAACCCATATTTGCAACTTTACATATATTATAATCGTTTTCACGATCACATACATTTGTTTTTGAAAATTCTAAAAATATAATTGAAGTCATCATTTCATAGAAAAATCGTTAGTTTACATTAAAAATTTGAGCGTGCAATGAAGCAATGGTATTCTTTAGCGGTATTCTTTAGCCTAATTGTTTATTTAATTGTTCTTTTGGTTTTGTTGGGTTACTTAGCTTTTATTAGATTCGAAGAGTTTTAGTTATTTTTTGGAACGTTTTGCTTAGAAACAAAATTAGGATATGTATTCAGGTAAAAGACAATAGGAGATTTGTCGAAAAAGAAAGAAAAATAAACGTTACATACAGACTTGGGTTTCAAAATAGTTACTATAAAACAAGCTTTTGCTTCTGTCTTACGCGTGAAATATGTTCATGTGACTTCTTTGGTGAAAAAAGAAACGTGTATAAAACAAGATTTTGCTTCTATCTTGCCCGTGAAATATGTTCATGTGATTTCTTTGGTGAGAGAAGAAACGTGTTGACGGGCATTTAATGTTCGACAGATGAATGGCGTACATGCAGTGAGAAAGAACGAGTTGACTAGTAACGGCGAGACTTAACATTAATTATTGTTTTCTCAAATTTGAGAAATTTTAAAACACTTCCGGCATATATTATACGATTTTAACATTTGTACACATGTAAACACATATATGAAGCACTAAAAATAATTATAGTGTTAAATTATTGGATCTAAATACACATATAGATAATGTTATTAATATTTGTATACATGTAAACACATATATCGTTATTAATATTTGTATGCATGTAAACACATATATAGAACGTTATTAACATATATATATATATATATATATATATATGTGTAAACATGTATATTTTGTATATATGTAAACATGTATAGAACATTATTAACATTTGTATATCGGTATGCACGCTACAAATCAAACATAAATTACAACCACCATATCTCAAACCGTCGAATAAAGCAAGTGAATAGTGTATTGCAGTTAGAAATTGAAATATAACTATCATAAGTTTCGTCAAATTTTTGATAAATCTTTTTCTAGTTTTCGTCGAGTTGTCACCGGTTTTTGTTGAGTTATCACCGGAAGTTCATTATATTTGAAGATATTTAGAGTTTAGTGTTTTTTTGGGAAGTCCCGTTCTCATCTCATCTCGTCTCGTCCTGCTTTCATAAGTGTAGTATGTTATACGTTATAAACCACCATATTGATAATGTTGTTATAAATCATAAAATATTTTCTTCTACAATACAATTTATAATTTAGTGAATTCTGAACAAATCTTCTCAACGAAACGTAAGATCATCATATCAGTAATTCAAACTTGTAAATGATGTTTCTTATTTGCATTGGTTTGATTTATAATCGAGGTTTCTTAAGTTTTTTGTTACAAGATTAGATATTATCGTATATCAATGAAGTAAAAAGATATTATTACCAAAAAATTTAGTCCTCAAATCGAAACCAAATATATATGAACTTCACAGAAATATTCCATTCTTCATACAACTTTAAAATAAAAAAAGAAACACAATCAGACAAAGTTCCCATGCACTATACTACTTATGTTCTTAAAAGATTAATCTTTTGGAGTTTCACAAAAATTAAGAAAACAGTTAATATAATGTAATATTTTCCTACACCAAAAAAATGATAATTATGAACAAACAGTAATTCATAAATTTAAATATCCGCAATCAGTATTTTCAAATCTAATGAAATATATGCACATTAATTAATAAAAATTGCAATTAAAAACATAAAAATAAATTATCACAACCCTAACACTCATCTTAGCACCGTATTCGAAACTTCAGAACCAAATCATTCGAAACCTTGACATGATTAAGCTACCCAATCCGATTTCTAGGGTTTGTGATCCCTTAATCATGCCGAGACATAATGATGATGAAGCAGAAGTATGTTTAAGATGTGGAGGATTTGGACATGACATGACCTTGTGCAAGTATGAGTACTCTCATGAAGATTTGAAGGTAACTCTCTCTTGTCTCCTCCTGAAATTCAGTACTTTGCTTGTGGTGTTGTTTTATCATTGATCATGAACAAATTTACTTTGACCAGAATATCAAATGCTATGTCTGTAATAGCTTAGGGCATTTATGTTGTATTGAACCTGGTCATACACAGTCATGGACTGTATCTTGCTACAGATGTGGTCAACTAGGTCATACTGGACTGGTAAGTTGTTAAAGATTTTGATTTGGAATTACTCTACACTGTTGATTGAGTTCGAGTCTCTGAAAAAAGATGCAGAATTTATAATATATTTTCTCTTTAGGCATGTGGTAGACACTACGATGATTCGGTTAGTCCATCATGCTTTATCTGTGGGAGAGAAGGGCATTTTGAGCATCAGTGCCATAATTCTTTCAGTGTATGCTTTCCAGAAGACAGTAGTGAAGATGAGTGTCAAGGCCCTGATTCTTCGAGCGTACGCTTTCAAGAAAACACTAGGGAAGAAGAAGAAGGGCATTTTGAGCATCAGTGCCCTGATTCTTCCAGTGTATGCTTTCAAGAAATCAGTAGGGAAGAAGGGTTTATCTCACTGAATTCATCGAGCAAAAGCACTTCAAAGGGCAGAGAGACTCGCCGTTTATGCTACGAATGTAAAGGAAAAGGACATATTGCTCGTGATTGCCCCAATTCCTCACAGGTAGTCTCTATCTCTCTTTCTACATTTTGTGCTTTGAGCTCTTCAGTTCTTTCCTTTCTATCATGTTATTATTCACGTATAAATTTTCTTTGTTTTTTTCAGGATAAATATGGCATCTAACAAGGATCCTTCAATTATTGCAGTGCATGTGCATTGACTAATTACTAAGCCATTAATTTTATTGACTTTTAAGTCTTTTTCCAATTTAGATAGTATCAATCTATAGACTTCTGTCAACAATTTTTGGGATTCTGCATTCTCTAGTTGCAGGTGGAATAGCATCTGGAACAGCTCTTGGGTTAGATTTTTGGCTATCTGTTTCGGATTTTGTTTATGGTTTCTTTCTCTCAACTCTGTCTAGTAGTTAACCTTGTCTTAGTTGTATGTATTTTCTTGGTTTGTTGCTGTAGCTTTTCTTGGCTCTGTAGTTTTTCTTCAGTCTCTTTTCTAATGGCTTTTGATGTTAATATAAAATCCATCAGTTGACCAAAAATGGAGTCTTTTATCCAAATATTACGATGAATCTTCTGAAAAGTTTCTTTTTTTGCTGATTTGGTTTTGCAACACTATATAGCTTCTAACTTCTAAGCTACAAAATTGTTTATAAACATTTATGCGGATCCGTGTACCTTGGCTAGACAAGTTTGGGCTTTGTCCTTGATTCCAGTCCCAAAAATGGCTTTAGTTCTTTCTCCTTATATTCACGTAGCCAAGAACCCTTCCATTCCTATTGAGATTAGTAGAATTTTTCACTGATTGTTTGGAAATCTTTGAATGGATTTGTATTTGAAGAAAAAGTGGAGCTAGCTTCTGAACTTATAAACAAGGTTGGGGAAGAAGTTCAGCAATTGTTTCAGGTCCAAGATAGATCTGTTGATAAGTCTAATTTCGATGTGTTGGCTCTTGAGCAGAAAAAGTGAAAACCTCCCCCCTTATACCTGGATAAAATGCCATATAGGAGTGTCTTGGTCCAAAGGAAACCAAATGGGTCCATAGTAGAAGATACTTTTCTCACATTGCATCAATGCATGATGCTAAACTGATAACTTGAAGTGTTGAGTAAAAGTAAAAATCGAATTAACAATAAATAAAGCAGAATTTGCATTTGCCTAAATCCATTTGCAAAAGAATCCAAAACCGTTCTGGGGAAACAGAGACAGTCATCAAAACCAAAAAGAAAAAAAAAAGAAGCACAACAATATCAAATACTTATTGCCAAAATACAAAGCAGAGTAAAGCTCATAAGCAAAAGTGAAACATAGAAGAAACCCTGAATTATTATCGTCTTCATGGCTTGTTTATTAGAAACATAGATCACTCACTCTTCTTCCTCCGCCTCTTCAAGCCAATTCACAAATGGCTCTAAACTTTTCACAAAGGTTTGCCTGCAAACATTCACCACAAGAAAACATCAAGAGAGTGCTTTCATACTTTTTAGCTATGATATAAAAGAAAAGCTTTCGTAATGAAGTTGTTATAATATGTCATGGAACTAAATGCACACCTGCCCTTTGAGTTGGTTCCTTTACGGAACCAGTGGAGAATGGTGTCTTCAGCGAGGACATCGAGTTCATAGAGCGACCTCACTACTTCTGGGAAAACTTTCATAAGCTTTGCATCCTCATAGCATTGCATTTGGACTTTGTACATCAGTTCCAGCTCTAGCTTTCCGCTGGTACAGAACGTGTTCAGAAGTGGAGCCCATGTTTTCACCTACACAGATCAAACATCAAGAGATAAAGTGACCATAAGAGGGATCACATATTATTTCAACGCTAATATGACATCAAAAGCGATTTGCATTAGTGATTCATTATTCATGACTCCCACTTCTTTTTTTGATTCTACACAAATCATGACTACCAACTAATATTAGCACGAAAGTCTTTCGCAGTTTGTGGAGTAACACACTACATATGGAACTCTTATATGACATGACAGATATAAATTGAATGGTTGGCTCATCATATCTATAAAATCTTACCTGGCGCAGAACAGAATTTGCATTTTGCTGCTGGTTTTTTCCAGACCACTGAACAGCATCCATTAAACCATCCCAAACAACACGCACAACCTCAATGTCAGGTAACTTAGCATCTTTGATCTGTTGCTTCACCGATTCAATGACTTCGTCTACATTACTTTCCTCTGTGACCTTGCTTGTAAGAACGGTTTTGATTTCCCTCAGTTTCACCTCAAACATTTTCTTTGAATGGTACTCTACTAGATCAGTCAATCCTTCATTCCTAAAAATCCCAGAAGTAAACACGTTATTTTCAATTAATTTACAAACGCACCACACAGAAAAAAAAGAATGCAAACATGGAATGCAAAGGCAGACGAAAGAGGAAAATAGCATTAGCAGCAGAATCTGTACTTTATGATTGATTAATGAAGAGATGAATTTTGATAGTTGACAAACAAAATCCTTATAGACATATAGAAGTCAAATAATAATGAATGAAATACTTTAAAATAGCTGACGCGCAAAATCTTTCATACATTCTTACAGTTAGGTTAGCTAAACAGAATGCTGTACACTTTTAAATGCAATTATACTAAACTAATGTGGACAACGGCAGTGACACCGATTTAAATTATTCATGCAGCTTTTTCTTCTATGCAATAAAAACATGTTACTAACAAGGTAGAAATATAACTGAATGCAAAAAACTTCATAGAGACAAATAACCAAAAAAAACTGCAAAGAGAAACTCACGTGAAATGTTCCGCAAAACTTTCAGCAGATCGCCTTACTGGTGGTAGGAAATCCATAAGGTTGTCTTCCATTTTCCCACGCCTCAGAATAGAAATCAAGTCTTCAAGACTGTTCTCAACCAAATACTCCTTGAAGAAGTCTGTTACGAAGGAGAGCACTATCCCTTTGGCAACAAGATTATCCTTGAGCAATGGCTGGAAGACAGTTTCCGGAGGTAATCCTGAGAGCTTCTGGGAAAAGGCAAGTGCTGTGAAGATAGCAAGCTTCTTCCTTTCATTTTCCTCAAAAAGCTCCAGTGACTGCAGGAATCTCCGAGTAACATTTTCAAGGTTCTTTATGAGGAAAGGCTTCCTACGCAGAATTTTCTGTATGTAGACAACAGATGGCAAAATGGCTTCACGCTTGGGTTCACAATCAATTACAGAGTAAGTATGACGTTCTCCTTCATCAGATTTCACTGTTCCAGGTTGTGTGCGTCCTCCTATGAAAATAACCTTAAAACACAAGATCTCTCAATCAAAATTCATAACTAAAAAGGGCAAACCAAACAAAACCAGTAGAAGGCATAAGAAATTATAACACAAACACCCCTTGAATAGAAGAAAACAGAACCACAATAACAAGAAGAAGAAAAATATCCAGGAATATTTCTACAGAACCATTTACACTGCAGAATATACAGGTAAATAGATATTACAGGTTCAACAGATTGAACACGTATTCTTCTATACAAGTGGACATCAGAAATCACAGGAGAAGACAGTGCACAATTCTAGAAGCGTAAACCCCTCTTGTCAAAGAAAAAAGAAGTCGTATCCCACGCATACACAATGTGATTAAATACACAAAGAAGTGATTCTAAGGCTTTGCAAGACAGTTGAAACAACACAGCTGTAAGTAAATTCTGCTTAACTAAGAATAAGGGAATCGGAGTACAGTATCAATGTAAACATGAAAGAAATAAGCAAGAAAAAGGTCCTGAAAAAGGTCCAAATAAAAGATCACCAAGAACATGTCCACAAAGTTTAGTTGTAAACTCACCTCAAAGAAGATGTCACCATATCTTGTGAAATTAAGGTCTGATGACTCAATACTTTTGGCAACAAGTTCCTAAACCAAGCAAACAAGCGTAATATAAGTTAAGTGCAAACACATCTCCAGATCAAAGCATGACATAAAAATTCTAGACACCAATCCTACCAGATCACCAGCATTATCATGGTAAATCTGGACCACTGCATCAGAAAAGGCTGCAGGGTCCAGAGGAGCAGCAATATTCCGTTTGCGGGTCTTAATCCGCGTACCTCTGCACGTACATAAGAATAGCTTCTAAGTATACAAAGAAATGCTAACAACATCAAAATTTGTCCTAGTAAAAACTCAAAAAGAAGAGGTATCACTAACCCGAGAGTGGGTTTCTCCTTCGAGCTGCAGAACAAACGAAGACAAAAAATTTTAGCAAATTGATACATTCGTTAGTCCCAATCATGAGAAACCCTAGAAATCGAAAACACACATTTCGCAAATAATATTGAACGGCAAAAAAACTAACTTAATTCAGTCTAATTCAATTCCAATTATAAGAAGAACCCGAAATTGTTACATCGGCGAATCCGAATTTTTTTACACAAATCCCTAATCATCATAAATCGAATTCAATCAATCGCAATGAGGCCATGAAAGGTAACAAACATCAAACGTAATCTCATAGCCCAAGAAGAAAATAAGAACAAAATCTTCCTACTACGAACAAATTCAAAGATTTCTTCAGAAAGAATCGAGAATATAATCCATTACCCAAAATCCAAAGAAGAAGAGATTTACGAGAGAGAGTGGAGATTCTTGTTACCTCATAAACCAAGATCAAAGAAGAGACGAGCCTCTGACTCTGTGGATCTGAGAGCTTTTGTCGAAGCACAAAAAAGTATCCGAGAGAGTGTGAAGAAGAAAGATAAAATGAGAGGAAGATGAAGTAAGGAGGCTATGCTGTCAAAAAGAGAGTTTCGTCTCGACGCTATAAGTAGAGACTAGTACTAGAGATAACACCGTATATGACTAAATGACTCTTTTACCCCTTATTCACCTACTCATAAATATCTTTTACTTTTTTTTTTCCAACATAACCATATTATATATAACATTAGCAGCGTCTTCCAATAATAGAGAACCATTTTGGAGAAACAGAGTATTTAGTACAAACAAACTGCAACCTTAAAAACTTCATATTACATCAGTTGTACCTACTAATAACTAATGAAATTAAGGATGTGTCTTAGTCTTCAGACATAAACTGATTTGTCCGCAGTTCATCTTCATTTCTTGATTCCAGAATCTTCAAAACCCAGCCTTTCTTCCAGTAGATTATTAGTACTACAAGATCCAAAAAGTAATCAAGGAAGATCAAAAGATGTTGTCCACATCTTCCTTTGTCAGCTTCTTACTATCAGTGTTCTTCAAAAAATTATGTCACACTCCACCCTATTGTTCAAAGTGGATCATTATTACCTAAGGTACCAAACTGAAACTTGATTCTCAAAAGAAGTGTCCTTAGAGTAGAAACTCGATACTACTCTCTTATTAACCTTCATGTTAGAGTTTAAGGATTTTCACCATTCACCGGGTAAAACCTTATCCCGGATCCCATTCGTCTCTGTCGGATGCTGCGTTCAGGCACTTCTAATACTTGCTTCCCTTTCTTTCTCTTTGAACTCTCACCAACCTCATAGCTAACTTGATCTTTAGGTCTCCATTCCGAAGCTGCAAGGTAACCATCTGAAACAGTGTGAGAAGATGAGACTGAAGTTGATGGGAATCTATGAGGTATGTTGCCTATCATGTTATCATTCCAGTTTACAACAGGAGGCGCATTCAGTGATATTGGAGTTAAGGATGAAAACGATGAGATAACAGAACTTTGTGAGTGTCTCCCGTGATCTTCTTGATTGAGACTGTCTTCATCATCATACCTCTCTGGAGAGACCAAAACATCTGGTTCATTATCCATCTCCTCCTGATGCACAACATACGGGCAATGACTGACTTGATGATTCACTCGACAGCAGTTGGTGCAAACTCGCTGAAGCTTCTCATACTCAAAGCCAATCATGGCTCTTTCTCTAGATGCAAACCGTACTCTTCGAAAGAAACGTAGTGGCTCAGTGAAATCCATTCTAACCTTAACACGAATAAAGGTTATCTGCGATGTAGTTTCTTCATTGAAATCCATAGCCACAACCTCTCCTAAAGTACTAGCAATGATCTCAACTGTCCTTTCTGACACATATGGTAAAGGAATTCCTCTAATATGAACCCAAACATCTATAAAGGTAAGGAAATCCTCTGTAGGAAAGTCTTCCCATCTCTGAAGTGCAATAAACCATTCATTAAAAACCCAAGGCGCTCTTCTTAGCCCATTAAGTAGATCTATCTCCGAGCGAAAACGAACTTGAAAACATCTGTCGTCAAGGATGCGTCCATGTACCTGAGTTCCAAGTCCCCACTGATAAGGTAGCTCCAAGATAGCTCTTTCAACGCTTTGAGTTTGAGGATTTAGAATTCTTCCAAGGAGACTTAATCTGTTAGAAGCCAACGCTCCAACATAAGCATGATATGGGATATAAAGTTCAGGCTCCTCACGACCTAAATCCATATGTTGTATGGCGTTCCACAATTCATCACTCATCGCTACCCCTTCTCTCTTTTTTTTTTTTTTTTTCCTAATTATGAAAGCTTAAAGATACAGGACTAAGAGAAAGCAGACTTCCTAATTTATATACTCTAGGATCAATTACGAGAAGGAGAAACCTTAATTGTAAGAAAGCTAAAGTCAAAGATTCAAACCCCAGAAAAGACTATAAACATTAATCCACCGCTTAAGTCTAGAAGGACTAAATCTTTTTGTTTTTTTTCTATCATTGCGAAGTAATCTCTTTAAAAATCTATCTAACTAGAAAATTACTGGAATAAATAAAAAGAAGGACCTAGAACCTAATAAAATACACTCTATAATTACAACTCCTAACTTAAAACTAAAAAAAACTTAGGACCTAATACTATCGACAATACATTTCTCCTTAATGAAGAAATCTTTCATCCATCTAGGATAGCTTTGAGCTACATAAGAGTTCACTCTTATGTCAGAGGTAACACTCTTGGCTATTTTATAGGCTCCTTTGTTGCACCCATTAGGTTCAAATAAAATGAACCAATCAGTCATTCCATCAGCCATAACTAGCATTGGGAGAATGTGACTTATTATTGATGGCCAATCCTTAGGTTTATGCAGGGCTTTGATTATCTCCATTGTAGTGGCTCCAAAAATCACTTTTTGAACATGTAAACTCTTCATACTCTCAACTGCCCATTCCTAGCTCTTGATCTTAGCTTCAAACAAGGACACAACTTGAGAATAAGATCGACGACTGTGGAGAACTACATTACTCAGAGAATCTCTAAGTACCCAAGATACACCCGCAAGCCTATGCAACTTGGACCAAGAATATCCAATGTTGCATTTAAATTCTCCCTGAACTGGAGGTTTCCGGAAATCATGGCTGAGGTTAGGCTTTCTCATAGGTGATTCTCGAGCTTCTTGAGCTGTAAACCATTCAGTAGCATCCTCCCTTGCTTTTATAATCAATTCATTTGGCGGAAAAAAAGATCCTTCAAACAATAGCTGATTCCTATTTTTCCACAAGCGCCATAAAACCCAAGGAAAAACCTTTGAAATTTCTGCAATATCCTTTTGTTGTGATTGCAAACTCATCAAATAATGGAAATTCTCATAATCTGACTTGCAAAAACCTGTCTGTGGTGATGGAATATTAGACAAAGCCCAAACTTGTCTTGCATATGGACATAGAAACAACATATGATTAATTGTTTCCAAATCTGCATCACAAAACCAACAACCATCATAACTCTGAATTCCTTTTGTCTTCAAACGTTCTGTAACAGCCAGTGCACCTCTTAGTAGTTTCCATAGAAACACCTGAATTTTTGGAACAGTGGGAATCTTCCAGCAGGCCTCTACAATTGTGGTCCTTGAAGGGCGATTTGTAGCTTCTGTAATCTGATCTAAATGATGAAATTTGTAAGCTAAATCATATCCTGATCTAATCGAATAGATATCATTCCTAGTTTCTGTCCAGCAAAAGAAATCTGATCTCCCAACTACTGGCTTTGATGCTTGAATAATCCTAACATCAGTATGATGAAATAAAGCTCTCAACAGATTCGTATTCCAACATCCCGTTTCCATATTAATCAGAGCATCAACTCGAAGTCTAATGTTTTGGAGGGATTGAATTCCTGTGGGTCTCCTGTTTATTCCATCATGGATCCACTTATCAATCCATACCAATGTCTCTTTTCCATTCCCAATGATTCTTTTCAGTCCTTTAATTAAAAGATCCCTACCAGACAAAATACTTCTCCACGCATAGGATGTTTTACTTCCAACAGACGCATCTATAAATGGAGAATTCACAAAGTACCTGCTCTTGAAGAATCTTGAAAAAAGACAATTGGGCTCATGTAATAGCCTCCAAGCTTGCTTTGCCAAAAGAGCCTGATTGAAAATTTCCAGATCTTTAAATCCAAAGCCACCAAGTGTTTTAGGTAAAGTCATTTTTTCAGTCCCCAACCAGTGAATTTTTTTGTGATCCTTTGAATTGCTCCACCAGAACTCCATAATTGCACTTGTTAAGTTCTTGATAGAAGTCTTTGGTAATTTGAAACAGCTCATTGCATACACAGGGAGAGCCATAGCCACGGATTTAATAAGGACTTCTTTACCTCCTTGAGATAGATTTTTTGCAAACCATCCTGTTAGTCTATCCTTCAATCTGACTTTAATATAATCCAAAAGTTCCTGCTTAGATCCACTAAAACACTCTGGGAATCCTAGATATTTCCCTGTTCCTCCTTCTGTTTGAATCTCAGTTGTATCTTTAATCCACTTCTTTGTAGCCTCATCAATTTTTAATCCGAAAGTGATTGCTGATTTCGATTTGTTGATTTTTTGACCAGAGATTTTCTCATACTTATCTAAACAGTTCAACATCTCCAAACTCTGATCTTTATCAGCATTACACATAAAGAGGCTGTCATCAGCAAACAGCAGATTGTTAATTACTGGCCCTGAAGGATGAAACTGAATTCCAGATAAGGAGCCTGCTCTAGTAGATTGATCAAACAGATGAATCAAAGCTTCTGTGCATAACACAAACAAGAAAGGGGAGAGAGGATCTCCTTGGCGAATACCTCTTTCAGGTCTGATAAAACCAAAAGGTTGGCCATTAATCAAGATTGAGTATGTAACAGATGTCACACATCCCATTATCCAAGAAATCCATATATTATTGAACCCTAGTAGTTGTAGCATTTCTCTGAGAAAAGACCATTCAACTCTGTCGTAGGCCTTTGACATGTCAGTTTTAACAACCATCGATGAGTTAGAAAAAACAGGATGAGATTTCAGACTGTGTATAGCTTCATGCGCTATCAAAACATTATCAGATATCATTCTGTCTGAGACAAAAGCGGCTTGAGTAGGAGACACAATCAGAGACAAATGCTTCTTTAGCCTATTCACTAGAATCTTTGCCACAATCTTATAAAGAACAGAACAAAGACTTATTGGTCTTAAGTCAATCATTCTCTGAGGCGGATGGACCTTAAGGATTAGACAAAGGTGGGTATGATTCCATTCCTCAGGAATAATCCCCGAATCAAAGAACTTATTAACTTCAGATATCACTTGATCTTTGATCACACTCCAATACTTCTGAAAGAAAAAACCGAAACCAAACCAATTCAAATCAAATTCGATTCTATTTGGAATATACTTTTTGAAACTACTAGTAAAAATATCTTTTACTCAAGAGAGACATTCGACTAACCGAAACCAAACCAATTCAAATCAAATTCGGTTCTATTTGGAATATACTTTTTGAAACTACTAGTAAAAATTCGAACCGAACTACACTGAATAACCGAATGCCTAAACCTATAGCAAAATACGGTTTGGACCCGGTATATGTAATTTTTCCAAGAAATTAATTCGCCAACTGGTTCAACCTAAACATGGTATACGTATTTCATTTTAGTATTGTACAGATGTTATAAGTTCGATTCTCTAGAGGGTAACACTTTTGGGAAACAAATAAAAAGTTCGATTCTCTATTAATTCCTTTTTAGAAAGGTTCATGTATTGACTCTATACACTCTTTGGGCTTACAGGCTTAAGAACACCCCAACAGTTGGCAATGAGAACCAGTCTAAATGTATTTCAATTGTTAAAATATTTTTATGTGGTTCAGAAGTGCTACATTCGATATTTTGGAATTGTATAAGTGGGTATATCAACGTGTATGATAAAATGATTTACAAAATAAATGTGCAATTTTGTTTATAACTAGATATTAACTCGCGGTATACCGTGGGCCTATATTTTTATTAAAAAATAGAATATTTATTATTAAGATGATTTATAAATATATGTTTTTATTTGGTTTAATTTAAGTATATGGTATACCGCGAGACGATATTTTTTAACTAAAATTTTGAAATAATAAGTTGTATTTGTTTTATTAATATTTTTTTGTTTTGTTTAGTGTTTAAAATTGTATAATTGTATTTGATTGTTAATTTCACCCGTAATATACAATCATGTATTAATATCGACCCAAATCCGTCAATTCTAGGATTTCACCCGTATTATAAAATAAATATTATAATGTATAAACTTCTTACAAAAAATCGAGATGTGTTTCTTTAAAAAACAAATTTAAGTTGTATTTGTTTTGTTAATATTGTTTGTTTTGTTTATTGTTTAAGATTGTATATTTATATTTTGAATTTTTTTATTGTTAATTCTAAATTTGTACACATATTATAACATGCCATATTATTATCGACCCAAATCCGTTAATTCTAAGATTTCACCTGTAATATAAATTTTAAATATTTATAATGTTTAAACTTTCTATAAAAGAATCGAGATGCGTTTTAAAAAAGTTGTATTTGTTTTGGTAATATTGTTTGTTTTGTGTAGTGTTAAAGATTGTATAATTATATTTTGATCACTAATTTTAGGTTTTCACCCGCAATACACAGTCTCTTATTATTATCGACCTAAACCCATCAATTCTAGGAGTTCACCCGTAATATAATTTAAATATTTATAATGTTTAAACTTCTTATTTAACAATTATAAATTTTAGATATTATAATCTTTGAAACTTTATTAAAAAAATAATATTTGAAATAGTTAGAATATTTCACTTTAATAAAGGTTAAATATTTATAATATTTTGAAACTTTTTAAAAGTTTCCATTCTTTGAAATAAAGAACCGGATTAAACCGAACACTTTTAGTTTGGACGTTTGAGAACTCAAGTTTCTTGTTCATTCGTAGGCATAATCATTTTGGCCTTTTTTATAGTATGACTCTAAACTATTGTCTAATTTTTTAAAGCGATGTGGGATATTATACACATATTATTTTTCATAGATGAATAATATATGTCCATTTTAAAAAATTTGAATCATATTATATACAGAAAAATATAATATTTTATTAACTATATGTATTTTATATAAATTCAAAATAAATTAAATATTAGATCAAATAAAAATGAAAGAAGAATCATATATTTATGTTAAAATTAGGTAGAAATGTTTTAGAAAATTAGTTTAGGTAAATAAAATATATGGTTAGTGTAGAAATATTATATATATTAAATTAGATAATTAATTAATTTCGTTTTTCACTATTTTTTGGTAGAAAATGGTAATTTATTTCAAGAATTAACGTTATCCAAGATCCGAACGTAATTAAACCGAGTAAAACCCACCCATTTGAATTAATTGATGAATTAAAGCTCAGATTTCAAACATTTTCTCAAAAAAGTACTGCAAAAATGTATATATAGATTATGTGGAATGTAAATGTTATTTTAGGGTTGAATTTGCATCTTCATATTACGGAGTACACATATACAACAAAACAATCCTTAAAATTATGCAATAGAGTTCCAACCCCACTCTGGCCAATGACTTGTCTCTCCAAACCTTTCAATCCAACATTTTTTTTTTTGTGCAAATTCAATCCAACATTAAACTAAGTATTAGACTGCTTTTTCGGCTAAGATCCTAAACTTAACCCCATCTTCTTCCCACAAACCGGCTCTTCATTCATTTGCATTGGCCCTTTTGATTAGAACGTTGTAGAATTGTTGAAATTAAGCACAACTTTTTTTTATTCTTATGAAAAATTATTACCCTTGCTAATGCTGTAGGACTGAGACCATAAATCCTACCCAAAAAAAAGATCTAGGAAGAGCACCCATCTAAAGCGTGGCACATGTTACTTCTTAGCGACAAGTTTTTATCTTAAAATTATTGGCTATCCGAAATAAGCGATAATGGTTTACTGTTTGCAAGAGTAAATCCGATCCAAACCGTAGATATGACGACTATCGTTATTCTCTACATTATTAATATGTCACATTAAGTTACATGAATTTCAATGGAGTTTTATTGGAGACTTTCCAACATTTCCAAATATGTCACTAGGTGTTAGACTACCATATTACCTAACTCCGAGGTTGGAATGTTTATTTCTCAAAAATAATCGAATCAGCAGATCAGATATATCAAAAAAACAAAATTGGAAAAAAAAGCGAGAGAAAATGAGATAAGAGGGTCTTAACAAAAAGTCTCTCTTAATTTACTAAATAATAAGTTATGTTATTAAATAATCTACATATACATTTTTACAGTCATTTTGTGAAATAAATCATGTAGTTGAGACTTATTTACAAGAAATGTCATTGACATTTATTATTTAGTTTTACAAAATTTAAAAAATATATTAACCAAACAATATCTTGCCTAATTTGTTTCTAAAAATCTCTACACAATTTTTTCATATATCTTCAAAAAACAATCTGTGAATTTTACTTCACAAAATATGCATAAATCTGATTTATAGCAAGTATTTATATTAACATTTTGTATAGCAGTAAAAATACTAATTTATAATAATTAAAATATTCACACAAAATTCATATACACATACAAGAAAAAGAACTAAATCTATCATCATTTAAACCGTTGCTTTATTTAAATAAAAAACACAAAAACTTGAAATCATATACTTTATATGATAAATTTAAAATCTATATTAGTAGTATAAATTTAAAATCATTCAAGGGACGATATACCACGGGTGAGATCCTAAAATTATTAAATTTATAATAATAATAATTTATTTTCTTAGATTTTATAACACTAATAATTTAGCTAACGAGATAATATAGACAGATTTATATGGAATGACAATTTTTGATCGATATTAATAAAGAAAGGTATATCACAGATGAAATCCTAAAATTACCAATCAAAATACAATTATACAACCTTATACACAAAATATTCAAAAATTTAAATGTATTAAAAATATATATGTTTTCGTATATATACTTCAAAAATTGAAACCTAAAAAATAGTAATCATATACTAAGTAATACATAGATAGATATCTTCATTTAAAAATACAAATTAATATGATATATCTTCAGTTAATCTTTTAAACAAAAATATTACATTTTAAAAACAAATATAACCCCGCGATGTACCGCGGGTTAAATTTTAGTATCAATAATATAAGGGTAACGATATATTTACATATGACTATTTTAAAGTTCATACACCTATATATGAAAGCAGAAACGATCTTGGGTTCGGCTTTGCAATATTCCTGTCAATGATTATACGAAAGAGACGATTAAGGAAATTGCTGCTTGTGTTGGGGAGCTGTTAAAGGTGGAGTTAGATTTGGAGAAATCTCAAGCTCAAGATTATGTGAGAGTTCAAGTGCTTTTTGATGTTCGAAATCCATTGCGTAACTCTAAGGAAGTGCAAGTACCTATAGGTGAAGTGGTTTCAGTTACTTTTGATTATGAGCGTATTCGAAAGAGATGTTTCTTTTGCCAAATATTTACTCATGACAAATTTGACTGTCCCAGCCGTCAACAAGGAAGTCTGCAACTTCCTAGTGCGAGTTTAAAGAAGTGTTTACCTGAGAGAGTGATGGTTGATCAGCTTATTAATCCCTTGGTGGGAATGGATTTTAATGATACCCAGGCAGATAAAAATGAGAAAGAGATTTCTGGAGGTGTGTTTAAACAGAAAAATGTAGTAGTTCAAGCTCCTATGATTTCTCCTTCACGCTCACCAAAGTTTATTATGTTACCTGATGAATTGAAAGGATACTCTCACAGGCACATCAATCACAAATGTTGCAAGTCACTATGGGGTAGCCCTGTTCTGATTATCTTAATCTGGATTTCTCGTCGGGCTTTAACTCTATTGATCAAGCTTGTTCTTCAGGTTTGAGTATCAAATAGAAAAATCCTAGGAAGAGGAGCTTTAGCGATAAGAAAGAATGCAGTGCCTTCCATGGATGCAACTGATAAGGAGGTGAGTATTAATCCTAAGTTTGACATTACTTACAAAAGGAAAAATCAAGGGCCTGGAACTGAATCCTCAAAATGTCTTAAGAGAGATGATAATACGGTGGTTCCTAGTGAACCATCGCAATATCAATAAGACATCTTAAGTTGGAATTGCCAAGGTTTGGGGAATCCTTGGACAATTCGACACCTTAAGAAAATGAAAAAATAGTATTTCCCGGATATTTTATTTCTCATGGAAACCATGAATTCTGATCAGTTTATTCTGAAAGTATTTAGATGGCTAGGCTATGATTACTTTAACACAATAGAAAATGTTGGAAAGAGTGGTGGATTAGCTATTTTTGGAAAAATTATATAGAGATTGAATTCCTTTTTGAAGATAAGAATCTCTTGGATTTAAAAGTGTCTCAAGGAAGTAAAGTAAAAGTTGGTTTGTTTCTTGTGTTTATGAGAACCATGTGTTGCATCTCAGATCTCTCTTGTTAGAGAAGTTAAGCAGTATTGGTTTAGTGAGAAATGAGGCTTGGTGTATGATTGGTGATTTCAATGACATTTTGTCTAACAAAGAGAAGTTAGGGGGACCTTCTAGGTTGCTAGCCTCTTTTCAGCCTTTCAAGGATATGGTGCTTAATTGTGACATGCATCAATTGGGAAGTACGGGTAATGGTTTTACTTGGGGAGGAACTTGAAATGCTCAATGGATACAATGTAAATTGGATAGATGTTTTGGGAACTTGGAGTGGTTTGATCTGTTCCCAAATTCTCATCAATGGTTCCTTGAGAGATTGGGATCTGTTCATAGACCTGTTATGGTTACATTTGTGAATGATCAAGAGATGATTAGAGGTCAGTTTTGTTTTGATAAACATTTTGTAGAGGATCCTCATTGTGCAGCCGTTGTTCTTAGCTCTTGGAATGGTGGTATATCTTCAGGTGTTTTTTCTTCTATGCTACGTTTGGTCAATTGTAGGAAAGCCATTAGTAGATGGAAAGAGCATAGTGATTATAATGCTCAGAGCAGGATTTTGAGGTTAAGAAAAGACTTGGATGAAGAAAAAGTGAGCAGTATCTATGTTGGGCTAAAATTTCAGATATTCAAGCTCATTTGGGTGTTGTTTTTAGAGAAGAACAATCTTTTTGGAGATTAAAGAGTAGAGACAAATGGTTTTTTGGAGGTGATAGAAACTCAAAGTTTTTCCAAGCTATGGTGAAAGCTCAGAGAGCAAAAAATTCATGAGTTTTTTGGTAGATGAGAATGGCAAGGAACATACGCTAAACAAAGAGAAAGGCAAGATAACAGCTGACTATTTTGAGAATCTGTTTACATATTCTTTTTCTGCTAATCTGGAGTCTGTTTTGGAAGGCTTTTGTCACCGAGTTTCTGAAGATATGAATCAAGATTTAACTCAAGAAGTCACAAAAAAAGTAATCTTTAATGTTGTCTTCTCCATTAATGTTGAAAGTGCTCCAGGATCTGATGGATTTACTGCCTTATTTTTTCAGAAAAAATTGGGAATTGGTCAAGGATCAAATCACTGCAGAAATTAGGGATTTATGCCAAACTGGGGTTCTTCCTGAAGAGTGGAATCACACTCACTTATGTTTGATCCCAAAGATTACTAATCCTCAAAGAATGTCAGATATCAGACCAAATAGCTTATGTTCAGTCCTCTATAAGATAGTCTCAAAATTCTTATCTTTCAGACTGAAGAAACATATTCCAGCCATTGTTTCCCCTTCATAATCTGTATTTGTTGCTGAAATGTTAGTTTCTGACAACATTCGTATTGCACATGAAATTGTGCATAGTTTACGAACCAATCCTAAGATTTTCAAAGGGTTTATGGCTTTTAAAACTTATATGTCGAAAGCTTATGATAGGGTAGAATGACCCTTTTTGAAAGGAATTTTGACTGCCATGAGTTTTAATAATAAATGGTTTCTTGGATAATGGGGTGTGACCTCTGTCTCGTATTCAGTTTTGATAAATGGTCAGCCATTTGATCTTATTAAGCCAGAAAGAGGTATCCGCTAGGGTGATCCAATCTCACCTTTATTATTTGTGTTATGCACTTAGGCTCTGGTTCATATTCTGCATCAAGCTGAGAGTAAATACAAAGTCTGTGGTATTCAGTTTAATGGTTGTGGTCCTACAATTAATCATTTATTGTTTGCTAATGACACCTTCATAGTGTGTAGAGCAACAAAAGCGGATTGTGAAGAGCTTATGAGATGTTTATCACAGTATGGACATATATCAGGTCAACTGATTAATGTAGAGAAATCTGCAATCACTTTTAGAGCTAAGGTGGAGGAGGATACCAAACAGTGGATTAAGAATAGATCAAGTATTCAGTTAGAAGGTGGGACTGGGAAGTACTTGGGATTACCTGAGAACTTGAGTGGTTCTAAACAGGATTTACTGGGGTTCATCAAAGCGACAATGCAATCAAGAATGACTGGTTGGTATGCTAAAACTTTCTCCAAAGGTGGTAAGGAGATTTTGTTAAAATCCATTGCTATGGCCTTGCCAGTGTATATTATATGACTTGTTTCAAGCTGCCAAAAAGTTTATGCACTAAGCTTTCAAGTGTTATGATGGATTTCTGGTGGAACTCAATGGAATCGTCACAGAAAATTCATTAGATTGGGGTCAAAAAAAAATTCTTCCTAAAAGTTTAGGAGAGTTTGGTTTTAAAGACTAGAAGTGCTTGAATCAGGCGTTGTTGGCCAAACAAGCTTAGAGGTTACTTAATGATTCTAACAGCCTGCTTTCTCAAATACTCAAAACCAGGTACTTCTTGAATACAGATTTCCTCAATGCACCTCAAGGAACTATACCCACATATGCTTGGAGAAGTATATTATATGCTAGGGAATTACTTAGAGGAGGGCTGAAAAGAATTATAGGGAATGGTGAGCAGACAAATGTGTGGGTTGATAAGTGGCTGTTAAACGGTCAAAATAGGAGACCAATGAATATTCATTCATTGATAGATATTCAGTTGAAAGTAAGTCAGCTTATTGATCCTCTTACCAGGAATTGGAATTTGAAAATGCTCAGAGATTTATTTCCTAGGACAAACATTCAGCTCATTTTGCAACAAAGACATGTCCTCACTAATGAAGATTCTTTTTGTTGTGTTGGGACTAATTTTGGGTTATACATAGTGAAGTCAGGGTATACTAGAAGTAGCAGAGAGACCTACCATGACCTTTTTAAAGAGGTTGAAGTTTGTCCTTCTGTTAATCCTCTGTATGATAAGATTTGGTCTCTTGAAAGGGCTCCAAAAATTAGGGTATTTCTGTGGAAAGTTTTAAAAGGTGCACTTGCAGTAGAAGACATCTTAAGAACACGAGGAATTCAGATTGATGATGGGTATTTACTTTGCAATGAGGAAATAGAAACAATTAATCAGGTGTTGTTTCAATTCCCTTTTGCTAGACAAGTTTGGGCTCTTTCTCTCATTCAATCCCATGCAACAGGTTTCGGGAGTTCTATTTTCACTAACATAGATCATGTGATTCACAATTCCCAGAACATGAGAATTTCTAGACAAATGAGAACAGTCAATTCATGGATAATGTGGGTGTTATGGAAAAACATGAATAAAGTTTTGTTTGAAGGTACATGATCTACAACTAGAAGCATTGCTGATAGAGCTTATGAGGATAGTACTCAATGGGTCAATGCTCAAGGAAATGGGACTTCTTAGATAAATACAGGTGTTCAGAAATGGTATCCTCCTCAAGTGGATGAACTTAAATGCAACATTGGTGTTGCTTTGTCTAAACAGAAGCAAGTTGTTGGTACATCGTTGGTGGTTTGAGACTCTATGGGGAAGGTCTTGCTTCACAGTAGAAGATCTTATTCTCAGGTACAATCCCTTTTTGATGCAAAACTTAAAAGTTGGGAATGAGCATTGGAGAGTATGAATCATCTGCATTTTGATAAAGTCACCTTTGGAGCCTCATCCCATGATATTATTAAAGCTTTAAATAAACCTAAAGAATGGCCATTGATGATTAGTCATATCGCATAATTATTAAGCTTTACCAAAGATAAACCAAACTGGTTTATGATGATGGAATCTGCTCAGTGTAACACTGGTGCGTTTGAAATAGATAAGAGTGTCATCATTGGAATGAGGTGGCAATCTTATATAGCACGGAGCTTTCCCCAATGGTTGAGAAGTCTGTTTGAAGCAGAAATGACTCAGCAACAGGGTATTTGAGGTCTACCTCTGATTGAGTTGCAGGTTTGTAACAAGTAGTATTAAGAGGTTTGAACTGATCTAAACATGGCAGATTTCTAATAGGTGGATGAAAAGAATAATTCTGTAGGTGGAGGTAATCAGATTAGGATGGTCCTTTAGTAGGTTTGCATTGTCATAGGTTTTATTTTTTTCATTTTTTTGAGTTTTTTTTAAGAAGTCGGTTATTTTTGTTTTGTCTGCTTTTTAATTTTTAAATTTCTTAGAGGTCGATTTGGCAATTAATATTTACTTTGGTTAGGTCTACTTTATCTTTTAAATTACTTTAGGTCTACGTCTTTGTGATGTCTTATATATAGTTAATCGTTTATAGTTTTTAAGAGTCCATCCCTTTCTTGTTTCTCTTTTCTACTTGAAATATCATGGGAGATGAGCTTTGGGATAAAATTCAAAACCTGGAGCTTGGTCAGGAGGATCCGGCTCTGTCCATTCCTCATGAAGCGTATGTTATGGTGGAAGATCGAAACTAGCTTAGCTTGATTGCTAGGCGTCTTAATCCACGAGCTTAGAATCTTAATTCTATCATTGCTGCTCTTCCTAGATCTTGGAGATTGACATCGCGTGTCCATGGTAGAATTCTTGATGCTACTTATGTTCAGTTCTTGTTCCAGAATGAGGTTGATTTACTTACAGTGTTGATGCGTGTTTTATTTCACCTCAAGCTTTTACCTGAAAGACCACACGACTACTGCAAATGCACAGTATATAGGAGTAGTACTTTAGGATTGAATCCACAAGGAGAGAAGTAGTTCAGAGAAATCCTTAAGAAGAGAGTGAAGCTAGGACCAAATAAAAAGAGAGGGGGTTGTTGTATGCAATAAACCAAAATAAAAGACAAGTAACTAAACTAAACGATAAGCAATAAGAGAGAAGCGTTAGGCTTTCGAGGGTTTCTCCGGATGTCATGGTTCAAACAATAGGATATAGATCTCAATCTAGGTGATAACATGGTTAGGTTTGTTTACTTCCAAATTCTCGGACATACGAAACTCTATCAAGACCAGCTAACCCTAACGGCTGGTAGGTGAAAGCCGGCTATTCTCACCTATATCTTGTGTACTCAGTTGCCCTAACGGCTAGTAGGTGCTTACATGGTTTCAAAATACAAGATCAAAGCATTAAGTTAAAATTCGATTCTACTCCATAAGTCCCTATCACTCGGCGGGCGTGCAACGGTTATAGTTTTTTATTCAGTTGAGCTATTTCAGGCAATTATACAAGATTCTGTCAAGTATAAAATATCTAAGATCATGTACTAGGTGGTGTTCTGGACATACATGCATTAAGATTAAACTCAACTAGAAAGAATAGTGTAAACGATCAAACAAAGCCATAGAAACCGCCAACCTAGACTTTCGATCTAAAAGTCCCCATGAATTCCCCTTTGAAACCCCCTCAAACCCAACTAGAGATCTACTCGCTCATGGCAAAGGAGCTAATCAAAAGTTGGATTGAGTAAACCATAACAAAAAGATGAATAAAACTTAGAAAGGGTTTAGAGATTACTTCTTTGAATGTAGAATACAAGAGGCAAAGTTCCATATAAAGAGTCTTACACAAAACGAGAAAGAGAGAGATGGTGATCTTCAAGCTTCAAGAGGTGCAGCTGCGAGTTGGCAGCTCTCGGCGACGGCTAGGGTTCGTTTGTGATGAAGGCACACCTAGAGTTAGGGCTTAGAACAAGTATTTATACTTGAGGGCCAGGAATTAGGTTTAGGGGTAAGAACGTCATTCCCCCGGGTAAGTAAGTGATCGGGCCGAATAGTGGGCTTCAGGAAAGGAGCCTAATGACGGTGGCGCAAAGAGGGAAGGACTTGGGCGTGAACTAGTGTTCGGTGGTGAGTTTCTCGGAGCTGCCCAGGTTCAAGTCTCCTTGGCCAGATGCTTTTTGGACTTATTATTTCTAAACGGCCGGTTCTTGACATGTCTTCACTCTTTGTGTCATATCTTCCAAACGGCTTTATAGATTGTTTTGATTCGACTTCTACGTTAATCTTGACTCTTCTATCATTCCATACATACCAAAATATCTCGTTTCCGTGATAGGGAAGACCTCAGACAGATGCTAAACTTCTGAAGTACTGGAATGATCACCTTTTGATACTTTTAGGTTCAAAACTCTTAAAAACCTTCTTGGCACCTAGAATACGTGTTTCTCCTCTTATTGGTTCTAGAATGGCATCAAATGCTCTCTGAAATATAAGAAAACAATAGCTAAAACGGGATAAAAAGTCGTGTTATCAAGTGCAGAGAAGGGAACCCTTACTTTTCAATAATTGGTTTGTTGCAACTCATATATGGGAGCCTGCTCCTGCCTTTAATTTTGTGACTACCATAGACCTTTGGGTGCAGATGAGGGGCATTCCTATTCTGTATGTTTGTGAGGAGACTGCTTTGGAGATTGCTCAAGAACTTGGAGAGATCATCACTTTGGACTTTCATGATGCCACCACGACTCAAATTGCTTATATTCGAGTCCGAGTGAGGTTTGGAATCACTGACAGACTTAGGTTTTTCCAACGCATCATTTTTGATTCTGGGGAAACTGCTCTCATCAGGTTTCAATATGAGCGGCTAAGGAGGATATGCAGTAGTTGTTTTAGAGTTACACATCACATGAACTATTGTCCATATCGACAACGCTTACCTAACTATGGAAGGGAAAGACCTGTCTTCCATGATGAAAGGTTCAGATCGAGTATGAATTCTCAGTCTCAAATGAATGATAATTCCTTTCCAGTTCCTATGACCCCACCTCCAAGGATTGCTACACCACAGTTGAATCATGGAAAGTTTGTTGCAGCGCATCCGTATTTTCCTACTACAAGAGAAGGACTTAACCACCATGGTAGAGGCACTAGTCAACATGGTCTCTGTCAAGGACAACAAGTCTCAATAGATTCTAATATCACTCCATCAGTGGGAACAACAATCACAGCTGGAACTCAACGTGTTTATGAAATTGGCCAATCTTCAAGAAGGTTTGAAACAAGGGAATCAAGGAAACGTCAAGAGGAGAAAGGACCTTACAATGACCAAGATCAAGCGCACATGAAGAGAGGGATTCTGAAACCTCCAAAGAAAAGATAAGCACTCTACTAATTCTGTCAACTCTTTTTGGTTTAGGACAGCATTGGTTTCAACAAGTGCATATCCAAGCTCTGAAATAATGCGTCGAAGGGGTATGGCCTTCATAACACTTTTTGGGTTAAAGAGTACTATATGGCTGCAGTTAGTGTTTTTACGTTCGCTCTGTAACTTTTTGAGTATACAACATGGTTAACCTTGTTGGTTTCTGATGCCATGGTTGTTAGTTTACTTGTTTTATGTGTATGTCTTCAAGCTGTAAGTGGTAGATCTACTATTGTACAATTATGATCTAAAAGAAGACAACACTTAGTGAAAAAAAAAAAAAGTTCATACATCTTATTTAGTCTCATCCCGTCACGATCCTTATTTTTAATTATTAAATCCTAATTACCAAACGTGTCGAAATTCGAATAATATAACCAACTTTTTGATTTTTGATTTTTCTAAACTTCATCATATAAACAACTTTACTAAAGAGGACAAGAAAAAAAAGAAGAAGCAAACAGTCAAATGGAAGAAACCAACATTAGAGTTGTTCTCTACTCCATTTTCTCTCTCATCTTCTTGATAATCTCTTTCAAGTTCTTAAAACCAAAGAAACAGAATCTTCCACCGTCTCCGCCGGGATGGTTGCCAATAATAGGCCATCTCCGCCTTCTGAAGCCACCCATCCACCGCACCCTCCGCTCCTTCTCCGAGACCCTCGACCACAACGATGGTGGCGGCGTGATGTCCCTCCGACTTGGATCCCGTCTAGTCTACGTGGTGTCGTCACATAAGGTTGCGGCAGAGGAGTGCTTTGGCAAGAACGACGTCGTTCTAGCTAACCGGCCACAGGTGATCATCGGAAAACATGTTGGTTATAACAATACAAACATGATCGCTGCACCTTACGGTGATCACTGGCGTAACCTCCGTCGCCTCTGCACTATCGAGATCTTTTCAACACACCGCCTTAACTGCTTTCTTTATGTCCGTACCGACGAAGTACGTCGCCTTATAAGCCGCCTCTCTCGTCTCGCAGGTATATATGTATTAATGTATATGCTACAAGTGCTTTCATCATTCGTTGACTTTTCATTTATGTTTGTCTTATCTTAGTGTTATAGTGACCACAAAAAATTGAAATATGATTATATGAAATAATGATGATACGAAAATAAGGATGAGATAGCTTGTGGTGGCCGTAATTGATGAATAGAATGAGTTTCTTTTGCAAAGTCGAAATACTAAAATGTACGTATTACGAAAATAAAGTTTTTATTAAAAATTTAAAATATGTTACATAGTAATGACTAATGAGAAAAGTTTTGTCACATGTGTTTTTTTCATCGTCGTGAAGTTTGTTGATAAAGACTAGTCAACTTTTCAATTTTTTTTGGTGTTATTTAAGTGCTAATTATATTGACCACTGAGTCTTTGTGGGCGTCAATCGTACCATGAAGATTTCTTAAAACTCTTTTACTTTTAGAACGTTTTACGTCAATATTTTTAGAATAGAGATTTCTAAAAACATTTTACAAAGTAATGAAGAAAAGCTCGACTACTCTATTTTTGGTTCTCGTTTGGTTCTCGATTTTCCTTTTTCTTTTAATAATTGCAGGAACCAAAAAAACTGTTGTGGAATTGAAACCAATGCTTATGGACTTGACATTCAACAACATAATGAGAATGATGACCGGAAAACGATACTACGGTGAAGAAACAACCGATGAGGAAGAAGCAAAGCGTGTCCGTAAGTTGGTAGCAGATGTTGGGGCTAACACGAGTTCAGGCAACGCCGTTGACTACGTCCCCATCCTCAGACTGTTTTCAAGTTATGAAAATAGGGTTAAAAAGTTAGGAGAGGAGACAGATAAGTTTTTACAAGGTCTCATTGACGATAAACGTGGGCAACAAGAAACCGGTACTACAATGATCGATCATTTGCTTGTCCTCCAAAAATCTGATATTGAGTATTACACTGATCAAATCATCAAAGGCATCATACTGGTTTATTTCTTCTTCCTTTATTTTTTCTATTAATTATTAGATCTTTTGTTAACTTTGATTATAAGTAAGATAAATTGTCTGATGTTATTATGTTAATGCAGATAATGGTAATAGCAGGGACTAACACATCAGCAGTCACTCTAGAATGGGCACTTTCCAATTTGCTTAACCATCCTGACGTAATATCTAAAGCGAGAGACGAAATCGATAACCGGGTTGGTTTAGACCGGCTTATCGAAGAAGCAGATCTTAGCGAGCTACCATATCTAAAGAACATTGTCCTTGAGACCCTTAGGCTACACCCAGCTACACCATTGCTAGTCCCACACATGGCATCAGAAGATTGCAAGATAGGATCCTACGATATGCCACGTGGTACAACGTTGTTGGTGAATGCATGGGCCATACATAGGGATCCAAACACGTGGGATGATCCGGATAGCTTTAAACCAGAGCGGTTTGAGAAAGAAGAGGAAGCACAAAAGCTTCTGGCGTTTGGATTAGGTAGAAGAGCGTGTCCTGGATCGGGTCTGGCCCAACGAATCGTGGGACTAGCTCTCGGGTCATTGATACAATGCTTTGAATGGGAGAGAGTTGGGAATGTGGAAGTGGATATGAAGGAAGGAGTTGGGAATACTGTACCCAAAGCGATTCCTTTGAAAGCTATTTGCAAAGCTCGTCCATTTCTACATAAGATTATTTCCTAAAATTGTTGAAACTACGAATAAAAGATGTGTGACATGTTAATGCAAATCAATGATTCTCTCTACATGTAAAATCTTGATGGATTATTATGGCTATCTTAATTATTTTTAATAAGTGTTACTAGCAGATTTATAGAAAAGCAATCGAGTATTATAAGAAAAGTAAACGGCTTCTAGAGGGACTATGACCGTTTAGGCCAAGGAAGTTTGAGGCAATAACAGGTCTGTGATGTCCTTAAATGTTCTGAGTCACACGCGCGCTACACTAATGTATTCAACGAGTTCACACTTTGGCCGACAGACCCGGGTAACTTTTGAAATTTCATCGTAATGAGGATAGATCATTGTAATTGTTGGTTTCCAACGAGGAATTCTTAGTAAGCGCGAGTCATCAGCTCGTGTTGACTACGTCCATGCCCTTTGTACAAACAGTCCGTTGCTCCTACCGATTGAATGATCTGGTGAAGTGTTCGGATCGCGGCCACTTGGATGACCCAAAAAAACATATAATTCAAAAACCTATAGCGAAAACAAGCAAAGAGTGGATGAGTAAATAAATGGCATTGTTGTTGTTGACCTCACTCAATCACCTAGTCTCATTCTCACTCACTCGCTTGCCTTCTTCTTCCGCTCACAATCTCTTCCTTTCTCGTTCCTTCTCTTCTTCGATCAGACGATTCAATCGCTTCTCACTCAAACCACTTCGCTCCTTCGCATCCATGTCTTCTTCTTCCCCCGACGCTGCTCAGACTCCTCTAACCACCGCTCCTTATGGCTCCTGGAAATCTCCAATCACCGCCGACATCGTTTCCGGAGCTTCAAAGCGTCTTGGCGGCACCGCCGTCGATTCTCATGGCCGTCTCGTCTTGCTCGAGTCTCGCCCTAACGAATCCGGGTATTACTTCTTCTTCTTTTGATTGATTTTGAAAATGAAAACCCTAATTTGATTGCGAGCTTGATATGATTGAAGGAGAGGAGTTTTGGTGCTACAAGGAGAAACATCAATTGATATTACTCCAAAAGACTTCGCTGTGAGAACTTTAACACAAGAATACGGTGGTGGTGCTTTCCAGATTTCATCAGATGATACACTTGTGTTCTCTAATTACAAGGATCAGCGATTGTACAAGCAAGACATTACTGATAAAGGTGATAGATAACCTCTTCACTGATTCTAGCTATGTAAATTTCTTGTTGGCAAGTTCTGATGTTGTTTGTTTTGATGGTTGATGTGTGTAGATTCATCTCCAAAGCCAATTACTCCAGATTATGGTACACCAGCTGTTACTTATGCAGATGGAGTCTTTGATTCACGCTTTAACCGTTATGTTACTGTTAGGGAAGGTTGGTTTGTCTCTAGTGTTTAGTATTGGTGACTCTCTTGATGTTTGATTGTGTTTTTATCGAGATTTACATGTTATTGTTTGACTGGTGTTTATAGATGGTCGCCAGGATAGATCAAACCCAATTACAACAATCGTGGAGGTTAATCTAAGTGGAGAGACACTTGAAGGTAGATTATCAAACTTTAGTGAAAGAAGTATTCTTACTCCCATTGAAAGAGTCTATAGGGGATGTGAGTTATGTCAGTAGTGCCATGTAGTACATGTTTCTAAGTTTCCAACTTATTACAGCTGATCATTGACACTCATATGTGTTCTTTCTGATATTTGAGATCCAGAACCAAAAGTACTCGTAAGTGGCAATGATTTCTATGCATTTCCACGGTTGGATCCCAAGTGTGAGCGATTGGCATGGATTGAATGGAGTCACCCTAATATGCCATGGGATAAAGCAGAGCTGTGGGTTGGGTACATTTCCGAGGGCGGGTAAGCATTTGCAATTTTTTTCAAATGCTTTGCATATTGCAAATATTAATCAAAGTTACACCCTTCTGCAGAAATATTGATAAGCGCGTATGTGTTGCTGGTTGTGATCCCAAATACGTCGAATCACCCACTGAGCCGAAGTGGTCATCAAGAGGTATTTGTCTTAAATGAAAAATATGCAGAAAATTACAAGGATTGTGAAATCCTCTGGGAAAAGATTGATTTGCAGTTCTTAGACACTGACCTTGGATTTCTGACTTTCTATTTGTTTCATACTTTTAGCAGTTGAGCTTTTCTTATAAGTTTTTTCTGTTTTGGATGAAACTAGGGTCTTCTCCATAAAATGATATTCTTTTTCTCTCTGCTCTCTTGTTGTTTCCGCTCTTTGCATTCATCTTTCTTCTTCTAACCAAGTGACAAGGACTGTGAATTTTACTGAGAAAAAGGTTGATCTACAAATTCCTTGCATATGCTTCTTATCTTTATAATTTTTAGCTATTAAAAACTCCTTGGCTGAAACTAGAGTCTTTTAATGGATGTCATCATGATAGTTCTCTGATATGAACCTTCACGTATCATTCTCCAAACCATTAGATGTTTTACTGGAGCTCTAAAATTGGTGAATAAATTATATTTTTTCATATTGTAATTAAGCCTGTCAAGCTTTAGTATTTCTCATAGGTTCCATTGACCTGAGACTCTCTGACTTATCGTGCAGGGGAACTCTTTTTTGTAACTGACAGAAAGAATGGATGTTGGAATATTCATAAATGGGTAAACATTCTTCACATTTGCCAATTATAGCCACATTTGGTAAATTCCATAGTGTGCTTTTGCTCTATAATGCTGAGAATTAGTTTTAGATTTGAAATAGGGATAGTAGTTTTTTAGTCACTTATGAAAGCATAGAGGAAACATTTTTTCTTGGCTTTTTACGAACTTCACTAGACAGATTTTAAAATTCAAACCTTTGTTCTCGGAGAAGATTGTAGTCTCATTCTTTCAAAATTATCTATAAAAAAAAAGCCACATAATGTTTGAGTTTTGTTACATTAGACACATACTGTTTGAGTTTTGTTTTTGGCTTACCATATACATCCCAAATGGTAGCTGTTTGTTTTGTTAGTTGTATTAATTGCTAAGTTCTTAGAACTCTTGGGTAGAGACTGATATGTGGCCACCAACTTGAAGCTTTTCTTAAATCTACTTGGTGCACAAAGAAATTCCCAATGTAGGACACATGTTTACTGTTGACTACCTTGTTCCTTATTTAATTTTTTCCTCTTTCTCGATGTGTCACAGATTGAGAGTACCAATGAGGTTGTTTCTGTATATCCTCTCGACGGTGAGTTTGCGAAACCACTATGGATTTTCGGTACTAACTCCTACGAGATAATCGAGTGTTCTGAAGAGAAGAACCTAATTGCATGCAGCTATAGGTAATACCAAAATTCAAATACTTTCAACCATTTTCTGATTTACCTGTTTTGATAACAATTTATTGTTCCTGAATGCAGGCAGAAAGGGAAGTCATATCTAGGCATTGTAGATGATTCACAGGGATCATGTTCTCTGCTCGATATTCCTTTAACGGATTTTGACAGCATTGTAATATTTATTTTTCTGTAGTTTTTGCAAAACCATTTCAATTGATTCCCAATTGAATCTGAAAGTAATGAGAAATTGTGCTTCCATTTTCAGACATTGGGAAATCAGTGCCTTTATGTTGAGGGAGCATCAGCAGTTCTTCCACCATCAGTTGCCAGGGTAAAAATGATTCCTATTTAAGGTTTTAGCTGAGCACAAGTTGTCTAATATAAAAGTAGTAGCAGTAGATTTATAATTTCCCCTATCAACAGGTAACACTGGATCAGCATAAGACGAAAGCACTCAGTTCTGAGATTGTTTGGTCGTCGTCACCCGATGTTTTGAAGTACAAGGCTTACTTCAGCGTGCCAGAGTTGATTGAATTTCCAACAGAGGTTCCTGGTCAGAACGCTTATGCATACTTTTATCCTCCAACCAATCCGCTCTACAATGCTAGCATGGAAGAGAAACCTCCGTTGTTAGTGAAGAGTCATGGTATGTTAAACTTACGACATCCCGATTTTTCAAAACTTAATCAAAATAATTCCTCAGTTTCAGTCTTGTTCATCTTAAGATCATGTTTTCGTTTCAAGTATGTACTTTAGCTGTAACATAAATATTGCAATCAGCTATGCATGGCACATCGATCATTTTTGTTGACAATCTGAATCTACAGGAGGACCTACTGCTGAATCACGTGGATCCTTAAATCTGAATATCCAATACTGGACAAGTCGAGGTTGGGCATTTGTTGATGTCAATTATGGTGGAAGCACAGGTTTGTTCTTATGGTTCCAAGTTGTTTCTTCTACTTTACCTACAAGTTCCCATAATTCGCTACAGTTGTACGGTTGCATCTTTTCATCTTTATAGTTAGTCTTGCTAAAGTATTTCGTCTTGAGATTTCTTGGTTACGATGTCCCATTCTCACCATGTGGGCACACACGTGGGTTTATTGTGACAAAGTGTAACATTATTTTGAAGGTTATGGTCGAGAGTATCGAGAGCGGTTGTTAAGGCAGTGGGGAATAGTCGACGTTGATGACTGTTGTGGCTGTGCTAAATACTTGGTATGTTCTTTCTTCGCCTATTTTATGTGAACGACTTTGAAAGCATTTCCTAAACTTTTTTGGTTTGGGCAGGTATCTTCTGGCAAGGCAGATGTTAAGCGGCTCTGTATATCTGGCGGTTCTGCAGGAGGTTACACAACTCTTGCATCATTGGCGTTCAGGGATGTTTTCAAAGCTGGAGCGTCCTTATACGGAGTGAGTACAGAATCATTGCATCAGTGAAAAACATTTAGCTAAATGAATTCTAGCCTTATCTTTATATATTGTGATACTATTTCACAATCCACCGAATTCTCTTCAAATGCATGATGCAGGATGAATACCTTATAAACAACTGATAATTCATAGAAGTTTGGATTGGCTTTTCTTAACGCAGGTGGCTGATTTAAAAATGTTGAAAGAAGAAGGTCATAAATTTGAATCCCGTTATATCGACAATCTTGTTGGTGAGTCAAATGCATTGAAGAAAGCATTTATCTTTGCTTTTTGTTTTTGTAAATCGGTTACCAAAATTCTTGAGTATGTAATTGCAGGAGATGAAAAAGATTTCTATGAGAGATCACCAATCAATTTCGTCGATAAGTTCTCTTGTCCCATCATCCTTTTCCAAGGACTAGAAGACAAGGTTCTTATATTTTCCGCTCTTGGTTTATTCTTTTGTTTTGTTGGCAGTTCTTGAATGCATCTAGTAACAGAAGTCTTAACTAGATTTATCATATTCTGGATTCTTGATAGTTTTTAAATTCGAGATTTGGTTATCCATTTGCGAAGACAATGTCTTTCACTTCTATACGAAATTCTTAACGATTGGTTTAAAATGCTGAAAAAATTGCAGGTTGTAACTCCAGATCAATCACGTAAAATCTATGAAGCATTAAAGAAAAAAGGTCTGCCTGTTGCTCTTGTCGAGTACGAAGGAGAACAACACGGTTTTCGCAAGGTAAGGCTTTTGATCACTTGCATTAATAATAACAAGTCATAAGGATTAACAGTGGATTACTTTACTTATATACATTGATTAACAGGCGGAAAACATCAAATACACACTTGAGCAACAGATGGTGTTCTTTGCCCGAGTGGTTGGAGGGTTCAAAGTTGCTGATGACATCACTCCTTTGAAAATTGACAACTTCGACACTTAGAAAACGATGCTTAAATAGATATGTTTGGAAAAGATTTGCTTTTTTTTTATTATTTAGAGAAAATACATGCTTGGACTAACGTTTTCGGATAATTTGTTCATCAAAAGTCCAAAACCTTCTATATTCACTAGAATGGGAATGCCTAGGAGGTGGCTCGGCAAATAACCACAGTGTTAAGGTCAATGTTGGTTTGGGCCAATGTTGCTTAACGTATGTCTTTTCAGCTTTAGTCATTATCATCGAAATGGTTGATGAAGCTGTCAGTGATATGATATCGGTAGTTGGTATTACAAATACGATATCAGTATGGGCCTTGTCTTCTTCGATGCACCATTCAGGACAAATCGTTAAGTCTTTGATCCTTGTTTGCTGCTAATTGCTCTCCAATACTTCGCCACAGGTTTACTACCGTTGAAGCAACAAAGTACTCCAAAATTGTATTCTTGCATGTAGTTGTAAGGGGTGATTGGCTACTGACTTTCAAGACTTTAAAAGTAGGCTGAAGTCTTTTTTTTTTGCCAATTAGGCTTTTTCTACTTAATTTTTTTTGTAAGTTCTCAAAGTCTTTTTTATTTTTTCTTCTTTATTCTCTTTCTTTTTTAAAGCCTCATAAACTAGATTTTCAATTTTTCTTATTTTTTCTCCTAATAAATTATTAAAAGTTTTTTTTAATCTTCTCCCCAAAACAATTAAAACTTCTCTACAAGTTTACATGTACTTTTTCACAAAATACTTTTAATAAATTAATTATTATCAATTTTCTACCTTTTTTCTAAGATCCATTTCACTAATAATTATTTTATTTTTCATCATTACCATTAATTGAGTGTAAAAAAGTTATAGAATTAGTATTTTTTCTTGGTGCACAAAACAAAAACAAATTCGTATTTTAAAATAATATATACATTTCTCATATGTCATTCAATTATTTTATTAATTGCTTCATTATTATCCTATTTACTAATGTGTTTGGATATTAAATTTTGGTATGAAACAATAAATATTAATAAATATGTTTATTTAGAAAAAAAAATTCTAAACATTTGTCATTTATTTTAAATAAAGATTTTATTAATTAATAATTTTATTTTTAAAGACTAACTTTTAAATGCAATGTTTGGTTATTAAAAAATAAATGAACAATATATGTTTAGTTTATTTCTTCAGAATATTTATGTATTCATTTATTTATGAATTTTTGTATATTTTTAAATTTTATCATTAATAAAATTATATTGTTACATAATTTTTTTTTTATATAGTTAATATTAATATATAATAATAAAATAACAGTCACAACTTTTACAACTTTGTTCTACCAATCAATTTTAACAGTCAAAGTTTCTACAGCCAAATTCTCTTAAGCTCAAATTTTAAAAGTCGAAGCCTTTAAAGCCAAATCTAACAGTCTCTATCAATCGGCCTTATCATCCGAGTACCAACAAATTTTTTCTCTGCTTGTATGTCAATGATCATTTTGTAAAGCTCTCTCTTGCGAGGTCTGTTTGGAAACAAAAATACACTTTTAATTAGGAAAATATTCTAAAAAAAATCCGACTTATTTAATATTTGTCAGGTAAATAGACAGATTAATTTATTGTTGATATAAAAAACACATGACATTGTTAATTGAAGAAAAGAAGAAAAGAAAAATGTTTGATGTGTATTTTTCTTGCCACAAAAAAAAGTTCTATGCTTTGTGAAAAAATATTAAATAACTTGCTTTTTTGTAAGGAGTTTTCCCCTTTTAATTACTTTTAAGATATAGAAGATTACTCATTTAAAAAAAAAAAAACTGAGATTGATTAAGAGAAAAATCTTAGTAACATTAATCTTGTTGATATAAAGCCACGCCAGTGGTAATCCCCTAGTCAGAGAAAGAGGACCAAACTTTGAGAAACGACAATGGCGATGTCCGATCTTCCAAATGATTTGGTGGAGGAGATCATCTCTAGGGTTCCGGTAAAATCTATAAGAGCAGTAAGCTCTACTTGCAAAAACTGGAACACTTTATCCAACGATCATAGCTTTACGAGGAAGCTCTTTGGTAAAACAATAACAACAAAGGAAAATGAGTGTTTGGTGGTCATGATGATGGATTCTAAGGTTTATTTAATGAGCGTCAATCTCCATAGAATTCACAAAGAAAACGACGACAACAACATTAAATCATCTATCATGCATAAAGCTAAACTCATTAGCCTAAACGATGATGACATACTCAATAATACATATATAATTTTTCACTGCAATGGTTTACTGTTATTGTTAGGCTTCACCGACGATGGCATCAAGCTTGTGGTTACGAACCCTCATTTAGGGCAAACAAGGTGGATCAAACCTAGAAAAGCTAATTACCAGTTTTGTGACAAGTACGCTATCGGATACGAGAAGAAGAAGAACAACTCTCTTCGTACCAACAAAATGTTGTTATTTCATAAAGAATCCTTCTGCTTCCGGATTTATTGGTTTGAAATCTACAACTTTAACTCTGCTTCATGGAATGTTTTCTATTTCACTCGTGACTGGGAATTACCGTATTCTCAAGGCGTGTCTCTCAAGGGAAACACTTACTGGTTTGCTAGAGAGATAAATATAAGAGGAGAAAGAATAGATGATCCTCCTGACTTCTTGATCTGTTTTGACTTTACAACAGAGAGATTTGGACCGCGTCTTCACCTGCCCTTTCACTCTCATTCTGATGATACTGTGATTCTCTCTAGTGTTAGAGAAGAACAGCTTGCGGTGTTGATTAAGCGCTTCGATTTATGGAGGATGGAGATTTGGGTTACGACTAAGATTGAGCCTAAGGAGGTCTCATGGAACAAGTTGTTCTTAGCGGTTGATATGATACCACTGATCACTGCTTTTCAGTTTTGTAATGTGAGTTTTTTCATTGACGAGAAGAAGAATGTCGTCGTGGTTCTTGGTAAAGATGTGTTGAATACACGAAACATAGCTAATATTATTGGAAATGATGGATACTTTAAACAAGTGGATCTTGGAGAATCTACAAACAAATATTGTTACCCACTTGTGTGCTCTTATGTTCCAAGTTCAGTGCAAATCAAGCAAGCTACACGAGTGATGCATCATCATCACATTGTCTTGGTGGGAAAGGATGGCAGGATTATCTGTTTCGGGTATTTTGGGTTTCTTTATCTTTTATACATCTTTTTGAGTTATTTATGTTTTAGATAGATGTCTCTCTGGCTTCAAAGGGCGTTTCTTTCTTTCTAGGTTTGTCTATTTAAGACTTTTATATTTTCGATTATTGATATGTATATCGATCATAGTTATATCAGATAACTCAACATACATGGCCGCTGATATAGCAAATCTAAATACATATCCTTGTCGTTTGTATGAAACAGTAAAATGCATCGATCTTGAACTTAGTCCTTTGAAGCTTTCTTTAACCTTTGCTAATTAGCTGAAAAGAGAGAAGTGTTAATTAGGTCATATTTTTGTTTCACGTATCTGCTTTAGCCATACCACAACATAAAATCATAAAGTTTGCAATCAGCTATATATACAACATGCATCATTTTTTGTCGACAATCTTAATTTGCAAGAATACCTACTTCTGAGGGTAGGAATTTTTGTTGATTTCATTTATTGTGAAAGCACATGTTTGTTGTTATGGTCAAGTTATTTCTTCTACTTTACCAACATCTTTCTCAAAAGTCTGCAACCACAATTTTATTTGTTACACTTTTACAATTGCATACTTTAATCATTTTAGTCAGTCTCGTTAAAGTGTTTTCGTCTTGAGTTGGCATGTTGTGTTTTCAATGTCCCATTCTCCCCATGTTGGCACACAAACTTGGGTTTATTGTAACAAAGTGTTACAGTGTTTGAAGGTCACGGTCGAGAACGTCGATAGAGAGCAGTTGTTAGAGCGGTGAGGGATAGTGATAGAGAGCGGAAGCTAAATAACGGACGAGAACATAAAATCTCTAGAAGAACTCGGATTCACGAACGGATCTTGTTTAGAATGTTGAAACTTGACGAAGAAGCAATAGGGATAAGGTCGAGATCGGTTCCAAGGGATCGATATCAACAAGGTTTTGCAAGTTCTCCTTGCAGGGCTTGAACACAAGCTCTTATGGTTGAGAGTACTCTTCTCTAGGCTTTACACAAAGCTCTCCTAAAACTCTTTATTCAATCAATAGCTCATCACAAACTAAAGCAACATATACGCCTTATATAAGACGTTCATAAACGAAAACCCTAATTAAAAGAAATAATCGTATATACCCAATAAAATCCCAAATAAAAATAAAAGCCCATGTATCATCGGTGACGCTGCATCAGTCTCCTTGGGTTAGAGAAGATTCATCCTCGAATCTTGAGGCATTCGATATTGGAGATGCGCTGCATCAGTCCCTCCAGGGTAGAAAGATTCGACCCGAATCTTAAATCTTTGAAGATATCCTTTGTCCACCAATTCATAATACTTTATCTTAAGAACTTCATGGCTTTTCAGTTTCAGCATCAAGACTGACTTGCTAAAAATTCCCCCATAGAAAATCTTAGCTAAAACAATTGTGGATTCCAAGCTTCCTTGAATACGTGTGACCAATAAATCCTCTGCTTCCTTAGATCTTTTATCTCTAAAATATAAGATCCATATGTAACCACGTCTTATCTCTATGCTCTCATACCAACTTATATTTTTCACTGCAATGGTTTATTGTTATTGTTATACATCGCCAACGATGACATCAAGCTTGCGGTTACGAACCCTTATTTTGGGCAAACAAAGGTGGATCAAACCTAGAAATTTTTATCAGTTTTGTGACAAGTACGCTATCGGATACGAGAACAAGAAGAACAACTCACTTCGTAACCACAAGATCTTGAGATTTAATGATGGATCCGTCGCGAACTACCGAATTTATGAGTTTGAAATCTACAATTTTAACTCTGATTCATGGAAGGTTTTTGACTTCACTCCCGACTGGGATATCTCTTTTACTGACCTTAGCGTGTCTCTCAAGGGGTATACTTACTGGCTGATCCGTTCCAACGGGCTGATCCAAGAATATTATGCTCGAAGTCTGAGGAAAATGATGATCAAGAATTATTGATCATTGGGTTTTGCTGATCGTCATATCAAGAATACACACTTTTGTATTACCTTTGTCCATGAATATGTAGTAGAGACCAAAAAAGGAAGAGTTCCATTGTAAACATCAAGCTTCATAGCCAGAGGCCCTGCTTATATAGACATGTATCGAGTTACAACGAGTAATCAGAGACGCAAAAGAACAAGTTTATTCGATGTTTTCGATTTCACCATTCTCAAAAAGAAGGCCAGAGATGGCAGAGCAGCCAGGTCCTCCAGTTAGCCAGAGAATAAGAGGGTCTTCTTTTGGATTCCTATCAGACTTGATGAAGTAGTAGAACAGTTGCACTTCCTCTTCCTCATTAGCACCAATATACCTTCATCCACAAGAAACAATATCCTATGTCTTTTAGATTATCTCCAAACACAGAACACAGATTTAATCACACAAAGAGATTGAAAACAAACCCGGTTTCGAGCGCAAAGGGAAACCAGGAAGAAAATTGACGATAGAAGCAGAATCAAGAAGACAAGATGAAGAAGCAGAAGCAGCGACTTCAGAACAGAGGAAACGTAGTTGTTTGCCATTCCCTGTTTCAGATTCTGGTTAGCAATGTCTTTACGGAAAACAATTACTGCATCTTTATACTAAAACCCAAAAAAGTCGCCTACCAAACTCTTATCTTTTAGTTTTGGCTTCTTCACCAACGTTGTCACATTTTTTCATGGATAAAAATATTAAAATCTCGCAACCTTGATCCAATCAAGTATACTACTGAATGATCTTTTAGTTTTTTTTTTTCTTATTAGATCCATAATTGTACATCGTTGTAGATCTCCTGCACACTTGCCTCCATTAATTTGCAAATCTACTAATAAATCGCAGTAGTTGGGACTCGAACCCCAGACGTCTTGCTGTAGAAGCATTAATGAACCTTTGGTCAACCATTGGCCCAAGGGAGCTTCCACAAATGATCTTTTAGTTTAAACATTTTAGTGATAATAATATATATAACTTTAAATTAACTTATTTATACATGTAAATTAACTTTTGCTTCAAACAAATAGAAAACAAGCTTGTTGAAAAAAAAAGAAGGTGAAATGCAACTGTACACCAAGCTTGTTGAAAAGCAACACACATGTTGCTTACAAATTATGAGTTTAAATTCTATTCATTTATAGGGCCAAGGGTTCTCATATATATTTGGATGTGTTACTAGAATCATATTTTCTTGTCCGTTATACGTAAAGGCAGGTCCTCCCCTCTTTTAGAGAGGTTGGCCATTGATCCACCTTTGAAACATGATAGAGGCTTCCTCTGGTTTACTCTCTGCTGTGTGCCCACCTCCCTATAATCAAAACCCACACATCTCAATACAAGTAAAAAAACCGCAAATTAAAAATAATCGAGTAGATAAAATAGGAAAGAAGAAAGACTCTCTGCTATTAGAGCAAGCGGGGACCGAAGATACGATAAAGGTTTACAATTCTGGTTCGGGGCAAAATTTAAATCCAACTTTTGATTTTTGATTCCTTTTAAATTCTAATAACTTTCAAACTTCGTTGCACTCGTTGTATAAACGTTATTTTTCTTTTGAATATAATTTAACATTAGGTTAAAAAAAAAGAAAGACTTGCTTTTATAGTAGCAAATGTCATTTTGTTGGCATAAGTCCTTGTGTATCTGCCAAGCAAGAGAGTCAAGAGTGAATTTCAAAGTGAGTCTCCTATAGGGAAACAACAACAAAAAAAAGAATCCATTTATATACCCAGCGATTTGATTTTTGACCATCCATGGCCTCCAGTCATCAATAATTGAATAGTTGAGAGATCTTATCCAAGCTTGAGTTCCAAGGTAAGGTACTTCGAAATCATGATCACCACTATTCACCAAAAACCGCAAAAATTTTAGTCTTGAATCTTGTTAGGGACAAAACAACTGTTAAACTCTCACCTGTAGATGAGAGAACGATAACCACTGATGCTGTTATTCACATGGTAAGGCATGCTACTTTTAATGTCATTATTGTAAGGAATACTGTAATAACATCGTACCCATTCCCCTATACTCTCCTGCATGCATGCAATCATATTTATCCTCCTATCAGAATGACTCTGTTCCTTTACCAAGAACCTTCAAAATAAATTTGGTACCTTATTGATTTGAAGAGCTTCGCGCACAGTCGCGTCATTGGCCCAGTAGGTAGTTAGCAAATACCGATAAATCTACAAAAGTATATAAATTCCGTTTCTCCAAATTGTTTAACGGCTAATAGAGGACATTTAGATATATAGATTACTTACATAGCAATCTGGAGTTTCAGTTTCGCACAACGGATCTAGTATAAGTTGTTGGAATATTCTGTTTGTGCACTAAAAATAAATAACCACAAAAAAAAAGTGTCTGAATTTAGTGATCATGAATCTTTAATAACCACAAAATAAATAAGGCGCTTGAGTGTGTAAACCTTATTAAATTCTTCAACGAATTTCAAGCATTGTGTGTTACGTGGATGAACATTTGTATATTCTCCTTTACAGGTTTTCTTCAACGACTGCGAACCAAATGGTATTTTTTTAAAAAAACCGGTTTCCTTGTAAGGACAAGAAACAAAAGCAAAATCTAATATTGTTTCTAACCTCGTAGAGTTCATCAGATATCAGTGCCATTCCATGGGCAAATGGAATGCGGCTGTTACTACCAGTTGTATAGTCTGTTAACGGGTTACCGAGCACATAGCCCTGAAGATTTATTGGAGGATTGCAGCATTCATAATTTCCTGCATCACCATGCATGATTCTTTTGTTAGAATTATTAGGGATATTGTCCCACATCGGAAGTTGAGTAGGATCTTAAGTGGTATATATAAGATATGGGCCTCTCCACCTATTGTCAATTGGTTTTGAGTTGGAAGCCCATAATCTAATAATAATAATTAATTGAGAAAAAGGCTTGTGGGATTGATATTGTAAAACTATGTAGTGTATATACCTTTTGAGATTTCTTGAACGGTAGCGGGAACAACCAAACCGGAATAAGAATCTCCGGCAACATAGAAAGGGTTGGAGGAAAACACTTGATGCTTTCCTAGCCACTACACCACAACAACAACAAGAAAAATAGAAAAAGGATCCTAACTAATTTGTCCATGCACAAAGAAACGTTGCATCAAGATTTGCCATTTACTTTTTGAAGAAACTCATGGATCCGTTTGGCTTCTCCTGAATCACTAGGTTTATTAAATTGTTGAGTTCTTGAATAGGAAAAGCCAGTTCCAACAGGCTGATCCAAGAATATTATGCTTGAAGTCTGAGGAAAATGATGATCAAGAATATATTGATTATTGGGTTTTGCTGATCGGCATATATATCAAGAATACACACTTTTTTTTGTATTACCTTTGTCCAAGAATATGTAGTAGAGACCAAAGAAGGGAGAGTTCCATTGTAAACGTCAAGCTTCATAGTTAGAGGCCCTGCTTATATACATATATAGAATTGACTAATCAAAGACGCAGAAGAAGGAGTTTATCAATGTTTTCGATTTCACCATTTTCAAAAAGAAGGCCAGAGATGGCAGAGCAGCCAGGTCCTCCAGTTAGCCAGAGAATAAGAGGGTCTTCTTTTGGGTTCCTCTCAGACTTGATGAAGTAGTAGAATAGTTGCACTTCCTCTTCCTCACCAACACCAATATACCTTCATTCACAAGAAACAGTAACATACTTTTAGGTTATCTGCAAACACAGAACACGGATTTAACCAAGTAAAAACATGGAAAACAAACCCGGTTTCAAGCTCAAAGGGAAGTTGACCTTCAAAACCAGGAAGAGACTTGACGATTGAGGCAGAGTCAACATGTTGCTTACTCAAGAATACAAGGTGAAGAAGCACAAGCAGCGACTTCAGAACAGAGGAAACGTACTTGTTTGCCATTTCGTATTTCAGATTCTGATTAGCAATGTCTTTAAGGCTCAACTCTATATAACTATTAGAAACGGACTACAAAATTACTAAATAATCGTCATCGCATTTTGCGATCATAGAAAAATAATTATATACTATTAATCTTTTGCTCTATAATTGTATTTGATTCAAAACGCAACCAGAGTATCTTCAATGATCTGGATCAATTTTTAAAGCAGCAAAAAACAAAAAAGTCCACACAAAAAAAGACCAACTAACCAATCCAATAATTTGATTTGTTTTGGACTCGTATGGTTTCAAGAGATTTGCTTAATTATTTTATCTAAATTATATCAGATTGACTCAAAACCTAACAAGAATAACTCAAATAACTCTCAATCAAACTGTAAAACTAGAGTAACCCAAATCTTGTGTAAAAAAACATATTAAATTTTAATCTAATTTTAATAAAAAAATCCTTAAAGAAAAAATTCAAAAAAAATTCCGACAATATTTTTCCGCCAAAAACAATTTCGTCAAAATTTTTCCACCAAAAAAAAGAAATTCAAGAAAGGTTTTACAAAATTTAGGAATGATTTTAAGCAATTCAGGAAGGTTTCACGAAATTTAGAATTTTTTTTTGTCTGTAATCCTTCCTGAATTTCATGAAACCCTTCCCTGAAATTTGTAGATTTTTTTTTATGAATTTTGGCGAATCATTCAAATAATCATTTTCTGAAATTTAGGAAGGATTTCACTAAATTCAGGAAGGGTTTCACGTAATTTTTTTTCCGAAATTCTTCCTGAATTCTGTCAAATCATTCTCGAATTTTGTAAAAATTTGATGTATATTTTTTGGTGAAAAAATATTTATGAATATTTTTGGTGGGTTTTGACCAAAAAAAAAAAAGAATATTTTTGATGGGAAATGTTTTGGTGGAAACTTTTTTAAAAAAGTTTTGACGAAAAATATTTTTTTTGTTTATTTAATTAAATTAATTATTTATATTTAGTATTTAATAAAAACTTGTAGTACTATTTGTGGAATTTTTTAAAAGATATACTACTTTTTGAAAAATTATTTTTTTCATTACTATCTTCGTCAATCTCTTTTCTTTAATCCATTAAAAACCCAATTTTTAAATATATTCCACAATTTAACTTTTATACTTAAAACTGATGACGTGGCTGCTAGCTTTGTATGGATAACTTGGCAAAGGTCAGAAATCTGAAGAAAAGCTTTGAGCAGAAACATGTCCATGGAGCTCACCGTTCTCGGACCCCTCGCCGGTCGGAGTTTCGCAATCGCCGGAAAACCTAAACTTCTGCTTCTTCGACCAACAAACCTCCCTCTTCTCCGTCTCTCACTCCCGCTTTCTCTTCCCAATTTCTCTTCGTCCTCTCGTTTTAATTCGCCCAGTAAGTTCTTCTCTCCCTCTCGCTCCAACTTCAATTTTAGATTTCAAATTTGTGTAAACCAATTTCTTCCGAATTTCGTTTCAGTAGTATTCGCTGCACAGGAGAGTAACTTGAGTGTATCCAACGAAAACGAAACCAGTGAGTGGCTGATGCAAGGTACCTTCTTATCACCATTGATCTATCAACATATTTCCCAGTGAATCTGAATTCTTAGGGTTTTGATTTCTTTTGTTTCATTGGTGATTAGATTTTTATACATTGAGAAAAGATGTAGAAATAGCATCAGCTCGTGTTGAAGAGATTAGAGCTTCTGCTAATTTACAACAACTAGAACAAGAGATTACAAATCTGGAATCAAAAGCTACTGATACATCGTTTTGGGATGATCGTACTAAAGCTCAAGAAACTTTATCGTCTTTAAATGATCTTAAAGATCGTATGCGGTTACTCTCTGAGTTCAAAACGATGGTATTGTTACATATCTAAGGTTTATATGTTTATGATGTTGAGGCTTTGAGATAATGTGTTGTTGCTTGAGGTATAGGTTGAAGATGCCGAAACGATTGTTAAACTAACAGAAGAGATGGACTCTACTGATGTTAGTTTACTTGAAGAAGCCATGGGAATCATTAAAGAGTTGAATAAATCTTTAGATAAATTTGAGCTTACTCAGCTTTTATCAGGACCTTATGACAAAGAAGGTGCTGTTGTTTACATTACAGCTGGAGCTGGAGGAACAGATGCACAGGTTATTATTATACTCTCTTAGAGGTTTGTGTGTGTTTGTGATGTGAATTGAGGTTCTTTTAAAACAATGATAACTTTCAGTGCAGGATTGGGCTGATATGTTGCTTAGGATGTATATGAGATGGGGAGAGAAGCAGCGGTACAAGACGAAAGTTGTTGAAATGTCTAATGGAGAAGAGGCAGGGATTAAGTCAGCGACTCTTGAAATTGAAGGGCGTTATGCATATGGTTACATTTCAGGGGAGAAAGGAACTCATAGGATTGTCCGACAATCGCCTTTCAATTCGAAAGGTCTTCGCCAGGTAAAAATAAGGTCTATGAGCTCAAAAAGCATATGTGGTTGTGTGCTATGGATTTATATTGGTATTGCATGCAGACAAGCTTTTCTGGTGTGGAAGTGATGCCGCTTTTGCCTGAGGAAGCGGTGGGAATCGAAATACCAGAAGAGGACCTTGACATTAGTTTCACGAGGGCAGGTGGGAAAGGAGGACAGAATGTTAACAAGGTTGAAACTGCTGTACGGATTACTCATATCCCTACTGGTGTTGCTGTTCGTTGCACAGGTTTGTATTTCCTCCCCACTAATGTTACAACCTGAATGTCCCGTAAGATCGTGTTATCAATGCATCAGAACTGACTATGGTAGTTGATTAAGATCGCGTTGGATGTTGCAGAGGAGAGAAGTCAACTGGCGAACAAGACGAGAGCTCTGATCAGACTAAAAGCGAAACTGATGGTGATTGCGGAGGAGCAACGTGCTACTGAAATCAAGGAAATAAGAGGAGATGCAGTGAAAGCTGAATGGGGACAGCAGATCAGGAACTACGTGTTTCATCCGTACAAACTCGTTAAGGATGTCCGAACAGGTCATGAAACTTCTGATATCACATCTGTAATGGATGGTGACTTGGACCCTTTCATCAAAGCTTACCTTAAGCATAAGTACACCTTAGCCATGGCTTCTGCTGTAACCAATTAGAATGCTGAGGATAGGCTTGTTCCTTTATATTTCTCTACTTAGATAGAAATCATCTCCTACTAGACTGTTCAATTTTATAGCATAATCTTGAATTCCAACAGTCAATGTGGGATTGTGAGTCAAGTCTGTTTGTATCTAAATAAAACCGCATTTTGTTTTAAACAAAACGAAACATAAAACTAACCATAAGCCCTACCAAACCATATTAAAAACCATTGAGGGTAATAAAACTTCGATATCTTCCGTAACAATGGGTACTTGATTTTCATCGAAGTTGTGCTTCATGGAGACTTATACTTTAGTGAACAAATAATTCAATAGCTCCAAATGACCAAATCTATTCTTCAAAACCATCGAGTCCGTACTATTAGAGCTCACACTCTTTATCTTTTGCTTTTGTTGAGCTGATCATGTCTTGGTTTTGTCTTCATTTGCTGGTGACCGTTGGAGCTGTGGGCTAAATGGATTTGCTTCTTTGTTGGGCCTTATACTTCAGTTTGGCCCATTCTCATTTTGTCACATGGGATGACATCGTTTTGAGAAGCTTTGGATCTTCTTCTTCTTGTCTGATTTGGATCTTCTCTTCTCTCTTCTCTATTCTCCTTTGTAATGTTCCAAGAGGGAGCTGTCACTCTAATACTATTATGAAACGATTTATGCGTAACCCTAACTTTTTAAAAAAAATTATATTTATGTAGAATTGTAGATAGTGTTGCATACTTGCATGTAGTCAAAAATAAAATAAAAAAGAGAAAAAAACAAAGATACCCTAAACTCCAAAATCAGTGAGTAAGACATATCTTAAATTAAATGACAAAATTTGGCGTTTTCTCTCATACCAAAATAAATGAAATAGTTTACCAACGACAACCACACCAGTCCCATTCACAAACCATTCATAACCAAAATCGTCGGTGTCACATTTTGTCACGTCTCTTCTTAAAAAAAAAAAAATGGGAGAAAACGGAGCCAAGCGATGGAACTTCGGAGCTAACGAGGTCGTCGAACGATCTAACTCACTTACCATTCGTGATTACCTTAACACCTTAATCAATTGTCTCGACGGTGGTGATGTAAGACCCGTCATCCCACTAGGTCACGGCGATCCTTCTCCGTTCCCGAGCTTTCGTACCGATCAAGCCGCTGTTGAAGCCATCTGTGATGCTGTCCGTTCGACCAAGTTTAACAACTACTCTTCTTCTTCCGGTGTTCCTGTCGCTAGGAAGTAAGATTACTTCTTCTTCTTCGTTTTTTTTTTGTTTTCTTTTGGTATCTCTAAGGGTCTCTGTTCTTGCTTCTTGATTACTCAAAGACAATAATCTGAAACGTTGAATTGGTTAAAATCTTTGATTAGTGTATACTTTGGATCACATTGGCTTTTTGAGAAAGGATTGATGATTTGGTTGGTTCTGTTTCTCTACCTCAATAGGGCTGTTGCAGAGTACCTCTCTAGTGATCTCTCTTACCAGATATCACCAAATGATGTTCATATCACAGCTGGTTGTGTGCAAGCCATTGAGATTTTGATATCCGCTCTCGCAATTCCTGGAGCTAACATTCTGCTACCTAGGCCTACTTACCCGATGTACGATTCCCGAGCGGCTTTTTGCCAACTCGAGGTTCGTTATTTCGACCTCCTACCGGAAAATGGTTGGGATGTTGATCTAGATGGAGTTGAAGCTCTTGCGGATGACAAAACCGTTGCTATACTTGTTATCAACCCTTGCAATCCATGTGGGAATGTTTTCTCTCGCCAACATCTTCAAAAGGTGTACACTTGCTTCTTATTAATCATTCATTTGATATAGTGGAAATGGCTTTGTTATGGATTTGTCTTCTTTATATGGTGGATGAAGATTGCAGAGACGGCTTGCAAGCTTGGTATACTTGTGATCGCAGACGAAGTCTATGACCATTTTGCCTTTGGGGATAAACCATTTGTGTCCATGGCAGAGTTTGCAGAGCTAGTGCCTGTTATTGTCTTAGGTGCTATATCTAAAAGATGGTTTGTTCCTGGATGGAGACTTGGTTGGATGGTGACTCTTGACCCTCATGGCATCATGAAAGATTCTGGGGTTAGTAGTTACATTTTGTTTAGTTGATTAATATCTTGTCAAGAATGTATTTGTGATCAATCTCTGTTTCTTTTTGTCTATTAGTTTGTTCAGACTCTTATCAATGTTGTCAACATGTCGACGGATCCTGCAACGTTTATTCAGGTATGCATTGGTGTTGAATCACGGCTGGAGTTTTTCAAGAAAAATGATTTTGGTTTTGTTTTGTCCGAGGCAGGGAGCAATGCCTGATATCATTGGGAATACAAAGGAAGAGTTCTTCTCATCAAAACTTGAAATGGTGAAAAAATGTGCAGAGATTTGTTATGAGGAGCTTATGAAGATTCCTTGCATCACTTGCCCCTGCAAACCCGAGGGCTCAATGTTCACGATGGTAATGAATCGACATGAACCAGATTACTCATTGGTTAACCTCAAGCTCAAGCTCAGAGGCTAATCCATTTGTTGGTGCAGGTGAAGTTAAACTTTTCACTACTCGAAGATATCAGTGATGATTTGGACTTCTGCTCCAAGCTGGCTAAAGAGGAATCTATGATCATCCTACCAGGTAATATTATATAGTTTTGTTAACAAGTTGACAGCTAGGGGTCGTTAAAATAACAGATAATGGATGAGTTTCTTGTAGGTCAAGCTGTTGGGCTTAAGAACTGGCTACGTATCACCTTTGCAGTTGAGCTTGAGCTTCTCATAGAAGGGTTTTCCAGGCTAAAGAACTTTACTGAGAGACACTCCAAGAATCAGCCATGAGACGTATTAAGACTCTCTCTCTCTTTCTCCACAGCCAAAGCAAATTAGATTTTGCTGTGAGGCTATTTTACATACTATTGTTGGCTTTATAAAATATTTGCACAAACAATGAATCACTAATGCCAAGAAGCAGCCATGACCATTCGGTATCTAGCATTTTTTACCGTCAGATGGAAATTAGATTCCACTAGGATGTTATCAATTTTAGTATGAGAGGTCCTTCTTCAAATTATTGAAATTAGACAAAATGGTAAAAAAAAATTTAGAAGACAGTGTTAAGACATTAGTCGCACCCAAGACCAAGAGTCAAACTCTACATTTATAATTTAAAAAAACAAATGTATGTAACTGTGAAAAGTGAAAACGTTTATAATTTATAAGCTATATTTTTTTTTTCTTTTTTTTTGACTTTATTGGATTATTCTGCATATTTTGAAAGTTGAGGATAAAATTATAAAGTTTGGCAATTTTTTGAGGGTTTATTTGCACAAAACTCTAAACTAAACATGTAATTCACACATAGGTAAAGATGTATTGTTGGATCTTTATAATCACTTTTAAGTTTTAAGTAGAGTTTTGATGATTTTAAAATTATATATTAAATATAATATATTATTATTAAAAGAAACAAAAATACAATATATTATTATAATAAATTGATAATATTAGAAAACTGATTTTCTGACCAAATAAAAATACAATATATCATCTCAAAAATTGATAAAAAATAAAAGTACAATATATCATCCCGTGTGCCCAAATGATTTTCTAATTTGAGAAAAAAAATCAAAACATGTATTCAATAAAAAAACTCAAAAGAATACAAAAAAAAAAAACAACGATGCCATGAAATACTCAAATAATTACACTAGCTAATGAATCGATAAAAGGATAGATGATACTTACGTTTGATTCTTGATTTTGATTTTCATCAGTTTGGGGAGATGCCATAAATTTGAGGGATGTCATAATTGAGAGAATAGGGTTACAATATATTGATTAAGGTTTTCTAATAAAAATAAGATATATAAAAGATTAGATTATTTTAATCATAGTGACTAGAGTTTGGGTGGAAGCTAGAATTATTTTAATTAATCTAACAAAAAAATTATCTTAATTTTTTTTTAATCTAACCGCTACCGCCCGCAACCGCAAACATTTGCGGGAAGGAGCTTTTGAAATCTGGCGATTTCGAGCGGTCCAAAGCGGTATCTAGCAGTTTGTATGATTGATGCCAATCGCTAACAACCGCTACATCCCGTTTGCGGGTGGCAGAGGGAGAATCAATCAAGCCCTTAGAAAGAGTTTTTCGTAAAATTGTCAAAACGTTTTGCATATTATTCTAAATTGTTAGATGTTATAACTAAAATATAAAAATACTTTTGTAGAGTCATTTTAAAATTGCATACGATTTTTATTATATTAACTATTTACTAATCTTTTGTTTGATGCCAAATATTTTATATAAGAATAAAAAGAGGAAAATGACCATTTATTTTTTCATATTTTGCGTTGCAAATTAAATCTCTAACTTTTCATTTACTACGTAAAATTGGGTCTAACTTAAGTGAACTTTGAAAATTTATATGTTAAGATGTCATTAATTTAATATTTTTTTAGAGAAAATGACTAGCAAATCATTAATCATATCACTAGTTTGCGTATTGAAACATGATCCCAACTTAAAAATATTACTTTTATGTTCTATGAAAGAAATGTTTTTTGAGAATCTTATATGATAGTCTCATACTTTGATAATCATATTTTGTGAAGAATAAAATATAGAATCAATAAACCAATAACACAATATTTTAATAGGATAAAAAAAGTATTTTATTGTAATAACATCATTGGTTTTATAAAATCATTAATTAATCCAATAAAGGTAAACTTGTAAAATGTTTAGATTGTTTTTTACTAATATGTAAACTAATAACACTAAATCTTATAAAGCTTTCAAAAACTTATTAGAATAACAATAGAATCTTCATTAATTTTAAATCCATGTAACTCCATATAAACACACAAAGTCACAAACCAATAACTATATTAAATGAAACACGTAATTCACGAAGTAGTTATACTATATCAATCAGAGTATATTTCGGTCAACTGCTTTACACACATTTCATGATACCGTTCACTGGCCATGGCTGGTAGAATATACTTAAAACGAAATCTACAGTTCACACTATAACTAACGTTGACAAACTTTTATTTATTTTAAATTTATTGATATTATTTTTTTTTAGTTTTTTTATTTTGTTAAAAATGTTCAATAATATATATAGTCGGTGTGTCAAAATAACAGCTGAATAGCGGAATCATTGCACATAATCATTTTCTGGTTTTACTTTTACGGTAAAAGACTCACCTTGATAACGCTAAAGTTTTTCGTTTCCTTTAATTCTTGGGAAATTGCAGAATCTATATTCGAAAGAGTCGTTATTTAAGTGTCCAAAAAAGCCACTGTTTAACTAATATTGTGTATGTGGAAATTGCGCATGTACTTTTATATATCAGAAATATCTTTTTATACTGTATGAAATATATAGTGTTAGATCATTATTATTCTTCGCATGTGGTTTTTTGTATTTTTTTGTTATTTATTTATTAATTTTTGGGGAAACCAATCGTCATCATCATTTCTCTTTTTATATGGAGAATTGTATCTCTTTTTTTCTTTATTAAAACACAATACAAGAGATAAAGGTTAACGTAATATTTATTAGATGCTAACGCTATTTCATAACAAAAGTGAAACTATCTGAAATCACCATGAACTTATGATATTAGCCGGTAATCCAAGTATTAACATACCAGTTTGTATTAGGTGGTAACTCGTATACAAAACTTATGAATTTAAATTTTTAATACCTCTAAGGGTATTATCACTATATGTAAACAGATATTAGCTATTAACAAAAGGTTAACATAACATTTGTATTAGGTGCTAACTCTAATTCATAACAAAAGTGAAACTATCTGAAATCACTAAGAACTTATGATATTAGCCGATAACCTAAGTATTAACATACCAGTTTGTATTAAGTGGTAACTTTGATGCAAAACTTATGAAGGTATTATCACTATATGTAAACAGATATTAGCCGTTAACAAAAGGTTAACGTACGTACCATTTGTATTAGGTGATAACTCTAATTCATAACAAAAGTGAAACCATTTGTTTAAACCCTCCTAGTCCAAAAAAAAAGTCCCCTCCTTCCATCTTCCGCCGTCAAAAAAACTTTTCCCTCGTCGCTTACTTGCCGCCCTGCAACACATTAATTGTATGATTAGCAGTCATTTTTCTTTTTTATCGAATAACACCTACTTTATCGACTCTAGTTTCTTCGTACACCATCAACAAATATAATATGTAAATATTTCTTTATCCTGCTATTTCGTATATTATCATGATATTCTCAAAATTATCGATAATCCAAAGTTATGAGCAACATCTTCTTTCCTGTTTTAAAAGCCATAGTAAAAGTTTTGTTATCGACTGTTTTTTTTTTTGAAAAATGATAAGGAGATATATATATAGGTACACACCTGAGACTTAAATGCTTTGTGTCTCTTTCTTATACGGACAATATATCTAGCGGAAAGAGCCTACCGATTCTCTATTCGTATAGGGACAATTATGTCATATTTAATTTGCAAGAAAATTTACACCTAAATAACGAAATGATATATAGATCCTTAATTATTTGCTCTTATAGGTATAGATATTTCATTCACCCTTAATTCTTTGTTTCATGTTAAAACAAAAACAGAAAGAAGCAAACAGAGTAAACAAACAGCAAAATAAATTAAGCTTTTGAAGAAAAAACGATTTTGTTTAAATAAGAAAAATAGTGCCACGTTCGTATGAGCCTCGATCAAAAGAACAATATCTCATGAAAATTCAGGATAGTAATACTAGTTCTGATATGCTTGAAAAAATATAAACTTGCATAACAGTCAACTTCTCCACAACATTCTCAGAATACATTTGGGTCTAAATGTCTAATATTGTAGTATTCCTCAAGACAAGTCCGCAACGACCTTGTTCAACGAACGGCCGATCACATAGTTCACCTATATGTCTTAACGACCGGGCAATGTACATGTTAATTAGTTGTTTTACGTTTTACCCTCTAAACGCTTTTCTCACCGTGTTTTTAACCGCTTTTATTTGTGTCTAATTTTATTGTTTCGAGCCTTGCAATATGTATAGTTTATTTGCATAGAAGTTCTTCAAAAGAAAAAGATTTGACAACTTTCCAAAAACAAAAACAAGCATAGAAACTTTATCTCTTCTTTGCATTTTAGGATTAAGTCTAGATGCTTTTTTGCTTCCGTTGCATTTCCACTAGGGACAATGATTTATCATCTTTATATAACCAAGCTTAGCCCTGAATTCAATGCTCTTATTAATATTAATATGTTGCTTGTGTCACCATGAAAAATCGGAAAATCCATGTGTTGATCTTGTGGCTCGAGTGTCAAAATGCTTGGTTGATTCTTGGTTTGATTGTCTACAACTATATTTTTATTAGACTTAACCGAATCTAATCTTCTCACATTTAGATTCAAAATGCATGATCATGGTTGTAAAAAAAAGAAAACTCGAATTTTCTTATTCATTTTGCCACTTTTTTACTAATTCGAATTGTCATTTTCAAAATGGTTTCACACCTTCTGCTTATACCTTTTTTAAAAAATCAAATAATTTTCATTCGAATGAATCCTCTTATGTATGCTTTACTCTAGGTAGACTGGTAGACTAGTCAAGGGAATCAATTGAATCAAAAGGTTATTTATTATTATAAACTGGACGCTACTCAATCAACAATTATACACACACAAAATACATCTAGTCAATAATTTGCACAAAGACTTCAAGTAAATCTCTATAATAAAACGAAAAATATTATATGTACAAGATTGATGTCTATGACACAGGCACAGCTAATAGGTGACGTTTGCATGTTATATTTTATTAATCTAATTTTTTTTTATGTATTTGTTTTTTTTTTTTGTCTTCACTGGAGATACATTATTGGAACTAAAACAGAAACTGTGCAAAGCCGGCAAAGATTGAGACTTTCTTCCAGAGACAAATCAGGCAAAGGTTTAAATCCTTTGGAGAACAAAGTCAAAGAGTTTGCATAGGTTTAAATACATTATTACTTAGTCTGCCGATTACTAAAATAGATAAAATTCAGAATTTTCCTTCGATTCTCTGGTATATTTAAATTAGAAATCTCAAAATGATAAGATTTTTGACAATTTGGATCCACGTGGAATCCTTCGGAAGGTGAACCTCAAACATGGAGCCTGCATGGAGCTTGGCACAAGTAGATGTTATCTAGGAGCCTCATGATACTACTGCACTATCTCTCGAGAGGAGTGACTTCAAAAGTTATCGTTGATTTATTGATGGTTCATGAAAAGAACATCCGAAGCACAAGTTGATCTTCTGAAATTTTGTTTAAACATTTGCTGAAATTTTCCAAAGTTTTTTGATCTTCTTCTCTATCTCCGAAGCACAAGTTGTAAAACCATATATATTTTTCTTTTAAATATAATTTGATATTACATTAAAAAAAAAGAAAAAAAAAAGAACATCATCCTTATTCAGGTTTAGGATGGTATTGTGCGAACATCAACAATGAGGCACAACCCATGGTAGCTTATAATCTTTGCTGGAGGCTCTCTCGTTTACATATCAAATTAAAAGCATTAGTGTGAACGATAAGATATCGATGCTTAATTGCTGAACTTGAGACTGAAGTTGCTTTCATCACGGACAGCTCTGATCCGGTGAACATTGCATCTATACCAATAGAGTGGCCGGCATTTATGACGTACGCAATAAGAAGAGAAGTGTAAGAAAACATTCTCGTATTTTTCTTTTGCTTCTCGTAATGCTAATATAAAAACGGATACGTTAGCAAATAATGTCCGTGTCTACCAGTATTATATTTGTTCCCCCATAATGACTTATGAAGCCTCTCAATTAATATAAAGTTGTTGACGGGAGAATAAGATTTACTTAAACCAAAAGTCCAATAAACGAGAAAAATGACTGTCCGAGACTCCGAGCAAATGTGATACAAAAACCAAATTTTCAAAGCACAGAAAAAAATAAAAGGGAGAAATCCCTAACCCGGAAAACATAACAAAACTACTAATATTATTAGTTTGCTTCTTTGTTCTTTATTTGTCCGGGTGTTTTTCATGGTCATGGTCAAAAATTGGTTTAGCATCTATGGGAAACAGATGCCATCAAATCCGAACGTCAGGTCTTTTATTCGCTTATTTTTTGGAGACTTGAAAATTCGAGATTTTAAGCAATTTGAAAACGGCAAGAAAGAATCTTAGTAGAAGAGGTTGAAATCGCCAAATGTGGTGTGAACTGATGATGGAGATATTAAATCAGACTAGGTCCGGTTTGAAAGAGTCGAGACACATCATATCTCGGCCAGATATGTATGGTTTTTTAGTGGAGGAAGCTTAAAAAATACCCTAATTACTATGGTACCAACAGTAAAAACGATTATGGGTAGCAGTGGATCTATCGGTTGAAGGCAGAAAAAATCATTGGTGAGCCTCGAACAAATTCATATTCGAAAACGAAACATAGAAGAAAATGAGATCAAAACGCATGAAGCACACCATTAATCGAAGAGCCCTCTCACGGTGCCGATAAAGATTGCTAGACAGTCTCATGTTAATAGACAGCAGAGAGGAGATATTCAAATCGTTTTATTTTTTTCTCTTTTTGGCGGTAAGGGTTTTTCCTAATATTTTTTATTTTTTTCTTATTTTTGGTAAGGATTTGTTTACGTATCTTGAATAATAGCTATTTAAAGAATTAGACCTGTTATTGTCGCTTTTCTTATATAAAATATCTATAAAAGTTTAAATATTATATAAGAAAAGTCTGGTGATTCTTTTGAAAGATATCTACTATAAAATTTAAAATATTATGTAATAAGAACAATCATTAGTGTATATATATGGGTACATGTGTGTTACATTTCTTTCATAATTCCAGAAGACAACCTCATACTTACAGAAGCTTTCTAGTCCAAGCTCAAGCCAGCAGGGTAAGAGATCTGGAGTTTGATTGTTTTTAAACTTGTATTTGTAGTCAACAGAAGCTCTCTTATCATCATTTTTTATTATTATATTAAACTCTAGTGTTATTAAGACATGAACTATTTATAATTTTATTTATTAAAAATAATTGCAGAATATAAAAATTTTGAATACCAAATATTCTCTACGAGTTTATAATTTTTTACAACCGAATAAAATAAAAACAGAATCTAGGAAAATAAAATTTTCCCAAGTGTAATAACAGTATTTACCACTAGAATAGAAAAATTTACTAAAGGTTAAAAATAATTATTTTTCTAAGCTTTATCATTATCTATAAACAAGTTTCCAAAAATATTTTTTACTGTTCAATCAACCAAACACTAGTTATAATAGTTTCTTAAAAACAATTCAACACAAGTTAATGTAATAAAATCATTCTTTTAAAAATCATTGAGAGTTCTTTGTAAATTCTTAAATCAATATGCGTTAAGTTATCATCTTAAAAGTAAAAATAAAACTAATTGTACATCTAAAGATATACTGAATTTAAGAATATTTTTATGGAAAACAGTTTGTTCATTTAACTATTATGGATATGGATCACTTTCACAATGAAGTATTTTTAACAATCAAATTTCTCTCCCCGTGTGTGGTAGGGAATATAACCTGGTATACATAAGTGCAAGGAAATAGACATTATTAACACAAAATATGTTTGTTCTTTCTAGGAGAGTTATTACAAAATGTGGAGGCTGAGGATCGGAGCTAAGGCAGGAGATGACCCTCACTTGTGCACCACCAACAACTTCTTGGGAAGGCAGATATGGGAGTTTGATGCCAACGCAGGCTCTCCAGCGGAACTCTCTGAGGTTGATCAGGCTCGACAAAATTTCTCAAACAATAGGTCACAATACAAGGCTTGTGCCGATCTCCTTTGGCGTATGCAGGTAAAACTTTGACAGTGAAACACATGCGCGTAAATTGGTCTACCTATACGGTATCACATAATATTTTTTTTATCTAAAAGTTTCTAAGGGAGAAGAATTTCGAGCAAAAGATTCCACGAGTGAGAATAGAGGATGCCAAGAAAATAACATTTGAAGACGCAAAAAATACACTGAGAAGAGGAATACATTATATGGCAGCGTTGCAATCTGATGATGGACATTGGCCTTCCGAAAACGCTGGTTGCATTTTCTTCAATGCCCCCTTTGTAAGCTGGACGCTCCATTACACTCTTAAATAAATTTCTAATTAAAGAAAATTACAAAAAATAACCAAGTGTGCAAATAATTTTAGGTTATATGTTTGTATATCACTGGCCATCTGGATAAAGTTTTCTCTGAAGAGCATCGGAAAGAGATGTTGCGTTACATGTACAACCATCAGGTACCTAGCTCACGATCAATATATTTTATTCTTTAAAGATTCATTAGATAGAATTATAAATATAGAAAAATATTTATAGGTAGATGTCTTAGAGATTGGAGATACTTAACTAGGAAATACTTTATCTGTATAAAGATATTTTTTTATAGTTTCTTGTCAAACATGTACACATATTATCTCTGATCCGAATTATATGATGTTTTGGTACAAGACACACTGATAAGTGAATAAGTAATATATATATATATATATATATATATTAATATATATTTTATAAGACATCTGAATTATCTTTACCTTACGATGAATAATAAAATATATACATTTGTAGGGAAAAATAATAATTTGTGTGTTTAAAATAAAATTCAATAGCTATGGTGGTGCCAAACTAGGGGTACAAAACTACAAACAATACGAATCTGTACTATTATCTTTCAATGATTTGTCATTTGTCCATACTCACTTTAAGTGCTAATTTGTGCTGGCAATTTTTATCGGTGTGTTGACTGATAACCTAATAGTAATAGTGATGCATTTACCGTAGGGGTTAATCAAAACTTGGCAGTAGGTACAACCGTACAAATCATTATAAATATATATATATCAAAGACATTTTTGGTCTTTTTATGACCCAAAATGTTGTTTTCTCTAGCTTCTTTAGAAAAGACCGTTTCGCCAATTGCATCTTTACAATGGACTATCTCTTTTATTTTGAGTGTGAAATATATGGATAGTTCTGTTGATCCGTAAGATAGTAAAAAAAAGAAATGAAAAATGAAAAAATAAATCACCAGAAGAATGAAAAGAGTGTTTATATATGTATATGTTTGAGATGAATTCCAAATACACAAGATCCTCATTGACGCAAATAACACACAAGAACAACACACATTTTGCATGACACAAACAAATCCCACAAACATTTTCAACTAAAAGTTATACACAACCATTATATTTTTTCAATTTCTCCATAGTTTGCCAAATCATTTTAATGTTTCCCATTCTTTTCCAAAATTGATCAAATCTTACCATCAAGAACGACGATGGTGGATGGGGAATAGACGTAGAAAGCCATAGTTTTATGTTTTGCACGGTCATCAACTACATCTGCCTACGAATCTTCGGAGTAGATCCCGATCATGATGGTGAAAGTGCTTGTGCAAGGGCTCGTAAATGGATCATTGACCACGGTGGCGCTACCTATACGCCATTATTTGGAAAAGCCTGGCTTTCGGTATGTTGCATATATAATTACCAACCAAATAATCAATCTTGGTTTTCGTTGTGATTTTCCCTAATTAAATATTTTCAACTCAAACTATTAGGTTCTTGGAGTATATGAATGGTCTGGTTGCAAACCCATACCCCCAGAGTTCTGGTTTTTTCCTTCCTATTTTCCTATTAATGGAGGTTTGAATTCGAATAATTCTTATTTTTAAGTTTTTTTTTTAAATGTGGGGCCATGAATCGGGGCTTGAACTATGAGAGTCTTTTAAAGTACCCTCGGGATTGGCTCTGTTGAGTCTTAATTAATATCAGTTGACAAAAAAAAAGATCGGGGCTTGAACTGTGGGACTCTTTTAAAGTACCGGCCTAAATACTAAACCACTATTAATCCGACAATTTAATTTTGTTATACATGTAGGCACTCTCTGGATATATTTACGGGATACTTTCATGGCAATGTCCTATTTGTATGGTAAAAAATTTGTTGCTAAACCAACACCTCTCATTCTACAACTTCGTGAAGAACTTTATCCTCAACCTTATGCTGAAATTGTTTGGAGCCAAGCTCGCAGTCGATGTGCGAAGGTAAATCATATATATTATGCATTGTATGCTCATGAGCACATCACGATTATTAACTCTCTATAATAAATTAAACAATCAAGATTTAATTGGTACAAAGTAAAATATGATGCAGGAAGATCTATATTATCCACAATCATTGGTACAAGACTTGTTTTGGAAACTTGTTCACATGTTTTCGGAGAATATCTTAAATCGATGGCCTTTCAACAAGCTCATTAGAGAAAAAGCTATTCGAACGGCAATGGAACTCATTCACTACCATGACGAAGCCACCCGGTACATTACAGGTGGAGCAGTGCCAAAGGTAATATTAGCATTTTTTTGTGTTAACACAATTTATTAAGAGTTTGTATCCAAATAGTAACATAACAACGATCCTAACACAAACCACTAAGCTACATGTCCTCGTCAAAAGATATAAACATCAAATAGAGGAAAACGAAAGAAGACCAAAAAACAGTGATGAAACATTGTTTATATAACTATATTAGGTGTTTCATATGCTTGCTTGTTGGGTTGAAGATCCAGAGAGTGATTATTTTAAAAAACATCTTGCGCGAGTCTCTCATTTCATATGGATTGCGGAGGACGGCTTGAAAATCCAGGTCAGTCTCTTTTTTTTTTTTTGACGACGACACTATGAACCTCAATAGCATTAATTTTTTACGATAATTTGCAGACTTTTGGTAGCCAAATATGGGATACAGCCTTCGTTCTCCAAGTCATGTTAGCGGCTGATGTTGACGATGAGATAAGGCCAACGCTCATAAAGGGATACTCTTACTTGAGGAAATCCCAATTTACAGAGAATCCTCCCGGTGACTATATCAATATGTTTAGAGACATATCCAAAGGAGGGTGGGGCTATTCAGACAAAGATCAAGGATGGCCTGTTTCAGATTGTATTTCTGAGAGTTTAGAGGTATGTGTTTTCTCTATGAATTACTGATATAAAGATTTGCATGATATAAACAAACGCTTGCGCTTGTGACGCAACTAATATTACATGTTGTGGTTTCGGACCTGGAGGAATTACGGGATTCAGCCCAGAACCTTCTGGTATTCAAAAAAAAAAAAAAAAAAAACGCTTCACTATTTGTAAAAAAATATTTTTCCGAATAAATTTTACATTTTATTTATGTGTAAAAAAGATATGAAAATTTGATTTTTGAATGCGCGTGTGTTGCTAGTGCTGCCTGATCTTTGAGAGTATGTCATCCGAATTCATTGGTGAGAAAATGGAAGTGGAGAGGCTTTATGATGCCGTCAATATGCTTCTCTATATGCAGGTAATTTTATTCTTGTTAATTATCATAAACACCCCCACAAGCTGATTAGTAACTTATAGTTATCTCACAAAACAGAGCAGAAATGGAGGGATATCTATATGGGAAGCAGCGAGTGGGAAAAAATGGCTAGAGGTAGTTATCATTTATTGAATTCTAAATTCTTTTGGATATAAATGATGTGATGGAAATATTTCAAAACAATTGTAGTGGCTTAGTCCCATAGAGTTTATTGAAGACACTATCCTCGAGCATGAGTATCTAGAATGCACGGGGTCAGCGATAGTGGTGTTGGCACGCTTCATGAAACAGTTTCCAGGGCATAGAACAGAAGAAGTCAAAAAATTTATAACAAAGGGAGTGAAATACATAGAAAGCTTACAAATTGCGGATGGTTCGTGGTACGGAAACTGGGGAATATGTTTTATATATGGGACTTTCTTTGCTGTCCGAGGTTTAGTGGCCGCGGGAAACACTTACGATAACTGTGAGGCAATCCGTAGAGCAGTTCGATTCCTTCTTGATATACAAAACGGTGAAGGCGGTTGGGGAGAGAGTTTTCTTTCTTGCCCCAACAAAAATTATATTCCTTTGGAGGGGAACAAGACCGATGTGGTGAATACAGGACAAGCATTGATGGTTCTAATAATGGGTGGTCAGATGGATAGAGATCCTTTACCGGTTCACCGCGCTGCAAAAGTATTAATCAATTCACAAATGGATAACGGTGATTTTCCACAGCAGGTGTGTTTCTTGTTACCCTAATTTTATTTAAGAATTTCAAATTTACTGTGATATTATTGCTCATTTGTACATTCGATTTTGTAGGAAATAAGGGGTGTTTACAAAATGAATGTGATGCTAAATTTTCCAACCTTTAGAAACTCTTTCACTCTTTGGGCACTAACACACTACACCAAGGCTATACGGTTGCTCCTTTGATGATGACCATACATCTGAAGCTCATCACCCGTGTTATACTGTTTTCATTTATCTCCTTCTTGTATTTTTCAATGTAAGAAGTTCATTTACTTTCTTGTTTTACTTGACCAAAAACAGAAAAATAAAAGAAAAAAATTCTTGCTTTTCAATGTAAAAAGGTTTGGAACATTAATAAAGATACTCTATTTGAACACCTCTTTTTTCTTGGTTACCAAGGTAGATCTTGAGCCAATCCGAGATTAACAACCGAAATTCATTAAAAACTAGGTATATTTGCCACTTAAAAGGACTACAATGGTTACGAGGGATCCCAAAAAAAAAATTAAGACTTATTTTGTGGCCTAGACATACATAGTCAGTTGTAACAACCTGCTCTCGGATTTTTGAACTTTGTAAGATTAAGTCGAGCTAAGGTCTAAGGGGTTGGTTAGTTTTATGAAGAAGTTAGGGTATTTTTTGAAGTCTGAGAACCTTTAAACCATTGGTCACTAATAAACGAGCTAATGTTTGATTAAAGTGTTCAATACAGTTTGAGTATAACTGACCAATGTCCTGGTTAGGTAGAATGTGCAATTAAGATAACAACTTAGAACCAACCGAAATAAGGTAAAATACTCATATGTGGCAAAGATACATTTCTGGAAGGTAAAAAAAAAAAAAAAAGGGTTCGCCGATCACCCTTATATTCACCCCATCACCATTATATTCACCCCCTTTATTCCTGACAATCGGAATCTGCCACCGACACAAAATTATATATCAGTTAGGGTTTATAAAAAAACTAAGGTTTACATTTTATGATTAAACAAGGTTAAATATCGGTTTGGTTTTATTAATTTATGTTTAGATTTTACAGTTAAACGAGGTTAAATATCGGTTTGGGTTTCGAAAGTATTGTTAGAGTTTAGATTTTATAACTACAAATGAGAAATAGGGTTTAAATTTTGTAAGGAAATGAGATTATATATCTGTTTGGGTTTGTAGAACCGTGGTTAACCGATATTAGATTTTAAAGTAAAAATAGAAATATTCAAATATGAGTCAAAATTAATTAGAATTTTTAAATCACATATGAATTTATTAATCAATGAACCAAGAAGGACTTTTAAATTTCTTTTTCCAGTATGCTCATTCTCATTCACGTGGTAGCATTCTCATTCGTTACCTTTCTAAAATTGAAAAATCATCTTCATCATAGTTAATCTTATAACAGTTAGTAATAATCATTCCATATCATATAAGAAAAACAGCATTGATTGTCTAACACATAAATAATTTTAGTGAAATCACATTATATACATTCAATGATTTCTAAATATTAATATTCAAAGAAACGTTAAGCAGCCTAATGTTTACCTCCTAAAACGCCTAAACGATTAAGCGTTTGTAAGATTAAAAAATAAATATAATATATATATAAATATTTCTTAGAAACATAAAATTATTAAATCTTAAACAAATATCCAACAATAGATGAACATTTATAAATATGTATATGTAAAATAAAACTTAGCTCAAAATTGGTAAATACACTAAAACGATGTAGATGCGACTTTAGAAGGTTAAAGCGGTCGTCTAGGCGTCACTTCAGCATCAAAATGACTCGTATGATCTAAGCGACCGTTTAAACCAATTTTTTGAATACTGATAAATACTAGTTAAAATCCTTTGTTATCCATTTAATGATTTATTTTTGGATTTTAAATTGCATATTAAATTCTTAATAGATTTGAAAGTAAAATATATAAAGATTCAATTATGTGGGTTTGCCATATTAGTTTAAAATTCATATATCAGATTTCAAAATTAATGAGAATTTTTAAATCACATATGGATTTATAAATAAATAAACCTATAAAGACTTTTAAATTTCTTTTTTCCAGTATGCTCATTCACGTGGTAGCATTCTCATTCGTTACCTTTCTAAAATTGGAAAAGCAACTTCATCATACTTAATATTAATAGATTTGCTCATGTATGACCAAGGCTCTTACCTAATTGAATTCTATGAAGCGTTCAAATGTGTGTAATTTGTGACGTATTAATGAAATTGATACTTCTTTAAATTATATCAGGTCTTATGTTTATGATTATGGTGTTTACAGCATGATTTATGTTTGTTGTAGTGTTTACTTCTTACCTAACTGGATTCCGGCAATTATTTTCCCTATTTTAGTCAACTATTATACGCAAATTCCAACTTGTAACGGCCACGGCTAGTACAATATATTAATTTTATTTCTTGTGTCTATATTATGATGATTTAATTCTGTTATACATACATAATCGCATACATGCATGTAATGGAAGGCATTGGGCTCAAAGGATGGATGTTGTAACGCCCAGACCGTCATCGTCCGTTGGTTCCTACATCTTTAATCTTTTCTCGGCCAATATTGGACCTCACACTTGTCTAACGCTCATTTGTTATCTTTGGAGGCTTTAGAGTATTGTCTACTAACCCTACAAATCACAACGTGATATTTTTATGTGTTTGGTCTATTTATTCAGTATCAAAAATCACTTAATTGTAGATTATTAATCATGAAATTATTTCAGCTCAAACACGCATAAATATGAAATTCCATATTTGACAGGAAAAGATAAACATACTTTGGATAACCAAATAAATTCTTTTAATCTTTCTAAATGCACCACTATATTTTGCGATATATCTTAGTGTTAAAAATATAGAGAGAGTATTTGTAGAATGTACATGAGCTAATCCTTTATTTTTTTATTTTTTTTTCATGACCTAATCCTTGCTGGAGCAGGTCGGTTTTAAGATATGATGTTGAGTTAAAACCCATGTTTCCTAAATCAACTATGTACTCAGTCTGTCGTATGAGTATGAAACATGTAGTGTTTTGTTCGTGTAATCCTTTGTACGTACACAATTATAAGGCGTATCCAGCGGCGGATCTACTTACATTGGGGAGGTGGCAGCTGCGCCCACTTAATTTGACATAATTTGTTTTTACTTAAGAAAAATTACAATTATGATGTACAATTCGGATAATTCTTTCTTTATGCCCCCATTATCCAAATTTTATTGCCCCCATTTACTATTTATAATCTTCTTAATATATAAAAAATTAAATATATTTCCAAAATTTTAGTGTAGTTAACCACAATCATCATTTACTAAGTCTAAATTTCCTTACTGCCATAGTATTGTAATCGCATTTGCCTTATTACTTTTCTTAAGTTTTAGTTCTTTATTTTTTCTTTAGCTATAACCTCTTTATTTTACGTGTGAATTTGGTATATGCTATATTTTTGTTGTTTTTATTTTTAAAATTCATATTTATGTAATAAATTTAATATTTTCATATTGTTGGAGTATAATGAAAACTTAAACATACAAATAACAAAAAAAATGTATAAGCTATGCCCCCACTAAATAAATTTTCTGGATCCACCAGTGGGCGTATCTTTAAACCATGTCATACAACTTTAGACATGTTACACAAGTACTCGGTTACGTTTCAGATTACATATGTTCTTTTTTTCTCACCAGGGATATATTTTGGACTTTGTTTATAAATCCTAATGTTAGGACTCGAAAGAGCAGCATGCACTCAACCAACATATATTAATTAGAACAGCCTATTAGCGAACTCTTGACTCATGCGCGTAAAAGATACTTTCGCTAGCTAAGTGTAGGAGGATCCTCCGAGCAAGCAAATCTTTTTTAAAATAGAAAAATTAAGCATCTTCAAGATACTCTTTTTTTTTGTGAAAGGGCTTTCTGCATCTTCAACATACTTAATTGACTTATAATAAGCAATCATCATTTCATAACAGACAAGTAAAACAAAACTTATGGTCTAACAAATAATAAAATTAAAATTTTGATATTTATATTGATCTTCATATGTTTAAAAAAAAATTTAAACTTGGACTATACGTGTTTGTGACCTAAACACATCTTTAAAAATTAAAATCAAAGATTTTCCCAATTTTGTTTGACTAACTTATAAACAAGTATTTTATGAAATTTTGAATAGATAATCAAAATAATAAACCTGGAAAAAAATTAAAATAATAAACAAATCGGTTAAAAATTGTTAAATATCGGGTATATATTTTATTAAATATAATATTAATCTTAAACAAGTAATAAGCATCACTATTAAAATTACATCGGTATATTCCAGTCAACTGTTATACACAAATTCAAAGATAATGTAAGACCAACGACTAGTAGAATATATAATTATTATTATTTTCATAATACAAAATAATAATAAAATAACTTTATTTTTTTCAATAAAGACTTCAAGATGCAATTTTAAAACAATAAATTAAATAATGAGAAAGAAAATCAAGATTAATTGTTTGAATTCACAATGTTTATTAGTTTATTTTCGTAATTGGTGATCTACATATACATTTTTTAACCATTTTGTGAAATAAATCCTAAAGTTGAGACTTATTTACAATGGCTGCCACTGAATTTTAATTCTTTTATTTTTTATTTAATTAATGGTTTGAATTTTTTTACGGCAATTAATTGTGTAACAAACCAAAAAAATTCGAAATATATGGCAATCTCATATGTTACACAAAACACAATAAATTATCTTTTTCTTATCTCTCCTACAATATCCACTAAATCTTAAAACAACCAAAATTTAAAGTATTTGAATTATTTGTATTTAATTTCGGCAATAAATTAAAACAAACAAAAATACATTTACGATTCCGTAAGATGAGCAAATCCAATTATATGTGCACCTAAAAACATTCCTTATTTTGGTTTGAATATTCCATGGAATTAAAAGTCCATAACTTTTTTGGCATAAAATCACAATCACAACTAATTCCACAACTACTATTTAAACTTATAAAAAATTAAAATATCATGGGACGTAAAATATAGCGGGACAGGTTTGGATTGATATGAAATATAGCAGGACGGGTTTGGATTGATATAACACAAGTTAAATATTTATTTTATTATTTTATCATCACCAATTTTTTTAGTTACAACATTAATATAAAATTATATAACTTTAATACTAAACTAAAACCGTAAAATTTTTATACTAAACTAAAACCGTAAAATTTAATATTATTAAATATATGAATAAAATATTTATCCCGTGGTGTACCACGGGTTAAATCCTACTTTTTTACTATAATGTGTTACAGTTTTAGACATTTAGTTAGATTTAAAAAAACAAAATCACTGCATTCTTATCAATTGAATTTCATATTTTGTTAAACATCTTTTACAGATATACTAGATCCTGACCCGCATGTACGTGCGGGATTTCATATTTTTAATCCAATGTAGATTATTTTCTTATTTTATGATATATATTATAGTACAATGTATTAGATATCTGAACTCGCATATACGTACAAAATATATATCTTTAAAAGATTTTTAAAATATATAATATTTTGTTATAAGTAAACTTTGTAATAATATATATATTATAGAGTTAAAAGTAATAATTGAAGTTCAATTGTGTTCGTGTATAGTTATATTTTAAGATTCGGACTCACACGGAGAAATAACCCAAACTAAAACCAAATTTATATCCTATTTTACACCAATAATCAAACTGTTATAATGTTTTGATTAGTTTAGAAAATAAAAACGTATATTTGACTTATATTTCTTGGAATGGAAAACATGTGATGTATCTATCATAAATTCTTTGTCCCATAACCCGTCTATATATGTGAAATAAAAATACTACCAACCCGTAACCATCACAAATAGAATTTGTGTCATAAAATACGTACATGCAGGGTTATGTGTATAAACAAATTTATTTTATATAGTGCTCATAACCCAAACTCATACCAGTTAGATATTTAATTTGATGTCCAGTTTGGTTCAAATTATTTTATATAGTACTTCCCTTTCTTTTCATGTCGTTTGTGTCTCATAATTTCTATTTTCATTTCGTTCCATTAAAAGTACGTACCAAAATTCTTATTTACTTACCTTTAAATACCAATGTATATATGACTGAGTTTTGCGGATTAATATATAGGATGTTAAAGTTTACAAATATATCATAAATTAAAACACACAAATATCTTTTTTTTATTTTTTTTCCTTCTTCAAATTCAAAAATATGAATAGCATTATAACAAATAATTTTGTAAAAAATTATATTTTAACAAATGTAAAAATGTTTATTTCCTTTGCTACATTTTCAATATTCTTCTTTCTCTTTTTTTAATCATAATTAATTGGATTTTTGGAATATAATTAAAATTTTGAAATACACCTATAAAAGCAATTTTTTTTGCTGGATAATTTGTTTTGAATGAAAAATGTATAATTAGTTTACATTATTTCAAAAGTTTGTTCAATAATATATTATGGATTTATTTAAAAAAGATACGGTTGAAAAAAATAAAAAATAAAACCCTCATTTCGAAATTAGTATGTACAATTTATTGTTTAGATATTTCTAAATGTAAGGCATAATGATAATTACTTTAAATTAATTATTTTTGTTTAATTCATAGAAATCTTTGTAACATCTAATCTCGTTTTTAGAAATTTTGAAATAAATTTTCGTTTTCTATTTCAAAATACTTAACCCAAAATTCTAAAAATTAAATTTATTTATCTATATTATCTATCACAAATTATGATTTTTTATTCATGGTATCAAGCAAGTGTTATGATTTTAAAAAATTTTAAAATAAAAATTAACTTCTAAAATGTTAGTTTAATAATATAGTATAATTTGATATCAAATCTTAGTTTTTCAATTTTTATTGGTTAACAATTTTTAAGAAATAAATTTTAATTTTTCGTCCATAATTAATAGGAAAGAGAAAGTGAGTTTAATTTTGGAAAACTCATAATTACTTAAAAGAATATTACCATATTTTTATATTTAAATCTATTAATTTTGTAATTACTATTGTATCCTTAATGAATTTATTTAAAAACACTAACAATCAATGGCATTTTATGTAATATTTTACCCTTCATAAGGTTGTTTATTTTCAATGATTCTCAATTAATAGTATAGATTAATATTAAATAAATTTATAAAAACTCTAAAATATCTATTAATATTAAATTAATTAAATAAATTTTAATCAATTGATTTGTAGTCTAATTAATCCGGTAACCCAAGAGATAGTCCAATTCATTGGTCAATACTATCATTATAATCAACCGATCAACGATATTTTTCCTAATGTCATACAATTATTTTTGCTTTTTTTTTGGTATCAAATGAATGACATACATCATCGGTGATGATAGACAGAATCTTCGTTGTTAACGTTCATGTTTCTTTCCGATTGTGACTAATGACCGTTATGAGCGAGCTTTCTCAACTACCAATTTTTTTTATGATTAATAGTGTACAGGGGAATATAATCAAAGGGATTTTTACAAAAACCCTAACTCACGTACGTCTATAAATATAATGTCTAAGCTAGCTGCAAAACAAAAGTAGAATAAGCCTAAAACGAAAAGGAAAAAAATATGTATTTGACAATAATATTCCTCTTCATTAGCTCCATTATTTTCCCTCTCCTATTCTTCCTTGGAAAACATTTATCAAACTTCCGTTATCCCAACCTTCCTCCGGGAAAGATTGGCTTTCCCTTAATAGGAGAGACTTTATCCTTTCTCTCTGCTGGCCGTCAAGGCCACCCGGAGAAGTTTGTCACCGACCGAGTTCGTCATTTCTCCTCAGGTATCTTCAAGACCCACCTCTTTGGGTCTCCCTTCGCGGTGGTGACTGGTGCCTCTGGGAACAAGTTTCTATTCACCAACGAAAACAAGCTTGTGATCTCATGGTGGCCAGATTCGGTGAACAAGATCTTCCCTTCTTCAACGCAGACCAGCTCTAAGGAAGAGGCCATCAAGACGAGGATGCTTCTTATGCCGTCCATGAAGCCTGAGGCTTTGAGAAGGTATGTTGGTGTTATGGATGAGATTGCTCAGAAACATTTTGAGACGGAATGGGCCAACCAAGATCAACTTATTGTCTTCCCTCTCACCAAAAAGTATGTAACGTGCATCTACTCTTCTTTTATATGTTGCTTGCCTTTGTTTATGCGTTGAAATGTTTATGTAATTTGTTTTTGTTTCAACCAGGTTCACGTTTTCTATAGCATGCCGTTTGTTCCTGAGCATGGACGACCTCGAAAGAGTAAGAAAACTCGAAGAGCCATTCACTACGGTTATGACGGGTGTCTTCTCAATCCCAATAGATTTACCGGGAACACGGTTTAACCGTGCCATCAAGGCGTCAAGGTTACTCAGCAAAGAGGTTTCAACGATCATTAGGCAGAGAAAAGAAGAGCTGAAGGCCGGGAAAGTATCAGTGGAACAGGACATCCTATCTCATATGTTGATGAATATAGGAGAGACCAAAGACGAGGATTTGGCTGATAAGATTATTGCCTTGTTAATCGGAGGACATGACACAACAAGTATCGTATGCACATTCGTTGTCAACTATCTTGCTGAGTTCCCTCATATCTACCAACGTGTGCTAGAAGGTATGCAGATCCCTCTCCTTTAAAGAGTAAATTTGTGTGATAACTATATTGGGATCTAAACTTAAGAATCTACATATACATTTTTGCAGTTATTTTGTGAAATAAATCCTGGAGTTAGAACTTATTTACAATGGCTGTAATTGGCTTATTCAATACGAAAATTAACTATCAAATCAAAGCAAATCTTATTCAAAGGAATATGTTCTTATTCCATGGCCTAATTATTTTTGCCAAAATGGTTAAAATATTTAAAAATAAAATAATCATTTGAAAGAAAACTTTAAATTGATTTAAATTATAAATCTTTTAATAAAAATATTATTAAAAAAATAAAAAATTAATTTTACCGAACAAGATTAGATAGTAGAACTAGATGGTAGGACGTATTTATAATATTATAATATATAAACTTTACAACAATTAAATAACCATTTGAAAGAAAACTTTTAAATTAATTTGAATTAAATATTTTTTAAATTAAAGTATTATTAAAACAAAAATAACAAAATAATGTCTAATTTTACCGAACGGGGTTAGTGGTAGGACGGGTTTGGTCGATAGTATTACGAGACGGTATACCACAAGTGAAATCCATTATATATGTTTAATTTCACTGTGCAGGATTAGATGGTATGACGGGTTTGGATCGATAGTAATACAAAACGATATACTACGGGTGAAATCCTAAATATAACAATTAAAATCTATATATACATTATCTTAAACACTAAACAAAGCAAATAATATTAATAAAACAAATCAGTGGCGGATCCAGAAAATTTATTTAGTGGGGGCATAGCTTATACAAATATTTTGTTATTTGTATGTTTAAGTTTTCATTATACTCCAACAATATGAAAATTCAAACATAATTATTTGTTGTTAAGAAAATTGTAGATATTATTAAACTTATTACATAAATATGAATTTAAAAAATAAAAACAACAAAAATATAGCATATACCAAATACACACGTAAAATAAAGAGGCTATAGCTAAAGAACTAAAACTTAAGAAAAGTAATAAGGCAAATGTGATTACAATACTATGGCAGTAAGGAAATTTAGACTTAGTAAATGATGATTGTGGTTAACTACACTAAAATTTTGGAAGTATATTTAATTTTTCATATATTAAGAAGATTATAAATAGTAAATGGGGGCAATAAAATATGGGTAATGAGGGCATAAAGAAAGAATTATCCGAATTGTCCATCATAATTGTAATTTTTCTTAAGTAAAAAAAAATTATGTCAAATTAAGTGGGGGCAGCTGCCACCTCCCCAATGTAAGTAGATCCGCCCCTGAAACAAATATCTACATATACATTTTATATAACAAATTTTATTAAAAACCTAGCCCCGCGATATACCACGGATCAAAATCTAGTATAACAACATAATTTGAATACATGAAGTGAATAATCATTTCAATATATAGTAGTATATATAGTACATACAAAAGTGTTTTTTCTTTCATATGCGATTGTTTGAATTTTAATAAACGAACAAAAATTATCCGATATGATTTTAAGTGAAAAAGCGCCATTTTACCATAACCTTACAAAAATAAACTCTAAATCTTAAATAAAAATTAAAATCATAAACTCATGTAGGATAATCCAAAACAAGAAAAACAAAAATAAAATTCAACCCTACAAAACTTATAGTATAAAGAAACTCGAAACCCTAAGATTGAGTATTTTCTTAATTTTGAAAAATAATATATAGTATATAGTTTCTACGCCGAATAGCATGTTATCTTAGTAAATTGAAATAATAATAACATTATATCCTATGTGTTTTATATAGACTGGAAATCATATATCTATTTATCAAATAATTGTTTGGTGTAGTTAATGTTTTAATTAATAATAGCATATGCAAAAACAAAATCTACATTTTTCTAGTAAGATAGTGAGCTTTAATCATTATTTTATAAAAGATACCGCTAGCGAAAAAGATGAGAGGGAGGAAAAAAAGTTTCTACTACGATAATTTTTGGGATATATAACGAATCATTAATGAATATAGTTAAATCCTTGAGTCTGCGTATCCATTTTTCAAACTAGTGTTAATTATTTTTAAAATGTTACATACTTAAGAATTCAGAGTAAATAAACACATCAATGTATGTTATCTAGTGATTTGTGATAGTGTTGTCCTTATGTTTGGACATGAATTCAACTCCGGATATTAGCTAAGACATAAAGTCACAAACTACAAGTGAATCTAAAATATTATTTTCATTTCGACATTAATTAATGATTACATGACCTTAATATTGGCTAGTAAATTGTATACCATAACTAATTTGAATTTTAAAAGAAAGCAAAGACTAATTAAACTAAGGAATTGCAGAGCAAAAGGAGATACTAAACAACAAAGACGTAAACGAAAAATTAACGTGGGAGGACATTGAGAAAATGAGATATTCATGGAATGTTGCATGTGAAGTGATGAGAATTGTTCCTCCTCTTGCTGGCACTTTTCGTGAGGCCATCGATCACTTCTCTTTTAAGGGTTTTTACATCCCCAAAGGATGGAAGGTACGAGTACATAATCAAAACCATTTGAAGATATTTACATTCATATCATCATGCTCATACTTTAAATACATATGTGCTGATCATAAACATATTTAGTTATATTGGAGTGCCACCGCTACGCATAAGAATCCAGAATACTTTCCGGAACCAGAGAAATTTGAGCCAAGCCGATTTGAAGGAAGTGGTCCGAAGCCTTATACATATGTTCCCTTTGGAGGAGGATCCAGGATATGTCCAGGGAGGGAGTATGCTCGTCTAGAGATTCTTATATTTATGCACAATCTTGTTAAGAGATTTAAGTGGGAAAAAGTGTTTCCAAAAGAAAATAAATTAGTGGCTGATCCCGCACCAATACCAGCCAAAGGTCTCCCTATTAGAATCTTTCCTCAGTCTTGAGTTAAAGTTTGAATTTGATGGACCACTGGTTATTGCTTTGTTATTTGAATAGCCTATGTAAGGGTATGGATCCATTTTATAATAATGGTTGTGTCCATACACAAGCAAATATTGGTCAAAGAAAAATGGACGGTGTACTTTTAATTGATGATTATCATGTCTACTGATATGAAATGACTATGTGAATTACTAGATGACCATTTCGACTTGACTACTTGGACACTCATCTGTTACGTTTTATGCTCGATTCACAACGCAAGAACTTCGCAAACTTTCGAAAACTCAGCAATCGAAACTTCGAATCAGCTCAAGAACGGAAACGAATTGAAGAACGAAAGAAACAACACAAGAGATTTGATTACCCAGTTCAATAAGATCAGTATGATCAAGTCTACGTCTGGGGCCGAATCAGTTCGGCAATCCACTAGAAACAGAATGAGAATTACAGAGTACAAGCAGAGCTCAACAATGGAGTCTCAAGCTTTTCTTTTTGTTTGTTACAGATGAAAACACGAACAATGAAGAAGAAGAAATAAAGGCCTTTTATACTAAGTCCCAAATAGAAACAGAAGACCCTCTCTCGCGAAAAGATGGTTTCCTTTAGCCTCTTCAATCCGGTTTAAAACACTCCATCTAACCGGTCCTCAATTCTTCATAACCACAACACCTAAACCGGTCACTTAAAGTTGAATCAGAATTAAGATCCACAACACTCCACCTTGATTCAATCTTTCAACATTCTCCAGTGAATTGCACTACTTGAACTTAACCTTCGGCAATCATAATTCCAAGTATCACTTGAGGAGCTTTAGATGATCTAAAGCTGCTTCAAACTTGTGCACAAGTATGACTTTAGTAAGCATATCTGCAGGATTCCTTGAAGTGTGGATTTTCTCAACCTCTACATCACCAGCTTCGATTATGTCTCGAATGAAATAGAAATTCACAGCAATATGCTTTGTTCTTTCATGAAATGCATTGTTCTTCGACAGACAAATCGCTGACTGAGAGTCACACCACACTGAAGCTGCTTCTGGCTTCAATCCCATATCATCCAAGAGACCTCAGATCCAAATGGCTTCTTTTACTGCTTCAGTAAGTGCCATAAACTCAGCTTCTGTAGTGGACAATGCTACAACATGCTGCAAGCTTGACTTCCAACTCACAGTGTTCCCACCAACCGTGAAAACATATCCACTTATGGACCTTCTCTTATCGAGGTCTGCAGCATAATCCGAGTCACAGAAACCATGTATCTTCATGTCTTTTCCTTTTGTGTAAACCAACTTCAGGTCCATTGACCTTTTAAGATATCTTAGTAACCACTTAACTGATTCCCAATGCATATGACCTGGGTTACTCATAAACCTGCTCACCAATCCGAGAGCATACGCTACATCTGGCCTATTCCCTATCATAGCATACATAACACTTCCTACTACACTTGAGTAAGGACAAACTTCTGTGTCAACACTCTCATCATTGTTCCTGACTGCTGACAACTTGAAATGAGCACCAATAGGAGTACTCACACCTTTTGCATCTGCCATTCTAAAACGTTGAATGACCTTCTCTAAGTACTTTGACTGAGATAAGCACAAAGTTCCTTCCTCTCTATTCCTTTCAATATCAATTCCCAGTATCCTACTCGCTGCACCCATATCTTTCATCTCAAAATGTAAACTCAATCCTTCTTTGACCTTATTGACCTCAGCCATACTCTTTCCTGCTATCAACATATCGTCTACATAAAACAGTAGATACACAAACTGATCAGGGATGACCTCTTTGACGTATACACACGAATCATGTAAGCTCCTAGTAAAGCCTTGATCCATCATGAAAGCATTGAACTTCTTGTTCCATTGTCTAGGTGCTTGTTTCAGGCCATAGAGTGACTTCTTCAACAAACACACTTGATCTTTGTTTGGATCTGCTTCAAATCCCTCAGGCTGCTCCATATATAGCACTTGATCAAGCTCTCCATGCAGTAAAGCCGTCTTAACATCCATTTGCTCTAATTCCATGTCATCTGCAACTACAATAGACATTAGAATTCTAATGGAAATGTGTTTAACCACTGGAGCAAATACCTCTTCATAGTCAATCCCTTTCTTCTGAGTGAAACCTCTTGCAACTAGCCTGGCCTTGTATCTCTTTGACTCAACACCTAGAATTCCTGGTTTTATCTTGTATAGCCATCTGCAGCTAATAACATGTTGATCCTTTGGCCTATCAACAATATCCCAGGTTTAATTTTTCAGTAATGAATCCATTTCCTCAGACATCCCACCATTCCATTTCTCCTAGTCTTTATCATTTTGTGCATCATGATAGCATTGAGGTTCTTCTTCTTCACCAAGTTCTTCTGCCATTACTAACGCATAAGCAAAATGGGTATAGTCTGACAGCTTAGTAGGTGGTCTAGTAACCCTTCGGGTCTGTCTCGAGCTAGCTGGTAGTTTTCGAGATTTACAGTCTGTATGGGTGAGTCTTCTTCTGTAGCAGCAACCTCTGAGTCACTACTGTCACTGATTTCCTCAATAGCTCCACCTGAAGCAGAACTTTCTCCTTTTTCTTTAACACTGTCATTCACAGTAACGGTAGTCTCTTTACTGAGTTTCCCATCAATCTGTTCTTTATCACTTTCAGGTAGCAGACTCTTGTAGACTGAATCTTCATCAAATACAACATTTCGACTAATGACGCATTTCTCTTCATCCAACAACCACACTTTGTAGCCTTTAACTCCTTGTGGATAACCCAGAAAAACGCCTTTTAAAGCTCTAGGCTTTAATTTCCCTTGGTCTTGATGAACATAAGCAATCGAGCCAAACCTTCTTAGGTGTTTATAACCTGGTTTCTTGCCTAGCCACAATTCTTCAGGAACGTTGTGGTCTACTACTGATGCAGGTGATCGGTTCACCAAATAGGCTGTAGTTGAGGCTGCTTCAGCCCAAAAACTTTCATCTAGACCTGATTCATTAAGAAGACATCTCACCTTTTCCATGAGAGTTCGATTCATCCTTTCTGCAACACCATTTTGCTGTGGTGTATAGGTACAAGTTCGATGTCTCTCAATACCATTCTTCTTACAATACTCATCAAACTTCAGATTGCAGAATTCTAAGCCGTTGTCTGTTCTCAACACTTTGATCTTCTTGTTAACCTGATTCTCCACCAACTCTTTCCATTCACAGAACTTATCAAATGTCTCATCTTTGGTTTTCAAGAACATCAACCACACCTTACGAGTCTTGTCATCTATTATAGACAGAAAGTACTGCTTACCAGAGAGAGATGGGGTGACATTTGGAGATCCCCAAAGATCTGCATGTAGGTATCCTAGTAGATCCTCAGTATTGTGCTTTCCCACATTAAAACGTAACTCAACTTCTTTGACTTTCCCATAACACAGTGTTCACAGAAACCCAGCTCTTTGATATCCTTCTTTTCAATCAAACCTTTCTCAGTCAGAATCTTCATGTTATTCACACTCATGTGACCAAGTCTGCAATGCCACAAACTTGTCCTTTTTGTTGACCCTTCAGCATTACAGCTTTCATTCAGAACTGTGTGACCATCAAGGACATACAGTCCATTAACCAAATTTCCACGCAAAGCTGTTTTGTTTTCTTTGTAAAACCTGATCTTACCGTCTCCACCTTCATGCTTAAAGCCCAACTTATCCAAAGTACCTGTAGAGATCAAGTTCCTTCTCAGATTTAGAACGAATCTGACATTCTTTAACATTCTTATGGTTCCACCATGAGTGTTGATCTTAACTATGCCAGAACCTCTTGATTCAACAGTGTGATCATCACCCAACAAGATTAGTGTTGACTCATTTTCATTGAAATCTGTGAACCAGTCCATTCTTGAAGTTATATGGTAGGTACATCCAGAGTCAATAACCCACTTCTCTTTAGCTTCTTGGTCATGCATGCTAAGTGCCTCTGAGTACACCAACTTCTCAGTAATCACACCTGCCTCACCTTGTTCTTCATTTTCGAACTTCTTCTTCCTAGCAAAACAATCCTTCTTTACGTGTCCCTCTTTCTTGCAGAACCAGCAGGTTACACGAGATTTGGAATTCGACCTGCTTTTGCCTTTTCCTTGATTTTTACCTTGGTTATTACCTTGATTGTTGCCTTGACTACCATTTTGATTTCGGGTTTGTGGTCTGCCTCTTTCTGCAGTGTATAGAGTTGTATTCACCACCTTAGTGTTTTCTTTAAGCTCAGCCATTTCTCTTTCAAGAGACTTTGAAGAAGATACTACATCTTTCACAGACAAGGTCTTATTTCCATACTTCAAGGTGTGCTTCAACTGATCATAGGTAACAGGCAAAGAATTCAAGATTAGGATCGCTTGAACCTCTTCTGCAACCTTGATATCAAGACTTCCTAATTCTGCAACTATCCTCAGAAAATCATCAACGTTTTGATCAATCGTCTTTGAAGTCATCATTCTAAACGAGTAGAATTTCAATTGTGCATAGATCCGGTTAGGTAACAACGTCTCCATATACAATTCATTCAACAATTCCCACAATGTAGCTGCAGTCTTACAGTGATTTACTTTTCTCAAGACTGTGTCACTTATGTGATTGATGATAATGTTCATCGCTTGTTCTGATTTTTCAATCTTGATCGGATCTGGAACTTCTTTAGTCAACACAGCACTTGAATCCGATGATTCATCTCCAGAAGCTACTTGCTTCTCCTCACTCTTTGTTAATGTCTCAGTCTTTGTCAAAGCAAAGTCAGTTAGAGTTCCTTTCAAACCAAGAACTCCGAGCTGTGCCATTATCCTGATCTTCCATAACGAGAAATTGTTATCGCCGTCGAAGGCTTTGATCTCCACTCTCGTCGTCGTTGCCATCGACCGATGCGATGTGAACGAAACACCCAAAGCCTGGGCTCTGATACCAATCTGTTACGTTTTATGCTCGATTCACAACGCAATAACTTCACAAACTTTCGAAAACTCAGTAATCGAAACTTTGAATCAGCTCAAGAACAGAAACGAATTGAAGAACGAAAGAAACAACACAAGAGATTTGATTACCCAGTTCAACAAGATCGGTATGATCAAGTCTACGTCTGGGGCCGAATCAGTTCGGCAATCCACTAGAACAGAATGAGAATTACAGAGTACAAGCAGAGCTCAACAATGGAGTCTCAAGCTTTTCTTTTTGTTTGTTACAGATGAAAACACGAATAATGAAGAAGAAGAAATAAAGGCCTTTTATACTAAGTCCGAAATAGAAACAGAAGACCCTCTCTCGTGAAAAGAAGGTTTCCTTTAGCCTCTTCAATCCGGTTTAAAACACTCCATCTAACCGGTCCTCAATTCTTCTTAACCACAGCACCTAAACCGGTCACTTAAAGTTGAATCAGAATTAAGATCCACAACATCATCAATGGACAACTATGTTTTTGATTTGTTGCGAGTGCGTTTTACTGTTTAGTAAAGTTATCACCCTTTTTTATGGTTACGATATATTTATATGCTTTCATGGAGAGAATTGTTCTACGTAGAGATTATTTGGGAGAATGAAGTAGATGGAGCAGATTTATACAATAACTTTGTGTAGAATGGATATGGCTCAGTAAAAAGGTTTTTGTATGGCACATATGAATGGACTCGTTATTATGTACACCGAATTTTTTTTTTGGTTTTTGTTTAAATTTGCAGAGATCTCTACCTTCAAGACAATATATTGATATTACGAGAATAGACCATATGCATCAGATCTCGTCGTCTTGACAACACACAATTTCGCTTATGTGAATCATGTTTTCACAAAATAAAGAAATAAACAAAATTGTGTTCGTTAAATAGAGGTTACGAACCTACACAAAATCGAAATCTAGAGAGGCTTCTCCGTAAAGTAAATACAGAAGGTACACTATCTTCACAAACTCCATCATTGCTCTCATCACACACTCAGCACTTACAAATCTTCAACTCGCCATTTGATTTTTGGATTTGTTTTAGAGAGAGTGATAGAAAAAACATGGTTCCTTGTAGAGAAGAAGAGAGATGTTATTATCTGATCTAGATAACAAGAGAATGATTTTTTTTTTATTTCATCTTAGCCATAGATTTTAAAATATATTTTTTTAATCCAACGGTCTATACTAAAAAGAACATAACTAGACTGAGTTTTTCGTAAATATCTTCCTTGTTGAACGACAATAAAAAACGAAGGTTAGTTATTTTGCGTCAAAATCTCAGGGGTAATTTTATCCATTTTCTCACCAAAAGTAAGTAAAAATACTTCATCTCTGAAAAATGCTTCATAAGGAATAAGATTCTCTGAAAATGCCTAACTAGTATACGCGTTAAGAATGAATACTTTTCTAGCTTCAAAATTAACGACCTATATTCCACTTGACCTGAATGCATTTTCGCTTACATATAAATACACCATGTTACATGTTTCAAAACTCGTAATAGTAAACCAAGAAAACAAAATGTACATGGTTTGGTTGATAACTTTGCTTCTTCTCTTGTTATCTGCATCATCAAATACAGTCCTGGCTCGACTCCCATATGAATCTCCAAAAACAAGTAAGATCTAATTATGAGAAATAATTTATTAGTCTCTCAACTCGATTAAATAAAATGTATGAACAACATCTTGTTTGAACTACCATGCAAAAGGTTATTGATCCCATAAGTAAATTGTAAATCATCTTCTATTGTTCTCAACGATAAGAATTCGTTTCCATTTATGATACTCGAAACCGTCTTTAGTCTCTTTTTTTATTTCTTTCAAAAACTTAAAAAATTTAGCTATATCAATGGTTTTTGTTGTTGGTAACTGAAATAGGACAAGTTTGGGATAAAAAGGTGATTAGAGGGATCAAGATTGAAGTAAGAGGCAGTACATCAGGGAGTGCAGGTCAAGGACATTAGGAAATTTCGCCACGATCGAATTTTTAACTGCGTGAGGTAAACTGTAAAGCACAGCAAAAATTTACGATTCTGGTGAAATAGAAGTTTATGTAGACTTTTACACGCTAAGTAATTTGTTTTGGTTTGTTTTTTTTGTTTTTTTTGGACAAAAGAAATAAGTACAATAAGAGAGAGATTCAGAAATCCCAGAGTTTAAAACATAACAAAACAGGGCATTCCCCAATACCACAAAAAGATAGATAAGGTAAATCAACAATGGTTCCATGAGAGCTTTGAAGCAAATGCTTGGTTGTAATTTGACACAAGTGAGATCACAGATTGTTGACAATTCTTCCAGTAATTTGTTTTGGTTATGAGCAGTGTTTTAACATAAGAATGTATATGTTAATTCACGGATGTATATGTGAATGAATTTTGTAAAATTTGATATGAATATAGACGTTTATTAATATACTTTTTCTGCTTCAACATATTTGATGTTTTAGAATTTTTTTTTTGTTTCATAGTAAGTGATGTTCTCACGTTTTAATACAAAATTTCTTAATTGTTTTATATTTTTGAATATTTTTATTTAACAGTTTGTCTTAATATTGGTTAAATTGTGTTAAGTTTTATATACTATAAATTTGGGGGTCGGGGGATAAAAGACAATCAATCTAGTTCAACCCATATGAGTACTACGCCTCGGGAATACTATTATTATCCTCAAACAGTTGTTTCAACCAACAAAAGAAATCCGGTTGCTAATATAATTGGCGGTGATCCTCCTTTGTTACACTCCTAGCGATGAGATGAGCTCTCTTCAAAGCCAAAGAGATGTGTTTTGTGTAAGACAACGACACACAATAACAAGTAATCAGAGAGATAAACTATGTTTTATCCAATTTTCAAGTCCACCAAACGATTCACACTCTCCTCCGAAACTCCTTGACCACTCTGCTACCACTGATAAGTCCCTTTTTCTTCTTTTTTTTAATAATAAATCCCTCTTCAAAACCAAAGAGATGTGTTTTGTGTAACACAAGAACAAAATAACCAAAGAAATAAACTATATTTTGTCCAATTTTCAAGTCTGATTCATGATAATGAATTCATGTCTTTATACACAAATGAAGCAAAGTGGATCGATCACCAATCCTAGAAACAAGGAACATAATCCACAAATTGGGAAAATGTAAACGTGGAGATTGATCTCCTTAAAACTGAGGGATACACTAAAGGTTTGTTTCTTCTTTTCTCCTTGACCAAGTCTTTCCTGGTTTATCATGGTTACGATCTTATCACTCTTAGGATTTTAACTATTTTCCTAGGCATGACTACAATTACGATTAAAATAAGCTTATGACTTATTTGATGATTACAATGCATTTAATACTGTTGGCAAAATCTTACGTATCATCCGACTTTTTTTGTTGTTTTTAATAAGATGAAAAGTATATAGTAGAATTTTTTATATGCGATATTATTTACTTTTTAAAAAATCTGTATCCGAATATTCAATATTTATCTTTGCATTACAAAAAGGGGAAAAATGTTGTTTTATACGCGAGCTTTCAAAAAGTGGCCATTTAATACGTGAACTTTGTGTAAAGTCAAATAAAACATGATAAAAACGTTGACTGGCCATTTCACACAAATGTTATCGTTGACCAGGCCAAAATCCCCACAACGTTATCTTGCATTGACGGACCCGATAATTTCGTTAGCACACGTTAACTAGATCCGTTAATATCCAAAACGACGTCGTGTCATTGAAATCGAAATATCAAAAATCCCAAATCAATTTAGAAATCCCCAAAATTCAAAAACTAAATCCATAATGTCATGACCCGACTCGTCAATTGATTCTTTTTTCTTGGTGTTACAGTGTTGGCTAATCCGAAATCAGCTAATTTTAAAACTCCTTTGTTATTCACCTGAACGTTTGCGTCTTTAATGTCTCTGTGCATAATCCCGGGTATGACAATGTTCTACTCCCCATAACAGTTGCTTCATAACATTTGATTTGAAAACAAAATTAAGGTTTGTCAGAATAAAGAAATGTAGTCACTTGCAGGAGAGGTTATGGTTTTGTGTGTGTGTGTATCTCTCTTGCATGTGCCTCCGTGAATGTGATGTCGGGAGATAAACATAAGCCTTCGAGATCGTGCTCCATGTAATCAAACACAAAGTACATGTTGTTTGAATTTCTGATGCGATAATCCCTTCAGTTTTAGAATGTTGGGATGATCTAATCTTCTTAAAATCATGATTTCTCTGGCTATGAATCTTATATTTTCTGCTTCAAAATTTTGGACCTGTAGTTTGGCCAAATAGGAATTAGGGATTTGGCTTTTGATTTGGGATTTTTGATATTTCGATTGCAATGAAACGACGTCGTTTTGGATATTAACGGATCTAGTTAACGTGTGCTAACGGAATTATCGGGTCCGTTAATGCAAGATAACGTCGTGGAGATTTTGGCCTGGTCAACGATAACATTTGTGTGAAATGGCCAGTCAACGTTTTTATCATGTTTTATTTGGCCTTACAAAAAATTCACGTATTAAATGGCCATTTTTAAAAGTTCGCGTATAAAACGACATTTTTCCCTTACAAAAACTAATAGTCAAAATTGTATCTTTTTAAGGTTTTAACCATACAGTTAATCGTGCAGTTAACGTACGGTTAACTACTGTTTTGGTACATTTACAGTTAATTAATGGTTACGAGGAAAATATTTTTTAAACCGTAACTATTTTATTTTACGGTTAACAATTACGATTTTTAACAATTTTATACGGTTATAGTTAAGTTTTGGTCATGTCTATATTTTTCTCACCACTAACAAAGTTAATAATACATTTTTGTCCAAAAATAAATAAATAATAAATTATGTTTTTATCGAAAAAATAAAAATTAAATAATTTCTTAATTTATTCGCAAAAACATATGCACATATATCACATTAAGTAGTGAAAAAAAATATCCCAGTTTGTGTGGGGTTGTAGTTGTAACCATAAAATTCAAATTAACCCAAGTATTTCGGGTTGTACCCATTTTCGTATTCCACGTCAGCACATCCGCATTATCTCCAGAACCAAAGATTCTCAACCTTACACTGGAATCGATCACAGAGTTCACGATATTTTGGTTCACAAAAAACAGAGCAGAGAGATTGTGATGACGACAGTGACCACCAGCTTCGTCTCTTTCTCGCCGGCATTGATGATTTTTCAGAAGAAATCACGACGATCCTCTCCAAATTTCCGCAATCGATCCACGTCTCTTCCCATAGTTTCAGCAACATTAAGCCACATAGAAGAAGCAGCCACAACAACAAATCTCATTCGACAGACGAATTCCATTTCGGAATCGTTGCGTAACATTTCTCTAGCAGATTTAGATCCAGGAACAGCGAAGCTCGCTATTGGTATCTTAGGTCCAGCTTTATCAGCTTTTGGATTTCTATTCATTTTGAGAATCGTTATGTCTTGGTACCCGAAACTTCCCGTTGACAAGTTTCCGTACGTTTTAGCTTACGCTCCGACAGAACCAATCCTTGTTCAGACAAGGAAAGTGATTCCACCACTTGCAGGTGTTGATGTTACTCCTGTGGTTTGGTTTGGGCTTGTGAGTTTCCTTAGTGAGATTTTGGTTGGTCCTCAAGGACTTCTTGTTCTTGTTTCTCAACAACAAGTTAATTAGCTAAGAATTGAATCATTTTGTTCTCATTATAGAGAAGTCTCCTTGTAGCATACAATGTTCCTACATTACTCGCAAATATGATTGTTTGGCTCTAACATTCTTCTTGCGTCATACCGATCACTATTCATGTCTAGGCTGTTCGTTTCGTCGCCGCAGGTAGTTGCGGCTGCGGCAGACGCATATGAAATTGTTCGTTTTGTTGCCGCCAGTACTTGCGGTAAGACGCGGCGGCAAACACAGCATTTTGCGGTGAATAATTTTAATCGCCGATTAAATCCAGCATCCGCTTATCCAAAACCTGTGATTAATAATAAAATTAAAATGACATAAATACCCTTAACACATTTAGGAAATCACAAGAGAACCTAATACACATCACCATCTAAAACCTTACTCTTCTCTCTTTAACGCGATTTCGATCTGAAGAAGAGATGGGATAACAAAGTAAGCTTGGTGATTTTGAAGTAATGGGTTTAGTTTTTGAAGTTCTCTTCTTGACCCTTAAGAGCTTTTGAAGTTCTCTGTTTGAATCGTCTTCTTCGATTTCACTTGCGGCAGCGGCGACGAAACGAACATATGCACCTGCGGCAATGGCAGCGGTAGAGTTTGCTACCGCCGCTGCCGCCTGCGGTGATGAAACGAACAGACTAATTATAATCGAGTCGAGATTCTTCAAAGCTATATATTGATGACAAAGTTATTTGTAAGAAAATAGAAGAACCCCAGTTGCGACTTTGAAGAGCTATTCATCTAGCGAACGGACACCGTATGAAGAAAATTGCATCGAAAACTAAAAGATAACACTAATGTGTACAATTGTCCCACAAAATATACAACCCAATATGTAAACTTATTTATCCCTCCAAGACCTTGTAGTCTTGGTGTTATCAAGACAAGCTATGTTATATCGATAAGAAGAGATTCTAGTTTGCGAAGAAAGTGAGCGGATTTTTTATTATTATTATCCATGAATCAACAAATACAATGAAGACTTGAGACCAATACACTAGGATATTGGACTAACGTAGCACCAACTAGTGATCCATATCAAGTTTCAAACTAGACTCAAGATTGAGGAAAAATTCTTATAGGGAGACCTTTGTCTGGTATTGGTAAGGGATCAACAACTATTTTATTTTCATTTGGAAACACTTTTTCCCACTTAAATCTATTAACAAGATTGTGCATGAATATAAGAATCTCTAGACGAGCATACTCTTTCCCTGGACACATTCTTGGTCCTCCTCCAAATGGAACATAGGTATAAGGCTTCGGACCACTTCCTTCGAAACGGTTTGGCTCAAATCTCTCTGGTTCTGGGAAGTAGTCTGGATTCATATGTGTCGCGGTGGCACTCCAATATAACTATGTTTATGATCAAAACATATATATGATTTTGTGCATGAGCTTGATATGTATGTCAAACTGTCTTAAGGATTTTGGAGTAGCCTTACCTTCCATCCTTTGGGAATGTAAAAACCCTTAAAAGAGAAGTGATCAATGGCCTCACGAAAAGTGCCAGAAAGAGGAGGAACAATTCTCATCACTTCACATGCAACATTCCATGAATATCTCATTTTCTCAATGTCCTCCCACCTTAATCCTTCCTTTTCTTTTTTCTCCTTTAGTATCTCCTTTTGCTCTGCAATTCCTTAGTGTGAGTAAATTTTTTCTGTAAACTTAAGACTATAAAATCTATTTTTTTAATGTCAATTAAGATATACAACCTAATTCTTTTTCTTTTGTCGACAACAAATTAATATTTATTGGTAAGGAAAATTTGGTCAAATTGACGGTACCAATAATACAAAATAGCAAAGCTATCTACTTTTTCTCACATATATGATACTGATAATATTTTTGATTCATTTCATAGTTTTTCTTTTAAATTTCTGAAACATGCATTATGTGTCATTGACGATCATGCATTATGTAGGCTTGAGTCCGGACAAACCAATATGTTACATGCATTGTCGGTTCATATTTAGTTATCATATGTAATGTTTCTTACATAGTATTTTTATTTATTTATTCATTATCCCAAAAAGAAGTCATAAGATATGATCCTAATTCCTAGCTAACAAACCAGTCATAAGCTATGTTTAGTTTTATTATTGAGGAAGCTGTCGTGTAGGAAAGTACAAGTTAATTGAAAAAGTGTTGTACCTAAACATATTAATGTATTCAAAGAATAACACTAGAGGTTGTAGAGAGAGGCGAGTACCTTGTAGCACACGTTGGTAGACATGAGGGAATTCAGCAAGATAATTGACAACGAAAGTGCATACGATACTAGCTGTGTCATGTCCTCCGATTAACAATCCAATAATTTTATCAGCCAAATCCTCGTCTTTGGTCTCTCCTATATTCATCAACATGTGAGATAATATGTCGTGCTCCTCTAATGCTTTCCCGGCTTTGAGCTCTTCTTTCCTCTGCCTTACGATAGCGGAAACCTCTTTTCTGAGTAACCTCGACGCCTTGATGGCTCGGTTAAACCGTGTTCCTGGCAAGTCTATTGGGATTGAGAAGATCCCTACCGCTACCGTATTGAATTGCTCTTCTAGTTGCCTTACTCTTGCGGGATCTTCCATGCTCAGGAACGAACGGCATGCTATTGAAAACGTGAACCTGATTGAGATTTTTATATGTATATCTTAGTCATAAAATAGTTTGGTGAAATTCTAATATTTTCTTCCCATTTTCTTGCATTTACAAAAAAAATTAAATTTGCTTTAAAAAGATGAGAAGCAAAGTACATACTTTTTGGTAAGAGGGAAGACAATGACTTGATCTTGATTGGCCCATTCCGTCTCAAAATGTCTTTGAGCAATCTCATCCATAACACCAACATACCTCCTCAAAGCCTCGGGCTTCATGAACTGCGAAAGAAGCATCCTCAGCTTCCTGGCTTCTTCTTTGGAGCTCGTCTGCATTGAAGAAGGGAAGATCTTATTAACGGAATCTGGCCACCACGAGACCACAAGCTTGTTCTCGTTAGTGAATAGAAACTTGTTCCCAGATGCACCAGTCACCACCGCGGTGGGAGACCCAAAGAGGTGGGTCTTGAAGACACATGAGGAGGAGGAGGAGAAACGACGAACTCGGTCAGTGATGAACTTCTCTGGATGGCCTTGACGGCCAGCAGAGAGGAAGGAGAAACTCTCTCCGATTAAGGGAAGGCCGGTATTTCCGGGAGGAAGGTTGGGATAGGAGAAGTGTGACAAATGTTTTCTAAGGAGCAATAGGAGAGAAAGAAGAATGGAGCTAAGGAAGAGGATAATCATGATTGCCATGTACATATTTTTCTTTTTGTTTTCGGCTTGTCTCTAGTTTTCTTTGGTTGGGAAGACAAAGATTAATTTATAGACGTAAGTGACGTGAGTTTGGGTGGGTTTGACGTTTACATTTTGATACTTTTCTACCGTACAAAATCATATTGTATCATACATAACGTACATAAGTTTACATCTAACTGATCAAGCCAACTAGCTTTGTTATTTTTTCATATTTTACCCTAGACAAAAATCACATTTGACCAAACCAATTAGATATAAGATAAATTAGGTGGAACGAATGGTTACTAATTCACAAAATGGTTTAAGAATTATATTGGATGGCCATTTTACGAAAATGCATGCCTCCTCCTTTCATCTTCAAGTTTATCTTTCTCATTTCATTTTCTAGTGGATTTTGAAATATCTTGAACCCCTCTCATCATTTTTTTCTTTACGTAAAAATAGATTTCTATCTACAGTTTATATCTATTAATAAAAAACTGAAAAATTATATCTACATTTTTTTTGTATTTTGCCTATGTCATAGTTTGATGTGTGATTATAATTTATAGGTAAAAAAACGTGTTGTTATACTAAACAATATTATTTGTACCGTGGCACGTCCAACATTTTATTCTTCTACTAAACGAATATATAATAAAACTCTTTATCGAACTGTTTGTTTAATAGATAATCATCTTATGCATTTAAATAACATGCTATTCTATGTTTGTTTTATAGACAACAGATTCTCACTTGAAGATATATATTCAATTTTCGTTTCTAAGAACTCAAATATATCCAAGTATCCAAAGCAAATGTTAAATGTGTAGTATATATACATTCCAAAACTAATGATAAAACCATAGGATAAAGTATTACAATTGCATTATCTTCCCGCAATGGAAAATAACGGCCCAGTCAACTTGTGTAACTTTTAAAAACGGAATCACGGAAAACAAGACCTTACATCATAATTACTAGTCATTTCCCAACAAATATATATATTGTTTGTTTGTTCTTTAAATATCATCTCCGGAATTTAAAAAATATATATATTCATCTCCCAAAACTGTGAGCGGTCTCATGACTCTCATCGGTAGATTAATGTCAAAATTTTAGGGTTTGTGATAGATAAGACCGTGAGAGATTTATTTATTAAGTAGTTCCCTATATTATAGTTAGTGATATGTACTTATGACTTATTTTATTTAGAGAAATAATAGGTTCTTTTATCTTCAATCTGCATTTACTCAAAGTTGCAGAACAGACCATTAAATGCGTCATAGTTCGAGAAAATGAGAAAACAAGTGGATATAGAGAAGAAGAAACACGTTATAGAACCCATGAAATCTTCTGTTGTGCTGTCCAAATCTCAACACGTGTCCCTCTGTCTCTCTCGTCTTTAGAGAAGTTTTTTTACTCTTCCGATGGCATCTTTGGTTATCCTCGCTTTGATCGCCTAATCAGGTTTGAGTCTACATTTTCTGGAACTTGAGGAATTTGCATACTCGTTACTTTAATTGTGTGTTTTAACTATAACAAAGTTTCTTAGTAGTTAAATGTTTTGATGTGTCAATTCTCACTGGTTTAGTCTAACGATTGTGATCAAGATGACTTTTACCGGAAATGTAGCAGATTCTAATGAGAAACTTGGAAACTTTTTGGCTTATGGTTTCTCTAAAAACATGTTTGTTCATACAATTGAAATTGTGGGTATGTTACTAATTTAAGCAGTGTGATCGGATGGAAGAAGTCACAAGAGTGGATGGGAAGATGGGTTGGCTTTGGAGGAAAGGAGTTAGTGTGGGAAAGAAGGTTCTTGCAGCATGTTTTCTAGTGTTTTCTGCACCGTTCCTCGTTCCCGCACTCGTTGTTGCCTCCACAATCGCGTTGATTTCGTCCCTTCCTTATTGTTTTTTCTTGGTGAGCTATGTTTGTACTGAAAAGTTGATGAGAAAACTGCTTCCTGCTAATGCGTTTAGTGGAAGATGTGATCATGAAATGGTGCTACACCAGAACAAGATCAGTCACGGTGATATTTATGATGAAGCCGTTGCGCGAGTGGCTATAAGTGAGCCTGTTCTTGTTCAGATTGAAGAAGAGACAACGATCGCAATAGCTTATCGGGAAGATGAGGATATGACGAAAGAGTTAAAGAGCTGGTTAGAGAGTATAAGAGACGAGGGTAAAAATAATCAATCACTTTATAGAGGAGTCATATTGGAAAAAGGATTTGAAGAGGAGGATAAAGATCAGTCTATAGTTCCTAGAGATGCCAAGTCAGAGAATGTTAGAGCAAAACTTGAAGATCTATTAGGGAAGAAGCAAGAATCTGTGACTATACATGAAGGTGGTTATATAAGTGAAGCTTTTAAGGTTTTAAAAATGTGTGAATTCCTTGAAACTAGCTTATGAATCTTTAAGCCTTTGTTTTTACAGGAGAACTTGAGTCCACTACAAGTAAAACGTCTAGAGAGAAGGATATGGAAATATCTTCAACTACGGTTAGTATATCTTCTTTCATCCTATTGTTTCATTACTGAGTGGTTGCGAGGCGTCGTCGTTGCATGTCGAACTGAGTAAAAATCAGATTGTGCTATGGTATTGTTTAAGTGATTCTCAGGCCTTTTGTGTTGAACTTGTTCTGTTATGTGGATCCATTTGCTTCGAGTTAACATGGTGCTTACCGATGCCCTTATGTTTGTGAGTGTTTTGGCTAGTAACAAATTTGTGCCTTATTGTATATTGTAATGTCTACGGATCTTTAAGTGGATAGTGTAAGGGTCTTTATGGGTCAATCCTCTCTTAAGAAGCTTCTTGTTTCGTTTGATGGTGTTATTATCTCAAGTAACCAAATACGTGGTTGTTTGATTCGCTCTCTTCATATGGTTTTTTGACGGTTGATTTGAACTTATTATATGCTGCTCGAGTCCAGTGGTTGTAAGAGTGTGTAACAGTATATATATGTGGGTAAAATTCACAGTCAAAGGCTAGGTTAATGGTAGGATCACGAGTCCTATAAGGTAGATAGACGAAATGAGGTCTTGAAAAGAGAACAACAAAGGGTACAGTTTTAATGGTAGGGACATATTTTTCATTATTCAGTCACTTATGCTACTTCTTATTAAGTGAGTAGCACAATTGTTTTTATTAAGATTACTTGGCGTCCGTGTAATAGCTTAGCTTCTTGAACTCATTTATCTGTTTCTAGTGATAAATCCAAATGTTTTTGTACTTTGAATTGTCTCTCTAATTTAAATGAATAGCTAAAAAAATTTGTTCAAGCATTAACCATAAGTACCGTGTGAGCATTAGTGTAACATAGTACATGAGAACTTATTCAAGAAGCTTGTGTAAATACATAGTACCTTATCTTTATCAACTAGATCATGCATTGAATTGTTTGTTTCCAAATCCTTCTCAAAGGTTGTTTTCTTGTTTGGCTACTTAAATTGAGGTTTGTGGGTAAAGGTGTTGTATAGCGAGGAGCAGATATGGACAAAGATTGAGGCATTAAGGAAGGTAGTTGGATATAACGTTACGAGGAGCACGACTTATTCAGAAGAATTGAAGGCGCTTTACATGTTCACGGGTGTGGAATTGCCGACATCAACGTTGGAGAATCAAGATATTGCAAAAGTCAGTGAGGGGCTTTCCTTTCTAATGTCTGTTATTGGAATAAAATAGGATGTCTGATAGTATTGTTGTATAGCTTTAAACTCTCTTCTTTTGAACTGCACAATGATGAATGATCGTTTCTTTTGTGTGTATGCAACCTTTTTCTGTTTTTTTTGGTTGAATGAGTTGAGCCATCAGTTAAAGCTGAACTACATGTTCTCGAATAAATTTATGAAAAATATGTCTATTCGTAACGACTCAGTTGTAATATGTAGATTTACATGACCTCTCGTTTTCTGTGAAACATTAAAACTTAGCAGTGACATGTAAATTTGCCGCGAAACAATAACAGGGAGAAAATTAGCATAATTTTTGTTAATCCTTTCTTAATTGTTTTAAAAAATATCTTAGTTCATTAAAAAACTAATCAAGAGTGTTAATTGTAATTACACAAAAATACAATAGTTGAGATTATTTTTAAATATGAAATGAATATTCACTAATAGTTTTTGAATTGAAAGGTAGCGACGGCCATAATCATCGTCAGATAATCGACCAAGCATTATCAAAATACCAAATATTGATATAGAAAAAAAAATTTATTATTGTTGTTTATATCTTTATACGAATCTCAATTAATACTTAAATCTAATCAAATATTGTTATTGTTGTTTAAGTTGTCACAAGTGTTTATGGAGAATTCGGGTTCAAGACCTTCAACACTTATGACGATTCGGCAAAAACCTTGACTAACTTTGGTAAACCTTGCCTTCCTTTTCATTTTCCCTGAGGACATATCTCCGACCTTATCGTATTTTACAATAAAAACTCTAAATTTTTCTCCAACCCTATTATATATTAGATTCTAAACAAAGATTTCTACAAAATTACTTTATATATAGAATAACTCTATTCTTTACTTTATTTTAGAGTTAAACTTTTTTATTTATACTTTAGTTCCTCAAATTAAACTTTTTTATTTAATATATATCATCATTTTACAAACAACAACTACAACACATAGTTTTATAAAATTAACAAGCAAACAAGTCCGAAATTTAAAATAAACAATATAAGATAACTAAAACATAAAACTAATAATATAATATTCCGGTAAGCTGCTTGTAGATCCGCCAAGATAGTTAAAATATTGTCCAAATGAAGTAGATGGAGAAGGAGTTTCTTGATCTTGATCTTGTTGTTGGACACGTCGTTTTTGTAAAATTTGTGCTTGTTCAGTCTCAAAATATGCCCGAACATTTGGGTTTTGAAGGAATTCAAATCACAAAAAAAAATTTTGTTTTCTTCTTTTAGCTCATTCAAAGCATACTTTTTTTTATTCTCCAAATGATATTCTCGTTGTGCTAGTGTCTTCTTTAGTTGTTCTAAAAGTTGTTTATTTCTTTCTTCTAAGGTGTTGATAACCGATGTTGATTGATCAACAAATTTTCTTTTCATTTTAGATTTATTTACCCCATTTGATCAAGGAGATGAAGATCCACTAATAATCTCATTATCATCATTAGGGGTGTCAAAATGGGTCAAAATTCATGGGTCAACTCAACTCAACTCAACCCATGAACCCTAATGAGTTATTTTTTTTGACTCAAATGAGTTGATGGGTCAAATGAGTTATTGGGTCAATTGGTTTGATGAGTCAAATGAGTTGGGTTGTAATGGTTAATGGTTTCAATGGTTTACCCAATTAACCTATCAAGTTTTGTAAAATTGAAAAACCAACTAAAATCTCTAAACCAATGTCAATTTAAACTTAACCAACACATCTAAACCAATTTAATAAAATCAATATTTTTCCAAAATTTTTAAATGTACAAGCGATGAAATTGAGAAAAAGTAAACTCGTAATTTTCCACCAAAAAACATAAACCCGTGATTTTCCCGCCAAAAACGTAAACCGGTGATTTTCCCGCCAAAAACGTAAACCCGTAATTTTCTCGCCAAAAACCAAAACCTGTGGTTTTCTCGCGAAAAACGTAAACCCGTGATTTTCCCGTCAAAAACGTAAACCGTAATTTTCTCGCCAAAAACGTAAACCCGTGATTTTCCCGCCAAAAACGTAAACCCGTAATTTTTCCGCCAAAAAACGTAAACTCGTGATTTTCCCGCCAAAAACGTAAACTTGTGATTTTCCCGCCAAAAACGTAAACCTGTGATTTTCCCGCTAAAAACGTAAACCTGTAATTTTATCGCCGAAAACGTAAATCAGTAAAAAGTGGAATTCGTAAATATTTTAAGTTTGATGATAATGGATTAATAATTATTAATAATGATAATTATTTATTATTGTTTTGTAATAATAATTAATTAAATTATTACTTAAATGAGTTAACCCATTTAACAACTCAACCAATCAAATTAAATGAGTTATGGGTTGACCTAACCCATTTAACAAAATGAGTTGGGTCAACCCATAACTCATTTAACCCTAAACTCATTTGATTATGAGTTGAGTTGAGTTGGGTTACCCATTTTGACATCCCTAATCATCATTTACAGAAAATGAATACAAATCTGAATTTTTTTGTGTAGGAGAAGCAAGGGTAGGATTTTCTAACTCTAAAGATGTATATCAAAAATAACATTGGATTGATACACGTTTAGAAGGAGTGACACCATCTTTAAATTTTTCAAAATTCTTAATAATACACCAAACATGATCAAATTTCCAACCTCCATGAATGCTTGGATCTTCACTTAACATTGATTTAGCTTGATGTAACTAAAGACCATTAAAAACAAAATTTAATTACTTAAACAAAATTTAGTTATTTAAAATCTGAAATATTTATAAAATTATATATATCTAATAATAATAATAATGAGACTTAGAATATCATCATTCATAAAATTATATCTATAATAATAATAATAAGACTTACAATATCATCATTTGAAGTACCACTTTGATGTCAGTTTTCACATTGTTGATACATGCATGAATTTGTTTTGTTGCTTTCTCAATAGCTTGAATTAGACATTGGATAGATTATTGAATATGTTCACTCCAAGTTGCATTTTTTCATTCTCATAAGCTTCCTTCACACGAGCCCAAAATACCTTAGATAATTGATAAACACCTTTGATAGGATCTTGAAAAATATCCATATAAACCTATAAAAGTTTGTCTTCTTCTTGAGAATATAAAAAAGAACGAGACATATTTAAAATCAAGTGCTAGTATTACTAATGGTGTAACGTTATAGATAGAAATAATGATATTTATAGACATAACAATGGCACGTAATACTTCCCAAATATATTATTCCTTCTGTCCCACAAAGATGATTTTTTTTGGAAAAATATTTGTCCCAAAAATATAGAAGTTTTATATTTCCAATGTAAATTTTAGAACCGTTTACCTATTTTACACTTATTAAAAAATTAGATAGATATTTATTATTATTTTTAAAAGTTTTATCTTAGTAAACCATTGTTTGTATGATCTGTTTACCTATTGTGTACTATATATTTTATAAACCACGTTCCTTTAATGTTACACGAATATCCATTCACCAATGCATGTTTGTGTTAGTTTTTTTTTATCTAATCATACATATTAACGACCAATGCATGCTACGTAGCTTAATTGACTTTTTGTGGAAAAAAATGGAAGAAATGTCAGATGGAGATAAATGTCCGAATGGTAACAATGTATTTAGGCCCTGAATGGTGACTCAAAAGAGGTACGGTCTTCAAACATTTTTTGAATAACGTATTTAAGTCACCAATCAACATAAGCCTTTATATAATAACGTTTTTCTAAAAAGACAAAAAAAAAAGATTTGCGGAATTACCAACATACATTAAGGCGTGTACCGCCTTTAAAAGCAAAAATAGTATTTACCTAGTGGTCTAACAAAAAACGCAGTGAGTAATACATTTGATTTTTTTCTTTTTCAAATTTTTATTAATAAAACAAACATATGTACATTTAATAACAATATAAGAAAAAAATAGTCATTTCTTAATCTTTATCTTTCACCTTCTTAAATTTGTGACTAATGTTATTATTATTTTTTTTTCTAAATAGGTATTTATTTATTAATTATTGTATGCATAAATTATATTGAATAAGTATCTATAATTTATATAATAAATATAAATTATTTTGGTTACTTAAAATATTAGAAAATATTAATTCAAATTCAAGAATTATTTGTAGACAAAACACCCTGGATAATAATTTTTTAAAAAATAAAAAATATATTATAAATTTGTATTACATATTATATTTTCAAACTTTTCTTCAATTCAAAATACTTTGAAAAATATACAAAAACATTTAGCTTAATTATGATTTTTGGTAATAATAATTTTTGAACTTTATAAGAATTAAAAATAGACAACTATTACGTATGATATTAATTAATCGAACTTTATTCTATATAGTTTATTTTGTACATATATATAATTATAATCCGCACCGCAAGTAGTTTTTTCACCAATCAAATATTATTCTGTACCGCTTATTTTGTACAAACCGCATGGTAACCGCGGTTTTTGTTGTGCGGGAAAAACGGTATTATAGTGCGGTACAGTTCAACTGCGGTACGTGCAGGAGAAAAGTATTTGCGGGACAAGTGCGGTTTGTACAAAATAAGCGGTGCAGAATAATGTTTGATTGGTGAAAAAACTAATTGCGGTACATAATAAAATGTTTGAATGGTAAAAGAGTAATAAACGGTATGTATTACTGATTATAGATAAAAATGTTATAAATAAATATATTAATAGTTATAGATTAGTTTTTTTGTGAAAATGAAGAAACATTTTCTTTGATTTATGAATCTTAAATATTCTAATTAATCTAAAATAAAAGTTTATTTTTTGATATAATATTGCTAAATCTTTTAAAAGTATCAATTATTGAAAAGCACAATAAAATAAAATAAAAAACTGTTTTGGCTAATATAATAAATAATAGTAAACTAATATTATGGAAACAAAATTATGAAAAAATATTTTACAATTACACTCATGTCCATGGTTGAAAATGTGATTATAGAACAAATTACAAAAATATTACCTGAAATTCGTGCAGACAAAAGATAAGCTAAAAAAAGAAAAGAAAAAAACAAAAAAGAGAAGGAGAGGTGTTACAATGGAGTGAAAGAATTTTTAGACATGTATAACAACATATATATTATTGTTTAAAATATTTAAAAAATAAAAAAGGTATTCCAAATTGAAAAGCAGTCCATGTGTTTTTACTTATTTCTGAAAAACGCAATATGTTTTTTTTAAAGAAAAAAAACTCAAACGTATAGTTATAAGTGCTGATTGGTAAATGATGTGCGGTTTTCGAAAATAATTATTGAAATCCACGATTTCAATGCTCCCATTCACAACCTTAGTTGTGCCGGAAAAGCGGTTTTATAGTGCAGTACGGTTTAATTGTGGTACGTGCGGAAGAAATATATTTATGGGATAAGTGCGGTTTTTAAAGAACGGGCGGTACAGAATAATCTTTGATTGGTGAAATAAAGTATTTGCGGTACACTATAAATATTTGAATGGTAAAAAAGAAAAAAAGCGGTACGAATTACATATTAAATATTCTTATATTAATAATTAGTATAATTGTATATTATTGTTTGTTTGATGTTAGTAAAAAATAGGTCATACAGTTAATAACTTTAAATATTCATATACATCCAAAATTAAATAAAATAAATAAATTTTTAACATACATATTGTTAAATAAAAGTTGAATAAAAAAACAATTACATCACTTTTACAAAATATCATCGAGTATTTTGATTTTTCCATAACATATTTGTAATATTGTCTTTTATTTGCGTCATATGTTCTCCATCTGCTAACTATGCTGCATCCATGTCACCTACATCATGCTCACAATCTCTGTTGTTTATATTTGTTTCTGTCATTACATTTGCAAAATCTGAATCTGAAAATTTTAAAATTCTGATAAAATTATGTAATTTGATTGTAGCCATTATCACTCTTTTTTGAATGTGAACATTATATCTTGAAAAATCAGAAAGAATTCTCCATTTTTTCTTCCAAACTCCGAAAGTTCTCTCGATAACAGAACGTAAAGATGCGTGACATTGGTTGAACAATTCATATTTATTCCTTGGAAGAGGACCATAATAGAATTGAGACATATGATATCTCACAACGCGGTTTCGTGATAATCTATAAGGAGTCAGAAATCCTTGTTTGTTTGGATAGCCAAAATCAACGAGATAAAATTTTTCGGAAAGAGGCAAAGGAAACTCAGAATCACTTTGTTGTGCCATTTGCAAACAGCTGTATCGTGGCACGATATCGGTGCTCCATTCCAAATATATGTAAATAACATATTCAAATCGCATATTGCCATAATGTTTAATGATGCATTATCATGTCGATTCCAATACATTCCTTGTATTGATGCATGCCCAATTAAAGCATGCCAAAAACAGTTCTTTAAGTGCATTAATGCATGCCCAATTAAATCTTGTGTGTTTGGAAAGGTCTAGCGCAACAAATATCGCTTCTGCCTTTTTAAATTCATTGTAATCATCTTGGTCAAAAGCATCGGGACGAAGTTGTTGAAAACTTTGTCGTTGAAATTCTCTATAACCAGCAATAGTGTCTTGTATAGTTGTTTCAAAAGATTGTCTTCTACGATTTCCTCGTGAACCACTTCCAACAAAAACTTATGCGCTTCTCCCAGATCTTTGTGAACTACTTCCACGCCTACCTGTTGACTCCAAATTAGCCTAATTCGTTGTTGGTTTCTAGGAGCAGAATTTTGGAACGTTTCATCATCATCAATGGCAACACGATACACTTCTTCTTCTTCTTGTGTCTTGGAAACTTGTGTTGCTGGCACTGTTAGCGTCTGTGTCATCATCGCTTTCTTCATCAATTGCTTGCTCGTTGATTAATTGTTCTCTTCTTTGGCGAGATAAATGTTGAGATTGGGATGAACATCATATAATACGAGACATCGTTTCATCACGTCCCAAAACTCAGGCGGCTTTCGGTTAAAACTTTTTGTTAATTTACATCCCTAAAATTTAGAATCAATTAGATTTTTAATAGCAAAATTTTAAAACTTATTTTGATAAGTAGAAAAGTTATGTGTACTTACAAACTCTCGTTCTCTCCACCATACGTCATATGCAAATATCATTGATGTCTTAGGATCAACAGAGATGCCAGTTTTATGCGTAAGAAACTTCCATCCCTTGTAACTCTTTTTTAATTCATCATGCTTGTTTTTGAAGAAAACATAAGTTCTATTCATGTTGAACACTTGATTGAACTTTTCAACCATATAGTCTCTACCGATAGAAGTAGGATGCTTAATAGTATAATTATTCATAGCAATTACTTCATCAAACAATTGAATTAATGTTTTTTTTTTAATGTATGACCATTTGTACTTGTCTTTGTTTTACAAATTTAGTGAATACAATGTAATTTATTATGTCAAATTTTAATAAATATTTTTCTTTAGAAAAAATAGAAGTAAAAGTAAATTTACACGCACTGTTGTTTCTAAGGGAGGAGTTGAAACTTCGGGATGAGTTGAACCTGTCCTTGTGGAAGGATTTGTGTTCCGTCGACGATTAGACGACATATCTGCAATCACTAAAATCAAAAAAATTTCCTTAAACAAATTTGATAAGCTATTAACTATTTATTTTTATTTTATTAATATAAATTTCAAGTATATATATTCAAGTACAAAAAATACTTAATATATATAAACGTTATTTTATATAAAATAACTAAGAAATGATATGAAAAATTACAAATTGAAATTAATTACATAATTAACAGATATGTATAATTTAGACAAACCAAGTTAAATGGATTACAAATTAGCGAATAATATTAATTTAACTAATATATGCAAACTCCATGATTTATATTTGTTTTAACAATTGCTATGATAATTAACGATCATTCTTTCTTTCCAAATTAATGAAATACATAACCTATTACTATAATAAAATTTGAATTTAAAACCACAAATTTATAGATATTGAATCAAATAATCTTTTTTCAATTATTAGAAACTATAAATAAAGAAAAAATTATATATATATATAATAGATGTGATGAAATATAAGATTCTAAAAAGATATAGTATAATTATTAAATAATATCTATAAGTATATATTAATTAAATTAGTAATACATTAATGTTCTAATTAATTATTACTATATAAATAAGTTAATAACGAATGCTATAATTAATTAGTACTATTTAAGCAAGAGAGAGAATCGTGGTGGTGACCTTTATTTAGCATAAATAGAATGAAATTAATGAGATACGTTGAAGTAATTACCTTAAATGTAGAAGTAGTTAGAGAGGATCAAAGATAGTTTAGGAAAAAATAGTTTACGTAAGAGAGAGCTAGTTACATATAAGAAAAATTTCTACATTAAACTCAAGTAAAAGAAAAAGAAAAACATACATTTATTACTCATTGGTGTTTTTATACTGAATCGCAGGTAAAAGCATGGGTATCATTTTGAAACGCGGTTCACTACATTTATCTGTCTAAAAATTAGCGTTTTTTTTTTCAAAAAACGCAAAATAATGTTACTTTTCTTGATTGGTGATAAAGTGTGTTTTTCGAAGAAAAAAAACGGTCTACTACATTTATCAGTCTAAAAATTATCGGTTTTTTTTTTTTTTTTTTTAAACGCAAAATATTGTTATTTTTCTTGATTGGTGATAAAGTGCATTTTTCAATTAAAAAAAATTCAGTTCCGCCAACTAAAAGCTATCAATCAAGACCAGAATATAGTCACGTAAAAAATGCTAAGTAGAAAAGTAGAATCGATTATTTGGTGTGCCAAAGTCAAACAAGACAATTTAATTAGGTGGTTGATTTGAAAATAAACAATTCTTTGGTGTGCCAAAGTCAAACAAGAAAATTTCATTAAGGAGATATTTACTTTCTCCCACACTTTCTCAACTTCCTCTTCACTATTCCATACTTTCATCTTTCAACAAGATATTTTCTTATGTTATTACCTAAACACCCTCAACTAATGTTTGTCATAATAAAGGATCTCTCTCTCTCTCTCTCTCTCTCTCTCTCTCTCTCTCTCTCTCTCTCTCTCTCTCTCTCTCTCTCTCTCTCTCTCTCTCTCTCCATGATTTTTACCGCCTTCCTCTCTCCATCTCTCCAGCACTTATTGGATCAATTCCTCTTCTCGATGATAGCGGTGGCTCACCAGAAATCGGTGGTATCGATTCAGCAAACGGATGGGAGAAGCTTCTTAAACTATTCGATCTGGATTCTTTCAAGAATTCATTTCATAAGCTTTGTAAGCTACTTCAATGGAGTTGTTCTCATAAGATCTGGATTCTCTCATCTCTAACCAAAGTCTCGTTTTAAACACAACCCTAATTGAAAAAGAGCGTGTGGCTTTGCATATTATGGATTTGCATACGAACGTGTCGCGCAAATTATGTTGATAACCATACTATCCATGACATTGTGAACAATTGTTCGTTTCAACAAGTTCATACCGTCCATGTACTAGTCTACTGGATTCAAAAACATATAATCTTTGATGGACACCTTACTTGTCATGTTCTTCTCTTTTATTTGAATCAAATCAGATGAGAACTCTTGAATTAAGAAATCTGCAATTTTGTTTTTTCAAGCTTTGCATTCACCTTCTCTCACCTGTTTGGATGATCAATAGTTATAAATATTGGTATAGTATATTTGTTTAAGTACCTTTTAATATCTATTTAATAATAAACAAATGTTCAATCATAAAAGGATAATAGATAGGGAATTGGACTTGTTTAGGCACTTCTACAAACTTTTATTCTTTTTGAGGCACTTCTCACGTACAAGGCACTTTTCCTTGTTTTTGAAAAATAAATGGACAATTATATCCCCACTCATCTAAACCAAAAATTTACTTAACCGGTTAGAAATGTTTGTTTTGATTTGGTTTCCTTCTAATAAATCGACAGTTGATATTTACAGATGAGAAAAGGAAGTTACCTTCGCCGAGTGAAATTATCTCAATGTCGATGGTTGTTAATTCTCACAGTGATAAATATATCACAGTGATAATTGATTGTAACACTGATAGCTAAAGGCTATATCGAAAATCAAATCTGACGGAGCCGCGCAGGACCCGACGGCGGAGATGGATTTAAGATGCGATGAAACGATTCTCCTCCACATAATGGTCTCGATTCTTCGGGGAAAATTAGGAAAATTAGCATCAAGAGAAGAAATCGCAGATAAATCATGAAAATGAGATTACTTACAGGAAAATTAGATCCGGACACGCGGTGAAGATTACTGAGAGATTAGAGCTCTCAGAGGAGATTCTCCGATCTACGATAGCAGAGAGTGATAAAGAGTGTGACAGAGAGAAAGAGAGATTTGTTGGAGAGGCCTATTTGCGTCGATTAGGAATCTCCCCCTGAATTAGTATCGGCCTGCAATAGCCATTTTTTTACAGACTTTGAAAATCTTAATATGATGGAAGTTGTAGTTATCTGAAAGGTTTAGAATAACTAGAGTGGAGGGTACCAACAGCGATACTGATATCCACGTAGTCTCTGTAAATGATATCATCTCCATCGATAACTGCATTTACTACAGGTTGGTGCTGGAGGTTTGACTTGAGCACCATTAAACAAGAAACTCGTATGGAAAAAATTTAAGAAATTGTTTCGGCAAAAAAACTAGTATCCAACATATCAAGTCCAAAAAAAGATAAACTGCAAAATATTAATGTCCACTTCTGTATGTCCAACTATTTTATCATATTTGTTCACTGATAATTGTCCAGTATCGTCGAATGTTTAAACTGTTATATTGATTATGTTTGATGTAAAGGGATGTAAATTATATCTTTCATGTTTTTGACCTTAGTTCCTTCTTGGACTTTTTTAGACAAACCCAAAAAATATAAAAAAGAAAACCATGATTTATATTGGTTAGTGATGTATCTGTTTTTGTTGTAGGGAAAAGAGGATTCCTAATAATTTGGTCTTCTATCATATTGATGCTTCTCCCAAAATGTTCAGCTCTACTTGAGTGTATACATGCAAAAAATGAATTGAAGATTTTATTTGATTATTTAAAATTTTTCCCACAATGTTTTATGTGTTTTGGTTTGATTTAGTTTTTGTTTGCTGATTTTTAACTTTCCATTATACTGATTGTGTTCTATATATCCACAATATTATGTCCACAATATAATGTCCAATAAATCCAAAAAAAAAATGTAAAATTGATGAGTGTTTCATACTTGTGTATTGTTGAGTGTCCAATATGATCAATCAATTAGTTAACCGGTTATCTTGCTAAGGTTTGTAGCGGTATCTAAAAAAAACGTATCCAGTCAGTGCATAAAGAGACGGTTGAGATCTTCACACAAAGAAAGGAGTTACTTGACGATTACAGACGGTTGTAATGCAGTCATTATTTCGATGTCGACAAAGGTACAATGAAAAAATATCCTTAAAAGTCGTAACACGTTTACGATACTCAATTACGCTATTAGGTAATTAACGTGAATGCTCTGTTTTGTTTTGGTTAGGGATTGATGGATGAGTTTTGTATGGTAATTTGTGGAGATTGGGTTTGTTCGTCGAATGGAGAGTGGAAACTGGAGATCTGTAACAAACTGTTTTCTAGGGTTGTTCCAATTTCTGAGGGAATGACACTGGGAGCGTTTATGTCAGCGATTTCGAAAGAGTTCGGAATGATTGGTGTAAATCCTTTGTTGAGTTATGCTGCACCGGATAAGGATATGTTCACAACAAAGGAGAAGACTCCTCCAGTTTTGGTTACAAGCGAGGTTGGCCTTCTGTATTATCTAAGTGCACTTAGAGAAAACAGAGGTCTTAATTTGTTTGTGAAGTTTGAAGAAATGGAGGAAGATTTACAAAGTTTTGATACACGAGGAGATAGTAGCACTAAACGACCGCATCAAAGCAGTTTGGAGGAAGAGTGTGGTTCAAAAACGCCTAAAAGTGGTGTCACATCTGTTCGCGATATATCGTCTGTGGGTTCAAAAACTCCTACAATTGTGTTGACCCCTCGTGATGACGAATTCATGGAGGAATTGGAACAAGCAGAAGCAAACATAGGAAGTAACAGTGGGCATAAATCGTCACGGAATGATACTGATAACGAAGGTTTTAACAATGATGTTGAAAAGTTATTTTTCGTTGATAACGATACAGAGGAAGTTGAAGCAGTCACGGAAAAACCTGAAGATAGTATGCCCTGTGGCGGTTATGATAAGGAGTTTTGGTCAAATTTCTTAACAGATGATTATGGTGGCTCCAATGCTAATGAGTTGATGGCAACAGGAGGTTTAGATGTAAGGTACGGGTCTAACAATAAGGTTGTGGGCTCCAATCCGGATGAAGTGGTTTTCTGTACTGGCAACGGAGTCTTTGATCACGCTATATATGTGAATGGGGCTGGCGAAAGTATAAAGACAGAGCATACAAAAAAGACCCCACAAGTTATGAAAGGAAAGATGGTCGGTGGAGTTGGAAGCTTTCAGGAAACGAGTAATGAGGTCAAAAAGTTGGAGGAAGTGGATGACGAGGAGTTGGACATCCCACCTTTGTTTGAGGACATCGAGTATGAAGTTGATAACTTACCTGATTTGGACATTGATGATGATGGTAAAGGTATATACCAGGGAAAAGTGTATGCGAGCAAAGAAGATTGCCAAATAGGATTGGCTATATTTGCGATAAAGAATCAGTTTCATTTCAAGCAAACAAGAACAAAATGGAATTATTTTGTTCTCAGTTGCTCAGATGAGAAATGTGATTGGAGAATATTGGCCACTGTAATGAATGGCACAGGTTACTATGAAATTAAGAAAGCGCAGCTTCAACACACATGTTTGGTTGATACTAGAAGGCAGTACATGAAGAAAGCAACGTCAAAGGTGATTGCATCTGTATTTAAGGCAAAATACAGTGAAGCTTCTGCTGGTCCTGTTCCAATGGATCTTCAGCAACTTGTACTAGAAGATTTGAGGGTTTCTGCGTCATACAAAAAGTGTTGGAGAGCTAGGGAATCAGCTATAACAGATGTTGGCGGGAGTGATGAAGAGTCTTATAGCAAATTGGCTGAATATTTGCATCTTCTGAAGTTAACAAATCCAGGGACGATAACACATATAGAAACCGAACCTGATATTGAAGATGAAAGGAAAGAGAGGTTTTTATATATGTTTTTAGCTTTTGGGGCTTCAATACAAGGTTTTAAGCATCTGAGAAGGGTTTTGGTTGTGGATGGAACACATTTGAAAGGAAAATACAAGGGGGTTTTACTCACAGCAAGTGGTCAAGATGCAAACTTCCAAGTGTATCCACTCGCATTTGCTGTGGTGGATAGCGAGAACGATGATGCATGGACTTGGTTCTTTACAAAGTTGGAGAGGATAATAGCTGACAGCAACACACTCACTATATTATCAGATAGGCACGAATCGATAAAGGTAGGGGTGAAGAAGGTATTTCCGCAAGCACATCATGGTGCATGTATTATTCACCTATGTAGGAATATACAAGCAAGGTTCAAGAACAGAGGATTGACGCAGTTAGTGAAAAACGCTGGATATGAGTTTACGAGTGGAAAGTTTAAAACGCTTTATAATCAGATTAATGCCATTAACCCCCTTTGCATAAAGTATCTACACGACGTAGGGATGGCTCATTGGACAAGGCTATATTTCCCTGGCCAGCGTTTCAATCTGATGACTAGCAATATTGCTGAAACGTTAAACAAGGCGTTGTTCAAGGGGAGATCGTCACATATTGTGGAATTCCTAAGATTTATTAGGTCTATGTTGACACGTTGGTTCAACGCGCGTCGGAAGAAGTCACAAGCACATTCAGGTCCAGTACCTCCGGAGGTTGACAAGCAAATTTCAAAAAACTTGACAACATCAAGTGGAAGCAAGGTTGGTAGGGTAACCAGCTGGAGCTACGAGGTAGTTGGGAAGCTAGGTGGTAGCAATGTTGTTGATCTAGAAAAGAAGCAGTGCACCTGCAAGAGATATGATAAACTGAAGATACCATGTGGTCATGCTTTGGTGGCTGCCAATAGCATTAACCTCTCGTACAAGGCTTTAGTTGATGATTATTTCAAACCACACTCATGGGTTGCGAGTTACAAAGGAGCAGTATTCCCTGAAGCAAATGGCAAAGAAGAAGACATACCCGAAGAGCTCCCACACCGTTCCATGCTTCCACCATATACTCGGAGACCATCAAGGAGGCCTAAGGTAGCAAGAATACCATCAACAGGGGAATATAAGGTTAGATAAATATTTTGTAAATCTCGTACATTGTCTAAGCTTTTGAAAAACTAACCAAACTAATGCAACATGTTGGTTAACATGGTAAACGTAGAAACGTAAGACAGGAAGGACGCAGCAGAACAGGTGCTCACGCTGCAAAGGATTGGGTCATAACAGGACAAGTTGTTCTAATCCAATTTGAGAAATTGTGTTTTCGAATTTTAGTTGTTAATATATGTATGATGATTAACTAGTTGCTATTTTTTTTTGTAAAATATTTCAGTTCTTATTGTAAAACTAGTTGTTATGTTTTTTGTAAAATATTTCAGTTCTTATAATTAGTTATTGCTGAAACATATCTTGATTGTATCGCAAATCTCTGCAATACCGTTTGCTTATCCATAAAGCCGTATCCATATGGAGATGCTTTTTAACAGGTAATGTAGTTCTAATCCATTTTGAGTACTTGTAGTTGATTTTTTTAGATTGGGTCATAACAGGACAAGTTGATCTAATCCAATGAGAAATTGTATATTTGAATTTAAGTTGTTAATAAATGTATGATCTATAACTAGTTGCCATGTTTTTGTAAAATATTTCAGTTCTTATTGTAAAACTAGTTGCTCTGTTTTTTGTAAAATATTTCAGTTCTTATAATTAGTTATTGCTGATTTTATATCCTGATTCTATCGCAATCCTCTGCAATACCGTTTGCTTATCCATAAAGCCATATCCATATGGAGATGTTTTTTAAACAGGTAAAGTAGTTCTAATCCATTTTGAGTACGTGTAGTTGTTTTTTTTAGATTGGGTCATAACAGGACAAGTTGATCTAATACAATGAGAAATTTTATTTTTGAATTTAAGTTGTTAATTAATGTATGATCTATAACTAGTTTCCATGTTTTTGTAAAATATTTCATTTCTTATTGTAAGATATTCCCATAAATGTTTTTCCGTTTCTGTAAACCTAGTTCTTGATGTACCAAATATAAGTATATATGTTTATTTATTGTGTTAAAATAGTCTATAATTAGCATATCTTGCTAAACCGCAAATCTGTGCAATCCCGTTTAACTATCCATAAACTCTTATCCATATGGAGATGATGTTTTAACAAGAAAAGTAGTTATAATATATTTTTAGTAATTGTAGTTGTTTTTTTAGATTATTTTTTGTAAACCCATTACTATATGTAATGATTAAAGGTATTTTTGTTGATTTGATTCAAAGTAAAGCTTGATTGCACCAATTATTAATATATTTTATGATACAAATCTCTATTCAACGTAATTGTATACAGATAGAACTATCCAATTTTCTATTATCTTTTGTGTAAAATATTTCAGTTCTTATAATTAGTTATTACTGAAACATACCCTGATTGTATCGCAAACATCTGCAATACCGTTTGCTTATCCATAAAGCCGTATCCATATGGATATGTTTTTTTAACAGGTAAAGTAGTTCTAATCCATTTTGAGTACTTGTATTTGTTTTTTTTAGATTGGGGCATAACAGGACAAGTTGATCTAATCCAATGAGAAATTGTATTTTTGAATTTAAGTTGTTAATAAATGTATGATCTATAACTAGTTGCCATGTTTTTGTAAAATATTTCAGTTCTTATTGTAAAACTAGTTGCTATGTTTTTTGTAAAATATTTCAGTTCTTATAATTAGTTATTGCTAATTTTATATCCTGATTGTATCGCAATCCTCTGCAATACCGTTTGCTTATCCATAAAGCCATATCCATATGGAGATGTTTTTTAAACAGGTAAAGTAGTTCTAATCCATTTTGAGTACGTGTAGTTGTTTTTTTTTAGATTGGGTCATAATAGGACAAGTTGATCTAATACAATGAGAAATTTTATTTTTGAATTTAAGTTGTTAATAAATGTATGATCTATAACTAGTTTCCATGTTTTTATAAAATATTTCATTTCTTATTGTAAGACATTCCCATAAAAGTTTTTCCGTTTCTGTAAACCTAGTTCTTGATGTACCAAATATAAGTATATATGTTTATTTATTGTGTTAAAATAGTCTATAATTAGCATATCTTGCTAAACCGCAAATCTGTGCAATCCCGTTTAACTATCCATAAACTCTTATCCATATGGAGATGATGTTTTAACAGGAAAAGTAGTTATAATCCATTTTTAGTAATTGTAGTTGTTTTTTTAGATTATTTTTTGTAAAGCCATTACTATATGTAATGAGTAAAGGTATTTTTGTTGATTTGAATCAAATTAAAGCTTGATTGCGCCAATTATTAATATATTTTATGATACAAAACTCTATTCAACGTAATTGTATACAGATAGAACTATCCAATTTTCTATTATCTTTTGTCTACTATGTAAGAGAAGGAGTTGTATCAGAAACTGGTAAAATGGGTTTTACTAACATGTGAATAATTACAAGGAGTCTTAATTACGTGTGATTAAACTCGGATTAGAATTAGTAGAGATTACGAATAACCAAACACATTAGACTAAACGAAAGATAAACGTGAAAGATGAAAACATAATAAAGCTGGAACAGGATGTGTATCTCACTAAACTAGGAAAACAGAAGGATGTCTCGGAAGAGGTAGAAGTAGAGGCATTGTGAACATCTTTCTCCGTTAAATTCATTGTTAAGCTCATGTATTAGCCAGCAGTCAGGATATTCCTCGTAAAGAAAGGTCTCGGAGTAAGATCCGAAACATTTAGGTTCCGAAGCAGAAATGTGGCCGATAAGTTTGTTTGCCATCAAGGATACATCAAAGAAACACTTGTTCTCGCGATTGAAACTATTGAAATCATCAATGAGTTCGATACCTGCGCAACGGTTTAGAGCAATGTAGAGTAGTTCGGCTAAAGGAAATCTATCTTTACAGGTACTCAAAATTGAAATGGCTCCACACAGGTCGAAGCAGCGGAATCCGAGACTCAAGCTATGGAGATACAATGCGTAGGGGTTGCTTTTTTCTAGACATTTGGAGTAGAAAGAGAAATAAAGAGAGTTATAGGAAGACATGTAGATGAAGTGTGGGCTTTTGTCTAGACGCACTCAGGTTAGCGTTTCGTCAGAGAAAGCTGCTAATTTCCCAACATGACCAGCTTTAATCCAATTTTTTAAAGCGTCTATTCCTTGTTCCGAAACGTAGCTAACGATTAGAGCAAGTATTGGTTCCGGAATATATAACCTGGAATTCTTCATTTTCTGCTAAAAGGGCCGATGATAAGTTAGAGGAATGATTAATTTTAGGAATAAGTAAAGGAATCATATTTGTTTGTTTAGTTGCGAACTAAAACCTGTTTTGCAGTGTGTCCACGATTTGGTACAACAACGATTGCAGCGGAAGGTGGATGGATGTATTACTGAGGAGGAAAATCTGGATCGGCGGGGTTTGGAGAATCTCTAATGTTTGTACTGCGCAGAACGGGTTATAAAGGGAGAAAGGAAATGAAAGTTTCTATAAAATATAGATATTCGAGAGGGATAAAGCTTAGTGGGGAGAATGGGTGCAGTTATAAAATCAGTTCCATAAATTGTTTGAGACGAGGTAACGGTCGAGGACTTGTTCTCTTTATAATTGTGAAAAATAGTAGAGAAGTACTACTTACCTTAATATCGTAAGGTAACTTCACACATAATAACTTCATATATAAAATCCCATAAAAAAAATCATAGATTCTTAAGTTTGCCGCAAATATGAAGAACAAAAAGAAGAACTGAACTAAAATGTACTTATGAAATAAGGGCTACTTCTTGGGAGAGGTAAAAGTAAATACATGTGTTACACCACTGTCCCTCATACTCATTGAGGTTCTGATGGTCCGACCAACACTCACCGTAATCCTCAAACTCCCAGGAATTTTTGTATGTCCCTTGGCGACGTGGACCAACCTCGTTGATATGGAACATTAGCTTATCTGCGAATAAGTCGACTTCACTAAATTTGTAGTACCTTCGCTTGTACATACTATAAAATTCCCACGGGATTGATTCAGCGCAACTATGGAGCATGATGTAAAGTAGACCAGCATGTGGGAACACGTCTTTAATACCATCCAAAATAGCAATTGCTTCCTGGAGCTCACACATATGAAACGCCAACACTAAACTCTAAAGATATAGTGCATAGGGATTTTTTAAGGCTAGGCATTTTGTGTAAAACATGTGATAACTAGAAGATTCATGAGCCATGTGAATGAATACAGGGGACTTATCTAGTCGAACAGAAGAAAGAGTTTCCCTGGAAAAAACAGCGGCTTTGCCATCTGGTCCTGATTGAATCCAAGCCTTTAACATATCAACACCGTCCTCTGAAACTAAGCTTACTATTTTAGCAGCTACGTGTTCAGGCATGTGGAAATCAGAGAACGGAGGAGGCTGATATAAAATAATTCCAGATGTTAAACCTAAATTCGGGTGATTGTTCAGATAGCAAAGATTAGTAGTTAAACATTACCTGTAGGTGGAATTGAACCAAAGCTTGACGAGGAGGATGGACGGCAAATTGATTTCCCCTAATAGGTGCAAGGGCACTTGGGGGTCGCCAGAAATGTCTGGTAGGTGCCATTGGTTGAGGGTGGATACATTTGCCTTTTTCGCAGACGATTTTGGGCATTTTGGATTATCGATTCGGATAGTACTAAAGGTGTACAAATAGCGATCTATTAATGAAAATTTTTGTAACTTTGAGATCGTGATAGAATGGGAACCCTAATACTTTGTCACATTGAAGAGGTTGGGGTGTGGTGGTGAGATGGGTTAGTGGCGACGTCGTGAGTCCTACAAAATTTTTTAAAAATTAGACATGTGAGTAAGTTTTCTCATGTCCAAAATAAATCATTGTGTGTCCAAATTTTGTTGTCCAAATAGACACAACTTTATGATATATAAAATATAGACGTGGATGTCTTTTAACATGCAATCGAACAGGGACTCATTTATGGGGGAACAAGTTCTCCATAAACAATCAGGTAATAAATACATAGACTGTAATCATGAAACACCAACCACAAAATAAGATGGATAAGCCTTAGCAAATATATAAACGAAGATTGAATAGCAAACGAGAATATAACATTAAAAAGACAGACTAGCAGAAGCTTAAAAACAGAAAAACAAGTTTTAGAAAAATAGAAACATGTAGATAGACAGATAATGATGGATAACACAGTATTAAAACATTGTCTTTCAATATTTTGGACAATTAGATCTTTTGTGTGCCCGAGATTTGCAACGGGAGCAACGTGGAATACTCTCTCGAACTCGGGGTTGAGCCCAGTAAGCTCCATCTATTTGTACCCATCCTCCGTCCTCTCCATAAGGTTCCATCCATAAACTAGATCTATAGCATTCAGCAACCAAATTCTCGTATGCTATTCCTTTGTATAATACAGCAGTTAAAGCATGTGGATTGTTGGCGTCAAGACATTTTGTAAAGAAATGATAATAGATGGAATGAGGCATTGACCACCACATAAAATACCAAGATCTGTCAAGGCGGACACAACTTAGTGTTTCCTTGGAATAGACAGCCGCTTTAAATAACGGACCAGCCTTAACAAAGGATTTCAAAGAATCAACACCAGATTCTGCAACGTAGCTAACAATTTTAGCAAGCAGCGGGGCCGGCAAGTAAACTTCTGGGATAGCAGCAACCTGTTGGAAAAAAAAGGAAAGAGATTGTTAGTATTTTTATTAAAGTAGTAGTTAAAACTGTAGAATACTAAGTACTTTGGGTTTGGACGAACAACCATTTTCACATCTGAGGCAGATGATGTTTCATTGTTGCTTATCTTCGTAAACTTCTGCATAATTTCTCTGTTTTTTGGTTTTAACTGAAGAAATGGGTAATGGGAAAAACATTAATGAATGTTGGGTGTTTATATAGATTATTAAGGAAAGAGTAGTTTAAAGTTTTTCTGCGGTTATATTAAACAATTTATAATAGGTGGTAAATTGTCCCGCTATAAATCAGTTTCTCAATGTTGAGGAGGGAACTAAAATCAGATGCGGAAAAAAGTAAGAGAATACATCGTTTATAATTAGGGTATAAAAGACAGGAAAGTAATTTATTAACCTATCCATAAACAACAATCCACGATAGTAATTTCTTATGGATTTCAACTAAAAGTTTCAACAATCCACCCTATCAGTCATGTAAACAAATATATGTTGAGAAATTAGATATGTTGGGAAACAATATTTTCAGATCACCAATTTTATTCCTTTTAAAACTCAAGCAATTTGCTAATTTCTGATAAAAAGATTGTAATCTTGATATAACCGTTCCTTAGTAAGGTGCACTTAATTTATACACCGTATTCCTATTGTACTACTTAATAAAATATTTGTTACAATTATTACAAATGAGAAATTTTGAACAAAGAAATAACTTTTTTTATTAATATATCTTATCATTTATAAAAATATTACAACTTTGAAAAAAAATAGAAGAAGATGAGATAGTTCTAATCATCTTTCTATTAGTCGACAACCATTTTGATTTCTTCAACTTCCTCAACATCAGGTTCTGGATACATGGTTAATATAGGTGCATGGCTAACAATCTTAAACCAGTTACAACCTGGATAAAATCTAATAATCTTCCACCAAGCAAGAGCAATAACAACATTGTTCTTGCGAAATGCTCGAAATCTTTTCTCCAAGTCCACTGCAATTTCTCCATAAGCCTCACATACCAATGTATCCTTGCTGAAAATATGTAAAAATATGTGGTTATATACTTACTATAATAATGTATAAACATGATATGTTTGAAAAAAACTGTAAATTGAGGTTTTAAGAAATGTACTTTTTATCCATGATCGTGAACGGCAATTTGAATCCGGCCATATCATTCTCGTTACTTGCGGTATTAGTCAGAATCCCAACATTAACGAGTGCCCCGATAACATCTATAAGAGATATGTTGGAGATATCTATTAAAAAAGTAATGTTTTGAAAAAAGTGAATGGAGTTTATAAAAAAGAATTTACTTACCAACCAAGGTATCGTTGCCAACAACATCATCCACAATGTAGTCGAATGGAGTGAACTTGTTCAGTAAACCTGTTTCTCTTGGTGTGGAAGAAGTGACAATGGTGTGATCCATGAATAGAATGTGAAACTGATGAGGAGTTGTTTTTATTGCTTCGCAGTTAGGTCGAACGAGAAACGTAGTTATTGTTTTCCATTGATTCTCTTTGATCCTGTCAAAGTAGAAGGCAGAGAAACGAGGACCGATTGTTGCTTCTATTTGGGTGCCCTGTGAAAACAATATTTTAGGGGTGAGGGATACACTGGAAAACGAAAAATTCTGCAAATTGCAAAACAAATTGAGGAAAATTGTTTACCCATTCATCGGCCAAAACAAGACGTAGTTCGAAAGCGTTCGGGTTGAGAAATTTTTTGTAAATCCTCAAAACCATGACACAAATCGTCCAACCAGTAACCATCGGAGACAACTCGTACAAGTGGTGATGTTTAACCATCGTGAAAAGGAGAAGTGAAGAGTAACGAAAAACAGAGAATTATAGAAACGAAAACAGAGGATATTGTTTTTCTTTTGCGATTGGGTTGTCTTGATAGAGTCAAGAATAGGAGAGGTATTTATAGCAAGTGAAAGTGTTCCTCTGATTGAAGCCAAAACGGTGTAAGTTCGTCTGCGAGGAAAAGATGTAACTTTTAACATCCAAGGGATGCTTACTTGAACGATCCGTTGTCGTTATGCTCTATGACATATTTATTTGAGAATATTACGTATTGATTTGGTGGTGGTTGTAATATTAGATATATAATTCGTCTGCAGTGGTTTATAGTCGAGTTATTTATCTGTAATTGTTATGCTAAATATATGTTCTGTCCAGGAGAACAAGTCCAAAGAGAAATGTCCGTTTGAAAATTATTATAACGAGGTGACCAAACGTATATGACCAAAACAAACGTAAAGGGTTATCAATTGGAAATCATTTATGCTGAACGAACAAATTTTTATGGGATTTGACTTTTCATAGGATTAAATGAAAACAAAAAGCAGAACATCAGAAATGAAAAAGGAACCACATTGTCTTTCAAAGTTTGGGACTATCTGTTCCTTTCTTTGATTCCTATCCTTCATGCTCTCCATACAGCTCCGCCCATAAGGTAGATCTATAGCATTTGGCAGCAAAATTTTCATATGCTATTGGTTTGTACATTATTGCTTTCAAAGCATGTGGATTGTTGGCTTCAAGACATTTTGTGAAGAAATGATAATAAATGGAATGCGGCATGGACCACCACATGAAATAACGAGATTTGTCTATGCGGACACAAATCAGTGTTTCCTTGGAATACACTGCAGCCTTAAATGTTGGACCAGCCATAACCAAGGGTTTCAAAGCATCCACGCCATCTTCGGCAACGTAGCTAACAATTTTAGCAAGTATTGGTGCCGGGATGAAAATTTCAGGAAAAGCAGCAACCTGAGATAAAAAAAAAAAAAACATATGCAGACTATAAGTTTTTGTTTACAATGAATGTAAAACATAGAAAACTAAGTAGTTTTATTTATGCTGAACAACCTTTTTGACACCAGATGGTAATTCATTCTTGTTGTCTTTTGCTAACTTGAGCATAATTTCTTTGTTTTCAAGTTGAAACGGATGGAATGGATAATGGAAGAAAGTTAAACAAATCGTGAGTGTTTAGTAACTGTATATAATTATGCTCAACACTGGATAATTATCTATAATAAACGATTATAATTAAAACTAAAAAAAATAAAACTAAAAAAAAAAGGATAATGATCTAACTATAATTGTGCTCTAACCATAATGTCCCCGGATTTGTCTCGAACCATAATAATCCCAGTTTTAAACCTGATTGTGGGAATATTCCCGCTATACAACAGTTTCTCAATATTTCCCGTAGAAGGAATTTTAGATTTGTCTTTCATGGTGAAAGAGAAAGATAATTGTTAATATATCCATATTAATTCATCCACAACATAACTGTATTAATTCGTTTGTCTGATTGAATAATTCACTATGACTGGTTTTAACGTATTTGTAAACATAATTAGCTCGAATGATTTACAAATCAACAATAGTTCAAAATACTCAAAATTATTTATTTCTCTTCGCATTGTTAACTGATATAAATGTTAGATGAACTTGAAAATAAATGGGGTTATGGATGGAACAAACAAATAATATGATACAAACCACTAAAACATTCAACAGCAATATAGAGATAAGATTATTTTGTAGGAATGGGGAATGGAAGAAACTTAAACACTGGAGAGCTAACCATAATTATCTTCTCATAATAAACGTGATAATAAAAAATAAAAATAAAATAAAAAAGGATAATGATCTAACTATAATTGTGCTCTAACCATAATGTCCCCGAATTATGCTCGAACCATAAAAATCCTAGTTTAAAACCTGATGGTGGGAATATTCCCGCTATACAACAGTATCTCAATATTTCCGGTAGAAGGAATTTTAGATTTATCTTTCATGTTGAAAGAGAAAGATAATTGTTAATGTATCCATATGAATCCATTCACAACATAACTGTATTAATTCGTTTGTCTGATTGAATAATTCACTATGACTGGATGACATTTATATTAAGATTTACAAATCAACAATAGTTCAAAATACACAAAAATATTAATTTTGACCTCTGTTTGTAAACTGTGTTGTTGATTTGTAAATCATTCGAGCTAATTATGAACTAACTCAAATCATTTGCCATCCCTATAAACCGTTTTTCAAAAGCTTAATAATCAACAACTAAAAGGTGTCACAATTATTATACAAATGATTTGAGTTGTTTCAGAACTATGACTTGCGTTTTTGTATATGAAATTGGTTTAATGGAATTCAAGTGGTAGCTTTTATATTTAGAGTTAATATATAGTGAATATTAACTGAACCCGTACTCCCCACTAAGCTTCATCCCTCACGATTGTGACCTATTAAGAGAAACATCCAATTAATTACTCTGTTTTTATTACTCATTTCTAAACCGTTTTGATCAGTACTAAAACTTCTCTCTCCATCACATCTTACTCTTTCGTTATTCGCAACAAATTGACAAAATGAGTACATCATCCAAATGTCTACACTCTATCACACAATCTAGCGACACACAGGTTAAATTTTTCATTTTTTTAAACAATATAGTTTACATTCATTCCACAAAGTATATGTAACTTCTATAAACTTTCGTCTTCGTTGTCAACAGAGGAAGATTGCAAGATTATACATTCCGGAACCAATTCTCGCACTAATTGTTAGCCACGTTTCAGAAGAAGGAATTGAGGCTCTGAAAAACTGGATTAAATCTGGTCATGAAGGGAAATCTGCAGCTTTCTCTGTCGAGACACTATCCCGAGTTCGTTTAGATAAAAGCCCTGACTTCATCAACATGTCTTCACCCGACTCTGTTCACTTCTCATTCTACTCCAAATGTCTTGCAAAAAGAAACCCTTACGCTATGTATCTCCTGAGCTTGAGGCTAGGGTTCTGTTCTCTCGACATGAAAGGCGCCATTTCATTATTGAATGATTGTAAAGATGTCATTCCTATAGCCAAGCTTCTTTACATTGCGCTAAACCGCTGCGCAGATAATGAAGTATTAGACGCGTTTAATACTTTCAAACGAGAGAACAAGTGTTTTACAGATGTAGATATCATGGCCAAGACACTAATTGACCACATTTCTGATTTGGAACCAAAACGATTCGGATCTTACGCTGAGCTCTTTCATTATGAGGATTATCCAGACTGTTGGGTCATCCATGAATTTTACAACGAATATAATGGTGAGAGATGTTCACATTGCGTCTACTTCTTCCTCTTCAGAGACATCCTTTTGCTTTCCTAATTTATTTAAAAACATGAGTTACCCACTTTCAGAATATAACTATCTCTTCTGTTTCCCTCTTTTATCTAGTTTATTAATGTAATCTTATTATGAAGTTGTATTTCTCTCTTGTATTTAACGTTTAAACTAGTGAACATCTTTCTCGTTTATCATAACTTATAGGGACTCTTTCGATTTTGGAGCATGCATAGCAAAATTTTCCGACTATACTAATTCCAAAAATACTTAAGATTGGTTATATCTGATTGGTCTGGGGCTTGTGGATAGACATATAAATATTCATTTCCTATCTACATGTAAATATTCAGAGACATCCATTTCATTACCAAGTTGTAAAAAGTTTTTTAATATTAAAAACTAAGCTATATAATATGAAATCACATGTATTAGTCGATATTCTCTATTCTATATTATCCGATTCAATAAATGTCCACATTTTTTATTCAGAATCAACAAACTTCTAACCTTACATGCACTTTGTAAATCTGACATGATCTGAAAAATAATTTGCTCACAATTACTAATTTTTCAACATATTACTGATTGGGGAATCTTACAATATTGAATCATGTAAATCGAACTAATCTTACAAATAGATCTATTTGAATCAAACGTTTGGATATGATCTGATGGTCAACTATACTTGGATAGAAAACAGAAATATTTGATTTTCATCTACTTGTACCTTTTCTCAGACATTCTTGCGTGACCCTGGTTGAACATAAGCAGTATAAATGGAAAACCTAATTAGCATCCAATACTCAATAAATATTTATATGTTTTATACCTACGCATTACAAATCGTGAGTGTTTAGTAACTGTATATAATTATGCTCAACACTTGAGAGCTAACCATAATTATCTTATCATAATAAACGTGATAATTAAAACTAAAAAAAAAAGGGATAATGCTCTAACTATAATTGTTCTCTAACCATAATGTCCCCGGATTTGTCTCGAACCATAATAATCCCATTTTTAAACCTGATTGTGGGAATATTCACGTTATACAACAGTATCTCAATATTTCCCGTAGAAGGAATTTTAGATTTGTCTTTCATGGTGAAAGAGAAAGATAATTGTTAATGTATCCATATTAATCCATCCACAACATAACTGTATTAATTCGTTTGTCTGATTGAATAATTCACTATGACTGGTTTTAACGTATTTGTAAACATAATTAGCTCGAATGATTTACAAATCAACAATAGTTCAAAATACTCAAAATTATTTATTTCTCTTCACATTGTTAACTGATATAAATGTTAGATGAACTTGAAAATAAATGGGGTTATGGATGGAACAAACAAATAATATGATACAAACCACTAAAACATTCAACAACAATATAGAGATAAGATTATTTTGTAGGAATGGGGAATGGAAGAAACTTAAACACTGGAGAGCTAACCATAATTATCTTCTCATAATAAACGTGATAATAAAAAATAAAAATAAAAATAAAAAAAAAGATAATGATCTAACTATAATTGTGCTCTAACCATAATGTCCCCGAATTATGCTCGAACCATAAAAATCCTAGTTTAAAACCTGATGGTGGGAATATTCCCGCTATACAACAATATCTCAATATTTCCGGTAGAAGGAATTTTAGATTTGTCTTTCATGGTAAAAGAGAAAGATAATTGATAATGTATCCATAAGAATCCATCCACAATATAACTGTATTAATTCGTTTATCTGATTGGATAATTCATTATCACTGGATGACATTTATATTAAGTTTTAACGTATTTGTAAACATAATTAGCTAGAATGATTTACCAAATAAACAATAGTTCAAAATACGCAAAATTATTTATTTTTCTTCGCATTGTTAACTGATATCAAATGTTAGATGCACTTGAAAAAAATGTTGTTATGGATGGAACAAACAAATAATATGATACAAACCACTAAAACATTCAACAGCAATATAGAGATAAGATTATCGATATGGTTAAGAAAAACAAAAAACATATTTATATCATCCAGAGTTATAAGCATTCAAAGAAGGCGGAATCAACGTTTATATTACAACAGATTTGTAGGGTGGCATTCGATAACTAGTCAAAAACATTAGATGAATAGAGTGGGCAGACACATTGTTTATATATGTCCATGGCATATTGACGCCTAAACGCGTCGACGTGTTTGTCAGTAATTTCAGCCATTTTATCTGGGAGTTTATCACTTGCCTGGATCTCGAGGAACTTCATGGCAACCGGGCCACAGTCACCACTCCGCAAATTCTTGTAGATACCATCAATTCGACTCCAGCCAAACGGTTGAAGACCGTGATTCTCAGAAAACTCTGGCGTACAGTACCTTTGGATGAGGTGGGGCAAAAGATTGACTACTGGCTCAATGCATCTTTTTACCTTAGCGTCGTCGTAGAGGTCTGTATTTAGGTCAAGAATTTCAACGCTCCATATGCCAAGATTGATTGAAAGACCAACCCAGTGGCAATCATTCCATATCATGGGTGCGTAAATTGTATTTATGTCCTTGAACCATTCAGTTTTGGATCCTTTGATGAAGCGTTGCATGTCCTCTGACCAACGAACACGTGATTTCACCTTCGCAGCGTTGAAGGCTCTGAATTTAGCTTGTAGATGGCTTGTGAACCATGGATCAACAAAAGCAGAACGATGATTCTCAAGTGTAGTTCTGAGCCTCCGAGAAAGTAATGACACCAAAACCTCCATGTGCTAGGAAAAAAAACATTTACACATTAGTATCTCTTGTTAACAGGTTAATTTGTACTAAGGTAAATATAGTGGACTACATACCAGGGTTGAAACCCATTGCTGAGGTTTGGCAAGTTCGACGAAGAATTTGTTGGAAATAAGGAATCCACACTTGGTTAGATGTTCACTATGAGGTAAAAAAACAGCATTAGTGATGAACTTGATGATGAATGTTGTGGAAATAAGAAAAATGAATGATAACCATACATATTTGGAGAGCTCGAGAGGGTTTTGACAAACTGTGAATCTCCGCTTTTTTTAGTGTTGGTAAAAGTGCTTGTGTCTCAAGTATTGGTTGAGATGTGAACTCGGCTACGAGACGTGCTTCAGCTTGGGAGAGATTTGGTTTTTCTCTGTTACGCGCCGGGGATGAATCAGATAACTCAAAATATTGATCTGGTTCCCGGGCAGTAGAGTTAGAGTGTTCTGAGTTATTATCCTGTACAGGAAGATATAATATCAGACCAATAGGGACAAGCTGTTACAAAACTGAAAAATCATTCCCTAGTCATTATTAACAAAAGTCAGTATATGTTACGCAATACCTCGTTCCTTGTACCCACAATATTGGGACTATGTGTGGGAGATGATTGGGGCTCTTTGTCAGCTTTGGAACTTGTATGAAATACAGGCTTCACAAACACAACCATTGCCTGGAATAAGAAGATAATTTTAAAAACAATCCAAACAGAGCTGTCCATTAAAACATACCAGAAAATTATGATACATGTTATACCTTGATAGGATCAGTGTTGTCTTTACAAACTCCTGAATGAATTGCTGCAGCCGTCTCCATGGTGACCTGATGGTGAGAAAAACATAAGAATATATAACCTGGAAATTATTTCGAATACACAAACTCCAATCCAATATAAAAGTGAACATGCAAGCCTAATTTAGTTTAGACATAAGGATGACCTTCTTTTTGGAGAACATTACAAACCCAGTCAATGAATGAGCTGCTGGAGGCGTCTCCATGGTGTCCTGAAAGTTGCAGTACACAAAAAGATGGTGAGAAAAACATAAGATAATATTATCTGCAAATGTTAAGGTATACACAAAATCCTGTCGATTATAATAGTGAACATGGGGAGCATTTTTCTATAAATGTTTGTTGCATAATGCCTGAGAGATGCATCAAACCTCTACAATCTCCAATAAATCAATGAATGTAAATCATTAGTTGAAACTAGTTAGAAATGTATACCTCCATAGGATCATTGCCAATCTTTTCTTCGGGTTGAGCCTCCGACACTGAATGCGATGATGCAGGCATCTCCAAAGTAACCTGAATGTTGATGTAGACATGTAGCTAGTTAGAATAAATAAAAGAAATTTTGCCTACATTTTATGAAGTAACTAGAAAATCATGTCCAATTACACAAGAACCACAACACATAAAACTTGATGATGATTGTTACAGTATACCTTCATAGAATCACCGTCGATGTTGACTTCTGGTTGAGTCTCTATCAATGAATGAGATGCTGCATTGCCCTGTTGAGAATTGGCTTATAAATGTTGTTTTGGAAAAGATCTGATAGAAGAAGCATCCCTCTCCAGTGTCAAATAAAGCAAGGAACTAGTTAAAAATGTATACCTCCATAGGGTCATCGGGTTGCGGTAGTTCCACTGAGTGAGATGTTGCAGCTGACTCCAAAGTAACCTGAATGTTGAAGTACACTAGTAAGTATCCACAAAATCATGTCCACAATAACTATGCACAAGAGTCATTATTTATATTAAGGACTAAATCCAATGTGTTAAATCAAATTATGTATTAGCTTACCTCCGTCATATGATCATCGTCAATGTTTTCTTCGGGTTGCGTCTCCAACACTGAATGAGAAGCTTCAACCGTCTCCAAGGTTTCCTGAATTATGAATTACAAACAGATATGTCTTAAGGGCTATGACAATAATTTGGTTTAATAAAGTTCTGACAATAATTTGGTTTATATATAAGCTTACCTCCATAATATTGTCTTGCTCGAGAGGAGATTGTTCTTTTTGGCTTAGGTTTGCACTTGAATCAAACTGATTGTAAAGTACAATAGTCAATTTTGTGAGAATCTATAACCTGTAAAATAAATTGTTTGATGTGTTGTGTTTGTATTTTTGTACCTGGATTTTCCCCTCATCATCTGCTTCATGGCCATTTGGATCTTTTAGAATGCACTGAGATGCTGCATTGCCCTGTGGAGAATTACAGTCTGGAGAATTGGCCTGTAAATATTTTTTTGGACAAGGACTGAGTGATGAAGCATCCCTCACCGGTGTCCAATAAATCAAGGAACTAGTTGAAAATGTATACCTCCATAGGGTCATCGGGTTGCGGCTCCACCACTGATTGAGATGCTTCACCCGCCTCCAAATTGACCTGAATGTTGAAGTACACTCGTAAGTATCCACAAAATCCTGTCCATAATAACTAAGCAGATGTGCAATTATTATGTTTACGGTCTGTGATGCACCAACCATTTCCGATGTGTTGCACCAAATGATGTATTAACTTACCTCCATAATATTGTGTTCCTCGAGAGGTGATTGTTTTTTGTTGCTTACGTTTGCACTTGAATCAAACTGATTGTAAAGTAGAATAGTCAAATGTGTCAGATCCTATAAACTGTTAAATAAAGTGTATGATGTGTTGTGTTTGTATTTATAAAAGTACCTGGATTTTTCCCTCATCATCTGGTTCATTGTCATTTGGATCTTTGGCACCAGTGTCATAAATTGGATTGTCCTCTGTTGCATCATCCTTTTCAGAATCCTGTGATTCATGTGGAGTATGATTGACATCCATGGGGTCATCAGTAATCACCTGAAACAAAATATTTTGACGTAAACAATTCTACCAAAGAGATATTGGAAATTAAATATTACACTAACCGTGTTTGTCAAAGTTGTTCTATCAATGGATTCATCTTGAAACTTCTTGAATTCATCATCTTGGACTATCGTAGAAGGGTGAGAAAGAGGAGGAGAAACATCCCATGAATCATCCTTTTGCTCAGATTGATGCTAGCAAGATTGATAAAAATTGATTAAGTACATATAGATGTGGTAACAGAATAAACAATAAACACATAAGGTTAAAACAGCAGACCTCAATATCAAAATCCTCATTCTGTTCATCAGACAGCGTGTGTGAATGAGATGGATTCTATGAGGAAAATAAAAGTTTTGTTATGCGTTAAAACTTGAAAAATGTATAAGTAAATGATAAGGTTCAAATATTATAAACTGTTTGAAATCTTGATTACCTCAGAGGCTTGAGATTGAGTAGGTACCTCCAATGACTTCTTGCGCTTTGATCTAGAAGATGATGGAACAAAACCGAAAGCCAAATTTCTGGACCGCTTGAAGGTGACAGTTTTTCTTTTCTTTTCAAGCTTCATTACACGATTTGATAGCTCTTCCACCTTGTTTTGTAGATCAACGATCAACCTAGACTTCTCATCATCAGATAGCCTTACAACTTGATTAAAACGAGTTGAATAACTATGCTTGGATTTGGGAGGGTCAGACTTCACCCGTAGTCTCTTCTTACGATCCACAATATGCTTTTTGTGAACAACAGAAGACTTCTCCTTTGGAATTTTAATTGATGGCAATGTAGCATCACCTCCTGGCCAATCACTTTTTTTGAATTGATGAGCTGTCAGTATCAAACCATTCATGTAAGAAACTTTCCTGTCTTTCACCTCGTCATCCCACTCTGCCCAACTTTGGTCAACATTAATATCTTCACCTATAAGCGGATCCACAGGTCTCTGTTGAAAAATAGAATGTTATTATTAGTAAAGAAGACTGGATATATAGAAAGAGAATATTATAGAGACCATATAAAAACTTTTGGGTTAGAAAAAAACCTTAAGGTTGCTTTCTAAAGAGTGAATCTGAGGAAGAGTAATTAGTTGTGTTGGATGAGTTAAATTCTTCCAATGAAGGATTGTCAAGGAGGTGTCATCAAACTTCAGCAAATCCACCATTCCAGGTATGTTTCGAAAAGCTAAGAGCTGCAGGGCATGCGGGAAACCTTTAAGACGGAATGTGATCTGCTGCAATTGCTTCACCAAATTCTGAATAGGATCGTTTGTGAGCTGTCTTTTACCGGTGCTCTTAGCGAGAATCCGTTTCTCGGGTGTCATCGCTTCAACCGTCTTCATAAACGACTCTCTACCCCAAGGAAACGAAAGGAATTTCTCTAAATCTGCCAACATCTCTACATATTTAAATGTAGGCCTACCGGTTTGGTTAGATGCTATGAGGACACCATCTACAATGAGTAGGAAAGCGAGCTTCAGTTTGTGGTCAGAAGACAGTTTACTGCGTTTCTTGGTTAGCATGGCAGATATATCCCCTAATGTAACCGTCTTGTCTGGACCAATTAACTCATTCCAGTAGCTCTTCTTGCCATCATCATAAACAGGAGAATCTTCAGGGTCATACTCGTCAGGAAACTCCCCACAAGGTAAGCCAGTCACGGAAGCAAATTCTAGTAGTGAAAATCTCATTGGGTGTCCACCAAAAACTGTCCAAAACTCATACTTTTTCTTAGTAAGCAACTGTCTACATAACAAGGCATGAATGACCTTACCCGGAGTCGCAACCCTACTAACTGGCAAATGGAATAAAGGACCAAAGCAAGACTGAAGTATAAAATCTAATTCCTCTGTCCCATCAAAAACCTTCTTGATAAAGGATAGAATATCCGGTCTAGAGTATACGTTCAGCCTTCCCCTCGGATAATGATCGGTGGCGAAGAGTCTATTTGGAAGGTTTAAATCCCACTGAGAAGATGGTTCCTGAGATGTCGACCCTGTTCATTGGCAAGAAACTAGTTCAAGAGATAACGATTAGATTAACGAGTATTTGTACAAACTACTAAAACCACAAACGTCTGTGCTTAGCTACAAACAATTGGGAAACATTTTTCGATTCAAAAAAAAAATTGCAGAAACATTCAGCGAGAAGAGGATTTCTTCTTCTGAGTTAATTGGACCAAAATAAGATGATTGGAAACGATTTGTACCTTCCATTGAGTATTCTGATCAGTGAGAATCAACTGGAATGCTAATGAATCTGGCTTACGAGAACAATAAATCGAAATCAAATTCGATTATTGCAGAGATTTGGGGGAAATTAGTATTTGGTTTTTATTCAGCGAGTATAGACTCGCCTGAGTGGCGGATTGATGGACAGCGACGGAGGAGTCGCCGGATTCGGAGTAGTCGCCGGATTGGGAGCAGTCGCGATGTGGAGATACAGTAAATTAGGGTTTTTACTGGGTAAGCGTTTTTTTACGATCGTGTTGGTAAATGAAGATTTAACCCAGACAGTAACTGATAATACGTGGTTCAACCGGAACCGGATTAGAGAAAACCGGCTAAATTTGTTATGTTTTATTAAACCAACGATTTCAGGGTAAAGGGGTAATTATACTGAGTTAAAGTGATTAATGGTTTTAAAGTGTTCTATTGTGTCCAAAGTTTTGAAATAGTGCCTCTACGTGTAATATTCTCTAATAGATAATATAATTATTTACTTAAAATAAGCAACAATGGATCTTAAAATGTAGGAAAAACTAAATCTTAATTTATTATATTAAAAATAGACAAAATACGTTATATTAAGTAACTAAAATGATAATAAAAAGAATGTGGAACAATTGGAAGAGAGAGAGAGAGAGAGAGAGAGAGATGACTTTTGCAGGAGCAAAATTGTATTGATGAATGTGGAACAGTGGAAAAAAATGAAAATCTCGAAAAGTGTCTTTTTTGTTATGAATGACAAAGAAAGTATGGCAAATTGTAACTCGCCCTTTAATTAAGTTGTTGATTAGAAAAAGACAAATATAAGTGATTTGACAACTTTAATTGTGTGGAGTAATGAATCTATGACAAGATGATTTATAAATACCACTAAAGTTTTAACTAGTAGTTATCATACTCAAATACATATTCACTACTTAGAAATATTCGATAATCCTGATAAGGACGAAGAAGCAATACATCTTGCTATTGCTAATAACAATTCGATAATCCAATTTTCCTTCCATCAACAAGAAAGCCAGGCGATGCATGGTGGTTCAGTCCCCGGACGGACGTTCTTTCATCTATCGTGATTGAGAAAGCGCACATTATAGATTTTTCAACGATTATTTTTTGGAGACTCCAACGTACAATGATGTTTTGTTCCATAGGAGATATCATATGTCTTGTTCTCTCTTCTTTCGTATTATTGGTGCTGTTGAAGGTCATGACAACTACTTCACACAAAGAAGAGATGTAATGGGTAGGCTTGGATTATCGTCTCTACAAATCCGCAGGTGAGTATGTAAAGATAGGCGAATCAACGACAATCGAGAGCATGAAAATATTTTGTCGAGCCGTAGTGGAAATATTTTTAGACCAATACCTACGTTCCCCAACACCTAATGATGTTTCTAGGCTTTTTTACATTGGTGGAAAACGAGGTTTTCCAAGAATGCTTGGTAGCTTAGATTGCATGCATTGGAAGTAGAAGAATTGTCCTACTGCTTGGGCTAGATAATATACAGGTCGTAGTGGATCTCCTACTATAATTCTTGAAGCTGTGGCGGATTATGATCTTTGAATATGGCATGTATATTTTGGATTACCAGACACTAATAATGATATCAATGTGTTGGAGTCTTCCCACCTCTTCTCCAATCTCGTTTAAGGTATTGCTCCTCATGTTCATTATACCATTCAAGGAAAAGAATATAATATGTGATATTATTTGATTGACGGTATTTATCCAAAATGGTCAACTATAGTGCAAACTTTTCTCGAGCCTGTGAGTCAAAAGAAAAAAAAATTTTGCTACAAAACAAATAGCATGTAGAAAAGATGTAGAGCGTGCATTCAGAGTTCTTCGATCACGTTTGTTATTTCAAATGTCCGGTTCGTTTTTGGAAAAAACATGTGTTGCATGACATAATGACTACAAGTAGAATTTTACATAATATGATTATCAAAGATGAGCGTGATCTCAATGCACCAATTCAAGTTGAAAGAGAAGCTCCACCTCCCAAAGTCGAGATAACAGGAAACGATAATATCCGGTTTCAAGAGTTTCTTGGTAGATTTAAAAAAATCAAAGAGAAAGAAGCTCATTTCTCATTATGAATTTTTTTAATTGATCATATGTGGGAAAAAAAACTCTAATGGTGTTGTATAAAATAAACTTCGTAATATTTTATTATTGTTATATGTTGTAATGTTTTTTTAATATATAATTAGTTTTTATTTTAAATAATATCATATTTTATGAGAATATTGCAAAATTATAATATATGGGAGATACATTGGAGGGAAAACTTCCTCTAAAATAAAACTTATATAGAGCTATACATTGGAGATGGTCTAAGGTCTCTTTCTTTCTCGTTCTTTTCTTCTTTTTAATTACCTTTGTGTAATTGGAATAAAGGATGGAACAAAGAAGATTTGGTTTTCTTTTTGATGTTTAAGGGTCAATCTCTTTTGAAGTTGTATACTTTAAACCTTGGTTGCTTTTGTCAGATGCTTTAATTTGCTTCAAGGTTAAATTTTCTAAAAATGAAACATTATGTATTGTCAGTGATTGAGGATATTTGTGGTTTGTTTGTTTAGGAGAACATGTTTAATATGTTCCCTTCTCCTCTTTGACTGGTATGTTCTCTTCTCCTCTTTGACAGGTATGTCACAAAACACACCACACACTTGTTCACGAACAGAGTTTATCTCGGCAAAAATATATCCGCTTCAAATATTTTATGCTTTTAGTAAAGCTATCATACAATGCAAGTAAGTATGGATATCATGTTACTCATAAAAAGCCAAAAAAAATCTAAAAATTTTCAATGTATTTATTTGGATGTTTAATACTCACTACTTTTGGATTGGAAAAACAATATCTTTTTTTTTTCCCGAACACCATTTTATTTTAGATATCGGGAGGAGACTCTCCGCTAGAGAGAGCCATTCATGAATTGATGTGCTTACATGGGAAAAAAGCTATTTCGAGCCCGAGCTTTTTTAGCTAAACAATCAGTTCGAGTATTAAAATTACGAGGAAGAAACCCTTATTCGTACCCATATGACGATATGTCAATCTTTGACAAGTGGCTAGACAACTAGAGATACATTGCCAAGCAAAATGCATATACTCCGTCATTAAATCTATACTATCAATTGGGAAGCATTGTGTGAACTACAACATTGTAAGAGTATTTTAAAACTAACTAAATGAATTTTTGCATGGGTAATTTAGTAAATTAACAACTACTACAACTAAATATAATTCTTGGATTTTGTTTTTTAAAAAAATTCGAATTAAATCAATAAATTAAAAACTACCCAATATTTTCGGAAATCATTTAAAAACGTTTTCATAACATATCAGGCTATTTTAATTTGAATTGTATATATCTAAACTTATTTATTTTGGTAATATGTTATTAGATAATTCGGAAACTTCAATGTAATTTAATAACAAATTATCATTTAGTTTAGATTTTATACAATTCCTTTAACAAAACTATGTTAATTGTTTATGATTAGTACACATAAAAAATGATTTCAAATTATGATTTAGCAAATTCAAAAGAAAATTTTTGGATTTTAGATTTGTAATTATCTAGAAAATCGTTTCAATATAGATTAAAATATGTAACTTTTAATTAGAATTTAAATGATATAAACTTTTAAAGTATTTTTTTTAAAACAGATAATTTTCATTATTTTAAAAATATGTCACTAAGCTAAATTTGAATTATATAATAGAATATATATTTTTAAACGTATTATAATAGTTACAAGCTTTTGGAATATTCATTCTTCTAGATTCGATTATTTCTTCTTTTTTTTAAACAGTAAAACAAAGTTTAATTACCAATGTTTAAAATTTTAATGCAAATATTCAAAATGAGAAATATTGATTCACACCAATATTCTTATTTTTTTCTTTGAAATATGAATGACTTTTCTTTGGAACAAACAATAATATAATTTTTTTGACAGATCATTAATTGTATTCGAACAATAATGACTACCATATTTGCGATAATGTATAAGGATAAGTTTAATTTAAAAAATACCAAAATCGTTGAGATTATAGTAAATTTTAGCTTTTAAAAAAAAAAATTTCGTCATCCTAAATTTAAAATATGTAATTCAGATTAGTTTTTTTCCAGGAAAGCTAAAATTGAATCCAAATTAAAATCTAATTTTGCGTACAATCTATCTCTTATAAATGTTATGCATACATTCACATTTTGCCTCACAATCAATCTAGAATATTGATTCTTTAAAAAAATAGATAGAGATTCATAAGTAAATTACTTCATGTTCTAATGATGTTTATCTCCTAATTTTACTATCCATTTATGCGTATTCTTATCGATTTTTCTTTCAGGGTCAACACTACATTACAAGAAACTAGCCGGGTGTTGGTCTATATTATACTTAAGGGTGTCAAAATGGGTCAAAATTCATGGGTCAACTCAACTCAACTCAACCCAATTCAGTTGAAAATTTTGACTCAAATGAGTTGATGGGTCAAATGAGTTGATGAGTCAATTGGTTTGATGAGTAAAATGAGTTGGGTTGTAATGGTTAATGGTTTCAATGGTTTACCCAATTAACCCATCAAGTTTTGTAAAATTGAATTAAACCAACTAAAATCTCTAAACCAATGCCAATTTAAGTTTAACCAACACATCTAAACCAATTTAATAAAATTAATATTTTTCCAAATTTCTTAAATATACAAGCGATGAAATTGAGAAAAAGTAAACTCGTAAGTTTTCCACCAAAAAACATAAATCCGTGATTTTTCCGCCAAAAACGTAAACCCGTGATTTTCTCGTCAAAAACGTAAACCCGAGATTTTCCCGCCAAAAACGAAAATCCGAGATTTTCCCGCCAAAAACGTAAATCCATAATTTTCCCGCCAAAAACGTAAACCCGTAAATCCGAGATTTTCCCGCCAAAAATGTAAATCCCGTGATTTTCCCGCCAAAAACGTAAACCCATGATTTTCCCGCCAAAAACATAAACCCGTGATTTTCCCGCCAAAAACGTAAACCCGTAATTTTCTCGCCAAAAACGTAAACTCGTAATTTTTCCGCCAAAAAACGAAAACCCGTGATTTTCCTGCCAAAAACGAAAACCCGTGATTTTCCCGCTAAAAACGTAAATCCGTGATTTTCCCGCCAAAAACGTAAACCCGAGATTTTTCCGCCAAAAATGTAAACCCGTAATTTTCCCGCCAAAAACTTAAATCCGTAATTTTCCCGCCAAAAACGTAAACCTATAATTTTCCGCCAAAAACGTAAACCGGTGATTTTCTCGTCAAAAACGTAAATCCGTAAAAAGTGGAATCCGTAAATATCCTAAGTTTGATGATAATGAACTAATAATGATAATTATTTATTATTGTTTTATAATAATAATTAATTAAATTATTACTTAAATGGGTTAACTCATTTAACAACTCAACCCATCAAATTAAATGAGTTATGGGTTGATCCAACCCATTTAACAAAATGAGTTGGGTCAACCCATAACTCATTTAACCTTAAACTCATTTGATTATGAGTTGAGTTGAGTTGAGTTACCCATTTTGACATCCCTAATTATACTACATATAAAATCATGGAATTAACAATCAAAATATATTTATACAATCTGAAACAACAAACAAAACAAATATAACTTAATTTATTTTTTATTTTTAACTAAAATCAACTAATTTATCTGTTTATATAAAAATAAAATAAAAATTAGCCTGTGATATCCTACAGGTAAATCACTACGATTTCATGAAGTTGCAATATCCATTTATACAAATTTTGACTTTTAAAATATACTTTATACAATTATTGAAAGGTATACACTAATTTTTTTATATACTACAATATCATAAATTTATAAATCACAAATTATTTTTAAATATATTAATCCAAGATCTACAATCCCTCAATTTTTAATATATTACAATAAGAATATTTTAAAATAATAAAAATAATATTTATTTTACGGAATGAAATTATCTGGTGGAACGAGTTTTGATTGATATTCATACGGGACGATAATCTACGAGTAAAATCTTAGAATTAACAATTTTAACACAATTATACAATCTTAAATACTAAAAAAAACAATATTTACAAAACAACTATAACTTAAAAATTCGAATTTTTAGTTACAAAAAAATCGACCAACGGTGTACCGCGAAGTAAATTTCACATTATATCATCTAATTGATCAAATTTCAAACAAAAACAATTAGGAGGGGTATTGAAACAACGAATTTAATAGAATTTGATTGAATAGAATTATAAAGAAAAAGTTAGATTTTTAAAGATTGTGTAAAGATTTTGAAATTTTCTTTATTATTCTATAGGATATATTTTGCAACATTTTAATAGAATCGAATAGAATATAATTTTCTTAGAATTAATAAAAAGAATTTGCTCTTTCCACGAAGTCAAACAAACAGAGGCGAAGATAGTACTCGTCTTTAGTTATGTATTTTCCACTTTCAGGACCTCCTACAATCAATCAACCATTCAACACCACAAAACCTGCTATTACCCAACACAAAGTATGTTTGGTTTCTTTCACCTATGGATTTCATGTTCGTCAAATAACCAAATAATATCCTTGAAGTAAGGACAAAATCCAGATTAAAATTTGTTGCAGTGATAATGAAATTGGATAAACAGGTGAAAACAATAATTGTTTTGGATCATTAACATAAGAGATTCTACTGTCAATGCCCAACTTGCAAAGCTGTAACCCATGCATTTGATTTTGACCCCAGAAGAGCCTCACTCCTACCGCCGCGGCCGTCGTGAATCGCGACTATACATGGTCGTCGCAATTCTAGAGGAGACAATCTCAAATTTCTCTTGTTTTGGATCTCTCTCTCAATCTCAGACAAGGGAACATTGCTTCTTTTTTGGATCTCTCAATATCTCTCGCAAGAGGAACCTGGAGATTGTGAGAGAGATAAAGATTCAAGAGATGACATAGTCAAGGTTCCTCAACTCGTTTCACAAGATACGATATGTTGAATAACATATCTGTCCAAATCTCACCTCAAAAGCTCAGAAAAGTTTCTTCACATTTTGCATTAACGTTTCTATTAAATTCTTGTTAAATAATGTTGCCACACAAAATTAGATAATATTGAATAACACTTGAATTTAGTAGAATTAAAAAATTAGCATCTTCAATAACAATAGAATTTAAAAGAATTTATAAAATCTCTAATTGAATAACACTAGATTTAACTTTCTATTAAATTCTGTCATATTCCTTCCTTCAATACCCCCCTCTTAATTTGTATATACATCAAAGTAACAAAAATACACAGATTTTCCAAATATCTCTATATTATTCCGCAATTCGAAACAAATCTAACATTCGATTTACTATGCAAAATACAAATGAAATATAAATAATATAAATTAATAAAAAATTTAGCTATTGTATCATAAATAACACTATACACTTTTCTATGCATATTATAATCCTACTATATTATTTGGGAAGTACATTTTAAATATAACCTTAATTTTTGTAAGTAATTACATAAGTATGCCATTAGAAATAAAATTTTAAAGAGTAAATTAATTTATCTCTTTAAGGATTAAAAAGTCAAATACTAATTTAAATAATTAAATTTAATTTAAAAACGAAATACATTATTAATTTTCAAAAATAATAACCAATCAAAATCAACATATAAGATTTGATATCTAAATTTTAATTAATTTGATTTAATTAGAAAAATGAAATACATTATTAATTTCCAAAAAAGTAACCAACTAAAATCAACAAATTAGATTTGATATCTACATTATCATATTAATTTTTTATTAATTATTATAATTCACTTCTCATCTTTATATGATTCTATTTTTGCGAAAAAATAATATCATCATTATAAAAAAATAATTAGAGTTTTTTCGCATATGCCATAATTAGAATTTTTAAAAACGAATATAAACTGTTCAATACATGAAAAAATATTATAACCGGTGATAAATAGATTTAAGAAAAATTTTTACTGAGTCATAATTTGAAATATTTATATTTAATTTCATACATATTCTATTGAAAATTTATAATCTTATATACTATAATAATTAATAACATATTAGATTTTTTTATGTCAATGATGTGATTCAATTTTTAATACAAGCTGGAAAATCCTATAATTGACGGGTTTAGATCGATATTAATACAAGATGGTATACTACAGGTGAAACTCTTAAATTAACAATCAAACTACAAGTGTATAATCTTAAACACTAAATAATATAGATAATATCAACAAAACATATACAACTCACAGTTTACTATACATTTAAAATCAAATAAAATAATATCATATATTTTTAAATCATCTTTACAATAAAAGTTTTTAGTTTAACTAAAATATAAGCCTACGTGCGGTATACTACAGGTTAATATCTAGATTATAGGGCTTATTGGATCTTAAGACGGGTCATCAAAGATTTCCTAAACTGAAGCAAAATATACTGAATACTCAAATATCTATCTGTTACCAAATTATAAACAAATAAGTTCGTAAAACAATTTAATATTTTATATACAAAATCAATTAAATCTTAATCACATAAAAATTAACACAAAAAAAAGTATTCACAATTAAAAAATTATCAAATCTCTGTGTTATATAAGTTTTGATACTATATTCGAATAAAGTGTAATATTCCTTTTCGATTTGTATTCTTTAATTAATTTAAGCTAACTAATATATTTGCTAATCTTATACCTATCAAAACCGACTATCGTTTCTTATCTCTATAGTATTTTTGCAAGACTATTTTGGTGGATTTGGGTAAAAGTGCATTTGGGTCATATGGTACATTCCCCTATTAAATAAATATGGTGTACTCCTATGTTATCAGCTAAAATATTTAAATTATAATTCAGAGTCATATCATTAGTAAAATTAATATTAATAAAATAAATGGCTTTTTGGCAAGACAGATTTGGAGTGACGGGTTTTTGAATCAACATTAATAAAAAATAAAATATAATTAATCCACCGTTTCAATACGGGTTAAATCTTTAATTTATTATTTTTTAAGACCACTAATATTAAACATATCAAATCATCCTAATTTAGAAAAGATTATATAAAACAAAAAATGTTATGTGGTATGTATAATGTTACTATATATAAAATTAAATTATAAAATATAAATGTATTAGAGAATGATACAATTTGCAAAAATTTTATATATAAAAAAGAATTCTTAAATTTTAAAAATTACTAATTTTAAAAAAAAATCACAGGACGGGTAAATAAATTATAGAACAGGTTTTATTTTGGAATTGGGTTACATGGTAGATGTATTTGAATCAATATTTATAAAATTTTAAAATATTATTAATATGTTGTTTTAATAGGGATTACAACTTTAGTTTTTTAACAATTGTCTCATGGATTCGTGGTATACCGTTACTTAATAACATTTTTTTTTTTTTTTTTGGTCGTCAACTTAACCTTTTCATTAATAAAGTCAAGGTACATTGTTCCAAGATATTACATAACCAGATTGGTTCGTTCTTGCACTTCTCGCTAGAGAATCTGCTACATGGTTCGCGTTTCTAAGATCTTTATAAAGCTAAAATCATGTCGAGCGTTATTTATCTGCAGGATGTCTCTGATATACGAAGAGACTGTAGTATGTTCCCATCTTTGTAAGGGATGTGCAGCTTCGTTCATCTCTAATGCTTTGTAAAGATCCATGTTGTCACCTGCAAAAGTAACATGTGAATATCCCAGGTTTCTGACTTGGAGCACCGCCATTCTAACTGCTTCTGCTTCAGTCTCAAGAGAAGAGACCATAGGGGAGATAGCAGCAGAAGCCTCGAAGAAGGAGGGCAGCGTCCTTGTTATAGAGTTCCCAACCAATGCCGGCTTGTTGCGTAGGTGAAAGCCAGGAGCCATCTACAAAACAACAATAGGCGTCAGAGCTGTGAATTGCCTCTTCCATAGTACATATTTCCTTCGTTGGCAGCTTCACATTATGCGATTGACTACATGGCTTATTCTGATTTAATTTGCATGCCTCATTCCACACAGATAAATCAACAAGCGCTTGACTAATGACATCAGGAACAACCATTCTTTTGTTCTAAAAAATGAGAGCATTCCTCATCTTCCAAATTCGTCACCCAAGGAGGAATAAAAGTTTCAGCTCATTGGCATGGTTTCTATTAATCATGATTAGGTCCTGCAAATTATCAGCTAGATTGTGGGCATTAAGAAATTCACCTGAAGGAGTTGAAATAGGAGTGAGGTCCCAGATTTCCTTTGTGAGCTTGCATTGAAACAAAAGGTGATTTACTGTTTCATCTTCTTCGCCACACAGCTGATAGATGGCATCTACCCGTAGGCCCCGTTTCTTCAAATTATCTGCAACAGGCAAGCCATTATGCAAGGAGTGCCACCAAAAATGCTTAACTTTTGGAGGGACGTCCACATTCCAAATGTACTTAAAAGGAAAATGAGTGTGTTGGCTGTTCACAGTAGCGTCTTGCTCAATTCCTCTTCTACGAACTGCATAATAGCCAGATTTGACAGAGTAGCTACCATCTTTTGAATAAATCCAAGATATACTATCACTGACCTCCACTAAAGATGGTCTAATAACCTTTATTAGATTTCTGTCTTCCAAAGCTATTACCTTATCTATCAACTCCTCATTCCACCGAGTGGTACATGGTATTAAAAGATCCTTAACCAGTTTTAGTGAGGTACGAACATTTTCCTGGCATTTAGGGGCACGCGGTGGGTTCGATGGAAGCCATTTATCTTGCCATATATTTATTCTCTGCCCATTACCAACTACCCATTTTAGTCCATCAGCTAGAAGTGTATTACCTTGCATTATGCTTCTCCAAGCATGGCTAGATTGCCACTTGACACCAGCTTCCAACAAACTTGAGTGGGGATAATATTTAGCTTTGTAAAGCCTTGCTAGTAGTGAGTGAGGTTGTTGGAGAAGCCTCCAGCTTTGTTTGGCAATCATAGCAAGGTTAAAGTCCTTTAAGTCTCTGACGCCAAGTCCACCCATCTTCTTTGTGTCATTGATTTTGCTCCAAGCTACCCAGGAAATTTTATTATGATGTTGTGTGCTGGCCCACCAAAACTTGCGAATGACTGAGGTGATTTCCTTGATAAGTTTGATAGGCAACATGAAACATGACATAAAGTAAGATGGGAGAGCAGTGGCAACAGCTTTGATGAGGACTTCTTTCCCTGCAGGAGAGAGAAAATGAGAATACCAACTTTGGAGCTTCTGTGAAACTCTCTGGTGAAGGTAAAAAAAAGCATTATATTTACTCCTGCCAACAAATTCAGGTAAACCAAGGTATCGTCCAAAACCACTAATTTTAGTGACTCCCATAATATTAGTAAGATCATGTTTTTGTTGACAGTTGAGGCCCTTGCCAAAAGTAACGGCAGACTTTTGGAAATTAACTTGCTGACCTGATGCTGCATGGTATTGGTTAAGAACTTGCAGGAGGGCAGAACATTCTTCCACTGTGGCCTTACAGAACAGGAGGGAATCATCAGCGAATAGCAAGTGAGATATAGGAGGGCCGTTTCTGCTTGCCTTAAATCCATGCAGTTTACTTTGATGAATATTATGACGGATTAAGGCTGAGAGTCCTTCAGAACATAATAAATACAAGTACGAAGAGATGGGATCATCTTGTCTAATACCTCTCTGTGGGAGGATGCTGCCAATTGGAGAACCATTGACAAGGACTGAGTAAGTGACAGTGGTGATACATTCCATAATCCACGCACACCATCTTTCAGCAAAACCAAGCTTCTTCATAACTGCTTCAAGAAAAGACCATTCAACTTTATCAAAGGCCTTACTAATATCTAATTTGAAAGCCATATATGGCTGTTTAAGATTCCGAGTCTGTAAGGAATGTATCAGCTCATGCGCTATAAGAACATTATCAGTGATCGTGCGACCCGGAATGAAGGCAGTTTGGTTTTCTGAGATGATAAATTGGAGCCAAGGTTTGAGTCTATCAGCCAAGATTTTAGAGATAAGCTTATAGGCAACATTACACAAGCTAATAGGTCTGTAATCTTTGACTTCTAATGGATTCTCGACCTTTGGGATTAAACAAATATGAGTGTGATTGAGTTTTGGGTCTAAGGTACCCGTATTAAAAAAGTTTTGGACAAACTGAAACACACCTTTGCTTAAGACCGCCCAATGATCTTTATAGAATCCAGCTCCAAGACCATCTGGACCAGGTGATTTATTTCTATTCATACTGCATAGGGCCTGAGAGAGCTCCTCTTCTGTAACCGGCTTGGTCAAATGGTTGTTCATTTCCTCTGTAACTCTAGGCTGAATAGACGTCAATACCTCTTCCATGTTGTTGCTGCCATGCGAAGTGAAAAGGGTGCTGAAGTAAGTCTCCACCAGGTTGTGAATTTCATCCTCTTTAGTACAAACGTTACCCTGCTCATCTACAAGGGAAGTGAGACGATTAAAATTCCTCCTCTGTTTTGTTTTCGCATGGAAGTACCGTGTATTTTTATCTCCAGCTTGAAGCCATTGAACTCTACTCTTAGTTCCCCAATATTCCTCTTCCAGCCGATATTCCTTAACCAACTGATTTTTGAGATCATTGATATGAGCATAGTTTATTGGAAGAGTCTCATAAGCCTTATGCAACTTACTCTTAAGCTCTTGAATTTTCTTCTGGGAGTTGGTAATGTGCTTCGACTTCCATCGGGACAGACTAACACGACATTTCTTGAGCGCAAGATGAAAGTTTGTGCTCTGAATGTCTTGACATTGTGTAGTTCAGACTTTGTGAATTTCTTGCTTTACAGCAGAATCAAATCTCCATCTATTATCATAACGGAACAATTTATATCCTCTCCATTTTCTGTTTCCTGTATCCAACAAAAGGGGCCGATGATCAGAGCCACCCCATGACATCAACTGAACATATGCTCTTGGAAAGAGATCTTGCCAATCTGAAGTAGCCACTGCTCGGTCAATTTTTGATTTGATGTGATAATGAGATCGATGGCCCGTCCACGTAAATTTTCCTCCTATCGTCTTGATGTCATGAAGACCTGAGGAATTAAGCATTTGTCGAAAAGTCTTGAAAGAAGCCTCAGATCGAGAAGGGCCGCCTGATTTTTCTTCATTAGTTTTGATGTCATTAAAGTCACCAAGAACCAGACGTGGTTTACTTTGATAGAGTCCTGCTTCTACCCAAAAAATCATTTTCTTCCACAAGGCATTTCGCTCTTTATATTCTGGATTACCATAGATATAAGTAAGACGAAAAGTAGGTGAACCGGATTCCGATATATACATATCAGTATAATGGAGAGTAGGTGATGATAGAAAATCCAGCTTAACCTCATCATTCCAAAAAACTGCCATACCACCGCTAAGCCCTTCCGGATTCACAACAAAATGGTGGGCATATCCAAGATCATTACATAGACTTTGTACATATTCTTGACCGTTCTTAGTTTCTATGAGGAACAATACATCAGGTTTAGAAGACTGCCTGATGTCTTTTAAATATGGAATTGTCAGAGGGTTCCTCTTAAGTCCCTGACAATTCCAGTGTAATATCTTCATCTTGGCGATGGTGGTTTAGGGGTTGCCACCTCCCCTTGAGTAAGTATTGGATCTTGCGTCCTTTGGCGACTTGTTGCAGCTTGATCTTCATCAAAAAGGTTATCCCCTTTCATTTTGCGACTACTATCTGCTGTGTTTCTAAGAGCATCAAGCTCTTCTTGAGGTTGCAGTTGTGTCGGTCCCATTTCTTCTGAGTGAAGTGTTGGCTGGGTTTGAATGGGATTCTCTTCTCCTTTTTGCATAGATTCATCATTACCAGCAGTCAATAAATTAGTTGCTCTGGTGCGAATTGTAAGAGTCTCAGATGCTTCACCAGTTTCTCTGACAACTAAAGGAATAGGGCCAACAACATGTGTTGAGGAACTAGAACCTTCCTGCATAGGTTCGTCATCCCCTTGATTAATGCCTTGCATCGGTTCTATAGCTTGTCTAGTTGCTTCAACGTTCAACTGGAGCACAGTGCTTTGATGGTTACAAGCTAATTCATCATGCAGCAATGACCCACATCTAAAGCAGAATTTCTTCAGTTTAGCGAAAACAAACCTAACCATGAATGGGGCTGTGGCAGGTTCGAATTCAACAGATCGTACAAAGATTAAACGATCGGAGATGTTCATTGTAACATGAGCCTAGACTTCACCTTCAGCATCCGCAGTGGCTTCTATAATTTTGGTTTCATCAATATGCCCCAGAACCCCTGCTGTCTCTCTAATAACTGGGTCTATCCTAAAATCTTGAGGAATATGCAGAATTTTAACCCAAAAGGAGATTTGAGAGAGAAAATTTGACAAGGTACGATTGGTCCATCGATCAACAGCCACCATCCAAAAATTATGGTGCCAAGGGCCATTTTCTAGGACAGACATGAGATGGTGTTCAGCCTTAAAGAAGAATTGAACAGTACCGTCATCATTAATTCTACTTGTAACCCTTCCATCCAATCTCCAAGCTTTAGGCAAAGCACCTTTAAGTCCTGCTGGTTTCTGATGTTGAGGGTTTAGACCTTTGACAATTAGGCTGAGACGATTATCTATATCACGCGAGCGCCTCGCTTCAGCTGACATCTTCAGAGGAGCTCTCTCAGATCCTAGATCTAAATTTTGAAGCGCTTGCCATAATTCTTTATCCATGGATTCAGAGAAGACAACAACAGTCAAAGAGAACAACACGAACGGACCGGCAGAGACACCGGAGAGTAAGATCCGCACTAGGACGACAAAGAGATCACCAGAAAATTGAGGCGGTGGAAGTCGGTGGAGGATCGCTGTAGAATCGCCCAGAAGGAAGAGAGAGAAAAGGTTTTTTACACACAGTAGTTTCTTTTTTTTTTTAATAACAATTATAAACTTTAAAATATAAATATTTTTTAAAAATAAAATTTGCAAATTTTAATATATATTACTTTAAAAAAATAAATCGTCTCGCGGTATACCGCGGGTTAAAATCTAGTTTATATATTACAATATCTTTCACTCAAAATGTATTCCAATATATTTCCTAAAATAAGAAATCCCGCACGTATGTACGGGTCAGAATCTAGTTATTGGTACAGGGAAAAACAATATCTCATTAGTTATTTATGGTTCTAAAATACTCCGTCATTAAATTATTGGTGCAATTGAACCCGTAAGTTAGTAGTCGTTATAACAGAATCATTTTGATGATGTTAAATTCGACTCCCATATTTTATGTACGATTTTCTAACCAAAGTTTATGAAAATGTTGTCGTGGTCTAGCGAATTTTGTTAGAAGCCCAATAATGTTTGAAGTCCAATAACGTTTAAGACTAAAGCTATACAATGTACTACGCTCACTCGCTTAGAAACGCGTGCGTGTGTTTCACGAACTTCAAAGGTTGGACTGAGACGACTACTAGCTAATATCGGAGACAAATTCACATCTATCCATTTATTAGTAAAGCTTGGGAAATGTTCGTCTGAAATTGCGTAATGCGCAACATTGAAATTACGATAAACAATCAATAGTGGCTCGAATCAAATCTAGACAACGTTCGTCGTGGCAGCTTTATTTGGCAAAGATGAAGGCGAATTCCGACAAACCGGACAAGAGTTATGCAACTTGAGCCACGGGTCGATGCATTCGGTGTGGAAGCAATGTTCACATTCGGGTAAGCACTTAACGGTCTCTTCACTTGTGTATTCTGATAAACAAATGGGACAGAGAGTGTCATTTCGCCAAGGGACACTCTTGGCTTGTTGTTGGATTGGGATAAAAATGATACAGACGGCAGGAGTTATCACTATGAAGAATGGTACGGATAGGCATAAGCATAATATCTTTAACGTTATTAACCAAGGGTTTCCTGAAAGATAGAAAAAAGTCTAACATTTTTAAGAAAAATTGTTCTTTGATATGTTCTTGATGAAGCCAAGATTTTGATTTCAAGTTGGGGTGTATATGTGAGAACTTATAGGACGAGAGGGTTACCAGAATCAACGTATGTGAAGCATTTGACTTTGAGGATGGTATTGTTTATGAAGCTACATAACGGACTAAAATCAACACAACCTGTGCAATCCGGTGAGTCCCATTTCAGCCAGAGGTCTTGTTTGTTGAGATCACCTGCGAGTGGTGAAGAGACCGGAAGAAGTAGTGTCTTCAAGGTTTGACAAGAGGACGGCATTGAACCGGTGAGATCTGAAGGTGTGGAATTAGTAAGGCAATGGATGGGTTCCAAAGAAGAGGATTTGACGTTTTCGTTATGACAGCTCAAGAAAGTGTAGTTGACAAGGTGAAGAGGAGAAAAAGGAGACATTGAAGCGTCGAAGCTGAGAAGCCGTCTGGCTAAGCAGTTATCGGGGTCTCTAAGGTGAATACGCTGCGACTTTATGTCTTGGACGAGAAATCGTCTGGAATTTGGAAGCTTTAAGGCTGTCTCACAATGGAGGTTGAATCCTGGGTAGTCACATGACGAAGATTGCTCAGGAGATAGCCAGAAAGGGAAGCTAACGTCAAGGTTGTTTCCTCCACATGAAGAACTGTAGCAACGTTTTGGTTTTGAGGCATTTAGGAGAGGAAAGTAGAAGAAGAAGAAGAAATAGAGAAGAAGAGGGAATTGTTTTGAGAAAGTCATATTGTGGTAAGGCACTAAGGGAATTGGAATTTACATACTTATAGACAATGGAAAAAGTCATAGAACAGTAAAGCTTATGTTTATCTTTATTTTACTGAAGAGGAGAAGGATTTGTATACCAGAAATACTGACTATGAGACAATGCACTGTGAAAGAATCAGAGAAGCTGCTGGGAGATTCTGATGGAAACAATGTCACCGTCTGTTCCTGCTTTCATTGTGTGGTACTTCACAAGGATTCCTGCAATTCAAATATGTAAGAACAAAAAAAAAGTGTTTTCTCTTCCTTTTTTCTAGATAAAGATATGGTTGATGATGTAAAGTTATATACCTTCGTTTTGTTGCAATCTTGTGTGAACAGCAACTGCATGGGGTGCAATAACTGCTTTAGGTTGGGAATCATCTGCCTCTCCGGTCCAAGACTTGAGGTTGAGAATACCTAGACAGATTTCATGTGGAAATGTATGAGAGACAAAGGAGTATGATTCAAAGAGGAGTAAAGGAACATAAAAGTAAGTAATGAAGTTACCTGAGGATGAAGATTTTTTAAGGTGTTTGAGGTCAAATATGGCTCCACAGGCTGCACTTGCGTCTTTCTCCAACTTATGAGATCCAATCAGATTATAATCCCAGCTTCCATCTTTGTAGCCTTCACTAAGGAAGAGTTCAATGTGCCTAACATCAAGAGTTTGCATTGTTCCTACATTAGTAAAACAGAAACACTCTTAGTTGCAATTTAGTTATTGCAGAGACTAATAGACTAGCATGAATCCTAAAGTCTCAGCAACAGATAGTGTCTTTTACCATCACAGGTACTGAGGTCACAAAGAGGGCAACGCAAAAGCTGTAAATCTGAAAAATGAGATAAGCCACGTTACAGTTTCTTCCTGCAGCTGACAAAGTTTCTGAAGATGATGATGTATAAGAAAATTTTCGTACCTGCAATCCAAATACCGCTTTTGATGTCGTTGATAAGACATGAACCACTGGATTGTAACATTTGTTCTATAGTTCCTTCTGTTGGGACTTTCAGACGACCACTCAAACTCTCAGTCAGGAATGAAGTTCGAGAGTCAAGAACAAAGGCACCAAGACGCATCCAATCTATAATCACAGTGTCAAAACCATATAAAGATCTGTACAACATCTATATTTAACATGAGACTAAGAGAGTATGATGAATCCAATTCATGGACTAACCAATATGCTTCTCCTTCTGGTGGAACAAGTAAGAGTGACTCCCATCTGCATTTTTCCATATCGTGTTTTGAGTTTACCATTGTTTCAGAATGTATCATAAGTCATGTGAAACTTACCAAAAGCTGAAGCATAAATCTTAATCCAGGTGGAAGAAACTGGAAACGTCTCAGGGACCTGAAGATCACGCAAGCATGCAAACCTCCAAACAGTATCCTCCATTGCAATCTTATAGAACCATTTGTTCGTTGCTCCCAGCTTCACCAATGATTTACCATCCAAAAACCTTGTTATGTATGTCCATATATCTTGCTCATACCTGATTTGTCAGAGAAAATTAGATCTAAGAAATCTGATTCGAAATTGAATTTTCAAAACTCAAATCCCAGGTTTCAGCAACCACACAGGTCACGAACAGGGATCGATATAAGCATCTAATTCTCATACAAATCAAATTGATTCCAGAAGGTATCAAAGATGATTGATCGAACTCTATTTCCTAGATCCATCCAATACATGCCGTACAAATCAAATTCGAGCTCAGCCCAAACTCGCACACCAAAAATATCTGAGAACAGATCTATGTAGTTCATAGAGGAGAAGAAAATACCAGGAGAAGCGAGACTGGTAAGTCGGAGCAGAGCACCGAGGAGATACACAGCCATGGATTCCTCTCAGGATCTTCCCGTTCTTCTGGTCGCTGCTCTGAATGATTCTTCTCTTTGCTCCACCATCTTCGTCTCTCTGAATATCGTTGCTCTGTACCAATTTTCTCTTCTGTCCACCATTTCCGTCTCTCACCGGAGCTATCATCTTCCCTCTAATATCTCCTTCGGCATCACCAGATCTCGTATTCATTCTCTCTCTCTCTCTATCTCTTCTCACTCAGTATCTCACTAGTTGCTAATTTGTTAAGTGAAAAATTGTTTGAGAATTTGGTTTTTGCTCTCAATCGTGTAGCTGTGATATATACCTGCGAGGGAGACACAGCGAATTTGAAAATTTCAAATGTTGAAAATGACGTATATACCCCTGTAACAAACTTTCTGACTGTATATTTTAAATTTTGAACCCGGTTTAGCCGAGAGGGTCCCAAGTAATATATACCCAGTGAGTCTGGTTTACCTTGTTAATGAAAAATCAAGATTGGTGAAAATATGATGGTGAAAATATGCGATATAAGTAAAAAAAAATATTAAAGGAAGAGTTGTAATGAGTAGACGCAATTTTTAATTTCTTAACAGTTATAAATAGAATTACGTAGATATATTAAACAAAACATTATGATAAACAAATGTAACATTTTTAATTGTTTTAATGGGAATGTATATTTAAATAGAGATTATCTTATTCTCTAAACGAATTTTGTCAATTTTTTATATTTGTCCAATTTGGGACATGTAAATTTTATTATTTAATAATATTTATTAATTTATAGAGGTTTTATTATATTTTGTTAAGTATTTAGTAGGGGTAAACAAACAAACCGGAATAGAGAACCAAATAGAAGAAAAAAACTGAATTGAATCCAAAATTAATTAAATATTTGAATGGATCCTAAATATCCAAAGAACCAAATAAATATTTAAAATATAATTATATACCCAAATTATTAATTACATTTAGATCTTAAATAACCTAATTACCCAAAATTTTGAATAATCTAAAAATATCAATTATTTATATCAAAATAAGAAATACTCAAAATATTTAAAATATTCCTAAGTTTTTAGTTATTTTAGTCAAAATTTAACCAAATTTATTAAAAATAACTAAAACCAAACCAAGTCTGAATTAAACTGTAAAATAACCGAATTAATCCTAAATGTTTCTATCCAAAATATTCGGAGTCGAACCAACACCGAATCAAATACGGAATACCCCAAGTCCCCAAAGTCTAGATCTCGGATCTGATTGGTTCGGACTTTGGCTTTAGATTTTAGACCGTAAATGTTTTAGCTGTGATTGTAGTTGTAGAATTTAAAATTTTGGAAAGCTTTAAATAATTAAATTGTGTGTTTTAGACAGAAAAAACTGCTTTTTACAGCCAAAATAATAATAATTAAGAAAGTATGTTGGTTGTGGCCTTGTGGGTAACAAATTGATTGATTGGATATATTTCAAAGCTTTAGATTTTTTTTTGCTTTGTAAAGACTCTTGTCAATCAGGCCCTAGTATTTTTTTCTCTTTTTTTTTAATAACTAAGGAAAGGATTAAGCATTGGTAAACCCAAACGTTTGTCTTTGTAAAGAAAAAAAAAAAAAAGGAGCATCTCTTTCTCTTCTTCTTGTTCGTGGTGAAGTGGTGATGCTTGGAACTTCCTGTTAGACGACGAATCCTGCTTTCACATCCATCGTCTGCTTTCATTTTCAAAGGTTTTTTCGTTCTTGACTCACAGAATCAATGTAGAGTTATCAATTGAACCTAATTGCCCCCTTTCCGTTTTAGCTATAGATTCATTAAGCACATCTGCTCATAGATTTTTCTACATGGGTAATCAAATTTAGGCTATTTAGAATCAACTGTATCGGAAAAATTACATTTTTGTTCATTTCTTTTCATATATAGTGTGTGCTTAAGAAAGTTCATAACGTTGTTTGATTTGCAGGCGAATAAAGTCTTTATGGGCTCTAGAGATTTCATCAGCAGTTTGCCTGATGAGGTTCTTGGCAAAAAAATCTTATCTTTACTTCCGACAAAACTCGTTGTATCCACATCTGTTCTGTCCAAGAGGTGGAGGAATCTGTTCCATTTTGTAGACAGCTTTGATTTGGAAGACTCAACACCTATCAGAAATGCTGATAGCTTCTCTGATTTCATGAAAGATACAGTGGCTCTGTTAAGCAATTGTCCCATCAAGAGACTCACTCTCAATTCCCACTATGAAAAATCTAGTGTTAACCGTTGGATTCGCAGTGCCCTCAAACGCGGCTGCTTGGAACTTAACTTGCAGTCCCAATATGATCATTATCTGGATATAGGGATTTTCTTCCGCAATAATACATTGGTTAAACTCACATTATCTAGTTATCGAACTTTTCTTCGAGGCAATGTTCCACCTGAGGGCAGAGTGTTTTTCCCTGCGCTCAAGACACTTTCCCTCGGTGCTGTTGTTGCTAAGCCAGCTCTGTATAACTGGCTCATCTCTGGATGCCCTGTGCTCGAGGAATTATTCATACTTGATGTTGGTAGTGGTGATGACCAGCCAACTTGGACGAGGTCTGTGGTTAGTGCATCCATCAAGCGACTCACGATTGTTTTCCACTTTCCTCATAACACATATCCTTATGAAGACGATGTTGAGATCAAGACACCGAATCTTGAGTTTCTTGACTATTCTGCTCTTCGCTCCGATGGTTCTGATGTTGATTATCTTGATTCGCTTGCCGAAGCTAGACTGGATCTTAGATTGTGGGAGTTAACTAACACTTTTGATTTTGGTGAGGTTACAAATCTGGTTTCTGCGATAAGAAATGTCAAGACCCTTCACCTCTCGTCCAGTTCTCTTGAGGTCTCTTATTCTTGCTAGTTACCATTGTCTCATTTCTATCTATATCTGGTTTCTGACTTTGACTATAAATCAGGCGTTTTACTACCGCTGTTATACCATGCCGGTCTTCGACAAACTCATTCATCTATCTATTGAGAGTGACAAGGAAAACGGTTGGCAGGCATTGCCTCGTCTGCTTTTGAAATCTCCAAATCTACAAACTTTAGCTATAAAGGTATATTGAAGCTTTTGGCAAATTAGTGCACACAATGTTTTTTGCACGTTTATACATGTCAAAATCATTTGCTATGCTTTCAGGGTCTTCTGCACAAAGTTACTTATAGATGTGGAAACGCATGCGCTTGCACTAGCAAGCCTAAGAAAAGGTACTTATACAAACGTTATGAAGACGACAGTCCTACTTCTGAGGTGGAAGGAAGGTGTTGTTTATCGACATGTCGAGTCAAAGTGCTAGAAATTTCAGGCTATGGAGGAAGTCTTAGAGAGGTGAAACAAATGGAGCATTTCTTGAGAAAATTGAAATATCTTGAAACTGTGAAAATTGGTGTTGAAGAAGACAACGATAGTGAGCACTTGCGCACCGAACTTATGACTCTTGATATAGCTTCATCAAAGTGCAACATCCAATTCATCTGATTCCTCTCTCACTCTGTCTGTCTCTGTTCCGTTGTGGTTTTGTGGCTGAGAATTGGTGTGATGGTAATGTGGAAGAGACTCAAAAACAGGTTAAACATGTGTTGTTATAAGTTATTGATTTTGTGTAATGTCTAGTTTGATGAATTTTGATTTTGGTAAATCTGAATTGTCAAACTAAAGAGAATCTGTACACATGATCTCTAAGCGTCTACGGGCTTGACTGGTTGAAACATAGCGGCTGCAGGACCCTTCAATTGTCCTAAAACCAACATCCCATCCTTTCGCTTCTACACATTCTGTTTCTGTTCCAAACTCTACCAGATATAATTCACTAAGGTGTTAGAGAAATTCAAGAGATAAAACAAGAAACGACACCAATATCAGTCTGCTAATAAACTGAAATTTACGGAAATTAAGGATCTTTTTTCAAGGCTAGGCTTAAACACTTGAACAACTTTCCCAAAAGATACATTCATCAGAGAATACCAAAAAGAAATTCAGAGAGATAGATGCCAGAAAGATAACAATATCAATTATAACATACTTTTTTTTTTTGTTTATTTGTGCAAAAAGCACAATGAATAAGCACGTTCTGATCAGAAGCCCACAAGCCATGAACTAAGTTTGTTTCTTGTCTCAGTACAACTTTGTTCCCACACTTCTAACAAGAAGATTGCACACCAAGGGAAAGAACAAAATAAATGAGAAGAAAGACTGCAGAATTAAGCAATACTTCCGTAGTCTACCCTTCCATGGGACGTCGATGGAACATTCGGGACATGATTGTTAGTCCTACGACCTACAAGATGAAACATATATATTCATTTCCAGTCTAAGACCAACTAGAGGCCGTAAACAAGAAAAAAAGTTCTAGAGAAAGCTAAGATGAGTGAAAGAAAATACCCCAAGGGACACCATTTGTATATGAGCTACTTCTGGGTGAACGTTGTTGACCCCCAGAATTTGTATTGGAAGGAGGAAGCTGAGCGTTCATGTGATTCCGATCCATAGTTCTTCCAGCATTTGGTCTCCCATGATTATACCGTTGAGGAGGTTGCTGCCCTAAGCGACTTGGAGAGTTCTGGGAGACATGAGGAATATATTGTGATCCTGGTATATGTTGGCCAAATCTGGCATGAGGATCATTACTTGGAGGGCTGCCAGTCTCTACTTGTGAAAAGGCTTGATTGGGAGCATATCTCCTGATATTGATTCATAGTTACATCAAGAGAGAAAAAGTAACGATAAAATATAAATTGGTGTCTGGAATGTCACACGTTCAGCTGCCTATCTACTGGATCATAAAATATAAAATGGTGTTTAGACTCTTCCTAATTGCTTCAAATACACATCCACCAAGAACTAGTTTTGTACAATAGTTCACACATATATTGATCTTGTCAAGGGACTACCTGTAGTACAGGGCAACCTTCTAATAGAATATAAGTCCTATGAAGAGAACTATATGCACATAGCTAATATCACATATACAGGAGGTATCAACATCAAATATGGGCCTTTCTGCGTTCCAATATTCTAGTCAGGAACCCTGGGCCAAATTTAACACAGTTCTGATACTCAAGTACTAGACAGTTTTTCATCATAAGTTAATATATCCATGGAAGATGTAAGATCTAAATATCACCAAAGTAGGAACCAACATCAAAAGAAAAGTAGATTCAGAATAGTTTCCCTAAGACGTGTTCTCGGTTACCTTTGGGTAGTCGGATTTGAGGATGAGGTCGAGGCATTACTGTTGAACCTTCTGGAATAACTGGAGGCATCTGTTGAACCAAGTTGCATACCTCTGCTGAATGCATTAGCAAGAGAACTCTCATCTGCACTATCTTCTTCTAGAAGCAAGTCATCACTGTACATGTAACAAAATTGCGCATATTAGAACGTCCAAATGAAGGACTGGGGTAAAACATGTTAACCTGAAAATAGAATTTTGACATACAAATAGTATTATATTATGCAACTGTAAATAGCCAGAATGAAAAGTGGTCAAGTATCTATTAAAAAAAGACAGAATAACATCAGGTAACCAAAGACGTTGCCAATATAAATTGACACTAACGTGACTGGTTCTTAATGTCGCTCTACTGGTCGATTTTGATACTGTTTCAGCAAGCAAATTTGTCTATCAAGTGAAAAACTTAACTACCAGTTAACAAGAACATGGTCAGAAATCACGGGCTGTGACATGCCTAGTCTGATATGGTTTAAATGGAAGACAATACATGAGCTCAATATCACGAATTCTAGCTAAACCAGCCAGATTTGTTCAAGTACACATCATATACACACTAACATACAGACAAAGAACCTTGACATTCATTAACTGGTAAATTAGAGAGATATCTTGTTTACTTGCCTGTAATTTGGGTCCCAGTCTCCTGGATCAGGTACTGATAAGGCAGTATCCGGATTTTCAAGATGGTGTGCAGTACTGGAAGGGTTATACATATTGGACCGAAGTGATGAGTTGGCATTGTTATGAGTAGAGTACCCAGTACTTAATGTAGTGCCTCCTTGTGTCTGTTTACGATTTTTGACACCAGAATCCAGTTGCCGGCGTGAAGGTGAACCAGAGAATTGTCCAGAATACCCCTCATTTTGATAAAAGTTATCCATCCCATGCCCTTGGGCTTGTGACAAGGAAGAATCTTGCGACTGAGAACCTCCAGAATATCCAGCGCTCATTCTTCTATTAATTTGACTAAATGCAGCCATCTTTCCCAAAGGAGACCCATGGCAGCTGTTTCTTACTGGAGATGTCGGGCCATGGTGTCCAGGAGACCCAGCTAAAAATTGATTGTTTGTATTTGGAGTAAATTGTGACGGACTAGTGCCAAGGGGTAGTGGTGCAAAATTTCCAGCAGATGGACTTGTACCAAGGCCATTTGGCCCATTTCCATGTGGGTACTGCATAACCCGACGTCTGGCATCAGGACTAGTTCCAAGCATTGAGACCCCACCTTGGTTTTGCATGTATAGGCCTGGATGATTCACAGGAGAATAGTATGCAAACATATTGCCAGTCCCTCCATAGCTCCCATAGCTATTGTCCTGTATAGTACCATCATTGTAGCTACCATAGCTTCCAATGCTCCCATAACTATTTGCATGTGAATAAGGCATCATCTGAAAATGGGGACTATTGTGCATCGGGATTCTGGTTCTCCCTGATACCTGTCAAAGAAGTAAATAAGTTTCCACAATAGGTGCACAAACAACTTGAAGGTCTTACAAATATTTCGAAGGGACAAAGAGCAATACATGAGGAGAGAGACCAGCGGCAAACCAGTGCCCTTCACCTGGATGATGGTCAACTTTGATGTTTTGGGTAACATGCTACAAAGAAAAGGGAAAGGGAACAAAAACCGATTCAGTGAATAGAGAAATGTTTCACACGTCACTCTGCAAGAAAGATCATTTATGCAAGATCTTTTAAATGAAGCATTTTTATCCACAACAGAGAAAATTGAAGCATCAGAAAAATGTGCTAGAAGGAAAAGTATCTTCAATCCATCTCATGATTATTTGGTTTGGAAAATTATGAACTAAAACTTATCATCAGGAAACAAAAATGAATCAAGGACAATACACCCACTGATTTGAACACCATTGGTACGACAATAAGACCACAAAAATTTTGAGACCTGGGACGGAATTCCATTTGACTCACCACACGAGGTGTTTCTGGCGGAGGGTTGTATGGGCACGTAAAAGGTTCTCCAGTAATGAAAGGGTGCTTTGCTGCCTTAAAACATGAAAAGTTGATGTTAATCCATTATGGCTAGCAAAAAACAGAAGCCTTCAAAATCAAATATATAGATAACTTAAGCAAGGAAGTTCAATACCTGAAAAGGTGACCAACGTTTTGCTGGATCAAATTCCATAAGTCCTTTCAGAAAATCAATAAGAGCTAACCGGATTTGAGTTTCTGTGATAGTTCGTGAAAAAAAAAAAACAGTCATCATGCAAGATAGTCCAGTGATTATCAAAGCAAAGTAAAGAACATCAGAACAACCTGACTTTACCTTTGACTACATCGTCCTCAGGTAGATTTATCTTGTACGGATAGCTTTTAACAATTTCTTCAAGGTTCTTATGGTTGAAGTACTCTTTCCCAATTTCTGGCTTTTTCTTTTCTCTCTGGAAAGTTAAAAGTAAAGAACAACACGAGTTATTCAGAAAAAAAATCAATAAGGGGAAATCTTAATGACAATGTAAGAAGAAAATTAATCCCCTCATCAAACAATCTAAATCTACTTTATCCACAGATATAATCGTTTTCCTGGTTTTTAATACTCATTTCTGTATTGCTCTCTTCTCCCCATACCACCCCTCTCTTTATATTTTTGTTTAGCTCAAAGGTAAAGCAAGAATTACTTACAGCTTCAAACTCTTCTCCAGTCAAAGCCATATAAGCACTTTTGAGGCCACCATAAGTTCCACCATTCCCTAAATTGTGGACACTCCCAACACATTTAAAGAACTTATTCGTATTTTTTGCTTCCTTGAGCACATAATCAGGTGGTTGTTTGCTGGAAAAAAATTGACAGAAAATTGATAGAATCATAAGAGAAAATAAAAAAGGCATGAAAGAAAATAAGAAAAGCTCCTCGTTGCTAGAAATCTTGACACTTGTCTTATATAGAAGCGAGGACTTCATAGTTGCACAAACGTTGAGAAGCTAAAATAGGGGGTTGCTGGAGACATAGGGCAATGAAAGAATGACCATAAAGCACCAACAATAGGCTAAACCCAATATATAAGAGACCAATATATGAAACAAAAGACGCAAGAGAATGAGGATGGACCATAAGGTGCAGACCCCAAATATTCCCTGACCCCTAAGATTATAGACTACAAATCACAATTCCATAACAAAGGATCATACCCTAGTATTTCAATCATACGCCTCAAGATATCAAATTCTGAACCTCCTGGAAATAGTGGCAATCCAAGAAACAGCTCGGCAACAATGCAGCCAAAAGACCACATGTCAATAGCTGTAGTGTATCTATACAGTGGTTAAGCCTCCAAATACGACTTCAAGATAATTTTAGATAGCATCTACCATAGGAACAAAATAGCAACGAAATTTAGTCTGCAGTCAAATTGATGTTGATAGGAAACTAACAATTTGCTGGAACTATATCGACAAAGTTAACGCAAGTTGGCCAAATAGATCAATAAGAGTCACATGATCATAGTGCTAAAACAAGCCTATGTCCATTGACATATGACAGTTCAGTGCCAAAGGACTAAGAGAAAACATATTAATTTAGGTGAGAAAACGGTTATCATCTTGGACCTCAAAAGGATACTGGTAACCAAGTAAGACTTCCGGCGATCTGTAGTAACGACTCTGTAGAAAGATTGACCAGCAAGCTTAGTTATTTTTTTGTTATGACATAATCTAGCAGATATATAAACAGAAAGCAAGAAGAAACCTGAATATATGAATAAACAGTTTTATCTTCCATGCACGCTGATCCAAAGTCAATTATCTTAATTTCAGTTGGCTTCACACTGATAAAATTAAAAAGAAAACAAGTTAATTAAAGTTTTTAACTAAAATTTTGATAGGATTGGTGCTAGAAAGTAGACCTGGCGCACAGAAGAATATTCTCTGGCTTCAGATCACAATGGATTATGCCAGCATCTTTCAAAAGAGCCAAACCAAGTAAGATCTATGGGACACCATACGAAAACAGTTGATACTGTAGATTAAGAGAATGAGAAAGAAACAAAACAGTGAAAACATAGATCTATAAAAATATAAATACCTGCTTAGAGAAGAGCTTGACTATGCTTAATGATAGGCCTCTGAATTGATTTATCTTTATGAGCTCATACCTGAGACCATATATTACGAAGGACAATAGAATTGTCACCAACAAACACTTTATACAGTTTGCATGAAGGAAATCAGAGGATAAACACATAGAAAGATAGAAGGAGAATAATACTTCAGTCATAGAACTTACAGATTCATGTCTAGAAGTTCAAAGCATATGCACAAATGACTTTGATGTAAGAAGTAGTCGTATATGCGAACGATATGGTTCTTATCCTCAGGATCATACTTCTTGTTTAGCTACACACCCAAGCGAAAAGTAAGAGACAGACCCCACTAGCGATTTTCACCACCAAGAATATGAATACAAAAGATCATTCAAATATTGAATAATTACATACCGTTGTCAAAATAGATACTTCAACCAATGCCTGCTGATAGTATGCAAGCTGGTTTTTTATTACTTTTACAGCAACAAAGCTGTTTGTCTCAGGAACCCAGCATTTAGCAACCTGACCAAAAGTCCCATGGCCAAGAAGATCTTTGACAATGTATCTAAGAGAACGAGTGAAGCTTATTAGCTTAATCAAATAGACGTCTATTGTGGATAGAAAAGTGGTTCAAATTTTATGCGTCTGACAGCACAACAAAAGGAGGATCATTATTGGTATAATAAAAATTGAAAATAAATAAGACAATAGCAAACCTCTGCCGTGAATCTGAACTGCAAAAATCATCATTTACAGCCAGAATTAGATCGTAGTTGACATTATCAAAGCCATCATTGTTCACACCAACTGATGGAGTAGTCAAGTACCGCTTGGGATTCAACTCTCCTCTATATTTGAACTGTGGGTCACATATTTTGTACGTCTCAACCAAGTCCCTAGTTAGTCTCACCACCACCTGCAAAACATACAAATATATCAAAGTTAATCTGAGCTCTGAAAAGTACTGCAACAGAGACAAACACTTCAACTGTTACCATCCTTGAGTGAAATACATTTCTGCGGTTTTTGTGATAATAGTGATACAGTACAAGAAAAAAAAAGATACAAAGAGTATAAATAATAAGGATAACCTCGCTTAAAGTCAAGGCAAGAAGACACCAACAGTTATCAGTAAATTCCAAAACCATGCCCAACTATTACAGCAGAATGGCGCCAAATAACAGCGGCTAGAAAACTAATGGAGAGACTTGCTATAACTCTGCCAGAGTCCAGACAGATACACAACAAGGTTCAGATTGGTCATCTTAATGCCAATTGAACTCTGGTATGCATTCAAATTATCCAAAAAATCTACCAGCCAATTTTCTTAGCAGATAAACTAGTGTGCACAAACATTCCCAATGCAAACCCAAAGATCATGACAGACTTCAACCACGTAATCATCCACTGCCTGTGTTGCAACTAAGATTAAAGCAATAACATGCTCACTTGTTTATTAGAGTTAAAAAAAACTGATTTTGGTTAAAATTTAACCAGGACCCTCAAGAACCAACAATATGAAATGGCTAAAATTTGAAATGAATTCAGAAATGAGCTGATTTTGGTTGGATGATGACACCGAAAAAGGACCAACAGATATCTCTACCTTGACGTTGCATTACCAGTGATATTTGTGTTGGACTATATAACCTTAAACTAAAGTTGCATGGTAAATGCATTAAGCTATATGTACTAGGTAATTTAAATATGTCTAATGTAGATAGATACTGATATATAACATCGGTTTTCAAACAAGCTGAGATACGATATAATACAAATTTTACACATAATTTATGTAAACCTTCAACGAAGCCAAACAGCCACCTTAGCAAGAATTCCAAGGCACTTGCCAGTGTGTTACCAACTTAATATATAACTCGTAATACAGTATAAATTCAGTAGATTTAGAGGCGGAAACATCTTCTAAGCCTCATTTATTACTAATGTAAGAGAAAACACACTAGGCTATTTGTAAGACTATCATGCATTACTGAACCAAGGCTATTCAACTCGAAATCTATACAAGTCTAGAGATAACTAGCAGCTTCACAAACAACATCGTCTTAGTAAACTAGCATACACACTTGCCATGTCTTTGATTTGTTCTCACTATCTCCTATACAAAAGATGTCACACAAAAACAAAGCTTGCTTTGATGCATCCAAAGATGAAATTAAAAGGGCAATACTTACCGGCTTCTTCACGGCAACATGAACTTTGCTAGCAGACCCATTTTGTGGCAAATAACGCTTAAAAACCAGCTGAATTGGCTTCCACGGTGTGGATACCCCAATAGAGCCAATCTCACCAGCTCGTGCAGCCGCAGCACCATCGCTTGAATCAATGTCATCCATGATCAGAATCAAAACAGTAAAACAACACCTAAACCCCTCAATTGACCAAACCCAACTCTCTCATCAACCAACACAACACAAAACTCGAAATCAACGAATCCTAATTCCTTCCAAAGAGCTGAGAAATCAGGAATTTGCGATGATTAGGGAGACAAACCCAATTGACTCAAGTCCCATAACCCCTTATTCTCATCCAATCAAACCCTCAAGTCAGCGCCAAACTCGAAACCCTAAAAAATCGATCTCACAAAACTATCGATAAAATCAACATCAAATGTATAAAAAAGGATCGAATTTTACGGCGTCAAACACCAACAGCACCGTAAAAGCTCGATGATTTCAAACTATGATTGAGAGGATGAAATTGAAATCGGAGGATTGGAAGAATCGCAGCCCCAAGTGTAGGAAGAGGCTAACGACGGCAAAGAGAGAGACTTTCAGAAGGAGAGAGAGAAGGGTGGAGAGAAAGTGAAAAGCTTTTTTTGTTGTCTGAGGAAGAAGATGATGATGAGTTTCGTCTTCAAAATGCCAACTCCTGATTTTTGTTCTTTCTTCTTCTGCTTCCCCTCTTGCAATTTTTTTCTGTATTCTGGATTTTATTATTTTTTATTGGATTTATTATCATATAATCCAAATATCTTTTTTAATTAATTTAAAATATCTTTAGTTAAATCTAATATTTTGTACTTTCCTATTATTTTGAAGCAATGTGTTTTTTAAAACAGATGTTGCTTCTATTTTTTTCTATTCAACAAATGTTGCTTCTATTTTTCTGATCAGTAGCTACAATTTTAGCTTAAATTTGATCATTTGGATCAGTTAGAGAGGTGTTTGAATTTGATACCTGAATGTCTAATCTCTAAAAATCAATCATCAACACTTCTAATTGACTGTAAATTAAAGTTGTGTTATTTGAAGGTTATTTATTAATAAAGAATATTATGCATGTTGGTTTTAAGAACTATATGAATCCAAAATAGTAAACATTTGCTCAAATAGTTGTGTTGTAACTATATGAGATTATACTTGTGTAGGAGATACTAGAAATGTCCATGTAGGAGGTAATATATTTTCAGACAATGTTGTATATTTAACGACAAGCACCACTGACCTATTTATATGAAATATAAGGAAGAAAGACTAGCACGACTTAAAACTAGTTAGACTTCTATAAGAGTGAAAATGTTTCCCTGACAACTTTGAACGCTTCTCTATCATTAGGGACATATGCACGGTGGTACTAGATAGATATTGAGTGTACATCAATTTGATGTAGTCACTAGATAGAACTCCAACAACTAGAAATATAATATCGGTGATGCAACATAATACTAATGCATCAAAAATAGGTACAATCGTAATGTCAATTACTCAACCTTTGATCCAACCGTCTAATTTAGTCTAGTGATGATAACTAACCAATTAAAAAGTCCCTCTTATACAAATGCTAAGCAAACTAGGCCTCCAATGGTTTTTGTGAACATGTTGGACGCTTCAATTCACCAATTTGTTAAACTATATAGTGGAAAAGACAACAGACAACCTCTATTTAATAATACAGAAACCTAGTAATCGCGTAATGATGTAGCATCTCTATATCCATAAGAGATTAACTTCAAGACTTAATACAGATAAATGAGAAAATATCAATGTTATATTATATATCAAATGAAAATTTTAGAGTATGTGCACAATTAAAATGGGAAGAAGATCCAAGTTCTTTCGTCATTGATATTTTCCATGATAATACATATTCATGGGTAATGAGGCACAAAAAGACCTTTAAAACACAAATAATATCAAATTCCTCATGACAAAAACACTAGCGATTAGATACATTGCCACAAACGAGAAGATGATGAGTCGAAACCTCAATTTTCACTGGCATGTGAGATACATTACTTCTTACGCGAAAGATAATAAAACAGGTTAGGAGTAATGAGGGGGGGTTCTCGGTTGGAAAACCGGAGACCAAGGTGGATAAGGACTAAGGAGGGTAGAAAACATATTGTTCTCTTCATAAAGAAGGACGACTACAACAATAGGCACTCCATAGAGGGGTGATATGGAGACCGAGGAACCTCAAGGTCATATACGAGTTGAGTTCGAGGTGTACAACACGGATTACAAACTTGCCGAAAGAATGGCAAAATTTTCAAAAGATTAGGAATTGAAAGTACTCTCTAGATTCTGCCAATATATGTCTCCTTTGGGACAAAAGCTTGTATATGATGTGCTCCATGGCATGTAGTAGATTTCACCTGGCTGATCTAGTTAGGATTTGGGGCTTTTTTTAGTTCAATGAGTTTAGGATTTGTGGAGTTTTTAATATTTATAATTTATATTAAATAGAAAACAAAAGTTTTCTAATTCACAAATTGGGAGAGAAATAATCATTATAATAAAACTTTTCTCGTTCCATTTCATTCTGTTAAAATCAATTATTGAATACCCCTCTTAAAGTAATAATGTTGGGATTTTGATTTCAAAGATGCCTTTATTTTTCACTAAAGAAAATGAATTGATTTTTAAGAGTTAAATAAATAGAATTTAACATTTATAATCTTCTAAAAGTCATATTTTAAAACCATACTACCTAAAATATTTTTTGTCAAAAGAATATATATTCAATGGGTTACATTAGCCAATAATAAACTTTTAGTGGCAAAATTAGTGAGAAGGTTAAAAAGGTAAAAATGGGCTTAAAAATAATTGACCAGAAAATTAAAATAGCATTAGTGACAAAGAAATTAAAATAATTCATTTGGTGACATCGTAGTGATTTAAATATTAAATTACTTAAAATAAGTTATAATAAAATTATTTTATGAAAGATAACTTAGAATTAATAACAGTATACAAATATATAATTAAATAATAGTAATAGTATGCTTGCTGTCTTTGTATGTGATGTATTTGTTTACCACTTTTTCTTATACTCTTTTTATTAATTATACATAAGCCTATAGACAATAAAATCTCTTAATGTAATGGTAATTATGAAAACGTATTCTCTAAAATTACAGAGGTCAACCTCTTATAATAATAACCGTTGAAGATAAATTTTAATGTTGGAGATTTGACTAGTATATATGTTGTATCTGTAAATATAGGTTTAGATGGACATATGAGTTGATTTTTTTTTTATCTTTAATTTGGGTCTAATTGTATAGTTTATACTTTAATGTTGGTTATATGTTTTTTTCATCCAAAATTAATTAGAGATTAAAAGAGTCTCTCTATTTGTTGATGTACATGCAATATCATCATGTTCTAGAGAATTTATCATTTTGTTTTCATAATTCATTTACATAGCAACGATATTTCGAATAATATCATGAGAGATATCCCTGGCTCTAATCACTATATTTTATATTTCTGTTTAAATATTTTTTTAAAAATAGGATAAAACAAAAACATAAAATTTAAAAGTTTTATTGGTAATAATGAAAACATATGGTTCTTTTGGGTTTAACTAGAAAAATGGTCAAATTTAAGAGATCCTTTTGTAATTAAAAAGTTTATTTCGATATATAAAGATATATATAATATTCTTTCAAATATGAAACCAAGCATTTTAGGGTGTTCTAAAGTTTGATTATTTTCTAATAAAATAGTTTGATGATTTTGATCCACAACATCCTTTTCTCGCATAATTTTTATGACGATAAACAAACTCAATTTTGACCATTTGCTTATTTTGCTTGACAATTTATGATGAGAAACTTCTTTCTCCACATATTATTTGTAAGAATTTTATTTTTTGACCCAAAAAAGAAATTTCTTTAGTGATGGAAAAATGAACAAGTAGGATCTTTTCTTCGGGAGACGCTTAGTTGTCTTTCTCAAGTGATCTTCTCTGCCACATGTTGCTTCACCCATTATTCTACATAGGACCAATAATCTTTGGAAAAACAGTTTTTCAAAAACTATAATAATATTCCGTGGGTTACACACACCCCTATATTTAATTTGTAGTACTAAAACGAAGACAAGCTTTTCAGTAAACAACTACTTTCTATTAAGTAACGATTGTAAGATTATAACTCAAACATGATTCAGTTGTTTTTGTTTTACCAATTATATTAAATTTAAACATACCTCTTTGCACGAAGTGAATTTATTATCTGAAATCCAACTTTCGCCGCAAGTGAAAGCATCAGACATTAATCGCCGAGCTATAAAATAGCTATTTTATTGTTTCACAAGAGTCTTCGATCAACCAAAAACAAAAAAATGAGTATTCAAAGTCGCTAAGAAATCGCCAACTCACTATAGATTTACTATTAGAAGTTTAATATGAAGCCAAATATAGTCTTATGAGTAATCCGAAAGCCATGTAATGTTCTATGTAACTAGGGTTAGCAAGATAATAACTTATATATATAGTTATGCATGTAATGAGAATTTTGATTGTAACTTCGAGACATATATATATAGTTATGTAATGAGAACTTTGATTGTAACTTTGAGAGTTATCTCAAAACAACTCTCTTTCTCTTTATTAAAGTATCAATGGAATTATTGTGTTTTTGGTGACAACAAAGTAATCTTTCCTTTTTAAGTTTATTTGAATAATAAACTCTTAATGAACTATCTAATTTCCGGTTTATATTTCTCTTAATAAATTCATTTGAGCATAAACATTATTGCTTTAGAAATATCATCATCTACCTCGTCTCATCATATGATCGGAGAAGAAAAGCGTTTATCTTCGTCCACCAACCCAACTATCGACAATGAAAAGACTTTAATGCAAAAACGGCGAAAACTAAACTCATAGATCTGTTTTTTTAGAGGAGATAGAAGATAGAGAATGATGGAACGATTGTTTTTTTTAAACTAAATTTTTGTGAGATTTTAAATAAAAATAATCTTAATTAGTTCAAAATTAAGGTCGAAAAAATTTCGTGTAGTATTTCAAATGTGCTATATGAATGATGTAGCTTGTAAAATCCACAGATCAGTTGGATGCATTCTACCGATCCATTCGATCAATTCTAAAATCCAACTTAAAGGGTCTCCAAAGAAGAATCTAAAAATACAGGGGTATAAGTCAACAAACAAAAATATAAGGATAGGACAGTAATTAAACACGTCACCTGCCCACAAAGAATCAATACTAGCCAATCACAACTCTCCACTACGATCTCTCATCACGACTCTCTCTGTGCTATGTTTGTGACATAAAGTCTCAAAAACAAAATTCGTTTCACCAAAAAATGAAACAAAAATAAAAATATTTCTGAGAACCTCAAGTTTAATTTTGCGGCTTAGATTTAAATTCGTCTCTCAAACTCAAATATCTGAAAAAACCTTTCTCCAATATATAAATAAGTTACACGAGACTTTCAATTTCTCTGTATATTTTCCTTTTGATTCCCAGAAAATGTCACTAGATTCCACTTTCTAGCTTGCGTTTTCTCGGGAATCTGAAGTTTCCTTTTGTGTTGAATCGCTGGGAAAAATCTGATGGAAGCAGCTTCAAGTTTTTTGTGTAGAAGTATTCGGATTCCGTCGACTACTACGGCGACGGCGGCGTTCACGTTCACTCGACCGCCGTTAAACTACGTTTGTGTTGTCGGAGTTCGTGTTTTCCCGACGCGGAAGGTCTTTTGCAGCGGCGTTAATGGCGGCTCCAGTGTTACTAAGAAGAAGCCACGAAGGAAAAGTAACGTTTCCGATAAACTTAGGTTTAAGAAAATTGAGAAGAGGAACGATAATACTGAATCTGAGAGTTTAAGTGTTGTTGAGGAACCGAAGAACGATAAAGAATTGAGTCTTCGAGCTTTGAATCAAAATGGTGATCCATTAGGGCGGAGAGATTTAGGGAGGAACGTAGTGAAGTGGATTAGTCAGGCGATGAAAGCGATGGCTTCGGATTTTGCAACTGCGGAGGTTCAGGGGGAGTTTTCGGAGTTGAGGCAGAACGTCGGATCTGGTTTGACGTTTGTGATTCAAGCTCAACCGTATCTCAATGCTATTCCCATGCCATTAGGTTCTGAAGTCATTTGTTTGAAGGCTTGTACTCATTATCCTACCTTGTTCGATCATTTCCAGAGAGAGTTGCGTGATGTTCTTCAAGACCTGGAGCGGAAGAATATAATGGAGAGTTGGAAGGAGTCTGAGTCTTGGAAGCTGCTCAAGGAGATTGCAAATTCAGGTTTGAATTCTTCGAGTCTAAGTTCTTATTGGTTTATAGTTTGGCTGAAGTTGAACTTTTTGCCTTGTGTGATGTTGTATAGCTCAGCATCGGGAGGTTGCTCGCAAAGCTGCTCAAGCTAAGCCTGTTCAAGGAGTTTTGGGGATGGACTCAGAGAAGGTGAAGGCTATACAGGAAAGGATTGATGAGTTCACCAGCCAGATGTCGCAGTTACTTCAAGTGGAACGAGATACAGAACTGGAAGTTACACAGGAAGAACTAGATGTTGTTCCTACTCCAGATGAGAGCTCTGATTCCTCAAAACCGATTGAGTTCTTGGTTAGGCATGGTGATGCTCCACAGGAACTTTGTGATACAATTTGCAATTTGTATGCAGTTAGTACCTCCACAGGTGAGACTTATAGGCAGATATGCATTTTGTTGTAACTTGTTCTCTTTGAGTTTTCGATGAAATTTGTTGTAATATGTAAGCAATATGCAGGGCTCGGAGGTATGCACTTGGTGTTGTTTAAGGTTGGGGGAAACCACCGTCTTCCTCCTACTACACTTTCCCCTGGTGACATGGTTTGCATAAGAGTTTGTGACAGTAGGGGTGCTGGGGCAACTGCCTGTACGCAGGGCTTTGTTCACAACCTTGGAGAAGATGGGTGTAGCATTGGTGTGGCTCTAGAATCTCGTCATGGAGATCCTACTTTTTCCAAGCTCTTTGGAAAGAGTGTGAGAATTGATCGTATTCATGGGTTGGCCGATGCCCTTACTTACGAGGTATATCTTTGTTCCATATTGGTTAAAGATGCAGTGTTTTATCACAGTAACCTCCATCTTAAATATGCTTGTCATGTCAGTCCCATTATTGCGAGTGTTTGCTCAACTATATTTGATAGTTTACATTATTATATTTTTGCTACCACTCGCTTATTATATAGTCTTTCGTTGCAGCGTAACTGCGAAGCCCTAATGCTTCTGCAGAAGAATGGTCTGCAGAAGAAAAATCCATCAATATCTGTTGTGGCGACTTTATTTGGGGATGGTGAAGATATAACATGGCTGGAGCAAAATGATTATGTAGACTGGAGTGAAGCGGAGTTGAGTGATGAGCCAGTGAGTAAGTTATTTGATTCTTCCCAAAGGAGAGCCATAGCTCTTGGAGTAAACAAAAAAAGACCTGTTATGATAGTCCAAGGACCTCCTGGCACGGGAAAGACTGGAATGCTTAAGGAGGTCATTACCCTGGCTGTTCAACAGGGGGAAAGAGTACTTGTAACAGCGCCTACTAATGCAGCTGTTGATAACATGGTCGAGAAGCTCTTGCATCTTGGACTAAACATTGTCCGAGTAGGAAATCCCGCTAGAATATCATCTGCTGTTGCTTCAAAGTCTTTGGGGGAAATTGTGAACTCTAAGCTTGCAAGCTTCCGAGCAGAATTGGAAAGGAAGAAGTCAGATTTAAGAAAAGATCTTCGGCAATGCCTGAGGGATGATGTTCTTGCAGCTGGCATTCGGCAGCTCTTGAAACAGCTTGGAAAGACGTTGAAGAAGAAGGAAAAAGAGACTGTGAAGGAAATACTATCAAATGCACAGGTTGTTTTTGCCACTAACATTGGAGCAGCTGATCCTTTGATTAGGAGGTTAGAAACATTTGATTTGGTTGTTATAGATGAAGCTGGTCAGTCTATCGAGCCTTCATGCTGGATCCCAATATTGCAAGGGAAACGTTGTATTCTTTCCGGTGATCCATGCCAATTAGCACCAGTTGTTCTATCACGTAAAGCTTTAGAAGGTGGACTTGGTGTATCCTTACTGGAAAGAGCTGCATCTTTACATGATGGAGTTCTTGCGACAAAATTAACAACTCAGTATCGTATGAACGATGTAATCGCTGGTTGGGCATCAAAGGAGATGTATGGTGGATGGTTGAAATCTGCTCCAAGTGTGGCCTCTCATCTGCTTATCGATTCTCCTTTTGTGAAGGTACTTCTTCTGACTGTTTCTGCTGTTTGATTGGTGTGGTATTTATATGATGGTTACATGGCATGCAATCACACATCTGTTTACCTTCAAAGCTTTTATTTGTTAGAAATTTTCCATTTTAGCATTATCTGGTTTCTCTTGCAACTCTGTTGGTTTGTCTTTCATGATACTATCTTTACTTGTGGTTGAAATATCTACTGATTACAGCTTTTTTATGGCCTTATTGAAAAGTGATGTTGCTCATGAGCTTGCAATAGATGTTTCCCTCTTGTTTTGCTGGTAACTGGATAATATTAAACAGTGTCACAAATTAACTTACCTTTGAATGTCTAATAAAATGCAACATCATTGTAGATCAAAAGCACCTTTGGTAACACCATGACTCTTAGATGTAACATCATTCTTTTCTTGTACTTACTGCAGGCTACTTGGATAACGCAATGCCCACTGGTTCTGCTTGACACAAGAATGCCATATGGGAGTTTATCCGTGGGCTGCGAGGAGCGTTTGGATCCAGCTGGCACAGGCTCATTATACAATGAAGGAGAAGCAGATATTGTGGTTAATCACGTCATTTCTTTGATATACGCAGGTGAACCATCTATTTTCAGTTGAATGACTGGGATATAACACAAAACAATTACCAGAGCTTGAAGAATCTAAACTTCATGCATATTAATTGTGTTCCTGAATATAAGCTCGATAACCTAGTAAAAAACTTGTTGGACATGATTGTAGGTGTTAGTCCAATGGCTATTGCTGTTCAATCCCCATATGTTGCTCAGGTTCAACTTCTCAGAGAAAGGCTGGATGATTTTCCAGTGGCTGATGGAGTTGAGGTCGCAACCATTGACAGCTTTCAAGGGCGGGAGGCTGATGCAGTGATCATCTCAATGGTAAACATTACTCTGCTTCTTTTCCATTCTGTGGCATGAAGATATTTCATAATTAAAATTCTAGCAGATAGTAAAGAAACGGAGATAACATTAAGAATCTATTTAGATATGTTAGTTGAACTTGATTGTGAAAACCAAAACCGATTAACAAAATTGTCGTTATGAACTCGTAGCGCAAATAAGACTCATGTACTTGTTGTGCTGTGAACCCATTACAGGTACGGTCAAACAACCTAGGTGCAGTGGGATTCCTAGGGGATAGCAGACGGATGAATGTAGCCATTACAAGAGCCCGGAAGCACGTGGCAGTGGTATGTGACAGCTCCACAATCTGCCACAACACGTTCCTAGCAAGACTGTTGCGCCACATACGCTATTTCGGGAGAGTTAAGCATGCAGACCCTGGTAGCTTGGGAGGGTCAGGACTAGGCTTGGACCCAATGTTGCCCTACCTTGGTTAAAACCGTTGTAAGTACTACAAAAACCAGAACCTTCTGCTTACTCTCTCCCTCTCTCTCTATCTCTCCCGCTGAAAGAAACAGTTTCCATAGCAAATTGTCGTTGTACAGAACAATTGTTACCACAGAAAATAGTCTCTGTATATGATGACAATATATAATTCATGTATATTTTTACAATTAATTCATGTTACCACAGACTTCTTCCATAAAATTACTACACCACCACTTACACCGACTAAAAGCCAATTCACAAACCAAATTGGGAAAGGATCTTACGACCAAATTTTTTTGGGAAAAGTTGTTCTCCGATATTAACACGGTTTTCTTCTAGATTATTAAATCGACGCAACTATCGGCAAATTATGGGCTCCTGATGGGCCTTCTCCTTTCTTTGGTTCAACTTGGTTCTAGACACTTATGTGTTTCAATCTAAGCTAATTTCGTTTATGTTCATTGGGTATAAAGCCCAACCTCTAAAGTTAGCTTTTTTTGTAAGCACTTTTGTTAGAGAAAACAAGTTTGACCAAACAAAGAAAAAACAAGTAAGAACAAAACGATTTGCTAGTTGAACTTAGGAACTCAATTCGGGGTCCTATAAAATGACGTCGAAGAAATTAAAGTCCACGTTTTTTTTTTATTAACATATGTATATGATGTTTATAATTAGAGTAAAGTTTCCTATAGCTTACTCTAAGTGTATATAAGGAACATGTATGATTCATTTGATCATTAAGAATAATATACGGAAAATTCACTTTATCTCTCTATAGTTAATATGGTAGCAGAGCACAAAAGACATTTTCTCTCACTATAACAGAAATCTCAGAGTTTCTTCTTCCGCCAAAACTCATCTTCTTCTTCGATTTCATCCAATTTCTATGGAATCACCATCGTTATCACCCTAAATCTTCCATTTCTTTTCTTTACTGAGCTCCGATTCATCAATAGAGGTCTCAAAATCACCAATCGCAATCACATTCGCGATTTTCACTAACAGTTGAAGCTCAAGCTCGAATCTCCTTCATCTTTCAGATCGATTCGTTCTACATCACGATCGATTCAACTCTAATCGTTTTTCGGTTCGTCGTTCTAATCAATTTCAGTATCATCTCTCGATTCTTGATTTGTTTCAATGACGACATCATCCAATACAAATGTGGATAGCTCGCGACAGTCTATTGATCAGTATGAGAATCCATTCTTTCTTCACAGCTCCGATCATGCCGGATTGGTTCTAGTTTTCGATCGTCTCACTACTGGAGCAGATTTTCATTCTTGGAGAAGATCCGTTCGTATGACACTCAATGTACGTAACAAGCTTGGTTTTATTGATGGTAATATCACTAAACCTTCACCTGATCATCATGATTTTGGATCTTGGTCTCGTTGCAATGATATGGTAGCAACATGGTTAATGAATTCTGTATGCAAGAAGATTGGTCAAAGCTTGCTGTTTATATCTACTGCTGAGGGAATTTGGAAAAATCTTTTAGCTAGGTTCAAACAAGATGGCACCTAGAGTCTATGAAATAGAACAGCGTTTGAGTATTATTCAACAAGGTGCTATGGATGTTAGTTCATATTATACAGAACTTGTGACATTATGGGAAGAATATAGAAATTATGTGGAATTGCCTGTTTGCACTTGTGGAAGATCTGAGTGCAATGCTGCAGTGTTGTGGGAAAGATTGCAGCAGAGGAGCCGAGTCACTAAGTTTCTTATGGGACTGAATGAGTCATTTGAGTCTACAAGAAGACAAATTTTGATGCTGAAGCCGATTCCAACTATTGAGGATGCATTCAATATGGTAACTCAAGATGAAAGGCAGAGAAGTATTAAGACACCTTCATCAAAAACTGTAGTGTTTCAAGCTTCAGGACCTAATCAATCTTCTGGTCAATGTTATCAAGATGTCTCTTCATATCAAGGTCAGATGGATAATACAGCTTTTGCAGTACAAAATGAATATCGTCCGAGACCACCTAGACCAGTTTGCACCCAATGTGGTCAATCTGGACATGTAGTACAGAAATGTTTCAAGATTATTGGTTATCCTCCAGGGTATATTCCAAGGTTTAAGAGCACCATCTCTAACTATCAATCTCAGAGATCTCCTGCTCCATCAACCTTTCAGCCTAGAGGATATTCTGCAAATGCTGCATCTAAACCTCATTCAGTTGCAAATATCATGACTAATCCTCCTAGTCTATACATTCCACCACCAGCTACAGAAGTTAACAACCTTGATATTAACAAGCTGAGTGGAGATCAAATTCAGACATTGATTCAACAACTCTCAGGTCGTATTCAAACTTCAGAGCCTTTGGCTCCTTCTCCATCAACATCGGCACCATCAACAGTTACAGAACATGGTATAATGGCTGTTCAATCGTCTGCTGGTACAATTCCTTTTCCTTCTTCATCTCTTCGTTTTGAAAATGATCAACTTACTTTCCAACATCAATGTTTATCTTCCTTATACACAAATCTTCCTCATGGTAGCTGGATAATTGATAGTGGTGCCACTACTCATGTGTGTTCTGATCTAGCAATGTTTAATGAAACTAATACAGTTTTTGGGGTAACTGTTTCTTTACCAAATGATACTAGAGTTCAGATCACACACACAGGCACAATTCCATTATCTCATTCACTCATTTTGCAAGATGTGTTGCATGTTCCTTCTTTTAAATTCAATTTGATTTCTGTGAGTAGTCTTTTAAAAACAAATCATTGCTCATCTCACTACTATGTTGATTCTTGTATTATTCAGGAGTTTATTCAGGGATTGACGATTGGTAGAGGCATCCTACTTCATAATCTCTATATTTTGCGACTTGATGCACCATCTACACATGATCAATTTGCTGGATCCTTGGTAGTTGATGGAATTCTTTGGCACCAACGCCTTGGACATCCATTTGCTGACAAGTTAAAATGCATCGCATTTCGGGTACTCTTTCTTCGTCTAAGTCTAGTTTCATGCATCCATTTCATTGTTCTATTTGTCATTTAGCAAAACAGAAAAGATTGTCATATGAGTCTCATAATCATTTGTCTTCACTTTCATTTGATCTTGTTCATTTAGATGTGTGGGGTCCTTTTTCTATTGAGTCTTTAGAAGGATACAAATATTTTCTTACTATAGTAGATGATTGTACTCGTGTAACATGGGTTTATATGATGAGAAATAAAAGTGAAGTTACACAACATTTTTCAGATTTTATTAAACATGTTCTTACACAATATAAAGCTGTTATTAAAATGATTAGAACTGATAATGCTCCTGAACTTGCTTTTAAATCTATTGTTAAAGAACATGGAATGGTACATCAGTTTTCTTGTGCATACACACCTCAACAGAATTCAGTAGTAGAACGTAAACATCAACATCTACTGAATGTTGCAAGATCATTGTTGTTTCAGTCTAATGTCCCGATTGCATATTGGAGTGATTGCTTGTTAACAGTCGTGTTTCTTATTAATAGGATTCCATCAGTTTTGTTGAAAAATGTATCACCTTATGAATTACTTACAAAGAGAAAACCTGCTTATGATTTTTTAAGATCTTTTGGTTGTCTTTGTTATGTTTCTACTTTGCAAAAGGATAGGAATAAGTTCTCTCCTAGGTCTGAAAAGTGTATTTTCTTGGGTTATTCATCAAGTTATAAGGGATATAAAGTCTTGCATATTGATTTAAATTGTGTTTCAGTTTCTAGGAATGTAGTATTTCATGAGAACATCTTTCCTTTCCATGATAATCCAATCTCACCTGTTTCTGATGTTTTTAGTCATGCTATCTTACCATTACCTATTCATGTTAATGATGAAATCCATACATCATCATCACCTAATGCACATAATGAACATTCTCATGCATCATCTGCATCATCGTCATCCACAACATCATCACAACCATCCACTTCAAGCTCTAGTATCATACCGGTTTTGCCAGAAGCAGTTACAACAGAGACAGCATGTGTTTCACTTTCTGTTGCTAGGCCAAAACGCCAAGGTAAGGCTCCTAGTTACTTATCTGACTATCACTGTTCTTTCACACAAATTTCTGAGCCTTCACCACAAAATTCTTTTCCACATCTCAAAGTTTATTCAACACCATATCTTATATCTTCAGTTCTCTCTTATTCTAGCTTAAAATCTCCATTTCAGTCTTTTGTTTTATCTTATTCTGCTGAAACAGAACCTAAGACTTTTAAACAAGCCATTATATCTGTTCAATGGACTAAAGCCATGGATGAGGAACTTGGGGCTATGGAGCTTAATAAGACTTGGAGTGTGGTTTCTTTGCCTCCGGGAAAGAATGTAATAGGTTGTAAATGGGTTTATACCATTAAGTACAATCCGGATGGTACTATTGAGAGATACAAAGCAAGATTGGTAGCAAAAGAATTTACACAACAAGAAGGTGTGGATTATTTTGATACATTCTCTCATGTTGCTAAACTAGCTAGTGTTAAGCTGGTTCTTGGTTGTGCTGCCAAGAAGGGTTGGAGTTTAACTCAAATTGACGTTTCTAATGCCTTCTTGCATAGTGAGCTTGATGAAGAGATCTACATGAGTTTGCCACAGGGATATACACCTTCTTCTGGATTTCTTCCTTCTCATCATGTGTGCAGATTACATAAGTCCATCTATGGGTTGAAGCAAACATCACGCCAATGGTACAAATGTCTGTCGAAGACTCTCTTGGATGCCGCTTTTATTCAGTCTCAATCTGATAACACCTTGTTCGTGCAGCTACAAGGTACCTCTTTCATTGCTATCCTTGTTTATGTTGATGACATTCTCATTGCTAGTAATGACAGTAATCAAGTCACTTTGATAAAAGCATATATGGCTGACCATTTCAAAATCAAAGATCTAGGACCGGCTAGATTTTTTCTTGGTCTTGAGATTGCTAGGAATTCAGAAGGAATTGCCATTTGTCAAAGGAAATATTGCTTGGATCTTCTCACTGATGCAGGCTTGTTGGGTTGCAAACCGAGTACTGTTCCAATGGATCCAAAGGTGAATCTTACTGCAGATATGGGAACTCTCTTGGATAATGCAAAGCCATATAGAAAATTGGTTGGTCGCTTGTTATATCTCTGTGTTACAAGGCCTGATATCACATTTGCGGTTCATCGACTTAGTCGTTTCCTGTCATGTGATACTGATGTGCATATGCAAGCAGCTCAGAGAGTATTGAAGTATCTTAAAGGTAATCCAGGGCAAGGTTTGTTTTACTCTACAAACACTTCTCTTTGCCTTAATGGATTTGCTGATGCTGATTGGGGAACATGCTTAGACTCTCGACGTTCTGTTTCTGGTGTTTGCATTTTTCTGGGAACTTTTTTGATTTCCTGGAAATATAAGAAGCAGGATGTGTGTAGTAGTAGTAGCACAGAGGCTGAGTATCGCAGTATGGCAGTGGCTACAAAGGATCTTTTATGGTTCAGTTATATGTTGAAGGATTTGCATATTAAAGTTGAAACGAAGGCAAAGCTTTTCTGCGATAATAAGTCTGCGATGCATATAGCAAACAATCCAGTTTTTCACGAGAGGACCAAACATGTTGAAATCGATTGTCACACAACGAGAGATCAAATGAAGTTTGGATTCTTGCAAGTGCATCACATTGGAACAGAGAATCAGCTGGCCGATATACTGACCAAGCCATTGCATCCTGGCCCTTTCAAATCACTTCTTAATCGTCTTGGAGTTTCAAACCTCTTCCTTCCTAAAGAGTGATTTGTGGGGGGCTATTAACATATGTATATGATGTTTATAATTAGAGTAAAAATTCCTTTAGTTTACTCTAAGTGTATATAAGGAACATGTATGATTCATTTAATCATTAAGGAGAATATATGGAGAATTCACTTTATCTCTCTATAATTAATATTTTTGTCCAAAATAAAAGTCAAGGATCCAAAATTGGTGAAAATATCGTATTTCTGCGTTGATAAGATATACATTATGCAAAAATTATACATTTGTAAATTGTACTTTAAGTTAACTAAAAATGTCGTCTTCGGTTATTTTGAATCTCCACATCAGTTATTATCATTTAAAATAGGTTTCAGTATTGTAGTAATTCATTACTATTTACATTATGCAAATCTATGAGTGATATTTCAATCTTATCTTTCAATATTAGCTAAATTATTTTAGATTTTTAACTAATCGACAGCTTAGTGGCTGTAAATTATTGAAAGTTTAAAGTCGTCTTTAACAAAAAAAAAAAAGGTTTAAAGTCGTACTGAAAACAAACAAGAAAGCAAAGAAAAAATAAGTGGTGGTTGTAATAATTATGCCTTGATTTGCTCGTAAAGTATGCTTCGGTATTATTTGTACCAGGTAACAACAACTAATCACAATCTTCCTACCAAAAAAAAATCACAATCAAATGATTGTTTAGTCTTATATTACGTAATGTATCTTCTTCTGGAAGAAAAATTCCTTAATTACTCTAAAATAATTCTAGTTTGGTAGATACGTTATAAGTAATTTGGAGATTGGTGGATCTACTATGTATCAGTTGTAGCCCCATCATTATCTATATATATACACAGGATCGGTCCTTGAATTGTTTATGGCCTAAAACATTATTTGAATAATATGATTTTCTATAAAAATTAATATTAAAAAAGTCATTAAAATACGTAAATATATTAAAACATTTCGAAAACTCATATAATTTCTATAATTCACTTTTGTTCAGATAAATTAAAAATATCATAATACCTAATCGCCAAATTAAATCAAATATTTGGAGATTTTGTTTTATGAAAATATTAAACAAAAAATATTAAATGAACTAAAAACAATTCTCTCCCACTCCACAAAACAAAAAGAAAGGACATGAAAATCAGAAGGAAAAAAGAAGAAAGTAAAATATAAGACTTGAACATTGCAATTGTAGTAAGCACAACTCTTAAATACTCCTCCCTACAGTTTTATACTTTTATTTATAGTTAATGGCTTAAAGCAGATGTTTTAGCTACCGGCGGGCTGGACCAGTCTATACGTTTATATAAGACAATGCATTGTCTAAAAACATAGTGTCATGTTCAATATATAGTGTTGAGATATCTCGACGACTCTTTTGGAGATCCAATTGATTAAATACACCATTTTAAAATTTGTGAAAACATTACAAGCATTTAGTTGCATCATCACCCTTCCAAGATTTATATACCAATTGATGAATATTGATTTGGAAAATAGCATTTCCACTCTTTAACAGCTCAAATAGTTTGAGAACTTTTTACTCCAACAATTTCTAAACTTGGTTCCTTGTATAAAAGTATTGTATCCTTTTGACGTATTAAATTTATTTTTCTATATTTAAGACATTTACTTTTATTAAAGTTATTATGAATCATATATTTATAAATTAAATTTTAGTATATATTTTAATATTATATATCCAATAACCAATATATAAGCTGGTCAGAAATTAGTTGAATATATGGTCAAAAAAATTGGTAGAAATATAATTTCAACCATTCTTTTTGTTTTGGTCAGAAAATTGCAACCACTTTTTGGTCTGCTATTTTTGATCACTGTTATTGGTCAAATAAATTTAAGATATAATGAAAAAAATTGTTCAAATCCTTGTAACAAAAAGAAAATTCTCTTTAAAATTCAATTATCAAGTCTCCTCTAAGAAATATATCTTATTCACATATCTTTTATACAACAAAAACATATTTTTCTTTTTCAATTTCTATTTCTTTTATCTCCATCACCTTGAATCTTGATCATTATTAGAGGACATACATTGGACTGTCCTATATATTTTGGTAAGAAAGCGATGGATTATCATACCGGAAGTGATAGTCTCCACAATTTACTCTCTCTCACTTCACCAAGCTGAATATATTGAGTTTCAGATGTACTGGGCTCTCTTCTCTCATGGTATATTTTCTATTTTAAGAAATGTTCTTCCGCATCTTCTTTTTATGTTTCACTATTTTGTTGAATTAATTTTCTATTTTCTTAGTTATTTATTGGATTAATCTTTATTATTGGCTAATTTTTTTGGCTATATTTGATATAATTTAATATCGAATTAAACTTGTTTTGATATATGTAAAAAACGTTTAGAATAAATTGATGTTTGGCATTTTCTCTTGCTCCAAAATATGAGTGTTCTGAGATATTTATTGTCCAACATTTGTTTGTTTAAATAACAAGATGCTGTCTAATTTCTCATGCATAATATGCACTTGTGTCGCTCAATTACCAAAATGGTTTCTATAAAATAGGTTTTTATGGATTTGTCGGTGCACTAGCTAAGGTTGTTGCCAAAAAAGAAAAAGTAACAATTTCTGTTTTGTTTTGATTTGTAAACAAATAAACATTCTTCTCTCTCCTTTGATGTTTTTTTTATAACTTTGCTTGCAAAATTTCCATGTCTTTTACACACAAAATGAATTAAAACAATAAAAAGAATTAATAAGTTTACCTTTTTCGCGGAATATTAAAAAATTGCGCCGCTTCAAGTTCAAAATTAGATGCTAAAATGTGTTTCTGTCCAAATTCAAACCAGTTTTGTCTTGTCTTGTCTTCTTCTTCTTCAGAGCATTGCAATGAAAGTTCCAGATTCTTCTTCACCGACCGGAGTTCTCGAAGAATTCTTCAGAACCGAAGAATTCAATAGCTCCTCCGAGACGGTCAAGAACCCTTCCTCTTCTCGTTTCCGCAAGATGGTTCAGCTTCTCAGAAGCAAATCCAAAAAGTCTCTTGAGAATGTCAAGATTCCGTTTCACAACAATGGTGTTATTAAGAGTTCTTTTAGAAGATGCAGTAGCATGAGAGAAAATCTCAGATTTAGCTCCAATGATTCTCACTTTCTTCTACATTCTCCTAGAAGAATCTTCACCTTCTCTGACCTCAAGTCTGCTACAAACAATTTCTCTTTAGGTTCGTACCAAATCTGAATTATATGTTGCAATTCATATTCTGAAAGTAAAATTGAGAGTGAAACAAGTGTGAACATGAGCAATCATTTTAGGTAAAAAAAAATTGTTTTTGAAGCAAATTTGAGTCTAAAATGTTTTTTTTTTTTGTTGTTGTCAAAATATGTTTTATGATTGCAATTGTCATGAAGATTAAGTAGTATTTATGGAACAGAAAATTTAGTTTTTTAGTTTATACATATCTAAAGTGGAAGATTTTAGTGTCATTTTTGCAATTTGTTTGGATGTGACCAGAAAATCTAATTGGGAAAGGAGGTTATGCTGAAGTTTACAAAGGGATGTTACCAAATGGACAAATGGTAGCGATAAAACGGTTGATGCGGGGAAATAGTGAAGAGATCATTGTAGACTTTCTTTCGGAGATGGGTATAATGGCACATGTTAACCATCCCAACATAGCTAAGCTTTTAGGCTATGGAGTTGAAGGAGGAATGCATCTTGTTCTTGAGTTATCACCTCATGGCAGCTTAGCTTCTATGCTCTATAGTATGTCTCTTTTACCTTCTTTCTCTCTTACATGATTACATCTTAATGGTTAAAATATTTATCAATTGTTGATTACTTGATTATATTATAGGCTCCAAGGAGAAGATGAAATGGAGCATTAGGTACAAGATAGCATTAGGAGTTGCGGAGGGTCTAGTGTATCTTCATAGAGGATGTCATAGGAGAATTATACATAGAGATATCAAAGCCGCAAACATTCTTCTCACACATGATTTTTCTCCTCAGGTATGATAAATGATGCTCTTAAGGAGAAAACATACACTTTTAATGTATTCCTTGTAATGAAAATGTTTGGGGGTTATAGATATGTGACTTTGGGCTTGCGAAGTGGTTACCTGAAAATTGGACACACCACATTGTTTCCAAATTTGAGGGCACATTCGGGTGAGTCTACGCTTTAAGTGTATTCTTCATTGCATATTGGTTTTTACCAAGGGAGTCTCAGAGCTAGATATAGTTTGCATCTTTTATTTCAGGTATCTTGCTCCAGAGTACTTAACACATGGGATAGTAGATGAAAAGACCGATGTATTCGCCTTGGGTGTACTTTTACTGGAACTTGTTACCGGACGACGAGCTCTCGATTACTCCAAGCAAAGTCTTGTTCTATGGGTGAGTTTAGCTATATTGAGTTTAAGCTTTTATGTTCTAGAGCAAAGAAAACCATTCCCACATTTTGTTCATGGTTCCTTTTGTTTTTGTGTTCCTAGGCTAAACCATTGATGAAGAAGAACAAAATTAGAGAGCTAATCGATCCATCTCTGGCGGGTGAGTACGAATGGAGGCAGATAAAACTTGTGCTTTTGGCTGCTGCGTTATCAATCCAACAATCATCGATAGAGAGGCCTGAAATGAGTCAGGTACATAACTAACTTTCTTGTTTAACAAGTAAACAAACCACGCCTTTATTTTGATATCTTTTGTCTTAATTAGGTTGTTGAGATCCTCAAAGGCAACTTGAAAGATCTCAAGTGCATCATGAAATGCAGAGTTCCCTTTTATAGGAAAGCTTTCAGGGATGAAGTTGGCAAAAAAGATTAGGAACATTTTGACATATCATCTTTGAAGATTGAAACTTCTCTCCCACGTGTTAAGTAATTGATTCAGAAAATAGATATTCAAGCACAACATAGAGGAAAGAAGAGAAGCAGAGAGATTAGAAGACACTAGGGCTCTTGTCATTTTTGGGGATAAATAAGTATCATGGATCCCTTGTTAACAATAAGTTGTTAATGGCAATGCCATTGCGTATAGATTATTCGTACATGTTATTGCGTATAATGAGTATATATTTTTTTTTATGAATTTTGTTTATTTGTTAAATATACATGCAATGCAACAGCAATATTTGTCTACTTTTATACTTTTTGTCAACAACATATATACAACGCGGCCGGATCCTGATAATTTTAATATTTGTCATTGCAATGTGGCACATACACTCTTAATCTCTTATGATTTGTCGTTGTAACATTTAATGGAGGTTTGAACCCATGTTCATTTATACAATCTTATACCAAATGTTTGAAGTCCCATTTTTGTTTTTTTTGATAAATTTTATCGGCTGATTTGGTCAGCCCTGATATTGGTAGAAACACATCAAAATGTTTTAAGGTGAGTTTCTTCCCAAAAGGTTACCACATTATCTGTCCCGAGTTTAGAACATTTTCCGACTAGGTGTAGTCAGGCCGCTTACATTTCTGACTACTATGTAAATCAATTGAGTCAAAACCCAACTGACAGACTTCCAAAAAAAATGTGTTTTTTTTTTAGAGAAGATTAAAATTTGTTTTGGAAATTTCACCTTTCACCAAAGCTTTTCCTACCACTAGACCACATATGCTTGGGCCAAAAATCTAGAATTGCTACTAATTCTTCAATCTTTGGTAATTAAATAAGAGAAAATAACATTCATGAAAACAAATAGAATTGGTTGTCTTGTAGGTAGATATGCCTCTTTGACAATTGTACTCCAAGTTGGTTACATCTAACTCATGAGCATGATAAACAATTAAGTTGAACGTGGTTATAATTCAATTAATTGTATATTTGAGTTAAGAATTAAAATGGAACTTTGAATACAAAGCAGAATTATGGATTCCTACGAAACATTAAATTAAGTATAAAGGGAAGTTTGTTAAAGGACTAGACTGTGGAATGCTAACAGTATCAAAGCGCACGAAGAAATTTCCAGTCCTAAAAATTAATATAGCATGCAGTTTTAATTTTCTCAACCTGAGCTCGAATGAGCTCTTAAGAAAAATAATACAAAAAAAAAACATGAAAAAGAAGAAAGAGAATGGAAAAAATCTCTTAGATAAGAGCTTGAAGAAAGGTTTTTAACACTCAAATAAACCACCAAAGCCACATGTCTTTCATACATTAGTTTACATTTTTTATAAAATTAAAATTTAATTATATAATAATATTATAATAAAATAATCATTTTTGTTATTGTTTAGAGGTTTTTATAAGAATTTATTGTTGAGCATGCTCTAAGTTTCTCTACTCCGGACTAGGTTTCTCTAATAGAAAACAGCTCATTTCTAACTGATGAATTTATTTTGACATAAAAAAACAAAAAGGAATATAGCCAATATTGATAAGATTAATGTGTATTCTTCATATATTCTTGAAAAAAAGAGAAACGTACTTACTACTTAGTACTTATTTTATTACACGCGATGCATAATGGAAAAAACAAACAAACATGCAAATTAACAACAACAGAGGAGAATAATACAGATTCATACAGCACAGCCAACTTTGACAGAGCGATAGTGAAGCTAGACATGGATGGTCACTCAGTGATGGGAATGACATGGATCCCAATCTGATGAAGCATGCTACTAGATTTTCCATGGAACCCATTGATCTTGTGACCTTCCTTCTCTAGGACGAAGTTGAAACCAGCTTTAAGTCCAAAGGATGGAGAGATGCGAATGTTTGTCTTGAACCTAAGCATCGTTAATACTCCAGTTTCAGCTCCCATAACCTTATCTTGGCAAGCCTCCACCGATGTTATGTATTCACTCGGATAATCCAGTTCGAACTATGGAGTGTATAAGAGATCTTTGTTAGGAGTACTCTCACGTTGAGAAGTGTAAAAATATGTAACTTTAGTTGGTTTTGATATTAACAAAAAAAAAACTCAAGAATTTTATAGTAGAGATATACAAGACGCCCGTATTCTCCTGCATTTTATTTTGTATGTAAACAATGTTTCTCCGATTTAGCTTTAGGAGCCTTTCTAGTTCTAATAATATATAAGTTGTTGACAAAAAAAAAGAAATAGAGAAAACATGTAAAGGAGTAATCATCACCTCTTCATATCCAAGTAATGTAGCCTTTCCATGTTCATCTCCCACAACCACCTCACTAGCGTCGTTCTCGTACTCAAACTTAACGGAGACAATACCAAACTGGCCTTGTCCTATACAAACCTTCTTCACATTTAGGAAAGCACCATCGTCCCAAGAGTCTCCTCCATCTCCACCTTGTCCCTCTAGTTTCTCAGTAGGGGGAGGGTAAGGAGAAAATGGAGCATAATATTCCCCGATACTATCAACACAAGACCCTACCCGTCCATGGAACCCAACAATAGCATTGCCTTGGCTCTCAAGCAAGAACGTGGTACCCGTTTCTTTTCCAAATACTGACGTTCTCCCATTTGATGTTTTGAATGTTAACGACCTAAGGACAATACATCTGTAAGGTTGGGTATCCGCGTAGCTTCCTCCTACGGATGTGATACATTCATATGGATAATTGATGGTAAACTGTAATGATAACGATAAAAACGTTTAGTACATTTGGATACTAACAACACCATTAAAGATTTATAAATTAGAAATGTTCCACAAGTTTAAACAAATTAACATATCAGCAGAACACCAATATTTAGGATAACCTGATTTTGTGTTCCGATCTTGACCCCATACTCATAGCATTCCACTTGACCAACTTTGTCATAGTCGACCCTCATATTCCTTATTGAAGTGCCATCAAAAGTAACATACACTTTTCTGACACCATCATAGTCACCACCATGATCATAACCTCTTCCTGTGTTTTGACCACCATCCATTGCAGATTTGGTTGCGGGGATCCTAATGTAATATGCTCTAAGAGAGTAGAGATTCTTGTCAGCAAATCCATGAAACCCAATGATTCTACCCCTCATGGATCTTAGTGAAAACTTAGTACCCTCGTTGAACCCCATCATATCAGAAGTTTGCTGGTTAGTTTTGAATTGGATTGATTGAATCACACCGGTAGATATGTCATAGTAACCCTCAATAGATAACAGATATTCCTTTTGCAAATGGTTAATCTCAAACTGCAAAAACAAAAAAAATATATATATAGAAAAACGATTGTAAAATTAGATATATAAAGTTATTAATGACACATTACATATGTACCGTTTGTGTCAAACCACGACCAGAGACACCATGAATTGGTCCAGTAATAGTTTTACCATCTTTGACATAGTCAAACTTGATGAACTGAATGCCTTCAAGACCTCCTCGTACATATATCTTTGTTACACCCTCATAATCGAATCCATCATCCCATCGCTTCCCTCCATTTCCACCTTCAGCTTTCACCATTAGTGCCATCTCGTACGTAGTAGCTATTCGAATCTAGTCATTAATTAGTTTGAATCGTTACTCACTTGGGAAAAAAAAAATCAGAATCATTTCTAGTATCAAAGTAGGCATATGTTACTTGGGTTAAAAGTAAACTGTTTTAACTACTATAACGAATAATACCTATTATGCTGCGATAGAGGGATAATGAGAGCTGAAGAATCAAATGTGGCAATGTGGAGTGATGATGTATAATCAGGTAGTTAAGGTGCCCTTTTATACACAGTTTTATATTTATTTAGTTATCTAAAAATGAATTTATTAATACGACTTTTAGTCTGCGAGGAGAAATATAAAATTTTATTTTTGTTTTACATAAAGCGTTTGTTTTCTTAATGCAATTTTTAAATCATTTATTCAATTTTCAGCTTATTAATTAGAGAAAAAAAACTGTTTTATTGCATTAACGAAATGTATAACATAATTTTACATATTTTAAAAGATTTATGTAAAATGGGTATAATGACTTTTTTATGAAACATAAAAAGTATTTTCTTCTTTTCTCGTGGTTAATTTCGAATATCTAAACTTATAATGGTCTCACAGTAATGTGCATGCGGTAAAAGGACATTTTTATTCACAATTTTAAGATTTTTTATCTAATTTTCTCCCTCTTGCAGCAATCTTATGACTTATGAGAGCATTTAACCTTTACCGCACAACATTGAAAATTACGTTGTAAGCTGTTGAAAACTATATAATATATCTATATATACATTTTTGCAGCCATTTTGTAAAATAAATCTTGTAGTTGGGACTTATTTACAATGGCTGCCACTGGATTTTAATGTTTGTTTTTGATAATTAGAAAAAAAATCTTCGAATTAGATATTTGACATTTAACAATTTTCCCTAAATCTCTCCACATTAACTACACGATTAATTACTAAAATAAAACTTCTAAAATATTTAATATCATTTAATTACTACAAAATTATCATTTTGATATTGCTTTTCTCCATAACTATAACAATTCGATTATAATCATCAAACCGCAGAGACATTTGATAGCATTTAATTACTACAAAATTACAAAATATTTAGACAATAATTCATAAACATATCATAAATAAGATCAATATTAATAAAATAAATGGTTTTTTTACGAGACGGGTTTGGCAAGACGTTACTTAATAACAATTATAAACTATAAAATAAAATAGATAGATACAATTTATAAACGTTTATGTATACTAACTTTAAAAAATAAATTGTTCCCGCGGTGTACCGCGGGTTAAAATCTAGTATTATATATAACTTAGAAAGAAAGGGAAGTAAAGAATGGGTGAGAAAGAGAAGCTTTTATTACTTCATTTCTTCTCATATCTTCGGTTGTACATAATAAAAATTAGACGATGGATAAGCTTTATCTTTGGATGACCCCCAAATTCCCAACATTCCCTCTTGATTATTTATGACATTATAAGTATTATTTCATTAAGAAATTTATCATAATTTCTTTTCATAAGATAAAACTCATTTCAAGGCAAAAGAAATAGTAACACAAATTTTCCATGAAAATAAAAAATATGACCCCATCTTTATAAATTTTGCAGATGACTCATTCCGATGTATCGAATATGCTTTATGGTTTTTGGTAGGAAGCGACTTTGTAAATAGATTTACTGTATTCACTTGAGCGAATGTATTGGATATCAATTTCTTGGTTTTTTCTAATTTTTGAATGTAGGAAAAATTCTTGAACGAATATATTTTGTTCTCTCGTTCTTGATATAACCTTCTTTGATTTGGACGACATATACAACATTATCTTTCATATAGTATTGTCTGCTTTTTACTAGTAACTATTCAACCCGCTCCTTATATGTGTGAAGGGGTGGAGTGATTGGTGATTGTGAGACAAAGGGATATACATGAGGGATTGTAGCTGTTTGAGAAAGAGCATAAATTATAGATAGAATAAGAGGGATTAGTAGGTAAGTAAGGAGAGATGATGATTAAATATGAGAAGATGGTGGTGTTGGGTAGCCTTTAAACATATGAGAAGATGATGGTGGTGAGATAATAATTTGATGAGAAGACATCATGAAATAGCCACCGCGATAGTTCAAAGGATATATAACCGAGAAAGATATATACATTGATTGAAGCAAGGTAAGAGCTTGTTAGCCAAATTTGGTAGACGATATGGATTGCATAGGCAACTAAAAGCGCGAAGATGATCATAAGAAAAATGTTTTAGTTAAACAGCAAAGTAAAAAGAATTTTATTGTTTTTGACGCTCGAGGGAAGAATATTAAATAGATGGACAATCATGTTTAAAGCATCAACCCAATATGTGGAAGAAAAGTTTGTTTGAAAGAGGAGGACACTCACAAAACTGGTTATAGTACGATGTGTGCGTTTATCGTTTTATTGAGCCGTGGAATGACAAACAAAAAAAGACACGGCTAGGTTCAATGAGCGGAGAAGAAATAACAAAATGGTGATGGTTAAATTCACATCCATTTTCTCGGTTTGAAAAACTTTGATTGAAGTTAATATTGAGTTTTGATAAAGTTGAAAAACGGAAAGAACTTTGGTAATATTTCACCGTATTGACAAGAATTGATGAGATTCTTTAATTTCGATCAATACTCATTTTTATATAATGTTTTCTTGAGTGTAACTCTAGACTATTACCAAACTATGAGACCTGCATGTTAAGGTTTGTGGAGGAGGACTGATTTAAGGTCCATAACGTTCTTCTTTACGGTATGGTTACAAATAGTAAACAGGTGGAGACTCAACAAAAAGATGAGCAAAGCTAAACAAGCCATAAGGTAATTAGTTTCATGCATGGATTATCTTAGAAGTTTTGAATTTTTAATTTCCGGTATCACCAAAATGTGTTAAAAGAATTGTGTTTTTCTTTTTTTTTGCTGATTAAAGAATTTAAAGTGAGAATAAAACAACATATACATCAAATGGCAACAACTAGAGACTTCCTTGATGTTGCGAATGAAGTACGAAAACCTGCTTAAATAAGATAAGTTTAGCAATGAGTATACAAAATCCAACAAGTGAGAACATTACTGTCTCCAGACAAAATAATTATAGAAACAGTTCATTCAATCTCAATGGGTGGTAGATTTCGAGAAACGGGGAACAATTAACAATGGTGATGGTCCTCAACTCCACAAATGAAAAAGAGATAATTTTCTACCAATTTCATACCGAATTATAAATACAAATAAGGAATATTTAAAAATGAAAATATAGAAATTTCTTTATTAATAAATTAATTAAAAAATAAAATAAACAAAAATTCTAAAATGGTTTACATATCTTTAGTTCTTAAAAAGAACAATAGTTGTTCTACTGAATTTCTAGTATTAGCTCATAGACTTAGTTTCTTAAGAAAATAATAAGAAATTTAATTGTATTTGTTTCTATTGACCATCTAAACTATGTAGTGTAGTTTCTTACTGGTTGAATTATTTGTAATTAATGATTTTTATGTAAAATAGGTAAATTGAAACCTATGTTCAAAAACCTTAAACAACACTTAAAATAAAATTAAATAGAGAGAGTACATACAAATCATGTTATCATTTTAAAATAATAACATCCAAAAAGTTATAGCTATAACCATCAAACCTACAACTCTTACAACCAAAATCTAACAGCCTTCAAATTTACAGCTACAACCAATACACTTACGACTACATATAAGCCAATCACCCACTAAATAATATATATATTTTGCTATAAAATTTATAATGAATGAAGAAAGACAGCAAATTTAATAAGAAACCATAACTAGTCAGGATTATTATGATGAAATATTTAGTTAAACTGTACAGCAAAATAGAATTAATTTCAAACTCACATAATGCGTAGAACTCTTCCTAGACTATGATATAGAATATTGCATATATACTTTACTTATGCATAGGACTCTTAATAAAATATTGCATATATATAGTATTAATTAATAAAATTTCTTGTACTTGTACCCCTTGTTTAAAAAATTGCTAGGCGTTAATCGGGCGCTCAGTATGGATTTAACGATTAATCAGAAAATCGGATGAAAATAAAGGATTATTCAGAATTAGTTTTAGGGTTATTTATTATTTTTCAAACATATTAATCTAATATTGTTTTCCAAATTATATTAAATACAATAAACTGTATTTTTAAAACAAAATTTATGTTTTTATTAAAGTTTTGAACTTTTGTAAAACATCACAAACTCTAAAACTAAATGATTGAATAAAATGAAGAAAAATTGTTCTATACTTGCAATCTAAAAAGAGTTAGGATATGCAAGATTCGGTGATGATTAATCGGGAAAAAATCGGATTAAACGAAAAATAATTGAATAAATAAATTTTAAGAGATTAGTAATTAATTGAGGCGGATAGGGTGGGTCTAGCGATTAAGCGGGGATTAATCGGGCTAGGCGGAGATATTTAGAACAAGGTTGTACCTGAGCAAAGAAGCTAACAAGCATCCACCAAAAAAAAAAGGAAGCTACATGCAATACCTTAAGGTTATTCTTATGACTCTTCAAGCAAGCTTTTTCCTTGTAAAACATGACATTTACCATCATCACCTTGAGAGAATAGTGAAATCCAATAACTGTGTTGAACACATCAATCTCAATAAAAAAGTTCTCAAGTTTGATAATCTTAAGATTATGACGATCGTTGAAGACATGCATAGTTTTTAAACCGTATATATGTAGAAAGAGTGGTGAGTTTTGGATGAGAGAGTGTGTTTGAGTACAATTGGTACAGATCGATTCCCTTACTACTGTTATTTTGAAGTTTGAAAAGTGAGAGAGCTTTGGTATGTTTTGACGAAAAAGTAATCGAATCCAAGTTTTGAGCACACCATCTTTACTTTGGTGGGCATAGTGATAAATTCTACAGCCCACCAGATGACCACTGTGATTGTTAAATGAAATGTTCAAACTCTACTTTGCACTCGTGATTGGTTAAGAGGTTTTGCAAAATATGAAGGTAACACTTTATGAACAATCACAATGGTTATTTGGTGGGCTGCCACACTAGTGTAAAGACAGTGTGCTCGAAACTTGGATTCATTTATTTACTTTCTAGAAACATACCAAAGTTCTTTCACTTTCAAACCGTCATACTAACCGTAAGGGAGTCAAACTGCTCCAATTGTCCCCAAGCACATTCTCTCATCGAAAGACCACAACATTGTTCCTATATCTATATAGTTTAAAAACCACATATGCCAATTCAACGACTATCATAATCTCAAGAATCTCAAAACTGAGAAAATATTCGTTTAAGTTTATGTGTTCAACCCAGCTATTTCATTTTGTCATTCTCTCAAGGTTCTGGTGCTAAATGTCATGTTGTACAACAAAAAGACTTGCTTAAAGATTCATAACAATAACCTTAAGGTCTTGATGTGGCATCCTCTAATTCATAATTCGGTTCTGCATGTAAGGCATTCTTACGATGGACATGCTCTACCACACTTAAGACCACTACGAACTGGTCTGCATGCGATATTCTGATCTCTGATAAGCTTTGCACCATTAATATGCAAGAAATTGCGTTCTTTGAAACTCGAATCCCATACACAGTATAGAAGTATTAATGAACTCTTGGTTAACCACTGGACTAAGGGATTTCTACACTTTTCCATCGTTTAGACAATACTTGTCTTAACAACGTCTGATGCGAACATTTCCATTGGGATTGTAACACCCCGACCATCATCCTTAGTGGACACCACATTCTCTTGGTCTGTGGGCTCATCCGTATCCGACGACCGGTCCACTACCAGCAGGCTTTAAAGACTTGTTTAATGAACCTACAAATCACTACGTGATCTTTCTCTATGTTTCATCCTCACTCACATGGTTCTGACAATCACTTCCACGATGATCACCTATTCTGAAATTGCTCCAGCAGAAGCACATTTAATTGTGGAGTTTTTTTTGGATATTTGACCGAAAATATACTTGTACTTTGTTGACAAAGGTGATCAAATAAATTCTTTTAAATATTTCTGCATGCATAACCATATTCTTAAAACTAGGATGTTACAAACACCCTCACTAATAGCTCCTAAAAGAAATGAGAAGTTCATAAAACAAAATTTAACTCGATAGTGGCATATGAACCGACCAAAACGAAAACAAAATTACAGTTACTAAAATTTAAGTGACACAGAAACAAACAAATGAAGCAATAATATTAAGATTGGTTTTTCTCTAATTTGGGCACAACCAAAACAAATGATAAAAAAATTAAATGCATTGGATTATCTAAGCGTGAAGAGCCTCACGGAGGTGTTGTACCAAAAAATTGATTCAATCAAATTCCAAATGATAATCGGAAATGGAAATTGATGTAAACATAATAACCAAACCGGAGTAAAATTTGATGCCAATGAAACAATTGGAGTAAACATCTATAACTCAATTTGAAATTAAATTGAGAAAAGAAGCTTGAAGCTTACCTTAAAAAGTTGATCGACATTGAGACAAACCCAAAAATGGAGGGACATCGGCGATGATTCAAAAAAGAATCAAAGATGTTGTTGACACATGAAAGTTGGGTGAGAGATACGAGTCGTAGTCTTTTTCAGCGGAGAACACAAAGTTGTGTTTGGTCAAAGCTGGATGTGTTTTGATTTGAGGTCTCCATCATAGTATTATTGGGCTAAGCCAATTAGACACCATGAACCTTATTATATAACATATAAATAATAGTATTGTGACTTATGTCAACTCTATCAATCAGATGTTGACATGCGTTGGAAAAAAGTTGACCCTTTTTACTCTTAAAGAAATAAAAGAACGAAAAAAAAGAAACAAATCTTATTATATAAAGTATGGTTTTTAAATTTAGTAACTCATATGATTGTGCCATATGTCAAGTTTATCGATAAGATGTTGACATGTGTTGGATAAGAGTTAAAAAAAAATTTTGTCTCTTAAAAAAATAGAAAAACTCACAAAATAAACAAATTTACATATATTATGTCTAAATCTAAAAAAATTATATTTTATTTTTCTTAACCACAATGAAAATTAACAAATTTGTTTTGGTCAATTAACTTTAGCATGTATTAGTTTGTTTCTAAATCATTTTGTATGGATAATAACTAACAAAAATGGTATTTGAAATTTGTATTTTAAAAAATGTTTTTTTCAAATATTTTTGTGTATTTTTTTTTTTTAGTTAGTTATGTTTGGTAATTGTTAATTATTTTAATATTAAGTAAGATATAGATTTGATCTGATATAAATATAAATATTATTTTAATATAAAATTGTTATCACTTAAGATGAAGTGTGTATAATTAAAATCGAGTTTATTATGATGAAATAGATAGTTACATCTTATTGTAAAATTGAATGTGGAAAATTTTATTTTTCTTTAGAACTGTTAAATTAAATAGAAACATTGTGTAGGTTAGTATTTAGAATTCAAATATCATCAATAGATGTATGGAGAATTAAAATCTATAATAACATAAAACTTGAAATTTTGTTTAAAACATATTTATTAAATTAAATATCAAGAAGAATATGTACACCACTATTTTACTATTCAAAGTTTAAATATTATTGATAAAAATTTATATTTATATCTTGCACTCAGCCTATATAGTAAAAACCAAAAAAAATTTCATTTTGTTGGTTTGTATTATATTCAAGTCGAGTTTTTTTAATTAAAAAATACTGATTGTTGTAAGCATTACTATACCTCTAAATCTTAATTTTATAAAAATTTCATAAAAAAAAAAAAAGTAAGAGCTCTCATAATATATGATAGTATGATGTTAGTACGATTATTTATCTTGGGTTGGTTTATCTATATTATTAATTGGGAAGCATTGTGTGAACTACAACATTGTAAGGGTAGTTTAAAACTAACTAAATGAATTTTTGCATGAGTAATTTAGTAAATTAACAACTACTACAACTAAATAAATATCTTGGATTTTGTTTTTATTTTTTTAAACGAATTAAATCAATAAATTAATAAATACCCAATATTTTCGGAAATCATTTAAAAGCGTTTCCATAACATATTAGTTTATTTTAATTCGAATTGTATATATGTAAACTTATTTATTTTGGTAATATGTTATTAGATAATTTGGAAACTTCAGTCTAATTTAATAACAAATTATCGTTTACTTTAGATTTTATACAATTTCCTTAACAAAACTATGTTAATTGTTTCTGATTAGTACAAATAAAAAATAATTTTAAATTATGATGTAGCATATTCAAAAGAGAATTTTTGGATTTTAGATTTGTAATTATCTAGAAAATAGTTTCAGTATAGATTAAAATATTTAACATTTTAATTAGAATTTAAATGATATAAAATTTTAAAGTATTTTTTTTAAACAGGTAATTTTCATTACTTAAAAATATATCACTAAGCTAAATTTGAATTATATAAAAGAAAATATATTTTTAAACGTATTATAATAGTTACATGCTTTTGGAATATTCATTCTTCTAGATTCGATTATTTCTTCTTTTCTTAAACAGTAAAACAAAGTTTAAATACCAATGTTTAAAAATTTTAATGCAAATAATCAAAATGAGAAAATATCGATTCACACCAATATTCTTTTTTTTTTTTTCCTTTGAAATTTGAATGACTTTTTTGGAACAAACAGTACTATAATTGTTTTGACAGATCATTTATTGTATTCGACCAATAATAACTACCATATTTGCGATAATGCTAAAATACCAAAATCGTTGAGATCATATAAATTTTAGCTTTTAAAAAAAATATTTTCGTCATCCTAAATTTAAAATATATAATTCCGATTAGTTTTTTTTGGTAAAGCTAAGATTGAATCCAAATTAAAATATAATTTTGCGTACAATCTATCTCTTATAAATGTTATGCATACATTCACATTGCCTCACAATCAATCTAGAACATTGATTCTTTTAAAAAATAGATAGAGATTCATAAGTAAATTACTTCATGTTCTAATGATGTTTATCTCCTAATTTTACTATCCATTTATGCATATTCTTATGGATTTTCTTTCAGGGTCAACACTAGATTACAAAAAACTAGCCGGGTGTTGGTCAATATTATACCACAGATAAAATCATGGAATTAACAATCCAAATATAGTTATACAATCTGAAACAATAAACAAACAAATATAACTTAACTTATTTTTTTATTTTTAACAAAAATCAACAAATTAATCAGTTTATAAAAAAATAAAATAAAAATTAGCATGTGGTACCATACGGGTAAATCACTACGATTTCATGAGGTTGCAATATCAATTTATACAAATTTTGACTTTTAAAATATACTTTATACAATTATTGAAAGGTATACACTAAAAACGGTTTTATATACTACAATATAATACATTTATAAATCATAAATTATTTTTAAATATATTAATCCAAGATCTAGCACAAGTCAATCCCTCGATTTTTTAATATATTATAATAAGAATATTTAAAAATAACAAAAATAATATTTAATTTTACGGAATGAAGTTATCTGGTGGAAAGAGTTTGGGTTAATATTCATACAGGACGATAATCTACGAGTGAAATCTTATAATTAACAATTTTAACACAATTATAAAATCTTAAATACTAAACAAAAGAAACAATATTTACAAAACAACTATAACTTAAATTCGAATTTTTAGTTACCAAAAAATCGATCAACGGTGTACCGCAGAGTAAATTTCACATTATATCATCTAATTGATCAAATTTCAAACAAAAACGATTAATTTGTATATACATCAAACTAACAAGAATACACAAATTTTCCAAATATCTCTATATTATTCCAAATCGAAACAAATCTAACATTCGATTTACTATGCAAAATACAAATGAAATATAAATACTATAAATTAATAAAATTTTTAACTATTGTATCATAAATAACACTATATACTTTTCTATGAACATTATAATTTATACACTACAATATCTTTCACTAAAAATATATTTAATACATTTCTTAAAATATGAAATCCCGCACGTATGTGCGGGTCAGAATCTAGTTACTTTGATAACTAATAAACAATTAAACTTAAACGTTTAATTTGACATAATAAATGAGAACAATATTGATTATAACGCTCCTACTAACACTTTAAAGATTGAAAATAAGACAAAAAAGAACGATATAAAAACATAATATATGATAATCTTTTATAACAAATAGTATAGACATTTAAATAAATAAATAAATTATGATTTTAACCAATCAGAAGGGTACATCTCTACAAAAGAAATACAATTGTTCTTTGTTTGGATTTTACTTAAGTTTAAGATGTTTACATAATTTAATTAAAAGTTTAAAGCATTCAGAATTAGCCCAAAGACGATATCACAAAAAATATTGTAACCGTTTAAATTGGTATTAATTTACTAGACTATATCACATAAAAGTTTTCATAAAAAAATTGTATTAATTCTTGTTATAAGCCATTACTAGAAAGAGAAACTGGTATTGTTGCATTTAAAACATTAAGAATTATCCCAAAGATTTTATGTCACAAAAAGAAAAATTAATTATATAAAGAGAGAAGAAAACGACATGAAATTTGTCTTTTTCACTACAGGTTTTGTCACATAGGACTAGAGATATTATTTAGAAACTAGATCTGAACCACATTTCATCAGAAGTATCCAATACTAAGGTTCTCGTTACCCTTTGGAAGTTCCATCAGTTTGGCAACGGCCGCTTCAATATAAAACTTCTCAACTGGAGGAACCGAAAACGTCTCGATCATCAATTTGTTCATCACGGTCCCATGCTTTATAAAACGCGAAGCTAATGCAAACTGTTTCTTATTCAAACCACATAAATCAAAAATCGACACAGCTTTCACTCGAAATTCAGCATTGGGAAAAGAGTTTTTCTCCTCCCACATTTTCTTTTGTGTTCCACCAATGGAAGATGCACTTTCTTCCTTATACACATTGTCATGCTAAATATACAAGAACATACAGAAAAATGTTTCAGATTTGGTACGTATTAATTAAACAGAAGTGATAAACGGAAAAACATTAAATTTATCTAACTAAATTGTTGACTAAAATTTTCGTACCTTAAAACATAAATCCAACTTTTTCATGATTCCATTCTACACAACTAAAACTTACCTGAACATCTCAAGTTCGTTCGTATTCATTATATCCACGGTCACCGCCAAAGATTTAAGCCTCCCAAAATAGTTAGCATCTGTACTCATCAAGAATCTATGCCCAAGATTTTCCATCTCCTTTTGATTCATATAAACAACTTAAACATATCAAATAATATATAAATATGATTTTCTATATATATATATATATAGGTATGTAATTATATAACAAAAAATAAGAATAAAGCAATTGCTAGTACGTACCCGAGCATTATATGAAATGTTGTAGTTCATGATTGGTATTCTCTCTGGGTCTATAGCCCCATAGTTTTTAGTAAAGAAAAGTCTTGAAGACTTTATGACAAAGTTATATTCCCCATCAAATATGTAGTCAGTGGAGAAAATATCCAAAAGAGGTGTAGATACTTCAATGCTATGAACATAATAGGAAGCCACATGCAAGAGCTTAAGATTATTATTATGAGTCTTCAAGCAGGCCCTTGCATTGTACCACATGACGTGAAGCACTAGCACTAGCACTAGCAAATGAAACATATGGGCTCACATATACATTTAGATATTTTGTAATTTATAACAAAAATGTCATATATGTTAAAATTCTAAATATTTTCTATAAAACATATAAAAATATAAGTACAAATATATAATAAAGATTTATATTATATATTGTTCATCATGATTTATGCTATATATATATATATAGTTTTGTTAATCAATATCTCTTAAATATAGAGGAGAAATATGCATAACGACCACTAATGGCAGTATATGTACAGTAATTAGTCTAGTAAAGTTTGGACAATTATTAAATCATACATAATTGTCTTTTTATTATCTGAAAAGTGAAAATACGTTAACGATGCATAATGGAACACAAATAACAACTAAAGGAAAATCATGTGAAAGTAACAAAACCTAACTTTGACAGAGGATTATAATAATCCGATTATTCATCCATTTATAAAGGTAGCTATGGATGGTCACTCAGTGATGGGAACGACATGAACCCCAATCTGATGAAGCATAGTACTGGACTTTCCATGGAACCCAGTGATCTTGTGACTTTCCTTCTGGAGGACGAAGTTGACACCAGCTTCAAGTCCAAAAGGTGGAGAGGTACGTTTGTTTGTCTTGAACCTAAGCATTGTTATAACTCCAGTTTCAGCTCCCATGACCTTGTCGTGGCAACCCTCCAATGATGTGATGTATTCATTCGGATAATCCAGCTCGAACTATGGAACAAGAGATCATTGTCAGAAATCTCACGTTGAGAAGTGTAAGATATTAATTGAACTAAATTATTTTCTAGATTAGAAAAATAACTCAAGCTATTTATCGATATATAGTATAGTTTTGAAACTTTAAACAATTAAATTAAGGAGTAGTCATCACCACTTCGTATCCAAGCAATGTAGTCTTTCCATGTTCATCTCCAACAACAACCTCACTAGCGTCGTTCTCGTACTCAAACTTAACGGCGACAATACCGTTCGAGCCTTGTCCAATATATACTTTCTTTACATTTAGGAAAGCACCATCGTCCCAAGAATCTCCTCCATCACCACCTTGTCCCTCTAGTTTCTGTGTAGGTGGAGGAGAAGGAGAAAACGGAGCGTAATATGCACCGATACTATCAACACAAGAACCTACCCGTCCATGGAACCCAACAATAGCATTTCCTTTGCTCTCAAGCAAGAACTTGGTACCAGTCACTGTTCCAATTACTAAGGTCCTCCCATTTGATGTTTTGAATGTTAACGACCTAAGGACAATACATCCATAAGGTTGGGTATTTGCGTAGCTTCCTTCTACGGATGTGATACATTCATATGGATAATTCACCGTAATCTGAAACATTTTTTATATATTAGTGATCCACGTGTTTAAACAAAATAATATATCAATAGTAAACAAATATTTTATTAGAATAACCTTATATTGTGTTCCGGTTTTGTCCCCGTACTCATAGCATTCCACTTGACCGGCTTTATCATAGTCCACCCTCATATGCCTTATTGAAGTGCCATCATATGTAACGTACACTTTTCTTATGCCATCATAGTCACCACCATAATCATAACTTTTCCCTGTGTTTTGACCACCTTGCATTCCCGATTTGGTTGCAAGAACCTTGATGAAATATGCTCCAAGAGAATAGACATTCTTGTCAGAAAATCCATGAAACCCAATGATCTTGTTCCTTATGATTCCTAGGGAAAACTTAGTACCCTTGTTGAACCCCATCATATCAGAAGTCTTCACGTTAGTTTTGAATTGGATTGATTGAATCACGCCCGTAGATTTGTCATAGTAACCCTCAATAGATACCAGATATTCCTTTTGCAAATGGTTAATCTCAAACTGCCAACAAAAAATACAAAATAATATTATGATTTATATAGTTTATTTTTTTCTAGCTTAGACCTTAATCTCCCTTTGGAACACCCCTCCTCCCAAGTGAGATAGAACTAGGACACAAGGAACCAACTTCAAATGCTAACCACTCAGGGCCAACTCAAATTTGTTTTGAACCTAGTGCCCAATTATTATTTTTTCTGAAAACTTTAGGATTTATTTTGCACTTTTAACAAAAATTTGGACTTTATTTACAAAAATATTAAAAAAAAAATTAGGATCTTAAAACCTTAGAAAAATTGGAAAATACATGTGGAACCAATGCTCTATCACTGCCTCTAAGCGGGGGCTGTAACCACTACACTACCACATTCCTAGTTAAGATATATAAAGTTAAGACACATCACATACCGTTTGTGTCATACCAAGGCCAGAAACACCATGGATTGGTCCATCAATAGTTTTTCCAACCTTGACATAGTCAAACTTGATGAACTGAATGCCTTCAGAACCAGCTCGGACATGTATCTTTGTTACACCCTCATAATCAAACCCATCATCCCATTCTTTCCCTCCATTTCCACCTTTAGCGTTCACCATTAGGGCCATCGTGTACTTATTCGAATCTAGAGATATTGTTTCTTAGTCAGTATAGTATATTTGAATCATTGCCCACTTGATAAAAAAAGTTCAAAATCATTTGAAAGTAAACAGTTTTAGCTACTATAAGTTATAACCATTTACCTCTTATGCTGCAGTAGAGAGATAAGGAGAGATGATGAACAATTGTGGCAATGTGGAGTGATGATGTATAATCAGGTAGTGAAGGTGTCCTTTTATACACAAATTTATATTTATTTTAATTATCTAGAAAAGAAGTTATTAATATGACTTGTACAAACGAGGCAAATATATATAATAATAATCATCCTAACTTATAATATTTTTGTGTCCTCGTGGTAGACGATGCAATAAATTATTAACTTATTATTTTCTTGTTTCCGCGTGTTAGACGATGCCATATTAATTTTAACAACATAAACTTTTCTATGGTCTCACGATAACATGCACACGGGAAAAGGCATTTTTATTCGTTTTTAAAAATCTTTCTTAGTTATCTAATTGTCTCCCTTTCGCATCGATCTTATAAGTTATAAGCATCGATGTAGCTGACAATTATTTTTATTTCTATATAATATTCAATATTAAACAGTAAAAAAATAATAGATAATAATAGTATCTTTAATATTGTAAGTCAAACAAAAAAAGTAGATCTGAAGATTAAAAGAATACTTCAAACGAGACCAAAAAAGTTTAGAATCTTACATTTATAATATAACTGCACGTAAAGTAAAAAAAAACATTGATATAGAATTGGGTTTATATCGGGTTATAAGGTTTAGTATGTTCATGAAAAATTAAATCAATGGTAGACTATATTATTTTAACTCTCAGATTTTAGAAAATATGGTGTTTATTAAGTAGGCGAGCTTTTTACTAAAAACGCTCCTCGTCACGGAAATCGAGACACTCTCACCATTCATGCCTTCTGACGCCGGTGGAGCTTCCGTTCGCCAGCGTCTGGATCTATCAACTCTATTCAGCCTCTCTTTGTTCTGTATAAGCTTGGTCTCGTTTGATTCTTCTTCCATGATTTCAATTCTCTCCAAACATCCAAATTCCCTTTCCCATGTGTTCTTCTTCCCTGAGGGTTTTCTTTGGCTCCGATCTGTCTCAGACCTTGGATCCATCTCTGTCCCTGAAACCAAAATCAGAAGATCCACAACAGTTCAGCGGCTCTTTACCTCAAACATCAGAGCAAGTCTTCATCGATTTATCTTTAGGCTCTAGATCTGGACTAGCAACGCCACCATTAGTTCCTTCTCACCGGATTTCGTTGATGGCAGGAGTATCTCTTGGACCATCAGATGTGCATTTTCCGGTGAGAACGTCGACGGCACACGACGAGCTCAAAAGCTGGCTGGTGGTCTCCCTCTACGCCTCACCGCCGACCATCACTCCAATCTTTCAGAACTTCAACCCTAGGGTTTGGCTGGATGGGCCTCATCTTTTGTTGCGGCCCAATAAGTCATCTATGGCCCATTTCCAGGTCTGATTTTTCTGTCTTTAAGCTTAGTCGCTCTCTGCAATTTTGCTTCTCAATAGTGGATGGTCGTGGACTCCATCCAACTGTAGGAACAAATTCGTTAGAGGAGACTTGCTTATTCATTTATCGAAACCTGATGGATAGTGTTGATTGTTTTTCACCGGATGCAACTCTAATTGTGAAGCTTAGTGGATTAGTATTTTTCTCAAACCTTATTTGTTGTGATGCGATCTTTGCACCTGTTCCTATTTGTGTTTGTATCTTGAGGATCTATATTCCCACTAGCAAGCCTAACCATGTCACCCCAAGCCTAATGGGCGAAGCATCCCAACCTTCTCAAACTTTTTGGATAAAACCGCCTCAAAGAAAACTCCATCCGAGCTCCGCTGCATTCTTTGTGTATTGGACTTGTGAATTCCCTTGGCGAATCCAGCAAACTTACTCCTCTATGGAGATACCATCTTTGGAACCTTACTTTGGCAGCGAGGAAAAGCCTCCGCCCGCAACCTCCTCCATGGAACACCTTTTCGAAAGCTCTTTGGCGTTAATCGTACGAGCTTATTATGATCACAAGCTGATCCGAGATTTCGTGAAGCTAGTCTTCAAATTTGAATCCTTGAAGGCTCCAACAGATCTTCCAACCTTTGCTATCTTCTTGAAGCTTTGCATCTTGGAAAACTCATGGAACCTCTACCCTTATCTTTCATGTAGTGTTTTAAATTTCAGTTGTATGAACTCACCTCTTACGAGGTTTTAGTTGAATGAAAGTTTTCCTTTGACAAAAAAAAAATGGTGTTTATTAAGCTATAAAGTAGAATAAGTCTCCTTTAGCTTATCTATTATATATATGAATGTAATGTCACATTTGAGGTTTAATGAGAAATTCACAATCTGTTAATATGGTATCAGAGCAAAACAAACTTTTTCTCATTCACTTTCTCTCTCACTTTCTCGGGGAAGTTTAACAACCAAATTTTCCAGGAAAATTCATCTTCTTCCATCAATCTTCTTCGTTTATCTTCGATTTATTCAATTCATCACCATCTAAATCGATTGCACACATCATCTTCTCCATTCATCATCGTTTCTCAGCTCAAATTGCTGATTTCTTGAAGTCGAAAAGCAACATCAAGCTTTCGATCTTTCTTTTTCATCATCGCTTCATTGATTCACATTGAATCTTCCATTATCATCACTTCATTTCATTCGTTTCTGGATTTGGTTGTTTCTTTACTCATCTTCTTCAACAATGTCTCAATCGACGGATCAATATGACAATCCATTTTTTCTTCACGGCTCGGATCATGCTGGGCTCGTCTTAGTATCGGATCGATTAACAAATGGTGCAGACTTTCATTCATGGCGACGATCAGTGCGTATGGCTCTCAATGTTCGAAACAAGCTTGGATTTATTGACGGTACAATTACTAAACCTACTGAGAATCATAAAGATTTTGGATCTTGGTCAAGATGCAATGATATGGTAGCAACTTGGTTGATGAATTCTGTTAGTAAAAAATTGGACAAAGTTTATTGTTTATCAACACTGCGGAAGGGATATGGAATAGTCTAATGTCAAGGTTTAAACAAGATGATGCTCCAAGAGTGTTTGAAATAGAGCAGAGGTTGAGTGCTATTCAGCAGGGAACAATGGATATTAGTGCATATTATACGGAGTTAGTAACTTTGTGGGAAGAATATAGGAATTTTGTTGAGCTTCCATTGTGCACTTGTGGAAAGTGTGAATGTAATGCAGCTGCTTTGTGGGAAAAGCTACAAGCGAGAAGTCGTGTGATGAAGTTTTTGATGGGGCTTAATGACTCGTATGAGGCTACACGATGACACATTCTTATGCTCAAGCCGATTCCTTCTATAGAAGAAGTGTTTAACATGGTAACACAAGATGAAAGGCAGAAAAATTTGAAACCATTTCACAAGAGTGATAATGTAGTGTTTCAAGCTTCTGATAATGCTAAGTTCTCTGTTGATCAGAATCCTGCAGCTTATACTGAGTACTCATATAATGGTCCTGCAGATAATAATGCTTGTGCAGTACAGAATAGTTATAAACCAAGAGGTGCTTCTCGTCCTTTATGTACTTACTGTGGGATGACAGGTCATGTAATTCAGAAGTGTTACAAACCTCATGGGTATCCACCTGGATATATTCCTGGATACAAGAGTAATCCAACATCTCCAGGGTATCAACCAAGGCCACCATCATCTCAACAATCGTTTGCTCAACCATCGTTTCAGCAATCATTTGGTCAACCTCCTCAACCTAGAGCGCCGTTCTCTAGTCCCAGACCTCCTCTACATGCTGTAGCTAATGTCATGACTGGTCCATTCAACACACCTAATGTCTGTGTTCCACCGGTGGTTACTCAACAGAACACACCTGTTACTAATGTGGACTTCAATCAGATGAACAATGACCAGATTCAGACTTTGCTTCAGCAGCTTAATACTCATGTTGAGATTTCAGAACACCAAGAACCATCTTCATCACTTTCTTTGATTACTGAACACGGTGCTATGCATCCGTCATCTTCTTCTGGTACTGTCTCATTTCCTTCAACTTCTCTTAGATATGAGAATGATAAATTGACATTTCAACATCAATGTCTTTCAACCCTTTATTCAAATCTTCCACATGGAAGTTGGATAATTGACAGTGGAGCCACTAGTCATGTTTGTTCAGATTTGGGATTTTTTAATGAAACTGTAACAGTGTCTGGAGTTACAGTCTCATTGCCTAATGACACTAGGGTTGACATCACGCATTGTGGACGCATACATTTGTCTGAATCATTAATATTGCATGTTGTTTTGCATGTTCCTTCTTTTAAGTTCAATCTCATATCAGTTAGTAGTCTGTTAAAGCATAATCATTTGTCAGCTCATTTTTATCTGGATTTTTGCTTTATTCAGGAGTCTATTCAGGGCTTGATGATTGGTAGAGGGATTCTTCTGTACAATCTTTACATTTTACAACTTGATGCATCATCTGCAGTATCTTCATCACATTCATCTCATTTCTCTGGATCCTTGGCGGTCGATGGAAAGATTTGGCATCAACGCCTAGGACACCCATCTTCTAACAAGTTAAAAGTTCTTTCGTGTACACTTTCTTTGTCTAAGAGTCATGTGTTAGAGTCTCATTGTGATATCTGTCCTTTAGCTAAACAAAAAAGATTGTCTTTTGAGTCAAATAATAATCAGTCTGTTAGGCCATTTGATTTGATACATATGGATGTGTGGGGTCCTTTTTCAGTAGAGTCTGTTGAAGGATATAGATACTTTCTTACTATTGTAGATGACTGTACTCGTGTAACATGGATTTATCTCTTAAGGAATAAAAGTGCAGTTTCATCGAAGTTTCCTGATTTTATTAGTCATGTTAGAACTCAATATAATGCAGTCATAAAAGCTATTAGAACTGATAATGCCCCTGAGTTAGCCTTTCATGATTTAGTTGCAAAACATGGTATGTTACATCAATTCTCATGTCCTTATACACCTCAACAGAACTCTGTAGTTGAAAGAAAACATCAACATCTGTTAAATGTAGCACGGTCATTACTTTTTCAGTCTAATATTCCATTAGCTTATTGGACTGATTGCATTCATACAGCTGCTTTTCTGATAAATAGAATACCATCTGTTTTGTTAGATAACATGAGTCCTTATGAAAAGTTAACACAGAAAAGCCACAGTATTTGTTTCTTCGCTCATTTGGTTGTTTGTGTTATACTTCTACATTGCAAAAAGATAGGCATAAGTTTAGTCCAAGAGCTGATAAGTGTGTTTTCTTAGGATACTCTTCAGGATTTAAAGGATACAAGGGTTTACACTTGGATACAAATATAGTTTTAGTTTCTCGCAATGTAGTGTTTCATGAAAATGTTTTCCCTTTTAAAACTGATAAGAGTTACATGCAGGATAATGATCTTTTCAGTGATTCTATTCTACCATTACCAATAGATTCACACTTGCATATGGAACCAAACTCTGTAGTTAATCCAGATTTAGGAATACATTCATCTCATGATACTCCATCATCTTCATCATCATCTCATAATGCATCATCATCATCATCACAACCTAGTGTCACAAATTCTTTTCTTGAGACTGTAACTACAGGGACAACCACGGTTTCATTGCAAGATGCTAGACCAAAACGATCGACTAAGGTTCCAGGTTACTTATCTGACTACCATTGTGCTCTTCTTCAATCCACTACCTCACCAGAAGTCCTCACGACTAAACTAAAGGTCATCACGACTCCCTATCCTCTTTCTTCTTTTCTTTCTTATGCAAACATAAAACCTGCATATCAAAATTTTATTCTATCAATATCGGTTGAGACAGAGCCAAAGAATTTTAAAGAAGCTATAGCGTCTGTTCAGTGGACTAAGGCTATGAATGTGGAACTAGGTGCTATGGAATTGAATAAGACATGGAGTGTAGTTTCTTTACCACCAAATAAGAATGTAGTGGGGTGCAAATGGGTTTTTACTATTAAGTATAATGCAGATGGCTCCATAGAACGTTATAAGGCTAGATTAGTGGCAAAAGGCTTCACACAGCAGGAGGGTGTTGATTACTTTGATACTTTTTCTCCTGTGGCTAAGTTAGCTAGTGTGAAACTGATTCTAGGATTGGTAGCTAAGAAGGGCTAGAGTACACCACAAATGGATGTTACTAATGCTTTTTTGCATAGTGATTTAGAAGAAGAAATATACATGAGTCTTCCAGAAGGTTATACATCATCATCTGGAGTCTTCCCACCTAATCCAGTTTGTAAACTTCACAAGTCCATCTATGGTTTGAAGCAGGCTTCACGGCAGTGGTACAAGTGTTTATCACAGGTTTTGCTGGATGTTGGATTTCAGCAAACTTATTCAGACAATACAATGTTTGTGAGACTCACGGGTACGTCTTTCATAGCTTTATTAGTCTATGTAGATGATATCTTGATGGTGAGTAATGATGATGAGGCAGTTCAGTCTATTAAGAGTGTTCTTGCTGCAAGCTTCAAGATAAAATATATGGGTCCTGCAAAGTTTTTTCTGGGCTTGGAGATTGCTCGGAACTCTGATGGGATTTCAATATGTCAGAGGAAGTATTGTCTTGACTTGCTGACAAAGACAGGTTTATTAGGCTGCAAACCAAAGTCAGTGCCTATGGATCCAAAGGTGCCGATGAACAAAGAAACAGGTACTCTTCTGACTGATGGAACACCATATAGAGAACTAATTGGCAGGCTTCTTTACTTGTGTGTAACTAGGCCGGATATCACCTTTGCGGTTCATTGTTTGAGCCAGTTTTTGTCCTGCCCAACTGATGTCCATCTCAATGCTGCTCATCATATACTGAAGTATCTCAAGAATAACCCAGGGCAAGGTCTATTTTATTCGGCAGACACAGAATTGTGTTTAAATGGTTTTGTTGATGCAGACTAGGGTACTTGCAAGGATAGTAGAAGGTCAGTAAGTGGTGTTGCAGTATTTATAGGTTCTTCTCTTATAACTTGGAAGTCTAGAAAGCAGGATGTAGCTAGCAGCAATAGCACAAAGGCGGAATATAGGAGTATGGCTGTTGCTACAAAGGAGCTACTATGGCTGAGTCAAATGCTTCAAGAGTTGCACATTAAAGTTGACTTCAAGGCCAAGCTATTTGCGGATAACAAATTTGCCATGCACATTGCGAATAATCCTGTCTTTCACGAGAGGACAAAACATGTGGAAATAGATTGCCACAATACAAGGGATCAAGTGAAAAAAGGTTTTCTGACAGTTCATCATGTGACTACAGAAAATCAGCTGGCTGATATCTTGACTAAGGCGTTACATCCTGGTCCGTTTCATTCGATTCTTAGTCGGCTATCAGTTTCAAGTCTGTATCTTCCTCAGCAGCAAGGTTCACAAGATCCAGCTTGAGGGGGGTGTATTAAGCTATAAAGTAGAATAAGTCTCCTTTAGCTTATCTACTATATATATGAATGTAATGTCACATTTGAGGTTTAATGAGAAATTCACAATCTGTTAATAGTGTTGATGAAGAACTTAGGGGGTGTATTCAATCTTTTATTTTGAGTGATTTGAGTTATTTTGAGTTTTTATATGATTTTGAAGAATTTGAGTGCATTTAAGGAAGTTGTTATGATTTATTGTAAAATCCTCTCAAATTCTACCTAAAACCATGAGATTTAAAATTCTGTATTTTTAACTAAGGAAATCCACTAACATTCACTTAAGTCTCTTAAAGTCACTAATCATCTAATCCTTAAAATGTTTTCAATAACATGGGATTTTAAAGTAGATTTTAAATCACAAGTTCAATAACATTAGATTTTATGAGACTTTTAAAAATCCATGATTGAATAATATAGGATTTGTTATTTTAACACAAATCACTTAAATGTTTGATTGAATACACCCCCTAAAAGAATTGATTTGCCAATATTAAATAGTAAAAAAAAAGAAAGAATCCTACTATATTATTTGGGAAGTACATTTTAAATGTAACCTTAATTTTTGTAAGTAATTACATAGGTATGCCATTAGAAATAAAATTTTAAAGAGTAAATTAATTTATCTCTTTAAGGATTAAAAAGTCAAATACTAATTTAATTAATTTAATTTTATTAAAAACCGAAATTATTATTAATTTCTAAAAATAATAACCAATCAAAATCAACATATAAGATTTGATATCTAAATTTTAATTAATTTAATTTAATTAGAAAAACGAAATACATTATTAATTTCCAAAAAAGTAACCAATTAAAATCAACAAATTATATTTGATATCTAAATTATCATATTAATTTTTTATTAATTATTATAGTTCACTTCTCATCTTTATATGATTCTATTTTTGCGGAAAAATAATATCATCATTATAAAAAAATAATTAGAGTTTTTTCGCATATACCATAATTTGAATTTTTAAAAACAAAAATAAACTGTTCAATACATGAAAAAATATTATAACGGGTGAAAAATAGATTTAAGAAAACTTTCTACTGAGTAACGGGTCATAATTTGAAATATTTATATTCAATTTCGTACATATTATATTGAAAATTTATAACTTATATACTACAATAATTAATAACATATTATATGTGATTCAATTTTTAATACAAGCTGGAAAATCCTATAATTGACGGGTTTAATCGATATTAATACAAGATGGTATACTACAGGTGAAACTCTTAAATTAACAATCAAACTAGAAATATATAATCTAAAACACTAAACAATATAGATAATATCAACAAAACATATACAACTCACAGTTTACTATAGATTTAAAATCAAATAAAATAAAATCATATATTTTTAAATCATCTTTATAATAAAAAATTTTAGTTTAACTAAAATATAAGCCTACCTGCAGTATACTGCAGGTTAATATCTAGATTATAGGGCTTATTAGATCTAAAGACGCGTCATCAAAGATTTCTTAAACTGAAGCAAAATATACTGAATATTCAAATATCTATATGTTACCAAATTATAAATAAATAAGTCAATTTAATATTTTATATACAAAATCAATTAAATCTTAATCACATAAAAATTAGCACAAAAATAAAGTATTCAATAATTAAAAATTTATCAAATCTCTGTGTTATATAAGTTTTTATACTATATTCGAATAAAGTGTAATATACCTTTTCAATTTGTATTCTTTAACTAATTTAAGCTAACTAATATATTTGCTAATCTTATACCTATCAAAACCGACTATAGTTTCTTATCTCTATAGTATTTTTGCAAGACTTTTTTGGTGGATTTGGATAAAAGTGCATTCGGTTCATATGGTACATTCCCCTATTAAATAAATATGGTGCACTCCTATGTTATTAGCTAAAAATTTTAGATTATAATTCAGAGTCATATCATAAATAAAATTAATATTAATAAAATAAATGACTTTTTAGCAAGACGGATTTGGAGGGACGGGTTTTTTGAATCAACATTAATAAAAAAGTAAAATATAATTAATCTACCGTTTCAATACGGGTTAAATCTTTAAATTATTATTTTTAAGACCACTAATATTAAACATATCAAATCATCCTAATTTAGAAAAGGTTATATAAAACCAAAAATGTTATGTAATATATATAATGTTACTATATATAAAATTAAACTATAAAATATAAATGTATTAGAGAATGATACAATTTGCAAAAATTTTATATATAATAAATAATTCTTACATTTTAAAAATTACTACTTTAAAAAAAAATCACAGGACGGGTAAAGAAAGTTCAGAACGGGTTTTATTTTGGAATTGGGTTATATGGTGGATGTATTTGAATCAATATTTATAAAAATTTTAAAATATTATTAATATGTTATTTTAATAAGGGTTAAAACTTCAGCTTTTTAACAATTATCTCATGGATTCGTGGTATACCGTTATTTAATAACAATTATAAATTGTAAAATATAAATATTTTATAAAAAATAAAATTTACAAATTTTAATATATATTACTTTAAAAAAATAAATAGTCCTGCGGTATATCGCGGGTTAAAATCTAGTAGTAATCTTTAATTTGTAAGTCAAACAAAAAAAGTAGATCTGGAATATTAAAACAGTAATTAAGTCAAACAAACGTGATCAACATGGAGTGATTAATAAGTAAGGACCTATATAGTATGTTATCTTTGACAACTAATCTCATCTTAAATACGTGAACATGTTGGAGTACTAAAAGCTTTGGCTATTACATCTCATTCATTCATTGATGTTGTAACTTAGATGAGATTATTTACGACTGTAACGAATCAAATACAGATGGTTAAATAGAATGTTGGTAAAGAAGGATGGAAACTACGATTATATTTTATCTCATCATTGAATTGAATGGTTAAATAATATTTCATAAGACGCAAACAGTTGAGTTAAGAGGGGAAAATGGGTGGGCAACCGATGGAGGTATACAAAACACAATAATGAACTAAAATTTTATCTCATCATTCAATGGTTTTTTAATGTTTTAACTAGATTTTAACCCGCGGTACACCGCGGGAACAATTTATATTTTAAAGTTAGTATATGTAAAATTTTGTAAATTGTATCTATGTATAAAATATTTTTATTATATAGTTTATAATTGTTATTAAGTAACGTCCTGCCAAACCCATCCCGCCAAACCCGTCTCGTAAAAAAACCATTATTTTATTAATGTTAATCTTATTTATGATATGTTTATGAATCATGCTCTAAATATTTTAGTTAATGTGGACACTCACACATTTTTCGCCAATTGGTTAATATATGTTCATTTTTAAAATTTCGAGTCACAAAATATGACGGAAAGATTAAGATTTTTTTAAACTCTATATATTATATAATGATGTTAAAAAATTATGATATATTAAAAAATTTATAAGTTTAAATGTTAATAACGTTTTATAAAGTTTAAATATATAAATAATAATATTTAATTTTTTTTATATTTTGAGCCTTTTAGGTAATGACATAATAACTCTAAAAGTAAGGATTTAGAAGATTTAAATCTTTAATTAAATATTTTCATTCCTAAATAATTAATGTCAGTGTCATGACATTGTAAATAAGTTCAAATACATGATTTATTTATTTAAACAAAAAACGTTTAGTAAGAACAATATTTGTTTTAACAAAAAACTTTATTTTAAAATATTGTTAACAAATATGTTTATGCTAATTTTAAGGGATTGATTTGAAGTTTGTTTGGATTAAATTTGATTGATAATGTGGTTGACAATTTAAATCAAGAATTTATAGTAAAATTAATTATTTTAGAGAAAAGATTTAATGTTAATGGCATTGAGTTGTAAATAAGTCCAAATCCAGGATTTATTTGTTAAAATGGTTACAAAAATGTATATGTAGATATTATTTTTTTCGTTTAGTATTTGATTTTACACTTTTTTTACTAAGTAAAATGGCAATATTTTCTAAGATTTGGCAACTTTATGCCGTTGTTAACCTTTTTCTTAAAACTTCCTGTTTATTTCGTCGTGTATAAATTCTATCAAAAATTACTTAAGTGGCCATTTTATTTATTTTGTCATGTATGATGAATTCTATAAAACTTTGTTAGTAATGGCTATAATAGTATTAATAGTCCATTTCGATACCCGAGATCAGCTTTCAACAATGGCTATAATAATAACCCATTTTGATACCCGAAACCAGCTTTCAACAATGGCTATAATAATAACCCATTTCTTATGGTGAACAATTTGATTGATAATCATACAAATTCATGGGATATGGATTTGATAAATATTTTATGATGATAAAATGTATTGTTTTTAAAGATTACTTCATTTTTAGTTATTTGTATCATTTTGAATCTTACTCAATTTGACGATTACTTCATTTTTAATATTTGAAGAATGTAGTTACTTATGTTAGAGTCCTGGATTCTTTTACACCAAAAACAAAACAATGACGACACATCATCAATACAAGACACGTCTTAAAAGTTACTAATCTTTGCATATATTTACTAATTTACATGTCCTAACCGTCCATACCATAAATTAAATAAAAAGACTCAATCAAATAAGCAATGTATCCAAAATTCTCAAAGATTTATGGCAGCTCCGGTTCATCGAATATCATTTCCTGCTTAGGCCTTAAAACCACTTTGAGCGTTGAATCAAGTATCTGTACCCAAATTAGAGAAGCTACAAGCATGAAGGTTTTGTTATGAGTTTAAAAACAACAACAATAACAGACACCAAATCTTTCTATTTCATTATCAGTAGTGGCGGGGGTAGCACTTTACCATGGGGTCAATTGACACCCATGAATTTCTAAAATTTAGCTTATTTTATTTAGTCATTGATATATTGACCCCATTCAAAAATAAAATTTGACGCCCATCAAATCTTAATTTAAGAAAAAACCACTAAACAAATATTATATATCAAAACAAATTAGTACCAATAAATAAATAAAAATAAAATTATATGTTTTGATGATTTTGCTCTTATATTATAAAGAGAAACATATCTCATTTATCAACTTTTAAAACTATAGTAGATTTTTTTTCTTTACAATTGCATTCGTTGAAAGAAACATAGATGAAGACAATCTATAATTAGTAAAGCACATACAACATGTAAGAAAGTGATGAGATCAATAAGCATACCTGAACATCATCAAGACAATCAGACCAAAAATATTATGAAAGGAGCCTATAACATAATGGACATGAGGATGTAAAAATAAATAAAAATAAGTCCAGTTAAGTACCTGGGGATCAGAGTTACGGTCAAGACCACCTAACGGCCGTTCAAAATGAGTCCAATCTTGTCTGACCCTACCCTTTCTAAAGGGCTTTCGAAAGAAAGTAGGTTCTGCTCTACGTCTAGCATGCAGGAATCTTGAGGCTGTTTCTGAAGCAGGGTTACGGACGATTTTCTTGAAGAGGAACATAGAGGGTTGTGCTCTGCGTCTAGCATGTAGAAAACTTGACTCAACAAGTGTATTCCGGGCACTGACTTTCTTTAGTTGAGCTTTAAGCAACCCAATTTCATTTTCAAGAGAATCAACACGAGCAGCCAAATCTTGAGGAGGAGATGGAGGTAATTCAGGATTGAGCTGGGTGGACCTTCTACGTTTGACGGAGCCTTTAGGACAATTCAACAAAGGCCTTTTTTTCTTCTTCTTGTTGGAAAGAATCTTCGAAGGGGGAGGTACAGCTTTTTTAACCTTAACAATGTCAATGAGGTCTAAAGACATGACGCCACCAGGCCATTCACACTTTCCAAAAACATAACCTGTTTTTATCTTCTCTAACATATAAGACACCTTCTTGTCCCTGACTTCATCATCCCACTCATACAACCTGTCATCCCCCATTTCGATAAAAGACTCCACAGTTACCTGCAATACAATCGAAATTCTTGACGAAAGTTGGAAGCTACAAAATGGTGAAAACAATGAAAGTAGAATCATACATCTGGAGCTTGTTCAACTGCATGAACATCAGCCAGGAGACGGGATTGACGAGGAATCCAGGCGTTATCCCAGTCTAATATAACTGTATCGTCCAATGGGTCTGTAAGAGCGAGTGCCAGAGCCGGAATATTCCTATAGGCTAAGAGTTGTAAGGCAAGAGGGAAGCCACGCAACCGAAAAGACCTTCGTTGTAGGTGACCACGGAATGCTGCAAGGTCAGTTTCAAGATTAGACCCAACCGTCCTCGGAGGAATTAGGGATTTGATGGTTTTGTGAAATGACTCCCGGCCCCAGGGAAATTTAAGAAAAGAGTCAACGTCCTCCAACATTTGAACATACTTGTATGTAGGACGAGCGTTTTGTAGGGATGCAATTAGGACACCGTCGATTATAAGGAGGAGAGCAATCCGGAGTTGAATGTCACCAGAACTCTTGGGCAAGCAGAGAGAAATATCACATAAACTGGAGAGCCTTGTCTTCCCAATCTTTTGGAGCCAATAATCATCAGCCTCCTTTGGGATCTTTGGCTCGTAATCAGGATCGTAATCTTCAGAGAAATCCCCACAGGGGAGACCAGTTACAGAAGCGAACTCAGCAAGAGAGAAACGCAATGGGTGACCACCAAAAACTGTCCACATTTCATGCTTTTTTTTGTAACTAACTGCCGACAAACTAGGGCATGGATGAGTTTGCAGGACAGAGAACACCGTTGAACGGGAAAAGAAAACAGAGGACCAAAGGGAGAATCAAGTATTCGTTTGAACTCGTTCGTCCCTTCCATATGTTTCTTAATTAAACATATAAAGTCAAACTTTGAATATACATTAAGTCTAGCGTCTGGGTAACGGTCGGTTCCGTACAAACGCGGTGGCAAATCGTTATCCCAAAAATCTGGATCAAGAAACGCAGCCCTTCCTGTACAATTTAGAAACTTTTTCAGTTTAAAGAAGATGAAAACGACGGCGAATAGTTCCAAAACGAATCTAGGTTAAAAATCTTTACCTATTAATGTAGGGGGTGGGGGAACTATGTTTGGATCTTCAGTAATTTCGTTCATTTTTGGACAGAAATGGAGGGGGACCACGGTGGATTTGAGAGAAATAACCGATAAGAGGGGAGAGAATATGAATTTTACACGGGACGCGGCAATTGGATCAAGAAGGTTATGTTCAGGAGATGGTGGATAAGGGAAAATGAGTAAGGTGACTAGGACCGGTTAGGGTTGGTTTTGTTGGGACGACTGAACTTCACTCGAGGGCGAGACGGTAATTTTAAATAAGAAAAAGGTTGGGAGAAGATGAAAAAGTGTGTCAGTTTCGAAAAGTGTTATAAATGATTGAAATCTTAAATAAAGTGTCTTAAGATGCAAATATTTCCTTTTTCATAGTCCCAATTACATAATACAAAGAAAATGATTTAAATAAAAAACACTTGCACATTGAAAATAACAAAATATTTAAAAAAGTAACAACTCCTACATACATAAGTGAAAGCCCTTCTTTGGGCAATGAAGTGTATAATTAACACTGATAACCAAGATATAACATTTTTCACAGACTGCTCAAGATGGTGTCTTCCTCAACCGAATAGCCGACATTCTCAGTGTATTTAGAGGAATTGCATAGTGACAAGAATGAATTTACAAGTTTTTCTTTATCTTTAATTTTTTCTAGTGCAAATGTTAAAATAGATAATTTGACACGAAAAATTCGTGTTCAACCGCATCACATCACATATGTAAACAACATTCCTCAGAAATGATTTTTTTGAGATTTAATTAATATCGGATGACAAAAAAGAACACTTTATATTAATACCAAAGTGGCAAAATTATTCACCTTTGGTAATAAATTCAATTTCTACATTTCCACTATTATATTTTTTTTGAATTGTGTATATTTATTGAAATTTTTGACTCAATATAATTTTTTTATGGATTTAAAGGTCACTATAATTTTGTTTATCTGAAGGATATTGAATTATTTAATTTAACCTTATCCAAAACAACCAAATTCAAACTGATCCAAAGCAAACAGAATAGTTTAATTTGGTTTGGTTTAACCCAAACTGTTTTAATCTATAAATAATTGAATTAAATAAACATTATGATAACTCTAAAGTCAACCCATGTTTGATTTTCTTTTTAATAGAAATAAATTTTACTTAGTTTTTTTATATCTTAAATCTCTAATTCTTAACCATGATTCAACCAGTTATATAAACAAACTTGTCATCTTTCATTTTTGTTCCCTTATTGTACATATCTCCAAACGTTTTTTACATTTTCACTGTGCTAATTTTCTTTAATCACCAATATAAAACTTTCGATATAAACGTTTAGTAAAACAACTACGATTTCTAGATCTAAATAATAGTGAACGAAAACCAAATAAACCAAACCGAATTAACTCCAACCAAACTAAACAACACAAAATCAAACTAATTTCAGTTTGAATTTGGCTAGAGTTTTCATAAAACCAAATTAAACCGAACTAAACCGAATAAAAAAATAAGAACAAAGCTTCCGGTGAATTCAAAAAAAAAAAAAAAAAAACTCAGCTTTCACCGGAAAGCGGCGCAGATGAGTGAAAGAAACCGAGGCAAGCCGAAGAATTGCTGCATTTCTCATAAATTCGTTGATGCAGCCTCCAAAAACCCTCATCAAATCGCCGTGATTCAAGCTTCCGGCTTGACGGCGAGGAGCATTAGGTCGGAATCAGCTGCACCGCCTGTTTACGACGGAGACAAATGTTTCACGTTCGCAGAGCTTTCTTCATCCATTGATTCACTCACCTCTCGTCTCCATCGTATCCTCAGTAACGATGATTCTCAAGGTTACCCATTTAAGCTCTTATAAAATTCTTAAGTTCTGTGAGTATAAAAGCTCATAAAGTCTTAACCTTTTGACATTGCAGTGGCTGGTTCAGATGTTGTGTATATGCCAAAGGTAGTGGCTTTATATATGCCACCATCAGTTGAATATGTTATCAGTGTGTTCTCTGTTTTGAGGTGTGGAGAAGCTTTTTTACCTTTAGATCCATCATGGCCAAGAGAAAGGGTTTTGTCTCTTATTTCCTCTTCAAATATTTCTCTTGTTATTGCTTGTGGCTTGTCTTCTGTGGAATCGCATTGGCTTGTGGAAAGAAATGTTTGCCCTGTGTTATTGTTTTCAATGGATGAGAAATTGAGTGTGGAAACTGGTTGCTCAAGCTTTGTTTGGCCTTGCAAGAAAGAGAGGCAGAGAAAATTTTGTTATCTTATGTATACTTCAGGATCTACTGGGAAGCCTAAAGGAGTTTGTGGTACTGAGCAAGGTTAGGATGTGTTTTATTCATAAACTTGTTTCAGCTACTTCTACAATGAAAATAGATTGTTAGGTATGATGATCTTGAAATTTGAAGGTCTTATTAGTTCGAGAATGAGATTATTTATAGCATTTGGCGTTTATCTATAATATTTCACATGTTTGACGAAAGCAAACCGCTTTTCTTTGTGTAGATAGTAGATTCTAGATATAGCATGTAATGTTAGATTGTTATTTGTCATTTTTATAAACATGTTAGCTATAACTATCTGGAATTGCAGAATAACTTTGACCCTTTGCGATATTTGAGCATCTCGTTGGAATAAATATATAGAGCATATCTGTAGGTTGTCCCGTAGCTGTTTTCATATTTTGAATCTTCGCATTGATCGATTATTCTATAATTTATTTTCTATCCATTGTAAGTGACATGGTGTATTTTAGTGCAGGACACTAGTAAAAAGCTAATGGTAGGTAACTTTTTCTTAGCTAATGTAAATGAACTCATCTATTGTTTTTGTGTTTGCTCGTCTTCCAAGCAATGACATCTGATATTCCCTTCCCTTGTTCTCTGTAGGACTTTTAAATCGTTTCCTATGGATGCAAGAGCTCTATCCTGTTGTTGGAGAGCAGCGATTTGCTTTCAAGACTTCAGTTGGTTTTATTGATCATATACAGGAGTTTCTTGGTGCTATTCTTAGTTCCACCGCCTTAGTCATCCCTCCATTCACACTACTAAAAGAAAATATGATATCCATCATTGATTTTTTGGAGGTAAAATTTCTATAGTTTGAAAAGAAAAAACAACCAGTTTCTGTAGGTGTCATGCTGTTAAGATCCATGTAATATTTTCCTTATCAAAGTGTTTTGGTGGTTGCCAATATTTTTTTAGATGCTCTTTAGCCGTTTCTCGTTTCTCTGTTCCTAAATATCTATTTCAAAATCTGGAAATTGGTTTCAGCATCTTCACTAGGCTGCATATTGGGATCAATACGTAACTTATAGCAATAAACAATGTATAAAGTGCTATTGTATCATATCTTATCTTTGTTATGATAAATCCATTGGGTGCCATCTTTGTTTTTTTTTATCAAAAAATATAATGAATAGTTTTCTAGTTTCTTTATTTACCTTCAATCTACTTATGATCTATTTTCAAGAACAGCATATGAAGAATAGCATCTCATAACTTATCTTTGTTCTGTTTATCCATCTTGATAGGAGTATTCTATCAGTAGACTCCTAGCTGTCCCATCGATGATCAGAGCTATTCTTCCTACTTTACAACATCGTGGACACAACAATAAGCTTCAAAGTTGCCTGAAGCTGGTAGTTTTAAGTGGCGAACCCTTTCCCGTGAGCCTGTGGGATTCACTTCACAGCCTACTTCCTGAAACATGTTTTCTGAATCTATATGGGAGTACAGAGGTGCGAAAAATATGATAATTGTAATTTAGTCTTAGAAAATCTTCTTAAGCTGGTGTAATTGAAAAGTTCATAGCGGTGTCAGCTGGTTGCTACTGGCTTGGTTTTATGGGTTGAAAACATGTTGATAACTACAACCTGCTTTTGGTTTGGAAGATGTTGATACCTTGAAGACTTCTTAATTTCACTTATTTGATACTTAGGCATAGTCTAACTTGCTGTAGCTGGTCAGAGTTGTAATATATCCTCTCTATATTCTCTTAACTTATGCAGCACTTTGTTGAAATTGAAAGTGTATCGATTAGCCTTTTGTTTTGTTTAGGTATCAGGGGACTGCACTTATTTTGACTGCAGTGAGTTGCCAAGACTCTTGAAGACCGAAGAGATTGGTAGTGTTCCTATTGGCAAGTCAATTTCCAATTGCAAAGTTGTACTTTTGGGGGACGAAGATAAACCTTACGAAGGAGAAATTTGTGTTAGTGGTCTCTGTCTTTCACAAGGGTACATGCATTCCTCGATAGAGTCTGAAGGCTACGTGAAGCTACATAATAACTCACTCTGTAATCATTTAACAAATGATTGTGGAAGCCAGCTTTATTATAGAACTGGTGATTATGGAAGACAACTTTCTAGTGGTGATTTGATTTTTATTGGGAGAAGGGATCGAACTGTTAAACTCAATGGAAAACGCATGGCCCTTGAAGAGATTGAAACAACTCTAGAACTAAATCCAGATATTGCTGAAGCTGTTGTTCTACTTAGCAGAGATGAGACGGAGCTTGCTTCACTCAAGGCCTTTGTAGTACTGAACAAGGAAAGCAACTCCAGTGATGGTATCATATTTTCTATCAGAAATTGGATGGGTGGAAAACTTCCTCCGGTGATGATTCCTAACCATTTTGTTTTGGTGGAGAAACTGCCACTTACTTCAAGTGGAAAAGTTGATTATGAAGCACTAGCAAGGTTGAAATGTCCTACAACCGGTGCTCAAGATATGATGCAGAGCAATGGAACTAATAGTTTACTGCAAAATATTAAAAAGGTCAGACAATTTCCATGCTGTGCTTACACACGTTTTGTTTTTCTCCTTACGAGCCCTCTTTGGTATCTAATTGTTTCTTTCTCCCTAGACCATATATTAGGAAATGAAATCTTTGATAACCTTTTTTGGGTAACTTTTGGACGGTTGCCATTCTGGGTTGGAGTTATAGTTCGAACGGGAAACTAAAGTTGTGCAAAGTAATCTGATAATAAAGGTGCCGGTTTAGGGGTGTTTAAGGGTATTTTTCTCTCACAGAAAATAAAAGCAAATGCTATACTTGGTGGGAGACGAATATAAAATTCTTTGGAAACAGATTAACTTAGAAATTAGAATATCAGTATTTGGTTGAGTGATTATGCTTATGAAAAATGTTGAGAACATTGTTTGTATAGTTTTAATCTGCAGAATCTAATTGACTATAGAAGAGGAGTTATATGATTTCCTTAAATTTTGGTATAGGCTGTCTGTGATGCATTACTGGTCAAAGAAGTTTCAGACGATGATGATTTCTTTGCGATTGGGGGAGACTCTTTAGCCGCAGCGCATCTTTCTCATAGTCTTGGTATTGATATGAGATTGATTTACCAATTTCGAAGTCCATCTAGGCTTTTGATCTATCTGTCAGAGAAAGAAGGGAAGTTAAGAGAAGATATGCAACACAACACCACTCAGAAACTAGACCACAAGATAGAGAGTCAGAATGGTAATGGGTTGGTTAGTAGAACTGTTCCACTTCATTCTGGTGTTACATCAGGCCCAACACCTTCAAAATTGCAGTGTGAGAAGAATAATTCCCCAAAGCGATTGAAAATTGATTACGAAAAGTTTTCTCCCAAAAGAATGAAAGAAAATAAATTATGGGATTCAGGATTTTCTCAAATACAATGTGCATTTAGTCGTTGCAATAAGGTACATTCTCCAGAGTCATGTAGTAATGAAGAGGCAAACCGAGAATACTGGTCGTTGGAGATTCCAAGGAACCAAATGGTCTCTATGCAAGAGATATGGAAAGTTCATATGGAGTCATGTGTAGATGCCTCCCCCCTAGTTGTGTTGAAGGATTCGAAAACTTATCTATTCATTGGGTCTCACTCACGTAAATTTTCGTGCATTGACGCCAAAAGGTATGCATCTTTATAATCTGATGTATCATATGTTGAGAGGTGTAATATATCATAGTCAAAGTGGTGCATCATCATTCTGGCTAAATTAAATCACTATTTAGCGTATCAGGTTTTATGTTAGGTTGGATTTGGATCTAAAATGAAATGAGAGGATTTAAATGTTAGGTTTAAATTTCTTACATATTAGGCTGGATTTCTAACAAATGATACACTTTCTTGTGTTAATTAGTGGTTCTATGTATTGGGAGACCATTCTAGAGGGAAGGATCGAAGGTTCAGCCATGGTAGTTGGTGATTTTAGTCAGGTTAGTTTTCTCATCAACTTGTGTAGATCACTATATTCTTTCTAGTCTACTTGAACAGTTTTGGGGACATCTCCAATGCTAGGTCGTTATTGGATGCTACAAAGGAAAATTATATTTCTTAGATTTCTCAACGGGAAGCTTATGTTGGAAATTTCAAGCATGTGGTGAGGTATGATCTGAAGGAAAATTAATCAATCATAGCTTTGTACTTTGTTTGTCTACCTCAATGCCACTTAAATTTCTGTGTCATATATTTTCTCATTCCTAGAAATTGTTCTCAGATGGCTAGCTGACTTGAGACAATTTGTTTTCTTTTTCGGATGAAGATAAAGTGCCAGCCTGTGGTGGATACATCTTCGCAACTGATATGGTAAGATAACGATGACTTTCTCTGTTATCATATCTAGCCAAGTCATTGTACTGAGTTGAAGAGGAGTGGTTCTGTGATCATAGTCATAATTTTTGTGCCACATGTTAAATTCCTTTCCAATGTTGCTTTTGTCTGAGTGGACCTTACATCCATATTTTCATAGGTACCAATGCTTGATTATATGGTTTTCTTTACATTGAACTGATGATAGTCTATTTGTTTTCATAGATAATACACATTAGGTCTTGAAAAATTATTATGACAACCAATTCGAACTGGGTCTATGAAGGGTTTTTCGCCAAGTTATAATTCATAGCAACTGACAAAGAAGTTTGAAGAGGTATTTAGGAGCAGTGACTATAGTAAAATAAGGAGGATACTTTTTTAGCTCCATGTGTTTCTTTTTCATTCTGTAGATTAGATTTTGCATAAAGTTCTTGTAAAGTCCACCAATCATTAAGCTTAATTTTGCCTCATTCACGCAGGTGCGGATCACATGACCACACTCTTTATGCCCTTGACTATAGGAGTCAATGCTGTGTTTATAAGCTGCAATGTGGTGGGAGCATATTTGCTTCGCCTGCAATTGATGAGGTGCAGACTTTAACTACTCTATCCAAGTGGTTAGGCATAGTTGCTTGTCCACAGCTTAACAATGTCATCTGTGGTCAAAGATTTTGTTGGTTATTGCAGTTCTCTTCACATCACCTGATTTATCTTTGATGCTTCACCCAGGGTCATAGTTCACTTTACGTGGCCTCTACCAGTGGTCGCGTGATAGCTGTATCAATAAAGGTATGGGCCTTTTATCCATACTCTTAACACCCTATGTGTTGTTGCTTGTATACCTTTTGTATACCGTTTGTTGCCTCACTTTTTGCATTCCAGTAAGTCGTCATGATAAGAATAGGTCAGTTGTCGAAAATGAATTTGTGTGCTCTACACAAATGAAGCAGAATAGTCCTTAGAAATAATGGTTACTACCAAAATTGGGTCCTGTATGCCTTACCCTATAGAGCTGTTTAACTTAACTGATCAGCATTACAGTTTTTCTTGGCTCCAGAGGAAGATTTGTTGTTGACTTCTTATAAAGTAATGACGGAGCCTTCTTTATTCGGGTTGATTTTGCAAATGCAGGATTCCCCATTCCACACCTTATGGCTATTTGAATTAGAGGCACCGATTTTTGGTTCCCTATGCATTACCCCATCAACTCAAAACGGTATTTTCTTCCTCTACTATTTTCTTTCCATTTCCTTGATTTTAGTATCATTGTTACTCTCTATTTTCTGTCACAGTTATTTGCTGCTTAGTTGATGGCCAAGTGATCGCAATGAGTCCGTCTGGAACTATTATTTGGAGGGTATGTGTATGAATTGATCCCAGTTCATTCAAATGATATCATAAAGTCCACATTGCGTTCCACATCTTTTGTTCCTGTCATTTTGTTTTGGCCATCTCACAGTGCTCAAACTAAGTCAGCGGTTACATTAATGCAGTATAGGACTGGTGGACCAATATTTGCTGGACCTTGCATGTCACATGTGCTTCCTTCTCAGGTGCCCTTGATTCCTGAGTACATCTGCAGTATATCCTTTTTGTGTAGAGATATCTCACTGAGGCTGACTACACGTCTATTTTTCTACAGGTGCTTGTGTGCTGTAGAAATGGATGTGTTTATTCCCTAGAACCGGTACTTTCTTATATCCCTTGGACATGGGTCTTGTATAGTTTATTTATTGCTGTCGACTTTTTTTTTTGTGCTAGGGGCTTTTGTTATTTTAGGACTGAAATCTGATGTGCAATAGACTTTATCATGTCACTGCATATTCTAAATTCATACATCTTCCTATGCATCTTCTAGGGAGTCCTTTCTGAAACACACCAGTTTAATAAGATTCTTCCGCGTTCATTGGCATATTGATTTCCGAGTTTATATTAGAAGGAATATACCCTTTTGGAATTAACAGCTTGTGGATGCACTAAAGATATACTTGAATCTGTAGCAAAATCAGTGGAATAAAGATATATTAGGTTGAGTTTTATTACTGCAAGGACATTGATAGGGACGTTCATGAGGATCAGTTGTTTTTGTGGTACTCGTCTCAAAACTTCAGTACCATGAGTCAAGACTTTTGTTTTGGAATTTATTTCAGGAATCTGGGTGTCTTGTGTGGGAAGACAATATTGGGGACCCGATCACAGCATCTGCATACATTGATGAGAATCTGCATTTTGAATCGCATGAACTGCTTGCATCAGACAGGTATTAACTGCAAGGGAAAAGCACATATGAATGTATTTAATTATCATGGATTTATGAAGGTACCTCCTCCTTCTGTTTCCATGTATTTTCCAGGTTGGTGACTGTATGCTCAAGCTCGGGAAGAGTTCATGTCCTTCGTGTGAGACCCTCCATTCTCAGCAGAGATTCACATGACTCAAAAGTAGGAGAAATCACGAGGATGGAGTTGCAGGCAGACATTTTCTCTTCACCAGTGATGATCGGTGGCCGGATATTTGTTGGCTGTCGTGACGACTATGTGCACTGCCTCTCTCTTGAGAGTTGCAGGTAGGATCACTCTTGTGAATCCGCCGCTTTGCTCCCTAATATCATCTCCTTGATTGATGTTCTCCAAGAAACTAACCAATGATTGAATCTTAAGAAGAAAATAGAAATTAAAACTTTTAAGTTTGTAGTTTGATCTATATTCCTCCAGAACAACAACGATCTTTGAAAAAAGAGAAATCATGATCTCTCTTGATATTAAATTCTTTCTAGATAAGCTGGATTGAGATTCCAAATCAAAGGATTGAGAATTTTAAATTGGGTTTAAACAAACGATGATTAAAACCCAAAAAACGAGATTAAAATTGAAACACATAGGCTTTATGAAATTGAAACTGGTACGAAGATCACGGTGATTATTGAAAAGGAAAAACATAAAAACGGTACTAATAACCTGATTTAAACGAACCGCTAGAAAAGATCCGGCCATAGTCACTAGAGAAGCTGACATATGCTAGAAAGTAGCCAGCCGATGGTGCTCACGGAGCCACTAACGCTGGAAGATAGCCAACCTAATTTAGCAGGGAGTAAACTGTTATGTATTAATTGAACATTGGTACTTTGGTTGGGTATGAAAAGTTGATTTTCCCAAAATAAGCTTTCCGATACCCAACGTTGTGTTGGTTATTATCTTTAGTGATACTTTATATGTATGTATAAGATTTATTTATTTCCTAAACGTTATGGAAAGTTAACTCTATCATATTTTTGTTAACGGAAATTTATTGATATGCTTAAAATGACCCAGTTAACGAAACTTAACTATTTTTTTATAAAATCAAACCAAACTTTAGGATTTTAATGACATTTCGAAAGTTCATGCTTTTCTGTGTATTTAAAAGTTTGCAATTTTTTTGACATTTGTTCCATTTTAATAACATCCATTTGTTAACTTTCTAGAATTTATTAAAATAAAATAAAAAGAGTTTTCTCTCTCTTCACTTTCTCAAATCTTTTAGAGAGAGAAAACTCTAAATCTTGTTCTTATCCTTTGCTAATAGGATTTTTTAGATTTTGTTCTATGTTTTAGCTTTCCGACTTCGTTCGGATCTATCTCCGACTTCTTGTCGGTTTATCTTCAAATCAACACTTAGATGTTGTTGAAGTATTTAATCATGGGGGTTTGACGGGTGTTTGTTAGTTGTGTACTTGATTCTTCGTCCAATTGTTGGTAAATCCACGCTTACCCATATTGGATTAAACTAAGCGATGGTTCACTTTGGTCGTTTGATTTCAAGTTGTTGCAGTTGATTCACTTGAAGTATGTAGATTTGGAGTCCCTGTCATGTTTGATAGTCTCTCTGAAGAGTGCTTCGATTCTGATCGGCTGAGGAAGAATTCTGGTGAGCAAAGCAAGTCCAGTCAATTACTTCTGATGTTCATAGCAAAATGCGATTGGTACAAGAAAGGCAACAAACGAGTGCTAATTTTCTTAGAAGGAAGAGAAGAGAGACAAACAAAAGATACCAACATTCTCAATCAAAAGGAAAAAAAAAACATTAAACCAAGTCAGTAAAGGAAAGAACAAAAGGCAGAAACAAGAGAATCTTGGATTGAGTTTAGCCTGAGACATTATCCATGGCTGAGATACCACAAGAAGAATCTTCTAAAGAAGAGTACCTCGTTTAGTCGAAGTAGATGACAAGCTAAGGTTCTTTGATTTTATTTGGACCTCACACTTGGCTGAAGCTACTCGAGGAAGCTTCTGCAGTTTCTTGAATACTTTCATCACATCTTCATCACAAGACACATCATCTTCATCATCATAGTCATCATGATCAACATCAAGACCATCCTCATCCTCATCCTCAAAAGTTTCACCAAACTTCAATATCTTTAGAACTTTCACAGGACTTGATGTTAAGCAAGTACGAACATTCTTCTTCTTTGCCCCCAAATCATTCTCATATTTGCACAAACATCCGTCCTTGTCCCCACATTTCTTTGTATACTTGTGATGCAATCCCTGAAACATAACAGAGTCAGTTTCATAATCAAATTGTATGCTTAAAAACGTTTCAACAGTTGATCTAAAGGCTGTGTAAAGTACTTCGAAGACCAATGTTTCTAGACTTGGATAACTCTTGAGTAGAGGTTGCAATGATTTCCATCCTACATATGGTGTAGTCTTAATAGTTAACTCGAGTAGATTGTCGAATACCGGTATTCTTTCTCGGCAGCAAGCAAGTACCTGACGCACAAACCAAATCAATTATAACATCACTCAATTGTGAATTATGAGTATTAAACTGAAGCACTTAATTATCAGAAACAAAATTAGTCAATAAAAAGATGGTACTAACCTCAAGAATGTCATTAGACAAGTAGAGGATCTTAACATTGTGTAGTCCCATGAGAAGCTTTGTTACATTAATCTTGTCTGGTTCAGCCTGATTCTTTCGAAGTCCTAGATTAGCTTCTACAAGCGAGTCAAATCTCACTTGTTTATACTTGTCCACAATAACATCAGAATATTCAAGGTACACCAAATTCGGATTATCAAACGACAATGACACTCCCTTTTTAATGTTCTCCTCATCATAGTCTTCATACTCATGAAATTTACCCTCATAGAAATCTTCAGAACGACAAAACTTTAGTCTCTTGAGGGTTGGGATAGACACTGTGACAGGGCAAACTTTATATCCCGAGGAATCAGCCCACATCAAATTGATCAGCACTAACTCTTCAAGCGCATGGCAGCCAGAAAGAAGCTTGTTAAACTTACTCGGTTCTATCTTGAAATAATCAAGGTGGAGGGTCTTAAGCTTGGGAAGAGAAACACCACGTTTCACATCAATGCTGACACCATCTTGAAACTGTATCTTGAGCCAAACCAATGCCTTGCTCTCAAAGATCTTAGAAGGGAGAGGATTAAAACTCGAGTTTTCACAACAATCACGAGACGAAGGAATGTATAGATCTAAAGCAAGCGGCTGATGCTTTTGATTCACGCAATCGATTTAGGTTTGTTCACGCTATTATCTATCCATCCACTCAATTATTGGCTTCATTTGGGCCTTGACAACACAATATTTTTCTTCTTCTTCATATTCATCAAAAATGAAATTGGGAACATAGTAAATGAATCTGCAACTTTTTATATGTTTTCTATTGTAACTTGATCTTTTTTTTTTTTTTTCACTAACTTGTGAAAAAATCTTCAAAGTTTTTTATCGCATCTTCTAAAGCATTTTTAAATATATTTGTTACATGTTAACTCATATAAATTAGAATTTGAATATTTCAGGTTTTAATTTAATATTACTATTAATTAAGTAAAAACTCGTGTTACGCTGCATGATATGTTTTGTAAATTAATTTTGTTTTAATATAAGTGTGATTGGTTTAAAACAAAGACTTTTAGGATTTATTATTTTGTATTTTCTCATATTTTAAATTTAGTAGTATTTTATTTTACTAATTCTAATCTTGGAACCCATTTCAATAGATTTCTATATCTATATGACAAAACACTTGTCCAAACAGCTTCATTACTTGTAAGAAAGCTAAGCCTATAACGAAACAAAGATCCAGGTAATAAGGTTATCATATCTTCCCCTCTGCTAATTCCTAATTTTTCTTTAACGAACTTAATTACAAAACCTAACCTAAAATTAAATTTAAAAACTGATACAAGTATTACAACTATTCAAAATAGATACACGAGAATTAGAAAGTAAAGACGGAAAGATCAAAGAGGAATTGACAAGTTTTTCAAGCTTTTTATTTTGTTTTCATTTCCAACAAGCTGAAATCATCCATTTAATCTGATGTGGCAGATATTAATTTGATGTGTAGTATTTGTAATGTTTTGATTGGTTTCTTGTTTTAAGGATGTGTCAGCTTCTCATCACATAAAAAGGTTGATGTGTCAAAGTTAGAGAAAGTTTATTTTAGTTTAATTGAACTGATATTTATTTTAGAAATTTATATAGTAACATATTTTTACAATATTTCTATGGAACTTTATTTGAAATATTTTACTTTAAACATCTTATAGGCGATTATCTCAATTTTTTCAGTAAGATATTGTTAACAATATAGTTGGTCGTCATTATTATTATTTTTCCAAGTTTTATCAAACAAATATCTTTACTAAAAACGTATTACATTTAGGAAATAAATCTTCTGAAAACCCTAGAATTCACAAAATATTGCTCCTCTTATATAAATATGCATCTCTCTGAATTCTATAACATAATCTATTTGCTCCGCCTCCTATTTTTTCCCTTACTTTTCAAAACAACCAAAGCACATGACGACAAGGTTCAAAGAAAGTCCTTAGTAATCTCGAGACGAGATATTCCGTGCTTTACTCAAAAAGGTAATAATCTCATATCATCGAACTCCTTCAATTTCTCATGTTGTTTTTGTTTCTCCGGTTGTAGATAGAAAGATGAACATGAAATTAGTTTCTGTGAAATTTTGGGATACCCAGATCTAGAACCGCATGATCCGTGAAACAGCTATCCGGATCTGCTGGATCCGTAAACCACCTATCTGGATCTGGATCCGTTAGATCCATAAAACAAATATCAAGATCTGGATCCACCAATATATGCAACTACCCATATCTGCAAAAAATAGATGAAAATTTTAAAATAATATTAACTATTATTTCAATAAATAAAAAGACTAACAGAAAATATCATATAAAATATTTAAATATCTGAATTTGGATCCATAAGCTTTGAACACCTATTTCCGGAATTGTATCGAAACTCAGATCCATGATATTTTTCATGTCCCATGTTATGGATAATCTTGCAAATTTCATTTTTCTATTGTATATAATATTTTTTGTTGAGCAATGTATTTAACATTTAAAAAAAAAATGTTTTGGGTATAATTGGTAGGGCATTAGAAGATGTATAAAGCCAACAAAAAAGCTACAACCCCTATTGTAGCTTTCTTATTTTTTCTCACAGCCAAAATAATAATTTTAAGTACAATTTTTTAGAGTACGATTTTATGGTATTTAGGTGGGATGTACAATTTTTTTTCCTCTTTCCACTTTTTTTTTTTTTTATTTAAAAAAAAAAAATATTATAGTTTTCATCCATATATATTATGAAAAAATTATTTTTGTGGATATAAGTAATCTTTAAAATAACTACTTTATGAAATATATATATATATATATATATAACTCTTTTTATTGGGTTATATATATATATATATATATATAATTTACATTGTTTCTTAAATACATCATATATATATGTTATGTATATCATAATTTATAAAATTGATATTTGAGAATAATATTATATAACACATAACTATTATTTACCAATTATATGTTTTGTTTTAAAATACATTATAAACCCAAATTTTATTTCTACAACCAATCATCACACCTAGAACAACGTTTCTATTGCAATAAATCTACCGATATAGACGAACCAATCACCCACTTTTTCAAAATATAAAGAAACCAAATAGTATTTTTATAGAAGAGTTTCACTAATTTTAGTTTATAAATTATACTATGACAGTTAAAGTGTATTTTATTGATGGTCTTCTTAATTAGAGACTCATCAATAAGAGTATGGAAAATTATAAAAAGTAAGGAGGGAGAGTAGGAAGACTCTCTTAAATAACAAACTCTAAAAATTCTAAATTACATTTTTCCTCTTATGATTGGTTAAATTTTTTTATAGTTTCGAATTTAATTAAAACATTTAATTACATTAAAAACACTAATAGTTATATTAGTAAGAGACTCATAGAGGTGCTAGTGGTGGAGGCAAAAAAATTGTCTATAGGAATCATAATAATTTCTTACATTAATGTTTTTTATATAATTTCTAAAAGAAAAGTATTATCAAAACTTTTTTCTCAAAACTGCACCATAGACTCATTCATATTTTCATATTTTTAACTGTTTTATTATTATTTTGCTTGTCACTGTGTTTAGTACATTTTTAATTAAAAATTAGATAATTAATTGAAAACATATCGACGATACGATTAAACGTGGTCGTTTTTCAATATATATAATAGAAAATATCTTCTAATTGTTATAGTCACAATTGAACAAATAAATCTAAGGAAAAAATATTTCTAACTACACTAAGTATCAGAGAATGTATGATCATACATCCCAAGTATATTATTTTATCCTTAGCTACACGAAGTAGATGTTTTGCATGGTCACATATTTGAGCTATACGATTTCATGTGGTTAACATCATATACATAAAATTATGGTACACCGATAAATTTAGTCCGGTGAAGACAAGCATTGACTGGTATTGATCAAAAAAAATATTTAAAAAAACACTAATATTTATTTTAATATAAAAATAAAATATAAAATAATTTTCTATGGTGTTGTATAATCAAAAACACTTAATGCATTAATTCTTCTAATAGTTAGGTTTTCAATTTCAAAACTAAATAATAAAAATAATTCTAAACATTTTAAGATATTAAAATTTAAACTAAAAGCAGAAAATTTTTATTGTATTGGGTTTGATTCTAATGATTTTTCTTGTAGAACATAATTTTTGTGGTTGAAAAAATTAAAGAATTTTTTTTTTGTATATAAATAAACCAAACAAGAAAGTTAGTATTTGTTTAATTTAAAATGTAAAAATAGGCAAATTCCTTACTTAAATGATCTTAATAAAAATATCCGGTTTTAATTTAAATTTATCTCTTTAAAATTTATTAGTAGTTTTTATTACACATTTAGTTTAATTTTGAAAATGAAAACTAACTATTATAAGAATCAATACATTAAAATGTATATATATATATATATATATATATATATACATAATTTAGAATTTGTTTTTTGATTATTTTTGTTTTAAAAATAAATAAATAAATAAATAATATTTTTTAATATTTTTTCTCGTCATTTCCTGTTAGTGTTTGTCTTCGCCGGAGTCAAACCATTGGTGTACCAGATTGTATGTCTATGGAACATCACATGACATTGTATAGTTTAGATATGTGGGCAGTACATCTACTTTATGTAGCTGAGGATACAATAATATAGTTAGCTTGTGTGACCATGCATTATCGTATTTTATTATTTCATAATATATATATATATATATTATTATTATTAAGAAGGGTGATGATGAAGAACTGGAAGGTAAAGAAATATCCATGTGACCAGAAGTAGTTCGCCGACGACAAGTTCATGAAGAAACAACTTTTCTCCAGACTTGTCACGTGCCCATGTTTATCCTTTATTAAGACACGTGTCTATGAGTTCTATTGATATAAGCTTTTTATCAGTGTTTTTGGTTTGTATTGAATCTTTAAATGGGCCTTGTACCTTTTATGTAATGCCCTTTAGGTTCTTTAATAAAATGAAGTTTGACCACAAAAAAATAAAGAATTTATTAATTGAATAGTTTTTTGTTGGGCTAGTGATATCTTCATCTTGGATATATACTTTAAAAAATCCATTGTAACATTGTTAACTCCTCTTTCTTGCATCATCATGAACTTCTCCACCTATCTAATTGATTTTGCAATTTTTTCCATGTGTAGTCGTCACTTGGTATCTCCAAAGGCGATCCTGTCACATATTTCATTGTAGCTTAGATCACTTTGAGCCAAATTTTCAACAAGTAACTCTCCTTAGTCCATGGTAATATTTGCAAAACGTCATTTGCTAGTCATGTCCAATGATAATTTTAGCTCCTTATTAACTCCACAATATAAATACTAAGGAAATAACTTCCTTTTGAATCCAGGAGGGCAATCTTGAGTATAATCATTAAGCCGTCCCCATGCTTCATGGAAACTTTCATTGATTCCTTGCTTAAACCCTATTATGTCACTTTTCACTTTGGTCGTTTTTTGCTTGGAGTAGAACTTGAGAAGGATGATTTTCTTACACGCATCCCAAGAACTGACCAAATGAGATGGTATAGTTTTCAACCATTGGCTTGCTTTTTCTCTAAGAGAAAGAGGAAACAAAATGAGCTTGAAACTATCTCCGGACAACCAATTTTAAACGTACTATACAACCTCTCCAAGAAATCCAAATGATCATAGGGGTTCTCTATTACTAGTCCCGATAACTCAATCTAATCAAACTTGTCTTGATTTCATAAACATTGGCTTCTCAGGATTAAGAGAAAACAAATCAGTTGGTTGAAAATAAAACCACTGAAATGTACAACATGGACTCGTACAAAACCCACCATCTATATTGACGAAGACTAATTAATACACATGATTTATTAGTTTAGATTTTAATTGATTTTGAATTATATACGTGTATTTTAAAATAGTAATTGATTTCTAATTATATATCATTAAAAAAGAATCATCAAATATTAACTACTATTTATGAGACATGAAACAAATAACATAAGATTTTAAATCCAACAACACATTATTTTGCTTGAATTTTTTATTGTCGAATGTACATAACTAGATATTGACCTGCAGGCGGTACACCGCAGGTGGATATGTTTATTAAAAAGTTATAAAGAAAGGAATTATTATTTACATATAAATAATATTTTCTTAACAAATAACTTTTTTCTATATAAACCTTGAGTAATTCAATGTTCTGATATTTGTTGTATATTAATTTATTATTAAAATTCAATATTTTTTTGTTTGTGGTTTAATTTTTTTTTGAGATAATAAAAATTTTAAACTTGTATTATTTATAGATTGACCCGTGGTACACAGCATGTTGATATTTTTGTTAGAAAATTAGAGGTTTTTATTATAATTAATATTATATATATATATATATAAATAAAATATTTCAGAGGTAAATCATAAGCCTATGTTTTATATATGATACTATGATACATCTCGACACAATTTTTATAACTAATTTTTTTTGAAATTTTAACTTATAGTATTTGCTTTGTTAATATTTGTTTTTTTTAGTGTTTAAAATTATATAATTGTATTTTGATTGTTAATTCTAGGATTTCATCCATAATATATCATCCCGTATTAATATCGATTCAAACCCGTACCACCATATAACCTCGTCCCGTGAAATTAAACATCATTTTGTCATTTTCTTATGAAGTCCGAATATTTATAATATTGGAAACTTCAAAAAAAAAGTAATATAGATCCAAACTTCATAATTGTATATTGATTGTTACATCTACGATTTCACATGTAGTATATCATCCCATATTAATATTTTTTAATATTTATAATGTTTAAACTTCTTATAAAATTCAAATATTTATAAAATTTAAAACTTCATAAAATTTTAAAATTATTTATATTTTAAAAAATTTATAAACAAATTTAAGGTGATTTTATGAAACTTTTAAAGTTTAAGTTATTTAAAATAAAGAAAGGGAGTAAGCCGAATAACATTTTTAATTTTGGATGTATGATAAACCAATGTTCATGCTCATTCGTATTCAGAATCATTTTGGTCCTTTTTATAGTATAACTCTAAACGATTTATTTAATTTCTAAGCAATGTGGGACCTTGTACACTTATTTTTTCATCGATTGAGTATTATATGTCGGTTTTAAAAAATCGGAATTACATCATATGTAGACAAAATCTAATATTTTATTACCTATATGTATTTTAAATATAAAGTCAAAATAAATTAGATATAAAAACAAATATAGTGATAGAAAATTATATATTTATATTTAATGTAGATAGAGAGATTTTAGGAATTTAGTCTTAATTGAATATAGTTAGAAAGATTTAGTTAAAGATAAAAATTGATGAAAGAGTTAATTCAAGTATTTAATGCAAATTAATGATTTGTAAGTTTTTAGTTATTGAATATTTGGTTGAGATAGAATTTGTAAGGGTTTGTATATTATTAGTAAATAGTATAGAGATTTTTGGCCAAAAAGTCTACCAAAAATGTATATATAGATAGGATATGAATTAGCCTAATTATCTAACTAAAGAGCAAAAAAATGATCATGATTATGTACAACCCAATAAACCTCCTAATTATTTACAAACCAAATTTTTAAATCCAACAAGACATGATTTTTACTTGAATTTTCCATTGCCAAGACTCAAAGCTAACCTACCAGACTACCGGTAAATATTTGATTTCTGCTCTTTCAAATCAATTAAAATTGCGAATAGACGTTAATACATTTTCAATCTTATGTTAAGTAAATGAAGAATATAATTGAAAATTATATTATTTGTAATAGCTGTTTCTAGATAAACTATTTAACATACTACCATTACCTGTATTGTCCGGAAAAAAAAAAAAATACCAATACATGCAGTTAATATTGCATTTTTCTTTCTCTTTTTGTTTTAATAATAATGCATTTTTCTTGTAATTGTTACCCTTTAAATCAGGCTGGATACACATTTGGATCCAAACGAGGTGTTACAACCGCATTTAAGGGTTTTGCCATAAAAAGATCACTCTTGCTTACTGAAATATCAATTTTACTTTCACTGGGTACTGGTGACCACGTGAACCCTTGAATCAACCGAGCCACCAACATGTACGTCATGGCTGACCCAATGTCCGCACCCATACACCCTCGTCTTTCTGCACCGAACGTTATTATATTGAGATCAGGCTCTTTTAGTTCTACACATGTGTTATTGCTTAAATGTCTCTCAGGATCAAACTTAAGCGGTTTGTCCCACACTTTAGGGTTTCTCCCGATCCCCATACGACTAATAAGCTTGTGGCTTCCCTTGGGGATGAAGTAACCATCCACCACAACATCAGTAGTGGACATGTGAGGGAGGTTGAATGGCGCCACATGATGTAACCGGAATGCCTCTTTCAAGATTTTTAATTTTTTCATTTCCAACAAGCTGAATAAATCTATTTAATCTGATGTGGCAGATATTAATCTGATGTGTAGTATTTGTAATGTTTTGATTGGTTATTGTTTTAATGATGTGTCAGCTTCTCATCACATAAAAAGGTTGATGTGTCAAAGTTAGAGAGAGTTTATTTTAGTTTAGAAATTTATATAGTAACATATTTTTACAATATTCCTATAGAACTTTATTTGAAATATTTTACTTTAAACATCTCATAGGCGATTATCTCAATTTTTTCAGTAAGATATTGTTTAACGATATAGTTGGTCGTCATTATTATTTTTTTTCCAAGTTTTATCAAACAAATATCTTTACTAAAAACTTATTACATTTAAGAAATAAATCTTCTGAAAACCCTAGAATTCACAAAATATTGCTCCTCTTATATAAATATGCATTTCTCTGAATTCTATAACATAATCTATTTGCTCTGCCTCCTATTTTTTCCTAAACTTTTCAAAACAACCAAAGGACATGACGACAATGTTCGAAGAAAGTCCTTAGTAATCTCGAGATGAGATATTCCATGCTTTACTCAAAAAAGGTAATAATCTCATATCATCGAACTCCTTCAATTTTTCATGTTGTTTTTGTTTCTTCGGTTGTAGATAGAAAGATGAACATGAAATTAGTTTCTGTAAAATTTTGGGATACCCAGATCTAGAACCGCATGATCCTCTAGATCCGCATGATCCGTGAAACAACTATCCGAATCCGCTGGATCCGTAAACTAACTATCTGGATCTGGATCCGTTAGATCCATAAAACAAATATCAAGATCTGGATCCACCAATATATGCGACTATCCATATCTGCAAAAAATAGATGAAAATTTTAAAATAATATTAACTATTATTTCAATAAATAGAAAAGACTAACAGAAAATATCATATAAAATATTTAAATATCTGAATTTGGATCCATAAGCTTTGGACACCTATATCCGGAATTGTATCGAAACTCAGATCAATGATATTTTTCATGTCCCTTGTTATGGATAATCTTGCAAATTTCATTTTTATATTGTATATAATATTTTTTGTTGAGCAATGTATTTAACATTTCAAAAAAAAATGTTTGGGGTATAATTGGTAGGGCATTAGAAGATGTATAAAGCCAACAAAAAAGCTACAACCCCTATTGTAGATTTCTTTTTTTTTCTCACAGCCAATATAATAATTTTAGTAGAAATTTTTAAAGTACAATTTTATGGTATTTAGGTGGGATGTACCATTTTTGTTCCTCTGTCCACTTTGATTTTTTTCTTTTGTTTTTTAAAAAAGAAATTATTATAGTTTTCATCCATATATATTATTAAAAAATTATTTTTGTGGATATAAGTAATTTATAAAATAACTACTTTATGAAATATATATATATATATATATATATATATATATAACTTACATTGTTTCTTAAATACATCATATATATGTTATGTATATCATAATTTATAAAATTGATATTTGAGAATAATATTATATAACACATAACTATTTTGTACCAATTATATGTTTTGTTTAAAAATACATTATAAACCCCAAATTGTATTTCTAGAACCAATTTAATGATATAATAATTTAATATTAGTAAAAATATACTACTTAATTTCTACACAAATAAAACCTACAACTATAATCATCACACCTAAAACAAAGTTTCTATTGCAATAAATCTACAGATACAGCCGAACCAATCACCCACTTTTTCAAAATATATAGAAACCAAATAGTATTTTTATAGAAGAGTTTCACTAATTTTAGTTTATAAATTATACTATGACAGTTAAAGTGTATTTCATTGATGGCTTTCTTAATTAGAGACTCATCAATAAGAGTATGAAAAATTAGAAAAAGTGAGGAGGGAGAGTAGGAAGACTCTCTTAAATAGCAAACTCCAAAATTCCAAATTACATTTTTCCTCTTATGATTGGTTATATTTTTTTATAGTTTCAAATTTAATTAAAAAATTTAATTACATTAAAAACACTAATAGTTATATTAGTAAGAGACTCATAGAGGTGCTAGTGGTGGAGGCAAAAAAATTGTTTATAGGGATCATAATAATTTCTTACAGTAATATTTTTTATATAATTTCTAAAAGAAAAGTATTATCAAAACTTATTTCTCAAAACTGCACCATAGACTCATTCATATTTTCATATTTTTAATTGTTTTATTATTATTTTGCTTGTTTAGTGTGTTTAGTACATTTTTAATTAAAAATTAGATAATTAATTGAAAACATATCGACGATACGATTAAACGAGGTCCTTTTTCAATATATATAATAGAAAATATCTTCTAATTGGTATAGTCACAATTGAACAAATAAATCTAAGGAAAAAATATTTCTAACTACACTAAGTATCAGAGAATGCATGATCACACATCCAAGTATATTATTTTATCCTTAGCTACACAAAATAGATGTATTGCATGGTCACATTTTTGAGCTATACGATTTCATGTAGTTAACATCATAGACATAAAATTCTGGTACACCAATAAATTTACTCCGGGGAAGACAAGCATTGACTGGTATTGATCAAAACAAATATTTTAAAACACTTATATTTATTTTAATATAAAAAATTAAAAATAAAATAATTTTATATGGTGTTCTATAATCAAAAACACTTAATGCATTAATTCTTATAATAGTTAGGTTTTCAATTTCAAAACTAAATAATAAAAATAATTCTCACATTTTAAGATATTAAAATTTAAACTAAAAGCAGAAAATCTTATTATATTGGGTTTGATTCTAATGATTTTTATTGTAAAATATACTTTTTGTGGTTGAAAAAATTGAAGAATTTTTTTTGTATATAAATAAACCAAATAAGAAATTTAGTATTTGTTTAATTTAAAATGTAAAAATAAGCAATTTCCTTACTTAAATGATCTTAATAAAAAATTCCGGTTTTAATTTAAATCTTTATCTCTTTAAAATTTATTAGTAGATTTTATTACACATTTAGTTTAATTTTGAAAATGAAAACTAACTATTATAAGAATCAATACATTAAAATGAATATAAAAAAATAGAATTTGTTTTTTATTATTAAATAAATAAATAATATTTTTTAATATTTTTTCTGGTCCATTCCTGCTATTGTTTGTCTTCGCTGGAGTCAAACCATTGGTGTACCAGATTGTATGTCTATGGAACACCACATGACGTTATATAGTTTAGACATGTGGTCATGCAATACATCTACTTCATGTAGCTGAGGATACAATAGTATAGTTGACATATGTGACCATGCATTCTCGTATTCTGTTATTTTATAATATATATATATATATATATATATATATATATATATTTCTTTTATTATTATCAAGAAGGGTGATGATGAAGAACTGGAAGGTAAAGAAATATCCCGGTGACCAGAAGTAGTTCGCCGGTGATAAGTTCATGAAAAAACAACTTTTCTCCAAACTTGTCACGTGCCCATGTTTATCCTCTATTAAGACACGTGTCTATGAATTCTATTGATATAAGCTTTTATCAGTGTTTTTGGTTTGTATTGAATCTTTTGTGTAATGCCATTTAGATTCTTTAATAAAATGAAGTTGGACCACAAAAAATAAAAAATTTATTAATTGAATAGTTTTTTTGTTGGACTAGTGATATCTTCATCTTGGATATATACTTTAAAAAATCCGTGGTAACATCGTTAACTCCTCTTTGTGCATCATCATGAACTTCTCCACCTAATCTAATTGATTTTGCAATTTTTTCCATGTGTAGTCGTCACTTGGTATCTCCAAAGGTGATCCTGTCACATATATCATTGTAGCTTAGATCACTTTGAGCCAAATTTTCAACAAGTAACTCTCCTTAGTCCATGGTAATATTTGCAAAATGTCATTTGCTAGTCATGTCCAAAAACAGTTTTAGCTCCTTATTAACTCCACAATATAAATACTAAGGAAATAACTTCCTTTTTGAATCCATGAGGGCAATCTTGAGTATAATCATTAAGCCGTCCCCATTCCTTGCTTAAACCCCATTATTCACTTCTCACTTTTGCGTTTTTTGCTTGGAGTAGAACTTGAGATGGATGATTTTCTTACACGCATCCCAAGAACTGACCAAATGAGATGGTATAGTTTATCGACATATTAGAGGACCCAAAGGAAGCCCAAGATAGAGTCATATGAGAAGTCCATTAGCCCATATAACTAGGGTTTTAGCTAGTAGAGATTCATTTAAATTTGTGTTTATAAAATCAATGTAAACAACCTTGAGAGTTGGAAACAACTCTCCCTTCATCTAATGAAATATCAAATCTAGAATCATTTGTGATCTTGGTGACAAACTAAAGTCTTTCCCTTTCCTTTACTTCACATTTCAATAAAGCTTTTAAGCTATCTAATTTCAATCTTAGATTTCTATGTTAATAAGCTCATTTGAGCATAAACCATTGTTGGTTTGGTTTCTCCTACATAGTTTTCTCCCAGGCTTGCTTTTTCTCTAAGAGAAAGAGGAAACAAAATGAGCTTGAAACTATCTTCGGGCACACCTCCATTTTTAAACGTACTACACAACCTCTCAAAAAAATCCAAATGATCATAGGGGTTCCCAATAACTTAAGAGATTTGAAATTTTGAATCAATCTAATCAAACGTGTCTTGATTTCATAAGCATTGGCTTCTCAGGAGGAGGTCGGATTAATAGAAAACAAATAAGTTGGTAGAAACCTATCATCTATACCGACGAAGACTAATTGGTAAACATGATTTATTGGTTTAGATTTTAATTGATTTTGAATTCTATAAGTGTATTTTAAAATAGTAATTGATTTCTAATTATAAATCATTAAAAACAAATCATCAAATATTAACTACTATTTATGAGACATTAAACAAATAACACAAGATTTTAAATCCAACAACACATTATTGTGCTTGAAATTTCTATTGCCGAATGTACATAAGAGATACACTTAATAGGATATGAATTAGCCTAATTATCTAACTAAGAACAAATAAATGATCATGATTATGTACAACCCAATAAATCTCCTAATTATTTACAAACCAAAACTTTAATCCAACAAGACATGATTTTTGCTTGAATTTTCCATTTGCTCTTTCAAATCAATTAAACTTGCAAATAGACGTTAATACATTTTCAATCTTATGTTTAAATATAAAGTAAATGAAAAATTCAATTATATTATTCATGATAGCTGTTTCTAGATAAACTATTTAACATAATACCATTACATGTCTTATCAGGAAAAAAACAAAAACAAAACAAATACCGTTTAAATCAGGTTGGATACACATGTGGATCCAAACGAGGTGTTGCAACCGCATGTAAGGGTTTTGCCATAAAAAGATCACTCTTGCTTTCTGAAATATCAATTTTACTTTCACCAGGCACTGGTGACCATGTGAACCCTTGAATCAACCGAGCCAGCAACATGTACGTCATGGCTGCCCAATGTCCGCACCCATACACCCTCGTCTTCATGCACTGAACGATATTATATTGAGATTAGGCTCTTTTAGTTCCACACATGAGTTATTGCCTAAATGTCTCTCAGGGTTAAATTTAAGCGGCTTGTCCCACACATTAGGGTTTCTCCCGATCCCCATACGACTAATAAGCATGTGGCTTCCCTTGGGGATGAAGTAACCATCCACCACAGCATCAGCAGTGGACATGTGAGGGAGGTTGAATGGCGCCACCGGATGTAACCGAAATGTCTCTTCACACACGCTTTCACGTAGGTTAGACTAGGGAGGTCAGACTCAAGAACAAAACGGTGTCTTCCAACTACCCTATCGATCTCCTCCACAGCTTTTTGCATGATGCTCGGCTCGTTAATCATCTCCGCCATAGCCCACTCCGCCGCATTAGACGGATTATCTACTGTAGCCAACATTAGTTCCTTCATAATCCAACATAATCAACCATCAAAAAAAATTTAGAGATCATCGGATAATTTTGTTTTTCGTTTTTTTGTAAAAGAAATTTAAACATTTTGCTTGTGAAAATACATCTCTAATGCATGGAATTCAAAATTGAAAATATTTAGAGCTTTATTTCCTAAAGAAACTCCACTACAATTTACCATGATCTTTGAGGTTGCAGAGGTGTTGTTACAGTTTTACCCATCCTAAGTACTACATTCATGGACAACTGATTTACTTTTGTCGACATGACACATGTATTATCAGAGTCGGATCACTATTGGCCATGAAACGACGAAAGTTTCTTGTTATAAAAAAAATACTCTACCTACTATATTGTGGTAGATTAAAAAAAATACTAAGCGAAGTCCATAATATGCATACCGTCACTTGTGCTTTGATCTCTTCTTCCGATAGAGTAGGCTTTCCGTTGGTGTCTTTCGCCATTATAAACATGTCGAGAAAATCTTGAGGCTCTTTCATCTTCCCATTTCGCCATTGCATGAGTCTTTCATCGACAAAAGGATCGTTATACTTACTTACATTTCTCATTGCGTCAGCCACAACCTTCTCATGGCCTTCCAAGTCCAAGAACCTTAACCACGGGACATAATCCGACAATGCAAAGGCGTAAAGATGGGTTAAAACCGTAAACAAAGATTCGACATGTTCAATCTCTTCGGACCCTGGTCCCGATTCATCTTCACTTCCTTTACCAAAATGCCGTATACCAAACATCATCTTCCGAGCTACATTCCCGCTGTATTGTCGTACCACAAATCTTAAATCAATAACCGCAAGACCATTACCATTACCACGGTTTTTGACACAGCGGTTATTGATGTACCGGACTAAGTTATCTGCCTCTTCGGTTCTCTTTTCAAGCATCAATTTGAAGCTCTTCTTGCTTGTCACGTGAGATGCCACCACTCTCCTCATCTTTTTCCACTGCTCTCCTTGTGACTGCACCGCAATGGTCAAGTACCCGCGGCTGCAATACTCCGTCCCCATTGTTAGCGGTCTAATGGCGAAAACGGAGTCTTGCTTCTTCAGAATCTCCCTTGCAATTCTCGGGGATGTCACGGGGATCACGTGAGTATTCGCAAGACGGATACATGCAATATCGGTGTTGAGTTCTTCCATCAATGAATGTATCCACCGGAACACCGGTTTGTTCCTCCCTAGTATTTCTGGTAGGTTTCCAACTAAAGGCCAAGATTTTGGCCCCGGAGGAAGAGAGAGGTTTCTCGTGTGGCTAGTCATTAACATGGTTTTCTTCGTCTCTTTACGCTTCATTGTTAATGATAGGAGAAGCAAACCTAGGATAAACGCAAGCATTGAGGTAGAGTCGTCGAACATTTTTTAATCTCAATTTGTAGAAATTATTTGAATTCTGTTGAAACAATGAGGAATAAGCTATTTATAGCCATGAAACGGCAATGGAACAATGCTTGTGTCTAACTGTAATCTGTTGAAAATAAATGTGCTTTAAATGTTGGAAAGAAAAATAAGTTGCAAAAGGATTCTCGAGGTATGGCCTCTTATGGTTGGGTGGTGGAGAACATATAAGTTGCAAAGGCTTCTCATCATCAAGAACGTGGTCTGTTCTAAGACCAAGAGCTGATTTGGTAGACTCGTCAGATTCGGTTTGGTTTAATGTAAAGCGGCCACGCCTAAACATACTTTTAACATGTGGATAGCAAACCTGGACCGATTGCCTACCAAATCAAGATTTGTTGGCTGGGGAGAGCCGCTCCAAACGACTTGTGGTCTCTGTTCTTTGTATTCAGAAACAAGGGATCACTTGTTGTTGTCATGTGATGTTGCTCTCTACTTTTGAAATGATGTGTGAGTACGAGACTAAGCTAATTAACCTCCTTTCACGCTTGTCAGTCTAGAGTTACTTTCTTTGTGGCTTAGACAAATATTGAATAAAATAGAAAACTATTGTACTTTTTCTTTTTTTTGGAGCAACTATGATACTACAGTAGTAATACTAATTAAATAGTTGACCAAAAAAAAAGTTAAATAAAGATAGTTAAACTAATTTTCTGTATATTGTGATTTTAAGAAGATCCAGTTCGACTCAACATGAAATATTTTAATGTTAAATGTCAAAATAAGAAGAAAACATATAATCATTTACACAGTTTTACAGAGTTTAAACACTGATGCTTAAACACTATTTTAATTACATAGAACGTTATAATATTTTTCCATAAAACTAAGATTTCGGTTATTTCCTACTCAGACCAACTATAAATATATTTTTAAAATAGTTAAAAATGTTATTGTACTAGTCCTTTAAACAAATATTTAAGAAATGTTATTTTTATCCATTAGTGCTCTTCATCAAAATAATGTTTTGAGCCCAAATTTAGTCGTTTATAATCATTTACACAAATTTATGGATTGATATCGGAATTTTTTTTTGTTAACAAATAACTTTAAAACACACCGTTTTGAACAATACTACTTACTGGACAGTTTTTGATTTAAGAACTTTTAATGTAGAGGGATTTGTAAAATTTCTTTTTGTTAAAGTAGTTTTGGTAAGATAACCTTTTGAACGGTGAATGTTGAACCACAAAACCGCAGGGTTCAGGGCAGGTGTGTTCCCTAAGCGGTATGTCATAGAACTCGAATCCTTCTACATGTAGATAGACCAGATTATCTTTGATGAACCTAAGGTTCTGGTTTCCGACCAAAACCTTTTTGACTATATGATACCTGTTGTCAGCCCTTCTCAGAGACCTACGAATGTTGTTCATCATTTTTGGTACCATTTTAAACTCGAGACGACAGTTCTCGATATCCCAGAGGAAAATTATCCCAAAAGCTGGATCCAGATTCTGATCCATACTGATTTACGCGAACCAGAGAAGAAGAAACAGCGGCTCGAAAACGTAATAACCAGAAACGATCGTAAGAGTGTTTAGGGTTTCTAAGGTCGCTTCAGGACGTTTCTACATTTAGTTTTCTTTAAAAAAGCCCATGGGCTTTTTTACAAAGGCCTTGATTCGACTTTTTTTTTTCACGGCCTTGATTCGACTATTATTATAATTTATAATCTACATGGTTTCAATAAATCTTAATTGCCCGTGGTCATTAATTAAATCTACAACTTCTACCAATTGTTTTGTTGGGCTTACGTGTCGTTTGATTTAGTTAGTTGTCCCAAACTCATACATAATAGGAAAGTAGAGTATCTTTCATTTGCATGGTCTCTTTGTGCATTTTTTCGGTTCCGAGAATCTTTGGATAGGATGAAAGAGCTCCAAAAAGACATATCTGTGATGAAGATTCGAACAAAAAAGTTTTTTTTGTACACTAAAGAAAATGGCACACCTAGAGAAATTTGTAAAGAGTTTAACTGTGAAATTTGAGAGTCTCCGAATACTGATTAACCACAAATAGACAAAAAAAAAACAAAAAATGTTCGAACAACCGCCTCAATGGAAGGTGCGCCGATACTGGTTCCATCTCATCGTATAGGAACATACTTGATTTTTTTGAAAACTTGTGGAAGTAGAAAGGCATGTGCCAGGAAATGGATGTGTTGAAAACAATATATTTAACATTGTCTTATACAACCATATATACATTGTCTTATACAATCATATATATATATTTACCACTTTCCTTCACTAATTAGCTGGAAAATATGAACAACCCAAAAATTTATCATTCACTTTTTATTTGAAATCAAACAAAATTAATATATATTCGGGTGATTCAAGAGTTGTCAGACTATTTTTAGTTTCCACATGCATGATCCAATACACCATTAAAGTAAATGTGTGAAATTTGTTCATTGCATACCCAAAGATATGTAGAATAATAGAGTGATGATAAAGATAAAATATAGGTGTTCATAATATGTCACAATTATAAGTGTTCATATCTTAGTGAGTTTGTGCTCTTGTCGTACCAATAAATAATAATCTTTTTAAAATTATTTAATTTTGTATTATCTTTAGTTTTAACGTTGTTAGCATATCTCACGTTGAAACTCTTGTCTTATAGAAGATAGACGCTGGTAAAAATAAACAATTCATACATTGCATACCCATATTGTCATGAAATAAAGTGATGAATAATATGATTCAACGTTCTCTTAGAAACTACAAACACATTTTGAACAACCCAAAAATCTATAATTAATTTTCATTTAAATTTTAAATAAAATTCGTATTCAAAAGATTCAAAGTTTTTGTAGTTATTTTTAGCAACCGCATGTGTCTCAAAGATCCTCCACTAAACTAAGGTGGTATTATTGGTTAGTGAAGTTGAAGTCAACTCCATTAGAGTTGAAGTTTATCAGATTTCAAAACATCTGAGTTCATTTAAACTGAATCACTATTCATTCTGTCGTGGAAGTCTATTTTCAGTGATATATGATGTCATTTGGTTTTCTAATAGAATTGAACTCTATAACAAATGATTTTATAATCTAAACGAAATCTAACAAAACTTTGACCAATTTTTTATTTTTTTGTTTCAAGTTTTCTAGAGTTTTGAAGTTTGAGAATAAAAAATAAGATAAAGAATTTATTCATAATAATTTTGGTGAATCCAAATTAAAAACTTTAAAAACAAAGAAAATAAAAATTAAGCTCAAATTATTCCATAATGGTTTGAATTCATCCTAGCCTCTCTTCCACCGACATGCTCACGAAAACGTCTTGTATTCCCAAATGATAAATTTTGGTAAGTGCCTTGTAACGAATACATTCATCCAAGTCAGAAATTTCTTTTATAGCATCCCAAACGTTATTCTTTTTCTGTGCCACTTCTTTTTGTTGCCTCTCTTCTCTTTGTTGTATTATATCCAAAATTTTACTGCTAACAACCATCATAGGACTTTCTTCTTTTTGTGAAGTACTTCTCTCAGATCTTGTTCTTTTACGTGGGGGAAGCTTCTCTGTAGGACTTTCTGAAGTTCCATGAGACATAAATGGTGTGTAATGCTCCGATGACTCATGATGAGTTGTAGTATCATACTCATACACGTTGTCAAAATCATCCACATATTCTTTTCTTGGATTCTCTCCAGCTTTGTACGTAAGTGCATCCGTACTATCACATAATCCAATTGCATTTTTTCCAGTAGCAACACCTTCCCCAAATATGATTTGCAACTCGTAAAAAAATTCAAATGTATCATAACGAAGTTGTTTATTGTTCGGATGTGCCTACAAAAACAAAGGGACATATTAATAATATGTAAGTACGACCATGTTCACTTAAAAAAGAAAATGAGATACTTACTTTTAGATAGTCGCTCCAAACTTCATCAGAAGCCGTAAATCTTTTTGTTAAAGGATCCCAACCAAAACCAGAACTGAAACGCTGAAGATCAAGACAACTTTGGTATTGTATTTTTAAATACTTCATTCTGCTTAAGTAGTGATTGTAGTTTTTTGAACGACAAAACTCTTTGTTGATCTCCGGCATAAACTTCGTTTCCACAGTTAATTTACTGATTGTGCCATTAGAATCACGCCAATTATTGTTGATCCCTTCCACAAGAAGTTGCACCAACAGCTTAGTCTCCTCTGGAGACCACGGATTATAATCCCCCTTTTTTCTTTTTTTTTGTTGTGAATTTCCCATAGTGATACCTATGACAAATTGCAAAAACAAATATACGTTAAAACATGAAAAAGTTGCAATATTTTATTAAAAAATAACCATACGTCAATGCAAAAAACAAGGAAATAGTGAGACGGGAAACAAAAGTTAACTATTCAAAAGTTAATCAATATCACACTTCCAGCATATGATTCTGTAAATAAGAACAAAAGAAAAAAGTAAGAACAAGTGAACTTTTTTCTTTGCAGTCGAATGAGCTTGTATGCTTAGAGAATGAGAAGAGAGATGTACGTGACATTTATAGAGATAGTGCGATCGTAAAGATATACGTTAATATAACAAAAAGATTGTGATATTATTATGATGATCATGGTAATATATATTCTAAGTAATATGGTTCTATTCTTTAGTAGCAACTAGAATATTATGATGATCAAGGTAATATTCTAATTGATATGATTCTGTACTTTTTATTTTAATTGATATGATTTGAATAATGAACAATGTTTTATAGTATAACTCCAAAAGCTTAGCTGTAACATAGATGATAGAGCTAGAATAACTCGTTCATAACTAATAGTATTAAACGTTTACAAAAGAATACACATAAACCCATACTTCTTAGGTCAAGGTATAATTATCCCACCACCGATATGAGTAGAACATAATTTAAACGTTATGGTTAAGTGTCATGTTGACATCATTGTCATTTCTGTATTTGTATGTCTTGTATCATTTTCCCATGGCCAACTTCTCAGTTTCTAATTATGTCGATGAGATTAGCCCGGAAGCATGTCATATATCATTTCACGACAATAACTCGTTCATAATAATAATAAAAGAAAGTGTAAAGGGTTCAAAAATAAATCTTTCAGCTCAAACACGGGAAAAGTGTCTCCATCAACACCAAAGAAAGACAAATACATGAACTTTATAAAAAGTGAATTACTATCTTTGGCTACCAATATTAGTAGCATCTCTCCACATATCTGCAGCTATGGTCGCTCGCCAATGTCTTGCATGCTCTCTTTCTTGCTCTTGGGTTTCAACATTTTCTTCACCACCATTTTCTTCAGAATTTTGATTTGCATTGTCAACATCTGTTTCATCTTCTTCGTCACTTGAAAATTCATCTGACCGACATTTCTGTCGAAGAAAGTTATGTAAGGCAACACATGCAAGAACTATCAAGAACCTAGATTTAAATATACCAAAAATTCTCTCGATAACGTTTTTTAAAGATGCATGGCGAAGGTTAAACAATTCATTCTGATTTGTTGGGTCACTTCCTTCACCACGAAAATTTTGTAGATGATAACGAGTACTTCGTAGTGGAGCTAAGAAATTACGTCGGTTTGGAAACCCACAATCTGCTAAATAATATTTTCCTGAAACATGGAAGCACACTATTAGAAATAAATTATCATATGATAAATCACCTTCTGGAACTTGTAATCTATTACCTTCTGGAACTTGCAATCTAATAGTTCTTCTTGTTAAAGCATCTTGTAGAACTTTTGAATCGTGAGCCGAACCTTCCCATCCACTTAGAACATATATGAACTCAAGATCTAAGTTACAAGCAGCTAATACGTTTTGTGAAATGACTCCTTTTCGATTACGATAACTAGCCTTTTCAGGAGCTTGTACCATTGCATTTATGTGTGTGCCATCAATAGCTCCAACACAGTCCTAACATAAATTAAAAACTGTTTATATAAGACTTCAAGAAATATTATTCACACAAAAAAGATATGTACCTTGAAGTAAGGATAAAATCTTGTGCTTTTGCTTATTTTTGAGGGCACTGTATTTGTAACCTTGGCCATCAATGTTGGTGCAAGCATGTTTAAAGCTCTGAGAACCTTGTGGAAATTAATACTTGTTGAAAATTTTGATCTCTTGAAAGTGTCCATTGTGTGACAATATCTTGAATTTTGGCCCACTGTCATCAAAAAGGTAGCAACCATCTCCTCGACACATACATGTGGTGTACCTTTCAAACCTGTTTTCATTTGGAGAAGATGACATAATTCCGCAAAAACCTCAGGATTCATACGATATAGTTGACGAAAATGAATAGGATCATCTTTCAAAGCCTTTTGTATATAAGCGTGTCCCTTTTTTGTGATTTGTCGTCGCATCGGACGTGGGATTTGACTTTCATAAGCATCAACGGATCCAACCACCATCAATAACATAATATCTACATCTGAATCATCTTCTTCACAAAGATTTCGTTCCATTATAAAACCTACAATAAAAATATATATAATAGTATGATCAAAAGTGATAAAAGTGACTTTGTTCTCAAGCAAATTAACGAGCCATAACTACTATAATGATGAAAAGAGATAGACTTTACCGTGAAAGGGAAGAGGAAAGAAGAAGGAGAGAAGAAAGTCCGAGATGTAACGTGAAACTAGATGTGGAAGGAAAAATAAAGTTTTTGGCAAAAGAACAAGGCAATATGTAATATTCTCATGAGACTGTAGATTGTGAAAATCTCAAGATACAAGGCAATATTTTGATTGCTATAATTTACACATGAAATCAGTTTGAGATTCATTCAAATCTTTTCAAATAAAAGTATTTGTGAAAATCTATCAAACATGTATAACATGAAACTTGAACTAATCATTGTGAATATGAGAACCAATAACATTAGAATTAAGACTCTAGTAATATAAACATTAGAAATATGAAAACCAATAACACTTAATTTTAAAGTCTTTTAATGAAGATATTGTAAGTATAAGAACTAGTAACAGTTGATTTAAATAATGGATTTAAAATCAATGAATGAATAACATTAGATTTGGGTTAGAGTTTAACTCTATTAAAATCCACTAAACAATAACTCTATTAAAATCCACTAACCAATAACATTAGATTTGGGTTAGAGTATAATGAATACTTGATTTAAGTATGATATGTTAATTGCATACCCATATACTACATGAAAATAATTTTGTTGAGACGTAATATTTCATCACAATAACATATATCAATTTTATTACTTATTACCATAGTCTCAAATCATGACCGTTAATGACTAATAAAAATGTTACTTAACCGTTACAGTGACCATTAAAGATTTTTCTCAAAACAATCATTCTATTACTATCATAACATCTCAATTTCGTCACTCATTATGAAAAAAACTATAGACTTAAATCGCCATAGGAGATGACAAAAAAAATCACAACTATCCGTCATATATACTAACTAAAATATTCTCAATATTATCATATTTTGTTACCATTATAACGTTTCATCTTTTACTCATTATGAATTTATGATATAGACTTACAACCTCAAAATTGTCACAAATATGACAAGAAGTCGTCATCTATTGGCGTCTGAAAGTTGACATTATGTTTTATAACTTAACTAGCTTATGAACTTCCGCGATGTTGCTAAAAACTTATTTTTAACAAATTTGTAATTGATAAATTTAATGAAAGGTAACAATGAAAAAATACAACCATATAATTTTTTTATTTAAATTAAAAATGAAATAAAAATATTTTAAGAACGCATTCGAAGAAAAGATAAAAGTGGATGAAAAGATAAAATTTTAAATGACTAGATACAACTTTGTAAAAATACACAATTATTAATTATTAACATTAAAAGAAAATATTAATGAAAGGTTACAATAAAAAACACAACTATAAATAAATTAAAAATAAAAAAATATGTTACATTGCGTTACTAAGAAAAAACTCAACCGTATAACGCATCCGTTACTAAGAAAAGACTCAACCGTATAAAATAATTTTATAGAGAAAAAGTAAAATTAAAATAGTATACAAAAGTTAAAAGAAAGTATTTGACGATTGGTGATTCCGAGCAGGTTTTAGGAAATTAAAATTACAGTTTTACCTGTAACATTCTTATCGATGAGATAGCTGGAAGCTTGCAATTAGTTGACGATTGGTGATTCCGAGTAGGTTTGGGGAAAATCGATGAAGTTTCATGTTGATGTTGATGAACTGGATGCAAAAGATTGGCTTTTGTAACGTGAATGGTGAATTTATCTATTATGACACGTATCAAGTCTATGAATTCTAAGATTTTGACAAATGTGAAAAGAAAAATTATGTAAATAAAAAGGAAATTGTATAAGATATTACAAATAATTAAAGTTAAAGCATTGTAATTACTTCTGAAAAAGCATATAAAAATATATCAATCTTGAAAATTATACAATAAATTACAAATTTTAAAAGAAAATGGACTATAATTATTTTCTAAGAAGATATATAAACAAGGAAAATAATATAGTAAAATACTAATTTTGAAAAGAAATGAATCACATGTAATATTTATTAAAGTATATAATCTAATTGTATAAGCTAGATTTTTCAAAGTTAGTAATTAAATTGTTTCTGACACCTATGTCAATCAATTCACTAGATTCCGACACGTATAAACAAGTTATTCTAATTAAACTTGGATTTATGGAACATTATTGATTGTGGTAAAGTAGATACATTTCTAAATAGATGTGGATTTTGTGGTAGTCTCCTAAGTAAATTTTATTCTATTTTAAAAATATAAAACCCGCATAAATCTGACGGGTCCAAATCTAATAACAAATAAAGTTAAAGTCAATTGAGTAGCAACTTCTCAAAAGCATGTAATATTCCTGTCCCAGCCCATCAAACCCAATCAATTTGTTTTGGGAAAAAAAACCTTAAACTTATGAAAAATCCTAAATTTTTGAAAGTCCCACAAAGCCCACTAAACCCAGTAAACCGAAATGCTAAGCAAAAATTATGAAGATGTATAAATAAGGATCCTAGGGTTTCTTTCGTTAATTTTGTGCGCCTCCCTTAAGAGAGAGAGATCGTGAGAGAAAGCGGAAGAGTCGTTGACGATAGAGTTGTCAAGCGAGCCGCTAGCCCGCGGGCTTTGTCCAAGTAGCCCATGGCGGAGCGGGCTTAGACGTTGATTTTTTTGTCCACAAATTAGCGGGCCTCGCGGGCAGGCCCATTACGGACTGCGGATTCTAGCAGACAAGCCCGTTGCGGATTGCGGGTATGCGGGTAGCCCACGAAAGAAAAACCAACTCTTTTAAAACCCTTCACTTCTCATAGAGGCTTTCAAACCTTTTCTCTCTATTAAAGTTTCTTGTGCAGTTCAAAACCTAGAAGTAGCAGTTCACGCTCAATTGCTTAACAAGGAAACTGAAAAGTCATTCTCTATCTCTTCAAGTTTTTTTTTTTACGATCATTGAAGCTTTTTAGATTCAGATTTCAGATCAAACAGAGCATCTAACACTTGTAATGGTATGTTATTTGTGACTACACATAAACAATTTGCTAGTCTTGACTAGTTTTTGTATTTTGTTAATGATAGGATCCGTTGGATTCTGTTGATGCTGAGTATTTGAGATCATTAGATGTGAAATCTTGGAGAGTCATTGAGTTGGAACAAGCTAGATATGAACAACAACAAGCTAATGATGAAGCAGGAGGATCTAAAAAGCTGAAAAGAAAACTGAGAGATGAAACAGGAACACCTATGACATAGAAGAAAAAAGTGTGTGAACTAGAAGCATCAAAAACCCAAAAAAGAGGCAAGGGTGATGAAGCTTCTGCCTCTAAAACAGAGAGAAGAAAAAAGTCTGAAGCTGAAGCATCTAAAAAACCAAAAAAAGTGTTTGAGATTAGTGATGAAGACGAAGATGATGATGATGAAGAAGATGACGATGGGGACAATGGAGCTGATGATGTTGATGATGATGAGGACAATGGAAAGTCATCGAAACCAAAGAAGAGAAGGCAATACTCAAAAGTCTGGAACGATTTCATAGTGATTAAAAAGGTTAATCATTTGGGAAAAAGTGAAGAAAGAGCTATGTGCAAGCATTGCAAATCAGATTATGCGTACAATGCACACAAAAATGGTACGAATACATATCGACGTCATTTGCAAATATGTAAGCTCGTGCCTAGAAATGGTGATATTAGTCAGATGATGGTGAATGCAGAAGCAAAATTGCAAGCTAGAAAGATAGATCAATCTGTTTTCCGGGAATTGGTAGCTAAGACAATTATCCAACATGATCTTCCATTTTCTTATGTGGAGTATGAGAGAGTTAGAGAAACGTGGAAGTATTTAAATGCGGATGTCAAGTTTTTTAGTCGAAACACAGCTGCTGCAGATGTTTATAAGTTTTATGAGATTGAGACGGATAAGCTGAAGAGAGAGTTAGCTCAACTTCCTGGAAGGATTAGTTTAACTACAGATTTGTGGTCTGCGCTCACTCATGAAGGTTATATGTGTCTTACAGCACATTACATTGACAGAAATTGGAAGCTCAATAACAAGATCCTAGTTTTTTGTGCATTCCCTCCACCGCAAACAGGAATGAACTTAGCGATGGAGATACTTGGGAAATTGAAGGACTGGGGAATTGAGAAGAAAGTTTTTTCCATTACGGTAGACATTCAAGATGCTTGATAGGGCTCTGAAGTATCGAGCTGCATTTGGTAATCTCAAAGTCATTGATGCCAAAAAACTACAAATTTCATCCTACAGATGCTGAATGGCATCGACTACAGCAAATGAGTGATTTTTTAGAGCCGTTTGATCAAATAACCAATCTTATATCAGGTTTGACATATCCAACTTCGAATTTGTATTTTATGCAAGTTTGGAATATCCAAAACTGGTTAACAGTGAATGAGTCCAGCCAAGATGAAGTTATCAGAAACATGATTGTCCTAATGAAAGAGAGGTTTGATAAGTATTGGGCAGAAGTAAGTGATATCTTTGCAATCGCTACGGTATTTGATCCGAGGTTGAAGCTTACACTTGCAGATTATTGTTTTGCAAAACTAGATATTAGTACTCGTGAGAAAAGAATTAAACATTTGCGTGCTCAACTACGTAAACTTTTTGAAGTTTATGAGAACAAGTCCAGTGCGGTATCACCTACAACTGAGTCTCGTGAAGATGTTACACATGATGATGAAACTGCAAAAGGGAATTTTAGCAATTACGATGTAAGTTTCTTATGTTTTGTTTTGTTTAAGATTGTTATTAGTAAAATTGCAGTTTTTTGTTAGTTAATATGCAGTTTTTTTTATGAAAAACAGCAAGTCATTAGTTTTTATGTTATGTTATTTTGATTTCTTATCTTTGTTATAGGATTTCTTTGCTTTTCGCAAAGCAAATGTTGTTGCCAATGGAAAGTCGACGTTGGATATGTACTTGGATGAACCGGCAATGAACGTAAAAGGGTTTAAGAGTTTAGATATTCTCAATTATTGGAAAGATAACGGTCCACGGTTTGGAAAATTGGCTTCCATGGCTTGTGACATTCTAAGCATTCCTATTACAACAGTTGCGTCTGAATCATCGTTTAGCATCGGAACTCGAGTTCTAAGCAAGTATAGAAGTCGTCTTTTACCGAGAAATGTTCAAGCATTAATATGCAGTCGCAATTGGTTAAAAGGTTTTGAATCTTATGAAAATGGTAAGTAAGTTGTTTTTCATAAGTTTTATAGTCACACAATCTTAGTCTATAAATTAACATTGTTAGTTTGTGTGATACTTGTAGAGGAGTATGAAAAATTTGATGCTGAAGATGAGACTCTACCTTCTTTCCAGTCGCTTGTGGATGATGCAGATGAATGTTGAGTTGCAGATTTTATTTTAAGTTTGATATTCATGTTTGGATTTGAGTTTAAGTTCATGTTTCAGTTATCATGTTTGCGTTGAAGAAGTTGCAGGTCTTTCTCTTGACTTAAGTTCATTTTCTGTTTCACATTTGAGTTTAACTTGTTACAATTATGTTTCAGTCCTGACTTTTGTTTTAGTTTGGTTCTGTTTTTATGATCCTTTTGTTTTAGAGCTATCTCAGATTATCTTGCTTCAGCCAAGTAGGCTGCAGTTCTTCAGGTTCTTTTACCTGCAAATGTACAAACTGAAATCGATCAGATCGGAGCGAAACTGGATTCTTCTGTAGCTACTATCACTGAGAAATCGACTAGTAACTCCAATCACATAAGACATTTCCTTGATTCTGTGTAACAAACTCCTCCTAACAGTCTATCTGTTACAGAATCTTTGGATTTTGAAAAACAAATGTATAATAGTCATTTCTGTACTCGCAGGAGAGTGGCGCTTATCGTAGTTTCAATCGTCATGCTTGTGGTGACTTTTCTTGGTCTCGGTAATGTTTTCATCTTTGACTACATGTTTCTCAACTATCAACTAATGTATTGACCTTAGTGATCTTGTTATCATTTCTTCTCCTGCAGTTTCTTCGATTTGTACTGCAGACACATGTGTGGCAATGAACGAATGGGTTGAGAGACCATCAAGCAATACGGCTCTGGACGAGATATTGCCTTGTACAGACAATGCCACAGCTCAAAAATCCTTGATGCGTAGCAGAGAAATGCCTGCGGGCCGACCCGTATATCCGTTGGGCTTTGCGGACCGGACTTGGACACTGATAATTTTGTCCGCGGTCCTAAACGGACCAACCCGTCGCGGCCCGAAAAAAGAAAGCCCACTGCGGGGCGGGCTAGATGGGCGTGGGCCGGCCCGTCTGACACCTTTAGTTGACGAGATCAAAAACAAAATTGACTAGATCTGTTGTTTGATGACGCAAGCGGAAGGGCAAGTGGACTCCGTCGTGCACTAAAATTGGTAAGTACATTCCTAACTAAGAAATCTAGTTATTACCAACATATTCATTAGTTTTAGATCTTGTTCTAAAATTTCCGCCTAGCTCCGATTACTCACCACTTAATTGCACGCTAGGCTTATTCTATCCACCTCGATTAATGACTAATTTCTTCAAAAGATAACATCCGATTACTTTTCGCCTAAATTTGCATACCCAGATTATTTTTAGATTGGAAATATAAAACAATTTTTATTTTTATTATGCATACATTTAGATTGAGAGTTCCTGATTAAACTTTATGCCCATACCAAGCCCCCGACTAACACATAACGTTTTTTCGAACAAAGATTTTAGTTTTTGTTTTGTTTTTTTGTCGAGAGAACAAAGAGTTTAGATATATATCCATTTTCAAAACCTTTTATATAGTGTGAGTATGAATTTCGTCTAATTAGTTGAATTGTTTGAATTCGTCTAACTAGTTGAGTTTTTTGAATCCCCCAACCATTTGGAATTTGTCATTGCATAAATATTGAGATTTCATATATGCAATGAACAAAGATCTGATTTGCTAATTTTTGGTTTTGGAGTAGCTAATTTATCCCAAACGAGTAGGAAATATCCTTAAAAATCTTTAAAATAAATATTTATATATTTCGATATATCCTAGAATTAATTAAATACCGGATATTACGTTCTTGCCCTTAAGTGTATATACTAAAACAGCTCCACAGTAGTTTCTCATTGAATAATGTTCCTAAAACCCTAGCCAAGCCCAGAGATACCCTAAAATCACAATTCTCTGATTTGATCTTTTCTCCAGCGGAGATAATGAGCGACGGTAACATGGACGTCGACGAATCACCAGTCTCTTGGAAGGTAAAGTCTCTGGAGAAATTAATCGATGGTTCTTCTTTCTCTTCGACTCTCTCGAGACTCTCATCGTCTTCTCGCCTAATTCCAACGAGTAGAGATTTTCACTTTTACTACAATTTCGATGAGTTCAAACGCCCAATCGATGAGATAACTGGAACCTCGCAATCAACTCTTGCAACGATCGGTGATTCCGAGCAAGTTTGGGGGAAATCGATGAAGTTTCCTGGCGATGTTGATGACGTATATGCGGAGGATTGGTTATGTAACGTGAATGATGAATTGATTGAGAGATTTGATGTTTCTGTTGATGAGTTTCAGAGGATTAGGAAGAAAGAGAAGGAAATTGGTAGGTCTGTTGTTGCTGATGATGGAGATGATGGGTTTCAGATGGTTTATGGGAAGAAGAAGAAGCCTGTTGGTAATGTGGTTACTGGCTCGGCAGCGGTTAATGGTGGTGGTTCTGTGATTGATGTTAAGATGGCTGAGAGGGATAAGAATTCATCTGGTAAGGCTAAAGTTCCTTTTCATGTACCAACTATAAAGAAGCCTCAAGAGGAGTATAACATATTGGTGAACAATGCGAATCTACCGTTTGAGCATGTTTGGTTGGAGAGGAGCGAGGATGATCTGCGGGCTATGCATCCTTTGGTTAGTGTTTTGTGTTTTTTAGAGTTATCTGTTTAGTTGTTGTGGAATAATATGGTTTGAACTTTGGATAGAGTTAGACTTTATTTGAAAATTGGCTTGGTTTAGTGAGGATGCTACCAGTATAGTGTAGAATGAGAATTTCTATTTGAATGTAGTGAAGTTATTCTTAAGAACCTGCCCTGTACTGCCAATAGTGTTGTATTTTGGTTAGCATTATCTGTGTTCTTAACAGCCACATTAAGACTCTAGTGTCTGTAAGCTTACCGTATTGTATTGATGAAAAGGTGGCTTGGGAAAAGATCTGTTTTTAACTTTCTTAGGGTTATGTTTTGGCTGTCAGTATTTGGCCTTTTCTTGGCATTTTTCTCTCTTTTTATACGTTTATTATACTATGCAGGAGAAATTTTCAGTGCTTGACTTCGTTGACAAAGATGTAAACGAGATGGAACCTGTGAAGCCCCTTCCACTGGAACAGACTCCATTCAAGTTCGTCCAGGAAGTGAAAGATCTGAAAGAATTAGTTGCCAAACTGCGTAGTGTTGAAGAGTTTGCGGTAAATTTCTTTTCTGATTGTCTTTAGTAGTCCAATGTGCAGTCTGCAGTGAATTGTTTGATCATAATGTCTCTTGGTAGAAGTAGTAAGGAATTTGATGATCCTATCATTATTACATAATGGCTTGCTACTTGGTTATACACTTTTACAGAGTTTCTTTAGAATAATACTGAACTACCAATGTGATAGTTACTTCAGCAATTTGGTTTGGAGAATATAAGACTTCTCTCCTTGATTAGATAAGCCAAAAAAATATATTCAAGTTTGAGTTGCCAATGCTTATTTCTCCCCTTTCTCTTAAGTTTTTTGTTTTTGCTCTTTTTAGGTTGATCTGGAGCATAATCAGTATAGATCTTTTCAAGGATTGACATGCTTGATGCAAATTTCCACCAGAACAGAGGATTATATAGTTGATACATTTAAGCTTCGTATTCACATTGGGCCTTATCTAAGGGAGATATTCAAAGACCCTAAAAAGAAAAAGGTTTTTCCTGGGATACTTCAATTCCATTACAAAAGGTCTAAAATATATTTTCTGTGCTCTGAAATCTGTTTATGTAATTAGGTAATGCATGGAGCAGATCGAGATATTATCTGGCTTCAACGGGACTTCGGCATATATGTCTGCAATCTCTTTGACACAGGACAGGTTTGATTTTGTTTCAGCGATGATCTTCTATTTTTTTCTATGACATTTCCTGTAAAACATAGGAGATCCAGTATCCATAACATACACCTTTTGCTTTATGGAAGAAGAATGATGGCAACATATTGGCTTTTGAATTTAATATCCCGCTTTCTTCTTCTCTTTTCCTTTATGCCTGGAAAGAGAAAATTAGAAGTTTTCTTCCGATCAAAGTACACTGAACTAAGCTATTTTGAGAATGGTTTTAGCTAATTATACCATCAAAGGGATAACTGGCAACGATTTGCACAACTCTGGATTTTTCTTGTCCTTTTAGGAGATAATTTCAACCCCCTCCTGAATTTTAGTAACTTGTGGTATGTGTTGTAAGACACAAGTCAATTGGTTTAGTTGAATAGCTTTGGATCTCATACTGTGGCGACTAAGAAGCATACATGATACATGAAAGAAATTTTAATTATTTAGCTTTTTTCCCCTAAGTAGAAACAATTTGATTTTTTCAGGCCTCCAGGGTTCTAAATTTGGAGAGAAATAGCCTGGAGTTTCTTTTGCAGCATTTTTGTGGAGTGACTGCAAATAAAGAGTTAGTACTAGTCCTATCTGGATTTTGTATCACTCTCGTCTATCACTGGACTTCCAAATTCTGATTTGTTTATTGCTGTAGGTACCAAAATGCAGACTGGAGAATAAGACCCCTTCCAGAGGAAATGACAAGGTCAATCTTCTCTGTCCTTTGTCTTTTCACTACTGTTCTGGCCTAAGTTGACTTGAGCTCACATTTTTGGATTTCCCTGCAGATATGCAAGAGAAGATACCCACTACCTCTTATACATATATGATTTAATCAAACTAGAACTGCAGAGAATGGCAAAGGATGACGCGCATACTGACTCTCCTCTACTTGAGGTAGTCATCATTAAACTATGCTGAAAAGTATAATATTCCTCTGCATGTTGGTATTTGCATGATAGATGTATAATTGTCTTTGCTAGTGTCTGCTTGGTTCTTACTATCTTTCTGTTACTTTCCCACACTAGCAAATAGGAATTTGTGTAGCCTTAAAAAACTTGATGGCATAACATTGTTAGTGGAAAATGATATGTGGCCAATCACTTAGGTTAGGCTAAGTTTTCAGTATTCTTATTTTATTAGCTGCCTAACTTAAGTGATTCTCCACATTTGCAACATTCTTATGTTTTTTAAGAGCGATTTTGGGAGGTACTGGGTTTTCAGTGTTCTTATTATATACTAGCTGCCTCACCTAGGTGATTTTCTAGGTTTGCAACACTCTAATACTTTTTAAGAATAACTTTCAATGGCATCCGTCATGCATAAAATAGTTCTCTGTCTGAATTGACTTTTGTAAGCATAGTCAAAATAGAATTTCCTACCACATAATTTGGAATTCATGTGTCTAAAATTGGTAATTCAGCTCAACTGACTCTACTTGTCTAGATATTGTTACATCCAGTGGATATATAGCCCATGAATAATATGTTCTTTCTATTATTTTTGTCTTACTGTTTCTTACAGGTCTACAAGCGGAGTTACGATGTGTGCACACAACTATATGAGAAAGAGTTATTGACCGAGAATTCATATCTTCACGTATATGGGTTTGTTGCTTTTTCTTGAGAGGGTCTACATACTTATTTTATTTTGTTTCAGCAGACAAGGTGTATGCGTTTGTTGATTAAATCTGTTAATCAAATTGTTGTTTTAATAGCTGGCTTCTCTTGAGCTAAGTTACATAAACCAGTATTATATTTCTCATTCTGGCATTTTGTTAGGCTTCAAGCAGCGGGCTTTAATGCAGCTCAACTTGCCATTGTTGCGGTATGATGTTTTCGTGTGATGTGAAGAATGATGCATACTTACACTGCTTTTTCCTATACTATTTAAAGCTAACTTAAAATTTACTTTCTCTTAGGGGCTTTGTGAATGGAGGGATTTCATTGCACGTGCGGAGGATGAGAGCACTGGTTATGTATTGCCAAACAAAGTTCTCCTTGAAATAGGTATATAGAGCTGAGAGTTCAATTTTACCATCTGGCAGAGAGTGGATTTGTTTTGGCAATTCCTAAGTTCCTAACGTAATCTAATGTTGCTATCCTAATAGCCAAGGAGATGCCTGATAGTGTTGGAAAATTGCGTCGGATGTTGAAGTCAAAGCATCCTTATATCGAGCGTAATGTTGATTCGGTGGTCAGTGTCATCAGGCAATCAATGCAACATTATGCAGCATTTGAGTCTGCTGCTCTATCTTTAAAAGATGTGTCTCCTGGAAATGTGAGATATCTCTATTGATTTAGTTTCTATTCCCTTTTTGTATAATTATTATTGTAAGCTTTCGGTTGAGGTGTATAAGCTAGTTGAAAGCCGATTAGGGTATTAAAAACCCTCTAAAACTCAACCTGCAAAGAAAACAAGAGCCTAGAGTTGGAATAATTTACTGTCAAAGACTAATTATGAATCCAAATTTCATATTTCTGAAACCTCACCTTATGGCTCGAATTCAGAGTGCATGTGATACTTATTGGTTTCAACTGTTTTCCTGTATTCTCCATGTCTGTTTAAAATGTGGCCTTCTTATATTGTAGGTAATGGATAAGAATATTGAACCTATAAGTGAGAAGAAAGACCTGCACACAGGAGATGTGGCTTCTCCAAGTCTGAAGGAAAATTCTTCGCAGCTTGAGAGTACCAGGGACCTAATTATGGGTGCAGCAAATACTAATGAAGGGAGAGGTTTAGGATCCGGCTTGTTTGGTTCTGCTAAGGTGACACCTAGTTGTTTCTTTTGGTTGGTGCTCTTTAGTATCCATGCCGGGCTCTCAAAGACATATCTGTTATTTATTAGGTTTCTGCGGCTGTTCGGATCTCTAAGAAACCAAGCAGTGGTTTAGGAGCTTTGCTGGGAAATGCAGCCTCCAAGAAGAAATCTCGAACTGATGAGAAGGTGAGTTTATATATGTGAAAACTCTATAGTTGGTTTTGGTTGCAGAATGATTGATAAAAATGTTTTCAGGTGAAGGAAGATGTGAAGCTCGAACAGATAAGATCATCTGTAAACCTGTCATTCCATTCGTTTACAGAGAAAGTTCCTGACTCAAAGTCAACTTCTGAAACATCTCCGAAAGTTTATGGGAAGCCTGAAGAGATGTCCAGTACTATGCCAGCCTCTGTTTCCAAGGAAGATGGTGTGAAAGAGTTGAAAGATGATTCAGAAGAAGCCTCAGAGATCGTTGGTACTTCTGGTAGAGTTTCAGAGTCCAAAGTGTCTAGCTCCGAGATGGGCGATATTATACTACTAGAAAATGGTGATGAGAAAAAAGTTGACGCTGAAGATGAACCAATGTCTCTCTCGGAGTTGTCCACAAACTTTCAGAAGTGCTTTAAATCCATGAATAAGAGCAAGAAGGCCCAAAAGCAGACCGAGTTTTTAAACATAGAGCCTTTTGATTATGAAGCTGCAAGGAAAGAGGTGAAATTTGGGGAAGGACACAAGGGAAGACAAGGAAAGAGAGAAGCTGCAGCAGGTCAGAAGAAGGGGTCTACACAGGAGCAGTCAGAGTTTGGTCAAGGAAAACGGCGTCAAGCTTTTCCGGCATCCGGGAACCGAAGTATGTCCTTTAAAAATTGATCTTCTGGCAGTCAATATTGATTGATGGTTCTGTTTAAGATCATTTATTTGTTTTGGTTGTGGGCTATGGTGAATTTTATGTTTTGATCGTTTTCATTTTATCAACTTCATAACTCAAACTTTGATGGGACTTAGGGATACAAACTCTTAGCTCAAACCATCAAATCTGATTCATAGTTAAGATTATGAACCAGTCTCCTTGTGCTTTTATATATATATCTAGTTTAGTGTCTGGCTTGAAGTAGTAAAGTTCTTGTTCCAGTCAATTGTTTTACTCAACTTTCATTCTCAAGTTTTATCTTTCGAAAACTGAAGCTAATCTCTCATCTGATTGATCAAATAATCTATATGTTTTAAATGATCTTCAAATGTAATATGGTTATAGACTAATCAAAATAAAACGAAACATTATTTGAAGTTCAAATTGATAAAACAACCGAAATATTACATGAAGTTCTGACGAAATGATATAAAACAAAGGAAATGACACCAAATTATTATGGGAATTGAGATGCAAAAATAAAATAAACACAAAAGACATTTAATTAGAACTATGGTTGGTTATGGTTTTGAGGAAATGGAAGGGTCTTCTGAGTTGCACTGGTCCCTCCAGATGTTGATGCGCATGCATCCCCATGACCACCACATATCTTTATATTTCCTCTCTTCCTAAACATTTCATTCACTATAACTTGCGCATCAACAGGTGGTAGTTGCATAAGTTCCTTCTTTTGAACCTCATCTAGTCCCTCCATCTTTTCAATATAAGGATGTAAAGAAAACTTATTAGTCAAAAAATCAGCTGGCATAGGAATACTTGAATATTGCGGAACGTTATCAAGTCCAATGATGGCTGCAAGCTCATTCTTTGCAGAATTGATTTGTTCATCTAAATTTTGAAGCTGATTTTTGTAGTGGTTAAAGATGCCAACACAACCAAATATGGGGTCACGTTCAAGAGCCTCGGCCTCGTAACACAAAGCGTTTACAGCAGTTTCACGTTGGATAGGATCCAGATTAGCTAGGATCTTGAAGACATTACCCGCTCCAAATATTCTGTGAAGGCGTTCGAAAGTTTCGAGATTGGTCAATGGGAAATGTGGTGCAAATATACAATTAGGAGCACAATCACATTTCATGACCTTGCATGCAGAGCAACATGTGGAATTCATTCTTCTTCTTTTTTTTTCTCGCTTACCTAGTAACCAAAAAACATATATGAGAATAAAATCATCCAAAAAATTTATATATGCATATTTTCTGTATATTAACAATATGATTACCTCAAGAATCTTGAATATTCTGATATCACAAAAGAATTAAGGTCCAATAAATGTGGTTGATGTGCTATGGTAAAAAATGGTTGTGTGGGTTTTATAGTCAAGCCTTGAAACATTATTCAAGTTGTAATTTTACTTATTTAGGTAAGTTAGCAATGAATCCAATAAATATCAGTTTGATTTCTTGTTTATGCTTTTTTCTAGATAACTAGTAATAATATAATAGATTTGACTAATACATACTTCATTCTTTTGGCAAGATAATAAAATGAAGTAGTCAAGTCAAATCTATCAAATTATTACTAGTTATGGAGAAAACTCATATACAGGAAGTTCAATTGATAATTAATGGATTCATTGTCAACTTACCTAAATAATTAAATAGGAGTTTGATAGATTTTGACTAAAACACTTCATTCTTTTGGCAAGCTAATGAAAAAAAAATTCTTAAAAAAGGAAAATCTTTTTCAATGCATTGACTAAGTGACTTTCTATTGACAAAACCTAACCAAACCGAAGTTTCTAAACCAAACCAAGATCTTTGGTGTTTGAATCGGTTTGAGTAATGAGATCAAAACCGATTGGCAACAATTGTATATGCAATAGGTTATTTGTTCGGTCTTGTTCTGTTCATATTTACTGAGCGGCTAACCAAAGTAAAAACAAAAACAAAAACAAAAACCCTAATTTCCGCCTTTATCGCCAAATCGACAAGCCTTTCCGTAATTACTTTTGATTTTCTACATAATTTGAGATCTAGATATGTAAATCAATACCAGAATCATGCTTTTGAATTTTCAAAATATCTAGAAATAAGGGTTCCACAAGTGATGGCATACCAAAAGAAAAAAATTGTTCAAACGATATCCATCACCCCCATCACAAAAACTTTATATACTACAAGAAAACATGGTGAAATACTACCTATTTTCCTACGAAAAATTTGGTATGAAAGATATGAAATATTTCCTACCATATCTCTACGATTTTCTTACGAAAACAGATTTTGTAGATGAAAGATATGAAATATTTCCTACCATATCTCTACGATTTGTTATGAAAACAGTTTTTGTAGGAAATTAGTAGAAAATTTTCATACGAAACTTATCGTGAGAAAGTTATACGAAATTTCTACAAAATATATAGTTGAAGGAAAATTTGTAGGAGATTAGAAAGAAATTTATGGGAAAAGAAATGATAAGAATTGGGTCGGAAAATATCCTTTTAATTCCCTATGAAAACTATATTGAAGGAATTTGGTAGGAAATTACTAGGACGCGGACTAAGGAATTTTTTTATCTGGGTCAAATAAGATATAGAAAAATTGGTATATTTATAGTTTTGGAAAGTTGAATGTAATATTAGAAGAATCTGACAAAAGAAACGGTGACAACAAAATATATGGGCTACGGCCCAATAAAATATATGAGAAAAAATGGCAACAACGGGAATCGATCCTGCATTTGTGTGGGGGGGTGGGGGTGGGGGTCAAAATTGTAGCTTCATACCAAATCAGTCACCGAAACAAGATGAAAACTATTTAAGATTTAAACCGGAAAATTTCCTAAAAATCTCAAACTATTTAAAACGGGTTTAGGTAGTTTTCTGGCAGATTTTAAATAAGTTGGGTTTTTTTCGGGAATTTTCCCGATTTAAAACTAAAGGGTGTCAAATGACCCCTCTTTTCACCACATGGGTCCGCCATTGGGACCAACTTTTCCAATTTCCTACGAAAACATAGTCATATGTTTGGTAGGAATAAACAAACGAGACTATATCAGTAAGCTAAGTGGTTTCTCTCCCAAGCATGATTATCAAAACTTCTCCTCCGACTTTGTTTTCTATTGGATTGGCTTCTCCGACGATGTTGGCGGCGGTGTACGGCAGCGCTCCTCTTCCTAGAGGTTTCCTAGGGTTTCTCCTTTTGGGTGGGCCTCTTTTGGGCCTATTTGTTTATCTTCAGCCCATCCTTGGATTTGGTAGCCCATTTTCTCCACTAGTTTGGCCCAGGTCTGTTACTCTTAAATCTCTAATTAGCCCATTAGAATTGATATCCCGACTTAGCGCCTTAATTGGTTATGGACTCCGCTTAAGCCATTTGTCGATTTCAATGGTTTTGGTGTGTAATTTTATCTCTAGAACCCTGGCCAATTGTAATTCCTCAAGTGCTTCATCTTCTCATCAAAGCTTTAGGCTAATGGACTTGGTGTATCTAGGTTTTAGATATGCTATTAGATTAGAGAATAACGGCATTATGATCTCCTCCCTACGGAGAGGCGGTTACCGAAACTTCTTTAATCCTCTCTCCCCAAATCCCTTAAATATTGAATCCGAGCCATACTTGTCTAACATTTTTAAGATTGATATTCATGAAAGCAAGGATTTGAGAAGCTATGGCATTATGAGACCGGCTCTATGGAGCAGTGCTTACCAAATGCTTCTCAACTCTATACCTCTAAACCCACCGGGTGACAGAACCCACTCAACCCCTCTCCTTGTCGACGACCATTTCCTGCTTAATCTACCTGGGACAGCGAGAATCTCGACTTTGAGAATCTTTTCAATGTCACCTCATCTATTATGGACCGTGACCATCACTTCGTCCACCGCTCTGTTTGTGGATGACGTTTTGACAACCCGTGCTCTCACTGGTACCAGTCGGCTCCGTAGCATTGGCCCTCAAGTTTCATGGATCCTTTGTCGGTTTATCTTTGCTATCTTTGTGTAGCATTTGTTTTAACCTTTGCTTCTTGTTGTTGCTACTTTGTTTTAAGCCTTTTTAACCTTTGCTCCTTGGCTACTTGTAAACTTGTTTCAGTTATGCAATGAATGAAATCAAGTTGTTTGACAAAAAAAAATGATTTTGGTAGGAATTTTGAAGGAATATTTCCTATCAATTAATTTCTTACGATTGATGGTTTGTAGGTTATTGGTAGGAAAATCGTAGGTTATTATAAAACAAGTGATAAACAGTTATAATTAGGATTTTCTTGATTTTAGTTAGGTTTATATATAATTGATAAAAGTAATTCATGAGAATATAATTGGAAATTTCTTGATTTTAATTAGGTTTACATATAATTCATCTTACTAAAGTAGATAAATATATAATATTTTTTTTTTCATTTTCATGTGTTTTAACAATCTAAATATACAATTCAATCTTTTAAAAATACCATTTACTTAGAAATTTAAATCTCTAAACCTAAAATTCAATTATTTTATATATTTAAAACAAAAAATTCAACTAGAAACTAGCCAGCAAGAAGTTTTGGAATGAGAAACAAATACAAATTATTTAACCCTCAATTGTATCTTTTATTAAATTAATGAGAATGAGATTAACTTGTTGGAGTAACAGTAGTACTGTATTTCTATTATTTAATTAAATGAAAATATTTAATAAAAGTAATAATTTAGTTTATATATTATTTGTTGGAGTAATAATCAATGAATATTTTTGTTGTTAAGAATATTCCTAATTTAATTTTGCAATTAATCTGATTATCAAAAGGAAATTAATTTTATTATTGTTTTAATATCCTAGAATATATTTGGTAGTAGATCTCAAGAAACAATTTTCTTGCCAAATATTTGATAAGAAACTGGTGAAAATATTCCAATTTATTTCCTATGAAATTTTTACGAATTTTCCTACGAATTTATTTCCTAGAAAATTTCCTACAAAATTTTTACCAATTACAATTTCCTATTGGACATCCTCTACGACATATTTTCGTAGGAAAATGGTAGAAAACGTGGGTTTCGTACCATAATCCTATGAGATCAAATGATTTCTTTTAGTTAAGTCAATTCAACAAATTGGGCTAGGAGAACTGAATTTTGTTTGGTTATTTTTTTTCTTTTTAGATCCATAAACCGAATTAGCCGGGAACCAAACCAATCCAAACCGATTTCTAATTTTGGTTAATTGTTATGTAGTTATCGATTTTTTTTTTGTTATATTTGGTTATCAGACCCATAAACCGAATTTCCCGAGAGCCAAACAGACCGGAACCGATTTCTGATTTCAGTTAAATTCAGCAAACGTTTTTAAAAAATCTAAAAACCAAAAAATGAAATACCCTACCCAATCAACTACAAATAACCGAAGTTGCACGTAGTATCGACCATTAAGTAATATAGGCTGTGTTAACACCCAAATAAAATTTTAATCTGTTGTGAACCTCTAAAAATATAATCCACTTAATAAATTAAATTACGGGCTTTCAAATATGCAACCTCATATCTTGATTGTGATGTAAGTAAGAGTAGCAGTGTTATTTATAACTTCACTTTAAACTTTTGAAATATTTTTGCTTTCGATGTTGGAAAAAAAAAAGACTAACTGGAAAAGATAAAGTTAATGTCCCACGTCGATTTTTTTGTGTGGAAAATCTCCAAAATTTGTTATTACATATCAATGGACATCTCACTCATGACTCATCGCATATGCATCCACACTATACAAAGCTAGAGGTTGAAAAATACTATATTTATGTTGATTGGGTTTGCTCTTCTCTAATTCTGTATGGTAAGCGAGGCATTGTAATCTTTTGTTTTGTTCTCAACCAAATCTACATAAAAATACACAAATAAATTAAGGAAGAAAGAACATGGGCCAAATTTGATGAATTAACATGTTGTTGCTTGATTGTTTTTACTTTTATGCTAAGAAAATTTTCATTCCTAATAACATTCAAAAATAATTTTTTCTCATGAGTTAAGGAAAAAAAAACTCAAATGAAAAAACAAAAGATAAGAAAAAGATATAGGCCAAGGAAAACATGTTGAGAAGATGATATCTATCAAATCGATATGAACATATTTGTGCAAAAAAGCACGTTGTACATTCCACCATTGGTAAGGTGAAACTGAAACTAGAAAGTGAAACTCACAATCTTTACACAATTGAGCACAAAAAAAAAAATATGATCTAGAAATTTCTTTCTTTCCAAACACATTGTCGTGCCCAGGTTTATCGGGACTTAAAGCGAGAAAAAATGAGGTTTTCAATATTTTATTAATAAATAAAATTCCGTAATTTAAACTAGAGATGTTGTGGTGGGTAAAAAAGCCCACCCCGACCTGAACTTAAAATAAACCCGCCCACCAAAAACCCAACTTTAAAAAACCTAGATGGGTTTTTGATTTAGTGGGTAAAGCCTGAAAAAACATGATTGTTCCGAGACTACCCGTGGGTACCCAACTTGATTTTTATCATTTTCTTAGAATTTATGTTTAATTGTTAATATACTATTATATGTATGTTGTATCTATATTTTGCTTATAAATATATTTTAAATTATATTTATTTTCTGTATTACATATATATTTGATGGGAAAAATGTTAAATTGCGTTTTTGGCGGGAAAATGTTAAATTGCGTTTTTTGACGGAAAAATGTTAAATTGCGTTTTTGGCGGGAAAAATGTCAAATCCTTTTCTTGGCCGGAAATGTTGAATGTCGTTTTTGGCGGGAAAATGTTAAATTGCGTTTTTGGCGGAAAAATGTTGAATATCATTTTTGGCGGGAAAATGTTAAATTGTGTTTTTGACCAAAAAATATGAAATCTTTTTGGCGGAAAAACGTTGAATGTCGTTTTTGGCGAGAAAATGTTAAATTGCGTTTTTGGCGGGAAAATGTGAAATCATTTTTGGCGGAAAATGTTGAATCGCGTTTTTGGCGGGAAAATGATGAATTGCGTTTTGGCGGAAAATGTTGAATGTCGTTTTTGGTACGAAAATGTTGAATTGCGTTTTGGCGGGAAAATGTTGATTGTCGTTTTTGGCGGGAAAATGTTGAATGTCTTCTTTGGCGGGAAAATGTTGAATTTTTTTTTTGGTGGTAAACTGTTAAATCGTGGTTTAGGAGAAAAAAATGCGAAATCTTTTTTGACAAGAAAATGTTGATTCACTTGAAAAAGGATTTAAAAAAAAACTCGTGGGTACCCATAACCCAATGAGGTAAACCCATATGGATTTTATTTATTTGGGTACCCAGCCCATTTTAAACCTGTGTTTTTTTTCCAGAAAAAGTAAATATATGGGTTTAAAATTTTATGTGGGTTTTGGGTACCCAGTGAGTTTTAACCCATCATTAACATCTCTAATTTAAACAATATAAAATATTCAAAAAACTAAAACATTAATGGTAAAAAATGGTTACACCGCTAGTGGAATGAAAAATACATACGGTGCAACAATCGGCAAAAAAGATCCAAGATATTTAAAACCGATGAAGAGCACATCTATTGTATTTTAATATTCATCCTTTGTAAAATCCAAACAATGTATTTTTTTAAACTCACAAAACTCTTTAATTCTTTTCTATTTAGAATTTTTTTTATTTTGTATGGTTTGAGATTTCATCTCGTTTTCCTTTTTCGTATTTTGATTTCCATTTTTGTTTGTCAATTCTTCTCAGTTTCTCTTTTTAACTGCCTAATTTTTTTTAAAAATGTCGAACATGGGTTATTAGCGAATTTTGGAGGTCACGATACATCATAATTTCTGAATTTAGAGACCCTAAAATGTTAATATATTTCTGGGATTTGAGGCAAATGCCTTTTTTGTTAACCTATAGTCACGGTCAGGCCAAACATATATATAAACGTCTTAGACTTCACTTCATAGTCTGGTTTAAACAGTCACAGACTCATAGTACATGGTCCCAAATAATTTCAAATCTCATGCAAAAAGAAAGAAATACTAGTCCACGTGACTTATGTCAAAATTAACTACGTAAAATGTTCAAAATTAGAGTGTGTAAGCAAGATAAAGGAATTCTAATTAAAACTTGGAAGAGTAATGTAGCTAATAATATATAACAATAGAAAAACCCCATGAATGGAGAGATCTAAAACAAAAAACAAACAACATAGAGCACTTACCACGTGCAAAAATAACCTCAAATATTACTTTACATTCGATATTAATTTTAAACGCTTCATAGTGATGTAAGAAATAGAAAGATGTATCAGGCTTTGATCTGGAACCTTGAACACTTGATCGATCCGATGGAAATGTCGATTTCGATGAGATTATCGTCTTCATACTCGGCTGATAATTGGATAAGCCTGAAATCTGGGATGTTGTTGTACATGATCTTTTGATCTTGTTTACCAATCATAGTACTATAGTGGTGGCCAATGTAATGGCCGCTTGGTAAGGAGAGCTCTATGAGACTTTCCTCATCAGGGATTGTCCCGTCATCTTCGTCATTATTTTTGACAATATCATTAGTGGTCGTAGATGATAGTTCAGTCTCTCCTAAGTAGTCTTGTTGACTAAGATCTTGAACCTTGGAGTTTGGTTTTTGGATTGAGAGAGGGAAGAAGAAAGATGAGAAGAACAATGCAGCTGAGGTTAGGATGATTTGCGAGAACCCAAGTCCTATGATGTGAAGAAGTGGTGGGGCAAGAAAAGACAACCATGACACTGGTCTCTTAAAACGCAATAAAATAAAACTCATGACCCCTTCGTTCATTTTTATGCTCTCAAGATTCATATGAAAGCAATTACTTTGTAGTTCCACCAAAAAAGATAGAAGAAATAAGATTTCAACCATTTTATATCCTCAGATCCAAAAACAAAAAATGAGAAGAGATGATGTGTGATCGAAAAACTTTTCAACAACAAAAACCCTAGAAAAAATGGGTTGATGTAAAAAAAACAAAAACTGGAAAAGGAGACAAAAGAGTTATAGCTTACGATCGTTTACTTAAATGTTGAGCAAGACAATTAGATTCGACTCTAGGAAAAACAAAAATGGGAATTAGAAAGAGGGAGAAGAACTCCAAAAAAGTTTAATACGTAAATGTACTTCAAATAATCAAAACGGAAAAGGGCTTATAAATAGGTGATTAGGAAGAAGATTTAGCATAAACTATTATATTTTTTCTTTGTTTTCTGCATCTAGATTTGAGGAGTAACAGCTCCCCAACTGGTCCCCATATGCAAAATTTGGAAATACCTATATAAAAATAAAATTCTGGATACCGAGATTAGTCTAGATTTGTTTAGATTATATAGTAGAGTTGAAATACCCAAAACAATTTTGAAAAGATAATTTCTTTTGTATCTTATGTGACGCTATATAATATTTTGAGATTTGTTTTATAATATTTAATATATATTCTATATTAGTCAAAATATTTCAAAATAGTTCATGTAACATTTATGATTTTTAACATATTATTGTATTTTTCTTTCATTTAATCTCGTATATTCTGTAAATTTCGAATTTTGAAAAGAATTACTCTAGTGAAAAGAAATGAGAATGGAAAAACAAAAAAACGACAAAATAAAATAAAATAAATAATCTAACCACAAAATCTATTCTTTTGGAATCGGAGAAGCCAAAAGGCCAAGACCCTTAACTAAACCTTTTAGTTGTACTTGCTCGCCCACCAAGGCTTAAGAGTGTCGGTGAGCCATGTGCAAGCCTCCCTGCTTACCACCTGGCGACACTTTCATTCACTACAATCCAAAGATAACCCAAGTTGACTTGCTAGATCTACGATTGTAGATTTTAAAAACACTTTTATGCTTGAAGCTCCAATTTTAATTACTTCTATTTGAAATAGATATTTTGTTATTTTTTTTTCAACAATATTTATTGGTTATTTTTTTTTTATTTTTTTTTTTTTGTGAAAATTCAATTTATATACGAACTTTCTCTATTACGATTTAGTTGTCGCTTTAATATTTATTTATAATAGTTGTTTTAAATTTTTAATGTATATGTTTTGGAAAAAAAATTTAGTTTTAAAGTGTTTGAGCAAAAGTAAAATAATTTTTTTATTGTTTTTTTAATTTATGTGCAAAAATTTAAAACTAAAAATAATTTACAATGGAGTGAATATTACTTGACGTAATATTTTGGGCTGAATTTAATGAATGTTTGAGTTAGTCCAAATATTTCATACATGTAATGCCACTTGTTGCTTACGCCACACTTTCATAGAAGGGTGTATATTGTTGTTGCACATTATTTTGGGTGTAACGAGAAGGAAACAAAGAAAAAGAAAGAGTATTTGAGAGTGAGAGGATGTGTGTGTCCCCTAAGACTGAACATGCTTATTTTCGGACTATTAACAACAAATTTATAAATTTCACGCACCGAGAAATGCCGAGACCAATTTTTAGGCAATTTAAACAAATTTATTCGGAAAATTTTTCTTTTAAATCTTTTTTTTCCATTTAGTTGATTTAAATCCTTAACTTATTCTTCTTTTATATAAATATATATATATATATAGTAAGTTTTTTTTTACTTTTTATTTAAATACCAAACTTTTGTTAAGTTTGTAATTTTGATCATGTGGTTAAGTCAATTAAAGAAACAAACTAACGAAATTAAATATTCCTTATCAATCTCTACTAAACTATAAAACGACATCATTTTGATTATTTTTTTTAATGATCCATTATAAAATTGAAATTTATTACGTTAAGATAAATCTAGGAGTGTTAAAATGGGTAACCCAACCCAACCCAACCCATAACTCATTTAATTTGATGGGTTGAGTTGTTAAATGAGTTAACCTATTTAAGTAATAATTTAATTAATTATTATTATAAAACAATAATAAATAATTATTATTATTACTAATTATTAATTCATTATCATCAAACTTAAGATATTCACGGATTTTACTTTTTATGGGTTTACATTTTTGGCGGAAAGTTATAGATTTACGTTTTTGGCGGGAAAATCACGGGTTTACATTTTTTTGGCGGGAAAATTACGGGTGTACGTTTCTGAGGGGAAATCACGGTTTTCCGTTTTTGCGGGAAAATCACGGGTTTACGTTTTTGGCGGGAAAATTACGGGTTTACGTTTTTGGCTGGAAAATCACGGGTTTACGTTTTTGGCGGGAAAATTACGGGTTTACGTTTTTGGCTGGAAAATCACGGGTTTACGTTTTTGGCGGAAAAATCACGGGTTTACGTTTTTGGCGAAAAAATAACGGGTTTACGTTTTTGGCTGGAAAATCACGGGTTTACGTTTTTGGCAGGAAAATCACGGGTTTACGTTTTTGGCGGGAAAATCACGGGTTTACGTTTTTGGCGGGAAAATCACGGGTTTATGTTTTTTGGTGGAAAAATTACGAGTTTACGTCTTCTCAATTTTATCTCTGTATATTTAAGAAATTTGGAAAAATATTAATTTTATTAAATTGGTTTAGATGTGTTGGTTAAACTTAAATTGGTATTGGTTTAAAGATTTTAGTTGGTTTAATTCAATTTTACAAAACTTGATGGGTTAATTGGGTAAACCATTGAAACCATTAACCATTACAACTCAACTCATTTTACTCATCAAACCAATTGATCCAATAACTCATTTGACCCATCAACTCATTTGAGTCAAAAATTTTAACTCATTAGGGTTCATGGGTTGAGTTGACCCATGAATTTTGATCAATTTTGACACTCCTAGATAAATCAATTGATATATTATCGATTGAGTTAAGACGTTCTATTGATTATTTAAAAACATACACAGTTATATATATTAAACTAAAATTCCCATATAAAAAAAACTAGAGTTTCCCCAATTCCCTAAACCACCAAAATCCCTTCATCCTTCACCACCATCCCTTCATCAACCACCACCACGATGTTTATAATGGACTAGTCGATAATCAGTTGTTTGTTCCATCAAATCAATGGCATAACCAAAATAATGAAGTCAACGAAAGTTTGGTAATTAATCAGAAAGTCAAAAAAAAGTTTACTATATGTATTAGGGATAACAATATTCTACATGAGAAGTTGAGCAAAGATCATGACAATATATAAGAGATATGAGTTCATCTACTCATAAACAATTGATGTTGAGTTGGAGGATTATATCTAATATAGTATTAGAGTCTGATTCACAATCGGCCCGATCCAATTTAGTTTGCTGATCCTTATCTGAAATACCAAGATTAATAGGTAAAGAACCATTATCTAGAAAAAGCGTATTAGAGATAATAATATCCCATCAGAAATTGGATCCACACTGTGACAATATAAAAGAGATATGTGTCAATATACTTATAACCAATAAACTTTGAATTGAAAGTTTGTATTGTAATATTTTCATCTACATTATAAGGTAAAACTTGTCTATGTTTACAGGAAAAAAACTGCAGATAATTAATACAGGACATTAAAACTTCGATACAAAAATATTTATTAAATAAGAATTACTTTTTTTTGAAAAATCAAGTTTAGGTTTGAAATGTAAACAAACATAATATGTAAAAAGCCAAAGAGATACAGCACCTCTGACCTCTCTAACAGTATAAAGTGTTCTTGATGACTTGATCAAGTAGACATAAAAAGAATCAATAAAATAGGATTAGGAGTTTCGTTATACTAAATAGTCCAAATACAAAATCACAATTATAACTCTACAAGTGAACCAAATAATATTACTACAAAATTATAATAAAATAACTTTATACGAAAGGAAAAAAAAAAAGATGTATAATAGTCATGCAAAAAAGAAGGTGCCACTTGTCGGCCAGTTGCAACGGTAGTAACTAAGCAGCCTCTTGTTTGAAGTTTTGGGTACAAAGCACCTTGAAACCATGAATTAGTAGCTTTAATTACTACACAAATTTCTTGATTAACAAATTTTTTAGTTAACAAATTGCTTTGCATGGGAAGTGACATTAACTCGGAAGGAATGTTGTTTGTTTACGTAAAAGAGTGAAACTAGGAGATTGGGGACCATCTTCTCAATTTGACGAGGGGACCCGTACGTGTGGAAAATCTTTTAACAAAAACTAAAAAAAGTATATAAAAGAGGTTAACTAAAAAAAATGACTCAAGTACGTGTGAACATCTAAAGTGCATAAAATAATGTTTACATGGTTCATATATTATTCTCTTGTCCAAAATTTTGAAAATTTAAACGAAACATTTTTTATGAAAAATAAATTACTTTATTCCGTAATTATAAGTGATTGAATACAGATGAAAGCAATATCGAACACTCTCCATATCGGCTAAAGCAATACATCAACAAAACAATAATATAGAGAAAGATAAACAAACTTATCAAAATTTGAAAAAAGAATTAGAAGAGATATCACTCCTTGGTGGAATCAAAAAATCACTCCAGTTTTTGCATTCTATACATAAAATCTTTTCATTGTGTCTTTACTCTTGTGTTGTTGTATGATCATGACCTAATGACCATAAATGAGTGGTTTCATTTATGGGTGATGGTTAGGATATTTAATGTTTGATTCATAATTATTAGGACTAAAATCTACATAGAGCTCGATGCTAGTTGAGAGTTGATCACTCTTAATCTAGATCATAAGCTAATTCTCAATGCCTAACAAGTGCTTGATGAAATTCTTAAACCACTCTTTTGTGAGCAAGTATACCCTAGCTACCTAACCCATGATTAGGATGCTTGTGTTTTAATGGACTTGTACCTAAAATTTCTTAGCAATTGTATAGGTAGGCCCGACCCGGAGCTAAAGCTCGTGAAGCAAGGGTTTTAGGCATCAAATTAATATAAGCTAAATTAGGGGTATATACTTACAAAAAATGGTCGTAGTAGATTGATTAAGTCCTTGTTTTCTTCACAAAGAATTAAGAGTTCTGAGTCTTCAAGCATCCATTTTTTTGCAAAAATTTTCAAATTTCTTTTAATAGGACAAAAATTTATTTTTGCTTTAGACATTATATCTTGTTGGGCCGGCCCACCGTATATTAATTATTGATCGCGAATTTGGTCTAAGTATAGGGACTAGTTAAGTTGCATTTCGAGAGGAGGATAGTCTATTTGCTCGGATTTTAGCAATCAACATATGAAAATATATAATTTATAAAACACAATTGCTTGCTAAATATGTAACTACATAAGAAAAAATTATGTAATTACTGTGTGTATGAAAAGTGTTTTGATGCAATAATATATGAGGCTAAGAAGATCTGAGACAGTCCGTGAAAGGCAAAAAAAAAGTGATTGAGGGATGTAAGGAGAAACTGTTAGAAGGTTTTGAAGATGGTGGAAATGAGAAGAAGTGAATAGGGAGAAGACATACGAAAAAACGTAGTTTGTGGTACACACAACGTCTTTGCTAAGAAGGTTTGTTGAGAAATGTATTCACAAACTAGATCTTTTGGGATGGAAGTGTAAATAGGTTTATATCCCTGCGAAAGATGAGTGATGTCGATTATCAGTATATTCAAGTATCGGCATACGAGATTTTAGGTGTGTCATCTCTTATTCAAGAAGATGTTGCTGTTTTAATTTCCTTCCCATGTGCGCATAAATATCTAGGGGAGTTTATTGTGTGAAACTAAGTTTGAAGAAAACTAAAGAAAACATTTTGGATGAAAAAAACTTAAAACTTCTTGGCTTACATATCACTACAGTTTAATCAATTGAAGAATTTATAATTGAGGTGAAGTAAATGTACAATGTATCTTTTGTACATGCTTTATGGTGGGGGTGGGGGGTGAAGAATTTATAATTGAGGTGAAGTAAATGTACAATGTATCTTTTGTACATGCTTTATGGGGGGGGGGGGTTGCAATATTGATGAGATGGTTTTTCAGAGTTTTCGAGAATAAACCTGCTGGTGGACTGTTATCGCATATAGGACCGATGGTTACTTTAAGAGATTGCTTTGTTGGTAATATACCTGTAACAACTCGTCCACATGGACACTCTCCGCCACGTGGCGTCTAGTTAGCGCTGCAGCGCGTTAATTGGTGACATCTTGTCATGTGGGAAAGTTGTTAAAAGGTGAGGTCTTGGGTTCGAGGAACGCGAAGCGCACCAATAACCTACATGTGGGCTAGAGGGGCCACATAAGAGAGGTTAGGGTTGATGCGCTGCAGCGCCAACTGGACGCCACGTGGCGGAGAGTGGCCACGTGGGCGGGTTCCACGGGGAGGATTGTTACATTTTCAAAGCTGCATCGCATGCTCATCCTAATTTTTTAGCAAGTCTTTCTAATGCGGTTTCACTCTTATTAAAGAAGGAGATAACCTTGTTTTAAAAGGAGTATTGCTGATGATTAAGGACTTTGAAAGACTTTTTCGACGATAGGCTTTATAGTGACAGAACGACCTAATGGAGGACATCATCAACTTGATGACACTTATCAAGTGTTAAAGAAAGGAAGGCCAGCTGGAACTCTTCTTGTCTATCCAATAATCTAATGAAACAGTGCGTAAAGCCTCATTAGGAGGTTTTCTATCAATTGATATTTCCTCTACGCGCACAAACCACAATCCTTATTCTAATGGTTATCATTTATAGCATTTAAGGGTTGAATCCACAAAGAACTAGAGATTTAAGACACTAGGAATATACAAAATTTCTTAATCTAAGCAAATATGTGTTTTAAACTAAGTGAAATGAAACTAAAAATGAACTAAAATGCAAATGTAATAGACAAACCAAAGGCAATTGACCAACCTAAACAAGTGTCTAAGCTAATCAATCACCCATACACATAAAGCAATAGCAAAGTAAATGATTAAAATGCAATTTATAAAAATCAACCAAAAGTTAACGAAAACTCAACAAAAGGTCAAAGACGAAAATGCTAAATGAACAAGCCTTTGTGTTAAGGTTATTAAATTGGATGATCAAATGATAATCTATGATGCTAATACAATCAATCATTTGCTAATCCTTAGGGCTAGGATCACTAATTTAAGCTAAATATACACTAATCAAGCAATTAACATCAATTTCCATTAGCAATCACAAGACTTTTTTAACTGTTGAAAGGCAATATTCTTAATTTCTAAGCCTAACTAACCACCTAGCACCATAATCATCAATTTTCCATTGGCTAAAAATGCTAAGCACACGCTAAGTTCTTTCGGGAATTTCATCGAATACATAGAGAGTAAAGATCCGTATATTAATATTAAACCCTAAACATCTTAAAACAATCAACGTAACAATCACCATAATCTACTAAATCCAAAGGCCCAAAAAAGACTACTCACTAATAGCCATAAAAATCCAAGAAGTTGTCATTAATCCTTGAAGACTCATGTTAGAAAAAGAGTAGAAGAGAGATAAGAGATGTAATATGAGGAAAAAACTTACATAAAACAAAAATCACAAGAATTCAGACTTGATTAGAAAGGGGAAAAAAACCGAAAAAGTCCTCGTTTATTTTTTATTTGCCCGTTTAATACCTGCATTATAAAATTTTTCCGAACAATACCTGAGTTAATTTTTATTTCCTTTAAAAATTTCTGTTTATTTAAATTTTAGCAAAATAAGACATCCGAATTAACGGCAGTTAACCTTTTAACGGATGCTTTAACTATGATTAAAACTTAACCCATAGTATTTACGAAGATATATACGATCTAATTTCTTAACGTTACATATAAATTAACTTAGTCTGGTGGTTTAACGTCGATGGAGAATTTATATCAACGAGGGTTTGAAGCCTCCCGGAGTTTTTTTCGTCGTTTTTTTCTCTCCTTCTCTTTTGTCTTCTTCTTCGCATACGGTCATCAAACCCTAATCCCAAAAACTTAGATATCGGATCTCGAATCAATATTTCTAGCTGCTAATTGATTTTTGTAAGAGTATTTCGGATCTTCCTCTTCTCCTTCTTCTCTTTCGGAAACTGTTTTGGATCTAATTTGCAAAAATATTATAAGATCTGGTTAGATTGCTTTAAAAATCTGGGTTCATGTTGAAATTGATTGAAGAAAGAAAAAGACGGATCTTTTCGTCGGATTTAGTCATCTTGGTTTAGAAAGATTTGAGAGTGGGTTCGTTAGTTACAGACTGATCTTGGTTTATGAATTTGATTGGTTATTGTTATTGTGTGGTTATTTTGATTGGGGCGGATTCGATCCCAAATTTGAAGAAGAAGATGAAGTCCAAAAAAATTATGAACCCAGATTTGACGAAGAAGATGAAGTTCCAAAAAAAAAAAAAATCGACCAAAGCTACAAAATAAATAAAAAACGACCAAAGCTACATAGATGAGATTCAAAGATTCGAACCCAGATGACACAAAAGAGTCAAGCCACGTTTAACCACTAGACTAAGCTTGAAGATTTGTATAGATAAGAAAATAGATTGTATATATACTAGTAAATAACATGGGTTAAGTTTTAACCATAGTTAGAGCATCCGTTAAAAAGTTGACGACCGTTAACTGGGATGTCTTATTGTGCTAAAATTTAAATAAACGAAGATTTTTAAAGAAAATAACAATAAACTCAGGTATTATTCGGGAAAATTTTATAATGCAGACATTAAACGGACAAATAAAATATAAATGAGGGTCTTTTCGGATTTTTTCCCGATTAGAAAGTGAAATTAATAAAATTAGGCTTACGTAGCTTCCCCCTTCTCTCTAATTAGGTTTAGAGTATTTATAGAAAAAAGAAAAACTAAACTGGGTTAACCCATAACAGATGGATCGGATCCGGTTTTCAAATTGGGGTCATGGGGAAAATCAGCCCGTAACATGGTGCATACGTCGATGTAGATAGCTGATGTATCAGCAGTCTTTAAGGCAACTCACATCAAGGTGCATACATCTATGTAGAAACCTGATGCGTCTTCTTCTCCTTCACCTTTCACTTATTTAGTTCCTCTTTGCTTTACTATCTTTTTTACCCCATTTGTGCTAAAAATGCCATGAAACTCCAAAATCAATTCCATGAATCTAGGAGTAAGAAATGCAATGCAGATATGCACATAAAAACCTAACCATTAATGCAAAATGATGGGAAACTAAGAGAAACGAAACTATAAAAGTAACAAAAACACAAGATATTGCTAGTCATTTACACTTGGCCAGGGGCTTTCATCAAATTTAACTTTCCTATATATATATATGTAATTAAGTTACGGTAACTAAACATACATTTATATATGTGAGAAAAAAAAATGAAGACTTTCAAAAACACCACACTTATTCAATAAAATGTAAATCTTGTAGACAGGTCTTCAGCTTCAAATCAAGGGAAATTCTGTGAGGATCACAAAGGCTGACATTTCAGACTCTCTGAGGTATCTCAATGTTCCTCTCTCCATGAGTTTCACCAGCTTCTGGGTAATGTGTAATCCCAAACCTTCCCTTGATGTTCCCTTTCTCAAAGGCTGAAACATCTCTCTTACCAGATCCTCAGGCAGTCCTGGTGCCGGGTGTATTATCCTGAACTCAAGTTCGACTCTTTTCATTCTTTTTCCTATAGCTTCTATCCGTGCAATTACCTTGAATGAGACACACAATCCTCTCAATGCAGGCGTGAAGCGTATGCTGCTTAATAGTGTCTCTGAAAGGATTTGCTGAAGCCTTAAGTTGTCTCCATACAATCTCATTGATGAAACTTCTTGAGGATAATCGCAGCTGATTTGTACTTTACGTTCTATGCTCAGCTCCATCACTTGTTTTACAACTGCTTCCAGGGATTCCTGCAGGCCGAATTCGCTGCAATCCAGTTCCACATAGCTGTTTAAAGCGATTAAAAAAGGCACAGGATTAGAACAGAAGATTTAGAATTAGTAACTAAGCGAATGAGAAGAATAGAATAATCCAGGTTTCAGTACCCTTCTTCGATTCCCTCTATGTCTGAGTCGCTTATGACTTTGGCTAACTGCTCCCTGCATAAAACGCTTGTCCTCAGGAGCCGCTTTTGGTCTTCACTTAATCCAGATGAATGGAGCAAATCTTGAAGGAAGGATATTGCCTTTTCGGGGTCCTTCACTTCATGGCGGAGATATGCCAATTTGTTGAGGGCACAGGCAATTGCATGCTCTGATATTTGCTGAACCTGTAGAGCATATTGGAGTTCTGGACTAGGTACTTGCAAAAAGCATAAAACCCCGGTAACCTTTCCCTCAATATCAGTCCTTTTGTTTGCAGAAAGCAATGCCTCGATGAAGCTACCATCACGATGGTAAAAGCCAAATAAAAGCTTCTCTATGTTCTTTTGGCCAGAAATCACAGCATTGAAACCTATTCTCAGCTTCGTTAAAGTGTCATGGTCTTTAAGGCAGCAACCATAATCATCTGTGGTAAAAACCTCCCCGAGAAGAATTTTATTGACAACTTCTTCTCTCTTTATCCCAGAGAGCTTCTGCATTGCGTTGTTCCACTCTGAGCATACCCCATTTTCATTGGTTATAAAAATTGGTGGAATGAGTGTGGAAGGGCTCCACATGATTCGGGCATAATCTCCTTTCACGCGGCTATAGTTTTCAGTAAGCGTTTTCTGGCCTGTAACATCTTGTCCAATGAAGCATACACCAAGAACATTATTCGTCATATCTCTGCTACAACAAGTGTTGACAACTAACTCAACCGGACTGCTTTTCCTTTTAGGACCAAATGCTCTGATCCTGATCTCAGCACCACGTTCTTCACTACCTATTATGTATTATAACACAAGGCACAGATGAAAATCTGCGAAAACAGTAAAAAAGATGAAAACAAAAATAAATTGGAGCCAGAAACCACAGAAAAGATATTTGCTTCCATACTAGAGCCGAACATGTTTGCATTACCTTCGAGAGCCAAGGCTAACATGTTCTTCACGGTTTCTACAGAATCGTCCTCAACGAGATCTGATACAGGTTTGCCTATTGCTTGTTCAACTGCCAATCCTGTTACCTCAGCCGCTTTAGAATTCCAACCATTTATAACACCAGAGGCATCAACCGCAAAGATGGGAACAGCTGCTGTATCAATCAACCGCACCATTTCATTCACGATAACACACAATTCATCTACCTTCTGAACCCTATTATCCACAAGTGGGACATCCACAACAGTCTTTGAATGCTCCTCTTGCAATGAGCCTTTTATTATTAGCTGCAGAGAATTAATTGCATCCATTTCCATGTCATCCCAGGGCACACTTTTCCACCTGACTATTTCCATAAAAGCCTTGAATGAGGATCTAGGATGCATTCTCTTACCATCTCTGTCATTAGGATCGTGTCTTGCACCACCCCACTTGATCTGTTTTGCAGTGCTAGACCGGAACCAGAAAAGGAAATCTTTTTCGGAAATATATACGGCAGCCATTCCACATATTGACTCCCCAAGAACAGAAGCATCCGGATAGCCAGACTCCATTAGACTTTCAGTGGTAAAGCCAGTGTTTCCTCCATGACTTTTGAGAACCCAGTCAATTAGATCTCTAATTTGTGTCTCTGTGGGAGTAACTCCTAGAGACCAGAGGTTGTCTCTGTAATATAATGCTGCTCCATCACATTTAACAAGATCCATTATATTTGGTGATTGAGTGACTATACCTATTGGTGCATTGCGGAAAAGCATGTCACATAGCACACTCTGAGTTTGCAAAATACGCTTCTCTTTCAACAGAACAGCTGATTCCGCTTCTTTGTTGATCTGCACGCCAAATACTTGAGTCAAGAATTCACAAGCATATCGTAATGGAAACGGAACAAATCTAGGACTTGCGTGATGACAAACCACCAAGCCCCATAAGTGTCTGCCAGTCTGTAAATCTCTGTTCATCTCATCACTATCACTACCATTGATAGTTACAGACATGACAAGAGACGCCACTGATCCCATATTACTCATATACTGTGCGTGACAACCATGAGGAGCTCTCAAAGTAGATCCAGAAAGACTTATTGGCTGTGAGAGACTCTTATCTTGAACGACTTTAACCGGAACCGCTGAACAATCACAAATCATCCTAACCTTGTTTCTCATAAACAGAAATCTCGAAGCTTGCGGTATATCAGTAGCGGAGTAATGCAACCCAAGATAAGGTTCCATATCTTCCCGGCAGCATTCAGCAATCACTTCCCCATGCCCATCCTCATGGAACTTATACACCATCACCCTATCATAACCAGTTAATTCACTAACTTCCTTAACCAAAGCATCACACAACAACAACATATTCCCACTAGGCAATGCCTGCAACCTCGAAATCGATTTCGCCGCAAGCTTATACGATCTTAAAGCCCCGGCAGCAGTCACAGGCACCTCATCAGGACTCACAGGCTCCAAATCTATAACAAGACCTTCCTCAATCCGATGCAGAATCGCATAAAAAGGCTTACTTGAAGACCTACAATGAAGCGTGATAGGATTCAAAATACTAATCTCACCAAAGTCAACAGCTTTCTCCAAAGCAGAACAACCTGGAGACAGAAACAATGATTTCACATCAGTTCCTATAGTCAAAGCTTCACGCTGCTCCATACTTGGTACTGTATGTGGAATCAAACCCAACATCTCTTGAGTGTTTTCACTAAAGGCAATGACTTTAAGGTTTTTCTCATCAACAACGATTAAACAACCAAAGGGTTGAATCAACATCCCTCTCTGAATCTTCTGTAAGTACGTTGAGACAGCTGAAGAAGGAATCTCACAGGAAGAACTTGGCATGTTCAAGTTTATTGAAGCTGAATAGTCAAATAAACGCTCAGATTCTTCGAAGTTTCCGTGTAGCTTTGCGTCGACGAGAACTTGTGAAGAAACTCGAGAGTTTTGTCTAGATCTAGTAGAACAGCTTCGTGAAGTGTTCGATGACATTTCTTTCTTCTCTTCAAAACGAATCTGCAGAAGAATCACAAAGCAATGAAATTTCAGAAATGGAGGTGAGAGACAAACCAAAGGATTCAAGGATCCGAATGATTCTCCATTAGGGTTTCAATTGTTGAAGATTTTTCTGGGAATTCTCTGAGAAAGGGATCTTTGGAACGTTCCTCCTTAGTGGTGGGAGAGAAGCTGAGAGAGGAAGGGGGAAGAAGAAGATAGATGTACCAAAACGTCATGCTTTTTTAAGTTGAATAAAGTGAACTACGTGGCGGGTTTAAGTACGGACTACGAGAAGTGTTGTCTCGGGTATTGAGAGCTAAACTGCGTGCCGTTTGCGTTATTTTGGTCTTTTAGAAATTAGAGAAATAAGAATGCTGAGATCAAATAGCATTGTGTTATGAGCTAAAGCCTTTGACTTAGATCTAGTAATTGGAGCCGTGATTTGAAGTAGAACAAGATAGATATTGAAGCAAAACCTTCCTTTTAATCCAAGTCTCTCTTAGAGAATTAGGTTAATTGTTGGAGGTTTGATTTCTTATTGATTATAAGAGGATCTTATATAGATCCTCATACAAACCGACTTAAACATAATTAAAAAGAAAACTCTCAAAACCAATACTAAAAAGGAAAAGACCGAAACACCAAAATATGAAAACCCAATAATCGTATCCCTTCGGTCCATCACAAATAGCCAAGATGATAACTTTATAAATACGAAAATAGTTTTTTGAAAAGAGTACAATTTTTAAGACTGCATTAAGCTTCTATAACTCTGGTCACGACTCACGACACTGACTATAAGATAAATCTACTATAATTCAGATTAGTTGGATGCCTATTGGGTAAAGTAGATTTTGAAGACTGTTAAGGATTTTTAAGAAAGTTAAGCAAATCAGGATTATTTGGATGCTAACTTTCACTAATAAATCTTTGGTTTTCACAATAGAGTATGTGTCCATACATGACTATTAAATATAGAATTCTGATTTTCTTGATGTCTACTAATACATTTCCTAGCATTTCAAGTGGGTTTCTGAATGTCATAGTAAGCATCTAGGAAGTTTATGATCTCCATGATCACTTTACATAGATTTTCCTGTTTTGATATTTTGTAGGTGATTAGGTGCATAGCCGTTCATGAGCACAAGCGGGCCAATCCCATGCTTGCGACCTCAATTACTATAAATAAAATGTTGGCCTCATTATCTTATAACTTTCGGTAGAAAAGTTGGTTGTTTGCATCTTAGATACGTCAAAGGTTTAAAGATTCAAGTTGTACATCTAAACTTTATTTGCCTTATTTAATTTTTATTTTTTTATTTTCACTAATTAAATAGACCTAAATTTCTTTTTCTGCTTGTAATCTATTAAATACTAGTGACGGCTGTGGTGTGCTGGGTCGATCCTACAACTATACGATTATGAAGCCACATACGTATTATATTCGGGGGCGTTTTTCATTTTCTCAATTGTATCATATCATTTATGTATTAATTTTAATTAATAGAATCTAAAAAATATTTTAGCTGTTTTCAAAAATAATGGAGCTCAGCTAAACATTTTAAGTATTCTTACTTGAAACATATAATTTGATAGAGTTCATATTAGATTTTCCTATCCTCTTATGAAAAAGTTATGGCAATATTAATTCAAGTTTAGTTTCGTAGTAATAAAAAAGTTAAACAAAATGGGAGCCACAAACAAATATTTCAAGTAGCTTCCCTCAAGACTGGCCATGGTGGTTGGACTAACGCTCACAGTTTTAAGGGTTTAGCTTCCCTCATGATCTAATATTTTCCTATTAGACTTTAGGGGTTTTAAGTATAATTAGCCAATTCCTTGAAACTAGATCATAATTGGCTTGCTCCTTGTAACTAGAGATCATATTGTTCTTCAATATTAAGTTAGTGAAGGTATTTGGTCTAAAACAACAAGAAGACTGGGCTGTAATCATTTTTTACTTTCCACACTAACGCATTCTCAGTTTGGCTAGCCATCTAAGACTCTACCTCACCCATGCATTTATGCGATTTGGGTGGAGAGAACAATCGGTACCACAACAACATTCCACATACTCATGCCTTATTCAAGGTTCTAGACAGAAAATTCATGATGCAATTCCTGCAAAGAGAAAACACACAGGATTCAAAACCTTATGTGAGTTTGGCTAAAGTATGACTATATTCATCTATGCTCATATTTCCTTTTAGTAGATTTTTTTCTTGTTTTTATCCTTTTTGGAAATGAACAATCTTTTGTGTTAAGAATATTGTAGCTTCTACAACCCTTTTTATTTAATAAGAATTCACATATTAATCTAAAAGTAATAATAATAATAATCCAATTTCTAAGTATCTCTCCTTTGTATCCAAAATCTCTTCAATGCATATTTTATTATTTTTCAATAATAATAAGACACATATGAAAGACCAAAGTTTCGGTCATTAATTAGCCTATAATAGCGAAATACTGAAAAGCATGCATTCAAGAGATTTTGTCCGCTACTTTTCCTTATAAGGTTGGGCTTTTAGGCGACACACGACACCATCAACATAGTTGGCTTCTTCACCTTACGCACATTATTGAGAAAGCAATAAGAAACCATATCTCCTCGCTGTGACTGATACACATCGTTCACACAAATTGGAACCTGCCCATGAGCATCTACTTCTATTCTTCTTTCTCCACTTTTTGTTTCTTTTGTAAATAGTTATTTTTGTTGATCAATAAATTTTATATTTAGTAAAGAAAAAAAACGGCTTTTTGGTAGACTAATATGTTAGGTGAGTGTCTTCAGAATTTTTATAAACAAATTTTTTTTTTTTTTTTGTCGATATAAACAAATTTATTTATAAGTGTCTTTAGACACTTTTGCACATTTTAAAGATATTCATAATTAAATAACGTTAAAAAGTTTATTATAATTAATTTATTTAGACACCCACCAAAAATAGTTAATGCAGATGTTGTAAGACTTTTATCTGATTTTTTTGGTTTATTTAGTATAAGGATATATAAACAACTAGATTTTAATCCGCGGTATACCGCGGGCCTATATTTTCATTAAATAAAAAATAATTGAAAATGATTTAACAAATTTATGCTATTGTTTGATTTAAATGTATAATTCACCGCGAGACGAAATTTTATAACTCAAATTTTAAAGTTTTAAGTTGTATTTGTTTATTTTGTTAAATGCTTAATATTGTATAATTGTATTTTGATTGTTGTTTCTCGAATTTCACCCGTAGTACACCATCCCATATTAATATCGAATCAAACCCGTCAATTCTAGGATTTCACCCGTGGTAGTATTTAATTGTATAATAATAACTTGATTGTCATTCTAGGATTTTACTTCTAGTTCTATCGTAAATTATTATCAACCCAAACCAGTTAATTCTAAAATTTCACCCGTAGTACACCATCCCATATTAATATCGAATCAAGCCCGTCAATTCTAGGATTTTACCCGTGGTAGTATTTTATTGTATAATTATATTTTATTTATCATTTTAGAATTTTACTCTTAATTCTATCGCAAATTATTATCAACCTAAATCAGTCAATTCTAAAATATCACCTGTAGTACACCATCCCATATTAATATCGATTCAAACCCGTCAATTCTAGGATTTCACCCGTGGTAGTACTGCGAGAGAAATCTTATAAAAGAATCGAAATGTGTTTTAAAAAAATTAAAGTTTTAAGTGTGTTTTTTTTAATATTGTTAATTTTGTTTAGTGTTTAAGATTATATAATTATATTATGATTGTTAATTATAGGTTTTTTTCCGTAGCATACCATTCCATGTTATAATCCACTCAAACCCGTCACACCATATAACCATGTCCCGTGAAATTAAACACAAATTGGTCATTTTATTATAAATTCAAATATTTATAAAATTAGAAACTTTAAAAAAGATTAATATTGACCCAAACTTCATCATTGAATTTTGAGTATTATATCTAAGATTTCTCTCGCAGTATATCGTCCCATAGTAATATCTTTTATATTGTTTAAATTTCTTGTAAAATTTAATTTATAATTTTTTGAAACTTTTAAAAGTTTCAATTTTTTAAAATAAATAACCCTAGTAAACAAACCATTTTAATTTTGGACACCTCATAAATCAAGTTTCATGCTCATTCGTAATCGAAATCATTTTGGTCCTTTTTATAGTATGGCTCTGAACCATTGTCCAATTTTTTTAAGCGATGTGGGACATTGTACAACCGTAATTATTATCCACCCAAACCCGTCCTACCATATAACCCAGTCCCGTGAAATTAAACATAATTTTCTTATTTTCTTATAAATTTCAATATTATAAAATTTGAAACTTAAAAAAAATACAATATCGACCTTGATTATATTTAAGATTTTTCCTATAATATATCGTCTCGTATTAATATATTTTATAGAAATTTATAATGTTTAAATTTCTTGTAAAATTCAATTTATAATTTTTAAAACTTTTATAAGTTTTAAAATTATAAATATTTAAAGCATTTTTTAAAGATAAACTTTATAAAAAGTTTTTAAAATTATAATATTTAACTTTTGATAAAGTTATAATATTTATAATTTCTTGAAACATTTTAAAGTTTCAATTCTTTAAAATAAAAAACCCGAGTAAATCGGATAACTATTTTAATTTTGGACGCCTGATAAATCAAGATTCCTGCTCATTCGTAATCAGAATCATTTTGGTCCTTTTATAATATGGGTCTGAACCATTGTCCAATTTTTCTAAGCGATGTGGGACATTGTACACATATTATTTCTTCATAGGTTGAATAATATATGTCCGTTTTAAAAAAATTGAATTACATCATATGCAAAAAAAAAATATAATATTTTATTAACTATATATATTTTATAGAAATTCAAAATAAATAAAGTATAAAATCAAATAAAAGTGAAAGAAGAATTATACATTTATATTTAAATTAGGTAAGAAATATTTTAGGAAATTAGTTAAGGTAAATAACAAATATGGTTAGTTTAGAGATATTGTTTATATTAAATTTGGTAATTAAATCATTAATTTTCGTTTTTAATTATTAGTTGTTAGGTAACTTTTCCAAAAGTTAATGTTATCCAAGATCAGAACAGAATTAAACATGTTATCCAGGATCCGAACAGAGTTAAACCGAACAGGGTAAAACCCACCCAGTTAAATTAATTGTTGAATTATGGCTCAAATCTTCAACATTATCTTCAAAAATCCCCTCCAAAAATGTATATATAGATAACAAATGGTTTACAAAAAAATTCGGTATGGTTTCGTTCAAATGACCATCAATATTTATAAATCGAATTGATACAATTTGAGTAACAAGAAAATAACTTCAAATTTGTTTGTTTATTAACTTAATGGGAATTTGCATATTTGACCAACAAATTTTTAATAATTACATCAACGATTAAAAACAACAGTAATATTGTGTGTATAATCTATGTTTAATACAATTTTGCTCCTATTCGAAGTGGATCCACCATCTTCATTCATATTTTCCAACTAGACCCACCAGCACCACCACCATAAAAAAATTGGACATTTGAAAAAAAAAAATAGTTTCTGTTGGAATAATTTGCTAGGATCTTAAGACTCTTAATTGATCTTGTTAGATTTATGTAGTATTGGGATATATAAATAATAACAATTGCTTTTTATATATAAAAATAATAACTAGGGTTTCTGTTTAATGGACACTTGTATTTTTAAATTGAGTAACAAGAAACTAACCTCAAATATTTATGCTTTTTCTGTTTTAACAGAAATTTAAAGGACTACATAAATAATCAAAAAAAAAATTAAATTAATGAAAAAGAAAAAGAATGTGATCTTTTTTGTGTGACAGTAAGAAAACGAAGGTGATATTGTAAATATAATCTATATTTAATATAACTTCGCTCATCTTCGTTTTATACTAAATCATTTTATTCAATATCATTTCATTTACGTGTTTATTGTAGACAAACACTATTCACGATTTTTCTTTTCAAAAACACTAAGCACGATTATATAAAAATTCTGTTTCTAATTTCAGAAATTTGAATTATGTCGGATGTAGAAGCAAAAACTATATATTTCTTTAAATAGATTTGGAATTTCGAATTATTTTCCTAAACATACATATATGTTGCAAGAAAATGTGCATGAGTATAAAAAAAAAAAAATTAAAAACCTTTCTTTTATTTTTTTGTCACAAAAAAAATCTTTCTTTTTTATTTCTATTTTGCCACGCTTCCTCATGTATCCATGCACTATATTGTAGTTATTTACAAACACTATATGTTGGCTACTTAATTTCTCAAATCAATGTGCTATATTTTTAATGTAACTTATTTATTCAAATCACACGTAATTTAAGTTATAAAATGCATATAACAAGGAAATTTCAGGCTCACGCATCTATACTTTAGACTTAAGAGTTGGATAACAAAGCGAAGTAAACGACTTCCCTACTTGTCATATTTTTTGTTTTTACAAGCACAAGGGAAAGTCAATCCATCATAATTTGTTTTAATCAGTTTGTGATAAGAAACTAATTGAAGAGCTTTCATCATCTTGCGTGCTCAATTACCTTTTTCATCCGAGTTCCATATAACCATAAATGTCGATTGCACCACCGACCATTGATCGGCTTCCACGAGATCCGCTGTGTAAACTGTTCATTGTGTTGCCCAAAGAGAAACATATTGAAGGTATGGTTAGACTCCTAGTGTTTTCATAACCTTTTCACTACAAACTAGAACTTAATGTATTGTCTATATAACTTTAGAAAGTCACGTTTCAACGAAGATGAACAATCTGAACAAATCCAAAGAGCCTCCCAAGGGAGATATAATAGTGGAAGTTGGAGAGACATGTAGGTCATGTCCTAATAAACATCACAGTCCACTACACAATGTTCAAAGAAACTTTTCATGTGATGGTATGCAACACTTCATGTACAACCTCTCTTGATTGATTCAATTTTTTCTTTTGATCTATTGTCTTCTCGCATTGGTTTTTTTCTTGTTTACAGATAAATTACGAGCCAAAGGTGTCCAACTCTATCAAGCTGCTCTGAAAGGAGATTGGAAGGCAGCCAATGGTATAATCATTGAACAAAAATATATTATCTATCAAAAAATCACCAGTAAATCGGAGACTGTTCTTCACATCGCTGTTGCTGCAAAGCACGAGGGGTTTGTAAGAAATCTACTTGGAAGCTTGGAGTCAAATGACTTGGCCTTGCGAAACGTGGACGGCAACACAGCCTTATGTTTTGCTGCTGCATCGGGAGTCGTTGAGATTGCTAAAATGCTGATCGAGAAGAATAAAGATCTTCCGATGATTCGTGGAGGTGGAAAAACGACTCCAATCCACATGGCAGCCTTATTCGGTCATGGAGAAATGGTTAAATACCTTTACAAGAATACACGCTTTAGAGAATTCAATGATGAAGAGTTTGTAAATCTCTTTCATGCTGTGATATCAGCTGATATCTATGGTAAATATATAATCAGCTCTTAAATACCTTTCTCTTCTTCTTGTTTTTTTTTTTTTTTCATTTCTTCCGAGTTGCATGTTCTTAGTGAGGTCTATTCACAGATGTAGCTCTGGAGATGTTAGAGAACGAGGGAAGGAAAAAAGTACTAGCCCTTTGGACAAATATAAACAAAGAGACAGCCTTGCACTTGATGGCTCGCAAGCCTTCTGCAGTTGGCCGTAGAAAACATCTAAACTTCTTTCAGAAGTTTGCAAATTCTAGTAAGTGGACAAAAGCACTTAATGTTTTTTTTAAGTATAACATTAGGTATTGTGAGGATTAGAACGTTCTCGAGTTGTACTTTGTCTAATCTCAGACCTCTCAACTCACTTTGTTGTTCACTCGTTTGTAAAAAGCGGAACTTGAAAGTAAGAACACACAGGAATTAACGAGTTCAGGATTCAAACTTGAATCCCTACGTCTCGCCGAGATATTCTCGGAAATCCACTAAGAACTTGCTCTTATCTTGAGCCTTTAGGGTTCTACAACTTTCTCTCTCTGTTACAAACTTCTCTCACACCTTACAAAGCAACACAACACAACCAACTCCTTTAAAGAGACAAAGAGAAGGATCTAGAGCTACCCGACACGCTCGTGCTTGAACCTTACACAAGTCAGGTGCTCCAGCTGCAATTACGGGCCTGAATTGCTGCAATCTCTTAGGCGGCTTGATTGAAGAAACCATTCTTGTTGTCTGCTCTTGTTGCTTGTACGAACTCGACAAAGTGATGTCATGAGAGAGAGCTGAAGAGATCTCCTTTTGTTTCTCAAACTTGGCGCATAAAGTGAACCCTCTAAGCGACCCAGAAACTCTTATCTCTTCCTTGCTTTTCATTTGAACTTCGAACCCTCTATACCGAATAGAGTCTTTCTCATACTTGGTGAATTTAGACCAAAAACTCACAAAACTCCTCCTTGGTATAAAGTTCACTGAACTCATCTTCTTAGTGTTACTTGACTTCCAATCTCGGATCTGTAGTCTCCCTAGTTACTTGAGACCCTGAGTAGCTTCAGCGCTTCTTGAAGCTTACTCACTGGAACTGTTTTTGTGAAGATGTCTGCAGGATTCCATGTTGTTGAAATCTTAACAACCTGAATCTCTCCGTCTGCTATCTTCTCCCTTATGAAGTGATACCTCACGTCTATATGCTTTGTCCTCTCATGGTGGACTGAGTTCTTGGACAAAGCAATGGCACTCTGTGAATCACACATAACTTCTACTGCATCTTGTTCAAACCCCATCTCTGCAGCTAACCCTCTTAGCCAAATGGCTTCTTTAACTGCCTCTGCAAGGGCCATATATTCAGCTTCTGTTGTTGACAGAGCCACCACTCTCTGTAAACCCGACTTCCAGCTTATTGTATTCCCACCAGCTGTGAATACAAATCCTGTAATCGATCTCCTCCTGTCTAAATCAGTTGCATAATCTGAATCGCAGTAGCCTCTGATTTCAAATTTGTCATCTTTCTTGAACCTTAGACAGGTATCTTGTGTTCCCTTCATGTACCTCATGACCCACTTAACATCTTGCCAGTGTTCTTTTGAGGGTTTACTCATAAACCTGCTTACAACCCCCACAGGATATGCCAAGTCTGGCCTTGATCCTATCATAGAGTACATGATACTTCCAATTGCATTAGGGTAGGGAACCAACTTCATATACTCAGCATCTCTTGCAAGAGTTTTCTCATTTGCGGCTCTTAACTTGAAGTGTGCACCAAGTGGCGTCTGAGAGACCTTACTTTGATCCATCCCAAAAGCTCTCAACACTCCAGCCACATACTCACTCTGAGACAGGTCCAAAATGCCTTGTTCTCTGTTTCTTGTGATTTCCATTCCTAGTATCTTTCTTGCAGGCCCTAAATCCTTCATCTCAAATTCTCTGTTGAGTGACTCTTTTAACTTCTGGATTTGGTCTTTGTTCTGTGATGCAATGAGCATATCATCTACATACAACAGTAGATAGATGTACGATCCATCATTAAGTTGCTGTGTGTAGACACATGGATTATACTTGCTTCTTTGATAACCTGAGTTGATCATGAATGAGTCAAATCTCTGATTCCACTGTCTTGGAGACTGCTTCAGCCCATACAGAGATTTCTTTAGCAAACAGACTTTTTCTGTGCTGTCCTCATCTTCATATCCTTCAGGCTGACTCATCAATATATACTCATCCAGATTCCCATGTAAAAACGCAGTCTTAACATCAAGCTGTTCTAATTCCATGTCAAATTGAACCACAATGGATAAAAGATACCTGATTGACACGTGCTTTACTACAGGTGAGAAAATCTCCTGATAGTCTATGCCTTCTCTTTGTGAGAATCCTTTGGCGACAAGCCTAGCTTTGTATCTTGGTGGTTCTACTCCGGGAATTCCTGCTTTTCTCTTGAATATCCACTTACAGCCTATAACTCTCTTTCCTTCAGGCTTATCAATGACATCCCATGTGTCATTCTTTTTCATGGAGTCCATTTCTTCTATGGTAGCTTGCTTCCATTTCTCACATTCTGGACTTCTCATGGCTTCTTCATAGGTTTCTGGTTCATAAACTTCTCCATCTTCTGTCATTGTTAATGCAAACCCAACAAGGCTGTCATCTTCCTCAACGAATCTCTGTGGAGCTCTGATCTGTCTTCGAATTCTATCCCTGGCCAGTAGATAGTTCTCTAGACAATCATCATCAGAATCAGTTTCCTCTACTTGTTTGTCTTTACTTGCAGATCTTGTTGTTGACGCTTGTTCTTGGTTTGAATTATCTCCTCCTTCACTCTGATTTTCATCATCTGCAGACAAATTCTTTAGCTCTATGAGAGTCCTTTCTACTTCAGTGAGCTGTTTGTCTTCCTCAGACATATCATTCTTCTGCAGTTCCTTGTACATCTGATTTTCTTGAAAAACAATGTCTCGAGAGACTACACATTTCCTGTCTTCTAGCAGCCACACTTTGAATCTCTTTACACCATCTGGATATCCGAGAAAAATCCCCTTCTTTGCTCTAGGATTCAGCTTTCCTTGATCTGAATGAATATAAGCAACTGATCCAAACTTCTTGAGTATCTTGTAATCTGGTGGATGACCAGTCCACTTCTCTTCAGGAATATCAAACTCTATTGAGGAGCTTGGGCTTTTGTTGATGAGGAACACGGCAGTAGACGCTGCTTCTGCCCAGAACTGTTTCCCCAACCCTGATTCACTTAACATGCATCTGACCTTGTTCATGATGGTCCTGTTCATCCTTTCAGCAACACCATTCTGCTGTGGTGTGTATGCACATGTCCTGTGCCTTATAACTCCTTCTTTTCTGCAGAATGAATCAAACTCCTGGTTACAGAACTCCAGCCCATTATCTGTTATGAGAATCTTGAGCTTCTTGTCCTGTTGGTTTTCAATCTGTGTTTTCCATTCTACAAACTTGCTGAAAGCTTCATCTTTGGTTCTAATGAAATAGATCCAAGTTCTCCTAGTAAAATCATCAATGAAAGTGATGAAATACTGACACTTACCAATGGAGAATGGTACATTCGTTGATCCCCATAGATCAGAATGCACATAGTCGAGTTTATCTTTTGTGACATGCTTTGCAGCTCCAAAGCTAATCATAATGTTCTTATCCAGATGACCTTTACTGACCAAAACCTGCAGCCCTTTTGCACCAATGTGACCAAGCCTGCTGTGCCATAAACTTGTTTCATCCTTTTCTTTGTCTATGACATTGGCTTCACCTGCAAGTGTCGTTCCCTGGAGAAAATACAAAGTACTCTCTTTCTTTCCAGTTAGTACAGTAAGATCATTCTTAAAAATAGTCAAAATACCTTTCTTCGATTCGAACCAGCAGCCTTTATCTTCAAGAGTTCCAAGTGAGATGAGGTTCTTTGACATTTCTGGTATGTACCTGACATCAGTGAGCAAGATAGTAGATCCATCTTCATTCTTGATTCTGACATCCCCAATTCCTTTCACTTCAGAATAAGTATCATTGCCCATCCTTACTTTCCCGCTTGCAGTCTCCTTGAAGTCTATGATCCAATCCTTTCTACAGGTCATATGGAAGGAACACCCTGTGTCTAGAATCCATGTATCTGGGGTGACTTCAGCAAAGCCAAGTAAAGCTCTTGAAACTACTAGTGCAGCTGCATCAGTGACTCGAGCAGTTACAGTAGAAGCCTCTCCTCTTTCAGATGTGGAACCTTGCTTGTTCCTCTCCTTCCATACATAGCATTGCTTCTTGAAATGACCCTCCTTGCCACAGATCCAACACGTTTTTCCTGCTCCCTTTGACTTAGATCTGCTCTTGTTCTTGTTCGGTCCTTTCCCCCTGGTTTCTGATCTGCCTCTGTCTTGAACAAACAACCCATCTGAGTTATTCTTGAGAAGCTTACCACTAGCTCCCAACTCCAAGATCTTAGACCTTATGGCACTTGTGATTTCTTCGAGATGAAGTGTAGTCTTGCAGTACTTCAGTGTCTCCTTCAGTTGATCAAACTGTCTTGGTAAAGACATGAGCAAGACTATGGCTTGATCTTCATCTGGGACTACAACCTTTACGTTTTCCAAGTCCGATATTAACTTGAAGAAATCATTAACATTCTCCTCCATCGTCATATTCTCACTCATCTTGTAGCCATACAGCCTCTGCTTCAAGTAAATGCGATTTGGAAGAGATTTTGCCATAAATAACTGATCCAGGACCTTTATCATACCTGCTGCTGTCTTTTGTTTGATGACCTTTCTCAGAACATTGTTTCCCAGGCTCAAGATGATGGTAGATCTGGCTTTTCCTCTTTTTTCTTTGAGGATCTTGTCTTCCAGTTTAGAAGTTGCAGTTTCTGGGTCTTGGTTTCCTCCATCACTAATCTCAGTGGTAGAATCTTCAACCACTGCTTCCTCTTCTTCCCCGAGACCCTCCAAAAGTCCCAACATCTCCATATGAGCCAGTAACTTTTCTTTCCACAGGATGTAATCCCCATCTCCGTCGAACTTCTCCACCTCTGCTCTGCCCGAAGACATCTTGAGCAGATCTTCTCGCTCCTAGGTAGTAACCTGGAAGCTCTGATACCAAACTGTGAGGATTAGAACGTTCTCGAGTTGTACTTTGTCTAATCTCAGACCTCTCAACTCACTTTGTTGTTCACTCGTTTGTAAAAAGCGGAACTTGAAAGTAAGAACACACAGGAATTAACGAGTTCAGGATTCAAACTTGAATCCCTACGTCTCGCCGAGATATTCTCGGAAATCCACTAAGAACTTGCTCTTATCTTGAGCCTTTAGGGTTCTACAACTTTCTCTCTCTGTTACAAACTTCTCTCACACCTTACAAAGCAACACAACACAACCAACTCCTTTAAAGAGACAAAGAGAAGGATCTAGAGCTACCCGACACGCTCGTGCTTGAACCTTACACAAGTCAGGTGCTCCAGCTGCAATTACGGGCCTGAATTGCTGCAATCTCTTAGGCGGCTTGATTGAAGAAACCATTCTTGTTGTCTGCTCTTGTTGCTTGTACGAACTCGACAAAGTGATGTCATGAGAGAGAGCTGAAGAGATCTCCTTTTGTTTCTCAAACTTGGCGCATAAAGTGAACCCTCTAAGCGACCCAGAAACTCTTATCTCTTCCTTGCTTTTCATTTGAACTTCGAACCCTCTATACCGAATAGAGTCTTTCTCATACTTGGTGAATTTAGACCAAAAACTCACAGGTATAATATCAAATTAACCTTGGGGTGAACAGGTCGTTTGGTAACGAGTTTCTCACAAGTACACCTCTTAGTTAACTCATTCTTTTCATATCAAAATATATATATATAAGTAGTAGGAACAAGTGCTCAGAAGTGACCAAAGTTTGAGAATTATATAACCTATAGTCTAAACCTTTGTTTGAACATCACACCTGACAAGAACTCTTTCCATTTAGTTTTTAAAGGGGTATTTCGTGAAGCCAAAATGCGGACTTTAGCTCATATGGTGGTAGAGGAGCTATGGAGTTTTGTTATAAAATTGCCAGTGGAGGAAATTTCGCAATTTGTGGGATCATCTCCAATGCTACTCTTTGATGCTGCACAATCTGGAAATCTTGAGCTTTTACTTATTCTCATTCGTTCTTATCCAGATCTGATATGGACGGTGGATCATAAGAACCAAAGCTTGTTCCACATTGCTGCTATAAATCGTCATGAAAAAATCTTTAATAGAATCTATGAACTCGGGGCCATCAAAGATTTGATAGCTATGTATAAAGAGAAAGAATCCAACGACAACTTGTTGCATCTTGTGGCACGTTTACCACCTCCAAATAGGTTACAAGTTGTATCAGGAGCAGCACTTCAGATGCAAAGAGAGATTCTTTGGTACAAGGTATGCTAAACACATTCCACAATGGGTATAATTTAACATCTTGTATATATCTTTACAAAACTTCTAATGACTTTCCAGGCTGTTAAAGAGATAGTTCCTCGTGTATACATCAAAACAAAGAACAAAAAAGAGGAGGTGGCGCATGATCTATTTACGAAAGAGCATGACAACTTACGCAAAGAAGGAGAGAAATGGATGAAAGAAACTGCGACTGCATGCATTCTTGTATCAACACTGATAGCAACTGTGGTCTTTGCAGCTGCCTTTACTCTACCTGGTGGAAACGATACGAGTGGCGACATAAAAACACTAGGCTTCCCTACTTTTAGAAAGGAGTTCTGGTTTGAAGTGTTTATCATATCAGATTCGGTTGCCCTCCTATCATCTGTGACATCTATTATGATATTTTTGTCAATCCTGACATCTCGTTATGCAGAAGCTAGTTTCCAGACGACTTTACCAACGAAGCTAATGTTGGGACTTTTAGCATTGTTTGTTTCAATTATTTCAATGGTTCTTGCCTTCACAGCGACATTGATCTTGATCCGTGATCAAGAACCTAAATGGAGCTTAATCCTCTTAGTTTACGTGGCTTCTGCCACGGCTCTCTCATTTGTGGTGTTGCATTTTCAGCTTTGGTTTGACACACTTCGCTCAGCCTATCTGTCTAAGTTCCTCTTTCATGGACGTAAAAGTGGCCTCTACCTCTAAAGACTAAAGTTATAGAGTCCTCAAAGCTTTAATTTGTATTGTTTACTAAAAGTTTGTATCTTGTGTTTTCCATTCCAAGTAATGTTCAATTTGAGCGCTTTTATTTTAAGATTAAATTCGTGAACAAAATTTTCTTGTCATTTTCAAAAAATTCAAACTCCATCCAACTTGGATGTGATAACAAGGGGTTTGTGTAAAAAGAACTTCCAAATCGCAGATCTTTGCAATTATACTCTCTACCTCAAAAAATATATATTATAATTAATTTTATCAAGTTAAAGATAATGCGTAATTTAAACATTTTTCGCTACCGACAAATTTGTAATATATATGAAGCTTATATTGTATAATAATTTTTTATTTTATAAAATTAATTTGTATTTTCTAGAAATATAAGGTAAATTGTAAAAACTTGTGACTTGGAAAGTTTTTTTTGTCATATATAAGGTATATGTTTGATATGTTTCCTCAGAATAAGACTATGGATTCTGATGGCAAATTTTACGTTAAGCGTTTGCAAATTACTTGTAAATAAATAATATTCTCACTTTATAAACTCTACTACAATTTGACTTTTTCTTGTCTGCTGATTTTCCATGATAAATATATTTTAATTTGTCCCTTGAATTCAATTTTTTACTATATTTTATTATTCTTCCTTCTTTAAAATAATATCTAAAATAGCTTCTTCATACGATGGTCAACATATATTTATGGTTTTTTGGCCCAATCCACTACAATTAAACAATCGATCGAAGTATAAACGTCATTTTCATCAATCAAAGTGTCTTAATCAGCAACCAACAATCAATTGAAAATCCTAACCTCTCTAGAAATCATTTGAAAGGGTCACAGTGAAGCCATAAATCGCTGGCGTCATATAGTTTGCTTGTGCTCGAAAATGGTTTTCTTTTTCATACTCCCACCAATGTATTATGTTAAATTATATTATTATGCTAAAACATACCTCTAATAGTAAAAAATCAAATTTTGATCCGTAGTATACCGAAAATATATTTATTGAAAAGTTATAGATATTTTGTTATAAGAATTATTATTTGTATATGATAATATATTTTTGACACATTTAAAGGTTGGGTAATTCATGTTTTATTTTTGGATATTTATTGTATATTAATTTATTATTAAAATGCAGTATTTGTTTGTTTGTAGTTTGAGTTTTGTTTTAGAGGGAATAAAAATTTAAAACTTGTATTACGTAGATATTGACCCGTGGGTTAATATTTTGGTTAAAAAATTAGAGATTTTTCTTTTAATTAATATTATTTATATAGAAATAACATCTTCAAGAAATACAATGATCATAAGTCTATATTTTTATTAAATAAAAAATTAAATTTTTATTTTTAAGATGATCTATAGATAGATGCTATTATTTTTTTTGTATGATACTATGATACACCTTGTAATGAATTTATAAATTTTGTTTTTTTGAAATTTAAAATTATATTTGTTATGTTAATAATAATATTTTTGTTTAGTTTTTCAAATTATATAATTGTATTTTGATTGTTAATTCTAGGATTTCATCCATAGTATACCATCTGGTATTAATATCGATCCAAACTCGTCCCACTATATAACCTCATCCCGTGAAATTTATCTGTTTAAAGTTTATTGATAGTTTTTATTACACATTTACTTTAATTTTGAAATTGATAAAATAACTATTATAAGAATTAATACATTAAAATTTATATACAAAATGTGGAATGTGTTTTTCTTATTATTTTTGTTTTAAAATTAATAAATAAATAAATAATATATTCTAAATATTTTTGCTGGTCAACGTTAGTTTTTGCCGGAGTCAAACCATTGGTGTACCGGAATTGTATGTTTAGGATGTTAACCACATGACATTATATAGTTTAGACATGTGGTCATGTAATACATCTACTTCATGTAGCTGAGGATACAATAGTATAGTTGGCATGTGTGACCATGCATTCTACTATACTTCGTATAGCTAGCAATCTTTTTTCCTTCTGAAATCAACGAAAACTTAGACATTTAAACAATTTTCAAAAATCTGAGAATTCAATCATAAAGTTTAGTTTGAGTTTTTAATAAAATAACTTAGTTTCGTTGACTTGGTCATTTCGGACATGTTGTTAAGTTTTCGTAAACGGAATGAACTTTTCGTTATAATTATATGTTAAATCAAAATGACGTCGTTTTATTAGAAAACAATGATGGAAGACTGCATCAACAGGGAATCAAACTGCTGAGCTAATGCACATATAAGAGACTCTCTACCGTTGATTTATGACAACAGTTTGGTATAATACTAACAGCGCATATATATATACAAACAAATAATAATATTCAATAAATTAAAATATATGAAATAAATAAAAAATAACAAAACAAAACAAAAAAAACAACACATATACAAAAATAATTCACAAAAGAAATATACAAATATTAAACATATAGTTTGAAATTTCAAATACTTAATATTATATATAAAGATTTCTTTTATATTTGGAAATTATTCTTTCCTAAATAATTTTTTTTTTTTAAAACTGAAACTTAAGAAATATATAAAAGTAAATATATGAGTTTCTACAACCCTTAATCCTAAAATTAATACAATCCTTAATTCTATATTTATATGAGAAGGATTGTATAAATTTTAGTTCATACATCTAATTTTTTATATTCTCTAAGTTTCTTTTTTATAATTTAGGAAAGAATAATTTTTCAAATATAGAAGAGAATTCAATATTTAAAATTTCTAAATAAGTATCTATGCTAAGTATATTTAATAGATTACGGTTCCATATTCTCTTTCAGTGAAGGTTTTTAAAGGGAGATATTTTCAGAAATAAAAGAGTCTGTTCAGCTAAATGAAATATAAAATCATATTATCCATCCTATGGCTCGAGAAGTATATATTCAGCTAAATCTCTGGTTAATAAAAGAGTCTGTTCTGAGGAGTCCATCTCAGTTTGGGAGAAACATTGAATTTCAGCTCAATTTTCCAGATCAGCAATAAGTATTGGGTCTAATATTGATTCATCTTTAAAAGTTAAAAATCATGTAGATAGCCAGTCAAAATTTTGAAATATTAATCTTTTAAAGGAGCGCTTTGATCCATAAAATGTTCAGTAGATAAGTGCATTACACTTGGGTGCGTCAACGAAGGAGGATACTCTAGGTTGGTATTTCCAGATCAGCAATAAGTATTGGGTCTAATATTGATTCATCTTTAAAAGTTAAAAATCATGTAGCCAGTCAAAATTTTGGAATATTAATCTTTTAAAGGAGCTATTTGATCCAGAAAATATTCAGTAGATAAGTGCATTACACTTGGGTGCGTCAACGAAGGAGGATACTCTAGGTTGGTATTTCACGAAATCCTGTATTTTACAAAATCCGGAATATATACAGTTAAATCTGGTTATCATACAAAGCAGTTAAAAAATTTGGATGAAAATTTACCTTTATTTGGCCCAGAAATCAAAGCATTAAAAGTACATACTTGGAAAGTACAGTGTCCGTCTAAGTTACGTCATTTTTGTGACAAATATTATTAGGTTTTGTGCTGGTAACGGAGAATTTGCAGAAAAGAGATATAAATTGTGATTCAGAATATGCTAGGTGTGACGCACTAGAGGAAACAATTAACCATACACTTTTCCAATGTCACCCATCGAGACAGATATGAACTCTTTCACAGATTCCTACTGTCCCAGAGATTTTTCTCACGACTTCTATTTATGCGAATTTGGATCACTTATTCTCAAGAATACTTTCATAATTCGATTCTACATTGAAAAGCAAAGAATGAAAAAAATATTAGAGAATGTGGATAAAGATCCGTTAGAGGTATTATGTTTAGCTGAAAAAGGTACAATCGTGGCAATTAGCTCAAGTTGAGCTTCATTGTGAAAATCACAGCTCCTTGGGATCGGAAAAACAAATTTGGGTGAGGGATATCTCACATGATAATATATATTAAGGATTCTGCTGCTTTGTTGACGAATCATGCAAAGAAAGTTATAAGTTTTTAGGAACTGTAAGTCATCAAATGTAGAGTCGCCAACCATGGGAGTTGCAAATCTTCGTAGAAGTCTATCTCCAGTCCACACTAAAGTCGAAGCTCTACTCTAGGCGATGAAGTGTATGATTGGTGCCGACAACCAAGATATAGCTTTTTTATAGACCTGGTGCAGACGATGTCTTCTCCAACCGAATGACCGATGTTTTCAGCATATTTGGAGGATTTTCAGAGCGACAAGAAAGAATTCACAAGTTTCTCTTTATCTATTATTTCTCGTAATGTAAATGTTAAAACTGGCAATTTGACACGAAAAGTTTGTACCGAACCGTTTCATGTCACTTATGTAAATAATATTCCTTAGAATTATCTCTTTTGAGATTTAAATAAAAACTGATGATAAAAAGAAAATTGCATAGATTTTAAATTAATTATATATTGTTATTTATTTGTGTATATATATATATATGCGCTGTTAATTATATATGAGATTATTATCATAGCTCAAAGTCTCTTGTGTGTAAGTAGGTCAGCAGTTCAACTCCCTATTGACACAGTTTTCCATCTTTGTTTTTTAATAAAACGATGCTTTGTTATAGAAGGGCCGGTTGTTAACGGGCCGGGCTTAGCGATATTAATATCTAGCAGTCGCTTTCATTGACCTTTTACTTCTTCTTTCCTTTTACTTTCAGTAATGTTTCCTCATTCCGTGTTTATCTTCTTGTGTTTTGCGTGTCTTCCCCCACTTTCGATAGTGAAATCTCGAATCTTTCAAATGCTTTCGTTTTCGTAATATGCGATACTCAAAACTTATAAATATGTTATTAAAATGCATATCCTCCGAAGTATGTTATCTCTAATTCGCTTCCACCAAAAAATTTCAAGAAAATCATCAGCCATCTGAAACTAATGCCGCTAGGCCCGCTACAAATACAATCATACGAAGTTGCAGCCAACGTTTCGGAAAGAGAGGCGTACAAGGAACCATGTGCGTATTCACATGAAGCGGCCTTTCCTTCAGCCGGATCAGAATCACACGTTGACGCAACTCAATTCATAACTCGTAAGCAGTCTATAGAAGATATATTCCCTTCCGTTTGGTCCCCTTCGACCAACTCCATCAGTGCTTCTCAATTTTAGCATTCTTCTTCTTCTTTTGTGGGTTGTCTCTGTTTTCGGTTAAATGTTCCGATTTTTTTGTTATGATATGGCTTTTACTTTGCAAAGGATGTCAATTTTATAACTTTTCTATGTTGAAATACTCAGTATAGTTCACTTTGTTTTGGAACTCGGAACCTACTCTAAAACTATATCCGATCAATGTATATTGTATGTATGAAGCTTCTTCCTTTTAACACTCAATCAGTACCATTTACATGTAAATCTTGGGCAAAGATTAGCACAGTTCTTGAAATCATCGTAACCTTGTTTCTCATATAAAGAAATATCGAAGTTTGCCGAGTAATGCAACCCGAGATAAGGTTCCAAGTCGTCCTTTCAGCATTCAACAGTCACTTCCTTAACCAAAGCATCACACAGCAACAGCATATTCACACTAGGCAATACTTGCAATCTTGAAATCGATTCAGCCGCAAGCCAAAAGTTTCAGGGATCAGAATGATTCTCCATTAGGGTTTCGTTTTCTTGGAGATTTTTCTGAGAGAGGGATCTTTGGAACGTTTCTCCTTAGTGGTGGGAGAGAAGCTAAGAGAGGAAGGGGGAAGAAGAAGATAGATGCACCAAAACGTCATGCTTTTTTAAGTTGAATAAAGTGAACTACGTGGCGAATTTAAGCACGGACTACGAGAAGTGTTGTCTCGGGTGTTGAGGGATAAACTGCGTGCCGTTTTCGTTATTTTTGTCTTTAAAATACCGATATATACGCATGAGTCCATGACCACGGCACCGGTTATAATTATAAATCTCTTAATTCTAAGTTTCTAACCTTAATTTAACTATATATTGACCCGCGGTGTACCGCGAGTTGATTATTTGTGTTAGAAATTAAATTATTTTTTTAATTCGATATCGTTTTTATCTAAATAATCAAGTTATATTTTTAATTTATCACCTTACCTTTTATATCTATTCATTTTTGATGTTATATTAGTATGTGTTTGATTTAATTTTATTTATTTAAGAAAACATATTTATTATACGCATCATTATATAGAGTGTGTATTTTATGGTGCATTATTACATTTTTGTTATATTGTTTTTTGTTTTGTTTAAAATAACATTATTATAAAAAAATTGTTTTAAATTTAGTTTTTTATATGGAATTGTAGTTATCCTAAAGAAATTATTGTTTAGGATATGACCCGCGGTGTGCTCCAGTCCGCGGGTTAATTTATAACTAAATTTTATTTGTATTTGTTTTACTAATATTGTTTATTGTCCGGCAATTGATTCTTAAGATTGTATAAGTGTACTTTGATTGTTAATTCTTCGGTTTCACCCGTTGTATACCATCTCGTATTAATATCGACCAAAAGCTGTCATACTATATAACCTTGTCCGGTATAATTATATAATTAAATAATTGTCTGTTTTCTTTTTTAAGATTTTATTATTATATTTTGACTATCAATTTTAGGATTTCACCCGTGCTATATCGTCTCTTATTAATATCGACTAAAATCCGTATTACCATATAACCCCGTCTGTTAAAATAAAAATCATTTTGTCATTTTTCTTTTTACTAATAGTATATAACAACTAAAGATTGTTTGTTTATGTACTTTAATTGTTATTATATTTATATATACATTAATTTTAACTTTTAAGTAATTTAATATATATACAAACTATCAAGTACTTTAATTTTATTTTTGACAATAAATCTTTAATGCCATAATTAAAAACGTTAGAACAAATTAATTTTCATTAGCATTAAATTAAAAACGTGTATCAAATTAATTTATTGTTAGCATTGAATATTTATTTGTTATAACAATATATCAATTTATTGTTTATTTTAGATATGACATTAAAAAAATTATTACGTTTTTCTAGCATTTAAATAGGAAGCGTTAGAACAAATTATTTTTTTATTAGCATTAAATTAAAAACGTGTATCAAATTAATTTATTGTTAGCATTAGATATTGATTTGTTAAAATAATATATCAATTTATTGATTTTCTTAGATATGACATTAAAAACTTATTATGTTTTTTCTAGCATTTAAATAGAAAATCATTTGATTTGAAAATATTTGTTTGTTATAACTACATATACAATTTCTGTATTTGCAAATCAATGACTAAATTTTGTTTAAATATTTTTAGGAATAAAGCGAATTAATAATGAAATATACCATTGAAGATTTTTATTTAGTTCTTTTCTAATAGCATTAATGTCGCAAATTTTTTATTTCTTAGGAAATATTGCCGTAAATCATCTATAACTAATTAATGTTATTTACTTAAATTTTATTTGTCAAAATTGCTTAAGACAATATTTTTATCAGATTATTTTATAAGGACTAAATGTATAAATAAGAAATTATAAAAGGATTTGACCCAAAGTTTCTCCAAAAATATATATATATAGATTGTGCTTCTCGTTAATACTATTGAAAAATATTTAACATAATTAGTGTAATGTATAAACCACATAAAAAAATACCGTAATTGTTTTCTATCCAAAGACTAACGTTGCTTTCTGTTGCAAGTTCTATGGGCATGACAAATACTTGGCCTAGTTTTAACATCAGAGGAAGACTTTTTTTTATGCTTCTTCCCCATCGATAATAACGAAGCATCTTCTTTGATTTCTGCAATGCAAAACTGAACGCGGTTTTGATGACAGAAACTCCGGCCAACTCCACGTTCGTCGGTGACTTCTCGAGCAAGCTAAGCTTTTGAACATGATGCCTACCAATCATTTGTGACCATCTAGTTTTTCGTCAAACCATTGCTTCTTCCTCGAAGCTAATTTTTTTTTCCATCGATTCTCATGAAGTTGTCCCTCTCTGATGGTCGAAGATGCTCTCAAGTCTCACCATACAAACCTATGTGTGCTACTTTCATTTTGCTTCATTGATATTATCGAATACGATTTCCGATTAAACCACTCGACCCCTTAGCGATTCCTTTGTCGCCAATCTTACGTGATGTACATCTAATCTCTCTTTCTCTCTCTCTCTATTTAATCTTCACTATGAAGATTAGAGATTGGGATCTTCTGATATTCTCTAGAAACTTTTGAAGCCGTTTCAGGCTTCTCCGATGAACCACTGCATCGCTTCTGTGGTTCCGTGATGAATTCAGTAACTCTCTCAACCTGAATCATATTTTTTATTTTCTGTCTCAAAATCCAAAGATATGTGATGAGCTTTGTGTGTTTGATAATGTGATGAGAGGTAAAGCTAGAGAATATATATAGGCGAGTTCTGATTAGGTTTGGGGCCATAACAAATTATTTGCACCTTAACTAAATTAAATCAAATCTTCTTAATCGAATATTCAAGGAATATGCACCAAATCCGTTTTTTAATACAATCATATAGTTTCTATTGTCGAGATTGTAGAGATAATGAATTCAATATTTTGTTGAGATTTTTATGGCAAATGGCTTAGCATAGAAATTCAATTCAAATTCCTTATTTATATAGAGAACATATGATAATCACAATCTTCGCCCATGATTTGACTATTGCGATATTAGGAAATTGTGTAGCGAGATTTTTTAAATTATGCTTAGGAATATGCTTTAATTTAGTTCTTAAGATCTCCGAAAATTATGTAGTGGAATGCAGATTTTGATTTCGTTTAACTTGAAGATTTCGTAGTTAATAGAATATTTACTCGAGTAATTACTTTGCTGAACGGATAAATACTAAGTTACCTAAGTCGGATTTGTTTTGCAATGTTAATATATTCATTCCATATAAGTCGGATTTACTTTGCTGAACGGAAATAATTAATTGTAACTAAATCGTATTTAAAGCGATTAATTTTGGTAAGATTTGATTAGCATTTAAAATAATAGGATGTGGGTCAAAAAAACCGGGTAAAACAAAAAAAAAAAACCGACCCGAAAAATTCTTTATTTTGTACTTCAAAAATGTTAAGTAGACTAGATCATAACCCGTGCTATATAGCACAGGCATTAATATTTTGTATAAACTAAATTGTATACTTTGTTTGAATTACATAAAAAATAGTATAGTGTAAAAGTGATGCCATAATATTTTTCAATGTTTTTTGCTATTTGGATATAATGCTGCATTGGATTAACTTTGTTTAAAAATGTCATTTTTATAATAAATACAACATATGTAGTTTTAAGTAAATGTGTAAAATTTGTATACAAGTTGTTTTGGTAAGAAACATGTTTCGTTTGTAATAGAGGATCTAATTTTTGGCCTAACTTAGAATTAGTATTTGTATAGTATTTTGGTTATATTTGTGGCCTAATTGGGCCCTATATTAGATTATCTTTAATAGGGCTGACAAAAAAACAGACCAGATAACCAACCCAATACCCGAACCAAAAAATCGGGTTAGGGCAGGTTAGAATTTTAATAAATTTTCCTTATTGGATAGAGTTTTAGTAAACCCGTGGGTATCCGATTGGTCCGGAGATTACCCGTTACCCAAAAAGGTATTCGAAAACCCAAACATTTATTTAATATCCAAAATATTAATATATTTAATCTTAATATAATCTAATTATCTAAGATTATAATTATAAATCTAAATATGTCTCCAACGTTCTGTCTATCATCTCTTGGAGAGTCGCCAACCATGGGAGCCGCCAACGTTCGTAGAAGTCTATCTCCTCTACATACCGAAATGGAAGCTCTTCTTTGGGCGATGAAGTGCATGATTGGAGCAGATAACCAGAACGTAGCTTTCTTTACAGACTGTTCAGACTTGGTGAAGATGGTGTCTTCTCCAACCGAATGGCCGGCGTTTTCAGTGTATTTGGAGGAGTTGCAGAGTGATAGGGAAGAATTCACAAATTTCTCTTTATCTTTAATTTCTCGTAGTGCAAATGTAAAAGCGGATAAGTTGGCACGAAAGATTCGTACCGTACCGCATCATGTCACGTATGTAAACAATATCCCTCGGGATTGGCTCTTTTGAGTTTTAATTTATATCGGTTGACAAAAAAAAAAAAAAATTTAAATATGTCAATTAATGTTGGACCTAAATATCCAAAACAACTAAACTATTCAAAAATCATTTGTTATGTTTGTCAAAATTTAGTAAAATATATTCAAATATAACTAAATTTCTTAAAACTTAACAAATTTAAAAGTTTTTTTTGTTTGGGGATCCGCTATCTACATACAAAATACCCGTTTCTATTTTTTTGGGTATTTTTATGGCCTGAAACTTTTTATCCAAACTGACTGAAAACCGACTGGACCCGACCGAACCGAATATTTAGAATTACCGTATTAAGTAGTAAATCCAATACCCATTAATCCCAAACTCGAACGGGTTCTACCCGAACTCGAATGGGTTAATCATATGCCCAACCCTATTCTCTAAATTAATTATCTAAAAAGTCCAAAAAAAGAAAAGTTTTGCTGACTACTTTTTATTCAAAAAATTTTACATACTCTTCTGCCAAAATTATTTCATAAGACATCCCAAAACCCTTGGAATAATGATTCCATGAATGAAGAATCCTAATATGAATATACCAAGAGGTTTTGAAAGGTTTTAAGTTTTTGATAGGTGTGTATGTGAGAAGGTACAGACATCATGATGGTTATCTGCTTATTTATAATACTGATGGGTGAATTCAATAGATTGAAGATCTAATTAAATCAGTTAGTAGTTAATTGTTTAAGATAGATTATTTGATAGAAAGAAGATTATTTAAAAAAATTGTAGCTCAAGGAATATTACTTGTTAACCGGAATATAGTGATGAGAAATATTATAACAGCGAGATATGGTGATAGGAATCGATATAGTGGCTAAGATTTTGTTGATTTTCAAAGGAAACTATATAAGTGTGTTCCAACTTATTCTCCACCTGGTAACAAAAAGATCTTATTGTTTAAAAAATCTTACAAATATGAATTGACGAAAATTTTTAATAAATGGCAGAAAAATATTTAACCCGTTTATATATCCATTAACTTGTGTGATTAGTAGATGGATATTATCGTTAAATGATTTTACTAACCTTAATGATTTGAAACAATTTTGTCTTTGATTAGATTTTTTTAATGGCATTGTCATGTAATTAGTTATAAAAATTAAGGTTAAATTTTAAAATGTACTTCCCAAATAATATAGTAGGATAGTATATAGCTAAAACGCATGAAATATAGGAAGCTGGAAAAGATCACAAAATGACTACACTTTTCACTATAAATTCTCAAAAAATGTTTCAACAGAGGTACTACATAAATGTCTTGAATCTCTTTTATAATTCTGAGTAGCCAAATTCTAGTAGATTTTGAACTTTAAACATTTAACTATGTTTCGTTGTATGTAGAGACAGAAAAATACATTATTCATCTTCTTCTTTTTTTTTTTTTGGTCAAAATACATAATCCATAGTGACCTATTTATTTGGTTTCCATATTAGGGTTATAGGGTATATGTACATGACTAACAAAATAAATCTTATTAGAATTTGGATTTGTTTAGATGTCTACTAAAACCATTTGTTAGCATCTCAAGTTGTTTGCTCAAATGTCTTGTTTCAGTTGTTTGTCATCTTCAAGGGCATTTTTAACACTTTCAAATTAATATGAATTTAAATATGATATATATATATATATATATATATATATATATATATATATATATATATATAAGTACTTGGAGTATTAATTCTAGTTGAAGATAAAATAGTTCATAAAAATTCCTGAAACCTACTATATTTGCAAAGTCATAAAGGAAAAACAATAAAACAAGATTTCCATGTCTGAGAAAATTACCCATTAATTTCACTAATCTTCAAAATATACAGAATATATTTTCAAGTCCTAAATTAAGCAAATACAATTTAAAATTAGTTTAAGAAGCCTCCATTTTCTCATTCTTCTATTCTTATATTTTTCACCATACCTTTTTAGGTTTCCGAATAAGATGAGAGAATACAGAAAATATCATCTCTATGGTGTAACATGTCATTCATATGGAGATAGGTCACCTCCTTTCATATATATGATTTGAAAACACAATTACATCTTTCCATCCTCTTTGCCTAGCTCGAATCACCTCGGATTTCTCCCTTGCGAAGACGCTCCTTTCTTAGCAACATGTATGTGTGTTATTCGTCTTCTCTTAGCTTTAGCTCTTCAACTACTATGTCTACGAAACTACCCTTATTCTCTTCACTGCCTTCATCACGCCTCGTACAATGTTGGCAATGAAACAAGAACCAACAAAAATACTACATTTTAGCATTCTTAAATATATAAAGAGATATTGCCCAAAAAACACTCTCCCGAAAAACCGTGATTGCTCAATCCCTTAGAAGAAACAATGAACCAAATTGTGACCATGGAAAAGAAGAAAGGAAGGACAACTAGTGAATACAACATGTACGTACTAAGTAGCTTGGACGAAATATAATTCTTAATTTGATATTAGAGCGCACAATATATATTTTAACTTCATCTCCGATTTAGCATTTTTTTGCCAAAATACATACATGCTATTAAGTAGGAATAAAATATTTATAAGTAGAAGGATTTAATACTTTAACTGCATGTGACTAAAACTGCTTGCATTGGACCTGTTGAAAAAAAATTTGCATTAGATTTTTAGGTGTTGAATCTATTCAACATATAGAAAAAAATTTATTTGGGTTCGCCCATGCCACGTATCACCATATGATTGGAAGATGTTTCACACACCTAGCTCGCAAGTAAAGCGTTTTCTATTATTATTTGTTCAAAAAAGAAAGAAATTATTGAGAGACACACTTGTTGTAATGTTATTGGCAATTGAGATTTTGGAGATTTTTATCTCACCTTATTTATTTACAATCAATTATTATGTAGCATACTAGATATGAACCCGTGATACACCGCATGCATATATTTTAGTTAAAACAAATTCTGTAGATATATGTTATTGTTTTGTTTGGTTTTAATGTAAGATAGACTATATTTTATAACTAAATATTTGAAATTTTTAGTTGTATTTGTCTTGTTAATAATGTTTACTTTATTTAGTGTTTTAAGATTTTATAATTGTATTTTAATTATTAATTTTAGGATCTCACAGGTGGTATATCATCCTATATTAATATTGACTCATACTCGTTAATTCTAAGATTTCACCCGTAATATAAAGTTTTAGTATTTATAATGTTTAAACTTCTTATAAGAAAATCAAAATGTGTTTTTTAACAAAAGATGCGTATGAGAAATTGTGTCAGAAGCAGGAGGCCAATTTGTCTAACCCCACCACAAGCTCAATGCAAGAAGAAAATGAGGCGTATGACACTTGGGACAAGGTCGCAGCTCTGGAAGAAATATATTTGAAGCAGAAATGAAAATTACATTGGATGAAGATTGGTGATCGAAACAATAAAGCATTTCATAGAGCTGTTACAACGCGGGAGGCACGGAACACAATTAGAGAGATTCAATGCCAACATGGGACTGTGACGGCACAAGAGGAGGAAATCACAACAGAGGCTGAACGGTTCTTTAGAGAATTTTTGCAGCTAGTTCCTAATGATTTCGAAGGTATTTCAGTGGCTGAGCTTCAAGAGTTACTACCCTTTTGTTGTATGGAAATAGAAAAAGAGATGCTTACCAATGAAGTCACTGCAGCTGAGATTAAAAAGGCTTTGTTCTCTATGCCTAATGATAAATCTCCGGGACCAGATGGATTTACCTCAGAATTCTATAAAGGAGCTTGGGAAATCACCAGAGATGAGTTTGTATTGGCGATTCAGTCTTTCTTTGTTGAAGGCTTCTTACCTAAAGGCATCAACTCCACGATATTAGCACTTATTCCTAAGAGAAAAATGTGAAAGAGATTAAAGACTATAGGCCTATCTCATGCTGCAATGTGACATATAAAGTTATCTCCAAGATAATTGCAAACCGGCTTAAATTGGTTCTTCCTCAATTCATAGCGGGAAATCAGTCAGCGTTTGTAAAGGACCGTCTATTGATAGAGAATGTGTTGTTGGCGACAGAATTAGTCAAGGACTACCATAATGACTCAATTTCTAGCCGTTGCGCTCTAATAATTGATATATCAAAAGCGTTTGACTCGGTACAGTGGGACTTCCTCACCAAAGTTCTCACAGCCATGGACTTTCCCTCAGTCTTTATTCATTGGGTTACCCTCTGCATAGCTACGTCTTCCTTCTCGGTTCAAGTTAATGGGGAATTAGTTGTTTTTTTCAACAGTGCAAGAGGTTAAAGACAGGGATGCTCTCTCTCTCCATACTTATTCGTCATTAGTATGGATGTTCTCTCTAAAATGTTGGATAAAGCTTCAGGTGCTAGACAATTTGGTTACCATCTGAAATGTGGAAGTCTTGGCTTAACTCACTTGAGCTTTGCTGATAACCTTAAGATCCTATCCGATGGAAAGGTCATATCAATAGGAGGAATAGTTCATGTGTTAAACGATTTTGCAAAAATTATCACGACTAAAAATAAGCAAGGAAAAGTCGACAATGTATCTGACGGGAATTTAAGATTCAGTCCACCATGAGATAACCCAAAGGTTCCCTTTCGAAGTTGGTCAGTTACCAGTGAGGTATCTCGGACTCCCTCTGGTCACTAAGCGATTCACAGCATCTGGCTGTCTTCCCCTGTTATAAAAGATTACAAGGAAAATTGAATCTTGGACGTCCCGATTTCTTTCTTTTGCTGGACGTTTAAATCTGATCAGTTGGGTTTTGTGGAGCATATGCAATTTTTGGCTTGCAGCTTGTAGACTACCTCGTGCATGCATAAGGGAGATAGACAAGCTTTGTAAGGTGGCAGTGGGAAATGGACAGGCTACTTCTTTCTAATATGATAAGTGGCACAAAGATTTCTGATAGTTTAAACTTTTTAGAATGATAGAAAATACTCCCTCTGTCCCATAAAGATAAATTTTCTAGGAAAAATATTTGTCCCACAAAGATAGAAGTTTTATATTTCCAATGCAAATTTTAAAACTGTTTTCCCGTTTTACCCTTACTAATAATTAGATAAATATTTATTATTATTTTTAAAGTATATTAAGAGGTTAAAATTATCTTTATACAATATTTCTTAAAGAATGTGAAATTTTTTAAAAGTTCATCTTAGTGGGACGGAGGGAGTATATTTAGTTGCAGAGTATAACGAGAATATAGAAAGACTAGATTTTAACCCGCGATGTATTGCATGACGATTTTGTTCTTTTAAGAATAAAAATTTAATTTATTTAGTCGATTAAGAATATATATGATTTCATATTTTGTATTTTATGTATGTACAACTCTTATATATGTATATTATTCAATATACAATTAATATGTTTGATTTTTACTGTTTAAAAATATATGAACAATAATGTACAGTTCATTAATTTAAAATCTAGATTATAACTAAATAATTTAAATTTTAATTATCTTTATTTTATTAATATTATTTGTTTTGTTTAGTTCTTAAGATAATATAATTGTATTTTGATTGTTATATCTAGGATTTCACCTGTGATATACCGACTCTTTTTACTATCGACCCAAACACGTCCTACCATTTAATCCCGTTGAGTGAAACTAAACATATCTAATGGATTTCACTCGTGGTATACCGTCTCGTATTACTGTCGACCCAAACATGTCCTACCATCTAACCCCGTGCAATGAAATTAAACATTTTGTTTTTGTTATTTTTGTTTTAATAATATTTTAATTTAAAAAACATATAATTCAAATTAATACAAATTTTTTCTTTCAAATGGTTATTTAATTGTTATAAAATACATACATTATAATATTCTAAACCCGTTCCACCATCTAATCCAGTTCCGTAAAATTAAACATTTTTTTGTTTGTTTTAATAATATTTTTATCAAAAAATTTATAATTCAAATCAATTTAAAAGTTTTATTTTGAAATGGTTATTTAATTTTATAGATTTTATATAATATATATATTCTAAAAGTTTTTTCGTTAAATATTTTAAACATTTTATAAACTTTAAATAACTATAGTATTTATCTTTAATAAAGTATAATATTAATAAAGTCCTAAGATTTCTCCTTTTTAAAAGTAATTAGAATTGATGGAAATATATTAAATAAGAAAATGCTAATAATTAGGAATATTAATTAAATGATAATAATTAATGTCAATGGTATTCCTTGTAAATAAGTTCTAACTTGAGAATTTAATTGCTAAAATTCCTGTAAAAATGTATATGTAGATTCAGTAGGTAGCAATATAATTGTTAAGATTGCAAATATATAAGGATAAGTCGTAGTAAGCCGAATATGGTGGACAGAATCTAAGGAAATAATTACGTGGATTAAAAGAAGAATTTAACTCGATTAAAGATGCACATGTTATTCCTAAACACGATCCGAACAAAAGAAATCTCGACCCAAATATCCTATTCAAGATCTGAATACGATAAAACCGGATCGAAACCCAACCCAAATGAATTAAAGCCGGGTTTAAGGGAATTAACGCAAAAATCCCATGTAAATGAATATATAGATAATAAAAAAAAATTTAAAACATTTATATGGATATTTATTACTTTTTAAGCTCTATAAAAGGAAACTTGATTCATTTCATTCAGATACATACAAAAAACACCATTTCTATCATAATATCTTTATTATCCTCTAATAAACTCTTGCTTCTATTTTTTATTTTATTTTGTGAAATAGATTCTAAAATAATCCTTCACAAATATTATAAATTTTCCATTTTCCTATCCAAATTCCAACAATAATTCTATCCAAAATTCTACCAATTATCCTTTTCCCTATTTAAATCCCAATAATTATCAATTTCAAAGTCCATCTTTCAACCAATCTCAAAATGTCCCAAATTATAGTTTACCACCAAATTTTTCTATGTCATCATCTGTTCCAAAATATCATCCATATTATGGATCGATGATGACATATTCATCTTAACTGCCTCCTGAATTTCATGGATTTTCAACACAAATGACTCTTGGAAGTATGACCAGTGCTAATGAAAATACTCCAAATAATGATGTATCAACTTCTACTCGCCGGAAAAGCCTCAAATGGAGAATTGAGCAAAATTTGAGTGTTATTAAGTGGATGTATTATGGAACATACATCATTGTTGGCAAAAACCAAAAAAGTGAATCATACTGGGGTAAAATTGTTGAGTATTGGATTTCAACCACATGATCTTTTAATCAAATCCTTCTCTTATCCTTCTCTTTCAACCACTCTATTTTTTATAAATGAAAACTCATTCTTCTATTAATGAATTAATATCACAAAGATCATCTTACTAAAATAAAAAATCCAATGGATCAATCAGAATTTCCTTTCAATATCGAAGCTTATAAAAGATAATCTCATATTGAAGTGAGGTATATCATCAACTGGATTAGAGTGTGTCACAACAAAATTGAAGAAGATTATCTTAGAGCTCCGCCTCAAGACAACCTGCAAAGAATTCTGCGTGTTAGCGAGTTGTGGGGGTTTTCAAGGATGATTGGGAGTATTGATTGCATGCACTAGGAGTAGAAAAAATTTCATACAGCGTGGGAAGACCAATTTACTCAGGGAGATAAGGGAACCACCATTGTTATTTTTGAAGGAGTTGCATCTCATGATCAAAAGATCTGGCATGCCTTTTTTAGGTGTCCAGGCACATTGAATGATATAATTAAATGTTTTAGATCGTTCACCTAATGCTCAACATTGCATATTGCATAATATGATTGTTAATGATGAACGAGAGACATATGCTCAACATTGGTCCGATTATAATCAATCTGAGGCAAGTGGTTCTAGTACACCACAACCATTCTCAATTGAGGTGTTACCAGAATTTGCAAGTCATGTGCGTGCTAGATCCGAGTTACGTGATTCAAATTTACATCATGAATTACAAGCAGGTCTAGTAAAATACATCTGGACGAAATTCAGAAATTTATGAGATTAAAAAGATTTTTATGTCTCTAAATCATTTATTTTATTTTATAATGGTGATTTTTTTTTCTTTTTTTTGCTTGCTCACCAAGATTTTCTCTACTAACTCATGTCCATCCCCTATCGACTTCTAAACCACTATAAATAATCCCATCATTTGCATCTTCTAACATCACCAAATCTGAAAGCAACTATTGCATATAACCAACAAACAAACATTTATCATTTTTATGGTTGCTTCTTTCGTTTATCTGGACTTACACCCATACAAAACTGCGTGGCTGAGTGCAAGTATAAATCCTATAATTGTGGTGCTAATATACCATGAGTACCAGCGAGAAGCTTGAGTTGGTGTTGGCCGATGAACAGGTGATATTTGTTGGTACTTAATAACATTACCGTTTTTTTACTTTATCTCTAAAGGTCATTTCTTTTAATAAGAGATGAAACCTAACTTAATCGTAAACATTCTATTTTTTACTTGTAGATGTGCCGGAAGATGCTGGAAGCTAACAACAAACAACCAAACTTTAACAGAAGATGGTCTTACTCTTACATTCCGTTAGAATATTTTCAAGCTTCATTTTTTAAGACTCCACATCATTTTCTATTTCTTCCACATTATCATTCAACACCCACTTACTTTTTAAAACATTACACTAGTTTTGTTTAATAAAATTCAACACTCTATCTTAATTATTTTACAATTTTATATTTTTTTATATATTTATATTTTTGTGATTGCATATTAATAATAACTGTAGATAAATTGTTAAAATATCAACTATAATTAAACTAACTTAACAAAAATTGACATAATTTTTAATAACTATTTTTAGTTATTTATGTTCTTAGTAAAAATTTTGAAATAAGAAAATAAAAACAATTATTATTATAAAAAAAAACTTCTTCCGTCCCACAAATATGAATTTTTAGAAATTTTACGTTATTTAAGAGATAATATATAATGACAATTTTAACATTACTTATTTACTTTTAAATAAATTAAACTTTAAATACATAAAAGGATACGTGAACTTTTCAATGAATTTAATGACAAGCTGAACATGTTTGATAAAAGAAGGAATTCAAAACATCATGCATGTACGTTTCTTTGGTATTTAAGTGAAACACTTTCCAAATTTATTTGAAAACTACACCTAGAAGTCAATTGTAACACCATAAATTGTGATCTTAAATTTCATTTGGACCCAAAATCAGAATAATATAAAACTGAAATATTGAGAATTGAGCGAAAACGTGAAAGTCTTCGTGGCTATAAATTGTTACAAAACTTTTATGGTAGAAAATAAATTATCAATGACATCCAGTGGCGGAGGGAGTGTTTAACCATGGAGGTCAATTGACTCCATGGATTTTAGAAAATATGTTTATTTTTTGTTAATTTTTATAGATTGACCCTTTTCCTAAAGTATTATTAACCCCCATCAAATATATATATCCAAATATAGTCTAATAAAAAAATAAAACCTACAGCATGTTAACCCAATTAATTTTATAAATAAAAACATAAGTCCATTAAACTAGGTTAATCTCATTATTATTGTTTAACACATTATAAATTACCTTAGTTTTAGTGTTTACTTTACCAGAACAATTTTTTTCTTTCTCATTTTATCTTCTTTTTTTTTTTTTTTTTTTTTTTTTTTTTTTTAAACTATGATATTGTCATTTTTTCTCAACTTTTTTTTTTGTATTTGGCTTAGAAAAAAATATGACTCCTATGACTAACTATTCTGCCTCCGCTACTGATGACATCTCATAATATTGATATAAATATATTAGTTATAAATAATGAATACGACTACTCATTTGGTGTAAAGTGTCTTCAGAGGTGTCCCTCTATAATACCCGTCTCTCTCAACCTTGAGACGGCGTACTTTCATCCTTTCCATTCATTTATTCAATTTCTTCAAAACAAATCTTGAAATAAAATATCAAAATTTTGGGAAACTTTCTTTTATTAAGAATCAGAAATAAATTGTCTCAAAATAATAGCATAAATAAATTAAAATCGTTGGATAAAAATGAATAAAGAAACCATGTTTAGAAATATAAGAAATAACGATAAATCAAATAAAACCCAAAGTCCCCGAAATAACACCAAGCGAGCAGCTACTCAACATTCTCTTCCTCACCTGAGGGAAAAGAAAAGGGGGTGAGTAATTAATTATTCAGTGAAGGCAGTCAAAACTGTCCACCGAATCACAATAACACGATTATACTTTCACACAATTTCTATTTCATAAGCATAGACTCAAACAACAAGCATATAGCTTAAACTTTCCTAGTAAGCTATAACAGACAAGCTTCCGTCTTGCTCACCGCAAGATCTTTTACTTTCTTTTCTTAGTTTTTAACATACGTTAACTTATGGCTCCTCAAGCCTAATTATGGAAGACCACGGCCCGTAGCTCGATCCTTCCTCTCATTGCTCGTCAGCGATTAATGACCTGTAATAAACCCGTCAGTTCCATTACAGTCCAACATCCTCAATCTTATCCTTTCTTTAATATCATTATTCTCTTTTATTTATCTTTATATTTTTATTTAAAAATACGTCTTAAAGACGTCAAGCAAATCAACATGTATATCACGCTAACAACCTAACGCATAACATCACACAACACATCTTATAATATTTTAACAATTAATTCCTAATAATTAACAATCAACACCCAATGAAGTTTTACTTGGGTTTAAGTTGCTAGCGGGCTTGGTTTGTGCTTCATTGTCTAAGCGACGAAGCATAAATAGAGAAGCGGGAATGTTGGAATTGAAACCGATGGTCTCCATCAAGAGAGAGGATATAAAGAGATGCTTGATTGAAAAAGTGATCTCAAAAATTCGCGAAAAGTGGTCAAGAGAAGATTTTGGGAAAACTATTTTCGTTCAACAAGATAATGCAAGAACGCATGTGGATACGAGAGATGCACAATTTCAAGCAATTGCTTCACAGTTTGGGTTTGATATACGCTTGATGTGTCAACCACTGAATTCACCGGATTTGAATATATTGGATCTTGGATTTTTTAATGCTATCCAATCACTACAACACAATGTATGTCCAACAACGGTAGAAGAACTTGTGTCGGCGGCAGAGACATCATTTGACGAATACCCCGCAAACAGGTGAATCAGATCTTTTTAACTTTGCAATCTTGCATGTTAGAGATCATGAAAGCCAAAGGCTCAAATAAGTACAAAATTCTACATATGAAGAAGGGTTCATTGGAAAGAGAAGGTCGTCTACCTATACAAATCTCTTGTGATCTATTTTTGGTGAGAGGTGTAATGGAATTTTTAGCAAGTTTATTATTTTAGAACATGTTATGTTTAGATTTGTGTGTTTGTTTTTTTCCTAATTGAATTTGGTCAATCGAGTTTATTTCAATGATTGTATCTGTTGTTTTAGAATTTATTATTATTATTTTGTTTTATGAGAATTTATTTTTGACTTACAATATTTAATAGTCAAAACATCTAAAAATACACACACATAAAACAAGATCAATATCACCACAAAAAAATGAATAGTTCATGAAAAAAGAAATGATTGTTAATGTATATCAATAAGAATATTCTTTGCTTTGCCTCTATGCTCCGAAATAAAAGGTTTAGATTTCAAACCAAAAATATTAATCTTACAATAAGATCTGAATAAATATAGCATTATCATGATCATTGTATTAGAACTAGAAAATTAAAATCATGACTACAAAAATCTTAAGCCAACTTACAAAGAAAAAAAAGGCTTACGCCATATTCTTAAAATAACTTACACAAATTTAAAAATATTTTGGAAACATTATCTTGAGCATGGTTAATATAGTGGTTTCGATAGAAAGTTGGTTCAAGTCCAGCTCATGATTGATATAAACTTCACGATGTGTTTCTTCCTTCTTCATTTGTTTTTTTCTTCCTTTTTCACGTTTCCCAAAGACTTAATGAATTTGAAGAAGAAGACATTTTTCTTTTAGTTTTGAAAATAAAAAAAATGATGACACAAAATGTTGTACTTATATAATCTCGGTGCATGGAGGAAGGAGAATGTTGGAATATGTACTTTTAGTTAATGGAGAAGACCAGTCTCACGAATGAGAAAAATATGAAAAAAACTCTAAATTTTGTATTGAAAACATAAAATGTCTATCTTTGTAGGACAGTTTTTTCTTTAAAAATCTATCTTAATGGGACGGAGGAAGTACATTTAAAAAGCCTTTAAATACAATATGATATAAACACATAATACAATTAATAATAAACACAACAGAATTAATAATAAATACACATAACTTTATTAATACATGAGACTCAACTCACAAACAATAAAATCCTAAAATCACACAACACAGCCTAAAATCGTCATTCTTTTAGCATATACTACACAGATGCTATATCAAATAAGAAAAAAATCGCTTACCTCAGTATCAGTAAAGCTGAAAAATATTTGGTAAAAAGAGAAGAGGAATAAATTTACGGAACATATTTTCTTAATTTGGAAAAGGTAGCAACCGAGAATCTTAACGATTGATTTATAGTAATAATTGATGATCTAATCCCAGCCGAGTGTGTGAGCTTTTGAAGACCATTCACTAAACAATTAATAACAACGGTTAAAAAAAAAAGACAACCGTTTATAATTTTGAATTGATAACTAAAGCATGGCCAAAAAATCGTAGAAAATCACCTTAATATCATAAAACTAGTTTAATAACCTGCGCTTTACGCGGTCAAATCAGTGTAACAATTTATTTTGCAAAATTATTTGGTGACGATGATGATGATTTTTGTGATTGAGAATTTTTGTTAAAAAAACTTAAAGGAGACGTTGAAGATGCTTGAATGGCTGTTCCAATTGTAAAATAACCAATTATAATTTGTAGTTTTGAGATTTAAAAATTTTGTATTTTGTTTGCTTGGATATTATAGTGATCGTGGAGAAGATGGGGAAGAATAACATTTTTTTTTTTTATTGTCGTAAATTGGGATAAAAAGAAAAAAAAAAGGTAAAATAATAGAAATTGAGACTTAGGACAAGTGTTAAAGGTATAGAGCCAATTCTTTGAGAAGTTATTTGTGATTTATTATAATAAAATTGTCATAAATTAGGATATAAAAGAAAGTAAAATAATAGAATTTGAGACTTAGGAGTTAGGACAAGTGTCAAATATATAGAGCTGCAGTTATTTGGGAAGTGACTGGTGATTTATTATAATAGGATGATATCAATTCTTCCAACTCTAACTTCCACAAAATCCATTAAAATGTTTATTTCTGATTTTCGCAGAAGGACATCTGTGTTGAATAGTCAACACTCAACAAGAATTTAGTTATCAAGAAAGTGTGAGGTCGTCTCGAAACTTTTGCTCACTTGATTGAAAAATAAAGCTTTCTTTCCGTTAATTCTTAGATTTTGAGTTATGTGAAAAATAAAGCTTTCTTTCCGGTAGAGTGGCCAAGAGAGGGGCCAAGTTGTTAGAAGAGCTCATCGAATTCGGCCATGGCAAATCCAATCCCATCAAATTCTTCTCTGGTGATGAGATCCGCAATGCCACCAACAATTTCAGCGACTAATCTTGTTTCTCGAAAAGAATTTTACTACCACTGGTATTCAGGTAAGAACGAGAACCATCCCATGATTCTCATTAAGAAAGATCTTGGCTTGTCGAGTCTCTTCAAAGTAGATCTTTTGAGCCGCGACATAGCAGTTTCATCGATGGTGAGTGGTCACAAAACCTTTTTGAAATTGGTTGGATGTTGTCTTGAGTTTGAAGATTCAGTCAAAGTTTATCATGGTGTTAAGAAACATTACAAATTAGAAATAAGTGAACATCCATGGAAAAGGAGAATGAAGATAGTTGAAGATATTGCTACTGCTTTAGCTTACCTTCACACTGCGTTCCCTAGGCTCTTTGTATATAGGATTTTGTCTCATTGGAATATTTTATTGGATGAAGATGGGGTCGCGAAGCTGACTGATTTTTCTCACTGCGTCTGAATTCCAGAAGGAGACACATTTGTCCAGGTTGAGGCAGCAGAGGGATTCTATAGTTACTTTGCCGATAATTACATTAGCAGTGGCGTAGTCTCAGAGAGAACAGATGTCTTTGGCTTTGGAATGTTTATGGGTATAAGGCTTCTATTAGGAAAGCTTTTTCGAGCATTATCGAGGAGAAGAAGAAGAAGAAAGTGAAGGTGGATTTGACAGGAAGATGAAAAGACATGCTCGAAATTTGCTGTCAACATTAAAGGAAGACCGATCAATGGAAGAGATTGCAGATCCAAAGATGATAGAAAAGATGGGTCAAATTTCCGAAGAAGAGCTTTGTCAAATGAAAGCTTTCCGAATGTTGTCACTGAGATGCATGGGTCCTAGTGAAGAAGTTCCAACGATGGTGGAAGTTGTCAAAGAACTAAAGAAAATCCAAAGATCTCTTTTTAACGACTCTTCTTCTCTTTCTTCAGGTCAAACCCAATTCAACTCTGCCCAAGACATTTCTTCCACAGTGGTCCTCTCAAACCAGACTTAAAACACACAAAGGCATTGCTACCAAGTGCCTGCCAGGTACAAAATGTTTCAATGGGTTATGTTGAGTTGGTTTCGGTTTTCCAGGAAAAAAAATCGAAGAATGTGCTGAAAATAACTTCGATTCTTGTTCGTATTACAACATTATCAAGTTTCATTTTTGTTGTTGTGTTTATAAATATGTTGTAGTTATGATGGTCGTCTGGCCAGTCCCTTTTTTTCAAAGAGGAAGCCAAAAAATCCTTGTAAAAAACAAAAATAATTTATTTATTTTTTAATTTGAAATATATGGATATTACTAGTATATCCCCATCTGAACCTATTAATTACCAGAAAAACCATGGTTCGTTTCCGAACCAAACCACCCGAACCACCTTTACTCTTTATTTGAAAATCCAAAAAAAAACCTAATATTTCCAGGGCCTAGGGAACCTTTACTCTTTATTCGAATTTCATTCTTTTTCTCATTACAACCGTTTTCGATTTTTCTTCTTCTTCTCCTTAGTAACCGCTGAAATTAACCGCAACATTCCATATTTCTTTAAATTCAATCGACCGTTCTTCTTCCTTTCACCAGTATTTCCGTTCTATTTCCGATTCGAAATCAGTCATGCCGCCTAAGACGCGTGGAGGAGGTAGGGAAAAGAAAGGAGATAGAAGCGTCGGCGCCGATGAAGAAAGAGAAAGTTAAGGCGTCGGCGGAGAAAGTGAAGGAGAAGGTGCCGGCGAAGAAAGCGAAGGTTCAGGCGTCGGCGAAGAAAGATAAAGAGAAAGTGCCGGCTGAGGAGCAGGCGCCGGCACAAACGACTGCGACGGCGATGGCAACCAATGCGGCTCCAACGACAGCGGCTCCAACGACAACGGCTCCAACGACGGCTCCAACGACAGAGAGCCCGATGCTTGATGATTCTACGTTTTATGATGCTTTGAAGCATATTCCTACTGAAGAAATTCAAGAGAATATGCAAACTGATGAGGTGGAAGATGAAAATGAAAAAGAAGAAGCAAGTGAAGAAGAAGAATCAGGGAAGAGTAGCCGAACCTTGGGCTCCGATTCCGATTCAGAGGAGACGGAGACAAACAAAGAACTCGCGTGTGCTAATCCCGTGGAAGAGGTGGAGAGACAAGATGACGGCCTAGCCGTTATCGAGGAGGAGGAGGAGAGGAGCTCCGCGAGCGACGAGGACGTCAATGTGGAAAAGTCCGTGGAGGAGGAGGGAAACGAGGACGAGAGAGACAAGGACGTGATAGTGGCAAAACCCGTGGAGGAGAGGACCATAGACGAGGACATCGCAAATGTGGTAAGTATTCCATTTCGTAATACCGATCTAATTGGGTAATAATGCAATTGTGAACTGTGGACAGTACTAGTAACATTGGGAAATGCTATGTTGATATTTAGGTAATATTGGCGGATGTGGGTAATACCTTAGAGTAATACTATAATTGTGATTTATCGATAGTTAGTACTAGTAACTTTGAGAAATACTACATAGTAAAATAGGAGTATCTGTGTAATACTGGTAATTACGGGGAATACTTCTGAGAAATACAGAGTAATACTGTGCAGTACTATTTACAATTGAGTGATATATGAATGAATGTTTTTTTTTTTCAGGATATGGAGGAAGCGATGGCAATGCAGCCACTTGGTATGTACTTCCCGGCGTCGGAGTATACCAAGAAGATGAAGTTAGCAACGAGGTGTTATATCTCGGAGGTGTTGAAGACCTTCGCTGACTTGGAACATCCTCTAACGCATGTTGAGAAGAATTATTTTATGGAGCATCCGAGTTTCAAGCACATCTACCACCTGCCTTTCGGATATACCCACAAGTTAATGGGGATGTGGATGTTTTTTCTTCAAACGGCATCTATTGAGAAGAAGAAGGAGGTTTGGTTCGTTGTTAATGGAGTTCCCATCCGCTATGGTATTAGGGAGCATGCTTTGATCTTTAGTTTCAACTGCAAGGCCCATCCAGCTAATTATCAGAGCGCTGGTAATATGAACTTCGCCAACAGGTACTTCAAAACCGGGGTAATTAGACGTGAAGACGTGAAAACCAAGCTAATGGAGATGGAACCGGCTAGATCAAAGGATAGGTTGCGGATGGCGGTCCTCTATTTTCTAACAAGCATCATTGCCGTGCCTACTAAGACTGGAGAAAGGGCTAGTCCAATTGATGATTTCTGTGTTAGGGCTGCAAGTGATCTTACGTTTTGTAAGACATTTCCATGGGGGAGATATTCATTTGAGTACATGTTAAAATCGATCTCACACACATTGGATCATTTTAACGGTGTCGTCCCGAACACTCAGTCACCATGGCCTGTTCCCGGATTCTGTGTGCCGCTTGAGGTAAGTCACATGTTTATCCTTGTTACATTTTCGTAATTGAAGCTAACAATTAAATTTCATGTGTTTTGTGTAGCTTTTAGCATTTGAGGCCATTCCATCACTTAGGGAAAGATTCATAGAAGAAAAAGATGGTGCACATGCCGGTTGTCCAAGGATGTGCAAGGTGAATTTCAAGAGGACCGAGATGAAAGGGTTTACCCTTGAGCAAATCAACCATGTACTCGGAACAACTGAGGTTAGTATTTCCTATTATTCCTTGAGCAAATATGATTTTATTTCTTTCTAATATTTCATTGTCTATTATTTCCATAGGTCATTGAGAGTATAATTAGAGAGAAGGCTGAAGAAGTACCTCTTTTGGCTGAAATCACGGGAGTAGAGGATGATGTTGATAAGCACGATGTTGTAATTGATAGTTGGATGAAGCGTCTTGGTCAAGGGCGTTAAATTAGATTTGAAGAGGTGTACAACGAGGATGTGCAGGCACGAATGGAAGCCCCAAATGAAGAGGAAGTTCCCACAGCTGTTGGACCGGGAGACCCGACGTTAGTTGATGTAATGGAGAAGCTTCATTCCATCAATGACAAGCTGAATGAAGCTTTGTTGGCGCTTATGGAAATGGAGGAAAAACAAGCAACGTTCGAAGCATTTATGGATGAGATGAAAGCCAAGGTAAATCTGGGTAATACCGGATATACTGTTCCATAATTGGTAATATCGCGTAATACCAAGGTTTAACTAAATTAACAATGCAGATGTCTCAGAACCCACCAGATGAGGAGGAATCAACAATCAAGGAAAATGCGGCTGCTCCTGTTGTGCCCAAACGAGTGAGCCGTTCAACCCGTGCAAAGTCTAGTGACGTGTGAAAACTATTCGTGTAACTTCTCCGGATTTGTATTTTGATTTCTTGTACTTTGACTTTGTTTTAGGATTTCGCAAGTACTCGTAAGACTATGTTTGGATTCAATTAATGTATTAGGATATTTTATGATATTGTTAACAATAATACGGGAAATACCTCGTGCTATTACTACTAAGAGATATACTGGAAATATCAAACTGAACAACCATAGTATTACCAATCAAAGAGAAGTCTTACAATCGAAGGGAAAGTCTTACAAAGCATACGGAAAGTCTTATAAAGCATAGGGAAAGTCTTACAAGCAAATTAACAATAAGATTAAGGAACAATAGGATAACACATTACTTCTTGGGAGCCATAGGATTACGGAATACCACTTTGCTCACGTTCACAATCTCTGCACGGTGGGCTTTCAATTCTTTTTGCATTTCTTCTATGAGATACTCATGACTTAGAACTTTATTCTGATTGTAATCAACACTCTCCCTTAAGCTACTCACCTCTTCTTCTATAGCCTTATCCCAAAGTTTACGGATGTGCATACAATCAGTTCTATTATCCTACAAAGTACCAAATATTTATCAAATATAGATCTAGATCTACAAAAACTAGAAAAACTTGTGCAGTATTACTTGTTCTAGGCAGTATTACCAAAACGGGAAATACTCTGGAATACCAAATATATCTAGATCTAGATCTACACAAACTTGAAATACTTGTGCTCTACATCAACATACCTTAAACTTCTCGCATTGATAGTATCTCTTTTCATCCTTTCGAGTGTCGACAATGCTACCACCACATGGACAAAACTTAGGAATCCCTTCCATCATCGCAACCATTTCCATTTGCTCAATGGCTCTCTTCGCCACTTTTATATCAACGTAGTAGGGGTCTCTCTCACACAGTCTATCCATGGTAGAAAGATGAAAGAGAGATTAGAGATGTGAGAGAATTCGAGTCGAAGAGAGAGATGATAGATGTGGGAGAAGAGAGATGAGAGATGAAAGAAAGTTGTAAGAAGAGATCGAAAAAGAAAGAGGAAAAAGAAAAAAGTTAAATTTTTGGTTTTGGAGGGAATCTCAAAATTTGTTAGGCGCCAAAAAATTTGGAGGAAAACCAAAAAAATTAATTTCCCACGTGTGCGCCGTTTTTTGGAGATTTTTGACATGTGCGCAGCCTTTTTACAGCATAGTATTTCCTAAGGTTTTGGTAGTGCCAATTTCTCAAATAGTATTACTTTCCATGTTTTTCATGTTTAGCAGTATTTCCTATATTTATAATTTATTTATTTAGTAGTACACTGGATTGAACTTTATAAATATAGAGGTTTAAATATTTTGTGTAATTATAAATTAAATATATGTAGCAATATGAATTTTTCATTTTAAGTTGGTGATAATATTAAAAGTGAGCTTAAAAGTATAAGGGAAATGTTGTATTGAGTCTACTAAAGATAAGTTAAAACGATTTAATATTAAAATTTCTAATTTAATTAAGTATAAATGATTAATAATACATTTTTATCTGTTAATAACTCACTGTATTCATTTTCATTGACTTTTGAGGTAAACAAATTCGAACTCCATAACACCAACTTAGTATTACCAGTAGTACTAATATGACCACAAATTCGACAGAAACAGACATGATATTACTTGTTATAACCAGTATTACAAAAAAACAATAGAAACAGACATAGTACTATAGAAGGGGAAATACAGTATTACATAGTAAGTCCATACCATAAAAACAACAAATCACTGCAAAAACAAAGTAAAAAACTCAGATAGGCGTATTCCCAAATAATAACCATTGACACGATTGCCTTGGACGCCTTTTGTTTTGCGTCCTTTGTCGTTTTGGCCGCTTTTCCCCGGTTGATGGAAACCTTAGCATTTTTTTGCTTCCTTTCTTCGGTTTTTTAGACAGCGGAACTATCTTCAACGCCTTTACTTCATCTGGTACTTCCCACTGCGACCTATCCGGAACAAGATAAATAGTCCTATAATAGGCCAATGCCCACAACTCCGCCCAATAATATTTTGTAACCAAATCATGTTACTCCAAACCTCTTCTCCGATCTTCATCATCCATAATGTTAATGAAAGCGGCTAATGCATGAATACAAGGATATTTTTGGATATCGAAAACCTTGCAACTGCAAGTTTTCAAAAGCAAGCTCACCGTATAATCTATTCCTTTGTCGCATGTGACTACATATTCACGCTCGAATGAGTTTAGTTCCACCACTTTTAGCTTCTCGGCAAAAACCCACAAATCATGCAAATAATTCTCGACCAAAGGCACCATCTTATTTTCTAAGGATCCAGACGCGGCTTCCATCCGATGTTCATTAAACCAAACGGAGATTTTTTTGATGATCGCATCAAGCATTGGTATTAACGAGTATTTCCTTGCGTTTTTAAACACATTGTTCAAAGATTCCACACAATTGCTTGTGTCTAAGTTGTATCTTTCTCCGGGAAAACAACACCTTGCCCATTTTTCTTTCACGGTTGTATCCTCCAAATACTTGGTCGCCTTAGGATATCTCAACTTAAACCCGTCATACGCTCGGTTGAAGTCTGCCACGACGTAGACCCGACTTAACTCCTGAAACTTCCATGCGAGTACATCTCGGTTGGTGTGAGTAGCATGACCTTTCACATTTTGGGACAAATGCCAAATACAATACCCGTGATGAGCCGCGGTATACACGTTCCGTATGGCCTTTATGAGGCTTGCATTTCTGTCCGTCATGAAAACCAATTCTGAAGTATCGGGTACAACCGTTTTTAGCTTCTCGAAAAACCACTCCCAACTAGCATCATTCTCACCGTCGAGTACGGCAAACGCTATGATGTAATGGTGACGGTTAGGATCTTGAGCCGAGGCAAACACTAGCACTCCGCCATATCCGTTCTTCAAATGTGTTGCATCCACAATTAAAACTTTCCTCATCACTCTAAAACCTTCAATGCTAGCTCCCAAAGCTACGAATATGTACTGAAATTTATCATTCTCATCCAATTTCAGATAAGTAACTGTACCATCATTTACCTTCTTCAACATGTATAAATAACAATTGATATCCTTGTAGCTTTTTTCCGGGCTACCTTTTAAATCATAAATCGCATGATATTTCCCCCTTAGCGCTGTCGAGTATGATACTTTCACACCTAATTTCGTCTGAACTAGCTCCATGATAATTCTTGGAACCGGAGTTTCCAACTGTCCCGAAAAATGATCATGAAGGAGAGCTGCGACTAATTGTGGGTTGCCTTTTTTTTTCCTGAGCCTACTACTACCTTTACTTAGCCGAGTGCAACTATGCATCTTATTATACCTTCTAATCGAGAATATATCAATATTACTGATATTGGACGCTCGTAAACGCCAAGAACAGCTCTCTTTGGCACACTTTAGGACATAGCGCTCCTTATCCGACTTCTTAATCACATAACCAAAAATGGTAGCAAATACAGCTCTATCCACCACCTCGTGCAATGCCGCCTTGTTTGGAAATTCTTGACGTAAGGTCAACCCAATTCCGTCTTCCCATTCTTTCTTAAACATACCCGGTTCTACAACAGGTGGCGACTCAACATACTGTTCCCCCCTATCAGAATCATCCATAGACTCATCATAGCGTGTTTCATCTTCTTGAGTCTCGTGATCCTCCACTATTGCCTCAAGTTGATGTTGAGTTCCGTGATCCTCCACTATTGCCTCAAGTTGATGTTGAGTCCCGTGATCCTCCACTATTGCCTCAAGTTGATGTTGAGTTCCTTGTTCCTCTTCTAATAAGACGATGAGTGCACCATCATCCACTCTCATTTCATCCTCCTCTGTATAGTTCTTACCAACAGAACTTTTACCAACTCTAGACAATTGCTCGGGCAATTGCTCCGGCTCGGGCGGTTTAGAGATCTCCTCCACAACCAAAACACTTCTTCAGTTATTTTTTGCGGATGTTACATAAACAAAGACATCCTCATCATCACAAACGTTCATTTCTTCCTCTACTCCGAACAACCGTGGATTGTACCTCATATGCAATTTTACCTTATTTGCATCTAATCCAAGCTTCGTCATTATCCTATCTTCTAACATTGAGAGAGTAATCTTCTCCCCTAATGTCTTCATCATCACATTATACATGCGACCTTGGAATTTAAAATATATGATCACGTTCTCTTTCATTGTAACCTGCCAAAACAATACACATACTCAGTCAATATTACTAGTATTATCGATTCTAGTACATTTTCAGTAATACTATTACTAATTCTGAAATATTACATGTGTGAGTAATACTATTACATATATGAAATACTACGTGTCTAAGTAATATTGGTGCTATTAAAACATACTATCTATATAAATTACGGTACTACTATAGTTAGTGCGACCAGTATTATTTTCGCGACAAGAACAAATATTCGATTTGAGTTCAATTTAGTATGAATCAGCATGTGAAATCAATTGCTTACCCATTAACAGACCAAATGAAGCCTAAATCTATACTTAAACTTCTAATGTAGGTGCTAAAACACAATAATCCAAATCTAATTTGATTGAATTTCAAAATCCTCAAAATATGTAATTCAAAGCTTTTGAAGCTCTCTCCATACCTGGACTTAGTAGATTGATGCAGCTTGCAGGAGGAGAAAAACGACAATGCGGCTCGCCGGAGGAAGAAGCCCGAAGAAGAACGAGCTCGAGCTTTTTTTTTTTTTCCGTTTTTTTTTTTTTCAAAATGTTTTCTAGAAATATTAATTATTCATTCAAAATAAAATACAGGGGTAAATTCGTCTTAACACAATTCATTAACTCAAAGGAGATAGGAAGACTCTAAAGTGGTTTTGCAGATTAGTTGTCCCACAAAAGGGACACAAGAGATGATCATTCTAAATAATGACTAGGATTCAACCTGTGTTTTATTATTTTGGGTGATTGTTGTATATTTAGTAGGAGAATATATTTTAATGTCGTCAAGCATGTGTACTATTTAATAAGTTTGTATGTAATTTTAAGATAGTTAAAGTAGTTAAATAAATGTGAAAAAGTTTAAGTATTCATAAGTTTTAGGCATTAAAATTTTTCTTATACTTTGTTTTTTTTAGATTAAAAATATTTTGAACTTTTTTGATATGATTTATAAAAATCAATAATACTCAAAAAGTAAATGACAGAAAGATTAATGATAAAATTTTAATTAAGTAAAATATTTTAAACAAAATGAATAGGTTTTTTAAATTTTTATTGTAAGTAATTCTACAAAATGTGGTTAAATTAGGTGAAAATAGAATCTTAGAAATAATATTTGTATAAATGATGCTCATTATTCATCATGCTAAATTGGAGTCTTTGTTAATCAGAGAAGTCAGCTTATGCAGTATATTTAGAAAAAGCCAAAAAGGCTAGAAAGAGATAACATAAAACAACTTTCCTTTGTTGTTGTTATAAGTAAAACATTTACGAAAAATCCCGGATATTCACCTAGTAAATTAATAAAGTGTGCATAAGAGAGTACTAAAATGAATAAAGTATGAAATTTACTGCTAAACCAAAATCACCTTTCCAGCGAATTGTGGTCGTTCGAATGGAATAATCCGGTTAAGCTATACCAGAGATGGATGTTAATACGGTTTACTTTCTTGAGAAAAAAAGAATTTATGCAAAGAAAAATAAAACTTTTTTGACAAATAAGATATGTGGATAATGTGAGAGATAAGAAATATCGAAAACTATATAATAAAACTACTGTTGTGGATAATGTAAGAGACGATACAAATAGCCTCATAAGGCAAAAAACAATGGCATCATCATCATCATCACATTTGTTTTGACGCTCCAAGAAAATTTGCATGGCGACACATTCTATGATCATTCCTTCTCCTTCTTCTTCTTCCTCGTCTCTCGCTACTGCTGCGTCTCCGTTTAAAGAGACTCTACCACTCTTTAGTAGATCTCTCACATTCCCGAGAAAATCCTTGTTTTCTCAGGTTCGCTTGAGATTCTTCGCCGAGAAACATTCTCAGCTTGATACTTCAAATGGGTGTGCCACTAATTTCGCTTCTTTACAAGATTGTGAGTTTCTTCTCCAGTTTCTATGTGACTAGATTAGTTTTTGATAGAATTCTTGATGAAGTTTCTTGTACCTGTCGTTGATTGTGTTGTTAGGATTGTAACAGTTTTATGTCTATTGAAGAAAGTTGTTCAAGATTGTATCTTTATGACCTTTTATACTCAAAGATACCATCTTTGATTGTAAAGTTTATGTCTTTGAGTATTCTAGGATTGAATGTAGAAGATTAGAGTGATTGTGAGTTGGTTAGATAGCAATGAGTAAGGGTTTGGTTTTGGAATTTGGTTAATAAAGTCTCTTTCTTTATGAACTGAAGTAGTTTTGTAGCCTCTGTCTGTGTTTTTGACGATTGAAGAAAGTAGTTCAAGATTGTATCTTTTGTACTCAAGGATACCATTTCTCATCTAAGGATTATGTCTTTGAGTATTCTAGGATTGAATGTAGTAGATTAGAGTGATTGTGAGGTAGTGAGGGTTTGGTTTAGCAATTTGGTTGATAAAGTCTCTCTTTTTATGAATTGAAGTAGTTTTGTAGCTTTTGTTTGTGTTTTTGATTCTTTGGAGGATGGTTTTTACCAAATTGTTTCAGCTGGAGATCAACTTACAGAGGAACATGTTACAAAAGGAGAGTCTACTCTTAGTATTACAGTTGTTGGAGCGTCAGGGGACTTAGCCAAGAAGAAGATATTTCCTGCATTGTTTGCTCTCTTTTATGAGGGTTGTCTTCCTCAGGACTTTTCTGTTTTTGGTTATGCTCGGACTAAACTCACTCATGAAGAGCTTCGTGACATGATTAGTAGTACTTTAACTTGCCGGATTGATCAGAGGTATATTCTGCTATACGTTTTTAGTGTATGTTTTAGTTAAAGTTTATGCTTTGGTTATATGAACAAAAGTTGGAATCAACAGGGAAAAATGTGGGGATAAGATGGAGCAGTTCTTGAAAAGATGCTTTTACCATTCGGGTCAGTATAACTCGGAAGAGGATTTTGCGGAACTAAACAAGAAGCTCAAAGAGAAAGAGGTAATTTTCTTTCACTCTCTCTATGCTTATTTCTTGTACCAATGGCACGAAGCACATTTCTAATTCCTTTCTGCTTTGTAGGCAGGAAAGATATCAAACAGGCTGTACTATTTGTCGATACCCCCAAACATATTCGTTGATGTGGTTAGGTGTGCAAGTCTTAGAGCCTCCTCAGAGAATGGCTGGACAAGGGTCATTGTGGAAAAGCCATTTGGTCGTGACTCTGAATCATCCGGAGAGTTAACTAGATGTCTGAAACAGTATCTTACAGAGGAGCAAATCTTCAGGTTAGCCATTTCCTTAGCCCAACAGCCATCACTGCCATTCATTTTTAAGCTGGAACTTAACTGCAATGTTATGTGACATACGTAGGATTGATCACTATTTGGGAAAGGAGCTTGTTGAGAACCTTTCAGTGCTCCGATTCTCAAATCTTGTTTTCGAGCCTCTGTGGTCAAGAAATTACATACGCAACGTTCAGCTGATTTTTTCTGAGGATTTCGGAACAGAAGGGCGTGGAGGGTAAGCTTTCATAAACAACTTACAAAGCATGAACACTGAACACCTTTGATCAGTATGACACTGAACACCTTACTAATGTTAAATCGATGCAGTTACTTTGATCAATATGGAATCATACGAGACATCATGCAAAACCATCTCTTGCAAATACTTGCACTTTTTGCAATGGAGACGCCAGTGAGCTTAGATGCTGAGGACATAAGAAGTGAAAAGGTAAGACTTTTTTCACTAAGAAGAAAAGCTTTAGGTTGGTTATAAAATACTATACCGATGATTATGTGTTCCTGTAAGGTGAAAGTTTTGAGATCAATGAAACCGTTGCGGCTTGAAGATGTGGTTGTTGGTCAATACAAAGGCCATAACAAGGGAGGAAAAACTTATCCAGGTTATACAGACGATCCAACGGTTCCAAATCACAGTCTCACTCCTACATTTGCTGCAGCAGCCATGTTCATCAACAATGCGAGATGGGACGGTGTTCCTTTTCTTATGAAAGCTGGAAAAGCTCTCCATACCAGAGGAGCAGAGATCAGAGTTCAGTTCAGACATGTCCCAGGAAACTTGTACAAGAAAAGTTTTGCTACTAATTTAGACAATGCAACAAATGAACTAGTGATTAGAGTTCAGCCTGATGAAGGGATATACCTGAGGATCAACAACAAAGTTCCTGGTCTTGGAATGAGACTAGATCGCAGCGACCTTAACCTTCTATATCGATCCAGGTACAACAATGCATACTACTGATTCTAGTTTTCCTATAGAGATTATTTATTTATATTCTTTTGGGGTTGATAGGTATCCAAGAGAGATACCAGATGCATATGAAAGACTGCTTCTCGATGCAATCGAAGGAGAGAGGAGGTTGTTTATCAGAAGTGATGAGCTAGATGCAGCATGGGATCTATTCACACCGGCTTTGAAGGAACTAGAGGAGAAGAAAATCATTCCTGAGCTCTATCCATATGGAAGCAGAGGTCCTGTTGGTGCACATTACCTTGCATCTAAGTACAATGTGAGATGGGGAGATCTTGGAGAAGCTTAAGCTTTCGACAGAAACAATATGATTTGGTGTTAATATGAGTAAACTAACTTGTCGATATTATCAATGCGTAGATAAATCCTTGTTACCAAAACTTGCTTTTTCTCTGACATTTTTTGATTGTTTTTGGTTCTAAATCGAGCATTTCGGAGGAATGTACCAAAACTCTTGCAGGAATAGACCATTTCCATCATTGCAACAGGTTTAGAGGAGAGATCTGAGATAACACAAAGGTATATTGAACAATGCAGTAACTTAAGTAGACAAAACAACAAACCATACTTATGACAAAATAGTTTATTTTCAAACAATGATAAAGAACTGAGACAACAGAGGAGACAGACAAGTTACTTAACACTTCCAACAAGTTACTACTATGCTAAAAAGGCAAAAACCTCAAGAATCACTTGAAACTATATAAATGAAACCTCAAGAGACAAATGAAAATATCAGAGAGCTACTATGTCTCAAGAGGAAAGCAGAGGACTCCACGGCACCTGAAAGTCCAAAGACTGATATTGTCGCCAGCCTTTAAGCCGTTACCTTTGACTACATCGTTCCAACCCCAATTCAAAATGTAATTCAATGTTCCGTGTCCAGAGTCCTTCTCCATCGCCCATATCTTGAAACGCAAACCCCACATTTTAGATCTTTGGTTCACAAGAATCGTTCCCACACCAATATTCTTGTCATCTTCGTTGTCTTCGTCTTTCTGTATGGCTCTACACTCCGCAGGCGTCAAGAAGTCGTTTCTGATTAGCTGCTGGAAAGGGATTAAGAGACGGCTCAGGCCTGATTTGACATCACTATTGAACAGAGTCCTCTCAAATATCAGCCTCGGGGTTTCAGCATCAGCGTTCATGTATCTCATCACCTGGAAAACCCACTCTGGCGTCTCTATAGACATCCTTGGCAAAGAAACAACCCTCGCTTTCTTGAGTTTACCACTCTTCCTCTGCTGCACGGCACGCCTCTTGCGGCTTTTGTTCTCCGTTAGGCATGAAGACGAAGATGAAGATTGGTAATTAGGGTTTGTTAGGTTTTTCTTCTCTGTCTTCCCCAACTTAGCCGTGTTGTAATCCAAGGGTAACGAAGGATCATAACAACGAAGGTTCAAGAACGATGAAGACGCAGAAGCCCCATTATACACCAACTAACGGCTCATCAAAACTAGGGTTTTGTTGGGTTTTCAAGTCGTAATCAGTGGTGATTAGGTTCAGATCGAGAACCGCTGAAGAAGTAGAAGCCCCGTTAGGGTTTTGCTGCGTGTATCTTCTCTTCACCAAAGACGATCTGATTTTTCTCGGGAAACGATAGAAGAAACTCTTGTCGCTATCTTCTTCTTTAGAGACAGTCTTTAGAAGACGACGAAATTGTTCTTCTTCCGCAACCATAACCGCAACTTCGGCCAGTAAACAAAGACTCGAACACATATCCTTCCCTGAATCCGTGAGATCGTACATAGTCATTGTAATGGAACCGAAAGACTCGAAAGCTCTGAGAATGAAGTCGTGAGGAACAAGGAAATTAGAAAGATGGAGAGCCGCTGATCGAATAATGCAGAAAAAAGTTGCCTTCTCTTTAAGGAAAGAGGGTAGGGCTTTTTGTTGTTTCCATTTTTCTTTTGAGTTTAGTGGTTTAATTACTGTGATTAGTAACTAATTATAGCCGTTGTGATCAAGTTAACGTTTCTATTTAAGATTTAGTCCCCATATCTTTCGATTATTACGAAATTGCACCACTTATTTCGTCATATGAATTCACCCCACATCTTTCGGTAGACAGAATCCATTGCCAATTCTTATGATTTATTATGTTGTTGTAAAGTATAATTTTTTAGAGTCGCTGACTGAATCTAAATGAATCATATTATCCTCTTATAATTATAATACACAGAATCCATTGCCAATTCTGATAATTTCTTAAGAATTGATTTATATTATCCTCTTATAATTATAATAGAATTTAATCTTAATTTTAAAAATTATTATTATAAATTTCACTAATTTTAAAAATTACTTATTTATTACCTTTTTACACACTATATAACGTTTTATAGTTTTTCATAAATCTTGTTAAATCCTCCTCTTCATTAGATATATTTGCCATCATTTATTTTTCTTTTTTCTTTTTTTCTACTGCCATTTATTTTTCATTTCTTAAATATCTTTTTAATACTTTTTAAAGCCCATCCTCCACAATGATATGAACTAGAAAATCTTTTATTATAAATAATTGACCAAAAAACTTATGTTTTTTTTGGTAAAAAATACTTAAGTTTGTACATACTTATTTGCATATTTGTTTTATGGCAACACTCATCTATATTTCGAGAAAAGAGGCATGTGTTTTTCTTCTTTAGATTTATATATATATATATATATATATATATATATATAAAATATATTTTTTGTAAAAGGATTATATATATATATATATATATATATATATATAGTTCAATATTAACTTATACAAAAATAATGTGATGTTAGTTTTTTTCACCTGAATCGTATTAGATTATCTTTAGTTTTCTTACAAGAGTCCAGCGAGAGAATATATGGTTTCTGATCCAATCAAATTTTATATTTAGTTGTATGGTCGGGTTTGACTACAAAGACATTTGCAAAATAAATGTATCAATCATACAGCAAAATGAGGTTTTCTTGTCATTATTTGCCATCCTATTTGTTTGGGGTTTCACAAGGCCTAAGTCAAATTTGCACAGAATCGGTAAATACAATGTTGCCACGCAAATCAAATTAGCTAAAAACCATAAATTTTGATTGCTTAGGATTTTTTTTTTAAATGACAAATCGTTTGCTGAATTCAAGTACCCACAAAACAAAATGAATTTGAGAGATTTGACATTTTATTAAAATTCCCTGTAGAATTGGTTATCATGGCTTGCTTTTATTGATGAACTCACGTTCGTATTCATACAAGAGAGCTCCACAGGAGATAAACACAGATCCTAAAATATAGGTATCCCAAACCTTATCACAAAGGGATTTAAAACCATAAATTCTAATTCATATAGATTCATATCTATCCTCCAATACTCCCCCTCAAGTTGGAGCATGGTGGTCTTGAATGCCCAACTTGGACATTAAGGTAAGAAATTGAACACGTCCAAGGGCCTTGGTTAAGACATCTGCTAGCTGTTCCGTAGTGCCAATATGACAAGTAGTGATAAGTCCATCTCGGACAGCATCTCGGACAAAGTGACAGTCTGATTCGATGTGCTTGGTGCGTTCGTGGAACATTGGGTTTGCCGCAATGTGAATCACAGCCTAACTATCACAAAAGAAACGAGCTGGCGCAGTGAGTTTGATACCCAATCCTGTCAAGAGTTTTCGAAGTCATTTTATCTCACGGAGAGCGACAAACATTGCGCGATACTCAGCTTCAGCGGAAGAGTGAGAGACAGTGTCTTGTTTCTTTGTTCTCCAAGAAATAGGAGAGCCACCAAGCAAAACAACAAAAGCACTCAAAGAGCGCCTTGTTAGAGGACAAGAATTATAATCTGAATCGCAGTAGACAGTAAGAGTAAGATCCGGATTAGCTTTGAGCAAAATGCCTTTACCAGGAGCTCCCTTTAGATAACGAGCGACACGAAGAGCAGCATCCCAATGAGCCTCACGTGGAACTTGCATGAATTGAAATAAAACGTGTATCGAATAGCTTAACTCGGGTCGTGTGTGAGTGAGATAGATCAAGCGTCCTACCAGCCTTCGATACTTCTTTGGTTCAGCCAGTAAGGGACCATCGTCATCAGCTAAGTGATGGTTTTGTTCAAGAGGAGTTGCAGCAGCTGTAGCACTGAGAGTTCCACAATCCGCCACAATATCCAAAGCATACTTGCGCTGTGACAGAAAAATACCCTCTGGTCCTCTTCTCACCTCTATCCCCAAAAAATATTTGAGTTTCCCCAAGTCTTTCATTGCAAAGCAACGACTCAAATATTCTTTAAACTTTTGAAGCATATAATTATCATTCCCGCAAATGAGGAGATCGTCGACATATATCAAAACTCGGATCTCCATACCTTCACGAGTGTAAGAGAATAAAGAGTAGTCATCATATGATTGAACAAACCCGAATCGAAGTAACGAATCAGACAACTTCTTGAACCAACAACGTGGAGCCTGTTAAAGTCCGTATAGAGACTTTTTAAGTCGACAAACTTTATCGGGGTGTGAATGACGGAAGCCTGGAGGGAGTTTCATGTATACCTCTTCTTCCAAGTCTCCGTGGAGAAATGCATTATGGACATCCATTTGGTATACCTCCCATTGATTAGCAGCAACGAGTCGAAGAAGAGCACAAACCGTAGTCATTTTCACGACAGGGGCGGAAGTTTCTTTGTAATCCTCTCCCTCGATCTGATTATTACCCAGGACTACTAGACGAGCTTTATACCGTTCTATCGTACCATCCGAGTTGTATTTCGTCTTGTAAATCCACTGACTTCCAAGTGCAATTTTTCCGCGAGGAAGCTCAACCAAATCCCACGTCTTGTTAATTTCAAGAGCATCAACTTCCTTGATCATAGCATCATTCCAAACTTTTATTTGAACAGCTTCCTTGAAATGCTTAGGCTCAACCGATTTTGTAATGGTAGCCAAAAACGCACGATGTCCTAGTGAGAATTGTTCATCCGAGATAAAATCTGTTAACGAATACAGAGACTCATATTCAGATGAAAACGTACCTTAGACCGTTGACGAAGACAATGATGGAGAGGCAGTGATGGGCAGAGCGTGATGGGTTTCTGAAGAACATACTACTTTATGAGCCACATAATCTTTGAGTCTAACAGATTCCTGTCGTTCTCGTTTGCTTCGACGCAATTCCACAATAGGATGAGGCGAATCTGCAGGTTTTAAAACATCAACAAGTGGCGCTAGTGTTGGTGAAGAAGACGATGTTCTTATTTTCGGAGAAGCTGGTGGTGTAATTGTAACAGGAGACGAACTCGTGGATTTTTCAAGCAAAACCGGACTTGCTGGAACAGAGTCGTTTTGAGGAGCCGCTAAAGTTGCTGGAACAGAGTCGATTTGAGGAGCCGCTTGAGTTGCTGGAACAGAGTCGATTTGAGGAGCCGCTTGAGTTGCTGGAACAGAGTCGATTTGAGACTCTGAGCTCCCCCTTACAACTATAGACGGAGGTACCAGCCAGTCTTCATCAGGAATGACTTGTATTGAAGAAACATGCACATAATTAACATCACCAGCTGCATATGGAAAAACATCTTCCCGGAAAATAACAACACGAGATATGAAAAATTCATTTTTCTCCAAATCATAAACCTTCCATCCCTTCTTTCCATAAGCATAACCAACAAAAATGCAAAGTCTACTTCTTTCTCCAAATTTATCTTTGTCTCGAGCCATACGATGAACATAACAAGCTGAACCAAACACTCGGAGTTGATCGTAGGGAGGCTTGCTGTTGTGTAGAATTTCATATGGGGAACGACCATTGTTAACTGAAAAGGGTGTGCAATTGATGAGATATGCTGCAGTAAGAATTGCTTCTCCCCAAAACTTGATAGGTAAGCTAGCTTGGAACAACAATGCCCTAGCAACATTAAGAATGTGGCGATGTTTTCTCTCAACTCTACCATTCTGCTGTGGCGTCGCAACACAAGATGTTTGATGTATGATACCCTGCTGCTTAAAGTGAGAAGAGAGGCACATAAATTCAGTCCCGTTGTCACTCCTAACGATTTTTATTGTTTTTCCAAATTGTTTCTCTGCATATGCAATGAAGTTTGTCAACACATTTCGTACCTCTGACTTTTGAAGAAGCAGATATGTCCACATCGCTCTTGAATAATCGTCAACAATAGTCAAGAAGTAAACTGCTCCACATGAAGATGGAACCCGATAAGGCCCCCAAACATCGCAATGTATTAAAGAAAAACAATCGTTTGCTTTATTAAAACTCTCTGGAAAAACCTCTCTAGTCTGCTTAGCTCTAAAACAAATGTCACAAGGACTTGGAGTAGCAGATTTCGAAGAACTAGAAACATAGGCAAAGTTGAAAGAACAGAAAATGATGGATGTCCCAATCGCCGATGCCACAACGCTTTGTCAGAAACAACATCCACGCTATGTATCTTTGGTGAAACAACATCCGTAAAGTAGTAAACCCCATCACGCTCTTCACCGCTTCCAATCAAAGTCTTCGAAAATTGGTCCCGCAAAACGCACAAGGTCTCAGTAAACAAAGCTACACACTTGGTTTGTTTTATGAACTTAGCAACTGAGATAAGTGTGCAATTTAAAGATGGTACGTATAGGACATCGGTTAACGAAACCGTGTCAGACAATGGGAACACTCCCATACTCAAGGCAAATGTGTTACTTCCATCTGCGAATCCCACCGAACATGGCGAAATATTTTTGATGTTATGTTATAGAGAAAGGTTTCCCGTCATGTGGTGAGAAGCCCCTGTATCAAGTATCACATTACCAAGAGCTCTCTTACCCGACAACTTGTCGACGTTATTGGTGCTTGATTTTTCGGTGACCATTTGTTGAAGAACCTTTATTTGTTCCGGTGTAAAGTCAGGAAAAACAGAGGAATGTGAGCTTGTGGCATGAGCTGTAAAAGCTTGTCCTCTTCCTCGTCCTGCTCCTCGTCCTCCTCCTCCACGACCACTAGCCTTTTGAAGACGTTCTCGTTCCTTCCACCAATCAGGAAACCCCACGATCTGCCAACACTCCTGTTTTTCATGCCCAGCTCGTCCACAATGCGAACAGAGCACGTTACAATCTCGGGGTTTGATGATTGAGGATTCAGGTCTGTTTAAAGCAGTCACATCTGATTTCCCAAAGTAGGCAGCGACATCTGAAGCAGACTGGTCATGTCGAGTAAACAGACCAACTGACTCTCGATGTTGCTCGTTGTTGCGAGAAGAATGCTCCTCTCTTATGATTCTCGAATATACTTCACCAAGAGTTGGAAGAGGATCCATAGATATGATATTGGTACTAACTCCTCCAAACCTAGATTCATCAAGTCCCAACACAAATTGATGAATCTTCTCTTCTTCTCGTTCTTTGGATGGTTGTCATGTGGCACCACAAGTGCACAAACCACACGTACACGTAGTGATGGGTTTGTAAATTTGGTATTCTTCCCACAACGAACTCAACCGTCCATAGTAATCTAAAACAGATTGTCCATCTTGACGGCATGTCGCGAGCTGTGCTATGAGTTGATGAATACGCACTTTGTTGCCCACAGAAAATCTTTGCTTCAAATCAATCCACAATTGATGAGCATCTGAGATGAAAGTCACGGTGGATTTCACCTTTGGTTCGATGGAAGCTCGGATCCATCCAACTATCATAGAATTCACCGCTGTCCAATTTTCGAAATTTTGATCATCAGCAGGTGGTTTACGTATTGCACCGTTAATGATACCCGTCTTTCGTTTGGCTTGAAGAGCGTTTAGCATCTCTGTCGACCAAGAATTGTAGTTGTCACCAGTCAACATGACCGATGGAATCATAGCCCCCGGATTATCGGAGCTAGAAAGAGTGAACGGTGACACTGTCACCGCCGACGTCACCACCTCTGGTTGTTTTCCGATAGAACTCGACATGGTTGACAAAGATCCATCACCAGACGTTGGGTTTGTCATTGTTACTTGACACACAAGACTATCAACTCAACAGAGAAAGGAAACAATTTAAGAATTCTTAACTTAAGAACACAAAATTTTTGAAGATGATTTTGATGATCTCAGCTCTTTGATACCATGTAGAATTGGTTATCAAAGTGACTTGCTTTTATTGATGAACTCACGTTCGTATTTATACAAGAGAGTTTCCACAGGAGATAAACACAGATCCTAAAATATAGGTATCCCAAACCTTATCACAAAGGGATTTAAGACCTTAAATTCTAATTCATATAGATTCATATCTATCCTCCAATATTCCCTTATCTATTTTAAGGAAAACCAAAGGTCCCAAAAATCTACAAATATTTTTTTGTTTTGATTAAAAAATAAGTTGTATACCTTACTATATATATTCCTAGATGCGTTAGTGGTGATTCACATTCGTGAATTGAGTGCCGAAAAAAATGATTAATAATTGGAACTCCACATTTACATTCAACCGTTGGTGGTTATTCGACTAAGTATATTTTCCATCAGTGTAATTTGTAATCGTTCATTTTTTTGTCAAAATGTTTTTGTAGTCAAATTGACATAGAGTTAGAAGGGTGAATGGTACTATTTTTAGTCAAAAAGTATTTACATAATGTTATGTCGAGGACATAAAGACTCCACGCATTTAGTTTTGATCATGTTAAGTTGGAAATAACAACAAATGGTAAAAACTTGATTATTCTTAATGTTGGAGATCATGCTATAAACCTAATGTTGTACTTGATTTATAGGCTGTGAGAGAAATCTCAGAAATTCTAAAATGAAGATAGATCGTAGGTTTGACAAATAATTGTACTAGAAAGCCACATGGGGATTATGGAGGTATTTGTTAAAACCTAATGTTTGACAAATGGAGTTTTTAAATGTAATTTGAGTTATGCATAATATAGCAAGTCTATAAAACTAAACCAAACAAAAGTTCGGAAGATTTGCAATATATTTAATTTAGATTTATCATTTGGATTTTATGAGAAGAATAGTTCTAATATAAAATTATCTAAAAAGGCCAAGATATGAAAATTAGTTTAAAATCAAACCATTACAAGAAAACAAAATTCATTGGCCTTATAGTTTGTTGAAAAAAATACGGTTCAAAAATTAATATAGTGATCCCAAGTGAAAATGTCTTAATTTAATTTGAGTTATGCACAATATAGTAAGTCCATAAAACTAAACCAAAAAAGTTTGGAATATAGTAACATATTTAATATAGATTTATCATTTTGATTCTATGAGAAGAATAATTGTAATGTAAAATTCCAATTTAATTATCTGAAAATGCCAAGATATGAAAATTAGTTTGAAATCAAACCATTATAAAGAAAACAAAATTCATTGGTCTTATGGATTGTTGAAAAAAATACGATTCAAAAGTTAATATAATTATCCCAAGTCAAAATCCTAAACTGTCCAAGCAGATTAGGTGCCTTATTGTAGATATATGCTGCCATCTTAACCTGTATAGGTTGAAATCACATATGTCATTGAAAGTTATACCAAGCGTTAGACATTCAAAAAATTAACACGAGTACACGCCGCAGCTCCAACTTGTACGTTTTGAGGGACCCTGGAGACACTACTCCTTTTGAATGTAAACTGCTCAAACCTATGTTCACCGATTGTAGTAGGAATTAGCACGTTCATCATTGCTGGAATCATTCTCGTAAACGGCCTACAACATTCTAATCAATTCTATTCAGTTTCTTGTAACTTATCCCACAATGATATCATAGCAATCAATGTGCCCCTTAATCTGGTCCATGTGTAGTGCCACCTAGTGATCGCCTCTGGTTTGGGGAATCAAATACAAGTGATTCACATCTTCTATTCACTTCATATTTGTCTGTTGATTATCTGGAAGCAAACCATTAACTATCTTTTCATACGGGGTGTCTTTGAATTTAAACATCTTCTTTTATATTTTGCACTGTACATACTCTCTAACCCAAAAAGACACGAATCACGTGTCTAGAAATGCAATGCGTTTGTTGTGGAATGGGCAGAGATTTCGCTTGTACCTATTCCTGAGGACTCTATATAACGCAGCCACATGTTGTACAAAAAAAAAACTCAGACAAAACAAAATAATAACCCAGACACAATATAACATAACTTAGACAAAACACACTAATAACTCAGCCATAATGTAGCATAACACACCAATAACTCAGCCATAATGTAGTAAAACTCTGACAAAACACACTAATAACTCTGCTAATGTAATACTTACACTATCGAACAACCATCCATATTCTCTGGTTGGTCAGTGCTTTCTTTCGGAGATGATAACCCTGTAGAAATCAACATCGTTTGTTGCCCTGCCCAATGGGAGATTCCTAACAAATAAACACAAGTTAATATACAGAAATAATGTTAACAAGTTGTAATTAACAACTTAATAAGGTATAAAGGGTCATACTAGAATGGGGATAAGTAATCCTTAAGTTTCTACAATTTGGCTGTATCAGCCGGTGATAGAGGATCATATATTCCAGCTGAAGGCACACAATTCTTCCTCATGCACTTCAGTCTGTTGTCTCCAGTATTAGGAAAAACCCGTGTTGAGAGATTAAAGAGTGGATTCAATGCACTACCATCCGTAGACAGCTTAATACTCTGCGTCTTTAAAGCTTCGATTATATCAATCCTCATCATCATCAGACTCAGGGAACGTGCTTCCGTTTTCACCGATAAACTGGTATGTGACATCTCATACGTCACTGTCACCTTCCTTCTAACCATCATTGTCAGTGACTTCCTCAGCTTTTTTGGAGACAACAACACTCTCTCTTCACATTAAGAGCAGGTAATTTTGTTTCATCAGCTTCTCCCTTCTCATTAATAACAAGAGCAGGATGTAGTTATATGGTCAACTTTTTCGCCTCTACAGGTTTTCTACCTCTCTTACCTTTCACGGTTGGCTCTTTGATGATTTGCTCTTTGACGGATTTCTTCTTTACCTCTTCATTCTCTTTGTTATTTCTCCTCGTCGTAGGGCGTAATTTCCTATAACCAAGAGACTTCTCAATGAAACCAATATCACCATCGTTTTTCATCAATGGCCTTAACAAATTCTTTATCCATATTCTTATTGACCCCATCAATGGCCTTCACAAATTTTTTATCCATATTCTTATTGACCTCATCAATACCATTATCCTTCTCTACTACATCGACAATATCCTTCGCCTGTATAAACATTATGATAACTCAGTCATAAGATAATGATAACTCAGCCGTAAGTAAATAAGAAAATTATTAATCAGCCGCAATGTATTTATAATTCAAACATATGTGTTGCACTATTAGCTTACATGAGGAGGACTAGTAACATAGTAGTTTTGTCGAGGTTTTCTTGAACCTTTTGGTGTTTTTTGTTGTTGTTGTTGTCATAGTAGCTGATCTCGCTGCTTCTAAATACTGAGTAGATCTGTAATTTTGAATTCTGAGTTCTCGTAATCATTAGCTTTTTGGTCAGTTTGCTCTACCCCCATGGCCATGACATTCAAATGCTCTTTCTTCTGTTTGAACTCACTATCAATATATCCAAATCCGCTTTCCAACTTTGCATCCATCTTCGCTTCCACTCTATCTCCAATCACCTTCTCTAGATTTGAAGACATTTCTCTAATGCTTGTATCAACAGTGTTAAAACTTGAAGTTAATTTGGACACCATATCCACGACTGCTCTAACCAACACATCTTCGAGAACATCATCCTCCTCACTAACACCATGCAATACATACAAAAAAACAAACACTAACAAGCTAGCCAAACATTACATAAAATATAAACTCACCATAGACCATATAACTTACCTTAGCTTCTTTCTTCTTCTTCTTCATCTTTTGTGCATCTCCTTCACCAGATTCACCAGCCTCACTTTTGTTCACAAATCACTACCTTTGCTTCTTTCTTTCTTCTTCTTCCTTTGTGCATGTCCTTCATAATATTCACCACCCTCACTGTGGGAGACTTTCTGCTTCTTTGCGTGAGATTCAGACTCAACCGCTACTTTACCATTTACATGTTTGTTCTTCTTCTCATTTCTCTTCACATCCCTATAACCTTTAACAAACTTATTCTCATGTATGTTTTCGATCAAGTGATCAAGTGTTGGGTCTTCTACTTGATTTGGCCACGTATGAAATAACTCTCTTACATCATCCTTCATAACCATTTTACTCACACGCAACTATAACAAAATAAAACACATTAGTTAGTTTAAACTCTATCATCAATAATTATAACTTAGACATCACTAAACCATAACTCAACCATCACTAAACCATAACTAAGCCATCACTAAAATATAACTCAAATATCAATAAATCAAAACTAAACCATCACTAATATAACTTAGCCATCACAAACCATAAATCATCCATCATAAAATATAAATCAGCCATCACAAACCATAAATCAGCCATTTCAAATCATAACTCAATCAGTAACTATCACAACACAGCCAAAACCTTATCTCACCATGCACTTAGATATCTTTAGCAATGGTCGATTCTGATATAACCCTATTTTTACTGTTTTTAACTGTGGATGTCGGATTCGCACACTCAAGTATTTATTTATTTAGTGGGAAGGATTATTCTTGAGGACAAATATACTAGAAAATAGACAAGTGACTATAGAGAAAACTATGAGTATTGTAAAAGAGTGTGTATAGCTAATTTGCACCAAGAAATGCGTCTGTCTTTACATGGTCTTTGACCCACAATTTATACCCAAAGAATACATTTAATACCTATTTACTCACAATCATTCTATCTTAAATGTGTCCGTTTCTAGCCTTCGAATTAACTATTTGAACGTTGGAACTTGAATCCACTCCGAGCTTTTCTTGACTTCACCTTTCGGCCCATTCGGCCTCTTCAATCCGGGTAGTCTTGACTTCGATGATGTATTCACTTCGCAACTCAACACCTCATCCATACTCTCACCTCGAGGACGTTTATGGGCCTTTCTCTTATGGGCTTCTTTTACCCACGTAGCAATCTTTGGCCGGATCCGAGCCCATGATGCGGGATCCGACACCAACATTAACTATGATTTAAATATAGGTTTTAGAGTCCTTTTAGAGTCTTTTAAGGTATTCTTTGGATTGGGACAAGAATGGAGTTAAGGAGACAATTTGGAGCAAATGCTAAAGAAACTAAGCCAAATGACGAATTTAGTTTCAGATCAAGTCGAGAGTGTCGATCGACACACTCTTGGTGTCGATCGACACCAGTTGCGCCCTAATAATGTAACCTACACGTTTTTAGGTTATATATATATATATATATATATATATATATAGTTTTAAGGTCATTGTTGTGACCTAACAAGTTTTTAGCCACCTAACTTGTTCTAAAGCATTTTATAAGCTATTTATACATTGGATTCATTTTTCTGAGTTTTATCAGAGATTTCAATAATACCGAAGAGATATTTTCTAACTCTTTCTTCTTATTGATTTTGTTTATGCTTTCTCATTCATAAATGTTGTTTGTTTCATCCATCATGTATGAGTAGTCTACTTGTTAGGGTTAGGGTTTCTCATTAGGGATTTAGATGATTTAGTAGATTGTTCACCTGCTAGGATATATGTAGGATTTTTCATCTTTGGTTATTCTTAATGCTAGTTCTAGAGTAACTAATTAGAACTTAATCTTAAATAATAGGTATGCCCAAAAAGGTATATGTTACCAGAAATACTATTTGATGAGCCAAGTTTATAGATGTGAAATAAGAATCGGCCTATCTATTTAGGTGAACTTATCAAACTCGTTTATCATGCATGTCTTAATATAGGGATTTGCCAAGCGACCGCTGGGAATCTTTAGCCCTAGGCATATTGAGTAGCACGGCGAACCACCGCTTATTCTGTAATTAGGGTTTGAGTTTAAGAACGATTCGATAACATCCTAGCTATTTCTATATCTCTTATCATCTATTTCCTGAGAATACCCTAAACCTAACGTTTTTATTATCTTGTCTTACAACTTCACAATCCACTATCTACTTACTTGCTTTCTTTTTATTTTCTTATCATCTATCTAGCTTGATTTTGATACTTTAGCCTATTGTGTGAACAAAAGAGTTTTGTGGAATTTTACCCTTAAGTACTAACGACGATCTCTTATTTGAGGGAGTAAACTTAGAGCAATTTGACCTACATCAAATTCCATTGTTGTACGTGTACGGTTTCCACCCCATCTAAGCAACGATATTTCATCCTTATTGACTACGTTCCTATATCGCTCTCCAAAGCATTTGACTGAATCATATGCCCAAGCCTGTAACATGAAAACCATACCACTGATGGTGTACGACTTTCCAATAGGCCTCAACATCTTTATAGCATTAACCAACGAGACACCAAATCTCCTTCAAAAGTATTATTAACTGTCTACTTAATAGAAAATGTACAGTCTTACGAGACCACACGAATTGACTATTCGATAACTTAGTAATTATTCCAATAGGTGCCTCCTTCATTTGATCCCACACATCTTATCATACTAATTCTCTAAATCCCATAGAAATATGTCATCTTGATATTGTGATTAATGAGTTTATTCTCTAGATTAGACTCTCCTTCTGCGTAAATTCTTAGAGGGTAATCCTTTGCTTGTTCTTCAGAAATAACCTTAGCCATCTAATAAACCATAAATCAGCCATAACCATACATTAACTCAGCCACAACATAAAACAAATTTAGCCACAGATGCATTGATAAATCATAACTCAGTCAAACATACAATAACTCATCCACAACATAAAACAAACCTAGCCACATATGCATTGATAAATCATAAATCAGTCATAAAACATACAGTAACCAAGCCACAACACAAAACAAACTCAACCACATATGCATTAATAAATCATAAATCAGTCCTAAAGCATACAATAACTCAGCCATCAAATCGAATAGAAATAACAAATCAGCCACCATATGTAAATCGACGGCAAAAATCAGCCGTAATAAGCGTCGATAAAAACCATCAATATCATAACAGTGGTTTTAGAAAATGGTTTTAATCATGGGAATCACTTGCTATTGAACTTAGATGTCTGATTATTGTCGGAAAAATCGAAATAAAGATTTGACACATATCGAAACAAGTTGAGTTGAGACGAAATGTGACTCGATGACAACGACGTTAAAAGTTTCGGGCGGAAGAGACGAGAGAAAGAGAGAATAGCCACGAGAAATAGGTTTTCTTCGTTTTCGGATAAACACCTAGTAAAAGAGAAGACATTTTTTTTTCCCAAGATGAACAATGTCTGGGAGGAAAACCAAAATGTTCCTCTTAGTGACGTTAATAATGTGGCTTTATTTTTTTTTCTCTCTTAATAACGTGATTCATCATTATTTCGTTAATTATTTTTAATTAAAAAAGAATAAAAATGTTTTAACTAAAAAATACTAATCAAAAATGTTAATTGTAATTATATAAAAGCACTATATATATGAATAATTTTCAGAAAATGTAAATATTTCTATATTTAGATTGAGGAATAAACTTAAAAGCATCGCATGCTCATGTGTTGGTTTGTGATGAGTTTGGACTAAAGTTCACGATGAACCGTGGTTTTGAGGATCGTGATAGCTGCAATATGAGAAAAAGTAGGGTTAAGTTTTGTGATGACAGAATATGGCGAATTCTAGGTTTGAGGATTGTAATGATAAGAATATGCTTAACCAGATTTCCAAAAATTATTTACTTATAATGACAATAGTATGTTGGGAAAAAAAAATATGTTAAACTATGCTTTAAAAGTTTTTACTACTGGTATGAAAGTCGAGATTTGGTGCTACGAGTTTGATCTCTCTGACAAATTTTTTGCGTATACATATTATTTTATTTCTCATTTTTAAAATGGATCGATCTACAAATATTTGTGTTTAGCCAATAGTTTACCATATACAAAAAATTTACTAATGTTCGCGGAAGGAAATAAACTTAGCAAATATATTGTTGAATTCTTAATGATATATAACACTATTTTAAATATAAAAAATCGTCAAAATATAAATCTAGTGATTTATAATAATATAGCTGTTATATTGCCATTATAATTCAAAATCTGCATATCAAAAGAAAGAAATTTTGAAATATGTCACCATACTGAACCAATACTTTTCCTAAAAAATATAAAATTGAAGCTATTTCACAAACAAATCTGCATCTATTAAGAATAAACAAAAACAAATAATAACAAATCTTGACAAAAGAAAATAAAAATAGGAAAAAAACATACCTTCACAACCTGGGTCCCCCACCTCGGAGAAGTATGTCTTTATCTACACTTTTTGTCCTTTGTTTCCTCTCTCCCCCACCATTCTTTCTCCTCTCTCCGCTTCTTCTTCTTCCCCTGTTCCTCTTATAACCCCTCTCGTCTCATGTCTACCTCCTCCTCTTCTTCCGACAACGGAGCCGGTGGAAGCGGCGGCGTTTTCGAGGCCCCATCTCCATCCCGCCCTCGCCGCGGAGCCAACGATGTTTGGCCGGAGCCTTTTCTTGAATCTCTCGCCGTTCAAGTTGCCGTTAACGCTTCCACATCCGCCGGCCTCCTCGCCGCAGCTCCGGCTCTTGCCAACGTTTTTCGGGTCAGTTCTAACGTTCTTTGAATACCTTCTTTTAGTTTTGTAACGGTCGAGACACATCAATTATCTCGTGTCTCTCTATATATATATGTACTTCAGGTAGTAAAGTAATATTTTCGTTACACTATCTGAATTCGTTTATTAGCTTATATTTGAACTTGAAAATAGTGAGACATAGATCTTATGCAGACAAAACAAAGTCAAAGTAGTCGTGGGTCTATAATAACTTAAGTGGAGGGACACAATCTTGGTCTAGTCAAATGTACTGCTTGTTTCAAGTGTCTTGTACTTTAGTTGTTTCTAAGCTTAGATTTGATTCTGCCGTTCTAATTCTTTTTGGTATAACGAATTCTTACTCTTTAGATCATAATTAAGTGATGATGTTACTTCAATTCGATTGAATGTGATATTAGTTTGTAAGGTTGGGATTCTGAAGAGACAAAAAAAAAAAAAAACTGACCTTTGGAAAGGTAACCGCCCTTTCTGTGTTTCTATGATGGGTCCAAGTCCAACTTTTATGTCTAACAAGACGACATTAATTTGATGTCTCTTTCACATATCATATAGTTTGGGGACTTTGTTTTTCTTTTATGTATTTAGAAACTTTTTGTCTTCCATTTTTACCCAATAAGTTTATTTCTTTTTCATTGTTCTCTCGTCTACTTTTGATACCTTTTAATGTCTATTTTTGGATCCTCTAAGGAGACCATACAACCCCATCTCGTTTGTGTAATCTTTGTACAACATTTGGGCATAGTAACTCTAATATTAATATTATATTATGAATTGGATCCCTTAGGGCACAAAATCAAGGTTTTATTTTATTTTATTGGCTTTAAATCTTCCTTTCTTGGCATGTAGAAAGCCCTTTTTTAAGATCAAGAAATCCACTTTTTGACTCAAAAGTTCTTACAATAATAATCAAATTAAACACTTTCTTGTCTCCAAATATTGGTTGATAGACATTAGGCACAGTCTTTAGTCCAATGCCCAATAGATTTAATATTTTTTAGAATTATAATTATAACGGTATTTATCTGCTAATTGTTTTAAAATTATAATAATAGAAAGTGACCTCTCACGACAGACTCATAAAACTAGAAAATGTCGTTGCACATTTAACAACATCTAAAAAGAGAATGAAAAGAAACCTAAGTAAGGTCCTGTCTTTTTGCCTTGCCAATGTTAGTCCTATATTACCACATTAGGTTATTTTCTACATACATGAAAACTCTATTCATCAACAGATATATGATCCATGTATTATATCAGGCATTCATATTATTCTTTTTAATAATCCTATGTTATATATGAAAATAGCTGTTTTTTCTTTTGTTCATAAAAAAACAAATAATACATATATATATTATGCTGAAGATTTTTCTCATATATAGTAACGAGGAATAGTATATAAGTACATATGTACATTTTTTGCGTCCTGCTTTTGTTATTTTTTTCTCTGCCAATATTATGATCCACTGAGTAATGCATGCAGAGCTTCTGACAACTTCTCATTCTCTTATTTTATCTCACTTCTCTATGTATACATGATAATTCTAAATCATTATTAAATCCCATAATATTTTCTAATTAATTGAATTTTCAAATTTGCCCTAAAATTTTAAGAAACTGCAGTGTAGTTACAGCATAACACTTTTGTCAGAGAATTAAGGCTATAAGTCTAGAGTTTTCATTGTTGTTTTTTACTTTGAAATTGATCATGGAATTATCTTTTTTCCTGACTCGATTCATCTTTTCCATTGAAGTGGGTTTTTATCTTTTTTTTTTCTTTCCTTAATTTTTTTCAGTCAAAAGAGACGACATTATGGGCATACATATGCCGAAAAGCACATGGAACCCAATGTTAAGGGTCTCTTAGAGCACGTGCAGTGGTGTCTATAGATTATATACTATGTTCTTACATTTGATATATCACACATTAAAATACAAAAGTGATATTCTGAATCTGGTCATCTTAGAACTCAGGAATATTTGAACTACTTTCTTTCCCTTCTTATTTGAAGTATATCATATTGATGTGATTGGTAATTTGCATAATAATAAATAGGATTTGCCATTCCATCATATGTTATTTGTTGTACTAATCTATTTTATGTTACATTTCGTGCCCTAGTGCCTAGATTATTCTTTTTTTATAATGATTATCTGACTAATAGACATTAAACCTTTGGTTTGACAAGATATCTTTTCTTTTCGTATAGAATTCGAAATATTTGATTTTAGGTTGTACTATAGAGCTAGAGTACGAAGTCAAATACATTACTTTGCGTTTAATGAGGAATAAAGATGTACAATAAATAACAATATAAACGTAAATGTAGAGAATGTAGGTCCACGGATTGTTGGAGAGGGATGAGAGAGACAGAGAAACATCTACTATATATAAGTGTAATATTTGTGTATTTATGGGAAGCTCTACTTTTAACAAGACCAAAGGCTTAAAAGCTATCCTTTCTTGGAAATGAAAGAGAGAAGGGCACGCTTGTTGGCAAAGTCGGAATCTCATGTTCAGCTTAACTCATTTAAAGTCTTCTCATCTGTCCTAATAAATTAACATATCATCTGTTTTGTATTATTGTCACATTGATTTGTTTTTTGTTCTTTTGACATGGGACTAGGGCTTCCTCTCATTATTCCTTTTACACTAGGGCTTCTGTTGTTATATCTCTATCTATAGCTTCCAGAGATTGATTAGTCCCGTCAATTGAACATATGTCATAAAATAGATTTTTATAAAAATGAGTTGTGTGTTTCGATGAGTAAGACAAATATTACGCAGAGCTTGTGTCTGAGTCTGTCGTTGTCTTTCCATCTTCCTAGTCCCTATATATAGAGTCTTTCATGCTTCGTTGCAGGCCTACTTATCTTCTTTCTATGTCTTTTTTTACTCTCTCCCTTATTTATACATTTATTAATTAAGCTACTAATTATAATATTTGTTAAAACTTATAATAATTTTTCTTAATCGCAGGTTTGCACCACGTGGCACGCTGTCTCTCGCTCCGACCATCTATGGCAACTACTATCTCGCCAAGTTTGGGCAAGAACACATTTGATGCACGACACGTGGCGGGACGAGTTCATCTACCGTCATCGGACGGCTAGAAACTTCCGGACGCGTACTCACACCTACTTCACTCTCCAATTTGACCCGTCTGATGTGGACGAGCCTGATAGTCTCTCTTGCCGTTGTCTCACCCTCTCAGACCTCTACTTAGCCGCAGGGTTCGCCGACGGAACCGTCCGGCTTTTTCTTTTAAACAACCGACTCCACGTCAGGACCTTACGGCCACCTCTACGTGACCGCTTTGGTAGATTCTCACGAGCCGTCTCAGGCATTGTTATCTCCGACTCAAGGCTCACGTTCGCTACGATGGACGGAGACATCCACGTGGCGGAAATAGACGGTGTTGGTCACACACGCACGGCTTACGCAGGAGATATAGTTAACGACGGTGCGTTGGTAGATTTCACTGGCTGTGGACGTTGGTGGGTCGGTCTTTTCGCGGGTGTGCCAGGTCGTGCCTTTCACATATGGGACTGTAACAGCGAAGAGACAACATTCGTCGGTGGTACACTCACCGACCCTGAAGCTGTCATGGGATGGCACACGTTAACAGAGCTAACAACGTCCCTTGGCCGTCTCAGAATCTCCGGTAACGAGACGGCGGTAGCATGCACGAGATGGAGAATCATGGTGATCGATCTAAGAAACCAAGGAGTGATCATCGGAGAAGACGAAGAGCAACGTAGAGGACTAATAGTGACAGGCTTCGATGCCAACGACGAAGCGTACGTTAGATTGGACAGTAGAGGAAACGCTAGCGTGCGAAGGGTGAACACGCAACAAACGGTGTGTGAGTTCCGTGTTAGTGGAGCGGCGCAGAGAAGAGTAATGGGTTGTGTTAATAGACTGCACGCGCTAATGTGCGCAGGTGGTATAATGCGCGTGTGGGAGGTAGAGAGAGGAGAGTATCTGTACAGTATTAGGGAGAGAGTAGGAGAAGTTGACGCCATTGTTGCCGATGATAGACATGTGGCGGTTGCGTCAGCTTCATCAACGGCTCAGAGTATTATACATCTATGGGATTTCGGTGCACTGTAGCGTACCAGATTAATAATTTTTTTTTTTTAACTTGAAGAAAAAGAAACTATTTTTCTCTGAAAAAGCGAAACCCTAAACCTAGGTGTATATGTAGGGTTTCTGATTATAAATTAAATTGGGAAAGTGACGGAGGGAAGATGGTGACAGGAGGGTGAGATTTACAAGGGAGATTGATTCTTTCTACAGAGTTTGACCAAAAAAGTAAGTTACTGTTTTTGTCTAAAACCAAACAAAGTGGACTTTTTCTTGTTGTTCTTGTTTTTTTCCTTGTGTTTAGGGCTCTCTCAATTCTGACTTTGTACGAGATGTCTTTTTTTTTTCTTCTACTTGTAATTCTTCACTTTACTGGAGTTTATTATTTTGTATAATGGGTTTTAAATACATTTTGTGTAAAAAATATATTTTACAGGAGGTGTAGACAGAAACAAGATCAAAATCGAAAGAATGGTATAGAAATATGAATCATGAGATCTAGATGTGATTTGAGCATATCCCAATTTTAGGATATATTGGAGTGAATTGATAAGTAAAATGTTCAACAAGTTATTCATAAACAATAACATAAGAAAAGAGCATAATTGGACACACCCAATATACAAACAAAACGGCTAATCTCATTGAACAAACAAGATGATAAAGAGTGAAAATCAAAATTTTCCAAGTTTGAAATAGCGTTAGAAGCAAGTTCGAGAAGACCAAACACACGCCAATTCAAGAAAAAGTTGCACTCTACATAAAATTTGAGATGGTAACCATATATTGTGACTTTAAATCATAGTTCAAAACTTGGATTCTCACAAGAATGAGTCACGTTGTACCTACCGGTCCCTAAAAAACCATCACATAAGAACACAAACAGTTAGGATCTAAAACATGTTATTTAGAAACGAATTCGTAAGGACAGTTCTCAAAGAGAGGGAAATATCAATTTGATATTTATGTATATGAAATTACAAGATGTTTGATATAATGCCACGTTTATTTTGTCTTTTAAACAGATTCATGTGTTTGAATTTTCACATCTATTATCTTAATTAAGTCCACAAGGCTTTGTATTGGAATTTGCAGGGACAAATCAACTTATGCAAATAATATGACTCTTGAGAGACCATTGATGCATGTTTCATTATTAGCGAATGTGCCAGTCTTTTAAGTTTCAGGTATGCGGATTTGATTGTATGATTTCTAGTGTTTTTCATGTTTTTTTTTTGTTATATATAATGTCTAATGGGCTATTTCTAGATAGAGCATATACAAAATCGCAAAAACCCAATCCACAAACTTCAATACAATAAACAAAGCAGCTCAAAACTAAAGCCATCTCAAATTTACAAACCGAATTTAACTAACCAAGATTGAAAACCCTAATCTCAATCAAAAAACATGATCGAGCCGCCGTCCAAAACTGCAGATTCTCGCTGAAATAGGACAGCCAAACGAGATGGTGATCCAAAATTTGTTGCCATGCCGCCACTGTAGAGTTGTTTTGAGAAGGAGGAAGAGAGCCGATCTCGTTTTTGTTGAAGAGATCCTTGCTCAGTCATGAAAGAGAGAAAATAGTAGGGAATAGAAAACAGAGACCTTCGACGTTGGCTTCGCTTTGCCGGATCAAATATACCTCCCCCATCGACAAAGATCTCGTGGAACCGCCACAATTTTCGGTCTCAGATCTATCTACTTGTCTCTCTCGTTCTTCGCCGTAGATCTCCCTTTTCTACTCTGCATCGCTACACCGCATGTGGAGCTCTTACCGTTGGTATCAGGCGGAAGCTTCTCCCCTCCACATCTCCTTGATTTTAGTCGGATTGCTTTGCCTGAAAAATGCAGCATGTTACAGATGACGAACTATGAGCTTTTGGGTCCTCATCTTATTTTTTTTTTTTCTCAAACAATAATTTTCATTCACTTAAGCCTAAAAAAAGGGAAGTTCATACAAATTAGAACTAAGATAGTACAAGAAAATGAAGATAGAGGCTTCATGAGTTTTGCAAAGAGGTGTTCACTTTTAAAAAAGTTTACAAGGTTTGAAAAATCTGTTGAGGCTTTGGCGGATTCGACCATGAAGACGGGCTTCGCGAAATCCTCGACCAACGTGTGGTCATAAACGGCTATTGCAAACAATGCATATGAGCCTTTGAAAAGGTGCTCCACGGGAGAAAATAAAGGGTAGATCATAACGCCGCTCTTTGCCAAGCTTTCACAGATTTGCAACTTATCCGTATACTTGAAGATACCTTGAAGGAGCTTGGTAATTGGCGGGTAAGGAGGTAGAGAGTTGAAGAAGCTTCGGTAACCACCGCTCCGTGGAGATGGGATCATAATGGCGTTCTTCTTCACTCTTTTGGACATTGCCAAAGGTTTGGGATGATAGTCTCAAATAGGGTTCGAAACAAAATTAACAAATGACCTCGACAAAAGTATCTATCAAAACAGCCTAAAAGAACTGTTACTCTGTTAGCGTGGAGTCCACGACCAGCCAAAACAAAGTTAAAGGGTGCTATAGGGGTTGTAATTGACAGAAACATAACAATACGGATCATGGGCATCAAGACTCTAAAACACTTCAAAAGTGGAGTTAGCCCAAAGCTTTTTGAGATCAGATTTGTAACATAAAACCAACGAGCTAACCTATTTGCCAAACTTTGTGGGAGAGAAAACCAAAACCAAACAATGACCATCACAACTAATCTCGGAAGGTAGCTACTCTCCAAAGACGAGAAAGAAATCAAAACGTTTGGGTTTGCTAGAGTGAAATAAAGACCTAACCTGGGCCAAACAAGATGTGGGCTTAACCTAAAAAAACTGTTCATGGGCTTCGAGGACTTGAAAAATGGATTGGAGGGAGGGTAAACAGTTCTTGGGCTAGGCCCAAACCAAATAAGGAAAAGCAACATTAGGGTTAGGAAGCTACCTCCCTTATTCGTCAACGGTGGCCGCACGCCGACGGTGAGTTTTCTTGGTAATAGAGCTAGTCGAGTCAGCGTTGCCAAAGCTGAGGAGTGGGTTGAAGATTCCGTCGTCGAAATCCTCATCGGCTCCGGCGTCAAAGCAGAGCTCCGGTCCAAACGAAACCAAGAAAAACACTAGGTGGGGGGAATTGAATCCCAAAGAAAGGAGTTGTGAGATGCAGGTCTTGACTTCAAGGGGAGCCATTGAGAGGGACGATTTACAGGAATCACAAAAGGTTTAGAGGGAGAAGATCTTGTTTCAGGAGTGGGCTGAGCCGCATCAAACGGTGTTGTTTGATAGCAGAGGAAGACGATTGTAACTTGAAGAAATTCAGATATATAGGAATCGTCGCAAGGAGTGGGCATGGGAGATCGTGGGACATGGGCCGAGAAAGGATTTGGATGTGTTGGGAGAGAAACAACGTAGTAAAGGGAAGACAAATCCCGACGCCGGCGAGCCATGGCTTCATCGACGTCGGAGAAAGGGTTCGATAAGGCTGCCTCGATCATTGTGTATGAGAGAGTTTAAGTGATCTTCACTTTCTAATACCCTTATTTGGGTCCTCATCTTATAAGTTCTAATATTAATAACTAGATTTTGACAATTTTTTAATAAAATTTATATATTGAATGAAATTCGTATAGTTGAATAATAGATTATGTATTTGGGTTTACGGTTATAATATGTGTTTTCTTCGTATGGAATTACGGTTATAATGTATAGTGTATATAATAAAAGTATGACAAACTATATTATGTAAAATAAAACACATACTAATAAAAACGTGCAATTTAGTTTATAAACGAAGAAATGTTGTTAATTTTCTACCCACGATTTTGAACAATTTACCAACCAATATTTACCAGAATTTTGATGTTGAATCAATTAATTCATGTTTAAACAACATCGCTTTCTAAATACTATCGGGGTAATGAGTTGAAAGCAACAAAATTCAGAATTAATAAGATTAATATTAAATACATATATGGTTATACATCTATGGTGGTTCTTATTGCGTAGTGTAGATTGATCACCGAGATTATGATCTTAGATTTAATTCAACGTGCCATCAAATGTGTTGTTGAAATTGTTTGAAAGAACATAGGTGAGCAAAACTTCCTCAACCAACCACCAAATGAATTTAACATGTTTTGTGAACATGTCAAACTTATACATAATGCTTGCTTGAAGTTCAATTAACAAACAATAGTTTAGATTGTTTGACGAGTTTATATATATATTAGCATTCTTGGAGAAAAAAGAATGAAGTATATTAGATTTGTCACTGATTTACAACAATTATGCTTCATTCTTATTTCACCAAGAACGCTAATACATATAAAAATTATTGCTATGATTGGTAAAACCATAGCCCAGAGCTCTTTTAGCTCTTCAATGACTTGAGGAAGAGTTAGGTTTTTATGGGAAATCTGATTGGATTTTTGTCTTCCATTGAAAATGGTGGATTTTTCTTCTAAGTGTTCTTGGTGACAAAACCTAAAGCTTCTTTTTCTTCTTTATATTTCAATAAAGCTCATTGAACTATTGTATTTTCCAATTTTAGATTTCTATGTTAATAAGCTCATTTGAGCATAAACCATTCTTAGTTTAGAAATGTCAACATGGTATCAGATCTCATAGAAGTAAGATCCATGGCACCTTATACAATTCCACCCAGTTCTCAATATTTCCAACTGTTTCACCATTACTCTTTACCAACAAAACTACATTCTCTAGAAGGAAGAGCTAGTTCGAGAATTTTTTATCTGGTCAAGGGCTGGTCGGCTTTGTCATTGGTTCTATCTTTGCTCTGACGCAAACTCGGACTGCTACTCACAACAGTGTCACCTTTGAAGAACAAATTCAGGAGTTTTACACTTGGCACCAACCAGACCAAGTTGTTAAGTCTTGGTTACTTGGTTCGTTTGCTGAAGATATCTTAAGTGTGGTGGTCAACTGCTTCGCTTCTCATCAGGTATGGATGACTCTTGCTAATCACTTTAATAGAGTATCATCCTCTCGCTTGTTTGAACTGCAAAGAAGATTGCAAACTCTGGAAAAGAAACATAACATCATGGAAACTTTTCTCAAAGATCTGAAATATATATTTGATCAGTTAGCCTCTATTGGTAACCATGTTCCAGAGAAAATGAAAATCTTTTCTGCTTTGAATGGTCTTGGAAGAGAGTATGAGCCAATTAAAACAAATATTGAAAACTCTGTTGACTCTACTCCAAGTCTTTCTCTTGATGAAGTTGCTTCTAAGTTAAAAGGCTATGATGACCGTCTTCAAAGCTATGTGACTGAAGCATCTATCTCTCCTCATGTTGCTTTCAATGTCACTCACTCAGACAATGGCTAATTTCGCAACAACATAGGAAAAGAAAGGTCAAACTCTAGCCGTGGCAGGAGTTCATTCTCGACTAGAGGACATGATTTTCATCAACAAATTTTATCTTCATCTGTTTCTCAGTCGGAAAACTCAAGTGTGGTATGTCAAATCTGTGGTAAAGCTGGTCACCATGCTCTGAAATGTTGGCATAGGTTTGACAACAACTATCAATACGAAGACTTACCAATGACTCTTGGTACAATGCGCATTACAAATGTTACAAACCATCATGGCCACAAGTGGATTCCAGATTCAGCAGCTACAGCTCATGTTACCAATAATCACCAAGTTTTGCAATAGTCTCAACCCTATCATGGTTCTGATTTTATAATGGTAGTTGATGGTAACTTCTTGCCCATTACTCACACTGGTTCAGGTAGTATTGCTTCCTCTTCAGGTAAAATACCTTTAAAAGAAGTTCTTGCTTGCCATGATATTGCTAAATCTCTTTTGTCTGTTTCAAAACTCACAAGTGACTACCCGTGCTCTATTGAGTTTGATGTTGATAGTGTTCGTATAAATGATAAGGCAACCAAGAAGCTGCTGATAATGGGAAGAACACTTGAAGGTCTCTACTGTCTGGAGGATCCTAAAATCCAAGTCTTCTACTCCACTCGTCAAAACTCTACAAGTCTTGAAGTTTGGCACATACTAAGATGCGCAATGCTCTTTTTAAGATGCTTACTAAGATGTTAGTGTTACTCTTAAAGCAAGTTATTGGAAAGCTAATTGGTCCAGCACAATCTAGCTTCATCCCGGAGAGGCTCAGTTTAGACAACATTATTGTGGTGCAAGAAGCTGTTCACTCGATGAGAAGGAAACAAGGGAGAAAAGGGTAGATGCTTTTGAAACTGGATTTGAAGAAGGCATATGATCGTATTCGGTGGGACTTCCTGGAGGATACGATACGGGCTGCGGGTATGGAGGAGAGATGGGTCCAATGGATTTTGCAATGCATCACTGGTCTGTCTATGAGTATCCTTTGGAACGGAGAGAAGACTGCTAGCTTTAAACCGTCACGTGGGCTTCGACAGGGAGATCCATTGTTTCCGTACTTATTTGTTCTCTATCTTGAGCGACTTTGTCACATGATCGATCGATCTGTAGCTGCAAAAGAGTGGAAGCCTATTGGTCTGTCTTAGGGAGGGCCGAAGATTTCACATATTTGTTTTGTCGATGATCTAATTCTATTTGCAGAAGCAACGGTCTCTCAAATAAGGGTTATACGAAGAATCTTGGAAACGTTTTGTGTAGCTTCTGGACAAAAAGTGAGCTTGGAGAAATATAAGATATTTTTCTCAAAGAATGTTTCATGAGACTTGGAAAAGTTGATTAGTAATGAGAGTGGGATTAAATCAACAAGAGAGTTGGGGAAGTATCTTGGAATGCCTATTCTCGAAAGATGGATAAATAAAGATACGTTTGGAGAGGTTCTTGAAAGAGTGGCTTCAAGGCTAGCGGGTTGGAAAGGCCGTTCTTTAAGCTTTGCGGGGAGATTAACTCTAACCAAGTCGGTTCTCTCCTCTATTCTGATACACACAATGAGTACTCTCTCTTTACCACAGTCAACGTTGGAGGGATTAGATAAGCTGGCGAGAGCTTTCTTGTGGGGTAGTTCGTTAGAGAAAAAGAAGATGCATTTGGTAGCTTGGGATAGAGTTTGTTTGCCAAAGAGAGAGGGGGGTCTTGGCATTCAAAAGTCAAAGTTTATGAACAAAGCTCTAGTATCTAAAATTGGCTGGAGGCTTATTCATGATCGGCAGAGTTTGTGGGCTAGAATCTTGCGCAAAAAGTATAAAGTGGGAGAGATTCATGATCGAACTTGGATGGAGAAAAAAAGGCCATGCTCGTCAACTTGGAGAAGCATCGTGGCAGGGTTAAGAGAAGTGGCTACTCGGGGTAGTAGATGGGTGATTGGTAATGGGCAAGAAATTCGTTTTTGGGCGGATAAATGGTTATCGTATCAGTCTCTGAAAGAGCAGTTCTAGAGATACCAAATACAGATAAGGAGTTGCGAGCTCACAATCTATGGGTGGATGGCATGGGTTGGAGACTTGACAGAATTTTGCCCTACGTTTCTCATAATACTCAGTTGGAGTTAGCCTCTATTGCTTTAGATAACGTGACTGGCGTGCGGGATAGGTTATCTTGGGGTACTCTGCCGATGGTGCTTTTACGGTTACGTCGGCTTATGAGATGTTGATGGAAAATTCTGAGTGCCGAACAGATATGTCTTCCTTTTTTGCTAGACTGTGGCAGGTGATGGCTCCGGAAAGGGTTAGAACGTTTCTTTGGTTGGTTACTCAACAGGTTATCATGACGAATGTGGAACGAGTTCGAGGTCATATTGGAGAGTCAAGTGTTTGTCAGGTCTGCAAAGGTGGGGACGAACCAATCTTGCATGTGCGAAGGGATTGTCCGTCAATAGCGGGCATTTGGAGAATGATGCAGACATCACATTTGCTGATGTACTGGTTGATGGACTTTCTGACGAACTTCCTGAAGAACTTGCTGAACGAAGGACTTCCTGAACTACTACGTGTCGAACCAAGCAAGGAAAGTGAATCATCCATCAACCTTGGATCGTTTATGTTGGAGATTTCAAACCCTCCAAATGAAGAAGAAGCTTGCAAAACATCTTTGGCCGAAATATCAAAAGGAATCAAAGAGAAATTCAAAGGAAATAAACTTTCCTTATTCGACGTAATTAAATTAGCATTGATTGCTAAGGAGGATTGCTTGCTCGAAATCCTTGATCCACCATTTAATCCAGAGAATGCATCTAGACATAAAGCTCCATCAATGCCCACGATTTGTACCTCATCATCACCACCAATCACGCTTTCTCTATTATATCGATTGATTTGTATGTAATTTGTAGAATATTTTCTTTTAATGTAGCTTAGTCATGTAAGAGTTATAAAAAGCTCATTTGTTTCATTGTAAAGGACCTCGAAAATTTGAAAGTAATAGAAAGAGTTTTCTCTAAAGCTTAGGCTTTGTTTTTGTTTATCTAAGTTAGGTAGATTCCTTTACTTAGTAAACGTGTGAATCAATGTCTCTTGTGTGGATTCCTTGAGACAAAGGTTCGTGATCTTATCACAAAGGCTTTCACACTTTTGAGTGGCGATCATCAATCCACCATCAAAACCCTCATTTGATCTCACACGAGAGAAGCGACCGCCAGCGTGTCAGATTTCCACCTTCGACCATCTTTCCTTCACAAAAGAGAAGCGATCGCCAGCTTGTGAAGCCGCCATATCTATCCCCGTGTGAGACTCACCCCCGAGTCTTGCATCATTTGGTATCAGAGCTCAAAGCTCCTATATCATCAATCGTTTTTGCTTCTGTTTTGTTTTCTTCGATTAAATTTTTTTTTTCTTGTTCTGTGATTTAAAAAAAAAAAAAAAAATGAAATTAGTTTTGAGGACAAAACTTTCTCAAGAAGGAGAGTATGATGCGGACATCACATTTGCTGATGTACTGATTGATGGACTTTCTGACGAACTTCCTGAAAGACTTGCTGAAGGACTTCCTGAACTACTACACGTCGAACCAAGCAAGGAAAGTGAATCATCCATCAACCTTGGATCGTTTATGTTGGAGATTTCAAACCCTCCAAATGAAGAAGAAGCTTGCAAAACATCTTTGGCCGGAATATCAAAAGGAATCAAAGAGAAATTCAAAGGAAATAAACTTTCGTTATTCGACGTAATTAAATTAGCATTAATTGCTAAGGAGTATTGCTTGCTCGAAATCCTTGATCCACCATTTAATCCAGAGAATGCATCTAGAGATAAAGCTCCATCAATGCCCACGATTTGTTCCTCATCGTCACCACCAATCACGCTTTCTCTATTATATCGATTGATTTGTATTTAACTTAGAATATTTTCTTTTAATGTAGCTTAGTCATGTAAGAGCTATAAAAAGCTCATTTGTTTCATTGTAAAGGACCACGAAATTTGAAAGTAATAGAAAGAGTTTTCTCTAAAGCTTAGGCTTTGTTTTTGTTTATTTAAGTTAGGTAGATTCCTTTACTTAGTAAACGTGTGAATCAATGTCTCTTGTGTGGATTCCTTGAGACAAAGGTTCGTGATCTTATCACAAAGGCTTTCACACTTTTGAGTGGCGATCATCAATCCACCATCAAAACCCTGATTTGATCTCACACGAGAGAAGCGACCGCTAGCGTGTCAGATTTCCACCTTCGACCATCTTTCCTTCACAAGAGAGAAGCGATCGCCAGCTTGTGAAGCCACCATATCTATCCCCGTGTGAGACTCACCCCGAGTCTTGCATTGGAGAAGGTTAGTGCCGGTTCGCAGGAGACATGATTTTTTCAATGGGTCTCTTCTTGGTTGGTTATATTTGAATCTGGGAATGGTGAATGATGAGGTCGGGTATTCATGGGCAACCTTGTTCTCCATTGTGGTTTGGTGGAGTTGGAAGTGGCGGTGTGGCTACGTTTTTGGCGAGATTGGTAAATGTAGAGATAGAGTTCAGTTTGTTAAGGACTTCGCTTCTCAAGTAAGTCAAGCTCACAAACTGAATCGCTATACGGGCAGATCGAATACTCAAATGGAGAGAATGGTGGCCTGGAAATGACCGAAAGAAGATTGGATGAAGCTTAACACTGATGGCGCTTCACGGGGAAATCCGGGATTGGCTACAGTAGGAGGAGTTGTGCGTGATGGTCAAGGTCGTTGGTGCGGTGGGTTCGCCTTGAATATTGGTGTCTGTTACGGGCTTTATATTGCTTGGGAGAGGCGGTTTAGGCGAGTGGAGTTGGAGGTTGATTCAGAGTTGGTGGTGGGTTTTTTAACGAGGGGGATTAGTGATACTCATCCTTTATCGTTCCTGGTGCGATTGTGCCATGGCTTCTTATCAAGAGACTGGTTAGTCCATGTTACTCATGTTTATAGAGAAGCTAACCGTCTTGCGGACGGGTTAGCGAACTATGCATTTTCTTTCCCTTTATGGTTTCATTTGTTAGATGTTGCTCCACCCTTTGTGGCGTCATTTGTAGAGGATGATGACTGAGAAACTGCGTTTCCAAAGCATATCCGAATTTGATTTTTGTTTTTTAGTTTCTTAATAAATTGTGGGGAGAGCTTTTCTCCCCGTGACCTACCAAAAAAAAAAAGATCATAGGAACAAAGTAAAGATATGTCTCTCAAGTGTATTTTACCAAGAACGTGAGATCTTTTACGCTAAGGTAGAGTTTGTGGAGATCAACAACACATAAAGAATCATATTTGGTACATGACAAGCTCAAATGGAAAGTTGAAATAAAGTTTGTATCAATAGAGACATGAATCCAGAAGCTTGTGCCAAATATTTGAGAAAAACCAACAATCCAAAAGCTTGTGGTGTCATACCAATAACTCAACAATAACAAAACCATAACTGATCCAACATGCCTTAAAGACTTTGTTGGCGCAAATTTGTTTGGGCAGTGGCGGGAGAATATGTTTTCATGTTTCAAGTTTTGCCTCCTATAATGTTTTTCATAATGATTAATGTATTATTATTATCACATTTAGTTTATGTAAAATAAAAATTTAGATATAAAGATATAAAATATATAAATGCGTACTGGTCATTACAGTGCACGATAGCAAGAAGTAGTACTATTAGCAAATTAGCATCGTATTTTTATTTATCGTTAATTTTCTCCTAAATTTTCGATTTCCGATCTCCGGGCAAAATCTCGAGTTTTTCGCCGGCAAATTCATTCGTGATGTGTGCATCACAGAGTGTTGAATCAGCTTTCACTTCATCAGAAACCCTAATTTTAGTGTAGTATACTTGCTAGATCCATAAATTTCTCGAGTGTTTTAGCTTGATCTGATCTTAGCTCCGGAAGATGAATTTGCAGCATTGTTACCATTTCTACGCAAAAACCCAGTAAGATCGCTTCTTGTATCTCTATGTTTTTAAGATGAATTTGACTGTTTTTGATTTGTGGGTTATTTTTAGGTTTAGAAATTAGCGAATCTTAAAGTTAAGAGCTTTTAATTCTTATGTTGAAGTTATTAGCTTATATTTGAGGATGTACCTGTAACAACTGAAATTTCGTCGGAAAGGAGAGATTTTTAAGCTGTCTTTGACTTCAAAGACGATGCTTTTAGATACCCAAATCTACTTGAGTTAGTAGTAGAGATTGATGTTTAGGTAGTATATGTTTCTGAAATGGAGCTTGGAGAAGTGGGTTTTAAGCTTGAGGGTGATCTTGCATTCAGAGTTGAGCAAAGATGTGATTTTTAGTGAGTGGGTTGGGTTCTTGTTATAATGTTGTGTGTTTGAGCTCTTTGGTGTATTGGGTTATGTTGTTTAGTGACTGAAGATAATAATTTTACGCTGGTGGATGTTTGCAGATAATGGACAACTTTGTGAGATTTAGCTTGCGAGAACGGTCTTAGTTTCCTTTTGTAGAACTGTTGGTGGTGAAGAGCTGATTTTAGATGGAAGCATACACACAAGATGCTCTTAAAGCGAAGCAGTTCGCTGAGAGAAGATTTGCAGAAAAGGATTTTGCAGGTGCAAGGAGTTATGCGTTGAGGGCGAAGTCACTGTTTCCTGACTTGGAGGGTTTGTCTCAAATGCTCACTACGTATGAAGTTTATATAGCTTCTCAGAGTAGGCGCAGTGGGGAAATTGATTACTATGTGGGAAAAGAGAAGTGAAGAAACAGTATAAGAAGATGGCTGTATTGCTCCATCCCGACAAGAACAAATGCCTTGGAGCTAACAGAGCATTTCAGATCATTTCGGAAGCTTGGAGTTTCCTGTCAAGTGAGTTTAAGAAAAGCACCTTTTATTACAAAAGAAAAAAACTTTATCGACTCTATGGTGGTTCAGAAGAGTAGTACAGAGTATGCCCCCACGCCCCTAGGATTCGATTGTTGTCCACCAGCTTCAGAAAAGGCTTGATACTTTCTGGACTGTATGCACATATTGCAAGGTTCAGTATGAGTATCTGCGGAAGTATGTGAATAAGAGGTTGTCATGTAAGAACTGCCGAGGTGCATTTATTGCTGTGGAGACTGGGCCGGCTCCTGTTAGTGCATCACTTCAGTATGCGCCTCCATCTCATACAACAAGTAATGGCTATGGAGGTCATGGCTATGATGCTGTTTCACGCATGCCTACCAATTCCACTTATTTCTTAGGTCAGTATCCAGCACATGGATATGAATATGTTACAAATGAGTCATATGACTGGAGCTCATATGTGGGAACATCTCCTGGGAATCTGGAGTCAAACCGAATGTCTTCAGCATCCAACGGATATCCTTATAAGCTCAACAATGGAGTAGTCTGTAAAGGAAGAAAAAAAGTCAAAGATGGGTCTAACAGGACAAGCTCGATGAAAGGAACAGCCTCTGATCTGATATATCCAAGCCCACCCAACTGGTCTGCTGATCCTTAAGTGATTAAAGCCAGCAGACCTGAGAAGAAGAGGAATGTTGGTTTAGGGTCATCTGGTAATGGATTTGTTGAGAACATTACAAAATCAAATCCAGAATCGAAAGCAACAAATTTGGATGCAAAGATGGAACATGACTTCAAACATCCTGGGAAGAGTTATGGTTTAATGAGACGGTGGTCTTCTACAACAGGATTGGATACACGGAAGATACTGATTCACAAAGCTAAAACAGATATTAAGCAAAGACTAGAGATTATGAGATTGGCTTCAGAAGCTGCTGCGACAGCTACAGAGGACGCGACTCCCCTTGATGAAGTAAGTGCGTCCTCCAAGGTGGGGGATGATGTATCCAGATTAGGAAAAAATGTTTCTTTTGGTCATCCACCTGTTCGGAAAATAAACGGGCCAATAACAGTTCCAGACTCCGACTTCCATGACTTTGATAAAAATAGATTAGAGGAGTGCTTCGAGGCTAGGCAAATATGGGCAATTTATGATGAAGATGATGGTATGCCACGCTTATATTGCATGGTCCGGGAAGTACTATCTGTTCAACCTTTTAAGATTGACATAGCCTACTTGAGCTCCAAAACTGACATCGAGTTTGGTACAATGAAATGGGTGCAGTATGGGTTTACAAAGTCGTGTGGACATTTCAGGATACGAAATACTGACATAGTTGATCATGTTAACATATTTTCCCATCTCTTAAAAGGCAAGAAAACAGGAAGAGGCGGTTGTGTTAGGATATTCCCCCAAACCGGAGATATTTGGACTGTGTACAAGAACTGGTCACCAAACTGGAACAACTCAACTCCAGATGAAGTGAGGCACCAATACAAAATGGTTGAGATCCTTGATGAATATTCTGAACAGTTTGGGGTTTGCATCGCCCCGCTTGTGAAAGTAGATGGATACAAAACCGTGTATTGCAGGAGAGATAAGGAGGAGAGCAAGAAATGGATACCGCGGAGAGAGATGCTGCGATTTTCGCATCAAGTGCCATCTCGGTTTCTTAAAGAAGAAACTTGTGGTGTGCCCGGAAACTGTTGGGACTTAGACCCATCTGCTATACCAGAAGAGTTGCTTCACAATGGAGCAGGAACTGATTGATTATCATTCACTGTCGCTGCAAGAGACAAGAGTAAGAGCTTTATATTACCAATGTAACGGTTGTTGACTCAGTGTAGAAACCCAACTCTATATTGAAGATTATTATGTCAGGAACTATATACACAGGCAAGCCTCTGTTCGTTCATTGGAGCTGTTGTATTAGCAATGTTGAAGAATCAAACATAGTCTGACTTGTTGCTGTTTGTTATTACGATTCTCTATTTCCTTCTTTCTATATTAACCTTTAGTATAAAATGTAGCCAATGTCATTCTGCTTTTTACTTGTCACTTTTGCTTCAGAAAAGTTTGGATGATGCTACATTTTGAGTTCCTTTGGTTTCATCAGTTGGATTGCAAAGATATTTGTTTCAGATGAAGCAGAAACTTTTGTGTGACAACTAATATAGTTTCTTGGTTATGTTAACCCGGTAGGAGATTAAGACAAAGAAAGGTGAGCTCTTGTGTTTAAGGTATTTAAAATCTTATTAAATAAAACATGATTTCAATGTTAGTAACTGGCATTATCGTAATATCTATTGATTAGGTTTTGATAAATAAAAAATTATATCGTTTTTCTGAAAATAAAAATAAAAATATACAAATTAAAAGAAAATTATATAACAACCAGAGTTAATTTTTAATTAATTTGTGGTTGTAAAAAAGGGTTATGTACACAAAAAACTCTCAAACTCATCCATTTTTGCAACTATACCCTTCATTTTGCAAAATAATCATATCAAATCCAAAATAATACGCAGTATAATTCTTTTTAGATATTGTCAAATTTTAAAATTTTGATAAATAATATATCAAATTGAAGCCCTCGAAATGAGGAGTTCACCTATAACTTCAGAATTTTCAAAAACAAATGTATGTGATCATGAGGAGATCATCTATAATGTTGACAATATATGTAAAGTTGCAAAAATGGTCTATATTGCCTATTATTTTGCATTTCATAGGATTATTTTGCATTTTCTAGACGTGGAAGATAAAGTTGCAAAAATGGACGGCTTTAAGAGTTTTTTTGCACAAGGCCCTCACAAAAATATATACAATAAATTACGATCCTAAAACTAAAAAATAATATATATATTTTTTAAAAATGTAAATAAAAGTAATATAGTAAATTACTAATTGTAAAACAAAAAAGAATTATTAAAATAACTAAAAAGCTTGTTACATATATTTGGGCTTCTTTAATCAATTAGTAATATGTGAGATCAATAGATTTTTTTTTCTTTGTTTTTGTAATGTTTTTAACTTAATTTAATTTTCTTTGTAAATTATAATTGTAGTATTCTTAGACAGTTTATTATAATTTCCTTTTCATCTTTGAATTAAGAAAAATTATTATATTATGATCTTTATAATTTTCTATTTTATTTTAAATATAATATTTGTAATTTTATATTGTTGATATATGCAAAATTTTAATTATCTTGAATTTTTAATAAATCCTCCAAAACTTGAAGAAATTGAAGAAAATAAGAGAGGCACCAGTCTTCACTAATGAATATACATCATTACTCACCATTTTCTTTAGATTGGTTCTCAAATTAGGGGATGGTTCTGGAAAAAAAGAGTAAAAAAATATTATAGATAACTTCGAAAACAAGACGTGTATCTTACGTACCAAGAATTTTGGATATCGTCGTCTTTGAAATAAAATCCGTAAATCCCAGACCAAAGAATATTCTATATCTTCATATTGTAAAATATTGGTGAGATAAAAATGATAAACATTATTAATTATCAATTCAGATCTCTTAGGTGGAAATGGAATGAATACATATTTAACAACTAAATAATATATAAGAATTAATGAAAAGAATAATGAAACTTGATATGTAAATACGAATGTTGTCCAAAAATACAAAAACGATTAAATGAAAAATAAAGAGCTATAGAGGGTAAAAAGGAAGAACATAACTTGAGATATTGGAGTCAAACCAGAATTTTTCAAACCAAATATTCCAACTAACTCTAACTAAATAGGCATGCCTCATCCAAACACAATAAAAAAAAAGTTATAAGGTCATCTGCATATATACTGACCATTTTCTATAGGTTGATTCTCAATTAGGGGCCTAGAAAAAGAGATTAAAAATATTATAGATATTTAGAAAACAAAACATATAACTGTATCTTGCGTGTCAAGTATTGATATTCTTGTGTCAGTTATTTTAAAATGATTATCCAAATGTTGTTTCATGTGTTAGTTTATATGCCCTATAGCATTTACCAGTATGTCATTGTATTTTTAATCAATATATCGGTTATTGTACATAATTGTACGGAACCGCATTTAAATTTATTGATTTTGTTAAAATACACAAACTCTATAATGACAACAACGTTTAGTTTTATAAAAAGTAAGGGAAGTTTGATATGACAAACCAATTAGCAATCCTTCATTGTTGAAGGTGAGATATCGCAGCTGCCTAATGATATAGAGCTGCAGGACTTCTTGCGCTAAAACTGTTTCTGCTAATGTGGGGTGGTGGGTGGCGATAGTGATCGAATGAACTAGTTATCTTCCAATAATCTCGATCGTGAAAATTTTAATCTTTTTTGTTTCAGCACAAGACTTTTATTACGTGAAACATTACTTTCATACTTTGTTGGCAATTGTGAGTCTTCGGGTGTATAACATATCTTTAATAAAACTGTTTTCATGGCTTTATCGTAGCAACTTGACGTCCTAAGAGGGTCATTAAAAGCCGTCTATGAAGTAAAGCCGTAAATCCCAAACCGAATAATATTCTACATGTTTATATTGCTTATTGTTTTTTAATAAAAATAATTGTCTCATGCTATTATTTGTCATTTTCTATTTTGTTCTAAAGTCTAAAATATTGGTGAGATAAAAATAATAGATAATATTTTTTTTAGACTAACTAATTATCAATTGAGATCTCTTAGGTGGAATACATATTAAACAACTAAATAATATATAGGAATGAAAGAATAATGAGGTTTGATATGTACATACGACAGTAGTTCAAAAATACCAAAAAAGATCGATTAAATGAAAATAAATTGTTATTTAGGCAGAGCCGTACTTCATGTAGGAAAAAGACATTTGTCTTAGGTCATACAAAAATAAACAAATAAAATGCCACATTTATTTCTGAATTACTCAGTATTTATTTTTATTTAGCGTTTTAAGACTTTTGTTTTGGAAAGAAAACTCATCAATAACATTTATGGAAAATTTTGTTTGTTTTTCCTTTACATTAACTACTAAATCTTGTTTGTACTGAAATTGTTTCTTAAATGAGCAATATATATATATATATATATATATATATATATATATATATATATATTATTTTTCTTAACATTCAAAAAAAATCTCAAAAATAGAATGTGTGAGACTACAATTTTAGAATATGTCTTAAGCCTCTATTGACTTTGGCACGATACTGTATAAGGGTTTAGATATTGGAGTCAAACAAAAAAAAATCAAATCAAATATTTCATCCAACTCTAACTAAATAGGCATGACTAATGCAAACACAATTTAATAAAAGTTATAGGGTCATCTTTGTCTTTGCTTCGTTGGTCATCTTGAGAACACGGTAAGATCACCTCAAAATATACAATTTTGGTCAATTTCATGTATTATGTCTGGTTTCAATTTGGGTGTAGACACAATACTACAATAGCGATTCCATTACAAACACTTTAACGAAAAAATCAACTTTATTTTCTTCAATTTATTTAATTTAAGCACATATATATATATATATATATATATAAATCCTGGTTTTCTATCCTACTATATTATTTGGGAAGTACATTTTAAATATAACCTTATTTTTTGTAAGTAATTACATATGTATGCCATTAGAAATAAAATTTTAAAGAGTAAATTAATTCATTTCTTTAAAAATTAAAAAGTCAATTTAATTAATTAAATTTAACTCAAAAACGAAATACATTATTAATTTCCAAAAAAGTAACCAATTAAAATCAACAAATTAGATTTGATATCTAAATTATCATATTAATTTTTTATTAATTATTATAGTTCACCTCTCATCTTTATATGATTTTATTTTTGCAAAAAAATAATATCATCGTTATAAAAAAATAATTAGAGTTTTTTTCGCATATGCCACAATTTAAATTTAAAAAAAACAAATATAAACTGTTCAATACATGAAAAAATACTATAACGGGTCAAAAGTAGATTTAAAAAAAAATTTTACTGAGTACTGTGTTATAATTTGAATATTTATATTCAATTTCATACATATTATTTTAAAATTTATAATTTTATATACTAAAATAATTAATAACATATTAGATTTTTTAATGTGTATGATGTGATTCAATTTTTAATACAAGTTGGAAAATCCTAGAATTGACGGGTTTAAATCAATATTAATACAAGATGGTATAGTACAGGTGAAACTCTAAAATTAACAATCAAAATACAAGTATATAATTTTAAACATTAAACAATATAAATAATATCAACAAAACATATACAACTAGCAGTTTACTATACATTTAAAATCAAATAAAATAATATCATATATTTGTAATCAACTTTACAATAAAAGTTTTTAGTTTAACTAAAATATAAGCCTACCTGCTGTATAATGCAAGTTAAAATTATAAATAAGCAGATTACCATCACGATGGATGTACCTTCTCACATACACACCTATCAAAAACTTAAAACCTTTCAAAACCTCTTGGTATATTCAAATTAGGATTCTTCATTCATAGAATCATTATTCCAAGGGTTTTGGGATGTCTTATGAAATGATTTTGGCAGAAGAGGATGTAAATTTTTTTGAATAAAAGGTATTCAACAAAACATATGTTTTATTGGGATTTTTTAGATAATTAAATCAGAGAATAGGGCTGGGCATATGAGTAACCCATTCGAGTTCGGGTAGAACCCGTTCGGGTTTGGGATTAATGGGTATATGATTTACTACCTAATAGAATAATTCTAAATATTCGGTTCGGGTCGGGTCCAGTTGGGTTTGGGTCAGTTTGGATAAAAAGTTTCAGGCCCTAAAAATACTCAAAAAAATAGAAACGAGTATTTTGTATGTAGATAGTGCGTCTCTAAACAAAAAAAACTTTTAAATTTATTAAGTTTTAATAAATTTAATTATATTTGAATATATTTTACTAAATTTTGACAAATATAACAAATAATTTTGATAAACATAACAAACATAACAAAGTATACAATGTAATTTATACAAAATATTAATGCCCGTGCTATACAGCACGGGTTATGATCTAGTCCTAATATATTTTCAAAGTCAAATACAATTTTAAACAGAACTTCTTACATAAAAATAATCAGAATCATAAATGTAACTGGGAGACAAAGATACATAAACTGATAAAAAGAAATAAGATGTACATATAGAATCAAATCAATACCCACTTCTCGTAAAACCCACTCATCGTTATATTTTATACAAGATAAGATAAGACTTAAGAGTAGATGTTAAACTATGCTAATGAAGCAATTTAAAAACACCAAAAAGACCAAACAAAAAACAAATAACAATGAGTAGGTTTTAGGAGAAGCATGTATTGATTCTTGGTATAGTTGAGTTTATTTATATTTTCATTAGCCAATCACTTTTTCTAATTTAACTAAAAATGTTATAATACCTTCCCCACCTAGATGATGAGATAATCATGGACCCAAAAACCTCAGTTTTTAAAAATGTTTATTCACCAAAAGACAAAAACAATAATAATAATCAAAAGTAGAGTAAAAGAAGAGAGAAGTGACATTCTTTTTCTTTAGCTCATAATTTCTCTAACAAATGCTTCTTTTATCCAAACTCTGATCATTGAGTCCAGTTGGGTAATGAGAGACACCAGCTGGGTTTCTTTTGTTTAAGCTCACAAACATCTAAAACAGAGAAAGCTTTGTCATTTTTCTTTACCCTGAAACCATGAAAGAAGATAAAGCTTTGTCCTTTTTCTCTTTTCCGTTTCTTTACTCTCAACAATGTCTTCTTTCTCCCATTGCAACAACCACTGGGTTTGGTTCATCTTGTCCTCTTGCGTCTTAAGTAAGAAAAAAGAAAAAAGCTTTGCGTTTGGGACTATGTCACAGCTTCTTGTTCTTCTTGTGGATGGTTTCAAGAACTCAACTATGAGATTGTTGTTGATAGAGTTTTAGTTTTGGGTTTGAAGAGATCTGAATTTCTTCAGCTGAATCTGAGATTAGGAGTCGAAATGTCTATAACTTGTGAGCTCTTGAATCTTACTTCAAAGAAAGCTAAGAAGTCGTCGAGCAGTGACAAGAAATGGCTAAAGAAGCCTCTCTTCTTCCTGATTTTGTGTGGCTCTTTGGTAATTGTTTTGGTTATGTTCTTACGGTTAGGTAGAAGTCAGAAGGAGGAGACAGATTCTTGTAATGGAGAAGAGAAAGTGTTGTATAGACATCAAAATGTCACAAGAAGTGAGATTCATGATTTGGTCTCTTTGTTCTCTGATTCAGATCAGGTAATTGCATGAATTGACTTGTATTTGTTGAAATTGAGCTTTTGAATACGCACCAGATTTGCCTTAAAGTGTAACAGTTTCTCTGTATTTGTTGTAGGTAACATCCTTTGAATGTCATAAGGAATCAAGCCCTGGAATGTGGACAAACTATGGTATTACATGTTCCCTGAGTGTGCGTTCTGATAAACAAGAGACTAGAGGGCTTCCCTGGAATCTTGGCTTAGGACATTCTATCTCATCAACATCTTGTATGTGTGGTAATCTTGAACCGGTAAGATAATATTCGATTCGACAACATGTGAAGGAAATGCTTTAAGATTTGGTGTTTAGCTAGTTCTCACAAAAGTTTATTGTGAATGTGTTTGGTTATGAGTAGATTTTACAGCAACCTGAAAACCTTGAGGAAGAAAACCATGAAGAAGGGCTGGAGCAGGGTTTGTCATCGTATTTAAGAAATGCATGGTGGTGTCTAATCCTTGGTGTGTTAGTGTGCCATAAGATTTATGTATCTCATTCTAAAGCACGAGGTGAGAGGAAAGAGAAAGTACATCTGCAAGAGGCTTTAGCTCCAAAGAAGCAGCAACAACGTGCTCAGACTTCTTCTAGAGGGGCTGGAAGATGGAGGAAGAATATCCTTCTCCTTGGTATTTTAGGAGGAGTTTCCTTCTCTGTTTGGTGGTTTTGGGACACTAATGAGGAGATCATAATGAAAAGGAGGGAGACTTTGGCAAACATGTGTGACGAACGAGCACGTGTTTTACAAGATCAGTTCAATGTTAGCTTGAACCATGTTCATGCCTTGTCTATTCTTGTATCTACATTTCATCATGGTAAAATCCCATCTGCCATTGATCAGGTGATGTTTTTTTCTTACTGCTAAATACATTTTGTGTCTCAAGTTTATGTTTAAATCATCAACTTCTGTTACATTTACAGAGAACATTTGAAGAATATACTGAGAGAACAAACTTTGAGAGGCCACTTACTAGTGGTGTAGCGTATGCTTTGAAAGTCCCACACTCAGAAAGAGAGAAATTTGAAAAGGAGCATGGATGGGCAATAAAGAAAATGGAAACTGAGGACCAGACAGTTGTACAAGATTGTGTTCCTGAAAACTTTGATCCCGCACCGATTCAAGACGAATACGCGCCAGTTATATTTGCTCAAGAAACTGTTTCCCATATTGTATCGGTCGACATGATGTCTGGAGAAGTCAGTAACGTCTAAAAGTTTCTTGAACTATTTTGCCAAACCAATGTCCTTAAAAGAGAATTCAAAAGTCTAACTATTTTGCAGGAAGACCGTGAAAACATCTTACGGGCAAGGGCATCAGGAAAAGGAGTGTTAACATCTCCATTTAAGCTTCTTAAGTCAAATCATCTTGGTGTTGTGTTGACCTTTGCTGTCTATGACACGAGCCTACCGCCTGATGCTACAGAAGAACAGCGTGTTGAAGCAACTATTGGGTACTACTTCTACTTAAAATGATTCTAGGACTGAAGAAATTGAACCTATGTAACAAAGAATGATCTCTGGACCAGAAAATATTAATAAGATACACTTAAAAACAGGTACCTTGGTGCATCATATGATATGCCATCGCTGGTGGAGAAACTTCTTCACCAACTTGCCAGCAAACAGACAATTGCTGTGGATGTTTACGACACAACTAACACTTCAGGTCTAATAAAAATGTATGGCTCAGAAATTGGGGATATAAGTGAGCAGCATATAAGTAGCCTTGATTTTGGTGATCCATCAAGGAACCATGAGATGCATTGCAGGTTAGTTAGCTCTAACTGTTATGGTACATTTTTATAAGATATGTTTCACTTCTCTGTTTTCTGAAGTATGAAAGTGGCATTTTTCATTTACAGGTTTAAGCATAAACTTCCCATTCCCTGGACAGCGATAACACCGTCGATCTTAGTTCTGGTTATTACTTTTCTTGTTGGTTATATTTTATATGAAGCCATCAACCGAATTGCGACAGTTGAAGAGGATTGTCAGAAGATGAGGGAACTCAAAGCTCGTGCTGAGGCCGCTGACATTGCAAAGTCACAGGTGATCTTTGTGAATCATATAGTCTCAAAAGCTTTACTTGTTTTTTCACTGAAATGCTTCTTATTTTGCAGTTCCTAGCAACTGTTTCTCATGAGATACGGACTCCGATGAATGGAGTTTTAGGTACTTTTTCTACTTATCCTTGGTCAATATTGCATGTTCTCTTAAAATCAGCTGAAACGTTTAAGCATTTTGTTACAGGAATGCTGAAAATGCTGATGGACACCGATCTTGATGCGAAGCAGATGGACTATGCGCAAACTGCTCATGGCAGTGGGAAGGATCTTACATCACTAATAAATGAGGTTCTTGATCAGGCAAAGATTGAATCCGGAAGGCTCGAGCTTGAAAATGTGCCTTTTGATATGCGTTTTATTCTTGATAATGTTTCATCTCTCCTCTCTGGCAAGGCAAATGAAAAAGGAATTGAGGTATAATTATAAACTGCATGACCTTCTACTTTCTTAATGTTTTCATATGGCAAACAAATTCCATATGTAATGAAATGTTGACTTCTTGTTACAGTTGGCCGTTTATGTTTCTAGTCAAGTTCCTGATGTTGTAGTCGGTGATCCGAGTCGGTTCCGGCAGATCATTACAAACCTGGTTGGAAACTCAATCAAAGTAATTTACTCCTTACTTCTTACAGAACAACAGGCTTCACGAATCTCTACTATTACAGTACTCATTTGTTATTTACTTAATAACAGTTCACACAGGAAAGGGGACACATATTTATCTCAGTGCACCTTGCAGATGAGGTAAAGGAGCCTCTTACTATTGAAGACGCAGTGCTAAAACAGCGACTAGCTTTAGGATGCAGCGAGTCCGGTGAGACAGTTAGCGGGTTTCCTGCGGTAAATGCATGGGGAAGCTGGAAGAATTTCAAGACATGTTACAGTACTGAGAGTCAGAATTCTGATCAAATCAAATTGCTAGTTACAGTGGAGGACACTGGAGTTGGCATACCTGTGGATGCACAAGGCCGAATCTTCACACCTTTTATGCAAGCCGACAGTTCCACATCGCGGACTTATGGTGGAACTGGCATAGGTTTGAGTATAAGCAAACGTTTGGTTGAACTCATGCAAGGAGAGATGGGGTTTGTGAGTGAGCCCGGGATAGGCAGTACTTTTTCATTTACTGGAGTTTTCGGGAAAGCAGAAACAAATACGTCGATTACTAAGCTGGAACGATTCGATCTAGCTATTCAGGAGTTTACAGGATTGAGAGCATTAGTTATTGATAACAGAAACATTAGAGCAGAGGTCACCAGGTACGAACTTCGGAGACTGGGAATATCTGCAGACATTGTTTCAAGTCTGAGAATGGCATGCACTTGTTGTATCAGGTACTTTACGTACATTAGTGTCTGTCTGTCTTTAGAGATTATAGTGAGTTCACTAAAAGCGTTTTATTGTTCTGGAATCTTTGCAGCAAATTAGAAAATTTGGCTATGATTCTAATAGACAAAGACGCCTGGAACAAGGAAGAATTTTCAGTACTTGACGAGTTGTTTACCCGAAGCAAAGTAACCTTTACAAGAGTCCCAAAGATTTTTCTTTTGGCAACTTCTGCAACTCTTACTGAGCGCAGTGAGATGAAGTCTACTGGTCTCATCGATGAGGTGGTGATAAAGCCTCTTCGGATGAGTGTCTTAATATGTTGCTTGCAAGAAACCCTTGTCAATGGCAAGAAGAGGCAACCGAACAGACAGCGAAGAAATCTTGGACACTTGCTAAGAGAAAAACAGATTCTGGTTGTGGATGATAATCTTGTGAACAGACGAGTTGCAGAAGGTGCACTTAAGAAATATGGAGCTATTGTTACATGCGTTGAGAGTGGCAAAGCTGCATTGGCAATGCTTAAGCCGCCTCATAACTTCGATGCTTGCTTCATGGATCTCCAGATGCCTGAAATGGATGGGTAGATAACTATTTTTCAATCTTATCTCTTCAGCTTGTTCATTTCTTGGATGTCGTCCTTGGTAACTTTATAATTTTTTGCGCAGATTTGAAGCGACAAGGAGAGTCCGTGAGCTGGAGAGGGAAATCAATAAGAAAATAGCTTCTGGAGAAGTTTCAGCTGAAATGTTCTGTAAATTTAGTAGTTGGCACGTCCCGATATTAGCAATGACAGCAGATGTTATTCAGGCTACTCATGAAGAATGCATGAAATGTGGAATGGATGGTTATGTATCAAAACCGTTTGAAGAGGAAGTGCTCTACACAGCGGTAGCAAGATTCTTTGAACCTTGTTAAAAGAAAAAGCCATTTCCCTTGTAGGATTATATATCAACCCGAGAGCTTTTTGACATCGGGTAGTATATCTTGAACATCCATGACCTGCAATTCAACTTGAGATCAAGGCAAGAACCAGTTCATTGTCAATTTTTCTTCACAGGTCTCTTTCAGCTTAAGACCTCGTCTGGTTGAGTGAGAAAAACTGCGAAAACCGATCTTTCTCTTTGTATAGACACTTTGTCTTCATTGATCTCTGCCTGTGTGTATAGTAGATTCCTAGGGTATAGCTCCATTATATTCATTTTATATATATATAAACCCAAACTCTGTCCTCTTAACTATGAAACAGCTTGTATATTGTGTAGTAATAGTAATGGCTCTTGATTACATGATAGGAAGCGTATAAATGACAGTGTGTTCTGAAAAGCTTCCAGAAGCAGAACAAAATCTTCCTCAAAAGTCAAAACCAATGCAGATCTGGCACATGATTGCATCTGAAGCAAACCAAGATTCCCTAGTCATAGATCTTGAACTTTTGGACTAATGATTCTTTCTAACTAGTATAAAGGGTATCAAGTTGCACTCATTTCCTTAGCTCCCAAACTTCCTAACTAGATAGATCAGATCTGGATCTCTCTGCACCACTCATTGCCTTCTCTAGAAACATGTCAACTTTCTTGATAAGGATACTTCTTCCTTTGCTTATCATAGCAATGACTCTTCCTCGACGTTCAGGTAAAAACACCACTGCAATGTTCATACTATGTCCCTTTTTTGGCCTTATGCAGATGTATGTGAGTGTATGTTTAAGCAGAGGCAGAGTCGGAACAATGGTGCATAGCGGATGAACAAACGCCAGACGATGAGTTGCAAGCAGCCTTAGACTGGGCTTGCGGAAAAGGTGGAGCAGACTGCAGCAAAATGCAGCAGGAAAACCAGCCTTGCTTCTTGCCTAACACAATCAGAGATCATGCCTCCTTTGCTTTCAACAGTTACTACCAAACTTATAAAAACAAAGGTGGTTCTTGTTACTTCAAAGGAGCTGCCATGATCACTGAGCTTGACCCCAGTAAGCTTTCTCCTCTCTCTCTTTCTCCCTTGAATCTTAGTAGATAGTGAACCATCTGTTTCTGATCCAGCTATGATTGTGACAGGCCATGGTTCTTGCCAGTATGAGTATAACCCCTGATTCAAACGACACAGCAAAGACAAGATACAGCAAGATGAAAAGCTATGATTTTGCATTTATACGTTTTCTCTATGTAATGTTTTCATTCCAAAGCAGTATCCATGTACTGTTCTCCCATTACACTCCAGTCTGAGATAAAAATTTCTTCAACAACCTGCTTTTACTGTGCATTGAGATTTTCTACAGTATCGAATATACATCAATCTGGTACTATTGCTCAATCTAGAGTACTTAACATGTAGTCACAGACTCGCAGTAATAGGCTGATTCCATTTCTGTTTAGAATACGTTGTTATCACACAGTGCTACCATATAACAACATTGGTTCATTCTGTTCATGGAAGTGAAAGAACAAGTGTCTCCATGAATGTAATGGAAATACATACTTGAATCAAGTCATATACAGTATAGGAGCTATCGATATACTACAGAGATCCATCAACATCAACTTTGTCTTTACAAGTTCTCCTCTTATTTAAATCCACCTAATGTAGGTGGCTATATAATAATGGACTAACTAAACTGGTGCGGCCAAAACAATTAACTATACAGTCAACTAATAATTTACCCTGCCCTTGTACTAATCTATGTTAATAAGCCTTAAACCTGCAACAAAATGTTTAGCGTTGTACAGACACTGTTCTCACCGCATTCTCCTGACAAGCTATGCTTTGGTGTTCTGATTGTGGCATGTCCTGATTGGCAGCTAGGTCTTTGGTTTCATCTGATTCTCCTATTATTTACTCCAAAGATTTGGCATCAGTCTTTGTTTGCCTGATTTTCCATATTGAAGCGCCACTGTCATCATCAAGTTGGCCTTTTGTAATGGTCAAAAGGGCTAAACTCTGTGGAGTCGCATTGGCATCTTCTGCTATACAACTCAGATCTTTGTTCTTAACTTCATCAATTCCTTGCTTCAGTATCTTCTAGTGAGCAAATGTCCTTCCTGGGGGCATATCATGGTCATGTTTTCCCTCGTATGTCGTTATAAGCAACTTCGCATCACAAGATGACCTTTCTACCTGTTTCTTGACCGCACATCCAGAACTTGAACATCTATAGTAACTCCTGATTCAGCAGTTACATTCTCACGGATAAAAGAGTTGTTCCCTATTGAACCAGACTGCAAAGGTAAGCCAGTACTTTCTCAAGAGTTGTTAATGCTTTTTCAGATTCCTCGGAAGTAATATCTACATCACACACCGCTTGAAGCTCCTTGAAGTCTGCGAATTTAGAATCTAGAATCTCATTGACAAACCTCATTGATGAAGTTCTTTGACTCAACAGTTTTTAGTTCCCGTTCCAGCCTCTACATTATCAGTGACAGCATCATCTTTTTCAGTCCCGCTTGAAGAAGCTGGTTTAAACTCATATGTAGGAAGTTCTTCTATTGCAGCCATATCAATCAACCAATTCAACGTGATCTCAAAGCCAGCAAGAATCGCATTCACTCCACGTTAATTTAGCTGCCAATGCCTAGAACAGTCGAAACAAACAAGAAAATATTACTTCTGCCAAAACCTGTAACCAAAAAAAAAAGCAACAATGTAAACCAAACAAATACAAACAAGAATTTTTAATTGATGTAAAGCAATGATTCAAGAATAACAAACTCTTCAGTAGAACAACTGAGAAACCTAAGGGCATAACAGAATACTTTAAATCCTAAGTAAAGCAACCAAAGTAAGAAAGGCAACAGGTTCTTGCTTTGGAGAGCCTTCACATTCTACCTATAACTAGGATGATCAATGAGTGGCGATTCAACCTTGAGGCCAGCTCTGGATCCACCACAATCTCAAGTTTGAACCTTTACATAAAAGATTCATACAATATACCTCAAAAATTCTGTTTTAGGCGAGTGTTGTAGTATCACTGATCACTCATGAAAAGGATCTAACTTTCTACTTAGATTTCATTGATATAGGTTAAAAAAAAACTATTCTTTCGAAATCATAAGAAAATTGGTAACTTGCTTCCATTTCCAGGTGCGAAAGTCAAAGGATTAGTACTCGAACGACGAGAGGGAAGGGAATTGAATTACTTGTACAAGAATGCATCGATATGATCATCCAACAGAACAAACTTGGGATTGGGAGCGGAAATGGAGACAAGCACAATTTGGATCCAACACAACGCAACAGATTGGTCGGAGTTAGAGAGACTCTCGAGTCTGGCTGAAAAAGTGTAGTGAGAGATGATTAGGTGCTACGCGGCCCACTGAGGCGATATGTATGTAGGCCAAGTCCAATAATGAAGTCAATCTTTCAATTTGATATTTACATTTTTTTTAAACTAATTAGAAATTTTTTAATAAAGAAATTGTATAAATTAAGTTTTCTTATTAAACCCTATAAAGAATGAGTATAGTTGTTTAATTTTAAAATAGTAAAATTCTATGAATCGATAAATTTATTTATCAATTGTTGATTGGAGTATATATAACCCTTTTTTCTTTACTAAAGAATTGTATAATTTAATTTTTAATATTACAATCCTAAAAAGAATGAGTATATCTATTTTAATTTTAAAAAAATAAAGTTCGATGAATTGATAGATTATTTATCAATTGTTGATTGGAATATATATATAACCCTTTTCTTTTTTTCTTTTTTCTAAATATTATTTTGTCGAACAAAGAGCGATTATATATTTACTATTAAACTATTGTTGCAAGTTGCAACCATTGCGAATTTTTTTTTATTTCTAGTAAGTGTTATCCTTTTTATTACCAATCAACAGTGAAACCATCTACTTTCAGGACTTTACACTCATATGTAATATACAACATCAGATTATCTTCAGAAAGAGTCATCTATGTTGCAAACCAAACTACAAGGGAAACTAAAGTAGAACATTATACCCTATTACAAAAAGCTGCAGGTATGTCATTATTCAAAAAGGAATACCATTATTATACCCTATTATTCAAAACTTGTGACTGCTTTCATGGATCTTAAGCAGCATATAAAACCAAAAAAAATTGACAAAATTTTCAGAGTGTTCAGCGTTTTTTTGGAGGTTTCAGAATCTCTCCACTCACAAGTCAATATTTGACAAGAACTCAAAAGCAAGATTTACCTCCCATCTCTGAGCCGTGACAAACCAACTGTTATATAACCACGGTTCCCTTTTTAGCACATACAAATGATCAACCTCAGACTGAGAGAGAAATTGAACAAAAGTTATATTAAGCACTCTTCCATAAACTCTAGAAGTCAGACCCCATGATTTTGGTAAAATAGCAATTACAGCGTTGCGGTTTTGAGAACGAGGACTAAGAGGCCTAGCAATCAAGCTAAGCCTATTCCGAGATTCAACAGTTGCATAAGCTGCATGTGCAATAAACAGAGCTGGATCCTCCCTTCCAAACTCTAAATGTTGTAACTCATCCCATAACTCATCCGCCATGATGAAGAAAAGAGAGAGGTGAAACACAAAAGGAGGTTGTGATACTAAACTAAACTTAGGACAACGCATATATATATATATATATATATATATATATATATATATATATAGTAAAAACTTGAAGAAAAATAACCTAAAAGACTCAACTAAAAAAAAAAAAAAAGTCTAAGTCAAAGAAGGATAAAGCTAGAAAATATTGAACTGAGGAAAAACAAAAAAAAAAAGACGATTAAGTAAAAATATTAATAAAAAAGCCAGAAAACAACAAAACTTATTTAACCATTAAGAGTAATGATTTCAAAAGATAGAATTCTAAAAAGAAACTTGATCTCTAAAACTATAAAGGACAAAAACGAAAATCTAATCATACCCTCCTTGTATAAAACCCATTTCTTCATCAAAGAGCAACTTCAGCCAACGTGGAGCTCCCCGAGCGACATAAGACTGACATCTAAAACCAATTATCACACTCTTAGCAATTTCAAAAGCACCCCTATTGCAATGAGGCGGTTCTATCAAAAGATACATGTGAGGTTTATCGTTAGTGAAACTTAACAATTCAGCAATGTGACCTATTAACGCATGTCATTCCTTTGGTTTATGCAAATCTTGGATGAATTTAGATGATAAAAATCCAAAAGTAACATTCTGCAAATAATGCTCATTTTATAGAAAGTAAAGCCCATTCACAACTTCTGAATTTAGCATCAAATATCGAGTATACTTGAGTAAAGGATCGTATACTATGTAGTAAGACAGAGCCATGAGAGTTCCTTACTACCCAAGAAGCTCCTGAAATATGTTGTTGCTTGGACCAAGCAAAACCAATGTTGCACTTTAAATCCCCATGTTTCAGAGGACTCCATTTTTACAGACATGTACCATCCGGTTTGAAAGATAGCCCCAAATTCTGTTGAATCAAAAATCACTCATGACAGTCTTCATACACTTTGGTAATTATACTCACTAAGCATGCACCCTTAAAGAGGTTCTTGTTTATGTTTTTCCATAGAGCCCATAGGACCCAAGGGCTAATATCTTTTATATGAGGAGTCAAACATGGATTCTTTGACATATCAAGCATATAACACATATTTGTAAAAATTGAACTTCTAAAACCATTCGAAGGAGAGGGAATCAGAGAAAGAGCCCAAATTTGTCTAGCCAAAAGACACTGAAACATTATATAATTGATTGTTTCTTTTTCTTTACCACACATTAGACATCCATCTGCAGTATTAATCTTCCTAAGTGGATCTTCCATAGCAACCGCTCTATTTAATAACCTCCATAAAAAAAAAAAAAATTTGGAACAATTTGTAGATTCCGTAACTATTGCGAATTAGTAAATGATATTTTTTTCTAACAACATTCTCAACAATGCATCATACACATAATTCATAAACAATGTTTGTGTTAAACCAATTTAATATTAAAATAAATATAGTAATAGTACAATTAAATATGTTAAATTAAATAATAAATATATCATTAACCTATAAATTAGAAGTTGAAGAGCTTACATTAATTATTCTATAGACACATGACAAATAATAAAATAATGATGTGTCAATTATATGGAGAGAGTTGATCAACTTTCGTATATATAATTTGTTTGCATGTGGCTTTTTATTATTGTAAATTAATTTGTTGACAACATCGGCCTATGGCTTCATACGGAAAATAATTTAGTAAATATAAATACAGATGAAATTAAACAATTACTGCCTAAAAACATGTCTTTTGACTGGAGCAAACTAATTTCTTTACCTCACAGGTGATCTGTTTTTCAGGTTGACTTGGACTAAGTTTTCTTGAGTTCATTTATGGGTCACCAAACCCTATCGAGAGAACAAAGTCTTGCACTGAGAGGTAATATGTTTGAATGCATATAGACGGCAGCATTGACACGTACGGTACTGCACGCGTTTCTTAGTCGAATCACCACCTTTTGTCTTTTGGTTTATTTTGTCAAAACCTTTGTTTTAGTTTTTTAATTGGTGTGAAGCGATCGTTATTTTCGGTGAAGAAGAACTTTTCTTCCCTACGTTTGAATCTTTACATTACAAATAAGGGTTTGGTGAAGCGTTGACTCTCAAGGTCTTTTAACTTATTCTATACAAGATTTTTACTATTCTTTTTGATTTGTAATGTGAATTTTTAAGTATTATGTAATGCGGATGAGAAGTATAGTGATTTGGCTATATTTTTTTTTTTTAATATAATGTTAAGTTATATTCAACAAAAAAATATAGTTTTTATAATTAGTGAGGTTTGGTAATTGGCTTAAATTACGTAAATATATTGGGATATGGAGATTTAAGTATATTATTTACATTTAACTTTATCTTAGATTAGAAAATCTCATCTCTATATAAAAAAATATAATTTATAATTTTATTTTTATGAAAGTCTATTATAATTCTTCCTAAACACTTATGTATTCTTTATTCTCATCAAATTTATCAAAATATGTTTAAAAATGAATAATGATTTGAGGAAATTTATTTTAAAAGAAAGCCTTTATTAAAAAAAGTGAGTCATATACATATATAAGAGAAGGTACAAAAAAAAAGATTATTTAGCTTAACGTGAAGTTAAACCTTCTAGAATGCTTTTTTTGGGTGGGTCTCAAACTCTCAATGGTGGGATCATATTAATCTTCATGGCCACGGTGTTTTTGCGTATATTTGACGGCGTCGTTTCGTACACTTCGTGTTTGGTCCATACGAAAGTGCTTTCCATCTTCCTTGGGACATTTTCTCCTATTATCATGTGTGTAAATGTCTCCTTTTCGATTTAGTCACTTGTCCCAAAAGTTTTGAAGAAAATAACATCATTTGTGTTTCTTTTTTAGTGTTCTCTTTAAAATGATTGAACTGTCTAATAGATTAATTTTCGATTTAATAAAATTAACTGATCGCCAAAAGCAAAGAACTATCAATTTACGTGATTGGAAATTACGTTAAAGGAGACTGACTCATTTCAACTATTTTCATTTTGGAATATATTACAGAGAACTAAAGACCACATGTGAACGCATAGAGTATTGCGAGAGATTTGACTATCTTTTTCTCCAAATCTTTAGTTTTTGTCAAAGAAACATAAAATCATATACTAATGTAATCTTTATTTAATTTACCCTCCAGAAAATCAGTAGACAGACATGTGAATGTGATTATGTCGTGATTACTAACTAATCTACCTAATCCACCGTAATTATATACTAATTAAAACTGTATTACTGTTTAACATTTCTCTTTTGTGTTTCTTTTCTTTGAGAATATAATTGACCGCGTCAACATTTCATTTGTTCTTTTCATAACCTTGAAGATTTGTCATATTAACGATTAAAAAATCTAATATAGAATTGTGTAGTACGTATAAGACTTCTTATTGCATATAGAACTTCCCACCATTAGTACATAACAAATATTAAATAGGTAGAGCTATTAAAACGTTTCTAAAACTAACATTAATCAGAATCAAACATTTACAATATTTTAGAAACTCATGCAATACAAAGTGAGCCGCCCCATGTGGTTTTAAATATTAACCTTAATGTCCTTATACCGATTACAACCTTAAAAATGTCACAAGTTGTAACATATAAAAAGAAAAAAATGTTAAAAAAAATCCCAAACTTTAAAATTTGAGACAATTTAGTCTTGAATTTCACAAAAGACAAATAAATCGTAAAATTTTTGTTGAGTTTCGAAATAAATGACAAATTTATTGTTGTTATTTGAGTTATGTGATTAAATATGTTAACAAAAACTTTTTACGGCGTTAATGTCTCGTTTATTTACTCTGTTAAACCAAAACGACGTCGTTTACTTCAAAATTAAATCATCTTAAATTTAAAAATTCGTGATTTTTTTGACATTTTTTTCTATATAGAACTGATTTCTTCTCTTTTATTTATTCTATAACGTAGTGACTTTTGTTTTACTAAAAAAGAAGTTTTTTAAAAAACTTTATCATATTATAATTATGTTATTAAATAAATTAAATAAAAAAAAACTTTAAATTTGACAAATTTGAGTGTTACGCTTACGTCATATTGTGAAAAAGAGAAAGGTACAAAATGGGCAAAAATAGTCAACAAAGAACAGCTTCTCCGACTTTCGTAGCCTTTAAAAAAGCATCCGCGTTTGCTTTTCTATAAATATCTTCGAAACCCCATTACTCTCAAATCCAACCAACCTTTCAAAACAGAACACGAAGACATGGACCGAACACAATCTCCAAAGACAGCTCTGTTCGCCGTGTTGGCAACACTCCTTGTCTTAACCGTGAACGGCCAGTCACTTTGTAACACACACAGGTTCACCAATAACCTCGCCTTCGCAGATTGCTCTGACCTCTCGGCCTTAGGCTCTTTCCTTCACTGGACCTACAATGAACAAAACGGTACCGTCTCAATCGCCTATCGCCACCCTGGAACCTCTGCTTCTTCTTGGGTTGCTTGGGGACTTAACCCAAGTAGTACTCAGATGGTTGGGACGCAAGCTCTCGTAGCCTTCACAAACACAACAACTAACCAATTCCAGGCCTATACCTCTTCCGTGAGTTCCTATGGTACGCGGCTTGAACGTAGTAGCCTAAGTTTCGGTGTGAGTGGCCTCTCCGCGACTCTGGTCAGTGGCGAGGTTACGATCTTTGCAACTCTTGAGTTGTCTCCGAATCTGATCACGGCCAACCAGCTTTGGCAGGTGGGACCTGTTGTCAACGGTGTTCCTGCGAGTCATCAAACCTCAGGAGATAATATGAGATCGAGTGGTAGGATTGATTTCCGGACTGGTCAGGCATCAGCTGGTGGTGGTGGTTCCGGTGACAGGCTGAGGAAGAGAAACGTAAGTCCAAGTCTTTCTCTATTAAAAATTTATACTACTACTACTTTGGCAACTTTCTAAAATTACCACAAATTTAAGCCTTATGAGAAGTTTCTTTAAAGTGAAGTAAGAGTTACTAAATCATTTGGAACCCACTTTTTTTTTTTAACATTTAGTATTCTTCTAGAATTTCTGTTCTATTGATATCTAAATATTTGATGATAATTTAAAATATATATAGTATTTTGAGAATTTTATAATAATTTATTGAAAATATCTAAAACTAGCAAATAAATGCTTTAAGAATAATAATTTTGAAATATTGTGGATGAGAAATTTTAGTTTAAATAATACTTTGTTGTCAAATGATAATTGCTTGAATAAGACAAACACATATTGACGTGTTTTGTCAACATACTGAAAGTGAAATGATGGCGTATTTAGCATTCAATTATTTTATGAATAAATAATTTAATAGAAGCACCTAGCATGTATATATTTTCATATATAGTAAAATAGTAATGTGATAATTTCTTGAAAAGCTAGTCAAATATTAACGACGCATTTGTTAGGTTTTCTTTGAAAAAGAAAGTGGACTTCTCTGTCACGGTTTCACTTTAACCAAACTCACAAATTCTGTCTCCACTTCTATAATCAAAACTATTATTTGAAAAGACTTATTTGTAGAATTGATGAAGATTCATGAAAACTATTAAACTAAAAAACTTTAGGAGCTAATTTATTAGACTATAAAATTTTATTTGTTGGAATATAAAGTTTATTACTCTATGAAAAATAAACTAAACACTGGAAACTTTATGAAAACAGACGCATGGAGTACTAAATGCGGTCAGCTGGGGAGTACTAATGCCAATGGGAGCAATGATGGCTCGGTACATGAAAGTCTTCGCCGATCCAACATGGTTCTATCTCCACATTGCCTTTCAAGTGTCGGGTTACGTCATCGGGGTAGCCGGTTGGGCCACCGGAATCAAGCTTGGTAACGACTCACCAGGCACATCTTACTCAACCCATCGTAACCTTGGAATAGCACTCTTCACATTTGCCACACTTCAAGTATTTGCTCTGCTTGTAAGGCCAAAGCCAGACCACAAATATCGAACGTACTGGAACGTGTACCATCACACCGTTGGATACACAACCATCATCCTCTCTATTGTCAACATTTTCAAAGGATTCGACATTTTGGACCCGGAGGATAAATGGCGATGGGCTTACATTGGGATCCTCATCTTTCTTGGTGCTTGTGTCCTTATTCTCGAGCCACTCACTTGGTTCATTGTTCTTCGCCGTAAGAGCCGTGGAGGTAACACAGTCGCTGCACCAACTTCGAGCAAGTACTCTAACGGCGTCAATGGTACCACCACCACTGGACCACATCACCAGGACGCCTAGTTTCACTTTTTGTTTCTACACTTGTTCTTGTTTGTTCTACTTCTACTCGATTTTGGATTCTTTTTTGATTTGATATTTTGTAGGCTCATGTATGTATTATGTATACAATTTTATTCATTGTGTTATAGATATATCGATTTATGGAGTCATTAATCTTTTATATGCGTGTTTCGTTTTTCTTCCATATGCTTCATGTTTATAGTATCATGTCCAAAGAGAAGTGTCGTATCCAACATCTGACTGGGGAACTAGAACACAGAGTATAGTTGGTCTCAATCTCGTCAAATTTTGTTTGGCTGCACTTCTTGAAACAATTTTCATCTGCTTTCTCCGATCCGAGACAGTATAGGCAGCCAAGATTAATTCCCACCAGAAGCTAGGACTTCTCCTATTGCGAAATTTCCTAACGCAAAAAAAAAAAAAGCTACCTGATTCTAGAGCTTGAGGACTTTTCTCAATAACCAAGAGTCCAAGATCCCGAGAGTACCATTATGAACATCCAAGAGTGTTTCTTTAAAACATATTTTGCAACACCCTTTACCGTCATAGGATTAAGAACAAACCGGTGTGTCATGTACAACGCCCATAGTCAACCAACCTAAGTTTTGCGAAACCAATTTGTTTGCTATGATCGTCCAACCACGAGAATATTTTCCTCTACATTATAGTCTAAGGCTTTTCAACCCATACAACAGTCGCGAGTTGTGTCAATCAAGAACAAGACTGATATATTATTCGGTCACTTTTAGTTTTAGTAATAATATCATACCTAAATTGTTACTAAAACATATATAGTTTTCAGATCCTTTGAAAATTTATACATAGTAAAAACTACGTATTTGACAAAAAGCTGGAAAATCATATATACCAGCCGTCCTAAGGATCAGTGCACTGCTACAAACTCTCCTACTAATATCGCCAGCGGAACAAAAAATGCATCATGAGTAATCTAGGATTATCCAATGAATCCGAGTCTAGTTAATAATAAATCTCCAATCCCATTCCCAAACAATAATAGAAAGCAACCAAAGCACACCACAAGCATACAAGGAATACACAACAAGTACCCCATACAGAGTACACGCAACATAAACTATCAAACATACTTAATAATACAATACTATAACATTTACGCTAACTCTCATGGTATAGATACGGAATTGATTGTTATAGATATATCGTACAACACCGGCGTTCGTAGACTTCTTCAACGTATATGTTTCTTACTTGACTGCTTTCCAGTAGATAGATTTACGTACATATCTATTTTTCCTAGATGGTTTTGTGCAAAATACAAGAAATCATCGACCCAAAATGGCGTTATTGGTACCAAGGTATATAAACAAAATAAATATATGAGTAGTAGTAGAAGTGGTATGCTTTCTTGCTATAAATATAATATAAGAAAAGTAAATTCGTTATTTATGAATCTAAAAAGAAAAAACAAATCATGATATATCAAAGTAGCAGTAGAATATATATGTACAGCATCCAAATCACTAAAGAAGGATAAAATTCAAATGAATATAAAGATAGCTTATGAAGAACATATTCCATTGATGTTACTAAGAGAGGGCAACAAAAGTTGAAAGGGGACAAATACTGAGAGTGTGACTACCATCCACTAAGGTAAGAAAAAGACAAATATTCGTTAAGAACTTGGCAAACTATTCCGTCATTGGTAGAACGGAATCTAAAATTCCTTTTTCTTGTCCAAGAAAATTTTTAAAAATAAATAAATACTTTTTACCATTTTATTTTATATTTCAACTTATAAACGTATAAAGAGATTTCGATGGATAGTACATAAATAACTACATATGACCATTCCCAAATTTTAATGTGTTCTTTAACTGGTCACCCGGTCCAATGGTTCGCATGCCATATTTTTGTTGTCGCCATATATTTTTATTCTTTTCGGATAGTATAATGTTGCAACTATGTAAACGTTGTTGTTTTACTCCGATCAGCAGACTAATTGGCACTTATTCTATATGTTTGAATTTGCACGTACCATTGCGAACCTATGGGCATGGAACATAATTAGGATTTAAAGATTGAAAGACTTAACAAAAACAATTGTGCACGTCTATACCAACAAAAAAAAAAAACCATTTTGCACACATCAAATGGCAAAACATAACTCAATTTTACCGAGAATTAGATTGAGTTTCGGCCCAAGATCACCAAGTTATATTAAAAGACCATATTTTGAATTTATTCAATTTTATTTATTTATACCAATGGTTTAGAGATTTCTGTAATTTTAACTTAAAAACTAGAAAATGGAAATACGTATTGAGAATTATTTTAAATTAAAAATGGGGGTAGGAAGTAAGAATATAGGAGAAAGAAAGTAAGAATTAGGTATTTCATGATTGATTATAGGAAAGCAAAAAAAAGTAGGCAAAAAAAAAAAAGTGGAAAAAAAAGTCTAAAAAGCTTAACTTATATGCTACAGATACATATACAAAAATAAAACCTTCATTCTACAATAATAAAATCTTCATTCTATATACACGAACAAAACTTGTTCTACATCTCATAGATTTAACACTATACAAAGGTAAGATCGAGAAGAAAATTAATTGTATTGTAGAGATAAGAAAGAAAGAAGAAAAACACAAAACTATACTATAAGTATGTTTATTACATTAAAATGGCGTATCTCATACTATCACTAACCATAAGATGGTTAACCTCCGAGATGCTACCATAATCTCCAGACACCCATAGTCCATCTGTCCCGCTAACACGGGGCACCGCAAAGCAAGAGATGATCGAGAACGGGAACCGCATGATCACGGAGTTAAACCCGTCTCGTCTTCCATTAGCTACAACTCCCGGCCCGGCGCCACTAGTCGATGAAGGTAACTCGGTATCGTCAGCTACGCGAGGGCTCTTACGAAGGTTTTGAAGGTTGCGACGGAGTACGGAAAGCATCTGCGTCATCTCTTTGTCTTTGATCTTGAGTTTTAGGAGTTTAGTTTAGTCTCTTTTGGTTGTTTCTTGTGTTGATGATATAGGCACTTTGAAGAGAGGAAACGTTATGGGCTTTGTTTTTATTTGTGTGAAAGATTGATTTGCAAGTGGGCAACTTGGAATTTGCTTTTCATTATTAGTGCTACTCTCTTTATCAATATCTAGCTATATTTTATTTTCTTTACATATAATTTTATAATATTTTTGTTTAATAACAAATGGTGGTAGGGATAAATTCCATTGTTCGCCTTCAATTATTTACTCTCACGATTAGGTGTAACAGCCTATTATATTAAAAAGTGTGATTAAGCACTTAAACCCATCCACTTTATTTAACAACCGAACAATAATGCAAAACTCAAATTATAGAGTAAAAATATCGTAACATAATTATTGGGATTATGAGACAGGGAGAGGAAAGTGAGGATGAGTGTAAAAATAATAAAAATAGAGAATGAAATGTGAAAAATGAGAACATTCATTTACTGTTAAAATTCAATATTATTATTTTTAAATTTGATATAAATGTTGTACACACATTCTAAAATGAGAGAAAAATGTTGTTTAATCCCTTAACTTTCAAAAAGTGGTCATTCAATAAGTCAACTTCATAGTAACCCATTTAAAACATCAACTTATCGTTGACCAATATTTAAAACATGATCTTTCCGTTGAGCAGGTCCAATGTCGTTAAATCGTTTAACAGACCCATTAGCCGACGTTATCCTCCGTTATCGGCTCTATGTTTGTGACCAAAACGACAAATAAATCCCTAAATTAAACTTCAATCCCTAATTCTCAGATTTTTCTTCTTCTTAGAATTATTAAATTTAACACCATATATGGGGGGAAAATGTTCTTAGAAGGTCTATATTATTTTTTTGTTAGGTAATTTTACAAAAATTTGTAGGTTAATTATAGCAGATCTCCGTATATAATCTGATGTCTCAGTTAAACAGTATGAAAATATTTTTTCCTATTAATATGTCATTCATTAAATTTGGTTCAATTCATGAAAAATTGTGTATAATCTAAAAGTGTCTAGAGTCCGAATAGGAAAACCAGAATTTTGCATAGGATTAGAGGAAATAAACAAAAATAGTTGGATGCTAAACATCATGAGGTGTAGTAGAACCAAGTAGTTTATCTTCTTCAAGTGAAATCTCACCCATTGGATGTGATTTAGTGATCTTGTTCCACTCATTCTCTACTCTGAAAAATACCCATTGAAATCGTCTCAACATCTCCATCGCTGTCATTGTGAACACCGTTATGTAGTTGTGCCTCAAATGTGCTGATAATTTGTATGTCCACGCGCATCTTAGCACCAGATTGCTCCCTATCACCCAGAAATATACCTGCAACAATACTTGACAGGTTCAGACATCACAATACGAAGAAAACACTATGGCGGTTTCATTGGAAACTGAATCTCACCCATTGTCGGCCATATAATAAGTTTGATATGGTACTTGGACGGCTAAACTTGAATATCTTAGTGAAACCGCTGCACAACAGAGAGAAGTTATGTGATTATGATATGCAAATACTGCTTAGTGGATAGGAAGATGCAGTTTCAACCTATTACCTCAAGTCCCAATCCCGAGTTACATCCCAGTAGAAAGAGTACAGTGAGTTGATGACACTTGAGAAAAGCCAGAGCGGTCGGTAAAATGATGTCCAGCTCTCGGGCATCACGTGATATTTAAGCGCAGAAAGGAAGATCACGGGTACTGCTGTAGAATACTTCAGAGCTGAAAAAATCACAGATCAACTATAAGATTGATGGTAGGAAAAGAACATCTTTCTTCATAGTGTGGGAAAATTTAACATTAATGCTAGAAGGTTAGGCTTTTACCATTTAATAGAGATGATTTTTCCTTTGTATCTTTGTATTGTCGAAGACATTGCAAAAGACGGCAAATGTAGGGGAAAACAAGAACCAATGGGATTGCAATTTGATGACTGCCACAGACAGCGTCAGCTTCAAACCAAGCAATTGTAGCGACCTGAAAGTCCATTTTAATCTCATATATTCCATCATTTCACAACAGACAACACGGTATGAGACCCGTGCATGTTAGACAGACAACCAGGATTTCCATTGGTTCATCAGCAAAACTAGGATAGCGAAAATTTGGCTAAATAAATCATATCCCGCTGTTTTTCAGTCTTGGAGGATAAATTTTGGTAGCTACAGAGCTATCCATATATTCCAGAGATCAAAGGAAATAAATGGAACTAGTTCCTCCAGCATAAGATATTTCTAATCTACATTGGATGTCACAAAAAAATGAATCAATTACCTGTCTATGCACCATCCGGCAAACGGACCGCTCTAAGTCGGAAAAGACCTGCATATAGTTACCGATGTCAAATCTTGAATGAGAATCAAGTATCAGCGGCATTATAGTTATCAGCACAAAATAAAATGCTAAAGAGCAGTAGTTGGCCAATAAAAAAGGCACAAGTTATACTAAGCCTCCTGCTATCAATATATTCCTAACCACATAATTATTAGAAGTTAGGAAGATCTCTCAGAGAACTGGTTGAAATTTAATACCTTTACCATGGAGGTCAGAATATCTGCCAAAAAGAAGTCTGGAAATGTAATTGGCTGTGAAACAAAAGAAACAGGATCAGATATTTATGCCTAAATGAATGAATTTATACAAAGATACCAAAGTAATGTAAGAGTTTGAACAAACACAAACGTCACTGATCAAGCATAACACTTATAAACCAGCTATTAAGCAAAACCTAGAAATTCGCCAATTGCAAGTTTAATTTTAATCAACAGCTGTCTATCACTTTACCTGCAGTGGAAAAGCTATCCTCCATAATGTTCTCAGCAGAAAATATCGACTTGACAAGTAGAAAATATCGAAAGGAAATATCAGTACCAAAGCAAAAGCAATGTACAGGAGCACCTGCAGCAATGATAACACAAACCTTAGACATATCTTCACAGATTTATCTGGCATACAAAGAGGAAACAGAGGAAAGCAACAAACAGAACATTTGCAATTAACATTATACAGACACGAAGCTAGAGAGCAAAATGCTAACCGGTTGTGAAGCAGCCAAAGATACTTCCCCATGAGAATACAGATATAGATACGCTGTCATGCTAGTTGGGACAATGATTGTCATCCACATGCTACACTGCAGCCAAATATTACACAAAAGATCCAGATACAAATTGAGAACATCATGGAGCAGCAGTCTTCTTCATATCAAGGAAAGCCAAAAAAAAAGTTAAATTTATACTTAAAATACCTTCCACATCTCTCTATGAGTAAGGTGGTTATGATCAAGATCAAAGACTTTGGAATAATTAACACTTCCTTGAGAGAACACCCATAAGTTCACTCCCCACAGCCAAACCATCATTGTCTAAAGTATTCAAAAATCCACAAAGCAATCACTAATCAGAAGAGAAAAGAGTTTCTCTAAAAGGCTATAAATGAGAGTAAACTAACCACAAGAAGAAGAGGATTGTAATAAAGAAACGCTTCATACAAAAATAAATCTCGCAGGTCGATACTCATTCTCATAACTGAATCCCATCCAATCTATTCACATCATCAAAACATCATCAAAGATTCACATTTTAACATCAATACACAGACTTAACAGAATAAGATCTTTACCTTGCAGCAACATAAAGCCCAAAACAGAAACAAAACCACCTTAAATCTCCAGAGGAAGATAGGAGAAGGAACCATAGTTGTTATATGAAGTGGTGAATTTGAACCTTTAAGGTCACCCATTTCACCTAAATGTCCGTTTAAACCTAAACAAAAACTTAAATCCATAAACATTCCAAGTAGATCGATCTCTTTCTCAGTAACCAACCAGATCAGATTATCGAAGAATCTAAGAACATGCAATTGGATATGGAAATTGGGATTTACCAGGATCAATGAAGACAGATTTGCTACTAGATTTACGAAGATGAGGACTATTTGAAGCTGGATTTTCAAACATGACCAGAGTTTCATGATTGTTATAAATCAAATCTCGTAGTTACTGGTTTTATAGAAGGAAACTCATCGTCATCGTCTAGCAGATCGATCGGAGAAAGAAGAAACCCAGAAGAACTCTTTTACGCTTTGTAGATCTCCGCTTTCACAAATTCAACGTATTGAGTAGAGATTAAGCGAAAACTCTATTCTTCTTCTTTTTCCGTTGGGATTTAGAAGAAGAAGAAGACTCTTTGTTTATTAATTTAGGATTTTTATTGTATTGATTTGGGCTTTACTAAAGCCTGTAGGCTTAGTATTGGTGTGTTAAGGCTTTCAGTAAATTAAAGCTTTTGGAGACTAATCATATGAAAGAAGGTGAACTCTCTTCATCCTTCTGACACCTCATTACTTAAAGAAAAAATACGTGTATTTGGAAAAAATAATTATAAATAGCATATTAAAAAATTAAAAAAAAATTGGCAAAATTTAACCGAAAATATATAGTCAAAGAGCATCTCCATCAAAGAGAAACCCAAATAGTTTCTCAAACAAAAAAAATATTAATATTTTTACTATAATTTTATTATATGATTAAATTTTTATTTTAGTAACGGTACATGCTTGACTTGCTCTTTGATCTTCAAAACAAAGAGTAAATATTTGAACCTAATAGAGCTTTGTCAATGAAGTTATATATCATATATACAATAAGTTATGCATATCCTGAATTCTGTTAGTGGGCCCAATCTTGTGGTCAATAAGTTCCTAACATCTTGAAAATATATCATCTAAATCTATATCTCACCTATCATTTACAGTGTGAATCATTATGTTGATGATGACAAGTATGAGAAGCTGGTATACCGGGACCAAATGATTGGGATGACACAAGTTTAAGCATAACCATGCAACGATTATAGCACAAACTAGATGTTGTGAGAGTTATGTGATTGATTAAATCTATCGCTCACCAAAAATTCTTTTTTTTATGTGGGCAAAAGCGGCTATAATAGTCATGAGGATCTTACAGTCTCTTCTACAAACCTTTGCTCTATTTTAAGAATTGAAATGTGTGTTAAAAGTTTTAACATTGGGACGATTACATGATATTTCTGGTTCATTTTCAAGGTAGTACACATGAGACAAGTAATGAAAAATATTTTGGTTACAATGTGATCTCTCTACCAAAATCTCTTCCACGATGACAATTTAATTTTAGTTTATAGTTTCACTTGCAAGAAATGTTTAATTGTCATCTGGAGCCAAGATGAATCTAATCTATATATACATTTTTGCAGCCATTTTGTGAAATAAATCCTGTAGTTGGGACTTATTTACAATGGCTGCCACTGGATTTTAATGTTTGTTTTTGATAATTAAAAATAAAATCTTCGAATTAAATATTTGACATTTAACAATCTTCCCAAAATCTCTCCACATTAACTACACGATTATTTACTAAAATAATACTTCCAAAATATTTAATATCATTTAATTACTATAAAATTATCATTTTTGATATTGATTTTCTCCATAACTATAACAATTCGATTATAATCATCAAAGCGCAGAGATATAATCTGATAGCATTTAATTACTACAAAATTACAAAATATTTAGACAATGATTCATAAGCATATCATAAATAAGATCAACATTAATAAAATAAATGGTTTTTTTTTTACAGGACGGGTTTAGCAGGACGTTATTTAATAACATTTGTAAACTATAAAATAAAATTATTTTATAGATAGATACAATTTGTAAACTTTTATATATACTAACTTTAAAAAATAAATTGTTTCCGCGGTATACCGCAGGTTAAAATCTAGTTTTATAACTATATAAGTAGATCTAACTTTACTAAAAAACATATAAACATAATTAACAACAAAACTACCAATATAGATATTTCAACAATTTTTAAAACAAATGCTCATAAAAAAATGAACATAACCAACAACAAAAACTATCAACAGAGAATTGCTATAACAACTTTTAAAACAAAAGCCCACGCGTAGCATGGATACTCATCTAGTTGAATTAATTAAGATAACTCTCTCGAGACATATCTTGTTCTGTGTTTAATGGGTTGAGAAAGAGAAGAATTCTGTGTTTAATGGGTTGAGAAAGAGAAGAAGCCCAAAAAATACAGGTTAGATGTAAAGGTCCCTCTCTAACCAAACCGACAACAAGATGTGGTAAGATACAAAACTAAACATTTTTTTGTGGAACTGATTTGAGTAACCATAACTAATTTGCTTATCTACAAGTCTAAACATTAATTGTGTAACTAATTCATTTAACCATAACTAATTTGCTAATCTATACAAATAACAAATCTAAACATTAATTGTGGAACTAATTCATTTAACCAAAAAAAAAAACTAATTAGTTTTAGTTTGTTGATTTTTTAGTATTACCCTTTTTATATTATATGGAAAATATGAAATATCGGAAGGGAAATGAATTGTGTTCATGTGGTACGTAGGTTTAATTTAGATATCATGTGTTAACCAAGATACTTATCTCCGGATTAGTTGGCTATAGTTCGATAAAATCTGGATATCATGTGTTAATTTTTGAAAAACTAATAACTAATTTTCCAAAAAGAAAAAAATATCTACGGGAACGGGATCAAGGGCCAGACTGAACCGACGATCATTTATTGATCGTGAATTGGGTTAGTGGTCGGATTAAACATAGGATTTTATAGGGCTATATGAAATGCAAGAAGTTTTTGACCGGATCAAAAAACTCTTAGAAAAGAATCCATAAAAAACATGCCAACTGAGATATGAGTGTACTTGTTAATCTAAATTCAATTAAAGTTTCTAAATTTATTGTATATTATCTTCTTCACATTTTCAGTTTTTTTCTAAATTGAACTTCCCAATTCTGTGATTAAAATAAATAGTACACCACTTTTTTTTCTAAGATTAACTTAAAATAATAGTATAATCATACATCTTTATAACCAATAAATATAATCATACATCTTGTTAAATTCTAAATATAAAAAATCCATCAATCCAATTTTTTTTTCCAGATCTTTCTTATTTTTGGATTTTTTTTTCAACTATCTTGAGAGAGATTTGAATTTCGAGCCAACCAATAACCAAGCGGCTTTTCTAAAAGGGAAGAGCCTCGGAGAGAATGTTATGCTTGCTTCGGAGCTGATCAGGAATTACCAGAAAACAACATGCCCCAAAAATTATAAGCTAAAGTTGCACATTCACAAAGCTTTTGATACAGTTTGTTGAGATTTGGTGCTTAAAGCACTAGAGGCTCAGAATTATCCTCCTTTTTAAAAAAAAAATAATATTAAATAATATTCAAAAAAGATAAAATAACGTTTGTACAACTTGTGCGACATTTATCGAAGAAGAAAGCTGAGGAAAAAAAAAATGAGAATTAGATGTTCTTAGAGATGGTTTGAAGTGGTCAGTTTCTGGTTTTGAGCCAGTCTTGCATGCCCTTGTCGTAGCATCGATCACCGGTACGATTAATGATGGTGACCGGATTCATCACACAGTTATATCAACTGAGATTGGGTAGTTGGAGATTCCCCATGGCGACGCCCATATCTCTCTCTCCAAACTGCGTAGATTGTAGCTTGGAAGACATATCTGATTAAAAAACCATCGACTTGGTTCAGCGAGTTATCAGAGATATAAGCCAAAATCTGTGGCCATACCGTAGTGAATCTGGAACGCCATAACTTCTTAGCTACCTCAACCCAAATTATCGAAACATAAGTACAGGAGAAGAACAAATGATCCCTAGTTTCCATAGTGTTCGTGCAGAAGACACAAACCCTCGACGCTCCTCTATTCCATTTAACCATGCGTTCCCCTGTTGAAAGCCTATCATGAACCGCAAGCCAAGTACAAAACGAGTACTTAGGAGTAGCGTGATTGAACCATACCCCTCTAAGCCATGGAACTATGGGAGAGAGAGCTCTGATATGGTTCCATGTATGTTTGGTAGAGAAAGAAGTTGTGTACGCATCATTTTTACCTTTCCACTTAGCTATATCATCAACGTCCGTTCTGTTCTGCAGAGAGATTAACATCTCCTTTTCGATTTCATTTAGGTGATCTAGACGATGTCTTCTTGGTTGTCTTCCAGTCCAAGCCTCTGCCAACGTTGCCTCTTTACTAATTCCCATATCAATAACACCCCTCTCACCTGCAACATCCATTAATCTGCCAAGAGCTGACCAGTCATCAAACCAAAAAGAAATTAAGCGTCCATTCCCCACCTCCATTTTACTAAACGTTTGAGCCTTGTCTCTGTACTTTAGATTTTTTCTCCAAATCCAAGAGCCTGCATTTGTGCTCTGTTTCATTGTCCAAAAAAGCTTCCTCCGAATTAGCTATGTGGAAATCCATTTAACCCATAAGGAGTTACTATTTGAAATGATTCTCCAGACCAACTTTAAGCAACTAACGTCGTTTGCCTCTTTCAAGTTTTGCAAGCCTAAACCCCCCCTCTGTTTTTGGCTTACACACCTTATCCAAAGAAAGTTTTGCCTTCTTTGAATTCAGTTCAGGACTCGACCAAAGATAAGCTGAACAAGTCTTATCAATCTCCCGGATACATTGTCGGGGTAATCGGAAAGCAGCTAACCAGAAATTGCAAATAATGCAGAGAATAGAGTTTATCAAGTTGAGCCTACCCGCATAAGAGAGGTAGCGTGACGTCCATGATGCAATGCGTTTTCTTATCTGCTCGAGAAGCGGAGCATAGTCCCCAGCCGAGAGTCTCTTAGTAACCAAAGGTAAGCCTAAGTATCTGACGGGTAATTGACCAACCTCAAAAAGAAATTTATCTGCAATCTCAGCTCTTACTATTGGTGACGCTCCAGCCATATACAAAGTCGACTTCTCCATACTAATTTTTAAGCCAGAATGCTTATAAAACTCATAGAAAATCTCCACTATTCCCTCTATGGAACGAACCTTACCATCAGAAAGAACCATCAAATCGTCAGCAAAACTGAGATGTGTTAGGCCTAGACGTTTACATTTGGGATGGAAACCAAATTTATGAGCACCAGCAGCCTTATCCAACATCTTGGAGAGGACATCCATACATATTACAAACAGATATGGAGATAAAGAGCAACCCTGACGCAAACCCCTTGCACTTTGGAAATAACCAGCGAGATCACCGTTTACTTGAACTGAGAACGAGGCCGTAATAATACACAGTTTTATCCAATGAGTAAAAACCGCTGGAAATTTCATAGTTGTTAGGACATTAATCAGAAAAGACCATTGAACCGAGTCAAACGCTTTAGAGATATCAATTTTAATAGCGCAGCAAGTAGAGACTGAATCTTTATGATAGTCCTTGACTAATTCTGTAGCAAGTAATAGATTCTCAATGAGTAATCTGTCTTTTACAAATACCGACTGATTTCCCGCAACAAATATTGGCAGTAGCACTTTCAATCTATTAGCAATGATCTTGGAAATTACCTTGTAGATAACATTACAGCAAGAGATAGGTCTATAATCCTTCATTTCCTTGGCTCTCAGCTTCTTCGGAATTAGAGCTAAAATAGTTGAGTTTATTCCTTTAGGGAGGAAACCTTTCACAAAAAAAGATTGGACTGCCAAAGTGAATTCATGACCTATGGTAGCCCATGCTGCCTTATAAAACTCAGTGGTATAACCGTCGGGACCTGGAGATTTGTCCTTTGGCATAGAAAACAGAACCCTCTGCACCTCCTCCGCTAACACCTCACGTGTAAGCAGCTTTTGATAGGTATCAGAACAACGAAAGGCAGCAGGTTTTGAAGCTCACTGACTTCGACACCTGTATAATCATCTGGGATAAGCTGCAGAAATTCTCAAAAGAATCTCTCAGCTTCCACTTTTATCTTATCTCCTTTTGCAACACTACCATCTACACAATGGATTTCCTTGATCTGATTCGTTGACTCTCTAGCCACCACAGCCCGATGAAAAGTTTTGTTGTTCTTATCTCCCACTTGCATCCAATGTTGCTTCGATTTTTGCTTTAAGTATTTCTCTTCCAGGCCTGCCACAAAATCCCAACGGGTATAAGCCTCATTCTCTGCTTCCATAGAATGCAGTGATGGGTTTGATAAGTTCTCCTCTTGTGTCTTGCACAATATCTCAAAAGCTTCTTTGGATTTCTTCACCAGGTTACCCATTCTATCTTTTGCCTACAACTTTATCTTAGGTTTAAGATCCTTTAACTTCTTTGTAAAATGGAAAAGCGTAGACGTAGATAGGAATAATGGCTCTGTATCCTTCCAGTAGTCATCTACCACAGGCTTGAACTCCTCCATTTCTGCAATAACATTAACAAATTTGAAAGGTTTTCATCTATTTTTATGACTGCCTTCTTCTCTACTAAGGTTAATTCTTCCTCATAAGTGATCTGAGCACCCTCCAGCCTAAAAAATAACGTAAGATTGTGGGAATGTTTGCAGCCAAACATCATTTATCAACACCCGATCCAGTTTTTTCATTATGAGATCGTTTTCTCGCTTATTACACCATGTAAAAAGAGGACCCTGAGAAGACATATCCGTTATAGAGCAGTAATTCACAATCTGCTGAAAATCTTTCATACCTGCAGTAACTACAGGGTGAAAAACCGCCTGAGAGTGTTCTTCTAAATCCAAAGTTTCGTTGAAATCTCCCAATATTAACCAAGGACGTTTCCGAATAATTGGTGAATCAGAGTGATCTTTCAATTCCTGCCACAGTATCTTACGTTCTTCGGCACTGTTCAACGCATAAACAAAAGAGCAAAAGATTTCATCTTGATGGTTTTCGAGTTTAACTGAGCAGGTAATCAACTGAGCATTCTTATAGAAGGGGCTTAGTCTTGTACTGCTACGCCACATGACCCATATGCGGCCTCTTGGATTATGCTCGTAATTTGTTATAACCGACTAATTCTTAAAAGGTTTACTCCTCAAACTTTCTGCTTTCTTCTCCTTAACCCTTGTCTCTAACAAACAACCAAACTGAAATTGAGTTTCCTCCACCCACTTTTTGATTACAGCATGCTTTGATGTCTTATTTAAACCTCTAACATTCCATGAGAACCCCGACATTAACAACGTTTAAGAGGGGGTTTCTTGGTCTGATCCTTAGGGATATCCCTTGTGAAAATTGAAGAGTTAGTAGAAATCACTTTATGAGCAGATTTTGATGCACGAGGTAAAGATGATCGCATAAGAATTTCTTTACTTCCTCGTGGTCTAGTCTCCTTATCTTCAGCCTCCTTTGGGAACTCCTTTCCCGTGTCTATCTCTGTCATAACAGGCTCTAAATCTCCATTAACTACTTCCTTTGATTCCTTTTCTTCTCCCAAAACTTTCTCTTCTCCCAAAGTAGAGAAAGAGTTAGATAGGATGGATACCTCACCAAACTTAAGTCCTTCTGCTTGTTTCCCCGGACTGCGGCCTGTATTTGCAGGTATAATCCAACCCTCATCGTCCTTATTGTTGGTCCCCTCCTCTTTTCCTTGGGCACCACCACTTCTTGTGGCCCCTAGCTCAATTTCTTTAAATTGCAGGTCTCTTTCTGCAGGTGCAAAACCAAGCTGCTCTGAAACACTTTGTATGGCAGAGGAATGGTCCCGCATTATCGCTTCGCCATCAACTTGGGACATAGCTGGAGGTGAGATATCTTAAGTGGACTTGTTCTTCGGGGAGAGACATGTTGCACGTAGATGACCCCATTTTTAACAGCAACTACACCTTGGTGGTAACCAAGGATAAGAGTACTGATTAACCGAGTCAAGCTCTCCTTTCTCTTCTCTGGTGAAGGCACATTCCTTTGGTAGTTCCTTTGTTAAATCATCCTCTACTAAAATCTGAGCCTCATCAAAACTGACGCATGCATCTGTTCTAGGATGAAGACGGATCGGTTTACCATCTACACTTGCTAGAAACTCCAAGCCCTTGTCCGTAAACATCATTGTTGGAACATTTGTGAGAGTGACCCATAATGGTATTGATTTCATTGCCGGGTGAGCTTCCTCTGTAAATGGAGTCCACTTTGAGACTATCATAGGGATATCCGTAATGTTCCACAATCCTCTATTCAAGATTCGCTGCCTCATACCCTCGTTTCTTATATGAAACTTCACTGTGGTTTCATTAACTTCAAATACATCGATAAGGGAAGACCGATCTCCCAACCTCCAAATCTTATTCACTATCATATGAATTTTCCCCACATGTGGAGCCTTGGTGTTTATGAACTTTCCTATCAAGAAATCTTCCCACAATAGTTTTGCCCCTACAAACACATCCTTTGGTACTACTACTCTCTCCTTACCATTAACCTCCGATACCACAAACTTTTGTTGAGTGAAGATATGCTTTTTTGCCACATTGACCCAAGAGGATTTCCCGTTCTGATTCCCTTTCCCGTGAGATGACGATGCTGCCTGATTGAGTTTTGAAAAGGTTCCCCCTAACCCTACATTCGATCCCGAACCAAAAACTGAGATCTCCTCTCCATTACCTCTTTCTAACCGACTTCTGGAATTGTAACAACCACATGGGGAGAAGAAACCCCTGTTACGGCCACTGGCGAACCTCCAGGCTGGCTCAGAGAAGCCGCTGACGGTATCATGCGTGATGAGAAAGCAAAAAACCCTAGTCGCCTCTGTATTACTTCTCCAAGGATTAAGGAATGTATTACTTCTCCAAGGTTTTCCATCTCTGTAAATGGAGAACTAGCTGGTTTCTTCCCAGGGCAAAAGGGACTACGTCAAGGTGACCCAATTTCTCCATATCTCTTCATTATAGTCATGAAAGTGCTCTCCAATCTCCTCAGCCAAGCTACATATGAAGGAAAGTTCAGATTGCACCCACTTTGTGACTCACCAAGACTAACTCATTTGCTATTTGCTGATGCTCTGCTGATTTTCTCCGATGAAGCAAAGCACTCTCTGACTAGTATAAGTGAAGTCATGAAACACTTCAAAGAACTAAGTGGGTTGGATGTAAATCAAGCAAAGTTAGAACTCTTCTTTGGTAGTTATTCAGACATTCAAGTTGTTGTTCTAAGTGATTTGCAAGGGACAAAGCTTGGAATATTTCCTACTCGGTATCTGGGGCTGCCTTTAAACCAGGCCAGAATATGCTATACAACCCTTCAGCCTTTTATTGAGAAGATAACCAACAAGCTACATGCATGGACAGTGGGGTTTCTATCATTTGCTGGGAACATTAAGCTTATCTCTTCAGTGATATATGGCATGGTAAACTTTTGGAGGGCAGTTTTTAATCTCTCAAAGAGACTTTATGCGAAAGTTGATTCCTTATGTGCAACTTTTCTTTGGAAGAACAAGATTACCAATGCAGTTGGAGCAATAATAGCTTGGCAGGATGTTTGCAAGCCAAAGGAAGAAGATGGACTAGGCATACGTCTCCTAGAGGACTTTGCCATTGTTTTTCAGCTCAAACAGATTTGGGATCTACTCACTAATGTAGGTTCTCTATGGGTTGCATGGATTAAAGGAAACATCCTATCAAGAAGATGTTATTGGACTCTTGACAAATCACCGAGATTATCAGGGACAATAAGGAATCTGATTCGTCTAAGACCTTACATTGTTGATTTTATGCGATGTGAGTTGAATGATGGACAAACAGCTTCTTTTTGGTTTGATCATTGGAATGTTCGTGGACCGTTAATAAGTTTCATTGGAGAAAATGGACCAGCTCAGTTACGGGTAGCTAAGGAAGCTAAAGTTTCTGCTGCAGTTAGAAATGGGCAATGGTGGATGCCGAGAGCAAGATCTGAGGCACAACAACAACTTATGATAACTCTTACGACAATCCCTCCACCGGACAGCTCGAAAGGGTATGACATATACCTTTGGCGCCGTGTCTAAGGAAACTTGGGAGCAATTGCGAAATCACTCTCCTCTTTTACCATGGAACAAAGTTATTTGGTTTAAGGAAGCAATACCAAAATTCTCTTTCATTACATGGGTAGCTATGAAAGAAAGACTGCCTACGAGGGATAGACTATTGAGTTGGGGACTTTCCGTCTCTCTTTTATGTGTGCTATGCTCATCAGCCTAAGCAAAATTAAATCTAATCAAAATAAAAATATTTACTTAATTTATAACAAATTATAACCAAAGTAACATTGAATTGAATAAAAAAATAGTAATATTTATTAAAAACTAAAATGTATATCAAATAACATTTACGTTTTTATAGATTTCAAAAGTAAATTAAAAAATAAAATTAAAACCTAAAAAAAAAATCGAATAAAAATAAAAATATTTACTTAATTGAACAAATTATAATCAAAGTAACATTGAATTGAATAAAATATTGCAATATATATTAAAACTAAAATGTATATCGAATAAAATTTATGTTTTTATAAATTTGAAAAGTAAATTAAAAATCAAAATTAGAAAAAGGTAATTTAGATTACCTCACCATGTGGTATAGGCATATGGTACCAATATCAAACCCTGATAAGACACCGAGTCATTACCACTTAGCCAGGCAACAATTGGTGTTAATATTTCTATTTGTTTAGTATTTAACCTTTTAAGTAAACAACTTAAATTTCGGTTTAATACGGTTTATGAAAAAAAATTAGAACCAAATATCCCTAAGTACCGTATAACCTCTGTAAATTAATACTAGATGAATTAATAAATTGCTAAATTAATAGATTTTTAGTCCCAAATTAATTTTTGGTTCAATTCGTATATTAATAAATTAATAATTTTAATAAATTAATAAAATATAATAAAGTTTTATGGTCCCAACATTAGTAACATATAGAAGTTTTACTGTATAATATACAAACAAACCAGGATAAATGTAAGAAAAATAAAAATAAAAAAAAAAACAAATATACTACGGTATAGGCAAACATACAAATCTTCATTTTTGTAAAAAAAAAAAAAAAAAATACAAATCTTCATTTATTTTTATTATAGATAAATATTATCAAAACAACCCATCAAAAGTAGGTGATTGAGAAAGTCATCTTATTTAATGCATAGTGATGCTGGGAGCGTAGGTATGAGCTCAAGAGGGACTTTCTTGGCGATGGTCAAAGCTCCATCTTCTTCCATGTCAATGTCTTTAATGGTCATTCCATTGGGTAAACTCCAATCGAAGTAGTAAAGAATGTTAAGAAGGCCTAGCTCAAGAATGGTGATTCCCAAAGTCATACCAGGACAGCTCCTACGACCGGCTCCAAAGGGTAAAAGCTCGTAATGCTGACCTTTGTAGTTGATTGAGGTATTTGCAAACCTCTCAGGATTGAATTCTTCAGGATTAGTCCAACATTTGGGATCACGTCCTATGGCGTAAGTGCTGATCTTGATATGTGCGTTCTTGGGAATGTGGTAGCCTTGAATCTCTATGTCGGACATTACTTGTCTTGGGAGCAAGAAAGGACCTGGTGGATGTAATCTGAAAGTTTCTTTGATCACCAACTTCAAGTACTCAACTTTCTCTAGATCTTCTTCTGTGATTCTCTCTTTGTTGGGTCCAAGTGTTGCTCGAATCTCTTCTCGGAGTTTCTTCATCACTCTTGGATGTCTGGTTAGCTCTGTCATCGTCCATATCATTGTGATTGTTCCTGCGTTCACTCCCCCCAAAACTATGTCCTGATTAAATGACATACGTAGTTTAGGTTCTAAATTTAAGAGAAAACAAAAATAAATTAGAAAATAGATGTAGAAGTACAAGACAATTAATTATGTCTATATTGCGAGTTAACTTTCTAACCAAGCTATAACTTCTCTGCTTAAGTTACAGAACCTAAAAGAATGGTACTAACTAAGAGATTATTCGCACTCACCGTCATCATTGCTATGAGATGATCAGAAGTGATCTTGAAAGAACCGTATTCAGTGGATCTATTGATCATATCCAACATGGAACTGACGAGGTTTGAGTGATCTTGGGATTGTCCAATCTTCAACTCCTCATCGATTACATGTTGAAAGAACTTGGTGAGTTTTGAAAAGGCTTTCTCGATCCTCGAATGTTGACCGGAGATCCGGTCTACAAGCCAACCGAGACCCGTTGGGAAGAAGTCAGTGAATGCGAAGCTGAATACGTTGGTCTCTGACTCTTGCACCAACTCTTCAAGTCTGTCCATATCGATGAAATCGCACTCGCGGAAGTTCTGTCCAAAGGAGACTCTAAATATGATACCCGCGGTGAAGGAGAAAAAGGCTTTTCTCAAATCCACTAAAGTTTGTGTTTGAGAAGATTTGGATAGTTTCTTGACCAGCAAGTCACCCTCTTCCTCTCTGATATACCTGAAAAATTTGTGCTTCTTTGGATTGAAGAGCTCAAGCCCCACGAGCTTTTTCATCTCTCGCCAGTCCTCACCATACTGAGCGAAAGCAATGTCTTTGAAGTTGCGAGTAAACAACCCGTTCGCAACCAGCTTAGGTCGGGAGCATGTCTCTAGATCGCGAGACTTTAGAACTTGTTTAGCTGCTTCCTTGGAAGAGATAACAACCATCGGGACGACCCCGAAACGGAGAAGCATCACTGGTCCATGTTCTAAAGAGAGCTTGTGAAAAGAACTATGAAGCAATCTTCCAAGCTTGGTGCAAGTTTCCGATGATCGGAAGACCTGTAGGTCCGGGAGGAAGCTTCCATTTCGAAGGTAAAAGCTTCTTAAAGAGGGTTAAAAGGAGAGGGAAAAGGAAGAAGAAACATAGTAAGATAGACTTTATCATTGTCTTCTTTTTTTTTTTTTTTTGGCTACGTTTCTGTTTTCCTTTGTATTTGGAGTGAATAACATTTTGTTCTCGAAGAGGCAATATATAGGAAATGCATGTGGTTAGGCTTTTGTAGTACTGTATATGAAAGCAGAGGAATTGAATTAATTAAAGGCAACTCTCTCGAGACATATCGTTTTCTTTTTAATGGGAAAAGCCACAAAAAAAACACAGGTTAGATGCAATGCTCTATCTCTAACCAAACCGACAACATAATCTGGTAAGCTACAAATCCAAACATTTTTTGTGGAACTCATTCGTGTAGCCATAACTAATTTGGTAATTAGTTAAAAAAACCATAACTAATTTAGTTTGATGATTTTTTTAATATTTTTATATTATATGGGAAATATGAAATATCCTAAAGAAAACAAAAAATAATCAAGCACGCGTAGAGTGCCATAAATTAACTATGGTAGGCTTTCATAAAAAAATTTATTATGAGGTTTATTTATTTCGGGATTAATAGAGATAAGTCCACTGAAGACAGGCACCATCACACTAGAGATCAAGTCCCGCTCCCTACAATTTGTAGTGAATTGGCTAATGGGTCGGCCAGTTGTGGTCCAAATGTTGACCAAAAAAGATTTATAGCGTTTCGATATCTCAATATAATGTGCTAAATTTTTAAAATAATAACTAATATAATTACTGATTTTGTTAAAAAGAAAAGAAAACAATTCCATGGACTAATGCCGGAATGAAAGTCGTCATCGATGGTCAAACTTGATTTGTTCGTGAACAGGATTGATGGTCCGAATGAACTTACAAATTCATATGAAATATAATAAGGTTTTTGATCGGATCAAAACCATAAGAAAAAATATCCATCAAAAAGCAGGAAACTCAGATGTAAACGAACTTTTTGATCTCAATTGAATTAAATTTCTAATTTTATTGTATATTATCTCCTTCTTATTATTGTTTAGAAATTCAACATTTTCAGTTCAATTACTAATAATATATTAAAAGAACAATTCTTGGGTTCACTCCTTCTTAAATAAAAGAAACAAAATCAATGTAATTCAACCTAATTTTTTTTGTTGATTTTACTAAATAAGTTACATCGCTGAATTGTTAAGTTATCTAACGGAAAAATTATCGGTTTAATCAAACCATTTAACAGTCTGAATAATTTGGCTTATTTAACAAAAATCTATAACCAGATATCACGTGACGTCGATCCGGAAATGAATGAGCCTTGAAACTGCTTTGGGGTGAGGGTACCATGAAGCCAAAGCTTTACAATCCCATCACGTTTCTGCCACACGAGATCATTGTCATCGGCTGGGAGGAGAGTGTCGTCGATGTGTCCGAGAACGTCAAAGCTGAGACAGTGGGTGAGAAAAAGTTCTCTCCACGTATCTTAGTTGTTTTTTTTCAATATCAAAAATCACAGAGATGTGAGACTTGATGTTAGAGACTCCATAGATCTTGTTAGAGGGATTGACTGCGTCGGCCATTGAAAGAATTTGGAGAAAACAGGAAGAGAATAGAGGACGAGAAAGAGAAAAGAAAAAGATTTAATCAGAAAAGAAGCGATTTAGAAAGAGCTGCGCTCTAATACCGTGAAAGATATTGAAAGTCTTCTAGATACAATATGTTATGGGATTCTTCTAGATACATGAAGAATATCCATAGTATTTCAAACTAATATTTAAGGATATTCTATCTGTTAATAAAGACGCTTTATGTGAATAACCCACATACAAATGTTGCTAAGAGGACGTTATTGGATTTGAGTTTTTAATGGATTTGAACTGACATATAATATTACTTAACGTAGATTGGATTTTGAAATCGAATGCTTGAATGTGGGGTGTAAGAATATAGCACCTAAATGTTTAAAATGGAAAAAAATAACTAGACTCTCTCAAAAGCGTAGGTAAGGGACTCTCTCAGATACAAATTTCGAGAAACCTGAAAAAAGCAAAGAGTTTTTAAAATAGAAAATTTTAACTATTTTTTTTAGCTATTTTTTGAAGTTTTTGATCGTCGAGCTTCCTTCTCTTAGTTTTCTCCGATGTTTCCTCTCCTTGTCTCTTTTCTTTCCTTTTCTTCTTGACCACCATCTTTTCTCTATGTTCTATCATGTCTCTTCTCTTCTATCTTTGAGTTTTTTTTGGCTATTCTCTCTAGAGAATGATAATTAATTGTATATTACCAATAGAGGGGAGGATTGATAACGACTGTTAATTGTTGTTGTAAAGATTTTGACGGTAAGAACTTTCGCTGTAGAAACTTTTGCTATAAAGACTTTAACTGCATAAATTTTATACTCTTGGTAAAGATTGTGACTATAAAAATTACGATTTTAAATAACTATCAAATATATGGGAAAATGGATCTTAAAAGAACAAAAAAAAATCGGTTACAAATCAATTAAAATTTTTCAAAAATTAATTTATTTGTGAATGTTATGAGAGTTTATATAAATATTGGGAAGAAGAAAAGAAGAAAACTAGTATAAGCTTTTTATTTATTTATTTCTAAGGTCACATATACCCCACTTATAAAAATATATGAAAACAGGAGTAAAAAATAAAAAAGAAACTTCAAAAGCTTTAAAATATATGAAAGACAAAATAAATTGATTGAAAAAAGCATTGAAAACATTCAAAAACTTCGTAAGTTTTAAAAGTCTAATCCAATCACCCTTAAAATGTATAGAGGAATATATAGTGTTTACAAAGAAATATTAATTCTAGAGAATGGTAATTACAACGGATTCTATAATCGAATCAATAAAACATTCTAATCATAATGGAGGATCTTTGAATATTCTTGACACCCCCCCTCAAGATGGAGGTGCAAGGGCAACGCCAATATTGTCTCGAAAGTTAAGGAATCTTGCTCTTGGTAACGGTTTAGTTAATGCGTCAACAAGATGATCGTTGGTGTTGTCATGAACAACGCGCAAAACTCCATTCTGAATCTGCCCTCGAATAAAATGGTAGTCTACATCCGAGAATCCATGTAGAGTTAGCTCATTCTTTGCTGCAAAGAAGATACCATGAGTAGTACTCCCGACCAAGTAACAGAGAACCCGTTTGGCAGATTGAAGATGATCAGTTGTAGGTTTGTGCATAAATTATGAGAGATGAGAGTTTTGGCAATATTTGGAACACATTAAGCATTGTTTAAAGTCAGGTTTCGAGTAGTAGAGGGTAGGGAAAGTGACCAGTATGCGTAATTGGAATACCCGAACCATCTCCGATGAGAACAGATTCATCAGCAAAGTAAGGATGATGCAAGGCTAGGTTGTGAAGATCACTGTTTAAGCGATGTGTTGCGCCATTGTCTAGAAGCCACATATTGGTGGATGCGGGGATATTGCAGCGAGATTTGCTCGTGAGTGCCACAGACAGAAAGGTGACGGGAGTAGACATTGTTGTGGGTTGGTTTGTTGCTGATGAAGTTGAGGACATCGTTTGGCGATGTGACCAAACACGCCACACAATTGACACTTTCTTTGGTAGCCCTTTGTCATTCAGTTGTCAGATTTGAGCTGATAGGTTTGTTGATTTTTACCATTCTAAGTCTGTTTTTGAGTAAAGCGTTGTTTATCTTGGTGCGATTTTTGGTTTTGTGTACGCGAGACGTAGTTTGCCGAGATCAGAGCAACACTTGGCAAAGAGGAGGAGGCTGCCTATAATTCTAACATTAACATCTACAAAATTAGTTTATGACGCGTTTATAATTCAAAACTAACAAATGATTATTTAAAAATTGTGAATGATACATTATTGAGAATATTATTAAAAAAAGCTGTAACACTAAAAGTAGTACTCATTAAATGAGTGGATGATTAAATATTTCAAATTTATATATATAAAAATATATTATAAAAAAATAAAATTGCAGCATAGCAAAAATGATGGTCTAATATTATTAATATTAAAGTTTAAGTTATTTATAATTATCTTTAACTATATTATTTATATTTATGTTTATTTTATATTAAAATAGTTAGATTAATATCATCCTTTATATAGTTATATAAAAGAATATAATGTATAAGTTTAGTTTTACGAGAATTTATTCGAATTTTTCTTAAACACCAATGTGTTTTTACAACGATTAAATCTAATTATTTCAACAATTTGTTCAATGTTAATAATTATTTTTTATCTTTCTTATATTCTTTTAACGATGAAATCTTTCAACGATTATCAATGTTATCAATCGTTGAAAGATTTCATTTTTATCTTTCTTGTAATTTCAACGATTTGTTCAATGTTAATAAGAAAGATAAAAATGATTAAAATTAAATAACAAAATTAAATAAATGCCAAATAGAAACCCTCACCTTCTTCTCTCTCTGTCAAATCATTCCATTTCATCGCAGGTCGTGCGCTCGAAAAACTCAACACGAAATTCATTATTTCGAAACAGATCTCTTTTTAAGCTTCAAAGATCAAAACTTTATCCTGATAAAGAGAATATGAACACGAACCACATTCAATCTCTCAATCTGCTCTAAGGTCTATTATCATCTTTTCAATATTTCGATTCTGATCATCTCTTTTTTCTTCTTCCCATTACATCGGATCGATGCATCAACGCCATAATTATCTCAAAATCGTTTCTTTGCGTGTTTGTTTATCGAATTGCCATTTTTGATCTTGTGGGTCAAAAAGTTTGGTCTTTTTTCTTACAAATTTTCTGGTTCCTGTTTGATTAAAGACATTTTTATGTTGCAGGGATTTGTTTTGTCTTGATTCTGCGGAGAAATCGATTAGAAAAAATGTCTAGTTACGTTGGTGTTCTTGTCTCTGATCCTTGGTTACAGAGCCAATTTACACAAGTGGAATTGCGTACCCTTAAATCTAAGGTATATCTAGATCGCATTCTTTTTGATTCAGGTGTATCATTACATTACCTCTGTGTTGAAAGTTTTCATTTTTTTTTGTACATTTTAGTTTGTTTCGAACAAAACTCAATTAGGACGTTTCACTGTCGGAGATTTACCACCTGTTTTCGAAAAGTTGAAAGCTTTTAACGGTACCATTGATGAGGATGAGATCAAATCTGTATTGGACAAGTCTTATCCCAATGCTGATGATGAAGTCGATTTTGAGTTCTTTCTTCGGGTGAGTTTTTGTACTTATGATGATGAGTCTGAAGGTTTAGAATAGAAACTAGGAAGGTCATTTTTTTTACATGGTTTATGGTGACATGTTTGATAGGCCTTTTTAAGTGTGCAAGCACGAGGAGTTGAGAAATCAGGAGGGTCAAAAGGTGCTTCTTCATTCCTCAAAACCAGTACTACAACGGTGCACCATGCGATCAATGAATCCGAGAAGGCTTCTTATGTTTCGCATGTTAATAATTACTTGAGAGATGATCCTTTCTTGAAGAGCTATCTTCCTATTGATCCCGCAACAAATGCTTTCTTTGATCTTGTTAAAGATGGTGTTCTTTTGTGGTATGTCTTTGGTTACTTTCGTCCTTGGTGTTTACTGTTTGTTTTGAAGTTTCTTAGTAGTCATCTTTGTCACTTTTTTGCAGTAAGCTTATAAATGTTGCTGTTCCTGGGACCATCGACGAACGAGCTATCAACACAAAGAAAACGCTTAACCCATGGGAGAGGAATGAGAACCTTACTTTAGGTCTCAATTCTGCCAAAGCTATTGGCTGCACAGTGGTCAACATTGGAACACAGGACATAGCTGAAGGAAGAGTGAGTAATTACAATGAAAACATATATCTATTGTTCCTCTGTTTGCTTGATTTATCAATTTTAATTGGTCCTCCTCCTTCTTCTTATTTTCTTGCAGCCATATCTCGTACTTGGGTTGATATCTCAGATTATAAAGGTACCACCTTTAAGCTTTTTCATTGATAGTTTATAGGAATTTATATGATGGTTTCATTTTGTTTAATGTTGACTTGTTAAAAAACTTACTAACTCCTGACAAATTTGGTGTTCTTGGTGCAAAATATCAGATCCAAATGTTGGCTGATCTCAATTTTAAGAAAACTCCTTCGCTTTTTCAACTGGTGGACGACACTCAGGTAAATATATTTGAGTTGTTCAGCGCTTTCCATGAAGATTTGTTTTCATGATATTGAAACATTACAAAATGTTCTTGACGATGCAGGATGCAGAGGAGCTCATGGGATTGGCTCCTGAAAAAGTTTTGCTAAAATGGATGAATTTCCATCTGAAGAAAGCTGGTTATGAAAAGCAGGTTACGAATTTTTCTTCTGATTTGAAGGTAACTTGCCCCTGCTACTCTTTCTCCTCAATAACATATATCTCATATAATAGACGTTTCTCATGAGTTACGACTTTATACCAGTCTTGACAGTGATACATTCTCCTTATGTTAGGTATCTGTTTATGATTTGTTTAGCAACTAAGAATGTTATGAAGTCCAATTTCTTGTTGATCATAACATGAGCTTTCTTTTCTATTTTTAGGACGGTGAGGCATATGCGTACCTGCTTAATGCCCTTGCTCCAGAACACAGTACACATGTGGCATTAGAGACCAAAGACCCCACAGAAAGAGCGAAAAAGGTTCTTGAGCAGGCTGAGAAGCTGGATTGTAAACGATACCTTTCTCCCAAAGACATAGTGGACGGCTCAGCAAATCTTAACCTTGCATTTGTGGCGCAAATATTTCAGCACAGGTCTGTAGCAACTGGCTGCTTTAAACAATTTGAGTGCATTTTTTCAGTTGTGTTTGGATTATTGATTATCTTAAAATCCCAATGATGTTCGTGATAATGTGTGGCAATGTTTGCATTTGTTATGTCTCTGATAGTGTCTTGACGAAGTTTCTAAATGAGTAAGAAAATGATGATAATGATTTCTGTTCTGCTACATTACTAGTGCTGTTTTGTTTGTTGCAGGAATGGATTGACTGTTGACGATTCAAAGACATCATTTGCTGAGATGATGACAGATGATGTGGAAACTTCACGAGAAGAAAGATGTTTCCGCCTCTGGATTAACAGTCTTGGCACAGCCACTTATGTCAATAATGTTTTTGAGGATCTTAGGAATGGGTGAGCTATGGAGTTTTGTTTGAGGACGTTTTATTTTTGTATCTGCTTTAATCTAAACCTCATTTTATTCAGGTGGGTTCTTCTTGAAGTTCTCGACAAAGTTTCACCTGGCTCGGTCAACTGGAAACACGCAAATAAACCTCCCATAAAAATGCCATTCAAAAAGGTTGAGAACTGCAATGAAGTTATAAAGATTGGGAAGGAACTGCGCTTTTCCCTTGTCAATGTAGCTGGGAATGACATTGTGCAAGGAAATAAGAAACTTCTTCTCGGTGAGTTCTCCTAAAAGTCACACTGATAAGATTATGCAATTTCATATAACAGACTCACATAACTGTTAGTATTGTTTTGTTCTGTCTTTTCTCTTCTTGAAAGATGCATCTGCTATAGTAAGTTCATTCTAATTGGTAGCAGTATATAATTTCTTGTACCATCATTGATTCTGCAGCATTTTTGTGGCAACTAATGAGATATACAATGCTCCAACTTCTGAGGAACTTGAGATCACACTCGCAAGGTAAAGAAATTACAGATGCAGATATTCTTAACTGGGCGAATAGGAAAGTGAAGAGAGGTGGCCGAACTAGTCAGGCTGATAGCTTCAGGGTAAGTGTTAACCAAGTACGGATGTGATTCATGGAGACTCATCTTCAGAAACCTAATAGTTTGATGGTTGCTTTTTTCTGATATTAGGACAAGAATCTGTCTAGTGGAATGTTCTTTCTGGAACTTCTTAGTGCGGTAGAGCCAAGAGTTGTCAACTGGAGCCTCGTTACCAATGGAGAAACAGGTAAAAACTATGATGTTACAACTTCATTGCTGGGTCCTTATTCTCCGGTGTTAAGTCATATTTTTGATTGTCTGTACCGTTTTTGTTTGTTTGTAATTGGCACTTAAACAGAGGAGGATAAGAAGTTGAATGCCACATACATCATCAGTGTTGCACGAAAGCTTGGATGTTCCATATTCTTGTTGCCTGAAGATATCATAGAGGTAGAGACATATATATGGTATTGAAACAGACTTGAGTGCTTCTTCGGTTTTTCTGAGTCAGTAAACTTGTGTGGTGGATACAGGTGAACCAGAAGATGATGCTTATCTTGGCAGCCAGCATCATGTACTGGAGCCTCCAACAACAATCAGACACAGAGTCTACTGTCTCAGAAGACGCCACTGATGATGGCGACGCAAACTCTGTAGCGGGTGAAATCTCCAATTTGTCCATTGATGGAGCTTCCGAGTCCAGTCCCACTGTCCAAGATCAAGAATTGCTGACGAAGGCAGACAATGATGAGGATGAGGTTGATGGTGAGAATAATAAAGATGCATGACGCGTTTGAATGTTTATTTTGATCGTTGTTTTTTGGTTTATTGCGTGAAGTTTTGATTGGCACAAAGGAAACACAAAGAAAGAAGAACAAGGTTTGATATGTATACAAACAAAGAGGGTTTTGGTACACAAGTTTTACATTGTGTACGTAAACCTCATTTTTGAATTGTTAAAGTTCTACTTTATTTTATTTTGTTTATTGGACCTTTTTTTTTTCATTTCCAATTTCATTTTTGTTTATCACCGGTCTAAACTCGAAATTGTATAATTGTTTAGGCAGAAAACAATAACATTTAGTTTACAATGTGTACACACAATATAGAATTTTTATATAAAAAAATTGCAATTGTTCAAATTGTCATAATCTCGAATTTTTTTCATTAGTTCATTCTTTTATCTTCATAAACATAATGTTTAGCTATATTTCTCTAAGGCTTATTATTATTTTGGTCGAATTCTCTTTCGGACTAATTTAATTTACCCACCAAATATTTTTATTTTTTTTTGAGAACTACAAATTTTGTGACATTAGCTATATAGTTTAGGCCACCAAATTTACCTTTATTTACTCATATTATATTTTATACGAATTTACCACATTACTGAAAGGCTTAAAGCTTCTATTATTTGAAATAAGAAAAATAGTAAATATAGAAAATACAATGCTGCTTCATACTTCTCCAAATCTGTTCATAACACATAATAACAAAAACAATAATGATAAATATTAATACTTAAAAAGAGTCATAATATTGTATATGATACATACATATAAGCATCACAAAAAGCAGCTCTATGAGCCATATTAAAATTTTAAATGAAGATTAAGCTTGCGATAAACTTACTTTGATATTCGACAGAAACACAACTGATTTTGCAGAAATATCATTTTGGTGGATTTGGTTTTGATTCTAGACATTTATTGCCACATTTTTCAGGACATTTTTTTTTGTTTAGAAAGATTGGATTAAGAAGGCACAGTGCAAAGCATGTAGTATAGCAAATAGGAAAAGTTGGTTTTACAGTGATTGGAGTAGTTGCTATTTCCCTTGATTCAACCATTAGGGTTCCAATCATCAACATCACCACCACAAATACACCCATTCTTTTGTTCTCCATTTTATATGAGTACAAATAGTTCTTCCTTTTTTTTTTTTCTTGAGAGGATGAAATATTATAGAAGGTTATGGAAAATGTTTGTTTATTGTGAATGTTATTGGAGTACAATATGACTTACTTATATAGAGATTGTGGTATTTAATTTATATTAGGTTAGAATATTCTTAATCAACAACAAATTTGTTTAGTTTTTTGGTTAAATGAGTTGTCATTGATTTAATAGGGTTTATAAAAGCTACTAATTAATAACCAAAGAGAATCAAAGCTGAACCTTTTTGTATAAAAACATGTGTTTTTCTCTTCTGAATGTGAATGTTAGTGATATTACTAAGGCATGCATGCTTTAGATAGAGTTACCTTTTTTTGTATGATTTAGATAGAGTTACTTCATATAGAGATTGTGTAATTTTGTGTATTAGTTATGAATTTAATATTCTCATATTTCACCAACAAATCAGCTGCAACATGGTGAGTAAGTAACTTGTTTATTCAAATCTATCACCTTGATCTTAAATCATTTTTGAAATATCCATTCTATGACTATGTAACTTATTCATTAAAACATATCATTCTATGACTACAAGTTCAAAATAGTCACAGAATATTTATATATTTTTATACTGAAATGTAAATATCTTTATATATTTATCCTTTTTGTTTTAATATAAATATTTCTATTTATAGTAACTTATTTCTACATGCAACATTTCAAAATATCTTTTTAAATTAAATATTTATATGTTGATTTCTATATATGTGATGCCATTCTGACAAATAAAAATATTAATAGAATCCAATTTTACCGTAATTGACATATTTGTGAGATAATTTTGTTTGGATACGTTTTGCCTAATTCTCAAATATATATGGCTGAGAAGCTTAAAAGATATATTTACAAAATTCTTCTACCTCTTTGCTATCTCTCCGGAGAGCTTCCACGAAATTACCCCGGTGGCAGAAGTGACGGTGGCAATAGATGTGGAAGCCACCGCTGGTCACCGTAACGGTGGTAACAGTGGCGATGGAAAGAAAAAGTGTGTGTGTTCACCGTCGAAGCATCCAAGATCGTTCAAGTGTAGGTATCATCAACATGAATATCAATGGCTTCCTTCATCTTCTTTTTCATCCCTTCACAAATAACATATCATCAATTCATCATGTAAACAACAAATATAGTTATATATTATTATTATTCATGGTTATTTTGATTCGTTAAGTATTTCAATCAAAGTAGAAATTGTGTTGTGGTTCTTCGTATTGCTCATCAACTACATTAGCTCATATCTATGTTTTATCAAATTCCCCTGTTGGGAAATCTTTATTTGCAGGGAATGAAAGCTTGGTTGGTGTTTGTGGACTCGCTGTCGCATCTTGTTTGGACATGCTGTTTTCTAAAACACTTGAAGTTCCCTTGCGAGACATTTCTGTCCCTTATCGTTCTAGCACCCATACATTGGTAGCAGAAGATATTGTAGTGAAGACTGCCTTATCATTAAAGAACGCCCTCTTGTTGGCGTGGAATGAAGACTCTTTGGTTTTGCAATTGTTCTTAGACTCCCAGTTCATTGTAATGACTGCATTTTGGTAGTAGAAGAAGGAAAGTAAAGTCTGCTGCAAATGTACAACAATACGTGTATATGGGTAATGAGTATGGTGTGTGAAAAGGGACGTAGAAGCAAAGAGCATGGTGTGTGATTGAACAAAAAACAATGTTTCGTTATTGCAACCAAATTTTTATTAAATGAAAACTGGAAAACTAAAAAAAATCATCTATCAATGAATTTCCAAATTTGTGGCATCTTTCCACATGTCTTCAGCCATAGATTTTCTCCACATATTTGTGTTTTCTCTGTCTTGTTTTTGTGCTTCGAGAGGTTCCTCATTATCAATTTCATTGGTGTTCATTGCATTACCTTCATTGTTAACTACGTCACCTTCATTTCCCACTTCATCAGGGAAGTCGGCTTCATCTGATCGACATTCTTTACGAAGAAAGTTATGCAACGCTGCACATGTTAAGACTAATCCAGCTTGTTTCTTGTAAGAAAAAGGAGGAGCAGATTTAAAAATAGCAAACCGAGATTTAAAGATTCCAAATATCCTTTCTATTACGTTTCTCAAAGAAACATGACGAAGATTGAATAACTCATGTGGAGTTTCAGGATCGCGCCTTTGACCAGCAAATTCCTGAAGATGATATCTAACTCCGCGAAATGGAGCTAAGAAATTGAGACGATTTGCAAATCCACAATCAACCAGATAGAATTTTCCTGAAAATTTAGATAATATATGTTACTATAAGACATATGATCTATAAATAAATTTGTAATTGTTCTACCTTATAGTACTCGGAAATTGTTTGTTCTTTTACTTAATGCATCACTTAACACTCTTGAATCGTGAGCCGAACCCTCCCATCCACTCAGAACATAGATAAACTCCAGATCAAAGTTACATATAACTAAAACATTTTGAGATATTGTTCCTTCAAGCTTTGAGAGATTTGGTTAGCTCTAAGTCCACTATCCATGTTGCATATCCCCAAGCAAAGCTACTCATTTCCATATTAGCTTTACGAGATGTATCTCTTTCCATATTAGTCCAATAACGCATGAGTTTAAAAGAATTTATAAAGTATCTAAACGAATAACACCAGAATTCAATATTCTATTAAATTCCATCACATTCATTCGTTCAATACCCCCCTTAATTTTGGACTCAATTTCAGTATTTGCCACATTATATCTTAATTGGGCAAAAACTAAAAATCTAAAATTTTTACGATATTGTTTCTACAATCAGGTCCAACGTAACATTGTATATTTATATGTATGAAAGGCCTGGACAAAAAAATATGGCGACCGAATAACCGAAAAAAAAACCAAACCAAAAATATTGAACCGCATTTAAATGGAAGTTCATAAAATAAGCAAATGGTTAGTGAAATCCCCTATCCAAACTAACAGAAACGAAAAGAACCAAACATTTAACCAAAATACCCAAAAATAATACACAAAACCATAATTATAAACTCAAAATATTAATTACGTTTAGAAATCAAACAATCAATACTTTATATAAGCAGCATATCCAAATGTTTTAAGTTATATTTGTCAAAATCAAAGAATCTTTTAAAAAATTGAACCAAATTATACTTTTCTTTCTAATTTTTTCCCTTTTTGTATTTTTTCCGATTAATTTCACTTCTATTCGGTTCATTTCGGTTATTCTGGCTAAAAATCCAAACTAAACCAAATTTAATAAAATAACCGAATCGACCCGAATTGTAATCCTAAAATATCTGAATGGTTATTATATTGCCATATCCGATCAGAACTTACCGAACCGAAACGGAACGGTTATTGTAATCTTTGCAGCCAAAAAAAAGAACAGAACTACTTTCGATTACGTCATTCATCGTATGTGCATACGTATCATCAGAGATAGAGAGAGAGAGATCTTTCTTTTCTTCTTCAACAAGTCCAATGGATAATAATAAATTTGTTCTTACATACTAATCTTTACGGTTCTGTCTAAATTGAAGAATTTTTTTATCACAAATTCTCAGATTTCTTGATCTTCAGATTAACCGAATCAATGGTCTCTCATCGCATGGAAGATTCAGGAAAAAAAATCAGAGTTTCTCTTCTTTGGAAAGGAAACAAATACTCTGTTGAGATCGATTCTGGAGCTTCTCTGAAAGATTTAGGTTACGAATTGAGAAAGTTAACCGGCGTTACATCGGAGACGCTTCGTTTGATCGTTCCAAGGTTGAATGAAAAAGGATCAAGCTTGATGTTACCCTTTTCTGATGAACACTCGAGCTTGAGTTTGCAGGAATCAAACATAATTGAGGTTAGTCTTTGTTTTTTTAGTTATATCTTAATCAGTGCATTGAAATCAATCTTCTTCATTGTTATGGGTAGGTTTTTGCTTAAGGTTAGTGGTAAGAAAATAAAAGTTTCTTCCTTTATTGATCATGAACTGGTGGTTACAATTAGGAAGCTAAGAGATAAGTTGATTTTGTCATTAGTGTTATTGCATTATAGCTTAAGAGTGCATTTTGAGGTTATTGATATGTAGCAGAGTAAGTAAAAATTCAATTTTGTTCATTTTCTTAGGTAGATTTTTGCTTAAGGTTCATGATTAGCACAGAAAAGATTGTTCCTTTATTAATCATGAATTGGTGGTTATTATCAAGAAGCCAAGAACAATTGAACAATACCTAAAGCTTGCACTTACCAATTGGTGAAAGTCACTTAATCTGTTTTAAATATACTTCTTTGGTACTTTCTTTTCGTTTTATAGGATAAAACTATCAGAATGATGGGAGTGTCTGAAGAAGAGGTCGAAGGTGTTCTAAAAGAGGCAGTGTCTGACATGAGGATACTTGGCTTTGAGGAAGAGGAAAGAAGGCTTAAGCAAAAGAAGTCGTATGTTTCGAGCGCTTCAATCAAGCTTCCGCAAGGGACTTACATCTTCGGTGATTTCCGCACTCTTCAGCTCCCGGGTATAGAGGTAAGTCATCCTCTGAATTTCCATGTCTAACATTTGTACTTACGTTTTTTGTAAGTAATATGTCATGTTAGACTTTTGTCTATGTCCTTTGTTGCTACTATCTTCTCTCTTATCTACCATAAACTTATTTCCTGATAATTTGACCGTTAAGTACTTTAAAATCTGCCTCGATATAAAGTGACCCGAGATGTTCGTTTATGCAGTTAAACCCTCCTCCTTCTGCTGCTTTAAAGAGAATGCACATGCTTGCAGCAGACCCTGGTATTATTGCTGTTATGAACAAGGTTATATCTAAATTGTGAGCAACTTATAATTCAACGGTCTGTTTATTGATGTTGTACTAATAGATTCTGTTTCATATTTGTAGCATCGTTGGAGAGTAGGGATTATGACTGAACTTGCTCCAGTTGGTTATGTTGGTGTTAGTCCACGATGCCTTCTGGGGTTTAACAAGGTACGCATGTTATGTTTATAAGACAAAACCACGTCTTGTGTTTCTCCTAGTCTGTTCTGATTTTGATTTTCCCAAATACTTGAGTAGAATCAAGGAGAGGAGATTTCTCTACGCCTTCGGACTGATGATCTCAAGGGATTCAGAAAGTATCAGAGCATAAAAAAGACTCTATTGCATGAGCTTGTAAGTTCCCTGATAACTATGAACATTTCTATACGAACTTGAATTTGAGAGCTTATATTCTCTGAATCAAAATGTCAGGCTCACATGGTATACACGGAGCATGATGAGAAATTTTATGCTCTTGATAGCCAGGTAATGTATATATACAAAAGTGATGGTTTATGTTATTTTAATCGCAAATTTAGTTTCGGTAGAGATTTTACGAATGAGTGTTTGTGTGACAGTTGAACAAAGAAGCTGAAAGCTTAGATTGGACTAAATCAAGGGGTCACACTTTGAATGGAACAAAATTTATCAATGACGATGATGAGGAAGACTACTTCTTCGATGAAAATGAAACTGTTTCTCAAAGGCTTGGTGGAAACCAGTCCGATAATCTTGGAAATGCTCGTGAATCGTCTGTTGCTGCTGCTTATCGCCGTCTCTCCCATACAAGTGTTTCAAAACTCAGCGAAGAACCTGATCCTGATGACTTGGTTGATGTTCGTGATGAGAATAAACAGCTTGTTCTCCCTAAAGCTCAGTCTGATTCTATGACTAAGTTTGAGCCTGATCCTGATGATACCACTGCAGATGATGCAACCAAAACCGAATCATGTCATTCATATGAAATGGCAAGTGATCTTGCGCATCCTACTAAAGATGATGATGAGCCTGATCCGGATGACTCAGAAACACACACAAGTATAGGGGAAGTTGAAAATATGAAAATTGTAAATGACACTGTAATGTTGTGTGGGAATCTGAATGCAGATGAAGCTACGCAGGCGACACCTGAGCCTAATAATGCAGAACCGTATCCAGACTATAACCTGGTGGTCACAGAGAGGGAAACAATCATGGAGGTTGATGAGCCGGATCCAGATGATCAAGAAATCCAGAGGATCCAAGACTCTGTTACCATCATCTCTAACCGTCTCAAGAAAGCCATAAAGGCCTTGAGAAATGAAGTCAGCCCCGGTCAAGCAACCACTGTGTTACAAATGCTTCTCAAAATAGTCAGGTACTTTTTTTCAGCTCTTGGAAACTTATAAGCGTGTCTGTAGATGTAATTCCATTGTTATATGACTGAAGATACTATGTTTGTTTTTTGTGGTTCAGGAACATCATTGAACAACCAAATGAAATGAAATTCAAAAGGCTGCGTAAGGTGAGGACTCATTAGGCTGCTGATATAATATATAGTTCCTTTGAGTTATTTTTAACTGACTGTGTGATGATTTGTTCAACTACATGAATAACATTTCAGGGAAATCCTGCAATTAAGCGCAACATTCTCAACTTTCCAGGTATTGTTACTTTTTCCATCTTCTCACAACAGATTGTTTTTATGATATCTTTGTGTTTTAACCGTCTGTGTTCGGATGTTTTGCAGCTGCGGTTGAGATACTTTCCGTCGTTGGCTTTGTCGATGAGATGGTATCAGAAAGCACAGGAGCACAAGAACCATATTTGGTACTGAAACGAAATGACCCAGGTCTCTTGTGGATTGCCAAGTCCATGATTGAAGAGTCACACCCCACAGGTTCCTAGTTAATGATATGGCATTTTCTCTGTAAAACTGTATCATAAATGTGTGATTTGAGACTTGAGTATATAAGGAGTACGGTTTCTATTACACTGCATGTACAAACATATTTATAAATGAAGAGTGTGAGTCTGCTGATTGTAAAGCAGAACATGCTATTTACAGGAAGGGAGATGAAACTAATGCAATTCTCAAAGCAAACTCTTAAGAGTAATTAGAAGTAAATATTTGCAGGGTTAAGATCTATACATAGCAATCTCTTGATCCAAATAACCTCTCTTCAAACTCTTTGAGCTGTTGTTGGAACTCTGTTTGAATCAAAGCAGCAATCTCCATAGATAGCTTCAGGGAAGACAAACTGCAACACACGATGGAAGCCGAGAACCCTAGCCTTGGAATTCAAGGGAACTCTCATGAAGACAACAAGGAGGACCCGAGACCCATCCTTGATTGCAAAGCAGTGATATCATTGGATGTCAAGCCCTTGCGAGAAGTAAGAGATGGTGAGATCTTCGAGTTTGAAGGAGAAGAGGATGAGATCGATATCGAGGAGAATTCGGAGGAAGAAGAGGGATACAATTCATCGAGTTCGCAAGATGAATCAGCCACCCATTCTTCGATTGAAGAAGAAGATGGAGAGATAGAAGCTTTAGATATCGAGAAGATGATCCGTACTACACATGAAAACGGTATGCGTTGCACATTTATAGACTTAGTTAGAGCCATCTCGCTTGACACTTCGTTTCTGGAAGCATGGGAGAAGTTTTCGGTGAAACGACTCTTCATGGAAATTTATATCTCCAAGGATTGCGTTTGAGATACATTCGAGAAGATAAGAGAATCAAGTTTTCGTAAGAGAAATATCGACTCGGAAGAATAACCTAACGGGTTCAAATCAAAGAGAGGTTGTTTAGGGACAAATAATTCGTCTTCCTATGCCTAGTAAGACCCTAAATGTCGAGCCAACAACGTTAAACAAGTGTGTTGAGTGGGAGACAACCCAATAGATAAATACTCTTTCTTAAGGATTTAAATTTGGTTTTTTTTTTTTACAAATATTTTAATTGTTGTTTCAGGTTTTTCATAAAACAAAATTAAAAGAAAATAGAAAATAAGAAAACACAAAAAAGGCACAGTGCCACCACTCCCACCGGCCCGGTCGTTCCACAAAGTGACCTGTACCGTTTGAAGAAGCCGGACCGGTCGTGCCAACTCTTGACCAGAGCCACCTTAACATCGCTGATCGACATGCATCGACCCCTAATGAGATTTCTCGCCCAATTGGAAATTTCACCTGACCCAAAGTATAATACTAAATATACACCATGTCTAACACCCATATATTTCGATTTGGGACAAACAAGGAAACGAAAAGCGTGATATGATTCTCTAGTTAATATAGTTCAAATATTAATAATTATAAACTTTTATGTAATTTAAATATTATAAATACTTTAAACATTTGATAAAGTTTAAATATTTATCATGGTGTTAAACTTAAGTTTCAACTTTATCAAATTTAAATTATAACATTTTGAATCATTTTAAAAGTTTCAGTTTTTAAAAATAAAAACCTAAACACGATAACGCTTTTAATTTTGGAACGGTGATAAATCAAGCTTCCTGTTATATCTATATATTAAATTGTTTTTATAAGCATTTTTAATGTTTTGATTTTTTAAAGTAAGATAGGAAGACATACATTTCAGATTTATGGTACAATAAATCAGAATATGTTTTGAATTTAATTTTAAAAGAATATAAACTTCAGATTACATAGATTAATTTTTAATTGAGCAATAAGATTTTAGTTTAATATATATATATATATATATATATATATTGATTGGATTACTAAATATTTAGAGAATTAAGTATAAAGTTAATATAAGTACAACTCGAATACAATTAGTAAAGAGAGACAAAGTCGAAAGAAAGCTTTCATGCTTCTACTTTCTGAGCTTTGTTCCAGCGACTATCCGGCAATCTGACCCTCTCTTCCGCCAGAATATTCCACTCTTCTTCCTCCCCTGCATAGACCATGATGATCGAGTATATAATTATATAAAGCAGAAAAAACTTTAATTGAAAACAAATCCTAACAATTTAAGAAAAAAAATATCCTAAAGATGAACTCACCTTCCTCCATGACCACCCTTGTTAAACTGATCATTGCCTTTAAGGATGAAACTTTTTTTATATATTATTAATTTTTTTTATAATGACATCCTAATGATATTTGTTACACTTTCAATGTTACAACTTATGTTTGTATATACTCCCCCAAATAATAGTATTGGATACAGTTTTTAAACATAATAATCATAGTTTTTAATGTGTGTTTGAATCCATAATTTTTCTATATCCATTGATATATTCAAATACATCATCATCAAAACCCTAATATTTTACACTCGTTATAATAAATAACAATTGACCGTTCATGATATGGTCAAATCCAACAAAATTTATGATAAAATGGAAATAAATAGAATTATTGGCTAGCATGAGCAACACAATTAATAAGTAAATGGATTAAAAACAATATAATATGTGACTACATTTACAAATTTAGATAGGAAAATGGTAATATATGATTGTTAAAGTAAAATATTCTATTCATACATCTCTCTTTTCAAATTTAGATAACGAATGAGCCCTAATTTAAAATGGTCTAGATGTCTTTAATCACTTTGACATTGAGAACTACAAGAACATGTTCATATTGTCTACAGCAAAATTCATACATTATATAACAATATGAATAGACTTTAAGGGACAATCAAGCAATGAAGTGTAATACTATATATACATCATATGTAACAATAATAGTTTCGGATATGGGACACACAAGGAAATGAAAGGAGTGGAAGGATTCTCTAGTTAATTTAATTGTCGTTTAGTTGTAAATCGGTATATTATTTGTCTAGACTGATTAGCGGATAAAACACCCACTTCCTAACAAATTTTACTTTATTTTTATATTCATCAATACAAATAAATATCTTATAATTTTTTACACATTAATAGTTGTGTTAATGTATGTTCGAATCAGTCATACCAAAAATAAATATATGTTTGAATCCATATTTTTTTATATATGTATTAACATATTTCAAATACATCTTCAACTGTTTTTCTCGGTTATCAAAAATAACATATGTAGTCAAATAATTAAATGTGAACATAAGTTTCGTTTAATGTGTGTTTAAATACTTACAATGTTCTATTTATTAATCATATATTTAATGTGTGTTTAAATACATAATTGGTCTGTATGCATTTACCAAAAAAAATAAAACTTATAAGTTTTAACACAAAAATCATAAATTTAATTTAAAGTAATTACATGTAAAAATAATATGTGTTAAATATGTTTTTAAAAGGGAACGTATATTTTTATGTTTAATATGTATTTAAATCATAACTTACATGTTTTTTTTAACATAATAACCATAGCTTTTAATGTTTACTTGTATCCATAATTTTTATATATGCATTGATATATTTCAAATGCATCATCATCAAAACTCTATCTTAGTCTTTTTATAATAAATAACAATTGACCATTCATGATATTGTCAAATCCAATAAAATTTATGGTGAAATGATCAAATGAAAAGAAATAAAATTATAGGGTTATTTTCAAAATGGGCACATTTTTTAAAAAAATCTTTGATATTGGGCACTTCCCGATCAAAATGGGCACATTTTAAAAAAAATCTTTGATATTGGGCACTTCCCGAGTGTACTTCGAAAAATGGAACTTTGATCCCTTGCAATTGACGCTTTTGCCCCTAGCAAAGTGATGAGACATTGACGTTTTCCTTAGCCGTCTTTGTAACTCTGACGACTTTTTTTCTCCGAATTTCTTCATCTCCATCTTCCTTCATGATTCCTTTTTTATTTTTCATTTTTCTACAAGATTAAATCGTTTTTAATCAGAGAAAAGTAAACCCTAAGATAGTATAGAAGGAACCCAAGTAAAATGTTTTACAAATTTTGTGACTGATTTGTTCTATTTTTGTGATATTGAAAAGAAGAAGAAGATGAAGCTTTGAAGGAGAAAGAGCCTCTGCTCGCCGGTATCGAGTTGTTGTTAGCTTCCGTCGCTTTCTCTGTTCCATTCAGCTTTGGTCACCGCATATCTAGGTTCGTCGACATTGCTCATGACTTGTGAATTTATTCTTTAGCTTCGATATGATAATTGAAGAGTAGAACGGTATATTTTTAAAGAAAAAATGCCGATTTTCGTAAGTACATACGAAAGTACATATGACTACATTTATAATCACAACAAAATAGTAATATATGACCTTTCAAGTAATATATTCTACTTATCCATCTTTTTCTCAAATAAAGATTACGAATGACCTCCGGTTCAAAATGGTCTAAAGCTCAACAATCACTTTGTAATTTAGAACCAAAAGAATAAGCTCATAATTTCTAAATCAAAAGCCATACTCCTCGACTCCTCAATTAAATAGATATCTAATTCACTAGCATTATTAGCAACTTGAAGGAATCTTAAAAAGCAAATTCATTTTACCATCAAAATCGATTTCTCTAGTAATCGCAATGAATAATTAAACCATGAGAATTAAACTGTAGAATATTGGAAAATAAAAACTAATCAATCAATTTTGACGAATGAATTTTTTTTTCCAAAGACAAGGTTGGATGTCGCAAGCCTCTTTCGTATAGGGTTCTTTTCTTGGTTGCCCTTTTCAATAGAATATAACTAATTTCTAGATTTTATATATTACAGATTATGATTATTCAATATGCAAACATATAAATAGGTGAGAAAGATATAATGGAAGATGTCTTGGTTTGTTATTATGCAATATATGTGGTCAAATTGATATTGGAAAGTAATGAAGATAAGCTCAAAATGAATATAAAGATAGAGAAAGTAGAAACATGATTATGTGAAATCGATCAATGTTTTTGAGCATCAATTCCCCATTTCAGTCAAGACAAAACAAAAGATAGTCGGATTAATAAATCCATGATTTTACAAGTTCTCATACTATAATTAAATCCTTTAGAGATAAAAAAATATATCTACATGCATGTATTATTTGGCAGTAGAAAGAGAGATTATGTTCTGATCAAAATCTCTTGTACAATATATGTGATGAAAGGAAAAACTTTATAGAAGATGTGATAATTGTAACTACAACATTTCATCTATTTATTTAATTTATGTCTTCGTGCACAAATATTTAAATGTGTATTGTAAAAACAAAATCTAAGGCAAGACAATCTATTTTAATAAATTTGACAATATTAAAATGATGTAATAGTAACGTAGGATAAAGTAATTTTATGTTTATATTTATTTGTATTGATGAAAAAGAAAATAAAGGAAATGAAATGTGTCTCTTAAATTATAGTTTTAAAATAATAATGATATAGATAATTAAGTATATTAAAACTAAATAATGGTATTAAGATAAAACGAGAGAAATCACATGTCACAAAGAGATGTCATATGTTCACAAAGACACAAACTTTCTAATTAAAAAAAAAAAAACTCAAAGTCTTATTAAGAAAAGAGAGCTGCTAATTTATGTAGAAATCTTTCTCCTTTCCATACTAAAGTCCAAGCTTTACTCTGGGCAATGAAGTGTATGGTTGATGCAAACAACCAATAAGTAGTTTTTTTAACAGACTGTTCAGATTTGGTGAAGATAGTATATTTCCCAACTAAATGATCAGCATTTTCAACATATTTAAAGGAGTTTCAGAGCGACAAGGAAGAGTTCACTTCTTTTTCTTTATCTTTAATTTTTCGTAATGTAAATGTCAAGGCGGATAATAAGTTTGTGCTGAATCGTTTCATATCACTTATATAAACAAGTTTCGTCAAGATTGGCTCGTTTGAACCGTAAATAATATATGTTGACAAAAAAATAAAATAAAAAATGGCATGACTCCGTAATAAAACCTAATTTCGAGGGTGTTTTACAAATAGCTACACTATTTAAATAAAAAGACGTCTCTTGCGACATCGATAAAAAAAAGTAGAACAAGCAACACAACGCAGCTAAGAAACCTCCTTAAAGAACAAAGAAAAAACTTGGTGAAATCGATTCTCTTCAAAGATCGTCTTCCTAATCACTTTCAACAACTCGATCAATCCTTACTGGTAATCTCTTCCTTCCCTTTGTTTCTCAATTAGGGTTTCCTTTACACCGCCTTAATTTTTCAATTCAAACTCCAAATTAGGGTTTCCACTGAATTGAAATTACCCAATTATGTTTCGATCTAATTGTTTCTCGTTACCGGAATTGTTTTGATCTGAATTTTGATTCTCGAATTTGCCATTTTTTGTCTGAAATTGAAAAAAAAAACGAATCAATTCTTCAACCTTTTGTAACCTTTACGCCATTATATGATCAGATTCTGATTCTGTATCGAATTTGATACAGAGACGATGCCGAAGAACAAAGGAAAGGGAGGAAAGAACAGGAAGAGAGGAAAGAACGAAGCTGATGACGAAAAGCGAGAGCTTATATTCAAAGAAGATGGACAAGAATACGCACAAGTTCTTCGTATGCTCGGTAACGGTCGATGCGACGTTATGTGCATTGACGGTGTTAAGCGTCTTTGCCATATCCGTGGTAAGATGCATAAGAAGGTTTGGATTGCTGCTGGTGACATCATACTTGTTGGTCTAAGAGATTACCAGGATGATAAAGCTGATGTTATACTCAAGTATATGTCTGATGAGGCTAGGCTTCTTAAGGCGTATGGTGAGCTTCCGGAGAATACTCGTCTTAACGAAGGTATTGTTGGTGATCTTGATGATGATGATGATGTTGTTGGTGAAGATTACATTGAGTTTGAGGATGAGGATATTGATAGGATCTAAGTTTGTTTTTGTTGTTGGCTCTCTGTTCCAGCTTGTATTATCAAATTTGAGATACATATCTTCTTAGATACAGAAGATTGTGATACTATCATTGTTATGTATTTCTGGGGTTTCCAGTTTCTTATCCCTTACTATTACTGGTTTGATTTGAATCCCTAAATAATTTACAGAAAGTTGTTATCTGATTCGAAAGAACAAACTTTTGTGATTTAAATGCAAAGATTTACAGGTAATGCTTATCTTAGGTGCTGCTATTTAGCTTATGTGAGGTTTCTTCGCATTCGTTTCCTGTTTTGCAGCTTGTGGGTGTGGTTTTGGCCTTCTTTGCTTTCTTTGTTTGTTGTTGCAGATCACTTTTGGTGGCCTGAAGCTGCAAACGTAAAACGAGACAGGTAAGTATGTTTGAGATAGATGGGACTCAGAAACTTCTATGCATTGTGGGGTTTTTTCTTTACCTTGTGATGCTTTCTCTGGCTTTTGTAGCTTGGAACAGATTTACGCTTAGATATACTTGGTTTAAAACTACTTTTTTCGGTCTGCAAAACTGTAGTTGCATCTCCTTGTGTCTCTGATATGCTTTCAAAATGGAGAGGTAGGTCGTTGGAAGCACAGCTCTCCAACTCGCCAGCTGTACCAAAAGCTCTATTCTTTCTTATCAAGCTTTGATTTTTCGTTGCAACATCTGTTCTTGGTTCAATTGGAATGCTGTCTGGTACACGGGTTGCCATCCAGCGTTCTAACCAACTCCAACCGATATTGGAATCATCTTCACTGCTACGATCTATTTGTTTCTTCTTTGAGCAAATTCTTAGCTTTAAACAAATGTTTCACTAGTTTAGAAAAGATAAGTTCTTTGGATCTTTTAGGATTCAATCTGTGATCAAGTGTTTTGAAATCGTTTACCTGCTGTGAAAATGCATACGCAAGTGCTCTCTCCCGTTTTGTCATTGCTTCGACTCTGCTTTGAATCCTTGATTTTGATATGGTGCTGCTCACTGTACTATCATCCCAGTCTTCCTGTTACGTGAGCATGTTATGGTTATTTTTCACTATTTCTTTGAATTCCTCTATACTGGACGAGATCTTTACTTACCTTTATCCTCAGAACTTGAGTGTTGTTCTTCTGTAGTGTTCTTCGATTCGCAGATACTCGCTTTCTCCTGAAAAATGGTGCTTTCACGGAATTACCTGTCTGAGCTTCTAGTGATGTCCCCATGGATGCATTGTCTTGAGATTCCTCTCCTGAGAAGCTCTCCTCCTTAGCAAATGTTTCCTCTTCTTCTTTGCTCCGGCGTATTGCCTGAAGAAATCCTAACAATCAATGTTGTGGACATACCAGAAGAAGACAAAAAACATATTGAAGGGAAAGACTAACCAGGTAACTCCTGAATGCTGACTGAATTATGACTGCAGCGTCTTCTTCGAGGAACAACTTGGAGATTGGAGTAGTCTGATGCTTCTTGGGTATGTGTGTCTCTGTTGCTTCGCTTTGGTTATCTTCAACATCTTCTTCTTTTAGATAACAATCCAGTCCTTTCGATTTCTCCTCCAGTAAAGGTTGAGTCACTGTTGCCTCAGAGCTCTTAACGGAACCAGAGTCCTCATCCTCCAAATGTCTCACAGAAGCTGAATCTTCGATTGCGATAACCGAACCAAAAGGCATACCGAACTCTGAACTCAGTTGCTGAGACATTGTAAGAAGAGCCTCAGAATCCTTTATCGATTCTGAATCATTCACAGCGCGAACAGAGTTAAATTCATCTCCGCAAAGGTATGATCTAACCGAGCTCCATCGTTTCTTCTCTCCTAGATTGCCTCTTCCCTGAAAACATTACAACATTTGAAGTAGTAGATAAAACAAAAACCAGAACGATGATGGGTTTTTGATGAAAATGACAACCACATACATTGTTGTAGTCATGAGCTCCAAATGATTTGTTCCTGAAGAAAATGCTTCTGACTAATCCTCCTGTAACACCCATTGTTTCTCTCTATGTTTCAGAACAATTTGGATAAAGAACTTGGGAATTGAGAAATGGGAACAAACACACATGTGATGAGATTGATTACTCTATATAAAAGCTATGAAAGAAGAAAAAAGAAAAAGAAAGGTGCATTATTTTAGAATCACAAGCACATGAGTCATGTACAAGAGTACATGTAAAAAGAGATTCAAAGGACATTGTATTAGAGAGAAAAAGAAGAAAAGCTGAAACATAGCGTATAGTGCAATTAGTGATGATTGTGATCCAGAAGAAAAGCATCTCTGTAAATGAGAGAAATATATTTATATAATGATTTTTGAGTGAAGTCGTGAGTGTTTGTGGTCTCGACTTTGGATTACTTTAAAGAGTAATAGAGAGATGCTTTGGTATGCACATGGAGATCATTGGATTGGTTCTTTTCTTATGCAAACGGCAATTTCACTCTATTCACTTTCCTAATGGCTTTGCTTTTTTTCTTTTTATTTCATTGGCAATGGAAAAGTTATTTGGTACGGTTTACTCTGTTTTGTGACTAGAAAAGGTAATGATATTGTACGAAACCAACTAATTTTGTTGGATTGCGTTTGGAGTGTTGTGGTAATCTCACAAAAGTTTTAGGTCGAGGTTTAGTTATTACGATGATAAAATGAGAACGAGATCTTAATAAAAAAAAAATCTAATTGAGATTAATGAGGAATTGCTTTATTGAAATAGATCTAAATCCGTAGAATTGAAGGAAGAACTAAAAAATGGGGTATGAGGTGTATGATTGACGCCGATAACCAAGATGTAGTTTTCTTAACAGACTGTTCAGACCTAGTGAAGATGGTGTCTTCTCCACTTCAACCGAATGACCAGCTTTTTCAGCTTATTTGAAGGAATTACATAACCACAAAGGAGAATTCATTAGTTTTTCTTTATCTTTAATCTCTCGTGGTAAAGCGGATAATTTGGCACGGAAAATCTGTACTGAATCGCATCATATCACATATGTAAACAACATTCCTTATGAATAACTCTTTTAAACTATATTTAATTAATATCGGTTGACAAAAACAAAAAACTAAAGACGAAAAAGAGAGAGAAAAGTAAACTTAAGATTATTGTTGTTTATTTTGGGATTAAAAGGTCTCCTCTATTTATAGGCCCATTACATCGAGGTACATGTACGTAAAACTCGTTAAATGATCTTCTCGGCCGAAGTAACTTTGACATTACCAGAGACAAAGCGTGCCTTAGTGAAGAACTTTAGCTAGCTAGGTCTAACTCATGTGACATGTTGAAATTTGAAGAACTTTGTTTTGGAATTAGGTGAAAAAACATTAAGAAAAACAAAAATAGATTTATTATACAGAACATTAACTTTGAGGTCGAATCTACCTCTCTCCTAGCATATGGATTCTTCAAAACAACCATCTTTTTGAAGTATTGCAAAATTGGAAAGAAGAAAAAAGTCTGCTATGATGCATTTTGTTTATGGCATCCAGACCATTCCTTTTGGAGGATACTATCCGCAAACAAACACTCAGAACAACAATATGTAAACAATGAGCACATATACTCCATAGTGCATTAGACCTACTTAATTAGAGTTTCAAAATACCTAACGTAAATCAGGAATCCAAAGTCTATAATAAAGGTAACATAAATTCAAACTAGAGTTTTGTAAAGTGTTTATTTGAGTTTGATGGGGAAGTGTTTCTCATGCGGAACGAAAAGCACACTAAAACTCTAATTAACATGTAACTTAATGTCCAATATATAAAGACCAAAGGCCAAAGCGCTTGAACCTGACTCAAGTATCCTGATAAGCACTACAAACTCACTTGCTTTCTGAAATATGATTATGTTTCAAATTGTACGTCGGAGAAATGATAAGAACTTGCATATTAAGGGTTGTTTGGTACTTAAGTGTAACTAGCTTGATAAAACTAAGAAGATTGAACTCGTTTAAACTAAAACTGCTCTTTACTTGCTGTTTGTGTTTTCATTTCACGTTCTTGTTTTTTCTTCATACATCACAAACGAAAGATTAATTCATGAGTAATAGAGTTTGAGCCGTGAAGATCACGAGCTTTTGAAGTTTAAACCCGAGTAAAAGAAGCTAAGATAAGGCACTAATTATCTGAAGTAACTCGAGAGAAGCCATTTGTCAGCGTTCAAAACTATCCTCTAAAGAACCTCGTACGTGGCAGTCTGAAAACGTACGTGTTAGCTTCGTAGAAGTGAAGAGAGCTCCAAGACAAAATCTTCACGTGCCAACTAAATATGAGGTGTTGATAGTGAATTAGTGATGTCCATCCTCAACAGCTCCACCGCTTGACATGTATCGATCGTGACATGTATCTACAATAAATAACTTGTTGCTTACGCAGACCGGTGCAACTATAAATAACAATACGTGAAGTAGCATACCTTGTCATACGAGCAAACTTGTAAACTCAATTGCATGGTAGTAAAAATGAATACGAAAACGTTTATTGTATGGTTTCTTTTGGTAGCGGCGGTTGTTGTAGCTGTTGCGGCAGAGACTTCCGTGGATGACAAGAAACAAGGTTTTTACTATACTTTTTTTTCTGTATATGTTTTATAAGCTTGATAGAATTCTTATGTGAGTGGGGGTTTGAAACAGGTGAAAAGCAAGTAGAGATACCAACCGTAGAAGGAAAAAACGACGCTAAGGATAGTCTCAATAAAGGAGACGTTGGTGTTGAGGCTACCGTTGAGAAAGAGGAAGAAAACAATTATGAAATTGATCAACATGGTGGGGGATGGAAGGGAGGCGGCGGCCATGGTGGGGGATGGAAAGGAGGCGGCGGCCATGGTGGGGGATGGAAAGGAGGCGGTGGCCATGGTGGGGGATGGAAGGGAGGCGGTGGCCATGGTGGGGGATGGAAAGGAGGAGGTGGTGGTCGAGGAGGTGGTGGTGGAGGCGGTGCTGAGTTAGAGACCGTAGAAATAGATAGTGCGTCAGATGAGGATGTACAAAATTATAGAGGTGGCCATGGCGGAGGATGGAAGGAAGGCGGTGGCCAAGGTGGAGGATGGAAAGGAGGCGGTGGCCAAGGTGGAGGATGGAAAGGAGGCGGTGGCCAAGGTGGAGGATGGAAGGGAGGCGGTGGCCAAGGCGGAGGATGGAAGGGAGGCGGTGGCCAAGGCGGAGGATGGAAAGGAGGAGGTGGCCAAGGCGGAGGATGGAAAGGAGGCGGTGGCCGAGGAGGTGGCGGTGGAGGTGGTGCTGAGTTAGAAAACGAAGAAATAAATGGTGCCTCAGAAGAGATTCAATGGCAAGGAGGCGGAGGTGGACATGGCGGAGGATGGCAAGGAGGCGGAGGTGGACATGGCGGAGGATGGCAGGGAGGTGGAGGAGGACATGGCGGAGGATGGCAGGGAGGTGGTGGACGAGGAGGAGGATGGAAAGGAGGTGGTGGACATGGCGGAGGATGGCAGGGAGGCGGTGGAAGAGGTGGAGGATGGAAAGGAGGCGGTGGCGGCGGAGGATGGAGAGGAGGCGGTGGCGGAGGAGGATGGAGAGGAGGCGGTGGCGGCGGAGGATAGAGTAATCGACCGTCTCTACTCATCTGAAAACCAAATATTATGAGTAGAAATATTAGTGTAAGCAAATGGTAAACTATAATAAACAAATAACGTCTCATGCACGGTTTACCGATGCATTAAGCCACCTTACGTAGCCTAGCTCAAAGCCTTAACTGTCATGTAAGTTATATCTGTTGCTCTTCGTATAATCAAAGATAAGTGAATATTAAAACTTCGAACAAATCGATTTTTTTGTGTTCAATTATCATATCTAAGATATACACATATTACCAAATTACTTATTAATTAGGTTTAGACAGATGTGGAAATACACAATAATATGTTCTATCACACACATTTCTTCACATCTCTTTATACGAAATAACATTTTAAGATTATTAAGCCGGCATCAATATGCTTTCTTGTCATGAATTACATAGTTTTAAGAAATAAAATCAAAGAATTTTGAATATATGTCACACAGAACACTTCCACAGTTTCTTGTATAAAATACAAATCATGCTAACAAATCTTATAAAACCAAACAGTTTTATTTGTATTGCTCTTCCAAGTGCCACATTCTCTGCTTCAAGTAGTTATAAATTAAAAAAGTTTGGAAGTCTTGTGTTTTAGTTTATAGCTATTTCAATGGATAGTGAATTTAAAACGTATTACAAAACCTTTGATCACAATTTTACTCTATTTGTATAAACAGAGTTTATAAGGATTAAAAATGATGTTGATAAAAGTATTAGTTAACTGAAAAGTAAAAATGATGTTGATAAAAGTAGGGTAAATTGTGGTTCACACCCGTTGATCATGTTTTATTTCCATGGATTGTCAAAGTCAAATGTGGTTTTCACCATTTGTCTTTTTGCTTACAAAATGACGCTTCTGCCCTTGCGCTTCTCTCTTAGTAACTGTTGAAATGTACGGTTTAGTTTAGCATGTTTAGTTACGTACACTGTTCCGGTTCAGTTGAAGATTATTTGTTTCACGTTGACGCGATTCGGTTCCGTTACAAGTGAGATTATTTCCATTATTCCGAAGTGACATCAACATTTAATGCTCCAAAAAGTTTAGATGTGACTATTGTCACAATTAATGCAAAATCATCATTACATCAAATAATATTAAAAAAATTATTGATAATAATTGTTGAGATAAAGAAGATGAACCCAGGAACAAAGAATTATTGAGAACGTACATTGCTGCTGAAGAAGTGTTGATCTTGTTTTTGTACCAAGTTTGGAGCCAAAACAAGCATTGCTCGTGTAAGTAATGAAGTTCTTTTAAGAAGTTTTTTGTTATGTCATATTAGGATCTTGATTTTGTTCGAACTCCATGTTTTTATCAGAAAATTTGAAAAATCTATATTTGTTTGTTTAAAATAGTCAAATGATAATTGGTATTTAGGTTTATAAATGTGTAGTATCGACATTCCATTTGTTTTTTATATGTATAGTATTTTTCAGTTGCATTTAATGTGTGTCTCCTGAATTTATGATGCAGGTGGGTTATGGATATTCCCGTATTTACTATGGTCGGTGGGTGGAAATGCAAAGAAGGAGAATGGAAATGTGAACCTGAGGAAGGCATGTTTGGTTGTTGTGTACGCGTTCAGGAAACCATGACGTACACGGACTTTGTCCGTACACTCCGAGAGGCTTTCAGTTTGAAGTCCACCGAGATCAATCCCATAATTAGCTACTGGATGCCGGGAGAAATGTCAGTGCTGATAGATACTAAACGCCCTCCTGTATACATTGACAGTCAGATGGGTCTCGACACGTTTTTTTTTGGTTCGTGGTAGGTATCTTTCTCTCAACTTGTTCGTCTCTTTCAATAATACCGTGAAGGCGTTCGGGAATACTGTCTCTAGGTCTCATGGTGAAGTTTCTGAAAGTGACCGTGTGTTTGATAGTGCTACAAATGTTGATGAAAATAATGAGGATGCAGAGGAGCAAGCCGATGTTGAAGACGATACAACAGAAGAGGATGAAGTGGAGGATGGCAACGAAGATGATGATGGGTGTGATGATTATCTTGGTGTGGATGGATCTATTGGGGGAAGTACCCTGTATCCTACCACAGACGGTAGTGAAGGTATTGGCGAAGAATACGATTACAACAAGTGGAACGATGTAATAGTAGAAGAATATGTACAAGGAAATCTTGAGGAAGACGTCAGTCTCACTCAACAGACTGCTCAACATCCAGGGGAATTCAGTTGTTTATTGGAAACGTGTACGTACACGGGTGTTAGTGTACCTGGCGGAGATACAGGGGAATTCAGTCGTCTCTTGGAAACGTGTACGTACACTGGTCTTAGTATACCTGACGGAGAAACAATTTCTCCATTGGGTTACGGTACACGCTGCGAAGGGCAAAGGGATTCCAATCTTATTTGTATAGACGAAGTCACCGGGGATGAAGTGATCGACGGTATTGGAGCTTCCTCAACTGGGACACTGAATGATAATGGGGTAGTTACCGCAGCCGAGGCTTACCAAGTGTATAATGAATTTCCTAAGTTACATGGTGGCGAGTTGGCGATTCTCGGTAACGATGCTGCTCCTGTGTTCGATGACTTACTCAATTTTCGAGCTGATGAGACACAGGTTGAAATCAGCACCACAGACAAAACTTTGTTTGTTGGAAGTGTTTTTAAGAATAGAAAAGTCCTGCAACAAACAATGTCTCTTCAAGCGATAAAGCAATGCTTTTGGTTCAAGCAACCTAAGTCATGTCCTAAAATATTGAAGATGGTGTGCGTTGATGAGACTTGTCCATGGCATTTGACTGCTCGCGTCGTGAAGGATTCATAAAGTTTCAAAATCACTTCGTATGCTACGACACATACGTGTAACATCGACTCTCGGAAGAACTACAATAAACATGCTAATTATAAGCTCCTCGGAGAAGTTGTGAGGAGCAGATACAGTTCTACGCAGGGTGGGCTGCGAGCTGTCGATTTACCACAGCTGCTCCTAAATGATCTGAATGTGCGGATTTCATATTCTACCGCTTGGAGAGCAAAAGAGGTTGCAGTGGAAAATGTAAGGGGGGATGAGATAGCAAATTACAGGTTTTTGCCGACCTATCTGTATATTCTCCAATTAGCTAATCCGGGTACAATAACACACATACACTATACACCAGAAGATGATGGTAAGCAGCGCTTCAAGTATGTCTTTGTCTCTCTTGGCGCTTCTATCAAAGGTCTGATATATATGAGGAAGGTAGTTGTGGTAGATGGAACGCAGCTAGTCGGACCTTACAAAGAATGTCTCCTTATTGCATGTGCCCAAGATGGGAACTTCCAAATATTCCCAATAGCTTTTGGTGTTGTTGATGGTGAGACCGATGCTTCTTGGGCATGGTTTTTTGAAAAGTTAGCTGAGATTGTTCCAGACAGTGACGATTTAATGATTGTCTCAGACAGACATTCATCTATATACAAAGGCCTAAGTGTTGTTTACCCGAGAGTGCATCATGGATCATGTGCTGTTCACCTTGAGCGAAACCTCTCCACCTATTATGGTAAGTTTGGTGTGTCTGCTTTATTTTTCAGCGCTGCCAAAGCTTATAGGGTCAGGGATTTCGAGAAATATTTTGAACTGTTAAGGGAAAAGAGTGCTAAATGCGCAAAATACCTAGAGGACATAGGATTTGAGCATTGGACAAGAGCTCACTGTAGAGGAGAACGCTACAATATCATGTCTAGCAACAACTCTGAGTCCATGAATCATGTGTTAACAAAAGCAAAAACTTATCCGATTGTTTACATGATCGAGTTCATTCGGGATGTCCTAATGCGATGGTTCGCATCGAGGAGGAAGAAAGTTGCTAGGTGCAAATCTTCTGTGATACCTGAGGTTGATGAGAGGTTTCTACAAGAGGTTCCTGCGTCAGGTAAATACGATGTAAAGATGTCTGGACCGTGGAGCTATCAAGTGACAAGTAAATCCGGTGAGCATTTTCATGTCGTTCTGGACCAGTGTACGTGTACGTGTCTTAGGTACACCAAGCTAAGAATCCCATGTGAACACGCTCTACCAGCTGCAATCGAGCATGGAATTGATCCGAAGGCTTGTGTCGGATGGTGGTATGGCCTTCAAACGTTTTTTCTGATTCTTTCCAAGAACCAATTCTACCTATCGCGGATCCGAAAGATGTTGTCATCCCACAACATATAGTGGATTTGATACTCATTCCTCCATACAGTAGACGGCCACCAGGAAGACCACTGTCCAAAAGGATCCCATCTAGAGGTGAAAACCGGGTATGTACTAACATCGTTCCTTCATCTACTTGTATTTTGAGTATTACCATGCGGAGATTTTTAACTTCCTGTATTTGTCACTTCAGAAAAAGAGACAGAAAAGACTTTTACCAAATCAGTGCTCACGCTGTCGACAAGCAGGTCATAACAAGAAGACGTGCAAAAATCCAATCTAGTTCTGGTGACAAGTTTCTGAGCCGGCCAATATAGTGTACGCTTCTGTGTTTTCTCGGTGTACGTAAGTTTATATATAATCCACCTGTAACTATGTACGTTGTATACGTACGTTTAAACTCTACGTTCGTATAACTATGTACGTTTTTGTCTGTGTACGTGTTAAAGTTCATGTAATAAGGGTACATAGAGGTGGTTGCTCAATATTTTGAGTAATTTGAAATAAGTTTTTTCAAAATCTAACTTATTCCCCCTCTTAAATGAACGGAGTTGGAGACATGGTTGGGTATATTGTGGTTGTGTTGGTATTTAATGGAAAGGACGTAACTGTTGCTGTTTATTGTCAAATCAACGTTATAATTACCCTATATGACGGTTACCAGACTAGTACAAAAAATTTGAATCAAGTGTAGTTGGAACCGCATTAATAACTGTAGCCGTTCCAGATTTCCTCTATTTAAGTCTCCTCCCTTCCTTAATTTTATCCAGAATCCTCATTCTAAACCTATTTCTTGTGCCGGCAGTTATATCATTCACAAAAAAAAATTAGTCTTTCGATTCGCTTGTTCTTGCTATCCGTGAGATGGAGGGGTTTCATATGGTCTCAGAATTGTGTCCTCTGATCACTGGGTGGCGAATTTATGTCTTTGTCGTGAGAGTCTTCAAGAAGGTTATATCGCCCAACGTCTTCGAACTCGGCCTTATCTTGGCAGATTACGCGGTAATTTCCGTCAAAACATTATGTGTATTTCTCGTTCATTCGCTTAACTTGTATATTAAACTGTCTACTATCATGTTCTGTAGGGATACAATTCCCGTATTGAGGCCACTGTCGATCGTTGCCTTGCTCCGTTTTACGAAGACCGATTCGTTGAAAATAAGTGGAAGACGATCACCTCTTTCTTGGTCCGTAAGGCAACTGACTCAGTCAGAGAAACAAAGCATGAATACGGCATACGGACCGTCGTCGTTCAGGCCCCACCGAGATCACCACCAGTTCCAGATTCCGATTTCACTCCCTTCGACTACATTTTGGAGAAATCTGCTTACAAGAACGTTTTAGTCGGTGAGGAGGAATAACTCCGATGCTTCATTTATTACATTTTTGAAATTTTTTGATTATTATCTTTGTTTCTCCATCATCTAGATGTCGTTGGAGCGTTGGTTGATGTTGGCGGATTGACTACAGACTATTACGGTCTCAAAATGAGTTTCAAGATAAAAGATAGATTGTAAGTGTTCTTTTCATTTGTTTTATTTACAATGTCACTCTAAACGCTAACTGTCCTTATTTCTAACGTAGCAATGAAGTCTTGGAGTGCGAAGCCCGCAATCAACAGGCGGAGTAGTTGGATGGTTACTTTCAGAGTTTGGGTAAGGGAAATTTTGTTGTCGCACTCAGCTTTTGGCGTTTAACCGAATTGTCTAACCCGAAGCTTGAGAGCCATGGTGCTATTTCAAAGGTGGTTGCCAATCCGGACAGACCAGAAGTTGCGGATATCGCGATGGTGGTTTTTTAGCTAGAGGGAATGAACCATTATTCTCCGTTTTAATATAATATAAGACTACATTTCAATTAAGTTTTCTTTCCCAGTTGTTGTTGTTGTTGTTTCCATAAGAACCAAACTACATTCCAGTCGTTGTTGTTTCTTGTTTCCGTTTAAATGTTAATCTAATTTGTTGTTTTATGTACGTGCCTTGTTTTATTGTTCAAATCCTCTCGCAATGTACGTATAGTTTCTGGTGTACGCTATCGTGTACGTATATAAGTTTTGGTGCCTTCAACATCAAAAACTATTAGATTTATACTTATGTTGTGTACGCAATTTTCCAATGTACGATAAACCAAGTTTAATGTACTATATAGTGTACGTACACGAAGACATCTAGTAAAACTTAAAGGGGAAATTCATAAGATAAATAAACTTGAACATGGAACAGAGTTGGAACAATTCAAAAAACATAAATTTTTCAAAGAACATGGAACACATGTGTTGCAAAATATGTGTGCATCCCTCATACCAAAAGACTTGAGAGTAGAGCCGAGTAGAGTAGCTTAGACCTTAGCAGCTTTGCTTCTAGTAGAATATAGCAATCTCCCTGGCGTACCAGTAGAAAAAACAAACCCTGCAGCCATGATGGAACGTGCATTGCCCTACGCAACTCGGCGGGTGGACAAACCTCCAAGACCTTTCCCAGCGGCAAACATTTTCAGTGTGAAGCTGGCTGATGTGATACATCACCATCTCTGCAACCGCGTGGCCAGCTTCAAGGGTGGGTGTCATTTCCCAGAACTTTTCGCTGATCTGGAGGAAATCCAAGTGATTACCGGTACACGTAAAGAACAAACCGGTTGCGAAGCAAGCAAAGGGATCAGATAAAGCGACCGTTGTCATGACTGAAAGGCCCTGAGCTAATGTCACGAAGTTGCTCGCTTGGCGAACACCTTCAAGGTAAACCGCCGGGATGGATCCACGTTCTACAAGCAGCTCGAAGTATGGCCGGAAGGTAGACTCCGGTTGGAGTAACGACGGCCACATCATGAATTCATCGATTGCAAGGGTGTTGATGTCACAACTGTAGACTAAGTTCCTTAGCGTCTCTATGGGAGTCTGGCTGACGGGGAGCTAGTTGACAAGTATGCTTATGGGGTTTGGCAATTGGATTCCTAGGTACAACTCGGTTGGAGGGGTTAGCGGAGGTATGAAAGACATTGTTTTTCAAATGAGGAGGTTTAGACGGATTCGTGTATTCAACTAAGTGTGTTTGACATGAGTTTTAAAGAGGAGAATAACCATCAATGTAAGTGGGTGGGTGACGTGGATGTATATTTAGTGCATCATATTAGTAACTTTTAAATTAAACAAACTACTGTGTACCTCTCATAATCGCGCCGTGTACGTCTATAAACTACTCATTACGTTTTCTGACACAAGGTTGAGTTGACGTCTGTTTGTATTGCATATAAGTGGAACAATATGGCTTCATGTATAGTGCTATATTAGGGGTCAACGCATTTACTTACAATCTTTTTAAATAAACATTAACTTACTTATTTTATCTGCCAAATCAATTGAGTACGTTGCTCGGAAACCGTGTACGTCTAATAGAGATATTAATGAGAGTGTGATAGAGGTCACTTCTAGAGTGTATTTGACAGCAAGTAATTAATATGGAGCAAAATCTTCTAGATATGGGTTATACGACGTCAAATCAAATTTCTTTTCGTCTTCATTTACTAACTATATCGTCGCTCACTATGTAATCTTTATAGTTGGAATTAAACTATGCCACGTGTACATTAGCATATATCGTGTACGTAGATATTTTATTATTTTATTATTATTTTGTGTTAATGATGTCTCATATTAGAGTAGTTTGAGTTAGTATGTTTGAATCAATTACAAAGTGGTAATTATTAAAAACAAACTTCCATTACTGATAATCAACGTAAAAAGCTCACATATTGTTGCATGGAAAACTTATAAATATGACAGGATCGTGGCGAATGTGAGCTCTACAGAATCTGGCTAATCCGTTTAGCACACCACCAGATGTAATATTGATTGCAAAGATTATTGAAGAGTCTCGATCTCATGTAACACATCTCCGCGCATTCAGGACTGCTTACGTCACCACATTCCGAGAACGAAAAACTGTTAGCGTATGTGTATTTTAAAGTATTACCATATTTCTTTATATCTTCTAGCACCTCCTCACAAATTTCACGTGCCTCCTCCGATTCCAAAGCATAATGGTTGCTTCCGAAGAGCCGAAAGTAGACACAACCCATGTGAGCATTACCAGCACATATGTAAAGAATTGCGCATGCAAGGATTGCAGCGGCGTTCCTTGGGGCAATTCGCTCTAAGTGTAGGATAGCTCCCTGAATGTCAGACTCATGTGTAACGAGACGCAGTCCTTCATGGTAAATAGCTGTGGGGTTACCAACTTCTAAGCACCGTTTGAAGAAGGGTCTATAGCGACTTTCGGAGTTGATGTCATTTGGATCGTGGCCTGCCGCGTATAAGTCATCGGGATCGTCGCACATGCTGAAAATGTTTGCATTTTTGAGGACATCTGGACGGTAGACAATGTCTCTTCCACGAGGACCGAATTTCAACATAGGTCCGAGGTACCACCAACATTTGTCAGCCATTTTCTTGGCTATCTTCGCAAGCAAATCATCAGGAATATTTGGGTTTGGCATATTTAGGAGTAAGGTGTTTCAACAAAATGAAATTCCAACACTTAAATAAGCATCATTGAAGATATAGTTGGGTAAGTTATGGTTGTATTTATTGCAAAGGTATTAAATGATGATGTGTATTCGTATTGTCAAATCAACGTAATAGTATTCCATATATAATTTGTTATTGTTGTTATGAGAAACCTCTTTTTAATAACAACTTAAAACTAGACGTGTACGTTTTAGTGTACGTCCTCATTTACATTTCTACATTTGCCCAAAAAACAGTGTACGCTGTAGTGTACGTTTTAGTGTACGTCCACATTTACATTTCTACATTTGCCCAACAAACAGTGTACGCTGTAGTGTACTATCAGTGTACGTCTATTCATAAATATCACCATTTATGAGACAAACCAAAGACCTCATATGTTTGCATGTGTATTTTTTAGTGTACGTGAGAGTTGATATCTCATGCTAGCGTACGTCCATATCTAGTTTTCCGAGATAAACCAAAAACCTTTAAGTATTATTTGGTAGATGCACGTGTACGTAGTTGTGGACGCTTAGATTTTAATATCCACAATTTATATTTACTACGGGAACTAAATATCATATGCGAATTTGGCTGAAAAATATTCAACTTGAGAAACATAACACACCTTGCAAATTTCTTAAGCAATAATATAATTTCTACATAAACATAAACAACATAGTAGAAGCCTTATCATAATTTGAAACATGACATAGCGGATAACATAAACAAACATATAAAGTAGAATTGAATAACTATAGCATTTGACTAACACGCCTAGCACACGACCAGAGGTAACAGCGGTTGCAAACGTTTTGGAAAGCTCCTGATACCATGTAACAATATAAGGCGCAAGGAGGCATACTAATTCCATGGCTGGTAGGATAAGAGAACGTAGGACCATATGTATTGATGTATGGAGGGTCAAACTTCTTTATTTCCTCGATGAACTCATCACCCAAAATTCGAGTGGCAACCGAGTCCAATGGATAATGGTTGCGGGTGAAGAGCTGTAGAAACAAGCCGCCCATATAATCATACCCAGCACATATGAATACAATGGCGCATGCAAGTGTTGCATTTGCTCGTACTGGAGCATGATGCTGTAAGAGCCTGATGGCTCCATTGATGTTTCGTTCATGCGTTAGAACACGAATACCTTCGTAATACACGGCCGTGGGATTATTAGCTGCAAAACACCTTAAAAAAAATGGTCGATGTCGGCCTTCATCAGCGGATCCGGAGAGATTGTGGCCCCCTCCAGCTTGGAAGTCATCGGGCGAGTTACACAAGGTGAGAATATTGGCATCTTTGAGGACATCCGGACGGTAGACAATGTCTCTTCCACGAGTGCCTGATCGTACCAGTGGACCAAGGTCGGACCAGCATTGGTCAGCCAGGTTCTTAGCTATCTTCGAGAGTAAATCGTCGGGAAGAGTCGGGTTAACCATGTTTGAAATGAGATAGTCAGAGATCGTCAGTAATTTCTTCACTTTAATAACAACTACTGTGAATTTGGTTGGGGCAATTACAGTTGAAATGAATGTCATACTTGTGTTGGTAAGCGTTGGCTGTCAAATCAATTTATCACTTGAGTTATGTTATAAAGTTAATATGCAGTGTACGAGACATATAGATATGTACGTACACATTTACATTATGTAATTGGAAGTGAACGATGTGTACGACAATATGATCGAGGAAACTAAATTAACTTCAGACAATCTCCAAATTAAATGTAGTTGCAATCACATATGTAAGATAGGTTTGTTCATAATAATTAGTTGTAAAGAATCAGAATATTGTTCTTGGACGATTAAAGCAATTGCACAGTACGACCTCCCGCTTGCCGTGCTCGTAGATGTCAACCGAGTATTTCTGACGGTAGAAGACCATATCTGCTTCTCGAATGGTTGTCAATTCCGAAAAAGGGTGTCCAAACGTAAGCAACTCCAAGAACTTCATCGTGTATGACCCGCAATCTCCTATAGTTGGGTTTTGAGCAACGGTAGGACAACGCACATACTCAAAAGGTTCAACTGAGTACGGAGAAATCAATACATCCTGGCACATCGCTCTGACTAAGTACGACATCATTTCGCAAATAGGAGTCATTTTCGCCTTCACAGCCGACTCCCGCGTGTGCGATATTAAAGCGTCATACACAGTTATTAGCCGTTCATTAAGGTTGATTCCCAAAGCAACCCAATGTTTACTCTTCTAGTTCATCGGAGCATACACAACATCGACATCCTTCAACCACTTCATATTGGGTTCACGGTTTATGTGTACTCCATTAGCAATGTCGGACATAAATTTACCCCATTTGAACCCGTTCTTATTAATACACTTCTTGAAGTCGCCCACCCGCTTGGTAAGTAGATGTGTCAGCATCATGTCCAATACAATACATCTGTTTGCTATCATCTGTTCCCCGTTCTTGTCCCACATCAACATTGCCATCATTTCTAAATGCTGAAATGTTCAAAAAATATATCAGTGTACGTACACTTCCACCAAAAATTTAATCATCTATGTACAATTTATAACAAGGAGTGTACGTATATAAATGCAACGTACCGAACTTTCGACCCATTCACTAGGTGTTAGAAGTTTCGCAAAAAAATCGTTGGGCACTTTGCGAAACCCGAAAAGAGTGTGAATCCTGTAAATCCAGAAAAATATTTGATAACAAGCTTAAGACTTGCAAAAATAATGATTGAGATATTAAATAATCCATTTTAATATAATGTACTTACACAGAGGGTCCTTTAATGATATTGCTGAATTCCTCTACTTTTGAAAGGTCAACCATGTCCAGGGGATTGTATGAGACATTTCCAGCCCTTATAACAACCTCTGTCTGTTGAGTTGGTACATCGGGCACCAAGACTGTTTTTGCCTAAAACCATCAGGATGGGCATCATCCTGTTCATAGACAAGTTGCTTCTTCACTTTTTTTGGGACCTTTGGGGATGCTTTTTTTTCTTCTTTTACTTCGACAGCAGCAGCATTGTTTGATTCATCCTGTTAACAAATATGATTGTCAACAACAGTTTCATATGTTTTTCTATGTTTAAAATAGGTACATACATTATTTTTAGGAATATCGGTCTTGTCTGCTTCATCTGACCCTGGGTTAGGATCCTCAGTTCCTACACACCCCTCGACAATACCCGGCTCTTCCATCACTACCTGTGCAAGTTAACGTACACAAGTCTATATAATGTACACATATACTCCTATGTATGTTATTCCGAGAATAGGAATTGAAACACACAAATTGTTACCTCCACATCAGTAGCTGCAGCCAAATCACCAACGGCTTTGGTATCCAACTCCCGTATGACCTGCATAATATAAATTTTATACATTTGAACAGTTAATAGTACATTTTATTTTTTGCAAGAGTTAGCTTACATTGTTAACTACTTGAAATGGTGACGGGGGATCACTGTGGGTCTTCTCAGGTATTTCAACTTCCATCCCTGTCACTAATTTGGATTCTCCTGCCGCCTCAACCTGTAGAATTTATCATCGGAAAGCAACTTTTTAGTAATGTATGAAACAATATATATGTACACAGAACATAGTGACAAAAATGTACGTACACTTGTGCCAGGTATGTGAGCTGTATCTCCATCAGAAGGCTCATAAGCAGTGTTTTCATGCCCGACCCGAACCGTTCGGTCCGACCGGTTGAACCGTGACCCGAATACTTTTCCGGTTAGGGTTTAGTGCTAAAACCCGACAAGTTCAAAACCAAAAAAAACCACAAAAACTCACCATTAACCCGTGACCCGGTGAACCGGTTGAATCGGCTGGGTGTGGGTTTAAAAAATTTCTCTTCATTTCGGAATAAAATATGGGATTTTAGACTTTATTCAAACATTTTTAGAAAAAATTTCAGTTCTTAAACTCATTTGATGTTTTAGATTTTGATAAAGACTTCACAATGCTGCTTTAAAAAATAAATCGAATAGTGAGTGAGACACCCGATATTAGTTCTGTGAATTCACGATGTTTTATTAGTTTATTTCTGTCATTGGTGATCTCCTACTATATTTGTTACGGTATTAGACATTTAGTTGAATTTTAAAAATTTAGTCACTTTATTATTATTGTTTGCTTATATATATATATATATATATTTGGTGCAAATGATTTAATATTTTATTAAACATAATCTGATTTTATATTTTATAAACATTATATGATTATTTTGTTTTTAAATGTATAAGAACTCTTAAAACTCTAAAATCTCTATTAATATTAAATTTATTAAATAAATTTTAATTAATTGACCCATGGTCCAACCTGGTTGACCCGATGACCCAGTGACTCAGAAGGTAGTCCGGTTCACTGTCTGGGTCGGGTTTAAAAACATTGCTCATAAGTTTCTTCTGACTCGCTGCCATTAGCTTCAGTCGCAACACTGACATCTCTTGTTTCTTCCTGAAACAAAAATAATTTTCAAAGTCTTATGGGCGTACACATATGGAAAAAGAACAAGTGACTAACACATACCTGTGCAGATGTTGAAGGTAAACCTGATGGATTGTCTACCATCTCTGTGTCAGCATCAGCTATTTCATCGGCCCCTGTATGGGTACCAACTAAGCCAGGTTCAACAACATCCTTTGGTCCATTATCCTGAAACATAGGCTACCATAGAGTTAAGCGGTAGATAAGTGGATAAATTAATGTAATATATACGCATATAGTCATGGAAATCTGTATATAACGATTACCACAAGATCTACCTCTGAAACTCTTGCAGACACATTAGATGGAACTTCTTCCATCTCGGTGTCAACAGTAGCTTCTTCCACAGGCCTCCTTTCCTGTGTAACATAGACAACCCAGACATTGAACCTAAAAAGACAGTCTTACCAACAACAACATTTCCTCGATCCTGAAACATAGTTTAACTAACTTCTTAAGCGAATATGTATGTACACCATTTAAACAGATTGTTAAGAGTATTAGTAGACGACATACCAGATGGGATTGTGTGGATCCAGCATAAGGAACTATTAAAAATCCAGTGTCTAATATCTCTTCTTCAGCGGCCGAAGAATCCAATCCATCATTTGTAGTAAAATCACTTTCATTATTAGCGCCATACTGTATCAAAGCAGACAGTACAGTTATACATATGGATTATAAATATTTTAGCAATGTACGTACATGACTTACCTGTTCATCAATGAATCCTTGCATATCTTCCTTATTGGAATCAGATAGCTCAGTAGTGTCAACAGCAAAAGAAACATTTTTCTTCGGCTTTGAAGGTTTTCTTCTTCCGCCGACAGCAGTGGTATGTACACCAGGGACATCCAAATCTTCCTCTTTGGAATTACAGCCAACAGAAAGCGCAAAAGTGTCCACATCATGAGAAACACGAGTCAGCCTTGAAGACTTTCTCGTTCCAGTGCTTCCTTTTGTAGACATCCTTCTCGATGGCTTCTTCGCAGTAACCGGTGCCTTATCCATAGAAGTAGGTGGTTCCCGCGAATCATGGGAAAGTATGGTTTGTTCTGGCCTTTTGCCTTTTGGATCAAGGGCAACACGTATCTGCTCACGGACAAAGTCTTTCATATCTTCTTGCATTTGATACATTTGGTCTTCCAGCTCCTTGAAAGACCTTCTCATTTCAACAATAATCCTCTCAGGCACAGGCTCTCCAAAACAATCCTCAGCATTTTCTTCATTATCACAGTCCATTTGAGATTTCTGTTTTTTCATAGCAGGTTCTTTAGGGCTCGGGCCCGGTGCATTTCGTTTCCTCTTAACATTTACAATAGACCAGTTGCTGCTATTAATTGGTTTTCTTCTAAGTGCAATAACAAAAAAATTTGTAAACAACCTTTATACTTATACTTACCTATCTCTTCTTTTTGTGGTGGGCGCACCTGCTTTGGTACTCTAGCATAGCCTCCAACCCATTCATCCTCCTGCCACTGGTGCCCATCTATCAACAGTGCCTCAATGTAATCAACCCTTGGATCATCAACTTCATCATCCCATGAAAGAGATGGAGGACAAACATTATCAGCTGGTTTCACAATATAGTTGACCTCAACCTACACAAATAAGTATGTTAACCATAGATAATGTACATTTACTTATTATGTACGTACATACACAATTTAACACACCTCATCAGCAGCCTCACACTCCAAAATGCGAGATGTCCGGATTGCCCGTAGTGAGGCAAGACGATGGATAGACCTCTCAGCAAATGTCATGTTAGGTACATCATCAGGTCCTAGCTTAGCAATTGATGGGATTGTTTCGAAAAGGTAAAAGCTGGAGAGCTAATGGGAAGCCATGGAGTGCATAAGACCCTATAAGTAAACCCCTTATTAGTTGTTGAGCATCGTAAGGAGTTTGGAATTTTGCTATCCTCCCCAAAGTACGGGTAAAGGACACCCTTCCCCATGGGTATTTGCAGAAGAACTCCAGGTTCTTCGTCTTCTCGACAGTCTTCGAAGTAGCCCTGTTGGGGTTACTGTGGGCCGCTACCACACCGTCAACCAAAATAATAAGAGATAGTGCCAGTTGCTTCCACCCCTCCATGCTTTCCTCCTCCTGCAGCCAGCTCACCAAATCAGCAATTGTTGGAACCGTGTCCCCAAACCTCTCATCAAACAGAGTCTTCCAAACACTTTCACACTCAGGTTTCACACTGATAACATCCTCCACGTCTTTCTTCTTGGGATACTTCCCACATTCCAGCCCAGTTAGAATACTAAATTCTCTTAATCCAAATTTGATTGGATGACCGCCGAATACAATCCACATCTCATTCACCTTCTTTGTCACTAACTGACGGCATATTAGTCCAAGGACAAGCTTAGCATTGAAAGATGCCTTGTTTTTGGGTATTTTAAAAAGTTCCCCAAATGGAGAATCGAGAAGAAACTGCATCTCTGGTTTCCCCTTTAGTACATTTGCTATGTAAGAAATGTACTCCGGTTTAGAGTACGCGTTCATCTTCGTCTCAGAAGGGTACCGGTCTAGAGCAAAGAGTCTTGGTGGTAACTCTTCAACTGTAAGATCTTCAGTCGGAGCAACACTTGGACTACCTGCAATTAAAAGTGATATACTGCTAAGCAAACCGAAGTAGTGTACGTACACAAACATTTTCCAGATTATAACTCAAAATCATATTTTTGGCGGAAACAGAGATTTCCAATTCTACTTCTCAATTTTTCATCCTAAAGATATGCTAAATTCCGACTAGTTCTAACCTTTTAATCAAACAAGCTTTACAATTCTGATACACCCAAAGACAACAAACGGTAAATTAGAGATTCTAACCCAGTTCCTCCGTTGCCTTTGTCGCAGAGCGTTTTCTCCGCAGGGAAACTCTTAATACCCGCTTCTCCTTCCCTGGACCATGCTACTTCCTCGGGACTTTGTCGTTTGCTTTATTCCCAGCCATAGCTAAAGTTGCTATTTCGCCGGAGGTTCAAATTTCGCCGGAATAAACAGTAACTTTCTCTTGGCTTCGCGGGGAAAAACAGTAACTTTCTCTTCCCCGGTTGTGGGAGTTCAGTGGCTCAATTCAACTACCCAACAATTCGAAGTTATGTCGAATTTTGAAGCAATGGATACTGAATTTCGTTTCGCTTTCTAATTCTCTCTCAAATCTCTCCGTTACTCTCTTCTCTTTTTCTTTTTCTTCGGTTTCTTCGTTTCAGTTTTTTTTTTTTTGTCTTTTTCAAAACTGAACCGCATAAACTAAACCGAAAACAACTGCTGTAGGGTTTGGTTTATGCCATCAACTTAACCGATACGAACTGCTGCACGGTTTGGTTTGTGCAATTATTAAGTTTTCTCAGGGTAATTTGGTCCGAAATTGAATGAAAAGACAAACCGTGAAAACCAGTTCTCACTTTGACAAACGGTGAGAGCAAATCTTTTTTCGTCCACTTCCGTGAAAATTTCTTATAAAAGTATTAGTTAACTGAAAAGTAAAAGCGAGTCTTGACATTCGCCATATGGACCCATCAACTCTTATATCCTCTTCTTCTTCTTCTTCTTCTTGCTTTCAGCTGCTTTGTATCGTTATCGAAGTATCGTCCCTGCTCGGACGGAAAAAAAATCTAGTCAAATTAAGGCAACAGATAACTAGAAGAACCCTACATATGTAGTTAGACAATGAAAAATGTATGGACACAACAAGTCTGTCTTTTTTTGGATAGGATGCTTACATTCTTTCTATGTTCTTCACTCTTGAGATGCGTGGAGAAATTTTCAAAGCCTTGGACAACAACTATGAATTGCGCACAAGGAAAGGCAGTTTCACACGTTTCACTACACTTGTCCTCTTCTAGTGCCTCCGAACCCATAGCATCTGCCCGTAAGCTTGCCAGTAAGCTTTCCCAGAATAAGTACGGCCCTGGGAAGTGGAAGCGGACGCGGCTTGCTGAGGATCATCTGGAAATATTGACCGAACGACGTTGTATCCGAATCCACATAGCTTGTCAAGAAGACTCGAGAAGATTAACTCATTTGATATGAGCATTATATTAGACGGAGGTAGATTGTCCCAAGTCCAATAAATGACAGCCGAACTAAGTTCAAAGATATCTGTTTCAGAAACTTCAAGAATTAAAAGATAAACTCTCAAAAAAATGTAGTCCAGAGAGTTGAATGAACCATTTAGGCCTGGGAAAAAAAACCGAAACCGATTACCAGAATCGGAACCAACCCGAAAAATTAGACCCGAAATTGAACCCAAAAATTTACCGTATTGGGTCTTAAATTCCTCTACCCGAAAACCCGAAACCAAAAATTTGTCAAAAAGTTAAAAAATGAATTAATTATAAAAGAAAATTGTTTAAATTATTTAAATGATGTTCAACTTTTTATTGTGATCAATACCGAAATTTCCCAACCATTCATCTACATGCAACCATTTGACAAATTATAAAAGAAAATTGTTCAACCTATTCATCTACAAAAAATCCAATCTAATAATGTAAAAAGACACTAACCAAGAGGGATGTGGTGAATAGCGATTCCAGAAGAATAGACTTGTGTGAGGAAGTCATGAGGAACGTCTGTTAGTATGCCAATGGCAGTGGTTGTGAGAGCACCAGTGTAGCCTAATTTCTCCAACGCCCGTTTTATAAACGGACTCACCCGACGAACATCAACGTCATTGGGAAGCGGACACCTGTTGATGTCCCACCAGACGCTTGTCGCTGCAGCCCCAGCCGAACACCTGTTGATGTCCCAACTGAAGCCGGTCGAGGCCCCGTTCACGGTCGAGGCATCGGCCTCCTTGGTCTTCATCATCATTCAAGACTTTAAAACCTGAAAAGAAAAATCAAACTGAAATTTAGAATTTGGAGAACCAAATCAATCTTTAAGTGTCACCAAAACGTGCTAGTAACTTAACAATGGACCGTTAACTTCTTAATCCCACCGTTGATTCTCAACCCTATAGTGCGACGTAACTGTCCACAAAAATTCATTCCGATCGAAATACGTTGAGACCTCTATACGCTGTTCTAAAGATGACACATTGAATCTGTGTATCTAGGGTTTCAGGAATTGGCAGAAACAGAAATTTCTTGCGTAAGAAGCAATCGTTATGGTGATTATGATTTACCTTTTCTGACGGTTTTGACGGCTCAGATAGCTTCCCTAACACTTTTTGTATCAAAAACCACCGTCTATGGTTTCTAAACAGCTCAGGTCTTACCGAAAATCTCCTCCAGAAACTCCAACTTGAATCTGAAAGTTTATCTGAAAAACAGGGTTTTGCAGAAATCAGAACCAGTGATTTTCCCTCAACTTTCGAGATGGATTTAGAATGGAATATACGTTCGTTTGAAATACCGTCAATTTCTATGGATTCCTTGCAGCAAGATCTATCCAGCGACGGAAAAATCTCGAAGTAACTCTCTTTGGTTCGACGGGAAATTAGTCCACAAAACCCTTACTTGTCACAGTTTCGTCTTTTTCTTCTTCACAAACAAAACCTTAAACTAAAGAGTTTATGAGATCAAAACACGAACTTGCAGAAGAAGAAGACATAAACAGGTTAGGTTTCCTTACCCAACAAACCAATGATGACAAGGCTCGACTCCGGTTAGCACCGGCAACAACTTCAATGAAAGACGGCCACGTACGAAGCAACGATGGTGACTTTGCCCACTACGATCCTCTAACCGGCAACAACTTCAATGAAAGACGGCCACGTACGAAGCAACGATGGTGACTTTGCCCACTACGATCCTCCTTTGTCTCAGTCTTTGTCTCTCCCTCTCTCTCTCGTTTCTTCTCTTGGCGGTGTTGAGAGAGATGTTTACGCTTATACACATATATGGCAACACACATAGTCAAAACCCTTCCAATTTTGAGGTTTATAATCACTTGGGCTTATGGGCTGAAGCTTATCATTTAATTTAAATGAAAGCCCAACCTTTGAGATTGAGGATGTTACACTTAAATACACAATTACACATTAAATCTTTCAACAGTTAAGAACCAGCTTAAATTCAACCATTGGACATGCTCTAACAGTCAAAAGAACCAATATAAAAGGATGAACATTGTCCATACAATTCTGAGTTTTAAAAATGCAAATGAAAAGACAACAAACAATGTCTTAATCCGAATGTTTAAACAACTTGAGAGACCACATAGACACGTGTGTTCATCAGATTCATGAAAGTTTCGACTAATTTTAAACATTCAAAGAAAGCTTTTGAGCTGCAAGGGCTTCAGCCTCAAGAGTTGGCTCCCACAGGAGTGTGGTCTCTGCCAAAAGTGAGGTCACAATGTATGGGTCCATGTTAGATGCTGGACGGCGATCTTCTAAGTAACCTATATTCCAATTCACAACAATACATGTTAGCAAATATATTGCATACCAAAAATGTGTGTAACCATCCTTGAAACAGTACCTTTTCCTTTCGCCTCGGTGTCACGTCCCACACGAATAGAGCATCCACGGTTAGCCACGCCCTGCGTAGTCAAAATGTTTTAAAGCAAATGAGTAGAGTGACACACTTATATGTGAAATCATTCAGACTACCACAGCATATACATACCCATGAGAACTGGTCAATACTAGCTGTCTCGTGCTTTCCGGTCAACCTTCTCTCGTTTCCTTCACCGTAGGCACTGATGTGCTCCTTGTGGCGAAGCGAGAGGTTCAAGATAGCCTTCTTGATCACTTCAAATCCTCCTTCCTCTCTCATGCTCTTGGTACTGTAATTGGTGTGGCAACCAGCACCGTTCCAGTCACCCTCTATCGGTTTGGGATCAAGTGTTAGGACAACACCAGCTTGTTCTGTGATTCTCTGCAAGAAGATAACAACAGTTACGAGGGCTAAACACTCTCACAGATCTCTACAAAAAAAGACTTTGAATTACCTCAAGAAGGTATCTAGCACACCAAACATGATCACCTGCATCAATTCCTACGCTCGGGCCAACTTGGAACTCCCACTGCACAAACGTTTTAATAACATCAGAGGATTGACAAACAAATAACGGAATATATTACCAGAGCTCCATTGAGAAAGAGACCTGTCCAGGCATAACTTCACCATTAGTACCACTAATGTTAATTCCAGCATATAAACAAGCTTTGTAATGAGCATCTGAAATGTCACGCCCCCAAATCTTGTCAGCTCCAACTCCACAGTAGTAAGGACCCTGACAACAAAACAGAATTGGTCACTTTTTTTGTTACCAACACCACAAGAAAACACTGTTTTGGCTTGACTTGATTTATCACCTGAGGACCAGGGAACGCTCCAACAGGCCAACCTAAAGGCCATTTGACGTTTTGCTGAAGTAAAGTGTACTCTTGTTCAATGCCGAACCTATAACCATGATCAAGTATTCAAACTTAAGCACCAAATTGTAAGTAAATGTGATTTACAATGAAATTTAAGGGTGGTGACGAACCATGGAACCTCGCCAGAGACCTTCTTGTTACTGAAGATCTCAGCAGCTTTAGCACGTTTGTTTGTTGGAATTGGCTCACCAGCTGGTGTCCAAGTATCACAGATAACCTTCAAATAACAAAATCTCAATAATTAGTATATCATTATGAAAAAAATTGCTTATACTATCAAACTCAATTAATGACACGTACCAAGATGTTATTGCCTCCACGGAAAGGATCTCTGAAGATAGCTTGCGGGCTAAATAAAACAATGGTGTATGAGATTGTGAAATAAAAGAGAGAATGAGATTATAAATGTGACAAAAAATTCTTACTATAGAATCACTTCACTATCTTCACCAGGTGCTTGACCGGTACTCGAACCATCATAGTTCCACTTAGGTAGCTCAGAAGGATCCTCCACCGGCTTTTCGATAGTCTGAAACCATTCATAAACAGTATTAGTATCATAGTTCTTGACATTAAAAGGTTACTATACAATGTAGAGTATCATTCATACCCTTGACTTGCTTCTAAGGTCAATTCCAGATCCTCCGATCCAAATGTATTCAGCAATGATCCTGTCAGAGTAAGGTTTGGTGTCTAAATTGAGAAGAGTCTCAACTCTATTGACAGTACTGTTATCAGATTGGAGAGCAAGAACTCTAAAGCCTCTGACTTTGTTGTTGCTCTGCTTCTTCTGTTTCAACACAACAGAGCTCCATAACTTGGATGATGATGCAATGACTGATGAGTGTTTAGGCACTCTCATCTGACATGTTGGAGAAGCTGCTAAGATCTGAGCCATTGGATTGATGATCCCTGATCAAAAACCAAAAGTCAATCAAAATCCAAATCAAGAATCTAAAGACTTTTGTACTTTGGTCTGAATCATCCAGATTGCTGGTGTACTTTGGTCTGAATCATTCAGATTCTTGACCAGATTGGTGATTAAACTAAACCCAATTCACTATGCAAAAAGGTGATTAGTAAGTAACCAAAATACATTAAATTAAAAGCAAAAGACAAAGAGATCCATTATAATACCAAAAAGGTGTGATGATCCATGTTTAAAAAGTAGAGAGAGTGGATTAATTAGTAAAATGTGTGGACCCTAAGATCTACTGGAACCAAAGCTTAGATTAGCAACTGAAAGACAGAGTTTAACTTTATTACAACAAGATTCTATTCTCTTACCAGAAAACAAAACAAGTGACAAGAACAACAGATCAAGAATGCTAGAAAAAAAGTTAACAAAACACAAGAGGAAACAATTAAGAAGAAGTTACCTGGGACTTGAAGAAGACTTAAAACTGATGAATCAGGAGAGTTTGGTGTTTGTAACAGATGGCAAAGAAAGAGTTGACAAAAAGCAAAATATGAAGAGCCTTAAGAATCTTTATTTTTAATATATAAAAAGGGAAAAAGAGTGAAGTGGCTTTTGCCAAAGAGATAGGGGTGGACTACGAGTGGCGCATATTTGTGTTTCAATCTTTTTTCTTTCTTTAGTTTTGCTAAAAATGGCTTTTTGTCTTCTGCAGATAAGGTCTCCTTGTACCTCCTCTATCTCAACTTCAATACTCATAAGTGATTGTGGTATACAGTATTAGCATTTAGGTTCCAAAAATATTAAAAGACATTCCTTAACGTTGGTCAATGGTGTTGAAGACATTACCATTCCAATAATGGGAAAGGTTGAATATTTTGTTTTAAGATTTTAGTTACTACTATTATTTACAATGCAAAGAGTAATTTGACTTTATAAAAAACAATAAAGTAATTTGACCAAAAAAGAAGAAGTAAAAGTGGTAATAAGTTAATCATATAGTAATTAGTAAACTAGGTTAGGCCCACCTAGATAGGCGGGTTTAAAAAAAGTTATCAATTTTTACCCATGATATTAGAATTGTAAATAGTAAATGATAATCCCTATTTTTAAATATTTAATTTAGTAAAAAAAATTTTAATCGAATTTTAATCTTAGAATTTTCATTTTGCTATACACTTAATGACTTTAACTATATCTTATTGATGATATTTAAATTTTAAATAATAGTCAACATACTTTGTCTATATTTTGTTTAGTAATTTTCTAAAACCCAAAATTTTAATCTTACACATTTTATTTTATCATACAATTTAACTATCTTTTTCATCGTAATAGTCCCGATTTTGATTATGCCCATGCTATTTTAATGGATAAGTGTTAAATTTTATATCAAAATAATATGTATATCATATAAAATCAATATAATTACTTCATATTAAAATAATTCACAAATAACAAAACATAATGAACCAAAAAGAAAAACCACAAAATATTTTGGAAAAGAAACATTGATAGTTTTGCTACATTCTATAATCTCATAGATTAGGTTTACCTAATGTCAAACTCATATTAAATGACTTCAAACTTATAAATAAAACATTAAAATTTTATATTAACATTTTCATCAAATAATAAAAAAATCAAGATTTTATAAATGATAAAAATTCAAGTTTTCATCAAATTATTTTGTTATTTTAAACTTTAGTGGTCTTTATTTAATGATTTATTATTCATACTAATGATTTTGTTTTAAATTAATACATTCTAGATTTATTTAATTGACCAATAAAACATGTAAAATCAAATTTGTTAATTTTCCTTTTGATTAATAAAAATAATTATATATATATAGACATAAAAATTAGTATATGTAAATTTGTTTACTTTTTTAGGTTTTCTATTTTTTTAAGAGAATCATATATATGAAAGTTGGCCAACTCTCTCCATATGATTGACACATCATCACTTTAGCATTTCCCATGTGTCTATTAAATAATTAATGTAATCTCTTCAACTTTTAATTTATAGGTTAATGATATATTTATTATTTAATTTTAGATATTATTCTATTTACATATTTAATTGTACTATTACTAAATTTATTTTAATATTACATGATTTTTCAATAAAACCATTATAATAGTTTTCTCATACTCGAAGATTTTTTTTTTGTAATCCAAACTCAAAGTATGAGTGTATAATAGTCGTAGATTACTTAATGATTTGAGTAAGTTATTCTCTTAAAAATTGATATTTATATTCTCCTAAATTGATATTTATATAATAAATAATTGAGGGTGAGGAATACGTAAGGAGCTCCACCATCAAATTCTTAAGTTTCTAGAATCCAACACTATCCTCTATTAAATTGGTTTAAGACAAACGTTGTTTATGAATTATGTGTATGATGCATTGGTGAGAATTTGTTATAAAAAATATTTTTAATACTAAAAGTAATTGCTTATTGCATGAGTGAATGATTAGATAAATAAATTTTTTATATATTTAAGTTAAACAATACAAAAAATCCAAAAAAACCACGGCGTAGCGCGGGTGATCACCTAGTACAAATAAAGTTAAATCTTTAATGACAGAGACAAACATCTTATCGTTAGACTTGTCATGTGTCATGATCTCATGAGGTACTAACTTTTAAATCTGTACTTGATATAATAAGATAAACATTTTGCTTTTAGTAATATATCATTATCTAAGGATACCGCAATGAATATGTTGAGCTACCTAAACACTCTGCATCTCTGCTATTGCTAGCTTTTTCATGTTTTTTTCATGTTTTTTGGTATCAAAACAGTGTGAGGAGAGTATGTTATACATTATCATTTTGTAGATGAATTTAACCCACTTCTTACCAAAAGAGAATTGGAAAAGAAAAGCAGTGTTAATGTTATGGTGGTTCGGCCCAAAATTGACATACATTAAGCATTTCATATTGAGCCAATTATCAAATTAGAAGAATGTAGATGTCTTATCTTTTACTTATGAGCAAATTAAAGCTATTAAGTTTTTACTTCTTTTTTTTGTTAAAATGATGGTGGTCTTGACACAAGCACTAGCAAATAAAAAATTGCTTTAACTCCACCCTTTTTTGTTGTCAACCATGCTAAACAAACTGATTTGAATTGAGTCTCAAAAAAAAAAATAGAAGGTTTATCACTAAAAGTAACATAGTTTTATTATTATAGAGAAATACACTAAAATAGCATTAAGCTAAGTTTTTGTTCCAAAAAACCATAAATAGTTTTTTTTTCTTTCCAAAATGCCTCTACAAACGATTTAGTACAAAAATACCACAAAGTCTAAAAATGATTTCTAAAGATTTTAAACCTTCAAAACTAAATCCTAAACCCTAAAATTTAAACACAAAATATTAAATGCAGACCCAAAGTTTAAATTATAGGTGAATTTTAGTTTTGTGGGATTTTCAAAAAAAGTATCTTTTACTGGTACTGTTACGAAAAAAACTGATGGTGTTACTTTTGGAACAAAAAACTTATCTTAGTGGTATTTTTGAGAATTGTCTATTATTATATCTTATTATATAAAGTATGGTTTTCGATTTTAGATTTTGACACATGTAATCTTATTATCAATTTTATTAAATGAGTAAAAATATAAATATAAAAACCAAAGTAAAATATTAATATATCTTATATAAAACAATTTTAAAAAATTGAAAGAAGATAAATATTAGAAAATTATATGTATCTTATCAAACAAAGATAGAAAATATAAGATTACATATTATTTTAAAGAAATAAAAATGTAAAGAAGATAATTATATGTATCTTACTGAAAGAAATTATAAATCAATTACTAATTCTAATTTGAAATTACTAATTCTAAAAGAAAATTGATTACCGTCTTCCTAAAAATTTTAAAAAGGATTTAAGGAAACGATCTTATTATATTAAATATAATACATAAAGGAATTTTACAATTAATTATAATCTTAGAAGGAAAAAGATTTCAAATACTCACCTCTATATAATTAGTAGCCGGATTTTATGCGGTAACTGATACAGAATGTACAGTTTTTGCCACTTCTTCTCGTCTTAAGAGAGAACGACGGCGATCAAACAAACGTCGCCGAAGTTTAGGCGGCGAGTGAGAGTATATGAGTTTATCAAGCAGAGATTTGTAAGTTTTCTTGTTTTTGGGGGAAAAAGATTAGGAATTATAATAACTTTATTTTTTTAATTTATATTTGGAACTATAATATAAAAATCTTATTTACATTTTTAAAACTATTTTGTTTCTTTAATTTATCTTATTTTATATTAAAAATTTTAAAATTTATAATAAAATTACATGTACCAAAATCTAAGATCTACAAAAATAACACATGTAACAGTCATATGAATTACTAAATTTAAAAATCATGCTTTATATAATAAAATATCTTTTATTACTCTAGAACCTCTAATGTAAACAATATTTTCTAATTTGATACTACTAATTAAGATTTTGCATTGACAATATGAAAGAAATTCCGCTATTTGGAAATTAGATCTCATACCTTGGTGTATTTTTTTTTATTTTTTTTTTAACAACACCTTGTTGTAAAAAAAAATACTTTAAACCCTTGTCTATTGGGATTCCACTTGCAATTAATTTTGGAGATTTTTATTTTTACTTGTTTTTTAAATACCAAAAGACAATAGAAAAAGAAAAAAGAAGAAAAGAAGAGTTAAATGCTCTGATGGACCGGCCCAAAATTGACCCAATAGAGTCCAGAAATAGCCCTTTTCACTTCTTAAACCATTCCAAAATACATCTCAAAAACAATCTCTCTGTCCCTCTCTCGTAACCAAAAGCCGTCTCAGAAGAAAACTCAACTGCGAAGAATATGGCGACCGATGATGTGAACGAGCCTCTCCCGGCGGCGGCGGAATTACCGGCGACAGAGGCGGAGAAACAACCACACAAGCTCGAAAGAAAGTGGAGTTTCTGGTTCGATAACCAATCAAAGAAAGGCGCCGCCTGGGGAGCTTCTCTTCGTAAAGCCTATACTTTCGACACCGTCGAAGATTTTTGGGGGTTCGTCTTTCTCTCTTCTCCTTTGATTTCAATATTTGTCAATGCCTTGCTTTGTAACTTCTAAATCTGGGATTTGTATAGAAGCTATGGTTATTGTGAATCTCGATCTATGTGTATGGATCCGAAAATCTAAGGATGTTAATTTTTTGGTTATTGTTAGATTGCACGAGACTATATTTCAGACTAGCAAATTGACAGCGAATGCTGAAATTCACTTGTTCAAAGCTGGTGTTGAGCCAAAGTGGGAAGATCCAGAGTGTGCTAATGGAGGAAAGTGGACTTGGGTTGTTACTGCTAATAGGAAGGAAGCTTTAGACAAAGGCTGGCTTGAAACTGTATTACATTCTAACCCTAACCCTAACCTTTTACTCTTCTGTGTTTTGTTAGATGATATGTGGTTTTGGTGACTGGTTCTATTTCTTATGATATGTAGTTGATGGCTTTGATTGGAGAGCAATTTGATGAAGCAGATGAGATTTGTGGTGTGGTTGCTAGTGTCCGTCCACAGTCGAAGCAAGACAAGCTCTCCTTGTGGACTAGGACGAAGTCTAATGAAGCTGTTCTGGTATGATGTTTGTTTGTCTTCTCACTATGTTTATATTGATGCTGGTGTTGGCTATTCATGATTATGATTGTTGGTGGGATATCCAAATTTAGTTTGGTAAACTTTAGAAAATACTAACACTCGTTACGAGAATTCTTAATGCTACACAGAGAACTATATAGCTAGTGGGTTTTGATGCTTAACTTGCTTTGTTGCCTGTCCTTGAGAGTTTTACCAGCTTCTGATGATTGAGATACTTCTGCAATAGTAAAATTGTTGTTTTTAATGTTAAGGTTATATGTTGCGACTTATAAACATAATAGTAAATATAATAGTTCATTGGCATTATAAACATAACTATCTTTGTCAATGGACATCTGTTTTAAAACTTGGCAATATGTTAAGATTGGTTTATGAATCTATCTGATGAATTTATTACTTGGTGTTTGTTATTGTAATTCAGATGGGTATTGGGAAGAAGTGGAAGGAGATACTTGATGTCACCGACAAGATAACTTTCAATAACCATGTAATTACACTTCTCTAAAGAAGAAGCTATCATCTTTTTGTACATGTTTTAGATCTCATGTGGCTTAATATATCTTTGTCTATACGCAGGATGATTCCAGAAGAAGCCGGTTCACTGTCTGAAGAAACGAGTGTGAAGCCAGAGGAAGATGCAATATGGCTTTTTTTGTGATACTGTTTGGTCGGTTTACTCAAATAGCTGAGACATTTAGGGACATTCACTTTGAGGTGTAAACTCTACAAAGTTTTCTGTTTCATTAAAATGATTTTTTGTTATAAATTAAGTTGAGTTATATAAATCTCTTTCGAAACCACCACTTGTTAGACAAATACAGAGATAATATACTCTTATTAGCAACACCCTAATGCTTCTCTTTTGTATTTTGTTGGATCACATAGTGTTAGTACATGTCTATCGCATTTGTAATTATCACTATATGAATTTACAATCTTACAAGATCTTATTTCTTTGTAGGTAAATTTCAAGAATCTGGTAAAAAATTGATTTAGAGCAGGATTCCACGATTTTCCTTTGTATTAATTGTTTTTGTACTGTGATTTTGAACCTTTTTAATTAATACTGTTGCAGTTAAGCAGTAGTTTAGTCTTTTATTAGTTTTATCCTCTTTTTATATAGCCGTGAGATTATGATTTCTTCTTCAGGAAGAGTCTATACCATTTTGAGTTTATCTTAAAGTTGCTTGAACAAGGAGATATGGTCGATTACAAATTGTGGATCTTCCATCTCCGATTCACAGTTTTTGGGTCCTCTAAAATGGTTCAAAAAACCTTATAACAATTCGTTTTGATTATTTAAATATTCACTTACAAGTTGCTTAAATCTATTTTAGGTTTAGGATGGACTCATATTGAAATTATAAATACAAACAATGTGTCAATTGGCTACTGAACTTTTAAAGCTTAGAGATTTTGGATTAAGGAAAAAAATTTGATTAAGATTTTTAGTATATGTTTATAAATTAATACTCGATACTAAATACATTTCTTCAATTCCAAATCGGCTACCCGAACTGATTAATATATTGTATATTTTTTTAATTAATAAACTATCATAGTCTCATTGTTATTAATTATAAAAAGATATAGCCAAATCAGGAAAGAAACCAACATGTTTAGGATTGAACAAACACGAGTCTGAAATTGGGTTTACAGTTCATTTTGTTGTTAACAAAACTATGAGATTGCAATTTACATCAATGAAAAGTTCTTAAACAAGTTTTGGAAAAACAAATTTCAGATTCATATGGTTTAATTAATCATTTTTTTCTCCAAACTGGATATTAGTGTTTTGTCTTATGTTGGAGTCGTACGGTTCTATTATTGCATTGGTAGATATGTAGTCGTTGTTTAATCTGGTAATTTTAATCAACTTCTCCAAGTCTTCAGTTATGTTCGGAAGCAAGGTCCATCCTCAAAAGAAGGCAAATATTAAAAGGATATTAGGTATCCACCAAGAAGGAGGTATGGGCACCTACTGAGGACTCCTTGCAAAGAGCTATGGACCCAAGGCATAAGTTTTTGCTTTTGTACAAGATCGTCTAAAAAACCGAATAAATACTTGGTCGTCAAAATTACTCTCTAAGGGAGGTAAAGAGGTTCTTATCAAATCAGTGGCACAAGCCTTTCCAATGTATGTAATGTCGAGTTTCCTTTTACCAAAAAACATTTGTTCCAAACTCAACAGTGAAATTTCTAACTTATGATGGAGCAACAACCAAGAGAGTAGAGGTCTCCATTGGGTTGTGTGGGACAAATTCTGCTTCCCACAATCTAAAGGAGGATTGGGCTTCAGAAGGTTAGAAGAATTTAATCTAGCCCTCCTTGCCAAACAGTTGTGGAGACTAATGAAATATCCAAACTCTCTTGTGGCGCGAGTCCTAAGAGGAATGTACTTCTGCTACTCGAGCCCCCTTCTCGTCAAGCCGTCATATCTACCCTCCTATGGTTGGCGTAATAAGCTTGCGGCTAGACCACTCCTTCTCTCAAGCTTGAGGAAAAACATTGGCTCAGGGTTCGACACCAGAGTCTGGAGTGATCCATGGATTCCAACCATACTAGAGTGCCCAATGACAAGTAAGTTGACATCAATAGATTCTAACCTATACGTTATCGCTGATAGACCCAATCATTGAGGCATGAAAGCAGGAAAAACTTCAAGAATTGATAGCTACATAAGAAATACCCCACATTCTTAGACTACATCTGAGTCATGCCTTTTTGAGAGACTCGTACATCTGGGTCCATACAAATCTGGCAATTACACTGTCAGATCCGGCTTCAAGGCAACAAAAGCTTGCCTTTGAGGAGATTTTGCCTCCCTTTTAGTAACCCAATGTTAAGGCACTACATGAACATTCATGGACGATCCAATCCTTTAGAAAAATTAAACACTTTCTTTGGCAAACTGCCACGAGATGTCTAGCTACCTGCCAACAACTTTTTGATAGCCACTTAGGAACAAATAAGGTGCGCCCTCACTGTGAATGTGTGATGAGACCATAAACCATGTGCTTTTTGATAGCCACTTAGGAACAAATAAGGTCTTCCTTGCACCCTCGATTTACACAATTTAGATTACCTCTTCTGGAGAACGAAAGAACTCGGCGGAAGCGAAGAAAGTATAAAATACTTTCCTTGGATTATATGGTTTATTTGAAAAGCATGCAATTCCAAAGTCTTTGGGAACATAGAAGTCCACCATGCAGACACCATTCAGCTTGCAAGCTAAGAGGCGAAATCTTTACGAGTGGCAAGAAGCCGGGAAAAGATTATTGATTCGCTACCACCTACCCAAGACTTAGTCGCTCGTTCCCCTATCAGAGATTGCTTGACATGCCAGGTACATGGGTCATGAGTAAACACAACCTCCTTATGTGGTTTAGGATGGATTGTTGGTTTTGATCATCATTTCTCTAATCTTGGCTTAAAGTGCATTCACCATTGTTTATCTCTCCTTCACATAGAGTTTGAAGCTCTTCTCTTGGCAATGTGTTCCCTCATGTCATCATCCATTCCAATGTTTCTTTTGAGATAGATTGCAAGGAGCTTATTCGGGTCTTGGACACTCCCGATGAGTGGCCCACATTTTCTTCTTCGGAGTTAGAAGATTTGAGTATGTTAAAACTTGGGTTTCCTCATTTATTCTCTATCTTTTGTTCCACGTTAAACAATGTCCGCGATGAATACTTCGCTAAAAAGGCAAGATCTCGCGATTCTATCTTTCTCATGTAAGCTTCCTCTACACCGGACTGGTTCTTACTTCTCACCTGAAGGAAACCGTCGGTTTCTAGCTTAAATGGATGATTGTATTTTGCTGTCAAAAAAGAAAGAAAGAAATAAGGTGGTTCCTTGCTAAAAAAAAGAAAAAGAAAAAAAGAAATAAGGTGGTTTAGTGATCAACCACTTTAGGGAAGGAACTTACAAAGAGACTAGATGATTTTTCAGTATAATTTTCTTTTGTTTCTAATCTGAATATATAATATATTTATTTTAAATTTCTTATTAATATGGTCAATTCTCTTTAATATTAAAAATTATATTTTATTTAATATAGAAATTATATATAATCAAAATAAACTCCTCCATCTAGAGTGCCACCTCATTACCACTTAATCAAATCTATTTTATAATTAGTTAGCTCAATATGGTCAATTTAATATTGAAAGTTCCTTTTGATTTAATTGTTGAGATTAAAATAAGAAAAATAGCCAAATATAGTCTCACTTTTAAATCAAATTACTTTTTCATTTTTAAGAAGTTTGTAAGTCAAAATTACCAGATTGTAGGCATAATAACTCCAAATTTGTTCCTAAATTATACTATAAATATCCCATCAAATCAGCATCTTATAAATATTTAGAAAAGCTACTTAATAGAAAATGTATTTTTACTATATTTAACCAAAAGAACACTGTATTTAATGCATTATTATTATAAAATCAAATAAATGTAATACATTAGTGTATAGGGATATGTTTAGGGATTGCTTTTTATTTATTTTATAAAGTTAACTATGATCAACTCATACTTATCCATGTGTAAAAAGAAAATGTATATATTTCTTTTAACTTTTTGAAAAAATTGATTTTATCACTATTACAACAAATATAAAATATTTTAAACAAAAATAGACGTGTATCACACGAAATTAAATATTTTTAAAAAGTAACAATAAAACCGCGTGCAAAACATAAGTCACAAACTAGTCAAATAAAAGATGAAAGAACACAAAAAAAAAGAGAGAAAAATAAATATGTTACCTTAAAATGAAGATTTTCTCTTTTACATATGTTCTATATATAAGTCTATCCGTTTTATGTTATTTGTAAAAACTTTAAACATCTCTCTCAGATTTCTTTGTTGAAATTGTTTGTCTATTATCTGTTTGTTTCGTATGAGGTATGTAGGAATCTTTCTCCACTAGATGATTTTAGGTGTTTATTAATGCTCTATGTGCTTCTTTAATTATATCTCATTGTTTCTCTTTCGAATTTTGTTTTAAGCCTTTCACTCTTGTTTTGAAGTATTTATAATGAAATAATACTGAGGTTACATTATTTCAAATTTTATCAATGATCACTTTAAATTCCATTGCAGTTTTCCTATGATTGTACTCCGATTGCTAGATCTAACCGTTATTTGTATGTGACTTTGATTGTGTTCTATTGTTGAATTTTTTTAATATTGAGAGACTTATGTTATTCGCGTTTTTACTCTTTTTATGTGTTTGATTAAGCACTGACAATTTTGAAACCATGAGCGCATCGAAGATAACTAAAAGTAACCCACGTAAGTACCTCAAGATTGTGAAGAACAAACTTCAAAACAAACGTGAAATTTATGTTAGGTTTCTTCAGGTCATGACTGCTTACTCAGCTCAGAGGTATATATTTTCAATGTTGATAATTGGGTTTGCTCTTAAATAAATTTCATTTTGATTCACCTAAGACTCTTGTGATTTCTGGGAGATGAAGAAAGAATCTAAAAAGTATTCTATGGCAGAATTGATCCAAGTGGTGTAAAATCAGTGGTTAAAGAACTCTTCAAAGAGGACCAAGAGCCGATATCAGGTTTCAATACATTCTTGCCAAAGGGTTTTGAAATAAAACCCGAGTGTGACCAAAATGGTTTCAAAATAAAACTCGAGTGTGAACAAACTCCACCAAAGAAGTATGTTGATATTGAGTATTCAGAAGCTCTTGATTTTGTCAGAAAAGTTAAGGTATGCCATATTTACTTTGAGTTGAAAAGATAGATGAAAATTTTGCTTTTATCATAAATTTGAGTGTTTTTCCTAACAATTCTATAAGAACTTAAACCAAATAAAAGTTTTTTCTAGTATAGCCTTACTAGATTTTTTTTTAATTTATGTTTTGTGTTCCACTTTCCCTTACATATCATTTATTTGTACAAAAAGTTTCAGGATGATGACCGTATATACAAATCATTTGTAACTATTATGGACATGTACAAAAAGAAAAACAAGAGCCTTGACGAAGTCTGTCGTGAGGTATATATGTGTGTATACCTACTACAATATTAAAATTGTTTCTTTTCTAACCATACCTTATCTTGCAGGTGACTACCCTATTTTGAGATCATCACGATTTGCGTGTGGAATTTTTTCACTTTCTCCCTCATTATTGATGATATTATAGAGAAGCATAAAAATACGGTTATGGGCCGGGATGATAAGTTATGTATGCAATTAAGCCGTGTTGTACCATTAGTTTGTTGTTAAACTAGCAAAACTAGTAATTAATTTCAACTATTTTGGACAATACATAGCTTATTGAGAAATTATTAAGAATGCCCTTCCCCTTTTTAATTGTACACATTTCTTTAGTCCATTTTCATTTATATACTCATTTAAATTTTAATTATCATTTTAGCCATATTAGAAAATGTTTTAAGTTATCTAAATGAAAAACGATTTTCCCCGCAAAACTTATCCCGAAGATAATTTTCCTGCCAAAAGAAGTCTGACAAAAACTTTTCCAGCCAAAACTTTCCCACCAAAGTATTTTTTTTGCACCAAAATCAATTCCCTCCGAAAAATATTTTTGGAGGAAAATAGATTTACAAGAGTTTTAAGAAGATTTAAAAAAGATTTACGAGAGTTTTAAAAGTATTTTTAAAGGATTTACAAGAGTTTTTAAAGGACTTTTAAAGGATTTTAAAAGGAGTTTTTAAGCAATTTCAAAACTTTTGTAATTTCTTTTGAAATCCTTTATAAACTCTTGTAAATCTTTTGAAAAACTTTTTAAAATCTTCTTAAAACTCTTGTAAATCCTTTAAAAGGGTTTTAATGTATTTACATGAGTATTTAAAGACTTTATAAGGATTTTAAGAGGTTTTAAATTTATTTTACTTGTTTTTAAGAACTTTACAAAGCTTTTAAAGGCTTTAAAAAAATTTACAAGGAAAAATTTCAGTTTTTAATTACTTGTTTCATTAGATGAAGGGTAATTTAGTCATTTTGTTTATGAAAATGGGTATTCTTAAAGTGGACAATGGAAGAAGATAATTTTGCAAAAATGCATTGAAAAGGCTATTTTTACAAATTCCCCTTGATTATTTCTCAAGTTTCTTACAAAATATATAGTTTAAACGCGTAAGATATTTTGATTTATTATAGAAATTTATTTGCTATTGTCTAAGTCGAGATATAAGTATTTGACTTTCTTGGTCAATATTGGTTTAAACTTTTTTGTTTGTTTTGAAGTGGCTGCATGCTGGCATCTCGATAACGGAAATACCTTTACTTTGAAACTATTTTCTTAAAATGTATATGTAAATACTTAAGAAAACTAGTTTTGAAAAGTTCAAATTTAGAGTTCAACAAAGAAATTTTATGTATAAAAGTGGAAATAATGAAGAAGTATAGGTAACAATTTTTGGTAACATTCAAAGCTTATCTTATAATTATCTGAATCGGAGGAGTTCTCCTATCGTTCTCATCTTAAACCATTGCTGGGGAATCTTCCAACTAATGCAGAACGTTATAGTTTGAATAGACAATCCGATTACGAATTATCTTGTCTATTATTCATGTGAAGTGTGCCAAATTAAGCCTCCTCGATTTTTCTCTTTCCATAAGCGACTTTATCCCAAAACTAATGGTATAGTTGTCAATGGCATAGTACTATAGACATTTTATCGTGGTCACGTCATACAAAAAATATACGTGATAAGTTATATAATGTTAGAGAACTATTTTAATATATTTTCTTTCATGTTGAATATTCAAACTATAAGTGCAAATCGAGTCACACTTTGAATTAGCAAAAAATACCAAAATTGAGCTAAGAATTAACATAAGGTGATATTCCTTAACTAAATTTAATAGGTTGGTATACGATTCACTTAAGTTTAATTACACATGACACTACATGATTTTCTCGACATTTGACTAAAACACAAACATTTTCATTTGACGTTTTCACAAATTAATGTTAAATAAATTAGGGAATGTGACACGTTTAGGCACTTTTAGAGAATATTATTCTGTTTGAGGCACTTTTCAGGGAATAAACACTTTTTACACTAATTCTTATTTTTTTGGACTTTTTTACCCTCAATTCAACTAAACGTAATTAGAAATAAAGAAAATCTCTCTCTCTTTCTCTCTCTCTCTTTCTCTCTCTCTCCCCTTCCACGATTCCTCTTATCGATTATGGCGGCGGCTCACGAGAAATCGGTGATACCAATTCTGCAAACAAATGAGAGAAGATTCTTAAAAAATTCGATCTCGATTATCTCAAAACTTTGGTAAAAGTTCTATATCCATAAGGTCTTGGAGGTGGAGGTCTCTGCAACCTGTAAGAAAAACAACAAATAATGTTTTGGTATCCATAATAACGTGTCCATTTAAATATATCCATTCGGAAACCTTTCTACTGATCCATATCCATTCTATATACTATGTCCATAATAACAAGAGATTCGATTAACCTTGGTTTGTAAAGAAACCAAAGTTCCATGTCCACAAGGTCTTGGAGGTGGAGGTCTCTACAAACTGAAAGAAAAATTAACAAACAATTTTTTGGTTTCCATAATAACGAGTCCATTTAAATATATCCATTCGGAAACCTTTCTACTGATCCATATCCATTCTATATACCATGTCCACAATAATAGGAGATTTGATTATTGTGGTTTGTAAAGAAACCAAAGTTCTATGTCTGTAAGGTCTTGAAGGTGGAGGTATCTGCAAACTGAAAGAAAAATTAACAAACAATTTTTTGGTGTCCATAAGAAAGTGTCCATTTAAATATATCCATTCGGAAACTTTTTTACTGATCTATGTCCATAATAACATGAGGTTTGATTAACCGAAATTTCGATGCTACGTAGGTGAAACGAGTTTTACCCATGAAAGAGAGCAAAAATCAAATCAAACCGCCATTGTTGAAGAAGAAGAAGTTTCTTAGAGAACTGGATCTCAAATTTATGTCAAAACTTAGATTTAAATTGCAAAATAAATCACAATCTCAAAGAAACCAAGGGTTAGTACTCTCCAATTAAGATAATTCTTCTTTGACTTGAGATTGAAATTAAAAAAAAGAAAAATCAAATTACCAGAGCCACCCATTTGCTCAAGGCGGTAGAGGAGCCTGTGACGGAGGTGGTGGCGGATATCGCAAGGGAGGCGGTAATGAATACGGAGGAGGTGGTGGCGGAAATGGAGGAGGCGACAGTGGTTACGAGATACATAGTAGAAGGTACAGATCTGGTGGAGGTTGTGGTGGAAAAGGATACGCTGGTGGTGGCCGTGAGGTGGCTAAGGAGGAGGTGACACTGGAAGTTACGGAGGAAGCGTAGTGGGGTTTGGTAATCGAAGATAGTGTAGTTTATTGTCACTGTTAGATTGTTGAGAGATAGGGAAGATGATGATAAATCCTATAAGATTTAAATTTGAATTTTGAATATTGAGGTTATCCTATAATATTTGATTTTGATTTTGGAAAAAGAGAGAGAGGAAGAAGAGAAGTTTTCGTAAAAGAGATGGTGAAGAACAAAAGAAATATTGCTAAAGAAAAAGAGAAAATAAGGTTGAGGGCAAATTGGACAATTTAACAAGCCAAAGTGCCTTCTCTTTTGGAAGTGCCTAAAACGACAAATCTTTTTGTAAAAGTGTCCCATAGTGTAATATAATTATTGCGTTATTTTAAACATCAACTAGGATTTAATCCGTGGTACACCACATGACAAATATATTCATATATATATATAGTAATAATATTAACTTTTACGGTTTTTAATTTAGTATTTGTTATATAATTTATATTAATGTTGTAACTAAACCAATTGGTGATGATAAAATAATAAAATATAAATTTAACCCCTGTTATATCAATCCAAACCAGTCCCGTTATATTACTCGTCTCATGAAATTTAAAGTTATTATATTTAAATTATTAATAATATTTTATAAACCTAAAATATATCAAGAATAATATTTAAAAAATAATAATTGTTTTTGACTTTATTCTAATGACATTTTTTGTAAATTCTTACTTTACTAACACAAAAGTACTTTAAAAAGGTATTTCAAAATTTATATAACAAATACATATATATATATATATATAATGTTATGTTTTGGGTAAAAAAAGTTATAAATAAATATTTAGTTTCATCATGATTTGGGATTGATATACTTGTATTTTTGACTAACTGTTTTTTTATTTTAATAGCTAAATTTGGGCATTTTTCTAACATTATTTGAATCAGCAATATCAATTTATTTTTGTATAACTTAATACACGTAGAAAAGAAAGGTTTAGGAAGTGATAATTATTTTGTACAATTGCAAATTTAAAACGAAAAAATGTGGATTGAGAAATAATTAGGGTTTCAAAATTTTAAATTGTGGCATAATTATTTTTTATGAAAATATCTACATATACATTTTTGGTAGGGTTTTTAGCCAAAAATCCCTCACATATTTACTATTTTCAATATTAGTCCTTATAAATTTAATCTCAATCAAATACTTTATAACTAAAAACTTACAATTAGCTTAATTGCATTAATTAGTTGAATTAACTCTTTCCTAAATTTTATCCTTAATTGAATATTTCTTTATTTAACTATATTTGATTAAGGTTAATTTCTTAAAATCTATATATCGACATTAAATATAAATATATATATTTTTTACTTTATATATAAAATACATATAGGTATAAAATATTTTTAAAAAATTGCATTTGATGAAATTCAAATTTCTTAAAACAAACATATAATACTCCATCGATGAAAAAAATAAGTTTTAAAGGTCCCACATTGCTTAAAAAATGAGGAAATCGTTAAGAGTTATACTATAAAAAAGACCAAAGTGATTTTGAAATACGAATGAGCAGGAGCTTTCGTTTTACTTCGGTTCTTTTTTTTAAATAAGTAAAAGTTTAAAAGTTTTAAAATATTATATATATATATATATATATATATTTAAACTTTATTAAAAGTTAAGTATTACAATTTTTTAAACTTTTTTAAAAGTTAAAGTCTATAATTTTTTTATAAATATTAATGATTTTAAAATTTTATTAAGTTTTAATTTCACGGGACGAGGTTAAAATGATGTTTAATTTCACGGGACAAGTTTATATGGTGGGATGAGTTTGGATCGAAATTGACACGGGATGATATACTATGGATGAAATCCTAAAATTAACCATCAAAATACAATTGAAAAATTCTTTCTAATACCCTTTTCACACTACCTCTTTTCAATTCTACCCTTTTCTATTTGCTATTTTCATTTATACCCTCTTTAAATTTTTAATGACCATTTTACCCCTATTTGTAAATTGATTTAGGTTAACAAAATAAAATATTAATATTTTTTGCCTAAAATATTCTAAAATAAATTTCCCGCCAAAAAGTTTCGGAAAAAAATTCCCGCCAAAATTTTTTTTTAAAAAAACATTTTACGAAATTTTTATTTTGGCGGAAAATAGATTTTCAAGGGATTTTAAAAAGGTTTTAAAAGATTTTAAAAGATTTACAAGAGATTTTGAAAGGGTTTAAAAGATTTACAAAGGATTTTAAAAGGGTTTTAAAAGATTTACAAGGGATTTTAAAAGGCTTTAAAAGACTTACAAAGGTTTTTTTAAAGATTTTTAAAGGGTTTAAAAGTGTTTTAAAAGATTTACAAAGAATTTTTCAAGGGTTTTAAAAGATGTACAAGAGTTTTCTTATAAATTCTTTTAAAATCTTTTAAAAACTCTTGTAAATCTTTTTAAAACATTTTGTAAGGGTTCACTAGAGTTTTAAAATGGTTTAAAAAGAGTTATAAATGTTTTAAATACTTACAATTATTTTTCTAAGAGTTAAAAAATGCTTGTAAAGACTTTATAAGAGTTTTAAAAGGATTTACAAAGAGTTTTAAACTCTTTTTAAATCTTTTTTAAACTCTTAAAAATCTATTGTAAATCATGTTTTACCCTTTTATAAGCTTTTAAAATACTTGTAAATCATTCTATACCACTTACTTATCCTTTAAAATCGATTGTAAACCATGCAAACCCTTTTTAAAATCCCTTGTAAATCATTCTTTGACACTTACTTATGCTTTAAAAACGATTGTAAATCATGTTTTACCCTTTTATAAGCTTTTAAAATCCCTTCTAAATCATTCAATTCCACTTACTTATGCTTAAAAAACGATTGTAAATCTTGTAAAACTATTTAAAAAGTTTTAAAATGATTTACAAAGGTTTAAAAAGGGATTTTAAAGTATTTACCTATGTTTTTAAAGACTTTATAAAGATTTTAAGAGGTTTTAAAATGATTTATCAGAGTTTTTATCAACTACCAAAGCTTTTAAAAAACTTTACAAGGTTTTCTTAAAGAGTTTTTAAAAAATTTACAAGGATTTTAAAAGCATTTTTTGGCTGGGAAAAAAAAAAAATTTACGTGAAAAAAGTTTTGGTGGAAATTTTTTTTTTTGCGGGAAAAAAAGTTTGGCGGAATTTTTTTCTTTGGCGGGAAAAATAAATTTTGTCGCCAAAACTTTCAGTTTCCAATTACATGTTCTTATGACATGAGGGTAATTTGGTCATTCTGTTCAAGGGAAGGGATATTTTTAAAAATGAACAATATAAAAGGGTATTGTTGCAAAAGAGTAGTAAAAGGGGGGGAGTTTTGCAAATCTCCCAATACAATTATACAATTTTAAAAACTAAAATGTTTTTAATTTTTTTTTTAAATTAGTTATAAAAATCATACAGAGGTGTATCATAGTATCATACATAAAAAAACAATAACATGTATCTATAGATCATTTTAAAGACAAAAATATTATTTTTTTATTTAATAAAAATATTATTTTTTTATTTAATAAAAATATAGGCCTTTGATGTACCTCTTGAATATGTTATATATAATAATATTAATTAAAATAAAAATATTTAATTTTCTGATACAAATATCGACCCGGTGTACCGAGGGTCAATCTTTAGATAATTCAAATTTTAGATTTTTATTATCTCTAAAAAACCCAAACCAAAAAAACAAATACTTAATTTTAATATTAAACTAACAAATATGAGATCATAAAACATGAGAACATAAATAAAAATTATGTCTTAAAAATATATTATTTATATAGAAATAATAATTTGTATAAAAAATATGTATAACTTTTTAATAAACATATCCATCCGCGCTACAACGCGGGTCAATATCTAGTTAAAGCATATATTGTAATATGAGATTTGATTCTTTTTATTAACTGAAAAGAAATGAATTAAAATGAAAAATTAGGGTGATTAATGCGAATTGATCCCCTTAAAAGGAATGTTAGTGTGTGGGTGATTAGTCGGATAAATCACAATAGCGGTATAGTAAACGCGGATTTGTGGTTAATCTCAGTTTATTGACCGGTTCAATTGGAAACGTATTTTTAAGGATTAATCTTAAAGTACATGTTGCAATTTATTGAATTATCAAAGTTTATGTGTGTGTGTGTGGGGGGGGGGGAAGGGGGGAAGCTGAGAATGCAATCAGTTTATGGCTATAAAATCAGCTAACCCAAATTTAAATGATTTTTGAAATTTGTTTTCTTTTAGTTTCCTAAATTTTAGTAACAAAATCGATTTATATTTAAATTTGAAAATAAGTTTGTTAAAACAATGTCAATGACATTGTGTTGTAAATAAGTTCCAAGTTCAGGATTTATTTGATAAAAGTGTTGCCAAAATGTATATGTAGATGGCTTTTTTTAAATTAATATTATTATCCTTACAAAATGAGTTTTTACAAAAAATAATACATGCTAAATTTTTTAATTTTTTTTTAACAACATTCTCTTATATTGAAATTAGGTTTTCATACGAGAAGAGCGTAGAGCAGCCTTCGCTAATGCATCAGCTTGGCGACTGTTATCCCGAAGGATTAAAGAATTGAAAGAGCAACAAATAAAATTCAAAGATAGATTGAGGATATCATGGAGAATCCCATGAAATTCCTTCGACTAGAGCTTCGAATTGAGAGCTTTGACTAGCGTTAGCGAGTCTAAAGCGAAAGAGATATGGGTAAGGGCCAATCCAGTTGCAACTCTTATGGTTGTAAGAGTTGCCAAAGCTTCAACCATTAGAGGGGAGCAGACATGAGACAAGACCATTGAGCCTTGACTATAAATGTGGTCATAGTTATCTTTGAAGATCCAGCCCGAAAAAATCCAGGTCACAGGTTTCCAAGAGGCATCGATAAAGCAGATGTTCTTGTTAGTCGAGAGGAGATGTTTAAAGGATGGGTGGCTAACACATGTAAACAAGTTTATTAAGTTTTCTTTTAATTAAGAAAAGAAAATAGATATAAACATATAAATTAGTATACGTAAATTTGTTTCCTTTTTTAGCTTTTCTATATTTTTAAGAGAATAAAAAAGTTAAATCTTTAATAATTCATGTAAACATCCGATTGGTTGACTTGACACGAGTCTCGATCTTATAATTTACTAACTTTGAATACCATACTTTATATAATAAGATATATAAACAATGTTCTACCGATTTGGATCATATGAGCCAACTACTTAATTTAAAGTTTATCTCTCTTCATTTTATAATAGTGTTTTCATATTGTTTGTGACAATTCAGGTTCCAAAACAAATTCGGTTTTATCAACCACTACCTTCCCGTTTAAAATATCATTTACGCTTACTAATCTTTACGATATTAAAAAGTTAAGCCGACCTGGACAGACTTTTATTTGTTTATTTGCACAAAAGTTTGATTTTATTAAGCTGAACCAACATATGGGCTAGTATAAACAAAAACCATACTTCTTTGATTTTACAATAAATAGTTTAAGCCCAACATGAACCCGAAAGCAAACCCTAATGAAGAGTTGACATTAAGTCTTCGGCTCTTATTGGTAACACGCATAATGGCATAATAGTGTTTTCTAATGAGATTATTCAAGAAATTTGAACCAACATACATGGACTAGTATAAACAAAAACCATACAACACTGATTTTACAAGAAATAGTTTAAGCCCAACATGAACCCGAAAGCAAACCCCAATGAAGATGAGTTGACATTAAGTCTTCAGCTCTGATTGGTAACACGCATAATAGCATAATGGTGTTTTCTAATGCGATTATGCAAGAAATTTGTCAATCAAGAAATTGTAAAAGAAAAGAATATCATTGTTTACACAAAAAGTGGGTATATAGTTGTTTATTTGCATAATAATTTGTAATTATTTATACATACTAAATATTAGCAATTGTAAAAGAAAAGAATATCATTGTTTACACAAAAATTATATCATTAATAATACAAAAAAACATTTTCATAACTTTTTAATAAATTCTAATAATCTTTCATTTTCTAATATCAATTATTACTCAAAATATTTTAAATTATTTTTAAAAACATTATTTTGTTTATTAAAAATATATATACATATATTTATACCTATTTATAAATATATTATTATTAGAATATTTATTTTGTCATTCTGCAACATGTATCCAATCAACATATTTTTAAAATAATTTTGTTGTATGGTTTTTCATTCTGCAAAGTTTTATTTTGCAACTTATGCCATCACAAACATGTGTTATTAGGTAGAACAAACTTAGACATCTAGAAAGATAAATAATCTAAAGGAAGCCTATAACACCTGTTCCGCCATACATGCAAAGATAGCGTGTTATTCATCTGGTCTAGCCAAAACTTTAAAATTCACCAACAAACAAACTTCAACCACAACTTTTAAGACTTACTAACCTGGAGAAAAAAAGAAAAATGGGTGAGTAAAACAAGTTTACTCAGTGAGGAGATCAACTCTGTCCACTGGACATACAGTAAAAACGTTCCAAATATAATCAGTAACCATTACTTAGCATAGATTCAGAATGTCTATCAATCAAACAAACAAGCATGCGTCTTGCTCACAACAAGATATTTTATTTTTATTCTTAGTTTTAAGTATTTTACTTTATGGCTTCATAAGCCTATTTTAACTTTGGCTACTCAAGCCTATTAACCATGGTTACTCAAGCCTTTTCTCTAGACGGCCACGACCCGTAGCTGGATCCTTTCTCTCATTGCTCGTTAGCGGTTAATGACCTGTAATGAACCCGTCGGCCCCATTACAGTCCAACATCCTCAAATATCTTTTCCATACTTTTTAGTTTTCTATTCTCATATACATAATAATTTTTGTAATTTAATATATATTAAATATATCGAATCATGTCACCAGTGCATTTCAAATATCATGTTACTAACAACCTAACTTCACACGAATTCACATAAATCAACAAGGACAATTCTCGAGGCTATACTCAGCAACTATCAATGAGTATATAAGGAAAGAGTCTACTGCATATCCGCAAACACCACCGTCACCTTAGCCTAATTGAAGATGAAGAACAACTCTCTTCTCCTTTCTCCTTTAGACAAGTTACTAGTTTGCTTCCAAGCTCATACTATTGAACACCATATATCTTGGCACTCCATCAACCATGAACTAAAACACTGAGTCTTAAAGGCTCCTGCAAAGCTTCAGATCTTCCGAGCTCGTTTGCGCCATCAAACAATAAAACTCGTTACGATTTACTCTATATAAATCTGTCTCGGATTCATACGCATAAGTCAATGACTAACCGTTAGAAACGTAATTCCACCGTTGAATATGTATTCAGTAGTATCACAAAGCTCTCCACCAAAATTAGTTCCGATCGGCATTGTTACGGATCTCCAAACGTTGGCTCAAAGAAGCTAATACAAAACTGCTTTCTAGGATTACACATAATTCTCCAGTTACTTGTCCTGAAAGAAACGCATATAAGTTCTTAAATATAAACCCGATTCAAGATCCGTAAACTGCTGTTGATTCTTTACAGTGTGATATTTCCAGGGACACCTTATTTGTGATCTGAATCACTCTGGTATGTCGGATATTCGCCCCGCAAGACAACTTCTTAAAATTGTCTTCCCCCCTTTTCTTTCTCTCCTTGCTTATGTCTTTCTTCGCCTCAGCTCATCTGGTCCAATCATCACCATCTTCGATTCTCCTTAATATCACAACCAATTCTCCTTTTCCTAATGATCTACACGAAATCTCCTCCATCTCCTCTTTCCTTTTCTTTTTCTCTTCTTTTCTCTTCTCCGATCTAATATGGCTTATTTTCTCTGATGGATATGTTGGCCACAATCTCCACATTATATCTCCTTTGGTGGCTCGGTCTGCTACAAACTCATCACGATCTCTCTCTCTTCTACTTCACGATCGAGATTCATGGTGGTGACATCCCACAACGTCGGCAACAATACACGACATCAATGGCTGCTTGGACTCATGCGTTGTGCTTCAGATTATTTGCGGCTTTCGGCGGAGATGGAGATATATACACATGTATATATACGCTCACAAACACAACACGTCTCCAAAACTTTTTTTGTTGTTTAAAGAGCTATATGGGCCTTAATGCGCTTACATTAATCGGGGTGTTACAATTCTCCCCCACTTAAATCGAATTCGTCCTCAAATTCTTTATCGTGATCTCGTTTCATCAACTCACTTACTTTTAAGTTACTTGTAGCTCTAGTGAACCACATACTGCTTAGAGAGGAACATAACCAACACACGACCTTGTAGTTGAGCTTACGCCTTCTCATAACGAAAACTAACACTTCCTTCTTAACACAAGCTTTGCTATAACGGCTTAGAAGAACTTTCCAGCACAACTTCTACTGAACTCTTACATCACAATATTGCCTCTACTTTTTTTTTTTTCTTCGATCCTTGATAACGTTAACATTGCTACTCGTCTCTTAAGTATAATGTCAGAGATCCTCAATGTGAACTAGAGAATAAACTAATGTTAATCGATAAGAACTTCTTGAGAGGTTTGAGCCAAAAGCTATGAATTGGTATATGATTTTGACTATTAACTAAACTAATGTTCTAAATTGACGGTATTTAATTAAATTAATGTTCTGTTAGGTGATATTTCGTGTTGTGGCAAACAATTATAAAGTTATTTAATTTTTATTTTACTTAAATTAATAATATATATTATAAAGAAATTATCACTAGGTTAGATGAGTTTTTGGTATAATAGCAATATGTAGATAAAACAATTAAAAAGATTTGCTATTTCAGAAAATCTTTGCTAGTAATATAAAAATAAAGATATAAGATTTGATTTTGATATTTCATATCTAGATATATGAGTGTATTGTATCACTAAAATTATATCATAAAACCCTTGTTCCGAAAATCGGCCGCCTAGCCGCTGATCGAATGGGGTCCGCAACGATTTTGTCCAAATCGGGAAGATTAATCATTGATCCGATTTTTGTTCGCCTAGACCCACATGATCCGCTTAGACTCGCCTAGAGGGCGCCTAGCCCAATTTTTTTTTTTTTTTCATTTTGTTAGAAAAATATTAAAATTTAAAATATTCATCTTAGGTTCGTAACTTGTATCAAAAATCATAAATTTGAACATAAAATTTTGTTTTCATGTGTTTAATACAACTTTAAAAACAATATTATAGAGATTTCTTAACTATAATAGATTAATATGTTTTAAAAAAAATAAGCAACCCTAAAACTAATCCCCGATTAATCTCCGTATAATCTCCGATTTTCCTGCTAGGCGCTAGGCCCACCATCACCGCCCGACTAGCGCCTAGCGATTTTTTGAACAAGGCATAAAACTAAATGATGTTATTTTAAATTATTTATTTATAAAAGCAGTAAATATATATGGCTTAACATCAATTAAATTAATTGATGTTATAATTAACTAGTTTGACATCAATTAAATACAATTGATTCAATTTCAATTAGTTTTTATCACTTTTTCAAAAAAAATGATTCAAATATAAGTTTACATCATTTAGATAATTAATGCATCTATTAATTTTGATAACATCACTTTTTAAATTATTCAAAATTTACAACAATAAAACCAATGCTTATTAAAGATTAAGCATCAGTTGTAAAAGGTGAAGTCAAAATTTACTTAATTTGCGAATGTTTCACATTGCTCCCACTGTAAACAATGATTTATAGTTTTTCTTAATCTAAAGTGTGACTAAAGCCGGTCCAACCATTTTTGGTGCCCTAAGCAAAAACAAAAAAAAATAATTTCAACCAAAATATAAACTTTGAAAAAAATGTAGAAAATAATCATAGAACTCCTGTAACTATATTATCAAATATAGCTGTATATATAGTTGTCATATGGATGATTAAGAAATGCTAACTATAGATATTTGATTGCTAAAACTATATAAATATGTATATGTATATGTTTTTAGGATTATACGTCAAATTTTGTAAGTTTCTTTTGTTTAAACCACTTCATACACCTACATGTACTTAAGTAAACACTAGACTAATATGATCCCTTAGAGAATTACATGGCTAAAATTCAATACGTAAGAAATGCATTAAAATATCATACAAAGTATTTACTTAAAATGTGACAATTAAGTGGAGACCATAAGAAGAAAGCGCATGTAGCTCAGTGGATAGAGCGTCTGTTTCCTAAGCAGAAGGTCGTAGGTTTGACCCCTACCTGGCACGTTTACCTTGTCTATTACTTTTGATGACAAAAAAAAAAAGTGGAGACCCTATGCAGCCGCTTAGCTTGCTTAGCATAAGGGTCGACACTGAATGTGACCCTATTAAAAAAGTGTAATATGCACCTATTATTTATTAAAAAAAAATAATAGTTTGCCTTCATATTAAATAAATAAATTACATAATACTTGTTTAACAAAAAATTGAATATCATTTTCTTAAAATTCAATTATTTATAATTGATATAAATACTTATCACTTATTATGGCTGTTGGAAATATTAACGTTATTGGATAATTTGATGCAAATAGTAACATCACTTACACAAAATGATTTAAAAGGATAAGAACATTTTTTTGTAACTAATTCAAAATGAACATCAGTTACAACAAGTGCTGCAACTATATGTATAATTGCATCAATTTTCAGTTATACAAATATTCAAAATAAGTGATATAAAATAATCTTTTTTTGTAATGCCAAGCTATTAAATTAAAGAAAACATGATCCAAACTATATAATTAAGTTATATATTTATAAAATCTTATACTATTTTACATTTATTAACCTACAATATTATTTGTACACATTCACTAACAAAAATATATAAATATCTATAAAGATGTTACAATATAGAAGACAATATCTCTTTTCTTGTCTCTGATTTATCCAAAAACATTAATGACAAATAACATTTCAAGTTTGTACTAATATTGATCAAAGTGAAGAATCTGTGTTGAAGTTATAAGAAAATAGAGAAAAATACATATAACAAAATGAAGATAAACTGTCAAGCTTCATTGTGTCATTAATATGATCAACTTTCCTCCATTTTCTTAGAACCTTGACACAAAATTTGCTTTCAAATCTCTTTAATTACAAAAAAAATCTACAACCATCAATATGTACAAAAATAATTTGGAGAGACATACAAAATAAAGATATATCGTAACAACATTGTAAATCTATATTGCTATTAGTGATCAATTTTACTAATATTTTAATTTAATGAATCACTTATAAGTTTTGAACTTTAAAAAACTATTTTTTTTTTGTTTAGATGTTATTTAGAAAATATTCTTAGTAGACATCCCTTATTTTAACAAACGCATAAGAGTTTTACGATTCAAGAGACCAAAAAATTGGAAATCTTTTTTCTCTCTCACCGCTAGATAGAGAATGGTTTGACAAAAACAAAACATCTGAAGTTGTACGGAAAGAATAAGGAGGATAGATATGGTTTGTGTAATAGTAAAATTTAGAAAACACTTGATTCTTGAGACAACACAACTCAAAAAGAATTGTTCACTTTTTTTTATATATAAATAGTTCAAACAACCGTTTGCATGTGAAGTTTTATCTTTTAAACAATAATTTTATGTGTTCTTGAACTTGTAGATCCTTTATATGTTTGATATTTTATGTACTTGATTATAAGATTTGAAAATATTGTATGCAAAATAGAAATATGAAATTTTATATAGGTAATTCACAAATGTCTTGATCATTTCTAAACCGGAATCAAGATTATTCAAAACATTCGTAGAAAATCTAAATTTCTTACCATTCAAAAATCTTTCTTTAAGGGCTGGTGTCAGTTTTTTGTTTTCTTTCTAATTGTTTTCCACATGTGTTTGGTAAATTCTCTACCACACGTTATAATCAATTCATATTTTGATGAATCTTGTCTCACATAGTCTGTCACTCTATCGTCCATAGTTGAATGAAGTAATTATTATGCATATCTTAGTTAAATGTTACTTATCTATGTAATTAACTCTATATGTATATAGATATTATAACATATGATTGATACTACAATCTGGTCGCACAAATATTCAAATTTGTTTTGAAGTATATGAATCTCTCGCAAAAGAAATTGTCATTATTAGTATCATTTTGTTGTTATATTAATTATGATTGAAAATTGTGTTTTGCTCCAAAACTCCTTAACAATTCATTCTGTAGCGCCCGTGAACCGGAAAATCGGTTATAGTTTGTATTTAAATCGCCTGGTTTAATCGGTTGGGTTAATTGGAAACTCTAGAGTGTGCCTATAAAAGAAAGAAACTCGAAATTATGGCTTTAATTAGCCACTTTTCGTTTTACAAAGGAGAAAAAGAGAGAGAATGAGAAGTACCAGTATTGTTAGGGTTTGGGAGGAAACGTTTTTGACATATCAAATCGTTGTCAAAGGTAACGAAATTTGGTAGGGTTATTTCCAAGTCTTTTATCGTTATTTTCCAGTTTACGCAAGTAGTTTTGGACTAAAATTGGTTGAGTTATTCGCAGTTTCGTAAAACACGTTTTCTCAGACGCGAATTAGGACCAGCGGGAATTGTAACTGCGATCGTAGTCTCATCTGGTTTCTGATCGGCACGAGTTTTTGTGGGAAGCTTTGTGACGTATAAGGCTAGCGTTTCACCGGAGGGATATAATATTTAACAGTTAGTTTGTATTTTAGGGTTTCGTCTTTGAGACTGTTTGTTTTTGTTTTTTATGTCCAGTTTGCTTCAAGGTTGCTTTTGGTTGTGACTTGTTGTAGGACATTTCTGGACTGTTTCAGACGCAAGGAGAGTCTCTCCTGGGTTTACTTGTTGTTAAAATCAATTTGTTAAGGTGAGTGCGTAACCATGAGCTTATCTGAGCGATTGGGTTGTGTGATTTGTTTTGTGTGATGATATGTAGGTGTGGTGAATGTGTTTTGGGTGAATGTGTTTTCGGTGAATTGTTCAATGACTGGTTTGTTTGTATTGTATTTGTTATTATACCCTTTAATTTGCTTGTGTGTATAGCTCGTAGATGGGAGGATCGCCTCACTAAGTATTTATGATAATACTTACGCATATCATTGTATTGTTGATGCAGGTAAAGATAAAGTGTGATCGTGAAATCATGGCAAGGAAGAGAAGATGATCTAGGAACTCGTTTGGTTTATTTTTGTGTTTTGATTATTGGAACCGGTTAGGGTTGTGTTAGGATTGTTAGTCATTCTTGGTTTTGTTGGTTGAATTATTTATTTATTCAGAAAATAATTTTTTTGACTTGAAGTTTAATTGTTGCTTTATTGGTTGGTTTAATTAAGTATTTATGAGAATATTTAATTATGTTATTAAAAAAAAACGGGTCGGGTTGTTTCACATCCAAACACATGTTACCATTAAAAACAACATAGGCAGTGGGAAAACTACTATTAAATATATATTTTAATTACAAAATCCAACTCAATCTCGCTGAATTATTCTAACATAATTAAATTTTGTTTTTTTCTGTTGCAAAATCTAGCTTGATAATTTAAAGTTCAAATGGTAACCGCTTAATCTGACTAAATGAATGAACAAATGATAATATATAATTTGAAATGTTATATCTTTAATAATCTTCTTAAATATAAGATATCAACATCATTAGATAAAAATTTGCAACTCATAAAAAAAGAGATAGATTTTAGTGGAATTTAGAGTTAATATATTTAATAGTTTTCTCAAAAGTAAACTACTAAATTAATCATCAATTGTGTTCTTTGTTGATAAAGTAAAATATTTTAATATTTTAGTTTATAAATGTTTTACTAACTTCTACTATAAAATGTAATATTAGAGTTGATGTAATAATTTATCAATCATAAATTACAAAAAGTGGATTTATAATATGAAATTATTCATATGATTGGGACCAAAATACATTTGGCTAAATGATGTGACCAAAATAATATTTTTCATGAATTCTTCAAATAAATGTCCCTAATAGTTATTTTCTTTGTTTTGTTTTGTTTCATATGAAAAATATATGTAGACTAAACCTACATACATTTGGTTCACCCTTGTATTCACCCCCTTTAGTCTAAACTTATCATTATGCCATGTCATATTATAATTAAGAAAATAAAATCTGTAAACTTTTAATTAAATGAGATTAATTATATGTAGGATTTTGACTTTATAATTAAATAAAATAATATATCCGTTTTGATTTATAGATATAAATTAAGGTTTAAATTTTATAATTAAACAAAATTATATGTTAGTTTGAGTTTACTAAAAGTGGTTAGGGTTTACATTTAACAATTAAATAAAATTATATGTTAGTTTGGATTTCTAAAAGAGTGGTTAGAGTTTTGATTTTACAATTAAAAAACATTTATATGACGGTTTGGGTTTATAAAATATAATTAGGGTTTATATTTTTTTTACAATTAAACGAGTTTATATATGACAGTTTGGGTTTATAAAAGAGCGGTTAGAGTTTAGATTTTTTTTTTACACTTAAACAAAATTAAATATCAATTTGGATTTAAAAAAAGAGTAATGTTTAGATTTGTTATTAAATGATTTTTTTATTTTATAAACAAATTATTAGATCTGATTTTATAATTAAAATATATATTTTTAATTATATGACACTTTCTAATTGGCTAAGAAAGGAGGTGAATAAAAGGAACCCAAGTATCGTTCGTTTCAAATTACTTTTTACATGTTTTTCATCAAAATTTCTACTACATATTATCATTACTTCATATTTTGAGGAATCTTGACACACAAAAATTGTCTCTCTATCGATCCATAGTTGAGGTTAGACCTGGGCATTCGTGTATGCGGGTCGGGTTCGGATAATATCCGGTCGCGTACGGGTATGTCGGATATACAATTCTAGGACCCAATAGGGTAAATAAAAAACCTCGGTTCAGCTTCGGTTCAGGTCTCTTCGGGTTCGGGTCGGTTCGGGTATCAGTTTTGAGAACCGCTAAAAACCCGAAATCCAATCGGTTTTTGCTGGTTTCGGTTCGGGTTCGGATATTTATACCAGAATACACCATTGAACCAAAGTTTTACCCTGTTTACACTACATTATACCCAAAAATAAAAACTTGAACCAAAGTTACTTAGCATTTCAAAAAACAACATAACGTGAAGCAATTAACTAGAGTAAAACATCCAAATCCAATCATCCAAATTTAAACTGTTAAAGACATAAAATGCATACAACAGTTCCAAATTTCAAGTCACAACTCACTTGAACAAAATACAAGTCCAACAAAGAAAAAAACTAGATAGCATAAATAATGTCTTTCACTCCCTCCTACCCTCTCCGTGAAATCGTGACCCCTTGACAAACCTATACAAGTAAACCAACGTCACAAATCACAACTCACAAGTAAACCAACACCAACATCACAAATCACAACTCACAAGTAAACCAACACCAACGTCACAATCACAAATCACAACTCACAAGTAAACCAATATCTCATTGAATCACTACTGACTAACTCACTAACCTTTGTATTTCATTCCACGTTGAAATCGAAATCTGTTTCACCTAGTTCATGCTCTACACAAAACCAAAGAACATGAATTAGAATCATAAATCATGATGTTATAACTAAGAAGAGAGAAGAGAATCTGAACTTACTTCTCATAAGATGATCTTCTAAAGTGATCTCCGAAAGTAGTTGTTTTATTGTGGAGACGCCTCTTTCATTGAGATGGATCTCACATTTTAGCCATTGCTCAAGACACATTAACACTTCAACCATGTAATGTGAGAGACAACTTCTGAATGGATTCACAACTCTACCACTTGTGCTAAATGCAGATTCTGATGCTACGAATGTCACTTGCATTGCAAGTATATCTTTAGCAATGAGTGAGAGAACCGGATACTTCCCATTATTGATCCTCCAAAAATTTAGCAAATCATATTCTGTACCTTTTAGAATGATTGGTTTCTCCACAGGCTCTTTCAAATACCTATCCACCTCATTAGCTGTATTATGCAATCCTGTCTCCTTCACAATCTCATCAAATTCATATTTCATATTCTCATATAAAAATCCATTTCGCAGAACTGGTCTCTCTGAATCTTCATTCACAACTTGATCTTGACTCCATTCCGATTGAGTAGATGACCCAGTAGTACCAGTACTACTTTTGTTCAATAAATTGTTTCTTGTATACTCATCAAACAAATCAGACAAGATGTTATAAACTGAATCTTGGAGCTGAGTAGCCTTTGTACTGCCTTGACCATACAACCTTTCAAAACATAACTCAGCAAATTTCATTTTCTTTCTTGGGTCAAACACACTTGCCACTATCACAAGCCTATTAAATTCCACTTTTTCCCCAAATGCATCCCTATACTTAGCCAACTTAGCTAACATAGCTTCGGCTTTGTCCTTTAAACCATCATCATCATACGTCAATGCACCTAAGTTTATAGTAATGGAGACTATCTCATTGTAGAGTTTATGAGATGCAACATAGTTTGAAGCTGAAAGAACCAATGTAGACTTATAGAAAATCTCAAGAATCTGAACTAACCTGTCAACATTCTCCCAGTCTTTTGTCACAGCTGGTCCAATCCTTTTATTTCCATCCTCTTTCTCTGCAAAGTAATCATTATAGGGTTTATCTTCAGCCTCCATCTTCTCAAATGCCAATCTGAACTTTAAAGCTTGGTCTAACATGAGATAAGTCGAATTCCATATGGTCTTGACATCTTGGTGTCGAAGACCTCACATACTGGATTCCATTGCGAATAGCCTCCACACTGCTATTAACCTCTGTTAATCCTTCCTTTACAACCAGATTCAAAATGTGAGCAGCACACCTCATATGCAAGTACTCTCCTTTTAATATCAATGCATCATTTCCATTCAGCCTCATCATTTCTTTCTTGAACTTAGTCAAAGCTGAAGTATTGGCTGTAGCATTATCTACAGTAATGCAAAATACTCTCTTTATACCCCACTCCGCTAAACAAGCTAGAAGAGTATCACAAATTGTTTGACCCTTATGATCACAGACATGCTTGAATCCTATTATCATTTTCCTCAACTGCCAGTAAGCATCAACAAAGTGAGCTGTTATTACCATATAACTAGCTGCAGTATTGGGACAAACCCATATATCTGTCGTCAATGACAACCTCTGCCTATTGTTCTCTATAATCTTCTTCATCGCAGCTTTCTTACTAACATAAGTCTCTACAATCTCTCTTCTAGCTTTTCTCCGAGAATGAGGCTTATACATTTGAACTTTGGAGCAAAAATGTCTCCAAGCTAAACAGTCTACAAAAGCTAATGGTAACTCAGCTAAAACTAACATCTCGTTAGTTGCTTCTTTCCAAACAGATTCACTGACCTTACTAATAGTCATACACCCACTAGGACCATCAGGAGTTAAAACGGTTTGAGTATTCTGAACATTAGCAGCTTTCCATACCTAATATGCCTTGCAAGTATTTATGATGCTTCTTTAAAGTGGAGGTTCCGGACTTGGTTGAACACGCCAACTCTTTCCCACAGTAATTGCAATTGCAATGGTCTGCATCATTTGGCAGTTTGGTGAAATGATCCCAAACCCAAGACCTACCCTTCTTGCTTGACTTAGAACCACTTCCACCTACCCCTCCATTATCTTTCCTCTTGTTTGATTTTCCAGAAGTGGTGTTTCAATCTCTTCTTCTGTCATTTCATCATTCTCAGGAATTGGTTCATCACAAGACGCCATCTGCAACAAGATTCAATTCAAGCACAAATTCAATACAACCACTAATAAGTTCAAACTTAAACGAATGAGTAAAACCAAACATAAACTAACAGGCATTCACAGCCTTAAATAGCAGACTTTCACGAACTTATTTAACATAGCAGACATTCACAGACTTAACACCTTCAGCCGATTGAAAGCAAACCTCTATTTGACAAACATATAACAATTGATTTGACAAACATGTTAGCTCACGGTGTGCTTCCATTGACTATTGAGTATATATTTTGATTCTTATGCTTCCATCAATAGTATTGACAATTCAACATCATTTATATTTTGACTCTTATGAGTAATTCTAATCAATTTACAGAAAATCACAAAAGACACAAAGTAAAGATCTAGAATCACAAAAGACACAGAAAATCACAAAAGACACAGCCTCCATCAACATCAATCTACAGAAAATCACAAAAGACACAAAAAATTACCTCAGACTTGTTTCTAGACAACTCCGACGGTGGAGAAGTGACCAAAGACGGTGTGAGGAGATTCACTTGACTTTCCAGGATTGATTCGAAATAAAAACAGATGATTGATAAAGGAAAGAGTAGAGATCTAGAATCGGGAAACGAGTAATAGGGAGAAGCTAAATCGACAAAAGCCTAATTGGATTGCCCTAAAGAACCTAAAATCGACTAAACCAGTAAACCTAATGCTATAAGGGATTAAGGGTATTGAGATTTGGTTCGAGTTTTCGGTTTACCCTTTCGGGTATCGGGTAATACCTAGAACCGAACCGATACCCACGGGTACACTAATAAAAGACCCATCAGTGTAAAATCGATGTACCTGTATCCGCCCCGAACCGGTTTTTTCGGTTCGGTTCCGGTTCGGGTATTCGGGTACGGTTTTTATGCCCAGGCCTAGGTGAAGTGATTATGCATGCCTTACTTAAGTAATGATATGTGTAATCAAATATATTACAATTTGGTAGTATAATTATTGGTATTTGTTTTGAAGTATATGAATCTCTCGTAAAAAAAAAATGTAACTATTTATATCAATAAGTTTTTTCTTTGACATTTATCAATTAGTTGTTGTATTAATTATGATTTACTTTATTTTTTTTATTTTTAGATCTTCTCTTCACCATTATTTCTTCAAATAGTATTGCTCAAAAACTTCTCAACAATATATCCAAAACATGTTATTCATCAAAAAAAAAAAAAAGAACCGGAAAACGACTATATTTAATAGTTTTATCAACCATATCCTACTAAAATTAATTATCGTTTTACTTTTACTAACTTCTACTATGAAATGAGATATTTAAAGTTGATGTAATTATTTATCAATCATGATTACAAAAAATGATTTATAATATGAAATTATTCATATAACTGTTATTATAGATTTCGTATTTCATTGATTTTTTAATTTATTTTTTGTTGACTTTGAGACGCAACATCGTGAATATTCATAGTTTGAAATCAAATATATCATATTGATTTAGTTAAATTTTAGATACCTTCGTCATTTAGGTATAACTAATAAACAACATAAACATAATCCTAATTTTTTTTTTTAGTCTTTTCATTTAAATTATTGTTACGATATAGGTAATTAGAGATTCAAATACTATTTTAGGATGTCAAATTGATTCTTCTTGGCTTTTGGATGATAACCTGAGTGGACATAGATGGGTTTTAGTTTAGCAATATATTCCTCTTCATCTTGGCCTCAAAAGTACGAGAAGAAGTCTATGATCACTTCATGCGGAAGTTGACTCTCTACTTTGCGCTATGGAGTGCATGATATCAATTGCCGAGACTTCTGGAGCATTTGCATCTGATTGCTCCGATTTGATATCTCTGCTCAACAACCAAGAAGAATGGCAAATCTTTGCTTCGGAAATGGCTTTTTTCGGTCTCTCATTATTATTTTTTCTTCGTTTAGTATTAGATTTCTTCCTCGAAGTTTTACTAATCGAGCAAACATTTTAGCCAAACAAGTTGGATTAGAAATATTCTTTTCTCCCATGTAAACACGTCGGTTCCTGAATGGTTCTCCCTAGCGAACAGTTAATTTTTTATAAATTAATAAAAATGATGTTTGAAGAAAATAAAAAAAAGGAATTGAAGTACTTTGCCTAATGAAAAAGAAGAAAATTAACAATGTTAATGTTATGATCTCTCGTCAATTTCAATAGATCTGTATTAGAAGAAGATAATTAAGAATAGAAAGAGATGCAACACAAGTTTACTCCAAATCATGAAATGTGAATGTGATTATGTCAACTCCAAATAAATCTATTCGTTCTGCTAAAGATAATTCTTTATGTTGGTATGCTCTAACATATCTCTTGTTTTTTTTTCTTTAATGTATTAGTTTTACTTTTGCTAATTTTTGAGTGTTGTTATATTATAATATAAGTCTAGTTAGATGTATTTACAGATTTTGGATTACACAATTGATATCATGTTTATGTTGTTTGAAATCTAGCAAAACAAAAAAATTTATATACAAACAACTAATCTTGCTAAAACTCATGACAAGGTTTTAAAAGTGGGACATATTTTTAAACCACATCCTCTTATCTTCTTTTCGACTTCATGTATATTTTTAATTTTCACATCTATATTTAATGTGTTCAGTCTTAGTATTTAATGAAAATATTTTTGCAATTCTCTTTTCTCTAGATCTCTAACCTGATCCAGTTCCTAAGGTTATCATACTCCACCATATTGAGAAGGAAAAGACAAACTATTTGTGATTTAAAAGGTACCGCGGAAGATTGCTACAAAGATATCAATTGTTATTTGTACATGTTAAAGAAGGTAAATGAAAGTAGAATAACATATCTGAAATTGGATGAGAGCGATAAATTTCTGTTTCTTTTCATAGCTTTGAGAGCTAGCATTGAAGGCTTTCAAGTGATGAGGAAAGTGATAATTGTGGATACAACACATTTTAAGAACGGATATGGTGGTGTTCTAGTATTTGCCTTAGCTCAAGATCCAAATCGTCATCATTATATCATAGCGGTTGGCATACTCGACAATGAGAATGATGCTAGTTGGAGATTGTTCTTCGAGAAGCTGCTAAGTGATGTACCCGATACTCCAGAATTGGTATTTCTGAGTGACAGAAATTCAAGCCTCATCAAGGATATACATAATGGGTATTCTGCAGCTCATCACAGGTATTGTATTTGGCATTTATCCCAAAATGTGAACGGTCATGAACGTCAACAGAGACCTATTCGCATGGAAATTCATGGAGTTAAACTGTAAAGTGTAAAGAAAGTTGGAGATAATTAAATCAGCTTACCGCAAACTCTAAAAATAATCTTTCTCTTTTATCCAATGGTACACATGACCAGATATAGAAGGGAGCATCGAATTTTTGTGTAAAAATCCTTGTGATCTTTCTAACCAATTTAGATCCTCTGTCGCGAGTAAACCTCCAAACACATGCAACAATGAAAAAAGTAAACATGTTACAAAAGTAAAACTCATCAACAGATAAGAGAGTATAGAACTGCTAAGAGAACAGTTAACTTATCTAAACACAACAGTCAACTATGTTCCACAATCGAGCATGATTCACAACAGAACAAGATTCACAAGAGAACAGACTATAGAACTGAACAAGAGCACACACAATATAGAACTGAACAAGAGCAACGTGACTATAGAACTGAACAAGAGCACACACGAGTATAGAACTGAGGCAGATCCTAAATGTCTTAAGCCGGAAACATGTTAAGCACACAGTCAACTATGTTCCACAATAGAGCATGATTCACAATAGAACACGATTCACAACAAAACAGACTATAGAACTGAACAAGAGCACACAATGTATAGAACTGAACAAGAGCACACACGAGTATAGAACTGAACAAGATCATTCTGAAAACATGCTAAGCACACAGTCAACTATGTTCTACAATAGAGCATGATTCACAATAGAATACTATTCAGAACAGAACAAACTATAGAACTGAACAAGAGCACACACATTATAGAACTGAACAAGAACACACACGAGTATAGAACTGAACAAGATCATTCTGAAAACATGCTAAGCACAATAGTCAACTATGTTCCACAATAGAGCATGATATACAACAAAACACGATTCACAAGAGAACATGATTCACAACAGAACACGATTCACAAGTCAACTATGTTACACAATAGAGCATCATTTTCAATAGAGCATGTTCCACAACAGACAATGATTCACAACAGACAATGATTCACAACAGAACACGACTTTATCTACAGAGGCAGAGCACGAGAACAAAGTAGAGGAAGAGAACATAGCATTCAGTTTTTGACCGGGGAATGGGAGACAATACACATGTCCACATTTCCCAGCCAGGCACTGAACGTATCGTATTCAGAGCCACCGCCGAGTCCTCTTGTAGCTCCGGCAACGTTGCATGAGCTTCCTCTTGGAAGTTGTTGCCTTGAGACGAAGGGTGACTGTGAGCAAGCATGGATATTTTGCAGAAAGAAAATCCTCGAACATACTATATTTATAAACGAAGAAAAATAAATCAAAGTTATCTTAGTGGAATTTTAAATTAAAGAGACTCTAAAAATATCTCTCAAGTTGTTTAAAATAGTCACAATTTCTCAAAACATATGCATGTGCACTTTGGTAATCTTTCTCTGGAAGTCATTCTACATTTCACCACTTGGACGGTCGACGTGCACAAATATGTTAGGTACTCCAGGGACATGATATATAGGAACTTCAACTTCATCAAATCTTGTTAACCTGATCCATGTAATTGAATTAATTCTGAAGTATAGGAAGTAGGGTTAAATAAATAAATATATTTACCTTGATTTTGTTTGTATATGATCGGCAAAGTAGTGCTCTAAAAAATAAGCAATCTCGTCATTGGTATATGACTCAACAATTGATCATGTCGCATATCTTTTGTTCTTTGCTTTTCCTTTCAACTTTTTGAAAACCTCTCAAATGGGTACATCCACTTATATTGGACAGGGCCACCCATTTCAGCTTCGTATGGGAGCTGGATAGGTAGGTATTACATAACATCAAAAATGATGGTGGAAAAATCTTTCTCAACGTACAGATGATTAAAACTATTTTTTCTTTGAGAATTTGAACGCGACTTTTCTTTAAAGTTCTCGAACATAAGTCCCGGAAAAATGCTTCAATTCCTAAAATATATGTTCAAGTTAAATGATTAGATAAAAAAAGTTTGGCAAATAAAATAGTAAGTATTGTACCTGATAATGCAAGGTGGACATTGCGGTCAAGGAGTTCAGCAAAGATAAATGGAAGTAGTCGCTCCATAAAAACATGACAATCATGACTCTTCATGCCTGAAAATTTTTCATTCTCCAGATCTACACAACTAGCCAATTCTGAAGAATAACCATCTGAAAATTTAACCTCATATTTCACACATTGAAATAAAATCTTTTTGGCTTCTTCTGTCAATGTATACGCTGGAATTGGAGCTTTACCCTTACTATCAATATGTAAGTCTGGCCAAGAACAAAAATTTTCAATATCCAATCTTGACATGATATTGTCTTTTGATTTACCCTTAACACTCATGAGAGTGTTCATGATGTTATCTAGAAAGTTCTTCTCTATATGCATCACATCAATATTGTGTCCAAGATTGAGGTCCTTCCAGTAAGACAACTCTCACAAGATGTTTTCTTTATGCCAATTATGTTCCTTCCCATAGCTTCGCATCTTCTTTTCATGATCGTTCCCACCAACGTCCTTCATTTTTGGTGGATTTACACTAGCCAACCGCTCGTAATAAACTTGCTCCTCTGTCAAAGACTCGAGTGGATACTCGCTAGAAGGTTCTCTTCCCTTCAGAAAGTCTTTTCTATTCCTACGGGATGGATGACCATGAGGAAAAAATCTACGGTGACAATCAAACTAGCATGTCTTCCGTCCATTGGGTAGATAAAAAGACTTTGTACTTTCCATGCAAACTGGACAAGACAATTTACCATGAGTAGTCCATCTTGATAACATGCTATATGCCGAAAAGTTGCTTATCGTCCACAGTAGCACTGCTTTTAGATTAAATTTCTGACTCAATAAAACATCGTACGCATCGACTCCAGTAGACTACAACTCTTTTAGCTCCTCAATAAGAGGTTGGAGGAAGACATCAAGACTAGTTCGAGGATGATTTGGTCCAGAATTCAGAACTCTAAGAAATAAGTACACTGTATTCATGCACATACCAGGGGGTAAATTATATGGAGTCAGGATCATAGGCCACAACGAATGATTACTCGACATGCCAGATGGATTGAACCCATAAGTACACAACCCAAGATAAACGTTTCGGGATTCTTCGGCAAACCGGGAATGTAACTCTTGGAAATATCTCCACTCTGCCGCATCTGAAGGATGATTCATTTCTCCCTCCTTCGATTGGTGCTCAACATCCCATCGCATTGTCGCAGCAATCTTGTGGCTCTGATACATTCTCTTCAATCGGTTCCCAATAGGTAGATACCACATACGACTATATGGTACTTTGGTTCTTCGACGGTTGTCATTAGGCTTACATCTTTGTGTGCCACAAAATCGACATTCATCTTCTTTTCGTCTTCTTTCCAAAATAGCATACAATTGTTCTTACAAACATCAATCGTATGATATGGAAGTCCTAAATTGGGCATCAACTTTTTGGTCTGGTAATGTGAAGTGGTAGCCTGGTTTCCGTCTGGTAAAAAATCTGTAAACATTTCGCAAACAGAGTCCACCGACTTTTCACTCATATTATACTCCGCCTTGTTGTGCATGAGTCGAGATGCAAAGGACAACTGCGACTGCCCTTCACGATAACTATCGTACAATGGATTATTTGCACCTTCTAACAAGTCATAAAATTTATTTGAATGGTTACTGACCGCTTCTTCCACATTCTGATAACTACCATCCTGATGATAGTTATCATCAAACCCCACGTTAAAATTAAATGCATCGTTCACCATATCCACATATGGATCTTCTACGACATTACCCACTTCTTCATAATTCTCACTAAAATACGTCCTATTCGTGTAACTCGTTCGTATATCCATATTCAGTTCTTTTCCATGCTTATACCAAACATAATAATCAGACATAAATCCTTGACTAAACAAATGACTACTAACTCTTCTACCCGAGATGATGTGTTTTTCATTATTGCATACACTACAAGGACAATGAAATTTACCTCGACTACTCTGTACTATAGGGTGACTATTAGAGAATGTCATGAATTTCTCAACTCCTGCAACATATTCGGCTGACAAATTCCCCGTCACCTCATCAAATCTCTTGTACATCCAATCTCGATAGAAACCGCCACTACCGCCATTATTGTCGTTTCCCGCCATTATATAATAAACTAAACTTATATATTTTTCTTTTAAATCGTTTTTTTTTTCTTTTGATATTATTTGATTGATTGACCACTATAAAGATATTATTATCTTTTCACAGGCCACATGATAGTGTTCCTTTAAAGGAAATGAAAGCTGACTGGCACTCGTGTTTAGACACTAAAGTTAGGTTTAAGTTAAGATATTATACTTGGTATATGGAGGTGTATTTTTTTTTAGCATATATTTGATTTAAACTTGCTGTGGAGGCACTTGGTGGGTGCTACTTTCTTGATTGGATGTGTACATTCTTGATAGGGTTTGGCTATACCTAAGGAGGCGCAAGAAAAAAGTAGTAAAGATTTCTTTCAATGGAAAACCTGTAGAGCTTAACTATGACAGTGTGGTGATTGTTACGCTCACAAGTTGCACTAATACCTCAAATCCCAGTTTCATGCTTGGTGCTTCTCTTGTTGCCAAAAAGCATGTGAACTTGGCCTACATGTTAGTTTCCACCAAATTAAACTCGATTTATGTAATGTGTTGAATATCTCTTATCAATCTCACCCTATGGTTAAGCCTTGGGTAAAAACAATTCTTGCACCAGGGTCATGAGTTGTTACAAATACTTATGAAAGAGCTACACCCTTGTCTGTTGCACAATTCACATAGTTAATGTTGTAATCTCGAGCTTGCATGGACACATGTAACATTCATGCAGGCGATGCAGAAACCTGCAAAAATATCTGAACAAGCAGGGTTTCAATATTGTTGGTTATGGATGCACTACATACATTGGCAACTATGGAGAAATCGATGAATCAACATTGTAGCAGCGGCTGTGATTGAAAAAATCGTATTATTCAGACTGAAAAAATGGAATAGGATAGCTTTTGTAGATAAAAGTGGAAGGCAATATTGTTACAATATTGGTTCTGCCTATTGTAAAACATTATAGCAGAGGCTGTGATTTTTGGGAACAAAAACTTTGAGGGCCATGTCTATCTATTAACAAGATCCAACTACCTTGCATCTCCACCTTTGGTGGTTGTCTAATGTGGATGTCAGATTCACACACTCAAGTATTTATTTATTTAGTGAGATGAGTTAAAATTATGGCAGAATCAATGATGCCCGATCTCACGGAATCTCCAGAGGACCACCGTCACGGATACTTCTGCGTATACGAGATCTATTTCAACGGCTGCAGGTTGACCTTTCCTCATCCCGAAGCCTTAGTTTGTTACCTGGAAGCTCTCGGGATTGCTCTACCCCAATTAACCCCCAACCTTCTCTGAACCATCCTGGGAATTATAACTATCGCGGCGGGGGTTGGATACATAATCAGTGTTCCCGAACTGAACGATTGCCTTAGCGTGAGAAGCTCGTCGAAGAAGACGGGCTACTTTTCATCCTTGGTTCATGATTAAGAAAATCCCAGCTTCGATTGGAAACCTTTCCGAAGTGCTTCCATCGAAGTGATCAGCTAAGACTGGTAGAAGTTAGGATATACATGTTTTTCTCTGGTCATCTACCCTTTTACTAACTGAATCTGTTGTTTCACTTCGCAGCCTTCATTGCCCAGACGCTTCCAACTAAAGAATTCATCGAATTCTTTAAAATAGTCTTCGAAGGGGAAATCCATTGGAATTCTTTAACCCTCGATTGGTTCATAGAGGCTACCCGCAAACTCAGGATGAGTCCTCCTGACACCTTCATCATCTTCCACCTACTCCTTGGACTCAAGGAATGTCAACCGGGGCCATTGCTTTTCGGCGCAAGGTGCTGTCCAAGCCAATGACTGAGGCTTGCGAGGAGAACAACGTGTTCCTCGCGACTGCCATTGACAAGGAGGATTACACCTGGATCCTTCTTGTCGATGATGGTAGCGCCGAAGGAGCAAGATCTGCTTATGCTTTCAGGCCAACCCTCCACCGTGAGCACCGCGGAGGTCGTTCTCCTCGAAGGTCCCGATCACTTCGCCGCGACTCTCCTCGACCCAATTTCTGAAGTGGGTTAAGTAGTGAACCGCTAGCGGAACTGGTTCGTAAGAAAAGGGACAGGCCATCTCGTGGTAACTCTTCTCCGCGGAGGGACAAAGCAAGGGCTAGGACCGACTGTTCTCCCAGATTGTCGCCTCCTTCTCGAACAATGGGTCCTCCTCCTCCTGTCGCCACGTCCCCCTCTTCACAATGGAGTGGAGAGAAAACGGACCACAATACGGTTCCTCAAAAGGAGGGTGGTGAGCATCGAGATACTCCCCCGAGGTCAAAGGTCGTGCTTGTTCCTCAAACCAAATCCCTTATAGGTTTGGTTAATTATTATTATTTTTTAGTTACAACTTTGTTTGTATTTCTCAAGTTGTAACCCTACTACTTTTTTTAGCAATGGAAAAAGAGGGCAATGTCTTTCGCTGTTTCAAAACCCGCAAAGATGCGATTTTGCCAACTTTTGACAAATGGCGCCCGACAATTCGCGAACGCTACTTGCTCCATGCCCACCATACAGTCCGGGTAAATATTTTCTGCAATCCCTTATCCTTTCTTTCACTTCGTTAATAACAATCAATTATATCGTCTTGCAGGCAAACAGCAAATTCAATAACATGGTTGAGCACTACGAGGGGCTGCTACTCAGCTGGGAACAAGAGATCAACTCGTGGAGGAACAAATTCTCCTCTCTCGAGGCTGATCACCGCTCCTTTTCGGACTCTATGAATGACAAGCACGAGCTGGAAGAACAAGTTGACCACTTCAAATCCAAACTCTTGAAGTCAAATGACGAACTGCAAGCGCAGTATGGTCGATATGATGACCTTCAAACTGAACTTGCGGGTGTCCGAGATAGACTTTTCCAATCTGAGTCGGCTGCCGACGCCATGAACAACTAATTCATCGAACTCGATGCTGGGTACAAAGCTCGATCCAAACTGAGAGAAAATGAGTTGGCGAAGTTGGCATCGAATGCCCGAAAGGAGGTTAAAGGTCACGGGATGGAGTTGATCCAAAGGCTATCCTTTTAATTCCAACCAAGATGACTCGGTTTAAGCTTGAGTTGGACATCAAAGAGTATGAGAGCAATTTACTCTTGTTAGACCAGCTTCATGAAGAGGACTTTTCCGAGGAGTAAGAAAGATCCGAGTTGAACAACAATTTACAAGACAAGAAAGATCGTCTTTCAGTTCTCGCCTCCACGCCTTTCCACCGTCAACACTTTGAGGAATTCTTTACTGCATCACCTCCATAAGGTGAATCCGGACTCTACTGGGCCTGTAAGTCCTTTTATTTACAAATTTATTACCAGTGTGTCCGTATTTTTTAATTAATTCGAATATTTCTTCTAGGTCCGAGCAACTCGAATGAAGTTGTTCCACCCGATGTACCTGCCACATCGGTGATGTCCGTCGAACCTAACTCCACTCAGCCCAAATAGCCCTCGTTTGTGAACAGCGATCCCTAGAGGGCTATATATTTTGCCCAAGGGGGCTTTATATTTTGAAAAAGTTATTTGCCTTAGGAGGCCTTTAAACCTTTCAAATTTTGATCCCTAGAGGGTTTTGTTTACTTATCGCATGCGGGTTGGCAAAGTCCGCTTTTTGTTTTTAGAGTTTTTGGCCTTGTGGCTATGTTCTGAGATTTTAGGTTGATCAGACCCTTCTCATTAAATGCGAAAACCGAGCTCGGCTTAATACTAGTTTTTTTAGAGCTTTTGGCCTTATGGCTATGTTGGGCTTGGGCCTTATCTGTTTTATTTTGTACTAGATGAGTACCTGCACTACGTGCGGGTTTATGTATTACTATTTATAAATTATTTTATATAATGTCTGTTCATATAAAGTAAAGTTGAATGCATTGGGTTTGAAACATAAATATGATTTGTAATTGTTTTTGAAAAGTCCAACTATATTAGTTCATCTGAAAAAAGAATGTGCTTGAGTTGTTTTTTATTTTTCTTCTAGATTCTTAGTTTTTTTTTAATTTATAAATCCTTGTTTTTTTTGTTATATGTTTAGATTGTGAGACGGTGAAATTTTAAAAAATTTATTTCTTACACTAAAAATATAACATGTTTTTATTAACCATGTCTCTGCATATTCAATTCAATCATATTCAACTTGATGTTCTTGGAAAGTTTAGTTAAGTTCTTCTCATAGTCTTATATCTTACGTATTAGTTATAAGGATAGTTCCTCAAACATCTTTCAAGTTACTTGTTTTCTTAGAATAAATCTCGAAAGCTTAGATATATTTAATCTGCATATTCATTTAGTTTTTTTCATAATATTTTGTAGTTAAGGGTTATGTGTAGCATGTTTGGATTTTATGATCACTTTAGCCACTTAAGTGGATCTCAAAACTAAGGAGGATATATTGAATTAGAAAAAATGTAAAAAGAGTGATGATTCAAGTTCTGATTAATTATATCCTCCTATTTTAGTTGTTATATTGAATTAATTACTAATTATGTATTATTTATTTTATGAAATCTAGGTGGCAAGCTCTCATGTGTTAATGTGTCAAGTTGTAGGAGAGAGTTAGCCTCCTTTCATATATATGATTTAATGGACTTTTGCCTTTAATGCAACGGTTGCTCTTTCCCTTCTCGTTCCTCGAGAAATAAGAAAAGCTACACGCCTTTGAGGCAATAATTGCTTTTTCTCAATTTCCAAAAATGGTTTAAACCATTCGGACACGCCATCATTATTAAATTTTTGGTTCCAAGATAAACCCTAAATCTATTATAAATAGGTACTTATCTGCCAATGAACTCTCTCCAAACATGATTTCTGAAATCTACTTGAGAGATACTACGAAGATGGAAAACGAAGGCGCATCCACCGTTTGCCCTCTCGACCCAAGCAGTCTGCTGTTCTTGTCCGGCGATGGTTTCGAACCGGCCGGCGTCTTCTTTCCACATGCCGCATTCTACTTCCCTCCGAAAGACAAGAAGGAGGCGTATGACTTCATGGACAAGGTCGGTATCCGTTTTTCTTTCCTCAACCATACTTCTTATTTTTTCGTCATATTCGTTTGTTTCAATGCCAGGTTGTCGACAAACATCACCGTATGTGCGATGAGAGGCAACGCTTGGGTCTCAAAAGGCACACACTCGAGGCTCATATCGCTCGAGTGGAGAGGAAGGTGAGGGCTTTGGAAAGCGATCCCTTTCAATGGGAGTGCAGGAACTTCGACTCTGTCGCAAAGATCCCGACTATGCTCCGGATGTACCTCTGCGCCTGAGGTCAAGTTTCGGGGCTTGTGAATACTCCGGTCGAGGTGGTCCTGTCTGACAGCGAAGAGGATGATGAAGAAGAGGACAACAACCTTTGAAAGCGCGTCAAGAATGAACCCAAAGTGGACGACAAGAACGAGGCATCCACTTCGAATGCAGCACCGGCGATGAACGAGCCAGTTCCTGAGCCTCTTCCATAAATGTCCCCGAACTCATCTTTTTATTTTATTTCGCTTTTATTTTATATTTAACTCGTTATGAGCTTCGGTCCATTTTAAATTTTGGAAACTTTTGCTATTTTCCTGATTTCGAAATACTCTTTTAGAGATACGTCTTAAATGCAGGACTAGCTGGTAGGCATAAATCTTTCGGTGAATCACTCTGTTCTAGGATGGAAACTACGGACTCTAAGGGATGCGATGTTCCTATAAATTATAACTCTAACTTTTCCTTATTCCTCACCTTTTCCTTTTTTTTTTGTAGATATGGATTTCAACCTTCGATGTTCGGAATCCATGCCTGATTTCTCCAGGGTCGGAATAACGGATGGAGATGTCCCAAATGTGCCGGGAAGACGACCCTCTCCACCTCGTGGCTTCTTCCGTTTCCAAATCTAGGCTCCATGTGCTATGATCAAGGACCTCTATGAAAGAGACCAAGAGATCGCGATGGTCTTCATAAAGAGACTTGCGGTTCAACACCAAAAGCTTACGCTTGAAAGGAGGAAGCTACGGAAAAAGATTCACCGAATGCAGCGCAGGGTTACTAAGATATCAAGGGATCTTCATACCCTTGCATCTCATTCCGGGGATTGGATCGTGCTTGGAATCTCCGAGTTTGGATGCATCCTAAATTGTATCTTGCTGATTCTTGACCTCGCTGGACAAGGAGTTCAAGTATTCTGCTCATCGAGAAGAATTTCCATATTTGAAGTGTGTGTGTGACGCAACTATGCCTTATTTGCTTATTGCTGAATAAATGTTTCTTTGTTTCCAAGTTTTGTATGTTCGCATACTCGAACTTTATTTGCCTTGTTCGTTCGCACAGTCGAACTCCTTTTTCAATGACAAAATAAAACAAAATTTTATTAGTAGCTTAACTTGTCTCCGAGCTGCCTACGTATCCATTGCGGGATCAAGCCACACCGTAGTTCATGTACAACATAAAATAAAAATGCGTGTCACTTAAACATAAAACTTCTTCAAATTGACCACATTCAAAGGACGCTAGACCAGCCTGTCTTCCAAGTTTTTTAACTTATAAACACCATTCCGGACCACTTCGATAATAATGTAAGGTCCTTCCCAATTAATATCAAGCATGCCTGCTCCTTCTTCCTTTGTATTGTCAAAAACACGTTTAAGTACGTAATCTCCTACAAAGAAAGGCCTGCTCTTGATCTTGGTGTTGTAATAACGTGCTGTTATTTGCTAATTGTTTTGAATTCATATTAGAGCATGATCTCGCCTCTTGTTGATAGTATCCAGCGAATCGTCAAGCATTGCTGAGTTTTCTGCTTCGTTCAAGGGTGCTTCTGTTCGGCGAAGTCCGGGAACATTGAGTTCGGCCGGTACTACCACCTCCATGCCATATACTAAAGAAAATGGAGTTTCCCTATAGATCGCCTAGGAGTTGTGCGGTAAGCTCCAAGACGGGTTGGAGCTCATCGTACCATCCTCCCTTCAAATGATTCAAGCGTTTTTAAAGATTGCTCAGAATTGTTTTGTTTACGGCTTTGGCTTGGCCATTTCCTTGTGGATACCGCAGAGTAGAGTAAATGACTTTGATTCCCCAATCCGAACAAAAAGCTTTGAACTCGTGCAAAATGAATTGTGGTCCGTTATCAGTGACTATCTCGCACGGGACACCATGTCAACATATGATTCTTTTCTGAATGAAAGTTTTCACCGCCGAATCCTTGATATTAATGTATGCTTCTGCCTCAATCCATTTCGAGAAGTAATCCGTCAAGACCAAAAGATATTGTACACATATGCAATAGTCTCATACTGTCCATCGACCACCTCATGAATGGGTATGGAGTGGAGATGGAAGAAAACAACTCCAAAGGTTTATGGATTAAGGGTGCATGAAGTTGACAACGCTTACATCTTTGGGCAAACTTAACACAATCAATAATCATAGTGGGCCAATGGTATCCCATTCTTTTAATCTTGAACGGCATAGCCCTTCCCGACGAATATCTCCCATACAGCCCTTCATGCACTTCGCTCATGACAATTTCGACTTCGGGTCCAAAAAAAACACAGAAAGTAAGGGTGCACTGCCACCTCACCTAATATAATGCATTCTTGGAGAGACAAAATTTCGCATTAACAATTCTCATTTTCCTGGTTTGGCACTTGTTTTTTGGGAATTCGTCTGTTACAATGTAATGCTTAATTGGCTCCCTCCAATCAGCTCCCCAATCTTTAGCAGAATTTTGGTCGATTTCGTGAAATATACATGGCTCCGATTCGGGATGCTCATTTTGTTCAAGTATATCTTCTTCGATAAGTGGCTCGGTCTCTAAAATCTCTTCTGAAATTATGTGCTCTACTAGGATAATAGGCTCCTCGCTACTGCTTTCCTCGGGTATGTTTTCTCAGATGTGTTCTAACCTTTTGACTTCCTCCGTATGACGGGTGGTAACTCTACTTCCGGTTCACCACGGGCACGTGCCACTGCTCAAATCTTCTAATGACGAGAGTTTCTTTTTCGTCTTTAATGCTTCGCTCCGAGATGCATTCTACTGGAATGATTCTATTTAACTCAGGATCCAAAGATGATGCTAATGCGGCGAGTGCATCCGCGGTTGTATCCTCTCCTCGAGGCATTTGAACTAGTTTAAATTTCTTGAAGCTTTAGACAGATCTTTAACTACTTCAAGATATGCTTCCATTCTCGAGTCTTTGGCTTCGTAGTCTCCATTGAACTGGTTAATTACTAATTGCGAGTCACAATAAGCGACCACTTCTTCAACTCCAACTCCTTGTGCCAACCGAAGTCTGGCAATTAAGGCTTCATATTTTCTGCCTCATTATTAGAAGCACTAAATAGTAAGCGGAACGACTGTTCAAGAATTTCCGATGTGGGTCACTCCAACTTGATTCCCACTTTGGATCCTTGCTTTGATGAAGACCCGTCTACATGCAATTTCCAAGTCTGATTCTCCGGTTGTTCTGGCGCACCAAGTATTGGTAGCTTGGTCAAGAAATCAGCCAAAACTTGGGCCTTCATGCTCACCCTGCTTTTAAACTCTATATCATACTCACTGAGCTCTACTGCCCACGTCGCTAATCGTCCTGACTGATTTGGGTTGTGAAGTATTGTTCGAAGTGGCTGGTTGGTCTATACTTCGATTGGGTGGGATTGAAAGTACGGACGTAGCTTTCGAGCAGAAGTCACCACCGCGAGTGCAAGTTTTTCCATCATTGTATACCGAGTTTTTGGATCCGTCATTGACTTGCTTATGTAATAAATCGGCTTTTGTTCTCCACGATCCTCCCGAATCAGGACTTCACTGACTGCATGATTTGATAACAAAACATACAAATAAAGCTTCTCATCCACATTGAGTTTGGACAATATGGGTGGAGTGGTTAGGTATGCTTTTAGCTGTCCAAAAGTTTCTTCACATTTCTAATCCCAAAGGAACTCTTTGTTTCCTTTTAGAATTTGATAATATGGTAACGATTTGTCCTTTGATCTTGAGATAAAACGGTTCAAAGCTGCAATCCGACCGGCCAACCGTTGTACTTCTTTAAAGTTTTTTGGAGATAACATATTTAGAAAGGCGCGCGTTGATTTGGTTCGGATTGGCTTTGATTCCTCTTTTAATCACAATATAACCAAGAAATTCTCCGGACGGGACTCCGAAAGTACACTTCGCCGGGTTTAGCTTCATTTGATATTGATTGAGAATTTCAAAACACTCTTCTAGGTGCTTAACGTGGTCTTCTTTTTTCAGTAACTTGAAAAACATATCATTTATGTAGACTTCCATCGTTTTCCCGAGATGCTTATGGAACATCTTATTGACCAATCGTTGATAAGTTGCTCCTGCATTTATTAAACCAAAAGGCATTACCTATTAACAATAAATACCTCTATTCGTGATGAATGACGTTTTTTCCTGATCCTCGGGATTCATCATTATTTGATTATAACCCGAGAAGACATCCATGAAAGTTAACAACTCATTTCTTGCAGTAGACTCCACGAGTCGATCTTTGGAGCGGGAAGCGGGAGCGGGAAGCTATCCTTTGGGCATGCTTTATTGAGGTCTGTGAAATCGATGCATACGACGTCCTTTCCATTCTTCTTTTTGAGGACAACAGTATTTGCCATCCACTCCAAGTACTCCACCTCTCTTATAGATCTTATCTTTAAAATTTTGTCCACTTCGTCGTTTACTGCCTTTGTTCGCTTTGCTCTGAGTTTTCTCCTGTTTTGTTTTACAGGCTTAAAGCTCAGATCCACGTTCAGCTCATGGCAAATTATGCTCGGATCTATCTCAGGCATATTTGCTGCTGACCACGCAAATAAGGTCTTGTTTTTCCTCAAAAATTCTATCAAAGTTTCTTTTAGTTCACCGGTCAAAGTAGCCTCAATTCAAATTTTACGGTCTGGCTGGTCTTCGTCTAACGCAACTTCGATCACGAAATCATCCACCTTTTGCCCACTAGGAAATCTTGGAAGTACTTCTTTCTTCGTGGGCTTCGTTAATTGCTATTGGATCTTCAAACGGTGGCTAGCTAGATAACACGTTTGCAAAGCTTCCTGATCTCCTCGAATTGTTTCCACTCCGCTCGAGGTTGGAAACTTGATGCTTTGATGATATGTAAAGGGGACCGCCTTTATTAGATAAATCCAGGGAGTCCCGAGGATGATGTTATATGCTGTTGGTTTATCAAAGACAACAAATTCTACGATTTTTGACACCTTCCTGGCAAGAACAGGTAGATTAATCGTTCCGAGAGACATGGTTGACTCACTTGTAAATGCCACCAAAGGAGATGGGGGTCCCACCACATCAGCTCAACTAATCCCCATCCTTTCCAAAGTACTCAGGAAAATTAAATCCAACGAACTGCCTATATCAACAAGAATTCTCGAAACTTCAAAATTAGCAACATCCAAAGTAATGACCAAAGCATCATCATGAGTTCTTTCAAGGTGTCGGGTTTCTTCCTCTTTGAATGATATTGAAGCGCCTTGAAAATCAACTTCCTCGCTGAAGCTTGCTTTAAGCAAAACATTATGTCTATGCTTCTTGATAGCACTGATCGAATATCGGTAAAGTTTGGAAGTTCCAAGAATCACATTGACATTTCCCTTTGAACTTCTTGGTTCTTCCTTGTTTGATGACCTCGGCCTTTTTACGGTAGGGTTTTGAGCTTCAGGATTGTGTCTTGCCTCATGATATCTTTCCATGAAATCTTCTATGTTGAATATGGAAAGGTCTCCGCTTGCCCACAACTCCGCGAGATGCCTTTTGAAGACACTGCAATCTTTGGTCAAGTGCCCAGTCACTCTATGTATGTCGCAGTACAAACTTTCATCTCGGACCCAAGTGTTCGACATTCTTTTTCCTTGGAATTACTTTCCGACGTTGTTGTTGAAAGGTTGTGCCCTGAATTTTTTAGGCCCTTCGTTATCCCTAGGCTCAAATTTCTTTGTAATGAACGTGACCGATGGCTTCGCTTGCTTATTCCTTTTCGTGAAGCTCTCTTTTACATCTTTTACTTCCATCCAGTTGTTAGCGCGGAAAAGCGCATCTTGGATTGTGTCCGGTTTGTGAAGTATTAGATCTTCCTTAAACCTTGAATCATACCACAAACCTTTCTGAAGGGAGGACAAAGCTGACTGTTGCGACACTCTTGGGAGCTTCGAAAGCACACCTTTGAACTTTGTAATGAAAGCTCGAAGTGACTCATTCGGTCCTTGCGATAGATTCCAAAGGTCGGTGTCCAAATTGCTTTTATCCATAAGTATGGAGTATTGTTTCAGGAACACAGCTGACAATTCGTTGAAATTGCTAATTAATCATGGCTTCAATTGGGTGAACCACATCAGTGCTTGCCCACATAGATTCTCAGAAAAGAGTTTGCAGTATCCCGCATCCTCTTCGGTTTCATCTAAGTCGACTCGTCCAGCGGCGATCAGGAAAGCTGCAAGATAACTCTTTGGGTCTTCCAATCCGTTGTAAGATTGAGCTTCCGAGAATCTCTAATTCTCAAGCTTGCGATTTGAGGAGTGAAAGGTGTTCGCGTAGTTTCTTCAATGACTCGATCGATGTCTGGCTCCGAACTGGTGGCCTGATGGAACTTTGATTTCATCTCTTTCAATTCTTGGCTAACCTTTCTCATGGTCTCGAACTGGTCAAGACTTTCTTGCTCGTGCTGATGTGCTAATTGGTCATCGTCTCCAAGCTGCGTCTCCACATCCTCCAGATGAATTACTGTGTTAGCAGCATCAAGAGTTGTCTGTCCACTGGTTCCATTCCTTGCAAGGGAACTCGACGAATTGAGCATTCTTCTTAGGACTCCAATAGGGTTTCCTGCACTTAGAGAACGAACACGAGATAGTATAGTACTAACGTGTTGGCTAAGAGATACTTGGGTTGTTTGTAGTGTGGTAACAGTTTTTTCCACATCCGAGAACTTATGTGTCATGTCCGATATGGTTTGCTGCATAGTTTTGAGTGTTTCGGCCAACGATGTACTGAGAGCGTCTTCTCCGGCCATTGCTGCTTGTCTCGAAAATGTGGTGAAAAAATCTGATGACTCAAGAATCCTCCATCCCCACAAACGGCGCCAAAATATGAATGTCGGATTCACACACTCAAGTATTTATTTATTTAGTGAGATGGATTATTCTTGAGGACAAAAATCAAATGTATAAAGCTACGAATTGGTATAAAAATGGCTATAGTATCTTTGCTAGAAAAATTGCATGTGTCCTACATGGCTCACAACGTCTTACTTATACTAGTACATAACATTTAATTCTCAATTATACATAATATTTCTCCCTTAACTGCATCTGTTTCAGTCTTCGAGTTTAATGTTCAAACGTTTGAATTTGAATTGACTTTGGACTTCGTGGGCTTTGATACCCGGCCCGAGAACCTTAAGCCGAACTGTCCTTAATTTCGACCTTGTCACCATCCCGCAGAACGGCCACCTCGTCCATGTCTTCCCTCTCAATTCGAGGTTCTCATGGGCCGTATCCCTTATGGGCTTCTCTCATGCTTATGTGGCAATTTTTGGTTGGTCCTGGACTACTGGTGCGGGATCCGACACCAACACCTATGTCCTTTTTGGAACAGTACACAATTTGGAAAAAATTTAAAAGTCCAATATATTTCCTATTCGATTGTACAAGTCCAATATATGTATGTGTTCTATTTCACAGGTTAGCATTGACTTTGAGACAGAGTATATTGGGGAGAACAAGAAAGATAAGGATGTCTTCCTCAGGGATATCTAGCCTACCATAGAGGAAATTGCTCAGGTACTTGCAACTTAGAATCATCGAATGTATTTCTCTCCAGGTACACATTAATTGAACTTTCTATAGGAATATGTTACAGGTTGTTCACTCTAGTGTGTTACCCGACATGTTTCGAGCTACTTATGATTCCATCTAGAAGTGTCAATTGGGCTGTCCAAAGCCCAATGGTCATGTCCAATTGGACCATTAGTTTTAATGGATGATCTTTATTGGACAATGGTCTGAAAATTTGTCCAAAACCATTAAGGACCATGTCCAATGGTCAGCCCATAACTTAATGTTATTTGCCAATGTCTGAAAATAAGTTCATCAAAAGAGTTAAGCTTAGATTTGGGAATTAACAAATGTCTGAATATTATTTGCCAATGTTTGATCGCCAATCTTGTAAAGCCGATGATTCCATGTATGGCCACTCTCTGCAAAAAAATAATAAACCAATGAGTCATGAACTTGCTACCTCTAATCCGTTTCCTGCAAAACAACGTTTTGTCAAACAAGTGATGGATTGTGGTGAGAAACGATTACTTAATTACAAGCTCTAAACGTTCATAAACATTAGCAAACACACACTAAACGTTCATACACTTAGCTCCATACATAAACACCAAGCTCTACACAAGTAATTACAAGCTCTACCAAAACCAAACTCTACATATTCTGTGAGGCATTTCATCAAACACATGGTTGGCATCAAAGGAAGGGAGAGAGAGAATAACAAAGAATAGCAAACAAGTGAAATTTGGACAAACCCACAAGCTGAAATCAAAGAAAGCATATGCAGAATCACAATTAAGGAACAGAAAATAACAAAGCGATGAAATTGCATAAGGACTTAGAGAATAAAATCAATGAGACTATCATATGAACGCATATTTTAGAGAGAACTTATTCTAATCAACGGATTCATATTCTAGTAGAACTAACGGGAGTAGGAGTTGAGAGAGAGGTCGAAGCGAGAGAGAGAGAGCTTCGTCGCCGAGATAGAGAAGAGAAGAAAATTGATGTGTTGAGAAAATTGATGGACCAACCATAGACCGTGTGGGCTAGCCCATTAAATCCGCGGACATAATTGGTCTTTAGACCATTTAACCCGTTTTCGTTACGGGTCGACCATGGACTGTCCATAATGTTGTGGACTGGGCTTAGCCCATGGTCAGATGACCATTTGACGGTTCTAATTCCATCACCAAGGGAAACACGATTTAGAATCACCGGAGATTAACCGCAAATATTTCAACTCATATGGAAGTCTATGCGGTAACAATGAAATTATGGCTTTGGGAACATTTGTGAATATCAGACTTGTTAACAAGCTATTAAATGGATAAGTTTGCCCTAAGACAGTTCACATTCCTATTGGGTGAAAATCTTTTTCTTCGATGCTGCCATGGTTTGTGTTTCTTGGCTTAATTTTCCCAAGGAAATCTTGTGGGTTTAATACTGATTGTATAATGATAATGTCTGTTTTTTTTCAGAGATACAAAGCAGCTTGTTAGGCCACAATTATTCTGGTTGGAGCTGAGTATGGTAGTGGTAGCTCCCGTGATTTAGCTGCCAAGAGACCCATGTTACAGGTTTGAACCTCCCTCTATATCTCTTTCTCTCTCTGAAGTTTGTGTCCTAAATTCTTTGAGGCAAAATTTTGTTGTTTTTACAGGGCGTTAAAGCAGAGTGATCTCAAATAGTTTAGAAAGGATTCACCGGAGTAATTTGGTGGGAATGGAAATCATCCCATTATGTTTTAAGTCTAGTGAGGATGCAGACACCCTTGGATTGATAGGTAAGGAGCTTTACACTATCCATCTCCCAATCGATATTTCAGAGATAAGACCTGGGGAAGATGTTACTACCAATACAGACACTGGGAAATTTTCCACCTGCATAGTCCGCTTTGACACTGAGGTATATTGTCCACTCCCATTGTTCAAAATGTTGTTTGGTGAAGAAAAATAGATTTCATTGTAAAGTAAGGGTAAACGTGCATAGGTGGAACTCGCTTACTTCAACCACAGAGACATACTTTCATATGTCATCAAAAACTTGAGCAATCAATGAAGAATCAGGTGGTGATGATCCTTTGTAATTATTTCCACAGCAGCGCCAACATTTGTGCGGTTGCGAATAGAGAAATAAGATTGTTCTTTCTTTTTGTCAGAGTTTAATTCATTTCATAAGCAGATTCGAGTCTGTCGACGATTAGTTTTACTTCACCAAAATGATCTTATTCATAGAGTCTTATAATGGCAATGTGTTATTCAAATGCGATGGTGATTTTGAGTGTATGAGAGATGAAAGCTGACTAGTATTTATGTTTGTACAATATAGTTGGATTCAAGGTATGATATATTTGGTATATGAATGTCTACTTTTGTTTAGCATCTATTTAGGTATAAATATAACTACGTAAAGAAACTCGTGCATGTAAATCTTATGTTATTAATTTATGAGAGAACAATCTAAGAAAAAGTCAAAGTTTTTATACTGAATCCTAAGATATCAAAACTAAATTTTCTAAATGCGGTAAAATATTCTAAATTAAAATGATGATGTAGCAATATTATGCAAGTCACACGATCTAAAATAACTTTGGCTAAACTTATGAAGTGCATTCTATTTTCTTTCAAGTTATAAAGTTATCGCACTTCAGTGCAATTAACTTTATGGTACTTTATTTGGTTCAATTAAAAATATTAACTTTTGTTTAAAGGATTTGTGACAAAGATTTACGTTGTACCGCAACTGGATGAGTATCTTAACATACCCATGAATTCTTGAAATCAATAAAATACACACAACACATTACATAAACATTTTTTCCAAAAGAAAAAAAACATAATTAGTTAAACATAGGATAAAACTTAAAAGTCTTCTTTGCTAATTATAATGGGGTCCTTATCAGCTCGCCACCCACATGGGTTAGCGATATAAACCATCAAATGTAGATATTTGAAAATATCTTACTATCTTGGGATTAGCCGCATTCACTTTCTCCCTCATACTTTTGTTTCTCAAGTATAAGAAAGCTAAGAAAACAATCCAGTCAAGCCAAGTCCGTTAGAATCCGGAACACTCTGTCGTTGTCTAAGTACGGTAATTTACGTCACTAGCTAGCTTCATGAGGCTATAAGAGTTATAAATACTGATTATTTCTCTGTAACAAAAATTGCCAGGACACTTAGACAAACCTCTAGGAGATATTTTCTAATATAAGTAAAAGGTATGGATCTATTTGAAACTTTTAATTTTGGTCACATCATTTAACCAAATGAAAGTTGAGGAATCAGTCATATAATTGGATTAAATACTTTTTAATTTTTAATGTTCTTTTTATCATCTTTGTTTAATACATGATAAAAAAAATATATTATAAGTTTTTGTGTATTAATGATTAATAAATTATGACATTAACTCTAAGTATCTCATATACTTTTGAAAAAAAATGGTAACATGTTTTCGAGAAATTGTTGAGGTATGCTTGAGGAGAATTTGAGCAAAACATATTTGTTAGATCGGATGAATATTGAGGAATTTTTGAGGAATATTGTTTGAAAAGATAATTGTGAAGAAAAGATTTCAGAATGTGGTGGGACCACATTCATCCTTTTATTTTTGTTTGAATTGTTAAGAAATACTATTTGAAAAAATAATTTTGTAATTTACCTCTTTTTCAAAGTAGTAACTTTTTTTTACCAAAAAAAATGGAAATGAATTATGTGCCTAGTATGTTTTATATTTTATAATATTTATTTCAGAATAGTGTATATTGAAGTTGTAAGATCGCGATATATATAATATTTTTATTTTGGTAAGGAAATATTTCAACTATAAATCCAATATTTTTTTAGTTCTTGTGTTTGTTTGTGTTATTTTGAAAGAAACTTTGGTTAATTTTAATAGAACAAATAAATAAGACAAATATTGATAAATAAGTTCTATCTACAATATGATTTTAAAGCAATATATTTTTATTTTGCATAAAAGGCTTTATATATTCAAAATTATTGGGATTTTAAAAAAAACATTTACAAGGTCCCATATTAAAAACAAAAATAAATCCAGGAACTATAACTTTCAATAGTATAAATTTTTTTATATTAAAATTTGCTAACTTTATTTTAAGTTTTTTAATCAACAACTCTATTAGATTGACTCTAATAAGTCAATGCTGAGGAATTTTGTTTGCAGATGTGATAATATGAGGTTGGGTATGAATATTCGTGCCAAGTGATCCAGTAATATCCCAGTTTCAGGAATATGGTGGTGCATGCGAAAATTTTTAAAAGAATTGATTTGGTCATATATGTTACCAAAATGCACATTTGTTTTGGTCAAATGTCTTGAGAGAAATTCATAGTTTAGCATGTTTGGGCTCGAGCAATTTCAGGATGAGTGACCTTTCCGGAAATAATTGTCGAAACCGTGTGAGTGAGAACAAAACACGAAAAAGATAGTCTCTCGGACGTAGCGGACCGAGTGTCAGACAAAGATGGATCCGTGGGCCCGAGAGAGAAGATGGGATCCACTGATAGAGACAGTCCGGACGTTACCAATTTAATCCATTACAACCGTCGTGTCAATAATCAAAATTAGATACTTATTATCGTAATAAATACAATTAAGAGAAACAAAGAGAACGTGAACCACTTAGTTACAATCATAAAATTACCTCAGCAAATTGGGAAAAATATAAACGAACAACACCCCGACTATAAAAAATGGTTGAAAAAAGTTCTAACTTTCTAATGAACATAATACATGTTTAGCTTTTACTGATTTCTATTTTTTGTCAAAATATTTTGTAACAAAAAGGATCATATCGTTAAATGGATTAATGAGGTTAAACTATTTGTTATCACCGTAGTTAAAGCGAAAAAGTCATTTAAATCATTATTGTCATAAGGAGTCGTTTGAATAACCCACAAAAACTTCAAATTGATTGCTACGGTTTGAAATCAGTTTTACCAACATTTTGCAAATTAGTTACTTGAATTCTCTTGTTCTCTCTTAATTTGATTCCTCTAGTTAATTATTTTTCATCCGATTAGTTAATTATTCTTATATGTTGTGTGTTTCGGAGACCCTGAAGTGCTATTTCATGTTTGATAAGTTTGGGATGATTCTCTCTTAGCTTTTACAAAAAGAACCACACAATCGTTATTTGCTTCAAGATCTTAGAGTAGCCTGATCTGACGCATATACTATTTGAATTATGTTTTTTCTCTTGTCATACATCTCTATAGACACTGAACATTATTGTCATAAGACTTTGCACAAATCTTCAATTATGGTTTGTATAGCTTAATGTCATATCTAGTTTTCAAAGAATATCTAAGAATCGTAATCTTGAAATCATCTGGAAAAGTAAAAGTTTTCTCCAACGTTAGCAACTCATTAGGATCTTCATCAAACTCTTAATCCTTCAACAAAATCTCTGTGAGATGTCAAAAGATCTGGAATCTTCTCCCTAAACTAAATACTATTTTTACTATATATGTCTGGAGTTAAAGTGGAGGCTTGTCCTAAGAATAGAGAAAGCGTGAGAAGCCGCCACAGAATCGACATGGTTCGCAAAAAGAAACTAAGAAGATTTTGGCGTCACTTTGAGAACTGACTTTATTTCATGATTCTTTAAAAGCGGATGATCAAATGCAGGCTGGTCTCTCATATGGACGCAATCTATAATATCACCATTAGTACTCTGTTTGTAGTTGATTTTGAAACAAACTATCAATATATTTATCATAAATATGTATATATATATATATGCATATATATGTAGATATATGACTCTGTATGCATTAAGTGTTAATTAGTTGCCCAAATGGATATATGTGACTCTGTATCATGTATTGAAATTTCTTTAGGAAGAATTATCGACTTGATCCTCTCGGTTTAGTTCCAGTAAAAAACACGAATCACTACACTCGAATAAAATCTAATCTGATCGGTCAGAAATTTTTGATTTTGTTTGGAAATAGAATAAAGAACCCTATACAAATTAAAACGAATTGATCCAATCAACTTGTACCAAAGTGAATCGAGTTACTAAACCAATATTTTGAATGCAAACTAATAGTTTGTTCTTGGTTTTATTTTGTCTTTGTACGAACACGAAAAAATTCACAAACCTAATTAGATCAAACCCAAATTCCACGATACATTATGCTAAACAATATAAACCCTAATTATTTCAATACATAGATCACATGGATGGTCATCACTGGAGCATTTTTCAAAGTGGAGGGTTGTCCTAATTATTTATAGTTTTAGTAGTAATTATATCGGATTTAATTATCTCCATGCAACATCATGCAAAAAAGCATTGTAAAAATAAAATAGGGCGAACAATAATACAATATAGTTGACTAATTTAATTTTTTTATTTAATTTAACTACTCAAATGTTATTAGTTATTATTACTTTCTCAGTCAAACTCGAAGTGTTAAACACTATTGTTACTGAAATTAACCGCAAAAAAGAATCCTCTAACCGAATAGAATCTAACTGAAATAAATAATCCACATTTATTGTTATCTTAACTAAAACAATAAATACAGAAAAAAGAGTAGCAATAAAATCAAATCGGAGATATCTCGTTTCTTGGCGGAAAAAGAAGAAGCAGAGAAAGTGACGATGGCGAGCTTAGCCGACGGAGGAAAACGCCGCGTCAGTTACTTCTACGAGCCAATGATCGGCGACTACTACTACGGCGTTAACCAGCCAACGAAACCTCAACGAATCCGTGTCACTCACAACCTCATCCTCAGCTATAACCTCCACCGCCACATGGAAATCAACCACCCAGACCTCGCCGATGCTTCCGATTTCGAAAAATTCCACTCGCTGGAGTATATCAACTTCCTCAAATCCGTCACGCCGGAAACCGTAACCGATCCTCATCCTTCCGTCTCTGAAAACCTCAAGCGCTTCAACGTAGATGTGGATTGGGACGGTCCTGTCTTCCATAACCTCTTCGATTATTGTCGTGCTTACGCTGGTGGTTCTATTAGCGCCGCCGCGAAATTGAACCGTCAAGAAGCCGATATTGCCATAAACTGGGCCGGTGGTATGCACCATGTGAAGAAAGATAAAGCTTCTGGCTTTGGTTATGTCAATGACGTTGTGCTTGCGATTCTCGAGTTACTAAAATCTTTCAAGGTACGTAACTGTTTATTTGATTTTCAAGATTAAGAGTTGATTGTTGAATCTTTGATGCTTTAATAATTTTGATTTTGGTAGAGAGTTCTCTACATAGAAATTGGTTTTCCTCATGGTGATGAAGTGGAAGAAGCATTTAAGGATACTGATAGAGTAATGACTGTTTCTTTCCACAAAGTTGGGGACACCGGAGACATAAGTGACTATGGGGAAGGGAAAGGACAATACTATTCACTCAATGCACCATTAAAGGATGGTTTGGATGATTTTAGTCTTCGTGGTTTGTTCATTCCTGTTATCCACAGAGCTATGGAAATCTATGAGCCAGAAGTAATTGTTCTTCAGTGTGGTGCTGATTCTTTAGCTGGTGATCCGTTTGGTACATTCAACTTGTCTATCAAGGGTCATGGTGATTGCTTACAGTACGTAAGATCTTTTAATGTTCCTCTCATGATCTTGGGGGGTGGAGGTTATACTCTTCCAAATGTTGCTCGTTGCTGGTGCTATGAGGTTTCTCCTTTGTAACTTGGACTTTGTGTTTTTCATATTCATGCAATTCTTTGTTCTGAAAAAGTGCTTTTTAATTGTTGCAGACGGCGATTGCGGTTGGAGAACAACTTGACAATGATCTCCCAGGCAATGATTACATGAAGTATTTTCGTCCAGATTACAAGCTTCATATATTGCCAACCAACAGGCAGAATTTAAACACACGATTAGATATTATAACAATGAGGTAACCTTTTAAAAAGGCTGATCAGTTTGGTGCCAATATAGTTGAGATGTTTACAACTTTTGCTTTCTAAACCTCTTTGTAAATCCATTATAGGGAAACTTTACTAGCGCAACTTTCTCTAGTAATGCACGCACCTAGTGTACCGTTTCAAGACACTCCATCAAGCAGTCAAGCCACTGAAGCGGTAAAATCTTTATTCATTCGTTCATTACTACTTTATCTTTCTCATTACTGGATATGTTTTAATTTGTCCAATGAGGTTATTAAGATTCGCATGACATATCTTTAGGCGGAAGTGGACATGGAGAAGAGAAATGATCCACGCATTTGAGTGCAATCCAAGTTATGAACCAGACTCTAACAACGATTAGCATTTTCTTGGATAAGGCAAATGGTAAAGTAGTGTCATAGGAGAAGGATTCTTCATATTCAAATTTCACCTTTTTCTGAGTTTGTTCTTAGAGCATGTACAGAAAAGAACGATTGATGTATAAAATCAACATTGTAGAGATACTACAATAACATTCAAATATTATAGAAAGCAACAGATTTTTGTTGACAAAAGTCTCCACAAATTACATATAAGGCACATTCTGCAACAATTCAATGTAAGAAAGAGAGAACAAATGCATGGTAAGTTACAACTAATGATATCTATATCTATATGCAGCCTGTTCAACTAGGAAAAATCAACAATTACACACATGGAATTTTTCATTGTGATAAGAAATCAGATTCTTTAGTCCCTTAGTCAATAAAATAATCACGAACCAGCAAAGTATATGACTCAACAACAAGAGTCCTGATATTGCATATCCCAAGACCATAAACTCATCACATAATATATGCTAATTATTACCGAAAAATGAGCTTCTTAATGCCTAAAATTCTGATTTGAACTTGGCTCGTACGCTCATAATTTAAAGCTCAGCCAAGAACATCATGATAGCCAACAGAGATGCATACACTTTCTTGAATTAAAATCCCAGATCACAATGAAGTAAAGTTATCTAAGTAAAATTTAATTATTTTCAAAAAAAAACAATATTCATGGCTTTTGTTCATCATTCCTTTCTTGAATCAAAAGGTTATATATTTGATGAGAGTAAAGAACAGAATAATGATACAATATACATTCTCTTATATAGAGATGAGATTTCCTAATCAAAGATAAAACCTAAATGTAAATCATATATATTTGATAAATGTAAATATTACTAAAACTAAGATATGATAATATTTTAGATCCTTCTGCAATCTTCATGATTTCCATATTCTTGGGCGATCATCTCAACCATCAATGATTGATTTCCAGTTTCCCCAATAAAAGTAGCTTTAATTCAAATCATAATAGGATAATCAGTTCTTAAATACTTTGGAAAAATATATGGATAAAATCAGAAAAATAAACCTCTTTCAAATAGGAATAAGAAAAAAAATAGGAATTAATCATTTTGATTTTCTAGTTGATGTATTGATCATATAGTTGAGTATTCTTATAATGTAAATTAGCCGATCAAGATTTAAATATACTTTTTAAACGTTTCTTTTTAAGCTGATTAGGTTTTAGAAATTCTAGGGGAATTAGTTTCATGAGTTTTTATAATTTTGTTTTGCAAATATTGTTCAAAAATCAAAAATCATTAAAAATCTGAAAACATATTTATGGCCTAAAGGCTAAAAGTTGGATATAATTTATTTATTTTCGGTTGGATATATTTTGCTTAGTTTTATCCCGTGTGTATTTTTTCCTTATTTATATATAGTAAACGAGAACGTAGACAGAACAGAGTTGGGATGGAGACAAAGAAGAGAAGAAGAAGAAGAAGGAGATGATTTTCTTAACAGATGATCTATGGGCAATTATACTTGCGAGATTACCACTAACAATCATCACCACTTCAAAACTAGTTTGCAAGCAATGAAATCGCTCATAGAATCTCCCTTTTTCCGCAAACTTTTCAACACCCACCATCAAAACTCTCATTCTTCATGGTCAATCCTCTGTAGAGTCCTACCTGAAGAAGTCGTGGCTCACTACGAAAGCGAGACTTGGGGTCTTTCACGATCTCTAGGTTCTTACATTTCTTCTTTCATAACCCACAAATTCAATACTCAATTCCCATACGTTACACTCGTCGTGGCTTACACTCATGTTGGATTGATTTTGATCAGTTCTTGCAACAAATTACTAACTTACTATGTGGCTAATCCGATCTCAAGACAATGTGTCGATAATATATCACTAAAATTTTCTTCAAAAGTTTCTCTAAACTGTATTACAATGTTTTCACAAACTTTCATCGATACCTAAATAGTTTATATCTTTATTTTCATAAAAATTTGTGATTAAAAATAAAATTCGTTAGAAATTAGAAATTTTATTAATCTTTGTAATAAGAAAGTAAACTTATAACAATTTTAAAGTATCTTTTTAATATTTTCCATTTTAATTTTAGTTAAATACATATTTTTCTTCCTATATGATTGATTGCATCTTAAATCGCATATCTTAAAGTGGCAGAAGAGTAAATAAAGTGGTCATCAAAGGGCAAAATAGTAAAAACACCACCTCGACTCTTTTTTTCTTCTGTCTTGGACATAAAGCTTGATTCAATTCCATTCCTTATTGTTATATACACATCTCTGATTCAACTCCACCGAATTCAGAAGATCGAAGAAGATGAGTAGAGGAAGCGGCGCTGGTTATGATCGTCACATCACTATCTTCTCACCGGAAGGTCGTCTCTTTCAAGTTGGTCAGTACTCTCCGATTCCCACTCTCAATTCCTTTTCGAGCTCTGAAAACTGAATACACACTTTTGCTTTTGTAGAATATGCCTTCAAGGCCGTGAAAACAGCTGGTATTACTTCAATCGGAGTTCGTGGGAAAGATTCGGTTTGCGTCGTTACCCAGAAGAAAGTTCCTGTGAGTGAATCTCTCTTTTCATTGTCTCTCGTTTTTTTTAGGGTTTGCAAAAAAGTTGCGTCTTTTATTGAACCATTGTATGGATTTAGGTTTCTAGTAGATTGAGGATTGTTGGTGTATCTTACCCATTAGGGTTTTTGTTTTTGGGTTGGGACAGGACAAGCTTTTGGATCAGTCTAGTGTTACACATCTGTTCCCTATCACCAAGTACATTGGATTGGTAGCTACTGGCATTACAGGTTCGTTTCATGACCCTTTTATCTCCTCTTAAGCTGTAGAATTTATTGCTATGGATGGTAATTTGAACATGTGAATTTCGTTTTCAGCTGATGCAAGGTCTTTGGTTCAACAAGCAAGGAATCAAGCAGCTGAATTTCGGTTCACTTATGGATATGAGATGCCTGTTGACATTCTTGCTAAATGGTATCGTTGCTAATCGACTTGGTGTCTCTTTTTTCAGATGGTTCTTTAACTTCTTAGTGGAGGCTGGCTTATAGTTATTGATCTATCTAGCTCTTCTGTGATAAATGGTGTTGCTGATAAATAACTATTTTACTTACAGGATAGCGGACAAGTCACAGGTCTACACTCAACATGCTTACATGAGACCCCTTGGAGTTGGCAAGTTTGCTATCTTTTTCTTTTCTTAAGACCAATCTAGACATTAGTGCCTACTTGTGTTTGATGCGTATTATATCACCTTCACGTTTTGATGAATATTATTGGCTGACAAAAGGAATTTTCTTGTTGTCTCTCTTTATGAAGTCGCTATGGTAATGGGTGTTGATGAAGAGAATGGTCCCTTACTTTACAAATGTGACCCAGCTGGACATTTTTACGGTCACAAGGTATTATCTATCACTCGTAGCTTATACTTTAACTAAACTTGTCTTCTAATACTTACTGTTTTGATTGCTTTTGCTGGCCTGCATCAAGATTTATTGATAACATATCTGAATAATATCGTCTTACAAGCATATTGACATACACTACACACTATTTACTGCTTGTCACTAACATAGAAGAAAATGCCTCAGTCTATAAGTCATTGTGATAAGCATAAACGAAAAAAGTATAATATGACTATAGGAGTGAGTTAGTCATAATTGCGGAGAGTTTTGGTCATTTGGGTTGTTTGTGGTAAGCCTTTCAGACTTTGGGATAGGTTTGGGTACTCTATAAGATAGCATAACTCTCACTTTAGTTCTTTGTATCCGGTTGCTCCTGGGTTCATTAGTTTACTTGTTTTCATTTGTAGATTTACAGAGAAGAATAAAGGAAACTTTTTCAATCCTGTCTTTCTCATTTCGCTGATCTTAACACTTTTTAGGAATCTTATGTATAAAGGTTTTTAAGCATCGTGCTCATTTCTACTTTTAGTAACTGATTGATCCTAGGTTGAAACAAAACACGTTTTGTGTATCTATTCAATGACATGACTACATACAGGTTACACATGAGTCTTCTGGACTATATGACCAAGATCTCTAGAGGATAGGATATACAAAAAAATTATTCTCTCTCTCAAAAGTCGTAGATATTTCATGTTAATTGAAAAGCAGCTAATAGACAAGCAACTGTATTCGTGCAGGCAACTAGTGCTGGTATGAAGGAACAAGAAGCAGTCAATTTCTTGGAGAAGAAAATGAAAGAAAACCCATCTTTCACATTTGATGAAACCGTGCAGGTAAATTATTTGCATTATCTTTCATATTTTCCCTGCTTATGTTCGAATACGGTAACATATGTTCATTTAGCTGCTGATTACTTGTGCTGTTACTTTGTAGATACAAATCTATTAATATTCTTGATGAAGTACCAAATGCACATTGTTCCTCACGTTGATATTTTTATACGTTTGTAGACTGCCATATCGGCTTTGCAATCTGTTCTTCAAGAAGACTTCAAGGCTACTGAGATTGAGGTATACAAAACTCTTCTCGTATATGATGGCAAGTTTATTGTATCATTTGTGGGTTATATATCTTATCAAACCGTTTGGTGAAATGATAGGTAGGTGTGGTGAGAGCAGAGAACCCGGAATTCCGTGCATTGACAACGGAGGAGATTGAGGAGCATTTGACAGCCATTAGTGAACGAGACTGATCAACTTAGTGAAACAAGTGTGAGTTACGTTGCTTCGCTTCTATCAGACATTCCTCTAAAGTGACCACTCTCCATCGATCTTTTGTTTGGTCTTCCTTCCATAATTTAATTTACTTAGTCAACCCAGCAAACTTGAAAAACAAAAATGCACTGTAATGCTTAAGGCTGTGAGAGTTTCCGAGTCTTTTGACTCTTCAGAAATGACACCAACTTTACTCATATCATCACTTTCTAGCTTTTTATTTCTATCGTTGCAGTTGCTGTGTCTTCGTCTTCACCAGTTCTTAAACTCGAATTCGTTTTAAGGTTTCAGTTGTTAGAAAGTGAGGGATCATTCTTACCTTTCAACAAAAAAGGTTTAGGTTATGGATTCCAATTTTTTAGGATCAGTCAAAAATTTTAGGATCAGTCAAATTTTTTTTACATCGGCATAATGCTTAGGGCTGGGCATAAAATCCAAAAATTGATCAAAAATCCGGCTCCGAAACCAAACCGAACCGAATAGTCACAAAATCCGAATACATAATGGATATTCCTATCTGAATTATCCGAAACAAATCCGATCCGAACCAAAAATTGAACGGATATCCGCTAATCCTAAATAAAATTATATATCTAAAAATATTAGTTATAATTTATATCCAAAAAATACTAAATAGCAAAAATATCCGAAATAACTTTACTGTCCGATTTTTTTACTTTTATTTGTTAAAATTATACAATGTTTTGCAAAATTAAACCAAATTTTAGTAAAATTAAACGATTTTTATTAAAATTGTACAATTTTTTAATTTGTTTTTTTTTTAAATCAAAAACTGATCCGAAACCGTTCCGAATCTAACACCATCCGAACCGAAACCGAATTCGAATAATCATATAATCCGAACGGATAATAAACTCCCTCATCCTAATTATCCGAATCTAAAATAACCCGAACCAAATCCGCTCCAAAATCCGAAATTTTCATTATTAATGCTTGCAACACCCAAAATCACTCCTAGATAAACTTACTTGAGCCTAGTTGAAGGCCTATAGGCTATATGAGATGATCATTTTGCCCTGTGGCCTCTTAAACTTTAATGTCAATTATTTACAAAAGGAAAGTAAAGTGATCCTGAAAACTATCAATTAAAAAGTGAAGTATGTGTACATCATATAGGTTCGTGTCAAGCATTACAGACATAATGATTGTAAGTTTAGATAGTACTTTATCAAACTCCAGCTGTTAGAGACGTGGATGACTTAAAAAACATATAGACGAGTGATCTATAACGCGTCTTTCTATAACACCAAATGTATTTTTTTCTTTTCTTTAGGACCAAAAGTTATTACAACTTGATTAGAAAAACAACAATATGTTTAACACTTTTGCTTTCTTTGATTGAAGAATCAAACAAGGAAAAAAAAATCAACTTTACCTCTAACCAAAACCTATTCTAGGTATAGAAAGCAAAACCTAAACTAGATTTTTTTTGTTTTTTTGGTGGTAAGAATGTATTACTATTTACATCTTATGTAAAAAAAATGAAAAGATTACGAATTGAGGATAGAAGAGAACTCAGTAGTCAGTACCGTTCCCCTCCGGCCTCGTTACGCATTGGTGAATTATATCCGTTTCTCAAAGTTATCCGGTGGTTTCTTGCCGTGTGTGCGGGCGACCGGAACTTTTGATGGTTATCAGTCGTGGAAACGTTGCGAGGCTTGTCGAAGTTTTGAAGACTTGTCTCTTTAACTTCACGGCGTGTTTTGTCGAAGTTTTGAAGACTTGTCTCTTTAACTTCACGGCGTGTTTTGTCGAAGTTTTGAAGACTTGTATCTTTAACTTCACGGCGTGTTTTGTCGAAGTTTTGAAGACTTGTCACTTTAGTTTCACGGCGTGGCTTGTCAAAGTTTTGAAGACTTGTCTCTTTAACTTCCCGGCGTGGCTTGGTAGGAACGGTGTAAGTGAATATCCCAATGGGAATATCATCTTTGTAATCTTTGATGTCTTGGAGAACGGAGACAACAGTGCTAATGTCTGGCCTTGTCTTTGGTCGGTACCTTAGGCATTGATAAGCTAGAGTTGCTGCCTTTCGTGCTCCGGTCTCTGAGTACTGATCTTCAAGCCTCGGGTCCATTATTCTCCCGAGTTTACGTGCGTCGTTGAGCATTGGACGAGCCCACTCAACGAGGGTTTCTTTTCTTGATGATCTCGCTATGTCCACCGATTTCCGACCTGTCAACAGCTCAAGCAACACCACTCCAAAGCTGTACACATCACTCTTAGCCGTTAAATGACCTGTCATTATGTACTCTGGCGCCGCGTACCCTTGTGTGCCCATCACGCGAGTCGACACATGTGTATCATCGCCTTGTGGTCCGTCTTTTGCTAGCCCGAAGTCCGAGAGTTTCGCTGTATAATCCTGAAAAAAGAAATCAAAACATCAAAAGTCTATTCAAATCCAAAAGCAATTATAATTTTGAATGGTGACCATGGATGTAATTTGCGGTTCCACCATAATTTGAATAGAAAGAAACAAATATGTCCATTTTAGGTTATTGTCCGCTCTAAAACTAAAATGGTCTAGTTTGGTGTAACCCTTAAGATCAAAAAAGAAGAATGCTTGCTTACAGAATCTAACAAGATATTAGAGGCCTTGAAATCGCGATAGATGATGGGCTTCTCGGCTTCATGTAGAAACTGTAGACCCTTTGCAGCTTCATAAGCGATGTTCAACCTCGTTGTCCATGGCAGCGGTAGGGAGCACCCTGAAACAATTTCATCAGTTCTGGTTCTTAAAATGAAATGATCATTTCTATTTGATGGTTACAATAAAAAAAAGTCAACTCACTTCTGAAGAGTTGAGACTCCAAACTTCCACGAGGCATGAACTCATAAACAAGAAGTCTATGTGCTTCCTCGCAGCAATATCCGATCAGCTTCACCAGATTCGGATGCTTTAGTTTTCCCAAACACATAACCTCCGTCTGAAAAAAATCACCCCAAAAATAATATTAGTTAGACATTTAGACTCAATATTTTTGTATCTTAAACAGAGGACTAATGAAATGAATGTACGAACCATAAACTCACGGTGACCTTGAAGACCATCAAGATCAAGAAGTTTAACGGCAACGGGCTGAGCCTTAAGACCAGGACGGAGCTTGTCATCGATGAACCCTTTATGAACCGGACCAAACCCTCCTTCACCAAGAAAGTTGCTAGAAGAGAAGCTTTGTGTTATGACTCTAAGCTCTGCTTGTGTGAACACGTGGAGATCCGAGCCGGCGAGGGAGATTGAGAGATCTTCGGACAAGGTAGTGGAACTTGGATTACTTATGTCTAGAATCGACAATCCAAGAAACGATTTCTGTTTGGTAATCACACGTTCACCATCATCTTTCTTTGTCTTCTTGGGAGAATATATGTTGTCTGGATCTTGGAAACACAAAACCATCAATGATCTCCAAGATGATTTCTTCTTCACCGCCATTGTTTTGTTTGTGGAGGTGTTTTTTTTTCTTTTTCGAAATCTTCTAATGGTTTTGGTTTGTAATGGGAGAAAGAGATTTTAAAGTCGATGAGAAGAGGACCAAGACTTTGTATATTATTTCCTAATTCATATTTACTAACAACTATGTTACTTTCCTTACCAAAAAGGCAAAAAATTAGTGTTTTCTATTATGGGAAATAATAGTTTAATTAGAGAAAGAGGACGACGACTTCTTGAGGTAGGTTTATACTTCTTTCTGAAGTTTTAACCACGCTTTGACATTGTCATGTAATTCATGTTTAGACGAATAAGTTCTTAGTCGTGAGTGGACGGCTAAAAAGGAGAAGAAAATGACATGTTAACCTTTTTTCCTATAGAATTGTGAATACAATTAGATAATACCTTTTTCATACAATGATAGTTAGAATAGTAAAATTTTCTAATGGATTAGCTTTAGGAAAAATTAGCAAAAAAACATAGAAAACATGTAGTTTATTAGTTTTATGTTAATTAATGCCGTCAATGTGTTTCTTACCGAATTGATAAAAAAAAAAAAGCCCGAAAACATATGGTTTGGAAAAGCATTTGGATACTTAGAAATGTAAAAGATGAAGATTTATCAAAATGTCTATTACTATACTATATGTTTTTCAAAGAAACTAATAGATAGTCTATTATATAATTTACACTAATTTTCAGTTATTTGAATTCGATTTTTTTTTTTTTTTTTTTGAATATTTGGAAATTCAAAATTAAAAGACCTACATTTCCTACATGCGAGACCCACACTAGAATAAATTCATTTTATTTGACGAAGAAATCTCTCCCAACGTGTCTAAAACTCAATACCTTTATCTAAAAAATTTATTATTGGACCAACAACTTGTTGGTTATTTGAATTCGATTTGCCATCAAATATTCAAATATATCATTAGAAGTAACGGTAAATCTTCTTAAGACTAAATCCGAATATATTATAGTTTTTTTTAATATTAGTTAGAAATAAATTTAAAGAAACATTCTATGAGAATTGCACCCTATCTAATTCTACAAGAAATATAGTAAGGTCAAAATCAAGAATTAGTTGTCAAAATCATAGAAATTTCATTAAAATAAAAATATGATTTGGTAGAATTGCAATATGCGAGCGAGTCAAGCTTCTAGAAACACTAAGATAAAATATTACACAAATTATGTGAGCGCGTTGGCGAAGAAGGCGACTTGTTCACTCTGAGTTGTTGACATTTGCATTGTCCCACACAATGACGTAACATCATATGGAACTTTTTGAATTTGAAGCGGTTTTGAACGATAATAATTAATAGAATTTGCTAATTTGGTCGACTTTTTCTCTTACTTAAAATTAATGTGTACCGATTTCTACAATAACTACGTTTTGATTTCACGATGTAAAAATAATTGTTTCAAATGTTTTAGATGCATGAACTAAGGAAAAATATATCGAAATTTACCTACCACACTACTTTAGTGATGGTTTACATACCATAAGGGGGCTAGTCACGCGATCAGTCTAGTTTCTATGTCGCATGTTCAAGCCCTCATGCAAGCATGGGCCATGCTTGATAGTGAATTTTGTGGGGAGAGACCCTCATGCGACGTACCGGATAGAGGTCGGGAACTCTTTAAACTTGTTGTGTTAAGTTTCTTGGTCAATCAATCAAATGATCCGCACATCAAAAACTCTTAAGAGTATTTAATATGTGTGGCATAGACAATAATGGATAAGAGAACTTATAATTTCCAAGAGTTTTTTCTAATGTTTTCATGCCTATGATAAGTCAAACGATAAGATATATGTCAGGTGGTTTTAGTTACGAACCACCAATATTTTTGACATGACGGGAACTATCGAGTAACATTACATCTATCAAGATTTTAGGGATTGCATCTTTATAGGAATTTCATTGGTGGTTTCTAAATATAAGTTTCTTAACATTGAAACAACAAAAATAATATTATTTAATTATGTGTGTTTCTTAAATATTTTAGAAATTCTCTTAAAATTTTTTTATATAAGGTATTTTGGAGATGGTTTCTTGTTAATCAAGAAACTCACACATTTTTTTATAATAAAATTTATCTCTTTAAAATAAGAAACTTAAGTTTAGAAACCATTGATGAGGTTGCTCTTAGATGCATGAAAGCTGCCACCTCAAAATCAAATACTGACGTATCAATTGTTTAACCGACTGCGACGCCTGAGATGAAATTAATATTACATACTTTAGTTTTGGGTTTAGGGAAATTACAGGTTTCGCCTCAGAACCTCCTGATATTAAAAAAAAAAAAAAAATTGCTCAACCGACTGGCAGCTAAGGACGTATCATAGTTCAAATTGTTACCATAAATAATTTTTTTTGCAAGTAAAATGTTAAAACAAAAAAACGAATTTATACTTATGTCAGTTTACTTGTGTTCAACTACAATTAATTGTTAGCAAATTGTTATCGCATACAATTATTTATCAGTTATGACTATTCATTAATACTAACAATTTTATCTTATCTTCATCTTTAGGACTAATTATGCTAGGAAAAACGGTCATTTCATACCCCAGCTAAAGTAGTATGTTCAATTCATACCCAACGTTTGTTGTTGTGCAAATCCATACATTAACAAACCAAATTTTCAAATTCAAATCCCAAACTCACACCATTCATGTCAATACATGCCTAAGCCGTGACGGTGTTACGAAACCGTTAACGGTTGCTCACGTGGATGCCACGTATGACACGACGTCGTTTTAGATGAAAGAAGAGACAAACAAATTTTTGTAAAACGACGTCGTTTTTGTCGTCTTAAATCACCTTCTTCTTTTTTCTTTCTTTTTCTTTCACGACGACAATGTTCCATAAGCATCTATCGTGAAGAGCTTATATTAGTGGAATAGGAGTTCCAGCTCATAATCTCTATTGTGAGGAAGGAAAATGAGGTAATTTTCATTCAAATTTATGGTTTATAAAATTTAGGTTTTTTTTTATCAAATCATCAAATTGCGAGTGTATTGTTATAAAATGTAATGAATTCCTTTGGTATTTCTATAGTTTAGATGAGATTGTGGAGTTTTTTTAGTTGATAAGCGATATGTAATTTTATGAACACCAAGTGTTCGATAAAATGTCACAACCAAAAACTCACTTTATTTCTTTCTTATTCAGCACTGAAGATGCAGTTTTTCAATGCTACTACGGTGGGAACTTTGTTGTAGAGAATGGGATTAAAGTTAGTTATGTTGGAGGAGGTATTCTCAGCCTTGAAAGCAAACCACAAGTAGTATTGACTAATTTGATGGAGTCATTGAACGAATCTATTTGGCAGCAACGAATTTGGTATAAGCTTCCATATGAGGAATATTCAGAGCTTAAGCAATTGTGCAATGGAGATCAAAACTTTCAAAGAATGTGTCTTGCCGCAGTTTGGACAAAAGTTGTCGATATTTTTTTGGAGAAAGAAGAAAATGGTGATGCTGGAGATGGTTCTCATGTTGATAGAGTTGTTGGTGATGGTTCTCATGTGGATAGAGCTGTTGGTGATGGTTCTATTGGTGATGGAGCTGCTGGTGATGGAGCTGTTGGGGATGGTTCTGAGTGTGATAGAGTTTTTATTGACATGGAAGCAAGAGTTGAGCAGAACTTAGCAGGCTTTGTTGATGAAGAAGAGCATGATAATGATGAAAGTACCCCTCTGAACTCAGATTGTGAGGAAGGTGAAAGACGATATGTTAGATGCAAGAAAGGTAGTGGCGATATTAGAATAGAGCAAGTCTTTGACAGTATAGCTGAGTTTAAGGAAGCTGTGATTGACTATGCTCTTAAGAAAGGAGTCAATATTAAGTTCACAAGATGGGGATCAGAGAAATCTGAAGTAAGGTGTTCTATTGGAGGTAACTGCAAATTCAGAATTTATTGTGCTTATGATGAAAAAATTGGAGTGTACATGGTGAAAACATTCATTGATGAGCATGCATGTACAAAGGACGGGTTTTGCAAAGTTCTCAAGAGTCGGATCATCGTAGATATGTTCTTGAATGACATTAGGCAAGATCCAACATTCAAAGTGAAAGCAATGCAAAAAGCTATTGAAGAGCGGTACTCATTAATTGCCTCCAGTGACCAGTGTCGGAAAGCTAGAGGAAAAGCATTGAAAATGATTCAAGATGAATATGATGAGCAGTTTGCTAGAATACATGATTACAAGGAACAACTTTTGGAGTAAGTAAAATATCTTTAAATCGATTTTGAATTTGATTCTTGTTTTTGTTTACAAGCTTATCTAACTTTGAAATTTGTTGTTGTAGAACAAATCTTGGTTCAACAGTGGAAGTTGAGACAATCACTATTGATGGTATAGTCAAGTTTGATAAATTCTATGTGTGCTTTGATGCTCTCCGGAAAACTTGGCTTGCGTATTGTCGCCCAATAATTGGCATAGATGGATGTTTTTTAAAAAATAATATGAAAGGACAACTCTTAGCAGCTGTAGGAAGAGATGCCAACAACCAATTCTATCCGGTTGCGTGGGCAGTCGTGGAAACTGAAAACATAGATTCTTGGTTGTGGTTTATTAGGAAGCTGAAAAGTGATTTAAAACTGCAAGATGGAGATGGTTTTACTCTTATTTCAGATAGGCAAAAGGTTCGTTTACTATATCTAATGTTCTTCTCATTTTGAGACTATTTTTAACATTGTTATAACAAGTGCCATTTAACATGTCAGGGTTTACTCAATACTGTTGATCAAGAGTTGCCTAAGGTGGAACACCGGATGTGTGCACGCCATATATATGGAAATCTTAGAAGAGTTTATCCTGGAAAAGATTTGTCAAAGAATTTGTTCTGCGCTGTTGCAAAAAGCTTTAACGATTATGAGTATAATAGAGCCATTGACGAATTGAAGCAGTTTGATCAAGGTGTGTACGATGCAGTAATGATGAGGAATCCACGCAATTGTAGTCGTGCTTTTTTTGGCTGCAAATCAAGTTGTGAAGATGTTTCTAATAACTTCTCTGAATCTTACAACAATGCGATTAATAAAGCAAGGGAGATGCCACTAGTGGAGATGTTGGAGACAATAAGACGACAAACTATGATTCGTATTGATATGAGGTTGAGAAAGGCGATTAAACATCAAGGAAAGTTCACTTTGAAAGTAGCCAACACCATCAAAGAGGAAACAATCTATCGTAAGTATTGTCAAGTGGTTCCTTGTGGAAATGGACAGTTTGAGGTTCTTGAAAATAATCATGGCTTTAGGGTTGATATGAATGCAAAAACATGTGCATGTCGAAGGTGGAATATGACAGGGATTCCTTGCCGCCATGTCTTGCGAATCATATTGAACAAAAAGGTTAATCCTGAGGAACTCGTCAACTCTGATTGGTACTTGGCATCGAAAAATTTGAAGATATATTCTGAGTCAATCTCAGGAGTTAATGGTATTGGATTTTGGATAAGATCAGGTGAACCTAGGATTCAACCACCACCACGACCAACAGGTACCAAAAAGAAAGAAAAAAGAAAGAAGGGCAAGAATGAGTCTCCAAAGAAGAAGAAGAAAGGAAAAGGAGTACAAGAGCCTCCAGAAAAGAGGACCAAAGTTTCAAAAGAAGGACGGAGCATTCGTTGTGGACGTTGTAGTACCGAAGGTCATAATACAAGAAGTTGTCCTAGTGTGGGAGTCGTTAACAAAAGGTGGCCAAAGAAGACACCTGATGGAGTTAGTCAGTCTATGAGTATTGGTACCAATGAAGGAACAAGCCAACGACCAAGCCAACCATCACAGAATTCTCATTTTGACTAAGGTAATATAGGTTTTTTTCAAGATAATTGTGCTTGTCGGTTGCTCTAGTTAATCATGTTTTTTTTGGGATTTTGGCAGAATTTAAGTGGAATGAAGAAAAGTAATGAGACGTAAGAATGTAGGCTTTTGTTTAAGTCTGAAGAGATTGAAAGTTTTTGTTATAATCTCAAGTGAACTCTTAAGTTGTGTCCGGATTAAATGATAATTGTTCGAAACTTGGTATTGCTATTTAAGGTTTCTTTTGGTCTGTTTTAACAATTTCGATCTCATTCCAATTTCAAGTGATGAAAATACTACCAGACAATCTCATAAATATTACAAGTTCAAGACAAGACAATACAATCTCTTAACATAAATATTACTAGATACTCGTAGCTTAATATATAGAATTTAGTGGGTTTTGTTACCAAGCCTTAGATGCTTATGGAACATTGTCATCGTGAAAGAAAAAGAAAGAAAAAAGAAGAAGGTGATTTAAGACGACAAAAACGACGTCGTTTTACAAAAATTTGTTTGTCTCTTCTTTCATCTAAACGACGTCGTGTCATACGTGGCATCCATGTGAGCAACCGTTAACGGTTTCGTAACACCGTCACGGCTTAGGCATGTATTGACATGAATGGTGTGAGTTTGAGATTTGAATTTGAAAATTTGGTTTGTTAATGTATGGATTTGCACAACAGTAAACGTTGGGTATGAATTGAACATACTACTTTAGCTCGGGTATGAAATGACCGTTTTTCCAATTATGCTAACAACTTTTGTTTGTCTCCCCGAAAAATTTCAATGCTATAGTCAAAATTGGTTAACGTGATTGGACGAAGAGTCAAATTTCTGAGGAAATATGGGAGTTATTGTTTTGAGTTTTGGTGTAAAACTCTGATTTGTTGTTTAGTAGAACGATTCTAAAGACTAAACAGTCATCTCTTGGAGTAGGGGTATAACTTTCCAAAATGTAATTTTTACCGTGAAAAATTCAAGTAGAAGAAGAAATAGAAGAAATAGGCAACAAGGCCAAGATGATGATCTCTTTGACCCACTTATCTATGATTTTCCGGATTGATCTTTCGATGAGTTGCTTTGAGAATTTCAGCATGATTGTTTGTTCCGAATATATAAAATTTATGTTATCTTGAATATGATCGTTTAGACTTACATATCTTCTCTTTATTCACTAGCAGAAAATTACCTTTAATGAAGTATTCATAAGATCTTTTTGTTTGATTTTCAGCATTTAGGAACAACAATATATTGTAAAAAATTTATACGTTTGTCGAAAAATCGTCGAAAATATTCCGAATTTCGACAAAAAATTTCCAATGATTTTTTATTGTTTCTTGACGAAATTCCATCAACATTTCGACAAAATATTTTTGACGATCAATTTCGTCTGGAATTTCCAACGCTTCGGTTGGTCAAAATATACTATGCTTTCTTGTAGTGATGAAACTAGAAGACTGTATTCATTTGAACAGCTTGGCAGCTGATACTCGTTTGGTTTTTCTTGTTGGTCCCAACTTGGCAAATCGGTACTATTTTCTTCGCCATTTGGTAAGATTCGTCGGAAAAACTTCCGGACTTTGGGTTCTGATGAATTTCAACAATGTTTTCTGTTAACAATTTTTTTACTATTTTTTGACAAAAAGTTTCCAACGAATTTTCACCGTTTGGGTAAAATAACCAAAACCCGAAAAACCATACTGGACCGAATCGAAATAAATGGTTTGGTTGAGTTATGATTTAGCATAAAACTCATTTGGTTTTAATTTTTATAAGTTTTTGGTTTATATTTGGTTTGGTTAAAACCGTAAAACCGAGTGTTTTTTATTTGTTTTTGACTAAAAATAAAAATAATTATATATATATATTGTCCAATCTATATTGTGTTTAATAATAGTATTAATAATTGTTTCTTTATTGGACTTATAATTATTGATCTTTTTTGTAATTTAAAAACCAAAAATTAATATTATTAATTTTTTTCTATATCTGAATTTTAATTTTTAAATTATATTTAACTTATTGGTGGATATATTATTTTATTATATTTTACTTTTATTTATGTATAAAACTTATAAATATATTTGTAAAAACATGGAATAACCGAAAAACCCGAAACTAAGATTCATATAATTTCAATTTTTATAAAACCGAAAAATCAGTAAAAACTATAAAACGGAACCGTAATCAAACCAAATTACAAAAGTTTTTATATGGTTTAAGTTTTTTTAAAATTGAAAAACCGTAAAACTAAAAAGGCGAATCGAGATCAAACTGAAATTCACAGTACGTCCACCCTAGTTTTTTCAACGAATTTCCGACATATTTCGTCCAGAATTTCCAACGCTTTTGTTTATGGTAATATGCTATAATTTCTTGTAGTATAGAAACTAGAGGAGTGTATTTATTTGAACAGCTTGACAGCTGATACTCGTTTAATTTCCCTTGGTCCCAACTCGACAAATTCGTACTATTCACATTTTTTTTTTGTTTATTCACCAATCCATAAGTGTACTATGTAATAACACAAATAATAATAAAAAAATTGTCGACACAAAATAAAACAGAGAAAAACAGTAAAAACACTAACAAAACGCAAAATCTCAGTTTCCCACTTGAAAGAGAGGAAACAACAAAACAATTCGATAAATTGAAAAATCAAAATTGAAGATAAACGCAAAAACCAATTCTTCGTCTTCTTCACAAAAAAGATAGCAACAATCGAAGAAGAAGAGCTTGAAATGGGCCACCACCACGACGGTGGCGATGGCGTACCTCAACATCACGTCAACAGTCCTCGATTTTCCGGTCCAATGACTCGTCGTGCTCAATCATTCAAACGCGGCGGTTCCGCTGGTAGTAGTAGCAATAATAATAATACTCACGTCGGTGTTAGTGGCGGTGATGGCAACAACAACAACAACACTTCCTCGACCTTGAGAGTTCATCACGAGATCGATCTACCGCTTAATTCACCTAGATCAGAGATTGTTTCTGGCTCTTCCGGTTCAGATCCGAGTGGTGGATTTGATTCTGCTCTCAATAGAAAACATCAGACTTATGGTCAGTTGCGAGAGAGAGTTGTGAAAGGCTTGTTGAGGAAGCCGATGGGATCTGTTGTCTCGGATTTTAGTTTGAGAGAGAGGAAGAAACTTGGTCATTGGATGTTTTTTGCGTTTTGTGGTGTTTGTTTGTTTTTGGGTGTTTTCAAGATTTGTGCTACTGGTTGGCTTGGATCTGCCATTGATGGTGCTGCTTCCGATCAGGTCTCTTTATTTCTGTTTATACTAGTGTTTAGTGTGTTAGAACATTTGTGGCTTCTTCTTGCTTGAGAAGGCCTTTGTTTTCTATGGTACTAGAACCTGCTTGATTAAGATAAAATCTTCACATTTCTAGTTCTAGTAGTGTTTGGAGTGTTGAACATTTGTGGCTTCTGTTTCTACAACTTGATAAATTGAGTTTTGATGTTGCTCATATGTGGATGTGTATCTAAGTTTCCACCTTGAGTTGTGTGTGTTTGGCTGCTTGATTAAGATCTTCTTCACATTCTGATGCTACTAATGTTTTCAAGTGTTAAACATTTGTGGCTTAGTTTCTATTTGGCTAAAGAAGATGGGAGAAGGAGATTAAATATCTGACATGGCTTTGGTAATTTCTTCTAGGATTTATCTATCCCCCGAGTAAATCTACTTGATCATAGCTCCCATGATTATATCTATAAAGATGGAGGGAATGATGTTGATCCTACTTTGGTTATGGTTGCTTCAGACGTGGTGGGTGATCAAAACAGTGTAGTTGAAGTAAGTCTTATCTCTGAGTATCAGATTTTCTTTCCATTGCTTCATTGGGCGCAAGCTTTAAATCATGAATCTTGCTCTAGTGCTTTCTACTGAAATCATGCTTTATTCTTCATTTAGTTTTCAGGTGTCTGGGCAAAACCTGAGAGTGGAAATTTCTCGCGGTGCATTGACAGTTCAAGGAGTCGCAAAAGTATGTGCTTGGCAAAATAAGTAGCAATTTGTTTGTTTTTTTGTTTCTTTTTCTATTTGTAGTTCTTGTTCTCTTCTATAAGTTCTTACCGTATGAGTATATATTGTCTGCAGAGTTGGGTGCTAATACGAATGGCTATCTTCTCATAAATGCTAATGGAGGACTAAACCAAATGAGATTTGGGGTCAGGCTTTTGTGTTTTTTCAATGCTTCTCAAGTTATTGTCTGTTTATAAGTTCTAGGCTGATGCGTTTAACTATTTTAGAATGCAGATATGTGATATGGTTGCAGTGGCTAAAATTATGAAGGCAACTTTGGTTCTTCCCTCACTTGATCACAGCTCATATTGGGCAGATGACAGGTTAGTTTCCTAACTTTATTATTCTCACATCCTTACTAAAGCACGTAACTTGTTAAGCACTCTGTAGATTTTACCTAATTAAAGAAGATTTGGTAGTTAAACAGATTGCATCTTTGTTCTTGGCATACTAAAGAAAAATATTTAAACCAGTACCATAGTCATGATAGGTGACTTTCAGTTCGTTTTACTATCTGCTCTTTAGCTTATTCCCTTATTACATCGTGTTTGTAGTGGCTTTAAGGATCTATTTGATTGGCAACACTTCATTGAGGAGTTGAAGGATGATATTCACATAGTTGAGATGCTGCCATCAGAATTAGCCGGAATCGAGCCTTTCGTTAAGACACCCATTTCGTGGTCTAAGGTCAAGATTGCTTTCTTGATATAGGGTTAATATAGCCATATTGGGGCCCTTGGTTCACTAGTATTTGCATACAGTTGTTTTCAAGAAGACCCTCAGTCAGTAATTTTTTTCTTTATTACAGGTTGGTTACTACAAGAAAGAGGTCCTTCCGTTGTTGAAACAGCATATCGTAATGTACTTAACTCACACTGATTCTCGGCTTGCTAACAACGACCTGCCTGATTCTGTACAAAAGCTTCGTTGCCGAGTAAATTATAGGGCGCTGAAATATTCAGCTCCAATAGAGGAACTGGGAAACGTTCTAGTTTCTAGAATGAGGCAGGACAGAGGTCCATACCTTGCTCTTCATTTAAGGCAAGTAGCTTTGTCTATTTTTCACATCATATTTATTTGACCTTGGGCCTTATGCAAGTTTATTTAGATAAATCTAGATGCAAGACCAGTTTGAATTAGTTTGGTGTTATCATGCAAATACTGAAATATCTCCCATCTAAAGTTTGGTCCATGACAAGTATATCATCTTCCACAGGTATGAGAAGGATATGCTGGCTTTCACAGGCTGCAGTCATAGTTTGACAGCTGAAGAAGACGAAGAATTACGACAGATGCGGTATGAGGTTAGTCACTGGAAGGAAAAAGAAATAAATGGAACAGAGAGAAGATTGCAAGGTGGTTGTCCGTTGACTCCAAGGGAAACCTCGCTTTTACTGAGGGCTTTGGAATTCCCATCCAGCTCCCGGATATACCTCGTAGCTGGTGAAGCATATGGAAATGGAAGCATGGATCCTCTCAACACAGACTTCCCCAACATTTTCTCACATTCAATTCTTGCCACCAAAGAAGAGCTGAGTCCTTTTAACAACCACCAGAATATGTTGGCTGGTTTAGATTATATCGTTGCACTTCAGAGTGAGGTATTTCTCTACACATATGATGGGAACATGGCAAAAGCAGTTCAAGGTCACAGGCGATTCGAAGACTTCAAGAAAACAATAAATCCAGACAAGTAAATGCTCCTCCCGAATACCCAACTCAACTAGTTTGTAGTAAATAGTTATCATTTTGGTCACATCTTCTTTTTCGATGCAGGATGAACTTTGTGAAACTTGTTGATGCATTAGATGAGGGAAGAATTTCATGGAAAAAGTTCAGTTCCAAAGTGAAAAAGCTACATAAAGACCGAAACGGAGCTCCATATAATAGAGAGTCGGGAGAGTTCCCGAAGCTGGAAGAGAGTTTCTACGCAAATCCTCTTCCCGGGTGTATTTGTGAGAATACAGAAGAAGAGGGTCTGATGCGACGTACATAAACATGGAGAGATGTCTCTAGTAATATTTTTTTAGTAGCCTGAGATTTACAGTTAGCAAAAAAGAAGAAGGGAATTGTGATTTTTTGGTGTCCTGAAGCTCGAGAGGGTGATGATTACCAAAGCTCAAGACTGAGAAACTGGTTTCAGAGACAGATTAGAAAACTACGGAGACAGTATCTTACTAGAATCGTTTACAAGGAAGAAACTCCGCTCAATTGTTACCGATAAAGCTCGGATTCAGCTATGCCATGGAGATTTGTTGAAGTGGATACACCGAATAGGATTCACATTGTTTGTAACACTCTACAATTGTCACTATTTTTTTATAACTCTAAACAACTTTTTGTTGTTCTTTTACACGCATTAATAACATAGAATATATATTGCTGCAGATATCTTATCCAGATGTTGATGAAAGGGATTTACAAGATGTAAATGCAAGACTGTGATACTACTGTTTGATCGAAAAACTGTTGTTGACTGTTTTGTTAAGCGATCATCAGATAGCCATAAAAATCTTAGTAGTTAGAAAAGTCACTATCGAGCCACCAATAAATGGGGATTCGTGGCTAAAATTCCACTGATTAGGCAACAAAAGTTTGGGGCTTTATAGCCACACCAAACCCTATACATATGTGGCAAGTGGTTCTGTAAACTCGGCAAATGGCCTCCTATATTTGGTGACCACATACTACGGACGTTCTCTAGTCGCTACTAGTATGTGACCAAATGGAAACTAGCTTGGTCATGCTTATATAGGTAGTAAATGTGGTAAAGGTCATGTGAATTCAATGCCTAATAGCCACAGATGATGACCAAATTATTATGAAACCGTTAACAATCCATGGCCAAATGAAAACTAGCTTGTTCATGAATATATTTTGATGGTCAAATATAACCACATTTTTAGTGGCTAATGACTATTAAGTAGCCACTAATAATATGTGACTATTTTTTTTGGTCAACATATTTTGATAGTAATTTGCCATTTGGAAAAAGGTTGAGAAAAACATAGTTTTTTGTGTTGCAATTGATTTGATAATCAATACTCTTTTGGTGATAAATGTCACTAGGTTGATGTATTACATATTTGCAATAAAATTTTAATTATATGAATACAAATTAATATATTCCAATGAAAAATAAAGATATATAAGTTCAAAGAAAAACAACCGAACCGATCTTCTAAAATACATGAATTGATCCTAAAATGTAGAACCAAAAATTTTGGAACCATACCAAAACTGAACTAAAATATTCGGGTACCCAAAAAATCTTAAATACCTATAAATATTAGTTTTTCTAGACCAAATAACCAATAATATCCAAAACTCTTAAAATATTTAGAAAGAAATCAAAAATAGTAAAACTTGAAATATCCAAAAAAAAATAGTGGATCACAAAATTTAGAACTGATAGAACCAGAACCAACCCATTTTTTTTTTTATGCCTATATAGATCTTAAATTCCAGAATTAAAAAACTAAAATCGAATGTAAATGAACCAAATATCCAAACATCTAGAGGATCCGTAGCGGGAATCTAAAATTATGAAATACATCCTCTAAAAAAATTTCAATAATTTATCAACTTATTCACATTTATAAAAATACAATATACTGTATCATTTTGATAAATTATCTACTTACTCAATGGACATCATGATTAATGAAAAGTTTAGGCCAAAAAAGAAAAAGAAAATTGAAAAGGGGCAAAACCGGTATTCTCAGAAAATTCCACATTATGTCATGATTGGTCTTAATAGTCTCACGACACAAAACGACAAACATTGTATTACAGAAGAAGAAGAAGATATTATTATTATGAAGAAGAAGAAAAAAGAAACTGACCATCTCTTCGTCTCTTTGTCTCTCTCTCGCTCGCAGCCTTTTTATTTCCTCAAACTTTTTTGAACCCACGAGGATCATCTTCCTCATCATCACATCACCATCTTCTTCGTCCTCCATAATAATAATCAACTTCTTCTCCTTTATTCCAAGTTCCGATTAGTTTCAGAGTTTTTCAATTGCTTGCTTAAGTTTCTTTGCGTAGGTGAGATCTTCATCTTCTTACCCTTTTGGTCTTATCTTATTTGTCTGATTACTCTCTGTTCTGTTTTTTTTTTTGTAATCCCAAAGTTACTTTGGTTTTTGTAGTTCCTTAAGCTTATCAGAGGTATCTTCAAATTCCTATATTTATTTGCTCTCTGAGAAGTTCTTGCAAGTAATGTTTCATTGTGTGATTTTGTTATTCTCTTTCTTCTGTTTACTGATTTGCGATCTAAATTTAGGGATTCTAACACTAAGAATTGAACAAATTGATCTAAGTTATAATCTCACTAACGTCGCTTTTGCAAATTATCTGATTTTTGTCTTGTCTGTTTGTACTAATTCTTAATCAAAATCCTTAAAAGGTTGATTTTTGGTTATGATTTATTGCTAGAGAGTGTCTCATTACCTACCTATCACTGTCTTGAAATACTTGAGGGAATTATATTTTCCTCAATTTGAGTTATGTATCTTCACTTATGGACCATATTGGTAAACTAATATAGATAAAGCATGATCCTTTACCAGTTTTTAATCAAGTGTGGTTGTTACTGATACTGTGTTATTGTCTTGTAGTGTTGAGTAAGTTATGGCCAAGAATGAGGAAGGAAGTAGTAGTCCGAGCTGGGGTGCTTCGTTTTTCATGCAGACTTCAGAAGATGTTGCAATGGCTTTTGCTGCTGCGGCTTCTGCGATAAACCCGCCAAGGCCGTCTGTTGTCTTTTCGTCGAAAGATGAAGGTAGCGATAGTCCTTTGGAGAGGTTACAGAGGCAGGTTTCGAAAGCGGTTAAGAACTTCTATGAAACTCCTAAGACCAAGAGTGTATTGTACAATCCTGAGGTTTTGACTAGCCAAAAGCGTCAATGGGCGAAATTTCAGGTGCAATATTTGGTCTGTGTTTAAGAATGAAGAATCAACTACGTTTCGATGTTACTATAGACACTTTTGTCACTAACTTATATCAAACAGGATCATAAACCATTAAAAGATCCATCAAGGCTTTTTGAAAGCGTTGTTGTGGTTGGACTTCATCCTAATTGTGATATTCAAGCACTTGAGAGGCAGTACATTGCTCGAAAATCTGAAGGCTCTTCGGGAAGATTGCGAAGTGCTCTTGTCTCTCAAAATCATTCCCGTGTAGAACCCAGTCTCGAACCACAGGTGAGGTATCCATATCATCTTTTATATATTTGTTCTCATCTGCAAGCTAGCAAGTCTAAGTATTTACTTTATATCCAGGTCTTACTTGTGTACCCTCCCGATAAGCAGCCTCCAATTAAATACAAGGATCTTCATTCATTTTGCTTTCCTGGAGGCATTGAGGTGCTTAATTCACTATTTCCTCATTTCCTACCTGTTTTGCTTCTCTGTTCTGTAATACATAACAAGTTTTCCGGTGCACTGTGGGTCAACCCGTTATGTCGTAACTAGTTTAGAATGTAGATGTTGACACTTCTAGAAAAGTTTCTTACAGTTCTGAGCTGAAATTTTCTCACAATGCATTGTCTAGTAATAGCGCATGGTGGTCATACTTTAAAATATATGTTGGTTCTCTACTTACTTCGCTAGTACATTGAGTTCACTCACTTTTAAAGCTCTTTAAAAGTGTTGGTAGTCTTTTTAATTCCAGTAGATTTCTCTCTATGTTTCTGTGCCTTTTACCCTTCATGATTTACTGTGTTTATCTGTAAAAACTATGTACTTCATACTCCCACTTTTTGCTTGTTATGTCTTTTAAGTTCTTAGTGGTAACTATTGGTTTCAGGTCCATGCTGTTGAGAGAACTCCTTCCATGAGCGAGTTGAGTGAGATTATTCTCAGTCAGGTACTTGCCTGATGTGGAGTGTAGATGTAAAAATTGATCTTTCTACTGGATTAAATTTTGTGATATTGGAAAAATATTGGGGATTAATCATTGTGTCAACTTTGATTCACAAAGCTAAAATTCATATACGATAACATACACTAATTTTAAAACCGGTGATACTAACTTTGCAGGAACATCTTAGACCAAGTGACCTTTCATTTGTATTTAGGTTACAGGTAAGCATCATTGTGGCCAAACTATCTCTTTTGCTTAAAACCTTTATTACATTGTAGCTTCTCTATTTGGATGAGTCATTTCTGTGATATTTTTCTCAGGTTGCTGATAATTCTACTTTGTATGGATGCTGCTTACTAGTGGAAGAAATAGTGAACAAACCGTCCAGATTGCTTTCCACGGTTTTGGACAAACAACCTGCTTGCTCATCATTAAGTCGCTATGTTATGACAACTCGCAGATGCTATTGCGTCCTTACCAGACTGCCGTTTTTTGAATTGCATTTTGGTGTATTAAATAGGTGTGTATCGATTCGCTTCTCAAATCTTGTTTGCCTTCATGCAATTCAGGTTATTCTAGTGTGACATAAACCGAATCTAGCATGGCACAAGTTTTATCATCCCACAAAAATATGTTTGACTTGTATATTTCAAAAAATGCTTTAATTCCTTGTTGCCATTTTCGCTTTTTGAAGTCGTGCTCACATTGATACTCCTTTTGATGTAGCATCTTCTTGGAAGAAAGACTAGAGCATTTGATGAGTGGCATCAGTTGTGCGTCTTTAGAACCCCCAACAGATTTCAGCAATGAAGATAGCTTAAATGATTCATCACCCCAACAAAGAGACTCTGGGGACACAAAAGAACAAACTGTTGAAGCAGGTTCCAAACTCCCTAAAGCTGACGAAATTTCAGATAATGGGACTTGTGAGGCTAATCAGAAAGCTGATGACTCTGCAGAGTCTATTGACCGTGTCACCAAAGCTGATGATTCCTTACCAATTATTAAGCAAGGCAGAGAAAGTTGTTTACCAGAGCCTGGCCCCCTTCTTCGGTGTCCTTATCTGGATGAGATCTCTGATTCTAGCACTAGGTACATCATCAAAATCTATTCTTCATCTATTTGGTCGCATAACAAGCAATCTCTTAACCTGTCTATTACTTAAATATGTGTAAAAATATACATCGAAAATATCACCCAATCTAGTTGAAGATTTTTGGATCGTCTTTCACCACACTTTATGGCCTAACCGTACTGATAACTTTACGATAATCTTGTTGATCGTGTTTGCAAAGTATTACCTGTATATTGAAAGAATCCTGTGAGCCGAAATCTTAATTATTGTGTATTAGTGGTTAGAGAAATTTTCGTATTGCTTTATGAGGGTTTGCATTTTTTTTTGTCTTTCATACTTCTGCAAAGCATATAACTTGCTTTTTGCAGCTTTCAGGCTGCTCCATGTGAGAGGAGGCATTCTAGGACCAGTGCAGATGATACTGAGACAGATGAAGCATCCTTTTCTGGTCAAGATGATACAAGTAGTAATTTTGATATCCTTGAGTGGGCAAAGGTTTGTCTACTTTGCTTTCTTGGAAGTTTCCTATGTTGTGTATGCCGCTCCTAACGCTCTAACTTAATAAATCTCTATCAGTCCAAAAAAAATGGGTCGTTGCAAATATTATGTGAGTATTACCAATTAAAATGCCCGGCAAGAGGTTCAACTATTACATTTCATCCTTTGGAGCATCTTCATCCGGTTGAATATCATAGACCTAATGAAGTGGCATTGCATACTCCTGGATCAGCAATTGATCTAAGATCATGCAGCACTAGTCTAGAACTCGCGGAGGTATCAACCCAATTGTATCTGACAATCATATATTTTTGCTGCATTTCATAACATCTGGAAACCTATATATGACTTTCCCAAAACTCTTATCTTCCTTGGTCTTCAGGCACACACAACACTCATGGCTGAGGAAGAAGCAGCTGCATTATCAACATGGGCTGTTGCCTCCTTATGTGGATCACTGCGGCTTGACAATGTAATTTCTTGCTTTTCATATTTTCTTTTCTTTGCGGTTTCTGTGATTCTGATTCATATGCACAAAATAGAAATATAAAAACACAATCATATTTAATGATCTCCAAGTAATCTAATATTCCGTTTTTTCGGTGGTCTCTTATCGTCTCCATAAGTGTTATATGCTGGAACTATGTGGACGCGAGTTTCAGTGTTTTTATGATAATGTTAATGCATTCTTTCTCTGGTTACTGTGATTGATTTTCTACTAATACTACTTCCTACATTTGGATAGATTTACCTTAAATTCTGATATTCCTCTTTTCTTTGCAGGTCTTGATGATACTAGCAGGAGCACTGCTTGAGAAACAGATTGTATTTGTTTGCTCTAATTTGGTAAAGCACACACTCTGTGACATCATCTATTGAGTCTACTATTTTTTAATCTTCAAATATTGCATGTTCCTATTTAACAGAACATAATTATGTGAACTACATAGGGAATCTTAGCAGCATCAGTTTTATCAATTATCCCAGTAATCCGTCCCTTTCGGTGGCAGAGCCTTTTAATGCCGGTATGATCCTTTCTCTGTCTGGTGTTCACTGAAGATCCTTAAGTAACCCATGTAGGATAATGGCTGGCCTTGATTTTCAGGTTTTGCCAGATGATATGCTGGAATTTTTGGATGCCCCAGTCCCTTACATAGTGAGTTTGTGAACATGAATCCTACGTTATACGATACGTATCATAATTATTTATGTTGCTTAGCATGCGATGCTCATTCTAGGTTGGGGTGAAGAACAAAACTAGCGAAGTTCAGTCGAAACTAACAAATGTTATCGTCGTGGATATTCTAAAGAACCAGGTCAATTTCTGCCTTTGCTCTCAATATCTTTTGGTAATGATCTTTTATGGTCTCTTCTGAAAAGCAAAGTATCTTTCTTAGCAGTCACATATTTGGTAACAAAGCTCCATATATCTTCATGATTTATTGATAGCACTACCTTGGACAATTACTAGGGCCTGCACATTTTCACGGTCTATATTCTAATGACATTTCAGGTTAAGTCACCAAGTATGCCCCAGCTGCCTCAGTATCGAGACTTATATAATGCGCTAAGTCCTTATCACTCAAAGCTCGTCGGAGAAAGCTACCTAGCAAAGAAAAGACCAGTGTATGAATGTACTGATGTGCAGGTCTCTGACGCTCTCTCTATGTCTATTTTTTTAAAATCTTTGCTCTAGAGATTTGCTATGTAACGTGCTATTCCTAACCACCCATGTCGTCAATTGTGTTTGATTATCCAAAGGTGGATGCTGCAAAAGGCTTCATGGATGTCCTAAGGTCGTACCTTGATTCTCTTTGCTCTAATCTGCAGTCACACACCATAACAAATGTGCAATCCAACAACGATAAGGTTTTTTATCTCCCAGTCCTTAGTTTTAGAATAGAGAAATGTGTTTTGCTATCCTCTTTTAGATATGTTAAGCTTGATATTGTTCTCTCTTTCAGGTATCACTTCTCCTAAAGGAAAGTTTCATCGACTCCTTTCCCAGTCGTCAGCGCCCGTTCATGAAGGTGAGAGCCCTTTGCATTCTCATTGGATGCTTCGTAGTCAAATAGTTTCCGTAAAGACTAGACTTTACTGACATACCGCTTTTCTGTTATGATGCGAACAGCTATTTGTGGATACACAACTCTTCTCTGTACATACAGATCTCGTTCTTTCCTTTATCCAGAAGCTATAGGATGACTACATGTATACGTAAAACAAGTCTTGGTGGTGGAAACACAATACCTCGCGATGAAAGTGCCATCGATTCTGTATTTGTAACTTACTGTTTGAGAATGTTGTCTATGGAAAAAAAGACTTCCATAGATGAGGGTTTGATACAGAGAACCATCATTTCTTTGTATCCTCCAACCGCAAACACAGTTGGTGTTTTAACTCTTAAGCCAAAAGATCTTTTATTTGTGCATAAGATAGAGATGTTGAAACACTATTTACATACACCAATTTGTGCAAAGAATGGTGCAACGTTTCATATATTACAAGATGATAACATAGGCAGAGTAACGTTTTTAAAAGTTCAAATTCATAGGTGGCAGTTTTTGTAAACTTTGCTAATATTTTGGCCATAATATAATATGTAAGCAATAAGGCATGATATAAATTGTTTAGAGCATAATCTAAAGTACAGACACCAAAGTGATAATTAAGAAGAATAAAATGGTGATGATTCAAACGAAAATCACCGGTTTTAATTTTGTCTGTATCTCTTGAAAAAACATTCATTTTTTTTTTCTAATTTTTTTCTGTTTATCAAAAATGTATTCATCTACTCTAGGTTAGGTGGATTAAACGTGGTAAAAAGAAAATTCAGTATGGTGTAAATAATTTTGTTAAATATTTTGGTCTTGGGTAGGAAAAAAAATAAAATTTGACAATATGTGAAATATAATTTACTTCTGATGTTACTCTTGATGGGAAAAAAATGAGAAAGATTTTCTTTATTTTATTTTCAAATGATATGTACCTTCCATCCACGATGAACAATGTATTATTATTTTTGGACTTAGACTTCATTCGGTTCATCAATATAATATATTTAATAAAAGAAATATTTTGTAGTTGAAAAAATGTTCAATCAGTTTGGTTTTATCTTTTACAATTAGAATTAAGTTTCTCTGAGTCTTTTACACAACTCTATAAATAGAGATTGTAATCACCTATGTAAACCACCTTTGATTTTGATAATAAGAAAACCCAAAAAAAGAGGCAATCTAAATTGCCCAAAGATCTTGTCTTTGTGTAGGACCTTAAGGAGGACTCTCACCTTATTCCATTTGCAATTTTCTTCGTTTTGTTCCGTGGTTCTCGTGTTCTCTCTCTCCATTCGTGAAACAGAGCCCACGTCTTCATCACGCTTCTCTCTATTAAGCTTTCAAAACATCTCTTCATCGCCACTATTGTTTTATAGCTTCTGCTCCGCATCAATAAATGAGGAAGATTTTTATTTTTGGAATCTTCATTTTTTCAACATCCCCAATGCACAATGTAATTATTTTTGGAATTTATTGCAGATATAACCGGTTATTGATGTTGGTTATTTCCGGTTATAGATGTTGGTTTAATCTTAAGTATATAAGTTGAGTTAATGACATTGTAAATGATTAAGTTGTTAACATTCTGTTTTACTCAATAATGAAAGTTTGTTAGCTTCTTCACTCTCTTCTCCGATTTACTTATCCGGTACATTGTACCTTCAATATGGTATCAGAGCACAATAACATTCCGCGATCATTGTGTTCATCGGAAGAGAGCTTTGTTCTTTGTGTTACGTTTTCTTCTTCGATTCTTTGAAGTTTCTGATTCCGATTATCCGGAATTTTCCGTTCTGTTTCATTTTTTCTTTCATTTTGACCTTAACGTTGACGATTCTCGTTTTCGATTCATCAAATTCGTCACGTTTTCTTTGTAATTTCTCATTCTTACACTGAGAATGGGATCTTATGTACCTCAATCTACTATTCGGGTGACTCGTCCTCCGATCAACAACAATGGTGATCAATTTCGTTATCCAGCTGATCAATATGAGAATCCTTACTATCTTCATAGTGCGGATCACGCTGGACTCATTCTTGTATCAGATCGACTAACGACTGCTTCTGATTTTCATTCTGGCATCGATCGATCTTGATGGCTTTAAATGTTAGAAACAAGTTGGGATTCATAAACGGTACGATTTCTAAACCACCAAAAGATCATAGAGACTTTGGTGCTTGGTCTAGATGCAATGACATTGTTAGTACTTGGTTAATGAATTTGGTTGATAAGAAGATAGGTGAGAGTTTGCTTTTTATAAAAGATGAAAGACAGAATTCTGTGAAACCATCTACTCGGATTGATAATGTGTCTTTTCAGAGTGTTGCTCCCATGATGAATGATGTAGAGAATGCATATATTGCAACTTATAATACTGTCAAAGCAAGTGAGAAACCGATTTGTTCTCACTGTGGGAAAGTAGGACATACGGTTCAGAAATGTTACAAGGTTCATGGTTATCCACCAGACATGAAAATAGGCAATCAAGGATATACTTACAAGGTTAATCCACAGTTACAAGTTCAACCTAGGATACAGATGATGCCGAGTCAGCCAAGGATGCAATTTCCTAATCAGATGCAAATGAAGCCATATGCTAACTCAATGCAGAAAGCTAATGATGTGGCTCATGTTTACACCGAGAATTGTGCTTATCTGTCTGAAGGCTACTCTTTTAATCTTATGATGGTTCCTTATGGTTCATATGGTTCTAATATTCAACAGATGCCTCATGTCACACAAGGTGGAAACAATTTAAGTCTACAAGATTTTACTCCACAACAGATAGAACAAATGATTTCACAATTTCAAGCTCAAGTTCAAGTTCAAGAGCCTGAAGCTTCTTCGGGTAATCCTAGTCCAACATCTACAGTCTCAGAACATGGTCTTATGGCTCTTACTTCTACTTCTGGTACTATAATTCCCTTTCCTTCTACTAGCCTTAAATATGAGAATAATAATCTCACTTTTCAAAATCATATACTTTCAACTCTTGAAACATTTCTATCGCATAATTCTCGGATTATAGATAGTGGAGCTTCTAGTCACGTTTGTTCAGACTTAGTAATGTTTAGGGAATTAAAGCCTGTTTCTGGAGTTACTATTACTGTTACCAAATGGTACTAGGGTCTCTATCACTCATACAAGCACTGTGCATATAACTCATAAGTTGATTTTGCATAATGTTTTGCATGTTCCTGATTTTAAATTCAATTTGATTAAAACTTTGGCATGTTCAGCTCATTTCTATGTTTCTTGTTGTTTAATTCAGGAACTTTCTCAGGGCTTGATGATTGGGAGGGGTAAACTATATCACAATCTTTACATTCTCGAGACAGGAAATAAATCCCTCTCTACATCAATACCTGAAGCTTGTTCTTTTACTGGATCTGTTCTTGATGATGGCAATTTGTGGCACCAGGGTTTAGGTCATCCATCATCGCCTATCTTACAAAAACTTGTTAGTCATATTCCTTCTTTAAAGTCATTTCATTGTGATGTTTCTTCTTGTAAAATCTGTCATTTAGCTAAACAGAAAAGGCTAGCTTATGTGTCTCATGATAATCTAGCTGAAAAACTATTTGATCTTGTTTATTTAGATATATGGGGTCCTTTTAGTATTGAATCAATTGAAGGTTTTAGATATTTTCTTACCTTAGTTGATGATTGTACTTGTTTAGTTGATGGACTACTTGGATATACATGTTGAGAAATAAAAGTGATGTGTCTAGTGTTTTCCTGCATTTCTGAAACTTGTTTCTACACAATTTAATACAAAAGTTAAAGCAATTCTTTCTGAGAACGCGCCTGAATTAGCATTCACTGAATTGATTAAAGAACAAGGCATGATTCATTACTTTTCATGTGCTTATACTCCTCAACAGAATTCTGTTGTTGAGAGAAAGCATCAGCATTTGCTTAATGTAGCTAGGGCATTACTCTTTCAATCTAAAGTTCCTATGCAATACTGGAGTGATTGTGTAATCACTGCAACTTTCTTGATAAATCGTTTGTCTTCACCATTGCTTAACAACATATCACCTTATGAACTTCTACTTAAAAGGAAACCTGATTACAGTTTATTAAAGAATTTTGGTTGTCTCTGTTATGTTTCTACGAATTTACATGAAAGAAATAAGTTTTCTTCTCGTCCTAAACCCTTTATTTTCTTAGGATATCCTTCTGGATATAAAGGTTATAAGGTTTTAGGCTTGGAATCTCACACTATTTCTGTTTCTCGTAATGTGATCTTTAAAGAGACTGATTTTCCTTTTAAAATTAGTGAACTTCTTTCTAAAGTTGTTGATGTGTTTTTGAATACTATCTTGCCTTTACCTGCTCCATTAGATTTTGTTGACTCATTGCCATTAATAGATGAAGATACATTGATTCCTACTGCACCATCATCATCATCATCATCATCATCATCATCATCATCATCATCATCATCATCATCATCATCTGCATCATCATCATCATCATCTATATTAGTCCCTAGTACGGTTAATCATAATAAAGAAGCATTAGGAACAGACCTTAATACTGTACCCATTACTAGGTCTAAACGAACTACTAGAGCTCCTGGTTATCTTTCTGAATATCATTGCTCATTAGTTCCTTTTACTTCTAATCTACCACCTACAAATACTATTCCCTCTGAGACTTTATTATCTGTTACACTTCGTGAAGCACCATCACCTAAAAAGACTACACCATATCCCATTTCATCCGTCGTCTCTTATGATACGTATACACCTCTTTTTCAATCCTATATCTTTGCTTCTAATGCTGAGATAGAGCCAAAGACGTTTTCACCGGCTATGAAATCCGAAAAATGGACTAAGGCTGCTAATGAAGAGCTTCATGCTCTTGAACAGAACAAGAATTGGATGGTTGAATCATTACCTGAAGGGAAGAATGTTGTTGGCTATAAATGGGTGTTTACCATTAAATACAACCCTGATGGAACAATTGAACGCTACAAAGCAAGATTGGTAGCACAAGGATTCACTCAACAGGAAAGTATTGATTACTTGGACACTTTCTCACTTGTTGCTAAATTGACTAGTGTAAAGATGATACTTGGTCTTGCTGCTGCAACGGGATGGACTCTAACACAAATGGATGTGTCCAATGCATTCTTGCATGGAGAGCTTATTGAGATCTTCAAGAGTATTCCTCAAGGATACACCCCACCTGCAGGTGTATCTCTTCCCCCTAATCCGGTATGTCGATTACTGAAATCCTTATATGGCCTTAAACAAGCTTCACGTCAATGGTATAAAAGATTGTCATCAGTTCTTCTTGGTGCAAACTTCATCCAAATTCCTGCTGACAACACTTTATTCATCAAGTTTACTTCTGCATCTTTTGTGGCAGCTTTGGTTTATGTTGATGATATCATGATTGCAAGTAATGATGATAAGGCTGTGGAAGAACTTAAAGCTTTGTTAAGGTCTGAGTTTAAGATTAAGGATCTTGGTCCTGCTAGATTTTTCCTTGGATTAGAAATTTCAAGATTTTCACAAGGGACTTCAGTCTGTCAGAGGAAATATGCTCAGAACTTGTTGGAGGATGCAAGATTACTTGGATGCAAACCAAGTTTGATACCTATGGATCCGAATCTGCATTTGGTTAAAGATATGGAACTCTATTACCAAATCCAACTACTTATAGGGAACTCATTGGTCGACTGCTTTATCTCACTATTACAAGACCAGATATAACATTTGCGGTTCATCAACTGAGTCAGTTCATTTCAGCTCCTACTGATATTCATCTTCAAGCAGCTCATAAGGTTCTCCGATATATCAAGACGAATCCAGGTCAAGGATTGATGTTCTCTGCAAATGTTGAATTGTGTTTGAATGCATTCTCTGATGCAGATTGGGAAGCTTGCAAAGATACTAGACGTTCAGTATCAGGCTTCTGTGTTTATTTAGGTACTTCACTCATCTCTTGGAAGTCTAAGAAACAGGCAGTTGCTAGTCGAAGTAGTGCTGAGTCTGAGTACATGGCTATGGCACAAGCTACTTGTGAAGTGATTTGGCTACAGTAGTTGCTCAAGGATCTGTATATTCAAGTTACTTGTCCTGCAAAATTATTTTGTGACAATAAGTCTGCTCTACACATCTCGATGAATCCGGTCTTCCACGAGAGAACTAAGCACATTGAGATCGATTGTCACACGGTAAGGGATCAAATTAAAGCTGGAAATCTCAAAGCCTTACATGTTCCGACTGAGAATCAGCATGCTGACATTCTTACAAAGTCTTTACATCCAGGTCCTTTCCACCATCTTCTGAAGCAAATGTCGTTGTCAAATCTCTACCTTCCAAACGAGACATTTAAAAGATAGAGATTTGAGGGGGTATATTGCAGATATAACCGGTTATTGATGTTGGTTATTTCTGGTTATAGATGTTGGTTTAATCTTAAGTATATAAGTTGAGTTAATAAAATTGTAAATGATTAAGTTGTTAACATTCTATTTTACTCTTTGTTAGCTTCTTCACTATCTTCTCCGATTTACTTCTCCGGTACACCGCATCTTCAATAGAATTAAACATGAGAAAAGTAATATTTTGTACACATAGTCCACAAGACCCACATAAATGAATGAACCGTTGCATTTTAATCTCCCCATTCAACACCATAATTTCCAACCTATTTGATTGTATTAATGAAAATTAACCTTCTTTAAAATGTCTCAAGACATATACTTTTTTCAACATAAACTTTCCATATTAATGTTGCAACTCAAAGAGCTGATGATGATGATGATAAAAATTCAATTCAAAAAGCAAGCTGATCTGATACAATTCTAAACCAATGTTATTCAATAATTTTTCTTTTTGGGTATTTTCTTAACTTAATTGAAAAAGAAAATTGGTTCAAAATGAAAGAACTTGAATCTTTGCTTATAGTTTTCTTCCTCTCTACGAATGTGACCTAGAATAATATTATAACCAAGATAATTATAATCTTGTGACCTTGTTGTAGATTATTAGACTATTATAAGGTTGTTGATGAATATGAGAATAAAATGATGATACAAAATATATTTTTGACTTTAAACATAATGATTTTTTTATCTTTAATTAAATTAATAAAAAATTAAATATTATATATTCGATTTACAATATTTTTATAAAATGGTTTGATGTTTTCGATTAACCTAATATGATTTTAAAAATCGCTTATGCGTAACTATTCCTAATTCCATGCAATCTAATAAAGAAGTTTTATTTGATTTAACAAAATCAATTAATACCCTAAAAACACTACAAATCTCTGCTGTGCTGACACCTCAGCTTTTTCAGTTAACCACAGCTTGACACCTCTGCAAAATGAATAGCTAATCAAAACATTTCGATTAATACACCTCATTTACATTGACCAATAAAAACTTATTATTTTTCCATGTCATCCCATCAACTAAACTAAAATTAGACATGGGCCTAGCCCAACTAAACTACTTTCAAAACTAAAATCTATATAAAAACATGGGCCTAAACATCTTTATTTAGAAAACTTAGGCCTAGGCAAATAAACCGATCTAAATGTACAAAACCGAAACCGATGCAAAAAATTGAATCGACCCGAACCAAGAATTTGAAAATAACCGAATGGATATTAAATTCTACTAGGTTTTAACCCGCGATACACCGCGGGACTATTTTGTTCTTTTAAAAATAAAAATTTAATTTGTTTAGTCGATTATATATATATATGATTTAATATTTTGTATTTTCTGAATGTATAACTCTTATATCTGTATAATATTTAGTATACAATTACTATGTTTGACTTTTACTGTTTAAAATATAGGAACAATAATGTACAGTTCATTGCGTTAAAATCTAGATTACAACTACATAATTTAAATTTTAATTATATTTTTATTTTTTTAATTTTTTTTTGTTTTGTTTAGTATTTAAGATAATATAATTATATTTTGATTGTTATATCTATGACTTCACACGTGATATACCGTTTCGTATTACTATCGACCCAAACTCGTCCTACCATCTAATCTCGTTCAGTGAAACTAAACATATCTATTGGATTTCACCCGTGCTATACCGTCTCCTTTTTATGGAGATAATAGATTTTAATCCGCGGTACACCGCGATGACAATTTATATTTTAAAGTTAGTATATATAAAATTTGCAAATTGTATCTATCTATAAAATATTTTTATTTTATAATTTACAATTGTTATTAAGTAACATCCTGCCAAACCCGTCCCGCCAAACCCGTCCCGTAAAAAAGCCATTATTTTATTAATGTTAATCTTATTTATGATATGTTTATGAATCATTGTCTAAATATTTTAGTCGATGTGGGACATTGAACTCACACATTTTTCGCCAATTGGTTAATATATATTCATTTTTAAAATTTTGAATCACAAAATATGACAGAAAGAATTGAAATTTTTTAAACTCTATATATTATATAGTGATGTTAAAAAATTATGATATATTAAACTTTTTATAATTTTAAATTTTAATAATGTTTTACAAATTTTAAATATTTAAATAATAATATTTAATTTTTTTATATTTTGAGCCTTTTAGGTAATGACATAATAACTCTAAAAGCAAGGATTTAGAAGATTTAAATCTTTAATTAAATATTTCATTCCTAAATAATTAATGTCAGTGTCATGAGATTGTAAATAAGTTCAAATACATGATTTATTTATTTAAACAAAAAATGTTTAGTAAGAATAATATTTGTTTTAACAAAAAACTTTGTTTTAAAATATATTGTTAACAAATATGTTTATGCTAATTTTAAGGGATTGAATTGAAGTTTGTTTGGATTAAATTTGATTGATAATGTGGTTGACAATTTAAATCAAGAATTTATAGTAAAATTAATTATTTTGGAGAAAAGATTTAATGTTAATGGCATTGAGTTGTAAATAAGTCCAAATCCAGGATTTATTTGTTAAAATGGCTACAAAAAATGTATATGTAGATATTACTTTTTTCGTTTAGTATTTGATTTTACACATTTTTACTAAGTAAAATGGCAATATTTTCTAAGATTTGGCAACTTTATGCCGTTGTTAACCTTTTTCTTAAAACTTCCTGTTTATTTCGTCGTGTATAAATTCTATCAAAAATTACTTAAGTGGCCATTTTATTTATTTTGTCATGTATGATGAATTCTATAAAACTTTGTTAGTAATGGCTATAATAGTATTAATAGTCCATTTCGATACCCGAGATCAGCTTTCAACAATGGCTATAATAATAACCCATTTTGATACCCGAGACCAGCTTTCAACAATGGCTATAATAATAACCCATTTCTTATGGTGAACAATTTGATTGATAATCATACAAATTCATGGGATATGGATTTGATAAATATTTTATGATGATAAAATGTATTGTTTTTAAAGATTACTTCATTTTTAGTTATTTGTATCATTTTGAATCTTACTCAATTTGACGATTACTTCATTTTTAATACTTGAAGAATGTAGTTACTTATGTTAGAGTCCAAATCCAGGATTTATTTGCTAAAATGGCTGCAAAAATGTATATGTAGATAACAGAAACCGAATGGATACAAACCTAAATATTTTAGGTAACCAAAAATATCCAAAATATAATTATATTTTCAAAAATATTAGTTAATTCTAGACTAAATAATTCAAAATAGATATATAATAGTAAAAATACTCGAAAGTAACCAAAAAATATATGAAAATACAAAAACAAATCAAAATATTCAAATTAAAATAATCAAATGGATATTAAACTTTAAAACCGAAAGAACCGGAACCAAACCAAAATTTCAAAATAACCTAATGGATACTAAACTTTATAACCGAAAGAACCGATAACCGAATGGATACGAACCGAACTTGAATGGATAATCGAATGTCCATGACTAAGAAAACTTATCTAAGGGACAAACTATTGAAACACAGCGGTTACGGTTGCGACTACAGAAGTTTACAAAATCGGACGGGTGCGGTTTCAAGCGTTATAAAACATTTTGAATAATTGGTTTAGAGTTTGCCGGAGCTTTATGACTGCTTAACGGAATTACGTTTATGGTAAGAAAATTATGGATTTATGTTTTTTGACAGGAAAATTACGGGTTTACGTTTTTAACGGGAAAATTACGGGTTTACGTTATTGGTGGGAAAATTACGTGTTTACTTTTTTGGCGGGAAAATTACGGGTTTAGTTTTTTGGAGAAAAAATTAAGAATATGTTTTCAGCGGGAAAATTAGGAGTTTATGATAATGTTATCATCATCATGATAGCTATCATTCCTATGGTATGTGATATGATGATGATATTGTGTTGATAATGAATAAATTGATGGGTTGAAGAAGCCATTTGGAAAAAGATTGATTATATTCAATCGTTTAGAGATTTTGGTTAAACTCAAATTGATATCGGTTTAGAGATTTAAGTTGGTTTAATTCATTTTAACCAAAATTGGTGGGTTCTCATTGCAACCCAACTCATTTGATCCATCTAACCATTTGACCAAATAACTTATTAACTTAGAAAAACAACTCACACTATATGCTGGAAAAGTTATTAAATAATTTAAATGTATTGATGATAATGAAGGTGTTCGATTTTTATATTGTTTGATAAACGATGGTGTATTAATGATTATCAAGCGTTATGAAAGATTTTGAATCACTTGTTTAATGTTTAAAAATTGGAGCGTTTACAAGAGTTTAATGACTGGTTAACCAGCAGGTGTTACCACGGTTAAATTGAATGTAATCAAAAAAAAAATTATAATTATACAAAGTATTAAAATATCAAAATATTATATTATTATCATAAAATGCTAAATTTAATATAACCTAAAATAAATAAAAATTTTCCTATTATTCAAACTAATAAAAATTTATACTCAAATATGCATATGGTTCATAAAAAAATCATCATTAAGTAATATGCAAATTACAAAAAAACAAATAGGACAAACTTTTGGTTTGATGCTATGATTTTGATAGAGAAAAAAACTAACGTTTTAAGAATAGAAATCACCAACATATATGGAAATTTTCAAGAAGAAGCTTACGCTGAATAATGTTGCAGATGACATTGTTGATATAATGTGTAAACAAGCAAAAAATTGTTACAACTAAGATGTCATTTTTGTTCTTTAAGGTCTAATTAAATTTATCTATGAGGTATGGTTACTCTCAAATCTCCAATAATCAATTCGATTTTTGTCCCTATTTTATTTTGTTCTTCAACATGCATCTATTATCCATTTTTTGGATCGAGAGCTTATTTCCGAACTGAATGAAGTCTTAGCAAAAGAAAACATCGAGGAAGAAGGTCAATGGAAGAATAATTTCAAAGAAGAGACATTAAAGATTTTTGAATTTCTTCTTCAAAATATTCAAGGATCTTATCAGATTTACTAAGCGTCATTGTGGATCTTAATCAATAACTAATAATCATTTGAGTACGTTCTATTCTCCTATGAAAAAAGTTCCAATTTTTCAAATTTCTGAAAATCAAACAAACAATACTTTTAGTTTTGTATGTCTCTTCAACATATGAATTATGAATCAAGTATGCATGTGGAACATTAAAATCAAAGATGATAATTCAATATAACATATTCTTAAGAATCTAAAATGACTTTAACCTCACCAGAATCAGCATATGGTGATTTTTAACTCTTTTCAATTTTGTTTTTTAATGACTCTTCTAAATAAATGTTCGTAAAGCAAAAACATTAGCTTCCAAAACTTATAAATGCTATATAGATCTTATAAAAAAAAATAACAAATGCATTGTGTTACCAATCATTTTCTAATGAATCCTTTTGTTCTACATACAATATATCATAAATCATGACAAATAAAATTCAATACTTACATACAAATTAATAAAATTATTTTTTAAAAAATAGCTCGCGGCTTGGCGCGGGTTTCGCCCTAGTTTAACTAAAAGAATAGTTAGGTTGTTTCTGTATTACAAAATACATCGGTCAAAATTTTAATAATTTGTCAAAAAGAGAAGATTTTTTTTTCATAACCTACAATGACTAACATGGATAACTAATAAATAAGCCTCAATATTAGATTTCCTAATTTTAATGAGAAAATTCACAAAATTACATCAACTATTAATTGGGAAGCATTGTGTGAACTACAACATTGTAAGGGTAGTTTAAAACTAAGTAAATGAATTTTTTCATGGGTAATTTAGTAAATTAACAACTACTCCAACTAAATAAATATCTTGAATTTTGCTTTAAAAAAAACGAATTAAATCAATAAATTAATATCTACACAATATTTCCGTAAATCATTTTAAAACGTTTCCATAACATATCAGACTATTTTAATTTGAATTATATATATGTAAACTTATTTATTTTGGTAATATGTTATTCATTTAGTTTAAATTTAATACAATTTTCTTAACAAAACTATGTTAATTATTTCTGATTAGTACACATAAAATATAAACTATGATTTTGCATATTCAAAAGAGAATTTTTGAATTTTAGATTTGTAATTATCTAGAAAATGGTTTCAGTATATATTTAACATTTTAATTAGAATTTAAATGATATAAACGTTTAAAGTATTTTTTTTCAAAACAGGTAATTTTCATTATTTTAAAAATATATCACTTAGCTAAATTTGAATTATATAAAAGAAAATATATTTTTAAATGTATTATAATAGTTACAAGCTTTTGAAATATTCATACTTCTAGATTCGATTATTTCTTTTTTTTTAAAACAGTAAAACAAAGTTTAAATACCAATGTTTAAATTTTTTAATGCAAATAGTCAAAATGAGAACAATCAGTAATATGATTTTTTTGACAGATAATTAATTGTATTCGAACAATAATGACTACCATATTTGCGATAATGCATAAGGATAAGTTTAATTAAAAAACATACCAAAATCGTTGAGATCTAATTTTAGCTTTTTTAAAAAATATTTTCGTCATCCTAAATTTAAAATATGTAATTCTGATTAGTTTTTTTCAGTAAACCTAAGATTGAATCCAAATTAAAATCTATTTTTGTGTACAATCTATCTCTTATAAATGTTATGCATACATTCATATTGCCTCACAATCAATCTAGAATATTGATTCTTTAAAAAAAAATAGATAGAGATTCATATGTAAATTACTTTATGTTCTAATGATGTTTGCTCCTAATTTTACTATCCATTTATGCGTATTCTTATGGATTTTTCTTTCAGGGTAAACACTAGATTACAAAAACTAGCCCGGTGTTGGTCAATATTATACCACAAATAAAATCATGGAATTAAAAATCAAAATATAGTTATACAATCTGAAACAATAAACAAAACAAATATAACTTAATTTATTTTTTATTTTTAACTAAAATCAACAAATTTATTTGTTTATAAAAAATAAAATAAAAATTAGCATGTGGTACCTTACGGGTAAATCACTACGATTTCATGAGGTTACAATATCAATTTATACAAATTTTGACTTTTAAAATATACTTTATATAATTATTGAAAGGTATACACTAAAAATCGGTTTTATATACTTCAATATCATAAATTTATAAATCGCAAATTATTTTTAAATATATTAATCCAAGATCTACCACAGGTCAATCTCTTGATTTTTAATATATTACAATAAGAATATTTAAAAATAACAAAATAATATTTAATTTTACGGAATGAAGTTATCTGGTGGAACGAGTTTGGGTTGATACTCATACGGGACGATAATCTACGAGTGTAATCTTAGAATTAACAATTTTAACACAATTATACAATCTTAAACACTAAACAAAAGAAACAATATTTACAAAACAACTATAACCTAAAATTCAAATTTTTAGTTACAAAAAAATCGAACAACGGTGTACAGCGGAGTAAAGTTTACATTATATCATCTAATTGATCAAATTTCAAACAAAAACAATTCATTTGTATATACATCAAACTAACAAAAATACACAGATTTTCCAAATATCTCTATATTATTCCGCAAATCAAAACAAATCTAACATTCGATTTACTATGCAAAACACAAATGAAATATAAATAATATAAATTAATAAAAAAAATTTAGTTATTATATCATAAATAACACTATACACTTTTCTATGCACATTATAATTTATACACTACAATATCTTTCACTAAAAATGTATTCTAATACATTTCTTAAAATATGAAACCCCGCACGTATGTGCGGGTCAGAATCTAGTTTCCTTTAAAATACAAACACTTTTTGATGTCCAATAAAATACATGATTTTTTAGTATCCTTAAAATACATAAACTTCTAAATTGTACCCATAAAATACAGGAGATAGGGGGAAAATCCGGAATATTCCTTTGTTTTGTTTTTCAAATATGTACTGGCACATGACTTAGAACAACCATGCATCTAGTATTTATTTATACGATGATTCCAAAAATGAGAAGAACAAATTCCTTACATTAATGACTATGCCTGCCTATAAATAGACTATACATGTATATTCTAGTAATATTTCGTAATAACAAAATTGTAAAGTTGATTCGTATTACCAATAATTCACAAGTAGAATTTATAGGTTGGGTGGTTAAGCGGTGGTTAGGTTATAATAAAAGCTCTATCATTTGCTCATACATAAATTTACAAAATCTATCAAAAATATTTATGTCGTACGTATTTGCAATAATAAAAAATTATTAGTTAAAGACAAAACCCATTTCTATAACATGTGGATCGTATAATTATTTGTATTTCTTGGTCTCCTTAGTAAGTTAGTAATTAGAAGCGTTCAGACAAATACAGATATACTTTTGTCCGTATAGAGAAATATGTATTAACGTAGGTTTTTGCAATATAGGCTCAACAAGTGAAGTCTCGGAGCCAATCTTCATCGTCGCCACGATGATGACAAGAAGTGAAAGGTCTATTGAGATCGAGATTACCTTGAGCAGGAACCAACTCTCCCAAAATCTCGTTAGATGAAACAAGAGATGTAACGTTTCCACAGTCCAAACCATCAAAATCCATCAAATCCGGGAAGTGAAACTCCGAATGGATCCTATCGAAATCGAATTCGAGATCTCCCATCAACGAAGATCCACCTTGATCCATCTCTTGTTCTTTCAGAGGTAGTGGACTAGTACTACTCTTCTTCTGAAGAGAGAGATCCGAGAAGAGAAGAGTCTTTGAGCACCTAATCGCCTTTGTACGTATAACACATACATTATTCTCGTTGTTCGTCGAATGTTTTATACGTTTTGGTTGCTTGGTTTGAGTTTTGGGAAGTCTTTTGCGGAGGTTTGAGTTCCAATGATTCTTTATTTCATTGTCTGTTCGGCCTGGAAGCCTCCCAGCTATCAACGACCATCTGCTTTAATTATAATGTCACATAACAAATAACTTTACTACAAAAAGAAAATTCTATGTGGTTAGTGAAAAACCTGTTTCCAAGAAGATTATGGAGACGGATTATGAGTTCTTCTTCATCAGATGAGATGTTACCGCGCTTTATCCCCGGTCTTAGGTAGTTCTTCCACCGAAGTCTACAGCTTTTGCCACACCTCTTGAGACCTTTTATGTGTGCCAAGACAATTATTGTACGTAGAAGATATAAAGACGGATCGGTAGATAGAGAGATTAGTACCAGCTTGGTTAGGGAGAGTGCTCCATTTGCCTTCGCCGTGAGTGGTGATGTAATCTCTAAGGATCTTGTCTTCATGATCAGTCCAAGCTCCTCTGTTTAACTCTTCTCTCCTCACACTAGTAGTTGCTCTCTTTCCCATTCTCACTTTTCTCTCTCTTGTGGTTGTGTGGTTGGTACAATTGTCTTTAGTGTTGTGTTGAGAATAGATTCTGTTTTTGTGTTTAGCTGAGTATCTTTATAGGGGAGTTGTTGATATGTCCGTACATCAGTCGCTTTCTAAAACCTCTGTCATACACACTTTGAAATTTTAATGCTTTCTTCACCTGGTAATAATTAGCTTTGGTGAGGTTAATTTTACCGAATTTTAACATCTACAAAGAGTTTTTCTAAGCCAAGTGTGAATTTAGGCCTGGGAGTTCGGCAAATCGGTTTAATCGGGTCGGGTTATTCGGTTTTAGGGAATTTCGGTTTTTGGAAATGCTTCCGAATTAAACCGAATTTAATTTCGGTTCGGTTCGGTCGGGACTCGGGTTTTTCAGGTCGGTTATCTAGATTTATTTAACTTCCGAAATAAAACTGAAAATTTTCATATTCGGTTTATTTGAACCGAATTAGACATGTATCAAATACGGGAAAAGGGTATTTTCATACCCGTACTATTTTCTGAGTGTATTTTCGTATCCAAAAAAATTTGTTGGGTATTTTCATATATTAACCGCATATTTATTTGAATTTCATACCTCAACTTAAGAAAAAGTACAAAATTCAGAGTCAAAGTAACGGGTGTTAGTCAACTCCGTGAAGATGATAAGTCAGCAGACACATGGAAAATATGTGTCTATAACGACGTCGTTTTACGTTATGAACGTTTAAAATGTTAAATTTGTTGGGTAGTTTCATATCTAAACCGCATATTTATTTTAATTTAAAAAAAAGATTGCTAGGTAAACAAAGTATAAGAGAATACATGGTCACACATACCTACTATACATTGTATATCCAGCTACACGAAGTAGACACGAAGTAGATGTATTACATGACCACATATATGAAGTATAGGACGTCATGTGGTTAACACCATTGACATACAATTCCGGTAAACCGGTCAGTTGACTCAGGCTTTGACTAGTGTTGACCGGCGTTGACCAACAAAAAAATTTAAAATTATTTTTAATACTCAAAAATACGAAAATATTTTTTTTCTTTTATATATTCAAAAACATATTCTATATTTCGTAAAAATATATTTGTATTTTCAATGCATTAAATCTTATAATAATTAGTTTTATTTTTAATTTCAAAACTAAACTAAAACTAGAATAAAAATCATTATTAAACTTTAGATTAAAGAGTCATATACTCAATTGTATTAGGAAGCAATATGAAATTGAGTATATGACTCTTTAATCTAAAGTTTGCATGGTAAAGAAAATTATAATATTTTTTATATACTCTTTAGTCTAAATTTATTTTTGTATACTATGTAGTTCCTTTTGTAACAAATATTATTAAGAAAAGTTCTCGTAGTAACACATAAACAACCAAAAACTTGCAATTTTTCTTTTTAATATATAAAAAGATAGAAAATCTAACAATGTTGATTTCAGCAAAAAAGTTTTTAAAATAAAATTCATTTGTATTACGTTTTATTCTAATAATTTTTGTGGTTGATTTTTTTTTATAAAAAATATTGTATAGAAATAATTGAAGTGTTTTAATTGACACTATAAAAATAAGCAATTTCCTTACTTAATTAACTATAATAATATTTTCCTGTTTTCATTTAAAATTTAAAATTTAATAATGATTTTTAATCTATTTTTAGTTAAATTTTGATTTTTTTTGTAAAACTAATTTTTCTAAGATTTAATGCATTGAAATATAGAATATGTTTTTGAATATACAAAACCAAAAAAAAAATATTTTGTATTTTTGAATATTTAAAATAATTTAAAAGATTTTTTTGAATTTTTTTGTTGGTCAACGCCGGTCAACCCTAGTCAACGCCGGAGTCAACTGACCGGTTTATCGGAATTGTATGTCTATGGTGTTAACCACATGACGTCCTATACTTTGTATATGTGGTCATACAATACATTTACTTCGTGTAGTTTGAATTTACTTTGACATTGTTTTGCGTTATGAACATTGAAAATGTTCGAAATTGTTAGATATTAATGATTCCATGTTGCGATAGAATATCGATAATGTTAGATATTAACAAATATATAATCTGGATGAAATGGTTAGATATTCTGTTAAATGTCTTTAAAGACGTGGGTTCGAATCCTGCATGTTGCAAATTTTTTAACATTTAAAACGTTCATAACGCAAAACAACGTCGTTTTAGACACATCATAATTCACGTGTCTGTTGACTCAACATTTTTCACGGAGTTGACTAACACCCGTTAGTTTGACTATGAATTTTGCACTTTTTCTTAAGTTGAGGTAGGAAATTCAAATAAATATGTGGTTTAGGTATTAAAATACCTAACAAATTTAACATTTTAAACGTTCATAACTCAAAACGATGTCGTTTTAGACACATCAGATTCCACGTGTCTGCTGACTCAGCATCTTTACGGAGTTGACTAACACTCGTTAGTTTGACTCTGAATTTTGCACTTTTTCTTAAGTTGAGGTATATACAACAACAATATATGATATAGTGATATAAGGTATGTAGTTATGTTATTTATGTTTTTGGAAACTTGGCTAACTTAATTGTAACAAATAATTCTTTATTCTATATATTCTTTCGTCATCTAGTACACCAACTACATCCTAATATGTTAGTAATTTAAGTCAACACTTTAGATCTCATCCCTTGCATATAGCCATATCGAGTCTCATGTTTTTTTTTTTTGGTATTTTTAACGTCTCGAATGACCATTACGTGAAAAACAATTGTATGTCAATGTTACGAAGTTATTAAAACGCACCAAAATGAAGAAAAAGAAAGTCATATGATAAATCATATTTACGGAACGTAATAATTAGAAAATATCCAAGTAAAATTACGTTCTAGTCCATTATGCATAAAAATCTATTTCAATAGAACTTGTATGAAACCAGATTCATTAACCAACTAAAAAACATTGTCTTGCCAAACAAGAAACAATTGATAAATAAATATAAAAGAAAACTCAAAAGTAATAATCATGTAGAGCAGATTCTTAATCAAACCAAAACGTTCTTCTACTGACATGTCTATGAGAACATTTTTCATTCCAAGTGAATGAATCGAGGTAACTGCTTTGTAGCGAATATGATTCTAGAAATTAGAATTTCATTCATCGCTTTCCAGACATTTTTTTTTCTTTCTTTTTAACTTTTTTTTCTCAACTTCTCTCTTTAATCTATCTTCTCTTTATTATATGACTTTAACGATCCTATTACTAACCACGATCATAGGATCCTCCTCTTCGTCATTTTTCAGCTTACCTACATTGCTAGTAGATGAGGTTCTAAAGGTTGAAATATTAGTTTTTTTACTGTAATATGAATATTTATATACTTATTATCTTATTTTTTTACTATCATGAATACATACAATAACAATATATGATATAGTGATATAAGGTATGTAGTTATGTTATTTATGTCTTTCGAAACTTGGCTAGTTTAATTGTAACAAATAATTCTTTATTCTATGTATTCTTTTGTCATCTAGTACACCAACCACATCCTAATATATTAGTAATTTAAATCAATATTTTAAATCTCATCCCTTGCATATAACCATATAGAGTCTCGTGTTTTTTTTTTTTGGTATTTTTAACGTCTCGAATGACCATTACGTGAAAAAAAATTGTATGTCAATGTTACGAAGTTATTAGAACGCACTAAAATGAAGAAAAAGAAAGTCATATGATAAATCATATTTACGAAACGTAATAATTAGAAAATATCTAAGTAAAATTACGTTTTAGTCCACTATGCATAAGAATCTATTTCAGTAGAACTTGTATGAAACCAGATTCATTAACCAAATAGAAAACATTGTCTTGCCACACAAGAAACAATTGATAAATAAATATAAAAGAAAACTCAAAAGTAATAATCATGTAGAGCAGATTCTTAATCAAACCAAAACGTTCTTCTACTGACATGTCTATGAGGACATTTTTCATTCCAAGTGAATGAATCAAGGTAACTGCTTCGTAGCGAATATGATTCTATAAATTAGGAATTTCCTTCATCGCTTTTCAGAGATTATTTTTTTCTTTTTTTTTAGCTTTTTTTTATTCAACTTCTCTCTTTAGTCTTTCTTCTCTTTATTGTATGACTTTAACGATCCTATTACTAACCACGATCATAGGATCCTCCTCTTCGTCATTTTTCAGCTTACCTATATTGCTAGTAGATGAGGTTCTAAACCTCTTCCTTGGATGAAGTTTTTCTACCCGTCCTTTTGGATTTGTGCATGGAAAGAGTGGTATATCACATTGTGGTGATGCAACTAGCTCTTGTGATAATAGTTCAAAAACTTCATCATCAATTTTGTTATCTCCCACTCTTCGAGCATCAGTGGTTTCACCCATTCCAATTGCGGAACCACCAGTAGCTAAGCCACATCCAAATATGAGTTGAAGATCCTCAAACTGTTCATTTGACTCATGTTGTAGATGTTTATGTTTAGGATATTTTTGTAGAATATATATATATAAATATATATATATATATATATATTACTCATAAGATATGTTTGAAAAATAATGTTATACGCTTAAAACATATATAATAATAAAAAACATACCTTTAAGTACTCATCCCACATTTCATCCGGAGTGGTGAACATTTTCATGTCAGGATCCCATCCAAATTCAGAATCGAAGCGTTGAAGGTCGAAATAATTTTGGTATAGGCTTCTCAAGTACTTCCATCTACTTAGATACTAAGTGTGATTTTTTGGCATCCAAGTCTTTCATTGAGAACTGGTAGGAATCTTTTGCTCTGTCGTTAGCTTGCTAAAGTTACCGCTATCACGCTAGTTTCTATGAACTGTATCAACAAGTAGCTCTAATAGCACTTGTGTCTTTTCTGGTCTCCATAGATTGTATGGACCCTTTTCCTTACTCTTTTGGGAATCCTTCATGAACTAAACATAAATGTATAGATAGTGATTCAATTAATAAAAAAAATACAAAACCAAAACACTCAAATACAAAGAAGATAATAAAATATGGACACACAAATTAAAAGATGAATTAGAGAAATTTGAAAAGTTACGTATTGACAAAAGCTTAAAATAATAAATAGCACTTTGGTGGAGATAGTTTTTATAGAAGATGAGAGAATATTATGCAATATTGTTTAGATATGTTATGATAAAAGTTGGAGATACTATCAAAGTTTATAATTTAGACAGTTTCATAAGATTATAGAAAAGCTAATCATAGAAATTATACAAAACTCTCTAGTAATCATTTAGATTTTTAAATTTTATCTACTTTAATCTACTCTATTATTTGAGACGTATACTTAATGAGGTGGGCATGAAGTTCGCAGAAATAACAAGTTTGCCATTGAATTAAAATTTTTATGTCATGAAAAAAACCAGTTTAGAAACGCGCAGATCCTTTTGACCCGGATTTAAAAATAACGGGTCATAACTTTCAATCTTAGCCGTCCATTACAATTACTATTAGCCGTTGATTTTTTCCAGTAAAAATCAAATTCTGCAGCATGATTTTAGGGAGAAAATCTTTATTTTTTTCTCAATTAATTTATTTCCTTATTCAATATCATAATTATGTGGGTTTTCAATTGGAAAACTAATTATACTCCCATATCATTGGGATTTACAATATTAATTATATTCTAAAAGATTAATAATCTAAGAAGATAATTTTTAAAACATTTCCTAATTAAATATAACAAATCTGCTTTATTTATATATATAACATTATAAATATCGAATTAATATGTTTGAATTCGAAATGAGCTTAAATATTCTAACTTTATTTAAATAACTGGAAAAATACTTTTAACTAAACTATTTTTTATGTTTGATAATTAAAATATAAAAAATATGTTTAAACATTTTAAAATAAATTAATTACATTTTTGGTTTATATCAATTTCTGTTAATTAAATTAATTGAATTCATTTTTCAGCAACTGAATCATATTAATTTAAAATATTCAATGCGTATATTCCTTTCTTGAATTCGAATATATCACTTCTCCATAATTATAGGTAAATAAATATTTAGTTGGATATTCATTTTTGAATTAACATAAAGTTTCTTAACAATTTTCATAATTAAATAACTAATTATGTTAATAGCTAAATATTCTCCTATAATTATGGGATTCATCATAATCATTAAAATTGAATTCTACGATTTAATGTTTTATGCATAAAATTTATATCTTATAAATATTGTACGTTTCATTTCAAGAACTCACTCAGCAATTCCTATTTTTATTTTTATTCTAGCAAAAGAGAACGAGACCATGGAGAAAACTGAGGTTGTGGATCGACGAGACCATGGAGAAAGCAATATATCGAGATATCTTCTCTCACTCTCTCTGTTTTTTCCTAAAATTTTTTTCATATTTTTCTCACATAGCGTGTGAGATTAAAATGTAGAAGCACACATGATTATGTTAAAGTATGTCTTGCTTTCTAATTATTTATCTTTTATCCAAAGTAATATGTTAAGCTTTTTTTACCTCTCTATATTTATAAGATGAGTAATTTTGATTGAATTTTTTGATAGGGATTATGGTCTTTTTCCTGTTAATTTGCAGAAACCCGATGATGATTTATAATTTGACTACTATCTTACAATGAACAACAAAATTATAAGGTATGCAATATTTTTTCTTAAATCTGATTGATAAATTCTCTTTCACTAATGTATTGTGATTGTGTAAATATTTTTGACTGTAATTTAGATTTGCAGGTAGACTATTGTCCACAGCCGCAGTTCACCCAACCAGATGCATTGTCAGTTTTTCATATTTTAATTTATTTTATTTTGAAATTTTCAATATTGTTACAATAATAATATAAAAATATGTTTAAACATTTAAAATAAAAGTTATTTATATTTTTGGCTTGATACTAATTTCAGTTAATTAAATTAATTGAATTTAAATTTTGATGACAACTATTTATTTAAATATCAATTTTGATAGCATCAATTAATTTCCGATTTGAAAATAATTTATAAAACTATTTTCGTATCTTATTTAATTTGATCAATTTAAGTGTATTTAATATGATTGATTTAGTATTCAAATATAATTTCATAACTATTATTATATATCAAATATGTTATTATACTTCCTAAATCAATACTATTATTTGAGACGTATGTTTAGTGAGGTGGGCAGAAAGTTAAAAAAAATAACAAGTTTACCATTGGATTAAAAATTTCTGTCATAAAAAAGTCGTTTAAGAAGATGCGGATTCTTTTGACGAAGGTTTTAAAATAACAGGTCATAATTTTTAATCTTAACCATCCATTACAATTAATAGAAGTTATTGATTTTTTTCCAGTAAAAATCAAATCCTACAGCAAGATTTTAAGGAAAAAATCTTTATTTATTTCCAATTAATTTATTCACTTATTCAATATCATTCATAATTACGTGTGTTTCAAATTGAAAACAAATTATACACCTATATTATAAGAATTTATAATATTCTTTATATATATATATTTTTTTTGTCTATCCACTTTTGCATTAATCAATAGTTTTGAGAATACAAAGATAGAGCTGTTTTTAGCTAGCGAATCTGCAATCACATTGGCGGTTCTTGGGATATGACAACAAGAAAAGCTAGAAAAGGAGCTTGAACTTGAAGTGATGTCCTGAAGGATCCCATGGATTTCGGACAAAGGGAACTGAGAGATAATAGCCATAGTAAGGACCTGGCAGTCTGATTTCAAGATAACATCGTGAAGACCCAAATTGTGAGCAGACCAAAGAGCCGAGTGAACGACCAAAGCTTCCGCAACAAGCGGGGAAGGAACATGCTCAGATAGAGCAGAGTTCTTTTTAAGAGGGATTCCTGGAGATTTGAGGGTCCATCCTAGACCTGCAGAGCATGTCAGAACACTCCACGCTGCATCTGTGTGGATTACCGTCGAATTCAGAGAGAAAACTTCAGCTCTGAGACCCATGGAGCTCCTAACCTGAAAACGAGAGTTTGGTTCCTGTGCAAATTGCCATTCCTTGGCATCTTGGATTGCTTTGTTAATGGTTTCGAGTTCACTGAAAAGTATGTTTGAGAATACTTTTTGATTCCTCGTGATCCAGAGAGTCCAGCAAATCCAAGGGTATAAAGCACAGTACCCCAAACCCACAGAAGGGAGCGTCTTCTTCTTCTTTAGCCAAGAGAGGCCAAGTTTAACATCTGTAAACACAAGGAATAAATCAATACCCTCCAGAGGTGCAAGCCTCCACACTCTCTGGACAAACATGCAGTTGAAGAGAGCATGGCTAGAGGTTTCCAACTCTCCACATCTGCAGCAAACAGGATCAAAGGAGGGGATTCTAATTGCAAGCTGCGAGCCTACAGGCAAGGCACCACTCACAGCCTTCCAGAGGAAAAGTCTGATTTTAGGGGAGCATTGAACATTCCACACTTCATCAAACCAGTTGAAAGAAAGAACCGGATCCCGAGAGGAATCAGAATCAACATCACAAAGAGTAGCTTTATAACCTGTCTTTGTGGTATATAAACCATCCTTGGCTCCCAGCCAGATTCGTTTATCAGCACCCCCAGCTCTACTGGGCCTAATTGCCAGGACCAGATCCTTCACAAATGGGATAGCAGCTTCTATCTTTCCTTCATCCCAATCTACAGAATTAGGGAGAAACAGATCCTTAACCTTCCAATCCTTGGATAGAAGAGGGGCAGGTCCAACCGGTTGAATTCGTTTATCATGGGCAAGCCAGGCATCTTGCCACACTAGCACAGATTTATCGTTACCAATAGTCCAACCAAGTTGCTTTCTCAGAAGATCTCTCCCTGCTAAGAGGTCGCGCCAACCATGGGAGGCAAAAGTGGGACTCAGGGCCTTCAGGAAGGACTCATTCTGGCAATATTTGCCTAAGAGGACTCGAGCTAAAAGGCAAGAAGGGTGTGGAAGGACTCGCCAGCTCTGCTTTGCAAGGAGAGCAACATTATAGGCTTTGAAGTTTTTGAATCCCAGACCTCCTCTAACTTTAGGAACGGCTAGGCGATCCCACCCAACCCAGCACATCTTCCTCTGCTGATCTGTCTTATCCCACCAGAACCTTGTCAAGGTAGACTGGATTCTATCACAGAGTGATAGGGGAAGAAGGAAGCAAGACATAGCATACACAGGGATAGCTGTAAGGACACTTTGAAGCATAACTTGTTTTCCTGCTCCTGAAAGGAATCGAGAGCTCCAAGAGATAGCTTTCTGCTTGATCTTGTCTACTATGGAAGTAAATAGATCCTTCTTGCGTCTACCAAAATGTTCACGCAGGCCAAGGTATTTGCCCATACCACCTTCTTTTTCTATCTGCAACCAATCTTTCACCTTGGTTTTCACAGCCTCTGTGGTTCTCCTAGAGTAGAAGATGGATGATTTCAGCTTGTTGATTAACTGCCCTGAGGCGGTTTCATAGCCAAAATCTGCTGGAGAGCTCTGCAACCCTTTGCTTTTGCCTTACAAAAGAACATGGTATAATCAGCGAACAAGAGGTGATTTATTCGCGGGCATCCTCTAGCTACCCTGATTCCAATAAGTTGGCCATCTCTCTAACTTTTCTCACAAAGGCCTGGAAGAACATCTCCATAGAGAATAAACAGATAAGGAGACAAAGGGTCCCCTTGTCTGATACCCCTTGAAGGAATAACCTCTCCCATGGGAACTCCATTCACCAGGAAGGAATAAGACACTGTGGACACACACTGCATAATCCAAGAAATAATAATAGGATGAAAACCTTTGCGAATCAACACAACTTGAATGAAAGGCCATTCCAATCTGTCATATGCTTTAGACATATCGGTTTTCACCACCATAGAGAAGTTCTTCATAGCTCCAGAGGTCTTTAGGAAGTGAAGGGTCTCGTGAGTAATTAGGACGTTATCAGAGATCGTCCTGCCTGCTACAAACGCCGATTGGTTCTCAGAGATTAGGGGAGAGAGAACTTTTTTGAGCCGCTTAGTAATAACTTTGGAGAAGACCTTCTAGATCACAATATAGAAAGCAATCGGCCTATAGTCCATTACTTTCTTCTGTCCTTGAATCTTTGGGATTAACCGGATGAAAGTCCTTTTGATGGAAGCTGGAACTTGTCCAAATAGAAAGTATCCCTGAATCTCCTGCACAATGGACTCACCCACTATAGTCCAATTAGTTTGGAAGAAACTGGCAGAGAAACCATCATACCCTGGGGCTTTATCAGGATGGACGTTAAACAGTGCTTCCTTAATTTCCATAGCTGAAGGAATGGATATAAGGAAGTCATTCTCCTCCTCTATCACCTTGGGGTGAACCGATTCTTGAACAATCCTTGAAATCTCTTCTGGATTGGAGAGCTGGGAGGTGAAGAGAGCTTGATAGCAGGTAGAGATCACTTCTGCAAACTGGCTATCTTCAAAAACCTTCTCTCCTAGGTCTGTTTCCCGAACTGATAGATTATTGAGACAACTTCTCCCTTTTGTAACCGCGTGGAAGTACCCTGAATTCTGGTCTCCCAAACTGAGCCAGTTTTGTCTGCTTCTTTGCTTCCAGAAGGCCTCCTCAGCTAGGTAAGCTGCACTGAGCTCTGAGTTAATCTGGACTAGGAGGCAGACATCATTAACAGGGATTACCATGGCCTGTTCCAGCTTTACTTTGAGCGCCTCTATGATCTTCTGGCTGTTTCTCTGAGTCTCCTTTGTCCAGGAGATGATAGCCCTCCTGCATCGACTAAGTTTCTTCTCCACCGAATCAGACAAATCTTCATTCCAAGCTGCAGCTATGAGGTCTTTGATCTCCTCATTCTCCTTCAGTCTTCTATCATATCGAAAAAGCCCCTTCTTGCGTTGCTTATCTTGCCTTAGGAAAGTAATGATAGGTCTGTGATTAGAGCCTTCAAACTTTCTATAATCACACCTTCCTCTTGAGAAGAGCTCTAGGCAGGCACCATTTGACATGGCTCTGTCCAACCGGGCTCTAACCAGATGAGTATGCCTGACTCCACGCCAAGAGAGGGAGTTACCTAAGTGCTTAAGGTCGAAGAGTCCACATTCAGACATGAATGACCTGAACTCGACGAAAGATCCCTCAGCTCTTGGTGGCCCTTCTGATTTCTCAGAATTATCCAGTATCTCGTTGAAGTCCCCTGTGAGAAACCATGGCTCCTCTCGGTTATCAGCAAGACACTTCAGCTTTTCCCAGGTAGCTCCTTTCTTTGACTGTTCTGGTTCCCCATAAACATAGGTTGCCAGAAAGGAGATTCTTTTGAATGAAACTCTGGCATCAATGAAGTTATCGCAGGAGGAAACAATTGCCATCTCCACGTCGTGCTTCCAGAACAGGGCCAAACCTCCCTTCCCTTGTCCAGAAGGGGAAACTAGGAAGTGATTATATCTCTTCAAGAAATCTAGCTTCTTCAAAACCACTTCATCTTGATTCATCGTCTCCATTAGAAATATAACATCAGGAGAGAGTTTCTTGAGTATCTCTCTCACTCTGCGAACTGTCTTGGGGTTCCCAATCCCTTGACAGTTCCAGCTCATGGTTACGTGAGCCGGCTTCTTGGGGAGTGAAAATCCACATGATTCTGTATCGAAGGACCACCCATTTGTGCTTCATCCCGATGTGGACTCATGGGATCCTCTGAAACATGATCCTGATCCAAGATTAGTCTTCTTCTGGGGAACGGGATGGTTTGCTGGTTGAGAAGTTTCAGCTTCTTTGACTTCACTCCTGCCAGGGGCTTTGGACTAGCACGCTTGCCTGGAGGTCTTCCTACCTTCCTTTTAGGAGACTGCTTGGACCTGACTTTCCTCTTGGGTTTAGGCTGATTGACTGGACCTAGACGTTGAGATACCGGAACTCTCTCCACGCTGGATGAAGTCACCTCCTCAGGGATTTGGACTGAGGTAGAAGAAGGAGCTGGTTGAGCTGCTCTAACCATTTGCTCAGCAGTTGCTTCAAGCTCTCCTAGAGCCTCTGCCTGTCAAACTCTTTCGCGTCTGGCCGCACTCTCTGTAGGATCCGGGCAGCTAACATACTGGGTCATGACCCCTCGGAGCTCATCCATAGCAGCATTCAGTGCATCCTTTCCTGGCGGGGGCCTGTCTTTGTCTCTGTGACTTGAAGCTAGGCCAGAGCCTTGCACTTCCTGGCTTCGACTTGCGTTATCCTCTAGAACAGGAGAGTATTTTCTTTGAACACCTTTACCCTTATCAATAAGGGGTCGATAGACAGAAGGGCCTGGGTGGGAGTCCTCTTGGAAGGAATGTGATCGTCGATTAACTGGGGCAGGATCCGAAGATCTCTGCCTTCTGGACAGAGAAGAACGCATATCATTCTCAGAAGAAGAAATAGAATGTCTGGGGGAGAGCACTGGTCGAATCCTTTCCCTCTGAGGTTCATGACCATCTCTTCTTCTTACATCCCCACCAGATTCCCGGAATCGTCTAGAGCAGTCCGTTTGGTGTCTTTGCCTATTACGGGTGCGGTGGTTGGAGGCAGGCACATCTCTTCTCTGAGAGGAACTATCCTCAGATATCCTGAAGATTCTTGAGGCAGAGGACGAGTTGGAGCTTTTGCCTCTAATCTCCTCCCACGAGATTGGATTGATAGGTTCTTCTAGTCTTCTACTCTCTTTTCTACCAAGGAGGGGGCAGGACAGATGGGAATGATCCAGCTTGTAGCAGGATTTGCAATAATTTCTCAGCTTCTCGTAAACTAGGGAGGCTTCCACTTCACTCCCATCTTCAAACTCCACAATCGTCTTCAACACGAGGGGCTTCAGCCCATTTACTAGCACCCTCATTCGAAAGAAGGTAGACGAAACTTCAGTCTTCTCTAGAACTCCCACACTCTTCGCAATACTAACCAGGATTCCTTCAGACCAAAGATGAATCGACACACCTTGAACATTGATCCAGAAAGGGATCTGGGAAGGGAAATCCTTATCAATCGTCGGCTCCCAACGTTGGAAAATTATCATCCATTGCGAAAAATGGTAGGGTTGATACTTTAGGGCTCTAGCAAGGTCTTGCTCAGTCGCGAATTGGAATTGGAATAACCCATTCCCAAGATCTGCTCCAGTAGGTCGGGTGGAAAACTTCCAGTGGTCGGCTAGGAAAGGCAGTACTGCCCAGACGTCTTGTTCCGCCGGATTGGTAAGTCTGCCGATGGCCGTGAGGGCATGTCTGCGCAACAACTCAGAGTTGTCAAAAGCCGGGACTTTAACTCTCGGAGGGCGAGGAGGCCGGAAAGGGGGATCCAGGGTGGATCTGCGATCGCTAGGAGAGTAACGACGAGACATCGGGAAAAGGCGAGGAGATCTGGAAACTCGTCAGATCTGAGGAGCCTTCGGTAAGCAAAGGAGACTACAAGATGGGGGTAGAGGCGAGGAGGCGGAACTGAGGGGGAAGGTAGTCGCCGGAAAGGAGGATTAGATCGCCGGCAGAAGGAGATCTAGGGTTCCGAAGTAGCTAGCGAAAACCGTTTCGGAAAAGTCGCTTGGGAGCATCTTTAAATGAAAACTCATTATATGTTTAAATACTACTAATCCAATAAGATAATTTAAAAAACATTTCCTAATTAAATATAACAAATCTGCTTTATTTTATATATATGATATTATAAATATCAAATTAATGTGTTTGAATTCGAATTGGTTTGAATATTCTAAATTTATTTAAATAACTGTTAAAACATTTAATTAGACCATCTATTATGTTTGATAATTAAAATATAAAAATCTGTTTAAATATTTAAAAATAAAATTAATTACATTTTTGTTGAAATTAATTTTTGTTAGTTAACTTAATTGAATTTAAATTTAAGTTTTTATTAATAATTCTTTTAAGTTTTTCTTCTATAATTCTGATTTTGATAAAATTTATGTTTGTCTTATTAATTTGTCAAATTTGATAATTAATTTACATGTTAATAAAATATACTAAACCTTGACATACTATCTATACAACTATATATATTAAATATATAATTATAATAGTATCCATGTTCAAATGATACCAATAATAAATTTTGAAACTCTTAAAATTTATAAATTATACAAATAAACATTTATAGACAAATAAAATACCTGAAATTCGTAATATATATAAAGAAGTGAAACTGATAAACTAATTAAAGCATGAATATTGTGCGTAGCACATGTACCGTCTAATACTTTTTAAAATTCACTAAAAACTCTTTCAAAATCACGAACCAATAACATCATCGTAATTTGGAAAATGAAAATACTATCTTTTTTTTTTTTTTTTTTTGAACAGAAAAATACTATCTAAACTACTCTTGCTAACACAAGGAACGGAAATTATAGATATGAGACGTGATCGGGATAGCTAAATTCAATTCTCACTGTCACTAATTTTAATACGGGTGAAATGGTTTTATTTTCAGTCCCTTTATATTGTGGCTTGTCAATAGAAATGGGCCTTAAAAGGCCGGGCCTTGCTCTTAACTTTATTTAACCACACAATTTTATCATTTCACTCCTAACGCACTCTCTTCTCCGAATCTAGGGTTTTTGTCTCTAGCCTCCTCAAGCTTTGCAAACAATCATGGCGACCCAGATCAGCAAGAAGAGAAAGGTGATATCTTTTGCCCTCCCCTGTCTCTATCTCTCTACCAATGTATCGTATTCTAAGCTTAACACAAAAAAAGTTTTGAATTTTGTAGTTCGTAGCCGATGGTGTGTTTTACGCTGAACTCAATGAGGTTCTAACCAGAGAGCTTGCTGAGGATGGTTACTCTGGTGTTGAGGTTCGCGTCACTCCTATGCGTACTGAGATCATCATTAGAGCCACTCGTACTCAAAACGTTCTCGGTATGTTGGTGCATTTTCGTTAACCTTGCTCTGATTCGACCTTTTTTTGTTTCTATGATATCAATTTGATGATTCTCTGTTTGGTTTAGGTGAGAAGGGAAGGAGGATTAGGGAATTGACATCTCTTGTACAAAAGAGATTCAAATTTCCTCAGGACAGTGTTGAGCTTTATGCTGAGAAGGTTGCTAACAGAGGTCTTTGTGCTATTGCTCAGGCTGAGTCTCTTCGTTACAAGCTTCTTGGTGGTCTTGCTGTTCGTAGGTATGACGTGTTTCTATTGCTGCATCCTTTTGTAGCTATCATTCCGGTGTTGATTTGTTAGATTGATGCTTAAGACTGTGTGTTAATGTAGTGAAGTATCCTGAATTAGTTTAATGTCTCTTTCTGTTTTTGGCTTAAAGAATGGTGATGAAACAAATAGGAGATAATGGTACTTAGACTATGTGTTAATGTAGTTTATCTAGGTGGTGATCCAGTGTCGTTTTCTATCTGTGCATGATTAACAAACTGCGTTAAAATAGTGTTTGTGTGAAGTGTCCTGAATCAGTTTAAGACTTTGTTAATGTAGTGAAGTATCCTGAATCGATTTTCTGTATTTTTCTTTACATGGCTTAAAGCATGGGACAAATTAGAGTTTGCTATTTGTATGTTCGTGTAGACTTTGTGTTAATGTAGTTAAGCTATGTATCGGTCCAATGTCTGTATTCTATCCTTCGATTAAACAAACTGTGTAACAAGTGTTGCGTATTAGTAAACATGATTTGCCGCTGAAGTTATATTAGTGTTGGACTTGTTGTTAGCTGCGTCTATAGATCAGTGTAATTAGAAATCCTTTTATTCCACTCGTGATTATCATTCGGTTTGATTTTTAGTTGTCTAGATACCCACATCGAGTCTATCAGGCTTTCTATTATGTTACTTTAAATTTGAACTGTTCTCCTAAATATGGCTTTTATGCTTTGATCTCTTATGCTCAGAATGTTAATATTGCATGATATTTTGTTGTATAGGGCGTGCTATGGTGTTTTAAGGTTTGTTATGGAGAGTGGAGCTAAAGGATGCGAAGTGAGTGCAAACCTCTTTGTTTTCTGTTACCTTTCTTTCAGAATACCTCTATAGGGTTCTTATCATGTATGCAGGTCATTGTGAGTGGAAAACTCCGTGCTGCACGTGCTAAGTCGATGAAGTTCAAGGATGGTTACATGGTTTCCTCAGGTCAGCCAACCAAGGAATACATTGATGCTGCAGTTAGGCATGTTCTTCTTAGACAGGTCAGTTCTTCACAGTGGAAACCTGTTTCTTGAATCACATTCTACCTAGTGAGATCTTGTGTAACCTGAATCTGGTTAATCACATGTGCAGGGTGTGCTTGGTCTCAAGGTGAAGATCATGCTTGACTGGGACCCCAAGGGCAAACAAGGACCGATGACACCATTGCCTGATGTTGTGATCATCCATACACCGAAAGAAGATGATGTATACATTGCACCTGCTCAGGTTGTTACTCAAGCTGCTTTTGTACCGGAAGCTCCATTAACCACCACAGATTATCCAGCAATGCCAGTTGCTTAGAGAGCCTTTTCGTTTTCTGGTTTAAAACCCAATGGGGATGGTTCTTTTTTTGGGACAGTACTAGTTTTCTCATGTTATTCTAAGTTAATACTTAAAGTTCTGGAGGTTGAATTACATCAAGGATATGAATGTATGTTTTTCGTTATCTTTTGTTTAAATTTTATTTATCTATTAACGATTTGTCTTTTTTTAATTAGAAAATTTGTGTTTATCGACACCAAGATCTTGCTTGTGGCATGTTGATAACTAGCTTATGTCTCCGAGTTCCTGTGAATCTATCTTCAAACTTTTTTTCTTATCCTTACAATTGCATGTCTATAGCGTCAAATGGGATCCAATGGTACACTTTTGCCACTAATACAAACTCCATTTAGTTTTTATGAATTGAATAGTGCTTTATCATTTAATCCTAAACTCAAAAAGCTTATCAAGTATTTTTTATTTTAGATATAGAAACATATTTTTGTATACATTTTTTAGTTGAAAAATAGAGATGAAATACACCTCTATACAACTATCACATTTCGTAACAAAATTGAGCAAAAGTGACGTAATCGATAATTAGTCTTAACCAATAATTAATCTTTAATATACGACTGCAAACTTCTTTTTTTATGTCTCCACTTAGTCTCTTATAAAAAATTATATTTTAGCGTTACTTTGTAGTCGCAAATTTGTGACGATTGTGCGACCATTTTACCGTGACTATTCATAATAGTTTTGAATTATTCGCAAATAGTATATTGCGATTATTTTAAGATTTTTTTTGTGGTCACAAACCATTTTTGTTGTAACTAACAAGATTATTGAAAACTCTCAACCAAATTTTTTAATTTTTTTTCTTTAATTTTATTTACTATGATTTTATTAAATCATCAAAATACTTCTAAAGTAGAGATTTAATAACACTCCATTAATGTTGACGGAGAACTAGTGAATGGTGTATTACTATATCAGCGACAAATGGATGGAGAAAGGGTTGACTAAATAAATACATTTTGAAGTATGTTTCAGACAAATAAAACATAATTTTAGTGAGATATTTTAAGTAGACTAGTTCAAACTTTTGCATTTACAATCTCAACCAAATTAAATCATTAGACGTATAATGGCACACAAGTTGACTAGTATAATGGTCGAATCCTTGACCGAGTGTCTTTTAGTTAATTTAATTGTTAATTCCACAACCCTTACCATCACTTAATTGTATTATAGTAAAACAAAAAATGTAAACTCAGAAAGTAACCGAAAAAATGTTGGGTTTTCCAAGTCTAATTCAATTTCCTTGTTTAAAGAAATGATTAAACGATATTGCTCGGTGTAAAAGGTATTAGGAGGGGTATCTTCTAACTTTATTCAGAGTTAAAATGTTTTAATTTGGGCTATGAAAAGTATCATTTTAAGAAAGATCGATTATCAGTCGTTTGTTCAGAGCTAGCTTCCATGATACTGTCACTTGAAGAATGGCCCGCCGTTTCCGATTTACTAGACGATTTTGGAGTGTTACGCGTTTCTTCTCATTTTTTCGCTTTCTCTTATCTCTCGTTCATGTAATGTTAGAGTAAACTGCTTAGTCCGCTTTTTTAGAATTTCATTTTCTGAAGTTACCTTTGTAAATACTATTCCTCCTAATTGAATAACCAATAATAAAATTATTTTTTAATTAATATGTGGTTGACAAAAAAATTCAACTTTTTTGCTATTTTTTTTTCGCGGTTGTTGCTTGATATTGTAGTTGCCTTGTTTGCTTGGTTATTGTTGCCTTGTTTTCGTTCTTCTATATATATAAATAATATTCCGATGAAGCAGAAAATTCTAGGAATAGAATTAAAGGTCTGTTGATGATTATGAAAATATCCGAAAACGATTGATCATATTTTCTTGTTTTAACTTTTAAGTTTACACTATTGTAGATTCCACAAAATAATAAAAATAAGAACCTTTAGAATAGTCTTCCGATCAATGTTCGTTGAAAGGCGAATGCAAAGAACTAATCTAACAAGAAGGACTAATTATTCACATATGCTCATATATAAATATATATAACTCGTGGAAATCTAGTTTCATCTCTTACCCTTTTTTGTGTCTTTTTTTCTTTGGGTCTTTTTGCATTAGACTAATTTACTAATGTTTCCAATTTGGTCAGGAAATAGGGTTGTGTTATGCTTCAAAATAGTAATAGTTTATAGGCTATGTGTAAAAGATAACCAAAATCCTCAAAAATATATTTATAATCAACAATATATATGTATTATTTGTATGAATAATAATTTTCTATAACTCTAAACTAATAATAATTAACTATTTTAAAATTGGAAAACTAAAACTTGGATTAATTTGTTTTGGTGTCACTTTCTTGGACATTGTAATTACATTCTTGTAACTGTACAGTGGAATATACATTGAAGAAACACTCATATTCAAACTTTCACAACAAGCATAATAGCATACATACTATACAACACAAACAAAGGATTAGACCTCATTTTTATTACCGCATATATGACATATGATCAATTACATAAAGAAGCAAATCTTAGCGGCTCATGCCGCCTTGGAAGGCTGGAGCACCCATCGCCACACCTCCTTGGTTCTGTTGCTTCTCCACGTTCCCCGCCCATCCTAAAATACCACATCAATTTTTATACGAGTGTTAATTGTTTTGCGATTACAAAACTTAATCAATCATAAACAAAATGACATCGAAATAACTTACCAAGACTCATATCGAAACCGCGGTGCTTGAGTTCACGGTATTCTTGTGTCAAAGCACAAAGCTCACAGCAGAAATGTTTAAGGCAATCAGTACAACCATCACCTCTAATATTGTATTGAGCTCTGATCTTTCCACGATAGATACACGAGTAGAGACATCCACAACCAGTTATTGCGGCTAGCAACACATATAGTGCTCCAGCAGTACCACACGCTGACAAAAATTTGAATCAGCAATTATTTACAAGCTTATTTATGATACCGTGTATTATAATAAAGGCACTTACAGGTGTTTCCTCGGTCTACAATATCAGCAACTTGGCCAAATGTAATACATGGACACAACCATGTGATACAACCTGTCCATTCATTTTTACAAGATAAATAATATAGTTTAGCACAAAACTACTTTTTCAGCTTTTTACACGTGCAAATATATATGTAAGTAATTGTGAAGAGAGTGATTACAGTTTTGGCAATCAGAGAAGCAATCACAGAAGCCTGTGGACCATTCTCCTTCAGCATGAGGGTTGGCTTGAAGGTGTTGAGATGCCATGGAGAGAGAGAGAGATAGAAAGATCTTAAAATAGAAAGCAATGTGTTTAAAGTTTTGTAAGATAAACGAAGAATAATGCTTTGTATTTATAGGGATCTATTAGTTCCATTATTTGTGAACTCGTCCGAACCTATCAACTTTTTGAAATCATAAAATAAGTCACATGCTTTTGTTTTATTTTGAAAGTAGCCACCACGAGTTACTTAATATTTGCTTGAAATTTTTACCAAGTCTTTCTAATGGATAATCTTCGAATTGATGTATTGAAATATGAAAAATTACACATATATAACTTTTTCCATATTTTTTCACGAAAAAGTACTTTATTTTTTAGATTTAGCACATACATAGACTTAAAATTAAAATTTTATAATGATAATTATTAGTTTATTACTATGACTCGTATAATGATAAATATTTATATATTTTGTAAAAATAATCAACACATCTTTTAGATTTATGCTTTATTTTCGTAATCCACTCAGTGTTTTGCATTTAAAGAGTCTTTCATAGTCTGAGCAGTAGATATTACACAATATTTATATACGTACATATTTCTTCTACTGATAAAGTTAATAATTTTTTCTTTCTAAAAATAAATTAAGTTTTTCTGAATGTTTATAAACATCTCCATGAAATATCCATATGCATGCACGATAAGCTTTACTACGTTTAAGAAAATTCTAAATACCTGATCTAAAAATTAAAGTTTCTTATAAGTTTATAAAATTTCTCTTTTTTTTTTCTTTTTTTTCATTAAGGTTTATGTAGTGGGAGATCTAGTGAATGTTTACGTACAAAAACTCAGTCCAAATCGATCTAAAATATAACTATTACAATTTGCGAAAATCTGTATAAATATTAGAACTTATGGCTTATATAGAACTAAGAAAATAATCAAAAATAAAAATAAAAATAATTTAGAGTAGATGCAATAAAGCCATCGGTATTAATAGAAGTTGAGAATCCAGAGTAGATTAAAATAAAGCCATCGGTATCCATTTAAAACAATTTAGAGTAGATTAAAATAATAATGATTTAGAGTAGACATCTTCTATATGGTTCCATCGTCAAAATAAACAAAAATAATTCTAATCTACTCTAAATGTTTTGCCAACAAGAAAAATGTACTCTAAATTACAGGTCGTTGATTTTTAAGAACAAATTAACGAGTCATCCGTATCATTTTTATTTTTAATTACAATGACGACCAAACCCTACAGAAGATGCCTCATGGCACGCAAGTGACTATTTCCGGGTCCCCGCTAATCATTTTGCAAATTAGTGTTCTAATTTGTCAGTATATTACAAATGGAAAAAAACATATATATATATATATATATATATATATATATATATATAATAACTGAAATTTATCCCATTTAACCCAAATTAAGCTAAAAATAACTAGTTTAACACTCTATTTTACTCATTACTAGATTGACATAAATTTTGTGTTAAAAGTCCAAAAAACCATTGCTTAATACTCTATTTATTTAATGGTTTTGACGATCAATATGACAAGTATCATAAAAAACTGTCACACATATATTAAATCTGCCGTTACCAACAAAATAAATTACTTAATATATTTCTTAAAAGAATATTTTCTTCAAAAAAATAAAGATAAAAAACGAGAAATTCTCTCATATACCACATTTTCAATTTTTGTTTTTCGAAAATACAACAATTTGTTTTTTTCTTCCAAAAAAACCACAAAAGTTTATTCCTAAAATACCATAAACATAAAAAAAAATTGATTTTTGAAGTTGTAATTTTTTTTATATATTTGGATTGACTATGTATATTTACGGTATAGTTTTTAGGTGTGGGGTTTAGTGTTAGGATTTAGAAATTCGTTTTGAATATTAAGATTTAGTTTTAGATTTGTAGTATTTTTGAAAAATAAAATTCATAATAGTTTTTTTTTGGAAAAAACTTATTTTAGTGGTATTTAAAAGAATTTCTAAAACCAAATTGACAAAAAAAATCAAATCTGTCATAATATGATTTTCTAAATAAAAAAACTGTTACAATTGTTAGTATTATTCTATTACAAAAAATCATGGAAAAAGGAAACTATAAATCGGTCATTATAAGGATTTCAAATTACAAATCTGTCGTAACATCAAATATCTTTAAGGTCATTCCAACAATTTATTTTCTTCTTTATTGAACCTGCCATCAAATGACAGATTTATGGTAATATAAATTTATCTGTGACAACATAAAATAGCTCTATCATAACATAAAATATAATATTTTAGAAAACAAATCTGCCATCAAACAACAGATATTGTGTAAAATTATAAAAATCTCTTATAACATAAAACAAGTCTGTTATAACATTAAAAAAAATTGGTTATCGTTAGACGTCATTCTAGTAATTAATTTTTTGACAACAAATCTGTTACAATGTGACAGATTTTCTTAATATTTGAGTTGATGAATAGTTTTAGGTGTTGGTCGCTTAAGATTAAAAATTTGGAAAATTACCCCTTTTTGAGATTTTGTTTGAAAAATACCTTATTCTTTTTTCTAATATATAATCTATTTTTTAATATATAAAAGGGATACAAATTAAGAAAATGTCCTCACTGAAATTTAGTAATCATTTTTAAATATTTATATTTAAAATCCAAAAATCTATTTGATTTTTATGTTTTATCGATATTAAAAAAGTTATTAATTATTAATTTCTTTATATATCTTAACAAATATGAAGTGATAATCTTTAAAATATTTTTTTGATAATATCATGTTAGATTTTAATATATAAAATAAATAATTTTTATTTATCTCATAAATAGTCAAAATTAATAATTAAGATTTTGAATTTAGTTTATTCTTTTTTTTTCCTTCAAAATTTTAAATTAATGTGTAATTTCGTATTTAATATTAATTTATTAAAATACAGCTTTTTAAAAGTTGGACAAAATTGTCATTTAATATATTAAAATTATAGTTTTAATTGAAAATGGAGAGAGGAGTATTTTTCATATAAAAACTCATAAATACGGTAATTTTTAAAATTACCCTTAATTTATAGGGTTTGTATCGTTAAAAAAGTTTGATTTGCAGAATTGCTTTATTATTACGTTTTATCAAAATGATATATAATATGACAAAATTTTTTTTCATTTTCGTCTGCTATGATAAATTGGTAACATGAACTTACAATTCTTTTCACTTAATGGTTTTGAGACGTCAGACATAACAAATAACTAAAACATGAGATTCTCTCTTGTATGGCTATATGTAAGGGAGGAGATCTAAAATGTTGACTAAAATTACTAGCATATCATGATGTGGTTGACATAATAGATCAGGAAAGAATACATGAAATAAAGAATTGTTTGTTACAATTAAATTAGATAAATTTTAAACCACATAAATAACATAACTACATACATTGTATCAATAATTATATATTGTTGTTGTATGTGTTCATGAACGTGAAAGATTAGAATAATAGGCATATAGATAATTAGATTTATACATGCAAAATGTAGAATTGATATTTTGAGTCATAGTCTCATTGATGAATCTAATCATAAAAATTATAACTATATAAAATAGATATCAGTTTATTAATTACATAATAAAACACATACAAAAATAATCAAGTGTCGTTAGCTCAATTGGTAAAGATCCTAGGCGAAGCTTAGAGGTCGCCAATTCGAGTGACACTTGGGATGAAACTAATATTATATGTTGTGGTTTCTGATCTGGAGGGATTACGGGCTTTTGCCTAGAACCTCCTAGTATTCAAAAAAAGAAAAAACACATACAAAATATACAAAAAAGCAACAATCCCATTGGAGAGCTTAAATGGGTGTCCTCAAAACTAATTATTCAGTTCTAAACAGTGAGAACATTAACTGAGTACTGAAGCTGGTAATTGTTAATCGATGAATCTGGAGCTGTCATGTGAAATACATGATTCAGTTTCACCATTACAGAAGAACAATCAGATCAGTTTATAATTTCATAATTTAATCATTTGTGAATCCTAATCTGAAAGTGACCGTTTGGTAAGCCAGAAACGACGTAGTCTATAAAGAGAAGAAGTCAAGTTAGTCATTTACAAAAAAAAGTCAGTTTAGAGCATTATCTTTGACAAACCACAATTCTTTTGCTGCAAAGGTTAACAAATTTTCACATCTTCCTTAACTCGGCTTGAAACTTTTCGAGGTCTTCAAGCTTTCCATCTGAGAACCACAGAGAACGAAGGAAGATGATAAACATGCAACACTTATTATTATTCCAACTCTTAAATATCACAACAAATGTTAAATTTTGCTACCAAAAGTCATTGCTGAAAACTCTTTGCCATGGTTCTTTAGCCTCTTTACTTTAGCGCTTTCACTTGCTTTCATTCTTCTTGTTTTCAGCCTCTCCACGCTTGCACGAAGTTCCGATGCCATTTTCGTCATCTCTGCAGAAAACCAATATTAGAGATTCAAGTCATCATCTCTAGTCATGCTATGAACAATCAAACAAACAAAGGTATTGCTGAGAAGAAGGAAAAAAATGGACGACCACTACCTGATAATATATGTCAAATTATAAAACTCTAAATGAGATCACATCAAAACTAATCAGAAGTATATCTCTAGAAGATGGAAGGGAGATTTCATATCTATATTCTAAGTGAGAACAGGACATTACTCAAGATACTAGCTAGCAGCAGAAAACGAAAAAATGTCGACTTGGTCACGTTTATGACTGACAGGATAAGTGGAGAAGAGTTTTCAGGGTCATCAAGAACTAATATACAAAACATAACCAAATCATTCCATTGAACTGAATCTAGAGATCTCAATACATCAAAGACTAAAATGAAGTTTGCATCTTAATTACCTTTGAATATTTCATCCATAGAAGACTCATCATAAAGCTCCAAAGCTTCATTAACGAGTCTCAAAGACCGTTCCCTCGAAACCGAGCTTCTTTCTAAAGCCTGGAGCTCAGAGTCAAGCTCAACAGACCTCTTTCCCACCTGAAACAAAAGTACCTCACCTTAAAGAAACGAAAACGTAACAGACCAAAGATCAAAAAGTATCAGTCTTTTTCTCACCACATTAAGCTTATCCCTTAAAGAATCCAATTCTGCATCTAATTCTAGATCATATAACCCATCCTGATGCACAGACGAAGACTCCTCCTGACGAACAGAAACAACTCAGCAAATCACAGTATAACAGTGAGAGACGAGACAATGAAGGACATAGAAGAGACTCACACTCTTTGGTAACACAAATCCATCAGGAACTGCGAAACAGAATCGAAGAGAATAGCTTTCCCACAATTTCAAACGATTGTCGATTACAGATAGTAGCAAACCACGAACACGAGCAATACCCTAAAAATGTAACAAGAGTAAGAAGCTGAACAAAGAATTAACCAAAATCACCAAAACTCACATTTGATAAAGCTTGTGACTTTTGTTTATCAGATCCTTTGATTTTGAGAGATTTGGATGCATCACTGCAAAAATGTAAGTAAGAACCAAATAAAACCCTTTGTTAGAATAAGCTTTGCAACAATAGCGAGAGAGACGAACCGGGCATAGAAGTCAAAAGCTTGGTCGACATAATCTTCGACGGAGTTGATTGCTTCGTTGATGAAAATCTGAGGATTTAGATTCATGGAATCGAACACTGCCTCGCTTTTGCTTCCTTCCATTTTCACACTCTGCTACGAATTTTCTCGAACTCAGAAACCCTAATTTGCCAGTAGTTGGAGGAGAAGACTAGAAGTTGAATTTCAGTAACTGTCTTTTTGAATTTCATAACAATGAACCAAGACAGAAAACAAAAGTTTTATTACTAATAGAAAGCCCATAACAGTTAAAGATAATGAACTTTCAAAACAAAAGGCCCAACACGTGAAGCCCATTAAAAAACCGTTTGGTTTATAAAAATGAGGAATAGAGTTTAGATTCTTTTGATAAAAAAAAAAAGAGAGTTTAGATTCTATAATTAAACAAAATTAAATATCAGTTTGAGTTTATAAAAGAGTATTTAAAGTTTAGATTTTATAATTAAATAAAATTATATATTAGTTTGAGTTTATTAAAGAGTATTTAAGGTTTAGATTTTATAATTAAAAAAAATATATATGTTGGTTTGGGTTTATAAAAATGAGGTTTATAGTTTAGATTTTATAACTAAACAAAATTATATGTCGGTTTGGATTTATAATTAGTGGTCATAGTTTAGTTTTTATAATTAAATGAAATTATATGTCGGTTTGGGTTTATTAAAAAATAGTTAAGAGTTAGATTTACAATGAATTCAATTTAAGGATTTTAATGAATTAATCTTTTTATTTATTATATACAATATTAATTGTTTTAGTTTGTTTAATTATATTGTAGATTTTAATTGGCTAATTAAGAGAGGGTGAATAAGAGAGGTCAACCCGGTGAACCCAAGTATTGCTCTTTCTATCTTACTATCTATCTTAACATTTTGTAAGTACATTTTAAGAAATCCAATCAGCTCAGATTTTGTTAGGGGGTGTATTCAAAGTAAAATTGGTTAAAATTTGGGGATTTTGTTAAAATCACATGTTATTCAATTAGTGATTTTAAAATATCATTCCAAATTCCATGTTATTGAAACTGGAATTTATGTAAAATCATTCCAAATAATTCTAAATCTCTTCTTATTCAATCAAGAATTTATAAAAACCATAGCAAATCCACTATTATTCAAACTTCACAATTTTTTTCCAAAAAAATACTGAAAACTGATTTGGAGAGACTTTAGACATCTTTTTAGTACAAAAATAAAAACAAAACAATCCCACCTCTATAGATGGTATTTTCCAAATACTATATGGTTTTTAAGGATTTTGACTATGATGATATGTTTCTCTTTGTTTATCATCGAACAATTAGAAGAACAAAAAGAAGAAGAAGAAGAAAATGAGCTTTGAGAAGGTGTTAAGAGACAAATGAGATAGAAATGCTATCTCCTACGTAGCCAACTCCAAAAACCTTTACGTGTATGAACTTTTACATTGGCTACTTTTGATACCTTATCTGATTTGCATGTATGTATGTCTACAATGACCGACGTCGTCAGAAATATATTTTTCAGTTTTGTTTTCAGTTGCATTTCTCAAATCGCTCTGTTGTTGAATTTCATATTTGAACAATCTCGTAGGAGTTAGAAGGTGTGCAGCTAAACTCGAACAATACCTCACTGTCCACTTCAAAATATCTATCTCTGTCGTGCAAGTCATCGTGAAATAAATAAAGATGTACCGATTGTGCTCCCGATCAGGTAAGCTAAAACAATGATAAAGTTCGTTGACGGAGTCACCGTTTTTGCTTACGAGCCGACACAGTAAACTAATAAGCCTTCTTCTCTCAGTGATTAACCTGGTAGGGAAATCACAATGCAAGATTTGAGTAAAATAAACACTTTCAAGCTTGTTTGATGATAATCATTCTTCTATTTTTTCTTCTAAATGAGCTTCGTCTCTCAGCATAGACAATAGAAGAAAAAATGTTTTTTGGAAATTATTATCGTTGACTCTTTTTTATATAATAAATTTAACCAAATCACCAATTAATATTCCTAAATCACTCTGATAAATCTAACCAAATCACCATTTTTAAATAAAAAAAATATATATATATAACCAATCTAACCAAATCACCAATTATTTTACTCAAATCTCTTTAAATCTTAAAATATGGAAATTCCTCCAACCACCCCCAAATATTTATTTCAATACACCCCCTTAGTTTTAAACCTTGAATTCTTTGATTCGACCCGTAAATCTTCAAATCGGATCCTTCCATATTTAAATATTTGACCCGAATTTGTTTGAATCAGATCATTCCTTAATTGAAACTTCCTACATTAAATCCACATTAACTCAATAAATGTAATTAACAAAGAAATTTTTGCAAATCGTTTTGTTTTCTATTATAATGATAGAGATTTGTATGCATTTACCATTTGTTTCCTGACAAAATTGAACCATATTAATTCGATATTTAAACATTCTGAAAGTATGATATTTGCTAAAATATTTTTACTTGCTTACCAATATTTTTTCTACTCACACTAAACCCTACCATTACTATTATCTATAAATACGTCTTATTCACATCATATAAGATCACAAGGATCACAACTAAGATCAAAAGGTACGAGTAAACACATTTTATTCTCATCTAGGAACACAATAGTTTCTTCTTTTGAAAGAACAATATCACAAGGTATGAATGCCTTTGTTGTGGTCGTAATTGAAATTCAGATTTTTCCATTGTTTTATTTGATGTATTGTATTTTTGATTGTTCATAAACTTATTGTGTATGAAGTATGTTTATCTATATCATTTTTAGAAGACTCTATTTTTAATGTTATTATAATTGGGTCATTTTAAAACTATAGGTCAGTCATTTTAATGGAAAACTAGGCTACGAGACCAATTCTGAATCCAATAAACCTATCTTTTTTTTTTGCCAATCAAACACCATATATTAATTCACGGATAAGAACTCTCTACTAAATAGAGCCAATCAGGTACCATTGAACTTACATGAGAAAAACAGAACCCGCGAACTCTTGCAATAAACCTATCTTTATTAGCCTCCGCTTCATGCCATGACCCGTCAATAAAGCAAACAGGTATATTTGCTGGAATTGACGTCACTTGTACTCTGGGGTTCATCTCCGGCTGGCTATCTTCTCGCTGATTTGCTCTTCTCCATGCTCCTTCTTCTTGAATTGCTAAGTCCAAAGTTTCTTGAGGTGGTACGCCCAAATAATCAAAAATCTTTTTGTTTCGCGCCTTCCAAATATACCACATGATGCATGGAAAAGTCCTTAGGCCTTCCTCATCTGCACCCACCTCTTTACCCTGCCAATACAAATAATCTAAATTATTGTAAAGTGAAGATGAAGGAAACAAAGTTGGGGATGATGGGATATTGGAGAGGGCCCAGACTTGTCTAGCTGGGGGACATTCAAAAATCAAGTGATTAATAGTCTCTTCTTCTGCTCCACATCTAGGACATCCTTTATCTTTACCAATATGACGATGAGATAGTCGTTGACACGAAGCCAAACAACCTGACACACATTGCCACACGAAGTGTTTTAGTTTTTGCGTAGTTTTTAATTTCCAAGCTTGCGCCTTAAGTGTCGTAACACTAGGTTCCTGAGAAGGGTGGTCACAAACAGGACGAGAAATAGCTCTCGCGGCCTCGTATCCAGATTTGACAGAGTAATTGCCAGACTTTGTCATGGTCCAATTATGTCCATCACTCGAGACATTAAGGCTCGATTTTATCCCTAGTATTAGGGTAATTTCTTCCGGGGGAAATAGTTCCCGAAGACGTTCCATTTTCCATTGCTTCGTCCCAAAGTCAATCAAAGTATTGACGTATATCAATGGATCTCTCTCCAAAGTAATTCCCTTCGGGGCGAGCCTGGGCATCTGGAATCCAAGGATCAGTCCAAATGCATGTTCCAAACCCAAAGCCAATAGTTCTACGAATCCCATATTTGAGAACGTCTTTGCCAGCCAACATGCTTCTCCAACCATATGACGGACGGTTAGAGACAGTGATCTCTAGCGGACTAGAATATCGAAAGTATCGTCCTTTAAGGATCCGACTAAGTAGAGATTCCGGGAATCGTAGTAATCTCCATAATTACTTCGCCAATATGGCAAGATTAAAATCTTCCAAAGACCTAAATCCTAACCCTCCATCTGATAGATGGTTATAGATTTGGTCCCAAGCTATCCAGTGTATTCCTCAACTCTCAGCTTTATTACTCCACCAGAAGTTGGCAATCGCACTGGTTAGTTTGGAGCATATTGCTTTAGGCAATAGAAAACACGACATTACATATGTCGGAAGAGCTTGTGCTTGTGATTTAATTAGGACTTCTTTTCCCCCTTTTGAGAGGAATTTTGATGACCAAGAATTCATTCGAGTTTGTAATCTATCTCTCACAGACGCGAAGACTTGGGCTTTTGACCCATGGATTTTCTCTAGAAGGCCTAAATATGTCCCCATCCCTCCTTCACGTGTAATTCCAAGAATTGTTTTGATTTCTTGCCGAACAGGGGGTGGGACCTCATTACCAAACATAATGGATGATTTAGATAAATTAACTTCTTGTCCAGATGCCTTACCATAAGAGCGGATAATGTAATAACTTCTTTACTCTTTTGGACATTGGCCTGACAGAAAAAAAAACTATCATCAGCAAATAGAAGATGAGAGACATGTGGGCTTGCACATGAAATTCGAAGACCCTGAATTTTTCCTTACCCCTCAGCCTTTCTAATGTGAGCTATAAGCGCTTTCGTACACATAATAAATAGGTACAGAGAAATTGGATCCCCTTGACGAATGCCTCGATATGGTTTAATGCGGCCTTTTGGATCGCCATTAATAAGGATGCGGTATGTAACTGAGGTAATGCATTGCATTATCCAATTTACCCATCGATGGTTGAAACCCATCTTTTTCATCAAAGCTCGGAGGAACCCCCATTCTATTATGTCTTAAGCCTTGCTCATATCCGTTTTTAGTGCCATAAACTTCTTCCGATTTGCCGGGTTGGATCGAAGTGCATGGAAGTTCTCCTGAGCTATCAAAATATTATATTTAATTAATCTTCCTGCAACGAAGGCAGATTGTGTCTCGGAGATTAAGTCCGGAAGAAACCTCTTGAGGCGCAAGCTCAAGATTTTTGAAATAACCTTATAACTTACATTGCATAAGCTAATAGGACAAAAGCCAGACATTTCTCTCGGTCTTTCGCCTATAGGGATAAGACAAATATTGGTTTCATTCAGCTTCCCATCAAAAATACCGAAGCTAAAAAAATTCTTCACCATGTTGGTAAGATCGCCATTTATTACTTCCCAAAACCGTAGAAAGAAAAGAGCAGTCATCCCATCTGGTCCCGGCCTTTGTCGGATTTAGAGAGAATAAAGCGCGCTTAACTTCCGCTTCGGTGACTTTTCTTACTAAACTCTCATTCATGGCTAAAGTAACCGATGGAGAGATATTTCTAAGGGCAAAGGCGGGATCTTCCGAGTTTGAGGATGAAAACAAATTTTTGAAATAATCTACCGTAATTCTATCGATGCCTTCTTCATTATCAACCCAAGTCCCGTGATTATCTAGGATGCCTAGAATCTTGTTTTTTGCTCTTCTTTGTTTCGTTAAGGCATGAAAATATTTTGTATTTTTATCTCCAAGTGCCAGCCAATTTTGGCTACTTTTTTGGTACAAAAATATCTCTTCTTCTGTATAGGCGTCTTCCAATATTTTTTTAAGGTCCTGAAGATCTTCCAAGGAAGCATTATTGTCAGCATAATTTTTCTCAATCTTATCATGGAGTTTCTTAATAAGTATCTCCGAATTTGTTCGGGTTGATTTCTTCCATATAGAGATTACTCGTTTACAGTTTTGGATTTTTTCATAATGGGTCGATTTACCTGACCACCAATTCCGTTCCATCCTTCTACAACTGCTTCTTTGAGCCCGGGTTTGCCAATCCATCTTTTGTTAAACATAAATTTTCTCGAGATCTTTCTCGGAGTTGATTGTATAGATGCAGTAGTGGCCTATGATCCGATCCCCACATTTTTAAGTACTCCACATTACTGTGGGAAAAAATATTATACCATTCTTCATTTCCCATGGCTATGTCCAAACGACATCTAATCTTACCATTTTCCCGTTTTCCAATCCATGAGAATTGATTTCCATGAAAGGGAAAATCAATAAGTCCACACGAATGGATCATAGCACGAAATGGTAGAAAGGAAGCTTCAGAACGTTTTTTTCCTCCTCTTTTCTCATGGTTTCCTGTTATCTCATTAAAATCTCCAATAATAAACCATGCCTCAGATCTAGAAACTCCGATACGCATCAACCTTTCACATACATATTCACGGTTTGAGACAACGTGATCTCCAAAGATAAATGTCATAAAGACCCGATTTCCATTAATAATAGTTTCGATATCAATTAGCCGGTCATCTAACAACAAAAACTTAACCGGAAATTCATTCGAATACAATAAAGCTAAACCACCACTAGAACCCTCTGGTTCCCCAGTTTGGAGGTTATCAAAACCTAACTCAACTTGCACATCTTGCAGATACATTTTCTGATTCTTAGTTTCCGATAAAAAAAAAAAACCTGGTGAGTACATCCGGTTCATCTCAACCAGTCGACGATGAGTTTTTTTTGCTCCCGCCCCTTGACAATTCCATGCTAAAGTCCTCATGTAGGTGGCTCGGGGGAGATCCGGGACTCCTCCACACCATCCTTAAGCTTCAAGGTCTTTGTGTCTTTCTTATTGTTCTTGTTGTTCTTTGTTGTAACCACCTCATTCTGAGGGATGTTGGTATCAGTGTTTGATGGAACCGCTCCATGAGTCCTAGAAACCGTCGGAGTCGATCTCTTTTTAGGCGAGATCTTTCCACCAAACAACTTTAATTTTCTGGAGGCTGCCACGAACGTTTTTGGGCTTTGGGGAATAATAGCCTTTTTGAACTCATTTTTGTTTGATGCAGCTACCCCTTTTTGCCCTAATGGGCATGTCTCCCCATTCTCTGGCCCACCAATCCTACTGCTTCTTTAAACTTTCCTTTCCCGGCTAGGTGATCGATTGCGTTTGTTTGATGGGGATTGGGAAGTCGCCGGAATTTCCTCTATCCGGTGAGAGATAGGAACATCTTGCTCAGAGATTGTCATCTCTTGGCTATCATCATCAATGATTAAACCCTCAATTTCACCTGCCAACATTTCTTCTCGAAGCAAGTCATCGTTATCAAGGAATCCATCTAGGATCATCTCCTTTTCGAGTTCCTTCATTAATCGGAAATCCTCCTCAGTGATTTCTTTCTCATGTTCCACCTCCTCATCAACGAGATTCTCCCAATCAGAAGGGATTGAATCGCCACCTTGAGTACACTGTATCTCAAGATTTTGTTCAGAACCCCTAGCTAGGGTATCTTCCACAGCCCAATAAGCCCAATAAACTTATTTAAGAACCGTTTTTATGTGTTTTACTGAACCTGTGTTATTTTTTGATTTCTCATATCTATATTATTTTTTGATTCGCTATATATTTTTATATATAGCAGTAATCTATGACATATCACATAAACAGATAAGTCAAGTTCAACATTAAAATGCATAAGAGCTATCTTAATGATATTTTCCAACACATAAACAAACACAACTTCCAAACTATCATTACTAAAAGAAGTCATTGCTTTTCTACACTAAACAAGACTTCCAACTAATAATTATTCACAAGTAATATAAAATAACACAAAGCAAAATCCTAGAAGATGAAATTGGCTTTTCCTAATTGGGCATTGTTGTTCTCAAAAATTTTAATTGAAAGACGAAGAGGATAATAATTAAAGAATGAGAGTAGAAAAGGAACTGACTTTGATGAGAAGGATGAGGAGAGCGGCCGATGCCTTGAAGTTCTTTAGCGGGCAAAGATGGCAACAAAGCAGCTTCCAAAATCGTCGTCACGCAAGCCATAATATTCTATTGTGATAATGTTTTCCAAAGCTTGACTATAATCATCTTCTATATACAATCCATTGAAGCAAAAATTATTAGTTAGCTAAACCTTCTTTTTTGTGATATTCAGCATCGTTTACAAATAGATGTACAAAAGCTAAAAGTTTATGTTTTTTTCTCTTTATGACTAGACTTGAATCATTGTTTTCACAATCATCTCTACAAATAGATGGACGACTATTAATTTTGTCTGCATACTACAATTCTCTCGGTATATCAAGTGAAAAAACCAAATCCGCAAATACAAGAAATAATATATATTCCCCATCCTCTCCTCCTTTTTATCGGTGCATAGCACCGGGTATAATACTAGTATGTTAATAATTGTAAAACAATTTAATACACAATAAATTACATTACTCAAAAACTAAAACACCCTAACAAAAGAATAAGTCTGAAAACTTAATAAAAGTAATGTAGATTATATTAGAACCTAGGAAAATTCTAATTTATGGTCAAGAATATCAGCTATTGATGGAGCTAATACCAACTATTTCTAACCTAGATCAAAAATATCAGTAATTTCGGTTTAATATTAATAACTATTATCAATACTTGAGATTTATAGGGATAACCTAGCAAATTTAGATCGGTAACTAATTTGATTATCAAATTTAAAGTTCGCTTATGAATTTAGACACGATACATTGGTTAGTATAATACTGACAACAAATGTAATTAATCTTAAGCTCGGCAAAACCATATTGGAAGAAACCAAAATCATATGTCTATATTTTATATTAGTATTTGTTAAACAACAATCTTTCATGATTGTGTAAAAACATATATATTTTCATGCTAACATGTGCTATTGAATAAGACATGTAATCAACTTCACACGATGTAGGTATCACAAATTTCATACTCCACAAAAGACCAAAGAAAAATTTTCTTAATTCATGTTCGTCAATGTTCTACTCGACTTGTGTATGGACCTTCAATAATAATCAAGATATCATTAATATCTTGAAAATGACGACATTATAAAAAATGGTCATATTTATGATTATTAACCATCCAAACTTATCGATGAGCTCTTGGAGTCCACATAAATAAGAAAACAATTTTGGTAACAACACAAAATTTGTTTTTTCATGCATAAAAAAGATTTATTTAATAAACTAATAATAGCTTGTTAAAAAGAAAGTATTGTTATAAGAAAATTCTACATGCAAGAATACAAAACTACGATTACAAGGAAGGACTATCATTAAAGTCTCCTATTTTCTTCACACTACCGTGTTGCCATTTCAAAAGATTTCTAAAGATATTATAGTGATTTATCACATATGCACCATGTTTCTCCACTTGTCCTTAAACTCAAAGGAATTATAAGTCTTCTGAAATATACCTTTTTCCATCTCCAAAATCTGCCTTCAACGTATGTTTTTATTGATTGTAGCTGAAAGTTTCTTCACAGTAATGTGTTGTCACATCAAAATAATTAGGAATCATGTGGAATGTACCTTCTCCAGTCTTCAAAATCTTCCTCTAATGTATGTTTTTATTGATTGTAGCTAAAAATTTATTCACACTACTATTTTGCCACTTCAAAATATTTCTAGAGATATTATAGTGAAAAAACTTATTAATCACTTATGCACCATGGTTCTCCACTTGTCCTTAAGCTAAGAGGAATTACAAGGTGGAATATACCTTTTCACATCTCTAAATTTTGCCTCCAACATATGTGTTTATTGATTGTAGCTGAAAGTTTCTTCACACTAATGTGTTGTCACTTTAAAAGGTTTCTAAAGATATTATAGTGAAAAGACTTACTAATCACATATACACCATGTTACTTCACTTGTCCTTAAGTTTAGAAGAATCACCCTTGTGGAATGTACATTCTTCTCCAGTCTCCAAAATCTTCCTCCAATATATGTTTTTATTGATTGTTGCTGAAAATTTATTCACACTACTATGTTGCCACTTCAAAATATTTGTAGAGATATTATAGTGAAAGAACTTACTAATCACATATGCACCATAGTTCTGCACTTGTCCTTAAGCTTAGAGAAATTTTGAGTCTTGTGCAATATATATTTTTCCTCTTCCAAAATCTTCTTCCAATGTATGTTTTTATTGATTATAGCTGAGAATTTTCCACTCCCACCTATCCAAACTAAAAATATACTATGAATTTAAGCTAAAAGTGTATTGGTTTCCAACAAATTTTTTTTATGTTATATTGGTATAAACTTAGAGAAACTCCAAAAAATACTTCATATATAGAGTATGCAAACTTCAAATATAAAGTATGAGTAGTTTGTCTTCCAAGAGTATAATACAAATATGAAGTTTTTAAAATGTGTATTTTGCATTATAGTCCTTATATTGTTCATAATAATTTTAAAACCATATAAATTTTATAAATAACTCTAAAACATACATTAAAATATTACACATAATCTTAATTAACAAAACAATACATTTATAATAAAAATTAATAAATACATAAATTAACATATAATTATAAATTACTCAATAAAATTATTACCATAATGCTTTCATATGCTCCCATATATGATCAATCAATGCATTACGAAGAGCTAGATGAGTATCTTTATTTTTAATCTGTAGATTACCGCCAAAAATGGTTGAAATTGAATGTTTTCATTTACTGTCATTTCAACAGTCACTTTCGGCGATGATCTTTCTTCTCTAATCAGTGTGTTGATATCACATTCATCCTCAATAATCATGTTATGCATTATAATGCAAGTTGACATTATATCATGCAATACTCATTTCTTCCAACAATTAGATGATCTTGCAATGATAGCAAACTTAGATTGTAGAACTCGAAAGACTCGCTCAACATCTTTTCGGCATGCTTCTTGCTTTGCTGCAAACATTTTTTTCTTTGGACTTTGGGGATTACTTATAGTTTGAACAATAGGTTACCATTTCGGATAAATACCATCATCTAAATAATAACCCATATTATATTTCTTTCCTTGAATAATGTAATTAGCAGGAGGAGCAATACATTGAGAAAGCTTCGAAAATAAATTGGATTCCTTCAAAACATTGATGTTATTACTGTTGATTGGCATACCAAAATAGGCATGTCATATCCATAGATCGTAATAAGCAATAGCTTCAAGAATAATTGTGGGAGATCCACTACGACCGAGAAACTGCCAAAGTTGATTAAAGTAGTTGTCAAGTTGTTTAACAACATCAACAATATGAAGAAATAACCTTTGTGACATTCAGAACCGACGATGGAACTCTCTTTCACCATACAAAAGATTATCAGAAAAAATAATCATTGAACAAATTATGATGAGCAGTTTCTTTATCAGGGTGTATTACTGCGTGACCAAGAATAGAGCCTCGATGACTTACGTGATTGCTATTTCGAGTGAGTTGGTGAATAAGCCGATTGTTGTAAACTAATAAATTGACCGCAATTTGATTTTCCCTCCCCATTGCTGCATTGTCATCTACCAACCATTCATCAAACCAAATGAATCGGAAGAGGAAGATGAATGAAAAGATGGATCTCCATTATTTAAATTCATTTTTATTTTAGTGGTGATGTTGTGATGTTTGTCTATCGTCTATATGTGTATTTGTATAGATATAAGATAACACTATTCAAAATGATAAGAAAATCGTAAAAATTTAATCTATGTCATTCATTAGATTGCACTTGTCATCAACCAAATTCTCTCCAAACTATAACTTATCCTAGATATTAGATAAGAAAATCCTGCAAATTTTATCTACACCACTCATTGGATCTCATTTGTTACCAACCGTTGGATTGAATCATATCCAAAAGTTTAGATAAGAAAATCTACAAGAATTTTTGGGGCCATTCATTTCATCTAAAGTTTTCTATTATCGTGTATAAATAATAGACTTCCAAAGTATATATATATCACAATTCAACCAACTCTTTTTCTAATTAAAAAATATGAAAAAAAGTAGAGGCTCATCATTCAATCAATATGAAGATGAGTTGTTATGTTGTGTATATTTAGAAATATCACAAGATCCAATTGGTAGTAATAACCAATCTGGGAAAAAATAAGTAAAAGCTACCACGAAAAAAACTGGAAGGTTGGGAAATCAAAAGCTTCAGATCTTTATAGAGTAGGATGGTAGCATTACATATGTTGTTAGAAATCTAAAGAGCTGCATCACCCAAGTGGAGAATATGCATCCATGTAATTTTATTATCATTGTGTTGCTTGATTTTGTATTAAATTTTTAATATAATAGTTTGTTGTGTAATATTTGTTTTTAATTCTATCTTATACTTTTAAATATTAATATTTTATTTTTATTTGAAAGGTATATATTTAATTTTATATGTAAAAATTAAATTTATAAGGTTTATGTTAAATACTTTGAATATATAAAAATTTAAGGACTAAATGATAAACAAAATAATTTATAAGATTATTTATGAAACATATAATTTTAAGGACTCAAATGCAAATAAAAAGATGAAATTTCAAATTTAGAATATTGAAAAGTGATACTCAACTGTAAATTATGAAATATTAGAGTATCTCTTGAAGAACATAAAATTTTATATTTGAGGGAATAGAGTATCTCTTCGAGATGCTCTTATGTTTGAATTTGAAAACACTATGGATCAATTATTTTTAAGGAACAATATTAACTATATCTAATTCATAGGGTTTAGAATTATTTTCATAGTTAATATTAAGATAGTATTATATCTAAAAATAACCAAGTGTTTGGATTTAATGGTACAATTATTTATCTCTCTCTAGTTTAAAACTAAGTTTATTTAAGTTGGTTGTTGCATCAAATACATTTGTTATAATAAATAATTATAATTGTGTTATATATGTGTGTGTTCACAATTTGTTTATTTTTATGATTAAGGGATTTTTTTATTAGTTAAATGTTTAATAGAAAATTAGGACAATAAACAATAATACACATCCAACAGTTTTTTATTTTTGACAATAACTTCTTGAAATCGTCTTCTTTATTCGTCGCCTTTTAAAGTAGTTTCTTAATCATCGCTGATTTCAAAATTCAGTTGACGATATTCTGGTATTTTTAATCAATTGGTAAGTATTTGGTTTATAATAATGTTGTTGACTTGTTTAATCTGATATTTAGATTTTGTTTCTATTTAGAGTATTGAATTGAAAGTGAAATTAGTCGAAAGTGTGAAACTAGAGTCTTGTAAACAAATACATTCATATATATATATATATTGTGTGTGTTCGCTAGATTATCTATTAGTATATTCTATACTACATAATATAATTGTCCAAATTAAGTTAACTAATTTAAAAGTAATTTGTAAATTTCAGAGAGAAGCCGCCGAAAAACATATGAAAGGAACCTTGTGGTAAAGATAAAAAAAGAAAAAGAGAAAAAAGATGAAGAACTAGTGAAATCTCAAGAGAATGCTTTATTCAGGTATTTCAAAATACCTAAAACTCTTGATAAATATGCAGAAAACAGTGCTAAACAACATTCAAAAGATGATGGAGTGGATGAAAATATAAATGAGTATAACAGAGAAGAAGAAATTCCTGAACAAGAGAATATGAGTGAGTAAAACAAAGAATAAACGGTTCCTGAGGCAGAGAATGTAAAGCCGTGAATGAATAGGTTTTGAATAAAAAATAAGATGTAAATAAGAATGAATGTGAAAAAGATGATCTCAAGGAGCATGACGGATTTTTGGATATGTATGATCCTCGAAACTGGACAACTATTAAAAAAGGTAGGAATGAATGGAGAGATTTTATGGTTGTACAAAGTCCAAGAAAAAGAGTGCCAATTGGTTATAAATTTCCAAGGGATGGTGTTTAGATTCTCACATTTCTATTACACAAGAGAAATGGGTAATGAGAGTAAACAAGATTGACGTTGGCTAATGTACTCAAAGTCATTGAACAAAATCTTCTGCTTTTGTTGTAAGTTGTTCAATAAGCGTGATAATGGTCATCTAGCATCTACCTGATTCAGTGATTGGGAAATTTTTTGACAAGGCTTAGAGAGCATGAATCTGGTCACAAACATATTGTATGCATGAGTCAGTTGACTGAATTAGAACTCAGACTGTAGAAAAATCAGACTATTGATAAATATGCTCAAGATGAACTTAATAAAGATAGAATTCACTGGAGACAAGTGTTGCTTAGGATAATGTTTGTGGTAAAGACACTAGCGAGACAAAATCTAGCATTTTGTGGAAGTAGTGGGAAGATTGGAGAAGATGGTAATGGGAATTTTTTAAGCTTTATTGAGATTCTTGCTGATTTTGATCCTGTAATGATAGAGCATCTTAGAAGATTTAAAACTCGTGCAACTCGTTTTCATTATCTCATCAATAAAATTCAGAATGAGTTGACAGCTTTGTTAGCTAATGAGATCAAGGCTATGATAATCAAGAAAATTCAAGGTGCAAGGTACTATTCTGTTATTATTGACTGCACTCCAGATATTAGCCATCATGAACAAATGACTGTTGTCACCCGGTGTGTAGATGTTTGAGCCACTTCAACTAATATAGTAGAATTTTTTTTAACTTTCTTGAAAGTTGATGATACATCTGGCGAAGGACTTCTAGGTGAGCTTCTTGATGTGTTGGCTACTTTTGACTTGAAAGTTGATGATGTTTGGGGGCAAGGTTATGACAACGGCTCTAATATAAAGAGAAGCATAAAGGAGTATAGAAACGATTACTCGAGATGAATCCAAGAGCATTTTATACATCTTGTGGTTGTCATAGTCTTAATCTTGCTCTTTGTGATATGACAACCACTTCTTCAAAGGCAATTTCGTTTTCGGAATTATTCAGCGCACATACTATCTTTTGCATCTTCAGTTAAGCGGTGGAAAATATTTGAAGATAAGGTGAGAGGCCTAACACTCAAGCCATTATCACATACTCGATGGGAGAGTCATGTTGGCAATACGATTTCAAGCTCCTAAAATTATGGAAGCTTTAGTTTACATAGCTGAGAATAGTGATGATCTAAAAGAGAAAAGTGATGATGAGTGTCTTGCGACAAGTTAAACACACTAAATTGGAAGTTTTGAGTTCTTGGTTTCTATGGTTATTAGGTACAATTTTCTTTCAGTTGTGAACATTGTTAGTAAGACAATCATGTTATCTCTTAGTTGAAGGGGATAGTTTCTTAATTTCAAAAGTACAGAGATACATGTTTTGAGAAAGCAAAGTTGGAAGCTAAAAAGTAGCAGATTCTGTGGAGATTGAGGTTGTATTTCCCAAAAAAGCAAAGTAGATCATTAGAAGAAAAAGACATTATGGTGAAAAATCTGAGAAGGGTGAAGGAAGTGTAGTATTGTCACTAGAGGAGAGCTTTAGAATTGACCACTATATTCAAATTATGGATCAAGCTCTCCACTCAGAGGTATGGACAAATATTTGGCTTTTTATTTGATTTGAAGAAATTGCAGTCAGGGCGAGAAAATATAGTTTGATGGCACCTTGTACCAATCTTGAAGCTTCTCTAACCTTTGGAAATCATTCTGATATTGTTAGTAATGATCTCTATTTTGAGCTGAAAGTTTTGAAAGTTTTAAGAGACCTATTCAAGTGCTAGATTTTTTGAAGAATGTCAAGGAATATTGTCCGAATTCATAGATTGCTTATCAAATACTGTTGACAATTCCGGTGTCAATTGTATCTGCTGAAAGAAGTTTTTCAAAATTGAAGTTGATAAAATCTTTTCTTCGCTCAAATATGTCACATGAGAGATTAAGTGACTTGGCTATTTTGTCTATGAAAAGGGAGTTGGTTAAAGATGTGAACTTTGAAAGCTTGGGTAATGATTTTTTAACAGCGAAAGGAAGAACAATTACGTTTTAAATTTAGTCTTTTGATTTTTACTTTATGTTTTTGTTTAGTTAGAATGATTGTGGTTATTTTCTTTTCTAATTTTTTTTTATATGAATTGAGGAAAAATTTTAGCATCGCTTTCGCTTATGTTCTCTCATATTCTAGGAACGGTTCAGTCCAATTCCAATCAGTTCTGTTATTTACTCGGTTTGATTTTTTTTTCCTATGAGGATAATGAGTTCTACATGATGTGTGAAAAACATGCTCCGATATGATACAATTTTCTTCTCAATTTCTAGGTATGAGATTCAACATCGTTACTGATAATATAGATATTGAATTATATGCTTTCCAAACAAAGATTTGTTGTCTGTACACGTAAGGTTGATATATAAACACGATTTTATTTTTCATCTCTTTAATCTGAACTCAGATTATCTATGTTGACTATGATGGGCTCTTCTAGTAAATACGATTTTAACATATTGGTAATGCTGATATAAAATATTTTAAAATTAAGAACTTAAGAAAAAATGTCAAATAGTTATATATTATACAGTTTGCTACTATTATATCATCACATGACACATGGTGTATTTATATGAAACAAGACAATATTCAAGATTTATTTTCTCTACAATATGTTTTCCAAAGGTACATCATAAATGATCTAATAAAATCTTCTATTACCAAAAATAAATCTCACCTAAATAAATCCTTTTCTACATTTAAAATCTTGAATCTTAAGGGATGAGACTAAAAAAAGAAAAAGAAAAACACCAAAACGAGTCCGTTCAACTCTCTGTAAAAGGCTTTGTGTGTGTTCTTCATCAGAACACGAAAGAAGAAACTTTGCACAAAAACTCTTGAAGAGTTCTTACATCACAACTTTGACGAAGATTACCCATGGAGGACTCAGTCTCTATAAACATGGCAAGGGTTCTCTCACTCCCTTCACATTATACCATTCTCTTAACTTTCAACCCTTTCTTCTCGCATTTCATTCACTTTTATTCAAAACAACAATGGCATCAAAGGCCAACACACTTAAGGTGTTCGTTTTGGGAATCCGGCAGGAAATAAGAAAATGGAAGATAATTACGTTTCGTTAAAGTCATTTATGATAATTTATATTAAACCATTTTTTGTTTTTAAGTCTCGTACGTTATACATTTTCTTTACTTTTTGTTTTCAATAAAAGAAATACTATATTCAGGGATAAATTCTCCAAAAACAGTTGGTTCAAAGACTGAAGATGTTATCTGAGGCAAGTAACGTGTAGACTCTAAAATTGTGAATCTTCTCAAAGCCTTTTTTCTATGGAAAACAAAATATCAACAAGAAACACTCAAAATCAGGTTCGTCTCTCCTCTCCTCCCCTCTTTCTACACTTTTCTAGTCAAAAACATAACGACGACGAAGCGGGTTTTTTTTTTTTTTCTCTTTCCCTCATCTCAAACGACGACGTTTCAATATTTTTGTTTTGATTTTCCCTACAATTTCGCACATTCCTATTTTTATTCTAACTTCCCATACGCCATACAACGAAATTCTCGCAACTGAATATTGAATCTTGTATATTTATAACCTTTCGTTCCTGAAAGAGGCTCATATCTTTTTTTTTGTCAAGTTCCATCCAAAGTTATGAGCGAACCATGTCGTCTCAATCTTCTCTGCAGCTGCAGTCATCGTAACGTTTCAGAGACCATATTGTATTGATACTTTCTACACAAATCTCTAAAACATTCATGATTCTCTGGAAGCTTATTGTTATCTACTCTGTCTCATACCGTACGATTATTGTTATTGTTCTGTTTTAGATAAATTAACGGGCGAACTCTAACTTTGGTAATCAAATTTTTTACCGATCTCAATTTGCTAGGTTACCTCTACAAATCTCTAGTAATGTTCATAGTTATTGATATTAAACCTAAATTGTTGATATTGTTGATCTAGGTTAGAAATGGTTGTTATTAGCTCTATCAATAACTGGAATTCTTGACCATAAATGAGAATTTTCCTATGTTCTAATATTATCTGCATTACTTTCTTAAGTTTTTGAACTTATTCTTTTGTTAGGCTGCTTAAGTTTGTGAGAAATCTCATTTCTTGTGTACTGAAATCATTGTTTTCTAATTGTTAATATATATTAAATATTAAAATTTGTAGGAGATATTCAGCTAAGTATTAGGTATGATGTGAGTTTTAACTTTTAACTAAGATTTTAAAGTTGTTGTGATATGTTAAATGTCATAAACAACTCTGAAAGATAGAAGTTGTCCTTAATGATTCTATTGTTAGAAGCAACAAATTATAGTTCTCGAGAACATAACGATACGTGTGAAATTAAATCGATATTGTTGTGAATCAAAACATTTACATTTGATTATATTAAATTCAGAAAAATTTCCAAATTTCCAGATATTTGGTAGGAGGGAAGAGGATTCAAGGAAAAGTCTCAGGAAACAGAAAAAAAAGAGAATTTGGGTATTTGTCATGTATCGAGTAAATTCTAGGAGATCTGTGAACTCTTCTCTCTTTAAATTACCTTCATATCTCTTTAAATATAATCTTGAAGCTTCAATCTCTTTTGCAAACACTTTTTCAAACTCTTTCAATCTCTCCTGCAAACACTTTTTCAAAGTCTTCATTCTTTCAAGAAATTTCTCTTTCTTTCAAAGATGAATTCATTTGCTACAAAATCTCTAGTTTGTGGCCGTTTTGGTTTGGGGCAAGGGAGTAGTAATCCTCCCAAAATGTTGTTTCTTTCAAAGGAAGGTTGGGATTGGGAATTTTAAAAAAAAAACTCTTTGACAACCAAGTGTCAGAAAAGGCTTGCTCTAGAAAGTTTTACTGAGGAGGAACACACATCGGAAGATAATCTCTACTCTCTATTTTCCAATGATTTGGAATTGTTTATGGTGGCAATAGATACTATCAAAAACAAAATTTTCTTACCACATCCGGGAGCTCGGTATCTCAAATACAAGCATTGGAGAGACCTCCTACATAATGCTCTTCTTGAGATATTCTCAGATCGTTGGCCATTTTCCCTCAATGGGTGGGAAGATGATGAAGTTGCTTATTTCACATTTAAGAATGTTACAGTAGACAATGAGGAATGTTGTAAATTTCCCATATTTTATATATTTTCGTTTATAAATTTAATAATTTTCAAAATAAAATTTTAAATTTTAATCTGTTTATATTATATATTTGTATATAGAAAATTTTATCAAGGAATTTTCTGTACATTTCTCTTAATTCCATATGCTTAACTTTTTCCTTTAAAAAACAAAATCTTAATATAGAAAACTTTTAAAATCTAAAAAATGTTATCTACGTATGTTTTTTTTAATATATATTTTAGTTAAAATTATATTTGATTAAGGATAATTATTATATACATTATCTTAAAAATTATAATGTTTTTTTTAAAAGTTTTAAATTACTATGAAAAAACAAATTTCATTTCAAATACACATTTGAAAAATTATAACATAGATATAAAAAGTAAATGTTAGAGATAGAGAGCTTAACAATTTAGCTTAACAAAAGAAGTTAGTAAATCTAAGAGAGAAAGAACTTAATAGTTTAGCCTTAGTTTTCCACCAATATTGAAATCAGGTTTGAGAGCTTTTCTTTTACTTCTCATTACTCAAGTTCTCACTTATTTACATCCAGTCTCTTTCTCATTGCATCGAACTTCTTTCAGAGAGTCAAATGCAGTTGTCTGACTTTCCCTAAGTTTTATATCTAAATTCGAGTTTTTTCAGTCTTTTTTGAAATATGCAGAAGATCATCACTAATATTATTACATGGATGTTCTTGTTTATCCTGCTATGATGACTCAAGATATAAAAAAAAATAAAAAATCAATATTTAAGAATCAAATCTTGTAGAAAAACTCATGAATCAATTTTTCGCATATTTAGTTGGCCGCCAACATCTACATCTTCATATTTCTCTTCACATTCATCATTTTCTTACTCTTGTCTTTCTTCTTGTTATCTACATTATAAGTTTTTCATGACCGTTGTCATCGTTACTTTCAACGTTAGCTAAGCTTCTTCGTTTTATTCTTCTTCTTCCTCTTCCTCGCTTTCTTTCTTATTTTTCCTCTTCCTCACTTTCTTCCTTCTATGTAAAACAATTGTTTAAAATAGGGCAAAACAATTTAAGTGACCAACCTTACCCAAACATAGCTCCATAGCCTATTAATTAACTACCTTAAACAACATTATTTTGAACTCAAAATTCGATGTCCTACTACCATAACTTAGTTCTACATCTCGAGATTACTCCTCACCATTCAATCACAAGATAGTAATATCAAAAATCTCGCCATCAAATTCCAGCTACATACGAACCAAACTTTTCCTTTAAGACATCATGTCAGATGTATTATCAATTTTCTTGTCCCTATCCTATAATCCAAGTTTGTCTTATGGTGTCACAATCAGACATCTTTTCCCTCACGACAATGGCTCGCTCTCTATATGTCACTACATATGAACCAAACATTGCCTTAAAAATGTCATGTCACAACTGTTTTTTTATTTTTCTTTTTCCTATCTGAACATATTCAAGTTTATCTTATAGTGTCACAATCAGACATCTTTTCCCTCACGACAATAGCTCTCTCTCTTTATCTATCTCGCTTGTCGCAGTCTATCCATGTTTCACTGCATCAAAAGCTTATAGATTCGACTTTGTTTCCCTTTTACAAAATTTTAATTAGCCAGATGTCTAACTGCGATTAGTCATTTAAAATTCCACATGAACAACCTTGAAAGCTTATACCCTTGATTTTTTAAAACGATGTTAACAACCTTGATAAAGTGGTAAATATTGAGTATCTCATCTTCAAATGTAAATCTATATTTTTAATTTAGATATGTACCAAAATCTAAATGTCTTAAAGAATATTCATATGATTATCTTTGACAACAAAACCAAATCATAATAGCTCACAACCCCAAATGTATTAAACATGATGATTGAAAATCAACTCAATTTAATTTCCATATATGCGATCACTATCTTATGTCCATATGCTATTTTCAAAATGTTTACATTTCTTTTCTTTACATATGAATTGTTCTTTTTTCCTTTTAATCTTTCTTAGTAAAGAAATTATTAGAATTTCTAAATGTTACTTAATCTGAATTGAAATTGTTAATTATCCCATGTATTTTTTTTCTTGTTTTGCAATACTTTTAATATATAAAATTTTCATAATTTTAAAAATGTTAATGAGTGAGATGGAAAATCGAGATCGGGTGTTTAAAATCTACGTGGAAAGTTTCAGGAGCTTATAGCTTCGAATTTTAGTTTGAGTTGTTGATTCAAAGATTATACATGAGATTAAAGGTTTCAATGCCCTCGTAATTCAATGAGCTCTTTATTTGATCTGTCAAGTATCTTTGTTGCATTATCACTTTTAGAAGACTATTTATACATAAATCACTACTTCAACATTTAGAAACTTTTAGATTTCCTTTTTGCTTCTAAATAGATGTTTTTATTTTTATTTTAACTAACAGTTTATTCGACCATCATTAAACTATTTTCTTGGTGTTGTTAGTTGAATATTATTTATTTGTTATTTAGTCGTATTTTTCCTTATCTAACCAAGTCAATTTAACTCTAAATCAAAGAAAAACGCCCACCCCTAATTGTGATTAAAAGAGAATATTGACAAATTTAGTGAGACTAATGATGATATTATTTCATATATATTCTAAAAAATCTTACATTTTTCTTTTTCCAAATGTTCTTTGTAATGTTATATATTTTTTCTATTTTATGAATATCTTAATTTCTAATGATATTATTTTATATGTACTACTATCAAAATTTTACATTTCCTACTAACAAAATTTTACATTTTTTGTTTTCCATATATTTTCTTTGAAAAAGCTTTCCATTTATTTTTTTCTATATATTGCTTTTTTCCTTTTCATTAATATAGAAATTATTAGAATTAAAAAAATTAACCTAACGTAATAGCTAAAAGATGTTAATTCGTGAGATGTCTAATCGTTTTACATTCTTTACATTCTTAACAAAAAATTGCATTCTTTGTTTTTTTCATATTTTATTTATTAAAAATTTTACATTACTCTTTTTTATATATTTTTTCTTTTCATCAATATTTTAATATAGAAATTTATTAGAATTTAAAAATGTAAACTAAATGTTAATCAGTGAGATGGCTAGAAGAAATTTCTTTTATTATGTCACACATGTTTTCAGCTCTCTGTTTTAGAGTTTCTATTTGTGCAAACTTCTTCTTTTTTTTATCTATAAATGTCACATTTCATCAGATTAATCAAGTTCTATTAACCAGAATACAAAATTGCAAAATGAAAATAATATTCCCCAAAATTGTAACATTGAGAACAAACCATCGTTGAGGATTAATATGTGGTATAATATACACATTTAAATTTTAATCGATAGAAATATACATTTAAATTGTAACACTTAAATATATAAGTTTATAATATATACACTTTAATTGTAACATAGATAAGGCCCGCCTAAACAGGCAGGTGTAATATATACATTTAAATTTTAATCGATAGTATTTTAATTTTGAGTAGTAAAATAGTAATCTATAAAAATTTTGATATCTACATATACATTTTTGCAGTCATTTTGTGAGATAAATCCTGTAGTTAAGACTTATTTACAATGATTGCCACTAGATTTTAATATCATTTAATTACTACAAAATTATCATTTTTGATATTGATTTTCTCCATGACTATAATAATTCGATTATAATCATCAAACCGCAGAGATATTTGATAGCATTTAATTAATACAAAATTACAAAATATTTAGACAATAATTCATAAACATATCATAAATAAAATCAACATTAATAAAATAAATTGCTTTTTTTACGGAACGGGTTGGCGGGACAGGTTTGGCAGGACGTTACCACCCGCAAACGCAGCGTTTACGATTGGTAGCGGTTGTTAGCGATTGGAACCAATCATAGAAATCGCTAGATATCGCTTTGGACCGCTCGAAATCGCCAGTTTTCAAAAGCTCCTTCCCGCAAGCGTTTGCGGTTGCGGGCGGTAGCGGTTAGGTTAAAAATAAAAAATCTTTTTTAATTAATTAAAATAACTGTGGCTTACACCCAAACCCTAATCACTATAATTAAAATAATCTAATCTTTTATATATCTTATTTTTATTAGAAAACCCTAATCAATATATTGTAACTCTATTCTCTCAATTATGGCATCCGATGAAAATAAAAATCAAGAATCAAACATAAGTATCATCTATCCTTTTATTCACTCATTAGCTAGTGTAATTTTTTAACTATTTCATGGCATCGTTGTTTTTATTTTATTTTGTATTCTTTTGAGTTTTTTGATTGAATACATGTTTCGATTTGTTTTCTCGATTAGAAAATCATTTGGTCGGACGAGATGATATATTCTATTTTTATTTGGTCAAAAAATCAATTTTCTAATATATTATATTTTTATTTATTTTAATAGTAATATATTATATTTATTTTGGTTATTTTTTATTTAATTACTATCGCACCCGCTGGTTTACCAGTCATAAAACTTCCGCAAACGCACCCATTATCAAACGCTCAATCAGTCGTTCAAAACGCTTGATAAAGCTTGAAACCGCAATCGCCCATTTCTGCAAACTCCCGCAACCGCAACCGCACCCGCTGCGTTTAAACCAGTCAGGCCCTTAATAACAATTGTAAACTATAAAATATTTATTTTATAGATAGATACAATTTCCAAACTTTTATGTACACTAGCTTTAAAAAATAAATTGTTCTCGCGGTGTACCGCAGGTTAAAATCTAGTTTAATTTGATATTTTTAGTTTTAAAAAAAATTCAGTCTTATGCATTCTACTTTATCATACATTTTAATTCTACACATTCACTTATTGATAATATTTGAATTCTAAATAGTTATTAATTTAGTATTTATGAAAAAGAAAAATTCTATCTTGCACATTCAATTTTGCAATACACTTTAACAATCCATTTCATCACAATAAACTCATTTTAATTCTACACATTTCATCTTAAGTGATAACAATTTCATATCAAAATAATATTTATATCAGATCAAATATAAATATTACTTAGTATTCAAAATAATTAACAATTAACATTAATAAAAAAATATAGAAATCCACAAAATAATTTGGAAAACAAACATTGTTTAAATTATTATTTTTGTATATCATAATCTCGTAAGTTTATTTTACCTCATACAAAATAATTTGAAATGAGTAAAAAATAAACTAACTCTCATTAAGTAATTGAAAACTCAAATATTATAAGCTATTTATTTCAAAAATGTTATGTTTTCACTTACGACTACATGCGTTAAATTTTTTAGAATAAAATATAAGTATAAGCTTGCTGTACCACATGAAAGGATGCAAGTTTCTCCATCACATGATGTGTTAAAATTCTTAGAATAAAACATAAGTATTCATAACATTATTATTATAACCTCATTAAGTTTTTCATTTTTGTTTTTATGGTTTGATTTAACGAATAAAAACACTATAGTACAAAGATAAATACAATATTATCCAATTAAATTAATGTTAAATAAATTATATTGTTATTTTAAACTTCTGGGCTTTTTGATTAGTATAATTATCTATACTAAATAATTTTTAAAAATAAATTACATGCTAATTTAATTGACCAAAACAAATGTAAAAAGAATTTTGTTAATTTTCCTTTTTGTTAATAATTTTTGTTCTTTTAGATATAGACATATAAGTTAGTATATGTAGACTTGTTTCGCTTTTTTGTTTTTTTATAGCCAATTAAATTAAGGGGCTCTTAAATTAATGTTAAATAAATTATATTGTTATTTTAAACTTTAAGGGCCTTTTTAATTAGTATTATTATCCATCGTAAATGATTTTTTTTTTTAAAATTACATGCTAAATTGAAATGACCAATAACACATTGATAACTAAATTTGTTAATTTTTCTTTTTCATTTAGGAAAAAAAATTATTATTTTATTTTATATATGGACATATAAATTAGTATATTTAGATTTGTTTCATTTTTTGTTTTTCTATTTTTCTAAGAAAAACAAAAGTTAAATCTCTTCTGACACATGTCAATATCTGATCAATAAATTTGACACGTGGCACAATCCTATGAGTTATTAATTTTGAAAACCATATTTTATATAATAAGATTCAGAAATATTTTCCAAAATCCATATATTTTCTTATTTCATATGTTACTTTTTTCCTTTATACAAAAATCTTAATATAAAAAATAACTAGAATCTATAATAATGTTAATTAGCGAGATAGCTTTGGTCGTTTAAAATCTCATGTGTACAGTCTCAAAAGCTTATAACAAAATATTAGAATCTAAAAATGTTAATTAGCATTTTGGGAGATTTATTGCGGATCAAGCAAGTCGCTAGAATCGGCTCAGAGACGGAAACCGAATAGTCAACTCGAACCCATTGATAGTGTCACAAAAAAAAGGTCTTGTATTCGCCGTGCTAGTGGATCAGTTTTGCTGGTTCCGGCCACCACCCATGTCCAACCTCAACCTCCTTAACAGCGTTGGCAATTTTTTCTCAGTTTAGTAAATATAGATTGTCGTACTGTCAAGGTCTTAAGCGCATTTCGAGAAATTTTATTCATAAAATTAAGTTTTTTCATTGAATGAACAAAAAATGAGACTAGCGTAAGTGAGAAATATGCCAAGTGTTGTTACTATACTCTCAAAGGTTGATCGATTACCATCATGAATATTGATATCATGGACAACTCGGACCTGACAAAACACATGATCAAGATAATTTTTCAAAAAACATTGTAGTCAAGGACACACCAACAATATTTACATTGATTTTCTGTTTTCTTTCTCTGTTCAGTGCGGTATTTGGCATGTATCTTAATGCGACCTACTTTGTAGATTATATAATCAAAATCTTATTCCATTCATTTCATGTGATACACGACTACACGTCCTGGATTCCACCAAGACAAGGCTCACGGGTCCAATGCTTAGAAGCGAGCGATGGAAGCTTTTAGATGAGAAGTATTTGATTCTACAAACAACCTAGAACTCGCAAGAACAGATTTGATTCAAGATACAAAGTATTGAAGCAAGAAACAAACTGAATTTCAATTGATCAAAGCGTGAATACAAAGTAGAGAATCAAAGAGCTTAAATTGAAAAGTACAACAATGGTCTAAAACTTAGAAAAGGAAACCGAATAATGCGAAATAAAGAGAGGAGCGTGATGATTCTAGCCGTTAGGCTATAATGGAGGATCTTCGGTGATGGCGTCGAGAGCTAAGTTAAAGTCGCAGCTTCTAAACGTCGTGTAGTCTTTTCATGAGGGTGAATATAATCAGCAGAAAGTCTTCAAGTACATCAGGGGGCTCTTCGGTTTGGTTTGACTCAATTTGACCGTACGGTGCAAATTGGTGGTTCTTGAGTCTTCTTCCAAATCAGCTCGTTACAGGGGCGATTTGCATCGATCAAAATCCTCTTCATGGTCGATTTTTGAGTGAATTCTTTGGCGGAACTCAAGTTATTAAGCTTCATCTCCACTGAACAATAGTCGTATCGGACATGATGGATTTCATAATGCTATCGGCATACTTATTAAGCTTATTCCGCGGCTGGTAACGACATGTTCGAGAACTATGCACTATCAAACACATGAATGTTATGATCTTTAGTGATGGTTGTTTTGTACAGCAGAAACAGAAAACAAAATCCGCGTCTCAAGGAGAACTTATCCCAATCTACTTCGCTGAAATCCGAAGATTTTCCTTTCTCGAAAACGCGTTAAAAATATAGTTAAATCTCTCATAATGCAATTTTAAGGCCAGAATGTCCTAGCGAAACAGGATCAAAACTTTGGCTAAAGAGTAAATAACAAGTTTCTTTAGAAAAAATAAACTACAAGATCATTCACATACATTAAGCTTTTAGAATGATGTATAGCAACAAGAGAAACAAACAGTTATAGAACAAAACATGAGGAACAAAAAAAACACCAATCATGATTCACCTTTGAAAACTTTATTTTACATGTACCTTTTTGTTAGAACCATGATCATGTTTCAGTAGATTTTGGCTCATTCTCAGTCGGATGTGACACAGCTTCATGATGTAGTATCTGCTCCTCTATCGGCTGCATCTCAGCTTTCTTCTTCTTCTCTTTCTGGATCACTTGCCGTGGCATTACCTCTAGTAAAAAGCTCCCTCCGTTCCACACAGCCGCAGAAATCTTTAGGATCTGAAAGATCACATGAAGTCTATAAGATAGGAAGATCGGTACGGTCAATGCCATGGTTGCCACCGTGAAGATGGCCTGGAATAGGATGTACATCCATATACGATTCTGATCCCCTAGCAGACCGCTCAGCTGCCACAACTTATTGTTTGCCTTTTCAGCTTTCTTCGACAGCTCTCTGCACATACCAAAGGATTCCATCAATACAAGTGTTCACTCTATGGTAAGAACACATTACATTATGCTGTGACCTTAGCGATCAATATGAGGAGAACATTAACATACGGCGTAGACAAGAGATACCTGTAAGAAGTCATAACTTCAGGATCTCTAAGGAGTCTCTGCCTACGCAGGACATTGACGATTAGAAAATAGAGCACTTGCCAAAGAGTATAAACGACTAAGGGGACGAGAAACAGCCATGTGAATAGGTAAGCTTTGTCTTCAACATAAGGCCATGAAACCCTACGATCAGTGCCTACAGGGTGCATAGCTGCAAAAGTCGCTGGATTCCACCACCTAATCGTGAAAAACACGAGCCCTGAAACCAAAATTCATTACAATAATAAAGAAACAATGGAGAGAGAGAGCATAAAGCTTAACTATATCTATCATATGCATTACAACAAGGAACCATGTGTTTGAATTAAAAACGGTTGAGAGGGGAACAACAAGCTAAGAATTCATACAACTACTTTAATCAAAGCCGTCAACTTTAGCAATATGAATCAATAACATATCTTCTTCTGTCAACAAGAAGATTATAGAACTCACCAGGTAAGAGATGTATAAGAACACTAACAATCTTATCCGGCGAACTAAAAACCAGACTGCAACGCCAGACAATAATCGCCCACGCCAATGGTCCCTGCAGCACAAGACACAACCAATAAAATAAATCAGCACACACAATGACACAAAAGACTCATATACATACATGTAGTTAAAAAGCATACCTCAGCAAAGGAAAAGCAAACCATGAAAAGCTTTTCATTCTTAGGATACAGAAGAAGATCAACCAAGAAGATTGTATTGGCATAGTAGCAAAAGTCCTATCACATACACAAAAATTGTTTCAATAACAATCAAAACGACTGTTTCTTAATTCCAAATCCTCAAAAGAGACATTACCAGAAGATAATAATGCCATTTCTTAAACCGGTAATATATCCATCGAAGAGGAACAAAGATCACATAGAAGAAACAGTAAACTAAAGGAATGTCTTGAGGTCCTGAAAACGAAAACATCATCAACATCAACAACATTGAATTAAGAACAAAACACAAAAAAAACAAAAAAAAAACACAATTTCTTTGAACTCACTTGCACCAAGTAGGAAACAAAAACCTCCAAATCCAAGCACACCAACGAGATGTGTCACCTTTAAAACATTACAGAACCAAACATTTTCAAACCAAAGTAACTTAAAATCAAAACATGATTGAAGAATCAAGAGAGAAACCTAACCTTATTGATGAATCTCTCATGTTCTTCGGCTTGTTTAGCGATCTTAACGGCTTGTTTCGATAAGATCTCACGCGTTTGTACCGCTTGTTTAGACAACAACTCTCTCGTCTGAACAACTTTCTGTCAAAATCAAAAACAATTGGTCCACAAAGTCAAAATCAACAAAATTGGAACAAAAGAGAAACATCAAAAATGGTGAAAATCGAATCTGATGTTGTACCTTTGATCGATCTTTGAAACGTTGTTTAACAGCATCAAACGAGTCTAGTCCATTGGAGTTTGAATCTTCGTTATTCGCCATTATTGCGGTCAGATTTCTCTGTAGATGCTTTTGTCGTTTTTAAAGGAGAATCCGAAAACACTGAATTTTTCTGTTTTCAGGATATTTTACTTTATGCGGAATTAAAAATTTGGTGAAGGAAAATGACCCAAAAATCATTATTAAACTCTTTATATTCGTTACTATTTTTGTTCAGTTTTATAAAGTGGTGATTAATTACATGTAATCCAATAATTACATTCATAATTAAGTAATAAGGACTTTATGTTTTATCTTGGGAAATCAGATGGAATATTAGTCCTCAAAGTAAATTAATTCCATTAATTGCCTTTGGTGATTATATAATTTAAAGACTTTAATAAGAGAGACTGAGAAGGAGCCACGTGTCGAAAGTTGAAACTTCTAGGACCCTCTTTTGCGCGGGTCGAGAAATTTCCTAGCGTACACGTATTTTTCTACATTATTATAGTTAGAGGAACATTTTGTTTAATTGCATCTTGTATTAAAGAAAAAAAGTAAAAAAAGAATGCTGTGGTATAACTTCTTTACTAGGTGCCGACAAAAAAAAAAAACTTCTTAACTAGGTTTTATGAGTTCAAAACTAGAGTTTCTTGACAAGGTTTCACATGTTCCAGAAGCTTTAGTTTTGTTTTTGGATGAAGTTTGAAAGATTCAAAAGCAGTGTTGTAAAAAGCGGTCTAGACGGTCGTTTATATGCCGCTAAGCGTTCAGTTGACGCCTAAATAATCATCTCGACTGCCTAAAATAACATAAATTTCGTTTTAGTATATTTTTTTTATTTTTAACTAATATTGCTTAAATTTTATAAGTTTTACTTCTACACATGGTTATAAACATTCATATATTGTTGATATAAATTAAAGAAACATTTTTATCTAATTTTTGATTAGGATCCGATTAATATTTTCTAATATATAGTTTTATATGATTTTTATCTATAATATCATATTTAAAATGTTTTATGTCATAAACGGATAAACCACCTAAAATCACTTAAACCCCGACTAAGCGTTCTAAACGCTAGGCGTTGGGTCATCGCCCGTTTATCGCCTAACACTTTTTTGAACATTGTTCAAAAGTAAACAAATATACTAAAGCCATAGAATAAGGGGGTCTGTCTGAAGTTGAAACAAGATTTAAAAACAAAAGTACAAAAACTGGTGTTTTGTTCTGACAATCTTATGTTGTTCCTGAACAAGAAATCGACTAATCCCTCAACGACCCAAGTCTAAGTCACGAGTGCAAATATCACACAGTACTGATAAAAGAAATTAAAATGAAACAAAAAACTTGTACAAAATGAGATTGTTTTGTTTATTGTACATCAGTTTTGCTCGTCTTGGTTCAACCATGACTTCACTATGCGTACACAGTAAAAGAGGTGCAAAACTAACAAAACTTAAGCCTAAATGTGATAAAAAACAAATCTAACCAGATTTGATGTAAATAAAGCTTACAAAAGCTAGCTAACTGTGTTAAATCACAAACGAGAAAACAAAACAAATTCGTATAAACATAAATATCCAATTTTTACAATGAACTACAAAAAAAACAAGGTTCGTTTCTCAATTTTATGAAAGAGTTCTCAAGCACGTTCCATGCATCCACACCGAAAACAAACATCAATAAAAAGCATATAGTTCTGAGCCACAACATAACGATGCACTGAAAGCGAGAGCTCCAACGTAATCAGTAGTACTTCAGAATCTGTATTCCAGAGATTTATCAGTAGATGACTCTTGTGAAGCAGCCTCTATCTCTCCCAATATAAGAGAATTTGACTAGCTTCTTGTTCTTTCCTGCATCTATTTAAAAGATGATCGATTTTAGAACAATGTATAAAAGTTGAGACTGTCCACATGACTTTGAAAAGTGAACATTATTATACCGTTTATTTTTTACCTGCTACTGGTTATTCTCTTTGTTCGTCGTCACAGTTGAAAAATTGAACATCGGGAATGTGTTGGACTTTGTAGTAATCTTCTCCAACCAATTTCTCCTTCCACTCCCTCTTCATTCCTTCAATCTTCAGTTCCTTTAAGGATGTTACATACTTGAGTCCGTCAGGAAGTTCCTCCAACTTTTCGCAACTATGTATAATTAAATCACGAAGACATGGCATCGACCCTTCTTCTACTATCCACTCTTCCAACTCCGATTGTTCAGATATTTGTAGAGCACGTAATTGAGGAAACCCGCCTTTTGAGCACACCATTCTCCTCCCTATGAAAGCCTTGCGTCTTAATTCAACCGACTTCAGATGAAGCAACTTTTCTAGAATTGGCATTGGATCCTCCTCCATGTGGCAAAACAATAAATATATGTGTGCAATGTGGGGAGGTAATTGATGTTGATCAGGAATCTTTGACAAATGTACTCCCAAACTTAACTTCTTTAGATGAATAAAATCCAGAACGAATTCTCCCACATAATCAACCATATAGGTTTTGCGCGAATAAATGAAACTAAGTGTCTCCAGCTTTCGAAATTGACGGAGAGATGAAGATAGATTTTCAAAAGTACACCTTTCACTAAAAGATACACCGAAAAACCTGAGCTTGGTCATACGGAGGAGGTCTGTCACACTACTGTGTTGCGTTGAGAAACACCACAAGTACTCCAGGTTCACTAGATCACCCAATTCCAACTTGGTTTTATCATGCATATCCAGAGGTAGGGAAAGGTACCTCAACTCTAGCATCTCTTTCAAAACATTTGGCACGTGAACCGGCACCCCGATAGCAACATGTAAGTTCAAATAGAGCATAAGCTTTAAATTCCGAATAGTAGAAGGTAGATGAGATACCACAGCTTGGTGTAAGCTCAAGAATCTCAAATGGATGAGCCCTCCAATGCTAGAAGGTAACTTCCCTCCTTCAAATTTTACCGAAGACAGATCCAACACCCTGAGCAATGGTAAGCTTTGGAAGCGTGAAGCTGATTGTATCCAAAGATCTTCCTTGAGTCCCAAAACTAAAAGAGATCTGACCTTTTTTTTGTGTCCTAGTATATGAAAGGCTTTACCACTATGTACGGTGAGTCTTCGAGATCTACTAGGAGATTGAGCAATGATGGTAGAGGTGGAAGTAGGGACTTTGATAATTTGGAGGAAGTTCTCTACTTTGGCTTTAGATATACATACTTCCCTCATCATGTCATGCATTTGACAAAGTTTAAGTCTCCAACTCAAATTGCTCTTTTCAGCAATAACCAAATTTCTCCTCACTAGTTCTTCTAGGTAGTCTTCTCCACTATCAAGGATGGTTAATCCATCGTAAATTCCCTCTGCGGCCCAGTAACTGTACAATGTCCGTGTCTTTATCTTGTAATCTTCAGGGAAATGGGCTAGGTAAAGGAAACAATGCTTTAAATCCGTTGGCAAATCTTCATAACTCAAAGACAATATTCGGTAAACCGAATTGAGACTGTTGTCATCTAAGCACGATTTTCCTACGATTTGAGCTCCGATATTCTCACTAACTCTTTTCCACTCACTAGCTGTATGTTTATTAGCTAACAAGCCTCCCAAAACTTTAACAGCTAATGGTAGTCCTCCACAATATGTGACCATTTCCTTTCCGATGGCTTCCATTTCTTCATATTCTGCATAGTATCACAAGGTAATACATTTCAACATGTTGGCTGAAAAATAAAATTTCCTAGATTCTTGATCTTAATTTTAAATTTGAAAGTGTACCAGTTTCATTTCTTCTAGGGACTATCCTCTCAAAGAGCTTCCAACTTTCTTTGGGATTTAGGATTCTTGCTCTAAAAGATAAACATGTTGGATCAGCATGTAACCCAACTCCTTCATTTCGAGAAGTAAGTAGCATCTTCCAACCTGCAAAATATTTGTGTCTATGTTACGGATAAAAAAGCATTTATAAAGTGCGTCATGTATGTACCATAAGAGCTCACCTCTTTTCCGTGGAAACACTTCTTTTATTCGATCCCAGTCTTCTTCTTTCCATACATCATCGAGGACAACCAAATATCTACCGGTTTCCAACAACTGAAAGAGTTTACCCTGGATTGTATATTCGTCCATCTGTAAGATCTCACCATCGTGTGGCCGAAGTTCTTGCAAGATTCTCTGCCAAACATGCTTCTGAGTAAATTGTTGCGAAACACAGACCCATGCGAATCCATCAAAATGACGCCGGACTAAATCATGATGAAAGATTTGTCTGGCCAAAGTGGTTTTACCAATACCGCCCATCCCAGATATAGAAACCACTTGAATGTTATCAATTTCCACCATAGGACCAACCAATTCTTCAACACTTTGCTCCACCCCGACAAGATCGCTTTCAGAGCTGTTAGGAAACGTTTGCCGGATCTCCCTCTGTATGTCCTGAAGAGACAGCGAACGACCACCATCAATGATTTGTTGTTGTATCCCTAAACTCTGCATTTCCCCAATCACCTTAGAGATCCTTTTAGTGATACCCTCGATATCTGAAGCAACCTTGTGGCGATCCGTCAAGAAGCAAGCAAGTCGTCTCACATGATTCTTGACCCCTTTTCCTTCTCCTCTAAGTTTGTTCAGAACATAGGATTCAATTATATCCTCAGCATCAAAAACAAGGTCTTTGACATCTTCCAAGAAGTTCCTCACCCTATCACTTCCATGTTTCTTTGCATCTGCATCTTTCAACAGCGACTGTAACCCTCTCAGCTGACGCTTTAGTCCATCAACTTGCTCATCTATTCCATTCAATCGCTCGGATTCTCGATTAAGAAGCGCCCAAAGCTTCTGAACTCCAAACGACACAACTCCTTCAGCCATAACTACTCGTCGACAATCACCTACGATAAATCAGCTCGGAAAATTAGATCTAGAAGCAGCTAAAAGTTTACTCCAACTCAACCGTATGGCTGAGGGTTCTCACATTTCTAAACAATAATATATATTATGATTACTGATCGATTACCACCTCTAGACTCTAGTGATTCCTTTTAGTTAAATAAATCATACTTTTTATAGTGCGGATTATTAAATTAGATGCGACACATGAAGAATAATTGTAACAACTTGTCTACCACTTGTACAGGAGACATAGTTTTTTTTTTGATAAAGACAGGAGACATAGTTGAAACCTGTTGTTTGCAAAAATGTAACTTGATATAAAACATAAGCAAATTCGAGAGTAAACACACAGTACCTTAACTCATGTAATAAGTTCTCTAGTATTACTAAACCACAGAAACTGTCTACTATCGACAAGCAGGGCAGGACAGCAACAGATTGATCGGTTAATAAGCAATATATTTGTTCTAACCTGACCAGATACTGATGAATACACACAAAGCCAGAGTGATAACAGGTTTACCGTTTCAGTCGCAAGAGGTAGCCATTGAGTGAGGAAAGAGTAACAAGATTATCAAAAGACAAGACCACCACGTCACTGTTTATCCTTAACAACTTTAGATGCATGTATATCTTTTACCCGTTCCAATCATCAGCAACAACGCTAATACAAGAAACAATGGTAACTTAAGGCGGCAAAGATTCTTTGTAGGTCGCATCATTATTTATCATCGTTAAATGGAATTCTCATCAAGACAAAATCACTAAACCCTTATAGCTAACAGACTTCAGTCTTCAGGTGAAGTAATTTCCCCAAAGCCTCTTCTAGGCATTTCATCGAACACCTTCGCTGCATGGATCATTGGAGTAACCAAAACCAAAGTTGTTCTACCCTCACCAAACATGCTTCCACGAAACAAGCATACCAAATTTAAAAGAGAAATGTGTTGATGACTTTTGATTGCCTTTTTCACTCTCATGTGTCAATGACTCAATTAGTTCTTACACGCTTGCTTGCATTTACATTGCTTCTGTACACAAAGAGAAAGACATAAGGACGAGCCACGTGTCGAAGTTGACCGTTCTAGGACCCTCTTTTACGTTGGTCGAGAAATTTTCTAGCGTACACGTATTTTTCTACATTATTATAACTAGAGGAACATTTTGTTTAATTGCATCTTGTATTAGAAAGGAGAAAAAGAGAGACTTTGTATTACAAAAAAAAAAGAATGCTGCGGTATAACTCTTCTGAACTAGGTTTTATGAGTTCAAAACTAGGGTTTCTTGACAAGCTTTCACATGTTCTAGAAGCTTTAGTTTTGCTTTCGGATGAAGTTTGAAAGATTCAAAAGCAGTGTTTTAAAAAGTGGTCTAGGCGGTCGTTTAGATTCCGACTATACGTTAGGCGTTCAGCTGACGGCTAAAACCGTATCGACTGCCTAAAATAACATAAATTTTATTTTAATATATTTTTCTTATTTCTAACTACATTGTTTAAATTTATAAGTTTTACTTCTACACACATGGTTATAAACATTCATATATTGTTTGATATAAATTAAAGAAATTTTTTGTCAAATTTTTATTTAGAATTCGATTTAATATTTTCTAATATATAGTTTAACATAATTTTTATCTATAATATCGTAAACGAATAAACCACCTAAAATCGCGTAAACCCCAACTAAGTGTTCTAAACGCTAAGCGTTGGTCATTGCCTGTTTATCGCCACACTTTCTTGTTCAAAAATAAACAAATCTACTAAAGCCATAGAATAAGGGGGTCTGTCTTAAACAAGATTTAAAAAAAAGTACAAAAACTGGTGTTTGTTCTAACAATCTTATGTTGTTCCTGAACAAGAAATCGACTAATCCCTCAAGACCCAAATCTAAGTCACGAGTGCAAATATCATCTCACAGTACTAATACAAGAAATTAAAAACAAAAAAAAACTTGTACAAAAGTTTATTCTCTGATATTTATCGAACCAACTAATTTCTAAAGCTTGAATTTCAAAAAAGAACAAACCATACCAATTTAGAGTACAAATCTTCTATGAGGCTCTCACTTCCAATCTCCCTGGAACAAAGCTCACATGGGTACACTGTTTTAACCGAGCAAGGGCGTCTTGTGACCTACCCAACATGAGATCAATGTAGACTGCTGTAACTGTAGCTTGTACATTGTTCGGTAAGAGAGTTAACGCGTGCGTTATCAAAGATTTTGCTTGGTCGTGATGTCCTTGTGTGGCAAGCAGCGCGGCAAGGTCTGCGAAAAGTGCTCCACGAGCTTCTTCTGGCTTAAGGAAAACTGAATCCCGGGTATTTCCCGTGGAGGGATCCAATGTCTCTTCACAATCAGAACTTGTGTGCTTCCACCACTGGTCAAAGTCTTCTTGCGCATATGGCAGTTTAAAATCATCCTGTCCGAGTAGATAGGCGGATAAATGTGCACCAGCTTCAATGGGTCGATTGAGCAAGCAGAGGGCCTCCGCTGCATAGATATGGCCTAGGAAAACATAAATCTTCGAACAATCTGCAAGTTGCAAGAGTGAAGTAGCAGCTGACAAGGCTTTGATAGGATTCGCCAACTCCAATTCTACATAAGCCATATTGGCAAAGAGAGCCTGTCTCATCAACTGCTTTTCTCTATTACGAATATCCTCAAAAGCAGAGAGTGAGTTTTGAATTATTTCTTGGCTCATTCCTCCTTTTGCCTCTTTCGAGTCTGTGTTCGTGTTACCTTCCTCATGATCAGAGGATGATCCTTCTTTGGTCTCATTCATCCCCACGGATAATATTGATCCAAGATCTGATTTAGAATCATTCGAGAGAGACTCATTGAGCAGATATATACCATTTGAGAGACAGACCCGTGCTAGTGGTAATGAAAGCTTTGACAATTGGTTACTTCCAGCAAGTTCAACGTATCCATTTTCTTCAATCATTAGTTGTCTCCGATTCCCTTTCCCAATTACATGGACTCTGATTTCCGATCTATCCAAAGAACTGTTTCCCCCTTCCAAAAGACCCTTTTGTAAGGCCATCATACAGCATTCAGCTAAACGGAGCCAAATGAGGGGTTGTCGGCGGAAAACATGGCTTGCCTTCTGGAAACATTGAGCAGCAAGTAGAGGCTTTCCAGATGCCAAATAAAGCAAACCACAGTTGTATGTGATTAACATAGACTTATTCTGTGAGAGAGAAAATGTCTTCGCTGGTTTCCCATTTCTAAGTGATGAACAGCTCCTTAGGGCCTTTAAGAATAGCACAGAGGAAGCCTGATAACATCCAAGCTGATAGAATATGCAACCAAGGTTGTTGTTAAAGATCCCTGAAGTCCCTGCTTCTTTATGAATACCAGAGACCAACAAAAGCTTCATAGCCTTTGGATGATTCCCATGAGCATACTCAAGCTGGGATTTCAAGAGGAGAGCCATAGAAGAGTCCCTTTTTTGAGCTATGTTCATCGCATGCTTGACTTCGCGCTTCGCCAGCTTCAAGTTTCTGGTCAGAAGCAAAAACCGGACCTTGTAAAGCTGCAACTCAAGCTTCAGATCAGCAGTCGAGAACGACCTCTCGCTTAATGTCTTGAGAAGGTTGTTTGCCGGAATATGGCCAACTAGCTTCATTCGTTTCTCTGCCTCAATTTCTGCTAGAACATTTTCATAGTCTAGAGTTTCCTCGCACAGACTACTTTCAGCGGCTGTTAAATCAGATCTCAAAGTATCTGACGCCACCGAGCTGCTCAGGAGAGAAGATGTCCTGGATACCTGATTTGAAGAAAGTTGCATTGTGCTTCCATTTTCTTCATGACTTCCAAAACCAACACCAAAAGCTTTGTCCATATAGTCAAACACAGCCTGTAAATAATACTTGTAAGCTACAGAGAGAAGGAAACATCTACGGAGAGACTCCAAGCAATGAGATTATTAACTGATCAATTCAAAGAGTCGTTCACAAATGTCCCGGTATATCATTCAAGCGAAAATCAAATTCCTCGCAATGAACTAAAAGTCCAACCTTCCCTATCAGATAATAGCTAGGTAGAATTATCTGTCACCTATTACAGTATTCTAGTAAAAACATTTTGACACCAGCTGCTTTCCAATTTGCACGGCATATTATACAGTTATAGATATATCCTATATGTTCTTCATGGCAAGTATAGAATGCAGACATGTTTTAAATTCAGTGACAAAGGCTCACCTAAGAAAGAAAAATATAGAGACAAAACAATTAAATTTCATCTGAAGAAACCTTTAAAAACAGCCCATGGATATAGGTTGAATTTTCCACTTGCGGAAGAGATCAGTTGGACTATATTTCAAGACTTCGAGACCAGTAAATACAACACTTACCAAAAAATTTACAGCATCACGACAAGCCAGTGAAATATCCAGCAACAAGAAGCAGATTTGAAGTGCGATTGTCTGCATATAAATAGCAAGTTGTCAACTTAAAGCCTGTAGGGCAGGTTTAACAAAATACAACAAAAAGGAGGATACATACCTCGTCTAGCCGCTGAATATTTTGAAACAAAGGTTCTAGAATGGAAAAGGATTTTGAATAGTGATACAGATGAAACCAGGTAACCGCCTGCAGGGAGACCAATGAACATCAATACTTAACCTTGAGAAATGCGAATGGCATAGCTGAGACTCAAAAAATCAAGGGAATACATCAGAACATACAATGTTGAGAGTTGTTACTGTCCTATCAAAATGATCCTTTGACACAGAGACGTTAGTTCCAGGGTTTGCAGCTTCCACTTGGTCTTTTGCTGCAGAAGAAAGTTGTTCACTCTGTTTCTGAAGGAAAAAAAAAAAGAGAAGAAGAAACTATGTCACAGATATTCACATAAAGACTACTAATAACATTACTTTCTCCAGTATTTTTCCGTAAGGTAATGTCCTGGTCCAGTCCAGATTTAACAAAAAAGATAGAAAAACGACAACTCCAATTTGAAATCATCTAAACGTTCTCATAAACGACTAAAAAAGTAGATAGATGGCTCTTGCAGATAAACTGAGAAAACACTAAAAAAGTAGAATTCTCAACACAAATACCTTGACACGTTTTAGCACTTCCACCAATTTCTCGGAATTCGAGCAACCATCCTTGAAGTACTCTGCAATTGCCATATTGTGTAGAACCTGCTTTGATCAATTGCAAACACAATTCATAAGCCATTGCTTTCAAACCTAGAAAAGTAAAAATCTCAACATTCTTTGGAAAGTAGCTCTAAATCTAAGCATGACTTGTTATAATTCTAAATCCAATCACTGAAAAATGAAGGCTTTGCTCAATAAACCCTAGCTCTACTTCGAAACTACTTGAGCAGAAACAAAATCAATAACTTCGGATAAGTCAGATCTAAACTTAGTAAAAATCTATATCAAGTCAAACTTAACTTCTTTATTCATAGTATCGATCTAAACATGTAAGAATCAAACAAAAACTTGTAGAAAGGCAAAATCAAAACTATTGAATCCAAAGAAGAGGAAGAAAAAAAAAACTGAACCTTGGGATCGTTATGTTTCATCTGATCAAGCTGAATCAAAACGTCGATACACTCTTCGAATTTTCCAGATTGGAAATAGGAAAGAGCGGTTTTAGCGAGTGTAGAGGTTACAGAGAGAACAGCTGCGTCGTCGGAGAGTGACGACGCATCTCTAACGGCGTCGGATGATAACGAATCTCGAGAATCCATAACCGAATTGTTGTTTACCCAGATTTTGGGGTTTTGCTGAATTGGAATGTTTTTGCAAGAATTGAAATACACACAAAATCAAAACCCTAGCGAAGTTAATTTCAGAGAGAGGCGAGAGAGAAGAAGATACGCTTTTCAGAGAATATCCACGCGCAGGAAATGAGAAAGGAGGAGTAAGGTATGTATTGGGCCACGTTGGGCCGAGTTGGGCCGTACTTTATCTGTCTCAGTTAATGCAGGTTTTGATAATGGTATCCAAAGTATATATAGCTCACATTGTATTAGTAGGTTAATAAAAGAACTTGACTTGAGAAATCTAGGATAATAAGTAGATAAAACAGATAAGTCAAGATGAAAAATATACAATTAAAGTAAAATACACTTTTCAGAGAATATATAATATTTTCACATATTTTTGATGAAAAGTAAAATATCATATTTTCTGTTCATTTTGTTTTGTTTTAGTGTTATACCTAAAATAATTGTGGAACCAATTCCATTAGGTTGTAAACATTTTTACAAAACTGTAAAACTAAGTTTTATGGATGTTTTATGTTATAATAACTCATATGTGATATCACGTACGTAACAATATATTTCTCTAATATAAATTAATTTTTAAAATGTATATCGACTTATCTTTCGTTAAATTTTAAAACAAACAAAGCTAAGACTAAATTTTGAATAATTAATCTTTTTATATAGCCACCTCATATTTTAAACAGTAGCCTAAATAAAAATATTTTTCTATTTCAAATCCAAATTTTCTATGTTTAAATTTATGGTTGGTTTGATTAAAATTTAACATAGTATTTACATTTAATTAAAACAAACTTCATTAAGTTTTTTTAAAATAATAATATATATAAGGTAAACTCATTTAAAAAAGATCAAAAAATCAATTTAGAAAGGTTTTATGTATATATGTGTTTGTATGTAGGCAAATATGAATGGGTATGCCCAAACGGCCAAACCAATCCATAATTAAGTCTCCAGCTTTTCAACTATTTCAACACTACTGTTTAACAATTTAAATGAAATTCATTGTAGCTCCTATGGCATTATGCTGTCAGACGAAAAGAATCTAATTAATTGATGCGTCCTTTTGTTTCAGGCTATATTTACCTGCTGGTTTCCTTCTTCTCTACCATATTTCCTAAAAAAAATTCTTCAACTCTTTCTCTCGTCCTTTAGCGACTGCGAAAAGGATTCAGTTCATATGTCTTTGTTTTTGTAATAATCAATTGAGTCTCGGTAAGTAGTTTAACCCTTGATTACAAAGTTTTTTTATTTTGCGAGATCGATTTTGTAATAACTAGGGTTTCTGGTTTTACTTCCCTAGATGGGAACGCTTGATCTTCCCCTTCGTCTCATAGCTTTTAAGGAAGAACCTCGCGGCGAGCGAGTTAATGTGTACCAGAAGATGAAAATGTTGTGTGCTATCCTCAACGCGCTTGACGATGATAAACGACATGAACTATCGCGGTCTTCTCTCGGAGATCTTTTGGATTTTCCTAACAAATCGGCGTGGTCTCCTAATTTTGGAATTTTCTACCGGTAGAGAAACCGAATGAGATTTGGCTTCTTTTTGCTGGTACCCCAATCCGTTTTTCATTGAGGGAGTTTAAGATTGTTACTGGTTTACCTTGTGGTAAGTTCCCGACAACAAAGAAGAAGAAGAAAGGCACAGTTGGGAAGATAAAACTTTTCTACAACAAGTTGTTTAGTTTAGAAGATGATGTCACTGTTGACCGAGTAATCGCCCTGCTGAAGAAGAAGATTGTTTCTAATCCTGATATAAGGTTGGGATGTGCGTATTTAATACTCGTCGATGGCTTTCTACTGCCGACATCCCATTATCCAAAAATTGTGAAGGCCCACGCTGAAATAGCGGAGGATCTCAATGCATTTCTTGCCTTTCCATGGGGTATATTGTCATTTAAGAAGATGATTAAATCGATTAAAGAGAGGGATATTGAACAACTCGCCACTTGTTTTTTTGTCGTCCAGGGGGTCTGTTATACGCGATGCAACTGGTTGTCTTACAAGCAGCACCAGCTATTCAGGAAGGACCTGTAATGGGCGAGACTATTGACTATGAGTCTGATGGCGAAGACGAAGATGTTGAAGTGGAGACCCGAGAGTCTGTCCCATTCAAGCTTGGGAATGCGCAAGAAGTGGATAATTTCTTTGATGTTAACGCTCCCAAATCCATGTTACTCCGGTAGGAATTAAAGTTGTGCTCAGTCTCGTCCCATATAATCTTCACCTTTAGATGAACTTCCTTCGAATCCGCCCTAATTGCCCTGAACAATGTCATATCTTCGTCGATTGTTATGTAGATCGGGTTAGCTTGTTTCCAATCTGGCCCCATCATCCAGTGTGGCCACTGATAACTCAGTTCGACTTTATCTTCTCGACCAGCCCTGGATTTTTCTTTCACAACATTCACCAAGCTTGCGTACCCATCCTGCTCCCTCAGTCGTACGCCCACGCTAAACCCTTCCAACTCGCCGACGTGTTCGAAAAACCCATTTTCATCTTGTTTCCATTCTCCTAGGATCAACCTAACAACGAAAGCCATAGTGCACCTGCAAATATATTCGCCGATAATATAGTCGTTAGCATGGTTAGATTTGAAACTGGTGACATGTAATGACTTTTCGGGGGAAGTACATTTATGGATGTAATCGTTAGAGCTTTAACTCATACCTTTTCGGGTTGACTGATTTTTGGTGTTTCCCCAGAAACTGTAATAACTTCTCTGAAGCTAAGCTTTTTAGTTTACTAGATCTGTTTTGTTCCTCCAACTGCAATATTGTGCTACTAAATAGTCCAAAGTCTATAAATGATATCTCGCAACCCAATAAATAACTGTCATGTAAATAATTAGTTTTTCTATTTTCCCTTCCCAATGCCGACACCAAGATTTTATGCAGATATTTTCAGAAGCATTAAATGTTGCCGCATCATTACATATTTAATAATATTTGATGTTGATAGGGATAAAAGCATCAGAGATTGTTGTAGAGGAAGAGAGAAATTTAAATACAGAATTATCAAGCATACTTTTTTAATTTCCTCTTTTTCTGAGCATAGATATTTAACTCAGCCTTATATGTAATTGTTTCATATGTGTGAGTGTAACTTTATGTTTTTCGTTTTAGTATCTTTTATATTATTGTTCTTTTCTTGTGGAGCGAAAATTACTAAATTATATATCCTCTAATGGATTATGATTCTTGATGGACATTATTGATAAGAGTGACTAACTTGTAAAATGGATATTGACAAATAATAAGAAACAAAGTTTATTGGTAAGTGTGATATGTGATAATTTTTCGTTTTTTTTTTGTTATCTGAAGGTGATGTTTTGGTTTCAAATCGTACCTTGATGATGAGTAAGATGAAGTTTTTTGTGTATCTAAAATTTGGATATTCAAATCATTTGACACAAAATCATTAGTTTAAAGTCTTAAGATTTTCTAAAGATATAGCATATTATTATCCACTTTATTTTTTGCTGAAATAAATTTTCAATTAGTTGATAATAACAATAAAAAACAAGAATTTAATGATAATTACATGGTATTATTGGCTCTCTTGCTCCAAAGAAGAGATATCTAGTATCTCTTTTCTATTGTTTTTATCACTATTTTTCTATCTATTAAAAAGGTATGTGTATCATATCAGTTTCTTCAACTAGTTGAGATATTATTGTAACACTTTGCCGAGAAGAGATAGATAAGAAGTTAACAACACTCAAAATACACATGAGCCATTAAAACAACAATAGTCTGTGTTTTGGTTAAGTTTTTATCCAAATTATGTGTTTTGTCGTGCACTTTCTGGTAAACTATTCACTTATAAACACATTAGTTAATTAACAAATTTACTAAGTTAACTACATACACTAATATATAACATATACAACTAATATATTAATTACGACATATACACAATATAACAATTCATCTAATTCGGTTTTGTCTCGTCATGTCCGTTCTCAATTTGAAATCCAAAAATTGTTTATATCGACAATTTCGGAACAAATTTATAATGTAACAACGATAAATATGTTCACCTCTACACCCAATACCAATATTAGATACTTTAATGAACACAATTTATTTTTTCCTTCAAAAAATAAAAAGATACAATTTAACTTTTATACTAATGATTCTCCATTACTTTCCAGGTCAAACTCTACAAACTTTAATCAATAAAAATAATAATTAGCATGTGCTAGGCTAGTACATAGTCTAGTTGTAAATGACATTTTGAGTTGATGATTTAAATGTCCAAAATTTATACAAAAAACATCCTCTTACTCATTATCAAGGTCCGATTTGAAACTGTGATTGATGGGTTACAGATAACCGTATGAATCACCGTACGGCTCCTTGATTGCATTGGCCTTGTTGACAAAGTGATGTCCACTTACTAGATCACCCACCATCATCTTTCCGACGAGCCAGGTTTCCCACTCAAGCTCTCCGCGATCGTTCTCGCATACCAAAGAGTAAATCTGAGAATCTCTTTACCTTAAACACACCAAAAAATCCTTAAAAGAAAATCTTTAAATTCTCTCCCAAAATCTCCAAGCTCAAGAACACTTTCTAAGTTTTGTGTTTGTTGTATTAGTGATTCATTTGCCTTTGTTTCTTTCGTTTATATTAATTTTAATGTCCGGTCTTTACTAATTAGTGCTTTAGTCCAGTTGTTTTGATGTTCCAATTCCTTATGTGTCAAAAGTTTTTTTTTTTGTGTATTTCACTTTAGAATTACTTTTTTCTAATTCTTATTTTGATTAATTCTTTTATGCTTCTAATAATCATATATATGAAAGTTAGGCAACTCTTTCCATATGAGTGACACATCATTACACAAAAAAATGACATGTGTCATTCTACATTAATTAAATAAAAAGATTGATTTGGATTTGGATTAAAATTGGTTGAGTTATTCGCAATTTCGTGAGACACGTTTTCTCAGACGCGAATTAAGACCAGCGGGGATTGAAATTGAGATCGTGGTCTCGTATGTTTTCCGATCGGGACGATATTTTGTGGAAACTTCGTGACGTCTAGGGCTAACGTTTCACCGGAGATATTTAATAGTTAACGGTTAGTTTGTATTTTAGGGTTTCGTCTTTGAGGTAGTTTGTTTCTGTTTATTGTGTCCAGTTTGTTTCAAAGGTTGTTTTTGGTTGTGACTTGTTGTAGGACGTTTCTGGACTGTTTCAGACTCAAGGAGAGTCTCTCCTGAGTTTAATTGTTATTAGAATCAATTTGTTAAGGTGAGTGCGTGACCATGAGCTTATCTGAGCGATTGGGTTGTGTGATTTGTTCTGTGTGATGATATGTAGGTGTGGTGAATGTGTTTTGGATGAATTGTTAATGACTGGTTTGTTTGTATTGTATTTGTGATTATACCATTTTATTTGCTTGTGTGTATAGCTCGTAGATGGGAGGATCGCCTCACTAAATATTTATGATAATACTTACGCATCTCATTGTGTTGTTAATGCAGGTAAGATAAAGTGTGATTGTGGAATCATGGCAAGGAAGAGAGGATGATCTAAGAACTCGTTTGTTTTATTTTTGGTTTTTTTGGTTATTGGAACCCGGTTAGGATTGTTAGTTATTTTTGGTTTTGTTGGTCGAATTATTTATTTATTCATAAAATAGTATTTTTGACTTGCGGTTTAATTGTTATTTTATTAGTTGGGTTAATTAGTCATTTATGGGAATATTTAATTATATTTAAAAAAAATGGGTCGGGTTGTTTCAAATTAAATTGGGGGAAATTATTTTGCAAAGGGAAGGATACGCAAAGCGATAAACAAAGCGGCGAAGGTTAGTTTGCGACGAATTTTCGATTTTATTTTAGACGGAATTCGCCAAATCCATTGTATGAAATAAATTCCACTGAATTCTGGTCTATATAAGTGTGGTCTAGGTTAGTATGCGACGAATTTTGGATTCTATTTTAGCTGGAATTCGCGAAATCCATTCTATGAAATGATTTCCACTATATTCTGTTCTATATGAGTGTGGTCTTTTATATACGTTGTTTTTGTTAACAAAAGTCGAGACTTTTTCTGGGTAGAATTGCCTGATGGCTCTAATTTTACAGGATGGATCCAATAAAATTGTCGGAGCGGCTATTTGAGCTTGGAACGATAGAGGGGACGAAGAAAGTTAACGCATACACTGTCTTCCACTGGATTAAGGATATCAAACCCGTATTAATTGATGATCATTTGAAGAAATTGGAGAATTCTCAGTTTGGAAGCATACTGCAAATGGTGGATCATTTGAACTCGGTCCGGGTTATGCATCACATACTGACTAGGCAGTTGGTAACCAAAAAAGAGTTTGAGCTGTGGTGGACATTTGCTGGAAAGCCCATGAGGTATGCTATCCAAGACTTTGCTTATGTAACTGGTTTGAACTGCACACAAAAAGAGAAAACAGAAAGCAGCGAAATGGGAGACATTTGGAATTCGTTGTTTTTGACTAATGAAAACCAACGCCGGAAGCGATTATGAGGACTAAGCTACTCGTACCTAGACAACTTGTAAAACTAAATGATGTGCAGCGCTTTAGGCTAGCCCTTCTTGTCCTGGTTGAAGGAATTTTGTGTCCCACGATCATTTATACTGTTATTTTGCCTCAGGTAGTAAACATGCATAGTGATCTAGACGAGTTTATCAAGTTTCCATGGGGACGAGAGTCGTTTTTGCTAACTGTTAGAAGTGTTAAAACAAGGAAACTTTATACGTATAATTCACAAGGATCAATCGCTATCCAAGGATTTGCCCATGCAATTACTCTTATATTTCGTATATGGGTTCCGAGCAAGTGTAGGCTAGTGTAGGGAGCAAGTGTAGGCTTTTATTCCAAGTGATGACCAAATGAAAGGAGATTCTTCTATTGGTGAAATGGAACATTATTATATAGTCATTTGAGATTCGTGGTATTGTAAATATTTGTTATGGTAACTGATAATAAATTTGTGTGAATTAAAATGTAACTTTCACATAAGAAAATGCATTGATTTTTCTTCTTAACGTGAAAATGCATTAATTATGTTTTAATTTGTTTTTCTTAACGTAAAATGCATTGATAATGTAAATGTAAGATATTATGAGTTTATGACACATGACATGGATTATTTAAACATTCATTTACAATTAACGGGTTTTAACCGTTTACCATTGTTAATATTATTGAATTTTTTTCTGAATAAGCTCAATAAATTATTCTGGAGAATTAATGTATTATTTCTTAGAAAATTTTAAAACTTTAGAACATTATTAAGAATGTAAATTTTTGGAATAATATAAATAAATTTGTTCATGTGAATTAATATAATAATTTAAAATATCACAATATATTTTATTGTGTCTATTTTTATAAAAAGAATTGAATAAACATTTATTGTATTAAAATTCAAAATGAAAAATAACACATGTTGAAAGAACAGAATGTCAAATGTCAGTTTCGTAGAGCTTGTTTGGGAAAAACCTTCCTGAAGATCAATGGAAAGAATTTGTGGAAATGCAGTTCACTGATAAGGCTAAGGTAAAACCTATTCCACAACTACTTGTTGCAATTGTACATTTAGGAAGAAGAGACATGTAAAGAACCAAATCGAGCTGAACTTTTTATTCTATTTTATAGATACTAGATGGTGTACCCGCGAGTTGTGCGGGATTTAAATTTTTTTTTATTCTTTGAGTATAAATATAATCATTTGAATTTTAGAAGATTTTAGTTTACCCATGTGCATTATCTTTTTAAAGTAGTAAAAAGTTTCTCACATTTTTCATTAAAAATTTTCTCGTTATCTTTTATGATTCACTCGTCGTCTCCCGACATCGTCTCTCTTTTCTCCTTAGATCGTATCTATTTTCTCCTTGATATCATTCAATACTCATTTTTTTAAATAAGTTTCATGATCCTTTTATTATAATGAACATCAGAAACAGAAATCTGAGGAGATGTTTGTCATAAGTTTTTTTTTACCATGTTTTGCTGCATCTAAAATTGCTTTATAGAAACAAATCTCATATATGGACTCTTTCGTATTCACAATTACATAGGATTTCAAAGTGAAATTTTGTACTTTATCTTGACCATTGGAAAATCAAAAATCTCTTTCGACATATATAATTTAACGTATATTATGATTTTAGATAGTATTCTTAATATTGATTTTCTAAAATATGACACTAACGAACTCATAAATATTATTCTAATTTTAAAATACATTTTTTTTAAAAAAAATGCTTTTATTTCTAATGAAAAACTTTTCAATCTACCATTAAGATTCTAGTTTCCAAATAGCATTCTTAAATATTATTATTACACAGTTTTATTGTTCGATAAGATTATTTTATTTTTACTTGTGATGTTTAGGATAGTTTTTGTTTTATTTCAAATCACCTTAGTTTTTTTCAATCTATGTTAATTTCTTAAAAAAACTAAATAATATTTAATTTTTCTCTTTTAGGTGTTCACTTTTTAATTTAGAAAACATTAATAATATAGAAACTTTATTAATGTAACTACTTATATTATAATATAATCATAAATAATAATATGTTCTAAATTCTTCTTTTTTTTAATCGGTACTCAAATTTTAAATGTCTATTTTTCAGAAATGAATTGCTTTCTATTTTAAATAAAAACCTTCAAATTTGGTATTTTTAACTCTTATTTTATTTACTCTACTAAATAATTGTAACTCTTAAAAAATAAATTTGTACCATTAAAATATATGATAAGTTTCTTTTTCCATATCTCCAACTATTTTAAAATATTTAGTCATTATATTTTAAAATATAATGATCTAATTTATATTTATTTAATATCTATTCAAAAGTTTCATATTTTAAGTTGTATATTTATTTATTTTTCGTTTTTTCATAATATTTTCTTAATTTTTTTAAAATTATTGTTTTATTTAATGTGTGAATTAGTTCTAGTTTTAATGTTTTTGTCTTAATAAATAAAATATATGGAGCCCACAAAAGAATAAATCATGATGACATGGATGATGGATGTTGATGTGGACACCATATCACCAATATAACACTTTATATAATGGTTGTTGATGAATGTATAGCTCTCTATGTGATTATCCTTTATTATTACTTCAAGACATCATTCTAGGTTCTACATATCATATTTTTTACATTGATTGGTAACAAAACTATAACAAAAATTATACCACTAACCTCATATATATAATAAAATAATAACACTTGTAAAATTGGAGAGAGTCGCGCGAGTGAGATCTACGCGCTGGCGATTTCTCTCTCAACTCTTCTTCTTCTTCTGATCACAAACTCTTGCTCTGTCGATGTGTTTCTTCGTTGATTCCGGCGATGAAGAGACCCTGTGGTTCATGGCGCTTCAACTGTGATCCGCTACATATTCTCGGCAAATCAATCCATTCAAAATAAAGGGAGCAGTGAAGGGGAGAAGATTCCACGAGACACCGCTGGTAAGAGCTATATTGGCGGTGTAGCTTCGCGGAGAGGAAGGGTAAGACTTCACGGTGAAGAACAAGGGTTGACGGGAGTTAGATTGGAAGACTAGAGATTCAGGAGGTTTCATTGGATCGCTGCTTCGCGGGGGAGGTCGACTCCGGTCCGGTGAGGCTATACCACCGTCGATGGTCCTCAGATCTACTCTCTACTGGCATCAACTCTCATGACTGAGCTAAGAGTTTCACGATGATGACAACTCGGATTGCTTCTTCCTCCTCAAAATTGCTTTACGGTGGCGGGATGGCAACGATCCTGGATCACCATCTTCGTTCGGCGCGCGTCGTCTAGGCTCACCGGAGGTTTTCTGTTCCGGCGAGATTCTGCAATTCTTGGATGGCAGCTCAGATCGTGTTTTACGATCTGAGATTAGGGTTTTCAGATTCCGGTTTAGATTGGTTTGGTAAAACCTAGTCGGTTTTGTAATAGATGGTTTAGTCTGGTTAAATGTAAGTGGATTGGGCCTAAAGAAAAAATGTATGGGCCTAAATCCGGAAATAGCCCATTGGGCCTTATTTATAACATTGAATACCCTTTAACAAAAAAAGAACCTTGTATATATAAAGGTTGACCAACTCTCTCCATATGAGTGACACATTATCACACAAGAAAATGACATGTGTCATTCTACAGTAATTAAGTAAAAAGATTAACAAAACTATATGATAAAAAATTAAAAGTCTTTTTGTTGTGTTAAATTATGTATTAATCTCACTCTTAAATGATTTTCTAAAAACATTTAAGAAATAAAAAATCATAATAATCTATCAAGCACTACTTTCATTCTACTCTACTTATTTTATTAAAATTTTTTTTATCAATAATCATTACTCCATAATGGCTAAGAATTTACTTGGGTTGTATTTTAGATATTTGCTACCTAACGTCATATTAATTTAGTAATTTTACTTGGATAGTTTTTAATAGTTATGTTTTGTGAATATAACTTATCGTATAACCTTCTTTCTTTTCATTTTTGTGCGTTCTGATAACTTGGTAACATTAATATACAGTTTTTTTTACATGTAATGGTCCTCAAAACATTAAACATACCCAAAAAAAAACGAGACTCTATATGGCTATATGCAAAGAAAGAGATCTATGTTGACTTAAATTACTAGCATATTAGGATGCGGTTGGTGTACTAGATGAAGAATGAATTATTTGTTACAATTAAGTTAGACAAGTTTCAAACCACATAAGTAACATAATTACATACATTTTATCAAAATATATTATATATTATTGTTGTATGTGTTCATGATAGTGAAAAATTAGGATAATAAATATAGAAATATTCATATTATAGTAAAACTGATATTTCGAGTTATAGATGAATTTAATCCTAAAAAATTATAATGAACTAATCAGACTAATTTTCCGAATCCAAAAAAAGAGATGAGCGGTGCCCCTAGGTTTACGGTCACTGGTGTGTAGGATACGAACATGGTGGATATCGGGGATAGGGGGAGACCTCCGGGGGACCCACCAAACATTATTGGTTCGTGGGTTTGAAAGGTGGTTGGTAGTGCTGTTGGTGGGATTTTGGATGATGAGTTTGTCTCGGCAAGGATGCAACTTGAGTTTCGTGATGGAGAAGGTGGGGAACCAGAGGTTACTATCGGAGAAGAGGTTCTGGAGGCGATGAACGGTTTCTGGGGGCAGTATATGATAGTAAAAGTCCTTGGAAAAAGCATGTCGATTGCGGTGTTGAATAGGAAGTTGAGGGAACTGTGGAAACCAAGAGGGGTTATGTATGTGATGGATCTTCTTCGTCAGTGTTTTATGATCCGCTTTGAGTTGGAGGAAGAGTACTTGGCAGCCTTGACTGGAGGTCCATGGAGAGTGTTTGGGAGCTAGCTTACCGTACAAGCGTGGGCGCCGGAATTTGATCCTATGAGGAATGATATCATCACTACACCTGTCTGGGTTAGGTAATCAAACATTCCGGTGAACTTGTATCATAAGTCCATCTTGATGGGTATCGCAAAGGGGTTAGGGAAACCGATTAAGGTGAACTTAACGACCTTATAATTTGAAAGGGGAAGATTTGCAAGAGTATGTGTAGAGGTGAATCTATCTAAGCCTTTAAAAGGGACGATAATGGTGAACGGTGAAAGGTATTATGTTGCTTATGAGGGACTAACGAATATATGTTCGGGTTGTGGGATGTATGGACATTTGATTCACATATGTTCCCAGAGAGTCCATGAGGAAAGCAGAGCGATGCCATCGAATAATGCGGAGGTACCTAAAAAAAATGGTGTTGAGATATATAAGGGTGGAGTGCATGATGAAGATGGTTTTACGACGGTAAGAAGATCGGCGAGTAGGATGGCTGCTCTAGTAAAAAACTAGGTAGTTACAACGGGAAGCTCAGGTGGCAATTCGGGAAGATTTCTTAAGAAAATCCCAAAAATAAACGTTCAAGAGAATATTGCCTTATCTAATAGTTTTGGAGGATTAGAGGAAGATTTGATTATTCCGGACTTGAGGGAAGTGAATATTCAATCAGGAGCAGATATGAAAATTTTTAACGCTGGAGCTCACAGAGGAAATGGTAAACGTGCAGCACAAGACATAGGTGGAAGGACAGTTGGGTCGTTGGATAATGGTAAAAGTAGGGCCAGAGATGGGCCGAAAGTGAAAGGGATGGGCTCAGGTAAACAGAATGGGCCGAATAGGCCAAAATTAAAACAAGTTAAAATTAATCGCCCGACCAGAGGTCTGGTGTATGGCCCAACACGAAGAGAAAGTGAATTGGTCTTCTCGGGAAAAAGATTGAGAGTCGAGGGGGTGAGCTTGAGCAAACTAGGAGGTAGATTCACGAGTGAAAATGGACAGCATATGGTTAGGGTCAAAACGCATCGTGATGGAGTGGAAGGAGATCAGATTTCGCAACCGGATCCAGATGGTATTGGGTCGAATGGCAGAGTACTCATGCTCGAGAATCTAGAGGAGAAGGTGGTGGTGGTGGGTTCTAATCTTGTTTTGGAATTTATCAATGAATTGTCTATTCTGGAATTGCCGGGGGGGGGGGGGGGGGGGGCAATAAACCCACTTTCCGCAGGTCGATTTGTTATATTCTGAAGAAGTTTAGCACAAACATTCTCGCTATTTTTGAAACTCACGCAGGTGGTGATAGGGCGAGAAGAATTTATCATGGCTTAGGCTTTGAGAATTCTTATCAAGTAGACGCAGTGGATCAGAGTGGTGGACTGTGGTTAATGTGGAGATCGGGACTAGGCGAGGTGGAGATAGTTGAATCGGCTAAGCAATTTATTCATGTTAAGGTGGTGAATGAGGGCGATGTGCTCAACCTAATTGCAGTATACGCGGCTCCTTTGGCGAGTCGACGAAGTGGTCTATGGGGTCAACCTCGAGAGGTTATCCAAAGAATTGATGGACAAGTGTTGTATTGGAGGAGATTTTAACACCATCGTTAGGTTGGATGAGCGAACATGTGGTAATGGTCAATTGTCGTTAGATTCTCTAGAGTTTAGGAGCTGGATTAACGAGTTGGCCTTGTCGATATGGGATTCAAACGAAACAAATACACATGGAGAAGAGGTCGAGCAGAACAGACTTACATTGCTCAGAGGTTGGATAGAGTTCTATGCTCAGCCCATTTGCGATTAAGATGGCAGGAAGCAGTAGTTAATCATCTCCCTTTCTCCCCGTCAGATCACGCACCTCTTTATGTGCAATTATGTCCAGTGACAAGAGGAAATCCAAGTTGACATCCTTTCAGATTTGAGGCGACCTGGCTAACACATACCAGTTTTAAAGATTTGTTGGTGTCGTCTTAGCAGGGTGAGTTGAGAACCCAGAGGCCCTAGGAATCTTACGGGTAAAGCTGAAGCAGTGGAATCGTGATGTTTTTGGAGATGTGCAAAAGAGAAAAGATATGTTACAGTAGGAAATCAAGGTTGTCCAAGACCTGTTAGAAGTGAATTAGACAGATACTCTGTTGGAAAAACAAAACTTGCTAATGAGGGAATTTGATTTGGTCCTTGAGTAGGAAGAAGTGCTCTGGTTCCAGAAATCGAGAGAGAAGTGGGTTGAGCTGGGTGATCGGAACACGAAGTATTTTCATACTTCTACCATTATTAGGAGATGCAGGAATCGAATAGAAGCGTTAAAAGATAATGAGGATAGATGGGTTGTGAATGCACATGACCTTGACAAGCTTGCAGTAGACTATTACAAACGCTTTTACTTTATGGCAGACATAGATGAGGTGGTGGATAAGTTGCCTAATGAAGGATTTGTGAGACTATCAAGGGATGATTTAAGGGAGTTGAACAAACAATTCTCAGCTGCATAAGTGGAAGGAGCTGTCCGCGGTATGAGAAGATAACACAGTTTAGGCCGATAAGCCTTCGGTGGTCAAGTTTGTGTTGGACTTCTTTGAGACTTCGGTTTTAGTAGACGAGATGAATTATGCCTTAGTAGTGTTGATACCCAAAGTGGGAAAGCCGGAGAAGATAACACAGTTTAGGCCGATAAGCCTATGTAATGTGTTGTTTAAGGTGATCACTAAGGCCATGGTGATGAGATTAAAGAAAGTGATGCTAAAACTGATTGGTCCAGCGCAGTCTAGCTTTATACCACGCAGATTAAGCACTTATAATATAGTGGTTGTTCAAGAAGCTGTTCATTCGATGAGACAAAGAAAGGGCTCACGGGCTGGATGCTCTTGAAGCTTGATTTGGAGAAAGCTTAGAATGAGATAGGATTTTCTGGAGGATACTCTAGAGGCATCATGTCTTCCGGTGAAATGGATTACTTGGATAATGCAATGTGTAAAGGGTCCTTCAATGAGCGTTTTGTGGAACGGTGAAAAGACGGAGCCTTTTAAGCCTTCAAGAGGACTCCGCCAAGGTGATCCTTTGTCTTCATACTTATTATGTGTATGGAACGGTTATGTCAGCTTATTGATGTCTCTATTGCTAAGAAAGAATGGAAACCAATAAGCCTATCGAGGGGGGACCAAAAATATTGCACATGTGCTTTGTAGATGATCTTATCCTATTTGTTGAGGCCTCTATGGCACAAATAAGGATAATCCAGAGAATCTTGCAGCGATTTTGTGTGGTATCAAGTCAGAAAGTAAGTCTGGAAAAATCGAAATTTTTTTTTTCAGATAATGTGCATCGAGACTTGGTTAAGTTGATGAGTGATGAAAGTGGTATTCAAGCGACGAGAGAGTTGGGAAAGTATCTAGGAATGCCCATTCTCCATAAGCGGATTAATAAAGACACCTATGGAGATGTGTTAGAGAAGATCTCATTAAGGTTAGTGGGATGGAAAGGGAGATTTTTGAGTATGGCAGGCAGAGTCACTCTCACCAGATCGGTGCTAGCATCTATTCCAGTCCATTCGATGAGTACGATTGCATTACCGGGGGCTATAACTAAAAGTTTGGATAGAGTGTCAAGAGATTTTGTGTGGAGAAGTCATACAGGACAAAGGAAGCAACATCTACTAGCTTGGAAAAGAGTTTGCAGACCAAAGATGGAAGGAGGATTAGGTATTCGGTCAGAAAAATCTATGAATAAAGCATTATTGTCAAAAGTTGGATGGCGACTTTTACAGGATAAGGACAGCCTTTGGGCAAAGGTTTTGAGAAGCAAATATAAGGTTGGAGATCCACATGATAAGTCGTGGACAGTGGTAAAAAGCAATTGGTCTTCCACATGGCGTAGTGTAGGGGCTGGTTTACGTGAAGTAATCCTACCAGGTTTAGGATGGGTGATTGGCGATGGTTCTAATATTCGTTTTTGGACAGATAAGTGGTTGGGAGCTTATTGAGAACAGAGTCAGAGATATGTAGCTACGAAAACATGCAGTATGATTGTTTTATTGCTAATGGAAAAATATTATTACTTGTTTTTGTTTTGTTCTTTCTTTTCGTCAAGGCTAAATGCCTAATGGTCAATCATGCAATTAAGTATGTACAATTTTTTTTTTTTTTAAGTTTATCTTGTATATATAAAATATAGTAGGTAGAAATTATTTTTTCATTCCATCAAGTTAATTTGTAAGAATTTACCCCCACCAAAAAAACAAAAGGTAAGTGTGAATAACTTGCTCACATTAGTGCGGATGATGTGTTTAATACATGTAATAACCAACAACTTTTGACGTATTATCCATCTGAAAAAGATGAAAGAGACCTCATCATCTCTATACGAGAGAACGTGTTACCCTAATGGGTATAAATAATACGCCAACCTATGCAAGAAAATCATATCATCACACTTAAATCTTTCAAAACACCTTTAAATCTTTCAAAACACCTTTAGTTCTTACAAAACACCTTTAGTTCTTGCAACACAAATATTATTGCAAGATGATGAACAATTTGTAGAATGTTGCTCATCATGCTCACGCAAACGAAGGTAAATGTCAATAAGATTTAGACAGATCAAGTTATATAATTCTCTAATCTTCCCTCTTCTTCCTTTGTCTAACAACAATTATTATTATTTTCAAGATTTCGTCCAACTTCTTCAAACTTCTAGAAACAATTGGCTTGATACAATGGACCTATCAAAAGTATTGCCATATATTCCAGAATCTATAAGATTGATGTTGTCTACTGTTGTGGTAGATGTTGTGACAGGTGCTCGAGATCGCTTATCTTGGAGTGATAGTCCAGATGGTCGCTTCACCGTGAGGTCAGCACACTCAATCCTTACGAGAGATGAAGTACCACGTCAACAATCATGGAGGATGTTTGAGCGAGTCTAGAGAGTTGTGGTACAAGAACGTGTGAGGATTTTTCTCTGGTTAGTGGTTAACCAAGATATTATGACCAATGTGGAAAGAAAGAGAAGAAATATTTGTGACACAAATTTATGTCAAGTATGTAAGAGTGGCGAAGAGACTATTTTACATGTCTTGAGAGATTGTCAGGCGATGGCAAGCATTTGGAGTCGCTTGCTTCCCCCTAGGCGGTTATATGTGTTCTTTACACAATCATTGCTTGAATGGGTATACAGTAATTTGGGAGAACAAGAACTTGTCGGAGGTTATCCGTGGGCTACTTTATTCGCTTTGGCAGCATGGTGGGGTTGGAAACGGCGCTGCAGAAATGTGTTTGGGGAGAATAGGAAATGTCGAGATAGAGTTCGTTTCCTAAAGGATTCAGCGAAAGAGGTGGTGGAGGCTCACTCGCTGCTTGGGAGTAATCGAGGTAATGTAACTAGGGTGGAGAGACAAATAGCATGAGTTCCGCCAGGAGATGGTTGGCTGAAGTTAAACACGGATGGCGCATCACGTGGAAATCCGGGTTTAGCAATAGCTGGTGGTGTTTTACGGGATAATGAGGGTATTTGGTGTGGTGGTTTTGCGGGAATCTCGGAGTTTGTTCGGCTCCTTTAGTTAAGTTATGAGGTGTGTATTACGGGCTTTTCATAGCTTGGGAGAAAAAGGCTACGCGGGTGTAGCTGGAAGTGGATTCAGATATGGTGGTGGGTTTTCTTAAAACATGGATTAGCGATTCGCATTCTCTGTCTTTCCTAGTACGTTTATGTTATGGCTTCATTTCGAAGGACTAGATTGTCCGAATTACTCATGTGTATAGGGAAGCTAATCGTCTCGCAGATGAATTAGCAAACCATGCTTTTTTGTTACCTTTGGGGTTTCATAGTTTTCCCCTTAGGCCTGATTTTGCTACTTCGATTATTTTTGAGGATGCTAGTAGTGCTACGCGCCCACGGAATGTTCGTGTGTAATTTTTTTATTTTGTTTTTTAATAATATGGGAGACTAGTCTCCCTCATTCTAAAAAAAATAAAAAATTATAATTATATAAAATAGATATAAAATTATTAATTACATAATAATACACACAAAAAATGAATATCAAGAAAAATCTCTCTCTCTCTAAATCAAAATCAAATGAGAGAAGAGAGGCGATACGACGAACGATTGCATCTCTTCGATTCCTACGGCTGTCTCTCGCTCGCCGAGAGTTTTCTTCGCCAGTTTCCGGCGGTTACTTCAGGGATGAATAACGGTAGAACGGTTGTGGACCCCATAACTGCTTCTCAACCAAACCTATTTATACCCTGCGCATGTCTCTGTTCTCGTTGGGTTGATCAGAGTGAAAGTACACAAATTCCTTTGTTCATATTGACAATGGCAGATAATCTCCAACGACAACTGCAAGATATTGCGTTAGGAATACAAGAGGAAGCAATCAATCTCCCGATTAAAATTTGTGATGAGGCTCTTCAGGAAACTCAATTTAGTTTCATTGCAAAACCGGTGAACCCAAGGAAACAAAATCTTCGGGCAATGCTGAGTGCTTTGCCTCGCCTCTGGGGCGTAGGTGAAGAGGTGGTAGGCAGAATTCTGGAGAATCAAAAAATTCAATTCCTTTTCCAATCTGAAGAATCCATGTCCTCAATTCTCCGGCGAGGGCCTTGGTCTTTCAACGATTGGATGTGTGTCATTCAACGATGGACTGCTTTGCATACGGTTGTTGAATTCAAAAGAATCCCTTTCTGGATTCAGATCAGAGGAATCCCACTTCGATTCCTCACCTTGAAAATGATCATTTCAATTGGTGAGCGTATGGGATTGTTCCTTGAGACAGACTTTGGTAGAGATGGCGTGGTCCTCACAGACTACGTACGGGTCATAATCCTCTGGAACATCGAGGACCCGTTACGCTTTCAGAGGATTTTCCAGTTTAGAGAAGAGACATGTGTCTTGAAGTTTTGATATGAGAAACTCAGGAATTTCTGTACCACATGTGGAATGTTGAATCATGATGCTGCTAAATGTCCAACCTCTGGAAATCAGGATCCTCCTCAGCCTGGTGATGATGATGACGATGTTGATAATGATGCTGATGATGACCATCCCGATGTACCAGATGTCCATCCCAATCTGCCACACGATCCAATGAATCAGCAATTTCCCGATGAGAACACTGAAGAAGAGCACCATAATGCTTCCAAAAAGAGGAAAACCAACGCTTCTACTTCTCAGACCGACTATAGCTTTCCTTTGGTGTGTTGTGATATGCGCCAAGCCTATGCAACAGAGGATACCCAACACTGCGTTGCCAAAAGACAGAGGAGAGAATCAGAAGTGCTAGAAGTCTGGAACTGGTTCATGGCACCACATAAAATATCGGGTACAGTACGCAACAACAATGGGAGAACCACTTCAACCACCCCACACACTTACCGAGAGGGCACGGTGGGCCAGAAGCCACCGGAGCCGCCATGAATACAGCGTTTTGGAACTACCGGGGCTTAAAAGGGTCCCTGGTAGTTCGACGCCTCAAAGGGATTAAGAAATCTTATTCCCCGGACTTACTCTCTTTGATTGAGACAAAGAATCCGGATGACGTTGTTCGGGATGTGGCAGCTCAGTTGGATTATGATAATGTGAAGTGTGTGTCGCCTTTGGGCATAGGCGGTGGTTTAGCTTTGATGTGGAAGAAGTCTGTATCAGTTAATTTCTTTTCGTTTGATGCAAGACTCATTGATTGTAAGATAAGTAATAAAGAAGCTTCTTTTTGTTTCTCTTGTGCCTATGGCCATTCGATCAGAAAGTTAAGACATATTCTATGGGAAAGAATTGAGAGAATCACAATACATAGACAAGGGCCTTGGTTAATGTGTGGGGACTTCAATGAAATACTCGATGCCAGTGAAAAAAGGGGTGGTCGTGTTCGTCAAAATTGGAGTTTTGTGGATTTTCGAAATATGGTTAACACATGCAAAGTATCAGATCTTCCATTCACAGGAAACAATATGACTTGGGTTGGCAAAAGGAAAACTCATTATTTGGAATGCTGGCTTGATAGAGCAATGGCCAATGATCAATGGAAAACAAGTGTCCCTGCTTCTGAGGTTGAGTACTTGGAGTTAATTGATTCAGACCATCGACCTGCTATCATTAAGATCCGCAAAACAACAGAACAAGGTACACGCTGCTTTCGTTTTGACTCCAGATTGTGTAACAGACCTGAGTTTGAGTCGATTGTCGAATATGGTTGGAACCATATACCCGCTTCTAGATGCTCTGTTGTAGAACGAATCCGAAACTGCAGATCTCATATATCAAGTTGGAAGAGAACAAACAACACAAATTCTGCTAAACGGATGGCGGAGCTGACTGTGACCATTGATAACGCAAGCACTGACTTCTCTGTTTCAAATGATCATCTCCGTAATCTCAGAAGGGAACTACTACTTTCCTATCGTGAAGAAGAAATGTATTGGAAACTGAAAAGCCGAATACAATGGCTTAATGAAGGAGACATTAACACCCGTTTTTTCCATGCTTCTACAAAGAACCGCATAGCTCGAAATCGTCTACTCTCAATCCAAGATTCAGATGGTAGCGACATCTATGGTAATGGAAACATCGCGGCTAAAGCTGAGAAATATTTTGGGGAACTGTTTAGTAGTTCTAATCATCGAGACTTGACAGCAATTCTGCAACATATCCAACTGGTGGTGTCACCTGCTACAAACGAGCTTCTGTTGACGGATATTACTACAAAGGAAATACGTTCTGCCTTGTTTGCAATTGGGGCAACCAGAGCTCCGGGACCATACGGGTTCACAGTATCTTTTTATCGTCAATATTGGGATATTGTTGGCCCTGAGATAACGAAAGAAGTGAAAAAAATCTTTGAAACGGGACAGATGGAAACTCCATGGAATCATACAAACCTCTGTTTAATACCAAAGATCGAACACCCAAAGACAATGAAGGACTTTCGACCAATCAGTTTATGCAATGTTCTCTACAAGATAATCTCCAAAATATTGGTACAGAGGTTAAAAGCAGTTCTCTCGTCGGTTGTCTCTGAAAATCAAGCTGCTTTCATACCTGGACGTCATATAACTGACAATGTGTTCATCGCCCATGAGGTTTTCCATTCACTACGAGTTAAGAAACGATGTGCAAACGAGTATATGGCGGTCAAAACAGATATTAGTAAGGCGTACGATCGGATCGAATGGAGTTTCTTGGAAGAAGTTCTAAAAAAAAAGGGATTTGCAACTCGCTGGATCCAATGGATCATGGATTGTGTCCGTTCTGTTTCCTTCTCGGTATTGATCAATGGAAGTCCATACGGGAAGTTTTCACCTTCCCGAGGTCTGCGACAAGGAGATCCTCTATCACCATACCTCTTCATACTATGCTCCGATGTCTTAAGTTCCATGATGACTAACGCACAACAGACGGGGAAAATAATAGGAATCCAAGTTAGTAATGGTGGTCCCTCCATATCCCATTTACTCTTCGCTGATGATTCTCTATTTTTCCTAAAAGCGGATCGCAAAAATAGCCTCAATCTTCTTAACATTTTTAAAGAGTATGGGGAAGCGTCAGGTCAGATTATAAACTTTGATAAATCATCAATAACATTTGGGAGTCGTGTCTACCAAAAAACAAGGGATCATGCAATGCAGACTCTACAAATACCAAATATTGGGGGCGGGGGAAAATATTTGGGACTTCCCAAGCAATTTGGTCGAAAGAAAAAAGAAATGCTCCAATACATTTCCGAATCTGTCCGTAAGAAAATAAATGGTTGGCAAAATAAGTTTCTCACTGCTGCAGGGAAAGAGACCCTCATTAAATCAGTAGCTTTTGCGATGCCGGTCTACTCGATGAATGTATTTGCGCTCCCAATGGAACTTTGCTCCGACCTCAATAGTATGATAACGAGATTTTGGTGGGGCACTACGGCAACAAAAAAGAAACTGTCATGGGTTTCCTGGAAAAAAATGACAAGACCAAAGAGAGAAGGGGGTTTAGGATTCCGAGACCTGTACCAATTCAACCAAGCACTACTTGCAAGCCAGGTATGGAAACTGCTACAAAGACCACAAAGTCTGCTCTATAGAATGCTTAAAGCCAGATACTTTCGACATGGGAATTTCCTTAGTGCGTCACGAGGCACGAGACCGTCTTATGGATGGAGTTCCCTTCGGTTTGGATGTGAATTGTTGAATCTCGGGACACAGAAGAACATTGGAGATGGTTACACAACCCAAGTGGGCAATGAGCCGTGACTACCAACCACTCTACCCCGGCCACCTCTGTTATTAGCAACGACGGACCCGAAAACAACGGTTTTGGCTTTACTCTGTCCGACTACATCTCAATGAGATGAACAGAAACTCACCGCACTAATCGATCCGATTGACCATCCAATTATCCGGAAAATATATGTACCCCTTATACCAGCACATGACTCATATGTGTGGAGCTTTACAAAGGATTGCTGCTACACTGTCAAATCAGGATATTGGGTAGCAGCAACAAAGAGCACAAGTGAGCCACCTATCACTCTGCCGCTATCTTCACACCCTGATATTGCCGACCGTTTATGGAAACTAAACATTGTCCCCAAATTGAAGCATTTCTTGTGGAGGACAGCTTCGCTTGCTCTCGGGGTTGCCGATAACCTAAGGCGACGGAACATCATCATCAATCCATACCGTGCACACTGTTGCACGGAAGCTGAAACAGGGAATCACATCTTTTTTTCCTGTCCGCATGCGGAAGCGGTATGGAGGACCACTTGCCTAGACACCACCATACCATGTAACTCGCAAACACCCCTGGAAGACAAATTAAGGTACCTCTTTAGGATTCACGACGATAGGAATGTCGATGAATTACACAGGTACCTCCCTTTTTGGATTATGTGGAGATTATGGAAATGCCGTAATGATCTAATATTCAACAAAAAGCTTATTCCGGCACGGGAGACGCTCGAACTGGCAACAACGGACACTCAGGAGTGGATTGAGAATGTCATTAAACAAGTGAACACAATTCCGGCTCCTCACACACAGAGAACAAGAAGAGATAACTGGCTACCACCACCTAGGGGATGGGTGAAATGTAATTATGATGCGTCGCATCATGAAGGAGCTGGAGCCTCAGGACTTGGTTGGATAATTCGTGATTCCAATGGCTTTGTGTTGGACTGTGGTATGGGACAATTTGAAGGACGAAATACGATAGAAGAAGCTGAATGTACATCACTTATCTGGGCAATACAGGCTGCGTGGGGATTAGGATACCGAAACGTAATATTCGAAGGGGATAATAAAACCATCAACCAAGTTATTAATACGTACGGTGCTCATCTTCGACTCAAACACTACATGGGGACAATACAACATTGGAGAAGTGGTTTCATAAACTCGAAATTCTGTTTCACCCATCGTGAACAAAATGCCTGTGCCGATCTATTAGCGAAAAAAGCTATTTTAGGTCCAAATCTCTGGTCTTTTGTATCATTCTTGTCCTGTATTTTTGATGTCTCTTGTAAACAATGATTATGACACTCGTCACTAATAAAGGTTTTAGAAGGAAAAAAAAAAATGAATATCAAAATCAACAAAAAACCATAACCAAAATTTTTTCCAACAATTTTAAAAACAAAAACCCATGCATGTATGTTCATCTAGTTTTTAAAAAAATAATACAAGTGTATATACTGTACTTTGTATATATTATCAAAATGCATGCAAAGATATGAAGATAAAATAGTATAATATTAGATATTTAGAAAGAAATCAATGTACCCCCTTATGCTTTAAGGGACTCATATTTATAATTTACATTAATTTGTTAATTAATGTACTAAGCGCTCTTAAAAGTGTTCGCTTTGATTCTCTAATCAATGTTGTAACGTCTTCATTTGAATTCCTTTGAACCCTTCATGGGCCTCCGAATGCTCGGCCCGTTACCCATTCTCAAACTCATCTCCTTTTCGCTCCGTTGTACAAACTCTTCGGTTCGCTCGGCTTCAACTATGGGCTTCGGTCGAGAGCATGTCCCGTTGACCGTTGTCTTGTTGACTTTTAGGTGGCAAGCTTCGGATGGATCCGAACACATAGTTCGAGATTCGACACCAACAAAAATAACGATATTAATTTGAGTATTAGATTGAGACTTGTGTTATGTATGAATTGATGTTTGTGTTATGAAATGATATTACATGTATCATGATCATATGAGTTAGCGACTTTAAAAATCAAGGTTTATATAGTAAAATATAACCAAAAAGAACCATAATTTAGTTTAATTAATTTGGGTAGAATTTCTCTAATCCCAAAAAAAAACCCGACAAAACCCTATCGAAAGAATCCAAACCAAATGCTCTGCCTAGCTTAAACTCGTATAGTCTTGACTAAATAAAGGCATAAAGCTCATGTAGTCTAGTAAGCAAACTCATATTGGATGTGTTTTGTTAGTACATGTCTTCGCAGGACAAGTTTTGAGAAGTATTGCCATACACAGAGAACAGAGGGATCCAAACCAATGGCCAAAGCAAACTACAAGACACAATCAAATTAGAATACTAGCTCAAGAAGCAAATCTTCCAATCTCCCTGAAGAATAATTAGGTCATTTATTACACAAGTGTACATTTTTATTGGATTTAAGTTGGGATCAAAACGTGATTGTTCTGAGAATCTCTGACTTTGGTATTCCTTCTGTTGCCCTCCATATTATGTTTTCCAGTTTCGAACATAGCTTCTTGTAGAACTGCGATACCACAAAACAAAATATCACTCTAATCCGCAACACAGTAATGATGCAACTATTGTTATTGGATATATATTTATAAACCTTGTGATATTCAAGAGTTTCACCAGCAGCCTTTCTTACGTCTACCATGAAAAGCGATGGTGCCACCTCGTAAATCTGCATGTAGGTTAATTTCAATTTGCTAGATACCCTTAAACTGAAGCAAAGCAAACTTATATTACAATCACAACAAGCAATAATTACCTCTATCACAACAGCTAACTGTCCGGCCTTGATCGAAGATAATCCCTCGAGCCTTGTCTGTTGAGCACATAGACGTAACAAATCATAACAATTGTACTCTCTGCTAACATTAAAAATGATAATTCACACTAGGACTTTCGTTTTTGAACGCCAGAGATATAAACTAAGTTTCCTTGTCAATCTTATCAATCTATCTACACATGCGTTTAACAGTTGAGAGTTTTAAAATAATGCATAATCTCTGTGATAAGTGTAATATGCTAGGAATTCGTTACCTTGAAGTTTCGTGTATGAGACTTAAAACCCATTGAGTTCGCTACAGCCTCAATGTTAGCAATTATCTCACTAGGTTCCCTTCGAGAAACAAAACGGGTTTGCCTTTTAACAAAATCCTGCGAGATCAAAGGATCAGCCATCAATATGCAGGAACATTTTGGATTCCATTTGTATCTACTAATGCCATGCAACCAATCATCTAATGAACTTATAGTTATTATAACAAACTAAGAACACAGCATCATAAGGCAGTCAAAACGGGCAGTCTGAAGAATAGATGCTACCGACATTCTTTTATTCGAAATGGAGATCTCTATGACCAGTAATAGAAAATCAGGTACTACCTGTCGCCTGTCAAATAGTGCAGATAAATTTAAGCCTTGTGATAAGGTAATCATCTCAAAGGCATTCATCATCAGGGGCCCTTCATCATTTCTCTCTACATTCTCCGCTACATAACTGCCCTGTGAACAAGTGCAATTGACAGGTCAACTTAATGAAAAACAAGTAAAAGTAACTTTAGCTAAGACAGATACTGAGGTTTTAGTTTAACAATTGAAGTACAAGTTTTAGAAGAGCAAGAGCCTGAGTTTAAGTAAAACATTCTAAATATGCATTAGAAATTACGGTATCTATATATATCTAGGCTATACCAAAGCTAAGACAATCTTAGCAGGAGATATATATTGATAGGTACATGAACATTGTAATTAGCCCTAGGGGTATTCTGGATTTTGTCTAGGGTTTTTGGTCGAGAATAGAGAATTCTCTTGTAAATCTAAGTCTTCCTAAGGTCTATGGTTTGGCGAATTGAATAAAGAAGCAGTTTACAGGTTTGGTAACTAACACATGCCTACTATTTTGTTCTATCCTGTAGCAAACACTTCTTCTTGGTCATCCAAACGTTCCTAAGAGATCTTAACATTTAAATGGAATTGACCAGCAAAGAGCATATAATGAAGGCGAAGCACAAACCTCAATTCCATCAAAAACTGCACGAATATCATCCAAATTCACTTCTTCTTCTTCCCTTGCTCGTATAGGCACATAATTTAATCTGAACCAAGGATCTTTCTTGATTCCTTGAATTTGAATACGCTGCTCTAATTGAGAAACAATAATAGATAAACAGATATAATTACTAGAACATTAAATATCACCAAAACCTGATAGCTAGGAGAGAACAAAGCAAAATACTCACTGTTTTGGGATTGGGGTCAAGTATCCTATGTATTAAAAACTTCACTTCTGCGGAAAACCACGGTGGACAAGAAAACTCTGCTGCATTTATCTGTAAATAACAATGTGTAAAAGCTCAAAACTAAGGGTGAAATTGCAAAACCAAATCAATAAACGGTTTGACAAAAGCCATGACAAGGAATTCATGATTTCTTCCCGAAAGATATGTTACTTACTTTTCTGTACAACCCTGGAAGATCCGTCTCGGAAAAAGGTAAATATCCAGCCAATATAACGAAAAGAATAACCCCGCAAGACCAAATATCAGCTGCTGAACCATCGTAACCCTGTCCACTAAGTACCTCTGGAGCTACATAGTTCGGAGTTCCACATGTGGTACGCAGAAGTTCTACTCCCTGATTGAGTATATAACAAGTTAATGACCACGTAAGCAGACTGCTGAAGCAGAGATAAGAGCACTTACTTCCTGAGGCAATGCACTGAGTCCGAAATCCGAAACCTTCAGATTTCCATTTGTATCGAGTAAAAGATTTTCTGGCTAGATAACATAACATAGCGACACAAAAATATCAAGTCTGGATTGCAACGCAGTGAGATATTCTGAGGAATATTGGTAAACAAAAACACGTCTTTACCTTTAGGTCACGGTGGTAAACACCCTTGCAGTGACAATGAGCAACAGCATCTACAAGCTGTTGAAAGTATTTCCGAGACTCACTTTCTTCAAGCCTCCCTTTATGAACCTGCATGAAAGATTTCATATATTAAAAAATTAAGTAGAGAGGTTTTAACTAATGGACGCTGCCTACAAGTATGGAAGTTCCGTACAATTCTATCAAAGAGCTCTCCTCCTGTCACAAACTCCAAAACTATATATATTTTCGAAGGACTCGCCAACACCTACATCGGGAAAATCACAAAAAAACAACAGAAGAACAATGATGCAAAAACACTTCAGAGATAAAATTTCGCAGATGCATGGAAACAAACAAACATACCTCATACAACCTCACTATGTTCGGGTGACGAACAATCTTCATTATAGATATCTCTCTTTTTATCTGTAAAAGAGCTTTAAACGAAATCAAAGATCATACCATTGACGCAACAACCTTAGTTTCCATGTAAAAAACAATCCAGAACATACCTGATCAACCATTCTGTTCTTAAGTATTGTACTCTTAGCCATAATTTTGATGGCTACATTATCACCAGTGTCTGTGTTCCTCGCAAACTTAACCTTAGCAAAGGTTCCTTCACCTATTGTGCGACCAACCTCGTACTTGCCCACTCTTCTCATTTTCTTTGTCATTCTTTACAAACTTTTATCTGATCCATTGACCACAAGCTATCAATCAGATTATTCAGAGACTTAGTAAAAACCTCTTTCCTTAAACGTTTATGATTTCGATTTCAATTACTTTACGTATTGTTTGCTAATTTTAGCTCCTACACATCCATATATACAAAATTACTCTGTATCCATAATTTTGATTTCGCAGCATAAATCAACATAAATTCGATCAAGGAAACGACGAAAAGGTAAGGATCAAGATCATAATCAATATATAAAATTCGTACGGCTGGAATTGCGATTGGGCGTAGTCGAAAGAGAATCGTGAAATACCAGAATTGGATTCGCAGAGAAGGGTTGATGAAAGAGGCGTAGGAGAGAAGGAAGGCTCGTGATGCGATTCGCGAAAGCCGTGAATCGTCGATGCGAACGTCCGTGCAGATCCGTTGAGCATTTCGGGTCGGGTTATTTGACTGTACCCGTATACGACCTGAATTAGTCGTTCGGGTCAATTATCCGTTTGGGTGATTAAACTTTTAAAAACTAACATTGCATTTTGAATCTTTCAATTTAATAATTGTGAGGTTTTCAAAATTTAAAAAAGAAAAAAAAAACTAATCTAATATCACTTATCAATTTAGTAAATTATTTTTAAAAAATAAACATATAGTATTTTCAAAATTTATTTTAATTTTTTTCAAATTATCTAGACTATGATTAATCGAACTCAAATTAGTAAAATTTTCTATTTTTAACTACAAATTTTTAACTTCATTTAAGTCAAGCAAGGTTCAAAAAAACCAAGAGAACAAGGATGTCTAAGTTTAAGACAAAGCATACAAAGATACTTTCCAATGCTACAAAGTGATATATAAAAAAGTTCGATAAGGATTCGTGAGAGTTTGGAAACAAACACTAGGGAAAAATTTGGCGTAAGTGATAACACGGTTTATCGACGGTTCATTCACAAAGCAATGGTCAAAAAGATGGTCACGGTCAATATACTAGGTGATGTTGAAGAGGCTTTTATGGCCTAGATTTTCGCCGGCACGAGAAGAGCTTCATCAACAAGGAAGAGGACTATGGTTCTATAGTCGGTTGGGATTTGCTTTAAAGGTTCAAGATCTTTTTTAAAAAGTTTGAAAACTTCTTGATAGTCCTATAGTCGGTTGGGATTCACATTAAATGTTCAAAAATCATACATACAAAGTAACGATGACAATGTCAATGAAAAATTGGCAATGAAGATGATAAGAAGGAATACAAGAGCAAGAAAATAATGAATGTGAAGAGAAATATGAAATGTAGGTGTTGGTGGCTAATTGAATATAAGAAAAAATATTGATAAGAATGAAAAAGTATTACAGTAATATTTTTGCATTATTAAAAATAAAAATAACTATACATTAGTACTTTTGCATTATGTTTTTTTATATAAATAACGTAAATGAAACTTACAAAACAATTCCGTTAAAAAGTTATCAATAGTAATTTTTGATTATTAACTTATGATCATATGTAGGGGTGTCAAAATGGGTCAAAATTCATGGGTCAACTCAACTCAACTCAACCCATGAACCCTAATGAGTTGAAATTTTTGACTCAAATGAGTTGATGAGTCAAATGAGTTGATGAGTCAATTGGTTTGATGAGTAAAATGAGTTAGGTTGTAATGGTTAATGGTTTCCATGGTTTATCCAATTAACCCATCAAATTTTGTAAAATTGAATAAAACCAACTAAAATCTCTAAACCAATGCCAATTTAGGTTTAACCAACACATCTAAACCAATTTAATAAAATTAATATTTTTCCAAATTTCTTAAATATACAAGCAATGAAATTGAGAAAAAGTAAACTCGTAATTTTTCCACCAAAAAACATAAATCCGTGATTTTCCCGCAAAAAAAAGTAAACCCGTGATTTTCTCGCAAAAAACGTAAACCCGAGATTTTCCCGCCAAAAACGTAAACACGAGATTTTCCCGCCAAAAACGTAAACCCGAGATTTTCCCGCCAAAAACGTAAACCCGAGATTTTCCCGCCAAAAACGTAAATCCATAATTTTCTCGCCAAAAACGTAAACCCGTAATTTTCCCACCAAAAACGTAAACCCGAGATTTTCCCGCCAAAAACGTAAATCCATAATTTCCCCGCCAAAAACGTAAACCCGTAATTTTCCCGCCAAAAATGTAAATCCCGTGATTTTCCCGCCAAAAACGTAAACTCGTAATTTTCTCGCCAAAAAACGAAAACCCGTGATTTTCCCGCCAAAAACGTAAACCCGTGATTTTCCCGCCAAAAACGTAAATCCGTGATTTTCTCGCCAAAAACGTAAATCCGTGATTTTCCCGCCAAAAACGTATACCCGAGATTTTCCTGCCAAAAACTTAAACCCGTAATTTTCCCGCCAGAAACGTAAATCCGTAATTTTCCCGCAAAAAACGTAAATCCATGATTTTATCGTCAAAAACGTAAATCCATAAAAAGTGTAATACGTAAATATCCTAAGTTTGATGATAATGAATTAATAATGATAATTATTTATTATGTTTTGTAATAATAATTAATTAAATTATTACTTAAATGGGTTAACCCATTTAACAACTCAACCCATCAAATTAAATGAGTTATGGGTTGACCCAACTCATTTTGTTACCCTAAACTCATTTGATTATAAGTTGAGTTGAGTTGACTTACCCATTTTGACACTCCTAATCATATGTCAATGTATAGCTAATTAGCTACTAAAATGATTACTAAACAAAAAACATATATTAAGACAATCGATAACAACAAACCTCGCATAGCGGGGGTTAATAACCTAGTCTATACTCTTAAAAAAGTCGAGATTATTTGCTTCTTAGAGCATCCACATAGATTTTAAACAACCAATCGAGATTAGCCATCTCGCTAATTAACATTTATTAAATTATTCTTTTTCTATTTTTTAAATTTTTTGTAAAATAGAAAAAAACCAATATATGAAAATAAAAAAAATATTTTAAAATATGGAAAAGTTTCTAAATGTTTTGTCACCAAATAATATAAACATTATCAAAATATAAATTTCTATTTTATTAAATTTATAAACGAAAATAAATAATTTATTATTAGTCTCTCTAAATTTATTAGTGCTTCATAGATAATTACAATCAATATTTAATCACAATAAGTATCTCATTAAATGATATTTTTAAAATTTACGCTTTTTATATTAAAAACAAAATATTGAAAGAAAATGAATTGTAATAAATATGAGAAATGATGACAATATATGGAAGCAAGATGTATATAAATTTAGTTATTATAATACATTAAATAATTCATATTAATCTCACAATTTTGATTAATCTATCCTATTTTTATAAGTGAACAATCCCGATTAATCGAATCACTATTGATATTTTTGACATCACGTTAATTAATATTATTAAATTATATATTATATAGATTAAGATATTTATGAAAGAAAAAAATATATATGTAAAACATAGAAATGTAAACTTTTGGAAAACAATATATGAATATGAAAAGAAAATCTGTAGAAAAAAAAGAATGTAAATTTTTGAAGAACAATATGTGAATACATTAAACTTATATTTTTATTTTGTTAATCTTCATATTTTCCAACAAAAAATATATTCAATTAACCCTATATCTTTTCAATATTAAATAATAACCTGATGCATCTAATTCTATCATATTTTTTAACATTGTAAACTTTGAGCTATCAGTAACGGTTAGGGTTGGTTACTACTTTTCACGGCGTTTCTTTCTATTTATTTTTTTAACTTTTGCAATTGTGAAAACTTATCTCGTTGTCGGTATGTTTCTGCTTTATATCTTCGATAAGTCGTAAAACATGTGTTTTTGTATGATGTTGTTTGCGTAGAATTTTGTGCTCTTTCATATTGGTTATGAATTGTAAGACCTTAATTGAAGTAAATTTTTGGGCATAAAGAAGAAGGAACGGCGACAAAAATACATGTTTTAGTAGCTATACACTCCCAAGTAATTTTTAATTTTGTAGCATTAAAATTTAGACTGAAACCTAAATCCAGTATAAGTGTGAAACTATCAATAATTGAGTGCATGTGGTGGCTCTGTTGGTTTTAAATTGCAAAAATATTACGAGAAAATAGACAATGATTATGATTTTGGAGGTTTCAGACGATTTGGTGGGAAACAAATCATATTGTACTTAAAAATAAATTATTATGAATTGTTATTCGTCGGTTTTGACGAATGCATCATCAATGTGCCCTAAAAGTGTCACGAGCTAATAAATCTAGGGAAGTGGTGGTGGCGATAGAAGATAAGGAACATACATGTAAGATCGTGTTAGGAATCTATCTTGGGAAATATTTCTAAACCAAAATTGTTAAAATTGTTTATGTTAAACGATAAGTGGATGCATTATGGACAATAAAACAACATCTTGCGTGGTTCTTTTTTTGAACTTAGGTTTTATATACTTGGGTTGGATGATATCTAACTGAGTACCAATTCCAAAAAAGAAAAAGGAATTAGTAAGGCGTAAAAAGTGGTAATAAATTTAGTTGATGAAAGTTTCCTTGCATTATGAATAATTATCGTTAAAATTTAGGTAACAAAGACGGTTGATTTTTTATTTAAAAATGACAGAGAAAGAGAGAAACTCGGTTGACACCATAAGATAAATTAGCATTATCAAATATGACAAAAAATGAGAAAATGTTATGACATGACATCTTTATGACAACATTTAGTTCATATATATGTAGCTCAACATAATGACGAGGTGTCTGATATTACTGTCATGAGGTTGAATGGTGGGATATAGATTGAAACAACTTCTTCAACAAGTTCGAGAAGATTTCTTTCAAATTTCAGATCTGACCAAATATGTGGAGATAACAAACAAAATTCCAACTTACTCGGAATAATCTGAAATTTGGTAGAGTATACGGGAGATGGGAACTAAGGGATCGAATTTCGAATTGAGAAGGTGAAATGAACTAAGTCGTTTTATTAGTTAATTCATAAGTTTATTGAACTATGTTTGGTTAAGGTTACTAAGTTTAAATTTCTTACTCTGTTTTTAGCTACATAATAACGAATATTTTATATAGAATAATATGCAAAGGATGAGGAAAAAAATGAAAAAGATAACGAGGAAGATGAAGATGAAGACTATAACGAAGAAGCGGAGGTGAAAGTAATGATGACAATAGAAAAAATGAATACTTGCTAAGAATGCCCTTTCACCACTACTTCTTTCATTTATGCCCTTTCATGTTGTCATTTTCATTTATACCCTCTTTTAATTTTTAATGACTATTTTACCCCTATTTGGAAAAAAGTTTAGGTTAACAAAATAAAATATTCATTTTACCCGCTTAAAATATTCCAAAAATAAATTTCCCGCCAAAATTTTACCGCCAACAAAATTTTCCCACCAAAAAAAGATTCCCGCAAAAAAAAAAATTCCCAAAAGATTTTTCCCGCAAAAAAAAATATTTGCGGGAAATAGATATACAAGGGATTTTAAAAGATTTTTAAAGGATTTTCAAAGATTTACAAAGATTTTTAAAGAATTTACAAGGGTTTTAAAACCCTTTAAAACTCTTGTAAATCTTTTTAAAACCTCTTATAAAGGTTAACAAGAGTTTTAAAATAGTTTTAAAATTATGAAAGGGTTAACAAGGGTTTTTAAAATATTTACAAGGGGTTTTAAAAGATTTTTAAAAGATCCACAAGAGTTTTCAAATGGTACAAAAAAATTTTAAAGGGTTTACAAGGGTTTTTAAAAGCTTTTTAAATGGTTTACAAGAGTTTTAAAGGATTTACAAGGAGTTTTAAAAGATTTACATGGGTTTTAAAACCCTTTAAAAAAAGTTTAAAGATATACAAGGATTTTAAAAGATTTACAAAGGTTTTTAAAAGATTTTAAAAGGTTCACAAGAGTTTTAAAATATTTACAAATAATTTTTAAGAGTTAAAAAATGATTTAAAGACTTTATAAGAGTTTTAAAAATATTTTAAAAGGATTTACAAATATTTTTAAAATCCTTGAAAGTCCTTTCAAAACTCTTTAAAAACTCTTGTAAATCTTTTAAACCCATTGTAAAAAGTTTTAAAATGATTTACAAAGGTTTTTAAAGGGGGTTTAAAGTATTTACATATATATTTAAAGACTTTATAAATATCTTAAGAGGTGTTGGACAACAAAAAAATTATTGTTGCAAAAAGGTAGTAGAAAAGAGTATTTTTGCAAATCCCCCCAAAAAATTGATAATTAATATGACAAAAAGAAATATGAAAATTAAGAAACAATAAATGTGAAGAGATATAAGAAGACATAGGTGTTAACATCCAATTGAATATGAGAAAACAAAATTGATTTATGATTCTTTTGATTAAATTTGATTTTTAAATACTAATGACTTTTATAATTTTTCATAGTGTATTTGAAATGAAATTCTTACTTTAATTTAAAAACTATAATCAATCACCAAAATATATCAAAAAGTATTCACGCGTAGCATGGGGTCAAAACCTAGTCTACATTATATAAAAGTTGAGATTATAAGCTCAAAAAATCGTCCACATAGAATTTTAAAAACATGATTTATTGGTCCACATCTATATTTAACATATATTTTCAAAGTAACTTAACAAAAAAAAATTAAAAAAAATGATATCTACCATAAACTTGAAAGAAAAATCATCGTCAAAATAGGTAACAAAACTAATTATTCTTTTCTTGAAAAAAATAAATTTAGCCCGGTTAGAATGCGCGGTTACAAACAAAATCACCGTCATTGGAAAATGTTGGGTTTTTCCTCTATAATAGAAGTGACACAGATTTGTGTTTGCCGTCGAAGGTGTGATTATGCTGGCGATGATGGTGGTAGTGATGACTGATGATGTAAAATATTAAGTCATTGTTACGTTTTAGGTTGTATGTGTTGCATACGTGATGGAAACCCATAGCCATGATAACTTCGAGAGAGAAGTGAATCATGCGTCAACGTGTCATATTGATACAATAATTTTGTGTGTCAATTCCCTAAATGCATCTTATGTCATTGCAACATTTAAGGTGTTAATCCAATTGGGTGGTATTGCTATCAATCAGGATGTGATCATAGAGTACTAAGTCAAGCCAAGTATGAGTGGGTTTAGTGTTCTACTAAACCTAAGCAATAGATTAACATGCAAATCAGATTTAGAAATGAAACTATACTAAGTAGAAAGTAAAGAACACAAGTGATAGAAGCACGAATGAAATTAAAGACCAAGAACTATCAAATGCATGGACTAGAAAGTAAACCAAGCACCAAGTAAAGTACTCGGCCGAGCATAATATTAAACCGGTCAAGCAAGATACTAAAAACACCAAGTTTGCACAAGAAACTAAACAGAACGAGCAGAAGACTAAAGACACGAGTCATGCACAATAAAACGAAACAGAGCTCTTAAGAATGGGGTAATTGGTTCTAGTGGACTCCTCAATCTATTTAGCTAACTAACAAACTCAATCAAGCTATCCCTAGACAATAGATTCAAAACAAGATCAATCCACTCTCATGACAATGATCCTCATAACTTTACCACTTCCTAATCTCAACTTTCATTGATGAAAAATAAGTTTTCTAAACATCCAATGTCTTGGGCTAGAATCTACAAATCTCTGAAATTAGTTGGTTCAGACATTTCATCAAACACTTATTAGGTTGAGAAAGTCTGAAATCAATTTCCAATTGATCAGAAAGGAAATAGCATTAAGAACTCCTAACACAGAAGGAAATCATGCAATTATAAACTTAGCTAGCTAAAAGAACAGAGGTATCTACCTAAACCTAACCCATATTCAAGAACTTTGAAGAACACTACTCACGAACAATAAAGAACATCATAGAACAAAACCCAGAAAAATCATAAAACCCAGAAATCATTATAAACTTAGCAAGTGATAGAACTCAACAAGATAAACAACTTTGTAGAAGAAATCAAACTTAGATTCTTAACACAATAGAAGGAAAATGCAATAGAAATCTAGAAAAGCCTAATATCCAACAGACAAAGCTAAGATATTTTGGGCAAAAACAGAAAGAGTCTATTTATAGGTAATTCTAGGATTCCCTAATTAGGAAAAATACAAAATAAGTAAGTCGGCGCAGTACCACTCGGGTCTTGGTCGAGCAGAAATCTCGAGCAGGTTCTTTGGTCATATCACTCGACTTCAAGCCGAGCAGCTTCTCTTCTTCTTCCATGTGTGTCACTTGATCTCCAGCCGAGCATATACGTCGAGCATGGCTCCATGTCCTTCCTTGTTGCACAAACTCGAGCAAGTCCACTCCTTGTGACGAAAATGTCCAAATCGAGTCCAAAAATACCTGATTCACCTGTAAAACACTCCAAATGCAAATATGCTATGCAATGCAATGCAAAATGTGAAAAGGAAAGAAAATGGACTATGAATGCATGAAAAGAAGCATGAAACTAAGCTAAATGCATGAAAAACAAGGGCTTAAAATGGTTAAAATCTAGTGTTATCACATATCCATCATGCACCCAAGTCATCGTCATTGAGATCATCTCCGTCGACGTACGTTTTCACCTAAGTTTGTGAGTTTGTTATCCGGTTTCATCGCCACTGTTTTGATCACTATGTCAAGGAATCAACGTTGCCGTTGTTCGTTGTACTTCCATTGATGAAGTGATAGAAAGAGGTGGAGAGGAAGAGATCTGGGAAGAGAACTAGATTTGGGAAAAGAACTAGAGAAGAAATAAGAAGAGTAAAGGAAAAACAAGAAAAACCTCAATGAGAAAGGAAGTGAAAGGAAGAAGAAAAGAGAGAGAAAGCAAAAAAAGAAGAAAACGTGGAAGCAAATAGAAAGAGATACCGTAGAATGACGAGAAGGCATATAAAAAAAAATTAGGGGAATGAAGTGAAGAACGTAAAGTGCTCATATGATCCACACCAAAGTTAGAGTTGTATGTGGTGAACTACAGATTAGAGGAAATAACAGTTTTGACACAACATCTTTAAGAGAACGTAAAAGGCTCATGAGCTTACCTTTTTCGAAATAGCGTGTGTGGAAGAAAGTTGACTATATGTGAAAGATTATCATTTATTTTTCATGAATTCCTTTAATTTACATTTTTATATTTTAGCAGATTGTATTGTTTTTTTTTAATCTTAGTTTTTTTAACTCTAAATCTCTTATTCTGTTTTGGATTCTCCTAGAAAAGTTTTCAAACGTGATAGGTCAAGGACATGGAATTGAGACATTGGAGTAATATTCCGTTTGTTATTCTAATGTTTAGTTTTAATTTAATCTCTTATAGAACAGATTAAGAGAACAAGCATATCTAAGGTGATTATTGTCTTATCGTTTTGCGAGTTATTTAATATATGAACTATTTTTGTATATGCTTATTAGTATTTTGGTGTAGATCATATTTTTCTCCTCTCTTCTCCTTCACGGTTGTGAAGAGTAATCAAAATGATTGCGTATCTATCACGGTATTGAATTACAAAATTGGAAGCAATAGGTTAGTGGACACAAAGCATAAAAAAAATCTTTTACCGAAAGTTGATGGATAAAAGAATATTTACAAAAAAATAATAATTTAAAATGATCGTTTCAGTTTTGTTAAGAGTAGCCGGGTAACAAGACACTTAACAATATAACTGTTAAAAGAAACATAACAAAGAAATATGTTCTAAAGTCTTAATTATCTAAATATGTTCCTATAATATTAGATATCTTTCACCAAAAAAACAACATATGAAAGTAAGAAAGATAACTAAAATTAATGTTAATGCTATCATTTTAAGCATATTTGCATAAATTAAAATGTTAACTCTACCATAACTATATTTTTGATATATTCTTTCTCATAAAATAAAGTTAAGTTGACAAAAATTCGTTATGATAATGACTAGGAAATATTTTAAAATGAACCTTTTTAATTGTTTTAGATATCTTTATAAAATAAGAAATCCTAAATTGACGTTGTAATTTAGGTAACAAAAATGGTTGCTTTTATGTTAAAAAAATGAAGGAAACAAGAGAAACACGGATAGACACGCGACAAGCGAAAGATAGATAAAAGGAGAGAGCCATTGTTGTGAGGGAGAAGAGGTCTGATTGTGACACCATAAGACAAATTTGGATTATATTATAAGAAAAAATAAAAATGAAAAATAGTTTTGACATGACCTCGAAAACATTTTGTTTATATGTAGCTGAAATTTGATATCGAGGTTTCTGGTATTATTGTCTCGAGGTAGAATGGTGAAGAGTATTATGGAGACATGGAACTAAGTTCTGGTAAATAGGCATCAAATTTCGAGTTAAGAAGATCAAACGAATGATGTTGTTTCAGATAGTCAATTAATAGGCTTATGGAGTTCTATGGTTAGGTAAGGTTAGTAAATTTAAATTAGTTGCTCTGTTTTTAACTAATGTGTTACATAGAAGAAGGAAGATAGTAGGGAAGAGGAAGAAGAAGAGTATAGTGAAACATACATTAAAAGTAACGATGACAATAGCCATAAATATTTGACAATTAAGATGACGAGAAGGAATAAAAGAGTACAAAAATGATGAAGGTGAAGAAAAATACGAAGACGTATGTGTTGGCGGCTAATTGAATATGAGAAAACAAGATTGATAGATGATTTTTTTTTATCATCAAATTTGATTTTAAACACCATTGATTCTAATTTCTTATAACTTGAGTCTCTAGAACAGGAGAAACAAAAACATTCATGCATATACTAACATTGGTGATGATCTTCCACAAATTCCAAAATAGAAAATAAAAAACTCAAATTTTGGATTCAAAACCTAGGAAATTCATATTAATGTGGTTAAAGCTCAGAACCAACCAAGTTTGTTGCAATGAGAGTTAGAGACTAAAAATAAATCAGTGAGTACTCGAGTAGCGAGAAGTAAGAGAAAAGCAGCTCTCAATTTGAGTTCATTGGCAGAAGACTAAAACAGATCCAAGAGAGTCAAAGTGGGATGTAGAGGAAGTTTCTGAAGAAAATGTAATTTGTGTGGTTTTTTTATTTTCGAATACCAAGAGGTTCTCAGAATTTGAGATAAAGTCTGTAATCTTCTGAGACTCGAAATCACAACATGTAATATTAGTTCCGTTCCAAGCGTCACTCGAACCAACAACCTCTAAACTGTTAAATTAAATTGTTAAACTCTCTCTGACATGTACTTTCTATTTCTGATATTTGTTTTTTTCATCAGATATTATTAAGGGCTCCAAAGAGCCAATCTTGAGGAAAATTGTTTACATAAGTGAATTCTATTTCTTATATATGTTATAGTTTTTTTTTAATTTTATATGTCAAATGTAATTTTTGCTTTAATAATTGAAAAGTCTTAGAAACCGCACATTATAATTGTATAAGATATTTTTTAACAAATAAACCAACACGTAGCGTTGGTTCAAAACCTAGTATTTTGAAAAGAAGTAGAAATTAAAATAGGATATGTCTAAAAGAAGAAAATGTTGATTTGTTAATGAATATTACTTGGGTTTTTTAATAGTAAAAACTAGATTTTTAGCCAAAAAGAAATGCAAAAAGATAAGATTAAATGACAAAATGAACATACATGGGTTAAAAGACAAAAATATATCACATAACATGGTGGTCACTGTGTTAGGAGGTTTTACCTTATAATTTTAAAAAAATATGAAGTTACTAAAAGTTTGGTGTTATTCAATTAAAAAAAAAAACTATGATTGTTAATAAATTAAATTATTGTGTTATTGTTTTATGACTCTCTACACTTTTCTTTCCAAAATAAAGTCAAAATGTATCATCAAAATAGAGAGATTGTTTGGAAAACTTTACAAAATTGTGAAAAACTAATCAACAAGATTATAGAAAACTCTCTATCAATAGTTTAAAATCTTAATTTACTATCTATGATATTATTAAAGTAATCAAAAAAAATTGTAAATTAGCAACCAATAACACCCTTATCACCTAGAAAAAGAAAAAAAAAAAGAAGTAAACACCACATATTTATCTTAACGAGAAATCTTGAATCCCCATTATTAGAAAAGGAAGAAGCGTTTTAGAAGAGGAAGATGCATTTTCGTGGTACATAGCGTAACATATTGGCTATTTGATGACTACAACAAATACGAATTAAACGAGAACCATTTGATGATATTAATGATGCAACACACGACCCATCAACAAACCCTCCTCTAATGATCAAACCATTAGATCTTTTAATGACTCCTTCAACAGCTCTTATGATGTGGATTTCTTTTGTAGACAGTCAGACCAAAAACACATCAATATTAACTACGGTACTGGCCTCACTAGCACCCACATCATAAGAGTTTTGTTGGAGTCATTAAAGGATCTAATGTTTTGTAGTGGTGTGACCATTGGAGGAGAGTTTGCTGATGGGTCTTGTGTTTCACCATTAACATCATCAAATGGTTCTCGTTTGATTAGTCCTTGTTGGAGTTATCAAATGGCCAATAGGTTACTAACGGAAAATGTAGCGTTAGAGAAGCAGATAATTAAGAGAAAAGTTACTAACAAAAAATGGTTAATGTAGCAAACTTATTATGAGTTATGTGATTTTTTGAGTGTGAAGAAGAGCGTACAAATAATCCTCTATTTAAAAGAAATTAGGATGATGTGTTGTTGTTTACAAGAAAAACAATAGCCGTTAGATTTATCTCTACCGTCCAATTTTGAATAATTTAAAAACCTTAGATGATTTTTCTTTGTTATTCAATGTTTTAGTCTACCCATTAATGTTTTCAAAATTTTGCCTTAAAGATAGTCAACATAAATTTGAAATATCTCTACTTTCTCATTTTAAATTATATTTATACATATATGCAGTTTATTCAACTCTCTCTAAAAAGTAAATGGCTTTACATTAAGTATTAAATATTATGCATTATAATTAAATCTATATATACATTTTTGTAGGAGGTTTTTGAACATAATATTGAAGATTTGAGCCATAATTCAACAATTAATTCAAATGGATGGGTTTTACCCGGTTTAACTCTGTTCGGATCCTGGATAACATGTTTAATTCTGTTCTGATCTTGGATAACATTAATTTTTGGAAAAGTTACCTAAAAACTAATAATTAAAAACGAAAATTAATAATTTAATTACCAAATTTAATATAAACAATATCTCTAAACTAACCATATTTCTTATTTACCTTAACTAATTTCCTAAAATATTTCTACATAATTTAAACATAAATATATAATTCTTCTTTCATTTTTATTTGATCTTATACTTTATTTATTTTGAATTTATATAAAATATCTATAGTTAATCAAATATTATATTTTTCTCTGAATATGATGTAATTCAAATTTTTTAAAACGGACATATATTATTCAACCTATGAAGAAATAATATGTGTACAATGTCCCACATCTCTTAGAAAAATTGGACAATGGTTCAGACCCATATTATAAAAGGACCAAAATGATTCTGATTACAAATGAGCAGGAAGCTTGATTTATCAGGCGTCCAAAATTAAAATAGTTATCCAATTTTACTCAGATTTTTTATTTTAAAGAATTGAAACTTTAAAATGTTTCAAGAAATTAGAAATATTATAACTTTATCAAAAGTTAAATATTATAATTTTAAAAACTATTTATAAAGTTTATCTTTAAAAAGTGCTTTAAATATTTATAATTTTTAAAACTTTTACAAGAAATTATAAATTGAATTTTACAAGAAATTTAAACATTATAAATATATAAAAAATATATTAATATGAGACGATATATTACAGGAAAAATCTTAAATATAACAATCAAAATTCAATGATGAATTTTGGGTCGATATTGTATTTGTTTAAGTTTCAAATTTTATAATATTGAAATTTATAAGAAAATGACAAAATTATGTTTAATTTCACGGGACTGGGTTATATGGTAGGACGGGTTTGGGTGGATAATAATTACGATTTTAGAATGTCCCACATCGCTTAAGAAAATTGGACAATGGTCAAGAGCCATACTATAAAAAGGACCAAAATGATTTCGATTACGAATGAGCATGAAACTTGATTTATGAGGTGTCCAAAATTAAAATGCTTTGTTTAGTAGGGCTATTTATTTTAAAAAATTGAAACTTTAAAAAGTTTCAAAAATTATAAATTAAATTTTACAAGAAATTTAAACAATATAAAAGATATTAATACGGGACGATATACTGCGAGAGAAATCTTAGATATAACACTCAAAATTCAATGATGAAGTTTGGGTCGATATTAATCCTTTTTGAAGTTTCTAATTTTATAAATATTTGAAATTTATAATTAAATGACAAATTTGTGTTTAATTTCACGGGACGGGGTTATATGGTGTGACGGGTTTGAGTGGATAATAACATGGGATAGTATGCTATGGAAAAAAAAATATAATAACAATCATAATATAATTATATAATCTTAAACACTAAAGAAAATTAACAATATTAAAAAAAAAACTTAAAACTTTAATTTTTTTAAAACACATTTTTATTCTTTTATAAGAAATTGAAACATTATAAATATTTAAACTTTATACTACGGGTGAAACTTTAGAATTGACTGTTTGGATTGATAAGAATTTGCGATAGAACTAGGAGTTAAATCCTAGAATGACAATCAAAATATAATTATACAATTAAATACTACCACGAGTGAAATACTAGAATTGACGAGTTTGAATCGATATTAATATGGGATGGTGTACTACGGGTGATATTTTAGAATTGACTAGTTTGGGTTGATAATAATTTGCGATAGAATTAGGAGTGAAATCCTAGAATGACAATTTAAATATAATTATACAATTAAATACTATCACAGGTAAAATCCTAGAATTGACGGGCTTGATTCGATATTAATATGGGATGGTGTACTACGGGTGATATTTTAGAATTGATGGTTTGGGTTGATAATAATTTGCGATAGAATTAGGAGTGAAATCATAGAATGACAATCAAAATATAATTATACAATTAAATACTACCACGGGTGAAATCCTAGAATTGACGGGTTTGATTCGATATTAATATGGGATGGTTTACTACGGGTGAAATCCGAGAAACAACAATGAAAATACAATTATACAATATTAAACATTTAACAAAATAAACATATACAACTTAAAACTTTAAAATTTGAGTTATAAAATTTTTTCTCGCAGTGATTTATATATTTAAATCAAACAATAGCATAAATTTATTAAATCATCCTAAAAAATATTCAATTATTTTTTATTTAATAAAAATATAGGCCCGCGGTATACCGCGGGTTAATATCTAGTTTTGAATTACAAAAGTTTGCATATTAAGAGAATAAATATTTGTAGAAAGATTTAAAAAATTGGTATTAAGTATCACACCCTATAATTTAAATTATTAATTTATAGAAAGATTAGACTTATTTTAAATTAATTATGATTACTAAAAATGACAAAAAAAAAATATGATTAGTAAAAAGATCAAAAGTATTTATACTATTAATTGGGAAGCATTGTGTGAACTACAACATTGTAAGGGTAGTTTAAAACTAAGTAAATGATTTTTTTGCATGGGTAATTTTGTAAATTAACAATTACTCCAACTAAATAAATATCTTGAATTTTTCTTAAAAAAACGAATTAAATCAATAAATTAATATCTACACAATATTTTCGGAAATCATTTCAAAACGTTTCCATAACATATTAGGCTATTTTAATTTGAATTGTATATATGTAAACTTATTTATTTTGGTAATATGTTATTAGATCATTCGGAAACTTCAATCTAATTTAATAACAAATTCTCATTTAGTTTAGATTTTATACAATTTCCTTAACAAAACTATGTTAATTGTTTCTGATTAGTACACATAAAATTTAAACTATGATTTAGCATATTCAAAAGAGAATTTTTGAATTTTAGATTTGTAATTATCTAGAAAATGGTTTCAGTATATATTTAACATTTTAATTAGAATTTAAATGATATAAACGTTTAAAGTATTTTTTTTTTAAACAGGTAATTTTCATTATTTTAAAATATATCACTAAGCTAAATTTGAATTATATAAAAGAAAATATATTTTTAAACGTATTATAATAGTTACAAGCTTTTGAAATATTCATACTTCTAGATTCGATTATTTCTTTTTTTTAAACAGTAAAACAAAGTTTAAATACCAATGTTTAAAATTTTTAATGCAAATATTCAAAATGAGAACAATATGTAATATGATTTTTTTGACAGATCATTAATTGTATTCGAACAATAATGACTACCATATTTGTGGTAATGCATAAGGATAAGTTTAATTGAAAAACATACCAAAATCGTTGAGATCTAATTTTAGCTTTTAAAAAAAAAATATTCGTCATCCTAAATTTAAAATATGTAATTCAGATTAGTTTTTTTCAGTAAAGCTAAGATTGAATCCAAATTAAAATCTAATTTTGTGTACAATCTATCTCTTATAAATGTTATGCATACATTCATATTGCCTCACAATCAATCTAGAATATTGATTCTTTAAAAAAAATAGATAGAGATTCATATGTAAATTACTTCATGTTCTAATGATGTTTATCTCCTAATTTTACTATCCATTTATTCGTATTCTTAAGGATTTTTCTTTCAGGATCAACACTAGATTACAAAAAACTAGCCGGGTGTTGGTCAATATTATACCACAGATAAAATCATGGAATTAACAATCAAAATATAGTTATACAATCTGAAACAATAAACAAAACAAATATAACTTAATTTATTTTTTATTTTTAACTAAAATCAACAAATTTATCAGTTTATAAAAAATAAAATAAAAATTAGCCCGTGGTACCCTATGGGTAAATCACTACGATTTCATGAGGTTGCAATATCAATTTATACAAATTTTGACCTTTAAAATATACTTTATATAATTATTGAAAGGTATACACTAAAAATCGGTTTTATATACTTCAATATTATAAATTTATAAATCACAAATTATTTTTAAATATATTAATCCAAGATCTACCACAGGTCAATCCCTTGATTTTTTAATATATTACAATAAGAATATTTAAAAAACAAAAATAATATTTAATTTTACGGAATGAAGTTATCTGGTGGAACGAGTTTGGGTTGATACTCATACGGGATGATAATCTACGAGTGTAATCTTAGAAATAACAATTTTAACACAATTATACAATCTTAAACATTAAACAAAAGAAACAATATTTACAAAACAACTATAACTTAAAATTCGAATTTTAAGTTAAAACGGTGTACCGCGGAGTAAAGTTTAAATTATATCATCTAATTTATCAAATTTCAAACAAAAACAATTAATTTGTATATACATCAAACTAACAAAAATACACAGATTTTCCAAATATCTCTATATTATTCCGCAAATCGAAACAAATCTGACATTCGATTTACTATACAAAACACAAATGAAATATAAATAATATAATTACTAAAAAAAAATTAGTTATTGTATCATAAATAACACTATACACTTTTCTATGCACATTATAATTTATACACTACAATATCTTTCACTAAAAAATGTATTCCAATATATTTCTTAAAATATGAAACCCCGCACGTATGTGCGGGTCAGAATCTAGTAATCATATAACTTTAATACCTAATATATGGACATATAAATTAGAATCTGACACATGGCAAAATCTCATATCGATAGTCTTGATACGTGTCACGATCGAAAACAAAATTTAAATATAGACATATAAATTAGTATACTGAAATTTGTTTTCTGTTTTAGTTTTTTATTTCTTTAAAGAAAAAAAAAATTCGGACACATTGCAAAATCTCATATTGATAGACTTGATAAGTGTCACAATTGTATGAGTTACTTAACTTTAAAAATTATTTATATAATAAGATTAGAAGATAATAAAATAAAATGTTGGGATGGTAATGGGCCATGCCCAAAACAAAAACCCAATAATCAAAGTTTGGTTAATTCGGTTTTGCTTTTTTAAATTGATTGTTTCCCTATATTGATGATTTGTGATAATCTACAATGTTGTAATGCGTAAGTTGTAATGATAATGCTCATCCGGTTAATTGATTTTTGTCAAGCTGTTTTGGAGTTAAGACTCTATGGACGTTTCATCATTGACATTAAGACAATTCATTAACACAAAAAATTCAAGTCTAATTTAAACTGAAAACATCCTTAAAGAGATAGTTCTGTTTGGAGTTTGGACCAGTTTAACTCTTACTACAAACTGAAAACATCCTTAAAGTTATAGTTTTGAACATGAACAGAACAAATTTGACATTGATCAAGGAGAACAAGAACAGAACAAAACAAGTTTGCACAACTTGGGATTCCTTTCCGATTGGTCATGACTCCTGAATATACAACTTATCCGAATTAACTAAATTTATTTAAACTTATCAAAATTAACCGAATGAACTTAAACACCCGACATTATCCATTTTTTTAATAATATTTTTGTTTTAGTTCGGCAAAAATCTAAAAAACCAAATTCGTTAACAATCAAAACGAATCAAAGCGTTTATTTGTTTCGGTTATTTCGGCAAAATTAAAAAATTAAAAAAGAAAAACTGAAATTCCAAAATAACCAAACCGATAAAACCGAAGTCCTAGGACTAGGTACTATACTAACGAGTATTATTAGGGTTATATTTTTTTTAATCAACCGTTTGGTTCAGGCAAACCGAACCTAAATAACAAATAACCAATTTTAATTTTAAAAGCTGATGGTCGGTTTAACCACTATAACTGAAACCGAACCGAACAACCAAAATCTTGGTTTGGTTTGGTTTGGTTTTAAATCCAAGTCCTATTACATGACGTAAGGCCTACCACCACTATAGAAACTGGAGATGTTGGACGAAAGTCCGACTAAATCGGGACATGATAACATCCGGCCATTTTTTGTTTTTTAACAGCTGGCTTCGATTAATATGAAAACCTATCCTCATGGAGGATGTTTACAATGAAACCAGGAATGTAAGTATGATACAAAGTTTGTGTGATCAAGTAGAGGTTCCTTTGTCAAAAGATCTACAACCTTGTTGCTATATCTTCTTGTCTAGTGAAATTTAACATCTGAGAGTTTTTTTTTTTATCCTAGAACGTGATTTCTCTAATCTTGTTGTGAACTCAAAAGTTTTGTACATCCCCTTTAACCAACTTCAAAACGATATAGTTGTCTCCTTCCAATATAACTCGAAGCTTTCTCTTTTCTCTAAAAGTTTACAGAGAGATAAAACTTTTCACATATATTTTATATGAAGTTTTTTGTATTAAAATTTTTTTTTGTCAACCGATATTAATTAGAACTCAAAAGCAGTGGCGGAACCAGAGGTTTTATTTACGAGAGTCATATATATATATATATATTTACTTAGTTATAATATTAAATGATACATTTAAAGTGTAAATGTTTAAGAATATATAAAATTTGTTACCTAAGACAAAACAAAAACCAAACAAAATCACCTATTATTTCTTATTATCAAATATATTTTGTAGTTTTCAAAATGCTTCACTTTCCAAATAAAAGATATTTACAGTCGTATTAAGTACTTTTTGTCTCAATATTTTAAGCAAAATGTATAATATATTGTGTTTATCTAGAATGTTTTCAAAAAAATATATGTTACGGAAATTTTTACAAGGTAGCAAAATAAATAAATTATGATATGTCAAAAAGAGAAGAAAAAAATAAATATATAAGAAAAAATTAGAAAGTTTTAGTTATTTTGAACAAAACAAAAAGAAATAAAGATGAAAAACATAATTAAAGTTAAATGAGAAATGAACATGCATGGGTCAAAAGCATGGTTGGATCACTATCTATGGGGTCATTATAGAAATCTAAGACAAAATCAGCTAGTAATTATTATAAAATTTAGCTAGCAATTAAAAATTGAATTTTTTTTATGGGGATCAATTGAACCACCTTCCAATGCACTACCTCCGCCGCTGCTCAAAAAAACCATTCCTGAAGATAAAAAATTCATGATATATGTGATATGATGCGGTTCGGCATAAAAAATTTGTGTCAAAGTATCCATTTTACATTTATGAGAAATTAAAGATAAAGAAAATCTTGTGAATTTTTCTTTGTATTGTAAAAAGTTGTTTTGATATATACATACAACTAACACGGATCAAGTTATTTTTAATATTTTATTTTATATTTTCCAAGATATAATTCTATCTTATCTATATTTATATTTGTTATACCAAAGTCAAATAATTCTATAAATGAAACATATAACAGCATCATGCCTGGCTCATATATTTGTTGGGTTATGTACAAATTCGATATGTTATATTTATTGTGCACTTTATTGTATTAAAACTTTAAGATATCATAATATATCTATGTGAATCTTGAAATATTTTGTGTATAATCTCTCAAGTTTTTATAGATTCGATCCAAATTGTGTTACAAATATAGGCACTTGCGAGTTGCGACCTCTCAATCTCCAAAAACAAGTGATTGCTACATTGATACTAGAAGGAGATGGGAATCAATAGGTTCCTTTTCTGATCATAAATTGACAAAAGCTTCACTTTCAAAGCGTTGGCCATTTTCTCTCTCTCTCATATATCCCATTTTATTAGCCAATCAAATTATTTTCACGTCAAAAGGTTTTGGAATCAGTGGAAAACAAACAAGACCCACAACAACGCAATCATCCACAGATCTGTTTTTATCATAAATAAATCAAAAGGACAACAGTTTTTACTATTTTGAATAATTGGTTTTCACTATACAATATTCATTTCTCATCAGTTATTACCAGGATTCCTTTTAACTCACATGTGTAAGAAGAAACAATCTCGGGATCGATCTAGTACGATGTAAAGTTAAATTAAATATATACAGAGACTTTTGTCTACGTTACCAAAGAATTGGATAATACAGTTACGAACGATTTGAGCCTCTTGTTAGAAATTCATAATTTGTCTTAGATGTTTCATACAGTAGTTAATTCTTTTTTTCTTTTTTTTTTTCTTTAATCGAATGTTAAATTATATATATAAAAAAATACGTTTTTACAACTAGTGCATCGTTTGTTTGAGATAAGTACAAAAAACATATGTTAAGTCATGACTTGAAATTAGAGTTGGTAGGCGTCAGCGTACCGCCTTTCTCCCTCGAGTCGGATTGTTGAAATCTGGTTTCTTATTTGTTTGTCCACCCATTCTATAATGCGCTGAATAGCTAGTTTGCGGATTTTCTCCATGTCTTCTACTATTTTTTTCTCTCCAAATCGCATAAACTGTAGCTTGGACCACATATTTTGTGATTAAAATATTAATCTATATAAAACAATAAAATTTATACATAAACTAATGGAATGTTGAAATTTATTTTCGAATTGGAGTAGCTAGCATTGACATATATAGATAATATTTTAGCTTTATAAAATTTAATGATATTAATGAAAAAAACTCTTCAAGTATCGACCGATCTATTCTTAACTCTTTAACTAAATCATTAATGAACCTATGTTGTTTCAACTTGATGAAATATTGAAAATTCATTAAATAATTTAGTTGAAAGATTAAAAATGGATGGACCAAAACTTAAATTATTGATTTTTTTCATTAAAATTCCATTATTTGAAAAGAATATATCATTAGTAAGATAGTGGAGGAGTTTCAAATAGATCGACTGGTGCATAATCCTTTTGTAAGAATATATCATTAGTAAGAATATATCATTAGTAAGATAGTGGAGGAGTTTCAAATAGATCGACTGGTGCTTAAGCATTTATTTTTTGCACTAATAATCCTTTTGTTAATGTATAGTTTTTTGTTTTGTTTTATCAACATAATATGAATAATTGATAATCAGATTAATGAAAGGAAGATTTAATTGACAAATGAAGAAGAAGACGTACGGTATATCTGTCAAATTTTATTACCATTTCAATATACAATGCGCCGTATTATTTTATTTTCATCAAAATGACATATATGTGAAACTGATTAGGAAAACCAAGCACTTACGAGAAACGGAAACAGTATGTTGATTTGATATGAAAAAGAGAAAAAGGAATCGACAGAGGAAGACAAGTCCAACTCCAAGTTAAATTACTGACAATTCCTTCTCTTCAGGACATGCACATGTGCATGTCATACAATCTCTATGTATGTAAATATGTTCTGCATGCATATGTACTCTTATGTATGTATATATATGTACAATTATATGATCACACATGCATATAAACACAATTTGGATGATATGTGCAAGTGTCACATGTGAATAAAGACATAGAGACCACAACTTGTATACTAATATATATGTAAATGAAGGAGGCATGTAGATATATATATATATATATATATCACATGGGATACATACATATAACCCCAAAATAATATGTCCATATTCATTCACAAAACGTATGAGTAAATCGCGCCTGAGGTGGAGTGGTTAGAGTGACATCACATAAATCTTTTTCCAACCAAAATGTAAGAAAAGATCAGCATATAAACCTTATTTTCTCATGTAGAACTGGAAAGTGGAAACTCACAGAAACTTCGTTCCTCATTTTCATTTAGAAACCTTTCACAGAGTACCAATATAATAAGAACATCTAAAACAAAACCTTGAAGATTTAGTAAGAAACTATCACAATTAACCAAATTATCATATGTAGCCTTCATTGATACGGGATTAAGGGGAATGAGAAGTAAACTTTTATTTACTTTCGACGACAAAACTCAACATACCTATTTAAAGATATAGATTTAACTATAGCATGATTACCATCCTAATGTCTTCGGTACTTTAGTGATTATAATCACAATAACTCTTTAGATCCATAATTCTGACCATAATTATGGATCTAAAGAGTTATCCTGTGTCTTCAATTTAGGAATAAAGGGTTTATGTAACCATACCTTCAAATCAATATCTTTGGAAAGAAGAATCTTGACAAGTGAATCAATGGAGTAAAACCCTGAATTGTCATGTTTTCCCACAGCTTTCTTGAGCTTCCAAAATGCTTAATCTTAAAGTTTTTTTTCTTCTTACTTTTGTTTAAGAAAAAAACAATGGAAATGAAAAAGAAAGTTCAAGAAAGCTGTGGAAAAGTATGACCAGGATCTTCATCTTCTCCTTCTTCTGAAAACTAATTAAACTTAAGAGAATTGTTGAGAGATAGAGAGAGAGATATTAGTTGAGCAACTAGCATATAGAAGAAACTCAAGAGGACCACTCTATTTATATATAATACAAAGTGAGTGATAGATATGTGAACCTGCTTAGTAGCGTGGGACTGAAAGATAAAAGTAGACTTGTTTGTTTCTTTATGCGTTTTCTTTTTGTTATACAGTTTTATATAATAAGTTCCATCAAGTCCAAATACTATGCCCATTTTTTTTTTAATGTAAACCACTCTTATGCTAGTGTAAAAGTATACGTTCGGGCTAAACTCATCATTTAAATTTGGTCTTATATGTGTAATTTATATGTGAATTACTTAGTGGTGCTTAGATAGTTAGATACAATCTTACAAAAGTTAGACAACTTGATAATTAGCTTAGATGTGTTACCTCATTACTCGATATGGAGGACGCTCACCGTATAGTGGTCATATATATGGCCTCAAGTAATCCAACCTACCGTACCTAACCCAAAAATTATCCGGTCATTAATTGATAAGCCACTGAATGTGTCTACAAGAAACAATAGAGCAGAGGAAGCCACACGTGTGAGAGAAGAAGCTTGAAGAAACTAATGTTTGCACGTGTGAATAATGACTTGTATATAAGACTAGTTTCTCATTTGGTTAGGCTTTATGCATTGTTTGATGTTTGTTCAGTGACGTATGTGTCGCTAGAGTGAGTGAAAGTTATGAATCGGTGATGTGCCGGTGGCTCTATCTCGTGTAAAACGGTGTATCGGAAATTAAGGAAGGAGAATTGTAACTCAATCCTTATCAAATATTGACCAATACTTAGGCAAGTAACTCTTCGTTATCTTTTGAGGCTTAATGATATCTCTATAAAGGGTAATACATTTTTTCTAAAAGAAAATCTCCACCATTTTAACAATATCTTTTATGCACATGACATAAACAAACAAAAACGATCCAACTAACTCGCCATCCTGGAAAATTAATTATTTTACTGATAATTTTTTTGCACTCTTGTGTGTTCACGGAGTATCGTTGAGATATCGCCCCGAATTTCCTAAGTTTGTAATTGTAGTCTATCGGTTAAAGCTATCATATTTCGTTTTCATATCTCCATATTTAATCTAAATTTTAATTTCATTTTTAAATTCGTTTGGTAAATACTAATAACTACATTCCTTTTTTTATGTAATGTATATTACTTCTATAAATACTAAGACTCAGATCCTCCGCGATATCGCATGGAAAAATATTATAAATTTGTTTATATAATAATTTCTATCAAACCAATCAAACTCAAAATGATGCATATTATAAATTTTAGTAATTATTTAAAAGTATACATATAACTAACCGGAAAAAATAAACGTAAATACTTTTACCGAAGTTTACGATAAAAGACACAACCGAGGAAAATTAACTGTCAATGCTAATGGAAAGTTACGATAAAAAGTAACTATCAATATTTTAATGAAAAGTTACGCTAAAAACACAACTGGAACAAATAACCGTCAATAGGTTAGCAGAAAGTAACGATAAAAAGACACGAACGAAAAAAGTAACTATTAATATTTTAACGAAAAGTTGCGATGAAAAGACTCAACCAAAAAAGATAACCGTCAATATTATAACGGAAAGTTATAATGAAGAGATACAACCGAGAAAAAATAACTGTCAATATGTTTACGAAAAGTTGCGATAAAAAAAACCGTCAATATTTTTACGAAAAGTTGCGATAGAAAAACACAAACGGAAAAATAACCTGTAATATTAACAAAAAATTAGAATAAAAAACACGAACAAAAGAAGTAATCATCAATTATTTAATGGAAAGTTGCGATAAAAAGATAATAAAAAATTAATTGTCAATATTATAACGTAAAGTTGCAATAATGAGACAACCTAGGAAAATAACCGTCAATATTTTATGAAATTTTTTGATCAAAGACACAAACAGATTAAATTACCGTCGATTTTAAACAAAGTTACGATGAAAATACACAAACTAGAAATTGCGATAAAAACACTAACGAAAAACCCCCATTAATGTTAACAGAAAATTACGATGGAAAACACAAACGAAAAAAGATAACCGTCAATTTTTAGTAGAAAGTTGAGATTAAAAGATACTACCAAAAATAACCATCAATATCATAACAGAAAGTTGCGGTAAAGAGACAACCAAGAAAAAATAATTGTCAATATTTTTAGGAAAATAGCGATAAACGACACTAAATGATCAAATAACTGTTGATGTTAACAAAAAGTTATGATCAAAATTCACAAACAAAAAGTTACGATAAAAAATACTAATGGAAAAAATAACCGTCAATAGTTAACGAAAAATTATGATGAAAAGACTTGAACGAAAAAAGTAACCATCGATATTTTAACGAAAAATTGCGATAAAAATATACAATCAAGAAAAACGTCAATCTTTTTACAAAAAAAATTACGATAAAAAGATACTAACAAATAAAATAACCATCGATGTTAACAGAAAGTCACGATGAAAGATTCAAAAGAAAAAAAAAACCTTCAATATTAACGGAAGGTTACGATAAAAAAATACTAACAAAAAGTTTCGATAAAAAAACACTAACGAAATAAACAACCTTTGATATTAACGGAAAGTTACGATGAAAAGGTACGAACGAAAAAAAGAAGTGTCAATAATTTCATGGAAAATTGCAATATAAGAGAGTTGCAATAAAAGATACAAGTGAGAAAAAATAACCGTCAATATTTTTATAAAAAGCTGTGATAAAAAGATACTAAAGGAAAAAATAACTTTCGATGTTAATAAAAATTATAATGAAAAAATGCAAATGAAAAGTTGCGATAAAAAGACACTAACGGAAAAATAATCGTCAATGTTAACGGAAAGTTTTGACGAAAAGACATGAACGAGAAAAATAACCGTCAATATTTTTTACGGAAAGTTGCGATTAAAAAACACAACCTAATTTATTAAGATTGTTATTAAATTATTATTAGTAAATTTTACCTAGTTTTTGTTATATTTCTTATGCTAACTAAATTAATACTAACTAGGATTTAACCCGCGGTTTACCACGGACAATCGGTTTATTTAATTCTTATATTAAATATTTTGAATAAATTTGATATCCTAAACTTATAATATAAATTATTTAATCAAACATAACGAAATAATAATTGGGATTTGTTTTTTGGACTTATTTAGTGATAAGAGGAATGTGTTAAAATGTTTTTAATTTTTTTTGGTTGTTATTTACTTATTTTTGTTGAACGGTTTAGATTGAAGGGAATTACTTTATTGAACGGTTTAGATTGAATCGGATCATATAAAGTTTAGGAGATTGTTAAGACCAAATTACCCTTAATGATTTTGAAGAGCAAAGAACAAAATCCAAAATTGAAATCAAAATTGAGGTCAAATTAGACAAAAATTCAATTTGTACTTCCCTTTTAATAATAAGAAGATTTTTAAACCTGTAAATACTAGATTTTATTTATGAATATACAGTGATCATACATGATTTAATAAGCCGTCAAACCAACCACTACTAATTCTACTATATACCGTAACATCAATTTCACTTTTCACCCCACGTTCAAAATTGGATAAAATCTACTTAACATTTTTGAAGTACATTTTAAGGAATTCAATTGGGTCGGATTTTTTATTTGATTTTGACCCGAAAATCTTCAATCGGATCTTCCATAATTGGTTTTTATCACCATTTTCTAAAAAACAAATAAAAATGAAATTAATTTAATTACCAAATTTAATATATATAATAACTTTAAACTAACCATATTTGTTATTTACCTTAACTAATTTTCTAAAACATCTTTACCTAATTTAAACATAAATATATGATTGTTCTATCAAATTTATTTGATCTTATATTTAATTTATTTTGAATTTATATAAAATATAAATATTTAATAAAATATTATATTTTTATGTATATGATGTAATTTAAATTTCTTAAAACGAACATATATTATTCAATCGATGAAGAAATAACATGTGTACAATGTCTCACATCGCTTAAAATAATTGGGCATTGGTTCAGAGCCATACTATAAAAATGACCAAAATGATTCCAGTTACGAATAAGCAGGAAGCTTGATTTATCAGGCGTCCAAAATTAAAGTAGTTATCCGGCTTACTCGGCTTCTTTATTTTAAAGAATAGAAACTTTACAAAGTTTCAGAAATTATAAATATTTTTACTTTTCTTTATCAAAAGTTAAATATTATAATTTTACAAACTTTTTATCAAGTTTAGCTTTAAATATTTTTAAAAATATTTATAATTTTAAAACTTATGAAGTTTTGAAAATTATAAATTTAATTTTACAAGAAATTTAAACATTATAAATATATATAAAACGTTAAACATAATTTTGTCATTTTCTTATTAATTTCAAATATTTATAAAATTTGAAACTCCAAAATAAATTTAATATCGATATGAATATTGTTTTCTGGAATTTTTAAACTATTACAATTAAACATATAATTTACATATTGTTTTTCAAAATAATCTACAGATTCTATAATCAATATGTAAACGATATTATATTTTACAGATCTTTTTGTAACTTCACCTTAATTATGATACACTTTGCAAACAAACAAAGGCAACAAAAAAATAGACACTAAAAAGATCTCAATAACAAATCTAAACAATATATATATATATATCTTTAAATTATAAAAAATCACATAAATATCATCGGGATTCAAATTTTAATAATTATTTGAACAGGTTTTCTAAAATATATCAAAACCAAATATATTGAAGATAATAAATAAAAATAAGAAATATATTAATTTAAAAGATACAACATATTTAACAAGAAATTGTGTTATTTTTTGTTCAAAGAATTCGATATAAAATCTTCAAAACGACCCGATATTGTTTCTTATTAGATTGAAATTGTTAAAATTTCAAGATAGTATACAATTTTTTTTATTAGATTGAAATTGTAATTGACAAAAAGTATTTTAAATAAAAATATTATTAAAAAGAAAAAGAACAAATTGATTTTTAGTTATCACGGAACAGATTTATATGGTGGGATGGGTTTAGAGGAGACGAGTTTACATAGTAGACGGGTTTGGATGAGACGAGTTTATATGGTACTATGAGTTTAGATGGGACAAATTTGGATACTACGGGTGTACTCCTAAAATTAACAATCAAATTACAACTATACCTAAACAAAATAAATAACAATAACATAACAAATACAATTTCAATTTTAAATTTTTAGTTACAAAAATACATAAAATCAACATTATAGTATAAGTGTTAATCTTCTTTGACACCTCTAAATGTTATTCTTCTTTGATACATTTAAATGTGTAATTTTAATACAAAGTTACTAAATTATATATGTTCCACGGGTTAAATTTGAAAACACCAAAAGTTTAAATTATATAACTTTTTTAAAAACTATTTATGAATAAAAAATAAAATATTATCCCATGGTATGGTCTCTCACAAGTCAAATCCTATTATCCTAGAAGATAAAATAACACATATTATAGTTGCTAATATCATAATTATGACTAAAAAAAAGCATACACAATCTTATCGATAATTATTAATTAACATAAACAACAACAACAACAAATTCTATTTTGTGATTAAAAAAAATATTTAACCCGCGGTATCATATTCTAGTTGGTAAAAGTAAAAGGCAAGCGACGAGTCGACGATTTGATTTCTTTTTGGTAATAGTTACTAAACTAGGTTAAATTTTTTATGGGCCTTTACCTTAAACGCCGTCTTGATGGTGACACTTTTTTGTCCTAATTTTTTTGTTCAAATCCTACAACAAAAACATATAACTATGGCCTTTTGATTTTTGGATCTTTAGAACATATCCATCTGTTAACTACCGATAAGTGTGTTTTTAAAATTTAATAATAATATTTTTGTTTAGTTTAATTATTTAAAATATTGAAACAAATAAAGAATATTTAAATGTATTTAAATGTCATGTCTCTAGCTAGATCCTCTATAACTAAAGATCTATACTGTTTTCTTGTGATCTTTCTCTAAATTAAATACCTCTGTTTTTTTAGGTGTAATGGAAATGGTTTTAGATAAACATATCCATAGTATCGAAGGTGGACCCACGTAGAAGGGAAGGGGATTAGCTGACCCTTCTAAAATAAAATCAAATTTGTAAGATTCTTTAATTGCTAAAAGCCTCAATTGGTCAAACTGTCAGTGCTTCCCTCACCATATGTTCACCCTATGTACTACATCTGATTTTTTATTTAAACTTATTTTACATAAATGTTTTTAGCTTTTCCCTTCAAACCTTTTAAGTTTATTTGATACTTTCCTTCTATGTTTGTTAACATTCACTCATAAACTTATATTCTTTCCTTCTCTTTTTTCCCCTACATCAAAACTATATGAATTATTTTCTCACTTATGCAGTTTAAAATTTGTATATGATAATAATTAAATGTATATTTTTCTTGCAATATAAAATATTTTATTTCATAATTTGGTTTTCGTTTAGAAAATGTTAAAATAACATTTTACTTTTACTATTTGTTTTTAGTTTTGTCTTTTTTTGAAAATTTGAAAACAACATATTAATCTCTAATATTTAGTGTGATATTTATTTTGTGAAAAATACTATATTTTAAGTAATTTAAAAAATATTTAATTTGCACAGAAGTGCTTATCGCGTGTATTCGGAAAGCTAATGTATCTAACCGTGTTGTATCTAACCGTGTTGTATCTAATGTATCACTTTGATTTGTAATAACTTTAAGAAAAAAAGAGTTGTCACACCTTGTAAGTTACAACTTGTAGAAACATTTACAAGTCTCTAGTCTCTACTGCAAACGTCTTCTAAACAAAACTAGTAAAGGTAGAAGTTTATGAAGTAGTAACATAAAACTATTAATAAATAAACAATTTATCAATTAAATACCCTTACCGATTGCCCTATATAACATCTTTTGTTTTTTTGTTTCATATCATCAATCTTACATCCAAAACCAAAAATAAATATGGCAAAATCTCTTCTCATGGTCATGCTTGTATCCATTGTAATGTTTTACATGGCTTGTCCAATTTTATCCCAGGAGGTACATGAAGATGTAGTCATATCTCCAACTCCATTCGAAAAAGCTATTTCACCCGCAATGGAATATGAAATGAAGCTTCCCCATTACTCGCAAAAACAGTATGATTTTCTAGAGGCTTGCGTTGAAAAGCCGAGCTCCATATGCGGAGGTGAGATTTTCCAGAACGTGTTGGATGAAACAAACCTAGTGACAGATAAATGTTGTCGTAATATATTGAAGATTGGCAAAGATTGCCATCTTGGATTGATGAAAATCTTATTCTCATCGTATGAATATAAAAATATTGCATCTATTCCAAGAAGCAAACAGACATGGAACGATTGTCTTCGTAGAGTTGGAAGCAAGATTGGTGTTCCAGTCTCTTTTGAATAGTAAACTAATATTCCATCGTTCTGATGTGATTGAGCGTTTTTGTAATTTGAATGTTACCCTTATAAAACAATTATCATATTATTTTTAATTTTAAGTTAAAGCCATACAATATTTTACATTTTTATTCATCGTTCGAATAAGTTCAACATTAACTACTTAATTCAAATAGACAGATCTTTGTTGCTACGTAACAACCGACTTTTCTGTTAAATCGAGTTTGTGTACCATAATTAAAAACTCATAGTTCTCTACGGAATAAACATGAACTAACTTTCTCTAACCAATAACAAATTCTTGTAGAGCAAACAAATACATATAAAGTCATTTCTTATAAAAATAAACATTAGCATATATAAAAAGATGTCTTTTTATTATTCAAAACATTTATTCAATAAACATAAATATCAAATGAGCTATATATATATATATTAAATAGAAACAAAACAATTTGACTAATGAATTAGTCTTATGGCTTAGGTCATAAGCCACAAACGAATTGCATAAAAATTAAATAGAATTAGAAAAAAATAGAAAACTAGGAAATACTCCAACGATATTTGAGTCCTGAAGGTCGACGATCATCATATGTAAACCCTATCACACTCTTTATGAAACTCCATTGACGTAGTTGATCACATTGAGGAGCAAATGTATTTTGACTGTATACTTGTATATAACTATGGAACCTTATGTTAAGACCGTGCTTAAAAAGACAATCCCATTTTGTTATATTGAATCCTTCATCTAATGATTCTAATAGCGTTGAAGTCTAGGTATAGCACTCCTAAATCTACTTTTGGGGAATGACAATGATATTGGAGAATTTTACCAGGGCAGAGTCGGTTCCTAAATACTATCCTGTTTTCTTTACAAGCCTCATTTACTCCATAAAAAATAGCAATAACTAACATGAAAAATATCTATATGTACATTTTTGCAGCCATTTAACAAATAAATCCTTTAGTTGAAACTTATTTACAAGGGATGCTATTGGCATTAATTATTATCAATTAATTAATATTCCTAATTATTAGCATTTCCTTATCTAATATATCTCCATCAATTCTAATTATTTTTTTAAAAAAGAGAAATCTTAAAACTTTATTAATATTATACTTTATTAAAGATAAATATTATAATAATTTAAAGTTTATAAGAAGTTTATATTATTTAACGAAAAAACGTTTTGAATATATATTATATGAAATCTATAAAATTAAATAACCATTTCAAAGAAAACTTTTAAATTTATTTGTATTATAAATCTTTTAATAAAAATATTATAAGAACAAAAAAGAAAAAATAATGTTTAATTTTACCGAACTCGATTAGATGGTGAGACGGGTTTAGAATATTATAATGTATGAATTTAATAACAATTAAATAACCATTAGAAAGAAAAAAAATTAAATTAATTTGAATTATATATCTTTTAAATTAAAGTATTATTAAAACAAAATAACAAAAAAAAATGTTTAATTTCACTGAACGGGGTTAGATGGTAAGACGAGTTTGGGTCGACAGTAATACGAGACGGTATACCACGGGTGAAATCCATTAGATATGTTTAGTTTCACTGAACGGGATTAGATGGTAGAACGGGTTTGGATTGATAGTAATACGAGACGGTATACCACAAATGAAATCCTATATATAACAATCAAAATACAATTATAATTTAGATTGAACGATACGTTATTGTTCCTATATTTTTAAACAGTAAAAATCAAACATAGTAATTGTATACTAAATAATATACAGATATAAGAGTTGTACATTCAGAAAATACAAAACATTAAATCATATATATTTTTAATCGAATAAATAAATTTAATTTTTCTTAAAAGAACAAAATAGAAATTTAGTGTGAATAGAAAATAGATGAAAGAATAAGAGAAGTAAGAGAAAAAGGCCCAATAAACAAAGCCTGGTCATATTGGGCTCTGATCCAAACCATAACCACCTGAGTCTTCTTCTTCTTAACTAACACCGGTCTTCTACGGCGGAAACGAGCAACGGCTTAGGTCAATCAGACAATGGCGAGCAGAGTTTACGTTCATTACCACCACGCCGATGCCTGTAGCAAAGCTCGCTGGAACGCCAGGTTTGTTCTTCTTCTTTTTTCTCTTAAACCTTATCGGAGAAACTCGGACAATGATTGTTGTTCCCGAGAACAAGTTCATTGAATTAGGAACACACTACAACACTAAACACTTCTGAGTCGTTTGGGGATAATTTTAGCTTCACACATGCTTTTATGTTTTGTTTTTTGGCAGAGAGACATTTAGGTTTATGTATGATAGGCCTTGGCAACATGTTCTTGACTTCTACTCAAATGCAGTGGAAGGGAATCTTTCTGTCCTGAGTTTGTTTCAGCCTAAAGTTAGTATCTTTTAGCACCAAGTACAAGTCTTTATTCAGTTGTGTCAAGATGGCTTGTATTGTATCATCCTTCTGATGTAAATGATTTGTTCAAAATTCAGAAATCTTTGGTTCATGATGATGGGATAACTGAAGAGATGCTTCTTGAATCGGAACCGGAGACTTCTACTCGGAAAGACGGGAGGTCGGGGAGGTGGGAAAGAGTGAATTTCAAGATCGTTCTTTCGTATAATGGGGCTTCTTTTGATGGATGGCAGAAACAGCCTGACTTACATACTGTTCAGGGGTAAGGTATTTAGAGACGCACAAGCACTTACATTCCTTAGTTTCAAAGACTTTTAGTTCCTTATGTACTTTAGTATTTTCCTGAAAAAATGATTGTTCTAGCGTTTTGTGGTTTTTAAAGTGTAGTAGAGAAGTCTCTAGGGGGATTTGTTGATGAAAGGAAAGCTCAACTGCTCAAGAAAAAATGTAAACCATTAGAAGGACGTGTACTTGTCGCTGGAAGAACCGATAAAGGAGTGTCTGCTCTTAATCAAGTTTGTTCTTTCTGTACGTCAAATTCAGATTCCTAACAATATAGTATAACCACCACTAGATAAGATAAAAGCATTTGCATTTTTGTTCTGCATGACTACTCCTATTGTTTGCTCGTGAGTGTAGGTTTTTACTATAGTTAGTTGTTAATCTCTACGAGATTGTACTGTTTTTTTCAAGGACATGGCCATTCTAGCTAGTTAATGTGATTAATTGTAAGATTGTCTAATTTTAAGATTTGTCTCTTAGATACATGGAGAAAAGACATTGAACCCATTGCTATTGAAGATGCTATCAATAAAGATGCTTCTGGGAAGCTAAGGGTTGTATCAATCTCTAAGGTATACTCTCTGTTCAGGATGGTTTTGTTTCCTGTTTTTAGTTTACTGGCAAAAGTATGTGTAAAGATACAAATACGTTCTAATTCTTTTTTCTTGGAACTATGAACTGAATCTGCAGGTTTCCCGTTCATTTCACCCAAATTTCTCGGCAAAATGGAGGCGCTACTTGTATATCTTCCCCTTGGATGATGCTGAGCCATTGCGAAAAAGTGGCGAGAATCATGAGAACTTTATCTTTGATGAGAACAAGAAAAAGCAAAGAAATGGACTCTTAAGTGAAGAGATTGCTGAAGAAGTAATAATGAGCGAGGATGATGAGCTTGAAATTGAGGAAACCAGCAATGCGCTTGAAGTAGTAGAAAAACCAAGTGACTTTAGTGTAAGCAAGGTTGATCAACTTTTGCAGCACCTTCAAGGAAAAGTATTATCCTACAAGATGTTTGCGCGTGATACAAAAGCTGCAAGAAACGAGTAAGAGCTCACACAAGGTCATTATTATTACGTTTTAGCATCGCAACAGTTCTTGATCACTGTTTTACCAGCATAGAAATTTACCTTTCTTATCAGCATGGTGTACAGTGGCATAGATTTGTAGTGTAAATGGTTTCTTATTTGGATTTTCTTGACATTGCAGAGGTCCGCCTACAGAATGTTTTATGTACCATGCACGGGCAGCCGAAATTAGATTGTCCAGTTCTGTAAGTGTTCGATTCTGTTCTCACATTTTAGCTATCATTTCTTTACTTCACACCCAATCACTCTAGTATCACTTGTTGAGTTCTGGTACTTCACGCTATAGTTAATACATAACAATTTAAGGCTTAGCTCAAACTCATATTTTTCAGATATATAGATATGATATTAGGTCGTCCATTTTGTGGCATGGGTTTTTGGTGGATCAATAGTACTTGTAATCCTGGCTACTGAAGGATCAACATTAGACTTGACAGATACAAAACTGTATATTGCATCTTGGTTTTTGATTAAACGTTCTTGCGAGTTCTTGTTCATTGCAAGTGTATCCTAAAGATGAGATAAGCTCCTCATGTGAAACTAAAATTGACTTCTTTTGATGAATTGTATCAGGACTGTGTGGAAGGAAGAAGGGTTATGTGTGTTGAGCTTGTGGCTAACCGATTTCTCCGCAAGGTGTTTACTTTAAGCCTAATATTAGCTTCAAATACACTTAAGTTACAAGTTTGGTTCTATGTAAAAAAGGTTTACTTTAAACTCTAAAAAAGTAAAGAACTACACTGTATTAAAGACACATGTATGGGAAGTTGTACAACAGCATCCCCGATCTCATCCCTAAAGAGGCAGAGTCATATTTGACTCTCAAATCTGTATCTGCTCGTCTTGTTTTACATTGCCTAATAATCTACTTATACGTTTATACATGTCTATGTAACTTTCAGATGGTTCGAGTTCTTGTGGCAACATCAATCCGAGAAGCTGCCGCTGGTGCGGAAGATGATGCATTGTTAAAACTGCTAGAAGCTTCATGCAGACGAGCCACAGCTCCTCCAGCTCCATCTGAAGGTCTCTGTCTATTCGACGTTGGTTATACTGACTTTGACCCTCAAACTTCTCTCATTTCCTGAGAATGGCATGTTACATTTACTTAATCATATATTGGATGAAATCTGCATGATTTAGTATGTTTAGTCCGCTTGTCGTTAAAGCAAGCAAGACTTATTTTATTAATATCTCATGATTAATAGTAAGGGTATAGTTATATTTGCCCAAAGCCTTGAGTCATTGACAATGATTTTTATTTAATGGGTCTATTGCAAGATCTATTTACATGCCATATATGGTAACTATGTGAAGAAATCATGTCATGATCTACAGAAAGATGGAAGAGAGAAGTACAATAATCAGCGGTATTCATGCATTTGTGTGTCATGTTTGTTGCAGATACATTATATGCTATAACACAGGTTCAGCTTTCATCTACTTCAATTCCCTTAGTAAAAATGTCTACACATCCATCAAGTCTCATTGTTGTATACAGCACAAGATCAAACCCTTGTCTCTTTCTCATGCAAAGCTGATACTCTCGCATGACTCTCCTTTAGACGACCTACCATCAGTTTCACTCACATACGTTGAGTAGAAGTCGTCATCATCCCCTTCTCGCTCCTTCAACTCTTCGATCTTCTCCACAGCCTGTCCTATGTCCAACCTTTTCTCCACGTCGGGTTCACAACAGTTCAATCCGATCGTCAAGAGTTTGAGAATCTGTCCTTCACAATGGCTTGTCTTCCCCATACCCTTATCAAACAAACTTGGTGCCCATACCCCATGGAAACCCGAGTTCACCCAACTCGCTAAATCCTCTTCACTACTTTGTGAGAAATTAGCCGGGAATTTTCCCGTTAGGATCTCCAAGATAAGTATGCCAAGCCCCCATACATCGGTTTTCTTGGTGATACGTCGATGTTGCAAATACTCTGGAGATCTATAGGCCGCCATGTGCATTTGTGCCTTCTCTTGGTTGATCAACGGAATTAATCCATAGTCTGTGAGAAGTGGTTCAAATGTTTTGGTGAGAAGAACGTTGGAGGATTTGAGGTGACCATGTGGAGCCATTAGGCTAGGTAGGTCTTGGTGGAGATAGAACAACCCCTTTGCAACTCCCTTCACGATCTTCAATCTTGTTGGCCAGTCCAAACTTGGTTTTCCTAACGATTGATTACCTACAAACATTTGACTCGTAAGCATCGATAAATCTAACGACTTATAAGTGTAGAAATATCGAAAACTTACTATGAAGATTAATAGCCAAGCTTCCTCTCTCAGCAAAATCACATACTAAAAGCTTTTCCTCCTTCCTATAGTAATAAGCCACAATGGAAAGCAGATTATGGTGCATTAACCTCCCTAATCTTTTCATGTGCTCTTGAAACTCATCCCTCCCTGCATTGTTCATCTGCTTGAACCTCTTCACGACCATCATTTGTCCGCTTGATAGCACTGCTTTATAAGATGCTCCAAAACATCCACTTCCAAGTATCTCGGCCGAAGCCTTCAACAGATCTTGCAGGTCAAATTTTTCCCTATCTTCCCTCAAGAATGAAAGCTTTGTGTTCTCCACTCCAGCTGCTGCACCCATCCTCTTAGTAGTGCCTGAGCCTTTCCGGTGGTCGGCTTTCTTTCTGTCTCTACGACTTTGGTCTGCTTCTCGGATGCCGGTTTTCTTCTGTAGACTTGATGGTCCGGTTTCCACCGCCAAACGCGGTTTTTTATTCTTATAGCTGCGGTTAAGCAAGAAGATCACTCCAAGGATTATGAGTATTGTCAAGGCCGCGACTATTGCTGTTATAACGAGAGGTCCCCTTGATGATGATTTGGGTCGTGCCTCAGACTGTGGAGGATGTTCTATATAAGGAGAATCACATTCTGTTTCCAGCGGTTTTCCATATAAGCCTTTGTTACCTTCAAACACCTTTGGATCTGTCATGCTGAGACTCTCTGGTATTGGACCTGTTAATGCATTGTTTGAAAGGTTTAACAAGTGTAGCTGATGTTCAAACTCTGGTATCTCTCCAGTGAATTGGTTCCCGTCAAGTCTCAGTTCTAAAAGCTTGGGCAATTTGGCCACAGATGACGGAATTTGACCGGTAAACTTGTTTTGTGCCAAATGGACCTTCTTCAACCACCCCATACCTTCAAAAGCATCCCCTGGTATATCTCCTCCGAATTGATTGTTTGACAGGTAGAGTGACTTGAGAGCAGCGAGTTTCTTGAAGTCAGGGAATGGCCCTTCAAACTTGTTGTTCATGAAGCTTAGAGTCCTCAAGGATGTCAAACCCGACAATGCCTCGATGTCTATAGAACCAGAAAGCTCCAAGTTCTCCATCTGCAGTCTCCAGACGGAGCCGCCATTGCACAAGACACCAGACCAAGTGCAAGGAGGACTTTTAGCATTCCATGAGGCCAACGCGTTTTCCTGCCCAACAACTAAAGATTCCTTGAACTTGAGGATAGCCTCAGAATCTGAAAGACCATGAGTGGGTGTGGAGAAGAAAAGGAGGAGACATACTAGTGGTACCATGACGTTGTATACGCTGAGGGTACGCGCCTGCATGGGAGGCATGAGGCGCGTCCTCTTGAGAAACCTTTGAGAAAGGGACAATGTGATGTTTACAGCTACAGTTGGATTGACACAACAGAGAAAAAAGAAAAGAAAGATGAATGGTAAAGAGAAGGCTTTGCATCAAAAGCATTCCAATAATAGGTTTGTGGTGAAACTTAAATCTCTAATTGCTGACCTGTAATGTCCTTTAAGATTACATCAGACAGCACCAATACACAATTCTCTGTTTTATTTTCTATCTCATCAATTCAACAACCCCATTATCTATATTGGTAAACCCTAAACCCAAACTTGGTACTTCTGTTGAACTAAACAACAAGTTTCAGATATATTCGTTCTTATCTGGTCAAAAGCAGAGGAAGCTACCATTTTTGTTTTGACTTACACAACTATTAGATAACTATACCAACAAAAGAAAATTGAAAAGTCTGGATGTTTATGAAGTCAGTTACATCTATAAGGAGACAATAAGAAAGAGAGTCAAAAAGGTTTTTGTTGGGATGCATTTGCTAATATTAGCTTAGTCAAACGCGTTTCTCAAAATCTGTTTCATTTATATATAAACTCATTGAATATTTGTTTGTTGCAGAACGAAACCGAAACCGAGAGAAGAAAGTAGTGAAAATGGTGAGAACCTCCGAGAAAAGAGAAGAAAATATTACTCTTGCCATTGACAGAGACAAAGAGAGCCAAAACGCGTTGAAATGGGCGGTTAGCAATCTTCTTAGCCGAGGACAGACTCTTACTCTTCTTCATGTTAAACTCAAACAACCCTCCTCTCTTCCCTATTCTGGTATGACGACAAAGCCTATATTTTAACATTAGTTAACTTCTTTGTTTGAGGCTTAATATTCATATTAACATAAGGTTGATTCAATGCAGGATCAAACTTTAGTAAGCCAGGCGATGATCCGTCAGAATTGTTTCTTCCTTTTCGTTGCTACTGTGCTAGAAAAGATGTGCGTTTTCGGCTTTTCGCTTCACTTTTTTTATCTTGTCAAGCATTTCATTTCATTTGACTGACATTATCTTGTTACTGTGGCAGATCAACTGCCAAGATGTGGTTGTGGAGGACGTTAGTGCGGCTAAAGGAATAGTTGACTACGTGCAACAGAATGCAATCGAGACTTTAATACTCGGTTCTTCGAAGATGACTCTTTTAAGGTGATTAGGCAAACGCTTTTCTCCTTACTTAAGACTAAATCTGAGCATCCTTATATATATGTTTTATTTGATAGAAGGTTCAAAGCAGCGGATGTTTCAAGCACTGTCATGAAAAAGGCACCGAGTTTCTGTACAGTATATGTTATCTCTAAAGGGAAAATCTCGTTTCTGAGATCAGCTACAAGTTCACCTCCCCATTCCAATATGCCATCTATGCGACATCATTCACACGCTCAGACGAGCAATATGAATGGTATATATGACCAAGTTTTTTCAAGGACATCATATAAGCTAAAATAGCTTTTCCTAACTGATCAAATGTCTTTCATGTTGCAGTTGAAAGGAGGCAACAAACAATGCAAAGAACACATGATGAGATCAAGATAGAGATCAAGTATGTTTCTTACCTACATAAGTTGTTTTATTTTTTTCCATAAGTTACATTTTACTTATGGTAAACACACATGTTGAGTAGGTCTCCCTTTTCGAGAAGAGGATACGAAGGCGTTTACCAGCCCTCAATAACAGACTCTGATATATCATTTGTGAGTAGTGGAAGACCGAGTGTGGATCAGATGTTTCCTTCCTTGTATGACGATGTGGATGTTCCACGGCTCTCAGTCACCTCTGAGTATGGAGAAAATCGATTGAGTTTTGCTACAACATACTCAAAGCAGTCCATAGATCTTGGCTCACCATATGCACCAAACTCTTCAACCTCATTTGAAAGTGGGAGACAATCATTTTCACTACAGGGCCAAGTATTTTACTACTCTAAGACCAGATATGTGCACATGAGAAATGTTTTTTTCATTTGTTTAATTCTAAAATCTGACAGGATGAGCTTGAAACCGAGATGAGAAGGCTGAAGATGGAGCTAAAGCATACAATGGAAATGTATAACAGTGCCTGCAAGGAAGCAATCTCTGCAAAGAAAGCGGTATGTATGAGTTTTCAACAATCAAAAGCTAATTTTTCTGTCAGATTCTCACCAAACTTATAATCCAATACATTTCTTTCTCAGGCTAACGAGTTACTCAAGTGGAAAGCAGAGAAGGAACATAAATTAGAAGAAGTGAGACTTTCCAAGGAAGCAGCGATGGCAATGGCAGAGAGGGAGAAAGAAAAAAGCAGAGCAGCTATGGAAGCGGCAGTGGCAGCGCAGAAATTATCAGACCTTGAAGCTGAAAAGAGAAAGCACATTGAAACCGTAGATGAAAAGAAGAGGGCGGTGTCTTCTTTAAGGTACAGAAAATACACTATTGAGGAGATTGAAGAAGCCACAGAAGATTTCTCGCCTAGTCGCAAGGTCGGAGAAGGAGGCTATGGACCTGTTTACAAGGGAACACTAGACTATACTAAAGTGGCGATAAAAGTTCTAAGACCAGACGCGGCACAAGGAAGGTCTCAGTTCCAGCGAGAGGTTGAAGTACTAACCTGTATGAGACATCCAAACATGGTTCTCCTGCTTGGTGCATGTCCGGAATACGGATGTTTAGTCTATGAATACATGGCCAATGGTAGCTTAGACGACTGTCTCTTCAGACGAGGAAACTCTCCAATCCTTTCTTGGCAGCTAAGATTTCGTATAGCATCTGAAATCGCAACCGGTCTTCATTTCCTCCACCAGATGAAACCGGAGCCTTTGGTGCACCGTGACCTTAAACCGGGAAACATATTACTCGACCAGCATTTCGTCAGCAAGATTTCAGATGTGGGCTTGGCCAGACTCGTCCCTCCATCTGTTGCTGACACTGCAACCCAATATAGAATGACTTCAACCGCTGGAACATTCTTTTACATAGATCCTGAATATCAGCAGACCGGTATGTTGGGAACTAAGTCAGACATTTACTCATTCGGCATTATGCTTTTGCAAATACTTACAGCTAAGCCACCAATGGGTTTAACTCATCACGTCGAAAAAGCCATTGAAAAGGGAACTTTCGCTGAGATGTTAGACCCTGCTGTTCCTGACTGGCCATTCGAAGAAGCCTTGGCTGCAGCAAAACTTGCTCTACAATGTGCAAAATTAAGACGCAAAGACAGACCTGACTTAGGGAACATTGTTTTGCCTGAGCTTAAAAAACTCAGGGATCTAGCTGAAGAAAGCATTAAATTTGGTGTAAGACAGCCTTCACCGATCAGGAGCTCAGGGTCCGCGACTTCGATACAGGTATTAAATCCATTAAGCACCTTCTCTAGATTTTAAACATGTTTCGGTTAGTTAAACTATATATTTTCCTTATGTAGGAGATTATAAGTGATCCTCAGCTACAATATGGATCTGATAGCTCAAGTTTGCACAACAGTTCTACATCTTGAAAAGGAAAATCCAAGTCAGAAACTATCAAAGAGAGAACAACATACGTTAAGAGGAGCAAGGCAAACTAATTTTGGTCAAGATCAAGACTTGTTGTTGTCAATAGCGGTTGTATACCAAATATTTTTAAACAGAGTTTTAAATCTGTTTATATGTAATATTGGGTTTTACAGTGTGCTAACACTAAACCCTTGTAGTTAACCAAAAAAAAAAAGAAGAAATACTAAACCCTTGTATACCACAGAATCTATACGGATTTATAAGAGTATATACCATTTTGATTTTTTTTTTCACAAAGGTTTAGTTTTATTAATATCACAACCCATGACTACAAAACTGAAACTGGAAAACATATAAGGCCCAACACGAGCCCAACCATTTGCATCGCTTAAGAAGAAGATTGGATCGAACTATAAGATCTCAAGACAAGTGTCAACATTGATAACGCGTGTAACATGAGGAGACAAAAGATTTCAGTCATCGTCTTTCGCCGTTGAAGCCATCGATTCTACCGGAGATTGAAACTAACATCGAATGAATCGAGTATAGATTCTTCTGTAATTCACCGATAACTGCAAAACAGAAGTAAAGATCTAATATGGAACCATTAATCTCAATCACTTGCTTTAATCATCAATATTATTTTTTTTTTAGATTCATCGCAAAGCAACGGAAATGAGATAAGATCTCAAACTAATCTACTTCTGTTAACTAAACCAATCAATGCTTTAATAAAAAGAAATAGCTAAAAGCAGTAGTAATAAGTTGAGGAAATTGCTTTGGATCTTCAACTAAATTGCAAATTGCCTAATTATTTTCCATAAACCGTAAACCTAAAGGATATGTATGACCCTTTTGAGTGGAGAATCGCCACAAACGCCACCACTAATATACAGATCCGATGAGGTTTAACCGCAACTTCTATTAAAAAAAACTAATTTATAAGAAAAATGAAAAGAAGCAAAGGAGCGCTGACGGCAAAGCCGACCATTATCGATATGAAAGCGACAAGAGCTGGCCAACACCGGAAATAGCTGGTAGTTGCCAGATGATAATCCCTATCGAGAGACAAAGCCAGAAAGAATTTCGGACGACCATAAGAGTCTTCAGTTTTCTTTCTCTGAAAAATTTGAGAGAGAAAAGAGAGAGAAAACCTATATCCTTTTTTTACCATTTTGATTTTCTGAAGGTAAAATCGAAAACTTCTTAAGGAAGTAAAACAGATAAGGTAGAAGAAATGAACACTAGAAAGGTTCATGGTCTAGTGGCAAAGTCTACATAATGTTCTCACTTTAATAGTGAGATAAAAATGGAAATTTTATTGTTTCTTCTGTTTCAGTTTATAATAATAATATGTGATGTTTTCGGATAATTATTTTGTTTCAGATTAAATGATGTTTTCAGTTTTCTATACAAAGTTCATTAGATTTTATATGTTTTTTTTACTATTTATATTTTGGAGTTTATTTTATAGTTGGTTGAATTGTGTTAGGTAAATAATAAATGATGCTTTTATCTATATACAAGAAAAAATAAATGATCTCTTAATATATATGCAAAAAACTTATAAATAAAATTTTTTGAAGTAGAAAGAGTACAATTTATACAAATAAATTGTTTAAAAATAAATATCGTTTTATATTTTCAATATAACCTCATCTCTATAAAAAAAAACTAAAAGTCATCATGATTTTAAGGAATATAATTTAAATTTGAATTTGTGTTTTTATTTTTAAATTCATGTGAAAAACGTTAAAATAATATTTATTGTGAATCGAACAGAGTTGAAATCTACATTTAAAATATAAACCAATTATTATGTAACCAAATTTAAGTTCTGAAACGAAATTTAATGTGAAGAAAAAATGAATAATTTGTTTTTCCTTGCAAAAAAAATTAACTAAGAAACTAAAAAAATAAATTATTAGTGCAACATCAAACTCGTATAAGTTCCGGTGAGCAATAAATAAAACCTAATAGTCATCGTAAGAAAGAAAACTGGCCTACTTCATAAATGCTCGCCGCAATTTATTACTAAATCTTCCCTTGTGTAATTTTCAAAGCATTCAAACGTTGCCTTCCTAAAATAAACAATTATAAGGTGATGATAATGGTCACCACCACACCAATAATACGTTTCTGGTCAAACTTAACAACACAACACAAAAAAAAACAAGAACTCATTCAGATTCTTCTCTGATGATCCACTTCTTGTAATAATAACAAAAACAAACAGAGTGGTTTCTCTATGAAATCAACGTTTCTGTTGTTGTTGTTGTTACTTAGTCTCAATCTTCTCTTTGTCTTTGTTTCATGTGCTTCTTCCATAGAGTTTGTTTACCCTAATTTCACAGCTTCTAACCTCAGATTCGTCGATAGCTCCAAAGGAGCTTTCCTCTTGTCTCGTAATTCCATCTTCAAAGCCGGTTTATTCAGTCCCGGCGGCGATGATTCCTCTACCGGTTTCTACTTCTCCGTCGTCCATGTCGATTCCGGTTCAACAATCTGGTCATCAAATCGAGATTCCCCTGTTTCAAGCTCTGGTACAATGAATCTTACTCCTCAAGGAATCTCTGTTATTGAAGATGGTAAAAGTCAAATACCAGTTTGGTCAACGCCGGTTTTAGCTTCTCCGGTTAAGTCCCTTCGGTTAACCGACGCCGGTAATCTCCTTCTTCTTGATCACTTGAACGTTTCTCTATGGGAAAGCTTTGATTTTCCTACTGACTCGATCGTTCTTGGACAAAGACTTAAGCTTGGGATGTTCTTGTCCGGATCCGTCTCGCGGTCTGATTTCTCTACCGGAGATTATAAGTTCTTGGTCGGTGAATCCGACGGTTTGATGCAGTGGAGAGGACAGAATTATTGGAAGCTAAGGATGCATATACGAGCTAATGTTGATTCTAACTTCCCTGTTGAGTATCTAACGGTCACTACTTCAGGATTAGCTCTTATGGCACGGAACGGGACGGTGGTTGTAGTCCGCGTGGCTTTACCACCGTCCTCTGATTTCCGAGTGGCGAAGATGGATTCATCAGGTAAGTTCATCGTTAGTAGATTCTCCGGGAAGAATCTTGTGACGGAATTCTCTGGTCCTATGGATTCTTGTCAGATTCCGTTTGTCTGCGGTAAGCTCGGGCTTTGTAATCTTGATAACGCTTCGGAAAATCAGAGCTGTTCATGTCCAGATGAGATGCGAATGGATGCTGGTAAGGGTGTGTGTGTTCCGGTTAGCCAATCATTGAGTTTACCTGTTTCTTGTGAAGCAAGAAACATTTCGTATCTCGAACTAGGTCTTGGTGTGTCTTACTTCTCTACTCATTTCACCGATCCTGTGGAACACGGTCTCCCGTTATTGGCTTGTCATGATATTTGCAGTAAGAATTGCTCTTGCCTCGGTGTTTTCTATGAGAACACGTCTCGGTCTTGTTATCTCGTAAAGGACTCGTTTGGTTCTTTGTCTTTAGTAAAGAACTCACCAGAGAATCATGATCTTATTGGATACGTTAAGTTGTCTATCAGAAAAACAAACGCTCAGCCTCCGGGAAACAATAACAGAGGAGGATCTAGCTTCCCTGTGATCGCACTTGTGCTCTTACCTTGCTCTGGTTTCTTCCTTTTGATTGCATTAGGGCTTCTCTGGTGGCGTAGATGTGCAGTGATGAGATACAGTAGCATCCGTGAGAAGCAAGTAACTAGACCCGGGTCGTTCGAATCAGGAGATCTAGGATCTTTCCATATCCCGGGGTTACCTCAGAAATTCGAATTCGAGGAGCTGGAACAAGCAACTGAGAATTTCAAGATGCAGATAGGATCAGGCGGATTTGGATCAGTCTACAAAGGAACTCTCCCAGATGAAACACTCATTGCTGTCAAGAAAATCACAAACCATGGACTTCACGGTAGACAAGAGTTTTGTACGGAAATCGCGATAATTGGAAATATCAGACACACGAATCTAGTGAAACTGCGAGGCTTTTGCGCTCGCGGGAGGCAGTTACTCTTAGTCTACGAGTACATGAACCATGGCTCGTTAGAAAAGACTCTGTTTAGTGGGAATGGTCCGGTGCTTGAGTGGCAAGAAAGGTTTGATATAGCGCTCGGGACTGCTCGCGGGCTCGCGTATCTCCACAGTGGTTGCGACCAGAAGATCATACACTGCGATGTGAAGCCAGAGAACATCTTACTGCACGATCATTTCCAACCTAAGATATCTGATTTCGGGTTATCAAAGCTTCTTAATCAAGAAGAATCAAGTCTGTTCACTACGATGAGAGGTACTCGAGGCTATTTAGCTCCAGAGTGGATAACAAACGCAGCGATCTCCGAGAAAGCTGATGTGTACAGCTATGGAATGGTTTTGTTAGAACTAGTGAGTGGTAGGAAAAACTGTTCTTTTCGATCTCGGAGCAACAGTGTGACGGAGGATAATAATCAGAACCACTCGTCGACTACGACCACTAGTACTGGTTTGGTGTATTTCCCATTGTACGCTTTGGATATGCATGAACAAGGGAGGTATATGGAGCTCGCTGATCCGAGGCTAGAGGGTCGGGTAACGAGCCAAGAGGCTGAGAAGTTGGTTCGGATAGCTTTGTGTTGCGTCCACGAGGAGCCAGCATTGAGGCCAACAATGGCAGCGGTAGTGGGTATGTTCGAAGGAAGTATACCGTTGGGGAACCCGAGGATGGAGTCGTTGAACTTCTTGAGGTTTTATGGGCTGAGGTTTGCGGAGTCTTCCATGGTTGAAGGACAAAATGGGGAGAGTGAAACTATGGTCTTCCACCGGCGAGAGAGCTCTAATAGTGGCGGCTCTAGGCAGTCTGCGTCTTACATAGCGTCTCAGGAAGTGTCCGGCCCGCGATGAGATCACCTAAATGTGAATTATTTTTGTCTTTTGTTTTATTTGGTTTTGGTTACTTTGTTAATAGTGATAGGCCTTGTTCATATAATCTCTACTATATATGAAAATTATTGAAAAATCTTGACATAGAGACTACAAACAAAAGTGTTTCCTCTTGTTTATGATACAAGAAGAACATTGATAAAACCACAGACTCTAGTAAAACAGTCTTATCGTTACCGAAGTTTGTACCAATGAACACACAAAAGGAGACGAAGATTGCAATAATTGGGTGGTCTTTCAGAGCTGATGTATCATTCTAAACCGTTGCGTTTGTCAGATCTTTCACTGCCACAATTTCTTGAGGCTGCATATACAATATAACCATGTTAGAACCCACCATTTGGTTTAACCAACCTTACTATTACAAACACAATTTAATCTGTCTTCCTCTATATATAGTTTCATTCTTCTCATGCAATTCTCCTATCTCTATGTTCAGCTTTACCAAAGGCTTCATATCCCACTAACTTAGAAGCATTGAAAATGAATACATCCAATGGCCTGTGTCTTTAGCCGACCACAGAGACATTCGAATTTACCTCAGCTAGCTCCTCTTCATGCTTGACGATGAAAGCTGTATCAACTTTTCCATTTTTGAAATCCTGTGACCAACACAACAATTGGATTACAAAAAAACCAACATTTTCATTACAAAATTCGCTAAACTATAGCTTTACTTATTTCACACACCTCAACATCAAGGATAAGTTTGTGGTAATTGATAGTCGTTGGAACCCCTGATGAAACCAAGAAAACGAAATTTGATTTAACATTCCACCAGATGTCCAATGTAACGAAATGTCACATCTTACACAGAATAAAAGAAAAACAAAACAGACAATGAAGAAGCATAAACAATATGGAATTAACAAAAAGTAGTACTCGACATACCTGTAATGATAGTGTCATTAAGCGCCCGCTTCATCCGTTCAATTGCTTTTTCCCTCGTTGGAGCCCACACAATAAGCTACAAGAGATTTAGTGTGTCAACACATCAGCTATAAGTTCCAGTAAGCTGCTGCTATAGAAGCAAATGAACAACACCAGGAAGACTTTTCCAATATTTGTTTAAGATTCCAAAACACCCGAGTGATTATTTTACCATGAAGCCACAAAATTTGTTCCTAAATAACCAAACAGATACTAAATGGCTATCCAGAGAAAGTAAAAGACAGATATTACCTTCCCAAGAAGAGAATCATAGCTTGGAGGCACAACATAGTCGGAATAGACATGGCTGTCCATTCTAACGAAAGGACCTCCAGATGGCAGGTATGATGTTATTCTGCCTGTTGTTGTAAGAGTGACGTTATTTTAAAGAAAGCCAATCTGCTAAAATTCGAAGACGTTAACATATAAAAGTCTACTGAAATATACCAGGTCCAGGTCTGAATCCTTTAAATGGATCTTCTGCATTGATACGACATTCAATTGAGTGCCCTCTGAGCACAATATCTTCCTGTAAACAAACAAAATTAAATTTTGAAATAACTTTTTTGGTATCCACTCAAAACATCATATACAACACTATTCAAACCTGTTTGTAACGAAGTTTCTCTCCCATTGCAACACGAATCTGCTCCTCTATCAAATCAACAGAGTAAATCATCTCTGTCACAGGATGCTCCACCTGAGTTTAGATTCAAGAAATGGTTCGCATTCAGTATACTTCAGATGCTTATAAATATACTTAGCAGTCATAATAAAATTCAACCTGGATCCTAGTGTTCATTTCCATGAAGTAGAAGGAACCTCTCTCATCTAAAAGAAACTCCACAGTACCAACACCAATGTACCCAATGGATGCTGCTGCTGCGACTGCTGCATCACCCATGGCTTTTCGCAATTCAGCGGTCAATGCTGGAGAAGGTGCTTCTTCCAGAAGCTTTTGGTTACGCCTCTGTTGTCAGGGGAAGATATAATTAAATGATCCAGATGGTTTTAGATGTCATACAAGAATTGAAAGAAAGCAGCAAGAGGTATACTCAAATTCTGAGAACTAGTATCGAAGTTCGAGTTATCTTAGCAATTAGTACAGGAAAAAATCAGTTTAGCAGATCATGCAGCTGGGATATGACATGCAAGTGCAGTAATTAGGCTGAAGTAAATTTATTCCTGTTTTCATATATTCAGTTACATTTATTCTTGGAGCACTATGCAACAATTGATGGTAATGAAATTATAAAAAACCTAAGAGGAAGATACCTGGATGCTGCAGTCACGCTCACCAAAGTGAACAACATTTCCAAATTTATCTGCCAGCACCTGAAATACAAGAGGTACAGAGAGAAAATATGGCTTTGGGATCAATAATGTGTATCACTAGACCATCAACTCACAAGAATCATCTTTTGCTAAAACCTCAACTGTTTTGAACAACTTCTCCTGATAAAATGCATACCTGGAACTCAATATGTCTAGGGTTTTGTACGAACTTCTCCAGATAACATCCATCATTCCCAAAAGCAGCAGCAGCCTCGCTCTTAGCTTGCTGTCGATAAAAAAATTAAGCCAAGTTCAATAAAGGGAAGTCGAATCTTTTGTGGAATTTTCATTTAAGAAAACTGTGACTATAAAGGCAAGCGGAAAGCATACAATCTGGTTGTTTAATTGATATCAATGGTCAGTATTACTAGATTTAAGCTACTACACTTCCAGCTTTCACAACTATACAGTTGTCTAAATTTCGAAATGTGGCAAACATCATGAGATTACACCTTTACATTGTCTGAGTTAGAAAGAAATAAAGAATCTGTGACAATACTGCAATTATGCTTATGGAGAACTTGATCCCTGGACTCATTAAAAATTCTATCAGAGGAATTGTTGGTTCAGATTTACATGATTGTCATACCTGCAACAGTTTTACAAACTCTCCCGGTTCCTTAGCAAGACGCATTCCACGTCCACCACCACCAGCTGTTGCCTTGAAACCAGAAAAGTGAGAACAGTCAGTTTTTGTAACTATAAGCATATCAATAAGTACAGGGAGACAAGCTGAGCATAAAATAAACATACTTAAATTTGTGTCTTTTCAAGCAGACCAATTTTGAGAATCCAGTTTATCGGTTACATAAAAGAAAGTATGAAATACAAATTTAACTCCAAATCCAATCAAGTTAATATTACCTTGATCATTACAGGGAAACCAATCTCATTGGCGACCCTGACAGCTTCTTCTGTACTCTGCAATAAGACAAAATAAAACATTCAAATCCCAAGACTTCTCTTGACATGCAAAAACTTGAAATACTAAACTGATAATCTAAAAAAATACCTGCAATAGCCCATCACTCCCTGGTACAGTGGGAACCCCTGCATTTTTCATTGTCTCTCTTGCAGTCGCTTTGTCTCCCATAACACGGATGCTATCAGGCTACAGATAGAAAAGACGAAATACCGATAAATCAGATACTGAAATCTTCCTTCTCTCCAACAAAAGAAAGCTAGGGCTGAACTGAGACTAATGAAGTTCTGCAAAGTCTATAAAGTCTTTGAAGAGATATAAGACACTTACATTAGGTCCAATAAAATTGATCCCATGGTCTCTACACATTTCAACAAAGAGAGCGTTCTCCGAAAGAAAACCATATCCAGGATGAAGCATTGTACATCCACGGCTAATAGCCGCAGACAGAACATTCGGAATCACCAAATACCTACACACAAAAGGACAAGAATTCAACACTAGTTCATTCTCTACACAACAAGATCAATCATTTTGTTCCACACTTACGACTGGTTACTAGGAGCTTCACCAATACAAACAGCTTCATCAGCTAATTTAACATGAAGAGCATCTTTATCTATAGTAGAATACACAGCAACACAAGGAATCCCCATTTCATGAGCAGTTCTGATAACACGAACTGCAATTTCACCTCGATTCGCTACGAGAATCTTATCACCACCACTGCATGTAACACCAAGACCACCACTAGTAGCTCTCTTGAGTTTCTTCTGGCTAACCTTTAGAGTTTGAGTTCTTTGTCTAGGGAAGTTAACTTTGCTTGGCATCATTAAGTTACATAGTGAACTTCTGATAACTCCTCCTCCTCCTGACTTCCCTAAGGCTAAAGACTTCATATAACAGATTTAACAGATTCAGAGACATGAAACAGAGAAACAGAGAAACAGAGATTGACGAATTTCAAATTAATAGCGTTTTGGTGCTTACGGGTGGAGAAGTAATGGATTTGGAATTGGTAATCATAGAAGCGTCCATTTCCAAATGCAGGAGGCAAATCCTGGTTTAGCAATGGAAAGGAAGTGAGGGAAACCTCGTGATTATCGAAACAGATCTAATTGTTGAGAGAGAGAGAGAGAATGAAATGTTGAGAGTGAAACTCTGAGATATTGAATCCTCCGCCCGACTGGTTTGATTTGGTGGATTTTGTGCCAACTCTAAACGCAAACACGGAACGCAAACTCGGAACGCAAACGTGGAACGCAGACTCTTTTAAAGATAAATTATATGGGTCATGGGCCAGACTGGTTTCAATGTTTCTTATGGGTCTTTTTTTTTTTTTTTTTGTCGGCCAACATTATATTGATAAAGCCCATTAAGCTTACAAGGATGAAAAAGGTCTTATGGGTCCAGTTTACACTTAATTACATATGTAACAAATTTAATTATATACATCAAGAAAACCAAGTTGCAAAGATACTCATTTTTTAATTTTGATTATCATCTTTCAACTTATTGCTTTGCTTTTATGTTGTTATATGGGTTGAAACATCAATGGAAGAGTCTAGTTCTAAATTTATTTTCAGAGGCTATGATCATATCTTATATTGTTTTATTTTATTTCTGGGTTTGTGCAAAAAACCTTCAAATTCGACCATTTTTGCAACTTTATCTTTCACATCAAAAATGAAAAATAATCTTATGAAGTTCAGAATAATACACATACTATGTCAGTACCCGTGCTACGCACGGTATTCTTGGTTTAATCAATCATCAAATCTCAATTATGTATATATTACAAATCTACTATATTTTCTTTGTTTGTAAATATGTAGTTGTATATCATATATTATTGGTATTAACTAAATATATTTAGTCTCCTCAGCTTGTATTTTGTTTAGTATATGTAGTCTCCTCAGGAGGCAATCCTCGTGAGTATCGAAATAGATCTAATCGCAGAAGAAACGCTGTATTTGTTCTTCACAGAGAGAGAGAGAGATATTGAAATGTTGAGAGTGAAACTGTGAGATATATTGAATCCTCCGCCTGAATGGTTTTAATTTGGTGGATTTTGTGCCAACTCTAAACGTCGAACGCAAACGCTGAACGCTGAACGCTGAACGCAAACGCTTTTAAAGTTTTGTTTGTTTGTTTATTTAAATAATAATGTGTCATAAGAAGATATATTATATAAGGTTTCAATGTTTTTTATTGGTCCAGTGCACACTTAATTACATATGCACCAAATTTAATCATATACATCAAGAAAACCAAGTTCCAAAGATAATCATCTTCGAACCTATCTCAAATTTTAAATATTTTTGTTTTGCTTTTCTGTTGTTATATGGGTTGAAACATCATTGGAAGAGTCTAATTTTAAATTTATTTTTAGAGGCTATGATCTATATATCCTATATTGTTGTATTTTATTTTTGGGTTTTGTGCAAAAACAACTTTCAAATTCGTCTATTTTTGCAATTTTATCTTTCACATAAAAAAATGCAAAATACTTATGAATTTCAAAATAATACGCAAATTAACTTTTTTGCTATTGTCAAAAATTCAATTTTTTGATAAATAATACTTATTTCTTCAATAGATTGCTATATTGGAAGAGTCTAATTCAAAAACAAATGTATGTGATCATGAAAATATTTACAATATATGTAAATTTGCAAAAAAATGGCTATATTTCGCATTATTTTTAAAATTTATAGGATTATTTGCATTTTTTTAACGTGAAGGGTAAAGCTGCAACAATATACAATTTCAGTTTTTTTTGCACAAAACCCTTTATTTATATTGTGTTACTAGATTATACTTATTTCTTCTTTGATTTTCATATTTATTTTAGTTCAAATTCACCTTTGTAAACTGGAAGTCTTGATACATGTAACAAAATATCAATTTTGACCATCATGCAAGGAAATGAAGTTGAAAAGATCTATCTCTATTATCTATTTTGGATATTTGACTATTTTCGATAATATTCGTGTGTCATTTTATTTATGTAATATTTAACAAAATAATTGTTGTGATATATTTATCAAATAATATTTTCTTACCTCTTCCATATCTCAAATAAATTTATGTACTTTATTTTTAACATTGAATTTAGTTTTTGTGATCTAATAGATAAGTATATAAAAATCGTTATACTATGTATTTTATTTAAGGTTTCAAAATTAAGTGCTTTTGTTCGTAGCATCTTCTATTATTGACTAGAAATGATTTTAGTTATAATAGTCTATATGAAGTAGATCAGTTATAATTTAAGGGACAAAATCATAGAAAAATAATTTGAATTCACAGGCTAAGTTGAGACAAAATCAAATTCGATCGCCTAACTTTTGAGTTTTGCTGCTAAGAAGGTGTTATTGGTTGATGAATTTTTAATTTAAAATTTTTTCAGATTCCACATTTATTCGTTAATGGATTATTATATTCTTAGTATATTCTAGTGTTATTGCTTTGATGACTTTTAAACTCCATCCACAATTTCTTGTTATTCAAAAAGTTTAGTTATCACTGATTTTACAATTCTATTAAATTCTCATGTTATTGGGACATGAATTCTCTTCGACACAACTTTCAAAATCTCTTAAAAATAAAACTCAAAAAACCCAAAAAAATCAATCTTTCATCTGTTAACATAAATAACAGTAGAAATTCTAAGTTCATAAATTTTACATTAACGATAGTGATAATTGATAATAATACAAAAAATATGCCAAGGATTTATATCATATGAAATATATAATTTAGTTTAGGTTAATAAACAAAAAAGAGTAAAATAAAACAAGTAAATGAAATGATAAGAGGGAAAAAATATTGTCTTGTAAAACTTCGTTTAGGAAAAGTAAACAAAAATCCATGAAAATCATTGCTAGAGTTTAGACAACTCATTGAGAAGAATCCATAAGATTTTTTAAAACTTTTAAAATCTCTAAACTTTTGAAATCTTTAAATTCCTCAAAAATCAACTAACCAATTCCTCAAAAATCAACTTACTAATCAAATTCGTTTAGTCAGTAGCAATCTCCTTAAAAATATTATGTGTTGATAACCTTTTTCTCAATAGTGTTTCATAGCATGAAGTAAACAATGACATTCAATTTCGAAGGCATTTTTTTAACCATGTAGTCGTTTGCTTGTCATGCTCCTTTGTATGTGCCTCTCTCATCATATATGATCCATCCGAGTTGGGCCTCTGTTTCAGCATTTGTATAAGTATCATGATTAGTCTAATCCAATGTTGGGAGTAGAATCGTTGAGGTGTAAGTGTCACATTTCATTAATAAAAACTTTCAAGGGGTAACCGCTTACACTTTAAACCTTTAAAATTTTGCACTCTTACAATAAACCATCAAGGTGACAATTTTGTTATTTTAAACCTTCAAAACGACTTTTGCGTTAGCGGATCCACATAAACTAATAGAAAAATTGATTCCATCAAGAAACATATTTTTCGAAATAAATAATGACATAGTTTAATAATTAATTTTATTTTAGTAAAAAATGATTTTGTTGTTTATTATTAATAATATATTTTAAAATTACAGAAAATAAAGGAAAATAAAAAATTGAATCATTGCCATGAGTGACTTCTTCTTATTTTCTTGTTCCTATTTTATCTTATTCGTGTATTCAATCCTTAAAACATTTCACGCCAAAAACCTTATTTTATGATATAGGGCATGAAATGTAAGCAAGCTTTCATTTTCCTAGAACAAAATTGTTTTTCTTATCTAATCTTAAAATATATTATTGATGATACATAGAAACTTAAATTTAACTATTTTTTACTAAAATAAAAATAATTATTAAAGCTACGTTAGAATTTGTAACAAAAACGGATATATCTTTTAACAAATTCAATTTATCTGTTAGATTTTTGTGGGGCTATGAATACAATCTTTGAAGATTGAAAGTAAAACAATTGTCGAAGATTTAAAGTAACAAAATTGTCACTTTGATGAGTTCAAACCTTGAAGATCTAAAGTTAAGTGGTTGGCATCATAAAGATTTTCTATGAATTTGTTACTAAAACAAAAGAAGTTATTCGAACAATGTTCTTTTGACATCCTTAACAATGGGCTCCATTACAATTTGTATGTATTTCTTTTTTTGGACGAAAACGATTTGTATGTAAATGAAAATGTTCTTTTGATATCCTTAACATTGTTATTTTTATATTGAGTTTGTTCCATAAAGACATAGTCTAAAAAGTTTGATGTCCAAATTAATCAGTCAACACATTTTTTATAAACATGTCTCATATATTTAAGAAATCAGATTTTATTGTAGCATTTTTATAAGTCTTTTACACACTGAAAATTTAAATGATATTTTTCGTAATTATCTTTTTCCTAACCGAACTTAGTAAAAGTGTTTCGACTAAAATTAGAGCTAATCTAGTAATTTTTTTACACAAATATTATCATAAATTATCCAACCTGACACAAATCCACACATTTTTTTTATTTTTAATATGCTTTTATAACCCACATCACATAGATCTTTAGCTGAAATTTTGTCATTTAACTTGCCATTTTTTCTTTGGAATAAAGCAAATATCGTCATATTTAGTTTTTGAAGGAAGTTTTGTCGAAGAATATTGATAACTGTTAACCAAATCTAGTAGATATTTTTAAATTCACTTGCCAAGAACGTCAGAAAAACAACGTGGTCATTCCATCAAGTGGTTTCCATTAGAGAAATAAATTTTATTAACTTAAATTTAACAATGCATTAGTTGCTAAGAAGAAAAAATAAAAAAATGTTCTATAAATACTTTCTTCTATGGTATATAAACAGATAAATACTAGAGACAAATTTATATCCACGGATTTGTTGGCGGTCCGCGGGCTACGAATATTTAACAAAAATAAATATAAAATATGAATAAATAAACATTTTTATATAATTTTAAAAATAAAAATGTAAAATATGTGATTGTGTAATGAAATTTAATGTATAAAATTATAAGATTTATAAAAATAATAATAATAAATATTTTTTAAATTAAAAATTGTTAATTAACGCATTAAATGGAAATTACAAATGGATTTACAAAAATTTAAAATATCCAACCAGTCTCACATCTTTAGGTGTGAGTACAATAGGTCCAAATACATTTCTTTTATTGAGTGAATCAGGTTCAGCTTATATTACATCTTTCCATTTTATCTAGTCATGTCTCTTTTGACATTAATATACATACTTTGGTTCTCGATCCTCATTTTCCTCATCAATTTCCTTTGACAAAAGGTATGAGAAAACATCATCAACATCATCCATTTTATTTTGATCCTAGATCTTTCCATTATGGATAAAGTTGATAAAAATCTCATAATTTCCTTCAGTCTCATGGTGCTCATCATTGTCATTAGACTCTTGATTTGCTTCTTCCAAAATGCTTTCTACTATTCTAGGAATATCATGCTTTCCAACTTCCTTTCATTTTCTAGGATTTTATCCTTAGAACCAAATGGTGTACCACGTTTCAAGCGTGTTATGGACTCAATTGTAGTATCTATATTCCACATTCTTGTGGTATTTCAATTCGAGCAGAAACATTTGCAGCTGGTATATATGATGTTGCTACCTTTTGGTATCTGCAAAAAGCATCAGGAAGTTGATCTGAAATACTTTGCAAATGCATAATTCGTTGAACTTCTATTTCTGATTGTTTTATAAGAGGATCAAGGTGTAACAAGGATGATACACACTATTAGATTTCTTTTCCTACTTGCTTATTTTCTTTTCTAGGAAAAGAAAATATGTTCTCATCAAAATGACAAGCGGTAAACAGTACCGTAAAGACATCACCGGTCTGCAGTTCAAGGTATCTTGTAATTGATAGAGAATCACAACCAATATATATCTCCAACCTTCTTTGTGGTCTCATCTTTGTACGTTGTAGTGGTGCTATACGCACATACACTACACACCCAATATTTTTAAATAGGATATATATATATTTGGTTCTCAACCAAATGCTAACTAGCATTTCATCATATAATCTACATGCCACCAACAATGTGGTATTCCTTTTTTATCCTTAATGAACTGATTTAGATAAATAAAAAAGAATTTCGAAATAGAAATTAAAAGAAAATTAAAAGAAAAAAAAAGAAACCAGTGTTAAAAAAAAAGCTTCGCCATCGTTCTTCTTCCTCTTCTGCTTTTTCCTTCCTCCATCACCATCGATTCCAAACATCCACCATCAACCCGCCGACCTGGATATCCATCGCAACAGGCGGTCGAATTAGGTCAGTTTCTTCTCCTCTATCCTCTGTCGTTGCTGCATTGTGATGTTAGTTTAGGTTTTTGAAATTATATAAGATTCTCATATTTCATATGAATGTTTGATGTTCGGGTTGTAAAGTTAAGATAAATCGATTTTAGGTTGCCGAATAGGTATTTTCAGTGATCCTTAATCTAATGTATAGGTTGAATTCGAGTTGAATTCCATGATTTCATATGAAAGTTTGGGATTTGGGTTTGCAAAGTTTAGATTAACCGACTGTTATGCTAAATAGGTATGTATTTTCATTGGTAATCAATTGAATGGAAGGTTGAATCGATTTAGAATCGAGGTGGAGGACAGATAGGTTTCATGTATACGTATGATAAGATTACAAGTGGTATAATTGGTACAATCACTACAAGAAATATGGGCATTGATAGCACAAAAGCATAGCAAAATTATTGTAAATGCTTTAACAGTATTTTATCTGGAAATGAGACTATATAATAGTAGTTTTAAAACGTTAAACCGAAATATATCTTTGCGGGAAGCTAAAAAGACAGTTTTCCGTTAACACTTAGACCAAAAATTAATTAAGCGCCATAACAAAATAATATTTCCCAACACTTAGACAAAAAAGTGATATTTGCAGAAACTCAAAAGTTGGAAGGAATTTGTATTTTTCCCCCATCAGTCGTTCTTCGAGCTCTCGCCGACGAGTACCTGATTTCATATATTCATCGGCTTTGTCGACTTCATTTCCATCCTCGTCGCATCGGCATCTCACAATCTTCAGCTCTGTCACAATATATGTATGAATCTATAGCCGTTGTTATCCTTTAATTCAATTAATTTTCTTCTCAATTAGGGTTCTCCCAATTTTCAATTTCATTTCCTTTGATATTAGGGTTCTTTCGAGTTAGTGTACGAATTAGGGATCTTTACTAATTTCAGTTCTATGTATTTCAGATCTTGCTAAGAACTTATATAATTCAACGCTTTCTTTCAAAGGTTTGTCCAAGTCGATAGATTTCTTATGCCTTTGATTTCTTACACAAAAACTTTATTGCGAATGTGATTGTTTTTTGTATCATACATCTTGTGTGTTGCTGTCTGACTTGTTTTCTTTCTTATACATGTTTTGTGTTGCTGTCTGATTCATGCTTGTTTTGGGATACTGTCTCAACGGTTCAAAATAAGGATAACAGATAAAATTAGGCCTCGACATAAAAACCGTACTCGCATACCCGAACCGGAACCGAACAAAAAAAAACGATTCAGGGCGGGTACGAGTATAAGGATTTTACACTGATGGGTCCTATGTAAGTGTACCCGTGGGTATCGGTTCGGGTTCGGGTATTACCTGATATCCGAAAGGGTAAACCGAACACCCGAACCAAACACATTAACTCATTAACCACCCTTAACCAGTTAACCCTTATGTCGATTTAGGTTTTTTACTTTTGTTGATTTAGCTTCTTCCCTAACCCCTACTTCTCATTTCCCGTTTCTAGATCTTTATTCTCTACTCTTTCCTTTATCAATCATAATTTTGATTTGTGAATCAATCCTGGAAACCCTAGTGGAGCTCTCGACACCGTCTCTCCCGTCAGCGTTTTCCAGAAACCAATCAGAGGTACTTTTTAATTTTTCGATTACATGTTAAGATTGTAATCGTGTATGACGAAATAGATGTTTAGAATTTAGAATATGATTGTTTCTGGGTTTAGCTAGAAACCCATTTTTCTTTTACATGTTTAGATAGAAATCAATTTTTCTGTTGCGTCTTGTCACTTGTGTCTAGTTTGGATATGTAATGTCGATGGAGTTAGTCAAGTTCAAACTTATGCATTCGTTTATGGTTCTTAGTTTCTTACTTCTTAGTGTTTGAAGTTTATTCTTATGCATTCGTTTGTATGACTAGTGATCAATTTTTTACTCATTCGTTTATGTTTGAACTTATTAGTGTTTAAATTTAATCTGTGGTTGAATTGAATCTTGTTGCAGATGGCGTCTTGTGATGAATCAATTCATGAGAATGATGAAATGTCAGAAGAAGAGATTGAAACATCTATTTTTGGAAAATCAACCAAGAAGAAAGATAATGGAGGGGCAGGGGGAAGTGGTTCTAAGTCAAGCAAGAAGGTTAGGTCTTGGGTTTGGGATCATTTCACCAAACTTTCAAATGATGTAAACCATTGCAATTGCAATTACTGTGGGAAAGAGTTGGCGTGTTCAACCAAGTCCGGAACCTCCACTTTAAAGAAGCATCTTCTAAATATTTGTAAGGCATATCAGGTATGGAAAGCTGCTAATGTTCAGAATACTCAAACCGTTTTAACTCATGGTGGTCCTAGTGGGTGTATGACTATAAGTAAGGTCAGTAAATCTGTTTGGAAAGAAGCAACTAATGAGATGGTAGTTTTAGCTGAGCTACCACTATCTTTTGTAGACTGCTTTGCTTGGAGACATTTTTGCTCCAAAGTTCAAATGTATAAGCCTCATTCCCGGAGAACAACTACAAGAGGTGTGCTGCTATTGATATTGAAATGTGAGTACTTGCATATGAAATGTGAGTACTTGCATATGAGGTGTGCTGCTCACATTTTGAATCTGGTTGTAAAGGAAGGATTAACAGAGATTAATAGCAGTGTGGAGGCTATTCGCAATGGAATCCAGTATGTGAGATCTTCGACACCAAAACTTCAATCATTTGATTTTAGAGTTGAAACAGGGAAGTTGCAAAGGGGAAGTCTACCTTTAGATGTCAAGACCAGATGAAATTCGACTTATTCAAGCTAGAGCAAACTTTAAATTTCAGATTGGCATTTGAGAAGATGGAGGCTGAAGATAAACTGTATAATGATTACTTTGCAGAGAAATAGGATGGAAATAAAAGGATTGGACCAACTATGACAAAAGATTGGGAGAATATTGAGAGGTTGGTTCAGATTCTTGAGATTTTCTATAAGTGTACATTGGTTATTTCAGCTTCAAACTATGTTGCATCTCATAAACTCTACAATGAGATAGTCTCCATTACTAGAAACTTAGGTGCATTGAAATATGATGATGCTTTAAAGGATAAAGCCGAAGCTATGTTAGCAAAGTTGGGTAAGTATTAGAATGCATTTGGGGAAAAAGTGGAATTGAATAAGTTTGTGATAGTGGCAAGTGTGTTTGACTCGAGAAAGAAAATGAATTTTGTTGAGTTATGTTTTGAAAGGATGGCTATATGGTAAAGGTAGTGTGGAGGCTACTCATCTCCAAGATTCAGTTTATAACATCTTGTCTGATTTGTTTGATGAGTATACAAGAAACAATTTATTGAACAAAAGTAGTAGTGGTACTGCTAGGTCATCTACTCAATCAGAATGGAGCCAAGATCAAGTTGTGAATGAAGATTCAGAGAGACCAGTTATGCGAAATGGTTTTTATATGAGTATATGGAATTTGTATATGATGAGATTGTGAAGGACACAAGATTGCATAATACAACTAATGAGGTGAATGTGTATTTGAAAGATCATGTGGAGAAAGCAGTCATTCTAAAAGGTACAGAATATGATTTGCTAGATTTTTTGGAGGATCAATAGTGGGAAGTATCCAGTTCTCTCACTCATTGCTAAAGATATATTTGCAATGAAAATGTCATCCGTAGCATCAGAATCCGCATTTAGCACAAGTGGTAGAGTTGTGAATCCTCAAAGAATCTGTCTCTCACATTACATAATTGAAGTTTTAATGTGTCTTGAGCAATGGCTAAAATATGATATCCATCTCAATGAAAGAGGCGTCTCCACAATAAAACAACTACTTTCGAAGATCACTTTGGAAGATCATCTTATGAGAAGTAAGTTATGATTCTCTTCTCTCTTTTTAGTTATAACATCATGTTGTCATATTATGATTTATGATTCTAATTCATGTTTTTTGGTTTTGTGTAGAGCATGAACTAGGTGAAACAGGTTTCGATTTCAACAGTGAATGCGATACAAAGGTTAGTCATTAGTGATTCAGTGAGATATGTAGTTAATTGCATTATTCTTTGTGAGTTGTGACATTTGTTTACTTGTATAGGTGAGTCATGGGGTCATGGTCTCACGGAGAGGGAGTGAGGGATTATGCTATCTAGTTGTTTTATTTGTTGGACTTGTATCTTATTCTTGTGACTTGAAATTTTGGAAATGTTGTATGCATTTTATGTCTTTGACTTTTAGATTTGGATCATTGGTTCATTGGATTTGGATGTTTGGCTATTGTTTTGCTTCATGTTATGTTGTTTTTTGAAATGCTAAGTTGTTATATTCGGGTATAGTGTAGTGTAAACAGGGTAAAATTTTGGTTTAATGGTGTATTCGGGTATAATTATTGAACCCGAACCGAAACCAGCAAGAACTGTTTAATTTCGAGTTCTTAGCGGTTCTCAAAACTTATACCCGAACCGATCCGAACCCGAAGAGACCCGAACTGAGGTTTTCTATTTACCCTATTGGGTCCTAGAATCGTATACCCGACATACTCGTACCCGACCTGGTATTACTCGAACCCGACTGGCATACCCGAATGCCCAGGCCTAGATAAAATGCTCGATAAGTCATGGGTTAATCTCTGCAGGTATGTCTTTTAAGATATATAAGTTATATTTTGACAGGTTTATTTGTTTCTTACTTATTTAATTTCTTTTACTTGCAAGTACTCACATTTCAATATCAAGATATATAAGTTATATTTTGACAGGTTTAAGTTCTTCACATGAACTTCAAAACAAGAAGTTCTTGAAATCTTTACTATTAAGTGAGACCCATTTAGACTTATGCTAGAATGTCACCAAGCCTCAAAAGGGTGTACTTGGTATCTAAGAGTTGCGAGAACTAAGAAATCACATTTTTGGAGTGTTAGAGTGAATAGAAAGATGCATACATGCTTTCGGACAGTTGAGAGGACAAGCAATAGTATATAGTGAGGCATACCACGATTAATAGCATTTGTTTTGTATGGTGACTATCCAGGTATTTTAGAGACCCCAACTCAAAAAAAAATCATGTCGATTGTAAGAGGAAGACTTGGTGTGCATTGTTGATACTCCACTGCCTTAAGAGGGAAAATGCTACATGTTAGTGATGTGCGAGCCACTCCAGAAAGAAGCTACACGATGTGTTTTTATCTGTACTTGTTAAAGAAGGTAAATCGAGGGACGATAACAAATGTTGAGTTGGAAGAGTAGAACTTCAAATATCTTTTCATCACTTTAGGCACTATCATCGAAGGTTTTAGGGTAATGTGGAAAGTGATAGTTGTGGATGCAACTCATCTTAAAACTGTATATGGTGGGATGTTGGTTATTGCAACAACTCAAAATCCTAAGCATCACCATTATCCTCGTGCATTTGGAGTAATTGATAACAAGAAGAATGTTAGTTGGATTTGGTTTTTAAAAAAGCTAAAAAATCTGTAAATTATGATGTTCTTGGATTAATGTCTATAAGTGACAGGCATCAAAGCATAAAGAAGACCGTTAGGACTGTGTACCTGAAGGCGCTTCATGCAAGTTGTATATGGCATTTGACTCAAAACATGAGACTTCATGTGAAGATTGACAAGGAGAGAGATGTTGATAAATTCAGGAATTGCGTGAGACTGAATTCAACAAAGAGTTTGGTTATTTTACTAGTCGATGGCATAAACCCGCTACCTTTCTAGTTGATGTAGGGTTTGAGAAATAGACGAGGTGCCATTTTAAAAGAGACAATTATAACATAGACACTAGCAATGCTATATAGTCCATCAACAGTGTATTTAGAAAAGAGAGGAAGTATCTCCTGTTACCACTGATTGATGCGATGTTTCATAAGTTCTCTTTATGGTTCAACAAACATAGGAAAGATTCAGGTTCTTCCTCAAGCACATCAGAAGTGGGTGTATAATGTGGAGAACATATTGCATATTCGATTTCCAGTTGCAGCCAAATTAACAGGGATTGAGCTTAACAGTTACAACCAAGAATACAACGTGATTGATCTCAACTCGGTAAGCTTTTTGGTGGATTTGAAAATGAAAACTTGTTCTTGCAAACATTTTGATATAGACAAGATGCCGTGTGTCCATGCCATAGCCGCAACAAGGCACCTCGCTCGCAAAGAAGGTAGAAATGCTAATATCTGAATCTATGGACTCTGCTTTATATATTATGTTGATAGAGAGTTGGGCATTGGCCTATTACATGTTGTATGTAGTGCCACATGAGTCGAAATGAATAATTTTTTCCCCAATTGAAGAGTTAGTTGTCTTTCCTCCAAAATACATACCAAAAGGACCAGGACAGAATCAAAATAAGCGGTTTCCCTCCGTTGGAAAAAGCTCAAGATGAGCAAAGTTGTTCCTGGAATAAACTTGGAGGCTTGAATGTAGTTTGAGAAACGTTGAGTAAGTTACAAGTGTTTTGCATATAGGTTAAACCGGGACAACCACGCCAATTGTTTCTGATTATCTTTCAATGTATTATTCCAAAGTTTAACTGATTCAACTGATAACTGATTATCATCCTTCTCTGTATTTGTATTTTATTATCTACAAGTTCGATTTATTATTTTCAACTTTATTGAATTATTCTCAAACTGATTATCCTTCTCTTTATTTTGATTTTATTATTTTCAAGTTCAACTAAAACAATTGATAAATGTATTTATATTTTATCAAAAATTTACAGTAAGTAAATTTCACTATTTACAAATATTACCAACATTAAAACACTAACTATTGATAAAATATGATATTATAACGTTATTATTAGTAAACTTTAACATAAATTGGTTTTCTTACAAATCACCTATGTATAACAAGGAACATTTAGCTAATGATCATCCTATGGTGATACATTAAGTGTGAAAACTATGATTTTCTAAATATTTTTCCATCAAAACTTATGAATCACCAATACAATGTGAAAATTATGTGACCAACTAGAAAATTATGTATGATTTTAAGGTTCAACTCCAAAATCACAAATATTTATAATAATTCAACTGTTTGAGACTCCGGACAACTGTACATATACATAAAACTATTCACATTTTTAATATTTAATAATTTTTTAAATTCTTTTACGGATTCCACAAAGTTGTGTTCACACCACCATTATTTTGTTCACACCACCATCTGTTAAATTAATTATTTTTTCTTTTCTATTTAGAACATCCCTATTCAGGAGTCAAAGTTAAGGACTCCTTACTATTTTATAATACTCTATTATGAAGAATTTAAAGTTTAGAGTTTTTGTTGAATCCTTATATTTTTGTTGTCCAATGGTGGAGTTCTTAAGCGGGTTTCTTAAAAAAATATATAATATTTTCATATTTTTATTTCACAGAACATAATAATTATATGAAATATTTAAATTGTAAACATACATAATATAAACACAAAACAAACATATAGAAATGAAAAATTTGAATGACGAGAAGAGTTAAGCTTGATTTAGACCAAATTTTTGCCAAATATGTTCAACCAAATCAGCTTTCAAGTGTTTATGCTTAGTCCGATCATGAAGTCGGGTTTAGTGGCCATTATATTTCCGAGATTTGAAGGCATATCTGTAAAATAGGTGAAATCCACTTGTGAAGAACTACCTGATTCCAGATGTGCGAAATCAGATACATTATATTGAGTGTACTCATCTCGTTCGTCTTTTACTATCATATTGTGAAGGATTATACATGCTCGCATAATATTTTCGATTTTTACTTTATCCCAAATAAGAGCAGGATATTTGACAAAAGCAAATCGAGCTTGCAAAACTCCAAAAGCACGTTCAACATCTTTACGGCAAGCTTCTTGTTTTGTAGTAAACAAATAAGTTTTTTCATCTTGTGGAAGGGAAATAGATTGGATAAATATAGCCCATTTAGGATAAATTTCATCAGTGAGATACTAAGCCAAATAATACTCATTCTCGTTGACTACGTATCTCATTCTCAGAGCACGACCTTGTAATATATCATCAAAAACAGGTGAGCGAACGAGAATATTGATATCGTTAATGTACCTGGAGGTCCTAAAAATGCGTGCCATATCCAAAGATCTTGGAAAGCTTTTAATACAAATTGTGGTCCGAATATTATTGTGTGGTCTCAAACATAAAAGAACAAAACACATAACAAGTGGTGTGAGTACAAAAGAACAAAACACAAAACAAGTCAACTGATGACGGTAAGAAGTGTCTTTGTCCACCACTACAAAATTGAATAGACTCAACTAATTAAATAAAAGACATGGACTTTGCAAACTCATGTATCCGCAAACACAAACAATATAAGCCAACATTCATTAATAGTAGTTAAAATGAAACTAAAATTCAACATTACAAACACAAGAGCATGAAACATTACAAACGCAACAGCATATAACAAACACAAGAGCATGAAACTGAATACATTACAAACACATAAAATGAACACATTACAAACTTAATTCAACATATCAGAGATTAGCTTGTTCTTAAGAGTTATCTCTATGTCAGTTAGAGGCTCAGTTTTGGCAAAGAGACTATCAAACAATTTAGTGAGACCAATCTTCTCTTCTTTGTTAATTAGCTTCTCTCTCATAGCTAAATATTTCTCCTTAATATCCCAAATAAGTTGTTACTCTTTCACATTGTCACCAGACACACTACTTGGCTTGGCTTGGGATTTTGTTTTGCCTTTGGCTTTAGCTGCCTTAACTCTAGGGGGACGAATTTCGGTTTGGCTTTGGTTCTCTTCAATGCCAACTGGAAGAGATGCACTTTTCTTCTATTTGTTGTTCCAGTCGTAAGAAACTCTTAACCACTTATGCTCATAGTGAACCGCCCTCCAAGCATGTTCAAGGGTGAACTTGGAGCCATAGTCCTCGTAGAAAATCTAATGAGCCAAGTTCACCAAATCATTATCATTTTGGCCACTTGCTTGTTGTTTGGTTGCAACACAAAAACTTCCCACATAGTTGTTCACACCCTCATTTATTTTCGCACATCTCTGTTTACAGCATAATGTGCTCCTCTTTTCCAGACTTTTGAGCTTCTGACTTGCAGCAAAATAATCTGCTATGCGTTGCCAGAAGGTTCTGGCTTATTGCTCGTTGGAAACCACAACCAGCCACTTATAAGGACCAAATCTTCTGTTGGAGACCTTTGCGTCTTGATTTCTTCTCTACAATTGGCGCTTCAACTTCGTCTTGATCATCAGACCAATATGTACTAAACACTGGGACATCTGATGATCCAAGTTCTATGCTAGGTGAAAATGTTTGATTCTCTTGTTGACTAGTTAAAAGATTTAAAAATCTTGAAGGTTGATTAGCGAAAGGGTTAAAGAAATCCATAACCTTGTTTGGGTTGGTTTTTAAAAAGAGAAGACAAAGATTTTTCAGCTTGAAGTTATGTGTTTTAAAATATAAATAGATGCGGTTTTAAAAGCTTCAAGTTTGAGTTAAGTGTTAAGTTAAAGCTTTGTATTAATCACAGAGAGCAATCAATCACATAGACCATAACTTTGATAAGACTTTGACCTAATCTAAACCACTTCAAAATATACTAGTTAACATGCATTCATTTTATCAATTTTGATAAACAAATATCATTACATCAAAAACAGTTATCATTCAATGATGTAATGATACCACAATTCATTATACCAAGTCAGAGAAACAAATATACAATTCTACAAAACCGTGGAGCAATAAGTTTTATTCTCAGCTAGCATTCAATGATGTAAAACTTTTTTCTTATCCAATTGGCAGAGTTAAATAACTAAAACGTACTAGCAATCAATTACAATCCTTATGCAATCAAGAAACTCACCTTATACAATCAATGGTTAAAGAGCTTATACTGTAATTATACAAGACCATTACGAGTCTGCAATTCAAACATCCTATTCATTATCTAATAAGCGTTTAAAAAAGATATAGATTTACCTGAATATCTTTAAGTGTTGTTGTAACTCCCTCCATCATCACAGCTGTTATTCCACTATATCTGCAAACTGATACCAATAATGTATTCTTTAGGCATATACCTTTTAAGAGGTACTAGAAACATATATTATTCTAAAGCGTTGATTTAATCACAGAGAGCAATCAATCACATAGAGCATTTACTTAAACTAAACCTAACTAGCATTCAATGAAAACATAACATAACTATTACCTAATGTAATGCTATCACAATTCAACCATTTATCACAATGATGTAATGCTATCTTAATTCAAAAACAAACCTTAACAAATTAACAAAGCATAGAAAAAAAGAAGAAGGTGATTCCATTTGCTATACACAAACACAGGATAATCACAAATACCAAGAGTAGAAAAGAGTTTTTACTTACTCATAGATAGCGAAAGAGGTTCTTCTTTCAAACTTACATTATTTCCATTGATAATTTCCAATGTCCTCCTATAATCCAAAAACAGATAATCAAAAATGATGAAACTAAATGTAATCCTCATCGATCAAAGTAGAGAGTCCAAAAGAATCACACTTATATGTGAACCTCCCATTGTAGGAACAATAACCAGTAGAACCAAAATCAATGATCCCAACAATGAGGTAATGTTGCAAACCATAGAACCCAATTGGAACTGGAAACACAAACATACACAACAATCATTAACCAAACACCAATAAAAATAAATGAATTCAAGACATATCAAATTCTTGTTCGCATACAAAACACAATAACAAGTGATTGAGATGGTAAAAATGGGATTAACCTACTGGCAACAATAGACTGAGAAAGAGCTTTGTTCCTTAGGGTTTTAGCCTTGAGCTTCTTTCGATAACGCTTCCAACTGATCTAAATTTCTCTGATAGTGAAACAGAGACAAATCAATCGAACTAATATTAAATGTTGAACCTTAATTAAAACAGACACAAATCAATCCAACTAATCTTAAATGGAGAAACCCAAATTAACCGCCTATCTACACAATCAAACAGAGAGAATCAGACCATGGGTTGAACCATGGTTTCATTAAAAATTTAATTTCTCCGATTTGGTTCATCAAAGTCGCCGATTAGGTTCATCAAATTCAGAGTCGTTGACCACCGCCAGTTCAGATGGCGATCTCGACAGAAGGGGTACGATGATTCTTCGGTTTTATCTTCCAAATTGATGCTGAACACACCGCATGAAGCATATCGAGAGGCAGTTCGTTGTCGCCATTCTTCGGAGAAAACAAGAAGATGATCTGCGAAGTGAAATAAAGAAACACAGGAAAAGATTTTTTTTTGTTTTGTCTAAAAAGCCAACCAATAATGTGTGGCCACGTCAACACACCTTACACACTACAAAACATTTAAGCCAAGGTTTGCACCTTCTTTAATCACACAATTCTAATTTAATATTTTTCTTGTTTTCATTAGGATTTCTCTAAAAAATTCTCAAGGTCCCTCCAGTTGAAGTGCTCTTATTCTCTTTTTTTTCTCTCTCTTCTCTTTCACTTTCACTTTCCTCTTTCTTCAAGCCCGACGATTTCAAGGAAAATTAGGGTTTCCAACCATCATCTACCTATAGTGTAAAGGTATGGTTTTCGAGCTTTAAATTAGTGGATATACAAATCTAAGGTTTTCGACCTTTATGTCTAAATTTTAGGATTTTTTATTTCAATGTAAATCTAAGTTTGATGAGATAGTAAAATTTTTAACATATATTTATCTTTCTTACCGGAGATGCCCTATAGTTACTCACAACCTTCCACAACCGAAGCTAGTTGGGAGAGTGAAGGAGCGAATGCTGATGCGAATTGGGAGATCCCGTGAAATGTTACTTTGGTAAGCTTGTAACACTTGAGGTGTGCCAAACTGGTTACAATCAAGGCCAAAAAGTGTACAAATGCCCAATGAACGTAAGTTTTTGTGTTACAATTTGTGCAACAACAAGGTACAATTGCCTCGAGACAATTGTACAATTTGTATAATTTCCAGCCAACAATAACAACTAAAACTTTATTGATACACTCTTAAACCATAACATTGTAATTCTGAATTGTAAACCATTTCACACAAGAAGTTCAACATCAAAAGTAAACACCTACAATGTTCAACATCAAAAGCAAACACCTAATCTCAAATACACAAAAGACCACCATCGTTATGAGTCCACACATGTATAAGCCTCAGTCCAAAGAAAGTGGAAAATCCTATTTCTTTTATCTCTTCTTCGTTTTCTTCTCCTCCGCTATAAACTCTTCCCCCTTAAACCTAGAAGGTTTTCTTGGTTGCTTTTTCTTGGTTTCCGTTGTTGTGCCACTATGCTTTGTCATCTTCTTCAATTTCCGCTTCTTCTTCTTCTTACCCTCCTGCTCCGCATCACCCATCTTCATCAATGTCATCACCTAAAAAATATGTGAAACCACCAAACATATAAGAAGATCTTAAAATAATTAAAAAAAAAAAAAAAACTGGACAAGAGTACTCACCTAAAGACTGGAGAGTTGGAGATTTTGGGTCACATATTCCACTGTGAATAACCAAAGCATTGCTCTGAGTATCTCTTGACTGATAAGACTGTGGCACAAAATCAGAATGTGAACCAGGATGCAGATCTTCATAACGGTCTTATCTAGCTCTTTCTCTAGCTGATTTGCCACATAGGTTTCTATACCTTGCACTCTCACACCCAGCCGTTGTATTTCGCTATCCATCACAACAAACTTTTCTGTAATCTTGCCAAATCTTTTCTCCATAGTTTCCTGTAACAAGAGAATTAATGCAACAAGGACTTCATGGACATCATTAACATCAATAATACGTCGAACATCAATGTTTGATTTGTAAAGTCTATTCCAACAGATCTTCTTCTTCTCTATGATAAGTCGCTCTCTCCAGCTATCAACAATTGGATCGATATATCAAATCTCATCATCAACATAACTCTCGGTAGGCGAGACAACATATTTCTCTCATCCACATCAGGTTCTAAGATGTTTGAAATATCTTGTCAAGTTAACATATAATCAAACACCACACAGTTTCAAATTGATAGTTTTCAAGGGATCAAGCTAACCTTTATATCTCCAAGCGCTTCATTTATTTCTTCCAAAGTAAATCCTTTCATGCAACTTTCAGTGCTTGTGCTTGTGCTTGATAAGCCGCTCTCTCCAGTTCAGTGAACTTGTGCTTGCACATTCTTGGATAATCCTTTTCTGCGGGTACAACTTCTATGAATCTTTTTCTAAGCTGGGGGAATGCACTTAAATGCTAGAATCTACACATTCACAATCACGCACACTTAAATGCACAACAACACTTCAAAATTGTTAATTTTTATAATTTACTAGTCTCATAACGTCAAGTGGAGAAATGAATCCATAAAAGGTAGTCTGTGCTTTTGGTTTCACCACCCCTTTCATGTTCTTCATCACTATCCGGACCCCTTTCATACACTGCTCAAATGAAAATCGTCCTCACGGGAATGTCTCACAAGATTTCACATTATCAACAATCCTTAATAGTAAGTCCTCTATCTTTGCATCACCTTTCGAATCTACTCTCACAACCTTGGATAAAAATAACAAGATTGTCAACTTTATCCTAGCCACAGACGTCTCACTTTTGAACTCTTCCATCAATTCACTTCCACGTCTTTTATTTTGATATCCCAGTCCTCTTAAACATCTTTTCAACAAACTTCAAAATGTCCAACTTCTTATAATTTTTTGGGTACTCATGGCAGTCCTACCCGGTCAAAAACTCATGCTTTTTCAAAGAATATCTTATATGCACTCCATTCATCACAAACCAACACTCTCTCATCATCTTCGTTTAGCGGTGCCTTGAATCATGTGATTTGGTTCCTTAGGCATGTGGAATATATGCTTAAACTGATCATATTCCTAAATCACCTCGATTATGCATCCATTTTCTCTATCACTTCCACTATTTGGACCAATTGACACATGGTTCCTATCTTACACACCTTGGTGTACTGAGTTGGAGAAAACTATAGACTTTGTGGCGGTAGTGGTTGAAAATCATCATCATCCTTATATGTATCCTGCATATTCAATCCGGAATATTATCAATACCATATTTTCGTCCTAGTTGAACTACTTGTTTCCGAAGCACCATTCAAAAATTTACAACATTAGCATTGGTTCCCTCTTCTTCTTCCTTGGTTTATTTTGTCTTTTACTCGATTTAAAAAAAAAAAAAAATAGCAAACATAACAATGGCATGAGTAATTATTTTCTTCCGATTTGTGGCACAAGTAGTGAGTCTTCTAACTATAAGGGGAGTATTTATGATATGCACTTGGTCTTATCCGAATGAGTGCGTTTGCATGTAAAATAGCATGTCCGCATATAGAGGTTGGAAGTTTTGATCTTATGATCAATGGTCTTGCAATCAATTGCAAACGTTTAATTTATGATTCTGACAAACCATTTTTGTGTATGAACATGAGCTACATGATGTTCAACTTCAATTCCCGTTACCATACAATAATCATTGAATGCTTGGGATGTGAATTCACAAGCATTGTGTAATCTAACTCTGCTAATAAAATAATCTGAGAATTGAGCTGTTTATTTGATATTATGAGTCATAAATCTCGCAAAAGCCAAATTTTGAGATGACAATAGACAAACATGTGATCATCTGCTAGATGTGTTAATCATTACCGTACAATAGTGGAATGGTCCACATGGTTGATGTATCGGTCCACAAAATATCTCCTTGAATTCGTTCAAGGAACTTTGGTGATTTTCTATTGATTGTGGTTGTCGATGGCCTTATGATCAATATTCTAAGAGAACATGTTGCATATGTCATTTTCTTTCCATGATTTATCTCATGATTTTTTAATTAGTGAGCTTTCTATGATTTTCTGCATCATTTTAGTGTCTGGATGCCCAAGGCGATCATGCCATAATACGAAATCTTCTAGATTTCTTTTGATCAGAAGATACGATTTTATGGCATCTATATAACTTTATAAGTATGATGCAAACACCAATGAAGTTCTGAAAATATTTCCTAGACATGTTTGTTTCCAGATTAATTAGTAGTTAAAGACATACACTTCTTTCCATTCTCATTTGCACACTGAGTAACATATCCTTGAAGGTATATGTCTTGAGGCTCAACAAATTTCTCTTTGAATTCAGAGAATATAAAGCATTCTTTATGGAAAACTTTGTTCCGATCCATTAGGCAATTTAAAATTTTCTTTGCCACTTCCTTCAATCAAGTCTGTAGGATTAGACATTGTATTGATAATAATTTTTATCGGTTTTAACTTAGAGAAAAATATCTTCTCTCAAAATAGTGTGTTGTTCCATTATCTAATATGCAAATTTCTATGATATTTTTCTTTGCTATCATTTTGTTTGAATGATCCATTTCTGTAATCAACATAAACTTTAATCAATATAAGCAATTTAATACTGATATTGCAAACATATAATAATTATACATTAGTTCAGTTTTCAAAACCAATAATTATAACATTTCATTTTTCAGAAACAACATTATTTTAAAACAATTGAAATATGTAATACTTATATAATTGCACTAGATTATAACCCATATTTATAAAAAAAAAAATAAAAGTTTAACTTGTTTAGTACATTAAAAATATATATGATTTAATTTTTTGTATTTTCTAAATTTATAACTTTTATATCTATAAATTTTAAGTGTACAACTACTATATTTGATTTTTACTGTTTAAAAGTGTGGAAACAATAACATACAGTTCATTAAGTCAAAACGTAGATTATAACTATATAATTTAAATTTAAATTATATTTTTTATTAATATTGTTTGTTTTGTTTTGTGTTTAAGATAATGTAATTGTATCTTAATTGTTATATCTAAGATTTTACCCGTAGTATACCGTCTTATATTACTATCGACCCAAACCCGTCATACCATTTAATCCCATTCATGAAATTAAACATGTCTAATGGATTTCACCCGTGGTATATCGTCTCGTATTACTATAGACCCAAACTCGTCCTACCATCTAACCTCGTTCAGTGAAATTAAACATTATTTTGTTATTTTTGTTTTAATAGTACCTTAATTTAAAAATATACAATTCAAATCAATTTAAAAGTTTTCTTTCAAATGGTTATTTAATTTTTATAAAGTTCATATGATATAATATTATAAACCCGTCCTTCCATCTTATCTCGTTCGATGAAATTAAACATTATGTTTTTTTAATAATAAACTTATTAAAAGATTTATAATTCAAATCAATTTAAAGTTCTTTCAAATAATTATTTAATTTTTAAGATTTTTCATATTATAAATATTCTAAACGTTTTTCTGTTAAATATTCTAAATGTTTAATAAATTATAAATAACTATAATTTTTATCTTTAAAAAAAATATAATATTAATAATGTCCTAAAATTTCTCTTTTTTTGAAGTAATTAGAATTTATGAAAATATATTAGATAAGGAAATGCTAATAATTATGAATATTAATTTATTGATAATAATTAATGCTAATGGCATTTCTTGTAAATAAGTTCCAACTCTAGGATTTATTTCACAAAATGGTTGCAAAAATGTATATATAGATTATTGAAGGTTATAGTCCACTACAAGCATTTTAGTTATTCGCATGAGCGGCCTCGTCGAAATCGTTTACAAAGTTGGAAACATCGAGGTACGATGTACCCTCAAATAGTCTCCACTTCAATTGTGATACTATCCTCAGCATAGCGAAATTACATTCCTCCACTCTCTCAAAGTCTTGGAATCTCAATTTTTTTCCACTCCTCTAATGCATGAGGGAGAGTTATTTCTCTCTGGTAACTCTCCCTGGTTGTCAAACCGTGCTTTTAAAGCACGCAACAACTTTGTTGGGTGTTTTCTGTGAGCATAGTCATGCTTAACATTTTCATCGAGATGTATTCTTAAGAATATTATCGCTTTTTCTTTATCTTTTGGAGGCGATAAATTTTCTGATTTAAGGTTTAAGATAAATCTTGAGACTCAAAATAGAGTTTGACATTAGTGGTACATGCTATGTACTTTGAGCCAGTAATTTTGAGAGCCGGAAATTTAAGCTTCTCAATGTTTGTCATTTGTTATCTAAACACAATAATTAAATAAATATTATTAGTATAATGATATTGTTTATTTCATATGAACATTTTATATTAATAATGCAAGCGATTACGAAGAACATAATTGCATAGAAAAGTAAACCGACACTAATGTAAATTTTTCGCGAGTAAATTTCCCAACGAAGATACCATAAATACAAGTAACAATTGCGATTAAGCAAATAATTAAAAATAAGCGAATCCATGAAAACTTAAAAAAAATAAAGAAAATATATGAGGAGAGATATGAATTTTGGGTGAATGAATGAGTGAAAATGAGTGTATTTATAGATTAAAATTACTGTTCACAGCCTTATGAAAAGTGATAAAAAAAATTTCATGACCATTAGCGAAAATATTTAAATAGAAAATCAATCTGTATATTTTAATTATCAATCAATTAAATAAACTAATTTCAGAGAATAGTTTTTTATACAGTTGGCCGAGCCTCCTTATATATTAAACAAAATATAAATTAATTTTTACGACAATACTGTGGTGACAGAGTCATCCACGTTATAACAATAAAACAATTGTGTTGACGAAGTCATCCACATTATATGGGGCTAAGCTGTCCACTGCTATGAGGTAAAAAACATTCATTACTCCAATTAGTTATAAGGGCGACATTCCTCTCGCTATAGCAACGAGCAAATAATAGTATATGAAAAATCACAAGAAAATATTAATATATAAAAAAAATTAAAATTTATTAATATCTTATTCTATTCTTTTCTTTTATTTTCCTCTTTTTCCTCATATTTGTTTTTTCTTTTAACGAGGTGACATACCGTTCAGGATAATACCATATATTTTTCAGAAAACATAGAGTGATTGGTTCTGATTACGTGTTATAATCAATATTTTATTTTATGGTATATATAAATATAAATAAAAGAGAAAAATTTATAGCCGTAGAAAGATCGGGTACTGAATAGTAAAGAGATGAGAGAGACAGAGAGATATATGAGCTTATACTTCTCTTATATTTGAAGTAATGAAATTGTATTTTACAAATGAACGAATTTGTTCGTTTCTATAGACGTAAGAAAGTATAACTACAAGTGACGGTAGACTCCACACAAATTATATTTTACTCGTAATACTTTTATTGTTGACGTTTGATATTGTTGACTTTCATAACAAAAAAAAGATTTTTTCTAGGACAATAAATAATAATTAAAACTAGCCAAACAGAGTCCATTAAAACCATTTAATACACTTTGATATTTTTGGTTCTCTTGATACCTAAACCAATATTGGATTGAAGAAGATACAAACAATTATGTAAATCTATGACTATGAAAATCTTATTGTATACATATATATTTCAAACTTATCAAAAATATTTAGTTATAAACTATGTAGTGCTATCAATAAGCATTGTCTTTCATAACAAATATTTTCCAAGTTGTAGTATTCTCAAATTTCATTGTAAATAAAAAAATATGTAAAAATGGGAGGACCCTTTTATATATTATGATATTGACCCCTTTAGTCACATTTTGCTTTGTGCAAAATGCAAAAATAAGTTAAGAAGCGGATACTAGTCTATAAAATTTTAGATTTTTTAATTTTTTTACTGTTATTGGTTTATGAATCATGTCATTATTATTAATCCACTATTACTGGTGTGTTAAATTTTATTCAAAATCGATTGTTGTTATTCATATTCTTTATTAAGTCAACATATTGCAGTTCAAATAGATATCAAGAACCATACTTAGGTTTTCATTTTTCACTGACAATAGTGCTAACCATGGATTAGTTCACGAATCTAAATAAGCTAAGTAGTGACTACTTGATTCTTTCTTATAAATAAGATCAACACACAAGTTTTCTTGTTTCCCATTAAAGCTAAAGGTAGGCTTTAGAATTGCATTTCTTTAACTCATGATCTCATGTTGTGTAGCTCGTTCCACTAATATTTTGTCTCTTATTTCGCTTTACAATAAATTATTGTGAACTTTTTAGATGATTTAATGGATGTTGAAATATAAGATGACGAAGTTCGAAAGGAAAACACACATGTGAGATATTTTTATATGTACAAATATGTATATTCTTAGTTTAATATAAATATGATCTATAAATGAAAACAGAAGAAAAATATAATAATTTATTTTATTTTGATCTCTATAGTCGATACCAACACTAGTTAAAAGAGAGGCAACATAGGTAGCTCATAAGACGAAATAAGATTTTAATTGAATAAACATTAATCTTTAATCCAAGTATACATGAGCTTCTCAACTATACCTTTTGTTGAAAGGTAAATAGCATCATCTTGTGCGTTCCATATATATAAACCTCCACATCTACCACGAGGAGATCCTTCGTCTCCTTCATATTGCTGTAAATTTTTTATGATATTCCAAATTAGCTCATTTCCACAACATGCATCTGAATCTTGTTGTGAGAAGGAAATGATCATGAAAAATAAAATTATAGGTAGAATCATTAAATTTTAGAAAATGATAGCCTAGATCATCATTCTCGAATTACAATGAACTTTGAGAATACTATGACTAAGAGTAAGATAGTTTTGGAAAACTACAGTATTTTTGTGACATTTAGCTTCATTCAACACAAAATAAAAAACAATAAAAAGCCACAAAAACAAATAGAAGATTTCGTTTTCAATAAAATCGATTTTCATGAAACTTAAACAGAATTGCAAAATACCTATGAATTATATATGTGTATGTCTTACAAATTTATAGAGTTCATTAGTTTCTACCTCACTACAAATGCCCACAATGGTTGCTTTGATTCCTCTCCTTTAATGTTTGTTTATCCTTTTAAGTGTTTGCATTCCATTTGGCAAGCTTATATAGATTGTATTGGCGTTTTGGAACTTTTGTCAAGTTGTCTAAAACCTTTGAAGAATCTACTTTAACTAGAACTTTTTTAACATCTAGGTTTTTTTTTTTTAATTTCCTAACATTAATTTTTGTTTATTTTACTTTTCTAGAAATTAATTTGATGAAATAATTAAACGTTTGCCGCCATTGGTAAAAACAAACCCCCGTTTTTCATTTCTACTCAAATAGAAAAATCCCTAATTCTTCCAAATTTAACGATTATTTCCCTTTAATCAAACTTCTTTTGCTCTTAACGTAGGCAATTTGTTTTTTGACCTGTTATTATAAAGAAAAACAATATATCTTTTTTTTGAAAGAATGTTAAATTTTATTCAATCAAAAAGTCTTTTGTAGAATGAATGCTTCAGTTTTTTGAAGTTATGTTGAGAGGAAATACATAGTGAGCCTAGAGGAGAACTTTTGACTTATTGCTGCCAAGCTTGTCTACGGAATTGGTCGAGTGGAGAACCACAACCTTAGGCCGTCATCATACCAACGGCCTCCCAGATTTTTGATTGAGTTGATCAGGTTGCGAACATTCTTGTCAATGAGATTTATAAGTTGAACATGTGGAGAATTCATTTCACCGTGTCTTCGTGCATTCCTTTCACACCAAAGGTTGTAAAGGGTGCCTTGGAACACATATTTATCAAAAATAGACGAAGTCGTGGGGTGTTTGGTTGTTGAGCAAAGCTACCAATTGGTTCCAGTCCGTGGAGTAGTCATCATGGAGAAGTCGTTGAGCTAGTTCTTTCCAGATTCCGGCTGAGTATGAACAAGCAAAGAACACATGGTCTCTTGTCTCCTCATAGTTGTCACAGAGAAAACATTCAGTCTGTTTTCCTGAGCTCCAATTCTTTATTCGATCATCGGTTGCTAAACGGTTGTGAAGAGCGAGCCATTGTAGAAATGAGTACTTAGGAATGGAGTAGAAGAACCATACCCCCTTGTACTATTCCACCTTCAGGCTTGTGGTTTTAATATTGTTCCAAGTGTGCTTTGTCCTGAAATTTTTCCTGAATTTATCCCCCAAGGATTCCCATAATGAAGTGTCTCTGTTTTCTGCTTCTCTTTCTCGGTGACGGATGGCCTGAATCTCTGTTTTGATGTCATTCAAAACACTCATTATGTGCCTTCTAGCCCGACGTGGCTGCAGTACATCACCAATTGAGATCAATGACTCCTCTAGGACTCGTCACTTCAAGTAACCTACCCAATGGAGACCCATATCTTACCAAAAGGATGTTGATTTGCCATTTCGAACATCCACCTTATACATTGTTTTTGCGATGGCTCTATATTTGAGTAGATTTTTCCACACCAAAAATCTTATATTAGAGTTTTCCTTTATCGACCAGAATGATCTTTTGTCGATTAGGTATTCCAGATCCAAGTAACCCACAAAGAAGGTTGCACTAAAACTACTCTCAAAATCAACTTCAAGCAACTAACCTTATAAGCTTCAAGGAGTGATTATATTCCAAGCCCTATCTCTTGTTTAGGTTTGCATATCACACTCCTAGCTATCTTTGCTCTCTTTAGGTTAAGCTCAGGTCTTGACCACAAGAAACCCGTACAAAATTTCTCAATCGCCTTTATATAACCAGCAAGTAATTGATAAGAAGATATCCAAAAGTTTGAGATACTTACTATGACAGAGTTTATGACATCTAGACGGCTTACATTGGAGAGTGCTCAGACCGTCCAAGAATTTATCTTGGATCATATCTTCTCTATAAGAGGAGCATAATCAGCCTTAGTCATCCGCTTAATAGATGAATAATAGATCTAGCAGTTAATTAGGATTATTAGCGAACCGTTCTAGAAGTCAAATCACTAACCTATAATCAACCAACTCTCGTCTATATTGATTAACTATGCTTAATACATAGGAATCCCAACTATCGTCTGTAAATCCTTAAATACTAAACATGCATTATAAACAGGTTTGATAAGTTCACATAAGCATCTAAACCAGACCTATATGTATCTAGTAGATATTTAAACCCATCTATGATAGTTCCGGTAATAAGCAGCCTATCTGATCTTACCTATCAACTTATAATCAAGTTCTTGGTGATCAATCTAGAAATAGTATTAAGAACAATCAAGATGATGAACTCTAAAGAAAAATCCTAACAGGTTATCGATATATTAATTCATCTAAATCTCTAATGAAAAAACCCTAAACCCAACAAGGTGATTACTCATACATGATTGAAGAAGCACAAACATGTTTAAATTAGAAATAAATAAAGAAAATAAGAAGAGAATAAAGTTAAGAAGGATCTTCTCTAAAGGGAGTTTCACATGGTTTTGCTCCCAAAAACAAAGTAGAAAAGAAGATTAGCCTCTCAAGCTTAGGTCTAAACAATAACCTTTAAGAAAACTATATATAAGTTCTTACAGACGGGCAAACACTTTTTTGAAAATAGGGAAGAGTTCTAAGGCGAATCTGCAAATCTTCAAAACTTCAAAGAGATTCGAAATTGAATTGCCGTCAGATATTGGTGTCGACAGACACCAGGGTTAGTGTCAATCGACACATATACTAATTTTAGTCTCCAGATTACTTTTGCATCATAAGTTCTCGGTTTTACTCTATAATGCTCCATAATCTCCAAATGCATCTCAAACGTGTATAAACTTTAAAAGAACTAAAAAAGACTCTAGAAATAACAAAAGAACTCTAAAACCAATACCTAATTCATAACTAAAAATGGTAAAAATCATGGTATATCAATTTGGTTTACTGGTACTTCATCAATCATGTGCGACAATAAGTTCATGCATATAACAAAGAGATAAGGAGAAAGAGCACATCCTTGTCTCAACTCTCGAGAGCTGTTAAAGAATAAAAAAGACAAATTACTAAATCTGTGGTTTTTTATAATAAAAGTTTTTGTTTAAAAAATTATGGGCCTTTTAATAATTTTATACGAGCTAAGAGTTTATACGAGCTCTCCAACATTTCTCCTGCTCGGCGAGAGGGAGCTTGTTTGTTTTTTGTTGCTTAAGCACCATCCTTTCCTTTACTTTTTAGTTTTTGCCAACATCGTTGTCTCTTAACCTCGACCTATTTGGTCACCTAATCGTCCAAGCTAAACAGAGTTTGCATGATATAGCTTGATTTGTCTCTTCAACTTCAGCAAACTCTGTTTGAAGTCTGTTTCTTCAACTTCAGCAAATCAATCTATATCATGCCAACTATGTTTGACCTATTTGTCTCTTCAACTTCAGTAAACACTGTTTGTGCCCCACATGAAGATTATCAAATATCCTTCAGTTGAAAGAATACTTTGACAGAGCTTGGTTAGTCTTCAAACATGAGGATAAAGCAGAGAAGTAAAATCCAAATATTCTCCACAACATAACAAGTACGAGAACAACTATAAAACAAATGAAAACATAAATAAGAAAAGAAACTTGAGTCACATGACTTGATACTAGCTTAACTTCTATTTCTTTTTCCTCAATGAATGTCCGGCCACAACTGTCGTCCCAATGCTATAATCTTGAAAATATTTTCAAAAAACATTTGGTGAAAATGTCAAAGTAATATGTTGATTACATGAAGGAAAAAAAAAAAAGAGGGTTAGAAGAACATAAACTAAAAGCTAAGTAAGAGTCGGGAAAAGCTAAAACTAACAATAGTCGTGTTCCAAAATAGCCCTATCTTCCATTATAACATCAGAAATAATGTTTCGTATATTATTACAGAAAAGTAGCTCCTCTAACAGTCATACATCTTTCGAAAGATGTGTTATGAAGTCAAACCTCGGATTCATGTTCACCATGATATCTATGTTACGATACTCGTCACATATACACCTATGCACATAAAAGTATAGCCTCTACCCGGTAGTACGTAGGATGTTCTCAAAAGATGTTTGAATGAAAAAGTAACTGAACTTCGGTGACATAGATAACCAAATCAATTTTCTTAACCGCTCTTCATGCAACTACCATATTCCATAAATCAGGGTGTTACACTTTGTTGGTAAAAGGAATCTCTTAATGAAACATGCAATAGTTGATAGAGACGCATCATTCAGCACCCAAAACATATAACCTGACTATGCGACAAATTTAAGCTAGTGTGAGTTGAGAGAAGGCTATGTTCGCCATACATAATACCTTGTGAGTTAAGTTGCCTCTGCACGGGAGTAATCTATTGTTGTCAACAGATAAACCTCCGTTATGGGTTATTGTTAAAAGTTTTTACTTGTTAAATTGGAGATTCTGGGAGAAGGAGAGAGAAGAATATCAACCATATAATACATAATGGGAAAAACACATTTTTAACCTTCAAAGTGGTACTGGTAGCATTTTAAATCCTGAGATATTTACACTAGCACTATAAACCTCCAAACTAATTTTACTAACACTTAAAACCTCCAAACTAATTTTTCTATTTGTTTCGCCATAAAAGATAACGGAACCGTAACACCCATCAATGAAAAATTAAACGTATTTTGTTTAACGAAATAATTTTACTTTTTGAGGTTAATAATATTTGTGTCCCGTCTATCAAACTATTTTTACTTTGAACGTGAAAAAAATAGTTTAACTTTTTTGACTTTAAAAATAATTTTATTTTACTTTTTGACATTACATACTTTTATTTTTTGACGTCAAAAAAAGGAGAAAAACACATTTTACTTTTCTGTTGACGGGAGTTATTGTTTTGTTATCTTTTAGGGAGATCCAAACTGAAAATTTATTTTGAGGTTTACAGTATTCGTAAAATAAGTTTCAAGGTTTATAGTAAAACTTGTTTTTTAGTTTTTTTAACATCAATAAGTAAAACTGTTTCGAATGACGGGACAAAAAAAACTATTTAACGTCAAAATGTAAAACTGTATCATTTTTTTAACGTCAAAATGTAAAAGTAGATCATTTTTTACATCAAAAATAAAAATATTTTGATTGACGGGACACACAAATATTATTTCACGTCAAAAAGTAAAACTATTTCGTGAAAAAAAAACTTGTTTTATTTTTACAGGAGAAACTTTTCTGTTATCTTTTAGGGCTACATAAAGAGAAAACTTAAGATGGAGGTTTAAAGTGTTAGTAAAATTAGTTTGGAGGTTTTTTTTTTTTAACATCTGACTTTATTATATTGTAAATGGATAGTACAAATAATTCAGTAACCATCTAGGCGGTACATTAAAGATTTGATACAAATTGGGCATTGACGCTGCGAAACGTGATAGTTGTGACATGACCGATCGATGAATAAGGTAACTTAGCCATCCAAAACCGAATGTCATATAGCATGGTATCAAGGAGATGATGATCTTCAATCTTGTTAATTAGATTTTTTAGCTCCAAGTTGTCTCCTTCAAACCAAAAGTACCGATAACCATGAATCCAAACCATTTGTAGAGCGTGTAGAAATCCCAAGACCTCCGCTTGTAAGGCTGAATATGATTGTTGTGCTAGTGAAAATATGTCAAGGTTTAAAGTGCTACCCACTACCACTTTGAAGATTAAAAACATGATTTTCCCAATATATAATGTTGACTTTTTACGAGCTTAAATTTGCATAGTCAATGATGAAGTGTTATAAGCCATTTTCCAAATCAAATCCAAATCAAAAATTTTAAAGTTTTGCTAATTTTTGTCCAAAACACCATTTTCAAAATCACCGCAGGTAATTGTCGTATATGCACAGATAGTATCATAGTTGAGGAATAATCTTTTTATGTAAATATAATATGACATTTATTTGTTTGCAACATTTTAATACAAAATTAAAGGAATAATTAATCTTAATTTTTTATAAACATTTTCTTAATTAGCTTTGATAACATTATTTATTTATAAACTTTAACACATTGCACACATATAAACCCCCTACATTATTTAAAGTTTACATATGTTAAAGAGTCTCAAAAATACTTATTAAAAACTAAATCTTTCTGCATTTCATTTACTTTTTGAGTTAATATAATTAAAATTTTATTTATGGTGAGTATATGTGTCTATATAATATATAATTTATTATTGGTAATATTTATATATATGGTAAAGTAAAAAATGAATCTAACTAGAGAGTCAATACATGTCTTCTCATCTTTGGTAACTTTATTTATTAATTTTAGAAGTTAAACACATTGCTATCATTTATCTTATGTTAAAAAGGTAATATAATAAATCCATTTATTATTTAAAAAATTTAATATGTTAAAAAGTATCAAAACTAATTTTTCTTTTTGATATCACTATTATATTTACCTTATTGTATAAGAAAACAAATCATTTATCCCTGATATATATCTGATATCTTAAACTTATGCTCATATTTATACAAAACACCATTTGAAAAAGCGCGGGTAGTTATTGTATATGCGGGTATTCACCTAGTTAAAACCTTTTTTTTAAAATTTGTCAACAGCTTAAACCGTTATTTTAAAAAAAACCGTTAGTTAAAAAAAAATCAATCTAAGTCAACAGAATAATTTTTGGAAGTTAAATTAAAACGAGCTTATATCTAAAATGGGCATTTTAAAAAAGTTTCTTTCAAAAGAGGTATTTTCTACAGTAGGATTCAACAGTAGCAACTTATTGACTCGATTCTGACGATTTTGACCTTGGTATGAAAGCAGGAAACAAATATAATATCTAGAACTTCTCAATTATCAGTATGGAAATGGTACAGAGTCTAAACATTAGTAAAAACTATACCCTAGTTTGGGATTTAGGAACCCAAACAATTCAATTTACAGTATGTAAATGTTAGACAAGCTGGTAAAGTATTCCAAAACCTTTTGAGACCCATAGTTGCGTTCTTAGTAGAGAAGAGAGTGTCAAAAACCGTTGAAGATTATAATATTTTACATTATATGAAGATGAAAATACAAATTACCGATGATAAACGATGGACTAAAGACGACAAATGTTACATAATGTAAAACAGAACAGCCGAAATTGGAAACAATAATGATGCAGATGAGAAAATTTGTGAACTAAGAGAATTGCAGTTTCAGTGGAGAAGATGACTCCAGTGAATGAGGAGAAAGATGACTTTTCACGTAATGATAGTACCAGTTTTCGAATGCCGAGTCAAAAGTGCCTAAAAGCAAATACATTTGTAAGACAAATGCCTTATTTGAAATTAACTCAATTAAAACCGGCCCGCTCCATTTCCTTTGTGAGTCTACTACATAAACTCCCTTTGATACCATCTTAGCAACACAACAAATCTAGATATCTCTTCTCTTCTTCAAAAGTGAGATCTGCAACGTTCTCTTTTGCTCTCTTATCTATTCCTCCTAAGGATCGCCTTTCAAAAGTAAGATTATCGTTTTCTGTATATTGATTCTTCTGGTAATGAAATAAATGGGGTTTCTACTATGAAATATTTGATACTTGTTGTATTTTTTCTGTTATTTTCTGATTTTTTTTTTTTTTTGAATATCTGGAAGTTCAAACCAAAAGCCCTACATCTCTTTCGGAGAAGAGATCCCTCCCAACGTGACTCAAATCCAGCACCTCCACCCGGGAGATTTACCACTGGGCCAACAACACGTTGATATTTTCTGAATTTATTTATTGATTCCCGTAAATTCCTAGGCATATAATGTTTCTGATGCTCCAATAACTATGATTTTTTGTCTTCTAGTTCATGTTCCCTTATAATTTTCATATATAGAGACGCTAAATTTTGACGAATGATCCATGATTACGTAGTTATCATTTCTGTTCTTTATTTGACTATAATTTGATGCATGCATGTTAACACTTGTGGTTTCATATAAAGTTAACCATATAACATGTATTACATGTAGTTCTTATCAAGTTATTTCGTCATCTACCAACTTTTGAATCTGTAAGTCATGAACTCAACACCCGTGAATGGGATGACCTTATAGAAAAATCAGATATTAGAAACAAGACTCTTCCAAACGAAGATGTGGAACCTATCCAGTCTCTGCCACCAATCCAATTTCTCACACATGCCTCTAAAACAAAGCGCGTCCCTAAGGATTTTATGGTTCAGTGCACCGATTGTAAGAAATGGAGGCTCATACCTTCGATGCAACACTACAATATAATCAAAGAAACACAACTTCAAACCCCATTTGTCTGCGGCACAACATCTGGTTGGACGCCAAACATGTCATGTAATGTTCCTCAAGATGGAACAACATGTGATACATGGCCTAGCATCCCTCCCATACCCACCGGCTGGTCACGTTCTGTCCATATTAGAAGTGAATCCACAAAATTCGCAGACGTGTAAGTTTGTCACTTTTTTTTTCCAATGATGTAAAATCATAATGATATTATTATAATTTGCTTTCTCATTGTCATTCAGCTATTATTTTCCTCCATCAGGAGAGAGGCTAAGATCATCGGCTGAGGTTCAAAGGTAATATTTTCTAACAACTGTTATGTAATTTATAAAAAAAGCTCATAGGTTAACACTCTTTGAATTTCCTAGTTTAGGATTATCTGTAGGCGTTCCATCTCTTTGTTTCCTTTTCCTATAGTCTTTTTCTTTTATATCTGATTTTAGGGATGAGAATCAGTGTATCAATGTCTTACCAGTTTGCAAACCAATGTATAGAATCATTTTGCAATTTAACCTCATTTTTGACTTGCAGTTTCTTGGACAACCACCCAGAATACGTGAGAGAAGGGGTAAATCGTTCTCAATTCTCATTTCAGATACCGAAACCTTTGGACGATAACTACGTGAAGAAGCGTACTCGACCAGTGAAACGAAGAAAATCTTCGAAGGATAACAATTGCGAAAAGGGCAAAAAATGAAACTTTAGTTCATTATTTCATAGACAAGTATAGTCTATGAGGACAAGATTTAATTATGTATTGATGATATTTTTAACTTATTTTGGGGTTATAAAGTATAACTAGATATTAACATGCGGTATACCGCGGGCCTATATTTTCATTAAATAAAAAATAATTGAATCTTTTTTAGGATGATTTAATAAATTTATGCTATTGTTTGATTTAAATGTATAATTCATCGCAAGACGAAATTTTATAACTCAAATTTTAAAGTTTTCAGTTGTATTTGTTTATTTTGTTAAATGTTTAATATTGTATAATTGTATTTTGATTGTTGTTTCTCGGATTTCACCCGTAGTACACCATCCCATATTAATATCGAATCAAACCCGTCAATTCTAGGATTTCACCCGTGTTAGTATTTAATTGTATAATAATAACTTGATTGTCATTCCAGGATTTCACTTCTAGTTCTACCGCAAATTATTATCAACCCAAACCAGTCAATTCTAAAATTTCACTCGTAGTACACCATCCCATATTAATATCGAATCAAGCCCGTCAATTTTAAGATTTCACCTGTGGTAGTATTTAATTGTGTAATTATATTTTAATTGTCATTCTAGGATTTCACTCCTAATTCTATCGCAAATTATTATCAACCTAAACCAGTCAATTCTAAAATATCATCCGTAGTACACCATCCCATATTAATATCGATTCAAACCCGTCAATTCTAGGATTTCACCCGTGGTAGTACTGCGAGAAAAATCTTATAAAAGAATCGAAATGTGTTTTAAAAAAATTAAAGTTTTAAGTGTTTTTTTTTAATATTGTTAATTTTGTTTAGTATTTAAGATTATATAATTATATTATTATTGTTAATTATAGGTTTTTTTCCGTAGCATACCATCCCATGTTATAATCCACTCAAACCCGTCACACCATATAACCCCGTCCCGTGAAATTAAACACAAATTTGTCATTTTATTATAAATTTCAAATATTTATAAAATTAGAAACTTTAAAAAAGATTAATATTGACCCAAACTTCATCATTGAATTTTGAGTGTTATATCTAAGATTTCTCTCGCAGTATATCGTCCCATATTAATATATTTTATATTGTTTAAATTTCTTGTAAAATTTAATTTATAATTTTTTGAAACTTTTTAAAGTTTCAATTCTTTAAAATAAATAACCCTAGTAAACAAACTATTTTAATTTTGGACACCTCATAAATCAAGTTTCATGCTCATTCCTAATCTAAATCATTTTGGTCCTTTTTATAGTATGGCTCTGAACCATTGTCCAATTTTTTTAAGCGATGTGGGACATTGTATAATCATAATTATTATCCACCCAAACCCTTCCTACCATATAACCCAGTCCCGTGAAATTAAACATAATTTTGTCATTTTCTTATAAATTTCAATATTATAAAATTTGAAACTTACAAAAAATACAATATCGACCTTGATTATATTTAAGATTTTTCATGTAATATATCGTCTCGTATTAATATATTTTATATATATTTATAATGTTTAAATTTCTTTTAAAATTCAATTTATAAGTTTTCAAGAAATTATAAGTTTTAAAATTATAAATATTTAAAGCATTTTTTAAAGATAAACTTTATAATAAAATTATAATATTTAAATTTTGATTAAGTTATAATATTTATAATTTCTTGAAACATTTTAAAGTTTCAATTCTTTAAAATAAAAACCCCGAGTAAATCGGATAACTATTTTAATTTTGGACGCCTGATAAATCAAGCTTCCTGCTCATTCGTAATCAGAATCATTTTGGTCCTTTTATAATATGGGTCTGAACCATTGTCCAATTTTTCTAAGCGATGTGCGACATTGTACATATATTATTTCTTCATAGGTTGAATAATATATGTCCGTTTAAAAAAAATTGAATTACATCATATGCAGAAAAAACTATAATATTTTATTAACTATATATATTTTATATAAATTCAAAATAAATAAAGTATAAGATCAAATAAAAGTGAAAGAAGAATTATATATTTATGTTTAAATTAGGTAGAAATATTTTAGGAAATTAGTTAAGGTAAATAACAAATATGGTTAGTTTAGAGATATTGTTTATATTAAATTTGGTAATTAAATAATTAATTTCGTTTTTCATTATTAGTTTTTAGGTAACTTTTCCAAAAATTAATGTTATCCAAGATCAGAACAGAATTAAACATGTTATCCAAGATCCGAACAGAGTTAAACCGGGTTATACCCACCCATTTGAATTAATTGTTGAATTATGGCTCAAATCTTCAACATTATCTTCAAAAAACGTCTACAAAAATGTATATATAGATATTGAGTTGATTTGGACAAATTTAATAAGGTTTTGTTGACAAGTTTAGTTATTTTCTTGGTTCACAAATCTTTTTTTTTCCAAATCCTTATGTCTATATTTTTTAGAGGATCCTAACCTAAATATTTTGTGATTTATATAGATACTACGTGGTATACTACATTAATTAGTTTTGTTTTAAAGAACAAAACAATGTTTGTGATTGTGGTATAAATAAATAGTGCTAAAAACATAATAATGTATGTTAACATAGGCCCTGTTTGTTTCATCATTTATCATTTCCATTCAAATGATCCACTTACATTCATTTGAATGATACATTTGAATGATGTTTGTTTCATTATTTGTAATTTAATCTAAATGATGCATTTAAATGGATCTTTATTTGTTTGATCATTTTGTAGTTCATTCACATTTTCATTTTGTAGTTCATTCACATTTTCATTTAGATAAAAATGACTAAAATACCCATGTTTTCATTTTAACAAATGACAAATATTCAACATTATTACCCATTATCAATACCAAACATATTGGCGGGAAAATATGATTTTACGGTTTTGGCGGGAAAATACGATTTTACGGTTTTGGCGGAAAAATATGATTTTACAGTTTGCTGAGAATACACGATTTTACGGTTTTGGCAGTAAAATACGATTTTGCGATTTTGGCGGGAAAACATGAGTTTGCGGTTTTGGCGGGAAAACATGATTTTACGGATTTGCGAAAACATGATTTTATGGTTTTGGCGGGAAAACATGATTTTACTGTTTTGGCGAGGAAAACATGATTTTGCGGTTTGGCGGGAAAAACATGATTTTGCGGTTTTGGCGGGAAAAACATGATTTTACGGTTTGGGCGGGAAAAACATGATTTTGCGGTTTTGGCGGGAAACATAATTTTACGGTGTTGCGAAAAAACATGATTTTACGGTTTTGGCGGAAAACATGATTTTATGGTTTTGGCGGGAAAAACATGATTTTGCGTTTTTGGCGTAAAAATAAGATTTTTGTGGTTTTGGCGGGAAAACATGATTTTGCGGGAAAAATGATTTTGCAATTTTGGCAGGAAAACATGATTTTGCAGTTTTGGCGGGAAAACATAATATCGTCATTTTGGCAAGAAAATATAATTTAGTGGTTTCAGCGTAAATATAGTTTTATGATTTTAGGTGGAATAGCGATTTCTATAATTTTACATCAAAAATTATGATTTTGCGGTTTTTGGCCAAAAAACACAATTCCACAATTTTACGATTTTGACATAAAAGAATAATCCGTGATTTCATGATTTTTTGAGTTTTTTTTGTTTCAATATGTAATTTAAAAAATATTAAATAAGAAATCTATAGAAAATAAAATTATTTAAATTATGACTATAAATGAGGGTATATCAGTCTTTTGTTATTTTTGGATGAACCATCTCCATCCAAATGGTTTAATCAAATTCATCAAAATGAGTTTCATAAATTTGCCTAAATTTAGAAACTCATTCAGATGTATCATCCAGATGATCCATCCAAATGCTTGTTAAATTGTCAAAAACAAACATCATTTTTCATCTCCATTTGGATGGATCATGTGGATGGACAAACAAACATGGCCATAAACATTAAAAGTTTTTTTATTGTTTGAGTGTACTTTTCACTTGCCATTCTGATTTAAAATCGACTCAATACTCTCATTATCCACCATATTAGTTAAATTTTGTGATTTATATCAACGACTCATGAAACTCGGTTTTTTCACAATAGTATACTGATTTTTAGACTTCTTATGCAGACTAAGCCCGATAAATTTTTTGCCTAAAGAAAAACAAGTCCTTTAGCCCATTATCAAAATATGTTAAAACAATTTTGGGATTCCAACTTGTGTCATTTGACTAAACAGAATAAATTAACAGAGTTAAGTCTCCCCTGAAAATCTTGTTTTGTAGATTAACATCTACTCTCCACGTTTCAATTTTATGTAGTTTAAGGTTTTTTTTTTTGTTGCAAAATAAGTTTTGTTTTGAACTTTCAATGCAAACATAAATGTATTTAATATTTTCTGACCAACTTTATTTTACAATATATTTTGTATTGGTTAAATTTGTAATATTCAATGAGATTTTGTGATTTCTTAATCTTTGTGTAAAAGATTATTTTTTAACTGTTTAAGCTGTTAACATGTGTAAAAGATCATTTTATAAAAAAATAATTTTAACCATTCTTGTGTAGTTATATTCAATAATATTTTACGTAAAAGAAATATATTAAATGAGATTTTTGTGATTTTTTAGTCTTTGTGTAAGAACTTTAACTAACCGTTAATTTATTTTCTCAGCCAAACTTAACGACTCGACTATTTTGGCAAAGTTAATTAATGTTAACAATTTGAATGAGAAGTAAAGAAATGCTTACAATTTAATGAAAAATCAATAAAATTTGGTTTTGTTCAATTAAAAATATTTTCATGGCATTGTCAGAAATCTCAATTATATATAGGTTTTTGTATTGCATGAATGTAAAATTTATTTCCCAAAATAACTATTTTACAATAAATGTATCATGAAAATTGATAACAATTAAAAAATCAGAAAATATATAAAGAGGTATAAACTAGGAACTATGGGTGAAACAGTTAGGCTAAGTCGATTGCATACACTCTTGTCAATCATCGAAGTAAGCTTGGTGATGTAATTGGTATCTCTCGTGACGTCGACCGTTACGTACACGCCATAGATGAACGAGTGAAGTCGTGACGTATTTGAATCCGTGAGTAAGGGAAGTAGAGCTTCCCAAATTGTTGTGAACCTGTGAACTAGAATGCCTTGGGCACGTGTAGTCCAAACTTGGGAGGAGTAAGAACATGAGAAAAACAAGTGATTTCTTGTCTATATTCGATCTCCACAAATTCCGTTCGCTCCTACATTCCACAAGAAAAAACTATCTTCAATAGCTAGACGATTTTGAATAGCAATCCAAGTTAAGAAAGATAATTTAGGAGTAGAGTTGGGGAACCAAACTCCCTTATTACCAATCACATTTTGGATTTGCTTCCCGATTCAAGTGCCAAGTATGTTGGGACGAGAACTTGAACTTGTAGGAGCCATTTTTCCTTTTCCACATTGAGATATCTCGACTAGTTTGAAGGATCCTATTACGGATAGTGTCAAGCTCATCTTTGATAATTGTAACATCCAGGTTAAAGGAATATGGTGGTGCATGCTGAGAGGTTTAAAAGAATTCATTTGGCCACCTATGTCACCAAAATGCACTTATATTTTTGGTCAAACGTCCTGAGAGAATTTCGTAGTTAAGCGTGCTTGGGCTGGAGTAGTTTCAGGATTGGTGACCTTCCAGGAAGTGATTGTCGAAACCATACGGGTGAGAACAAAGCATGAGAAATAATCATGTGGTGATTTGTAGGGTCGGTAACAAGTCTTTAAACTCTCCCAGACGTAGCATACTAACCGTCGGACAAGAGTGGGCCATGAGCCCGAGAGAGGACGTGGGGCCCACTAGTAGGGACAGTCGAGGCGTTACAATAATGGTCAACATGTCAAGCTGATGTCGTCTACGGCAGTGAGTAGCAAGCGCGTCAGTCATGGAGCTTCGAGAGGCAATTCCGAGATCAATACTTCCTAATGGGCCTACGATATCGAAAAAGTTCCCAAGTGGGCACCAAACATCATGCTGAAAAAGGTACCCTCACAAGATATTACTTCCACCTTGTATAAAGTGGTTTTGTTGTTGGTCTGTCCTTCAAAATTTTTCTCTACAGCCACGACCGAGAATAGTTCCCACATACTGACCATAACGAAGGATTATGCAACAAAGTTTACGGACCCAATTGATAAGCAGGTTTTTCAGGTCTGCTTATGGTGAATGTGTGATTCAGTTCAATTCCCCTAAAACACAAACATGTCGATGCAGCTATAGGGGGTGTCAATCCAGTCCACTGTATTGCTAGCAATCAAGATGTGTACAGAAACTATTAAGTCAAGCCAGATTATAATGATGGTGTGTTTCTAGTAACAATCCTAGGCCAGGATTCAAACAAATAAAAATAAGAACTTAAGAGCCCTACTCGATCATTGGGTCGAGTAGAACCAACAGGTGACAAAATTAAGAAACCTCAATGCAATCAACATGGGATACAAATAGGGGATACAAATAACAGGTAAATAAAAGTGCAATCAACAAGGGATACAAATAAATCTAATAGAAGTTCTAAGGATGGATTCATTGATAAGGGCAACTCTAGGGTTCATCAGATGGCTAATAGGCGAAAGATAGATACCCATGACAATAGATTCAAAAACTGGGTCAATCCACTCTCGTGACAGAGACCCCCATAACTCTACCACTTACTAATCTCAACTCTCGTTGATGAAACATAGCAGAGCAGGGTTTAAAAAACAATCTACCAAAGCCAATAGGCAGACAAGCTAATCCCTTGGTCGAATCTACAAATCTCTGGAATTCGTAGGTCAGACATCCATTTGAACGTCTTTTGGACACTGGACGTCTATGATTGAATCTCCACATTAGCCAGCGAAAACCGCATAGGGGCCAAGCGAATCCAGAAGGGTATAACCTAAACACTAACCACCTAACTAACCTAGAGATTACCCTAATCTAATCAATCCTCCAGAACCCTAATCACTACTCATGCAACATTCTCAAAAACACAAACCCAGAAATTACTAAAATCATACCAAAAGGTAGATCTAAACAAGCTAAACAACTTTACTAAAACAACTAAATGCAAAAACGAAATAGATTAAGAGTAATTAAGTTTTGAAGATTCAAGAACACAAAGAAAACCTAAAGATAAAGCATATATCCTTTGGACAAATCCCAAAGTGATCTATTTATACTAAAATGTTGGAAACCCTAGATTTACTAGAAGACAAGTGACTTGAGGCGGTTTGGGCTAATAATCGATCTTGGGGATCGAGTAAAGAGGGTGCTGCAAAGTCTGCGCCTTTGTGTCTATGCTCCGAGTGATCAATTAGTCGAGTAGATGATTCATCTTCTCCTATCTGTATGCGCAGATGTCTGGTTGAGTGGGGAATGAGGAGGATCCGAAGACGCTTTGATAGCTCAACAAGTCTTGTAGAGTTGGTCACCCATGGTCGAGTAAATGGATAGAGTAGTGGATCGAGTAGGAGGGGCGAGTAGATCAATCTGCTGCTTCATCTGAGGTTGCCTTGATCGAGTAAGAGGGTCGAGTAAACTGCAGCCTCCTTTGTAGCATCCTGGATCGAGTAAAAAGGTCGAGTAGAATGATGCCTCTTCTGAAGCTGCCTGAATCGAGTGAATGGATCGAGTAGAGTCCTTTTTAGCTCCTTCTGCACCTGAAAACACACCAAAACATGCAATGCATATGCAAGATGATCTTAGATGCCTAAGTATGCAAAAGAAGCTAAAATGGTGCAAAATGATATGATACAATGAGCAAATGCAAAACTAAATGATGATAAATACACACCTAAAATGAGTAAAATACAGTGTTATCAACTCCACCAAACTTATCTCTTGCTTGCCCTCAAGCAAACAAAAAATCTTAAGTTGAAGGAGAGGTTTGAAGATGGGGATTCAAAAACCAAAGCATGCATATAGAACGGGTAAGCTCAATGTCCAGGTAGCTAATTCTAGGTTGCAAGATGATAGACCTTTACTCAAAAACGTTAGCCATACTCGTCAGAATGCAACCTAACAACTTGCCTTAATCTATTCAAGCATTCTCATCAACCAATTCCTTTAACATTCATTAAGCACGAAAAGTGGATCAAGCAATGCAATGGTTATGAACTCACTTGGTTTCGGGCTTAGGCTATGAGACAAAAATGGTCCCTCTTGTGATTGGTCGAGTAACAGGGGACTCTCAGAGAAAAGATTGAGCTTCAGCAGAATGCTAAAGGTAAAAGTCATTGGACACATACAAGAACAGACTCCCATTCATTAAGCTCAAAAGATGATCCCAGTCCCATAGATGTCCTAACTCTACCCTTTTTCTCATTCTTTCTCTCTTTTGGTTCAAGTTCTAAGGGGTTCTCTTTGAAACGATTTAAGAGTCTAGCGGGTTTGGTTTTATACTTTGACAAACTTAAGGCTTTTCTTTTAATCTTAGCATAGAGGGCGTTTTACCCTTTTCTTTGAATCATAATGCCTAACTTCTTTGAATTCCAAACCCTTTACTAAACTTAACACTTTTGTATCCCCCTTAGAACTCTAAACTCTTACTCTCTTTTTTTCTTTTCTTTTCTTTTCAATCTCATTCTCATTCCCATTCATTCCATACACAATCCCAATCCCAAATACAAGTCTCCACCTAGTCCTAGCTAACCCAAAAAGCGTGGGCTAGGTCTACATGGAAGACTGTTCTTGTCGGCTCATACCTAACAAGTTATACCAAGCTCAATAAAAAAAAACCTCACAATCACATACAAATGATCTTTGGCTTGAAATAAGGCTAGGCTAAGGGTATGGGAAACTGCTCTAAAAATGTGAAACAACTACTTGGATTAACAGAGGGTGGTGAAGTGAATAAGATAATCCAAGTATGTATATGGTAGCCATGAGTTCACAAACAATGCATAGACTTGATAATTTCAAATTCAATTCATGTTCTAATAGATAGGGAATGGCATCAGATAAGCGAGTTTCGAATTAAAGAAGTATAGTCAAGTTACAAATTCAAAGCAGGGTGCAGTCTTACTTCAGAGATACAATCGGTTATGCAACAAAGAACTAAGAACCTGGGCATTGAACTTACTTCATAATCAAAACATGCTTATCGGTTTGAAATCATCATTATCCCATATGCAAATGAGCAATCCTAAATGCAAGCACACTATATACAATCCTAAAATGATATGCAATCTACATGACACTCTGTTTTTGATGAAATCATTTTCTGAAAAAATTTCAAATTTTTATGGTTTTTTCTATGCCCTAGATGATGCAAAATTTGAGATAAGAAAAGAGAACACAATGTTAAACATGTCTTGAACCCTCCCCCAAACTTAAATTACACAGTCTCTTGTGTAATAAAAATCTGAGAATGAATTCAAGACCAAAACACAAAACACACAAAGAAAAATAAAAATGCTATGGTATGTAAAATGGTTGAGGTGGTGTTACCTCAGCGTTTAGGTTAAGTAGGAGGAGACGAAGTCGTCCATACTCTACTTTGTGTAGCTCCAGGGATCAGGTTGTGTGGGACTCAGTTGAGCTGGATGCTTCGCATTAAGTCACTCTATTGCACGTCTGAGATTCTTTGCCTCGATTTATATCACTCGATCGTTGACTTCTCTGGACTATAAAACCTGAAATACTTAAACAAAAACATCAAAACTAACAAGGGAAAAAAGCATATACAAGGATAAACATGGAATTTCCTCCCAAGTAAGCTAGTTTAAAGTCTTTAGTTTGACTTTCATACTGTTTTCAGGCAAAGGGTGATGAGAGGAGAGGAAATGAGCTCTCCTCTTGAATGATCTGCTCAGCCATACAAGGCTTGACTCTCTGCCCATTCACTTTGAGTTCAGCTTCAGCTTTGCTAACTAAGGTGGTGGTTCCATCAGGGGGTTTGTCTTTGATGTTGAATGGTACTTGGTTGGATTTCCCACGGAGGTCCTTAATTTGATCCTTGAGTTCTTTCACAGTTTGTGTTAGCTCCCTTATGGCTTTCTCCTGCCATTTAGATCTTCTCTGAAGCTTTAACCAATTATCAGATGCTACAGTGGTTTGCTTAACATGCAGGTCGAGTTTAGACGTTGAGCTTGAGCATTTGGAGTGAGTGGAGGTTGAACACGACCTACTAGTCGAGTTTGATGGTCGAGCTTGAGTAGAACATGCCTCTTTTGTTGTCATAACCTCTGTTTTTGACCTAATCACACCTTTAACGACATCTACCCCTGCTATAATCTTGTGGGAGACTAATGACTTCATAGAGATCAAGGTCTCATTAGGGAGATATTTAGCTTCAGCTCTCTTAGTCAAAGAAGTTTGGAGTTGATCTTCAACAGCAAGCTCTTCTAGCTTTTCTGGGACACTCTCCTTGTGTATAATAGGATTGCACTCTTTGCTGTGAACTTCCATTCCTTGTACTTCTTTGATTCTCTCCTTAATCAGATCTTTTAGGTACTTGTGGGAGTGTGGAATGAGCATGAAAGCATCCATTAATGGCATTCTTAGTTCAATCTCCTTTAGCTGTCTATCAAAAAGGGCTTTGTATTTTTTTATTAATTCCTTCTTGAATCTTCCAGGGAAAGGCATTGTCAGTTTGTAGGGTGGCGGAGCAAATTCTTTATTCTTTATTGCAACAACAGCTTTTTTTTCTTCAAAAGTTGGCTTTGCTCGATCGAGTGAAGCTAAAGGCTGATTATGTTTAGTTGGTTAATTGGTTTGGATTTCGTTTTGATGTGGATCCTCCCCTTCTTGAACTTCACTTCCTCAGTGATCTGCTCGGTGTTCTGACTATTGAGAAGTTTTCTGCCACTACGAAGTGTAACTGAAAGGGCATATTCTTTGGAGTTCTGAATGGCGTGTCCAGGAAGTTGGCATGGAGGCGTTGGTGCTGAAGTAGAAGCAAATTGTCCTTCCATGTATCACATCTTAGAGTTCAAAGTCTCAAACTTGATATTCAGATCATTATAAGAGGAATCCACCATAGTGTGTATCTCAGCAAGTTTCGTTTCCGAAACCATAGATCCAAAAGATTGACCTTGTAGTATCTGATGAAGCATTGTTTTCATGTCTGCATCGTGTGCATTGTTAGTTGGTTGTTGTTGAGCAAAACATGCTGGTGCATACTGCTGCTATTGGTAGCTTCCTTGAAACTGCTGCATAGGAACAAATCCTTGACATTGATTGTATGGAACAAAAGGCTTTTAATGGGTTTGCTGTTGTCCATAGCTGTTGAAACCATTGATATAGGCTCCCTGGTTCTGGATGTATCTTATCTCTTCTAACTGATTATTCCCCAAATTCTGAACCTGAAACTGCTCATCTTTACAAGCAAAGTGAGCTTGCTTCTTCTATAGTAGAATGAACTTGTCTAATTTCTCATTCAGAGCCTGCATTTCTACCATGTGCTTCTCATGCCAAAGGGTCTATATTGTTGTTGTGTGGAAAGAGGTTTTTGACTAACTCGACCTCACCTTTATCTTCTTGGCCAATCTCAAAATGTACCTCAAACAATCAGACAAAGAGAAGAACACATAGTCAGTAACCAAAGTAAAATTTAAAAGAACTTGATCTTAAAAGTTTCTGATATCTTGAATGTAACAATGCTACAATGAATTGGCAACGGCGCCAAATTGATAAGCAGGTTTTACAGGTCTGCTTATGGTGAATGTGTGATTCAGTTCCATTCCCCTAAAACACAAACATGTCGATGCAGCTATAGGGGGTGTCAATCCAGTCCACTATATTGCTAGCAATCAAGATGTGTACAGAAACTACTAAGCCAAGCCAGATTATAATGATGGTGGGTTTCTAGTAACAATCCTAGGTCAGGATTCAAACAAGTAAAAATAAGAACTTAAGAGCCCTACTCGATCATTGGGTCGAGTAGAACCAACAGGTGACAAAATTAAGAAACCTAAATGCAATCAACAGGGGATACAAATAGGGGATACGAATAACGGGTAAATAAAAGTGCAATCAACAGGAGATACAAATAAATCTAATAGAAGTTCTAAGGATGGATTCATTGATAAGGGCAACTCTAGGGTTCATCAGATGGCTAATAGGCGAAAGGTATATACCCATGACGATAGATTCAAAAACTGGGTCAATCCACTATCGTGACAGAGACCCCCATAACTCTACCACTTTCTAATCTCAACTCTCGTTGATGAAACATAGCAGAGCAGGATTTAAAAAACAATCTACCAAAGCCAATAGGCAGACAAGCCAATCCCTTGGTTGAGTCAACAAATCTCAAGAATTTGTAGGTCAGACATCCATTTGAACGTCTTTTGGACGCTGGACGTCTATGATCGAATCTCCACATTAGCTAGTGAAAACCGCATATGGGCCAAGCGAATCCAGAAGGGTATAAACCTAAACACTAACCACCTAACTAACCTAGATATTACCCTAATCTAATCAATCCTCAAGAACCCTAATCACTACTCATGCAACATTCTCAAGAATACAAACCCAGAAATTACTAAAATCATACCAAAAGGTAGATCTAAACAACCTAAACAACTTTACTAAAACAACTAAATGCAAAAACGAAATAGATTAAGAGTAATTAAGTTTTGAAGATTCAAGAACACAAAGAAAACCTAAAGATAAAGCATATATCCTTTGGACAAATCCCAAAGTGATCTATTTATACTAAAATATTGGAAACCCTAGATTTACTAGAAGACAAGTGACTTGAGGCGGTTTGGGCTAATAATCGATCTTGGGGATCGAGTAAAGAGGGTGCTGCAAAGTCTGCGCCTTTGTGTCTATGCTCCGAGTGATCAATTAGTCGAGTAGATGCTTCATCTTCTCCTATCCATATGCGCAGATGTCTGGTTGAGTGGGGAATGAGGAGGATCCGAAGACGCTTTGATAGCTCAACAAGTCTTGTAGAGTTGGTCACCCTTGGTCGAGTAAATGGATCGAGTAGGAGGGGCGAGTAGATCAATCTGCTTCTTCATCTGAGGTTGCCTTGATCGAGTAAGAGGGTCGAGTAAACTGCAGCCTTCTTTGTAGCATCCTGGATCGAGTAAAGAGGTCGAGTAGAATGATGCCTCTTCTGAAGCTGCCTAGATCAAGTGAATGGATCGAGTTGAGTCCTTTTTACCTCCTTCTGCACCTGAAAGCACACCAAAACATGCAATGCATATGCAAGATGATCCTAGATGCCTAAGTATGCAAAACAAGCTAAAGTGGTGCAAAATGATATGATACAATGAGCAAATGCAAAGCTAAATGATGATAAATACACACCTAAAATGAGTAAAATACAGTGTTATCACCAATCGACCCACATTGAATACCCAGAAGAGACTAGTTTCCATATAAGCTTCAAGACACTAACCGTATTAGCCTCGTATAGCAGTCTTATCCCCAAACCACCCTTTTTGTTTTGGTTTACAAATATCTTTCCAAACAATTTTCACCTTTCTTGGGTTTAACTCAGTGCCTGACCACATAAAAGCTGGATAAAGACTTTCAATTTCTTTAGTGCACTTACTTGGCAAGCGGAAAGCAGAGAGAAAGTAAGTTTGTGAGACTTGAAAGTATAAATTTTATCAATTGGAGTCGACCCGCAAAAAGAGAAAAAACGAACAATTCAAGAGCTTATATGCGTTTTGATTCTCTCTAGCAAAAGCAGATAATCTGTCCATGTCATACATTTAGTGAGTAGTGGAAGACCAAAATATCAAAATGGTAGTGAACCCATTTCAATGGGAAATTGTCCAAGTATATTTTCTCGATGTTGAGGGGCAGTCCCTACCATGAACAAGGTAGATTTCTCCAAACCTATTTTTAACCCCGCATTTGTTGCAAACTGATTAAAGACTTGCAGAATACCCGCAACTGACCGAGAACTTCCATCTGAGAAAACCAATATGTCATCCGCAAAAGACAAGTGTGTGAGTCTCAATGTTTTTGCATCGAGGATGACTTCCTATTTGTTCATCAACATTGTCTCGGTCTCCTCACACTCTGAAAAAAACAAGCTAAATGCCCATTAACCTGAACAGAAAAATAGGCATTCCCAATACACAAGCTATACAACTCGATCAAGTGAATAAAGCTTTCCGGTAGATTTATGTCCTTAAGAATATTAAGCAAAATAAAAGCTATTGCACCTAATCTAAAGCTTTAGAGATATCGATCTTAAGAGCGCAACGACTAGAGATTGACTTTGTGACAATCCTTCCCTAGGAACAATTTTTTTTTATATTATCAACAATTGACATATATTTGTTTTTATTAAAGTTTAATTTACTTATTTTGGAAGTCTCAAAATATTTATTAAACAATGGCAAATATTTGTTAGATTAATTTATCTACCTAGCACATACCATGCACGAATCCATATATAATATTAAAAAGAACTATACATTGATTCATTTTCTTCTAAAGGAAACTTTGATTAACTGTAAGATCCCCTATATTAACAAACAATTATCAACAAACTTAATTTGTTTTAATCCCAAAAGAACAAATATTCTCCTAGTTAAAGCATGATATCTTTTGAAGTGAATGTAAATTAAGAATTATTTTCGTAACAAATTTCATATTTATGCAAAATAAATTAAAATCAGTTTCTTTCTCTCTTCTCTTTCTCGGTTTCCACATCTTCTGTCTAGACAACAAATCTAAAAAGCTCTCTTTGTCCGAATTGGCTCCGTCTCAAATATGAGATTCCCAAAAATTGTTGTGAACATGTGAACTAGAATTCCACATGCATGTGTAGTCCAAACTTGGGAGGAGTAAGAGCATGAGAAAATCAAGTGATTTCTTGCCTCTACTCCATCTCCACAAAGAACACAACTTCCGTTCGCTCCAACATTCCACAAGAGAAATCTATCTCCTAGACAATTTTGAATATCAATCCAAGTTATGAAAAAATATTTAGGAGTAGAGTTGGGGAACCAAACTACCTGATTACCAATCACATTTTGGATTTGCTTCCCAAATCAAGTGCCAATTATGTTGGGACGAGAACTTGCACTTATAGGAGCCATTTTGCCTTTTCCACATTGAGATATCCTGACCAGTTTAAAGAACTATTGCGGTTAGTGTCAAGCTCATCTTTGATAATGTTCAAATCAAGCCGATGTCGTCTACGGCGGTGAGTAGCAAGCACGTCAGCCACGTAGCTTCGAGAGGCAATTTCCAGATCAATACTTCCTCGTGGGCCTAGAATATCGAACAAGTTCCCAAGTGTGCACCAAACATCATGCTGAAAAAGGTACCCTCACAAGATATTACTTCCACCTATAAAGAGGTTTCGTTATTGGTCTATACTTCAGAATTATTTATAGCCACAACCGGGAGGAGTTCCCACATACGGACCATAGCGAAGCATTATGAAACAAAGTTTATGGACCCAATCGACCCACATTGAATCCCCTGCAGAGACTAATCTCCATATAAGCTTCAAGACACTAACCCTATTAGCCTCGGATAGCAATCTTATCTCAGACCACCCTTTTTGTTTTGGCTTACAAATATTTTTCCATACAATCTCGCATTTTTTGGGTTTAACTCAGATCTTGACCATATAAAAACTGGATATAGACTTTTAATTTCTTTAATGCACTTACTTGGCAAGCGGAAAGCGGAGAGCCAAAAATTTATAAGACTTGAAAGTATTCATTTTATCAATTGGAGGCGACCCACAAAAGATAAAAACCCACCAGTTCAAGAGCTTATATGCGTTCTGATTCTCTCTGGCGAAGGAAGAGAATCTGTCCATGTCATACAATTAGTGAGTAGTAGAAGACCAAGGGAAACTATCCAAGTATATTTTTTCGATGTTGAGAAGTAGTCCCTGCCATGAACAAGGTAGATTTCTTCAAATCTATTTTTAACCCCGAATTTGTTGCAAGCTGATCAAAGACCTACAAAATACCTGCAACTGACCGAGAACTTCCATCCGAGAAAATTTTAAGAATAAGAAACGTAATCTCTATTTCTTAACTTCCGATACACCGTTTAACTCGAGATTGAGCCACCAACACATCACCGATTCATAACTCTCTCTCACAAGTGACACATATGTCACTGTACATTCATCAAACAATGCATGATCCTCTCTCGTAAACTAGTAAAGATTATATATAAAAGGTATAAACCAACTTAACCGGGTCTTCTTCTAACCAAACCAAACTGAGTCTTTGCTCCCACGTGCTTATAAGAAAACCAATATGTCATCCGCAAAAGACAAGTGTGTGAGTCTCAATGTTTTTACATCTAAGATGAATTCGTATTTGTTTATCAGCATCTGTCTTGTCAAGCATTAATGACAAAACATTCATGCAAATGAAAAAATAGATATGGTGATAAGGAACAGCCTTGCCTCAGTCTCCTCACACTCCAAATAAAGGAAACAAGCTAACTCCCGTTTAACCTGAACAGAAAAATAGTCGGTACCAACCAATACACAAGTTACACAACTCGATCAAGTGAATAAAGCTTTCAAGTAGATTCATGGCCTTAAGAATATTAAGCTAAAAAGGCCATTGAACCTAATAAAAAGCTTCAGAGATATCGATCTTAAGAGCGCAACAACTAGAGATGGACTCGTGACAATCCTTCACTAGTAAGAATATTTTCTTTTGATGTTATCGACTAGGCCTGGAATAATAACCCGAACCGATTTATCCGAACCGAACCGAACCAAGATTTGAGCAAATCGGTTCGGGTTCGGTTATTAGCATATAACCGATTGGAAGCTTTAATAAATAAGAATCGGTTATCGGTTATACATAACCGAATGGTTAACCAACATTTAATCCTAAACCAGACTAACCTAGTAGACTCACATCCAACCCTAATTTTCTAATTGTTTCACTCGCACTCTCTCACTTTCTCCCACCAAACGAGATCATGAACGCTCTCAGCCTCTCACCATTCAACATCCATCTTCTTCGTTGAATTTCTCTCACCCTCACACAAAGTCAATCCTTCTCTTGATCTCTTTTCGTCTCTGTTTGTTCGTTCTCTTTTTTTTGTTTTAAGTTAGTTTTCTTCTCTTCTTTCATCCTTTCTTCATATTCTCATCTCTACTCTTCAATTAATTCTTCTTCTACACAAAATTTTCTCTTTTCTTTTCCTTTAATTAGCTTTAAACAACGGATTATGATGATGAATTTGTTTGTTCTTCTTCTATTGCCGACAAGACACCGTCTGCCCCCCGCCACTACAACCTCTTCAAAGAAGACAAAACCCTAATCATTTGGACTTATAGGCTTGTATTTGTGTGAGCTTTTATTTAATGTTTGGGCAATCAAAGCCCAAATGGTTTTAATTGAATCCCATGAATAAAATACGAAAAAATTAAAAGAAAATAAAATTTAAACTCAAAATGGCGATTTTTTTGGCGATTTATATATGGTTACTTAACCGTTCTCCCACCATCACTCTGGTGACGGTTCTTCTCTATTTTTCCGACGATGTGGTTTCCTTTCGACCCATTTCTCCGACGGTTATCTCCATGACTATACCACCTTCTCGTCGTGATGATATTGGAGCAATTGTAAAGATCTCAAGTCTATTTATACCCAGATTTGCAATTCGTCTATTCACAGTTCTTGAAAAAATTATCCCTCTTAGACTCCCTTTCCCCTTTTGATATTATCACACTCTACGCAAAATGGCTGATAATCTACGACGGGCAGTACAAGACATTAACTTGGGTGTGGATGACGAACCAGTGGCGCTTTCGGCAGCAGTGGTGGCTCAGGCAGCGGCGGAGAATCGGTTCATCCTCATGGGCCGACCGGTGATGCCTCGTCGTCAGAATCTCCGATCAATTGTGGCTTCCATGCCCCGGATCTAGGGTCAATCGGGCCTGGTTCATGGGAGAATTATCCCAGGGAATCAATTTCAATTCATCTTTCCTTCTGAGGAGTCGATGGAGACGGTTATCAGGAGAGGTCCATGGGCTTTCAATGATAGAATGCTGATACTTCAAAGGTGGTCACCGCTGGGTAATCCTCCACTCCTCAACTTCATACCGTTTTGGATTCAAATCCGTGGAATTCCATTCCATTTCCTCAGCCGTGATGTCATTGGCGAGATTGGGCGAGCAATTGGAAATGTTGTGGACATTGACTTCGATGCAGAGGCAGCGGCAAGAATTGAATTTGTGCGTGTGCAGATTAGTTGGAACAGTGTGAATCCACTCCGTTTTCAACGCAATTGTCAACACGTTGTTGAGGTTCCGATTTGAATGTCTGAGAGGTTTTTGTGAGGTCTATCGAATGCTTACGCATGATTCAGGAGCGTGTATTCTTTGTAATGGTGATGCTGATTCAAATTCTGATGGTGATGAAGATGATGATATGCCAAATGCTGAGCCATAAAATCAGGGAGTGGTCATCCGTGAGATAGAAGAAGGAGAGGAGAATGGAGGCCTTGAAATCCTCTCTGTGATTGCTGATCCAGGGGAAGAACCTCGTCATGTTGAAGATATTGACCTGATGCCTAACTCACCGGTTGAGGATGATGATCTCCGTGATTATCAACGCTACAGCATGTAAAGTGGTGAATATGATACTAATGAGTTGTTTAACCCAATTCCAATCTTTGAGAATGCAACAAGAGATATTCCAGGTGATGAAAGTTACAGTCGCTATTCTGCCAACATTCATTCTCAACCTGAAGACATGGCGCAACCAAAGAATGATCATGAGACCATGGCTGCAGAAAGGGGAAAGAGGAAGCGAGAGGACTCTCTGGACCAGACTGAAGGCAATGACAACTTGAAGATGGTGATACGCGAAGCGGGAGAAGGAAGTGGCTCTTCTAGCATGATCACCCAGTGTAGAGGCGCAGTGGGCCCCAAACCACCACAACCGCCATGAATACACCCTGCTGGAACTGTCAAGGTTTAGGCATAGACCTTACAGTTCGACACCTTAAGGAGATACGTCGGAAGTATCTCCCGGAAATCTTATGCCTATTGGAGACAAAGCAAGGAGATGACAAAGTCAGAGATGTATGTGTTGACTTAGGTTATGACAGGAGTAGTTCAGTTCCTCCTGTTGGATTGAGTGGTGGTGTTGCTGTTTTCTGGAATTCTAATGTTTCCCTTTCTGTAGTTTCCTAGTCTTCTAATCTTGTAGATTGCTATGTTGAAAGTAATGGAATCTGTTTCTACTTGTCCTTTGTATATGGTTTCCCAGAACCAAGTAACAAACACTTATTATGGGAACGATTAGAACGGATTTCAACTACAAGAAGAGAAGCCTAGTTAATTATGGGAGACTTTAACGAAATCAAATCCAATGATGAAAAAAGATGCGGTCCTCCAAGACCAGAGAGCAGGTTTTTGGATTTCAGAAGAATGATTTTAACATGTGATTTTCATGATCTTAAATCCTTTGGTGATCGATTCTCATGGAAGGGAAAGATATATACACATGATATATGGTGCTGCCTTGACCGTTCAATGGCAACTCACAATGGCTTGCTTGTTATCCCTCTGCTCAAACTGAGTTCCTCCCCTTTGAAGGCTCAGACCATCGCCCTTTGATTACAAGCATCACCGATACTTTAGGAAGTCGCTATGGTACCTTTACATATGATAAGAGATTATTTCACCGACAAGGGTTCAAAGAGAAGGTCCTTGAAAGTTGGAATGCTGCAACAGAGATCACGCCTCTAGAGAGGAGGATTAAACAGTGCCGCATATCCATGGCTTTATGGAAAAGAAGACATCGTACAAATTTAGCAGAACAAGTTGAAGTCTTGAAACGACGATTAGATTTTGCTCTTTCGAATGACGACTTCACAACTCAGGATATCCATCACATTCGACAAGATTTAAGTCAAGCTTATCATGATGAAGACACATATTGGAGGTTGAAGAGTAGGAACAACTTGAAGAATTATGGTGACAGAAACACCAAATATTTTTATGCCTGAGCAAAGACGAGATTGGCGAGAAACAGAATACTATCCTTAGAAGATAATTCAGGCAATTTCCATCATGGTGATTCAGACATTGGCAACATAGCAGAAGGGTATTTCAAGGAGCTATTTTCTACAACAAGATCGCCTCATATAAACTATCAAGCGGTGTTTGATGGCTTTCAGAAACGAGTTTCCAATGAGATCAATAATGATTTGGTTCGAGAAGTTTCAGAGGACGAGATACAGAATCGAGTCTTTGGGATTGGAGAGGATAAAGCACCGGGTCCCGACGGATTGACTGGAGCTTTTTATCAACAGTTCTGGCCTGATATCAAAGAAGTTGTAATAAAGGAAGTTTGAGATTTTTTCAACTCAGGAGTGTTGGGGGCTGAGACAAATCACACCAATATTTGCTTAATACCAAAACCGGAGACACCTCGAACAATGAGTGGTTTTAGGCCCATTGCACTATGTAATGTTAGCTATAAGATCATATCAAAGAACCTGGTTGGAAGATTGAAGAATCATCTTTCAGGAATTATCACTGAGAACCAAGCGGCGTTTATTCCGGGACGGAATATTATGGATAACGTGATTATGGCCCATGAGATGTTGCATTCTTTGAAATCCAGGAAGAGATGGGCTAAATCTTACATGGCTGTGAAAATAGACATTTCGAAAGCTTATGCTCGTCTAGAGTGGAGCTTTCTACAAGACACAATGATCCATATGGGATTTGACATCAAATGGATTAACTAGATCATGCAGTGTGTAAGCTCCGTTACTTTTTCAGTTCTTGTGAATGGTTCACCGCATGGATTTATTAAGCCAAGCAGGGGAATAAGACAGGGTGATCCACTCTCTCCATACCTCTTCATTTTGTGCTCTGAAGTTTTATCTCATCTTTTCACCAATGCAACGTTAGTCAACAAGCTTAGAGGAATGAAGATAAGTAATACGGGTCCAGCTATTAACCATCTTCTTTTTGCTGGTGATTCTTTATTCTTCTGTCATGCACATCCCAAATCATGCGCCACAATCATGGAGATCTTAGGGATGTATGAAACTGTCTCTAGTCAAGCAGTGAATCTACACAAAGCAGCCATTACGTTTGGTTCAAAAGTGAAGCAACAAGTGAAAACTCAACTTCGACGAATCCTAAACATCCATAATGACGGTGGTGGGGGTAAATATTTGGGTTTACCAGAACAGATTGGAGGAAAAAAGGAGATCTTTACCTATATTGTTGATCGGGTACAACAAAAAACAAAAGGGTGGTCAACTCGATTTCTATCAGAAGCCGGAAAAGAAATCTTAATAAAGACAGTGGCTTTGTCATTACCAGTTTACACAATGAACTGTTTCAAACTTCCAAAGGGGATATGTGATGATATCAACAGATTACTTGCGTCTTACTGGTGGAGTAAAAGCTCGGATAAGAGATCAATGCACTGGATGGCTTGGAAGCGGCTGACCATACCAAAGAATGAAGGCGGGTTAGGATTTAGGGACATTGAATGCTTTAATAAAGCCATGTTAGCAAAACAAGTGTGGCGAATACTTCAAGCACCATCATCCCTGCTCACTCGCCTCTTACGTGGAAGGTACTTTGAAACAACAAATATTCTGAATGCAAGAACCGGAGGAAGCCCTCTTTCATTTGGAGATCCATTCTAGAAGGACGAGACCTCCTGCAGCAAGGACTTCGAATCCTTATAGAAGATGGCAAACAGACAAACATATGGACTGATTCATGGCTTCCAACACACCCACCAAGACCACCTCAAAAACGTGATGCGACGGTCACCAATCATACACAAGTCAAGCACCTAATGCAAGATGGCAGAAACATGTGGAATAAAGAAGTAATAGAAGAACTCTTTGAAGCAGATGAAGCACGATTGATACAAGGTTAAGATTAAGATCACAACCGTCCCCTGATGTACTAGGCTGGAACTACACAAAGCATGGGGAATACACATTCAAATCAAGTTATTGGCTCTGTACACATCTACCGAATCAACAACATGATTATGTTCCCCCACCAGGTTTACCCGAGTTTAAGAGAGTAGTATGGAAGCTAGACACGACACCAAAACTAAAGCACTTCATGTGGCGGATAGTAACTCAATCATTGGCGACAGGCGAGGCCTTGACACGACGACATATCATTTCAGATTCACAGTGTAAACGATGTTGTGCAGCTCCTGAAACATTAGAACGCCTATTCTTTGGATGCCATTATGTTCAAGCTATTTGGAGGGGCTCTCCGGTGTCACATACAGCGTTTTTCAATCCACACTTACCTTTTGAAGATAAATTCAGATTAATCCTTCAATGCTGTACTGATACGAGACAAGACCATATCACAAGACAAATACCTTTATGGATGTTGTGGCACATATGGAAGAGCAGGAATTTGTTAGTTTACCAGCGAAAAGGGAGTAATTGGCAAGATGATGTACAAAAAGCGATAACAGACTCATATGAGTGGATTCCTCTGCAGCGAGACACACAACGACGAAGTCTAAATGACAGAAGCGGGCAAGGGTAGCAAAAACCTATTCACGGCTTTATCAAATGCAATTATGACTGCAGTTTCTCAAGGAATGATCTAGCACCAAAGGCTGGTTGGATTTTACGAATTGACACAGGCAGTTATCTACTTGCGGCTCAAGGTACAAGACAACTATGCAACTCAGTGCTAGAAGCGGAACTACAGGCTCTCTTGATGGCAATGCAACATACATGGAGTAGAGGATATCGAAAGATTATATTTGAAGGTGATAATAGGACTGTGGAAAGCTTACTCAATGGGAACACAAGGAATTTTGAACTTCATAACCTCGTCATGGAGATACAACATTGGCGGAAGAAGTTTTCTACTGCCATTATCAAATGGTCTTTCCGGTCAACTAACAAAGCAGCTGATCGATTAGCTAAAGTGGAGTTAGAAAACATTGTTACTTTTGTCTCTCATTCTTATGTACCTCTGTTTCTTGTACAAATCCTCCATAGGATTACACATCATCCCTCTAATAAAGTATATCTGTTAATGTTAAAAAAAAATAAAAAAAAAAGAATCGGTTATTTTCGGGTTTTAAACTTAAAAACCAAAGAAACCAATATCCGAATCGAACCGAACCGTAATAAATTTCGGTTAGTTTCGGAAGAATTTTCAAAAATCCAAAATAACCGAAACCCGAAATAACCGACTCGGTTCGGTTCGGTTTACCCGAAGTCGCAGGCCTAATATTTTATATCAACAATTGACATATATTTTGACCCAAAAAAAAAAAATCAACAATTGACATATATTTGTTTTTATTAAAGTTTAATTTACATATTATGGAAGTCTCAAAATATTTGTTAAACAATGGCAAATATTTGTTAGACATATTTCATCTATTTAGCATGCACAACACGAATCCATATCTAATATTAGAAAGAATTATCCTTTGATTCTTTTTTTCTGAAGGAAATTTTGATTAATGGTAAGATTTGTTTATAAGCCCAAAAGCACAAATATTCTCCTACTTATAGCATGATATATTTTGAAGTGAATGTAAATTAAGAATTATTTTCGTAACAACAAATTTTATATTTATACAAAATAAATTAAATTCAGTTTCTTTCTCTCTTCTCTTTCTCGGTTTCCCCATTTTCTATCTAGACAAAGAGTGTTGTCTGAATTGGCTCTGTCTCAAAAAATGAAATTCTCAAATTAACCACAACGATCTTTAGAGCCTTCTTCGCTCACCGATCTCTGAAACCCTGGTTTGCTCTCGTCCTCTTCGTGTAACGATTCTTCTTCTTGATAAATTTTTAATCTTTGTTTCGGCTTTTCGATGAAATTGTTTTTTTTTTGGATCTCGTCTCTATCAGCTCATGTTCTTCTTTGATTATATGATAATTGTTGTTTCCTTTGCTCTGTTTTATGATTATTGTTGATTTTTGAGATTGAAATGTTCGAGGGTTTCTACTGTTCACTGTTCTTTACACGTATCAATGTTTTCTTGATCATGTTCTCTTATGATGTTAATAGAGAGACTAGTGTTATTGTGATGAATGATTCTTGTTAACTAAATTTGTCATTTTTGTTTTCACTTGACATTCATTTCTCTAACCATTTATTATAGGTAGTTTCTATGAGTATGTCGCAGTCTCGAGCTGTCCAAAGATCGTCTTCACCTAATGAGGATAGAGGTGAGAATCAGTTAGTGGTTTATGACTTGAAAGGAAATGATGATACTGAAGAAGAAGTTCTACCGGTTCAATCTCAGCCTTTGTCATCTAGAACACAGTGTCCCTCTATCGGGGCATTTACGGTTCAGTGTGCAAGTTGTTTCAAATGGAGACTCATGCCTTCAATGCAGAAGTATGAAGAGATTAGGGAACAGCTTCTTGAAAACCCGTTTTTCTGCGATACAGCGCGTGAGTGGAAGCCGGATATTTCTTGTGATGTTCCTGCTGATATCTATCAAGATGGAACTCGTCTTTGGGCTATTGATAAACCGAATATCTCTCGTCCACCCGCTGGCTGGCAACGTTTACTGCGGATTAGAGGTGAAGGAGGTACCAGATTTGCTGATGTGTATGTCGTTCGTTAACTCTTCTCTCATTTATGTTAATATTAGTCTTTCTTCTTTATACCATTGTATTGGCTTTCTTTATCATTCTTTTATCTTGGTTGTTTCAGTTATTATGTTGCTCCGTCTGGAAAGAAGCTTCGATCAACTGTGGAGGTCCAAAAGTTAGTTTCTCTACCACTCCATTTCCACATTTTCGTTTTCACATTTAACAAAGTGTTCCTTACTTTTATGTTTGATGAGGTCTCACTGTATCAGTCTTACCATTTTCGTCAACCAATATATTGAATCAGTAGGAACCTCAAGTATTGTTCTGTGGTCATAACTAGAGTTAGGCACTTATGCAAATTACAGAAATCCTTGCATGTGTTTTGTTTACTAACGAAAATGTACTATGCCAAGAAGTTAGTTAAACTATCATCCTTATTTCCATGATACTTCCCTGCAGCATTTGAGAGTGACAACAATGGTAGGAGAAAAAAGCTTAGTGACTTACCAATTCGTTTAGTGATTACCAAATTGTTTTCAGTGACGTATAGCTAGCTTCTTTACACCCTTATAACCACTATTACTGGTTTGCAGGTACTTGAATGACAACTCCGAATACATTGGAGAAGGGGTGAAACTTTCACAGTTCTCGTTTCAAATCCCGAAACCGCTGCAGGATGACTACGTGAGGAAGCGCCCAGCTCGACTACTGGATTCCATCGATAATACAAACACCCCTGTAGCTAAAGAAGGTGTGTTGCTTATCAAGGCACATAAATATAATTGTGGTTATCTTTTGTATCAAGGCTTTAGATTATTGATGTCATTTTTTCAGTCAAGAGTGTATTTGACGTATACTCGAACCGAACATTGGTGTCTTTAGGGAACTTTATTAACATGAAAACGTCTATGCTTTTACAAGTTTCTAACATTTCGCTTGTCTTGTTATTTTTCAGCTAATCCACTGGCATGGATATCTCCAGATGATCATATATCGTTGCAGCTAGGTACGCCAACCGAGTCTGGACTTAACAATTCACATTACCAACCATCGAAAAAGAAAAAAACATCGACGCTATCAATCTTTGGCTCCAACGACGAACTTGCTGATAGATAATCTAGCTAGACGAGAGTGAACTTATCTCGTCTTCTCTGGTATATAACCCGTCTTCTTTCTTCGTTTTTTGGGTTTGTCTTATCGAAGAAACTGAAAGCATGTGGTTAGCTTGTTTTTTGTGTATACCATCTATTTTGTTTTGCAGTGTAACATACTTTCTATGAAGAAGATGGGTCCTTTTGGTTTTTGCTTCCAAATAACTGGATTTTCATGCTGAAAGTTTTTAAACCTAAAGTTTGATTATTACCAAATTCCATTATCTCACAAATCCACTAGAGGACTGACACAAGAAAGCAGATAAGAATAGATCAGAGTCTGTTTAACTGTAGATGTGCATGTTAAGTTGGAACGTAGTTTATCTCAAAGGATATTTTAACGACATCCAAAAGATAACATTCGAAAGTCAAAACCATCCTAGGGGAGATATGGCTGAAGCTATTAGTTTGGTAAACATACAACAACAAAACTATGCCATATCTCTAATCTGCGCAAAAGGCAGAAACAAAAACTAACAACAAATCTGCCTTCTACTATCCTGCTTCGTGCATTCCCTATTCAGTTTTCCCGTGGTTAAGCCGTATCATCGGAACCAAGTGATGGGAGTGGGAGTAGTACTGACTTGAGGAAGCTGCGGAATCATACAGTTTTGCGCTTGCTGCCACGGATGCAAGCCAAAACCATAGGTGTGCTCTTGCTCTTGCTGCTGTCCTTGCTGAGGGAAAGATAGACTGGTGCTTCCAGTATCCTCTTCTATCTCATTGGATGCATCATCCATTACCACATCCTCACCTGTCTCATCCAACTCAGTAATCTCTAGTGTCCGCGGTTGTTGGAAGGTTCCTATGGACTGTGAGTAAGTAGACTGAGACGGATTCCAGCAAACAACAGCTTGACACTTGTTTAATCTCTCATCTTCATACTGATTATCATCAGCTATCGATACATCGCGAAGAAATCTATCTGCACAAGTGTTAACATTCAGAATTTAGACACAACCGTCTGTATTTAGTCAACATTCTGGATCACAAGTTAAAGGCAAACAAACAAAACGAACCAGAACAAAATCTGACACTAAGACACAGCAAAATCCTCATAATATCTATGATAATTTCCCAGTTAACATGACAATCTGTTCAACATATAAAACTATATGAGCTCATACCATATAAACTAGATTATCTGCACTGTTTACTGAAACTTATGGAGATATCTCAAAATAAAGAAGATACTCTTAACTTATTGAGCTAAGACATTGTTGTGACATAGTAGTTTCTAAAGTTAACTTACAAGCCCTTTAACAATCATAGACTGAAACTTATCTCATTACTAAAGAAAGTTCAAAAGAATCATCACTAATACACTTCAACAACAACGTTATACCTAATCATGAACCATTGCTTCAATCACAACATGAACAAATTGATGAAAGTTGAAAGAAACTTACTCTTAAACCCAGAAATCAAGTGTCGATCAACAAATACGTTTCCAGAAGAAGGCTGATGATAATGAAGAGGCTTAAATAGAACAATTGCTCTCTCATCGTTAACCGGCTCAAGCTCGATTTCTTCCGCGACCGTATCTTGCATCGGTAAATCAATCTCTTCTTCCTCCATAATCGGTGGCAAATCCACATCCTGAATCAACATAATATAACACCAATTCATCATCATCATCATCATGAAGACGAATTCTAGGGTTTTCAGCAACTCAGAAAGAGAATTTACCAGACGACGAATCTTCCTGGCGGGAGAAGAGAGGGAAAAATCAGAGAAGTCATCGTTTACTCTGTCAATATCTTTCCTCTTCATCGACAAGCGCTCGTTCTCCTCCATTCTTCGTTTGTTCAACGGCAAGTGAAAGCTTTGAGCAGAGACAATAATAAAATTCTGGAGAAGTTAGGAGAAGCGACATGTATAGAAGAAAAATTGGTATTTCTCAGCTTCTCTAGAGGAATCCAGAAGTCTGAAAGAATAAAACTCTCTTTCATGAATTTTTCGGTTTTGTTTTTGGTATAGAGATTTCCGGTTTGGCTTATACCAACCCAACATTTCCATATTTGTTTTTCTTTTTTTTTTGGACAAATTTAATACTTTCATTAAAATTAAGCCTCAAAACTCTATATAATGTAGAGTGTTAAGGAAAGTGCATAATCTGATTCTCCTTCACACGTCAAATTCCTGTAATTGAGTTCTTCATTAATGTCTCAATATTCTCTGTAATTACTCTAGCTAAGCCTTGGGCTGTGTATATAAGTTGTAAGAATATCATTCAGTGAAATATACAAGAATCAATTCAATAACTCTTCATATGGTATCAGAGCAAAGATCTCTAAAAACCTAACTTTTTTTTTCCCCGAGTCACCATCTATTCTTCTTCTCTTGTTTCATCTATCATTCAATGGAATTCTCAGTCACTGCCAATCATGCATTTTCACGCAACAGGCAAACTCTTCATACGGAGGCGCCACTCATTCCTCCTGGCTTTTCACCACTACGACAATTTCCAACTAGGTGTCAAATTTGTGGTGTCTATGGGCATGGTGCAAAACGATGCACCCAATTACACGCTTTAAACCAGTTACCTCAACTCCATTCTGTGCCACAAGCACACGCTGCCTCACCATGGCTACTCGATAGTGGAGCGACGCACCACATCACATCTAATTTCCAACATCTCTTTCAACATCAACCCTACAATGGTCATGACGCAGTTACCATTGCTGATGGTTCAAGATTATCAATAACTCACACAGGCTCTACGACGCTGCCATCATCTGACAAACCTCTTCTTCTAAGACAAGTTCTTTGTATCATTCAGTGAAATATACAAGAATCAATTCAATAACTCTTCATATATAAGAGGAGGAAAGAAAATACAAGATAACAAAGCAATCATATATGTGAAAGTTGGTCAACTCTCTTCATATAAATGACACATCATCACACAAGAAAATGACATGTATCATTCTACATTAATTAATTAAAAAACTAGTAAAACTAATTGAGAAAAAATCAAAAGTCTTTTGTTGTGTTAAATTCTCCATTAATCTCATCCTTGAATGAATTTTCTAAAAACATTAATAAATAAAAAATCATACTAATGTATCAAGTACTACTTTCATTCTATTCTACTTATTTTATTAAAATTTTTTATCAATAGTCATTAATCCATAAAGACTAAAAATTTACTTGTATTGTATTTTACATGTTTGCTACCTAACCTCATATTAATTTAGTAATTTTAGTTAGATATTTTTTTTATTATTACGTTTTGTAAATTTGATTTATCATATGACCTTCTTTCTGTACATTTTTGTGAGTTCTGATAACTTTGTAACATTGATATACAATTTTTTCACGTAATAGTTATCCAAAACATTAGACATACAAAAAAAAAAACGAGACTCTATATGACTATATAGTAGGGATGAGAATTAAAATGTTGACTTAAATTACTAGCATATCATGATGTGATTGTGTACTAGATGACGAGAGAATATATGGAATAAATAATTGTTTGTTACAATAAGTTAGACAAATTTCAAAACACATAAGTAATATAACTACATATATCGTATCAATATATCATATATTGTTGTTGTATGTGATCATGATAGTGAAATATTAGAATAATAAATATATAAATATTAATATTGTACTAGAATTGATAGTTCGAGTTATAGATGAATTTAATCATAAAAAATAATTATTATATTAAATAGATGAATTTATCAAAATGAACATTAAAATCAACAAAAAAATATAATCATATTTTTTCGACAATTTTAAAAACAAAAACTCATGCGTAGCATGGATGTTCATCTAGTAAATACTTAAAAGAAGACCAAAAGAAAGTTAAACTAAGGATATATTGAAGATACAACACAACAAAGAAAACTAAAAGAGTTCAAAAAAGAACGTTCTCGGAAGCTTCTTGTGTAATTGCATCCATCGCAACCCAAAGGGTTACAAACTCTGCGACAAGGGCAGAGAATACCATCAGCCGGAAGGAAAGTCCTTTGAATACCGGAAACGATTGATCATCCAAACCACTCAAACAAGTGGGACTTTTGGAAAGAGAATTTGGCAGCGGATACCAAGATGAGGAAGCTTAGCCCTAAACAGAGATTGCACTTCCCACACCACATTTACAAAACAACATCTGCCAATGCTAAAAATCAGGACAAAGCCCTTAGCAACATAAAAGGTTAGCATGTACAAGTCTAACACAAACCTCAATACAAGGTAAACATGAGTCACCATTGAAGTGATCCAAGAGATTCAAATGCCATTCCAGATCCATGCCAAATTCAAAGACATATGACCAACTTAAAGCATTAGTGTTTGAAACAATCGACAACAAGTTCTTTGCAACAGTACCACTCAAACGAAGTGGAATTTTTGGGAGAAAGACACAGGGGCGAATGGAGGTTAAGAGGAGCTGGGGCACGTGCCCCACACTGATTTATAGGTTTTTCTTTGTAGTATGTACATAATTAAGTCACTTAGCATGTTTGAATGAGTCTTGTAAAGTAGCACACCAATTCTTAGGTTCGAGTTTTATCTATTTTGCCTTTTTTCCTTTTTTCTATTAATTTTCTAAATATATTATTTTTTCATTTGTTATTTTGTTTGACCTCTTTCTTTTTAAATTTAAATTTTATTTTTTTCTCTTCATTATTATATTAACTAATAAAAATCCAATATATATATTTTTAATAATATATAAATATTACATATTCAAAATAAAATTATATATATAAAATAATTTGTGCCCTACCCATATTCATTTTCTAGATCCGCCACTGGAAAGACATATTCCATAAAGGAGAAATCAACCAGATTCAACGGAGGAATAGACATTAAAGAAGTCATTCCAATCTGTCACAAAGGAAGAAAGACCATCTTCATATAATCAATACCCGAAATAGAACAAGGGAAAAAACTTCAATAAGCCGTAAGAGATCGCACAAGCGCGAGAGACCTGCCAACCAAAGACATCTGAATATAGTCCAAGGAACATGACGAAAGCATAACCTGGCCACATGAAAGAGGAAGAGAGCTTGAGGTGATGACAACCAAACAAGCCCCGTTACACTCTACTGCCTGGGTAGCAACAGCGGGAGCAACCATGGTGAAGAACAGTCGTGGCGGAGGTAGCCATTACTTTTGTAGAGGTCAATTTTTATCTAAAGATTAAAATCTATTTCAAACAAATTTTTATGGGGGTCAATAAACATATTTTAAACTATTTTTGTAAGTTTTGCTTCAAAAAATATAAGTAAATAAACAATTTTTTAAAATCCATAGGGGTCAATTGACCCCTTGCTAGCCATATACCTCCGCCCCTAAGAACAGCTTGAGAAGAGCGCCTGGTTCTCTTAGTCGGTAGGGGAGGATGAGAGCCATTGAACAAAACATGGTGGATGCTGGGAAGGAGAAAGAGCTTCGTTGGAGGAAAACGAGATTAGAAAGGTGGAAAGATGCGGTTGAGCATGAGATACGTCGGAAAAACTATTGATATGAGGAAGAGGATCTGGTAGGTTTGGTGGGTCTGGCGGTTCTGGCGGAGACTCTGGTGGCAACAACGAAAGGAGCCTCAAATCGAGGTAAGTGACATGCAGAAGAAAGTCATATCAGGGGAAACTCATCGGGAAATAACAACGTCGCCGGAAGGAGTTCACTTGAGATATATCACCTAGGAAGCAAGTGTTGGTCAGTGAGGGAAATCGTCGGAGGAGCAATATCGGTGAGGAAAACACATCTCAACAGTGGTTTGCGGCTCCTTGGCTTTTGTGCCCGAGAGAGTTTTCTAGGACGAACCAACAGAGGAGGATAACTTCCCATATTTGTTCTCCATATAGTTCAAGTGGTACAGTAAAACATCTATAAACTAATCTTGATAAACTGATAATATTTATAAATTAATAAATTACACGGTATCATTATAAAAAATAATACAAATAAAAAATAATATTTGAAAAAGAAATTTATAAATGTATAGTCTTATCAATATTGAAAATTGATAACAGTATTAATTAATCAATATATAATTTAATATATCTATATATAATTTATCATATAAAGCTTGGTTTTTAAGACTAATAACTTATATGATTGTTTTAAGAAGGCACATTTATCGATCTCATATTTTGACAAGTGTAAAACAATATTTTCTGATAATTTTAAAATCATAAAAAGATAACTGTAAGAAATTATAAACTTAAACAATCTTAAAAATATGTTTGATCAAAGAAAAAAAAACTTAATAAAGTATAAATATAATTATAAGGAAACTATACCTACATTTTCTATAAAGAATATAAATATAGAAAGATAATTATACGGAAGCTATACATATTTTATTATAAAATCATTTACTAATTCTAATTTTAAGTTATCAATCTATACTATAAAAAAGTTGAGGCTATTTGCTTATGAAGGTGTCCATATCTTCTTTAAATAATACATATTAGTCTCACAATTTTTATTATACTATCATATTCTTATAAATGACCAATCTCGATAAGTCATATCACTAATTGATACTTTTGCCATCACTTTCATTAATATTTTTAAATTATAATATTATATATATTAAGATATCTATGAAAAGAAAAAAAAGAATTATATATGTGAAGAATAGAAATGTAAACTTTTGAAAAATAACATATGAGTAAGAAAAACTATATATAAAAATTAAAAAATGTAAGTTTTTGAAAAACAATATGTGAATACATTAAACTTCTATATTAATTTTGATAATCTTTTTATTTTCCAACAAAAAAAAATAACAAAAATTATAGTTGATTAATCATATATATTTTCAATATAAATAATAACGTGATAAATCTCATTCTATCATAATTTAAGTTGTAAATTTTGAGTCGTCAGTAACAATTAGGGTTGGTTACTACTCTTAATAGTTGTTCTTTCTATTTTTCATCGTTTTTGCTATTATGGGCACTTCTCTCTTCGTGGGAGTTATTTCTGCTTTATATTTTCGATGAGGCATAAAACATGTGTTTTTGTATGATGTTGTCTGCGTAATAGTTTTTGCTTTTTCATAATAGTTATGAATCGTAAGACCTTGATTGAGATAAAATTTTGGGTTTAAAGAAGAAGGATCGACGACAAACACACATGTTCTATTACCTATACACTCCGCAAATAATTTTCAATTTTGTAGCATTAAAGATTTTGGTTTGAATAATTTAAATTCGTATCAATCTTAAACCAAGTATAAGATTGAATGCAGGTTGTGGCTATGTTGGTCTTAAATTGCACAAATGTTACGAGAAAATTGACAATGATTCTAGTTTTAGAGGTTGAAGTTGGTTTGATGGGAAACAAGTTGTGTGGTAATAAAAGATAAATTATTTTGAATTGTTATTTAGCGGTTCTGACGAATGCAACATCAATAGTTTTGTGTCCTCCTTCACACTAAGCATATCATTTTTCATCTCCTCATATAGTTTTGAATCTTCCATCACACCAATCATAGCCATGTCGATCATTCGCACGGAATTCTTCAAAACGATGATCAATATGTCACGACGTCTCATCTCCGAGAGTGATGAGAAAACTGTCTTAACCTCCAACAAAAGGTTTAGACATGATTGTTCATCACATTCTTTGCTAACGTTAATAACCATTGTTATCATCAGGATCAAAAAAGAGAAAACTTTAATCAACATTTTTGTAAGGAGCAATGGTGGTCTTTTATTCAAGCAAAGCAACTTAATCAATTTACCCTTTAAATGATTATATTCGATAAACGACAATATTTAGGAAAAAAACTTAATTTTGAGATCAATCTAAACAGTTCAGTGCAATGCGAACTGAAACTATAATATAGTAAAGTTAGGTATAATTATCCACAGAGAGTAATTCTTAATTAGGTTATATTAGTTTCAAGAGCATTCCATTTCAAAAGGTTATTATGGTCATCTTTTCACATGCATAAACTAATGAAAATTTCCGAATAGTCAAAGAAACAATAATGCATATGCAAAAATAAATTGATTAACTAAAACAAACCGATAGATTATTGTAACTCTGTTTTATCAAGAAAAAAAGTTTGTAACTAAATTTATTAAGTAAAACAAACTAGTAGATGATTGTAACTAAAACAAATCTATAGTTAAATAGTTTTAACTCTATTGATTAGTATATTAAAATTAAAAATGGTTTACGAATGAGTTATGAAAAATAGTAAAGTATATTCCTTACAAACATTCTATTCCTATACATCCTAAATAGTACAACATATTATTACTTACAAATACTATTCATCATTTTACAAATTTACATCGAGTTTTGAAAATTCAAATTGTGTAGTATGTAGAAATATTATGGGGTTTGTACAAAAACAAAACCTTCAAAATGATTTTTTGCAACTTAACCCTTCAATTAAAAAAATGCAGGTCAATACTACCAACTAGAAAGTTATTCACAATATAAATTACGTCGTTTTGGATATTTTAAAATAATAAAAACATGTTTCAAATGTATTTTGAACTCTTGACCTCTCAAAGGTCTAAAACCTTACACAACCATTTGTACCACATAGCTTTATAAAATCTAGAAAATAATAGATATGTATATATATATATATATACATATCTATACTATTAATTGGGAAGCATTATGTGAACTACAACATTGTAAGGGTAGTTTAAAACTAACTAAATAATTTTTTGCATGGGTAATTTAATAAATTAACAATTATTACAACTAAATAAATATCTTGGATTTTGTTTTCTAAAAAAATCGAATTAAATCAATAAATTAATAACTACCCAATATTTTCGGAAATTATTTTAAAACGTTTCCATAACATATCATGCTATTTTAATTCGAATTATATATATGTAAACTTATTTATTTTGGTAATATGTTATTAGATAATTCGGAAACTTCAATCTAATTTAATAACAAATTATCATTTAGTTTAGATTTTATACAATTCGCTTAACAAAACTATATTAATTGTTTCTGATTAGTACACATAAAAATGATTTTAAATTATGATTTAGCATATTCAAAAGATAACTTTTGGATTTTAGATTTGTAATTATCTAGAAAATAGTTTCAGTATAGATTAAAATATTTAACATTTTAATTAGAATTTAAATGATATAAACTTTTAAAGTATTTTTTTAAAAAAAGGTAATTTTCATTATTTTAAAAATATATCACTAAGCTTAATTTGAATTATATAAAAGAAAAATTACTTTTAAACGTATTATAATAGTTACAAGCTTTTGGAATATTCATTCTTCTAGATTCGATTATTTCTTTTTTTTTTAAACAGTAAAACAAAGTTTAAATACCAATGATTAAATTTTTTAATGCAAATATTCAAAAAGAGAAAATATTGATTCACACCAATATTCTTATTTTTTTCTTTGAAATTTGAATGATTTTTCTTTGGAACAAAGAGTAATATGATTTTTTTGCCAGATCATTAATTGTATTCGAACAATAATGACTTTTGCGATAATGCATAAGGATAAGTTTAATTTAAAAAATACCAAAATCGTTGATATCATAGTAAATTTTAGCTTTTTAAAAAAAAATACTTTCGTCATCCTAAATTTAAAATATGTAATTCAGATTAGTTTTTTTCAGAAAAGTTAAGATTGAATCCAAAATAAAATCTAATTTTGCGTACAATCTATCTCTTATAAATGTTATGCATACATTCACATTTTGCCTCACAATCAATCTATAATATTAATTCTTTTAAAAAAATAGATAGAGATTCATAAGTAAATTACTTCACGTTTTAATGATGTTTATCTCCTAATTTTAGTATCCATTTATGCGTATTCTTATGGATTTTTCTTCCAGGGTCAACATTAGATTACAAGAAACTAGTCGGGTGTTGGTCAATATTATACCACAGATAAAATCATGGAATTAACAATCAAAATATAGTTATACAATCTGAAACAATAAACAGAACAAATATAACTTAATTTATTTTTTTATTTTTAACTAAAATTAACAATTTTTTCAGTTTATAAAAAAATAAAATAAAATTTATCTCGTGGTACCCTACGGGTAAATCACTAAGATTTCATGAGGTTGCAATATCAATTTATACAAATTTTTGATTTTTAATATATAGTTTATACAATTATTGAAAGGTATACACTAAAAATCGGTTTTATATACTACAATATCATAAATTTATAAATCACAAATTATTTTTAAATATATTAATCCAAGATTTACCACAGGTCAATCCCTCGATTTTCTTAATATATTACATAGAAATATTTAAAAATAACAAAAATAATATTTAATTTTACGGAATGAAATTATCTGGTGGAACGAGTTTGGATTGATAATCATACGGGACGATAATCTACTAGTGATAATCTACTAAACAAAAAAAACAATATATACAAAACAACTATAACTTAAAATTCAAATTTTTAGTTACAAAAAAATCGAACAACGGTGTACCGCGGAGTAAATTTCACATTATATCATCTAATTGATCAAATTTCAAACAAAAACAATTAATTTGTATATACATCAAACTAAGAAAAATACACTGATTTTCCAAAATCTCTATATTATTCCGCAATTCGAAATAAATCTAACATTCGATTTGCTATGCAAAATACAAATGAAATATAAATAATATAAATTAATAAAAATTTAGCTATTGTATCATAAATAACACTATACACTTTTCTATGCACATTCTAATTTATACATTACAATATCTTTCACTAAAAATATATTCTAATACATTTCTTAAAATATGAAATCCCGCACGTATGTGCGGGTCAGAATCTAACATATATATAGTCTTTGTGTTCAATCTCACCAATGCAATCAACGATTTTATCAGAATCACACCCCTAGATATTCGCTGATTTAATTTTTTTCTCCAATCATCTGAATTTTCCAATCTCGCCTTCTTTGATTTTGCATCCGAATCTATAGGTGCAAAGACATCTTCGTTATGAACTTTCTCCAATCTTGTGTTCTCCGATTATGGGTAATGTCACCAAATTGGAGAAATCATCTCTTATCTCATTTTTTATAAACATCAAATTCCTATATCCTAAACTAATCTTCATATCCCATTCCTCTTTAATGAAACTTGTAAAGATGAAAATACCCTTTCTTTTTCTTTTCTATTTTTAATTTATAATTGTTTTAAAGTTACAACCGAGAAAAACAAATAAGAAACAAGTTTCATTAAAGAAAAGGTATTTTCATCTTTACAATTTATAAAAAAATAAACCAAACAAGCTAAATGTAACAAATCTAGAAAGCTTGAAATTGAAGTTTTAGGTTTATAAATTTAGGGATTCAATTCAATTAGATTTATAAATTGAAAGTTTATGCATAGTGTTTGGGTCAAATAACTCTTTAAATGGGTGATAAATGGATATCAAATGTTGAATCGTTGTGAATTGTAGATTTGAATCTGAAACCATCCAATCTAGTATTATTGATGTTTGTAGTATAACTAATAAAACTAGTCTTACTGATACATATAGTATAACTAGTATTACTGACCGAGTTTTTGTATTTTTTTTTTGCAGCAGACAATGAGCGAGAACGTTATCATACATTTTAAAATGTGAATGTCGCAAGTATAGTTAATGATAATGACATTAGGGGAAAAAAACACTTTCAATAATAGAAGGTATGATATACACAAATTAGGCGTATACAAAAGTAAGGTTAAATTGCAATTGAGTTTCAATGCATTGCTGGTGGGAACTGAGGAACACTAGACTATTTATGAGGATTAGGATGAGGATATGTGTATTTAAAAAGGCGGTCGAGACAAAGACAATTTTTGTTTTACAAAACAGTTTCGACTTGGATAACTATGTAACACTGGGTTTTCATGATGTAATACAATGCATTGTTTATGTGGTAACACAGTAATATTGGTAAAACTAATAGAACTTATGACAAAACTGCGATAATACTGGTAGAACTAGTATAACTTACGAAATAATTTGATATTAATTTTTTCCTCCAAAACCAAATTTTACAATGTCTACTTAGTAAAACTCTTATAAATCATACAATATTGATAAAGTAAGAAAATACAAAATTATATCATATTAGATTGTTATGAAAGAATCTACACAATCTATTCTTTATACTTTTAATCTCACTTTGTATCTTATAAACAACTTGAGATTTGTAAAAATTATATATTTGTAAAAATCAATGCATTAAACACTCAAAGTTATATGTGTATCGACTTCAGTCAATGGTACAACTATAAAAGCGAATTTTAAGGGTACGTAATCTATACTATTAACTAGGTCAGTACCCGTGCTACGCACGGTATCTTTGTTTAAATCAATCATCAAATATAAGTTATGTGTATTCAACATAAACTCTACTTTATTTTCATTATATGTAAACATATAGTTGTATATTATGTATCATTGGAATAAAATAAATATATTTAGTCTCGTCAAACAATATTTTGGTAAGTATATATAGTTTCCTAGAGTTGTAGCATGAAAACAATGTCTAAGTTAATATGTACGTTTGGGAACGTAATTTTATATTTTGTATACGTAGGTTTACACATAGTAGCTTTGTACACTTTCGTGTATGTAAGTGTTATACAAGTTTAACAGTATCTCATAATCAGAAAATTTCTAATTTTATATATGTTTATATTTACAGAATGTGAAACTAACATTTGTTGATAAAATAATTATGTTATATGAGACATAAGCCAAAGCAATAATAAATATATTTTTCTAAATTTTGCAATTCTGATATAGACAGACGAATTAATAAATAGTAGAATTAGATATATAAAGCAATATTAAGATGTTTAAAAAAAAAGCAATAATCTACGATATTAAATTTTGTCATACCTTCTAAGATTTATTTTAGGATGAATCATATTAAATTTTGTCAATAATAGCGATGCGAGATTGTAAGATATCAAGATTTAGAACGTATTCTAAATTAGAAATATGTAAACTTGTTCATACAGAAATAAAAATGGAAATATGTTCATACAGAAATTAAAATAATAATAGACCGAGTTCAATAGGCTACATGTAAAAACATTTTTTAAGTAGATGTTCAACCGCCATTCCTTGCACCTTCATCACGGAGCCAACAAAACAAACAAATGTGGTATGCAATTATAAATAATAGTATAGATATTCCGTTTATATAATTACATCTCATGGATCTCGTTAGATTCGGGAATATCAGGATCCGGAAAGACGGTTGATATCGGGCATGCGGTGCAAACACGTATGTTCTTTGTACCATCAAAATAACGCTCAATCTTCCACCAACCAAGAACAGCGACAATAACTCCACCACCATATTGACGATAATTATGATCAAAGTCAAGAGCTTCCTTCTTAGTAGCTAGACATTCCAAAACACGGTTTCTAAACATAAAATCAAAAATATTATTAGAATAGTATAATTTAGGTAATTCGAATTAAACTATCAAAGAAGGAAACTTACTCATTATCACTTATTTTGAATGTTAGCGTCAAATCATCAACGATGTTTTGCTTAGGTCTTGTGTTAATAAATTCTCCAACATCATAGATCGCTCCCACCAAATCTCCAAAAAATTACATAAATTAATTAAAATAAATCAGAGTCAAATATATATAATTGATATTGAAAATGACAAAACCAATGAACCCTAAGATGAATGATATAAAATAAGGAACAAACAAATTCATAAAGATCTCACTGACTAAAACAGATTTATCGATTTCATCATCAATAATCGAAGAGAAGGATGCTAGACGATAGTGAGGAATAGCGTGTACCGGACTTGTTAATTTGACGACAGTGTCAACAGAAAATCCAATTTTGAAGCTATGAGTTGTTGCCCTGACAGAACCCGAGTTCTCAACAACTCCAAAATTTGTTATCGTTACCCATTCTCCTTCATTAATAAAATCTTTATAGTGATCCGACATCTTATACCCAACAGTAGCTTCAATAGTCATACCCTACGGATCAAACATACTAATCAAAATTCTAAAACATGCAAACCTAGAATTATCATTACAAAACAGTCAATACTTACATGTTCGTCGGCGAGAATCAAACCCATAACCTTTGAAGATGGAACCAGCGAAACTAAGAATGTCCTCACAACTCTACCACGAATACACCATCATCTAATAGACGGTTTCAACAGTGAAAGAGGATGAAACGATTCCATCTTTTGGCAGAAATGTTTTTGTTATTTTTTTGTATTCGTTTTATGAGATGCTAATAATACCGATATATATATATATAAGAGAGACAATACACCGTAGAGGCATGTTTTAGACGCAACTTTTTTAAAAAGTAGTAACAGTCATGACATTTCAAGTCAAACATCAATCTTGAAGATTCTGTAATATATTTTGAATAAATCAATTATTAATAAAATTAAAAATTTGGCGAGTCTTATATTTTAGGAAATAATATAAATATTGTATCCTTATTATTAATTGGAGTTCTTATATAAATACCAATTGTCTTAACTTTTTGGATAAATTACTAATAATCACAGGATCCTATAATGTTTGAGACATATAATAACAAAATTTCCATAAAAGTTAATAATAATGGATAGAAATAAGTAACAAAATTTTAAAATATTTTTAATAATGGAAGTGATTAAAAATTAGGAAATAATATATATGCAAATATATTGTTAACAACAGAATCTATAATTTAATTCTATTATGGCACTTATATATAAGAGTTGAAATAATAGAAGATTCTCTAACGATGTTGATTTTAACGACATATTTCTTTGGAAAAATCTTCTAATAAACTCTAAGGTTTGGTTTTATTTTTCTTTGTTTAATAGTGTAGATATCTAACTCATATTTTAGATTACATTGTAATCAAAATTTGCAATCCAAATACATTTTATTAAAATCAATAAAATATCAAAATTATTTAAATCAAAATAACCTAATAATTGGTCAATCTAAAAGCAGTTATAATTTGATCTAAGTTTACGGTTATATTGTTATTTAGTAAGCATTAAATAAAAGGAGTTATAATAAAGTTAAAGTTTAACAGAAATAATCATAAGAAAGTCAATAAAAAAAAACAAAGTCTTTAAAAGTACAACTTTAAAACATATGTAGATAAGTTTTTAAATAAAACGATAGATAGGGGTCTGGGGTTGCATTTTCAGTTCTCGTCCACAACTTCATCTAGCTCAGGTGTTTGCATTCGTTGAAGGAATTGAGTTCTGAAACAGTAGGAAAATAGAAAAAATAAAAATAACCAAGACCAAAATTTTAAAAAATACAATAAACAGTTAAGGGATAATGTAAATATAAACGTTCTTACCTGACGCGATCCATGTTAATTTGTGGGTAACTTTGATTGAATGTAATTCTTGAAGCACCATTATGTGAGATTAGACATTGACGACCTAAAATATTAACTTTTTTATTATATGAAGTAGCTATATAAATTATAGATAACATAAAATGAGTCTTAAATATACCTTCATGATCATCAACATTCCAAAATCGTAGCACACAGATTGTAGGATTCATACCAAAGTTCCAGTGATAACCAAGTTCTAGACCAAGTCCCCTCCATAATTGCACAAACAACTCACAAGTATATCCGGTTGCAACACATATGAGAGATTTACCCCTAATAACAATATCAAATTATTACACCAAAACATCTAAGTTCTATGAATTAAACCAACTATAAAGATAACAATATTTACTATGTTTGTGCATTCAAATATATAAGCAAATAGATGACGAACTATATATTGGAAAATACTAACCAAGAATTTTTAATCTCAAATTCGAGAAAATGAGAAAGTATAGTATTTTCTGAAGCTTGAGGGACAAAGTCCGGTCTTGTTATATTCCCAACTCTCACGACAATACCATAAGCATCTACAAACAAAAAAAAACTATAATATGAAAGATTAATATTTTTAAAAAAATAGACTTTGTATTAGTGAAAAATCTAAATAAGAAATTTACCATGAACAGCTGAAGAATTAATAGTCTTGTTTTCGATCATAGAGAAGGCAGCAAATCGGAAAAAGCTACTTGGTTCTCTATTAGGCAGAGGAGTCATTTTGGTAGTCTGAAGGAACTTGATTCTCAACTTATTATCAGTTAAGGAAGGTTTTCTACCGACGACTGATTTGATCAGAAGTATGTTTTCCAAGAAAAACCAACCTCCTTCATTGAGAACTCTAGGGACATCATATCCAGTGTAGAAATAAGCACAAATAGCATCAATCATTGTGCCCTAAAAAACAAAATTGACTTATGAATTATTAATAGATTAGATCCAAGGAATACTATTTAATTATTAATAGATTAGATCAAAAAAACAAATTACTATCTCGTCGCACAAGATCATTTGGTAACACTTCCCACCCTCATGAGGAAGTGTTACCCACCAACATAGCAGCTTCACAAAAACCTTCCAATCTTTTTTTTTTTGAGAAAGTTGAGACAGATATGAGATACCTTTGAAATAACCATCTCTATCATCTCTCAACATCTTTTTTTTTTTTGAAACTAATAGGGTAGAAGGAATATGGCGAAGATAAGTAATAGATGAAAATAAGAGGGGAGGTTACCTTTTTTCAGGTTATGTGTCCTTTGACAGTTTAGGAATATTACTTGTATTTTATTTTTTTTGCCCAAAAGAATAAGCGCGTATATTAAATAGAAAAAGTTAAATGCCATGCAAATCTTGTCAATCGAATTTGGAATCTCGATGGTAAATTATAGTGCTTTTTATGGTTACTTGCGAATTTTAATAAATTTTGTAAGAAACAAAATGTAACATAAGTTGTCATATCTCTTGGATGAGTTGTCTAATCTTGTTATCAATCTTGGAAAAGATGGAAAGAAAAGATGTGAACAATAGATTTAATTGAGAAAGCAAGTCTCATAAATAGATTGAAGAGAATATAGATGTTAATATTTGTATCTACTCAATAAAATCTACTTTATTATTCCAAAAAATATATATGAGAGCAAAATATATTTAGAATAAACTGATATCATATATATATATATATATATTACATTCCTTAGAAATTAAATTCTAACTTTTATATATGTATCGATTATTTTTAAGCCACAAAGGTAATGATGTGATTTTCATCTATATCCAAAAAGAAACTTTAAAAGCAGTACCTAGGTTTTCAAAATCAATATTATTTTAATATGAGAGACATGATACTGGAAGATAATGCTTTTGTAGGGTTATAAATATAAAGAGTCTAAATATTTAAGATTACTTTTTGTATAAGACAATGACATGAGTTGAAAAAAAATGAACTTAATAATAAATGATCCTGATGTTTCCAAGAATGATTTATCTCAAAGTTTTTAATGTTTTATTCTTGATACCCAATAATTTTTTTATTTCCTTTTGAAAAGAATCATAAATAATGATATGTGAAAAAAAAAAAAAGATAGTATTTTTAAAGAAATAAACAAATTCTACAATTGTATTTATATGTAATCGTTGCAAATTTATATATGAGTTTGTTTGTAGATTTTTATGTTTTACTTGTAAACTTTCTTAGGAGTTTAACAAAACATAAGATATATGAAAATAAAAAGGGAATACATTACTTAAATAAGTTCAAAACATAAGCATATTTATAAAAAAAATAACATAAAATGACAAAGTTTGCAGGAAATTAAAATAAGTTCAAAACATAATTTAAATAAGAATAGGAGATGGGAGGTCAAACTCCTAATTCTCTTCAATCACTTCCATCCTTGGGTTCTCTGGAAGTTCATCATAATCTTCGAAACCGCGGCTGTAAAAGAGAAAATAAAAAATCGATATTGATTAATTGATGTTATGGTTAACGAATACAATAAAAAAATGATAAAATTCTTACATGTAGCTTTGAATATCTATCTCAGGAAAATTGGTTGGATTGAGGTAAATTCTTGAACATCCAAATTCACTCTTCAAAACATTCTCACCTGTTCCATTAGTTTCATTTAAAATTATATAATACAAATAATAATCATAAGTAAATAGAATTACAATAGAAACAAAATAACTAACCCTCAATCTCAGCAATTCTCCAAAATCTCACAATGGCAACAATGGGCTGATAGTTATAAGAGGCTGAACTGATACATTTTGAGAAATTTATAACAAAAAGTTCACAGCATCTTCCAACAGCATAGCATTTCATTTTCTCTCCCCTAACCAATATAACTAAGCAATGCATTATTAAGCTAATTTTTCAGACAGATGACACATCTACTCACACATTATTAAGCTAATATTAAACTAAGCATTGCATTACTAAACTTACTTAAAAACACTACAACTTACATATTGTCCAAAAGTTCGAATGAGACATATCTTGATTCATAGTCGGTTTCACCTTGGCGACAAACAAATGGAAATTTCTTAATAGCCGAGATATTTGTCACCTCACTCATTGCATCTAAGTATAAAATAATAGAGTAGATACCATATTTCAAAAATAATAACATAAATTACTATCATAAATTAATTCTTAAAATGAGAAGAACATAGATTGACTAAAAACTTACCCGTGACATAATCCCAATCCTCAAGACATGGATACTTAAGATCAATGGGAAAAATGAAGTCAAAGAAGTCTCTTTTCACAAGTTCCGGGAGAGGGTAAACACTTGTTTCCCAAATGAATTTGATGTGAAAACAAAAGGACGAATACCTAACCCTTGATTGAGGAACAATGACCCGAAAGTCAGAGATGTGAATCCATGTGCCTGGCTTGAGAAACGGACGGAAGGGATTGTGATAGTTTCCTTGAGGAATTGTTGCATCAACACGGTTATTCTGAAAAAGTCCAAACAAGTCAAAGATTAAATAGTTTGTGATGATCTGTTTCAATAATAACAAAGTAAATTGGGATTAAAAGAAAAAAAAGTGAAAATACAAACCTTGTCATCATGAAGAATCATGGTCATAATTTCACCATGACTGTTTGGAGGATGATTCCAAATTGATAGGATCTTGACGTTAATCTTCCAGTTTGTTGAGTTATCCCTCAAATCGGTGAGTTTATAAACAGACATCTTGTGTATCGAAGGAAGTTTTTTTTTGTTTAGAAAGATAAAGAGTTAAACCTAAATGTTCTAGACTTAAGGTTTTTGATTTCATATAATTAGGAAAAGATACAATGATGAAAAGTTGAAGTGTAAAAAGGAAACGAATCGTCTAGAACCAATAGGATTTCTTATAGGATAGAACAATAATGATGACATTTATTTCTTATCGTGTTACTAAATATTATAATTAAAAAAATGAGAATCAATGAAAAAATAGAAATAGGTTGTTTTGTTTGAGTTATCATGATTAATCATATTTAATAAGACGAATTATTTAGTGTACAAAATCTTTGCTATTTTTGATTTTGTAGAATATTTAATACAAAATTAAAAAATTGTTTATAGTTATTAGTATGATTAACATTATAAAAACCAAATGATGTGTTTCTTAAAAATAGTGTAGATTTGTTTTCTGAAAATTGATGTTTTGAGTTTTTTTCTTCTTTAATCAAGATTGATGTTGTACAACAACATCATTACTATTTTTATTGTTAACCAATAAAACAAGAGAGAAATATAACTAATACTATAGTTAAACTAACAAAATAATAAAATTTAATGAAAAGTTGTTATTCTTACTTTGTGTCAAAATTCTACAACATAATATTTGGTGAGACTAAGAGAGTAATCAAATCTCAGCTCTTTGTATTGCAAAAATTTAGATTTAACAAAACTAAACGACATATAATTGAAATAACTTTATTAATTCCCAAAAAAATTTCGCAAATAAAATAAAGATAGTTTAGATCTTAAAAAATAAAACAACTCTGATAACTTTAAGCAAATAAATAAGAAAGAAGAAAACGATCAAAGCTGGAGTAGTCATTGAGCATCATTCGCCGGAGCGTTCCTCAGACATGGTCATCGTAGAACACTTAGCCTGATCATTTCCATCAACATCATCTGAATCTTTTCGTTTTGATGATGGAGTAGAGGTTGACGACAAATCGACATCAGAAAGGTCAACACCATTAGTGAGCATAAGGGAACCCTATATGAAAATACAAAAACATTTTAATAAGAAAACCCTAAAAAATTTTGAGAAATAATTAGAATAGTTTAATGTTATTTGTCAAACCTGTTCGATCGAAATAAAGATAATGGATCAACGTATGCATTAGAGTCTTCTTGAACGATTTCATCGACAATGTTACCGGTGTAGACTCGGGCAACAGTGAATGAATCATATCCACCAAATATGTTTTCCCTTTGAATGCACAATAGAAACTGAAAAGTCTTGCCTTTCAAACCATTGATCACATCAGGCAAAACAGTTGGATATTCGATCTACAGAAAATACAGATTATTATAACATGAACTTGGTCATTTTAATGAAAGAGTTTAAAAAAAAAAAGGCATTATACCTCATCAAATGACCCATCAAGCAATTTAGGGGCAGCAGTAGTGCCAAGAATTTCCTTTGCATGACTATCGAATAACATGCATCTAGCTTCACCGGTTTGGTCCATAATATGGAGATGTAGCCAAAACCTAAAAGTTAAATAGGATTATTAGCTTCTAAACACAAAATTATAATTAATAATACATTCAATATAAAGATTTCATAAAGACTAACTTGGCAACAACAGATTTTGCAAAACCATTGCATATTTCACACCAAAATCTTGGCTTTTGAGGTTGCTTGACATCTTCAAGTTTGATAGCTTCTTCTTTGACAACCTTCTTGTTGTGAGCACGACAACAAAAATAGTACTACGGCCAATCTGTATCAATTGCCGAAACAGTGCAAACTGTTTTGCACTTACCCACCTTCAAATGAATATAAAGAGGAATTAACAAACTAAGCTAAAAATATAAAAATGTAATAAAAATGTTAGTAGGATAAATAAATTAATGAATAATACATCAGAAGATGTGAGGACTTCCTTGATTGTTTGCCTTGGATAATCACCATCGTCATCTCCAATTCTTGGTGCATAGAGCCTCTTGTGAAAAGATCCAGAACTTCCCAAAGTTAACCCATCAGTTGGTATGTTATACATCAAGAAAATATAGTTTGCTTAATATTATGTATTAACAAATATATTTAGTGACAAATAAATACAATTACCTTTGCTTAAAAAGACCCAACTCAGCCGACGTGGGATCCAAGAAGACTTGTGAAACATCAAAAGAATTGGAAACACTCCTAGTATCTGTTTTAAAAATATAAGATCGTGTTTTTAAAATATAATTACCGTTGTAGAGATTGATCTTCGCAAATCGGATTAAGCAAACAACAATACCATCGGTTGACTCCTGGCAAGCTTTGTCAACAATCTCAGCATACTTCCCCCAAAGTGTACATGCCAAGCGATTGTCACTAAAAATGGAAAGAATAAATTTATTAATAAAAAGTTAAAAAAAAAAACTTTAAATAAGAATGTATATGAATATAGATTGTTTGTACTGCTGATCTCTCAAATGGAAATCGATTTTTTCTGTGGGCTTGTTGTTAGCGTTAAGATCTTGGATTTCAGACCGATCGACAACCTGACCCATAACATCTGTAAAGACAAATACAATAAATATGTGAATATAATGACTACATAAGAAATAATGCATGTATGTTCTAAAATAATATGAAAATTCAATCTAATCGTGCAAGATATTTGAGTTAGCGAATCCAGAGAGGATCACATCAAACTTAGCAAGTGAGAGGAACAAAGCATCAGAAACGTTATCACATGGAGAGACCGTGGTTTTGAAAACAAAACCAATCTTGTATTTCAAGTCAGAAATACGATACTGGCCACTTGTAGGATTTAGAGTGATTGTCGTAATGATCTTCCAAACACCCTCGGTTAAGCACCTTTCAAACTTTTTGATCTGCTCTCTTCTCACAGCAGCATACATCTTATCACCCTATATGACAAAAATAATTTAAATAATAAGTAGTAGAGAAAAATGATGCTTGAACACACTATAAGGTTAACGAAAACATAAAGTTGTAACTATAATACGTACAGCTTCATCAACCAAAATCATTTCAATGGATTCACCAGCCTTTACAGAATATTGCCTCCAAACATGAAGCAATTTAACCTGAATACGCCAAGCGTTCTTGTAAGGTTTTACCGATTTCAAGGGAGTGAATGGAAGAGGATTGGCGAGAATCATTTTTAAAAATAAATTTGGAAATGAAATTGTGTGAGTGTAAGCTTAGTGAGTAGATTGAAATGGGGCGTCCGATATTTATAAGAATGAGTGGTTAGGTCAAAAAAAGATGCGCAAAAGATATTATCCTTGGAGTTCAAGTTTATTCGATATCAAGAATCCGATGATTATAGGAAAATATTTTTCATTTCCGTAAAAGTAGGTATGAATATAGGGAATATTTGAAAAAAATGTAAGATAAGTGCAAAAGAGAATCGAAACGAAATATTAGATGTGTTAGAATTATGGAAAAATGTAAAATAATTCAAAAAGAAGATCACAAAGAAATATTATATGTGCTATAATTATGGAGAAATGTAAGATAATTCCAAAAGAAGATCCAAACGAAATATTATATCTGCTATAATTATGGAGAAAATGTAATATAATTCTCAAAGCAGATCCACACGAATTACTGTTTCATCGTTATCAACGAAGATACGCCAAATATTTAATGAAATTAATACGATTATTTTCCTGAAATATAGTCAGATGAATTTTTGCATGTAACTACAAAATCGGACGGCTTGAAATAAATCTATTCAACGGCCAGGATTAAAAGGAGAATCCCATATTTTTAAAAAAGGAAAAAAAAAGAAGCGCGTGTTTCTTTAAGCGAAGCTGCGAAATCGAACGGATAAAAACAATTCAATTGAATGGCCAAGATTATAACGTATAACCCAAAAGTTGTAAACCCGGGTCAAAAGGATCCGCGTGTTCTTTAAGTGAAGGCGAGAGATCGAACGGACACAAACACTTCAATCGAATGGCCAAGATAATAACGTATGACCCAAAAATTGTAAATCCGGGTCATAAGGATCCGCGTGTTTTTTAAGTGAAGGCGAGAGATCAAACGGACACAAACACTTCAATCGAATGGCCAAGATTATAACGTATGACCCAATAATTGTAAACCCGGGTCATAAGGATCCGCGTGTTTTTTAAGTGAAGGCTCGAGATCGGACTGTCAAAACAATTCAAGCGAACGACCAAGATTATAACGTAACTTAAGTTATTCTCAGTAAAAGGTAAACTTTTTCATGACATTAACATTTTAAACATATGATTTAAAGGTAAAAAAAATTTTTAACCGAGAATCACTTAACGTACGTCTCAAATAATAGAGTAGATTGGGAATCATTAAAAATAAACAACCTTATAAATGGTAGAATATTACATAAAATGCCATTGATTTTAGTATTTTTAAATAAATTCATTAAGGATACAATAGTAATCACAAAATTAATAGACTTAAATAAACAAATGGTAATATCCTTTTGAGTACTTATTAGTTTTCCAAAATTAAACTCACTTTCTCTTTCCTATTAAATTAAGGACAAAAAATTAAAATTTATTCTTAAAATATGTTAACCAATAAAAATTGAAAAACTAAGATTTGATATCCAATTATATACTATATTATTAAACTAACATTTTGGAAGTTAATTTTTATTTTAAAATTTTTTCAAAATCATAAAACTTGCTTGATACCATTCATAAAAAATCATAATTTGGGATAGGTAAATAAATTCAAGTTAGAATTTAAGGTTACGTATTTTGAAATATAAAACGAAAATTTATTTCACAATTTCTAAAAAAACGATATTAGATATTACAAAGATTTAGATTTACTACGAATTAAACTAAAATAATTAATTAAATTATAAATTGTACATTTATTTAGAAATATCTAAACAATAAATTGTACATACTGATTTCAGAATATTTAGGGTTTTTTTTTTTCAACCGGGTCTTTCTTTAAATAAATCCATAATATATTATTGCACAAACTTTTTGAAATAATGTAAATAATTATACATTTTTATTCAAAACAAATTATCCATCAATAATTGATTGATTTTATAGGTGTATTTCAAATTATTTAATTATATTCCAAAAATCCAATTAATTATGATTGAAAGAAATAAACATTATTAATTTTTTAAACAATTATTTGTTAAAATGCTATTTATATTTTTTGAATTTGAAGAAGGAAAAAAAATCAAGAAAGGGTATTTGTGTGTTTTAATTTATGATATATTTGTAAAATTTAACATCATATATGTTAATCCGCAAAACTACTCATATATAATATGTATTTAAAGGTAAGCAAATAAGAATTTTAGAACATACTTTTAATGGAGTGAAATGAAAATAGGAATTATGAGACACGAACGACATGAAAAGAGACGGAAGCAGTATAAAAAACAAATTGAAACCAAACTGAACATCAAATTAAATATCCAACAAGTATGAGTTTGGGTTACGAGCACTATATATAAAAAAATTATTTTCACACATAACCATGCATGTACGTATTTTGTGACACAAATTCTATTTGTGATGGATACGGGTTGATAGTATTTTTATTTCACATATACAGACGGGTTATGGAACGAAAAATTTATGATAGATACATCACATTATGGGTTTTCCGTTCGAAGATAGTCACGCCTAGCAAATATACATGAAATAACCCAAAATAAAACCAAATTCATATCCTATTTTACATCGGTAATAAAACTGTTATAATGTTTTGATTAGTTTAGAAAATAAAAACGTACAATCACTTAACTTTACAATTAAGTTATATCTTAATTTTATCTTACTAATAAAATTTCGTCATGTGAGTTCGGACCTTAAAATATAACTATACACGAACGCAATTGAATTTCGATCATTACTCTTAACTTTATAATATCTATATTATTAGAAAGTTTACTCATAACAAAATATTATATATTTTTAAAATCAATTAAACAATTTTTTATTTGAACGTATATGCGAATTCAAATCTAATACATTATACTATAATATATATCACAAAATAACAAAATTATCTATATTGAACTAAAAATATGAAACCCCGCACGTAGGTGCGGGTCAAGCTCTAGTACTAATTTAAATGAAAAACATCAAAAGTAGAATTATATGGAAGTTTGGTACACGTAAAATCTTTCTAATACTCAAGTGGATAGTTCTTGAAGTTTAATCCTCATATCGAGGCGTGTTCATAAATACCATAGCGGATGTGAACGCCAATTACGATGAACCAAACTTCCTTCTCTTCAACACTTTGTGGATATAACATCTTGTCAATAACTTAATTTTCTTGGTATACTCCAACGGCGGTAAGTACATACAGATTGGTTGTAGTGCTATCGCTCGCTTCTCGATATTCTGAAAAAATATTCATTCATATATTACTCAAATGAGAATAGTATTACCCTATTTTATCAGTATTACCCGATTTTACCAGTATTACCCAGAAATCATACTTATAATATATTCATTTATGGCAGTATTACCGAGAATTCACTCTTGTATTACCCAATTTTACATGTATTACCAAAAAACTACAATAATATTACCCAATTCTACTTGTATTACCAATATATCACACTACGAGCAGTGGCGGATCTAAAAAATAATTTTACCCGTGGCAACAATATTAAGCTTGAAAAAAATCAACTATATAATTAAAAATAATGTCGAACAAAACACATATAAAATACGAACAAAACACAGTAATACTTTATAAAAGTACCCTACGCTCATTCATAGACTGAAATCTTCCTATCACTGTTTCATTGGTGACATATCCAAAAAATCTCTCTCAATATAACATACTAGACAATCACTTAATAATTGATCTCCAATTCCGTTGCGTGAACATGTCTTCACTAGTTTCATTTCAACGAAAAACCTTTCGACACTTGCAGTAGCAACATGCAAAGTTAAAACTAACTTCAGAAGTCTATAAACAAAGGATGCGCAAGATGCTTTTGCGTTTCCACCATAAGACGAGAAAGATCTCCAAGACTCTTCAAATTCTTGAATCGTTTATTTGCCTGCATATTGTCAATATAGATCCTGAGTTGATGTTCAAGACATAATCGATCCCCAATACTAAAGTCCTATGGATGAAATTCAGCCAATCTAATCAACTATGCCTTGTCAAACTCATGAAACGAGTTAATAGGACTTAAAGAAGCCATACAAGTAAGCAGTTTAGTGTTTATCTCGGTAAAGCGATCATTAAACTCATGTAGCTGCATATCCAGAACAGTATAGAAACAATTAATCTTATAATGATTCATATTGGTTATGTTGCTTCTTCTTCTTGGCTTCCTCGAATCAACAAAGTCTTCTTCCATCTTTAGCAGTTCAACAATATGTTTCTCACAAAAGGACGAAACATCAATAAAAAATGAGTCATATCCATCATCACGTAGCTTCTGTAATTACTGCTTAGTTGATTCAACAAGTGACATGGTATTCAAAATATCTTGATCCTTCCTTTGCAAAGCCATCGATAAATTTTTGGTCAGTCTCAAGATGACTAACATTAATTGCATATAGAATACACAATCAAATGTATGAAAGTACTTGAGAAGACCAAACGCTTGACGTCTTTTTGAGTCATCGACTCCTTCATCTTGGATATACTCAAGAACTTCAATGATAGAAGGAAACAACTCAACCATACGCAATAACGTTTTATGATGAGAATTCCAACGAGTATTTCCAGGCTTTTGAAGAGAAAGCTCTCAATCTTTTTCCAGTGCTAATGTCACCACTAATAATTCCCTCCTGCACTTTGTTCCGCTGAATTTCTCGAATTTTATCTTTTCTCTTGCAAGAAGCTCCAACCACATTCAACAAGGTAGAAATCATGTAAAAAAACCACCAACATCAAAGTGTTTTTTTGCAACTGCAACGACGACCAACTGAAGTTGATGAGCAAAACAATGGACGTAATATGCAAAAATATTTTCCCTAGAAATCAATGATCTAAGTCCACTGAACTCACTCTTCATGTTATTTGCTCCGTCATAACCTTGTCCTCTCACCTTTGTCAAACTTAACCCATATTTTGCCAATAGCCCATCAACTGCAGATTTCAGAGATAAAGAATATCTATCTTTTATATGAATAACTGTAACAAATCTCTCTTTAACTGCTCTACTCTTATCAACAAATCAAAAAACAATAGCCATATGTTCTTTGTCAGAAATATCAGCGGACTCATCAACCAACAAAGCAAACACATCATGATCGATTTCTTCTATGATAGATTTCACAACTTCTTATGGAAGAGAATTCACAGTATCCTTTTGAATCACTGGAGAAATCACTTGTTTATTTTTTGGAGCATTCTCCAAAATAACCTTACTTGTAGCATCATTCTGTTCACTAGTGTATTTAATGAGTTCTAAAAAATTTCCTCTATTAGTAGACTCTTTTGACTCATCGTGACCACGAAAAGGTAACCCTTGTCTCAACAAATACCTTGAAGCATCAATAGAAGCATTCAACCGGACACGATATTCTTTTTTTACCACATCATCTTGCTTATGCAGAGAATGCACAATAGACTGAGCTTGATTCATCAAATCATCACATTTCTTAGCAGAAATATTATGAAATGTGTTGGGCGTCACACCCACATGCTCTCTTAGTGTCTCAGGGTTATTCCACAGAGAAAAACCTTCTTCCACAAACGCATAATTATTGCCTCTTTTTGGTATGTCGTCTTTAAATAAATAACAATACAAGCAATATGCTTTATTGGTCGATGTACTATACTCTAGCCAACTAGGATATTTACCAAACCAACTTGCATTAAATCGCCTCAATGCAGTTCCTATTCTTTTCTTAGGAAAAATATGATCATAATGTTGACATGGACCTCTAGTTATGTATTTGTGCCTTACCTTGTCCCTTTCATTTGGATGATAATCCAATATTCTTTTTCTTTGAGCAAGATCTGATGGCAAATCATCCAAATTATGATAAGAATTTGAAGTGGATGTTGTTGGTTGGGATGTTATTTGTTGATAATATCGTTTCATTGCTTTATCTATAAAAAGTAAATTATATTAATTTAAATCAATTGTTTAAAAACATTCAACTAAACAACATAAAACCGATTGAAACAATACTTCTAAAATCAAAATAAGAAAAAAAAAGATGCTGGAGGAATAAAACAAAAAAAAAATCTTATAAAAAAGTTTATATTAAATTCTAGGAGCATAGAAGAAAATCACATGATCAAGAGATTTTTGTTTGATTGAGTTAACGAAAGTAAAGTTTGACCAAAATTGAAAGAGAAGAATAAAAAACTCAATATCGATGTCTGGTGTCTCAGACTCACACTTTTAGTTTCTGCTTTTATGAAAGAAGAAACAACCCTAACGCAATTAAAACATAATTGGGCTTATCATATTAAAAAATGAATTAGGCTTTAACTTTCTTACATAGACTTTCATTTAAATATTATAAACCATAAAAGTCAATGTATATGTGCGTATAAAGAAGGAAAGAGGCATTATATTTTATTTTGACAAGAGCATAAATAATTTTCCTTATAAAATAGCATTATATTCCAAAATTTTGACTGTGGCAACTGCCCCTTTATGTGGTAAGGTGGGTCCACCCCTAACTAATAATATATCCCAATTCTACTCATATTATCAAAAATTCAATACAGTATTACTTAATTCTACTCGTATTACCCTGAAATTATAATAGTATTCCCTAGTTCTACTACTGTTACTCATAAATAAAAATATTATTTCTCAAATCTACCAGTATTACCCAATTCTATTCGTATTATCCTAAAATTATAATAGTATTCCCTAGTTCTACTTGTGTTACCGAAAAATCAAAATATTATTTCTCAAATGTAGCAGTATTAACCAGATATCAAACTTCTATTATCCAATTCAACAAGTACTACTTATAATCCAAATATCAACAAATCGAATCCTACTACTTACATATCCATGAGATTTTTGTTTGATATCTCTTCGGATCTTTCATTGAAAGGGTTACCCAAGACTCTCTGCTTTTTCTTCATTCCCATCTTCTTCATTCTCATCTTCATCATCAACAACAACCAAAGTTAACTCTCTACCTTATGTTCTTCTCTTCTTATTTTTTTATCATCCCTTTTTGCTTTAGGAGGAGCCATTATCAACAATTAGAGAAAACATTGATGAACTCGAACAAAATCTCACAATCAAGTGAGAATTGGAGATCTCGGGTGTTACCTTAGTATCACAAATAACAAAAGAGAATTATGAGAGCGAATTAAAAAATTGAAACGGTCTTGAATTTAGAAGAGAAGAGATGATGCGAAGTTTGGTCGATTAATTAGGGATTTTGGTGGGTTTCTAGGTTTGATCCGAATTTGTTTTGGTTGGATGGATAAAATCCAGGTATTTTATGTTATTTGTGTGCTTTATTATAATATACTTATAATTGACTCATTTTTTGAATATAAAAATTAATAAATAAAAAAAATCTGTTTAGAACGGGGAGTTTTGGGGTTTCTATATGATAAAAAAGGACTTCTTAGACGAAAATTTGCCGAATTGACATTACCCAGATCTGAGTAGATAATTATTCTAGGAAGGATTAATTTGAATAATTTTGTTAAAGTGAAGAGAAGCAAAGGAATCTTGCCGGAGAATATGTCTCCTTGAAAATACAAAGATTGAAGCAGAGTTAGATTCTAGATTTGACTTTAGATCTGAGATTCTCGATCCATTGTTGAACCCACGGTTAGATGTTACTATTATTCTCAATTTATGAACATATAAAGAAGAGAGTTGATGGTGCTCTCTAAACATGTTATGTTCTTTTCCTGCAATGTTGTTGATGAAGAGGAAGAAGACATAGCACATATACGACAAGATATTGTATATATAGTTATTAGTAAGGATAGGTAAACAAGTGTTATAGTGGCCTTATTGTTTGTAGATGTTTATTATGGTCTTTAAGGTTTCGGGTACAAGTCTTCACAGTAATATATATTTTTTAATATACAAAACGACGTAGTTTGAAAATCAATGCATAGATTTTCATAGTTTGCAAAATCTATACACGCTCACGGTTATAATGCGGGTGATTTTCGAGTTGATGGCATTGACCTGCATTTTATTTTGAATTGAAAGGTTAATTTGCAAACAAAAATCATTTTGAGGTTTTTTTGCACAAAACCCAAAAAATATGCATTTTTGTCTATTAAATTTGATATTTAAAATTTATTTTTTGGAAAATATATATAACAAAAAAGTACAAATAGGCTAATATTAAATTAAGTGTTACTAAATCCTCTTTCATAGCATCACTCATTTCTCTTTTCCTGTTTGATCGCTCGTTTCATTTAACCAAACTTACAATAGACATTTTCCAACAACTACTTCACACCAAAATTGTCTTGTGTCACAACCACCACCATTGCCACTCTCATTGCCACTCTCAATGTCACAACTACTGGTTACTTCGTTTGTTTGGATTGCAAATGTTGTGTATCTCATAGGATATAGTGTTTTTAGATCGGACCGGTTCAAGATATTATAGTGTTTAGTTCTATACTATTTAGTTTCATTCTATACTGTTTTATTTGTGTATTTTAGACAAACATTCATTATTTTAAATAATTTATATTTCATTTTAAACATTTAAATCATGTTATACAAAGAAAAAAATCTATGTTTTTAAAAAAAAAAACTATTGTAAAATTTAATCAGTTATTTTTATGAGACTAATTCAACATTTAAAATCATTTGGGGATAATATTAGTTTGGTCATGTCATCAATAATCTCTCTTTTTATACACACGTTACCATGTCTTCTTTTTCCTCCTACTACGCGTGTCCTTCACTCATGTCCCATTTCATATTTTCCCCTTGTCTCGTGTCAATATTCTTAATTTTACAATGGATTTTGGTTATAGAGCAAATTCACCCATATATCTTTCTATGTTATTCGTTTTTCTTTTTTTCGTTCTAATGGTTTTTAAGCAACCCACTCTCAATTCTCACTAGGTTATAATGTTTACCAAAAAAAGATGAATTAAACACTCCCATGGTCATTCCTCCCGGTGTTAAAGTTATCAAAATATTATATGCCACATCACGAAATTTATTTTTAACATTTTTAACCTAATACTTGACGAAACATAACATATTATTTGTTAGGAGACCACTTCCAATGGTAGTCTTTTAAAGGGTTCTAATGTATGAGCCCCTTAAAAAAAAAACCAAAATAAATAAAAAATGTCACTATTATTAAGGGACGTTCCCAAGCTTAGGGATTTTTGGAGTAGGAAGAGACTCATATGTGGCGTTTTCTAATTGGCCCGTGAAGTAAAATAAACCAAATTGTTTTCTGTATTTTGTTTCATTTTCGTGATTTCGTTTTTTTCTCTTCCTCGGTTACTCCGATAGCGATTTTGTTCAACAGTTTGTCGATCCTTTTTAGTATATCTGGCACAAATTTGGCGGAAATGAAGCTATAGTTATTCCGATTTTTGTCTTGTATGTTTAAAATTTTAGTATTTGTATTAATTATTAATTTTTTTTTGAAATAAAAGATTAACAATTTTTATTTTAATAATAGTTTTTTTTTAAGAAACTCACTTAAAAACTCAACCATTAAACCAAAAAAAAATTAAAAAAACAACAAAAACTTTTGCAGAGAGTCATTATAATGTGGCACATTCTCTTGGATGTAACTACACCCTCAATAGTTTTGAGCATTTCGTGTTGCCTAAGCTCAACATAGCGTTACGGCAACAACCGCCAGTGAATCCTGGAATCTCAGATCTTACTCTAGTCGTTCAGTTGTTATCAACATTTCCTTGGGAGCAACCAGGTGCAATAATATTGTTAAAATTTTATGTAGTTTTGTAACATTTCTCGCTAAGTTAGTGACACTATTAATTTCGTGAAATTGTTGTGCATGTATGTTTCGCACCATTAACATGACTGTGAGGGAAACCTCAAGATTATGGTTGTTCATTGGCAGATTCCTCCTGGATCCTGTTGTTTGGAGAGATGGGAATATTATTCTTGGAATTTTGAACCGCACTATCCACAGACCAAGGTCACAGCATCCAATGGCTGTACATTATAAGTTGCATCGTTACACATTGGTCAACACTCCAGAAAGAGCACTCTATATCCTATCTTATGAAAGGCCTGCAGGCGTTGTTGAAACTGAGGCTGTATTTGGGGCTGGCCGACGCCGACGCCGAGAGGGTGCTAGCCGTGGCCGAGGCCGAGGACGAGCTGCTCCAGGCCGTGGCCGAGGCCGAGAACAACCTAGTCATGAAGGCCTTGTGGATGAAGTTGAAGGTGAAGGCTTTGGTGCTGATGCTGGCAGAGGACGAGTTGAAGATGATGATGCTGTGGGATTTGAACTACTTGATCTGAGTCAACCAAATTTCAATAACCTCAGCCAAGAACTGCTTCAACTGCATCTAATGGCTGACTCTAAAGATATCTCTCTAAAGGTAAAAGTTTCTAACTGTCACCTAGTATACTTGTTTCTACGTGCACATTTATTGCATTGTACTCATTGTTTATGGTCATCTTTGTGAATTGGTAGGGTTGGCTAAGTGTAGCTATTTCAAGTGGAATGGAAACTTTGCAATACGAAGAATTAAAGACTCAGTATGAGAAGACGCTAAGGTAATTTGGGAGAACATGTTATGACTTTATCCCTTCCCCTTGTCTGGTTTCCTGTGGGCGCTTTATAACTTTACGTATTATCTTTCATTGGTCAGGAGTTGCATGATACCATCAAATTCTTACTTGCAATACACATTGATCCGAGACGGTGGTAATCTGGAACACCTCTTAACTCTCAGCAAGAAATCGCAGACCCTTCTGTGTAAGAAGATAACTCCAGCCAGCTCGGGTAGAGATCACTTTTCTGTGGATGCCAATGTTTATATGTACTGCTAGTGAACGAAGTCTTAAATCATGGGAACTGAAATGCGTAGGCGGAGGAGGATTAGATGAAAATGATGATCTGAGTCAACTGCAGCCAATGACTGTCTCTAAAGATATCTCTCTAAAGGTAAAATTTTCTAACTGTCACCTAGTATACTTGTTTCTACGTGCACATTTGTTGCATTGTACTCATTGTTTATGATCATCTTTGTGAATTGGTAGGGTTGGCTAAGTGTAGCTATTTCAAGTGGAATGGAAACTATGCAATACGAAGAATTAAAGACTCAGTATGAGAAGACGCTAAGGTAATTTGGGAGAACATGTTATGACTTTATCCCTTTCCCTTGTCTGGTTTTCTGTGGGCGCTTTATAACTTTACGTATTATCTTTTATTGGTCAGGAGTTGCATGATACCATCAAATTCTTACTTGCAATACACATTGATCCGAGACGGTGGTAATCTGGAACACCTCTTAACTCTCAGCAAGAATTCGCAGACCCTTCTGTGTAAGGTTTGTGGATCACCTTCTTTAGGTTTAATAAATGCTTGATTTTGTATTCAGATTTTTTCTTATGATTATTGTTTTTCTTGTTCTTCTGAGTAGATTACTAGTATTGAACAAACTTTTCTCTGTTTCTTCTTATGTTCGTTTGTGGTCTCCAGTTGCAAGTCGTAATACGTCATTGTCTTCTATAGCTCTTGGACAAGCTGATTCATCCTAAAATCTATTTGATCACTTCAATTTGACAACATTGGCCATTGTTTCTTTGTAGATTGGAACAACAGATACAGAAGAAAATCTAACAGTCCGTCAAGATCTGCGATGGAACAAACAAGTTGGCACATTACTGTTTGAATTTGGTAATTCATCCTCTTAACTATTTTTACCTATTCACGTTCATTGTATTTTATTCTTCTCATCTTTTCCATTCATTTGTGAATTGGTGGCAGGATTGGCTAAGCAGGGCCACCGATCGATTGGTAAATGCTCTTTAGAGAGTTTTAAGCTTCTGGAACAAATGTTTGTTTTGTATTGTTGGCATGATTGGCATGATTTTTTCCTCATTTTGATCATCTGTTAAAAAACCTAAAATCATACTTTGGCCCATTTTCATGAGGCGGCAATTAGTCGTATGTCCATGCTTTATAGCTTTATAATATTCCACTAGATTCTAACATCAGTTAACAAGACAACAATTTCCGATTTACGGTTTAAAGAGATCAAATCCTTAATTTTAACCCATTTCTTAGTCGTATTTAAACAATTAATTATTAGTTAATCCATATTGAATAAAGAGAGATTATGAAAACTACCCTGCTTTTGAGTTTTCATTTGAAAAATACATCTCTCTCTATTTTTAATAAAATAAATTGTAATTTTTAATATGTTAGATGACAATTTTATCCAGATTTAAAATAAAAGCTATTTTCTTAATAAATTAAAACAAAATTCGAAATTTAGAAGAAAAAAATTAAAATAAAATAAATTTGAATTCATAATTATGTTTTCAACTATTTTTTGAGATAAAGATTTATTTATTTTAGATATTTAAAAATTTAACCAAAATAGTGTCGAAAAATATTCTGAAGTCTATCATTTAATAAAACTTATTTGCTTTTTTGGACAAAATTTTGTTTAAAACTATTTAAGATAAGAATTAAATTTGACTTCTTAAATATTTTTTCAACTATTTCTGAGATAAAAAATTTATTTATTAAAATTTAATAAAATAATATTTTTAAATATTTAAAAAGTATCACTTAGTAAAGTTTATTTTTTACTTTTTAGACAAAATTTTGTTTAAAAATATTTAAGATAATAATTATTCTTAAAATTATTAAATACATCAAATTTTAATTTATGATTTTTTTTTCTGTTTTAAGTTAAAAACGTTTTTCAGTTATTCTTAAATTTTAATGAGACTATTTTAGTAATTTTGTATATTAAAAATTAATTGTTTAAAAAGAAAAAAAAGAGAAGGTATTTTTCAAATGAAAACTCAAAAATAGGGCATTTTTCCAAATTTACTCTTTAATAAATCTGAAATTAATAAATAAATAGAATTAATTAATAAAACAAGTCCCGGCTAATTGAAAACAAAACTAAATTCCGGTTAAGAATTAAAGAAAGCTAAATATAATTAAACCAAACAAGTCCCGGCTTATTGAAAACAAAGAACCAAACATGTTTTTTAGGCATCATCAAAATCACTATTTAGGATCGTAACCGAACCGTTTCTAAACCGTAACTGTAAAATAGATTAGTAGGATTAAAAAGATATACTTACTGTAACTTTTAATTAACAGTAACAGTTTCAAACCGTATAGTTAAAACCTTTAAAATATAGTTGTATTTGTGTATATACAAAGATAAATATCGAATATTCCGATTTTTTTATTTATAATAAAAGTAAACCATACCACATATGAAGAAATCTATGCTAGAAAAAGATAGTTTTTTTTCCAAAGAAATATGTAGTAATGCTACATTGCTAAAAATCAAGATATTTTTGCCTACAATATACTTTTTCATCTTATTAAAGTACTGGATACTTGAACAATTTCTCAAAGTGAGATTTTAACCTCAAATAAATTGTATGAAACCGGTAAAGATAACTCGATGTAGACCTCAAATACTGGATACTTGAACAAATTACTTTTTCATCAAATAAATGGAGATTTTGCCTACAATATACTTTTTCATCTTATACCCTAACCGGTATGGTCTGTGCACGAATCTTTACGTACAGCTCTTAAAAGAAAGTCCAAAACCAACATGACAGTCTGATCATACATAAAACATTCCCTTTATGACTTAACCACTTGACCATCCATCCTCGCTTGGCTAAGTTTCTTGATTATTTCACTTAGTCATGACTCATGACTTATCCTTCGTCATTCAACCGATTCGAACTAAATCACTTAACCATTTATTTGAGGTGATTGATGATTCAATAGACCGGTATCGATATCGTGGAATATATGTGTCAATTGTATGAAACCGGTAAAGATAAACCGATATTTGAAGCCAAAGATAGTAAACCGAAATCAAAATGGCCAATGAAACCGGTACAAAACCGGTAGAAGATAATCCAATCTTTAAAGCGCTCCCACATAAACGTTTCCCTTATCTCTCTCTCTCTCTCCACTCCAATGGGGACTCTCACCAGCGTCGCTTTTGCCGCTGCCGTTAACATTAGATTCCGATCATTTCACCGGGAAAACATTAAGACAACAATTACAACTCTGCCCAAATGGCAAAAGAGACTCTGTTTCTCTTCTACAGAGGATTCTCATAGATTTAGGATTGCAAAGTGTTTAGGCAATGACGAAAACAGTAACAGAGACGACAGTATCGGAGAAAACGGAGAAACCCACAAGTCTTCGGTTGTTAAAACGGCAACGTTTGAAGAAGAAGATGAAGAGACAAGTAAGAGTAGCTCTACTACTAGCAGCAGCAACGAGTTCGGTTCCGACAAGACTTCAATGGTACACACACACACAATTATCTCTGACTTATGTTCTGTTTTGTCCTGTTTGGTGGTTACCAAAATCAAAAGCAAATCTTTTTAATGGAAAATTGAAAACGTTGAGTTCAAGGAAGGGACTGTAACACATTTTATGAAATTGCTCGATTTCGTAGGTTGTATTTTGGTTATTAGTATCAATCTCTTAAACACTGTGTTACTAAGAGTACAAGTTTGTGTCTTTTTCCTCAGCCATCAACTATTGATCCAACATATAGTAGCTTCCAAATAGATTCGTTTAAGCTAATGGAGCTTCTTGGACCAGAGAAAGTAGATCCTGCAGATGTCAAGTTAATAAAGGACAAACTTTTCGGTTATTCGACATTTTGGGTGACGAAAGAAGAGCCATTTGGGGACCTTGGGGAAGGAATTCTCTTTCTTGGGAACTTGAGAGGAAAGAAAGAAGATGTTTTTGCAAAACTTCAGAGAAAACTAGTTGAAGTTGCTAGTGATAAATATAATTTATTCATGATTGAGGAGCCTAACTCAGAAGGACCTGATCCTCGCGGTGGTGCTCGTGTTAGCTTTGGTTTGCTTCGTAAAGAAGTTTCGGAGCCTGGACCAACTACACTCTGGCAGTATGTGATTGCTTTAATATTGTTTCTTTTGACTATTGGTTCCTCTGTGGAGTTAGGAATTGCTTCTCAGGTACATGTTTTTCGCTAAAGCACGAACATCATGATGTCGTTGATCTGTTATTCTTTAATGCAATAATGGAAGTTACTTGATTTAACAGATTAACCGCTTACCTCCTGAGGTGGTAAAGTATTTCACCGATCCAAATGCTGTTGAACCACCTGATATGGAGCTGCTGTATCCATTTGTAGATGCTGCATTGCCTTTAGCTTATGGTGTATTGGGAATTCTTTTGTTTCATGTAAGTAAAAACTTATGTGTCTCTATCGTAATGCTTTTCTTTTTATGATGTTGCAGACATGTTCCTTGGTAGAATGATAAACTTTCAGTAATTCGTTTAGACTTGTTTATTTGCAGGAATTAGGGCACTTTCTTGCTGCAGTTCCAAAGAAAGTTAAGCTTAGCATTCCATACTTCATTCCAAACATTACACTCGGCAGCTTTGGGGCAATCACACAGGTAATAATCCTACTCATTTCTTTTAAGTTTATGGGACTTATCTCCTGTTGAACTCTAGGTAAGTCACATCTAGAAGAAGACATCTTTCTACGCTACTATGGTTCAAAATGCATCCATTTACTTCTCTTTCTCAATGCATTCGTCTTCCTCTAATGAAGTGTTTCGATAACGAGAGTATTGGCTAGTGTAGTAGCGTTAGTAAATCATTTTATTTGATTTGTACAGTTTAAGTCGATTCTTCCTGACCGGAGTACAAAAGTTGACATTTCGCTAGCTGGTCCATTTGCTGGAGCTGCACTCTCAGTTTCCATGTTTGCTGTTGGTCTGTTCCTATCTACAGAACCAGATGCAGCTAACGACCTGGTCCAGGTTCCCAGCATGTTATTTCAAGGTTCATTACTTCTTGGACTCATCAGCAGAGCAACTCTGGGATATGCGTAAGCTCTCCACAGCTAACGTCTGTTCACCCTAAACGAAAAAATCTAACTCCAATCTCCATTTCCATTTTCCTATTGATTGCAGAGCTTTGCATGCTGCAACAGTTTCAATCCACCCACTTGTAATTGCTGGATGGTAGTGTCTTATGCCTTGGCTCATGCTTCTGTCTTTCATCAGCAATCTTACTTTGAAATTTGATTGTTAGGTGTGGTTTAACAACAACAGCATTTAATATGCTTCCAGTGGGATGTTTGGATGGAGGAAGAGCTGTACAGGTACTTCCTTGTATATAAGGAATGGTGCATACTCTATTCGAAAACTAGAAACTTAATGTTGCTTAGTGAAAATTTGACTCATACCAAGAAAAACGCTTCTTCCAAGTCTATCTTGTCATTAAAACAATCCAACTAGTATCAAGTATGGAAAGTGTTGCAGTTGATTCAAGTGTATACTATTTTATAATCTTGAAAAGTAGTGTACTTTAGATGAAGTATGAACTGAAAAGGGTCTGAGATATTCATATAAGAGATCAAATTATTAATACTATCAATCACGTCTGAGACATATGGGCATGGTTCTTGTGCAGGGAGCATTCGGGAAAAATGCATTGGTTACATTTGGTTTGTCAACCTATGTAATGCTTGGACTCAGAGTGGTATGTTCAACTGTTGAAATATACCCTCCTTTAATTAGTGCTCTCGAACCTGCTAGTTTATTGCTCTTGCATTTTCCTACTTTTCAGCTCGGTGGCCCTTTGGCACTTCCTTGGGGACTCTACGTATTAATCTGCCAGGTACACAAAATTTCTTAACTCTGCAACTTCAACAATACGAGTCAGCTTCAAAAGATGTTTCTAAGCAGTATGTTTTGTACAGAGAACACCTGAAAAACCGTGTCTAAACGACGTGACCGAGGTTGGAACGTGGAGGAAGGCCCTTGTAGGGATTGCACTAATCCTGGTGGTTTTGACACTCCTGCCTGTATGGGACGAACTCGCAGAAGAAGTAGGCATAGGGCTTGTAACCACATTTTGATGTCATCTTCCGTCTTTGAGCAGACGTTGTAGTTAGGGCCAATCCGAGACACATTTTTTTGTTTTGGCAATATTTAGATTGCCAGATATAATGAGCCATGTATGTACACTAGTGAAAAAGTATTTATATGTAATTACTTAAATTCATTCTTCAATTATTACACTAATTACTTTTTAAAATGGCATATTACAATTTAGTTACCAATGCGATAGTGTACAAAATAATTATTAGCAAACTACAATTTACATTGAAATTTCTTTTGAACATATCGGAAAATACCTTTCAAGTGGTTTAGTCGATGCTTCGAGATCATTGACCGAATTGGCCGGTGGGACTAGTATAAGAGAACTTTCCAACAAATTCAAAGAGTTTTTGATATTGGAACATTTTACTGCATATAGAATTAGAAAGTTTAATTTTGGTCTTTTACACTTCCTTTAAGAACCTTTCTCGTATTCTTTGAGAGTTTGAGCTAAGTGCAAACCAGTCTTGTAATCTTAGAGCTCGGCTATCTGATCTTGTCTCGTCTCCATAATCTTATAATTTTACTATATAATGGCGGACCAAAAACATATTTTTTAGATAAATAGTATATCTAAAAGTTAATTAATATATGAACCATAAAATCATACTATATATATGTTTAGCAAAACTATTTAAATTTTCAAATATTTTAAAATATTGGAGATATTATTTATAATAATTAGATAAATACTTAAACCAATGATGAAAACTCATAAGATTTTTTAAAATAACATGTCCTAAAACTATCTAATAAATTTAAAATTATACTATTTTTCTCGTCTGCAGTATTTTTTGGGTTTAAAAAGTCAGTCGCTATTTTATTAATCTATATTGATTTTTTATTTTTTTGTCATCCAACGTTTTTATTGATATTGAGCCCAACGGGCTATACAAGTGATGAAAAGAGAAGTCCAAACTCCAACATTTACAACCTTGATTACAGTTAAAAACTCTTTAATTTGATTAGATTAAGAAACTAAGATGCCGCATCAACAACACATGTTGATACGCGAGAAGGAGAGAGAGATATAGTCGGTACCGCCCAAGATCCACGATTCGGTGCAAACTCTGCCGCTGGCTTCACAAATCCACCACCGAACTCCTTCTACAAAGTTCGTTGTTGCAAATTCGATTGACTTCCACTATTTCCGTCTCGAAGAAACTGCAAGAAGATATCGTCAATCCTTCATCATCTTAACCATGATTCTAGCAAAAGCTACGCCTAAGACCTAGTTGAGGTCCTCATCATAATAATTAACAAATATATTATTTTAGCTCAAGATTGGAGTTAAGCCAACAGTGGGACGGGAAGATCAACTATGGCAAGCGAAATTCCAAGTGAGATATTGTAGAAATAGAGAGAATTGATCTTAGCAAAGAAGTAAATCGGAATTTTATTAGATTCAGATAACCGAGAGAAAACAAACCAACAAAGCTGAAAAATATTCGATTAGAATGAGAAAAGCAATATTTATAACAATATTCCGGTATTTCGGAAATCGTCCTAAGTTTTTTTTGTTAATCTATACAAATTATTACTACATAATATCAAAACAAATAATTTGGTTTTTTAGATTTAATTTTTTTGAATTCTAACTAAAATAAGATGACAAAAAAATATTTATTACTACATAATAGTCTTAAAATAATATATCTAGTTATATCTACTTAATGATCAATCTCAATGATTTTTGTTTTTCTTATTTAATTTACTGACGTCTTGACAGTTCAACATTATTGTAATAATTAGTATACAGAATTCTGGAAGGTAATTCTTAAATTTCCCGAAAAGAAAACAAAGTTACAAGGCCCAAAGGCCCAAAAAGACACGCAGGCCCAAGCGTTTAAGGCAACATACTGCCATGAAGGCACACATGTCCAACTGAAAATAAAAAACAAGTACAAGGCCCAAACAGGCCAAGACCAGAAAAAGCACGCAGGCTTAAAGGGAAAAGCTGTAGGGAGAAGAACCACAGCCACAGCTGCACGCAGGCTTAAAGGAAAAAGCACTCTCCTTCTTCTTCTTCTTCGTCTTCTCTCTCTTATGTCCTTGTCCAATTCCCAAATCCTTCGTTGTTGAATTTTGTCTTCTTTCTTCCTGAGTTTTCCCTTCTTCTCTTCAAGAAACCTTGATCAGGTGATTTTAAGTCTTCTCCTTTACAGATCTCGATTCGCTGTTGTTCCATGTGAATTGGGTTTTAAACCTTTTGATTATTGATGAATCTAGGGCTTATGGGTTTCGATGAAACAATGAGATTTTGATGAATCTAGGTAGTGGAGAAACTTACTGCTCCCAAAGAGATTTTGGCCATAGAGTATGAAATTCCCCCAAAGGTTGTTTTGATGGAAGCGAAGGTTCCTAGACCTAGGGGAAGACCGAGGAAACGTCAGAGATTAGAGGATGATAATCGAAAATTGAACAATCGAGGGAAAAAGCAAGTTCTGGAGGTTGAGCCTGCAGTGCCGATATCTTTACTTGGTTGTTATATGCTGAAAGATTTTGATGACAATGAAGTTTTTCTAGGGAAGATAGTGTCTTATGATACTGGGTTATATAGAGTGATATATGAGGATGGTGATTGTGAGGAATTGGAGAGTGGTGATCTTCGTCGTTTAATTATTTCGGATAGTTACTTAGACGATGAGTTACGTGTTAGAAGGAAGAAATTAGATAAACTTATACTGAAGAAGGAGGAGAAAAAGAAACGAAATTCGCCGGAGAACAAAGCAGTTGAGTTGCCAAATCAAGTAAATGGAGTGCAGGCACGAGCAGTTACGAACTCCGAAGATGGTGATTCATATAGTGACTCAGAGTCGTCTGAGAGTGGAGATAAGAGAGGTTCAGATCTTGAAATTGAGGCTCCTCTTGTTCCACCAGTGGATTTACCTCCTTCATCAGGGACAATTGGTATCCCAGAGGAGGCTGTGGCACATCTCTTATCTGTATATGGGTTCTTAAGGTCATTTAGTTTTCAGCTTTATATCTGCCCATTTGAACTCAATGATTTTGTGGGAGCGTTGTATTTCTCGGGACCAAATTCTTTGTTGGATGCTGTTCATGTGGCCTTGTTGCGGGCATTGAAGGGTCATCTAGAGAGACTTTCCTCCTCCAAGTCTGTCCTAGCCTCAAAATGCTTGAGGTAAGTGCAGATAAATTTTATTTTGGAAGTTTCTGTTTTGCTTTCCGGATGTTCACAGCATATGTTCTCATTTCTTGAGCCTTTTCTGGTTTCATAGTGTATAAATCATATTACGAACTAGCAGATTTGGTCATTGGGTTAGGTTTCTGAACTACATGAATTCTAGTTAATGCAAAATTTGTCTTCTGCCAGTGAAAATGGTCGAAAGAGCTTATTTTAGGATGCTTTACCTCTTTAGCTGAGAGGACTTCACAGATTTTGTTGCTTTGCTATCTGCAGGTGCATTGATTGGAGCTTGCTCGATGTGCTAACTTGGCCTGTTTATTTGGTTCAGTACTTTACTGCGATGGGGCATGCTAGTGGGCCTCAGTGGAACATTTTTAACAAATTTGTTGTGGAAATAGAATACTACTCGTTACCCATTGGGATGAAATTGAAGATTCTACAAATTCTCTGTGATGACATCTTTGATGTAGCTGATCTAAGAGATGAAATAGATGCTCGCGAAGAATCTGAAATTGGATTTGATCCTGATAGAGTTGCCACAGGTCTTCTTGAAAATGTACCTAGACGGGTCCACCCCAGATTCGCTAAAACCTCAGCTTACAAGGAAAAAGAGGTTACTGATAGCTCAACAAACGAGTCTAAAGATTTGGACTCAAGATGTACTAATGGCGGTTCAAATGAAGTTAGCTCAGATCTAGATGGAAACAGTGATGAATGTAGGATTTGTGGAATGGATGGAACCTTGCTTTGTTGTGATGGATGTCCTTTAGCATACCACTCAAGATGCATTGGTGTGGTCAAAATGTATATACCAGATGGGCCATGGTTTTGTCCAGAGTGCACTATTAACAAAAAGGGGCCGAAGATTGCTCATGGAACCTCACTTAGAGGAGCTGTACAGTTTGGAATGGATCCACATGGGCGACTCTTCTTGGGTACTTGCAATCACTTACTGGTGTATGTTTTCGTTGCCTCCATTCATACATAATTTGTTTTGCATTTGTTGGAATTAGCAACCTGATCTTTCAATCTATTCCCCTGCTACATAGTTTAAGATTCATTACTTCCTAGGCAAATAGTTGCTAACAGGTTTTAGCCAGCATTACTCTGGAACATTTGAATTTGCTTGTTGTGACACTGATGAGCATTCTCCTTCTTTTCTCTTAAATCACAGGCTTAACATATCTGTCAATGGAGATGCAGTTGTCAAGTACTACAATGTTAATGACATATCAAAAGTTGTACTAGTGCTTATATCTGCATCAAGCCATACACTAGAATATGTAGAGATTTGCAAAGCGATCACCCAATACTGGGATCTTCCTGAAGGTATCTCCTTGAGGGAAGGGGAGATTGGTTTAACTCAAGCAAAGGATAGAGAGGATGGCAAGGTTTCAGAGATCACTAAGTCAGATAGTGCAAATATTTCCAATAGAAGTCATACCCAGACTGTGTTTGACCTCCCTACATCTACTTTGGGTAATACCAACAGTGCTGTTACAGGAGGTTCATGTGGAATACAGGGGAAAAAATTGGCTGCTCGTGTTACCTACCTGGGTTTATCGTTTAAACCCAACACATACAATAATCATTACACAAATGGAGAATTGGCTGTATCTGCTGCTGCCAGTTTGGCTGTCCTATCGTCAGAGGAAACCCATGAACCTGACCTTCGCAAGTATAATAGTGCCAAGAAAGCTGCATCAAGTAACATCTTAGAGCAGATGAAAGCTTTTTCATTAGTAGCCCCCCGTTTCTTCTGGCCAAGTCCTGATAAGAAGGAGATTACCAGAGAAAGATGTGGTTGGTGTCATTCTTGCCGACTCACATCTGCAAGCAGGAGAGGATGCATGTTAAATGCAGCTGTAGCGGGTGCCACTAAGGGTGCAATGAAGATCTTCAGTGGTCTTTTTCCTCTAAAGAATGGGGAGGGAGTCCTTTCGAGTATTGCAGCATATATTCTATATCTAGAGGAAAGCTTGCGTGGTCTGATAGCTGGGCCATTTCTCAGTGAAAGTCCAAGAAAACAGTGGCGTAAGCAGGTAGAGGAAGCCTCGACATGCAAAGCCCTAAAAGCACCCCTCCTTGAAGTAAGTAGATCTTCTTTATAATAAGATTTCTTGGTTGAAATCTAAATTTTTTTCCATATCTTATCTACTCCATTTTTTTGTTTCTTAAAACATTAGAACACTCTTGGTCGATTTCTCTCTAGACTAGAAATTTGATAGTCTACACTATAGTGTGATATATGAATCATATTTGTTTTGTTGTACATCTGATCACTCTTGTTCTCATCTCCGCAATGTGGTTTGTTTATCCTGGTTGCAGCTTGAGGAAAATATCTGCAGTATTGCTCTGTCATGCGATTGGTTTAAACAGATGGATGATTGGTTGATAGAACATTCTATTTTCCAAAGTGCTCCAGTTACACTTGGGGTTCCACAGAGACGTGGACCTGGTAGGACGAAGCAAAATACCCAGGCTGAAGTTACAGCTGAAGGTTCCGACGCTGATAGCTTTACATGGTGGCGAGGAGGGAAGTTATCAAAAGTTATTTTGTTGAAAGCAGTTTTGTCACAACCGGCAACAAAGAAAGCAGCTTGGCAAGGTATAACTATTACTTGTTTGTTTATGTTTTATGTGCGACTAAATTTGGTTTTGGTTTTCTAATCCCTTTAGATGCTAGCACTCTACAATTCGTATTCCATGCCACTAAATGGTTTTTCGGATCACTAATTATTTTTTACTTACTTATTAGGGGGTTCTAAAAAGATTCCTGGATTAAATTATGGTGATGCTTCTTACATCCCTAGGAGAAGCAGACGGTCTTTTTGGAAAGCTGCTGTTGAAAGTAGCAAGAATATATCTCAGCTTGCTCTTCAGGCCTGTGTCTATGTTCTATGTTTATAGTTTTTAGTTTGTGTAGGTATATTAACTGTATTTCTGAGACCCAGTCAACCGTTTATGTCAGGTAAGATATCTGGATATGAGTTTAAGATGGAGAGAACTTGTGCGGCCAGACCAAAATCTCCAGAATGTCAAAGGCCCAGAGACAGATGTTGCCATTTTTAGAAACGCTCGGATATGTGACAAAAAGCTTAGTGATAACAAGGTTAGCTACGGAGTTTTCTTTGGAAATCAAAAGCATCTGCCATCACGCGTCATGAAGAATATAATGGAGGTCGAGAAAACCCAAGATAGAAATGAAAAGTATTGGTTACAAGAAGCCCATGTTCCCCTATACTTGATCAAAGAATTTGAAGAGAGCTTGCATAGAGTACAAATGCCTTCTTCAACCAAGAAGCCATCCAAGAAATTATCAAAGCTTCAGAGAAAGCAGCTGAAAGCTTCCCTCATGGACATATTTTCATATATAGCCTCAAGGAGGGACAAGATGGAGAAATGTTCTTGTGCATCATGTGATCATGATGTTCTATTACGGTAATCCTTTGGTTTCTTTATCTTTTGAGGTGCCTGCTAAACTTTATGGTGTACTTTATTAATTTTGTCTTCGTTCTGTATACATGTCGACAGGGATACAACAACATGCAGTTCTTGCCATGGTAAAATACCATCCTCGTACTGTTTCAATATGTGCATTTTGTATAAAAACTAGAAAGTTCGAATCCACCTAATGGATTGGGAATGCAGCCCTGCGTTATCTTATTCTATTTTAGCATCTCATTTGCTAACTTGACAAAGAAGGATTAATCTCACTGCTCCTTTTGGACTGCAAATTTTTCGTTGTAGTATATCAGTATGTTTGTGCATCAGCGTTGGATTGTCATATTTTGTTTCTTTTTTTAGGATTTTGTCACAAGGATTGCACTTCGATGTCTCAACACACAAATGGAAATGTTGAAGTTCTGGTCACCTGCAAACGGTGTTACCTTTCAAAAACTCGAGTTCCAACAAATATCAATCACAGACAGTCAACAGCACCCCAGTTCACGATCAACGTACGACATCAAAATGCAGTCATTCCAGTCATCAAGGTTAAGCCTCCTAGTCAACAATTATCATCCCAGAAGCCACGGGAGAACACTTCGGGAGTTAAACAAGTCACTCCTGATTCTAGTGTATCTAAGAGTAAACAGAAGACACTGTCCTGTGGAGTCATATGGAGGAAAAAGAACGTAGAGGACACAGGTGTTGATTTCCGGAATCAAAACATTCTCTTGGCCGGTAGATCAGATAAACCGAGCCTGGAACCGGTTTGTGGGATCTGCCTACTGCCGTATAATCCTGGGTTAACGTATATTCACTGTACAAAATGCGAAAGTAAGGAATTATTCACTCAACGACAACTGTTTCCAAGTGTAATTTCTTGAAGGCGTCTTAAATGTTATATTATCTAATATCTGAATCTCAAATGCAGAGTGGTTCCACACTGAAGCTGTTAAGCTCAAAGATTCACAAATTCCTGAAGTTGTTGGGTTCAAATGTTGCAAATGTCGACGTATACGATCCCCTGATTGCCCTTACATGGATCCCAAACTCAAGGAACAGAAGCAGATCAAAAGAATAGTCTTCACGAACCAGAAACAGAGGCAAGGAAATTCTGGGTTGGATTCTGATTCTGAAAGAATGTCTGAACAAAAAGACTCGAAACCTTCTACTCCGTTACCTGCCACTCCTTTATATCCTCCTGACGATGTATTTATTCCAGAAGATGATCCTCTCCTGGTATCAGTTTCCAAAGTCAAACAAATCACACCCAGTAGTTTCGATCTTGAATGGAGCACCACTGCTTTTGCGCCTGGACCCCAAAAGCTACCAGTTAGAAGGCAAGTGAAACGAGAAGATTCTGATGCAGCCTATCCTGAACTGCATCCTATTGTGAAACCCGAGGCAGAGGAGCAAGCTTTACCTGTTCTAACAGAATGGGATTTGTCTGGTGAGCTACTTTTCGACTACGAGGACATGGAATTTGAACCGCAAACTTATTTCTCGTTGACCGAGCTACTGACAGCCGATGATAGTGGTGGTGGTCAGTACCAGGAAAATGGTGATATGGTTGTTTCAGGAAACCCTCAGTTCGAACCAACAGAAAAAGAAGAGTGTGAAGATGATATGGGTCCATGTCAGAGATGTTTGCAAATGGATCCAGCGCCTGATCTTTTGTGCACGGTTTGTGGATTGCTTATACATTCTCACTGTTCTCCATGGTCAGCCTTACCCGGAAGTAGCTGGAGCTGTGGTCAATGCCGTGAGTGGCAGTAGCTGGACCCTTTGATTTCAAGCCCCTTCCCAAATTTTAACTTCCACATTCTTTGACAATGAATTTGAGGGAAAATTGTATCCTCCTTTGTTTGGCTTATAATGGCAAATGAGCTGTAATTTCTAGTTTTTTTTTAGGTTTGTCTTCGTCTATTTTATTTATCTTCGTTTATAGAGTGGATACATGTTTGCTTTCAAATTCATACCAAGCAGGGATGCTTACTTGGTGGAATGATTAACTTTCATGTATTGGTGATATCTGATTTTCTTATTTTGCTCTCAGTGCTTCGTTTAGAGAGTTATATCTATGACTTGTTTATTTGCAGGAATTAGGGCACTAGGAAGCATTACACTAGGAAGCTTTGGTGCAATCACACAGGTGGTATTCCTTAGCATTTCTATTGCAAGTCTTTCAAGTTTAGGGGACTTATCTCCTGTTGAACTCTTATGTAATTAATATCTAGAAGCAGTCATCTTTCAAACTTTTTTGAGGAAACTAGGAAACGGTACTATGCTCGAAAATGCATCCATCTATTTCTCTATTAAATGCATCAATCTACTTTTTTCTCTGATGAACATTTTGAAGTTTTTCGAAGACAATAATATTGGCTGATAAGCCTGATATAGTAGTGTTAGCCTTTAGTAATCCTTTTAGTTGATTTGTGCAGTTCAAGTCGATTCTTCCTGACCGGAGTACAAAAGTTGACATTTCGCTAGCTGGTCCATTTGCTGGAGCTGCACTCTCAGTTTCCATGTTTGCTGTTGGTCTGTTCCTATCTACAGAACCAGATGCAGCTAACGACCTGGTCCAGGTTCCCAGCATGTTATTTCAAGGTTCATTACTTCTTGGACTCATCAGCAGAGCAACTCTGGGATATGCGTAAGCTCTCCACAGCTAGCGACTGTTCACCCTAAACGAAAAAACCTAACTCCAATCTCCATTTCCGTTTTCCTATTGATTGCAGAGCTTTGCATGCTGCGACAGTTTCAATCCACCCGCTTGTAATTGCCGGATGGTAGCGTCTTATGCCTTGGCTCATGCTTATATTATTCATCAGCAATTTTGACAGTTTTCTCTTACATTGAAATTTGATTGTTAGGTGTGGTTTAACAACAACAGCATTTAATATGCTTCCAGTGGGATGTTTGGATGGAGGAAGAGCTGTACAGGTACTTGCTCGTATATAAGGAATGGTGCATACTCTATTTGAAAACTAGAAACTTAATGGTGCATTCCTGACTCGTATCAGGGATGGAAAGTGTTGCAGTTGATTCAAGTGTATACTATTATATAATCTTGAAAAGTAGTGTACTTTAGATGAAGTATGAACTGAAAAGGGTCTGAGATATTCATATAAGAGATCAAATTGTTGATATTATCAATCACGTCTGAGACATATGGGCATGGATCTTGTGCAGGGCGCATTTGGGAAAAATGCACTGGTTACATTTGGTTTGTCAACCTATGTAATGCTTGGACTCAGAGTGGTATGTTCAACTGTTAATGTTGTAGTGTTGATTTATACTTCTCGAACCTGCTAGTTTATTGCTCTGGCATTTTCCTACTTTTCAGCTCGGTGGCCCTTTGGCACTTCCTTGGGGACTCTACGTACTAATCTGCCGGGTACACAAAATTTCTAAACTCTGCTACTTCAAAAATACGAGTCAGCTTTAAAAGATGTTTCTAAGCAGTATGTTTTGGACATAGAACACCTGAAAAACTGTGTCTAAACGACGTGACCGAGGTTGGAACTTGGAGGAAGGCCCTTGTAGGGATTGCACTAATCCTAGTGGTTTTGACACTCCTGCCTGTATGGGACGAACTCGCAGAAGTAGGCATAGGGCTTGTAACCACATTTTGATGTTATCTTCCTTCTTTGAGCAGATGTTGTAGTTAGGGCCAATCCGAAACAAATTTTTTGTTTTGGCAATATTTAGATTGCCAGATATAATGAGCCATGTAGGTACACTGTAAGCTAATAGAAAAGTATTCATATGTAATTACTTCAATTCATTCTTCAATTGTTACACTTCTTGTTGACTCCAAAATAGCATATACTAATTACTTTTTAAAATGGCATATTTCAATTTAGTCAAACTATATTTTCTATTGAATTCTTTTTTGAACATATCGGAAAATATCTTTCAAGTGATTTAGTCAATGTTTCGAGATCATTGACCGAATTGGCCGGTAGGACTAGTATAAGAGAACTTTCCAACACATGCAAAGAGTTTGATATTGGTACATTTTACTGCATATCGAATTAGAAAGTTTAATTTTGGTCTTTTAGACTTCCTTTAAGAACCTTTGTCGTATTCTTTTAGTGTTTGAGCTAATTGCAAATCAGTCTTGTAAATTGTAATCTTAGAGCTCGACTATCTGATCTTGTCTTGTCTCCATAATCTTATAATTTTATTATATAATGGCGGACCAATAAAATAGTTTTAGAGTAAACTAATTAAAAATATTTTTAAAATATATATGTTTTAAAGTATATATAAATATATTTAAAATATATATGTTTTAATATATATTAAAATATATTTAAAATATATATGTTTTAAAATATACTAAATATATATATCTAAAAATAAATTAATATATGAACCATAAAATCATACTATCTATATGTTTAGCAAAACTATGTAAATTTTCAGATAATTTTAAATATTCGAGATATTATTTATAATAATTAGATAAATATATATGAACCATAAAATCATACTATATATATGTTTAGCAAAACTATTTAAATTTTCAAATAATTTTAATTTCGAGATATTATTTATAATAATTAGATAAATACTTAAACCAATGATGAAAACTCATAAGGTTTTTAAGAATAACATGTCCTAAAACTATCTAATAAATTTAAAATTATACTATTTTTCTTGTATGCAGTATTTTTTTGGTTTAATAAGTCAGTCGCTATTTTGTTAATCTATACTATTTTTTTTTTTTTGTCATCCAACATTTTTATTAATATTGAGCCCAATGGGCTATACAAGTGATGAAAAGAAAAGCCCAAACTCTAACATTTACAACCTTGATTAAAGTTAAAAGTTGCTTAATTTGATTGGACTAAGAAAGTTTAAGGACTTTAATTTTTTGGAAGTCTTAAAAGTCAAATATTTACTAATCACAATTTTAAGACTTTAGTTTTTTCTTAAAATTTTTAAAGTCTAACTGCCCACTTTTTTATTTTTTACGTTCAATTTTCTAAAGTCTCAAATATGAGGCTTTCAAACAAATAATAAAACTTTAAAATAAATAATAATTAAAAACTTTTGTTTTTCTTCTCCTCATAATAATTAGAAGAGAATATTACGTGATTAGACACTTTTTTGAAAGTTAGTTCCTAATTAGGCACTTTAAATGGAGAAGACACTTTAGATAAATTATTTTACTTATTTACCTTTTAATTACATTTTTTTCATCGGCCATCTCTTCTCTCTCCTTTTCCCATCTCTTCTCTCTCATTATCCCATCTCTTTTCTCTTTTTTTTATTTTTTTCTCACTTTATCGAAGAAAAAAACTTTTCTCAGAATATCTTCAATTCCAAATCTGCAATTAATCTCCAAATCCACTCTACACGATAGCTTTCTCTTCTCTCTAGACTAATTGGGGAGTACGAGGTCTTGATTTCTTTAAGATTGTGATTTATTTTGCAATTTAAATATTTGTTTTGACATAAATTTGAGATTCACTTATCTAAGAAACTTCTTCTTCTTCAACAATGGCGGCTTGATTTGATTTTTGTTCTCTCTCACTGTTTGGAAAGGACAATATACACGTGGATCAGGAAAACCAACAATCGTTTTAGAGGTCGTTGCTTCCCAAGATCTCTGGATATGGCACGCGTTTTTTGGACCTCCAGGTACCTTAAACTATATCAATATTCTTGATCGCTCACCAGTTTTTGATGATATATTACAAGGTCGAGCTCCGAAAGTGAAATACGTAGTCAACGAGAAGACTATAATTTGGCTTACTACCTCACAGATGGAATTTATCCTAAATGGTTTACATTTATCCAATCAATTTCAATTCCACAAGGTGATAAAGCTTCTTTATTTGCTATAACTCAAGAAGCTTGTCGTAAAGATGTTGAGCGTGCTTTTGGAGTTTTGCAAGCTCGGTTTGCCATTGTCAAACATCCAGCTCTTTTTCATGATAAGGTGAAAATTAGAAATATTATGCGAGCATATATAATACTTCACAATATGATAGTAGAAGACGAACGAGATGGGTACACTCAGTTTGATGTATCTGAATTCGTACATCCAGAATCAGCCATCTCTTCACAAGTAGATTTCACCTATGCTATAGATATGCCTCCAAATCTCGGTAATATGATGGCCATTAGAGCCCGAGTTCGTGATCGGATTAAACATGAAGAATTGAAAGCTGATTTGTTGAACATGTATGAAAACATTATTATCATAATCAATCTTAAAATGTAATCGTTATTTTTTTTCGCTTTTTAATATTTTTTTTTTTTGTTATATCAGGTATGTTTAAAATTCCTAATAAAACACTAATTTATTATAGAAAACGCTGCGTTTTGCTCTGAGGCGAAAAAAGGGCGATCTAGGGTTTCAAAGCTTCTTCAGCAAGTTCCATGCCGCCGGAGGTATCTCCGCCGCTGGAAGTTGGGGATTTGAGTCCGGGAATATCAGAAGGGACTGTGTTAACTGTGGATGATGATAAGACGGGTGGTTTGATCAGATCTGAAGATGAGAAACAGATTGCAGGGAGGCTTGAAGGAGATGAGAAACAGAATGTAGGGGAGGAGAAAATTGCAGGAATAACTCAAGATGTGAATAAAAATGTTGTAATCACTAACACAACTACAACACAAGATTCCTGGGTAGCAGTGGTGAAAAACGAAGTTGAAACAAAAGTAGAGTTGGTAGTAGAGGAAATTGATGGGATGCCAACGACGAGAATACCAAACAGTGTGTTTGCGGATGCAAAACCCCTCTGGGAAGATTTCCTAGTTGGAAAGTTTCTAGCAAAAGCTCCGTTCGTTGGAGGAATACATGCGTTAGTGAACAAATATGGACATTAGGAGACAAAACTGTGAAGATTGACGTTATTGTCATGAACAATACAACAGTAAGATTTCGTATCAAGGATGACCGTATGCGATCACGTGTTCTCAGAAGAGGTATGTGGAATTTGCGTGGTGTTCCGGTGGTGCTGTCAAAATGGACTCCCATTGCTGACATGGAACAAGAAGAGGTGAAAACTATACCCCTTTGGGTGATAGTGAAAAACGTACCACCAAAGTATTTCTCTTGGAAAGTTTTAAAGGCTATAACAAGTCCATTGGGAGTGCCACAGAAACTCCATCCAGATACAGAAGCATGCAAGTCATTTGAAGAGGCAAAAGTGTTAGTGGAAGTGGATTTAACAAACAAACTACCAAAGTTGTTTTCGTTTAAATCAGAAACATGTGGGGACACAATTGTGGAGTTCGTTTATCCTTGGCTACCTCCGAGATGTACGGATTGTAACAAGTGGGGTCACCAAACATCAGACTGCTTGATAGGGAAGAAGAAGAATATAGAAACAAAATCAGCAGAAAAAGAGGTTACAGAGGAAAAATCAGGAGAAAAGAAAAATGTAGCAGAGGAAGGAAAGAAACAACAAGTGTTAGAATCTAAGGACACAGAGAACAATGGAAATGAGTTGGAAGTGGTGAAAGGAAGCAATAATGAGTGGAGCACACCAACAAAAGTAGGAAGAAGCCCAGTCAACAAAAAGGAATTACGGTTTGGTGAAGTATCACTTCTAACTAATACTTTCTCATGTCTTAGTGACAAAGAAGAAGGAGAGGAAGAAGGGGAGATAACTATTTCTGGTGATGAAAAACTTCATGAATCGCAACCTGAGGGAAAAGAAGAGCAGGGATTAGACACACAAGACACTACTCCAAAAGAAGTTGCAGAAATTAAAAACAGTGTACAAAGAGAAGTTGAGGAGGTAATGATTCGACAATCACTTCCACGAGCTTCGAAGGAGGAACACAAGTTCTTATCTACAAATGCAACGCAAAGTAATAGGACTAACAATCCTATTATTTTGAAGAAAAGTAGACCAAAAAAATTCTAATGTCGGGATTCTTTTGGAACATCAGGGGTTTTAATAAAAAAAAGTAAGCATGATGTTCTCAGAGAATGGATGCGTGTAGGAAAGTTTGATTTTGGCTGCTTAATTGAAACAAAAGTCAAGGAAAGAAGAGCACATAGAATTTTACAGTCGGTTTTCAACGAGTGGTCTTTTCTATCAAATTATGAGGAACATCGACTTGGAAGATTATGGTTGGTGTGGAAAAATAATGTTAGGGTAACGCCTTTATATAAGACCTCACAGATGATTACTTGTTCAATCTACATTGAAGGGAGAAGAGAAGAATTCTTTGTATCTTTTATTTATGCATCAAACTTTGTTGCAGATAGAAGAATACTTTGGGAAGACATTAAATATCATCATGATTCACCTCTGTTTCAAGGTAAAGCATGGCTAATCTGTGGGGATTTTAATGAAGTGTTGGATGGAGAAGATCATTCTTTGTATGAATCAGCTCCCTCCATCTCGCCGGGTATGAGAGATTTTCAAAATTTGGTTCATTCCTGTGAATTAACAGACCTGAGCTACCAAGGTCCAAGATTCATGTGGAGTAATAAGAGGCAGGATGGAGTAATCTACAAAAAACTTGATAGAGTGTTGGTGAGTAGGCAATGGCTACAACAATATGACCAATCATACTCTGTATTCGAACCAGGGGGCTGTTCGGATCATCTAAAATGCAGGTTCTATATAAAGGAACAAGAGAAAAAAGTCAAGAGGCCATTCAAATTCACGAATGCTTTAACTAGCATGGCAGATTATAAAGAAACGATCGAGGAGATATGGGCACAGACGCCTCAGCTACACCACTCAACAGCAGCAATGTTTATGTTATCAAAGAAGTTAAAGAGTATGAAGCCTCAGCTTAGGCATATGGGGAAAAAACTACTTGGAGACATATCGATAAAAACAAAAGAGGCGTACAAGAAGCTCTGCGAATTACAAACTGCAACAATGATGGCTCCAACAACTCAATCTGTGCATGCAGAGGCAGTGGCATATGCGAGATGGCAGAGGATGTCTGAAATCGAAGAAAAATATCTTCGACAGAAAGCAAAGCTTCACTGGATGGCAGCAGGGGACCAGAACAATAAAATGTTCTATAATGCAGCAAAAAGCAGGGAGGTTAGAAACAATATTAAGGAGATTCAGTGTGAAAATGGAGCTACTGCATCAAACCAAGAACAGATCAAGGCTGAAGCGGAGAGGTATTTTAAGGATTTCCTCACTGTCAAACCTCCGGATTATGTTGAATGGTCAAGAGAGGAGTTGGCAGAGCTACTGGAATTCAAATGTGCTAAGGAGGATACGATAATGCTTACGCATGAGGTATCGGAAGATGAGATAAAAAAGTGCTTTTCACAATGCCTACCAACAAATCTCCAGGCCCGAATGGGTTTACTTGTGAGTTCTTCAAAGAAACTTGGTCAATCGTTGGACGTGATTTCGTGGTAGCTATCCAGTCTTTCTTTAAGACAGGATTTTTACCGAAAGGAGTTAACTTAACTATCTTAGCCTTGATACCGAAGAAAAAAAAGCCATTTATATGAAGGATTACAGACCAATCTCCTGCTGCAATGTTCTTTACAAGGTTATATCGAAGATTCTGGCAAATAGGCTCAAGATCATTTTGCCAAAATTCATTACACCAAATCAATCAGCATTCATCAAGGATAGATTGCTAATGGAAAATTTACTCCTTGCCACAGAAGTAATCAAAGACTACCACAAAGAATCGATCTCCCCTCGGTGCGCAATGAAAATAGATATCTCAAAGGCTTTTGACTCAGTTCAATGGGGGTTTCTTCTTAACACGCTGCGAGCTCTAGACATTCCTGAACAATACATTAAGTGGATCCAAACCTGTGTAACAACGGCTTCTTTCTCAGTTCAAGTTAATGGAGAACTAGCGGGATATTTTGGAAGTGAAAGAGGATTAAGACAAGGCTGCTCTTTAAGTCCATATCTGTTTGTCATATGTATGAATGTTCTATCCCGCAAGATCGACAAGGCAGCAACTGACAAGCAGATAGGCTTCCACCCGAAATGTAAGCTATTGAAGCTAACACATCTATGTTTTGCAGATGATTTGATGGTGTTTGTTGAAGGAAACAAGAAATCTATCCAAGGTACACTTGCGGTCTTCGATGATTTTGCTATACATTCGGGATTAAAGATTAGTCTAGAGAAGTCTACATTATATATGGCTGGTATTCCGGAAATTCAAAGGGAAGAGATACTCCAACAATTTCCTTTTGAACATGGAACATTACCGGTTAGATATTTGGGACTTCCGCTACTAACAAGGAGGATGACATCGTCATATTATCTACCTCTCATCGAAAAAATCAAATCACAGATTAGTTCTTGGACAGTTAAAGCACTCTCATTTGCGGGGAGACTCCAATTAATACGCTCGGTGATCTTCAGTCTTACAAATTTTTGGATAGCTGCTTTCCGGCTGCCCAAAGCATGCATTCAAGAAATTGATAAACTGTGTTCAAGCTTTTTGTGGTCAGGACCATCTATGAACCCTCGAAAGGTAAAAGTGGCATGGACTGAGGTCTGCACACCAAAGAATGAAGGTGGACTAGGGCTGTGGTCGATTGAAGAAGCAAACAAAGTAAGTGTATTAAAGTTGATATGGCGTATACAGTTTTAATCTATGGGTTTTTTCCTATCAAGATTTAAATTAAAAACAGTATACACTTTGATGTAAACATGTTTATTTTTTCTTGAATATAATTTAACATTAAATTCAAAAAAAAAAAAAAATCCTAATAATAATAATCATGTTTGCTCAAATAAAAATATTGACAATTTTTTTTTTTTTAGAAACCCACTTAAGGATTCCACCAATGGACCATAAAATTTTCAAAAACTGTACAAAATCTCAAAACTACAAAACTATCAAAACTTTTTAATAAAAAATACTTAGAAACTTTATAAACTAATCACTGTGGTTGCTCTAAGGTGCCACATGTACAACACGTGTTGATACGCGAGAAGGAGAGAGAGATACAGTCGGTACCGCCCAAGATCCACGATTCAGTGCAAATTCTGCCCCTAACTTCACAAATCCACCACCAAACTCCTTCTACAAAGTTTGTCGTTGCAAATTCGATTGACTTCCACCGCTTTCGTCGTTGCAAGAAGATATCGTTAATCCTTCATCATCTTAACCTTGATTCCTAGCAGAAGCTACGCCTAAGACCTAGTTGAGGTCCTCGTCATAATAATCGACAAATATATTATTCTAGCTAAAGATTGGAATTAAGCCAACGGTGGGACGAGAAGATCAAATATGGCAAGCAGGATTCAAATTCAGATCTTGTAGAAATAGAGAGAAATGATCTTAGCAAAGAATTAAGTCGCAATTTTATTAGATTCAGATAAGGGAGAGAAAATAAACCAACAAAGCGAAAAAAATATTCGATTAGAATGGGAAAAACAATATTTATAACAATATTCCGGTATACGGCAAATCGTCCTCTCTCTAAAAGATAAGGAGTGAAAGAAGAAAGACAAAGTTTTTATTTGTTAATATATATAGATTATGACTACATAATATCAAAATAGATAATTTGCTGCGATGATTCGTACCACACCGATTCATATCATTTATTTAAACAACATTCTTTAAATTTGATTTTTTGAACTCTAATTAAAATTAGATGATAAAAAAATAATTGTTACTACATAATAGTCTGAAATATATATATCTAGTAATATGTTACAAATTAGATCTACTTAATGATCAATCTCAATGATTTTTGTTTTTTCTTATTTAATTTACTGACGTCTTGACAGTTCAACATTATTGTAATAATTAGTATACAGAATTCTGGAAGGTAATTGGCTAATACAAATAGTAACGTGGAATAATTGTCAAGATTTGACCTATTTTCAGACTTTTAAAATTAAAGCGATAGACTTTCTTTTTATAAAAAGAATAATAATTTTCGTCGGCGGCCAAACCAAACCAAATCACGTTAGCTCTTAGCTCATTTTCGCTAACAAAGACTTTGTTCCCTTTTTCCTCCAACGTACATATCAGAAAGACTCTGACTTTATACCTCTCTCCTTCTTCTTCTTCTTCTTCGTCTTCTCTCTCTTATGTCCTTGTCCAATTTCCAAATCCTTTGTTGTTGAATTTTGTCTTCTTTCTTCCTGAGATTTCCCTTCTTGTCTTCAAGAAACCTTGATCAGGTGATTTAAAGTCTTCTCCTTTACGGATCTCGATTCGTTGTTTTCTCATGTTTCTCGGACTGATTTGGTTATTGATGAATCTAGGGCTTATGGGTATTGATCAAACAATGAAAAGTTTGTGTTTTTGGGTAGATTTTGATGTTTATGTTCTTAGCTGACATAAGGGTTTTGTGATTCAAGAGAAAAGTTTTCATCTTTAGGTTTTGTTGATGAGTTTGTGAAAGTCGAAGACTGTTTACAAGGTTAAATATTTTCAGGGTTTCTATTGTTTAAGGAGGGAGAAACGAAATGTCAGGTGGTGGTGGATCACAGAGTAGTTTAAGGAGGTATCTTGGAGCTATTAAAGATACCACCACAGTTTCATTAGCTAAGGTCAATAGTGATTACAAGGTAAAAAACTAACTTTGTTCCCAAGTGAATTCTGTTTTTGCTTAAGCTAACAACGGTTTGTTTTGCAGGAATTGGATATTGCTATTGTGAAGGCTACTAATCATGTGGAACGTCCTTCTAAAGAAAGATACATCAGAGGTGGGTATCATAGATCATAGATGGTTAGTGCCTTGGTTGCAAATGTTCTTTTGCGCCATTGATTTCGATATACCAAATGGCGTATTACAAGTTGTGTGTGTCTCTTTGCAGCTATTTTTATGGCTATTTCAGCAACAAGGCCTCGTGCAGATGTGGCTTATTGTATCCATGCTCTTGCTAGGCGGTTATCAAGAACACATAACTGGGCGGTAATGGCTTTTTCTATGGCCTTCCTATAGGTTTACTTATTAGAACTCTGGAAACAACTGGAATTGCTAGATATGTACCAGTAGTTGGGAATTCTTAGTTTGTTAGGTGTGTATGATCTGTCTACAGCTTCATTTTCGGTTGATTATCTATCGTTGTAAAGAAAAGGTGGCTGTTTTCTATTTAGTACTTGCCACTGATTCTCCTTAGTTTTACAGGTTGCACTGAAAACTCTTATTGTTATTCACCGTGCCTTGAGAGAAGTGGACCAGACATTTCATGAAGAAGTTATTAATTATAGCAGAAGCAGAAGTCATATGCTGAATATGTCTCATTTTAAAGATGATTCTGGTCCAAATGGTAGTAGACTGCTTTTTACTTTCGTTGAATCTTTTTTATACAAGAAGCTCTTTGGTTCACTTATCTTTCTTTCACCCCTATTTTCAGCTTGGGCTTATTCTGCTTGGGTCCGTTTCTATGCTCTATTCTTAGAGGAGCGATTAGAGTGTTTCCGTGTTTTGAAGTACGATGTTGAGGTTGACCCCCCAGTAAGTGTCTGGTTACATCTCTTTTGTTATGAGCTCTCAGAGTTTTCTTTCACTCTTGAAATCACAAGAACGTGCTATAAATACAGAGAACCAAAGATTTGGACACTCCTGATTTGCTCGAGCAACTTCCTGCTCTGCAAGAACTTCTTTTCCGTGTTCTTGACTGTCAGGTGATAATCCAACTCAGCATCTACTTCTTCTGTTGTGTTTGATGTTGATTTTCTTAGCAATGGATAAGATTTGTATCTCTTTTACACTCATTCAACATTGGTGCATCTTTGCAGCCTGAAGGGGCAGCTGTTCAAAACCACATTATCCAATTGGCACTCTCAATGGTATGCTATATACAATTAACTGGAGTTAATAGCTCCTCGATTAAATATGGTTAACAGCATTTATGATTTTCAATCTACTTCTCACCGATTAGGTTATATCTGAGAGCACTAAAATATATCAAGCACTGACAGATGGCATAGACAATTTGGTTGATAAGGTACGCAAAAGCTCTTTTTCTGTATATATTTTCTACCTTTCCTGACTTATTCAAACACAATTTTTCCTTGATGACAGTTCTTTGATATGCAACGGAATGATGCTGTGAAGGCTTTGGATATGTACAGACGAGCGGTAAAACAGGTACATACAACCTCTGACTGGTATGTTGGTTTCTTCTTTCACGTTTGTGTGGCATAAGAACCCCCTTAAGTTTGGTTTCATTGGTCGTTCAGGCAGGGAGGCTTTCTGAATTTTTCGAAGTTTGCAAAAGTGTTAATGTTGGACGTGGAGAGAGATTTATAAAGATTGAGCAGGTTGGATTTTCTTACAAATGTGAATATTTATTCGGTTATTTGTCTGAGCTTTTTCCTCACCATATCTTGTTTTGTATGAAGCCTCCCACTTCTTTTCTACAAGCAATGGAAGAGTATGTGAAAGAAGCACCATTAGCAGCAGGGGTCAAGAAAGAGCAGGTACAAGAGCATCTTTTCTTCGTTTCTTTATTTGTTCGTTTGTACTTGGTTTTGTAAATCCAAATATTCTAGGCGTTTCTTATTCGTTCTGCATGAACAAACTCATTGCCATTTCCTTCACTGTGATCCAAGTTGCTGTTAAGCATTAACACTTAACTTTTACGATAATGGCAGGTAGTGGAGAAACTTACTGCTCCCAAAGAGATTTTGGCCATAGAGTACGAAATTCCCCCGAAGGTTGTTGAAGAGAAACCAGCATCACCTGAACCAGTTAAAGCAGAAGCAGAGAAGCCTGTAGAGAAACAACCTGACCTTCTGGTATTTGTCTAGTTGCTTAACTATTCCCATCCTAGCGTTTCTTTTTCGTGGAACTGCTACTGACTAATTTGACTTTCACCTGGTAGTCTATGGATGATCCAGCTCCAATGGTCTCTGAACTTGAAGAGAAAAATGCTTTGGCTTTGGCTATTGTCCCTGTTAGCGGTATACAGTTTATTTCGCATGGCATTATTGATATATCCTTCCTTAGATCCTATCTTCCCGGTAAACGTATAAATTGAAATTAATCTGATGTTTTTTTTCTCCAGTTGAACAGCCACATTCGACAACTGATTTTACAAATGGTAATTCGACTGGCTGGGAATTGGCACTTGTGACTGCCCCAAGCTCAAATGAAGGTGCCGCTGCAGATAGCAAATTGGTAGATAGCATCTCTCCCTCTCTCTATTTCTTATGTTTAGCCGCAGAAGTGTGTTTTATGACATTAGATGTCTTCCTGTGTCATTTGAATAAAAAGGCGGGTGGACTGGACAAGCTCACACTTGACAGCCTATATGAGGATGCAATCAGAGTGAGTCAACAGCAAAACAGGAGCTATAATCCATGGGAACAAAATCCAGTTCATAATGGTCACATGATGCACCAACCTTTCTATGCATCTAATGGAGTCGCAGCTCCTCAACCTTTTCAAATGGCGAACCAAAATCATCAAACATTCGGGTATCAGCATCAGAATGCAGGAATGATGATGGGACCTGTACAACAACCTTATCAACAACAGCAGCAGAACATGAACAATCCCTTTGGCAACCCATTTGTATCCAATGGTAATCCGCAACAACCGCAAGGTTACAACCCATATCCAAGGTATATGTAAGGAAAGGGGTGTGATATGATCTGACATGAGAAAGCAGGATAAGATCCATATTCAAGCCAGTCAGGTGGCAGATGTCTGTTATATATAAATGTATACAAGTATATGTTGTGAGGTTATTGTAGCTAGCGAGGTTCTTTTTGTTAAGTAAATTGTACATTACGTCAAGTAAATTGTACATTACGTCTGTGTCTGTGTGTGGATGTATCAGTGAGAGAAAGTTGAGTTTTTGAGGACATCATTTGTTGTCAATTTAATGCACTTTTAAAAGTTGAAAAGAAGTGATGAATAGTACTAACAGTTGAAAAGAAGTGATGAATAGTACTATGCAAAGCCATAACCCATAAACAATAAGCACCAAAAACATTTTTTCGCTGCCGGGCTTCGAACCCGGCATTCTGATTTAGTATCAAACTAAAATGTTTGCTTTAAATAATGTGCTACATCGAATCTTTTGTTATAATTTAGAATTTATAAGGTATATATGTTTTATGTGAAGGTTGTATTGAAGAGAGTATTTGCTTCTTTTCTCCCATTCGTTTATTTTTCTGTTTTTGTTCTCGAAAATATGATCCCCTAATATCTAAAACTCAAGCACGATTTCCTTCAAGATTCATATGATATAGTATAAAAACCATAATAAGGAGAAGAGAAGAAAGAACAATATGAAAAAGTATCTTCAATTGTCATACAAGATACAATATAAAAAGCACCAAAAGGATTTTTCCGCTACCGGGCTTCAAACCCGGAATTCTGATCCAGTATTAAACTAGAATGATTGCTTTCGACAATGTGCTACAACGGATCTTTTGTTAGAATTTAGAATTTATACGGAATATATGTTTTATGTGAAGGTTTTACTGAAAATAGTATTTGCTTCTTTTCTCCCATTCATTTCCTTTTCTTTTTTTGTTCTCGAACATATGAACCCCTCATATCTAAAACTCAAGCACCATTTTCTTCAAGAATCATATAATATAGTATAAAAACCATAACAATCAGCAGAGAAGAAAGAACAATACGAGAAAGTATCTTCAATTGTTAAACAAGATACTTTATAAAAAGCACCAAAAAGAATTTTCCGCTGTCGAGCTTCGAACCTGGAATTCTGATCCAGTATTAAACTAGAATGTTTGCTTTAGACAATGTGCTACAGTAGATCTTTTGTTAAAATTTAGAATTTATACGGTATATATGTTTTATGTGAAAGTTTTATTGAATAGAGTATTTGCTTCTTTTCTCCCATTCATTTCTTTTTTTGTTTTTGTTCTCGAAACTAAGACCCCCTCATATCTAAAACTCAAGCACGATTTTCTTCAAAAATTATATTATATAGTATAAAAACCATAACAATGAGTAGAGAAGAAAGAACAATATGAAAAAATATCTTCAATTGTCATACAAGATACAATATAAAAAGCACCAAAAGGATATTTCCGCTGCCTGGCTTCGAACCCGAAATTCTGATCCGGTATTAAACTAGAATGTTTGCTTTAAACAATGTGCTACAACAGATCTTTTGTTAAAATTTATAATTTCTACGGTATTTATGTTTTATGTGAAGGTTTTATTGAAGAGAGTATTTGCTTCTTTTCTCCCTTTCATTTCCTTTTCTGTTTTTGTTGTCGAAAATATGACCCCCTCATATCTAAAACTCAAGCACGATTTTCTTCAAGAATCATATAATATAGTATAAAAACCATAACAATGAGTAGAGAAGAAAGAACAATATGAGAAAGTATCTTCAATTGTCATACAAGATACATTATAAAAAGCACTAAAAGGATTTTTCCGCTGCCGGGCTTCGAACACGGAATTCTGATCCACTATTAAATTAGAATGTTTGGTTTTAGACAATGTGCTGCAGCGGATATTTTATTCGAATTTAGAACTTATAAGGTATATATGTTTTATGTGAAAGTTTTATTGAATAGAGTATTTGCTTCTTTTCTCCCATTCATTTCTTTTTCTATTTTTGTTCTCGAAACTAAGACCCCTTCATATCTAAAACTCAAGCACAATTTTCTTCAAGAATCATATAATATAGTATAAAAGCCATAACAATGAGCAGAGAAGAAAGAACAATATTAGAAAGTATCTTCAATTGTCATACAAGATACAATATTAAAAGCACCAAAAAGATATTTCCGCTGCTGGGCTTCGAACCCGGAATTTTGATCTAGTATTAAACTAGAATGTTTGTTTTAGACAATGTGGTACAGCGGACCTTTTGTTAGAATTTAGAATTTATACGGTATATATGTTTTATGTGAAGGTTTTATTGAAAAGAGTATTTGCTTCTTTTCACCCATTCATTTCCAATTCTGTTTTTGTTTTTGAAAATATGACTCCCTCATATCTAAAACTCAAGCACGATTTTCTTCAAGAATCATATAATCTAGTATAAAAACCATAACAATGAGCAAAGAAGAAAGAACAATACGAGAAAGTATCTTCTATTGCCATACAAGATACAGTATAAAAAGCACCAAAAGAATTTTTTCCGCTACCGGGCTTCAAACCCGTAATTCTGATCCAGTATTGAAGTGGAATGTTTGCTTTAGACAATGTGCTAAAATGAATCTTTTGTTAGAATTTATAATTTTTACGGTATTTATGCTTTATGTGAAGGTTTTATTGAAGAGAGTATTTGCTTCTTTTCTCCCTTTCATTTCCTTTTTTTTTTTTTTGTCGAAAATATGATCCCCTCATATCTAAAACTCAAGCAAGATTTTCTTCAAGAATCATATAATATAGTATAAAAACCATAACAATGAGCAGAGAAGAAAGAACAATATGAGAAAGTATCTTCAATTGTCATTCAAGATACAGTATTAAAAGCACCAAAAAGATATTTCCGCTGCTGGGCTTCGAACCCGGAATTTTGATCTAGTATTAAACTAGAATGTTTGTTTTAGACAATGTGGTACAGCGGACCGTTTGTTAGAATTTAGAATTTATACGGTATATATGTTTTATGTGAAGGTTTTATTGAAAAGAGTATTTGCTTCTTTTCACCCATTCATTTCCAATTCTGTTTTTGTTTTTGAAAATATGACTCCCTCATATCTAAAACTCAAGCACGATTTTCTTCAAGAATCATATAATCTATTATAAAAACCATAACAATGAGCAAAGAAGAAAGAACAATACGAGAAAGTATCTTCAATTGCCATACAAGATACAGTATAAAAAGCACCAAAAGAATTTTTTCCGCTGCCGGGCTTCAAACCCGTAATTCTGATCCAGTATTAAACTAGAATGTTTGCTTTACACAATGTGCTACAAAGGATCTTTTGTTAGAATTTAGAATTTCTACGGTATAAATGTTTTATGTGAACGTTTTATTGAAGAGGGTATTTGCTTCTTTTCTCCCATTCATTTCCTTTTCTTTTTTTGTTCTCGAACATATGAACCCCTCATATTTAAAACTCAAGCACCATTTTCTTCAAGAATCATATAATATAGTATAAAAACCATAACAATCAGCAGAGAAGAAAGAACAATACGAGAAAGTATCTTCAATTGTTAAACAAGATACTTTATAAAAAGCACCAAAAAGAATTTTCCGCTGCCGAGCTTCGAACCTGGAATTCTGATCCAGTATTAAACTAGAATGTTTGCTTTAGACAATGTGCTACAGTAGATCTTTTGTTAAAATTTAGAATTTATACGGTATATATGTTTTATGTGAAAGTTTTATTGAATAGAGTATTTGCTTCTTTTCTCCCATTCATTTCTTTTTTTGTTTTTGTTCTCGAAACTATGACCCCCTCATATCTAAAACTCAAGCACGATTTTCTTCAAAATTATATTATATAGTATAAAACCATAACAAGGAGTAGAGAGAAGGACCATATGAAAAAGTATCTTCAATTGTCATACAAGATACAATATAAAAAGCACCAAAAAGATTTTTCCGCTGCCTGGCTTCGAACCCGAAATTCTGATCCGGTATTAAACTAGAATGTTTGCTTTAAACAATGTGCTACAACAGATCTTTTGTTAAAATTTATAATTTCTACGGTATTTATGTTTTATGTGAAGGTTTTATTGAAGAGAGTATTTGCTTCTTTTCTCCCTTTCATTTCCTTTTCTATTTTTGTTCTCGAAAATATGACCCCCGCATATCTAAAACTCAAGCACGATTTTCTTCAAGAATCATATAATATAGTATAAAAACCATAACAATGAGTAGAGAAGAAAGAACAATATGAGAAAGTATCTTCAATTGTCATACAAAATACATTATAAAAAGCACTAAAAGGATTTTTCCGCTGCCGGGCTTCGAACACGGAATTCTGATCCACTATTAAATTAGAATGTTTGGTTTTAGACAATGTGCTGCAGCGGATATTTTATTCGAATTTAGAACTTATAAGGTATATATATTTTATGTGAAGGTTTATTGAAGAGAGTATTTGCATCTTTTTCCCCATTCATTTTCTTTTCTATTTTTGTTCTCTAAATATGACTCCCTCATATCTAAAACTCAAGCACGATTTTCTTCAAGAATCATATAATATAGTATAAAAACCATAACAATGAGCAGAGAAGAAAGAACAATATGAAAAAGTATCTTCAATTGTCATACAAGATACAATATTAAAAGCACCAAAAAGATATTTCCGCTGCAGGGCTTCGAACCCAGAATTTTGATCTAGTATTAAACTAGAATGTTTGTTTTTGACAATGTGCTACAGCGGACCTTTTGTTAGAATTTAGAATTTATACGGTATATATGTTTTATGTGAAGGTTTTATTGAAAAGAGTATTTGCTTCTTTTCACCCATTCATTTCCAATTCTGTTTTTGTTTTTGAAAATATGACTCCCTCATATCTAAAACTCAAGCACGATTTTCTTCAAGAATCATATAATCTAGTATAAAAACCATAACAATGAGCAAAGAAGAAAGAACAATACGAGAAAGTATCTTCAATTGCCATACAAGATACAGTATAAAAAGCACCAAAAGAATTTTTCTGCTGCCGGGCTTCAAACCCGTAATTCTGATCCAGTATTGAACTGGAATGTTTGCTTTAGACAATGTGCTAAAATGGATCTTTTGTTAGAATTTATAATTTCTACGGTATTTATGCTTTATGTGAAGGTTTTATTGAAGAGAGTATTTGCTTCTTTTCTCCCTTTCATTTCCTTTTCTGTTTTTGTTGTCGAAAATATGACCCCCTCATATCTAAAACTCATGAACTATTTTCTTCAAGAATCATATAATATAGTATAAAAACCATAACAATGAGTAGAGAAGATAGAACAATATGAGAAAGTATCTTCAATTGTCATACAAGATACATTATAAAAAGCACCAAAAGGATTTTTCCGCTGCCGGGCTTCAAACCCGGAATTCTAATCCAATATTAAACTAGAATAATTGCTTTCGACAATGTGCTACAACGGATCTTTTGTTAGAATTTAGAATTTATACGGAATATATGTTTTATGTGAAGGTTTTACTAAAAATAGTATTTGCTTCTTTTCTCCCATTCATTTCCTTTTCTGTTTTTGTTCTCTAAATTATGACCCCTTCATATCTAATACTCAAGCACGATTTTCTTCAAGAATCCTATAATATAGTATAAAAACCATGACAATGAGCAGAGAAGAAAGAACAATATCAAAAAGTATCTTCAATTGTCATACAAGATACAATATAAAAAGCACCAAGAAGATTTTTCCGCTGCCGGGCTTCGATCCCAGAATTCTGATCCAGTATTAAACTAGAATGATTGCTTTCGACAATGTGCTACAACGGATCTTTTGTTAGAATTTAGAACTTATAAGGTATATCTATTTTATGTGAAGGTTTATTGAAGAGAGTATTTGCTTCTTTTTTCCCATTCATTTTCTTTTCTGTTTTTGTTCTCTAAATTATGACCCCTTCATATCTAAAACTCAAGCACAATTTTCTTCAAGAATCATATAATATAGTATAAAAGCCATAACAATGAGCAGAGAAGAAAGAACAAAATTAGAAAGTATCTTCAATTGTCATACAAGATACAGTATTAAAAGCACCAAAAAGATATTTCCGCTGTTGGGCTTCGAACCCGAAATTTTGATCTAGTATTAAACTAGAATGTTTGTTTTAGACAATGTGCTACAGCGGACCTTTTGTTAGAATTTAGAATTTATACGGTATATATGTTTTATGTGAAGGTTTTATTGAAAAGAGTATTTGCTTCTTTTCACCCATTCATTTCCTTTTCTGTTTTTGTTTTTGAAAATATGACTCCCTCATATCTAAAACTCAAGCACGATTTTCTTCAAGAATCATATAATCTAGTATAAAAACCATAACAATGAGCAAAGAAGAAAGAACAATACGAGATAGTATCTCAATTGCCATACAAGATACATTATAAAAAGCACCAAAAGTATTTTTCCGCTGCCGGGCTTCAAACCCGTAATTCTGATCTAGTATTAAACTAGAATGTTTGCTTTACACAATGTGCTACAAAGGATCTTTTGTTAGAATTTAGAATTTCTACGGTATAAATGTTTTATCTGAACGTTTTATTGAAGAGGGTATTTGCTTCTTTTCTCCCATTCATTTCCTTTTCTGTTTTTGTTCTCGAAACTATGATCCACTCATATCTAAAACTCAAGCACGATTTTCTTCAAGAATCATATTATATAGTATAAAAACCATAACAATGAGTAAAGAAGAAAGAAAAATATGAAAAAGTATCTTCAATTGTCATACAAGATACAATATAAAAGGCACCAAAAAGATTTTTCCGCTGCCGGGCTTCGAACCCGAAATTCTGATCAGTTTTAAACTAGAATGTTTGCTTTAGACAATGTGCTACAACAGATCTTTTGTTAAAATTTAGAATTTACACGGTATATATGTTTTATGTGAAGGTTTTATTGAAAAGAGTATTTGCTTCTTTTCACCCATTCATTTCCAATTCTGTTTTTGTTTTTGAAAATATGACTCCCTCATATCTAAAACTCAAGCACGATTTTCTTCAAGAATCATATAATATAGTATAAAAACCATAACAATGAGCAGAGAAGAAAGAACAATATGAAAAAGTATCTTCAATTGTCATACAAGATACAATATTAAAAGCACCAAAAAGATATTTCCGCTGCAGGGCTTCGAACCCAGAATTTTGATCTAGTATTAAACTAGAATGTTTGTTTTAGACAATGTGCTACAGCGGACCTTTTGTTAGAATTTAGAATTTATACGGTATATATGTTTTATGTGAAGGTTTTATTGAAGAGAGTATTTGCTTCTTTTCTCCCTTTCATTTTCTTTTCTGTTTTTGTTGTCGAAAATATGACCCCCTCATATCTAAAACTCAAGCACGATTTTTTTCAAGAATCATATAATATAGTATAAAAACCATAACAATGAGCAGAGAAGAAAGAACAATATGAGAAAGTATCTTAAATTGTCATACAAGATACATTATAAAAAGCACCAAAAGGATTTTTCCGCTGCCGGGCTTCGAACCGAGAATTCTGATCCACTATTAAATTAGAATGTTTGCTTTAGACAATGTGCTGCAGCGGATATTTTATTAGAATTTAGAACTTATAAGGTATATATATTTTATGTGAAGGTTTTATTCAAGAGACTATTTGCTTCTTTTCTCCCATTCATTTTCTTTTCTGTTTTTGTTCTCTAAAATATGACCCCTTCATATCTAAAACTCAAGCACAATTTTCTTCAAAAATCATATAATATAGTATAAAAGCCATAACAATGAGCAGAGAAGAAAGAACAATATGAGAAAGTATCTTCAATTGTCATACAAGATACAGTATTAAAAGCACCAAAAAGATATTTCCACTGCTGGGCTTCGAACCCGGAATTTTGATCTAGTATTAAACTAGAATGGTTGCTTTAGACAATGTGGTACAGCGGACCTTTTGTTAGAACTTAGAATTTCTACGGTATAAATGTTCTATGTGAACGTTTTATTGAAGAGAGTATTTGCTTATTTTCTCCCTTTCATTTCCTTTTCTGTTTTTGTTCTCGAAAATATGACTCCCTCATATCTAAAACTCAAGCACGATTTTTTTCAAGAATCATATTATATAGTATAAAAACCATAACAATGAGTAGAGAAGAAAGAACAATATGAAAAAGTATCTTCAATTGTCATACAAGATACAATATAAAAAGCACCAAAAAGATTTTTCCGCTGCCGGGCTTCGAACCCGGAATTCTGATCCAGTATTAAACTAGAATGATTGCTTTCGACAATGTGCTACAGCGGATCTTTTGTTAGAATTTAGAATTTATACGGAATATATGTTTTATGTGAAGGCTTTATTGAAAAGAGTATTTGCTTCTTTTCTCCCATTCATTTCCTTTTCTATTTTTGTTCTCGAAAATATGAACCCCTCATATCTAAAACTCAAGCACGATTTTCTTCAAGAATTATATAATATAGTAGAAAAACCATAACAATGAGCAGAGAAGAAAGAATAATACGAGAAAGAATCTTCAATTGTCAAACAAGATACTTTCTATAAAGCACCAAAATTTTTTTTCCGCTGCCGAGCTTCGAACCCGGAATTCTGATCCACTATTAAACTAGAATGTTTGTTTTAGACAATGTGCTACAGCGGACCTTTTGTTAGAATTTAGAATTTATACGGTATATATGTTTTATGTGAAGGTTTTATTGAAAAGAGTATTTGCTTCTTTTCACCCATTCATTTCCTTTTCTGTTTTTGTTTTTGAAAATATGACTCCCTCATATCTAAAACTCAAGCACGATTTTCTTCAAGAATCATATAATCTAGTATAAAAATCATAACAATGAGCAAAGAAGAAAGAACAATACGAGATAGTATCTCAATTGCCATACAAGATACATTATAAAAAGCACCAAAAGTATTTTTCCGCTGCCGGGCTTCAAACCCGTAATTCTGATCTAGTATTAAACTAGAATGTTTGCTTTACACAATGTGCTACAAAGGATCTTTTGTTAGAATTTAGAATTTCTACGGTATAAATGTTTTATCTGAACGTTTTATTGAAGAGGGTATTTGCTTCTTTTCTCCCATTCATTTTCTTTTCTGTTTTTGTTCTCGAAACTATGATCCCCTCATATCTAAAACTCAAGCACGATTTTCTTCAAGAATCATATTATATAGTATAAAAACCATAACAATGAGTAGAGAAGAAAGAAAAATATGAAAAAGTATCTTCAATTGTCATACAAGATACAGTATAAAAAGCACCAAAAGAATTTTTCCGCTGTCGGGCTTCGAACCCGGAAATTTGATCCAGTATTAAACTATAATGTTTGCTTTAGACAATGTGGTACAGCAGATCTTTTGTTAAAAATTAGAATTTATACGGTATATATGTTTTATTTGAAGGTTTTATTGAAAAGAGTATTTGCTTCTTTTCTCCCATTCATTTTTTTTTCTGTTTTTGTTCTCGAAAATATGACCCCCTCATATCTAAAACTCAAGCACGATTTTATTCAAGAATCATATAATATAGTATAAAAACTATAACAATGAGCAAAGAAGAAAGAACAATACGAGAAAGTATCTTCAATTGTCATACAAGATACAGTATAAAAAGCACCAAAAAGATTTCTCCGTTGCCGGGCTTCAAACCAATAATTTTGATCCAGTATTAAACTAGAATGTTTGCTTTAGACAATGTGCTACAATGGATCTTTTGTTGGAATTTATAATTTCTACGGTATATATGTTTTATGTGAAGGTTTTATTGAAGAGAGTATTTGCTTCTTTTCTCCTTTCATTTCCTTTTCTGTTTTTGTTCTCGAAAATATGACCCCCTCATATAAAACTCAAGCACGGTTTTCTTCAACAATCATATAATATAGTATAAAAACATAACAATGAGCAGAGAAGAAAGAACAATATGAGAAAATATCTTCAATTGTCATACAAGATACATCTTGAAAAGCACCAAAAGGATTTTTCCGCTGCCGGGCTTCGAACCCGGAATTCTGATCCAATATTAAATTAGAATGTTTGCTTTAGACAATGTGCTACAATGGATCTTTTGTTGGAATTTATAATTTCTACGGTATATATGTTTTATGTGAAGGTTTTATTGAAGAGAGTATTTGCTTCTTTTCTCCTTTTATTTCCTTTTCTGTTTTTGTTCTCGAAAATATGACCCCCTCATATAAAACTGAAGCACGGTTTTCTTCAACAATCATATAATATAGTATAAAAACATAACATTGAGCAGAGAAGAAAGAACAATATGAGAAAATATCTTCAATTGTCATACAAGATACATCTTAAAAAGCACCAAAAGGATTTTTCCGCTGCCGGGCTTCGAACCCGGAATTCTGATCCAATATTAAATTAGAATGTTTGCTTTAGACAATGTGCTGCAGCGGATCTTTTATTAGAATTTAGAACTTATATGGTATATATATTTTATGTGAAAGTTTTATTGAAGAGAGTATTTGCTTCTTTTCTCCCATTCATTTCCTTTTCTGTTTTTGTTCTCTAAAATATGATCCATTCATATCTAAAACTCAAGCACAATTTTCTTCAAGAATCATATAATATAGTATAAAACTATAACAATGAGTAAAGAAGAAAGAACAATACGAGAAAGTATCTTCAATTGCCATACAAGATACAATATAAAAAGCACCAAAAGGATTTCTCCGCTGTCGGGCTTCAAACCAGTAATTCTGATCCAGTATTAAACTAGAATGTTTACTTTAGACAATGTGCTACAATGGATCTTTTGTTAGAATTTATAATTTCTACGGTATATATGTTTTATGTGATTGTTGTATTGAAGAGAGTATTTGCTTCTTTTCTCCCATTCATTTCTTTTTCTGTTTTTGTTCTCGAAAATATGGCCCCCTCATATCTAAAACTTAAGCACGATTTTCTTCAAGAATCATATAATATAGTATAAAAACCATAACAATGAGCAGAGAAGAAAGAAGAATATGAAAAAGTATATTCAATTGTCATACAAGATACAGTATAAAAAGCAGTAAAAGGATATTTCCGTTGCCGGGCTTCGAACGTGGAATTTTGATCCAGTATTAAACTAGAATATTTGCTTTCGACAATGTGCTACAACGGATCTTTTGTTAGAATTTAGAATTTATACGGTATATATGTTTTATGTGAAAGTTTTATTGAAGAGAGTATTTGCTTCTCTTCTCCCATTCATTTCCTTTTCTGTTTTTATTCTCAAAAATATGACTCCATCAAATCTAAAACGCAAGCACGGTTTTCTTCAAGAATCATATAATATAGTATAAAAACCATAACAATGAGCAGAGAAGAAAGAACAATACGAGAAAGTATCTTCAATTGTCAAACAAGATACTTTATAAAAAGCACCAAGAAGATTTTTCCGTAGCCGAGCTTCGAACCCGGAATTCTGATCCAGTATTAAACTAGAATGTTTGCTTTCGACAATGTGCTACAGCGGTTCTATTGTTAGAATTTAGAATTTACACGGTATATATGTTTTATGTGAAGATTTTATTGAAAAGAGTATTTGCTTCTTTTCTTCCATTCGTTTCATTTTCTGTTTTTGTTCTCGAAAATATGACCCCCTCATATCTAAAATTCAAGCACGATTTTATTCAAGAATCATATAATATAGTATAAAAACTATAACAATCAGCAAAGAAGAAAGAACAATACGAGAAAGTATCTTCAATTGCCATACAAGATACAGTATAAAAAGCACCAAAAGGATTTCTCCGCTGCCGGGCTTCAAACCCGTAATTCTGATCCAATATTAAACTAGAATGTTTGCTTTACACAATGCGCTACAATGGATCTTTTGTTAGAATTTATAATTTCTACGGTATATATGTTTTATGTGAAGGTTTTATTGAAAATAGTATTTGCTTCTTTTCTCCCTGTCATTTCCTTTTCTGTTTTTGTTCTCGAAAATATGACCCTCTCATATCTAAAACTCAAGCACGGTTTTCTTCAACAATCAGATAATATATTATAATAACCATAACAATGAGCAGAGAAGAAAGAATAATATGAGAAAGTATCTTCAATTGTCATACAAGATACATTATCAAAAGCACCAAAAGGATTTTTTCGCTGCCGGGCTTCGAACCTGGAATTCTGATCCAATATTAAATTAGAATGTTTGCTTTAGACAATGTGCTGCAGCGGATCTTTTATTAGAATTTAGAACTTATACGATATATATTTTATGTGAAAGTTTTATTGAAGAGAGTATTTGCTTCTTTTTTCCCATTCATTTCCTTTTCTGTTTTTGTTCTCTAAAATATGACCCCTTCATATCTAAAACTCAAGCACAATTTTCTTCAAGAATCATAGAATATAGTATAAAAACCATAACAATGAGCAAAGAAGAAAGAACAATATGAGAAAGTATCTTCCATAGTCATACAAAATACAGTATTAAAAGCACCAAAAGGAATTTTTTGCTACCTGGCATCGTACCCGGAATTCAGATCCAGTATTAATCTAGAATGTTTGCTTTAGACAATGTGCTCCAGCGGATCTTTTGTTAGAATTTAGAATTTATACGGTATATATGTGTTTGTGAAGGTTGTATTGAAGAAAGTATTTGCTTCTTTTCTCCCATTCATTTCTTTTACTGTTTTTGTTCTCGAAAATATGACCTCCTCATATCTAAAACTCATGCACTATTTTCTTCAAGAATCATATAATATAATATAAAAACCATAACAATGAGTAGAGAAGAAAGAAGAATATGAAAAAGTATATTCAATTGTCATACAAGATACAATATAAAAAAGCACCAAAAGGATTTTTCCGCTGTCGGGCTTCGAACCCGAATTTTTGTTCCAGATTTAAGCTATACTGTATACTCTACATAATATGCTACTGCCTATCTTCTGTTCGACTTTATACTACATACGGACTGTAAGTACTACTGGGAGGCCCTATTGAAGAGAGTATGAGCTCATGTCCTTCTATTCATTTGCTGTTAATTTTTTGTTCTCGAAATATGACCCCTCATATCTAAACTCATGCACTATTTTCTTCAAGAATCATATAATATATATAAAAACCATAACAATGAGCAGAGAAGAAAGAAGAATATGAAAAAGTATATTCAATTGTCATACAAGATACAATATAAAAAAGCACCAAAAGGATTTTTCCGCTGTCGGGCTTCGAACCCGGAATTCTGATCCAGTATTAAACTAGAATATTTGCGTTAGACAATATGCTACTGCGGATCTTTTGTTAGAATTTAGAATTTATACGGTATATATGTTTTATTTGAAGGTTTTATTGAAAAGAGTATTTGCTTCTTTTCTCCCATTCATTTCCTTTTCTGTTTTTGTTCTCGAAAATATGACCCCCTCATATCTAAAACTCATGCACTATTTTCTTCAAGAATCATATAATATAGTATAAAAACCATAACAATGAGGAGAGAAGAAAGAACAATATGAAAAAGTATCTTCAATTGTCATACAAGATACAGTATAAAAAAGCACCAAAAGGATTTTTCCGCTGTCGGGCTTCGAACCCGGAATTCTGATCCAGTATTAAACTAAAATGTTTGCTTTAGACAATATGCTACTGCGGATCTTTTGTTAGAATTTAGAATTTATACGGTATATATGTTTTATTTGAAGGTTTTATTGAAGAGAGTATTTGCTTCTTTTCTCCCATTCATTTCCTTTTCTGTTTTTGTTCTTGAAAATATGACCCCCTTATATCTAAAACTCATGCACTATTTTCTTCAAGAATCATATAATATAATATAAAAACCATAACAATGAGTAGAGAAGAAAGAAGAATATGAAAAAGTATATTCAATTGTCATACAAGATACAATATAAAAAAGCACCAAAAGGATTTTTCCGCTGTCGGGCTTCGAACCCGGAATTATGATCCAGTATTAAACTAGAATGTTTGCTTTAGACAATATGCTACTGCGGATCTTTTGTTAGAATTTAGAATTTATACGGTATATATGTTTTATTTGAAGGTTTTATTGAAGAGAGTATTTGCTTCTTTTCTCCCATTCATTTCCTTTTCTGTTTTTGTTCTCGAAAATATGACCCACTCATATCTAAAACTCATGCACTATTTTCTTCAAGAATCATATAATATAATATAAAAACCATAACAATGAGCAGAGATGAAAGAACAATATGAAAAAGTATCTTCAATTGTCATACAAGATACAGTATAAAAAAGCACCAAAAGGATTTTTCCGCTGTCGGGCTTCGAACCCGGAATTCTGATCCAGTATTAAACTAGAATGTTTGCTTTAGACAATATGCTACTGCGGATCTTTTGTTAGAATTTAGAATTTATACGGTATATATGTTTTATTTGAAGGTTTTATTGAAGAGAGTATTTGCTTCTTTTCTCCCATTCATTTCCTTTTCTGTTTTTGTTCTTGAAATTATGACCCCCTTATATCTAAAACTCATGCACTATTTTCTTCAAGAATCATATAATATAATATAAAAACCATAACAATGAGTAGAGAAGAAAGAAGAATATGAAAAAGTATATTCAATTGTCATACAAGATACAATATAAAAAAGCACCAAAAGGATTTTTCCGCTGTCGGGCTTCGAACCCGGAATTATGATCCAGTATTAAACTAGAATGTTTGCTTTAGACAATATGCTACTGCGGATCTTTTGTTAGAATTTAGAATTTATACGGTATATATGTTTTATTTGAAGGTTTTATTGAAGAGAGTATTTGCTTCTTTTCTCCCATTCATTTCCTTTTCTGTTTTTGTTCTCGAAAATATGACCCACTCATATCTAAAACTCATGCACTATTTTCTTCAAGAATCATATAATATAATATAAAAACCATAACAATGAGCAGAGAAGAAAGAACAATATGAAAAAGTATCTTCAATTGTCATACAAGATACAGTATAAAAAAGCACCAAAAGGATTTTTCCGCTGTCGGGCTTCGAACCGGAATTCTGATCCAGTATTAAACTAGAATGTTTGCTTTAGACAATATGCTACTGCGGATCTTTTGTTAGAATTTAGAATTTATACGGTATATATGTTTTATTTGAAGGTTTTATTGAAGAGAGTATTTGCTTCTTTTCTCCCATTCATTTCCTTTTCTGTTTTTGTTCTTGAAAATATGACCCCCTTATATCTAAAACTCATGCACTATTTTCTTCAAGAATCATATAATATAATATAAAAACCATAACAATGAGTAGAGAAGAAAGAAGAATATGAAAAAGTATATTCAATTGTCATACAAGATACAATATAAAAAAGCACCAAAAGGATTTTTCCGCTGTCGGGCTTCGAACCGGAATTCTGATCCAGTATTAAACTAGAATGTTTGCTTTAGACAATATGCTACTGCGGATCTTTTGTTAGAATTTAGAATTTATACGGTATATATGTTTTATTTGAAGGTTTTATTGAAAAGAGTATTTGCTTCTTTTCTCCCATTCATTTCCTTTTCTGTTTTTGTTCTCGAAAATATGACCCCCTCATATAAAACTCAAGCGCGGTTTTCTTCAAGAATCATATAATATAGTATAAAAACCATAACAATGAGCAGAGAAGAAAGAACAATATGAGAAAGTATCTTCAATTGTCATACAAGATACATTATAAAAAGCACCAAAAGGATTTTTCCGCTGCCGGGCATCGAAAAATGAATTCTTTTCTAGTATTAAACAAGAATGATTGCTTTCGACTATGTGTTACCGCGGATCTTTTGTTAGAATTTATAATTTATACGGAATATATGTTTTATGTGAAGGCTTTATAGAATAGAGTATTTGCTTCTTTTCTCCCATTCATTTGCTTTTCTATTTTTGTTCTTGAAAATATGAACCCCTCATATCTAAAACTCAAGCACGATTTTCTTCAAGAATCATAAAATATAGTATAAAAACCATATCAATGAGCAGAGAAGAAAGAACAATACGAGAAAGTATCTTCAATTTTCAAACAAGATACTTTATAAAAAGCACCAAAAAGATTTTTCCGCTGCGGGCTTCGAACCCGGAATTCTGAGCCAGTATTAAACTAGAATGATTGCTTTTGACAATGTGCTACAGAGAATCTTTTGTTAGAATTTAGAATTTATACTGTATATATATTTTATGTGAAGGTTTTATTGAAAAGAGTATTTGCTTTTTTTCTCCCATTCATTTCCTTTTTTGTTTTTGTTCTCGAAAATATGACCCCCTCATATCTAATACTCAAGCACAATTTTCTTCAAGAATCATATAATATAGTATAAAAACCATAATAATGAGCAGAGAAAAAAGAACAATACGAGAAAGTATCTTCAATTGTCAAACAAGATACTTTATAAAAAGCACCAAAAAGATTTTTCCTCTGTGGGCTTCGAACCCGTAATTCTGATCCAGTATTAAACTAGAATTTATGCTTTAGACAATATGCTACTGCAGATCTTTTGTTAGAATTTATACGGTATATATGTTTTATTTGAAAGTTTTATTGAAGAGAATATTTGCTTCTTTTCTCCCATTCATTTCCTTTTCTGTTTTTGTTCTCGAAAATATGACCCCCTCATATCTAAAACTCATGCACTATTTTCTTCAAGAATCATATAATATAGTATAAAAACCATAACAATGAGCAGAGAAGAAAGAACAATATGAAAAAGTATATTCAATTGTCATACAAGATACAATATAAAAATGCACCAAAAGGATTTTTCCGCTATCGGGCTTCGAACCCGGAATTCTGATCCAGTATTAAACTAGAATGTTTGCTTTAGACAATATGCTACTGCGGATCTTTTGTTAGAATTTAGAATTTATACGGTATATATGTTTTATTTGAAGGTATTATTGAAGAGAGTATTTGCTTCTTTTCTCCCATTCATTTCCTTTTCTCTTTTTGTTCTCGAAAATATGACCCCCTCATATCTAAAACTCATGCACTATTTTCTTGAAGAATCATATAATATAATATAAAAACCATAACAATGAGTAGAGAAGAAAGAACAATATGAAAAAGTATATTCAATTGTCATACAAGATACAATATAAAAAAGCACCAAAAGGATTTTTCCGCTGTCGGGCTTCGAACCCGGAATTCTGATCCAGTATTAAACTAAAATGTTTGCTTTAGACAATATGCTACTGCGGATCTTTTGTTAGAATTTAGAATTTATACGGTATATATGTTTTATTTGAAGGTTTTATTGAAAAGAGTATTTGCTTCTTTTCTCCCATTCATTTCCTTTTCAGTTTTTGTTCTCGAAAATATGACCCCCTCATTTAAAACTCAAGCACGGTTTTCTTCAAGAATCATATAATATAGTATAAAAACCATAACAATGAGCAAAGAAGAAAGAACAATATGAGAAAGTATCTTCAATTGTCATACAAGATACATTATAAAAAGCACCAAAAGGATTTTTCCGCTGCCGGGCTTCGAAAAAAGAATTCTTATCTAGTATTAAACAAGAATGATTGCTTTCGACTATGTGTTACAGCGGATCTTTTGTTAGAATTTAGAATTTATACGGAATATATGTTTTATGTGAAGGCTTTATTGAAAAGTGTATTTGCTTCTTTTATCCCATTCCTTTCCTTTTCTATTTTTGTTCTCGAAAATATGAACCCCTCATATCTAAAACTCAAGCACGATTTTCTTCAAGAATCATAAAATATAGTATAAAAACCATATCAATGAGCAGAGAAGAAAGAACAATACGAGAAAGTATCTTCAATTTTCAAACAAGATACTTTAGAAAAAGCAACAAAAAGATTTTTCCGCTGCGGGCTTCGAACCCGGAATTCTGATCCAGTATTAAACTAGAATGTTTGCTTTAGACAATGTGCTACAGCGAATCTTTTGTTAGAATTTAGAATTTATACTGTATATATATTTTATGTGAAGGTTTTATTGAAAAGAGTATTTGCTTTTTTTCTCCCATTCATTTCCTTTTCTGTTTTTGTTCTCGAAAATATGACCCCCTCATATCTAATACTCAAGCACAATTTTCTTCAATAATCATATAATATAGTATAAAAACCATAACAATGAGCAGAGAAGAAAGAACAATATGAAAAAGTATCTTCAATTGTCATACAAGATACAGTATAAAAAAGCACCAAAAGGATTTTTCCGCTGTCGGGCTTCGAACCCGGAATTCAGATCCAGTATTAAACTAGAATGTTTGCTTTAGACAATATGCTACTGCGGATCTTTTGTTAGAATTTAGAATTTATACGGTATATATGTTTTATTTGAAGGTTTTATTGAAGAGAGTATTTGCTTCTTTTCTCCCATTCATTTCCTTTTCTGTTTTTGTTCTCGAAAATATGACCCCCTCATATCTAAAACTCATGCACTATTTTCTTCAAGAATCATATAATATAATATAAAAACCATAACAATGAGCAGAGAAGAAAGAACAATATGAAAAAGTATATTCAATTGTCATACAAGATACAATATAAAAATGCACCAAAAGGATTTTTCCGCTGTCGGGCTTCGAACCCGGAATTCAGATCCAGTATTAAACTAGAATGTTTGCTTTAGACAATATGCTACTGCGGATCTTTTGTTAGAATTTAGAATTTATACGGTATATATGTTTTATTTGAAGGTTTTATTGAAGAGAGTATTTGCTTCTTTTCTCCCATTCATTTCCTTTTCTGTTTTTGTTCTCGAGAGTATATCGACCCCCTCATATCTAAAACTCAAGCACAATTTTCTTCAAGAATCATATAATATAGTATAAAAGCCATAACAATGAGCAGAGAAGAAAGATTAATATGAGAAAGTATCTTCAATTGTCATACAAGATACAGTATTAAAAGCACCAAAAAGATATTTCCGCTGCTGGGCTTCGAACCCGGAATTTTGATCTAGTATTAAACTAGAATGTTTGTTTTAGACAATGTGCAACAGCGGACCTTTTGTTAGAATTTAGAATTTATACGGTATATATGTTTTATGTGAAGGTTTTATTGAAAAGAGTATTTGCTTCTTTTCACCCATTTATTTCCTTTTCTGTTTTTGTTTTTGAAAATATGACTCCCTCATATCTAAAACTCAAGCATGATTTTCTTCAAGAATCATATAATCTAGTATAAAAACCATAACAATGAGCAAAGAAGAAAGAACAATACGAGATAGTATCTCAATTGCCATACAAGATACATTATAAAAAGCACCAAAAGTATTTTTCCGCTGTCGGGCTTCAAACCCGTAATTCTGATCCAGTATTAAACTAGAATGTTTGCTTTACACAATGTGCTACAAAGGATCTTTTGTTAGAATTTAGAATTTCTACGGTATAAATGTTTTATGTGAACGTTTTATTGAAGAGGGTATTTGCTTCTTTTCTCCCATTCATTTCCTTTTCTTTTTTTGTTCTCGAACATATGAACCCCTCATATTTAAAACTCAAGCACCATTTTCTTCAAGAATCATATAATATAGTATAAAAACCATAACAATCAGCAGAGAAGAAAGAACAATACGAGAAAGTATCTTCAATTGTTAAACAAGATACTTTATAAAAAGCACCAAAAAGAATTTTCCGCTGTCGAGCTTCGAACCTGGAATTCTGATCCAGTATTAAACTAGAATGTTTGCTTTAGACAATGTGCTACAGTAGATCTTTTGTTAAAATTTAGAATTTATACGGTATATATGTTTTATGTGAAAGTTTTATTGAATAGAGTATTTGCTTCTTTTCTCCCATTCATTTCTTTTTTTGTTTTTGTTCTCGAAACTATGACCCCCTCATATCTAAAACTCAAGCACGATTTTCTTCAAAAATTATATTATATAGTATAAAAACCATAACAAGGAGTAGAGAAGAAAGAACAATATGAAAAAGTATCTTCAATTGTCATACAAGATACAATATAAAAAGCACCAAAAAGATTTTTCCGCTGCCTGGCTTCGAACCCGAAATTCTGATCCGGTATTAAACTAGAATGTTTGCTTTAAACAATGTGCTACAACAGATCTTTTGTTAAAATTTATAATTTCTACGGTATTTATGTTTTATGTGAAGGTTTTATTGAAGAGAGTATTTGCTTCTTTTCTCCCTTTCATTTCCTTTTCTGTTTTTGTTGTCGAAAATATGACCCCCTCATATCTAAAACTCAAGCACGATTTTCTTCAAGAATCATATAATATAGTATAAAAACCATAACAATGAGTAGAGAAGAAAGAACAATATGAGAAAGTATCTTCAATTGTCATACAAGATACATTATAAAAAGCACTAAAAGGATTTTTCCGCTGCCGGGCTTCGAACACGGAATTCTGATCCACTATTAAATTAGAATGTTTGGTTTTAGACAATGTGCTGCAGCGGATATTTTATTCGAATTTAGAACTTATAAGGTATATATATTTTATGTGAAGGTTTATTGAAGAGAGTATTTGCATCTTTTTCCCCATTCATTTTCTTTTCTATTTTTGTTCTCTAAATTATGACCCCTTCATATCTAAAACTCAAGCACAATTTTCTTCAAGAATCATATAATATAGTATAAAAGCCATAACAATGAGCAGAGAAGAAAGAACAATATTAGAAAGTATCTTCAATTGTCATACAAGATACAGTATAAAAAGCACCAAGAAGATATTTCCGCTGCTGGGCTTCGAACCCGGAATTCTGAGCCAGTATTAAACTAGAATGATTGCTTTTGACAATGTGCGACAGAGAATCTTATGTTAGAATTTAGAATTTATACTGTATATATATTTTATGTGAAGGTTTTATTGAAAAGAGTATTTGCTTTTTCTCTCACATTCATTTCCTTTTTTGTTTTTGTTCTCGAAAATATGTCCCCCTCATATCTAATACTCAAGCCCAATTTTCTTCAAGAATCATATAATATAGTATAAAAACCATAATAATGAGCAGAGAAAAAAGAACAATACGAGCGTTATCTTCAATATGAAAAAGTATATTCAATTGTCATACAAGATACAATATAAAAAAGCACCAAAAGGATTTTTCCGCTGTCGGGCTTCGAACCCGGAATTCTGATCCAGTATTAAACTAGAATGTTTGCTTTAGACAATATGCTACTGCGGATCTTTTGTTAGAATTTAGAATTTATACGGTATATATGTTTTATTTGAAGGTTTTATTGAAGAGAGTATTTGCTTCTTTTCTCCCATTCATTTCCTTTTCTGTTTTTGTTCTCGAAAATATGACCCCCTCATATCTAAAACTCATGCACTATTTTCTTCAAGAATCATATAATATAATATAAAAACCATAACAATGAGCAGAGAAGAAAGAACAATATGAAAAAGTATATTCAATTGTCATACAAGATACAATATAAAAAAGCACCAAAAGGATTTTTCCGCTGTCGGGCTTCGAACCCGGAATTCAGATCCAGTATTAAACTAGAATGTTTGCTTTAGACAATATGCTACTGCGGATCTTTTGTTAGAATTTAGAATTTATACGGTATATATGTTTTATTTGAAGGTTTTATTGAAGAGAGTATTTGCTTCTTTTCTCCCATTCATTTCCTTTTCTGTTTTTGTTCTCGAAAATATGACCCCCTCATATCTAAAACTCATGCACTATTTTCTTCAAGAATCATATAATATAATATAAAAACCATAACAATGAGCAGAGAAGAAAGAACAATATGAAAAAGTATATTCAATTGTCATACAAGATACAATATAAAAAAGCACCAAAAGGATTTTTCCGCTGTCGGGCTTCGAACCCGGAATTCTGATCCAGTATTAAACTAGAATGTTTGCTTTAGACAATATGCTACTGCGGATCTTTTGTTAGAATTTAGAATTTGTACGGTATATATGTTTTATTTGAAGGTTTTATTGAAAAGAGTAATTGCTTCTTTTCTCCTATTCATTTCCTTTTCTATTTTTGTTCTCAAAAATATGACTCCTCTCATATCTAAAACTCAAGCACGATTTTTTTCAAGAATCATATAATATAATATAAAAACCATAACAATGAGCAAAGAAGAAAGATCAATACATCTTTAATTGCCATACAAGATATATTATAAAAAGCACCAAAAGGATTTTTCCGCTATCGGGCTTCAAACGCGTAATTCTGATCCAGTATTAAACTAGAATGTTTGCTTTAGACAATGTGCTACAACGGATCTTTTGTTAGAATTTAGAATTTCTACGGTATATATGTTTTATGTGAAGGTTTTATTGAAGAGAGTATTTGCTTCTTTTCTCCCTTTCATTTCCTTTTCTGTTTTTGTTCTCGAAAATATGACCCCCTCATATAAAACTCAAACACGGTTTTCTTCAAGAATCATATAATATAGTATAAAAACCATAACAATGAGAAAAGAAGAAAGAACAATATGAGAAAGTATCTTCAATTGTCATTCAAGATACATGATAAAAAGCATCAAAAGGATTTCTTCGCTGCCAGGCTTCGAACCCGGAATTCTGATCCAGTATTAAACTAGAATGATTGCTTTCGACAATGTGCTACATCGGATCTTTTGTTAGAATTTAGAATTTATACGGAATATATGTTTTATGGGAAGGTTTTATTGAAAAGAGTATTTGCTTCTTTTCTCCCATTCATTTCCTTTTCTAGTTTTGCTCTCGAAGATATGAACCCCTCATATCTAAAACTCAAGCACGATTTTCTTCAAGAATCATATAATATAGTATAAAAACGATAACAATGAGCAGAGAAGAAAGAATAATATGATAAAGTATCTTCAATTGTCATACAAGATACATTATAAAAAGCACCAAAGGGATTTTTCCGCTACCGGGCTTCGAAAAAGGAATTCTTATCTAGTATTAAACTAGAATGATTGCTTTCGACAATGTGTTACAGCGGATCTTTTGTTAGAATTTAGAATTTATACAGAATATATGTTTTATGTGAAGGCTTTATTGAAAAGAATATTTGCTTCTTTTCTCCCATTCATTTCCTTTTCTATTTTTGTTCTCGAAAATATGAACCCCTCATATCTAAAACTCAAGCACGATTTTCTTCAAGAATCATAAAATATAGTATAAAAACCATAACAATGAGCAGAGAAGAAAGAACAATACGAGAAAGTATCTTCAATTTTCAAACAAGATACTTCATAAAAACCACCAGAAAGATTTTTTCGCTGCGGGCTTCGAACCCGGAATTCTGATCCAGTATTAAACTAGAATGTTTGCTTTAGACAATGTGCTACAGCGGATCTTTTGTTATAATTTAAAATTTATACTGTATATATATATTTTATGTGAAGGTTTTATTGATAAGAGTATTTGCTTTTTTTCTCCCATTCATTTCCTTTTTTGTTTTTGTTCTCGAAAATATGACCCCCTCATATCTAATACTCAAGCACAATTTTCTTCAATAATCATATAATATAGTATAAAAACAATAACAATGAGCAGAGAAGAAAGAACAATACGAGAAAGTATCTTCAATTGTCAAACAAGATACTTTATAACAAGAACCAAAAGGATTTTTCCACTGCCAGGCTTCGAACCCGGAATTCTGATCCAGTATTAAATTAGAATGCTTGTTTTAGATAATATGCTACTGCGGATCTTTTGTTAGAATTTAGAATTTGTACGGTATATATGTTTTATTTGAAGGTTTTATTGAAAAGAGTATTTGCTTATTTTCTCCCATTCAGTTCCTTTTCTGTTTTTGTTCTCAAAAATATGACCCCTCTCATATCTAAAACTCAAGCACGATTTTCTTCAAGAATCATATAATATAGTATAAAAACTATAACAATGAGTAAAGAAGAAAGATCAATACGAGAAAGTATCTTTAATTGCCATACAAGATAAAGTATAAAAAGCACCAAAAGGATATTTCCGCTGCCGAGCTTCAAACCCGTAATTCTGATCCAGTATTAAACTAGAATGTTTGCTTTACACAATGTGCTACAACGAATCTTTTGTTAGAATTTAGAATTTCTACGGTATATATGTTTTATATGAAGGTTTTATTGAAGAGAGTATTTGCTGCTTTTCTCCCTTTCATTTCCTTTTCTGTTTTTGTTCTCGAAAATATGACCCCCTCATATCTAAAACTCAAGCACGATTTTCTTCAAGAATCATATAATATAGTATAAAAACCATAACAATGAGCAGAGAAGAAAGAACAATATGAGAAAGTATCTTCAATTGTCATACAAGATACAATATAAAAAGCACCAAGAGGATTTTTTCGCTGTCGGGCATCGAACCCGGAATTCTGATCCAATATTAAATTAGAATGTTTGCTTTAGACAATATGCTATAGCGGCTTTTTTGTTAGAATTTAGAATTTATACAGTATATAAGTTTTATGTGAAGGTTTTATTGAAGAGAGTATTTGCTTCTTTTCTCCCATTCATTTCCTTTTCTGTTTTTGTTCTCGAAATATGATCCCCTCATATCTAAAACTCAAGCACGATTTTCTTCAAGAATCATATAATAAATATAAAAATCATAACAATGAGCAGAGAAAAAAAACAATATGAGAAAGTATCTTCAATTGTCATACATGATACAGTATAAAAAACATCAAAAGGATTTTACTGCTTGCGGGCTTCGAACCCGGAATTCTGATCCATTATTAAATTAGAATGTTTGTTTTAGACAATGTGTTATAGCGGCTCTTTTGTTAGAATTTAGAATTTATACGGTATATAAGTTTTATGTGAAGGTTTTATTGAAGAGAGTATTTGCTTCTTTTCTCCCATTCATTTCCTTTTCTGTTTTAGTTCTCGAAAATATGACCCCCTCATATCTAGAACTCAAGCACGATTTACTTCAAGAATCATATAATAATGTATAAAAACCATAACAATGAGGAGAGAAGAAAGAACAATATGACAAAGTATCTTCAATTATCATACAAGATACAATATAAAAAGCACCAAAAGGATTTTTCCGCTGCCGGGCTTCGAACCCGGAATTTTGATCCAATATTAAATTAGAATGTTTACTTTAGACAATGTGCTACATCGGATCTTTGTTAGAATTTTGAATTTATACGGTATATATGTTTTAAGTGAAGGTTTTATTGAAGATAGTATTTGCTTCTTTTCTCCCATTCGTTTTCTTTTCTATTTTTGTTCTCATAAATATGACCCCCTCATATCTAAAACTCAAGCACGCTTTTCTTCAAGAATCATATAATATAGTATAAAAACCATAACAATGAGCAGAGAAGAAAGAACAATATGAGAAAGTGTCTTCAATTGTCATACAAGATACAGTATAAAAAGCACCAAAAGGATATTTTCGCTGTCGGGTTTCGAACCCGGAATTCTGATCCAGTATCATGCATGAACTTTGTTTATTGAAAGATCTATGTACCATAAAGAAGATATTTGTTTTGAAACATTAATTAGAATACGCAAAGTTTATTTATTTATCACATCTACATATACATTTTTGAGCCATTTTAGCAAATAAATCCTCAAAATCAAAATTATTTACAAGGAATGCGAATGACATTAATTATTAACAATTAATTAATATTTTTGATTATTACCATTTTTCCTTATCTAATATATTTCCATCAATTCTAATTACTTTTAACAATAAGAAATCTTAAGAATATATTAATATTATACTTTATTAAATATAAATATGATAGCTATTTAAAGTTTATCAAATGTTTAGAATTTTTGGCGAAAAAACGTTTAGAATATATATAATATATGAAATCTATAAAGTTAAATAACCATTTCAAAAGAAAACTTTTAAATTGCTTTGAGTTATAAATCTTTTTATAAAAATATTATTAGAACAAAAAAGAAAAAATAATGTTTAATTTTACTGAACTAGATTAGATAGTGAGACGGGTTTAGAATATTACAATGTATGGATTTTATAACAAATAAATAACCATTTGAAAGAAAAATTTAAAATTAATTTAAATTATATATCTTTTAAATTAAAGTATTATTAAAAAAAAACAAATACAAAAATTTTATTTTCACTGAACGGGGCAGTAATACGAGACGGTATACCACGGGTGAAATCCATTAGATATGTTTAGTTTCACAGAACGAGATTAGATGGTAGGACGGGTTTGGGTCGATAGTAATACGAGACGATATATCACCGGTGAAATCCTAAATATAACAATCAAAATACAATTATATTATCTTAAATACTAAACAAAACAAATAATATTAATAAAATAAATATAATTTAAATTTAAGTTATTTAGTTATAATCTAGATTTTAACTTAATGAACTGTATGCTATTGTTCCTATATTTTTAAAAAGTAAAAATCAAACATAGTAATTGTATACTAAATAATATACAGATAAAAGAGTTGTACATTCAGAAAATAAAAAACGTTAAATCATATATATCTTTAATCGATTAAACAAATTAAATTCTTATTTTTAAAAAAACAAAATAGTCTCACGCTTTACCGCGGGTTACTAGTTTTATACTCCATCTGTTCCTTTTTGTTTGATTGTTTAGAAAAAAAAATTGTTTCTAAAAGATTGATTTTTTTATGTTTTCCATGTAATATTTATTAGTTAGTATTGGTGAATTATAATTTTCAAGAAAAATAGTTAATTATCATTGGTTTAGAGTTATAAAAAACTGTAAAACACTAAAAATAATACATTTATAATCAATATTTAATATGTTTTCTTGTGTTTTTTCTAGACAATCAAATAAAAAGGAAGAGAGGAAATATTAATTTATTGTCCTTTTACCATGTAATCCATTCTTTCCCTACTTACATCGTAACTCACGCTTTCTATCATTTTCTTAAATAGAACACAAGCCACATAAGATTATATATCTTACTTTTGAAGACTTTTGATTACTCGTTTAATTAACCTATACTAACTTTTTATACTGATCATTGAACTTGACATGTTTAAACACTCGGAATAATTTTCAACACTTAGCAAAAAATCAAATTTATGTTTGTGTATTCTTTCTTATCTCAAATTGGTATGAAAGGTTTTCCAAATTAGATTCAACCGCCAAATTTAGTTTATCTTAATCGGTTTTGTTAGGTTTAAAGATTTGAACCATCATTGGTGTAAGAACTATATATCACTGAAGATATTTGATATATATATTTGAAACAAAAATAGTTATATCCTAAAAGAGAAAAATTATCATCTGATAGCAGAACGAACATATTACAAATTTTTAGCCAATTCAAACAAATATTAAATAAACAATTGCATGTCAGAAATAACCAAAATTTATTGGTTACATAAAAAGCTTAACAAATAGTTGAACAAGGAACAAAATCAAAAGAATCAAGGGACAATATTACAAGAATAAATGGACAGAATCATAAAAACAAATTATTTCAATCATTCTTATGGATTATGAAACAATTCAAACTCAATAGTTGGGTGTCTTTGAGACATAAGGTGCTGGTGGAGACTTGTAGCTGACTTTTGGAGAAGGAGAATAGAATGGTGGAGGTGGTGGAAAGTTGTAGACGAAAAGTGGTGGTGGAGACTTGTAGCTGACTTCTAGAGAAGGAGAATAGTATGGTGGAGGTGGTGGAGACTTGTAGCTGACTTCTGGAGAAGGAGAATAGTATGGTGGAGGTGGTGGGGAGCTGTAGACATATGGTGGTGGAGGAGATTTATAGTCTACCTTTGGAGAAGGAGAGAAATAAGGTGGTGGTGGAGAGTTGTAGACGTATGGTGGTGGTGGAGACTTGTAGTCTACTTTAGGAGAAGGAGAGTAATATGGTGGTGATGGAGAGTTGTAGACGTATGGTGGTGGTGAAAACTTGTAGTCTACCTTTGGAGAAGGAGAGTAATAAGGTGGTGGTGGAGAGTTGTAGACGTATGGTGGTGGTGGAGACTTGTAGTCTACTTTAGGAGAAAGAGAGTAATAAGGTGGTGGTGGAGAGTTGTAGACATATGGTGGTGGTGGAGACTTGTATTCTACCTTTGGAGAAGGAGAGTAATAAGGTGGTGGTGGAGAGTTGTAGACGTATGGTGGTGGAGGAGATTTGTAGTCTACTTTAGGAGAAGGGGAGTAATACGGTGGTGGTGGAGAGTTGTAGACATATGGTGGTGGTGGAGACTTGTAGTCTTCCTTTGGAGAAGGAGAGTAATAAGGTGGTGGTGGAGAGTTGAAAAGATACGGTTTTGGATGTGGCGTGTACTTAGGGCCTTGTCTTCTATATTGTAGTGGAGGTAGTGGTGATGCCGAGTAGTATGGGGAATACTTTTTAGGTGAATAAGATGATTCGTGTTTGTGGACTGGAGAATTGTATTGTGGTGTTTGATGGGATGAGTAAGGGTATGCTGTCACTGTAGCTGCAATGGCACTTAAGACCACGACATAAACCATGCAATGCACTCGCTCCATCACTCTTGGGGATCTCATTGTACTCGTCGCTGCTCTTTTTGTTTCTTTGTTTTGGTTATGATTTACTTGAAAATGAAAGTCCTTTATATAGTCTTTCTTCTATGTATATAAATATTATAGTATTGTCCCATCTTGGGTTCGTGTATAGCACTTTCAAATACATTTATACGTGCTAAGTTGTTTGTTTGAAAATAGTAATGTGTGGGGTGTATGAAAAATTATTAGATTCTCTCTACCAACCTTCAATTGGTTTGAGATGTTTTCGTATTATTTTGTTTGATTATATTTACTTAATTAGTTCCAAAAAAAAAATAAACCTGCTTATTGAAAAATTATTTAGCCATATAGAAGATACAGTTATATAGTTTTTGTTTAAAAACATTAATGTGACACACAAAATTTATTTTATGTATCAGATTTTATTTAAATTTTATTGTCCTTGATTTATACCATATAGAGTTTTGGGTTATGTTTCTGTTTTTTTTTGTGCAAACTGGGTTATGTTTGTTATTGTTGAATAATGATTATACAAGAAAGAGATATAGATACATACCCTAAATTGATTATGCATTCTCAAATTACCGTATACAGTAAAACATGTATAACCTAATACTCGAGAAAATAATAACCTCTAAAAATTAATAAATTTTTTTGGTCTCGAGTTGGGACCAGTGTAAAAAATGATACAAATCGATAAATTAATAAGATAATAAGTTTTTTGAAAATTTCAGAAAGATTATTAATTTTAAAGAAAAGAACAATTACTTTTAGATAGAAGCTTTGTAAGAAATTACAAAATTTGTAAAATCTTTCTGTAAATTAATACTTCTCAAAATAAATATATTTTTTTTTATCTCGACGTTATTCACTTATAGAGCTTTAACTGTATTTCTTTAACGACCATCTAATCTACAGTTTAAGCTGATTATTCAGTTAATTGATCCCACATCAGCCTTTTATCCACCATTCTTTGAAATTGAAGTCCGTTCTTTCCCTACTCAGAGATATTAACTCAGGCTTTCTAACATTTTCTTAAATAGAACACAAGCCAGAGACGATTATATATCTTACTTTTGTAGACTTTTGATTAGTACTCGTTTAATCAACTTAGACTGATCACTAAACTTGACATGTTAAACAATTAAATTCATTCTCAACACTTAGCAAAAAGTCAAATCTTTTATCAGTAACGACTTCAAAGTTCATTAACTTATAAACCATTCCACCTTGAAAAAACTAAACCTCTTCACTCGTCTGAGCTTACAATCTCTGAAAGAAAAGAAGAAAAATTGTACGGTTCAATCTTTCATTATTCATATGTTATTTTTGTTTTGGCCAAAGGGTCGCAATCCATAAGACATATGTCACATGTTATAGTCGGCACTGGATGGTCTCATTCCTGCAGTTATTGATTGCAGTGAGATTAAGTACGACAATTTCATTGTTACAATCGGATAAAATCTTTAATCCTTGATCAAATCTCAAACCTCAAATGATACGGCTGAGTCCAGCTCTATTCGGTTAAGTCGAACTGTCCCAAGGATATACTCGGGCAAATCGCTTTCCTCCTTTCCCTGCATTTGCATTTGGTAGTTGAACATTTAACTGATGATCGCATTCACAAAGATGTTTTAACTAAAGATATGATAAGTCTAGCAGTGAGACCCCAAACAAACCTCAATCAAGATGGCGAGATCAACAATGAGGCTTGTGACATAACCAAGGACCAGACCAATAACGCTCCTCGCAACAGCCGATGATCCAATATCTACATCAATCTGCAACACCACGATTTCATAAGAACTCAGCAACCATGTGTGTGTATGTTGGACATGTACTGTTTATTTTATGGTTTACGAGAAATATTGATACTTCATGTAAATCATAAGTGAAAAACAATTCTCATATCTATCATGTAAACTTAGTTTATTGCAATGAAAGAATCGAGGGAAGTAGAAACTATTTATACCTCCAAAAAGTTATCCTGCCTCAGGTACTTACAGGTCACAGCTTTACCGAGCAAGCAGGCTTTTGTTCCAACAGCCCGCTTGACCATCCAATATCCCTGTGATTCACCATGACGGTTACAATGTGACTAAGTTTACTATATTTCAGTGGAAACGAGAAGAGCAGAGTTTCTTTACCTGAACAATACTTGGAATTAGCTTAAATCTTGCGTCGCGGTAACTGTCACTCCCATCCACGAATTTTCCCAGGGATGAAGTCTTGTTTACAGGTCGATCCGCAGCATAGTAGAGTACCAGACAATAGTTAGGCTTTGCTGGTACCTGAAAAAGAAGAATAAAAACATTTTGACTTCTTCCAGAGACTAACTTAACCCATGATTACTAATAAATATTACAGTTAGATAGACTTTAAGTAGAGGGAAAAATGATTGGTGATGGTAGTATGTACTATCATAAATCCAAAATATTATAAACTACTAGTGATATACGAGTGACAGATTGTTAGTTACGAATAAACAAAGACGAACAAGAGGTTTAGCGACACTATCTTCAAAAAAACTCATATATTAGTATTGATATGTATGGGTTGAGGTACTTTCTAATTGGACTCACTTATTCAAACAAACTTTTGTAAGAAGAGTGATATATGTATAGAGTTTATGTTGCAGATTGCATTCATACCTGTAGATTGATGACTAGGATGAATGGGAGCTTTTTCCCAGGTTCCGACTACAATTGAGAAAACTTCCAAATCAGGCTCTTTCAATCATAGGAGACTAAATACATAATGTTTGTATGTTTTCTTCTTACTTTTCCAACACACTGTAACTCATCAATAACTTACAAAGTATCACCAGACTTAGCCACAAGGCGAAGAGGGTAAATACAATGCCTCATGGTAAATCGAGTTACGGTGACAAGTCGCACTTAATACTTGCTTTTAATAGGAAAGAAGGCCCTGATGGTTAGTTAAATACAGGTCAAGGGAGTACCTGGATAAGACATTTTGGATGCAGGGCGATGTTGTCTACAGCACTATCAACTTTGAACCAATCCACTGATATAAGTGTTAGAAGGGGCTGCCCACCCATCACCTTAGATTGCACAATAGGTTTTATTAATTTGCACACAAATTAACATGAGAGAACCATGCACTTTGTCAGATAATCCAATTCAAGAGCTAAGTAGTTCAGAATCAGAAATCAGTCTAGAAAATTAATAGATGCGGTAGTATCCAAAGATGATAAATTAAAGAAACCAAAATCAGTATATCAGAAGAAGTTAATGGTTCAGTCATGGAGGACCTGAGTGCAGTGGCGTCTACGAAACAGACCCTTCATTGTTTTCTATTCCATTTCACGTTATGTATGAAATGTAGAATATTAAAGTAGATGCAAGAATTCCAAAGCTACCTTTGCATTATCTTTTAGGTAGGTCTTTCCCCTGATCATAAACCCCATGCCACTAGGAGAATTCCAGCAATTTGAGTCCTTATCACCATTTCCTTTGCGCAGAGATCCTTGGAACTGACTTGGATCGATACTCACAGGATCAACACTAGCGTCTAATACATTACTTGCGCCTGGAGCTAATGTAAAAATAGAGCTGATATATTAATACATTGAGATTTCAAACAATATAGAAAAGTATTTTTGACTTCTAATCTGCGCCAATATTTTGTAAATTTATAAATTGGGCCCTTTCTCCAAACATAGAACTCAAGAATGGACCAGTTACAAAATGGTAACTACAAAAGCTATCTACATTTTTTCATTCTCATCTAAATAAAGTAGTTTTTCATATAAAAATGCTTGCATATACATATTAGTGTCATATACTATGGAACTTATGATTAACTTTGGAAACAAATACCAATAAGAGGTCCTCAAGTTACTCATTTATAAATTATCAAGAACAGATATAAATCCATTATATTGCCTAAGTGAGCCATTGGTAACTTAATGTACTAGTAAAAAGTAAAGAGAAAACCTTTAGGTCGCTTCAAAGATAAGCTAGCGATTGCCCATGAAACATTCTTCAGTTTAACTTTTATCTCCTGTTTTTAACATTGAAACAACAGAATTCTCCATTATTTTGATAATTTCAGTACTAGTTGCTCACCTCATGGGCTGTACACGAATAGTTAATAGGAACTTTGAACATCTTAGATTATGTGTGGTATGTATTCCTTCTATTTCCTAGTTCATGAAATATTTTCCTCATTTCCTTTTCCTAAGTGTGCTTTGTCTTTACATTTTAGTATATCTAGGGATGAAATCCAGTCTGTGAGACTCATCCAAAGCTAGAGAGTGCTTTGAAGTTTTATACCAAGGGAAACAGTTTCTTTGTTTTGGGTGTTTTATTTTAAGCCTTTCTGATTTCAATAAGGAGGAGCTTTTCGTTTTTTTATTTCTGTTCATGATTCTTTACTCTATAAATATGAAAGTAAAATTATAAATTGACAAGAGGATATCAAAACCAAATAGTTACCTTATTGTCCTGATTTTCATCATCGTCATCGCTTTCCTCCTCATCCTCTTCTCCAGATGATGAGTCCGTGGCATCATAAAACTGCTCCTCCATTTCTTCATCTACATATTCACCATTGGGGACATCTTGGAACTTGGACTGGACAACCGTGGCGGAAGTTTCATACTTGAAGGCTGGGTTTGCTCCAATGTACTCCTTCAGACCTGATATATCATTAACAAGAACATGAAACAAAAACCATTTGGAACTTGTGACATCTATTGTACCTAGAGGTCAGGCATTTACTTTCAACAGCATGCCAAATAAAGTTTATTAACTTCTATGCCCAAAAAAAGAAGCTTCCAATTGTAATAAAGGCGAAGCATACTACATGTATTATTATCCCAAAGATGTGCGGATATATAGTGACTGCTAATCTTCATATGTGCTCACAAGTTCTCATTCCTCAACACATATCATACATACCACAGATATCACATCTAGACTTCCTACTCATTTCTTGTGTTCATACTCTTAGTAAGATCTGGAAGGAGATGAGGCATGCATCTAACCTGCTACTTGGAGGAGTAATGCATATGGAATAGTCTTTTCAAACTTTGAGTAGCTGGTCCTCTTCCATTTGCACCAACGTTTAGAGTGGATTTCTAGCATGTGTGTTACAAGACAACTTGGAGTTTCTGCATCGCTGCGCTTTTTTAAGCTTTTGATTTCCCAAGTTGATGCTGAAATCAACAAGAACGAAACAGAGATGAAAGGTCTAAAACGTAGAGCGAAAATGCCTTTCTAGGCGATATGTAAGCACATTACGGATCCAGAAAGAAGAAAGGTAATATATACAGTAAAGTTAGTAAAATGAAAAAGAACAGTAATCCCACATCCTATGGTTATCAAGCCAATAATATTTCCCCAAGAGCCTATGATACTGCTCTAGATTTTGTGAGCTAGCTGCAGAACTCAACACTATTGCAGAGACGGATGGGCAAGTAATCACAAGCAAGTAAGTATACACGAGAACCTCTGGCTATTGAAGTACCCAATCAGATCGGTGTTGGAAACACTTTGGATAGTAACAAGGATAGTACCCAAACATGCAGCATAGCAAAAAAAGTAAAAACTACGGACGAGGTTATCTAAAGAAAATATCTTACGCGTGATTTCTGTACGTCGATATCCAGACTTTGCAGGCCGTTTCTTATGCACTGCTGGAAACTGTAAGATTGCTGCATAAAAAGTACATCATGAGAGACTAGCTTGAGATATTCAATCGATAGTCGTTTTCAAAAAAATAAAAAATAATGAATTAATGAGTGTCTAGGTCGCATGAGTAAGAAGATATCATTCAAAACTAATATCAGAGAGAAGAATGCATGACTAAGATTTCTAGGTGGCAGTGAGCTGACAGAAATTTACAAAATCTGTTACTGTGAAGTTCAGATTTAGATGTAGGTTTCTCTAGCTTCTATACATGATTCACATGTCTTCTCCAGGGCTCATAGAACAACAGATAAGCAATAAATCTGAATTTTCTTTTTCTGTACTGTTCTCTGTTTTGTATTTGATGTTGTAACCTAATAATAATGTTCATTGGTGGGTATTACGTTTAGTTCGGAAATTCAAGAAACGAACATTAACCTACTTAATCTGTCCTTGTATCATTCATACACTTGACAATTCAATCCTGTCTTCATTCAACACAACTATAACCCAGACAATTCACTAACCACCTAGTGGCATGACTAACACTAATCACTACCTTTATGCATAGCCAATACAGACATCAGAATATATAAGAAAACGTTATTTAGAATAGTATTCCTCTGGACTTACTATATGTCCCATCTTGCCCACGAACCCACTGTCTAGAGAACACAAAATCTCTCTTTGACTGCCATCTGCAAAATATACTATTTAACCAATCAGTTCAATGAAGAAAATGTAAGTGCAAAACTATCCACTGAATGAAGTGATATATGGAGAAATTGTACAACATGTCGAAACTGGAGAAAACACACATCTGATCGAATGAGGAAAGATAGCAAGACATTTTAACGTATGCGTCTTTTCACTAAAAAATACAGGGTGACCAGTGTGTCACTAAGGAAAACCAGACTTTCAGATAAACAACATACCGCGAAAGATATTTAGGATCGTATATGCAATAAATGACATCATAGTGACCCTCGTATGAGTCTATCTTTTCCGAATCACCTGTTACTGCATCCCACCTGTGCAGATAGTTAGAAAGGGCTAAGTAAAAATGACATCTATATATTCAAGGAAATGAGCTTACTCGTATCTTTGATGTTTGTCAATGTTCAAAAGTACTTCGAACACGGTATCCGCACTTGCTTCAACTACAGCAACGGCTTTCACAAGAACTCCTCGACCAGCCTAAAGAAGAAATCATTTTGACAAAACCTCAGGGGGATTCTAAGCATCAACCAATAACTGAATACAACCAATTACAGTTTTTCCCAGTGAACTACCAGTTGCAAAACAACCAAATAAAAACAATAGTTGCCACCTTGGCATAAATTATCGCAGTTATTCTGAATGCATAAATTCTGGAGATGAGAACACTTAGTTACAAGATCTAATTACAATTTGTTACCTGGCCGATAAGAATTAATGTGATGGCAATTAAAACTCACAAGATTGCAAATATTGTAATGGAGGCATAAAATAAGGTGGTTCAGTTTCCATTCATCTGGAAATAGTTTAAAGTAATTCCTGAATGACAAAATACCTTGAAGTTAGCAACATCTTCAAAAATCCTAACACCTGCAAACAATATACAGAAAAATAGATAATTGAAGGTTATGTATCAAAGAGTAGGCAAAGCATAAGAACAATCTCAATGTGTTTAGGCCTTAAATTCTCCAAATTTTGAACGTTTAAGTACTACTATCTTTCCAAACAACCTTCAGATTCATAGAGATGAAAACCAGTCAATCTAAAAAAAACTGGACAATTATGTCCGCATCTTTTGGGTGATTATGAGTCTTCTACAATTACCTCTTTATAACTGATAGAGAAGTATAAATAGCCAAAAGGAAACACCACAATAATGCATTTTGATGCATGTTTTCGAGATATAAGTAAGTGGGGATGTACCATTGATTGTACGAACACATTTCCATTCGTGTGCCTCGATTGCATCTCCATTGTCACCACCCTCATAGAAACCATCACCCCTGACATCATTAACCAGGGTAGATGATTGCCTCAAAAGAGACTCTGGACCTGGCATTTAAGAACATTATCATACATATTTGCTTTGAAAGAAAAGTAACTTTCAGGTGAACCTTATGTCTTGAATCATGAATAACCACTAGATTAAACGTTAAGAAATCAAATTAACTATGGAACCAGACCTATCAATGCATAATAAAGTCAAGGGCTGTAGGATTATAAATTTCGAACTACAGTTTCACTAATACACAGAACATTTATTTAAATCTGGTGTCGATCCATTTAAATGTAGACATAATCAGAATCTTCAGGACCACTTTTCCCAGTTATGTCATTTAGCATGTGCCCAACCCAAAGATAGGGGTAACAAGGAAAATAGGCAAATGAGTTCTAATGTTTTTTTCCAATGTAAGATTTGGAGATGAACTACGATAATAATTATAGGCTATACACCAACAAATGAACTTTTAGCAATCTGCACACACAGTGTAAGATTCTGAAGCTAAGCAAGCCCATAAACTTGAGATACAGTGTATACCTTGCCCAATTCGGATAAGCTTTTTTAATCCATAAGCATAACGCCGTACTCTAGGCCGATGTCCTTCCAGATCGATGCTTCAAAAGAAAATAGAGTGTGATTCAGCAATTGTGGAGTAAAAGTGGACTTCTACTATTTAAAACAATTTGATCTGATTAAGAACAGAAATTTTAACATCACAACTTTATGCATTTTCTGTAGGAAGAGCCTCATCTTCTCAGTTCCCCCAAAACAGGAAACACTTAGCTACTAATAAATATCATCTAAAGCACTAATCATATGATAATTAGATCATACTTGGCCTCCATGCTTAACTTTGTTCTTGTACTTCCGCCTCTCGATAGTGCATATTCAGCCTTCCAAAACAGAAAAAGCAGTAATCCGAATTTAAGAAACAAGAAACTGGTCACTAAATAAGTGCTTCAACAACAAGCAATGAACTTAAAAATTGTAGCCAATCATATGCTATAGAAAAATTCAATACATTACATGATACTTTAAAACATGAGCCGTCTCCTTAATACCTGCTGCTTTGCTTCCTCAAAAGCCTCAACCCATTTCAGGGCTTCTCCAGCAGTAGCACAAGCAATCTAAAATACAGTTTATAGAAAGAAAAAAAAGTTACTTAATACACCTGGGTTATGCAAACAGACTTACCAGAACATCACGATATTAACTCTATACGTTAACTGTTTGGTTCATCCAAATGTTCAAATACACAAAACAGCAGGCAAGCTTTAAGTCTACTAGTGCGCATTTGCCACAAGACAAGACTATAGCAAAGATTGAATTATAACTTACTTCTCCTTTCCTTGACTCGTCCAACCGGTTATAGAACCTTATAACGTAGACATCCTACAACATATAATAGAAATAAAACTAGTAAGTGTACCTGTTTTTCATTTACTCTCATACTTCCATTCATTAGAGAAGTAGATATTGAAGAGAATTACCCCATGATTAACTTTTCGACGTCCTAGCTCTTCAATCACCATTGTCGGCCCTATGACACCACGCCTTATAGGTTTCTACAAAAAAAAAAAAAAAAAAAAAACAAAAAAAAAACATCACATTATGTAAACAACATTTCAGAGGAATGATTCTTTTAAGCTCTAATTAAAAAGCGGAGAAGAAGGATGAAAAGACATACAATGTCTGGGTTCTCATGAGGATCTCTTTTATACATCTCAACATATTTGCCTCTAATGAAAAGGAAACGAAGATTACAGTACTCATGACCGATCTTATTCACACCCAAATGATAAACCCATCCGAAATACTCAAACGTTCCTCCTTCACCACCTCCGGCGCTGCTGCTGCTACGACTATGGCTTCCACTATGGCTTCCACTATGATTAAGATCTCCGGAAAAACTTACTTTTCCGAGATTGCCGGAAACTTTCTTCTCCGATCCGTCGTCGGTGGTAACAACTTTCTTCGATCCAGGCGATGTCATCGCCTTTCTCCGGATCAATCAATCAACGCGAAACAATAATTCAGCTAGATTTGATGTTGAATCGTTCGTTGCTTCATTCAATTTTGAGAATCCACTTTTTTCTTTGTTTGTTTCAATTATGGAGTTTGTTAGTTTGGTGGGTTCATTGATTCTGAGCCTAGTCTGCGACGAATTTATGCTCTCCAATCAAAACCATCCACGTCAAGTGAATGTTTTTGTTTTGCCATTTTCAGACTCTGCATTAAAATAAACATTTAGCCATTTAACATGCATTTTCGAGCAAGTCGACACGGAGGGATAATTAATTACTAAAAGTAAGAATTTATTAAATTCACTAATACGCTTTAGTTGATTATGTAACCTTTGACATAATCAAATTACTTTCTAGTATGTAAAGGGTGTGTATATTTAACCCAAAAAAAAAAAGTGTGTATCAATCTATGGGAGAGGCGGAGCCCTCAGCAAAACCCCAAAATAATTAAAACATTTTACTAATTTTGTTTTTCTTCTAAGACTATACATTTTTATCTTAATAAGAAAAATTAAAATTTAAGAAACTGATTGCAAGACGGGTCAATCAATATTAATTTTGATCTATTTGGACCTATTAATCAGTATTTCTAAGTGCAAGAAATTGATTGACCAACCATAGACATAGAAACAATTTTTATCTAGTTACAATTCACAATACAATAATTCAAAATATTCAAAATAATGTGGTTAAAAAAACTGATGAAAAACAAAATTATTAGAAGGCCACTTATGAGATGACCTATAAATGCCGTTGCAGTAACTAGTGAACAATATTCTCGGCCATTCATGACTTAGGCTTTAAAATGTACGAGAGTGAGGTTACTTTTTGGTTATGTGACACTACGTAATAAAATAATCACAGTTTTCAGTTTTATTTGCCCCAAAGTAAGATAATCAACAATCTGAGACATAATAAAAGGAGAAAATTATGAACAAAAAGTAGCAGCATCACTCTCTCTCTGTTTGGTAACTGATAGATGAGCATTTAATGAATGTTCCACAACTTCAGCTTCCTAGTTCCATTACGAAAACACGCTACTCAAGAACCCCCTGCAAGTATCCCTCACATTTAGCTTTACACACACACACAAAAATCCTCATTTAAATAACTATGTAGTGCTCATTACCAGATTCCTGACGCCTTCTTGCTTTGATCCCTGATGTGAAATGACATTCTCAGTTTTTGTTCAAAATTATCATAAGCCCAATGTGTTAAGAAGGACCATGGAAACAATTTACCGCGATTTTCCAGAGAAGGCATCGTCGATTTGTTCAGGGGTTGGTCTTTCAGCGTACGTTGCTAGCAAGACATATTTCTCCTTTCCATTTTCCTCGTTCACTCTCTTATAAAGCTCATACCGGTATGGATAAGACATCCTGACCAAATTCAGGTCAAACATTCAGAATGAATTGACATTGATAGTTGTTTCTCTACTTCATAACCCAACAACTGTACCTTAGAGCGCCCATAATCGGGTATTGTGTTCCCAAATAATAGAGAAGCCGGAATACATAGCAGTTGTCAAACGTCAAAGCATATTCCAGCCTTTGCTCCCTGCCCATTGTCTGAGACACCAAGGAAATTATAAGCAACATAATCTTCTTATTGGATGGGTAAAGAATCACTTTGTGTGCTTACTTGCATTATGCCACTCGAAGCGGGCAAGTCCTGAAATAATAAGGTATATGAAACATGTAACTCACAATATAGATCACATTGTTACCCATTGTCTCTATATAAAAAAGTGCAAGCAGAAAATGTACCTTGAGGCGAGGATTGATAAGTACAACTGGCCTTTTCCCAGCAGCAGTAGTCATCGCTTGTAGATCCTAACAAACGAATCCGGTATATTCTATAAAATGAGGTCGATAAGTTCAAATGAATAACGAATTCAAGCATTCCTAGCTCCTCACATCTATAATACAGTTTCCAACGGCATTTTGTGGAGCCACTAAGATGAACATGTCATCTTCTTCATCAACTTCTTTACCACCTGTCATTGCAAACACATAATCAAAGAGCAGAATAATGTGTAATTCAATGTATCCAACTTTATTATGCATCACAAGTTTGATTATTGACACAACAATATTCTGTTGATGGTGCAGTTTTTGTAAGTTGAGAGATTCTCTAGTTACTAAAGCCAGAAGACACCAAAGTCAAGAGGTATCTGAGTATTTCTAGTGTTAAACATGGTTTTGTCAATACATCTTTGAAAAGTATTTGGTTTTGGATATTTACCAATTGCACCAAGCTTGACGAAAGTTCCCAAAGTTTCATCATCACCCCAGTCCATATATTCTAAAATCTTTCGAGTGCCTGCCAACTGCAATGGCATCCCAGCAAGTGCACCTTCCCCCATTGATCCCTGAACACAAACCTGGAAGAGGAAAAAAGCTGAATGAACAAGATTTGTGAAACTGTATTCATGTGACATCACTTAAGTCTTCCAAACCATGTATACCTTCACTCTTTTTCCATCGTCAGCGAATGATAAAGCTAAAGCTTGAACAAGTTCCATCAAGGTTCCTATCCGGTAAACATCCTATTTATCACAATAGCTTGCTTTTTGGTACAACTTATGAAGCTTTAGAAATCGTATAAAACAGTTAGTGAAATGAATAACTGACCATTTCCGGATTTAGCTCAGGGATATTAATGTCCACCTATTCATTTGTAACAGTATCAGTCCCGTCAAGCAGCTGCTTTAGGAATTGCAAAATAAAGATGACATAACATGCGACATTGCAAATAGATTGTGTGGATTAGCCTCACCCGAAGACGGGTGTTACCATCCTTGATAGATCTAATTGTGGCTTGCAGCACATCTTCATAAAAATAAGCCCTGATATCCCTCGAATGTGGAATGTTATTCAATCTCGTCGGTATTCCTCTCCATTTATCCTGAAAGAAATGTTACATGACAAAGATAAGAATATCTCCCAATTTACTTCCAGCTACTTGATAGCTTCAAAGAAAAGTATTATTCAAGGACCTGAACAGGAGATGCTTTATCTGCAAGGACCTGTTTCAGAATTAGCGTCGCATGCATACAGTGGTCATCAAATCAAAGTTAAACAAGAAGTAAAAGGAAAAATTTAGTCCTAAAACATAATGATTGACAATAAAATCTTCAAACACACTAGGGGAGTTCCTGAATCTCCCTTTCTATGTTACATGTGTCCATAAAGTTTAACCAAGATTATTGTTTAGAATACCAGAATCAAAATTCTAATAACAACCAAAAGATGGTATTTCCTATGGAAGCAAAGAGACAAATTACTGAACAAGGTATTTTCTAAATAACCTAGAATAGAACAAGATAAAAGTTAAGATTACAAAGATTGGGGAAACTCATCTTGAACTGGAAAACACTGACCCTGCTATCAAGAACGGCACCATGAAAATATACATATATATATAAATGTGTGACTACTTGCCAGTCTTTATCATTCTCTTTAACTGTATCTGAGACAGTAGAGTCTGGGTCTCCTCGAAAACCACTTCTTTTGGCCTGTTTGCATCAATCTGTGTTCGAATGAGATGATACCAAACCACAAATATCAAAGATGGCATTGCAATACTTTAAGAACCAAAGGTTAAGGGAAACCAAAAAAAAATTGCCTAGTACCTTGACCATAACATCTGAGTATGCTGAAATAATCGCTTCAGAATTTTGTTTGTATATTTGCAGCCGTGCTTTTACCTTCAACGAAGTAAACTTGTGAGATTACAATTGACGGTAGTTAAAAAATTCAAAAGCAAATAATAGGTCCAAAAGGTCACCTTCTCCTCTGTATCATCCGGGCGTGTAACCAGTCTTGCTTTAATTTCATCTGATTCAGGAGGGTAATTTTTGATATGATAAATTTTTCCAGTCACTGGATCCAACCTTCGACCAACACATCTATCGATCAGAATTTCATCAGGAACCTGTCATTAAGAATGACATATAAGCAAAGAAACATAGCCACTGATAGTGAAAATTGGTTTCAACACCTATTGCTGAAATGGATAACAAACGCAATAAGAGTAATTTGCACGTACATCTAGTAAGATAAAAATGTCAGGTTTCACGTTCAGTTTGTCCAGACTTTGTGCCTGGGCAAAACTCCGTGGAAATCCATCAAGAAGCCATCCATGCTCTTTAGCATCTTCACGTGATAATCTTCCAGCCACCATCTAGAAAGGTAGTAGATATCAGAGTAATATTATAAAATAATGCATGAAACAGGTAAGTAAAATCAGTACCGCTATAACAATCTCATCAGGAACCAAACTACCCGAGTTCATGAACTCTTTTGCTCTCTTTCCAATATCTGTCCCAGATGACACCTCTGCTCTCAATAGATCCCCTGTTGATATGTGCACCAAACCAAACTGCATGACCAAGAAAGAGAAACTTGATATAAATCAAGACATACAAACAATGGCAACATAGATAGTCTTCCTTACATCAAACGTACTAGAAACTGTGATTATTGCAATAATTTAATGAACAGTCCAAAGATCAAGGAAAATTCAGCAACCTTTGGATGGCAAATAAGATTTTATGAGTCACAGCAAACGTTTTATATGCATTGTTCAGTATACTAGATAATTTTAAATGCATATCCATTCTTCACCGCACTCAAGAGAGAATCTACCATGAGTCAGAACCCATAAGACAACCAGAAAAGAGATCATGAAAGAGTATAAAAAAATTACCTTGTGAACAATGAGCTCAAAACAAGAAACCGATAGAGAAGAGTGGAAAATATTACCTTGTGAACAATGAGCTCACATTGAGTGCCTTTTCCTGAAGCCGGTGCACCCGAAATCATCACCTTCAACGGCTCATTTATCGAACACCTAATCTATACAATCACAATTCACAAACGGATACAAAACACATTACAGTAATTCTCCATCTACAGATTCCGAATTGGTCATGAATTGTGTAAAATTAAGCACATTTGAGGAAACGGATTGGATCAGTAATTTGAAGAGAACAAGGTAAGTAAGAAGAAGTACCTGAGAATTGGAAGTGGAGAAGGAGCGAGAAGTCCGACGGGGAATGACGGAGAAGGAGAGACGGCGGCGGAGGGAGCGGTAACGGCGGCGGATCGGTGATTGTAAGAGAGGGAGAGAAGTTGACGACGGAGAAAGCGATGAAGTGGATATAGAGGAGCGAGATGAAGAAGAAGTTGAAGAGAAATGAGCAGAACTGAGAGAAAGAGACGCCATTGTTAAATCCTCTACTTTGCTCCTTCCTTGGATCAATCAATGCAACATTGTTTCTTTCTGGACTGGATTTTAAATAACGGCCACCACAAAAAACTATAAAATGGACTAAATTAAAAGAAGAATGCTTTTGGGAGAAAATAAATATCCACAATGTTTTGTCGTACTCTTATCCATTATGCAAAAGATGGACAAATGTATATTTGTGGCCTAGAGGCTAGATTTCATTTTTTATTATTAGTTTCATATTTTTTGTTTTGGCCAAAAAACCGTTTTAAAGTTTGAATTATTCTGCAAAAATCGGATCTTAAACCCACAACGTTTCACTCGTTTACGAAATATATCGATTTGTCGAGACCCGATTTTTGTAGAAAAATTCAAACGTTAACTTAAACAAGCAACACGATGTCGTTTTAAGCCATACTATTAAACATATGTCAGTTGATTCGCAACTGTAACGGTTAATTACGATATCGAATTAGATACTAAATAAAGTTTAGGTATGAAATTCAAATTTTGTTGGAGTTTAGTTAAAATTAACCGTATATTTTTGGATAAGGCCTTGAATGACTGCAATTTTTGGAATAGTTTTTAGATTTTGAAAAACCAAATAATTACTCATTCATGATTTTACAAAATGTAGATTTCCTAAGAAATAGAAAACCAGATTTTAGAAGTTTTTAGCTATTTCTTCATAGAATCTAAAACCCAAATTTGTGGATTTTTTTTAACAATTTACGTAAAAGCTAAAAATTAAACAAATTTTCATTCATGATTTTGCAAAAAATAAAATCTACAACAAAATAAAAAGTAAAAAAATCAAAAACTAAAAACCAATAAAAAGCTACAAAACATTTAGCGCCTAAGTCTAAAAACACATTTGGCGGATTGTAAGGGTATGAAAATTCCATTTTCCATTTTCCCTACTATTTCGCGTTTGTTTACTTCTTTACTCAAATTCATAACAAAAATGTATCACAAACTCAACAATTCTATAGACTGGTGATTCAATTTGTTACCAAAATGTAGAGATGTTAATGATGGGTTAAAACTCACTGGGTACCCAAAACCCACATAAAATTTTAAGCCCATACATCTACTTTTTCTGGAAAAAAAACACAGGTTTAAAATGGGCTGGGTACCCAAATAAATAAAACCCATATGGGTTTACCTCATTGGATTATAGGTACCCACGGATTTTTTTTAAGTCATTTTTCAAGTGAATCAACATTTTGTTGTCAATTTTTTTTTCACATTTTTTCCCCAAAACCGCGATTTAACAGTTTAACGCTAAAAAAGACATTCAACATTTTCCCGACAAAAAAGACATTCAACATTTTCTCGCCAAAAACGACAATCAACATTTTCCCGCCAAAACGCAATTCAACATTTTCGCGCCAAAAACGACATTCAAAATTTTCCCGCCAAAACGCAATTCAACATTTTCCCGCCAAAACGCAATTCAACATTTTCCCGCCAAAAACTCAATTTAACATTTTCCCGCCAAAACGACATTCAACATTTTCCCGCCAAAAAGATTTCACATTTTCCGGTCAAAAACGCAATTTAACATTTTTCCGCCAAAAATGATATTCAACATTTTTCCGCCAAAAACGCAATTTAACATTTTTCCGCCAAAAAACGCAATTTAACATTTTCCCGCCAAAGACGCAATTCAACCTTTTTCCCATCAAATTTATATGTAATACAGAAAATAAATATAATTTAAAATATATTTATAAGCAAAATATAGATATAACATACATATAATAGTATATTAACAGTTAAACATAAACTCTAAAAAAATGATAAAAACTAAGTTGGATACCCACGGGTAGTCTCGTAACAATCAGGTTTTTTGGAGCTTTACCCACTATATCAAAAACCCATCTGGGTTTTCTAAAGTTGGGTTTTTGGTGGACGGGTTTATTTTGGATTCAGGTCGGGCTGAGCTTTTTTACCCACCACAACATCTCTACCAAAATGTCAATTCTAGTTCTAGAAAACAAGAGATGAAAAGGCAACGGTCACCAACATGGTAGAGTGTGTATTCTATAGTAATCAAAACCGAACAGAACCAAAATTAATCTTAAACATTAAGGAAAAAAATAAACATTTTCAAGTTCAGAGGCATTACCATAAAAGATGCAACAAGATGAGAAAAACAAGAAAGAGGAAACAAATTTTCTTACACGATGAAAAGGAAAATTTGAAGCTTCCAATATGACACAATGAACCCTTACACTTCCTTGTTGGAGCAATTGAATGATTTGATTGATGCCTTTGCTTAAACGATATCTCAGTTCTCTCCAAAAAGTTATACAATCTCTTTAAGCCAATAAGCCTCTGGTCTGATTCCTTAGTCAAGTTTCACCGAAGAAAACAAGTAGTGTACGAACCAGAAGGAAGAGAGGAAACCAACGGTACCTGTTGCGAGCATGATAGCCAGGACCATAAAGAGAGAGTAGCCGAGATAAAGAGTCGCTGAAACGGGTCCACTCAAGCTTTTGAGGTCGAAGACGAGATAGTTTATGGAGTATATGAAGATGTAGATTGCAACGGATCCAGATGCAAAGAAGGATTTCCACCACCACTTATAGTCTTCAACGCACAGGTGCATGTATGTTAGCACTAGGGAAACCTCGGCACACACTACGACAAGAAGGATCAAGACTACAAAAAGGAATCCAAAGACGTAGTAGACACGGCCCATCCAGATGCTGGACATGATAAAGAAAAGCTCGATGAAGAGGGTACCGAATGGAAGTGTTCCAGCGCCAAGAACCAGAAGCCAGGATGGGTATTTCTGAGCGGGGATTTCCCGGGGAATTTGGTTTGTTCGAACTGGGAATTCAATGTGAGGAGCCTTGGCTCCAAAGTAACCACCGATAAGAGTTAGAGGAACCGAGATGCAAAACCACAGGAGGAGGAGGATGACAAATAGAGAGAAAGGAATGGCTCCAGTGCTATGGCTACCCCATAGAAGGAAGTTCAGCGTTGTAAGGATCAGAAACGCAATACCCGGGAAAAAGCAAGCAGCTTTCCATGCGACAGACATCCATCCACGGTGTTCGCCACAACCAATTGTCCTCCAAAGACGAACAGAAACATAACCAGCTGCAATGCCAAGAATCATGTAGAAGAAGAGCATACCAGTAATAAGTGTTCCACGTGAAGCCGGTGACATGAACCCTAGAGCAGCAAACAAAATGGTAACAACAGCCATGCCAAGAATCTGAACTCCGTCACCAACCATGACACACAATAGCGAGGCATTTGATGGAGCACGGAAAACATCACCCACAACAAGCTTCCATCCAGACAACTCTTCGTTCATCTGAGCTTGAGCCTCCTTGTCAAGCTCCTCATAACGAGTCAAATCCCGCCTAACAGTTCTCAAGAATATCACCAGAACAATACCAGCCAAGAAAGTGATTACCATAAGAGAGTTCAAGATTGAGAACCAATGAACCTTCGAACCCTCCATCTTCAAGTACGCATCCCATCTAGATGGCCATTTGATGTCACTCTCCTCAAAACTGACTTCATAAGAGAAGACAATAGACTGACCTTCCTTAACAGACATAGACACCCTAGTGGAATCACATTTAATCGGAGTAGTATATCTCTCATACATTTTCAACTTCTTCGTAGATTCACCATTATGAGCAAAGCTACAAGGAACAACCTCAAACCCAACAACCATATAACCAGGGACATCAGAATCTTTCTTCCCAATAGTCGGAATGACCTCAGCGGCATCACCAGTACCCATCACACGAGCCACATTAGCAGCTTCTTCATACTTATGAACAAGAACCTTAAACTTCAAATGATTAAAAACATAATAAACATCCTGAACCTTAATCCCAACAGGATAACCAGTCCACCTCAAAACATACCCATCTCTCTTAGTATACCGAATCGCCGGTAAATTGTCAAGCATAGGATTAACTTGATACATCTCATCAATCCTCTTCTTCAAAAGCTTCAAACTATCAGCAGACAATTTATCAGTCTGACAAAGAAAGATCTCACTCTCATTCTTAAACATTCTAAACCTATAAGGCGAATTCTCAATCCGATCTCCCATAAGAAGTTCACCTAAATTCTCAGCACTATCCTTAATTCCTTCACTGGGTTTACAAAAGGGTAAACTATAATAGCTAAAAGGCATTTCTGTTTCTATAGAAGTAAGTGAATTCACCTTCACGTTCAAGTAATCACCAACTTCATACTTATGTGGATAGCTTCCAGGAAGGTAAAACCCAAAACTTGATTGAATCACTAACAAAATCGCCAAAACCCAGATCCCAAATCGATCCATTGACCTCATATCTGGTTTAACAAATTGAGGAAACACCTTTTTAGATCCGGATCGGTGAATAGTCAAAGAAGAAGCTCAGATCTAGAAAATTCGAGGAAGGAGACAGATAAGTGGTTTGAGAAATGATGAGATTAGGGTTCTCGAAACGGGAAAAGGAGATCGGAACTCACCTATTCCGGGGAAGAGGAGATTTGGTAGCGAAGAAGTGAGAATTTCTCGGTGAAGGAACGCATGAGGCTTTTAATACGACGAGTGAAGACGAAGAAGAACACCGACGCATGTTAAAACTACGTTTGGACGAAATTACCCTCCATGACTCAAAATAATTACCACAATACCTACCGCACCGTCGGTTTTGTTTTCGTTTTACGTTAAACACCGTAAAGCATGACATTTCTTTTTTTTTTTCGTTCCGTAAAGTATAATTCATTTCAAAACTCCGTAAAGCATGACATTTCTTTTTTTTTTTCGTTCCGTAAAGTATAATTCATTTCAAAACTCAATTAAATTTTAGGAAATTTTTTTAAAAAAGAATATCTACAAAAAAAAATTGTCCATCTATTCTTATTTGGTGAGAAGGTTAATTTGGACTAAAATATTTATACATCTTATTTTAAGTTTTTTTCAAAAAAATATTCACATTAATATTTAGATACAGAAGAATAGAAATGTTTTGAAGTGTAATTCTATTTATTTATTAAAAAAAAAAAATTTGATAGATAAAGTTTAACTGAAATTTTTAAAACATGTTTTCTAGCGTTCTACAAAATTCAGACTGTGAATTTTACATTTCTATACAGATTCTATGAACTTTAGATTTTTTTCGTTTTGAATAATTCAGAATCCGAAAATCTGATTTCTAAAATTTTTACTTTATGATCTAAATACTTTGAAATAGCCATTCTATGAATTATTTCATCGTCTGCTAATGTTAATTAAAAAGTGTTATTTTTCGTTTAGAACTGACATTTTACTATTATTTAGATATGAGTTTCTGAACTTTTTAGAAAACTCTGAATATAGAAAGTGAATAAATAAATAAGGAAACTAAATATGTATTATAGATTACGTTTCAATTGTAATTTATTTAGTTTTTATTATGATTTAAAGATTGTAGTTTAAATATTTTCGTCTAAACCCTAGCAGCTCGTTTTTCCTTCTTCTTCCCTATTCAACAATATTTGTAGTCATCTTCATTTTATTTGTCTCCAAAATTTACTATATTTTTCCTTTCTTCTTCTATTCTACGATTTGTGCATATGGTTAATCGATGCACATCTACGTAAGGAGTGGTGTGTGGAGATTGTATGAATAATATGTTCTCAAGAACTTGTATCTAGTCGATCTAACAACTTCTAAGCACAATTCATGTTGTATGCATGAACAATGAAAACCAATATAACACATTATCTTGAAACAGTAACCGAACCTTGTTCTAGTCACTACAAGAAAACAGGCGATCACTGACTACAGAGGTAGTCGCTCAGTAGTCGTAAAACAAAATATCATACTAGAAGGCAACTAAACTCCGTAGTCGTTAATACATATTCGCTAAGTTGTGTAGTCGTATATTAGTCGTCATTTTACGACAAATATACGACTACTATACAAAAAGTATATAATAGTCGTGGTATAGTTGTATAATTGGGCGACTATTTAGCGACTAGGTTACGTAAATAATATTGTATGTGGGTATGATTCTTGTAGTCGTATCATAGTCACTAAAACATTTACGACTATGTGACGATTATTGAACGACTTATGGCCATTGTGAGTTAATAGTCGGTAATTTGGGTGACTATTTGACGTTAATTTTATGACTGTTTTACGACTGTTTTAGTACTATTTTGCGACTACGTTTTATGTCTGAATAAGAATTTGGTCATCGATTGTTGTGTTCTTGTTTGTTGTTTGCAATTGGGTTGTGTTCTTGTTTGTTGTTTGAAATGCTATAAAGTATTATAACACATTCATAAATGGAAAATCAAACATTGGAATTCAAATACATAAACACACATTATTCTTGTTCATAAACATCTTCTTGAAAGATTAGTTCAAAGTTCAAGGGAAAAGTGTTGGAAAATCTAAACCTATGGATCATTATGTGGAGGAGTTTCTGCTAGAGGCTTTGTCGATGTAGAAGAGTGAGTGGTCATGAAGTTTAGGAATTGCGGATCTGTTTCTCGCAGATATCTCTCGACTAAAGACAAGTGCTCGAGCTAGTCCTTTTGCTCAGCCGCAACTCGGGCTTACTCAGCTTCACGAGCAGCAATCTCAGCATCTCGCTTCTCATTATATGCAGCCTGCTCTTCAATTTTGCATTGCGCTTCCTGCAGCCGTTCTACAGCTTGAAAGGATGGGTGAGTCTCCAGGGTGCTTGCGGTTGGCACTGCCTAAAGTGTCTTTCAGACTTCCAAGTCCATAATGATTGCCTCTTGAATCACTTTCTATGGACTGAAAAGAAATAGAGAAGAAGATATTAGTGATAGAATATGTAAACTCAAAGACTAGGACTTAGACTGCAACATCTTACCTCGAGAGAGATGACTGTATACTCCTCTATTGTGAGATCCCGAGATCGTGAAAAGCCATCAGAGACAGCAGAAGCAGCTGCCTCTAGTTCGGACAACCTATCTTTCACATTTTGCTCATAAATTAGAGCAATCTTCTCCGCCTTCCGATCAACATAAGTACCATCCGACTTAGTATGTGTCTGGATGAACACCTCACCAAGACTGACTGCTCTTCCCAATTTCTCTTCCTGCAATGTAACCAATTAAACACATATCAAAATCTCAAAAACATACATGTGAGGGTAATTGAAAGAGGTAACAGAAACACTAACCAATTCGTCTTGGATTTCTTGATAAGACTTTGGCCTAGAGAAGTGGATGTGAGGACCAAGACCGTTACAATCAGGGAGACGAGCTTTGGAATAGGTCCGACTCCTTTTTTGTGCTTATTTTGTGTCCTTGTAAGCGCACATTGTTTTCCATAGAGTTTCTCCAATCCATGGAGGCTGCTCTCGACTTGTCTTTGTGGTGCTAACCATGTCCTTCATGCACCGTCTACAGATCTCATTAAAGTAATAATGCATTGTCTTTGTTATTAAGGGATTCCAAATGTGAGTTTTCTACAAAAAAAATAGAGATTTATAGTGAAAATCTGAAAGAATAAACTGCAAAGTTAACAAAGTTAGGGAGATGAATGACAGCTTATCGCAAACTCTAGAAATAATCTTTTTATTATTATTAAATGGCACACATGACCAGTTATAGAAGGGAGCATCGAATTTTTGTGTAAAAATTCTAGTGATCTTTCTAACCAATCGAGATCCCCTTTCGCGAGTAAACCTCCAAACACATGAAATAATGAAAGAAAAAAACATGTCACAAAAGTGAAACAAATCAATAGAAAGTCTAGAACAAAACATATGAACTAAGATGACAACAAAGCAAGAGAACACAAGAGAGCAATATGTAAACACAACAGAGCACAACTCTTTTAGCTTTTTTTTGCACAATAAAGCAAGAGAACACAACAGATGAACTGAGATGACAACAGAGGAAGAGCACACAAGAGAGCAAGCGAACACAAAGAACACAATTCTTAACTATGTTTCACAATAGAGCAAGACAACACAAGAGAGCAAGCATACACAAGATAGTAAGCGAACACATGAGAGTAAGCGAAAACAACAGAACATAATCTAACCAAGTGTACACAAGATATCAAGCGAACACAAGAGAGCAAGCCAACACAACAGAGCACAACAGTTTACTACGTTTCACAATAGAGCAAGAGAACACAACATATAAACTTAGATGACAATAGAAAACGAGAATTAGGTTGAGGAAGAGAACATACCATTCAGTCTTTGGTCGAGTAATAGGAGATAGTACGGTGGTCCACATTTCCCTGCCAGGTACCATAAGTATGTCATTGAGAGCCCAGGCCAAGTCTTCTTGGAGCTTCGACAACATTGGAGGAGCTCCCTCTTGGAAGTTGTTGCCTTGAGAAGATGGATAACTGTGAGCCTTAGTGTTTGGATTTGGAGACATTGGAGGGACTAGGTGAAGAGGCTCTTGTGGTGGTGGATTATAGTGCACCTCTTCAGATCGCGGTGGTGGATCTACACGCTTAGTGGTGGAGCTCTGGAACAGTTCCTTGACGGCTACTTGAGGCGGTTGCGTCGCAGGAACTTGAACCGCTGGTGCTAGAGTGAAGTCGTACTGCTGAAGTAGCGAAGCAGGTCTTCCACCAGGCGTTGATCCTCCGGCTCTCTGGGTAAAGTTAGGGGTTGTCTTCCGCTTTTGGGATCCTCCATGACCGGCGTTAGGCATCGAAGATTCGAGAGATGGATCGAAGATTCAAGAGAGGAAGAGAGATGGAACGAAGATTCGAGAGAAGAAGAAAGAGGAAGAGATATGAATCAAATAAAGAGAGGAAGAGAGATGAGAACTTAATTGAATTGGCTCGAAGATGAACGACAAAGAAGTACTGTATCAGATCGAAAAAGAAGGAGAACTGAATCAGATCAAAGAAGAAGACAAAGAACCATATCATTTTTATTTTTTCTTGTGTTTTGTGTTTTGGTCTTGAATTCTCTTTCAGATTTTTATTACACAAGGGACTGTATAATTTAAGTTTGGCGGAGGGTTCAAGGCATTTTTAACATTGTGTTCTCTTTTCTTATTTCAAATTTTGCATCATCTAAGGAATAGAAAAAACCATAAAATTTGAAAAAATTTCAGAAAATGATTTCACAAAAATAGAGTGTCATGTAGATTGCATTTCATTTTAGGATTGTATATAGTGTGTTTGCATTTAGGATTGCTCATTTGCATATGGGATAATGATGATTTCAAACCGTTAAGCATGTTTTGATTCAATGAAGTAAGTTCAATGCGCAGGTTGTTAGTTCTCTGTTGCATAACCGATTGTTTCTCTGAAGTAAGACTGCACCCTGCTTTGAATTTGTAACTTGACTATACTGCTTTGATTCGAAACTCGCTTATCTGATGCCATTTCCTATCTATTACAACCTGAACTGAATTTGCAATTATCATGTCTATGCATTGTTTGTGAACTCATGGCTACCATATACATACTTGGATTATCTTATTCACTTCACCACCCTCTGTTACTCCAAGTAGCTGACTCTCATTTTTAGAGCAGTTTCCCATACCCTTAGCCTAGCCTTATTTCAAGCCAAAGATCATTTGTGTGTGATTGCGAGGTCTTTTTCGATTGATCTTGGTATAATGTGTTAGGTATGAGCCAACAAGAGCAGTCTTTCATGTAGACTAGGTGGAGACTTGTATTTGGGATTGGGATTGTTTATGGAATGAATTGGAAAGAGAATGAGAATGAAAAGAAAAAAAAAAGAAAAAAAAGAGAGTAAGAGTTTAGAGTTCTAAAGGGGGATACAACAGTGTTAGTCTAGTAAAGGGTTTGGAATTCAAAGAAGTTAGGCATTGTGATTCAAAGAAAAGGGTAAAGCGCCCTCTATGCTAAGATTAGAAGAAAAGTCTTAAGTTTGTCAAAGTATAAAACCAAACCCGCTAGACTCTTGAATCATTTTTAAAGAAGAACCCCTTAGAACTTGAACCAAAAAGAAAGAAAGAATGAGGAAAAGGGTAGAGTTAGGACATCTATGGGACATGGATCATTTTCTGAGCTATCATACTATATATCATTGGGTAGATGGGAGTATATTCTTGTATGTGTCCATTGGGTTTTACCTTTAGCATTCTGCTAAAGCTCAATCTTTTCTCTGAGAGTCCCCTGTTACTCGACCAAATTATTAGAGGGACCATTTTTGTCTCTTAGCCTAAGCCCGAAACCAAGTGAGTTCATAACCATAGCATTGCTTGATCCACTGTTCGTGCTTAATGAATGTTAAAGGGAATTGGTTGATGTGAATGCTTGAATATATTAAGGCAGGTTGTCAGGTTGCATTGTGACGAGTATGGCTAACGTTTTTAAGTAAGGGTCTATCATCTTGCAACCTAGAATTAGCTACCTGGACATTGAGCTTACCCGTTCTATATGCATTCTTCGGTTTTTGAATCCCCACCTTCAAACCTCTCCTTCAACTTAAAATTTTTTGTTTGCTTGAGGGCAAGCAAGAGATAAGTTTGGGGGAGTTGATAACATTATATTTTACTCATTTTAGGTGTGTATTTATCATCATTTAGTTGTGCATTTGCTCATTGTATCATATCATTTTGCACCATTTTAGCTTATTTTGCACACTTAGGCATTTAGGATCATCTTGCATACACATTGCATGTTTTGGTGTGTTTTCAAGTGCAGAAGGAGCTTAAAAGGATTCTACTCGACCCTCTACTCTATCCAACTAGGAGAGAAGCAGCAGGGCATGCTACTCGACCCATTCACTCGATCCAGGCAGCCATAGAGGAGGCATTAATTCACTCGACCCACTTACTCGATCAAGGTAGCCTTAGAAGAAGAAGCATATCGATCTACTCGCCCCCTCTTACTCGATCCTCTACTAGACCCATTTATTCGACCAAGGGTGACCAACTCTACCAGACTTGTTGATCTATCAAAGCGTCTTCGGATCCTCCTCATCCCCCCACTCAACCAGACATCTGAGCATATGGATAGGAGAGGAAGAAGCATCTACTTGACCAATTAATCACTCGGAGCATAGACACAAAGGCGCAGACTTTGCAGCACCCTCTTTATTCGATCCCTAAGATCGAGCACTCGCCCAAACCGCCTCAAGTCTCTTGTCTTCTAGTGAATCTAGGGTTTTCAACATTTCTGTATAAACAGATCACTTTGGGATTTGTCCAAAGGATCTAGCTTTGATCCTTTAGTTTTTCTTTGTGTTCTTGAATCTTCAAAACTTAATTACTCTTAATTTATTTTGTTTTTGCATTTAGTTCTTTAAGTATAGTTGTTTAGCTTGTTTAGATCTACATTTTGGTATAATTTCAGTATTTTTTGGGTTTGTGTTCTTAGTTATGTTGCTTGAGTAGTGATTAGGGTTCTTGAGGATGAATTAGATTAGGGTAATCTCTAGGTTACTCAGGTGGTTAAGATTAGATTAGATCCCTTCTGGATTCGCTTGGCCCCTATGCGGTTTTCGCTGGCTAATGTGGAGATTCGATCATAGACGTCCAGCGTCCAAAAGACGTTCAAATGGATGTTTGATCTACGAATTCCAGAGATTTGTATACTTGACCAAGAGATTGGCTAGTCTGCTTATTGGCTTTGGTAGATTGTTGCTTAAACTCTGCTCTGCTATGTTTCATCAACGACAGTTGAGATTAGGAAGTGATAGAGTTATGGGGGTCTCTGTCACGAGAGTGGATTGACCCGGTTTTTGAATCTATCGTCTAGGGTATCTACCTTTCACATGTTAGCCACCTGCTGAACCCTAGAGTTGCCCTTATCAATAAATCCACTTTTATTTACCTGTTATTTGTATCCCCTGTTGATAACATTTTAGTTCTTAATATTGTCACATGTTAGTTCTACTCGACCCAATGATCGAGTAGGGCTCTTAAGTTCTCGTTTTTACCTGTTTGAATCCTGACCTAGGATTGTTACTAGAAACCCACCATCATTATAATCTGGCTTGACTTAGTTGCTTCTGTACACATCTTGATTGCTAGCAATAACAGTGGACTGGATTGACACCCCCTATAGCTGCAATGACATGTTAGTGTTTAAGAGGAATTGAACTGAACCTCACATTCAGCACATAAGTAAGCGTAAAAACCTACTTATCACAAACTATTCTGCCGTGAAATCTTCGTCCTCTTTGATAGCTAGTGCAGTTTCCATCTTCTCTGGATCAATACTCATTGAAAACTTATTAACTCTTTTTTCAAACATCCATAGTTGATCTTTCAGCTTCATCACCCTTGAAGATAATCCCTCTATAACTCTGCTTTGCCATTTAATTTTTTTTCTCATCTCATACCAGTTATCTTTTGTAGGATATTCAGTCTGAGCTAACCCTTCTATTGCTCTTTTCTTGTGGTCAAAAGTTCTCTTCAGCTTGCTAAGTTGAGAAGTATAGTTAACTCTTGGTGGGGTTCCAGCTTCTGTTTCCTCATCAGCATCCATGTCCTGAATCCCCAAATTCTGACCTCTTGTTGTTGATTTCCCCGAAGCTTTGCTGATGTCAAATCTTATCTTGATACCTTTTTCAAGGTTTAGATCAATTTTTCCATTCCTGACATCTATGACTGCTCCAGCTGAAGCTAATAATGGTCTACCTAGGATCAGGGGATCCTTTCCCTCGTCATCTATGTCTAATACCACAAAATCTGTAAGTATCTCAATATTTCCAATCTTGATAGGCAGATTTTCTATTAGACCATGAGGATGTGCAACAGAACAATCAGCTAAGAGTAAAGCTAAGTTGCAGAACTTGAATTCCATGATCCCTAGCCTTTTAGCTGTAGAGAGAGGCATAAGGCTAACAGATGCTCCCAAATCACAAAGGCACCTATTGAATATCAATGGTCGTAGAGAGCATGGCAGAGTGAATGAAACGGGATCACTAAGCTTTTCTTGGATGACTTTCTTCTTGTAAGCTTCTTGAGTGATGACTCTACTAATCATCTCTTAATTCTGATCCTTCTTGAGTTTTTCTCTTTTGAAATGTTTTTCAGAGTGGTGAGTATTCAGCAAAGGTGTGTGCTCTATAGTCCAGATGAATTGTTGGATGGCAGGTGCAACAATTTGAGTTGAATCCCCCCTTCTTGAATCATACTGTCCTCAATATTGGGAATCTGATGACTTGGTGGAGACTCATCTTCTTGGTGGATGGTGATAGCATTTGCAGTAGCATAGTCCTTAGGATTCTGAACTGCTTTCCCATGAAGTTGCTGAGGATGCTTCAGAGCAGAGGTGGATGCAAACTGACTCTCCACATACTTGACTTTGGAATTCAGAGCTTCAAACTTGACATTTAGATCGTTATAAGAACAATCGATCTAGTTGTGTAATTCAGCTATCTTCTTGTCAAAAGCCATAGCTCCAGTAGCTTGTCCTTGAATGATTTGTTGAATAAGTTGCTTAATTTCAGGATCTTGAGCCGCTGGGGTTTGTTGTGGTTGTTGAGTGAACCATGGTGGTGGATTCTGCTATTGGTAGCCTCCATTAAACTTTTGTTTAGGGACATAACCTTGGTTGTACTTAACAAATGGCTTAGAGTGATTTTGTTGTGGTGGATACACTTGATCTTGGGAGTTACCTACATTAGTGTTTCTGTAGGAGAGGTTTGGGTTGGGCTTGTAGTTGTTGTAGCCCTTGTTGAACCCTCCTTGGTTCTGAATGTAGCACAGTGATAATAGGTTTTTAGTCAATTATCCTAAAACACCAATCATGTCGTTGTAGTATTTTAGGTTGTCAATCCAAATGAGTGTGATGCTAATAATCAAGATGCAATCAGAGTTCACAGAGTCAAGCCAACCAATAATAGGTTTGGGTGTGTTCTAGCAGCCCTAAGTGAACATTCAGAAAACAGAAGTTTAAGCAGAACAGTAAAAACACTCGACCAACACAGCTTGTTGCCAATCACTGGGTGTGGTCGAGTGACAGGTGGAGTAACAGACAGAAAATGTAACAGAGATACTCGACTGCACAGTCTGTTGCCAGACAACTGGGTGGTCGAGTATAAGGTCGAGTAAAAGGAGAAAAATACAAAAACTAAGCAACAAGTAACAAGATGCAGTAAACAATAGCAGAGTTAACAAAGAAATCAATTGGATGCAAAATTCCCGAGGATGGGGTAATTGAGTAGTTTCGTTTCCTCAGTTTATAGGTGATTGACATGCTCAATAAATTATCCCTAGACAACAAGTTCGATAACCAAATCTAAGTGCCACCGCAACAGAGACTCTCAAGTTAAACCAATCTCATACTCAATCACCATTGACGAGAGCTAACCTAATAGGCATTACGAATCAACAAGTTAAAGCCAAAACGCTCCCTGCAACCAATACCTTGGTACAGAGCCACAAATCTCTGTAATTAGTGGTTCAAACATTTCATCGAACACCTTTTGGGCGCGGAAATGTCTGGGCTCAAATTCCAGTTGATCAGAAAGCAATAGGCATTAAGAACAACTAACCCAGAAGGGATCTAATACTCAAAACGATGCAGTATTGGGACGAATTAAGAATGGTACTCGACCTAGGTGGTCGAGTGATGAGCTGGAGGTGATGTAGGTACTCGACCATGTGGTCGAGTAGTGTGATCGAGTGAAGTTGATGTGGTGGACGTCATGATACTCGACCAGGGGGTCGAGTGATGTGATCGAGTGGTTGTCTTGGTGGTACTCGACCAGGGGGTCGAGTGGTGATGTGAAGTGATGAGGCCATCTACTCGACCAGGGGGTCGAGTGGTTTGTTGAAGTCGTGGAACCATCTACTCTACCAGGGGGTCGAGTGTTTTGCAGTGATCAGGTCCGCTTCTTCCAATTAGCTCGCCAACAGCTCCAAATCACCTAAAAACAACACAAATATGCATCATACATGCAAAACTATCCTAAACATGCAAAGTGATGACAAATGATGAGAAATGGTATAAATCAGTGGTGATATGATGCAATAGTGATAACAAATGGATGTTCACAATATGTAAAATGCACACTTATCAACTCCCCCAAACTTAATCTTTGCTTGCCCTCAAGTAAACAATTAAGAACAAGCTGGAGGTGAGGTTTGAAGGCCGGGACTCAGAGCCAAAGCACCAGATAAATCAGATGAAATCAATGTCCAAGTTGATAGTTCTAAGTTGCGATATGATCGAATTCTACTCAAAAACGTTAGCCATGCCTTGTTATCAATCAATCCGACTCTTATGCTCGACCTACACATGTTTTCAAATCTACCAATCCCTTTAACATTTATTAGTTCTGGAACGTGAATCAAACAATGCATCATCAATGACCTCATTTGGCTAAGGTAAAGGTCAAGAGACAAAGATAGTCCCTTACAGAATAGGCTTCATGAATCTTTTAAGCCCTTTTTCTAATCATTTTTTTATTTTCTCTTAACTCTAGGAGAAGCTTTCTCAACACTTTGATACATCTAGCGGATTTGGATTTCTTTAACAACTATGGTTCCTGTTTTTAGAATTTTAAAACCGAGGGCTTTTGCCCTTCTTCAATAGCTAACAAGAACTCTTTCTTTTCTTTACAAATCCCAAAACCTTTACTAGACTTTTTCTGCTTCTTTAGCTTACTTCACCTAGAGTCTTTTACCTTTTTTCATCAATGAATCAACCCTTTTTTTTTTTCTTTTAGACACATCCAAACCCAAAGTATAAGCGCCCACCTAGTCCTATCTAGTCCGGAAAATGCGAACTAGAACTACATGAGACACTATCTCTTTCGTTACGAACCTAACACTTTCTACCAAGCTTAATCGGAATAAGACCTCACAAACACTCACAAGTGATATAGGGCTTGAAAGAAAGTCTAGGTTTGGGCTCGGGTTAACTACTCTAATAAGGAGAGTCAGCTACTTGGATTAACAAGAGTGATCAAAATGAATAAGAAAATCCAAGTATTTTAGGGTATACATGAGTTCAAATTTGATGCAGACATGATAGTTAAAGATTAGATTAAGGTTCAAATTGATAGGGAATGCATCAGATCATGACAGTGTGGTCGAGTAGAGCAATCTAGGCATGGTTCAGTTTTACTTCAATTTCACTGACTACGCAACAAATAACTAGCAACGAGGGCACTGAGTTTATTCGGTGAACCAAAATGCTTACAAGAATATCTCATCATTATCCCCTATGCATATGCAACAATCTTAAATGAAACATTCTAGACTCGATCCTAAATGTAATGCAACTACATGAACACTCAGTTTTTGTGAAATCATTTTTTGAATTTTTTTAAAATTTTTTTCGTTTTTCTATGCCTTAGATGAGTGCAGACTCAAGAGTATAAACAATGCAACACTCACTTCTTGAACCCTCCCCCAAACTTAAATCACACAATCCACTGTGTGACTAAACATGGAAGAGAGTATTCAGGATAAATCCAATCACAGAAACAAAATAAAGAACAAATCACAAGAGATGATATAATACAATGGTGAAGTGAGGCGCTTACCTCAGTCGAAGAATGAACGGAGTTGGTCGTCAATGGCTGCTTGTGAATTCTCCCAGGCCATAGATGAGCCGCCCTGTTCTGTGTCAGCTCCAGCATGTGGGTACTCGACCCCATCAACTATGTGGCGGCCAACATCGCTCTGAGGATACTCGACCTCTCTCCTTCTACTGCGGCCAGCACCACGGTCGAGTGATCTCCTCAAGTGTATAAGGCGTGATTTGCTGCTAGAGCGAACGAGTGTAGCCTTCCTTCTTCTCTTGTGCTCCCGGGACTCGAATGATAAATGCCTAGCAAGGACATGTGAGACTCTCTGCTCACTAGGCTCAGGCCTGTGTTGACTTGGCTCAGGCTCATCAAATCTCTTCAATGGCATGTCTAGAGGAGGGTGTCCCTGTGGGATAACTGTAGTGGAAGAGGAGCAGCTCAACTTATCTATTAGGAACTTGATAGTTTTGAAGCACTTGGCGAGTAGCTTGTCCTGTTTCTTGCACCACTTCTGTAGCTTGTTGTTGTTACACTCAAGCTCTTGCTCTCCCTCGCTGGAGGTACATATTCACTACAATGATATATGCTAGTGTCAAGCTCCACTTCTCTGTCTTCATCCATCCCATCCTCAGCTTCTTCTTCTATAAGATCATCCTCACCCAATGGCGGAGCGTCCTCATTGTATAGGTTCCCAAGCTCAGGCCTAAAATTAATGTTTTCTCCCTCTATTATGCGTGTAACCTTGGGCTGGGGAGAAGGATGTTGGCTCTCTTATCCGTAGAGTGCTCAAACTTGAAACGGTGCATTTCGCCAAGCATTGCGAACTCTAGGAATTCGAAGTGATGTAGATGCTTAATATCCATTACCCGTGGCTCGAGTCCATCAGATGTGATTGGGACTCCACAAGCGATCAGAATCGGTGTCACAACACCGCCTATGCAAAGAGCGCCTCGTGCTCTCTTGTGGTTATTGCTGACAGCCCTTCTCTTGTATCCACACATGTGGATCAGAAGAAGTATAGAGAGAGGTGTGTCATTGATTTCACCTTGGAGAGACATTTTGTTCTTGGTTTGGCGGAGAGTGCCTTTGAGAGCCATATCGATCATCTCCATATCAGAATTGGTAACAATCCCTATGATCTCTCGGGAGTAGAGGACATTGGCTATAGAACGCTGGAAGTACCTGATGACAGGGCTGCGTATCTGATTGCTCTTTGACCTGGAAGAATTCAGCGGTACAGAGTTGCCAATGGTGATCCCTAAATCTTTCAACTCTTCTCTATCATACTTGGGCTTAGTACCCGTTCCACTGGGGAAACCAAACAATCCTTCCAAGCGCTTGATTGATAACCTATACTCATGACCATACACAGAGAATCTCAAGAATCCCAATCCTTCGCATTCCAAATCATCAAAGGTCATACCTTGGTAAAGCTCCACTTGCAGTGTGGAGAGGAACTGAATCGTTTCTTCTTCATATGCTACATACGGATAAGCCATTAAAGTGTCCAGATGACAACTCTAGTACAAGTGCTGAACATCCTCCAGCAATCCAAGTTGTGCGAGTGTGGTCGAGCATGAATACCTTGTGCTACAGAACTCTTTCAATTTGAAGAGCTTAATATATTCCTCAACAAACAATACATCAGGTTTATGCAGAAGTTTGGTGGCTCTTCGAGTATGCTCAGGCATGTACTCGTCTTCCAGATCCTCAGCTATAAGCTCATATCTCTTTGTCATTGCTCTCTTCCCTCGGGCTATCTCAGCTTTTCTTCTGAAACTATCATATTCTCTATGTTCTCTCTCTGGCCTTGAAGACGACGACTCTGTCTCATCCATGTTGTAGTCAGGATCAACTGAAGAACTGCCACTATAATTACTCATGATTGTCCTGCAGAAGATTTAGAACTCAAAACTCAAATGTCAATAGGTCTGTCTCAAAGATAACAATGAAACCAAAATTGTAATCAACAAGCAATGAAATGGACCAATTTGGTCGAGTATAGTATAATACTCGAGTAAACTAAAGTGCTCCCCAGTTACTCTATCACGAATTGGATCGAGTAGATTAGAGACCGGTGGTCGAGTAAAGTCTCTGAAGTTGAGTGGCTCTGTTGATTGCTAGCACCAGAGGTCGAGTGAAATTTTGAGGTCGAGTTCAGCCGGTGAAGTCCAGAGGTCGAGTACTTCTTCGGTGAGTCAGAATTGGTAGGGACGAAACCATAAGTCGACGGTCGAGTCCTGTGGTTGTAATGGAGTAGTTCATGAGACTTCGACGGTGAACGAGGTGGGGAACTCGACTATGGCGACTGAGAGAAGGTCGAGTATGGTGAGAACAAAGTGACGGCGAACGGCGAAGTGAAATGGTCGAGTATAGCGACGAACTCGAGTGAAGTTGAGTCGACTGGCTCTTTGGTGAGGGATGGCGATTCGTGGTGGAGTAGAGAAATTGGAGTGTCGGTGGAGAGACGAAGAGAGATGGGTCGAGTAGGTTTTACTTTTAGGGAATGTGTGGTCGAGTTCAAAAGGTGTGGTGGAGATTGATTATGTGATTCTCTCTCCATCTTTTCTTCAGGAACAAAACGCGTGGTCCACACTCTGTTGACTTGTCTTTGGACTTTGTTCCCTGTTGACTGGGAAAACTTTAGGAAATCTTCTGTAAATTTGATAAACTCCCTACAAGTCTCTGTAGCTCTTGTTGGTCGAGTATAATGATGATTTAAAAAATATGGGTTTTAAACCTCACATATACTTGACTGATATACTCGAATTCATGGTCTCCAGGTGCAACAGAAAGTTTTAAAAATTTTGCACTCCACTGGGCAATACACTCGATCTCCAGGCCTTCTGTAGAGTAAAAGTTTTGAATTTTTACTCCATCTCCACGTTGTTTCTTTGTTCCTGAGAACCATAAACACAACGAAAACAAATGAAAAATAACAAGAAGTAAAAAATTTATTTACAGAGATAGTCATGGGACTTTCTCCCAAGTGAGCTTGTTTAAAGTCATTAGCTCGACTCCTTTACTCCTTTAATCATTTAGAAGTTCCTGGAGATGAACCGACGTCACCTCTGGGAGGATTTGATCTGCTTAGTATTTCTTGAGCCTTTGACCATTTACTGTGAAATCTCCACTCTTACTAGCTAGAGTGACTGCTCCATAAGGACAGACTTCAGTGATACAGAAAGGACCAGACCACTTAGACTTAAGCTTTCCAGGAAAGAGTTTCAAGCGAGAGTTGAATAGCAGCATCTAATCAACAACTTCGAAATCCTTGGTGATGATCCTCTTGTCATGGAAAAGCTTAGTTCTCTCCTTGTAGATTTTAGTTACCTACATTAGTGTTTCTGTAGGAGAGGTTTGGGTTGGGCTTGTAGTTGTTGTAGCCCTTGTTGAACCCTCCTTGGTTCTGAATGTAGCACATTGATAATAGGTTTTTAGTCAATTATCCTAAAACACCAATCATGTCGTTGTAGTATTTTAGGTTGTCAATCCAAATGGGTGTGATGCTAATAATCAAGATGCAATCAGAGTTCACAGAGTCAAGCCAACCAATAATAGGTTTGGGTGTGTTCTAGTAGTTCTAAGTGAACATTTAGAAAACAGAAATTTAAGCAGAACAGTAAAAACACTAGACCAACACAGCTTGTTGCCAAGCACTGGGTGTGGTCGAGTGACAGGTGAAGTAATAGACAGAAAATGTAACAGAGATACTCCACTGCACAGTCTGTTGCCAGACAACTGGGTGATCGAGTATAAGGTCGAGTAACAGGAGAAAAATACAAAAACTAAGTAACAAGTAACAAGATGCAGTAAACAATAGCAGAGTTAACAAAGAAATCAATTGGATGCAAAATTCCCGAGGATGGGGTAATTGAGTAGTTTTGTTTCCTCAGTTTACAGGTGATTGACATGCTCAATAAATTATTCCTAGACGACAAGTTCGATAACCAAATCTAAGTGCCACCGCAACAGAGACCCTCAAGTTAAACCTGTCCCAGACTCAATCACCATTGACGAGAGCTAACCTAACAGGCATTACAAATCAACAAGTTAAAGCCAAAACGCTCCCTGCAACCAATACCTTGGTACAGAGCCACGAATCTCTAGAGTGGTTCAGATATTTCATCGAACACCTTTTGGGCGTGGAAATGTCTGGGCTCAAATTCCAGTTGATCAGAAAGCAATAGGCATTAAGAACAACTAATCCAGAAGGATCTATAAATCAAACTCAACCACCTAGCATACTGAGAATTCTAAACTACTTTAACCCATCCTCAAAAACTTATTCACTACTCAGACATCATAGTAGAAATCATAAACGATGAATAGAATGAAAACATGATAGCAACAGAGTAATGGCAAGATGATAACAAGATGAACAACTTAGTAAATGAAATCAAAAGCAAATCCTGAATACTAAATAGATTAAGAGAAATCCGGATTACAAAATGTCAAGAACACAGTGTATGCGGAATAAAACTTAGAATAACGAAAATATAAAGTACATGCTACTAATAGCGAAATATTTCAAAACCCTAATACTCAAAACGACGCAGTATTGGGACGGATTAAGAATGGTACCCGACCCAGGTGGTCGAGTGAGTGGTCGAGTGATGAGCTGGAGGTGATGTAGGTACTCGACCATGTGGTCGAGTAGTATGATCGAGTGAAGGTGATGTGGTGGACGTGATGATACTCGACCAGGGGGTCGAGTGATGTGATCGAGTGGTTGTCTTGGTGGTACTCGACCTGGGGGTCGAGCGGTGATGTGCAGTGATGAGGCCATCTACTCGACCAGGGGGTCGAGTGGTTTGTTGAAGTCATAGAACCATCTACTCTACCAGGGGGTCGAGTCTAACAGCTTGTCTAGCTTTTCATTCAGATCCTTGATATCTTTGCTCTATTTATTCTCAGTGCCTCTAGTTCCTCTCACTGAGCGATCATAGTCTTCATTGTAGCACCCATCAGATTGTGCCAGATTTTCGACCAACTCCCATCCTTCTGCTACTTCCTTATTCAGGAAGTTTTCGTTTGAGGCAGTGTCGAGTAGCATTCTGATCTTTGGTAAAGCTCCTCTGTAGAGTGTGCTCAATAATGATGCTTTCTTAAAACCGTGATGGGGGCATTGAGTGGTGTAGCTTTTAAAGCTCTCTCAAGCTTCACAGAAAGTTTCATTGTTTTTCTGTGTGAAGCCTGAGATCTCGTTCCTCAATATAGCTGTGCGAGCATTAGAGAAGAACTTGGCAATAAAAGCTTTCTTACAATCGACCCATGAGGTGATGGAGTCTGGGGTCAGAGTCTTCTCCCAGTGGTGTGCCTTGTCTCCCAAAGAGAAGGGAAAAAGTCTGAGCTTAAACATATCTTCAGTGACACCATTGATCTTGGTTAGGCCATAGAGCCTATCAAAGCTGTCAAGATGGTCCAGGGGATCTTCCATAGGTAAGCCATGAAACTTGTTTCCTTGGATCATGGAGATGAGACCACTCTTGATCTCAAAGTTGTTGTTCTGAACTGGTGGGGGGCACTATCCCTTGTCTTTGGTGATGATTCATTGGGGCATCACCAGCACCAATGTTTCTTGGTTGATCAACATTAGGTGGGTCTTGAACATCATCTGGTCTATTTTGTTGATCCATAGCAGCTGGTCTTTGCTGATCTGAGGCTGCCTTTGCTTTGGTTTCTTGTCACTCACGAGCTATTCTGTCAATTCTGTCTCTGAATGGTAGTATGTGTGCAGAACCTTTGGACCGAGTTTGCATGCACAAAGATTAGTACCTATACCCCAAAAACATGCAGACGAAAAGATGAGTTAGTAACTTGAAAAATGTAAAAGAACTTGATCTTAACTTTTTCTGATATCTTGAATGTAACAATGCAACAATGAATTGGCAACGACGCCAAATTGATAAGTAGGTTTTTTAGGCCTACTTATGTGCTGAAGAGTGGTGTGTTCAGTTCAATTCCCCTTGAACACTAACACGTCAATGTAGCTATAGGGGGTGTCAATCCAGTCTACTGTTATTGCTAGCAATCGAGATGTGTATAAAAGCAACTAAGTCAAGCCAGATTATAGAAATGGTTGGTTTCTAGTAACAATCCTAGGTCAGGATTCAAACAACAAAAATAAGAACTTAAAAGCCCTACTCGATCATTGGGTCGAGTAGAACCAACAGGCAACAAATTTAAGAACTAAAATGCAATCAACAGGTGACACAAATAACAGGTAAATAAAAGTGCAATCAAGGAGTGAATACAAATAAATCTAAGAATAATAGAAGTTCTAGGGATGGATTCATTGATAAGGGCAACTCTAGGGTTCATCAGGTGGCTAACAGGCGAAAGGCAGATACCCTAGACGATAGATTCAAAAACCAGGTCAATCCACTCTTGTGACAGAGACCCCCACAACTCTACCACTTCTTAATCTCAACTCTCGTTGATGAAACATAGCAGAACAAGGTTTAAGCAACAATCTACCAAAGTCAATAAGCAGTCTAGCCAATCTCTTGGTATAGAGTCTACAAATCTCCGGAATTCGTAGATCATGCATCCATTTGAACGTCTTTTGGACGCTGGATACCTATGGTAGAATTTCCACATTAGCCAGCGAAAACCGCATAGGGGCCAACGAATCCAGAAGGGATCTAACCTAATCTTAACCACCTAACTAACCTAGAGATTACCCTAATCTAATCCATCCTCAAGAACCCTAATCACTACTCAAGCAACATAACTAAGAACTCAAACCCAGAAATTACAAAAATCATATCAAAATGTAGATCTAAACAAGCTAAACAACTTTACTCAAGGAACTAAGTGCAAAAACAAAATATATTAAGAGTAATTAAGTTTTGAAGATTCAAGAACACAAAGAAAAACTAAGAGATAAAAGCTAGATCCATTGGACAAATCCCAAAGTGATCTATTTATACTAAATTTTGAAAACCCTAGATTCATTTGAAGACAAGAGAGTTGAGGCGGTTTGGACGATTGCTCGATCTTGGGGATCGAGTAAACAAGGTGCTGTAAAGTCTGCACCTTTGCCTCCATGTTCCGAGTGATCAATTGGTCGAGTAGATGCTTATCCTCTCCTATTCTTATGCTAAGATGTCTGGTTGAGTGGAGAATGAGGAGGATCAGAAGACGCTTTGATAGATCAACAAGTCTTTTAGAGTAGGTCGCCTTTGGTCGAGTGATTGGGTCGAGTAGGGGATCGAGTAGGAGGGTTGAGTAGTGTCTGCTGCCTCCTCTGTGGCTGCCTGGATCGAGTAAAAAGGTCGAGTGGTTGCTCTGCTGCTTCCCTCCTGGCTTGATAGAGTAGAGGGTCGAGTATAATCCTTGTAAACTCCTTCTGCACCTGAAAACACACCAAAACATGCAATATGTATGCAAGATGATCCTAAATGCCTAGGTGTGCAAAATAAGCTAAATGTGATGCAAAATGATATGAAATAATGAGTGATCACTAAGCTAAATGATGATAAATACATGTCTAGAATGAGTAAAATACAATGTTATCAAGCTTCCAGTTTCCCTTACAGTGAGAGATTTGATCGCACATCCTATCCTTCAGCTTTGCTTCAAACTATATCCTAACTCTCTAGTTTATTGCACGGTCCCAGTTGTATACTTGCTACAAAACAGACAGAAGATATATCAAAAAGTGCAATCAAGTCAAAAAATTAACACAAGAAAACATAGTCACATCATCTTTACACAACAGCCAAATACAAAGCACTCAAATTTCTAAATTAGCACAAGATAACAAGACACCAATTGCACTTACCGCAAAAGTTTCAAACCAACGAGTGATCACTAGTTGCGGTGTCATTGTCCAATTAACATGTGGTTCTTTGAAATCTCTCTTAAATATGCTGCGGACAGTGCCAGCAACAGAAGGGTCTTCGTTAAACCTAAAAAAATAATTCAATCGGACTAATTAGTATAATCATCTAAAACCAAAACATTTTACCAGATTGTTATGCTAAACCAAACAAAACATCTACACAACTAACCCTAAAACCAGAATAGAAACCAAAATATTTTACCAAATTATTATGCTAAACCAAACAAAACATCTACCCAACTAACCCTAAACCATAATAGAAACCAAAACATTTTACCAGATTGTTATGCTAAACCAAACAAAACATCTACACAATTAACCCTTAAACCATAATAGAAACCTAATTATTGTTCGAATGAAGGACATCAACCTACCAAAGAGTTTCCAAAGGACGATTAAGGTCTACTCTCGTCAGAGATGCACGACCGGGACTATCAAGCAACTCATCAAGTGTCAGGTTGTTGAAACGCCCAGATATAGGATTAGGATGATTATTAGAAGCTTGAGGCGATTGATTTTGATGTGTAGAAGAAGTCCCATGCGCTTGAGAGTTTTGATTGGTTGGAGTCAGAGAAGAGGAGGGAAGGCTTCTACCATGAACCGTCGAGTTGTTCTCTTCACTGAGAGGCGAAGAAACACGTTGTTGCTGCTGCTGCGACCAGAATCTTGAGTAATCGTTCCCAGAAAATGACATCCTTCAAAAAATCGATTATTTGCAGATCCTTTATAGCAATTGCCTCTTTTTCAAGTATTCGATTTCACATTCGTATATTACGGGCATCAAAGCTTTGGAACAATTTTTCATAACCTAGTAACTCATAAAGAGGTTATTTTTCCAAATTTACTCTAAAGACAATTTCTTAAAGATGAATTTCACCAAATCAATATCATAATTTAATTTAAATTTCATTCCGAAAAGTATATATTGTAGAAGTTCTATCATTTTGATTCCATTTAAAAAAAATCTGTTAAATAATGATAATGATTGTTTTTAAAAAAATTTCTTAAATAAAATCTATAAAATCAATTCTTTTTGTTAACACTATAAAATCAATTCTTGTGATATTTTTCTTAAGACTTTTATATTCCATTGCCATTTATTTCTCCTATTTACTTATTCACTAGATATTGACCCGCGGTGCGGGTGTATATATTCACTGAAAAGTTATAGATATTTTTTTATAGGAATTATTATTGGTATATGAATAATATATTCTTAAATTTTTTATTTATCTAAAGCTTGGATAATTTATGTTTTATGTTCTCATATTTGTTGTATATTAATTTATTATTAAAGTTCGGTACTTTTTTTGTGGTTTTGTTTTTTTTAGAGGTAAAAAATATTTAAAACTTGTATTATCTAATGAATGTGTAACGTGGAAATTAATATTGTAAAATAAATTTGTTATATTTGGTTTAATTAGAAAAAGGAGAAATCGAAGTGTATTTTCTGCCCCTACCAGAGACTGACACGTGGTACACTGCGACTTGATATTTTTGTTAGAAAGTTAAAAAAATTATTTCAGTTAATATATTTATATATGAATAATATATTAAGAAGTATATCACAGGTCTATATTTTTTATCAAAAATAAATTTTTGTTTTTAAGATGATGTATAGATATATGCTATTGTTTGTTTTATGTATGATAGAACTCGGAATGATTTTTATAACTAAAAGATTTGAAATTTAGTGTTATATTTATTCTGTTAATATTGTTAGTTTTGGTTAGTTTTTAAAATTGTATAATTGTATCTTGGTTTTTAATTCTAGTATTTCACCCATAGTATATATCATCATGTCTTAATATTGACCCAAACTCATCCCACCATATAACTCCGTCTCGTAAAATTAAACATCATTTTGTCATTTTCGATATTAAAAGTTTTTTTAAGTTTAACATTTTAGAATTATAAATATTTAAAATGTTTTATAAATTTTAACATTTCAAAATTCTTAAAATTTGTAATATTTAACTTTTAATAAAGTTTAAATATTTATTAATTTTTGAAATTTTTAAAGATTCAATTATGTAAAATAAAGAAGCAAAGTAACCTGAATAACACTTTTAATTTTGGATGTCTGATAAATCAAGCTTTCGACTTATTCATATTCAAAATCATATTGATTCTTTTTATAATAAGACTCTGAAACATTGCCCAATTTCTTAAGCAATGTGGGACCTTTTATACTAATATTTTTTCTTCATCGATGGAGTAATATATGTCTGTTTTTAAAAATTTGAATTACATCATATGTAGAAAAAATCTAATATTTTATTAACTGTATCTATTTTATGTAAAATCAAATAATTTAGATATAAGAACAAATAAAAATGAATGAAAATCATATATTTATATTTAATGTCGATGGAGAGATTTTAGGAAATTAGCAATTAATTTTGAAAGAGTTAATTCAACTAATTAATGCAATTCAACCAATTGTAAGTTTTTAGTTATAAATTATTTGTCTGAGATTAAATTTGTAAGGATTAATATTGAAATTAGTAAATAGGTGAGGGATTTTTGGCCAAAAATCCTACCAAAAATGTATATGTTGATATTGTTTATTCCAGAGGAAAAAAATATAGTTTTAGGGTTTTATAGAGAAACAAAGCTTCTGTCCGATTTTGACAGCAATCTAGCCGATGAAACCGATTTACATTCCTCTTAATCTCCAGATTAATATACTCTTAAGATTACCTATGAAATCTTTATTGAGATTTCGATGCGTCTTCAAGCTTTGGTCAACTATCATCACCACCCAAGATTTCGGAAAAACAGCACTTTAATATTACTTCTTCCTCAGCTCCTCGAATATTACTTTAAAAGATCACGACTAAAAGAATCTGAGCTTCAGCAGTACACTTTGATTGAGGTAGAGAAGGTAATGCACCAATATGAACACTCACTAACTGAGTTCAAAGATATGCCTAAACCAGATTTAGACGTTATCAATGAACTAGGTAACAGCCTGTTAACCCAAGAGTCACAATACAATGTACACAAGGAAAAGAAAGATCACATCAAACTTTTCAGCACTTTGAATGTTCAACAAAAGGAGGTTTATGATGCAGTTATGGAGTCAGTTGAAAATGGTTTGGGAAAATTATTTTTTCTATATGGTCCTCGTGGAATAGGGAAAACGTACCTCTATTCAACCATCATTTCTATGTTGCGATCAGAAAAGAAAATTGTCCTCCCAGTCGCTTTGTCAGGCATCGCAACATTACTACTACATGCAGGAAGAACAGCACATTCACGCTTTAAGATACCCTTGGATGTCAATGAAGATTCAATATGGCATATAAGGCCAGGAACGATGCTTGCAGAATTAATTGAAAAAATAGATCTTATCATATGGGATGAGGCACCCATGACACATAGGTACGCATTTAAAGCGCTAGACAAAACATTACGAGATTTGATGTCCATGGAAAAAACAGAAGCTAAGGACCAACATTTTGGAGGCAAGACCGTTCTACTAGGTGGGGACTTCAGACAAACGCTACCAGTTATTCCACAAGGTTCTCGAGCCGATACAATCTTAGCATCAATTAAACAATCGTACTTGTGGGACTCTTGCAAAGTCTACTCCCTAAAACAAAACTTGAGACTTCAAGAATCAGAAGAAAAATTTTTTTGCTACATGGCTACTAAGCGTTGGAGATGGAAATGCAACCACCACAAGTGAAGAAAGACATGAAGATGAAGGTCAGATAAAGGACATTGATCCTAAGTTCATAATGCAATTAACTGGACATCATTTGCAGGATATATATTTTAAGCCACAAATGCAGATAAGAGTTTATCAGAAAGTACTTATGCAAACATTACAGAGAGAACGATCTTAACACCAAGAAACGAGACAGTCGATGAGATTACTAATTACATGTTAACACAACTGCCAAGAACATCAAATAAATATTTTAGCTCAGACAATATAGGCAAAGCTGACACAATATCTACAGACTATGAGTCCTTATACACGGTTGAGTATTTAAACTCACTAGAATTTCGAGGACTACCGAAACATAAGTTGACTTTGAAAGTAGGAGCTCCAATAATGCTGCTTCGCAACCTTAATCAAAAAGAGGATCTATGCAAATGCAATGGTACAAGATTAATCATAACACGTTTGGGAAAACGATTGATTGAGGGCGAAATAGTCACAGGTACACATGCTGGTGAAAGGTCATTCTACCACATACAATTTTATCACCACCTGACACAAAGCATCCTTTCTCTCTTCGAAGAGGTCAATTCCCAGTAAGAGTATGCTATGCTATGACAATTAACAAAATCCAAGGACAAAGCTTGAAATCGTTGCTGCTCTATTTACCACAACTAGTTTTCAGTCATGGCCAGTTGTATGTGGCGCTTTCACGTGTAACATTTCCTACAGGTCTAACCATTCTAAAACCACATAATGATGCAGAGAAGACAGTAAAAAATATTGTTTACAAGGAAATTTACAACGGGCTACCTACATAGTATAACCATATACGATTGTTTATTATTATTATTATTATTATTATTATTATTTTCTTACCAGATACGATATTTAATTTTATATTATTAATGAAATTAACTTTCTTTCAATTTGGGTTCAAAAATTATTATATTCTGTATAAATCTAAGATTTATATATGTCATCTATATTTTACCTGAAGAATATATTTGTTATCTGCCATATGTAAACTTCTTGCAGATGTTCCTTAGCTGTAACTAGCGTTTGCGTTAGTGTCTTCAATACCCAAAGATGATATCCAAGTTCTTAAGGTTTCCATCTTTTACCCCATTGTTCTTGGTAAAGAAAAAACGAAGCATCATACTTTAATAGTGGAGATTGTTGACAATAAATAAAGATTTATTCAATTTTATCAACGTTAAAATTAACTATGTAACCAACATCAAAATTATTGGTATAAGAATATATTTGTTATCTGCCATATGTAAACTTCTTGCAAATGTTCCTTAGTTGTAGCTAGCGTTTGCGTTAGTGTCTTCAATACCCAAAGATGATATCCAAGTTCTTAAGGTTTCCATCTTTTACCCCATTGTTCTAGGTAAAGAAAAAACGAAGCATCATACTTTAATAGTGGAGATTGTTGACAATAAATAAAGATTTATTCAATTTTATCAACGTTAAAATTAACTATGTAACCAACATCAAAATTATTGGTATAAGAATATATTTGTTATCTGCCATATGTAAACTTCTTGCAAATGTTCCTTAGTTGTAGCTAGCGTTTGCGTTAGTGTCTTCAATACCCAAAGATGATATTCAAGTTTTTAAGGTTTCCATCTTTTACCCCATTGTTCTTGGTAAAGAAAAAATGAAGCATCATACTTTAGTAGTGGAGATTGTTGACAAGAAATAAAAGTTTATTCAATTTTATCAACGTTAAAATTAACTATGTAACCAACATCAAAATTATTGCTATGTACAATTAATCACAATATATCTGAACCACAAAGCGAGTATCATCAAAAGAGAGACTAAATCTCAAAATCGACTATAATCTAAAGAATAGGTGAACATACAATGATCAGAGGATTTGAAGATGATGATACAGATAAGATTTCTTGAGATTGTGACAATATGAGCCTGGATTCGGCGGAATCGATTTGAAAAAATGTACGGTCCAACACACCTCATCTCTCATTTGAATGGCTCTGTGTTTCCCCTTAATCGATAGAAAAAAACCAGCTACTCGGCTTCCAAACCACGTCTGCTAAACTGGATTGATTTCCCAAACCCCAAAAATCACTAGGAGTATCACATAAATCAGATCAGATCAGATCAAAATTCTCGAAGTAAAAATCTGCATCTTGCTTTTCATTTTGCAGGGTGGCCTTTGTCTTTCGTGGATTTGTGGATTTGGTCTTCGTTGTATGGTCGACCCAAATGGTTATGTTTGGCTTTGACCTTTTGTTATTTTTTCGGGCAAACAAGTCTTGGCCTTTATAATAGTGTTTACTTCTTTGTTTATCAATAGTTCTTTTAGTATAAATAAAAATCTATTAGTAATATGTTTCACGTATTAAGAAATTGTTTTAGTTGATTAATAGGAATTTTTAAACAAAAATATATAAGACAAACATCGAAAAGCCAAAACATGTACATATTTTGATAATTTAATCTGCAATAATTTCTAAAATATAATGATATATAATATTATTAATATGTTTTACACCATAATTTATATCAAAATTTTTGTCTTACTTATTAAAACAAAATTTTAGATTAAAAACACTTACGTAAAAAGGAAAAATAGTCCTTTTGCATCAATATCATCAATGTATAGTTATTTATGTGATTACTAAAATCGGAAAATTATATTAAATAATCAATAAAAAACAAACTCCCGCGTAGCGTAGTTCTTCCAACTGCACTTGTTTGCAATAGAGATATCACTGGAGACCTTCGATGTTCTCCATGTAGTTTTTGGTCCACAGAGTGTTGATGGCAGATCTATCCAAGTGAGTTGGTTTGGAAGTCTCAATTGAGAATTCATTTGTTGGTAAGTGGAAACAATTATGTTTCCAGCAATTTCCTCCAATCATGGAGATCTTTCATTCATGGTTTTTCTTTCGATGCATTGGCTTCACTTAAGATGAATCTGTTATAAAGTTTGTTTCCGGTGGTCTAATTCACCGACGTTATCTGGGAAAGTCATTTGGGTACTTGATTAAGTAATCAATAAACATATCGTTTCGATTGAAGGAATTGGTCAGATGGTGATGCACTCGCTGTCCTCCGATCAGACTATTCATGTTATGTGTGAAAAAAAACCATGATCACTAACCCGCCACGATGGCAAGGATGCTACAAGAAAACATGATTCAAAACCATTTCAAGCAACATTTGAGTGTGTTTGTTTGATTAGAGTTATACAAAAAAATATTTGAGAGTTTCATCTATAAAATGTTAGCATTTTACGAGTATATCACGAGATGACTTAACATATTTTATATGTTGCATGTAAGGCTTCCGTTTGGAAATCAGGGTTACTTCTACCTATTCATCGAAATTATGACCTATTTCCTTTATTTGGTTCAATTGTTGTATTTGAATGGTGTCATTTATCTAGTAACATTTCTATAATATGATATAATTGATTTGCTGTTAGGAAAAAAAAAACTAAAACCAAATTAATCAGGCTTCTATGCCAATTTATCAAATATCTAAACCAAAAAAATCGTTGAACCAAAACAAAGAGTCTCGATGATTACGTCGTGTTGAATTTTATAACATATATTATATCTTTACATTATCTAAATTTTGTCTTTTGTCCAACTTTTTGTTTTAAAATCCTTCTTTCTTTCCTACTACCTAACTTTTTCTTGTTATTCATTTAATTAAGGATATCTATTTTACTGTTTTTTCTTAATTATATTAATATAAAAATAATAACAATAAATATATGCACTCTATAAATATAATAAATTAACTTTAATGTGTTTTTTACTTCTTAAGGTAACCTCCTAATTAAAAATATAACTCATATTTTGTCTTATTTGCCTCAAGTCTTCATGTGCTTTTATTACCTCGATTTTCGGTCTTTGTATCCTCTAAAGGTATAATATATAGATTAGATTACAAGTATCTTTAAAATCAAAAGGATATCGTTTTATACTCAATCAAATGCGTACACGTCGGAGTGGAATTGATACTCTATCCGAAATTCAACATAATCTAAAGAAATGAGTCCAACAAAGAAATTAGAACCCTAATGGGTTATAGCACCTTTCTTTACTATATAAATAATTTATATGCCAATAAAACAAACATCCATCACAAAGACCAGACCCACAAAAAGATGGATCAAGAGGCTTTTTTGCGTGAGAAGATTGAAAAAGCACAAGCGCAATTGCAAAAGTTGCGTGATGAAAATCGAGTTATGAAGGCTCGAAAAATTATGTGGGGTTGTATCGAAGGAAATATTAATGTGTGTCAACTCGGTGAAAAGGATCTCAAAGATTTGAGTTCTGTTATTGATGACTATCTCAATAGCCTTAAAAGCAGGGTTGAGTACCTTAAGAAGAATGGTGAGTCTTCTTCTTCTTTACCTCCTCGTGTTGTCCCATATCTTAACGTTGAAGAGGATGCGGACGTTCCTTCAATGGATGGTAGCCACCACTAGTCTGAAACTAATCGTTTCGCTACCACCGCTGATGCTTGTGCGCCTAACATCACCAATAATCCTTAGTCCTATGGGGATTTTTTATCCGATTGAAGAATTTAATAATTTGTATTTCTGTTTATTATCATTTTAAAAGTTCAAATTTTGAAGTGATGTTTTATTTTTATTTTTTTTTATTTTGGTAATAATTAAAGGGTTTTCCTTTAAATCGTGTTATGTTATTTCTGATTACAAGGTAATGAATATGCGTGACAAAAAATTAGTTACTCAGAGAAAATATAATCATATCAAAAATAATCAATAGTTTGTAATAGTTTTTGTCTTTTAAAATACGAAAAATAAATCAATAGTACCAGACAATTTATGCCATGTAAGAAAACTTAGATTTAAGAAAACTCAAAATGTTATTCTTTTGATTATTGATTATCTCTTAACGATTACATGAGACTGAAAAACATTAATACAAAACAAAATTCTAGTTTTTTATAATATACCATAACATATAGTCTATTAGTTTGTATTAGTGTTATCAATGTATCACCATACGAGTTCATTCCCACCTTTTTACATTAAAAATACTCTTTAATAAATGGTTTACCTATCTGGCAATTGACTCGGTGTTCCGATGTTTAAAACTTTTAATCACTATGAACTGCAGTTTGAAGAAATTTCACCGTAAGAGTTGAAAGAAGTTGTAATAGGAAACGATGTGTTAACATAATCTTTTTATCAAACGAAAATTATTAGTTTAATTAAAAGAAATAAATATAAGGGGCTTTACAAAAATATCTTTTTTTATTACCCTTTTACAATAATACACTTTTCTATTGGCTATTTTTAAAAATACTTTTTTTTGAAAAAAAACGACAAAATTACCCGCATCTAATGAAAACATGTAATAAGAAACTGAAGTTTTCCCGCCAAAAATTTTTTTTCGTCAAAACGTTTTTCCCGCCAAAAACAAATATCCCGCCAAAATTTTTTCCTTGTAACAAACTTTTTTCCCGCAAAAAAAATGCATTTAAAAAATCTTATAACTTTTTTAAGGACCTTTTAAAAACACTTAAAATCCTTGTAAAGCTTTTTAAAAGCTTTGTAAAGTTGTTAAAACGCTTGAAACTCATTTTAAAACCTCTTAAAATAGTTATAAAGTCTTTTAATACATATATAAATACTTTAAAACCCGTTTTAAAACTTTTGTAAGTATTTTAAAATCCTTGTAAATCATTTTAAAACCTTTTACAATGGTTTAAAAATATTTCAAATGGTTTTTAAAATCCTTTTAAAACTCTTATAAAATCTTAGAAAACTTTAGTAAATCATTTTTTAACTCTTAAAACCAAATTTGTAAATATTTTAAAATACGTGTAAGTCTTTTTGAACCATTTTAAAAATCTTGGAATACGGAGGTGTCTACTCCAGTTGCCTTACAAAGACTGAAGGAAACAATTAAGAAGTGGAATAGAGAGGTGTTTGGAGATGTCCAATTGCGGAAAGCTAAGGTAGCCAATGATATAAAAAGGGTACAAGATTTGCTTGCTTTGAACCAAACGGATGCCCTGCTTGAAGAAGAAGAGAGGCTGGGAAAAGAATTTGATGTTATCTTGGAGCAAGAGGAAGTCCTTTGGTACCAAAAATCAAGAGAAAAATGGATAGCTTTGGGGGAGAGGAACACGAAGTATTTTTTATACAAGTACGGTTATTCGAAGGAAAAATAAACTTATTGAAAGTTTAAAGAATGACGATGATACATGGGTTACGTATCCTAACGAGTTGGAGAGCTTGGCGGTTGTTTATTACACAAATCTCTACTCTTTGGATAATGTTTACCAGTCCTCCGACAGGTTGCCTCATGCTGGGTTTGAGAAAGTGACACGGGAGGAGGTGTTGAATCTCAAGGAACCTTTCTCAGCAAGTGAGGTGGAAATTTCGATTAGAAGCATGGGACAATACAAAGCCCCAGGGCCCGATGGATATCAGCCGGTTTTCTATCAAAATTGTTGGGATACGGTGGGGAGTTCGGTTATCCGTTTTGTGCTAAACTTCTTCGAGTCGAGTATTCTACCTCCTGAAACGAATGATGCTTTGCTTGTTCTAATTGGAAAAATTGCCAAACTTTCTCTAGGTTATGAACCCACGATACGCGTGGATATTTTTAAAACTCTTAGTATTTTTTTTGTATGACTAAAACTTTTTATTGAAAATTTTGAAAGATATGTTTTCACCTGTCTACTTGTTGTTAATATTATAAACTCCTTAATTTTTAAAATTACTATGACAAATTGTTACAATTTAAGTATATAACTAAAACTAACTTTAATACAACTTTTAGGTTTTACAACATTTATCAAAAGAACATTATTTTGGTTCATAAATCACTCTTTGGCTTTCGATATTTAGGATAACGACGTTTTTTACATATGAAATAAATTGTTGTATGGGGAAAAACTTCGACGACTTTCTCATTTTGGTACCCGCAAATTTACTATTAATTTTCGTTTATCTTCGCTGCATTACTTAGTATAGCTCTTCTAAAAATAAGATACTATACAGAAGTATATTCATAAGCTTATCTACACTTTCTTTTAACAACTCATATTTTTCTCACATTCTTTTCAATATGAATTTCTGTCTTCACAATTTTTTACGAAGAGCTATCACTCTCCCTATCTTTTTGCAAGCACTCGTTTTCTTTGATCCATCCTTTCTTACGGTGTCTCCATCCTCTTATGATTTTGTTTAAGCAATATATGCCATACCTTCTAAACTTTTCAAATGTTCCATATTTCTTCTTCAAAAATTCCTTCCTTTTCTTGTAAATATAAGCATTTTTCAAGGTCGTCAAGATGTACTCTGTTTTGTTTTTCTGTTATTCTAAGAAAATGTTTTAGCTTCTATCACTTCTCTCTTTTGATGCAGTTTAGATCCTCTACACCTTCACGCTTCCCAAACTGAAAGACCTCAACTTATATCTTCGAGAACTTGATTCAAATAGATAGGATTAAAAACACCACCATCAAACCACGTCCTTGTTACGTTTCTTTAACGCTTAAAGACCAAATACACCTTAATCCCTCTTCACTTCACCTTCTTGTGAACAAATCTTTTACATACTTCTTTCCTACAATGTGTCTTTCCATCTTCTTATGATTTTGTCTAAGCTATAGATTTCCTACCTTCCAAAATTTTCACATGTTTTAGACCTATTCTTTGAAAATCCCTTTCTTTCCTTGTTAGTAACAACATTTTTCAAACTCGTCGATAGGTAGCTGAGTCAAGTCTATAAACTCTTCGTTTAAATTTTTAATAATAATTTTTTTGTTTTGCTCTGTTTTGTTTTCTATTATTCTAAGAAAATGTTATAGCTTCTACATTGGTTCTTAACTCTATCACTTTTCTTCTTTGATGTTGTAATTTAGATTCTCTTCACCTTCATGCTTTCCAGACTGAAAAATCTCAACTTATATATTCTGGAACTTGATTCAAATTGATACGATTAGGAACACCACCATCAGAACCATGTCCTTCCAAACTTTAACACTTCACGGACAAAAAATACTTTAATCCCTCTTCACTTAACCTTCTTCTGAAAAAATCTTTCACATACTTCTTTCCTACTTGGTCTCTTTCCTTCTCTTATAATTTTGTCTAAACAGTACAAGTCCTACCTTCCAAACTTTTCACATGCTGCATATATCTTTTTTGAAAATCTCTTTCTTTCCTTATTAGTAAAAGGGAAAAATGTCAAAAAAATCACGAACTTTCAAATTTGGGACGATTTAATCTTGAACTTCACAGAAGACAAATAAGTCGTAAAGTATTTGTTGACTTTCTAAATAAATGACAAAGGTTTTGTTGACTTGCCATTTGAGTCATATTGTTAAATAGGGTAACATAATTTTTTTTACGGATATAATGTGACGTTTATCTATTCTGTTAGAACTAACAACGTCGTTTATTGTAGAGACAAAACAACGTCGTTTTGTCTGTTGAAACAAATTTAAACCTTAATCCCCAAATCGATTTCATTACCTCAAAATCGATTTCAGAAGTCATTCAAATTGAGCTGGTTGAGATGGTGCAGATGGAGCTCCCTGCGAAATTTGAGATGGTTCACCTTGTGATCCGTGCCATGGTTGTCCATTCCCAAACAAGATAGTCCTCGAATCCTGTTTTGAGATAATGAAATCGATTTGGAAATTTAGGGTTTAAATTTGTTTCGACAGACAAAATAACGTCGTTTTGTCTCTGTAATAAGTGATGTCGTTTAGTTCAAACATAATTTGCGAGGGAAAAATTCCTAGGGACTCCCTCGCAAAACACCAATTGCAAGGAATTTGCGACACAGAAGAATTCCTCGCAAATCACGTCTCGCAAAAAGGAAAACATTGCAATTCCCTCGCAAAACTTGCGAAGAATAATTCGCCTCGCAAATTACACACATATTGCGAGGCAACAATTTTGTCCTAAATTACTTGGAAAATGAAAGCCTCGCAATTCTCTAGCATACTTTGTGATGGATTTACTACGTTGTTTTCATCGCAATCGGTAAACAGTACCAGTTTTCACAAAGTCAACATTTTTTTGTCCTCGCAGAGCCTTAGCACTTCTACGAGGGAATTGCGATTCTGTGTTCTTTTTCTTGTAAATCCATCACAGAGTTTGCTAGGACTTTGCTCTTCGTTTGCATGTTTGTTTATCGTTGTTTAACTGTGTAATTAGGGCTTAATTAATCTCGAGTTAGCTAATTAATCTGATATTTAAACTCTCATTATGTTTTCTAAAACAATCTTAAAACCCAAATTTGAAACCAAATTTTACATAGCAATACCGTTACAAATCACAATCATTGAAATTGTTTTTATTCGTGATGGATAGTCATAAAACATAATCCAAAAAACATGGAAAACATTAACTTAGAAGTTAGAATGTTGCTGATGGAGAGGATCAAGTACCGGCTTCTGTTCTAGCGCCAGCGCCCACAGCAGCAATTGGTGTCTCGTTGCCCACCTCAGGTTAGCTACCTCAGGTCTCAGATTAGCCACCTCAGGTCTTGGATTGGCGCTAGTAGGTTTAGTCCTTGTAGAGGATGCGCCTCGAAAGATTGCAGCAAACACTGGATCCTTGTCGGCAAGGTAGTCAAAGTAGACACCGAAGCTATTGATCTTCTCAGCCTGATTTGCAATACAAGCTTCAGCGACAGCCAACTTCTCAGAGAGTAAAACTGGATCATCACGAGGAAGGGGTAGACAAGTATGGGCTGAGGATGCTTCAAGATGCAGAGAACCAACCACATAAATCCTTCCCTTCTTCCTCGGAGCAACCTGCAAATCAGAAAAACCAATTCAGACAAAATGACACAACTCAAAAGACAAAGCAATTCAAACCTATCAGACCAAAAACAGAGTCATATGTAAGTGGTAGAACATATAAAGACTTAGGAATTCAGACAAAATGACACAACTCAAAAGACAAAGCAATTCAGACAAAAACAGAATCATATGTAAGTGGTAGAACATATAAAGACAAAGGAATTCAGACAAAATGACACAACTCAAAAGACAAAGCAATATCGCCTAATATCACGAGAATCTCATACCAAAAACACAACAGCCAAATACAAAGCAATTCAAACACCATACACAAAACGCAAATACAAAGCAGTTAAGACAATAAATTCAATTAATCCAACAAAAACTATAATGAATTAAAAGACAAAGCTTACATGGGTATAAATCATGTTCATGGCTTGAACAGACAATCCACCTGAAGCAATGCTCTCTGAACTCTCCCCAGAACACAGCTGAGTCTCTTCCTCTGCTATCCTGGATGACACTTCCTTGTAGATCTCTTGGGACTTTCCATCAATGAAAGTCCTATCAGCTTTTCTGTGTGTCTCATCTAAGAGCACAAGGAAATCAGGAGTCGTTTCTTCGGTCTTCTCACACTAAACCACATGAAAATATAAGGTCAGTTGTCATTATAACATTGCAGATTAAGAAATGGTATGAGACTTGAGACTTAACTTACATTTTTTTGCGCCCGAGCTTTGTAAGAGGTATGGCCAGAACGGTGTTTAGATATACCGAGGCCCTGTGGATCATGATATCATGCTTGCCTACTTTTGATACTCTTTAACTCTGACTTCGGATCTTTCCAATACCTAACAAGACCAGCCCACTCCTCAGGATCAAGCCACCGCGCCATTGCCTCATCTCCTTTCAGCTTCCACTTTCCCTACCAGCGAGAGATTTGATCGCACATCCTATCCTTCAGCTTTGCTTCAAACTCTATCCTAACTCTCTTGTTTATTGCACGGTCCCAGTTGTATACTTGCTACAAAATAGAGAGATGATATATCAAAAAGTGCAATCAAGTCAATAAATTAACACAAGAAAACATAGTCACATAATCTTGACACAACAGCCAAATACAAAGCAGATAAGTTTCTAAATTAACACAAGAAAACAAGACACCAATTCCACTTACCGCAAAAGTTTCAAACCAACAAGTGATCACTGGTTGCGGTGTCATTGTCCAATAAGCATGTGGATCTTTAAAATCTCTCTCAAATATGCTGCAGACAGTGCCAACAACAGAAGAGTCTTCGTTAAACCTAAAAAAAAAAAATCAATTGGTCTAATTAGTATAATCATCTAAAACCAAAACATTTTACCAGATCGTTATGCTAAACCAAACAAAACATCTACACAACTAACCCTAAAACCAGAATAGAAACCAAAACATTTTACCTGATTGTTATGCTAAACCAAACAAAACATCTACACAACTAACCCTAAAACCATAATAGAAACCTAATTAGTGTTAGAATGAAAGACATCAACTTACCAGAGAGTTCCCGGAGGACGATTAGGGTCTAGTCTCGTTAGAGATGCATGACCGGGACTATCAAGAAACTCATCAAGTGTCAGGTTGTTGAAACGCCTAGATATAGGATTAGCATGATTATCAGAAGCTTTGAGGCGGTTGATTTTGCTGTGTAGAAGAAGTCCCATGTGCTTCAGAGTTTTGATTGGTTGGAGTCAGAGGAGAGGAGGGAAGGCTTCTACCATGAACCGCCGAGTTGTTCCCTTCACTGAGAGGCGAAGGAACACGTTGTTGCTGCTGCTGCAGCCGGAATCTTAAGTAATCGTTCCCAGAAAATGACATCCTCCAAAAAAAAAATCGATCAGAGAAATTGTAACGCCCGTGAACCGGAAAATCGGTTAGGGATTATATTTAAATCGTCTGGTTTAATCGGTTGGGTTAATTGGAAACCCTAGAGTGTTCCTTTAAAAGAAGGAAACTCAAAATTAGGGCTTTATTTAGCCACTTTTCGTTTTGTAAAGGAGAAAAAGAGAGAGAAGGAGAAGAACCAGAATCGTTAGGGTTTGGGAGGAAACGGTTTCGACATATCAAATCGTTGTCGAAAGTAACGAAATTTGGTAGTTTATCTCCAAGTCTTTTATCGTCATTCTCCAATTTACAGAATTGGATTTAAATTAAAATTGGTTGAGTTATTCGCAGTTTCGTGAGACACGTTTTCTCAGACGCGAATTAGGACCAGCGGGGATTGTAACTGAGATCGTGGTTTCGTCTAGTTTCCGATCGGCACGCGATTTTGTGGGACGCTTTGTGATGTCTAAAGCTAGTGTTTCACCGGACAGATTTGATAATTAACGGTTGGTTTGTATATTAGGGTTTCGTCTTTGAGACTGTTTGTTTCTGTTTTTCATGTCCTGTTTTCTTCAAGGTTGCTTTTGGTTGTGACTTATTGTAGGACGTTTCTGGACTGTTTCAGATGCAAGGAGAGTCTCTTCTGGGTTTAATTGTTGTTAGAACCAATTTGTTAAGGTGAGTGCGTGACCATGAGCTTATCTGAGCGATTGGGTTGTATGATTTGTTTTGTGTGATGATATGTCGGTGTGGTGAATGTGTTTTTGGGTGACTTATTCAATGACTGGTTTGTTTATGTTGTATTTGTGATTATACCCTTTTAATTGCTTGTGTGTATACCTCGTAGATGGGAGGATCGCCTCACTAAGTATTTGTGATAATACTTACGCATCTCTTTCTTTTTGCTGCAGGTAAAGATAAAGTGTGATCGTGGAATCATATCAAGGAAGAGAAGATGATCTAGGAACTCGTTTAATTTCTTTTTGTGTTTTGGTTATTGGAACCCGGTTAGGGTTGTGTTAGGATTGTTAGTCATACTTGGTTTTTGTTGGTTGAATTATTTATTTGTTCATTAAATAGTAATTTTAACTTGCAGTTTAATTGTTGCTTTATTGGTTGGTTAAGTATTTATGAGAATATTTAATTATATTTTTTTATATAAAAAAACGTGTCGGGTTATTTCAATTTGGTATCAAAGCGATCACGTTTCTAAGATGTATAGAAAAAATTAATTGATGAATTATTTTCCTGATGATTGATGTGGGATAGCTAGGGTGTTAGCATACTGAGGATTGATTATGGAGTGTTTAGTCAATTGTGTGTTGTTGCAGTCCTAGCATCATCTTCTCCAAGCCTTAAATGAGATTCCACGGTAAGTTGTTTGTGATATATTTGTTTGTTCTAGTTTCTTAGCCTTTTGTTCTTGAGTAGCGCAAATGGTTAGAGAAGCTGGAGTTCGTGGTCGTGGTCGTGGTCGCGGTAAAGGACGAGTCTTCGAGGGTACCGGCGAGAGTGATGACCACAGTTGAGCAGAGTGTGGGTTCGCAGCCTGAGTTTGTGGAGTCTGGGGCTGGAGACGGTCTTGGTGCCGATATAGCTGGTACAGCCGGAGTGGGGGCTAGTGGAGCTGGTGTCGGTGCTGGTGTGCATGCCGTTGGTGCTGAGGACCCAGGAGTGATGGGTGCCGCAGTCGGAGGAGTCCAAGTTCCAGAAGTTGGTTTGGCGAGCCTGTTTAGACAGTTGTTGGAGCGGTTACCAGGTGTGGTACCAATGCAGGCTCCAGTTGCGCCACGAGTGGCGGAGGTGCAGAAGAGGGCTGTGGTTGCTGAGGAGGTTCCATCTTATTTGAGGATGATGGAGCAGTTGCAGTGGATTAGCACTGGGTATTTTACTGGTGGTACTAGTTCTGAGGACGCCGACAGTTGGCGATCGCGGGTTGAGCGGAACTTCAGTTCGAGCCGATGCCCGGTGGAGTATCGGGTGGATCTGACAGTGCATTTTGTAGAGGGGGTGCACATTTGTGGTGGTGGATGTGACTGCCATGAGAAGGCCAGCAGATATATCTTAGGCAGATTTTGTGGCTGAGTTTAATGCCAAGTACTTTCCGCAGGAAGCGCTCGACCGTATAGAGGCTCGTTTTCTTGAGCTGACACAGGGTGAGCGGTCGGTTTGGGAGTATGACCGAGAGATTAACTGATTCTTGATGTATACGGATCGGGGCATGGAAGATGACCAGCCCCAGTTGAGGAAGTTCTTGAGGGGACTTCGACCGGATCTGAGGTTGCGGTGTAGAGTGTCGCAGTACGCCAAGAAGGCGGCACTAGTGGAGACGGCTGCTGAGGTAAAGACAGTGAGTCTAGCGGTACAGCCGAAGAAGACTCAGCAGCACGTGGCACCTAGCAAGGGCGGCAAGCCTGCGCAGGGGCATAAGAGGAAGTGGGACCATCCTTCCAGAACTGGACAGGGTAGTCGTGGAGGATGTTTTTCTTGTGAAGGCCTTGTCCACAAGGTAGCGGATTGCACGCAGCGAGCTGAGACGAGGGAGTGCTACCACTGTAGAGAGAGGGGACATCTCAGGCCGAATTGTCCTAAGCTGCAGCGGATGGTAGTGGCAGTAGTACAGCCGGCGGTGCAGAAGGGAGCGTAGGTGCAGCAGGGAGTGCAGGTGCAGCAGGGAGTGCAGCAAAATATGCAGCAGTTAGCACATATTGCAGCAGCACTACGCGTGAGATACGTGGTACCAGCAACAGAGCGATCACTGGTATGATTTCTGAGACTCAGACTTTGTGAATTATTTCTGTTTTTTTTAGATATCATTGTTTTGTGATGAATGTTAGGGTTCTTAGCACATGAGGTTTGTGTAGGGACCTTATTAGTGGGCGATGTAGAGGCCCATGTTTTGTTTGACTCTGGAGCATCGCATTGCTTCATTACTCCGGAGAGTGCCTCGCGCGGCAACATCCGTGGGGATCTTGGTGAGCAGTTTGGAGCCGTCAAGGTTGCTAGAGGGCAGTTTCTAACGGTTCTAGGGAGAGCTAAGGGTGTGGATATTCAAATTGCAAGAGAGTCGATGCCAGCAGATATGATTATCAGCCATGTAGAGTTCTATGATGTTATTTTGGGAATGGATTGGTTGGATCATTACAGAGTACATCTTGATTGCCACCGTGGGAGAGTTTCTTTTGAGCGGCCAGAAGGGAGGTTGGTTTATCAGGGAGTGAGACCTACCTTAGGGAGTCTCGTCATCTCAGCAGTGCAGGTAGAGAAAATGATCGAGAAGGGCTGCGAGGCTTACCTGGTGACGATATCTATGTCGGAGTCTGTGGGGCAGGCTGCACTGAGCGACATTTGGGTTGTTCAGGAGTTCGAGGATGTGTTTCAATCATTGCAGGGATTACCACCATCACTGTTTGATCCTTTCACGATTGAGTTGGAACAAGGGACAGCGCCGTTGTCTAAGGCACCCTAGAGGATGACTCCAGCAGAGATGGCAGAGCTGAAGAAGCAGCTAGAGGATTTGTTGGGTAAGGGATTCATTCGTCTTAGTACTTCACCTTGGGGAGCGCCAGTGTTATTTGTGAAGAAGAAGGACAAGAGTTTCCGCTTATATATTGACTACCAGGAGTTGAACCGGGTCACCGTGAAGAACAAGTACCCTTTGCCAAGGATCGATGAGTTGTTGGATCAGTTGAGGGGTGCTACTTGTTTCTCAAAAATCGATTTGACGTCGGGTTATCACCATATCCCGATAGCGGAGGCAGATGTTCGCAAGACTGCTTTCATGATGGGATATGGATATTTTGAGTTTGTGGTGATGCCTTTCGGTTTGACTAATGCACCTACAACGTTCATAAGGTTGATGGAGAAGTTGCGGGAGCAGAAGCTGTTCGCTAAGTTGAGCAAGTGCAGTTTTTGGCAGAGAGAGATGAGTTTTCTGGGTCACATTATTTCTGTAGAAGGAGTTTCAGTGGATCCGGAGAAGATTGAGGTTATCAGAGACTGGCCTAGACCGACGAATGCCACTGAGATCAGGAGTTTTCTTGGGTTGGCAGGGTATTACAAGAGGTTCGTCAAGGGGTTTGCGAGTATGACACAACAGATGACTACGCTGACAGGGAAGGATGTTCCTTTTGTGTGGTAACCGGAGTGCGAAGAGGGTTTCGTGAGCCTGAAGGAGATGTTGATCGGTACACCAGTGTTAGCATTGTCAGAGCATGGAGAGCCTTACATGGTGTATACTGATACCTCAAGAGTTGGTTTGGGTTGTGTTTTGATGCAGGGTGGAAAGGTTATTGCCTATGCATCGCGGCAGTTGAGGAAGCATGAGGACAACTATCCTACTCATGATTTGGAGATGGTTGCGGTGATCTTTGCCTTAAAGATTTGGAGGTCTTATCTTTATGGCGGGAAAGTGCAGGTGTTCACGGATCATAAGAGTTTGAAGTATATCTTCACTTAGCCAGCTGAACCTGAGGCAGAGGCGATGGATGGAATTGGTGGTTGATTATGATCTGGAGATAGCCTACCATCCTTGTAAGGCTAATGTGGTTGTAGAGGCGTTGAGCCGTAAGCATGTGGGTGCGGCTCCAGGGCAGAGTGTTGAGGCCTTGGTGAGTGAGATTGGTGCTTTGCGGTTGTGTGTTGTGGCACGGGAGCCATTGGGATTGGAAGTTGTGGATCGAGCAGATTTTTTGAGTAGAGTTCGGTTGGCTCAGGAGAAGGATGAGGGGTTGATTGCGGCTTCTAAGGCAGAGGGCTCTGAGTATTAGTTCGCAGCTAATGGGACTATCCTTGTGCATGGGCGAGTTTGTGTGCCTAAGGATGAGGAGTTGCGATGGGAAATCTTGAGTGAGGCTCATGCGAGCATGTTTTCCATTCTCCAGGAGCGACTAAGATGTACCGGGACCTCAAGCGGTACTATCAGTGGGTCGCGATGAAGAGGGATGTAGCTAATTGGGTCGTAGAGTGCGATGTTTGCCAGTTAGTTAAGGCTGAGCATCAGGTGCCAGGTGGCCTGTTGCAGAATTTACCCATTCCTGAGTGGAAGTGGGATTTTATCATGATGGATTTCGTGGCTGGGTTGCCTGTGTCGCGAACCAAACATGTTATTTGGGTGATCGTGGACCGTCTGACTAAGTCAGCACATTTTCTGGCCATCAGAAAAACTAATGGAGCGGCGGTGTTGGCTAAAAAATATGTGAGCGAGATCGTGAAGTTGCATTGAGTATCTGTGAGTATTGTATCAGACAGGGATTCCAAGTTTACTTCTGCGTTTTGGAGAGCCTTTTAGGCAGAGATGGGCACTAAGGTGGAGATGAGCACGGCTTATCATCCTCAGACAGATGGGCAATCTGAGAGGACTATCCAGACGCTTGAGGATATGTTGTGGATGTGTGTCTTGGATTGGGGAGGTCATTGGGCGGATCACTTGAGTCTGGTAGAGTTTGCTTATAACAACAGCTATCAGGCGAGTATTGGGATGGCTCCTTTTGAGGCGTTGTACGGGAGGCCATGCAGGACACCGTTATGCTGGACCCACGTGGGGAAGAGGAGCATATATGGTACAGATTATGTTCAGGAGATCACGGAGAGGATCCGGGTTCTTAAGCTGAACATGAAGGAAGCTCAAGATCGACAGCAGAGTTATGTTGACAAGAGGAGGAGAGAGCTTGACTTTGAGGTTGGGGACAGAGTGTATCTCAAGATAGTCATGTTGTGAGGTCCAAACAGGTCTATCTCAGAGACTAAGTTGAGTCCGAGGTACATGGGTCCGTTCAGGATTGTTGACAGGGTAGGACCAGTGGCATACAAGTTAGAGTTGCCAGATGTTATGCGTGCGTTTCACAAGGTCTTTCATGTGTCGATGCTGAGGAAATTTCTTCACAAGGATGATGAGGTGTTGGCTAAGATTCCAGAGGATTTTCATCCAAACATGACTTTGGAGGCGAGACCAGTGAGGGTTCTCGAGAGGAGGATCAAGGAACTTTGACGGAAAAAGATTCCTTTGATCAAAGTCCTATGGGACTGCGATGGTGTGACAGAGGAGACTTGGGAGCCAGAGGCGAGGATGAAGGCAAGGTTCAAGAAGTGGTTTGAGAAGCAGGTTGCTGCATGAGTTTGCCTATCCTTGGTTTCCAGTTTTAGTGTTGTTGAGTTTTTGAGCTTTTGAGTTGTTGTTCTTATTTCTCTTTAGTTTGGCGTTGTAACGATCATGACATTTGATGATTTATAAGATAAGTATTTTTTTATTATATTTGACTTGAGTTGTGTTGTTAAAGAATGTGTTGTGCGGTTTCCAAGAATGGAAAGTTTCCCAAAAAGGACTTGTCTATTTTTGGAAAGTTTGAGTAAACAACCTTAGAGAGAGGTGTGTTTACGAGATGGCCGAGAGTTGGTCATAAGGATGTTCCCAAGGGGATATGATGGATGGTGAGGCATAAAGGTGTCTTACGCGAATCCATGAGAGAGTCTGGAGATATGCTCGGAAGCGTTTAGTATTGTTGCTCGAGGGACATGAGGGTCCCAACAACTTGTGAGGAGCGGGGTATGCTCCTGAGGTACCGGTAACTCGAGAGACTTGGTGTCTTTAGAGTGTGAGGGGTACGGTGGCTTCGGATGACGATCCGAGAGCACGCTTTATCGTAACTCGATGACTTTGTGGTTGAGAGTGAGCCGACACAACTCAGGGTTTGACTTTGAGTGGGGAAGATAATACGTGTGATACCCGAGATGCCGTAGGCCGAGGCCTGAGAGTGACAGTTTATGCTCGAAGATTGCGGTTTGAGAGTGGAGAGTGAGTTGTGAGCAATAATGACTAGTAAATCTGAGTATACTGACTGGATAGAGAGACCTAGAGGGGGTCTTGTTGGAGGGTGTGCAGACCGTAGTGATGGTTGCACGGAGTTTATTGGAGTGGAAGGGTGAAGCTAGATTCGAGGACGAATCTATGTTAGTGGGGGAGAATTGTAACGCCCGTGAACCGGAATATCGGTTAGGATTTGTATTTAAATCGTCCGGTTTAATCGGTTGGATTAATTGGAAACTCTAGAGTGTGCCTATAAAAAAAGAAAACTCAAAATTAGGGCTTTAGTTAGCCACTTTTCGTTTTATAAAGGAGAAAAAGAGAGAGAAGGAGAAGAACCAGAATCGTTAGGGTTTGGGAGAAAACGATTTCGACATATCAAATCGTTGTCAAAGGTAACGAAATTTGGTAGAGTTATTCCCAAGTCTTGTATCGTTATTCTCCAGTTTACAGAAGTGGATTTGGATTAAAAATGGTTGAGTTATTCGCGGTTTTGTGAGACACGTTTTCTCATACGCAAATTAGGACCAGCGGGGATTGTAACTGAGATCGTGGTTTCGTCTAGTTTCAGATCGGCACGAGATTGTGTAGGACGCTGACGTCTAAGGCTAGCGTTTCACCGGACGGATTTGATAATTAATGGTTGGTTTGTATGTTAGGGTTTCGTCTTTGAGACTGTTTATTTCTGATTTTCATGTACAATATGCTTCAAGGTTGCTTTTTGGTTGTAACTTATTGTAGAATGTTTCTGGACTGTTTCAGACGCAAGGAGAGTCTCTCATGGGTTTAATTGTTGTTAGAATCAATTTGTTAAGGTGAATGCGTGACCATGAGCTTATCTGAGCGATTGGGTTGTATGATTTGTTTTGTGTGATGATATGTAGGTGTGGTGAATGTGTTTTTGGGTGAATTGTTCAATGACTGGTTTGTTTATGTTGTATTTATGATTATACCCTTTTAATTGCTTGTGTGTATAGCTCGTAGATGGGAGGATCGCCTCACTAAGTATTTGTGATAATACTTACGCATCTCTTTCTTTTGGTTGTGACTTATTGTACGACGTTTCTGGACTGTTTCAGACGCAAGGAGAGTCTCTCCTGGGTTTAATTGTTGTTAGAATCAATTTGATAAGGTGAGGGCGTGACCATGAGCTTATCTGAGCGATTGGGTTGTATGATTTGTTTTGTGTGATGATATGTAGGTGTGGTGAATGTGTTTTTGGGTGAATTGTTCAGTGACTGGTTTGTTTATGTTGTATTTGTGATTATACCCTTTTAATTGCTTATGTGTATAGCTCGTAGATAGGAGGATTGCCTCGCTAAGTATTTGTGATAATACTTACGCATCTATTTCTTTTTTGGTGCAGGTAAAGATAAAGTGTGATCGTGGAATCATGGCAAGGAAGAGAGGATGATTTCGGAACTCGTTTGATTTATTTTTGTGTTTTGGTTATTGGAACCCGGTTAGAGTTGTGTTAGGATTGTTAATCATACTTGGTTTTTGTTGGTTGAATTGTTTATTTATTCATTCAATAGTATTTTTTACTTGCGGTTTAAATGTTGCTTTATTAGTTGGTTTAATTAAGTATTTATGGGAATATTTAATTATATTTTTTTAAAAAAAACAAATGGGTCGGGTTGTTTCAAAATGAATAGAACAAAATCTAAGAAACAAAACCCTAATTAAGAATCAAATAATAAAGAAATACTAGCTAGAACTAGATAGATAATCGAGAGAACGGAGAGATTAGGGTCCAAACAAAACCTTTTGTCTGAAGATTTTACCTTGGAGATGGAAGAGACTGTAGAGGCGGTGAGAATCAGAGAAGGGAGAGTTAGGGTTCGAGGGCGGAGAGAATCGGAGATTAGGGATTGAGAGCTGAGAAGACAAAAACAAAGAAACAAAAACCCTAATTAAGAATCGAAAAATAAAGAAACCATATATATAATTAGAGAGATAATCGAGAGAATTGAGAGATTAGGGTCCAAACAACACCCTTATTTGTCTGAAGATTACCTTGGAGATGGAAGAGACGGTAGAGGCGGTTAAGTTTGCATATATAGAAAAAATCTTCTTCGCAAATCCCTTGCAAATTTGTTAGGAGTTTGCAAGGAGCGGAAGAAAAACCAATTAAAACGCGTCACCTACTCCGACGGAATGGCGAGGAAACCTAGCAAATCCCTCGCACATTACTAATAACAAAACGATAAAAATTCGAAATTAGATGGTAAAACTCGAAATTAGAGGATTACACTAATATTGTTTACCTAAATAAATGAAATAGAAATTATAATCAAAATCAATTTATAATTAAAATTTAATTAATTTGAACTTTGCACTTTTTTTGTTACTTCGTAGGAATTGAATAATCGATTTGTTAGATTTTGTTTTAAAAAAAAGAAAATACAATAATAAACATTTATCTAGATTCATTTTCGGAATCATTATAAGGTTTGTTATCATCATTAGAGTCTACTTGGTCATCAGACTTTTCGACTTCGTCCAATTATTCTTTTAGAATCGTCATTGATGTCTTCTAGTTCTTTGTTTTCTAGATCAATGTGTATAACTTGGCTTAAGCATGTTTGAGCTCAGTGAAAAGGTTTAGGGTTTATGTTTTGATTTAAGAAGTTTAAGAAGTACTATTTTAAGTAGTTTTTTAAAATAAGCTTTTAAGACAATATTAAAATAAATTTTAAAATAAGCCTGTAGATTCTTCTGTTTGATCAATCAAAACCCCTTCCTAAACTGTACAAGCTTTTTCAAGTAGGGGAAAACAATTCTTAATTGTTGGGACAAAAATACTTTGGAGTTGATTGGATTTGCACCAATGTAATCCATAAGTTTCAGACACAATAGAGTATATGAACGATAAGGGGAGTTGATGTATTGAATCCGCCGGGACTGACAGGGCTCGAACCCACAGCTTCCACCCGCGGGAAGAGGATTGTACCATAGAAGCAAGGAGGTAAACCTCTTTCCAATATATAACATGAATTCTAGCAATGTAGTTGGGTTTTCATGATGATCCGATGATCCTTCTAGAAGATAGATCAGGTGAACTCAAACAATCTTTCTAGTTACTTCTTTAAGAAGTTTTTTTATATAATGTATTTGATTTTGATTTATGATTTTTGCATTTCTTACGTTTTCTATCTATAGACACACCAATTTTCTTAAAACGTGTTCACCGAACTAGAGACTGGCTCGCAAATCCGTCGCAAAAAGTGCGACCGATTATGGTACTCGTAAGTTCCTCACAAATTATGAGGAATATATTACTCGCCAATTTTGCGAGGGTTTTGCGATATGTGAGTCCGCCCTCGCATGTATCTCGCAAAACCATAGTAAATTTGCGAGGCACGTTATCCCTCGCTAAGTTCCCTCGCAAATCTTTTGTTTTTTTGTAGTGCTGGTGGCTATAATTTGAAACCCTAAAGTATATGTCACATATCAGGAAAGCTGAGTCTTCTTGACGGAGAAGTTTACGGCGGAGAAATACCATGCATCAATGTCTTGAGTATAATATTTGGTGGAAAAAAATAAATAGATTATTGTTAGTGGTTATGAATGTTGTGAGTTGTGACTTTCTCCACATCGAACCTAAAATTGAATGTAAAAACCATTAATTGTTTTTATGAAGCTGCTATGCTATTTTGCAACATAATCCGTTTGATCATTGTTATAAAATAACTTTTATGTTGGATATGATGACATAATTTATATTAAAAAAAAATTAACATCAAGAAAATTTCTTAATTCTAAAATAGTGATCTCATTCCCAACCTAAGATAATCATCAATGACTAAAATTATATGCTAAATTCCAATTACAAAAAAGTGTTAAATTGCCCATATATATGTTAAAATTTTCAAATACTCCCTTTGTTCCTTTTTTATTTGATTGTTTAGAAAAAACACACATATTAAAGTTGATTTTAAATATATTATTTTGTTGTGTTTTACAATTTCCTATAACTTTAAACCTATGATATTCGATCTTTTTTATTAACGTTTACAATTCATCAATAATAACTAATAAATATTGCATAGAAAACCTAAAAAATTCAATCTTTTTGAAACAAATTGTTTTCCTAGAAACTCAAATAAAAAAGAACAGAGAGAGTATATACTAATTCAAAGTTAAGGATGTAAGCTTCTAGAGGCGTACACATAAGAATTTAAACGACCAATTGCGGTTGGATATGTCATTTGATGACATTTTAGCTATTACGTTAGTTTACATTTTTAAATTCTAATAATTTTAATTTAAAAATACTTTTGAAAAGAAAATAAAACAATATATAGAACAAAAAGAAATGTAAACTTTTTTAAAAAACAAACATATGGAAAAACAAAGAATGTAAAATTTTGTTAGTAGAAACCAATCACGGTTAGGTATATTGCTAATTAATTTTTATGAATTTCATTAGTTTAATTTTTGAAGTTCTAATAATTTTTAATATTAAGATATTTATGAAAAGGAAAAAGCAATATTTAAAGAAGAAAAAATGAAAACTTAAAAAAAATAACACGTGGAAAAACAAAAACTTTAAAATTTTGTTAGTAGAAAATATAAATAATATCATTAAGAAATTAAGATATTTATAAAATAGAAATAAATATGGAAAATATAACATTAGAAAGAACATATGAAAAAAAAAAAAAAGGAAAATTTTGGTATTAGAACATATAAAAAATAATTATTAGTTTCACTAAATTTGCCAATTTTCTCTCTTAATCATAATTAGGGGTTGGAATTTTGGTTTAATTTCGAGTCAAATTTGATTTGGTTAGATGAGGAAAAATACAATTAAATAACAAAATGAAAAATATTCATTAACCAGTTCTTCATGATTCTCACTAAAATACGTCATATCCATGTAACTCGTTCTTATATCCATATTCAGTTTTTCTCCATGTTTATGCCAAACAAATCCTTAATTAAACAAATGACTACTAACTCTTCTACCCGAGATGATGTATTTTTCATTCTTACACACTGTACTATAGGCTGGCTATTAGCGAATGTCATGAATTCCTCAACTTCTACGACGTATTCAGTTGACAAATTCCCCGTCACTATATCAAATCTCTTGTACATCCAATCCCGATAGAAACCGCCACTACCGCCATGATTGTAGTTTCCCGCCATTATACAATAAACTAAACTTTTATTTTTTTCTTTCAAATCGTTTTTTCTCTTTTTTTTCTTTTGATGTTGTTTTGTTTTATTGATGAATAAAGAGTGTGGTGAATTTTCATTATATAGACGATTCTTTATGACTATTAAACGACTACAGGTTGTAGTCGTAACATAATTAGGTGTACCTACCCGGGAATGCAAAAAACGTATTTTTCAAATGTATTATACGACAATTAGGCGACTACATGACGACAAAAGAGAGTAGTCGTATTATAGTCGCCAAATAAGCGACAAAAGAATTAAGTCGGAAATGTAGTCGTCAATTGGCGACTATAATCTCTATTCAATATCATAGGCATCAAATACTCGTTAATTAACGATTATGTTCTGACACAATTTGTTAGTCGCTATTGAACGACTACTCAACGACTAGTTACGTCGTTGTCGTAAAATAGTTGTAAAATAGTCGCACAAGAAGACGACTACGATGATTGTCGCTTTTGGTAGTCGTTTTGTAGTATATAAACTTCAGAAGATGTAATTCGGTAACTCTAGAAAAAACTCATGTGACTTTGACTTCAAAGTGACTTCCTTTTGGATCTCTCAAACTTAAAAAAAAGGACCAAAATGACTTATATATCAAACTCTGCAAAAAAATTAACCTTGTCAGCATAACATTTTTTTCTTTCACCTCTTTTGTTTTCCTTGCATTTCAAGAAACTTAGTATAATGGTTATTTTGCTTCTTTACTTCTAAACGTTTTCATACTTACATATAGGGATGTGACGATTCGATTCTGCTAGACGATACGTCAAGCTTCAGAGGAGAACAAAACGCGGCCCCAAACCGCAATTCAGCTCGTGGATTTAATGTGATCACTGATCAATAACATCAAATCAGCGTTGAGAAAGCATATTTCCCGGATTGTATCTTGCGTTAACATCTAAGCCATTGCAGCTAGAGACTCCGTCGTCTTCTCTTAGTCTTGTTTTGAAACTTAAGAAAATTAAACCGGTCTAACATATGAATTCGTCTTTATTTATGTTGAAGCTTGGAGGGCTGAATTGGATGTGAAAGTAGGAAGAAGAGATGCAAGAACGGGGGAGTCAAACGGCGGCGAATAGGTTTAGTCATTTTTGATTCCTGTTTTAGGTTTGTAAATAAATTAGGAAGCTTTATTTTTTTCAATTACTTTTGAGAGAAAATAGGGTAGATTTGGGTTTAAATTTTTATAAAAACCCATCTTACCAATTTACAAAAAAGGTATATATGGATAAAAATTGTTCTGGATTTCCTTTATATCCAATTTCCATTTAAATTATTAACAAAAATGATCTTTTTCCAAATGCAAAAATTATTAACCAGCCAAAAAATAAACAAGAGTTGGTAATGTTTTTGAAAAGATAAGCACAAAAACGGCTCTATTTTATATATATATATATATATATATATATATATATATATATATATATCAAATTTTAAATTGCGATTAGTGATTTTAATTCATTAAAATAAACACCGCAATATTTAAAGTCTAAAGAAACAATATCTGTCATTTCCTATCAAATAAAAACAAAAATATCAATTAAGCTAGATATGTCAGGTAGTTTTAAACGAAGGAATTTTCTCATTATAATTTCATATTCGAGGTTTTTTTCATTAATAATTTTAATAGTTCAGAAAAAAAATTATATACGTCTTCGGAGATCCTTTGATATCATTTTCGGGTTTTCCGAAAATAATAACACTTCGATTTGAATTTTTTAAATCTTTGCCTCGGACAAGATTTGGACTTGATGGCGCTCCGAAGAACTTTTTGGGTCGTAAAATATTGTGGCTCGGGGCGTGATGGAAGATGAATTAGTTATCCCCGAGGTGATATCTTAACCTCGAGATTCTCCCAAGTTTGGCTCGGGGGAAACCAAAGAGATCCCCTTTCGAACCCGAAACACTCTTTCTGGCTCGGAGTGTGTTTACAGGAAAAACACCCGAACCGTTTGCTGTCTTCCGCAGCATCCTGGTGGTGGTGTTCTGTCGAAGTATTTCTTTTTCCGGTTCGGGGCGTGCTTAAGGAAATAGCACCGGAGCCTTTGATCAGCTCTCGAGGGTTCTCCCTTCATCGGGGGCCAAGCCTGTCGAGGTGCTCGTTGCTTCTATTCAGCTCGGTCTCTGGGGGAATCCAACCCCAACAATGACATCGCCGCATTTGGAAGAAAGTATGAGGAATTATGAGTGGTTCTGTTTTGCTAGCTAGGCTATGAAGATTAGCATACAAGTTCCGTTACGTTTACGCAGCTTGGCATCTTTAGAGGAGAATTTGATTATCGATGGTTGTATGTGGACATCTTCGATATGTACTATCAAAAGATCTCTTGGAGATGGGTTTCCTTGCTTGGCTTGTTATGTCACGAGTTTTTCAGTTTTTGATTCTTGTATTGTTCATTTGTGGTTTCCCTCTTCTATCATTGTATTTCTTTGGCCTTTTTAGTATTAATCTTCTGCTTCTCTTTTATAGGGTTTTAGTTCCTAGAGATATTTTTGTTTTCTGCTAGTTTATTATTTCAACCCTCCAAGTATTCCGCTTTCATAATTTTAATAGAAAAACGAGGCGACTAAAAAATGACTTCGGACAAGTGCTAAAAAAACTTGTAAAAGAAATCTTTTGATTCATTCCATCAAATCAAACATTTAAATGCTACACATCACCATCAAATCAAACATGTAAATGTATATATTTTGTTAAAATTAATTTGTGTTGGCATAAAGCCACTCCGAATGTTTGAAATAGTAAAATTGTCACCTTGATAATTTGTTGTATGAGTTCAAAATTTTAAAAATTTAAAGTATAAGTAAGTGCCACCATAAAGCTTTTTTTTTATGCTATTATTTTATATAAAAGTAGACTATACATATCTATAAATAAAAGTTAAGAAGGGGGTCTAAATTAAACTATTAGGGAAATTCTTCATATGAAAGGAACGTACAGAACCAAACAAATATATTTTCATCGCTTAACTAGTCATTCCCAAATTAAATTAGAAAATGGATTGTTAGATATCGATCTAGCTAATTAAATTCCACCTAAATTTTGGTTATCTACTACAATTTCTCATATGAAAATATATATTCTTTTTTAAAGTAAAAAGAAGAAAAGAAGAAATATAATAATAAGAAGAAGAAGAGGTGGTTTGGTCAAAAGATCCCGAAAAGAAAGCATTAACACATAATTCACACGCTTCTCATGTACAATCGCCACCTCCTTTAACTACTATTTCTGCATGGCTATAAAAAAAGAATCTCTAGTAACCCTAAAAATCAGAATTCATTTTTTGACAACAACAAAAGAAAACTCTCTTCGTCAACCACAAACGCGTTTCACTCTTCGTTCACGTCGGGGAATTTAAAAAAATCTCCTTCGTAACAAAAAAGAGAAAGATCAAGAAGATTGTCGTGATGGCTGCCGGATCCATGGACGGAATATTCCGCAACATCTTTGAAGGTTGCATCTCTAGCTGTGACTCTTCCATCCAACGACGTCCATACCACAAGAACTGCGGTTGTGCCCTTCACGAGAGATCTCGCGGTGGAGGTTCAGCGACTCCTTGTCGTCATGGAAGGTCTGAGGTCGTTATGTTCCCTATCCAACGATCTTGGAGTGAAGGAAACAGTTTGGCTCTGCATCTTGCCTCATCTTCTTCTTCCTCTAACCTCCAGTCACTTTCGTCGTCTTCGTCTATTTCTACCCTTGCATCGTTATCTTCGACCGTGTCTGATATTGATTCTCCCATTTAAGGCATGAACTATTATTAGTTCCCATTCATTAATTTTTTGTCTTTTATTTGTTTGTTTCGAAGAGAGTCAAATTATGTTTGGTGTGTGATTGGAAAGGTTTCATGAGTTTCCTTGGATATCAAAGGAAACTAATTCAAATGTTGTAATATAATGGTCAATTGTAGGGAGGCTTTTCTATAAAATTTGTACAGAATCATGTATTTGAGCGTAATTATAGTTTTTTTTGTATGATGTAAATTTATACATAAACCGTTTGTAACATCGAGAGATGAAATTTGGATTGGAATGCGAGAAAAATAATTTTATTTTAATTTTTGTAATATGATCTTCAAGCTATTTCTTCTTATTTTATGTTCTTCGGTTACCACTGTCTTCATATTGTTTTGATTATACTACGCTATCATTTGCCCAAATCTCTTGACATTCTAATGTAGAGTTGTTGAGCGACTTGCTAAGATTGTTTTCCAAGAAAAAAAAAATTGTGTATTCCATACGTCTAAGAGAAAATATTTGTTTACTATGTGACTTAAAAAATATATAAATTTAATTATTTTATAGTTATATTTGGTAATGACTAATGACATTCAATCCGAATATCTGATCATTGACATTCAATTTGAATTTTGGCTCAAATAGAGGTTAGCAGAGATAATCCGTCTACTGGATTAGCTATACTGGAGGAGAATGTTTTTTTTTGGTTATTGTTCTTTCATTGATCGGTATTTGGAGAAAAAATATAATTTTTCAGGATATTGTTCGAAAGATTAATATAACGAAACATCAAATATGAGTTTGTCTTCAACGGAGCCTACTTCCCTGCATACAAATATAGAAGCATTAATTTGGGCGAAGTAATGTCTAACGGCCAAGCAGAAGAATATAGTTTCTTTCGTCACGAACTTTTATGAACTCATAAAAATGGTGACATGGTGTACATGTCTTCACCAAAAGAGTGGCCCATATTTTCGTCATATCTCGAGGAAATCGTAAAGTGTAAGTAAAAATTTTCTCTTGTTTTTCTGTTTCATTTGTTTCTTATCGAGTTAATGCTAGAATAGGCACATGTACACTAGCATAAAATGTCCGCACTAATCCACAATTTGATCATGCACGTAAATATTGTTTTCTCAGGTTGCCTACCTACTTTTGTTTGTTATATCCTTGATAACATTATCATGTTCTAACATTTTCAACCTTGCTACTATTGTAATATGGTACAAAAGAAATTGAAATATTTTATGCATGAGATGAGACAACCAAAAGAAAATAAAAATGGTTAATAAAATATGAAAAGAATTGTTAACAAAAAAAAAGTAAACCGCAATACCTTTTTTCGTCTAGTAAAATAGTAAAACTGGAGAATTCTCTTTCTTTTTCTCTAGTAAACCGTAATAGTAAAATCCGTCCCACCATCTAATCCAGTTTGGTAAAATTAAACATTTTTTTTTTGTTCTAATAATATTTTTATTAAAAGAATTATAATTCAAATCAATTTAAAAAGTTTTCTTTTGAAATGGTTATTTAATTTTATAGATTTCATATATTATATATATTCTAAACGTTTTTCGTTAAATATTCTAAACATTTTAGAAACTTTAAATAACTATAATATTTATCTTTAATAAAATCCTAAGATTTTTTCTTTTTAAAAGTAATTAAAATTGATGGAGATATATTAAATAAGGAAATGCTAATAATTAGGAATATTATTTAAATGATAATAATTAATGTTAATGACATTCCTTGTAAATAAGTTCCAACTTGAGGATTTATTTACAAAAATGGTTGCAAAAATATATATGTAGATAACATGTAGATAACATGTATTTTTATTTCAGTTGTCTTTGATGTCAGATTGAATAACCAGTTTGAGTTTTTGTCTCAAGAACAGTGGTTTTGTAAGATATTTCTTTCATAATAAAGAAACAGTAAAAAAGAAAAACCGCAATACTTTTCAAAAAACAAATATGAAAAGAATTAAATAAAGATAGTAAACTGAAAGCCTTGTCCCTATTGCATTTTGCCATCTCCGTCCGATTGGTGAGGTGTGATGGTGTTTGTACTTGTGTCTCTGGTTTTAGCATCCTCTTGATTTTCTCTCTGTCGGTTTGCTACTGGTTTGACTTCGATGTAAGGTCTATCCAATTTTATTGGTGCTTCCGACGTTCACATTAGGAAAGTTTGGTGAGAGTTTCTGATCCTTTTGCTCATTTTTAGTGCTTAAATCTTGTTTTTCTCATAGTTTTTGACCTTCATTAGAATTTTGTCTCTTGGTTTGATTTCTTTGATTTAAATTAGTTTTCCCATATCTGTTGGGTTTTTTCTTCCCTCTTTTGGATTGAGTTTCTGGAGACAATCCATTGATCCACCGATTTATATATTTTAACTTGTATCCTACTTTGGTTTTTAATAAAATTTAGAGGACAACAAAAAAATAGTAAACTGCAAGCCCGACCCAGTAACCTATTAAGGTCCAAAACGACATCGTAGAACATAGCAAGTAAAAGAAGAAAAGATATAGAGATAGAGACAATGATATCATCATCATCATCATCCAACATGGCATCATCATCAATCCTCATCCCTCCGATTCTCACCCGTCGTAATCTCCTCCTCTCCACCACAATCGCCACCGTAACTCCACCACCACCAGCTAAACCACCTTCCCCCGACATCACAATAACCGATCGAGTCTTCCTCGACTTCTCCCTCTGCCCCACCTACTTCCGCTCAGATCCCTCCGCGACACTCTCCTCCACCACACCTTGCTCCGATTCAACTCCTCTCGGCCGCGTCGTTCTCGGATTATACGGCCGTCACGTTCCCATAACCGTCTCAACTTTCAAACGTATGTGTACTTCATCTTCCACATCTTACAAAAACACACCTGTCCACAAAATCTTCCCTGGTCAGTATTTTCTCGCCGGAAGACAAGGAGGAGGACGGCGAGATACGGCGGAGGTTGGTTATTCACTCAGAGACTTACCTCGTAACACCGACGTTGTTAATTCCAAAGCTTTTTTACTTCCTCATGCTCGTGCTGGTGTTGTTTCTCTTTGTTTATCTGAGAATGATGATGATGATGATATTAGACTCGATCCTGATTATAGAAATGTTGAATTCTTAATCACTACTGGTCCTGGACCGTCTCCGCAGCTCGATGGCGGTAACATTGTATTCGGAACTGTTCTTGAAGGTAAAAGATTAAGCTTTTTCTTAAGAACTCTTTAGGAATCTTGGAATTGAATTTGGTGAGTTTCTACTTGCAGGATTAGATGTAGTGACGAGTATTTCTTCGATTCCGACGTATAAGCCGTCGGAGAATATTAAACAGTTTAACGATTTTGCGGAGTTTCTTGGAGACGAGAGAGCTCAAAACGCGAGATCTTTGTGGAATAGACCTTTGAAGACGGTTTTCATTAGTGGCTGTGGAGAGCTTAAGGTCACTAATCCTTCACTCTCTCCAACTTTGCCTTAATTATCGTATCTTCGTATATATATATATGTGTGTGTGTCAAATCTTGTTTATAATCATGCTTCTGCTTCTTCTACTATATGAAAATGAAATTGTAATTTAATCCTACTCTGGTGGTTGCTAAAGATTAGTATAGAGAAGAGCTTATATAATCATAACATTGAGGTTGTTGTTGTTTGACTTGCCCTCCGGAACTAACCTTCTAGTGGGTTGTAATCATCTGCAGAGAAAGTAATTTAGGATAGAGCGTTGTTTACGGTTTGAGTAACCCTGTTTGTGGTCTGGATTTTCAAAGGTGAATCCCAATGAGGGTAGAGAAACGATTTCAGGTGTTTTTTAGTGAGTGAAGGATTAGTGTGTGAAATGTTTCAGTTTGTTGCGGTCATGCCGTTTATGATTGAGAAAATTGTGTATGAAAAAAATGAAGTAGAATTGTGAGAGCTCCCTAATCAAACCAGATGAATTAGAATCCGTAAAAGTTTTGAGACAGCTTTAACCGAACTTTGTTCGCTATGAGGGCAACAATGTTCCTTTATTAGTGAGTGGAGCCGAGGAGGTTGCAGAGCAGACATGGTCTACTAGAACAAGGTCTCTTCCTGGTGTGTATATCCTATGTTCTTAGATAATAAGCTGCGGTGAGTGTAGATTTGCAGTACAAGATTGCAGGGAAGACAAAGAAAGTGGATGAATTAAAGCATGATAAGAAAAGCCAGAGTTCCCTGAGGTCAATCAAAAGTTTCGAGATCCTCTAAAACTGACAAAAATGAGTTTTTATTGTAACCCTCTGCCTATTCCATATTGCTTTGTGGAAATGCTTCATTGGATTTGATTCTCTCGAATACCAACATTTAAGTGCAATTTTAGTGGCAGTGGACATATATGCGCAAGTGTGCACATCTTCTCGGCAGTGGATGTTACAGTCACTTTTCGAGAGATTTTCAGTTACATGGCCTTCCTCGATCGATGTTTTCTAATCGTTATTGTGTCTTCTCATAACAATTATTTCGTCTAGTATTGCTTTCCACCTACAAGCTGGTGGTTTTTACTCATCTATGATCGATTTGCTTCTTTTCAACTTAACAAGTGGTCTTTTTGGCATGCATGTACAGAGTTTTGGAATAATTCATCCATCCATTCTTCTTTACAATATACACATGACCATGAAAAACTACATTTTCTATATCGTCTATTCTGGTTCTGGTACAAGAGTTCATTATGAAACTTCTACAATTCTTTCATATTTCTCTATGTTATGATCAACAAAAAAATTTGAAACGACGACATTAGCATTGGCATGCACATGTCAAATAGTAAACACTGTCCGATCCCAACTATTATTATATCAACAACAAGTTTTTTTTTTTTTTTTTTCTCAAAACAACTTTTGTATTTACATTTGCTAAAAACATCAGATTATTTGGTAGATAGAAATGTGTGATTCATTCTTTACCGCAAAAGGTTTTGAACCGTATACGAAGAATCCGCGGCCTTGGCCGAAGAAGGCGGTGAATGAGGCAGCCTAGCGGAGAAGTTACGTAGCGGAAAACGGTCGATATTGTCATCCTCATCTCCTTTATCAAAGTTAAGCGCATAGCTCGACGGATCGTAATGAAAGTCAGCAGTATGGCGGCGAATATGCTTCCCGTGACCGCCAACGCCACCTACTCCACCGCCCATTCGATGGATCAGACTCTTACATTTTTCATGTGACTTGGACAACGTCCTAGTGAGTCTTGGAGATTTGGTCTTCATTCCACCACCATGTGGGCTTTGTGTAGATTTCTCGGTGGTGACCGGGGATGATGGTAGGTCGTCGGGAATGTTGTCGTGGTGGTGATGATTGGTCGTACGAAAACATCCGGCGATGCAAAACCTTGATTTGAGTTTCTTTTGTAGAGACAAGTTGGTCATTGTTTCGCTTCCCATTTTTTTTTTACAAAACCAATGTTTGTTGGTTAGATCAACAAAGGAATGCAAAAGAGAAGGAAGACATTGAAAGAAAGATCAAATCTGTATTAGAGGAAAGAAAAACAAAACAGAAAACAAGTGATCGACGAGATATTTGGTTGATTTTCATTTATTATTTTTTCTTGAAATGAACTGTTTAACCAAAACTTCGGAGGAGAAGTTGAAATTCTTTACTATTTTAGGAATATTTGAATTTCCAATTAAAATGAGGTTCAATTTTGTTTCACGTTAAATATTAATGAGTCTTTTGACTTTGTGAGCAAGGGGGGACATATTTAGGGTAGGAAAAATAATATTTATAGTAATTTATTAAATTAGTTAAGATTATAAAGTTAAAAGGATAATATGAAAATTTTGGACCAATTTTGATTTGTGAATATAGTAACGGCATAGCTAAAGCCTAAAAACATTTAATATTAAAAGACCTCATTGGATTTTATTTTCTCGACTGTCACATTTTTGTTTTGGCAGAGGTCTTTTATCCATGTAACTCTATTCAGTATCCACAAACAGTTTTGGAGGATCAATATGGGCCTTAGAAATGAATTAAGATCATACTTCACTAGAGAATGTGCACTCAAAGAATGTGTTGCGAGGTTTCATCGTTAAATTTGCATTAAAGGTAAGGAACTTGAAGATCCCATAGCAAAATTCCATCTCTTTGGTGAAGTCGTTGTCTAGTTGTCACCGAAGCTATAAAGGCATACTTGGAAATCCTTCATTTGAACCAAATTATTTGCTGCCAGGCTGCCAGCAGTGCCTGTCTTGTGAAAAATGAGGCTCAAAATAACTTTTTTTTTATGGGTTTATAGAAGAATTTTTTTTTTTTGAGACCAAATCTTAAAATGTTATGAAAATGAAACCTATGTATTCAATAGAAAATAGATAAAAATTAAAAATTGAGACTAAATCTAAAAAATTTAGAAAATGAGGCAACAAATATTTTTGAGGTATAATTTTGATACTAAAAACCTTAAAACTTTTGGTGGCTCAATACCCATGTTTCTTAGAAATATGTCATGGGCCGGGCCTGACTGCCAGTCAATGGAAGGACCATGAGGGTGTAGATAATGCTATATATTTGAGATTGTAAATATAGCTGATAAACTATATTTACAACGAAAAATATTTAAATTCTGACTTAGTTAATGTAAGTTTAGGCATAATGGAAACTTTTGTTTATAAATACGATAAAATAAGCCGTGGGAAAATCGTTTTCGCACTTTCGCTTTAAACTTTTACTCATAATTGGTTTGAAATTTAAATCAATGAAAAAACTAAGTTAAAACTTTAAATTGCTTCAACCTTAGTTGGTTTTTTGTAAGTTCTTCTTATTTTTTTCTTGTTTATGTTAGATATGATTTTTCATCAATAAAAGTAGACGTTAAAAAAAAAAAATTACAAATCATTTATATAAAATTGTTGCATTTTCGAAAGAATTTTTTTATAGTTTCCATTTGATTTTTGTTTCTAGAAGTGTAATAAGAAAATAAATCCACTTTTAAGTTTTGATGAATTGGATAACCGGTTTGAACGAAACCTGGTTTTGATGAAATTTTTCCCGACACTGTAACACGATAATTAGATTTGTTGAGTTATAACATTACGTGTCGAATTTTAATTGGATGTCCTGCGTGGCCGTCTTATTAGTCACATCACCGCAGCTAATAACACTCGACGAGCGACCTCATCGTCTACATCGCCGTCGCCTGTTACCGTCCGGTGCTATTCTCCTTCACAATCTCACATTTTTCGTACCGGTTAGAAGATGAGAATCACGCAGATCTTGTTATGTCTGGTAATAGTGGCATTGTCTTCAAGCTCCCATGTCTGGTCCGATCAGATCTTCCCAGCTCATCTAGGTCTATATCATTTCCTCTCTTCTCATAATTTTCCGATCAATTTCGAGTTTTGTCTTGATTCAATGTTTTATGTATAGTTGGAACATTCAGCAGAAACAATCGTGAACCAAAGTACAAGATTGAGTTCCTTCCTGAAGATTCACCTTTTCACCCGGTAATAACGCAATCTTAAGATAGATTTCAAAAAGCTTAATTTTTGCACTAATTGAATATTAATAGTAGAGATTCTCTGTGATTTTGGTGTTTGATCTCTAATATTGTTATTAGTCACACTTTAGATAGATTTGAAGCTTACGTTTTCTCTATGACATGATTTACTATGAGTAGAGATAGTTGTAACATAGAGATTGTCACTAACAGGGTTAGAATCTGGAATCTATGGTTATGGTGGATTAGATTAGCTTTTTTAAATCACAATTTAGATTGATTTGAAGCTTATTTTTGCCATGTGACCTGAGTTACAATGATTAGTGATAGTTGTAACATAGAGATCCTCCGTTGTTTTGGTGTTTTTTATTCTCTAATATTGTTGTTTATATGGTGGTAATCTGGAATCTGTGGTTACGATGGATAAGAGTATAGTAGTTTTGAAACTTATTTTGCACTTTGATCTTAAGTTACAATGAGTAGAGATAGTTTTAAGTTAGAGATCCTCTGTGGTTTTGGTGTTTAGATTCTCTAGTATTGTTTTGTATAGGGTGAGAATCTGGAATCTATTGTTATGGTCGATAAGTGTTGGCTTTTTTTTTTATCACAAGCTATTGATTTAAAGCTTATTTTTCACTTTGACATGAGTTACATTGAGTAGAGATAGTTGTAACATAGAGATCCCTCTATGATTTTGGCGTTTTGGTTCGCTAATATTGGCTTTTATAGGGTGATAATCTGGAATCAATGGTTATGTTGGATAAGCATGGAAATCGGTTTTTATGTTACTTACCGAAAGAGGAAAAAGCGACGAGTGGATGGACTTCTAGTCAGCAAAATATTAGTACTGTGATGATGGAAACACAGCAACTGGTGAAGCTAAAGACTCCTGATGAATTGCTTCAACCACTTAGTGAAAAATGTCTTTTTAGGGTAAGCATTTCAAAAATGGTTTCTTTTGACCCTATTTAACAAATTCTTGAAACTAATCCCTCCCTGGATTTGAGCAGCAAGAGGGTTGGTGGTCTTATGAGTTTTGTCATCAGAAGTATGTGCGGCAGCTACACGTTGAGGATGAAAACAAGGTTGGCTTTTATTGGTTCTCTTTTCTTACTCTTCTTTAATCCTTCATTGAATCACAATCTAATGGTATGGCCCTTGTATCCTGCCACTGCAGATTGTTCAAGAGTTTTTTTTGGGTACTTTTGACCCAGAGGCAACTGCGGCGTTTAATCAAACTGTTTCTGATGCTTCAACTGATGCATCTCAGAGGTATAAGCTGAGGTTTTACATAACCTTTATAGCAGCAGAAAGATATATCTCAGCTAATCTGTTATGGTGGTGTGGTTGCAGGTATCACTCTCATGTATACACCAATGGGACCACCTGTGATCTTACAGGATCACCTCGCGAAGTCGAGGTATGTAATCTAGTTTACTACATTGCATTTGGGCTCATTGAATTATGATTCATTATGCTTGAAATTGCTCTATGCAGGTGAGGTTTGTATGCGCAGAAACAAGGGCAATGGTCACTTCAATCACTGAATTATCAACTTGCAAGTACGCACTGACTGTTCAGTGCCCAACCTTGTGCAAGCATCCGTAAGCAAAATCTCATTTACTTGAAAACCAGTTTTCAAAGTGAATTTACTCCTGCTCCATTGAAAGACCATGTCGTAACGGAAACACTAGTGTAACTATATGTTTCATCTTGAATGCTAATTACCAAACACGAGTCACTGCTTTATAAGTAAGCTTATGATCCGTTAGTTTGTTAACCTTGTTCTTGTGGAAATTGAAGGCTGTTCCAGCTAGAGAAACCAGTGTCACACACGATCCACTGCAATGCGATCCCAGTGGAAGAAGACGCAACAAGAAACAAGGAAGAACAAGCAGTAGACGAATCACCTAAGATGATAGCTGATTCTTGAAAACCGCCTAAGTGAATCACCTAAGAGTAAGAGTTAACAGCGACTGTATATACAAGAACTAGCATATCTCCATTTTCAGTGTTACCCGCTGTAGTGATCATGGTTTCAATTGGGATCGCTTGCTGGTAGGATGATGATACTCTCTCTGTAATTTTTTGCATACTTAAAATAGCATTTCAATAGAAGGTACTGATAAACCACTTGTGAAGCAAAGACTGCAAGCTTCATGTAACACATATGTTTCCGTTTCACTAATGAATTTGTTCCAAGTGTAGGCTGATTTTGTGTGTGTTTCTTCTATTTTGGTAAAGTTATATATTTGTAATCGAAGAATATGTTTACAAATTGATATTTAAAGTAAATTTGACAACTAAAAACCTTTGGTTTTTAACAAGTTGAGAAGATAAGAAATAAGAGAGAACGCCTTTTTTTCTGTGTCCAGAACCACTTGACTCCCTAGAGCTGCCTAGTTCAAACAAATGACAAATGTGAAACGCAAATTTCAATTTTTGAGCTTCATTAATGTCATATTGGTATAAACAATAATCATTAGTGATTATCCATCTAGTTTTTGATTTTATTTATATAAGACTTAGCCATTAAAAGTCTTTCTCTCCAAGCTACAAAACTTCATCACCAAATCTTTTGTTTGTATATATATGGTTGTTCGTTGTTAATCATAAGACATAAGATGAAAAGCAAACAATTATTTTTTTTCTCGTCTACTCTCTCACTCTCATATTTCTATTTTTATAATATTTTTTTTTTGCTTATGATTTATAACACGTTATCAGCATGATGTCTTTACCGCTTGAGCGTTTATGAGATAAGTAAAATTTATGGTATTTAATTCGTTTATGTTTATAGAATAGAAATATTTTAGACATCGTGATTCGTAAGACTATGCCTTTTTCCGGATTGATCGTTACAAGTGGTAGGCTCTGCCTCCTTCACGATCAAATAAAATAAAAAAGCTATGTCTTTTCCGGAATTGATCGTTATATATATGGTAGACTATGCTTCCTTAATGATCAAATAAAAGGTTATGCTTTTATCGGAATTGATCGTTATATATGGTAGGCTCTGCCTCCTTCTATACGATCAAACAAAAGCTATACCTATTGAATTCTAATATGGAATGCTATGCCTCCTGAATTCTTGCATAAAAAGGCTATAGTCCATCTGTTATTATTTTTGTGAATTTATATGCTTAATTATTTTTTATTTTTTTTTTCGACAAAACACTTTTATTGATTAAACAGAGTTATTACAGAGCCAATTTGGCAGAGAACCAAAGTCAGAATAAAAATCAGATGAATTACAACCAAACTTTGCTAAATTATGCGCTATATTATTGCCCACTCTCCTAATGAATTTAAACTGACAGCTAGTGAATTTTGCTTCCCAAAAATGGATATCGATTAATAAATTTGCTAAAGAGCCATGGGATGTAGACCTCGCAACCAGATTTATCAAAGTCTGACAATCTCCTTCAAAGATGACATGAGTATAACCTCGGATCCATGTTTGTTGTAGTGCTGCCAAGAGCGCCTTTGTTTCAGCCTCTAAAGGTGTGCTTGTGTGTTCTAAAGTCATCGAACCCCAATGTTTTGGTGTCCCGTTATGGTCTCGAATTAGCCATCCACCCCTTGCCGTTAGATTCTGCACATCAAAACTAGCATCAAAATTGCACTTGAAATACGGTATTGGTGGTGTTGTCCATGAATTCTTCGGTGTGGCGTTCGATCGGTTCAGTGGTCGTCGTGGACCTTGAATTTGTGTAGCATTAAGCCAATCCTTTGTTTCAGCCTGTGCTCTTAAAACCGTTATTGAAGGACTCTCTCGGAAGTTATTGAATACCACGTTATTTCTTGCTTTCCATATTCGCCACATCAAGCAGAATGGACTAAGTTTCTGAGAATCGTGTATCGTGGCGGTCTGGAGGAATAGGAAAATATTGGAGATGTTATCTTCAATGTTGTTGGATATCGGAAAGTTCCTATAGAGCGTTGGATCCAATAGTCGCCTAGCCATATCTGCAAATGGACATGTGAATAGAGCATGATTGATGGATTCGTTTTCCTTTCGGCAACGTGGACAGCCAGGATCTATCCGCATTCCCCTTGTAGTTAATCGTTCTGTAGTTGGTAATGCCCGAGAAAGAATTCGCCACAGAAAATGTTTTAATTTCGGCATAATAGGCAAGTGCCATATCTTATTTTTTAATTCGATCGAACCATGTGGCTGAATGATTGCTCGAGAGGTGTCAAACGGGTCATGAGTGAGAAACCAATAGCCAGAGCGGACAGTATAATCTCCGGTGAAGTTGTAATTCTAAATAAGTTTGTCCGGAATAGGGTTTTTGGATAGATAGTTTCGTTTAAGGTATGCATGATCCCTTTGATCCACATATTTTGTAATTTTGGAGTCATCCCAAGAACGGCTTAAACCTCTATGCGAGAACAAGTTATCCATTGATAGCTCCTTATATTTTTCTTCTGTGATCAAAGGACGGGGTGGATGAGAATCAACGACATTATCAAACCCTATTCGAGCCTGTTTTCCATCACCAATCACATATCTTGTACCCTTTTTTAATAATGTTATACCGGATAGTAAGGAAGCCCAACCATAGGACTGTTGATTTCTTTTTTTGGCATCAAGTATTGAGTCATCTTTAAAATATCGAGCTTTCATGACTCGTGCAAATAGAGAACTCGGATGTTTGATTATCCGCCAAGCTTGTTTTGCAAGAAGAGCATCATTAAATTTTGCAAGGTCTCGGAAACCAAGGCCGCCTTCTTTCTTAGACAATTGAAGTCTCTTCCATGCAATCCAAGGTATACCCCTTTGGTTTGTAGATTTTTCCCACCAGAAATTCATTAGATGAGATTCAATCTCTGAAACAATACTTTGAGGAAGTTTGAAACATGACATCGCGTACACAGGCATTGCTAAAGCAACCGATTTTAGCATTATCTCCTTTCCGGTTGGCGAGAGGAACTTTGCACTCCAAGAGGCTGTTCGTTTTTTGACGCGTTCGATGATGTAACTGAACATTTCTTTCTTTTTTCGACCAAACTGTTCGGGAAGGCCCAAATACTTACCCCCACCTCCTTGATTTGGTATATTCAAAAGAGTTTTTAGACGTAATTGAGTAGAGCCATAAACCCGGGAGCCAAAAGTGATTAATGATTTCTGAACATTTATTTTATGTCCCGAGTAATATTCATAAACGTCAAAAACATCTTTTAGAGCTTGGCAGTTTTTTACATTAGCTTGACAGAAGAAGAGTGAATCATCCGCAAATTGTAAATGCGTTATCGCCGTTGCGCCGTTGCCAATACGCACTCCACGAATATCACCACTCAATGCTTTAGTTTTAATGAGATGGCTAAAGATGTCTCCGCATAAGATGAATAAATATGGTGATAATGGATCGCCTTGTCGAATTCCACGGGTTGGAGATATATATCCATGTGGTGATCCATTAATCAAGACAGAGTAGTGTACAGATTTAACGGCAGCCATAATCCACCCTATCCATTTGTCACAAAAACCAAAGAGTTGCATTGTCGTTTCCAAGAAATCCCATTCAACTCTATCATATGCTTTGCTAACATCTGTTTTCACAGCCATATATGTTTTTGAGACTCGCTTTCGTACCTTCAGAGAATGCATGATCTCATGTGCCATCACAACATTATCATTAATGATTCTACCCGGGATAAAAGCAGCTTGAGAATTCGAGACGATTGAATCTAAGTGAGCTTTAAGACGTGTCACCAAGCATTTTGAAATGATTTTGTATAATACATTACACAATGCGATGGGTCTGTAATCTGATAGTGTTGTAGGATTTTGGATCTTTGGAATCATGCATATATTAGTATGATTGATGCTCGTCTTCATAGTTGATGACTCAAAGAAATGCTTCACCTCCTGAATGACATCTTGACCTACTATGTCCCAGCATCGTTTATAAAATCTCGCAGTCAAACCGTCTGGACCCGGTGCCTTATCATCTCCAATCTGACTTATTGTATCATATATTTCACTATCACTAAAAGGTTTCGTAAGATCCAAGTTGATTGTATTAGTAACAGTTGAAGGAAAATCTGCAAAATCAATTGGGGAAACTTGTACTCCATTTGTGTTGTAGATAGTTGTGAAGAAATCTTGGGCGTGACGACCAATCTCTTTGTCTCCCGTGTATATGTGTCCTTGATCATCACTAATTGAGTTTATCCTGTTCTGTGAAATTCGAACCTTTGCACAAGCATGAAAGTAACCTGTGTTACGATCACCCTCCTTCATCCATTGGTTACGGCTCTTTTGTTTCCAATATTTTTCCTCATCACTATAAGCCTTTGTCAACGACTCTTGTATTTGGGGTATATGTTGCCTTTCAACTCTAACCGTACTCTCCATCGCTCTGTTTAAACGTTCATGAAGTGTCTTTATGTGCAGATCCGAATTTAAATTTGATCGATGTTTCAGTTTTGCCATAGCTTGACGACAGCATCAGATTCGTTCTGTAATGGCAATTGATTGAGAATTGTGAGAAGTTTTCCAACCTTCGTGAACGACACGTTTGAACGTGGGGATATCAACCAGTCAGTTATCAAACCTAAAGGGCTTTTGTCGTTGTGCAAATGAGTCATTGGTATGGACCAAAACCGGTTTATGATCTGAACCGGAGAAGTCCAAAAATTCAGTTTCAGCATTAGGATAAGTTGCAGACCAAACTGAATTAGTGAAGGCTCTGTCCAAACAACACTTCACAGTGAACGTGTGTCTTTCACCAACCCATGTAAACCTATCCCCTCTTGATCTCATATCTTCAAGATCACAATATGAAATCATGTTTCTGAAATTTCTGGAAGTCCACTCTTCTCTCAAAGGACCACCAATCTTCTCATCATTGGATAATATCTCATTAAAATCTCCAATTAACAACCATTCAGCATTGCGATTGTCTGAAATTTGTTCAAGTTGTTGCCAAAGATGATGACGTTCAGATTGAATAGGATGGCCATACACACAAGACAAGTAGAAGCTCTTATTATTATATGTTACAAAGGTATCAATGATCCTTTCATCCTGAGAAATCAAGGACAAAGATACATTGTTTTTCCACATAAGAGCTAAGCCACCACTCCTTCCATTGGGGGGCTGAGTTATTACATTAGAAAATCCCAAATCACAAGCTAATTTATGTAGAACATCACACTGATTAAGTGTTTCAATAAGAAATAGAATATCATACTTATATATGCGATTTAAACGGAAAAGCCGGGACTGAGTCAGCGGAACACCTATGCCCTGACAATTCCATGAGATGATCCTCATATTGGATCCCTTGGGGGTACAGGGCCCCCCGCGCCTCCGTCTAAACCATTGTGAATGGAACAGGAACCCGCAGATTCAGCCTTTCTTTCCTTCTTACAGAGTTGGCTCAGGACCGCCATCTCATCTGCTGCCTCCACCTTTCGATACATGTCCTCAAATTGAACTCGCTTTCGCTTCAGTAGGACAAACTGGTTTTGTGCATTGTCAGAAGAATCCTCAAGGAGATCATTGGAAATTGGTGTCTGAGTCCTTACTCTCGCTAGTTTGGCGTGCAGGTATCGAAGCCTTTCCACAGTGAGGTCTGTGTCTTCAAAGACACTTGGAACAGAGAAGACCGTAGTGTTTTGTGTGTTCGGACCCTTATTTCCAGTTGAGAACGGTTGAGTAAGACCAGGGATGAGAGTTGCAGGGTCAACTGTTTGAAGGGTATCGGTGTCACTCATGTCCTTATCCTTGTTATCCCCTTGATTATCATCATCATCATTGTCATCATCGCTAATTTCCGCTGGGTCTTCATCATCAAAGGCAAGAACACATTCCTTCACATCATGTTTCAGAGAACCGCATTTGGAACAGAAGTTCCTAAGTCTCTCAAACCGGTACTTAATCACAGTGTTTTCATCAACAGCAAATTGAAAATTCCTTTGAAATCGAAGCGGATCATCTAGATTCCAATCAATTTTTACCCTTACAAATCCAACATGATTCGAATTCTCATCAAAGTCAACAGTAGACACAATTCCTAGCCTATTTCCAACACATCGTGCCATCGCATTAGTAAGGAAGAGAAGTGGGATACCCGTAATTTGCACCCAAAACGGTATGATCTTCAACTCGGTTTCACTGATGTTTGGATACCAGCGATGGATTGAGAGCATCCAATCATTAAACGACCACGGTCCACGACGAAGTACCAAATTCATTGCTTCTTCGGTTTGGAATTTAAATTGGACTCTACCTCTTTCAAGGATTCTGCCAACACACGAGTCGGGGAAACCCCAAACTCTTGACATCTGTCCAATTAAGGCACGAAGGTTCTGCTTACGAGGATTCACGGTTGTGACCACCACCGAGAAACGATTCACATACGCTGCCTGGGAACAGAACTTCGGAGTAAGAGCCACCGGTTCGTCATCAATTCCCAAATTCAGGTCTTGAACGGATTTACGCAGTCTATAGTCATGTTTTGTGGTGGTAAAGAACGGGGGGAATTGAAATTAGAAAGTGAAAGGAGGGAAATCGAATTGGAGGATTTATAGAGTTGGAACCATGGCGGTTTATGAGGGTAGTTACTTTCCGAATTGGAAGGAGAATGAAAACTGACATTATAACTGTTAGGCAGAGAGTAACCACCATCGAAATTCCATAGAAAAAAACGGATTCCGATCGTCGGAAAAGCACTCCATCGTGGAGAAATCAATTGATGAAGAACGGGTACGAAGTCGCCCAGAAAATCGCCCTCAGAGAGCATTGCCATTCATTCATCTATTCTACAAATTGTTATTGAACATATATGCTTAATTATTTATATTGGTTTTATTCGTAAAAAATTAATATGTGTTACATAATATTTAAAAACATTAAAGTATTTTTAAAATTAAAAATATAGTTTTCTTATGAGAATATATGAAGCACTTGTCGATGTATGTTTAGAAAGTGCACAAATAATGAGAAGATCTAGATGAGCTAGTCTCTCGACTTCCAAATACATCAGATTCATAATAATCGATGTTTTGTGTTTTCCAAAGTCTCCAAGGAAACTCGTACAGTTTTAAAGATATTTATTATTATTATATTGAGACTATAAATTAATATGGTGTCAAATGTTTGACCACAATGGAGACACACACATGTATGATTATATCATACAAAAATAAAGATGGTAAAATTTAATATATGGTAAATTTATTTATATATTATGGATTCGATGGTTGTATACCTTCTCCTTCATTTTGTGGTAGGCTATGCCTCCAGAATCATATGATTTTTGGCCAAATCACCATTTTTTTAATAAGCTCATAGTATATGATGGTCGATTTCCTAAATATTCTCCAAATTAAATCTAAAATATAACCGATCTAAAATTAGATCCGGTACAAGAGAAATAGGCTTGAAAAGCCATAATCTTGGGAGGAATAATTACAAGTCCCACATTTTTAAGAGGATCCAAATTTAAATATATGATCCCGTTCATACATGTTATTGATCCTAAAGTGAGATTCATTTCGAGATGAATAAACTTTAAGAGTTATTATCTCGAGGGGGAGAATTAAAGGAATCCCACATCGATAATAAGTCGATAAACTTTGGTGAATTTGACGCCCTAGAGCGAGATAACTCTGGTGAAGTCATATCCTAAAAGTTATCACTTTAACATAAAGTGGAACATCTAAAAATGATGTTTACTCTCAAATTGAGCTTTAATAAATCGTTCATAATGCAAATCCAAGTGATTGCAAAACAATTTATGATGATTTAATCTCCATGTTTTTATATGGAACATGATGATTCTATATAAGGCCAACGATTCATAAGAAATATTTCTCTCATGTTATTTATACATGATTAGAGATCAAATATTTATCATTTTAAATTTTATGGGTGTGAGATATATATTATAAATGCTCTTCTGCACCACATAAAAATATCATCCAAAGAGGATGAAATTTAGAGATGTTGGAGATAAATCTTCACTCTATTAATATTGAGCCATCTTTTAGAGATGTGCCAATTGCAAGATTTGCAAATCATAATGTTGATGATAAAAATTCTCCATCACTATGGAAGATTTATTGAATAGTTTGGATCTTTGAACAAATAAATATGAACTTAAGAGTTCAAAAATTCAAAATGATCACTATTCAGAGTATATTGCAAATCAAATGCAAACAGCTGATGAATGAGATTTTATAAAATTATTGATCCTCATACAAATAAATATGAACTTAGAGAGTTCATAGAAAAACTCATATCCCAGCTAAAAATGCTCCAAAAAAAAAATATGTCTCTGGCAGATGACATATTATTGTCTATAACACGTTAAAGAACGTGATAAACATTTTTGGTTTCAAATATAAAGAAAACCCTCGAAAAGAAAAAAGAGCAAATTGTTATATAGAGGATTAAACTCTTAAAAGAGGAGCATATAGACTCTTAAAGAAGAGTAAAGAGACTCCTGAAGAAGAGTAAAGAGACCGATTGACATGGTTAATAACAAAATCAGGTACCTAAATAAAATCATTTATAATGATCTAGCGTGTAATGTAATTAATGAGGATCATGAATCTCCGCTCTGTGAGCGTAAAGAGATATATTGGCCAATAAATAAAGAGAGTCAAGTCTATATTAATCTCGTATAAGAAACGAGTAATTTCTGGACATATGGTCCAAACATCAAAAAGAGTGTTATGATACTTAAGACAAAACGGTGTGTCGCGCCGGGATTTGTCAAAATCACTCGATATTGAATTGATGCTATATAAATAACTTAACTACGCCTCATGGGATGTCTAAAGAACTAATCCTTGAAAGATATATATTATAATTATATTCCCTGGAATTTATAAACATAATGATTTTGATCATCAAAACTCTTAAAGAGTTAATTGGAATAAAAGATCTTGGAAAGACAAAAGTGTCTCCAGATATTCCAACTAAACATCTAAAGTAATTGATGTTATATTAGTCACTTCTAAAGGAAGTCGACTCTATATATTTGGTCATGAAACACTATATATAAATGCTGACGAGTATTTATATATTTTGTGAATTGTATCTAGCATTTGCTATTGATCTACTTGCAGGATTAACTCATCTCCCTCGGCTAGACATCGAGATAAGTAAGAACATGTCCTTTATAATCTGCAAGGTTAGATTGAGTTGGACTTATTTTATTCTAGAAATCTCGAATTTTGGTTTAATAAGTTTTATAGATGAAGGATTTATATCAAACCATATAAAAATATATCGCAAAACAACAAGCTCGCGGTGTTTCTAGTAGCAGACTTTGGTCGTAGCTTGCTCAAGTCATGCCAAAATTATTGCACTTCATGAAGCATGTCAAAAAGATGTATGGCTTAGATTAACGTCATCAACATATATAAGAAGCAAGCAATATAGTCACCAATGAAGAGTCAACAACAAGACAATGTTGCATATGTTTCCCAGTTCAAAGGAAGCTATGTCAAGAGCGACATGACAAGAAATATTTCTCCAAGATTCTTCTGTTACATTCAAGACCTCAAGAAAAATCAAGAAATTGATTTCCAGTACGTTCGCCCAAAACACAATGTAGCAGAAAAGCGCTTCGAGCTACAACATTCAGAAATCTTCTTCACATATCAAAATTCATCTTTTGAAGAAGATGCTTCCAGGAGGAGACATATGATGATGAGCGTGGCTGTACTCTTTTTTCCTTATCATGGTTTTTATCCCACTTGATTTTTCCATGAAAAGGTTTTTAACGAGGCAGCAAAGAACACGCAAAAGATAGACATAAAAGTAAAGGTCTATCTCTCTTACAAAATCTTTGTCATATATTGACGAGATCAAAAGGAACGAAAAGAATGATCAAGATGTATCACCTACGAGACCTGTGAAGTCTCTTCGAGGGGGAGTTCACGTCACTGTACTCTTTTTTCCTTGTCATGGTTTTTATCCTAGTGGGTTTTTCCATGATAAGGTTTTTAACGAGACAGTACGTAATTCATAAAAAGTGATGGATAATCAAGGGTGAGTGTTATAAACAAATAATCATTAGTGATTATCCATCTAGTTTTTGATTTTATTTATATAAGACTTAGCCATTAAGAGTCTTTCTCCCCAAACTACAAAACTTCTTTACCAAGTCTTTTGTTTGTATATATATGGTTGTTCGTTGTTAATCATAAGACATAAGATGAAGAGCAAACAATTATTATTTCTCTCGTCTACTCTCTCCCCCTCATATTTCTAATTCTATAATATTATTTCATTTGCGTTATGATTTATAACAATTATATTATTTTGATTATAGACATAGTTTTGGATTTGTTCCAAAAAAAAAACAGAAAAGGCAGCTGTAGATAAAATTAATTTATATGTGTTAGATATTTAATTTCTATTTATTTAAGTCAAACTAAAATATCGTTTTATTTATTTGAGATTATTTTTCTATATATATGATAAATTATTTCCTTCTCTTTATTTGACGTAAAAAAAAAAAAAACTAGTTACATTTTACTATAACTGATTTATCTTATATAAAAAAAAGATTTAATATATCATATAATTTTTTTCTATAAGATCATTGTTAAGCATAAGACCAACAAAAAACTTTTGTTGTGTTACTTATTTTGATAAATTTATCATGCTTATTTAGATTCTTTAGTTTATAAAATATTTCAATGTTATTTATATGTGTAACCTATATTTTTTTCTCTCGACTCTAAATTATGTAGTATTTTCTTGTCTATTAAAATGCATAACTCAATTTTTTATTTGGTTTAAATTATACATGTTATAATAAAAACATAACTTAGCTAAACGATGATGGAACACAAATTTTAAAATATATATGTAATACAAATTCGGTCATGTAGTGATTTCTGTAGGTTCATCACCATTCACCACCAACATGTTTGCACCATATCTAAACGAGTACCTATTTCTCTGTTCGGGTGCAATTTCTTGAAAGTACCAATAGTACTAGCTAGAAATATCAAAACCTTGTCACTAAAGAGGTTATCATGCACATCCATGAAAATCCACTCATAAATTTGAGGCTTAGGGCAAACTTTTCTTTTTTGGACCTTTTGTTATGATTTTTTTTTTTGGGCATTCTTTGAAGTAAATTTTGAGTGTTTTAACATTTTTCAAAAATATGGGCTCTTTTGTATATAAAAGAAATCGTTTAGATATAAAAATGAGACTTTTTAATATATCTTATAACAAAATTTGGAATTTTTATCAATTATATTGGACAATTATTTTTTTCCAAGAATAAGGCTTTTTCTTATGTAAAGTTTTTAAGTAGGGATAAACCTTAGGCCGTCGCACCTCTGCCCCATCCTAGTGAGCCGGGCCTGATACGAGTGTTCAACATAAATCTGCTTGAGAGTTTATAGTGCTGAGATTACATTTATTACCACCAACGGAACATCCAAAATACGCTAGATTCGTCGATTGAGAACCCTCTTAAATATGAGGATTTTCAATACGAAACAAGATTTTTTTAGGACAAATTTTTTTTATATAAGAGATTTAATAATACGTAAATCTAGTTTTAACTTCTTATAATTTTTATAATAATAGTAAATTACAATAATTTATAATAAGGTTAATTTTGGTATTATAAAAAAAAAGTCCAAAATAATTAATTTGATCAATAAAGTTTTTGAACTCTCTCCTCTTTTCTTCTCAAAGAAGGCTTGAGTTCTAAGCAACATGCTCTTGTCGTGATCCATTGATATACGAGAAGCTCTTGTTATTATCCGCTTCAACAGTTGGTACCTGAGACATACTAATCCCAATCATGTCTCCTAAGTCAAAGACTAGCAATATGCGGTTCGTGAGATGTTAGCAGCATTTCAACAAATTATAAGTGATACGAAGTAAACCTCGATAGAAACGTATGTTCATGCAATTGTACAAGCACGAGATCCTGCTCCAATATTGCCTTAGCTTGTTGTGAAGCTCTTAACAACAAGAAGGACAATGAGGAAGACGATATTGTCCATAACAACCAGCATGCTCTTTTAATTAAACAATAAACTCAAAATCTGACAGTAACTTAAAGTAATTCACGGACGCATATCAGACATGTGACTAACACCAGCACAATGGTGATGGATCAAACACGAGTTCCAGATGGTGGATATAACAACACTATGATTAAAAAGCCTTGCTTTAGGTCTTTCAAATGTTTTGGATGTGGTGGTGTACGCCATGGACAATCATCTTGATGTCGCACTTGATGTTAATAGTCCCTCAATTTAAGATGAGCTAGTGGAGGGTGATACAGGTTCAATAATGATGTTACGTCTTAACTGCATCAGTCCACAAGGTGTTAACAATGCTTGGTTATGAATTAACATTTTTTGTACCATACAAGGTAAGTTTTGGCAAATTATCATTGCTTCGAGCAGCTGTACTAAATGTGACTTCTCAAAACATAGCAACAAAATTGGCATTGTTTATTGAAACACACCCAAAGTTTTATTGACTAGCTTGGCTAAACACCAAAACTGATTACGCATCTCAGAGTAATGTGTTTCTCAGAATTTCATGATGTGTTTGCCGAGAGATTACCACCATTATGTGATATATAACATTGTATTGATATTACCTCCTTATAAGGTTTTGCCTAATTGTCTGCACTATCGAATAAGTCATCAAGAACACGATGAGCTTCGACGCCAAGTAGAGGAATTGCTTGCTAAAGTTTATCTAATTGAAAGCTTGAGTCCTTGTACGGTGTTGGCGTTGCTCATTCCCAAAATGGATGGGACTTTACGCATGTGTGTTTATAGCCCGACAATAAATTAGAGTACTGTTTGTTATCGATTTTCGATTCCATGTTTTTTACAATTTTCTTGACTAGATTGGGTATTCTTCTATTTCACTAAATTGGACTTGAAGAGTGGTTATCCTCAAATTCATATTAGACCGAGCAATTGTGTTCAAACTTCAAAACAAGAGAGGGTGTTTTTAAATGGATGGTGATGCCTTTTGTTTATCGAATGCACCATGTACTTTTAAGCTTGTCATGAACCAAACTCTCTGCCACTGCATCGATCATTGTGTCGTGGTTTAGTTCGATGACATCTTGATTTTAAGTGTCTCCTTGCAGGACGTGTTATCAGTCTTTCGTTGAAAAATTGCAGCAACTAAAAAATGTGTTTTTGGTATTTTACATATTCATTTTCTTATGTATATTATCCTGACTTGTTGTCTTGAAGTGGATCAAACTAAGATATCAACAACTAACTCTTGGACGACACCTAAATCTGTCACGAACTTGAGGAGTTTTCATGGTCTCGCCTCATTTTATTGATGATTTGTGCCTCTCTTCAGTAGCATTATATCTCTTTTAACATATTATATTAAAGCCTCTACTTTCATGTGGACTGGTGCAACATGTGAAGCTTTTCGGGTCTTAAAGGAAAAGCTAACTTCAGCGCTTGTGCTTATTTTGCCAAATTTTGCTTTACCTTTTGAACTTCACTGCGATGCCTCTAAATGCGGAATTGGAGCTGTCTTAAGTCAAACTGGTCAGTCTATAGTTTTTTTAGAGAAAAGATTTTTAGGATCATGAGGCATCATAACACATATGACGTAGAACTCTATCTCGTGGTGCAAGTCATCAAAGATTGGAGACATTATTTATTTCATCTACTGTTGTTCTCTTTACCAATCATGACGCGTTAAACACACGGGGTCTCAAAATAGTTTTTTCGACATGCTTCATGGTTTGCTTATTTGCAAAAAATTAGGTTTGTAATCAAGCATACAACAGGGATGTTGAACAAAGTGTCCATAACATTGAATCGATGTCAAATGACTTTTTTGCAGTTTACAAAACATTCTATAGCTGATTTATCATTGGACTACGGTTAAATTATGTTATTGTTACGCCGTATTCATCAGATTTATCTTTATATATTTATCAGTACTAAAAGTATCAGTATTTTATAAAATATTTATAAGCTTATATCAGATGTTGACTTCTCAGACAAGCTTTTATGAAAAAAATTTAATAAACTAAATTATAAGCTCTATAAGCTTTATAAGCTTCCATTATAAAACGTTTCATCAGATGTTGACTTCTCCTATAAGCTAATAAAATTTTTATAAGCTTTTATAAGATGTTTATAATTAAGAAAATATTTATAAGGTTTATAAGATGTTTATAAGCTTTTATCAGATGTTGACTTCTTAGATAAGTTTTTATAAGAAAATTTAAAAACTTAAATTATTGAAGCTTATAATTTTTTTTTTATAAAAGAATCCTATAAAAGCTTATGAAAGCTTATAAATATCTTGTTAAAAAAGCTTTTTTATTTTTAAAATATTACTTAAATTTTCTTATAAATGCTTATAAACAATATTTTTTTATCCGGCCATTCAATTTGACTTCCCAAATGATTTTGAACCTTTCAGAGGAAGCGTGACTCATTTCGTACAATGGGTAAATAAAGGTTTTTAAATTTAATCGGGGTCAATTGCACCCCTACTTTGAACGTAAGTCTGCGGCCTCACGTGCTCTGTATTCATCCTTTGTGTCTTTAGATAATCTAAGACTATTGTCAATTTATTCTCATACCGAGCAAATGAGTTGTCCTACTTCGTTTTCAAGGTAATCTGTAAGTTCTTTTGTAGTAGTTGATTCCCCAAACCCACTAATGGTTACTTGTGAAACAACCAAGTTCTTCATGTTTCCCTCTGACCCCATTCTCCTGAGAAAGTAAAACAGTCAAGTCACACCATCATGACAAAATCTAAGAGAAACCTTTCAACAGAGTCTAAGCAGAAGTCATGCAAAATACACTAGAATCATGGATCGACAATCAAACAGGTGAAACCATCATAGACCCAATTTTTGCTAATTTTAAGGTCTTTTTAAGGTATTTTGGGTAAAATGTTTGAGTTTATAGAGGTGTGGGATACGGGCTTTGCCCTCCATGCCCAATTCGGCCCAAACACAAATAGAACAAGTCAATAAAGCTCCTAACAAGGAAGAACGGCCCATCAGAACAACGGCCCATCAAAATGACTGCTCGGCCCATCACAGCTCGGCCATCACGGCTCGGCCCATCACGGCTCGGCCCAGCCCGATAAATTCAGAAGGGCAAAACGGAGATATCGCAAGAGAGACTAAGAGAACCCTAGATCAGCTCCTTGCCTATAAATAAGAGGAGATCCACTACTAAGAAGGGATTGGAGAACCTAAGTCACCACTCTGAGAATTTAAGAGAGAATTGCTGCCTAGCTCTTTATCTCTTACTTTCTGGTTTTTCGTTCTGTATTTTCAGGTTTTCCGACCATTAATATTAGTTTTCTGACCTGTACTTTCGGTTCTCCGTTCTGTACTTACGGTTTTCCGTTCTGTTAATTACTGTCTTTCCGTTCGTCATTAATAAAGAAGTTACTCCGTTCTCCCCAAACCCCTTAGTTATTTATTGTTACAACCTCGGTACAAACAATTGGCGCCCACTGTGGGGCTAGGCAGAGTTTTCTTCTAATATTAAGGAGTCAGAACCAGAGCGCCTCGTGCCGCACCACCAGCTCGACCAACGATGCCACCACCAGCTCGGCCAACGACACCACCTCCAGCCGCAGCTCCTGTCGCAGTTCCAGCCGCAGCTCCTATCGCAGCTCCCGACGTAACTCTTGTCACAGCTCCTGCTGAACCCGGAGAAACAACTCCACGAAAAACCAATCTCGACGAAGTCATCCGATCTTACCTCGACCGACTCGACTTACAGGACGCAAGAACTGCCGAACGCATCAACGCGATTGTCGCTGCCCAAAAGGCCTCGCAGAATCAGATCTAGCAACTCCAGTCCTCTGCAGCTCGCGCCGGTCGACAACTTAGCGATGCCGAAACAGTACCGCCCCAGCGAACTCCAATCAAAGAAAGACCGGCGAACCGACGCAACAGGCATGCTTCCATCGTCGTTGGGTCTATCGACGAGCACACCCGTGAAAATGCGCCGAACCGTGACAACCAGCCAAACATCGACACTCGGACACGCCGAATAGAAGATGACGATATCGGTGCGCGCGATCGAGAGCTCTAAAAATTACAAATTACTATGAAGGATATAACTCTGCTCTGCACCAGAGTTAGACCTTTCTTCAACTGGATCAACTAACATGATGCAAGGACGGCCGAGCACCTCAACATAACCGTTGAAAGAGTAGGGAATCAAGCATACCCCTCAAGCCGACCCGGTTACTCACCTGCACCTGCTATCTTCCTTCAAAGGCTGCCAAGACAGACTATTCCAATCTCGATAAAACTGCAACCAAGAGGACTTACCTGGACAAACTCGTCTTAAACGACCTCAATCCGACTCGATAGCCACCATCTCCTTCGTCCAGCTCGTTGCCTAGCCGCCAGTTCGTCGAATTGCAGCAAGCTCGTCGCCAAGTAGCCAGCTCATCGCCTAGAAGCTAGCTCGTCGCTTAGCTGATAGATCGTCGCCTAGTAGCCAGCTCGTCGTCCAACTGATCGTTCGTCGCCTAGCAGCCAACTCGTCACTTACCAGCCAGCTCGTCGCCTAACTGATAGCTCGTCGTCTAGCTGCCTAGTTTGCCTAACCGCCAGCTCATCTCAAAACGGCGTAACTGCTGAGCTTCAACGTCATGAGAATCTCGTCCATCTCATAGCACACATAGTCTTATGCTTGCTAATTAGCTCGTCAATCCGATATACATGCCCGTCAACGCTGATCTCGTCAATTTGACAGTTCGTGCTCACCAACTATCAGGTCGTCAACCCGAGAATTCCTATTCGTCAACTGTCAGCTCGTCTATCCAAAAGTTCCTGCTCGTCGAATGTTAAATCGTCAACCCCGACAGTTCGTGCTCATCAACTGTCAGCTCGTTAATCCGATAGTTCCAGCTCATCGACTGTCAGCTCGTCAATCCAAAAGTTTCTTCTCGTCAACAGTCAACTACTCAATCTACCAGTTCTTGCTCGTCAAATGCCAGCTCGTCCAACTACCACATCGGGCTCGTCTTCAAGCTTTTCACATCTCCTCAGCAACTATCTCCTCGTATACATATCGGTTCGTTACTTAATTGCAAAGCTCGTCCAGCTCGTCTAGCTCGCCGACCCAGTTAAGAAGCAATGCCAACCTTAGAAGAAGTCTTACCGACCAAGTCAAGTAACCTCATCGACCTTTTACTCGGAGAACTTGCGATCGAGTAACTTAAAGACCACACCAATCAGGTGCAAGAGGCCTTGCCGACTCGACCAACTAGTCGACCCGACGACTTGAAGTTGCTCCAACCTTGGGAAGTAATAGCGTAAAACCAGTCAAAAGGTCTCACCGACCAGAGAAGAAGTCTTGTCGACAAGGCGCCAAACACAAAAATCTTTGAAGTACAAACTCATTGGAGCAACGACAATCGGCAATATCACATGGCCAAACATCTCAAAAGAAAGAGGGAAAGATTATTCGCAACCAAATTGTCAAACCCGTTCCCCACCATGAGACGATCCAGTCCACCATACTCGCTGAACTCTCCCTCATGGTCGCTAAGATCCAATCCATTGAGCTCCGCATTAAATCCGCGATAACTGGAGGTGGAACGAATCTCTCAACCTCGCTAGACCGCACATCATCTTCGCCGAGCTCCGCTTCTGGCTCCTCAAGCTCGCCTCTCCAACGAATCTCGCCAACTCGTCGAGCATCCTCTAAGCCGAGCTCCACACTTAACAGAATTGTCGCAAAGGATAGCTCACGGTGATCAAAGTAATCCGCAAAACAAACTTCTTCTATGACGAGCTTGCTTCTCCCTGTGTCGATCTCTCCACTATCCTCGGTGTGTTCACCTCATTTAGATCTCACGCTGAACTCATCGCCTAGCATGAAGACAACCCACCCAGTCCCTAAACCCAACTTACCAACGTCCCTAATCCTCTTTGGCAGATCAACATGGCTAAGCGTGACAAGCCTTGTGTTGGTTTCCTGAACCTGAATTTCCGCGACGACGGATACGCTCAGCTCTAAGCGCATACATCAAAATTAAAAAAAAAAAAAAAAAAACGCTCGCTTCCGAGCTCATTTGCTATATAGACAACAATTGGTTTAATCCCTTCTGGGTGATACATATGCAACTTCTTCTAAACGTTATTTTTCTAACGCGCACACAAGTTACTACTACAAGTCTAACTTTTACGAGTAACACTTGTCATCCCCACATCGTCTCCCTGGCCAGGAGTTCGATTCTAAAACGCGTTCCCACATGGATGCAGTGGTGCTCGTTAGATAGGTCTAAAAAACCTGTTTTCGAAGAAATAATCCACATCTTTACTTAAGTAAGCTAAAACTTACACTTAAAGATTTAAAGCCGACCCAGATTCGAACTAAATAAGCTGATAGTAAGGCAGAACAATATAAGCCGAGTCCGCTCGCACGTTCTCGCTTACCTAGAGGCATCCACAGGGTAAGCCGGACACCAGCGTCGCACCTACAAAGTACGACGAGTCAGTCTCGCATACTTCATACGTAAGCCTTGTGATTCGAGTTCAACGTATACAGGATAAGTCAAGGGACGCCTTGCCCTATAATACGTTTCGAAATCAAGCTTAAACGCCAAGGAAAACCTCGCAAAATATAAGCTTAGGATAACCTTGCACAAAAAACTCAAGAACAAGCTTCAAGTCATCACTAAATTCTCCGTCTGTCTCATCATTGTCACTTCGTCTCTAAGACAAACTCCTAATTGCGTATTTAGATAGGATAAGCCGAGCTGCAGATCGCACCGAATCTAAATTTCGCAACATAAGCCAAGCCCAGCCTTGCATTCTAATCTGAAGTCAAGCTTAGTCTCGCTCCCAAATAACAAACAATATCATGCTGAATCAAACTACCAGTTACGGTTAAGCCGAGCTCGATCTCGCACATACAAAGATCATTTCCTTTACTAAAATGCATGACGAAGACATGATCCACGACATAACTTAAAGTCGTGCCGATCTCCCCATGCCTAAAAGAAGATCCGTAAAATCAACATCATCACTCAGTCTTACGTCATCTCCTCGCTCGCCAAAACAAGTTTGCCGCACTCACGGCCATAACAATCCATCGTAATGCCAACCAAGTTTGGTACCACGCAAAATCAACCAACATTCACACTAATCGTTTTCGACGATTGTGCTAAGCGGACCTACTTCCTTGCTACTCGACACGGATCCACAAAACCTAATGCCAATCCCCGTAAATCTATATCCACTAAGCAAGCGTTCCCTGTCAAGCGTTCCTTGTAGAGCATTACTCACCAAGCGTTCTTAACAAAACTGTCAAACGTTCCTAGCTCAAAAACCTCGAACGTTCAATCCTTGCCTAACAAGCGAGCGTTACTTACCAAGCGTTCATCGCAGAACCAACAAGCGTTTCTAGCTCTAAAACACAGAGCGTTCAGTCCTCACCGAACTACAAAGCATTCTCATCGCCGAACCAAACGATTGAGCGTTCTTCACCAAGCTACAAAGCAATCTTCATCAAATCGCCAAACTAATCTCCAGTCTTGCTAAGCATCAATAATCATAACGAGCTACACCTTTGTCGATGCCACACTACATTTATCACTTACAAAACGTTCAACCTCCACCGAACCTTCTCACTATACAAAGCCATCACATGGAACAGAACCATCTTGTTGACAAGATCCATCGCACCAAACAAGACTTATCGCCGATCGTTCTTCACCCAGCGCTAGGCATTCCCATAAATGTGCAAAAGATCAAACTAGGGAACTTCGCAAACTCCCAACATATCGTTGTTAGGCATCTTAGCAAACTCATAGTGGATCAGAGCTACACAGCTCGGCAAACTCCCAGCATATCGTTGCTATGCATCGTAGCAAACTTGCAGTGGATCAGAGCTACATAGCTCGGCAAATTCTTAGCATATCGGTGCTAGGCATCTTAGCAAACTCGTAGTGAATCAGAGCTACACAGCTCGACAAACTCCTAGAAGCATGGAGCTAGGCATCTCAACAAATTTATAGAATATCAGAGCTACATAGCTAGTCAAACTCCTAGAAGAACAAAGGTTGACAGCTCGGCAAACTCCCACCAGATTAGAGTTAAGGATTCCCGCAAACCTGTAGAAGAACAAACCTAGGCTGTCTCGCAAACTTGCAACATATCGGAGGTAGGCAGCTTTGCAAATTCGCAGCAGATTAGAGCTAGGAAGCCATGCAATTTCGCAATATATCATAAGACATTGCGAAAATCCTAGTTCGCCTAGCTCTAAAGCAGTTACCAAAATCGCCAGCAAATCTCACAACGATTCTCCCTGAACTCATTACCGACCTCATTCGCTAACTCAGTCCCACCGAACTCACTCACCTATTCGAACTCATAGCTCAAGCAAGAACGAGTTCACCTTCCTACGTCGACGAAAGATTCTTGCCGAGCTTACACGCTTTGTGTCGACCTCGACTCACCTTGTGCACGATCCAACATGCATTGACCTTAACGCATATCGTGCAACCTCAACGCAACTTGTACCGACCTCAACGAACAATTGTGGTCGAGCTCAAATACCTCGTGCTCACATTTACGCACTTCACATCGATCTCGCCTAACACATCTCTACGACCGACCTCCTTTATCTCTCATGCTCCTCACACTAATCTCACCAAGTACACCTAAAAATTTGACCTCATCGAGCTCTTTTATACAAGACCAGCACGCCTTGCATCGATTTTAGTATCTTCACCGAGACTTTCCTCGTTAAAACAACTTTGCTCTTGCACAAACGCCTAACTCTTCAAAATCACTAACTCTCGCAAAAGCGCACATCTCCAAAATCGTCAAGCTCTCCCACAATCTCCAAAATCGTCGAGCTCTTCCGTCTCATGCGAGCACATACATCCAAAGATCTTAAAGCTCTACCACGAGCACCTATCTCCAAAAATCATCAAGCTCTCCCGCGAGCTCCTATCTCAAAAGATCTTTTTGCTCTCCCACGAGCGCACATCTCCAAAATCGTCAAGCTCTCCCACGAGCGCCTATCTCCAAAATCGTTGAGCTCTTCCGTCTCTTGCGAGCACATACATCCAAAGATCTTAAAGCTCTTCCACGAGCGCCTATATCCGAAATCATCAACCTCCCACACGAGCGCCTATCTCCGAAATTGTCAAGCTCTCACACAAGCGCCTATCTCCAAAATCATCAAGCTCTCACACTAGCGCCTATCTCCAAAATCGTCAAGCTCTCCCACGAGCGCCTATCTCCAAAATCGTCGAGCTCTTCCGTCTCCTGCGAGCACATACATCCAAAGATCTTAAAGCTCTTCCACGAGCGCCTATCTCCAAGATCGTCAGACACTCTTGCTAGCGCCTATCTCAGAAGATCTTATAGATCTCCCACGAGCGACTATCTCCAAACTCATCAAGCTCTCCCATGAGCACCTTTCTTCAGGATCTTCAAGCTCTCTCGCATGCGCCTATCTTCAAAGATCTTCCAGCTCTCCCACGAGCGCCTATCTCCGAAGATAGTCAAGCTCTCCTACAATCATCTATCTTCGAAGATCGTCGAGCTCTCAAACGAGCATATATCTTTCCACCTATTGCGATTCTCCGACTCTTGCAAAAATCCACACTTGCTCAAACAAAGAATTTTTCTTTGGTTCGGGCCAAATTGGCATGTTTCCGGTTTCAGAAAAATATTCGCCAATCGCAAGAAACCTTCTCTCGACGAACTCGGGGGGGACTAATTATGGGATACGGGCTTTGCCCTCTATGCCCAATTCGGCCCAAACACAAATAGAACAAGTCAATAAGGCTCCTAACAAGGAAGAACGGCCCATCAGAACAACGGCCCATCAGAATGACTGCTCGGCCCATCACGGCTCGGCCCAGCCTGATAAATTCAGAAGGGCAAAACGGAGATATCGCAAGAGAGACTAAGAGAACCCTAGATCAGCTTCTTGCCTATAAATAAGAGGAGATCCACTACTAAGAAGGGATTGGAGAACCTAAGTCACCACTTAGAGAATTTAAGAGAGAATTGTTGCCTAGCTCTTTATCTCTTACTTTTTGGTTTTCCGTTCTGTATTTTCAGGTTTTCCGACCATTAATATTAGTTTTCCGACTTGTACTTTCGGTTCTCCGTTCTGTACTTACGGTTTTCCGTTCTGTTAATTACTGTCTTTCCGTTCGTCATTAATAAAGAAGTTACTCCGTTCTCCCCAAACCCCTTAGTTATTTATTGTTACAACCTCGGTACAAACAAGAGGAAAGACAATTTAGATTTAATTTCACCTTATCATTGATTATCGTTTTTATTATAATCGCTTCATATGCTCCAACTTTCTAATGCATTACCTTGATGATGAGTCTTTAGATTTGCTGACTTCTTTAGCAGAATTGGCAGTAAAACCCTGAAGTTGTTTGGAAAGCCAACAGATAGACGAAACAGATTTTTAAACACCGAGATTACATTACGGAAGACATCTGAAAACATAAGAAAAAATGTAAAACTCTGAACTTAAGTAAGATGCTCTCTGGCTTTTTCTGTTGATCAAAACTCGACCATGGGATCATTGGTTCATGGGTCTATTCAAGCGTCCAGGTAATTGGTTCAGTTTGTAAGTGATTGAAAAAATCTCTTAAACAAAGAAACCTGATAATAAAATGGATGATGAGTTGAAGTTGATGTTCGAACTTTTTTGACAAATTTTTTCCGGTGAGTTTCCGGCCAAATTCCGGCCAAACGGCTGAACGGATTTGTCGGGTGATTAGTGCATTGGAAAGCTGGTAAAGAGTTTTACAAAATGGTATACTCATACGTCAAAAACGGAGTTGTATTGAATGAGAAATAAGGGTGTAAAGTGGGACACTTGGGCCAAACCGGACCGAACCAAACAAAACCAAGCTGAGCCGGGCTGCGGGTTGTCGGGACGTCCCGTCATCGGCTCAAGGGCTGTCGGGCTTGCGGCCCGTCATGCTTGTGAGTTATTGGGCTTGCTGAGTTGAATCTTATGGAAATATTTTCAGGATAGTCTCAAAATATTCTCAGAATAGGATAGTCTCAGAATATTCTCAGGATAATCTCAAAATATATCATGCATATCCTGAAAATATTCTCACAAATCTTATCCCCCTCTACTATATAAAGAGATCCAGCGTCTCATTATTTCTCAAGCTCTCAAACACAAAACACTCTAAATTCTAAAGTCTCTCCTCTCTCTCTCTTGCTTCTTAAAAGTAAGTTCTTAGTTTAGTAGTTTCGAGAGTATATCGTAGATCTAGTTCGCTTGAGTCTAATACTTGTGTGCTCGGGTATTAGTTCGTGATCGGTTGTATCCTGGGATTCAAAAATCGTGATGTCCAAAAAGCACGTACGGCCGATTTATTGAATTAAGGAAAAAGATATCATATCTTGCCTCCGTGATTTACTTTCTGTCCTTAATTACTGTTACTGTAATTTTATTGTTATTGTTATCTTAATAAAATTCGTACTTGTTTCTCAATTCGGTTTTTGGGCTCCTACAATCTTAATTCAATAAATCCGCTTTTAGCTTATCGCTCTAGACGGATTGAGAAATTTTCGAATTTTTTAAAACGATTTCAAAATCTTCTAAAAATTGTTTCCGCTATCATCTTTGGGTGCTTACGTAGAAGGTTTATAGAAGAACGTTATTACTTCTTTCTTTCTCCTCTTTCTAAACTGCTTCGCAAACGCTACGTAGCGATTGTTGTGAACAGTTTCTTATATAAACTTCTCTAGTTTCCACGAACACTCATACTTGAGGAGTTTGGGAAACGCGAAACAAGTTTCTGCGAATGCTTCTTAAGCGAGTTTGCAAAACTAATTCGGTGAACAGAATGACTGATATCGGTGAAATTTGCAAAACAAGTTTCTGCGAACGCTTCTTAAGCGAATTTTTTGGTTAATATACTAATCAGATCTTTTTTTTTGTGAACCGAATGACTGATATCAACACCAACAGCAAGATCGTTGGCAACACCACAGTTGTTGAGACCCCGGATGAGGTAGCTTTGCACCTTGCGAAAGAGCTTGAAAAGACACAGATCACCGATTCTGGTATGGATAATGTGCGTCGAAATCTGTTCGCTAATGATTCAACCAACACTACCATACCATCCTCTGCTTCCCAAGGGATGATGCCAGACTTGTTTGATGGTAAATCTGGGTTCAAACGTGGCAAGAAAAGATGCGCTACTATTTGGTCAGCATAAACATGGAAAGGTACCTCACAGAGGATCCACCAATAGTTCCGCAAGGTACCACATATGTGTATACGGTTGGAGGTATGGATACCTGGGCTCAAGGTGACTATTGTTGCAAAGGTCTGATCCTGAACCGTTTGGTGAACGATCTGTTTGACCTCTACAACAAGGCCAAGTCTTCCAAAACACTGTGGCTAACTTTAGAGAACAAGTATAAGACTGATGAGTCTGGAATGCAAAGATTCTCAACTGCAAAGTTTCTGAATTTCAAGATGGTGGACTCCAAACCAATCATGGAACAGGTGGAGGCTCTTCAACGTATCTCTCAAGAGATAGAGTTGGAAGGGATGTCGATCTGCAACGTCTTCAAGACGAATTGCTTGATCGAGAAGCTACCACCGGGCTGGTTAGATTTCAAGAATTACCTTAACTTCAAACGTAAGGCAATGACTTTTGATGATCTCGTCCGAAGGTTGATGATTGAAGGCAACAATTATGGGGCTCACGCGGGTGCTCAGAATCAAGGGCATGATGTTAATGTAGCTGAGCATAAGGCCAAGCTGAAAGGCAAGGGAAAAGGGTTCTCTATTCCTCAGAAGAACTTGAAGGTTTCATCGACAACAAACTTCAAGAAGAGCAATCCTGAGCGGAAGTTCAAAGGAAAGTGTCATCATTGTGGAAAGATTGGACACAAGGGTGATGTTTGCAAGAGCAAAGCCAAGGATGTCAAGAGCCAGGCAAACCTAACTGAAGAGGATATGGTTGCAGTGGTCACTGAATGTAACATGGTGGACGACAACCAAGTGGAGTGGTACTACGACACTGGTTGCACCACACACATCTGCACAGATAGGACCATGTTCTCCACCTATGTGAAGAACAAGTCAAACGAACAACTCTTCATGGGCAACACAGCGATGTCTATGATTGAAGGTAAGGGCAAAGTGGTTCTGAAGCTAACTTGGGACGTGAGCTTACTCTGCAAAACGTGAAGCATGTACCTGACATGCGGAAGAATCTCATCTCTGGAAAGGGTTTTGTTAAAGGTGGACTAGTCAAAATGTCTGTAATGACAGTCTTTCCAAAAAATGTAGCTTCTGCTTCTGTTGTGGAAATGAATGAAAATCCTATTACTTACTTGGTTGAATCGTTTACTACTTGGCATGAACGTTTAGGACATGTGAATTATAAAATAATGCGAAAAATGCAAAACATGAATTTAATTCCGAAATTCAAAACTAACCAAGAAAAATGTGAAGTATGTGTACATGCAAAACTCACTAAAACTCCCTCACCACGAGTTGAAAGAACAACTGAACCTATGAATTTAATTCCGAAATTCAAAACTAACCAAGAAAAATGTGAACTATGTGTACAGGCAAAACTCACTAAAACTCCCTCACCACGAGTTGAAAGAACAACTGAACCTCTAGGTTTAATTTACACAGACTTATGTGATTTGAAATATGTGCAAACTAGAGGTGGTAAGAAATTTTTTGTTACCTTCATAGATGATTGCACAAGATATTATTATGTATATCTATTACATAGCAAGGATGAAGCTCTGGTAAAATTCAAAGAATTTACACTCGAAGTAGAAAATCAACTTCAGAGAACTATAAAAATAGTTCGAAGTGATAGAGGATGAGAATATAATGAGCCATTCAATGCATTTTGCGGAACGAAAGAATCGAACTCTAAAAGAAATGATGAATGCACTGTTGCAGGAATCTGGGTTAGCCAATGATAACTGTGTATTTTGCATATTTTGAGCATCCATTTGTCATCACTTTAGCACCATATCATCATTGTTTTATACCATTTCTCATCATTTGTCATCACTTTGTATGTTTAGGATAGTTTTGCATGCATGTGGCATATTTGTGTTGTTTTCAAGTGATTCGGAGCTGTTGACGAGCTAATTGGAAGAAGCGGACCTGATCATGCCAAACCACTCGACCTCCAGGTCGAGTAGACGCTTCACGACCTCAACACACCACTCGACCACCTGGTCGAGTATAGGACTTCACCACTTCACCTCATCACTCGACCCCCTGGCCGAGTACCCCCACAAGAGTCACTCGATCAATTCACTCGACCGCCAGGTCGACTGTGTTCACCTCCACCACCTGACCATCACTTGATCACACCACTCTACCTGGAAGTCGAGTATCACCATCACCACCACTCAACTACATACTCGATGTCGAGCTTTAGAGTCTTCTCCATTCCGCTCTCAACCAGACACTCGAGCACAAGGAAGAAAAGAAGATTCCAGCTTATCACTCGACCTCTCACTCGACCACCTGGGTCGAGTACAGTTTTTAATCCGTCCCAATACTGCGTCATTTTGTGTATTAGGGTTTCAGAATATTTTGCTATAAGTAGCATGTACTTTACATTTTCGAGAACAAGTTTTTTCTAAGTTTTATTCCGTAGACACTGTGTTCTTGACCTTTTGTAATCCGAATTTCTCTTTATCTATTCAGTATTCAGTATTTGTTCTTGATTTTGTTTATTGTTGTTCATCCTGTTTTCACCTTGCTATTACACTGTTGTTATCATGTTTTCATTTCATTCAACGTTTATGTTTTCTACAATGATGTCTGAGTAGTGAATAGGTTTCTGAGGATGGGTTAGAGTAGTTTAGAATCTCAGTATGCTAGGTGGTTGAGTTTGATTGATAGATCTCTTCTGGGTTAGTTGTTCTTAATGCCTATAGATTTCTGATCAACTGGAATTTGAGCCCAGACATTTCCACGCCCAAAAGGTGTTCGCTGAAATGTCTGAACCACTAATTCCAGAGATTCGTGACCCTGTACCAAGGTATTGGTTGCAGGGAGCGTTTTGGCTTTAACTTGTTGATTCGTAATGCCTGTTAGGTTAGCTCTCGTCAATGGTGATTGAGTCTGAGACTAGGTTAACTTGAGGGTCTCTATTGCGGTGGCACTTAGATTTGGTTAATGAACTTGTTGTGTAGGGATAGTTTATTGAGCATGTCAATCACCTGTAAACTGAGGAAACGAAACTACTCAATTACTCCATCCTCGGAAATTCTTTATCTGATTGATTTTATTATTTACTTTACCGTTGTTTACTGCATCTTGTCATCTGTTGCTTAGTCCCTGCAATTCTTTGCTGTTACTCGACCTGATACTCGACCACCCAGTTGTCTGGCAACAGACTCTGGAGTCGAGTATCCCTGTTACATTTTATGTCTGTTACTCGACCTGTCACTCGACCACACCCTGTGTTGAGCTGCATCGAGCTGTGTTGGTCGAGTGTTTTCTTGTTTCTACTTGATTTTCTGTTTTCTGCATGCTCACTTAGGACTGCTAGAACACACCAAAATCTGTTATTGCTTGGCTTGATTTAGTGACTTCTGATCACAACTTGATTGTTAGCATCACACCCATTTGGATTGACACCTAAAATACTACAACGACATGATTGGTGGTTTAGGATAATTGACTAAAAACCTATTATCAATTTGGCGCCGTTGCCAATTGGGTGTTTGTGTGTTACATTTGAGATTTCAAACTTGCTTAGATCAAGTTCTTTTTCAATTTTCAAATCGGTTGCTAACTGTGTGTTTTTCTTGTTGTCTTTTTGATCTAGGTACACCTCTGCTGTATGCAAACTCGATCAACAGGCAATCAGAACCTCCTTTTCAACGATAACATCGACCGCATAGCTCGCGAACTCAGAGAAAGGAGAAACATAGTCAACCTTTTGCCCCAACAACCACTCGATGACTGACGAAAAGAATCAACAAAATGGCCATGTCAACATTGGTGCTGGAGATGCACCAAGGGACCATCGTTAGAAGAAAGGAATTGCACCTCCTGCTATCCAGAACAACAACTTCAAGATTAAGAGTGGTCTCATCTCGATGATTCAGGGAAACAAATTCTCTGGTTTGCCAATGGAGGATCCACTCGACCACCTTGATGAATTCGATAGGCTCTACAACCTAACAAAAATCAATGGTGTCAGTGAAAACGGATTCAAGCTCCGTTTGTTTCCATTCTCCTTGGGCGACAAAGCACACATCTGGGAGAAGAATCTGCTCCATGACTCAATCACCACCTGGGATGATTGCAAGAAGGCTTTTCTATCAAAGTTCTTCTCCAACGCCAGAACTGCAAGACTCAGAAATGAGATCTCCGGCTTTTTACAGAAAGCTGGTGAAAGCTTCTGTGAAGCATGAGAGTGTTTTAAGGGTTATACCAACCAATGCCCTCATCATGGCTTCACTAATGCCTCTCTGCTCAGCACTCATTATAGAGGAGTTTTACAACGCATCAGAATGCTTCTGGATACCGCCAGCAATGGGAATTTCCAGAACAAAGATGTTGAAGAAGGCTGGGAATTGGTTGAGAACCTTGCTCAATCAGATGGTAATTACAACGACGACTGCGATAGGACCGTCAGAAGCACAACTGACTCTGATGACAAACACAGGAAGGAGATCAAAGCGCTGAATGACAAGCTAGACATGATTCTTCTTAGCCAGCAGAAGCATGTGCACTTCCTTGTTGATGACGAGCAATATCAAGTCTAAGATGGGGAGGATAACCAGTTAGAAGAGGTCAGCTACATCAACAACAACCAGAGTGGCTACAAAGGGTATAACAACTTCAAAACCAACAACCCCAACCTCTCCTACCGCAGCACCAACGTTGCTAATCCACAAGACCAAGTATATCCTCCACAGCAACAACAAGGTCAGAACAAACCTTTTGTTCCCTACAACCAAGGTTTCGTTCCCAAGCAACAATTTCAGGGGAACTACCAGCAACCACCACCACCTGGGTTTGCACCTCAGCAAAACCAAGGTCCTGCTGCTCCTGATGCTGAAATGAAACACATGGTACAACATCTGCTACAGGGACAAGCATCTAACTCGATGGAAATTGCTAAGAAATTATCTGAATTGCACCATAAGCTGACCTGAATGCCAAAATGGAGGCATTGAATACCAAAGTCAGATACTTAGAAGGCCAATCAGCATCTACCTCTGCACCTAAAGTTACAGGACTTCCTGGGAAGTCAATACAGAATCCAAAGGAGTATGCAACTGCTCACGCCATCACCATCTGCCATGATCGAGAGCTACCAACTCGACATGTCCCTGATTTAATCATTGGGGACAATGATGTTCAAGAAGGGGAGGCTTCTACTCAGATTGAAGTCTCTGTTGTTGAATTCAACCATTCTGATGGTTTTCGCCATCTCATTCAATCCACCTCGGAAGAGAAGGCCGCCACTATCAAGAGAATAGTGAAACGATTCAAACCTACTCCATTACCCTCACGTGCTCTTCCGTGGACATTCAGGAAAGCGTGGATGGAGAGATACAAGTCTGCTGCAACAAAGCAGCTGGACGAGATTGAAGCAGTGATGCCACTGATGGAAGTTCTCTACCTGATTCATGATCCTCACAAAGATGTGAGAAATTTGATACTGGAAAGGATCAATATGTATCAAGATTTAGATGATGAAAGTGATGCCACTCCATCTCGAGCTGCTGATAAGAGGATTGTTCAAAAAAACTTAGAAGATCCTGGATCTTTCACTCTACCATGTTCCATTGGGGAATTAGCTTTTAGCGATTGTCTTTGCGATCTCGGAGCCTTTGTCAGCTTAATGCCACTCTCTGTTGCAAGAAGGTTAGAGTTTATTCAGTATAAACCTTGTGACCTGACTTTGATCCTTGCAGATAGGTCTTACAGAAAACCCTTCGGCATGCTGAAAGATCTACCAGTCATGATTAATGGAGTAGAAGTCCCTACAAACTTCGTGGTGCTGGATATGGAAGTTGAGCATAAGGATCCCTTAATCCTGGGAAGACCCTTCTTAGCTTCAGTGGGAGACGTGGTAGATGTCAGGGAAGGGAAAATAAGTCTCAACCTTGGAAAGCACAACAAGTTGCAGTTTGACATCAACAAAATTCCACAAGAGTCAACAGAAGATGAAAAAACCTCTAAAGACTATAGAGTGATCCCAGGAGAAGGGTATGAGACTGAGAAAATAAAAAAAGCTTAAAAAGAGGTCTGATAAGCAAAAAGAAACTATAGAGAGGCTAGCTCACTCTGTTGAGGAACTTAGGAGTAAGCTGAATCAGATGCAGAAGGAAACTCAACCTAAAGGCGGGATTAACACTATCCCGAGAAAAAAGTTCACTTCAAGATGGTCTGAAGAGACAGATTACCCTCCAGAAGAGAAAGAAGCTTATTTTGAAGAAATGAGAATTAAGTATTCTGCTGGAGACCTCTCTAGGGAAGACGTTGAGTATGATGATGATATCAGAGAGGATTATGCAGACCCTCTCTATCATTCACTTTCTTCTTGATAAGTGTGAGGAGTCAAGCTAGAGACTTTAAACAAGCTCCCTTGGGAGGAAGTCCCATGATTATCCTTGTAAATAATTTTTACTTTCTTGTTATTTTTGATTTGTTTTAGTTGTGTTTGTGGTTCTCAGGAAAAAAAAAAAAGAATAACGTGAAGGTAGAGTAAAAATTCAAAACTTTTACTCTACTTATGGCCTAGAGATCGAGTACATTGGTCGAGTATGAGTGATGTTTAAAAACTCAAAAAAATTTAAATCATCATTTTACTCGACCAACAGAAGCTACAGAGTCTTACAGAGAGTTCATTAAGTTTAGAGATGATTGTAGGATTTCCTGAGATTTTCCTAGTGAAGATAGAGTAATGATTCAAAACAAAGAGACAGATGAGGGACCCACTGCTGCTGCCATGTCTCCCACGCTCCCTACAAGGTGATAACGAAATCTATCCCCTTCTTCTCTCCATCACTTGTCTTCAACGCCATCATCATCCATCCATCACCACTCGACCCCATCACTTTCTCTCTTCATATATTCGACCTCTTCTTCTCATTCTTGCATCCAAAAGACACAACAAGCCGCCATCGCTTTCCCTCACAACTCTCACTCGACCACCGCCCGCTCTCTCACTTACTCGGCTTCATCGCTCTCATCGCCATCTCTCAACATACTCGACCTCGCGATATCACTCGAGCTCGCCGCTTCTCACCGCCTCTCCATCGTCACCGCCTGCTCCCTCTCTCCAAGGAAACAACTCGAGCTCTCCATTTCACTCACTCGACCTCTACCACCAAGCCGGCTTCACCACTTCTAGCTCTTAACCACTCGACCACCTTCACCATCAACCAATCAAATCGTTTTCTCCTCCATTAAAGCTTGACATACTCGACCGCTGAACACTTATCACCTTCAAGCTCCTCATCTCTTCATCGTTTCCAACACCGCTGCTCTCATCCCCCACGAAAGCTTGTCATCACCTCTCACTCATCACCAGTTCACTCGATTCAGCAACCAAACTCGACCTCGTCTCTCTTGCCACTCATAGTCACTCGATCTCTCCTCACCATCTTCATCATCTCCCTTACTCGACCACCGTGCGTCTCGCTCCACCATTGCCATTTAAAAGCTCACTCGATTGTCAAAGAGAAGAAGAGTGAAGCTCAACCACCGCCACTCGACCGCGTTTCCCTCTACACATTCAACACTCGACCACGGTGCTACCATCTCCACACCCGCTCTTGTTCACCATACACTCGACCAACAACTCTCAAAGTAAAAAAAAAAAGAAAAAAAAAGTCAAAACCGACAGTTTCACTCAACCGGTTTACTCGACCGGTACGCTGGTTTAGATTGTGTTTTTGGTTTTGCTATTACTAACATATTAACGTTTATCTTTGAGTTTCGTCTGTTTTTAGGTTTCATCATGAGTAACTACAGTGGAAAATCCTCTATGGACCCTGATTATAATGTGGATGAAGCTAAGTCCTGGTCCACTAGACCGGAGTGAGAGCAACATGTTTACGAGAGCTATAGGGATGAATTTGAACGCTCTGCAGCTCGACGTAATCAAAGAAGAGCTGAAATCGCTAGAGGAAAGAGGGCGATGTCGAGTAGATATGAGCTGATTGATGAGGATATCAAAACTGAGTATGAGCCAGAGTCATGGCGCAAGGAGACGAAGCTACTGAACAAATCCGACGAGGTTACAGTGGAGGAGTATATCAGATTCTTTGAGATGAATGACTTCTGGGGAACGAGGTATCCCTGATATGAGACTTTAGCCCAGTTGGGGTTACTGGAGGACGTGCAGCATCTGTTCGAGAAGTGTCATCTGATAAGGAGGAGACAATCGAGTTTCTTTCCACACTGCAAGTGGAAATGTATGAGGGACTCACAGACTTTGAGCTGGATACCATGGGGTTAGGCTTCTTGACGTTCTTAGTGGATGAACAGCGGTACCAGATTTAGATCAAGAAATTGGAAGAACTGTTTGGTTTCCCTAGTGGAAAGGGAACCAACCCCAGGTTTGACAGGGAAGAGCTTAAGGATTTGTGGGCTACTATTGGGAACAATCTACCGCTAAACTCGACGCGGTCCAAGAGCAACCAAATCCGGAGTCCTGTGATTCGCTACTTTCAGCGCTCGGTTGCCAATGTTTTTTACTCCAGGGAGTCTACAGGCACCGTGTCTAACACAGACATGAAGATGATAGATTCAGCGCTTATAGGGATTCTCCGCCTTACAAAAGGAAAGAATGTCCTGAGAGGAGATCTTAACGACTCACCACCAGTAATGCCTCTGTTGATCCATCTGTGTGGGTACATGAAGTGGGCGCTGACAAACGGCAAGAAGAAGGTAAGAGGAGCACTATGCGTGGGTGGCGTTGTGACGCCAATTCTGAAAGTTTGTGGAGTTCCGCTCAAGGAAGTAGGGTTAGCACCGAGAATGATGGACTTGGATCACTTGCGCCGATGTGAGTTCTCTGAGTTTGACATGGTTGGCGACTTTCACCGCTACAGGTTCGAGCATTCATCGATTAGAATCGCCAACATTCTTTTCCCCTGCATTTACGCTACTAGGATTCTCGAGGGCAGGAACATTGACTTCAAGCCTGCGCTTGAAGATCTTTATTTCGAGGGCAGTCCGCCAACTGAGGAGATTAGTCACACCGAAGGAGCTACAATAGAAGATGTTGATGAGACATATGATATAGATGAGGCGGAGTTTGACACGAGCATGTATCATTTCAGTGAGCATATACCTCCAGCGAGGAAAAGCAAGAGTTTGAGCGAAGCTCACAGGAACAACAGCAAGCTGCAGAAGTGGTGCAAGAAACAGGATAAGTTACTCGCCAAGTGCCTCAGGGCTATCAAGTTTCTGAAGGACAAGATCAGCTGCTCCTCTTCCACTACAACTATTCCGCAATGACAGCTCCCTCAGGACATGCCTTCGAGGAGATATGACGCGCCCGAGCCTAGAGAGCAGAAGATTCTGCATGTCCCTGCGAGGCATTCATCATTCGAGCCTCGTGAATCTAGGAAGAATAGGAGAACGACACTCACTCGATCTAGCAGCAGGAGCAGACGACTTCTGCAGTCTCGTAGTTTACGCGACCGCGGTGCTGGCCGCAATAGAAGAAGAGAGGTCGAGTATCCTCAGAGCGGTGCTGGCCGCCACAGAGCTGATGAGATCGAGTACCCACATGCTGGAGCTGATACGGAACATGGCGGTTCGTCTATGGCTTGGGAGCAATCACAGGCAGCCATTGACTACCAACTTCGTTCATTATTCGACTGAGGTAAGCGCCTCACTTCACCATTATATTATATCATCTCTTGTGATTTGTTCTTTATTTTGTTTCAGTGATTGGATTTGTCCTGAGTACTCTCTTCCAAGTTTATTCACACAGTGGACTGTGTGATTTAAGTTTGGGGGAGGGCTCAGGAAGTATGTTGCATTGTATATATTTTTAAGTCTGCATTCATCTAAGGCATAGAAAAACCAAAAAAAAATTAAAAATTTCAGAAAATGATTTCACAAAAAAAGAGTGTTCATGTAGTTGCATTACATTTAGGATCAAGTCTAGAGTGTTTCATTTAGGATTGTTGCATATGCATAGGGGATAATGATGAGATAGCCTTGTAAGCATTTTGGTTCACCGGATTAACTCAGTGCCCTCGTTGTTAGTTGTGTGTTGCGTAGTGAATGAATTTGAAAGAAAACTGAACCATGCCTAGATTGCTCTACTCGACCACACTGTCATGATCTGATACCATTCCCTATCAATTTGAACCTGAATTTGATCTTTAATTATCATGTCTGCATCAAATTTGAACTCATGGATACCCTAAAATACTTGGATTTTCTTATTCATTTTGATCACTCTTGTTAATCCAAGTAGCTGACTCTCCTTATTAGAGCAGTTAACCCGAACCCAAACCTAGACTTTTTTTCAAGCCTTATATCACTCGTGAGGGTTTGTGAGGTCTTATTCCGATTCAGCTTGGTAAAAAGTGTTAGGTTCGTAACGACAGAGATAGTGTCTCATGTAGTTCTAGTTCGCATTTTTTGGACTAGATAGGACTGGGTGGGCGCTTATACTTTAGGTTGGGATGTGTTTAAAAGAAAAAAAAGGGGTTGATTCATTGATGAGAAAAGGTAAAAGACTCTAGGTGAAGTAAGCTAAAGAAGCAGAAAAAGTCTAGTAAAGGTTTTGGGATTTGTAAAAAAAAGAAAGAGTTCTTGTTAGCTATTGAAGATGGGCAAAAGCCCTCGGTTTTAAAATGTTAAAAACAGGAACCTTAGTTGTTAAAGAAATCCAAATCCGCTAGATGTATCAAAGTGTTGAGAAAGCTTTTCCTAGAGTTAAGAGAAAAGAAAAGAATGATTAGAAAAAGGGCTTAAAGGATTCATGAATGCAAAGGGTAGAGGTAAGTTCTTATACTGGGATTGGAGATGGGATTACCATTAAAGCTTCATCTGATATACTCTAGGTAGATGGGATTTTATCTCTGCATGCATAGCTTGGGACTTACCTTTAGCATTCTACTAAAGCTTAATCATTTTTTGAGAGATCCCCTGTTACTGAAGCCTATTCTGTAAGGGACCATCTTTGTCTCTTGACCTTTTACCTTAGCCAAATGAGTTCATTGATGATGCATTGCTTGATTCACGTTCCAGAACTAATGAATGTTAAAGGGATTGGTAGATTTGAAAACATGTGTAGGTCGAGCATATGAGTCGGATTGATTGATAGTAAGGCATGGCTAAAGTTTTTCAGTAGAATTCGATCATATCGCAGCTTAGAACTATCAACTTGGACATTGATTTCATTTGGTTTATCTAGTGCTTTGGCTCTGAGTCCCCGATTTCAAACCTCACCTCTAGCTTGTTCTTAATTGTTTGCTTGAGGGCAAGCAAAGACTAAGTTTGGGGGAGTTGATAAGTGTGTATTTTGCATGTTTTAAGCATCCATTTGTCATCACTTTAGCACCATATCATCACTATTTTATACCATTTCTCATCATTTGTCATCACTTTGCATGTTTAGGATAGTTTTGCATGCATGTGGCATATTTGTGTTGTTTTCAAGTGATTCGGAGCTGTTGAAGAACTAATTGGAAGAAGCGGACCTGATCATGCCAAACCACTCGACCTCAGGTCGAGTAGACGCTTCACGACCTCAACACACCACTCGACCACCTGGTCGAGTATAGGATTTCACCACTTCACCTCATCACTCGACCCCCTGGCCGAGTACCCCACGAGAGTCACTCGATCACTTCACTCGACCCCCAGGTCGAGTGTCTTCACCTCCACCACCTGACCATCACTTGATCACACGACTCTACCTGGAAGTCGAGTATCACCATCACCACCACTCGACTACATACTCGATGTCGAGCTTCAGAGTCTTCTCCATTCCGCACTCAACCAGACACTCGAGCACAAGGAAAAAAAGAAGATTCTAGCTTATCACTCGACCTCTCACTCGACCACCTGGGTCGAGTACAGTTCTTAATCCGTCTCAATACTGCGTCGTTTTGAGTATTAGGGTTTCGGAATATTTTTGCTATAAGTAGCACGTACTTTACATTTTCGAGAACAAGTTTTTTCTAAGTTTTATTTCGCAGACACTGTGTTCTTGACCTTTTGTAATCCGGATTTCTCTTTATCTATTCAGTATTAAATATTCGGTATTTGTTCTTGATTTCGTTTACTGTTGTTCATCCTGTTATCACCTTGCTATTACATTGTTGTTATCATGTTTTCACTCCATTCAACGTTTATGTTTTCTTCAATGATGTCTCAGTAGTGAATAGGTTTCTGAGGATGGATTAGAGTAGTTTAGAATTCTCAGTATGCTAGGTGGTTGAGTTTGATTGATAGATCCCTTCTGGATTAGTTGTTCTTAATGCCTATTGCTTTCTGATCAACCAGAATTTGAGCCCAGACATTTCCGCGCCCAAAAGGTGTTCGATGAAATGTTTAAACAACTAATTCCAGAGATTCGTGTCCCTGTACCAAAGTATTGGTTGCAGGGAGCGTTTTGCCTTTAACTTGTTGATTCGTAATGCCTGTTAGGTTAGCTCTCGTCAATGGTGATTGAGTCTGGGACTAGGTTAACTTGAGGGTCTCTGTTGCGGTGGTACTTAGATTTGGTTAATGAACTTGTTGTGTAGGGATAATTTATTGAGCCATGTCAATCACCTGTAAACTGAGGAAACAAAACTACTCAATTACCCCATCCTCGAGAATTCTTTATCTGATTAATTTTATTTTTTACTCTACCGTTGTTTACTGCATCTTGTCATCTGTTGCTTAGTCCCTGCAATTCTTTGCTGTTACTCGACCTGATACTCGACCACCCAGTTATCTGGCAACAGACTCTGCAGTCAAGTATCCCTGTTACATTTTCTGTCCGTTACTCGACCTGTCACTCGACCACACCCTGTGTTGAGCTGCATCGAGCTGTGTTGGTCGAGTGTTTTATTGTTTCTACTTGATTTTCTGTTTTCTGCATGTTCACTTAGGACTGCTAGGACACACCAAAATCTGTTATTGCTTGGCTTGACTTAGTGACTTCTGATCACATCTTGATTGTTAGCATCACACCCATTTGGATTGATACCTAAAATACTACAACGACATGATTGGTGTTTTAGGATAATTGACTAAAAACCTATTATCAACCCAGAACATGTGGGGGAAAACTTTGCTTACCACTAACTACATCCTTAATAGGATACCACATAAGGTGACTGCAAAGTCACCACATTAACTTTGGAAAGGTACAGTACCCTCGTACAAATACCTAAAAGTGTGGGGGTGTCTAACAAAAGTGGCTGTACCACCTCCCAAAAAGGTCACAATTGGGCCTAAGACTATAGACTATATCTTCATCGGATATGCGCACAACAGCAGTGCTTATCGATTTCTTGTTTATAAATCGGATATTCCAGATATCCATGAAAATACAGTTATAGAATCAAAGAATGCATCGTTTTTTTGAAGATATTTTTCCTTGTAGGAAAACTCAAAAACGAACTCGTGATCAACGAGATGCAGCAACCTTGAAAGCCACTATTACTGTTGAAGAAACAAAACATGAACCTGAAGAACAACCTAGGCGGAGCAAAAGAGCTCGCAAAGAGAAATCTTTCGGTGATGATTTCTTGATGGCGTTTTTAGCTGAAAACGTACCAAGAACTTATTCAGAAGCCATGTCTACCCGTGATGCACCTTTTTGGAAGGAAGCAGTCAATAATGAAATAGACTCTATCTTGAAACATCATACTTATGAGATAGCAGATCTACCCAAGGTTCTAAACCATTGGGGAGTAAATGGATTTTCACTATTAAAAGGAAAACAAATGGTGATATTGATAGGTACAAGGCTGGCTTGTGGTACAAGGATTTCGACAAAAAGAAGGTTTAGATTTCTTTGATACCTATTCTCCGGTAACGAGAATAACTTCAATCAGGATGCTCATAGGTATTGCAGCCTTACGAGATCTTGAAATACATCAAATGGATGTAGGATGTAAAAATAGCTTTCTTGCATGGAGATTCGGAAGAGGAAATCTACATGAAACAACCTGAAGAGTTTGTTATTCCAGGACAAGAACACAAAGTGTGTAAACTTGTGAAGTCACTATACAGACTCAAACAGGCTCCTAAGTAGTGGCATGAGAAGTTTGACAGTGTTATAATGTCTAATGGTTTTACCATTAATGAATGTGACAAATGCATATATTTCCAAATTACTCCAACGGGGTACATTTTGTTATGTTTATATGTAGACGATATGCTCATCTTCGGGAGCAACACAGATATCATAAATCAAACTAAAAACATGCTCAAAAGATATTTTGAAATGAAAGACATGGGTATAGCAGATGTTATTTTGGGTATAAAAATCATTAGAACTGATGAAGGCATTACCTTGTCTCAAACCCATTATGCTGAGAAGATACTTGATCGTTTCAAGCATTATTCTAATGGGACTGCAAAAACTCCAGTAGATCCTCAACTTCACTTGACCAAAAACTCTGGTGAACCTGTGCAACAGGTGGAATATGCAAGAGTAATTGACAGTTTAATGTACTTGACAAACAGTACAAGACCAGATTTAGCGCACTCTATAAATGTACTTAGTCGCTACACAAGCAATCCAGGACATAAGCATTGGAAGGCTATAACTAGAGCTTTGAACTACCTATGTTATACCAAAGACCATGGCTTGCACTATGGTAAAGAACCCGCATTTTTGGAAGGTTACAGTGATGCCAACTGGATCGCAGATTCCAACAACTCTAAGTCCACAAGTGGATACATCTTTACACTTGGAGGTGCAGGAGTATCCTGGAAATCTAGCAACCAAACTGTGGCAGCCAAATCAACTATGGAATCGGAATTCATAGCATTGGATACAACTGCAGCGGAAGCTGAATGGCTTCGTAATTTCTTGGAAGACATTCCCATGTGGGGGAAACCTGTGCCTGCAATACGTGTACATTGTGGCTTCGTAATTTCTTGGAAGACATTCCCATGTGGGGGAAACCTGTGCCTGCAATATGTGTACATTGTGATAGCCAATCTCGTCACATCAGACGACGACATAAAACCATTCGACAACTTATCTCAACTGGAGTAGTCACGATCGATTACATCAAGGCAGCTGACAACCTAGCGGATCCATTTACAAAAGGTTTGAATCGAAATAAAGTTGCAAGATCATCAAGAGGAATGGGTTTAAAGCCTACCACCTAAGAGAAAGTTTGATGATAACCCCACCTACAAAGATTGGAGATCCCATGACATAGGTTCAAAGGGAAAACTAAATCAAACTAAAACTGTTAAAAGCACTGAGAGACTGTTATCTCTTCCTAGTTCCTAAAATGATGTACAATGCTTCCTGTATGTGTAAAGGTTAAGCATTTGCTTTTAATGATTTGAACCTAGCTTTGTAAGATATGTGAAGTATTTACTGGATATTTTTTTTAAATACAAGCAGCTAGTAAATCACTTTGTGAGTGTGAAATGGGGCCGTTTCTAGGAGAATATGTGAGGCTATACTCTCCAAGTTCCCTCATGATTAACCAGGCATGTTCAAGGCCACAATGAACAAAAACAGAGAACCTCGTTCTATGAGAAAATGAAGTTGTGTTATACCTGCTGTCTAAGTTTGCATCAAACTCCGGATGGTTCAAGACATCATGTTCACCATCTGGCCGAGTAAACTCGACAGATACTAATAATGAGTAGGTTCAAAGCTGAAAAACGCCACCAACTCAGATACAGTTAGTTTTCGTTTATACTCTCGAAGGTCTGTCTAGTCTAGCTAGTTGGGTCAGTCCTTAGGATTAGTAAAATCGTCATATGTTTAGACTTATTTCTATTCATGTGGGGGATTGTTGGAACTTTTTTGACATAAATTGTTTTCCGGTGACTTTTCGGCCGAATTCCGGCTAAACGGAATTGTTGGGTCATTAGTGCATTGGAAAGCTGGTAAAGAGTAATACAAAATGGTATACTCATACGTCAAAAACGGAGTTGTATTGAATGAGAAATAAGGGTGTAAAGTGGGACACTTGGGCCAAACCGGACCGAACCGAACCAAACCGGGCTGAGTCGGGCTGCCTGTTGTCGGGACGTCCCGTCATCGGCTCAAGGGCTGTCGGGCTTGTGGACCGTCATGCTTGTGAGTTATTGGGCTTGATGAGTTGAATCTTATGGAAATATTCTCAGGATAGTCTCAAAATATTCTGAGGATAGGATAGTCTCAGAATATTCTCATGATAGTCTCAAAATATACCATGCATATCCTGAAAATATTCTCACAAATCCTATCCCCCTTTATTATATAAAGAGATCAAGCCTATCATTATTTCTCAAGCTCTCAAACACAAAACACTTTAAATTCTAAATTCTCTCCTCTCTCTCTCTTGCTTCTTAAAAGTAAGTTCTTAGTTTAATAGGTTTGAGAGTATATCATAGATCTAGTTCGCTTGAGTCTAATACTTGTGTGCTCGGGTATTAGTTCGTGATCGGTTGTATCCTGGGATTCAAAAATCGTGATGTCCAAAAAGCACTTACAGCCGATTTATTGAATTAAGGAAAAAGATATCATATCTTGCCTCCGTGATTTACTTTCTATCCTTAATTACTGTTAATGTAATTTTATTGTTATTGTTATCTTAATAAAATTCGTACTTGTTTTTCAATTCGGTTTTTGGGCTCATACAGTTGATCCATCTATATAGCCACGAATATCCACGGAAATGGGAAGCTGCCAGTGTCCAAGGTACCTTAATCTACTAGTGCGTTTGATGATGCATCAACTTCCACTCATCCGTTTTATTATAAGGTTTTCTCTCATGAAAAAGTGGTAAAAATAATTCATAATTTCAGTTCCACTCATTTTTTATTATGAGTGCAAGTTATTGCATCAAACGTGAGTGAATTTTTTTTTCAATTTCGTTTTTCTATTTTACGAGAAAACTAATTTAATATTATTTTTAATAAATTACAAAATTTGACCATTTATTACTCTAAATTCATTACTTTTATTACCAAAAGTATAAATAATTACATAAATTTAATTTATTTTTTTCATTTTTGTAGTTTTTATAAATTTTTGGGATTTTTCGGATTTTTTTGAGAAAAATATAAAACTTTATTTAAATATTAATATTTTATTCCAAAATTAATGTTGTTATTAATTCTGTTAATGTCCGTGTATGAAACATCTAACGTTTAAAAGTTCGTGTATTATCCTAGCAACAAGAAATAATTTGTGTTTGAAAAAAAAAACTAGTTTGTGTATTGTTTTGGCAACGCTAAAAGTTTGTGTATTTTTTTCAGAAGATATAATTAAGTTGATTTAATTTTCGTGATTTTTCCCACAAAAATTAGTTTTTGTTATATAAAAAAAGAAGGGATATCCAAGACCATCATTTATGGGTTTAGTCTATACACAGAAAAAAAATTTTGGGTTTAAAATGGGTTGGGTATAATTAGTAACCATTTTATTTGGGTCTTGTTTAATTGGTATTGGGTACCCAATGGGTATATAAAAGAAAATCAGTCGATCTCTTCTCTCCTTCTTCTTCAAATATTAGGGTTTCGAGCTTCAGTCCTTTCGGCTTCTCTTTAGTCTGGGTTTGCTCATCGTTCTTCCCTCACCTCAAGCGCTGTTCTCGAGGGATCTTTGCTGTCAAGTCCCTTGGAGTAAGTTATAGCATGTATACTTTGTAAATTGATTTTGCTTTTCTGGGTTTCTATCAATAAGCTTAGCTTCGTGAACTGTCGAATTGTTGTAACTTGTAAATAAGTTTTCTAGGTTGATGTGAATCGATTTTGCTTTTGCACGTGTTGGCATCTTACTTGTGGAATGCTTGAATTCGTGATTGACTCTAAGTTTTATGGGTTGTTGTGAATCGAGTTTGCTTTTGTGTGAATTTGATTGTAAAGTGAAAGTGAAGTGAGTGAAGTGTTTGAGTGTTGTGTGAACGTTAAGTCTCCTTGGCTTTACAGTTGTTTCATAAATATGTCTTCTTGTTCCTTGTGATTTGTTGCGTAAGTATTAGGATTTGTTTCATAAATGTCTCTTCTTTTTTTGGTCATCTTAAGATTGCCATTGCCACTTTGGATCAGTTTCTATGGGTTTTTGAGAAAGGTAGTTTTTGATGTTTTTTTTATGTGTAGCTAAGAGTGTAAGACTGATTAGAACGAGATTAAAGAATGAAAATAAAGTTCACTTTGAGAAATTTCGGTTTTGTTATTTCTGTCCTCTAGCACTAGTGTTAATAAGCAACTACTTGAGACATTATCTAGAACAGAACATCGGTAGTGATGTGACAGAGATCGTTGATGAAGTATCATGTAGATTATATTACAGGTTGTAACTTTGAGTGTCTCTACTTTAGAAATGATAGTAAAGTGAAGGTGAAGTGTTTGACTTGAGTGTTGTTAAATCTCGTTGGCTTTACTGTTGCTTCATAAATCTCTCATAGAAAGTGTGCTTTATATGATTTTTATACACTATATTGTGTAATGATGATTTTGGCAGGTGCATAATGTCTAAACACAATCTAGTGGCTCAATCTAAGATTACATTGCCTACTACTAGATACGGGGAAGAAGATTGCAAGATATTGGGATCAATCAACAATCATTCAAAATTTAGTTACTTGAAGATTATTAAAGAAATCCTCTCTAACTCGTTATTCAGTAGGCTGGAAACTACTTTTCTTGGCCCAATCATCAAAGCGGGTTTAAGAAAAGCAGGTGGTAATCAAAAAGGACCTAATGGCTTGGGTTTTTCTGGTCAGTTGGTTCGCTTTCTGGTAGTAAGACAACTTGTGTCGTCAAGGGAAGACGGGATTTGGTTTTGCATCAACAACAAGCCGATGAGATTCTCATTGACTGAGTTTCATCTTGTCACGGGATTACCATGCTGGATAAAAGAAGATGAAGTCCCAGTAGATTTTGAGTGTGATTGGCCTTTGTTGCCTGACAAACCCCCTATAAAGGTGGATGATTATATAGCACAATTGAAGGTCTTGGATGATGAGGAAAGCAAGGCACGACTTGCTATATTGATTGTTATTTTGACCGTCTTCATGCGGCCAAATGGCATTACAAAATACTCGATTCTAAAGGAGTATTTGGCCAATGCGAAAAAGAATATCTATGCGTACCCCTAGGGAAAAAATACGCATTTGACATGCTGGTGTTGTCGGTAAAGGATGATGATAAGAAGAAAAATCTTGCAAAGATTTATCTTAAAGGATTTCCCATGGCATTGCAGCTATGGCTGTTGGGATATGTGTCAGAATTAAAAGAGGCTTATGCTCGGCTCGATGACAAATCAGATCGGTTTCCTGTTTGTGCGAGGTATTTATCTACTGTTCAGCCTTCTTATGAACAAATCATGGGTAAGGAAGAAGATCTTGAGGTAATCAGTTTTCTTGGTGATTCGAATGAAGAAGAAGATGATGATGTTCTTATGCACTTGTTAAAGAGTGATTACGTATTCTCTGAGTTAGATTGGAAGAGAGGTTATGCACTTGTTGAGCACCAAGAAGATGAGGAAGTTGAGATTGGTGATGGGTCAGATGTAGACGCAAATGTAGGGGAGACGCCGATGTAGAGACGCATACAGAGGATAGCTGATAAGTAGGTTTTTACGCCTACTTATATGCTGAAGTGAGGTTCAGTTCAATTCTCCTTAAACACTAACATGTCGATGCAGCTATAGGGGGTGTCAATCCAGTCCATTGTTATTGCTAGCAATCAAGATGTGTACATAAGCAACTAAGTCAAGCCAGATTATAATGATGGTTGGTTTCTAGTAACAATCCTAGGTCAGGATTCGAACAACAAAAATAAGAACTTAAAAGCCCTACTCGATCATTAGGTCGATATAACCAACATGCAACAAATTTAAGAACTAAAAATGCAATCAACAGGTGACATAAATAACTAGCCCTGGGAGTTCGGTAAAAACCGAGCAAACCGAACCGATCAAACCAAAACATTCGGTTTTCGGCATCCGGTTTGAGAAGAGATATAAACCGATCGTATAAATTAATTTTGGAATTCGGATTTCGGTTAACTCGGTTCGGTATTCGGTTACCGATCGGTTTATTCGGGTTTAGGAGGACACACTATAAAAGTTAAAAACCCTAGATCTAATTCATTTCCTAAAGATAAAAAATCTCATCTCCTTTCTCTACGATCTGTCTTCTGTCTTCATCTCCTTCCTTCTTTTCTAGTCTCTACCATCTTGATCTTCCTCTCTCTCTCATCTCAATCCGCCTTCAATCCATCTTGATCTTCTTTGTTTTCCTCTACGATCTCCATTCTTCTTCAGTTCTTCTTTCTCCATCAACCTCGTTTAATGGTATCTCTCTTAATGTTGGAATAGAATGGTCGGAGTTTGTCGCGGATCAGACGGTCGGAGTTTGTCTCGGCTGTCGTCGTTACTGTCACTGTTACCGTCATCGTCACAACCGGAGCCGCCGCCGTTCAGCTCATATCCTTGTCAAACCCCTAAAATTTGTATTGGGTTGAGCTATTAACTGTATTGGGCTTTTATTTGGGTTTAGTTAATTGTATTGGGTTTGATTTGGGTTTTTGTTATTGGGCTTTGATTTGGGTTTGTAATGATTTATTTTATTGGATATGGGTTTGTAAAAGAATTTTTTTTTCTTTCTAATATCTAAACCGAAATAGAAACCGAATTAACCGAAGAAATAAAATTCCGGTTCATGTTCGGATCATTAATTTTAGCCAATAACCGAGCCGAACAAACCGACTTCCGAACCGACCCGATCCGAATTTCAATTCGGGTCTATTCGGTGGAATTTTAAAAAAAACAAATTTTCTTCAAACCGACCCGAATAACCCGGTTTAGCCGAACTCCCAGGCCTGCAAATAACAGGTAAATAAAAGTGCAATCATGGGGTGAATACAAATAAATCTAAGAAGAATAGAAGTCCTAAGAATGGATTCATTGATAAGGGCAACTCTAGGGTTCATCAGGTGGCTAAGAGGTGAAAGGTAGATACCCTAGACGATAGATTCAAGAACCGGGTCAATCCACTCTCGTGATAGAGACCCCCATAACTCTACCACTTCCTAATCTCAACTCTCATTGATGAAACATAGAAGAGCAGGGTTTAAGCAACAATCTACCAAAGCCAATAAACAAACTAGCCAATCTCTTGGTCTATACCTTACAAATTTCTGGAATTCGTAGATCATGCATCCATTTGAACGTCTTTTAGACGTTGGACGTCTATAGTCGAATTTCACATTAGCTAGCAAAAATCGCATAGGGGCCAACGAATCCAGAAGGGATCTAACCTAATCTTAACAACCTGACTAACGTAAAGATTACCCTAATCTGATCCATCCTCAAGTACCCTAATCACTACTCAAGCAACATAACTAAGAACACAAACCTAGATATTACTAAAATCATACCAAAATGTAGATCTAAACAAACTAAACAATTTTACTCAAAGAACTAAATGCAAAAACAAAATAGATTAAGAGTAATTAAGTTTTGAAGATTCAAGAACACAAAAAAAAACTAAAGGGTAAAAGCTAGATTCTTTGGACAAATTTCAAAGTGATCTATTTATAGTAAAATGTTGAAAACCCTAGATTCACTAGAAGACAAGAGACTTGAGGCGGTTTGGGCGAGTGCTCGATCTTGGGGATCAAGTAAAGGGTGCTGCAAAGTCTGCGCCTTTGTGTCCATGCTCCGAGTGATCAATTGGTCGAGTAGATGCTTCTTCCTCTCCTATCTGTATGCTCAGATGTCTGGTTGAGTGGGGAATGAGGAGGATCCGAAGATGCTTTGATAGATCAACAAGTCTGGTAGAGTTGGTCGCCCTTGGTCGAGTAAATGGGTCGAGTAGAGGATCGAGTAAGAGGGGCGAGTAGACCGATCTGCTACTTCCTCTGTGGCTACTTGGATCGAGTAAGTGGGTCGAGTGAATTGATGCCTCCTCTGTGGCTGCCTGGATCGAGTGAACTGGTCGAGTAGATTGTTCTGCTGCTTCCCTCCTGGTTGGATAGGGTAGAGGGTCGAGTAGAGTCCTTGTAAGCTCCTTCTGCACCTGAAAACACACCAAAACATGCAATATGTATGCAAGATGATCCTAAATGCCTAAGTGTGCAAAATAAGCTAAATGTGATGCAAAATGATATGAAACAATGAGTGATCACTAAGCTAAATGATGATAAACACATGCCTAAATGAGTAAAATATAGTGTTATCAACTCCCCCAAACTTATCTCTTGCTTGCCCTCAAGCAAGCAAAATATCTTCAGTTGAAGGAGAGGTTTGAAGGTGGGGATTCAAAAACCGAAGCATGCATATAAAACGGGCTCAATGTCCAGGTTGCTAATTCTAGGTTGCAAGATGATAGACCCTTACTTAAAAACGTTAGCCATACTCGTCACAATGCAACCTAACAACATGCCTTAATCTATTCAAGCATTCACATCAACCAATTTCCTTTAACATTCATTAAGCGTGAACAGTGGATCAAGCAATGGTTATGAACTCACTTGGTTTCGGGCTTAGGCTAAGAGACAGAAATGGTCCCTCTAATGATTTGGTCGAGTAACAGGGGACTCTCAGAGAAAAGATTGAGCTTCAGCAGAATGCTAAAGGTAAAAGCCAACAGACACTTACAAGAACAGACTCCCATCTACCCAATGATATATAGTATGATAGCTCAGAAGATGATCCCAGTCCCATAAATGTCCTAACTCTATCCTTTTTCTCATTCTTTCTCTTTTTAGTTCAAATTCTAAGGGGTTCTTGTTTAAAACGATTCAAGAGTCTAGCGGATTTGGTTTTAAACTTTGACAAACTTAAGGCTTTTCTTCTAATCTTAGCATAGAGGGCGTTTTATTCCTTGAATCATAATGCCTAACTTCTTTAAATTCCAAACCCTTTACTAGACTAACACTTTTTGTATCCCCCTTAAGAACTTTAAACTCTTATTCTCTTTTTTTTTTTTTTTCATTCTCATTCTCATTCCCATTCAATCCATAAAAAATCTCAATCCCAAATACAAGTCTCCACCTAGTCCTAGCTAACCCAAAAAGCGTGGGCTAGGTCTACATGAAAGACTGCTCTTGTCGGCTCATACCTAACACGTTATACCAAGCTCAATCGAAAAGACCTCACAATCACACACAAATGATCTTTGGCTTGAAATAAGGCTAGGCTAAGGGTATGGGAAACTGCTCTAAAAATGAGAGTCAACTACTTGAATTAACAGAGGGTGGTGAAATGAATAAGATAATCCAAGTATGTATATGGTAGCCATGAGTTCACAAACAATACATAGACATGATAATTGCAAATTCAGTTCAGGTTCTAATAGATAGGGAATGACATCAGATAAGCGAGTTTCGAATCAAAGCAGTATAGTCAAGTTGTAAATTCAAAGCAGGGTCAGGTCTTATTACAGAGAAACAATCAGTTATGCAACATAGAACTAACAACCTGGGCATTGAACTTACTTCATTGAATTAAAACATGCTTAACGGTTTGAAATCATCATTATCTCCTATGCAAATGAGCAATCCTAAATGCAAACACACTATATACAATTCTAAAATGAAATGCAATCTACATGACACTCTATTTTGTGAAATCATTTTCTGAAATTGATTTAAATTTTCATGGTTTTTTCTATGCCTTAGATGATGCAAAATTTGAAATAAGAAAACAGAATACAATGTTAAACATGTCTTGAACCCTCCCCAAATCGTAAATTACACAGTCCATTGTGTAATAAAAATCTGAATGAGAATTCAAGATAAAAACAAACAACACACAAAGAAAAATAGAAATGCTATGGTATATACAATGGTTGAGGTGGTGTTACCTCAGCGGTCATGTGAAGTACATGGAAACGTAATCGTCCATACTCTCTTGAGTATAAGCAGGGGCTGAAGTTGAGGCGGGAGGGTTTTGCTCGTTCTGTCCGGTCGAGTAGTTGGTCTAGCGTGTTGAAGCTCGTCTATGCCTACTTCCTGGCTCTCTCAACTTGGAGATCACTTCCCGAGGCTTAAAAGATGAAGTTCGGGGTTGGTCGATTCTTTTAGCTCTCCTTGCACCTGGATAGTTGCAACATACTCTTTGTAGCTCAATAGGTGATCCAAAAGAACAACACTCAGCGAAGTGTCTGCTCTATCACCCGCCATCTTCCTCCCATCTTTTGTCTCACTCAGAATGAAGACCAAAGATTGGTCTATCATGCATAGCTCCTCTTCACCAACAAATCCGGTGGCCTTCTTTGGAAAGAGGGTGTTGGCGATGCATTGTGGAGTTTTGTAACAAAGGCCTCCTCTCTCTTCTTTCTCTGAATCATCAACACAGAAGTGAACCTTGAGGGTTGCAAGGAGTTGGCAGCTCTCCTCTTTATATCCCCCACATTGGCAGCTCATGAATGTTACAAGATTGGCCAATTCTATCAAGTATTCCACATCACCACAAATACCAAGCTCTTGCATCGTTTCCTTATGCCGGTATCTAGTTCCCTCAAACTTCAACTCTTCAAGTATTGATAGTACTCGCTCGGGGTTGGCTCTCTCTTCCTCTTTGGTCGGTTTCTTCTCCCAACAGGGGCTGGTGTATCATCCCCGATGATCTCAATCAGAAACCGCTTCTTCAAAGGGTGCCTCTTCATGGTGTTCTTCTTCAGCCTCAACGACCCTCTTTCCCCAAGCTACTTCTTCTCTTTGCATGGCTAAGCGGCTTGAGCTTCCACCTTGAATCAAGCTTGATCTTTGAGCACAGCAAGCTTGGCGAATTTGGCGTTCAGTCATGCCACTCATGTCAAACGCCTCAACCTCTTCGTTATCAACGGAGGATCTTCTAGCTCGAGATGAACTTTTTCTTCTTGAATCCATAAAGATTGGTGGTGAGCTTCAACAGGGCAAACAAGAACAACTCTCCAAGAGGTATCAAAGCGGAAGGGAATCGGTTTCTTTGGTGACGAAATTTTGAGCTTGAAACCGATTGAATGTTTGAGGATAGACTTGGGAGTGATCGAGTAACTTTTTGGTGAAGTATTGGTGAAGGGGAACGGATTCTTAAAGAGTGATAGGGAGCGTTTGGGGAAGGGTTTTGAATGAAGACTTCAAAGCTTTGTGAGAGAATTTCGAAAACGAGATGATGAAAGAGAGAGTTTCAAGGAGGGTTTGTGGAATTCAATGGGTGGAGGAGACAGGTCTTTGGTTTGTTTTTGGAAGAGATAGAAAAGTTGATTGTAAATGGTGAGGGGCATGGGTAATTGCTTTGTCCATCGAGTAAAGGAGTGTTGGGGGAACAAGTGGGGTCACGCAAGTTATGCTTTGGTCTCTAAATAATGAGAGCTCGAGTAAAGGATCAAGCATCTTCTTGAATTGCGCAGCTCTTGATCGAACGGTGGAGAGCTCCTTGTTCTTGATCATTCGGTCAAACAGACCAAAATAAACCTCAAGAAGTCACTCGATCAAACGGTGGTGGTGCTTCTCTCATTTGGTCATTCAAATCAACGACTCAAAACACTCCTCCTCATTCTACTCGATCAACGGTTGAGATCTTTCTTGACATGGTTTGAATTTACTCGACCGTTGACTCCATCATGGTCAATGAAATAAACCTGAATCACTTAAACAAAAACATCAAAAATAACAAGAAAAATAGAAAGTTATATACATGGATAGACATGGGACTTCCTCCCAATTGAGCTTGTTTTAAGTCACTAAGCTTGACTCTTACATAGCTTAGTCAGAAAAAAGGTTGAAGAGAGGAACAGAGAAGTCCTCATCTTCACTGGTTGAATTTTCAGTTTTTGAATCATATTCTGCATCCTCTCTTGACATATGGTAGGATGAGTACTCATTTGATTTTTCTTCAAAATAAGCTTCTTTCTGATCAGCAGAGTAGTCTTCTTCTTCTGAACCAGGCTCCTTTGACCAATCCTCAATTTAAAAATTGGGGTAGCCTTTAACCATTTCTTGAAGTTCCAGAATGGTGCTGTTTAACTCTTTCATCTTGTGAGTTAACTTTCCAATTGTATCCTCCTGAGCTTTATATCCAATCCAGAGCTCTAGGAGTTCTTCAGCAACAAAATCATGAATCAAGTGTTCTTCTTCAGCAGAGGGGTTGGTGGGTTGTTTAGGCACTCCTCACTCAACAACTGGCTCTCCAAGTTTCTTTCCTCTAAGTGAACTCCTTTCTGATCTTCTGGTGCAAACCATTCTGTTGTGAAATCTTCGTCCTCTTTGATAGCTAATGCAGTTTCCATCTTCTCTGGATTAATACTCATTGAAAATTTATTGACTATTTTGTCAAACATCCATAGTTGATCTTTCAGCTTCATCACCCTTGAAGATAATCCCTCTATGACTCTGCTTTGCCATTTAAATTTTTTTCTCATCTCATACCAGTCATCTTCTGTAGGATCTTCAGTCTGAGCTAACCCTTCTATTGCTTTCTTCTTGTGGTCAAAAGTTCTCTTCAGCTTGCTGAGTTGAGAAGTATAGTTAAATCTTGGTTTGGTTCCAGCTTCTGCTTCTTCATCAACATTCATGTCCTGAATCCCAAAACTCTAACCTCCTGTTGTTTATTTCCCTGAAGCTTTTCTGATGTCAAATCTCATCTTGATACCTTTTTCAAGGTTTAGATCAATTTTTTCACATATGACATCTATGACTGCTCCAGCTGAAGCTAAGAATGGTCTGCCTAGGATCAGGGGATCCTTGCCTTCTTCATCTACGCCCAATACCACAAAATTTGTAGGTATCTCAACATTTCCAATCTTGCCAGGCAGATTTTCGATTAGACCATGAGGATGTGCAACAGAACCATCAGCTAAGAGTAAAGCTAAGTTGTAGAACTTGTATTCCATGATCCTTAGCCTTTTAGCTGTAGAGAGAGGCATAAGGCTAACAAATACTCGCAAATCACAAAGGCACCTATTGAATGTCAATGGTCCTAGAGAGCATGACAAAGTGAATGAACCGGGATCATCAAGCTTTTCTTGGATGACTTTCTTCTTGTAAGTTTCCTGAGTGCTGACTCTACTAATCATCTCTTGATTCTGATCCTTCTTGAGTTTTTCTATTTTGAACTTTTTTCAGAATGGTGAGTATTCAGCAAAGGTGTGTGCTCTATAGTCCAGATGAATTGTTGGGTGGCAGGTGCAGCAATTTGAGTTGAATCCCCCCCTTCTTGAATCATACTGTCCTCAGTATTGGGAGTCTGATGACTTGGTGGAGACTCATCTTCTTGGTGGATGGTGATAGCATTTGCAGTAGCATAGTCCTTAGGGTTCTGAACTACTTTCCCTGGAAGTTGTTGAGGATGCTTCAGAGCAGAGGTTGATGCAAATTGACTCTCCACATACTTGATTTTGGAATTCAAAGCTTCAAATTTGACATTTAGATCGTTGTAAGAACAATCGATCTTGTTGTGTAATTCAGCTATCTTCTTGTCACAAGCCATAGCGCCAGTAGCTTGTCCTTGAATGATTTGTTGAATGAGGTTCTTAATTTCAGGATTTTGAGCTGCTTGGGCTTGTTGTGGTTGTTGAGTGAACCCTGGAAGTGGATTCTGCTGTTGGTAGCCTCCATTAAACTGTTGTTTAGGGACATAACCTTGGTTGTACTGAACAAATGGCTTAGACTGATTCTGTTGTGGTGGATACACTTGATCTTGGGGGTTAGCTACATTAGTGCTTTTGTAGGAGAGGTTTTGGTTGGGCTTGTAGTTGTTGTAGCCCTTGTTGAACCCTCCTTGGTTGAATGTAGCACAGCTCTTCAGTTTGATCATTCCCCCTTTCTTGCATTTGGAAGTGCTCTTCATCAGTGAAGTAGTGTATCTGCTTCTGCTGAGCCAACACCAGCTTGTCTAGCTTTTCATTCAGAGTCTTGATATCTTTGCTCTGTTTGTCCTCAGTTCCTCCAGTTCCTCTCACTGAGCGATCATAGTCTTCATTGTAGCACCCATCAGATTGTTCCAGATTTTCGACTAACTCCCAACCTTCTGCTACATCCTTGTTCAAGAAGTTTCCATTGGAGGCAGTGTCGAGAAGCATTCTGATCTTTGGTAAAGCTCCTCTGTAGAGTGTGCTCAATAATGAAGCCTTCTTAAAACCGTGATGGGGGCACTAAGTGGTGTAGCTTTTAAACTTTTCCCAAGCTTCACATAAAGTTTCATTGTTTTTCTGTGTGAAGCCTGAGATCTCGTTCCTCAATCTAGATGTGCGAGCATTAGAGAAGAACTTGGCAAGAAAAGCTTTCTTACAATCATCCCAGGAGGTGATGGAGTCTGGGGGTAGAGTCTTTTCCCAGTGGTGTGCCTTGTCTCCCAAAGAGAAGGAAAATAGTCTGAGCTTAAACATATCTTCAGTGACACCATTGATCTTAGTTAGGCCACAGAGCCTATCAAAGCTGTCAAGATGGTCCAGGGGATCTTCCATAGGTAGACCATGAAACTTGTTTCCTTGGATCATGGAGATGAGACCAATCTTGATCTCAAAGTTGTTGTTCTGAACTGGTGGAGGCACTATTCCTTGTCTTTGGTGATGATTTCTTGGGGCTTCACCAGCACAAATGTTTCTTGGTTGATCAACATTAGGTGGGTCTTGAACATCAACTAGTTTGTTCTGTTGATCCATAGCAGTTGATCTTTGCTGATCATAGGCTGCCTTTGCTTTGGCTTCTTGTAACTCACGAGCTATTCTGTCTATTCTGTCTTTGAAAGGTAGTAGGTGTGCAAAACCTTTGGATCGAGTTTTCATGCACAAACATTAGTACCTATACCACAAAAACAAGCAGACGAAAAGATGAGTTAGTAACTTGATAAATGTAAAAGAACTTGATCTTAACTTTTTCTGATATCTTGAATGTAACAATGCAACAATGAATTGGCTACGGCGCCAAATTGATAAGTAGGTTTTTAGGCCTACTTATTTGCTGAAGTGAGGTTCAGTTCAATTCCCCTTAAACACTAACATGTCGATGCAACTATAGGGGGTGTCAATCCATTCCACTGTTATTGCTAGCAATCAAGATGTGTATAGAAGCAACTAAGTCAAGCCAGATTATAATGATGGTTGGTTTCTAGTAACAATCGTAGGTCAAGATTCGAACAACAGAAATAAAAACTTAAAAGCCCTACTCGATCATTGGGTCGAGTAGAACCAACAGGCAACAAAATTAAGAATTAAAAATGCAATCAACAGGTGACACAAATAACAGGTAAATAAAAGTGCAATCAATGGGTGAATACAAATAAATCTAAGAAGAATAGAAGTCCTAAGGATGGATTCATTGATAAGGGCAACTTTAGGGTTCATCAGGTGGCTAACAGGTCAAAGGTAGATACCCTAGACGATAGATTCAAGAACCGAGTCAATCCACTCCCACTCTCGTGACAGAGACCCCCATAACTCTACCACTTCCTAATCTCAACTCTCGTTGATGAAACATAGCAAAACATGGTTTAAGCAACAAACTACCAAAGCCAATAAACATACTAGCCAATCTCTTGGTCTATAGCCTACAAATTTCTGGAATTCATAGATCAGGCATCCATTTGAACGTCTTTTGGACGCTGGACGTCTATGGTCGAATTTCCACATTAGCCACCGAAAACCGCATAGGGGCCAACGAATCCACAAGGGATCTAACCTAATCTTAACCACCTGACTAACCTAAAGATTATCCTAATCTAATCCATCCTCAAGAACCCTAATGACTACTCAAGCAACATAATTAAGAACACAAACTCAGAAATTACTGAAATCATACCAAAATGTAGATCTAAAGAAACTAAACAACTTTACTCAAAACTAAATACAAAAACTAAATAGATTAAGAGTAATTAAATTTTGAAGATTCAAGAACATAAAGAAAAACTAAAGGATAAAAGCTAGATCCTTTGGACAAATCCCAAAGTGATCTATTTATAGTAAAATGTTGAAAACCCTAGATTCACTAGACGACAAGAGACTTGAGGCGGTTTGGGCGAGTGCTCGATCTTGGAGATCGAGTAAAGAGGGTGCTGCAAAGTCTGCGCCTTTGTGTCCATGCTCCGAGTGATCAATTGGTCGAGTAGATGTTTCTTCCTCTCCTATCTGTATGCTCAGATGTCTGGTTGAGTGGGGAATGAGGAGGATCCGAAGACGCTTTGATAGATCAAAAAGTCTAGTAGATTTGGTCGCCCTTGGTCGAGTAGAAGATCGAGTAAGAGGGGCGAGTATACCGATCTGCTGCTTCCTCTATGGCTGTCTGGATCGAGTAAGTGGGTCGAGTGAATTGATTTCTCCTCTGTGCCTACCTGGATCGAGTGAACTAGTTGAGTAGATTGCTCTGCTGCTTCCCTCCTGGTTGGATAGAGTAGAGGGTCGAGTAGAGTCCTTGTAAGCTCCTTCTACACCTGAAAACATACCAAAACATGCAATATGTATGCAAGATGATCCTAAATGGCGAAGTGTGCAAAATAAGCTAAATGTGATGCAAAATGATATGAAACAATGAGTGATCACTAAGCTAAATGATGATAAACACATGCCTAAAATAAGTAAAATAAAGTGTTATCAATAGCGCTCGTGAGACCCTAACGGACGCAGATGTAGAGACACAGACAAAGGATAGCGTGGATGAGATGCAGACGCTGGAGAAAAATTAAGGATTGGTTGAAGTATTTCAACAACTGAGTTTTCAATATGATATATGAACCTTCTGCTAGCACTACATTACTTACCACACTACTCAAAAATCTCGATATGGAGGCATGCTTAGACAAAACAAAATATTCTCTCCCAATGGACATGAGAAGAAATCTCAAAGGCAGTGAAGGAAAGATCATTAGAACATTATAGGTGGTTTATCTCCTTTCAAACTCAGAACTCAAAACTCTTGTCTCTAGTGGGTATGATTTTGGTTGTTATGTGTCCTTTTGCTATGATTTTGAACACAGCTAGAAATCTCATCATAAACACTCATATATCATTATTGCTTCGTTTTTTCTTTTCAGCCATTATCTTCCGTAGATGTAGAGAGCGTTGACCAGAATGAAATTTATCAAACAGTAGTAATGTTTCCAATGTTTTTTTTTTGTTATATAATAGGGAGATTAACTGTGATGGGTAGGAAATTAGGTGTTATTACCAGAACACGACAGAACTTTTTTTAATTACTGTTATATTATCGAATTTTTTTTATTACCCAGCGTGCCCCTACTAAACGTTATCGGAAAAAACGTAATTACAGGGAATGCCACTGCCACATCAGAATTTGTTGACGTGGATTAAATGAACTCAGCCGGCTGAGTTACGGTATGTTATATATGAGTCATAACGAAACGGCGAAGTATGAGTATAACTCAGCCAGACGTTACGGCTGAGTTGTAAAATGTTGCCTGAGTTATTGTATAACTCAGGCAACGGTATGGTTGAGTTAAGGATGGTCGGCCGAGTTATAAGAAGTTATAAGATAACCCAGCCAACAATATGGCTGAGTTATGAGAAAAAGGCTGACTTCTTTCCTCGACGCGGCCGAGTTATAGTTTTGATTGGCTTAGTTATGGAAAGATGTGACGGCTGAGTTATGGTCGAGTGCTATAAATCAGCCGCCAATAGCTGGATTACGATATAACTCAGCCATGTTATGGCTGACTTATTTTTAAAAGATTAATTACTATAATATCATGCAGTTATGGCCGAGTTGTTGAACGTTACGGTTGAGTTAGTTGAGTTACGACATACAACGGCTGAATTAACTTTGTTTTTTTTCCTGTTTTAATTACTGTAATAGTATTCATGTCACGGCTGACTTAAAGATTTGCTTCATGGCTGTGTTATGAACTGTTTGTTTGGTGGCTGACTTGCCACGTCATCACTTCAAAACGGCGTCGGCTGTAATAATCCATGTCATCATTCCATGTCAGCATCCTCGACGGAAATACGAAACGTCCCTTGCTTCTTTAAATCGTTTTCCCAGACTGTGTCCACCGCCTGAACGTTACAACATCACCGGAACTTTCTTTTCTTCATTCATCTTCTCATACATCTTCAATTTCTTTCATCTTTCTCTTGATATGGCTGGTCCCGCTACGGTCATAGTTCTTTCCGGTTTATGGGTAAAGAAACAGAGATTCGTATTTAACCCCGACGAAAGAGGGTGTAGAGTTGTGCAGCTAGAAGCGGAAAGAGCAGTTTACGATAGTCTTTTAAAGATGGTGGTCGATGATTACGGAGTGAATCAGTCGACCCATCAGTTACGGCTGAGTTACATGTTCTCTAACAAGACACTGAAAACTATGCCCTTCGATACTCCACCAGTTTATATCTCCAATGATCGACAGTTGCAATGTTATCTAGGTTTGACGAAATTCGAGCAGCTACGTCTCTGTGTGGAGTTTACGGCGAAAGATTCAAGTGATATTAGTCGGAAGGATGGATCAAGAGGAAGGGGTTCGAAACGCGCTATTGCATCTGACTCAAGAGCAGAATCTAGATTCGAAGTTCTGGGTTGGGGGTTTGAAGGTGTTTGTTACGATTATCAAGACGATGAAGCAGGGGACGATGAAGCAGGGGACGATGAAGCAGGGGACGATGAATCAGGTGTCGATGAAGCATCTAACAAAGAAGCAAGTGACGAAGAAGAAGATGATGAATTTTCTAGCCGGTTTGATTTTTTCGACGACTCCGATGGTGCCTCATCTGATGATGAAGACTTTGTTGTATACGGCGAGCCTAAGAATAATGACGAAGATTCACCGAAACCTTCTCCTTCGAAGAGAACTCAGACCATGGAAATGATCGGATCTCCTGGGAGCCTGACTGATTTAAAGTTGGAGCTGTCTACGCTAACACTCGCGGTAGGCCAACAATACCGTAGCAAATTCGAGTTGGAGTATCGACTCAAACTTCTTGCGATAAGGGATGGGTTTGATTTTGATGTACCAACTTCTAATAAGACTACAGTATCTTACGAGTGCTGGGTGGATAGATGTCTTTGGAGGGTTCGTGCATCTAGACAAGGAAATAATCCCAATTTTCATGTTTATATATACGATTCGGAACACACATGTTCTGTGACGGAACGTTCTGGTCGATCCCGACAAGCAACACCTGATGTTCTGGGAGTTCTTTACAGGGACTATCTTGGTGACGTTGGTCCGGATGTTAAACCAAAATCAGTCGGAATAATCATCACTAAGAATTTTCGAGTAAAGGTAATTACAATGTTTCGGCTGACTTACTATTTATCTGCTGGCTGACTTATAGATATTTTACGGTTGACTTATTGATATAGTATGGATGACATATAATTTTATTCTGGTTGAGTTATGACTTTCAAGGCTGACTTAAGATCACTTATTGGCTGAGTTGTGGTATAGTTTAGGCTGACTTATCGATTAATATGTTTGTGTTAACAGATGAGTTATTCGAAGTCATACAAGATGCTCAGGTTTGCAAGGGAGCTCACTCTGGGAACCCATGATAGTAGTTTTGAAGAACTGCCTTCTTACCTATACATGATAAGACGGGCAAATCCGGGTACAGTCGCGCGTCTTCAAATTGATGAGAGTGGAAGATTTAACTATATGTTCATTGCATTTGGTGCCAGTATCGCTGGGTTTCATTACATGCGCAGAGTTGTTGTTGTCGACGGTACCTTTCTCCATGGTAGTTACAAAGGGACGCTCTTGACAGCCCTTGCTCAAGATGGTAATTTTCAGATTTTTCCGTTAGCTTTCGGTGTAGTTGACACTGAAAATGATGATTCTTGGCGTTGGTTTTTTACGCAACTCAAAGTTGTTATTCCTGATGCAACGGACCTGGCGATAATCTCAGACAGACATAAGTCAATAGGGAAAGCAATTGGTGAAGTGTATCCGTTGGCTGCTCGTGGGATTTGTACTTACCATCTCTATAAGAACATTTTGGTAAAATTCAAAAGAAAAGATTTGTTCCCTCTGGTCAAAAAAGCGGCAAGGTGTTATAGGCTGAATGATTTTACTAACGCGTTCAACGAGATTGAAGAGCTTGATCCTCTACTACATGCATACCTCCAAAGAGCGGGTGTTGAAATGTGGGCGCGTGCTCATTTCCCCGGTGATAGATACAATTTAATGACTATGAATATAGCGGAATCAATGAACAGAGCACTGTCACAAGCCAAAAATCTTCCCATAGTTCGACTGTTAGAAGCGATAAGACAGATGATGACTAAATGGTTTGCTGAATGGAGAGATGATGCGAGCAAACAACATACTCAGCTCACACGTGGTGTTGAGAAACTCTTACAGGTAACTCAGCTGTAACTAGTGCATAACTCAGTCGTCGAATAACGATAACCCCGTCATAACGAGAATAACTCAGCCATAACGAGAATAACTCAGCTATAAAGGGAATAATTCAGCCATAACTTTTTTTTTTGTTTCTTGTCTCTTCTCTCTAATAGACCCGCGTCAACTCGTCAAGACTTCTAGATGTACAAACGATTGATGCTTCCCGCGTTCAAGTAGCTTAGGAGCATCTTTGCATGTTGTAAATGTGGATGAAAAACAATGCACATGCCGTCTTTTCGACCAAGAGAAATCACCATGCATCCATGCAATCGCAGCTGCAGAACATATGGGTGTGTCTCGTATATCCCTGTGCAGTCCTTATCATAAGAGCAGTCATTTGGTCAATGCGTACGCTGGTGCAATCATGCCTTCAGATACAGAAGTCCCTGTTCCTCAAATTGTAATTGACCAACCGTGTTTGCCTCCGATTGTTGCGAACCAGCCAGGCAGGCCCAAGAAACTAAGGATGAAATCAGCACTAGAAGTCGCCGTTGAGACTAAACGCCCTAGGAAGGAACACGCATGTTCTCGATGTAAAGAAACAGGGCACAATGTTAAAACTTGTCGTGCATAGTACTGTTTGTACTCTGTATGTGTCTTCTTTCCCTTGTTTGGCAACAGTGGTATGTATTTCGGTCATTTTACATGTTATGGCCGAGTTATATAATTAGGGAAGTCGAAAGGTTCGGTCATTTTACATGTTATGGCCGAGTTATATAATTAGGGAAGTCGAAAGGTTCGGTCATTTTACATGTTACGGCCGAGTTGAGTTCATTTTACCTTTTACGGCTGAGTTATAGATAAACTATGTTAACTTACGACTGAGTTATATTCGTATTATGTTATTTAGTGTCTGAGTTATTTAATTATAATACGGCTGAGTTATCAAACTGAATTTTGAAGGCAAAGACAAAATGAAGTTCCCCCAGAATAGTTGTTTGAAGGATACATAGGAGGAATGAAAAGTAAACAATGGTAATAACCCGATTCCTTCCATCTTGCATTACTCGAGGACCATTTTTAACTCTTGCACTTCTTCGATATTGGGGTCGACAGTCACATCTGATATCCGGGCATGATTTTGGATCTTCACGTGATTGGGGCAAGGATGATACCTGAAGATCTTCCACCAGGTGAGTGCAACATATATATTGTCAATAACAATATTGTCATTGCGAAATGATCGAAATTTCCTATGCAAGTCAACCGCCAATTCGCCAAGAGCCTCACATTTCAACCTCTCCTTACTGAAACATATAAAACAGTCTTACACTTAAGCTAACTCAAGAAAAATACATGATGAAAAGAAAGAAATTTAGAAGTAAAGAAACAAAAGAAATTATACTATTTGTCCATACTCTCGAAGGTAAGTCTGAATCCGTCCATCTCCCAACCATCTTCTGTAATATTTCTCAGACATCCGACCTCGACGAGTGCACCAACCAAATCTGGGAGTATGAAATAAAGATTAAAAGCAGGCATGTGATTTGTGAAAGTATGAAATTTGCATTAGATACGTATTACTTACCGACCAAATTTTCAGTATGAGCGGTGTCTTCAATAATGTAGTCAAAAGGTGTGAATCTGTTAAATAATACATTTTCCCTTGGGTCGGAATGATTTAGCTCAGTTGCATTCATGAACTCAATCATGTATTTGTGGGTTGTTGTTCGGACAAAACCACAGTTTTCGATAACACCAAAAGTTCTGATTTCTTTCCACTGATTCTCTTCAAGCATGTTGTAGTAACGTTGAGAAAACCGACTTCCGATTATAGCTTCAATTTGGATACCCTATGAAAACAACATTGGAGGGTGAGTTATATAGGGAATAAGACAAGCAGAAGGTTAAGTATGCCTTGTATCACGAGTGAAGATCCCATTACCCACTCATCGACAAAGACGACCCGTAGTTTGAATGAGTTATCTGTGATAAACGAGACGTACTTCCTAAGAACCATAACACAAATCGTCCAGCAAGTTATGTAAGGATTCAAGTCGCGGAGGCCGTCGTAACCCATGGTGAAATTCCGAGTCGTTGAAAATTAAAGAAATATTTTGAACTCGTTAGCTTCTGTTTGTGCGAGTTTAGCCTTCTGGTGTTTATGGGAGAAGCCGTTTTTATAGGCGTATTAAACCGCTGGTAATTAGGCCGGATATAACCGTACCTCGGTTAGTCAGTAAATCGAATTGAACTTCATGTTTTTATTGACAACTCAGCCGTAATGTGATTTAAATCAGCCATAACAAGGACGATTTGTCGCCAAACTCAGCTGTAACACGCAACCTTTCGTATACCTTGACTTGTCTTTTTTAATAATTCTTGACAACTCATCATTTAGACGTCTCATCCTCACATCTTAACGACATGGTGCCTCACATCGACGGACAGTTTCTAAGAGATGTCGAAGCCGTGCTCACCGCTCCTGATCGTGGATTGGGTACATGGGTCGACAAAACCACTGTTACGTGGTTCAAATTCAATCACCAACTAGCTGTCGCAATTGGTGATATACTCCAACGCAACTTTCACCATGCGTGGCCGACGTACCGGATGATTCCCGTTGTTTTCAAGGCAAGGTGGTTTTTCCTCCTCACGGTAAGCATCGAGTTTTTATATAAAGCACTTCCTGTAAACCGTAGACCAAATTCTTACTATTTGCTCTCTTTGTAGCGTATGCACACCTGGGATTCAAGGCACACGGTGACGGTGTGGACGCAGTTTAATTTGGTGGCTAGAACGTTGTACCGGGACAATATGCGGGTGCTGAAACGGGGATGGGCGCGTGGTTTGGATAAGCCGAGGTGGATGACGACAACAGTTTGGAATGATTTGGTGGACATGTTTACTGAATTTGACCCGGATGATGTCGGTTTCATGTCTTGAATGCTTTTGTGTCTCTTACTTATCGTCCCTTTATCTCATTCCTATGAACTCAATATGTTTCTCTGTTTTTTTTTGTGATGGCTTTATATCTCATATTATCTACGATCGCCTTCTCAGTAAAGTCAGTGGTTATCGCTTGAGGTAACTTGTTAAATTTTATCATAACTCAGTCATAGCGTATGATTAACTCAGTCATAGCGTATAATTAACTCATCCAAAACATTATAATAACTCAGCCGTAACCTATATTTCCGAAGATACAACAGATATTAACTCAGCCATAACGTATGATTAACTCTGCCACAACATTACCAGTATAACTCAGTCAACGATATTGGATTAGCTTGGCCGAAGACAAAGTTCCATTTCATTGCAAGCTAGTACTTGAACCAAAAAAACGAATTAACCCTATACGCTGAGTTAAACATCAAACACATAATGGATTCCAGTAGCAAACAAATCATACAAACATAAAACAAACTAGTAGCCCAGAAAAAGCCTCTGTTCGTTGATTTTTGGGAACATTAAGATACCAAAAACAATGACAATGATAATAAAGGCAAGACAAAAGCAGCAAAGTTTGATCATCAATTTCCATTTCTGGTTTTCCCTTTCGCTCCTCATCACTTCTTCTTTCAGTTCTTTCACCATCGCCTGTAATGCTTCTAGCTCGACAGAAACCTCGGACTTGGCCGCGCTTAACTCACTGTCGAAGCCGGCCAATTTCAGCCAACTGTCTACAACCACTTCGTATGTACCATCTTCGACCCATTTAAACAAATGGTCCTGTATATTCAATCACATCCGCAATTAACAACGAAACCAATAAAACCCTCAAATCAATTATATACTTACATCTTCAAGCTAATAATATAACTAACAATTTGGTGGTCAGTTTGATATATCATAATAACATATGGTATCTCATAACTCGGCCAAAACACGAAATCTTATTGAATAACTCAGCCGTTACGTTATTTGATTATTAGAGGGTTTAGTTAAGGAATAATTTCGAACTCGTTTGAATTATTTTGAATATTAACTACGGGCGTGTGTACCTGTACATGTGGACCAAATCATTACTGGCGGTTCCCCATAAAGTTGCTGTTTGTTATCTCGATAATGATATAATAAATAATCTCGATAAACCCAACCTAAAGCAACACGCTAAGTAGTGACATACTGTATGACGACATAACTCAGCCACAAATCAGTGAAAACCCAGCCGCAATGCTATGACAAGTCAGCCACTTCTAAATTTATTCAGCCAATACAAATACGCCGTCGTTTGATTAATACATTTTGTGGCAGACATGACTATATAGAACCAGTGCTTTAGTACCGTACTAATTGCAGTGAAGATGATGGCTCAGAGGTCTCTTTTTCATGGCGAATCTAGTGTTGATGAGGTATTTATCTCCACATCTGAATAGTACAAATCGTTGCCCATCTAACGTCGAGTACATCATGGTTGTGTTAATGTAGGAGCTCAACCGTATGGAAATAAGGATGCGAACGAGGTACGACAAAAACAGGAGGCGCGATAAGGGCGTTCCGATCGAGTGTGATTGCAATGCTAAGGTTGTCGTTGCCACTTCTCTTGATCCTGTTACAACCGGAAAACTTTTTTTCAGTTGTCCGCACGAAATATCAGATGTAAGCATCTTTTCTTGAGTTAATGTTCTTTATTTTATTTATTTTATTTTGTATCCCTATGAATCAACCTCCTGGTTTTTTATAAGGGTCCCGGTCAAGGATGCGGTTTCAAGAGATGGTGGACTGTTGCATTGTGTGACGAGTTTGACATGATAAAAGAGGAGACAACTGAGATGAAGAAGGATCTGGAAGCAGCCAATAAGCGCGTCGAGTCTCAGACGGAAAAGATCTTTCTTATGGAAAAGAAGTTTGAAACGCTAGAGAAGAAGTATGAGAGCCTGAACAAGTATCTGTGATCTTAGCTTAATCTGTTTTTCTCACTTTGAACTTCTTTGTACTGTCTATTATCATAAAGTCAGCGAATTGTGCGATTATAACTCAGCCAAAACGTACAATCGGATTAAATTTATATTAACTCGGCTGTTACGTTAGACTAACTCATCCACAACTCAATACTATCTCAACCAAAGTTGAATTAAAATATAATAACTCAGCCGTAACGTTAGATTCACTCAACCATACATCAAGTTAATCTACGATAAGTCCGCCTTAACGTTAGAATAACAATGATTGAGTCACATGTTTAACTCAGCCAAACATCAAGTTAATCTACGATAAATCAAAGAAAAAGTTTTTGAATCACACACGCGAGTATAAAATAAAAAGTGAAGTTTGAAAATTGAAAAGACAGAGTTTATGATAACATAGGATAAGGAGTACTGGAATCCAACAACATACATATAATATAATTGAAAATAAAAAATGAAGATACAATCACATCAATCGCCATCTTCATTCTTAATCGGACTCCGAATTTGGACGACCGGTCGATCCATACCCCAGTTTGTCCCAATCAATACTACTCACCGGGCGTTCACGCTGCGCTCTGTAGGCCTTGCCAACCTGCGCCAGCACTTTCTCGATCTCCTCCTTCACGTTAAATCCGTCCCTTAAGACCTTAAGTTCCGCTTCCTTCTCATGCAGTTTGATATCAAGCAAGTGTGCTTCCGCCGTCTCCCTTATGTTGCTCCTGATGTAAGAGATGACGGATTTGATACAGCTTTAGGGTGGGGCTTTCATCCACAGACGACCACTTGTTGGGACCGTCATCCACACACCACCGCTTGTTTGAACCGAACCTGAATCTGATGCATCCATGATCTCGGAATGGTTTTGTTTCTCAGAGAAAGGACAAGAGAAGAATGAAGAGTTGTAGTTGCTAAGAATAGACAAGTGAAAAGACAAGAGGAAACCAGTGTATATATAGTCCTCTAACGACGTTTGGTCCTCTAACCTAACGACGTTTGGTTCTCTAATGTAACGACGTTTGGTCCTATAACGACGTTTGGGTTCTTGACTATTCGGGTGTCGTAAACAGGTGTATGTATAGTCCTAAAGTCACGTCTGGTTTATTTGATGGGAAGGAAGTTTGGGTTTGACTAGTCAACCACCACGTTATACAAACTCAGCCATCAAACGATTTATCTGATGACAAGTCAGCCACCGCGTTATAATAACTCAGCTAAACATCGAATTAAACAACAATAACTCAGCCGTGTAGCACGAGTTGAGCGATGATAAGTCAGCCTTCACGTTAGCATATATCAGCCGTAAAACGAATCGAGCGATGATAAGTCAGCCATTACATTGGTTTTTGTTATAATTAACATAATAATAGATTCATACAGACATAATTCTGGTTATCAATCCTAAAGTGTCAATATTTAGTACAATCACATGCTAAAAATCCCAAAAGACACAGACATGTTCGAAAAAGCAAATCATGTCTCATAAAACCGAATGGACATTCTGTTAGGTAGTTCATCGTAGATCTCTGTTGCCATCCTAACCCGTAGCCCCTGGATATTTGAATCAGGAATGCCTTCAAAAGAAACACCAAGCAATAAACATTCAAGAATCTTTAACGTGTAAACGCCGCAGTCCCCGGTGATAGTATTCTGCGGGACCTTTTTAAGGTCCCTCCGCTGGAATGAAAATTGGTCGTATTGCGGGACACGGACTTCGGGAGGGATAATTTCGCTCTTGATCTGTGGAATCATCCTCGTGAACGGCCTACAGTGTTCCAGGATTTTTCCATCGCTTTCCTTTGTATGACATCCGACGATGCAATCATAGCAGTCCACGTGACCCCTAGGCAAGTCCACGTGTATGGTCGCCCAATGATTACCTCCGGTTTGGAGGATAGTATACAAGTGATCCACATCTGGTATCCACTTCTTGTTTGTCGGGTCTTCTCCACCCGTACCGTTGACCCAAGTTTCATACGTAGAACCTTTGAAAGAAACCCTCTTCGGCTTCATCTTCCACTGTGCGTAATCCCTACTCCACATTGACGTGAACCACGGGTCTAGAATCATGACGCGATCGCTGTAGTATGGGGTGGGATCTCGCAGGAGCCTCGTGGTGAGGACTTTCACATACGCAGCAATGTGCTGGACAAAAATAAAACCAAGACAAAACACAACATTAACTCAGCCGTAACCAAGTAAAACTCAGCCTTAACACCTAAATAAATCTGCCATTAGCTAAATTAACTCAGACAGAACGACACGATAACTCAGCCATAACCTTAGACAAACTCAGACAGAATATAACAATAACTTACATCGTAAATCAGTCATTATCTACTATAACTCAGACATAACGACACGATAACTCAGCCATAACATTAGCCAAACTCAGACGGAACATAACAATAACTTACATCATCACCCAACCATCCATGTTTCTTGTCTGGCCAGTCCTTTCTTTCGGCTATGATAACAGAGTAGAACAGCACATCGTCGAACCCATATGTTTTGTAATAATGTTTGCTAACAAATAATAAAGAAAGTTAATATAAACAAATAGTGTAAGCATGTCGTATTTAACAACTTAGTAATGTATAAAGGGTCATACCTTTCGGGACCTGTCAAATAAGCCTTAAGCTTCTGCAGTTTGGCCGGATCAACCGGTGCCAGAGGATCATAGATTGCTCGTGAAGGCAGACAACCCTTTCTCATGCAGCTCAGCCCGTTGTCTCCAATAACTGGAAAAGTGTGAGTGGGCATATCTTCGAGGTTAATCAATGAGCTCCCATCCGGGGCCAGCTTAACAGTTTTGAGCCGAATTTCTTTTACACTCTTTAGCCTCTCGGTTTCCTCCTCATCTTCATCAGACTCAGGAAGCATTTCATTATACTCGGATACAACCTTATCCGTGACATCAACTACATCCGAATCTTCCTCAGCTTTTTCCTTAGCTTCCTCAGCTTTTTCCTTAGTTTCCTCAGATGGTTTTGGTTTCTTTATTCTAATCTTTGGCGCAGTAGGAGGCACCTTTTTAGGCTGCTCCAAAGGCTTTCTTCCTCTTCCTCTTCTCGCTGGCGGTTTCTGGATTAGCTCATTTAATGTTTTCTCCTTTTTCTGCTTTGGCACATTTGGGGCTGGTGGCTTCCTAGAGCGTAAACGGCGATTGAGAGGAGAAACAGTCTCAACGAAATCAAAATCAGACACAATGGAGGCCTTATCAAATTCTGCTTCAAGCTTCCTACTTACCCCAACATCAGCATGTTTCGACTGCATAAACGTAACGAAAACTCAGGCGTTAAACAACGAAAACTCATACCTATGTATAAATATAACTCAGCCATAACTAACTAAACTCAGGCGTATCAGATTCATATACCTCAGTCGTAACTAACTCAACTCAGCCGTATCATATTCATATAACTCAGCCATGACTAATTAAATTTTTAACTCAGTCGTATAATATTCATATAACTCAGCCATAACTAACTAACTAAATTTATAATATGAAAACAACTAAGCCATAACTAACCAGCGTTTATAACTCAGTCATAAAATATTTATATAACTCAGCCGTAAAATATTCAGATAACTCAGCCGTATAGTTCAGATAACTCAGCCATAACTAACTAAAAGTTATAACGCAGCCGAATAATATTCAGATATTAACTCGGTCATAACCAACTAAAAGTTTACCGGAGGAGGACTAGGAGCAGTAGATTGGTTATTTGTAATTTTCTTTGGAACGTCTGGTGTCTTTTGAGTTTGGGCCTTAGGATTGTCTTCCTGCGTTTGGGGCTGTGGTTTGGCTAAAAACATATCTCTAATATAACTGCTTGATTTTGAGTCAGCTATGGCCTTCAGCTGCTCTTTAATCTGTTTGACATCGTTCTCAATCGATCCAAACCTTCCTTCAAACTTTGCTTCAACACTCGATTCGATTTGACATCCAATCACATCCAGACGGGAGGACATTTCTTTTATGCTAGTATCAACGGTGTCAAATCGAGAGTTTAAGGGAGAGATCAAGTTGGACACCACATCCACGAGCGACTGCTCGTCTCCCTGACCATCCTGCTCACGAGAACGAACATCCTCGTCCTCATCAGATTCGACAGCTACTTCCTTCTTCTTATTCTTCTTCTTCTTCTTCTTTTCTGCATCTTTCTCAAGAGAATCAACATGCTCACTGTGAGAGACCTTTTGCTTCTTAGCGGGAGATTCAGACACCTCTGCTTTTATCTTTTAAGAGTTTCTTCTTCTTCTCACTCGTCTTCACATCCCAATAACCTTTAACAAGCTTAACCCCGTGTAAGTCTTGGATCAAGTTATCCAGTGCTGGGTCTTCTAATTGGTCTGGCCAAAAATGAAACAGCTCGCTTAACTCAGCCTTTTCAACCATTGTACGAACACGCAGCTACAACACGAGAGATAATAAAACCCATCAGTATGTTTAACTCAGCCATCACTTAATATAACTCAGTCGTCACTTAAGCTAACTCAGTCATCACAGAACATATCTCAGTCGTCACTTAATATAACTCAGCCATTATAGAACATAACTCGGTCGTCACATAACATATTTGCCAAAAAAAATAGAACATAACTCAGCCTTCACAGAGAAAAATAAAACATTAACTCAGCCGTAACATAAATATTTGATAAAAAACAGAACATAATAGAGCCGAAACCGTACCTCACCACCATTCGCTTTGATATCTTCAGCAATGACCGATTCTATAGTTGCACGGGTACGGTTGCCACCCCATCTAAGCAACAGAATCTCATCCGCGTTAACAGCGTTCCCAAAACGCTCGGCGATGGTGATGATTGACTCATACGCCCAAGCCTGCAACACGAAAACCAGACCACTGACGGTGTACGTCTTGCCAATAGGCCTCAGCAACTTTATAGAGACGACAAGGGCTTCATATGCTGCCCGACCCCATGGATAAGTCTTCATGGCTTTGTCGTCGAAAACTCTTTTGGCACTCTCAAATGGTATCCTAGAGTTAGTATGCAAGCCAAAAAGTCTAATGGATAGAAGAGTCAATAACCCAAACCATCTACGCTTTTCAGTAGGCCAAGCTCTGCACGTTACTAAGCCCTGCCTAAGTTCATCTAGATTAGGACCTTCACCGGTTGGCACATGCAATTCACTGAAGAACGCTTTGTAGTCAGCTGCAGGCACAAACTTTTCTGTAGGCAGTTCATCTATATTTAAACCCGTGATATGATGAAATTCGTTCAATCCAAACCGGATGGGTTTACCAGCCACGATACACCAAAGCTCCTTCTTCAGTATTCTCAGTTGTCTGCATAGTAGATAATGTACGGTCTTACCAGACCATAGAAAATAACTATCAACAAGCTTAGCAATTAATCTAAGCTCTGTCTCTTTCAGTTCTGCCCATATTTCTTTTCCTATTGATTCTCTAATTGCAGGGAACTCTCCCAGCTTTATATTATGATTAATGCCTTTACCCTCCAGATTAGAATCCCCCTCTTGGTAAAGTCTTGGAGGGTACTCCCTTGCTTGGTCTTCAGACATCTGTATAACCATAAATCAGCCGTAAGCATTCCATAACTCAGTCATAACATAAAACAAACTCATCCACAGATACCATAACTCAGGCAAAACATAAATCTAACTCAGCCATAGATAATATAACTCCGTCATAACATAAACCTATCTCAGCCACACATAACATAACTCAGCCATAAGATAAATCTAACTCAGCCATATTTTAACAGAAACTCAGACATCGATGTAAGGTTAAACCATAACTCAGTCACAGCATAAAACAAACTCAGACACGGATGAATTGATAAATCATAAATCAGTCGGCAAACAAATAGTAACTCAGCCGTCAAATCAAATAGATCTAAGAAATCGGCCACCATATGTCAATCAACGACGACGTTAAAACCCAGCTTTAAAAACCATCGTTACGCATCGGAAAACGATTTCAGTGACGGGAATCACTTGAGATTGAACTTAGATGTCAGAGTCTTACTTAATGGAAACATACTCACTGGAACTTAGATGTCAGATGTGACTTCGCGCTTACAGAAATGCGACTCCGGCGTCTGAATTTCGGCCGGAACAGACGAGAAAAGAGCAAAACGGCGAAAGAAATCGATTTTGTTCCGTCGAGAGAGAAAGAGGAAGAAAGCGACAGTTTTTTTTTTTTTGGGAGATGATGAACAGTAAAGCCAAGAAATAAAAAACCCAAACGTTATGCGGTTTGGAGATGATTAATGACGTGGATTATCGTAATGACATGGAATGATGACATGTATAATCACTGTTTTTTAATTTAATTTTTAGTTAAAAACGAATTAAATAATAATAATTAATTAAAACTAGTTAGGGTTGTTAATTGTAATTACACAAGAACTGAAAACATCTGAGTAATAAAAAAAAAATGTGTTCTATTCTAGGAATAAACATACAAATGTGTTCTATCTTAGGAATTATTTCTATATAATATGTATATGTTCAATTGTGATCCAAAAATAAATGTTTCACTACATATTATGGAAACAAATTCGAATAAGTGTTGATGCAAAATCACTTAATAATCAGATAACTGAATAAATTTTAGAACAAAAAAAATGGATCTTATAATGTCATTGTTTTCTAGCAAAATAATATGATCTACCGGGGATCCCATCCTCGGTGGTGAACTCTACTGAAGTGTGGTTAACTCTGTTGAAGTGTGATGAATAGTGGGGGAGTAGTTAGGTGACGACTCTGCTTCAAATGTGATGAAGTCTGGTGACGAGTAACATGAGCTATTTCACTTATCCCTACAAACCCATCTACATTAATAACATCTTGAGAGAAGGTCAATCTCTACTCCCCCACTATTCTTTTCGGTTAACTTAGATGCCAACGCTTAAAATAAGGTGGATAGTTGAGTCCAATATAACTCTAATATTTTTGAAAGTGCTGTTACGAGTTTTTTTGAATGCTTGTTTCCGAGTTCATAGATTGCATGGTATAGGTTATTAATAGCATACATGTTCATCCTACAGTAGTAAGAAAATAATGACAGATAAAGGAAATTACGTCACATATTATTGGTTCTTATTTGACTTTTCAGCATTTTCCCGTTGTTGTTTTATTTTAGGGTAAATTGCAGGCCACACCTGTTGACCATGTTTTATTTCCATGGATTGTCAAAATCAAATGTGGTTTTCACCATTTATCTTTTCGCCTGCAAAATGACGCTTCTGCCCTTGCGCTTCTCTCTTAGTAACTGTTGAAATGTACGGTTTAGTTTAGCAGGTTTAGTTACGTACACTGTTCCGGTTCAGTTGAAGATTTTTTGTTTCACGTTGACGCGATTCGGTTCCGTTACAAGTGAGATTATTTCCATTATTCCGAAGTGACATCAACATTTAATGCCCCCAAAAAGTTTAGACGTGACTATTGTCACAATTAATGCAAAATCATCATTACATCAAATAATATTAAAAAAATTATTGATAATAATTAATAAAAAAATTGTTGAGATAAAGAAGATGAACCCAGGAACAAAGAATTATTGAGAACGTACATTGCTGCTGAAGAAGTGTTGATCTTGTTTTTGTACCAAGTTTGGAGCCAAAACAAGCATTGTTCGTGTAAGTAATGAAGTTCTTTTAAGAAGTTTTTTGTTATGTCATATTAGGATCTTGATTGTGTTCGAACTCCATTTTTTTATCAGAAAATTTGCAAAATCTATATTTGTTTGTTTAAAATAGTCAAATGATAATTGGTATTTAGGTTTATAAATGTGTAGTATCGACATTCCATTTGTTTTTTTATATGTATAGTATTTTTCAGTTGCATTTAATGTGTGTCTCCTGAATTTATGATGCAGGTGGGTTATGGATATTCCCGTATTTACTATGGTCGGTGAGTGGAAATGCAAAGAAGGAGAATGGAAATTTGAACCTGAGGAAGGCATCTTTGGTCGTTGTGTACGAGTTCAGGAAACCATGACGTACACGGACTTTGTCCGTACACTCCGAGAGGCTTTCAGTTTGAAGTCCACCGAGATCAATCTCATAATTAGCTACTGGATACCGGGAGAAATGTCAGTGCTGATAGATACTAAACGCCCTCCTGTATACATTGACAGTCAGATGGGTCTCGAAACGTTTTTTTTGGTTCATGGTGGGTATTTTTCTCTCAACTTGTTCGTCTCTTTCAATAATACAGTGAAGGCGTTCGGGAATACTGTCTCTAGGTCTCATGGTGAAGTTTCTGAAAGTGGTCGTGTGTTTTATAGTGCTACAAATGTTGATGAAAATAATGAGGATGTAGAGGAGCAAGGCGATGTTGAAGACGATACAACAAAAGAGGATGAAGTGGAGGAGGGCAACGAAGATGATGATGGGTGTGATGATTATCTTTGTGTGGATGGATCTATTGGGGGAAGTACCTTGTATCCTACCACAGACGGTAGTGAAGGTATTAGCGAAGAATACGATTACAACAAGTGGAATGATGTAATAGTAGAACAATATGTACAAGGAAATCTTGAGGAAGACGTCAGTCTCACTCAACAGACTTCTCAACATCCAGGGGAATTCAGTCGTTTATTGGAAACGTGTATGTACACGGGTGTTAGTGTACCTGGCGGAGATACAGGGGAATTCAGTCGTCTCTTGGAAACATGTACGTACACTGGTCTTAGTGTACCTGGCGAAGAAACAATTTCTCCATTGGGTTTATGGTACACGCTGCGAAGGGCAAAGGGATTCCAATCTTATTTGTATAGACGAAGTCACCGCGGATGAAGTGATCGACGGTATTGGAGCTTCCTCAACTGGGACACTGAATGATAATGGGGTAGTTACCGCAGCTGAGGCTTACCAAGTGTATAATGAATTTCCTAAGTTACATGGTGGCGAGTTGGCGAATCTCGGTAACGATGCTGCTCCTGTGTTCGATGACTTACTCAATTTTCGAGCTGATGAGACACAGGCTGAAATCAGCACCACATGCGAAACTTTGTTTGTTGGAAGTGTTTTTAAGAATAGAAAAGTCCTGCAACAAACAATGTCTCTTCAACCGATAAAGCAATGCTTTTGCTTCAAGCAACCTAAGTCATGTCCTAAAACATTGAAGATGGTGTGCGTTGATGAGACTTGTCCATGGCATTTGACTGCCTGCGTCGTGAAGGATTCAGAAAGTTTCAAAATCACTTCGTATGCTACGACACATACGTGTAACATCGACTCTCGGAAGAACTACAATAAACATGCTAATTATAAGCTCCTCGGAGAAGTTGTGAGGAGCAGATACAGTTCTACTCAGGGTGGGCCGCGAGCTGTCGATTTACCACAGCTGCTCCTAAATGATCTGAATGTGCGGATTTCATATTCTACCGCTTGGAGAGCAAAAGAGGTTGCAGTGGAAAATGTAAGGGGGGATGAGATAGCAAATTACAGGTTTTTGCCGACCTATCTGTATCTTCTCCAATTAGCTAATCCGGGTACAATAACACATCTACACTATACACCAGAAGATGATGGTAAACAGCGCTTCAAGTATGTCTTTGTCTCTCTTGGCGCTTCTATCAAAGGTTTGATATATATGAGGAAGGTAGTTGTGGTAGATGGAACGCAACTAGTCAGACCTTACAAAGGATGTCTCCTTATTGCATGTGCCCAAGATGGGAACTTCCAAATATTCCCAATAGCTTTTGGTGTTGTTGATGGTGAGACCGATGCTTCTTGGGCATGGTTTTTTGAAAAGTTATCAGAGATTGTTCCAGACAGTGACGATTTAATGATTGTCTCGGACAGACATTCATCTATATACAAAGGCCTAAGTGTTGTTTACCCGAGAGCGCATCATGGAGCATGTGCTGTTCACCTTGAGCGAAACCTCTCCACCTATTATGGTAAGTTTGGTGTGTCTGCTTTATTTTTCAGCGCTGCCAAAGCTTATAGGGTCAGGGATTTCGAGAAATATTTTGGACTGTTAAGGGAAAAGAGTGCTAAATGCGCAAAATACCTAGAGGACATAGGATTTGAGCATTGGACAAGAGCTCACTGTAGAGGAGAACGCTACAATATCATGTCTAGCAACAACTCTGAGTCCATGAATCATGTGTTAACAAAAGCAAAAACTTATCCGATTGTTTACATGATCGAGTTCATTCGGGATGTCCTAATGCGATGGTTCGCATCGAGGAGGAAGAAAGTTGCTAGGTGCAAATCTTCTGTGACACCTGAGGTTGATGAGAGATTTCTACAAGAGTTGCCTGCGTCAGGTAAATACGCTGTGAAGATGTCTGGACCGTGGAGCTATCAAGTGACAAGTAAATCCGGTGAGCATTTTCATGTCGTTCTGGACCAGTGTACGTGTACGTGTCTTAGGTACACCAAGCTAAGAATCCCATGTGAACACGCTCTAGCAGCTGCAATCGAGCATAGAATTGATCCGAAGTCTTGTGTCGGATGGTGGTATGGCCTTCAAACGTTTTCTGATTCTTTCCAAGAACCAATTCTACCTATCGCGGATCCGAAAGATGTTGTCATCCCACAACATATAGTGGATTTGATACTCATTCCTCCATACAGTAGACGGCCACCAGGAAGACCACTGTCCAAAAGGATCCAATCTAGAGGTGAAAACCGGGTATGTACTAACATCGTTCATTCATCTACTTGTATTTTGAGTATTACCATGCGGAGATTTTTAACTTCCTATGTACGTCACTTCAGAAAAAGAGACAGAAAAGACTTTTACCAAATCAGTGTTTCACGCTGTCGACAAGCAGGTCATAACAAGAAGACGTGCAAAAATCCAATCTAGTTCTGGTGACAAGTTTCTGAGCCGGCCAATATAGTGTACGCTTCTGTGTTTTCTCGGTGTACGTAAGTTTATATATAATCCACCTAACTATGTACGTTGTGTACGTACGTTTAAACTCTACGTTCGTATAACTATGTACGTTTTTGTCTGTGTACGTGTTAAAGTTCATGTAATAAGGGTACATAGAGGTGGTTGCTCAATATTTTGAGTAATTTGAAATAAGTTTTTTGAAAATCTAACTTATTCCCCCTCTTAAATGAACGGAGTTGGAGATATGGTTGGGTATATTGTGGTTATGTTGGTATTTAATGGAAAGGACGTAACTGTTGCTGTTTATTGTCAAATTAACGTTATAATTACCCTATATGACGGTTACCAAGCTATTACCAAAAATTTGAATCAAGTGTAGTTGGAACCGCATTAATAACTGTAGCTGTTCCAGATTTCTTCTATTTAAGTCTCCTCCCTTCCTTAATTTTATCCACAATCCTCATTCTAAATCCATTTCTTCTGCCGGCAGTTATATCATTCACAAAAATTTTTTTTGTCTTTCGATTCGCTTGTTCTTGCTATCCGTGAGATGGAGGGGTTTCATATGGTCTCAGAATTGTCTCCTCTGATCACTGGGTGGCGAATTTATGTCTTTGTCGTGAGAGTCTTCAAGATGGTTATATCGCCAAACGTCTTCGAACTCGGCCTTATCCTGGCAGATTACGCGGTAATTTCCGTCGAATCATTATGTGTTTTTCTCATTCATTCGCTTAACTTGTATATTAAACTGTCTACTATCATGTTCTGTATGTAAAGAATAACCGTATTGAGGCCACCGTTGATCGTCGCCTTGCTCCGTTTTACGAAGACCGATTCGTTGAAAATGAGTGGAAGACAATCACCTCTTTCTTGGTCCGTAAGTCAACTGACTCAGTCAGAGCAACAAAGCATGAATACGGCATACTGTTTATGGATCGGACCGTCGTCGTTCAGGCCCCACCGAGATCACCACCAGTTCCAGATTTCGATTTCACTCCCTTCGACTACATTTTGGAGAAATCTGCTTACAAGAACGTTTTAGTCGGTGAGGAGGAATAACTCCGATGCTTCATTTATTACATTTTTGAAATTTTTTTTTATTATCTTTGTTTCTCCATCATCTAGATGTCGTTGGAGCGTTGGTTGATGTTGGCGGATTGACTACAGACTATTAGGGTCTCAAACTGAGTTTCAAGATAAAAGATAGATAGTAAGTGTTCTTTTCATTGTTTTATTTACAATATCACTCTAAACGCTAACTGTCCTTATTTCTAACGTAGCAATGAAGTCTTGGAGTGCGAAGCCCGCAATCAACAGGCGGAGTACTTGGATGGTTACTTTCAGAGTTTGGGTAAGGGAAATTTTGTTGTTGCACTCAGCTTTTCGCGTTTAACCGAACTGTCTAACCCGAAGCTTGAGAGCCATGGTGCTATTTCAAAGGTGGTTGCCAATCCGGACAGACCCGAAGTTGCGGATATCGCGATGGTGGTTTTTTAGCTAGAGGGAATGAACCATTATTCTGCGTTCTAATATAATATAAGACTACATTTCAATTAAGTTTTCTTTCCCAGTTGTTGTTGTTGTTTCCATAAGAACTAAACTACATTTCAGTCGTTGTTGTTTCCTGTTTCCGTTTAAATGTTAATCTAATTTGTTGTTTTATGTACGTGCCTTGTTTTATTGTTCAAATCCTCTCGCAATGTACGTATAGTTTCTGCTGTACGCTATCGTGTACGTATATTAGTTTGGGTGCCTTCAACATCAAAAACTATTAGATTTATACTTATGTTGTGTACGCAATTTCTCAATGTACGATAAACCAAGTTTAATGTACTATATAGTGTACTTACACGAAGACTAAAAAGCGACCGTTGTCATGACTGAAAAGCCCTGAGCTACTGTCACGAAGTTGCTCGCTTGGCGAACACCTTCAAGGATCCACGTTCTACAAGCAGCTCAAAGTATGGCCGGAAGGTAGACTCCGGTTGGAGTAACGACGGCCACGTCATGAATTCATCGATTGCAAGGGTGTTGATGTCACAACTGTAGACTAAGTTCCTTAGCGTCTCTATGGGAGTCTGTCTGACGGGGAGGTAGTTGACAAGTATGCTTATGGGGTTTGGCAATTGGATTCCTACGTACAACTCGGTTGGAGGGGTTAGCGGAGGTAGGAAAGGCATTGTTTTTCAAACGAGGAGGTTTAGACGGATTTGTGTATTCAACTAAGTGTGTTTGACATGAGTTTTAAAGAGGAGAATAAGCATCAATGTAAGTGGGTGGGTGACGTGGATGTATATTTAGTGCATCATATTAGTAACTTTTAAATTAAACAAACTATTGTGTACCTCTCATAATCGCGCCGTGTACGTCTATAAAATACTCATTACGTTTTTTGACAGAAGGTTGAGATGACGTCTGTTTGTATTGCATATAAGTGGAACAATATGGCTTCATGTATAGTGCTATATTAGGGGTCAACGCATTTACTAACAATCTTTTCAAATAAACATTAACTTACTTATTTTATCTGCCAAATCAATTGAGTACGTTGCTCGGGAACCGTTTACGTCTAATAGAGATATTAATGAGAGTGTGATAGAGGTCACTTCTAGAGTGTATTTGACAGCAAGTAATTAATATGGAGCGAAATCTTCTAGATATGGGTTATACGACGTCAAATCAAATTTCCTTTCGTCTTCATTTACAAACTATATCGTCCCTCACTATGTAATCTTTATAGTTGGAATTAAACTATGCCACGTGTACATTATCATATATCGTGTACGTAGATATTTTATTATTTTATTATTATTTTGTGTTAATGATGTCTCATATTAGAGTAGTTTGAGCTAGTATGTTTGAATCAATTACAAAGTGGTAATTATTAAAAACAAACTTCCATTACTGATAATCAACGTAAAAAGCTCACATATTGTTGCATGGAAAACTTATAAATATGACAGGATCGTGGCGAATGTGAGCTCTACAGGATCTGGCTAATCCGTTTAGCACACAACCAGATGTAACATTGGTTGCAAAGATTATTGAAGAGTCTTGATCTCATGTAACACATCTCCGCGCATTTAGGAGTGCTTACGTCACCACATTCCGGGTACGAAAAACCGTTAGCGTATGTGTATTTTAAAGTATTACCATATTTCTTTATATCTTCTAGCACCTCCTCACAAATGTCACGTGCCTCCTCCGATTCCAAAGCATAGTGGTTGCTTCCAAAGAGCCGAAGGTAGACACCACCCATGTGAGCATTACCAGCACATATGTAAAGAATTGCGCATGTAAAGGTTGCAGCGGCGTTCCTTGGGGCAATTCGCTCTAAGTGTAGGATAGCTCCCTGAATGTCAGACTCATGTGTAACGAGACGCAGTCCTTCATGGTAAATAGTCGTGCGGTTACCAGCTTGTAAGCACCGTTTGAAGAAGGGTCTATAGTGATCTTCGGAGTTGATGTCATTTGGATCGTGGCCTGCCGCGTAGAAGTCGTCGGGATCGTCGCACATGCTGAAAATGTTTGCATCTTTGAGGACATCCGGACGGTAGACAATGTCTCTTCCACGAGGACCGGATTTCAACATAGGTCCGAGGTACCACCAACATTTGTCAGCCATTTTCTTGGCTATCCTCGCAAGCAAATCATCAGGAATATTTGGGTTTGGCATATTTAGGAGTAAGATATTTCAACAAAATGAAATTCCAACACTTAAATAAGCATCATTGAAGATATGGTTGGGTAAGTTATGGTTGTATTTATTGCAAAGGTATTAAGAGATGATGTGTATTCATATTGTCAAATCAACGTAATAGTATTCCATATATAATTTGTTATTGTTGTTATGAGCAACCTCTTTTTAATAACAGCTTAAAACTAGACGTGTACGTCTTAGTGTACGTTTTAGTGTACGTCCACATTTACATTTCTACATTTGCCCAACAAACAGTGTACGTTTTAGTGTACGTCCACATTTATATTTCTACATTTACCCAACAAACAGTGTACGCTGTAGTGTACTATCAGTGTACGTCCATTCATAAATATCACCATTTATGAGACAAACTAAAGACCTCATATGTTTGCATGTGTTATTTTTTAGTGTACGTTAGAGTTGATATCTCATGCTAGCGTACGTCCATATCTAGTTTTACGAGACAAACCAAAAACCTTTAAGTATTATTTGGTAGATGCACGTGTACGTAGTTGTGGACGCTTAGATTTTAATATCCAAATTTACATTTACTGCGGGAACTAAATATCATATGCGAATTTGGCTGAAAAATATTCAACTTGAGAAACATAACACACCTTGCAAATTTCTTAAGCAATAATATAATTTCAACATAAACATAAACAACATAGTAGAAGCCTTATCATAATTTGAAACATGACATAGCGGATAACATAAACAAACAATAAAGTATAATGGAATAACTATAGCATTTGACTAACACGTCTAACACACGACCAAAGGTAACAGCGGTTGCAAACGTTTTGGAAAGCTCCTAATACCATGTAACAATATAAGGCGCAAGGAGGCATACTAATTCCATGGCTGGTAGGATAAGAGAACGTAGGACCATATGTATTGCTGTATGGAGGGTCAAACTTCTTTATTTCCTCGATGAACTCATCACCCAAAACTCGAGTGGCAACCGAGTCCAATGGATAATGGTTGCAGGTGAAGAGCTGTAGAAACAAGCCGCCCATATAATCATACCCAGCACATATGAATACAATGGCGCATGCAAGTGTTGCATTTGCTCATACTGGAGCATGACGCTGTAAGAGCCTGATGGCTCCATTGATGTTTCGTTCATGCGTTATAACACGAATACCTTCGTAATACACGGTCGTGGGATTATTAGCTGCAAAACACCGTAAGAAAAATGGTCGATGTCGGCCTTCATCAGCGGATCCGGAGGGATTGTGGCCCCCTCCAGCTTGGAAGTCATCGGGCGAGTTACACAAGGTGAGAATATTGGCATCTTTGAAGACATCCGGACGGTAGACAATGTCTCTTCCACGAGTGCCTGATCGTACCAGTGGACCAAGGTCGGACCAGCATTGGTCAGCCAGGTTCTTAGCTATCTTCGAGGATAAATCGTCGGGAAGAGTCGGGTTAACCATGTTTGAAATGAGATAGTCAGAGATCGTCAGTAATTTCTTCACTTTAATAACCACTACTGTGAATTTGGTTGGGGCAATTACGGTTGAAATGAATGTCATACTTGTGTTGGTAAGCGTTCGCTGTCAAATCAATTTATCACTTGAGTTATGTTATAAAGTTAATATGCAGTGTACGAGACATATAGATATGTACGTACACATTTACATTATATAATTAAAAGTGAACGATGTGTACGACAATATGATAGAATATACTAAATTAACTTCTGACAATCTCCAAATTAAATGTAGTTGCAATCATATATCTAAGATAGGTTTGTTCATAATAATTAGTTGCAAAGAACGAGAATATTGTTCTTGGACGATTAAAGCAAGTGCATAGTACCGGCCTCCCGCTTGCCGTGCTCGTAGATGTCAACCGAGTATTTCTGACGGTAGAAGACCATATCTGCTTCTCGAATGGTTGTCAATTTCGAAAAAGGGTGTCCAAACGCAAGCAACTCCAAGAACTTCATCGTGTATGGCCCGCAATCTCCTGTAGTCATTCTCGCCTTCACAGCCGACTCCCGCGTGTGCGATATTAAAGCGTCATACACAGTTATTAGCCGTTCATTAAGGTTGATTCCCAAAGCAACCCAATGTTCACTCTTCCAGTTCATCGGAGCATACACAACATCGACATCCTTCAGCCACTTCATATTGGGTTCACGGTTTATGTGTACTCCATTAGCAATGTCGGACAGTAATTTACCCCATTTGAACCCGTTCTTATTAAAACACTTCTTGAAGTCGCCCACCCGCTTGGTAAGTAGATGTGTCTGACCCTGGGTTAGGATCCTCAGTTCCTACAGACCCCTTGACAATACCCGGCTCTTCCATGACTACCTGTGCAAGTTAACGTACACAAGTCTATATAATGTACACATATGCTATTCCGAGAATAGGAATTGAAACACACAAATTGTTACCTCCACATCAGTAGCTGCAGCCAAATCACCAACGGCTTTGGTATCCAACTCCCGTATGACCTGCATAATATAAATTTTATACATTTGAACAGTAAATAGTACATTTTATTTGTTGCTAGAGTTAGCTTACATTGTTAACTACTTGAAATGGTGACGGGGGATCACTGTGAGTCTTCTCAGGTATTTCAACTTCCATCCCTGTCACTAATTTGGATTCTCCTGCCGCCTCAACCTGTAGAATTTATCATCGGAAAGAAACTTTTTAGTAATGTATGAAACAATATATATGTACACAGAACATAGTGACAAAAATGTACGTACACTTGTGCCAGGTATGTGAGCTATATCTCCATCAGAAGGCTCATAAGTTTCTTCTGACTCGTTGCCATTAGCTTCAGTCGATGCACTGGCATCTCTTGCTTCTTCCTGAAACAAAAATAATTTTCAAAGTCTTATGGGCGTACACATATGGAAAAAGAACAAGTGACTAACACATACCTGTGCAGATGTTGAAGGTAAACCTGATGGATTGTCTACCATCTCTATGTCTGCATCAGCTATTTCATCGGCCCCTGTATGGGTACCAACTAAGCCAGGTTCAGCAACATCCTTTGGTCCATTATCCTGAAAGATAGGCTACCATAGAGTTAAGCGTTAGATAAGTGGAGAAATTAATGTAATATATATGCATATAGTCATGGAAATCTGTATATAACGATTACCAGAAGATCTACCTCTGAAACTCTTGCAGACTCATTAGATGGAACTTCTTCCATCTCGGTGTCAACAGTAGCTTCTTCCACAGGTCTCTCTTCCTGTGTAACATAGACAGTCCCAGACATTGAACCTAAGAAGACAGTCTTACAAACAACAACATTTCCTCTATCCTGAAACATAGTTTAACTAACTTTTTAAGCGAATATGTACGTACACCATTTAAACAGATTGTGAAGAGTATTAGTAGACGACATACCAGATGGGATTGTGTGGATCCAGCATAAGGAACTATTAAAAATCCAGTGTCTAATATCTCTTCTTCAGCGGCCGAAGAATCTAATCTATCATTTGCAGTAAAATCACTTTCATTATTAGCGCCATACTGTATCGAAGCAGGCAGTATAGTTATACATATGGATTATAAAATATTTAGCAATGTACGTACATGACTTACCTGTTCATCAATGAATCCTTGCATATCTTCCTTATTGGAATCAGGTAGCTCAGTAGTGTCAACAGCAAAAGAAACATTTTTCTTCGGCTTTGACGGTTTTCTTCTTCCTTCGACAGCAGTGGTATGTACTCCAGGGACATCCAAATCTTCCTCTTTGGAATTACAGCCAACAGAAAGTGCAGGAGTGTCCACATCATGAGAAACACGAGTCAGCCTTGAAGACTTTCTCGTTTCAGTGCTTCCTTTTGTAGACATCCTTCTCGATGGCTTCTTCCCAGTAACCGGTGCCTTATCCATAGAAGTAGGTGGTTCCCGCGAATCATGGGAAGGTATGGTTTGTTCTGGCCTTTTGCCTTTTGGATCAAGGGCAGCACGTATCTGGTCACGGACAAAGTCTTTCATATCTTCATGCATTTGATACATTTGGTCTTCCAGCTCCTTGAAAGACCTCCTCATTTCAACAATAAACCTCTCAGGCACAAGCTCTCCAAAACAATCCTCAGCATTCTCTTCTTTATCACAATCCATTTCAGATTTCTGTTTTTCCATAGCAGGTTCTGATATGTCTATAATTTGCATGTTTTCAGTGTCCATTCATCATCGTTTTGAGTCCAGTTTCGTATCATTCATCACTGTTTTATATCATTTCTCATCATTCTTGCATACTTTGCATGATTAGGATAGCTTTGCATGCATATTGCATTTCTGAGTTGTTTTCAGGTGATTTGGAGCTGTTTGCGAGCAAATTGGAAGAAACGAGCCAGAACCAGAAGACATACTCGACCCCCAGGACGAGTGACTTTGGAGCCATTCTTCCCATCCACTCGACCACCAGGTCGAGTAACCTCAGCTCAGGCCACTCGATGACATTACTCGACCCCCTGGTCGAGTCTCACTTCGCCACACCACCTGACTACACTCGACCATTCACTCTACCACGTTACTCGACCCCATGGTCGAGTATCATCACTCACCACCATCACCATCACTCGACCGGACACTCGATCACTTCTTCACAGTCTACTCAAATCCGCACTCAACCAGACAAGCTGAGCACAAGGAAGAGAAGAGGAGAAGACAAAGTGTTTGGAAGCGGCCTGGACCTCCATCGGATCACGAAGCCCATCTCGGCCCATTATCACTCTATGGGCCGGGCGATTAGGTTATTGGCCCGTCTACTATCATTTTATTTCGTTTGGTATAAATAGATGTTTTAGGGTTCTGTCCTGAGACATCTAGTCGACATTGCGTTTTTGCTTCAGTTTTATTTTTAGTTTTACTCTGCTGCGCCGCTTTTGCTTCTACAACCTGTAGTTCGCGATTTTTCCAAGTTATTGAGATTCCGCGTTTGATTTCATTAGTCATCTTGTTTCTCTACTCTTTATCTCTTTACTTATGCAATATTATCGTTTATCTGCGTTTATGTCTTTGAGCATGTTGTCTGAGTAGTGACTTAGAATTCTTAGGGATGGGATAGAGTAGTTGTGGAATCCGTAGTCTGTAGAATGGTTAAGTTTCAGAATTGATTGAATCCCTTTAGGACTAGTTGCGTTTACTGCTTATTTCTTTCTGATCAACTGGAATTCGATCCCAAGCATTCCCGCACCCAGAAGGTGTTCGATGGAATGCTTGATCCACTAGTTCCTGAGATATGCGTCTCTATCCCAAGGGATTGGCCGTTTAGAGCGTTTATTGACTTTATCAGTCTGTTCGTATTGCCTGCATAGTTAGATTCCGTTAATGGGAATTAGTCTGGGCTAGCTTTGCTTGAGGATTTCTATCACGGGAGTGAATTGGTCTGTTGTTGAACCTGTTGTCTAGGGATAGCTTGATTGCGCTTGTTAACCATTCGAATAGGCTAGGACACCACTCTACTCGATTACCCCATCCTTAGGAATTTCTCGTCTATCTTATTTCTCTGTTTTATCGTTATCGCTTAATCGTTCTCATTGCCTGTTTCTTAGTTTTTACAATCACTCGACCAACTTACTCGACCACACCCAGTGTCTGGCAACAGACTGTGCAGTCGAGTATAGCTGTTTCATATCCTGTCTATTACTTGACCTGTTACTCGACCACATCCTACTTCTGGCATCAGCCTGTTGTGGTCGAGTGATTTTAGTAATTCTGTTATTGCTTCTGTTTTCTGCATGTTCGCTTAGGACTGTTAGAAACCCCAAAACTGTTATTGCTTGGCTTGACTTAGTGACTTCTGATCACATCTCATCTGTTTGCATCACACCCATTTGGATTGACACCTAAAATAGTACAACAACATGATTGGTGTTTTAGGAATAATTGACTAAAAACTTATTATCAATTTGGCGCCGTTGCCAATTGGGTGTTTGTTTGCTATATTCGAGATTTCAGAATATTTAAGATCAAGTTCTTTTTCATTTTTTCTGAAAGTTACTAACTTTGTGTTATTTCTGTTTGTCTGTTTTGATTCAGGTACTACGAATCACTAGCTTCACCAGTTGGTACTCGTTGTATGCAAACACGGTCACGAGGAAATCAGAATCTCCTGTTCAACGATAACATCGACCGTATTGCACGCCAACTCAGAACACAGACAGAAACAGACACAATGGCTGCAGTTGTTGATGAGCAGGTGCAACCAAACAACATAGGTGCAGGCGATGCACCACGCAACCACAATCAGCGTAATGGCATCGTGCCTCCACCTGTGCAGAACAACAACTTTGAGATCAAGAGCGGTCTCATTGCCATGGTTCAGAGCAACAAGTTCCACGGCCTCCCTATGGAGGATCCACTCGATCACCTGGACGAGTTTGATAGGCTCTGCAGCCTAACAAAGATCAATGGAGTCAGTGAGGATGGCTTCAAGCTCAGATTGTTTCCTTTCTCTCTTGGAGACAAAGCCCATCAGTGGGAAAAGTCGCTTCTTCAAGGCTCTATCACCTCCTGGAATGACTGCAAGAAAGCCTTCTTGGCTAAGTTTTTCTCAAACTCCAGGACTGCGAGACTAAGGAATGATATCTCCGGTTTCACTCAGACGAATAATGAGACTTTCTGTGAAGCATGGGAGCGCTTCAAAGGTTATCAGACGCAATGTCCTCATCATGGTTTCTCCAAAGCTTCGCTTCTCAGCACTCTCTACAGAGGTGTCCTCCCAAAGATCAGGATGCTTCTAGATACCGCTTCTAACGGGAACTTTCTCAACAAAGACGTTGAAGACGGATGGGAGCTGGTAGAGAACTTAGCTCAGTCGGATGGCAACTATAATGAAGATTATGATAGAAGCGTCCGCACCAGCTCTGATTCTGATGAGAAGCACCGCAGGGAAATGAAAGCCATGAATGACAAACTGGACAAGCTACTGCTTGTGCAACAGAAGCACATTCATTTTCTGGGTGATGATGAGACGTTCCAAGTTCAGGATGGGGAGACTATGCAGTCAGAAGAGGTCAGTTATGTGCAGAACCAAGGAGGTTACAACAAAGGTTTCAACAACTTCAAGCAGAACCATCCCAATCTGTCTTACAGAAGTACAAACGTTGCAAACCCGCAGGACCAAGTTTACCCTTCACAGCAGCAGAATCAACCCAGGCCCTTTGTTCCATACAACCAAGGTCAAGGGTATGTTCCTAAGCAGCAGTATCAGGGCAACTATCAGCCGCAACTTCCACCACCTGGGTTCACACAGCAGCAACAACAACCAGCTTCAACAACTCCAGATTCAGACCTGAAGAACATGTTACAGCAGATTCTACAAGGGCAAGCAACAGGAGCAATGGATCTGTCCAAAAGGATGGCAGAAATTCACAACAAGGTTGACTGCAGTTACAATGATATCAATATCAAGGTTGAAGCACTGACATCTAAGATTAGATACATAGAAGGCCAAACTGGGTCGACCGCAGCACCCAAATTTACAGGACCTTCCAGAAAATCAATGTCAAATTCAGAGGAGTACGCTCATGCTATCACACTTAGAAGCGGTAAAGAATTACCCACAAAAGAGAGCCCGAACCAGAACACTGAGGACAGTGTGGATCAAGATGGGGAGGATTTCTGTCAAAATGGAAATTCCGCTGAAAAAGCAATAGAAGAGCCTATACTCGACCAACCTACTCGACTACTAGCTCCTGCAGCATCTCCTCTTGTTGAAAAACCAGCTGCCACCAAAACCAAAGACAACGTCTTCGTTCCCCCACCTTACAAGCCCCCACTCCCATTTCCTGGTCGATTCAAGAAGGTCATGATACAGAAGTACAAAGCTCTCCTGGAGAAACAATTGAAAAATCTTGAAGTCACGATGCCTCTTGTCGACTGTCTTGCACTTATACCAGACTCTAACAAATATGTGAAAGACATGATTACAGAGAGGATCAAAGAAGTCCAAGGAATGGTGGTGCTAAGTCACGAATGCAGTGCGATCATTCAGCAGAAGATCATTCCAAAAAAACTAGGAGATCCTGGTTCCTTCACCTTACCTTGCGCTCTAGGCCCTTTAGCCTTCAACAAGTGCCTCTGTGATCTAGGTGCATCTGTGAGTCTCATGCCTCTCTCTGTGGCAAAGAAACTGGGCTTCAACAAGTACAAGCCCTGCAATATATCCTTGATCCTAGCTGACAGATCTGTTAGGATTCCCCATGGTCTGCTGGAGGACTTACCAGTCATGATAGGCATGGTCGAAGTACCGACAGACTTTGTGGTTTTAGAAATGGATGAAGAACCCAAAGACCCTTTGATATTGGGAAGACCATTTTTAGTTACAGTTGGAGCTATCATTGATGTTAAGAAGGGAAAAATTGATCTTAACCTCGGGAGAGATCTCAAGATGACCTTCGATATCACCAACACCATGAAGAAGCCTACGATAGAAAGAAATATTTTCTGGATTGAAGAGATGGATATGTTAGCTGACGAAATGCTAGAAGAGCTGGGAGAAACAGATCATCTACAGAGTGCTCTAACAAAGGATAGCAAGGAAGGAGATTTAAATTTGGAGATTTTGGGGTACCAAAAGCTGTTAGATGAACACAAAGCAGTTGAGAATCCAGGAGAGTATGAAGATTTGGGTGAAAGAGCAAGGGAGGAATATATACTCGACCTCATCACTTGACCAACAGCCCATTCTGTGTACTCGACCGAGCTACTCGACCACAACAACCCCTCTGAAGCCAACTTAGTATCCGATGACTGGTCTGAACTCAAGGCACCCAAAGTAGATTTGAAACCGCTACCAAAAGGGCTAAGGTACGTTTTTCTTGGACTAAACTCTACTTATCCTGTCATAGTGAATGATGGGCTAACTGCTGATCAAGTAAACCTGCTGATAACCGAGCTCAAGAAGTATAGGAAAGCTATAGGATATTCGTTAGATGATATTAAGGGGATTTCGCCCACCTTATGCACCCATAGAATCCATCTTGAAAATGAATCCTACTCTAGCATTGAACCTCAAAGGAGATTAAACCCTAACTTGAAAGAGGTTGTCAAAAAGGAGATACTTAAACTATTAGATGCTGGGGTTATCTACCCTATCTCTGATAGCACTTGGGTATCTCCAGTCCACTACGTTCCTAAAAAAGGAGGTATGACAGTTGTTAAAAATTCTAAAGATGAACTGATACCCACTAGGACTACAACTGGACATAGGATGTGTATTGACTATAGGAAGTTAAATGCTGCCTCTAGAAAAGACCATTTCCCATTGCCCTTCATTGATCAGATGCTAGAAAGATTAGCAAACCATCCTTACTATTGCTTTTTGGATGGTTATAGCGGATTTTTTCAAATCCCTATTCACCCAAATGACCAAGAAAAAACCACTTTCACTTGTCCTTATGGGACCTTTGCTTACAAGCGTATGCCTTTCGGTCTCTGTAATGCACCAGCTACTTTTCAGCGGTGTATGACTTCTATTTTCTCGGATTTGATAGAGGAGATGGTAGAGGTATTCATGGATGATTTTTCTGTGTATGGCTCTTCCTTCTCCTCGTGTTTGTTGAACCTGTGCAGGGTACTTAAAAGATGTGAAGAGACAAACCTAGTGCTAAACTGGGAGAAATGCCATTTCATGGTTAGAGAAGGCATCGTTTTGGGCCACAAAATTTCTGAAGAGGGAATAGAGGTTGATAAGGCTAAGGTTGACGTGATGATGCAGTTACAGCCACCCAAAACTGTCAAAGACATCAGGAGTTTTCTTGGACATGCAGGATTTTACAGAAGATTCATCAAAGATTTCTCCAAGTTGGCAAGACCGCTCACCAGACTACTGTGCAAGGAAACCGAGTTTGCATTTGATGACGAATGTTTGACAGCCTTTAAGTTGATCAAGGAAGCTTTGATCACTGCACCAATAGTCCAAGCTCCAAACTGGGACTTCCCATTCGAGATCATGTGCAATGCTTCAGATTACGCAGTAGGAGCAGTCTTGGGCCAGCGGATTGATAAAAAGCTGCATGTGATCTACTACGCGAGCAGAACGATGGATGATGCACAAGTAAGGTATGCCACTACAGAGAAGGAACTGCTAGCTGTGGTATTTGCATTTGAAAAATTTAGAAGCTACCTAGTGGGTTCTAAAGTGACAGTCTACACTGATCATGCTGCTCTGAGGCATATATACGCGAAGAAAGATACCAAACCTAGGCTGTTGAGATGGATCTTATTGCTCCAAGAGTTTGATATGGAGATAGTTGATAAGAAGGGAATTGAAAACGGTGTAGCTGATCATCTGTCTAGGATGAGGATTGAAGACGAGGTCCCTATTGACGACTCCATGCCAGAAGAACAGCTAATGGCAATTCAGCAACTTAACGAGAGTGCACAAATTCGGAAATCACTCGATCAAGTATGTACAATTGAAGAAAAGCTTCCGTGGTATGCTGATCACGTCAACTACTTGGTTAGTGGTGAGGAGCCTCCGAATCTGTCGAGCTATGAGAAGAAGAAGTTCTTCAAGGACATTAACCATTTCTACTGGGACGAACCTTATCTCTACACACTCTGCAAAGATAAGATCTACAGGAGATGCGTCTCAGAAGACGAAATCGAAGGCATCCTATTGCATTGCCATGGGTCTGCCTATGGTGGCCACTTCGCAACGTTCAAGACAGTGTCGAAAATCCTGCAAGCTGGTTTTTGGTGGCCATCAATGTTTAAGGATGCTCAGGAATTTATCTCGAAATGTGATTCATGTCAGAGAAGAGGGAACATCAGCAGAAGGAATGAGATGCCTCAGAATCCGATATTAGAAGTTGAGATCTTTGACGTTTGGGGAATTGATTTTATGGGTCCGTTTCCTTCCTCTTACGGGAACAAGTACATACTGGTCGCAGTAGACTATGTATCAAAATGGGTGGAAGCCATAGCCAGCCCCACCAATGATGCTAGAGTTGTGCTAAAGCTGTTCAAGACAATTATCTTTCCTAGATTTGGAGTCCCGAGAATTATGATCAGTGACGGAGGGAAACATTTTATCAACAAGGTTTTTGAGAACCTTTTGAAGAAGCATGGAGTAAAGCACAAGGTCGCCACTCCTTATCATCCACAGACGAGCGGGCAGGTGGAAATCTCCAACAGGGAGATAAAAGCAATTTTAGAGAAAATTGTGGGAAGTACAAGGAAAGATTGGTCTGCTAAGCTCGATGACGCACTATGGGCTTACAGAACAGCCTTCAAGACCCCTATTGGCACGACTCCTTTCAACCTCCTTTATGGAAAATCCTGTCATTTGCCTGTTGAACTCGAGTATAAAGCCATGTGGGCAGTTAAACTCCTGAACTTCGACATTAAAACCGCCGAGGAGAAGCGGTTGATCCAACTGAACGATCTCAACGAGATTCGCTTAGAAGCCTATGAGAGTTCCAAAATCTACAAGGAGCGAACCAAGTCTTTCCATGATAAGAAGATAGTCTCAAGAGATTTTAAGGTTGGTGATCAAGTGTTGCTGTTCAACTCTCGCCTGAGGCTTTTTCCAGGCAAGCTCAAGTCTAGATGGTCTGGTCCTTTCTCTGTTACTGCAGTCCGACCTTATGGTGCTATCACTCTAGCTGGAAAGAATGGAGACTTCACAGTCAATGGCCAGCGGCTCAAGAAATACATGATAGATCAGTTTATTCCAGAAGGAACCTCTGTTCCTTTGGAGGAGCCTTTAAACGCCTAATGAGTATGAAGAGTCAAGCTAGAGACCTAAAACAAGCTCACTTGGGAGGAAGTCCCAAGCCTATCTTTGCACATATCTTTCATTTTCCTTGTTGTTTTTGATGCATCTTGTTAGTGTTTTCAGGAGATAAATATGAAGAGTTGATGGAAATAGATTCTGGCTTTGAAGGAACAGCAATACACTCGACCACAAAGCAATCAAACTCGACATTGTTCTGGCGTCTTCACACCAGGAAATCACTCGACCACACCCTATAAAGACCGAATGACGATATTGTCGAGTATAGCGAATGATGCAGTCACGACTTCTCCACTCCCGTAGCTTACGCGACCGCGGTGGTGGCCGCAGCAGAAGAAGAGAGGTCGAGTATCATCACAGCGGTGCTGGCCGCGACGAAGGAGCAGAGGTCGAGTACCCCCAGGGGGAAGCTGGGACACAACAGGGAGATTCTTCGATGGCCTGGGAGCAATCACAGACAGCTATTGACGACCAACTCCGCTCCTTCTTCCACTGAGGTATGCACCTCACTCCACCATTGTAATATACCATCTCTTGTTTTTATTTTGTTTTTGTGATGTGTTTTTGTCCTGAGTACTCTCTTCCAAATTTGGTCACACAGTGGACTGTGTGATTTAAGTTTGGGGGAGGGCTCAGGAAGTGTGTGTTGCATTGTATAATCTTGAGTCTGCATTCATCTAAGGCATAGAAAAACCAAAAAAATTGAAAAATTCCAGAAAATGATTTCACAAAAATAGAGTGTTCATGTAGTTGCATTGCATTTAGGATCGAGTCTAGAGTGTTTCGTTTAGGATTGTTGCATATGCATAGGGGATAATGATGAGATAGCCTTGTAAGCATTTTGGTTCACCAGATAAGCTCAGTGCCCTCGTTGTTAGTTGTTTGATGCGTTGTCATTGAAATTGAAGTAAGAACTGCACCATGCCTAGATTGCTCTACTCGACCACACTGTTAGGATCTGATATCATTCCCTATCAATTTGAACTTGAATCTGATTTAGAATTATCATGTCTTGGCATCGAATTTGAACTCATGGATACCCTAAAATACTTGGATTTTCTAACTCATTTTAACCACTCTTGTTGATCCAAGTAGCTGACTCTTCTTATTAGAGCAGTTAACCCATACCCAAACCTGAACTTTCTTTCAAGCCCTATATCACTTGTGAGTGTTCGTGAGGTCTTATTTCGATTGAGCTTGGTAGAAAGTGTTAGGTTCGTAACGACAGAGATAGTGTCTCATGTAGTTCTAGTTCGCGTTCTTCGGACTGGATAGGACTAGGAGGGCGCTTATATCAGGGGTTGGGATGTGTTTAAAAGAAAAGAGGGAATTCGTTGTTGATGAGGAAAGGGAAAGAATTCTAGGGGAAGTAAGCTAAAGAAGTTAGGAAAAAAAATCTAGTAAAGGTTTTGGGAATGTTAAAGAAAAGAATGAGGTTCTTGTTAGCTAAAGAAGAAGGGTTAAAAGCCTTTGGTGTTAAAGAAAAAAAAAAAACAGGAACCTTAGTTGTTAAAGAAGTCCAAACCCGCTAGATGTATCAAGAGCGTTGAGAAAGCTTCTCCTAGAGTTAAGAGAAAAGAAAAGAATGATATGGAAAAAAGAGTTTGAAAGATTCATGAGTGCAAAGGGTAGAGTTAAGTTGGGACAGGAGTTGGGATTACCATTAGAGCTTCATTGTTATACTCTGGGTAGATGGGATCTTATCTCTGTATGCATAACTTGGGACTTACCTTTAGCATTCTACTAAAGCTCAATCATTCTTGAGGGATCCCCTGTTACTTAAGCCTATTCTGTAGGGGACCATCTTTGTCTCTTGACCTTCACCTTAGCCAAATGAGTTCATTGATGATGCATTGCTTGATTCACGTTCCAGAACTAATGAATGTTAAAGGGATTGGTAGATTTGAAAACATGTGTAGGTCGAGTATAAGAGACGGATTTATTGATAACAAGGCATGACTAACGTTTTTTGAGTAGAATTCAATCATATCGCATCTTAGAACTACCAACTTGGACATTGATTTTATTTGCTCTATCATATGCTTTGGTTCTGAGTCCCCGCCTTTACTCCTCTCCTTCAACTATGTCTTCCTATTTGCTTGAGGGCAAGCAAAGACTAAGTTTGGGGGAGTTGATATGTCTATAATTTGCATGTTTTCAGTGTCCATTCATCATCGTTTTGAGTCCAGTTTCGTATCATTCATCACTGTTTTATATCATTTCTCATCATTCTTGCATACTTTGCATGATTAGGATAGCTTTGCATGCATATTGCATTTCTGAGTTGTTTTCAGGTGATTTGGAGCTGTTTGCGAGCAAATTGGAAGAAACGAGCCAGAACGAGAAGACATACTCGACCCCCAGGACGAGTGACTTTGGAGCCATTCTTCCCATCCACTCGACCACCAGGTCGAGTAACGTCAGCTCAGGCCACTCGATGACATTACTCGACCCCCTGGTCGAGTCTCACTTCGCCACACCACCTGACTACACTCGACCATTCACTCTACCACGTTACTCGACCCCATGGTCGAGTATCATCACTCACCACCATCACCATCACTCGACCGGACACTCGATCACTTCTTCACAGTCTACTCAAATCCGCACTCAACCAGATAAGCTGAGCACAAGGAAGAGAAGAGGAGAAGACAAAGTGTTTGGAAGCGGCCTGGACCTCCATCGGATCACGAAGCCCATCTCGGCCCATTATCACTCTATGGGCCGGGCGATTAGGTTATTGGCCCGTCTACTATCATTTTATTTCGTTTGGTATAAATAGATGTTTTAGGGTTCTGTCCTGAGACATCTAGTCGACATTGCGTTTTTGCTTCAGTTTTATTTTCAGTTTTACTCTGCTGCGCCGCTTTTGCTTCTGCAACCTGTAGTTCGCGATTTTTCCAAGTTATTGAGATTCCGCGTTTGATTTCATTAGTCATCTTGTTTCTCTACTCTTTATCTCTTTACTTATGCAATATTATCGTTTATCTGCGTTTATGTCTTTGAGCATGTTGTCTGAGTAGTGACTTAGAATTCTTAGGGATGGGATAGAGTAGTTGTGGAATCCGTAGTCTGTAGAATGGTTAAGTTTCAGAATTGATTGAATCCCTTTAGGACTAGTTGCGTTTACTGCTTATTTCTTTCTGATCAACTGGAATTCGATCCCAAGCATTCCCGCACCCAGAAGGTGTTCGATGGAATGCTTGATCCACTAGTTCCTGAGATATGCGTCTCTATCCCAAGGGATTGGCCGTTTAGAGCGTTTATTGACTTTATCAGTCTGTTCGTATTGCCTGCATAGTTAGATTCCGTTAATGGGAATTAGTCTGGGCTAGCTTTGCTTGAGGATTTCTATCACGGGAGTGAATTGGTCTGTTGTTGAACCTGTTGTCTAGGGATAGCTTGATTGCGCTTGTTAACCATTCGAATAGGCTAGGACACCACTCTACTCGATTACCCCATCCTTAGGAATTTCTCGTCTATCTTATTTCTCTGTTTTATCGTTATCGCTTAATCGTTCTCATTGCTTGTTTCTTAGTTTTTACAATCACTCGACCAACTTACTCGACCACACCCAGTGTCTGGCAACAGACTGTGCAGTCGAGTATAGCTGTTTCATATCCTGTCTATTACTTGACCTGTTACTCGACCACATCCTACTTCTGGCATCAGCCTGTTGTGGTCGAGTGATTTTAGTAATTCTGTTATTGCTTCTGTTTTCTGCATGTTCGCTTAGGACTGTTAGAAACCCCAAAACTGTTATTGCTTGGCTTGACTTAGTGACTTCTGATCACATCTCATCTGTTTGCATCACACCCATTTGGATTGACAGCTAAATTACTACAACGACATGATTGGTGTTTTAGGAATAATTGACTAAAAACTTATTATCAGGTTCTTTAGGGCTCGGGCCCGGTGCATTTCGTTTTCTCTTAACATCTACAATAGACCAGTTGCTGCTATTAATTGGGTTTCTTCTGGATGCAATACCAAAAAAATTTGTAAACAACCTTTATACTTATACTTACCTGTCTCTTCTAGTTGTGGTGGGCGCACCTGCTTTGGTACTCTAGCATAGCCTCCAACCCATTCATCCTCCTGCCACTGGTGCCCATCTATCAACAGTGCCTCAATGTAATCAACCCTTGGATCATCAACTTCATCATCCCATGAAAGAGATGGAGGACAAACATTATCAGCTGGTTTCACAATATAGTTGACCTCAACCTACACAAATAAGTATGTTAACCATAGATAATGTACATTTACTTATTATGTACGTACATACACAATTTAACACACCTCATCAGCAGCCTCACACTCCAAAATGCGAGATGTCCGGATTGCTCGCAGAGAGGCAAGACGATGGATAGACCTCTCAGCAAATGTCCTGTTAAGTACATCATCAGGTCCTAGCTTAGCAATTGATGGGATTGTTTCGAAAGCTAAAAGCTGGAGAGCTAATGGGAAGCCATGGAGTGCATAAGACCCTACAAGTAAATCCCTTATTAGTTGTTGAGCATCGTAAGGAGTTTGGAAATTTGCTATCCTCCCCAAAGTACGGGTAAAGGACACCCTTCCCCATGGGTATTTGCAGAAGAACTTCAGGTTCTTAGTCATCTCGACAGTCTTCGAAGTAGGCCTGTTGGGGTTACTGTGGGCCGCTACCACACCGTCAACCAAAATAATAAGAGATAGTGCCAGTTGCTTCCACCCCTCCATGCTTTCCTCCTCCTGCAGCCAGCTCACCAAATCAGCAATTGTTGGAACCGTGTCCCCAAACCTCTCATCAAACAGAGTATTCCAAACACTCTCACACTCAGGTTTCACATTGATAACATCATCAACGTCTTTCTTCTTGGGATACTTCCCACATTCCAGCCCAGTTAGGATACTAAATTCTCTTAATCCAAATCTAATTGGATGACCGCCGAATACAATCCACATCTCATTCACCTTCTTTGTCACTAACTGACGGCATATTAGTCCAAGGACAAGCTTAGCATTGAAAGATGCCTTGTTTTGGGGTATTTTAAAAAGTTCCCCAAATGGAGAATCGAGAAGAAACTGCATCTCTGGTTTCCCCTTTAGTACATTTTCTATGTCAGAAATGTACTCCGGTTTAGAGTACGCGTTCATCTTCGTCTCGGAAGGGTACCGGTGTAGAGCAAAGAGTCTTGGTGGTAACTCTTCAACTGTAAGATCTTCAGTCGGAGCAACACTTGGACTACCTGCAACTAAAAGTCATATACTGTTAAGCAAACCGAAGTAGTGTACGTACACAGACATTTTCCAGATTATAACTCAAAATCATATTTTTGGCGGAAACAGAGATTTCCAATTCTACTTCTCAATTTTTCATCCTAAAGATATGCTAAATTCCGACAAGTTCTAACCCTTTAATCAAACAAGCTTTACAATTCTGATACACCCAAAGACAACAAACGGTAAATTAGAGATTCTAACCCAGTTCCTCCGTTGCCTTTGTTGCAGAGCGTTTTCTCCGCGGGGAAACTCTTAATACCCGCTTCTCCTTCCTTTGACCATGCTGCTTCCTCGGGACTTCGTCGTTAGCTTTATTCCCAGCCATAGCTAAAGATGCTATCTCGCCGGAGGTTCAAATTTCGCCGGAATAAAAAGTAACTTTCTCTTGGCTTCGCCGGGAAAAACAGTAACTTTCACTTCCCCGGATGTGGGAGTTCAGTGGCTCAATTCAACTACCCAACAATTCGAAGTTATGTCGAATTTTGAAGCAATGGATACTGAATTTCGTTTCGCTTTCTGATTCTCTCTCAAATCTCTCCGTTACTCTCTTCTCTTTTTCGTTTTCTCGGGTTTCTTCGTTTCAGTTTTTTTTTTTTTTGTCTTTTTCAAAACTGAACCGCATCAACTAAACCAAAACCAACTGCTGTAGGGTTTGGTTTACGCCGTCAACTGAACCGATACGAACTGTTGCACGGTTTGGTTTGTGCCATTATTAAGTTTTCCCAGGGTAATTTGGTCCGAAATTGAATGAAAAGAGAAACCGTGAAAACCAGTTCTCACTTTGACAAACGGTGAGGGCAAATCTTTTTTCGTCCACTTCTGTGAAAATTTCTTCTTTTTTTTATCTTTGTTTAATGTTGCAGATAATGGAATCGCCGTTAACTCTTTGTGCTCTCTTTTTCTGCAGTCACTTTCTCAGCACCTTCAAGTTACACCATTTTCTTTGCTTGCCTATCTCTGAGACAACAACTTACTTATCTGCAACTGTGATGCTTCACATTTTCAAGCTGTTGAACAATCTTCGCTGCACATGACTTACTCAGAGCAATCTCTTTGTCCACCTCTTCATTCAGCCTTCGCAGCTCAAGAATCTTGTGTTCGTTCTAAACCTTTACGCTCTTGAGGTATAATAACAACTCTCTTGGAGTATATATACCATCCGATTTAGTTAGAATAGATTATTCTCCGGTTTAATTGACTGGTTAAGTTAGACCAATTGTATATAAGGAAATTGTTGTACACTTTACTCTTTAAGAAATAAGAATCGAAAATCTTAACAAGTTTTCTCCCTAGCTCAGCTCAATCCTTATCTTGTAATATGGTATCAGAGCCAACGAGCTAAGTTTTTGTTGTTTCCGATCAGATTTCTTCTTCTCCGATCTCGTTTTTTTCTTGTTCACTACTCGTTTTTCTGTAAAGATGGTGGCTGTTGCTCGAGTAACTCGGAAATCCACTCGTTCAAAGGCGTCGATAAGCTCCGTTCCATGGAAATCGTCGCGATCCACTGGTCTCACAGTCTCTCCTCCGATCTCTCCTCCAGCTGTAGATCTGCTCTCTGCTGGCGCATCGCGAGCTGTTGTGACTTCAGATTCCATGGATCCGACTCAGTCTCCGTTTTTTATGCACAGTGGTGATCATCCAGGTTTGAATCTCGTCTCTATCCGCTTAGATGAGACTAACTATGATGATTGGAGTGCAGCGTTGCGGATCTCGTTAGATGCTAAGAATAAGATTGGTTTTGTTGATGGTTCTTTGCCTCGTCCACTTGAATCGGATGGGAACTTTCGCCTTTGGTCCAGATGTAATAGTATGGTGAAATCATGGTTGTTGAACTCTGTGTCTCCGCAGATTTATCGTAGCATTCTACGCATGAATGATGCTACAGATATCTGGCGTGACATTTATGGACGTTTTCATATGACTAATCTTCCTCGTACGTACAATCTGACACAGGAGATCCAGGATTTTCGCCAGGGTTCTCTTTCTCTATCTGAGTACTATACTCAGTTGCGTATTCTTTGGGATTTGTTGGACAGTACAGAGGAACCTGATGATCCTTGTACTTGTGGTAAAGTTCTTCGTCTGCAACAGAAGGCAGAGAGAGCTAAAACTGTCAAATTCTTGGCAGGTTTGAATGAGTCCTACTCTATAGTCAGGAGACAGATCATTGCAAAGAAAGCCTTGCCTTCTCTGGTTGAAGTTTACAATATTCTTGACCAGGATTACAGTCAGAAAGGTTTCTCTACCAATGTTTCTCCTCCTGCTGCTTTTCAGGTCTCTAAGATATCTTCTACTGCTTTGACTCCTAAGATTTGCTATGTTCAGAATGGACCTAATAAAGGGCGTCCAATCTGTTCATTCTGCAACAAGGTGGGACATATTGCAGAGAAATGTTACAAAAAGCATGGTTACCCTCCTGGTTTTAAAGGCAAACTACCAGAGAAGGGTACCAAACCTCAACCGGTTGCTGCTCAGGTCTCTTTATTGCCTCCGATGGTTCCAACTCAGGCTACTCTAGATGGTCTGCTTGGTAATCTCTCCAATGATCAACTTCAGAACTTCATAGCCTTGTTCAGTTCTCAACTGAAGTCACAACCAACTGCTTCTTCTTCAGATGCTGGAATTTCACGTTCTCCTATTGATTACACTGGTATCTCATTCTCTAACTCTACATACTACTTTGTTGGTATATTGAATGTATCCCAACATACTCTTTCCACTGAAACTTGGGTGATAGACTCTGGTGCAACTCATCATGTTTGCCATGATAAGAGCCTATTTGTTTCTTTGGATCATTCTGTGGTGAGTTATGTGAATCTCCCAACAGGATCACGTGTTAAAATCAGTGGAGTGGGTTCAGTACAGATAAATGAAAACATTCTTCTTCGAAATGTTTTATTTCTCCCTGAGTTTCGTTTGAATCTGATCAGCATCAGTAGTTTGACTTCAGATATTGGTTCAAGAGTGATCTTTGATCCGTCATGTTGTGAAATACAGGATCTTACCAAGGACCTGAGAATTGGCAGAGGTAGACGCATTGGCAACCTCTATGTGTTGGATACTACACCTCCATTGGATTCAGTCTCTGTTAATGCGGTGGTGGATGTTAGTTTATGGCACATGAGGATGGGACATCCAGCTTACTCAAGACTGGATGCTATTTCAGACATTTTGAGGACTACTAAACACAAGAATAAAGGATCTGCTTATTGTCACATTTGTCATTTGGCTAAGCAGAAGAAGTTGTCTTTTCAGTCTTCAAACAATATTTGTAATTCAACTTTTGAGTTATTACATATAGACCTTTGGGGACCCATTTCAGTGGAGACTATTGATGGTTTTAAATATTTTTTGACCATTGTTGATGATCATTCACGAGCTACCTGGGTTTACTTACTCAAGACTAAATCTGAGGTTCTTAGTGTGTTTCCGGCTTTTGTCACCCGTGTAGAGAATCAGTACAACGTCAAAGTTAAGGCAGTTCGATCTGATAATGCACAGGAATTGAAATTTACTGAGTTTTACAAGGCTAAAGGGATAGTTTCTTATCATTCATGTCCTGAGACACCTGAACAGAACTCAGTGGTTGAAAGGAAACATCAACATATACTCAACGTTGCTAGAGCTTTGATGTTTCAATCCAAGGTTGCTTTACCTTATTGGGGAGACTGCATATTGACAGCTGTGTTTCTTATTAATAGAACACCATCTCAATTGCTTTCTAATAAAACTCCATTTGAGGTTCTTACAGGTAAGAAACCTGATTATGAGCAGATTCGCACCTTTGGATGTCTATGTTATGGTTCTACTTCTCCTACTCAACGTCACAAGTTTCAGCCTAGAGCTCGGGCATGCATCTTTCTGGGTTAACCGTCTAGCTACAAAGGGTACAAGATCATGGATTTGGAAAGCAATAAAGTCTTCATTTCCAGAAATGTTACCTTTCATGAGACAGTCTTTCCAATGGCATCACCACACTCTGCTGACTCTCCATCCCTTGTCACACCAATGGATTCTTTGCCCTGAGGTAATCCCAATTCCATTTCTCCCTCTCCATCACAAATTTCTCCATCAACACAAATTTCTTCCCATCGAGCACGCAAACTTCCTGCTCACTTAAATGACTATCATTGCTATTCTTTAAACAATGAAGTCACTCATCCCATTTCTTCTTTCATCTCCTACTCAAAAATCTCTCCCTCTCACTTGTTATACATTAATAACATCACTAAAATTCCAATTCCTCAATCATATTCTGAGGCAAAGGATTCTAAAGAGTGGTGTGATGCTATTGATACGAAAATTGGTGCGACGGAAGAGAAAGACACTTGGGAGGTTACAAGTTTACCTAAAGGAAAGAAGGCAGTGGGTTGTAAGTGGATTTTTACTCTGAAGTTTCATGCTGATGGGAGTCTTGAGCGGCATAAGGCTAGGCTGGTTGCTAAGGGGTACACTCAGAAAGAAGGTTTGGATTATACTGACACCTTCTCTCCGGTTGCAAAAATGGCTACTATTAAAATGTTGCTTAAGATTTCTGCATCTAAGAAGTGGTTTTTGACTCAACTTGATGTTTCTAATGCGTTTTTGAATGGAGATTTGGAGGAGGATATATATATGCGTTTACCTGAAGGTTATGCAGACAATAAGGGGGACCAATTGCCAAAGAATGTTGTGTTAAGACTCAAGAAAACGATTTATGGTCTCAAACAAGCATCTCGTCAATGGTTCTTGAAATTTTCTAATTGTCTGTTGGATTTGGGTTTTATTAAAGGACATGGAGATCACACTTTGTTTGTTCGCTGCTTTGGTGGTGAGTTTCTTGCTGTCTTGGTCTATGTAGACGACATTGTTATTGCTAGCACAATAGAGGGTGTTGCAGCTCAGTTAACCAATGCTCTGAAGGAGAGTTTCAAGCTTCGTGACCTTGGCCCTTTGAAGTACTTTTTGGGTCTGGAAATTGCTAGGACTGCTGCAGGCATATCCATTTGTCAACGTAAGTATGCTTTGGAACTTCTTGCTTTCACTGGAATGTTGGATTGCAAGCCTTCTACTATTCCCATGGTTCCAAATCTGAAACTTTCAAAGGCTGATGGAGAATTGTTGGAGGATCGTGAGTTTTATCGCAGTCTGGTGGGGAAGCTGATGTATCTCACTATAACAAGGCCTGATATTACTTTCGCTGTGAACAAGCTTTGTCAATACTCAGCTGCTCCACGGACTTCACATCTGACTACAGTCTACAAAGTTTTACAATATATTAAGGGTACAGTTGGACAGGGACTTTTCTACTCTTCTGATCCTGACCTTACCCTTAAAGGCTTTGCAGACTCTGATTGGGGAACCTGTCCTGACACTCGTCGTTCAACTACAGGGTTAACTATGTTCCTTGGTTCTTCTTTGATCACGTGGAGGTCCAAGAAACAGCCCACTGTTTCAAGATCTTCTGCTGAAGCAGAGTATCGAGCATTAGCCTTGGCTTCCTGTGAAATGGTATGGCTTGCTTCTTTACTCTTAGACTTGAAGATCATCACAGGGTCAGTCCCCATAGTCTTCTCTGATAGTACCGCTGCAATTTACATCGCTACCAACCCTGTTTTTCATGAGCGAACGAAGCACATCGAGATCGATTGCCATTTAGTTCGAGAACGCTTGGATAAAGGTCTCATCAGAATGTTGCATGTTCGGACAGAGGATCAGGTTGCAGACATCTTGACTAAACCATTATTTCCGCATCAGTTCTCTTACCTTATGTCCAAGATGAGTCTTCATAATATTTTTGCCTCATCTTGAGGGGGACTCTTGGAGTATATATACCATCCGGTTTAGTTAGAATAGACTTTAATTGACTGGTTAAGTTAGAACAATTGTATATAAGGAAATTGTTGTACACTTTACTCTTTAAGAAATAAGAATCAAAAATCTTAACAAGTTTTCTCTCTAGCTCAGCTCAATCCTTATCTTGTAATAAACTCATTTGCCAAACGTGAACAGAGATAGAGTTCTTAGATTATAGCACAACTGATTATTGTTTCCTTTATGCTTTTAGGGTCTCTTGCACCATGTTACAAATAAATGTGGGGATGCTTGTGACTGCGTTTCTCGAGAGGACAAAGGTCGTTCACTCACATCTTGTCCAGTAAAAGTGTTAGAGATTGATGAATTTCAAGGAACAATGAAAGAGATGCACATGATAAAGCATTTCTTATACTATTTTTCATGTTTGAAGGATATAAAGATCTATATAGAAGAGAATGCTCCTACACAACTCAGAGTCCATGATGTGTCTGAAGTTATTGCGGAGATGATGAAACTCTAAAACAAGTTATCGACTTGCAATGTGCAGGTCCTAGTGAGTGGTTACTTGTATAAGGAGTGGAATGCACAATGAAGTCTTCGAAGAACAAAAGTTTCCCATAATTTTGCTAAAGTCTCTTTAAAATTTTACTTCGGTTCGATTTTGTTTAGTTCGCTTGAAAACATTTTTAAACCAAACCAATTGCAAAACAAATTCGATTTTATTTTGTAATTTGGTCTTAGTTCTTTGTTGGTGTGTTTAATAGAAGTGCCAAATGTGACTAAGGTAGAACAAAAGCCTAACTTAAGCTTACTAAGGTGGAAAACAAAGTAACAAACTTCTTTAGTCTCAGAAAATCGAATTACATTAACTTGTAAAAAAGTTTATTCCATCTAGGAACGTAACGCGGAACAAAAAAAAAATTATTTGGAAAAATAAAGCTTCGCATCTAGAGGAATAATACTCTCAAACTCGCTGTTGATTAGTAGAAAAATAGACCCATAGTTTTTTTTTAGAAGAAGCGTTATAAAAGCTTATAAGAATGGCAGGATCAAAACAAATGTTTATAAGCTTTTATAAGATGTTTATAAGATTTTCTCATATAACCTTTTTATGATAAAATTTAATAACATAAGATTTTTTTATTAGATGTAAAGAAGTGCTTTTGTATTACTTAATAAGTTTTATAAACCTTAATATTTTTAATAGATGGTTATAAGCTTTTATGAGATGTTATAAATATTTTATCGGATGTATATATGTTTTTTATAAGATGTTTATAAGCTTTTATAATATGTCTATAAGATGTCTTTTATCAGATGTTTATAAGCTTTTTATAAGATGTTTGTATTTTATAAGCTTTTATTATCTGCATATACTTTTTTGGGGACGATTTGTGCCGAAAAATCCTTTTTCAATTTCGATATTGTATGTTTAGTCCCTACAAAATCAATCAGACAAGATATTTCTTTAGGACAATAACCAAATTTTTGCTCAACTATTCACGTATTGCACTAATTACTTGCCTAAACATATAAATTGTTAAGTACTACCCTCATAAATTGCACACATTAATCCCTTGAAACTCTACTAATTCAATATTACACGAAATAATATTTCCTAAAAAATCCGAACAACCAAATAACTAACCATATCTTTACTTACTTCATTCCAAAATCTTGAAATATTTACTACACTCTTACCAAATATTCATATTTCGATATCACATTTCTATAAGTTAAACGATTATTAATCATGCATTAATTCCTCAATATATCATATAATCTTACATATGGTATAGTCAATATATTTTTACACATTCTAAAAATCATCATCAATTCCAAATTCCAATATATCACCTCGAAAATTAAATTTCGCCAACTATAATATTATCCAAATTGTTATGGATTATTGCCTTCCCAAAATTCTATCCGATTCAATCATCTATTTTCTCCATTCCTCATTCATAGCAATTCTGTTTCCTGATTTACATATATCACCTTAACTACAAAATCTTTTAACATTCGCTTGCCAGTCAAGACATAATCTAAATCACGCAATATTCCATCTTCTAAACCATCCAAATCATTCTGTTTTGAATGTACAAGCGTAAAAATAAGGGCAAATGCATCTACCATATCTCGACAGTTTGATTCAGAATCAAATCAAAATCTAAATACGGCATTTCGATTATTATTTTGCACTTATGATACTCAAGCATATTCCTATTCTAAACCATTCAGAATCATTATGTTTCTAAAGAATTTACGCTCTAAATCTTTGCAAATAAATGTTTAAAGATTCACTCGGCTACTATAAATACGCTTCTCATATCATTTCATTTCATCATCACTCACACCGCAAACGAGAGATCAAAGCAATTATACATTTTGAGAAATGGCTGCTACATTCGCATACCTTAAAGACGTGAGGCCTTACAAAAACGCATGGAGAGTCCAGGTCAAGATTCTTCACTCTTGGAAGCAGTACACAAGCAACACCTGTGAAACCATTGAGTTGGTCATCTCTGATGAATATGTAAGAACTACTGTTATCTATGCAAAATTTACGTTTACATATACACAAGTGCTAATATAGATTTCTGTTGTCTTTGTCATAAGGGAAAAAAATGCATGCTACCGTGAAGAAGGAGTTGGTTTCTAAGTTTGTTCACAAGCTTATTGTTGGCGAATGGGTCTTCATTGAGATTTTTCGTCTTACCTATGCGTCTAGCCAGTTTCGCCCAACCAACCATCTATACAAGATGGCGTTCCAGGTTAGAACTGAAGTCATGGGTTGTGCTTCTGTCTCTGACTCCAACTTCTTGACTTTGGCGCCATTTTCAAAAATCCAGAGTGGTGAGCTTAACCCTCACATGTTGGTTGGTGAGTTTTCCGATTCTATATTATATTTTTGCTTTATTCCATTCACTTGCTATCATTAGATTATGAACACAGTCATGTTTCACTGCAGATGCTATTGGCCAAATCATTACTGTTGGTGAGTTGGAGGAACTCGAGGCTAACAATAAGCCTACAACAAAGATTGACTTTGAGATCAGAGATCAAATGTAATGTCTATATCTTATTAGTTTATTGCGATCTTATTTGTTTATTGGTTATCAAAGAAAGTGTTTGTTTCGATTCATTTGTTCTCATAGGGATGAGAGAATGCAAGTTACTTTGTGGGGAACATACGCTCAGCAGGTTTACAGAGCATGTCAGGAATCTGAGGGAAAGAATGTGATTTTTCTCATTCGTTTTGCCAAAATTAAGAGTTACAAGGGTATATTCAGTTTCTTTGTACCTATTCCTTTTCTTTCCATACTGCATGATCTATGGTCACTTAAATGTTATGAGACTGCTGGTGTGAAGAGTTTATCCAACTCATTTGATGCATCACAAGTACATGTCAATCCAGACTTCCCTGAAGCTCACCATTTCAGTCAAACGTAAATGCATCTACTCTCAACACAATCTACTTTTAGTTGACTTCTTTATGTGCTATTGATCATCTTTTTATCCAAATGCAGACTTCCAAATGATGGTGCTATTTGTGTGTACCGTACAAGAGTCCCACGTTTTGAGATGGTTGCAGTCAAAAGGATTGACTACAGTGTATACACAAGGAATACCATTGAAGATCTGCTTAGCTCGACTGAGGTTATATTCAGCTAACTTATCTCAAAGTTTAGAAATCTAACTATCATCAGTATCTAATGTGTTCTGATATTTTATATAGGTTGGTAAAGTCAGAGTTTTGTGCACAATCTATGCAATTGATACGGATTGGGCTTGGTATTACATCAGCTGCAAGACATGTAATAAGAAAGTGAATCATATTCATGCTGGTGTTAATGGAGTAAACAACAAGGGTAAGAAGCCTAAATTCTGGTGTGACACCTGCAAGTCTGTTGTAACCAATGTGGTCTCTAGGTAAATACATTTCTTTGAAGATTATATTTACATAGCATACTACTTTGAAATATTTTATTGGAACTGTGTGTATAGCTTGGAAATTAAGTTCGTAAAATTTTATTATATGCAAGGTACATGATCTATGCAAAGGTTATGGATAGCACTAGTGAAGCCAAATTGGTTCTGTTTGATTCAATTTGCTTTGAGATCATTGGCGAGTCTGCAACCTCTGTTCTTAATGGATCTGTTAATGAGGTATGTTTCTTAAAGTTGTCCCGTGTCTACTTTATGTATACTGACATATAAATATATAGAGAACTCAAATAACTATTTACACTCTTCCAGATTGAGGATCCAGAAGATCTTCCTGATTCTGTAAAGAATCTGATTGGTAAGACATTTCTGTTTCTGGTGTGGGTTGAGAAAGACAACATCTCGGATGGAAAAGAAATCTATAAGGTTTCAAAGGTGCTTCTGAAAGATGGACTACTAGAGAAACAGTTACTAGAGGATTCTGCTGAACATGTGAACCCTGCATCCATTGTGTCTAGTGATCAGGTATTTCACACAACATATCAAGTTACATTCTTCATTACAATCATAAAGTTCATAAGAGTTTTGGCAATTTCTAACTCTATATATTGTAGGTTCTACTTATGCTGGAGAATGGTAATGGATCGCCAGACTCTACGACTCCATCTTCAAAGCGTGTTTACGCTAGAGAAACGAGTGGCTCGGAAGGTTCTTCAAGTTCAAAGAAGGTGTGTGTTGTACCATTAGACTTGGAAAAGTCTTTATCTAAGAATGCTGAACATGGAGTTGCCTTGAATCTGCAGGTGGCTGATTCAAAAGAAGTTACTGTTCCAACTAAACTCAAAACATCAATGGTTCCTGTTGAAACAGAGAATGACCAAGCACTTGTCCCAGCTACTGTCGTGGTGAAACAAGAAGTCAAGAAAGAGATGGCTAGGAACATGGCTGCTGTAAGGGTCAAAGTGGAGAAGAACAAGTGATCTACTTATCTATTTCTTTTAATAAGTGATGCTTCTTGAATTGTGTTTGGTCACTGAAGCTATGTTTTGAATTTTTTTTTTTTTTTTATTGGATTATGTTCGTGTTTTTTTTTCAAAGTTATTGGATTTCATGTTTTGGATTATGTTTCATCTTTAATTTTGGAGTTAATCTTAAAATTATTCTATTAAGCTTATATGTTCGATCATTACTAATTTTGTAGCCATCTATATGAAAACATGCAATCTCAGTTATAACGTTACAGTTAGAGGGTCCAAAGAAACTTACCATTTCATGTTGTATATATGTATTCGACTGGCTTCAGACTTTTAATGAATGACTTTAGTGTATACTTGTATCAATAAGTTAAAGTTTCATTATACTGTAGTGTTCAGAATGTCAGAGTTAGTGAAATCTGATTTCACAGACTATCTTTTCCCCAATGAACTTGAGGACTCTGCTACAGACAATGTTGTTGATGTTACTGGTATGTTTATAACGATCCTAATTCTTTAGATCATTTCATGAGTTTATATTTGAGTACTCTGCTGCAGACAATAACTAGCTTTTGATTTTTTGTTTTCATAGATGCTATTGGTGTGGTTGCAAGCGTTTCTTCTATCAAGAGGTTTCCTTATGTCTGCAATAAGGGTGAGACCGACTATGAGGCCAGATATGTTTCTTTCGAGAAAATTATGCTGTCAAATGGAGCAACCTTAGAAGATATTGATGAGTTTCCTAAGCCTACTAGAGATGGTATTGATAATTCAAATAGACTCATTGTTGAGGAGTTAAGATATAATCGTGAATCCAACCTAAAAGAGAAGCATGAAGAATGGAAACAAATGCTAACTCCTGAGCAGAGAGGCGTATACAATGAGATTACAGAGGCAGTTTTTAATAATTTAGGTGGAGTCTTTTTTTGTGTACGGTTTTGGAGGTATAGGGAAGACTTTTATTTGGAAAACTTTGTCTGCTGCTATTAGATGTAGAGATCAGATTGTTCTTAACGTCGCCTCCAGTGGCATTGCCTCTTTGTTGTTAGAAGGTGGTCGGACTGCACATTCAAGGTTTGGTATTTCATTGAATCCTGATGAGTTCTCTGTATGTAAGATAAAACCAAAGTCTGATTTGGCAAATTTGGTTAAAGAAGCGTCTTTAGTTATATGGGATGAAGCACCAATGATGAGCAGGTTTTGTTTTGAAGCTTTAGATAAATCTTTCTCCCACATTATAAAAAACACAGACAACAAGGTTTTTGGTGGAAAGGTTGTTGTTTTTTGTGGTGATTTCAGACAGGTGCTTCTAGTAATTAATGGTGCAGGGAGAGCAGAAATAGTAATGTCATCGCTTAATGCTTCGTATCTTTGGGATCACTGCAAGGTGTTAAAGTTGACTAAGAACATGAGACTACTAGCAAACAATTTGAGTGAAACTGAAGCTAAAAAATTCAAGAGTTTTCTGATTGGTTATTGGTTGTTGGTGATGGTAGGATAAATGAGCCTAATGACGGTGTGGCTATAATAGATATTCCAGAAGATTTGTTGATTACCAACACAGACAAGCCAATAGAATCGATCACCAATGAAATTTATGGAGATCCTAAAATCCTACACGAAATCACTGATCCCAAATTCTTTCAAGGCAGAGCTATATTAGCACCAACGAATGAGGACGTAAACACAATCAATGAGTATTTGCTAGAGCAGTTGCATGGTCAGTGCACTTTTACTCTTCAGTTTAAAGTTTATAATCTTTATATGCAATCTATTTTTTTATTGAATATACAACTGACATACATTCAATTTGTTTTTTTTTTCAGCCGAGGAAAGAATTTATCTATCTGCTGATTCCATAGATCCTACAGATTCTAATTCACTTAACAATCCTGTTATCACTCCAGATTTTTTAAACAGTATCAAGTTAGCAGGTTTGCCTAACCATTCTTTGCGTTTAAAGGTCAGTGCTCCTGTTATGTTACTACGAAATTTGGATCCTAAAGGTGGTCTATGCAATGGCACTAGGCTTCAGATTACGCAGCTATGTACTCAGATTGTTGAAGCTAAAGTTATTACAGGAGACATAATTGGTCACATAGTTTTGATTCCTACAGTGAATCTTACACCTACAGACACTAAACTTCCATTCAAGATGCGTAGAAGACAGTTTCCACTCTCTGTTGCATTCGCTATGACTATAAATACGAGTCAAGGTCAATCTCTAGAACATGTAGGACTTTACTTGCCCAAAGCAGTGTTCTCCCATGGTCAGCTTTATGTTGCTTTGTCTAGGGTTACCTCTAAAAAGGGTTTGAAATTCCTAATACTAGACAAAGATGGTAAACTTCAGAAGCAAACAACCAACGTTGTTTTCAAGGAAGTTTTCCAAAACATAGACTAATTACATTGCTGCCAGTCTATGTTCCAAGCATTTGAGAAAGGTATTCTTCATCAACCTTTATTCACTTTATATACTTTCATTTATGGTTGTTAAACCCCCCCACACAGTAACAAACAAGTAGTATTTGATCTGTAATGTCACAGGATTATTTACATTATTCTGCTGAAGCAAACAAAGAAGCAACAATTCAACATGTTCCGGTTAGATACTGATTTAAAATTACTACAAGTGAACCTCTATTTCAAATTGTTTTTATTTCTCTACACTTTTAATCATGTTCTCATATGTTCAACTTTGATGTTCACACCAAAGCAGACTTATATGTTCAGTTCTCCATTTAGAAGTTTTGGTACTAACCTGTGTTTTGGTACTAATCAACCATTATTTATATTCTTGTTGAATCCAAATACTTTATTGTCATTATCTACTTAACATATCAGCAATCATTAGCAAAAAGACTTTAATATATGGTGATTGGCTACAGAATCGGTTAGCATATAATTAGAGATTGACTAAATGATTTGAACGGATATATAGCAAGAAACCTTTCATTTATATTCACTGAATCTATATTCATATTTCCTCGTGCTTCTTCAATATATATATATATATAAGACCAATATTAGGTTAACTTCCCTCAATCTATCTTTTCTAAAAAATCTGTTAAAATTAAGATCCAAACTTCCAATGGCCGAGAGAAATTATATCCCAGATCTAAATTTACACAGGAACAATCATGTTATATACGTGAAAATATTAAGCATCTGGGACAATCAGTCTATGATCAAACCAACTCCTACTACCATGATCCTCTGTGATGTGAAGGTGAGTATCTATGATGTATATTTGAATTGTTATTCTGGTTTTTGCTTTCTATTATTTTCCAAAGAATTTTATATGGTTCTCTTTTTAGTCAGGGAAACAAAATCGATGCTAGAATACCTTGGGGCGAGTATATGAACAATTTTAAGACTAACCTATTTGAAGGAAAGTGGTATTACCTTCAACACTTTCGATTGAAGAGAGCAACAACAATACCAAAGTACACAGATTTTCATTATGAAATCGAGTTTATGTGGCACACTAAAATGTGGCCTGTAAGTGATAGAGCAGAAGAAAGTTCTCTCAAATTCATCCATGCTGATGAAGTCAATGCTGAATCTGAGGATCATGTAGTCGGTAATATAAGTCTTAATTATATAGTATATGGTTTCTTGGAATTGTTATTCCTTAGTACTAAGATTTTGATTAATTCTGATTTATTGTTCTGTTATTGTTAGATGCTATTGGAGTTATAACAACTGTCTCAACTATGTCGAGTTTTCCATATTGCTGTCGTGAAGTGGAAACAGACTATGAGGCCAGATATGTAATATTTACCATCAGAGATAATCAGTGAGTTAACAATCATGGATGTATAATGGTATTGAAATTCGTTAGGAACAGACATATATGTGTAGTATGATAAATTTGTATTTTCTTTGGTTGTAGTGAGAGGATCATAACTTGTGTTGCTAGAGGGAGTGCGTGTGAGTCTTTTCTGTCAAAGTTTTATTGACTTATTGGTATGAAAAGTTACAACTACGAGCCAATCACTACAGTGCTCCGGTTCTGTAGAACCTCTATGTTTAAAGGTTAGTGGAAATTCGTTAATATGTTAGTCTCTTACCTTAAAATGTTAAATCCTGTGATATATAACTAATCAACAGAATGATAACAAATATTATAGGATCTAAGGCCTTAATCAGCGAGTATGGGTGTTTAAGGGTCTTCATTGAGGAATCGTTTCCAGACTTTGATGTAACATGTTACATGTATGTAAAAGACATTAGATAATTTGTTTTTGTTTATTAGATACTAACTTTTTCAAGAAGTTTGACATCTTTTTCTATTTTTGTTACAACAATTTTTTTGCAGGTGAACCAGATGGGTCTGTTGAAGGGAGGATTGAGTATGTTGCTAAGGACTAATCCTAGAGTCAGATTCGTCTGAAGAAGGATTTGTATAAGCAATTTACACTGCTTTTAACAATCAAATTGTTCATTCTTAAGTTGATATTGGTTTTATCTTTTGAACTATTGTTTGTAAGAATGATCATAAATTGTGTTCATTTTGGAAGAGATGGTTTCAGTTTAATCTTTTTCCTATTTTAATCTGCAAGTTAGTATTTTCTTTAAGCATATAAGAATCAAGTGTTTAACAGTTTCAAAATGATTAGTTGAAAATTTTAAATATCCGGCTATTTTATATAACAATAACTAAGTTCATATTTTCAAAAAATATACCTATGCATTATAAGAGTTCTTAGTATCTAACCTTAGATGGAGATGATGAGTTCCACTCTTTATCTCTTCATCTGTATACAAGAAAAAAAAATCTAAGTATTATATAATAAATATTTAGTATAAAAATTAAATTATTGTAGAAATTTAAATACATCATATACTTCATATAACAATAGAGCACCCATGTAATTTTAATGATAATTACAGTTACAATCCAAAAATTAAATTTTAAACCAATTGAATCATATGAATTTACATGTAATAATATCCGATGTATATAAATAGAATATTATACATGTTTGTGGAACTTTACAAAACCAGACCGAAACATACAAATATAATCACCCATGTCAATAGATATAAATATATAGTAAAAAATGCAAATTAACTATAATGATTTAACTGTCAATTATATTATAATGAAACCATCATATTACGATCAAACGCAAATGCTCAACCTGCGGTGTACCGCAGGTCCGTATCTAGTATAATACATTTTATGAGATGTTTATAAGCTTTTATAAGTTTTTATTGACTTTATATATGCTTTTTATAATTTTAATCTTTGATAATGTTTTTATAAGATGTTTCTAAGCTTTAATAATATTTTTATAAGATGTTTAAAAGCTCATAAGAGCTTTTATAAGCCATTTATAAAAAAGTTTATAAGCTTTTGTAATATTTTATAAGATGTTTAATATAAAGTCCTGGTTTCCCAAAGAACTTAGAAAAATATTTTTATAAGATGTTTAAATTCTACGACCGTGTCTCTATGCGTTGGTGGATGATCCTCAACGGATTCAATCATCTCATTGGGCAAAAGCAACAAGAGTTTTGTCATTTGGAATCAAGAAGAGCTGATTCACAAAAACATGCTTTTGAATCCTTGTTATATAACCCATCATTTGCAAGGATCTGTGCCACCATTTAAAGAAACTGCATGGGTGACACTTATAGTAGAGTTTGCCAGGATTTCTTTCTGAAGACTAACAGCAGGTTTGTTGGTCTGTTACACTTAGGACACACACATTCCGCAAAATAGATAGTCTTTCTCGGACCACAGGACATCTCGGCATTTATTCTGCTTGCATCGTAAAAGCAACATGTCATTCCTGATTGCAAAGAAGAGTTGAGAACCACAACGACACTTCTCATGGTCAAATGAAAGCGAAGTTAGAGATGGCTTGTCCTGTTCCAAGGGTTGTTAAGATCCTCATGGCCCTGAAATCTTTCAAACATAGGTTTTAAGTCGTAGCAAATTATAAATTTAAACAAAATAGTTATTTACATACAATGTGCTAAGTGATTCACACATAAGAAGTTTAGAAGTTTGAGTCTTCTTCATGCATCTATCTCTTTATACTTTGCAACACCTCCTTCAAAGATTTCAAGTGGGAATCACTCAAAACTCCTGACTTCAACAGCAAATCTCCAATATTATTGAACCAATTGTTGCTACTTGCACTGAAAGACAAAGACCTGTAATTATTCAGTAAGAACAAACATGCAGAGTGTAAGACAATGAAAATAGAAGCAAAAAAGTCTGCAAATGCAAAAAAATGGTATTTTAAAAAAATCTGCAAGTTTTTTTTAATATCAATTCTATGTGTTAAACCTTATTTTTGTAGGAAAAAACAACTGAGAAAGACGATGCAAAGTCATATTGCCAAAATCCATATGAAAAAATACCGGAGCTCTATTATCTATTGAAGAGCACAAAGAAATTTTATCTCAATTAAAAACTAAAGATAAAGAAGCTCATGACGAGATGCTGGAGGCAAAAAGGATTGCATCTAGAAGTAAGTTTAAATCCCTTGAAATTTTTATATCAATGGTCTTACAGTTGTTATGTTATCCTTTTCTGTTTCATGTTGCTATGAAGGATTAACTTAAAGAAATATGTTTGTAGAGATGAAAACATGTGAAACTGTTAGAACTGACCCAATCATATTGGATGACAATGGTCTTGTTCTCTAGAAACTGATGTGGTTTAGAGAAAAAGCAAAGTTTTTGCTTTAAGGTGTGAAATTTACTAACTTATTGTTTACGTTTTTAATGAGAATATGTTAAGTATTTTAAGCTTGGTCTTTATGAATGCACAGATTTAGGAACATTGGATGATTTAAGTACTTATGAAAATGGTTAGCCTTTAAGGCTGAACAAAAGCAAGAGATAGAGAAAATTATCTCTTTCAAGAGGTGAGTCAATTTTATTGAGACTATTAGTAGTATAAGGCTAAAATTAGGATGAAACTAAGATAATTAAGTTCTTGCTTTTTTCTATAGGATGAAACTGATTCAAATAAAGAAGAATGCAAAAAGGAAAGCAGAAGAATCAGTCCTTAAGCATAGCTCCGAAGTTATCATTTCTAAGCAATCCTAAAGATTTTTTATTTATTATCATCTTTTTTTTTTTTTTGCTTCATATTTCAAAAATAAAAAGTATCAAAATAGTTATTTACAGAATCTTAATTATATAAAATTGGAAGTTATTTTCATAAGAGAAATACATGATGAGGCTTTAATTTATTTAAATATGCGATATAGAGCAACAAAAGAAGTATATAAATAAAGAAAATTAACTTTGAATACAGTAAATTTAGAGTTTTTGAATGTAATGTCCAATGAAAAATTTAATATTACCTATGGTATATATTTTAAATATATTTCTTTAAATATAAAATTGGAAAAAGAAAGATTCATTATTTTCCATAAAAAAGAGCATTTATAGTAAAAAAAATGTAACTAGTCAATAAAGAAAAATAAATAAATGGAAATCTTTTATTTATAAAAACAGAAACGTATTCTTAAGAAAACTGAAATAAATATTTTCCTTTTGAATTTAACAGATACAAATGAAATAAATCCAAAATATGTAAAATACATATTATATATTTCAAAACAATTAAGGGTTTAAAGGCTTTTACATAATGTACGAAATTTTATCCTAGATAATGTAATTTCTTGCAGTTTACCGGTGAAGCTTACCTGAGGTTCCAAAATATTGTATACAGAACCGTTCATCGTGGTCTCCTGTCGTACGGAGAGAGCATATTCATCGCATACTGCAGAACCGTAACATCTTGATATCTCATTTGAAAATTCTTTCTATAGCTTCGAGAGATACATCACATTGATGATTTTGATATTTTTCTCTTGAATATCTTCCTTTTGGTTTCGTTGTTGGAAGTCGATCCGTTCAAAAGCTTCAAACTTTCTCCTGAACTTGCTTTCAGATTTGTTAAGATCCTCATAGGTTTTTTTACTTCAAACTTTTCCTAAGTCTTAGGTGTTAAGAGGCCCGTCTCAATATATTTATAAGCCTTTGGTAAAATCCAAAATAAATCTAAGACCTCTTAGTAATTTTTTTTTGAAATAAAAATGGACCTTTTTTCTTTAAGAATTTTTTTGAATTTTGTAATGGACCCATGGCATTTGCCCTACTCTGCCATGGGTCAGAGACGGGCCTGGGTGTTAAGAAGGGTTTTCAAAGCCAAATCCATTCAAAAGCTTCAAAGTTTAACCTGAACTTGCTTTCAAATTTGTTAAGATTCTCATAGTTTTTTTTTACTTCAAACCTTTCCAAAGCCTTAAGGAATTGATGCATAAGATCATGGACCTTTTTGTCAGCATAAGTGCACATTGCATTTAAAATTATGAGGTTGATTAGTGTCCTCCATTATTCGGTGATGGTTGATGATATATGGTAGTGAATGACGATATACTAGTCTGTTGGTGATATGGTATCGATCGATCTGATCCATTAGCTAAACAGAAGGATTTATTTCACCAACATTAATGACCTGCATATTTTCTACAAAGCTATACCGTTCACGTCAACACCATGTCACAAGATAAACATAGTTTTTTGTTTGTTAGTTACTAATAATTGAAAGGATGTCGTTGAATAGTCTTCTGAGTTCTTAATTACGTTTCAATACAAAAGCCATGTATCTTCACTAGTTTTGATATTCTATTATTCTGAGTTCTTAATTATGTTTCAATACAATTTGTTCAATGTATAGGTATTCTAAAAAACTAGAACACCACGTACATGAAATCTAACCAGTCTAGTGTCAGTATCAACAACTTTGTTTTCGTTCACCTAATATGCTCATGTTAAACAATTGGAGATTCTAATTGCAAATCAAGATAATCATTATCTAAAAAAACCAAGAATTTTGAAATATATGTTATATTATTGTTATAGTCAGTTGTGTTTTTATCTTTCTGTTATATAAAAAATAGGTGACATTTGTCCATATGCGTTGCTACTGATGTTTACTAACTATATGATATCGAGTTGAATAAGTATTCCAATAACTTTGTTTTTAAGTTTCGAAGCTAAGATATATATCTATAGAGGAATAACTAACCGGAGCATTGACTACCTAATTCTGCTCATGGTTGTGCACCTGCCCCGGCCCACCCCCACAAATTGCTACCTAAGTTCGTTAGTGTATATAACTTACGAAATTAAAAATAAAATAGCTTCATCTATATTATATAATTTGTTATACTTTTTTTATAATTTAGGGGAAAAACCCCCAAAAAAAACCATCGTCTAATTTAAATTTGTCCATTTAATACCAATTTATTGAACTCTCACATAACCACCTGACTACGACAATATATTCGTAACAATTAAAAAAGAAATTGTATATATAGTAAACACCATATGGTTAAGTTTTAACTACAGCTAGTGATTCCGTTACGGTCGTTAATTCAGATATCTAATTTTGCCAAAATTTAAAAAACAAAAGTTTTTAAAAGACATAAAAATTAACTTAGATATTTTCGGACAAATTTCATAATTCAGATATTAAACGGGGAAATTTAAATTAGACCGTGTTTTTTGGGTTTTTTCCTAATCATTTATAAGTGATTTTTTCTGTCTTGTTATTTCTTATATTATTAGTTTATTACATGCATAATAAAATTATTCATGACAATATAAACACTTGGATAGCAAATACTTTCATGAAATACTCAAGTCTCAACAACTGACAATTCTCCTAACAATTATAAGTATCCACGAGAGACTTTTTACCTAGATCACGTTCTTGATAGATAGCTTTATTCTAATTTAGTGATCATTACTGAAATTTGCTACATATTTAAATATTTTAATATATATAGAAATTATAGTATATTATTTTTTAAAGACATTTTTTTATTTTATATTACCAAAATTTGAATTTTCAAAAAAAATCCTTATAAGGAGATATATAATGAGAATTAAGAAAAGTTGACCAAAAAATAAATTAATAACCATATAAATGTATATTATATAAAAGTTTCTTTCAAAGAAAAAAACAAAAACAATAATATATAGAAGTTGTGCAGGTAAAGAGATGTACAACACTTTTTATTAAAGGTCAAGTAACAACTCAAACAAGTGAAAAAAAAAGAAAACAATTTCACTTTTTTTGGAATGTGTGTCTCTCTTCCATTTCCATATATTATATAAACACCAAATGAGATCTCATTTTTCTAATAAATAAGAAGAAAGAAGAGAGAAACAATGGCTTATCGTCAAATTTTGGCCATAGTTTTGTTTCTTTGTGTGTTTCAATTCTTGGACTGCACTGTTAGCTCCGCCGTAGAAGAGAATGGGACTGTGTTTGTGTACGGAAGAGCCGCCGTTGGAACAATAGATGAAGACTTCATTTGCGCCACCTTAGACTGGTGGCCACCGGAGAAATGTGACTACGGCAGTTGTAGTTGGGACCATGCTTCAATTCTCAATCTGGTTTGTTTTTTCTTTTTTTTTTTTTTTTTTTTTGATCAAATTTTGTTTCATTTTCATGTTTTTCCGTCGAAAACAATGCAACTTGCATTTTTGATAGAACCAAAATAAAAAAGGTTGTGTATTTATTTCGGGTTGGTTAGGTAGCAGGAATCCATTGAAAGATTTCTTAGGTACTACTACTCTTCATTAAGCAAATAGAATTTACTAATTGTAGAAAATGTAGAGATAAAAAAAAAAAATCATTTTTACCATTTATGGAATGTGAAAGTCAAAAATCAAGATTCGGCAAGTAAAAGTATTCCTTTGTTTTGTCATCATATGCCATTTTAACAATAGATTACAAACAAAATTTGGTCATGTTAATATGAAGTAATTTATTCGAAGAGTTGATTAGAGAAATATGAAATCTAATGAAAAATTTGGTCGATCATCTTGCAGGATTTGAACAACGTTATTCTTCAAAATGCAATCAAAGGTAATCACATGATTCTTGATTTATATTGGTTAATGTTAGGATTTGACCATTGTTGTTCCAATTTCCAAAAACACAGCATTTGCTCCGTTGAAAATAAGAATAGGAGGAACATTACAAGACATAGTGATATATGAGACACCAGATTCGAAGCAACCATGTCTTCCTTTTACCAAAAACTCTTCAATTCTTTTTGGTTACACACAAGGATGTCTACCTATGCGTCGATGGGACGAGCTCAATGCCTTCTTTCGCAAAACCGGGTACCTTCAAATTCTCTTCTATCTGTCTCTTTCCTTATCTACTTGTGGTTTGAGTCGGAGCTAAAGTCATCTTCAAATTCTCTTCTTACTTTTCTTCTCTCTGTCTCTTTTCTTACTTACTTGTGGTTTGAATCAGAGCTAAAGATATCTTCAAATTATCTTCTTTCTTTTCTTCTCTCTGTCTCTGTCCTTACCTACTTGTCGTTTGAATCAGAACTAAAGTCATCTTCGGGCTGAATGCACTTTCTGGACGTTCCATAAAATCTAACGGTGAAGCCATAGGAGCCTGGAATTACACCAATGCTGAATCGTTCATCCGGTTTACAGCAGAGAACAATTACACCATCGACGGGTGGGAGCTCGGTAAGTCACTTTACAACATAACAAAGAATGCATAAGCCTGATTGAATTCTCTACTCATCTCCAAGCTGGTTTTGCTTCTTTTCTCAATAGGCAATGAGCTGTGTGGAAGTGGTGTTGGTGCACGAGTTGGTGCAAATCAATATGCTATAGACACCATAAATCTGCGAAACATTGTGAACCGGGTTTACAAGAATGTGAGTCCCATGCCGTTGGTGATAGGTCCGGGTGGCTTCTTTGAAGTTGATTGGTTCACAGAATACCTGAACAAAGCAGAAAACTCTCTCAATGCTACTACTCGACATATCTACGATCTCGGTCCAGGTAACCCGAATACTCAACTATCTTTCGTTTCAGATCCTGCAGGTTCATCATTTCCCTTACCTGAATGGAAAGAAAACAATATTTTGATTGATTAGGAGTCGATGAACATCTGATAGAAAAGATTCTAAACCCTTCATATCTGGACCAAGAGGCAAAAAGTTTTCGCAGTCTCAAGAACATAATCAAAAACTCCTCAACAAAGGCTGTGGCATGGGTTGGTGAGTCCGGTGGTGCCTACAACAGTGGGCGGAATCTTGTCTCTAATGCTTTCGTGTATAGTTTCTGGTAAGAGTAGATATCATGACAGCAAAAACTAAGGTTATCATAAGTAATACATTAAAAGCATTTCTAATGAGATTAAACTGTGTGATGGTAGGTACCTGGACCAGCTTGGTATGGCATCGCTTTATGATACAAAAACATACTGTAGACAGTCTCTGATCGGAGGAAACTATGGGCTGCTAAATACTACTAACTTCACACCAAATCCAGACTATTACAGGTAACATCAGATGAATCTATTATGTCACCAGGAGAAATGGTTAAAAAGACAAGCAATAAAAGGAGTATATAACCCTAACTACAAGTCATGCTACTTGTTAACATGCAGTGCTCTGATCTGGCGACAACTTATGGGAAGAAAGGCATTGTTCACAACCTTTTCCGGAACCAAAAAGATACGTTCGTACACCCATTGTGCAAGACAATCGGTAAGTCGAGTTTCCATACAAGTAACTCAAATAGCATTATACTCAGATGAATTCCGATCTAACTTTTAAAGTTTCATCATGCAGAAAGGGATCACAGTTTTACTGATGAACCTTGACAATACTACAACGGTTGTAGCGAAAGTAGAGTTAAATAACAGTTTCAGTCTGAGACATACAAAGCACATGAAGTCTTATAAAAGAGCAAGTTCCCAACTTTTTGGGGGTCCTAATGGAGTAATCCAAAGAGAAGAGTACCATTTGACAGCAAAGGATGGAAACCTACACAGTCAGACTATGCTACTCAACGGAAATGCTCTTCAGGTTAATTCGATGGGTGATTTACCTCCTATAGAGCCGATACATATAAATTCAACAGAGCCAATAACAATAGCTCCATATTCCATTGTGTTTGTGCATATGCGGAATGTTGTTGTACCTGCATGTGCTTAAGGTAGCTGCATATGGAACTTAAGACAGTTCCTTCATTCAGTTATTTGATTAGAGAAAAATAAAGAAGCGTACCTTTCTTTCATAAACCTATAAGCATTGAAAGCTGTGAGTTCAAAGTATTTGAACCAAATAAAATAAGTGAAACAATTTCCAAACTCAAAATCTTGTCTGCACTTTATTTCTGTTTAACATTCAAACTGGTTGGGACTGTGAAGCCCGTATCGAGGACAAAAGACACAACAAACCCACAAAAGGGTCAAATAAAGCTACAAAGAAAGAAAGAAACTTACATCAAAGCCTTTCAAAGACCAAACGATTTCCACCATATTGAGTATTGAGTAGAACAGTATAATTAGTAGTCAAGGAGCATGACTGAGAGAATATTAACTTTAGCTAGTTAATAGCTTAGTTGTCTTTGGGGAAGATGATTTAGCTAGCTCATGAGAATGTTGAGAATGTAGTCGTCCAAAGAGCTGTGTCTTCAATGATTCAAAAGCCACATGAAACCTCTCAAGCTGTTCCATTGCATTAGGATTGTATAAAAATAGTCCATAGTACAGATCAAAGCTGTCACCAGCAGTATTCTCCACCAGTTTTAGCAATGTCTCATAACCTTTGGTATCTATAGGAGTAGATTCCAAGCTCAGCTTCTCCAGAAGCCTTCCCACTGTGTGTGTGATAAACTGTGATCCAGCAGCATGCCAATCATGTTCAGCACACGACATCTCCACCATACGACATCCTTCACGGGCAAAAATATCAAGAAAACTGTTACACCTCGATTTTCTTCTATCATCCATTCCAATCCTAACCTTATCAAACACAAAGGCAAGATTGTTCCATCCATTTTTACCACTCTCTGGCCCAAACATAGGATGCGTGCACAAAATATCAAAATCTTGTGGGAGAGTTTGAAGAAATAAATTCCTCGGGAACTCTTTTACTGAGAGTACATCCACAAAAAGTGTGCTTCTCTTCAGTCTCTGAAACGGTAGTGACTCGAGAACTTTTTCAGTCGAAAGGATTGACGTACAGAGAATAATAACTTCAGGATGCTCTTCAAATAGATCATCAAGATCTGAAAAATACGAAACACCGAGCTTTGCTGCTTCATCAGTGTAGTCACTTCTGGAATAAGCTAACACAGTGTGACCCTGCTTGACCATGGTTTTACCTAGAAACTGTCCAAAATTTCCAAACCCGACGATACCAATCTTGAGCCTCGAACCGTCATTAACACTACCAGACACCTGGGAGTTATATTCATACTTCACAACAACATCTTCTGACCTGCAAGATCACAAATCGATAACTATTTACAATAAGAAACCAAATCCAAAATGCATCAAACCACACAATGTAACTAACTAACTAACTACATACCTCATCATATCCAAAGAAGCATCATTTTCACCACAATTTGGAAAAACATGAACTTTCTTTGCTTCACCTTCAAAAGACTGCTTCCTCACAACACCGTGAAGCCGACTAAAAAGCTCCTTACGCAAAGCCTCGAAAGCCAAATCAATCCTCTCTAACACCTCCAAAGAGTTGTTATTATACACAAACAACCCATAATACAAATCAAAACTATCCCCACAAATATTCTCAGCTAAATCAAGCAACGCCTCGTACCCTTTCGTATTAATCGGCGTCGATATCAACTTCAACATCCCCAAAAGCCTACCAAGAGTATGAGTTATAAACTGTGATTCAGCAGCAAACTTATCATGATCAGTAACACTCATCTCCACCATCTCACATCCTTCTCTAACAAAAATCTCAAGAAAACTCTCACACCTTGAGACTCTCAATCTCTCTTCCCCAATCCTAACTTTATCATACACAAATCTTAATCCTCTCCAGCCATGATTTGAACTCACACTCTGAGGACCAAACATTGGATGTGTACAAAGAATATCGAAATCTTCAGGTAAGTATTGAAGGAGAAGAGTTTTAGCAAACTCTTTAACGGAGAGAACATCAACGAAGAGAGTGTTGCGACGGAGTCTCTGAAACGGCAACGTTTTGAGAATATTCTCTATGGAGAGGATTGAAGTACAGAGAAGGACTACGTCAGGATGACGTTCGCAGAGATCGTGAAGATCGGTGAAGTATGAGACACCGAGACGGCGAGCGGCGGAGGAGTGATCGGATCGGGAGTGAGCGAAGAGAATGTGGCCTTGAGAAATTAGGGTTTCGGCAAGGAATTGGCCGTAGTTTCCGAATCCGATGATGGCGATACGGAGAGGAGGGGTGGCGTTGGAGTTGGAGTTGGGAAGAGGGATGGTGTCGGTGACGGAGAGGTGGCGGTTGGCGGTGGAGAGAGAGAGAGAAGGGAGCATTGAGGAAAGAGAGGTAAATGAGAGGGAGAGAGGAGGTTTGGTGATGAGCTTTGGGAGGAAGAAGAAGGAGGAGGAAGATGAGGATTGATAGAGAAGAAGATGATGAGAATGAGATTGAAAGATCATTTGGAGAAGACGATGATGATGATGATGATGGATTCAACTGTCTCTGCCATTTGAATAGACTTTTGGAGGTTTGTGGAGATCTTCAAGTCTGCACGTTTTAAGAACTTTTGTATTTAATAAAAGAAAGAAATTTTTTTATAATTTTACTAATCATATTACCACTGAACATTTTTCTTTCAAATCAAGATAAAAAAATGAATTAGTAAAATTATCAAATATAAATAGAGGCGTTAATGAGACTAGCTCGAAATGTTACTTAAAATCAGTGTCGAAGAAAACGCTAGGCAGGCGGTAACATAGCGCCTAACGCCTACAATGCTTAATAGGAGTTTAGACGATTTTATACAGTTTAAAAGTTTATAATATAATACATATTGAATATAATATTATAGATAATAAATTATATATAACTATCTATTAGAAAAATTAAAATGTTAAATCATAAACAAAAATTAGTTAAATTCATATCAAAGAATATATATTGAGTTAAGACTTATAAGAAAGTTTTATATAGTTAAAAATAAAAAACAATACAGTAAACCGGAACTTATGCAAATTTAGGCGGTCAAAGCGGTTGTCTACGAGTCACTTAAGAGCGTAGTGCCGCCTAAACCGCTTTTTAGAACACAGCTTAAAATTAATTTATGAGGAAAAAGTAAAAAAAAATTCATGGAGACAACGGGAAGAAAATGAAAACAGAACAAAAACCAAGAGGATAGAAAATTAGAAACTTTAATGAAGAAAAAAAAAAATACATAGGATATCTCGGAAAAAAAGTCTAAAATAAAAGATTTTAGACTATATTATATTATTTTTATAACTTTTTCTAGTTCATATACTCATTTGATGTTTTAAATTGATGAAGACTTCACAATCCCGCCTTAAGAGTGAATGAAATGATGAGAGAGAAAATCGAGATTCGTTGTTTTAAATCCGCGATGTTTTATTAGTTTATTTATGTCATCGGTGATCTCCACTATTTTCATATTTGTTACGGCTTTATACTTTAGTTGGACTTAAAAAATTAATCACTTTATTATTATTGTTAAATATATTACTTTGTTAAATATGATATATCTTTTATATATAAAAACTATATAATCTCTGTAACATTAAAAAAAACTTTAAGAAATTGACCCGTCATCGAACTGGATTGACTCAATGAACCGGTGATCACGAAAGTAGTCCGGTTCATCGTGCGAGTCGGGTTAAAAAACATTGACATATATGTTAATCTATATGTATAACTCAAAAGTAAAAATAAAAACATGAAAAAAGAAGCAGATCACAACAATTAGACAATAAGCTATCATTATACACAATGCGAACAACATTTTGGAAACAACAAACTACGGTTGTATTACAAAACTAGATTTTAACCCGCGGTACACCGCGGAAACAATTTATTTTCTAAAGTTAGTATACATAAAGTTTGCAAATTGTATCTATCTATAAAATATTTTTATTTTATAGTTTACAATTGTTATTAAGTAACGTCCTGTCAAACCCGTCCCACCAATCCGTCCCGTAAAAAAACCATTTATTTTGTAGTAATTAAATGATATTAAATATTTTGGAAGTTTTATTTTAGTAACTAATCGTGTAGTTAATGTGGAGAGATTTAGGGAAGATTGTTAAATGTCAAATATTTAATTTGAAGATTTTTTTCTAATTATCAAAAACAAACATTAAAATCCAGTGGCACCTATTGTAAATAAGTTCCAACTATAGGATTTATTTCACAAAATGGCTGCAAAAATATATATGTAGATACACATTAATTACTATTTCTTCTAGTTTTTTATTTTGGAAAAAAAAATCATAATTACGATAACAATACCTTTTATCTCGTTTTTTATTAGGTTTTAATTTAACTTTTACGTTTATTATATAAAGGGAGGTTAAGTTAGAGATGGGCCAAAAAAAACAAATTAGAAAAATATAAGCTCAATACATTAGACGCTTCTTCTCTCCAATCTACATCACTGGTGCTTCAACTTTCTATTAAACAAAACAAACCAACTTCTATTTGGGCTTTACTTATCTTCTACCCCAATAGCCTCTTAATCCAATTGTGACTAAAGTCATAATTCTTCTTCTTCACAACACTTCCTCTTCTTCTTCATAGAACAACTTCTTCTTCCTCCATTGCTCAACTATCTTTTCTCTTCATCATCTTCTCATCTTTCTCCTCAATTTGCTCTTGTATGGGTTAAGCAATTAATCAATTCCTGGAAAAAAAATTATTTGATTTTGGAATAAAATATAGAATTTTAGAAAAAGCTCATTTGATTTAAAAAGAAATTGTAATTTTATTAATCATATTATTGTTCGATATGGATCGAACCATTACCACTGAGCATTTTTCTTCCAATTCTTGATCAAGATAAAAAAAAGAGTAGAACTATCAAATATCAAGAGAAATGCTGTTGAGAGTAGCTAGAAACTTCACTCAAAATTAATTTGTGTGGAAAAAATAATTGTTTTTTTCATGGGGACAACGTGAAGGAAATAAAAACAGAAAAAAAATCCAGAGAATAAAAAAGTAAAAACTTTAGTGAAGAAATAGAAAAACAACATAGTATATTTCTCCACAAAAAGTATTACAACGTACCAAATAGGCCATTATCCCTCCCCCCCCCCTCCCGGAAACTAAATTTCCCAACTTATATCTCCCCAAATCGATAGTTCGGAACTTATTTCTCCATAAACTTGGTTTAATCGGTTTTTGAACTAAACCCAATAAAAAGACTATTTAAACAGTTACTAAACCATTTATATTAAACGTCTTTAAATTTAGATAGTTTTAATAACGAAAAGCAAAATAAAATCATTTATAAAAAAATGAAAAAGCAATCTAGTGTTATCCAGATCTCTGTTTTTGCAAACACCATTAGTCACAATGTTGCATATGACAATCTTAGGTTTGAATCCCATGTAGGCCATTGAATCAAAGAGTGACACGGCCTCCTGAAACTTTATTTTGTGACAAAAGTCTTTGAATAGGGAGAAATGATCTCTTAAGTCCCTTTTTGACAACACAAAATCTTTTAAATCTTTTTAGAGTCTATGTATCCCTCCTCTCTATAAATGAAATATGCAGTGACAAATTTATCTTTTGTTTATTTGAAAATATGAAAATAGTTTATTGAAAAAAAAAAAAAAAAAAAAGAATTCAAACCCAGAAAAAAAAAGACGCCATGTTCGAACTCGAGCTCCATTGATGACATCTCCTACGTTGAGCTGCATTGTTGTCGTTTCGTTCCCTTCGCCAAGCTGCGTCGACCTTGAAAGTTTAGGTATATTTCTCTAGCTGCATAGAGCTTCAAATTCGCTCTTTTTGGATTGACAAATTTTAGTGATTCAATTGAGATTAAATCCAATTAGATTTGTGTTTTTTGTTTTAGTACCCACATTGAAAGTTTAAGCATAGCTTTAGAATCGATTTGTTCTGCTAATGAGTAACAAATGGATTTCACATATTGATTCGTCTTGAATTGTAGATTTGGACCCGAATCAAAATTATGTTCTTATCGCGAAAGTAGAACTAGTTACAATTGAAGTCATTGGTCTTGGCAGGATAGTAGTAGTATGACTAGTGTTACTAGTATTACTGATATAAGTACTACTTTTAGATCTACTAGTATAACTATAAACTGTAGTAGAATTAGTAAAACTAGTAATACTGACATAGTTGTTTTGTTTTTTGTTTGGTAGGATACAATGAAAGAGAACGTGATCATATATTTCAAATACGAATGTCGCATCTATAGTTTGATGATGAAGACATCAAAGGAGAGGATTACTCTCTCCATATTAGAAGCTAGGATATACATGAAGCTTGGATTAGATGAGAGTAAGGTTAAATTGCAAATGAGTTACAATGCAATGTTGTTGGGACCAGAGGAAGAGATGAATATCTGTAATGACAAGGATGTTCAAGTTTATTGTAGCGTCCGTTGAAAATAACCGTAGAAGTGTTTTGATTGGGGAGGTCATATCTAAGTCTAAATTGCCCGAGCCTTTATCTAGAGAGGACAAAAGTTTTGTTAGTAAGAATTATGCGGAACTGCATTCAGATGAGGATAAAATCAGATAGTGGATGTCGTTGATATTTAGGTGGCTAAAAATGTATCTCGTGATGAACGTGTGGATGAAGGTATGGATATATCTGATAGGGATGATGAATATGTTGAGGTGCAACCTGTTGTAGAACATAGTCAGTTTAAAAAGGAATGGGAAGACAGTATAGGTTTAAGTTTGCGTAAAGAATTTCCAAACTGGGCGGCATTGCACGAAGTGGTGGATAGATGCACATTTGTTAACAGTTTTGGTTATGTTATAAAAAAGTCGTATAAGCAGCAGTATGTCCTAAAATATTCTAAAGAATGGTGTTCTTGGCGTTTGCGAGCTGCAAGAATACGAAATACAGAGATTTACTCAATTTGAAGGTACAAAAATATGCATAGTTACACTCGGTTAAGTAAAAGTAGTACAAGCAGCATGAAGAGGAAATACACCCCATAATTATTATCAGCTTTTCTCCATGATACTTTTCTTAGACAAATAGAAATTCGAGTTCCTCAAGATTTAATACTCCATCGCGTTGAAAGGAAAAAAATAAGCTATTTGTGATTTTAAAGCTAGTCCGGAAGAACTCTATAAGGATGTCAATTGTTATTTGTACATGTTGTGGAAGGTATACTACAATAAAAACTGAATATTGATACGATTATTATCGTCACAATAGAAAAAATTTCGGTCACAATAATTCTTTTGTGACGAAACTGAGACGAATTTCAAATGTCACAATAAAATCGTCACAAATCAATGAAGGTCTCAAAAAGGTCACAAACGAATGTGACGATTAACAATAGTAACAATTCATCACTGATTGTGACAACGTTAATATAATCGCAAAAACGGACACAATTCGTGACAGACGATATTGTCACAACTATGCCACAACTAGTGACAATAAAATCGTAACATACTTGTCACAGATTATTATAATATTTAAGTCATTGTCCCGTTACATTTTACGACCAATATATAATCATAAATCCGTCACAATTAGTGACTCGATTATAGTCACATAAACGTCACAAATTGATTTTATTTTGTGACCTTTTTTCTTACTGAATTCACATCAGTTTGTTACAAACAAGAAATGTAAAAAACACATGGACGTTTGGTCACAAACGTATGAAACCATTTTTTGTTTTTACTAATTGCAATCACTATTTTCTTTATAAAGTGACGTTATCAGATTAAACAACATCCAAATAAACGAAATACAATACTTAAACTAATAGAAACCATAATTTTCAGAAATCATAAAACAACATCCAAATAAACTAAATACAATACTTAGACTAATACAAATAAAACAAACGATAACATCCAAACAAAAAAGTAAAATCCAAATAAAGTCAAACTAAAAACACAACTTAAAGAAAATACAAACTAAACAACACTTAGGCTAAAAGAAACCATACATAAACTAAATTAAGTGGACGGTCTTGGTGGTGGTTTTGGATCTAGACATTTTGACTTGCAAGAGAATCAACAAGTTTTTCAATAGCTTCAAGTCTTTTCTGAATTTGCAAATTCTCTTAAAGGCTCTTTTTAAGATCAGTTTCCATCCCTTGTAGTCGATGCGTTATCGTCTCTACTTCTTCATAAGCTTGTGGTGCACTTGAAGAAACACCAACAGATGGTAGAGTCTCCATTAGTGCTCCAAGTCCAAATATATGACCCTGTTTAGATGATCCAGCAGCCTAGAATGAAAGACCATATATATTAGTAAAAACAAAAAACACTACTAGTTATCTAAAACGATAGTTTAGACTACACACATCACATGAACAAATAAATGTAAAACCAGAGACTAACAAGCCTAAAGTGAATGTAAAACCAGCCTAATGTTTAGAATTATTACCTTGAGTGTTCGTCAAGAGTTTCAGCTGTCAGATTCTCTTCCCAAGAAGATTCAAGTTGACCCAAGCGTTCTTGTATATGCTTTTTATAAGTGTCTGCAACCAACCGTGCTCGTTGATCAACGTACGAGCCATCAAGCTTCTGATGTGTTTTCTTCATCACACCAATAAAAGAGAAGTCTTCATTGTTTGCTTCCTATAAAAGAAACAATAAACAAAAGTGAAATAGCAGAAATTTTTTTACGAGAAATTAACACGAAAGAAAATATATAATTACCAAAACATTTTTAACTTTGAGAAAGGAGCGTTTTTATAACACTATAACGAAATAGTAACGTTTTTATGAGCAAATAAATATGTCACAGTTTTGTATGTATATGGTCACAATTTTCTGACGAAAAAATGGTCGCAATTTTTTCGTAAGAATATTCATTTTTTTTTGTAGTATATATGCATATTACTACAAGAAAACCTGCCATTTGCAACTTCCATATTGGTCCCAAAATGGTCGCAAACTAGGTGTTTACGACTACTTAACGATGATATTAAACGGTCGCTAAAAAACCGTCGCAAAATATTTCAGTCCCAAATTGGTCGCTTATAAGCGACAAATTTTGGACACAAAGAGTTAGTCGTAAATAAGCGACTGATTTGTGACGATATCAAGATGTGGCAGATATGCGACTAAACTGCAACGATGTACACTTAGGTACATACATTACAATGTAGTCGCAAAATAGTTACATTATTGTCACATATTTTGAACAAGTTTGGTCACAAAGTGGTCATAGTTATATAATTGGTTTGGTCACAAATTAGTCACATGTATTGTTTTGGTTTAGTCACCAAATTGGTCTTATGTTTGGAATGATAAACCAGATTAATATCGATTCAAAAGCCAATAATCCCTAATCATGTTAACAATAAGACACTAATTATGTTTACATTCAGAAAATCATAGTCATACAACTCCTAAACAAGTTTCAACAAAAACAACAAAAGCAACAAAAGATCAAGTTTAATGGTTAGAAGAAGTGTTCGAAATAGTAGCTGAAGTGGAGACTAAGGGTGTGGTGCCTGCAACTATGATGGCTGGTGCGGTGGTTGTGGGGGTTGGAAGTGTGGATGGAGTTGTGGTGGTTGGATGTGTTTCTGGTTCAGGTTCAGTAGAATCAGTTGACAAATAAGCAGCCAACTCAGGATCTTTTTCTTTCATGAAGAGGACGAGCTTCTCCAAGCTGGCTATCCGAGATTGAGATTGGTGGTTCTCCTCATTACGTTTTGCATTTTGCTCCTCTAGTTCAAATATCTTGAGATGCAGCTGCTCTTGAAGCTGCGCAACAGTTGATGTAGAAGAGCTCGCATAACTCTCTTTCCTTCTTCTTTTGTTCAGTGTCTCCATAAGCGATCCAAGGCCAAAAGGGTTCCCTTTGCCATCTGTATGAATGATATGGTTCAAATTACCTAGAAATACTCTCTCAAATAAGAGATCAATTGCAGTATTTTAGGATCGAATTCACGGAGTTTTTTTGTTCAAACAGTGAGTTGAATATCGAGATTAAGCTAGCAGGTGATGATTAAAATAGTAAGAAAACAACAGGTTGATTGTGTTGTAAACGATTAGGAAAAGAGGTAGGAACAGGGTATTCTCAGGAAACTATTGGTTAGTAGATCTAATGAAAGCTAGGTTGTTATCGAATCATTCTTAAACTCATACTCTAATTATGGAATAACCGGTGGCGTTCCGCGAAACTCCCTATATCTATAGCTAAGAATAACCGGAGAAACCGAGAAATTATCAACCTAAATATGCATTCTTAACGAGTTCGATTGTTCACCTTAGTAGCTAAGCCGATTCTTATTACACACCTAAAAACCAGGTTCATCAAATAATAGATCCAACTACAGATACCTATAACGGGCATATCTATTATCTGGATTCAAGATCTAGTTAATTACTCTAGATCTAGCATTAAACAGAATTAAAGATGAAGAATTCTACAAATAACCTAGCAAATGGGACAATCTACTAAACCATATGAATCCCTAATGAGAAACTTTATTCCTAACAAGCAGATTACTCAAACATATTGAATGAAGCAAACAACATATTTGAGTATGAAAACATAAACACTGCAAATAGATTAAGGGAAAGAAGGGATCTCTTCACTGTATTAAGATCTGAATCAATCTCTACAAACACTCGATGAGTAGCTTATATCTCTAAGTAATCTCTGCAAACAAGGATCAGACATTGTTCCATTTTCGAAGACAGCAGCAATTATATCTAACGCACACTTAGGAGTGATTTTAACAAGACAATTATTCCACAATAAATTTGCTTCAGCTTTTTCGACTGAGAAAGCTGGAACAAATGCACACACCAAAGCTACAACAATGAATAGCGTAGTAATCTGAGAGTTAAATTTAGCCATATCTACTTATGATTGAAATGTACAAGAAATATTCTTATTTTACTAAATAAATCCTAAGAAAAATGATTTGTATTTGTTATTTGAAAATTGAAGTTATCTAAACTTTATATAGGAAATCAAAATCACAAAGTAATTTTTTTAAAAAACACAAATAAATTTAACGTTATATTTAATGGTAATAAATTTTCGATAAATAAATATACTACAAAACTTCAATTTAAGGGTTTTTATCAACGTTTCAAAATTAAACAAAAAAACTTAAATACAAGTAACAATATCCAATTCAATATAAGAAACCAATGGTTAATTTTCTTTTATTTCGATATCTAACATAGAATATTTAGTGGGTATAAGGTTCAAATTGGCATATTTATGTTCTTAAGCCAAATAAATTTAAATTTCTAACTATTTTTCATTATAAATGTATTTAAGTTTTAATATATAAGAAGCCTAAATCACATTGTATCTAAAACATAGTATTTATTATATATAAAAAAAAAAAATTTGCTCACAATAGTCTTAATCGAAATGGCTAATAAATGTTTGTAAAAGTTTATTCGACATACAATTTATTGAAAGTTTTTCAAAGTTTCTCTAGCCTTATATAAAATTCACAAGAGCAAATAAATAATTTTTGAATATCAAGTATAGTTTTGTTATAAGCTTTATGTTAAAGATACAACTATTATAACTAGACCAATTTTAAAAGCATATCATTTGAAATAGCAAAAGAGCTAAAACTCCTAGTTAATAAATAACCAAAATTGGTGAAAATCCATCTTTTCATAACAAGTGAGTCATAACATATATCGAAAAGTACATGATAATTTAAGAGTGGCATTGGATTGATATGTTAAAAATATATACCAATAAGTAGAATCAAAGCACAATATTTTAAAATTTTATATTAACAAAAGATTCAAGTTAAATGGTAAAGACACCTATATCGATATCTAAATACTTTATCACTAATCGTTAGATATATTTTAACACTAATTAAGATATTTGTGAACTTACAGATCTATTAAAAAATACATACTTGTCCGAAGAAAAATAAAGGATTTAGTAGATATCATATTCAAATTTTTCTCACCCTTCAACTTTTTGGTTTTTGAATTGAAATTAAAATTAAAAATTTCTAAATCTTCTTGAAAACATTTTGGTTATTTGTGTGAGGTACTGATTTAATATCATTGAAATATAGAATAACAATAAAGAATGTATACTAATTTTCCTGAATTATTTAGATTAAGTTCTATAAATGCTTTGAAAAAAAAAATCAACTTTGTTGAATTTTGAAAAATATATTACTCTAATTAGAATGTAGACACAAAAATTAAAGTTCTTTAAACAATACAATTTAGAGCTCCTCTTAATAGTTAAATTTTGAATTATCATTCGACTCTTTATAAGAAATTTTGTTTCGAGTTCAAATAAATAATCATAAATTGAAGTTATACTTTTTAAGAAAGAAATTCGCTTTGGTTAAAATTGTTGTTCAGTTAAAATATAAACGCTAGTGTGAAGAAAACTATAACAGAAAAATATCAATTTATTGGATGAAAATAGTACACACAATATATATTTCAAGCACTTTTGGAGATTGAGACACAATGTTTCCACAAGTCATCACTTTTCTTCAAGTATTCTATTTCGTGAGCAATTAACATGGGTTTATCTGCAATATATTTAATAAGCGTATCGTGACACACTTTTCCTTCTTTAACGAGATCGTTGCAACAAGGATCAGGCATTGTTCCATTTTCGAAGACAGCAACAATTATATCTAACGCACACTTAGGAGTGATTTTAACAAGACAAGTATTCCATAATAAATTTGCTTCAGCTTCTTCGACTGAGAAAGCTGGAACAAATGCACACACCAAAGCTACAACAATGAATAGCGTAGTAATCTGAGAGTTAAATTTAGCCATATCTACTTATGATTGAAATGTACAAAAAATATTCTTATTTTACTAAACAAATCGTAAGAAAAATGATTTGTATTTGTTATTTGCAAAATGAAGTTATCTTAACTTTATATAGGAAATCAAAATCACAAAGTAACATTTTAAAAAAAGACAAATAAATTTAACGTTATATTTAATGGTAATAAATCTTCGATAAATAAATATACTACAAAACTTCAATTTAATGGTTTTTTATCAACGTTTCAAAATTAAACAAAAAAACTTAAAATACAAGTAACAATATCCAATTCAATATAAGAAACCAATGGTTAATTTTCTTTTATTTCGATATCTAACACGGAATATTTAGTGGGTATAAGGTTCAAATTGGCACATTTATGTTCTTAACCAAATAAATTTAAAATTTGAAAATTCTAACTATTTTTAGTATAAATTTATATAATTTTTAAAATATAAGAAGCCTAACTCACATTTTATCTTAAACATATTATTTATTTTCTCATAAAAACAACTTTTGCTCACAATAGTCTTAATCGAAATGGCTAATAAATATTTATAAATTTTCTTCGACATAAAATTTATTGAACGGTTTTCAAAGTTTCTCTAGGCTAATATGAAGTTCACAAGAGAAAATCAATAATTTTTGAATATGAAGTATAGTTTTATTATAAGATTTATGTTAAAGATACAACTATTATAACTAGACCAAATTTAAAAGCATATCATTTAAAATTGCACAAGAGCTAAAACTCCTAGTTAATAAATAACCAATATTGGTGAAAATCAATCTTTTCATAACAAGTGAGTCATAACATATATCGAAAAGTACATGATAATTTAAGAGTAGCATTGGATTGATATGTTAAAAATATATACCAATAAGTAGAATCAAAGCAAAATATTTTAAACTTTTACATTAACAAAGGATTAAAGTTAAATGGTAAAGACACCTATATCGATATTTAAATACTTTATCACTAATCATTAGATATATTTTAACACTAATTAAGATATGTGTGAACTAACAGATCGATTAGAAAATACATACTTTTCGTAAGAAAATTCATAAAAATAAAGGATTTAATAGATATCATATTCAAATTTTTCTCACCCATCAAGTTTTTCTTTTCGCATTGAAATTAAAGATTAAAAATTTGTACTTGATAACATTTTGGTTATTTATGTGAGGTACTGATTTAACGTCATTGAAAGATAGAATAAAGATAAAGAATGTATACTAATTTTTCTGAATTATACAGATTAAGTTCTATAAATTCTTTGAAAAAATTATGTCAACTTTTTTGAATTACGAAAACATATTACTCTAATTAGAAATAAAATACAAAAATTAAAGTTCACTAAACAATATTAGTTAGAGCTCCTCTTAATAGTTAAATTTTGAATTATTATTCGACTCTTTATAAGAAATTTTGTTTCGAGTTCAAATAGATAATCATAAATTGAAGTTTTACTTTTTTAGAAAGAAATTCGCTTTGGTTAAAAATGTTGTTAAGTTAAAATATCAAGGCTTGTGTGAAGAAAACTATAACAGAAAAATATCAATTTATTGGGTGAAAATAGTACACGCAATATACATTTCAAGCACTTTTGGAGATTGAGACACAATGTTTCGACAAGTCATCACTCTTCTTCAAGTATTCTGTTTCGTGAGCAATTAACATGGGTTTATCTACAATATATTTAATAAGCGTATCGTAACACACTTTTCCTTCTTTGACGAGATCGTTGCAACAAAGATCAGACATTGTTCCATTTTCGAAGACAGCAGCAATTATATCTAACGCACACTTAGGAGTGATTTTAACAAGACAAGTATTCCATAATAAATTTGCTTCAACTTCTTCGACTGAGAAAGCTGGAACAAATGCACACACCAAAGCTACAACAATGAATCGCGTAGAAATCTAAGAGTTAAATTTAGCCATATGTACTTATGATTGAAATGTACAAGAAATATTCTTATTTTACTAAACAAATCCTAAGAAAAATGATTTGTATTTGTTATTTGAAAATTGAAGCTATCTAAACTTTATATAGGAAATCAAAATCACAAAGTAACTTTTTCTAAAAAGACAAATAAATTTAACATTATATTTAATGGGAATAAATTTTCGACAAATAAATATACTACAAAACTTCAATTTAATGGTTTTGTCAACGTTTAAAAATGAAACAAAAAACATAAATACAAGTAACAATATCCAATTCAATATAGAAAAATTCTTTCAAATGCCCTTTTCATGATGCCCCTTTTCAACTTTACCATTTTGTTTTATCCATTTTTATTTCTACCCTCTTTAATTTTTTAATGACCATTTTACCCTTATTTGGAAATTGTTTTAGGTTAACAAAATGAAATATTAATATTTTTTCACCTAAAATATTCCAAAATGAATATTCCCGCCAAAAAGTTTCGAAAAAAAAATTCCCACCAAATTTTGTTTTCAAAAATATTTTTCTCGCCAATTTTTTTTTTTTGCGGGAAATAGATTTACAAGGGATTTTAAAGGGCTTTTATAATATTTACAAGGGATTTTAAAAGGGTGATTTACAAGGGATTTTAAAAGGTTTTAAAAAGATTTACAAGGGATTTTAAAAGGGTTTTAAAAGATTTACAAGAGATTTTATAGGGATTTAAAAGATTTACAAAGGTATTTTAAAGATTTTTAAAAGGTTTAAAATTGTTTTGAAAAGATTTTAAAATATTTACAAGGGATTTTAAAAGAGTTTTACAATATTTCCATGGGATTTTAAAGGGCTTTAAAAGATTTACAAAGGATTTATAAAGATTTTTAAAGGGTTTAAAAGTGTTTTCAAAGATTTTCAAAGGATTTTAAAATCTCTTGTAAATCTTTTAAAACTCTTTTAAAATCTCTTGTAAATCTATTTGCCGCAAAAAAATATTTACAAGGATTTTTAAAATCATTTTTTTGGTTGAGAAAAATTTGTTACGAAAAAAAAAAATTGGCGGGAAATTTTTTTTTGGCGAGAATATTTTTTTTTTTGGCGGGAAAAAAGTTTGGCGGAAACTTTTTTTTTGGCGGGAAATAAAACTTTTGGCGCCAAAAAATTGGCGGGAAAAGTTCAGTTTTCAACTCCTTTTTTCTATTAGATGAGGGTAATTTGGTCATTTTGTTCAAGGGAATGAGTATTTTTAAAAATGGACAACATGAAAGGATATTGTTGCAAAAGGGTAGTAAAAAAAAGGTGGTTTTGCAAATCTCCCTTCAATATAAGAAGGGAGATTTGCAAAATTTCCCTTATTCTAATAACCTTTTGTAAAAATGCCTTTTCCTGAAGGCTATTTTTAAAACTACCCCTTCTAATATGGCAAATGACTGTCTTACCCTTACTGAATGATTAGGTTTCACATTCGTTTCACAAACTTCTTCGTTTTCCTCTCCGATTTTCCTCTCCGATTTCACTCAAAATCGCCGGCGAATTTCCTCTCCGTTTTGACTCAAAATCGCCGACGAATTTCCTCTCCGATTTCACTCAAAATCGCCAACGAATTTCCTCTCCGATTTCACTCAAAATTGCCGACGAATTTTCTCTCTGAGAAACCCCAAAATCGCCGACGAATTTCCTCTCCGAAGGATTCGCTGAAGGATTCAGATCATTTCTCTACGACGCAAACAATCCCCAGAGATATCGATAGATCCGACGGTAACCGTTTTTATAATCGATTTTATAGTCGATTTTATAGTCGATTTTATAGTAGATCTGACGATGTTTCATAACATGTTTTGCAGATGGATTCAGAGAGTGAAATCCTTACATTGCCTGAACAGATATACATAGAAGGTGAAGAATCTATTGCACTGGGAACCGTTCAACAATACTCGGATTGGAATTTAGTTAGTAAAGTAGAGGAAGCTTTAGGCGAGTGTTTATTTCAGAAGATTAGAAGTTCGTTTCTTGGTCTTCTAGTTGAATTGGGACCAAAAATGAAGGCTAAGAAGGGAATCAGATTTTCTGGAAAAATCTTTCACTATCTCATGCAGCAGAGAGTGAAAACAAAAGGATCAACTCTTTGGTTTAGAGTTGATTCTCAACCTATCCGTTTCTCCTTGAGAGAGTTCTATCTCACAACAGGTAATAAAGTTTTACAATCGTTTTTAAAGCTTAATTAACTGTCGTAGAATGATTTACAAGGCATTTGCATAACTGTTTGCGTAGTTTACAATCGTTTTTAAAACATAAGTAAGTGTCATAGATAATTTACAAGGGATTTTAAAAGCTTTTAAAAGGGGTTTACTTCATTAACAATCGTTTAAGAAGCATAAGTTAGTGGCAGATAATGATTTACAAGGGATTTTAAAAAGGGTATGCATGGTTTACAACCGTTTTTAGGCATAAGTAACTAGCATAGAATAATTTACAAGGGATTTTAAAAGCTTAAAGAAGTGTTAAACACGTTTACAAGGGATTTTAAAAGCATAAGTAAGTGTCTTAAAACGATTTACAAGGGATTTTAGAAGTGTTTGCATAGTTTACAATCGATTTTAAAACATAAGTAAGTGGCATAGAATATTTACAAGGGATTTTAAAACCTTTTCTAAGGGTTAAACATGATTTACAATCGTTTTTTAAGCATAAGTAAGTTGAATAGAATGACTTACAAGAGATTTTAAAAGCTTTTAGAAAGGTTAAACATGATTTACAATCGTTTTTAAAGCATAAGTAAGTGTCATATAATGATTTACAAGGGATTTTAAAAGTGTCTGCATGGTTTACAATCGTTTTTAAAGCATAAGTAAGTGGCATTGAATGATTTATAAGGGATTTTAAAAGCTTTTAAAAGTGTTAAACATGATTTACAATCGTTTTTAAAGTATTTACTATAAAACCTGTAATAATAGTCTCTACACTGTCTTTTGTTCATACAGGAATTCAATGTGAACCTGTTCATAGGGAACTTCGACGAAAGGGGAAAGATCCTGTAAAAGAACCATACTTTTGGGCTAGTAAAGGATCTTATACTCTTGGTGATCTCGAAGATCGATTGTTTTTAAAACCTAAGGAAGGTGAACCTGCTGTTGAAGATGAAGAAAAGTTGTGTCTTGCTGCAGTAGTGTTGACTGAAGGAATTCTCTTGACACCATATGGAAAAGAGAAGATACCTTTGCCAAGATTGCGGCATGCTTCTGATTTTGAGATGTACACAGCCCAACCGTGGGGTAAAGAAGCATTCAGTGTTCTATCAAATTCAATTCTGAGAATGGACGAGAAAACTTGGGCAAAAGAGAAATATGATTTGAGAGGATTTGGACTCGCGCTAACAATATGGGTGTTGAGCGCAGTTCCAGCATTTGGTGCAGCATTTGGAGTTAAAGATAAGGAATTCCAATCTGAATATCCATTGATATTGAAGTGGAAAAGCACTACTACTCCAGAGTTTTTCAAGATCGTAAACCTTGTAAATGATGTTTATGAGGTAAGCTTTTGTCTATTTACAGAATTCTTTAAATGGTTTTGAGATTTGAAGTTCTGCTTTCTCAAGATTTGTAATGTTATTGTATCTTCGCAGATTGAGGTGAATACAATTATTGGAAACCCAGAAGACTTCAAGTCTTTAGTTCCTGATTTCCACACAAACGACACAGAATTCCAACAGGTTTTGGAACTTGTTAAGATGGGCTACAGATTGAAGAAAACTGAATGGAATACAAGATGTGTTGATGTTTGTGCTGCCCTTGAAGAAGTAGGTCAAAACAAAATCAATAACAAAATATCTAATAGCGAGAAGCTTGACAGGATTTTGACAATCCTTGAAGATCTTAACAAGAGAGTCGAGCTGATTGAGAGGATTTTGGACATTAGAATGGAGGAAAAGAATAATCAGAGATCTGAGGAAGATGAAGAAAGAAAACAAGAAGATGAGGAGTAGAAAGACAACCAGAGGTAATTGTAAATGTTTCTTTAAAAGCTATTTGAAAGGAAAGGTTTTACAATGTATTTTAAAGGTAAAATACGTAGTAAACCTTTACAATGTACTCTTTTTTTTCGCAGGCTGAAGAAGAAGGAGGACTAGAAAGAAAAGCAGAGGTAATTGAAAATCTTTACAAGCTATTTTAAAGGTCTACTAATTATATTAATGATTGACTTATTGTTTTTATTTTGTTGCAGAATGACAATGAATCATTTGAAGATTCAATCAGAGAGCCAAACACACAGTATGGGAGCTATCCGGGTGATGATGAAAACACCCAATGTGATGTTGGTGATGAAGTAGCTGAAGAATCATCAAAAGTACAGTAATTTATATCTCTAAAAGTCTTACAAAAATGATTAGTATCCTTTTTATAATTTTACATTCTGTTATATTTTCAAGGATAAGTCTCCTACTCCACGATCCTCTACACCAAATTTCAATATTTTGTCTGAAGAAAGTTTGGATGTTCAAAAGGATAAGAAGAGATCTAGCAGAGGAAGAAATGAGGTTAGCATTTTAAAAAATTTGTATTATCTAACCAAGTGTTTATAATATTTTTTTCAAATCTTTAAAAGTTTATCTTTCATGCAACTTCAGAACAAGAGAGTTAAACCAAGTGTTCATGCTGAGGATAATCTTAAAACAAGAAAACAGGTTAGTATTTGCAACAGTACTGTTTTTAAAATTTGTCAATTGTCTTGTTATGATATTTACAAGGGATTTTAAAAGTACTTTTAATTGGTGTTTTTTACTATTCTAGGTGCCGAGAAAGAGGCAGAAACAAGTTGATAGTGCTGATGTTGATGTTCCAACAAGGAAAGAGGTTAGTATCTAATTTATTATGATTTTGAAAATTTTGTTTACAAGGTATTTTAAACATCTGTTTTTTTTATTCTTTTTGATTGGTACAGAGTAAGAAAAGGAAAATTATTGGCAATGATGGTGATAACGCTGATAATGATGACGACAATGATGATTTTCAGCCCGCTCCGCAAAGAAAGAGTTAGCGGGGTACGTTTCCTTCCATTCATACCCAAGCACCTTTCACAGCTGAGAAGAAAAAGCATCCAATTTTGCATCCATTTGCGAAAGTTGATGCCACAAGACTTGAGAAATTGGCTGAATGGAAGAAGTCAAGGAAAAAAAAGTGAGTTTTGTTAGTAAGATAGTGAGTTTTTTTTAATAATGGAAGAAGCATCATTGTTGACTGTTTTGTTGTTGTAGGCCACTATCAATCGCGGGAAATATTGTAGATACAAAGTGGTTTACAACCCTAGAGACGCCAGGGAAAGCAATAACAGCAACGGTATGTCTAAAAATCCTTGTAAAATTGGTAACCCATGAATTACATATAGTTTTTAAAGCATCATTAAGTTATTTACAAAGAGATTTTAAAAAGGGTTACATGGTTTATAAACAATTTTAAAAGATTAGAAAGTGGTAAAGAATGATTTACAAGGTATTTTAAAAAGGATTTACATGACTTGCAATCGTTTTTAACGGATTAGAAAGTGGTAAGGATTGATTTACAAGGGATTTTTTAAAAGCTATTAAAAAGGGTTTAATTGATTAACAATCGTTTAGAAGCAGAACTTAGTGACATAGAATGATTTACAAGGGATTTTAAAAGCTTTTAAAAGTGTTTAGCTTGATTTACAATCGTTAAAAAGCATAAGTATGTTGCGTAGAATGATTTACAAGGTATTTTAAAAAGGGTTTGCACTTTTTACAATCGTTTTTAAAGGGGTTTTCTAATATGATAATTTTTATTTTTGTTGTGTTTAGCATGTTGATGCAGCTTTGGAGTTGATGAAAACGAGGAAGGAAAGCAATCCAGAATTATTCAAAAACAAATCAGTTGTATTTGTTGGATCGTCTTTCTTAAATGTGGTTGATGAGTCATACATGGAGTTTTTGGATAACAAAGAGGGATTTCAGTTTCAGTCTGAAGAAATCAGTAAGCTGATAATAGAGGAAGAAACCAAGTGCATATTGGCTCCTTTTTGTATCAAAGGAAAATGCTGGGTTGCCTTGCTCATCCACTTGGAACAGAAGACAGTTTGTATATGGGAATATGCAGCTTCTTATTTAACAGAAGAAGTCAAGAAAAAATATGTTGCTGCCTACTCTATAGCTATGCCATACATTGTTCGGAACATCCTCAAAAAAGAAGACATGGATGTCTCTCCATTTAGCATCAAAGTCCTTACCACTTTTCCTCAGGTAACTTCTTTAAATATATCATAGTCTTAGAAATGAATATTCCGTAAGTCCTGACTTCTATAACTTCTTTTCTTAAGTAATTCTTTTGGTTTTTGGTTGTAGGCTCCTAGAAATGAAGAGTCTGGTATCTATATGCTGAAGTTTATGGAATGCTACTCAATGTATACCAGCCATTCAAACCTTGAAGGGAACATAATTCAAAACGTTAGGAATAAGTTGGCTGCTGACATCTACACCGAATTAGGGTCAGTCACTTTGTAGAAGTAGCAGACTTCTAATCAAAAAGTAGTGGAGTATACGATAGATTTATCAGCTTTTGTTTCTTATTTCATAAAACTTTGTCATTTGAATATTTTATGAACATCTGTATGGAACAAGATTTATGAAGTTTATTTAGTTCAACTCCTGTTTTACAAAATTACTGTATAATGGTTGTTTGGGTTAACAGGTGCTTTGATTTGAATGGAAAAGGACTTTAAACATGCTTTTAAACAGGGTTTTTAAACGATTTACAAGCTGCTTTATAAGGATTTTAAAAGTGTTGAAAAAGCTGCAGTAGCGGTTATTATGAAAAAAATTTATAATCGTTTTTAAAATGATTTACAACCGTTTTAAAAGAGATTTACAAACGATTTATAAGCTGTTTTAAAAACGTTTTAAAAGTGTTGAAAAAGCTGCAGTAACTGTTATTATAAAAAGATTTACAACCGTTTTTAAAATGATTTACAACCGTTTTTAAAAGAGAATTTCAACCGTTGAAAAAGTTACAGTAATGTTAAACACTGTATCTGTTACTAATTGGGCCTAGGCCTGTTATTTAGAAAAACAAACTGTTTTAGTAAAAAAAAAAACTAAAAGCCCAAAAAACACTAAAGCCAAAAATTCACTATAACGTAAAAACAAATTAAACAGGGATTGGCTGCTGACATCTTCACCGAATTAGGGTCAGTCACTTTGTAGAAGTAGCAGACTTCTAATCAAAAAGTAGTGGAGTACAAGATAGATTTATAAACTTTGTCAATTGAATATTTTATGAACATCTATATGGAACAAGATTTATGAAGTTTATTTAGTTTAACTCCTATTTTACAAAATTACTGTATAATGGTTGTTTGGGTTAACAGGTGCTTTGATTTGAATGGAAAAGGACTTTAAACATGCTTTTAAACAGGGTTTTTAAATGAATTATAAGCTGTTTTAAAAGCGTTTTAAAAGTGTTGAAAAAGCTGCAGTAGCTGCTATTATAAAAAGATTTACAATCGTTTTAAAAATGATTTACAACCGTTTTTAAAAGAGAATATCAACCGTTGAAAAAGTTACAGTAATGTTAAACACTGTATCTGTTACTAATTGGGCCTAGGCCGGTTACTTAGAAAAACAAACTGTTTTAGTAAAAAAACACTAAAAGCCCAAAAAACACTAAAACCCAAAAATTCACTATAACCTAAAAACAAATTAAACAGGAATTGGCTTCTGACATCTTCACCGAATTAGGGTCAGTCACTTTGAAAAGATTTACAACCGTTTTTAAAATGATTTAGAACCGTTTTTAAAAGAGAATATCAACCGTTGAAAAAGTTACAGTAATGTTAAACACTGTATCTGTTACTAATTGGGCCTAGGCCTGTTATTTAGAAAAACAAACTGTTTTAGTAAAAAAACACTAAAAGCCCAAAAAACACTAAAGCCCAAAAATTCACTATAACCCAAAAACAAAAAAGGAAGGGAACCGTGAAAAGACAACAAAAAAGTAACAAAAAAAAAAAAGAAGAATACAAACTGTCGTCTTCGTCTTCTTCCTTTCAACAATGTGAAGAAAATCTGATTATACAGCAAAAAGGAAGCAATTGAAGGTAACTAATTTACGAAACTGAAGTTTACCATTTGGGTTTGTTCAATTTTTGCCGAATCTCTTTTTTGTTCTAGCATTTCTAGGTTTTTCGGTTGAAAACGAAACAAGTAAAATAGATTGATATTTGGGATTTTGAAGGAGTGTTGGAAATTGTTATATAATTTTGATAGATTTATGTTTAAAGTTTGATATTTGAGTTTCAAAAACCTTCAAAGAAGATTTCAAATGCCGATTAACTTCTCTGTTGTAGCAATTTCAAAGTTTTTTCGTTTTGAAACTTCAACAGTAAATAGATTGATGTTTGGGTTTGTGTTTTAATTTATAGATCCTCACTTAATTTATGGGTTACCAGTTGATTGGAATTGGTTTGGAAAAGGGTTTTTTTTTGTTTCTATTTTCAGCGGCTGTGTTCTTTGAAAAGGATTAAAATTTTGTTTTTGGAATGGTTTCAAAACGGTCTTTAAAAAGGATTATGGAGTAATGACTGTGTTTTACAAGGGTTTTTAAAGTCTTAAAACGACTTGTAATGACTTTGAAAAATGGTTTTACAAGGGTTTTTAAAGTTCTTTAAACGACTTGTAATGACTATGTTTATGTTTCGAAAACTACAAATGCATAATAGATTTACAAAAATGGTTTTTAAAACCATTTCAAAACTGTGTTAATTTAATGACTGTGTTAATGTATTTAATCAGGTTTTGAGAAATATGAGTACAAAGAAACTGTTCTTTCCTAAAAGACTGTTCCAACCAGGCAGCGAAGTAGATAATATTACAAGGGTATCAAAGCATTCATCCTTCAAAATTGTCTCGACTGTCAGGAAAGCTTTAGAGCCGATAGAGTTCAACACATTAATGGACACATTCTTGGGTCCTATAGTGGAATTCGCTTAAATGGACTTAGCATTTTCAAGCCATATCGTTCATCATTTACTCCAGAGAAGAATACTAACCAACAATGACGAATTGTGGTTTGTATTTGCTGATCAACCTATGCGATTCTCCCTGAGAGAGTTTATCATAACAACAGGACTTCCAATGGATGATGCATCAGGAAGCAGTCCAAATGTGAAGAGAAAGAAGAAAGAAAAGTGGTGGATAAAAGATAATCAGACTTTGAAGGGAAAGCAGAAAAAAAATGTGTGGATTGACAAGGAAATGACTTTTTTAGATCTTACATATGTTTTGGAAATGCGTTCCAAAAAAATGCAGCCAGAGGAGAGACTGAGATTGGCGGGTTTGTTACTAGTGGAGGGCATATTGCTAGCTCGAAATCCCACTACCATGCTGCCAATTGAGAATCTGAAGAGAGCTACTGATTTCGAAAAGTTTTGTAAGTATCCATGGGCGCAGATTGTGTACTCATATTTGGTAACTGAAGTGAAGAGAATCGGTAATGACTATTTGTTCAGGAAACAATATGGTCTATTTGGATTTGTTCAATCAATTCAGATATGGGCATTATCATCGGTTCAGAAGTTGGGAGAAAAGTTTGGCACTAGAGATGAATCATTTAGTGGAAATATTCCATTAATTCTCCAATGGAGATCAACATCGTCTCCAAGTGCAAAAGCTATAACAATGATAGCAGATGGTGACAAGGTACATTTTCTTAGTTGTGGCTTTTTTTATGTTTTAAACACTGTTTATAAATAAAGAGTATGTTTTACAATAGTTTTTACAATCAAGTTTTAAGGATTTACAAAGGGTTAAAAGCAATTTAAACTATTTACAACGGATTTTAAAAGGTTAATTAAGAATTGTGCATTATTTTTACACAGTTTGGAATTTTGTTTATCTTTGCAGGTTGAAGTGACACCAATAGTTGGTGTTCATACTCATGAATACGACCACTTGGTTTCACAGAAGAATCCTGAAGACAAGGATCTGTTGGATGTTTTTGATCTTGTGATCAAAGGATATAGAATGAGCAAGAAGGATTGGTGTCAGGGATGGATTCAAGTGGAACAAGGACATCAAGGAAGAATTGATCATGTCTTGAAACCTGCAATTGAAACAGTTGTGCATCAAAGCAGAAAAAGGAAATCAATGTCCTTTGGTGAGAAGGTAAAACTGGTATATGAAAATTCTACTTGCAATGTTGAAGAAACAGAAAAACAAGAGAATCCCAAACAAGGCGATGAAGAAATGGAAAGAGAAGAAGGAAAAGAAGAAAAAGTAGAAGAACATAATGAATATAATGATGCTGCAGATCAAGAAGCATATGTAATTTTGTCAGATAATGAAGATAATGGGACTGCACCCACAGAGAAAGAATCACAACCTCAAAAAGAAGAAACAACAGAGGTATGCATTCCTTAATTGTTTAAAAAGACATGATAAAATTGTCAAAAAATAAAAATTTGTTTTGATGTTTTGGTATACAGGTTCCAAAAGAAGAAAACGTAGAAGAACATGATGAACATGATGAGACTGAAGATCAAGAAGCATATGTAATTTTGTCAGATGATGAAGATAATGGGACTGCACCCACAGAGAAAGAATCACAACCTCAAAAAGAAGAAACAACAGAGGTCTGCATTCCTTAATTGTTTTAAAAGACATGATAAAATTGTCAAAAAATAAAAATTTGTGTTGATGTTTTTGTTTACAGGTTCCAAGAGAGACCAAGAAAGATGATGAAGATGTTAATCAAACACCACTCTCTACGCAAGAAGAAGAAATCACCCAGGGACAGAGCAGTCGTAAGTTCTTTTTACATTCACAGATGATTTGCCTTGATAAACAACTTCTAAATTTTTTTTTTTTGTTTTTGTATCAGTTCAAACTCCTTTGACGCCGGTCATGTTGAGTCAGGAAGTAATGGAAGAAATTGACCTAAAAGTTAAAAAATGGGCGAAAAACAAATTAATAAGAGATCTACTATCGTCACTTGAAGAAGTAAGTTAATTTACATCATTGTTTTGCTGCAAAAGATTTTAATTCTAATCATTTTGGAATTTTTACATTTCAGATTCTTTGGCCCGACAGTAAATGGCAAAAAGTCGAAATTTGGGAAATGTGGGACGAGAAGAAATACAAATTAGCATTAAAGAAAGCAACGTTACTCGTTCATCCTGACAAACTGTCTCGAGCTCATCCAAAAGTGAAATACCTAGCTGAACAAATCTGCAAGATAATAATGGTTAGTGTTAAACTCTTCTTTTGTATAACGATATATTTTTAAAAACTTGAATATTATTGTTATGCAAAACATAACTTACAGTTTGAATTTTATTTGCAGGTAGAGAAGGACAGAGCTACTAAGGCAAAAATGGATTTAGTTCTTTAGACTGACTTATTTCAAACATGTTTATTTTACTTTTGTTATTTGGAATCTATGATTGTACTTGTATTTTAATTATGACTGTCAAATCTAATCAAAATGCTTTACTCTTGTCAACTGTTTATGGTTTTATAAGAATTGTCATGATTTACAAGTGATTTTATAGGCATAAACAGCTTATATGCATAACGAAAGATTTATAAGACATTTTAAAGGATTTGTAAAGCCTTGCAAACAACTTAACAAGAGTTTACATGGTTTGCTATCGGTTTTTAAGGATAATAAAGTGGTAAAGCATGATTTACAAGCGATTTTAAAAGCTTTTAAAAGGGGTTTACTTGATTAACAATCGTTTAAGAAGAATAAGTTAATGTCAGAAAATGATTTATAAGGGATTTTAAAAGCTTGTAAAAGTGTTTAACTTGATTTACAATTGTTAAAAGTATATGTAAGTGGCATAACGAAATATTTACAAGGTGTTTTAAAAGGATTTTCAAAGACGTTTTAAACAGGCTTTTACAAAATATTTTAAAAAGATAAATTATTGGAATTACTATTAAAATTACTTGTAAAGTTTGATAGTAATTTTAGTAAACGACTTACAAGATATTTTAAAAGATTCAAGTTAAAAGCTTGTAAAAATGTTTAACTTGATTTACAATCGTTTAAAGTATATGTAAGTGGCATAACGAAAGACTTACAAGGTATTTTAAAAGGATTTAAACAGACGTTTTAAACAGGATTTTACAAGAGATTTTAAAAGGTAAAATATTGGAATAACCTTCAAAATTACTTGTAAAAGTTTGATAGTAATTTTAACAAACGAGAGTAATAATACAACACAATGAAGAAAATATTAAAAAACCCAACAATATTCAATTCTCTGGAGATAAAGATATATCTAAATTGCAGCAACACAAGTTGATTTGTTGTGACCCGACTGACCACACCTACTGCATTTGTGTAATTTTGGTTTTGGCTGAGACCTTCCATGCTCCCAAACAGAAGGTATCCTCTTTTTATTCCGTCTGCCACTAGGTACACGAGTAGAAGGTGGGAGACAAATAACTTCACTAATAGTTTCTGGAATCTCCCAATATTTCATATCACCATTTGGGTGAATGCTCTCTGAATATGCTTGACGCCACCTGTAAATTACAGCGATGTAAACTGAGATTAAAACCACATAAACACAGATAAAACCATAAAAAGAGATATTAAAACATTTAAAAACGCCTGTAAAGTTGTGAAGAATAGAGATAAAACCTGTAAGTAGAATGAAACTCATCAACAAACATGTTTTCGTTCAGATTGATATGTTTAGCAGAAGCAATTCCATGTGCGCAAGGAAATTTATCAATATCAAACATACAGCATGTGCAAGTCCTTTTGTCCAGATTAGCCAAATGCGTTTTGGTATCTCCTTTTACCTCAAACTCTTCTTGATTAACTTGACAAACCTCAAGCCATCGTGTTGAAGTATCATATGACGCTTTCATTTTCTTCCCTACATTTATAGTAACAGCAGACAGATGTTGACTACTCTCTTCACGTTGCTCATTAAACCATCTTGTCATAATAGATCTGATTGACTCAAATAGGCAAACAATCGGATACTCGCGGTTCTGTTTCAACAAGGCATTAACAGATTCAGCTAGATTAGATGTCATGATGTTGTACCGATTTGAAGGAGAATAAGCTCGAGACCATTTCCTAACATCTACCTCCCAAAGATATTGTGCTAACTTTTTATCACTATTAGTGATTTCCCAGAACAAAGAATCAAATTATGTCTTCGTGTAAACTCTAGAAGCCACATAGTAAACTGGAATAAGTGAAGAACCTCTGAAATGGGTTTCCAAGTTTTTTTGCAAATGAAAAGTGCAAAGTCCATGATGAGCAAGTGGATAATTCCCTGAAAGTCCGCTTGCAATAGAAGCAGCTCGGTCAGACACAAAAACTAAATCATTCTCATCAGGGGTTATATTCAGCAAACACTTCAAAAACCAGTCCCATGACGCGTCATTTTCAGAGTCAACTATTGCAAAAGCAATAGGATACAAATTAAAATTCCCATCCTGAGCTGAGGCACCAAGCAAAGTCCCTTTAAACTTTGATGTCAGATGGGCACCATCAATAGATATGACTTTTCTCATCAACTTATAACCTCTAATTGATGCACCAAAAGCCAGAAACGCATACTTAAACTTATTAGCAGAATCTTTTTTGAAAAAAGTGATAGAACCTGGATTCGTCACTTGTACCCTGTGGAACCACCTCGGTAAAACCTCAAAACTATCATCACGTAAACCCCTCGCAAGTTCTGCTGCATGTTCTTGAACTCTCCAAGCCTTCGAATAATTGATTCCAACTCCATGATCTTTTCTAAATATTTCTATCAGCTGTTTAGGTATGAGGGGAAGCTTTCCTCCTTCAAAATGGTTACTTATCAATCTTCCTAATGTCCTTGCAGATGCTTGACGATGACTAACATTCCTTAATGAAGAGTCACAACTGTGATGACTAACATACTTCCGAATAACATAACTCTCGGATCCACCAGCCCTAGTTGCACGTAGTCTCCAACTACAGTTTTCATCAATACAATGAAGAACATACCTCGTGAGATCTGATTTCACTGTATGAAACTCAAAGCTGTGCTTCACTGGAAACATCTGCAACGTGAATACCATTTCATCTTTGTCTTTGAAAATTTTTCCAATAAACAAAGAATCAGCATCACTTAGACCAGTTGAAAACGCAGAACTAGAATACTGTTGATCAAGAATACTAGATGTTTCAGATACACACGCCTCAATAATCCTAGAGGTTAACCTCGGCTGCCAAAATAAAAAGCTTACCTCAAACATCAATCTATCTTAAATAATGATTTTACAAGGATTTTTAAAAGGGGTTTAAAAACGTTAATAATGATTTTACAAGATTTTTTAAAAGGATTATTACCTGAGTAGTAGATGCAGAATGAGAAGCAAAAGGATTTGAAGTCGTCTCAGCCTGTAATAAACACAATCACTGACTTAATAATAATTTTACAAGGATTTTTAAAAGGGGTTTAAAAACGTTAATAATGATTTTACAAGGATTTTTAAAAGAGGTTTAAAAACGTTAATATGATTTTACAAGGATTTTTAAAATTATAACACAAGAAGGTTATTGAAAAACCTGCTCAACTGTCACAGAAATTTGCTCTACAGTCAAACATAACTGAAGCAATCCTCCACTATGTGAGAATTTGTGCATAAAAGTTGCAAGCTGTCTATCGTTCCTAATATAATGAGGATGAGATTGTATGGTTGTAGACGTGGAGACTAATTTGTAACTAAGCTTCAAAGAATTGGTTGAACTATCTATTTGAAAATCCTCTACAAGAATATCAACCAACGCGTGATAGGTAATGTGCTCATCAATGAGCACTAAAGAAGCTCCCAATTCAATGTCTAATTCAAATTCCCAAGTCATATTGTTTGTCAACTTCCACAAGCCACAAACAGAATACAATTCTAGCATTATAACCTGATAGGATAAATAATAACAAAATCAACACCCACAAAAACACTGTCACTACAGAGAGAAGCAAGGTTTACAAATCGTTTTAAAGAGTAAGTAAGTAGCATAGAATAATTTACAAGGGATTTTAAAAGCTTTGAAAAGTGGTTAACATGGTTTACAAATCGTTTTAAAGAGTAAGTAAGTAGCATAGAATAATTTACAAGGGATTTTAAAAGCTTTGAAAAGTGGTTAACATGGTTTACAAATCGTTTTAAAGAGTAAGTAAGTAGCATAGAATAATTTACAAGGGATTTTAAAATCTTTGAAAAGTGATTAACATGGTTTACAAATCGTTTTAAAGCGTAAGTAAGTAGCATAGAATAACTTACAAGGGATTTTAAAAGCTTTGAAAAGTGGTTAACATGGTTTACAAATCGTTTTAAAGCGTAAGTAAGTAGCATAGAATAATTTACAAGGGATTTTAAAAGCTTTAAAAAGTGGTTAACATGGTTTACAAATCGTTTTAAAGCGTAAGTGGCATAGATCTATCACAAAAGCATATGCAAAAGAGGTAAACACTAAATCAGAACCAAAATCTATTACGAAATAGTATAACGAATTCACATAAGCAAATCTATCACGAAACAGTATAACGAATTCAAAAGGATTTTAGAACAGTATAACGAATTTACAAAAAATTTAGAAACAAATTCAATCATCAAATCTCAAACAAAATTCAAATTCGAAGCTGAAGCAAATGTCAAACTGTCGATTGAATCAGGATTCAAATAACGAATTCACATAATCAATAACAAAAATCGAATAAACCAATTCGAAAACGAAAATTTAAGCTAACATTATAAAATCAAACCTGGGAAACGCAAGAGATTCGACGGCGACACACAGCTCTACTTACGACGGCGAAGATGAGTTTTCACGGCGAGTAAACTCACTATTTCCGACGGCATGGGATTCAACGGCATTCACAATTTGCGATGGAGGAAGAAGAGAGAGAGTGAAGAAATGAATTAGGTCTGTGGGTAGCTCATTAAGGGTAATTTGGGGAGAAAAGTATTAGAAAGGGTAGAAATGAAAATGGGAAAAAAAGGGTAGAGTTGCAAAAGGGCATTGAGAAAAGGGCATTAGAGTGAATTATTCATATAAGAAACCAATAGTTAATTTTCTTTTATTTCGATATCTAACATGGAATATTTAGTGGGTATAAGTTTCAAATTGACATATTTATGTACTTAAGCCAAATAAATTTAAAATTTGAAAATTCTACCTATTTTCAGTATAAATTTATATAATTTTTAAAATATAAGAAGCCTAACTCACATTTTATATTAAACATATTATTTATTTTCTAATAAAAAAAACTTTTGCTCACAATAGTCTTTATCGAAATGGCTAATAAATGTTTGTAAAACTTTTTTCGACATACAATTTATAGAAAGGTTTTCAAAGTTTCTCTAGGCTAATATAAAATTCACAAGAGCAAATCAATAATTTTTGAATATCAAGTATAGTTTTGTTATAAGATTTATGTTATAGATACAACTATTATAACTAGACCAATTTTAAAAGCATATCATTTAAAATTGCACAAGAGCTAAAACTCCTAGTTAATAAATAACCAAAATTGGTGAAAATCAATCTTTTCATAACAAGTGAGTCATAACATATATCGAAAAGTACATGATAATTTAAGAGTGGCATTGGATTGATATGTTAAAAATATATACCAATAAGTAGAATAAAAGCAAAATATTTTAAAATTTTACATTAACAAAGGATTCAAGTTAAATGGTAAAGACACCTATATCGATATCTAAATATTTTATCACTAATCATTAGATATATTTTAACACTAATTAAGATATGTGTGAACTAACATATTGATTAGAAAAATACATACTTTTCGTAAGAAAATTTATAAAAATAAAGGATTTAGTAGATATCATATTCAAATTTTTCTCACCCTTTAAGTTTTTGTTTTCGCATCTACATATACATTTTTGGAGCCATTTTAGCAAATAAATCATAGAGTTGGACTTATTTACAACCCAATGCCATTAGCATTAATTTTTTTTTCTAAAATAATTAATTTTATTTTAAATTCTAAACAAACTTCACATCAATTCTTTGAAAATATTATGTCAACTTTTTTTTATTACGAAAAACATATTACTTTAATTAGAAATAAAATACAAAAATTAAAGTTCACTAAACAATATTAGTTAGAGCTCCTTTTAATAGTTAAATTATGAATAATTATTTGACTCTTATAAGAAATTTTGTTTCGAGTTCAAATAGATAATCATAAATTGAAGTTATACTTTTTAAGAAAGAAATTCGCTTTGGTTAAAATTGTTGTTAAGTTAAAATATAAAGGCTTGTGTGAAGAAAACTATAACAACAGAAAACAATCAATTTATTGGGTGAAAATAGTACACGCAATATACATTTCAAGCACTTTTGGAGATTGAGACACAATGTTTCCACAAGTCATCACTCTTCTTCAAGTATTCTGTTTCGTGAGCAATTAACATGGGTTTATCTGCAATATATTTAATAAGCGTATCGTGACACACTTTTCCTTCTTTGACGAGATCGTTGCAACAAGGATCAGGCATTGTTCCATTTTCGAAGACAACAACAATTATATCTAACGCACACTTAGGAGTGATTTTAACAAGACAAGTATTCCACAATAAATTTGCTTCAGCTTCTTCGACTGAGAAAGCTGGAACAAATGCACACACCAAAGCTACAACAATGAATAGCGTAGTAATCTGAGAGTTAAATTTAGCCATATCTACTTATGATTGAAATGTACAAGAAATATTCTTATTTTACTAAACAAATCCTAAGAAAAATGATTTGTATTTGTTATTTGAAAATTGAAGTTATCTAAACTTTATATAGGAAATCAAAATCACAAAGTAACTTTTTTAAAAAAGACAAATAAATTTAACGTTATATTTAATGAGAATAAAATTTCGACAAATAAATATACTACCAAACTTTAATTTAATGGTTTTATCAACGTTTAAAAATGAAACAAAAAACATAAATACAAGTAACAATATCCAATTCAATATAAGAAACCAATAGTTAATTTTCTTTTATTTCGTTATCTAACATGGAATATTTAGTGGGTATAAAGTTCAAATTGACATATTTATGTTCTTAAGCCAAATAAATTTAAAATTTGAAAATTTTAACTATTTTTTAGTATAAATTTATATAATTTTTAAAATATAAGAAGCCTAACTCACAATTTATCTTAAACATATTATTTATTTTATAATAAAACAACTTTTGCTCTCAATAGTCTTAATCGAAATGAATAATAAATGTTTGTAAAACTTTATTCGACATACAATTTATTGAAAGGTTTTTAAAGTTTCTCAAGGCTAATATGAAGTTCACAAGAGCAAATGAATAATTTTTGAATATCAAGTATAGTTTTGTTATAAGTTTTATGTTATAGATACAACTATTATAACTAGACCAATTTTAAAAGCATATCATTTAAAATTGCACAAGAGCTAAAACTTCTAGTTAATAAATAACCAAAATTGGTGAAAAATCCATCGTTTCATAACAAGTGAGTCATAACATATATTGAAAAGTACATGATAATTTAAGAGTGGCATTAGATTGATATGTTAAAAATATATACCAATAAGTAGAATAAAAGCAAAATATTTTAAAATTTTACATTAACAAAGGATTCAAGTTAAATGGTAAAGACACCTATATCGATATCTAAAAACTTTATCACTAATCATTAGATCTAATTTAACACTAATTAAGATATGTATGAACTAACAGATCTATTAGAAAATACATACTTTTCCTAAGAAAATTTATAAAAATAAAGGATTTAGTAGATATCGTATTCAAATTTTTCTCACCCTTCAAGTTTTCGTTTTGGCATTGAAATTAAAAATTAAACATTTGTACTTGAAAACATTTTGGTTATTTATGTGAGGTACTGATTTAACGTCATTGAAAGATAGAATAAAGATAAAGAATGTATACTAATTTTCCTGAATAATATAGATTAAGTTCTATAAATTCTTTGAAACAAAAATATGTCAACTTTTTTGAATTATGAATAACTTATTACTCTAATTAGAAAGAAAATACAAAAATTAAATTTCACTAAACAATATTAGTTAGAGCTCCTCTTAATAGTTAAATTTTGAATTATTATTCGACTCTTTATAAGAAATTTTGTTTCGAGTTCAAATAGATAATCATAAATTAAAGTTATACTTTTTAAGAAAGAAATTCGCTTTGGTTAAAATTGTTGTTAAGTTAAAATATAAAGGCTTGTGTGAAGAAAACTATAACAACAGAAAACAATCAATTTATTGGGTGAAAATAGTACACGCAATATACATTTCAAGCACTTTTGGAGATTGAGACACAATGTTTCCACAAGTCATCACTCTTCTTCAAGTATTCTGTTTCGTGAGCAATTAACATGGGTTTATCTGCAATATATTTAATAAGCGTATCGTGACACACTTTTCCTTCTTTGACAAGATCGTTGCAACAAGGATCAGACATTGTTCCATTTTCGAAGACAGCAGCAATTATATCTAACGCACACTTAGGAGTGAATTTAACAAGACAAGTATTCCATAATAAATTTGCTTCAGCTTCTTTGACTGAGAAAGTTGGAACAAATGCACACACCAAAGCTACAACAATGAATAGCGTAGTAATCTGAGAGTTAAATTTAGCCATATCTACTTATGATTGAAATGTACAAGAAATATTTTTATTTTACTAAACAAATCCTAAGAAAAATGATTTGTATTTTTTATTTGAAAATTGAAGTTATCTAAATTTTATATAGGAAATCAAAATCACAAAGTAACTTTTTTAATAAAGACAAATAAATTTAACGTTATATTTAATGGGAATAAATTTTCGACAAATAAATATACTACAAAACTTTAGTTTAATGATTTTATCAACGTTTAAAAATGAAACAAAAAACATAAATACAAGTAACAATATCCAATTCAATATAAGAAATCAATAGTTAATTTTCTTTTATTTAGATATCTAACATGGAATATTTAGTGGGTATAAGGTTCAAATTGACATATTTATGTTCTTAAGCCAAATAAATTTAAAATTTGAAAATTCTAACAATTTTTCAGTATAAATTTATATAATTTTTAAAATATAAGAAGCCTAATTCACAATTTATCTTAAACAAATTATTTATTTTATAATAAAAAAAACTTTTGCTCACAATAGTCTTAATCGAAATGGCTAATAAATGTTTGTAAAACTTTATTCGACATACAATTTATTGAAAGGTTTTCAAAGTTTCTCTAGGCTAATATGAAGTTCACAAGAGAAAATCAATAATTTTTGAATATCAAGTATAGTTTTGTTATAAGTTTTATGTTATAGATACAACTATTATAACTAGACCAATTTTAAAAGCATATTATTTAAAATTGCACTAGAGCTAAAACTTCTAGTTAATAAATAACCAAAATTGGTGAAAATCCATCGTTTCATAACAAGTGAGTCATAACATATATCGAAAAGTACATGATAATTTAAGAGTGGCATTGGATTGATATGTTAAAATTATATACCAATAAGTAGAATCAAAGCAAAATATTTTAAAATTTTACATTAACAAAGGATTCAAGTTAAATGGTAAAGACACCTATATCGATATCTAAAAACTTTATCACTAATCATTAGATCTAATTTAACACTAATTAAGATATGTATGAACTAACAGATCTATTAGAAAATACATACTTTTACTAAGATAATTTATAAAAATAAAGGATTTAGTAGATATCGTATTCAAATTTTTCTCACCCTTCAAGTTTTTGTTTTCGCATTGAAATTAAAAATTAAACATTTGTACTTGAAAACATTTTGGTTATTTATATGAGGTACTGATTTAATGTCATTGAAAGATAGAATAAAGATAAATAATGTATACTAATTTTCCTGAATTATATAGATTAAGTTCTATAAATTCTTTGAAACAAAATTATGTCAACTTTTTTGAATTATGAATAACTTATTACTCTAATTAGAAAGAAAATACAAAAATTAAATTTCACTAAACAATATTAGTTAGAGCTCCTCTTAATAGTTAAATTTTGAATTATTATTCGACTCTTTATAAGAAATTTTGTTTCGAGTTCAAATAGATAATCATAAATTAAAGTTATACTTTTTAAGAAAGAAATTCGCTTTGGTTAAAATTGTTGTTAAGTTAAAATATAAAGGCTTGTGTGAAGAAAACTATAACAACAGAAAACAATCAATTTATTGGGTGAAAATAGTACACGCAATATACATTTCAAGCACTTTTGGAGATTGAGACACAATGTTTCCACAAGTCATCACTCTTCTTTAAGTATTCTGTTTCGTGAGCAATTAACATGGGTTTATCTGCAATATATTTAATAAGCGAATCGTGACACACTTTTCCTTCTTTGACAAGATCGTTGCAACAAGGATCAGGCATTGTTCCATTTTCGAAGACAGCAGCAATTATATCTAACGCACACTTAGGAGTGAATTTAACAAGACAAGTATTCCATAATAAATTTGCTTCAGCTTCTTTGACTGAGAAAGTTGGAACAAATGCACACACCAAAGCTACAACAATGAATAGCGTAGTAATCTGAGAGTTAAATCTAGCCATATCTACTTATGATTGAAATGTACAAGAAATATTTTTATTTTACTAGACAAATCCTAAGAAAAATGATTTGTATTTTTTATTTGAAAATTGAAGTTATCTAAATTTTATATAGGAAATCAAAATCACAAAGTAAATTTTTTAAAAAAGACAAATAAATTTAACGTTATATTTAATGGGAATAAATTTTCGACAAATAAATATACTACAAAACTTTAATTTAATGGTTTTATCAACGTTTAAAAATGAAACAAAAAACATAAATACAAGTAACAATATCCAATTCAATATAAGAAACCGATAGTTAATTTTCTTTTATTTTGATATCTAACATGGAATATTTAGTGGGTATAAGGTTCAAATTGACATATTTATGTTCTTAAGCCAAAAAAAATTTGAAATTTGAAAATTCTAACTATTTTTCAGAATAAATTTATATACTCTTTAAAATATAAGAAGCCTAACTCACAATTTATCTTAAACATATTATTTATTTTATAATAAAAAAAACTTTTGCTCACAATAGTCTTAATCGAAATGGCTAATAAATGTTTGTAAAACTTTATTCGACATACAATTTATTGAAAGGTTTTCAAAGTTTATCTAAGCTAATATGAAGTTCACAAGAGCAAATCAATAATTTTTGAATATCAAGTATAGTTTTGTTATAAGTTTTATATTATAGATACAACTATTATAACTAGACCAATTTTAAAAGCATATCATTTAAAATTGCACAAGAGCTAAAACTTCTAGTTAATAAATAACCAAAATTGGTGAAAATCCATCGTTTCATAACAAGTGAGTCAGAACATATATTGAAAAGTACATGATAATTTAAGAGTGGCATTAGATTGATATGTTAAAAATATATACCAATAAGTAGAATCAAAGCAAAATATTTTAAAATTTTACATTAACAAAGGATTCAAGTTAAATGGTAAAGACACCTATATCGATATCTAAAAACTTTATCACTAATCATTAGATCTAATTTAACACTAATTAAGATATGTATGAACTAACAGATCTATTAGAAAATACATACTTTTCCTAAGAAAATTTATAAAAATAAAGGATTTAGTAGATATCGTATTCAAATTTTTCTCACCCTTCAAGTTTTTGTTTTCGCATTGAAATTAAAAATTAAACATTTGTACTTGAAAACATTTTGGTTATTTATGTGAGGTACTGATTTAACGTCATTGAAAGATAGAATAAAGATAAAGAATGTATACTAATTTTCCTGAATTATACAGATTAAGTTCTATAAATTCTTTGAAAATATTGTGTCAACTTTTTTGAATTACGAAAAACATATTACTCTAATTAGAAATAAAATACAAAAATTAAAGTTTACTAAACAATATTAGTTAGAGCTCCTTTTAATAGTTAAATTTTGAATAATTATTCGACTCTTATAAGAAATTTTGTTTCGAGTTCAAATAGATAATCATAAATTGAAGTTATACTTTTTAAGAAAGAAATTCGCTTTGGTTAAAATTGTTGTTATGTTAAAATATAAAGGCTTGTGTGAAGAAAACTATAACAACAGAAAAATATCAATTTATAGGGTGAAAATAGTACACGCAATATACATTTCAAGCACTTTTGGAGATTGAGACACAATGTTTCGACAAGTCAACACTCTTCTTCAAGTATTCTGTTTCGTGAGCAATTAACATGGGTTTATCTGCAATATATTTAATAAGCGTATCGTGACACACTTTTCCTTCTTTGACGAGATCGTTGCAACAAGGATCAGGCATTGTTCCATTTTCGAAGACAACAACAATTATATCTAACGCACACTTAGGAGTGATTTTAACAAGACAAGTATTCCACAATAAATTTGCTTCAGCTTCTTCGACTGAGAAAGCTGGAACAAATCCACACACCAAAGCTACAACAATGAATAGCGTAGTAATCTGAGAGTTAAATTTAGCCATATCTACTTATGATTGAAATGTACAAGAAATATTCTTATTTTACTAAACAAATCCTAAGAAAAATGATTTGTATTTGTTATTTGAAAATTGAAGTTATCTAAACTTTATATAGGAAATCAAAATCACAAAGTAACTTTTTTAAAAAAGACAAATAAATTTAACGTTATATTTAATGAGAATAAATTTTCGACAAATAAATATACTACAAAACCTTAATTTAATGGTTTTATCAACGTTTAACAATGAAACAAAAAACATAAATACAAGTAACAATATCCAATTCAATATAAGAAACCAATAGTTAATTTTCTTTTATTTCGTTATCTAACATGGAATATTTAGTGGGTATAAGGTTCAAATTGACATATTTATGTTCTTAAGCCAAATAAATTTAAAATTTGAAAATTTTAACTCTTTTTCAGTATAAACTTATATAATTTTTAAAATATAAGAAGCCTAACTCACAATTTATCTTAAACATATTATTTATTTTATAATAAAAAAAACTTTTGCTCACAATAGTCTTAATCGAAATGGCTAATAAATGTTTGTAAAACTTTATTCGACATACAATTTATTGAAAGGTTTTCAAAGTTCTCTAGGCTAATATGAAGTTCACAAGAGCAAATCAATAATTTTTGAATATCAAGTATAGTTTTGTTATAAGTTTTATGTTATAGATACAACTATTATAACTAGACCAATTTTAAAAGCATATCATTTAAAATTGCACAAGAGCTAAAACTTCTAGTTAATAAATAACCAAAATTGGTGAAAATCCATTGTTTCATAACAAGTGAGTCAGAACATATATTGAAAAGTACATGATAATTTAAGAGTGGCATTAGATTGATATGTTAAAAATATATACCAATACGTAGAATCAAAGCAAAATATTTTAAGATTTTACATTAACAAAGGATTCAAGTTAAATGGTAAAGACACCTATATCGATATCTAAAAACTTTATCACTAATCATTAGATCTAATTTAACACTAATTAAGATATGTATGAACTAACAGATCTATTAGAAAATACATACTTTTCCTAAGAAAATTTATAAATATAAAGGATTTAGTAGATATCGTATTCAAATTTTTCTCACCCTTCAAGTTTTTGTTTTCGCATTGAAATTAAAACTTAAACATTTGTACTTGAAAACATTTTGGTTATTTATGTGAGGTACTGATTTATCGTCATTGAAAGATAGAATAAAGATAAAGAATGTATACTAATTTTCCTGAATTATATAGATTAAGTTCTATAAATTCTTTGAAACAAAAATATGTCAACTTTTTTGAATTATGAATAACTTATTACTCTAATTAGAAAGAAAATACAAAAATTAAAGTTCACTAAACAATATTAGTTAGAGCTCCTCTTAATAGTTAAATTTTGAATTATTATTCGACTCTTTATAAGAAATTTTGTTTCGAGTTCAAATAGATAATCATAAATTGAAATTATACTTTTTAAGAAAGAAATTCGCTTTGGTTAAAATTGTTGTTAAGTTAAAATATAAAGGCTTGTGTGAAGAAAACTATAACGACATAAAACTATCAATTTATTGGGTGAAAATAGTACACGCAATATACATTTCAAGCACTTTTGGAGATTGAGACACAATGTTTCCACAAGTCATCACTCTTCTTCAAGTATTCTGTTTCGTGAGCAATTAACATGGGTTTATCTGCAATATATTTAATAAGCGTATTGTGACACACTTTTCTTTCTTTGACGAGATCGTTGTAACAAGGATCAGGCATTGTTCCATTTTTTAAGACAGCAGCAATTATATCTAACGCACACTTAAGAGTGATTTTAACAAGACAAGTATTCCATAATAAATTTGCTTCAGCTTCTTCGACTGAGAAAGCTGGAACAAATGCACACACCAAAACTACAACAATGAATAGCGTAGTAGTCTGAGGCTTAAATTTAGACATATATACTTATGATTGAAATGTACAAGAAATATTCTTATTTTACTAAACAAATTGTAAGAAAAAATGATTTCTATTTGTTTTTTGAAAAATGAAGTTAGCTAAACTTTATTTAGGAAAGCAAAATCACAAAGTAACTAACAAAAAAAAAAAACAATCAATTTAACTTTATATTTAACGGTAAATAAATTTTTGACAAATTTATATACTAAAAAACTTAAATTTAATGGTTTCTATCAACATTTCAAATGAAACAAAAAAACTTAAATACAAGAAACAATATCCAATTCAATATAAGGAACCAATGTTTAACTTTCTTTTATTTTGATATTTAACACCATATAAGTGAGATAACAAGTTCCGGAAGCCTCTTGATCTCCCCTAATCGTTTCTACACCACTTGGGGTTGGAAATTTGACGCATTGATGATAGATTGATGGTACTGCATTCATTTGGTAGATCAACAGAGTCCAGAGGATAATGTTATAAGCCGCTGGCCTATCCAAAACGGTAAGTTCCACGATCTTTGACACTTTTCCCAAGAATAGGGAGTTTGATCGTCCCAAGAGACATGGCGGTGTCACTTGTAAAAGCGACAAGCGAAGATGGCGGTCCAATTATGTCAGCTCGGCTTATTCTCATTCTTTCTAAAGTGCTTAAGAATATTAGGTCCACCGAACTTCTTGTATCGATGAGGATTCTTGAGACTTCAAAATTGGCGACATCGAGTGTCAAGACTAATGCATCGTCGTGTGGCCTCTCGAGATGACGTGTTTCTTCTTCATCGAATGAAATTGAAGCTCCCAGGATGTCGATTTCCTGGCTAAAATTTGCTTTTATAAGAAAATTACGCCTATGCTTCTTGATAGCACTGACAGAATCCCGACAAAGCTACGATCCTCCAATGATTATATTTATCTTTCCATTTGAACTCCTTGGCTCTTCATCATTTGCTGACCTTGACCTTTTAGTTATTGGAGTTTGATTTTCGGCGGTGACTCTTGCTTCATGATACTTCTTTACAAAACTTTCAATATCAAATTTTGCGAGATCACCATTCTCCCTAACTCCGCCAAATGTATTTTTAATACGCTGCAATCCTTCGTCATGTGCTTGTTCACTCTATGGATGTCGCAATATGAAATTTCATCTCAAGTCCACGTTGTGGGTTTTCTCTTTCCTTGGAATGGTCTTCCGACATTGTTGTTGGATGGGTTGACTCCGAACCTCTTTGATCCTCGATTATCTCTTGGTTCAAACTTCTTTGGAGGAAAAGTAACCACTGGCTTAACTTGCTTAGTCCTTTTATCAAAGCTTTCCTTCTCATCCTCCACTTCCATCCACTTGTTAGCTCGAAATAGTGCATCTAGGATTGTGGGCGGTTTATGGACTATCAATTCTTCCTTGAATCTTGATTCCTACACAAATCTTTTTCTTAGGGCAGATAAAGTCAATTGATGTGACACCTTTGGGAGCTTAGTGAGCATGGCTTTGAACTTGGTGATGTAAGTTCGGAGCGAATCGTTTGGTCCTTGTGACAAGTTCTAAAGATCAGCATCCGAAGTGCTTTTCCCCATAAGGATAGAATATTGCTTCTGAAAGGTGGTATAAAATTTGTTGAAGTTTCTAATATAGCCTAGCTCGAGTGAGTGAACCACATCAGGGCTTGTCCGGTAAGGTTTTCAGAGAAAAGTTTGCAAAATCCTACATCTTCATCAACTTCCTCCATATCGACTCTTCCATCGGCTATAAAGAAAGCTGCGAGATAACTTTTTTGGTCCTCTAGCCCGTTTTAGGGCTCAATGTTGAGTTTCTGAGAATCCTTAGACTGGCGATTCTCGAGGTGAAAGATGTTTGCCTTGTTTCTTCGATCACTCGATCGATGTCAGGCTCCATATATTTTTTTCAGCTCGCAGCTAACTTTCTCCATAGCTTCATATTTGTCATAGTTTTTCTGCTCATAGAGGTTTCCACTTTGCTCTTCACCATTGACTAAAACTTCTACGACATCCGGTTGAGATCGGGGCTCGCTTGCACTTGGAGTGTTTTGCCTACCAGCCTCGTTCCACGCTTGGGAATCTGGCAAACTAAACATGCTTCGTCGAGCTCCCCGAGGATTTCCTGCACTCAAAGTTCGCACATGAGATTGTATAGTATTAACACTTAGGTTAAGAGATACCTGGGTTGTTTGTAGTTCGCATACTGCTTTCTCCACATCCGAAAACTTTTGTGTCATTCCTGAGATCGTTTCCTCCAGTTTTTTTAGTGCATCGGTCATGGTTACATTGATATAGCTATCGTCGGCCATTGTGACTTTGCTTAAAAATCTTGTGTGTAATGAAATTTGACGACTCAAGAATCTCCCGTCCCCACTGACGACGCCAAAATGTGGAAGTCGGATTCGCACACTCATGAATATATTTATTTGTGGGAATGAAAACTCTTAAGATCAAAAAAGCTAAAATGAACTCTTTGGAAAGAATAACTCTTATCAAGGATTTAAGTAAGAAAATTGTAATGTATTAGCAAGAATTTGTACAAAAATGCATGTATCTTTCATATGATTCGAGACCTTATATTTATACACTTGAATCACAATTATTGACAATTATACACAATAATTCCCATTTAAAATGCTTGTTCGATTCCCCAACTAAATGTGGTAACGTTTATATTCGAACTCCTTTGACTTCTTCATGGACTTTGATATCCGACCCACCTCTTGCTCTCGAACTGCTGCCTCCTTTCTGAAGTCCTCACTTCGCATGGCCCTGGACCTTCAGCCCAGTTAGGCAATAAATCCTTGTTTAACACTCCTTAATGTTGACCTTTCGCCTATGTGGCAATATTTGGTTGGATCCAAACATTCGGTTCGGGATCCGACACCAACATATTGGTCCCGATATGTACAAAGCAAAGACTAGCAATCGTGTCCCGCCCCACCTGCCATGGTCGACCATACCAACATGTAATCGACCAAAGCCGGCCCATCAAGGAACAACATAAGTCCACACCACCCTTTTGGTCTGGCACCGCAACTGCCCTGCCATCCATTCTCACCATCCTTCACCACGACGTTGATCTAACTCGTGGTCAAACCGACAAAACAAGATCAACTCTATATTAGGTATGTGATTCGTGTTTTATTTCGCCTTAGGCTTTTACCTGAAAGGCCACACGACTACTGAAAGTGCACAATATATCGGAGTAGTATTTAAGGATCGAATCCACAGGGAGTATAGCTACAAGGAAGAATTGAAGTTAGTTAACCTAGACCAAGACAAACGAGTGAGTGGGGGTTTGTGTATGCAATGAGAATAAGTAGAGGGTGCAGTAGAAAGAAGAAAGCAATAAAAGAAGACTGTAAAAAAAAGCAATCAAAGTAAATGACAGTTAAGAGAGCGGTGTAAAACAAGTAATCGAAAGCGCTAGGTCATCAGGGTTTTCTCCAGGGAACATGGTTCAAACAGAAGGTATATATCCCAATTTAGGTGATAACATGGTTAGGCTAACCCTGGGCTAGAGGCGGCAGCCACCTAATCTCCCTAAGCTACACAGTCAACCCTAGAATATAGGTGCCAACACGGTAACAAGACTAGGTCAAAGCATTAAGTTCAAGTTTGATTTTAGTCCATAAGTCCCTATCACTCGGCGGTCAACAACGGTTATAGTTTCCTATTCAGTTGAGCTAGTTCAAGCAATTATACAAGATTTTGCCTCAATATAAAATACCTAAGATCATGTACTAGGTGACATTCCGGACATACGTGTTTTAAGATTAAAGTCAACTAGAAAGAACAGTGTAAACAATCAAACAAAACCATAGAAACCGCCAACCTAAACTTGATCTAAAGTCCCCATGAGTGCCCTTCGAAACCCACATAAAACCTAACTACAGATCTACTCACACATACTCAAAGAACACAACATCATATAAATAAGTAATTGCATAAAAAGAGTATGAATATAGAAAAGGGTTTAGAGATCTTCTCCGAAAATCCAAAGTTTGATAAATCTTCTTCCTTTTACAAGTAGAGAAGAGAGAAGAGAAAACGAATGAAGAACAAGAGCAGGACGGCTTGGAGGCGAGAGAGTCGCGGGAGGCAGTCTAATTTCGTGGGTGGTGATTAGGGTTTCCCCTAATCTTTGTATTTATAGGGCTTCATTAGGTCAAAGGGTAGAAACGTTTTTCCGTTGATTAGTAAGTGATGGGCCAAGTTCCTGGGATTCTTAGGGAGGCTTGAAGTCAGCGGCAAGAGGAAGGGAAGGAGTGGTTGTGCGCCCTAGTGGTCGGTGGAAAACTTGAGGGGACGCCCGGGTTCAAGTCTCTTCGGCCGGCGGTTTTAGATTGATCATTTCCAAAACCGCGATTCTAGGACATGTCTTCACTCTTCGGGACATAACTTCTGAACGGTTTCATGGATTGCTTCGATTCGAATTCGACGTGAATCTTGACTCTTCTAGATTTCCAAAGACTTCATGTCGAGATAGGAAAGACCTTGGCCGGATGCCAAACATCTGAGGTACGGAAACTGTCTTGAAACGGATTTTGGTCGACTTCTACTCTTTTTTGCATGAAAACTCATAATTCTTCCTTAAAGCTCATATACTCGAAATATGCCTTGAAGTGTCCATTAACTCCTGATTTCTCCATGGAAAACCTAATAAAATACGATGTTATCAACTCCCCCAGACTTAGACTTTGCTTGTCCTCAAGGAAACAACAAAGCCAAACTGGTGGAAAGATTTTGAAAGAGCGGGAACTTTCCTACTATCAGAGACCGTGTCCTAAAAGATATCCTGAGGATGCATAAAGACAAAGACATCACGTTAGAACATCCTCACTATAGACCCAAAACGTTCACTATCCTTATCCATCCGTCTCGGACCTACAAGAGAACTCAAGAATCTCGTCAGTTAACTCCCTACATTTATTATACGTGGCGTGAGCTTTCTCACTAGAAGGTGTCATTCGGGGTAGACAGCACTTGGTATGAAAGGGGATTTTGGTGTTTAAGAGGTGTAGTTAAAGTGTTTAGGGTTACCGTATAGTCTTGAATGTAGGATATGTTGAAAAATTGCAAGAGAGAACGGATCGGTTGAGGTCCACTGTTTCCAACCACTTCTTCTTTTAAACACCTCTTTCTGCATTACTTCTTTCTTACTTTCGGTTCCCCAGACTTGGGTTTTTCAGAGGGGGCTCTCTTCTGTAAATGGCTCATCTCTCCTTTTGGTGGCCCATGTCTTTCCTTTCAACTTATCATATGCTACTAGACTCTCTTGGTTGTAATGTTTCATTTCCTTCCTTCTTCATTTCTCTCTTTTTTTTATATATATTTTTCTTTTCTTTTCTTGTAATTTTTTTTTAGATATTTTTTTTTTATGGAAGGGGAAACAGAACTTCTAATCATCGAGTCGAATGAGCATACCTTTTTTGCAATCTCTCTTTTACTTCCTTCTTCCGTCTTTGTGGCGGAAAATTGTGTTGTTCCTTTCTCTCCGACGTTTTTGCACATATCTGCTAAATGAAAAAGGAAAAGAGAATGCATGAGGCTTAAAAAAAGAGGGATAGGGTTTAAGGGTAGGAACCACTAAAAGTGAGTGGCCATTCAGGATCAGGAGAGAGTGGTAAAAAGGGATAAGAAGTCCTGAATGTATATGCTGGTTTCCCCGATCTAACACCCCTTCATGAGAAAGAATTAAGGTCAGGTTAAATCGTCCAAATAAAATAGAGTTGTCAGGTCAAACAGAGTCTCCGTAGTGAGACTTCACGGGAAAGATCCGGTAGTTGGTTTCTAGGTATTGTCCGTCCTTGTGAATCCTGCAAAACTTGTCACTTAGGAAATGAGTTAGCACATTTTAATGGTCTTATTCAACATATAGTAGGTTCATCGTTCCCTACATCGTCCTTGCCCAGTGATACTTTGAAAAGAAACAAAATAAAAACTTTTTGCTTTGTTAGAACGTATTGGTGTAAAAAGTGGAAAAAGGTTTCAAGTCAACGAAATAGAGAGTATCATTAGTAGTAACAGATTCATTACCCCCCACCACCCCCCACCCCACCCCCAATCTCAAATCACACCACCCTCGGTGGGGAAATAAGCATATGGATGAATTTGTGAGAAAGATAGGTTAAGAACAATGTCACCTTGGTTGTGGTGACTAACCGAATGATCTCTCTCCTTGCTTAACATCGGCCTTCCTCAGCTTAGTATGGTCGAATTCCATGATATTAATCTCTATTTGCATCTTCCTTGAAACAAAAACCAAAAACCACCAATAGCTTTAACAAAAAAAAAAAAAAAACATACCTAAGATAGAGTTGATCTTGATGTTGTCATTGTGGCCACAAATAGGCCTCGGTGTTCGGATACCCGTTTGGGTTCGGATCAGGTTTTTCGGGTTTTCCGATTTTCGAATTTAGAAGTATAGAACCCGTTCGGGTATTTTAAGATTTTGGGTTTGGATCGGATTCTAGTCGGATATTTCAGATCAGATTCGGATTACCCAAAGTTTCCAAAAATCAAATTTTTATAATCAAATATATCCAAACTACTCGAAAATACACAAAATATCTAAAAACTTTGGAACATTTTTTACTCAAATTTACTTAAAAGTAGATTAAATACCTAAAATTACTTAAAAATATCTGAAAATCTGCATATTTTGACTATTAAATTATTACAAATGTAAATATAAAAAATATTTTGAGAGACAATGCTATGATGATGATGATGAATTTGAGAGACAATACTATGATGCTGAGCGACCTGATCACGTAATGGAGACAAATGATGAATGGGATATGTATGAGCAAATCGAGAGAGCATCAAGCAGAAAAGCAGTTCTCCAAGGATAAACCTCCTTACATTTGGATGCTCCAGATCTTTAATAGCGGTGAAGAGTTAAAAGATCAACTTCTGAGACATGTTTTGAAGATGAATTATGATGTCAAGTTGTGTAGATGGGATGCGACTAAGTTGGCAGCTATATGCAGTAACGAGAACTGCAACTGGAAGATATACTGCTCTGCACAAAAGCGTACAAGGAAATGGAAAGTGCAGACCTATAGGGACGAGTACCACCACTCTATAAGCGGGAAAGCAAGAATGTTGAAACAAGGGGTCTGTAACGCCCCCGAATCAAATCATAAATCATCAAGTAAACTTAGTTAAGTTTATATTTACGTAGCCTAGCCATGCACTAGTTCATTCCATTCCTTAATGATATTAACTATCAAGTTCGTCAAATGCCCATATTATTTTAAGATTCAAGTTCATAAGCCGAATTCTGATTACTTAAGTTTAAGTGAGTAAGCATGCATATAATCTAAAGACTAGCTCTAGAAAACATGCAAACAAACACACAATTCGACCACAACTCACAGTTTCTGTAAGTTTCTTAGTCGCAGGCAGAATCTCTTGATCACGATCGATGACTTCTTCCTCGGACGAGTTCTCTCGACCACAAGCGATGATTCCCCAAACACGGAAACACTTTCCTAGACCACGGGCAAGATTTACTGAATTCGGGCAAGTTTTCTTGGTTTCGGACGAGTTATCGGTCAGACAGCCTTACAGTCTCTCTCGCCTTCAAAAATGAAAATGGGCTGAGAATAGCATCATTTTATAGTCCGCCCAAGGTCGGCCATGTAGCACCGCCCGCTGCCACATGTCTAGACAGTTGCCGCACCCACATGCGACAGGTGTCTCGGGCGATGGCGTAGCGACAGGTGTCTACGGGTGTCATTCCATTGCCCCATCAGCTTCGGCTCCAAGACTCAGCCAACTTCGGCTCCAAAACTAAGCCGACTTTGGCTCCAAGATTGGTGACTTGAGCCGCAAGGCACCGCAAGTGAGGTGTCCACACATGTCGGTTCTGCACCCTGCAGGGGAAATTTCTCCCGCGGCATGCCCAACTTTTCCCATCTTTGCCCATTCGTGCCCATTCTTGCCCATCTTTGCCTTTTGCCGGTTTGGTACTTTCTGGGCACATGCGGTCAATTGGCCATGCATTAAGGCAACTTTTTCTCATTCGGTCCTTTGGTCGTACCCGATGCCCTTATGCGGGTGACTACATTCTCCCCTCCTTAATAGAATTCGTCCTCGAATTCTAACTCAGTCATTTCTGACCCCCACGAATTCTTCTGACATTTTTACAAAGGTTTTTGAATCTCCTTCATGTCTACGTTCATGGCTTGTTTCTCCCTTACTCTTAGTTCCTTCGTTTTTTTTATCACAAACTAAAATCTTCGGCCTTACTCTTTTAAGGAAGTCTCTCGCCCCTTTTCCTTCTGTTTCTCTTTTATCTTCTTGTCTGATTATATAATTGTCCGTACTTTAGACCGAACTTCCCTTCTTTTGCCTGTTTCCCTGAAGTATGCTTGTTTTAGACTTGTCTCGATCCCAACTCAATTTGATTTCTTTTCTCCGATTCTTCAAACGGTTGGTCGTTGCTGGTGTACTTCCGATGGGGTTTCTAACCCAAACACAAACATCCGATTCTTACACAAGTGATTTCTCACTCATATAATGGTAGGCCACCACACAAACAAGCAAATACTTAACTTGTTATGCATTCAAAAGTTTATACAAGTTATAACTATCGGGTTTTAGACTTAGTCTTACATGTACTATTCAACAAGTTCTAGGCCTTAGCATATTTACACACAAATTCACTATGACTTAGTCGATTTTATACTTAGTCTAAAAACGTTAACTATATTCTTTCCTAGAAGATCTCATGGACCATCAGTCAAGGGTTCCTACACTTGGGACACTCACACCTTACCCATAAAAACGAGGGCATCCCTTCATTCAAACACTTCTCCTCCGCCGCCGCAGTCATTAATGGCCCGGCTCACCTCGAGGATCCTTCGCCCGCATTCGGCGCAAGGTACGGGCAATACATGGACACATGTCCCACTCCTCCACAAGAGTAACACTTGGCGCAATCAACCATATAAGGCATAGCCTGTGGTGGATGCAAGCACTGCTCAGTCGGATGATCTATATAGCCACATATCTCCCACGGACGCTTAGCCGGAGTGGGTAACTTCCTTCTAACTGACTTCCTCGCCGTTGCCCGTATTCTGGGCTTAACCTTGGAATTAATCCCATATCCGATCCGAAGTGGATGCAGATTTACTCCAACGATCCTTTGGGCCTTAGACTTCTCCAACTCTATTCCTACTTCGGTCGTTCAATTTCCCTTTCGCCTCTCGTCTTCTCCCTCCTTATCAACCATCTTTTCTTTCGACCTTTCTTCATCAAGTTTTAAACGATTCATTAAATACTCGTGGTTTAGTTCCTGTTCAAGCAGCATCGGATCCCACCTTCCTCTTCCTTCTTCTTCACTTGGCTCATCTCCCTTAAACATCTCAATCTCCCAACATGATTCCGGCTTGCTGGGATTCAGCATCATCACAATGGGTTGCGAACTGTCCGATGAGATGTTGATCACACTCGGACTCTTAGGCTCTAGCGTCAATGACTCAAATGAGTCCGATGAGGAATCACCCCCATCGTTCCCATTTCCTCCTCCTTTTTCCCCGATCAGACCAAAATCTTGAGCACACTCAGCTATCAACTGATCGATCGCGTGCTCTAACTCATTCTCTATGGCTTCATTCTCATCTTCTTTGTTATTTCCCATAAGCATTAGCATTTCATACTCGTCGTTGGCCCCATACTCATTCATCGCACCAAACGCACCATTTGCGTGGATTACTGGTACATCGAACAAGTCTGCATTCAATTCTTCCAACTTTAACCCATGCTCGCCAATAGTTCCCAGATTCGGAACACCAAAGCTTCCCTCCTCATCCGTCGATGGCACATAGAATTGCGTCAACATATTGTTCAGACTATCATTCACTTGTTCCTCAGTCGCGTTCTCGGTTGGCACCGCAAATAACTCACCATCCCCGATGATCATCCGCTCAACATGGTTTGCTTCTTCACTAGATAACGGATTAGCATCTTCCATACTTTCCAAACATCTGACGGATCTGATTCAATCGATGTGTCAGACTCAGTGGAATCACTATCTTCTGCCATAAACTGATCATTCATGGCCACAAACAAACTTTCATCGTCAGTACTGCTTGACGGAGCGGAGTTCTCAAGATTGGGCACATTAACACTGTGCAATAGACTAACGGTGTTGCTTCCTTTGCTAGACGACATCTGCAAAACGAGGTAAACCTATCCCCCACTTAGTCATCTAAAAGAAGAACAACCAAAATCTTATGTTGCATTCTGCGACTCAAATTTACTTGGTAAAATTATTGAAAACCCGAGTGTCCACGAGCATCGCATAACCCTGCTCTGATACCAAGAATTCTAACGCCCTCGAATAAAATAATAAATCATCAAGTAAACTTAGTTGAGTCCATATTCACTAAGCCTAGCCATGCACTAGTTCATTTCATTCCTTAATGATATTAACTATCAAGTTCGTCAAATGCTCATATTATTTTAAGAGTCAAGTTCTAACTTAAGCCAAATTCTGATTAGTTAAGTTTAAGTGAGTAAGCATGCATATAATCTAAAGACTAGCTCTAGAAAACATGCAAACAAAAACACAATTCGACCACAACTGACAGATTCGGTAAGTTTTTTAGTCGCGGGCAGAATCTCTTAATCACGGTCGACGACTTCTCACTAGGACGAGTTCTCTTGACCACATACGATTATTTTGCACTTACGATCAGACTTTCCTAGACCACGGGCAAGATTTACTGAATTCGGGCAAGTTTTCTTGGTTTCGGACGAGTTATCGGTCAGACAGCCTTACAGTCTCTCTCGCCTTCAAAAATGAAAATGGGCTGAGAATAGCATCATTTTATAGTCCGCCCAAGGTCGGCCATGTAGCACCGCCCGCTGCCACATGTCTAGACAGTTGCCGCACCCACATGCGACAGGTGTCTCGGGCGATGGCGTGGCGACAGGTGTCTACGGGTGTCATTCCATTGCCCCATCAGCTTCGGCTCCAAGACTCAGCCGAATTCGACTCCAAGGTTGGTGACTTGAGTCGCATGGCACCGCAAGTGAGGTGTCCACACATGTCGGTTCCGCGGCCAGCGTGGCAAACTTCGCCCGCGGCATGCCAAACTTTTCCCATCTTTGCCCATTCGTGCCCATTCTTGCCCATGTTTGCCCTTTGACAGTTTAGCATTTTTTGGGCACATGCGGTCCATTGGCCATGCATTCGAGCAACTTTTTCTCATTCGGTCCTTTGCCGTACCCGATGCCCTTATGCGGGTCACTATAGGGTCATTGCTCGGATGTTCAGAGAAGAAGCAAGAAGGCGCCCTTCTTTGTGGTGGACTGACATCGAAGATGAGATAATGATGAGGTACACAATCTCTGTCTCTAAGTGGATATGCCAGAAAGCAAGCAGGATGGCTTTAAATTTGGTGATAGAAACGCAGAAACAACAATTTGCAAAGCTATACAATTATGAGGCTGAACTGCACATATCTAATGAGCGTATCCACATAGACATCATGACCATTCCCAAAGCTGATAGTAAGCAGCAATTTGACAAGTTTTATATATGTTTTAATGCGTTAAGAACAACTTGGAAAAATTGCTTTTGGCCTAGATGGGTTCATTTTTGAAATGGAAATTGAAGGGTGAGATTCTAGCAGCTGTGGGGAGGGATGTAGATAATATAATCTACCTTATAGCTTGGGCTGTAGTTAGAGTGGAGGATAATGAGTCATGGGCTTGGTTTGTGGACCATCTCAAGAAGGGTTTGGGTTTAGCTTTAGGTGGAGATTTGACAGTGATTTCAGATAAGCAAAAAGGATTGCTCAATGCAGTTAAAGACATGTTTCCTCAAGCTCAAGTTGTGAGGATGTTAGCAACAACTTATGTGAGAGTTTCAACAGAACAATCAGAGAAGCGAGGAAGAAACCTGTGATAAATATGCTTGAAGATGTAAGAAGACAAGCAATAAAGCGTCTTTCCAAGAGACGGGATAAGACTGCTACATGCAAGACAAAGTTTCCACCTCATATAATGGAGATACTAGAAGCAAACTGCAAGTCAGCCAAATTCGGTTATGTCCTCAAAAGTAGTGAGCACGTTTATGAGGTGTTGGAAGGTATTGGAAGCTTTAGAGTTAACATCCTCCACATGACTTGTGCTTGCAACAAATGGAATCTCACATGAATACCTTGTCCACATGCAATCTTTGTCATCAATGAACATAACCGAGATCCAAGCATAAGTTTTAATCAACTCGCCTCTCATTGAGTTGTAAATATGCTTGCTGATATACTTTGTTCTTCTATGCAGCTATGTTGATAGCCGCTTTCTGACAACTGTCTGGCAATCCAACTACAAGAAAAACATAGAACCATTGAATGGAAAAATGTTGTGGAAGAAGACAGGAAAAGGAACAATTCAAGTGCCTGATAAAAGGAAGAAGAGGGCGTCCTAAGAACTTTGCTAGGATACTTGAACCAGGTGAATCAACGACTTATCTGACAAAGGAATCAAGAGAAGGAGGTACTGTGACTTGTACTAACTGCAAGTAATCAGGACATAATAAAGGAACCTGCAAAAATGCCACAGTATAAGTCAGCTCCTCCACGCAAAAGAGGGAGACCAAGGAAGAGTAAGGTAATTACTCTAGAATTTTCCCTATAATTTGTCTACTCTTAGCTATGTTTGATTTGCGTTGTTGACTTGTCATAGGATAATGATGATCCATGGAGCATACACAATGCACCAAGGAGGTGGCAGCAAGCTCAAAGTCAGTCCACACCAACTTGTTCTCAAAGTCAGTCCACTCAAATTTTGCAACATTCAAGTGCTCCAACAGCTAATCAAAAGGGAACATGACGTGCTCGAAGGCGTCCTCTAGGAACCAAAAATGGTGAAGGCAAAGATCCTTCTAAAGCTCGTGGCAAGGGTCGTGGCAAAGGCAAAGAGGAAGCACCCAAGCAGACTGTTTTCATGATGTCTCCATGGACTAACAAAGTGTTTGATGTTTTTGCAGCCTGACAAGAACTAGGATTTAAGATTATGTCTTTTAAGAATGCTTATTTTATGTAGGATGTTGTTTAATTATCTATATAGGATGGTTGGATCTTTGTATGTTTTGGTGAGATCCTAAACTTAAAGGTTCTTTTGGCTAAATGGAATGACTTTTAAGCAATTTTAAGCTTCAATACCATTACTTCAAACAAGAGTTACATTTGATTACTAAGCAATTTTAAGCTTCCATTCCATACAAACAAGAGTTACATAACTAACATACCACAATACAAGAAACAAAACATTGCAAGACAACACTAACAACAACCAAACACTACTTCCCCATCGCAAGTATCATCCCAATTACAACAATGAAGCCTCCCCATGACAACACAATAAACTAACGAAGCAGTTTTTCCTTCTCATTAGCAACCACAACATCGTTTTCGAGCTTCTCCTTCTCTTGCTCGTTAGGCAATAACACACGGTTCATTGTTGTTGAAGCACTTAAATCTTGGCTACTCTTGGCGCTTAGAGATTCTTTAAGTGTCTAAAGTTCCTCCTTCTGCTGCCGATTCTCATCCCTTGCTTTGAATAAGCTCACCTTCTGCAAACCATATGGCTTCTCAACATCTGCCCAATTGAAGAAGCCATGAACACTACACTTGAAAAATCTTCTTCCAGGATTTTCGTTAGTTCAAGCTTTCACAACCGTCGTAGCCCTACCACAGTTGCAAAGAGGACCCCAGTTCCTGCTCACCAAATTTGCATCTGACCCAGAGTTATGGCTCACCATCATTGAATTTTTAAGGTTTCAAAGAAGGAAATGAAATTAGGGTTCAATGGGTTCAACAATTCTAGATTTAAAGGAAGAAAGGAATGAGGGTAGTGTAATCTTTTAATTAGTCTAATTAACCACGCTTTGTTAACCATCGGAACCGGTTTAACGGTTCCATCAGAGAAATTAACGTCTATCAAACACCATGTTCATTATTACCATTCAAAAATAGATCAGGTTATTTGCTAACAACAATTTATTATATTGGGTATTTTATTACCAATTCAAAACATATGGATATTAAAGTTTCAAATTAAAATTAGTTTGGTTTTTTTTTGGGATTTTTCCCAAATAATATATTATAACTGTGTAATTAAATTGTGGATATGTTCGGATACCCGTTCGGATATCGGGTCGGATCGAGTTCGGGTTCGGTTTTTCAGGTTTGGAAGTGTAGAACCTATTTGGGTATTTTGAGATTTTGGATTTGAATTTGAATCGGGTTTTTCGGATAGGGTGCTTGGATTCAGATATTATGCCGCCCTAGCCACAAATAAGATCAAATTTGTGGTGACAGATGGTGTGAATGGATGGCGGGGCAGTTGCGATAATTGGCCAAACGGGTGGTGTGGGCGGGTAATAAGCAACCATCTAGCTGAGCGGGATAGTTTGCGAGTCCAACGAATCCATTGGCAGGTCGATCGCCTTAGTGGGTGGCGGAGTTTTTGGTCGGCCGAATCCATTGAATGCAACTTTCCTATCCATTCACGGGCTTGCCAAGGGTGGCCGAGTTTTGGCCGGCCAAATTTTGGATCGACTGGGCCGGCACGCAGTAGGTTGTCCGGGTCGGCGGGCTTGCTCCAGGCTGCCAGGTGGGCCAGGTCCCGCCAAAGATTGGCACAACCAGACAGGCTTCTTCAGGCGGCGCTAGTCACTCAGACGAGTGTCCGGGCTAGGTGTCATCATGACTAGTGACGGGTCTAGGTGAATGTAACGCCCCCGAGACGCTTATGATCGGAAAAGTCACGGGAGCCCCGAAAATGCCATATTGAGAATGATCATCAACATCCAACCGAGGTTCGGGAACTAATCCCAACCCGTGGCCGGCGTATTGACGACCACTCTCCAAATTAAAACATCATTTAGGCTTGCCAGCCCTTATAATATTTAAGTGTTGTGCCGACTCGGACTAAGTCATTATTAGTCCTTACTCGTAAATTTGTACAAGAAACCCGATTTATTTCACAAGTATAAATATTACACAACATGTTACCAAACATTTATAAGTTTTATGGCCAAGGCTTAGTGCCAAAAGCATGGTACATAATAGAAACATACTTGTTTTACAAAAGGCACAAAACTATTCCGGGTTTCCTATTGTCCACCACGCCCTCTATTTCTTACTAAGGGTTTCCTGCAAAACAAGTAGAATCATGAGTAATCTAAGATTACTCAGTGAGCTCGGGATTCCCTGCAACTAGTGATGTTAAAATGGGTTTCACTGCCCATTTAATTAAATGGGTATGTTGTTAAATAAATAGCCCATTTAGACCCATTTATAAAAAATTGTTTTAATTGGTTAAATGGGTTAACCCAGTTAAGCCCACTTATTAAATGGGTTTTCTCTTAAATAAATGGATAGCCCATTTATTTCTAACCTAAAGAACAATTTGCAGAGACACAGTAAACAATTTGTTGCGTCGCTAATCGAATCAATTTGCTGAGATCTTGCTGAGAAAAAAACTCTCTCTCCAATTCACTCAGGTAAAGGAACAAGACCCATCTTTCTTCTTCCATCAATTTTGTTCCAGACCCAATTTTGTTCCAAACTGGGAAGTGACGTTTTGTTTTATTAATGAGTAGTTGAGTACCACCAATTCTTCTTCCATCGTTTTACCTTTTTTCTTAATTAGTGAAGTTTTGTTTTGGACTTTTGGGCTACGTGAGGCTTTCTTATTAGTACTTCTCAAATGATTGGTCGTATTTAGCATGATTTTATTAGTATTTCTTATATTTCAAACTCAAAATGTTCTTTATTGGTTTTGTTTATTTGGTTTCTTGATAGAAACAGGTTTGTTGTGTTTAAGTGTTTTATATGAATTGAAAACTAAAGTAAAGTGGTTTCTTGATAGAAACAGGTTCGTGTTTTTTGAGTCTTGAGTCTTAGTTTTGTAAACTAACGTTAGTGCTTTTGTTTCTCTTTTTTTCAGAATGGATTTAGAGTCTCTACAAACAATTGCATTTCTCAATGCACAAAATGACTTAATAGACATGAATGAGGAAGATGCAGAAGTGCAAGCACCGGAGCAAAGTGAAACACAAATTCAGCCGACTCAAACTCAACAAACTCCACGTAAGAGACGCAAAACTTCAAATGTTTGGGATGATTTCATTTCAGTAGGGTTAGAGAGTGATGAAAAAGAAAGAGCTAAGTGCATACATTGTGGTACAAAGTTGGTGATAGGTACTAGTAGTAGACCACATGGAAATTATGGAACAAATCACTTAAGTCGCCATTTAGAGAAGTGTCCTAAGATGCCTAAGAAGATAGATAGGCCGGTATATGATCAGAAGATAGATCGTGAGATGGTTAGTGAAGTCATTATCTATCATGATTTACCGTTTCGATACGTAGAATATGAGAAAGTCCGAGCGAGAGACAAATATTTAAATCCGGATTATCAGCCTATTTGTAGGCAAACTGCTGCTGCTGATGTTTTTGTGAGATATGAAGTAGAAAAAGAAAAGTTAAAAGAGCTTTTTGCAAAGCATCGTGGTAGAGTTTCTTTTACTTCGGACTTGTGGTCAGCTAAGGCTAGTATGACGAGTTATATTTGTGTAACTGGGCATTTTATCGATGAAGGTTGGCATTTACACAGTTATATTCTAGATTTTTGTGAGTTGAAGTCTCCGCACACTGGTGAACATATTGCTAATAGGATTCTTGATTGTTTAAAGGAATGGGGACTAGAAAAAAGGTACTTTCTATGACTCTAGACAATGCTACCAATAATAATAGTATGGTGAAAATCCTCAAGGGTCAGCTTCAGATGATTAGTGGCAGTGGTTTGTTATGTGATGGGAAATTTCTGCACATTAGATATTGTGCTCATATTCTTAACATCATTGTCAAGAAAGGTTTAGAGTTAGCTAAGGATGTTTTACACAACATTCGAGAAAGTGTTTTATATGTTAAAGCATCTCCACAGAGGAAAGAGGCATTTGCAGCCTGTGTAGAGAGAGTGGGAATAAGGAGTGGGGCAGGGTTATCTCTTGATGTTCCAACCAGATGGAACTCTACATATGAAATGCTCGCTAGAGCATTGAAGTTTAGAAAAGCATTTGATAGCATGAAGGCTTTTGACACCAATTATAAGTCTTTACCATCAGATGATGAGTGGGATCATGGTGAAAAGATTTGTGACTTGTTGAAGCCATTTAGTGTAATCACTACTTATATTTCAGGTTCCAAATATCCGACATCGAATGTATACTTCACCCAAGTATGGAGGATTGAATTACTATTGAAGAAGTACGTCACTTGTGATGATGAGGATATAAAGCAAATGGCTATGGAAATGAAAATCAAGTTTGCTAAGTATTGGAAGGATTACAGTCTTATTTTAGCTATTGGAGCAGTTTTAGATCCAAGACTTAAAGTAAAGATGCTCGAAGTAGCTTATCAGAAAGTAGATCCCACTACTTCTGCGTTGAAGATTAAAGAACTTGAGAAGAATTTGGAAATGATTTTTAAAGCTTATCAGACGAGTTCTCCAGGTGTTTCAGGGACAACAAATCCACATGACTTACTTAGTGAATCTCCACTTGAGGATGATTTCGATAATGTAAGTATCTTCATATACAAAGTTAAAATTCCATATTAGAAATCCATATTGTTAACTGATGTAAATCTTTGTAATACAGGATCTCTTTGAGTTGGAAAGAAGCATTGAAGCTGGTGTGAACAACACAAAGAGTCACTTGGATATCTATTTGGCTGAGCCAAGACTAGAGTGGAAAGCTTTTCCAAATTTAGATGTTTTGAGGTATTGGAAAGACAACCAACATCGCCTTGGGGATTTAGCTTTAATGGCACTTGATATTCTCAGTATTCCAATTACCACAGTATCTTCGGAATCAGCATTTAGCATTGGAAGTAGAGTCTTGACACCATATAGGAATCGTTTACTTCCACAAAACGTTCGGGCTTTGCTATGTACACGTAACTGGTTACGTGGTTTCGCAGAATATGAAGGTAATAATTTAAGATTTACAGAAACTACTTTATAATTAAGTGATTGTTATCACTAATTTTTATGTTGAATTGTAGGTACAGTTGAAGATAATGACGACACTACGCTATGAAAATGCTCTTGAAGATTTATGGATCACTCATCATTTGCTCTTATTTTTTTGTTTTGTTCAATGTTATTGAAATCTATGTTTTAATGGATTATAAATATTTCAGATTTAGCTAATGTTTATGGGCTATTGTTATTTATCTATCAAGTTTATGAATGAATTAATAAAAGACAATATCTCACTTAATAGGTTTAAATGGGTCCATATGGGTTTACTAAATTTAAATGGGTAAGGTTAAATGGGGTTCAAATATAAATGGGTTTATATGGGTTTGAAGTTAAATGGGGTGGGTTTAAATGGGGTGGGTTTAATTGGGGTGGGTTAGCCCATATTAACATGACTACCTGCAACACACATTAGTTTACCCCAACCCAAATACCCAACATGAAACACGCAACAGAGAATGGCAACAAAATGTAGCTTGCTGAAGCAACTACAAAACATGCAAATGCATTAAGACTCCTGTTTTATTAAGTTTTAAAGGGCCCGATATGCTGCCTTCAAACTCAACACCAAACACACACACTCCCGTGATCTCCCGTGCTACAACCACAAAGGTATGCAACCGGAGCATCACTACCAAATGCTACACCGTCGTGTAGACACTCAGCCACGGTAGCTAGCCTCGTCTCTCCGAGTTCTTCGCACTTCATGGCATCAAGTAACATCGTTACAAGACCCCCACGATAGCACGGTTCACTAAGAAGGTCAGCCATATCACGATCTTGGCACGTTTATGGTCTTTGCCTCCTACCACAAGCACCACGTACCAAGACCCCAAAGTTTAAGATATTATGAAACATATGGTTAAATCAAACTCATAGAATCATCAATACCTCAACACAACCTCTCAACCATAAACAATAGCATAAGAATCTAAAGATCACATATGCAATCCAATATAACCATTCACAAGATTCATATAACTCACGAAATCAATCAAGGATGCATGAGAATATGATTATGAAACTTAAACCATTATCCAGAACTCACTCAGTAACCAACAAAATGCGTGCAATGATTCGGGCAGAGTTTTCAGCTTCGAGACCCGTGATGACACGCTCGTTGCTCTAGCGGATGAGCGACACGTGGCCACCCAAACTTCGGCTCCACGCAACTAAAATTCGGCTCCAAGAAACTTTGCTTGGGCCCCAAGTCAGTCGAGCCACGCGTCCTTGGCGCGGTCAACGGTCGGTCAACGCCCGACGGGAGAATTTCGCCCGCGGCACGACCGTTCTTGCCCAAACTTGCCCATTCATGCCCAAACTTGCCCATTATTGCACAAACTTGCCTATCTTTGTCCCTTGATAGTCTATTGTGTTTTGGGCACTTAAGGTTAATTGTCCAAGCATTCGGGCAACTTTCCAAAATTCAGACTCTCGCCCGTGGCCGATGTCCTTACGCGGGTCACTACATTCTCCCCCCCTTAATAGAATTCGTCCCGAATTCCAGAAGGATTAGACAGTCCGGCTACATCCTCTACGTTTCCTGGTTCGAAAAACTGTGGATATTTTGTCCTGAACTTTTCCTCATCTTCCCAAGTAATAACCTTACGATTTTGCCTTCCCCAGGAAACTTGAATTGGCGGAATTCTTCTATTGTTTATCTCCTGCATTCGTTTTTCAGCAATACCAAGAGGTCTTTCAGGATAGGTGAGATTCGTTCTCAACTCTTGTATCGGCTCGGGTATGATAGCATTAGGATCCGGAACGTGCTTCCTTAGTTTGCATTTCTTCTGGCATATACAAACGATAGGCTACTTCCCCAATTCTCTTCTCAATTTTGCATGGACCAATAAATCTTACCGCGAGCTTTCCAACTTTTACAAAGCGATCTTTCCCTTTCAACGCGGTTACCTTGAGATAAACCATGTTGCCTTCTTGGAATTCCATGTTACGCCTCTTTCGGTCAGCATACTTTTTCTGTCGATCTTGAGCTTTCTTCATATTATCTCGGATAAACTGAATTTTCTCCGTAGTCTCATCGATTAACCAATTACTAAAACTCGTACTCTCTCCTACTTCCGTCCAACAAAGAGGAGTTCGACATGGCCTTCCATACATTGCTTGAAATGGCGACATACCGATGCTTGAGTGATAGCTGTTATTGTAAGAAAACTCAACCAAAGACATGTAGTCTTCCCAATCACCAGCCCATTCTAGTGCACATAGCCGAATCATATCTTCTTTGGTTCGGATGGTCTTTTCAGTTTGCCCGTCAGTTTCTGGATGAAATGTCGTGCTCATGTGAACGTCAGTTCCTAAAGCACGCTGGAGGTCTTGCCAAAATATAGATGAGAACTTAGGACCTCGATCGGACACTATATTAGCAAGTGACCCCATGGAGTCTTAAGATTTCATCGATATACTTTTCTACCAAGATAGGTGACTGATCCGTGCTTTTCATTGATACCAAATGAGCCATCTTGGTCAAGCGATCTACTACTACCCATATAGCATCATTGCTACGTCATGGTCTTGTTGGTAATCCAGTGATGAAATCCATCGAGATTGACTCCCAGTTCTATGCAGGAATTGGTAGGTTACGCAATAAACCTGCTGGTACTTGATGTTCCACCTTAACTCTTTGGCATGAATCACATTGGCTTACCCATTTTGCCACTGATCTCTTCATCCTAGGCCAATGGTAATACTTCCTTATATCCTTGTACATTTTTGTACTTCTCGGATGAATGCTCAACAAAGAAGTATGTGCCACTTTCAAAATTTTTTGTCGTAATCCTTACGGTCAGGCACAGTAATTCTCCCATTAAGTAATAAGGTGCCATCATCAGCCAGATGGTAGCCACTAGCATTTGGTCCATCTAATGTTTTTAATTCCTCCACGATATTCTACAACTTTTCATCTTGTGCCGGTTCTTCTTGGATTCAGTTAAGTAGGTTTGTTTGAGTCACAGTTTGTAAACCCAAGGGCTCACTAGATTCACCCTCTAGAGCTAACAAAGTCACTTTCTTTAACTTATCAGTTAACGACTCTAGATCATTTCCAACATCCACTTCCATTTTCCGGCGACTTAAGGCGTCTGCCACCACATTAGCTTTTCCCGGGTGATATTGAATCTTCAAATCATAGTCGGCGATTAACTCCATCCATCTTCGTTGTCGTAGTTTCAGATCTGGCTGCGTAAATAAGTATTTAAAACTTTGGTGATCCGTAAATACTCGTACCGTCTCCCCGTACAAGTATGATCTCCATGCCTTCAACGTGAATATTACAGCGGCCATTTCTAAATCGTGAGTGGGATAATTCTCCTCATGACGTCTTAATTACCGTGATGCATAGGCAATCACCTTTCCTTCTTGCATAAGGACACATCCCAAGCCAACTCTCGAGGCATCCGTGTAGATATCATATGGTTTATTTGGCTCCGGCAAAGCTACAATTGGAACGGTTGTTAATGCGTTCTTCAACTTAACAAAGGCTTCCTCAACATCCTTATTCCATATGAAAGGTACACCTTTACCAGTAAGTCGGGTCAAAGGCTTAGTAATTGATGAAAATCCCTTGACGAACTTACGGTAATAGCCTGCCAATCCTAAGAAGCTTCGTACTCCTGTAATGGATGTAGGTTGCGACCATTGCTGTATTACGGCAATCTTTTCAGGATCCGCCGTAACTCCTTGTCCTGAAATTTTGGGGCCAAGAAATCCAATTTCTCGTTGCCAGAACTTACAATTGCTAAACTTAGCGAACAAACGTTGTTCTCTAAGTCTGTCCAACACTTTCCACAGATGTTCACGATGCTCTTCTGCACTCCGTGAATATACCAAGATATCATCGATAAATATGATAACGAAGCTATCCAAATAATCATGGAATACCTCGTTCATAAGTCTCATGAAGGCTGCGGGCGCATTTGTAAGTCCAAATGGCATGACTACAAATTCATATTGCCCATACCTTGTTTGAAAGGCAGTCTTCATTACATACAGCTCTGAGATTGAAATTTGATGGTACCCAGAGGACAGATCAATTTTTGAGAACCAACATGCTCTCCTCAACTGATCCAATAGCTCATCAACTCTTGGAAATGGGTACTTATCCTTAATGGTCATGTTGTTAAGACCTCGGTAGTCAATACATAACCGCATACTTCCATCTTTCTTCTTAACAAACAATACTGGAGCTCCCCCTGGACGAATAAATCCCTTTTCAAGTAGATCCTCCAATTGTTTCTTAAGTTCTACAAGCTCGGCTGGCGCCATCCTATATGGTGCCCTTACAATTGTAATCGCCCGAGGTTCAAGATTAATGGGAAACGGATGATTCCTCGGTGGAGGTAATCCTTCCAAGGGCTTGAACACTTCTTCAAATTCGTTCACCGCCGGGATCTCTTCAATCTTTGAGTCATTTTCAACTTCTCCACCAAAGGCGGTTAAAGTGACAAGGTAGAGTTCTCCTCCTCTTAGCAAGTTCTCGACCTTCAGTGCTGACACGAACAAAGCAATCTTACTTGGATTGATTCCACGGTAAGTGAGTTGTGGTCGATTCCTCCGTTCGAACACTACTCTGCTCCGCCCGCAATCCAAATGGGCATGGTATCTTGATAACCAATCCATTCCAAGGATAACTTCGAACCTTTCCATTGGCATTACCAAAAGGTTTGCCGGTAGGATCGTATCCTGGATAACTTTTGGGACTCCTAATAACACAATTCGGGTCTGCAGGGGTGGCTGGTTTCCCGCGGTATGTACCAAAACTTTCACTTCTCTTTTCTCATACCCATGGCCAAACTTATCGGCCACGTCAGAACTAACAAAACTATTTATCGCTCCCGAATCGAATAATACATGTGTGGGGTTACCACCAACAAGTAATGTCCCTAATGCATATGAAAATGATATATGCAATATTTAAACTAGTAAACTACGCACACAACAATCAATCACTCAAACATACATAAACAAATAAAGTAAGAACCCATACTAACCTGTTATGGGACCTTTTGCGGGTCTTGAAGGTTTGGTAGGTTCTACATCTAAGGCATAAACATTTGCTGGAGTGGCTTGCTTCTTTACCGGTGGTCCCTTAGCTTTCTGAACTGGCGGTGGGTGATTAAGCATTTGGTTATACTGCCTTATTTGCCTGTTCGGGCATGCGTTACCATAATGCCCTAGGTCTCCACAAATGAAACAAGCTCCGACTCAGTTACCCTTTAGTCCCCCTTGCTTATTCGGGCATGCATTCGACACATGTCCCGACTCCCCATAAGTATAACAAGTAACAAATGCCAGATTTGGCACTTTAGTCTGTACGACCGTTGAGCAATCTCGTGCAAAATGTCCCGACTTTCCGCACATATAACCGGCTCTTGGATCGTAAGTGGTCATTACCTGCCATTTCTGGCCATTTCCGACTTTCCGCAAAATGTCCCGACTTCAACATTCACGGCCATTTCCGTCAATTCACTCACATTGGTATAAGTAACAGCCTGAAGGCGTCCCCAAAGTTTAGGCCTTAAACCTCTTAGGAACCTTCGTACCATCATAGCTTCAGCATCCTTTCCGTTGTACAAATATCTCCCAAGTCTTGTAAAAATTTGCTCGTATGCCAAGACACTCTTTTGCCCTTGGTCCAAACTCATAAACTGCAGCTCCAGACAATCACGTGCCTCCGGTGGAAATTACTTAGACTCAAACTCCTTCTTAAACATTTCCCATGTGATAGGCTGGTCGCGATATCGTGAAACAACGCTATCCCACCAAGCTCGACCATCCTCATCTAAAACGTTTACCGCTATCTGGCCCTTAAAGTCTTCCACGCACCTTGTAGTTTCAAAATTCATTTCCAGGTTCCTCAACCACTTATATGCTAAGACAGTATTCTACTCTCCTTTAATCTTCCGAACACCTAGATCGTTCATCATCATAACCAGCTTTAAGAACTTAGTCGAAGGAGATTCGGCACGCTGGCTTTCCTGCATCTATTGTTGGTGTTGCTGTTGTTGAATCATGTGAGTCAACAAGGTCTGAATCATCCCCAACGTATGTTGAATCTCCGGCACATTTTGAACATTACGGCCTTCCCCATTTCCTTTATTAACTTCCCTTGGTAGTGACGGATTTGGGTGTACGGTAGGTTGATTCACAGGAACATGTGGTCTCGTCCCGGAGTGTGACCCTTCGGATGTGCTATAGTGCACAGTCTTTGGTAAGGAGTATTCTGGTGTGGTTCCGGGGACATCCCTATCAGGCGCTCCAAACATATTTGGATAATTGTATCCCTCATCTCCTTCTCCTCCAACATACGGTACCAGTCTCCCAGACCGAAATGATGACTCCAGTTTTCATAAACTGGTGAGAAATTTATCGTCTCACTCCTCTCTGTTCTTTGACCAGACATCTGCATCCATTCAACCAAGGTAAACTTAATTCATCTACCTAATAATGGTGAACAGACCGGATTATCCTAAATGCCTTTTGCGACTCATTTACTCGGTAAAACATTTTGAAAAAATACGAGTCCTGCTAGCATCATTAACCATGCTCTGATACCACAAATTGTAACGCCCCCGAGATGCTCTATGACCAGACTAGTCACTGGCGCCCCGAAAACGCCACATTCAGAATGATCATCAACATCCAACCGCGGTTCGGGAACCAATCCCAACCCTTGGCCAGCGTATTGACGACCACTCTCCCACTTAAAACATCGTTTAGGCTTGCCAACCCTTACGATATTTAATGTTTGTGCCGACTCGGACTAAGTCATGTTCAGTTATTACTCGTAAATTTGTACAAGAAACCCGATTTATTTCATAAGTATAAATATTACACAACATGTTACCAAACATTTATAAGTTTTATGGCCAAGGCTTAGTGCCAAAAGCATGGTACATAATAGAAACATACTTGTTTTACAAAAGGCACAAAACTACTCCGGGTTTCCTATTGTCCACCACGCCCTCTATTTCCTACTAAGGGTTTCCTGCAAAACAAGTAGAATCATGAGTAATCTAAGATTACTCAGTGAGCTCGCGATTCCCTACAATAGACATTAGTTTACCCCAACCCAAATACCCAACATGAAACACGCAACAGAGAATGGCAACGAAAGGTAGCTTGCCGAAGCAACTACAAAACATGCAAATGCATTAAGACTCTAGTTTTATTAAGTTTTAAAGGGCCCGATATGCTGCCTTCAAACCCAACACCAAACACACACACTCCAAAGGTATGCAACCGGAGCATCACAACAAAATGCTACACCGTCGTGTAGACACTCGGCCAGGGTAGCTAGCCCCGTGTCTCCGAGTTTTTCGCACTTCATGGCGATCAAGTGACATCGTTACAAGACCCCACGATAGCACAGTTCACTAAGAAGGTCAGACCTATCACGATCTTGGCACGCTTATGGTCTTTGCCTCCTACCACAAGCACCACGTACCAAGACCCCAAAGTTTAAGATATTATAAAACATATTGTTAAATCACTCATAGAATCATCAATACCTCAACACAACCTCTCAACAATAAACAATAGCAGAAGAATCTAAAGATCACATATGCAATCCAATGTAACTATTCACATGATTCATATAACTCACGAAATCAATCAAGGATGCATGAGAATATAATTATGAAACTTAAACCATTATCCAGAACTCACTCAGTAACCAATGAAATGCGTGCAACGATTCGGGCAGAGTTTTCGACTTTGGGACCTTAACTTTGCTTAGGCCCCAAGTCAGCCGAGCCACGCGTCCTAGGCGCGGTAAACGGTCGGTCAACGCATGGCGGGGCAAACTTCGCCTGCGGCACGGCCGTTCTTGCCCAAACTTGCCCACTGGTGCCCAAACTTGCCCGTTCATGCCTAAACTTGCCCATCTTTGCCCCTTGATAATCTATTGTGTTTTGGGCACTTAAGGTTAATTGTCCATGCATTCGGGCAACTTTCCGAAATTTGGACTCTCGCCCGTGGCCAAGTCCTTAAAGATCAAAAGCAAAAGTAAATTTTAAACAAATACTTTAAAGATCAAAAGCAAAAGTAAATTTTAAATCCTTAAGAAGAGTATATACCTAGTGGGTTCCCTCTTATTCAGCGCACTTGTTTGACGTCGTGGCTTGACGTTTGGGAACCCATTGGGTTCAATAGGGAGGAGCTTCAAGGATTGCTTCTCCTTTGGCGTCCTTGATATCTTGATATCCCGCCGCGCTTTTATGTTAAGTTTTCTTCTAAATGGAGTTTTAGAAACCTTACCTTGTAGGAAAACTTATTTAGTTTGCTTTATCATCTCTTGGATATGTTCTTTGCCTTCCCTTCCATGCTCCAGAGGAATGATGATTTTCATCTTTGAGATGTTAGGCCGTTTGGGCGGTTTGGACTTCAGCTTTTGGACCCTCTGGCGAGCTTCACGGTTGCCATTCTCCACCTTGTTGGTATCAGGACCAACAAGGTTATCAGGCAGAGGAATTACCGGGTATGAGATCGCCTTTGAGATTGTTGGATAGACGATTTTTGTTGACCTTGGTGAATATGGTTTTCTTGCTGTTGTGATCAATCACGGCACCAATAGTTGCAAGAAAAGTTCGTCGCAAGAATAATGGCTTGTCGATCTCCTTGTCTATATCTAACACGTAAAAGTCTATCGGGACTATGCAATCCCCTACGACTAGCAGAAGGTCGTGGAGTAATCCGTTGGGAGTCTTTTGGGACGAATCTCCGAAGACTAGATTAAGGTTGGATGTAGATAAATCTCGCAGTCCGATCTTCTCTACCACACTTGCCCAGGGTCTTCGCCTTTAGGAAGCTTCCGTAATGGGTAGCATTCGGGCTTCCCCTTTACAACGTTCTTCGGATCACAGACCACGTTCTTGTGGGGATCGGTAGGTGTTACTAAGGACTCGGCTTTGCCCGCTACAATGTTGCAATATCCTTTAGGATTTTCCTCAGTCCTTCCTGGAAGTGTGTCGGGCTGCCTTTTGACCGACTCAGAGTTTTGCACTATTTGAGTCTCGAGCTTCTTCATATGCGTGGTAAGACTTTCAAACTTTCCATTTAACTCACCGTACTTATTCTCTATCCGTGTTTCCATAGCTTTATTGGCCTTGCGATTCTCATTTGCCCTGTCTTGTATCATCATCTCAAGCTTATTGTCGTTGGATGGTGCGAGTTCGGCCGGTCCAGTTTTGAAGGGCGCCGTATTATTGTTGTTGAAGGGGGCTCTTGGCTGGAAGTTGTTGGTGTTGTAGTTTGCGTTTGGAAATCGACCTTGGAAAGGCTTCACCGGCGGATAATATTAATCATGAGGGTTCTCAACATTCGAATTCCTATAAGAGAGATTAGAGTTACCTTTAAAGTTGTTGTTGAAGTTATTGTTGTAACCGCGGTTCTGCTAGAATCCTTGGGTTTCAACATCGTTAACTTCTTCTTCTTGATCGAATGTGTCATTGTACCCTTGGAAGGCTTCCGTGTTGCCGATCGTCTCGCATGCGTTCACAGCTCAGTTTTGATTCTTTAGAAGTTGGGCCATCATGTTCTTTAGCTCAGACATCTCCTTTGAGTCGGAGTCCTTAGAACGGATGGTCCTATCAAAATCCGTTGAAGCATTACTGTTGCTGGTTGCCAAATTTTGAATGAGGGCACGTGCATCGTCGACGTTCTTAGTTGTGAAGTCTTGCTCGCCGTATCGAGTGACAGTTGGAATTTGGCATGCAGTCCTTTATAGAATATACTTATGAGCTTACCTTCGGGGAAACCATGATGAGGATAATCACATTCGTAGTCCTTAAATCGTTCCCATGCTTCATAGAAGGATTCGACCAGTCCTTGTTGGAATCCTTGCAGCTTGTTCCTCAAAGAGTTGGATCTTGACTTCGTGTAGAAGTGATTTAGGAAGGCTGAGCTTCCGGATGCTCTCGGTCTTGTGGAGCGAGTTGTTCTTCAGCTGCCTCATATATGGGGTTGTCATCTTCATCGTGTAGGGGTTGTCCGTGCTCATGTAAAGCTGAGACTTATTGTGGCTGATACGCATGGAGACCTTTGTCTCGATTCCTTTGTTCGGCCATAGCTTGTTGACTTTGAACTCTTCGGATTTTGCGTGTAGTAGAAATAAGAAAGCAATAAAAAAGACTGTAAAAAAAAGCAATAAAAGTAAATGACAATTAAGAGAGTGGTGTTAAACAAGTAAACGAAAGCGTAAGGTCATCGGGGGTTTTCTCCGGGCATTATGGTTCAAACAAAAAGTATAGATCCCAGTTTAGGTGATAACATGGTTAGGTTTGTTTACTTCAAAATTCTCGTACATACGAAACTTATTCAGGTTTGGCTAACCCTGGGCTATAGGTGGAAGCCGGCTAATCTCTTTAAGCTACACAGTCAACCCTAGAATATAGGTGCCAACACGGTAACAAGAATAGGTCAAAGCATTAAGTTCAAGTTTGATTTTAGTTCAGAAGTCCTTATCACTTGGCGGTCAGCAACGGTTATAGTTTCTTATTCAGTTGAGGTAGTTCAAGCAATTATACAAGATTTCACCTCATTATAAAATACCTAAGAACATGTACTAGTTGACGTTCCGGACATACAACTAGAAAGAACAGTGTAAACGATCAAACAAAACCATAGAAACCGCCAACCTAAACTTGATCTAAAGTCCCCATGAGTGCCTTTTGAAACGCTCCTAAAACCTAACTACAGATCTACTCACAGATACTCAAAAAACACAACATCATATAAATAAGAAATTGCATAAAAAGAGTATGAGTATAAAAAAGGGTTTAGAGATCGTCTCCGGAAATTCAAAGCTTGATAAATCTTCTTTCTTTTACAAGTAGAGAAGAGAGAAGAGAAAATGAATGAAGAACAAGAGGAGAACGGCTTGGAGGCGAGAGAGTCGCAGGAGGCAGCCTAATTTCGTGAGTGGTGATTAGGGTTTCCCCTAATCTTAATATTTAGAGGGCTTCATTATATCAAAGGGTAGAAACGTCTTTCCGTTCATTAGTAAGTGATGGGCCAAGTTTCTGGGCTTCTTAGGGAGGCTTGAGGTCGGCGGCCAGAGGAAAGGAAGGAGTGGTTGTGCGCCCTAGTGATCGGTGGAAAACTTGAGGGGCCGCCTGTAACGCCCATGGTCCGCACTAGAACTCGGCCAATCCGGCACGGCTCGGAGACGCCACAATGGAAATAAATTCCCATAGAGTAGCCGAGGTTCAAAAACACATTCTGATCCTTAGCCCACTCAAGGTTACTCATTTCCCCATTTGAGATCAGCTTAGGCTTGCCGACCCTCACTTCACCCAAATGTTGTGTCGACTCGGACAAAGTCTTATCAGTTTGAAACCCGTATAATTTAAAATAAATACCGATTTCAATATCATAGAGTTACGAAAATACAAGGAAAAATCACAACATAAACATCGTTTTTATGGCCAAGGCATGAGGCCCAAAAGTACACGATACGAAAATACATACTTTAAAAGTTTTACAAAAGGACACTGAAAAACTATTGCGGGTTCCCTAGTGTTCACCACTCCCTCTAATCCCCTCTAAGGTTATCTGCAAAACAAGTAGAGTCATGAGTAATCTAGCATTACTCAATGAGCTCGGGTTCCCCAAGGAAACATTAGTCTAATCTCCACCCATAATCCCACATGCATAACATAAATAATCAGAGTACATAGAGAAGGTAGCAAGCAACACACAACACAACAAGAAAATAACGTTTCTTAAAGTTTTAATTAGGGCCCGAATGCACTGTCTTCCTCAACACATCGTGAACACCCGAGTTATAACCACAAAGGCATATAACCGGAACATCACCTTGGCTACACCGTCGTGTAAGCGACACCGGCCCTTGGGTAGCTAACCCAGTCTCTCCGGGTCTTTAAAATTCTTGAGGTCACTTGCATCTCGTCAAGCACACCCCACGAAAGAACGGAATCACAAGGCAAGGTCAGATACATCCCACTTAACCGTAGCATGCTTATGGAGTTAACTTGGATACTCTCCAAGCTCCACACACTACGATCTTCCAATCAACACTATGAAACATGCGGTTCGTTTTCAACACACATGTTCATAAAGTTCTCTCTAAAAGTCTCTCGAATACTAGCGAGTAGTGTCTTGACAACGCAACCATCCCTCTAAAGCGAATGGTGCTATTCTAACACAACCACTCCTATAGGGCAAGGTGCTTCGGTCTCAACTATTCTGTTGATTCTAAATCTAACACATACACGTTAGCAACCGTCGCCTGACGTTTCGTCGGGGGTCCTCTTTCTCCTGATGGTGGCGGGGGTCGTGAGTTGTGCTGAGTGTCGGGTCCTGTGGGTTTACTTGGACACGCGTGAGAGTAGTGGGCTTGGCTTCCACACCAATAACAATGGCCCTTTGGATTCACTTGGCCTGTCTTCTTACTCGGACAAACATTGGAACGATGCCCTTCTTCACTGCAGGAAAAACATGCGACATACGCTTCCGTTGGTTGGGTAACCACTGGCAAACTTGCGCGAAATGGCCCAACTTTCCACATGTGTAACATCCCCTTGGATCAAAATCGTTTCTTCCCTTATCGTTGTTATAGCTAGCCTTTCTTCTTCCTCGATCATAGTCTCTCTCCTGATTCGGTGTGAATTTAGGAGCGTTGTTTTTGGTCTCCGCGTTATTAGTCTTCCTCCCTCCCGATCGATCGCTTTCCTTGTTGGTTACACTCTTCTCCAATTCAATACCTTCCTCTACATTAACTGCTCGTTCGGTTAACTCGTTGACACTGCCATATGTGACTGCTTGTAGTCGGTCCCATATCTCTGGCCTGAGTCCTCTCAAGAATCTACGCACCATCAATGCTTCATCGTCTTGTCCGTTGTATAAGTACCTCCTTAGTCGCGTGAAAGCTTGCTCGTATGATCGGACACTCCTTGCCTCTTGTGCTAAGTTCATGAATTGCTGCTCCAATCGATCACGGGCCTCCGGTGGAAAGTACTTCTTTTCGAATTCTCTTCTAAAAGCTTCCCATGATATCATTTGGTCTTGGTTCCTGGCAGTGACGCTCTCTCACCAGATTTGTGCATCCTCGTCCAAGAAATTAACTGCGATCTGTGTCTTGAAGTTATCAAGACATCGAGAAATCTCAAAATTCCTCTCAAGGTCTCGTAGCCAGTTGTCTGCCACGACCGTGTTTTGTTCTCCTTTAAACACGCGAATTCCTAAGTCTCTCATCATCATTACGAGCTTCAAGAACTTTGCGGATGGTGATTCCTCTCGCTGGCTTTCTTGAATTTGTTGTTGATGTTGTTGTGTTTGAATCATATGACCCAATAGACTCTGAATAATGTCTAAGGTCTGTTGCGTTTCAGGGGATCCTTGGTTCTCGGTTCCAGGGATAGGGTTTCCATGATTTTGCTCAATCGATGGGGATTGTACGAGGTTATGCGATCAAGACCGCAAGTAACTCTCATTTGATGTTTCGAAGAACATCGATCCGGGCGGCGAGTGTTTGGGCGTGGAATCGGGGGTTTCCCATTCAGGTAATCCATACGGCTCCAAGTGAATATAATCTCTGTTTATCTCACCACTCTCACTCGGTATCCAATTATCCGACTCCGGATACTACGCAAAGTTTCCACGACTAGACATCACATCTCTCTACTGGTTCTCGTCCGACCCCTGCCTTGATATCTGCATCCAATCCAACAACGATCTTAGGTTTCTAATATTTCCCCCCTCTATCCTAATAGTGGTGAACGACCCGGATTATCCTAAGTGCCTTTTGCGACTATTTACTCGATAAAACATTTGAAAAACCGGATCCCAAAAGCATCAAAACCATGCTCTGATACCACTCTTTGTAACGCCCCCGGTCCGCACTAGAACTCGGCCAGTCCGGCACTGCTCGGAGACGCCACAATGGAAATGAATTCCCATAGAGTAGCCGAGGTTCAGAAACACATTCCAATCCTTAGCCCACTCAAGGTTACTCATTTCCCCATTTGAGATCCACTTAGGCTTGCCAACCCTCACTTCACCCAAATGTTGTGTCTACTCAAACAAAGTCTTATCAGTTTGAAACCCGTATAATTTAAAATAAATACCGATTTCAATATCATAGAGTTACGAAAATACAAGGAAAAATCACAACATAAACATCGTTTTTATGGCCAAGGCATGAGGCCCAAAAGTACATGATACGAAAATACATACTTTAAGTTTTACAAAAGGACACTGAAAAACTATTGCGGGTTCCCTAGTGTTCACCACACCCTCTAATCCCCTCTAAGGTTACCTACAAAACAAGTAGAGTCATGAGTAATCTAGCATTACTCAATGAGCTCGGGTTCCCCAAGGAAACATTAGTCTAGTCCCCACCCATAATCCCACATGCATAACATAAATAATCAGAGTACACAGAGAAGGTAGCAAGCAACACACAACACAACAAGAAAATAACGTTTCTTAAAGTTTTAATTAGGTCCCGAATGCACTGTCTTCCTCAACACATCGTGAACACCCGAGTTATAACCTCAAAGGCATATAACCGGAACATCACCTTGGCTACACCGTCGTGTAAGCGACACCGGCCCTTGGGTAGCTAACCCAGTCTCTCCGGGTCCTTCGAACCCGTTGAGGTCACTTGCATCTCGTCAAGCACACACCAGGAAAGAACGGAATCACAAGGCAAGGTAACATACATCCCACTTAACCGTAGCATGCTTATGGAGTTAACTTGGATACTCTCCAAGCTCCACACACTACAATTTTCCAATCAAGACTATGAAACATGCGGTTCGTTTTCAACACACATGTTCATAAAGTTTTCTCTAAAAGTCTCCCGAATACTAGCGAGTAGTGTCTTGACAACGCAACCATCCCTCTCAAGCGAATGGTGCTATTCTATCACAACCACTCCTATAGGGGAAGGTGCTTCGGTTTTAACAATCCTAGCTATTCGGTTAACAACCTCAACAAACTCAACCACAACAACCACAAAACTAAGAGAAGGGAGAATCGAGAACATGCAAGAAGGATAATCAAACATGCAAAACAAAAACGGAACCCACAATCACCGATGAATCTTCTTAACTCGATCGATGGTTTCTACTCGGGATCTCTTTCTCGGACTATCCTAAGGCTCGGTGATTTCTAGCTCGGACTCTCTCTCTATCTCTCCGGTTAAGGGTTCGGACGATCTCTCTCCTCTCCGGGTTTAAGGTTCAGACGATCTCTCTTTCTCTCTTGGTTTGGGCAGTGTTTTGGTGGGAAAGCTTCTAAGGTTTAACTACAAGGGTTAAGGTCCTATTTATAGGCTCAAGATTCGGACATGAGGAGTGGGACGAGACTTGGTCACCAAGTCGGCTTTGGGACGAAACTTGCTCACCATGTTGCCTCACCTAGGTGGATTCGGCTCCAAGTTGTCTAAGGCGTGGGCTCGAAGTTGGCTTGCATGGCTCGGGACAAAACTTGCTCACTAAGTCGGCTCTGCCCGAATGGATTCGGCCCCATGTTTTCGAGATTTGGGCTCTACTCTGGCTTCCACAGATTATAAATACTCGGCCATTCCTCTTATTTCATGCACCATTCTCTCTTCTTCTTCTCTTGCCCTTCTTTCTTGCCCCGGGTGAATGCGCGGGGTACTACATTCGCCCCTCCTTATAGGAATTCGACCCGAATTCCCTGAGTATTGGATGGACCGGCTTCATTGTCATCTTCTTCTTCAGCGTCGACTAGTCGAGGATATTTTGCACGGAACTTTTCTTCATCCTCCCATGTAGTTACCCGTCGGTTTTGTTTTCCCCAAAATACTTGAACTTGAGGAATTAACCGTTGCTTTAACTTTCGAATGTGCCATTCTCCGATCTCGAGTGGCCCCTCCGGATAAGTGAGGTTAGTCTTCAATTCGGGTATCGGTTCAGAAATTACAGCATCAGGATTTGGAACATGTCTTTTAATTGAGACACATGAAACACCTTGTTAAGTCGCATGATCTCTGGCATATCTAACTTATATGCAACCTCACCAACTCGACTCACAATTTGATGAGGACCAATATAACGTACTGCCAGCTTCCCTATCTTTCCGAATCAATCCTTCCCCTTTTGAGTTGTGACCTTTAAGTAGACTATATCTCCTACTTGAAACTCTACTTCTCGTCTTTTCCGATCCGCGTACTTTTTCTGCCGATCTTGTGCCTTCTTCATGTTGTCGCGTATGAACTGGATTTTCTCTGCCGCCTCATCAACTATCCATTGATCGAATTTGGTTCTTTCTCCTACTTCCATCCAGTAGAGCGGGGTTCTACAAGGTCTTCCATACATAGCTTCGAATGGTGATATACCAATACTTGAATGGTAGCTGTTGTTTTAAGAACATTCGATGAATGGTAGATTCTCCTCCCAACTTCTTCCCCATTCTAAGGCACAGATTCGAATCAAGTCTTCAATGGTTCGAATTGTCCGCTCGGTTTGTCCGTCGGTCTCGGGGTGAAACGCCGTACTCATGTGGACATCCGTTCCTAGGGCCTTCTGGAGATCTTGCCAAAAAATTGCCGAAAACTTCGGATCTCGATCTGACACGAGATTGGCTGGTATACCGTGGAGCTTGATCACTTCTTTTTATACCTCTCCGCGAGATTTGGAGCTTGATCGATGCTCCTCACTGGTATCAAATGAGTCAGCTTGGTTAATCGATCAACAATAACCCAAACTAAATCGTTTCTCTGCCCCTTCCTTGTAGGTAATCCGGTGATGAAGTCCATAGAGATCGATTCCCATTTCCACATTGGAACTAATAAGCTCTAAAGCACTCCAGCTGGAACCTGAGGATCAATCTTTATTCGCTGACAAGAATCACACTGACTTACCCATTTAGCTACCGATTTCTTCATTCCTGGCCAATGATAATATCTGCTTATGTCCTTATACATTTTGGTACTGCCTGGATGAATACTTAGTGTAGACGAGTGCGCCATACGAAGGATCTCTTGTCGTAAGTTTCCTCGATCTGGTACCGTAATTCTTCCGTTGAATAACAGAGTACCATCGTCCGCCATGTGATAACCGCTAGCATTAGGTCCATCTAGCATTTTCAACTCTGTAACTATCTCTTGTAACTTATCATCCTTCTTCTTCACAAACAACACCTAGGCTCCCCATGGTGATGAACTCGGGCGTATGAATCCTTCCTCAAGAAGATCTCCTAAATGTTGTTTTAACTCTGCTAACTCGGCAGGCGCCATTCTCTAAGGGGACTTGGCTATCGGAATAGCTCCATCTTCGAGATTAATGGCAAAAGGATTGCTCCGGGACGGTGGCAAGCCTTCTAATGCTCCAAACACATCCACGAATTCACCTATGGTTGGAATGTCTTCCACTTTCATCTCCTCATCACTGTCTCCTCCAACCGCGTTAAGTGTTACTAGATATGCTTCCCCTTGGCCTAGCATACTCTCGACATGAACGGCTGATTCAAAAACTGCTCTGACACTCAGGCTCCCTCCGGTATAGACTAATTTGGTTTGGTCTCCTAACTCGAACACCACTCTACTCTTAGCACACTCTATCCGGGGATGGTATCCGGATAACCAATCCATTCCCAAAATCACCTCAAACTTCCTCATGGGCATAATCAAAAAGTTTGCGGGTAAGGTTGTCCTATGGATTACTACGGGTACTCCTAATAGGATTCTACGGGTTTGAAGGGGTGGTTGATCACTCGCGGTATGGATAAGGATATTAACTTCCTTTTCCTTAAAAATTGTGGTGAACTTTGCGACCACCTCAGGCGTAATGAAGCTATTGGTTGCTCCCGAGTCAAATAACACACATGTGGGTACACCACCAATACTTACAGTCTCTGGCAACGCATTCACGCACACTAGCCAAAACATTCTCACAATTCACACACAAAATCTAAAAACTACTTTAAAAAAAGAGTTAGAACCCATACAAACCTATTACGGAACCTTTAAGAGGTCCTGTGGTTTCTGTCGATTCTAAATCTGACGCGTACACGTTAGCAACCGTGGCCTGACGTTTCGCCGGGGGTCCTCTTTCTCCTGATGCTGGCGGGGGTCGTGAGTTGTGCTGAGTGTCAGGTCCCGTGGGTTTACTTGGACACACGTGAGAGTAGTGGTCTTGGCTTCCACACCAATAACAATGGCCCTTTGGATTCACTTGGCCTGTCTTCTTACTCGGACAAACATTGGAACGATGCCCTTCTTCACCGCAGGAATAACATGTGACATACACTGCCGTTGGTTGGGTAACCACTGGGCAAACTCGCGCGAAATGGCCCAACTTTCAACATGTGTAACATCCCCTTGGATCAAAATCGTTTCTTCCCTTATCGTTGTTATAGCTAGCCTTTGTTCTTCCTCGACATAGTCTCTCTCCTGATTTAGTGTGAATTTAGAAGCGTTGTTTTTGGTCTCCGTGTTATTAGTCTTCCTCCCTCCCGATCGATCGCTTTCCTTGTTTGTTACACTCTTCTCCAACTCAATACCCTCCTCTACATTAATTGCCCGTTCGATTAACTCGTTGACACTGCCATATGTGACTGCTTGTAGTCGGCCCCATATCTCTGGCCTGAGTCCTCTCAAGAATCTACGCACCATCAATGCTTCATCGTCTTGTCCGTTGTATAAGTACCTCCTTAGTCGCGTGAAAGCTTGCTCGTATGATCGGACACTCCTTGCCTCTTGTGCTAAGTTCATGAATTGCTGCTCCAATCGATCACGGGCCTCTGGTGGAAAGTACTTCTTTTCGAATTCTCTTCTAAAAGCTTCCCATGATATCATTTGGTCTTGGTTCCTGGTAGTGACGCTCTCCCACCAGATTTGTGCATCCTCGTCCAAGAAGTTAACTGCGATCTATCTCTTGAAGTTGTCAAGACATCGAGAAATCTCAAAATTACTCTCAAGGTCTCGTAGCCATTTATCTGTCACGACCGTGTTTTGTTCTCCTTTAAACACGCGAATTCCTAAGTCTCTCATCATCATTACGAGCTTCAAGAACTTTGCGGATGGTGATTCCTCTCGCTGACTTTCTTGAATTTGTTGTTGATGTTGTTGTGTTTGAATCATATGACCCAATAGACTCTGAATAATGCCTAAGGTCTGTCGCGTTTCAGGGGCTCCTTTATTCTCGGTTCCAGGGATAGGGTTTCCATGATTTTGCTCAATCGATGGGGATAGTACGGGGTTATGCGAACGGGACCACAAGTAACTCTCATTTGATGTTTCGAAGAACATCGATCCGGGCGGCGAGTGTCTGGGCGTGGAATCGGGGGTTTCCCATTCAGGTAATCCATACGGCTCCAAGTGAATATAATCTTCGTTTATCTCACCACTCTCACTCGGTATCCAATTATCCGACTCCGGATACTGCGCAAATTTTCCACGACTAGACATCACATCTCTCTACTGGTTCTCGTCCGACCCTTGCCTTGATATCTGCATCCAATCCAACAACGATCTTAGGTTTCTAATATTTCCCCCCTCTATCCTAATAGTGGTGAACGACCCGGATTATCCTATGTGTCTTTTGCGACTATTTACTCGATAAAACTTTTGAAAAACCGGATCCCAAAAGCATCAAAACCATGCTCATATACCTTCCTGTTATAACGCCCCCGGTCCGTACTAGAACTCGGCCAGTCCGGCACGGCCCGGAGACACCACAATGGAAATGAATTCCCATAGAGTAGCCGAGGTTCAGAAACACATTCCGATCTTTAGCCCACTTAAGGTTACTCATTTCCCCATTTGAGATCCACTTAGGCTTGCCAACCCTCACTTCACCCAAATGTTGTGTCGACTCGGACAAAGTTTTATCAGTTTGAAACCCGTATAATTTTAAATAAATACCGATTTCAATATCATAGAGTTACGAAAATACAAGGAAAAATCACAACATAAACATCGTTTTTATGGCCAAGGCATGAGGCCCAAAAGTACATGATACGAAAATACATACTTTAAGTTATACAAAAGGACACTGAAAAACTACTGCGGGTTCCCTAGTGTTCACCACTCCCTCTAATCCCCTCTAAGGTTACCTGCAAAACAAGTAGAGTCATGAGTAATCTAGCATTACTCAATGAGCTCGGGTTCCCCAAGGAAACATTAGTCTAATCACCACCCATAATCCCACATGCATAACATAAATAATCAGAGTACACAGAGAAGGTAGCAAGCAACACACAACACAACAAGAAGATAACGTTTCTTAAAGTTTTAATTAGGACCCGAATGCACTGCCTTCCTCAGCACATCGTGAACACCCGAATTATAACCACAAAGGCATATAACCGGAGCATCACCTTGGCTACACCGTCGTGTAAGCGACACCGGCCCTTGGGTAGCTAACCCAGTCTCTCCGGGTCTTTCGAACCCCTTGAGGTCACTTGCATCTCGTCAAGCACACCCCACGAAAGAACGGAATCACAAGGCAAGGTCAGATACATCCCACTTAACCGTAGCATGCTTATGTCGTTAACTTGGATACTCTCCAAGCTCCACACACTACGATCTTCCAATCAACACTATGAAACATGCGGTTCGTTTTCAACACACATGTTCATAAACTTCTCTCTAAAAGTCTCCCGAATACTAGCGAGTAATGTCTTGACAACGCAACCATCCCTCTCAAGCGAATGGTGCTATTCTATCACAACCACTCCTATAGGGGAAGGTGCTTCGGTTTCAACAATCCTAGCTATTCGGTTAACAACCTCAACAAACTCAACCACAACAACCACAAAACTAAGAGAAGGGAGAATCGAGAACATGCAAGAAGGAAAATCAAACATGCAAAACAAAAACCGGAACTCACTCTCTCGGACTATCCTAAGGCTCGACGATCTCTAGCTTGGACTCTCTCTCTCTCTCTCGGGTTAAGGGTTCGGACGATCTCTCTCTCTCTTGGGTGGTTTTAAGGTTCAGACGATCTTTCTTTCTCTCTCGGTTTGGGCAGAGTTTTGGTGCGAAAGCTTCTAAGGTTTAACTAAGGGGGTTAAGGTCCTATTTATAGGCTCAAGGTTCGGACATATGGAGTGGGATGAGACTTGGTCACTAAGTCGGCTTTGGGATGAAACTTGCTCACCAAGTTGGCTCGCCCGGGTGGATTCGGCTCCAAGTTGGCTAAGGCGTGGGTTCGAAGTTGGCTTGCATCGCTCGGGACAAAACTTGCTCACCAAGTCGTCTCTGCCCGAATGGATTCGGCTCCACATTTTCGAGACTTGGGCTCTTCTCTGGCTTCCGCGAATTATTAATACTCGGCCATTCCTCTCATTTCACGCACCATTCTCTCTTCTTCTTCTCTTGCCCTTTTTTCTTGCCCGGGTTCAAGTCTCTTCGGTCGGCGGTTTTAGATTGATTATTTCCAAAACCGCGATTCTAGGACATGTCTTCACTCTTCGGGCCATAACTTTTGAACGTCTTCATCTGAGGCACAAAAATTGTCTTGAAACGGATTTTTGTCGACTTCTACTTCTTTTTGCATAAAAACTCATTATTCTTCCTTGAAGCTCAAATACTCGAAATATGCCTTGAAGTATCCATTAACTCCTGATTTTTCCATGGAAAACCTAAAAAAAACATAGTAAAAGTGTGCTAAAATACGATGTTATCAGTATGTTTTTATTTATTATGTTTTGTTAATACTATTGATGGTTTTAGTTTATTTTTTGTTTCAAGGAAGATGCGAATAGAGATTTATATCTTGGAATTTGACCAAACTAAGCCGAGCTAAGTCGTTGTTAAGCAAGTAGAAACATCATACGGTTTGCCTCCACAATCAAAGTGACATTGTTCTTAACTTATCTTTCTTACAGAGTCATCCCTATGTTTATTTTTCCTACCAAAGGTAGTGTGATTTAAGTCTGGGGGTTAATGAATCCTTTACTACTAATGCTACTCTTTATTTTGTTGAGTTGAGACCTTTTCCACTTTTACATCAATACGTTTTAACAAAACATTTTTTTTTGTTTTCAAAGTATCATTGGGCCAAAGATGATGTAGGGAACGATGAACCTATCATATGATCAAAATTACCATTCAAATGTGCTAACTTATTCGCAGGATGATATACCTCGATTTTTACCGATTTTAGTAATGATTTAGGTACTGGTTTTAGAGTCTTTTTGTTATTTCTAGAGTCATTTCTAGTACTTTCCAGGTTTTATACGTTTGAGATGTATTTGGAGATTATGGAGAATTTAGGAGCAAAACAGAGGACTTATGTTGCAGAAGCAATCCAGAGACCAAAATTGGCGTAACTGTCGATCAACACCACCCCTGGTGACGCTTGACACTAATATTTGACGACAATTCGATTTCGCGTTTTATTAAAGTATTGAAGATTTGCATATTTGTAGATTCGCCTTAGAAATTCTGCCTATATTCAAAGAAGTATGTGCACGTTTTTAAGACCTTATATATATATATATATATATATATATATATATATATATATATATATATATATATATATATCTAACCATAGTCTAGGATGATAGTCCGTCCATCAGTTCATTGTCCGCTACATTAATTCAATTTTGAAATATTTTTTCAGTGAGAGAAGAAGAAAAAGAAACATACGATTTAATAAAATCTAACAAAATACACAAGAAACCTAATGAACTAGGAATACAAAAATCAATTGTGTGCAGAAATCGAAATGCTAGAAAAGGAGGCAAAGGAACGACAGAGTGTAAACTACTCTCAACTGAAGCTAAATGAAGAACTCATCGCTGAAGTAAACAGTATTAAGCTGGTGAGGGAATGACAAACCCCTGCCAGTTCGAGGGTTCAATAATGCAACCATTAGACCCAAACATGTTCCAGCAACAACTCAACATCAATGAGTTCAATCAGCAACAACCATTGGACCCATACATGTTCTATCAACAATGCAACATCAAATGAATTCAATTAGCAGCATCCATTGGACCCAAACATGCTTCAACAACAACTTAACATCATTGAGTTCAACCAGGAGCAGCCAAACCAAGATTTTTATGGACAACCCTTAGGATGTTGAGGTGGATTTGGCAATCCTATTGGTTCAAGGATTGAAGATTTATTCAAGTTGTTTTAGTTTTATGTTTAAAAGGTCAAGTTGAGAGAGTGACAAATCTATCTAACTGTTACGCTTAGATAGATATATGATTTTAACCGTGAAAGGGTTGAAACAACTGTGACAGATTTTTTTCTTTCAATAAAGCTTTTTCCTTTTTATTGAGATTTATCTATATTTTATCCAATTTGTTAAATTTCATAGAAAAACATGAAAGTAGTCTTCTCGGATGTTCCTTCTTTCCGACTATTCGATGATTGCTTTGGTCAATGTTCCAAAGAGTCACATTTTCCTTTAATTCTTCCTTTTGTTGACCTTTTCTTCAAGGAGGAACTAAAGCAAATTATGATTCTTTGAAACGTTGACCAAAGCAATCATCAACTAGTCGGAAAAAGAACATTTCAGAAGACTACTTTCATATTATTTTTCAATGAAATTTAACAAATTGAATAAAATAGAAAAAAAAGTCTCAATAGAAAAGCTCAACATTTTTGAAAAAAAAAAAAAGGTCACAATAGTCTGAACCCTCTCACGGATCTATCTAAGAAGAACAATTAGATAGATTTGCTTCTCTCTTAACCTGACCTTTTAAACGTAAACTAAAACAACTTGAATAAATCTTCAATCCTTACATAAATATGATTCCCAAATCCACGTCAACTTCCTTAGAGTTGTCCATAAAAATCTTGGTTTCGGTGTTGCTTGTTGAACTGATTGATGTTAAATTGTTGTTGGAACATCTTTAGATCCAATGGTTGCTGCTGATTGAACTCATTGATGTTGCATTGTTTATGGAACGTGTTTGGGTTTAGTGGTTGTTGCTGATTAAACTCAATGATGTTGAGTTGCTGCTGGAACATGTTTGGGCACAGTGGCAACATCATTGAACCCTCAAACTGGCTGGGGTTTGCCATTCTGTCACCAGCTGCCACCAGCAATAAGCTCTTCATTTAGCTTTAGTTGAGAGTAGTCTACACCTTCTCTTTCTTTTGCCTCTTCTTCCAGCGTTTCGACGTCTACGCACAATTTATTTTTCTATTGTATGTTCATCGAGTTTCTGGTGAATAAAACTTTATGTGACGTCTTTTGATACAAACAACAAATTTAAGAATCCTCATCTATTTATTTTTGGGGATTAGTTCATTTATCAAAAATAACAAGTGAAAGTATGTTTAAGATAATGTCTTCTACAACTATCTCAAAGTTTCTGTTACTAAATACCAAGTTGGAAAATTGCTTTGATCCCAAGATAATTATTTTCCGGTCTGTGTTTGATATTGCTTAAGAACTTTTAAATGCTATCATGTATTCGTGTCTACTACGTAGAAGTCGAGCAATAGAACGTCAGTGAAGTTTAATTCATTAAACATTTTTTCTATAAGCCAAACATCTATTGTAGAAGTACAAATAGAAGTATAAATTGATTGTAGGGACATTCTCTTAAATGTTCATTCACTTGTTATCCTTGACATCAGTATAACGATGAACTTTCTTAAGATTGTTGTTTGTATCAAGACGCCACTTACAAGATGGGATATTATTACTAGGAAAACATAAGGGAGGTTATTAACATTTTTTTTCATGTTTGTTTCCTGAAAAGTCTAGTCTAGCCTGAGCAAATAATGCTTCACAACTATGCAAAGTCTAATTTGAGCAGAACAGAGTTTAAGTAAAACATATTTTATGAAATATTACAACTATCTTGGGAATGTTTTGAATTTTCCGACCGATTATCCGAATTATAACGGATATACGGACATCAAATATCCAATAAACTCTAGAGTTTAAGAAAGATTATGAACTCAATATATAAAGAAATACTCTCTTTATTACTTTAGGAAAATAGCTCAAAACCTAAAGCTCTCAATCTCACAATCTCTCTCAAAGCTCATAAGGGTTATCACATCTCAATAACTCCTTATATAATAGAGATTCAACATTATCCTAATCATTAGATAACTCCTAATGAATATTCTAGATAACTCCTAGAATTACAAGGATCTCCTTATATCTTAAATAAATGAATGACTTATTGCTTAAGTCTTCTTCAAGCTTAATCAACATTCTCCCCCTTAAGCCTGAACTCACTCTTCTCCAAATCTTGAACACCAATGAGACTCCTCATCACTTGAAACTTAACTCTTCCAAGTGCCTTAGTCAAGATGTCCGCCTTTTGTATGTCTCCGGGAACATACTCCACCTCAATGTGTCCATTCTCAACACACTCTCTTATGAAGTGATATCTTCTGTGAATGTGTTTGTTGCGCCCATGAAACAGTGGATTTTTCTTTAAAGCAATAGCCGACTTGTTGTCGATTCGAACTACAGCCGTCTCACACGGTAAACCAATGACCTCATAAAGCAAGTCTTGAAGCCATATCGCCTGTCTTGCTGCTTCTGTTCCAGCCATGAATTCTGCTTCACAAGATGACATAGCCACAGTGTCTTGCTTCTGTGAACAACAAGAAATCAGACTTGAGCTTTCTCCAAGATAGAATATGTAACCAGCCGTGCTTCTTCCATCATCGCGGTCAACATTATGACTACTATCATTGTAGCCTACCAGCTTTGGCATCGTAGAAGTGAAACGCCCATATGTTAAACCAAGTGTAGTGGTGCCTTTTACATACCTTAAACATTGTTTCATAGCAGCTCTGTGAGACTCCTTTGGTTTTTGCATATAACGGCTTAGAATTCCTACACAATAGTTTAAGTCTGGTCTTGTATGTAACAAATAACGAAGACAACCCACATTCTTTCTGAATCTCGTGGCATCAATATCATTTTCTTCTACAGATTTGCTTAATTATAAACCCGACTCCATTCGTGTGTGAACCAAGTTACAATCTAACATTCCAGCTTCTTCTAAGATACGTTTAGCATACCGGTGTTGAGTTAGTGTTATTCCTTCTTCATGTTGACATACCTCAATTCCAAGATAATAGGTTAGCTTTCCAAGGTCACTCATCTCAAACTTGGATGACATCTCTCTTTTAAAATCATCAATGATCTTGGTGTTTGTTCTCGTAACAAAGAGATCATCTACATACACAGCCACTAAAAGAGTAATATTCTCACTCATTACCTTACGATTAACCGATGGTTCTTAATAACATTTTTCAAATTTAAGCTTTTTAAGAACTCGATTCAACTTATTGTTCCATGCCCTTGGTGCTTGCCGTAAACCATACAACGCTTTGTTGAGTTTGTAGACTTTATCTTCATGACCTTTCTCCTTGAATCCCTCCGGTTGAGTGACATAAACAGTTTCCTTTAACTCACCATGAAGGAAGGCTGTCTTAACATCAAGATGATGTATCTCCCAACCATTCGACGCTGCAAGGTTGACAAGGAGACGCATTGTTTCAATCCGGGCTACAGGAGCAAACACTTCCTCAAAGTCGACTCCATATTTCTGCACATAACCCTTTGCTACAAGTCGAGCCTTATACTTATTGATGCTTCCGTCTGAGTTGCGTTTAATCTTGAATACCCACTTTAAACCAATTGGTTTAACTCCTAGTGGAAGTTCCATAAGATTCCAAGTATCATTCTTAGTGATAGAATGGATCTCTTCTTCACATGCTTGTATCCACTCTTTGGATTCTTTTGCTTCATTAAAGTCAAAGGGTTCATGATTCAGACATAACAGAAGTCTCTCTCCCTCTTCTTCTGCGAGCAGCACATGATCATCGAGATATTTTCGCTTGAAACTTTGTCTTGTTGATCTTCGCAAATCTGGTTGAGCCACAACTTGGTTTTCTACTCCTGTTGAATTGTTGTCTAATGATAACTGAAACTCATCATTTTTGTCATTGTCTTCTTCAGTGTTCTCGACGTGTTCGGTTCTTCATGATGTTCTGTTTCCTCTATCTCAGCCTCGTTTTCAATCTCGTGATTTCCAAACTGTCCAATTGTGAGACTGAAGTTTCCGTTGTGACTGTGTTCCGCGTCTTTATGGTTCCAATTCCAACTCTTTGTCTCATCAAATACGACATCCCGACTTACTACAACCTTTTGATTCTCAGGATTAAACAATCGATATGCCTTAGAGCCCGGTTCTATGCCTAGATGAACTAGAATCCGTGATCTATCATCTAGCTTCTTCAAGTGTGGTGTTTCCACCTTCGCATATCCAATACAACCGAATATCCTGAGATGTTCAATGTTTGGTTTCTTCTTTTGAAAAGCTTCATATGGAGTTTTGTCTTGTAGAGATCTTGTAGCTATCATGTTCAACAAGTACGTAGAGTGCATGATTCCTTCTCCTCATAAATAATTTGGCATCTGCATGTGCTTCATAATACTTCTTGTCATTTCTAATGGGGTTCTGTTTCTTCTCTCAACTACTTCGTTCTGTTGAGGGGTGTATGGAGCTGTAAGGTGTCGCTTTATTCCTGATTCTTGACAGAAATTGTTGAACTCTTGTGAAACGAACTCTCCTCCTCTATCTGTTCTGAAAGTTTGTATTCTTGCTCCTGACTCTTGTTCCACGAGACTCTTGAACTTTCTAAACTTGTTAAAAGCTTCACTCTTTTCTTTTAACAGAATAGTCCACATGTACCTAGAATGATCATCAATGAGCACAAATACATACCTATTTCCTGCAGTTGTGCTTGGCGTTATAGGACCACATAGATCACCATGGACTAGTTGAAGAATCTTGGCAGCTCTAAATAGAGTGGCTTTTGGAAACGCAAGTCTTGTTTGCTTTCCAAGTAAACATGAGCTGCAAAGTTCTTTTTCTATGCTTCCAAGTGAGAATCCTTGAACCAACTCCTTTTGCATCATCGATTTAATTGTATCAAAGTTCACATGTCCTAGCCTTGCATGCCATCTACTTGATTCACTTATTGTTGTTAAGTGCAAACGTGTAGCTCCTTTTATTCCCATTCTTACTTTGTAAAGACGATTCTTCGATCTACACGCTTTGACAAGTAGTTTCCCATCACGATCATGCATCGTTAGTTGATCTCCTTTCATCATAATGTTGCAGCCTGATTCTGTAGCTTGTCCTAAACTGATGATGTTGCTCTTAAGATCCGGAATGAAATAGACATTGGATACTTTTTGTTGATCACCGTTTCTGTCGACAAGTGTAATGGATCATTTTCCTTTTATGCCGATAAGGGAGTCATCTCCGAAACGAACTTTGCCTAAAATAGAATCATCCAATGTTGAAAAATACCTTATATCCCCTGTCATATGGTTGCTAGCTCCATTATCTAGATACCATATGTTTTCTTCTCCGGTGTTTGCTTCATACATGCTTTGTACACAATTCTTCTCATTTAAAAATACCACCTCATGCATCATGAGCTCATCCGCTTCAAGTGTCTCTTCTTTATCATGTTCTTGTGTTTCTTGTAGCTTTAACAATCGATCAGGACATGTTGAAGCGTAGTGACCTAACTTGTCGCATCGGAAACACATTACTCTTGACGTATCTCTTCCTCCATATGAACGTCCACGTCCTCTCCCTCTTTGATATCCTCTTCCTCCTCGACCTCTGTCTTTGGAATTGTTTTCTGGATCTCGATTGTTTGAGTAACTTCCTTGAGAATCCATACTTGAATACAAAAGTTTACTTTGGTCTTCTTGAGGATCATGTCCATCAAAGAAACGTTTGATATAACCCAATTTTCACCGATTTTATCTATGTTTTAGGAATAGGATTTTGAGTCTTTATGTTATTTCTCGAGTCTTTTTAGTATCTTTTCAGGTATTCTATGCAGTGGGACAACAATGGAGATAAGGAGACATTTTGGAGCAAAATCTAAAGAAAAGGAAGCTAAGGACGATTTTGGTTTAGGAATCAGCGACGAGTGTCGATCGACACACTCTTGGTGTCGATCGACACCAGTTTCGGCCCAGCAAAAACCCTAGACGCTTTCGAGTTTACAGAAGCTCAAGTTTGCCCCAGAAGTTTCCCTATTTACATTATTAGTCCCTGGACGTTTTTAGGGTCTATATATATTGTTTTTAGACCTAAGTTTCTTTTATCAAGTTCTTTGCAAAACCCTATTGTGAGAGACATAAGCTATTCATCCATTGTTCTTGAGAGTTTCATTCAGATCTATATACAGTGAAGAGATCCCTTCTTTCCCTTTCTCTATTTACTATGTTTATGCTTTTTATCTCAAATATGTTGTTTGCTTCATCCAATATGTCTGAGTAACCTGATTATTAGGAATAGGGTTTCTCATTAGGGATTTATATGGTTTAGTAGATTGCTCCCTTTGCTAGGTTATCTGTAGAATTCTTCATCTTTAATTATGCCTAATGCTAGATCTAGAGTAATTAACTAGATCTTGAATCCAGACAATAGATATTCCCGCCATAGGTATCTGTAGTTGGATCTATTATTTGATGAGTCTGGTTTATAGATGTGTAATAAGAATCGGCCTATTTACTAAGATGAACAATTGAACTCGTTAAGAATGCATATTTAGGTTGATAGTTTCTCGACTTCTCCTGTTATTATTAGCTATAGATATAGGGAGTTTCGCAGCACGCCCACTATTCCATAATTAGAGTTTGAGTTTAAGAATGGTTCGATAACAACCTAGTTTTTATTAGATCTACTAACCAATAGTTTCCTGAGAATACCCTGTTCCTACCTCTTTATTAAATCTTTCACAACACAATCAATCTGCTGTTTTCTTGCTTTGTTTACTTACTATTTCACTCATACCCTGCTAGCTTAATCTCGACATTTAACTCACTATTTGAACAAAAGAACTCCGTGAATTCGATCCTAAAATACTGTAATTGATCTCTTATTTGAGAGAGTAGTTCTAGGTCATTTGAACCATATCAAATTTGGCGCCGTTGCCGGAGTTCTTGGGAATCATCATTGAGTTTTGTTTAGAGATTTCGTCTAGTTTTTACTTCTATTTTGTTACTCACGCGTTTCTTGTCTTCTTCTTTTCTGTGTTTCAGGTGTATGCCTAGGCAAACAAGGAGCACAAAACAGAAGGAGCTTATCAACTTGTCTGTTCTAGACTTGGGAAAACTTGAACGCACCAACCGAAAAACTCATAAATTAGCAATGGCTGACAGAGTCATCAGAGCTGATGCAGAAAGAGTTTTGAGAGATGAGGATGGGCAAGCCTACAATGAGGCTGGTCAGAGATTGGATGATCATGGACTCATCCTACCTGAGGACGCCAATGAGGATCAGGCGCGCCTTAATGCGCAATTAGCTGCTAGAGATGCAGGAGGGCTCGGTGTCGAGCGACACCAAGTGGGTCTCGATCGACACCATCGGGAGCAGCACGCGGATGCAATCGGTGTCGAACGACACAACAGAGGTGTCGATCGACACCAACACCAGATTCCTGCAGCTATTCCTCCAACTGCGGAACCACGTCGTACTCTTGGGGATTTCAACAGGCTAGACTTGTTCTATGCTAATCGATCAGCGATTGTACCCCCACCATTCTAGAGGAACGACTATGAGCTGAAGCCTGGCTACTTTGCTTTAGTTGGCCAGCATCCTTTCCATGGCTTATCTCATGAGCAGCCAATGGATCATATCGAGCGATTTGAGGACCTTGTTCTGAGCATCAAAGCTAATGGAGTCTCAAAGGACTACCTACTGTGCAAGCTCTTCCCTTATTCACTTGATGGGGAAGCAGCTTCTTAGCTGAAACAACTTAAAGCAGGTTCCCTCAAGACTTAGAGAAGCATCAAGATAGCCTTCTTGAACAATTTCTACGATGATGCTAAGTCTGAGGAGTTGAGAAACAAGCTGTCTACCTTCACACAAGGTCCAGCTGAAGCTTTCAAGGCTGCTTGGGTTCGTTTCAAGGAGTACCAACGAGATTGCCCACATCGTGGTTTCAGTGAGGTACAACTTCTAGGCACCTTCTTCAGAGGAGTTGATTGGAGATACCAGATGGCTCTAGATGCAGCAAGAAATGGTAACTTCAACACACGTTACCCAGCTGATGCTACAGCCCTGATAGAGAACCTTGCTTGCAGCAACAACACCAAGAATGCTGATTTTGAGAGGAAGAAGATTGCTGGAGCTATTTCAGGAAATTAGATGGCAGAGGTGAATGCTAAGCTGGATTCAGTTCATAACTTGCTCACAGGGAAGAAGCATGTCCACTTTGCAGCTGAAGAAGAGACTATTGAGCCTGAGTCAGAGGAAAGAGTTTTTTACATAGATGGTCAGGGATACAGGAAGTTTGGGCAGCCACAGGGCAACTTCAGTGGTAACAGGTTTACAGGGAACCAGGGTTCCTCCAACTACACTCCAAAGCCTGCTTTCCAGAGGACTTTTCCTCAAAACAACTTTCAGAGGACCTATAGAAATTCAACTTACCAAGCCCCCCCCCCCCTCCACCCTCAACAGAGACAAGAATGGAATCGATGCTTGAGCAGATTCTAGAGAGCCAAACAAAGCTTGTTGTGGATTTTAATGGCAAGTTTGATGCTGTCTACACAGATCTTAATGGGAAGATCGACAATCTAAGCTCTCACTTGAAGAAGCTAGATGTACAGGTAGCTCAAACTGCATAATCTATCAAGCGACAAGAGGGTTTTCTTCATGGTAATCCTGATGCTAACCCAAGGAAGAGCTGCAATGCCATCTTCATCAGAGAAGGAGATGATGTTTGGGAGGAATTGGACACTAAAGACGAGTTGAAGCTCGCAGTTGCAGAGATAGTGTCGATCGACACCCTCCTGTGTCGATCGACACCATACGGGACTCTTTTCTCAGAAACGACTCAATATGACGGTGTCGATCGATACCCCTCTAGTGTCGATCGACACTGGATCCGGACTGCACCTTGTGAGGTCCAAGTACCTATGTAGCCCGAGCCCGTTTACACTCCTCCTGTCCCCTATCCGAGGAGGCGTCATTCTAAGCAGGAGATTCAGGCTGCTAAGTGCTCAGCCATAATGGAGAAGATCCTCCATATTCTTCCTAAAGATACTTTTGAGACATCTTTTGCCTTACTCAACAGGTATGTCAAGCGAGTTGTTGACAATGGAATTAGCTCAGATAAAGCTAAGCTGCTTACCAGAGACATTAGTGCAATCATGCTGCCTAAGGCAAAGAAGGAGAAGGCATAGAGAGTAGACATAGCTGAGTACATCTGCACCATTACTCCTGGTCAGACCATTGCGAAGCTTCCTGATCCAGGTAGCTTTGTTCTTGATTGCTCTATCTCCACAAGCAGATTCAGTCGCTCTTTGTGTGATCTGGGATCAAGCATCAACCTCATGCCTAAGTTTGTTGCTGAGAGACTAGGAATGACTCACTACAGGCCTACTCGCATCACTTTTCTCTTTGCGGATCGTTCCAAGCGAATCCCTGAAGGAATCCTTGAAGATGTTCCTGTTAAGGTTGGTAACTCTGTTATCCCTGCTGATTTTGTGGTCATGGACTATGAGAAGGAACCCAAGGATCCTCTTATCCTTGGAAGAGCATTTCTAGCTACAGCTGGTGCTAGGTTTGATGTGAAGAGAGGGAGAATCTCTCTCAAGGTTTGTGATTCGGAGATGGAGTTTGGCATGGATGGTTCAGAGCTTATTAAACCTATCAGTTGCATTGCTTCCAGCAAAGACACACCTCCTCAGACTGATCAAAATCCCACCACAGAGCCACACACAACGCTCCAACACGTTCAGCTCACCAATGACAGTTGCAGAGCAACGATGTCGATCGACACCACTACCCCTGTCGATCGACACCCTCGGGTTTCACAGACAGAGGATTCTGCACATTCTCTTCAACCCACACCACTTAAGGACCTATGTGATAAGTTCTCTTCTCTCTCTTCTCCTGTTTTATCTTTGATTAATTCTTTAGATTATTCGAAGACTACTTCACTAGATAACAACCCTAGAGTTCCTCGAAAGCTTGTTTCTCCTGTTGTCTTTGTAGGTGACGAGATGAGTGTCGATCGATACACCGCCTTGGAAGCTGCTCTGACTGCTCCAACCAGATCTGTTTACACACCGCCTTGGAAGGCGATGAGGCAGCAGCAATCCTCCACCACCACTCCACCCACATCCTAAACTCTGCCAAGTCAAGCTATTGACTCAAAACAAGCGCTTAGTGGCAGGCAACCCACTGGTTTGATTTTTCTTTTCCCTTTCTTTTATTTTTTTTTTATTTTATTTCTCCCGCTTTCTTTGGATTTGAATGCCACTAGGGACAGTGTCATTTCAGTATGGTGGAGGTTCTTACTAATGATGCTTTTATTTTTGTTTCTTATTTTGCAGCTCATTTGGTTATTTCTTTCCTTTCTTTCCCAAAAAAAAAAAAAGGTTTTCTTTAGTTTAGTTAGGAATCATGATCTATATTTCTCTTGTTTATTGTCTGATTGATGAGTGCTGCTGGTTCGAGTCAATCCGACTATTGGAAAATCTGGATGGCAAACCAACAGACTTGAGGATATCCTAGTTTCCAACTCAACCATTAAGGCTGGAGCTAATCTCACTTCTCTTCCTTTTACCTCTTCAAACGGTTAGTATTCATAGATCTTTACTCCTTGTTCATACATGATATTGAGACCAATGTGATAAAAAGAATATGTTCCTCTCCCCTTATAAAAAATAAATAAATAAATAAATATAATGAGAGATTGAGACGACTTTCAGATAGTGTATAGGGGTAGGAATGTTTCCTATGACCCCATTATTATACATTATTTGGAATGATCAATTACAAAGGTTGGAAAAATGCCGAGGGTGTCGATCCAGTATGCGAGTTCTCCTTTGTTTACTCTCTAAAAAGAATAAGTCTGGGGGAGAGAAAGAACACCGAAAAAGAAAAAATATATAAAGAATGGTCAATATGGTAGAGTACATGAATGAGTCTAGAAGGATCTTGAATGTTGGCTTGTTTGATGAGACCCAGCGATGAAAGCCTGGTGGGTATAGTTGTGGAACTTAGGTATGGAATCTAGAATGTTGTGTAAGCTTGCAGAGAAGTACATGTTGGTTAGGATTTGATTAGACTTGTTTGCATATGGACTTAGCTTGAATGATCATGGCAATAAGCTAGTGAATGTTGGGAGTTCCTTTGTTTTCAAAACCTCTTCCACGAGTTTGGCTTTTGTGTTTCGCTTAAGGGCAAGCAAAAGCTAAGTCTGGGGGAGTTGATATAACCGATTTTCACCAATTTTATCTATGTTTTAGGTATAGGATTTTGAGTCTTTATGTTATTTCTCGAGCCTTTTTAGTATCTTTTCAGGTATTCTATGCAGTGGGACAACAATGGAGATAAAGAGACATTTTGGAGCAAAAGCTAAGGAAAAGGAAGCTAAGGACGATTTTGGTTCAGGAATCAGCGAGAAGTGTCCATCGACACACTCTTGGTGTCGATCGACACTAGTTTCGGCCCAGCAAAAACCCTAGACGCTTTCAAGTTTACAGAAGCTCAAGTTTGCCCCAGAAGATTTCCCTATTTACATTATTAGTCCCTGGACGTTTTTAGGGTCATATATATTGTTTTTAGACCTAAGTTTCTTTTATCAAGTCTTTTATCTAGTTCTTTGCAAAACCCTATTGTGAGAGACATAAGCTATTCATCCATTATTCTTGAGAGTTTCATTCAGATCTATATACAGTGAAGAGATCCCTTCTTTCTCTTTCCCTATTTACTGTGTTTATGCTTTTTATCTCAAATATGTTGTTTGCTTCATCCAATATGTCTGAGTAACCTGCTTATTAGGAATAGGGTTTCTCATTAGGGATTCATATGGTTTAGTAGATTGCCCCCTTTGCTAGGTTATCTGTAGAATTCTTCATCTTTAATTATGCCTAATGCTAGATCTAGAGTAATTAACTAAATCTTGAATCCAGAAAATAGATATTCCCGCCATAGGTATCTATAGTTGGATCTATTATTTGATGAGTCTGGTTTATAGGTGTGTAATAAGAATCAGGTAAGATGAACAATTAAACTCGTTAAGAATGCATATTTAGGTTGATAGTTTCTCGGCTTCTCCGGTTATTATTAGCTATAGATATAGGGAGTTTCGCGGCACACCCACCAGTTATTCGATAATTAGAGTTTGAGTTTAAGAATGGTTCGATAACAACCTAGTTTTCATTAGATCTACTAACCAATAGTTTCCTGAGAATACCATGTTTCTACCTCTTTATTAAATCTTTCACAACACAATCAATCTGCTGTTTTCTTGCTTTGTTTACTTACTACCCTTCTAGCTTAATATCGACATTTAACTCACTGTTTGAACAAAAGAAATTTGTGAATTCGATCCTAAAATACTGCAATTGATCTCTTATTTGAGAGAGTAATTCTAGGTAATTTCAACCATATCAACGTTCTTCATATACTTTCAGCCGACCAACTATGTCATCAAAAGTTATGGTGTTAAGATCTAAGACTTGTTCTAGTGCAGCTACTATGTGAATGTATTTTCGTCGTGGAACACTCTTAAGGAACTTCTTAGCAAGTCTTGATTTTTCAATAATTACACCTAAGGCAGCTGATTTTGCTGAGATGTCAGATAACTTGCCAGCAAAGTCATATTTTCTCAAAATCCTTCATTGTTAATCGGTCAAATTCGGCCATGAGGGTTTGTAACCTAGCATCCTTGACTCTCTCTACCCCCACATGTCTTGATTTGATCGTATCCCATACTTCTCTTGTTGTCTCCAGTTCTCCTATTTGTAACGCTAATGCTTCGGGGATTGATTGAAACAACAAAGCACAAGCAACATCACTCTTATCTTCATCAAACGGTTCTGTCACCTTGTCTATCACGTTCCAAGCTTTATGAACCTTTAGTGCCCTCTTCATCCTCATGGCCCATACCGTGTAGTCGATAGCGTTTAGCATAGGACATTGGATTGAAGAGGATCCGCTAACTTATTTCGTTGTTTTATCTACGGGAACGATATCACCCATCTCTTATGATTGATTCAATAGCCTCAAGCTCTGATACCAAATCTAGAGTTTAAGAAAGATTATGAACTCAATGTATAAAGAAATACTCTCTTTATTACTTTAGGAAAATAGCTCAAAACCTAAAGCTTTCAATCTCACAATCTCTCTCAAAGCTCATAAGGGTTATCACATCTCAATAACTCCTTATATAATAGATATGAACTCAATGTATAGGACATTGGATTGAAGAGGATCCGCTAACATATTTCGTTGTTTTATCTACGGGAACGATATCACCCATCTCTTATGATTGATTCAATAGCCTCAAGCTCTGATACCAAATCTAGAGTTTAAGAAAGATTATGAACTCAATGTACAAAGAAATACTCTCTTTATTACTTTAGGAAAATAGCTCAAAACCTAAAGCTCGCAATCTCACAATCTCTCTCAAAGCTCATAAGGGTTATCACATCTCAATAACTCCTTATATAATAGAGATTCAACATTATCCTAATCATTAGATAAATCCTAATGAATATTCTAGATAACTCCTAGAATTACAAGAAATATAAAATATCTAAAATGTTTAAATTAATTTACAATTTGTTAACTTGATTGATTTATCTATTTATAAATCATATACTTGTTCATAAACCGATTAAAAATAAGCTATTAACAATCGAAAAAATCAACAATTAAAACTAACCTTTAGTGTATGACATCGATGTTACCCATCATATACGAAGATATAAGATAGTAATCAACGGACTATTTGACCTCGGCTATGTTTCCCCTCAATCCAAATATCGAAAATGATCTCTTTGGTGACGGTAATGCAATAATCCTATTCAAAAGTTGTCACAAACAAAATTGGTAGAATATGTTTTGCTCTCGACTAATACACCATCTCCATTTTCTTTTTGAGCGCATTAACAACCCTTAATACACCGAGGAGAAAACTTTTCAATATACAAGCTTTGGCGGAGAAAACGAAGACTTTTTTTAGTTGATATCTATTACGTATACGATGCATTTTATATAGAATGATAAAAAAAAGGAAATATAAATTGTATAAAAGGCCAAAATCTTTGATATTGAGGAAATAGATCATCTTTTATTTTGGGATAAGATTTTAGAGTTATTAAATTATTCTTTTTTCTTAGGATTTTTTAAGATTTGAAGTTATAGTTAAGTACTTACGTTTAAATTTTTTTTTCAAAATAAAAACTATTTTGTTAACTTTAGTATAAAATATGATAAATGTTTTTAAGAGTCTCTTTATATAATTGAGTTGTAGTTCTAATTATAAAATTTTTAAAAACATAATCCAAATTTGGATTTTTATTTACTTAACCAATAAAGAAAACTTTATTACCAGTCTATATATTTTAAAAATATATGTTTTTTATCAAAATTATTTTTTCACTTATAACTAATAAAGCTCGCTAAGAAAAAACCTTGTTTATGCCTTAGCTGTTTAATAACAAATGCATTAGCTGTTTAGTAAATAAAAAAATAGTAATTAAAATCTTTTCTTCTAAATTCTAACTTCAAAGCCAAAAGTAGTCAACATAGACACTTTTGTATCCTAGTAAAATAATAATTATTTTCTTAAATACTTTACATCCATCAATCCTAAATTCTTTAACAAAAAAGTAAAAAATCCTAAATTTTGAAACAAAAGAGAAACAAAATCCTAAATTTACTTATTACACTATCTCTCAAAATTTAATATTTCCTTTCTATTATGCTTCTGTCCAAAAATGAAATATGAGTACAAATTTAAATTGGTTTTACATTAAAAATCATCTAAAATCAGTGAATTGCTTTAATTTGGTCATTAAAAAAAAAAGCTATGGTGTATCTGTCAAGTTTATTGAGGTATAATCAACAAAATCTAGAATCTTAGTCGGGACTGAAGTGTTGATGTATCTCCAAAGTGGCAGTTTTGATTCCCAAATCCACCTTAAAATTTTTAATTCAAAACGATGTCATTAAGTTCACATAAATTCTAATCTGAGATTTAAACCAGGTATTTTTTCGTCAGTTGACTTAATAACATGCACAAAAAGGTAAAATCAACAAAAATTATCTATTTAATTCTAAAATCTGACTACAACTTTGGCATTTAAATGATATTTTGAAAGTTTTTAAACATTCACAGTTTGAAAATTCATGTTTTCTTTAACATTTCTTCCAGGTATCCACATCAGCACATGAAAAACATCTTACAGGTGGCTACCTCAGCACACTTATTAAGTTTAGAAAAACCCTTCCACGTCATATTTCCTATAGCTGTCATCTTGCATTTGAACACGTTATTAATAACTGAATCGTTTCTTCTTCCTTCCCACCTCAACATGTATTAACTTCTATGTATCAAACTAATTGATTGCTTTATCAACAGATCGATCTAAGTAATTTAATAGATTCGGGTTATTTTCCTCTTTCAGTCACATATTTTTTCATGGAGAACAGATTCCCTTGAAGCATTTTCATCCAAATGATTTATCAAATCAGTGATTTGATGATATAAGTATCATTAGATGCAACCAAAGTTATCAACGTCACACCTCGATGTTCTTGGATCCAATGGCTCAGCCAAAACAGATGTAATTGGATGGCAGAACACATAACTCATCAGTGACCAACCTCTCTAAACCATGCTCAAAGATTTTGAACAATTGAAAAGAAGTACCCTGATTAGATACTGATTGCTACAATCATGGAATAATACAACAAAAACTGTTTAAGAAAAGCTCACCGACCATGCCAAGCAAACTGGTGTTGTGAGTTTCCCACAAAACATGAAATCTTCGGCTGCAAATGTTGCATGTAGATGAATGATTGGAAAATTTTGAATTGAATAAAAAAATTGTACATTATTCAGCTCATTTCTCTGCGAAATAGTAGATAAATAAGTTGAACAAATTTTCTTTGTAATTAGTTTATTTTCTAACTTTTTGGTTGAATGGGTTAAATGACTTTTCTAAATTATTCATCTCAAATGGTAAAACATGAGATGAATAATTTTTTAACGGAGTCAACTTCTTATTTTGAGACAACCATTTGCACCCTTCTTCTTGCTTGCATCCTCTTTCACTTTGTCTAATATTACTAAGAGATGTTCATATTTCAATAATAATATTTATTGTACTACGGAAAAGAATGAATTATTTTTAATGTTTTAAGTTTTGTTCATCACATTGTATCAAATCTTAACGGTACCACTTGATAAACGTTGCCTAAGGTTACAAGTATAAGTTTTTTTTGTTAAAATAATCCCCATCGGCAATCATAAGATGCATTTTGTTAAACTAAAAAGCCAATCAAATTTCAAAACAATACTAGCAAGTAGCAAGCTACCATACATTTTATTAAAATCATCTCCATTTCTCATGTAAATATTACTCTCCTTACCATTATTGTGGAAAATCACATATAAATGTTTTCTTTAAATGGAGAATAATAATTGGAAAAGAAATTATACAAGAGATACAGATTAAAAATACAAACACTCATAGCCCGAGCGTTGGCCAGATTAATCCCTAGCGTAAATATAAAAAGCATGAGTTCGTTACATTTTGTAAGCTAAACGATTTGCTAAAAAAACTTTGAAATTTTTATACAAATAAAACTCAGTTAATGATGAGCCGGACAAGCAGGCCCGACCCTTGGCACAAATCCACGATACATGGGTATTGGACCTCCAAAAAGTTTAAGCCTTTTAGTAACAAAATTAGGCCTCCAAAAACATTTTTAATTGCAAAACTAAGTTCTATGTTTCTGTCGACAAAACATACTTCTTATTCTCCACTTGACTTCACACGTGTACACTCACATGTGCGGATTTTGCATCAAATCTCCCTCCTTTTGCAGAACCTTGTCCTCAAGGTTTTAAGCAACAAAAGCTCCCACTAAGACCTTAAGCTGAGACAAAAGCTGGAAATTTCTTCTGAATGTCAAAAAGAAACTCTCAGGTGGCCTCCTCTGCTGGCTCATTAACCCACTTGACCAAAACCTTAGTTGCTGCACGACCCTGTCTGTTAACCATCTTTCATTCCAGGATTGCTTCAGGTGCCTTCTCAAACACGTCCGGTAGAACAGAAGGTAAGTGATGTGTGGTGTAGACATTTCCCACTAAGACCTTAAGCTGAGACACGTGAAACACGGGATGGATTTGAGAGTACTCTGGCAACTTCAGCTTGTATGCAACTTCTCCACATTTGTCAACAATCTGATAAGGACCAAAGTACTTGGGGAAAAATTTGTGATTAGAACGTAGAACCACTGACTGTTGTCTATAGGGTTGGGCTTGGGATCAAAACCCTTTTGAAACTCCCTTTATAGAAAATTCTTCTAAACTCTATTCTCTTCTTATGTTCTTTATTGATTTTTACTTTAAACATGTTTTGTTCTTCTATAATCATATATGAGTAGTTCTCTTGTTAGGTTTAGGGTTCCATTAGGGATTCAGATTATATAGTTGATCGCCAACCTGTCAGGATCATCTTTAGAGTTCTTCATCCTGAATTTTCTTAATGCTAGTTCTAGATTGATCACCTAGAACTTGATCATAGGTAATAGGTACACTGCGAAAGTCTACTTATTGCTAGAACTATCATAGATGAGCCTAGTATTTAGATGGGGGATAACATTGGTTTAGATATAAAAAATCCTAGTCATAATTAGATCTACTTGTCATCGATTGCCTACGAATATCCCTAAACCTAACGCTTTTCTCCATCTGATTTACTACTTGTTTTCTTGTCTTTTAATTTACAATCTCTTTTTTAGCTTAATTCAAAATCTTAGTCTATTGTGTGATCTTAGAGCTTTGTGGAATTCAACCCTAAACTACTACAATCGATCTCTTATTTGAGAGAGTGGTCTCAGGATTAATTTGACCTATATCAAATTTGGCGTCGTTGACAAAGTTCTCTTTGATTCCCCATTAGATTAGGATTATAATTTATTCTAAGCTTTTGTTTTTCTTTTTCTTTTTAGTTACTTACGCTTTCTCGCTTCTTTTTCTTGTGTGTTTCAGGTGTTTGTCTAATCGCAAAACGGGAAACAAGCGAAGAACATGAAAGAGAGTAAGATTGCTGGGTTAATGGCTAAGCTTGACGCAGTCCACAATCTACTTGTGGAAGATGTCGATTATGTTGGTGGAAGAGGTTTTCAGAATCAGAGATTTGAACACCAACAAGGGTACAAAGGTTTCTATGGGAATGGTCCGACAAGTTACACTTAGAAGTCTCATATCCAGCAACCGTTTCACGGTAACAGTAATTTCAGCTTCACAACAACCTATGATCTTGCTTCTTACAAAGCACTTCCTCTCCACCCGCACTAGTAAGCAAGATAGAATAAATACTGGAACAAATTCTGGAAGGTCAGAAGACGGATCTTAGAGAGACCTCTCCCTAGATGGACTAACAGCAACCTAACGACTTCTTAGCATCATGTTTTATGAGTTCGTGAAGGTTGAGGAAAGTGATGGTGAATTTGAAGTTGCAGAGGCAGTGTCGACCGACAAAACCCCTTGTATCGCTCGACACCATTACATATATATGAGAAATCAAGCTGTGACAAAGCAAAATCGACCAGGCTTGACGCTGATTTACAGAATCGCTTGATACACCAGATTCATGACAAGCTAGTCGACAATTGTTGAAGAAGAATCGAGTATGTTCGACACCAGAGAGTCAACACCTGAAAGTAGTGTCGACCGACACTCACCTAGTGTCGAGCGACATTGGGCACATGCTGCACCTATCAGCCTTGAGTTTCCACTGGTCCCTAAACAAGTCTACACGCCTACAATTCCCTGTCCAATGCCTCAAAAGTCTAAGAAAGAGATTCAGGAGGAGCGGTGCAAGGGTCCACATAAGCAGGAGGACAAAAGGTAGACATTGGTTGTCTCGGAACATATTGTAGAGCTGAATTGTAGACAGACTAAGGATAGTCCAGTTGTAGCACGGGTGTCAATCAACACCACCACCTGTGTCGATAAACAAAAATAATTATATGTTACCTGATAAGTGTGTATTTTGCATGTTTGGAGCATCCATTTGTCATCATTTTAGAATCATATCATCACTGTTTTATACCATTTCACATCATTTGTAATCACTTTGCATGTTTAGGATAGTTTTGCATGCTTGTTGCATATTTGTGTTGTTTTCAGGTGATTTGGAGTTGTCGACGAGCTAACTGGAAGAAGCAGACCTGATCATGACAAACCACTCGACCCAGAGGTCGAGTAGGAGCTTCAAGATCTCAAGAGACCACTCGACCCCCAGGTCGAGTAGAAGACACCGCCACTCTACCACATCACTCGACCCCCAGGTCGAGTGTCTTCATCTCCATCTCTAGACTACCACACGATCACATCACTCGACCCCCAGGTCGAGTGACTTCATCTCCATCTTCTGACCACCACCCGATCACATCACTCGACCCCCAGGTCGAGTAACTTCATCCCATTGCCAGACCTCTACAAGACCTCAACACTCTACCTGGATGTCGAGTATCACCATCACACCACTCGACTGCATACTCGATGACAAGCTTCAGAGCCTTCTTCATTCCAGACTCAACCAGACACTCGAGCACAAGGAAGAAAAGAAGACTCCAGCTGTTCACTCGACCCACCACTCGACCACATGGGTCGAGTACAGTTCCTAACCCGTCCCAATACTTCGTCGTTTTGAGTATTAGGGTTTCGGGATATTTGGCTATAAGTAGCATGTACTTCACATTTTCGCACAAGAAGTTTTTATCTAGTTTTATTTCCGCAGACCTTGTGTTCTAGACTTTTTGTAATCCGGATTTCTCTTTATCTATTCAGTATTCAGTATTCAGCTTTTGTTCTTGATTTTCGTTTACTGTTGTTCATTCTGTTATCATCCTGCTGTTATACTGCTGTTATCATGTCTTCAACCTGTTCAACGTTTATGCTTTCTGTTATGATGTCTGAGTAGTGAATAGGTTTCAGAGGATGGGTTAGAGTAGTGTAGAATTCTCAGTATGCTAGGTGATTGAGTATTGGTTGATAGATCCCTTCTGGATTAGTTGTTCTTAATGCCTATTGCTTTCTGATCAACTGGAATTTGAGCCCAGACATTTCCGCGCCCAAAAGGTGTTCGATGAAATGTCTGAACCACTAATTCCAGAGATTCGTGACCCTGTACCAAGGTATTGGTTGCAGGGAGCGTTTTGGCTTTAACTTGTTGATTCGTAATGCCTGTTAGGTTAGCTCTCGTCAATGGTGATTGAGTCTGAGACTAGGTTAACTTGAGAGTCTCTTTTGCGGTGGCACTTAGATTTGGTTAATGAACTTGTTGTCTAGGATTAATTTATTGAGCATGTCAATCACCTGTAAACTGATAAAACAAAACCACTCAATTACCCCATCCTCGGGAATTCCTTATCTGATTGACTTCTTTGTTTACTCTACTGTCGTTTACTGCATCCTGTTATCTGTCGCTTAATTTCTGCAAATAGCTGTGTTAGTCGAGTGTTTTACTGTTTCTGTTTGATTTTCTGTTTTCTGCATGTTCACTTAGGACTAGTAGAACACACCAAAACCTGTTATTGCTTGGCTTGACTTAGTGACTTCTGATCACATCTTGATTGTTAGCATCACACCCATTTGGATTGACAACCTAAAATACTACAACGATATGATTGGTGTTTTAGGATAATTGACTAAAAAACCTATTATCATTACCAAAGATATTAATATCAATCAATGTATGGGTAATATTAATTTCTATACAAAAAATTTGCTGTTTCAAATAAAATAAAAAAGTATATTACATTACCCCTTACATAATACACAAGCAAATTTCAAATTTTAAATAATTATCCAGTTAATTTTATAATTTATTATAATATATTTATTTAATAATTATTTTATCCCGTACATAGTGCAGATAAACTATTTAGTATATAATTAAATCTAAAAAGTAAATTAAAAACTTTATGTTGTGGATGCTCTTAGAAGCTTTTTCTCCAACAATATCGTGGGAGTCTTTTTTTCTCACTGAATTATATTGATATTGAATTTGGAAAGGTTACAATACACATGAGAAAAGAAGAGATTAAACTTCAAAGAGACACAATGCTCGACCCATAATCTACAACAAGATGAGGAAGGGATTTTCCGATAATACATTGTAAAAACCAAACAAATCTTGTCTCGAGACTAAACGAAGCTCTCGAAGCGCACCACAAGGACTTCCCGCACAACAAACTATGAAGAGGGGCTTCTTCAAAACCTATGGCAATAACAAGATAGTGGAATTTGGCCTTCTCCATAAATGATGCTTCTTTTTCAAGGGTCTCCCGGATGAACCGTAAGATAATGGAAAACCACTTAGACCTTTCAACACCAAAACGATCAATAAATTAAACAAAACATCGCATACTACGCGATGAGAGAAAACCCAAACATAATCAAAGTGTTCAACCCCAAACTAACAAAGATTAACTTAGTCGGAAAGAGAAGATAATCCCAAACAAGGAAGAAGAAATCCCAAACGAGGGAGCCAATTAAACCTAAACCTCTGATGTTACTAATATAACCCTGTTTTTACTGATTTTATCTATGTTTTAGATTTAAGATTTTGAGTCTTTTCGTTATTTCTCGAGTCTCTTTAGAGTCTTTTCAAGTATTCTATGCAGTGGGACAACAATGGATATGAGGAGACATTTTGGAGCACGAGCTAAGGACGATTTCAGTTCCAGATTCAGTAAGAGTGTCGATCGACACCAGTTTTGGCCCAGAAAAGTCCATGACGCTTTTAAGTTTACAGAAGTGGAAATTTGCTCCAAAAGACTTCCCTATTTGCATCATTGTTTAGACCTATGTTCCTTTTTATCAAGTTTTTCATCCAGTTTTCTTTGAGAGACATAAGCTATTCATCCCTTGTTCTTCAGAGATTCATTCAGTTTTCAATACTGTGAAGAGATCCTTTCATACTCTAATCTTAGTTGCTGTGTTTGTGCTTTCTTACTCAATTATGTTGCTTGTTTCAATCAATATGTCTGAGTAGTTTGCTCGTTAGGAATAGGGTTTCTCATTAGGGATTCATATGCTTTAGTAGATCGTCCCCCTGCTAGGTTATGTGTAGAATTCTTCATCTTTAATTGTTCTTAATGCTAGATCTAGAATAATTAACTAGATCTTGAATCCAGACAATAGATATACCCGCAATAGGTATCTTTAGTTGGATCTATTGTTTGATGAACTTGGTTTATAGGTGTGTAATAAGAATCGGCTTATCTACTAAGGTTAACAATTGAACTCCTTTAGAATGCATGTTTAAGTTAAAGATCTCTTGGCTTCTCCGGTTATTCTTAGCTATAGGCATAAGGAGTTTCACGGAACGCCACCGATTATTCCATAATTAGAGTTTTAGTTTAAGAATGGTTCGATAACAAGCTAGCTATCATTAGATCTACTAACCAATCATTTTCTGAGAATACCCTACCCCTAGCTCTTTATTTTAATCGTTTCACATCAAATAAATCTGTTGTTCTCTTACATTGCTTACTTTTTATTTCAATCATTCCCTGCTAGCTTAATCTTGACATTCAATTCATTGTGTGAACAAAAGAACTTTGAGGAAATTCGATCCTTAAATACTGCAATCGATCTCTTATTTGAGAGAGTATGTTTAAGGCAATTTGAATCATATCAGTTACCAAATCTCACGGAGACGAACTGATCAGAGCAACAAGTTGACACGAAATAGGAATACATGAGAGACATTGGAGATACCGAGATATCGAGGAGGCAATCCGATGTTGTACAGATTCAACTTTGGGAGAAGAGAAATGAACCGTCAAGAGAGAAGCAAAAGCCACCAAAGTCCGCCAAGACTTAGCAAAGAGAACCACCCGACAAAGACGACGACGTGACTCCACTCTGTGACCAGCAAACGAGAACGACGACCCAAGAACACCATCGACCAACAGATCCGACACATCTGAGTACCAAGACCCAGCCTCATTAGATCTACCCCCACAACACCTACTACTCCAAATCGTATAGCCTCCATGCTTCCACAAACAAAGAAGTTAAACACAAGAAATAAAAAATTAAGCAGAGAAACAAAAAAGGTGATCGACGCCGGCGCTATTTGAGCCACCACACGCCGGTTCCAAGCAGAACAGACACTTTGTGTTAAGGCAGGAAGACGAGAGAGAAAACAATTTCTTAGGGCGAACCCTCTAGTAATGATATATCAATAACTGATATCGTGGGAGTCTTGAGTCCAAATACTTTAAAGAACAAACTAATTACTTTTTCTTGACACTAAATTATTTTTAAAAATATCAAATTCGTTAAAAGGTTACGTTATGCACTCTAATGCTTAGGACCCAATCCATTTCACTGAGCCAATCATAAATGTCCACGTATGTGGTCACCTTCTTCAATAGCTCATTGATATATATCCAATTAGCTCATTGATATATATCTGACGGGCTTATCAATGTCATCGAGACGATAATCTCCCAAATGTCATCTCCTTCATCTTTCAGGTTCTAGTATTCAAGAAAGATTAAGAACAAAAGTATAAAAGAATATCTCTCTTTTATTATCTTTAAGGAACTCTCTCAAAACCTAAAGTCTCAATCTCTCTCAAATCTCATAAGTTGTATCACACCTTAACACATTCTATATATTAAAAGCTTTAACCTTATCCTAACTGATAAATCCCTATTTTTACCATTTTTAACTATGTTTTAGGTATAGGTTTTAGAGTCTATTTGTTATTTCTATAGTCTTTTCTAGTCCTTTCAGGTCTTTACATGTTTGGGATGCATTTGGAGATTATGGAGCATTTTGGAGCAAAATAGTCAACTTAAGCTGCAGAAGCAATCCAGAGACGAAAATGCACGTAAGTGTCGAACGACACCACCCCTGATGTCGAGCGACACCAATACCTGACAGCAATTCGAAGACGCAACTTATTGATGTTTTGAAGATTTCCAAATTCGGGGCAGAACTTTCTCTTATTTCTAAAGAAGGCCCATCACGTTTTTTAGGTCATATATATAGTTTTAAAGGTCATTGTTTAGACCTAAGCTTGGAGAGACTATTCTCCTCATCACTTTTGTACTTTAGGAGCAAAACCATGTGGAGACTCCCTTTGGGAGAAGATCTTCTTTACTCTTTCTCTTGCTATTATTGATTTCTTATTCAGACTATGATTTGTGTTTCTTTGATCATGTCTGAGTAATCAACTTGTTAGGTTTAGGGTTTCTCATTAGGGATTCATATGGTTTAATAGATCGGCCCCTGCTAGGTTATGTTTAGAATTCTTCATCATTAATTGTTCTTAATGTTAGATATAGATTGATCACCTAGAACTTGAATCCAGACAATAGATATGCCCACCATAGGTATCTGTAGTTGAATCTATTATTTGATGAGGCTGGTTTATAGATGTGTAATAAGAATCGGCCTATCTACTAAGGTGAGCAATTCAACTCGTTTAAAATACATTTTTAGGTTAAAGATCTCTCGGTTTCTCCGGTTATTCTTAGTTATAGGCATAGGGAGTTTCACGGAACGCCACCGGTTATTCCATAATTAGAGTTTGAGTTTAAGAATGGTTCGATAATAACCTAGCTAGTATTAGATCTACTAACCAATAGTATCCTGAGAATACCCTAAGCTTGACGTTTTTACTTTCTTGTCTTACAACCTCACAATCTGCTATTTCTTCCTTTTGTTTCTTTTTATTTTCATTACTATCTTACTTAGCTTAATTCAAAACCTTGGTCTATTGTGTGATCCGAGAGCTTTGTGAAATTCGACCCTTAAGTGCTACAATCGATCTCTTATTTGACAGAGTGATCTTAAGGCAATTTGACCTATATCACTAACACAACTAGGATTTGTATTTAGATATCTCCTAATACATTATTCTAGATAAGTCCTAGAACACTAAAGCTTAATTTCCTTTTCTCTTCTTTAGTAACTTACTCCTCAAGTTACTCTTCTCAAGCTTATCCTACATTCTCCCCCTTAAGCTTGAACTCTTCTCCCTTCAAGTCTTGAACTCCAATGAGGTTTCTCATTTCATTGAGCTTGGATCTACCAAGTGCCTTTGTCAAAATGTCTTCCTTTTGCTCATCTCTCGAAACATGTTCCACTTCAATTTGACCATTCTCAACACATTCTCTTATGAAATGATATCTCCTATGTATGCGCTTGTTTCGACCATGGAAGATCGGATTCTTCGTAAGAGCTATAGACGATTTGTTGTCGATGTGTATGGTTACACTCTCACTTGATGCACCTGTGATCTCACTCAAAAGATCTTGAAGCCAAATCGCCTGTTTTGCTGCCTCTGTTCCTGCCATGAACTCTGCTTCACAAGACGAGATTGCCACAATATCTTGTTTTTGAGAACACCAAGATATTGGTCCTTTACCAAGATAAAACACATGCCCTGCTGTGCTTCTCCCATCATCAGGATCCATATTGTGGCTGCTATCACTGTATCCTACTAATTTTGGTACCTCCACGCTTCGAATAAACGATATACCAAGTGTAGTAGTTCCTTTTAAGTATCTTAAACATTGTTTCATGGCAGCCGCATGTGATTCTCTAGGACTCTACATGTATCTACTCAAAACTCCCACACAAAAAGATAGATCAGGTCGTGTATGAAGTAGGTACCTGAGACAACCAACGTTTCTTCTAAACTCTGTTGAATTCACTTCCTTTTCATTCTCTAATTTTTCCAAAATCAAACCGGTTTCCATAGGAACTATATTGCAATCTTTCATCCCAGCTTCTTCTAAGATCTTGAGAGCATATCGACTTTGATTCAACATTATTCCTCTGCTGTGTTGAGTCACTTCTATTCCGAGATATTATGTCAACTTTCCAAGGTCACTCATCTCAAACTTAGCAGACATCTCCCTTTTGAATCCATTGATTAATTCTAAGTGTGTCTCAGTGACAAATAAATCATCAACGTACATGCCTATAATGAGGAGATTACCTTTAACTTATTTGCGGTAAACAGACAGCTCCTTAGAACACTTCTTAAAGAGAAGTTCAACAAGAATATGATTTAACTTGTTGTTCCAAGCTCTTGGGGCCTGTCTCAAACCATACAGTGCCTTGTTAAGTTTTTAAACCTTGTCTTCTTTTCCCAACTTTTCAAAACCCTCCGGTTGTAAGACATAAACGGTGCGATAACAATCCTAATATTAGCTAGATCTACAATTTATCTATCTCCCGAGACAATTCCTTAGACCCGACGCTTTAATCACTTGAATCTACAACTCATTTACTTGCTTGTTTGTCTTTTACATTCAATTACTTCATTTAGCTTATTAAACAACATCAGTAGTCTATTGTGTGAACATCGAGAGCTCAGTAGAATTCGACCCTTAAGTGCTAACGACGATCTCTTATTTGAGGGAGTAAGCTTAAGGCAATTTGAGCTATATCAAATTTGGCGTTGTTGCCGAAGTTCTCTTTTAGTTCACCATTAGACTAGGTGTCCTTTTAAGTCTAGATACTACTCTTCTACCACCTATTCACGTGTTTTTTTGTCTATTGGTCTCTTGTGTTTCAGGTACCTTCAGATTGAGAATCACGTTTCCATGGCAAACTTTCACCTACAAAAACCAGACGGCTAGAATAGGCGATTTTAAAAGAACTGATCTCTTCTACACAAACCGATCAGCATTCAAGCTCCTCCTTTTGAAAGAGATGACTTTGCTATACACCCTGCCTATTATGATCTTGTATCTAGAGGAAAGTTTAGAGGAGCTCCTGATAAATCACTATTAGATCATTTGGAAGTCTTCGAAGACATTGTTTCCTCTATTAAAGATGAAGGTGTACCAGCTGATTACCTTCTTTGCAAACTCTTCCCCCACTCTCTCGCGAGAAGAGGAACATCATGGTTGCGTCAACTGGAACCAGGTTCCTTAACCAATTGGACTGATACGAAGAATGCATTCATGAATCACTTCTTCGATGAATCCGTGACAGGGGCAATTCGTTTGCAAATTTCTTCGTTCTCCCAAGCTCCAGTAGAGTCCCTTAGAGCATCTTGGCTCCGATTCAGGTCTTATCAGCGTGAGTGTCCCCAACATGGCTTCCAAGAGATCCAACTCATCAACATATTCTACAAAGGAATAGACAAGCAATACCAGAATCAACTTGATGCAGCAAGCTCCTGTAACTTCATGACAAGAACCACTAGTGAAGCTTTACTTCTCATCACCAATGCATTAACTTGTCTTTCGACGCAGGGATTTGACAAAGAACAAAGAATTTCAGCTGAGATAGCTACCGCGAGCAAAGAGACTCCTATTTCAGCAATTTCTGCTCCAATCCAAGCCCCCCCCCCCCCTGCAAAAATCACAATCAAATACATTATCGGTTTGAGAATCACGTTTCCATGGCAGACTTTCACCTGCAAAAACCAGACGGCTAGAATAGGCGATTTTAAAAGAACTGATCTCTTCTACACAAACCGATCAGCATTCAAGCTCCTCCTTTTGAAAGAGATGACTTTGCTATACACCCTGCCTATTATGATCTTGTATCTAGAGGAAAGTTTAGAGGAGCTCCTGATAAATCACTATTAGATCATTTGGAAGTCTTCGAATACATCGTTTCCTCTATTAAAGAAGAAGGTGTACCAGCTGATTACCTTCTTTGCAAACTCTTCCCCTACTCTCTCGCGAGAAGAGGAACATCATGGTTGCGTCAACTGGAACCAGGTTCCTTAACCAATTGGACTGATACGAAGAATGCATTCATGAATCACTTCTTCGATGAATCCGTGACAGAGACAATTCGTTTGCAAATTTCTTCATTCTCCCAAGCTCCAGTAGAGTCCCTGAGAGCATCTTGGCTCCGATTCATGTCTTATCAGCGTGAATGTCCCCAACATGGCTTCCAAGAGATCCAACTCATCAACATATTCTACAAAGGAATAGACAAGCAATACCAGAATCAACTTGATGCAGCAAGCTCCTGTAACTTCATGACAATAACCATTAGTGAAGCTTTACTTCTCATCACCAATGCATTAACTTGTCTTTCAACGCAGGGATTTGACAAAGAACAAAGAATTTCAGCTGAGATAGCTACTGCGAGCAAAGAGACTCCTATTTCAGCAATTTCTGCTCCAATCCAAGCCCCCCCCCTCCACCAAAATCAGAAACCAGAATGGAGTCTATGTTTACGCAGCTTCTTGCAGGCCTCACAAAGCTTGACACCAAATATGAATCTCTCTCCACAAAGCTTGATAGCAAGTATGATTCTTTCTCCATAGATATCAATAGCACGATTGACAATCTCCGCTCTCAATTCTCCAATCTCTCACCTACATCAGCTTCTATCAATGCTGTCACACTACGCAGCGGAAAGCAGCTCAACCCAATACTTCAGCGCGAACGATCAGCTCAGCCTTCATCTTTCCCAATTGCAGAAAATGAATCAGTGTCGATCGATACACCAGGGTGTCGATCGACACCTATAACTCTTGAGGACTCTGTTTTCCCTTTGTCGAGTGGAATCGATAATTTTGCGGAGGAGGAGGAAACTATTCCTGATGGTGTCGATCGACACCCAAGTCGTTCAGACAATGTGCAAATTCTAGCTGCAACCAAGTCAGCAAATCGGCGAATTCCCTTCCCCAAGAGTCCTAAAAAGTCAAGACAAGCCTTAGATGATGTCAGATGCAAGGCTATGATTGATAAGCTGATTGTTGAGATGCCTCTAGTTGAAGCTATTCATCTATCTCCCACAATCAGAAGGTATGTTAAGACAATGGTCATTAAGAATTTGACGAAAGAATGCAATGTTATGATGATTTCAGAGCAGGGCAGCGACAATATTCAGGAACAAATTCCAAAAAAGCTACCTGATCCTGGAACTTTTGTACTTAGTGTCACCATTAATCACGATTCCTTCCCAAGAGCTTTATGTGATCTCGGTTCTAGTGTGAATCTGATGCCTCGTTCAGTTGCTATGCGTCTTGGGTATTCCAATCTTGAGCCTACCTTTATCACTCTTGTGTTGGCAGATCGTTCTACCCGAATTCCATATGAAATTCTTATTGATGTTCCAGTGATAATTGGAAAGAGCATGATTCTTACAGACTTTGTAGTCTTGCCTTATGAGAAGGAACCTAAGGATCCATTAATCCTAGGGAGATCCTTCTTGCACACAGCTGGAGCAATCATAGATGTTCAACAAGGGAGGATAGGGCTGAATGTTGGCGACCTTACTATGCAATTCGATATGAACACTTTGGTCAAGAAACCGATCATAGAAGGGAAAACCTTTTTGATAGATTCTTTCACTTCATCATCTTCAGATAGTATTTCAGAGATCGAATAAGAAGACCCACTAGAGCGAGTTTTGGTCTCTTCCATAGAGGATAATGCAGATTTGGACAGTGAAACTTCTACATATACTAAGCTGCTAGATGAGAGCGAACATGTGATGCAACTTACAGTTGAAGAAGCTCTTCCATCTGTGACTTCAACGCCGACTACTACTTCAGATTGGGATCCAACAAAGGCTCCTAAAATCGAATTGAAACAACTTCCAGCAGGGTTAAGGTACGCTTTTCTTGGTGAAAATTCTACTTATCATGTTATTGTGAATGCTTCTCTTAATCTCGCAGAGCTCACCTTATTGCTAAGCAAGCTGCGCAATCATCGCAAAGCTCTTGGCTGTTCTCTTGATGACATTGCAGGTATATCTCCAGATGTATGCATGCATAGGATCCACCTTGAGGATGAGTCTAAGTCTTAAGTTGAACATCAAAGAAGGCTGAATCAGAATCTGAAAGAAGTGGTTAAGAAAGAGATTATGAAACTGTTGGAAGCAGGGGTTATCTATCCAATTTCATATAGCAGTTGGGTTAGTCCAGTTCATGTGGTTCCTAAGAAGAGAGGTGTTACAGTAGTCAAGAATGAGAAAGACGAGCTGATTCCTACTCGGACAATCAAAAGACATCGGATGTGCATCGATTACAGAAAGCTGAATGCTGCTACCAGGAAAGACCATTTTCCCTTACCATTTAAGGATCAAATGTTGGAGAGGTTAGCAAATCATAAGTACTATTGTTTACTTAATGGATACTCAAGATTTTTTCAGATCCCGATTCATCCAGATGACCAGGAGAAAACTACTTTCACCTGCCCCTATGGTATATTTGCTTATCGGAGAATGCCCTTCGGTCTTTGTAATGCTCCTGCAACATTTCAGAGAGGTATGATGTCTATCTTCACAGACATGATTGAGGATATCATGGAGGTTTTCATGGATGATTTTTCAGTTTATGGATCATCGTTTGAGGATTTCTTAGAGAATCTTTGCAAAGTGTTAGCGAGATGTGAGGAGAAACATTTAGTTTTGAATTGGGAGAAATGTCACTTCATGGTACACGATGGAATAGTTCTCGGACACAGGATTTCTGAGCATGGTATAGAAGTTGATAGAGCTAAGATTGAGGTCATGACAAGTCTTCAAGCGCCTGATAATGTTAAAGCAGTGAGGAGTTTCCTTGGACATGCTGGTTTCTACAGGAGATTCATCAAATACTTCATTAGAATCGCAAGACCATTGACTGCTTTACTCTGTAAAGAAGTCAAATTTGAGTTTACACAAGAGTGTCATGATGCCTTTAAGCAGATAAAACAAGCCTTGATCAGCCACCAGATTGGGATTTACCTTTTGAGGTAATGTGTGATGCGAGTGATTTTGCAGTTGGAGCTGTTTTAGGACAGAGGAAGGATAAGAAGCTTCATGTCATCTACTATGCAAGTAGAACTCTTGATGATGCTCAAAGGAATTATGCAACTACAGAGAAGGAGTTGTTAGTTGTGGTGTTTGCTTTCGAGAAATTCAAATCTTATCTCGTTGGATCCAAGGTTATTGTTCACACAGATCATGTTGCCTTGAAGTATTTGATGCAAAAGAAGGATGCTAAGCCTAGACTTTTGAGATGGATTTTGCTTCTTCAAGAATTTGACATAGAGTTTAGAGATAAGAAAGGAGTTAAGAATGGTGTAGCTGATCATTTGTCACGCATTAGGATCGATGATGATGTCCCTATAAACGATTTCATGCCTGAAGAGAACATATACATGATTGATACAGCTGAAGAAGATGACTACAAACGTGATAGGTTGCAGAATCGAGCTTCAGTGTCGATCGACACTCCCATTATGTCGATCGACACTCCCATTTTAGAGGAAGTTGATATTCGTAGTTGCGCGATGGTGTCGATCGACATTATTGCACCTGTCGATCGACACCCTTCTGAATCAACAAGAAATTGGTCACCAACTGAGAAATGCGCCCTCACAGCAGTCGAAAAATATTACCCATGGTATGCTGATATTGTTAATTACCTAGCTGCAAATGTGGAACCTGATAATTTCACAGATTACAACAAGAAGCGATTCCTAAGAGAGATTAGGCGATATTATCGGGATGAACCTTATCTCTGTAAACATTGTTCTGATGGAATTTAGAGGAGATGCATTGCTGCAACAGAGGTTCCTGATATACTATCGCATTATCACAGCTCTGGCTATTATGGTCATTTTGCAACCTTCAAACCAATATCCAAAGTTCTTCAAGTAGGTTTTTGGTGACCTACAATGTTTCGGAATGCTCATAAGTTCCTATTGCAATGTGACCCTTGTCAGAGAAGGGGAAAGATCAGCAAGCATAATGAGATACCTCAGAAATTTATACTCGAAGTCGAAGTCTTCGATTGTTGGGGTATAGATTTCATGGGACCGTTCCCGCCTTCCAACAAGAATCTCTACATCCTCGTAGCTGTGGATTATGTCTTCAAATGGGTAGAAGCTATAGCTAGTCCGTAGAACGATTCAGCAGTTGTCATGAAACACTTCAAGTCTATCATCTTCCCTCGTTTTGGAGTGCCACGCATAGTCATTAGTAATGGAGGTAAGCATTTCATTAACAAGATTCTTGCGAAATTGCTTTTACAGTATGGAGTCCAGCATCGGGTTGCTACTCCCTACCATCAACAAACAAGCGACCAAGTTGAAGTTTCTAACAGGCAAATCAAAGAGATTCTTGAGAAAACAGTGGGTAAAGCGAAAAAAGAGTGGTCCTACAAGTTAGATGATTCACTGTGGGCCTACAGGACAGCTTTCAAAACTCCGCTTGGTACCACACCTTTTCATCTTCTATATGGTAAAGCTTGTCATCTTCCAGTGGAATTAAAGGCACAAAGCAGCTTGGACAGTCAAGATGATGAATTTCGACATCAAATCGGCTGGAGAAAAGAGACTTATTCAGTTGAATGAGCTTGATGAAATACGAATTCACGCCTATGACAACTCGAAGCTCTACAAGGAACGCACAAAAGCTTACCACGACAAGAAGATCCTCACTCGGACCTTTGAGCCTAATGACCAGGTACTTCTTTATGATTCTAGATTGATAATATTTCCTGGAAAATTATCTTCTCGTTGGACAGGTCTCTACACAGTCCACTCGGTTAGGCCATATGGAACAGTCATTCTCAAAAACAACAATGGAAAACCATTTTCTGTGAATGGACAGAGAGTCAAACACTACTGGGCTGAAGCCGAGATTCCAGTAGAAAAGCCTTTGGATCTTCAGGACCCACCTGTTGATTAAGCAACTGCAAAATCAAGTTATTGACTATAAACAAGCGCCTAGTGGGAGGCAACCCACTGGTAAGTGTTTCTCCTTTTTATTTATTTCATTCATTTGATTCTTAACTTAGGATTTTTGATTTTATAGGACTATGCAGATTAAAAAAAAAAAAAAAATAAAATAATGTCGACCAAAAACGAGATGGTGTCGATCGACACCTTCATTTTCCAGGTAAGTTGTTTTAACATAAAACTTCATCTTCTTCATTTCATTTCTCTCTAAAACCGCCGAATTCACTAAAACCACTCTAGATCCTTCGATTCTTCACCGTTTCTTGTGATTTCAGGCTTTAAACTCAATAGAATCTCATCCTCTATCTTTCCCAAGTGTCAATTTTATCGATCTGCAAGATGACAGGGCAGAAAAAGAAGGCGAGGAAGAGCGTCAGACCTTCCTCCTCCTCCGCTGTCCCTCACCACCGCCAGCGCTTCTCCACCGCCGCCAGTCTCCTCCCATCCCAACCGGAATCCCAAGCTGCAGCCCCTCAACCTCCTGTTCATCGATTTCCGTGGCCAAAGCTTCCAAATGAGAGAATTCCTTCTCAAAGGGTTTGGGAGAAAGATGTCAACAAGGAATTCACTAAAGGTGACTATTCAATTGCCCTTTTTCTCCATATTGGGATGATTATGATACTCTGTTCTATAATGCCTGGATGAGTGTAGAAATTTTACCTACTCGGTTTGTGGATTTCGGTTTGATGTAGTGTTTGCAGATAGAGAAATCTGTTTTAGGACTGCTAGATGACATAGGTTTGGAAACCATCTGTTGTAGGTTGTACTTTTTGTATCCTGAGCTGGTTAAACAATTCATGGCTTCTGTTAGGGTATCTTATGTGAATGACAGGAAACACAACGCTCAGGAAGGAGCTCTTATCTTCTTCATTCGCGGTGTCAGATACAGTTTACCAGTGCGAGATTTGTGTGACATCTATGGGTTTGACAATGATATCACTGGAGTTTCCCTGCCTGGTCAGTTTAAGGATTCTCAGATTTTCTGGAGCTGGTTTGGTAATGGAATCTATGATTCCAAGGACGCAGTACACTCAGAGATCCGTCACCCTGTTCTGGGATATTTTGTTAGGCTGATTAGTAGCACACTGTTGTGCAAGATGGAGCCTGGCAAGATGAGACTTTCTGAGTTGTTATTGCTCTATAATGCTCTTCATGACTTCTTTCTAGACAACCTTGGATTTGAGCAGGTTGACCGTAATGTCAACTTTGGGGCTGTGTTCGCTCATCACTTTGTTTCTCTCAAGACCAAGCCCTTTATAGGTAGAGGACAGAAATCTGAGAGAGTTGGCAGTCTTCTCACTCCCATATTCAAGCATTTCTGCATCAACTTTAAGGGCGAAGAAGTCAACACCACGTGTGTCATTATGGATGAGGCTTACCGGAAGAACTCTCACTCGCTTAAAGGCAACTTAATGTGGTGCTTCAGAGATGATACATGTCAGCACATGATTCGGTTACCTCGCCCTGCACTTACAGAGATTACAGGAGAGCATGAGGAGATAGGCTTTCATCCTGATCCTTCTCTTCTGCATGCCAAACCACGCACAAGGCGACAGAGAGTTTCAGCTTCAGGATCTGCGCCTACACAAACCGAGGACGAGTTCATTGACCCTGCTGGGGGTCCGAAGGTTGGATCTTCCTCATCCGCTCTTCCATATCAGTTGCCTTCTCCTCCACCCATCCCATTGGAGCAACAGGTCTTTCAGCAGTACGCGTCGACAATTTCAAGAGCGTCGAGAACGCCATAGCTACACTTTCTCGCTGCGATTGTGTTGCTCCCACTCGTCGTCGTCGTCGCTCTCCTGCACCCACCTCCGGCTCAGAACATGAGGACTAGCCATCCTCCTTATCTTGCTTTGTTTTCTGACTTTGTTTTTGCTTTATTTCAGACTATTAGTTATTTGTTTTGAAACTTGTTGTACTTATTTTCTTATGCTTTGTTGGAACTATTGATGTGTGTTTTACTGATTTAACAGTCTAACTGGAGAATCCATGTGAAAACACTAACTAAGGCTCTACAACAATGCGCAGAATTCACAAAGCTAAGCGAAACGACCAGAGTGTCAATCGACACCAACATGGTATCGATCGACACCACTCTCAGGTGGTAACTCACGTTTTCTAACTTTTAACTTTTGCTTACTTCTCTTTCGATTCCTCTAACTTAATAAATATGGGGACAGTGTTATCTAAGTCTGGGGGAGTTAGTGACTAACTTCATCTGTTTTTTTCTTATGAGTCAGTTGTGTCATTTTAACTTAGATAGTCGTTTTATTGAGTCAAAACTTTTGTCTGAAATTATGATCTATCTCTCGAGTTTATTGCCTGGATTGCTTAAGTACTGCACATTCAAATCAATCCGACTAATGGAAAATCCAGAAAGCAAATCAACAAACTTAAGGACATCCATTCCCAACATAATCCACAAAGGCTGGAGCTAATCTCACTGCTCTTCCTTTTACCTCATCAAATCGGTTAGTGCTCATAGGACTTGGCTCCTTGTTCATACCTAATAAATCGACTAATGTGTTAAAAAAAAGTGTTCCTCTCCCCAAATAAAGAAAAAAAAATTTAATATAATAATAAATTACGAGAGATTGATAAGACTTTCAAATAGTGTATAGGGGTAGGAATGTTTCCTATGACCCCATTATTATACATTATTTGGAACGATCAATTACAAAGGTTGGAAAAATGCCGAGGGTGTCGATCCAGTATGCGAGTTTTTCTTTGTTTACTCTCTAAAAAGAATAAGTCTGGGGGAGAGAAAGAACACCAAATAAAAAAATATATATAAAGAATGGTCGATTTATCATGGTATAGTACAGGAATGAGTCTAGAAGGTTCTTAAGCATTTACGTGATTGATGAGACCCAGCGATGATAGCCTAGTGGATATAGTTGAGAGCTTTGGTATGGAATCTAGAATGTTGCGTGGGCTAACGGAGAATTACATGGTGGTCAGGATTTGATTAGAAGTGTTTACTGCATGGATTTAGTTTGTATGATCAAGGTAATAAACTAGAGAGATTGGGAGTTTCTATGTTTTTCAAACCTCTTTCACAGATTCAACCTTTTGTTTTGCTTGCCAGTCTGGGGGAGTTGATATGTCCTGGTTTTTACTGATTTCTAACATAGTTTCAGAATGGTTTTTAGAGTCTTTCTAGTCTTTTTCGTATGTTTTGAGTCATTCCAGGTACACTTACACATCTGGGAACTACGGAGCACAATAAGGAATTTTAGAAGCTTTTCAGCAATCAAGATCTTGAAGGACGTTTTTCAGAAGCTGGTGTCGATCGACACCACACCTGTGTCAATCGACACTCTTATTGCTGCCAAGGGAATTCTCGTTTTCTACCAAGTCTTTGAGAAGCCCTGAAGTTTTTCTTATTTTCAAAATAGTCCTTGCACGTTTTTAGTCACGAATATACCTAATTGTTTGGTCATTGTTAGACCTAAGTTCTGTTTTCTAGCTTTTGTTACACATTTTGAGAGAAGAATCCAATCCCTTTAGAGAGGATTCTGAACTCCTTTGCTATTATTCTTAATTCATCAATGAAAAGTATTCAGATTATGATTTGTGTTTCTATTGTCATGTCTGAGTAATCACCTTGTTGGGTTTAGGGAGTCTCAATAGGGATTTAGATGGATTAGCTCATTCAAATTTGATATAGCTCAAATTGCCTTAAGCTTACTCCCTCAAATAAGAGATCGTCGTTAGCACTTAAGGGTCGAATTTCACTGAGCTCTCGATATTCACACAATAGGATCTTAGTTTGAGTTCGAGAACGGTGCAATAAACAATCCTAATATTAGCTAGATCTACAATTTATCTATCTCCCGAGACAATTCCTTAGATCCGACGCTTTAATCACTTTAATCTACAACTCATTTACTTGCTTGTTTGTCTTTTACATTCAATTACTTCATTTAGCTTATTAAACAACATCATTAGCCTATTGTGTGAACATCGAGAGCTCAGTGAAATTTGACCCTTAAGTGCTAACGACGATCTTTTATTTGAGGGAGTAAGCTTAAGGCAATTTGAACTATATCAAATTTGAATGAGCTAATCCATCTAAATCCCTATTGAGACTCCCTAAACCCAACAAGGTGATTACTCAGACATGACAATAGAAACCCAAATCATAATCTGAATACTTTTCATTGATGAATTAAGAATAATAGCAAAGGAGTTCAGAATCCTCTCTAAAGGGATTGGATTCTTCTCTCAAAATGTGTAACAAAAGCTAGAAAACAGAACTTAGGTCTAACAATGACCAAACAATTAGGCAAAGACTTCTTCGAAATGAACTCCATACTTTTGTACATACCCTTTAGCAACAAGACGAGCCTTGTAATTGTTTATGCTTCCATCAGAGTTTCTTTTGAGTTTGAATACCCACTTCAGTCCAATCGGTTTCACTCCAATTGGCAAATCCACGAGATTCCATGTTCCTAGCCTTTCACTAGAGTTGATTTCTTCCTCACAAGCACATATCCATTCCTTTTGTTCTTTTGCTTCATAGAAACTTCAAGGCTCATTGTTTAAAGCTAAGAGTAACATCTCACCTTCCTCTTCCGTAAGCAAAACATAGTCCTCAAGATATTTTGGTTTACTAACCTGCCTTGTTGTTCTTCTCAATGCTGGTAAAGAAGGAACACTTTCACTTGATTTTGTTGTTTCTTGTATTACTTCATGACTTGTTTCAGAATTGGACTCATCATTCTGGTTTTTCTCTTCTAAATTTTGGTCTATTTCAGTATTATCTTATGTCTCTTGAAGTCTATGAGTCCCGAAATCTTCAATCATGACCTTGAAGCTTCCATCACCGTCTTGTGTTGAGTTCTCTCTTGTCCAATTCCAGCCCTTTGTCTCATCAAAGATTACATCACGGCTGACTACTACTTTCTTTTCTTGTGGGTCGAGTAGTCTATAAGCTTTTGATCCCGGCTCTGTTCCTAGATGAATAAGTATCCGAGATCTATCATCTAGTTTCCTCAAGTGTTGCTTATCTATCTTTGCATATGCCGTACAACCAAAAATCCGTATGTGATCAACGAATGGTTTCTTCTCTCGAAAGCATTCATATGGGGTGGTTATGTACGTAAGAACTCTTGTTGCGATTCTGTTTAAAAGATAGGTAGAATGTCTTATGACTTCCCCCCATAAGAAATTCGGCATATGCATGTGTTTAAGTATGCTTCTCTCCATCTCCAATAAGGTCCTGTTACGTCTCTCTACTACGATGTTCTGTTGTGGGGTATATGGACCAATGAGATGCCTTCTTATCCCTGTCTCTTCACAAAAAGAATTGAACTCTCCAGATACAAACTCTCCTCCTCTGTCTATTCTGAAGGCTTGAATCTTCTCTCCAGATTCCTTTTCCACCAAAGTTATAAAGTTATTGAACTTGTGAAAAGCATCTCCTTTCTCTTTTAACAACATTGTCCACATGTAACGAGAGTAGTCATCAATGAGAACAAAGATATAGAGGTTTCCAGCTTGGGGTTATTGGACCACAAAGATCTCCATGTATAATAAGTTCAAGCTTCTTGGTTGCTCTAAAGACAGTCGCTTGTTGGAATGATTGTCTTATTTGCTTCCCAAGTAAGAAAGAACCACAAACTTCCGACTCAATCACTAGACTTGGAGCTCCTTGGACCAATTCCTTGTCTATCATAGACTTTAGAGTAGTAAGATTCACATGTCCCATCCTTGCATGCCACAAACTTGAGTTACTTGTAGTTGTCAAGTACAAACATTCATTGTTTCTCAAGCCCATTCTCACTTTGTATAGACGATTCTTAGACCTCTCGACTTTCACTAACAGCTTTCCTTCTTGATCATGCATAGTTAGATATCCGTCCTTTAGTCTTATCTCACATCCTGACTCGGTAGCTTGTCCAAGGCTTATTATGTTGCTCTTTAGATCAGGAATAAAGTAGACATTTGTCATCACTCTTGGTTGACCATTCAAGTCTATGAAAGCTATTGTGCCCTTTCCCTTGATATCAATGCGTGAATCATCTCCAAAGCGTACTTTCGCTGTAATAGAATGGTCTATTTAATCAAAGTACCTACGATCTCCTGTCATGTGGTTACTAGCTTCGTTGTCGAGGTACCAAACATTCCCTCCATCAATGATTGTTTCAAATTTGCTTGGCACACAACTTTGCTCGTTTAGATAAACCACCTCATGCATCATAAGCTCATCCGGTACTTGAGTTATCATTCTCTTGTGTTTCTTGCAATTTCAACAATCGATCAGGACAATACGAGGCATAGTGGTCAAGTTTATCACATCTGAAACATGTTATTTGTGATGCATCTCTGCCACCATTCCGTCCTCGTCCTCTTCCCTTTTAGGATCCTCTTTATCTACGTCCCCTGTTTCTTGAATCTCCATGGTAGCTTGAATCTGTACTAGTGTACATTAGTTTGCTTTGATCCTCTTGAGTATCTTCCTCATCATCACACACACGTTCTTCGTATACTTTTATACGTCCGACATTGTCTTCAAAACTTGTGTTTTTCAAGTCTAAAACTTGTTAGAGAGAAGCTACGATCTGTATATACTTCTTTCTTGGAAGACTCTTGAGAAACTTCTTGACTAACTTCTCTGTTTTATGTTCTCTCCCAAAGCAGCTGACTTTGAAGCTATCTTAGACAATTTTCCAGAAAAAGCATAGATGGTTTAAGATTCTTTCATCTTGAGACGATCAAATTCATTCATTAGGTTCTGCAACCTTGCCTCTTTTACACTATCTGCTCCAACATGTTTTTCTTTTATTGCGTCCCAGACCTTCTTCGCTGTTCCCAGCTCTCCAATTTGTAATGTCATCACCTCGGGTATGGATTTCCAATTTGTAATGTCATCACCTCGGGTATGGATTGGAACAAGAGATGCATGGCTATATTATTATTCTCTTCACCCGGTTCTCCTGTTTCAATGATTTCCCAAGCTTTGTGAACCTTGAGAGCGATCTTCATCTTTAAAGCCCATATTGTATAGTTTGTTGTATTAAGCATAGGGAATTGAATCGATGTAGATGCTCCAGATTCTTTTGTTCTTCCCGTTGAAACAGCGAGTTCTGACATCGTTGCAAGGCTCTGATACCAAATCTAGTATTCAAGAAAGATTAAGAACACAAGTATAAACGAATATCTCTCTTTTTAGTATCTTTAGGAAACTCTCTCAAAACCTAAAGTCTCGATCTCTCTCAAATCTCATAAGTTCTATCACACCTTGATGTATCCTAGGATTTGTAATTAGATATTTCCAAATACATTATTCTAGATAACTCCTAGAACACTAAAGCTTAATTTCCTTTTCTCTTCTTTAATAACTTACTCCTCAAGTTACTCTTTTCAAGCTTATCCAACACAGGTATCCATAACCTCTCTTCGATTTATTCAGATTTGCTTGATTCTAAATGTTGTTAGTCTGTTTATCCAATGTTGATGGATTAATATTTTTGCTTGTGTTAAGATGACCGTATACTTTACAATGATCAGTTTTTTTAACGTGTTTTTTATTTTTATGTGTTTTCAATCTCTCGAGATTTTAATAGTGTTTTAGAAATATTTTATTGATTATCATTGATTTGATTAGATGTGGATCTTAGTGAGCAATATAAGCATGTTTTCTAATTTGAATAAAAGAGATTTATAAGTCGGTAATCCTTTTAATTTAGTTTCATCGAAAGAAAATCTTGGGAAATAGTTTTTGGTGACAATACTTTTTACCCTCATGGATTGTTGGTGAGATAAGTAGTGTACACTAGCGATATTAGCCGTTAGTAAAATACTTTCATGCATTATGAATTTTGGTAAGTAGTGTACACTAGCGATATGTGCCCATAAAAATATATGTAATAGGTAATCTTGAACTATCTATAACTAAACTTAAAATATTAGTTTGTTCATGTGATATATCATGTGTATATGATAATGTTGACCATTTAATACGTGAATTTCGTATGTGGCCAAATAAAACAACACAAAAATGTTGACCAGCCATTTTACAAATACAAAAACGTTGACTTGGCCAAAAAGCCAAAAACACCACAACGTTATATGTCGTTAACAGAAACGATAACAGAAGTTAATCATTTCGTTATTATCTAAAACGACGTCGTTTTGTGCTTAACACAAACCACAAAATCCCAATTCGATTTTTCAATCCCTAAATCTCAAAATCCCCAAATCTTCAAATCCCTAAATCCCCAAATCGATTTTTCAGTTTCATTGCCATGTTAGCAAAACCGCGTCGCCACGTCAGTAATCGCTGACATGTATTAATGAACTCAGCCGTAAAATAATATAATGGCAGGGACGGCTGAGTTACGATATGTTGCGGCTGATTTAAGAAAAAATGGCTGAGTTATGAGAAAACAGCTAACTTATAGTATAACTGAGCGTAGAATTACGGTTGACTTAATGAAAATTTTTATGAGTTATGAGATAATCCAACCTACATTACGGCTGACTTAAAGAGATTTGTCTGAGTTATGAGAATTTCAAGAATAACCCAGCCTAAGTTACGACTGAGTTTTTACCTAATGGTTGATTGTCAAAACTTTGGCTGAGTTATTCTCTTGACACGGTTGAGTTAACTTTTTCGACTGGCTGAGTTATCAAAGACGGCTTAGTTATGGGATGTCCTTACAACTGATTTATGTTCGAGTGTCATAAATCAGCCGTAATGAGCTGGATTAACGGATAACTCGGCCTAGTTACGGCTGACTTAGTAGCAAAAGATTAATTACTTTAATAGCAAGCAATTACGACCGACTTATTAAACAATACAGATGAGTTAAAGATTGTAGGTTGAGTTACAACATTAAACGACTGAATTAACTTGTCGTTTTTTTTTTGTTTTTTAATTACTGTAATAGTATTCATGTTGCGGCTGACTTCTAGTTTTGTTTAATGGCTAATTTATTTAGGCAAATTTTCATGTTTGTTTGGTGGCTTACTTGCTACTTCATCAATTAAAAAATTACGTCGATGTAACATTTCATTTCATCATCATTAAAAGAAATACGAAACATCTTTTTTTCAACTCGTCTTTTTCACCTGAGTTTTTCACATCACTGGAACTTCCAATTCGTCATCGTCTTCCTCATTCTTTTTCATTTTCTTACATCCTTCGCCCGATATAATCAATCCGGTTCTAGAAATTGTTATTTGTGGTAACTGGGTAAAGAATTTGTATTTAACACTAACGATAGAGGGTGAAGAGTTGTGCAAATTTATGCGGAAAGAACGCACGATAAGCTTGTAAAGTTGGTGTTCGATGACTATGGTTTGAATGAGTTGAGCCATCAGTTAAAGCTGAGCTACATGTTCTCGAACAAGGCTATGAAAAATATGTATATTCGTAATAACTTAGCCGTAATATGTAGATTTCCGCGACCTTTCATCTTATGTGTAGCATTATAATTCAGCCGTAACATGTAAATTTGCTGCGAAACAATAACAGGGAGGGAAACCAAAACGTTCCTCTTAATGAGGTGGATTATCATAATTTTCATTAATCATTTTTAGTTATAAATAATAATAAAAAATCTTAATTAAAAAAAACTAATCAAGAGTGTTAATTTTAATTACACAATTGCACAAAATATATAAGTAATGTTTAGAGAATGTATGATATTCTAACAATATTCCAACTTTCTATAACATTTCAGTAAATATTTCATATATTTTGGGTAATAAGTTTGGCACTTTTTAAATTCACTAAAATAAATCTAAAATTCTTAATTTATTTTTCTTATCACCATTATATCTTTGCCGGCTTGCTGCGCCTTACGCTAATAACTATTCTAATAGACTAATAAAAGGAGAGTGAAGCCCTATTTAACGCCCCGACCGTTCCTATATGTGGATCCTACGTCCTCTCTCAGCCCCATGAGCACACCCCTGTCCGACGGTCGGTATGCCACGTCCGAGAAGCTTTAAAGACTTGTTACCACATGATATTTTCTCTTGCTTTATCCTCACTCGCATAGTTCCGACAATCATTTATCGGAAGGTCACCCATCATAAAACTATTCCAGTTCAAACACTCATAACTGTGAAATTCTTTTTTGAATCAAAACCTTTGACCGAAAAAGATAACTACTCTTTGGTGACATATATAGCCAAATCAATTCTTTTATATTTTTCCGCATGAACTATTATATTTTTGAAACTGAAGTATTATATCCTACTTTTATATATATATATATATATAATATAATTAAACTTAAAAATCAAATTAAAAACTTTGCGTCGTAGATGCTCTTAGAAACTTTTTCTCCAGCGATATCGTGGAAGTCTTGAGTCCAAACTTTTTCTTGACACCAAACTATTTCTAAGAATATCAAATTAGTTAAAAGGTTACGTTATGCACTTTAATGCTTAAGACCCAATCCATTTCCCTCAACCAATCATAAATCTCCACGTATGTGGTCACCTTCTTCGATAGCTCATTCATACATATCCGACGGGCTTATTAATGTCATCGAGACGATAATCTCCCAAATGTCATCTCCTTCATCTCTCAGGTAATATCCATAACCTCTCTCTCGATTTCTTCAGATCTTAAAATCACAACGAATTTCTCAGATTGTATCTTAAGATTTGCTTCATTCTAGATTTGAAATCAACATTCAGATTCGCGATTCTTTGTGGCTACAGGTAAAAAAACTGAGTCGAGATTTGGTGACGTGATGAATCATTTGGTGATAATCTCTGTGTTCTTGAGCTCAGTATTGTTGTTATATAGAGGAGAATCTGGAATCACAAGTAGTTTTATTCGATCTGAATGGCCTGCGGTTGATATACCACTTGATCATCATGTTTTCAAAGTCCCAAAAGGATATAATGCACCACAACAAGTACACATAACTCAAGGTGATTATGATGGTAAAGCTGTTATCATCTCTTGGGTTACACCTGATGAACCTGGTTCTAGCCAAGTACATTACGGTGCGGTTCAGGGGAAATATGAGTTTGTTGCTCAAGGGACTTACCATAACTACACGTTTTACAAGTATAAGTCTGGCTTTATTCATCACTGCCTTGTCTCTGACCTTGAGGTATCTGAGTTTATATTTTATATTTGGTGGTTAGATTACATACAAATGCTGATTTTCTTTTTTTGTTATCAGCATGATACAAAATACTATTACAAGATTGAAAGCGGTGAATCTTCTCGAGAGTTTTGGTTTGTTACACCACCACATGTACATCCAGATGCTTCCTACAAGTTTGGTATTATAGGTTAGTAGTTTGATCTAAATGCAACTGTGCTTTAAGATTCATTGCAGAGGTAGTTTGTAGTATTGTTTCAATGAGAGTTACTTGACTTGTTTCTCTAGCTCTGTACTAGCCAAACTCAGTTTTACTTACGAATTGTAGGCGATATGGGTCAGACATTCAACTCGTTATCCACGTTGGAACATTACATGGAGAGTGGAGCTCAGGCTGTTTTATTTCTTGGAGATCTTTCTTATGCTGATAGATATCAGTATAATGACGTTGGTGTGAGATGGGATAGCTGGGGTCGTTTTGTGGAGCGTAGTACCGCTTATCAACCGTGGCTTTGGTCTGCAGGAAATCATGAAGTAGATTACATGCCATACATGGTTAATATCTGATTCATCTTATACTTACTTTCTACCTAGCCAAGTAACATATAGGTTATGCATAAATTCGACTCCTATGGAATTTAAAATAGTGAGTGGTTCGAACTGCTACGGTTTTTGCATTTTAACAGTTTCTCAGACAGATCAATGGAAAAGGTTCTTAAGAAAGTATGCTGAAGATTAGAAGATATAAATGAACTGGTTACATGAATTTTGATATGATTAAATATAGGACAGGAAAATGAAAAATTCATTATAGCTATTACTTGTAATTTCTATTCCGATTGTGCGCTTGACTTCTGTTTTTGCTTCTCCTAAGAGTTCTCAAACATGTAAAACATTTACAGGGGGAGGTGACACCTTTCAGGAATTACCTTCAGCGTTACACTACGCCTTACTTAGCCTCAAAAAGTAGCAGTCCTCTTTGGTACGCTGTTAGGCGTGCATCTGCTCATATCATTGTCCTCTCCAGCTATTCGCCTTTTGGTAATACCTTAACTGCTCAACAACATCCCCTGCTTCTAACTTTTTTGTTCTTTACTTTATAAGTAAAAGATTTACCCAAATGAGTGGTTAAGCATGACTCTTTCTTATAAGTAAAAGATTTACCCAAATGAGTGGTTAAGCATGACTCTTTCTGTGTGTTGTACAGTGAAGTATACCCCGCAATGGCACTGGCTTAGTGAAGAGCTTACAAGAGTTGATAGGGAGAAAACACCTTGGCTAATTGTTTTGATGCACGTCCCAATATACAACAGTAATGAAGCACATTTCATGGAGGGTGAAAGCATGCGAGCAGCTTTTGAGGAGTGGTTTGTCCAACACAAAGTTGATGTAATCTTTGCTGGGCATGTTCATGCCTACGAGAGATCGGTACTTTCGTATTACCATAAGCTCCGCATAGAATATATATGTTTCATTGTGTTTAGTAAAATCTTTGTTTTGTTTCTCCATCTCAGTACCGAATATCAAATGTGCGGTATAACGTGTCAAGCGGAGATCGTTACCCAGTTCCAGATAAGTCAGCGCCTGTTTATATCACAGTTGGAGACGGAGGAAATCAAGAAGGTCTGGCTGGAAGGTTAGTAACATGATCAGATTCAATTAGATTACTGGAACACAAAAAGCGTGAGCCTTGGAATGTTATAAGTACGATGTTATAAAACTGCTTCTCATTCCAATTCGCTATAAGACTTGACTAAGGAGAGACACTCTCCACCAAATGCCTAACCACAACCTAGAAAATACACACCCGAAAACGATCTGCCGAGATATCCTTACAACCCCAGACCTGGCTAACTGCTCTTTAAGCAACTCACAACAGCTCTAGTCTGCTACACGCAGTTCTAGGCTAGGAGGTATAATAAGACCTATAGCTAAGCCGCTGATGAAGATCCACAGAGCTGATCAGAATGATAATAAAAGTTGCGAAAGTCTCATATGTAGTAGAGCTGTAGAGTTGTTATTATTTACTAGTATTGGGTGATGAGAAAATGTGCCCTTTTTGTTTCAGGTTTACGGAACCACAGCCAGATTATTCTGCATTTCGGGAAGCTAGCTATGGCCACTCTACTCTGGATATAAAGAACCGAACACACGCTATATACCACTGGAACCGCAATGATGATGGGAAGAAAGTGGCAACGGATGAATTTGTATTACACAACCAGTACTGGTAAGTTTTCTATTTCTCACGTTAGTAATCTTAGTAACTGCATAGATGGAGTACTAAGTGAATACAATGCGCAGGGGAAAGAACATTCGACGGAGAAAGCTTAAGAAGCATTATATCAGGAGTGTTGTTGGTGGCTGGATCGCCACTTAATTCACTAAGTCTGCCTCATGCTTTGTATCAAAGTGTGTGAGGATATTCTTTTAACTCGGAACTTATTACTTAATTTGATGTTAAATCTCTTTCCCGCTTAAGTTTTCAGCAATCTGGAATATGAAGGGAATTATGTATTCTTATCAGTCTTTTGATGAAGTGAGGTCTACTTCTGGGATTATGGATTTGGTGAATAATGTATTCCTTAGAACGGTGTTAAGGAATTGTTTCACATGGGTGTGAATTGAGAAGTCCATTTGTGTTTATTACATGGAGATTTGTCCAAAGAAATATAATAAAACTCTTTGCGAGGTTTCAAACATCTGATCCAGCTAAAGTGGGTCGACTAGTTCACATCGACTCTTGTATGGTTTGGGTTTGTTCAATCATATGTCGATTGTTCGCTCTTCACTTTAGTACGGGATGGGGTGTGCCTATAAGTTAGGGAAGGCTATTTGACCAGTTGCTTCGGAAGATAGAGGCTTTGTGGAATACGGATTGAACAAAATTATTACCTCTTCTCCGATACTAGCTCTCTGTACACCGATCCAGGACACTGACGATTACGAGTCAAGAGTAATGATATGCGGTTCATGTAATATCACAGTTTATGGATGAGTTGCACTTAGTACATTGGAAAGCATCATTTCATATATTTTGATACATCAATTGCTGCCTAGGTTTAGGTACCATGTTGAAAAGCTGAGTGTGTATATTGTTCTTATAGTGACTTATCTTATGCTGCATGTCCCGGTACATCACCATCTTTAAGTGTGTATGTTGTGTTTATGGCGAGTCACCCATTTTCACGAGAATGATAAGCAATAACTTATAACTGTCTCGTATTCGTCGGCAGAGCCCGAGTATTAAGGTTATGACGTTTGCTACGTGTGAGCTTCAAATGGTTTAAATAGACTTTAGATCTTCTAGCTCTTCAAGATATGCCCATGGATCTTCAATTGAAAACGATATACATTTGTGCTCATCCAGAGCTTCAATTTATGTGCACAAATGTCACAACTAGAGCAAAGAGGGTAATGAGTATTCATGTAACCTCATCTTTACCTCAACTCTTTACTTGATTCATTTTGCTATTAATCTAATGTACAAAAACAGATGCTAGCTAGAGACTGAGGTTTTGCACAAAACTGATTCAGAGAGATGAAAGGAAAAAGGATTGTTAGAAAGACCAGAAAATAGTATTGTATCCAAAGCAATACTTAACCACAAAGCAGAACACTTTCTGAGTTTATTAATTTATACACTAAGACAAAGATAGAGAGAGAGCGATACTGCCTGAATGTTATTGCGGTTCCAACAAAATCTATGAAGGAAAGTACAAACCTCTGTACAAATGTAGTGAGAAGATGGAGGCTGTCGATGATCAATCATCCTTACAAGTAGCCTTGTTATGTCCTACTCCTCCACACTTTGTACAGCATACAGATCGTCCTCTTTTCCGGTCTTTGATTCTCTTTTCCACTCCCTGAACTCGGGAAAATAGAGGTGGAAGTACTTGTTCATCCTCTTCCTTGCCGCTGCCTTCATTCTCCACCAAAGCTAAATCAATCGCAACTGCTCCTAGAGCTACTGAATACGTTAAACGGTAACTATCAACCGTAAAGAAACTTGAACAATAGTCATACAGATTTCTTCCTTTTGTGTTTAACACAGCAATCGCGTGCTGGCAAGGAAGGCCTGTGGGCTTCCATCCGAAACAGCTGCAGGTTTGGTTACTGATGTCCACAAGCTGAACAGACCCATCATGAACCTCAAAAAGCGTGTCTGAACAAAAGAAAACTTTTAGCGAGCCTGCTTTCTTGCATTCTTCCACTAGACTTTCCTCCTTAGATGGCACAAGTTGGCTGAACCACGGTTTTGACTTCTCTTGGCTACTGTTTACCAACTCCACAATTTTATTCACAAATGCCACAAGTTTCTGGACGATGGAAGTTTCCTGAATTTCTTCAATCCACTTCGAGTAGATCTCTGCCACATCTGACGTAATATGGCTGTACGGTTCACCTTCAAACAAGGCACAGGCCCAATGCTTTGATTCAATCTGCATTACCCAATCATAAGCTCTAGGAGACACTCGTCTTATTTGCTCAGTGTAAACCTTAAACCCATCAAGTCGATCAGCACGTGCTGCAGCCAGTAAATAGTATGTTAACGATGGTTTCCCATCTCCAAGAAACGGACCTCTCAGGCTTCTCATAAAATCCTCCATCAAGTAATGAATAGAATAACCATGATGGGCATTCTCGAAAATCTCCAACACAGAAGTCACTAGTCCTTTCTCTCGGTCGGAGACAAAGGTAAGAGGCCGTAAACTGGACAAAGCTACCTTTAATTGTTCCAGAAACCAACGCCACGTTTCATCAGTTTCCACATCGACAAGGGCTAATGCCACTGGAAGCACGCAATCATCTCCATCCAAGGCAGAAGCTGTTAACAAAATCTCATGATACCTAGACTTAAATGGAATGGCATCAAGGAAAAGAAGCGGCCGGCAACCAGTTTGAAAGCCATGTATACAAGATTGGAAAGACAGAAAAAGCCGCTGAAATCTTCTGTCCTCACCAACCACCAGATTCACCATACTTCCAGGGTTTGCCTCAACTACCTTATTCACAAAATGAGGCAAATACTTATATGCCTCTTTGAATGATGTATGAAGTCCTCCTTTAGCTTCATCAATGCCTCGTCTTATAGTGCAATAACTGAGCTCAATACCAAAATCTTGAAAAAAAGAGTCAGCAATGTTCTTAGTCTTCTGATTTGGGTTCTCCTGCAACCTCTCCTTGATGATACCCACTACCCAGTTCTTTTTGGGATGAGCAGATTTCCAAGATTCTCCCCCACACGTATGCCTTCTATTAAACTTTTTTATCCTAAACACACTTTCAGATGGTACCCATGATGCATAAATCTTCCAAGGACAACCTCCAACTAAACAAACACCACATGCACGATTTGATTCATTCTTCCTTAATCTGTACCCAAAACGACAAGCAACTGCATATTTCTGCAGTGCATCACGAAATTCAACAACACTTTCAAATCCCTGACCCACACCAGTAATGCAACGTTTCCATGAGGCTACCAAGCTCTCTACAGAACCATCGTTAGCTTCAGAGATAGAATAATTTATCTCACGTTCATAGTCAAGATCCTCAGTTTCAGGGTAATAGGTCTCTATATCCTGCACATAGTCCTTGTCATCATCATCCTCAACATTGTCAGCATCAACGTCATCACTATCATCTTCGTCACTATCAACTTCATCAGCATCAACGTCGTCATCATCAGTTTCTATTACAGGCTTTCGAATTTCTCCCCTATTTCTTAAGGATCTTCTCCTTGTATCCGTGACATTTTCATCCTGGAGTAAAATGATGGGTTCTTCCATCACACGTCTTCGTTTACTAACACTTCTAGGGGAACTGGTAGTCACACCACACACAACACTCAGAGAAGTTGGAGGGGAGCTTTTGCTACCAGGATTACTACCTATGAATGTTTGTTTCAAACTTTTGGGAGTCAGATTGGTGATATTAGAAACAAGACTATTCTTCCCTTTTGTCTTGAATTTTTTTGAGGTTGATTTGGCTGGTCCCACCGGAATGGTGGATATTGTTACGGGAATATCAATAAGGCCACTGGATTCAGATGTAACTCTGGGGGCGACCTTTCTAGAACTCAAATTAATATCAGCGAGGTTATTTTCTTCAGGAGTTCCTGTGATAACTTGGATGGGTACATTGGCTACATTCCCATATGCCACCGGTGTCGTCTCCGTCCCGATTGCTATATTATAAGACCTGCAATTAAAAACAGAAATAGATTACGCAACCATGATCACAAGCCCAGTAGAACTATATATTGCTACTGACATTAAGATCTTTATTTCTGTAGAGCAGAATGTCTGAGTCTCCTCCATTGGATCAAAAGCGATAACACAAAAAAAACTAAATTAGCCCAAAGTTTATGTATCAACGACTGCCTTTAAACCACACAAATCAACGAACCCTTTTAACAGAGCACCTAATTTATCTATAGGAGAATGTCATTGTAATGAACATTTTGGTTTTGTGTAGACAACTAGACATCAAAAACCAATAACACTGAAAATGTTCTCTTGTTAATGGTATATATCAATTTTGAAGTAAATGAAGTTTGATGTAAAAAAGATTTGTATGTGAAAAAAAAATCTCAAGCATTTCAGAGACGTGAGCAAAACAGGCAGTCGTTAAAATTCACTCAGCTCTCAAACAAATGGGATAATAAATTATCAGTTATCATCACATTATTATTTCTTAAATGATGCAAAACTGATACATCTACTACATTCTCTGGAAGACTTAGATTAAAGTAAAAGAGAAAGCTACGAAATCGATATAAAGAAAAAAAATTCCTGCAAGAAACATGGTTAAATAAGAGGGAATACCTGGTACCAGGTGACAAAACTGCTTCAGACTGGAAGCCATATTGTCCTGTAATAAAAACTTCTGCTGTGACTGAGCTCAGATGGAAATCATACATCCTTTTCATGTCCTTCTCTTGTTTCATGGTGATAAGGGTTCTTCTGTTTCCCGGAAGAAAATACTTGAGGGACAAAGAACTATACGCCAAGTTCAAGAGTTTTGCCAGTTTTAGCTTAAAATCATCAAACGTAGTTTCATGATTAATATCTATCGCTTCTGCCTCTCCCCCAGTGTATGTCATTGTCCCATCATCATCAGTCACAAATTTTCCGCCAGATTGACAAATCAATATAAGCTTACCTTTTCCCATACCCACAGAAACCTGAGGAACTCGAAACGGAAGAAAAAAGTTACATCAGATACACAAGCAAATTGTATCGTCTTAAGTAATACGCCTAAACTACAACCATAGCCGGTAAAAGGGTCAGTCTAGCAAACCGGGATAGGACAATAAGTTCATTTTAGTAAATGTCAAGCGTGCAAATGTTTAAATATAAACAAAAAGCGCATATAACTGTAAGAATTCACAATCAGTTTGAACTAAACTGAGACTTGATAACGTATAGAGAACACACGTAGAATAGCAAATCACCGCAAAAGCCAAATGTAGCTAGCATATAATCAAACCCACACAAATTCTGAGTTCTGACACCAGATAAGCACAATGGCCGCAACTAAAATGCATATTTTTGCTCTTCATTAACCAAAATTTCATCAAAATCTCTCCTTTTTAGTAGATTAGAGAAGCTTGAATGTTTTAATCACAAAGAGTTGCTCATTTACTAAAGGGTTTAAGTTTTAGTCTTTGAATAGGCTAGCTGCACCATAAAGGATAAAACTTTGGTAGAACTAAGCAAAACAAAAGAGCAAAAGAACACAAGGAAATAGTTGAATCTCACAAAAGTCAGCTACCAAACCAAGTAACTTCTGTAATCCTCTAAAATCATAGCAACAATTCCATACACACTAAGAGAGGGAAAACAAACTGAGTATCTTGGAATTTCAAAAGCAATAGTCTGTACAAATCAATCCCACACAAACTCTGATACCAGATTAGCACACTCTAGATAATACCCTACATTTTTAACTCTTCCTTCACTCAAGAACTCATCAAAATCTCACCTTTATATATAGAGGAGAGAAAGCTAAATGCCTTACTCACAAAGAGACATTTACTAAAGAGTTAAAGTTCCAGTCTTTGAATTAGGACTCAGAAACAACAAAATTGGGTCTTCACCACAAAGTACAAAACTTTGAATAGAACTAAACAGCAAAAGAAAACAGTTTAATTCAACAAAATTCAGCTAAATCATAGCAACAATCCATAAAACACACACCAAAAAAAAACCCTAGAAATTTCTGAAAAACAAACGAGGATTTTGAAATTGGCTGATCAAAAGTAAAAAACATTGCCCTGTAACGAAATTAGAAGTGAGGGAGAGAAGAGATTTACCAAATCACAAAAGCGGATCTAGAAGATGAGGAAATTGGGAAGGCTAGGGTTAGGAGCGCGAGAAGTTGAGAATTTTGGGGAAGAAACGAGAGAATGAAACGAATTAGGGTTGGGTCTGTTGTGGAATAAAGTAAAGAAAAACTCCACTTTATCGAATAAAATAATTTCTAGGGGTTGCTTTGTAAATCAAAGGATCGTATTTGTGCAATTCTTAAATACTACGTATCCCAAGAATAATAAAACAGATCTATTATCTCAATCGATGATATAAAGTTTTGATACGTTCAATATATTTGCCTTTTTCCATTGGTTACTAGATAATAGTCCGAGTTACGTGGCTCAATTTTTATTTATTTTTTATAAAGTATTTTTTGTTTTAATATATGTAGATGACTAAAAAATATTTTAAAAGCTTTTATGATTTGATATCTTATATTAATAAAAATAAGATATATTACTTTTACAATAAGGTAAATTACAAAATAAATTATTGATATAAACTCATACATAATAGTTCAAAATTATTTTATTTTGTAAGTGACAGATTATATTTATTTTTCTAAAAAATCATATGAATTTTTATCTAAAGTTATTTTTTTAAAACCTCAAAGACAATTTCTATATTTTTTATTAATTTTCATTTCACTCATCAATTTAAATTCTGGTGCTAGATTTTACTAATGTTTCATCTTTATAAGGTTTCACAAAAATATTTTTGGATTTATTAGTTTTTGTTTTTCTATATTTCACTCCAGTTAAATATGAGTTCTACGTTTTATTCTATAGAAATTGCTATGAATTCTCTTTCAAGACTACTCTTTTATTAATTTTACATTTTCCTGTAATTCATTTTCATTTATATTCCTTTTTAATTTTTAATAATATTTTACTTTTATTTTAAAATGTTTTATGTTAACAAAATGAAATGTTTTACATATTTTAAGATCAATAAAGGATGATAATCATGTTCCAAAATGACCAACACCCAGTTTGCTAATTGGTTAATAAGTTTGTGGCTTTGGACAAGCGATACATATTAGCATTAGTCAGGCCTCCCACTCGTTCCTACGACGGATCAAGGAAGAGTGGGGAACCTCTCGATTGTTTTTAGAATTCGACATTAGAAAGTGTTTTCAGACCATGGACCGACTCATCCAAATTTTGAAGGAAGAGATCGACGATCCCAAGTTCTTTTACTCGGCTTTTTAGGCAATAAATGATAAACTCAGTTTTAATTTGATATTAAAAAAAAACATAGGTATGGACAAGACCCAAGAAATCAATACATAAAAGGTCAGGGTGTAACATAACATACTAAAAGTCTTTCTCAAGCTTAACCTTTATATGGTTGCTATTTGTAATGATATGGGACTTAATATTCTCCATCTCTTTATGTATCTCCTTGGAGGATACACATGCTACGATTTCTGAGGAATTCTTCATCTCTGCTCCAGATTTCATTCTATTCTCAATGTTTCTACGAGCCAACGAGAACAATGCTACAGCCCTGACAATTCATGATTAATTCTATTTTAGAAAAGAAGAAAGTTTATAAGGCCAAAACCGGTTCATACGAGTTTTATATCAAAAACATACATACCTTTCAAAAAAACTTCCCGTTTCTACATGTTCTCTCGTATATTTGGCTGGATTATTACACTTTCCTTTACAATAATTAATAACATCGTATAATATACATATACAGGAATGATAAAAACCTATGTGTGATCTAATAAAGAAACTTGCCCGTTTGTTAGGATATGTGATTTGATATTCTCCATCTGTCGTCGTATCTCCTCAGATACAAATGCAAAGCTATTCTTCTTATCGATGTTCTGATGAGCCGACGCGAACAACGCAACGGCCCTATGACTTTAAATTGAGTCCCATATCATCTTATCATATCATAACAAAGATTTTAGGTATATAGTATGAGCAAAATTGAGAAGACATATAATACCTTTCCAAACTTTCCATTTCCGAGTATAATCTTATGAAGCAATCAGTTTGTTTATGCTCTGCTGCTTAGTTTTCAGAAGAACGAAAATTTTAGAGTTAGCTAGTATAATAGTTATAAAAAAAAAAAAAAGAGACAGCAACATGACATATGTGTTATGAACCAAAAATTTTAAGCAAAAGCTTCCCTTTAACCCAACTCTATTTTAGAGAATTAGGTTAATGGTTGGAGCTTAGCTATTCATTAATTAGTATAAAGACCTATATTTATATAGGCCATGATACAACTTAGATTCTAACCTAAACGTAAAAAGAAAGCACTTTAACGTAGAAAGGAAATTATGAAAATCAAACTCATAAAGTAAACTACATAAACTAATTAATTTAACTGTCCTAACCGTGGACTAATCAACCTAACCATAGTCTCGTATCAATATGAATGAACGATACATGAGTACCTGATAAAGATTCTTCGATTAGTCTCTCTTTGTGAGGCCATTTTCTTGTTTTGACGTGTTTTTTATTAGTCTTCTTTGATTTATCTTCAATGCATTACATACATCATTATGATGGTGCGTACAACAAAAAAGAAAATATGAAGACATATAGATAGATATGAGTTAGGCGTTAGTACCTGATAATGGTGCATCAATTTCACTCGCCCTCTTAGGACATTTTCTTGTTCTGACAGTTTCACTCGCCCTTTTAGGACATTTTTTTCCTGACAAGTTCGTTAATCTTGAGGCAACGCATCACAGAGACGGCTTTTTCCATAACATCTGGACTTGAAAACTGGTGGGGTTCCCATTTATTAACTTCTGTAGAAAAAGGCTTGAAAACGCAATGTCTCACTTCATTAATCTTCTCGCTACGACCTGATATCCACACTTCATCCATCCTTTCGCTACGAATTTCTATCCACTTGAAATCTAAGCTTACAGGAATATGATATGAGCCACTGAACACCCAGTTGTTTGGCATTCCATGATAAAAATCGAGGAACATATCTGCAATGAAACTCAAAAGTCACTAAATATATATACTGATATACAATAACATTATATAGGATGGGAGATAAAACTGATAAAGTAAATATAGACTATACTTGATTTCCTAGCATGGATTTAAATTTTTTTTTTGAGAGAAGTGAGAAACTTCGCAATTCTTTTTAACCTTTAACAAGGTCAGAATTTTGACAGCATAATGTTCTGTAAGTGAACAATATATGAGTTGGTGTCAAAATTCAGTATTTGTTGTATTCTGAAAGACTAGTAACTATTAGTAGGCATCTCTCGCTGCAATATTGGTCTGATCTTGATGCGTGTTGGATGCATTCCCAACGTGTACATTGCTCACTCATCAATTTTATCATCATAGCTACCTGAAAAGTATTTGAAGTGATGATTATTAAGTTCAAATATATTAATGTATTAAGAAAACAAAATTTTACAATAATTATAATATTATTCTGAAAAGTATATGTAACGTTATAATATGAATTTAATAAGAAGATCCTTGTTGAAAATATGCATGCACCAACTAGAAGATCACAAATATCTTAGTTAATCAATCATTGCTGTGATAATAGCAAATAAATCTTATAAATATCTAAGAATCAGTAAATCTAATTTATAATCGGGAATTAGTTAACTTCTACAAAGAGATATAATTAATCGTGATTACTAAAGTACTCAAGCACAAAGTCATACCTGTAGGCAAGTGATTCGGCGATGAAGATTGTTTGCAGAGTGACGGCGTCGATCTGTTTATTAAGATGAAGTGAGACTAATCGAAGAACCTTATCAACAAACTAGGCAAATTTTACTCTAGATAAATAGAAGGGAGACTTGACTAGGTCTTAATGATTTTGTTTTATTTTTTTCAAGACTTTTCCATTTTTGTAAATTGTGTCAAAAAGGATAACTTTCCCAATAAAAAAATAGGAAGAGAAAAAAAAAAATGTTAACTTATTTAGATCATGATGAACGTATAGATGATAACCGGCGATTTGGTTAGAATCAGAGAATATGATTCTGATGAACATGTGAAGTCGGAGCTTCTGGTGAAGAATCATCGCGAATAGTTGTACGACAAACCGAAGAAGTAGCTTAAGTAACACGACGACCAATTCGACGAGTAGTCACCATCGGAAAAGCTTAAAGCTTTGATACTATGTTAGTAACAAAGAATCTTGAAAAGAACAACAAAGAAGACGAAGTCAAAGATGGAAAAATGATTTCGCTACTCAACTTAGGAAAGTTTGTTAAAGAGAGACACTTATATAATAAGAAAATCATAATACTAATTTGTTAGGAAAATATACCTTCACCACCATTTAACTTTTACAGATCAAATAGTACATAAATATGTTTAGAATATTTATCCAATACTTTTTGGATCATGTACTAAGTTTTTCATCTAAATTTGCAAAAAAAATATAATACTTTCATATATATATAAGGAAATATTATGCTATGGGCATTTTTTTGAAACTTAATTTGGTTATGGAGTACTATTTGGCACTTTTCTAAGTTTTTTTTATCACTACACCCTCAATCCAACCTAACCAATCCAAACTAACTATGGTTAGCAACCTTTACTTTTTCTCTCTCTTCATTCACTTTTCTTTCTCCCCACTTTATATAAGGGAATCTTACAAAATCTACCACTTTTTGCAATATGTCTTACAATTTATACCACATTTCACTCAGCCTTACAGAATCTACCACATTTCATTGTCACATGCACAGTTGTGGACGAAATTGCTCTTGATGGTGACAGACTGATGTGTTAGATAAAGGACAATTGGTGACAGACTTTTGTTTTTGTCTCCAGATCTTGTCCCCGATTAGAAATTCTCTGTTGCGTCTACGTCTTGTCCTCGATTTCATCATCTTGCTATATTATTATGAATCTCACATCTTGTCCACCAATTGTTCTCATTTAAGGATTTTAAATTTCATTTAGATTTTTCGCCATCTATTTTGGTCCACAGATTAGTTGAACGTTATTGTCTTCACCTAAACGTTTACAATTGCATATAATCTTATTTTAATAATATGTTATATCGGGGACAAGTTCATATCGAATGAGTGATAGAATTAGATCGGGGATAAATTCAGATCGAATGATAGACAAGATAAAATATATTATAACTGGATCTTTTTGTTATTTTGCAATAGAAGGAAAAAAGTCAATAGTCTGGGTCGGTGAAGACAATAATGCTCAACTAATCTGTGTACCAAAATAGATTGTGAAAAATATAAATAAAATTTGAAACCTTTAAATGAGAACAATTAGTGGATGAGATGTGGGATTCATGATAATTTTGAAAGATGATGAAATCGGGGACAAGATTTAGACGCAACAGAGAATTTCCAATTGGGGACAAGATTTCGAGACAAAAACAAAAGTTATTTGTTCAAATATAATGTTTATTGGTTAAAGAGCACGTGTTTCGAGAGAATGGAGATAAATAAAAAGGAAAATAAATAGAGAAGAAAGATAAATAGAGAGGAGAGATAAATAAGAAGATAAATAGAGAGGATAAATTGGTAATTCAATAATAAATGTGGTAGGAGTTATAAGGAAATTAGAAATGTGGTAGATTTTATAAAAATTGGAAAAAGTGGTAATTGTTGTAATTTTCTCTTTATAAAATTAAATACAAAACAGTTGCAATATTTCTTTTAGGAAAAAAGATAATCGTTCCATACTTTTTCTCTCTTCTCTCTCATCAAAAACACCAAAAACTAGATCTAAGTTTTTTTTTTCTTTCTCTTCTTAGATCTTAAAAGTTGGAGATTTTCTAGATTCCGATTCAGTTTCTCCTTCTTTAATCAATCTCATAAGGTTAAAATTTTCAACTTTTTTATGGGTTTCTTCTTCTCTTACTGTATATATCATTGTCTTAGTCAATTTTTTTTGTCTTTTTACAAATTTTAGATTCGTCCACCAAGTGTTTCTTGAAATTCCTCAAAGAGAGAGAGAGTTGAATTAAATAACCCAAACATATATTCTTACTATAAATTTGTATCTTAAAGTTAGTTTTGTGCAATTTTCATTAAAACACATGAGCAAATAATGAAAATGGAAGATATACAAAAAAATCATAAGCACACTGGCGGCTAGGGTTTCAAGAAAAGGATGTTCTGTATGCAAATTACTATTTGCCCTTCTCATTTGTATGCAAATTACTATTATGCAAACCACGTGGTCAGAGTTTGGTGGATGTACATGGATGGTCGATAATTCGAAATGATTGAAATAACCACATGGTTAGAGTTTGGTGGATGTGTGTTGACGGTCGATAATTCAAAATGATTGTGGTTTGATAATATTATCCATAAAACAAGTGTTATGTTATGTAAAAGATGTTGATAGATGAAACAAGTTCTATTGGTCATATCCACAAAAAGTTATTTACGGAAATGTTTATATTTATTTATCCACAATTACATATTAACAAAACATAAATACGAGTGTATGACCACATCGATCTCAATAATATTTTACGTTTTCAGATTTAGAAGCATGCTTTCTATTATCATGGACCAAAAGTGATGGTTATTGATTATGTACATATAAAACTTAGGATTTAGGGTTTAGGCTTTAAAGTCAAGGGCTAGGGTTTATGTCAAGGGTTTAGGGTTTAGTATCTAGGGTTTAGTATCTAGGGTTTACATTTTAGGATTTAGGCTTTATTGTCTAAGATTTAGCGTTTAATTTAGATGATTTTGGGTTTTGGGTTGAATAATCATGGTTGTCTACAATGATTTAGGGTTTATGGTTACATGTGTCAAACGGACCGGCCCACGATGGATATTCATTTTTGTAAGACCGCGACAGGCAGGCCCACTAAGACCTCGGGCCTCGCGGGCCTAAATTTTATTTTTAAAAATAATTAAAATTAAAAAAATTATTCTTTAAAAATTAAATTAACAACTTTTTAATTTTAAAAAAATATTTATTAGTATTAGTTTTGTAAATCTTATAGTTTTATACATTAAATTTCATCACACTATCACATATTTCACATTTTTATTTTAAGAATTATAGAAAAGTGTTTATTTATTTATATTATATATATATTTATTAAATATTTGTAGTCCGCGGGCCGGCCCGCAAATCCGCAGACAAAACCCGCTAAAACCCGCAATCCGCTTGGGCTTGTCCGCGAGGCCCGCTATTTTTTGGGCCTAAGAAATGATGTCCAAGCCTGCCCCGTCATGGTACTATTTTGGCCGAGTCCGCGGGTCTTTGGCTCGCTTGACACCTCTATTTCCATTGTTATCCATATGGATTGGGTCATGTGAATTTTCTATCTCAATTTGTTTATATTTAGGGGATTATGTTTAATATTTATGGGCAACAATAAAAATGTTTAAAGTTTAGGACTTAGGGTTTAGGGGTTATGTGTATATGGTATAGGGTATATGTATATGGTTGACGGAGAACAACAGAGCTCTTCTCATTTGTTTAATTTTCTCCTCTCTCCATAGTTTTTTTTTTAAGTTGATAGTCTAAACAGTAAATAAAAGCAATCAAATAATTTGTGTACGGTTCGAGAAGCTAAAATATTTGTATTTTCTCGGGGTTTTCGTATCAATGACAAGTTCTGAAGTTAGCCATCTCCATAAATCACTTTTTAGTCTTCGACAAACTCCTCGTTGTTGGATGGTGAAGCTTTCTACAATCTCTATCTGAATACTCCTTTAAATCTACTGATGGTAATCTCTGACTTCATTTTCTTGTATATATTGATGATCTTATTATTTCTAGCAGTTCCAACCATCATTAAAATATTCATAAAATTTCTTTAGTTCTTGTTTCATATAAAGGATGGTTGAAGTACGTTTTGTGCATTTTGGGGTACTCAGATGCAGCATGTATTTACGGTAAAGAAATGATCATCTACAACTTTACACCAAATTAGGTAGGTTTCTTGACAACAAGAATTTGAAAGGATAGATTGTTAGGACAGCCAATACATAAAAAAAACTAACTTATTAGTAAACAAATGCACCAAAAAACCGTTTGGTTACAATAAGAAAAAAAACAAATAAACTTCCAAAATAAATAATTTTAAAAGGATAAAAATAGTTTTGCTATAGAAAGTAAAAATAGTTTTAAAAGCCAACTCAACATTAATCATCCTGCTAATTATTTTTTTGCTATATAACACAAACAAGATTTTAATAAGCTTAAACACTCATAAATTCATCTCTTCAAATAATGGCGACTCAAACAATAAAAAAGATATACAGTGTTTTGATCATTGTAGCTTTATTTACGATGATGGTTTCAACATTTGCGAGTACGATAGAAATATGTGTTAAACATTGTGTCCCAAATCAGTGCATAAAAGTGTTTAAAAAGGCAACTCTTCCTTTATGTGAGAATGCTTGCAAAAAACTCTGCAACCAGAACAAATTTGCTCATGTGAAATTCTACTCCATGCCTCCTCAAGACTTGTGCGAGGGATTTTTTGGTTTACTATGTAATAACTGAAATTTAAGTTATCCGTAAAATAATTTATGTGTGCTGTTTCTTATCATCAAATTCTCGCTATATTATATGTTCATAAGTTTGTAATGTTCTGACTGTCACTATTTATGAATCCCATGTTCTTTTCGGTTTATGGGCACATCATTGTTTTACGGCCGGTTCATTATATCTTAAGGTTTTATATATTTATTAATCGACCTTACAAATCATCATTTGATATATATATATATATATATATATATATATATATATATATATATATATATATATATTTCATTCACACGATACAAACAATCACTTTCTAATAGGTTATCCACTCTAAAATTATTTCAGCTCAAGAACTTTTTTTCGGACCAACTGATAACTTCATTAGAGTTACGCCTCAAACTCTATCAGAGGAGGGATTACATCCAAAAAAATGGAAAAAAACCAACATAAGGGTAATTAAACGAATACCCAAAAGACCACCAAACGATGGTTAAAAAAGAGATAGATAGACAATACAAATCATAATGAGAAACTATAAGAAATCGCAAGGCAACGATTTCAAAAGAATCTTGAAAGATAGTATTATAATACCCGTCTCTCTCAACCTTGAGACGACGTACTTTCATCTTTTCCATTCATTTAATCAACTTCTTCAAATCAGATCTTGAAATAAAATATCATAATTTCGGGAAACTTTCTTTTATTAAAAATCAGAAATAAATTGTCTCAAAATAATAGCATAAATAAATTAAAATCGTTGGATAAAAATGTATAAAGAAACCGTGTTTAGAAATATAAGAAATATCGATAAATCAAATAAAACCCAAAGTCCCGAAATAACACCAAGCGAGCAGCTACTCAACATTCTCTTCCTCACCTGAAGGAAAAGAAAAGGGGGTGAGTAATTAATTACTCAGTGAAGGCAGTCAAAACTGTCCACCGAATCACAATAACACGATTATACTTTCACACAATTTCCATTTCATAAGCATAGACTCAAACAACAAGCAAATAGCTTAAACTTTCGTAGTAAGCTATAACAGACAAGCTTTCGTCTTGCTCACCGCAAGATCTTTTACTTTCTTTTCTTAGTTTTTAACGTACGTTAAGTTATGGCTCCTCAAGCCTATTTATGGAAGACCACGGCCCGTAGCTCGATCCTTCCTCTCATTGCTCGTCAGCGATTAATGACCTGTAATGAACCCGTCGGTTCCATTACAGTCCAAGATCCTCAATCTTATCCTTTCTTTAATATCATTATTCTCTTTTATTTATCTTTATATATTTATTTAAAAATACGTCTTAAAGACGTCAAGCAAATCAACATGTATATCACGCTAACACCTAACGCATAACATCACACAACACATCTTATAATGTTTTAACAATTAATTCATAATAATTAACAATCAACACCCAATGTCTAACACGGTTTCGAAATAACAGCAACAAGAAAAGGTCCAATAACGATCTCAATCTGCGACGGTTTAAATAATCGATCAAAGATTATTTTTCATTAATAATCTATAATTAATTTCATAATCAACCCAAACTATATATCCTTCAATAAATTAACTAGACTTAATTTAATAAAATAATTCAACCAAATCTAGTAATTAAATATTGATTCATTCACTACACGTAACACTACGTCCATAATTGGATCCATGCATTCACGTGAATGATAGCTTCCGGTTTGGCAATTAACCGGTACTCTAACAACTAAACCAATGAATGAAGTCAACTTCTTCTTCCTCACGACACAATTTCACGTAACTTCTAACTAAACAAACGATTCATTGGTTTTAACTGGTTTAATTTAGATCATGGTTTAATAATCAAATAACACAATCACATAACAACACGAGAAGATTCCCGATTACCTTTGTCGGTGGCTTTTCTCGACGAGTCTCCCTTACGGTTTGCTTGGCGGTTGGAACGGCGGAGTGGCACAAATCTACGATGGTTCCATTCACTAGTTAGATTGGTTCAACAATCCTAAAGAAAAACAATCCTAAAGAAACTAAGAGATCAAAACCAGAATCGATTCTCGTGCGTTACCTCTCCGGTTAGGATGATTCACGCGGTGACTCCGGCTCAACACAACAACGATCTCCGGTGGTCTGAGTGGTGCGAGGTTGCCGGCTTAGGGTTTTTATGACTTGATTTGGAGTTTGCGTTCTCCTTTTATAATCACGTGGGATCATTAGGTTTTCACTTGGGTTCAAATCATTAGCGGGTTGGACTTGGGCCTCATGGTCTAATTGTAAAATAGGGGTGTTACAATTCTCCCCCACTACAATGGAATTCGTCCTCGAATTCGATCCATCACCATGATCCTCCTCTTCGTCCTTAAAAAGTTCTGGGTAGTCTTCCCGCATCATTCTTTCTGATTCCCATGACAACTCTTGAATTCCATCCCTTTCCCAGCAAACTTGAATCGACTTAACTTTCTTCCCCCGTGAACCATTTTCTCTATGACTCACAATTGATACCGGTTTTCCTTTTACCGATAAGTCTAACTCAAGATCCTCTGGTGGCCGTGAAATGATAAGCTTTGGTTCTGTGACAACTTTTCTAAGCACCGATATGTGAAATACATCATGAAATGCTGCCAAATCTGCTGGTAGGTCCAAACGGTAAGCTACAGCTCCAACTCTCTCTATGATAGGGTAAGGACCCATGTATCTCGACTTAAGTTTTCCTCTCTTAGCCCAACGATTCAGTCCTTTGAACAATCTCATTTTAAGATACACCAAGTCACCAACTTTAAACTCAAGCCCTTTCCTTCTTTTATCTGCATAACTCTTTTGGCGGTCATGAGCTTCTCTTAGCCTGTTTTTAAGCAGCTCTACTTGCTCAGTTGACTCTTGAATTATTTCAGGCTTAATGTCTTGGCGCTCCCCCACTTCTGTCCAACAAAGTGGTGTGCGACAAGGTCTTCCATAAAGAGCCTCAAATGGCGGCATGCCTATGCTTGAATGATAACTGTTGTTATAAGCAAATTCTACCAAAGGTAGATATTTTTCCCAACGTCCTCCCCAATCCAGCATACAAGCTCTAAGCATGTCCTCCAAAGTCTGAATCGTCCGCTCAAATTGACCATCTGTCTGAGGGTGATATGCTTTACTCAAGTGCACCTTGGTTCCCAAAGCTTTCTGAAATGCTTTCCAAAACAACGATGTGAACTTCGAATCTCTATCAGAAACAATGCTTACCGGAACTCCATGACGTCTCACTATCTCATCCATATACTTTTGAGCTAAGCGGTCAGCTGTGTCTTTTTTATTGACTGCTAGAAAATGAGCTGACTTAGTAAGTCGATCTACAATTACCCAAATTGCATCCTGCTTACTTGCTGTTCTCGGAAGTCCAGTAACAAAATCCATAGTCACCATATCCCATTTCCATTCTGGCAATGGTAGACCTTGTAAAAGTCCACTTGGAGACTTGTGTTCTGCTTTCACCAACTGACAAGTCGTGCACTTTGCTACCCAGTCAGCAACCTCTCGTTTCATCTTAACCCAATGATAGTACCTCTTCAAGTCTCTGTACATTTTGGTAGACCCTGGATGAATAGCAAAACGTGACTGATGCGCCTGTCTCAAGATCTCTTCCTTCAAATCTTTATCATCTGGGACGCATACTCGGCCTTTAAAAACAAATGTCCCATTCTTGGTAATGTGATAACCTTCAACTTCACTCTCCACTGATTTCTTTAATACCACATCTTCTTTCTGTGCCTCACGAATTCTTCATAGTAAGTCAGCTTGGTTTACCGCTTTCAAGCCAACTACTTCATCATCCACTAAAGCTTCACAGATATTGAGACTTGTCAAAGCTGAAACAAGCTCTTCAACCTCTTTGGTTGCATGCACATCATGTCTCCTTCTACTTAGTGCATCTGCCACCAGATTTGCTTTTCCTGGATGGTAAGCAATATCCAAATCATAGTCTGCAAGAAACTCCGTCCATCTCCTCTGTCTCAGATTCAAATCTGCTTGGGTGAAGATATACTTCAGACTCTTATGATCAGTAAATACTTGTACCTTCTCCCCATACAAGTAGGCTCTCCAAACCTTAAGAGCAAAAACCACTGCAGCTAACTCCAATTCATGAGTAGGGTAATTAATCTCGTGTTTTCTCAACTGCCATGATGCATATGCAAATACACATCCTAACCCAGTTCCCGATGCATCCGTATAAACCGCATAAGGTACCCCAGCCTTCGGTAATACTAGTATAGGTGTCTGAGTTAAATGCTCCTTTAACTTTCCAAAACTTTCTTCACATGCTTCTGTCCACTCAAACTTGGCATCCTTACATGTCAACTGTGTTAGTGGTTTGGCAATGCTGGCAAATCCTTCCACAAATTTCCGATAATAACCAGCAAGTCCAAGAAAACTACGAATCTCTGTAGCGTTCTTGGGTCTAGGCCAATGAGTGATAGTCGTGATCTTCTCTGGATCCACAGCTACACCTTCCTCTGAAATGACATGACCCAAAAATCCAATCTTTTTCTGCCAAAAACTGCACTTTGATAATTTTGCAAAAAGCTGGTGGTCTCGCAACCGTTGTAACACAATCCTTAGATGCTCAACATGCTCCTCCTTACTCCTAGAGTATATCAAGATGTCATCGATAAACACAATAACAAACTTGTCCAAAAACTCCCGGAATATGTTATTCATTAGCTTCATAAAAGCTGCAGGGGCATTCGTCAATCCAAACGGCATGACAACAAACTCATAATGCCCATAACGTGTCCTGAAAGCTGTTTTACTCACATCTGCCTCAGAGATAGCAATATGATGGTAACCTGATGCCAAATCTATCTTCGAAAACCAAGATGCTCCCTGAAGTTGGTCCAACAATTCATCAATTCTCGGTAAAGGATATTTGTTCTTGATAGTCACCTTATTCAAGCCACGGTAATCAATACAAAGCCTGAAAGTTCCATCTTTCTTCTTCACAAAAAGAACAGGCGCTCCCCACAGCGAACTACTTGGCCTCACAAATCCTTTGTCTGTAAGCTCCTCTAACTGCTTCTTCAGTTCAGCCATTTCTGTTGGAGCTAATCGGTAAGGTGTCTTGGATACTGGAGCAGTCCCTGGCTCTAACTCAATGATGAAAGCATCTCCTCTATCTGGTGGCGGTCCTTGGAGCGGTTCAAAAATATCTGAGTACTCTGCTGCTACAAGAATATCCTTTAATTCCATTCCTGTATCTCCTCCGTCAATAGAGATTGTTGCCAAGTAAGCTTCAGGTCCAGTCCACTGTAAATTATCTGCTTGAATCATCGAAAAGATCGGCCCGCTACGAGTTTCGACTCCCTGAAACATCAAATTACCCTCTTCTCGAGTAAAATTAACCCGCAACCTTGGGCAATCCAAATTAGCATTATGTCTCTTCAACCAACCCATCCCGAGGATTATCTCATAACGCTTCAACTCCATCTCTAGGAAATTCCCAAACAACTCCACACCTTCAATCTCTACAGGGACATCCCGATAGGTCCGTGACGACTTCACCAATCCTGGTCCTGCGGTTTCAACTTTTCTCCGTTTTTCCGATTACTCAATTGTGGAATCCCAACATCTGGCTAACTCAGGACTCACAAAACAGTGTGTAGCTCCACTATTAAACATAGTGTAGGCTTTGACTCCTCCAACAAGAACCGATCCTACACAGGTTCTTAAACTAAGAAAGACAAGAACACCAAAAACAAGCACAAGCAATACTCATCCAAAAATGGAAAGAAAAATCACTTAAATAAATTTTTAAGAAGACTTACCAACAATCGGGTCGGCGCCATCCTCATCAACATCCTCCTCGCCTGCTATGGCATACACTCGAGGTCCCACTGCTTGCCGCTTTGGCGGTGGTGGCATAATTCCTCTGTTCTGATTTCCTGGTTGTCCCCCTGCCAAATTCACTCTACAATCCCTTGCAAAATGACCTGGCTTCCAACACCTCCTGCAATTATTGTCTTTTCCTGGACAATTCGACCATATATGACCAGCTTGTCCACAACTGAAGCAATTCCCACTCTTACTCTAACAAGCCCGCTGTGCCTCTTACCACATGTGGCGCAATGCTGACCATTTTGGACTGATACTGCACCACGATTATCCCAAGTGCGCTTCTGAGATTCAGCTCCTTTTGTTACCTTTGCTTGAGCCTTCTTGAGATCCATAACTTCCTCCACAAGTCCTATCTCTAACCTAGCAGCCTCCTCAACTAACTCAACGAGGCTAGTGCACCCTCGAATGGAGGTACGAGTACGAATATCAACCCTGAGTCCCCTCATGAATCTTTGAATCATATCCTGCTCTCCAAAATTCTTCATAGTGAACCTCCTTAGACGACTGAACTCCTCATCATACTCACGAACGGTCCTCGTGCCCTGACGAAGCTCCATGAACTCATGATCAAACTGTTCCATAGCTTCCCGCGGAAAGTACTTATTATTGAACTCCCTTAAGAAATCCTCCCACGTAGGCACATATCCAGCAGGCAAGCCCCTCTTAAAATTTTTCCACCAATGATCTGCTTCTCCCCTTAGGTAATGCACTGCAAGATCCTTCTTAAATTCCTCTGGGCACCTCGCTGTCCTGAAATTCTTCTCCAACATCTGCCTCCAATCATCAGCGCGAACCTAACCAAACCCACCACTGAAATACTCTGTGCCCATGGTACTCATGAGCTTCATCGTCCCAAAATACTCGGTCCGTGCAAGCGGCGCTGGTGGCTGATGGTACTAAGGTACTTCAACCCTAGGTGCTGGTGGCGGCGGCGGTGGCTGATGGTACTGAGGTGCAGCAACTCCAGGTGCTGGTGGCGGTGGCGGTGCATACACAGGTCGATCCAAAATCTCACGCATCATGTTTCAGAGCTCCTGCATCTCGGTACGATTCGCTGCAATCTCTGCTGCATGAGCTGCATTAGCTGCCTGAGCTGCCTCATCTGCTTGAGCTGCCTGAGCTGGTTGAGCTACCACAGGTGGCTGGTCTTGCCCAACAACTGGTGCCTTCGCTACTCGGTTTATCCGAGCGTTCGCGGGGCGTCTTGCTCTTCTTGGCGGCATTTTCTGTTTTACACAAAACTAAACATTAGGACCCTTACAATAACCGAAACTTTACACAACTACTTTAAAATCAAGTCTAGCTCATTTGGTTTTTTTTTTTTTTTTTTTTTTTTTTTTTTAAAATCCCCTTCCCCATTTCAATACTGAAAACTTTTTTTTTTTTTTTTTTAAACCGCTTTCTAAAAATATATATTATTAGAAAAACCTTTTTTTTTAATAAAAATAAATACAGATATAGTTAGTCTTCCGGGTCAACACCGGCTTGACTTTAACCTCTGCTCTGATACCATTTATAATACCCGTCTCTCTCAACCTTGAGACGGCGTACTTTCATCTTTTCCATTCATTTATTCAACTTCTTCAAATCAAATCTTGAAATAAAATATCATAATTTCGGGAAACTTTCTTTTATTAAGAATCAGAAATAAATTGTCTCAAAATAATAGCATAAATAAATTAAAATCGTTGGATAAAAATGTATAAAGAAACCGTGTTTAGAAATATAAGAAATATCGATAAATCAAATAAAACCCAAAGTTCCCGAAATAACACCAAACGAGCAGCTACTCAACATTCTCTTCCTCACCTGAGGGAAAAGAAAAGGGGGTGAGTAATTAATTACTCAGTGAAGGCAGTCAAAACTGTCCACCGAATCACAATAACACGATTATACTTATACACAATTTCCATTTCATAAGCATAGACTCAAACAACAAGCAAATAGCTTAAACTTTCGTAGTAAGCTATAACAGACAAGCTTTCGTCTTGCTCACCACAAGATCTTTTACTTTCTTTTCTTAGTTTTTAACGTACGTTAATTTATGGCTCCTCAAGCCTATTCATGGAAGACCACGGCCCGTAGCTCGATCCTTCCTCTCATTGCACGTCAGCGATTAATGACCTGTAATGAACCCGTCGGTTCCATTACAGTCCAACATCCTCAATGTTATCCTTTCTTTAATATCATTATTCTCTTTTATTTATCTTTATATATTTATTTAAAAATACGTCTTAAAGACGTCAAACAAATCAACATGTATATCACGCTAACACCTAACGCATAACATCACACAACACATCTTATAATGTTTTAACAATTAATTCCTAATAATTAACAATCAACACCCAATGTCTAATCCTATACAAATGAACTTCAAAAGTACAAAAGTAGAAAGGTGATACTATGTTTCCACAGATCCCGCCCTCACCTTAGCAACTCGGTTGGATAACACGGTTTCGAAATAACAGCAACAAGAAAAGGTCCAATAACGATCTCAATCTGCGACGGTTTAAATAATCGATCAAAGATTATTTTTCATTAATAATCTATAATTAATTTCATAATCAACCCAAACTATATATCCTTCAATAAATTAACTAGACTTAATTTAATAAAATAATCCAACTAAATCTAGTAATTAAATATTGATTCATTCACTACATGTAACACTACGTCCACAATTGGATCCATGCATTCACGTGAATGATAGCTTCCGGTTTGGCAATTAACCGGTACTCTAACAACTAAACCAATGAATGAAGTCAACTTCTTCTTCCTACGACACAATTTCACGTAACTTCTAACTAAACAAACGATTCATTGGTTTTAACTGGTTTAATTTAGATCATGGTTTAATAATCAAATAACATAATCACATAACAACACGAGAAGATTCCCGATTACCTTTCTCGGTGACTTTTCTCGACGAGTCTCCCTTACGGTTTGCTTGGCGGTTGGAACAGCGGAGTGGCACAGATCTACGATGGTTCCATTCACTAGTTAGATTGGTTCAACAATCCTAAAGAAAAACAATCCTAAAGAAACTAAGAGATCAAAACCAGAATCGATTCTCGTGCGTTATCTCTCCGGTGAGGATGATTCACGCGGTGACTCCGGCTCAACACAACAACGATCTCCGGTGGTCTGAGTGGTGCAAGGTTGCCGGCTTAGGGTTTTTGTGACTTGATTTGGAGTTTGCGTTCTCCTTTTATAATCACGTGGGATCATTAGGTTTTCACTTGGATTCAAATCATTAGCGGGCTGGACTAGGGCCTCATAGTCTAATTGTAAAATAGGGGTGTTACAAGTATCCAAAGTAACCCGAGGGGTTAAGGCCACTGCAACAAAGGCAGCAAAGTGTATAGGCCGGGAGGAAGATCTTTCCAATACCGACAAACCTTGAACATCCAATCCAGTCCATATATGAGGGAATATTGGGAAGAGAAACTGCTCCATTAAGGAGATAAAAAGGTAACAATGATCCGACAAGATCAGATTTACCGGGAGAGATTATCGCTTAATCTCTTTCCAAGCTGCCTGCAAGAAAACAAAATTACTTTTTATTTACTTGTTTCAAAGCATCACAAGCAACCCAGGGATTTTAGAAACAAGAAGCCAGGGTATGAGAAATCTATGCTCAGTGGAATTAGCAAACCACATGGACCAAGATGCGTCATCATCATTGGAAAGAGATTGATGATGTCAATAGATAGTGAAAAAGGTGCTTGTTCTACTAGTCTATTATAGACGATATACAAGTTTTGAATTCACTAATATATTATGGAAGATTACAGAACAAATCTGACAATGGTGGAGAATTTGCCATTATCTTAAGATTTCAATAAACGAAGGTTTATACAAGTTTATGTGGGTAACGTTATATTTTAAATTTTGATTGAAATCTCTCAAAGTATCATAGTTGAGGATTAGATTTATGGATCTATATTTTTTTTTTAACTAAAATTATGTCTAAAGTCTCCAAAAATCCGTTATAAAACCAAATCACAAGATTATAGCAAATTTTTGAATAACATAGGATTTGGTAAAACTTTTATTAATTATTGATTGAATAACATGTGATTAGAAGTTATGTTGAATGATATTAAGTAAGTTCCATGTTCAATAACATAAGATTTGAGAAGACATTTAAAATCTAATATCGATGAAATTAAGATGTGTCATGATCTCGTAAGTTACTAACTTTCAAAACCGTACTCTATATAATATATACTATAGAAAAGTGGAGGCTATTTGCTTCTTAAGCCGTCCACATAAGATTTTAAACAACCATCTCGCTAATTAATATTTTAAGCCATTACGTTAATTTACATTTTTAAATTATGATAATTTTCAATATGAAGATATTTATGAAAAGGAAAAAAGCAATATATAGAAAAAGAGAAATGGAAATTTTTTTAGAAAATAACAAAAAGAAAAGAAAAGAAAGTAAATTTTTGTTAGTAGAAACCAATCACGATTATGCATATGCTAATTAACATTTTTAGCATTATGTTAGTTTATATTTTTAAATTCTTATAATTTTCTATGTTAAGATATTTATGAAAAGGAAAAAAACAATATATAGAAAAAGAGAAATATAAACCTTATAAAAATAACATATGGAAAAATAATTAGGGTTGACATTTTCGTTTGATTTTGAGTTAAATTTGATTTGATTAGATCACAAAATAAAAAAAATATTCAACTAACAACACAAAAAAAAATAAGTTAATGATGGTCGAAGAAACTTTTAGTTTAAAATAAAAGTATAAAAATAATCTATACTATAGAAAAGTTGAGGCTATTAGTTTTTAAAGACATCGATATAGGATTTAGAAGAACGAATTGCGATTAAACATGTCATTAATTAGCATTTTTAGTCATTATGTTAATTTTTTATCAAAAAGAAAAACATATGTTAATTTAACAAAAAAAAAAAATTACGTTTTAAAATTTTAACAAATTTCTATATTAAAATAATTATGAAAATGAAAAAGAGATATAGAAATAAGAAAATGTTTAATTCAATTACTATAATATAGAAATATTAATGGGATTGTTAGTCTCACTGTGTCTATATAAATAAACATCTGGACCATTGATAGTCGATTAAAAATTTTATTTTGGTAAGTTTAAACAAATAATTTATTTACTTAATTAAAGTTCCTCTCGACGAGCTTGAAAAAGGCTTTTATTAATAAGAAAAGAAAGGAATTTTTAAAGAAGATATATGAAGTATGTGAAAAGTTTGGAATGTAGGACATATACTGCTGTAACAAATCATAAGAGGATGTAAATAGATACCATAGGAAAAACGTATGTGAAAGATTTTTTCACAAGTAGGTGAATTGAAGAGAGATTAAGGTGTTTTTGGTCCGTGAAGCGTTAAAGTTTAGAAGGACATGGTTTGATGGTGGTGTTCCTAATCGTATCAATTTGAATCAAGTTCTAAAATATATAAGTTGAGGTATTTCAGTCTGTGAAGCGTGAAGGTGAAGAGGATTTAAACAACAACTTCAAAAGAGAGAAAGTGATAGAGTTAAAACCAAATTTAGAAGCTAAAACCTTTTATTAGAATAACAGAAAACAAAACAGAGAAAAACAAAGATTTTATTCTTGAAAGTTCAAAAGAAGAGTTTATTGACTTGACTCAACTACCTCTCGACGAGTTTGAAAAAGGTTCTTACTAACAAGGAAATGAAGGGATATTCAAAGAAGAACTATGGAGCATGTGAAAAGCTTGAAAAGTAGGACAAATACAGCTTAGACAAAATCATAAGAAGATGGAAAGAGATACAGTACGAAAGAAGTATGTGAAAGATTATTTCACAAGAAGGTGAAGTGAATAGGGATTAAGGTATGTTTGGTTTGTGAAGCGTTAAAGCAACAAAGACATGGTTTGATCGTGGTGTTCTTAATCGTATCAATTTGAATCAAGTTCCCAAAGATATAAGTTGATGTCTTTCACTTTGGGAAGCGTGAAGGTGAAGAGGATCTAAACTGCATAAAAAAAAGAGACGTGATAGAGTTAAGAACCAATTTAGAAGCTAAAACATTTTCTTAGCATAATAGAACACAAAATAGAGCAAAAGAAGTTTTTTTCTCAAAAATTCAAACGAAATGTTGATTGACTTAACTTAGTTACCTCTCGACGAGCTTGAAAACGGTTTATACTAACAAGGAAAGGAAGAGATTTTTAAAGAAGAAATATGGAGTATGAGAAAATTTTGGAATGTAGGGCACATATTGCTTAGACTAAATCATAAGATGATGTAAAAAGAAACTGTAAGAAAGAACGAAACAAATAAAACGAGTGCTTGCAAAAAGATAGAGAGAGTGATAGCTCTCTGAGAAAAATTGTGAAGACAAAAATTCATATACATATTGAAAAGAATGTGAGAAAAATATTAGTTGTTAAAAAAAAGTATAGATAAGCTTATGAATATAATTTTGTATAGAATCTTTTTTTAGAAGAGCTATACTAACTAATGAAGCAAAGATAAAAGAAAAACAATAATGAATTTGCGGATACCAAAATGAGAAAGTCGTTAAAGTTATTCTCCATACAATAATTTATTTCATGAGATTCAATCAAAACGTCTTACGTAAAAATGCGCAGTCATCCAAAATATCTAAAACTACAGAGAGAGTTATAAACAAAAAAACTATTCTTTTGATAAATGTTGTGAAACCTAAAAGTTGTATTAGAGTTATTTTTTATTTATGTATTTAAATTAAACTATTTGTCATGGTAATATTATAAAATTCAAGGAATTTAAATTATTAACTATTAATAGACATATAAAACATATATCTCAAAATTTTCAATAAATATTTTATTCATTCAAAATTTTATTAAAACTTTTTAAATTTATTGTGTATATCATCCTATTCCAGAAGATTGTGGGAGTTAATCTTTAATTTATTGTGTTTTACCCATATAACAACATAAGATATATATATATATATATATATATATATATATATACATGAATATAGTGGAATAGGATGATAGAATGATTATTTATAAGATGGTAATAAAAATAGATAATGGATATATATATATTTCTTAAAAACAAAGAAAAAACAATGTAAGGTTCATTGTCTAAAATTAAAATTTTGAACTAAGATTTTAAAATGATATTTTTTTTAACTCATAACAACAACCAAAAAAACTTAAAACTAAACAAAAAAATATTTGAGAGTTGAGATATTGTGGAAGGCGATGAGAGAATGAGTGAATGAGAGAATATATATTTATTGGATGAGAAGTGATGAATTACAATTTGAAAGAAATTGTGGGAGTTAATTTTTAGTTTATTGTGTGTTGAATAAAATGGAGTGGAGAAATATAATTAAGGAGATTTGCAAAAATACACTTTTTCTATTGCCTCTTTGCAACAATATTGTATCCTGTCGGCCAATTTTAAAAATACAGCTTTTCTTGAATAAAATGACCAAATTACCCATCATCTAATGAGAACATGAAATTAGAAACTGAAATTTTTGGTGCCATTTTTTTTCCGCACCAAAATGTTTTTCCCGCCAAAACAATTCCAAGCTAAATTTACATTTAAAAATCCTTATTAGTTTTTAAAATTAACATTTTTAAAATTATAATTGCTTTCTATAGTGGTTTATGTATAAATAACCATCTATAGACCATTTATAATCAAAAAAATTATTATTGAAAGTCCTAACAAAGAGCTTATTAAGTTACTATGACACTTACAACTTGTAAGCTTAAGGAATTGTTTTCACAAAACTGGTGTTACCTTATGTGATGAGACACTTGATCTTTGAAAGAATGAGCTCGAGTAATAATAGACGTTACATGTTTGTAATCTATACTATATAAAAGTTGAGGCTATTTGCTTCTAAAGGTTTCCACATAGGATTAAAAACCACCAATCGAGATTAGCCATGTCATCAATTAGCATATTTACAAACTTTGCAAATTGACATTTTTAAAATTATAATTACTTTCTATATTAAGATGTTTACGAAAAAGATTTTTTTTGTATTTGTAAAGAACAAATATGTAAACTTTTGAAAACAACATATAGAAATAATAAAAAGAAAATTTTCATAATTAGAGAAAGTGAAAAGTTTAAACGAAAAAGAAAATATTAATAACGTAAAGGAAAATTTCTTTTTAACAAATCATGTCAAATAAGAAAGTTTCTAGATTCTAAAGTAGTGGTTTATGTATATAAATAATCATCTATAGACCATTAATAATCAAAAAAATTATTATTGAAAGTTCTAACAAAGAGCTTATTAAGTAATTACTATGACACATCAACTTATATGCTTGCGGAATGTTTTCACAAAACTGGTGTTATCTTATGGGATGAGACAATTGATTTTTGAAAGAAGAAGCTCTAATAATGATAGACGTTACAATGTTTATAATAGTTTAACAAATATTATCACCCCCAAAGGAACACCACTAAAACCATTCAATGATATTCCTCATTATTATAATGATAATGCTTCGATGAAGGTTTTATGTAAAGTCCATGGATGGAGTGTTCGTAAGTATCCTAGACGAGTTTTGATGCGAATTTTTAAGTAACGAGTTTGAGCTTGAGCTTGAGTATCCTTGCGTTACTTATTTTTGATTCTCAAATTAAACTCGGCATTTACAGGGTTGCCAAAGCCTCTTGTGTTTGTAGTGTATAGGGATGAGTTTGAATTCATGTAGCCGCGCTTGAGTTGTGGTTAGGTTGGTAGGAGGTTTAAGAAAGGAGAAAACCCGTTTTACGAAGAGGCTTATCAAAGGGCAGTTTTAGATCAGATTTTGAGGATTGCGGGTAAATCTTTTGAGATGGTGCGATGAGATTCTGAAAATCTTTCATCTACGGCTCAAGAACTATCTATAGTCGTATGAGTTTCTTCTTGATAATATGGTCATTACCAACAATATGATGATATCTTGGCGGATTTAGGATGACAATAAACTTAACCAGATTAGTATCAACAATTGTATATATAGAAATTTAAAATAGGATTGAAGAGACTGAAAATAACTTTATTGTTTTAAGACCGTAAGTGTTTCTTTAAAATAGTTCTTTCCAAAGACGGAATATGTATTGTGTGTTTATACTTTTATGCTCATCAATCATCATAATCATAATCATCAGATAACCAATCTATTTCTCTTTTAACTAGAAATCCCTATCTTAACACTAAATTTTGTTATTCAGTTCTTTCACTCTTTGGGTTTAAGTAAGTGTAGCGTTTGAAAAAAGTATATACAATTTTTTTTCAGATTCTTCGCTCTGATCACGTTATTCTATTCTGAAAAATTTTCACGTTACATATTTACAATATTAAACAAATTAAGGACAACAATCTTTGAGTAACAAATAGGTCAAACACAAATATTTGTTAATATCCTAAAATTTTACTATACATATTACAAAAAATATAATTTAAACACTCACACATTGATAATAGTAAAAACATTAAAAAGACACACATTTCTATCATATAAAAATTATTCACCTTGGTAATAAATTCATTTTTATAGATCTAAACTGCTATAACTTTTTTAGTTTTGAATTTTCATTCAAGTTTTTGACATATGGTAATTTAAAATCATCATGGAGTTAAAGTCATTATAATTACATTGATATATATTAACTTCATAACTGATATATTACAAAAAATTCAGATTTATAGATCACTTATGTAAAAACTAATTGCATATTTTTTATAAGAAAATATTTAGATAAAAACTCACTCGTAGCGTGGGTCAAAACCTAGTCTATACTATATAAAAGTTGAAGTTATTTGCTTGTAAAGGCGTCTATGTAGGATTTAGAACGAACAATCGAGAGCTGCCACATCAATAATTAACATATTTAACATCTAATTAAGTGACATTATTGAAAATAGTAATTACCTTCTATTTAAAAAAAAATGAAAATAACAACCGAGTTTCTTATTTTAAACAACCGAATATATGTTAAGTTTCCAAAACAATTAAATGCTAAATCATATATGAAAATCATTCAAAGATGTTTGATAGAAAAATTCATAAAAACTTGAAAATATGTTAATCTTAGCTTTAGTTTAAATGATAAGGAAAAACCTATTAAAATGAGAAAAAAATACAATTAAAGTCAAGAAACTTTCTTCAACAAGAAAGAGAAATTCTACTAATCGGTAAAATGGAAAATATAAAAGTTTCTAATTTCTAAAGTAGTGGTTGATGTAAAAATACTCATATAAAACTGATGATTAAACATAGAAACTTCAATTAACGTTTTAAGTTCATTAAGAGATCAAAGAGAGTTTTAGTTCATTGAGAGAACAATTTATTGAATTAAGATGTGACATGCAACTTCTTCTCCTTCCGGTCAACTACTTCCCTCTTTGGTTTTTGATTAGTTGTCAAAAAGGTTTTATTAGGAAAGATGTTGTTGTTAGCGTCTTCCACTTATGGGAAGCAAGAAACCCCAAGAAAGGTGACTTACTTATGGGCCTCAAGGTTTTGCTTATCAACCAATCGAGATTAGCCATATCATTTGTTGCCATTTTTAAAGTTATTTTAGTCTTCCATATTAAGTTTTTTTTTGTATAAAGGAAAAAATTAATATATATATAGAAATAAAAAAATTGTTCGGTTAGACCTAGATCTCACATTATAAATAATATGCCTAGGGATCTCCATTCCGATCGTTCTTTAGTTGTCACTTCATTCATGTTTTTTCCTGCATATATTTTTGATTTTTAATATGATTTTTTACCTCTCAGGTTACGATGATGTGGACATACAATCATCAAAGTGTGTTTGTTTCATCGTACAAAAAGTCAGTCTCTAATCTAAACTATGTTTTGTATTTTGTCATGAATTTACATCCCTTTTTTTTACTGCTAGAAAGTAGAAACCCTAACGTATACTTACTTTCTAAAACACACAAATCTGTTATGAAGCTCAGGAAAAAAAACTGAAGTCCGCTCGCTCCAAAGTCATTATCGTCTCTGGTGGCTCTCTAAATGGAGAACGATGTCTAGATTGTAAAGGTATGTCTATCGTGATGAAATTGTAAAATAGAGTGTTTCTTATTGAAACAACCCCACCCTTTTTTAAAAAAAAACATAATTAAATATTCCCATAAATACTTAATTAAACCAACCAATAGAGCAACATTTAAACCGCAAGTTAAAAATACTATTTTATGAATAAATAAATAATTTAACCAACAAAACCAAGAACGACTAACAATCCTAACACAATCCTAACCGGTTCCAATAACCAAAACACAAATATAAACCAAACGAGTTCCTAGATCACACTTTATCTTTACCTGCACCAAAAAGAAAGAAATGCGTAAGTATTATCACAAATACTTAGTGAAACGATCCTCCCATCTACGAACTATATACACAAGCAATTAAAAGTGTATAATCACAAATACATCATAAACAAATCAGTCATTTAACAATTCACCAAAAAACACATTCACCACACCTACATACCATCACACAAAATAAATCATACAACCCAATCGCTCGGATAAGCTCATGGTCACACACTCACCTTAACAAATTGATTCTAACAACAATTAAACCCAGGAGAGACTCTCCTTACGTCTGAAACAGTCCAGAAACGTCCTACAACAAGTCACAACCAAAAGCAACCTTGAAGCAAACTGGACATGAAAAACAGAAACAAACAGTCTCAAAGACGAAACCCTAAAATACAAACCAACTGTTAACAATTAAATCCCTCCGGTGAAACGCTAGCCTTACACGTCACAAAGCTTCCCACAAAAACTCGTGCCAATCGGAAACCAGATGAGACTACGATCTCAGTTACAATCTCCGCTGGTCCTAATTCGCGTCTGAGAAAACGTATCTCATGAAACTGCGAATAACTCAACCAATTTTAATCCAAATCCACTTATGTAAACTGGAGAATAACGATAAAAGACTTGGAAATTCCTCTACCAAATTTCGTTACCTTTGACAACGATATGATATGTCGAAACCGTTTCTTCCCAAACCCTAATGATTTTGGTCTTCTCTTTCTCTCTCTTTTTCTCCTTTATAAAACGAAAAGTGGCTATCTAAAGCCTTAATTTCGAGTTTTCTTCTTTTAAAGGCACACTCTAGAGTTTCCAATTAACCCAATCGATTAAACCGGACGATTTAAATACAAATTCTAACCGATTTTTCGATTTACGGGCGTTACAATTCTCCCCCACTAACATAGATTCGTCCTCGAATCTAGCTTCACCCTTCCACTCCGGGGAACTCCGTGCAACCATCACTACGGTCCGCACTCCCTCCAACCAGACCCCCTCTAGGTCTCTCTATCCAGTCGATATACTCACGATTTACTAGTCATTGTTGTTCACAACTCACTCTCCACTCTCAGATCGCAATCTTCGAGCATAAACCGTCACTTTCAAGCATCGGCCTACGGTATCTCGGGTATCACACGTATTATCTTCCCTACTCAAAGTCAAACCCAGAGTTGTGTCGGCTCACTCTCAGCTACAAAGTCACCGAGTTACGACACTTGGAGAAAATAATACCTCAAAACTCGCTCTCGAGTCATCACGCTAAACCGTGCTCTCGGATCGTCACCCGAAGCCATCGTACCCCTTGCACTATAAACAGGGGCGGATCTATGTGCAAGGCTATATGGGCACGTGCCCTACACTACTCTTGAAAATTTTATGCTTATAGTTATAATTATTTTATTGAATCATGGTAAAATCAGACAAATTTTCAATAGTGCCCTAGGCTAAATAGACTTTTGATTCGTTTATTATCTCTTTCTTATTATTCCTTTGTTTTATTTATGGTAATTAACACTTTTTACTTTGCAATTTAGGTTTCTTTCCCCTCAACAACACTTTTTATTTCATTTTCTATAATCCAATATCCCACCATCAATACTAATTGTATATTTGATTCCCTAAGTTTCTTTCACTTTCCTTTTCTTAATGGTTATAACTTATAAGTAAAAATTTATATAAAATAGTTTAGCATAAAAATTTATCCCATCACAATAAACTTCAAAATCAATACAAAATTTACAAAAAAATTAGCATATGTAACATTTTTAGCCGTATTATATTACATATTTTATTTATACATTTTTGTTTTTGACAACAATTTATACATTATTTGTAAATAATTAGTGGTGCCCGAGTAGAATAACGTTCTAGATCCGCCACTGACTCTAAAGACACCAAGCCCCTCGAGTTACCGGTACCTCAGGAGCATATCCCGCTCCTCACGAGTCGTTGGGACCCTCATGTCCCTCGAGCAAACAATTCTAAACGCTTCCGAGCATATCTTCAGACTCTCTCATGGATTTGCGTAGGACACCTTTATACCTCACCATCCATCATATCCCCTCGGGAACACTCTTATGACCAATTCTCGGCTATCTCGTAAACACACCTATTTCTTAGGTTATTTACTTAACCTTTCCAAAAATAGACAAGTCCTTTATGGAAAACTTTCCATTCTTGGAAACCGCACAACACATTCTTAAATAAGACAACTCAAGTCAAATCTAAGAAAACAAATACTCATCTTATAAATCATCAAATGTCATGATCGTTACAACTCCAAACGAAAATAAAAATGAAAGAGAAATAAGAACAACAACTCAAAAGCTCAAAAACTCAACAACACTGAAACTGGAAACCAAGGAAAGGCAAATTCATGCAGTAACCTGCTTCTCGAACCACTTCTTGAACCTTGCCTTCATCCTCGCCTCTGGCTCCCAAGTCTCCTCTGTCACACCATCGCAGTCCCACAGGACTTTGATCAAAGGAATCTTCTTCCGCCGAAGTTCCTTGATCCTCTTCTCGAGAACCCTCACTGGTCTCGCCTTCAAAGTCATGTTGGGCTGAAGATCCTCTAAAATCTTAGCCAACACCTCATCATCCTTGTGAAGACACTTCCTCAGAATCGACACATGAAAGACCTTGTGAAACGCACGCATAACATCTGGCAACTCTAACCTGTATGCCCCTGGTCCCACCCTCTCAACAATCCTGAACGACCCATGTACCTCAGACTCAACTTAGTCTCTGAGATAGACCTGTTTGGACCTCGCAACATGGCCATCTTGAGATACACTTTGTCCCCAACCTCAAACTCAAGGTCTCTCCTCCTCTTGTCAGCATAACTCCACTGTCGATCCTGAGCTTCCTTCATGTTCAGCTTAAGAACCTGGATCCTCTCTGTGGTCTCCTGAACATAATCTGCACCATATATGCTCCTCTCCCCCACTTGGGTCCAGCATAACGGTGTCCTGCATGGCCTCCCATATAACGCCTCGAAAGGAGCCATACCAATACTCGCGTGATAGCTGTTGTTATAAGCAAACTCTACCAGACTCAAGTGATCCGTCCAATGACCTCCCCAATCCAAGACACACATCCGCAACATATCCTCAAGCGTCTGGATAGTCCTCTTAGATTGCCCATCTGTCTGAGGATGATAAGTCGTGCTCATCTGCACCTTAGTGCCCATCTCTGCCTGAAGGCTCTCCAAAACCCAAATGTAAACTTAGAGTCCATGTCTAACACAATACTCACATGTACTCCATGCAACTTCACGATCTCGCTCACATATTTCTTAGCCAATTCAGCCGCTCCATCTATTTTTCTGATGGCCAGAAAATAAGCTGACTTAGTCAGACGGTCAACGATCACCCAAATAGCATCTTTGGTTCGAGACACAGGCAACCCAACCACAAAATCCATCGTGATAAAATCCCACTTCCACTCAGGGATGGGTAAACTCACCCGGCATCTGATGCTCAGCCTTAACTAACTGGCAAACATCGCACTCTACGACCCAATTAGCTACATCCCTCTTCATCTCGACCCACTGATAGTACCGCTTGAGGTCTCGGTACATCTTAGTCGCTCCTGGATGAATGGAAAACATGCTTGCATGAGCCTCACTCAAGATCTCGCGTCTCAACTCCTCATCCTTAGGCACACAAACTCGCCCATGCACAAGGATAGTCCCATTAGCTGCAAACTGATACTTAGAGCCCTCTGCCTTAGAAGCCGCAATCAACCCCTCATCCTTCTCCTGAGCCAACCGCATTCTACTCAGAAGATCTGCTCGATCCACAGCTTCGAATCCCAATGGCTCCCCTACCACAACACACAACTGCAAAGCACCAATCTCATTCACCAAGGCCTCAACACTCTGCCCTGGTGCCACACCCACGCGCTTACGGCTCAACGCGTCTGCAACCACATTAGCCTTACGAGGATGCTAGGCTATCTCTAGATCATAATCAGCCACCAGCTCCATCTATCGCTTCTACCTCAGGTTCAGCTCTGGATAAGTGAAGATATACTTTAGACTCTTATGATCCGTGAACACCTGCATTTTCCCGCCATAAAGATAAAACTCCAAATCTTCAAGGCAAAGATTACTGCAACCATCTCCAAATCGTGAGTAGGATAGTTGTCCTCATGCTTCCTCAACTGCCGCAATGCATAGGTAATAACCTTCCCACGCTGCATCAAAACACAACCCAAACCAACTCTCGAGGCATCAGTATACACTATGTAAGGCTTTCCATGCTCTAGCAATGCTAACACTGGTGTACTCGTCAACATCTCCTTCAGGCTCAACACTGGAGCCATCCTGTAGGGTGCCTTAGACAACGGCGCTGTCCCTAGTTCCAATTCAATCGTGAAAGGATCAGACCGTGATGGTGGTAATCCCTACAACGATTGAAACACATCCTCGAACTCCTGAACAACCCGAATGTCGCTCACTGCTACATGCCCCACAGACTCCGGCATAGATATCATCACCAGGTAAGCCTTGCAGCCCTTCTCGATCATTTTCTCTGCCTGCACTGCTGAGATGACGAGACTCCCTGAGGTATGTCTTATTCCCTAATAAACCAACCTCCCCTCTGGCCGCTCAAAAGAAACTCTCCCACGGTGCCAGTTAAGATGTACTCTGTAATGATCCAACCAATCCATTCCCACAATAACATCATACAACTTTACAATACTGCTAATCAAATCTGTCGGCATCGACTCCCCTGCAATTTGAATATCCACACCCTTAGCTCACCCCAGAACCGCTAGAAACTGCCCTCCAGCAACCTTGACGGCTCCAAACTGCTCACCAGGATCCCCACGGATGTTGCCGCGCGAGGCACTCTCCAGGGTAATGAAGCAATGCGATGCTCCAGAGTCAAACAACACATGGGCCTCTACACCGCCCAGTAATAAGGTCCCTACACAAACCTCATGTGTTAAGAACCCTAACATTCATCACAAAACAATGATATCCAAAAACAACAGAAATAATTCACAAAGTCTGAGTCTTAGAAATCATAACAGTGATCGCTCTATTGCTGGTACCGCCTATCTCACGCGTAGTGTAACCTTGCGGTGCCGCTGCAATATGTGCTAACTGCTGCACATTTTGCTGCACTCCCTGTTGCACCTGCGCTCCCTGCCGGCTGTACTCTCGCCACTGCCATCCGCTGCAACTTAGGATAATTCGGCATGAGATGTCCTCTCTCCCTGTAGTGGTAGCACTCCCTCGTCTCAGCTCGCTGCGTGCAATCCGCTACCTTGTGGTCAAGGCTCCCACAAGAAAAACATCCTGCACGACCACCCTGTCCGGCTCTGGAAGGATGATCTCACCTCCTCTTCTGCCCCTACGCAGGCTTGCCGCCCTTGCTAGGTGCCACCTGATGTTGAGTCTTCTTCGGCTGTACCGCGGGAATCACTGCCACCACCTGCCTCTGAAGGTCCTCCTCTACCTCAGCAGCCGTCTCCACCAGTGCTGCTTTCGTGGTGTATTGCGATACTCTACACCGCACCCTCAAATCTGGTCGAAGTCCCCTCAAGAACTTCATCATCTGGGCCTAGTCATCTTTCATGCCCCGACCCGCAGACACCAAGAGTCGGTTAAACTTTCGATCATACTCTCGAACCGACCGCTCACCCTTTGTCAACTCAAGAAAACGCGTCTCCATACGGTCGAGCGCCTCCTGAGGAAAGTAATTGGCATTAAACTCAGTCACGAAATCTTCCCAAGACATATCCGCCTGCCTCCTCCTGGCAGTCACACTCCGCCACCATAGATATGCATCTCCCTCTAAAATGCACTGCCAAATCCACCCGATACTCCATCGGACATCTGTTCGAACCGAAATTCCGCTCAACCTGCGACCGCCAACTGTCAGCCTCCTCAGGACTAGTACCAGCAGAAAAATACTCGGTGCCAATCCTCTACAACTGCTCGATTGTCCTCAAATAAGATGGAACCTCCTCAGCAACCGCAGCCCTCTGCTGCACCTTCGCCACTCGTGGCGTAACTGGAGCCTGCACTGGTACCACACCTGGTAACCTCTCCAACAACTGCCTCAGCAGGCCCGCCAAACCAACTTCTGGAACCTGTGCTCCTCCGGCTGCGGCACCCATCACTCCTGGGTCCTCAGCACCAACGACATACACACCGGCACCGACACCAGCTCCACCAGTCCCCACTCCGGCTGCACCAGCTATATCGGCATCGAGACCGTCCCCAGCCCCGGGCTCCACAAACTCAGGCTGCGAACCCACACTCTGCGCAACTGTAGCACTGTAGCCATCACTCTCGCTGGTACCCTCGAGGACTCGTCCTCTACCGCGACCACGACCACGACCACGAACTTAGCTCCTCTAACCATCTGCGCTACTCAAGAACAAAAGGCTAAGAAACTAGAATAAACGAATATATCACAAACAACTTACAGTGGAATATCATTTAAGGCTCGGAGAAGATGATGCTAGGACTCCAACAACACACAATTGACTAAACACTCCATAATCAATCCTCAGTATGCTAACACCCTAGCTCATCTCACATCAATCATCAGGAAAATAATTCATCAGTTAATTTTTTCTACACATCCTAGAACCGTGATCGCTCTGATACCAAATTGAAACAACCCGACCATTTTTTTAAAAAACATAATTAAATATTCCCATAAATACTTAATTAAACCAACCAATAAAGCAACATTTAAACCGCAAGTCAAAAATACTATTTTATGAGTACATAAATAATTCAACCAACAAAACCAAGAATAACTAACAATTATAACACAACCCTAACCGGTTCCAATAACCAAAACACAAAAATAAACCAAACGAGTTCCTAGATCATCCTCTCTTCCTTGCCATGATTCCACAATCACACTTTATCTTTACCTGCACCAAAAAGAAAGAGATGCGTAAGTATTATCACAAATACTTAGTGAGGCGATCCTCCCATTTACGAACTATACACAAAAGCAATTAAAAGGGTATAATCACAAATACATCATAAACAAACCAGTCATTAAACAATTCACCCAAAAACACATTCACCACACCTACATACCATCACACAAAACAAATCACACAATCCGATCGCTTAGATAAGCTCATGGTCACGCATTCACCTTAACAAATTGATTCTAACAACAATTAAACCCAGGAGAGACATTTCTTGCGTCTGAAACAGTCCAGAAACGTCCTACAATAAATCACAACCAAAAGCAACCTTGAAGCAAACTGGACATGAAAAACAGAAACAAACAGTCTCAAAGACAAAACCCTAAACTACAAACCAGTCGTTAACTATTAAATCCCTCTGGTGAAACGCTAGCTTTAGACGTTACAAAGCTTCTCACGAAAACTCGTGCCGATCGGAAACCAGATGATATTACGATGTTAGTTACAATCCTTGCTGGTCCTAATTCGCGTCTGAGAAAACGTGTCTCACGAAACTGCGAATAACTCAACCAATTATAATCCAAATCCACTTCTGTAAACTGGAGAATATCGATAAAATACTTGGGAATAACTCTACTAAATTTCGTTACCTTTGAAAACGATTTGATATGTCGCAACCGTTTCCTCCCAAACCCTAATGATTCTGGTTCTTCTCTTTCTCTCTATTTTTCTCTTTTATAAAACGAAAAGTGGCTAACTAAAGCCCTAATTTTGAGTTTCTTTCTTTTATAGGCACACTCTAGGATTTCCAATTAACCCAACCGATTAAACCGGACGATTTAAGTATAAACCCTAACCGATTTTTCTATTTACGGGTGTTACACTTATGACTATACAATGCCAATTTTTTTTAGTATGAGCATTGGAAAGCTTGCCATGGATGGAAGATGAGCTTTTGCAAGTGTGTTTAGCAAATGTGTTATACCATTACAATTCGTCTTTGATTTGCATGGACTGCTTTTGGATTTGATTAAAATTTCGCAAGCTTAACAATCGTTTCCTTACTTGAATTGTAGTTTATATGTGAAATTTACACATTGATCAGTTTTATGATACAAATTTCATTTTTCTCTTTGTTCTTCACTTCTTTGATTTCTTGAGTTTTGTTGTTACTTGCAGCGTGAAAGGAGTAATCCTCATGACCTAAATAGAAAGAAGTTCAATATCATAGAAGGCATCTAGATATATAAAATACGTTTAGCTCGATAATCATTACTTTCATAGATTCATTATGTATGGTTTAAAAGTCGAGCCTATAAGCTCCTTAGGCTGTCATGAGATTTAAAACTACCAATCCGGATTAGCCATTGCATCAACTGACATTTTAAAAGTTATAAATTACTTAATTAAGATACTTTTAAAAAGCAAAAATACCAATAGATATGAAAAAATGTAAATTTTTAAAGAAAAACATATGTAAAAAAAAAAAAAACGTAAGACGTCTAAAAATAATCTCTTAATTTTTTGTAAAAAATTAAAAAAAAAAAAAGACAATAAAAGAAATATTTGAAATATGGATACATTTCTAACTATGATGTTGTGTTATTAAAAATGTAATATAAAAGTAATCAAATGTAAAGTTTTAATATTGTAAAGATTATTAAATTTATAAACCAAAAATCTAAAAATATGAAATAATTCTGAATATAATTTTGTTATGAAATTCATAAAAATGAAAATAACAAAATGTAAATTTATTTGTAAATTTTATTACTTTAGAAAATAGGATATTTATTATAAAAACATCATTATTAGTCTTACAAAAATTTCTTATTCCAACTTTAATTATAAAAGTCGAAGTGATGAGCTTTTAAGGCCGTCTACATGGGATTTAAAACGACCAATTAAAGTTAGCAATCACATTGAATATTTTAGTCATCTCATTAATTAATATTTTAATTTTTATTATTATTTTATGTACAAAGATATTTGTAAAAAGGAAAAAAACAATATATGAAAAATAGAAATGTAAATTTTTGGAAAATAATATATGAAATATATTAAACTTATATTATTATTTTTATTTGTTAATCTTCTTATCTTCTAAAAAAGAAGAAATATTCATAGGAAAATATATTTGATTAACACTAGACCTAAACGAGCTAGTCACATGGATTGAAGGTGGAGCTGATGATGATGACAATCTTGAGCCTACTCTGCATTACGTGGTATTTAACGGTGTTGGTGTTGAAGAGTCACAAGATGTGAAAACTGTAACTCCTGCGCCATGTCAAAGGATCAATATCGAGGTGGTGGAGAAGATTCCATCAAGTGCATTGGTTAGGGAATGCATGAAGTGTTTGAACTCCATGGAAGAGGTTGAGAAAGGTAGTGATCTTTACATGTTTGCGATGGATTTATTTATGAACAAAGAGTGCAGATAGATGTTCTTGTTGTTGGAGACCTCAAATTTGAGAATGACTTGGATGCTTAGACGTCAATCTTGTGGCTCTACCATTGCTGCCTAAGATCCTCTTATTCTCCTACACTTCTGCTTATGTCTTATAATTATGCTTAAAACTCTTTATTTTCTTTTGAAGAAAACAGTTTATGTGTTTACTAGATAAGGACCCGTCCGATGGATCGATTTATATTCTTATAACTAAAATCAAATTTACCAAAAATAATACTTAACAAAATTGTAAGTGTAAATTATCTTTTAAAAGTAAATTTATTTTTTGGTTATTTTCACTGTTATATTGTTTTCTTACTACTAAAATTATTGATTAAAAACTTTCAATATCATATAGTAATAACTCAAAATTATTTGAATGAAAAATATATTACATATCAATAACTCTTGGTATACTTATATGAAAACTAAATTAAAAATCGTTATCATAAAGTTGGCGAATAAAACCAAAATGGTTTTCAAATTAGACATATTAAAAATATAAAGATGATCAATCAATGTCGACTAGATGTCTCAGGACAAAACTCCCAGACACCTATTTATACAAAACGAAATTAAATGATAATAGACGGGCCAGTAACCTAATCGCCCGACCCATAGAGTGATAATGGGCCGAGATGGGCTTCGTGATCCGATGGAGCTCCAGGCCGTTTCCAAACACTTCTTCTTCTCCTCTTCTCTTCATTGTTCTCAGCTTGTCTGGTTGAGTGCGGATTTGAGTCGACTCTGAATATGTGGTCGAGTGCTTGATCGAGTGATGGCGATGATTGGTGAAGGATATACTCGACCAGGGGGTCGAGTGATGTCATCGAGTGGCCTGAGCTGCTGTTACTCGACCAGGGGGTCGAGTAGATGGAAGAATGGCTCCAATGTCACTCGACCTGGGGGTCGAGTATGGTGCTGGATGTACTCGACCTGGGGTCGAGTATGTCCTCTAGTTCCGGCTCGCTTCTTCCAGTTTGCTCGCCAACAGCTCTAAATCACCTGAAAACAACTCAAAAATGCAATATGTATGCAAAGCTAACCTAATCATACAAAGTTTGCAAGAATGATGAGAAATGATATAAAACAGTGATGAATGATGAAACTAGACTCAAAACGATGATGAATGAACACTGAAAACATGCAAATTATAGACATATCATTATGTACGAGATAAAATGATTGAAAGAAATTATTGTGTAAATATATTGGGCTCTGATATTTGTTTGTATACAATTTACTTTAATTTACGTTTATTTCGTGTAAGAATACGTTTCACCCATGAAATATTTGAATCTGGAAAAATGATTTAATATTTTTGATTTTTTTTGAAATATTCTGATTTAGGCGGGTTATTAAGATTTTCTATAATTAGATCAAACAATAATTAGATTAGAGACTAAAATCGGAGGAGAATTCAAATTGTTATATATACAACATTTTAATCGGAGGAGAATTCAAACTGTTATGTTCTTGTATATATAATGAATTTTAACTTTTAGGATTATGTTGGGCTGGCGTGGAATCTGTGTGGGAAAAGACTTACTCAAGACCCATCTGGGCAAATCTATTGGCTCCGGGTCAGATTCTTTGGTGTGGAAGGATCCCTGGATCTCTTTATCCTCCTCCACAACCCCCATGGGTCCTCCTACAGAGCAATCACAGCAAATGAAAGTTGAGGATCTCATTTCTCCAATTTCGAAGACTTGGGACAGAATGAAGATCTCTCAGATCCTACCACAGTATGAACAACAAATCTTAGAACTAAGACCCAGTAGATTTGGTGCAAAAGATAGATATGTATGGCTTCTTACTAAGTCAGGAGAGTACAGTGCAAAAAGCGGCTACCATGCAGCTTCATCATCCAAAACTTCTTTGCCACACCTGCCTAGCTCACCTCTTGTTTTCAACTGGAACAAGGAAATCTGGAATAAACATTGCTCACCAAAAGTCAAGTTTTTTCTCTGGAAAGCTATGAAAAATGCATTACCTGTGGGAGCAAATTTGAGAGCTCGGTGGATCAATCCTGACGCTTTCTGCCCTCACTGTGGCGACGAAGAGACTTGCCTCCATATGTTGTTTCATTGTCAGTTCGCTCAGCAAGTTTGGCTTCAAACACCCTTCAAGATAAGCCTCTCTCCCTCCCGAATCTCAAGTTTGAAGCAGGGGCTTGAAGCGTCTAACCATCTCAAAGTTCTCCCGCCTATCGGGCTAAACCACGGTCCTCTTTTCCCCTGGATTCTATGGATGATCTGGATCTGCAGGAATAAGATGATTTTTGAGAAAAAGCAGCAATCAAGTGGAGACCTAATCACCCAAGCAATTACCTATGCTAAAGAATGGAATGAGGCTCAGATCCAACCCATCCGAAACCCACTCTTACCGCCAAGCCCTCTATCCTCGCCTCTTGGTGTGGAGCCTGTTGACATCGAAACAACGATCTGTTTTACAGATGCAGCTTGGAGGGATTCAGGAGATGCGGGATATGGCTGGACTTTTGTGAACTTCTCCACTCAATTCGAATCGCAGGGACAAGCCACGGGAAAGAAGATCTGCTCACCTCTAATGGCAGAAGCCTCTGCGCTCTTCCTTGCAATTCATCAGGCTGTGGATTTTGGTTTCAAAAAACTCTCACTAGCTTCAGACTCGCAACAGCTGGTCAAAGCACTTAATGGGGAGCCCCAACCGGAGGAGCTCCGAGGGATTCTTCACGACATCCTTACCCTTTCTCTCTATTTTGATGAGATCTGTTTTCGTTATGTTAAAAGAGCGAGCAATGTTTCGGCAGATACTATAGCCAAAGCAGCATTAAACTCTATTTCAGCTGTACCTTTTTGCAATTAATGAGATCACCATCGGTTGACAAAAAAAAGGATTATGTTGGGCATGTTATTTCACTACTCATTCATAAAATTATAATATGCTTGAAATGATGCAATAAGATATTTGTTTCTTGTATATATACAACTTTATCCTTTACATACAACAGAAAATAAATAATAATAATAATTAATATGACTAATTATAACGAGTGAATGTTCATAATAAGTTTATTGTAACGCTCAAAAAATTTAAAAGAATTTTCGGAACATCAATTAAAATGAAATAATAAAAATACCAACATTCCCATAATGTATAAAGTTTAAAATCTAAAAAAACAAACTCCAGATCTAAAAAAGAAACAAAACAAATCAAAAACGTTGGAAAATCTACCAATTCTCGCTCTACGATAAAAATACAAACTCTAAACCTCAGATGCACGCTCCACCTCCTCAATGATCTCTGCACGGAATCAGAATTTATCTGAGCGAAAAATCGCCCAATGAGACTACAAACCGGACAAACAAGTACCAACACGGTCTGATCCCGTACAGAATAATATTTACGTGTTGTTACTAACAGACATAAATTTCAATTCAATTAATTTTAGATAAAGTAAACACATAACTTATACTATAAAAATATATGATCAAATCATTAGAACATAATAATATCAGTAGAGCAAAATAATGACAGCAGAACAGAATAATACATCAGAACTGAACGACCAGGTTTCTAGCAATGCATGTCGAAATGGTAAAATCCCGGTATTGGTTGACCCAAACCATATACTAACAGAATATTTACATAATATACTCGATAGGGATGCTGGCCCCTAACGAGGTGATAAGGAAGTACGGTCCATACCATTAACCGACCTCAATACAACTAATAGACTAACAAAATACAAACTACATTTGTTGGCGATACCGACCGCCACAGATTCTTCAATAGAGCTAGCAAAATCAGAGTCGCATGCTGATACCGGTCTTAGGAGAATAACATATTTCATCATAAGAATCATATTCAGAATAATCACATTAAATCAAATAATCAATTTTCAGAATTCACATGTTCAAATAATCCAAATGTTCTTTCTATTTTATTCTCAAATATTATACAAATGTACATCGGTCTTAACAAAATAACATATCTTATTATTATAATCATAACCAAATTAATTATGAAAGCAAGCAAATCAATTTTCAGAATATAAAAATATTTCATTTATTCTTTTTATCATACTCCTAAAATATTATACAAATGTATAATAACTAATAAGGGAGTTAGAATTCACTTGAAAAATATTTTCAGATTGACGGACGGTTAGCAGCAATTCTACCCACGCTCCAAATCCTCAATTAATTCTCCTAAATTCAGCCGTAGATTATTAAATTACGTACCATATACCATTAGAAAGATTAAATCAAGTTCAATCTTATTCATGTATCAGACTTTCCAAAACCGATATAAACAAAGCCGAACCGGTCCAAACTACTATCGGTTTAAATTCAAAACTCAGCCAATTCAAAATTCTTTTTTCAATCGAGTATTCTACATAGCCATACTATAACAAAATCGGTTTCAAACTTTAAGAACTGGTGTATAAAAATCCCAATTTGACCATGAATCAACAAAATCGAAAATACTTGCCAATCAGATTTCTATCAATTCCGACTTTCGTTTAATGAGATGTCACTAGCGATGGATTCATATGAATGAGGGCTTTCTAGGAAGGTATAGAACAACTCCTAATTCTCCCCAAAGCTCTTAGGGAGACTGAAAACAACTTAGTACTAAACCACCAACAATAGATGCCACCACCAACCAAAAGTTTCAAATTGACAATGGATGTGGCTTCTAATTCATTGGGGCTTTAAAACGCATAAATATACAACATATTAGGGTTAAGAAACGAAGATTCAATTTGCCAAAAACTCTCCTTCATTTTTGGAAAGGATCAATTCGATTTCTACCTCTTTTCACGTTCTTTGCATTTCGGTCCCCGGTCTTTTATCTAGTTACAGATTCTACCCCAGACTTTTGAATTTCTCAGATATTTCCCTGAAATTAGATAGTTTCAAAACGATCAATTTAACCCATAATCTGATTCTTCATTTTCTTTTAATTACGTGCGTTACATATACAAGAAAAAATCATTGTCGTATATGTTCCAATATATACATATATATATAAACATGCTTATAATAAGTAGTCATATGATCTTTTGATTGATATATATATATATATATATATATATATATACTTTATATTTTATTTTTTATTTTTTATTTTTTTTTTATTGTGCAAACAATCACTTCATTAGATTAGTACCTCACAAGAGGCATGTTCATACAACTTGAAAGTGACAAAATACATAAGTAAGGATAGAGACTCAAAGAGTTTTCCAAAGAGATGCACAACTTTGAAAGGCTTGCAATGTTTGAAAGATCTTTTGATGTCTTGAAGGATCCAATTATGAAGACGAGCTTCGAAAAATCCCCGACCAACAAGTGGTCATAAAGAGCTCGCGCGAATAACGCCAAAGAGCTTTTGTTAAGGTGCTCCATAAAGGAGACTAAGGGTTTGCAAGGATGGTTTTGCAAGGATGGTTTCTCTATGGTTTGTAGGAGTCGCCAAAAGTAATCACAAGGCCAAAAGAAGGATAGTAAAGCGAGGCTAGAGTGTAGTCCACGTCCATTCAATCCAAGGCAATGAATATCCGATTTAAGAGGACTTGAGATAAGGTTAGATTGAACATACCGAGGCGGTTTCTCCAAAATGGTTCGAGAGTGTTGATATGCATCGCCCAATAAGTATGAGGCGGAATGATTAAGCTTGAACTTGAAAAAGTTGTTACTCGAACTATGAGTCCCAACTGAGCAAAATGGTGACCAGAATCACGCAAGCTATGGGTCGAGTGTAGCATTAATCCAAGAAGCTTCAAAGATAATTTTTCATCGGATAGCAAGAAAACTTCTAGATTCAACAGGTTTCGTGATTGATAGTGACAAATCCAGCCTAAAGATATCACTACTACCCTAACGTGGCGTCCACTACCAGTCATAATTGAGCAGGACATCTTTAGAATTGAATTTGGCAAGTTGATGAACGACACAGACCTGAGGAAAGCAAGGGGAGCAACTAGACAGCTTTGAGAGACGTCGTGCGCCGTCGACGAACTCACCGGAATAGGTGCAACAGACGGTCCAAGAGATACTCTTGCCATCAACGAAATTCGGTGAGTACAAACTGTTTGTGCCATTGGTGATGGTCCAGATCTAGAGCTAGAAAGTTCTGATTTTTCCAATGATGCGCAAATAGACTTAGATGACTCTTCTTCCGATATAAACCTCTGCGAGAAGAAGCTTGGGAAAACAAATTCGCCGAGAAGATCCATCAGATAAGAAGAGAGGAGATAGAGATGTTGAAAATGAAGCTGAAGCATGACGGGAGCAGAGATTCGAGATTTCGGCAAAATTCCGATGAGACTAGAAATAAACAAAAACAGGATCATGAGACATAGGAGACAACGAAGATGGTGAGCAAAAGGTCCTGCGACGTCGACCGGAGCCGACGCCGCCGAAAATTGAGTTCTCGGTGATTGTGCCAGAGAGCAAAAGCGGCTAGGGCGAACATCAATTGGATGTGAGATGATTGATATATTGTTATTACACAAAATTTATCGTAGTAAATTACAAAATTTATTGTATTGTTATTTGAAATCAGAAATTTGCTTATGTATTATGAAATGTAATATATTTTTAATATTATTTGAACCAATGATTTTTTGCATTAAAATTATTATTATCCACACATTGATTGATTTATTAATTTTAATTGATATTATATGTTTTAGAAATAATTTCATTTATAAATGTATTGGTAATATTTGATAATAAAAAATAAATGTAGTTTATATATTAAACTCTTTTTAAACATAATTTTTTATGTTTATATATAAAAAATGAAGGTACTTATATGAGTTCCGAAAGATTACTTGCATAATTATTATGATGTTTTTCGTTGAAATTTTGTTTTTAATTATTTACTATTTGTAATTGGAAAATGTTTTTTAATTTTTGTTTAATTAGTTGAGTGAAAATATGTGGTAGTTATACTAATGGCAAATTCTCTATAACCAGCAATAGTGTCTTGTATGGTTGTTTTAAAAGATTGTCGTGTACGATTTCCTCGTGAACCACTTCCAACAGAAATTTGTGCGCTTCTCCCAGATCTTTGTGAACTACTTCCACGTCTACCTGTTGACTGCAAATTAGGCCTAATTCGTTGTTGGTTTCTAGGAGCAGAATTTTGGAACGTTTCATCACCATCAATAGCAGCACGATACACTTTTTCTTCTTCTTGTGTCTCGGGAACTTGTGTTGCTGGCACATTACCACTATCAGCGTCTGAGTCATCATCGCTTTCTTCATCAATTGCTTGCTCGTTGATTAATTGTTCTCTTCTTTGCCGAGATGAATGCTGCGGTTGGGACTGAACATCATCTAACACTAAACATCGTTTCATCACGTCCCAAAACTCAGGCGGCTTTCGGTAGAAACTTTTTGTTAATTCACATCCCTAAAATTATAGAATCAATTAGATTCTTATACCAAAATTTTAAAAGATATTTTTCTGAGTAAAAAAGTTAGATGTATTTACAAACTCTTGTTCTCTCCACCATACGTCAGATGCAAATATCATTGATGTCTCAGGATCAACAGTGATGCCAGTTTTATGTGTAAGAAACTTCCATCTTTTGTAACTTTTTTTGAATTCATCAAGCTTGTTTTTGAAGAAAACATAAGTTATATTCATGTCGAACGCTTAATTGAACTTTTCAACCATATACTCTCTACCGATAGAAGTCAGATGCTTAAGAGTATAATTATTCATGGCAATTGCTTCGTCGAACAATTGTATTAATGTTTTTTTCTTGAATGTATGATCATTTGTACTTGTCTTTGTTCTGCAAATTTAGTGAATAAAGTGTAATTTACTATGTCAAATTTTAGTAAATATTTTTCTTTTAGAAAATACAATTAAAAGTAAATTTACCCGCACTGTTGTTTCTGAGGGAAGAGCTGAAACTTCGGGATGAGTTGAACCTGTTCTTGTGGAAGGATTTGTGTTCCGTCGACGATTAGATGACATATCTGCAATCATTAAAATCGAAATAATTTTCCTTTAACAAATTTGATAAGCAAATATCATTTATTTTCATTTTATTAATAAATTCAAGTATATATATTCAAGTACAAAATATATTTAATATATATAATCTTTATTTTATATCAAATAACTAAGAAATGATACGAAACATTTCAAAATTGAAATTAGTTACATAATTAACGGACATGTATAATTAGACAAACCAAGTTACATGGATTACAAATTAGCGAATAATATTAATTTGACTAATACATCCAAACTCCGCGATGTATATTTATCTTAACAATTGCTATGATAATTAACGAATCATTCTTTCTTTCTAACTTAAGTTATTAAGTAACTACATAAACTAATAACCTATTACTATAAAAAAAAAAAAAAATTAAAACCACAAATTTATAGATATGGAATCAAATAGTCTCTTTTCAATTATTAGAAACTTAAAAATAAAGATATATATATATATATATATACTGTATATATCTAATAGAGATGATGAAATATAAACTACAAAGATATAGTATAATTATTAAATAATAGTTAAAGTAGATATTAATTAAATACATGAATATTGTAATTAATTATTACTATATAAATAAGTTAACAAGAGAGAGAATCATGGTGGTGATGTTAATTTAGCATAAATAGAAAAAATTAATGAGATATCTTGAAATACTTACCTTAAATGTAGAAATAGTTAGAGAAATGTGAAGATAGTTTAGGAAAAAGAAGTTTTTGCTTTCTTATACGGAAGAGAGAGATGTGTGGAGAGATGTGTGTATATATAAGAAAACTCTTACATTAAAAAATAAAAAAATAAAGATGCATTTACTCAACTCATTGGCGTTATTGTATTGGACCACATGTAAAAGGGTGTCTGATTTTGAAACGCGTTCCACCCCATTATATGTCTAAAATTTGCGGGGTTTTTTCTCCCTCTTTTTCCGAAAAACACAAAATATTATTAATTTGTCTTGATTGGTGTAAAAGTGCGGTTTTCAAAAAAAGAAAAATCAATTACGCGAAGTTAACGTTACCAATCAAGACCTAAATATTGTCAAATTAAAGACAAAAAAACACTAAATCAACTTGTAGATTCAGAAAACTAAAGCGTCAGGTCTAGGGATAATCTCAGGAATTAGACAAACTGTATATCTAGTTATGTTTAGGATTGTTAACACGCCGTTCTAGAACTCAAAATCACTTATGTAGAGTAACCGATGTTAGCCCGCATTACTCACTATGCCTACTAACTAAGGATTCCGACGTTAGCCCGCAAATCCCTAATTCTAAACATGCATTATTATCAGGTTTGATTAGTTCACCTACGTATCTAGACCAACGTTAATACACATCTTAAATATTAGGCTCTTCTATAATAGTTCTAACAATAAGAAGCCTTTCGGAATTACCTATTACCTAAGATCAAGTTCTAGACGATCAATCTAGAACTAGTAGTAATAACAATTAAGATGAAAACTCTAAAAATAATCCTTACATGTTATCGATCTACTAATCCATCTAAATCCCTATTGAAATACCCTAAACCCAACAAGAAGACTACTCAGACATGATTAAAGAACTACAAATCATAATGTGACTAAATTGCATTGAATTATGATAAAAGATAGATATAAAACAGTTCAGAATCTTTTCTCCCAAAGTATAAATCTCTCACACAAAACTTGCTTAGGTCTAAACAATGACATTAAAGAAAATAGGTTACTAAAAATGTGCAGGGTCTATATTGCAAATAAAGAAAATTTCTGGAGCTTATGCAATTCTTGAAGACTTGATGAAACGTGGGAAATTCCTTTGTCGATAAAGGTGTCGATCGATACTGATGTGATCTCGATCGACACCAACATGTGAATAACGTATTTGTTGGTCTTCTTTGCTAGAAAACTTCCAAATTTTTTTATTATGCTCCATACCTCTCAAAAGTAGATATGCACCTGTAAAGATTCAAAAGCATACGAAAATAACTAGAAAGACTCTAAAAATCATTGTAACGTTATGTTACAAATCAGTAAAAACCATGATACATCATGTTCCATACTAGATATCGACACGCCGTACACCATAAGACGATTTGATTACTAAAATTTATGATTTTTCGAATTTTATGGTTATGTATTATATAGAAAAGTTTGAAAATTGTATAAATTTTTTTAAAAAGGAAAAAAGATTACCTTCAAGTAATTGTTCTGTGAAATAATAATTGTTTTTATTCAGTTTTGGGAATTGTATGACACTAATGTTTTCACTAGGCTATCATAATATGTTCCATACTAGAGATCGACCCGCTGTACACCACATGACAATTTTTTCTTTAAATATAGACAAAGATTCATGTGTGCATGATATAGCGGCTAAAACTATAACAAACAATGACGAACGCCCGAGTTGCGGTTACATGATTTGTGCTCAAAGTATTATTGGGTAGAGCTTTGGGTTTTCGCATATACGAAGACGATTTTTCCGGTTCCACATAATTTTCAATTGGTTGTCCCCGAGGAGATAATGAAACTGCTAGCATATCCTCCAAATTTTGAGGTTAAACAAGGAAGAAGACAAGGATAAAGGTGTCTTGGAACCAAAAATCTGGTTCTACATTTGTGAATTTGATGCCAAAATTCCAGTAAAAAAATGTTCTAAAAGTGTTTGCTAATTGTGTAAAAACAAGGAGCTGTTTTTGGAAGACAACTCTTTAGAAGCGGGTGAGGAAGCTGAGGCTGTGGCAAAAACTAATGTTGTGGAGGACGGGGTTGGTCACAACTCTATAGAAGCTGGTGAGGAAATGAGGTGGTGGAAGAAGCTAACGCTATTTTAGAGAAGGAGGTTAGTCCTGATGGTTTGGAAAGTGCTAAGGATGTTGTGGATGTGGAGGAAGAGGCCGACCCTTGTTGTTTGGAAATAGATATGGTTGTAGCGAAGGCTGTTGTGGATGTGGAGGATGAGTTTTGTCCTACTGGTTTGAAAACAACTAAGACTGTTTTGGATGTGGAGAAGAAGGTTGGTTTTGGTGGTTTGGAAACATGTAAGGGTGTGGAGGAGGAGGTTAGTCTTGGTGGTTTGGAAACAACTAAGGTTGTTGTGGATGGTTTGGATGAAGCTAAGGTTATCGTGCATGTTAGTGATGTGGAGGAGGAGGTTGGTCCTGCTGGTTTGGAAATAGATAAAGCTATTATGGATGTGGAGGAGAAGTTTGGTCTTCGTGGTTTAGATGAACCTAAGATTGTTGTTACTACTGAAGATCTTGAGGAGATGGATGGATCAGATTCATGAGAGTATAAAAGGGATAATATTACCAATGATTGATGAAACGAGGATTCATTCCCTACAAATGAAGGTATGGAAAGGCATTGTTTACCATGCGGTTGAGAAGATAATTGGGACCATGCGATTGAGAAGATAATTGGGACAACTGGGGAAGGTACTTTGGAATTTCTAAATCATACATTTTGCTTATGGTGGGTACTATAATAGTATTAGAGAAGATGTAGTTTGGAATTCTACCAAAGAAGATGAAAAAGTGTATTCATTAATTTTGATTAATTTTGAAGAAATCAAAAGAAGAGGTAACATATGCAAAGTTGATTGAGAAGATTTGAAGGAAGAGAAATGTAGATGAGACTTCGACAAATCCTAAAGTGAGTTACTTTCCCTTCTCATTTCAAGGACGTAAGGGAATACCAAATTATATTCGGGATGATGAAGATCTAGAGTGGTATTTTGAGGATGTGAGTGAAGAAGTAGAAGTGTATTGCATGTTAAAGTTAACAATGATGTTGAACCAAATTTGAAGATGGATGAGAATGAACAATTTGATCAAGTATTAAGAGAGGAATTGGTTAGACAAAATGTTGCAAATAATGAAGATATATCTCTTATTGGTGGAGCGGATGAGATTGATGGTGGTGTCCTTGCTATGTATGTAGGAGAGCCATCAGAACAATATCTTGTTATGGTGGAGAATGAGGATAGATATTTAGAATGAAATGCGTGTGGACCAATATTATGAGATTATGTGTTTGAAATTATGATAGGCCAAGAATTTGGATGCAATATAAAGTTTAGTTGAAAAGGTTGTACATAACAATGTCTTTGAGTTTGTTGTGAATAAATCAGAGCCGTTGAGATATGTGGTTGTAGGTTCAGAAGCACATAATGGATGCGATGATATTAAAAAGAGAGGCATACCGACTATGGTTACTTCGTTATTGGTTGAAGATTATCCGAGATAAATTGCCACTCCAATCCAAAAGCTCTTATTGAATTGGTTCAAGGAAGATTTGGTGTGCAAGTCACATATATTATAGCGCGTGGAGAGGAGAAAGAGAAGAAGCAAATGATATTAAAGGTTCCCAAGAGAAAGGTTTTAGGTTTGTGCATTGTTATATGTACATGATTCAAAAGATGAATCATGATTCAGTTTATTATGTGGAAGTAGATGAGGAAAATAAGTTTAAGTAATTGTTTTTCGCTTAAAGAGCTTCCATTGAAGGCTTCCGAGTTATGAGAAAAGTCATCATTGTGGATAAAACTCATATGAAGACTGCATATGGCGGAGTTCTAATTGTATCTACGGCTCAAAATCCCGATCATCACCATTATCTGATTGCTTTTGGTGTAGTGGATGGTGAGCAAAATTGATAGTTGGAATTGGTTTCCCAAGAAGCTCAAATCGATTATACTAGATGACCATGAAATTGTGTTTTTTTCGAATAGAAACCAAAATCTCCTTGAGGCAATAGCCTATATCTGATCCATTGTCCACCATGGATATTGCATCTACCATTTGTCTCAAAACTTGAAATTAAAGGTTTATAAAGTAAACAAAGGCATTTGTGCAAAAAGTTTAGGGAATGTGCTCGAGCTTATATGGAGGTTGAGTTTTTAAGGCTTTATAGAGTTTGATCGACTACATATCATTTGGCACGCACATATCGAGATGATTATGCGGATGTGACAAAATGGGCTTGATGTTATTTTGGAGGAGAAAAGTACAACATAGACACAATAAATTCAGTAAAATCTATAAATAGTATTTTTAAGTAAGTATTTAAAGTAATAAACTTTTTAATATAATACTAATTGAAGGTATAATTTTATAACATTTTCAACAAGTATATCTCCATAACTAATATATTTGATATGATAATAAATAAATTTGAAACTTTCTTAGATGACACAAATATATATAGTTCTATTACATGACAAAAATATTATTATATAACAAAACTGAATTAATATTTTAATTAACCAAATTATTCCATCACTCAGCTTTATTTTCGTTTGAATATTTATCTATTATTTCTTTATAGACTTTTATGTTTTGTATGAGGTAAGATAAAGAAAATTTATAACGAGTATATGAAAATATTATATAATATATATATTTTCTTTATATATAGTATACCACTTCTAATTATTAATTTCTATTGATTTCTATTTAATTTATATTGAATTAATATTTCTATTAACCAAATTTTACTATTATATATATATATATATTTTATTTTTTTTGAAGATTTATAAGTAAGAATTTACCTTGATTGGGGTATTGACATATCTCCGGTTGAGATAGTATCTCCCATATAACCATTTTGAAAATTTTATTCCGCTTCACCTGCTTGAAATATATTATCTTCTAGAGTTTCTTCGGCCTCATAGTATTGGTGTCTGTGCTCGAACTCCTCACCGTGAGTTGTCCAAACATAATAGTGGATAAAAACCCTTTATTATACAAATGCTTATATACAGTAGCTATAAAAATAAGTTCTCCATTTCTATATTTTCGGCATGGACACCATATTCGATCCCCATCATATAATCGATAGTTTGCAAACTCCAAGAATTGACTTAACCCAGCTTCATTTTCATCGGATACACGTGCAGTTCGTGGATTAATACGATTATACATCTTTTTTCTTAAGATTTCTATATTATTGTTGGAAGACAGTTTTTGTTACAAAAGAAGAATATAATAAATACAATTTAAGGAAAAAGAGAGGGTTAACTCAAATGAAAATTTTTTGAATGAATATGAAATGATTTTTTTTTTTTTTTTTTTTTGTAGCTAGCTTGTGTTGTATTGGTAAAACAAAGAAAGAATGAGGCTTATATAGATTTGAAGAAGAGATAATACGATGCCTAAAATTACACACTAGCTACAAGTTGTCATAGCAACTTGGTGACAGACTAGACATCATATAACAATTGGTATTATTACTGTGCTCCATTATCGATTTGCTACTATGGCACTATTGCAAAATGAGTGGCTTTTGGTAATCGATTTGCTCCTATGGCATTATCGCACAATGATTGGCTTTTGGTAATCGATTTGCTACTATGGCACTATCGCAAAATGAGTGGCTTTTGGTCAGGGATGGGGCATTCACAACTTTTGTCATAATTGCTACCAACAAAATTATGAGTCTCCACTTCGTTTCTATTTACTACAGAAGCTATTGTTGCAAAGTTTAAATATTACTAATAATCTTAGTTTGTTACAAAATCTTGTGACGAAATATAAGTTGTGAAAAATTACAACAACGATTTTGATACTAATTTCTACAAAAATATAATGACATAATTCGTCGCTAATAGCTACAAATAGAGAAGCTGATAATAGTTGCAAAACATTAATTAATATTCTATTCAACGGGTGTTACAAATTCTGCGACGGATTTGTTTGTGTGGAACGTTGCAACAATTTCTTTAACACATATGGTAACAAATTTGTTACCAAAAAACAGTTCTCGTAATTTGTCGCTAATTTTCTACGTGTTGTAACACTTTAGCTACATCTTTTATTCAATCGCATTCTGTTACTAAGTTGTAACTTATAAGTACCAAAAGCTTGTTACAAATATTCAGTGTCGTGAAAATAGTAGCTATATGGTCTTATATAAGAGACTTCAGAATACAAGTATGAGTAAAGGGTTGAGTGATCTTCTGTGTTGTGACACCCCGACGCGGATTTTTCTGTCTTCGCTCCGAACATACCAGAACACAATCACACGGGCACCCCATAATTACCGATAAAATTATTGACCTCTGCTCAACTTCTTACAAAAGCTGCCATAAACAGCTAGATTCGCTCTAACAACCCAATCTAGCCATTTTACGTACTAACACGACAAGAATATGAATGTACTTAACCTCATCACGTACCTTACATAAATTCTGATCCATCTTCATCAAACATACTCGTCATCCAATCTGACAAACAACCTGACTTCTCTTTTTGAACATGCTCCGCTTGATTCATATCACCAAACATCATCCCAGCTTGTTACTTAGTTGCACAACTAACTATCCCTAGCTACTGAGTAACAAGAGAGATGGGTTGGAATACTCCATTTTGCTCCAGCCACATGTACACAACACCGGTCACGCTACTCACCAACACTAGACACTCTATAGTCAATTAACTCGAACTGTGAATCGTGCTTCTGTTCCCAATAACCGCTCCTACTTTCTCAATGAACCCTCAACGATTAAAGTTAGCCACTAACTCGCATATAACGTGTCAATCGACACCACCTTGATGGAAAATTTCTCAGTTTATTTATTTATTTTAATTAAATTAATAATTTATATCTATTCTATTATATAGAAAAGTCAAAGTTATAAGCTTCTAAAGGTGTTAGTGTAGGATTTTAAAAACATGATATTATTGGTCCACGTCGATGTTTAACATAAATTCTTAAGGTAACTTAACAGAAAAACAGAAAAAGAAGGAAAAACGATATCTACCAAAAGAAAAATCATCGCCAAAATAAGTAACAAAAGAAGTATAAGTTTTTCTTATTAAAATTGAAATATAAAAAATAATCGATCATTAGGTTTTGATAATTGACTTAGATTATTCGTTATATACTAAATAAAAAAGACAATATATATGCAAACAATAAAAATGTAACCTTTTGAAAAAAAAACATATAGACAGAAGTAAAAAGCTAAAGAGGTTCTTTATCAATATTTAATCTTAATCACAATTAAAATTATATATATCATAATTAGTCTCACTAAATTTAATAATTTTTCATCTTAATCACAATTAAGGGTGGCCGTTTTGGTATATTTTGAATTAATTTTGACTATGTTATTTCAGTTTTAATAAAACTCTAAGTCTCTTACCATACTATATTCTAATAAATTTTAATTTGGTTTGGCTTGATTCGATAAGTTTTTTAAAAGAGAAAATTAAAACAAACATTAAATTGAGGCTAGAAAATTAAAACTTTTGTTGTTGGGATACAGCAAAAAATATTTGTCTCACTAAATTTGAATAGAATAATTAATCGAGAGGTAGCGTAACAAAAAAAAAACAGTATAAAATATATACACGTGTTTTTGTTTCTTTATAAAGAAATTGAATTATATATATACATATATTGCTTGAAGAGATTTAAATAAATTATTCAATTTAAACAAAAAAAATATATGTATTTAAATACCGATTAGTAATTTCCATGTGGAGGCTTATACTCAGATATTATATTAGCTTAATCACTAATGTTTGGAAATAATATTCCATATTTGAGTAAAAATGAGTTAAAAGATTATTATTTAATATAAAAACTTAAAATCAATATTTATTAAGAATAAAGATCGTTAGATGAAGTAAGTGTTAGGATAAAAGAACCAAATTACATTTTCGTATTCATAATTATAAATAGTGTGTTTGCAAATTAAAAACTGTACAGATTATTGTAAACTTGACTTGAAAGTAGAAAAGAAAATATTAGGAATTCCCCTTTTTAATTATACCCTTTTATGTAGTACACTTTTATTTATACCATTTTTTAATTTTTAATAATTATTTTATCCTTATTTGAAAATGTTTTAGGTAAAAAAAATAAAATATTGATTCCCGCCAAAAGTTCCCATCAAAAGTTTTCCCGCCAAAAATCCTTGTAAATCTATTTCCCACCAAAAATATTCACGCCAAAAATATTTCGAAATAAAGTCCCGTCAAAGTTTTTTCCCAAAAACCGTTTCCCCCAAAAAAAAAAAAAATTTGGCGGGAAGTTTATTTATTAGGGTTTTAAAAAAAATTTTAAATGATTTATAAGGGTTTTTAAAATCTTTTGTACGGGTTCACAAGTGTTTTAAAATGGTTCAAAAATAGTTAAAAATATTTACAAATTTTTTTTATAAGAGTTAAAAAATGATGGTCTAATGTTCTTAAAGACTTTCTAAGAGTTTTAAAAAGATTTATAAAGGTTTTTAAAATCCTTATAAATCCTTGAAAACTCTTCTAAATCAGTTTAAAGCCCTTTAAAATGGTTTTAAAAAATTTACAATGATTTAAAAATATTGATAAAGGTTTTAAAAGAGGTTTTAAAGTAATTACATGTGTATTTAAAGACTTTATAAGGATTTTAAAGTTTTTTGAAATGATTTACTAGTGTTTTTAACAATTTTACAAAGCTTTTAAAAGACTTTAAAAATCTTATAAGAAATTTTTAAGAGGTTTTAACAATTTACATAAACTTTTAAATGCAAATTTTGGTAGGAAAAGTTTTAACGGATGACCGTTAGGAAATTATTTTTCGGGAAATAATAATTGAGCGCCAAAAAGTTTTGGAAGGATAATTTCAGTTTCTAGTTACATGTCCTCATTAGATGGTGGATAATTTGGTCATTTTTTTATGAAAAAAATATTTATAAAAATGGACAATGGAAGGGTTGTTTTTACAAAAAGGTATTGAAAAGGGTATTTTTACAAATCTCATAAAGTAGAATACCATTTATAAATTAAAAGCGAAATGTAATGGCAGAAATAAGATAAAATAATCTATGTATATGATGATTACTTATAATATAAAAAATCATGCTGATATTAAGTTCACCTTAGTAGATAGGCCGATTCTTAGTACACACCGATAAACCAGGCTCATCAAATAGTATTTCTTGTAACAGATACCTATGGTGGGTATACCTATTATCTGAGAACAAGTTCTAGTTAGCTACTCTAGAACTAGCATTAAGAACAACTAAAGATGAAGAATCCTACAAGTAACGTAGCAAGGGGGCGATATACTTAATCATCTAAATCCCTAATGAGAAACCCTAACCCTAACTAGCAAACTACTCAGACATGGTGGATGAAACAAACAACATGTATGAATAAGAAAGCATAAACAAAATCAATAAAGAAAGAGTTAGAAAAAATCTCTTCACTGTTATTGAAATCTCTGATGAAACTCTTAAAACATGGAATGGATAGGTTATGAAAGTGCTATAGAACAAGTTCTTTTTCTCAAGAGGCTTAGAAAAAGGCTTAGGTCTAAACAATGACCTTAAAACTATATATATAAGACCTAAAAATGTTAGGGATTAATAAAGAAAATAGAAAAGTCTTCTGGGGCAAATTTCCATATCTTCAAACTCTAAACCGTCATGGACTTTTCTGGGCCGCAACTGTTGTCGATCGACACTCTCGACTTGATCTGAAACTGAATTCGTCATTTGGCTTATTTTCTTCAGCTTTTGCTCTAAAATGTCTTCTTATTTCCACTCTTGTCCCTCTCCACACAATACCTGAAAAGACTCTAAAAGGACTCTAGAAATAACAAAAAGACTCAAAAACCTATATCTAAAACATAGCTAAGAACAGTAAGACTAGGATTATATCAACTCTCCCAGACTTACCTTTTGCTTGCCCTCAAGCAAACACAAAAGTCAAACCCGTGGAAGAGGTTTTAAAAACAAAAGAACTCCCAACATTCTCTAGTCTATTGCAATGATTATTCTAACCAAATCCATATGCCTAGCAAGTTTAATCAAATCCTAACCAACATGTATTTCTCCGCAAGCTTACACAACATTCTAGATTTCATACCTAAGTTTTTCAACTATATCCACCATACTTTCATCGCTGAGTCTCATCAAACAAGCTAATATTCAAGAACATTCTTGGCTCATTCTTGTACTATACCATGATAAATCAACCATTCATTATTCTTTTTGGCATTCTTTCTCTCCCCTAGACTTATTCTTTTTGAAGAGTAAACAAAGGAGTACTCACTTCATCGGATAGATATCCTCCGCATATTTCCAACATTTGCAACTGATCATTCCTTAAAATGTATAATAATGGGATCATGAGAAACATTCATATCCCTATACCCTAAAGAAAATCTTAACAATCTCTTTTTTTTTTTCTTTTTTTTTTGAAAAGGGGAGAGGAATACTTATTCTTTTTCACATCAGTCGAATTATTAGGTATGAACAAGGAGTCAAGTTCTATAAACACTAACAATTTTGATGAGGTCAAAGGAAGAGCAATGAGATTAGCTCCAGCCTTAATGGATTGTGTTGGAAACCAGTATATCCTCAAGTCTGTCGGTTTGCTATCTGGATTTTCCAATAGTCGGATTGAGTCGAACCTGTAGCAATAATCAACCACGGAGTAATCTAAAGAAATATAGATCATAATTCCTAACTAAACTAAACAAAAACATTTTTTTTAGAAAAGAAAAACATGACTCAATAACTATAAAAGTGAAAAATAAGAATAAAAAATAAAAGCATAGTTAGTAAGAGCGCCCCCTAGACTTAAACGTCACTGTCCCCAGTGACATTCAAATTCGAAGAGAGCGGGAAATATAAATTAAAAAGTCAAAAACAAAAGAAAAAGAAAAGAAAAATCGTACTAGTTGGTTGTCTCCCACTAAGCGCTTGTTTAGAGTCAATAGCTTGACTTTGCGGAGTTCAGGACTTGGATGGAGGAATAGAGGACTTGTGCTGCAATCTCGCCTTCCAAGGCGTTGTTTAAACAAATCGGCTTTGTGCAGCATTGGGTGTCGAGCGACACTAGTGTTGGTGTCGATCGATCCTTTCTCCTTTTCCCGCAAGATCAGTAGAGGAAACAAGCTCTCGAAAAACTCGATCCTCGTTTACCGGTGAAGCACACTTTGAAGATTCTAAATACATAATCGAAGGAACAATAGGAGAAGAGATATAAGAGTACCTATCAAAAGGAACTGAAGCATGTGTGGGCTGTGAAGGAGGTGCAGAATCATCTATCAATGAAGCGCGATGGTGTCGATCGACAAGGGTATGGTGTCGATCGACATTGTCTCTCTACTGCTTTCTTCTGCGAGCCAAGATGTAAGGGCCTTTGTAGTTGGCTCTGGAGTTGAAAATTTGAGCAGCCTTAGGAGATTTGTCTTTGTTGGTGGCAATGCTACTGATAGGCAATGAGAATTCCGAGCCATCCATGCCAAACTCCATCTCCACATGGCATATGTTAAGGGAGATCCTACCCTTCTTCACATCAATCCTAGCACAAGATGTAGCTAGGAATGCTCTATTGAGGATAAGAGGATCCTTGGGTTCCTCATCATATGCTAGGACAACGAAATCAGCAGGGATGAGACAAATACCAACTCTCATAGGAACATCCTCGAGGATACCTTCGGGGATTCAATTGGAACGATCCGTGAAGAGGAGAGTGATCCTTGTTGGCCTGTATCTAGTCATTCCTAGTCTCTCAGCAACAAATTTGGGTATCAAGTTGATGCTTGATCCCAGATCACACAAGGAGTGGCTAAATCTGCTAGTAGAGATTGAGAAATCAAGAACGACGCTACCTAGATTGGGGAGCTTCTGAGGGCTTTACTGATAAACAGGTTTTTCACACCTGCTTATGGTGAATGTGTGATTCAGTTCAATTCCCCTAAAACACAAACATGTCGATGCAACTATAAGGGGTGTCAATCCAGTCCACTGTTATTGCTAGCAATAAAGATGTGTACAGAAACAACTAAGTCAAGCCAGATTATAAAGATGGTGGGTTTCTAGTAACAATCCTAGGTCAGGATTCAAACAAGTAAAAATGAGAACTTAAAGAGCCCTACTCGATCATTGGGTCGAGTAGAACCAACTGGCAACAAAATTAAGTAAGCTAAATGCAATCAACAGGGGATACAAATAGGGGATACAAATAACAGGTAAATAAAAGTGCAATCAACAAGGGATACAAATAAATCTAATAGAAGTTCTAAGGATGGATTCATTGATAAGGGCAACTCTAGGGTTCATCAGATGGCTAATAGGCGAAAGGTAAATACCCATGACGATAGATTCAAAAATAGGGTCAATCCACTCTCGTGACAGAGACCCCCATAACTCTACCACTTCCTAATCTCAACTCTCGTTGATGAAACATAGAAGAGCAGGGTTTACGAAACAATCTACCAAAGCCAATAGGCAGACAAGCGAATCTCTTGGTCGAGTCTACAAATCTCTAGAATTCGTAGGTTAGACATACATTTGAACGTCTTTTGGACAATGGACGTCTATGATCGAATCTCCACATTAGCCAGCGGAAACCGCATAGGGGCCAAGCGAATCCAGAAGGGTATAAACTTAAACACTAACCACCTAACTAACTTAGAGATTACCCTAATCTAATTCATCCTCAAAAACCCTAATCACTACTCAAACAACATTCTCAAGAACACAAACCCAGATATTACTAAAATCATACCAAAATGTAGATCTAAACAAGCTAAACAACTTTACTAAAACAACTAAATGCAAAAACAAAATAGATTAAGAGTAATTAAGGTTTTAAGATTCATAAACACAAAGATTGGACAAACCCCAAAGTGATCTATTTATAGTAAAATGTTGAAACCGTAGATTCACTAGAAGACAAGAGACTTGAGGCGGTTTGGGCGAATACTCGATCTTGGGGATAAAGTAAAGAGGGTGCTGCAAAGTCTGCGCCTTTGTGTCTATGCTCCGAGTGATCAATTGGTCTAGTAGATGCTTCTTCCTCTCCTATCTGTATGCTTAGATGACTGGTTGAGTGGGGAATGAGGAGGATCCGATGACGGTTTGATAGCTCAACAAGTCTTGTAGAGATGGACACCCTTGGTCGAGTAAATGGATCGAGTAGGAGGGGCGAGTAGATCAATCTAATGCTTCATCTAAGGTTGCCTTGATCGAGTAAGAGGGTCGAATAAAGTGCAGCCTCCTTTGTAGCATCCTGGATCGAGTAAAGAGGTCGAGTAGAATGATGCCTCTTCTGTAGCTGCCTGGATCGATTGAATGGATCGAGTAGAGTCCTTTTTAGCTCATTCTGCACCTGAAACATGCAATGCATATGCAAGATGATCCTAGATGCCTAAGTATGCAAAACAAGCTAAAATGGTGCAAAATGATATGATACAATGAGCAAATGCAAAGCTAAATGATGATAAACATACACCTAAAATGAGTAAAATACAGTGTTATCAACTCCCCCAAACTTATCTCTTGCTTGCTGATATAACCCTATTTTTACTGTTTTTAACTATGGTTTAGGTATAGGTTTTAGAGTCTATTTGTTATTTATAAAGTCTTTTCTAATCCTTTTCAGGTCTTTACATGTTTGAGATACATTTGGAGATTATAGAGCATTCTGGAGCAAAACAGACAACTTAAGCTACAGAAGCAATCCAGAGACGAAAATGCACGTAGGTGTCGAAGGACACCATCCCTGGTGTCGATCGACACCAATACCTGACGGCAATTGAATTGCGCAACTTATTGATGTTTTGAAAATTTCTAAATTTGGCCCAAAACTTTCTCCTATTTCTAAAGAAGTCCATGCACGTTTTAGGTCATGTATATATAGTTTTAATGGTCATTGTTTAGACCTAACTCTTAATCTCTTTTATTCGTGGGAGCAAAACCCTGTGGAAACTCCCTTTAGAGAAGATTCTTCTAAACTCTTTTCTCTTCTTAATTTCATCATTCATTTCTTATTCAATCATGTTTTGTTCTTCTATGATCATGCTTGAGTAGTTCTCTTGTTGGGTTTAGAGATTCTCATTAGGGATTTGGATGAATTAGTAGATCGAAAACCCTGTTATGATAATATATTTAGAATTCTTCATCTTAAATTGTTCTTAATGGTAGATCTAGAGTAATTAACTAGAACTTGATTTTAGGTTAATAGGTATGCCCACCATAGGTATCTATTACTGGAACTATCTTAGATGAGCCTAGTATTTAGATGCGTGCTAGCGTCCATTAGTTAGGTGAACTTATCAAATATGATTATAATGCTTGCTTAGTTCTAGGGATTTACAAGAGAGCTGGGATCAATACTATTAAGCATAGTGAGTTTCGCGGAATGCCACCGGTTACTTTATATTAGTTATTTGTGTTCTAGAATGGTTCAATAATAATCCTAATTTACTGCTAGATCTACTATTATGATATTTCCTGAGAATTTTCCTAAACCCGACATCTTCATCATCTGAATCTACAAGCAATCTCTTTATTGCTTTCTTGTCTTTTACTTTTATTATATTTCTGTTTAGCTTTATTCGTAACTGTTAATCTATGGTGTGATCCGAGAACTTTGCGGAAGTCGACCATAAAGTACTACAATCGATCTCTTATTTGAGAGAGTGGTCTTAGGATTAATTTGACCAATATCAAATTTGGCGCCGTTGCCGAAGTTCTCTTCGATTCACCATTAGATAAGGTGTAGAATTTAGTCTAAGCTTTTCTTTTCTTTTGTTACTCACGCGTTTTTATTTGTTCTTCTTCTTGTGTTTCAGGAGTTTAAGGAATTCAAACGCAACTCAAGATGCTGATAGTAATACATGATGTGGCTGTTGTGTTACGCGATAGAGCTGGTCAGGCATACAACGAAGAGGGTCAGAAAATAGATGAACATGGAAACCTGATACCAGAAATCGCCGATGGTGTCGATCGACACCAGCTGGGTGTCGCTCGACACCAAGAAGAAATCAGAGCAGATGGTCATCGGATGACTCTTGGTGACCACATACAGACCGGATCTCTTCTATTCCAATCGGTCTGCAATCCGACCACCTTCATTTGCAAGAAGCGATTTCGAGATTCAACCTGTCTTCTTTACTCTTGTGAGTATTCACCCTTTTCATGGTCTAGCACAAGAACATCCTATAGATCATATTGAGCGGTTTGAAGACTTGGTTTCGAGCATTAAGGCAGAAGGTGTTTCTTCTGACTACTTTCTTTGCAAGCTCTTTCCATATTCTCTTGCTGGGGATGCATCTTCTTGGCTTAAGCAGTTGAAGCCTGGATCTCTAACAACTTGGAAGGAAATAAAGGTTGTTTTTCTCAACAACTTTTATAATGATGCAAGGTCCGAGGAGCTGAGAATGAAGATCTCTACCTTCTCTCAAGAAGCAGCTGAAGCATTTAAAGCCGCTTGGATCAAATTCAGAGGATATCAGAGAGATTGCCCGCATCATGGTTTTAGTGAGGTTCAGTTGTTAGGTATATTCTTCAGAGGAGTTGATTGGCGTTATCAGATGGCTTTGGATGCAGCTAGTAATGGGAATTTCATGTCAAGATATCCAGAAGATGCAACAATGTTGATTGACAGTTTAGCTTCCAGCATTAGTACCAAAAGCGTTGACATGGCAAGGAAAATGCAAGTTCAGTATGTTGCACAGGTTGACAGTTTAGCCACTTCAGGAAAGATGGATCAATAGAGATACATGAGCTTCAATCAACAATCTACACATCAGAAACCAGTTCAACAATCTACAAGTTTCACTCCGACTTATGCTTCTTCAACCCAAGCCCACCCTCCACCCGAGACCATTAGGACGATTGAATCTATGCTCCCACGGATTCTCAAAGGTCAAGAGAAGCAAACAAAAGAGTTTGATCACAAACTTGATGCTTTATCCAAAGATGTGAATGGGAAGATTCAAGTATTGAACAATCAAATAAAGCGATTTAGTGTGGATAAAGAAGATGTTCGTGCTATTGAGTTAAAGAGTGGAAAACAGCTAAATCCAATGCTTCAACGAGAGCTACCTGCAGCTAAAATCGTCAATTTGGAAGAAAATGATGTTGCAGTTTTTGCAGACCATACACCAATGTCGACCGACACTGCTGGGTGTCGATCGACACCAGCCAACGCAGACACTGCAGAACCCGACTGTGTCAACCGACACCAATAGGGTGTCGATCGACACCAACCAGTCCAGCCCTGCGAATTCTCCAAAACCCAATTTCAGCCGCATGAAAGGCAACCACACCCAAGGTTCCTTTTCCCAAGAGCTCTAGGAAGTCCAAAAAGGAGCTAGATGATGCTAGATGCAAAGCTATGATGGATAAACTTATTTTAGAGATGCCACTTATAGATGCTGTGAAGTCTTCTCCTACGGTCAGACATTATGTTAAGAGGATGGTTTCTAAGGATTTGAATAATGAGCATGGTGTGATGATTATCTCTGCACATGTAACTGACATTATTCAGAACAAGACTCCACAGAAACAGGAGGACAAAAGGAAGACAGTGGTTGTCTTAGAACAGATTGTAGAGCTGAATTGTAGACATACTAAGGATAGTCGAGCTAGAGAACGAGTGTTGATCGATACCCCTTCTAGTGTCGATCGACACCCACAACAGCCTGCACCAGAATCGATTCTCAAGGATGAAATCGCTGCTGCAAGTCTAGGACGGATTGTTAAGTCAAGCAATGCACCTCTACTACTCAATCCACCTCCTAAACGCCAAAGGTACTCATCTCCTCCACTTAAACCTCATGTTTCATCAATAAGACGTTTAAATTTTCCAAGCTTGCTTCACGGTTAAGCAAGCCACGAGTTTCTCGTAGAGTGCTTCTTTCTTATTTTGATGATTGTGTAGGAAAGAGGAGTATACCACCCATACGTGAGTCCCAGCCTGCTGATGTGCCTCACTTCCATGGTCGATCTCACGCGCTAAGTGTTCATACACCACCATGGATGATGCGATGTACTTCTAAGAAGCATTTATTGCCTCCATCTGATCCACCTGATGCCTGAAACCTGACATAGTCAAGCTAATGATTAAAAAAAAACGCTTAGTGGGATGCAACCCACTAGTAAGGTATGATTTTCTTTTTCCTTTTCTTTTATTCTACGTTTTTCTTTTATTTTTCTCGTTTACTTCGGATTTGAATGCCACTGGGGACAGTGTCGTTTAAGTCTGGGGGAGGCTGTTACTAACTACGTTTTTCTTTTTGAGTCTTATTCTTATTCTTATTTTTCTTTTTGAGTCGTTTTACTGAGTCAAATTTTGTTCGGAATTATGATCTCTATTCTTTAGATTATTTCCTGGTTGATGAATGGTGCAGGTTCGACTCAAGCCGACTATTGGAAAATCTAGATGGCAAACCAACAGACTTGAGGATATCCTAGTTTCCAACACAACACTAAGGCTGAAGCTAATCTCACTACTCTTCCTTTTACCTCTTCAAACTGTTAGTATTCATAGATCTTGACTCCTTGTTCATACCTGATAATGAGACCCATGTGATAAAGAAAAAGTGTTCCTCTCCCTTAATAAATAAAATAATAATAATAAGAGATTGACAGGATTTTCAGATAGTGTATAGGGGCAGGAATGTTTCCTATGACCTCATTATTATACATTATTTGGAATGATCCATTACAAAGGTTGGAAAAATGTCGAGGGTGTCGACCCAGTATGCGAGTTCTCCTTTGTTTACTATCTAAAAAGCATAAGTCTGGGGGAGAGAAAGAACACCAAAGAAAGAAAAAAAAATAAAAAATAATAAAAGAATGGTCGATTTATCATGGTATAATACATGAATGAGTCTAGAAGGATCTTGAATATTAGCTTGTTTGATGAGACCCAGCGATGAAAGCCTGGTGAATATAGTTGTGGAACTTAGGTATGGAATCTAGAATGTTTTGTAAGCTTGCAGAGAAGTACATGTTGGTTAGGATTTGATTAGAACTGCAAGGCATATGGATTTGGTTAGGATGATCAAGGCAATAAGGTAGAGAATGTTGGGAGTTCCTTTGTTTTCAAACCTCTTCCACGAGTTTGGCTTTTGTGTTTTGCTTGAGGGCAAGCAAAAGCTAAGTCTGGGGGAGTCGATATAACTCTATTTTTACTGTTTTTAACTATGTTTTAGGTATAGGTTTTAGAGTCTATTTGTTATTTCTAGAGTCTTCTCTAGTCCTTTTCAAGTCTTTACATGTTTGGGATGCATTTAGAGATTATAGAGCATTCTGGAGCAAAACAGACAACTTAAGCTGCAGAAGCAATCCGAAGTCTCTGCACGTTTTAGGTCATGTATATATATTTTTAAAGGTCATTGTTTAGACCTAACTCTTAATCTCTTTTATTCTTGGGAGCAAAACCCTGTGGAAACTCCCTTTAGAGAAGATTCTTCTAAACTCTTTTCTCTTCTTAATTTCATCATTGATTTCTTATTCAATCATGTTTTGTTCTTCTATGATCATGCTTGAGTAGTTCTCTTGTTGGGTTTAGGGATTCTCATTAGGGATTTGGGTGAATTAGTAGATCGAAAACCCTGTTACGATAATATATTTAGAATTCTTCATCTTAAATTGTTCTTTATGCTAGATCTAGAGTAATTAACAAGAACTTGATTTTAGGTTTATAGGTATGCCCACCATAGGTACCTATTACTGGAACTATCTTAGATGAGCCTAGTATTTAGATGCGTGCTAGCGTGCATTACTTAGGTGAACTTATCAAACCTGATTATAATGCTTGCTTAGTTCTAGGGATTTACAAGAGAGTTGGGATCAATACTAGTAAGCATAGTGAGTTTTGCGGAACTGTTAGATCTACTATTAGTGATTTTGTGCTAGATCTACTATTCTGGTATCTCCTGAGAATTTCCCTAAACCCGACATCTTAATCATCTGAATCTACAACCAATCTCTTTATTACTTTCTTGTCTTTTACTTTTATTATATTTTTGTTTAGCTTTATTCGAAACTGTTAATCTATTGTGTGAACCGAGAATTTTGTGGAATTCGACCCTAAAATACTACAATCGATCTCTTATTTGAGAGAGTGGTCTTAGGATTAATTTGATCAATATCACTTGCCCTCAAGCAAACAAAAAGTCTTAAGTTGAAGGAAAGGTTTGAAGGTGGGGATTCAAAAACCGAAGCATGCCTATAAGACGGGTAAGCTCAATGTCTAGGTAGCTAATTCTAGGTTGCAAGATGATAGACCGTTACTTAAAAACGTTAGCCATACTCGTCACAATGCAACCTAACAACTTGCCTTAATCTATTCAAGCATTCACATCAACCAATTCCCTTTAACATTCATTAAACACGAACAGTGGATCAAGCAATGAAATGGTTATGAACTCATTTGGTTTCGGGCTTAGGCTAAGAGACAAAAATGGTCCCTCTAGTGATTGGTCGAGTAACAGGGGACTCTCAGAGAAAAGATTGAGCTTCAGTAGAATGCTAAAGGTAAAAGCCAATGGACACATACAAGTACAGACTCCCATATACCCAATGATATAGTATGATAGCTCAGAAGATGATCCGAGTCCCATAGATATCCTAACTCTACCCTTTTTCTCATTCTTTCTCTCTTTTTGGTTCAAGTTCTAAGGGGTTCCCTTTGAAACGGTTTAAGAGTCTAGCAGGTTTGGCTTCATACTTTGACAAACTTAAGACTTTTCTTCTAATCTTAGCACATAGGGCGATTTACCCTTTTCTTTGAATCACAATGCCTAACTTCTTTAAATTCCAAACCCTTTACTAGACTTAACACTTTTGTATCCCCCTTAGAACTCTAAACTCTTACTCTTTTTTTTTTTTCTTTTCTTTTCATTCTCATTCTCACTCTCATTCCTATTCATTCCATACACATTCTCAATCCCAAATACAAGTCTCCACCTAGTCCTATCTAACCCAAAAGGCGTGGGCTAGGTCTACCTGAAAGACTGCTCTTGTCGCCTCATACCTAACATGTTATACCAAGCTCAATCGAAAAAGACCTCACAATCACACACAAATGATCTTTGGCTTGAAATAAGGCTAGGCTAAGGGTATGGGAAACTGCTCTAAGAATGAGAGACAACTACTTGGATTAACAGAGGGTGATGAAATGAATAAGATGATCCAAGTATGTATATGGTAGCCATGAGTTCACAAACAATGCATAGACATGATAATTGCAAATTCAGTTCAGGTTCTAATAGATAGGGAATGGCATCAGATAAGCGAGTTTCGATCAAAGTAGTATAGTCAAGTTACAAATTCAACGCAGGGTGGAGTCTTACTTCAGAGATACAATCGGTTATGCAACAGAGACCAACAACCTGGGCATTGAACTTACATCATTGAATCAAAACATGCTTATCGCTTTGAAATCATCATTATCCCCTATGCAAAGGAGCAATCCTAAATGCAAGCACACTATATACAATCCTAAAATGATATGCAATCTACATGATACTCTATTTTTGATGAAATCATTTTCTGAATATTTTTTAAATATTTATGGTTTTTCTATGCCTTAAATGATGCAAAATTTGAAATAAGAAAAGAGAACACAATGTTAAACATGTCTTGAACCCTCCCCAAAACTTAAATTACACAGTCCCTTGTGTAATAAAAATTTGAAAGAGAATTCAAGACCAAAACAAACAACACACAAGAAAAATAAAAATGCTAATGGTATGTACAATGAGTGAGGTGGTGTTACCTCAGTGATCAGGTGAAGTAGATGGAGACATAGTCATCCATACTCTCTTAGGTATAGGCAGGGGCTGAAGTTGAGGCGGGAGGGTGTTGCTCGTTCTGTCCGGTCGAGCGTGTGGAAGCTCGTCTCTGCCTACTCCTTGGCTCTCTCAACTCGGAGATCACTTCCCGAGGCTCAAAGATGAAGCTCGGGGTTGATCGATCCTTTTAACTTTCCTTGCAGCTGAGCTCGTTGAACAGCTTCTTCTTACTTCGGGGTTGGGAGACGGTGGCCTTGGCTTGCTCTGGAAATCCTTGAGTTGAGCAGCCATACTCTTCAACGACTTCTTCATTGTTCTCATCTTCTTCTTGAAACCCTTCATTGTCTTGCTGTGAAGGTTTTCAAGCTCTTCAAGCACACCGAGCTTCTTGTGAACTTCAGCTATCTCATCTCCCTCTTGGTTAACACCTTCTTCATAATGAGCTTGCTCTTGTTCTTGCTCCAGTTGATCAATATGTTGCTTAAACTCGATTTGCTCCTCATAATCAGCTTGAGTAAAGTACTCATGTTGCTCATAGTCGGCTGGACTATATTCTGGTTCATCTTCCCGAGCTCCTCCAATGTCTATGTTCAAGGGAGAGGGAGATGGCATGAAATTGATGTTGCGCCTTGTGTTCACCGAAGTCTGGTTCTCGCATGGTAGGGGTAGAAGAGAATGTCCAAGCTCCGAGTGGTTGAACTTGAAGAGATAGCGATCTGCTGGAGTTGTTTTCTCAAGAAAATCCTTCCTCTTGAGATAGTCTAGGTCAATGAACTTAGGCAACACGTCAGGGGTTCCGAATTCCATACCCACAACTTCTAGTATTGGCGTTAAGAGACCAGCAACACAAAGACTCCCGCGAATTCCCGAGCGATGGATGGTTGCAGCATACTCCTTGTAACTCAATAAGTGATCCAAGATAACAACACTCAATGAGGTGTCCGCTCTATCACCTGCCATCTTCCTCCCATCTCTTGTCTCCCTTAAAATGAAGACCAAAGATTGGTCTATCATGCACAACTCCTCTTCACTAACAAATCTGGTGGCCTTTTTTGGAAAGAGGGTGTTGGCGATGCATTGGTGGAGGTATCTAATCACGGGATTACGGATTGAAGAACTCTTGGTCTTGGTTGGCAAGAAGGGCTTCAGACCGGTTATTGTCTTCCAAAGAGATTTCAGCTCTTCTTGATCATAGTCTTGGCGGATTCCTTCTCCACTTGGGAACCCGAAAATGGTATCAAGGTGGCAAATATCAAGAGTATACTCGACATCCCTAACTTTGAAAGTTATGTAACCAAGACCTCCTCTCTCTTCTTCTCCGAATCATTGACACAGAAATGAACCTTGAGGGTTGCAAGGAGTTGGCAGCTCTCCTCTTTGTATACCCCACATTTGGCAGCTCATGAATGTTGCAAGATTGGCCAATTCCATCAAGTATTCAACATCACCACAAATACCAAGCTCTTGCATCTTTTCCTTATGAGGGTATCTAGTTCCCTCAAACTTCAACTCCTTCAAATAGTGATAGTACTCGCTCGGGGTTGGCTCTCTCTTCCTCCTTGGTCGGTTTCTTCTCCCAACAGGGGTTGGTGTATCATCCCTGATGATCTCAACCTCTTCCTCAGAAACCGCTTCTTCAAAGGGAGCCTCTTCATGGTGTCTTCTTCAGCTTCAACGAACCTCTTTCCCCTAGCTACTTCTTCTCTTTGCATGGTTGAGCGGCTTGAGCTTCCTCCTTGAATCAAGCTTGTTCTTTGAGCACGGCGAGCTTGGCGAATTTGGCGTTCAGTCATGCCACTCATGTCAAATGCCTCAACTTCCTCATTATAAACAGAGGATCTTCATGCCCGAGATGAACTCTTCCTTCTAAAATCCATGGAGATTGGTGGTGAGCTTTGACAGGGCAAACAAGAACACTTCTCTAAGAGGTATCAAAGGAGAAGGGAATAAGTTTCTTTGGTGATGAAATTTGGAGCTTGAAACCGATTGAATGCTTTAGGATAGACTTTGGAGTGATCGAGTAACTTTGGTGAAGTATTGGTGAAGGGGAACAGATTCTTAAAGAGTGATAGGGTGCGTTTTAGGGGAAAGGTTTGGAATGAAGACTTCAAAGCTTTGTGAGGGGGTTGCGAAAACGAGATTATGAAAGAGAGAGTTTCAATGAGGGTTTGTCGAAATCAATGGGTGGAAGAGATTGGTCTTTGGTTTGCTTTGGAAGAGATAGAAAAGTTGATTGGAAATGGTGAGGGGTATGGGTAATAGATTTATCCGTCGAGTAAAGGAGTGTTGGGGGAGCAAGTGGAGTCACGAAATTAGGCTTTGTTCTCCAAATAATGAGAGCTCGAGTAAAGAATCGAGCATCTTCTTGAGTTGCGCAAAATTCGATCCAACGGTGGAGAGCTCCTCATTCTTGTTTACTCGATCAAACAGACCAAAATGAACTTCAGGAATTCACTCGATCAAACGGTGGTGATGCTCCTCTCATTTGGTCATCCAAATCAATGGCTCAAAATGCTCCTCCCCATTCTACTCGATCAATGGTTAAGATTTTTCTTGACTTGGTTTAAATTTACTAGACCGTTGACTCCCTTAGGGTAACTAAAACAAACCTGAAACACTTAAACAAAAACGTCAAAAATAACAAGAAAAATAGAAAATTATATATATGGATTGAGATGGGACTTCCTCCCAAGTGAGCTTGTTTTAAGTCACTAAACTTGACTCTTACAGAGCTTAGTCAGAAAAAAGGTTGAAGAGAGGATCAGAGAAGTCCTCATCTTTAGTGGTTGAATTTTCAATGCTTGTATGATACTCTGCATCCTCTCTTGAGATATGGTAGGATGAGTACTCATTTGATTTTTCTTCAAAATAAGCTTCCTTCTGATCAGGAGAGTAATCTTCTTCTTCTGAACCAGGTTCCTTTGACCAATCCTCAAATTTAAAACTTGGGTAGCGTTTAACCATTTCTTGAAGTTCTAAGATTGCATGGTTCAGTCCTTCCATCTTGTAAGTTAGCTCCCCAATGGTATCTTCTTGAGCTTTGTATCCAACCCACAGCTCGAGGACTTCTTCAGCAACAGAATCACGAATCAAGTGTTCTTCTTCAGCAGAGGGGTTGGTTGTTGGTTTAGGTACTCCTGGAGAATAAGTCGGAATAGGAGTTTCCTCCTCACTCAACAACTTGCTCTCTGGACTTCTTTCCTCTAAGTGAACTCCTTTCTAATCTTTTGGTGCAAACCATTCTGTTGTGAAATTTTCGTCCTCCTTGATAGCTAGTGCAATTTCCATCTTCTGTGAATCAATACCATTTGAAAATTGATTGACTCTTTTTAAACATCCATAGCTGATCTTTCAGCTTCATCACCCTTGAAGATAATTCCTCTATGACTTTGCTTTGCCATTTAAATTTTTTTCTCATCTCATACCAGTCATCTTCTGTAGGATCTTCAGTCTGAGCTAGCCTTTCTGTTGCTCTCTTCTTGTGGTCAAAAGTTCACTTCAGCTTGCTGAGTTGAGAAGTATAGTTGACTTTTGGTGAGGTTCCAGCTTCTGTTTCTTCATCAACATCCATGTCCTGAATCCCAAAATTCTGAACTCCTGTTGTTGATTTCCCTAAAGCTTCTCTGATGTCAAACTTCATCTTGATGCCTTTTTCAAGGTTCAGATTAATTTTTCCATTCCTGACATCTATGACTGCTCCAGCTGAAGCTAAGAATGGTCTGCCTACGATCAAGGGATCCTTGCCTTCTTCATCTACGTCCAATACAACAAAATCTGTAGGTAGCTCAATATTTCCAATCATGACAGGCAGATTCTCTATTAGACCGTGAGGATGTGCAACAGAACCATCAACTAAGAGTAAAGCTAAGTTGCAGAACTTGTATTCCATGATCCCTAGCCTTTTAGCTGTAGAGAGAGGCATAAGGCTATCGTTGTAAGAACAATCGATCTTGTTGTGTAATTCAGTTATCTTCTTGTCAAAAGCCATGGCTCCTATAGCTTGTCCTTGGATGATTTGTTGAATAAGTTACTTAATTTCAGGATCTTGAGCTACTGGGCTTATTGTGGTTGTTGAGTGAACCATGGTGGTGGATTCTGCTGTTGGTAGCCTCCATTAAACTGTTGTTTAGGGAAATAACCGTGGTTGTACTGAACAAATGGCTTAGACTGATTCTGTTGTGGTGGATACACTTGATCTTGGGGGTTAGCTACATTAGTGCTTATGTAGGAGAGGTTTGGGTTGGGCTTGTAGTTGTTGTACCCCTTGTTGAACCCTCCTTAGTTCTGAATGTAGCACAGCTCTTCAGTTTGATCATTCCCCCCTTCTTGCATTTGAAAGTGCTCTTCATCAGTGATGTAGTGTATCTTCTTCAGCTGAGCCAGCAACAGCTTGTCTAGCTTCTCATTCAGAGCCTTGATAGCTTTGCTCTGTTTGTCCTCACTGCCTCCAGTTCCTCTCATTGAGCGATCATAGTCTTCATTGTAGCACCCATCAGATTGTGCTAGATTTTCGACTAACTCCCATCCTTCTGCTACATCCTTATTCAAGAAGTTTCCATTGGAGGCAGTGTCAAGTAGCATTCTGATCTTTGGTAAAGCTCCTTTGTAGAGTGTGCTCAATAATGAAGCCTTCTTGAAATCGTGATGGGGGCACTGAGTTGTGTAGCTTTTAAACCTCTCCCAAGCTTCACAGAAAGTTTCATTGTTTTGGTGGTTGAAACCCGAGATCTTGTTCCTCAATCTAGCGGTGTGAGCGTTAGAAAAGAACATGGCAAGAAAAGCTTTCTTATAATCGTTCCATGAGGTGATGGAATCTGGGGTAGAGTCTTCTCCAAGTGGTGTGCCTTGTCTCCTAAAGAGAAGGAAAATAGTCTTAGCTTAAACATATCTTCAGTGACACCATTGATCTTGGTAAGGCCACAGAGCCTATCAAAGCTGTCAAGATGGTCCAGGGGGTCTTCCATACGTAAACCATGAAACTTGTTTTCTTGGATCATTGAGATGAGTCCATTCTTGTTTTCAAATTTGTTGTTCTGAACTGGTGGAGGCACTATCCCTTGTCTTTGGTGATGATTCCTTGGGGCATCACCAGCACCAATGTTTCTTGGTCGATCAACATTAGGTGGGTCTTGAACATCAACTGGTCTGTTCTGTTGATCCATAACAGCTGGTCTTTACTGATCACAGGCTGCCTTTGTTTTGGTTTCTTGTAACTCACGAGCTATTCTGTCAATTCTATCTCCAAATGGTAGTAGGTGTGCAAAACCTTTGGATCGAGTTTGCATGCACAAAGATTAGTACCTATACCACAAAAACAAGCAAACGAAAATATGAGTTAGTAACTTGATAAATGTAAAAGATTTTGATCTTAAAAGTTTCTGATATCTTGAATGTAACAGTGCAACAATCAATTGGCAACGGTGTCAAATTGATAAGCAGGTTTTTCACGCCTGCTTATGGTGAATGTGTGATTCAGTTCAATTCCCCTAAAACACAAACATGTCGATGCAGCTATAAGGGGTGTCAATCTAGTCCACTGTTTTTGCTAGCAATCAAGATGTGTACAGAAACAACTAAGTCAAGCCAGATTATAAAGATGGTGGGTTTCTAGTAACAATCCTAGGAAATGATTCAAACAAGTAAAAATGAGAACTTAAAGAGCCCTACTCGATCATTGGGTCGAGTAGAACCAACAGGCAACAAAATTAAGTAACAAAATGCAATCAACAGGGGATACTAATAGGGGATACAAATAACAGGTAAATAAAAGAGCAATCAACAAGGGATACAAATAAATCTAATAGAAGTTCTAAGGATGGATTCATTGATAAGGGCAACTCTAGGGTTCATCAGATGGCTAATAGGCGAAAGGTAGATACTCATGACGATAGATTCAAAAACCGGGTCAATCCACTCTCGTGACAGAGACCCCCATAACTCTACCACTTCCTAATCTCAACTCTCGTTGATGAAACATAGCATAGCAGGGTTTAAGAAACAATCTACCAAAGCAAATAGGCAGACAAGCCAATCTTTTGGTCGAGTTTACAAATCTCTGGAATTTGTAGGTCAGACATCCATTTGAACTTCTTTTGGATGCTGGACGTCTATGATCGAATCTCCACATTAGCCAGCAAAAACCGCATAGGGGCCAAACGAATCCAGAAGGGTATAAACCTAAACACTAACCACCTAACTAACCTAGAGATTACCCTAATCTAATCCATCCTCAAGAACCCTAATCACTAGCCAAACAACATTCTCAAGAACATAAACCCAGAAATTACTAAAATCATACCAAAATGTAGATCTAAATAAGCCAAACAACTTTACTAAAACAACTAAATGCAAAAACGAAATAGATTAAGAGTAATTAAGGTTTTAAGATTCATAAACACAAAGAAAAACTGAATGATAAAGCATAGATCCTTTGGACAAACCCCAAAGTGATCTATTTATAGTAAAATGTTGAAACCCTAGATTCACTAGAAGACAAGAGACTTGAGGCGGTTTGGGCGAATACTCGATCTTGGGGATAAAGTAAAGAGGGTGCTGCAAAGTCTGCGCCTTTGTGTCTATGCTCCGAGTGATCAATTGGTCGAGTATATGCTTCTTCCTCTCCTATCCGTATGCTCAGATGTCTGGTTGAGTGGGGAATGAGGAGGATCCAAAGACGCTTTGATAACTCAACAAGTCTTGTAGAGATGGTCACCCTTGGTCGAGTAAATGGATCGAGTAGTGGATCGAGTAGGAGGGGCGAGTAGATCAATCTGATGCTTCATCTGAGGTTGCCTTGATCGAGTAAGATGGTCGAGTAAAGTGCAGCCTCCTTTGTAGCATCCTGGATCGAGTAAAGAGGTCAAGTAGAATGATGCCTCTTCTGTAGCTGCCTGGATCGAGTGAATGGATCGAGTGAATGGATCGAGTAGAGTCCTTTTTAGCTCCTTCTACACCTGAAAATACACCAAACAATGCAATGCATATGCAAGATGATCATAGATGCCTAAGTATGCAGAACAAGCTAAAATGGTGCACAATGATATGATACAATGAGCAAATGCAAAGCTAAATGATGATAAACATACACCTAAAATGAGTAAAATACAGTGTTATCAACTCCCCCAAACTTATCTCTTGCTTGCCCTCAAGCAAACAAAAAATCTTAAGTTGAAGGAGAGGTTTAAAGGTGGGGATTCAAAAACCGAAGCATGTCTATAAAACGGGTAAGCTCAATGTCTAGGTAGCTAATTCTAGGTTGCAAGATGATAGACCTTTACTTAAAAATGTTAGCCATACTCGTTACAATGAAACCTAACAACTTGCCTTAATCTATTCAAGCATTCACATCAACCAATTCCCTTTAACATTCATTAAGCACAAACAGTGGATCAAGCAATGCAATGGTTATGAACTCATTTGGTTTCGGGCTTAGGCTAAGAGACAAAAATGGTCCCTCTAGTGATTGGTCGAGTAACAGGGGACTCTCAAAGAAAAGATTGAGCTTCAGTAGAATGCTAAAGGTAAAAGCCAATGGACACATACAAAAACAAACTCCCATCTACCCAATGATATAATATGATAGCTCAGAAGATGATCCCAGTCCCATAGATGTCCTAACTCTACCCTTTTTCTCATTCTTTCTCTCTTTTTGGTTCAAGTTCTAAGGGGTTCCCTTTGAAACGATTTAAGAGTCTAGCGGGTTTGGTTTCATACTTTGACAAACTTAAGGCTTTTCTTCTAATCTTAGCACATAGGGCGATTTACCCTTTTCTTTGAATCACACTTCCTAACTTCTTTAAATTCCAAACCCTTTACTAGACTTAACACTTTTGTATCCCCCTTAGAACTCTAAACTCTTACTCTCTTTTTTTTTTTTTTTTTTTTCATTCTCATTCTCACTCTCATTCCCATTCATTCCATACACATTCTCAATCCCAAATACAAGTCTCCACCTAGTCCTATCTAACCCAAAAAGCATGGGCTAGGTCTACATGAAAGACTTCTCTTGTCGGCTCATACCTAACATGTTATACCAAGCTCAATCGAAAAAGACCTCACAATCACAAACAAATGATCTTTGGCTTGAAATAAGGCTAGGCTAAGGGTGTGGAAAACTGCTCTAAGAATGAGAGACAGCTACTTGGATTAACAGAGGGTGATGAAATGAATAAGATGATCCAAGTATGTATATGGTAGCCATGAGTTCACAAACAATGCATAAGCATGATAATTGCAAATTCAGTTCAGGTTCTAATAGATAGGGAATGACATCAGATAAGCGAGTTTCGATCAAAGTAGTATAGTCAAGTTACAAATTCAAAGCAGAGTGCGGTCTTACTTCAGAGATACAATCAGTTATGCAACAGAGAACTAACAACATGGGCATTGAACTTACTTCATTGAATCAAAACATGCTTATCGGTTTGAAATCATCATTATCCCCTATGCAAATGAGCAATCCTAAATGCAAGCACACTATATACAATCCTAAAATAATATGCAATCTATATGTCACTCTGTTTTTGATGAAATCATTTTCTGAATTTTTTTCAAATTTTTATGGTTTTTCTATGCCAGAGATGATGCAAAATTTGAAATAAGAAAAGAGAACACAATGTTAAACATGTCTTGAACCCTCTCCCAAACTTAAATTACACAGTCCCTTGTGTAATAAAAATCTGAAAGAGAATTCAAGACCAAAACAAACAACACACAAGAAAAAAAAAAATGCTAATGGTATGTACAATGAGTGAGGTGGTGTTACCTCAGTGATCAGGTGATGTAGATGGAGACATAGTCATCCATACTCTCTTGGGTATAGGCAGGGGCTGAAGTTGAGGCGGGAGGGTGTTGCTCGTTCTGTCCGGTCGAGCGTGTGAAGCTCGTCTCTGCCTACTCCTTGGATCTCTCTACTCGGAGATCATTTCCCGAGGCTCAAAAGATGAAGCTCGGGGTTGATCGATCCTTTCAGCTCTCCTTGTAGCTGAGCTCGTTGAACCGCTTCTTCTTACTTCGGGGTTGGAAGACGGTGGCGTTGGCTTGCTCTGGAAATCCTTGAGTTGAGCAGCCATACTCTTCAATGACTTCTTCATTGTTCTCATCTTCTTCTTGAAACTCTTTTTTGTCTTGCTGTGAAGGTTTCCAAGCTCTTCAAGCACACCGAGCTTCTTGTGAACTTCAGCTATCTCATCTCCCTCTTGGTTAGCACCTTCTTCATAATGAGCTTGCTCTTGTTCGGTGGTCCCTTGCTCCGGGTTGATCAATATGTTGCTCAAACTCGATTTGCTCCTCATAATTAGCTTGAGTAAAGTACTCATGTTGCTCATAGTCGACTGGACTACATTCTAGTTCATCTTCCCGAGCTCCTCGAATGTCTATGTTCAAGGCAGAGGGAGATGGCATAAAATTGATGTTGCGCCTTGTCTTCACCGAAGTCCGGTTCTCGCATGGTAGGGGTAGAAGAGAAGGTCCAAGCTCCGAGTGGTTGAACTTGAAGAGATAGTGATCCGCCGGAGTTGTTTTCTCAAGAAAATCCTTCCCCTTGAGATAGTCTAGGTCAATGAACTTAGGCAACACGTCAGGGGTTCCGAATTCCATACCCACAGCTCCTAGTATTGGCGTTAAGAGACCACCAACACAAAGACTCCCGCGAATTCCCGCGCGATGGATGGTTGCAGCATACTCCTTGTAACTGAATAAGTGATCCAAGATAACAACACTCAACGAGGTGTCCGCTCTATCACCCGCCATCTTCCTCTCATCTCTTGTCTCCCTCAAAATGAAGACTAAAGATTGGTCTATCATGCACAACTCCTCTTCACTAACAAATCCGGTGGCCTTCTTTGGAAAGAGGGTGTTGGCAATGCATTGGTGGAGGTATCTAATCACGGGATTACAGATTGAAGAACTCTTGCTCTTGGTTGGCAAGAAGGGCTTCAGACCGGCTATTGTCTTCCAAAGAGATTTCAGCTCTTCTTGATCATAGTCTTCGCGGATTCCTTCTCCACTTCGGAACCCAAAAATGGTATCAAGGTGGCAAATATCAAGAGTATAATCGACATCCCTAACTTTGAAAGTTATGTAACCAAGACCTCCTCTCTCTTTTTTCTCTGAATCATCAACACAGAAATGAACCTTGAGGGTTGCATGGAGTTGGCAGCTCTCCTCTTTGTATCCCCCACATTGGCAGCTCATCAATGTTGCAAGATTGGCCAATTCCATCAAGTATTCAACATCACCTTAAATACCAAGCTCTTGCATCGTTTCCTTATGAGGGTATCTAGTTCCCTCAAACTTCAACTCCCTCAAATATTGATATTACTCGCTCGGGGTTGGCTCTCTCTTCCTCCTTGGTCGGTTTCTTCTCCCAACAGGGGTTGGTGTATCATCCCCGATGATCTCAAACTCTTCCGCAGAAACCGCTTCTTCAAAGGGAGCCTCTTCATGGTGTTCTTCTTCAGCTTCAACGAGCCTCTTTCCCCGAGCTACTTCTTCTCTTTGCATGGTTGAGCGGCTTGAGCTTCCTCCTTGAATCAAGCTTGTTTTTTGAGCACGGCGAGCTTGGCAAATTTGGCGTTCAGTCATGCCACTCATGTCAAACACCTCAACTTCCTCATTATCAACAGAGGATCTTCTTGCCCGAGATGAACTCTTCCTTCTTGAATCCATGGAGATTGGTGGTGAGCTTTGACAAGGCAAACAAGAACACTTCTCTAAGAGGTATCAAAGGAGAAGGGAATCGGTTTCTTTGGTGATGAAATTTGGAGCTTGAAACCGATTGAATGCTTGAGGATAGACTTTGGAGTGATTGAGTAACTTTGGTGATGTATTGGTGAAGGGGAACAGATTCTTAAAGAGTGATAGGGAGCGTTTTAGGGGAAGGGTTTGGAATGAAAACTTCAAAGCTTTGGTCTCCAAATAATGAGAGCTCGAGTAAAGAATCGAGCATCTTCTTGAGTTACGCAAAATTCGATCCAACGGTGGAGAGCTCCTCATTCTTGTTTACTCGATCAAACAGACCAAAATGAACTTCAGGAATTCACTCGATCAAACGGTGGTGATGCTCCTCTCATTTGGTCATCCAAATCAATGGCTCAAAATGCTCCTCCCCATTCTACTCGATCAACGGTTGAGATTTTTCTTGACTTGGTTTAAATTTACTCGACCGTTGACTCCCTTAGGGTCACTAAAACAAACCTGAAACACTTAAACAAAAACATCAAAAATAACAAGGAAAAATAAAAAGTTATATACATGGATTGACATGGGACTTCCTCCCAAGTGAGCTTGTTTTAAGTCACTAAGCTTGACTCTTATAGAGCTTAGTTAGAAAAAAGGTTTAAGAGAGGATCAGAGAAGTCCTCATCTTTAGTGGTTGAATTTTTAATGCTTGAATCATACTTTACATCCTCTCTTGAGATATGGTAGGATGAGTACTCATTTGATTTTTCTTCAAAATAAGCTTCCTTCTGATCAGCAGAGTAATCTTCTTCTTCTGAACCAGGTTCCTTTGACCAATCCTCAAATTCAAAATTGGGGTAGCCTTTAACCATTTCTTGAAGTTCCAAGATTGCATGGTTCAGTCCTTCCATCTTGTAAGTTACCTCCCCAATGGTATCCTCTTGAGCTTTGTATCCAACCCACAGCACCAGGACTTCTTCAGCAACAGAATCATGAATCAAGTGTTCTTCTTAAGTAGAGGGGTTGGTGGTTGGTTTAGGTACTCCTGGAGAATAAGTCAGAATAGGAGTTTCCTCCTCACTCAACAACTTGCTCTCTAGGCTTCTTTCCTCTAAGTGAACTCCTGTCTAATCTTTTGGTGCAAACCATTATGTTGTGAAATTTTCGTCCTCCTTGATAGCTAGTGCAGTTTCCATCTTCTCTCGATCAATACCATTTGAAAATTTATTGACTCTTTTTTCACACATCCATAGCCGATCTTTCAGCTTCATCACCCTTGAAGATAATCCCTCTATGACTCTGCTTTGCCATTTAAATTTTTTTCTCATCTCATACCAGTCATCTTCTGTAGGATCTTCAATCTGAGCTAGCCTTTCTGTTGCTTTCTTCTTGTGGTCAAAAGTTCTCTTCAGCTTGCTGAGTTGAGAAGTATAGTTGACTTTTGGTGAGGTTCCAACTTCTGTTTCTTCATCAACATCCATGTCCTGAATCCCAAAATTCTGAACTCATGTTGTTGATTTCCCTGAAGCTTCTCTAATGTAAAACTTCATCTTGATGCCTTTTTCAAGGTTCAGATTAATTTTTTCATTCCTGACATCTATGACTGCTCCAGCTGAAGCTAAGAATAGGCTACCTAGGATCAGGGGATCCTTGCCTTCTTCATCTACGTCCAATACCACAAAATCTGTAGGTATCTCAACATTTCCAATCTTGACAGGCAGATTCTCTATTAGACCGTGAAGATGTGCAATAGAACCATCAACTAAGAGTAAAGCTAAGTTGCAGAACTTGTATTCCATGATCCCTAGCCTTTTAGCTGTAGAGAGAGGCATAAGGCTAACAGATGCTCCCAAATCACAAAGGCACCTATTGAATGTCAATGGTCCTAGAGAGCATGACATAGTGAATGAACCGGGATCATCAAGCTTTTCTTGGATGACTTTCTTCTTGTATGCTTCTTGAGTGGAGGCGCTGCTAATCATCTCTTGATTCTGATCATTCTTGAGTTTTTCAGTGTTGAACTTTTTCCAAAATGTTGAGTATTCAGCAAAGGTGTGTGCTCAATAGTCCAGATGAATTGCTGGGTGGCAGGTGCAGCAATTTGAGTTGAATCCCCCCCTTCTTGAATCATACTGTCCTCAGTATTGAGAGTCTGATGACTTGATGGAGACTCATCTTCTTGGTGGATGGTGGTAGCATTAGCAGTGGCATAGTCCTTAAGATTTTGGACTGCTTGCCCTGGAAGTTGCTGAGGATGCTTCAGAGCAGAGGTGGATGCAATTTGACTCTCCAAATACTTGATTTTTGAATTCAGAGCTTCGAACTTGACATTTACATAGTTGTAAGAACAATCGATCTTGTTGTGTAATTCAGTTATCTTCTTGTCAAAAGCCATGGCTCCTATAGCTTGTCCTAGGATGATTTGTTGAATGAGTTGCTTAATTTCATGATCTTGAGCTACTAGGACTTGTTGTGGTTGTTGAGTGAACCCTGGTGGTGGATTTTGCTGTTGGTAGCCTCCATGAAACTGTTGTTTAGGGACATAACCTTGGTTGTACTGAACAAATGGCTTAGACTCATTATGTCGTGGTCGATACACTTGATCTTGGGGGTTAGCTACATTAGTGCTTCTGTAGGAGAGATTTGGGTTGGGCTTGTAGTTGTTGTACCCCTTGTTGAACCCTCCTTGGTTCTGAATGTAACACAGCTCTTCAGTTTTCATTCCCCCTTTCTTGCATTTGGAAGTGCTCTTCATCAGTGATGTAATGTATCTGCTTATGTTGAGCCAGCAACAGCTTGTCTAGCTTTTCATTCACAGCCTTGATATCTTTGCTCTGTTTGTCCTCACTGCCTCCACTTCCTCTCATTGAGCGATCATAGTCTTCATTGTAGCACCCATCAGATTGTGCTAGATTTTCGGCTAACTCCCATCCTTCTACTACATCCTTGTTCAAGAAGTTTCCATTGGAGGCAGTGCCAAGTAGCATTCTGATCTTTGGTAAAGCTCCTTTGTAGAGTGTGCTCAATAATGAAGCCTTCTTGAAACTGTGATGGGGGCACTGAGTTGTGTAGCTTTTAAACCTCTCCCAAGCTTCACAAAAAGTTTCATTGTTTTTGTGGTTGAAACCTGAGATCTCGTTCCTCAATCTAGTGGTGCGAGCGTTAGAGAAGAACTTGGCAAGAAAAGCTTTCTTACAATCGTCCCATGAGGTGATGGAATCTGGGGGTAGAGTCTTCTCCCAGTGGTGTGCCTTGTCTCCCAAAGAGAAGGGAAATAGTCTGAGCTTAAACATATCTTCAGTGACACCATTGATCTTCGTAAGGCCACAAAGCCTATCAAAGCTGACAAGATGGTCCAGGGGATCTTCCATAGGTAAACCATGAAACTTGTTTCCTTGGATCATTGAGATGAGACCACTCTTGATCTCATAGTTGTTGTTCTGAACTGGTGGAAGGCACTATCCCTTGTCTTTGGTGATGATTCTTGGGGCATCACCAGCACCAATGTTTCTTGGTTGATCAACATTAGATGTCTTGAACATCAATTGGTCTGTTTTGTTGATCCATAGCAGCTGGTCTTTGCTGTTTTGTTGATCCATAACTCACGAGCTATTCTGTCAATTCAATCTCTGAATGGTAGTAGGTGTGTAGAACCTTTCGATCGAGTTTGCATGCACAAAGATTAGTACCTATACCACAAAAACAAGCAAACGAAAATATGAGTTAGTAACTTTATAAATGTAAAAGAATTTGATCTTAAAAGTTTCTGATATCTTGAATGTAACAATGCAACAATGAATTGGCAACGGCGCCAAATTGAAAGCAGGTTTTTCATGCCTGCTTAGGGTGAATGTGTGATTCAGTTCAATTCCCCTAAAACACAAACATGTCGATGCAGCTATAAGGGGTGTCTATCCAGTCTACTGTTATTGCTAGCAATCAAGATCTGTACAGAAATAACTAAGTCAAGCCAGATTATAAAGATGGTGGGTTTCTAGTAACAATCCTAGGTCAGGATTCAAACAAGTAAAAATGAGAACTTAAAGAGCCCTACTCGATCATTGGGTCGAGTAGAACAAACATGCAACAAAATTAAGTAACCTAAATGCAATCAACAGGGGATACAAATAACAGGTAAATAAAAGTGCAATTAACAAGGGATACAAATAAATCTAATAGAAGTTCTAAGGATGGATTCATTGATAAGGGCAACTCTAGGGTTCATCAGATGGCTAATAGGCGAAAGGTAGATACCCATGACGATAGATTCAAAAACCGGGTCAATCCACTCTCGTGATAGAGACCCCCATAACTCTACCACTTCCTAATCTCAACTCTCGTTGATGAAACATAGAAGAGCAGGGTTTACGAAACAATCTACCAAAGCCAATAGGCAGACAAGCCAATCTCTTGGTCGAGTCTACAAATCTCTGGAATTCGTAGGTCAGACATCCATTTGAACATCTTTTGGACAATGGACGTCTATGATCGAATCTCCACATTAGCCAGCAAAAACCACATAGGGGCCAAGCGAATCCAGAAGGGTATAAAGTTAAACAGTAACCACCTAACTAACCTAGAGATTACCCTAATCTAATTCATCCTCAAGAACCCTAATCACTACTTAAACAACATTCTCAAGAACACAAACCCAGATATTACTAAAATTATACCAAAATATAGATCTAAACAAGCTAAACAACTTTACTAAAACAACTAAATGCAAAAACGAAACAGATTAAGAGTAATTAAGGTTTTAAGATTCATAAACACAAAGAAAAACTGAAAGATAAAGCATAGATCCTTTGGACAACCCCCAAAGTGATCTATTTATAGTAAAATGTTGAAACCCTAGATTCACTAGAAGACAAGAGACTTGAGGCGGTTTGGGCGAATACTCGATCTTGGGGATAAAGTAAAGAGGGTGCTGCAAAGTCTGCGCCTTTGTGTCTATGCTCCGAGTGATCAATTGGTCGAGTAGATGCTTCTCCTCTCCTATATGTATGCTCAGATGTCTGGTTGAGTGGGGAATGAGGAGGATCCGAAGACGCTTTGATAGCTCAACAAGTCTTGTAGAGATGGTCACCCTTGGTCGAGTAAATGGATCGAGTAGGAGGGGCGAGTAGATCAATCTGCTTCTTCATCTGAGGTTGCCTTGATCGAGTAAGAGGGTCGAGTTAACTGCAGCCTCCTTTGTAGCATCCTGGATTGAGTAAAGAGGTCGAGTAGAATGATGCCTCTTCTGTAGCTGCCTGGATCGAGTGGATGGATCGAGTAGAGTCCTTTTTATCTCCTTCTGCACCTGAAAACATACCAAAACATGCAATGCATATGCAAGATGATCCTAGATGCCTAAGTATGCAAAACAAGCTAAAATGGTGCAAAATGATATGATACAATGAGCAAATGCAAAAGTAAATGATGATAAACATACACCTAAAATGAGTAAAATACAGTGTTATCATTTACCCTTTGGCAATGGAGCTAACATGTTCAGAAAGCACTAATCTCTTCGACTAGTCTTTCTTGACCTTCTTCAACAGTATGGAACTGATATCTCTTTAAGCAGGTTGGCTTCCTTGGAGTTGATTCCAATGTTGACCAAATGCTTGACATATCTAATAAGTTGAGCAAATGAGTTCTCTGAGGTATCCTTAGGAATGGTGGTCAAGTTCTTCTCCTTTATTGCCTTGCACTTCGTATCGTGTACTTCCTGCTTAGAACGACGGTTTCTCGGATATGGAACCGTAAGAGTGTAAACAAGGTTGGGTTGCATAGGGATATGACCCTCGTAAGGTGCAATGCGTACCCATTGTCGATCGACGTTAGGAGTGTGTCCATCGACACTCTATTCAGAAGTAGTTTTGGAAAAGAGTTTACCATATGGTGTCGATCGACACCAGCTCTAGAGCTGTGAGCTCCAACTCGTCCTCTGTATCCAATTCCTCCTATACATTGTCTCCATCTCTGACTAAGATAACATTGCAGCTCTTCGTTGGATTAGTATTAGGGGTGCCAGAAAGAAAACCCTCTTGTCTCTTGATAGACTAATCAGTTTAAGCCAATTGAACATCTAGCTTCTTCATGTGAGAGCTCAAATTGTCGATCTTCCCATGAAGATCTGTGTAGATAGCGTCAAACTTTCTATTGAAGTCCACAACTAACTTGGCCTGACCCTCAAGAATCTACTCAAGCATGGATTCCATCTTACTATGGGCAGACGGTGGAGGAGGGGTTTGGTAAGAAGAATTACCATAAGACCTTGTGAAGTTGCTCTGAGGATAGGTCTTCTGGAAGGTAGGTTTGGGGCTGAAACCTGAAGAACTCTTGTTCCCAGTAAACCTGTTGCCACTAAAGTTGCCTTCTGGCTGTCCAAAGTTCTTGTAACCTTGACCATCAATGTAGAAGACACCTTCTTCTGACTCAGGCTCAGGCTCAAAGATGTAGCATCTGCCGGATACCTGGTATTGAAGTTAACATTCCTCTCTGAATCAAGAGCCATCTGGTATCTTTGATCAACTCCTCTAAAGAAGGTACCTAGAATTTGTACCTCACTAAAACCATGATACGGGCAATGTAGTGACCCTCGCTAAGGGGTAAGTGGCCAAGCACGAAACATCAAGGAAAGATCGAGGAAGAACTGGAAGAGAAAGAAATAGTTAAGGGATGAAATCCAAAGAGATGGGCAAGGCAAAATGAACCTGCCGAGTCTAGTTCGAAATGGGGTCATCCGGGGCGAAGCCAAAACGGGAGGAAGTTGCCACGAATACATGGCTGATTGCCCATATGTGCCCAAAAGGTGATAAACCATCAAAGGGCAAATGAAATAACTATTTACGCAAGAATGGGCAAAGATGGGCAAGAATGGGCAAGATTGGGCCTCAGGCGTGCTGTGGGCAAAGTGTGCCCCGTCAGGTGTTAACCGCCGTTTGACCGTGCCATAGACGAGTGCACTGGCTAACTTGGAGCCCAAGCAAAGTTGCTTGGAGACGAATTTTAAAGGATTGGAGCCGAAGTTAAGTCCCTTGGAGCCGAAGTCTTGCTATCCGCGTGTCATCGTCCCGACGCTGCCACATGAGTGACTTCACGTGCAAACGGCACGTGTACTAGCTGATTCACCCCTGCCACCCCTATATAAGCTTCATTCGGCCTTGAGAATTTTCGGAGGGAGAAAGGAGAGAGAACCGAAAGGCAGCCAAATTATCAAGGGATCGCACGTAACCGAGAGAAAACTTGTCCGCAATTGAGAAACTCTTCCCGTAATCAAGATCCTTTGCCCCTAACTAAAGAATTCATGTCCGTGATCAAGAGAACCTGTTTGTCGATGAGAAATCCCTCTCTGCAACCGAGAATCGTTGAAGCTAACCTTAAACCTTCAACCGAATCTCTATGAGTATCGAAGCGTGTGATATGGCACATGATAGGTTTGGGTGTTTATTTGGGTGATTGATTGCTTGTTTGGTTGCATGATCATGTACTCTTGCATTCATTACATGATTTCATGAATTATATGAGTATTGATTAATGGTGTGAATGATGGTACTAAGTCGCATAATTGATCTTTTAGATTTTTAAGGTAAAGTTTATGGTTGTGAGGTTGTGTTGAGATTTTGATGATTCTATGTGTTTGATTAACCATATGTTTCATAATATCTTAAAATGTTGGGTTTTGATGCGTGGTGCTCGTGGTAGGAGGCAGAGACTATAAGCGTATCAAGATCGTGGTATGTCTGACCTACGTAGTGAACCGTGCTATTGTGGGGTCTTGTTAAATTGTTGCTTGATCGCCAGTTAGTGCGAAGGGCTGAGAGAGACGGATCTAGCTACCTTGGCCGAGTTGTCTACACGACGGTGTAGCATTTGGTAGAGATGCTCTGGTTACATGCCTTTGTGGTTGTAAAGCGAGAGATCCAGGGAGTGTGTGTTTGGTGTGGGGTGAAGGCAGCATACCGGGCCCTTTTTAAAAATAAATACTTAATAAAAGTGGAGTCTTAATTGCATGTGCATTTGGTAGATGCTTGGGCAAGCTACCTTTTGTTGCTATTCTGTTTTGCGTGGGATGGGGAACTAATATCGGTTGCAGGTAGACCGAGCTTACTAAGTAATCTTAGATTACTTATGGTTCCATTTTGTTTTGCAGGAAAACTTAGTGTGAACCATTAGAGGGATGCTCAGGACGTAAGAAAGCCGATATAGAGTTTTGTTGCTTTTTGCAAAACTTAATGGTTTTGGTTCTCGATTGGATTTGAGCGTCTATGCTCAAGGGCCCATTGTTAAAATGTTTGGATACTTGGTTGTACAAAATTTATATGTTATAAAAGATTATTTTCTTATAAAGAGTGGGTTTCATGCGATAGTAGTCTTATCCGGACTAACATAACTCACGATCATGGCAAGGGTTAAAAATCCTTAACCGTGTCGTGAGGGATGGTTCATGTGGGTAATCCGGCTAAGGGTATAAATTTGTTTGGAACCTAAGTTGGGTAGTCTGTGTGAGCTATCATCGTAGCGTTTTTGGGTTACCCTTGGCTTGTTTGGCCATAGAGCGATTCGGGGGCGTTACAGGTAGTCCCATTGATACTATTTGAAACGAACCAAGGCTGCCTTGAAAGCTTCTGTCGGACCTTGAGTAAAGGTAGACAGCTTGTTTGCAGCTCCTCAGACTTAGCATCATCATAGAAGTTGTTCAGGAAGGCTAACTTGATGCTTCTCCAAGTAGTGAGTGAACCAGCCTTCAATTGCTTCAACCAAGAAGCAACATCCCCAGTAAGTGAGTAAGGGAAAAGCTTGCACAGCAGGTAGTCCTCATAGATCAGCTACTCGACCAATCACTCTATCAAGGCAGCCGCAGGGGAAGCAACAAACATCCACTCGACCCCCTACTCGATCCACTACTCGACCAATCACTCGACCAAGGCTAAAGGATTCTACCTTACTTGTTGATCGATCAAAGCGCCTTTAGTTCCTCCTCATTTCCCCACTCAACCATACGGATGAGCATTAGAAGAGGAGAGGAAGAAGAAATTACTCGGAGCATAGAGGCGAAGGCGCAGACTTTGCAGCACCCTTTTTACTCGATCCCGAATGTCGAGTATACATCTAAACCGCCTCAAGTCTCTTGTCTTCTAGTGAATCAAGGGCTTTCAAGATTTTAGTAAACCCCAAAGGACCAAGCTTTTATTATGTAGTTTTTCTTTGTGTTTTATAATCTTGAAACCTTAATTACTCTTAATCTATTTCATTTTTGCATTTATTTATTTGAGTAAAGTTATTTATCTTGTTTAGATCTATATTTTGATATGTTTAGATTATGTTGCTTGAGTACTGATTGGGGTTCTTGAGGATGGATTAGATTAGAGTAATTTCTGAGTTAGTGAGGTGGTTAAGATTAGGTTAGCTCCCTTCTGGATTCGTTGAGCATAATGCTTATTTCTCTCAGTTCAGTTTGGAATTCGACCCAAGGTATTCCAGCGTCTAAAAGACGTTTAAATAGATGCCTTATCTACGAATTCCAGAGATTTGTAGATTCTAGCCCAAAAGATTGGATGTTGAGACTGCTTATTAACTTTAATAAGAGAAAGAAAATTTCACCAAACTTCAAAGGAGAAAGAATTTGCTAAGGAATGAAAGCCGAGAAGATGGACATGAACTTGGCCGAGTGATGGGAAACAAAACGTCGAGTCCGAATAATCTAGCCGATCGATAGAATTTGTCGATCGTGAATTCTGCCGATCGAGAGAATTCTGCCGATAGAGAGTCTAGCCGATCGATAGAATCTACTTATCGTGAATTCCGCTGATCGAGAGAATTCTACAGATAGAGAATTTTTGCCGATCGAGAATTCTGCCGATCGAGAGACTCTACTGATAGAGAATTTTTGCCAATCGAGAGATGCTGCTCAAGGATGCACGAGCCGGTTGACTTGAAGCCCAAGCAAAGTAGCTTGGAGCCGAATTTATGTGGAGTGGAGCCAAAATCCACCACCCTTGGAGCTGAAGTTTCCCCATTCCACGTGTTACCATCCCATTAAGGCTGCTTGCGTGTCATCACAGGCAGATGACAGGTGTCCTTGATGACTCGCCCATGCCGTCCCTATATAAACTCCATTCGGCCTAAAGTATTCTGAGAGGAAAAAGAGAGGGAAACGGAGAGGCTGCCGAGTTTTAAAGTGACCATCCGACCGAGAAATGGTGAAAAAGTGTTACCATCGAGAAACTCTGCCCATGATCAAGACCCTTTGTCCGTGTTTGAAGAAAACTTGTCCGTGAATGAGAAATCCTTGTCCGGGACCGAGAATTGTTGAAGCTAACCTTGAACCTTCAGACGAATCTCTGTGAGTCTCGAAGCATGTGATATGGCACATGATAAGTTTGGGTGTTTATTTGGGTGATTGATTGCTTGTTTGTTTGCATGATCATACTCTTGCATTCATTGAATAATTTCATGAGTATTGATTAATGGTGTGAAAGGTGGTAATAAGACGCATATGAGATTTTTTAGACTCTTATGCTTTAAGGCTTATGGTTTGGAGGTTGAGTTGAGTAAGGATATTGATGATTCTATGTGTTTGAGTGACCATATGTTTCATAATATCTAGAAATTTTGGGGTCTTGATGCGTGGTGCTCGTGGTAGGAGGTAGTGACAATAAGCGTATCAAGATTGTGATATGTCTAACCTTTGTAGTGAACCGTGCTATCGTGGGGTCTTGTTAACGTTGTTACTTGATTGCCATGTAGTGCGAAGGGCTTGGAGAGACGGGGTTAGCTACCCTGGCCGACTTGTCTACATAATGGTGTAGGGTTTGGTAGGGATGCTCTGGTTACATGCCTATGTGGTTCTAAAGCAAGAGATCCCAAGAGTGTATTTTTGGTGTGGGGGTGTTTGAAGGCAGTATATCAAGCCCTTTAAAACTTAATAAAATTTGTAGTCAAAATTCCACGTGCATGTTTTGGTAGATGCTTCGGCAAGCTACCTTTCGTTGCTATTCTCTGTTGCGTGTTTCAGGATGGGGAACTAATATCTGTTGCAGGTAGACCGAGCTCAGTAAGTTATCTTAGATTACTTATGATTCTAATTTGTTTTGCGGGACACCGTAGTGGGAACCATTAGAGGGATGCTCGGGACGTAGGAAAGCCTGTATAGAGTTTGTTGCTTTTTGCAAAACGTAATGATTTTGGTTCTTGTCGGATTTGAGCGTGTATGCTCAAGGGCCCATTGTTTAAACGTACTGGATACTTGGTTGTACGAGAATTTATATGTTATAAAGTATTATTTTCGTATAAAGAGTGTTTTTTATTCGATATTAGTCTTGTCCGGATTAACCCAACTCACGGTCATGTCAAGGGTTGAAAAGCCTAAACCCCGTTCATGAGGGATGGTTCATGTGGGTGATCCGACTAAGGGTCTAAATCCGTTTGGAACCTAAGTTGGGTTGTCTGTGAGAGCTATCAACGTGACGTTTCCGGGTTTCCCTTGGCTTGTCTGGCCACAGAGCGATTCAGAGGGGTTACAATTGTTGGTATTTGAGCATGGTTCATGATGCTCATGGGACAAACGTTTCTAAAAGTTTTATTGAGTAAATGAGTCGTAAAAGCGATTAGGTAAACCGGTATGTCTCGAGTTAGTCGAGAATGGGATTAGGTATTACCATTGTTGGTTTTGCCATTGTTTGGATTGGATCGAGAATGGATAGCCGTGTGATGCGATTTTTATTTCGCCTTAGGCTTTTACCTGAAAGACCACACGATTACTGCAAGTGCACAATATATCAGAGTAGTATTTATGGATCGAATCCATGTGGAGTGTAGCTACAAGGAATAATTCAAGTAACGTAACCTGGATCAAGACAAACGAAAGAGTGGGGGTTTTGTGAATGCAATGAAAATTAGTAAAGAATTCAATGGAAATAAGAAAGCAATAGATGTAAACTACAAAAATGCAATAAAAGTAAATGTCAATAAGAAGAGCTGTGTAAAGCAAGTAAAACGAAACTCTAGGTCTTTAGGGTTTTCTCCTGGCATCATGGTTCAACATAAAGGTATAGATCCCAATCTAGATGATATCATGGTTAGGTTTGTTTACTTCCAAATTATAGGACATACGAAACTCATTCAAGACCAGCTAGCCCTAATGGCTAGTAGGTGGAAGCCGGCTATTCTCACTAATACCTCGTGTACTCAGTTTCCCTAACGGCTAGTAGGTGCTAACATGGTTTCGAGATACAAGACCAAAGCATTTAGTTCAAGTCCGATTCTAGTCCATAAGTCCCTATCACTCGGCGGGCGTGCAACGGTTGTAGTTCTTTATTCAGTTTAGTTAGTTAAAGCAATTATACAAGATTCTGCCAAGTATAAAGAACATAAGATCATGTACTAGGTGGCGTTCCGGACATACATGTATGAAGATTAAATTCAACTAGAAAGAATAGTGTAAACGATCAAAGAAACCATAGAAACTGCAAACTTAAACTTGATCTAAGGTCCCCATGAATACCCTTTGAAACCCCATAAAACCAATCTAGAGATCTACTCACACATATTCAAAAAACACAACATCATATGAATAAGCAATTGCATAAAAAGAATATGAGTATGAAAAGGGTTTAGACATCTTCTATGGAAATCCATAGCTTGATGAATCTTCTTTCTTTTACAAGTAGAGAATTAATAATAGAAGAGAAAAGAGAAAACAAATGAAGAACAAGAGGAGGACGGCTTGGAGGCCATGAGAGGAGCAGGAGGCAGCCTAATTTTGTGGGGTTTGATTAGGGTTTCCCCTAATCCTTATATTTATAGGGTTTCATTAGGTCAAATGGTAGAAACGTCCTTCCATTGATTAGTAAGTGATGGGCCAAGTTCCTGGGCTACTTAGGGAGGCTTGAAGTCGGTGGCAAGATGAAGGGAAGGAGTGGTTGTGCACCCTAATGATCGATGGAAGACTTGAGGGGACACCCGGGTTCAAGTCTCTTCGGTCGGCGGTTTTAGATTGATCATTTCCAAAACCGCGATTCTATGACATGTCTTCACTCTTTGGGCCATAACTTCTTAACGGCTTCATGGCTTTCTTCGATTCGACTTCGAAATTAATCTTGACTCTTTTAGCTTTCCAATGAAACCAAGTTACCTCCATGACGATATCGGGTAGACCTTGGCCGGATGCTAAACATCTGAGGCACATAAACTGTTATGAAACGGAATTTGGTCGTTTCTACTCCTTTTTGCATGAAAACTCATAATTCTTCCTTGAAGCCCAAATACTCAAAATATACCTTGAAGTGTCCTTTAACTCTTGATTTCTCCATGGAAAACCTAATAAAACATAGTAAAAATGGGCAAAAATACGATGTTATCAACTCCCCTAGACTTAGACTTTGCTTGTCCTCAAGCAAACAACAAAGCTAGACTAGTGGAGCTGTTTTGAAAAAGCGGGAACTCTCCTACTATCAGAGACCATGTTCTAAAATATATCCCGTGGACGTATAAAGGCAAAGACATCTCGTTAGAACATTCTCACTATAGACCCAAAACTTTCACTATCCTTTTCCATCCGTCTCGGACCTACTAGAGAACTCTAGAATCTCGTTAGTTAACTCTCTACATTAATTATAAGTGGCGTGAGCTGTCTCAATAGAGAGTGTCATTTGGGGCTCCCTTCTGTAATTGGCTCATCTCTCCTTTAGATGGCCCATGTCTTTCCTTGAAACTTATCATATGCTATTGGACTCTCTTAGTTGAAATGTTTCCTTTCCTTCTTTTTTTTTTTTATTATTATTATTTTATTTTCTTCTTTTTTATTTATGGAAGAGAAAACAGATGTCCTAATCACCGAATCTAATGAGCATACCTTTTTGAATTTGTTCCAATGAAGAATAAGCTCTTAGGTCGCATTGTTGCAATTTCTCTTTTACTTCTTTCTTTCGTTTTTGTGGCGGGAAACTGTGTTGTTCCTTTCTCTCCGACGTTTTTGCACACACTTGCTAAACAAAAAAGGAAAAGAGAATGCATGAGGCTTAAAAATCGTATAGGATTTAAGGGCAGGAACCACTAAAAATGAGCAATCAGGATCAGCAGAGAGATATAAAAAAGGATAAGAAGTCCTGAATGTATATGCTCGTGTCCTTGATCTAACACCCCTTCATGAGAAAGAGTTAGGGTGAGGTTAAATCGTCCAAATAAAATAGAGTTAACGTCAGGTCAAACAGAATCTCTATAGTGAGACTTCAGGAGAAAGATCCGGTAGTGGGTTTATAGGTATTGTCCGTCCTACAAATTTTGTCACTTAGGGAATGAGTTAGCACATTTGTAATGGTCTTATTCATCATATAGTAGGTTCATCGTTCCATACATCGTCCTTGCCCAATGATACTTTGAAAAGAAATAAAATAAAAACTTTTTGCTTTGTTAGAACGTATTGATAATAGGTTTTTAATCAATTAATCCTATAGCACTATCATGTCGTCGTAGTACTTAGGGTGTCAATCCAAATGGGTGTGATGCAAACAGATGATATGTGATCAGAAGTCACTAAGTCAAGCCAAGCAATAACAATTTTGGGGTTTCTAACAGTCCTAAGCGAACATGCAGAAAACAGAAACAATAACTGAATTACTAAAATCACTCGACCACAACAGGCTGATGCCAGAAGTAGGATGTGGTCGAGTAACAGGTCGAGTAACAGACAGGATATGAACCAGCTATACTCGACTGCACAGTCTGTTGCCAGACACTGGGTGTGGTCGAGTAAGTTGGTGGAGTAATTGCAAAAACTAAGAAACAGGCAATGAGAACGATGAAGCGATAATGATAAAACAGAGAAATCAGATAGACGAGAAATTCCTAAGGATGGGGTAATCGAATAGAGTGGTATCCTAGCCTATTCAAATGGTTAACAAGCGCAATCAAGCTATCCCTAGATAATAGGTTCAACAACAGATCAATTCACTCCCGTGATAGAAATCCTCAAGCAAAGCTAGCAAGACTAATTCCCATTAACGGAATCTAACTATGCTGGCAATAAGAACAGACTGCTAAAGTTAATAAACGCTCTAAACGGCAAATCCCTTGGGATAGAGACGAATTCTCAGGAACTAGTGGATCAAGCATTCCATCGAACACCTTCTGGGTGCGGGAATGCTTGGGATCGAATTCCAGTTGATCAGAAAGAAATAAGCAGTAAACAAAACTAGTCCTGAAGGGATTCAATCAATTCTAAAACTTAACAATTCTACAGACTACGGATTGCACAACTACTCTATCCCATCCTTAAGAACTCTATGTCACTACTCAGACAACATGCTCAAAGACATAAACGCAGGTAAATGATAATATTGCAAAAGTAAAGAGATAAAGAGTAGATGACAGGTGAAATCAAATGCGGAATCTGAATAACTTGGAAAAATCTCGAATTACAGGTTGTAGAAGCAAAAGCGGTGCAGCCAGAGTAAAACAGAAAATAAAACTGAAGCAAAAACTCAAAGTCAACTAGATGTCTCAGGACAGAACCCTAAGACATCTATTTATACAAAACGAAATAAAATGATAGTAGACGGGCCAATAACCTAATCACCCGACCCATAGAGTCATAATGGGCCAAGATGGGCTTCGTGATCCGATGGGGCTCCAGGCCGCTTCCAAACACTTCGTCTTCTCCTCTTCTCTTCCTTGTGCTCATCTTGTCTGGTTGAGTGCGGATTTGAGTAGACTCCAAAGATGTGATCGAGTACTTGGTCGAGTGATGGTGTTCATGGGGAGTGATGATACTCGACCTGGGGGTCGAGTAATGTCATCGAGTGGCCTGAGTTGCGGTTACTCGACCTGGGGGTCGAGTAGATAGGTAGAATGGCTCCAAAGTCACTCGACCAGGGGGTCGAGTATTGTGCTGGACGTACTCGGCCTGGGGGTCGAGTATGTCCTCTGGTTCTGGCTCGCTTCTTCCAATTTGCTCGCAAACAGCTTAAAATCACCTAAAAAAAACTCAGAAATGCAATATGTATGCAAAGCTATCCTAATCATGCAAAGTATGCAAGAATGATAAGAAATGATATAAAACAGTGATGAATGATATGAAAGTAGACTCAAAATGATGATGAATGAACACTGAAAACATGCAAATTATAGACATATCAACTCCCCCAAACTTAGTCTTTGCTTGCCCTCAAGCAAATAAGAAGACATAGTTGAAGGAGAGGTTTGAAGGTGGGGACTCAGAACCAAAGCATCAGGTAGAGCAAATAAAATCAATGTCCAAGTTGGTAGTTCTAAGATGCGATATGATCGAATTTTACTCAAAAACGTTAGCCATGCCTTGTTATCAATCAATCCGTCTCTTATACTCGACCTACACATGCTTTCAAATCTACCAATCCCTTTAAGATTCATTAGTTCTAGAACGTGAATCAAGCAATGCATCATCAATGAACTCATTTGGCTAAGGTAATGGTCCCTTACAGAATAGGCTTCAGTAACAAGGGATCTCTCAAAAAATGATTGAGCTTTAGTAGAATGCTAAAGGTAAGTCCCAAGCTATGCATACAGAGATAAGATCCCATCTACCCAGAGTATAAAAATGAAGCTCTAATGGTACTCCCAACTCCAGTGCCAATACAAGAACTTAACTCTACCCTTTGCACTCGTGAATCTTTTAAACTCTTTTTCATATCATTCTTTTCTTTTCTCTTAACTCTAGGAGAAGCTTTCTCAACACTCTGATACATCTAGCGGATTTGGATTTCTTTAACAACTAAGGTTCCTATTTTTAATCATTAAAACCAAAGGCTTTTAACCCTTCTTCTTTAGCTAACAAGAACCTCATTCTTTTCTTTAACATTCCCAAAACCTTTACTAGATTCTTTCCCTTTCCTTATCAACAATGAATTCACCCTTTTATTTTAAACACATCCCACCCCATGATATAAGCACCAACCTAGTCCTATCCAGTCCGAAAAATGCGAACTAGAACTACATGAGACACTATCTCTGTCGTTACGAACCTAACACTTTCTACCAAGCTCAATCAAAATAAGACCTCACAGACACTCACAAGTGATATAGGGCTTGAAAGAAAGTTTAGGTTTGGGTTCGAGTTTAGTGCTCTAAAAAGGAGAGTGAGCCACTTGGACTAACAAGAGTGGTTAAAATGAGTAAGAAAATCCAAGTATTTTAGGGTATCCATGAGTTCTAATTCGATGCCAAGACATGATAATTCTAAATCAGATTCAAGTTCAAATTGATAGGGAATGGTATCAGATCCTAACAGTATGGTCGAGTAGAGCAATGTAGGCATGGTGCTGTTTTACTTCGATTTCATTGACTACGCATCAGACAACTAACAACGAGGGCACTGAGTTTATCTGGTGAACCAAAATGCTTATAAGGCTATCTCATCATTATCTCCTATGCATATGTAACAATCCTAAATGAAACACTCTAGACTCGATCCTAAATGCAATGCAACTACATGAACACTGTTTTTGTGAAATCATTTTCTGAAATTTTTCAATTTTTTTGGGTTTTTTCTATGCCTTAGAGCAAATCCAGTGATTAGTTTCTAAAGTATAGTTTCTATGTATTTTTTATTAATAAATTTGGATAGTTTTGTAGTTTAGAAACTTTTACGAGTTTTTGGAAATTTTTTGGTCCATTGGTGGAATCCTTAAGTGGGTTTCTAAAACAAAAAAATTTTGAAAAAAAGAAAATTTGTTAAATATTTTTATTTGAGCAAATATGATTATGATTAAGAATTATCAAATTTTAAACATACATGATATAGAAAGAAGAAGCAAAAAAACATATTTAAAAGCGGAAAAAAAAACGATTACATTTTAAGATTGATTCTAGTTATAATGTTGCCATACATGTTCAACTAAATCAGCTTTCAATTCTTCATGTTTAATCCGATCACGAACTCGAGCTCTAGTGGCCATCATATTACCGAGATTTGAAGGCATATCTGTAGCATAAGTGAAATCCACTTGTGAAGAGCTAGCTGATTCTGGATGTACGAATTCAGATACATCAAACTGAGTGTAACCATCTCGTTCGTCCTCTACTATCATATTGTGAAGTATTATACATGCTCGCATAATATTGCCAATTTTCACCTTATCATGAAAAAGAGCTGGATGTTTGATAATGGCAAACCGAGCTTGCAAAACTCCGAAAGCACGCTCAACATCTTTACGACAAGCTTCTTGAGTTGTAGCAAATAAAGAAGCTTTATTACCTTGTGGAATTGAAATTGATTGGATAAATGTAGCCCATTTAGGATAAATTCCATCTGTGAGGTAGTAAGCCAAATTATAGTCTTTCCCGTTGACTACGTATTTCACTTTCGGAGCTCGACCTTGTAATATATCATCAAAAACTGGTGAGCGGTCAAAAACATTGATATCGTTTAAGGTACCTGGGGGTCCAAAAAACGCGTGCCATATCCAGAGATCTTGTGAAGCAACGGCCTCTAAAACGATTGTTGGTTTTCCTGATCAACGTGTATATTGTCCTTTCCAAGCGGTGGGACAATTTTTCCACTCCCAATGCATACAGTCGATGCTTCCTATCATCCCGGGAAATCCACGTTGCTCTCCAATATGGAGAAGTCGTATAAGATCATCTCGTGTGGGTCTTCTTAGATACTCATCCCCGAACAGATTTATGGTTCCTTCTGCAAAATGTTCCAAACATAACAGCGACGTGCTTTCACCAATTCAGAGGTATTCATCAACCGCATCAGCCGCAATACCATATGCGAGCATACGAATTGCTGCTGTAGACTTCTGTAGTGCCGAGAAACCGAGTCTTCCGGTGGCATCTCTTCTTTGTTTAAAGTATGGGACTTCATTGGAGAATTTCTCAACGATACGCATGAACAACGGTCTGTTCATTCTAAACCGGCGTCAGAATATATGGGGAGGATATGTTGGATTCTCTGTAAAATAATCATTCACTAATTGGATGTGACCTTCTTCACGATTTCTTTCGATATATGTTTTTTTTTTCCTTGGCTTGACTCGTTGGCGATTACCATAACTCTCTAATGCTTGATCAAAGCATTGATCAAACTTATCATCGAACATGTCGTCGAGATTATAGTTTGAAGAAGAACCTGCCATTTTAGCAAAATTATAGAAAGAGAGAAGAGATAAAAATGATTTGATAAAAAAGAGTGTTTATTATTATGATAAAGAGAGTTGATAGAAATATTGAAGTAGTGTTCGGATTATATATAGAACAATAAAGGAGTAGTGTGTTCGGAATTCTTTTTATTCGGTGTACATTCATTCATACAATATAAAGGAGTAGTGAATGGTGCAAATGAATGGTACAATAATCAATGGTTCAAATGAAAAGAACAATCAAGTTTGTGGTGACAAAACTAAAGTACATTCCTTGGTGACATACTAAAGTACTTGATGTCGGCACTAAAGAATGGCAAACACTTGGACTTGATATTCTTTCTTCTCCATTAAAACAAGGCTTATGATTCTGTGATTCAGTAGTGGTTTGTCATCGTTAAAAGAAACACATATTTTGTCAAACCGGTTAAATGCGGTCTGCGTCCACATGTGACTCCAATTAAATGCGGTCCAAAATCATTGAAAATGTTCACAAACAAACAAATTGGTTGCCAATGATATAATACATTCCAAAGAGCACGGACTTATAACTTTTTCAACGTTTCTGAAACGTTTTTGTTGCTAGTAAGATACAAGACCTAACTTTTGTTTTGTTGGCTCTGTTTCCTCAGTTAGATGCTCCATGTGTGGTGCAAGACCTAACAGGTAGTGAAGCTCAATTGTCCCTGCAGGATTCACCCGATATGATTCTGTTATATATACACACTCAAAGCTCCAAGGCAGAAAATGATTCTACAGATTAGTGAGCGTGAAGCTAATAAAGGTGCATGTTTAAGTTTCATTGTCTGCAAATTCTATCAAAAATACATAGGAGATTGATGTTTAAAGCTTGTAATCATTGATACCTTCAATCATACATCTATTGCAGATCGAAAAAATGTATCTGGTTTTACTTCTTCGTAGCCCAAATTCTATTCCTACATAGCCATAATTTTTTAGAACAGATACAGTATGAAGAAATTTGTGCGAGAAAACTAATAATAAAACTCCACACTGAAGATCCAAAGCACAACCAAGCTCGTTAACCAGTTGACTAAAATAGAAACCATAATCCTACTGTTCTGTTATTCTGCAAATGTATGACTGCTAATAAGATACAACCAAAAAAAAAAAAAAAAGGTAAGAGTCAGAAGAAAACTTAACCGGATTTTGAGCAAGAAACTGGTCGTCTGGAACAAGACCTAACTTTTGTTTTGTTGGCTCTTCATTTTCTTCTTTCTCACATGTTCTGCATCAGTAAAATACCAAGTAAGCTTGGAGACTAGATCAAAAATAGAACAGAACTGAAGTGAAAGTGAAAGTCAAACAACTCAAACTCATAAACTGAAACTGAAAGTGCCAAAGTGAAACAACTCAAACTCATAAACTGAAACAACTCATTGATTAACATAGTCATACACTTAAACATAAAACATAGACAAAAAACAGACACTAAATATAAAAACACACTTGAAACAGACACTAAACTTAAAAACAGAGTTAAAACAGACACTTAGAGAACCATAATCTAGAAACAGACACTTAACCTACAACTGAAACTCAAGCCAACAACTCATTGATTAACTTGTTCTTCAGTTCAATCTCTATGTCAGATAGAGGTTCTGTTTTCCCTAACAGACGCTCAAGCAACTTAGTCCTATTTTTCTTCTCTTTAATAATGATTAGCTTCTCTTTGGCAGCGTGATCTTTCTCTTTTATCTCCCATATACTTTTTATCTCCTTCAAAGCATTGGTTTCTTCACCTTCATCCGGACTTAGCTTGCCTTTTCCTTTGGCTTTGGCTGCGGCTTTGGCCGCCTTAACACCAATGGGACGAGCTTCCTTGTCTTCAAGGCCAACAGGTTCAGAGTCATCTTCACATTTTCTTCTCTTTGCTTTCCCATGAGTAGACTGAGCAATCCACTTTTGATCATATCTAAGCTCCCTCCAAGCATGCTCACAAGTAAACTTGCAGCCATAATCTTTTGAGAAGATCTGATGTGCCAAAGACACCACATCATCATCATTTTGACCACTTGTTTGTTGTTTGCTTGCAGCCAAGTAGCTCCCTACAAACTTGTTCACAACATCATTCACTTTTGACCACCTTTGTTTACAACATATGTGGCCTCTCTTTTCCACACCTTTGAGCTTGGGACTTGAGTTGTAGTACGCTGCTATACGTTCCCAGAAAGCTGCCCCCTTTTGCTCATTGCCCACCACCGGATCCTTGGAAGTGTTCAGCCACCCACTTATGAGAACAACATCTTCAGTTGATGACCAATTCCTCTTTGGTTTCTTGACTTTCTTCCCTTTCTTCCCTTTCTTCCCTTTTTCCCAGCAATTGGTGCTTCATCTTCACTTGGATCATCATCAGACCACTCAGTGCTATACACAGGGACATTTGCTGATCCAAGTTCAAAGCATTCATATGGATTTGGTGGGAGAATGTGACTGTCATCTTGACTGTTCAAAAGGTTTATAAAGCTTGAAGTATGATGATATGGATTCGGTGAATCATATTATTGTTTGTGGTTGTGTGTTTTAAAAATCAAAGGTTACGGTTTTGTGTTTTAAAGGCAAATTATGGCTTTGTTAGACAACTCACAATCAATGCCATACTAAATACTATTGACTAAAATTAACCTACCAAGCAATCATCACAGTTTTACAGTTTTAAATGCTATAAGAACTAGCATTTGACGTTTACCTACAAAAGCAATTGACGTTTATCTAACTACAGTTTTATATCAACAAAGAAGCATTTATCACAGTAAATAACAGCAAAGCATTGATCACATAAATAAATACAAAATGATAAATTACCTTGCATTCGATCTCAAGCCAACCACCTTTGCATTTGGATTATATTCAATTAAGAAGCAGCAAACTTTGTTGCAAATCCTCCAAATAACCTCAGAAAAAATATAGAAACAAAAACTTAATTAAAACGAACTACCAAAAGATCAAATACATAATGCAAAATCGTTGTCCAGATGCTTTGAAGGCTTGAAAGATTAACAAGCAAAAGCCAGTTTATGCAATGAATACACGACATCTAAACTTTTCAGACAACCAAATCAAAGTATCCAACAATACTTAAACCTTGAGCCACATAATGCTCCTCTATCTACCACAACAAAACATATACCTGAATCCGTAAGTTTTTCTTTGAAGGATATAGGTACAAACAAAGCTACAGAACAAACACATAAAGATCTGAAATTTCTATGTTAATATAGAAACAACAATATGACTTCACTGAGAATGAAGCAAACATATAGAAAACTAAGAACAAGCTAATAACAACATATGCAGCTCAAGCTTAGTACACGAACTAAAAATTCCCAGAATTCGTAATTCAATATACATACCAATGCAATCAGATCATAATCTCTTTCAAAATTCAATTTCAAAGCTCATAAAATCAAATCGATTCGAAGAAGAAGAGATACGAACCATGATGAGGGTTTCGATTTGGTTAGAAGCAGAATCGATTTGGGGTCTCCGTCGGCGACCACGAAGAAATCAGAGAGAAGAAGAAAACAAAAAAACGCGTGTTTTTTTTTTTTGTTTAGTCAAAACGTTTACCCAATAAAATGAAGCCACGTATGAGTTTCTATTGGGTCGCGAAAAACCCAATTTTAGGAACGATCCTAAATGGATTGTTCTGTTTTTTTTCATCCGGGCCCATTTTTTTTAAAAAACCCAACATAGAAACCCACTAAAAACCCTTGCTAGACTTGCTCTTAGATGAATGCAGACTAGAGATTATATACAATGCAACACACACTTCTTGAGCCCTCCCCCAAACTTAAATCACACAGTCCACTGTGTGACCAAATTTGGAAGAGAGTACTGAGGACAAAACACATCACAGAAACAAAATAAAAACAAGAGATGGTATATTACAATGGTGAAGTGAGGTGCTTACCTCAGTGGAAAAAGGAACGGAGTTGGTCGTCAATAGCTGCCTGTGATTGCTCCCATGCCATCGAAGAATCTCCCTGTTGTGTCTCAGCTTCCCCGTGGGGTTACTCGACCTCTGCTCCTTCGTCGCGGCCAGCACCGCTCTGATGATACTCGACCTCTCTTCTTCTGCTGCGGCCAGAACCGCGGTCACGTAAGCTTCGGGACTGGAGAAGTCATGTACTCCTACTGCCAGATTGAGCCAATGCAGCCTTCTTCTTTCTCCCGAGCTCCCGAGGCTCAAATGATGAATGCCTCGCAGGGACCTATGAGACTACTCGGTCACTAGGCTCAGGCCTGTGTTGAACTGGCTCTGGCCTGTGGCGACTTGGCTCTGACGCGTCATATCTCCTCGAGGGCATGTCTAGAGGAGGCTCTCCCTGCGGAATAGCTGTGGTAGAAGAGGAGCAGCTTAGCTTGTCAGTCAGAAACTTGATGGCCTTGAAGCACTTGATGAGTAGCCTATCTTGTTTCTTGCACCACTTCTGCAACTTGCTGTTGTTTCTGTGAGCTTCGCTCAAGCTCTTGCTCTCCCTCGCTGGAGGTACATGCTCACTGAAATGATACATGCTCGTATCGTACTCCTCCTCCCTATCCTCATCTGTCTCAGCAATCTCATCCTCTATAGAATCTGTTGTAGGGACGTTGTCATCAGTCGGTGGAGCGCTCTCAAAGTAGATGTAATCACGCGCAGGCTTGAAGTCAATGTTTTCGCCCTGGAGTATGGTTGTGGCCTCAGTGCAGGGAAGCAGAATGTTGGCTTTTCGGGTCAAGGAGTGCTCGAACTTCTAGCGATAGAAATCGCCAACTATGTCGTGCTCCAGAAACTCACAACGACGCAAGTGATCTAAATCCATCATCCTCGGATCGAACCGTGGAGACGTGAGAGGTACACCACATGCTATCAGAATTGGTGTCACAACACCACCTACACAAAGGGCTCTTCGCGCCCTCTTCTTCCCGTTGGTGTGCGCCCACTTCCTGTATCCACAGAGGTGGATCAACAGAAGCATAACCGGTGGAGCATCATTGAGGTCGCCCTTTAGGAACTTCTTCCCCTTTGTTCAGCGGAGAATGCCCGTGAGTGCAGAATCAATCATCTCCATGTCTGTGTTAGACACGGTGCCTGTAGATTCCATAGAGTACAGAACATTCGCTACAGAGCGTTGATAGTACTGGATCCCAGGGCTTCGAATCTGGTTGCTCTTGGACCTCATAGAGTTGAGCGCCATATCGTTCCCAATAGTTAACCACAAATCCTTCAACTCTTCCCTCTCGAACTTGGGTTTAGTTCCCTTTTCACTTGGGAAACCAAACAATCCTTCCAAGCTCCGATAGATAGCTGGTAACGGTGCTCGCTCACTGAAAAAGTCAAGAACCGCAACCCTTCACTCTCCAGCTCATCTGCTGTGAGTGGAGAGAAACTCTATTGTTTCCTTCTTGTAGGCGACGTACGGGTAAGACATCAGTGTCTCCAGATGACACTTCTCAAATAAGTGATGTACGTCCTCCAGTATCCCCAGCTGGGCTAAAGTCTGATAACAGGGGTACCTCGTTCCCTAGAAGTCGTTCAGCTCTCCTCTCATTGCGTCAAGCTACTAAGCTTTGGGTGTCAGCTCTGAAACTCTCATAAGCCTGTTGCTCTCTCTCCGGTCTAGTTGACCAAGACTCACCTTCATCGACGTTGTAATCCGCATCCATAGAGGACTCGCCACTGTAGTAACTCATATTGATTTCCTGGAAAAAAATGCAACTCAAACCTAAACGTCAATATGTTAGTTTTAATAAGCGCAAACACTAAACCGGCCGAGTACACGGTCGATTAAACCGGTCGAGTACGTTGAAATTGTGGATTCGAGTTTTGCGGTTTTGCGGTCGAGTGAAAGTGAATGAGAGACGGTAACGTCGTGGTTGAGTGAATGGTGGCAAGGCTTGTTTGGTTGATTGTAGTGGCAGTTTGGTCAAGTAAACGGCGAATGGAGAGAACATGGTGGCGGTTTTGATTAGAGATGGCAACGATGAGGTCGAGTGGTTGAGAGGGGGTGAGGAGGGGGAGGCGAGTTCCTTGGTGGCCGAGTCAAGCTTGCGGTGAGTGAACGGCGTGAGGTCGAGTAAACTCGAGTATGGAGGCGACGGAAGCACGGTGAATGGCGAGAAACTCTGGCGTAGATGTTGAGGCGAAGCGTGAAGTGGTCGAGTGAAGGAGAGATGGTGAGCAGTGAGAGATGGCGAAGCTAGAACGGCGAGGAGCTCCGGTAAAGTCGAGTAAATGAAGATGAAGATGAAGCGCGGAGAGGTCGAGTTGTGGTCGAGTGAGAAGGAGACGAAGCTGTGAGGAATGGTGAAGTTCGAACGGCAAGGTTGAGTGAACGGAGACGACGGAGAGACGGTAAAGGTCAGGTGGCCGAGTAAGCGGCGATTGGAGAGGACATCGCAATCGAGTGAAAGAGAGTCGGTGAGAGAGATGGCGAGTGAGATTTGGTCGAGTGAGAGTTGTGAGGGAGAGATGGCGTCGGTGTGAAGAGATGAGGTTGGATCGAGTGGCTGTGATGAAGCCTTGGGATTTCCTTATCACTAAAAGGGCGTGGGGGGGGGGGACAAAAAGGAGAGAAGGTGGGACGCACTTGGTCTGTTTGTCCTGAAGCATTGTTCCCTGTTGACTAGAACCTTCTGTAATCCTCTGTAAACTTGTTAAACTCCCTCCAAGTCTCTGTAGCTTCTGTTGGTCGAGTATAAGTATAATTTCAAAATTTTGGTTTTTAAAATCATCACTAATACTCGACCAACTTACTCGACCTCATGGCTTCTAAGTGCAACAAAAGTTTTTCAAATTCTTGAATTTCTCACATACTCGATCCCTTGTTGCTCTGTAGAGTAAATTTTTTAAATTTTTACTCTACCTCCACGCTGTTTCTCTGTTCCTGAGAATCACAAACACAACCAAAAACAAATCAAAAATAAAAAGAAAATAAAAGTTTTATTTACAGAAACAGTCTTGGGAATTCCTCCCAAGTGAGCTTGTTTAAAGTCTCTAGCTTGACTCCTCACACTCATTAAGAAGAAAATGGGTGATAGAGAGGATCTGCATAGTCCTCTCTGATCTCATCATCATATTCAGCATCCTCTCTTGAGAGATGCGTAGAAGAATACTCAATTCTTCTTTCCTCGAAATAGGCCTCTTTCTCTTCTGGTGGATAATTTATCTCCTCAGACCGTCTTGAAGTAAACTTTTTTCTCGGGATAGTATCAATCCCGCATTTTGATTGAGCTTTCTCTTGCATCTGATCCAATTTACTCTTAAGTTCCTCAACTGTCTGAGCTAGATTCTCTATGGTTTATTCTTGCTCATCAAATTTCTTTTTGAGATCTCGCAAGTCAGGTGTAGAGGTTGTGCTTGGTCTGGTGATTGAATTTGAAGGTTGAGGTTGAGCCCTGATCTTTTCTTCTACAGCTGTCCTTTGCAAAGTTTCGTTGTTGTCAAACTGCAGCTTGATGTGCTTCCCAAGGTTGAGACTTATTCTCCCGTCTTTGACATCTATCATCGCTCCCACTGAGGCTAAGAAAGGTCTCCCTAGGATTAGAGGATCCTTAGGTTTTGCTTCCATCTCAAGCACAACGAAATCTGTAGGTACTTCCACTCCATTAATCTTTACTGGCAGATCTTGTAGCAGGCCAAAGGGTTTCCTTGAAGACATATCAGCAAGGATCAAAGTCATGTCGCAAGGCTTGTACTGAGTGAATTCCAACTTCCTTGCCACGGAGAGTGGCATTAAGCTTACTGAAGCTCCCAAATCACATAGACAATTGCTGAAAACCAATTGACCAATGGAACATGGTAGAGTGAAAGTTCCAGGATCTTCCAGTTTTTCTTGAACACTCCTCTTAACAGTGGCCCTAGACGGATTAGCATTACATTCGTCTTCTAAATCTTGATAAATCTTGATCCTTTCCAGAATTGACTTTCTCGTATCTTTGTGAGGATACGAGATCAGGTTGTGAACTTCTATTAGAGGCATCACCGCTTCCATCTCATCAAGCTGCTTCTCTGCAAGAGAATTGTATCTTTCTATCCATGCTTTCCTGAATTTCCATGGAAGAGCACGTGAAGGTAATGGTGCTGGCTTGAATCGTTTTACCATCCTCTCAATGATGGTTGCTTTCTCGTCTAGGTTGGACTGAGTTTGAAAACGGGATCCAACTGAATGGTCGAGTCCAACAACTGAAATTTCAATATGAGTAGAAGCCTCCCTGTCCTGAACATCACTGTCCTCAGCGATTGAGTTGGAGACATGTCGAGTAGGCAGCTCTCGATCATGACAGATAGTGATTGCGTGAGCAGTGGCGTATTCTTTCGGGTTTTAGATTGACTTCCCTGGAAGTCCTGTTACTTTTGGAGCAGAGGTTGATGTAGTTGTCTTTCCATGTATCTGACCTTAGAGGTAAATGCCTCAAGTTTGATATTCAGATTGTTGAAAGTGCAATCAACCTTGTTGTGGATTTCTGCCATCTTCTTGGCGAGATCCATTGCTCCTGCTGCTTGTTCCTGGAGAATCTGCTGTAACATGTTCTTCAAGTCAGAATCTGGAGTTGTTGAAGCTGGTTGTTGTTGCTGCTGTGTGAACCCAGGTGGTGGAAGTTGCTGCGGATAGTTGCCCTGATACTGCTGCTTAGGAAAATACTCCTGACCTTGGTTGTATGGAACAAAGGGCTTGGGTTGATTCTGCTGCTGAGAGGGGTAGACTTGGTCCTGCGGGTTTGCAATATTTGTACTTCTGTAAGACAGATTGGGATGGTTCTGCTTGAAGTTGTTGAAACCATTGTTGTAACCTCCTTGGTTTTCCACATAGCTGACCTCTTCTGACTGCAGAGTCTCCCCATCCTGGACTTGGAACGTCTCATCATCACCCAGAAAATGAATGTGCTTCTGTTGCACAAGGAGTAGCTTGTCCATTTGTCATTCATAGCTTTCATTTCTCTGCAGTGCTTCTCATCAGAATCAGAGCTGTGGCAGATGCTTCTATCGTAATCTTCATTGTAGTTGCCATTTGACTGAGCCAAGTTCTCTACCAGCTCCCATCCTTCTTCAACATCTTTGTTGAGGAAGTTCCCGTTAGAAGTGTTATTAAGAAGCATCATGATCTTGGGAAGGACACCTCTATAGAGGGTGCTGAGAAGTGAAGCTTTGTAGAAACCATGATGAGGACATTGTGTCTGGTAACCTTTGAAACGCTCCCATGCTTCGCAGAAAGTCTCATTATTTGTCTGTGTGAAACCGGAAATATCATTCCTTAGTCTCGCAGTCCTGGAGTATGAGAAAACTTAGCCAAGAAGGCTTTCTTGCAGTAATTCCAGGAGGTGATAGAGCCTTAAGGAAGCAACTTTTCCCACTGATGGGGTTTGTCTCCAAGAGAGAATGTAAACAATCTGAGCTTGAAGCCATCCTCACTAACTCCATTGATCTTTGTTATGCTGCAGAGCCTATCAAACTCGTCTAGGTGATCGAGTGGATCCTCCATAGGGAGGCGGTGGAACTTGTTGCTCTGAACCATGGCAATGAGACCGCTCTTGATCTCAAAGTTGCTGTTCTGCACTGGTGGAGGCACGATGCCATTACGCTGATTGTGGTTGTGTGGTGCATCACCTGCACCTATGTTTTTTGGTTGTACTTGCTCATCTACCATTGTGTCTGTTGCTGTTTGTGTTCTGAGTTGGCGTGCAATACGGTAGATGTTATCTTTGAATAGGAGATTCTGATTTCCTTGTGATCGTGTTTGCATACAACGAGTACCAAGTGGTGAAGCTGGTGATTCGCAGTACCTGAATCAAAACAGACAAACACAAAAAACACAAAGTTAGTAACTTTCAGTAAAAATGAAAAAGAACTTGATCTTAAGTATTCTACAATCTCAAATATAGCAAACAAACATCCAATTGGCAACGGTGCCAAATTGATAATAGTTTTTTAATCAATTAATCCTATAGCACTATCATGTCGTTGTAGTACTTAGGGTGTCAATCCAAATGGGTGTGATGCAAATAGATGAGATGTGATCAGAAGTCACTAAGTCAAGCCAAGCAATAACAGTGTTGGGGTTCCTAACAGTCCTAAGCGAACATGCAGAAAACAGAAACAATAAATGAATTACTAAAATCACTCGACCACAACAGGCTGATGGCAGAAGTAGGATGTGGTCGAGTAACAGGTCGAGTAACAGACAGGATATGAACCAGCTATACTCAACTGCATAGTCTGTTGCCAGACACTGGGTGTGGTCGAGTGTACTGGTCGAGTAATAGACAGGAAACAAGACAACTATACTCGATTGCACAGTCTGTTGCCAGACACTGGGTGTGGTCGAGTAAGTTGGTCGAGTAATTGCAAAAACTAAGAAACATGCAATGAGAACGATTAAGCGATAATGATAAAACAGAGAAATCAGATAGACGAGAAATTCCAAAGGATGGGGTAATCGAATAGAGTGGTATCCTAGCCTATTCGAATGGTTAACAAGCGCAATCAAGCTATCCCTAAACAACAGGTTCAACAACAGATCAATTCACTCCCGTGATAGAAATCCTCAAGCAAAGCTAGCCCAGACTAATTCCCATTAACAGAATCTAACTATGCAGGCAATAAGAACAGACTGATAAAGTCAATAAACGCTCTAAACGGTCAATCCCTTGGGATAGAGACGAATATTTCAGGAACTAGTGGATCAAGCATTCCATCGAACACCTTCTGGGTGCGGGAATGCTTGGGATCGAATTCCAGTTGATCAGAAAGAAATAAGCAGTAAACACAAGTAGTCCTGAAGGGATTCAATCAATTCTAAAACTTAACCATTCTACAGACTATGGATTCCACAACTACTCTATCCCATCCTTAAGAACTCTATGTCACTACTCAGATAACATGCTCAAAGACATAAACGCAGGTAAATGATAATATTGCAAAAGTAAAGAGATAAAGAGTACATGACAGGTGAAATTAAATGCGGAATCTGAATAACTTGTAAAAGTCTCGAATTACAGGTTGCAGAAGCAAAAGCGGCGCAGCCAGAGTAAAACAGAAAATAAAACTGAAACAAAAACTCAAAGTCGACTAGATTTCTCGGACAGAACCCTAAGACATCTATTTATACAAAACTAAATAAAAAGATAGTAGACGGGCCAATAACCTAATCGCCCGGCCCATAGAGTGATAATGGGCCGAGATGGGCTTCGTGATCCGATGGGGCTCCAGGCCGCTTCCAAATACTTCGTCTTCTCTTCCTTGTGGTCATCTTGTCTGGTTGAGTGCAAATTTGAGTAGACTCCAAAGATGTGATCAAGTGCTTGGTCGAGTGATGGTGTTCATGGTGAGTGATGATACTCGACCAGGGGGTCGAGTAACGTGGTGGAGTGAACGACCGAGTGTTATCAGGTGGTGTGGCAAAGTGATACTCGACCAGGGGGTCGAGTAATGTCATCGAGTGGCCTGAGCTGCGGTTACTCGACCTGAGGGTCGAGTAGATGGGTAGAATGGCTCCAAAGTCACTCGACCAGGGGGTCAAGTATTGTGCTCGATGTACTCGGCCTGAGGTCGAGTATGTCCTTTTGGTTCTGGCTCGCTTCTTCCAATTTGCTCGCAAACAGCTCCAAATCACCTGAAAAAAACTCAAAAATGCAATATATAGGCAAAGCTATCCTAATCATGCAAAGTATGCAAGAATGATAAGAAATGATATAAAACAGTGATGAATGATATGAAACTAGACTCAAAATGATAATGAATGAACACTGAAAACATGCAAATTATAGACATATCACGTATTCGTATCCGTGTAAAAAGTAGAAAAAGGTTTCAAGTAACAAAATAGAGAGTAGCATTAGCAGTAAAAGATTCATTAACCACCCAGACTTACTTCACACTGTCCCCGGTGTGAAAATAAGCATAGGGATGATTCGTGAGAAAGATAGGTTAAGAACAATGTCACCTTGTTGTGGTGACTAACCGGATGATCTCTCGCCTTGCTTAACATCGAACTTACTCGGCTTAGTATAGTCGAATTCCATGATATTAATCTCCATTCACATATTCCTTGAAACAAAAACCTAAAACCACCAATAGCTTTAACAAAACAAAATAAATAAAACATACCTAAGATAGAGTTTATCTTGTTTTTGTCATTATGGCAACGAATAAGATCAAATTTATGGTAACGGATTGTGTGAATGGATGGCGATGCAGTTGCGGTGCTTGGCCGAAAGGGTGGAGTGGGTGGATATATAAGCGGTCAGGTGTTGGATGGTGTCGATTGTCTTTGAGATGGGCGGAATGGTTCGCAGGTCAAACGAATCCAATGGCTGGCCTATCGGCCATGGCGGTGCAACTTCCCCTATCCATTCATGGGCTAGACATAGTTGGCCGAGTTTTGGGTCGCCCGGATCGGCGGGCAGTTTCTTGCCCAGGCCGACAATCTTGTTCCGGGCGGCTAGGTGAGGCACCTCTGGCCAAAGGGTGGCACAGTCGGGCGGACTCCGACCAAAGATTGACACGGTCGGGTCGGCTTTTTCAGGTGACACTGGTTACTCGGATGAGTAGCCAGGCCGGTTGTCACGATGCCAAGTGACAGGTCTATGTGACCTTCTTCCTTCTCTTTTTTTTGGCTTCTTCTGTTTCTATTTTTCTCTTTTTTTTGGTGTGTTTTATATAAAACTGAAACAAATACTAATAAGATCAAAAGCAAAAGCAAAATTTAAATCTTAAGGAAAGTATTTACCTAGTGGGTTGCCTCCTACTGAACGCACTTGGTTAACGTCGTTGGTTCGACGTTTGGGAACCAGTTAGGTTCAATGGGGAGGAGCTTCAGGGATCGCTTCTCCTTGGCGTCCTTGATGTCTTGATACCCTGCCCTTGCTTCTATGGTAAGTTTCCTTCTATATGGGGTTTTAGAAACCTTATCTTGTAGGAAAACTTCTTCAATGCGCTTTATCATCTCTTGGATGTGTTCCTTGCTTTTCTTACCAAGCTTCGGAGGAACGCTCATCTTCACCTTTGAGATTTTAGGCAGGTCGGGCGGTTAGGACGGCAGTTTTGGGGCATTCTTGCAGATTACACGGTTGCCTTTCTCTTCCTTGCTGATATCGGGACCAACAGGATCATAAGGCAGAGGACTCAGGGAGGCTGGAACCGTCTTGGAGATCATCGGGTAGATGACTTTCTTGTTAACCTTGGTGAATATGATTTTCTTGCAGTTGTGGTCAATCACGGCACCGACGGTTGCAAGAAAGGGTCATCCCAAGATTAACGGCTTATCAATCTCCTCATCCATCTCTAAAACGTGAAAGTCGGTCGGGACTAAACAATCCCCTACCACCAGCCGAGGGTCGCAAACTAATCTGTCGGGCTGGGATGCATCTCCGAAGACTAGACTAAGGTTGGATGGAGATAAATCTCGCAATCCGTTCTTCTCCTCTACACTTCCTGACATTAAGTTCACATTAGTAACAAAATCACAAAGAGAGTCAAGAAATTCAATACCTATTATTGAGCAAGAGCAGACAAAACGTCCCAGGTCTTCAGCCTTGGTAAGCCTCCGTAATGGTTAGCATTCGGGCTTGACCTTGACATCCTCTTATGGTTTGCAGGCGACGTCCTGGTCGGGTTTGACGGGTGGAACTCAGGACTTGGCTTCATCGACAGAGGTTTGGGCGGATGCCACCGTGTTACAAATTCCCTTAAGGTTCTCTTTAGTCCTTTCTGGGAGTGTGTTAGGTTGCCTTTTGACCGACTCAGAGTTCTGCACTATTTGAGTCTCGAGCTTCTTCATATGCGTGGTAAAACGTTCAAACTTTCCATTTAATCAAAGTACATGTTCCCCATCCGCACTTTCATAGCTTGACTTGCCTTTCGATTCTCGTTCGTCATGTCTTGTATCATCATCTCATGCTTAGTTTCGTTAGATGGTGCGGGTTCGGTGGGTCCAGTCTGAAGGGCGCTTGGCTGGAAGATATTGGTGTTGTAGTTGGCGTTTTGAAATCGCCCTTGGAAAGGTTTCACCGGTTGGTAGTTTTGATCTTGAGGGTTCTCAACATTTGGGTTCCTATAAGAGAGATTAGAGTTACCTCTAAAGTTGTTGTTGAAGTTATTTTTGTAACTGCAATTCTGGTAGAATCCTTGGGCTCCAACATAGTTCACTTCTTCTTCTTGATCAAATGTGTCATTGTACCCTTGGAAAACTTCCGTTTTACCGACCGTCTCGCATGCGTTTAGGGCACGGTTTTGATTCTTCAGAAGTTGGGCCATCGTGTTCTTCAGTTCGAACATCTTGTTTGAGTCAGAGTCTTTAGTATGGATGGTTCTATCAAAATCAGTGGAAGCATTTCTGTTGCTGGTCGCCAAATTCTCTATATAGGCATGTGCATCGTCAACATTCTTGGTTGTGAAGTCGCCATTGCTAGCCGTATCAAGAAAGAGTTGGAACTTGGTATGCAGTCCACTATAAAAGGTACTTATAACGTTACCTTCGAGGAAACCATGATGAGGACAATCGTGTTCGTAGTCCTTAAATCATTTTCATGCTTCATAGAAGGATTCGACCGGTCTTTGTTAGAATCCTTGCAGCTTGTTCCTTAAAGACTTGGATCTGGACTTCATATAGAAGTGATTTAGGAAGGCTAACTTACATCCTTCCCACAAAGTAATCGACCGTGGAGATAAAGACTTTAACCATCTAATGTCCTTGTCGGCCAACGAGAAAGGAAAAAGCTTACACTTAAAATAGTCTTTACGTATCCCATGGGATTGTGTAGTACTGTAGATTTCTTCGAAGAGGTTGATATGATCCATCGGGTGCTCTATGTTCAAACCATGGAATTTGTTTTGCTTCACAAGGCCAATGATTTGAGGTTTGATCTCAAAATCTTGCCTTAGACTAGGTACTCGTATGGCAGCTCAATCCTGAGGGTACCGGTTAGGTGCGTCGTAATTGACTATCGTACGTTGAGGAGCGGCCAGTCTTATTGGTGGAATATATGTCGGTTGCCTAGGAAAATTGGGAGGTCATGGAAGAGGAACATTTATGTTTTCTCCGACGCATAGAGGGTGAGCTTCAAGATACTCTCGGTCTTGTGGATCGACATGTTCTTCGGCCGCCTCGTAGATGGGGTTGCCATCATCATCGTGTAAGGGTTGTCCGTGCTCACCTAAGGCCGGAACTTGTTGCGGCTGATACGCAGGGAGACCTTAATCTCGGTTCCTTTGTTCGGCCATGATTGTTGTCTTTGAAGTCTTCGGATTTTGTGTTCCAGTTGACCTATGTCTTGATATGGCGGTACACCGGAGTTTTTGCTCTTTGTCATGCACCTGCAGATGTCAAAAACCAAAGCTAGAAGGGGAACAAGAAGTTATCAAAGTAGAGTAAGAAAGAAAGAGAATAAGCCTTGAGCTTAAAGTGTCTTGACAGGAGGTTAGCCCCTGCAACGGTATCTTGAATCACTCCCCAGCAACGGTGCCAAAAAGCTTGATGCAGGTTTTCTTTCGCCCCAGGCTTTTACCTGAAAGACCACACGACTCATGCGAGTGCAAAGTATATCAGAGTAGTATTTAAGGATCGAATCCACAGGGAGTGTAGCTACAAGGAAGAATTCAAGTTAGGTAACCTAGATCAAGACAAACGAAACAGTGGAGGTTTTGTGAATGCAGTGAAAATAAGTAAAGAATTCAATGGAAATAAGAAAGCAATGGAAGTTAACTATAAAAAGGCAATAAAAGTAAATGTCAATAAGAAGAGTGATGTAAAACTAGTAAAACAAAACGCTAGGTCTTCGGGGTTTTCTTCGGGCATCATAGTTTAACATAAAGGTATAAATCCCAATCTAGATGATAACATGGTTAGGTTTGTTTACTTCCAAATTCTCGGACATAGGAAACTCACTAACGGTTAGTATGTGGAAGCCGGCTATTCTCACTAATACCACTAATACCTTGCGTACTCAGTTTCCCTAACGGCTAGTAGGTGATAACATGGTTTCGAGATACAAGATCAAAACATTAAGTTCAAGTTCGATTCTAGTCCATAAGTCCCTATCACTCGGCGGGCGTGCAACGGTTATAGTTCTTTATTCAGTTGAGTTAGTTAAAGCAATTATACAAGATTCTTCCAAGTATAAACTACCTAAGATCATGTACTAGGTGGCGTTCCGGACATACATGCATGAAGATTAAATTCAAATAGAAATAATAGTGTAAACGATCAAATAAAACCATAAAAACTGCCAACTTAAACTTGATCTAAAGTCCCCATGAAAACCCTTCGAAACCCCTAAAACCTAACTAGAGATCTATTCACACATATTCAAAGAACACAACATCATATGAAGAAGAAATTGCATAAAAAGAAAATGAGTATGAAATGGGTTTAGAGATCTTTTCTGGAAATCCAAAGCTTGATGAATCTTCTTCCTTTTACAAGTAGAGAATAAAGAATAGAAGAGAAAAGAGAAAACAAATGAATAACAAGAGGAGGACGACTTGGAGGCGATGAGAGGCGCATGAGGCAGCCTAATTTTGTGGGTTCTGATTAGGGTTTCCCCTTATCCTTGTATTTATAGGGCTTCATTAGGTCAAAGGGTAGAAACGTCTTTCCATTAATTAGTAAGTGATGGGCCAAGTTCCTGGGCTTCTTAGGGAGGGTTGAAGTTGGCGGCAAGAGGAAGGGAAGGAGTGGTTGTGCGCCGTAGTGGTCGATGGAATACTTGAGGGGACGTCAGGGTTCAAGTCTCTTCGGCCGACAATTTTAAATTGATCATTTCTAAAACCACGATTCTAGAACATGTCTTCACTCTTCGTGCCATAACTTCTGAACGGCTTCATGGATTGCTTTGATTCGACTTCGATGTAAATATTGACTCTTCTAGCTTTCCTATGACACCGAGATACCTCCATGCCAAGATCGTAAAGACCTTAAACGGATGCCAAACATCTGAGGCACAAAAACTGTTCTGAAACGGAATTTTGTCGATTTCTACTCCTTTTAGCATGAAAACTCATAATTCTTCCTTGAAGCCCAAATACTCGAAGTATGCCTTGAAGTGTCCTGTAACTATTGATTTCTCCATGGAAAACCCAATAAAAAAATAGTAAAAGTTGGAGAAATACGATGTTATCACCATGGGGGACTGCAACCAAGATTTTAATGTTTTGAAGAATCTTAGCCGAGCTTAGTAACGAGGGCTTGTAACACAAGTGAGGGCAAGTGGGGAAGTGGGTGAGTTGTTTCGGAGAAAACTAAGGAATAGTGAGAAAAAAGTTGAGGAGATTTTTGGAAAAAGAGAGTGATGAGATGCGAGTTATGGAGGGCAAGAGCCGAAGGTGTAAAGATTATTTCTGAAGAAGGAAGAAAACAAAAGATCAATGAGATCATTTGGAAGAATGAAGAGAAACACCTATTAATTGGAGTAAGGCATGAGGGAAGTGAAGAAGCCGAGAAGAAGCAAGTGATTGGAAGGAGAGTTATTGGAGTTCACTTAACTGGAGAGTAAGGAGCACAACAAAGAAGTGGGTGAAGAAAAGATTGAGTATCGGGGGAGGAACAATTTAAGAGACATAGGTGATGATCAAAAATCAATATATATGGTGAGTAATGATGGAGTTCAAGAAAAAAGATGGAGTAAATTTTCAAGATCATTATAAAGGGAAAAGGAAGCATAGTAAGACAAGGTGAGGTGAATCAAAAACTGAGAAGGTGAAGTTTGATCAAAGGAATATATGTTGGTGTCAGATCCTGAACCTAAAGTCCGGACAACCCAAAGATTGCCACAAGAGGTATGGCCCAAAAGAACCCCGAAGTGAAGGAAAAGATGTAGCGAGGTGTCTATACTACGAGATGGCGATAAGGCCGAATTAAGGACAGTTCGACTTGGAGATGTTGGGCCGGACAGCGAAGCCCACGAAGATCAAAGTCAATTCAAATTCGAACATTGAGGCATTAAAACTTGAAGATCGTAACGGAAGCATTAAAAGGAGAATTATGGTGTACAATTAAGATTAGATACCATGCTTTAGTATAAGTAAGAGAGGCCTTGAGCCATGTAAGGGACATGCAATTTCTAGCAATCTTACTATAGACATTTGAATATAAACTTACAGCTTTTACATTTGATTTTTGTCCTCAAGAATAATCCTTCTCACAAATAAATATATACTTTGTGTGAATCCGACATTCATATTTTGGCGCCGTCTGTTGGGACAGAGGATTCTTGAGTAGTAAGATTTTTTTTCACCACATTTTCGAGACAAGCAGCAATGGCCGAAGAAAGTGTCATCAGTGCATCACTGGGCCAAAATACTCAAAATCATGCAGCAAAGCATGTCAGACATAACGAAAAAGTTCTAAGATGTGGAGAAAGTTGTTGACACACTACAAAAAAACCAGGTATCTCTTAGCCAGAACGTTAGTACTATACAATCTTGTATTCGGTCTTTGGGTGTAGGAAACCCTCTAGGAGTTCGAAGAAGCATGTTTAGTTCGCCTGGCTCCCACACGATGAACGGTACCAGTGGACAAACAAACCCCGATTCTGTTAATAAACAAATTCTGCCGGAGGATACTGCAAATCGATCTAGAAGAAGTCGATGAAGATGCATGGTACTACAAGGTTTTCTCTGAAAACCTTTGCGGACAGGCGCTGATGTGGTTCACACAGCTGGAACCAGGATCTATTGGTAATTTTAACGAGCTGTCAGCCGTGTTTTTAAAGGAATATTCCATCCTTATGGATAAAAGCACTTCGGACACCGATATATGAAACCTGTCGCAAGGACCAAACAAGTCACTTCGTAGTTTCATTACAAAGTTTAAAGGAGTGCTCTCAAAACTTCCAAGGGTGTCACACTAATCCGCGTTATCGGCTCTTCGAAAAGGATTGTGGCATGATTCGAGATTCGAAGAAGATCTAATACTTCAGTTAGTGCTATCAAAAAGCATAGGCGAAATGTTCTACTTAAAACAAGCTGAAGCGAGGAAGTCTATTTTCAAGGTGCCTCAATCTCGTTGGAAGAAGAAGAAACTTGTCACCTCGAAAGACCGCATGATGTCGCCTTAGTCATTACCCTAGATGTCGCCAACTTCGAAGTGTCAAAAATTCTCATTGACACGGGTAGCTCGGTAGACTTAATTTTTCTAAGCACATTGGAAAGAATGAGAATTAGTTGGACCGAAGTGATTTGGCACCCATCTCCTTTAGTAGCATATACAAGCGAGTGAGTCATGTCTCTCGGGACAATAAGGTTACCAGTTCTAGCTGGGAAAGTTTCAAAGATCGTCGATTTTGTTGTGTTCAATAGGCCATCAACCTACACATTATCCTGCGAAGAAGGGAATTGTTCTGGAAGCGTCACGAATATGTTATTTAACTTGCCATCGGATGAAGGTTCAATAGCAATTAACGAAGCCTGCAAAGAAGGGAATTGTTCCTAGGTTTCCAAGCAGACAAAAAGTAGATGATGTCATGGTTGAAGTGACACTGGACGAAGATCAACCCGACAAGAGAGTTTGAATTGGAGCAACATTGACTGACGAACTAAAAGAAGCTTTGTTGCTACTTTTGAAGAAAAACAAAACCTCATTTGCGTGATCAGCGGAGGATATGCCCGGGATAGATCCGAGTATAATTTGCCACGAGTTGAATGTAGATCCTAGTTTCAAGCCGGTAAAACAAAAGCGAAGGAAGCCCGGACCAGAGCGTACAAAGGCAGTAAATGACTAAGTGGATAAACTATTAAAGATTGGATCCATAAAGGAAGTGCAATATCCGGAATGGGTGGCCAACATGGTCGTAGTGAAGAAAAAGAATGGAAAAGATAGGGTGTGAATCGACTTTACGAATCTTAACAAGGCATGCCCAAAGGACACTTTCCCACTTCCTCACATAGATAGACTTGTGGAATCCACTGCGGGGAACGAGCTACTAACATTCATGGACGCCTTCTCGGGTTATAATCAAATAATGGTGAATCCCGATGATCAAGAAAAAACTTCATTTACCACGAATAGAGGTATTTATTGTTACAACGTAATGCCTTTCGGATTAAAAATGTAGGAACGACTTATACACAACTGGTGAATATGATGTTTTATGACCACCTCGGAAAAACGATGGAAGTTTACATAGATGATATGTTGGTGAAATCATTGAAGAAAGAGGATCACATTCAACATTTAAAAGAGTGTTTTGAAATTCTTAATCGGTACCAAATGAAGCTGAATCCGGCGAAGTGCACCTTCGGAGTCCCTTCGGGGGATGAAAGATGTGAAGAAGCATTTGGACAACTTAAAGCATACTTGACTACCCCTCATGTACTATCAAAGCCCGAAGTGGATGAAAAGCTATATTTGTATGTGTCAGTATCAAATCATGCGGTAAGCGGAGTCTTAGTTCGAGAAGATCGTGGAGAGCAAAAGCCAATTTACTACATAAGCAAATCGATGACAGATCCAAAAACTCAGTATACAATGATGGAAAAACTTGCACTAGCGGTGGTTACTTCAGCGCGAAAGTTATGTCCGTATTTCCAATCTCACCCAATTGAAGTATTCACTAACCAGCCATTGCGAACGATACTGCACAGTCCATACCAGTCAGGAAGATTGGCGAAGTGGGCCGTAGAGCTCTGTGAGTACGATATAGAGTTCAAAAGCCGGGTAAGTATGAAGGCACAAGTATTAGCTGATTTTTGACTAAGTTACCAATGCTCAATGCACCGGAGCAACCGGAGAATCAAACTTGGAAGTTACATGTGGACGAATCTTCGTCAAAACAAGGATCCAGAATAGGAATTAAGTTGGAATCACCTACTTTGGAAATCCTCGAACAGTCATTCCGCCTACTATTCACTGCCTCAAATAATGAAGCAGAGTATGAGGCCGTGATCGTCGGGTTTTGATTGGCACAAAGAATCAGAGCTGAGGAAGTAATCATTTATTGTGACTCGCAACTAGTAGTTAACCATTTCAATGGAGACTATGAAGCCAAAGATTCAATGATGGAAGTACATCTTGAAGTGGTCAAGGATTTATTCAAAAAAATTTAAAAATTCGAGTTAGTCTGAATACCTAGAGGAGAGAATACAACTGTAGATACGGTTGCCGCATTGGCGTTAACATCGGATTCTTAGTTGAAGAGGATCATCCCGGTGGAATGTATCACGGAGAGGAGCATCAAAGAAAAAAAAAACTTATTGTCACGAGGTCTTGTGGGGAAGAACATGCCCGAGCTGAACCTGAAGTGGAATTGCCACCTATCAAGAAAAGAAAATCAAAGAAGTCAAACACGTATGAATCCAAAAGGATTCAGGATAAACTTAGAGCAAAATAATACCCGGCAAAACAACTAGTAACTTACTTGAAGAGCTTGTCGTCTCAGGTGAAGAAGTAATTCTCGAGCCCAACGAACATCCTGAACCTGAACCGCGGATATTTCACAAAACAAATCAAAATTACGCTAAGGATTGGAGGGAGCCAATTAAGCATTACATCTTAACAGGCGAACTCCCGAAAAACAAGTGGCAAGCAAGAAAAATGAGAATCATTAGCGCAACATTTTGTCTAGCCAAAAGTGCATTGTACACGCGAGGTGTCAGTGACCCTTACCTTCTATGCATTTCTGGATCCGAAGTCAAAATTGTCTTGAGCGAAGTGAATGAAGGGCTGTGTCGAAGTCATTTGTCGGGAAGGGCTATGACTTTCAAGATACAGAGACTGGGATATTATTGGCATACTATGATTACAGATTATGTTAAGTTTTCCCAAAGGTGTAAGCGTTGTCATCTTCATGCACTTTAGTCCATCAACCTTCGGAGTTGTTCTCTTCTATCTCTGCCTCGTATCCGTTCATGAGGTGGTCAATGGATATCATTGGACCATTGCATAAGTCAACCTAAGGCGTACAATATCTCTTAATTTTGACGGATTACTTCTCAAACTGGATTGAAGCTGGAGCATATCTCAATATCAAGGATTCAACGGTGAAAAATTTCATTTGGAAGAATATTATATGTCGGCATGGTGTCCTGTACGAGATAGTTACTGATAACGGACCACAGTTCAATTCGCTTGAGTTTGAAGCTATTTGTTTGGATTGGGGTATCAAAGTTAGTTACTCCACCCCGCCGTATCCGCAAGGAAATGGCCAAGCCGAAGCTGCAAACAAGACTATTTTGAGCAATCTCAAAAACGCCTAAGTCATCTAAAGGGAGGATGGTATGATGAGCTTCAACCCATTTAGTGGGCTTACCGTACGACTCTTAGGTGGTCCACCTGGAAAACACCATTTTCTTTGGTATACGGGATGGAGGCAGTGGTTCCGGCCAAACTCAACGTTCCCCGATTCTGCCAAACCGAAACACCTTTAAACGAAGCAGAAAACTCATTAATGCTCGACGATTCGCTAGATACCATCAATCAACGGCAGGATTAAGCTTTGATACGAATCCATAATTATCAGCAAGCGGCAGCCCGATATTACAATACCAAGATTGAAAGTAGACCTTTCTTTGTAGGAGATTATGTCTTGAAACGAGTCTTCGACAATACAAGGGAAGAAGGGGCGGGCAAGCTCAGAGTTAATTGGGAAGGACCCTATATCGTTACCAAAGTGGTCCGCAATGGTGTTTATACGCTAAAGGACTTAGAATACAGACCAGTTCAACGGCCTTGGAATGGGGAATGGAACAAGGTTAAGGCATAATTTATAGAACATATTATCCCCTGAAATCCGTCCATTATTCCAAAAAGAGTGATTGGCAGAGAAATTCACGTCGTCCGACTGATCCTTCATTTAAACACATTTCCCAAAATCTATCGTTTCAAGGAAATATTAAAAGTTTCCATAAATAAACATAGTTCAAGGACATTTTTGGGAGAGGTCAGGAATATGGTCCTTCATCGTCGGTTCAGTAATCGAAGTGGATGCCTCGTTCTTTTCATCCACCTTGGATTCCGTCTTGACTCGTTTCAAAGGGTTGTTATCCTCTTCATCTTCATCCTCTTCGCTACCGGAGGGGAGCACTTTGGTTGTACGAGCCACGGGTCCGTGAACTTTACCTTGACTACGAAGAAACGTCTGGAGCATGGTCGCGTTCTTAGCAACGGAATCAAAGTTCCTCCATTCCCACTGAAAGTGATTGCTCTCCAAGGCCCTCACTTTCCTTTCCACTCGGGCGATGCGGCTTCTAGCGTTTGCCTTTTAAGCTCCACACGCTCCCTCTCCTCGCATACATGACGATGCTTTTCAACAACCTTACTCCAAGAGAAACGAATAAGGGTCGAAAGATTCTAAGAGGAGCAGTAGGGTTTAATGCGATTACCTTTTCGATGAAACCATACGCCTCTTTCTTATCTTTTGGCGGAAAGTGGAAGGCAGCATGAGGAGATAGGACTCCGGATGGCTCAAAACCATCACCAGAACGTAAAGAGGGCTGCCGGGATCCACGGGACAAACGGGGGTCGCAATTTTATTGTCCATCTTCGACGTATCAAGGAGATAAATTTCTGAGATCATTGTTGGAAGGAATTATGAACACAATAAGGACTTTATTTATAGGAAATTTAGGGTTACCTTGGAACTAGAAAATTAATAATGGCGGCGTGGCCGAATGGTTTAAACCATTTTTGGAAATCGAGGAAGTTCAATTATTGCCCTAAGGACGTGCAATCTTTTCAATTTCTCAAGGTACAAAAGTAAGCCGTCGCATTAAAGATAAAGCCTATTAATGGCCAACGAAACAAGTTGGGCCCAAGCCCCTAAAATTATCGAGTTGACTAAACTCAAAGTGGGAACTCGCGTTAAGCCGAGCAAAGTTATCGCATTTTACAGGAAAGGCCAGATCATCCAATTTTCTCAAAGTATAACCACAAGGTCGAAATCTAAGAATGCAGACTCCGCCAACCCGCATTTCATTGTTTAAATAAAAAAACCTTTTAGGGATCGAAAATTTGAAAGGTTTAAAGCCTTCCTCAAGCAAACAACTTGTTCAAAAAAAATAAAAAAAATAATAAGCCTCCATAGGCGAAGTGAACTTGCTCGAAATTTAAGTTTTCAAATTTTTTGGGACACACCTCAATTTTGAAGTAGACACGGTTACTATGGGTTGGCAGCCACGGCTAGCGCAACGTAGGATGAGTCCTTGGTAGGATCTTGTTCAGAACAGAGTTCCGGCCCAGTTTTGATGGTGTGGCCATCATTCAGAGTCATTACCTGCTCATCGTTCGCAACTAGAGGCACTTCGCCTTGAGCAGCGCTAGGTTCAAGGATCGGTGCCGGAGTGTCAGGCACCTCGGGCTAAACAGGTTCAGCCAAATCGCTTGAACCTAAGAAAAGTAGTCAAATCAATCACAAGGCAGATATGTGATAAGCTTTGAAGAATTCCGCGAAGTGCTGGGATAAAAAGAAGACGTGGGAAGTGCCGCAAGACGTTCTTTTTTGTCTTTCAGATTGGGCTCTAGTTTGAATCTCTCTTCTTCCTCGGAGAAGTCATCCTCATAAGTCTGGTCCAATAACAGCAGGTTGCGCTCGTATTCCTTGATATCAGATTCAAGGTCAGTTCGGGCTTTTTCCATCTGAATGAAACGGATGGCACCCTGAATCAATTCCATTCCATGACTTTTAACTTCTTTTCTGGCCCTCGATGCTGACTTTGCCAATTTGGAGTCCCTTAGCTTGACCAATGCGTGATACTTTAGGTTGAGTTCGGTGAGTTGATTGTGCGAGATGTTAGCGGCCTACTCGGATTGAAGAAGTCTGTCTTGAACTCTCGACAGTTCTCTTTCGAAGTTGTCATACTTGTTGTATTGCGCCTGTAGCTCATCATCTGACTTATTGAGCTCATATTTGAAGTGGCAACCTGATCTTCCATCTCGTGTTTCCCTTTTAGAGAATTCGAAAGGGCGTGGTGATCAGCTTCGAGGGAAGAGATCTCTCCAGGCCCTTGTTTCGTTTTCCCTACTAAGTAGCAACCCTTCATAATGCTCAATCATATCATTGAGTTTCATTGAGTTCATTACTCGCCTGAAAGAGGGTTAAAGTCAAAGAAGGATTAGTACAGGTGGTGGTAATTACAAGAAAACATCGTGTAACCGACAAACAAAACCGTTGATAATCCGTCAGTTAAGGCCTTAACCGACGATTTACAGATAAAATATGGTCGTCGGTTCTAGAGCATCGGTAATACAAATTCCATCGGTATTTTTTCGGGGAGCTCGACGGATTACCGACGGTTATATTCCCGACGAACTTTCAACGAATTAATATCGTCAGTAATATATTCGTCGGTATTCCGTTTGGTTTAAGACTGACGGTTAACCGAGACATGGCTGATGGTTGTTACCGACGACGAACCGACGGTTATATTCTCGACGAACTTTCAACGAATCAACATCGTCAATAATATATTCGTTGGTATTCCGTTTGGTTTAAGACTGACGGTTAACCGAGATATGACTGATGGTTGTTACCGACGACGAACATGTAAGTTGCCGATGCATTTTTGTGCCGTTATTACTGAGGGATTACCGACGATGATGGAAAATGCCTGACGAAAACAATTGATTTATAATTGATTTAACAAAAAGAAATTATAAATTATGCAAACTAAAAATAATTAAATTTTAAAATGATTCAAAATAAAATAACTAAATGGAAAAACCATTCATATTACAATAACATTGTATCCAAAATAAAGTATTCACACTAAAATTTAAAAGAAGAACTAAGAACTAGAATTGGGAAACCGCATTCGCATATCTTCCATGAAACGCATCATCGTCTCGGAACTTTTCTTGTTTTCGGCTATCTCCTTTGCCATCTCATCGGTTCGGCGCTTGTTCTCAGCTTTCTCTTCGGCCATTTGAGTCTCCAAAGCTTCAATCCGTGCTTCTTTCTCTTTGAGAGACGCCTCAAGCATGGGATCACATGAATACGACGATGTGGAATGAGACTTATATCGAGCTACACCTAGTTTTCCTAACCCAAATATCTGACCCTTTCTTTTTGGAGTTTCCTACAAGCAAAGAAGATATAATAGTATGTATCAAAAACAAATTATATAAAATAGTAGAGGAGAGACGCAACATAGATCTATATGGCAACAAAATCTCAACATACCAATCAAATATTCTTTAATCTATTATGAGATAGTAATTAAAAAAATTAAAAAACATAAGTACCTCAAAAACGAATTTGTTGACAATCTCCATTGGGACTACACTATTCTCGACACCATCTATAGATGGTTGGGTAAGGAGATATTCTTGCTTCCTCTTCTTTGAATTCTCTACAACTTCCTTTGCAACCGGATCTTGAATTTGTTTGGTTTTTTTGTTGGTGTGTATCTTCCATCAACGTTAGATGATCCGGATACACACCATCTCTCTCGGCCTAAATCCAAAATTAAAAAATATTAATAACTTATATTGAATAGAAATAGGAATAAATTGAAATTTAGTACGTTTATGAAACATAATTATGGAAGTAGTACACTCACTATTTATAATTAGGGAAATAACCGGGTCCACTTTCGACTGTAATACGCGTCCCCTGTAATACAGAAAAACATGGGCCATGATTCGTTTGAGAAAATTACGTTTAGGGGCCGCCGCTTGTTTTGGTCGTTGGCAGGAAACCTTCTGATTGAGTTGGGGGTTTTGCTTTACAATATACAGCAAACGTCATGGGCCTAGCGTATTTCTAGATGGGCCTTAAACAAAGTCTGTTAACAGTTTTATAATTCATGGCGAAGGCGTTGAAGTTAACTTCTTCATCGTCGGCTTATTCAGTTCCGGAGTGGGAGCTGAGAGAAACGTCTGCATTTATGAATGTTTCAAATCAACGGAATTAGTTAACAGGTTGGTGAATAAAATGTTATAATAATCAAATTCTCTTTAGGTTTTTCTCGAAAGTAGCTAAATTTTTTGGGGGAATTTGAGCTCGTTTTTTTAGAGGATTAGATTATGTTTAAGTAACAAAAAGAGATGATGATTATCAGTTTCGGTTGTGTTTCTTTGCTACCTGGAAAATTCATCTTTGCGTTTCTCCTATGGAAGGTGGAATTCTAATCAGAAAATGGTTTTGTAAATTTCTCCTAATAATGTTTAAAAGCCTTCAGTCTGATAAAAAGTGAATTCCTTTTTTGCAGTGGATGATATTGTCGTTGTACAGGTTGGTAGATGGATTTTGTATAGCACCGGTGAATGGGAATTCAAGCTTGATTCTTGTGGTCACGGTAGGGCGATGAGCTTGATGGGGTTAATAACTTTAAGGGATTTAGAGCTTAAGGTTCGTCACATCTTTGGGCTGGAGAAACCTTCCATATCTTTGGAGCTTAGCTACATTTCGAGGACAGACTAGCTCTGTTATCTGGTGTTCAGCCGGGTCCGACAATGATTGGGTATGATTGGCAGTTTAGATGCTTTAAATCTCTAAGTATTGGTGATAAATCTGTGAATCTGTTTGTGTGTTTTAGAGAAGGCGATTCAGTTATCGTCGGTCCTGCCTGCGAACCTGGACAGACTAGCGCAAGTGTTGTTAAGTATTTTGAAGCTGGAGAACCAACGTTTGCAGGCATTGTACAGTCTATAGATAAACCTGTTCCGGCAGTTGGAGGAGGTTACTTTGCGGGGTTATTATCTACTGTTCAAGATAATATGGATGCCCAGCCTCCCAACAATCACTCTGCTTTTGTTCAGAGTACAGCCGTTTGTGATTCATCCAGTCAATGGGACATAAGCGATGAACTTCTGTTAGAAGCCCTAGAAGCAGTGGAGAAGTCTGGAGCTTTTGTCACCGCTGCAGGGGTGGATACATCCCTACCGGCAGAAGTACCTGATTCAGGTGATGATTCAGAGTCTTTAGCAGAATCTGACGAATCTTCCTCTCTTAGTACAGGAAGTGACTCAGAAGTTTCTGAGTTCGACGACGATACCCTCCACGAAAACATCCTCCAATCTGATAAAGAGATTGTTGTACACAAAGACATCGGGGATGATGATTTCGTTGAGCAGCCCCCCAAAAAGAAAGTTTGGCTTCAAAATACCAACCCTGGTGCTATGACAGATCTTTTAGAAACTTGTCAGAAAGGTATAAGCATTGATCAAGTGTATGGGTACGAAGATCTCGAGCCGATGTTTGGGAACGATGATATTGAAGCAAAAGCAGCTTACGTTGATTTGACAAAAGAGGATGACAATATGTTTGTTGGAAGGACCTTTGCATCGAGGGAAGATTTCAGGATTGCCTTGTCCATTTATGCCATTAACCGTATTTTCCGCTTCAAATTTACTAGGTATGAGAAACATTACTTGGTTGCTGAATGTTATGACAAAAAAACTGTGATTGGAGAGTTAGAGCACACCAAGTTGGAGGCGAAAGCGAAGAATATGAAGTGAGGCTGGCAAAGTTGGAACATGTGTGTAAGGTTCAGACTAGGAGCCGCTTTTCAAAACATGCTACGTCCAAGGTTGTAGCTGCTCTCCTAAGAGCTAAGTATGCCAAGGCCTTCTGTGGTCCAAGAGCAAGAGATTTACCCGACTCAATTCTGAGGGATCACAATGTTCGGATGACGTACTGGAAATGTTGGAAAGCCAAAGAATTGGCTGTTGAGACAGCTTAAGGCACTAATGAGAGCTCTTTCTCTTTATTGCCGGTTTATCTTCATGTCTTACAACTAGCAAACCCTTGCACAGTTTATCATTTGGAAACAGAGTTGGATGATATTGGGGATGACCGATTCAAGTATGTTTTCCTGTCATTGGGGGCTAGTGTAAAGGGATTGAAATATATTCGGAGGGTTGTTGTCGTTGATGGTACACACCTTTTTGGTAAGTATCTTGGTTGTCTTCTTACTGCGAGTTGCCAGGATGCAAACTTTCAGATTTTTCCAATCGCCTTTGCCGTAGTGGACAGCGAGAGACAGATCATTCTTGGACATGGTTCATGAATAAACTCTCAGAAATAATAAAAGATGGCCCTGACTTGACATTTGTCTCAGACCGGAATCAATCAATATTCAAATCCGTCGGTCTTGTGTTCCCTCAAGCACACCATGGAGCTTGTTTGGTCCACATCAGAAGGAATGTCAAAGGAAGGTATGGAAAGAAGAGTGGCCTCCCAGCTCTAGTGTGGCAAGCAGGTGACGCATTTTGTCTCTAAGATTTTAATATTGTTCGTGACAGGATAAAAAAAAAGGAGTATGTCCTGTTGGAATTACATTGAAGGAATGGGTGTTGCGAATTGGAGTAGGGTTCATTTTACGGGAGAGAGATATAATTTGATGTCTAGTAATATTGCGGAGTCTTTAAACAATGCGTTACTACCAGCTAGGGGAAGCCCCGTTGTTGCATTGCTTGAATTCATTAGGAAAATGCTTGCTAGGTGGTTTGAATCTAGGAGGAAAAAAATATCCAGAACGGTTGGCGACATACCCATTGCTGTTGAAAGGGAACTTATGAAGCGGTTTAAAGGTGCTTTGGGGATGTCTGTTTCGGCTGTTGGCAGTTGGGATTTCAAAGTTGTTGCAAAGGACGGTGAGCAGTTTCACATCTCTTTGTAACAGCAGTCTTGCTCTTGCTTGGAGTTTCAAACAATTAGAATCCCATGTGCACACGCAATGGCTGCGTGTCATGATAGGGGTTTGGAATTCAGAACCCTGGTTGGAGAGATGCATAGGCTCACAATGTGGTCACCAACGGTCCAAGCTCCAATACTCCCTGTACGCAATCCATCGGAGGTTGAAGTCCCTCAGGAAATAAGGTCACTGTGTTTAATGCCTCCCCAAACAAAAAGACCTGCTGGGAGACCCCCTAAGTTGCGGATTCATTCGGTTGGAGAATATGAGGTCGGTTACATCTTTTTCAACAATGTATTTCTATATAATACAAAGGCAACAATCCTTTTCCTTTTGCATGTAGGGAAATAACAAGTCTAAAACCCCTAACAAGTGTGGACGGTGTGGGGGATTAGGTCACAACCGTGTTACGTGCAAGACCCCCCTCGGATGATGCTATTTAAAGTTTGAAAGATTTGGCTAGTTTTTTGTTATTAATCAAGGAGCTTTTTTCGGTGTTGTTTTTGTTTTTGGCATCGGGGCAGACATGTTTACCCGATATGTTTTAACAACATTCTCTAATTCCTAAACATCTTTTGGAGTTGCAAGTATTACTGATGAATGGATATTACTTTTTGTGTATTATTCAAGTAGTATCTGGCGAGGTATTTCTGTTCAATCAGTTGTTTCACATCTTCACCAATCGTTTATGTCATTTAGGTATACAGATAACGTAGTACAGTTTTTACAACGTACAGAGATCCCCCGTATACCTTTTTTACTGTACAGATATAACCGTACAGTTATTACAGCGTACAGATTTCACCGCACACTTACTAAGCGTACAGATTGCGTTTTATCCGTACTTATAGTGGTGTACAGATAGCGGCGTACACATCTCAGTGTACAGATTGTTCAGTACAGATAGCGGTGTACAGATAGCGATGTACAGATAGCGGTGCACATATAGCGATGTTCATCAGGGTTATGCATATTGTCTAATTTTCTTTCAAAGTGGCATGTACTACTAATGACTTGATACCTTCATAGCCTTATTGGTCATGTATTTTTGTTTAAATTTTTTCAAACTCTACCGATTGCAGCGTACTGATGGTGGTGTACCGAAATCGGTGTACAGATTTCGCTGTACAGTTTAATTTTTACTATTACTTAGTGAGCAATTTTAAAGAGTAGGCATCATGTCATTAATATGTTTTGGTTTGAGGATGTAATTATTCTCAACTGTAACTTTTCCAACCACTACTTTATTGTGGCTTTTATATTCAATTAACCTGCAATAACATTGTAGAAGAAGAAAATTTGTCTTTGTTTCCTCTCAAAGGCTATCCACAAAAAAATGGAAATAGAAATGCCCGATATCCCTGACGATCTGTTGGCTAAAATTGTCAAGCTCGTGGCTGATGATCGTTGGTGGTTGCTAGGTCCTATCTTGAAGGCTGGCCGAAGGGGAAGAGATATGGTGTACAAAGATGACGTTTTAAAGGATGCTTGCATCTACTCTCTCTGTTCTGATCCAAGCGATTTGTACTATTTCCGTCCTTTCTTTGAGAGATGCCTCAAAGCTGGCAACAAAACTGCCATCTACTATGAAGGGCTAAGGGTGGTGGCTGAAGGTTGTGACCTCAATGGGGGTCTTGAACTTCTGGCTCAGCTGGTCCCAGAGGATGGCGCTTCAACAATAGCATGTGGCATTTTCTCCATGTGTCTTGGGAATGAGGCTATGGCGGTCCACTATCTAGAGCAGTTTGGGATTTTCCACGCTCCCTTAGGTACCCAAAGGGTTAGGCTATGGGGAGAGGAGTTGGTCAGAGATTTACGGCCATATCGGAGGATAAGCCACGCTTCTTACCGGAAGGCGTTCATTTATCCACTTTGCAAAGGGATCCCGTCGTCTGATTGTGCCATGGATTGTGCTCTTGCTTCAAGCGGTTATGAGAACTTTTGCAACGATTGTTACTTATGGTGGTTGTCAGGAAAGGTCTGTCAAATGGTCTGAAGGTTTTCTCCTTGTTTTTCCGTATTGATCAATGTTTAGATTATATTATGACTATGCGGATGTAATTTGTTTTTGCTTTTTGCTGTATAATTATAGTCCTTCAGCTATTATCTCACTATGTTGTTTAATTATTGTATTAAGTTGTTTTCGCCTTTCTGGATGTATAATATTTGTTTTTTGTATTATTTATATATATGTTCTTATTTTTCGAAAGTTTGTCATGACCTTCATCTATGTCGTCTGTATGTATAGTATATATTTCACTAGTTTTGCTTTACGTTCTCTAAAATAAATTGTTCTCTGATGTTCCTAACTCTGTTCTTCTCCACAGATGAACAAGTTTTTAATATGTGTCAATAACCAAAGAACTGATATGTTGATGATATGATTGGAACTTCAACACACACCTTCCACTTGCATTTCCTTGGATGCATAAATGATTGGACATGTATTTAAAATATATGTCTATAGCTAGTGGTGCGTCTTTCTCCTACTGACATTTATAATTTGTTTTTGAATAAATTATAAGCTCAATCATTTCATTATTTTCTCACCATTTCATTTTGTGTTGAGACTTGGATATGTTTCGTTTATCTAGCGAGGAGACGAGAACTCATAATTACCAATATGATTGACACTTCAGGCTACACTTTCCACTGGCATTTCTTGGATGCCCAAACGATTAGACATGTAGTTTAATTTTTTTATTATATGTAGTGTTTAGTCTTACTCATTCTGACACTAATAATTACCTTTTCATTAATATATAAAACCAAACATATATCTCGATTCATTCACCATTTCAAGATTTGATAAAAAGAGGTTCTTCCACACTAATAATTACTTTGTTTCCAAAGCCCCAAGCGGACTGCCACTAATTTGCCTCACCGCTAAGTTGGTGCTTTTGAGAGTACAAAATCTTGAGAAATCATTTACCCCTGACCGAAATAAATTAAATTATCTACAAAAACTAGACATTTCAAGCTCAATTTTACATTTATATTACATCCAGCGGTAATTTACATTAATATTACACAAACATTATACATTTTTCAAGCAGAATTTTACATTAACACTAAACTTCTACTAGGTACTTCAAGTTACGTCCTTACTAATTAGCCAATTTGAAACATAATTATACAATAACTGCAAAAAGATACAATAACTTCTAAAATATTTCTTCAGAAGTTACCCCCATTGTTTTTGTATCTCTACAGGATTTCACAAATTCGAAGTGCTGCATTGAAGATGTAACACCCTTCACAGTAATGTTCGCCTTCATGCCAATAAGCACAGTCTGGTACATTTATCCTCTTAGAGTAAGCAAACTCCCAGATTGGACCGAAGGTATCTTCATTAGCTGGTTCATACGCCAACAGTGTGTCAATTTAACCTTCACATTCTGCTTCCAAATCTTCAGAGTAAATATTGAACAAAAGCCTATCACCTAAGCTCTTGAATATCATGTCGAATGTAGCCCCTGCTAGATCACCCCGTCCAGCACACATTTGGAACATGGCATAGGCCACGGTCGCCGATTCATCATCAGGAACTATTTCATTTAGCAAAGCAAGGGAACCTTGTATATCCCTTTCACGGGTCACCAAACCCAAAGCTTCATAATAAAGAGCCTGACGATTCTGAACAGCCAAACAACGCTTAAAGAAGCTTCTAGCTACACCACCAGGATATATTTTCGGTGGCTCGAGACATAGAGCAGTTAGATTTGCTGACTTTACAATGTCCCGCGAGAGTGCAATGTCCCTTCCTCGTTTGTTTGTGAGTATTACCGGAGCTAAGTAATATGCGTCGTCATCTCCCAGCTTCTTCACAATAATATGGAAGATATCATCTGGTAAATCTGATAAAGACATTACTTTTGAGGTTTATGAAGTTTAAAAGGAGTAAGGAAAATGAGGTGTGGATGAGTAGACGAACCACTGAGGACATATTTATAGGAAACAAAAACAAAACTGACTTTCATTGTTTAACCTAAACCTATCTGGGCTATAGTACTAATGAAACATCCGTACACCACAGGCGCTGTACAGATACCCGTCCGTAAAACATGTATGCTGTACAGATACTCGTCCGTACACTGTCTTACGGTACACTACGATGTTGTTCCTATAGTACACTACGTATGCTGTACAGAAAACAATCCGCACACCTTCATGTACACTACGTTTGCTGTACAGAAAACAAACTATATATGTTCTCTTCCAGCATGTCATAATAATTAGTTCTTTAATAATCAATTCAAACAATAATCAGTTTTTTCATAATTAAATCAAACAATATGTTCTTTAATAACCCATTCAAACAATAATTAGGTCTTTAATAATTAATTCAAACAACATGTATGCTGTACAGATATCCGTCCGTACACTGTCTTACAAAACACTACGATGTTGTTCCTATAGTACACTAAGTGTTCTGTACAGAAAACAATTCGTACAACTTCATGTACACTACGTACGCTGTACAGAAAACAAACTATATATGTTCTCTATAGTACACTACGTATGTTGTACAGAAAACAATCCGTACACCTATAGTACACTACGTATGCTGTACAGAAAACAATCTGTACACCTTCATGTACACTACGTTTGCTGTACAGAAAACAAACTATATATGTTCTCTTCCAGCATGTCATAATAATTAGTTCTTTAATAATCAATTCAAACAATAATCAGTTCTTTCATAATTAAATCAAACAATATGTTCTTCAATAACCCATTCAAACAATAATTAGGTCTTTAATAATTAATTCAAACAACATGTATGCTGTACAAATGCCCGTCCATACATTGTCTTACAGTACACTACGATGTTGTTCCTATAGTACACTACGTGTTCTGTACAGAAAATAATCCGTACAACTTTATGTACACTACGTACGCTGTACAGAAAACAAACTATATATGTTCTCTTCCAGCATGTCATAATAATTAGTTCTTTAATTATAAATTCAAACAATAATTAGTTCTTTCATAATTAAATCAAACAATATGTTCTTTAATAACTCATTCAAACAATAATTAGGTCTTTAATAATTAATTCAAACAACATGCATGTTGTACAGATACCCATTCAAACAATATGTTTGCTGTACAGGAAACAATCCGTACACCTTTATGTACACTATGTATGTTGTACAGAAAACAATCCGTATACCTACTGTACACTAAGTTTGATGTACAGAAAAGAATCCGTACACCTTACACGGTGTACAGAAGCAATCTGTACACCGCCGAGGATATACAAAATAATAAGTTATAAGTCATATTAATTAGTTGGCATCTTGACAAAAAACATTCTTTCGGTTTTATAAGTCAAAAACATAAGTTCAAATTTAATAATTATACAAATGCATACTTCGCTCGCAAGTCCTAAATATAAGTTTTAAGTCATAAGCCTTGTACTAGTTTAGAAACACACAAACTATAAGTTTAGGAACAAGTAACTAGTACTCGTCCTCACATTCAACAAAAGCAGCATATGTATCCATCGCATAAACCTTCCGAATCCTAATCACCACTTCATCCGTTATAGTCGCCATGTTAGTGTAATCCATTCCATGAGCATGCATTTCAAGGAACTTGCATGCCACAGGCCCACAATCTCCATCGCCTTTGTTGTCGTACAGTCCTGTTACCCGTGTACAGCTGAAAGGCTCAGTTGTCATATCAGCGGTGAGAGTTGGGCAGCAATACTTCTTCAGGAGCCAAGGAATGCTACTGATGACTGGGGTCATTTGGATTTCGACTGCTTCTTCTGGAGTTGGGGAGATGAACGAGTCTAGAACATCTATGCTTCGTTGCTTCAAGTTTATCACCAATCCAACCCAGTGAGAACACCCCAGTTCATTGGAACGTAGACAACATCAACATGTTTCAGGAATTCCGATTTCATGTGTATCCCAGTCGACTTCCCTGTTACGTATCCCTTGATTGTTTTTCCCCACTCGTACTTTGCCTTGTCCTCGCATTTCTGGAAATCTTCATAGTGTGTGGACAGAAGCGTTGCAAACCATGTATCAATGATTGCCACCCTTCTTTGACTGTATGCTTTACCCTGGCGTCTCATCAGCATTCCTGTAATTAGCTGCATATGCTGCAGCTCATAATAGAGTAAGTCATGTCACCAAACCCATTCTAGCTATGAACGCTTGAAATATTATTAGTTTTGCCTCATAATACCTCAGTGTTTACCCATGTCTCCTTCGTTGCAATGTCCAAAAAGTGGTTGTTAGTCACTGTGTGCCCAGTGCAGATAGTGTACTCGCTGTTTAGCTTGGATGTTAGATTTAAAAAATATTTGTGTCTGTTTCTAATAAAACTGAGAATAACAAGGATCAAACCTTTGTGGATCATCTGCAAGCAGCCTTTTAAATGTCTGGAACTCTGCATCATCCAACTTTGGGAGAGGTGTGTATGCAGGTTCCTTGGTTCTGCTTTTAAACAGAGCACTGATCATGGGATCCACGCTATACTTAGTTGTGTCGAGGAAGCGAGACCGTATTGGAACACGTTTACCCGGCACTGGCTGGCGTATATTGGTTCTCTCCTTCACAAAATAAGCAGGTGAAACAGCAACAATAGAAGTGTCGGGTATAACCTGGGATCAAAACATACAACCTAGGTAAAATATTTGTATCTCAGATTTGTGTATGTAATCTACTACTCGCAATATAGACCTAAGCAATCGGTGTTACTTGTGAACAAGGTGTTTGCCTTGGCGACCCAGATCGATCCCCCAAATCCAATGCTTCTTCCATAGTTTCTATTGGATTGGTGTCCATAGGCTTGTCTTGCGTGGCGGTTGGCATTGGCGAAGTAGGGCTCCCTCTACCCCTTTCCTGTGGCTTACAAAAAGAAAAGAAAAGTTACGCAATAACAATAAACCAAAAGGGGTAGCTTTATGGTTAACACACAAGCAGCTACATTTGCTCGCGAAATTAATACCTCTGCACATTTTTCATTCTGGGCTGTTTCTGATTCCTCCTCATTTATCCCGTCTTTTGGAAGGGGAGATGTAGGGATCTCTGTACCTATCTTCTATAAAGTCCCAACATAAAAGTATCATCACAGAGAATTGCATAATTAAATAAGCAAAAATCTACATAAAACCATCAGTTTTGCTTTTGTATATGTAAGCATTACCTCTGAAATATTTTTTGCTGATCCATAAAGTTCCCATGGATCAACAGAGCCTTCTAGATTTACAGTTCCTCCACCATCCACACACATGTCAGGGTCCACAGCTGGTCCATGGTTCAGCCCCCCGAGGATGAGCCTCCAGAAGATAAAGAAGTAACCTCCTCTCTTTTCCTTTTCCGTGTAACAGGTTGTTTTGTCCCTTTCTTCTTCTTGCTTTTTGATTTAGGGGTCTCAGGAGCCCCTGCAGCAGTTTCGGTGATCTTCTCCTTGAAATTTTTCAAAATATCCTTACTTATGTTGTAGCGGAGGTCTTCAAGTTGTTGAGTAAACCATTCCTTCATTCCAGCCAATTCACCATGAGTAACAAACTGAGAAGAGGAGCTTCCTTGACCAGTCTGCGTTGCATCTTGCTTTGCTGTCTTTTTATGGACAGTCTTTCCAACGGGTGTAGCAGCTTTATCCTGAGTAGGCAGGGGTTCAACATTCAATCCTTCTTTCTTACTTGAACGCGTGAAAGGCTTGCGACGGATGGGGTAGTATTCTTTCTTCGCCCGTTTCACAGCTTTACTTGGTTCACATTTGTCTTCTGGCCCAACAGTTCGTGTCCCTACAAACTCTACATCATCATTAGCAGGCGCTACGCCAACATACTCGGCGTTTGTTGCTGGAGCATCTTTGGAAGAGCATTGTATGTTGTGTATGGGCCATGTTTCAGCCTTGAAGCGGTGCTTCTACTTTATCAGAGATATTATCAACTCCACCCCTTCATCCTCTTCTTCATCCGGCCACGACAGATCCCCCTTTACAGTTTCTGACTGATATAGTGTATATTCCACAGACAGCTACATGATTAAAAGAAGAGCACATTAGCTTAATATTGATGCATCTTTTTGGATAAATATATAAGTTCAAAACAACCGCTATAATGTTAGAACCAAAGCCAATAGTCAACATTACTTACATTAGCACTTTGCTCAGCGTCATGAACATCTGATTACCGCAGAAGAATTATGCGACCAAGGTCAACAGAAGGCCTCTGGATAAAATTCCTGAAGTCAACAGGGTCTTTTATCCGACTGCATAGGGCAGGAACGGAGTTGAGTACCTGGAGCTGGAGTGCAAGAGGGAACTCGTAACAGACACTGCTCTTCTGAGACAGCCGGTGTAATGCCCCTGACCTTGACTATGCGGCCGGACGTGCAGCCTATCGAGTAAAATGCGAGATCAAGCCAAGAAAAGGCAAGATCAGTTTGGCCATTTGATGTGGCAAGTCATGGGTAAGGAGCATTGCAATGGATCAAGTCTACGGGTAAAGGAATGACTCTCCATCAGACAGACTAAGCTTAGCTACGATGCGACTATCGGTAAACCTCAAAACCATTAGGCTAGCCCTTAGACCTAGGATAGCTTAGGAAACCTTAGTTTTAGGAAACCTTAGAAGAAGTAGGAAACCTTAGAATGACTAGGAGACCTTAGGGGAATCCATTTGGGCAGTGGGATATGAGTATGGGTCTTGAATGGTCGAGGGATTAATCGGAGAATGCTGATAAGTGACGATAACGAGCTTACTTGGTTAATTCTGGCATGGAACGAGTTATAGACCTAAGGAAGCCTTGATTTATGTCATGGACCCTCATGAGACATTGGAGATGGAGTGAGTCCTATCAATGCTCTTGCGGTCCAGTGACAGATCGTGGGTTTCGCCGGAATGAAGAAACGGACGGTCAGGATTGAACTATGGCTCATGTTTATCTATTAAGGCTCAAGCTTATCCATAATTCTGGTCATCCTTATCCTTTAGGGTCGAGCTTATTCATTTTGGATGATGTTTATCCGGAAAAAAATGGAGGAAACCAATCGGAGACCGATTAGTGTCCCGGAGCGCCCGTGGAGTGACACTTATCGAACTTTGATTGGTCCGGGCCACCTCCTGCTTGTTTTGGCCGACCTTATGACCGACTTAAGACCCTATAAATAGTCCACTTCGTCCCATTTGTTCCTCAGACCCAAAATCCACTAGAAAACGCCTAGTTCGCGGGAGAAGACCTTAGAAGCCAAACCGCTCGAAAATCCATGTGAGTACTTGAGTCACGTGAAGTAGCACGTGAATAGGATAGTTTATTATTTTATTTCCTTATTATAGCTTAGGAGGTTAATTAGGATTAGTTAGCTTAATTATTCGCTTAATCCCTGATTAGGATAGTTAATTAGGTTTAGTAATAGTTAATTAGGATTAGTGATGCCCAATTAGGATTAGTATTCTCTAAGCATGATTAGGACTAGTTAAACCTAGATTAGGGAAACTAACCGCGATTAGTGGTAATTAAGTATGATTAATTGTTTGATTAGTATAGTTTTGCATATAGGATAGTTGCATAGTAGTATATGAGTCTGTTGTCATGTTAGTAGTCTTTAATTAGATGACTAACATTAGCCGAACCATGAGGATCCCGTCCGTATGCTGTGCGTCGCGTGTAACCCCGTTCCGTTATGGCATACGAAGGCTCGGGGCTGGATCGCTACCGACCGGGCACTACATGACGATGTAGTATTAGGGAATGCTATGTCTCTTGTAGACTTTGTGTCTAAGAGATGGAGGCATGTCCTGGGAGATCATGGATTCGTAGAAGGCCTTACCTAGGTTGTTACAAGCATACTTGCATTAGTTGTCCATTGCATATTAGGAAATCGAGTCTGCATGCATTTTTCTTTGTCCATTATGTCTTGCTTGCATTGCTTGTTGCGTGTTTTCTTTGTCTGTGTGTTATTTGCATTATTCGTATTTATTCTTCTTAGGTCGTAGTATTAGATTCTGTCGATGCTGCTTAGGGTAGAGGTATTATGGTAGTTCTGTCTAGATCCGGGGCTCATTAAGTAATACTAGATTACTTATGATGCTACTTTTTGTGGAGGAAACCTTAGTTAACCCACCTTGTAGAGGCCGCTCGTGACTTAGGACAAACCAATGTAGATTTTACGGCTTTTTGTAAGATTTTACTAAGTATATTATGTATGTTTTCAAAGAGGATCCGAAAACTATATATGTTTTGGTAACCATTTTTCGTATGATATATATATATAAGTATAAGATTCGGATTTCTAAAGTTATATGGTTATACTCACTGATATTATTAGTCTTGTCCGGACTAACACAACTCACGTCTGCGGTACGGGTTGAAAAGCCTTAGGCCACGGGCGGGAGGCTAGACTCTTGTGGTTGGACGACTCGGGCATACGAATTTGTTTCGGAAACCTGGGTTGGCCGACTGCGGGCGTCTAACGTAACGCTTCTATTTCGTTTATATTTATATAGCGGGATAGGGGTGTTACAGCCGGGCCTTCAGCTCCCCAATTGGATCTTCTTCTCCAGCAGAAGGGCCAAACCGTTCCATTGTTGATTCAAAAGAAACGCGCCCCCATGGGTAAGACAAGAAGAATTCTATATCATGCAGCATTTCTACAAAGTCTCGTGTAACCCGATGTTGTTTCCTATTGCTGCATACAACAACCCCATCAATCAGCACCACCAATGCAAGACTCAGCTTCTTCCATGTTGAGAATCGCTTCCGAGTCTCCGCTTTAGCATCCTCCCTTAGCATATCTATCACATCCATTACTGTGACTATACTTTTCGCACCAAACAGCCGGTTCCAAACAGACAGGTATGCTGGGTCGTGGTGATCTTCCACCTCAGATTCAGATGGAAGCTTATCACAAATCAGCCCTGTTGTCATTTGGAATTCTCGTAGAGAGAAACGGAGTGGGAACCCTCCATACACTGTCCACAATTCATGTTTGTTCTTCGTCAGAAGCTGTCTTGCAAGCATCCCATGAATGAGTTTTGCAGAGTGATGACACCTGCTCATCCCACGCCTCCGAACCCTCCAGTAATTCCACCAGAATTCCCAAATACTCCGGCTTTGAGTGTATGTTAAGGCGTCCCCCATCCGAGAACTCCGCTGGATGCAGCAAACGGCAAGGGAGGCTCGGGTTTGTAAATTCACTATCTCTGGATCTCTCATCTCCTATTGTTCATATCAGAAAAACCCAAATCAAAAAAAATGTTCCTTGACAAGAAATAAGGTTCATCAAATTCACCGGCAAAGGGACAACAAATAAGAGTTTGCTTACCTAGTTTAGATTCGTTTCTTAATCCTCCAGATTTCGCCGGAGTTTTCGCCGGCGATGGTGAAATTGGAGACTCGTCTCTTAACCCTCGAGCAATCGCCGGAGATTTTGCAAGCGTATCTACAAATAACCCAGAAACCTAATTATGAACCCCTTTTAACCCAGAAATTATCACGAAAATTGATTGAAGAACCGTCATCAGTCTTACGACTTACCTCGCCGTGCATCTGCTCTGGAGTTTCGCCGCTTCAGTTCTTCTTTCATTACCACCGGAGGGCTTATTGTCTTCGATTTACTCAACTTTTTCTTCGTCATTGCAGATATTCTTCGTACTACAGAAACCAACTTCCCTCAACCTCCTTAAGAAACCAGAAATATGAAGAGTCGAGAAGAAATTTCTTTTTTTTTTTGTTTCAGTGGCAACTCTGTAATTACATTGAAATCGTAGTGGCAGAACCGGGGTCACAAAAAAACCAACAGTAACCACCTGTATTACATTACATATTGTAAATAGTAAGTGTACTAGTTTTATAATTATGTTCTGTAAACGTACTACTTTGCAAACAAACTCATAGAAATATCTCAAAAATTTCAAACTTACAATTTGTTCTCCTCGCGTGTAATGGCTCGTTCCACCCAAGTTGTGCGTAGCTATTCCTTTCCTGCCTCGATCGCTTTTGCGATTTTTGGAGTTAGTCTTGGATATTGCTTGGGTCTCCGGTTTCACCCAATGTAGTTGCAACCCTTCAAAAACTTTATCATTCACCCCTCTAGGTTTTTTATCTTTGACCCACCTTTGCTTCCACTCATTGATTGTGCCACGATAACGAGAAGATATGTCTTTGTCAAACGCTTTACGAACCTCTAGCGTCAAATTCCGATCCCAATTAAACTCTTGCTACAAAATAAAAAAAGTACGTTGAGTAATACATAATTAAAGAACAAAAATACAAGCATCATCTTCAAAAAAATAACTAACCGCGAATTGTTTCAACCACAAATCTTGTTCTTTCGCCGGCATTGACGAGTAAGTTGGATATGGATCCTTGAGTAGTCCTTGCATCATCTTCAAAACAGATTTGCTTATCCCGTTTCCCGAACTCTCAAACCTACAAAAGTTTGAATTTTATAAATTTATATTAATAATTCAAAAAGATAGAAAATGTGAATTAAAATTCCAACACTTACCATGTTTCATGATCGATTCTATCGGGATGGAGCTTTGTGAGTCGTTCTCTTCCTGGTTGAGAGATGAAGTCCTCAATGCTCATCACCATGGGAGTCTCTGACGTTGGCGACTCCGGACTAAGACTAGGGGTTCGTGAATTTGAACGGGACGGTTCTTCACAATCTTGAGTAGATCTTGATTGGTTATGACGACGGTAGTTACCATAATTCCTAAAACAAATGTAAAAAGAACATTGGTTATTTATGAATTAAGTCATCAAATTTATGAAAAAGAAAAGTAGATAAATAAAACTCCTCACAATAAACCAAAACAAGAAATAAAAATAACGTTTATACTTAGGAAAATATAGCTTTCAACAATTCAACAATTGATTCACAAAATCAATAGATTCACAAAAATTGGAAAACTAATTCAACAATTCCACATCACTAACACATATATGACTAAATTCAACAAAATCTAACACATATGTGTTTAACCCATAACTATCCACCGAAGCATATAAAAATCCAATTGAAAAAGCTTTAATCTAAAGAACAACTGTATATAGAAAAAGATAAACTAATTACACAAGGTCCATTTGAACAAGAAGATTACACGATGACATGGTACCCACGGTATTGACAATTACAATTCATGCCAATAATTGAAACAGCTTTGTACGCTTGGAATTTTATTTTATTAGTTAAAAAGTAATTAGAGAAATCACTTACATGTTAGATGTGACGAAGGTGCTGCTCTAAGGGAAATAGGAGGAGAGAATTGGCGGAAAGAAGAAGGAGGGTTTGAGAGAGATGAAGTTAAAAAAGAAAATGGAGAAGAGGGATTAAATAAGGACCACTGGTTTTCCCATTATTATGATATAACCGACAGATTTTTTGTCGGTTTACGAGAAAACTAAATAAAATATTAAAGGGCGCGCTATTCGATAGTTTTGGGAAAACTTTATTTGGCGGGTTCAATTTTGAGATGCGTTGGTAATCCATCGGTTAAAACAACGGTTTATCAATTAATTTCGAAATTTTTATGCTCTTCTTATAATGATCAATTAAACGATTACAATTCTGAATTTATTCTTCCGTCAGGAAACCGTCGGTTTATATTATGTATTAACCGGTTCCGGTTAGGATAAGTTTAGGGTCAAGAGTTAAAATTTCATATAAACAAAATGAAATGATCAATACAATTAATGATAACATTAAAATAAAACTATATTAAGTGTATATATGTCTCTATTTTACTCTCATTTACAAAAAAAATGTATAATGAAAAAATAAAAATGTCATCTACTTAAGACAATTACATAAGTTACCTTAGAAGTTTAAGAGTACTTGTGTTAAAACAATTTCGAATCTAGAAAATCAACAAATAGGAATCAATTGAAAATAGTTTCTAGACTCTAAGTTATTTAGAAATCATCAATGAACATTTGCAAGCATGTTAGGCTAATTAATTTGTACTTTCGATACCCTAAAACAAAAGTCGTTGGGTAACCGTCGGTAATCCGTCGGCTAAAACTAACGGTTAACCGACGGAATTTTTGGATAATCTACTTAACATTTTTGAAGTACAACTTAACCCATCAATCTTGGGTCGGTTTTTTTTTATGGGTTTAACCCTCTTTTTTTTGGATTTTCGGCCAAACACATGATTTGAGATGATATTTGGCCCGTAAAGAAATCTTACCAAAATTTACAAATCGCTTTAAATACTAATCAATTACAATTAATGATTTCCCTTATTATCGACCAAATTGAATTCGTAATATATGAGAATATTTCAAAAATCTCGCTAAACAATTCCCTAATATCTCGCTAATCAAATCATGGATAGAGATTGTGATTATTTTGATTTGTTACCAAAAATCTCTCAAAACAATTCCATAAAATCTCGATAATCATTATATATTATCTATTTAAAGTAAAGAATTTGAATTGAATTTCTATGCTAAACTATTTGCCATATAAATCTCCACAGAATATTGAAACTATATTATTGTATTACAAACGGATTTGGTGCATATTCCTTAAAAATTTGATTACAAATATTTGATTCTCATTTAGTTAAGACTGGAATAAATTTTATTGGCCACCAACCTAATCGGAACTCGCCTATATATACTTTCTACCTCTCATCACAATATCAAACACACAAACAAATTTCATCACATATCTTTGGATTCGAGACAAAAAATGAAAGAAATGATTCATGTTAAGAGATTAGCTGAATTCATCATATGGCGGTGTTATTTTATAGGACGTGCTTTAAGTGTAACATGGAGTCCAGATGCAAAAAAGGATATTTTCGACTAGCAGTGATCGGTGAGTTTTTTAGATTTTATGAAAGATTCATATTTATTTGGATAGGTGTTAATTAGTTTTTCTTCATAACTGTTTTTTCTGTTGCAACAATCATTTGTAGGCTGATAAGATGTTGGGACGCTAGCTTGTGTCATGAGGTTTATCCAAAGCTAAAGATTGTTGGGAGAAGAATGCTTGTGCTGTTACATTCATCGGAGATGGTGGCACAAGCGAGGTTTATAATCTTTATTAATTCTCATTTCTTTCCATAAGAATCAACATTTCAAGAATTGAAATTTACGTAGTTTTTGGGGTTTGGTTGTTTGGGAGTAGGGAGATTTCCACGCCGGATTGAATTTTGCGGCGGTAATGGAAGCTCCGGTTGTGTTTATATGTCGGAACAACGGTTGGGCGATTAGTACTCATATCTCAGAACAGTTTAGAAGTATGAAACTAACTTAACTTCCTCTGTTTTTTTCATTACAAAAGAGACCAAAATAAATCCACTGTTTTAATGTGAGCTTATTTGGTTTGACTACAGGTGATGGAATTGTTGTGAAAGGTCAAGCTTACGGAATCCGAAGCATTCGTGTGGACGGTAATGATGCACTCGCGGTTTATAGTGCGGTATGTTCAGCTCGAGAAATGGCTGTAACAGAACAAAGACCTGTTCTCATTGAGGTAAAAAACTATACTAAAGATTTGTCTCAAAGTTTACAACGTTTGACTTTGGTGAAATAAGATTGTTGTTGCTTTATTTTTGTGTGGCAGATGATGATATATAGAGTAGGACATCATTCTACATCAGATGATTCAACTAAGTACAGGGCGGCGGATGAAATTCAGTACTGGAAAATGTCGAGAAACTCTGTGAATAGATTCAGGAAATCGGTGGAAGATAACGGATGGTGGAGTGAGGAAGATGAATCAAAGCTAAGATCAAACGCGAGAAAACAGGTAATGATTCGGAAAACCGCTACATTCTTGATGTTAAGTTTGATGTTATTTTAACCGTTTTAGTTGGTTGTGTGTGTGTTTGTAGCTTCTGCAAGCGATTCAGGCTGCGGAGAAGTGGGAGAAACAACCATTGACAGAGTTGTTTAACGATGTATATGATGTTAAACCGAAGAATCTAGAAGAGGAAGAACTTGGTTTAAAGGAATTAATAGAGAAACAACCTCAAGATTATATGATGTTAAAGGAACTCATACCAAATTGGATATTGGGAATTGGGACGCTAGCTTTAAGGTATGACTTTCAGGAAACTCTATTCAATGGGTGGCATGCGATAGCAGAACTACAACAGTTAAAGCTAAAGATCAAACTTAACTCACTATTAAACGATCAGGTATGCTGTGTCTCTGTTGTATACTGTCTTTGTATTCATTAGACTATGCTATGCTTATGGATAAATATGTGCACAGATGGTGAGACTATGTTAGTTCTTTAGTTGGAGCCATATCCGATTTAGAAGTAAACACTCCCAACCTTCTAGCCACTGAAGTAACAAAGGTATATACACTATTGCTTTTACGACTATTCATGGAAATTAAATTGGATTGGTTCAAGAATGTAGTCATCATTTAGAACTTCTCTTTTATAGGCGGACACTGAATCTTTAAAAGCAGCTAGGAATTCAGCCCTCAATGTAATACAGGCTATGATCATCCATTTGGTCCTTACTCTCAAAGGTGAGACTTTTTAAATAAATTTGTTTTCCAAATTTATCCTCTTGACAGAATTCTAAATGCGGGTGCACTGCTCTTTATGGTATTGTATATTTGCAGGTGGAGGAGATGAACAAAAATGGTAGCAAAATTCTATGCAAGGAAGATGCGAAGATTTTCTGGCTGCAATTGCGATCATGCAAGTAGCAAAAAATAACTAATAATTTAATAAAAATGAATCTTTTTAAATGTGCAGGATTGTGTTTTTCTCGCTGTAGCTTTTCATGCATTCTATGCAAAGGGAAGATTCTCTCTTCCTACTTCCACGTAACTGTCATGATGTTTTTTTTATTTGTTTAGTGTCGTGTTGCAAGAGGAAGATTCTCTCTTCCTTTGACTGAGGAGACAGTTCGATTCAACGAGCCGATTCAACTAAACCAGAATATGGTTAAGGATGGTGGTTACACGGCGGAGCTGTTTCCGATTAGGAAGGAAGAGCAAGGGGAAGTTAGAAGATGAAAAAGCGAATGTGATATTTGGTGTATTCGGTGGGAGTTCATGACAGAGGTGCCGGAGATGATTAGGACGGAGGTGAGGAGTTACATGGCGGATTTACTACTAAACTTTACATGAAGGACAAAACTACTTGACTTTGCTTTTGTTTTTCGCTACAAATATTTTTTTTATTTTATTTTGTTCTGTTTACTTTTTTCAAATAATTTTAAGGGATTGTTAAAACTCAAACCAGTTCATGTAACCATATACTAAAGGTCAATTATAGTAAAATATTATTTTTTTGCTTTCTAATATACACAATGTAATTTTTAAAATCCTTTACATTACAAATACAATTTTTTGGACAAACAATTGATCACTGTTATTAAAATAATTCATCAAGACTAAAGATACATATATTATAATCTATACTATAACAAATTGATTTCTTTTTTAACTAAAACAAACTAACAATACACATACAATATACTCAAATTCTACAATAAAATCATTATTTCAATACACTCGAATGATATGTTTTTAAATAAAAATGTTTGGTGAAATATGGACAAAAAAATCAATAATCAAAGATTATTAAGTTTTAACACAATATTTACTAATTAAAGATTATTACCTCAAATATTTTTAATAAAACTTTACAAATTATCTTAGGATTCCCCAATATTTTCAAGGTGGAATCTTAGAATTAACAATCAGAGTACAAATATATAATCTTTAACACTAAACAAAACAAATAATAGTAACATAACAAATATAATTTTAATTTTAAATTTTTAGTTAGAAAAATATACTTTTTGTTGGTTTTTTAAAAATCAACATTATTGTATATTAAAATAAGAGTGAATCTTCTTTGATACCTCTAATGTTAATCTTTTTTAACACATCTAAATATCTAATTGTAATGCAAAGTTACTAATTGTAATACAAAGTTAAAAACACTGAAAGTTTAAATTATATAATTTAGATACAAAACTTTATGAATAAAACATATTATATTATTTTATAGTGTATCACGGGTCAAGTCTTAGAAGATAAAATAATATTAGACTTATTAATATCATAAACTTACGACTTAATAAAAACTATATATAACCTTACCGAAAGGTGTATTAAACAACAAAAACAACAATACATATTATACACAACAACTTCTTCATTTATAAAACAAAAAATAATTAACCCGTGGTGTACCACGGGTCACATTCTAGTTGTTAATAAATTTTTATAAGACAGTAGTCGACGATATTCTTATGTATCGTCGGTAATCCGTCGGTTATGTTTCAAGAACCAACGGATTACTGACAGAACGAAAATTTTTAATCCGTTTTTTTGTTTTATTCAATTTTTACATAGAGTTGAATCTATTTATTTTTAAATATATAAAAAATAAATACATAAAAACATAAATAAATTTTTCATTAAATTTTTGTAATTTATTAGTAAGTATAAATTAATTATAGTAAAACATATTTATAGTAAATTACAACATAGTAACTAACTACTCTGAATCCGATGAATAATCCGAAGATATAGAATCTGAATCATCATCAATTTCCCCAATAGAATCCTCTGACTCCGAATGAATCGTGGCGTCCCCGAACATGGTAAAATCAACAACAAGGTCAACGCCAAGGGAATGTTCGACCGGGGGAATGTTACAACTTTCGCTTGACTGTAAAGGATCATTAGTACCAACTCCATAAACTTTTCCTCTTGGGTTTATAGGCGTCACTGTTATCCAAAGGTCATCCCTATACGTAATTCGAGGATATCGAATGTAACACACCTAAAAAAAATTACAATTATTAGTGTATATATATATATATATATTGAAATTATTTGTTATAAAAATAGAGAATGATGAGCATACTTGGTCAGCTTGTGATGCAAGGATGAATGAATCGTATTTGAGTAATCTCTGTCTCGGATTTACCGATATAACACCAAATTTGTCAACTTTTACACCTCGGTTAATATAAGGATCGTACCAATCACAGAGAAATACTATGCACCTCAAGTTCATCATACCCGGATACCGAACTTCCAAAATTTCCGAAAGGACACCGTAGTAACCATCATCACCGGAACGAGTAGATATACCGTAATCCGCCATCGTCCTCGTATTTCCATCCTCGCGAATTCTAAAAGCAAAACCCCTAGTGCAATACTGTGGGTACGATGTCGTAATGTATATTGGGCCGTTGACAAACTCTAGTAACCATGTTGGAAATGTATGACCTTTTTCAACTTCGTCGGATACCTATAATAGAATACAAACCATACTTGTTAACAATTAATAAATTTATTAATTATTTTGAATTAACAAAACGAAATATGTGACACTAACGTAATATTTCAGCCAAGATGGAAAATCTCTTTGTTTAAGGAGATTAAGTTGATCTTCTGTGTAGTCTGGATAGTAAAAACGTATTACACCCATGTAAATCCTATCATAAAAAAAAAAAATCATTAATTTGGTAGAAAATAGAAATTATTATGAACACATATATAATATTATGTACTATATACCTTTCATATTCTCGAATATCATCGCAATTGGTGAGAATGTACATGAGCAAGTGAGCATGCCTTGCTCTAATAGCTTCCGTTTTTTACCTTTTCCACTCACTCGTCCGATTTCTGTAAACAAGTTTGGGACATATACCGGATACGTTGATCTCTCACCGCCATCATCATGCCGAGAAGGACGTCTTCTTCGTACGAACTTCAGACGGAAGTAATATTCGGCAAAATTTGAGGCTTCTTCATTGATGCTTTGTGCCACAATAGAACCTTCGACTTTGCTCAAATTTTTCACCTTTTTCTTTAAATGGAACATGTAACGCTCAAAAGGATACATCCACCGATATTGAACAGGGCCACCTAGTGCTGCTTCTCGTGGGAGGTGGACTGATAGATGTTCCATAACATCAAAGAAAGACGGTGGAAATATCTTCTCAAAATTGTAGAGAATAATCGGTATATTGTTTTCCAAATTACGAATACCATCCACTGTAAGTGACCTCGTGCATAGATCACGGAAGAATGCGCCAACACCTGCATTTTAATATATAAAATTAATTTTTTAAAAATTAATATATTACTTTATAATATTATTTATAAAATGTAACACATAAATAAATCAAAAGTATGAGTAATTAATTATTAAATTAAAATATTTAAATGTACTTGCAATTGCTTTGTGGACGCTTTCCGGTAAAAGATGTGCAAAGGCAAATGGGAGAAGGTGCTGCATCACAACATGACAATCATGACTCTTCATTCCAATAAACTTCCCTTCTCTAGTATCAACACAATTACGCAAATTAGATGCATATCCGTCTGGGAATTTAACATCATGGATAATCCACTCGAAGAACCGTTGCTTTGAAGTTGCATGTAACCAGTTTGGACATTTTCCATTCGCCATTACGTGTCGCTCATGACGACAGCAAATCTCTGGCAAATCTAGTCTAGACTTTAAATTGTCTTTTGTCTTTCCTAGGACGTTTAGGATGGTGTTCATCATGTTGTCAAAGAAGTTCTTCTCAATTTGCATGACATCAAGATTATGCCTTAACAAAAGATCTTTCCAATATGGCAACTCCCAAAAAATACTCTTCTTATGCCAATTGTGATGCTCACCAACACCATCAAAAGGAGCATGTCCGTTACCTCCACAATCGGGAGTTCTCTCAGCACCAAAGTCTTGTAACTGAGTCAAACAATAATCACCGTCTAACTCAGGAGGAGAGTCATCAAAGACTTTCTTGTTCTTCTTAAATAACGAGTTGGCCCTACGATATGGATGATCTTTCGGGAGAAATCTTCGATGACAATCAAACCAACACGTCGTTCGTCCGTGCTTAAGTTGGAATGCATCAGTGTTATCTTGACAATAATAACACGATAACCTTCCATGAGTTGACCATCCAGATAACATTCCATATGCTGGAAAATCGCTAATGGTCCACAAAAGGACAGCGCGCATCTGAAAGTTCTGCTGCAATGAAACATCATACGCTTTAACTCCTTGGTTCCATAACATTTGCAACTCATAAATTAATGGATAAAGAAACACATCAAGCGATCTCTTAGGATGTTCGGGACCGGGAACAAGAATAGAGAGGAATAGAAACTCTCGACGCATACACAAAGTTGGCGGTAAGTTGTAAGGTTTTACAATTACTGGCCATAATGAATATTGTCTTCCATGCTTCCCAAATGGGTTGAAACCATCTGTAGATAATCCGAGGTAGACGTTGCGTGGCTCAAACGCAAAATCCGGATAAACAGATTGAAAATGTCTCCATGCTTCTGCCTCTGAAGGATGAGTAATTTCTTCTCCTCTACTATGCTCTACATGCCATCTCATTGGCCCGGCCGTTCGATCGGATTGATATAACCTCTTCAACCTATCCCCTAACGGTAAATACCACATCCGCTTATATGGAACAGGAACTCTACCACTCGTTTCTTGATATCGCGGTTTGCGACATAATCGACATCTTTTGCGGTTTTCATCTTGTCTCCAATAGATCATCTCATTGGCCCGGCAATCCGATTCCAGTAATCCATCGCTATTCCGTCGGTAGTTTTGAATAACTCCCGACAAACTCACATATGAAACTAATTTCGTCGTTATTCCGTCTGTTTTATGTCAGTAAAAACCGACGGATATGAGTTCGTTACTAAATCTGTTGGTTTTGCCAGTGTTTTCTTGTAGTGTAATAGAATGGTAAAAGGGGGCGTAGAGTCATTTACCTCGGGATGATCTGCCCCATTTCTTCTGGAAGAGTTACTCAAGCATTTCATTGCTCTGTCCACTTCGAGAAGAGGATCGACGAGAGTCACGCCGAGGTGACCAGTGTCTTTGTGGAGAGTGGCCTCCATGGTGCTCACGACGGGGCATCGGCTTGTAAGCGTCTCCGGATTTGGCACCCTCAGTGCTGCCATCGTCGACTAAAAGGGTCTGGCTGTAGTCTTTCTTGTCAACAGCATTTGCAAGAAACTCTTTATTTTCTTCACATGCCTCAACCATTGGCTTGGACAGGATCCTACGCTTGGCGATAATGGCCCGGGCTGACATGCCTATGGTTGAGGGAGGCAGGGTGGAGATGATGGAATTGTTCGGGGGGACTCATCATAAGCTTGTGATTGGCTTCGATGAATCGATCAAGGGTGAAGGAGTTCCAGAGGGTCTCCCTTTCGATTACTATCTTGAAGAATTCAACAAATTCTTCGGTCGGGAAAGTTTAAGCCGGAGGAGTTGCGAAATGAAATAACATCTGGAGTTAGTACAAAAAAGTGGTTAGCTAAAAACGAAACATATATGCACTAATATCTACTAGGCTTAGATGACCACTTTGATGAGAGCAATTCGGAAAGGTTTCCGATCGAAGCAAGCGTTTTCTTAATCAAGAACTTTGATGCCAGTTCTCATCTTTGTTGGGGAGGTGCGAAATGAGATTCTTGTTGGCGTTTGGGTACGCCGAGAAGTAGCCCGTCTTCTTCGACGAACTTCTTACACTGAGGAACTCATTTAATTCGGGAACCCCAATGATGTATCCTTCCTGCGCCGCGACGGTTATTATTCCCAGAATGGTTCTGAGAAGGTTGGGGGTTAACTAAGGTAGGGCGATTCCGAGGGCCTCAAGATAACGAATTAGGGCTTCGGGAAGAGGAAAGGTGATAAGAAGATTTTAGTCAATTAACTTCTAAAACACTAATCATGACGTTGTAGTATTTTAGGTTGTTAATCTAATCCGGTGTTATGCAAACATATGAGATATGATTTGAATGTACTAAGTTAAGCCAAGCAGAGATTTGGTTGTTTGTAACAGTCCTAAAGTCTAATAACAGAAATGAAATGAAACTAAAATATGAAATTGCAATGACATGCAAATGAATAGCAAAGCAAATAAGATAATAGGCAATCAAATGGATAAACGATTCCTAAGGATGGGGTAATCGAATAGCGTGGTGTCCTTAACTTATTCAGGCGGTTGACAAAACTTCACAGAAGCTATCGCTAGACAACAGGTTCAACAACAGATTAATTCACTCTCGTGATAGAAATCCTCATGTAGAGCTAGACACAGACCTAATTCCAATTAGCGATCTCTAACTAAGCAGGCAATAAGAATCGACTGTTAAAGCCAATAACTGCTCTAAACGGCCAATCCCTTGGGATATAGACGATTATCACTGGAATTAGTAGATCCAACGTTCCATTAAACGCCTTGTGAGCGTTGGAACGTCTAGGATCGGATTCTAGTTGATCAGAAAGGTTATAAGCAGTAAATACAACTAATCCAGAAGGGACTCTAATATTCTAAACTCAACCCTCAAAGCGACCAAGAAAACCACAACTACTCTATCCAATCCTTAGAAATACAGTTCACTACTCATACATAATCAAAGACAATAGCAAAGCAGTGATTGAAAACATGATAACAGAAATGATAAAGGATGAAACGAAAACTGAAATATTAAATACTTGAAAGTGAATACAAAGACACATGAAAAACACTATGGCTACGAGAATTACGAAATTGATATATAATGGATGCCCTAGGAAAAACCCTTAGAGGCTGTTTATATAAGCAAAAACCTGTAACAATTAAGGAAACTAGATAGATAACAAATCTTCACGTGGGGACCATGCGATCGAGTATGTCGTTAGCATCTGATGGGCTGAAATGGGCCTTCCTGGTATGTCATTGATCAAACTGGGCTTCAGAGACTCTGCCTTGCGATCGAGTGGTTTTAGTGAAGACGAGATGGAGTTGTCCAGCGACCATGTGATCGATTGGTGCGATCGAGTGGATGTCATGAGGTGGTGATCGAGTGATTTTTTCAGTATTCATGGTGGTCGAGTGGTGATCGAGTGGTATAGGATGGGTGATTCCTCCGGCTTAGTAAAACTGAGCCGTTGCCTTCTCCGGGGTTGCGATTAAGTGATTTGCCCTAGCAGGGCTCTAAGGTTGCGATCGAGTACTTTGGTTGAAGGCGTCATTGACCATTCTGACTTTTGGTTCTGTTTCTCCTATGTTTAAACTCCAAAAGCATCCAAAGTACATGAAAACAACCAAACCTACAATGCACATGCAATCCTAATACAAAACCGTCCTAAATATGCAAAACACGCTAAAACGACTACTAATGAGATGAAATGTGGATGAAACAATGACAAAGTGGTGAAGAATGAATGCCTAAGTCATACATATTATAGACATATCAAATCCCCCAAACTTAGTCTTTGCTTGCCCTCAAGCAAACAAGAAGACATAAGCGGAAAGAGAGGTTTGAAATTGGGGACTCAGCACCAAAGCATGAGATATGGCAATTAAGATCAATATACAAGCTAATAGTTATAAGATGCGAGGTCGACTTCTACTTATAAAATTTAGTCCTGCCCTGTTATGATCCAAACCTACACTCAATTGCACAAAGCGTCAAGATCAACCAATTCCTTTAACATTTGTCCCCTATTAGGATGTACTATTAAACCAAAATTGGGGTTATCCGCGAAATTCGATTCGGAGTCAGTACACAAAGATTTAAGGTCATTTCTTCAATTGCGGTCAGTCTTTCCATATCTTCTTCTTTAGCTCATTCGCAATAGTTTCCTCCATTCTGCAATCTTTTGGTTTCCCAAGGATAGCGGTGGCTAGGGCAAAGCATGAAAGCCAGCCCGACGAAGGCCTATGATAGAGTAAGAAAAAAAGTACGTTAAAGTGACGAAGTAACTTAAGTAAGTCGGCTCCGTTGTGTGAAAATGGTACCAGTGGTTGCTTCCTCCTTTATTTGAGTCCCTCGTGGAAGAAGAATTAGCTGATGTAGAAGGTTTCTTTCTTATCCTATCCACCACATCTTTTACATACTCAGACAGACTCCAGCGCCTATTTCAAGCTAAAGAGATCACAATAGTCAATTCATTATATTCAAAAACATGAATCAAGATATGCATCGCTAGTGAACTCATTTGGCTAAGGACAGGTAATTAGATAAGATGGTCCTTTTAAGGTGTTTCAGATTTTTAATACCAAGTGACTCTCAATGAAAAAGGATTGAGCTTTAGAAGAATGCTAAAGGTAAGTGCCAACCTATGCATTCAAGATCAGCACCCCATCTACCCAATGACATAAACCGTGAATAACAAGTAGATGGTCCTATCTCTAAACTCAATGATGATCCTAAGTCTACCCTTTTGCACTAAAGGCATATTTCGATTTTTTTCCTTTGATCAATGTATCCTTTCTTTTCTTTGGCTCTTGTTCTTAAGGAGAAGCTTTTCTTATATTCTATGAGTCTCGTCTAGTGAATTGGGTTTTTCTTAAACTCTTATGGCTCTTATAATTTTTTTTCTTTTTTGTTTTTATTGTCATCTTCTTTTTTTTAGAGCATATCTTATCGATTATATGCTTTCCAAACATTCATTAGACTTCGATATGATTTTCAACTTCCTTCTCCTATAGACTCTAACCCATATTTTTTATTTTGCTTTTCACACTCAATCTCTTTCCCTGAATAAGTTCCCACCTAGTCCTACCAAGTCCGAAAACGCGGATAGGAACAACATGAGATATTACTCTTGTCGGCTCAAACCTAACACGTTCTACCAAGATCAATCTTGAAAATAGGCCTCAAATGCTCTCACAAAATAACATGGCTTGAAAGAAGGGTTGTTTAAGGGTGGGGGAACTACTCCAATAACAAAAGCAGCTACACTTGGATTAACAAGAGTGGTGAATAAGTGAAAGAAAATCCAAGTATGTATTCTATCCATGAGTTAAAAAACGATGCAAACATGATAATTACAGGTCAGATTCAAGTTCAAATTGACAGGAAAAGGTGTCATGACATGCATCAAGTGGTTTCTATAGAACATGGTTCGGTTTTACTTCAAAGTCTATCAAATGCATCAAACAACTAATAACTCATTTAGTGAATCATCATGCTTACATGATTATCTCCTTATTATCCCCTATGCATATGCAACAATCCTATATGGAACACTCTAGACTCGATCCTAAATGTAATGCAACTGTATGATCACTCTCTTTTTGTAGAATTCATTTTCAGAAAAATTTTAATTTTTTTTCTATGACTTAGATGATATGCAGACTCAAATGATATTCACAAAAAAAATAAGTCAAATAGGTCTTGAACCCTCCCCCAAACTTAAATTACACAGTCCCTTGTGTAATCAAAATTTGTGAAAGAATTGAAAATAAACACAAAAACAAAAACAAAAGCGGTATTTACAAAGGGTTTTCGTGTGTTACCTCAGTAGAATGTCCTCGAGATGTAGTCATCCATATCTGCTTGAGTGTACTCCGCATGCATGACCGATTCTTGATGCGGCTCCACCATCTCCTCGTCATTGTGCTCGATCGCAATCCCAGCAGGTTGTGGAGCACGACGTTCGTGTGTTCTCCGGCCCGACATTATCTGGTCTTTGCTTGATGAGCGGACCATCCGAGCGTTGTTCCTTCTTTTCTTCTCCCTTACGTCTTGAGACGAGTGTCATGCGGTTTCTTGCGTGGCAACTCGTTCTCTCTGTTGATAAGCAGATTGCCTTGGCGGGGCAGTGTCATGACGCATGGATGGCAGGTCTTCTCGCAGATTGTCTCTAGTGATTACACTAGTGGATGTTGTGCAGCTGAGTGCCTTCTACATGTTCTCAATGGCTTTGAAACACCCATGGATGACCTTATCTTGAAACTTGCACCACCTTTGGACTAGACTTAGCTTCCAGTGTGTTTCAGCGAGACTCTAGCTTTCTCGTGAAGGGGGCTTGTATTCTTCGAAGTGGAACCGGCTAATGTTATTGTTTTCCCAGTTGATCTCCTCATTGTCAGTCTGACCTTTTACTTCTTCAACGTGTTGAGATGAAGATCCTCCAATCATAGCATGGAGGATTTCTTGTTGTGGCGAGAAGTCGATGTTGCCTCTCACCGTGATGGTTGTCATTTCACTGAAGGGGAGAAGAATAGTCGCTTCTCCGTTGACGGGTGATCGTACTTGAAGGCGTATCTCTCGTCATAGACTTAATGCTCAATCACATGGGTAAGCTTTAGATGGGCGATATGCATCCATCTTGGTTCAGTTAGGCGTGATCGTATGCGGACTTCACACGATATGAAGATTGGTGTAACCACTCCTCCAATGCAAAGGGCTCCTTTTGCTCTCTTCTTGTCATTGGCATGCGCCCACCCTCTGTAGCTGCATAGGTGATTAAGGAGATACATTGACGGGGGTGTGTCATTGACATCTCCTTTCATTGTTTTCTCGTCCTTGGTGTAGCGGAGGAAACTCATCAGTGCCAGGTCCAACGTCTCCAATGTCTTGGTTCGTCACACTGGCGGATATCTCCCTAGCGTAAGGGACATTGGCTTAGGCTCTCTGGAAGTAGCGAATGGCGGGATTGTAGATGGATTTGCTCTTGGACCTAGCATAGTTGAAGTTGGTGGTGTCTCCGATCGTGTTCCACAAAGCTTTGAATTCATCTCGTACGAACCTCGGTTTTGTTCCCGTGTCACTGGGAAGCCCAAACATGTTTTCCAGCGTCTTGATTGTCATGACATAGTCGCGGTCGTCGATTGTGAAGCTTAAGTACTGTGGGTTCTGAAATCCACACAAGAGATTAGTTACGAAGTTTATGAGAAAGGAGGGCTAGATCTTCAGAAGAACTTTGAGATTTATATTGCTAAGAATGAGTGGACTTTTGTATTGATAATAGTAGAGCTTTTATAATGTAGAATGAGACTACAAGTGTCCAGTAATAAAATGTGAATATCTAGCTGAATGAATGTGTCCTTTCCAAGTCGTCCTTGCTTCCTTATATCGACTTGCGAACGTGGGCAGCTCCATCCGAGATCCGCGGGGATTCTCCTGGATATTCGGAAGATTAGCTCCGAGATATCAGGGCTGCTCTGCGAATATCTCTTTGTCAGTTCCAAAGCTGTTATCCGCATATCTCTCTTCGTCAGATGATCGAGCTCATAAGGCCCAAATACTTAATTCGTACATAGGCTCTGGAGTTGTGCAGGTTCTCTACTTGAAGGTCTTGCTGGGCTTGTGGGCTAGCCTAGTATTTTTGCAGGTGGATCCTTGGAGGGAAATCCAGCTCCAACATTTGCCCCCCAGCCCATTGAGTGAGTAGGTGAACTCATTGAGAGGAGATAATGTTGATAAGGTGATAAACACCATAAGATTAGTCGGGTTTGAGGAAAAGCTCAATAAAACGGTTAAGATTCAGATTTCCTAAACCAAAAGATATCGAGTAGATACGCAAGGTGGATCGCTGCTGACATGGACGATCGAGATGACACGTCCTTTCATTGCACCTCATCTAACGGCTCAGATTCGGCACGGGAAAGAGATCTCTACAATTTCAAAAATCGTGGTGATGATGGCTCTTTAAATAACTTCCCACGTCTCAACTTAGTTTCACATCAACTCACACAACTCCCAAGGTAACTTCTCTCTTCCCCATTATTTACTGCGTTTAATTTTTGGTTTTAGAGATAGGAATTTTTATCTTTCTTCCGCCATCTCCTTCACGTTTCTCTCCTGTTTCTCTCTTCGATCTGCTTTTCTATTCCTTTTTTCACCTCCATCGTTTTTCTTATTCGAAATCAAGAGATGAGTGAACTCGAAGATTCCCAGAACAAGAGCAACCACAGCTACGGTGATAATGAAAGCTCATTAGAATCGAAGTAGGCGGCATTTTCACGACTGGAACTAGACGATGTTGGAACCCTAGGCGGAGCGGGCCAAATCCGGAGGCCATCGTCTAAGGCCAATCGACCTAAGAAGAAGAGCGCTCCTAAGAAGAAGAAGGGAAGCTCACCGATGACGCCTAATACCCTAATCCACCTGCGGAGGAGATGCCAAGTCCGACATAGGTAAATATGATCCTCCCAAGGTCGCCGCTCTCACTTGAGAATGTCTCAAAGGGATGGTGTTGCGCCTATGCCAACTTCTTTGAGAAATATAGGTTATTCTTTCTGATTCCAGCGTGTATCCTCGAGATGTTTTACTGCCTCGGACTCGCTTTTCCTCGGATGTGCTCAAATTTTGTACGCCACGTATTAGCGTTGTTCACCCGACCTGGGGAAATGAACAGAGAGTTTGGTTGTCACGAATTGCTGCAATATTGTCAGATGAAAAACCAACGCTCGGAGTGACCTTGGAACCTACTATATCAGCGCTCATCCCGGATCTCTAATCTTAGGTGGCCTGAAGGTCTGTCGGGATTTGAATTGGCGAGCCAAGTACTTCTTCTTTTTGGTGGACCATCACTCTGTTGGTGACTTCGACCAGACGAGGATGATAAGGACTTGGTCCACTAACCTGGGTCAGATGGAGATCCGCTGCCTTAATTTCCCTGTCTAGTAAGCATAGATTGCTAGTTTTTGAAGCGCTTGTACTGTTAATAACGTCGTTCCCTCTTGGTTGATTGTAGTAAAAACCAAGGAAGTCATTCTCTTGGAAACAGAGGGCGGGCAGATGGTAATCAAAGGGTCGCTCAGGTCTCTGGACCATCTGAGGTTGCCATAGCTGATGATGCACCGTCCTCTCCAAAGAGAGCTCGAATCTTGCTGGAGGTGCGCCCTGCGGCTGACCTGGTCATAATTGACTAGGAGGTCGCTCCTCCAGGAGAAGCGAGGGTGGAACTCATGGCTTCTAGCCCGGAAGTTTCTGTGTCTGTGCACAGGTGATCCTCGGGACAATCCCAAGGCGGAGGTCGAGGATCAAGAGGTGGGGGTAGATCTGCTTCTCAAGTCCTGACTCGCTCTCAAGAGGTGAGGCCGACTTCCAACTCGGGTGGAGGGTCCGCGGGCAGCGAACCTTTCCACTGGTCTGACACTCATGATCGTGTTCATCCGATCATTGAGGATGAAGCTGGGCTGGCGAATCTGCTCTGCCATATCAAAGGGCTGAACTACCAGGTCCCTAGTGTGAAGAACATGGCAAAGGCGGCCTATGCTGATATGATGGTGAAGGAGGCCCATGTAACAATCGATTACCGTTTCTTGCCAATTCCACTTTTTGTGCTAGTTATAATATCCGTTTCGTTTTCAACAGGCGATTGTTGCAACGAACAAGCTGGTTGCTTTTTACGAGCAACGTCTTAGCAAGGTTTCTCCGGCGAGTGAGCTCGAAGAAGGGAAGACCCTCATCCAGGAACTGAAGGCGACTGGGAAGTCAGGTAAGGAGCGTGAGGCTTCGTTCCAGGTATACTTCTGTTGTTTTTTTTTTTTTAATGGTGGAATGATTTTAACCAAGCTACAATTTCAAGTGGAGATCGACAGGTTGAAGATGGAGCTGTCTACCTCGAAGGGTCTCGAGAAACGCTTGTTGATGTGGAAATTCAACCATAGGTATCCAGCGTCCAAAAGACGTTCAAATGGATGTCTGATCTACGAATCCCAGAGATTTGTAGATTCGAGCCTAAAAGATTGGATGTTTAGACTGCTTATTGATTTTGGCAGATTGTTGCTTAAAGCCTGCTCTGCTATGTTTCATCAACGAGAGTTGAGATTAGGAAGTGGTAGAGTTATGAGGGTCTCTGTCACGAGAGTGGATTGACCTTGTTTTGAATCTATCGTCTAGGGTATCTGCCTTTCGCCTGTTAGCCACCTGATAAACCCTAGAGTTGCCCTTATCAATGAATCCATCCTTAGGATTTCTATTTTTCTTAGATTTATTTGTATTCACCCCCTTATTGCACTTTTATTCACTTGTTATCTGTGCAACCTGTTGATTGCATTTTAGTTCTTAAATTTGTCACTTGTTGGTTCTACTCGATCCAATGATCGAGTAGGGTTCTTAAAGTTCTGATTTTTGTTGTTTGAATCCTGATTTAGGATTGTTACTAGAAATCCACCATCACTATAACCTGACTTGACTTAGTTGCTTCTGTATACATCTTGATTGCTAGCAATAACAGTGGAGTAGATTGACACCCCCTATAGCTGCATCGACATGTTAGTGTTTAAGGGGAATTCAACTGAACCTCACTTCAGTACATAAGTAGGCGTAATAATCTACTTATTAATTTAGCGCCGTTGCCAATTCATTGTTGCATTGTTACATTCAAGATATCACAAAAACTTAAGATCAAGTTCTTTTACATTTATCAAGTTACTACCTCATATTTTCGTCTACTTGTTTTTGTGGTATAGGTACTAATCTTTGTGCATGCAAACTCGGTCCAAAGGTTCTGCACACCTAATACCTTCAAAGACAGAATTGACAAAATAGCTCGTGAGTTACAAGAAAGCAAAGCAAAGGCAGCATGTGATTAGAAAAAGACCAGCTGCTATGGATCAACAGAACAGACCAGCTGATATTCAAGACCCGCCTAATGTTGAACAACCAAAAAACACTGGTGCTGGTGATGCTCCAAGAAATCATCACCAAAGACAAGGGATAGTGCCACCACCAGTTCAGAAAAACAACTTTGAAATCAAGAGTGGTCTCATCTCCATGATTCAAGGAAACAAATTTCATGGTTTGCCCATGGAAAATCCCCTGGACCATCTTGATAGCTTTGATAGGCTATGTGGCCTTACCAAGATCAATGGTGTCACTAAAGATATGTTTAAGCTCAGACTATTTCCCTTCTCTTTGGGAGACAAGGCACACCATTGGGAGAAGACTCTGTCCCCAGACTCCATCAACTCATGGGATGATTGTAAGAAAGCTTTTCTTGCCAAGTTCTTTTCTAATGCTCGCACAGCTAAATTAAGGAACGAGATCTCAGGCTTCACACAGGAAAATAATGAAACTTTCTATGAAGCTTGGGAGAGGTTTAAAAGCTACACCACGCAGTGCCCCCATCACGGTTTCAAGAAATCTTCATTTTTGAGAACACTCTACAGAGGAGCTTTACCAAAGATCAGAATGCTACTCGACACTGCCTCAAATGGATACTTCTTGAACAAGGATGTAGCAAAAGGATGGGAGTTAGTCAAAAATCTAGCACAATCTGATGGGTGCTACAATGAAGACTATGATCGCTCAGTGAGAGGAACTGGAGGCAGTGAGGATAAACAAAGCAAAGATATAAAGGCTCTGAATGAAATATAGACAAGCTGTTGCTGGCTCAGTAGAAGCAGATATACTACATCACTTATGAAGAACACTTCCAAATGCAAGAAGGGGGAAATGATCAAACTGAAGAGCTCTGCTATATTCAAAACCAAGAGGGTTCAACAAGGGTTACAACAACTACAAGATCAAGTGTATCCACCACAACAGAATCAGTCTAAGCCATTTGTTCAGTATAACCAAGGTTATGTCCCAAAACAACAGTTCAATGGGGGATACCAACAGCAGAATCCACCACCAGGGTTCACTCAACAACCACAACAAGCCCCAGCACCACATGATCCTGAAATTAAGCAACTTATTCAACAAATCATTCAAGGACAAGCTACCAGCGGTATGACTTTTGACAAGAAGATAGCTGGACTAAACAACAAGATAGATTGTTCTTACAACGATCTAAATGTCAAGTTTGAAGCTCTGAATTCCAAAGTCAAGTATGTGGAGAGTCAGTTCGTATCGACCTCTGCTCCGAAGCATCCTCAACAACTTCTAGGAAAAGCAGTTCAAAATCTTAAGGACTATACTACTGCTAATGCTATTGATACGGTTCAAATTACCCTAAGAACTACTCACTCAAATAAGAGATCAATTGCAGTATTTAAGGATCGATTTCCCCAAAATTCTTTTATTCAAACAATGAGTTCAATGTCAAGATTAAGCTAGCAGGGTATGAATGAAATAAAATGAGAACAAAGTAAGAAAATAGAAGATAGATTGTGTGTAAACGATTAAATAAAAGGCTAGGAACAGGGTATTCTCAGGAAACTATTGGTTAGTAAATCTAATGAAAGCTAGGTTGTTATCAAACCATTCTTAAACTCAAACTCTAATTATGGAATAACCAGTGGTGTTCCGCGAAATTCCCTATTTCTATAGCTAAGAATAACCAGAGAAGCCAAGAGATTATTAACCTAAGTAGATAGACCGATTCTTACTACATACTTATAAACCAAGCTCATCAAATAATAGATCCAACTACAGATACCTATGGTGGGCATATCTATTGTCTGGATTCAAGACCTAGTTAATTACTCTAGATCTAGCATTAAACATAATAAAGATGAAGAATTCTAGAGATAACCTAGCAGAGGGGGCGACTACTAACCATATGGATCCCTAATGAGAAACCCTATTCCTAACGAGCAGTTTACTCAGACATATTGATTGTAACAAACAACATGATTGAATAAGAAAGCATAAACACAGCAAATAAGATAAGGGAAAGAAGGGATCTCTTCGCTGTATTAAGAACTGAATGAATCTCTAAAAACGCTCGATGAATAGCTTCTGTCTCTCAGTAACATGGTTTTGCAAAAAGCTTGATAATATGAAACTTAGGTCTAAAAATAAAATAAAGACCCTATAAAACGTCGAGGGACTAATAATGCAAAGAGGGAAGTTTTCTGGGGTAAATTTCCTTTTCTGTAAACTTGAAAGCGTCATGGACTTTGATGGACCAAAACTGGTGTCGATCGACACTCTCTCTGATTTTTTAATCCAAAATCGTCCTTAGCTTCCATTTCCTTAGTTTGTGCTCCAAAATTTCTCCTTATCTCCATTGTTGTATCATTGCATAGAATACCTAAAAAGACACTAAAAAGATTCGAGAAATAACATAAAACATAGATAAAATCAGTAAAAATAGGGATATATCAACTCCCCTAAACTTAGCTTATGCTTGCCCTCAAGCAAAACATAAAAGCCGAACCCGTGGAAGAGGTTTTGAAAATAAAGGAACTCCCAACATTCTCTAGCCTGTTGCCATGATCACCCAAACTAAGTCCATATGCCTAACAAGTCTAATCAAATCCTAACCAACATGTACTTCTCTGCAAGCTTACACAACATTCTAGATTTCATACCTAAGTTCCACAACTATATCCACCAGGCTTTCATCGTTGGGTCTCATCAAACAAGCTAACATTCAAGATCCTTCTAGACTCATTCCTGTACCATACCATGATAAATCGACCATTTTTCAAGATCCTTCTAGACTCATTCCCAACTCGTCACCAGCCAGTTCCACAGGGAATATGAAGCTAAAGACAAGCGCATGGAAGCGTACCTCGAACTAGTCAAAACCTTGACCCAACAGTTCGAATCGTTTGAACTGACCAGGATCCCCAGAGGAGAAAACACCTTTGCAGACGCCTTGGCAGCTCTCGCCTCCACGTCAGATCTTTTCGTCAAAAGAATTATCCCAATTGAAGGAATAGAACACCCGAGCATCGACCTAACGATCAAACACGCTGGGACGGAAACCTAGACAACTTGCAACTTTACGCGAGTAACCCGAAGCACCACCGCCGCGGCTAGAGCCCTTGCAGCAGCCGCGGAGGCAGATGCAGCGGAGGAAGAACCAGAGCACGGAACTCCCGAACAACCTGCCTCGTACGAACCTGAACCGTACAACGACTGGAGAATCCCAATCATCGATTACATCGAACGAGGGATCACACCTCCCGACAAGTGGGAGACCAGAAAACTCAAAGCCCAGAGCGCAAGGTACTGCATCATGGAAGGGAGACTGATGAAACGCAGCGTCGCAGGTCCGTACATGGTGTGTACCTACGGGCAACAAACGAAAGATCTCATGAAAAGCATGCACGAGGGGCAATGTGGTAGCCACTGTAGTGAACGTACCCTCGCCCTCAGAATTAAAAAGCAAGGTTACTTCTGGCCAACAATGCTAGCCGATTGCGTAGCTCATTCACTCAGGTGCGATAAATGCCAACGACACGCACCTACTCTTCATCAACCTCCCGAGGAAATGTCCTCGATATCTTCCCCTTACCCATTTACGAAGTGGTCCATGGACGTCGTACGTCCCATGGAAGCCTCCGGTGGGCAGAAGAGACTAAAAAACCTGCTGGTCCTCACCGACTATTCTACCAAATGGATTGAGGCTAAAGCCTTCCAACAGGTAATCGAGAAACAAGTCGAGGACTTCCTATGGGAAAACATCGTATGCCGACACGGCATACCTTATGAGATTGTCACTGATAACGGGACTAACCTTAACTCGGGAAAAATCAAAGCATTTTGCGACAAGTGGAAGATCCGTCTTACCACATCCACCCCCCGTTACCCACAAGGTAACGGACAGGCAGAAGCCGCGAACAAAGCTATACTTAGCAACATCAAGAAAAAACTTGATTCAAAAAAATCAATGTGGTCTGACGTGCTCCACGGAGTTCTCTGAGCCTACCGAACTACACCTCGCAAATCAACGCAAGAAACACTGTTCTCCCTCGCTTATGGTTTAGAAGCAGTATTCCCTGTCGAAACCATAGTACCGAGCGTGAGAAGGACCGCCAGTCTTGCTAACCCGGACCTGAACACGCAAATGTTATAGGACAACATGGACTTCATCGATGAACGCAGAGATCAGGGAATGATCCGAGTTCAAAACTATCAACAAACTGCCGCCCGCTACTATAACTCTCATATCAAAATTCGGAGATTCGAAGTGGGAGAGCTCGTTTTACGAAAAGTGTTCAGCAACACGAGAGAGCTAAACGCTGGAAAACTGGGAACTAATTGGGAAGGTCCCTATCGAATCACAGAGGTGGTACGTGACGACGTCTATAAGCTCGTAAAAATTATTAACGGAGTACCTGAGTTACGGTCTTGGAATGCCATGCATCTCAAGAAATACCACGAATAGGTACTCAAATACAATCGAACTACGATAAGGCTTGATCCCTTGGCAGGGTACGTAGGCAGCTCCTCCCAAGAGCGCAGCCACCAATTCAATCAAATCAAAAGGGCTTAATCCCCTAACCAGGTATTCAGGCAGTCACCTCCGCAAACGCAATTACCATCTCAACCCTTCTATTTGTAAGACGAAACTTCAACAAGGGAAACAGACATCGCATCTCCCATCAACGAAGATCAGCTGCTCACCTGATAGTTCAATCTCCCTTCGGTATCGAGCAGGTCCCTGCTCGATGACCAAACGAAAAGGAGGTAAAGCAAGTGACGATCTGGCGTAATCTTACGATACCTAAAGCCCAACACCCGCACGTTGGCGGATCCATTTTGTGATCTCGCTTCCAAAAAGTCAACAGTGGACTAAAACTTATAAGAACACATCACTTCGGCTTCATCGGAGCTCACCTACTACAACCAAATCTAACTCTTTCGCTATCAACGCATAACATAGTAAACAAGGAAGAAACGAAGGTTTCATTCGCGACCTGGCGATACCACAAGCCCAGCTCCCAAAATCTGGCAGGTCCCTTGTGTGACCTCACTTCAACACTTTCCCAAGACAAAACAACTCAAACTCGTTCAAAGTTTTAACCTTCGAAGAACATACCATATCACATCCGAAATAATTTGGACGCGAAACAAGTCCAATTATTATCCGGGACATGGACAAAGCGAGGTGGTCTCACACCAAAATCAACAAAGTGTCAACACTCGAACGAAAGACAAAAAATACTTGCTAAAAAGGATAAAAGCCTTCCCAGGCATTCGAGTACTTAAACGAACAAAGGTGAAAAGCCTTCCCAGGCACCAAGTTCAAAAGGCAATAAACAAAAGGATAAAAGCCTTCCCAGGCATTAAGTCTGAAACAAAACACGAAATCCTAAAACAAACAAGGAGCGAAAGTGATCACTCCCTCGATTCTCCGGCTGGCGTAACGAAGACAATACCAGAACCCTCTGTGAGACCTCCCGAAAATGCGTCTTTGTTGCTCCTAAACTCATCCAGGCCAATTGGCGTCCCTTGCTCGTCGACGTCCATCGGACGTACCACCAAAATCTCTGAAACCTGGGGGAGATCCAACTTGCTTAGAGTAAAGTCTGATACCTCCTTCGACTTGCACCGCGCCTCTACGTCATCCAGCTCTGCTCGCAGCCGAGGTTTCTCCACGGTCAGATCAATAGTAGCCTTGGTGATCTGGTCGATCTAAGCCATGTTCGATTCCACCTCAGCCGCTTGCCTCTCCAGTACCGTGTACTCCTTTTTGGCGACCCACTTCTCCTTGATCCCAGCCAGCAGCTTCGAATACGCAGCAGCCAGCTCAACCTTAGCATTGTGAACCGCCTTCTTCGCCCCTTTTGCAATCGAAGTCCGGTCCACCACCTTTTGGGAGAGCTCTTTCCTCTTCTGCTCCAAGCGATGTATCTAGCTCCTCGCCGTCTGCTTGTCGGCTTGCAACCCCTCGATCTCCATCTCCATGAACCCGATCTTCTCAGCAAAACCTTTCTCGAGGTCTTTTGAAATAGACAGCTCCATTTTCAGCCTCTCGATCTCCGCCTGAAATAACAATCAGGTCAGAATCATCAAATCATCGACGAATTATTTATAAACAAGTCAAAACCGAGGTGTAACTGGAACGAGACTTCGCGATCCTGACCAGCCTTCACACTCGACGTCAGCTCCCGGATGAGGGCCTTTCCTTCTTCTAGCTCGTTCGCCGAGGGGACCTGGCTCAGACGCTGCTCATAGAGAGCAACCAGCTTGTTTGTGGCAGCTATCGCCTTCCGAAAGCAAAACAGAAAGTCACAACTAGCGTAAAGATATAAATTAGAAGAAGACAATTATCGATAATTACCTGGCCCTCCTTCGCCATCATGTCAGCATAGGCCGCCGCCTCGGCCATGTTCTTCACTCCAGGAACCTGGCAGTTCCTCCTTTTGATGTGGCGAAGCAGGTTTGCTAACCCAGCCATGTTCTCAACGATCGGGTGATCACGGTCGTGAGTGTAAGACCAGTGGAAAGGATTAACAGCTCAAGTTCCGTCTCCGAGAGAGTAACTTCCTTGGTCCTTGCTGCAAATCATCAAAAACAAACAATTAGTTTCAGTACTAACGTCCAGCAAAAGCAGTCAAGGATTCGACACAAACAACAAAGAAAAATCAAGAGGCTCAGGTCTCCATCTGACCCAGGTTGGTAGACCAGGTCCTTGTTATCCTCGCGGGATCAAAACTGCCAATTGAATGACGATATACTCTGAAAAAGAAGTACTTGGATCGCCATGATACCATGATAAATCGACCATTTTTTATATATTTTTTTTTTCTTTGGTGTTCTTTCTCTCCCCCAGACTTATTCTTTTTAGAGAGTAAACAAAGGAGAACTCGCATACTGAATCGACACCCTCGACATTTTTCCAACCTTTGTAATTGATCATTTCAAATATTGTATAATAATGGGGTCATAAGAAACATTCCTACCCCTATACACTATCTGAAAATCTTCTCAATCTCTCATTATATTTTTCTTTTTATAAGGGGAGAGGAACACATTCTTACTATCACATTGGTCTCAATATCTGGTATGAACAAGGAGTCAAGATTTATGAGTACTAACTGTTTGAAGAGGTAAAAGGAAAAGCAGTGATATTAGCTCCAGCCTTAGTGGTTGTGTTGGAAACTAGGATTTCCTCAAGTCTGTTGGTTTGCCATCTAGATTTTTCAATAGTCGGATTGACTCGAACCTGTAGCACTCATCATTTAGGCAATAATCAAGAGAAATATAGATCATGATTCTTAACTAAAGTAAAGAAAACATTTTTTTTTTGTTTTTGTTTTTTTTAAAAAAAAAAAAAGGAAAGTGACTCAATAAACTCAAGAACGAAAAATAATAAGAATAAAAAATAAAAGCATAATTAGTAAGAACCTTCCCCACACTTAGACGACATTGTCTCCAGTGGCATTCAAATTCAGAGAAAGCGGAAAAAAGAAATCAAAAATAAAAGAAAATAAAAGAGAGGGAAAGACAAATCAAACCAGTGGGTTGCCTCCCACTAAACGCTTGTTTTGAGTCAATAGCTTGACTTGACGGAGTTCAGGATGTGGGTGGAGTGGTGGAGGATTGCTGCTACCTCCTTGCCTTCCAAGGAGGTGTTTAAACTGATCTAGATGGGGCAGCTGCGGGTGTCGATCGACACTCTTCTCGTCACCTGCAAGAACAACAGAAGAAACAAGCTTTCGAAGAACTCTAGGCTTGTTATCTAGTGAAGCAGACTTCGAAGAATCGAAGGTAAGGCAGGAGAACAGATAGAAGAGAACTTATCACATAGGTCCTCAAGATGTGTGGGCTGAAGAGAATGTGTAGAATCATCTGTCAAGTGGTGGTGTTGATCGACACCGTATCTCTACAACTCTCATTGGCGAGTTGAGCTGATGGGAGCGTTGTGTGTGGCTCTGTTGTGGGATTCTGAGCAGTCTGAGGAGTTGTGTCTATACTGGAAGCAATGCTACTGATAGTTTTAGTAAGCTCTGAACCATCCATGCCAAACTTCATCTCCAAATCAGAAACCTTTAGAGAGATTTTACCTCTCTTCACATCAAACCTAGCACCAGCTGTAGCTAGGAATGCTCTTCCAAGGATAAAAGGATCTTTGGGTTCCTTCTCATAGTCAAGGACCACAAAATAAGCAGGGATAAAAGAGTTACTGTTGGAGCTGGATTCCCCTCCAGGAATCCACCTGCGAAAATACCAAGCCAGCCCACAAAAGCCCACCAAGCCCACTAAGTAAAGGACCTACGCAGCTGACGAGCCCACATATGCGAATGGGAATTTGGGCCAGATAAGCCCAGTCACCTGATGCATGGAGATAAGCGAATAATGACCTAGGAATTGACAAGGAGATATTCACGTTGCGTACCTGATATCTCCGAACTAACCTGCCGAATATCCAGGAGGATCTCCGCAGATCCCGGACGAAGCAACCACGTGTGTAGACCTATATAAGGGAGCAAGGACGACTTGGAAGGGACATTCAATCTAGTTCACATTGGCACACACACACTTTTACACTTGTAATCTCTTTTCTCATTGTAAAAGCTTTGTCAAAATCAATACAAAAGTCCATTCGTTCTTAGCAATATAACTCTCAAGGTTTCAGTGAAGATCTAGCCCTCCTTTCTCATAATCTTAAGTACAAATCTCTATTGTGGATTTCAGAACCCACAGTTACCAACCTTAACAGGAACATCTTCAAGGATTTATTCAGCGATTCTTTTGGAACGATCCGCGAAGGCCTGTAGTTAGTCATGTCTAGTCTCTCAGCAACAGACTTAGGCATGAGGTTGATACTTGATCCCAGATCACAAAAAGAGCAGGTGAACCTGCTTGTGGAGATAGAGCAATCAAGAACGAAGCTACCTCGATCCGGAAGCTCCTCAGTGGTCTGATCAAGAGTGATGGTGCGGATGTACTCAGCAATGTCCACTCTCTGTGCCTTTTCTTTCCTTACCTTAGGCAGCATGATTGCACTGATGTCCCTGGTCAGCAGCTTAGCTTCATCTAAGCTAATACCATTCTCAACAAGTCGCTTGACATACCTGTTGAGTGGAACAGAAGATGTCTCAGAAGCATCCTTAGGGAAAGAAGTGAGGATCTTCTCCATGATGGCTATGCACTTAGCAGCATGAATCTCCTGCTTAGAACGACGCTTCCTAGGATAAGGGATAGGAGGAGTGTAAACAAACTCGGGCTGCATTGGGATTTGCACCTCACAAGGTGTAGTCCGCATCCAGTGTTGATCGACACTAGAGGGGTATCGATCGACATCGTCGTATTGAGTCGTCTTAGAAAAGAGTGTCCCATAGGGTGTCGATCGACACTGGAAGGTGTCGGTCGACACCATATCTGCAACTGCGAGCTCCAACTTGTCTTCAGTGTCCAATTCTTCCCACACATCATCCCCTTCTGTGATCAAGATGGCATTACAGCTCTTCCTTGGTTTAGCATCAGGATTACCAGGAAGAAAGCCCTCTTGTCTCTTGATTGATTGTGCAGTTGAGCTACCTGTACATCCAGCTTCTTCAAGTGAGAGCTCAGATTGTCGATCTTCCCATTAAGATTTGTTTAGACAGCATCAAACTTGCCATTAAACTCCAGAACGAGCTTTGTTTTGTTCTCTCGAATCTGCTCAAGTATAGATTTTATTCTTGTCTCTGATGAGAGTGGAGGGGGGGGGCTTGGTAGGCTGAATTACCATAGGTCCTCTAAGGAAAGGTCTTCTAGAAAGCCGGCTTGGGAGTATAGTTGGAGGAACTCTGGTTCCCTGTAAACCTGTTGCCATTGAAGTTGCCTTGTGGTTGTCCAAACTTCATGTAGCTCTAACCATCGATGTAGAAGACTCCCTCTTCAGACTCAGTCTCAGGCTCAATAGTCTCATCTTCAGCTGCAAAGTGGACATGCTTCTTCCTTGTAAGCAAGTTATGAACCAAATCTAGCTTAGCATTCACCTCTGCCATCTGATTGCCTGAAACAGCTCCAACAATCTTCTTCCTCTCGAAGTCTGTGTTCTTAGTGATGTTGCTACAAGCAAGATTCTCTATCAGAGCTGTAGCATCAATTAGGTAACGTGTGTTGAAGTTACCATTGCTCGCTGCATCTAGAGCCATCTGGTATCTCTAATCGACTCCTCCGAAGAAGGTACCAAGAAGTTGTACCTCACTGAAACCATGATGTTGGCAGTCCCGTTGATACTCCTTGAAACGAACCCAAGCAACCTTGAAAACTTCAGCTGGACCTTGTGTGAAGGTAGACAGCATGTTTCTCAACTCCTAAGACTTAGCATCATCGTAGAAATTGTTCAAGAAGGCTATCTTGATGCTTCTCCAAGTCTTGAGGGAACCTGCTTTAAGTTGTTTCCGCCAAGAAGCGGCTTCTCCAGCAAGTGAATAAGGGAAAAACTTGCACAGTAGGTAGTTCTCTGAGACTCCATTAGCCTTGATGCTTAGAACAAGGTCCTCAAAGCGCTCGATATGGTCCATTGGCTGCTCATGAGATAAGCCATGGAAAGGATGCTGGCCTACTAAAGCAAAGTAGCTAGGCTTCAGCTCAAAATCGTTCCTCTGGAAGGGTGGGGGTACGATCATTGATCGATTAGCATAAAACAGGTAAGGCCTGTTGAAATCCCCAAGAGTACAGCGTGAGTAACAAAGTGAAAGTAAAAACTAGACGAAATCTCTAAACTAAACTCAATGGTGATTCCCAAGAACTTTGGCAACGGCGCCAAATTTGATACGGTTCAAATTACCCTAAGAACTACTCTCTCAAAAAAGAGATCAGTTGCAGTATTTAAGGATTGATTTCCACAAAGTTATTTTGTTAAAACAATGAGTTTAATGTCAAGATTAAGCTAGTAGGGTATGAATGAAATAAAATGAGAACAAAGTAAGAAAACAGCAGATTGATTGTGTGTAAACGATTAAATAAAAGGCTAGGAACAGGGTATTCTCAGGAAACTATTGGTTAGTAGATCTAATGAAAGCTAGGTTGTTATCGAACCATTCTTAAACTCAAACTCTAATTATGGAATAACTAGCGGTGTTTTGCGAAACTCCCTATATCTATAGCTAAGAATAACCGGAGAAGCCGAGAGATTATAACCTAAATATGCATTCTTAATGAGTTCGATTGTTCACCTTAGTAGATAGGCCGATTCTTATTACCCACCTATAAACCAGGTTCATCAAATAATAGATCCAACTATAGATACCTATGGTGGGCATATCTATTGTCTGGATTCAAGACCTAGTTAATTACTCTAGATCTAGCATTAAACATAATAAAGATGAAGAATTCTAGAGATAACCTAGCAGAGGGCGCGATCTACTAACCATATGGATCCCTAATGAGAAACCCTATTCCTAACGAGCAGTTTACTCAGACATATTGATTGTAACAAACAACATGATTGAATAAGAAAGCATAAACACAACAAATAAGATAAGGGGAGGGAAAGAAGAGATCTCTTCACTGTATTAAGAACTGAATAAATCTATGAAACCACTCGATGAATAGCTTCTGTCTCTCAATAACAGGGTTTTGCAAAAACAATATAAAGACCATATAAAATGTCCAGGGACTAATAATGCAAATAGGAAAGTTTTCTGGGAAAAATTTCCTCTTCTGTAAACTTGAAAGCGTCATGGACTTTGTTGGGCCAAAAATGGTGTCGATCGATACCAGGAGTGTGTGGATCGACACTCTCTCTGATTTCTGAATCCAAAATCGTCCTTAGCTTCCTTTTCCTTAGCTTTTGCTCCAAAATGTCTCCTAATCTCCATTGTTGTCCCATTGCATAGAATACCTGAAAAAACACTAAAAACACTTGAGAAATAACATAAAGACTCAAAATCTTATACCTAAAACATAGATAAAATCAGTGATAATAGGGATATATCAGCTATAAACATCCAACAAGAAGATGAGTCTCCAACAAGTTATCAGACTCCCAATATTGAGGACAATATGGTTCAAGAAAGGGGGAGATTCAACTCAAATTGCTGCACCTACTACCCATCAATTTATCTGGACTATAAAGCACACACCTTTGCTGAATACTCACCATTCTGGAAAAAAAAAATTAAGAGATGATTAGTAGAGTCATCACTCAAGAAGCTTACAAGAAGAAAGTCATCCAAGAAACGATTGGTGATCCCGGTTCATTCACTCTGCCATGCTCCCTAGGACCATTGACATTTAATAGGTGCCACTATGATTTGGGAGCATCTGTTAGCCTTATGCCTCTCTCTATAGCTAAAAGGCTAGGAGTAATGGAATACAAGTTCTACAACCTAACTTTACTAGTTGATGGTTCTGTTGCACATCCTCATGGTTTAATAGAAAATCTGCCTGTCAAGATTGGAAATGTTGAGATACCTACAGACTTTGTAGTGCTGGATACAAATAAAGAAGGAAAGGATCCCCTGATCCTAGGCAGACTATTCTTAACCTCAGCTAGAGCAATCATAAATGTTAGGAATGGAAAAATTGATCTAAACCTTGAAAAAGGTATCAAGATGAAATTTGACATGAGCAAAGCTTCAAGGAAATCAACATTAGAAGGTCAAAATTTCGGGATTCAGGACATGGATGTTGATGTAGAAACAGAAGCTGAAAACCCACCAAGATTTAACTATACTTCTCAACTCAGCAAGCTGAAGAGAACTTTTGACCACTAGAAGAGAGCAACAGCATGGTTAGCTCAGACTGAAGAACCTAGAGAAGATGACTGGTATGAGATGAGAAAAAAATTTAAATGGCAAAGCAGAGTCATAGAGGGGTTATCTTCAAGAGTGATGAAGCTTAAAGGTCAACTTTGGATTATTGAAAAAAGAGTTAATAATTATTCAATGGGTATTGATCGAGAGAAGATGGAAACTGCTCTAGCTATCAATGAGGAAAATGAGTTTGCAACAGAATGGTTTGCACCAGAAGATCAGAAAGGAGTTCATTTTGAGAAAAGAAGCTTAGAGAGTAAGTTGTTGAGTGAAGAGGAAATCCCTATTCCGACTTATTCTCTAGGAGTGCCTAAACTGCCCAATAAACCCTCTGCTGAAGAAGAACTCTTGACACTTGACTTTGTTACTGAAGAAGGAACTCAGAATATAATACAAAGCTTAGGAGGATACAATTGGGAAGTTAACTTACAAGATGGAAGAACTGAACCATGCAATCTTTATACTTCAAGAAATGGTTAAAGGCTACTCTAGTTTTGAAACTGAGGATTGGTCAAAGGAAGAGTGTTCTGAGCCATGCGATTGAATGACGAAATAAGAGAAGCTTCATCACCGTTTGATCGACTAAATTCATGAGGCTTATTCTAGTCCGTTTGATCAAGCGTTTTAAAGAGTGGAGAACCCTCCACCATCCGATCAAGTATTTTGCATTTCAAGGGATACTCGATCCTTTACGCGAGCTCAAATTATTTGGAGACCAAGGAGTGAGGTCGAGTGTCCCACCTGTTCCCCTTCACTTCATTACTCGATAAACAAACCAATTACCCATGCTCCTCACTGTTTCCAATCGACTCTCCTATCCATCCAAAAGAGAGAACCGAAGACAATCGTCCTCCACCCATTGAAATAGCCAAACCATCCTTCAAAACTCTCTCTTTCGTCAACTCATTTTCGCAAATTCTCTATCTTTCACAAAGCTTCAAAATTTTCATTCCAAACTTCCCCTATCACTCCTCAAGAATCCGTTCTCCTCTTCACCATACCTCACCAAAGTTACTCGATCATTCCAAATTCCATCCTCAAAATTCCAACCGGTTTTTTAAGATCAAATTTCATCACCAAAAACGGAATACTTTCCAATTTGATACCTCTTGGAGAGTTGTTTTTGATTACATTGTTGAAACTCACTACCAATCTCCATGGATTCAAGAAGAAAGAGTTCATCTCGGGCTAGAAGATCCTCTGTTGATAACGAAAAAGTTGGGCATTTGACATGAGTGGCATGACTGAACGCCAAGCTCGCCGTGCTCAAAGGTCAAGCTCGATTCAAGGAGGAAGTTCCAGTCACTCAGCCATGCAAAGAGAAGAAGTAGCTAGGGGCAAGAGGGTTTGTTGAGGCTGAGGAAGAACACCATGAAAAAGCAGTCTTTGAAGAAGCGGTTTCTGAGGAAGAGGTTAAGATTATCGGGGATGATACACCAGCCCCTGTTGGGAGAAGAAACTGGCCAAGGAATAAGAGAGAGCCAACCCCAAGCGAGTACTATCAATACTTGAAGGAGTTGAAGTTCGAGGGAACTAGATACCCTCATAAGGAAACGATGCAAGAGCTTGGTATTTGTGGGGATGTGGAATACTTGATGGAATCGGCCAATCTTGTAACGTTCATGAGCTGCCAATTTCGGGGCTTTAAAGAGGAGAGCTGTCAACTCCTTGCAACCCTCATAGTTCACTTTTGTGTTGATGATTCAGAGAAAGAAGAAAGAGGAGGTCTTGATTACATAACATTCAAAGTTAAGGATGTCGAGTATACACTTGATATTACCCACTTTGATACCATTTTTGGGTTTCCAAGTGGAGAAGGAATCCGCCAAGACTATGACCAAGATGAGCTACTCTCTCTCTCTTTGGATAACAATCGCCGGTCCAAAGCCTAGTCGCTCGCCAAGAGCAAGAGTTCTTGAATTCGAAGTCCCGTGATTAGATATCTCCACCAATGCATTGCCAACACCATCTTTCCAAAGAAGACCACTGGATTTGTTGGTGAAGAAGAGCTATGCATGATTGATCAAGCTTTGGTCTTCATTCTGAGAGAGACCAAAGATGGGAGGAAGAAGGTGCGAGATAGAGCGGACACATCGCTGACTGTTGTTCATTTGGATCATCTATTGAGCTATAGAGAGTATGCTGCAATGATATGTCTATAATTTGCATGATTTATGCATTCATTCTTCACCACTTTGTCATTGTTTCATCCACATTTTATCTCATTAGGAGTCGTTTTAGTGTGTTTTACATACTTAGGACGATTTTCCATTAGGATTGCATGTGCATGGCATATTTGGTTGTTTTCAGGTACTCTGGATGCTTTTGGAGTTCAAATAGAGAAGAAACAGAACAGGAAGTCAGAATGCCCAATGACGCCTTCAGCAAAAGTACTCTATCGCAGCCTCGGAGCCTTGCCAGGGCAAATCACTCTATCGCAACCCCGGAGAAGCTAGCAGCTCAGTTTCACTCAATCGCGAAGCGGGAGGAATCACCCCATCAGAACCACTCGATCACCACTCGATCACCAGGAGGCCTATCTGCTCGTCCTGCACTCAGCCAGACAAGCTGAGAATGAAGAAGAGAAAAGAAGCCGAAGCAACCACTCGATCACCACCTCATGACATCCACTCGATCGCACTCGATCAGAGGGTCGCTGGACCATTCAATCTCGACTTCACTGCATTTCACTCAATCCCAAGGCGGAGCCCCTGAAGCCCAATATGATCAATGACATACTCGATCACAGGGAGGCTCATTTCAGCCCATCAGATGCCAATGACACATTCGGTCGCAGGGTCATGACGTGAAAATTTGCTATATATCTAGTTTCCGTATTTGTTTCATGTCTCGCTTATATAAGTAGCCCCTTAGGGTTTTCCCTAGGGCATCCAGTTTTTCATCATGTTTTTCATCAACTTTTACATTTCGCAACTTTCGTAGCCGCAGTGTTTCTCCTGCGACTTTGTATTTTCACTTTCAGTATTTGATATTCAGTTTTTCGTTTAAGTCTTTCGTCATTTCTGTTATCATGTTTTTAATCGTTGCTTTGCTATTGTCTTTCATTATGTCTGAGTAGTGAACCGTATTTCTGAGGATGGGATAGATTAGTTGTGGTTTACTTGGTCGTTGTAGGTGGTTGAGTTTAGAATACTAGAATCCCTTCTGGAGTAGTTGCGCTTATTGCTTGTTTCACTGGCTAATGGGGAATATGAGTCCAGACGTCCAGCGCTCAAAAGGCGTTTAATGGGCGTTGGATCCTATTAATCTCAGAGATATCTGCCTCTACCCCAAGGCTTTAACAAGTTGATTCGATAATGCCTGCTTAGTTAGAGATTGCTAATGGCAATTAGGTCAGTGTCTAGCTTTGCTTGAGGATTTCTATCACGGGAGTGAATTAATTTGTTGTTGAACTTGTTGTCTAGGGATATCTTCTGTGAAGTTTTGTCAACAGTCTGGATAGATTAAGGAGACCACACTATTCGGTTACCCCATCCTTAGGAATCATTTATCCATTTGACTGCATGTTATCATTTCTATTTTGTTATTCACCTGCCTGTTATTGCCATTTCTGCTTTTAGTTTCATTTCATTTCTGTTTTCGCATATTAGGACTGTTAGAACCAACCAACTCTCTGCTTGGCTTGACTTAGAGGTTTCTAATCATATCTCATCTGTTTGCATCACACCGGATTGGATTGACAACCTAAAATACTACAATGACAAGATAGTGTTTTAGGATTAATTGAGTAAAATCCTACTATCATGCAACCATCCATCGCTCGGGGATTCGCGGAAGCCTTTGTGTTGGTGGTCTCTTAACACCAATCCTAGGAGCAGCGGGGATATACTTGGGAACCCGTGACGTGTTCCCTAAGTTCATCGACCTCGATTACCTCAGGGGAAAGGATTATCTTGACAAGACAACTCTGGTGGATCACTACATCTTCAAGTTCAACCATCTGGAGCAAGATACCAATGAATTCGAGCAAGCTCACTATGAAGAAGATGTTGATCAAAGAGGAGATGAGATAGTTGAAGTTCACTAGAAGCTTGGTGTGCTTGAAGACTTTGGGAACCTTCACAGCAAAACGATGAAAGGTTTCAAAAAGAAGATGAGAACCATGAAGAAGTCGCTGAAGAGTATGGAAGCTGAAATAAAAGACTTCCAGAGCAAGCCAAGGCCCCCGTCTCCCACCCCAAAGTAATAAGAAGCGGTTCTGCGAGCTTAGATGCAAGGAGGGCTGACAGGATCGATCGACCCTGAGCTTCATCATTTGAGCCTCGGAAAGTGATCTCCGATTTGAGAGAGCCAAGGAGTAGGCAGAGAAGAGCATCCACACGCTCGACCAACTACTCGACCAGACAGGACGAGCAAACCCTTCCGCCTCAACATCAGTCCCTGCTTATACTAAAGAAAGTAAGGACGAGTTCGTATCCGTCTACTTCACCTGACCGATGAGGTAACACCACCACCTACATTGTACATACCATAGCTTTTTATTTGTCTTTGTGTGTTTTGTGTTGTGGTCTTGAATTCTTTCTCAGATTTTTTGAAATTTTTTTCAGAAAATGATTTCATCAAAAACAAAGTGTCATGTAGATTGCATTTCATTTTAGGATTGTCATTTTAAGATGAACAGACTCCCATTTACCCAATGATATACAGTGTGAAAGCTCAGAAGATGATCCAAGTCCCTTAGATGTCCTAACTCTACACTTATTCCCATTCTTTTCTCTTTTTTGGTTCATGTTGTTAGGGGTGTTTCTTGAACGATTCAAGAGTCTAGCGGGTTTGGTTTTGAATTTTAACAAACTTAAGACTTTTCTTCTAATCTTATAGCATAGAGGGCGTTTTACACTTTCTTTGAATTACAATGCCTAACTTTCTTTTCTCTTTGAACTCCAAACCCTTTACTAGACTAACACATTTGAATCACCCCTTAATATCTCTAAACTCTTTCTCTCTCTTTTTTTTCTTTTCATTTCCATTCTCTTTTTGTCTCAATCCATACACCATCCCAGTGAATTAACCAGTTATTAAACTTGTTGTCTAGGGATATTTTCTGTGAAGTTTTGTCAACCCCCTAAATAGATTAAGGAGACCACACTACTCGATTACCCCATCCTTAGGAATCGTTTATCTATTTGACTGTCTATTATCATTTCTGCTTTGTTATTCACCTTCCTGTTATTGCCATTTCTGCTTTTAGTTTCATTTCATTTATGTTTTTGCATATTAGGACTTTTAGAACCAACCAACTCTCTGCTTGGCTTGACTTAGAGGTTTCTAATCATATCTCATCTGTTTGCATCACACCGGATTGGATTGACAACCTAAAATACTACAACGACAAGATAGTGTTTTAGGATTAATTGAGTAAAAATCCTACTATCATGCAACCATCCATCGCTCCGAGATTCGCGGAAGCCTTATTGTTTGTGGTCTCTTAACACCAATCCTAGGAGCTGCGGGGATATACCTGGGAACCCCTGACGTGTTCCCTAAGTTCCTCGACCTCGATTACCTCAGGGGAAAGGATTATCTTGACAAGATAACTCCGGCGGATTACTACATCGTCAAGTTCAACCATCCGGAGCTTGGACCTTCTTTGTTACCCCTACCTTGCGAGAACCAAACTTCAGTGAAGACAAGGCATAACATCAACTTCATGCCATCTCCCTCTGCCATGAAAATCGACATCGGAGGAGCTAGAGAAGCTCGGTGTGCTTGAAGAGTTTGGGAACCTTCACAACAAAACGATGAAAGGTTTCAAGAAGAAGATGAGAACCATGAAGAAGTCGCTTAAGAGTATTGATGCTCAAATAAAAGACTTCCAGAGCAAGCCAAGGCCCCCGTCTCCCACCCCCAAAGTAATAAGAAGCGGTTCAACGAGCTCAGCTACGAGGAGGGCTGACAGGATCGATCGACCCCGAGCTTCATCATTTGAGCCTCGGGAAGTGATCTCCGAGTTGAGAGAGCCAAGCAGAGGCAGAGAAGAGCATCCACACGCTCGACCAACTACTCGACCAGACAGGACGAGCAAAACCCTTCCGCCTCAACATCAGTCCCTGCTTATACTCAAGAAAGTATGGACGATTTCGTATCCGTCTACTTCACCTGGCCGATGAGGTAACACCACTACCTCCATTGTACATACCATAGCTTTTTATTTGTCTTTATGTGTTTTGTATTGTGGTCTTGAATTCTTTCTCAGATTTTTATTACACAAGGGACTGTGTAATTTAAGTTTGGGGGAGGGTTCAAGACATGTTTGACATTGTGTTCTCTTTTCTTATTTCAAATTTTGCATCATCTAAGGCATAGAAAAAACCATAAAAATTTGAAATTTTTTCAGAAAATGATTTCATCAAAAACAGAGTGTCATGTATTTTGCAATTCATTTTAGGATTGTATATAGAGTGCTTGTATTTAAGATTGCTCATTTGCATTGGAGATAATGATGATTTCAAACCATGAGCATGTAAATTCAATAAAGTAAGTTCAATGCCCAGGTAGTTAGTTCTTTGTTGAATAACCGATTGTTTCTCTGAAGTAAGACCGCACCCTACTTTAAATTTACAACTTGACTATACTGCTTTGATTCAAAACTCGCTAATCTGATGTCATTCCCTACTATTAGAACCTGAACTTAATTTGCAATTATCAGGTCTATGCATTGTTTGTGAACTCATGGCTACCATATACATACTTGGATTATCTTATTCACTTCACCACCCTTTGTTAATCCAAGTAGCTGATTCTCATCTTTAAAGCAGTTTCCCATACCCTGAGTTTAACCTTATTTCAAGCCAAAGATCATTTTGTGTGTGATTGTGAGGTCTTTTATGATTGAGCTTAGTATAACGTGTTAGGTATGAGCCGACAAGAGCAGTCTTTCATGTAGACCTAGCCCACACTTTTTGGGTTAGCTAGGACTAGGTGGAGACTTGTATTTGGGATTGGGATTGTGTATGGAATGATTGGAAAAGAGAATGGGAATGAAAAAAAAAAGAAAAAAAAAAGAGAGTAAGAGTGTAGAGTTCTCGAGGGGGATACAAAAGAAAGTGTTAGTCTAGTAAAGGGTTTGGAACTCAAAGAGAGTACTTAGGCATTGTAATTAAAAGAAAAGGGTAAAACGCCCTCTATGCTATAAGTTTAGAAGAAAAGCCTTAAGTTTGTTAAAATTCAAAACCAAACCCGCTAGACTTTTGAATCGTTTTAAGAAACACCCCTAAAAACATGAACCAAAAAAAGAAAAAAGAATGGGAATAAGGGTAGAGTTAGGACATCTAAGGGACTTGGATCATCTTATGAGCTTTCACACTATATATCATTGGGTAAATGGGAGCATGTTCTTGTATGTGTCTGTTGACTCTAACATTTAACATTCTGCTAAAGCTCAATCTTTTCTATGAGAGTCCAGTGTTACTCGACCAATTCATTAAAGGGACCATTTTTGTCTCTTAGCTTAAGCCCGAAACCAAATGAGTTCATAACCATTGCATTGCTTGATCCATTGTTTGTGCTTAATGAATGTTAAAGGGAATCGGTAGATGTGAGTGCTTGAATAGATTAAAGCAGGTTGTTAGGTTGCATTGTGACGAGTATGGCTAAAGTTTTTAAGTAAGGATCTATCACTTTGCAATCTAGAATTAGCTACCTGGACATTGAGCTCACCCGTTCTATATGCATGCTTCGGTTTTGAATCCCCACCTTCAAACCTCTCCTTCAACTTAAGATTTTTTGGTTGCTTGAGGGCAAGCAAGAGATAAGTTTGGGGGAGTTGATAACACTGTATTTTACTCATTCTGGACATGTATTTATCATCTTTTAGCTTAGTGATTACTCATTGTTTCATATCATTTTGCATCACATTTAGCTTATTTTGCACACTTAGGCATTTAGGATCATCGTGCATACATATTACATCCTTTGGTGTGTTTTAAGGTCCAGAAGGAGCTTACAAGGAATCTACTCGACCCTCTACTCTATCAAGCCAGGAGGGAAGCAACAGAGCATTTCACTCAACCCCTTTACTCGATCAAGGCAGCCACAGAGGAAGTAGCAGATCGATATACTCGCCCCTTTTACTCGATCCTCTACTCGACCAGTTTACTCGATCAAGGGCAACCTACTCTACAAGACTTGTTGATCGTTCAAAGCGTCTCCTGATCCTCCTCATTCCCCACTCAACCAGACATCTGAGCATAAGAATAGGAGAGGAAGAAGCAACTACTCGACCAATTGATCACTCGGAGCATGGAGGCAAAGGCGAAGACTTTGCAGCATCCTCTTTACTCAATCTCCAAGATCGAACATTCGTCCAAACCGCCTCAAGTATCTAGTCTTCTAGTGAATCTAGGGTTATTAACATTTCAGTATAAATAGATCACTTTGGGATTTGTCCAAAGGATCAATCTTTTTATCTCTTAGTTTTTCTTTGTGTTCGTGAATCTTAAAACCTTAATTACTCTTAATCTATTTCGTTTTTGCATTTAGTTCTTTGAGCAAAGTTATTTATCTTGTTTAGATGTACATTTGGATATGATTTCAGTAATTTCTGGGTTTGTGTACTTCATTATACTACTTGAGTAGTGATTAGGGTTCTTGAGGATGGATTAGATTAGGGTAATCTATAGGTTCGTCAGTGGTTAAGATTATGTTTGATCCCTTCTGGATTCGTTGGCCTCTATGCGGTTTTTGCTAGCTAATGTGGGAATTCGATCATAGGTATCCAGCGTCCAAAAGACGTTCAAATGGATGCCTGATCTACGAATTCCAGAGATTTATAGATTCTAGCCCAAGAGATTGGATGTTTAGACTGCTTATTGACTTTGGTAGATTGTTGCTTAAAGCCAGCTCTGCTATGTTTCATCAACGAGAGTTGAGATTAGGAAGCGGTAGAGTTATGAGGGTCTCTTTGACGAGAGTGGATTGACCTGGTTTTGAATCTATCGTCTAGGGTATCTGCCTTTCGCCTGTTAGCCACCTGATAAACCCTAGAGTTGCCCTTATCAATGAATCAATCCTTAGGACTTCTATTCTTCTTAGATTTATATGTATTCACCCCATGATTGCAGTTTTATTCATATCTTATCTGTATCACATGTTGATTGCATTTTGGTTCTTAAATTTGTTACCTGTTGGTTCTACTCGGCCCAATAATCGAGTAGGGCTCTTAAAGTTCTCATTTTTGTTGTTTGAATCCTGATTTAGGATTGTTATTAGAAACCCACCATCACTATAACCTGGCTTGACTTAGTTGCTTTTGTATACATCTTGATTGCTATCAATAACAATGAACTGGATTGACACCCCCTATAGCTGCATCGACATATTAGTGTTTAAGGCGAATTGAACTGAACCTCACTTCAGCACATAAGTAGGCGTAAAAATCTACTTATCATTGCTCTGCTGCTTCCCTCCTGGTTTGATAGAGTAGAAGATCGAGTGATTTCCTTGTAACCTCCTTCTACACCTGAAAACACACCAAAACATGATATATGTATGTAAAAAGATCCTAGATGCCTAAGTATGCAAAATAAGCTAAAAAGATGCAAAATGATATGAAACAATGAGTGAACACTAAGTTAAATGATGATAAACACATGAGTAAAATGAGTAAAATACAGTGTTATCAACTCCCCCAAACTTATCTCTTGTTTGCCCTCAAGCAAACAAAAGATCTTAAGTTGAAAGAGAGGTTTGAAGGCGGGGATTCAAGAACCGAAGCATGCATATAGAGTGGGTGAGATCAATGTCTAGTTAGCTAATTCTACGTTGCAAGGTCAAAGATCCTTACTCAAAAACTTTAGCCATACTCATCACAATGCAACCTAACAATTGTCTTAATCTATTCAAGGATTTACATAAACCAATTCCCTTTAACATTGATTAAGCACGAACAGTAGATCAAGCAATGCAATGACTATGAACTCATTTGGTTTAGGGGCTAAGGCTAAGAGCCAAAAATGGTCCCTCTATAGATATGGTCGAGTAATAGGTGACTCTCATAGAAAAGATTGAGCTTTAGCAGAATGCAAGAAAAGACTCCCATTTACCCAATGATATATAGTGTGAAAGCTCAGAAGATGATCCAAGTCCCTTAGATGTCCTAACTCTATCCTTATTCCCATTCTTTTCTCTTTTTTGGTTCATGCTCTTAGGGGTGTTTCTTGAAACGATTCAAGAGTCTAGCGGGTTTGGTTTTGAATCTTAACAAACTTAAGACTTTTCTTCTAATCTTATAGCATAGAGGGCGTTTTACACTTTCTTTGAATTACAATGCCTAACTTTCTTTTCTCTTTGAACTCCAAACCCTTTACTAGACTAACACTTTTGAATCACCCCTTAAGATCTCTAAACTCTTTCTCTCTCTCTTTTTTTCTTTTCATTTCCATTCTCTTTTTGTCTCAATCCATACACAATCCCAACCCCCCAAATACAAGTCTCCACCTAGTCCTAGCTAACCCAAAAAGCGTGGGCTAGGTCAACATGAAAGACTGCTCTTGTCGGCTCATACCTAACACGTTATACCAAGCTCAATATCAAAAAGACCTCACAAACACACACAAAATGATCTTTGGCTTGAAGTAAGGTTAAGTTCAGGGTATGGAAAACTGCTCTAAAAGTGAGAGTCAGCTACTTGGATTAACAAAGGGTGGTGAAGTGAATAAGATAATCCAAAAATGTATATGGTAGCCATGAGTTCATAAATAAATGCAGACACATGATAATTGCAAATTAAGCTCAGGTTCTAATAGATAGGGAATGACATCAGATTAGCGAGTTTCAAATTAAAGCGGTATATAACTATAAGAAAACCTGCCATTTGCAACTCCCATATTGGTCCCAAAATGGTCGCAAACTAGGTGTTTACGACTACTTAACGACGATATTAGAAGGTCGCTAAAAAACCGTCGCTAAATATTGCAGTGCGAAATTGGTCGCTTATGAGCGACGAATTTTGGACACAAAAGGTTAGTCGTAAATAAGTGAATTATTTGTGACAATATCAAGAAGTGGCAGATATGCGACTAAACTGCAACGATGTACACTTAGGTACATATGTGACAATGTAGTTGCAAAATAGTATTTCCCTCTTGCGACTAAGTTACAACGCCTTATAATGTAATCGCAAAATAGTACCGTTAAAGCAACGATTGTGCCACTTTGTAACAATTTTGTGTAATTTGATTTAGTCACAAATTGGTTACAGTTTTGTAATGTGTCGGTCACATTATTGTCACATATTTTGAATAAGTTTGGTCACAAAGTGGTCACAATTATATAATTGGTTTGGTCACAAATTAGTCACATGTATTGTTTTGGTTTAGTCACAAATTGGTCTTATGAATGGAATGATAAACCTCATTTATATCGATTCAAAAGCCAATAATCTCTAATCATGTTAACATTAAGACACTAATTATGTTTACATTCAGAAAACCATAGTCATACAAATCCTAAACAAGTTTCAACAAAAACAACAAAAACAACAAAAGCAACAAAAGATCAAGTTTAATGGTTAGAAGAAGTGTTAGAAATAGTAGGTGAAGTGGAGACTAAGGGTGTGGTGCCTACAACTGTGATGGCTAGTGCGGTGTCTGTGGTGGTTGGAAGTGTGGATGGAGTTGTGGTGGTTGAATGTGTGCCTGGTTCAGGTTCAGTAGAATCAGTTGACAAATAAGCAGCCAACTCAGGATCTTTTTCTTTCATGAAGAGGACGAGCTTCTCCAAGTTGGCTATCCGAGATTGAGATTGGCAGTGCTCCACATCACGTTTTGCATTTTGCTCCTCTTGTTCAGATATCTTGAGCTGTAGCTGCTCTTGAAGCTGCACAACCGTTGATGTAGAAGAGCTCGCATAACTCTCTTTCCTTCTTCTTTTGTTTAGTGTCTCCACAAGTGATCCAAGGCCAAAATGGTTCCTTTTGCCATCTATGTGAGTACATTGAAACGAGAAGACAAATACAATCACCAAAGACAATCATAATTACTCTAAGTATCCATTGCTCATAATCAATCATAATCCAAGCAAACAAAGACAAGCAAATTGTAAGCAAAATAAAAACAGAAATAAATTACCTTAAGAAAAATCTCATTCTTTTCATCAATGTTGAGCGTACGATGAGTTGAATGTTGCGAGGAATTATCAGAAACTTGAGGACCATCCTCGTCCATTTCAGCCATCCTCTCTTCCATCATCTTCATATAAGCCTCACCAACATGCTGATATATCTGATCTACAAAAGATCCATCAGCCCTTGTATGTGTTTGCATAAACAATTCCCCATATGATACATGACGCTTCAAACGTTCCTCCTGACCAAGAAAATTAAACAGAAAAAGACAAGCTTATGTGAAGGTAATAATAGAAAGCTGTTAAGTGAACTGTTTGGATGGAAAGACAACTCTTACCATTTCTTGATGAACTTGCACAAAAGATTTCTGACCGGCTAAGTGTTTGTGCACCCCAAGACCTCCCCGATCTTAGTTTCTACAGTTTGAAGCTGTTTCACTTTTCAGTTGAGCATCTTCAGTGTTCCAATGCACCAACATCTGTTTCCAAAGTGTATCACGAATCCACGGTGGTTGTTCACCACTCTTCTTTGCTTGACTGACAATCCTTTTCATCCTTGTCTTGGCTATAACCAAGAAACCTTCTTTAACGAGCTCAGTAATGCCTTGATCCCAATATACTTTTGCTACATAACAAGCAGCTAAGTTTGCAAAGATAGTAAGAGTAAGTCAAAGTAAACAATAATAGAATGAAAGGTATTTAAGACATTACCGCAAAATTTCTGAAGTATTTCTTTTGAGTGGCTATTGGAGTAACCTACCAATTGAAGTATGGCCCATCGAACTTCCTCCTAAATATGCTCAAAATCACTTTAGACAGCTTTCCATTGTGGTGGTTAAACCTGTAAAAAAAATATGACTAAGTATTAAGCCTATGTCACTGTAGGTAAACCACCAAGACATTGCAAATATAAACATAATCGACTTAGTTGCTGCAACCAACAGAGAATTAGCAAAAATGAAATGGTTTTAAAACAAAAACACAAAACAAAAACTCGTAGACCAAAAGAGAGACTGCAAAACAAAACAAAGACTGCAGACCAAAACAAAGACTATTTTAAAACGACTTTAGGTGAGCCAACACTTAACATTACAAGCAGACCAAACAAAGACTACAGACCAAATCGACTTGCCAACACAAAACAAAGACAAGCAGACCAAAACTGTTGACCGCAGACCAAATCGACTTTAGGTGAGACATTGTTTAACAAATACAAACAGACCAAGCACAAACTTCAGACCAAATCGACTTTAGGTGAGCCAACACAAAACAAAGACATTAAGACCAAACAAAAACTGCAGCCCAAATCATTGCGCTAGAGCCAACACTAAAGCCAAATCATTGCACTAGAGCCAACACAAAACAAATAGTGCCGTCCAACACAAAGAATCCAGACCATACTTAGCTTTATCACCATTTCATAATCTTCATCTGTTTCTAGAAGGAGAGAATTATAGAGCTTACCAAAGAGTCTCGACTCATGGAATAGGCTCTTGAGACAGAATCATAAGATGTTGTCGGCCTGGCAAGGCAAGTAAGCGATCCAACAGCTCTTGGTAGTCGACATTAGGGTTTTGTTCTTCTTCGTCGACTTCCTCCCCATCTTCTTCCTTGAATTCGTCCCCATCTTCTTCCCCATCTTCCTCTTCATGATTATTAGGGTTTTGATGGTTTGGTATGAACTGTGTCTCTGGTGGATCCTGAGAAGGCTGTTCTTGAAGATAAGGAATCTGATGTTGACAAGCAAGAGGTTGTTGTTGCTTTCGACGAATAAGAGGCGGTTGTTGAGAGCCAGATTGCGAGTGAGAACGAGCAGGAGTCGGGGTTTGTATCGTTTGGGGTGGTGACTTATGGGGTCGTGTCGCCGGCTGATATTGGGAAGGACGAATTCTATTTGAATGTGTAACGGAGATTGTCGTCACAAAGAAGTAACTATATTTTATGACTGAATAAAAGGTCACAACTAACCGTCCCAAAATGCAGGTTTTCTTGTAGTATAGTCAAGTTGTAAATTCAAAGTGGGGTGCGGTCTTACTTCAGAGAAACAATCGGTTATGCAACAGAGAACTAACAACCTGTGCATTGAACTTACTTCACTGAATTTACATGCTAATAGGTTTGAAATCATCATTATCCCCTATGCAAATGAGCAATCCTAAATGCAAGCACACTATATACAACCGTAAAATGCAATGCAATCTACTTGACACTCTGTTTTTGTGAAATCATTTTTTGAAAAAAATCAAATTTTTATGGTTTTTTCTATGCCTTAGATGATGCAAAATTTGAGTTAAGAAAAGAGAACACAATGTCAAATACGTCTTGAACTCTCCACCAAACTTAAATTACACAGTTAATAAAAATCAAGACCAAAACAAACAACAAACAAAGAAAAACAAAAAGCTACGGTATATACAATAGTAGTGGTGGTGTTACCTCAGTGATCAGGTGAAGTAGACGGAGACGAAATCGTCCATACTCTCTTGAGTATAAGCAGGAACTGATGTTGAAGCGGGAGGATTTTGCTCGTCATGTCCGATCGAGTAGGTTGTCGAGCGTTTGGATGCTCTCCTCTGCCTTCTCCTTGGCTCTCTCAGCTCGAAGATCACTTCCCGAGGATCAAATGATGAAGCTCGAGGTTGGTCAATCTTGTCAGCCCTTCTTGCAGCTGAACTCGTGGATCCGCTTCTTCTTACTTTGGGAGTGGGAGATGGGGGCCTTGGCTTACTCTGGAAGTCTTTGATTTGAGCAGCCATGTCCTTCTGTGAAAAGCACCCATTTTAGTGATATAGAGTATATACAGAACTTTAGGTATATAAATCATCGGTTTCGTAACTTATTTTAGAACTTGTTTAAAAATATCAAACATGACAATGAAAGAACATGGAACTTATGATATAGATTAGGTTTTTTTGAATGTTTCGTTTGTAAATTTCAGAATTGAAGTGTTTGGTTATGTTTAATATCGATCAAATTAAAGTATCAACGTCTAAGAAAACATATAAACAAACCAAACTTTAATATTTCAAACCCAAAAATCGATAGTTGGTAATACGTAGGTAATTGGTTGCAAGATGCGACAGTTTTCTTTTTTCGTCGCAAATAAGGTGCAAAGAGGTACTGTTTTGTGATATTTTGGAAAACTTCAAAAGACAAACTTTTGAAATCCACATAGTTTGATCCAATCTATTGTTAAATATTACTGAAAAGCACTCATTTTAGTGATATAGAGTACATACAGAACTTTAGGTATATATAAATCATTGGTTTCATAACTTAGTTTAGAACTTGTTTGAAAATATCAATCATGACAATGAAAGAACATGAAACTTATCATATAGATTAGTTTTTTTTTTAATGTTTAGTTTGTAAAATTCAGAATTCGAGTGTTTGGTTATGTTTTTATATCTAATATCGATCAAATTAAAGTATCAACATATAAGAAAACATATAAACACACCAAAACTTTAAAATTTCGAAACGCAAAAATCGAGAGTTGGTAATACGTAGGTAATTGGTTGCAAAGTGCGATTATTTTCATTTTTTGTCACAAATAAGTTGCAAAGAGCGACTGTTTTGTGACGTTTTGGAAAACTTCAGAAAACAAACTTTTGAAATCCACATAGTTTGATCCAATCTTATTGATAAAAATTACTGAAAAACACCCATTTTAGTGATATAGAGTACATACAGAACTTTAGGTATATAAATCATCGGTTTCGTAACTTATTTTAGAACTTGTTTTAAAATATCAATCATGACAATTAAAGAACATGGAACTTATGATATAGATTAGGTTTTTTTGAATGTTTCGTTTGTAAATTTCAGAATTGAAGTGTTTGGTTATGTTTTTATATCTAATATCGATCAAATTAAAGTATCAACGTCCAAGAAAACATATAAACAGACCAAACTTTAATATTTCGAAATGCAAAAATCGATAGTTGGTAATACATAGGTAATTGGTTGCAAAATGCGACAGTTTTCTTTTTTCGTCGCAAATAAGGTGCAAAGAGGGACTGTTTTGTGATATTTTGGAAAACTTCAGAACACAAAATTTTGAAATCCACATAGTTTGATCTAATCTATTGATAAAAATTACTGAAAAGCTACCATTTTAGTGATATAGAGTACATACAGAACTTTAGGTATATAAATCATCGGTTTCGTAACTTATTTTAGAACTTGTTTAAAAATATCAATCATGACAATGAAAGAACATGGAACTTATGATATAGATTAGGTTTTTTTGAATGTTTAGTTTGTAAATTTCAGAATTGAAGTGTTTGGTTATGTTTTTATATCTAACTAGATTGATAACCCGTGCTTCGCCCGGGTGTGAAAATTTGATATATAAATACATGTTGCGGGAGTTTTTGGAAACTATTGTACTATGACGTTTTAATAGTATTAGGGTATTTATTTATTATTTTTTTATTTTTTTATCTTATGGTTTTGTAATATTTATAATACTAATTTATTATAGAGAATATTACAGTAAGAGGTACTTTTTAAAAACATTTGACGTGTTCCAACACTTCAAAAACATTAGACACTTTTCCCTACTAAATTGACCATTATACCCAAAATTATTGGTCAGGCATATAACCGACGGTTTATTTATTTTAATCAAATTTTAGTTTATAGATTCAGTTTATCCATGATTTACTAATCAATGTCAACTTCTTACATAGTTCACAAGAATAACAGAATCTTGTAAAAAACTTTTATCGTCTCATCGTTTCCCATATCTCCGACTAATTATCTGGCTTAATTTTTCGATTAATTCTCCAGTACACCGTCACATGATTCACTCGATTTGATTCTTTCATTCTCTCAGTCTATTTCTCAACTTTTTTTACAGTTTTATAAGTCCTTAAGAACCCTAAATTCGACTCCGGCATAATAAGAACCCTAAATTCGACTCCAGCGTAATCAACCTCTGTTTGATTCTGGCGTAAGAACCTAAATTTGACTTATGTTCTTTGCCTACAATTACATTCTCGACTTCTGTTCTTCGGCTTCAAACTGTCTATACCGGTGTTGATTTCTGCAAGAAACTTTGTGGGGTCTCAATTATTAGAAAGTGAGCATTTGAAATGTATTGTATTTGGTTAAATTTGATATGATAAGATGCTTATTCTTCCAACTTTTTTACATCATGTAAGGCATAAATTTACTTGTGTTCTTAGTGGTGAAAGAATGGAAAATGTATTACATGCTTGCTGCAAAGGAATTAAAAATGGGAAGATTCTCATTCACCGTGATAGCGATAATGGAAAACAAGTCTTCTTGTTAATATTTTGCTCTCTTTTTATAAGTATCAAGTATAGTCTCCTTTTATAAACAAGAATTTTGAAGTTTCTCTTCTCATGTGAATCAGCTTATTTATGAGAAGCTTCCTTACGACATCTCCGAACGCCATGTCCTGCTTCTGGATCTTGTCTTACTCATAGGTACTCTGTCTCTCTACATTGAATATTTCGATGTTGGTCCTTTTTGATGGATATTTTTTTCTTGAAATCCATATTTTGTGATACTGCTTCTTCGTGAAGGTAACTCCGCTAATCAAGCCATTGAACTACTCATACAGAACAAAGTTCCTGAAGTTCACATTATATTCCTCAACCTTATATCGGTTAGTGTAAAAAGCTAAAGATCGCTCTTTCGCTCATTTGTGAATGTAGAAGCTAAAGATCTCTATGTATCTACTTCTATGTCTCTTTGCTTCTCTCTTTCCCTCATCGTGACCTTGCTTTCTGACAATCGTTGGAGGGGAACCCATTGTGTCTGCAAACGTTTTCCAGCATTAAAGATAGTGATATCTGAAATAGACCAATGTCTGAACCAAGAGTTCAGAGTTTACATTGAATTAATTAGTTATGTTTGGTCTTTCATGGCTAATGCTTTTTTGAGATTTGGAGAATCCACGATAAACTCTAGAATCAATCTACATTTGCAACTTTAATTTGATCATTTTTTGGTTTGATCATTCAAAAATGGTTTTAGTTTCCAAGTACCAATAACTAATTTTGGGACATGGATTTGCAGGAGAAGAAGAAAATTTGGATAAAGTTGACTCGTTAGCTTTTTAGTCTCTTGGACACTACACTAATGTTGTTGAGAAAATTATATCGCTTCTTTTAAAAAACATTATAACGACTTGTCGATTTGTGTTGAGAAAATTGGTCGATTAATCAATATTAAACCTTGACTTATAGCAAACTTCTAACTCTGTTAATTTCTTTAGGCGAGTGGGTGAACACATCAGCTGGACTTGCTTTTGCACCTTGTGTTTTCAGCGTTGGAACAGAAGAAGTAAACTCCCAAAATTCTTTTCAATCTTACTCATTTATCAAGGGTTTTTTTTCATTCTTCTTGTCTCGTTTTTAGTTATATGTTCCCCAAACACTTGCTTTTGTGTTGATCTTATATTCTCTTTAATTCAATTTTGCAGATGATTCCTTGCATTACATTAAATTACATCACAAACGGACGTACTGTGCATCCATGAATTCAACTTAATTCAAATGATTGGTGACCATAGATGACAGAACAAACAAATATGGTCAGCTGAGCGTCTACTTATTGATGTCATCCAAGGGAATTTATCCATTTAGACGCAAACATGGATATTGTGGTCATTCTATACACTATATAAGTATATATGTTTCTTGTTATATCTTGGATTAGTAGACAATTTTTGTTATAATGATGGGAGTTTCCATACATAAGTGAATAAATAGTCAAAGAAAAATGAACGATGATTTACTTTGAATTGGCGTTTGAATTAGTGATTATCGTTCATTTATAAACTTGTGTATTGAAATGAAACGACCACGTAAGTCACATATGACCACATAGCGAGACCTCTTGGATAGTCATCAATGGACACCTATGTCTTTGATTTGCTGCAGATGTGTTTTATTGGTCGGTAAAATTATCAATTTTTGTATATTAGTGTTTTGTTTTACGGTTTCAGATTTAGTGGAGAATGATCATGGGTTGAGGGGTTGAGTTTAATTTTAAGGTAAGTAAATTAGGATTTTGTGCAAAGCGTTAAGGGTAGAGTGTTTACACACTCGTATGAACCATTTCTGAATATAATCATATGAATATCACCATAGAAATGATCCTATATTTTAGCTGCACAACAGAAAACGAAAGATGAATCACCAAATCTAAACATTGTTCACCAAAATCAAATACAAGAACACTTCATTAGGTGGAGAACATATGTTCGAAGAGTAATGGACGGATTCCTATAGCTGACAATCCGCAAGTAAATGTTCATATATGATATTTAGAAGTAGAGATGTATCCATGTAACATCGACCAGATGGATATAGTTTAAGAAATGACGGTGTATCCACCTAGTGCCGAACAAATGGATATACATTTTTGTGTTTTCTCGTAAACTTTTCTTGACAACCATGAGACACCTTAATAGATTGGTGTTACCAATCAGCTTCCTCAGCGTTTAACCTCAACTATGACCTAGAGTTGCCAAGACACTGCATGTTTCTCTTTCTCACTTTCATTCTTAACATTTTTTTCTTAGGTACTTGACTACTTGGGCTTCCATCGCAGTGTTCTTTTGAAATCTGAAATATTGGGAAATGTGATAAGTCCAGTTCTCACTATTGTTCTCAAAATTTAAATCAAGCTTTTGAAATCAACCAGACAATGCCATATTAAGATCACGAAAACCTCACAATGGTTCATGAATGTGTCAAAAAACATTATCAAGCAACTAACATATATGAGTAGACAAGTCTAAGAGATATTATTAGTAGAACAAAGTAGCATATGAAAAGCTTGCAGCAATGAGATTCCAGACTACATAAAACTGCAATAGTGAGGCTTCTACACTTTCATCCGAACATTCAAAAAGGAAACAACAACCGTAAGGCTCTATTCGATATAAAGCAAGAGCATCATCATTAATCATCAAGATATATAAAGAGAAAGTAGAAAAGACAACATATGCATCCATAGAGATAAAATACAGTTCTAGATGCATATCACATTGCATACTTTAAGAAATGCAAACGAAAAAGACAAAACCTGCAATCAGACACAAAAAAGGAAAAACTGAAGGTTAACAAAAGCACATTTTCTAATTCTTGGTTTCCACTCAATATCAAAGCCAACAAAAGCTTTTCCAGATTCATCTCTCTTGGTTTCAAGAACCTTAAGAAGCTGCAATCCTCGCTTATCAACCTCAATAGTAGTCTTGCTATACAAAATCCTACCACCAAATCTCATTGTTGGAAAATTCCTAGTTGCAACAAAGTATACACATTATTAAGTTGCTCCGCCCACATAATTCAAATAACGAACACATTATTATGAAAAAAATTCTTAATTCTACAAATTAAGGCATGAATAGATTAATACATTGAGAAGATGAAAATTGAAAAGAAAAGAACTTGAAATTCAAATCAAATGGAGAAAAAGGTGAGACAACGAATGAATTGAATTTTTCAAATCAAAAAGAAGCAGAAATTGAAAAATAGAAGAGAAAATCTCTGGGATTTGAAGAGGTTTCTTACCTCTCTCAAACCATCTATCAATATTTGATGAGGTTTCTTACCTCTCTCAAACCATCTATCAATTATTCTCTTGTTATAAACAAGAGATTCGATTTTCCTTCTTCCCAATTGAAATATACCCTACCCGATCTATTTCTTGTCTCCTTCACATCTGATGCATCCTTGCCCGGAAGAATTCTCAGCCATCGTTCTTTCGTCGATAATGAGATTCTCTGTTTACCAAGATATAATCTCGTCCGTCGAAATAACAAGGGGACAATCGGACGGCCTGTAATTGTGAAGTAACTACCTTTTTAATCTCCAGATCTCAACCGTCTGTTTTAATCTTATTGGCCACATGCTTTATTAGATATCATATCAAACAAAACCAATCGAACCGGTTAAGCAATAGATGCTTCAATTTGGGAAGGATAGAATTGTCTTTATTTCTTCCAAAAACAAGGAAAAGTGCTTAAATCCTGGGAAGTGCCTAAAACGTAAAAACATTTCTTAAAAGTGCCTAATAGTGTAACATTCCCTTTATTATAATATAGATGTGTTGACACTCATCATTTTGTATAGCAAATTACATTGTAGCAAATGGTTGAAATATTAGATTTATTAGTTAGAGTATTGGAGTATATTTGTTTTTATATGCATTTATTTATTGGAAGGAATTTTATATATGTATTTAGTATAGTATTATATATTATAATCTATGTTTGTCAAGTGTTAGAGAAATTTTGTTTATTACATTTTGTTATTTTATTAGTAATGAAGATAAGGTAAATTTTATTATGAATAATTATAAGAATGAAAGTGAATTATTTTCATATGTATTATATATTTTAATTAAGAATTTTATAAGTTGAAAACAAAATCACAAAACAAAATAAAAAAATATGTGATTTCTAAATTATTCATAAATATTTTATTCTGTAAATGTTTCAAACTCATCTATACTTAATTAAATACAACAAAAACAACAAACAACCTATTTTTATGACATTTTTACTAACCAATAGAAAAAAAGAGTGTTATAATTGTCAACAAAACATGCTATTCGATAAAACACGGGAATGGATCTTAAGTTCATTTTTTTGACATTGAGCTTTCTTCAATTCGATTGCAGAATTCGATTCGATTTACTGGGTTTTCGGATATCAACAAATCTGATCAACTTCTTTCTTTCATCAATCACACAAATTCATCAGATCTTATCGAATTCGATTGAAATTTTGATCAATGGAGAAGGCGAAGTGTAATGGTCTTTCAAAGTCAAAATCTGGTGATTGGAGTTTAGTCTATTGGCGTTGTCCGATTTCTTATTCATTTTCCGCTGATCACATTTCGTTATGTTAAATGTGATATTGAGAAGGTAAACAAATTTGAATGGGATTGTGAATCTTGATTGTTCTGTTTTACTTGATATATTTATGCAATTTGCCAAAATACAACTGCAATGATTTGTTCTTTAACTGCAGTACGGATGTTCTGAAGTTTAGAGGACATGACAATGAATGTTTCATGATGGCAGTCATAGAATCGATAAAATTCTTCACAAACCTCTCAGACAACAACAATCCTGAAAAGGTACATGGTTCTTAATCTTTAAGCAAGTAGAAAGCCTGCATTTGGGTGATATGGTTGATATATAGATAATTTAAGTAACACCTGTTAGAATGTATATTTGATAGTGTAAATTCTTAGATTGAAGTAGCAAATATTCAACAAATATTGTAGATATAAGACTGACATGATAAGAATCCAACAGAAGTAAAAAACAAATGGAAACTAAAGATTCTTAAAAACTTCTTTGAAAAGTACATTTTTTGTTTGCTTTTATGGCTTACCTTCATCATTCACAATCAGAATCTTTAATCCTGACTTTGATGTAACTCTCGATATGACAACTTAAAGTTGGCTGTGTGAAAAGGAAGGCCTAGGTAGAAAAATACCTACTCTTTTCAAAGATTGTCCTTGGCTTTTGTTGATAGTCATTGCAAAGCAAACAGCTAAAGGTAGTTGTGTTCTTCGCATTGTAAATGGCAACTTTGTGTTTGATGGTGTTGGCTTCAATCTTGGAATCAATACTAAATTATTAGCTTTGTCACCGGTTAGAATCATTGCTTGCAAAATGAATGGACCCATTTGCGTGATCCGTAACCTTGTGCCATTCATATGACCACCTATAGGATCAATATTTCTGAGCAACATCATAGGACAACCAATCTTTAGACGAAGCTTATGGTTAGGTAACCCTGAAAATTTAACACTATTCAAAAAGTCAGGAGTCAATGCCGGATTATTTCTACCACCAATGTCAGCTGGGTCTAAACTGTCTAAACTTAGGAATGTAAACTCCTCTCCTGAAAATTAAAATTTAGGTTAGTTATAGTTATAGAAGAAATAGGTAATAGAAACACTATTAATATAAGTAACTAAAGTTTCAAATCAATGCTTCTAAATTAGTAATAACCTTGGAGGTTATCAAGCATGGTCTCATTTATTTGGTTGACATCTTCGTTGGTGGGACATAATATTGCTCTTTCTTGGAAAAAACTGGATCCTTTTCTTCATGTATTTTTGTAATATCTCCATATATTTCTGTGCATATGGCTTGTATTGGATCTTTTGCTTTCGTGATAAGAAATTCAGAAGGAATATCGATCAAAGCCTCCCCATCATTAGGCTCGCCAATTCTACTGTCACCTACTGCCAATATCCACTCTGAAAACTCTTTAATATCTTTCGCTTCACTAACACTCAAACCTTCAGAATAAAGACGCATATTCTTTGTCAGAGTCAATACTTTACAATGAATCCATAGGTAAGATGAATTAAGGGCATACATAACTATGTCTGCCCTATCAGCACCGGGGATTACTTGTAGAACTTGTCTGAAGTCATTTCCAAAGACAACAACCTTGCCACCAAACGGTTTGTTATCACCATTACCACAAATATCTGACAAACTCCTATCCAATGACTCAAAACAGTGTCTACTCATCATTGGAGCTTCATCCCATATAATCAGAAAAGCTTCTTTGACTAAATTTGCCCTATCTGAACCAGCTTTCATATTACATGTAGCAAACTCATTAGGAGTAAGAGGAATTCCAAATCTAGAGTGAGCTGTCCTACCTCCTTCTAAAAGGAGAGAAGCAATACCACTGGAAGCAACATTAAGAACAATGTCACCCTTTGACCTAAATGCAGCAAAGAGTGTTTTCCAAAGAAATGTTTTTCCTGTTCCTCCAAATCCATAAACAAAAAATACTCCTCCAAGGTTTTCATTCACTGCACCAATAATGTTGTCGTAAACAGACTTCTGCTCTGAAGTAAGCTTTTTAATCGATTCGACATGTTTTTTTGTCTCACTCTCACGATCATACCCTTTCTCATCCAAAATCAAGACATTAGTATCAAACCTAGGATCTTTATGTACTTGTGGCATAGTCTTATAATATGTAAGTGAAGTACCATTCCTTCTTAAAATGTGATCTATCTCTTGTAGAGCATATAATTTTTTCTCTTCATCAGACAAAATTAGATATGTAAACAAACAGATAACTAAATGAGTTACAATTTAGCAAAGCAAGTTTAGCATACTATATTGCATTGTATAACAAAATGAGATAAAATTGAAGTTTTGAAATGATATGAGATGTTACTTGGTCTGTTGAAATATTTCCTTTTATCGTTTTGAATATCTTAAGAGAGATGTTGCCACGTTGCAGCCAACACATTTTCAGGACTAATTAGAGCATCTAACATAATTACGAATAACTGACATAGATACCAACCACTGCTCCAAAAACTTGTTCTCTTTAAATCATCAATGTATTCCTGATCATTATCTAATAAGCCTAATGCTTCACAAGCATCTTTCCACTCTTTATATAGCACACCATTAACTGTCTATAGCTCTTCAAAACATCTTGGACTTGGCACAATATTGAGAAGTATTCTCAAATAATATCCATCTTCTATATCACGAGGAACATAGTTTATTCTTCCTATAACAAAGCCTTTCTTTCTGAGATTAAATTTCTTTTCTTTCGGATCATAGGTAAATCTAGTGGGGATGTCTGCATAAGTCAGCTTCCTAGCAATCTTACTAACTTTATTTAATTCGAACCAAGCAAGGAACATGGAGCCATCTAGATCAGCCTTGTTTAACATTGTTTCTACTTGATCATCGCCTTTGAAATAAATAAATTGTTCCCTTGGCAAATGGAACAAAAGCTTCATCATAGGAGTAGATCTATAATGTATAGGATATTTTAATATTCTCCAGGCTGCTTCGCAAGCAGAAACATATCTGAAATGCGAAATTATACAATCATAAGGAACATAAATAAATCTATTTAACTGGAATAATACTATTAAAATTTTAATTAAACATACCTGCAATTGAAATAGTCTTCTACTTCATTCTTCTTCTTTGGCTCTGATCCATCAATATCAGCATTGACCTTCTGTTTACCTTTTTCTTTATTTTTTGAATTTAGAGACGATTCAACAACAACAGTAACACGATCTGGTTCTTTATGAATATACTTGAATATGTATTTCACAGAACCTGAATGGTTACACCACTCCACGTTGATGTGAGCTCCGTATCTCATTGATAGGGATCTATTATAAGGAATGACATAACGGTTATCGCATTTAAAGTCTTTCTTCTGAACAAAGTCATCTGTTCTTCGCCTTCTGTATATTGGAAATCCTTCTTTATCAATAATTGTTTTTTGAACATGATCTTTCGGATAAAACTTTGAACACTTTCCGTTTTCCATACATGGACATTTCGGGTTCACCACACCACAAGGACCATGAACCATCATTTCCTTTATCACTTCAAATAGCTCAGGGTCTTGTCAGGAATCTCTGCTGATATAACTTTATCAATGTGCTCTGCTTTGGTCAACTTACACTTTGAATCCAGCCAAATTAGTATATGAGCATGAGGGAGTCTTCTTTTTTGAAACTCTATAGTATACATAGCTGCAATTACACAGAAAACATAGTAATTATTATAGGTATCAAAAAATATAGACATAATATTTCAGAGTAAATAAAACAAATTAAAATCTGCTTACATGTACTTGTCTTCCCTAGTATGTTTCTTTTAGTTAAATCAAGCTTCAGAGAATCAAGTTTCATTTTGAAGATCTTGCATATAATCTCAGGTCTATCCTCAACTCTCAAATTTCGCTCACCACAAAACCTAATCAGCTCTGGCCACTTTGGATTGCAAGTAAATGTGATAAAATAATCTGGAAACCCAAAATGTTTACACAATGTCATCGCATCCTAATACATGTTCTTCATATATCTAGGACCACTTGTAAAAGTAGCTGGCAAATAACATGCTAATCCTTGTTCTTTCAAATCATGATTTCCTTCTTCTGAAGCCTTTTGCACGGAATTATAATTATTTGTCCTCAGACTACTCTGGTTAAGTTTGATGTAACCAAGCCGGTTTGATTCTATTGCTGTATAAGAATCCACCAAGAATTGCTGCCATAGCCTTCTAAACCTAAGTAAAATATGCTTCTCATGTTTCCTTTCGCGAATTCTGAAGGCAAACCATTGCCTTATAGATATGTACTCGTTCTTCTAATTTTTAACAGCCCCTGTTTGATGTTTCTCAATGCCTGTTCTGAATCAATCTTCACCATAAGGGAACAAAAGAGGATATTGTAGAGGAAGATAACACGGGAGAATTTCACTAATTCTTTGTAGTTTCCCTGATTTCTCTTCTACTACTATATCTCTGCATGGCATATTTATAGTGAAGTCTCCAGGAATCAACATGGCTACCTCTGATGCCGTAGGTACATTATACACCTTGCCATCCGCTTCCCGTTTACTAACTATTCTCATATGCAAAGTCTGTTCTGGATTAGCATTGAACCTGTCCCTAGCAGTCCGTAAGTGTGATACGTAAGGGTTGACACTATTCAGTAATTTGATCACAACATCAATAATTTCCTTTCTCAACTCTTTCTTTTTATACTTGTCAGCATTAGCACCATTACTGATACGAATCAAATAAGTCAAATTTAGAACAGTAACCAATATTAAAACAACATCAATGTTATATAAAAAAACATTAGTAACACTATAAGGAATGCAGTCACCTGAGTGCTTCCGATCTGTTATCAACTTCATTCTCTGTGTCTACAATATATAACTGCATGAACTTTGGAGGTATATCATTGTCTGGTCTCAAACTCCCTATCCTATGGTAGTTCTCTCCGTGAATCTGGAACATTTAAGGACCACCACTGGCTCTAACACTCTTTTCTGTATCACCACCAAGTGATGTAAAAGAAAATATCATATTGTAAGCCCTGATATTTTCTCTAAAATGTCTACTGATTTCAGAGTCATTGGTTAGCAATGCATAAAGTAATTCTCGTGAATTTTTAAGAAAAGGCAACTTCACTTGACCTTGCAAACAACATGATGTAAACTTGGGCTTCTTATTCTTGACTGTCTTTTTAATACGCTCACCATGCCACATTATAGCTCCACAATATTCACATGAGTAAAGAGGATCCCCATGATCAATGTATACTGCATTTGAAACCATAAAATGTTAAATTTAAAGGATAAACAGAGAACTAATATATATTCATACCTGGTTTGTTTTTTCTTGAATTTATACTAAATTGAAGCTCAAAGTCTTCATGTTCTTTTCCTGTGAAACATAAATGTCATTAGAGCTTATAGATTTGTTACAACTTTGATTGAGCATTGGAAAAAATTTAATCATAATTCATTTACAAATTTATTGAATATAACACACCGTAAGAATGTTCCTCTACATTTTCATTAGAGGTATCAAGACATCCCGGGCCAAAAGTGGCAAGCAAACTCTTCTCAAGATCATCCAAAAACTCATAATTTTTTTTAACCAGTTCAGTAATCTTGACATTTTTTTTTTGTAGTTGGTATATGAATCATAATCAACTTCATCTTGAAAACCATTTTCAAGATCATCATATATATTAGACTCTGAACCTAAAAAATAAGAAAAGAATTTTGTTATACATCACATATTATAGTTTTTTGAACAGCGAAGAATATGTAAATAACGCAATTATGCAGTTAATATTTACCATCTGATTCTCCATTACTGTCACATTCTCCTAAATTCATTTGATTTCCTGATTGCAGAAACTCAGGAAGAATGAGATCATCGGTTCTGTCTCCTCGTCCACAATGTGTGACGCCATTTACCCTAAGAGGAATGTCATTGGTAAAGTTTCTAAACAATCTTTTATCCTTAGACGGGTTTGATGTCTCTCCTTCTTCAAAATTAGTTGTTGTGCATGGAGAACTTAGGTTGGAATTTGGTATATGATTTTCTGAATATAACAAAACGTTAGATAGTATTAAACGACATGAGATGTTTCAAGTTTGTAACCCATGACTTACCAAATGGATACTGAGAATCATTTGCATCTGAATGTAGATTATCATCATATGTTAAATGCCTTCGATATGATTGAATAGGACTTGAAAGATCGATTCCTGCTGCATTGTTAACATTTCATAAATAAATCTTGTTAAATGTAGTTATGTTAAAAAAGACAACATATAAAGCTTAAATATATAATATAGATGGATCTGTAAACTTAACTTGTTTTTGATGTGAAACAAGACTGCAATGTGCCAGGCGTTTGCCTAATGCTTGGTGTATGAACTCTTTGATTTGTAATATCACATAGAACCCTATTAAAAACAAAACTAACTGGCACTGATTTCTTCGCACTTGGTCCATTGAATAACGGAGGTGTATTTTTAGAGGCTTCTCCATGTCTAAACCGCTTATCAGATGTGTTTTGAATAGCATTAGACAAATCTGAATCTTGACTTTCAAGAATTTTTTTTCCTTTTTGACATGGTGAACAAAGAAAAGATAATACAGCAAAAGTGATAGCTAAACACTTAAAACCTTCATATGTGAGAATTGACTTTTCTATAATATGTTAACCTAGTTATGTGCTCTTTTATTTGTTCTCCGGCCAGAAAAGATTGACAGAATATTTGCTGTTGTGTTATTTAACTAAACTGATTAAGATATAAACTATTTATATGGAAACAGTTATTAATTGGTTACATGATCCAGTTTATTGATCTTTATCTATGTAAATATGGTTATTTTGTTTTCTTAAAGAGAATTCGATTATTCAATTTATAATTTATTAAGATCTTTTTTCTTTTTATAGGATCAACTCGAGGACTAAAGGGAATCATTGTGGTTGTGAGAGTCTCAAGTGGTATGAATTCTTCTCAAGTCTATAAGCCATTGACTACTTATTTTAAGGTAAATTCTTGTTTGTTATATAAGAACTAAGTTATTAACATTTCATAGGAAACTTTTCATTTCACATAGATTAATATACATCAAATAAAGCATCCTTAAACCATTACAAAATATAATAGAATCCACACGTTAAGAGAGATAGAAAGGTACAAAAAGAACAGAGTTTAACTTCAAAAAACAAAAAACAAAACACAAACTTCATCATAGCTTTAGTTCTCCTCAACGACCTCCATCATTACATCGTCCTCATCATCTTCAATCATGTATCCGCGGCTGCATTTCAAAATCATCTTGGCAATTAGTAATGTTAACAATTAAAGTATAAAAATAAGCAAAAATATGTATACTTACAACCAAGTTGGTATATCAATTTCTTTGAATTTAAGATCGATGTATAGCTTTGAAAAGCCTCATTCACTCATGAGAACATTCTTACCTGTAATTTTTAAAAAAAGATTTCTATATTAACATGAAGACAGAATCTATAGTTTTACTTAGAAATAAAATTCAAAGTAATCACCATGATAATTTGTGATTCTCTAGTTTTGGAGAACAGCGACGATAGGTTCATAATTGTAAGTAATCAAACTGATTCTCTTTGACCAGTGGTTCACAAACCACTCACATATCCTACCAACACCAATACAGATTATCTCGTTTCCCCTATTACAGAAAACTCAATATCATCACTAATAAGATTATCAATGGTTATATTCTAAGAGTATAAATAGACTGAGATCTATTTCCTTAAGAAAAGACTTACACGTTGTTCGCAATCGTGAATTTCACATATCTTGCTTCATAATCTGTCTCTCTTTGACGACATACAAATGGAAATCTCTTAATGTTAGAAACCCTTGTAATAATACCCATTGCATCTGAAACGTTTAATATAGAGTAAGTTGTTAAGAATATATGACAATAGATTCAGTTGAAAATAAGTTACAGAAAATAGAGTACCATATGATCTCAAATAGAAAATAAGAGATTACCAGACAGAAACTCCATATCCTGCGGTGCAGCATTCTCAACATCACTCGGAGCCGCAAACTAAAAAAATCTACTTGTTGAAAGTGAAGGAACATGCCACATGGTTGTTTCTCTGAGAAACTTGATCTGTTTTGAACAAAATGAGTATCTAACAGGCATGGTATTAACCACAACTCGAAAGTCGGACATGTAATACCAAAAACCCTCTTTGAGTACATCCTTGTACTTCCACAGAATGGTGCCTTCTTGAATAGTAGCATCAATTCGATTATACTACATAAAAATTTCAAAATTATTAAATTTAGAAATTTAGGGTTTCAAATTCCATCAAGTCACAGTGTAAGATATGCTAATTTATACAATTACCTTTGAATCGATCAGCATAATCGTGGTTTCAACACCATCTCGCGGTGGATTATGATGACAGAGACCAAGAATCTCCACATAGACACGCCATTTAGTGATGTGAACACCTATGTCAGATAAAAGGTTCATCCTCTCCATTGAGATTGATAACTCCTATCGGTCTCTAAACTAGAGGAAGAATCTAAGAAATTAAAAGAAGTCTGTAAACACAAACACGGAATTGTCTATTTTATAGCAGATTGAAGAGTTGCAATCATTGAGAAAACAGTTCTAGAACATCCAAAACTCGAGAAACTGAAACGTTATATACTGATTAATATTATTAATATATATATAATATCTGATTTTAAGTGTAATCTTTACATTTTTGTTATTTATACTAACTGAATATATTAGAGAGTATATTCTAAGAATATTTTAGTTAAGATATCATATATTGTTATGGAAAGATTATATACATATTGATACTATATATGAAATTATAATTTAGGCTTGTATTGGAGGTTTCGATGTGTTATAATTTTACTTTTTATGTAATAAAACTTGATTTAAATTACTTAGTTCATATTAACATTTTTTTTTTCTTGTATACAGATGAAGAGCTAAGAGTGGAACTCATCATCTCCATCTACGGTTAGATACTAAGAACTCTTATATTGCATAGGTATATTTTCTGTAAATATGAACTAAGTTATTGTTATATAAAATAGCCGGATATTTAAAATTTTCAACTATTCATTTTGAAACTCTACACTTGATTTTTACCTGCTTAAAGAAAATAGTAACTTGCAGTTTCAAATAGGAAAAAGATTAAACTGAAACCATCTCTACCAAAAAGAACACAATGTATGATAAGTCAAACAAACATTCCAACAATAGTTCAATAGATAAAACCAAAATCAACTTAGCAATGAACAGTTTTATTTTTAAAAGCAATGTAAATTGCTTATACAAATCCTTGGAAAGACGAATCTGACTCTAGGATTAGTCCTCAGCAACATACTCAATCCTCCCTTCAACAGACCCATCTGGTTCATATCCAAAAAAAATTGCTGTAACAAAAATATAAAAAGATGTCATTTTGACTTGAATAGTTAGTATCTAATGAACAAAAGCAAATTATCTAATGTCTTTCACATACATGTAACATGTTACATCAAAGTCTGGAAAAGATATCTCAATGAAGACCCTTGAACACCCATACTCGCTGATTAATGCCTTAGATCCTATAATATTTGTTATCATTCTGTTGATTAGTTATAGATCACAGGGTTTTACATTTGACACGAATGTGACTAACATATTAACGAATTTCCACTAACCCTTAAACATAGAGGTTCTAAAGAACCGGAGGACTATAGTGATTGGCTCGTAGTTATAACTTTTTATACCTATAAGTCGATAAAACTTTGACAGAAAAGACTCACACGCACTCCCTCTAGCAACACATGTTATGATCCTATCACTACAACCAATGAAAATACAAATTTATCAGACTACACATATACTTCTGTTCCTAACGAATTTCAATACCAATATACATCCATGATTGTTAACTTACAGATTATCTCTGATGGTAAATGTCACATATCTGGCCTCATAGTCTGTTTCCCCTTCACGACAACAATATGGAAACCTCGACACAGTTGAGACAGTTGTTATGACTTGTAACACCCCTATTTTACAATTAGACCATAAAGCCCAAGTCCAGCTCGCTAATGTTTTGAACCTAAGTGAAAACCTAATGATCCCACGAGATTATAAAAATGAAACGCAAGTTGCGAGTCACACCACAAAAACCCTACGCCGTCAAACACGGTAAGTCTCGATCTCAACTCAAGTCTTTGTTCTTTTGTCATGTTTAAGTGCTCAGCCTAACTCAAACCCTTGTTGTGAACCGACGCATCACAACTCAGACCACCGGTGATCGTTGTTGTGTTGAGCCGGAGCCACCGCATGAATCACCGGAGAGGTAACACACGTGAATCAATTCGGTTTTGATCTCTTAGCTTTCTTTAGGATTGTTGAATAAATCTAATCATGGATTTAACCATCACAGATCTGTGATAACAAGTCCTCCACTTCGCCGTTCGTTCCGTCACGTGAAACCGACCAGAAAGCTTGTTGAGGAAGGTAACTCATCAAACCTTGTCTCGTATCTGGTTTTGTTGTTGTTATGTTTGCCTTGATTACTAAACCATGATCTAAACCAGTTAAAATCAATGAATCGTTTGTTGAGTTAGAGGTTACGTGAAATTGTGTCGTGAGGAAGAAGAAGATGACTTGGTTCATTGGTTTAGTTATTAAAGTGTTGGTTAAATGCTGCTAAACCGGAAGCTTTTATTCACGTGCATGCGTGGATTCAATTTATGGTTGTAGTGTTACGTGTAGTCGTACACGTTCAATAGTTAATTATTAGACTTGGTTGGGTTAATTTATTATATTATTTTTAGTTAATTTATTGAAGTATAGTCAAACCAATTAATCAAGAGTTATAATTTGGGTTGGTTATGAAATTAATAATAGATTATTTTTGGAAATTAATTTTTGACCGGTTATTTAAACCGTCGCAGATTGAGATCGCTATTGGACCAATTTCCGTTGTTGCTAGTCCTAAACCGTGTTATCCAACCGAGTTGCTAAGGCGAAGGCGGGATCCGTGGAAACAGAGTATCACCTTTCTACTTTTGTACTTTTGAAGTTCATTTGTATAGGATTAGACATTGGGTGTTGATTGTTAATTATTAGGAATTAATTGTTAAAATATTATAAAATATGTTGTGTGATGTTATGCGTTAGGTTGTTAGCGTGATATACATGTTGATTTGTTTGACGTCTTTAAGATGTAGTTTTAAATAAAAATATAGAAATAAATAAAGAGAATAATGATATTAAAGAAAGGATAAGATTGAGGATGTTGGACTGTAATGGAACCGACGAGTTCATTACAGGTTATTAATCGCTGACGAGCAATGAGAGGAAGGATCGAGTTACGAGCCGTGGTCTTCCATAAATAGGCTTGAGGAGCCATAAGTTAACATATGTTAAAAACTAAGAAAAGAAAACAAAAGATCTTGCGGTGAGCAAGACGGAAGCTAGTCTGTTATAGCTTACGAGGAAAGTTTAAGCTATATGCTTTTTGTTTGAGTCTATGCTTATGAAATGGATATTGTGTGAAAGTATAATCGTTTATTGTGATTCGGTGGACAGTTTTGACTGCCTTCACTGAGTGATTAATTACTCACCCCCTTTTCTTTTCCCTCAGGTGAGGAAGAGAATGTTGAGTAGCTGCTCGCTTGGTGTTATTTCGGGAACTTTGGGGTTTCATTTGATTTATCGTTATTTCTTATATTTCTAAACACGGTTTCTTTATACATTTTTATCCAAAGATTTTAGTTTATTTATGCTACTATTTTAAGACAATTTATTTTTGATTCTTAATAAAAGAAAGTTTCCCGAAATAATGATATATTATTTCAAGATTTAATTTGAAGAAGTTGAATAAATGAATGGAAAAGATGAAAGTACGTCATCTCAACATTGAGAGAGACGGGTATTATAACTGGTATCAGAGCGGAGGTTTAAAGTCAAGCATGTGTTGACCCGGAAGACTAACTATATCTATATTTATTTTTATGAAAAAAAGTTTTCTTGTATTTTATAGTTTTAGAAAGCGTTTTAAAAAGAAAGAGTTTTCAGTATTGAAATAGGGAAAGGGGTTTAAAAAAAAAAAAAAAAAAACACCAAATGTGCTAGACTTAATTTTAAAGTAGTAGTGTAAATTTTCGGTTATTATAAGGGTCCTAATGTTTAGTCTTGTGTAAACAGAAAATGCCGCCAAGAAGATCAGGACGTCCTGCGAACGCTCGGGTAAACCGAGTAGCGAATGCACCAGTTGTTGGACAAGACCACCCACCTGTGGTAGCTCAACCAGCTCAGGCATTTCAAGCATATGAGGCAGCTCATGCAGCTAATGCAGCTCATGCAGCAGAGATTGCAGCGAATCAGACCAAGATGCAGGAGGTCCAAAACATGATGCGTGAGATTTTGGATCGACCGGTGTATGCACCGCCACCGCCACCGGCATCTCGAGTTGCTGCACCTCAGTACCATTAGCCACCGCCACTGCCACCAGCACCTAGGGTTGAAGTACCTCAGTACTATCAGCCACCAGTGCCGCTTGCACAGACCAAATATTTTGGGACGATGATGCTCATGAGTACCATGGGCACAAAGTATTTCAGTGGTGGATTTGATCAGGTTCGCGCTGATGATTGGAGGCAGATGTTGGAGAAAAATTTCAGGACAGCGAGGTGCCCGAAGGAATTTAAGAAGGATTTTTCAGTGCATTACCTGAGGGGAGAAGCAGATCATTGGTGGAAAATTTTTGAGAGGGGCTTGCCTGCTGGATATGTGCCTACCTGGAAGGATTTCTTAAGGGAGTTCAATAATAAGTACTTTCCGCGGGAAGCTATGGAACAGTTAGATCATGAGTTCATGGAGCTTCGTCAGGGCACGAGGACCGTTCGTGAGTATGATGAGGAGTTCAGCTGTCTAAGGATGTTCACTATGAAGAATTTTGGAGAGCAGGATATGATTCAAAGATTCATGAGGGGACTAAGGGCTGATATTCGTACTCGTACCTCCATTCGAGGGTGCACTAGCCTGGTTGAGTTAGTTGAGGAGGTTGCTAGGTTGGAGATAGAACTTGTGGAGGAAGCTATGGCTCTCAAGAGGGCTCAAGCAAATGTAACAAAAGGAGCTGAATCTCAGAAGCGCACTTGGGATAATCGTGGAGCAGTACCAGTCCAAAATTGTCAACATTAAGCCACATGTGGTAAGAGGCACAGCGGAGCTTGTTGGAGTAAGAGTGGGAATTGCTTCAGTTGTGGACAAGCTGGTCATGTATGGTCGAATTGTCCAGGAAAAGACAATAATTGTAGGAGGTGTGGAAAGCCAGGTCATTTTGCAAGGGAATGTAAAGTGAATTTGACTGGGGGACAACCAGGAAATCAGAACAGAGGGGTTATGCCACCACCGCAAAAGAGGCAAGCAGTGGGACCTCGAGTGTATGCCATAGCAGGCGAGGAGGATGTTAATGAGGATGGCGCAGACCCGATTGTTGGTAAGTCTTCTTAAAAATTTATTAAGTGATTTTCTTTCCATTTCTGGATGAGGACTGCTTGTGCTTGTTTTGCTGTTCTTGTCTTGCTTAGTTTAAGAACCTGTGTAGGATCGGTTCTTGTTGGAGGAGTCAAAGCCTACACTATGTTTGATAGTGGAGCTACACACTGTTTTGTGAGTCCTGAGTTGGCCAAGTGTTGGGATTCCAGAATTGAGTATTCGGAAAAGCGGAGAAAAGTTGAAACCACAGGGCCAGGATTGGTGAAGTCATCACGGACCTATCGGGATGTCCCTGTAGAGATTGAAGGTGTGGAGTTGTTTGGAAATTTCCTAGAGATGGAGTTGAACCGTTATGAGATAATCCTCGGGATGGGTTGGTTGAAGAGACATAATGCTAATTTGGACTGCCCAAGGTTGCGGGTTAATTTTACTCGAGAAGAGGGTAACTTGATGTTTCAGGGAGTCGAAACTCGTAGCGGGCCGATCCTTTCGATGATTCAAGCAGATAATTTACAGTGGACTGGCCCTGAAGCTTACTTGGCAACAATCTCATGACGAAGGAGATACATGAACAAAATTAGAGGATATTCATATAGCAGCAGAGTACTCAGATGTTTTTAAACCGCTCCAAGGACCGCCACCAAGTAGAGGAGATGCTTTCACCATTGAGTTAGAGCCAGGGACTGCTCCAGTATCTAAGGCACCTTACCGGCCAGCTCCAACAGAAATGACTGAACTGAAGAAGCAATTAGAGGAGCTTACAGACAAAGGATTTGTGAGGCCAAGTAGTTCACCGTTGGGAGCGCCTGTTCTTTTTGTGAAGAAGAAAGATGGATATTGTGTGAAAGTATAATCGTGTATTGTGATTCAGTGGACAGTTTTGACTGCCATCACTGAGTAATTAATTACTCATCCCCTTTTCTTTTCCCTCAGGTGAGGAAGAGAATGTTGAGTAGCTGCTCGCTTGGTGTTATTTCGGGAACTTTGGGGTTTTATTTGATTTTTCGTTATTTTTTGTATTTCTAAACACGGTTTCTTTATACATTTTTATCCAAAGATTTTAGTTTATTTATACTACTATTTTAAGACAATTTATTTTTGATTCTTAATAAAAGAAAGTTTCCCGAAATTATGATATATTATTGCAAGATTTAATTTGAAGAAGTTGAATAAATGAATGGAAAAAGATGAAAGTACGCCGTCTCAAGGTTGAGAGAGACGGGTATTATATGACTCCATTAGCATCTAACAATAATAGAACAGTAACTCAGAATGAATCAAAATTTTAGTACTAAGGAATTACAATTGCAAGAAACCATAAACTATATAAATAAGGTTTATATTACCGATTACATAATCCTCAGACTCAGCATTGACTTCATCAGCATGGATGAATGGAGAGAACTTATTTCAGCTCTATCACTTACAAGCCACATTTTTCCACATAAACTCGATTTCATAATGAAAATCTGAGTACTTAGGTATTGTTGTTGCTCTCTTCAATCGAAAGTCAGCAAGGTAATACGACTTTCCTTCAAATAGGCTAGGCTTGAAATTGTTCATATAATCGCCCCAAGGTACTCTAGCATCGATTCTGTTTCCCTGAATAAAAAGAGAACCATATAAAATTCTTTGAACAATAATAGAAAGTAAAAACCAAAATAACAATCCAAAAATATATCATAGTTACTCACCTTCACATCACAGAGGATCATGGTAGTAGGAGTTGGTTTGATCATAGACGGATTGTCCCAGATGCTTAAAATTTTCACGTATAGAACATGATTGTTCCTGTGTAAATTTAGATCAGGGATATAATTTCTCTCGGCCATTAAAAGTTTGAATGGTTCTTCCTCAGATTTGAGAGAAAAGATAGATTGACGGAAGTTAACCTAATATTGGTCTTATATATATATATATATATTGAAGAAGCACGAGGAAAGTTGAATAGATTCAGTGAATATATATGAAAGGTTTCTTGCTATATATTCGTTCAAATCATTTAGTCAATATATAATTATGTGCTAACCGATTCTGTAGCCAATCACAATATAGAAAGATCTTTTTGCTAATGATTGCTGATATGTTAAGTAGATAATGACAATAAAGTAGTTGGATTCAGCAAGGATATAAATAATGGTTGATTATGTTTAAATTCCAAAACAAATTTTTAAATATTTAATCAAACCAATTTAGTTAATATATACTAACATTGTTGCCTTACTAAAATTTAAGGAATTTGAAGTCGGAGAAAATAGCACAATGCATTAAGGTTAGATGATTCTTCTATTACTCTTGTCATTAAAGTTATCACGGGTTGTAATACATTTCATGCTAGGTGTTGTTAAACAAAAGGATACATAAGCAAACTTTACTAAAGTAGTCACAGGAAATCCAACTTACAACATATGAAAATAAACATAGTTCATAAAACATAGCACAATTGATTTCTTATACAAATCAATGAGCATATTATAAGGGGGTGAGTAAAGAATACTCAGTGAGGAGAATCAACTCTGCCCACTGAAACATAGAACACTTTCTAAAGCTATACAACCATCATCATAACATATAAACATAGACACAAGCAATCAACCTAACATGTTTTAACTTCTAATAACACATTCATAACAATCATCTTATTTATATTAATATAAACATACACATCGTTAGGTCCAGTCATCTTCGTAGGTGGAGGCTGGCCCTCGTGGTGGAGGCTGGCCCTCGTGGTGGAGGCTGGCCCTCGTGGCTCAGACACTCCTATTCCAGGCTCCTCAGCTGTTCTTGACCAGATGTTAACCCGTCGGTCCATCACTATCCACATCACTAGGGAGACCACGGCCCATAGCTCGATTCTCCCTAGTCATACATTAATCATACATACATACTCATAATCATACTTAACATACATATACTTATAATATCATACATAACATCACATTATCAAACATCATACTCAACAATCATAAATTCATATCATCATGTAATCTAATCCTATACAATCAGATCTAAGCCTACATATTATGCGTCAAGAAGCATAACAAAAGAAAATGATATCATGTTTCGCAAATACCACCCTCACCTTGGCCTATTGAAGATGACAACAGAATTCTCCTTCTTCCTCATTTAGACAAACTTACTATCTCAACTGCGACCACATGCTCTTAAGCTCTAACTTAGTTCTCCTTCAACCAAGACCTGAATCCATGATTAATGAAAGCTCCTACAAAGCTTTAGCTCAAGTCAAGCTCAATTTCCCAATAAAACAATAAAAACTCGTCATGATTTACTCCATATAAATCTGTCTCGGAAACATACTTATAAGTCAGGAACTAACCGTTAGAAACGTGATCCCACCGTTGAATATGTAGATAGTAGTATAATGATTAACTCCACGGAGTTTCATCCCGATCGGACTTCATTACAAGCTCCAAACGTTGTCGTCAACAAGTCATCTTGAACTGTCGTTTAGGGTTTCCTGAATTTGACAGACTTTGCAGTTACTTGACCAGAAAGAAACACTCATAACTTCTTGAATATAATCTCGATTCTATCTATGTTAGCGGCTATAGATTCTTCACATCGTGTTCATTGAAAACACACCTTAAACTGCACTTTATTCTCTCTGATTCAACGGGAAACTGATTCTCAGAACCTCTACCTGAAATTACAATGTTTCTCAGATATTTTAGAAAAAACTGCGCTCTGAAAACTGTGACTATTCACCAACTTTAAACGCGATTTCCCGATTGATCTTACCTCTGATTTTGGATCGAAAAACTGTTCTGAAAACTTGGGAACGAGATCTATACAGAACCGTTAAGAACTCGCCCAAACTCCATCAAAACGTGACAGGAAACGGATCACCAATTCCACCACTTGAACCTTTTCCTTCTTTCACATATTCACACAAAAACCCAAAAGCTAACTTGATCTATCCAATCAAGCCGTTGTTTAACGGTGATGATCCATGACGTTCGCTTTCACTCCACACTTGTACGTGATCAAAAACAAAACCACATGCTCCAACAACTCCAATCTCAACGTCAATGGTGATGGTGGCTTGGGATCAAGTTGATTTGATGTTCTTAGGTTAATAATGAGTTGCTGGAGATGATGACGTGAGAAGGCTGCGGGAAGATGACGACATAAGCATATATACATACACATGTAACAAAACCCTTATTATTTTGTGACTTGCTTCACTTGGGCTTCAATGGGCTCTATGGACTTTTGTTTTTAACAAAACAAATAGGGTGGGTTCAAGTTATTGGGTTTGGGGTGTTACAATTCTCCCCCACTTAAATGAAATTCATCCTCAAATTTTTGACGGTGATTTATTTCCATATAAAATCACTTACTTGTAGCTCTAGCAAACACCACATCTACATTTACGGTATACTAGCATAAGACCCTTCATTAAAACTTTCAGTTTACCGTTTTTTAAAAAATCAACACTTGTTTTCTAACGACGTGTATCCTTCCGTTGCACTACTTTGATGACTGCTTAAAAGAACATATAACTTGTCCATCTCCACCGAATTCTAGCGCACAAGCACTGATCACTATTAGAGCCCAAAGTAGAAGAATTGCGAACAAAACAACTACTTAGGCAAACAAGGCCTCCAAGCTAACTATCATTCAACATGTTCGTACAGGCTCACATGTGCTGAGGCACTTGACCTTGGTTTCCTTCCCATTCCTTTTTTTTTAATAGTTTCTAGGGCTCCTTCCCCATCATTGATAAGTTAACATCTTTACATGTCTATGACTTAGACAGTTTCCATCCGTCTTACCTTAAATGTCTCTAAGCTCTTATTCTCTGATAATACTTTCTTCCATTTCTGTTCTCGGCAAACTTACCCTTTAGCCTTTCATGGCTACCATGATCCTTCCTTGTCACTTCTTAACGCCATACTAAAGCAAAGAGAACATGAGAATCCAAATTACATTTCCAGTATCACAAGAAATGTAATTAAGTCTTCCCAAAAAGAAACTAAGCAAATATGAAAATTCACTTAATCAAATAATACTTTAATTCAATCAAGGCAATCAATCATAGATCAAGCAAAACATATAATCAATCACTCAATTTTTTTTTTTATAAAATCTTTTTCATAAAATGATTTTTTAAAAAACATTGACCCTCCGGGTCGGAACCGGAATGGCCTTAACTGGCTCTGATACCAAAAACATACTCATCATCTGTATATACTTGAGATTGGAATCTACACTCTCCATGAAAATGTCATCATCCTCATCATCTGATCCTGCAAAGTTACTCCTACAAAACAGATACCAAAAACATACAAAGTTAATGTCTATATATACTTGTTATGGAATTTACGATACAGGGAATAAGGCTGTAGATTACAGATAGTTGTTCTTGTCGATTCCTCAAAATTTTGGATCAATGTGCACCTTTGAATAACCATAAACATTTATCAAGCATGGTTTTCCTGTTAACCATTCACAAGAAATTGAAAATCATAAATATCATGATCTCGAGATAATTCAGACTAATAAGTAATAAGAAACGCACCTTCAAACTCCGAAATTTTCCGAAAACGCAGAATAATCATCACATGCTCCATCTTAAAATTAGGTTCTCTTATTTTCTTGTACCATTTTCTTTCAAACTCTTCACAAGAACTTCTTACAGCAACACATTTGATGTACTTATGCCTATAATATGAAGTGTACTCAAAAAATATTCGAAAAGTCCTAACTATCTATCTTAATAATATAGAAAGTAAAAAAACTTCCAGAGAATCTTTCATAGTGAAAACCAGGTATCTTGTTGCAAAGTCACTCTCCCCCTCTCTAGCAACCCAAGGTATCTTCCCGATGGGAGATACTGATTCAATTACTCCCATTGCATCTGTAAATTGATAATAACAAAGGTTCAAGTTTAAATTTTATGATCTTCAGCCAAATTATATAATTCACTGTACGGAAAATAACTACTAAAAAACTCACCAACAACAAGTTTCTTTTGGATAGGAGCTGCGTGTTTGATAGTATGGAAATCAACACACTCAATGAAATGGTATCTACTCTTAGGCGCAACATGTTCCATTGTAGTCTTTTTCAAAAACTCAATTTGGAACACATGAGAAGAGAATCTTTCAAGTGGGTTAGCTACAACCACTTTGAAGTTTGAGAGTATATATCATTTTCCATCTGTTAATGTATAAATCAATTCTTCATTGTATGCATGTCTTGAAGACTTAACATCGATTCGATGTCCCTGAGATCATATATAAAATATCAGTGAATCTATATAGAGTGTTCAAAATGATAAGCATTGTCTTTTTTAAATATATAGAGTATAAAATCTGGGTAAAGATATTGCATGGATATAAAAAAACCAAAAGATCTGGTAAATAACAACTAATCTCGAAATAAAAACTGCAAAACAATTTTCATACCTTCTCATCAACTAAAATCATAGTAGGTTCTTTCCTGAAGTAATTAGGAGGCCAATTCCACAACCTCAGTAGCTTAACAAATACAGAACATTTGTTTTTTTAGGACGCAAGTCAGAGAAGGTCTTGAAGTTTGACATTTCCAGAATTTCTCTAACACTTCAAAGTGTTTTGTCTTTACAGGAAAATGAATGAGATAAGGAGAGAGTCTATTGATCTTTCCAATAAACGTAAGTTCTTATTTTTTCGAAATAAATTATATCACAAATGAATTTTCAGATTTCAGCCAATGAATGATTACTCTTTTTGAATTTAGACAGATTCTTTTGAGGATTTCAAGATCCATTGATCTTTTAGATATTTGAAAATACAGATTAATCACAATATTTCTTATACATCACATCTTACTTTATATTATATATAATATAGATGCAAGTAGAATGAGGATAAAACAACACATATAATTCTCTATTTTCATATGTTTTAGTTTAACCTTGAAACCGATTGTCAACAATTGTTAAGGAAATGAAGTTTGTATAAGAGTATAAATATATAGTAGTAACACCAAAACGAAAGTAAGTACCTATGGAACATGTTGAAATATATAGTAGTAACACCAAAACGAAAGTAAGTCAATAAAATAACAATTGAAAATGTTCTTAATACTTATTGAAAAACATAAACTAAGTCAGAAATTCTGACTTTTATTAAATGCAAAACAAACTAAAGACTGTGAAAACAGAATACTCAAATTTTATTTCTTGTATCTTTGTGTCTTCACTTTGGTTAATCCTTTAGCTTTTGAGGCTTGAGGCTCAATCTCTTCAACTACTCCTGCTTTCAGTAGACTTCCAGCGTCATCCTTACATTGGTTCCAATCTCATCGGCATCTTCTATTATCACATTGGTTCCAATCTCATCATCTCCATTTTCTGAGTTAACTCTAGAGCATAACTTCTTAGTAGTACTCGATTGATCAACTATATGAGACAACTCAGCTGAACCACGCTTAGATGAAGGAGTACATAGTTCATTGTTTGTAGCATCAGAACAGTTCTCGCTGCTATTAGTTAACATCAATTGACCCTAACGCACAAAATCGAGAAATATAATAAGTTAAGAGTACAAAACACTTAATAAGAAAAACAAATTGTATTAAGTTGTTTAATCATACCTGTTCCTCAGACCCAATTGTTAGTGGATCATTATGAGTGTCTTCAAGCAAACCTGATTCTTCTTTGGTTATGTCTGTTCCAAGATGCACCTTTGTAACTTTGTAAATATCCTTACCACCATAAATATTGACTTTCTCAACACTTACCAGAAAATGGAATGTCTTTCCACAAAAATTAGTGATGACATCAGGTATGATGGTAGGATCTTCAATCTATATACATGTCTCACATTAGTACTCTACATTCAAAAACATAGACATATATCTATTAATGGAATGACAGTATATAAAATAATACCTCCTCGTATTGTCCATCTAATAACTCTTCAGAAGTTTTTCCAATGAGATTGGTTGCATTATTTTCAAACACCATGAGTTTAATTTAAGCTGTCTGGTCCATTACACGAACATGAAGCTTGTACCTGGAGTAGAGTGTATTATACATATAAAAATAATTCACACTTATAAACATGTTTACTTTATGTAAGGACTTCTAGGAGACATAATTATTTTCTATCTTTTACAAAATAAAAGAGTAATTCTTACCTTACCTCAACATTTCTGATGCTCTCATAACATTTGTCACACCAGAACTTAGGTTTCGTAGGTGCTTGGATCCTCTTAATGGTACTAGTTGATTCTTTCACCAACTCAGTTTTTCTGTTACATTTAGGACATCCAAAATAGAACCATCCCCAATCGGTATCAATGGCAAAAATGGAACCAAGTATTCTCCATTGCCCAACCTGATTTTCAATACAATAACAATTATAGGTACCTAAACTAAACACAGTAATTTAGGATTTATTTCAAATATACTTACTGATATAGGTCAAATTAATCCTAAGACCACTCTCTCAAATAAAGAGGTCAGTTGCAGCACTTAGAGATCAAATTCACAAAGCTCTCTGATCACGCAATAGACTAATGGCAAATCGAATTATGCTAAGTAAAATAGTAAATAAAATAAAGAGAAACAAAAGTAAACAATAGCAATCGATTGGATTGTTGTGAAACAAGATAATAAAAGCGTCAGGCTTAGGGTATTCTCAAAAAATAGATGATAGTAGATCTAGAAATAGCTAAGTTGTTATTGAACAGTTCTCGAACTCAAGTTATGATTTTAGAGTAACCGGTGGCGTTCCGCGAAACTCCCTATGCCTATAGCTAAGAATAACAGGAGAAGCCGAGAGATCTTTAACTTAAACATGCATTATTATCAAGTCTGATTAGTTCACCTAGTATCTAAACCAGATCCCTTCTATGAGCCTACCTGTTCTTTCTTAAATGCCTAGGCTCATCTATGATAGATCAAATAGCAAGTACCTATGGTGGGCAGACTTATTATCTAATATCAAGTTCCAGTTAGGTACTCTAGAACTAGTATTAAGAACAATCAAGATGAAGAATCATACAGATAACATAACAAGGGACAATCTACTAAATCATCTAAATCCCTAATGAGAAACCCTAAACCTAACAAGTGAATTACTCAGACATGATCAAAGAAACACAAATCATATTCTGAATAAGAAATCAATGATGAAAATAACAAGAGGAAAGAGTAAGAAAGATCCAAAAGGGAGTTTCCACAGGGTTTTGCTGCCAAAGTACAAAAGAGATCCAGGGAATAGCCTCCCAAAGCTTAGGGTCTAAAACAATGACCTAAAAACTATATATATATATATGTCTTAAAACGTGTTGGGACTTAATTAAACATAGAAAAAAGTTCTGGGCCGAATTTGGAAATCTTCAAAACATCAATAAGTTGCGTCTCGAAATTACCGTCAGGTATTGGTGTCGCTCGACACCAGGAATGGTGTCGTTCGACACCTACGTGCATTTTCGTCTCCGGAATGTTTCTGCAGCTTAAGTTGTCTGTTGATCTCTAGCATGCTCCATAATCTCCAAATGCATCCCAAACATGTAAAGACCTGAAAAGGACTAAAAAAAGATTCAGGAAATAACAATTAGACTCTATAAACCTATACCTAAATCATAACTAAAATCGGTAAAAATAGAGTTATATAACTTACATCTCTCCCATGAAATAAATCAACAATTTTTTTGGCAGGATAATAAAAAAAATCAACTGATTTAATCTTAATGATGTCACGGTTTACATAATTATCCTGAATAGTTAGAGCAAGGCCATCACTTGGTAGTCTGTAAATAAGCATTTGACTAGTTAACATGTTTGTGAATTTAAACAGAACAATGTAAGTCATAATTTAAATCAACACTTACGATTTACGAACAGCTCCACCTCAAGAACATGAACCGGATTGATGTTGACATCCGAAACATCAAAAACACTTGTAATACTAATCTCAACTAGTTAACAGAATTAGACAATATTTGTTAGACATGCAAATATACATTCAATATGATAACTTTAGACATAGTTAAGGGAAGAGTGGATACCTTTGAAATTATTGATTTTAGCATAGCGTATAAGAACCACTGTCTTCTCGTCATGCTTTACACTTTTTAAAGCACTGAATACTTTCTCAGCAAACACACCCCACAAAGTACAAGACAAACGCTCATTGCTTCAATATAGAGTTTCACGATATCAATATTACTTGTTTGAACACATAACTGCTATGAATCAAAATTATGTATAACAATATTGAAGACTTGCCTAGCATCTCTTATTTGAAACTCTAGTTTTTTGTTTGGTTTGTTCTGAGCAACAATCTCATCCACTTTACCCACACTGACCACTTGACCTAATATGTCTGCCATTGTAAAGATTACTCTGTTAATATTCAAATACATATCACTTGTTTGTTTGAGTTAAAACATGATAGGAAATTTTGAAAATACTAACCAATTAGAACATTCTCATCATAACTCTCGTTCTTAATCCCTTCAAAATCTGCAAGATCAAGAAAAACACTATTCAATACAGGATCACATTGACTCACATCAGTGTTGTGGTTAAAGCCCATGCGATAGCTCAAACTCGATATCTTGTACTTGCCAGTGGAAGGACTCAAAGTGAAGTTATCAATGATCCTCCAATCACCGACCTTCATTGACCTGTGAAACTTGCCAATATAATACTTTCTAAGAGTGACCTGCATCTTAGATCCCTATATCAAAACCAAATTAAAAAGGAGAAAAATTAGAATATCTTGTAATCAAACTTCTTGAATTAATATAGATTCATATATATAATCAATAGCACTCAAGTATGCATTTTCATCACATATAATGACAACGTTACAACATTATGTTTGGTTTGCCTCCACAGATGAAGAATCTTGACTCGGACACGCCAATTCGTTTTGAAAGGCTTGACATCACTAATATACGTTAAACCTAAAGGTAAACTCATTGACTATGTGATAGGCTGCGAAGAAAAGGAATCCGAATTGGATTAGAATTGATGTTATTGATTGAGTATTTATACTAACTAATTACAACTAAAACCCTAAATCACAACCGGATTTTATGGTAATCTCAATCATAACTCAATATACTATCTTAATCGAATATAGGAATCATACCTATTTGGTTGTGATTTGCAGAATATATTCCAGAAATATTGAATATCTTGGAGAAGCGGCAAAATATTGAGCTTGGCAGGATCTTTAAGAGATGATTTGGATTTGCGGTTTTATAGGTAATCTCAATCATAATTGTTGATATACTATCTCAAACGAATTTAGGAATCAAACTTATTAGTTGTCATTTGGAGAATATCGTAGTGAATCACAGAATATCTTGGAGAGGAGGGAAAATCTAGATCTTCTTCGATGTTGTTTGCGTCGAAATTTTGTGATAATGGGCCAAATGTCATTCCAGCCGCCTGAAGAAGAAGATGAGAAGAGGCCCATTACGTTTAAATGAAGATCCGCGTGTTTCTTTTCCGGATCGGATCCTCATGCGGCTCGGGTTGGCTCGAAAACATGGGGTAATTGACGCTTTTACCCTTAATTCGTCTTTATTTTTCTTGTAACGTAAAATTAAAAAATCGGTTTAAATGGCTTGTCATTTTTCTGCCCCTCATTCTCTCTTAGTAGTATAGATATTGATCAAATTAAAGTATCAATGTGTAAGAAAACATATAAACATACCAAACTTTAAAATTAGAAACGCAAAAATCGAGAGTTGGTACGACGAAGGTAATTAGTTGCAAAGTGCAAGTGTTTTCTTTTTTCGTCGCAAATAAGTTGCAAAGAGCGACTGTTTTGTGACTTTTTGGAAAACTTCAGAAGACAAACTTTTGAAATCCACATAGTTTGATCCAATATATTGATAAAAATTACTGAAAAGCACCCACTTTAGTGATATAGAGTACATACAGAACTTTAGGTATATAAATCATCAGTTTCGTAACTTATTTTAGAACTTGTTGAAAAATATCAATCATGACAATGACACAACATGGAACTTATTATATAGATTAGGTTTTTTTGAATGTTTAGTTTGTAAATTTCCGAATTGAAGTGTTTTGTTATGTTTTTATATCTAATATCGATCAAATTAAAGTATCAATATGTAAGAAAAAATATAAACACACCAAACTTTAAAATTTTGTAACGCAAAAATCGAGAGTTGGTACGACGTAGGTAATTGGTTGCAAAGTGCGACAGTTTTCTTTTTTCGTCGCAAATAAGTTGCAAAGAGCGACTGGTATGTGACGTTTTAGAAAACTTCAGAACAGAAACATTTGAAATCCACATAGTTTGATCCAATCTATTGATAAAAATTACTGAAAAGCACCCATTTTAGTGATATAGAGTACATACAGAACTTTAGGTATATAAATCATTGGTTTCGTAACTTATTTTAGAACTTGTTTAAAAATATCAATCATGACAATGAAAGAACATGGAACTTATTATATAGATTAGGTTTTTTTGAATGTTTAGTTTGTAAATTTCCGAATTGAAGTGTTTGGTTATGTTTTTATATCTAATATCGATCAAATTTAAGTATCAATGTCTAAGAAAAAAATATAAACATACCAAACTTTAAAATTTCAAAACGCAAAAATCGAGATTTAGTACGACGTAGGTAATTGGTTGCAAAGTGCGACTGTTTTCTTTTGTCGTCGCAATTAAGTTGCAAAGAGCGACTGGTATGTGACGTTTTGGAAAACTTCAGAACACAAACTTTTGAAATCCACATAGTTTGATCCAATCTATTGATAAAAATTACTGAAAAGCACCCATTTTAATGATATAGAGTACATACAGAACTTTAGGTATATAAATCATCGGTTTCGTAACTTATTTTAGAACTTGTTTAAAAATATCAATCATGACAATGAAAGAATATGGAATTTATTATATAGATTAGGTTTTTATAATGTGTAGTTTGTAAATTTCCGAATTGAAGTGTTTGGTTAAATTTTTATATCTAATATCGATCAAATTAAAGTATCCACGTCTAAGCAAACATATAAACACACCAAACTTTAAAATTTTGAAACGCAAAAATCGAGAGTTAGTAATACGTAGGTAATTGGTTGCAAAGTGCGACTGTTTTCTTTTTTCGTCGCAAATAAGTTGCAAAGAGCGACTGTTTTGTGACTTTTTGGAAAACTTCAGAAGACAAACTTTTGAAATCCACATAGTTTCATCCAATCTATTGATAAAAATTACTGAAAAGCACCCACTTTAGTGATATAGAGTACATACAGAACTTTAGGTATATAAATCATCTGTTTCGTAACTTATTTTAGAACTTGTTTAAAAATATCAATCATGACAATGACACAACATGGAACTTATTATATAGATTAGGTTTTTTTGAATTTTTAGTTTGTAAATTTCCGAATTGAAGTGTTTGGTTATGTTTTTATATCTAATATCGATCAAATTAAAGTATCAATGTTTAAGAAAACATATAAACATACCAAACTTTAAAATTTAGAAACGCAAAAATCGAGAGTTAGTAATATGTAGGTAATTGGTTGCAAAGTGCGACTGTTTTCTTTTTTCGTCGCAAATAAGTTGCAAAGAGCGACTGTTTTGTGACTTTTTGGAAAACTTTAGAAGACAAACTTTTGAAATCCAAATAGTTTGATCCAATCTATTGATAAAAATTACTGAAAAACACCCATTTTAGTGATATAGAGTACATACAGAACTTTAGGTATATAAATCATCGGTTTCGTAACTTATTTTAGAACTTGTTTAAAAATATCAGTCATGACAATGAAAGAACATGGAACTTATTATATAGATTAGGTTTTTTTGAATTTTTAGTTTGTAAATTTCCGAATTGAAGTGTTTGGTTATGTTTTTATATCTAATATCGATCAAAAAAAAGTATCAATGTCTAAGAAAACATATAAACATACCAAACTTTAAAATTTAGAAACGCAAAAATCGAGAGTTGCTACGACGAAGGTAATTAGTTGCAAAGTGCGATTGTTTTCTTTTTTCGTCGCAAATAAGTTGCAAAGAGCGACTGTTTTGTGACTTTTTGGAAAACTTCAGAAGACAAACTTTTGAAATCCACATAGTTTGATCCAATCTATTGATAAAAATTACTGAAAAGCACCCACTTTAGTGATATAGAGTACATACAGAACTTTAGGTATATAAATCATCTGTTTCGTAACTTATTTTAGAACTTGTTTAAAAATATCAATCATGACAATGACACAACATGGAACTTATTATATAGATTAGGTTTTTTTGAATTTTTAGTTTGTAAATTTCCGAATTGAAGTGTTTGGTTATGTTTTTATATGTAATATCGATCAAAAAAAAGTATCAATGTCTAAGAAAACATATAAACATACCAAACTTTAAAATTTAGAAACGCAAAAATCGAGAGTTGGTACGACGAAGGTAATTGGTTGCAAAGTGCGACTGTTTTCTTTTGTCATCGCAAATAAGTTGCAAAGAGCGACTGGTATGTTACGTTTTGGAAAACTTCAGAAGACAAACTTTTGAAATCCACATAGTTTGATCCAATCTATTGATAAAAACTACTGAAAAGCACCCATTTTAGTGATATAGAGTACATACAGAACTTTAGGTATATAAATCATAGATTTCGTAACTTATTTTAGAATTTGTTTAAAAATATCAATCATGACAATGACACAACATGGAACTTATTATATACATTAGGTTTTTTTGAATTTTTAGTTTGTAAATTTCTGAATTGAAGTGTTTGGTTATGTTTTTATATCTAATATCGATCAAATTTTAAAGTATCAATTCCTAAGAAAACATATAAACACACCAAACTTTAAAATTTCGAAACACAAAAATCGAGAGTTGGTACAACGTAGGTAATTGGTTGCAAAGTGCGACTGTATTCTTTTTTCGTCCCAAATAAGTTGCAAAGAGCGACTGTTTTGTGACGTTTTGGAAAACTTCAGAAGACAAACTTTTGAAATCCACATATTTTTATCCAATCCATCGATAAAAATTACTGAAAACCACCCATTTTAGTGATATAGAGTACATACAGAACTTTAGGTATATAAATCATCGGTTTCTTAACTTATTTTAGAACTTGTTTAAAAATATCAGTCATGACAATGAAAGAACATGGAACTTATTATATAGATTAGTTTTTTTGAATGTTTAGTTTGTAAATTTCCGAATTGAAGTGTTTGGTTATGTTTTTATATCTAATATCTGTCAAATTAAAGTATCAATGTCTAAGAAAACATATAAACAGACCAAACTTTAAAATTTTGAAACGGAAAAATCGAGAGTTAGTAATACGTAGGTAATTGGTTGCAAAGTGCGATTGTTTTCTTTTTTCGTTGCAAATAAGTTGCAAAGAGCGACTGTTTTGTGACTCTTTGGAAAACTTCAGAAGACAAACTTTTGAAATCCACATAGTTTGATCCAATATATTGATAAAAATTACTGAAAAGCACCCACTTTAATGATATAGAGTATATACAGAACTTTAGGTATATAAATCATCGGTTTCGTAACTTATTCTAGAACTTGTTTAAAAATATCAATCATGACAATGAAAGAACATGGAACTTATTATATAGATTAGGTTTTTTTGAATATTTAGTTTGTAAATTTCCGAATTGAAGTGTTTGGTTATGTTTTTATATCTAATATCGATCAAATTAAAGTATCAATGTCTAAGAAAAAATATAAAAATACCAAACTTTAAAATTTCGAAACGCAAAAATCGAGAGTTGGTAATACGTAGGTAATTGATTGCAAAGTGCGACTATTTCTTTTGTCGTCGCAAATAAGTTGCAAAGAGCGACTAGTATGTGACGTTTTGGAAAACTTACAGAACACAAACTTTGAAATCCACATAGTTTGATCCATTCGATTGACAAAAAAGTACTGAAAAGCACCCATTTTAGTGATATAGAGTACATATAACTTTAGGTATATAAATCATCCGTTTCGTAACTATTTTTAGAATTTGTTTAAAAATATCAATCATGACAATGAAAGAACATGGAACTTATTATATAGATTAGGTTTTTATAATGTTTAGTTTGTAAATTTCCGAATTGAAGTGTTTGGTTATATTTTTATATCTAATATCGATCAAATTAAAGTATCCACGTCTAAGAAAGCATATAAACACACCAAACTTTAAAATTTTGAAACGCAAAAATCGAGAGTTAGTAATACGTAGGTAATTGGTTGCAAAGTGCGACTGTTTTCTTTTTTCGTCGCAAATAAGTTGCAAGGAGCGACTGTTTTGTGACTTTTTGGAAAACTTCAGAAGGCAAACTTTTGAAATCCACATAGTTTGATCCAATCTATTGATAAAAATTACTGAAAAGCACCCATTTTAGTGATATAGAGTACATACAGAACTTTAGGTATATAAATCATCGGTTTCATAACTTATTTTAGAACTTGTTTAAAAATATCAATCATGACAATGACACAACATGGAACTTATTATATAGATTAGGTTTTTTTGAATTTTTAGTTTGTAAATTTCCGAATTGAAGTGTTTGGTTATGTTTTTATATCTAATATCGATCAAATTAAAGTATCAATGTCTAAGAAAACATATAAACATACCAAACTTTAAAATTTAGAAATGCAAAAATCGAGAGTTGCTACGACGAAGGTAATTAGTTGCAAAGTGCGATTGTTTTCTTTTTTCGTCGCAAATAAGTTGCAAAGAGCGACTGTTTTGTGACTTTTTGGAAAACTTCAGAAGACAAACTTTTGAAATCCACATAGTTTCATCCAATCTATTGATAAAAATTACTGAAAAGCACCCACTTTAGTGATATAGAGTACATACAGAACTTTAGGTATATAAATCATCTGTTTCGTAACTTATTTTAGAACTTGTTTAAAAATATCAATCATGACAATGACACAACATGGAACTTATTATATAGATTAGGTTTTTTTGAATTTTTAGTTTGTAAATTTCCGAATTGAAGTGTTTGGTTATGTTTTTATATCTAATATCGATCAAAAAAAAGTATCAATGTCTAAGAAAACATATAAACATACCAAACTTTAAAATTTAGAAACGCAAAAATCGAGAGTTGCTACGACGAAGGTAATTAGTTGCAAAGTGCGATTGTTTTCTTTTTTCGTCGCAAATAAGTTGCAAAGAGCGACTGTTTTGTGACTTTTTGGAAAACTTCAGAAGACAAACTTTTGAAATCCACATAGTTTGATCCAATCTATTGATAAAAATTACTGAAAAGCACCCACTTTAGTGATATAGAGTACATACAGAACTTTAGGTATATAAATCATCTGTTTCGTAACTTATTTTAGAACTTGTTTAAAAATATCAATCATGACAATGACACAACATGGAACTTATTATATAGATTAGGTTTTTTTGAATTTTTAGTTTGTAAATTTCCGAATTGAAGTGTTTGGTTATGTTTTTATATGTAATATCGATCAAAAAAAAGTATCAATGTCTAAGAAAACATATAAACATACCAAACTTTAAAATTTAGAAACGCAAAAATCGAGAGTTGGTACGACGAAGGTAATTGGTTGCAAAGTGCGACTGTTTTCTTTTGTCATCGCAAATAAGTTGCAAAGAGCGACTGGTATGTGACGTTTTGGAAAACTTCAGAAGACAAACTTTTGAAATCCACATAGTTTGATCCAATCTATTGATAAAAATTACTGAAAAGCACCCATTTTAGTGATATAGAGTACATACAGAACTTTAGGTATATAAATCATCGGTTTCGTAACTTATTTTAGAACTTGTTTAAAAATATCAATCATGACAATGAAAGAACATGGAACTTATTATATAGATTAGGTTTTTTTGAATGTTTAGTTTGTAAATTTCCAAATTGAAGTGTTTGGTTATGTTTTTATGTCTAATATCTATCAAATTAAAGTATCAATGTCTAAGAAAACATATAAACAGACCAAACTTTAAAATTTTGAAATGGAAAAATCGAAAGTTAGTGATACGTAGGTAATTGGTTGCAAAGTGCGATTGTTTTCTTTTTTCATCGCAAATAAGTTGCAAAGAGCGACTGTTTTGTGACTCTTTGGAAAACTTCAGAAGACAAACTTTTGAAATCCACATAGTTTGATCAAATATATTGATAAAAATTACTGAAAAGCACCCACTTTAGTGATATAGAGTACATACAGAACTTTAGGTATATAAATCATCGGTGTCGTATCTTATTTTAGAACTTGTTTAAAAATATCAATCATGACAATGACACAACATGGAACTTATTATATAGATTAGATTTTTTTTAATGTTTAGTTTGTAAATTTCTGAATTGAAGTGTTTGGTTATGTTTTTATATCTAATATCGATCAAATTAAAGTATCAATATCTAAGAAAACATATAAACACACCAAACTTTAAAATTTCGAAACGCAAAAATCGAGAGTTGGTACGACGTAGGTAATTGGTTGCAAAGTGCGACTGTTTTCTTTTGTCGTCGCAAATAAGTTGCAAAGAGCGACTAGTATGTTACGTTTAGGAAAACTTCAGAAGACAAACTTTTGAAATCCACATAGTTTGATCCAATCTATTGATAAAAACTACTGAAAAGCACCCATTTTAGTGATATAGAGTACATACAGAACTTTAGGTATATAAATCATAGATTTCGTAACTTATTTTAGAATTTGTTTAAAAATATCAATCATGACAATGACACAACATGGAACTTATTATATACATTAGGTTTTTTTGAATTTTTAGTTTGTAAATTTCTGAATTGAAGTGTTTGGTTATGTTTTTATATCTAATATCGATCAAATTTTAAAGTATCAATTCCTAAGAAAACATATAAACACACCAAACTTTAAAATTTCGAAACACAAAAATCGAGAGTTGGTACAACGTAGGTAATTGGTTGCAAAGTGCGACTGTTTTCTTTTTTCGTCCCAAATAAGTTGCAAAGAGCGACTGTTTTGTGACGTTTTGGAAAACTTCAGAAGACAAACTTTTGAAATCCACATATTTTTATCCAATCTATCGATAAAAATTACTGAAAACCACCCATTTTAGTGATATAGAGTACATACAGAACTTTAGGTATATAAATCATCGGTTTCTTTACTTATTTTAGAACTTGTTTAAAAATATCAGTCATGACAATGAAAGAACATGGAACTTATTATATAGATTAGTTTTTTTGAATGTTTAGTTTGTAAATTTCCGAATTGAAGTGTTTGGTTATGTTTTTATATCTAATATCTGTCAAATTAAAGTATCAATGTCTAAGAAAACATATAAACAGACCAAACTTTAAAATTTTGAAACGGAAAAATCGAGAGTTAGTAATACGTAGGTAATTGGTTGCAAAGTGCGATTGTTTTCTTTTTTCGTTGCAAATAAGTTGCAAAGAGCGACTGTTTTGTGACTCTTTGGAAAACTTCAGAAGACAAACTTTTGAAATCCACATAGTTTGATCCAATATATTGATAAAAATTACTGAAAAGCACCCACTTTAATTATATAGAGTATATACAGAACTTTAGGTATATAAATCATCGGTTTCGTAACTTATTCTAGAACTTGTTTAAAAATATCAATCATGACAATGACACAACATTAAACTTATTATATAGATTAGGTTTTTTTGAATGTTTAGTTTGTAAATTTCCGAATTGAAGTGTTGGGTTATGTTTTTATATCTAATATCGATCAAATTAAAGTATCAATGTCTAAGAAAACATATAAACACACCAAACTTTAAAATTTTGAAACGCAAAAATCGAGAGTTAGTAATACGTAGGTAATTGGTGGCAAAGTGCGACTGTTTTCTTTTTTCGTCGCAAATAAATTGCAAAGAGCGATTGTTTTGTGACGTTTTGGAAAACTTCAGAACACAAACTTTTGAAATCCACATATTTTTATCCAATCTATTGATAAAAATTACTGAAAACCATCCATTTTAGTGATATAGAGTACATACAGAACTTTAGGTATATAAATCATCGGTTTCTTAACTTATTTTAGAACTTGTTTAAAAATATCAGTCATGACAATGAAAGAACATGGAACTTATTATATAGATTAGTTTTTTTGAATGTTTAGTTTGTAAATTTCCGAATTGAAGTGTTTGGTTATGTTTTTATATCTAATATCGATCAAATTAAAGTATCCTCGTCTAAGAAAACATATAAACACACTAAACTTTAAAATTTCGAAATGCAAAAATCGAGAGTTGGTAATACGTCGGTAGTGGGTAGCAAAGTACGACTGTTTTATTTTGTCGTCGCAAATAAGTTGCAAAGAGCGACTGGTATGTGACGTTTTGGAAAATACACTTTGAAATCCACATAGATATATCCAATCTATTGATAAAAATTACTGAAAAGCACCCATTTTAGTTATATAGAGTACATACAGAACTTTACGTATATAAATCATCGGTTTCGTAACTTATTTTAGAACTTGTTTAAAAATATCAATCATGACAATGAAAGAACATGGAACTTATTATATAGATTGGGTTTTTTTGAATGTTTAGTTTGTAAATTTCCAAATTGAAGTGTTTGGTTACGTTTTTATATCTAATATCTATCAAATTAAAGTATCAATGTCTAAGAAAACATATAAACAGACCAAACTTTAAAATTTAGAAACGCAAAAATCGAGAGTTGGTACGACGAAGGTAATTGGTTGCAAAGTGCGACTGTTTTCTTTTGTCATCGCAAATAAGTTGCAAAGAGCGACTGGTATGTGACGTTTTGGAAAACTTCAGAAGACAAACTTTTGAAATCCACATAGTTTGATCCAATCTATTGATAAAAATTACTGAAAACCACCCATTTTAGTGATATAGAGTACATACAGAACTTTAGGTATATAAATCATCGGTTTCGTAACTTATTTTAGAACTTGTTTAAAAATATCAATCATGACAATGAAAGAACATGGAACTTATTATATAGATTAGGTTTTTTTGAATGTTTAATTTGTAAATTTCCGAATTGAAGTGTTGAGTTATGTTTTTATATCTAATATCAATCAAATTAAAGTATCCACGTCTAAGAAAACATATAAACACACCAAACTTTAAAATTTTGAAACGCAAAAATTGAGAGTTGGTAAGACGTAGGGAATTGGTTGCAAAGTGCGACTGTTTTCTTTGGTCGTCGCAAATAAGTTGCAAAGAGCGACTGGTATGTGACGTTTTGGAAAACTTCAGAAGACACCCTTTTTAAATCCACATAGTTTGATCCAATCTATTGATAAAAATTACTGAAAAGCACCCATTTTAGTTATATAGAGTACATACAGAACTTTAGGTATATAAATCATCGGTTTCGTAACTTATTTTAGAACTTGTTTAAAAATATCAATCATGACAATGAAAGAACATGGAACTTATTATATAGATTAGGTTTTTTTGAATGTTTAGTTTGTAAATTTCCGAATTGAAGTGTTGGGTTATGTTTTTATATCTAATATCGATCAAATTAAAGTATCCACGTCTAAGAAAACATATAAACACACCAAACTTTAAAATTTCGAAATGCAAAAATTGAGAGTTGGTAATACGTAGGTAATTGGTTGCAAAGTGCGACTGTTTTCTTTTGTCGTCGCAAATAAGTTGCAAAGAGCGACTGGTATGTGACGTTTTGGAAAACTTCAGAAGACACACTTTTGAAATCCACATAGTTTGATCCAATCTATTGATAAAAATTACTGAAAAGCACCCATTTTAGTTATATAGAGTACATACAGAACTTTAGGTATATAAATCATCGGTTTCGTAACTTATTTTAGAACTTGTTTAAAAATATCAATCATGACAATGAAAGAACATGGAACTTATTATATAGATTAGGTTTTTTTGAATGTTTAGTTTGTAAATTTCCAAATTGAAGTGTTTGGTTATGTTTTTATGTCTAATATCTATCAAATTAAAGTATCAATGTCTAAGAAAACATATAAACAGACCAAACTTTAAAATTTTGAAATGGAAAAATCGAAAGTTAGTGATACGTAGGTAATTGGTTGCAAAGTGCGATTGTTTTCTTTTTTCATCGCAAATAAGTTGCAAAGAGCGACTGTTGTGACTCTTTGTTGGAAAACTAGAGAAGACAAACTTTCCGAAATCCAGATCGATTTGATCAAATAATTTGATAAAAAACCCTGATAGGCACCCACTTTAGTGATATAGAGTACATACAGAACTTTAGGTATATAAATCATCGGTGTCGTATCTTATTTTAGAACTTGTTTAAAAATATCAATCATGACAATGACACAACATGGAACTTATTATATAGATTAGATTTTTTTGAATGTTTAGTTTGTAAATTTCTGAATTGAAGTGTTTGGTTATGTTTTTATATCTAATATCGATCAAATTAAAGTATCAATATCTAAGAAAACATATAAACACACCAAACTTTAAAATTTCGAAACGCAAAAATCGAGAGTTGGTACGACGTAGGTAATTGGTTGCAAAGTGCGACTGTTTTCTTTTGTCGTCGCAAATAAGTTGCAAAGAGCGACTAGTATGTTACGTTTTGGAAAACTTCAGAAGACAAACTTTTGAAATCCACATAGTTTGATCCAATCTATTGATAAAAACTACTGAAAAGCACCCATTTTAGTGATATAGAGTACATACAGAACTTTAGGTATATAAATCATAGATTTCGTAACTTATTTTAGAATTTGTTTAAAAATATCAATCATGACAATGACACAACATGGAACTTATTATATACATTAGGTTTTTTTGAATTTTTAGTTTGTAAATTTCTGAATTGAAGTGTTTGGTTATGTTTTTATATCTAATATCGATCAAATTTTAAAGTATCAATTCCTAAGAAAACATATAAACACACCAAACTTTAAAATTTCGAAACACAAAAATCGAGAGTTGGTACAACGTAGGTAATTGGTTGCAAAGTGCGACTGTATTCTTTTTTCGTCCCAAATAAGTTGCAAAGAGCGACTGTTTTGTGACGTTTTGGAAAACTTCAGAAGACAAACTTTTGAAATCCACATATTTTTATCCAATCCATCGATAAAAATTACTGAAAACCACCCATTTTAGTGATATAGAGTACATACAGAACTTTAGGTATATAAATCATCGGTTTCTTAACTTATTTTAGAACTTGTTTAAAAATATCAGTCATGACAATGAAAGAACATGGAACTTATTATATAGATTAGTTTTTTTGAATGTTTAGTTTGTAAATTTCCGAATTGAAGTGTTTGGTTATGTTTTTATATCTAATATCTATCAAATTAAAGTATCAATGTCTAAGAAAACATATAAACAGACCAAACTTTAAAATTTTGAAACGGAAAAATCGAGAGTTAGTAATACGTAGGTAATTGGTTGCAAAGTGCGATTGTTTTCTTTTTTCGTTGCAAATAAGTTGCAAAGAGCGACTGTTTTGTGACTCTTTGGAAAACTTCAGAAGACAAACTTTTGAAATCCACATAGTTTGATCCAATATATTGATAAAAATTACTGAAAAGCACCCACTTTAATGATATAGAGTATATACAGAACTTTAGGTATATAAATCATCGGTTTCGTAACTTATTCTAGAACTTGTTTAAAAATATCAATCATGACAATGAAAGAACATGGAACTTATTATATAGATTAGGTTTTTTTGAATATTTAGTTTGTAAATTTCCGAATTGAAGTGTTTGGTTATGTTTTTATATCTAATATCGATCAAATTAAAGTATCAATGTCTAAGAAAAAATATAAAAATACCAAACTTTAAAATTTCGAAACGCAAAAATCGAGAGTTGGTAATACGTAGGTAATTGATTGCAAAGTGCGACTATTTCTTTTGTCGTCGCAAATAAGTTGCAAAGAGCGACTAGTATGTGACGTTTTGGAAAACTTACAGAACACAAACTTTTGAAATCCACATAGTTTGATCCATTCGATTGACAAAAAAGTACTGAAAAGCACCCATTTTAGTGATATAGAGTACATATAACTTTAGGTATATAAATCATCCGTTTCGTAACTATTTTTAGAATTTGTTTAAAAATATCAATCATGACAATGAAAGAACATGGAACTTATTATATAGATTAGGTTTTTATAATGTTTAGTTTGTAAATTTCCGAATTGAAGTGTTTGGTTATATTTTTATATCTAATATCGATCAAATTAAAGTATCCACGTCTAAGAAAGCATATAAACACACCAAACTTTAAAATTTTGAAACGCAAAAATCGAGAGTTAGTAATACGTAGGTAATTGGTTGCAAAGTGCGACTGTTTTCTTTTTTCGTCGCAAATAAGTTGCAAGGAGCGACTGTTTTGTGACTTTTTGGAAAACTTCAGAAGGCAAACTTTTGAAATCCACATAGTTTGATCCAATCTATTGATAAAAATTACTGAAAAGCACCCATTTTAGTGATATAGAGTACATACAGAACTTTAGGTATATAAATCATCGGTTTCATAACTTATTTTAGAACTTGTTTAAAAATATCAATCATGACAATGACACAACATGGAACTTATTATATAGATTAGGTTTTTTTGAATTTTTAGTTTGTAAATTTCCGAATTGAAGTGTTTGGTTATGTTTTTATATCTAATATCGATCAAATTAAAGTATCAATGTCTAAGAAAACATATAAACATACCAAACTTTAAAATTTAGAAATGCAAAAATCGAGAGTTGCTACGACGAAGGTAATTAGTTGCAAAGTGCGATTGTTTTCTTTTTTCGTCGCAAATAAGTTGCAAAGAGCGACTGTTTTGTGACTTTTTGGAAAACTTCAGAAGACAAACTTTTGAAATCCACATAGTTTCATCCAATCTATTGATAAAAATTACTGAAAAGCACCCACTTTAGTGATATAGAGTACATACAGAACTTTAGGTATATAAATCATCTGTTTCGTAACTTATTTTAGAACTTGTTTAAAAATATCAATCATGACAATGACACAACATGGAACTTATTATATAGATTAGGTTTTTTTGAATTTTTAGTTTGTAAATTTCCGAATTGAAGTGTTTGGTTATGTTTTTATATCTAATATCGATCAAAAAAAAGTATCAATGTCTAAGAAAACATATAAACATACCAAACTTTAAAATTTAGAAACGCAAAAATCGAGAGTTGCTACGACGAAGGTAATTAGTTGCAAAGTGCGATTGTTTTCTTTTTTCGTCGCAAATAAGTTGCAAAGAGCGACTGTTTTGTGACTTTTTGGAAAACTTCAGAAGACAAACTTTTGAAATCCACATAGTTTGATCCAATCTATTGATAAAAATTACTGAAAAGCACCCACTTTAGTGATATAGAGTACATACAGAACTTTAGGTATATAAATCATCTGTTTCGTAACTTATTTTAGAACTTGTTTAAAAATATCAATCATGACAATGACACAACATGGAACTTATTATATAGATTAGGTTTTTTTGAATTTTTAGTTTGTAAATTTCCGAATTGAAGTGTTTGGTTATGTTTTTATATGTAATATCGATCAAAAAAAAGTATCAATGTCTAAGAAAACATATAAACATACCAAACTTTAAAATTTAGAAACGCAAAAATCGAGAGTTGGTACGACGAAGGTAATTGGTTGCAAAGTGCGACTGTTTTCTTTTGTCATCGCAAATAAGTTGCAAAGAGCGACTGGTATGTGACGTTTTGGAAAACTTCAGAAGACAAACTTTTGAAATCCACATAGTTTGATCCAATCTATTGATAAAAATTACTGAAAAGCACCCATTTTAGTGATATAGAGTACATACAGAACTTTAGGTATATAAATCATCGGTTTCGTAACTTATTTTAGAACTTGTTTAAAAATATCAATCATGACAATGAAAGAACATGGAACTTATTATATAGATTAGGTTTTTTTGAATGTTTAGTTTGTAAATTTCCAAATTGAAGTGTTTGGTTATGTTTTTATGTCTAATATCTATCAAATTAAAGTATCAATGTCTAAGAAAACATATAAACAGACCAAACTTTAAAATTTTGAAATGGAAAAATCGAAAGTTAGTGATACGTAGGTAATTGGTTGCAAAGTGCGATTGTTTTCTTTTTTCATCGCAAATAAGTTGCAAAGAGCGACTGTTTTGTGACTCTTTGGAAAACTTCAGAAGACAAACTTTTGAAATCCACATAGTTTGATCAAATATATTGATAAAAATTACTGAAAAGCACCCACTTTAGTGATATAGAGTACATACAGAACTTTAGGTATATAAATCATCGGTGTCGTATCTTATTTTAGAACTTGTTTAAAAATATCAATCATGACAATGACACAACATGGAACTTATTATATAGATTAGATTTTTTTGAATGTTTAGTTTGTAAATTTCTGAATTGAAGTGTTTGGTTATGTTTTTATATCTAATATCGATCAAATTAAAGTATCAATATCTAAGAAAACATATAAACACACCAAACTTTAAAATTTCGAAACGCAAAAATCGAGAGTTGGTACGACGTAGGTAATTGGTTGCAAAGTGCGACTGTTTTCTTTTGTCGTCGCAAATAAGTTGCAAAGAGCGACTAGTATGTTACGTTTTGGAAAACTTCAGAAGACAAACTTTTGAAATCCACATAGTTTGATCCAATCTATTGATAAAAACTACTGAAAAGCACCCATTTTAGTGATATAGAGTACATACAGAACTTTAGGTATATAAATCATAGATTTCGTAACTTATTTTAGAATTTGTTTAAAAATATCAATCATGACAATGACACAACATGGAACTTATTATATACATTAGGTTTTTTTGAATTTTTAGTTTGTAAATTTCTGAATTGAAGTGTTTGGTTATGTTTTTATATCTAATATCGATCAAATTTTAAAGTATCAATTCCTAAGAAAACATATAAACACACCAAACTTTAAAATTTCGAAACACAAAAATCGAGAGTTGGTACAACGTAAGTAATTGGTTGCAAAGTGCGACTGTTTTCTTTTTTCGTCCCAAATAAGTTGCAAAGAGCGACTGTTTTGTGACGTTTTGGAAAACTTCAGAAGACAAACTTTTGAAATCCACATATTTTTATCCAATCTATCGATAAAAATTACTGAAAACCACCCATTTTAGTGATATAGAGTACATACAGAACTTTAGGTATATAAATCATCGGTTTCTTTACTTATTTTAGAACTTGTTTAAAAATATCAGTCATGACAATGAAAGAACATGGAACTTATTATATAGATTAGTTTTTTTGAATGTTTAGTTTGTAAATTTCCGAATTGAAGTGTTTGGTTATGTTTTTATATCTAATATCTGTCAAATTAAAGTATCAATGTCTAAGAAAACATATAAACAGACCAAACTTTAAAATTTTGAAACGGAAAAATCGAGAGTTAGTAATACGTAGGTAATTGGTTGCAAAGTGCGATTGTTTTCTTTTTTCGTTGCAAATAAGTTGCAAAGAGCGACTGTTTTGTGACTCTTTGGAAAACTTCAGAAGACAAACTTTTGAAATCCACATAGTTTGATCCAATATATTGATAAAAATTACTGAAAAGAACCCACTTTAATGATATAGAGTATATACAGAACTTTAGGTATATAAATCATCGGTTTCGTAACTTATTCTAGAACTTGTTTAAAAATATCAATCATGACAATGACACAACATTAAACTTATTATATAGATTAGGTTTTTTTGAATGTTTAGTTTGTAAATTTCCGAATTGAAGTGTTGGGTTATGTTTTTATATCTAATATCGATCAAATTAAAGTATCAATGTCTAAGAAAACATATAAACACACCAAACTTTAAAATTTTGAAACGCAAAAATCGAGAGTTAGTAATACGTAGGTAATTGGTGGCAAAGTGCGACTGTTTTCTTTTTTCGTCGCAAATAAATTGCAAAGAGCGATTGTTTTGTGACGTTTTGGAAAACTTCAGAACACAAACTTTTGAAATCCACATATTTTTATCCAATCTATTGATAAAAATTACTGAAAACCATCCATTTTAGTGATATAGAGTACATACAGAACTTTAGGTATATAAATCATCGGTTTCTTAACTTATTTTAGAACTTGTTTAAAAATATCAGTCATGACAATGAAAGAACATGGAACTTATTATATAGATTAGTTTTTTTGAATGTTTAGTTTGTAAATTTCCGAATTGAAGTGTTTGGTTATGTTTTTATATCTAATATCGATCAAATTAAAGTATCCTCGTCTAAGAAAACATATAAACACACTAAACTTTAAAATTTCGAAATGCAAAAATCGAGAGTTGGTAATACGTCGGTAGTGGGTAGCAAAGTACGACTGTTTTATTTTGTCGTCGCAAATAAGTTGCAAAGAGCGACTGGTATGTGACGTTTTGGAAAATACACTTTTGAAATCCACATAGATATATCCAATCTATTGATAAAAATTACTGAAAAGCACCCATTTTAGTTATATAGAGTACATACAGAACTTTAGGTATATAAATCATCGGTTTCGTAACTTATTTTAGAACTTGTTTAAAAATATCAATCATGACAATGAAAGAACATGGAACTTATTATATAGATTAGGTTTTTTTGAATGTTTAGTTTGTAAATTTCCAAATTGAAGTGTTTGGTTACGTTTTTATATCTAATATCTATCAAATTAAAGTATCAATGTCTAAGAAAACATATAAACAGACCAAACTTTAAAATTTTGAAACGGAAAAATCGAAAGTTAGTAATACGTAGGTAATTGGTTGCAAAGTGCGATTGTTTTCTTTTTTCATCGCAAATAAGTTGCAAAGAGCGACTGTTTTGTGACTCTTTTTGTCATGTGATACCTTTTCGGAAAGCCCAAATAGAGCCCTCTGATGAAAGAAGCAGGACAAACAAACTTTTCCATTGACTTTTTGTCGACCCCAAATTTTGACCTTTAAGTACTTTTTCGGGCATTTGTGTGATTTGGGCTATATCCAAAATTACTTGTTCAAGCATTGTTTTAGAATTTTTTCATGCATCAAAGCTTGTTAACACTAGATGGGGTATCCCTGCACAGCGGGTGGGACCCACGACGAATGGTTCATCAATTCTTTCAAAAAGAATATATACGATTGCATTACATAAACTAACAGATGCGATCATACCAGCACTAATACACCGGATCCCATCAAAACTCCGCAGTTAAGCGGGCTTGGGCGAGAGTAGTACTAGGATGGGTGACCTCCCGGAAACTCCTCGTGTTGCATCCCTCTTTTTTTTTAATTTGTTTTTTTTTGGTTAAAACTTTATGACTCTATAACTTTTATAACGTCAGGCCAAACTTGGCATGTGATACCTTTTCGGAAAGCTCAAAGAGAGCCCAGCGATGAAAGAAGCAGGACAATGGAACATATCCATTGACTTTTTGTCGACTCCAAATTTTGACCTTTAGTTAAGCGTGCTTGGGCGAGAGTAGTACTAGGATGGGTGACCTCCCGGAAAGTCCTCGTGTTGCATCCATCTTTTTTTTTAATTTGTTTTTTTTGGTTAAAACTTTATGAGTCTATAACTTTTATACCGTGAGGCCAAACTTGGCATGTGATACCTTTTCGGAAACCTAAAGAGAGCCCTCCGACGAAAGAAGCAGGACAATAGAACTATTCCATTGACTTTTTGTCGACCCCAAATTTTGACCTTTAAGTACTTTTTGGGGCATTTTTGTGATATGGGCTATATTACGGACCCAAAATTACTTGTTCAAACATTGTTTTAGATTTTTTTCATGCATCAAAGGTCGTTAAGACTAGATGGGGTATCCCTACATAGCGGCTGGGACCCATGGCGAATGGTTCATCAAGTCTTAAAAAAAGAATATATACGATTGCATTACATATACTAATGGATGCGGTCAGACCAGCACTAAACTGGATCACATCAGAACTCCGCAGTTAAGCGTGCTTGGGCAAGAGTAGTACTAGGATGGGTGACCTCCCGGGAAGTCCTCGTGTTGCATCCCTCTTTTTTTTAATTTTTTTCTTTGGTTAAAACTTTATGACTCTATAACTTTTATACCGTGAGGCCAAACTTGGCATGTAATAACTTTTCGGAAAGCCCAAAAAGAGCCCTCCGACGAAAGAAGCAGGACAAAGGAACTTTTCCATTGACTTTTTGTCGACCCCAAATTTTGACCTTTAAGTACTTTTTCGGGTATTTTTGTGATTTGGGTTATATTACGAACCCAAAATTACTTGTTCAAGCATTGTTTTAGAATTTTTTCATGCATCAAAGCTCGTTAAGAGTAGATGAGGTATCCCTACATAGCGGATGAGACCTATGGCAAATGGTTCATCAAGTCTTCAAAAAACAATATATACGATTGTATTGCATATACTAACGGATGTGATCATACCAGCACTAATACACCGGATCCCATCAGAACTCCGCAGTTAAGCGTGCTTGGGCGAGAGTAGTACTAAGATGGATGACCTCCCGGGAAGTCCTCGTGTCTCATCCCTCTTTTTTTTAATTTTTTTCTTTGGTTAAAACTTTATGACTCTATAACTTTTATACAGTGAGGCCAAACTTGGCATGTGATACATTTTCGGAAAGCCCAAAGAGAGCCCTCCGATGAAAGAAGCAGGACAATGGAACATATCCATTGATTTTTTGTCGACTCTAAATTTTAACCTTTTGTTAAGCATGCTTGGGCGAGAGTAGTACTAGGATGGGTGACCTCCTGGGAACTCCTCGTGTTGCATCCCTGTTTTTTTTTAATTTGTTTTTTTTGGTTAAAACTTTATGATTCTATAACTTTTATACCGTGAGGCCAAACTTGGCATGTGATACCTTTTCGGAAAGCCCAAAGAGAGCCCTCCGACGAAAGAAGCAGGACAAACAAACTTTTCCATTGACTTTTTGTCGACCCTAAATTTTGACCTTTAAGTACTTTTCGCGTATTTTTGTGATTTGGGCTATATTACGGACCAAAAATTACTTGTTCAAGCATTGTTTTAGAATTTTTTCATGCATCAAAGCTCGTTAAGACTAGATGGGGTATCCCTACATAGCGGATGGGGCCCATGGCGAATGGTTCATCAATTCTTCCAAAAAGAATATATACGATTGCATTGCATATACTAACGGATGTGATCATACCAGCACTAATACACCGGATCCCATCAGAACACCGTAGTTAAGCGTGCTTGGGCGAGAGTAGTACTAAGATGGGTGACCTCCCGGGAAGTCCTTGTCTTGCATCCCTCTTTTTTTTTTAATTTTTTTCTTTGGTTAAAACTTTATGACTCTATAACTTTTATACAGTGAGGCCAAACTTGGCATGTGATACCTTTTTCGGAAAGCCCAAAGAGAGCCCTCGGATGAAAGAAGCAGGACAATGGAACATATGTATTGAGTTTTTGTCGACTCCAAATTTTGACCTTTAGTTAAGCGTGCTTGGGCTAGAGTAGTACTAGGATGGGTGACCTCCCGGGAAGTCCTCGTGTTGCATCCCTCTTTTTTATTAATTTGTTTTTTTTTTGTTAAAAATTTATGACTCTATAACTTTTATACCGTCAGGCCAAACTTGGCATCTGATACCTTTTCGGAAAGCCCAAAGAGAGCCCTCCGATGAAAGAAGCAGGACAATGGAACTTATCCATTGATTTTTTGTCGACTCCAAATTTTGACCTTTAGTTAAGCGTGCTTGGGCGAGAGTAGTATTAGGATGGGTGACCTCCCGGGAAGTCCTCGTGTTGCATCCTTCTTTTTTTTTTAATTTGTTTTTTTTGGTTAAAACTTTATGACTCTATAACTTTTATACCGTGAGGTCAAACTTGGCATGTGATACCTTTTCGGAAAGCGTAAAGAGAGCCTTCCGACAAAAGAAGCAAGACAACGGAACAATTTCATTGACTTTTTGTCGATCCCAAATTTTGACCTTTAAGTACTTTTTCGGGCATATTTGTGATTTGGGCTATATTACGGACCCAAAATTACTTGTTGAAGCATTGTTTTAGAATTTTTGCATGCTTCAAAGCTCGTTAAGACTAGATGGGGTATCCCTACATAGCGGGTGCGACCCACGGCGAATGGTTTATCAGGTCTTCAAAAAAGAATATATACGATTGCATTCCATATACTAACGGATGCGATCATACTAACACTAATACACTGGATCCCATCAGAACTCCGCAGTTAAGCGTGCTTGGGCGAGAGTAGTACTAGGATGGGTGACCTCCCGGGAAGTCCTCGTGTTGCATCTCTCTGTTTTTTTTAATTTGTTTCATTGGTTAAAACTTTATGACTCTATAACTTTTATATAGTGAGGCCAAACTTGGCATGTGATACCTTTTCGGAAAGCCAAAGAGAGCCCTCAGATGAAAGAAGCAGGACAATGGAACATATGTATTGAGTTTTTGTCGACTCCAAATTTTGACCTTTAGTTAAGCGTGCTTGGGCGAGAGTAGTACTAGGATGGGTGACCTCCCGAGAAGTCCTCGTGTTGCATCCCTCTTTTTTTTTAATTTGTTTTTTTTTTGTTAAAACTTTATGACTATATAACTTTTATACCGTCAAGCCAAACTTGGCATGTGATACCTTTTCGGAAAGCCCAAAGAGAGCCTTCCGATGAAAGAAGCAGGACAATGGAACTTATCCATTGATTTTTTGTCGACTCCAAATTTTGACCTTTAGTTAAGCGTGCTTGGGCGAGAGTAGTACTAGGATGGGTGACCTCCCGGGAAGTCCTCGTGTTGCATCCTTCTTTTTTTTTAATTTGTTTTTTTTGGTTAAAACTTTATGACTCTATAACTTATATACCGTGAGGCCAAACTTGGCATGTGATACCTTTTCGGAAAGCGTAAAGAGAGCCCTCCGACGAAAGAAGCAGGACAATGGAACAATTTCATTGACTTTTTGTCGATCCCAAATTTTGACCTTTAAGTACTTTTTCGGTCATATTTGTGATTTGGGCTATATTACGGACCCAAAATTACTTGTTCAATCATTGTATTAGAATTTTATCATGCATCAAAGCTCGTTAAGACTAGATGGGGTATCCCTACATAGCGGGTGCGACCCACGGCGAATGGTTCATCAAGTCTTCAAAAAAGAATATATACGATTGCATTGCATATACTAACGGATGCGATCATACCAGCACTAATACACCGGATCCCATCAGAAATCCGCAGTTAAGCATGCTTGGGCGAGAGTAGTACTAGGATGGGTGACCTCCCGGGAAGTCCTCGTGTTGTATCTCTCTTTTTTTTTAATTTTTTTCTTTGGTTAAAACTTTATGACTCTATAACTTTTATACCGAGAGGCCAAACTAGGCATGTGATACCTTTTCGGAAAGCCCAAAGAAAGCCCTCCGATGAAAGAAGCAGGACAATGGAACATATGTATTGAGTTTTTGTCGACTCCAAATTTTGACCTTTCGTTAAGCGTGCTTGGGCGAGAGTAGTACTAGGATGGGTGACCTCCCGGGAAGTCCTCGTGTTGCATCCCTCTTTTTTTTAATTTGTTTTTTTTGGTTAAAACTTTATAACTCTATAACTTTTATACCGTGAGGCCAAACTAGGCATGTGCTACCTTTTCGGAAATCCCAAAGAGAGCCTTCCGACGAAAGAAGCACGACAAACGAACTTTTCCATTGACTTTTTGTCGAACCCAAATTTTGACCTTTAAATACTTTTTCGCGCATTTTTGTGATTTGGGCTATATTACGGACCCAAAATTACTTGTTAAAGCATTGTTTTAGAATTTTTTTATGCATCAAAGCTCGTTAAGACTAGATGGGGTGTCCCTATACAGCGGGTGGGACCCACGGCGAAGGTTCATCAATTCTTTCAAAAAGAATATATACGATTGCATTGCATATACTAACAGATGAGATCATACCAGCACTAATACACCGGATCCCATCAGAACTCCGCAGTTAAGTGTGCTTGAGCGAGAGTAGTATTAGGATGGGTGACCTCCTGGGAAGTCCTCGTGTTGCATCCCTCTTTTTTTAAAAATTTTTTTCATTGGTTAAAACTTTATGACTCTACAACTTTTAAACAGTGAGGCCAAACTTGGCATGTGATACCTTTTCGGAAAGCCCAAAGAGAGCCCTCTGATGAAAGAAGCAGGACAATGGAACATATCCATTGATTTTTTGTCGACTCTAAATTTTGACCTTTAGTTAAGCGTGCTTGGGCGAGAGTAGTACTAGGATGGGTGACCTCCCGGGAAGTCCTCGTGTTTCATCCTTCTTTTTTTTTAAATTGTTTTTTTTGGTTAAAACTTTATGACTCTATAATTTTTATACCGTGAGGCCAAACTTGGCATGTGATATCTTTTCGGAAAGCGTAAAGAGAGCCCTCCGACGAAAGAAGCAGGACAATGGAACAATTTTATTGACTTTTTGTCGATCCCAAATTTTGACCTTTAAGTACTTTTTCGGGCATATTTGTGATTTGGGCTATATTACGGACACAAAATTACTTGTTCAATCATTGTTTTAGAATTTTTTCATGCTTCAAAGCTCGTTAAGACTAGATGGGGTATCCTACATAGCGGGTGCGACCCACGACGAATGGTTCATCAAGTCTTCAAAAAAGAATATATACGATTGCATTGCATATACTAACGTATGCGATCATACCAGCACTAATACACGAGATCCCATCAGAACTCCGCAGTTAAGCGTGCTTGGGCGAATATTGTACTAGGATGGGTGACCTCCCGGGAAGTCCTCGTGTTGCATCCCTCTTTTTTTTTAATTTGTTTTTTTTGGTTAAAACTTTATGACTCTATAACTTTTATACCGTGAGGCCAAACTAGGCATGTGATACCTTTTCGGAAATCCCAAAGAGAACCCTCCGACGAAAGAAACAGGACAAACGAACTTTTCCTTTGACTTTTTGCCGACCACAAATTTTGACCTTTAAGTACTTTTTCGGGCATTTTTGTGATTTGGGCTAGATTACGGACCCAAAATAACTTGTTCAAGCATTGTTTTAGAATTTTTTCATGCATCAAAGCTCGTTAAGACTAGTTGGGGTATCCCTACACAGCGGGTGGGACCCACGGCGAATGGTTCATCAATTCTTCCAAAAAGAATATATACGATTGCATTGCATATACTAACAGATAAGATCATACCAACACTAATACACCGGATCCCATCAGAACTCCGCAGTTAAGGGGGCTTGGGCGAGAGTAGTACTAGGATGGGTGACCTCCCGGGAAGTCCTCGTGTTGCATCCCTCTTTTTTTTTAATTTTTTTCATTGGTTAAAACTTTATGACTCTATAACTTTTATACAGTGAGGCCAAACTTGGCATGTGATACCTTTTCGGAAAGCCCAAAGAGAGCTCTCCGATGAAAGAAGCAGGACAATGGAACATATCCATTGATTTTTTGTCGACTCCAAATTTTAACCTTTAGTTAAGCGTGCTTGGGCGAGAGTAGTACTAGGATGGGTGACCTCCCGGGAAGTCCTCGTGTTGCATCCCTCTTTTTTTTTAATTTGTTTTTTTTGGTTAAAACTTTATGATTCTATAACTTTTATACCGTGAGGCCAAACTTGGCATGTGATACCTTTTCGGAAAGCCCAAAAAGAGCCCTCCGACGAAAGAAGCAGGACAAACGAACTTTTCCATTGACTTTTTGTCGATCCCAAATTTTGACCTTTAAGTACTTTTTCGGGTATTTTGTGATTTGGGCTATATTACGGACCCAAAATTACTTGTTCAAGCATTGTTTTAGAATTTTTTTCATGATCAAAGCTCGTTAAGACTAGATGGGGTATCCCTACACAGCGGGTGGGACCCACGACGAATGGTTCATCAAGTCTTCAAAAAAGAATATACACCATTGCATTGCCTATACTAACGGATGAGATTATACCAGCACTAATACACCAGATCCCATCAAAACTCCGTAGTTAAGCGTGCTTGGGCGAGAGTAGTACTAGGATTGGTGACCTCAGGGAAGTCCTCGTGTTGCATCCCTTTTTTTTTAATATTTTTCTTTGGTTAAAACTTTATGACTGTATAACTTTTATACAGTGAGGCCAAACTTGGCATGTGATACATTTTCGGAAAGCCCAAAGAGAGCCCTCCGATGAAAGTAGCAGGACAATGGAACATATCAATTGATTTTTTGTCGACTCCAAATTTTGACATTTAGTTAAGCGTGCTTGGGCGAGAGTAGTACTAGGATGGGTGACCTCCCGGGAAGTCCTCGTGTTGCATCCCTCTTTTTTTTTAATTTGTTTTTTTTGGTTAAAACTTTAGGACTCTATAACTTTTATACCGTGAGGCCAAACTTGGCATGTGATACCTTTTCGAATAGCCCAAAGAGAGCCCTCCGACGAAAGAAGCAGGACAAAGGAACTTTTTCATTGACTTTTTGTCGACCCCAAATTTTGACCTTTAAGTACTTTTTCGGGTATTTTTGTGATTTGGGCTATATTACGGATCCAAAATTACTTGTTCAAGCATTGTTTTAGAATTTTATCATGCATCAAAGCTCGTTAAGACTAGATGGGGTATCCCTACACAGCGGGTGGGACCCACGGCGAATGGTTCATCAATTCTTCCAAAAAGAATATATACGATTGCATTGCATATACTAACAGATAAGATCATAGCAGCACTAATACACCGGATCCCATCAGAACTCCGCAGTTAAGCGGGCTTGGGCGAGAGTAGTACTAGGATGGGTGACCTCCCGGGAAGTCTTCGTGTTGCATCACACTTTTTTTTTAATTTTTTTTATTGGTTAAAACTTTATGACTCTATAACTTTTATACCGTCAGGCCAAACTTGGCATGTGATACCTTTTCGAAAAGCTCAAAGAGAGCCCTACGATGAAAGTAGCAGGACAATGGAACATATCCATTGACTTTTTGTCGACTCCAAATTTTGACCTTTAGTTAAGCGTGCTTGGGCGAGAGTAGTACTAGGATGGGTGACCTCCCGAGAAGTCCTCGTGTTGTATCCCTCTTTGTTTTTAATTTGTTTTTTTTGGTTAAAACTTTATGACTCTATAACTTTTATACCGTGAGGCCAAACTTGACATGTGATACCTTTTCGGAAAGCCCAAAGAGAGCCCTCCGACGAAAGAAGCAGGACAAAGGAACTTTTCCATTGACTTTTTGTCGACCCCAAATTTTGACCTTTAAGTACTTTTTCGGGTATTTTTGTGATTTGGGATATATTACGGACCAAAGATTACTTGTTCAAGCATTGTTTTAGAATTTTTTCAATGCAGCAAAGCTCGTTAAGACTAGATGGGGTATCCCTACACAGCGGGTGGGACCCACGAAGAATGGTTCATCAAGTCTTCAAAAAAGAATATATAAGATTGCATTGCATATACTAACGGATGCGATCATACCAGCACTAAAACACCGGATCCCATCAGAACTCCGCAGTTAAGCGGGCTTGGGCGAGAGTAGTATTAGGATGGGAGACCTCCCGGGAAGTCCTCGTGTTGCATCCCTCTTTTTTTTTAATTTGTTTTTTTTGGTTAAAACTTTATAACTCTATAACTTTTATACCGTGAGGCCAAACTAGGCATGTGCTACCTTTTCGGAAATCCCAAAGAGAGCCTTCCGACGAAAGAAGCACGACAAACGAACTTTTCCATTGACTTTTTGTCGAACCCAAATTTTGACCTTTAAATACTTTTTCGCGCATTTTTGTGATTTGGGCTATATTACGGACCCAAAATTACTTGTTAAAGCATTGTTTTAGAATTTTTTTATGCATCAAAGCTCGTTAAGACTAGATGGGGTGTCCCTATACAGCGGGTGGGACCCACGGCGAAGGTTCATCAATTCTTTCAAAAAGAATATATACGATTGCATTGCATATACTAACAGATGAGATCATACCAGCACTAATACACCGGATCCCATCAGAACTCCGCAGTTAAGTGTGCTTGAGCGAGAGTAGTATTAGGATGGGTGACCTCCTGGGAAGTCCTCGTGTTGCATCCCTCTTTTTTTAAAAATTTTTTTCATTGGTTAAAACTTTATGACTCTACAACTTTTAAACAGTGAGGCCAAACTTGGCATGTGATACCTTTTCGGAAAGCCCAAAGAGAGCCCTCTGATGAAAGAAGCAGGACAATGGAACATATCCATTGATTTTTTGTCGACTCTAAATTTTGACCTTTAGTTAAGCGTGCTTGGGCGAGAGTAGTACTAGGATGGGTGACCTCCCGGGAAGCCCTCGTGTTTCATCCTTCTTTTTTTTTAAATTGTTTTTTTTGGTTAAAACTTTATGACTCTATAATTTTTATACCGTGAGGCCAAACTTGGCATGTGATATCTTTTCGGAAAGCGTAAAGAGAGCCCTCCGACGAAAGAAGCAGGACAATGGAACAATTTTATTGACTTTTTGTCGATCCCAAATTTTGACCTTTAAGTACTTTTTCGGGCATATTTGTGATTTGGGCTATATTACGGACACAAAATTACTTGTTCAATCATTGTTTTAGAATTTTTTCATGCTTCAAAGCTCGTTAAGACTAGATGGGGTATCCTACATAGCGGGTGCGACCCACGACGAATGGTTCATCAAGTCTTCAAAAAAGAATATATACGATTGCATTGCATATACTAACGTATGCGATCATACCAGCACTAATACACGAGATCCCATCAGAACTCCGCAGTTAAGCGTGCTTGGGCGAATATTGTACTAGGATGGGTGACCTCCCGGGAAGTCCTCGTGTTGCATCCCTCTTTTTTTTTAATTTGTTTTTTTTGGTTAAAACTTTATGACTCTATAACTTTTATACCGTGAGGCCAAACTAGGCATGTGATACCTTTTCGGAAATCCCAAAGAGAACCCTCCGACGAAAGAAACAGGACAAACGAACTTTTCCTTTGACTTTTTGCCGACCACAAATTTTGACCTTTAAGTACTTTTTCGGGCATTTTTGTGATTTGGGCTAGATTACGGACCCAAAATAACTTGTTCAAGCATTGTTTTAGAATTTTTTCATGCATCAAAGCTCGTTAAGACTAGTTGGGGTATCCCTACACAGCGGGTGGGACCCACGGCGAATGGTTCATCAATTCTTCCAAAAAGAATATATACGATTGCATTGCATATACTAACAGATAAGATCATACCAACACTAATACACCGGATCCCATCAGAACTCCGCAGTTAAGGGGGCTTGGGCGAGAGTAGTACTAGGATGGGTGACCTCCCGGGAAGTCCTCGTGTTGCATCCCTCTTTTTTTTTAATTTTTTTCATTGGTTAAAACTTTATGACTCTATAACTTTTATACAGTGAGGCCAAACTTGGCATGTGATACCTTTTCGGAAAGCCCAAAGAGAGCTCTCCGATGAAAGAAGCAGGACAATGGAACATATCCATTGATTTTTTGTCGACTCCAAATTTTAACCTTTAGTTAAGCGTGCTTGGGCGAGAGTAGTACTAGGATGGGTGACCTCCCGGGAAGTCCTCGTGTTGCATCCCTCTTTTTTTTTAATTTGTTTTTTTTGGTTAAAACTTTATGATTCTATAACTTTTATACCGTGAGGCCAAACTTGGCATGTGATACCTTTTCGGAAAGCCCAAAGAGAGCCCTCCGACGAAAGAAGCAGGACAAACGAACTTTTCCATTGACTTTTTGTCGATCCCAAATTTTGACCTTTAAGTACTTTTTCGGGTATTTTGGGATTTGGGCTATATTACGGACCCAAAATTACTTGTTCAAGCATTGTTTTAGAATTTTTTTCATGATCAAAGCTCGTTAAGACTAGATGGGGTATCCCTACACAGCGGGTGGGACCCACGACGAATGGTTCATCAAGTCTTCAAAAAAGAATATACACCATTGCATTGCCTATACTAACGGATGAGATTATACCAGCACTAATACACCAGATCCCATCAAAACTCCGTAGTTAAGCGTGCTTGGGCGAGAGTAGTACTAGGATTGGTGACCTCAGGGAAGTCCTCGTGTTGCATCCGTTTTTTTTAAATATTTTTCTTTGGTTAAAACTTTATGACTGTATAACTTTTATACAGTGAGGCCAAACTTGGCATGTGATACATTTTCGGAAAGCCCAAAGAGAGCCCTCCGATGAAAGTAGCAGGACAATGGAACATATCAATTGATTTTTTGTCGACTCCAAATTTTGACATTTAGTTAAGCGTGCTTGGGCGAGAGTAGTACTAGGATGGGTGACCTCCCGGGAAGTCCTCGTGTTGCATCCCTCTTTTTTTTTAATTTGTTTTTTTTGGTTAAAACTTTAGGACTCTATAACTTTTATACCGTGAGGCCAAACTTGGCATGTGATACCTTTTCGAATAGCCCAAAGAGAGCCCTCCGACGAAAGAAGCAGGACAAAGGAACTTTTTCATTGACTTTTTGTCGACCCCAAATTTTGACCTTTAAGTACTTTTTCGGGTATTTTTGTGATTTGGGCTATATTACGGATCCAAAATTACTTGTTCAAGCATTGTTTTAGAATTTTATCATGCATCAAAGCTCGTTAAGACTAGATGGGGTATCCCTACACAGCGGGTGGGACCCACGGCGAATGGTTCATCAATTCTTCCAAAAAGAATATATACGATTGCATTGCATATACTAACAGATAAGATCATAGCAGCACTAATACACCGGATCCCATCAGAACTCCGCAGTTAAGCGGGCTTGGGCGAGAGTAGTACTAGGATGGGTGACCTCCCGGGAAGTCTTTGTGTTGCATCACTCTTTTTTTTTAATTTTTTTTATTGGTTAAAACTTTATGACTCTATAACTTTTATACCGTCAGGCCAAACTTGGCATGTGATACCTTTTCGAAAAGCTCAAAGAGAGCCCTACGATGAAAGTAGCAGGACAATGGAACATATCCATTGACTTTTTGTCGACTCCAAATTTTGACCTTTAGTTAAGCGTGCTTGGGCGAGAGTAGTACTAGGATGGGTGACCTCCCGAGAAGTCCTCGTGTTGTATCCCTCTTTGTTTTTAATTTGTTTTTTTTGGTTAAAACTTTATGACTCTATAACTTTTATACCGTGAGGCCAAACTTGACATGTGATACCTTTTCGGAAAGCCCAAAGAGAGCCCTCCGACGAAAGAAGCAGGACAAAGGAACTTTTCCATTGACTTTTTGTCGACCCCAAATTTTGACCTTTAAGTACTTTTTCGGGTATTTTTGTGATTTGGGATATATTACGGACCCAAGATTACTTGTTCAAGCATTGTTTTAGAATTTTTTCAATGCAGCAAAGCTCGTTAAGACTAGATGGGGTATCCCTACACAGCGGGTGGGACCCACGAAGAATGGTTCATCAAGTCTTCAAAAAAGAATATATAAGATTGCATTGCATATACTAACGGATGCGATCATACCAGCACTAATACACCGGATCCCATCAGAACTCCGCAGTTAAGCGGGCTTGGGCGAGAGTAGTATTAGGATGGGAGACCTCCCGGGAAGTCCTCGTGTTGCATCCCTCTTTTTTTTTAATTTGTTTTTTTTGGTTAAAACTTTATGACTCTATAACTTTTATACCGTGAGGCCAAACTTGGCATGTGATACCTTTTCGGAAAGCCCAAAGAGAGCCCTCCGACGAAAGAAGCAGGACAAAGGAACTTTTCCATTGACTTTTTGTCGACCCCAAATTTTGACCTTTAAGTACTTCTTCGGGTATTTTTGTGATTTGGGCTATATTACGGACCCAAAATTACTTGTTCAAGCATTGTTTTAGAATTTTTCCATGCATCAAAGCTCGTTAAGACTAGATGAGGTATCCCTACACAGCGGGTGGAACCTATGGTGAACGGTTCATCAAGTTTTCAAAAAAGAATATATACGATTGCATTGCATATACTAACGGATGCGATCATACCAGCACTAATACACCGGATCCCATCAGAACTCCGCAATTAACCGTGCTTGGGTGAGAGTAATACTAGGATGGGTGACTTCCCGGGAAGTCCTCGTGTTTCATCCCTTTTTTTTCTTTGGTTAAAAGTTTATGACTCTATAACTCTTATAGAGTGAGGCCAAACTTGGCATGTGATACCTTTTCGGAAAGCCCAAAGAGAGCCCTCCGATGAAAGAAGCAGGACAATGGAACTTATCCATTGATTTTTTGTCGACTCCAAATTTTGACCTTTAGTTAAGCGTGCTTGGGCGAGAGTTGTTCTAGGATGGGTGACCTCCCGGGAAGTCCTCGTGTTGCATCCTTTTTTTTTAATTTGTTTTTTTTTGGTTAAAACTTTATAACTCTATAACTTTTAAACCGTGAGGCCAAACTTGGGATGTGATACCTTTTTGGAAAGCCCAAAGATAGCCCTCCGACGAAAGAAGCAGGACAATGGAACATTTCCATTGACTTTTTGTCGACCCCAAATTTTGACCTTTAAGCACTTTTTCGGGCATTTTTGTGATTTGGGCTATATTACGGACCCAAAATTACTTGTTCAAGCATTGTTTTAGAATTTTTTCATGCATCAAAGCTCGTTAACAATAGATGGGGTATCCCTACATAGCGGGTGGAACCCATGGCGAATGGTTTATCAAGTCTTCAAAAAAAAAGGTATACGATTGCATTGCATATACTAACGGATGCGATCATACAAGCACTAATACACCGGATCCCATCAGGACATCGCAGTTAAGCGTGCTTGGGTGAGAGTAGTTCTAGGATGGGTGACCTCACAGGAAGTCCTCGTGTTTCATCCCTCTATTTTTTTTTTATTTTTTTCTTTGATTAAAACTTTATGTCTCTATAACTTTTATACAGTGAGGCCAAACTTGACATGTGATACCTTTTCGTAAAGCCCAAAGAGAGCCCTCAAATGAAAGAAGCAGGACAATGGAACATATCCATTGATTTTTTGTCGACTCCAAATTTTGACCTTTAGTTAACCGCGCTTGGGCGAGAGTTGTTCTAGGATGGGTGACCTCCCGGGAAGTCCTCGTGTTGCATCCCTCTTTTTTTTTAATTTGTTTTTTTTTGTTAAAACTTTATGACTCTATAACTTTTAAACCGTGAGGCCAAACTTGGGATGTGATACCTTTTTGGAAAGCCCAAAGATAGCCCTCCGACGAAAGAAGCAGAACAATGGAACATTTCCATTGACTTTTTGTCGACCCCAAATTTTGACCTTTAAGCACTTTTTCGGGCATTTTTGTGATTTGGGCTATATTACGGACCCAAAATTACTTGTTCAAGCATTGTTTTAGAATTTTTTCATGCATCAAAGCTCGTTAACAATAGATGGGGTATCCCTACATAGCGGGTGGAACCCATGGCGAATGGTTTATCAAGTCTTCAAAAAAAAAGGTATACGATTGCATTGCATATACTAACGGATGCGATCATACAAGCACTAATACACCGGATCCCATCAGGACATCGCAGTTAAGCGTGCTTGGGTGAGAGTAGTTCTAGGATGGGTGACCTCACAGGAAGTCCTCGTGTTTCATCCCTCTATTTTTTTTTTATTTTTTTCTTTGATTAAAACTTTATGTCTCTATAACTTTTATACAGTGAGGCCAAACTTGACATGTGATACCTTTTCGTAAAGCCCAAAGAGAGCCCTCAAATGAAAGAAGCAGGACAATGGAACATATCCATTGATTTTTTGTCGACTCCAAATTTTGACCTTTAGTTAACCGCGCTTGGGCGAGAGTTGTTCTAGGATGGGTGACCTCCCGGGAAGTCCTCGTGTTGCATCCCTCTTTTTTTTTAATTTGTTTTTTTTTGTTAAAACTTTATGACTCTATAACTTTTAAACCGTGAGGCCAAACTTGGGATGTGATACCTTTTTGGAAAGCCCAAAGATAGCCCTCCGACGAAAGAAGCAGAACAATGGAACATTTCCATTGACTTTTTGTCGACCCCAAATTTTGACCTTTAAGCACTTTTTCGGGCATTTTTGTGATTTGGGCTATATTACGGACCCAAAATTACTTGTTCAAGCATTGTTTTAGAATTTTTTCATGCATCAAAGCTCGTTAAGAATAGATGGGGTATCCCTACATAGCGGGTGGAACCCATGGCGAATGGTTTATCAAGTCTTCAAAAAAAAAGGTATACGATTGCATTGCATATACTAACGGATGCGATCATACAAGCACTAATACACCGGATCCCATCAGGACATCGCAGTTAAGCGTGCTTGGGTGAGAGTAGTTCTAGGATGGGTGACCTCACAGGAAGTCCTCGTGTTTCATCCCTCTATTTTTTTTTTATTTTTTTCTTTGATTAAAACTTTATGACTCTATAACTTTTATATAGTGAGGCCAAACTTGACATGTGATACCTTTTCGTAAAGCCCAAAGAGAGCCCTCAAATGAAAGAAGCAGGACAATGGAACATATCCATTGATTTTTTGTCGACTCCAAATTTTGACCTTTAGTTAACCGCGCTTGGGCGAGAGTTGTTCTAGGATGGGTGACCTCCCGGGAAATTCTCGTGTTGCATCCCTCTTTTTTTTAATTTGTCTTTTTTTGGTTAAAACTTTATGACTCTATAACTTTTATACCGTGAGGCCAACCTTAGCATGTGATACCTTTTTGGAAAGCCCAAATAGAGCCCTCCGACGAAAGAAGCAGGACAAAGGAACTTTTCCATTGACTTTTTGTCGACCCTAAGTTTTGACCTTTAAGTACTCTTTCGAGCATTTTTGTGATTTGGGCTATATTACGGACCCAAAATTACACGTTCAAGCATTGTTTTAGATTTTTTTCATGCATCAAAGCTCGTTAAGAATAGATGTGGTATCCCTACATAGCGGGTGGAACCCATGGCGAATGGTTCATCAAGTCTTCAAAAAAGAATATATACGATTGCATTGCATATACTAACGGATGCGATCATACAAGCACTAATACACCGGATCCCATCAGAACTCCGCAGTTAAGCGTGCTTGGACGAGAGTAGAACTACGATGGGTGACCTCCTGGGAAGTCCTCGTGTTGCATCCCTCTTTTTTTTTAATTTTTTTCTTTGGTTAAAACTTTATGACTCTAGAACTTTTATATAGTGAGGCCAAACTTGACATGTGATACCTTTTCGAAAAGCCCAAAGAGAGCCCTCCGATGAAAGAAGCAGGACAATGGAACATATCCATTGATTTTTTGTCAACTCCAAATTTTGACCTTTAGTTAAGCGTGCTTGGGGGAGAGTAGTACTGGGATGATGACCTCCCGGGAAGTCCTCGTGTTGCATCCCTCTTTTTTTTAATTTGTTTTTTTTGGTTAAAACTTTATGACTCAATAACTTTTATACTGTGAGGCAAAACTTGGCATGTGATACCTTTTCGTAAAGCCCAAAGAGAGCCCTCCGACGAAAGAAGCAGGACAAAGGAACTTTTCCATTGACTTTTTGTCGACCCCAAATTTTGACCTTTAAGTACTCTTTCGAGCATTTTTGTGATTTGGGCAATATTACGGACCTAAAATTACTTGTTTAAGCATTGTTTTAGAATTTTTTCATGCATCAAATCTCGTTAAGAATAGATGGGGTATCCCTACATAGCGGATGGAACCCATGGCGAATGGTTCATCAAGTCTTCAAAAAAGAATATATACGATTGCATTGCATATACTAACGGATGCGATCATACAAGCACTAATACACCGGATCCCATCAGAACACCGCAGTTAAGCGTGCTTGGGTGAGAGTAGTACTAGGATGGTTGACCTCCCGGGAAGTCCTCGTGTTTCATCCCTCTTTTTTTTTTTAATTTTTTTCTTTGATTAAAATTTATGACTCTATAACTTTTATACAGTGAGGCCAAACTTGGCATTTGATACCTTTTCGTAAAGCCCAAAGAGAGCCCTCAAATGAAAGAAGCAGGACAATGGAACATATCCATTGATTTTTTGTCGACTCCAAATTTTGACCTTTAGTTAAGCGTGTTTGGGGGAGAGTTGTTCTAGGATGGGTGACCTCCCGGGAAGTCCTCGTGTTGCATCCCTCTTTTTTTTAATTTGTTTTTTTTTGGTTAAAACTTTATGACTATAACTTTCATACCGTGAGGCAAACCTTAGCATGTGATACCTTTTTGGAAAGCCCAAATAGAGCCCTCTAACGAAAGAAGCAGGACAATGGAACAATTCCATTGACTTTTTGTCGACCCCAAATTTTGACCTTTAAGTACTTTTTTGGGCATTTTTGTGATTTGGGCTATATTACGGACCCAAAATTACTTGTTCAAGCATTGTTTTAGAATTTTTTCACGCATCAAAGCTCGTTAAGACTAGATGGGGTATCCCTACATAGCGTGTGGGACCCACGGCGAATGGTTCATCAAGTCTTCAAAAAAGAATATATACGATTGCATTGCATATACTAACGGATGCGATCATACCAGCACTAATACACCGGATCCCATCAGAACTCCGCAGTTAAGCGTGCTTGGGCGAGAGTAGTACTACGATGGGTGACCTCCTGGAAAGTCCTCGTGTTGCATCCCTCTTTTTTTTTAATTTTTTTCTTTGGTTAAAACTTTATGACTCTATAACTTTTATACAGTGAGGCCAAACTTGGCATATGATACCTTTTCGAAAAGCCCAAAGAGAGCCATCCGATGAAAGAAGCAGGACAATGGAACATATCCATTGATATTTTGTCAACTCTAAATTTTGACCTTTAGTTACGCGTGCTTGGGAGAGAGTAGTACTAGGATGGGTTACCTCCCGGGAAGTCCTCGTGTTGCATCCCTCTTTTTTTTTAATTTGTTTTTTTTGGTTAAAACTTTATGACTCTATAACTTTTATACCGTGAGGCCAAACTTGGCATGTGATACTTTTTCGTAAAGCCCAAAGAGAACCCTCCGACGAAAGAAGCAGGATAAAGAAACTTTTCCATTGACTTTTTGTCGACCCCAAATTTTGACCTTTAAGTACTCTTTCGAGCATTTTTGTGATTTGGGCTATATTACGGACCCAAAATTACTTGTTCAAGCATTGTTTTAGAATTTTTTCATGCATCAAAGCTCGTTAAGAATAGATGGGGTATCCCTACATAGCGGGTGGAACCCATGGCGAATGGTTCATCAAGTCTTCAAAAAAGAATATATACGATTGCATTGCATATACTAACGGATACGATCATACAAGCACTAATACACCGAATCCCATCAGAACACCGCAGTTAAGCGTGCTTGGGTGAGAGTAGTACTAGGATGGGTGACCTCGCGGGAAGTCCTCATGTTTCATCCCTCTTTTTTTTTAATTGTTTTTTTTGATTAAAACTTTATGACTCTATAACATTTATACAGTGAGGCCAAACTTGGCATGTGATACCTTTTCGTAAAGCCCAAAGTGAGTCCTCTGATGAAAGAAGTCGGACAATGGAACATATCCATTGATTTTTTGTCGACTCCAAATTTTGACCTTTAGTTAAGCGTGCTTGAGCGAGAGTTGTTCCAGGATGGGTGACCTCCCGGGAAGTCCTCGTGTTGCATCCCTCTTTTTTTTAATTTGTTTTTTTTTTGGTAAAACTTTATGACTCTATAACTTTTATACCGTGAGGCCAACCTTAGCATGTGATACCTTTTTGGAAAGCCCAAAGAGAGCCCTCCGACGAAAGAAGCAGGACAATGGAACCTTTCCATTGACTTTTTGTCGATCCCAAATTTTGACATTTAAGTACTTTTTCGGGCATTATTGTGATTTGGGCTATAGTACGGACCCAAAATTACTTGTTCAAGCATTGTTTTAGATTTTTTTGACGCATCAAAGCTCGTTAAGACTAGATGGGGTATCCCTACATAGCGGGTGGGACCCACGGCGAATGGTTCATCAAGTCTTCAAAAAACAATATATACAATTGCATTGCATATACTAACAGATGCGATCATACCAGCACTAATACACCGTATCCCATCAGAACTCCGCAGTTAAGCGTGCGTGGGCGAGAGTAGTACTACGATGGGTGACCTCCTGGGAAGTCCTCGTGTTGCATCCCTCTTTTTTTAAATTTTTTTTTCTTTGATTAAAACTTTATGACTCTATAACTTTTATACAGTGAGGCCAAACTTGGCATGTGATACCTTTTCGAAAAGCCCAAAGAGAGCCATCCGATGAAAGAAGCAGGACAATGGAACATATCCATTGATTTTTTGTCAACTCCAAATTTTGACCTTTAGTTAAGCGTGCTTGGGGGAGAGTAGTACTAGGACGGGTGACCTCCCGGGAAGTCCTCGTGTTGCATCCCTTTTTTTTTTAATTTGTTTTTTTTGGTTAAAACTTTATGATTCTATAACTTTTATACCGTGAGGCCAAACTTGGCATGTGATACCTTTTCGTAAAGCCCAAAGAGAGCCCTCCGACGAAAGAAGCAGGACAAAGGAACTTTTCCATTGACTTTTTGTCGATCCCAAATTTTGACCTTTAAGTACTCTTTCGAGCATTTTTGTGATTTGGGCTATATTACGGACCCAAAATTACTTGTTCAAGCATTGTTTTAGAATTTTTTCATGCATCAAAGCTCGTTAAAAATAGATGGGGTATCCCTACATAGCGGGTGGAACCCATGGCGAATGGTTCATCAAGTCTTTAAAAAAGAATATATACGATTGCATTGCATATACTAACGGATGCGATCATAAAAGCACTAATACACCGGATCCCATCAGAACACCGCAGTTAAGCGTGCTTGGGTGAGAGTAGTACTAGTATGGGTGACCTCCCGGGAAGTCCTCGTGTTTCATTCTTTTTTTTTTTTAAATTTTTTTCTTTGATTAAAACTGTATGACTCTATAACTTTTATACAGTGAGGCCAAACTTGGCATTTGATACCTTTTCGTAAAGCCCAAAGAGAGCCCTCAAATGAAAGAAGCAGGACAATGGAACATATCCATTGTTTTTTGTCGACTCCAAATTTTGACCTTTAGTTAAGCGTGCTTGGGGGAGAGTTGTTCTAGGATGGGTGACCTCCCGGGAAGTCCTCGTGTTGCATCCCTCTTTTTTTTAATTTATTTTTTTTTTGGTTAAAACTTTATGACTCTATAACTTTTATACCGTGAGGTCAAACTTGGCATGTGCTACCTTTCAGAAAGCCCAAAGAGAGCCTTCCAACGAAAGAAGCAGGACAATGGAACTATTTTATTGACTTTTTGTCAACCCCAAATTTTGACCTTTAAGTACTTTTTTGGGCATTTTTGTGATTTGGGTTATATTACAGACCCAAAATTACTTGTTAAAGCATTGTTCTAGAATTTTTTCATGCATCAAAGCTCGTTAAGACTAGATGGCGTATCCCTACATAGCGGGTGGGACCCATGACGAATGGTTCATCAAGTCTTCAAAAAAGAATATATACGATTGCATTGCATATACTAACGGATGCGATCATACGAGCACTAATATACTGGATCCCATCAAAACTCCGCAGTTAAGCGTGCTTGGGCGAGAGTAGTACTACAATGGGTGACCTCCCGGGAAGTCCTCGTGTTGCATCCCTCTTTTTTCTTAATTTTTTTCTTTGATTAAAACTTTATGACTCTATAACTTTTATACAGTGAGGCCAAACTTGGCATATGATACCTTTTCGGAAAGCCGAAAGAGAGCCCTCCGATGAAAGAAGCAGGACAATGGAACATATGCATTGATTTTTTGTCGACTCCAAATTTTGACCTTTAGTTAAGTGTGCTTGGGCGAGAGTAGTACTAGGATGGGTCACCTCCCGGGAAGTCCTCGTGTTGCAACCCTCTTTTTTTTAATTTCTTTTTTTTGGTTAAAACTTTATGACTCTATAACTTTTATACAGTGAGGCCAAACTTGGCATGTGATACCTTTTTGTAAAGCCCAAAGAGAGCCCTCCGACGAAAGAAGCATGACAATGGAGCCTTTCCATTGACTTTTTCTGGACCCCAGATTTTGACCTTTAAGTACTTTTTCGGGCATTTTTGTTATTTGGGCTATATTACGGACCCAAAATTACTTGTTCAAACATTGTTTTAGAATTTTTTCACGCTTCAAAGCTCGTTAAGACTAGATGGGGTATCCCTACATAGAGGGTGGGACCCACGGCGAATTATCTGTTTCGTAACTTATTTTAGAACTTGTTTGAAAATATCAATCATGACAATGAAAGTACATGGAAATGATGATATAGATTAGGTTTTTTGAATGTTTAGTTTGTAAATTTCAAAATTGATATGTTTGGTTATGATTTTATATCTAATATCGATCAAATTAAAGTATCAACGTCTAAGAAAACATGTAAACAGACCAAACTTTAGAATTTCGAAACGCAAAAATCGAGAGTTAGTAATACGTAGGTAATTGATTGCAAAGTGCGACTGTTTTCTTTTTTCGTCGCAAATAAGTTGCAAAGAGCGACTGTTCTGTGACGTTTTGGAAAACTTAAGAAGACAAACTTTTGAAATACACATAGTTTGATCCAATCTATTGATAAAAAATTCTGAAAGCACCCACTTTAGTTATATAAAGTACGTACAGAACTTTAGGTATATAAATTATCGGTTTCGTAACTTATTTTAGAACTTGTTTGAAAATATGAATCATGACAATGAAAGAACATTGAACTTATGATATAGATCAGGGTTTTTGAATGTTTAGTTTGTAAATTTCAGAACTGATATGTTTGGTTATGTTTTTATATCTAATATTGATCAAATTAAAGTATCAACGTCTAAGAAAACATGTAAACAGACCAAACTTTAGAATTTCGAAACGCAAAAATCGAGAGTTAGTAATACGTAGGTAATTGGTTGCAAAGTGCGACTGTTTCCTTTTTTCGTCGCAAATATGTTGCAAAGAGCGACTATTTTGTGACGTTTTGGAAAACTTCAGAAGACAAACTTTTGAAATCCACATAGCTTGATCGAATCTATTGATAAAAAATTATTGAAAAGCACCCATTTTTATGATATATAGTACATACAGAACTTTAGATATATAGATCATCGGTTTCGTAATTTATTTTAGAACTTGTTTAAAAATATCGATCATGACAATGAAAGAACATGGAACTTATGATATAGATTAGGTTTTTTTGAATGTTTAGTTTGTAAATTTCAGAATTGAAGTGTTTGGTTATGTTCTTATAGCTTATATCGATCAAATTAAAGTATCAACGTCTAAGAAAACATATAAACAGACCAAACTTTAAAATTTCGAAACGCAAAAATGGAGAGTTGGTAATACGTAAGTAATTGGTTGCAAAGTGCGACTGTTTTCTTTTTTCGTCGCAAATAAGTTGCAAAGAGCGACTGTTCTGTGACGTTTTGGAAAACTTGAGAAGACAAACTTTTGAAATACACATAGTTTGATCCAATCTATTGATAAAAATTATTGAAAAGCACCCAGTTTAGTGATATAGAGTACATACAAAACTTTAGGTATATAAATCATTGGTTTCATAACTTATTTTAAAATTATTTTGAAAATATCAATCATGACAATGAAAGAACCTGGAACTTATCATATAGATTAGGTTTTTTTGAATGTTTAGTTTTTAAAATTCAGAATTCGAGTGTTTGGTTATGTTTTTATATCTAATATCGATCAAATTAAAATATCAATGTATAAGAAAACATATAAACAAACCAAAACTTTAAAATTTTAAAATGCAAAATTCGAGAGTTGGTAATACGTAGGTAATTGGTTGAAAGTGCGACTGTTTTCTTTTTTCGTCGCAAATAAGTTGCAAAGAACGACTGTTTTGTGACATTTTGGAAAACTTCAGAAGATAAACTTTTGAAATCCACATAGTTTGATCATATCTATTGATAAATATTACTGAAAAGCATCCATTTTACAGATATAGAGTACATGCAGAACTTGAAGTATATAAATCATCGGTTTCGTAACTTATTTTAGAACTTGTTTAAAAATATCAATCATGACAATGAAAGAACATGGAACTTATGATATAGATTAGGTTTTTTGAATGTTTAGTTTGTAAAAATATTCACAATTGATATGTTTGGTTATGGTTTTATATCTACTATCGATCAAATTAAAGTATCGACTTCTAAGAAAACATATAAACAAACCAAAACTTTAAAATTTCAAATTGCAAAAATCGAGAGTTGGTAATACGTAGGTAATTGGTTGCAAAGTGCGGCTGTTTTTGTTTTTCTCGCAAATAAGTGTCAAAGAGCAACTGTTCTGTTAAGTTTTGGAAAACTTCAGAAGACAAACTTTTGAAATCCAAATAGTTTGATCCAATCAATTGATAAAAATTAATGAAAAGCATCCATTTTAGAGATATAGAGTACATACAGAACTTTAGGTATATAAATCATCGGTTTTGTAACTTATTTTAGATCTTGTTTAAAAATTTCAATCATGACATTGAAAGAACGTGGAACTTATGATATAGATGAGGTTTTTTTGAATATTTTGTTTGTAAATTTCAGAATTGAAGTGTTGGTTATGTTTTTATATCTAATATCGATCAAATTAAAGTATCAACGTCTAAGAAAACATATAAACAGACCAAACTTTAAAATTTCAAAACGCAAAGATGGAGAGTTGGTAATACGTAGGTAATTGGTTGCAAACTGCGACTGTTTTTTTTTTTTTGTCGCAAATAAGTTGCAAAGAGCGACTGTTCTGTGAAGTTTTGGAAAACTTCAGAAGACAAACTTTTGAAATCCACATAGTTTGATCCAATCTATTGATAAAAGATACTGAAAAGCACCCATTTTAGAGATATAGAGTACATACAAAACTTTAGGTATATAAATCATCGGTTTCGTAACTTATTTTAGATCTTGTTTAAAAATATCAATCATGACAATGAAAAAACATGGAACTTATGATATAGATTAGTTTTTTTTTAATATTTAGTTTGTAAATTTCAGAATTGAAGTGTTTGGTTATGTTTTTATATCTAATATCCATCGAATTAAACAATCAACGTCTAAGAAAACATATAAACAGACCAAACTTTAAAATGTCGAAACGCAAAAATTAAGAGTTGGTAATACGTACGTAATTGGTTGCAAAGTGCGACTTTTTTCTTTTTTCGTCGCAAATAAGTTGCAAAGAGCGACTGTTCTGTGACGTTTTGGAAAACTTCAAAAGACAAACTTTTGAAATACACATAGTTTGATCCAATCTATTGATAAAAATTACTGAAAAACACCCATTTTAGTGATATGAAGTACATACAAAATTTGGGTATATAAATTATCGGTTTCGTAACTTATTTTAGAACTTGTTTGAAAATATCAATCATGACAAAGAAAGAACATGGAACTTATAATATAGATTAGGTTTTTTGAATGTTTAGTTTGTAAATTTCAGAATTGATATGTTTGGTTATGTTTTTATATATACTATCGATCAAATTAAAGTATCAACGTATAAGAAAACATATAAACAGACCAAAACTTTAAAATTTTGAAATGCAAAAATTGAGAGTTAGTAATACGTAGGTAATTGGTTGCAAAGTGCGATTGTTTTCTTTTTTCGTCGCAAATAAGTTACAAAGAGCGACTGTTTTGTGACGTTTTGGAAAACTTGAGAAGATAAACTTTTGAAAAACACATAGTTTGATCCAATCTATTGATAAAAATTATTGAAAAGCACCCAGTTTAGTGATATAGAGTACATACAGATCTTTAGGTATATAAATCATTGGTTTCATAACTTATTTTAGAACTTGTTTGAAAATATCAATCATGAAAATGAAAGAACATGGAACTTATCATATAGATTAGGTTTATTTGAATGTTTAGTTTGTAAAATTCAGAATTCGAGTGTTTGGTTATGTTTTTTATATGTAATATCGATCAAACTAAAGTATCAACGTATAAGAAAACATATAAACAGACCAAAACTTTAAAATTTCAAAATACAAAAATCGAGGGTTGGTAATACGTAGGTAATTGGTCGCAATTTGCGATGAATTTGCGACCATTATTCTTTCTTCGCAAAAACGTCCGAATAGAGTCGCTTAATTGTGACTGTTTTCCGACAACTAAGATCCATCGTTAATTAGCGACTGTTTTGCATCTACTTATATCGTGGTCGTTGTACAGTCACAAAATCGTCACATAGAAGTCACTATATTTTGTGACTGAATAAAAGGTCACAACTAACCGTCCCAAAATGCAGGTTTTCTTGTAGTATAGTCAAGTTGTAAATTCAAAGTGGGGTGCGTTCTTACTTCAGAGAAACAATCGGTTATGCAGCTGAGAACAAACAACCTGGGCATTGAACTTACTTCACTGAATTTAAATGCTCATAGGTTTAAAATCATCATTATCCCCCTATGCAAATGAGCAATCCTAAATGCAAGATCACTATATACAATCGTAAAATGCAATGCAATCTACTTGACACTCTGTTTTTGTGAAATGATTTTCTGAAAAATTTCAAAAATTTATGGTTTTTTCTATGCCTTAGATGATGCAAAATTTGAGTTAAGAAAAGGAACACAATGTGAAATACGTTTTGAACTCTCCCTCAAACTTAAATTACACAGTTAATAAAAATCTGAAAGAGAATTCAAGACCAAAACAAACAACAAACAAATAAAAATAAAAAGCTATATATGGTACATACAATAGTGGTGGTGGTGTTACCTCACCACTAGACAGAGACGAAATCGTCCATACTCTCTTGAGTATAAGCAGGAACTGATGTTGAAGCGGGCAGATTTTGCTCGTCATCTCCGGTCTAGTAGGTGGTCTAGCGTGTGGATGCTCTCCTCTGCCTTCTTCTTGGACTCTCAGGTCGGAGATCACTTCTCGAGGCTCAAATGATGAAGCTCGGGGTTGGTCAATCCTGTCAGCCCTTCTTGCAGTTGAACTCGTGGATCCGCTTCTTCTTACTTTGGGAATGGGGGACGGGGGCCTTGGCTTGCTCTGGAAGTCTTTGATTTGAGCAGCCATGTCCTTTAGTGACTTCTATATGGTCTTCATCTTCTTCTTAAAACCCTTCATCGTTTTGCTGTGAAGATTGATATAATCCTATTTTTACTGCTTTTAGCTATGATTTAGGATAGGTTTTAGAGTCCTTTTGTTATTTCTAGAGTCGTTTCTAGTCATTTTCAAGTCTTTATATGTTTGGGATGCATTTAGAGATTATGGAGCATTCTGGAGCAAAACAGACAACTTAAGTTGCAAAAGTAGTCCGCACACCAAAATCCGCGTAGGTGTCGAACGACACCACCCCTGGTGTCGTGCGACACTAATACCACACGGCTATTCCAAGACGCAACTTATTGATGTTTTGAAGATTTTCAAATTCGGCCCAAAACTTTCTCTTATTTCTAAAGAAGACCCATCACGTTTTTTAGGTAATATATATAGTTTTAAAGGTCATTGTTTATACCTAAGCTTGGAGAGCCTATTCTCCTCATCTCTTTTGTACTTTGGGAGCAAAACCCTACGGAGACTCCCTTTGGAGAAGATCTTCTTTACTCGTTCTCTTGCTATTATTGATTTCTTATTCAGATTATGATTTGTGTTTCTTTGATCATGAATGTCTGAGTAATCCACTTGTTAGGTTTAGGGTTTCTCATTAGGGATTCATATAGTTTAATAGATTGCCCCATGAGAAACCCTAAACCTAACAAGTGGATTACTCAGACATGATCAAAGAAACACAAATCATAATCTTAATAGGAAATCAATAGTCAATATATCATGAGAAAAACTAAGAAAGATCTTCTGTAAAGGGAATCTTGATAACACGGCTTTTTAGCCCATTTAGCTTTTGTTTCTTATGTTTCAGAGAGCATTTGTGGCCATCTTAGAGCCAATAAGAGGAGAAACACATATTCTAGGTGCCAAGAAGGTTTTAAGAGTTTTGAAGCTATTAGTATCAAAAGATGATCATTCCGGCCGAGTTCTTCCCCATCACGGCAACGAGATATTTTGGTATGCATTGAAAGCTAGAAGATTCAAGATTCACGTCGAATTTGAATTGAAGCAATCCACGAAGCTGTTTGGAAGATATGACCCAAAGATTGAAGACATGTCAAGAACCGGCTATTTGGAAATAATAAGTCCAAAACACATCCGGCCGAAGAGACTTGAACCCAAGCAGCTCCGAGTAGCTCACCACCAACCATTAGGTCACGCCCAAGTCCATCCCTCTTTGTGCCGCCATCATTAGGCTCTAGTGGCGGACCCAGCAAAGAAATTATATGGGTGCAAAATGTAGCCAGATAGAATCGAACCTGCCACCTTCAGCATTTAATGGGGGCACTTCCTACCATTTTGCTACTTTAACTACACTGCATAAGCTAAAAACTTTGATTATCTATATATTATTGGGGGCAATTGCCCCAACAAGCCATAACGTGGGTCCGCCCCTATTAGGCTCTAGTGGCGGACCCAACAAAGAAATTATGTGGGTGCAAAATGTAGCCAGATAGAATCGAACCTGCCACCTTCAGCATTTAATGGGGGCACTTCCTACCATTCTGCTACTTTAACTACAGTGCTTAAGCTAAAAACTTTGATTATCTATATATTCTTGGGGGCAACTGCCCCCACAAGCCATAACGTGGTCCGCCCCTGTTAGGCTCCTGCCCTGAAGCCCACTACTCGGCCCGATCACTTACTTATTCTAAGCCCTAACCCTACGTGTGCCTTCATCACCAGCAAACCTTAGCCGTCGCCAAGAGCTGCTCACTCGCCGCCGCACCTCTTTAATCTTGAAGAACACCATCTCTCTCTTTCTCTTTCTCGTTTTAGTGTAAGACTCTTTAAGGTGGAGCTTTGCCTCTTGTATTCTACATTCAAAAAAGTAATCTCTAAACCCTTTTTAAGTTTTATTCATCTTTTCGTTATGGTTTACTCAACCCAACTTTTGATTAGCTCCTTTGCCATGAGCGAGTAGATCTCTAGTTGGGTTTAAGGGGGTTTCAAAGGGGAATTCATGGGGACTAATAGATCGAAAATCTAGGTTGGCGGTTTCTATGACTTTGTTTGATCGTTTACACTATTCTTTCTAGTTGAGTTGAATCTTAATGCTTGTATGTCCGGAACGCCACCTAGTACTTAACCTTAGTGTTGGTGTTGGATCCCGCACAGAAAGTCCGGGACCAACCAAAGATTGCCATATGGATAGAGGAGGCCCACAAGAAATGAGGCCCAATAGTTTCCTTAGTCGAAGAGAAGAATGCAGGCGAAGTGGTCGTACCGTGAGGTGAATATAAAGTCGAGGTCAGAAGTAGCTGGTCTAAAAGGCTGTTGGGCTGGGAAGTCGAAGCCCATGAAGCTTGGAGTTAATTCAAATTCGAGCATTTGAACAGTAAATTCGACGACCGAAACGGATACATTTAAGATAGAATAATTATGTGTAATTGAGAATTAAGTGTAATTCTTAGGTATAAGTAATAGGGCCAAGGGCCATGAAAGACACACGCATTTTTGTGTAAACTTACTATAGCCATTTCAATATCGATTCATAAGCTTTTTCTACTCAATTTTTGTCCTCAAGAAAAATCCTTCTCACTAAATAAATAAATACTTGCGTGTGTGAATCCAATATCCATATTTTGGAGCCGTCTGTGGGGACGGAGGATTATTGAGTTGTCAGATTTTCTATACCGCATTTTTGAGATAACAAGCAATGGCCGGAGAGGACGTCATCAGCGCATCGTTAGCCGAAACTCTCAAACCATGCAACAAACTATGTCGGAAATAACGCAAAAATTCTCGGATGTGGAAAGGGCTGTTGAAACACTGCAAGCAAACCAAGTATCTCTTAGTCAAAATGTCAATACTATACAATCTCGTGTTTGTTCCGTGAGTGCAGAGAATCCTGTCGGAGTTCGGAGGACTATTTTCAATTCACCAAGCTCCCTTGTGCGAAATGGAATCAGTGGATAAACAACTCCAGATGCCGCTAACGCAGTGGTTCAACCGGAAGATTGGGAAACACAGCTCGTAAGCGAAGATCAGTTCGCAGATCAGCATGAGCAAGAAAACCTCTACCAGCTCGTGACCATGAGGAAGGTGAGGCGGGAAATGAAGGAAATGAGGTCGAAGTTCCATCAGGCCACGAGTTCAGAGCTGGATATCAACCGGGTCATCAAAAAAGCTAGGCGACCACCCTTCATCCCGCAAATCGCGAGTTTGAGAATCAGGGATTCTCGGAAGCTTAATCTAGAAATGTACAATGGTTTAGAGGATCCAAAAAGTTATCTCGCAGCTTTTCTAATTGTTGCAAGACGGGTTGACTTGGATGAAGCTGAAAAAGATGCGAGATACTACAAACTCTTTTCTGAAAATCTGAGCAGATAAGCGCTGATGTGGTTTACCTAGTTGGAAACAGGGTCAATCAGTAACTTCAACGAATTGTCAACCGTGTTCTTGAAACAGTATTCCATTCTTATGGATAAAAGCATTTCAGACACCGATCTTTTTCACAAGGGTCGAATGAATCACTTCGGACTTTTATCACTAAGTTCAAGAATGTACTTTCGAAGCTCCCAAGGATTTCGCAACACTTAGCTTTGTCAGCCTTACGGAAAGGTTTGTGGCACGACTCAAGATTCAAAGAGGATTTAATACTTCTCAAGCCGGACACAATTCAAGATGTGCTTTTCCAAGCAAACAACTAGATGGAAGTAGAAGATGGAAAAAAAAGCTTTGCGAAAAGGAATAAGCCAACAAAACCGGCGGTCACCTTCCCTACCAAGAAATTCGAACCCTCAAAAAATCAAGGACCAAGGAAGTTCGGATCACAACCTTTCAACAATAACGTCGAGAAATAGTTCCAAGGAAAGGGAAAATCAAACATAGTGTCTTTAAAAGGCAACTCGTGTAACTATGGGCCAGCGGAGACCTTTCCAAATTCAACATAGATTATTTCATGAAGAAATATCACGAAGCAAGGGATAACTCCAAAGTTCAAAACAAAAGACCGAGGTACGTGCGCTTTGGTAGTCTTTCTCTGTAAGCCATTCTACGAGCATTTCACCACTTGGACGGCCGACGTGCACAAGTAATTTTGGGTCCTTCATCGAATCTTCTTAACCTGATTCATGTAATTGATTTTAATTCTGAAGTATAGATTGCGAATCGTAAAATAAATAGTTATATTTACCTTGATTTTGTTTGTATATGATCGGCAAAGTAGTGTTCTGAAAAATATGCAATCTCGTCATTGAAATATGACTCAACAATTGATCTTGCCGCATATCTTTTGTTCTTTGCTTTTCCTTTCAACTTTTTGAAAAACCTCTCAAATGGGTACATCCACCGATATTGGACAGAGCTACCCAATTCAGCTTCGTATGGGAGATGGATAGGTAGGTGTTCCATAACATCAAAAAATGATGGTGGAAAGATCTTTTCCAAGATCTTTTCCAAGATCTTTTCCAAGATCTTTTCCAAGTTACAGATTATTAAAACTATGTTTTGTTTGAGAATTTGTACCCGACTTTTCTATAAAGTTCTCGAACATAAGTCCCGGAAAAATGCTCCAATCCCTAATATATATATATATGTTTAAGTTAAATCAGAGGTTTAAAAAAGTGTGGCAAATTAAAAAACATATATTGTACCTGATAATGCAAGGTGGACATTCCGGTCGAGGAGTTCAGCAAAGATAAATGGCAGTAGTCGCTCCATAAAAACATGACAATCATGACTCTTAATGCCTGAAAACTTTCCATTCTCCATGTCTACACAAGTAGCCAAATCTGAAGAATAACCATCTGGGAACTTAACCTCATGTATCACACATGATAATAAACTCTTTTTGGCTTCTTCGGTTAATGCATACGCTGAAAATGGAGCTTTACCCTGACTATCAATATGTAAGTCTGACCGAGAACAAAAATTTTCAATATCCAATCTTGACATGATATTATCTTTTGATTTACCCTTAACACTCATGAGAGTGTTCATGATGTTGTCAAGAAAATTCTTTTCTGTATGCATCACATCAATATTATGTCGAAGATTGAGGTCCTTCCAGTAAGACAACTCCCACAAGATGCTTTCCTTGTGCCAATTATGTTCCTTTCCATAGCCTAGCATCTTCTTTTCATGACCGTTCCCACCAACGTCCTTCGTTTTTGCTGGATTTACACTAGCCAACCGCTCGGAAAACGTTTTCCAATCATATTATACGACAATTATGCGACTATGTTACGACAAAGGCAAAATAGTCGTATTATCGTCGCCGAATGTACGACTATTGTTTGTAGTCGGATACGTAGTCGTCAAAGTACGACTACTTTACGACTACATATTGTTCTCAGTAATGTTGTCGTCCGATAGTCGTAATTGGACGACTATGTACCGACTAAATATTGTAGTCGCTAAAATACGACTATGTAACGACTAATTGTACTGTTGTCGTAAAGTCGTTGTCCAGCAGTCGTAAGTTAGTCGCAAAAAAGGACGACTACATTGTTAGTCGCCTTTCGTAGTCGTCGTTTGTCTGTTTTCTTGTAGTGGGTTGACTAACGAAGAAGCACCAAGAAGTTCAAAGGGAAAGATCAATGTGATTCTTGGAAGCTCCAAACTTTGCCGCGATTCAGTTAGTGCTATTAAAAAGCATAGGCAAAATGTTCTACTTAAATCAAGTTTGAGTGAAGAAGTGAACTACCAAGGCGCTTCAATATAATTTGACGAGGAAGAAACGCGGCACCTTCAAAGACCTCACGATGACGCTCTAGTCATTATGCTGGACGTGGCTAACTTTGAAGTGTCAAAAATTCTCGTCGATACAGGTCGTTTGGTTGATCTGATCTTTCTAGGTACTTTGGAAAGAAAGGGAATTAGTAGGGCAGATGTAGTTGGACCTCCGTCTCCTTTGGTACCTTTCACGAGCGAATCAGCCATGTCTCTTGGAACAATCAAGTTACCTGTTTTAGCTTGAAAAATGTCAAAGATTGTGGACTTTGTCGTTTTTGACAAACCGGCGGCTTACAACATCATCCTCGGAACCCCTTGGATTTATGAAATGAAGGCAGTCCCCTCTACGTATCATCAATGCATCAAATTCCCAACTCCAAGCGGAGTGGAAACAATTTGGGGAGACCAAGAAGCTTTGCGGACATGTTATCTAACTAGCCACCGTTTGAAGGTCCAATAGCAATTAACAAAGCCCGCAAAGAAAGGGATAGTCCCAAGATTTTCTAGTGGGCAGAAGATGGACGATGTCGTGATCGAAGTAATATTAGAAGAAGACAAACCAAATCGAAAAGTTTGAATTGGAGCCACTCTAATTGGCGAAATAAAAGAAGCTTTGGTTGAGCTTTTGAAGAAAAACAAAGCATCATTTGCATGGTCAGCAGCAGACATGCCTGACATAGACCCAAGCATAATCTGTCATGAGCTAAACGTGGATCCAAGCTTCAAACCTGTAAAACAAAAAAAGAAGGAAACTCGGAGTGGAACGAGCAAAAGCGGTAAACGAAGAAGTGGATAAGCTT